>NC_092319.1:27254982-36607482 GCF_036785885.1 Coffea arabica | reverse complement strand
ACATTACTAATTCTCCTGGGGTAGATCTACTTGTTGTTAATAGATCGGTAAGAGTGTTGTTCCGATAGATAACTCTTCTATAAAGTTCATTAATATCCGAGCTCATTAGTTTACCCCCATCTATCTGAATGATAGGTCTCAACTCAGGAGGAAGAACTGGTAATAGAAACAAAACCATCCATTCTGGTTCCATATTTGTTCGAATAAAATGCTTAGTCAATTCCATACGTCTAACCAAAAAATCCTTTCTTCTTCCAACTTTTCGATCCTCCCATTCATTACCTGTGGGCCCCTCTTCCCCCAATTCTTTCCATTCTACTAACGAATTTTCTAGAATAATTCGCAAATCTAGATCTGCTAATTGTTCTCGGATAGCAACCGCACCAGTAGATATGTCTCGATTGCGAAATGTATCAAAGCCTTGGGTAGTAAAAAAAAGTGGGATGCTGTATTTCCAAGATTGAATCTCATATTCGAATGAACCTCGTAATCGTAAGAAAGTGGGTTTTTTAGTTATGGGCCTAGCAAAAGAAAAATTGAGATAGGATCCTATAGGATCTCCCCTCCCCTCAAAATCGGACGTGAAAATTTCCTTTCATTCGGCTCAAGTAGGTACACCAAATAAAGAAAATAAAGAAAGGGGTTCGTTCTAGAAAACCCCCCAAGAAAGCACTTTCCAGCTGAAATCTGTTCAGAATATTAGTCCAAAAGTAGTAGGAAAGAGTTGCAAATTGAATTACAACTAGTTCTAGCTGTAAAGCAGCCAAAATATGAATACGCATGTTCAAAATGCGGGTGAAGATCGCGTATTGGGTCGCATTTTATCTTCCCTTACAGGTTTGCACTTTTTGGGTTAGTCTTCGACATTGCTCTATTTTTGTACCAACTTCAACTGCAAATTTGTTGATGATGGAAGCCACACCATGTTTTGCACAAAACATAAAAGTTGTAGTTCTTTGTGTTAGATTTTCAATGTATCAAAAATCATCTCATTTAGATCTTTGTAGTTTGAGAAATGACCAAAACACCGTTGACTAGCCAATCCCCTATTTCAAATTTTCACAACAAATTTGCCTGACGGTATTTTGACTTTTTGATCAGGATAATGCATGAATTGGATTTCAATTTCTCAAAATAATTATATAGCTGTGTCTTAGTTTCAAAATGACTCAAGAATCATCTCAATTTGATGCTTTTATCTCAAGTTATAGCTAAAATATTAGAAGGTGTCAAAGCTGTCAAACATTTTTTCTTTTATACTTGATTGCATTTCATGCTATGATACTTTTATACATCATGTCCTCTTTAAATCACTTTAAATCAACAAGATGTATGCAAATATCTTCTCACTTAACTTCATTTGATGATTGAATCATTAAAAACTATAAAAACATGAAGTTTTCAACATTTAAATCCATAGAAATGCAATGTTTCACACTTAAACCATAAAATGCAAACTTCACTAAAAATCTAGTTAACTAACTATTAAAATGACTAAAGCAAACCAAAATTAAATAATAAACACACTTAAAATACTCAAATATAAACACTTGAATTATTGCTTGTCCTCAAACAATTATAAATTATCACAATAGTTCAAATATATTCCTTTGTACTTATGTGTCTTTCAAATTCATTTCCTCAATAACAAAGAAAACTACCATTATATAACCATTTTATTTCACCACAAATATTTATCATACCAAGTATACGAGAGAAAATTATATAAAAAATTAAAACTTGTTCAACTCATTTCCTTCCCTCAATTCAATTTCACCTTTAAGCAACTCATATGGCCAAGTCAAGGCATACAACTTCCATAATGATCTTTATTTACTCAAAAGAGGGATTTATTCAATATTCAACATATAGTTTGCGCAAATAGTGAAGATGTCAAAAGATGTGAAGATCAACATTGGTATATGAAAACCTCCGATTCCTCAACTTCATCACTAACTAGAATTGCTTTGCATACTTATAATTTAAGAGTCGTTTTACGTGAAAATCAACATTCGTAGATGAAGACTTCCGATTATTAAGTTTCAAGGATCATTGGATAGAACATTTATTTATTCTCTCTCTCTCTCTCTCTCTTTGTCTCTCTCTTTCTTTTTCAGGGAACTTCCCTCATATAAAATGATCAAAGTAATAAAAATATTAACTATATTCATCACTCAAATTATGAAATTAAATCAAGATAGGAAACTTATCAAGCATGCAAAATTCAAGGCATAAATACTTTCACTTTACAAGATATACATTTTTCATAGCAAAAATCCTAGTCACATAAGAGTTATTTCAAAATCAAATAGGAATTAAGATTCTTAAGACACATAAATTTACTCCAAAGGGAGAATTTTTATTACTAATGGTTATGGAACTTCTTTTAAAAATTGACAAATTGGTGGCGGAATTTTTGAACCATTTTTCTCAATCACCACAATTACAAAGATAGTAAATCTTTCCTCCTCCCCCCCTCAACACTTAAGGTGCACATCGTCCTCAATGTGTGAAAAGGAAAAGTAAGAGTAAAAGAAATACTCCTTCTATCGTGAATTGGCCTCTTGTTTGGGATCTTCTATGGTCTCATTGACATGCACGGGGTATGCATACAACAATAAAACTCAATCCACAGTCAAGTTTTAAATTTATAATCTCCTAAACTACCCCACACGTGATTTTTTACAAGTATATGGGTCGTGGGTGAATATAGGGTAAGTAGGGTCGAACCCACAGGAAAGACGGACAACTACCGGCACTACTACAATTTATCTATTATTTAGACTTCCAACAAATTAAAATAAACAAATCTAAACTACTAATCAGAAGAAAATACAAATGAAAGCTCCTCGGGTAATAGAGTCCCTATCTACTCATGCTAGTGCAACTTCTCGACTAATTGAGTACTAAAATCTTGGTTAAATCATGGCGTAATTTCCTTGTGTACGTGATACCCGCTTTCGCCGGTGTACCAACTATATCTATAGCTAATCCATACCTACTTTCGTGGTTATGAAATCAACCATAAGCTCATTTATTTCTATGAATTTACTACAAAACAAGCTACAAAGGTGCACCTCTGCTTTCGTAAATGTACTCCCTAGGTATAACACTTCCGTGAACTAGTGTCAAATTTCAATTTTCATTGCAAATCTAATACCTTGAGATTATCAGAATCAATGGCCAATTAATCATGATTTTGAGAACAAAAGTGCTAAATAATTCAATAAAGATAATAGTCCAAAATAATCAAGAAATCAACAAATAGCAATCATAGATAGTTTAACCAAATACCCAAGGCATAAACTTTAAAACAACATCAACAACATTGTGACACCCCCATCTCCCCCTAGAGCGTATCCCAGGGTTTAGCGGACTGCTTGCCCAACTCTCGCCAGAACTCATTCAACAAAAGTGCTAAATAATTCAATCAAGATAATAGTCCAAAATAATCAAGAAATCAACACAAAACAATCATAGATAGTTCAACCAAATACCCAAAACATAAACTTTAAAACAGCATCAACAACATTGTGATACCCCCAACTCCCGCTAGGACATACCCCAGGATTTAGCGGACCGCCTGTCCAGTTCTCGCCAAGACTCACTCACTCACGTCAAGAAAACAAGTTACAACCACAAATGAAGAGACTACAGTTCCTAAACTTAGAAAGTACATTTACATTCATTTCTATCTCAACAATTCATACATATCAGACTATAGCAAGAGATTCAAGTTTTAGTTGCATTTCTAACCCTAATTGAGCACTAGCGCTAGTAGAATTACAAACATTACAAGTCTAGATAAAACTAGACTTTCCAGCTTCACGTCTATGCTCCTACCCCCTATAAGGAAAACAAAACTAATAGAGTGAGTCAAAGTTCAGTGAGGTTCCAAAACTTCATGCAGATCCAAATAGCAAGTTGGTCATTATGCAAAACTTGAAATCTTAAAATGAGCGAGCATACAAGTTCATAAAAAGAAACAATGACACTACAAGTAAAAAATTGACTAAATATATAACATTTCCAAGTATCAGGATACAGATGGCTCTCAAGAGCCAAATTCCCGTTGCATTACTTGATCCGAACCCGTTGACACTCCGTCAACATTTAAAGAAGCAAAACCATGACCGTAGATTTTCACTTCACACCAATTTCCATCCACCAATCAACCCCCTTACCAGGCCCCGAATTCCAAAGTAAAAGTGATGGTAATACTCGAGTATACCGAATCCAGTGGACCATATCCAAAGGATTATACAATAAACAATAAACAATAAACAGTACCTATGGTTCGCCAGTTTCCTCGACCAAGCCCTTACTGGCTCGATTCGACTAACTAACCAATAGGGTGAGGATAAAAGTAGTGAGACGGGATGAGAGGCACCTCCCATTCGGATTGAGTGTGTTACATGCTACCGCTCAGCAGTTACAAGTCAAGTACAAGATCTCATGTCGTATTCAAGTTGTACACATGTATATCAAGTCAATAATAGCCAATAAACAGTAATAAATCACATTAGGGCAAGTGCGATAAAGTACACCCTTACCCGTCCAAATAAGTTAAGTATTTCTTTCAAATATCAAATTCAATCATGCACTTGGAAACACTCACCAAGAATTTATTTCTTTTCAAAACCACATCCAAGGTCAACTGCTTGGTTGGAGTCCAAATCTACGATAAAATATCATTGGACAGTTTGAAAGCAATTAGGGTTCAAAATATAAGAGTTTCGCTTAAAGAAAAGTAAATAAATGAAACTCGTTGAAGTAGTATTCATTTCACTTATCAAACTCTAGAAAATTCATGCTCGCTCGTTTGGTTTCGATAAAGAAGCGATTAACACTTTTAAGTTCGCAATTTGGTCTAAAAGGCGAGGAAAAGGTATTTATAGTGGTCGCTACTTTCGCCTTTTAAAGTGTACGAGTTTTGGCAAAAATTCAACTTATATACCTCTACTAAAGGAAACTTGAATACCCTAGACAACCGAAGTCCAATTCATCCCCGAATCACCGCTCAAGTTCCAAGTTCACTCACTTATCTCTCGAATGAAAATTTGGGCAGCATACCCTTTGTATTTATCCATTTTTTCAGCCATTTAAGGCTTTATTATTTTCCACAATCAACCCAATTCAAACACCACTAATAAACATATCAAGATAGCTCTTTATCTAGGCTAAAAATATCCAAATATAACTCATTTCTAGCAAATATTCAACCACTACCAAAACTGGAAATTCATCTTTTAATGCTAAAAGTCATCATCATGCCATTAATCACCTCATGAATTCCATATCCAAACTCAATACCAACATTTGCTAGTTAAACAACATAATCAAAGCTGAAAAATATAAAAGCCTAGCTGAAATTTTCACTAAACAACCCAAAACTAGAAAATCATCCATAATATTCCAAGATTCAAAGCTTCTATAGCATATTTAGTAAGATTAAGAAAAATCAAAGGAAGTTTTAGACTTATACCTTACAAAACCTTCTTGAAAGTGAGGAACCAAGCTATTTCTTCCAAAACTTTCACCACACCAAGCTTCCTAACACCCTTGATGCAAGTTTAATAGGTTTAGTTTTTGTGATTTAACTCAAACAAGGCTAAATCAAGATGTAGTTGGAGGTTTCTTCCCTCTTGTTTTTCTCTCCCAAGGGTCAGCCAACTCAAGAAGAAAATGAAGCAAAATTGGCCAAGAAGAAAGATAAGAAGGAAGAAATGGTCTTGGTCAACCAACCCTTTCGATTGCCGACACTTGTCGCTCAAGACATGCTTTCTTTTTTTTCCTTTTCTTTGGTCAATAATGGTGGCTGACTTAAGGGTTAATTTAGAGAAGATTAGATGAAATAAAAATAAGAAGATTAGGGTATGAAAGTATTGGTCAAGTGGTGTACTCAATCGGTAACAAACGGTGCACGTCGGTTCAAGCCTATTTTCCTTAACTCTCTCGTACTTGTATTTTAACTTATGATTCACTAACTTATTATTGGCACGTCTAATTACACACTTCCTCTTACCTAATACTTTCTCTTATCCACCAAATTTAGTACACACACCTCACCAAGTGATCACACTATCAAAATACGCAAAAATCCTAATTTGCTCTAACTATAAAAGTAAAACTAAAACTCTCGATTCGATTATATATTACAACTATCGAGGGAAGAAAATTAGTAGTAAAAGGAACTCTAAATTAACTTAGTCAAAATAAAAGAATTATAAGAAAAATATAGATGAATTTCTAAGTCCTCACAAACATAGTATCCAAACTAGTAGATTCACTAAACATGAAGTAAAATACAAGATAAAGAGTTTGGGAAAGAAGATAACCCTTGTTACTTTAGCCTCCACCATGCCCCTTTTTTATCCCAATCTTCATCTTTGCTCAGCTTTGACAAGAATGGATACATAATACAAATCCTAAACTAGTCCTACAAACTAAGAGAAATAGAAAAGGCTATAAATGTGGTGGGTTTGTGTCTTGCCTTAAAAGGCAAGACACAACCCCTTTTGTTTCTCTCTTTTGCTCCAGAGCTCTCTCCCTCTCTAAAACTAACTACAAACTGAAGGCTTCCAAAAGCTCCTTCTAAGACTAAAGGCTTCTTTATTTATAATCTTCAAGATTTCTCCAATCTTCCACAAGAAGTTTCATTTTGTCATGAAGAATAAAAAAGATACAATTGAGTGACATAAAGTTGACAAGAATTGATATCTTGGACCCAATATGTAGCTGCCAAAACGTCATAAATGCTGCAAGAAAAAAAAATGAAAAGCTGTGCAAGTTGCAGATTTTTCCTGCCAAAGTATCCGACGCGGTATCTGAAGCAAATTTCACTATCCGGTGCCATATACTGCTAAACACTCTTCTTCGAAAAATTCTCTGGCGAGTATTTGCTGCGATTATCTGACTTCACTCCCTCAATCCGACGCCGTATAGTGCTCAACACTCTTTCTCTTGCAAAACATTCTAGCAGGTATCCGATTTGAGATCTAACTCGAAGTTCATTGTCCGATCCCATATATTCTCATCCAGTCCGATGATGTCTTTTCATAAACGGCCTCGTATTGTCCTTACTTCTTCATCCCTACCAAAATATGATAAACATTAACAATAAAAAAGGATGAATTCACAAGTTTTCTCAACGTTACACAAAGACATCAAATATTGCCAAAATAGTTACTCACATTATCTTAGGAGCTCAGAACTAATTATAAATAAACTAAAATATACATAAACTATTAGGTAAAACGGACACTTGTCACACCCTCACACTTAAATCATTGCTTGTCCTCAAGCAATGTAGAAAATTAATCCAAAACCAATGATCCGAAGTAGTGGAGTAGCATACAATGGAGACTCATGTGTAAAGGTACAAAAGAGATGATCACTATGTAAGGTTTGGATTCCAATTCTAGTACTCTATAATATCAAACAAAGGAAAGCTTATCATACCAATATTTGATCAAATCCAACACAATGCATCATCCCTAATCTAATCATGCTTGTCATGCAACTACCATAATTAATAAATATAAAAACTAAACTTGTAACCACCCCTTAGAATTTATACAAACAAGGATAAGAAACTAAGAAAACTTTCATACCTTGATCACATGCCTTTTCTTTATTCTTTTTTTTTTCTCTTTTTTTCCCTTTTTTTTCTCATCAAACTTTACTCGAGTAGTGAACTTGTCTTTTGACGTGAAGACAAACATTGGTAGATGCATGCCCCCGGTTACTGGATCAAGTCACAAACTCTCATTGCTTTGCATATTCTTAATTCTAACACTGTTTTACATGAAGATCAACATTTGTAGATGCCGATCCCCGGTTACTAAGTGTTTCGAATTATTGGAGTAGAAGCATATGTGATCAATAATCATAACATTTTCATTTTCTTCTTTTGTGAAAGTAAAAACACATTACTTGATCCTTGTAAAAACTAGAACTAAGAGAAAAATCACAAGAAAAGTTTCACATTCATCAATCATACCAATCACACAACTTACATAAACAAATCAAGAACAATACATTTCATGAACTTAAGGAAATCTCAATATGATAAACTCCACTTTATAAGACATTAAGTTTCCTAAAAATGAAAATTCTTCACCTACATAACAACAATTTCAAAACACCTTACATATAATCTCTTACAATAAGCACGACACAACCATCGACACTATTGGTACTAAAGTTTTTGAAAAAAATTTTGACAGAATTTTCCCTTATATTTGGGCTATTCTTCTTGCCAACAATCCCAAAATTCAACATTTCAAACATACCAATATCACCAACTATCAAATTTTTTAACAAATATATCAATTTTCACATGAATACCAAGGAATGCATTCAATTCCAACCAACCTTACCCCCACACTTAAATTACACATTGTCCTCAATGTGAACAGGTAAAAGGAAAAAAAAATACTCCCCTAATATAGTAGGTGATTTGTCGTGGTTGGGCATCGTTGATTTTCAAATTTCTATAGAAAGTGCTCATTTTACCTTTATTTTTCAAACTATAGCCATTAACTTGAATATTTTGCCTCATTGTCAAGGAAGCTTTGTCAAAGAGTAGTCCACCAACTCAGGTCGTAGTAGGTCAACAAATGGTGGTTCTATTATATGAACCACATATCCAAAAGATAAGGGAGGAGGAAGGGGTATACCTGTCCCAAGTATTTTATAGGTATCACTTTGTTCGTATATCACTTGAGAACTCACCAATGGACTTGCCGCAGGGACTACTTGGACAATATATTCTACCAAAGTATGAAGTCAATTCTTCCATTCTATCCTCTATCCTAGCAAAACGGTTGTCTATCTCATTCGCTAGCTTTTCAAGTTTTGAATCCATTTCATTGACAAATTTTTCTATAACTAACTCCCAAGATAGTTTAGAATGGTTAGCTAATTTTGCTCTTTCTAACTCTCCAGGAAAAGGTGTATTAGCTAACTTCTCAATTGCCAATTCCTAAGATGGTTTAGAATCATATTGGACATCAATAGGTGGGAAATCATAAAAATTTTGAAAATCACTAGAAGCACAATGATCATACTAACCATAATCATGCATATTACCCCCAATTAGGGTCATGGTGATCAACATAAGAAGTGTCATGCTCAAATCTCTCAAAGTAATCTTCATGTTGTGCTTGCATTTGATAATCAATATGATAACCTCCACACAGGACACAAATCATATAATTGGAATTCAAGACATTAACATTCCTATATTGCTCAACAAAATGCATCAAACTATCCAATTTAGCATTCAACCTCCACATGCCATCATCAAAAGACATACCTGCAAGATTTTCTTGAATTTCTCTATTGTTATAGTCTCGAAAGCACGGGGGATTCAATTCTTCTCTTCCTCCTCTCAAGCATTGTCTTTCAAAATTTTAGCCATGACTAATAAAGTGAGATGAAAATAGTAGTTTCTGCTGTCAAAGTAAAGTTCGGTCGATTCCAAAAGTAAATTGTCAATATGAAATGCTAGTCCTTCCAAGTTTGACCTAAAAATTCAGTAAGTCAAAGAATATATACAAGTCAGTACATGTCCAAAATTAGTCAATAGGGTGATTGTACTAACATCTAGTTTTAGTTTTCATGTCCTAATAAGATTGGTTACAAAATATTAAAAAGGTCCTTGTTTTACTCTTATAATAGTCAAATTATATGTTAAATTCTCAACCATGCCACATACCTTGAAGTTTCTGCCGTAAAAACTGCAGCTTGGAGTGAAACTCCAGACTCCAAGATGTCTCCAACTAGAATTAAGTGCCCTATATGTTTCATCATGACCTTGGTGTCCATCTGTAAGGTAATAGCTTTCTTGCAAAGCCCAGAGTGCCCAATCAAGATCACGATCAGCCAAATAAGCCATAAAACATGGCAAAAAATTGTTATCCAATGGATTTTACCCCATCTGATCAACCCCAAATTTAGTAACAAAAAATGGAGCAAGGTTCTTTCCCTTCGTCAATAAACCTACTTTTTCTTCTAATTCTAGGGTAATGTTTGCACAAACATCATTTAAATTTTTGTTTTCCCACCAGGATCCTTGTTTCTTCGAAAATGAGTACCTATGTGCCTCATAGACGATTTTGTTACCAATATTCAAATTCAAGCTCTTATCCAAAGACCCTGGAAAGAAAGATCATAATTCAATCTTGATATAAGTACTAAGACATTAGGGTTTCCGCTATGGATTGTTTGTGCACCCTTCTCGACGTATTGATACCAAACTCTCTCACTCTGGAATGGACCTCAAAGCTTATTTCTTAAGCTCATTGCAATCACCTGCATATTATGATGGCAAATTTTTGTTAATTATTTGGTTTTTCTTATTTCAATTCTATATAGGACAATTATATCCGTTATTTGTTTCCTTGATAACTAGCTACAAAAGCTAAATGATTAATAACTGAACTTAAGATGCAAATTAATTATTCTTGACACACAAGAAAATGTTATTCAACTCGGTTTGAGAACATCTCCAGAAAAAAAAAGATTATTTTTCTGTTTTTAATTTACAAGTACATATCCATTTAATTATATTTTTTCTTCAAATGAAAAGCACTTACTTTGTTGTTCTTTTTTCAAGATACATATTAGGAAATAATTCTTTGGTTGTCTTTTCAAGATAATTATTGCAGTGAAAAACAGGATGTTGACATTTACTTCAATATTGTCCTGTACAAGTTTAATGCCTTTATACATAAATTTTCTTTCTTTTTTCTTAAGTAGCTATAAATTAAAAGGAGTTAGTATTTTAATAAAAAATTAATAGGTGAGCATTACATGTGCCTCATAGTGTGTGTTTGCTTATTTATTGAAAAAGTGAAATTAAATTGGATAAATAATTAGAAAAAAGAAGGACAAAAATGTGTCCACAATTAATTAGTATGTTGTTAATAGAAATCTAAAATTAAGTGAAATCTATTCTACACTATGTGTGAAATTACTACTATTTTATTACATAACAAAAGGACCAAAACAAAAATAAACTAGGAAAAACAAACACAAAAACATACCGTCTGTGTATCCTTGTACCTGATAGATACTAAAGACAAGCCTTGCAACTATTCATTTGGATCAAAATACTTGTTTCCAAAGAATCCGTTGCCATCATCATCATTGCAATACCACATGGGTTTGCTAACTTGATTATCAAGTAACACCACTACACCATTCGAACCAAGTTCCTCGATGACAGCCTTTCGGGCATCTACATTAATGGCATTCATAAGATTAGGATTATTTTCTTTGATCCCAGCAATGGCATTCGTTAATTCAAATTCTTCAAACTTTGTGCTACGGTGAGATTTACGTAGCGTGTAAACATATAGGTTTCATATGTGAGACGAATACGGTTAAACCCATCAAGGATACATGCAATGCTAATTCATGTAAGGATCGTTTGTGGAGCCCCTCATGCACCATTGCTTCCATGTGGCCTAGCCAATTGGCATAGGCAAGCTTCACTCGTTCATTGGTGGAGGCATCGAAGATCCATCTTGAACTTGTTGATAGCGGCAATGAATGTGATGAAGCTACATAGGAAATTAGCAAAATTGCAGCAAGGGTTCTATGCATGATTTGCTTGGTTTTCTTGTTAATTAGTTTATACAATTTTGCTAATCTGTACAATTGTGGAGCATTTGAGGATTCACAGTATGATTCATAGGAGTGAAAAACTTTGCTGCAATACATTCAGTTACAAATTAGCTAGAGAAATGGTGTTTGTTTTCCTTGATTGAAGCTGTGTTAGTGGATAAGGATTAGTTTCCAAAGATGGAGAATTATAAGATTGGAAAAGTATATGGTAGGACAAAAAATGAGGGAGTAAGTTGTGCATAAATTTCATCAACCTCATATGCAAACATATATCTACAATATATAAAAGGGGGAAGGGGGTTTTGATATAGTTCTCCTTTGGCCCGGTTTTGATGGTAATTGTTTTGTTAACTAATGGCCCTTCTGGTTTTTTCTCTCATTCTGTGCATTCTCATTGTTGTTCCTTGTGCTTGTGTTGTGCTACTCTATTTTATGCGAATTGTGCTTGCCTTCCTTTTGTCATTGTGCCCTTTTCAACAGTCCACTTTTTCCCTTGCATCTTTTGCTTGTAGATAGCCTACAATAGGTTGTTCGCTATAATTTTTTCCCTCCTTCTATCCCTTCTGTTATTAGAAACAGAATCGCATTATAATGGCCAACAAAGATATTGCATTTTAATGGTCCTGCAAGATGTCTAGCTCAGTTGTCCTCAGTGTTCAGCCTTCACTGTGTTCGTGTTCTTGTTGTTGTGCTTAATGCATGTGACCTAAATACATAAAAAGGGAATATATTTACCTTTCCATTCTTATGTAACCTTAACTTTGCTATCCTTATCCTTATAGTTTATCCTTATAATATAACTTTAATGTGGCTTTTTAGATGTTTGCCCTTATGGTACTTTTATGCATGTGTGTATTCCACGTACTTTTCCGTCGAGTGTTTGCCTTTTTGCAAGAGTTTCAGTTGGTGACTTCTTCCACAAGGTTTGACGTTGCTCATTAACTACTGATAGTAGTTGTCTATCAGCTGGTCATTTTTAGCCGCTTATTTGTCCTTTTTTTTAAGTCGCTGTATGTTTTTCTCCTTTGCTACCAATTATCGAGGCCGTTTCTTTTCCTAGAGTTATCATCATACCCTTTGAATTTTTCTTCTTCATGCTTTTAGTCTCCCTTTTATGCATGTTTACTTCTATCTGCTCTTACCTGTAGCACTCCTGCTTATATTTTCTTTGTTTTTCCCTTTCTGAGAGCCACCAAATTGATACCCATTTTTGTGTTCCTCGCTATCTATGTTCTTTTTGTTTTTCTGCCCAACATGAGCTCCATCCCGGGACTTTTTTTGTTCTTCGATGTATTAGTTTAGAGTTTGACTACATATGTCTTGATGATGCTATCTATAGTTCCAACAATACTATCCTATCTATTGCTTTTTTGTCTAGCTATTTCTTCTTCGTTTGTGCATATCATCTGCTTTTCTGCTCATGATTCTTTGTATTCTTTTTCTCAATTGGTCGAATGTCTAGGTTTTGCTAATCGCTCAAAGTTGGCAAGAGGAACCAGTTGTTTTTTACGCTAACTGGTATACATATAATTCTTATCTTATGCATTTACTTTTTGCCCAGCTCCCTTGTGAAAAATCATGCCATCATCCTTTTGTTTATTATTTTGTTGCTATGCATGCAATTCTTGCCTAATGTGTATAATTCTTGCCCAACTTGCTTGTGAAAATCATACGATCATTCTTTTGTTTCCTATTTTGAATTACCCAATTGTAACAACTATTATTTTTATTGTCTATTATCGCTTTACTATAGCTATTTTCTGATCATGCCGCAAAAAAGAAAGTATGCTTCATATGAAGAAATGTGTTTACACAAGAATCGTCGTCGTAGGGAAGCTAGGGCATCTATGGTTGACTGAATGGTTCACACTAAAAATTTATGAAAACCTGAAATTAAGAATATTCTACCCTCCACTCCAGTTTCAGTACCTTCTCAGAATCAGTTGTCTGATGCCTCTCAAAACATAACCTTTTCGCTTCCTCTACTGTTCGTAAATGTCACCAACACATCTGACTTAGCTTCAACAAGTAAGGCATGCCTTTTATCCATTCATATTTGTACACCTCATTTAACAAACCATTCAATGGACATCTTTTCTTCAAAAAATATCGACACCTTATCTAAGAATGTTTGTTTATAGATAATGCATCCTATCTATCTTCTAACAGCCATGTTTGCTATGATCAACATTTATGAATGCACCCAGAACTAGAGGTAGTTATCGCTCTACCAGTGTTATAATTTTGCCTATCATTCAATATCGGTTTTATGGAAGTTTGTTTGAATTCCTTCATGCATGTTTTCCTCTTTATCCAGTTGAACAACAAACAGTTGACACCTTATCTAAGAATGTTTGTTTATAGATAATGCATCCTATCCATCTTCTGACAGCCATGTTCGCTATGTTAACATTTTATGAATGCACCCAGTACTAGAGGTAGTTATTGCTCTACCAGTGTTATAATTTTGTCTATCATTCAATATCAGTTTTATGGAAGTTTGTTTGAATTCCTTCACGCATGTTTTCCTCTTTATCCAGTTGAACAATAAACAGTCTTTCTCAACCCTCAGACGACTACCAATATGCGAAAACAAAATGCAAGTACATATTAAAAGTCTATCTATTACCTAAGACAATCAATAAATGCATCTATATCTAGGACTGGTCATCAGCAAAAGGCAAAAAAAAAGAAATCAACGGATTGATAGGATTCCTACTGAACCGTCTGTTTTACCGGTTGTTGAAGATTGTGTTTTCTGTGGTACTAAACGTTTTTATCTTGAGCCACCTAGTTTTTGTTGTGCTTCTAGTGAGATTGATTGGTCGAGATGGAAATGCTTCCTCAATTAGCCAAACTGTACACTACTAATACTCCCGAAGGAATCAAATTTTGCCAATGTATTAGAAGCTATAATAACATGTTCGCATTCACATCTCTAGAAGTTCGTTGCGATAAAGAGCTAAATAAGAGAGACAGAGGAATCTATGCATTTAGAGTGCAGGGCCAAATGTATTATTTTTCTCAACCCATTAGTTCCTTTGGATGGTCAAAAACCATCAAATGTGTAGCTATACTATTTCGATACTGAGCATGAAATTACTAATCGGATGGCCATCTATAATAAATTTCGAGAATGTATACTTCAACAACTACAGTAGATTCTGGATCATAATCCGTATGCTGCATTCTTTTGTAGTTTAAGAGACTTTGAACACATCTATAACCATAAAGTCTTCTTAAACTCGCACCCTTCTCTAGACTAACGTGTCTATAACACTCCAACAGTCTCTCAAGTGGCTGCCATATGGACAGAAAATGACCTCAATATAGGAGATTCTTTGCAGCATATACAAGTATATCCAAGAAGTGGTAAACCATGAATCATTAAACATTATTTTGGATGTTATGACACGTTACAGTATCCACTAATTTTTACAATAGATGAGACTGGATGGCATGAAGGTATACAAAGAATCTTGAAGGATCAACAGTCTGTGTCACATTCTATGTCCTGGCCATGATATGCATATAGGACACTATTCTACTGCAGAGGAAATAGTTTCAGCTGAAAATGTAGGTAATTTATAAAATATGATATATGTTATGTATAATCCTTGCTACTATCTTTTTCTGATTCATATAGTCTATGATATCTTTTGACAAGTTTATTGTCATACACCAGTTTTGCAGAAAAAAGAAAAAAGGACCACAGTCTCTTGTCGTGAATACTACTGCTACAAATTTCAGATGCGTGAAATTGAAAAGTCTTTATTGCTACAATGTGGGAGACTGTTCCAGCAATTTTGCATCGATGCATATGTAAAGATAGAATCAACAAGGTTGGATTTTCATCGAAATAGACAACGATAGATCAGATTTGATGTTTACCAAGGAATTTTAGATAGTATTGCAAATGGATACACATCTGCATCAAATATTGGTCAACGAATATATTTGCTTGCTTCTTTTATTAGAGGTCCTAGAGATATGAAATGAAGATACATGGATGCCATGATCTTGGTTCAACTATATGGCAAACTTGACATATTCCTAACAGTCACCTGTAGTCGAACTTGGCTTGAGATCAAGAAACATCTATCTGATCATGAAGAAGCACACAATAGGCCTAATCTAACAACAAGAGTACTCCGCACAAAACTAGAGATGCTTAGAAATGATATTATAAAAAAAAAGTCTCTTTGGCAAAGTCGTGGCATACACATATGTAATAGAATTTCAAAAAAGAGGTCTCCCACATGCACATTTTTTTATAATCCTTGCAAATGGATGGAAATTGGACTCACTTGAAGCTTGTGATAGAGTTGTATGTGAGGACTTGTAAAATCAATCATAGAATTAATTCTACTCATACACTCCCTCAATAGCTGCAATCAATCATAGAATTAAGGGTTTTTCCTTTAGGTTCATCGTTAAGGTAAATTAGGGTTTTTGCATATTTTGGTAATGTGATTAATAGGTACGGAGTATGTACTAAATTTAGTGGTTAAGAGTGAGTTTTAGATAAGAAAAAGTGTGTGATTAGAAGTAATAATAATAAGTTAGTGAATTGTAAGTGAAAACTCTAGTACGTGCGAGTTAAGGAAAAACGGTGTGAACTGAAGTATACCATTCGCTATTGATTGGATACACCACTTGACCACCACCTTATTACGTTAATCCTCTTGTTATTATTTCATAAATATCAGTTCTTCATCAGCCATGAGAGGGCCGAAATATTTGACCAAGAAAAACAAGGAAAAGAAGAAAATTTGAGATTCCATCCTAAGGTGACATTTGGAAGTCATCCAACCAACTTTGACCCAAACCAAGTCTTAGCTTCTTATCTTTCTTGGAGCTTCATTTCTTCCTGATTATCCTTCATGGTGGCCGAGAGTTAGGGAGAGAAAAGAGAGAAGAAAACACTTCATTGCACTCTTGATTTTTGGTTTAGTTTTAGTTGAATCAAAAATCTAAACCGATTAAACTCTCACTTGGGAACTTAGGAAGCTTTGTGTGGTAAAGTTTTGGAAGGAAAGGTTGTGGTTTTCTCTTGCAAGCATCCTTGGTGAGGTATTATGGCTGCCCTTCCTTTTTCTCTTCCTTAATCTTGTTTAAGTTGGTTAGAAGCTTATATTCTTGGCTTGTGATGGTCAATTGGTTAATTTTGGATGATATGGTGGAATGTTGAGCTAGGGTTTGAGATTTTCAGTTGTGTTTATTGTTGTTTATATAGCATATGATGTTGATAAGCTTGGATAGGGACTTAGGGTAGTGATTTAAGACATAAATGTGAATTTCAAGCATTGAATCATCAAATTCTAGAAATTTGAGACCAATCTATCCTGTTACTGACCTATATGTTTGTCCATGTTAGAGACCGAATCAGGCCTAGGTCAAAACATGAAAGTTGTAGAAAATGGATGTATAGTTTTCTGTAAAATTTCAGCTCAATCAGAGTACTGTATCATGTGAAATGACAAAATTATCCCTGACTGCCAAATGCCCTATTGCGCAGGCAGTGTTCTATTTTCTCTGAGATTGCACAATTTGACCTTGAAAATGAACGAATTGGCTATCAATGTCTTCACAAGACTTGTAGTTCTCTGTCTTAGCTTCGAAATGGTATAAAGTGTACCCCAAAACGATAAGCATAGCTTCAGTTTTGATCGAAACGCCAAGAGACGTCAAACCTACTATTTTGTTGTTTGTCCTTAAACTTGGTTTCCGGTCGCATTACTAGTATTGTTTTGTAATTGAAAGACATTAAGCCTAGTTGAAGGGCTATTGTGATAACATTGCTTGTGTGTGACTTTGGGGATAATTTGAGGAAAACAATGAAGCCATAAATGGCTAAAAAATAGCTAAATACAAAGGGCATGCCGCCTAAATTTTCACTCGAGGACTAGGCGTGTGTACTTGTGATTCAAGTGAAGAGTTGAGGTTGAATTGAACTTGAATTGTCTAGGTCATTCGAGTCCTCTTTCGTAGAGGTATATAAGCTGGAATTTGGCCGAAACTCGTAACCTTGGAAAAAAATGAAAGTAACGATCAATAGAAATACATTTTCCTCGTCTCTTCGACTCAAATGGGAATTTCAAAGCTTTAATCGCTTCATTTCTAAAACTAAAAGAGCGAGCATGAGTTTTCTAGGACATGATAAGTAATACGAATATTCCCCAAATGAGTGTCAATTACTTGATTTTCGTTAAACGAAACACTTAAGTTTCGAATCTTAGTTGATTTTCAAAACTCTTAAACGATGTTTTATCGCAGATTTGGACTCCAAATAAGGAGTAATACCTGAACGTGATCCGTAAAAGCACTACATCTTTGGTGAGTACTTTCAAATACTTGATTGAACTTGATACTTGTGTTCAATACTTGACCAATGTGATTACATGATATGTGATTGGTTTGATCGGGCAAGAGTGTACTTTATCGCATTTGCCATAATGTGATATATTCTTGTTCATTGATTGCAATTGAATTGATATACATTCTTATGATCCGTATATTGTCTGGAATTCCAGAAGCCCTGTGAATAGTTAATCGAGTCGAGCCGGCAAGGGTTTGGTCGATTCGATAATGAATCCTAGATCTTTAGTCTTGTCGAGTGGAGTGTTATCTTCTCAACTAATCGGTATACTCGAGTATTACCACCAGTGTTTATTTTGGAGTTCGGGCCCGATGAGAGGTTTGGTTGGTGGACGGAGATTGGAGTTAAGTGGTGTACTACTGAACTAGTTACCTTACTTGAAAGTTGACGGAGTGTCAACTACTATTTGATCAACCTATGGTGGAGTTGGTTTACAAAAGCAACTGTATCCTTTTACGTGAAATGCTGAATATTTAATGTTTGGCCATATGAAGTGTTATTACTCATTTTCTTGACTTGTTATGTTCGCTATTTCACTATTATGATACTCTCACTTTTAATTAATGGTCAATTTGCTATTTGAAACATCACTGAGTTTTAGTTCACTCCATTAGTTTTGTTTTCCTTACAGGGGGTACGAACGAGGCGTGAGACTTGTACAGGTTAGAGTAGTCTATTTTTTGAATTTTGAAATTGTACTCGCGCTATACCCCGACTAGGGTTGATTGTACTTGAATTGTAACACTTTAATGTATTTGGACGTGTATAAGTCTTGTAGATGGATCTAAGTATCAATGTATATATTAAGTTTGAAATTGTTGTGTTATTTATTTTCTATGGATGTAAGTTATTTTCTCGAGTTACGAGTGAGTGAGTCCTGGCGAGAGTTGGGCAGACGACTCGCTAAACCCTAGGGTACGCCCTAGGAGGAGGTTGGGTTGTCACATTGTATCTGCAGAATTACCAGATCCAATTTCTTTTCCATATCTCCATTCTCTTGTAGTTGCTCATATATTACATGGACCGTATGGAACAGCTAATAGAAATAGCCCATGTATGAAGCAAAATGGAAAATGCAGATTTGGTTGTCCAAAGGAGTTCACTGAATTCACAAGATATAATAAGAATTCATATCCTCTCTACATGCGCCGTCGTGATGGAAGCATTGCTACAACCAGTTATTTCCAGTTTGACAATTGTTAGGTCATTCCCTACAATCCATATTGGCAAGCAAGTATGACTGTCGCATCAATGTCGAAGTTTGCTGCACAATTGAAGCTGTTAAATATATTTACAAATACATATACAAGGGACACTCAAAGATCTTGTATTAGCTTAATGCGGTAGAGAATGATGGAGCAATTGACAAAATAAAAAATTTCCAATCTAGACGTTGGATATGTGCACCAAAAGCAGCATGGCGAATATTTGCTTTCAATCTCAGTGATTTGAACCCATCTATCATGGCATTACAGGTACATCTAGAAGAAGAACAATCAATGGTTTTCAATAAGGATGATATTCTTCAAAGAGTTGCAATGGATGAACGGATGTCACGAACTATGGTCACAAAATTTTTCCGAATGAATAGCATAGATGGACAGGCAAAAAACCTCAAATGTCTCTATAAAGATTTTCCTCAATATTTTGTATGGAATGCAACTCACATAATATGACGACCAAGACAAAGAAGAAGCACAATTGGAAGACTAATTTTAGTGCATCCAACTCAAGGTGGAAAATACTACTTGCGGATCCTACTAATGCATGTCAAAGGCCCTGTGTTTTACGAAAGCCTAAAACACATTGGCTTGAGAATAGATTCAACTTTTAGAGAAGCCGCAGAAATTCTAGGCTTATTAAAGACTGATGATAGTGCAGAACAATGATTATTTGAAGCTATATCATTCCAGATGCCTTATACTCTCGGTCACTTTTGTGCTCTTATTTTGGTCTATGTAACACCTCCTAATCCAATGCTCCTATGGCAGAAATTTGAACTATACCTGTCTAAAGATATTTCTAAGGACAGATCTTTATCAGCTGAGCAGGCAAGGCTAAAAGTTCTCCAACTCATTGACTCCCATCTACAATATATAGGCAAACATCTCGCTGATTTCAAGATAACTGTACCTTACATTGATGATTTTTTCACTCAAAGAGACACACAAGAAAAAGAGGCTGAGCTAGACATCAAAGTCTTTGCTGAGGACATAGCATCAGTTCCTCTCCTTAATGTTCAACAACGATCTACTTATATTAAAATCATGTATAGCATTGAGAATGACATACCAGGAGCATTTTTCATAGATGGACCAGGAGGAATAGGCAAAACATTCTTATATAAGGCTTTGCTAGCAACTGTAAGGTCTAAAGGCGAAATTGCATTAGCAACAACATCATGTGGTGTTGCTACTTCTATCCTTCCAAGAGGATGTACAACCCACTCACGATTTAAGATCCCAATTCATGAAAACAATGATAGTGGTTGTAGTGTTAACAAACAAAGTAGCACTGCAAGATTGATCAAGCAAGTCAAATTAATCATCTGGGATAAAGCAACGACGGCCAAAAAATATGCTATTGAGTGCTTTAACATGCTGATAAAGGATATAATAGATTCACATACAAGATTTGGTGGCAAAGTTATGGCATTTGGTAGCGACTTTCGTCAAACATTACCTGTTGTAGTCAAAGGTTACAAAGAAGATTATATTTCTGCCAGTTTGGTAAAATCTTATATTTGGAACTATCTTGAAAAGCTCCACTTGGTTGAAAACATGTGTGCACATTTAAATAAATTATTCTCAAAATTTCTTTTGAGTCTTGGTAATGGAACTTTGCCTTGTTTTGGTGACTTCACAATAGTCTTGCCGCACCATCTTACTATACCTTTTGTTGATGATCGATCCTCACTTTCTGCTCTGATAAGACCTCACAGCTTTTGGTCCACGCTAATTGCATACACTTAACAGAGCTATACTAACTACTAAAAATGATTTTGTGCATGAAATAAACAATCTCCTGATGACACTGTTTCCTGGCACAGAACATAAATATTTAAGTTATGATGAAACTATAGACCAATCAAAACAAGCAAGCATGAAGACTTTTTGCATTCATTAGAACCTCCAAGCCTGCCACCGCATGAGCTGATTCTAAAAGTCAATAGTCTAATTATATTACTTAGAAACTTGAACCCAAGAGAAGGTTTATGCAATGGAACACGATTAATCTGTCTTGGTGATAGGTTGCATTTTTGTCATTAATTTTATAGTTATTTCCCTCTTTTATTTTACCAAATATTGCGTTAATTGATGGATTCTACTTATTTTTGGTTAATGGTGCTAATTGTAGGGAGAAAGAGCAAAACGTAACAAAAAGGGGCAATTTTCCAATTAATTTGATGGTTGCATGTGGGCGCACCTTAGCTCATTGCTCAAGACCGAAAAGTCAGGATTGATATTGGTCAGTTTCCCAATCCAAGTCAAATTTCTAATTTGTTGGCTGCCAGGACTTTCCTTATTTCATGGGATCATTCTCAAGAAAAAGGAGAGCTTTTAGGAAATTGAATTGTGATAGGAAACTCTTTAGGAATTTGATTGGTATTAGGAAACTAATCAATAAGGCAAGGCAATTGGGCCACGGGAGATCAAATTTGATGTTGCCGGCTCTGCAAGCTTTCTTCTTGGGAGGCTTTTACTCTTTTAGTTTTTTTGGCCTTTTCTTTCTTTTAAAGGAGGGTGGAAGTCAAGTCCTGGGGACTCCCTTTTCAAAAAAAAAAACATTCACATGGATTGTTCTCCATTAATGAAAAACTAACTTTTTATTTCTAGTCAAGGGAACAACTGAAGATTTGGTTCAATGATAACTATGAGATCTAAATTATTTTAATTGCTTTCTTCATTCATTGGTATTTGTATGTTTTCTGCTCTTTGTGGCCATGATTATTGTGTATGATTGAATAGTTGTGCAATATTTAATTAATCACGTAATCTATTTGCTGATGGGGATAGTTGAATCCGTAATTATTTGATTATACCCATCCTGATAGCAACTGACATAATTGGGTTTGTGTCAGGGGAACATATAGACTAATTTAAATAAACTCTCGTAGCATGTTTATTAATTAGAATAGGGATTCTCTAATTTCTAAAGCAATTGAGGAATTAAATCTTATGGTCGTACTTAGGGTTATTTCTAAATTAGGAAAATAGTCAATGGTCGTACCTTGACTATCGAAACAGTACGGAAGAATTGATTGTCAGATCGTATCGGCAATTAAAAACCTATTTATTAATGAATGTTGGAATTATATTTGAATCAATGATTAGTTGCCTGAACCACTTCTGAAGTATAACCTTGGCTAGAGCTTTTTCCATTACTTATTTCTCGCATTTTCATTACTTTGATATAATACCTTCTTTTAGGTCTCTTAATTTCTCAAAATCCCCGTTTACTCTTGGCTTGATAAGGAGCAAATTTTTCTCAGTCCCTGAGGATACGACCCGACTTGCCCTATATACAAATTAATAAGTTCTCGTAAATACATTCTGGTATATCAAATCTAGTAAACTTTTCGGAACCAAGGTGAATCTAGTAACTTATTGCACATCCAGAATCCCTGTTCTAGTACTATAATTGACTCAAATCTGCTTTTGTTGGCAACTAGGATTAACATTATTATTATTGCACAGGTTCGATACCTGTCACTTGGTTTTACTGCGAATGCTATCGAAGCACTCATTACTGTTGGAAATCATACTGGAAAACAATTTTTTATCCTAAAATCTCATTACAGTGTTCTGATGCTAATATTTATATAGTACCCTTCAAGAGAACACAATTTTCAGCTAGACTCTGTTTTGCAATGACTATTAATGTGACAGCCCTACCTCCCCTTAGGGCATACCGAAGGGTTTGGTGGATCGCCTGCCCAACTCTCGTCAGGACTCGGTCACGCGCTATGAAATTTTAGAACAATAACACCAATAATAAATGCAATAATAAATACAACCTTCAATGTGTACAGTTATGGATCTCTAATGCCCGTACAATCTATGAATATAGCCACGGAGTCGAATTTACAAAATCAAAACCATGCAAGCAACCTAGAAATTCTAAAGAGTGCTCAGACGAGAAACTAACATAACTTAGACAAAGTCTATTCCTTCTCCAATTCAACCACTCATATTCTCATCCCTGTAAGGAAAACAAATTCATACAATGAGTTAAAAATCCAGTGAGATTCCAAAAAAACAGGCAAGTAAACTCACATACATGATACTATTCACAGGATATTGAAAAACAAGTCATACTCAAGCAGACCGTGACATATGGTTTAGTAATCAGGTAACCAGATATGTGAGAACCCGTAACTTTTCCATTTGTTAGGTTTTATAATCTTTCTAGGTTTTCTTATTTTCAATGGCTTGTTTTCTACACTTTCTGTATCCGGAAAATTTTCTAGATTATTTTTACGAGTAAATATAGTTTTTAGATGATTTTTCTAGTATCGAATAGATTTTGAGAAATTAAGAACGTATATCGGACGTGGGACCCGCTAGTGCGAAAAGTTCGGAAAAATTCGGCCACTAAGGTTAAGTTTCGGATACTGTGTAAAATTTATCGGGTGTTAAGAGATAAGTAGAGAGTGAGATTTGATTGATGTGAGAGGAAAAGAAAAGATAAGATTGCATTTATGAGAGTGACAAGTGTCACTATATCATTGGTTTTGACTTAAGAACACTATTCACTTTTTTGACTTTTGACCAAACTTGATTAAATATCTTTAAAATTCACAAAAAATTACCATTTCTTACCTCTATAGTGGCCGGCCATCTTGAGCAAGGAGGGAAGAAGAAACTCTTCAACTTTTAGCTTCCATTTGGTTCAATCTTCCAAAACCAAGTGTTTGATCTTGATTCTACTCCATAAAATCCTACCCCTTGGTGCTAGTGAGTGCTTTAGTGAAGTTTTCTTGGAGAGCTAAGGTGGTCTACAACTTCCTCTCTCCTGTTTACTTGGTAAGTGATGCTAAACTTCCTCCTACACCTAATGATGCTTAAGTTATGCTTAGTAGTGGCTAAAGTGATGTTAGTTGTGATTTATTTCTTGATTTGAAGTGATTTAGTGAAGTTTTTATTTTTTTGAGGAATTTTCTGGTTTAATATGAATGTGATGTAGTGGTCATCTATGATGGTTGATAATGAGGGGTAATGACTCATGTGGGTGTGAATTGGTGATAATAGCAACTAATTTTGGGTTTGGAGTGAATTGTGAAAAGTGAGGGTTTGATAACCCCTAATTCTGTCCGGTTTTGGATCATAGGGTTAGAGGCCGAATTGGACTTTGCTCAAAACATGAAAGTTGTAGGTATTGATGTGTTTGAGGTGCCTGAAAATTTTCAGGTCATTTGGATTAGTGTAGAGTGAGATATGGCGTTTTTACTGTTGCTGTTCTGGGTTGATCAGAATGCGAAAACTGCACTAGTAATTGGCCATTTTGACTGCAATTGGTTTGGATTTTGTTGTTGGTGTCTTCTGATGAAATGTATCTGAATGTCTTAGCTACCATATGCCTTTGGAATCAATGCATTTGGACATGTATAAACCGAGTTGTACTGATTACAGTTTTGTGTGATTTGTAAACCTGCAATTACGGTTCAGGTTGTGGTATTCTGCATTTTCGACCTAGTTGTGCTAGGATTTGGACTGAGTGGCCTTCTACATTGTTGTAGCCCTGTTTCATAGCTTCGAAACGGTGGGTCTTTTACCCCCATCCGATAACCGTAGTGAAAGTGGTGTTTTTACCGCATTATGAGGTCAAATACGTTTTTTTTGTTAAGGCCTAAGTTAAAGCCATTTCTTAATTTCTGGTTACCTATGATGCTTATTTATGCATATGAAACCGTATTAGGGTTATAATTGGTATGGCTATATGACTCGTTATCGAGTCTCTTTTAGGGCTTGCTTTCATTTCGGTCGTTTCCTAGCTAACTTTTGTACTTGTACCACTTTGAGCCTAGCGAACGGCTTTTGGGAAATGAGATGAATTTTGTGTGAGATGTTGGGACTGATTTGAGGATATAATGAAGCCTTAATGGCTGGAAAAGTAAGAAATTTAGGGGAAGTGCTGCCCGATTTTCTAGGCCGTTTGGTTCCTTTAAGTTGGATTTGCCTTTTGGTAGAATGAAAGGCTTTTGGGTTGTTTGCGCCTAGGTTTTCATGCTACCTTTTCGTTTCCAAGGGAATCATGTTTTTGCCTTCTTGCATTAGTATTTATTTGGCAAGGCGTACGACGTGTAGTCGAGCCTCACATGTGCATTCTGTTTACTCGATTCTGGAAGTAAAACCTTCAATTGGTTTATTTTGATTATTTTTAGGGTTTCTTGGCGATTAAGGCCAATCTGAAGTGAAAACTTTTGAAGTTGAGCCGGTGAGTGTTCCACTACCTGCTACCCATTATGTGAAATATCTGAATATCTGAATACTTGATTTATGACTATTGAAGCCAAATACTGTTTTGATAAAATGGAGGCGAGGGTGTACTTTATCACACTCGTTCTTCTATCTGCTCATATGCCAATTTTGAGTGCCTATCTAAATCTGCCGTCTGAATCTGCTATCTGAATCTGCTATCCTGTATCTGTATCTGAATCTGTTATCTGTGTCTGCATCTGTTCGGATTTCAATGACCTATAAGCTCAATCCTGTGGCTAAGTTATTCGACTCGGGCCGGCAAGGGCCTGGACGATTAGATAACGAACCACGGTAGTCTGTTCGGGAATTTTGGGTATTGAGACCCTTGATTCCGGGTATACTCGAGTATTACCATTTCTGTTCGATTACGGTGAGCGGGCCCGGTAAAGGGGTGTTTGGTGGACGGAATTCGGTGTAAAGAGGGGTCTACGGACGCGTTGGTTCTATATGCGTTGACGGAGAGTCAACCGGTTTGGATCAAGTACTGCGCTGGAAATTTGGCTCCTGAGAGCCACCCGTATCCTTCTGATTTGAATCATTAGTTCCTTTGCTTTACATCTGACATGTGTATCTGATTGGTTAAATGTGAAATGCCATGATTCTATTGCTATCTGTTTGGTACCTCATTGAGCGCAAGCTCACCCCGTTCTGTTCCTTTTGTTTTCCTTACAGGAAAAATAAATACTTTTGGACTGGATTTGATAATCGGTTGCCGACTTGAGCTAGTTGGACATATCTTTTGTATAGCTCATTGATTTAAACCCTAAATATAGTTTGGGTCCGTTTCTCTTTTGGATTTGGCAAACCGTACATGTATCCACTTTTGAATCATTTTGGTATGCCCTTTTGGGTTGTATATGCGAACTTGTGAGATGTAAATATTTGCTTGACGTTTGGTTGGGTTTTGACGTGTCGGTTCCTCTTCATGGCCGACTCCGACTTTGTTTTTTTTTTATTTATTTTTGTGGGTTCGACTTGTTCACACGCGGTTGTATGACCCGAAAAGTATTAGATCGCGCTAATCTGAACCGTTAGTCCTGGCGAGAGCTGGGCAGGTAGTCCGCCAACCCCTTTGGTTCGCCTTAGGGGAAGGTGGGGCTGTTACAAGTGGTATCAGAGCCACTTCGCGTGGTCTCTGCGCGGAGTGAGACTGGGCCAAGTGGTGTTGTGGACCTAATTTCATGAATATGTCTAAGTGCTCGTTTGAGCATAAGTTATGAACTGAGAATGTGATAAGTGTACGAATCATTATCATGGGACTCGAGGAAGCTAGGTATGTATGTCGGGTAGGAATCCTTAATAAAGATGGTTTACTCTTGGGACCGGCCGGCTCGAGTTGCGAATTATCTTAGATGGGATTCTTGCGCTCGGATACGAAAGATATGAGGGCCTAGGTTAGAAAGGATTTGATGAACTAGAAAGGGCATTCCTCGGTGGATCGTCTATGTTTGTACTTGACTTAACTGGCTGTATGTATGTGTGTGGCTTAATTTTGACCGGCTTGTATATATATGTTTGATCTTGTTTGGAATGTATAAATGTGTGTTATCATAAAAGTTTTGAGTGTTACTTACATGCATCGTGCTTATTTTGGTTTAGTATTATTGCCTAGACCAAGTAAAACTCATGGAAGGTACACGGAGTGGACGGGGCCGTGGGCGTGGAAATAGGCAACCTATACTTGAAAGGGGTACTGGGGAAACCTCATCTGGACCAAACCCTGAACTTAGGGTTGACCCCAATGTTCAAATAGCTGCTGCTATGCAGCAAATGACAGACTTGCTAGCACAAGTGGTGCAGCAACAGGGCCAAAACCCAAACCCTAACCCTGGAAACCCTGGTAACCATATCGAGAGCGAAGACAGAGCTCTCGAACGATTCCAAAAGTTTGCTCCGCCAAAGTTTGTTGGGGGACCTGACCCAGACGTTGCCGAAAGATGGCTTGAAAAGATGGTGGATATATTTGCAGCCCTACACTACCCTGACGAACGGCAGGTGACTTTTGCCGTGTTCCAGCTTGAGGGGGCAGCCCGTTCCTGGTGGAACGTAATTCGGCAGAAGTGGGAACGAGAACAGACACCTACGACTTGGGTGAATTTCATCAGAGAGTTCAATGCGAAGTTTTTCCCTCCTCTAGTTCAGGAGAGGAAGGAAGACGAGTTCATTCGACTCCGCCAAGGATCTCAAACTGTGGCGGAATATGAGAGCCAATTCACCCGCCTATCCAAATTTGCGCCCGAACTCATCATGACCGAGCAGCGGCGAATAAGGCGTTTTATCCAGGGCTTGAACGTAGAAATTCAAAAAGATCTGGCGGTAGCCCAACTTAATGCCTTTAGTGATGCGGTGGAAAAAGCCCAGCGCGTTGAAACTGCAGGGTTACAAGTTAGAAACTTCCAAGCAAGAAAAAGGGGTTTTCCGGGGAGCAGCTCAGAACAAGCGAATAATAGTACAATCTCTAAAGTTCGCAAGGGAAACGGGGAAGTACGGCAACCAGGGGTGTCGCGTGATGTCCCTCAGGGAGGACTGGTCTCTGCTACTCGTGGTCCCTGTGGATATTGCGGAGGGCCAAGTCATACAGAAACAAATTGCAGGAAGAAAGAAGGAAAATGCTTGCGCTGTGGAAGCGCTGAACATCGGATTGCTAACTGTCCACTCGCCTGCGCGAGCGGAGAGGGACTCTGCCACCAACCAAGCCCAATTCTCAGCAACCCGCCAAGAGCAACCCTGGACAGACGAAAGGAGATGGGACGGGATCGAAGGCACCAGCTCGAGTATATTCTCTGGAGCAGCATCAGGTCCCTGACTCGTCTGAGGATGGAGAAGGTATGGTTCGTTGGGTACTTTAGATTTGATAGATTTCGTTGATAAGAAAATTTCGAGGGCGAAATTTCTTTAAGGGGGAGAGAGTGTGAGAACCCGTAACTTTTCCATTTGTTAGGTTTTATAATCTTTCTAGGTTTTCTTATTTTCAATGGCTTGTTTTCTACACTTTCTGTATCCGGAAAATTTTCTAGATTATTTTTACAAGTAAATATAGTTTTTAGATGATTTTTCTAGTATCGAATAGATTTTGAGAAATTAAGAACGTATATCGGACGTGGGACCCGCTAGTGCGAAAAGTTCGGAAAAATTCGGCCACTAAGGTTAAGTTTCGGATACTGTGTAAAATTTATCGGGTGTTAAGAGATAAGTAGAGAGTGAGATTTGATTGATGTGAGAGGAAAAGAAAAGATAAGATTGCATTTATGAGAGTGACAAGTGTCACTATATCATTGGTTTTGACTTAAGAACACTATTCACTTTTTTGACTTTTGACCAAACTTGATTAAATATCTTTAAAATTCACAAAAAATTACCATTTCTTACCTCTATAGTGGCCGGCCATCTTGAGCAAGGAGGGAAGAAGAAACTCTTCAACTTTTAGCTTCCATTTGGTTCAATCTTCCAAAACCAAGTGTTTGATCTTGATTCTACTCCATAAAATCCTACCCCTTGGTGCTAGTGAGTGCTTTAGTGAAGTTTTCTTGGAGAGTTAAGGTGGTCTACAACTTCCTCTCTCTTCTTTACTTGGTAAGTGATGCTAAACTTCCTCCTACACCTAATGATGCTTAAGTTATGCTTAGTAGTGGCTAAAGTGATGTTAGTTGTGATTTATTTCTTGATTTGAAGTGATTTAGTGAAATTTTTATTTTTTTGAGGAATTTTCTGGTTTAATATGAATGTGATGTAGTGGTCATCTATGATGGTTGATAATGAGGGGTAATGACTCATGTGGGTGTGAATTGGTGATAATAGCATCTAATTTTGGGTTTGGAGTGAATTGTGAAAAGTGAGGGTTTGATAACCCCTAATTCTGTCCGGTTTTGGATCATAGGGTTAGAGGCCGAATTGGACTTTGCTCAAAACATGAAAGTTGTAGGTATTGATGTGTTTGAGGTGCCTGAAAATTTTCAGGTCATTTGGATTAGTGTAGAGTGAGATATGGCGTTTTTACTATTGCTGTTCTGGGTCAGAATGCGAAAACTGCACTAGTAATTGGCCATTTTGACTGGAATTGGTTTGGATTTTGTTGTTGGTGTCTTCTGATGAAATGTATCTGAATGTCTTAGCTACCATATGCCTTTGGAATCAATGCATTTGGACCTGTATAGACCGAGTTGTACTGATTACAGTTTTGTGTGATTTGTAAACCTGCAATTACGGTTCAGGTTGTGGTATTCTGCATTTTCGACCTAGTTGTGCTAGGATTTGGACTGAGTGGCCTTCTACATTGTTGTAGCCCTGTTTCATAGCTTCGAAACGGTGGGTCTTTTACCCCCATCCGATAACCATAGTGAAAGTGGTGTCTTTACCGCATTATGAGGTCAAATACGTTTTTTTTGTTAAGGCCTAAGTTAAAGCCATTTCTTAATTTCTGGTTACCTATGATGCTTATTTATGCATATGAAACCCTATTAGGGTTATAATTGGTATGGCTATATGACTCGTTATCGAGTCTCTTTTAGGGCTTGCTTTCATTTCGGTCGTTTCCTAGCTAACTTTTGTACTTGTACCACTTTGAGCCTAGCGAACGGCTTTTGGGAAATGAGATGAATTTTGTGTGAGATGTTGGGACTGATTTGAGGATATAATGAAGCCTTAATGGCTGGAAAAGTAAGAAATTTAGGGGAAGTGCTGCCCGATTTTCTAGGCCGTTTGGTTCCTTTAAGTTGGATTTGCCTTTTGGTAGAATGAAAGGCTTTTGGGTTGTTTGCGCCTAGGTTTTCATGCTACCTTTTCGTTTCCAAGGGAATCATGTTTTTGCCTTCTTGCATTAGTATTTATTTGGCAAGGCGTACGACGTGTAGTCGAGCCTCACATGTGCATTCTGTTTACTCGATTCTGGAAGTAAAACCTTCAATTGGTTTATTTTGATTATTTTTAGGGTTTCTTGGCGATTAAGGCCAATCTGAAGTGAAAACTTTTGAAGTTGAGCCGGTGAGTGTTCCACTACCTGCTACCCATTATGTGAAATATCTGAATATCTGAATACTTGATTTATGACTATTGAAGCCAAATACTGTTTTGATAAAATGGAGGCGAGGGTGTACTTTATCACACTCGTTCTTCTATCTGCTCATATGCCAATTTTGAGTGCCTATCTAAATCTGCCGTCTGAATCTGCTATCTGAATCTGCTATCCTGTATCTGTATCTGAATCTGTTATCTGTGTCTGCATCTGTTCGGATTTCAATGACCTATGAGCTCAATCCTATGGCTAAGTTATTCGACTCGGGCCGGCAAGGGCCTGGACGATTAGATAACGAACCACGGTAGTCTGTTCGGGGATTTTGGGTATTGAGACCCTTGATTCCGGGTATACTCGAGTATTACCATTTCTGTTCGGTTACGGTGAGCGGGCCCGGTAAAGGGGTGTTTGGTGGACGAAATTCGGTGTAAAGAGGGGTCTACGGACGCGTTGGTTCTATATGCGTTGACGGAGAGTCAATCGGTTTGGATCAAGTACTGCGCTGGAAATTTGGCTCCTGAGAGCCACCCGTATCCTTCTGATTTGAATCATTAGTTCCTTTGCTTTACATCTGACATGTGTATCTGATTGGTTAAATGTGAAATGTCATGATTCTATTGCTATCTGTTTGGTACCTCATTGAGCGCAAGCTCACCCCGTTCTGTTCCTTTTGTTTTTCTTACAGAAAAAATAAATACTTTTGGACTGGATTTGATAATCGGTTGCCGACTTGAGCTAGTTGGACATATCTTTTGTATAGCTCATTGATTTAAACCCTAAATATAGTTTGGGTCCGTTTCTCTTTTGGATTTGGCAAACCGTACATGTATCCACTTTTGAATCATTTTGGTATACCCTTTTGGGTTGTATATTCGAACTTGTGAGATGTAAATATTTGCTTGACGTTTGGTTGGGTTTTGATGTGTCGGTTCCTCTTCATGGCCGACTCCGACTTTGTTTTTTTTTTATTTATTTTTGTGGGTTCGACTTGTTCACACGCGGTTGTATGACCCGAAAAGTATTAGATCGCGCTAATCTGAACCGTTAGTCCTGGCGAGAGTTGGGCAGGCAGTCCGCCAACCCCTTTGGTTCGCCTTAGGGGAAGGTGGGGCTGTTACAAGATAAATCATGCATTAATATACCGTAAAGAACACATTTATGTCAAAAGGATATAAGCTACTCTCAAGAGCATGTTCCACAGCTGTTTGTTCAAGGTTCGTTGACTTTCCGTCAACTAGAAAATTATAATGTCCGTAGATCACCACTAAATGTCAATCTCCGTCCACTGATCATCCCCCTACCAGGTACGAACACCAAAAGTACCCATGATTCGTCAATCTTCTCGACCAAACCCTTTACCGGCTCAATTTGACCAATAGTCATTGGGTTGGGCTTATAGCCCCAGGTATTCAAGAATCAAGTATTCAGGCATTCAAGAGTGGAGCAGTTGGCTGTCATCCAACATTCACGTAGGTAATGATTGGAGACGTTAGTTGTCACTAAACGCTCCGTATTCAGAAATGTCACAAGTTCAAATCAGGAATTCCAATCAAGAGTAAACAGGTTAAGAATTTCATCTTTTACCCAAGGTTGCCTAACTTACCAAACCGCTCTGAGGCTGGTCTCAAACAAGAGGTCCAACCAGGATTCAGTTCAGCTGTTACCGACCTACATTCACGCATACGCATTAGTAACTCAAGTTTTCACTTACCCGAGATCTCGGATAAGGATCCAAGACCTAGTTCAACAGTTACAAGAGAAATACAGCAAGTCTACAATTCAACCGCTGCAAGAGGATTGTAGCCGGACAATTGTTCAACTGTTGCAAGAGGAATACAGCCGGTCTACAGTTCAACCGCTGCAAGAGGAATGCAGTCGGTCTACAACCATGCACATAAACATACAAATCCGTACGCAAGATCAATTATTTCACATTCATGGAGGTCGAGTGCGAATAAGGACACACTCGTCTAGCCATGACCAAGTCACAAGTAATGCCCAACAAGTCACATTTTCAAGCATTTCAAATATTTCAAGTCAATATATAGGTCACATGCAAATCAAGTTACATGTACATACATGAATAAGATATCTAGCATTTAGTCAAGTTAGATCAAGTGCGATAAGTACACACTCGCCTATGAAATGTCAAATCAAGTGTCTAGCAAATTTCTAACAACAATGAGCAAGGAACATACTGTTGGAACACTCACCACCGCAACAAGCTTAAGTGTTTGCCTTAGGAGCATTTCCGGCCTCACTTTCAAGTCCTAAAATCAAGTATGTAAAGTGTCATGAGATCCACTACTCCAAGCTACCATATTCAAAGGAAAACACTTCCAAACCAACCAAGTTAGCTCAACTCCAATCATAAAACCAAACTCAAAATGGTTCTACAACTCCAACTTGAAGTTGGAAATGAAAGCAAGAACAACTTTTGCAGAATAGAATTTTCTCCAGTTTTTTGCAATGCTATTTGAAAAATCATAGCTCAAGTTCCTTAAATTCAAAATTTATAAACTTTATACTGTTGGAAAATAGACTCAAAGGATTACAATTGTCCAGAAGACACATTTGTAAGATTCCATCCATAAATCAGTCAAATTCTAGTCTCAATTTGCCGCTTCATCGGATAGAAAAACAGAACAGATGTGGAAATTTAGTCAACATTGGAAAATCACAAATATTCAAAGGAACTGAGAAAAATTCTGAAATTTTTATGGTAGAAAGAACTCTGAACTTATTTTCAACTCAACAAACGGAACTCAATTCCAAATTTTATACACGAAATTATAACCAATTTTTCAAAGCTGTGCAGAGCTTCCTGCGGAAATTTTCAGCAGCAAAACAATAAAGAAAAACAAGGTAGTTCACCTCTTCAAACCTTTCATTTTTCACTCCAATTCACTACTCATACCAGGATAACTGTCTAATCATGTGTTTAAGGCAGTAATACGCCAAGTTCATCACACAAAACCAAGAACAAAGCTACATAAAGTCACTCTCTCACTCGGTCAGTTTTGAGCAGAATTCCAGCCAGGAAAATAGCGAAAGAAATGGTGTTCTTACCACTTAAAACTCATGATTTTGGTTCAAATCTAACACATACTTATAACTTAACATATTATAAAGTATTTTGAGCAAAATTGAGCTTAAAATCATCATGAAAATTTAGAAATCAAGCCTGCAATTTCAGCCCTAAATTTCGGCCAGCAGACAAAATTTTCTCTAATGGATTTTCAAACATTCCTCCAATTAATTTCATAATTTGTCAACCAAACCTATCTAACAAATCCATAAGGTTTTATCACCAACATAACAATAAATACATCTAAGGCAAAATTTCAACAAGAAATCCATCATAATCACATATACAGACAAACCCTAGCAAAGCCATGAAATTACCACAAACATGCTTCTTTTAGCTTCTATAACATCAAACCTCAAATAAAATCAAAGATAAGAAGAGAAAACTAAGATTTCTAGCCAAATTCAACTCTTTTCCTCCAAACCCAAAGATGACAAGCAAATCAAGAGGGATGAAAGATTTTCTTCTTCTAAAACTTTACCAAAAGTTTCTCTCCAATCTTACCTCAAGATTGATTGGAGTAGATTAGGATTTTTCGTTGGATTCTTCATGATTTAAGCAAGAGATCGAGGCTGAATTTTTTTTGTGTTTTCTCTCCCTTTCCTCTCTCAAAATTTCGTCCATGATGGTGCAAGAAGAAGAAAATGATGAAAACAGAAAGATTTGGTCAAGATAAGAAGAAGAAAGCATGGTCTTAATCAAACTTGGTTGGTCAAGTTTGGTTGGCTAATTGACAAATATCAAGGAAAGATGTATTGTCTATCTTTTTGCCTCTCTATTTGTCTCTAATCACTAACACATCTAATGCCCCTCTAATTAATTCTTAACACCTACCTCACTAGTCGATCACACTAGTATCATGCACTATAAAATTTAACATGTATCAAATTAAACATGCGCCAAGGTAAATAAAGTAATAGGGTTAAGAACACACCTCAATCATCAAAGCAATTACAAATTCAAGGCAAGTAAGAAAAACAAGATAAAAGATAAGAACCTAATTTGCGGGGTCTCACACTCTCTCCCCCTTAAAAGAATTTCGTTCTCGAAATTCTAACCCTTGCTCACAAAATAAACTCGAGGTCTCTTTTCTACGGTTTTCTCCGATTTCTAAAAGCTTTCTCTCTCATGAGACTTAGACATTTGAATTACTAAACACATACTACTTTTTCTAATCGAAAGTCCTTCTTTCATTACTAGGCACAAGTAAGAATCCTTGTTCAAACCCAAGAATAAAGTGCAGAAATCGAATCATGGATAGGGGTTTAACTCCAAATAGACACAGACATTTAACATCACTAATTAAAACATCAGACACCAAGTTTACTATTTTCAACGGAGATACAACTTACTACATAAAGCTTTCACTACACATAGCCCAATAAATACAACTATTCAAATAAAACATTACTAATTACTGACTTCAACTATTACAATAGTTTCACCATCGTAAAATTCATTTATGTTGGGCAGTTTTCCACTTGATGTCCAAGTTTGCCGAATCTAAAACATGCACCAGTTTTCAAATAACATAATCCAGTATGATTTTTGTTACAGGTTTCACATTTAGTAGTTACGAATCTCTTCTTGAAGTGTCCATTCTTTCTTTTCTTCCTCCCTTTATCCTTCATAGCAAGTTCATCTCCACCAATCTTTTTATGTTTCCCTTTAGTATCATAAGAACTTTTTTCACCCCTTTTAACTTGATTGCTAGTATTGTCTTGAGATGCTATTTGATTAGGCAAATGCACCAATTCAAATTTTTTCCACACCTCTTTCGGGATCCCTTCATATTTCTTTTTTTAGTTCTATGTTCTTGTGCAGCAGCTCAATTTTCTCCGCATATTCTTGTTTCCATCGTCCTTTCTAGTAGTCAGTCAATTTCTTTTGAAATTCTACTTCCTTTCGAAGGATGTCTATTTCCTTATACATATCTCCCAAATTTGTCATCTCACCGATTTATTTAAATCAAATAATAGCCTGTCGGGCAAATCAAAGGATTCAAATGAGTAATTAATCACAATTAGAAACTCTGACCATATAACTCTTCCATTCCTTTGCTTATAGGTCACCCAAGAAATATAAGTCTTAACTATTTTCCATTTGAGATAGACGAGTTCTTGGGTCTTTTCATAAAAACTACTATCATTACTTATACACATAATAAAATACGGAATCATATTCCTTAAAGTAAAAGTTCTGCACCCTAACTCACTCTCCATTATACACTTTCTTACAAATTTGGTCAAGAAAAAATCATAATCCCTTACCTCCACTAGTGTCTTGTACCATCCTCTATCAAGACGATCATTCTAATTCTGTCAAAATTTACATACCAGTATAAAACTCATATATTTGTCCCCAAAATCCCATATATAATCCAAATCTTGTAGAGAAATATGAATCAAAACTAGGTTCCTATAGGGTATCATAGAATGGTAGAAAATAGAAAATGGTAGTCAAATAAAAAATTAAAAGAAATACATATATAGTCGTAATCAAATTGCAACAAAATCAAGGAAACATGGAACAAGGATTCATAAGTACAGGAGAAATGAAACGAGTTGCAATACTAGCACTTTAAACATTCACGATGACTGCAAAGCTGGCCATCATCTATAGAAACCTTCACCAGACATGCACGATACTAGTTCATGATGGCATCAATTCATCCACTCGCCTTGACCAGTTCAATCTCAGGTCCAATACTAGAATTTTTCACACATTGACTTTTGTCATCCAATTTTATCTCAAGTGCAATTGAGATATCGACCCTTATTCTAGTGCTCTCCACTTTTGGTACTCGGATACAAGAATCCGAAATTAGGAGAATTCACATCTCAGGCCGTACGTTCTCAAGTGTAAATCAATCAAGTTTAAGATTCCTACCTGACGCATATATCTATCTTCCTCAAGTATCATGATAAAGGTTTTACGCCTATAACCTTCATGATTCATAACTTACGTTCAAGAACAGCATTTAGTCCTTTATACTTATTCACATAATTGGGACCATAACACCACCTGACCCAAATTCATCCCGCACAGAAATCACGTGAAACAGCTCTGATACCACCCGTGACAACCCCACCTCCCCCTAGGGCATACCCAAAGGTTTGGTGGACCGCTTGCCCAACTCTCGCCAGAATTCGGTCACGCGCTACGAAATTTGAGAACAATAATATCAATAATAAAGATGATAACAAATACAACCTCCAATGTGTACAGTTCTAGAGCTCAAATGCCCGTACAATCTATAAATACAGTCACGATGTCGAATTTACAAAATCAAAACCACGCAAGCAATCTAGAAATTCTAAAGAGTGCTCACAGGAGCAACTAACAAAACTTAGACAAAGTCTATACCTTCCCCAATTCAATCTCTCATGTTCTCATCCATGTAAGAAAAATAAATTCATACAATGAGTTAAAAGCCCAGTGAGGTTTCAAGAAAACAGACAAGTAAACTCGTATACGTGATATTATTCATAGGATATCGAAAAATAAGTCATACTCAAGCAGACCATGACATATGGTTTAGTAATCAGGTTACCAGATAGATCATGCATTAATATACGGTAAAGAACACATTTATGTTAAAAGAATATAGGCTGCTTTCAGGAGCAGGTTCCACAGCTGTTTGTTCGAGGTTCATTAACTCTCCGTCAACTAGAAAATTCTAATGTCCGTAGATCACCACTAAATGTCAATCTCCGTCCACCGATCATCCTCCTACCGGGTCCGAACACCAAAAGTACTCATGAATCGCGAATCTCCTCGACCAAACCCTTTACCACCTCAATTTGACCAACTAGCTGTGGGGTTGGGCTTATAGCCCTAGGTATTCAAGAATCAAGTATTCATGATATGGCTTAAAACCCCAAGTATTCAGGTATTCAAGAGTGGAGTCGTTGGCTGTCATCCAATGCTCATGCAGGTAATGATTGGAGACGTTAATTGTCACTAAACACTCCATATTCAGAAATGTCACAAGTTCAAATCAGGAATTCCAATCAGGAGTAAATAGGTTAAGAACTTCATCCTTTACCCAAGGTTGCCGAGCTTACCAAACCGCTCTAAGGTTGATCTTAAGTAAGAGGTCCAACCAGGGCTCAGTTTAGCCGTTACCGACCTACATTCACGCATACGCATGAGTAACCCAAGTTTTCACTTACCCGACATCTCGAATAAGGGTCCAAGGCCTAGTTCAACCACTGTAAGAGAAATGCAGCCAGTCTACAATTCAACCACTGCAAAAGGAATGCAGCAGATCTACTATTCAACCGCTGCAAGAGGAATACAGTCGATCTACAGTCATGCACATAAACATGCAAGTCTGTATGCAGGATCAATTATTTCAAGTTTATGGGGGTCGAGTGGGAATAAGGACACATTCGCCTAGCCATGACCAAGTCACATTTTCAAACATTTCAATTATTTCAAGTCAATATACAGGTCACATGCAAATCAAGTTACTTGTACACACATGAATGAGATATCTAGTATTTAGTCAAGTTAAGTCAAGTACGATAAAGTACGCACTCGCCTATAAAATGTCAAATCAAGTGTCTAGCAAATTTCTAACAACAATGAGCAGGGAACATGCAGTTCAACACTCACTATGGCAACAAGCTTAAGTGTTTGCCTCAGGAGCACTTCCGGCCTCACTTTCAAATCCTAAAATCAAGTATGTAAAGTGCCATGAGATCCACTACTCCAATCTACCATATTCAAAGGAAAACACTTCCAAACCAACCAAGTTATCTCAACTCCAATCATAAAACCAAACTCAAAATGGTTCTACAACTCTAACTTGAAGTTGGAAATGAAAGCAAGAACAACTTTTGCAGAATAGAATTTTCTCTAGTTTTGCGCAATGCTATTTGAAAAATGATATCTCAAACTTTTTAAATCTAAAATTTATAAACTTTATACTGTTGGAAAATAGACTCAAAGGATTATAATTTCCCAGAAGACATATTTGTAAGATTCTGTCCACAAATCAGTCAAATTCCAGTCTCAAGTTGCTGCTTCATCGGATAGAAAAACAGAACAGATATGGAAATTCAGTCAACATTGGAAAATCACAGATATTCATAGGAACTGAGACAAATTCTGAAATTTTCACAGTAGAAAGCACTCTGAATTTAGTTTGAAACGCAATAAACAGAACTCAATTCCAAATTTTATACACGAAGTTATAACCACTTTTTCAAAACTGTGCAGAGCTTCCTGTGGAAATTTTCAGCAGCAAAACAATAAAGAAAGACAAGGTAGTTCACCTCTTAAAACCTTTCATTTTTCACTCCAATTCACTACTCATACCAGGATAACTGTCTAATCATGTGTTTAGGGCAGTAATACGCCAAGTTCATCACACTAAACCAAGAACAAAGCTATATAAAGTCACACACTCTCTCTCTATCAGTTTTGAGCAGAATTCCAGCCATGAAAACAGCGAAAGAAATGGTGTTGTTACCACTTAAAACTCATGATTTTGGTTCAAATCTAACACATACTTATAGCTTAACATATTATAAAGTATTTTGAGCAAAATTGAGCATAAAATCATCATGAACATTTAGAAATCAAGTCTACAATTCCAGCCCTAAATTTCGGCCAGCAGACAAAATTTTCTCCAATGGATTTTCAAACATTCCTCCAATTAATTTTGTAATTTGTCAACCAAACCTACCTAACAAATCTATATGGTTTCATCACCAACATAACAATAAATACATATAAGGCAAAATTTCAACAAGAAACCCATCATAATCACATATACATACAAACCCTAGCAAAGCCATGAAATTGCCACAAATATGTTTCCTTTAGTTTCTATAACATCAAACCTCAAATAAAGTAAAAAATAAGAAGAGAAAACTAAGGTTTCTAGCCAAATTCAACTCTTTACCTCCAAACCCAAAGATGACAAGCAAATCAAGAGGGATGAAAGATTTTCTTTTTCTAAAACTTCACCAAAAGGTTCTCTCCAAGCTTATCTCAAGATTGATCGGAGTAGATTAGGATTTTTCGTTGGATTCTTCATGATTTAAGCAAGAGATCAAGGCAGATTTTTTTTGTATTTTCTCTCCCTTTCCTCTCTCAAAATTTCGTCCCTGATGGTGCAAGAAGAAGAAAATGATGAAAACAAAAAGGTTTGGTCAAGATAAGAAGAAGAAAGCATGGTCTTGGTTAAACTTGGTTGGTCAAGCTTGGTTGGCTAATTGACAAATGTCAAGAAAAGATGTATTGTCTATCTTTTTGCCTCTCTATTTGTCTCTAATCACTAACACATCTAACGCCCCTCTAATTAATCCTTAACACTTCTTGTCATATAATTCCTTTTACGCAAAACTCCCTCTAATCCTCCAAATTTATCGCACGTACCTCACTAGTCGATCACACTAGTGTCATGTACTATAAAATTTAACATGTATCAAATTAAACATGCGCCAAGGTAAATAAAGTAATAAGGTTAAGAACACACCTCAATCATCAAAGCAACTACAAATTCAAGGCAAGTAAGAAAAATAAAATAAAAGATAAGAATCTAATTTGCGGGGCCTCACACTTAATAAGGCACAAGGTTAGACATTAGACTTTGTCTGCTTGTATTTAAAGGAACCAGTACTTGGTCATGGTCAGCTCTATGTTGCTTTATCTAGAGCTAAAACATCGGATGATGTTAGAGTTTTAGTTAAGGCTGCTCCAGATGAGCAGACTCACACAGTCTCTACAAGAAATATAGTATATGATGAAGTCCTATCAATTGCTAGTGTAGTTTGATTACTGTTTCGCTTTAACTTCTATCATTAGCATTTTACTTTGACTTTATTGAGTCAACTGTTCTAATACAGAAAAATAGTTCTCTTCTCTCATATTATGCCTTTTATATCATTATTTTTTTATCGTATTCCATTGACAATAACCTCTTCTTCTTTACATGATACTCTTATTGTCATACTTTCCATTGTAGCCATGGATAGCATATGCATTTTAATAAAAGATTTGTAGGAGAAGCAGCGCCAATGGTATGCCAAAGTCTATGTTATAGAGCTGACAAGAATCTTTGACCCAACTCCAAGATCAAAGGCATACCAATGACTCTTATTTGCAAATGATCAAGTACATATATATTAGCAATACATACAATAAACCAATACTTGACTCTTCTATAAATTATATAACATGCCCATGTTCCATCACCTATTTATATTCCTCTAACCTACAATTTATCTTTTCCAGAATAAAGACAGTTCAGGGCATTATCTATCAACAAAACCTTCCTTACATTGGCGAAATATTCAAGCTTTAGACATCATACTATGTTGGTGGTGCGTATATCAGTAAAATTCAAGATCCCCCTCACCAAATGAGTACAACACCTTTCCAGCTAACATTTGATAAAAGGTCTTTCATACAATAAGGTGGAATTCAATGTCATTACCAATGTATTTTCCGCTTACCTCTTTCTAGGACCTAGATCAATATCAAGGAAAAGATTATCAAAGACTCAGTACACAACTCACCTCTCATTAAATTTACTCTATATAAATCATTAGTTTGTCTGCTGATTCTATTTTTTTTTCATACTAACCATTGAACGACTTATTTTGTGCTATCATTCAAGCATTACCCCAAAGAATGATTGGTGGAGCCAAACCGTCTGTTATCCAAGAATTCATTATTCTCAATGAAGAGTAAGCAAAAACACATTTCCATACACTTTACGTTAGCTAATGATCAATATCCAATGATTCGAATTTTCATTTTATCTCTCTAACTTTCTCAAACAGCATCCAATTGTTCTCACACTTTGGGAACCTTTTGTGGCTAATGAAGGAGCTCAGCTTCTCCAAATTGCACATACCTACCCAATTGTTGTCATTCTCAAGCATATAGTAACCACCTTTTATGATATACTTTAAAAAATAGAAACATTTCTATCTATATTACTATGGCTACCAACCAAGCACTCTAACACAGCTTTAATATCATTACAGGTATCTCTCTAAGGACTAAAGGAAGCACAAATATACTCATTGATCCTCCATTCCCACAAATCAGCACATTGGCAGCATGGTATGCACACTTCGACACTCAAATTTGTTCCTTAATTACTTACATTTCCATATAAGCATCACTTATATAATACAAATTGATAAATATACCACTATTGATACCACTGTTCGCAAGAGGATTGAAGAAAACAAGAACTATATTGACAAGATCAAGTCATAAAGACTATAAGAAAAAGCAAAATAAAAGATCAAGCCCCCACTTGAAAAAGATATTCGACAGATCTCACAAATTCTTGGTGCATACATTCTGGTAAGCTAATAGACTAATTTAACTAGATACAATGAATTTACTTTACATTCAAGTCCTCTCATTATAAACATCTATCATACTCATTTTAAATTATATATCACTAGCCAGGAAGAATCCAGATTACAAATTCTTCCAGCACTTCTATATTGCTAACTGTGGTGACTGCGGCTGTACCACCAATGCACCGATGGACTTTCAATTTCTATCCCACAATTGTAACGAAAACCAAACAAAACATGTGCCCAAGTAAGTCACTATCCCATTCACAGCAAAAATGAACTCTTATTCATTATATATATATATCTGTATATACAGGTATATGTATTTATCCATGTAAAAATGCCCATATAGGCACATAAATATATAATTATCTATTGTCATGTATCAATATATCTTTTTGCTATTACACATCTCCGTTTACATTAATATACTATTTCCCATGTATAACACATTTCAAAAAACTCTAACAAAGAGCCAGACTATTTGTCCAAATATTTGATGATTTAGCTCATTTAGATGCATTTGTCCAAACAACTATGCCGAGAGCATAATTGGCCTCACAGCAACACAAATCTATGAACAAATATCATCTGTGAGGATCACTAGTTTACACAATCCAATTTTTACATTATCTTCCAAGTGTATACAGTAACCCAAAAAGTTTTCTTTTCTCAATCTCTTCAACAGGAAGAAGCAATTCCGATTCAAACAATCAATGATAGACTATTTTCAGAGCCTATCTATTGTCAGATAAGCAACAACTCCAGTCATTCTACTCCACAAGGATCACCAAGCTTCTTTCTCTCCTCCTATGTGACTGTTTCCGAACAACCTCTTGGTGCAATTGAAGACAAGCCGCATAAAGAATCATCTATCACCCTTCTTATAGGTCCATCCACCACATCTTTCACACCTGAAAGAGAATCTCTTGAAGCTCCAAGTAACAAAACAGATCCAACGCCAACTTCAAAGCCGATAGATTCTGACATTACCACCACAGAGGCCACATCCTCAACAAGATCTTCTACTAAATGCAAGCTGGAAGTGCAACCTGACAAAGACACCAAACAACTAAAACAAGGTTAATAATCTAATGCTAGATAAAGAATAGCCTTTTGAACCAAGGTTACATAATCTCTGTTAATGCCTCTAGACCATATCTTTTGGTAGAATTCGTTCCAGATTTTTTGTCTATGTAACTGCAACTTCTGTGAACACACATTGGTCTACGGCCTATTATATGATTGATTCTGTCTCCTTTTGAGATCATAGCCCAGCATGGCCAGCTAAGATAAGATATTTTCACTATTTTCACTATATAGCCCATGAATTCTCAACTAACTTGACTCCCATTGTCTATATATCCATTTCTCATAATGACATTACCAATCATTTTGATTGAAATAACAAAATTTAGTAGCTCAACTCCACTATCCCTCAATACTACTTGAATGAAAAAAAAAATAAATAACTAATCCCTAAAGTTTAAGAAACTTCCATATAGACAGTGAAATATCTTCACCCCTATTAGAGAAACAAGATTACTATAAATTCCAGCACAAAACTTCAGCCATGCAACCCTTCCTACATCACATTCTCTATAGCAAAATAGTTGTTCAAAATATTTCCCACACCCCAAACTCAATATTTCTCTTACCCAAAACACCTTAAAGATCCTATCCATGGAACCAAACTATTTGATTTACTGGAAAATCAATTCATACCATGACAACAACACAAATAAACTAACCACCTACTTATTTGTAAACCAAAACAATAATCCAATTGCCGCGATTATAGCAACCTCAGAATCTGACCACCAGCCAATGTATCAAATTTCCCACTGGCTCCAAAATAGTGTTCTGTGGATAGTTCATAGACCAAATATACAATTTTGGACAATAGATAAAGACGTCACAACATGGATGTCATCAGCAATAAGGCCATATCCACCATCAGAACTGCACTTAGGTAACAAATACAAATTTTCATCTATGTTCTACTATATAAAATATACACACCTAATATTGTCTTTTCCCAGACTGGCCGATCAAGTCTTTCCTCCTTTATTATACAAAATCAGACAACCACAATTTTGTAAGTAACAAAGACTTCTCTAAACCACCATACTCAAACAAACCTTACAAATTTCTACAAAAATAAACTAAATTAACCTCTCATCCCATATACAGGACATACCCAATGGCTTTATCCCTTTCCTTGCAAACCATTTCAGATGAATAGCAATACTAAAAGTAGGAAAGAAGATTTGGTTTATCACTCTTGATGAAACCCCAAAAAATTCCAACTGGCATAGCTTCATTGAAGACCATGATATTTGTGACCATTCACTAATCCAATTCTACCACATTGCAGCAATGGTATTCAGAGTGACCATTTTCACTCCAAACAGATGCATAGCCTTTTACGAATGGAACACTTTGCCACTCAATGGTGACATTAAAAAAGAACACGGTAATTACAAAGAACTCATACCAACATCTATCACCAAATTATACTATATAATTATACAAAAAAAATAACAATTAACTCGATCTTTCTTCCATTGCAGGATATTTTTCCGGTAGAGAACAACTACTAGCAAAAATTTCTATCTACCTCATAATTACACCTCAAACACTAAACTATTTAGTATGCCAAAATAATTTTCTCAATAAAAATACTCCATTATGATGTATACACTTATTATATGCCCTCTTGAACATTACAGGAGATACATCTAGAGGACCTGCACCACTTCCGTCCAGACAAAGATGGCATTCTCATACTCCATTGCTATCCCGCACCTAGCAAATAAAGTATGAAGATGACTACCTCACAAAAGGTTGAAAAAAATTAATCAAAAACCATGCTATCGAACCAGGATACATACTAATCATTAGTTATTTACAAAGAAATGAATATTATGTACAAATATTCAACGATGAATACATTGAAATATATCTGATCTAACACCTAATACTCAAATATTCTAACTCCACTAATACTAATATTTTCCCTCATCTATACGCATATAGACAAAATAACCATTAAATGTCTAATTAAATCAACAAAAACCAACAAACATATTGACTATTACTCCAACAATCATAACATTTTCCTCTATTACCACCCTCTAAGATATGCAACAAATTAACAAACAACATTTATATTATCTTCTATACAAACAACAAACAAAAAAACAAGAACACATTCCACCTAATAGAAACAAGCAAAAAGGCAATGTATATATATATATATATATATATATCCAAAAACATCATCATAGATATTCACATGACCAACGACAAATAACTATATAAAACAAAACTGTCACACCACTGATTCAAGTATTTCATTTCTAATAAAAAACACCAATCACACATACCTATGCATTATTGCCCATGTCTAACATCCATCCCCATGCCATATCTAAAATACTCACAAATAGCTAACAGATACCAATAAAAAAAAATCAAACAAACAAAATATCAAATCAAAGAAATTCTCAAAGACAACAAATACATCTATCCATCAGAAACTCACCTTATCACACAAAAATATTTTAAAAAAAATACCCCCAAAAATAAACATTCACCAGTATAAAACTAACTTCACCCCTGTGCATTGTTCATTCATCAAACCTTTCCAACGCGGCCATGGACGCCAATCTATCAGGTATCTTTCTATCTAACTTTCTATACGTTCAATAACAATATATACACAGCACTACACCAATCATAAAAACTTCTATTACACTTATTCAAAACCCAATCATCCACAGATACCACTACCTCTACAAGACAGTAAATCGAAGACCCAACTCCGAAATTATGCTTCATAATATGCCACAACAACAACTCCAATCCGGTACTGATTCTACCCAAATTTATAACTTTTTATCAAAAACACTTCACACAACTCCATCGCTCTAACTTATTTACAGAAAATTCCTACATCATTCTTCAATGCCATTTGAGAACAAATTCAAACTACAATATTTCTGAAGCATGGGCTCAGGCAATGGCAAATCCAACTAGAAGGACAACATTTCACACTTGGCTAAACATATATATAATCGACAATGCCATACAAGACTATTATCTAATTTTATTTTTATACAATACACAAAACATTTTTGACACAATAATATTTAATGAGCACCAATTCCAAAACTATCTGCCATAGACAACTCCTTTCTCAGCAACAAATACAAACCCATCTACTATGAATGCAGGTACAACTACCTTTCACTGCAAAACTACAAACCATTTTCATAATTAAATCTTCGCTAACAATTTTACCCATCCATCCATTTCAGACCTAACTCAACGTCCAGCAATAAATAGAACCTATTTCTCATCATTGAGCCCAGACTTTCACCAAACGCTGACAAAAAACATAGCTTTCTACCATCTATACTCCATCATTGACAGACATCAATTGGTAACTTTGCCATCCTTTACTACATTCATAGCACACCACATTTCACAACACAAAACACATTATGTACACTAACGATATTTCCAAAACTTATACAGAAAATCCCCAAACCCCTCAGGCAAGGAATAAATGCAAAACGAACACCATTTCTCAGGCTCACTACAGGCTACAAAACCATTTCAACAAACATAGAAGGCAAATACATCACAACCAACTGGAACGTCTTTATCAATGAGCACGATATGAAACCAGGCCACACTATCATATTTCTTGCCACTACAAAAGCTGAATATATAGCCCTCATTTTAAAAAACACTAATGTAGAAAGAATATATCCTTGGTATCATTGCCACTACGCTTGAATAACTACAAAATTCACATATCTCTTCAACTATATGACCAACATATTTTTTTGTCTATGCCATACAAAATACTGCCAATCACAGCATAAAATCCATCAGCCATAACATAGGCCAGCGCAGGGGCCAAAAACTAGTATATATATGTATGTATGTATGCATATATATGCATGTATGTATATGTATATGTATATACACACACACATACATACACATATATATACATATTGAGTTGGCTACTTTAATGTTTGTGTTTTTTATTTTTTTTATTCTTTTCCTTTTCTTTGTAATAGTTGATACCCTTCCTTTTTCACTTTCTTATTTACAGAAACTTTTAATCAATTCATGAGTTTATGCCTCATATACATTCATATTAATTATTCTTACTAAATCTTTTTTGCAATCAACCTATATTTTTCTTTTTCTTATGTATGTGTCTTTCCAATCATGTTTTATATTTTGATAATTTTGCTTGATTATATGTTAAAAATTACTATTACCAAAATTTGGATAATTTTTATTTTTTTTCAATGATTCATTACTTCTTTATTTATAGCAAATTTCTTTCAACATATTGTTTTTCTAATTTTTTAAATAAAATTTGGACATTTCATTATTGAATGCCTTATGACACTTATTCCTTTCTTGAGGAAAATATTGCTCTTGCTCCAGTATATGCACAAGTTTAATAGATTGTATACTGGTTCCAAAATTAATTTTAGATTGAATTTTTGTTACTTTTTGCTCACCATTAATTTTTTAATATTTTTTATTGCAAGAAAGGATGAAATTTAAAAAAGTAGGGAAGGGAAAGAGGATTAAAACGTAGAACCCCTAAGTTCTAGAGTCTCAATTTTAGCCACTAGAGCCAAAAACCTCCTTGGCCGCCGTTAATTTGGTTAATTACCTTAACTTTATATTAAATGTTTATAAAATTTTGTTTAGTGCTCCAACCTAATTCTCATTTTATTTACTATTTATATTACACATCTTTTACAAAATTTGGCTCATTTTAAGTTTAACATATAGTATATCAATTCTTCCATTTTCAAACTACTTTTGAATAGTTAATCAAAACAGTAGTTTATCTATATAAATAAATAGAAAATTTTAAAAAATTTGTATTGCAATATTTAATTGGGTTGCTGAATGTAAAATGATCCATGCAAATGCACGGGAAAGAAACTAGTGCTACTTAAAGTACATGACGGTAGCATAATTGATTTGATTTTTTAAAAATATTTGTGCTTGGGACAATGACGCAACTGATGAGGTTCTAATTGAGGCCCATCCACTATTGGTTGAAGCTTGAAAGCAATTTCCAAGTCCCCTCTTGGGCCTAGATTCGGCCTAAGCCATCGGGAATTGGAAGGGGTCCCTTCTGGGAAAAGCCCTAAAAACACAAAAAAAAAAAGGATTGTTTTCATTTTTCTTTCAATTCTAGGGAATCTATTAATTCAGAAATTTTCCTTTGTCCAATCACATTAAAACCTGGTCTCTCCCTTGGTGAGTCATTATGTTCCTCTCATGAACCAATACATCTCTCTATGGTGAGTCTTAGTTCATCGTTATTGAGTTTTTTCTATCTTTACCAGGCTAAACTAATTTAATAATAGATTAATATTTTATATGCTATATATATATATATTTCGATGCATGATAACTAATTTTAGTTTGAATTTAAAATAAAAATTTTGCAAGCATGGAATGAATTCAAATCCAATAATATATACACTATCAGTGTATAAAAAAGTTTAATCCTTTACTATTTTCACATTAAAATATTCAATACTATATTTACACTTTTTTATATTTATACTCCACCACGATTTGTCACTAAAATGCCCCCTATTAATTTCCTCAACTTTCTCATTTCTTATATACTTTTCTGATCTGGGAAGGACATGGCGCACTTTGCCTCTCCTTTTCTCTCTTCACACCCTACACCCTACACCCCAACCCCTAGATCTATTGGAAAACAATATTGATAAACTTATGCTATTAGCGTCTTCTACACTTATTCATTACGCTTTTTTCCTCTCCTCCTTTCCCTTCTACTTCTCTCCAAAAACATACTTTATCAATTAAACAACGACACAAAGTCCTAAATTAATTTAGGACTGATTCAAATAGGTTGTGCTAGAGAATAATCCAATTTGGTCCACACATCTTGCATCACTGTTGAAAGGGTGACGAGTTAGGAAAGTTGGTTATTTTACAAATGGGGCCTCACAAGTTTCAATTCAAACCTGTTTGTGTTACGAATCGTGTTTTTAATTCTTAATTTAGTTTTTTTTATAATTAATTGCCCTAATTATATTTAATAACCCTAGTAGTGCATGACTTTTACTTAAGTTTCAATTTTTTCGCGCGCGCGTCGTAAGTTCGCGCATTTCGTGTAAGTACGCGTATTTCACGTCGGAGCGGCTAAGTGGAGATTTAAAAAACTTATACTAGACTACTAAAAGTGAATAATTATAGCGTTAAAGGAAGTACACTGGAGGTTTAGTGCACAAGTATAACAAACAAGAGATAAAACGGTGGTACGAAACCCGCGCACGACAATTATTAAGAGTTGACTTTTTGCCCAACACTTATGGCTACTATTCCATTCTTTCTCCCCAAGTTTTAGCACACAAACCTCTCTCATCTCTCTCCATTTTTAGGCCAGCAGCCCCAAGGAAGAAGAAGGAAAGAAAACTCCATCCAATCTTGTACCATTTGACCTCTAAATTTTCACACAACTCACATACCACTTAGAGATTAGCTTAAGCTTGGTGGAAGACTTTATCTTGGTGGTTTTCTTGGAGCTTTTGTGATAAAAAATTTCTGGTTATTCAAGGGTTCAAGAGGTATACACCTCAACTCATCCAATCTTTCATTTCTTGGCTTTAAAGAGTTTCATTCTTGGCTTTGAAGTTTGTAGCTTCCTTGTTGTTGTTATTTGGATTGGATTGGTTGAAGTGGGTTCTATGAACTCCTATCTTGGTTATATAAGGACTGCCATGATGTTAAAATGTGTGTTTGTGTGTTTGTGATGAGTGTTAAGGTTAGAAATTGAAGGAAACATCGAAGGAGAGTGGTGCAAGTGTGATGGCCGAATCTGTCCTGTTTTTGCCGTGACTAGATTTCAAAATTTTGATGCTCCAATAACTGTGAAACTGATGTATATATGTCATATATTGTGTGTAGAAAGTTTCTACCAAAATTCTTTTGAATTGGTTGAGTAAAAAATTGAATTTTCAAAACTTTAAGAAATTTGGAAAACGTGTCCAGGCAGTCCCAACAGTGTTTCTTTAATCGAACATATCTCATTGTACAGATGTCAAATTCGAGTGCCATTTGCGGCATTTGAAACTAGACATTTGTAGCTTTCCAACGGTATAAAACTCACCATTTAGTTCGAACGGAATGAACTGTAGTGGTTCACCAAAGCTTACTGTTCTGTTCAGCCTATTCACTCGAATGGAAATGAGAAGCTGTAACTTGAGACTTGAATTCGAACCACTTGTGTACTGATTTTGAGAACGACTGGTTCTAATGAAATGTAGAATTTTCAATCTAGTTTTCAACGCCACCGACCATTCTCAATTTCAAATTGTATTGAGTGAGATATGGTACAATTTCCAAAGTGTGACAAAGCTGGAAATCTGGAAATCTTTCTCTTTTTGCTAGCCGAATGGTTAAGTTTGATTTGGGACATTTTGTTTCAAATATTCTGATGTCAATCAATCATATATTGCCTATTAAGTGGTTATAGGACCTTGGTTTAAAAAATGAACCGAAATGGGACTGATTTCATTGTGCAAAATGTTTGGAAGGGGAAAGAAAACAAGAAGGCAGATTAGCTTTGGAAATTTTCTGAACTTTGGTGATTTTGTTAACTACCTTTCCGTACGAATTTTTGCATGAAATTTGATAGACAGGTATTTCTCATATGGAAGTTTTATTGTACCAAAATTAGTATTATTCTAAAACCATTTCGATACCCAAATGATGTCTCAAAGTTTGCTCTTCAAATCTGGAAAATTTCTGAATAGTGTACAAAAGTCAGCCGACTTTAAGCTATGATATCTTAATGCTCAAAACTCCGAATTTAGTTCCATTTGTATTGTTTGAAACTATGTTAGAAACTCGTAGTGTGTTACAAATTTCAAAGGCTAATTCACTTTCTGTGAATTTTTCCGAATTTCCAAAGATTGCCGAAAAGCATGACTGAAACTACCTTGCTTACTCAGATCAGAAATTTTGAATGCCTTCCATTTAGAATCTTGGAAAGGTGTTTTTTAGGAACTTTTAGTATTTTGAAACTAGTTTCCAACGGTGTAAAGTTTTCCAATTTTGACTTACTGAGTGCAAGATTTGATTTTTCTAAGTTTGGCATGCAAAACTGAAATTTGCCGATTTCTTAGAAAATACAATTTTGGGAACTTGATTTCTCATCTTGATATTGATATATCGTTTTGAACCCGATTTCGTGGAGGATATGCATTTCCTTAGTAACTTTAAATTCCTCACTTGTGAATCTTGACTTTCGATAAAGTGAAACTCTTATAAAGATGTTGAATTGAATTTTAAAGCAAGTGTGCATTCTTCCTTGTTTAATAAGGAATTTGTGAAAGTGTGAGAGTGATTGTTGGTCACTTTTTTTCAGGCGATCAAGAAGGTCTCGAAGAGAATCCCGAAGTGGATCATTAAAGACTTTCTTTACTCACTTATTTTGAATTGGTGAGTGTTCCTTATGTATTTAAGTGTTAAGTGCTACCTATAATTGCTCCTATGAAATTGTTCACCGTTTTAAGGCGAGTGTGTACTTTATCTCACTCGACCTACTAAAATGACAAATTTCTACCGTTTAACCGTAAATTTCTATCGTTAGCCGTGAACTACTACCATTTACCGATTTACTTGATTACTTGTGCATGTTGTAAACTCTAAGCTGAACTGGATCCTGCCCTTGGTTACTAACCTGCTCGAGCCATGATTGAACTCGGTCGGGTAGGTTGGAACCCTGGGCCACCGTTTTGGTATACTCAAGTATTACCACTGGAGGGATAAGGTGATGGCCAGACAACCGGGGGAATTACTGGAGTAATAAGGTGAAACTGACCGAAATGGTTCTACGTGAACACCGTATCCTTTTAATGAGTGTTTATTTCAATATAATGATAAATGTCTCATTTTAATGTGCCAATGTGAAACCTTAAACCATATATGTGTTATGATTAATTTACTTGATTTATTAGAACTGCTAGTGTGTTTTGGAACTTCACTTGGCTGTTTGGTTCATTCCACGCTTTTGTTTTCTTTAACAGGGTTCAAGACCGAGAGTGCTCGTGAATAGTACTAGGTTATTTTCTTTTGAAGATTTTAAGTTGTATTATAGCAGATGACTATAGTATATATTCTTTTGGGTTGTATTTAAACTTGAAGGTTATCTAATTTTAAGTATGAAATGTTTTAGAGTACTTTAATTATATATTGAAAATATTTGAAGTATTTCTAGCTTTTGAATTATGGATTGTAGTGAGCCCCAACTAGATACTAAGCACAATACCACTCAGTTCATTACCTTTCATTATCTAAACTTTTTGGACCTTCTATCAGTTTTCCACAATTGCATTATCCATCAAAAAAACTAAAACTAATTCTACATAAATATTGCTTGCATTTTTATTTATTGCAAAAAATAAAATTAAGTTTTGTAAACAAATTTCTTTAGAAACATTTTTTAATGTGCATCAATCACTTGGTTCATGTTAGGAATTAAAGGTGGGCCTTAATGGGCTCATTTAAAACGCGTGCATATTCAGCTTCACAGGTTTGCACCGTAATAATGATATGTATTAAAATAGCGGGCTGACTATGAGAACCCTTGGCCTCATTCCCTTTTGACTGATAAGTTTGACTTTTGACTGATATTATATGATACAATTACTTGTTATTTGAATATTATTATTGCTAGAGGTGGCAATTTGGATTGAGATCCATTTATCCATTCATATAATGTATAAATAAATTGATTTGGATTATCCATTTATAGTATTGGTTTTAAATGGTTAACCAAAATAAAACCATTAAACTAAATGGATTTATATGGATTATCCACAAAAATCACATATATCCATTTACTTAAAAATCAAATAAAAGAAATGGAAAGAAAATGACTAAAAATGGACCCTCGAAAACTGATTAATTATTGATCCAATACAAAGGCCCGCTGCTTTCTACTATGAAGAGCTTAATCTGTCGCAACCAATCGTTCCATTGTTTTTCACCTGAGCTATGCTGATGTAAGTGGCTCCACCAAATGCTGTGTTCCCCCCTCCCCCTCCCCCTCCCCCTTCCGCTATGAAGCAATGGATAAGCACACTGTAGGACTCAATTACGCTAATTATATTTGAGAACTTTGTCCCTCTTTCTTCTCTTTGAGAGGTGCAAATCACATAACTGCTGCCTGCAGTTTCCTTTACTGACCTAAGTTCTTAACATTTTGCAGCTGTTTGATAATGTATAAGAAAGTTGTAATACATACATGTTCAAAAATGATTTGATAGGATCTAAGTATTTTGTCCTCTTTCTCATCCAAATACACCTAAAATTTACAAGTACATAAAAAGTATCTTCATATTACAAGAAATGATAATACAAAAATAAAGTAACAAAATATTTAAATGGATTATAAATGGATAATTGTTTTTTATTTAATCCATTTAGATCCATCCATTTAGATCCATTTATTAAATGGATCTAAATGGATTGGATAAATTTCATCCACCATCCATTAAGTCAAAACCAATTATGAACCATTTATCCATATTGCCACCTCTAATTATTGCCCCCTTCTACTTGCAAAACCTAATTTTTTTTTTATTTGTGCTTCTGCTAAAAAATTATCTTAGCTCTACTACTACCCACAACAATGATCTTTGTAGCTAATATAATGTATACTTCCCGCTTTCTACAAAGATTAATATGAAATGCAGAGAATACTCATTTACTGATTAGCATATATGTTGGAGATCTACAATAGTTATGAGAAAGAAATAAAATGGAAAATAAAAAGATTAAGTTAAACTATTGATTTCCATTCGACGCTATGAATCAAAGCCAACACTTTAGATGGATTTGAATGAGAAAAATTTAATCATTAGTATTAAATGATTATCCAGTTTAACTCGTTAAAATGGCGGTTTTACGTGGATAATCCATGTAATCCAACTATATCCATTTGATAAGAAAAAAAATTCTAACACGAAACAAATTAAGATGTGCTTTAAACAAGAAATATTCGAAGTGATACATTTTACTTCTGTTGTTCGGCAACTACTTCAGGTTTTTCTGAATTGAAGAACGAATATTACTTTAAATTGTAAGAGGAGCATATCACTACAAATTTGGGTTCATTGGTATAGGTTTCAACAAACCATTGTAAGGAAGGCATCTTATCTATACTGGCAAAGACCAAAGGAAAACTAAACCTGTAAAATCAACCATAAAGATCAACTTTACCAAGGCATATAACAATATGAAATTTTCATATTAATTTAAGAACTTTAGACAAACTCGAATGTCATTATTTGTCAGCTCTTATTAAACCACAAGCAAAGCTGTATCTATCCTATGGCAGAATCCTCACAAGCCTAAAAACATTGTAGGCATTAATGCTAAATTCATACCCCCATGAGGAATGATGCAAATTCCCGTGAGCGCTATATTCTTGTCCTATATTCTTGAGGAACCAGAAGGGGGAAGCTGGAAGCCTCCTGATTTGTGAGGCACAGGATTACAATTTACAAACATGAATATCAGAACCATCCATGATGCAAAGGATGCCGTTGATAGGACCAGTTACTTGAATCAGTGGATCACTGTACCTCCAGATCGTGGGGCTATACCCAGTGAAGGTATTGAATTCGGGGCACACCAGGATTCGTTAACACTTCTGAATTGCATCAATGATTTCAGAGAAAATCGTAGCAGAATCTTTGTCAATACATCTGTAGGTATATAATTTAAAGTGTTGATCATCTCCAGGTTGTGAATTCGTTGCCTTTTATCTGGCCTAATAAAATCCATGTTGTGACCTTTTAACTCGTTGCCTTGAATCAAGAAGCAGAATTGGAACGAACTGCGATTATATGTATAGGGGCCAGGCTACATGCTTCAGTTTATAATTGGTTTCAATGCTGATTAAGAATCAGTGTTTAACCTGGATTCTATATACATTTATGTACTTACTGTTACAAGACAAGACTCCAAGTTTAAAGATCAGAAACATCATGAATAAATCTCAATGGTTAATGGTTCATGATCTTGGACACTGCAATTCTGAGAAATGAGACATAGTACCTTTTAAGTATTATTTATCCGTGAAAAAGGGACAATGAATAAGAATGATAATATATATTAAGTTAGAAACTACAAACAAAATTTAAAAAAAAAAGTACCTTGATGAAATGGATAATTTTCGCAACTTTCAAGAAGAATAACTTACCAATTTCATATTAGTATTACAAGGTTGAAACCTTCTGACTTTTCAAAACCCTCCAAAATATGACTCTTCACTACATCACCCGAAGCAAGCCATGGTATCCAACTTGGCTACTCAAGTTGTCGGCTCAAATTTGGCCAGACGGATTCTGCGGTGTTTTGAGGCTTATAACATTGCATAACCGTTCATGCCATGTTTGATCCAAATTGAGTTGCCCAATGTATAATTGGAGACAATTAGGTGTTTATGGTGAGGAAGAGTGAATAAACTATACTAATAAGAAATTCCACGAATAAATCTCCAAATGTAATAGAAGAAGTATGATTGTGGCATCGTTGATTAGAGTTACATGTAGTTTATAAGCTTTTTAAAAATGGTTGTAGTTTAATCATGCAAATGGTGTCATAGAGATAATAGATAGTGGTAAACCAAGCAAAGATGTCTTCTCCTGACTGAATATATCTTGCAAAGGTTATGTAATGAATAAGTTTATGCATATGTTCAACTTTCAAAAAAAAAAAAATTGTGCAGCTCAATTCAAAATCGCTAGCGATTAACAAGAATGTCCGCTTGTACATGGGGGCTATTTTGTCAACTAGAACACACTGCAGTACAAGCAGATTTTTCATTCTTAGGAAGATTTGGAAATGCGAAACACAATTCCTTGATATTTCCTTCCAGAATTAGCCCTATTTCTTCCTTCATCTGGCATATGGTTCAGTAATTGATGCCTCATTTAGAGAGCTTGGAGCTGAATTTCTTTCGGCATTAGATTGATCAACTTTCAGCTCCACCACCCTGCTTTCCGATCCTTGGCTCCGGAAAACTGCCGGACAATGTAGAGTAGGTAGGGTAACAGAACTATTATTGAGCATTTGGACCACGGATGCCATTGTAGGTCTTTTGCTGACAACTTCTTCAACACATACTAAACCTACTTGGACACATTGAATGACTTCACTTTTGATATAAGAATCTCCAACACTTGAATCCAAAAGAGCTAAAGGATCGCCGTTTCTCCAATGCTTCCAAGCCTTTTGAAATAATCCCACGTATAAGGAGTTCAGACTTAAAAACTGCAATTTGCTCAAGCATATCTAGTTTCACAAGTGATATCCAGCTTTACATATTAGTTTGTCCTATGAATAATGTCACCTTTCCAATAGGCATTAGTCAATACCATATATTCCCGGATTAACCTTGCTAAAGATTTCGAATTAACCTTCCTTTCCATCCTTTTCTATGGACTGCCATTTTTAGTGTAGTGTACCAATTCTTACGTTACCTCCTAAAGTATTTTTTGTGTCACTTAACCTTTGAAAAACATAACTACTCCTCTATTGCTTTTCACTTCTTTCTTTTCTCAATTAAACTTAACCTATAATTCAATTTGGATCAATCTAATTCATAGTGGCAACATATCAACCGAGAGAAGTACATTTATTAAAGAATATATTAATATTTGATTAATTTTTTTAAATTAGTAAAGAAAAGAATCTAATTACAAAAAATCCATAAGAGAAAAAAGAATAAAATAATGTCCAAATAATCAGCATGTGAACGTGATTGTCAATTTGTCTAATTATGAGGATATAGATTAAAAATTTTTCCTTTTGATTTCTTAGATTGAAAATGGATGAAATTAATTAGAATGTAATTGATTGGTAATTGAATAATTATATATATATATATATAAAGTCATAATAAAACATATATTCAATTATGATTCTACTTTTTGACAAATACAAAAAAATTTTTACAGAGGAATTCTTGACTTTTCTCAAAAATAAGAATTTGAAAAAAGAAAGTGAAGTTGACAGAAAAAAACAAAAGAGAAGAAAAAAATCAACATAATAAGAGTATAGTTTTGTTCAGTAGGAAGGTTAACTGACACAAAGGTTAGGAGATAACCTAAGAATTAGGTATACGTTAGAGAGATATATCGCGAGTGCAACATACAAATGACACAACGGGTGGCAAATATGACAAGTCCCAATGGAGATCTAGAGATGTACATGGAACACAAACAGATATATATGTATTTACTTAGGGCAGGTAGCTCATGAACTACTGTTCCAATTTGGTCTCGCGCATGCAGAAAAGCAATTGCAGCTTTAGGTAATCTTTAGAGTAACAAACAAGCAAAGAAGTTGAAATTTAGGCGTGCCAAGGTCAAATCTCCAATCCAATTGTGCAAAACCACAGAAAAAAAGTAAAACTCAGCAGAGATTTTGTAATCTGTACTTACATAGCTTAGAAGGCCTTCAGAATCTTCAGATACGTTGAAGCTCCTGTTCTTCTTGCCTGTGATAATTTCCAAAATTACAACCCCAAGGCTGAATACATCTGACTTTACGGAGAACTGGCCACACCTTGTGTATTCGGGAGCCATGTAACCACTACAAGCCACAAAGATTGTTATAATTGGTATTAAGGCATCACTAATGAGGCAATGAAATGTGTTTTCCATGAAAGATACAAAGTCATATTATGTGAGAAACGATGGTGTGGAGCAAAACTTACAATGTCCCAGCAATTCTATTTGTGTTTCCTACAGATTGATCAACTCCACAAATCTTTGCCATGCCAAAATCTGCTATCTTTGGACTCATATTTCCATCCAACAATATATTGCTTGCTTTGAGATCGCGATGAACAATTCTAAGACGAGAGTCCTCGTGCAGATAGAGGAGTCCTCTTGCTATACCTCCAATGATCTTGTAACGTCTTGACCAGTTCAGTGATCGTTTCTTTTCTGAATCTTTACTATCTTAAACACAATATTCTTTGTTAGAACTGAAAAATACTAAATCAATGGTTTCTCACAATCAAACACCTGTCAAGAGCCAATTTGTTACCTGCCATTTGCTAAGATGGTGGACTTAAGTAACATAGAAGAAGGTCAAACAAAAAACCAAACACTAGAACAAGCATTTCTAGACTAAAACTCACCAAAGAGGAAGTAGTCAAGGCTTCTATTGGGAACAAATTCATAGATGAGTATCTTTTCTTCCCCTTCCAAGCAAAATCCCAATAGTCGAACTAGATTTCTGTGTTGAAGCTTTGCGACCACTACAATTTCATTTTTAAATTCTTCTGCACCTTGCCCTGAGCTTCTTGACAGCCTCTTTACTGCTACCTCTTGTCCATTAGCAAGTACACCCTGAAGATATATGCATAGTAAGATGTGATTGAAAATTTGAAAGTTTAGATATTAACATTCAGAATCACTTATATTTCATATAGGGACCTTGTATACACGACCAAATCCACCTTCGCCAATTTTGTTATCCACAGAGAAGTTATTTGTGGCAATTTGAATTTCAGTTAAGCTATACTGTAAGGATTCGGCAGTTAGGATTTCAGCAACTCCATCTACACCAGGGATAAGCAAATATACTCAATTTATTAGTTCAAAAATCTCTGAGGTTTCCTGTAATTGCAATCAATAAACATTACCAGTTGCCCCCTGCTGTGCCATTGCAGCATATCTCTTCCCTGATCTTCTTTTCAGGAAGACTAAAGTCATGATAAATAGCACAAAAGCAACCCCGATTAGTGGGACAGCAATTGGAAAAGCTGCTCGTAGGGGTCTTCGGCGTTTGCCTGGATTAAAGGAAGTTTAATTTACTTCAAAAGTCAGCTCATAGGAGATCAAGTTTGCTGAATTTTGGGTTAGTGTAACTCCGAGACAGCCCATTACATGGACGGATAGCTATGCAAGAATACATTATTTGAAAAAATATTCTTTGAGTATCCTTTAAAGTTTTTCACCACCTTTTCGTCTCACATACTCCATATTGGCAGTAAATAAAAAAAAATTTGACAATCAATTTTCAATCCTAGCATACTAATTGTTCTAGTTATGGATTAATAGAATTAAACTCCCCTGTGGCTTCAGTAATTTACAAATTTAGCTCTGTGTTTGGACCAAATTACAACTACGCTTGTAAATGAGGCTGTCCAGACCCAACCGTTGGATATAATCAAATGATAACAATGCCCTACTTTAAAAAGACTTGGAAAATAAAAACCAAAATAAATGGGATAGCATTTTAGGGCACAAGAATTGCTAGCAAAAAAAGCCGAAGATAATTAATTACTAAATTTAGAAAAGCAGGGTGGCAAATAAGCAAATAGGTGCTTCCCCCAGAAGAACAAGAAAGTACGTATCAGAATAGAACGAGATCAAAGACAAAGAAGTGGAGAAGAAACATTAAAGATAAAGTAAAGGAAGATGCACCAATACTAAGAAGAAGGAAATACAAGATAACCAAACCAACGGTGTGGAAAGGTGAAATAAAATGAGAAAAAAAATGAAGATGAAGAAGAAGAAGAAAGCACCCTTTTCATCTCAAACCTTATTTACTCCATTTCAGATCTATTACAACTGCCACTGCAATCACCATAACCACCTCCTAATTTTAACGTACCTACTCCTATTCAATTCCCTCGAGACTGGTATCACCAAGTCATTTTCTCCTTTCTACTTTTTCCTTCGCTTCATAAGCATACCGACATACATACATACGCGCATCACGAGTATATACATACATATATGGTATTATAGTTGTGGAATTTGAACATATGTTATGGTAATGCTGGTAGAGGAGATTTGGGCTTTTTTGTTTCCTTAGAAGGAAAGGTAATGTAGTTTTTGAAAGGAAAACTTGTTCAAAATATTTTTCACATTTCGTTTAATGAATTTTTTTTGTTATTCACTTTTAAAATTGTAACTTTACATCCCTTATAAAATCAAATCGACAAAAATTTGGTCTCAACTTAAATTTTTTGATAGTTTCTTATCCTGAATCAATTACATGATCTACACAAGATCTTTTTTTTGGGCAAAAAAGTGAGACCCATCTGTAATTAAATAATCGACTCGATCTATATCTTTTTTTGTCTTTAAAAATATAGGATTTGATTCAAACTGTATTCATTTTTTTCTAAAAAAGTGAGATGTTTTGCCATTTGAAAAATAAAATTTGACCCTTTTGTGCATAAAAAAATTATTGCATGTTAGTCATGGAGTAATTTCAAGCTAAAAAATGATCGAAAATTTAGATTAAAATCAAATTTAACTAACTTGACCTTGTAAGGAACATAAAATTAAGATTTTAAAAATAAGTGACGAAAAAAGTCATTTGATAAAATATAATAATCATTTTAAATGATTTTCTCTTTTTGAAAACTTAATGTACGGCAGAGTTTAACAGTCTAAAATTGTGCTCTAAACGACTAGAGCCCAATCAATGCGCAGATTGGTTGTGTAAAGTAAAGTTGGCCGCTTAATGGTGGTTGGATGCTGGAGCCCAATTGTGACTAGTGACTAGTGAGGTAAAGGTTAAAGGCAAATAAAGGATTGAGGAAAAGAAGAGGTTACCGTTGCCAATTAACTTGGAACCTAGGACAATGACATACCTTGGTGGGCATTTTGGAACATTTAGCTTGTCTTTTTGTTGACCAGTCAAAGTATAAGGTGTCACTCGAGACTCGAGGTTAACTAATGCAGAGGAGCTCATAACCTCTGTTTTCAAACTCGGACCGGACCGGCCGGTCGAACCGGTCGAACCGGGAACCGGTCAGGTAGCCGGTCCGAGTCACATTAGAAAACCGGAAATTTAAAATCCGGTCAAAGCCTGTCAAAAATCGGGTTTGACCGGAAAAAACCGGTTTTTCCGGTTCAACAGTAATTTTTTTTAAAAAAAATTCAAACTTTTTAATATTATGTTTTGACCCCCTAAATTGTTAAAACTTATTGATATATCTCAAATATTTGATACTTTATAAATAGTGTCCTAAAATTTGATGTTATTTTTCAATTAAATTCATAATTTTAATTCTAAACTTGTTAATATTTATTAAATAATATAAATTGCTACTTGATTGTTCTAATTTCTTTGTATTTTCTTGTTAAATATATTTGAAACATCAAATATATATGAATATGCCTTTATTAATATCAATATATTATTAGATATTATATATATAATATTTTAATTTTTAAATAATTTTTATTTATGACGTCATCCGGTTCGACCCCTATCGACCCCCGGTCGAACCCATTGACCCCTGACCCCTGACCTCGGCCGAGTCGCTATCCGGTCCGATTCTGAAAACATAGCTCATAACCCTTTTGGTCTTAGCATTATACGGACCCGGGACCTCAATGGTTACGGGTACTGTTTTAAAATTCGGACCGAATTGATAGATTTGACCGATTAAATAAAAGATCGATCGACTATCAATCCGAGTCATTTTTAAAAGTTGCATACCAAAAACTCAATTAAATCTGGTCATAATCGAAAACTCGATCAAACAGAGTTTGATCAGAAAACCAGTAAACCCAATTTTGTACTTTTCTTTTTGCTGTATTTTTTCCTATTGCTGATTTTTTTTCTTTTTCCCAAAATTGTCTTCATGTTTAAAGCCTTAATTTGATCCCTCCAACAATTTGATAATATGTATTGGAAATCACAAGCAAAAAGTTCTAAGAGAAAATAACAAAAAGAGGAAGAGAGAAGATAAATCTATAACTATATCTTTATTATCAACTTCTAAAGATCTAGATCTCAATGAAAAAGAAGAAAGAAAGAAATTACCAGAAGAATGAAAATAAAGGAAGAGAGAAGGAATCTTGCCTATTTGAAGAAAAGAAACAAAACAATCACAAAATGAAAAGCAAAAAAAAAAAAAAAAAAGAATGCAGACAATGAAACCCCCTGGTAATTTGGTGGTGATGCATGCTAGTGATTTGATGATGTCGTGTTTTTTCTTTTTCCTTTTTAATTTGGTGAATTTCTGTTTTCTAATAACATTGGTTGAAGTTGATTGGAAAAAGCCAAAAAAAAAAAAAAGGGGAAAACACTGTTTGAAGGTTGAAGAGAAGGAGAAGAAAGAGGCGGAAATGTTTCCGCCTGGTGCATGAGGAGGAATTAATGGGGTCAAAGTACAGGGGATAGGTGTTTAGACCTAATGAAGATTGAAGAGTAGGAAGACAAAAGATGCCTTCCATGTCTCAAATTTTTCTAATTTTGTGTTTTGACCCTTTATATTTTGAGCAATTACAATTATGCTTGCAAATTTCTTTTATAATTCTTGTGTGCAACTTTAGCTTTTGCACTTTGTACAAATAAGTCTCAATTTTGTTTAAGACTTATCATGCATGTGCATTTGAACTTTATAAACGTTACCAAATTAATTTAAAATTTGATTGTTGAATTTTTATTTAAAATTTGTATTAAGTATTTGATATTGATTTGTCGTTTTGTTCAATTTCTAACTCAATTGTGTTTTAAGAATTTGATGTGATGCAAGGACTATGAGGTAAAAATGAACCTAATTAATATATTAATTGTATTTTTTCTATATTTTTTTATTTTAAAAAATTAATATATAATTTATGACAGCATATGGTTTTTAATGCTGGTCCGACTTGATTGAATCTATTAACCCCTGACCTCTGAGTTCAACCGAGTCATTTGCTGGTCCGAATTTCAAAACATAGGCTACAAGTACCACCATAGAGGGCTTTTTGTAGCTCAAATGAGGCCAAGCTTACTTGTCCTGATCTAGGCAATGAGAAGCTTGGCGTGATTAACTTGCAATCCTACCAGTCTCTCACCCCATTATCAATACTTAGGATTACTTAGTACTATGATCAAACTTTAAAGTTTGACTGGTAATTTGGTCAAATTTCATGGAAATACATGCACAGTAGGTCTGACTTATAATTTGGCCAAATCTCAAGAAAGATGAATACACAATAGTTTTTACGTATCACTTCTTAGCTTACTCTCAGTTCCATCTTGTATTATATTGTCATATATCCTTCATAAACAACCTATTTTAACTCTTTTTTTCTTCTTTAGAATTCCAAGAACCACTGACTATGTAAAAAAAATGAAAATAGACTAAAATGCCAAATTTTAATTAAAAAATCAAATTTTTATGAGTTTTTTAGTATATATATATATATATATTTCATTTCTTTATCATATATTGGTTTTAGTTGTTGTATTTTGATCTTTTTTTTAACCGTGTTAGTCATAGTTGGAACTCAAGGACAAAAACAGGGTTAAAAAAGGATGTCTATGCAGAATACATGACATACTGCAGAAGGTTGGGACAAGAAGTGGCAAGGAGTGGAGAGAGCAGATCCATCGCACGACAAATGTAATTAGTTGTTTGATTAATGTGAATTGTAATAATACCTTTTACCATCAATGATTTAATGTTTCACCTCATAATCTCCTTATGCTTTTGAAATTATCGTCTTAACTCAAGCCCTTGTAGATAACTGATTTTTTTTTTTGTTAAATCAAATTTAAAGAGGGTAAATATGGTATTTGGTTGATTTCATTGCTAATATATATTTTGTACATTTTTTTCTTGGATAATTTTCAAATTGGACCCTTAAATTATGGACTCTCTACAACTCTAATCCTTAAATTTTAATTTTGGATGCTTTACTCCCTAAAGTATGAAATTATCCTACTTTAGAACTTAATAATTATTCTGTATCATGACAACTAGTTTTGTCGCAAAATAGAGAAAATGGCTCCTCTCACAAAAGCACAAGGTAAAATTGCAATTTCGAAACCACAAGGGGTTGCATGGCAAAACATTAAACTACAAAGGAGTAAAATTAATTTACCTATTTTAATATTTTTAAACTAGTGGAAAAATGTATCCCTCTATAATGGAAAATCTTTTACATGCATACCATAAATCCTTGACCTTCTTCAATGTCCTTGTCTAAATTTTGAGAATCAAAAATGAGTTCTTCTTAGCATTACGCCATAATAATTTCATTTTGAAATTAATTTTACAAATCAACACCATACATGATATACCTCATAAACTATTTCAGTTTTACACAAAAGTTAAATTTGAATTAACAAAATTTTGATGTTCAATTAATTGTAAAAAAATTTCCATGATCTTAAACTCTTTTATACTGGTTTAATTGTTTCTTGCAAATTGAATGCAAAAACTTTGTCAAATGGACTTCATCTTTATTTATGCTGATCAACCAATCAAAATAAAATAATAACATAATAATATGAGTTTTAAAAACCGTATATTAGATAAATGGATGTATAACTAAAGAGAAACGAAATGGAGAGAAGCCCAATCAAGCCATCATACCTAATGAATTATACGATGGCCACCATACTACTAAATCAATGTATACTTTATAGTCAAGTAATGTCCTAATGCTTGCGAAAAGGCTGAATATGTACATAATTACTGTCCTAAGAATTATAAGTCCACTTAAAGTTCTACCATATAGGACAAATCATGTGTCATGATCAGTATGATGTGCTTATGCTGAAATCTTAGTATTTTGCACCACATGCCTGCGTTTCAGTTCAACTAAACTATTAGTTACGTGGGGATGTAATCGAACCGAGCTGCTTGTGAGCTCGGTCAAAAACTTGATTCGAACTCGAGTCAACCCAAGTTTGAGTCGAGTTCGAGCGCCTTGATAAGTTAAACGAGTCGAGTTCAAGCATCGAGAAGCAATGTTCGAAGGTTCGTCGAGCCTTATCGAGTTTTTTAATTTTAATTATTTAATATATTATTATTATAAAATTACCTTTATACCCAAAAGAGTTGTTGAATTTACGAAATGTTTCAAATCATATAAAAACTTTTAAAGGGCAATAATGTTTTTTTGCTAAAAAATTGTTAAGAAAATGAAAATTTCTAACTCGAGCTCGATAAGGCTCGCATTGACTCAAGCTCATGTGAGTCGAGCTCGAGTTTTGTGAGCAAGCATCGAGCTCGAGTGAGTATGCATGTCAGGTCAAGCTCGAGTACTCGATTACATCCCTAGTTATGTGATGGTCACCTTTAGGTATATATTTTCGTTCGGCACTAAATTTACACCAATTTATTCTAAATTTACACCTTGTACAACTCTTAAATCAGTGTATTTGGATTGCTAAATTATCTCAAATAATATTTCGCTTGCATCATAAACATATTTATTAATCCATTTTTTTATATTTCCAACTACTTTTTTATCTTACACATATCATAGTATAAAAAGTACTACAGTAATTATTTCAAATAATACTCTATCCAAACACATCCAATTTATTAATCTCAATTATAAATGCATTAAAGGTGTGGATTTAAAATAAAGTTATGTGAATACAGCTCTTTCATTTTCATTTTCGATCCAGAATTCAATACAAACAAAAAAATTGTAAGAATTAAGCCTGTTTTTAACACCAGAGGAAAAAAAGGCCAGAGCAAGGTTCTAGAACATACCTTTAGAGGGACAAGGAGGAGGGCCAGCAATAAAATTTAGTTTGGCATAGGTGGTGGAACACTTAGATGAATTTTCTTAATTTTTTTCATAGATTTTCATGAACTAAATCTAGTAACTTCGCCACAAGAGTTGGAGAGTCTAGTTTTGGTAAAAACTTGATTCATTGGTGAGAGCGAGTTTCAAGTGCATTAGAAAATGACAATCTCACAAGACAAGAGTTAAAAGTGATATTTTACTTATGTCACCTTGGTTTAGAGCAAATAGTGGATTCTATTCCCTATAACTTGTGTTTAGTTGATTCTTCCATTCTTGTGATTTTCCTTAGTTTACTTATTTTTCTTACCTTCAATTTATATTTTCTATATTTGAGGTTATTTAGATAATAGAGCAAGTGAAAAAGTCTTAGTAGTTATAAATTTGCCCCTGGTGAGATCGAAAATAGTAATACCTCCTATACTCATTAAACAAACTATATACTTGCAGAATTCAAGGTAATTAGATTATTAAATTTGGCCAATTGGATAAATGAATGGAAAACTAAAAAGAAACGTAATGGAGAGAAGCCCAACCCAGTTTTGCAAATCAAGCTATCATACCTAAGGGATTCTACGATGTCGACCACGCTATTATTTCAATATGTATTCTATAGTTAATTACAATTCCACTGCTTGCAAAAAGGCTAAATATGTAGATAATTACTGTCTTAGGAATTATAAGTCCACTTAAAATTCTACCATATATGACAAATCATGGGTGCTATGATCAGTATGATGTGCTTATGCTGAAATCTATTTTGTACTACATGCCAATGTTTTAATTCAATTAAAGTATCAGTATGATGATCTTCTTTAGGTATACATTTTCGTTCGGCACTAAATTTACTCTTTGTACAAATTCTAATATCATTCACACCAATTATAAATGTATTAAAGGTTTGGATTTAAAATAAAGTTATGCGAATATAGCCCTTTCATTTTCATTTTCGATCCAGAATTCAATAAAAAGAAAAAAAAATTGTAAGAATTAAGTCTGTTTTTAACACTAGGAAAACAAAAGATGGTCAGAGCAACACTCCAGAACATACCTTTAGTGGAACTAGGAGGAGGACCACCAGTGAAGGAATGAGGCGGTGGTGCAGGGGATGCACTATTGTAGAAGCGGTAGAGCTCATACCTAATATTACAGCTTGGAAGGAACACTCTGCCTCCCACTCTGATGGTACAACAAGTGGGCAGCCGTGCTATAGCCGCTGAGAGACAGCCTTCGCAGTCATCTGCAGATAGATCTGGTGTGCACTGTGTAAGGGTATACAACCTCCGAAAAGCGGAAAGGTTGCCTTCTTGAACAGCAGCGGAAAGGTTGCTTTCTCGAACAGCAAACTTTTTGCCCGAGGCATCACCTGCAGCCTGATGCGCGGCGTTATACAAATCTACCCTTGTAAAGGTATACCATCCTGGACCAGTGGCATTTTGTACGTTGCACATAAACGGACCAGCTGTGGAATCAACCTTGGAGAAGATTGTCTCGTTAGAAAAACGTAACAAGCACTCGTCATACCAAACAATAGCAGCCCTTTGATTCGGGCACTCTTGAAATACTCTTGTGGTGGCACTTGCTACGCATTCTTTGCAAACATCAGCGCTGAGATCGCCTCGACAGAGAAAGAGGCCATAGACCTTGTTTGAAGGGTCATTGCCAGTACTGAAATTATAGAAGCCATTGGTGTCTGTCTGAGATGCATTTGAAGATAGGGTGTCAAGCACGAAATTCAGATTGGTTCTGTAAATGATGCCGGTAGTGCTGTTAGGATTGTATGTAGTATTTCCACAGTAATACCCAAGAAAATCAACGGGGCTAGTGAGTGTGGTATGGAAGCCAATAAGCAAACAAAGCATGTAATAATGGAAGTGGAGCAACAAATTTCTGGAGATCATTTCAAAGGCAGGCATCAAAAGAATATAAGGCTAAAAATCCACAAATTACAGTTGTAACATAGGTGCCAAAGTTTTGGTTGAGGGATCATGAAAGTTGTACAGGTCACGAAAACGAGTCGTCTATAAGATGACTTTATTTTAGCAAGTCGATCAACCAAGTCGCCTGGACGTGAACCATCAGCTGAATGGTCTCTAACCAAAATTCAATACGTCAGTAATAGATTTTGACCGTTTGACAAAAAAAAAAAAAAATTAATGGATTTTGACGGGATTGCAAATTTCAGGATGCTAAAAAATATCAATCAACGTCATTGGGGAGGATAATTGGAATTTGACTAATGCTCTATTGAGTAAAGTGGACCCAAATTGAAGAAAAAGTTCTCTATATATAGTTAAAAGGATAAATTATACGCATATATAGATTCATTGAGTGTCACATGACACCCCTAATGTTTTCAATATTCATATAAACCCTCTATGGTTTCATATAAAATAGAAATTTTACAAAAAATATCCTATGTAACACTATTAGTTGAACTACTATTATTGCCCTTACTTCAATATTAAATCGAACAACAATTAGACCATCTTGTATAAAACTATAGAAGAATTATGTGAATAAATGCAAAATTCATAGAGGATTAAAGTGGATATTCATCTAAAGTGTAGGAGCATTATGTGAATATTATTAATTCACCACACGCATTTTTGGAGCACACCTGGTTCAATCACTATAACCATTGGTGTTTTCCATCTATTTTTCATATTACATGAAATAATAGGTGTTTATGTGGATATTTTGAAATGCAAAGGAGATCATATACTAATATAAAAATCCAAGGGGATTACATGTAATTTACCACAAAATCCCGTAAAGTCTGCCGCATTTTAATTGGATTCAAACTTTCCACTAATTTTCGTTGTCAAAAATGCCAATAAACTGTCCCACTACTTGTGTTTGCAATACATACGTGTTCACCATTTTGTCCAAGTGATTTACATTTCTTAAATTCTTCTTCTTCTTTTGGTAAAGTGGACATATCATAGTACAAGGATTAATTCAAGGGAACCCTCAAGGAAAGCAACGTCTACCCATTTATTAATGACCAATTCCGTGTTGCTTTGTTTTAAAAAATTCATCAAGTTTACGGGCCACTTTTTCAACATATTTACAAGGGTGCCTGCAGCATCAGTAAGAAGCGACCATTATGATGGTTGTTGATCTTAGTTTTTGCAAGAAACCGGTCACAATAGAGCTACTCGTGTAAATCCTCGTTTATGTTATCAGTTTTTGTGAACCATTTTAATGTTAAAATTAATTTTTTAGCATTGCTTTTTTATTTATATTATTTTTCATTCGTGTTAAGAAATTATGGTATAGGATTCATATCTCATTCAGTATTTTCCTTATCGAAATCACCCAAATTTACAACATATGTATATTTTCGGCATACACGTTCATGTTGTTCTTAAAATTCTTGCATCTAGTTTAGATATTTATTCTGTTTAGTAATTATAATATGCTGCGCTCTTCCAGGGTCTGTTAGTGTTTTAATTTCATTTATGCTCAAATTATTAAATGGAAATAATTTTTATTTTTTATATATTATTAATAATTATGAGGTCCAAAAGGGGGAAAAGAAGAATAGATTTTTAAATTAAAAAAAAAGAACTTAAAGAAAAAGGGTTTTTCGAGAATGAAAAGGAACTAATGTTCTCTTGCTCCATATTCGAACTTAAGCGATGACCAACCTAAAAATCCCCCCTATCACTACTAAGTGTCTGTTTGATAACATAAAAAAGTGCTGAAACTAAATTCATTCAGACATTCAGATGTTGTGGGTGTTTGATAAATAAAATTTCACCTGCTGAACTTATTAAGTGGTGCTGAATTTGTATGTATTTTTTTCAGCACAAGAATCGTAGCTGAATGCTTAATTTGATAAGAATCAAGAGATTTACTTCAACTACTTTATCTTATCTACCAAATATATCCATGTTTGTTAATTACATTCAAAATCCTTATCTAATTAAACAACCTAATATTCTCTATTCAAAATTCTTATCTAATTAAACAAAACAAACTGATATTCTCTATTCAAAATTTTTTTTAACAATAGTATTTTTTTGCAGTAATTTTCATCCACAAACATTTATATTTTGATATATATATATTTTTTGTGTAGATAAATATTATTTATGTGATACAGCTTATCCACACACGCGTGGCTTTATGACACCATATCGAAATATTAAATATTGGTTGTCTGATTTTCGAAATGCTTCTCGTCCAAGATCAAAAGAAGAACGCTTTAACCAAGCACATGCAAGATTGAGAAATGTAATTGAACGTGCTTTTGGAGTATTAAAAGCTCGTTTTCCCATTCTCAAAATGATGAAACCATACCCTTTTCCCACACAAAGAAACATTGTCATTGTATGCATTGCTCTTCACAATCATTGTCATTTTCATACCTAACAATTTTAAGTTAATTAAATCATAGGTTCTATTTCCTTTTTGGATTAAAAGATAGAAGGGCAAAATTGTACAATTTAGTTTATTAAGTATTAAGTTATGAATATTTATCAAACAGTATAAATAGATTCAGTATTAAGATTCAGACATTCATATATCTCTTTTCAGTGCTTAAAATTCAGCAAATTAATTATTTCAGTATTCAGAATTCAGATTCAGTATTATCAAACGGAGCCTAAGTAGTAGGCCATAATATATTCTTTCTTGCTGTGGATGCGAGAGAGAGGATTGGAGGAGGAGAAGAAGGACAAGGAAATCTTTGTGTAAGGTATTTCAAGTAATTTACAAATTGTTATTGTTTTACATTAGAATCTTTAAGAATACCCTATGGTACCTTATGATCATGTTCTAAAGCATATAATCCTGAAAATTTAATGATGAAAACAAGAAGAATTCATGGCTGAAGAGTCGGTTTCAATGATGAAGGTTTGACATTTTCATGATTTTGTACTTTCAAGATCGTGATCATAGTAGAAGGACCTATTAAACATATAAGATCTGGCACCTTTTATCCAATTCCCTAAGTGCACGTAATAGAAGGACCTAACTTTTAAGAAAAAGTCGATCAAATTTTCAAGCATAATGAAAGCCAAAATACTGTATCGACTGGAAAGTCAAGCTTAAAATTGAAACTCATATCCTGCTCAATGTTGATTTCGAACCAGAGTTGGCAACATCATCGATTACACTTCGGCCCACACCAAGCCCCGTCGCTAACATGAATATTTGAAATTCATTCGAGCTCTAAACAGCAACCTATCCTTTCTTGACGTGCGTCACGATAAACTATCAATAGATACCATTAGGGAACGGCTTCAAACCCTTTGCTCTATTTATCCTGAGAAATTAAGTGGACTTTGTTTTGTATGTACATCATTGGTCCCTCTTAACTAATTGTAAATAGTTCGTTAGAAAACTCATGAAGTAGCTTATTGCCTTTGAAATCATAATGGGATAGAGCAGTGGCAGTGCCAAGAATTTGTTATAGGGGGAGAGAGGGGGCGAAACTAAGCTTGAGTATAACTCATTACAAGAAGGAATAAATCAAGATTAAATGGGCAAAAAAAAATTAAAACGTTGAAATAAATTTTAGTGGTTATATTTTGATTGATTTTTAGCTCTAGGAATTTTTTCTTAGTTGAATTTCGGAAGAGTCGTAATATTTGGATAATGTTGACCATTTGAAGTACCCATAAAAATATGGACATTCTTAGATGTAGAAACTTCAAAGCTGGAGAAAGGATGAATTAGGTGGTATAGAGGAACTTACACTAACAAAATCCACAAAAATTTAAAAATAAAAAATAAAAAAGCTTCAAAGCTTCCAGGTTCAACACTTGTTTCAATAGTCCTTTTATTCAATTTTCTTGCTCCCGATGGTCACAAAATACTCAAATCTCAATAAGTTACTAAATAACCTGAAAAATCACTAGTATAATTAAGTGCAAGCTTTATGTTTCAGAAGTTCCAAAGCTGTTGCTTTTTCATCTAAAGCAACCACAAATGTTTTATTTTGATTTTCAAAAGTTTATTCTATTGACAAGATTTTTTTTTTATATTATCAATAACTGTAACCTAGTCTAAAACCATTCTTTTAGTTCTCTTAATCATTGCACTAGAACTAGTTAAATTCACTATATTCATTAACATAAAACAGAAACATTGAAGTTTATCTAATTGAAAAATAGAAGAAGTAATTGTCAATTTTATTTAATCTAAAATGACAATTTATCGGACTAATGAGGAAAGGATAATTCTAAAATTATTGTTATTATAAATGCTATCTAATTTATATAAATTAAACGCACAAAATAAAAGTTTCATCTTCGAATGAATATATAAAGAAAAACAAAAGATTTGCCCAATAGCTAAACTGAATGCTGGAACCTTGGGTAGATGAATTAATGAAACATTGCAAATAAAATTATCTTCGGACAAAATTTTATATAGAAATTTACAAGACGAAAATCAAGAAGTTACACAGGATAGGATATGGAATTTGCTTGGTTGTCTTTTTAAGGGAAAAAGAATAATTAAAAAAGAAGACAATAGGTAATGGTGGGATGGTGGGTTTTTCAATTGTTTTGACTTGGGCTTTCTGTTATACGATTGGATAACTAAATTGGTATTGGGCATTCTTATTTTTCATGGAAGTAGCTGACATGGTGGAATTTTCGGTGCCATTTGAATTTGGTTTTGGATGGGAATCAGAGTTGGACTTTCTTTGTTTTATTAGTACGAGACATATGCATAAATGTTGGGGGACAGACTTCTTGTTGTTTTAAACTTTAAGAATAATTTGTAAGTAAAATTAAAAGAAAAAGAATAATTTATAGGCACTTGCTTGGTGTCAAAAGGGCACTTGTTAACAAATCTATATTTCATCCGAAAAATTATATATAAACACACATTAATAATCATTATCCGTCAGATAGACCGATTTTAAATAAAGACCCTAGAACACTTGCTCTATGACAAGGAAGACAAAAAATAGGGGAAATTTTATTATTTTTTTCATTTGTAATTACATTAAGACTTTTTTATTTGATGCTTAAAGCACCAAATAAGCATATAGAAAAAGGAAATTGGCCCACCATTAAACCTTTAAAATTATCACCCTGAAATACAGCACATTAGCAAACAAATTACCCTTTTGAAAAAAAAAAAAAAAAAAAGAGAGACCCACTCCTTATGGTGCTTTTTGGGAACAGTTTGGGTTACCCAATTGTTACAAAAAACCTCACAAACGGCCCAAGCCCACAAAATACCTTGAAAAACCACCTATATACAAAAAGAATAATCAGCCCAAACAACCTTTACCCATACAGTCTCCTCAAATAACAAACTCCTCTCCAGTTTGCTACAAATGCCATAAACCCGGGCATATAGCTCATTACTGTAAACTCAACCAAAGGAGTAGTACCTTGGGATTGGATGACCAAGTCAAAATCGAAATATCAAACCTTTTGATTGATTCAGAAACTGATGATTCTGAAAGAGAAGAAAAAGATTATCTCAATCAATTGGAAGATGATATTTCAGCATCTTCTTCCTCACAACCCACCAATGATAAAGAAGAAAGAGATCCTACTATCAATGTCTTGACAAAAGATGGTCCTACTAACAATGTCTTGACAAAAGATCAAAACCTTCTTCTTGACATCATTGAAGATATTCCGGAAATAAAGAAGAGACAACTCTATTTAAACAAATTCAAAAAATCCTTAAACCAAGCCACAAATTCTTCAAATCCTTTAGCCAAAGACCCTAGAATTCTCAAAACTTACAACCTCATAGACATTCTTGATAGGTTTCCTTCTAAACCTATTAAATCATTGACTCTTTAACATCTCCAGACAGAAATTGATCTTCTTAGAGAAGAAATTAAGACAATTAAACAAGACCTGAACAGCCTTGTTCTTCAAAACCTAATACCAATTGAGGAACCTATCAACCAAGAAGATACTGAGTTTTTAAAACAATTATCCAAAAAATCCAAAGAAGACAAAGATCATTTGGTCCAGATCCGATTACTAATTAACAATAATTATGTAATCGAAACTGAAGCCCTATTTGATATTGGGGCAGACCAAAGTTATATTCTTGAAAGCCTTATCCCACCTCAATTCTTTGAACAAAACAATGAAGTTCTAAGGGGAGCTAATGGATCTAAACTTGAAGTTAGCTTCAAACTGACAGATGTTCAAATCCAGTTCTTCCCCTTATCCATTCCAGATACATTTTTTCTAGCCAAAAAATTAACCACAATATTATCCTTGAAATACCCTTCATTCACAAACTTATTCCTTACCTCACCACAAATGAGGGCATAATAACCCAATTTCTTGATTCAAATGCCCTCCTGCCTTTTTCTAATAAACTAATAGATTCTATTTTTGGTGGGTGTCAAACCACCAAAAATAAAATTTATATTAGACCTACTACCAAAACTGAATGAGTATAGTGGTGAATAGGGTCGTCTCCACAGGGAACAGGTAGGCAAGTCACACAGGTAAATGGGGGGGATTTTTAGCAGTAGTACCAACTAATTAAAAAGGAATAAAAACTGAAATTTAAAGTTGATTAAGATAGCAGGAACCAAACTACACAAATAACAATTAATTAAACAACCTAGTCAAGGAATTAATCTTGGCACCGAAGCACACAACTGATCACAGATACACGGGACAATTCATATACTCACGAATAAACTGGTTATAGTGGTCAAGCGACGCGCCCAACCACCAATCTTTCCTTAATTTTATGGTAGTCAAGAGACGCTCATAAACTACCCTCTTGTGACTAGACAATCCCAGAAACGCTCACAGGATTTAATGTAGCCACAGCATTAGGAATTAGAAAGACCCAATTCTAGATGACAAACACACATGCGGGTTTATTTAGGCTAGATTAATTATCCCCACGATCCAAATTAAACCGCTTGCGAGGCGGTGAAATTGTCTCGTTTGCCACTAATCAAGATGCTTAAAGGCGACGCGCCAACATCCTAATTGGCTATCAATTATTTAGACAATCGAATAACAGGCCTAATTATCCAATAAATCTAAACGATAATAACTCAGGAAAAAATAGAGAATAATCAAATACCCATGAACATATAAATTAAAAATAAAACAATTAAAACGATCTCACAGTTATGGTGCTCCAATCCTTGATTTATTCCTCAACTAGATAAACGAACTAGCCTTGCCGCATAATCTTGAAGCAATTCAGAGTTTTCATGGAGTTTTTGTTGATTCAGGACGTAGTAAAAGATGTCGGCTGCTATTTGCTACTTGCGTTCAAAAGGAAAAAGAAGAGAAGAACAAAGAGACAAGTCCAAGACAGAAGATGCCCTAGTCTATTGCTGCCTTTTTTATTTATAGTGTTGCTGCCGCTTCCCTTTGCTTGTTGAATTCGAATTTGTTTCCCACAAGGATTGTTTCCTTATTTCCCTCATTGGATTGTTGCCAAAAGTCCTCTTCGAATTCTATTTCCTCTGCTACTTAAAGGTCTTCGCAGCACTTGCTTTCCAATTCCAATTGGTTTCCAATTCTCCTGTGTTTCCCAAAAGGATTCCTTTTTCTTACTTTCTTAATTGTTTGTTGCCAAAAGACTTCTTGCTTTTAAGGTTTCCTGATCTCACGCATGGTCTCACGCATGGTAGAAAGGTATCTTCCAATCAGAATGGTTGTTCCAGGGATTGGGCCCGCGATCCGGCTTTTTCACGCAGCTCTGTGTTGTCTGGCGTGGGCACGCCTTAGAAGCAAGAGTCTTCTGGATTTTGCCTCCCTTTTGTCACTTTCAACACTAATTGCCTGTAATTAACACAAATACTAATTATGAGCAGAAATCCAATACTTTGCATACTAAACTGCCAAAATTAAGACCAAATAACCACAAATAAAATGCATAATTATATCCCTATCAAATTCCCCCACACCAAGATAATGCTTGTCCTCAAGCATTTCAAACTTTAAATACACAACCAAGCGAGCAAACATTTTGCAGCAGTTGAATTCAAAACCATGGCTATTAATCAAAGCAACTATTGCCAATGTATGATTTAGATAACTGTCAAGTACTGATGACAAATTTTGCGGGATAACTCTCCAACTAGCTTTGAAAACCAATGACTCTTTCAAATCCAGACTAACCAATCTAAGAATAGAAAATATCCAACCAACATTCTTTAATAACTGGTCCAACCATTAAGCAAAATCTCAACATAAAGGCTCATGGATCCGCAGGCAATACAATTATTCGCATACTTTCATGCTCGTATACCAATTTTTTTTTTTTCTTTTTTTTTCATTTTCATTTTCATTTTTTTTTTCTGTTTCTTTTCCCTTTTTTTCCTTGAAAGAAGTGCTTAGTCTTGAGCCATTCAAGTCTTTTGACGCGAACTCCGACATCTCTTCAATGAAGGAGCCCGGTTACTCAACTTAAACCGCTTAAAGACCACATACTCATAGTTATCGCTGCTTTTTGACGCGAAAATCGACACTTTAGGTGAAGACCCCCGGTTACTAGTCAATGATAACCAGTGGAGTATAGCCGAATGTTATTCACAAATAAACACCCAAGTAAAATTAAAACCATGCAAGCCTGCTTCATTTCCTTAACATGGAGAACTAAGATTAATAGTTGAACCAGTTCACACAAAAATGTCAGAAAAATATTTACAATGCCTAGAAAAGTTAACCAAAAGAAATTGCAAGAGTCACAAAATCTCAAATATTTACCAGAGAGTCATCCTAAAATTTTACCATATCATACTTAACATATTATCATCTAAAACCATAACAATAGTTAAATTTGAAAATCAAGACATTGCTTATCAAGGCTAACCACAAAAATCCAAAAGGCATGGTAAAGGTTTTGTTTTTTTTTTTTTTTTTTTTTTTTTTTTTTTAATTAAGGAAGAAGGAAAAGCAGTAAGAAGGAAAAGCTAGACTACTCCCCCCACACCTAAAGTCTACATTGTCCTCAATGTAAGAACGAAAAGTTGAAGTCAAGTGAAAGGAGCAAAAAACTTCCCTGAATGAATAAAAACTGCAGCAAAACACCATGGTAGAGGAGGTGTCAGGGACTGGCAGCGTGGAGCCTCCGACGGTAGTGTGGTGTAGCGTTGCTTCAGATGGAAGCGGAAGTCTTCAATCCAAGCCTGTGTCCCCAGAGTGGACCAGAGTTGCTGTAAGGCGTGCCCACGCCTTATAAGGTAGAGTCTTCTGCCCAAGCGTTTCTACGCTTTTCATGGAGTCACTTATAGGGCGTGGGCATGCCTTGTAAGGCAGAGTCTCCTGCCCAACACAAAAAAGAACACTTGCAATGAAACAAAACAACCCAAAATCAACGAAAAATGAAAGAGAACTATAACAAAAATTGGAGGCCTTGGGTTGCCTCCCAAGAAGCGCCTTTCTTTAACGTCTTTGGCTAGACGACTCCATAGTGAGCAATTAGGCATAGATAGGATCTATCAAGTGTACCTCTTCCAAAGTGCCAATGTCTGAAACATCAACAAACGATTTTAAACGATGACCATTAACTGTAAAACTCTTATTAGTCTCTAAACTCTGGATTTCAACCACACCATTGGGAAAAACATTGACTACCACATATGGTCCAATCCAACGAGATTTTAACTTACCTGGCATGAATTTCAACCGTGAATTGAACAAGAGTACCTTTTGTCCTGGGAAAAAGTGTTTCGCACGCAATAGGCGGTCATGAAACTGCTTGGTACGCTCTTTGTACAAACGTGCATTGTCATATGCTTCAAGACGAATTTCCTCCAACTCCTGGAGTTGGAGCTTTCTCTCTTTGCCATCTCTATCCGCATGCAAATTGCATTGCTTGACTGCCCAGAATGCACGATGCTCAATAGCCACAGGTAAATGACACATCTTACCAAACACCAATCTATATGGAGACATTCCAATGGGCGTTTTATACGCGGTTCGATATGCCCACAAAGCATCATCCAATCGCAAGCTCCAATCCTTACGGTTGGGGTTAACCGTTTTCTCCAATACGCTCTTGATCTCTCGGTTGGAGACTTCAGCTTGCCCATTGGTCTGAGGGTGATATGTTGTACTCACACGATGGTGCACTCCATATTTTCTCATGAGAGCTGCAATGGTGCGATTGCAGAAATGGGTACCTTGATCACTGATGATGGCTCTCGGCACCCCGAACCTACTAAAAATGTGGGATTTGAGAAATCCTACAACAACTTGAGAATCATTAGTCCGGGTAGCCTTTGCTTCTACCCATTTCGATACATAGTCAACTGCTAACAGAATATACAAAAATCCAAAAGAGTTAGGAAAAGGTCCCATAAAGTCCATACCCCAAACATCAAACACTTCACAAAATAACATAGGCACTTGAGGCATTTCATCCCTATGAGACAAACTTCCAAATTTTTGACATTTTTCACAGCTTTTACAAAATGCATAAGCATCACGAAACAATGTTTCCCAATAAAAGCCACAATCAAGGATTTTTCTAGCAGTTCTCTTAGGTCCAAAATGGCCACCACATGCATAATTATGACAATGAGCAAGGATAGAAGGAGTTTCACTTTCAGGTACACATCTACGAATAATTTGATCAGAGCCTATTTTCCACAGATATGGCTCGTCCCAAATATAGTATCGAGAATCATGGACTATCTTATCTCTCTTACTCTTACTCATGCCAATAGGGAATTTATGACTGACCAAAAAGTTCACAATATCTGCATACCAAGGTTCCTTACCTTTGAGATAGAAAAGATGTTCATCAGGAAATACCTCAGATATGGGAACTGCTTCCTCTTCTCTTATCAACCTACTCAAATGGTCAGCTACTGAATTATCCACCCCTCTCCGATCCTTGATCTCCCAGTCAAATTCTTGCAGCAAGAGCACCCAACGAATGAGTCTTGGCTTAGACTCCTTTTTTGACAAGAGATACTTCAAAGCTGCATGATCAGAGTAAACCGTTACTTTTGACCCCAATAGATATGATCTAAATTTCTCAAAAGCGAAAACAATGGCTAGAAGCTCCTTCTCCGTGGTGGTGTAGTTGCATTGAGCTGGTGTCAATGTTTTTGACGCATAGTATATCACATGACTACACTTCCCACTCCGCTGTCCAAGCACAGCTCCTACGGCATACTGACTGGCGTCACACATGAGTTCAAAGGATAGCTTCCAGTCTGGGGGTTGGATGATTGGTGCCGTGGTCAACATACCCTTGAGTGTGTCAAAGGACAATTTGCAATCATTTCCAAAGTTGAATGGCACCTCCTTTTGAAGCAGGCGAGACAATGGTTGAGCAATTTTTGAAAAATCTTTTATGAAACGCCTGTAAAAACCTGCATGGCCTAGAAAACTACGAATATCCTTGACATTAGTAGGGTAAGGTAGACTAGTGATCAAATCAATTTTAGCCTTATCTACCTCAATACCCCTTGATGAAACAACATGGCCCAAAACTATGCCTTCCTTAACCATGAAATGACATTTTTCATAATTAAGAACCAAGTTTGTTTCAATGCATCTTTTCAAAACCTTTGTTAAATGGTCTAGGCACTGATCAAAAGAATCACCGTATACTGTAAAATCATCCATGAAAATTTCAATGCAATTATCAATCATATCAGAGAAAATACTCATCATGCATCTTTGAAATGTTCCAGGAGCATTACACAAACCAAAAGGCATACGGCGATATGCAAAAGTTCCAAAAGGGCAGGTAAAAGTAGTTTTATGTTGGTCCTCTTGAGCAACAATAATTTGATAATATCCAGAGTAACCATCTAAAAAGCAAAAGAAACACTTACCTGCCAACCTCTCAAGCATTTCATCAATAAATGGGAGTGGAAAATGGTCTTTCCGAGTTGCGGCATTTAACTTTCTAAAGTCAATGCACATTCTCCACCCATTTTGCAATCTCATTGGCACTAACTCATTCTTTTCATTTTTCACCAACGTGATTCCAGTTTTCTTGGGAACAACATGGACTGGACTCACCCACTGGCTGTCAGAAATAGGAAAAATAATTCCTAATTCTAAGAGCTTGAGAATCTCCTTCATCACCACCTCCTTCATTGCAGGATTGAGCTTGCGTTGATGCTCTCTCACGGGTTTTACGTCCGACTCCAAAAGGATGTGATGCATGCAAATAGATGGATTGATGCCTTTGATGTCTGCTAACGTCCATCCAATTGCTGGTTTAAATTCCCGTAAGACCCGTAAGAGCCTCTCTTCTTGCAACGCAGTTAAATCATTGGCAATGATTACAGGCAAAGTCTTGTTATCTCCCAAGTAAGCATATTTCAAATGCTCGGGCAGTTCCTTCAATTCCACATTAGGTGCCTGTTGAACAGAAGGTAGAATTCTTTCATTAGAAGTGGGTAATGGTAAAAAAGAATTTTCAAACCTGCCTGGAAGCGGATGTAGTGAATGTAAGGACATGATAGCTTCTTTGACTTCCTCCTCCTCCATGTCGTCCACTTCCAAATTGGTCTTGCCTTGTTGTAAGACAAAATCCAACTTGTCCCTCATGAAATTCTGTTCAAAATGCTCTTGCACAATGGTGTTAGTCATGCCAACAAAATTTACAGATTCAGTATCCACAGGATGCTTCATTGCATCAAAAATATTGAAAGTGACTTTCTCTCCATCAAATTCCACAGATAAAGTCCCTTCATGTACATCTATTTTAGTCCTTGCTGTACTCATGAAGGGTCTACCCAAAAGAATCACTGCTGAATCAGTAGAGTATTCATCATTCATATCAACAATGTAAAAATCCACAGGAAAAATGAATTCATTGACCTTTACTAGAACATCTTCAACTAGGCCCTCAGGGTAGACATTCGACCTATCAGCTAGTTGAATGATTACCCTAGTTTCTTTGAGTGGCCCTAAATTCAAAACTTTAAAAATTGAGAGAGGCATGACATTTATTGAAGCACCTAAGTCAAGCATGCTTTTTTCAATTCTTTGATTGCCAATTATGCATGGTATAGTAAACATACCTGGATCCTTGCATTTCTGGGGCAACTTCCTTTGAAACATCGCTGAGACATTCTCCCCCACCTTCACCTTGTCATCCAGACTCAACTTATTGCGATTAGTGCATAAGCCCTTCAAAAATTTAGCATATTTAGGCAATTGCCTAATAGCATCCAATAAAGGAATATTGATCTCCACTTTCCTGAAGGTGTCCAAAATCTCTTGCTCAGATTCTTCCTTTTTGGCTCTTGTAAACCTGCCAGGAAAAGGAGGAATGTCAACTTTCTTTGAGACTTCAGAGGATTGTTTCTCATCTTCCTCTTCCACCTTCCTGGGCACTTCTTCTTCTTTGGCGTGGGCACGCCTAGGAGACTGTACCTCCTTGCCACTCCGTAATTGCATTGCACTGGCATTCTCCTTGGGATTAGGAATTACTTGAGATGGTAACTTTCCTCTATTACTATTTTCCAGATTGCTCATGGAAGTTGCCAATTGAGACATCTGTGTTTCCAAATTCCTAATGCTAGCACGAGTCTCTTGTTGAAATCTGTGAGACTCCTGCTGAGATCTTTGAGCCTCTTGCTGTAATTGACTCGTGCTTTGGGCCAGTGACTTCACCATATCTTCAAGAGACATGTTTGAATTGGAAGTGGATGGTTGTTGCACTGGTGGCCGTGGCTGGAAATGTTGTTGAAAGCCAGGGGGTTTTGAAGCATAACTAAAGTTAGGATGATTTCGCCACCCTGGATTGTAAGTGGGTGCGAAAGGATCATTCCTTCGTGGAGGTGGTCCAGAAAAATCTTCCACTATGTTGGCTTGTTCAGGTGAATCCTCCTGGAGAGTTGGGCACATGTCAGTCATGTGTCCGGGAGCAGCACAGATACCACAAGTCTTCACAGATTGTAATTGCCCTCTTGCCATTTGACGTACCAAGGAGGTAAGCTCAGATAGTTTACCCTCTAAGTCAGAGTGATTCACTTCATTGACCCTTCGTATTGCTCCATCAGCTCTCACTCCAAATTGTTGGGAATTTTCAGCCATGGTGGAGATCAATAACGTGGCTTCGTCTGTGGTCTTGTTAACCAGAGCACCGCCACTGGCTGCATCTAACATGCTCCTATCCATGGGTGATAATCCCTCGTAGAAATATTGTATTAAGAGCTGATCAGGGATTTGATGATGTGGGCAGCTGGCACACAGTTGTTTAAAGCGCTCCCAGTACTCATATAGAATTTCCCCATTTGCCTGCCTAACTCCACATATTTCTTTCCTTATATTGGCGGCTCTAGAGGCAGGGAAAAATTTCTCGAGGAATCTTCTCTTCAATTCTTCCCACGTAGTGATGGATCCAGATGGCAGGTAAAATAACCAATCTTTAGCCTTATCTGCCAAAGAGAAAGGGAAGGCTCTCAACTTGATGTGGTCCTCAGTGACTCCTTGAGGTTTCATTGTGGAGCACACCACATGAAATTCCTTCAAGTGTTTATGTGGGTCTTCACCTGCAATACCACGAAAAGTAGGAAGTAAGTGAATAAGACCAGATTTAAGCTCAAATGCGTCTTCCGTGTTAGGAAATGTAATGCATAATGGCTGCTGGTTCACGTTAGGAGTTGCCAACTCCCTCAAAGTTCTTGGGGCTGCCATTGCTACTCGAGGGATATGCACTTCTTCTTTTTCAGATTCACTTGATGAATCCCTGGAAACAAACTCTTGCTTAAATTCTGAAGGTGACGTTGAATCTTGTTGCTTACGCAACTTTGCCTCCTTGGTCAACCTTCTTGCAGTCTTCTCAATCTCTGGATCAAATTCTAATTCTCCTGTACGAGAAGATCGAGGCATAAAATAAATAAAAATAATAATAAAAATAAAAATAATAATAAAAATAAAAACTAAAGCCTGTGCAATAAGTCACTTAAAACACCAGTTCCCCGGCAACGGCGCCAAAATTTGGTGGGTGTCAAACCACCAAAAATAAAATTTATATTAGACCTACTACCAAAACTGAATGAGTATAGTGGTGAATAGGGTCGTCTCCACAGGGAACAGGTAGGCAAGTCACACAGGTAAATGGGGGGGATTTTTAGCAGTAGTACCAACTAATTAAAAAGGAATAAAAACTGAAATTTAAAGTTGATTAAGATAGCAGGAACCAAACTACACAAATAACAATTAATTAAACAACCTAGTCAAGGAATTAATCTTGGCACCGAAGCACACAACTGATCACAGATACACGGGACAATTCATATACTCACGAATAAACTGGTTATAGTGGTCAAGCGACGCGCCCAACCACCAATCTTTCCTTAATTTTATGGTAGTCAAGAGACGCTCATAAACTACCCTCTTGTGACTAGACAATCCCAGAAACGCTCACAGGATTTAATGTAGCCACAGCATTAGGAATTAGAAAGACCCAATTCTAGATGACAAACACACATGCGGGTTTATTTAGGCTAGATTAATTATCCCCACGATCCAAATTAAACCGCTTGCGAGGCGGTGAAATTGTCTCGTTTGCCACTAATCAAGATGCTTAAAGGCGACGCGCCAACATCCTAATTGGCTATCAATTATTTAGACAATCGAATAACAGGCCTAATTATCCAATAAATCTAAACGATAATAACTCAGGAAAAAATAGAGAATAATCAAATACCCATGAACATATAAATTAAAAATAAAACAATTAAAACGATCTCACAGTTATGGTGCTCCAATCCTTGATTTATTCCTCAACTAGATAAACGAACTAGCCTTGCCGCATAATCTTGAAGCAATTCAGAGTTTTCATGGAGTTTTTGTTGATTCAGGACGTAGTAAAAGATGTCGGCTGCTATTTGCTACTTGCGTTCAAAAGGAAAAAGAAGAGAAGAACAAAGAGACAAGTCCAAGACAGAAGATGCCCTAGTCTATTGCTGCCTTTTTTATTTATAGTGTTGCTGCCGCTTCCCTTTGCTTGTTGAATTCGAATTTGTTTCCCACAAGGATTGTTTCCTTATTTCCCTCATTGGATTGTTGCCAAAAGTCCTCTTCGAATTCTATTTCCTCTGCTACTTAAAGGTCTTCGCAGCACTTGCTTTCCAATTCCAATTGGTTTCCAATTCTCCTGTGTGACATACTCTTGTTTGTCAGTGATTGATGCCAGGTTTGCTGGCAAGATAAACTTCTGTTGTAAAAACTGACTTGTTTGATTGTCTCCGGGTTTGATTGAGCGTGGATTCTTCTAGAACCATGCCTAGATATTTGCTGGTTGAATGAAATTTTTATTGAATGTTGGCCACCATTTTGAATATCCTTGTTGGACTAATAATGGCGGGAGCTGTGTTTGTTGTAGGTATTCATATTTCCACTGGTAGACCCATGATACCGAAAATATGGAAAAGAAGTGTAGGCTGATTGGTATGTAATTGTTTGGGGGTTCAAATCTTTCTTTGAATTGTTTGTAGCTTTGTTGGATACCTGGAGGAAGGATTTCCAAATTTGGTTCAAGTGCTTTCCACCATGCTAGCTGGAAAACTATATTTGTTTGTTTTCAAAAAATAGAAAAGATAAGAATGTTGGTTTAATTCATTTTGGAAACTAAATGTATAGAACCAAGCTGCCTTATAATCCCAATAAGTATATCTTGGGGGATTAAAGGAAGTAGTAAAAGTTTTGGATTTGTTTAGGTTTGTTCCCCATTCTGATGGTTTGATAACTTTTAGAATTTGAGCACTGGAATGAGAATTAATGTATTTTCCAGTACGGTTTCCATCTTTGTCTTTCAACTCTGTTTTGTGGGGTTTAAGAATCAAAGATTTGAATCTGTGAGAATGAGTTTGTAATATTCAAGTGTCTTGGTAAGAGGTTGAGAAAGATTTTTAATAATACTTTCTTTAATAGTTGTTTGGACTTTTTTCCTCAATAAATTTTTCTTGAGGATTTCTGATAGTTATAGGTTTGACACTAGGTTGAGCTTTAGTTAAGATATTTATTGAGAAATATCCTATATCTAAGGAATTTCCTATGTCTTTTCTAATATCAAGACTAGTGGTATTATCAGAATTGTTCATTGGTTGACTGGTTATCAAATAATTTGGAATTCCAATAGACTCTTGGTTTGATAAATGTATTGGGTTTGAAAGATCTATTAATAAATCTAAAGATTACTGTGAATCTGAAGGGTTTGATGGATCAATTGATTCTGCTGAGGCTTTATGAGAGAATTCTAATGTATAAGTTGTTTGGGATAGATATTTGGATCTATGGATAGACCTACGAAGTTTGGCATAGCTTGGACCTGATCTTGAGTTTCTATGGGTTTTGACATAGAGGATGCAGGTTTTGAAGTATTTTGGACTGAATTTTTGAGTTCTGGTGTGAACACCTTAGGTGTTTGAGATTCAAACCAGTCAAAGAAATGAATATTTTGTTTTGTTTTTGCCAAAAAGTCATAAAAGTTTTCTTGAATATTTTTTCGGGCTTTTCCCTGATAATTGTCAAAAAACTATTTTCTTTTAAAATGATTGTAGTTTGCAAAAATTTCAGATCTAATGTATTGTTCATTAATCTGGAATTCAAAATATTTGTTTTCTAGTTTTTTTTTTGAATAAAGATTGACTGCTTAATTCGAGCAATTCTGGTTTGAATGTTATCTAATGGTTTGTTGTTTGAAGGAGAACCAGAATTTATGAAGTATGCTTTAACTGGTTAAGACATGATCAAAAGAAAACAAATAAAAATAAACAATTATCCTGAAAATAATCAACCTTATAATCCTCTTCCCTTTGGCACAGAATCCTTTGGGATCCATGGAGGATAACCTATTTTTCTTAAACATATTATAAAGGATAGTGTGAGAATTTACAAGAAAAGATCTAATCTTTTGAAAAAGATAAACTAGACATGATGAAAGAATTTGAAATTTGTTTGGTGTTAAGCTTGAAGAAGATAACTTCTTTTCTATTTGGGATGAATTGGAAGAACTCGAAGAGTTTTGTTTAGTTGTTTGAGAGGAAGGATTTGGTTTGTCAGGGGATTTCTCCTGTTGTTTCTTTTTCTTGGGCATCTTATCTTCCCTGCAAGAATTCACGAGTTAGATGATCAGGAATAGAATTTGAAGACCTTTTAATGTATTCAATGTCAAAGTCAAAGATTGATAAAATTGCTTGCCATCTTGCAAATATTTGTTTAGAGGCAAGATTTTTAACATTTTTTGTAAAACATCTTTGGCCGACTTACAATCAACCCGAAGTAGAAATTTCTGGTTTAGTAATTCAGCTTGGAATTTTGTAACACATAAAACTATTGCTAAAATCTCTTTTTTGATAGTAGAATAGTTTAGTTGAGAATTATTCTAGTGTTTGGAAGCAAAGGCAATTATTTGTTCTTTATTATTTTTTGTTTGTTTAAGAATGCCACCATATCCTAAATCAGAAGCATCTGTTTCCACAACTTTTTGAGCTGTTGGATCTGGAAGAGCAAGACAAGGAATGGCTTTGACTTTAGTTTTGATTTTTTTGACTGTTTTTGTATGAATATCTGTCCATAAGGGTGGAATGGTTTTTAATCTGTCATATAATGGTTTGGCTAGATTACTGAAGTTTGGTATGAAATCTGAGACATAGTTTAGACATCCTAAAAATCTCTGAAGTTGTTGTTTGTCAAGAATTTGGTCAGGGAATTTATTAGCAAACTGGATTGACCTATTTATAGGGGTGATGGTTCCTTGGTGAATATGATGTCCAAGAAACCTAATTTTGGTTTGGAAAAGACTAATTTTCTTTTGAGAGACAACCAGACCATTTTTCTGGGTAATATGAAGAAAGGTATTTAGATGTTTGAAATGTTGTTCAATGTTTTCTGAGAATACCAGAACATCGTCAATATAGACGATGATGAATGAGGAATAAGGACTGAATATTTCATTCATAATCCTTTGGAATTCAGAAGCAGCATTTTTTAGCCCAAATGGCATTACATTCCATTCGTAATGTCCAAATGGTACTATGAATGCTGTTTTATATCTGTCTGAGATATGAATCTGAATTTGCCAAAAATCCTGACTTCATATCAAATTTTGAGAATATTTTGGCAGAATAAATCCTTTGAAGTAAATCCTTTTTGTTTGGTTTTGGATCATAGTTAACCAAGGTCTTAGATGCTTGGATAACAATTGGTTTGGATAACAATTTAGATGTATGTATGTATGTATATATGTATGTATGTATGTATGTATGTATGTATATGTATATGTATATACACACACATACATACACATATATATACATATTAAGTTGGCTACTTTAATGTTTGTGTTTTTTTTTTATTTTTTTATTCTTTTCCTTTTCTTTGTAATAGTTGATTCCCTTCCTTTTTCACTTTCTTATTTACAGAAACTTTTAATCGATTCATGAGTTTATGCCTTATATACATTCATACTAATTATTCTTACTAAATCTTTTTAGCAATCAACCTATATTTTTCTTTTTCTTATGTATGTTTCTTTCCAATCATGTTTTATATTCTGATAATTTTGCTTGATTATATGTTAAAAATTACTATTACTAAAATTTGGATAATTTTTATTTTTTTAATGATTCATTACTTCTTTATTTATAGCAAATTTCTTTCAACATATTGTTTTTCTAATTTTTTAAATAAAATTTGGACATGTCATTATTGAATGCCTTATGACACTTATTCCTTTCATGAGGAAAATATTGCTCTTGCTCCAGTATATGCACAGGTTTAATAGACTATATACTGGTTCCAAAATTAATTTTAGATTGAATTTTTGTTACTTTTTGGTCACCATTAATTTTTTAATATTTTTTCTAGCAAGAAATGATGAAATTTAAGAAGTAGGGAAGGGAAAGAGGATTAAAACGTAGAACCCCTAAGTTTTAGAGTCTCAATTTTAGCCACTAGAGCAAAAAACCTCCTTGGCTGCCGTTAATTTGGTTAATTACCTTAACTTTATATTAAATGTTTATAAAATTTTGTTTAGTGCTCCAACCTAATTCTCATTTTATTTACTATTTATATTACACATCTTTTACAAAATTTGGCTCATTTTAAGTTTAACATATAGTATATCAATTCTTCCATTTTCAAACTACTTTTGAATAGTTAATCAAAACAGTAGTTTATCTATATAAATAAATTTTAAATTTTAAAAAATTTGTATTGCAATATTTAATTGGGTTGCTGAATGTAAAATGATCCATGCAAATGCACGGGAAAGAAACTAGTGCTATATCTAAAGTACGTGACGGTATCATAATTGATTTGATTTTTTTTAAAAATATTTGTGCTTGGGACTATGACGCAACTGATGAGGTTCTAATCGAGGCGCATCCACTGTTGGTTGAAAGCAATTTCCAAGTCCCCTCTTGGGCCTAGATTCGGCCTAAGCCATCGAGAATATTTGGAAGGGGTCCCTTCTGGGAAAAGCCCTAAAAAACACCAAAAAAAAAGGGATTGTTTTCATTTTCCTTTCAATTCTAGAGAATCTATTAATTCAGAAATTTTCCTTTATCCAATCACATTAAAACCTGGTCTCTCCCTTGGTGAGTCATTATGTTATTCTCATGAACCAATACATCTCTCTATGGTGCCTCTTAGTTCATCGTTATTGAGTTCTTTCTATCTTTACCAGGTTAAACTAATTTAATAATGGATTAATATTTTATATGCTGATAATATATATATATATATATATATATATATATATATATATATCGATGCATGATAACTAACTTTAGTTTGAATTTAAAATAAAATTTTGCACGCATGAAATGAATTCAAATTCAATAATATATATACTATCAGTGTATAAAAAAGTTTAATCCTTTACTATTTTCACATTAAAATATTCAATACTTTATTTACACTTTTTTTATATTTATACTCCAACGCGATTTGTCACTAAAATGCCCCCTATTAATTTCCTCAACTTTCTTATTTCTTATATACTTTTCTGATCTAGGAAGGACATTGATGGCGCACTTTGCCTCTGCTTCTCTCTCTTCACACCCTACACCCATACCCCAACCCCTAGATCTATTGGAAAACAATATTGATAAACTTATGCTATTAGCGTCTTCCATTCTTATTCATTATGCTTTTTTCCTCTCCTCCTTTCCGTCCTACTTCTCTCCAAAGACTTACTTTATCAACTAAACAACCGCACAAAATCCTAAATTAATTTAGGACTGATTCAAATAAGTTGTGCTAGAGAATTTGGTTCACATATCTTGCATCACTGCTGAAAGGTTGACGAGTTAGGAAAGTTGGTTATTTTACAGATGGGGCCTCACAAGTTTCAATTCAAACCTGTTTGTCCCTAGGTGCAAAACAAATAGGAGTATAGTATAAATAAATTTAGGTAGGGCGTAAACAAGTTGGAATATGGTATGAAAATTTAAAATAATAATTTTACCCTCAAATGGACTAAAATGGAACATATGATGCCCCTGATCGGGGGTACTTTAGAGAGAGTATTGAACTTTGAAATTGTAATGTATAATGATATTCATACATTATAAAAAGGAGGATAATTGTTTAAATTTTCTACTGTACGTTTTGTGTGTAATGGTTAAATTTCAAAATTTCTATCATATACCGTTAATTGTAAAGGTAAATTATCTAATCTATTAGAACAAAACAAAAATAATAAAAAAGAAACTAATCCCACGCCATTATCTAAACAACTAGATAATAAGCACAATACCACTCAGTTCATTACCTTTCATTATCTAAACTTTTTGGACCTTCTATCAGTTTTCCACAATTGCATTATCCATCAAAAAAACTAAAACTAATTCTACATAAATATTGCTTGAATTTTTATTTATTGCAAAAAATAAAATTAAGTTTTGTAAACAAATTTCTTTAGAAACATTTTTTAATGTGCATCAATCACTTGGTTCATGTTAGGAATTAAAGGTGGGCCTTAATGGGCTCACTTAAAACGCGTGCATATTCGGCTTCACAGGTTTGCACCGTAATAATGATATGTATTAAAATAGCGGGCTGAGTATGAGAACCCTTGGCCTCATTCTCTTAAGGTTAGTATGCAATATTCAACAATAAGTTTGAATTTTGACTGATATTATATGATACAATTACTTGTTATTTGATTAGCATATATGTTGGAGGTCTACAATAGTTATGAGAAAGAAATAAAATGGAAAATAAAAAGATTAAGTTAAACTATTGATTTCCATTCGACGCTATGAATCAAAGCCAACACTTTATATGGATTTGAATGAGAAAATTTTAATCATCAGTATTAAATGATTATCCAGTTTAAATCGTTAAAATGGCGGTTTTACGTGGATAATCCATCTAATCCAACTATATCCATTTGATAGGAAAAAAAAAATTCTAACACGAAACAAATTAAGATGTGCTTTAAACAAGAAATATTCGAAGTGATACATTTTACTTCTGTTGTTCGGCTACTACTTCAGGTTTTTCTGAATTGAAGAACGAATGTTACTTTAAATTGTAAGAGGAGCATATCACTACAAATTTGGATTCATTGGTATAGGCTTCAACAAACCATTGTAAGGAAGGCATCTTATCTATACTGGCAAAGACCAAAGGAAAACTAAACCTGTAAAATCAACCATAAAGATCAACTTTACCAAGGCATATAACAATATGAAAATTTCATATTAATTTAAGAACTACATCCGTTTGGATTGAGTGTTTTTTCGCCTGTTTTTGAAAAACTGTTTTTCACATTCCAAATGCTACAGTAAATGTGTATTTCAAAAACACCATATCCAAACAATATATCAAAAACAACTCCAAATATATTTCAATTTGTATATTTTAATTATGTATTTTAATATGTATATTTCAATTATGTATATTATATATATATTATATTAATATAAATATATTTATTTTAATTATGTATAATATTATATATATATTATATCAATTGAAATAAATATTATATATTTATATAAATCCATTTATTTATATATGAATTTATAAATATATTTATGCAATTTTGTTTTATAATATATATTAATATGTATATTTCAATTATGTATATTATATATAAATTATATTAATATTAATGTATATTATATATATTATACATTTCTAATATTATATATTTATACATACATATTATAAATATTTTATTTTATTTAAAATATATTTTTATATATATATAATATATTTACATAAATATTATATGTTATATAAATTATATATAATGTAATATATAATATATTATACATTTATATAAATGTACATTTATACATAATATATAAATATTTATGTATATTTATAATATCCATTTATATTATGTATTATATATAATATAATACATTTATATTAATATACATAATATTAATTTTACATTTATACATAATATTAATACATGTATATATTTATATTAATTATATTAATACATTTCTACATAATATTAATACATATTCATAATATATTAATTTATACATTTATATAATATTAATTTATAATTTATACATTTTTAATAATATACACTTATACATTTAAATATACATTTATATTATGTATTATATATAATATAATACATTTATATTATGTATTATATATAATATAATACATTTATACATTTATATTAATATACATAATATTAATACATATATACATTTATATTAATTATATAAATACATTTCTACATAATATTAATATATATGTATAATATATTAATTTATACATTTATACATTTATACATTTATAATAATATACATTTATAATTTATAATATATTTATAATATTCATTTATAATTTATACATTTATAATAATATACACTTATACATTTATAAATATATTTATATTATGTATTATATATAATATAATACATTTATATATTTTTATATGAATATATAAATATATTTATTTATAAATATCTTTAAATGTATTATAAATGCATAAGTGTATATTTATATAAAAATATAACAATTATAATTTATAATTTATACATTTATACATTTATATAATATTCATTTATAATTTATACATTTATAATAATATACATTTATACATTTGTAAATATAAATGTATTATAAATGCATAAATGTATATTTATATAAAACTATAAAAATTATAATATTCTAAAAATACTCAAAAATATGTTTCAAAAATACCTCTAAAAATAATCCAAAAAAATCTACAGTAAAAGTTTTTCACATAGTTTTTGAAAAACAACCCCAAAAACAGCTAATCCAAACGGAGCACTAGAACTTTAGACAAACTCGAATGTCATTATTTGTCAGCTCTTATTAAACCACAAACAAAGCTGTATCTATCCTATGGCAGAATCCTCACAAGCCTAAAAACATTGTAGGCATTAATGCTAAATTCATACCCCCATGAGGAATGATGCAAATCCCCGTGAGCGCTATATCTTGTCCTATATTCTTGAGGAACCAGAAGGGGGAAGCTGGAAGCCTCCTGATTTGTGAGACACAGGCTTATAAACATGAATATCAGAACCATCCATGATGCAAAGGATGCTGTTGATAGGACCAGTTACTTGAATCAGTGGATCACTTAGATTCGGTACCTCCAGATCGTGGGGCTATACCCAGTGAAGGTATTGAATTCGGGGCACACCAGGATTCGTTAACACTTCTGAATTGCATCAATGATTTCAGAGAAAATCGTAGTAGAATCTTTGTCAATACATCTGTAGGTATATAATTTAAAGTGTTGATCATCTCCAGGCTGTGAATTCGTTGCCTTTTATCTGGCCTAATAAAATCCATGTTGTGACTTTTTAATTCGTTGCCTTGAATCAAGAAGTAGAATTGGAACAAACTGCGATTATATGTATAGGGGCCAGGCTACATGCTTCCGTTTATAATTGGTTTCAATGCGGATTAAGAATCAGTGTTTAACCTGGATTCTATATACATTTATGTACTTACTGTTACAAGACAAGACTCCAAGTTTAAAGATCAGAAACATCATGAATAAATCTCAATGGTTAATGGTTCATGATCTTGGACACTACAATTCTGAGAAATGAGACATAGTGCCTTTTAAGTATTATTTATCCGTGGAAAAGAGACAATGAATAAGAATGATAATATATATTAAGTTAGAAACTACAAACAAAATTAAAAAAAAAAGTACCTTGATGAAATGGATAATTTTCGCAACTTTCAAGAAGAATAACTTACCAATTTCATATTAGTATTACAAGGTTGAAACCTTCTGACTTTTCAAAACCCTCCAAAATATGACTCTTCACTACATCACCCGAAGCAAGCCATGGTATCCAACTTGGCTACTCAAGTTGTTGGCTCAAATTTGGCCAGACGGATTCTGCGGTGTTTTGAGGCTTATAACATTGCATAACCGTTCATGCCATGTTTGATCCAAATTGAGTTGCCAAATGTACAATTGGAGACAATTAGGTGTTTATGGTGAGGAAGAGTGAAAAAACTATACTAATAAGAAATTCCACGAATAAATCTCCAAATGTAATAGAAGAAGTATGATTGTGGTATCGTTGATTAGAGTTACATGTAGTTTATAAGCCTTTTAAAAATTGTTGTAGTTTAATCACGCAAATGGTGTCATAGAGATAATAGATAGTGGTAAACCAAGCAAAGATGTCTTGTCCTGACTGAATATATCTTGCAAAGGTTATGTAATGAATGAGTTTATGCATATGTTCAACTTTCAAAAAAAAAAAAAAAAATTTGTGCAGCTCAATTCAAAATCGCTAGTGATTGACAAGAATGTCCACTTGTACATGGGGGCTATTTTGTCAACTAGGACACACTGCGGTACAAGCAGATTTTTCATTCTTAGGAGGATTTGGAAATGCGAAACACAATTCCTTGATATTTCCTTCCAGAATTAGCCCTATTTCTTCCTTCATCTGGGATATGGTTCAGTAATTGATGCCTCATTTACATAGCTTGGAGCTGAAATTCTTTTGGTATAATTAGATTGATCAACTTCCAGCTCCTCCACCCTGCCCTCCGATCCATGGCGCCGGAAAACTGCCGGACAATGTGGAGTAGGTAAGGTAACAGAACTATTATTGAGCATTTGGACCACGGATGCCATTGTAGGTCTTTTGCTGACTTCTTCTTCAACACATACTAAACCTACTTGGACACATTGAATGACTTCATTTTTGATATAAGAATCTCCAATACTTGAGTCCAAAAGAGCTAAAGGATCGCCGCTTCTCCAATGCTTCCAAGCCTTTTTGAATAATCCCACGTATAAGGAGTTCAGACTTAAAAACTGCAATTTGCTCAAGCATATCTAGTTTCACAAGTGATATCCAGCTTCACATATTAGTTTGTCCTATGAATAATGTCACCTTTCCAATAGGCATTAGTCAATACTCTAAATTTAGTTCCCATCCTTTTCTACGGACTGTCATTTTTAGTCTAGTGTACCTTATTAAAGAAATAAATGGTCTTTATTTGAAGGGTTAATTAGAATTAATCCCCCTAAGATATAAACCAATTCTTACGTTACCTCCTAATGTATTTTTTGTGTCACTTAACCTTTGAGAAACAAAATTACTCCTCTAACAATTTTAGGTTTAATTTTTTTTTTCTTTTTACTTCTTTCTTTTCTCAATTAATCTTAACCTATAATTCAATTTGAATGAATCTAATTCAAAGTGGGAACATATCAACGGAGAGAAGTATATTTATTAAAGAATATATTAATATTTGATTAATTTTATAAAATTAGTAAAGAAAAGAATCTAATAAAAAAATCCATAAGAGAAAAAAAGACTAAAATAATGTCCAAATAATCGACATGTGAATGTGATTGTCAATTTGTCTAATTATGAGGATATAAATTAAAAATTTTTCCTTTTGATTTCTTAGATTGAAAATGGATGAAATTAATTAGAATGTAATTGATTGGTAATTGAATAATTATGTACACACATATATATAAAGTCATAATAAAACATATATTCAATTACGATGCTATATTTTGGCAAATACAATTTTTTTTTATGGAGGAATCCTTGACTTGCTCAAAAATAAGAATTAAAAAAAATGAAGTTGACAGAAAAAACAAAAGAGAAGAAAATAATCAACATAATAAGAGTGTAGTTTTGTTTGGTAGGGAGGTTAAGTGACACAAAGGTTAGGAGATAAACTAAAAATTAGGTATACGTTAGAGGGATATATCGTTGAGTGCAACATACCAATGACACAACGAGTAGCAAATATGATAAGTCCCAATGGAGATCTAAAGATCTACATGGAACACAAACAGATTTATGTATTTACTTAGGGCAGGTAGCTTAAGCTCATGAGCTACTGTTCCAATTTGGTTTCACGCAAGCAGAAAAGCAATTGCAACTTTAGGTAATCTTTAGAGTAACAAACAAACACAGAAATTGTAATTTAGGCGTGCAAATTTCAGTTTAGGGTCAAATCCTCCACTCCAATTGTTCAAAACCACAGAAAACAAGTAAAACTCAGCAGAGATTTTGTAATCTGTACTTACATAGCTTAGAAGGCCTTCAGAATCTTCAGACACGTAGAAGCTACTGTTCTTCTTGCCTGTGATAATTTCCAAAATTACAACCCCAAAACTGAATACATCTGACTTTACGGAGAACTGGCCACACCTTGTGTATTCGGGAGCCATGTAACCACTACAAGCCACAAAGAAGGTTATAACTGGTATTAAGGCATTACTAATGAGGCAATGAAATGTGTTTTCCATGCAAGATACAAAGATAGTATGGGAGCAAAACTTACAATGTCCCAGCAATTCTATTTGTGTTTCCTACAGATTGATCAACTCCACAAATCTTTGCCATGCCAAAATCTGCTATCTTTGGACTCATATTTCCATCCAACAATATATTGCTTGCTTTGAGATCGCGATGAACAATTCTAAGACGAGAATCCTCGTGCAGATAGAGGAGTCCTCTTGCTATACCTCCAATGATCTTGTAACGTTTTGACCAGTTCAGTGGTCGTTTCTTTTCTGAATCTTTACTATCTTAAACACAATATTCTTTGTTAGAACTGAAAAATACTAAATCAATGGTTTCTCACAATAAAACACCTCTCAAGAGCCAATTTGTTACCTGTCATTTGCTAAGATGGTGGACTTAAGTAACATAGAAGAAGGTCAAACAAAAAACCAAACACTAGAACAAGCATTTCTAGACTAAAACTCACCAAAGAGGAAGTAGTCAAGGCTTCTATTGGGAACAAATTCATATATGAGTATCTTTTCTTCTCCTTCCAAGCAAAATCCCAATAGTCGAACTAGATTTCTGTGTTGAAGCTTTGCGACTACTACAATTTCATTTTTAAATTCTTCTGCACCTTGCCCTGAGCTTCTTGACAGCCTCTTTACTGCTACCTCTTGTCCATTAGCAAGTACACCCTGAAGATATATGCATAGTAAGATGTGATTGAAAATTTGAAAGTTTAGATATTAAAATTCAGAATCACTTAATATTTCATATAGGGACCTTGTATACACGACCAAATCCACCTTCGCCAATTTCGTTAGCCACAGAGAAATTATTTGTGGCAGTTTGAATTGCAGATAAGCTGTACTGTAAGGATTCGGCTGTTGAGATTTCAGCAACTCCATCTACACCAGAAATAAGCAAATACACTTGATTTAATTGTTCAAACACCTCTAAAGTGTCCGGTAATATTTGATTTATTTGTTCAAGCACCTCTAAACGGTCCGATAATATTAAACAATAAACTTTACCAGTTGCTTCCAGCGGCATAGAAACATATCTCTTCCTCGATCTTCTTTTCAGGAAAACCAAAGCCATGATAAATAGCACGATTGAAACCACGACTACTGGGACAGCAATCGGAAAAGCTGCTCTCAAGTTGAGCAAAAACGGATTTTACCATTATGAATAATAATATCCATCTGTCAAACAAGTGTTTTTTTTTTTTTTTTTTTTTTTTTTTTTTTTTTGGCAAAACCCCAAATTGGGGTAGGGATGCCATCCCCTAATTTATTTATATCGAAAAGAAAGGAAAACAAACACAGCAAAATAGAGGGGGGCCAAACCTGACCTCTGTTGAAGTAAAAAGAAAGACAGTTAGGAAAGAAAAAACACATAACAGATCAATCAAACGAAATCATCCACACGAGGGTGCCCCACATTTGTGGGATTGTGAGTGAGCATGGAACTTTGGTTTAACATCTTGACGTGTCTGCATTGTTTTACCTTGTCTTGAGAGCTGCTTCCTCGTTTTCTTTGACATCACTTGGGTAAATTGCTCGTGAACTAGTTCCTGGTCGTGATATTTGTCTTTATCACGTTGTGAATCATCCTTTCCCTCTTCAGTTTTGTTCTCAGTGCATAAACAAGTGAAATATAATACTGAAACGGAAAATCATTGGCATGCATTCAAGAAATTGGAAAAAACTTTATCACTATCTGTTCTCTGCACATCGTGCCATCATAACTATATACGTGTATTCACTTATTCTTAGAAACATGACCCTGGAATTGCACCGTTTCTTCTCTATTTAGTTTATACTGTAAGGCAGTGCAATGAGCACAATCTAGCATAGAATTACCCGCAAACTTGACGGTTATATTATAAAACAAATATGTCCTCCTGATTTATCTATTTTGCTCAGGTGTTTAATTTTTATGTTCCAATTATGATGCGAAGGCTTATTCTAGATTTACCACCCCGCGATGAGTTAGTGCCCAGTGCATCAATACCGGTGTAGTTTGACCATGTGAGAGGAAGCTAGTGACTCCAGTTGCAGGCTTATGCCACTTGATTTTGGTCATTTCTAGTTCCGGCTCAAGAGTTCTCAAATTCCTCACACTAATTACCCTCCCTCCATGTTTAAAAGATTTCATTGTCTTGTCAAATTGAGTGACCAGTGTTTGTTGACTTAACGACATTTTAGCTTATCTTTCACCAGTATTTGTTAATTAACAATATGTGACGGTCTTCATTGACCAGTTTCGATGGAGTTTCTACTCACATTGAGTCCCCTCCCCTTCCCCCCTAGAATAGGCTAGCTTAGGTTATAGAAATTCTATCATGTCGACAAAAAAAAAAAAAAACAACGGAGGAAACTATTCGCCTCGTCCCTAAATTATTCTCATTTTACTTTTTTGACCCCTCAACAATATATTTTGCAAATAAGCCCCTCAAACAAAAAATATCACATTTAAGGGCTTCCATCAAATTTAGTCATTACTGATAACGGAACCAGGGTGAAATTGATAGAACACATGAATTTTTTGATAGCAAAGTATCTAGGGAACCCTTAAACTATTCTTCTTGTCAAGTTTTAGCCCCTAATCCAAATTGTATCTCAGAGTAACCCCTAATTAATTAAAAGTGTATACTTTCAGTCCTTTTGACCATTTTAGTCATAAGTACAACAGGAACCAAAGGGTACTTTTGTCCAACCATTGAATATAACCAGCGAGACCAGAATTAGAAAGATTAAGAAGAAGAATACACTTCATCATTTAGTGTTACAAAAAGGTTGAATCTAATGATGGTACAAAAAGGTTGAATCTAATGATGGTAAAGTGAAGTGTATTCTTCTTCTTAACCCTTCTGATTCTAGTTGCGATGGTTATAATAAGTGGTTGGACAAAAAAGCCCTTTGGTTTCGGCTGCACTTATGACTAAAATGGTCAGAAGGACTAAAAGTATAAACTTATAATAATTCAAGGGCTACTCTAAGATAAAATTTAAATTAGGGTACCAAAACTTGACAATAGAAATAGTATAAGGGCTTTCTATATACTTTTACCCTCATTCTGTCGACACTACCAGCTAAATTTGACAAAAGTCCTTAAACACAACACTTTTTTTGTTGAGGGGCTCATTTACAACAATATATTGTTGAGGGGCCAAACGAGTGAAATGAAAATAGTTTAGGAACCGGGCAGATAGTTTACTTTTAACGACATTTTAACTTATTAGCTTTGAAACATTTTAGTCATTTGGTCCTCGTTATTACTAGGGTTGCAAATGAATCAAATCAAACTTCTAGGCTATCATTCTATCAAGTTTTTAGCTCACACTTGAACTTGACTTAGAATCCTATACGAACATAAAATTTAAGGTCAAGTTCAATTCGATATGATATTCGCTCAAGTTCGATTCGAAAACTAAAAATTAATTTTAAAATTTAAAATTTATATATTATATTACCACTGATTCATATAAAGAATCTATATAATAAAATACTAAATGTATATATTTTTTTAAATGAAAGGTGTCAAAAATAATTCGAACCTTAACTAGCCTAATGTGGGCAAATTTGAATTCGATTTCGACACCTTATTCGAATCTTACTTCTTGTTTAAATTCAAGTTCAAACTTGAGATCGTCAAAATTTGAACTCAAATCTTGCCCCTAATGAATCAAATTCAAACTATTCATTAACGGTCAAATTCATTCATAGTCCTACGACCCCGAACAACAGAGAGAATTTTAAACTTTTTCCTACTTCTTTCATGAATTTCTCCAAGCCATATGATTCTACGTGAATTACCTTTACCAAATGTTACATTTTAACCTAAATGTTATTACCAAAACTGCTTACATAACTTTAACAGATATATGCCTAAATTGAATCGTGTGGTAGTTTTCTCTGTCTTTTGTCTTAGACTCGAAATTTGTGTTACAAACTATTTAAACCAAATATGAACACTATTTACTGTTGATTAAAGTTTCAAGTCTGAATCAATCTTGATTCGATTAGCAAAAAATTCAAAAGATGTTTACACAAAAAATGTATGCTATTCGAGCTTGACACAAGCTCATTTGAGTCTTGCCAAATAAATAAACAAGCCAAACATAAAATTTATTTTAAAAGTGGAAGAGGGTTGGGTTGGATGATAAGGTGGGAGGAATTATGAGTAGAAGGTTTTGGATTCAAAACCTCCCACTTACTCAAAAAAAAAATCAATTTTAAAATCATTAAAATAAGCAAAACAAACTTATACGATGACGATTAGGTTCAATCGTGTGTACCTCTTATGTCTTTGAGTTTGGATAGAGGAGCAATTTTTGTCATCCGATCTGATGATTGTTGTTATTCTATAAACAGAGTTGATCTTCTTGGGAGGAATTGAAAAATTTTTATTACTTGCTGTGTACAAATTTGTGTTTTGGGGTTTAGTTTCGAACTTTTTGAATTAAACAACATAAACTTTAATGTAAATGAAACAGCTCATAGTTGCAATAGTCAAAACTAAACCTTTTCTGTTGTAATTTATCCAATGGTCTCAAATTATGTTTTGCAGCGTCCAATAATACTATAACCATGCCCCCTCCCCCTTTCAACGTAAAGGGTAAAGAAAAGTTCAATCGACTTATTCTTTAATTTTAGTTTGAATGGTTTGATCACTTCCTGGAATTTTTATAATTAGCCCTTATTGTCAGACATAGGATAATATCTAAAATTGAATTTGAAAGTCTAAATTTTTCATAAATGTCACATTTAACTACGGTAGTGCATACATTATCAATATATAAAATTAACTCTTATATTTAACTTCAAGTTCAAATTCGTTTGTAAATGTGTATCCACAAATTCTGATATAAGTATAAACTTGCCCCATAACTTGGATTAGGCTACTCTTCATTGCATTTAGAGAGAATTTATTTACATTACATCCCAATAAAATTAATCTAATTTTTTTAAGATATCAATGCCATTCAAAATATGTTTCATCATTCATATTAGTTATAGATAAAATTTCATAAGAAATTAACTAAGTATTGCCATTTGACTAATTACACAACATTTACTATAATTTTGATATATTTTTCCATCATTTAAATATTTCATGTAAATTGAATACCAAAGTATCCTCTAAAGAATACCTTTTTTTAGTATATTAATCTAGAGATCGAAAGAAAAAAAAAAACAATGACACACTCAGAAGATTTTATTAAATTTTAATACTCCCTCCATTCCGAAAATTTTGTCACTTTTCGGGACTCCAACTTATTATCAACAGTGTCTAACTTTTGAAGAATTCTTCTATACTCTCCATTTTGCCCTTCGTTTGAGCACGAAAAGGTGGATAATGGATGGACAAAACATGACAACGGAGTCCACACATTTATTGGTTTACTTTTGAAGAATTCTTCTATACTTTCCATTTTGCCCTTCGTTTGAGCACAAAAAGGTGGATAATGGATGGACAAAACATGACAGCGGAGTCCACACATTTATTGGTTTACATGACTTATTTTAGTTAGAATTAGAGCGTGAAGACATGGAGGTAATCATTTCAAAATAGTTGGTGCATGCATATCAATCAACTGAACAACAAAGTTGCAAATCTTGGTGGAAGACTTTCTAGGTACTTTTTAGTCAGGTGAAATAGGGGTAAGCATTGGAAATTATTGATAAAGTTCACAACCATTTTTGGCAAGTGACAAACATTTTGGGACAGACCAAAATGGAAAGCATAACACTTTCAATAAGACGGATAGAGTAATACGTGCGCGCACACACACACACACACACATATATATACATATTAGTGCGTATGTATGTATAAACACACACTAGCATGTCTAGATACATGTTATATATATATATATATATATAATTTAATGTTTAAATTTGAATTCAGATTATATGGTATTTATCCAATCCCGTTAGTGCACACATTGACAGTGTAGAAAAGACTAATACTATATATGTGTATATGTGTTATGTGTGTTTGGAAAGATCAACGGAAAGAAATATAACAGAGAGGTCTAACCCCACAAACCTAAGCCCAACCAGAGACAGCCACTCCCATGTTCTGTCATTTTTGGAAACTAGCTCTTGCCTATATTATTGTTTGCAATCACATGATTCGAAGGTGTAACTTTGGAGCACCAATTAATGTGGACACAGTTAAAACGTTAGCACTATGGGCTCTCTTCCGCTTATACTGCGAACTCAAAAATGTGAGATGTGACGGTAAAATGGATAAGGGATAGAGAGATTATTATCTTTTTGGATCTAGAGCCCCACAAGTTAAATTTTATCCAAATTAAATTAGTTGATTAATTCTTATAATTTTGGTATAAATTCATACAATTTGAGTATAAATTTGAATTTGTAACTCATATAATTAAATTACTATACCAAATATAATAAGAATTATATCAGGATTATACGATTTTTCATCAAATATAATAAGAATTATATGAACCTATTTAAACCGGATAAAAGTCAACTTCTGAGTAAGACTTGAAATTAAGAGCTCAAAGCCCGGTTGTGTTGATGTTTCGATTGGATTAAAGTATTAGCAACAAGTGGTTTCGTTCTGTACATTTTTTTTTCCATTTACGCTCACACAATTTAATGAAAACTATATATATATATATATATATATATGCATGCTAGGCGAGTTTTTAACGCAAAAAGATGCCTTAGCAAGGCTCCAGAATTTACCTTTACTGGAATTAGGCGCTGGCGGTGGCGCTGGCGCTGGCGCAGAATTAGGAGGACCAACAGGAACGTACAGGTTTGGCATAGGCGGTGGTGCAGAGGATACAGTATTGTAGAAGCGGTTGAGCTCATACCTAACGCTACAGCTTGGAAAGAGTAATCTTCCTCCTATTGGAATACCACCAAAGAATCCATATGAGGGAAGTTCCTCTATAGCTTTTCTGAGGCAACTTTTGCAGTCATAAGCGGATAGATCTGGTGTGCACTCTGCAAGAGTATACAAATTCCGAGCTTTATCCGCAGCTTGATCCGCACTCTGTAAAGAAATATTGCCTTCTTGAACAGCAAACTTTTTGCCCCAGGTGTCATCTGCAGCCTGATTTGCAGCTTGATTCAACAAATTTCCCAAGTCCATTCCGAACTGGTATGATACTGATCCGGTGATATTCTGTGGATTGTACAAAGAATAACCAGGTGTGAAAGCAGCCTTGGAGAAAATTGTCTGGTCGGAAAAGCGTAAGAAGCACTGTTCATACCAAACAATAGCAACCTTTTGATACGGGCACACCTGAAGTGCTTGTATGCTGGCATTTCGTACGCATACTTGGCAAACATCAGTGTTGACATCTCCTCGGCAGAGAAAGAGGCCATAGACAGTGTTTGAAGGGTCGTTGCCAGCACTGAAATTATAGAAACCATTTATGTCTGTTCGAGATGCATTCGAATATAGAATGTCAAGCGTCAAATTCAGATTGGTTCCGTAAATGCTGCCGGTAGTACTGTTAGGATCGTAGGTAGCGACTAGACAGCTATTCCCGAGAAAATTCAAGCCCACGGGGATAGTGAGTGTGGTATGGAAGCTAAGCAAACAAAGCATGTAATATTTGAAGTGGAACAACAAATTTCTGGAGATCATGTCAAAGGCAGGCACCAAAAGAATAAAAGGCTAAAAATCCACAAATTACAGTTGTAAAATAGGAGCCAAAGTTTTGGTTGAGGGATCATGAAAGTTGTACAGGTCACGAAAACGAGTCGTCCATAAGATGACTTTATTTTAGCAAGTCGGTCAACCAAGTAGCCTGGACGTGAACCATTAGCTGAATGGTCTCCAACCAAAATTCAATACGTCAGTAATAGATTTTTACCGTTTGACAAAAAAAAATAATAATGGATTTTGACGGGATTGCAAATTTCAGGATGCTAACAAATATCAAACAGCGTCATCGTGGAGGATAATTGTAATTTGACTAATGCTCTATTGAGTAAAATGGACCCAAATTGAATCTCTACCTACTAGTTCAATACTTTTAAGAAAAAGTTCTCTATATATAGTTAAAAGGATAAATTATACACATAATCCCCTATAGATTCATTGATTGTCACATGACAACCCTAATATTTTCAATATTCATATAAACCCTCTATGGTTTCATATAAAATAGAAATTTTACAAAAAAATATCTTATGTTACACTATTAGTTGAACTCCTATTATTGCCCTTACTTAAATATTAAATCGAACAACAATTAGACCACCTTGTATAAAGTTATAGAAGAATTATGTGGATAAATACAAAATCTATAGAGGGTTAAAGTGGATATTTATAAATTGTAGGAGCATTAAGTGGATATTATTAATTCACCACATGCATTTTTGGAGCACATCTAGTTCAATCACTGTAACCATTGATGTTTTCCGTCTATTTTTCATATTACATGAAACAATAGGGGTTTATGCGGATATTTTGAAATGTAAAGGAGATCATATATTAATATAAAAATCCAAGGTGATTACATGTAATTTACCATAAAATCCCGTAAAGTCTGTCGCATTTTAATTGGATTGAAACTTTCCAATAATTTTTGTTGTCAAAAATGCCAATAAACTGTCCAACTACTTGTTTTGCAGTACATACGTGTTCACCATTTTGTCAAACTGATTTACATTTCTTAATCTTCTTTTGATTAATTCAAAGGAACCCTCAAGGAAAGCAACGTCTACCCATTTATTAATGACCAATTCCGCGTTGCTTTGTTTTAAAAAATTCATCAAGTTTAAGGGCCACTTTTTGAACATAGTTACAAGGGTGCCTGGAGCATCAGTAAGAAGCGACCATTATGATGGTTGCTGATCTTTGTTTTTGCAAGAAACCGGTCACAATAGAGCTACTCCTGTAAATCCTCGTTTATGTTATCAGTTTTTGTGAACCAGGGTTTTTCGAGAATGAAAAGGAACTAATATTCTCTTGCTCCATATTCTAACTTAAGCGATGACCAACCTAAAAATCCCCACTACACTACTAAGTAGTAGGCCATAATATATGCTTTCCTGCTGTGGATGAGAGAGAGAGAGAGGATTCTTTGTTATTGCTTTGCATTAGAATCTTTAAGATTCTAAAATATTGTTTTGCTGAAGATTCGGTTTCAATGATGAAGGTTTGACATTTTCATTGGAGAACCTAGTAAATTACTTGTATCCACGTAGCTACAATAAAGTGACTCTTTTTTCTTTTCTTATTTCATATGTCAGCACAAGAAGAGTGGACCTTTTCAAACCGATATAGTAATATTTCTTTCAAATTTCGAATTGAGGTTTAGTGATAATTAAAGAATTTGATAGTACCTTTTATCCAATTTACTAAGTGCACGTAATAGAAGGACCTAACTTAAAATTGAAATTTAAGAAAAAGTCAATTAAAATTTCAAGCATAACGAAAGTCAAAATATTGTATCGAGTGGAAAATCAGGCTTAAAATTGAAACTCATATCCAGCTCGATATTGATTTCGACCCCGAGTTGGAGCATGTTAAAAATAAGGCTCAGCCCGGTTCGATTACACTTCGGCCCACACCAAGCACCGTCGCTAATATGAATATTTGGAATTCATTCGAGCTCTAAACAGCAACCTATCCTTTCTTGACATGCGTCACAATAAACCATCAATAGATACCATTAGGGAACGGCTTCAAGCCCTTTGCTCTATTTAACCTGAGAAATTAAGTGGACTTTGTTTGTATGTACATCAATGGTCCCTCTTAACTAATTATAAATAGTTCTTTAAAAAACTCATGAAGTAGCACATTGCATTTGAAATCAAGATGGGGTGGAGCAGTGGCGGTGCCAGGAATTTGTTATAGGGGGAGACGGGGGAAACTAAGGTTGAGTATAACTTTATTACAAAAAGGAATAAATCAAGATTAAATGAGCAAAAAAAATTCAAAACGTTGAAATAAATTTTAGTGGTTATATTTTGATTGACTTTTAGCTCTAGGAATTTTTTTCTTAGTTGAATTTCAGAAGAGTCGTAATATTTGATTAATGTTGACCATTTGAAGTACCCATAAAAATGTGGACATTCTTAGATGTAGAAATTTCAAAGTTGGGGGAAGGGATGAATTAGGTGGTATAGAGGAGCTTACACTAACAAAATCCATAAAAAGTTTAAAAAAAAATAAAAAGCTTCAAAGCTTCCAGGTTCAACACTTGTTTCAAGTGTCCTTTTATTCAATTTTCTTGCTCCCGATAGTCACAAAATACTCAAATCTCAATAAGTTACTAATTAACCTGAAAAATCACTAGTATAATTAAGTGCAAGCTTTATGTTTTAGAAGTTCTAAAGCTTTTGATTTTTCGTCTAAAGCAACCACAAATGTTTCATATTGATTTTCAAAAGTTTATTCTATTGACAAGTTTTTTTTTATATTATCAATAACTATAACCTTGTCTAAAACCATTCTTTTAGTTCTCCTAATCATTGCAGCAGAACTAGTTAAATTCACTATATTCATTAACACAAAACAGAAACATTGAAGTTTATCTAATTGAAAAATAGAAGAAGTAATTATCAATTTTATTTAATCTAAAATGACAGTTTATCGGACTAATGAGGAAAGGATAACTAAATTTTAAACCAACAGAGGCAAGAAAATTATTGTTATTATAAATGTAATCTAATGACACCCAAGATCCAAATTCATTTAATTTATATATATTAAACGCACAAAATAAAAGTTTCATCTTTGAATGAATATATAAAGAAAGTTGTAACCAAGAAAATCTAAAAGTCAATTTTTGTCTTCCATCAAAACGAAACATAGAAAAACAAAAGATTTGCCCAATAGCTAAACTGAATGCTGGAGGCTTGGGTAGATGAATTAATGAAACATTGCAAATAAAATTATCTTAGGACAAAATTTTATATAGAAATTTACAAGACGAAAATCAAGAAGTTACACAGGATAGGATATGGAATTTGCATGGTTATCCTTTTAAGGGAAAAAGCATAATTAATTTAAAACAAAAGGTCAATAGGTAACGGTGGGATGGTGGGTTTTTCAATTGTTTTGACTTGGGCTTTCTGTTATAGGATTGGGTAACTAAATTGGTATTTGGGCATTCTTATTTTTTATGGAAGTAGTTGACATGGCGGAATTTGGTTTTGGACGGGAATCAGAGTTGGACTTTTTTTTTATTTATTTATTAGTACGAGACATATGCATGAATGTTAGGGGTGGAGACTTCTTCTTTTTTTTTAAAACTTTAAGAATAATTTGTGAGTAAAATTAAATAAAAAAGAATAATTTATAATTGAAAAAAAAAGGCATATGCTTTGTGGTTCTGAGGAGGGTTCAATTCACAGTGTTAGTACCGAGAAGGAAGCATTGCTTGTTGGAGTCAAGACCTCTACTACGCCATTCTATTTCAGATGATTGTGCCATGGTTTCTAATTTAAATTTGGATCAAAGTATTATTTCAACTGATGTCAAAAGGCCACTTATTAATGAACCTATATTTCATCCAATCTATCATATATAAACATACACTAAAAATCATTATTTGTTAGATAAACTAATTTTAAATAAGGGCAAAAAACTGCGGTGGTCCTTAAATTTTTAACTTTACACATTTTTAGCCCTCCAACTAATAAGTGCATAAATATAATCCTCCAATTAATAAAAATGTGCAGTTATAGTCCTTCCGTCCAATTTGACTGTTTAGATGGATGGACAACATATAATGGATTGCTCACATGACATTTATTTTTGGAATAATTACAAAACCTCCCTAGAGGTTTCTAACAATTTCATTGAGCTCCCTTGAGATTTGGAAAATTACACCTACTTCCCTTGATTTGATAGTTTTAGTAACAAAACCTTAAAATAATATTGACTTGGTCAAATTTTTAAATGAATAACCAAAAATACCCTTGTGTAATGAGTTTTAATTTACTTTCCTATACAATTATAAGATTATCTAGTATAATTATAAGAAAAATGTGCCAAATTTTTCATGTCCATACCTATTATTTGATAAACAACTATAATAATATTTTTATGACTATGATAGGATACTTTTGATGGTATTTTATTATGGATTTATAAGATAAAAAAGAAAATGTTGAAATAATTTATTTAGAATTTATGAATTTTTTGAATAGTTGGATTATCATAATTTAATAGTGATTTTGGACCATTTTCTTTTGATTTATTGTTAATTTTAATACCAAAAAATAGAAAACAAAGATTAGCAAAAATATTGTATTGTATATAAAGTTAACTCATCAAAAAAACAATTACTTGTCGGACATTTGGTTACAATAGAAACTAGAGGTAATAGTGGTAGTTCTACCACTTTATTGGCAAAAAATTTTTTTAAAAAAGGAATAAGAAGGAAAAGAATGAAAAATAATTTTAAAATTCATTCTAAGTATAAACATACCAAACAAGGAAATTTCATTAAAATATTTAAGGGTAGTATTGTCATTTTAAATGATAAGGAGGTATGTATAATTTTTAAAATCTCAAGGGAGCTAAATGAAATTGTTAAAAACCTCAAGGGAGGTTTCTGAAATTATCCCTTTATATTTTGTATCATTTTTGTATCATCCCGTCCATCTTAACGGCTAAATTAGACGGAAGGATTACAACTACATATTTTTATTAATTGAAAGACTACATTTACGCACTTATTAGTTGGATGACTAAAAGTGCACAAAGTTGAAAGTTTGAGGACCACCGCGGTTTTTTGCCCAAAATAAAGACCCTAGAACACTTGCTCTATGACAAGGAAGACAAAAAACAGGGGAAATATTTATTATTTTTGTTTCATTTATCTTTACATCCAGATTTTTTTTATTTGATGCTTAAAGCACCAAATAAGCATATAGAAAAAGGAAATTGGCCCACCATTAAACCTTTAAAATTACCACCCTGAAATACAGCACATTAGCAAACAAATTACCCTTTTGAAAAAAAAAAAAAAAGAGACCCACTCCTTATGGTGCTTTAAGGGCACAAAATATAAACCCAAAAGATAAGACAACATTTAAATCAGTAACTAATCTAATCTAATTTTATTAGATGATGTCTAATTTGATACGGATAAAACATTTACATATCTTAACTAAGGGTGCACATCAGGATCATCATGATTTGAGACTTTTTAGGCACCCAATTATGTCTTGCGACCTAAACTTCCTTTTAAGTGTTCTACTGTTACACTAATACACCATCACCTTTGATATCTGGACACCAATTTGAGTTAAAAAGTTTTAAAAAAATGATGAAATACAGAGTCCTCCTTAAAGTGCCAATAGTTTTTCCTGTCAATCACAGCATCACAGATCACAATTCCCTGGCTTTTCCTTACCCAGAAAAAGAAAGAATGAAATGAAGGAAAGAAAAATCCAAGATGAAGAATAAGAAATATTTTGTTGATCTGCCATTATCTCTCATACACTTGCTAAGATATTCACTTGTATAATTTTGGGTTAATAATTTTGTATTTTTTAATATCAATTTCCATACTCTAAATTTCATCTATGCATTTGGGGATTTCATAGAATTTTATATACCTTTAAATTCTCAAGATTTCTAGGTTATTTGTGATTATTTATGTAGCAGAATAATTCACAGATGTAGTTATTCACTTGAAAAAGTTCATATGCTAAATGTGAAGATTGTATAAATGCATCAACTATCCTTTTTCTTTTTTTGCGTAATCATTGATAGTTGGGATAGCCATCAGATTTACACAATTATATGAATGGTTTTTTCTTTGCTTGAAGAAAAGGGAAAAAGATTGGCTAAGTTACATTAAATGAATAAGGAAAAGAATAAAGAAAAGAGAAAATTAAATGACAAAATTGGGTAAATACTTTGAACCAAAAAAAAAAAAAAGAAGGAATAACAAATACGAAGATTGTATGAATGCAAGTACAATGTTATTACAATAGAATACTTAAGAAAGCTTAGGTGATAATAAATCATTGAATGCTGAAAAAGTTCCAAATCAGGATGAATCTGATATAATTTAAACTCTTTTTAACTAATAACACACTCCAAGAATTGTGAACCAAGACAGCCTTCATATTGGTTTTGTTACCAAACGTATACAATGATATAATTGATAGACTCAGTTTGGAAGCCAACTTTGCTATGTACAAATGGTAAAAGTTCAAGACATACTGTTTGTTCGATCAGCTGGGGATTAATGTTCATAAATAAAATTGCTCTTCTATTTTTAAAAAATATCTAAAGAGCGACAACAACTTGCATTTTCTTTCAAGCACATCCTTATACCCCTAAGGTGGAAGAAGTCAATTAGTGTGAAGAAGCAAACATTGAAGCGATCCCCTAATTTCCAACAATAGTGGGCAAATTTAGATACCTTCCTGGTTAATGAATCATGCTTCAAAATCTACAACATAATGCTGATGATGAACTTGATATTTTCTTCCAGAATTGGCCTATTTCTTCCTTCATCTGGGATATGGTTTATGACAGGTGCCGAACCTGTGCAATAATAATTACTAAAAAGTTCTAATTACCACCACAAATAATTATAGAACAAATCCAAGTACTGGAGCAGGGACCCTAGGTGTGCAATGGGTTACTTGATTCACCCTGTTCCCGAAGAGTTTGCTTGATCCGATATACCAGATTAATCTATAAGAATATTACTTTTGTGTACAATGGCAAGTAGGGTCGATTCCACAGGGAGCGGGTAGGAATTTATTTCTTTCCAAATTAGTAGAATGGAATTGGGGGATTTTCAATAGGAGGCAAACAAATAAAATAAAAATAAGAATAAAAATAAAGCGAACTAAATTCAAAACCAACTCACACAGCACAATTCACTAAAAATAGCAATTAATAAGATTCCACCCAAAGGATCAACTGCTCAGGCACGGTCCAATTAAATGATCATCGATGCAAAGATATTTCACCCATTCATCACTAGATTGGTTATAGTTATCAATAAGCTCTGACAACCAGTTCTTCCTTACCTTTTCGACAGTCAAGGTGCGACCATTGACTGCTTCCCTAACCAGATAACAACCCTAGGTACGACCGTAGGAATTTAATTACCCAATTGCATTAAAGCTAGAAGAACCCAACACTAACCAATAAACACGCTAAGAGGGTTTATTTAAGTTAGATCCTGCGTTTCTCCATCATAAAACCAATTATGGTGGTTGCCACGGGGTGTCAATTAAATGAACAATTACGGATTCTATTTAATTAACGTGGCAGTAGGCTATTAAATTAAATCAAATACCCGGCCGTTGATATTCAATTAATCAAATACCCATGAACAATTAATTCAGAAAACGCACGAATAATAACGAATTGGAAGAAATAATGAAAGCTTGATTAGATCTCACAGGTGTGGTGGACCGCGCCCTCGCGTCACCCTTTGGGTAGAGGAGAAAATTAGCCGCTCCTCATCATGTCAAACTCACGCGATTTAATTGATTTCATCCACGCGAATATCCAAACAATTAATTCCAAGGAGCGGAGCGATGCGAATTAACTAAGGAACAAATGGGAAATTCCCTTGGTTCATTTTCTTATATTCGGTCGCTCCTGGAGCAGAGTCAAGAAAAGGAATAAAAGCGATGAAAAATTGTAGCAAATCAAAAGCGAACGTCAAAGGCGTCTACAGCAAAAGATTGAAAAGGGTGAACTCCTAAGCTAGTCTAAGTTGCGGCTGAAGAAAGCCAAAAGCCCCAATCAAAAGCGTCTGACTGCTGACAAACCTAGGAAAAGAAAACTAAGCCTAAAAAGTAGATGCCCCCTTGAATCTTCCTTGTTTCTCTTTTTATATCCGCCGCACAAGAGACGTAGAAAATAAAAAGACGTCTGGAACAAAGGCCTGGAAAAAAGCTTTGTCTCCAGAGTTCTGATCCCACGCTTCGGGTTCAAGTGGACCGCAGTCCGGCTTTCGGTTTCGTCCTCCTTCTAAGGCGTGGTCACGCTCTGAAATGAAAAGTCTTCTGGAAATTTACCCCGCGATATCATTTTAATGCTAACCACCTACAATTCACACAAATATCAAATATGAGTGAAATTCCCTTTCTTAGCACCATGAATAGCCAAAATTAGAACAAGATGACAATGCAAAACGTGCCAAATAACGGCTCTATCAAATCCCCCCACACCTAAACAATGCTTGCCCTCAAGCATTTCGGAGCTCCGAAGTACAACCAAGAGAGCAGAGGTCATGTAGTAGTCTATACTAACACAAGCATCTAGGGTCCCTGACAATATCACCAAAGGTAGAACACACCGGACATGTTGTAATTCAAAAAATATATATGAATACTAGGAACGCTCAATTCAACATCACGGAATGCCATTACCATAGGCTTGCACATTTATCACATCTCCACCACTTAAAAGTGAACCAAACACATAAATCAAAGGGACTTTAATAGGGTTGTAATGGGGCTCAGGTGAAAGGCGGGTTAAGAAGGTATAGATAGGGGTAAAGTGTCAAGAGAATGTCCGAAACTTACCAATAATCACAGTGCTTTACCGGAGGAGTTTCACTAACAAGGCAGTTTCCATTTGCTGTACACCCTGTACAAGTGCCCCCAATTTTTTCTCTTTCTCTCTCTTTTTTTTTTTGATTGAATACTGCTCGCAAGGCGTGGGCACGCCTTATAGCCCATAGTCCTCTGGTCACGAGGTCTCTTCAGGATTTTTTTTTTTTTAAAGAGAAAGTCCTGTAAGGCGTGGGCACGCCCTGTAAGCCAAAGTCCTCTGGTCAGTGGCCTTTTTCCAATTTTCCCTTCTTTATACAAGGATAGCATCATATAGCTCCTAATCTAACAGCACTTGCAACCCCAATTTTGTTTGCTTTGCACAAATGATGGAATTCAGGCATCCCTTGACAACACAGGGGTAAACAAGAAAGTTTAAAGAGGGCTTGGGTTAACAAACACGGATAACAACCAGAAACGAAGGACAAAAGCTCAAATTGGTTCACTATTGGGAGATAAGATGAGGGCTTGATTTTTTTAGATAGCTAAAGAGGGTTAAATCCTAAATGCCCTTATCATTTCAAATGCATCCAATTCAACAAAAATGTGGCCTTGACATGTATAAACTAGCAAGTTCTAGAATGCCAATACCATGTGTGATACCTACTCAATCAAACAAAAATAGAGCAAACAAGAATAATGTGCTCATATAAGGCTCAAAAACTCCCCCAAAAGTTACAAGAATGGGTCAATTCCAGCATATTCAACATTCAACGACACTGCCAAGGGAAACAAAATGCACAGCTAGTATATTCGACCACATATCCACTCACTTTGATTGTGTCATTCATCACAGCAACATGCCCTAATACTAACAAGCATAGAAATAGCCAAAAAGCCGCCTAACTACAATGTTTTCATTTTTTTTCATTTTTTTTCGTTTTTTTTTGTTTTTGTTTTTTGTTTCTGTTTTTTGTTTTTGTTTTTTGTTTTTTTTTTTTGAGTAACAATGAAAAAAAAAATAACAAAGAAAAAAGAAATAATGGAAGCCACTAATCCCCCCACACCTAAAACCTACATTGTCCTCAATGTAGAAAAGACAAATGAAGTATTAGGGGAAAAGAAAAGAAACTTCCCTGACCACCGGGGAGAGAAAGTGAGACACTAAGGCGGAGGAGTTGAGACGGCTGCGTGCACAAGGTGGTGTGGTGGCGGCGGACGCAACACCAACAGGAAGGAGAAGACTGAAGTTCCTTTTTCGGAAGGGTTGGAAGGCGTGGGCACGCCTTAGAAGTTATAGTCGTCTGATCGTCAATTCCAAAACTCCATTCCTTAGGTGTGATGACCTAGCGTGGGCATGCCTAGCTGCCAACTTCCTGTCACAAAATAACAACCCACTAAATGACACTAACACTTAACAAAAACTTCAAAAATATAAGAAAACTAAAACAAAAGAAGCCTTGGGTTGCCTCCCAAGCAGCGCCTTTCTTTAATGTCTTTGGCTAGATATAGCACCACTCTTTAGTCTGGATGTAATTGAATTTTCCTTGTAATTGGTGGCCCTCCTCCAGGATCCACATGGCCATTGAGTGCAACTTTTTTCCTAAATTTTCTCTCAATTTTTACCTCATGAATTGCTTTCATCCTATAGGACTTGTTCGCAGCAACATTAGATTTACCCCTATAAGCAAACTTAGAAAATTCTTGCACAGAGGGATCAGTGGTATATATAGCAAACATAGAATGAGAGTTAACAGGATGTTTCATTGTATCAAAAATATTAAAATGGACTATTTCTCCATCAAATTCCATCGTGAGAGTACCCTTACTAACATCAATTTTAGTTTGGGCGGTACTCAAAAATGGTCTTCCTAATATAATGGGTGATGGATTTAGGGCACTTCTATCATCCATGTAAAGCACATAAAAATCAGTAGGAAAAATTAATCCATCTACTTGCACTAAAACATCCTCAAGTATCCCATCCGGATAAGCACATGTACGATCAGCCAATTGAATTATTATCCCCGTTTCTTTTAAAGGTCCTAAATTTAGGGAATCATAGATTGACTTAGGCATCACATTAATAGAAGCCCCTAAATCTATCATGGCATTTTTGATACTAAAATGACCAATCTTACAGGGGATAGCAAACATACCTGGATCTCCGCATTTGGGTGGGAGTTTCCTTTGAAGTACAGCTGATACATTCTCTCCTACCATCACTCTTTCATCACCCCTTAACTTTCTTTTGTTAACGCACAAGTCTTTCAAGAACTTTGCGTACTTGGGTACCTGTTTGATCGCGTCCAATAGGGGGATGTTTACTTGAATTTTGCAGAAGACATCCAGGATTTCTTTTTCCTTTTCTGCCCTCTTTGTCTTTTCCAACCTGCAAGGAAAAGGAGCTATATTAGATTTAATAGGGATCGAAGGAATAGATGTTACCTTAGGCTCTTCGCGAATGTGTCCTTCTTCCTCTATCTCCTTCTCGATCTCGTCTTCACTTGTAGTCTTCAAGTTCGTGACCTTTGACCCCTCCACTTCCTTGCCACTCCTTAATGTCATGGCGCTTACATTTCTGGGGTTTGCCTCAGGTTGCGATGGCAATTTCTCATAGACGTGGGACTCCAGGCGATTAATGGCAGTTGCCATTTGACTCATTCGAGTTTCCATGTCCTTCATGCCCGCCTTGGTATCATGTTGGAACTGAGTAGTGCTCGCGACCAAGGTTCTAGTCTCCTGCTGGAGCTGAGTGATGGTCGTGACGAGCTGAGTGGTAGTCGTGGCCAAACTCTTGACAATTTCCTCCAAAGAACTCCCTGAGCTTGAGGACGAGGGTTGAGACTTGTGTTGCCAAGGTTGCTGAAATCCTGGTGGACGATTGGAGAATGTATTTTGCGGCCTATCACCATAGCTGAAATTTGGGTGATCTCTCCAACCCGGATTGTACGTGTTGGAGTATGGGACGTACAGTCTACGAGGCGCGGGCACGCCTCCAGCCATGTTCACTTGTTCAACTCCATACTCTTGTAACATGGGGCATGAGTCAGTGGGGTGGCCCATATTTGTGCAGATTCCACATACCTTTACTTGGGCCACATTTCCCACAGCTAACTGTCGAACAACTGATGTGAGCTCTGACAACTGTTGTTGAATGGACGACGTCTCCACCTCGTTGACCCTACGGGTAGGGTTACTCTCACGAAAGTCAAACTGTTGAGAATTCTCTGCCATAGCTTCAATAAGCTCCCACGCTTCCTGCGGAGTCTTGTTTGCCAGCGCTCCCCCACTCGCAGCGTCAATGATACTCCTATCAGTTGGTTGGAGTCCTTCATAGAAATATTGGATTAACAGCTGCTCACTAATTTGATGCTGCGGGCATCTAGTGCACAACTTGTTAAACCTTTCCCAATATTCATACAAGGACTCCCCGGGATATTGTTTAATACTGCAGATCTCCTTCCTCAAACTCGCAGCCCGGGATGCAGGGAAGAATTTTTCCAAAAACTTCTTTTTCAACTGTGCCCATGTGGTGATACTACCTGCTGGTAGGTAGTACAACCAATCTTTAGCTGCATCCTTGAGAGAGAATGGAAAGGCTCTCAGTCTAATTTGCTCTTCAGTGACCTCAGGAGGTTTCATACTAGAGCAGACCACCTCGAACTCCTTAACGTGCTTGTGGGGTTTTTCACCCGAGAGACCATGGAAAGAAGGTAAGAGGTGAATCAACCCCGACTTCAGTTCGAAAGCAGTATTCTCAGCCAAAGTGGGGAATGTGATGCATAAGGGCTGGTGAGTCAGCTCCGGGGCAGCCAGCTCCCTTAGTGTTTGGGTGTTGGCCATGCTTACTTCGTCTTCTACTGACTCGTTTGCAATAAATAAGGGCCCTTCTTTTCGCCTCTTGGTCTCTTGCCTCCGCCTACGCACTGCCTTCTCAACTTCAAGATCGTATACTAATTCACCTGTGCGAGAAAAATGGGGCATAAACTAGCAAAAATATCAAGAAGAATAGAATAAAATAAAAATAAAATAAAAACTGAATTTGAAAAGAAACAAATAATCCAAACGCCAGCTCCCCGGCAACGGCGCCAAAAATTGACAGGTGCCGAACCTGTGCAATAATAATTACTAAAAAGTCCTAATTACCACCACAAATAATTATAGAACAAATCCAAATACTGGAGCAGGGACCCTAGGTGTGCAATGGGTTACTTGATTCACCCTGTTCCCGAAGAGTTTGCTTGATCCGATATACCAGATTAGTCTATAAGAATATTACTTTTGTGTACAATAGCAAGTAGGGTCGATTCCACAGGGAGCGGGTAGGAAATTATTTCTTTCCAAATTAGTAGAATGGAATTGGGGGATTTTCAATAGGAGGCAAACAAATAAAATAAAAATAAGAATAAAAATAAAGCGAACTAAATTCAAAACCAACTCACAAAGCACAATTCACTAAAAATAGCAATTAATAAGATTCCACCCAAAGGATCAACTGCTCAGGCACGGTCCAATTAAATGATCATCGATGCAAAGATATTTCACCCATTCATCATTAGATTGGTTATAGTTATCAATAAGATCTGACAACCAGTTCTTCTTTACCTTTTCGACAGTCAAGGTACGACCATTGACTGCTTCCCTAATCAGATAACAACCCTAAGTACGACCGTAGGAATTTAATTACCCAATTGCATTAAAGCTAGAAGAACCCAACCCTAACCAATAAACACGCTAAGAGGGTTTATTTAAGCTAGATCCTGCGTTTCCCCATCATAAAACCAATTATGGTGGTTGCCACGGGGTGTCAATTAAATGAACAATTACGGATTCTATTTAATTAACGTGGCAGTAGGCTATTAAATTAAATCAAATACCCGGCCGTTGATATTCAATTAATCAAATACCCATGAACAATTAATTCAGAAAACGCACGAATAATAACGAATTGGAAGAAATAATGAAAGCTTGATTAGATCTCACAGGTGTGGTGGACCGCGCCCTCGCGTCACCCTTTGGGTAGAGGAGAAAATTAGCCGCTCCTCATCATGTCAAGCTCACGCGATTTAATTGATTTCATCCACGCGAATATCCAAACAATTAATTCCAAGGAGCGGAGCGATGCGAATTAACTAAGGAACAAATGGGAAATTCCCTTGGTTCATTTTCTTATATTCGGTCGCTCCTGGAGCAGAGTCAAGAAAAGGAATAAAAGCGATGGAAAATTGTAGCAAATCAAAAGTGAACGTCAAAGGCGTCTACAGCAAAAGATTGAAAAGGGTGAACTCCTAAGCTAGTCTAAGTTGCGGCTGAAGAAAGCCAAAAGCCCCAGTCAAAAGCGTCTGACTGCTGACAAACCTAGGAAAAGAAAACTAAGCCTAAAAAGTAGATGCCCCCTTGAATCTTCCTTGTTTCTCTTTTTATATCCGCCGCACAAGAGACGTAGAAAAGAAAAAGACGTCTGGAACAAAGGCCTGGAGCAAAGCTTTGTCTCCAGAGTTCTGATCCCACGCTTCGGGTTCACGTGGACCGCAGTCCGGCTTTCGGTTTCGTCCTCCTTCTAAGGTGTGGCAACGCTCTGAAATGAAAAGTCTTCTGGAAATTTACCCCGCGATATCATTTTAATGCTAACCACCTACAATTCACACAAATATCAAATATGAGTGAAATTCCCTTTCTTAGCACCATGAATAGCCAAAATTAGAACAAGATGACAATGCAAAACGTGCCAAATAACGGCTCTATCAGTTCAGTAATTGATGCATCATTGACAGAGCTTGGAGCTGAAATTATTTGAGAGTTGGATTGATCAACTTTCAGCTCGTCTACCCTGCTCTCCGATCCATTGCTCCGGAAAACTGCCGGACGATGTGGAGTTGGTAGGGAAACAGAACCAGGATTGAGCATGCAGACCACGGAAGCCATTGTGGGTCTTTTACTGGCATCTTCTTCAACACATAGTAAGCCAACTTGGATGCATTGAATGACTTCATTTCTGGCATAAGAATCTCCAATGCTTGAATCCAAAAGAGCTAAAGTTTGGCCGCGTCTCCAATGGTTCCAAGCCTTTTCGAAATAATCCCACTCATAAGGTGTACATTCTTAAAAACTTCAATCAGCTTAAATAGATATACAGGTAAATGTCAATATTCACAATAGGCAATTGTCAATACTCTCTATTTCAAGCTTAATCATATAAAAAGATAGATTGATCTTTCCTACACTGACAGTGTACACACTGTTGTCAGCGTTGGATGAACAACAACTATGCAAAATTTGAATTTCAAATTTTAACTTTTACACATATATCATGAATCCAAAGGTGATAATGTATATACTGTCAGTCAGTGTATATGAGATTTATTCATAAAAGATTTTGAATCGCAGCCTTTTTTCCCATCATTGTAGTTAAGTATAACCGAAGAAAGAAGTACAATGGTCTTTACTGAAATTCACAAGTACTCTATTCTGAGTGTGTGACAACGTACAAAACGAGAGAAAGAATAGCAATTATGACAAGTCTTGCATCGGACATCTAAAAATTTCCATAAGAAGCACATAAACAGAAATACGTATTTATTTAGGACAGGTAGTTCATAAATTATCGTGCCATTTTGGTCTGGTTCACACAAAAAATGGTATTCCAAGTTTAGGTGAATTTAATAATGAAAAAAAAAAGGAAAAGATAAAAGGTTGAAAATTAGGAGTGCCAATATCAAATCCTCCTCCCCAGTGCTGCAAAAGCCAAAAAAAAAAAAAAAAAAAAAGTAACAACTATAGCAAAGGTTTTGCAATTTGTACTTACATAGCTTAGAAGGTCTTCGGAATCTCTAGATTGATGGAAGTCACTGCTCTTCTTGCCCGTGACAATTTCCAAAATTACAACCCCAAAACTAAACACGTCTGACTTTAGTGAGAACTGACCCCACCTTGTATATTCAGGAGCCATATAACCACTACAAGCCACAACCATTGTTATAATCAGCACAAAGATAATCCGAATGATGCAATCAAATGGAGGTGTACATAATTTTCCATGAAAGATTCAAAGTGATATTATGTGAGAAAAGATAGTATGGGAGCAAAACTTACACCGTCCCTGCAATTCTATTTGTGTTTCCTTCATATTGATCAACTCCACAAATCTTTGCCATGCCAAAATCTGCTATCTTTGGACTCATATTTCCATCCAATAATATATTACTTACTTTGAGATCGCGATGAACAATTCTTAGACGAGAATCCTCATGCAGATAAAGAAGTCCTTTTGCTATACCTCCAATGATATTGTAACGTCTTGACCAGTTCAATGATCGTTTATTTTCTGGATCTACACAAATTTAAACACAATATATTGTGCTAGGATTGAGAATTATTAAATCAATAACTCCAGAAAGCATAATCAAATAGGTAAAATAGAACAAGATCACATGGAACAACAAAAAATTACTATAAGTATGTCTAGATTGAACCCACCAAAGAGAAAGTAGTCAAGGCTTTTGTTGGCAACAAATTCATAGATGAGTATCTTTTCTTCTCCTTCCAGGCAAAATCCCAATAGCCGAACTAGATTTCTGTGTTGAAGCTTTGCAACTACTACAATTTCATTTTTAAATTCTTCTGCACCTTGCACTGAGCTCCTTGACAGCCTTTTGACAGCTACTTCTTGTCCATTACCAAGTACACCCTGAGTAAACATGCATACTAGAATTTAATTGAAATATTAAATGTGTAGATATTCAAATTCACAAAAGCAAAATATTTCATGCAAAGACCTTGTATACACGACCAAATCCACCTTCGCCAATTTTGTTATCCACAGAGAAGTTATTTGTGGCAATTTGAATTTCAGTTAAGCTATACTGTAAGGATTCGGCTGTTAAGATTTCAGCAACTCCATCTACACCAGGGATAAGCGACTTCACTCAATTTATTAGTTCAAAAACCTCTGAGGTTTCCTGTAATTGCAATCAATAAACTTTACCACTTGTTTCCGGTGCCATTGCAACACGACTCTTCCGCAATCTTCTTTTCAGGAAAACTAAAGCCATGATAAATAGCACAACAGCAACCCCAATTAATGGGACAGCAATTGGAAAAACTGCTCGTGGGGGTCTTCGTCCTTTGCCTGGATTAAAGGAAGTTTAATTTACTTCAAAAGTCAGCTCATAGGAGATCAAGTTTGCTGAACTTTGGGTTAGTGTAACTCCGAGACGGCCCATTACACAGACGGATAGCTATGCAAGAACACATTATTTGAAAAAATATTCTTTCAGTATCTTTAAAAGTTTTTCGCTGCCTTTTCGTCTCACATACTCCATGTTGACGGTAAATAAAAAAATTTTGACAATCAATTTTCAATCCTAGCATACTAATTGTTCTAGTTATGGATTAATAGAATTAAACTCCCCTGTGGCTTCAGTAATTTACAAACTTAGCTCTGTGCTTGATCCAAAGTACAACTACGCTTGTAAATGAGGCTGTCCAGACCCAACCGTTGGATATAATCAAATGACAACAATGCCTTACTTTAAAAAGACTTGGAAAATAAAAATTAAAACAAATGGGATAGCATTTTTAGGCACAACAATTGCTAGCAAAAAAAGCCGAAGATAATTAATTACTAAATTTAGAAAAGCTGGGTGGCAAATTAGCAAATAGGTGTTTCCCCCAGAAGAACAAGAAAGTACGTGTCAGAATAGAACGAGATAAAAGACAAAGAAGTGGAGAAGAAACATTAAATATAAAGTAAAGGAAGATGCACCAATACTAAGAAGAAAGAATACAAGATAGCCAAACCGACGGTGTGGAAAGGTAAAATAAAATGAAAGAAGAAAGCACCCTCTTCGTCTCAAACCTTATTTACTCCATTTCAGATCTATTACAACTGCCACCGCAATCACCATAACCACCTCCTCATTTTAACGTACTTACTCCCATTCAATTCCCTCGAGACTGGTATCACCAAGTCATTTTCTCCTTTCTACTTTTTCCTTCGCTTCATAAGCACGCAGACATACATACGTACACGCATCACGCGTACACACATACATATATGGTGTTACAGTTGTGGAATTTGAACGTATGTAATGGTAATGTTGGTAGAGGAGATTTGGCCTTTTTTGTTTCCTGAGAAGGAAAGGTAATGCAGCTTTTGAAAGGGAAAATTGTTCAAAACATATTTCACATTTTGTTTCATGAATTTTTTTGTTATTCACTTTTAAAATTATAATTTTACATCTCTTACAAAATCAAATTAGTAAAAATTTGGTCCCAACTTAAATTTTTGATAATTTCTTATCCTGAATCCATTATATGATCCACACATAGCCATTTTTTTGGGCAAAAAAGTGAGACCCATCTGTAATTAAATAATCGATTCAATTTATATTCATTTTTGTTCTAAAAAATGTACGTTAGTGGGGATTTTGGAACATTTACCGTCTTTTTTTGTTGACCCAGTCAAAGTATAAGGTGTCGGTCGAGACTCGATGTTCACTAATGCAAAGGAGCTCATATCCCTTCTGGCATTGTTTTGAAAATCAAATTGGTTGGCCGGTTCAACCGATCGGATCGTAAATCAGTCATAACTCCGGTCCGATTCATATTTTGGGTTGATTGGAGTTAAAAATCTATAAGAACTGTTTAAACCTTGCGAACCGGATTGAATTGTTGACCGCCGGTTTTTTGTTTTCGTTTATTAAATTGAAAAAAATATATAAAAAAAGAATAGATTTTCCTTAACCCTAAAGACTAATTATTAAATGGCACATCCACTCACTGTCTTCTCATTTTTTGCCTTTTATCAAGTTTGTATCTCTGTTTTCTACTGACTTCCTTCAAATTCCAAACTTCTTTTTTTTTTCAAGTTATAATCTCTAAATCCCAAAAACGTAAATTAAAAATTTAAACTCATAATGTCTAATTCCCATAGACGTGAATTTTGTATAATTTTAGAATATTGTGGTATTTTGGGTTGGATTTAAGATTATTTTTTGGTAGATACAATTGAGATTAAGATGAAATTTATTTGTTACAACTTATAATTTAAAATTTTATTTGTGAAAATCCAAATTCTTTGAAAATATTAAACTTTTCATCATATAAAGTCTTAAATTAGTCCATTGCATGTCTTATTTTGTACATATATATTTATATAAATTATTTTTTTAAAAATTCATTGACCAGAATTGAACCGGTTTGATCGATTGAACCTCGATTTGAATACCTCGCCGGTTCAATTAACGGTCCGAGTTTTAAAACATTGCCTTTTGGTCATGGCATTATTAGGGACCCAGGACCTCTATGGTTACAAGCACTGTTTTTAAACTCGAACCAGACTAGTCGATCCAACTGGTCAAACCGAGAACCGACCAATTATTCGGTCTGAATCATCTTTAAAAACAGCATGTCAAAAACTCGACCAAATCCGGTTTTTATTGGGTTTGACCGAAAAACCAGTAAAACCTGGTTTTGTACTTTTTTTGGCTATATTTTTGCCAATTGCTGATTCTTTTTCTTTTTCCCAAAATTTTCATCATCTTTAAAGCCATAATTTGATCCCTCCAACAATTTGGTAATATGTATTGGAAATTGAAAGCAAAAAGTTATAAGAGAAAATGACAAAAAGGAAGAGAGAAGATAGATCTATGAATATATCCTCATTATCAACTTCTAAAGACCAATATCTAAACAAAAAAGAAGAAAGAAAGAAATTAACAAAAGAATGAAAATAAAGGAAGAGAGAGGAATCTTGCCTATTTGAAGAAAAGAAACAAGAAAGAAAATCACAAAGTGAAAGGAAAAAAAAGAGAATGCAGAGAATGAAACCCCCTGCTAATTTGGTGATGATGCATGCTAGTGATTTGATGATGTCATGTTTTTTCTTTTTCCTTTTTAATTTGGTGAATTTCTGTTTTCTAATAACATTGGTTGAAGTTGACTGGAAAAAGCAAAAAAAAAAAAAAAAAGGAATTCCTTTTTGATTTGGTTGAAGGTTGAGGAGAAGAAGGAGAAGAAAGAGGCGGAAATGTTTCCGCCTGATGCATGAGGAGGAATTAATGGCGTCAAAGTATAAGGGACGGGTGTTTGGACCGAGTGAAGAGTAGGAAGACCAAAGATAAGGCCAGGTGGCAACTGCCTTCCAAGTCTAATTTTTTTTTTAATTTTGTGTTTCGACCCTTTATGTTTTGAACAATTACAATTATGCTTGCAACTTTCTTTTATAATTATTGTGTGCAACTTTAGCTTTTGCACTTTGTGCAAATAAGTCTCAATTTTGTTTAAGACTTATCATGCATGTGCATTTGAACTTTATAAACGTTAACAAATTAATTTAAAATTTGATTGTTGAATTTTTATTTAAAATTCGTATTAAGTATTTGATATTGATTTGTCATTTTGTTCAATTTGTTTTAAGAATTTGATGTGATGCAAGGACTATGAGGTAAAAATGAACCTAATTAATATATTAATAGTATTTTTTCCATATTTTTTATTTTAAAAAATGAATAATATTTATGACATCATAATGACATCATCCGGCTTTTAATACTAGTCCGACTTGATCGAATCTAATGGCCCCTGACCCTTGAACTCAGTCGAGTTTCTTGCCAGTCCGAGTTTCAAAACATAAGTTACAAGTGCCACCAGAGAGGGTGTTTTGTAGCTCAGATGAGGCCAAGTTTACTTGTCCTGATCTTGGCAATGAGAAGCTTAGCACAATTAACTTGCAATCCTACCAGTCTCTCACCCCATTATCAATACTTAGGATTACTTAGTACTATGATCAAACTTTAAAGTTTGATTGGTAATTTGGTCAAATTTCATGGAAATACATGCACAATAGGTCTAACTTATAATTTGGCCAATCTCAAGGGAGATGAATACACAATAGGTTTTACGTATCACTTCCTAGCTTACTCTCGGTCCCATCTTGTATTATATTGTCATGTATCCTTCATAAACAACCTATTTTAACTCTTTTTTTTTTCTTCTTTAGAATTCCAAGAACCACTAACTATGTAAAAAAAATGAAAATAGACTAAAATGCCAAATTTTGATTTAAAAAATCAAATTTTTACGAGTTTTTTAGTATATATATTTTTCATTTCTTTATCATATATTGGTTTTAGTTGTTGTATTTTGATCTTTTTTTAACCCTATTAGTCATAGTTGCAACTCAAGGACAAAAGCGGGGTTAAAAAAAGGATGTTCATGCAGAATACATGACCTACTACATAAGGTTAGGACAAGAAGTAGCACAAGGAGTGGAGAGAGCAGATCCATTGCGAGACAAATGTAATTAATTGTTTGATTAATGTGAATTGTAATAATACCTTTTACCATCAATGATTTAATGTTTCACCTCATAATCTCCTTATGCTTTTGAAATTATCATCTTAACCCGGGCCCTTGTAGATAACTGTTTTTTTTTTTGTTAAATCAAATTTAAAGAGGGTAAATATGGTATTTGGTTGATTAATTGCTAATATATATTTTTTACATTTTTTTTCTTGGCTAATTTTCAATTTGGAGCCTTAAATTATGGACTCTCTGCAACTCTAATCCTTAAATTTTAATTTTGAATGCTTTACTCCCTAAAGTGTGATATTTATCCTACTTTAGTGCTTAATAATTATTCTGTATCTTGACAACTAGTTTTGTCACAAAACAAAGAAAAACTCAATGGCTCCTCTCACAAAAGCACAAGGTAAAATTGCAATTTCGGAATGATAAGGGGTTGCATGGCAAAACATTAAACCACAAAGGAGTAAAATTAATTTACCTATTTTAATATTTTCAAACTAGTGGAAAAAATGTATTCCACTATAATGGAGAATCTTTTACATGCATAGCACAAATCCTTGATCTTCTTCAATGTCCTTGTCTAAATTTGGAGAAACAAAAGTGAGTTCTTCTTAGCGTTACGCCATGATAATTTCATTTTGAAGTTAATTTTGCAAATCAACACCATACATAATATACCTCATAAACTATTTCAGTTATACACAAAAAGTTAAATTTGAATTGACAAATTTGTTATGTTCAATTAATCGTTACAAAATTTCCATGATCTTAAACTCTTTTATACTGGTTTAATTGTTTCTTCCAAATTGAATGCAAAAACTTTGTCAAATAGACTTTATCTTTATTTATGCTGATCAACCAATAAAAATAAAATAATAACATCATAATATGAGTTTTAAAAACCGTATATTAGATAAATGGATGAATAACTAAACAGAAACGAAATGGAGAGAAGCCCAATCAAGCCATCATAACTAAAGAATTCTACGATGGCCACCATACTATTAAATCAATATATACTCTATAGTCAATTAACGTCCGAATGCTTGCGAAAAGGCTATATATGTACATAATCATGAGTGTCATGATCAGTATGATGTGCTTATGCTGAAATCTTACTATTTTGCACTACATGCCGACGTTTCAATTCAACTAAACTATTAGTTACGTGATGGTCTCCTTTAGGTATATATTTTCGTTCGGCACTAAATTTACACCAATTTATTCTAAATTTACACCTTGTACAACTTCTAATATCATTAATCTCAATTATAAATGCATTAAAGGTGTGGATCTAAAATAAAGTTATGTGAATACAGCTCTTTCATTTTCATTTTTGATCCAGAAATCAATACAAACAAAAAAATTGTAAGACTTAAGACTAAAGGTTCCAGAACATACCTTTAGAAAGACAAGGAGGAGGGTCAACAATAAAATTTAGGAGGATTTTCTTAATTTTTTTCATAGATCTTCATGAAGATTCATTGGCGAGAGCGAGTTTTAAGTGTATTAGAAAATTACATTCTCAGAAGACGAGTTAAAAGTGATATTTTACCTGTTTCACCGTGGTTTAGAACAAATAGTGGATTCTATTCCCCATAACTTGTGTTTAGTTGATTCTTCCATTCTTGTGATTTTCCTTAGTTTACTTATTTTGCTTACCTTCAATTTATATTTTTTATATTATATTTGAGGTTATTTAGATAATAGAGCAAGTGAAAAAGTCTTAGTAATTGTAAATTTGCCCCTCGTGGGATCGAAAATAGTAATACCTCCTATACTCATTAAACAAACTATATACCAGCAGAATTCGAGATAATTAGATTATTAAATTTGGTGCAAGGCAAGACCTCGTCAATTGGATAAATGAATGGAAAACTAAAAAGAAACGGAATGGAGAGAAGCCCAACCCAGTTTCGCAAACCAAGCTATCATACACAAGGGATTCTACGATGGCGACCACGCTATTACTTCAATATATATTCTATAGTTAATTACTATCCTAATGCTTGCAAAAATGCTAAATATGTAGATGATCACTGTCTTCTGAAGTATAAGTCCACTTAAAATTCTACCATATATGACAAATCATGAGTGCTATGATCAGTATGATGTGCTTATGCTGAAATCTATTTTGTACTATATGCCAATGGTGAAATTTACTCCTTGTACAAATTCTACTATCATTCATACCAATTATAAATGTATTAAAGGTGTGGATTTAAAATAAAGTTATGCGAATATAGCCCTTTCATTTTCATTTTCGATCCAGAATTCAATAAAAACAAAAATTGTAAGATTTAAGTCTGTTTTTAACACTAGGAAAAAAATATCTGGTCAGAGCAACGCTCCAGGACATACCTTTAGTGGAACTAGGAGGAGGAGCACCGGTGAAGGAATGTAAGTTTGTCATAGGCGGTGGTGCAGGGAATGCACTATTGTAGAAGCCGTAGAGCTCATACCTAATATTACAGCTTGGAAAGATTACTCTACCTCCCACTCTGATAGCACAACAAAGGGTCAGATTGGTTCTGATAGCACTTTCAAGGCACGCTTTGCAGTCATCAACAGATATATCTGGTGTGCACTGTGTAAGGGCATACAACGTCTGAAAAGCGGAAAAGTTGGCTTGTTGAACAGCAAACTTTTTGCCCCATGTTTGATTTGCAGCCTGATCCGCAGCGTTATACAACAAATTTCCCAATAGCAATACGAAGTTGTACCAGTTCGATTCAGTGACATTCTGTGTATTGTACATAGCCACTACCACTCTGGAATCAACCTTGGAGAAGATTGTCTGGTCAGAAAAACGCAACAAGCACTCGTCATACCAAACAATAGCAGCCGTCTGATTCGGGCACTCTTGAAATACTCTTGTGCTGGCATTTGCTACACATTCTTTGCAAACATCAGCGCTGAGATCGCCTCGACAGAGAAAGAGGCCATAGACCGTGTTAGAAGGGTCATTGCCAGTACTGAAATTATAGAAGCCATTGGTGTCTGTCCGAGATGCATTTGAAGATAGGGTGTCAAGCACGAAATTTAGATTGGTTCTGTAAATGCTGCCGGTCGCACTGTTAGGGTTGTATGTTGTATTTTCACAGTAAGGCGCAAGAAAATTAACGGGGCTAGTGAGTTTGGTATGGAAGCTAAGCAAACAAAGCATGTAATATTTGAAGTGGAACAACAAATTTCTGGAGATCATTTCAAAGGAAGGCATCAAAAGAGTAAAAGGCTAACAGCCTACAAACTAGATTGGTAGATTAGGAGCCAAATTAAGTATTGTTTGAGGGACCATGAAAGTTGTATAAGCCAGGAAAACTTATGGCCTGGGAAAACTTGACCTTGGCAGACAACCAACTCGCCTGGACGTGAACCATCAGCTGAATGGTCTCTAACCAAAATTCAATACGTCAGTAATAGATTTTTACCGTTTGACCAAAAAAAAAATAATGGATTTTGACGGGAATGCAAATTTCAGGATGCTAACAACTATCAAACAACGTCATCGTGGAGGATAATTGTAATTTGACTAATGCTCTATTGAGTAAAGTGGACCCAAATTGAATCTCTATCTATTAGTTCAATACTTTTAAGAAAAAGTTCTCTATATATAGTTAAAAGGATAAATTATACACATAATCCCCTATAGATTCATTGATTGTCACATGACAACCCTAATATTTTCAATATTCATATAAAACCTCTATGGTTTCATATAAAATAGAAATTTTACAAAAAAAAATCTTATGTTACACAATTAGTTGAACTATTATTATTGCCCTTACTTAAATATTAAATCGAACAACAATCAGACCACCTTGTATAAAGTTATAGAAGAATTATGTGGATAAATACAAAATCTATAGAGGGTTAAAGTGGATATTTATGAATTGTAGGAGCATTAAGCGGATATCACTAATTCACCACATGCATTTTTGGAGCACATCTAGTTCAATCACTGTAACCATTGATGTTTTCCGTCTATTTTTCATATTACATGAAACAATAGGGGTTTATGCGGATATTTTGAAATGTAAAGGAGATCATATATTAATATAAAAATCCAAGGTGATTACATGTAATTTACCATAAAATCCCGTAAAGTCTGTCGCATTTTAATTGGATTGAAACTTTCCAATAATTTTTGTTGTAAAAAATGCCAATAAACTGTCCAACTACTTGTGTTTGCAATACATACGTGTTCACCATTTTGTCAAACTGATTTACATTTCTTAATCTTCTTTTGATTAATTCAAAGGAACCCTCAAGGAAAGCAACGTCTACCCATTTATTAATGACCAATTCCGCGTTGCTTTGTTTTAAAAAATTCATCAAGTTTAAGGGCCACTTTTTAAACATATTTACAAGGGTGCCTGGAGCATCAGTAAGAAGCGACCATTATGATGGTTGCTGATCTTTGTTTTTGCAAGAAACCGGTCACAATAGAGCTACTCCTGTAAATCCTCGTTTATGTTATCAGTTTTTGTGAACCAGGGTTTTTCGAGAATGAAAAGGAACTAATATTCTCTTGCTCCATATTCTAACTTAAGCGATGACCAACCTAAAAATCCCCACTACACTACTAAGTAGTAGGCCATAATATATGCTTTCCTGCTGTGGATGAGAGAGAGAGAGGATTGGAGGTGGAAAAGAAAGAGAAGGAAATCTTTGTTATTGTTTTGCATTAGAATCTTTAATATAGGAAGAAAATCAAAAAGAGCTCTAACATTTAAAGGAAATTTGTGATCCTATTGCCAATTGCGTTTGTACACATATCTTCTCAATGATCCAATATACTCTTCTTTAGACTGACCCTCCATTTCGTTGACCTCATTTTCATACGTCGAGAGCTACATACATTAAGCAAAACCGCTATGATTATCTAACCTAAAAAAATTTAAGGGTAAATTATATTTTACCCCCCTGTGGTTTACCCTTTTTTTAACATAACCCCCCTATGGTTTCAAAAGCTATACATAACCCCCTCGTAGTTTGGATTAAAGTTTCAAAGTAACGGAAATAGTTACTCGTAATAGAACTTCTAAAAATGTCGAAATTACCCTTATAAATACATGACACATTAACCCCGTATGATTTTTATATTTTACTATATAACCCCCTTATCGTTTAATATTTTACCATATAACCCCATTATAATTTTCAAAATATACACATAACCCCCTTTGATTAATACATAAATTTCAACTTTACATAAGGGTAATTTTGACATTTTAGGTGACGCCGTTATGAATGATTATTTCCGTCACTTTGACACTTTAATCCAAACCATAAGGGGATTATGTATAGCTTTTGAAACCATAGGAAGGTTATGCAAAAAATGCTAAATCACAGGGGTAAAGTGGAATTTGCCCAAAATTTTAAAAAAAATTCTTCAACAAAAAAGGGAAAAAAATGCAAAGATTTGCAAGATGAATTATAGATTACAGGAAAATCAAGAATTGTGTCTTGTCCCCAGTACTTCAATACTGCCTAGTCATATGCACGTGCAGCCGCTTCTTCATCATCGTAAGCTCCTGCCAGCCAAAAAAAAAAAAAAAAAACAAAGAAAAAAAAAATTCCCCGATTCGTGGAGCATCCACTTGTACAATATTACTTGTATCCACGTAGCTACACTAAAGTGACTCTTTTTTCTTTTCTTATTTCACTAGAGGCAGAAGTTTAGTTAAACATAAAGCAATATATCTTTTTGGTAAATATAGGAGAAAATTTGAGCATCAAAACAATTAAAATTTGCTATGAAGAGAAATTTCATTTATAAAACAAAGATTTTTGAACCAATACTATGTGTGCATCATGATACCAAAAAAAGGAGAGATAAAAAGTACACTACATTATCAATTTAATAGCAGCATATTTTAATTGTGACTAAACCAAAAGTAGTCATAATACTTCTAGCAGTTTAATAATTAGAAAAGGTTTAGAAAGTCACCAAAATTTGTCATGATTTTTAACATCAATAAAAGATACAAACTTGCACATTTTTCTATCCTTTTCAAAACATACAAACCTACACATTGGTTTTTTTGACTTTTTCAGAGAAAAAGCGAGTTGTTAATCCATCCATTTAAATCCTTTTTATTAGCATTACAATAGGTGATAACATTATCTGCCAAAAAGCTTGAGGATACAAATAACAATATTAGATAAAAATATGTACTGCTATGTTTGCAAATGTACATATACAAATTCGAAACCAACCATTTGTTTGATCGCAAAAATGTCTTCTTAATCAAGATTGAATTTTTTAACAATTTTTTTGTCGAATCACACTCTAGGCTAAAAGTCACAATTTTGACTTCCACCACCAATTGCAATTCCTTAACAATAGTAATCAATTCAACTATTTGAGTTTACAAAAATTTATCAACTCCTTTAGCCAAATAGTCATGATATATCGAGTTCCACATCTAGCTTATATAAAAATACAAATTCATAGAACCAACTTAAGCAAATGATTTTAAAATCTAGTTTTACACTTTTTTTTCTTCTCAAACTATCATGCAATGAAAATAAACCACTTGTCATGGATACAAGTCAGTAACCTAAAATGAAGAGATTATACGAAATATTTTATTCATATCCTAAATTGCTAGCCCCGACAATTCCTTTAGATATCATCCTTCTCATCTAATAAATAACCATTTTTCACTATTAAGAAACTTTAAATAAATCAAAATATGGAAATATAATTATCTATCTCTAAATTAAGAGATTTTGATTAATTTTAAATTCAATAGACCTCTCTATTTCCTTCCCAGTCATCATTCACCTTGGATCTTCACTTGTCAAATTCTTCCTCCTCCATCCCAGCACTATCAGCCTATTATCAAATAACCATTTTAATAAATGAAAACTAAAATTGGAATGAAAATAAGTTGAGGAAAATTATTATCTTCCCTCAACAAAAATTGCTATCTTCCCTCATCCACTCAAACAACAAAACCCATTCATTTAGTTAATTATAGAAAAATTGAAAAAAAATGCATCAACTAATTCAATATAAAAAAAAACAGAGTAAATGATTAAGGCGAAGGAAAAAAAAAGAGAAAAAAATGAAAAGAGTACAGAGTGAAAATTGAGCATGCAAATGATAGTGTAGATGAGGATGAGGGTTTTTGTGGTTGTCTTTGCCAGAAAGGAAAGAGGAAATGAGGGGAAAAAAGAAAGTCAAAAGAAAAAGGGGAAAAAAAATAAAAATAGCTTCCTCAAAGGATTAATGAGCCGCATGTCAAAGTAGATTGGAGTCACTTGGCAGCCATCATTCACCTTGGATCTTCACTTGTCAAATTCTTCCTCATCCATCCCAGCACTATTAGCCTATTATCAAATAACAATTTTAATAAATGAAAACTAAAATTGGAATGAATATAAGTTGAGGAAAAATTGTTATCTTCACTCAATAAAAATTGCTATCTTCCCTCGTCCACTCCAACAACAAAACCATTCATTTAATTAATTATGGAAAAATTGAAAAAAAATGCATCAACTAATTTAATAGGAAAAAAACAGAGTAAACAATTTAGGGTGAAGGAAAAAAAGAGAAAAAAAATGAAAAGAGTACAGAGTGAAAATTGAGTATGCAAGTGATAATGTAAATGAGGATGAGGGTTCTTGTGATTGTCTTTTGCCAAAAAGAAAAGAGGAAATGAGGGGAAAATGAAAGCCAAAAAAAAAGGGAAAAAAATAAAGATAGCTTACTCAAAAGATTAATGAACCATGTGTCAAAGTAGATGGGCGTCACTTGGCAGCCATAGAGATTGCTACAGTAATCTCACTTCTTTCTTATATAGTAGGTAGATATGTCAGCACAAGAAGAGTGGACCTTTTGAAACCGATTAGTAATATTTCTTTCAAATTTCGAATTGAGGTTTAGTGATAATTAAAGAATTTGATAGTACCTTTTATCCAATCTACTAAGTGCACGTAATAGAAGGACCTAACTTTTAAGAAAAAGTCAATTAAAATTTCAAGCATAACGAAAGTCAAAATATTGTATCGAGTGGAAAATCAGGCTTAAAATTGAAACTCATATCCAGCTCGATGTTGATTTCGAACCCGAGTTGGAGCATGTTAAAAATAAGGCTCAGCCCGATTTGATTACACTTCGGCCCACGCCAACCCCCGTCACTAATCTCAATATTTGAAATTCCTTTCTTGACATGCGTCACAATAAACAATCAATAGATACCATTAAGGAACGGCTTCAAGCCCTTTGCCCTATTTATCCTGACAAATTAAGTGGACTTTGTTTTGTATGTACATCAATGGCCCCTCTTAACTAATTGTAAATATTCTTTAAAAAACTCATGAAGTAGCATATTGCATTTGAAATCATGATGGGATGGAGCAGTGGCGGTGCTAGGAATTTGTTATAGGGGGAGACGGGGGAAACTTATAAGGTTGAGTATAACTTTATTACAAACAAGGAATAAATCAAGATTAAATGAGCAAAAAAAAATTCAAAACGATGAGGTAAATTTTAGTGGTTATACTTGATTGATTTTTAGCTCTAGGAATTTTGTCTTAGTTGAATTTCGGAAGAGTCGTAATATTTGGAAAATGTTGACTATTTGAAGTAGCCATAAAAATGCGGACATTCTTAGATGTAGAAGCATCAAAGCTGGGGAAGGGATGAATTAGGTGGTATAGCGGAACTTACACTAAAAAAATCCATAAAAAGTTAAAAAAAAAAATAAAAAGCTTCAAAGTTTCCAGGTTCAACACTTGTTTCAAGTGCCCTTTTATTCAATTTTCTTGCTCCCGATAGTCACAAAATACTCAAATCTCAATAAGTTACTAATCAACCTGAAAAATCACTAGTATAATTAAGTGCAAGCTTTATGTTTTAGAAGTTCTAAAGCTTTTGCTTTTTCATCTAAAGCAACCACAAATGTTTTATTTTGATTTTCATAAGTTTATTCTATTGACAAGTTTTTTTTTTATATTATCAATAACTATAACCTTGTCTAAATCCATTCTTTTAGTTCTCCTAATCATTGCAGTAGAACTAGTTAAATTCACTATTTCATTAACACAAAACAGAAACATTGAAGTTTGTCTAATTGAAAAATAGAAGAAGTAATTGTCAATTTTATTTAATCTAAAATGACAATTTATCGGACTAATGAGGAAAGGATAATTCTAAAATTATTATTATTATTATAAACGCTATCTAATGACAGCCAAGATCCAAATTCATTTAATTTATATATATTAAACGCACAAAATAAAAGTTTCATCTTCGAATGAATATATAAAGAAAAGTTGTAGCCAAGAAAATCTAAAAGTGAATTTTTGTCTTCCATCAAAACGAAACATAGAAAAACAAAAGATTTGCCCAATAGCTAAACTGAATTAATGCATGCTGGAGCCTTGGGTAGATGAATTAATGAAACATTGCAAATAAAATTTTGTATAGAAATTTACAAGACGAAAATCAAGAAGTTACACAGGATAGGATATGGAATTTGCTTGGTTGTCTTTTTAAGGGAAAAAGAATAATTAAAAAAGAAGACAATAGGTAATGGTGGGATGGTGGGTTTTTCAATTGTTTTGACTTGGGCTTTCTGTTATAGCATTGGGTAACTAAATTGGTATTGGGCATTCATGGAAGTAGTTTTTTTTTTTTTTACGGAAACGGTAGGAAATATATTGATTTCAAAAAAACAAGCTATACAAACTTGAGCAAAGGCCCATCACGAGCTTTACAATTGTGTTGCTTGACACAGAGGACTTAGATATTCCTCATCTTGTACTAATGTAGTAGCATACTTGCTAATTGTTCTCCCTAATCTATTACCCTGGTTTTCAGCCAAGCCGAATGAGCAGTTCATAAACAAAGCTTTGAGCATGTGAATATCTTCTAATTGAGCAAAAAGTCTGATGTCTTGTGTGTTGTGAGTTCGCAGCATTCGTAACAAGTGAGCGGATGAAACTAGTAGATTAACATCTGGCCAAGGCTTTTGTCTAATTTTGCACAATGATAACTTGAGTGCAGCAGAATAATCCAGTAAAAAGTCACCTGTACTTCTCTCTTTCATGGCCCATGCAGCATGCACCTTGGTGTCTTTTATTGCCACTATGCCAATGCCAACAATTTTGCTTTCCTTCAGCTGGCTCACCTCCACTTCAATTGTCATCTTATTGCTGTGTATAAAGTCGCCCGGTCCCTCTTCATCACTAGCTGATGTTTCCTGGCTGCTCACCCGCTTCTCCCTACTTTTCACTTCAGTGTACTCTATCCATTCTAGATGGGCTTTCTGTACAATGTCAAAAGGAGTCCTGCACTTGTTGTTAAAGACCTTGTCATTTCGAGCTTTCCACAGTTGCCAGAGAATATTCACAGTAAGAGCTTGGTGCTTGTGCCCTTCATTTCTGCTTGTTGCTTCCATTAGACCACTCCACCATTTGTTGAAATTGCCTCTACTGTTATCAATGCCATCCCACCGCACTGGTGCGAGCCTCCATACTTCCTTCGCCGGGCTGCAAAAGAAAAGCAAGTGTTCTATGGTTTCCTCTCCCGCACCACAGATTTGGCAAATTGGTTCCCCCATTCTGGTTCTGCAGTATATTAGCTCATTCACTGGTAGAGCTTGGTTCAGACATTTCCAAAGACATTCCCCCATTCATGGAAGTAGTTGACATGGTGCAATTTTCGGTGCCACTTGAATTTGGTTTTGGATGGGAATCAGAGTTGGACTTTCTCTCTTTTATTAGTACGAGACATACGGAAAATTAAATGACAAAATTGGGTAAAATACTTTAAACACAAAAAAAAAAAAAAAGGAATAACAAATATGAAGATTGTACGAATGCAAGTACATTGTTATTATAATAGAATACTTAAGAAAGCTTAGGTGATAATAAATCATTGAATGCTGAAAAAGTCCAAAATCAGGATGAATCTGATATATTTAAACTCCTTTAACTAATAACACACTCCAAGAATTGTGAACCAAGACAGCCTTTATGTTGGTTTTGTTACCAAACGTATACATTGTAAACCTGGGCTATGTACAAATGGTAAAAGTTCAATACATACTGTTTGTTCGATCAGCTGGGGATTAATGTTCATTAATCTTTCTTACATTAACAGTGTATACACTGTTATTAGCGTTGGATGAACAACAATTATGTAAAATTTGAATTTTAAATTCAATTTTTGCATACATATTATGAATTTAATGGTAATAGTATATGCACTGTCTGATATATGAGATTTATTCATAAAAGATTTCAAATCGCAGCCCTTTTTCCCATCATTGTAGTTAAGTATAACCTGAGAAAGAAGTACAATGGTCTTTACTGAAATTTACAAGTACTCTACTTTGAGTGTGTGACAACGTACAAAACGAGAGAAAGAATAGCAATTATGACAAGTCTTGCATCCGACATCTAAAAATTTCCATAAGAAGCACATAAACAGAAATACGTATTTATTTAGGGCAGGTAGTTCATAAATTATGGTGCCATTTTGGTCTGGTTCACACAAAAAATGGTATTGCAAGTTTAGGTGAATTTAATAATGAAAAAAAAGAAAAGATAAAAGGTTGAAAATTAGGAGTGCCAATATCAAATCCTCCTCCCCAGTTCTGCAAAAGCCAAAAAAAAACAAGAAAAAAGTAACAACTATAGCAAAGGTTTTGCAATTTGTACTTACATAGCTTAGAAGGTCTTCGGAATCTCTAGATTGATGGAAGTCACTGCTCTTCTTGCCCGTGACAATTTCCAAAATTACAACCCCAAAACTAAACACGTCTGACTTTAGTGAGAACTGACCCCACCTTGTGTATTCAGGAGCCATATAACCACTACAAGCCACAACGATTGTTATAATCAGTACAAAGATAATCCGAATGATGCAATCAAATGGAGGTGTACATAATTTTCCATGAAAGATTCAAAGTGATATTATGTGAGAAAAGATGGTATGGGAGCAAAACTTACATTGTCCCTGCAATTCTATTTGTGTTTCCTTCATATTGATCAACTCCACAAATCTTTGCCATGCCAAAATCTGCTATCTTTGGACTCATATTTCCATCTAATAATATATTACTTACTTTGAGATCGCGATGAACAATTCTTAGACGAGAATCCTCATGCAGATAAAGAAGTCCTTTTGCTATACCTCCAATGATATTGTAACGTCTTGCCCAGTTCAATGATCGTTTATTTTCTGGATCTACACAAATTTAAACACAATATATTGTGCTAGCATTGAGAATTATTAAATCAATAACTCCAGAAAGCATAATCAAATAGGTAAATTAAATATAAATGCACTCTCAGTTTACTTCTTAAATTTTTATTGTGGACACTTCACCCTAAAGGTTTTAAATTGTCCCACTTCAGTATAATTATTAATGAAATCATCCCACTTTGATCATTACTTGCCATTATCCCATTAGTTTTGACAATTGAGTGAGTGATTGTGATGATGTGTGACAAATGTGATGTTGAGATGCCATTATCCAGTCTGTTTGGTTGTATATATATACACCTTATTTTAGTCTGTAAACTATTCTGTTGACAACCCTAATAAAATCTGATTTCCCCCAAGTTGTTCTTGTCTATTCTTGTTTGTTCTTCTGTTCCGCTGCATCTGTTATAACAAACTGGTATCAGAGCTCTAGGTTTGTCCTAGGGCTCGGATCACGCAACAACATGTCTGCTTTGAACATCAAGATCGACAAGTTCACCGGGAGAAATAGTTTCAGTTTATGGCAGATCAAGATGCGGGCTCTGTTAAAGCAGCAGGGCCTGTGGAGTCCGCTGACGAAGAAGAAATCGGATTCCGTTGATGAAGAGTCGATGAGTCTGGAGGAAAAGGCTCACTCGACAATCATGCTGTGTCTGGCAGATGATGTCATCACTGAGGTCGCCGGTGAAGAAACTGCTGCGGGTTTGTGGGTTAAACTTGAAAGTCTCTATATGACGAAATCTTTAACCAACAAGTTGCTCCTAAAGCAACGTCTGTTCGGTCTGCGTATGCAGGAAGGTACTCCTCTTCGAGAACATTTAGATCAATTAAATACAATTCTTCTTGAATTGCGTAATATTGATGTTAAAATTGAGGATGAGGATGCCACGTTGATTCTGTTAGTGTCTCTACCGTTATCGTATGAGAATTTTGTTCAGTCTTTTATTGGCGGTAAAGATACAGTAACTTTAGAAGAAGTAAGATCAGCACTGCACAGTACAGAGTTGCGCCATAAGGCGGCTGGTAATGTTACAGATAATCAGGCTGCTGGATTAGTTGTCAGTAGTGATAAAGGAAAATTGGGAAAAAAGAAGTCCGGAAATAAGAAGCAGTTCTCTAAAGGTCCCAAGCCGGATGATGTCTGTAACTATTGCAAGGAAAAAGGTCATTGGAAATCTGATTGTCCCAAGAAGAAGAAACAGCAGGAAAAACAACACGCTTCAGCTTCAGCTGCAGAAAAGGAAGCGGAAAATTCAGAAGAAGACCTGGCCCTAATTGCAAACGAACCAACACATCAATCTGATGTGTGGGTTCTTGATTCTGGGGCGTCCTATCACATATGTCCAAATAGGGAATGGTTTACAACATATGAGCAGATAGATGGCGGAAATGTCGTGATGGCTAATAGCGCTGTCTGCAAGGCTGTTGGAATCGGTTCGATTAAGATTAGGACACATACTGGAAAAATTGCCACACTGAACGAAGTCAGGCACGTCCCCAAAATGACGAAGAATCTGATATCACTTAGTACTCTTGACAGTAAGGGTTTCAGGTTCAGCGGAGGAAGTGGAGAGTTGTGCATCAGTAAAGGTTCATTAGTGGTTCTCAAAGGAGTTAAGCATGGCACCCTGTACATCCTACAAGGTTCTACGCTAACAGGTTCTGCTGCTGCTGCTGTTGCATCTTCTGAAAATCGCAGGTCTGATATGACCAAGCTGTGGCACATTAGGCTTGGTCATATGAGCGAAAGAGGGATGCAGATTCTGTCTAAACGTGATCTTCTAGAAGGCCACAAGGTCACTGATCTTGGATTCTGTGAACATTGTACTTTCGGTAAATTACATCGCAGAAAGTTTGGGAAGGCAATTCACAGGACAAAAGGCAAACTGGATTACATCCATTCTGACTGTTGGGGTCCTTCACGAGTTGAGGTAATCGTTATGAAGGAAAAAGGTGAAGCTTTCAAGAATTTCAAGCAGTGGAAGGCCTTAGTGGAGAATCAAACTGGAAAGAAGATCAAAAGGCTGAGAACTGATAATGGTCTGGAATTCTGTTCAAAGGAGTTCGATGAGTTCTGCAAAGATGAAGGAATTGCCCGGCATCACACAGTTCGACACACACCACAACAAAATGGTGTAGCAGAACGCATGAATCAGACACTTCTAGAGAGAGCACGGTGTATGCTCTTCAATGCTGGTTTGCCAAGGAGGTTCTGGGCGGAAGCAGTGAGCACGACCTGCTTCTTGATCAATCATGCACCTCATACAGGTATAGACTGCAAGATACCTTATGAAGTGTGGTCTGGTATGTCCCCTACTTACTCAAATTTGAAGGCTTTTGGTTGTACTGCGTATTATCATGTCAGTGAGGGTAAACTAGAACCAAGGGCTAAAAAGGGAGTGTTTCTGGGATATGGAGATGGGGTTAAAGGGTATACAATCTGGTCACCCTCAGAAAGGAAAGTTATACTTAGTAGAAGTGTAATTTTTGATGAAAACTCTATACTTAACCCCCGTGTGAAGGCTGTTGTTGAAGAAAGTACAGGTGCTGATAAACAGGTGGAGCTAAAAATCATTCAAAATGGTTTTGAATCACAGCAGCAATTTAGTGATTATCAACAGCTATCCTGTGAAACTGAACCTCCTGCAGAAGTAGAGTCTCCAGAATCTACATCAGCAGAAAGGTTGGCACCTATATCCCATACTGCATCAGAAACTCAGCAGCATGGTATTGCTTATGATCGTGCAAGGAGAGTGGGAGTACAAGCTCCCAGCAGGTATCGGGATTTTGTAGGTTATGCATTTCAGGTTGCTGAGGAGGCGGATTCTCCCGAGCCCTCTACCTATAGAGAAGCTATTTCAGGCAGTGAGTCAGCTCAATGGCTTGCTGCAATGGGTGATGAAATGGAGTCGTTACACAAGAATGGCACTTGGGAATTGGTCAAACGGCCAGCAGAGAGAAAGGTTGTGACTTGCAAATGGGTCTTTAAAAGGAAGGAAGGAATTTCTCCAGCTGAGGGCATCAAGTATAAAGCACGTGTTGTTGCAAGAGGGTTCACTCAAAGAGAAGGAGTAGACTACAATGAGATTTTCTCACCAGTGGTCAGACACACTTCTATCAGGGTGCTACTAGCAATGGTTGCACATCAGGACTTAGAACTTGAGCAGCTAGACGTGAAGACAGCTTTCCTACATGGAGAGTTAGATGAAGAGATTTATATGACTCAGCCAGATGGATTTTATGTTCGGGGAAAAGAAGATTATGTATGCAAGTTGAAGAAATCTTTGTATGGATTAAAGCAGTCCCCAAGGCAGTGGTACAAAAAATTTGACAGCTACATGATTGAGCTAGGTTACAACAGAAGTCAGTATGATTGTTGTGTATATCACAACAAACTTGAAGATGGTTCGATGATCTATTTGATTCTGTATGTAGATGATATGCTCATAGCTGCGAGGAATAAAGCTGATATACAGAAGTTGAAAAGTCTTCTCAGTGCAGAGTTTGAGATGAAAGACTTGGGTGCAGCACAGAAAATTTTGGGAATGGAGATTTTCAGGGATAGAAGTCAGAAAAAGCTTTTCTTATCACAGAAGAGCTATATTGAGAAGGTACTATCCAGATTTGACATGTCTACAGCAAAACCCTTGAATACTCCGAGTGCAACGAATGCTCAACTATCAGTTACACTTGCACCACAGTCAGAAGCTGAGATGGAGTATATGGCTAAGGTTCCCTATTCTAGTGCAGTGGGTAGTTTGATGTATGCCATGGTCTGCACTAGACCTGATCTGGCACATGCAGTCAGTGTTGTTAGCAGATTTATGGCTAATCCTGGGAAGGAGCATTGGCTGGCAGTGAAGCGAATTTTTCGGTATTTGAGGGGCACATCTGATGTTGGTCTCATCTATGGAGGTGATACAGAGTGTTTGGTTACAGGCTATTCAGATTCTGATTATGCTGGAGATGTTGATAGTAGGAGGTCGATGACTGGTTATGTTTTCACTCTTGGGCATTCTGTAGTTAGTTGGAAAGCAACTCTACAACCTACAGTGACTCTGTCCACTACTGAGGCAGAGTATATGGCACTGACGGAGGCTGCTAAAGAGGGAATTTGGTTAAAGGGGCTGGTTGGAGATCTTGGCCTACATCAGGATCAGGCTAATATATATTGTGATAGTCTCAGTGCAATATGTTTAGCCAAGGATCAAGTTCATCATGAGAGGACTAAACACATTGATGTCCGATATCATTTCTTGAGATCTGAGACAAGGATCAAGGTGAAGAAAATTGGCACTGCTGACAATCCTGCTGATATGTTCACCAAGTCGGTCCCTCATAGCAAATTCAAACATTGTTTGGATTTGCTAAATGTCCTAAGTTTCTGATGGCCCTTATGGGCATTCTGATGGTACTTAGAGATAATTCTCTGAGTACTTCTGGCACTTCATTAGTGCGTCTGTTACATTTTTCAGGGAAGATTCAAGTCAAGGTGGAGATTGTTGAGATGCCTTGAATTAGATCTTCAACCCCCGCTGAGCTGTACGGGGGTCTCGCTAATAAAATCTGATTTCCCCCAAGTTGTTCTTGTCTATTCTTGTTTGTTCTTCTGTTCCGCTGCATCTGTTATAACATGTGATGCATTAGGAGGTGAAGTATCCAAAATTAAAGTTTAAGAACTAAAGTTTGAGTGCGCGTCTGTGATTTAAGGGTCTAAACTAGAATTCACACCAATTAAACATTTGTCTAGAGGCAATTTGTCCGTCATTTCCATAAAATGGCAAGTCAAGTAAAATAGAACAAGATCACATGGAACAACAAAAAATTACTATAAGTATGTCTAGATTGAACCCACCGAAGAGAAAGTAGTCAAGGCTTTTGTTAGGAACAAATTCATAGATGAGTATCTTTTCTTCTCCTTCCAGGCAAAATCCCAATAGCCGAACTAGATTTCTGTGTTGAAGCTTTGCAACTACTACAATTTCATTTTTAAATTCTTCTGCACCTTGCACTGAGCTCCTTGACAGCCTTTTAACAGCTACTTCTTGTCCATTACCAAGTACACCCTGAGTAAACATGCATACTAGAATTTAATTGAAATATTAAATGTGTAGATATTCAAATTCACAAAAGCAAAATATTTCATGCAAAGACCTTGTATACACGACCAAATCCACCTTCGCCAATTTTGTTATCCACAGAGAAGTTATTTGTGGCAATTTGAATTTCAGTTAAGCTATACTGTAAAGATTCGGCAGTGAAGATATCAGCAACACCATCTACACCAGAAATAAGCAAATACACTCAATTTATTTGTTCAAACAAATCTGAAGTGTTTGTAATATTAATCAATCAACTTTACCACTTGTTTCCAGTGCCATAGCAACATAACTCTTCCGCAATCTTCTTTTCAGGAAAACTAAAGCCATGATAAATAGCACAACAGCAACCCCAATTAATGGGACAGCAATTGAAAAAGCTGCTCGCGGGGGGCTTCGCCCTTTGCCTGGATGAAAGTTAGTTTAATTTAGCTTCGAAAGTCAGCTGATCATAGGAGATCAATTTTATTAAACTTCGAGGTAGAGTCACTCTGAGCCAGCCTTACATAGACAAAAAGCTAGAGTTGAGATCCTCTCTATTACTTTCTCACCATTTATGTGCCTAAATTTATGTCAATAATTTTACTTCCACAAGTAGATCAACATACTTAAAATTCATTCTCATTTATGAATTTTTTGTCATTCAATTTGTACAAAACACTTTGACGGTGCAATATGGGCCAAAATTATAATAAAAAAAATGTAAAGTTTGATCCAATATTAAAATTTAATCAATTTAATTTGAATTTTTTTAATATACTTTAAACAGCACGAGAAATATAATTTGGATGACCTTTTATTTCAAAAATAGTATTATAACCATGTTTACTTAGGTGTAATGGAAAAAAAATTTTCTTCAATTAATGGAGAAGAGCCTAACCCAAAAAGCTATGCAAAAACACATTATTTGAAAGAATATTTTTTTCAATTCTTTTTGAAAGTTTTTCACCACCTTTTGGTCTCACATGCTTCATGTTGATGGTAAATGAAGAGAGATTTTCATCATCAATTTTCAATATTATGGATTAATATTAAGAAACTCCCCTGAGGTTTGAACATATAGGAGCTTAACTGTGTTTGGACCAAATTACGACTACCCATTGTAAGCGATGCTATCCAGACCCAGTGATTATAAGGAAATGAGAACAATGCCAAATATTACCAAATTGCTGTAGAAGAACAAAGGTTGAAGAAAATTATTTACCAAATTAAGAACAGAGACAAATCACCAAAAATTCTTTAGCCTATGCACTTGTAGCCTTGTGTAGAAGTGCAAATCCTTATTTCTTATTCGTTGGATGATTTCGCACCACGCATCTGTGGCCTGTGAAATTGGATAGCATAAGTTTCCTTCGCTTTCAGAAGACCACGAATCTGAGGTGGGAAATCATCCAACGATGTGTTTCCTCTGCTATGTTTTTTGTTCTTTTGTCATGTATTTGTTTTTAGTTATTCCATTTTGATTTTTTATGACCCTACATGAAGAATACATGGCAATATGCATAGTTATTAAACTCGATTGGACAAGAAATCCAACAGAGGGACTAATATTCTTCACGTAAAGTACTTTTAGATATGCAAATTAATATTTACAAATATAAAATAGCAATAAAGTACTTTTAGATACTAATTATTATACTTTGAAAGATATACAGTGAACATACAAATACTAATAGAAGATTTAATTTCATTTTACTGTACTTGTACATAAATAAATAACACATTCAAATATAGAACAAAATTGTATCACTTATTTTCAAAGGCATAGCATCATTTTTATTATTTTATCTTTCAAAAAATAAAATAATTTTTAACAACTCAAATATTGTAAGTTTGAAAGTTAAAAGAATTAATTTTCTAACAAAAAAGTAAACAAGTTTATTTAATAAAACATTTAATTATCAAGTAAAAACTAAGCAAGTAGTAAAAGTTTTTACACATTTAAGTGGAAATCCAACATACAAATCTAGTAAAAATTATATTACACTTTATTTCAAAAACAATGATCCACAATTGTATTAAAAAAAAGAACCCAATCAACTAGAAAACCGAACGGGCTCTGATTGAACCACCATGTCAAACAGGTTTGATCGGACCAACTCATTCTTCAATCAAATTGGAAATCCTTTCGGCCGGATGGTCGAGTCATTGGTAGGGTTGTAAACGAATTGAACCGCTTACAAGCAACTCAATTCAAAGCTCGACTTGAGCTCGATGTGTTGCTCATGATAACTCGAGCTCGATCAACATCAAACTTGAGGCATGCTCAACCTAATCAAGTCGAATTCGAATTCGAACTCGAGTTCAAAGCTATTCAACTCGATAGTTCTTGAGCCAACTCAAAGGTATAGCATCATTTTTATTATTTTATCTTTCAAAAAATAAAATAATTTTTAAAAACTCAAATATTGTAAGTTTGAAAGTTAAAAGAATTAATTTTCTAACAAAAAAGTAAACAAGTTTATTTAATAAAACATTTAATTATCAAGTAAAAACTAAGCAAGTAGTAAAAGTTTTTACACATTTAAGTGGAAATCCAACATACAAAACTAGTAAAAATTATATTACACTTTATTTCAAAAACAATGATCCACAATTGTATTAAAAAAAAGAACCCAATCAACTGGAAAACCGAACGGGCTCTGATTGAACCACCATGTCAAACAGGTTTGATCGGACCAACTCATTCTTCAATCAAATTGGAAATCCTTTCGGCCGGATGGTCGAGTCATTGGTAGGGTTGTAAACGAATTGAACCGCTTACGAGCAACTCAATTCAAAGCTCGACTTGAGCTCGATGTGTTGCTCATGATAACTCGAGCTCGATCAACATCAAACTTGAGGCATGCTCAACCTAATCAAGTCGAATTCGAATTCGAACTCGAGTTCAAAGCTATTCAACTCGATAGTTCTTGAGCCAACTCAAAGGTATAGCATCATTTTTATTATTTTATCTTTCAAAAAATAAAATAATTTTTAAAAACTCAAATATTGTAAGTTTGAAAGTTAAAAGAATTAATTTTCTAACAAAAAAGTAAACAAGTTTATTTAATAAAACATTTAATTATCAAGTAAAAACTAAGCAAGTAGTAAAAGTTTTTACACATTTAAGTGGAAATCCAACATACAAAACTAGTAAAAATTATATTACACTTTATTTCAAAAACAATGATCCACAATTGTATTAAAAAAAAGAACCCAATCAACTGGAAAACCGAACGGGCTCTGATTGAACCACCATGTCAAACAGGTTTGATCGGACCAACTCATTCTTCAATCAAATTGGAAATCCTTTCGGCCGGATGGTTGAGTCATTGGTAGGGTTGTAAACGAATTGAACCGCTTACGAGCAACTCAATTCAAAGCTCGACTTGAGCTCGATGTGTTGCTCATGATAACTCGAGCTCGATCAACATCAAACTTGAGGCATGCTCAACCTAATCAAGTCGAATTCGAATTCGAACTCGAGTTCAAAGCTATTCAACTCGATAGTTCATGAGCCAACTCAATTATATATATATATATATATATTATTTTTTATTTTAATAGTAAAATTACATATATATCCCTAATATTTTACATTATATCCCTAATATTTTACATATATATCCCTAATATTTTAGTTCATGAGCCAACCTCCTCGTTACCAAAGCACAACTAAGGTAAAATTGCGATTTTGAAACCACAAGAGGTTAAGAGGCAAAACATTAAACCACGAAGAAGTACCATTAATTTACTTATTTAATATCATATTTTAAACTAGCAAACAAATTATATTGCACTATAACGGAAAATCTTTTACATGCGTACAATACATCCTCGATCTTCTTGAATGTCTTTGTCTAAAATTGGAAAAACTAAAATGGATTCTTCTTTGCATTATGCCATAGAAATTTCATTTTTTTTACGTAATTTTGCAATCAATACCGCCCATAATATAACTCATGTACTATTTTAGTTACACACAAAAGTAAAATTAAAAATACCAAACTTTTTCCATTTGATTAATCATTGCAAAATTTTCCATGAACTTGAGCCCTTTTACACTATGTAAATGTTTCTAGCAAATTGAATGCAAAAACTTTCTCAACTGCACTTAATATTCATGTATGCTGATCAACCAATCAAAATAAAATTATAACATAAGTATATGATTTTTAAAAACCATATAATAGATAAATGGATAGATAACTAAATAAAAACGTAATGCACGTCAGGCCATCACAGTTAAAGGGATTCCGTAATGACCATAACAATTCTACTTCAACATATATTCAATAGTTATTACAGTGCTAATGCTTGCAAAAAGACTAAATTTACTGTCCTAAGAAGTATGACCACTTAAAATCTTCCATAAATTACAAATGATGATGCATGTGATCAGTAAGATGTGCTGATGCGGAAATCTTACTGTTACGTATTCAACTAAAATTTGACTTAGAAAATTCATTAAGTTACGTGGTGGTCTCCTTTCGTTTGATAGTGAATTCACACCCTTCATCCTATATTTACATATTCTACTAACTTCAATAATATTAATTCCAATAACAAAGGTATGAATTTAAAATGAAGGCTGTAAATTTAGTGCTTTTCATTTTCGACCTAGAATTTACTACAAACAAGAAATTGTAAGAATTAAGATTGTATTCAACACCAATTCCAAGAAGAGACGGCCATAGCAAGGCTGCAGAACTTACCTTCAGTGGAATTAGGAGGAGGACCGCCAGGAGAGTTTGGCAAGGCAGAGGAAACATTATCATAGAAGCTGGAGACCTCATACCTCAGATTACAGCTTGGATAAAGTACTCTCCCTCCCTGCTTCTTGGAACAGCACGCGGGTACGTCCATTATAGCCTCTCTGAGGCAACTTTTGCAGTCAGAAGGGGATAGATCTGGTGTGCACTGCGTAAGGGTATACAATCTCTTTTGATCAGTGGAATAATTGCCTTCTTGGACAGCAAACTTTTTGCCCATGGTATGATTTGCAGCCTCATCCGCAGCGTTATGCAACAAATTGATCAATACCATTTTGAATTTGTCCCAGTCAGGTCCAGGGACATCGAATGGATTGCGCCTAGTCACATTCTCTCCCAAATCAGCCTTGGAGAAGATCGTCTGGTCAGAAAAAAGTACCAAGCACTTGTCATACCAAACAATAGCAGCTGTTTGATTTGGGCACTCATGAAGTAGTCGTGTGTGGGCATCTGCGACGCATTCTTTGCAAACATCAGTGTGGACATCACCTCGACAGAGAAAGAGGCCATAGACCTTGTTTGAAGGGTCATCGCCAGTACTGAAATTATAGAAGCCATTGTTGTCTGTCCGAGATGCATGCGAAGACAGATTGTAAAGCAAGAAATTCAGATTGGCTCTGTAAATGCTGCCGGAAGGACTGTTAGGATTGTATGTAATATTTCCACAGTAAGAGTCAAGATAGTTCCAGGGGTCTGTGTCGTTGGAAGTGGAACAACAATATTCAATGGTATGGAAGCTAAGCAAACAAAGCATGTAATATTTGAAGTGGAACAACAAATTTCTGGAGATCATTTCAAAGGAAGGCATCAAAAGAGTAAAAGGCTAACAACCTACAAACTAGATTGGTAGATTAGGAGCCAAATTAAGTATTGTTTGAGGGATCATGAAAGTTGTATAAGCCAGGAAAACTTATGGCATGGGAAAACTTGACCTTGGCAAGTCTTACAACCAAGTCGCCTGGTCGTGAACAACGTCACTTGTGGAGGATAATTGGAATTGACTAATGCTGAGAAGAATAAAGTGGACCCAGACTGAATCCCTACCTAGTAGTTCAGAGTTCATACTGGTCTGAGAAAGAGTTCTCTAGATACAGTTAAAAGGATAGATTACACATAATCCCCCGTGGATTCACTTGTTGTCACATAAACGACCTAATATTGCTAAATACCCACATAAATCTCATGTGATTTCATGTAAAGTGAAAATTGGAAAGAAAATAAATCCCATAATATTTTTAGTTACTAGTAGTGTCCTTATTTAAGCATACTAAATCAATCAACACTTTAACCACCGTACATAAAATCATACGAGAATAATGTGGATAAAAGCAAAAACTATTGAGGGCTAAATTGAATATTCATGCAAATCGCAGGGAATTTAAATAGATATTTTGATTTTATCACACACGTGTTTATGTATGGTTTAATCAGTGTAACTATTGGTGCTTCCTGTCCATTTTTCATATTACATGAAACCACAGGAGGTTATATAAATATTTTGAAATCCTAAAGGGATCATGTTGCAATATGAAAGATTATTTTTGTTGTGTGGGGGGGGGGGGGGTTGGGTTTAATTTAACCTAGTTAAATCATGTAAAGTCTGTCGCATTTTCGTTATTGGATTGAAACTTCCAATAATTTTCGTTGTCGAAAATACAATTTGCAATATATATCAGTGTCTTCACCTTTTTGTCCAACTTGTTTACATTTCATAGACTTTTCTTTTTCTTTGGCTATAGTGGGAATATCACGAGATAAGCATTAAATCAAAAGGCCCTACAACGAAAGAAATACCTGTCCAATTTATATTATCAATTTCATACTCCATGTGCTTGTCGGCATCTCATTTATGTTAAAATTAACTTTTCAAGATTGGTGTTCTGTTTATATTGTTTTTTGTTCGTGATTTTATATCTAATTCAGTATTTTTGTTGTCAAAATCACCCAATCTTACAACATATGTATATTTTGGAGTACATATTTGTGTTGTTCATAAGATGCTTGTATCTAGTTTAGATATTTATTCTGTTTAGTAATTATTCTACGACCTATTAGTGTTTTAGTTTCATAAATGCTGCAATTATCAAATGTGAATAATTTTTATTGTTTTAGTTATTATTAACATTTATGATTGTCCAGAAAGGGAAAAGAAGAACAGGTTTTTGGGAAAAAAAAGGACTTAGAGGAAAAGGGTTTTTCAAGAATGAAAAGGAACAAGTATTTTCTTGCTCCGCATTGGAACTTTAGCAAGGAATTTTAAGTGCTGTCCAACCTAATTCCACAAAGATTAAATAAGTACAAAAGTGTTAAGTATTGAAGGATCCTAAAAAATCCTTTATCACTACTAGCTAGTAGGCCCTGATATATTCCTTAGTAATTGTGGATGACAGAGAGAGGATTGGAGGGCGGAGAAGAAAGAGAAGGAATTCTTTGTGTAGGGTAAAACCGCTACTTCGATTTCATGTTACATACAAATTGTTATTGTTTTACATTAAAATCTTTCAGAGTATCCTATGATAACTTATGATCATGTTCTAAACCGTATGATCCTGAAAATTCAATGATGAAAAACAAGAAGAATTCATGGCTGAAGGTTTGACATATACATGTTTTAGCAGTTTCAAGATCGTGATCCTAACCCATGTATACTCTAGAAAATTGGAGAACCTATTAAACCTAGAAGTTATATGATACAGAGCCGTTTATGATGAAGTTTCATGGTTTTTGTATTCTACAACAGCAGAACCATGACATGGAAATAAGAAAAACTCATAATCTTGCATAGAAAAGTCTTCATAGCATAGTTGCATTGAATCCGTCATAATTTGGTGTATAAAGCTTGGATTAAGATGCCATATGCTTTCCCAAAGGGCTTTTACTACTTATAAAGTAATTCTTCTGGTTCAATTTATACCGAAGGTAGAAATTTTTTCAAGGTTGACTGTTTCAATTCAAAATCTTGGAACAGTTTCTCATCAAAGTTTTAGCCTCTTGATGTATATAGTAGTGGAAAGCCCATTCTTGTATGATTTTTTTCAAACTCACGAGCATCCGATTATGTAAATCTAGTCCATTCTGGAAGTTTTAGTCTCTCTGGTAACCTTGTAGTTGTTGACTTTGGTGGCAGAAATTGATGACTTTTCCAAACCAAAATTGTTGACATTTTTTTGGCAAACATTTAATCCCACATCGGTTGTTTTGGAAGTTGTAGGATTGCTTGAGAGTTATAAAATGACTCTCAAGGTTCCTAATAATATTTACCAAATACACTTACAAAAGAATTACACCAAAAGGATTTTGTGATTCTTTTGTAATTCTTTCTTCTTCCAAAATTTATAAGAGCGGGTCGCTTGAGCGGTGCTCAGAGATTAGGTAAAATTGGCCGAACTTCGTTATCAATTTTTTGGATGCGTTCTTTCCTTATCTCTTTTATTTATTCCGCATTTATTTAGTAGTTTCTTTTCTATTGTGGTATAGTATTCAATATATTTGTCGGGTATATTTGCAGCGTTTTTATACGGTTCATTTGGGTGTATTTATTCTTATTCGTGTGTACGTATTATTTATGTATATACGGGTATATTTGTGATAATACACCGTGCACGTAAATTCTGTCTAGAAGACTGGATTTTAAGTGGGACCGCTTGTGACCCCTCCAGCCTGTCCTGAGAATTTATTTGGAATGATAATTCTGTCTTAGGAGATTGTTTGACAATCTTTCTTGGGAATTACCGAATCGGTTTAAATCACTAGTTGAATTTTTTTGAGTGGAAAATTACCCGATTTGCCTAACAAGTGATATCAGAGCTGAAGATTCGTCCTTTGGCCTATTTTTAATTTTTATATTGAATACTATTATTTGAGTTTGTAATGGCATCAAACAATTCCACGTCAAGAGTTACATCTGGGCATCGGTTTCCTCGTCCACATGGTCGAGGATTCCAATGTCAAGTTCGAAGTTGGCGGTGGAGATATTTGATGGTACTAGCCATTTCGGCATGTGGCAAAGCGAGGTCATAGACTCTCTTTTCCAACAAGGTCTTGACATTGCCATTGAAGAAAAGAAATCAGATGATATAGAAGAGAGGGAGTGGAGTACCATAAATCGGTTGGCATGCAAAACTATTCGATCGTGTTTGTCCAGAGAGCAAAAGTATGCTTTCAAGAACGAGACTTCTGCATGGAAATTGTGGAGGGCATTGGAGGAGAAATTTCTGAAGAAGAGTGGTCAGAATAAACTCCTAATGAAGAAAAGATTGTTTCGATTCAGTTACCAACCAGGTACTACTATGAATGAACACATCACTATATTTAATCAGTTAGTAGCAGATCTGTTAAATTTAGATGTTAAATTTGAAGATGAAGATTTGGCTTTGATTTTGTTGTCATCCCTTCCTGATTAATTTGAACATTTGAAAACTATGTTACTTCATGGGAAGGAAAATGTATCTTTAGATGCTGTATGTTTTGCTTTGTATAGTCATGAATTGAGAAAATAGGATAAAATGAAAAATAAAATAGTTGCAACAGATGAAGCGTTAGTGGCAAGAGTTCGTTAACAAAGCCAATCAAATGGGAGAAGAGGAAGGTCCAAATCAAAAAGTAGAGTTGCCAAAGATGAGTGTGCTTTCTATCGTGAAAAAGGGCACTGGAAGAAAGATTGTCCAAAGTTGAAGAAGAAAGGGAAAGCTCCGTAAGATGCAAATGTATGTTACAAAGTGCAAAAGTGATGCGGAATCGGATTTCTCTTTAGCTGCATCACCATCAACATCTTATCCAGATGAATGGATCTTGGATTCAGGTTGCACCTATCATACGTCTCCTATGTGAGAGTGGTTCTTCGAACTTGAAGAGCCTGATGGTGGAGTTGTTTACATGGGAAACAACAACCATGTAAAACAGTTGGGATAGATTCAATCAAACTGCGTAATCATGATAGATCTACCAGAATCTTGAAGGATGTTCGGTACGTACCGAATTTGAAGAAGAATCTCATCTCTTTAGGACTCTTGGAGTCAAAAAGCCTGAAAGTGAAGATGCAAGATGGAATTCTTAAAGCAATTTCGGGAGCACTTGTGATGTTGAAAGGCGTGAGAAAGAATAATCTGTATTACTACCAAAGTAGTACAGTTGTTGGGACAGCAGCAGCAGCAACATCTTTCAATAACAAGAAGGATGCAGAAGCAACAAAGTTGTGGTACATGCGATTGGGACATGCTGGTAAAAAATTCTTACAAAATCTTGCCAAGCAAGGATTATTGAAAGGTACGAAAACTTGCAAATTAGAATTTTGTGAGCATTGTATTCTGGGAAAACAGAAAAGAATAAAATTTGGCCCACCTTTCCATAATATCAAGGGTATTTTGGATTATGTGCATTCAAACGTGTGGGGACCTGCCAAGACTTCATCCCTTGGAGACAGGTACTATTTTGTCACTTTTATTGATGATTTTTTCAGAAAAGTTTGGGTGTTTACTATGAAGAAGAAGGATGAAGTGCTTGGGATTTTCCCTAAATGAAAAACTCAGATTGAAAACCAGACGGGAAGAAAGATCAAGATTCTTCGAACAGACAATAGTGGAGAATACAAGAGTGATCTTTTCCAGAAGATATGCCAACAATGTGGCATAGTTCGGCACTTCACAATAAGAAGAACATCGCAGCAGAATGGGATATCAGAGCGTATGAATAAGACACTAGTGGAGAAAGTACGTTGTATGCTATTTAATGCTGGATTAGGCAGAAATTTTGGGTTAAGGCTGTGACATACGCTCAACATTTCGTCAATCGCTTGCCATCATCTACAATAGGTGGCAAGACTCCATTAGAGGTATGGTCTGAACAACCTGCAATAGATTATGATTCTTTGCGTATTTTTGGTTCTACTGCATATTATCATGTAGATGAATCAAAGTTGGATCTACGTGAAAAGAAACCTCTCTTTATGGGCTTTAATGCTGGAGTTAAGGGATACCGTTTGTGATGTCTAGAAGCAAAGAAAACGATTATCAGTAGGGATGTTACCTTTGATGAATCTGCCATGTTGAATAAGGTAACACTAGGTGAGACCAGTAGTACTCCGCAACAGGTGGTGTGTACGTCGAAACAGGTAGAGTTCAAGCAAATAATGGTGAGTCCAGCAAAAATCACCGTCAGTGGCTCTCCTATGATAGATGAGGAGTCAGATGAAAAAGAGGTTTCAACCCAAGAACCTCAACAACAGCAAGAGTCAATTGCCGTTAATAGATCAAGACGAGAAATTCAAAAACCTGCTCGTTTTGCTGATATGGTGGCCTATGCACTTCCAGTTGTTGAAGATGTTCCATCCACATTTTCTGAAGCAGTTTGAAGTACAGAAAATGTTAGATGGAAAGATACTATGGAAGAAGAGATGCAATCTCTTCAGAAGAACAAGACGTGGAAACTGACATAACTACCGAAGGGCAAGAAGGAAATTGGATGTAAATGGGTATTTGCAAAGAAAGAAAGATTTCTTGACAAGAATGATGTTCGCTACAAGGCAAGATTGGCGGCTAAAGGCTACGCTTAGAAGGAGGGAGTTGATTATAATGAGGTATTTTCTCCAGTTGTTAAACATTCCTCTATTAGAATTGCGTTGGCCTTGGTAGCGCAGTTGAATTTGGAGTTAGCTCAACTTGATGTGAAGACCACGTTCGTTCACGGTGACTTGGAGGAGGAAATCTATATGTGTCAGCCAAATGGATTTAAAGTTGCTGGTAAAGAAGATTGGGTTTGTAAACTGAGCAAATCATTGTACGGATTGAAGCAATCACCGAGGCAATGGAACAAACGATTTGACCAGTTCATGATGGGCCGAAGGTACACAAGAAGCAAATATGATCATTGTGTGTATTTGCGCAAGTTACGAGATGATTCCTACATCTACTTACTCTGGTACGTAGATGATACGCTGAGCGTCAAAGAACCAAGTTGAAATTGACAAAATGAAGACTCAGTTGTGTAAAGTGTTCGAAATGAAAGATTTGAGAGAAGCCAAGAAGATTCTCGACATGGAGATAAGCAGGGATAGAACGAGAGGCAAGTTTTGTCTGACACAAAAGTAGTATTTGAAAAAGGTACTACAATATTTTGGCATGAATGGAGATTCAAAACCTGTAAGTACTCCGCTTGCTCCTCATTTGAAACTTAGCAACCTATTATCTCCAAATACGGATGAAGAGCGGGCATACATGGCGAAAGTCCCGTATGCTAATGCAGTTGGTAGCTTGATGTATACAATGGTGTGTACTAGACCCGACATTTCACAAGCAGTTGGTGTGGTAAGCAGATTTATGCATGAAATCCGGGCAAGGGTCATTGGCAAGCTGTGAAATGGATTCTACGGTATATCCAAGATATTGTAGACGTTGGATTAGTATTCAAGCGGGATAAATCACTTGGTCAATGTATAGTTGGATATTGTGATTCTGACTATGCAGGTGACTTGGATAAGCGACGTACTACAAGTAGCTACTTGTTCACATTTGCTAAGGCGCCAGTTAGTTGGAAGTCTACTTTGCAGTCAACGGTGGCTTTGTCTACAACGGAGGCAGAGTATATGGCGATTACAGAAGCTGTAAAGGAGGCAATTTGGCTTCAAGGATTGCTTGAAGACTTGGGAGTTGGTCAAAAACACATTGACGTATTTTGTGACAGTCAGAGTGCTATTCACTTAGTAAAGAACCAGATCTTGCACGCAAGAACGAAATACATTGATGTTCACTATTACTTTGTGTGGGAAATTCTCGAAAAGAGGAGATTTTTGTCCAGAAGATTCGAACTGCGGAGAATCTTACAGATATGCTGACCAAGGTGGTTACAAGATCCAAGTTTGAACATTGTTTAAACTTTGTCAATATCCTACACATTTGAGTTGGCGCCTGAGGGTACAAATTTGGAAGCACTGCAAGAACTATTTGTTATTTTTGTGAGAAGATTTATATTTTTTGGTGGGATTAGAATTTATGCCATGGTGGAGATTTTTTGACTTTGGTCGCAGAAATTTTGGTGGCAGAAATTGATGACTTTTCCAAGCCAAAATTGTTGACATTTTTTGGCAAACATTTAATACCACATCAGTTGTTTTAGAAGTTGTAGGATTGCTTGAGAGTTATAAAAGGACTCTCAAGGTTCCTAATAATATGTACCAAATACACTTACAAAAGAATTACACCAAAAGGATTTTGTAATTCTTTTGTAATATTTCTTCTTCCAAAATTTGTAAGAGCGGGTCGCTTGAGTGGTACACGGAAATTAGGCAAAATTGGCCGAACTCCGTTATCAAATTTTCGGGTGCGTTCTTTCCTTATCTCTTTTATTTATTTCGCATTTATTTAGTAGTTTCTTTTCTATTGTAGTATAGTAATCAATATATTTGTCGGGTATATTTGTAGTATTTTTATACGGTTCATTTGGGTGTATTTATTCTTATTCGTGTGTATGTATTATTTATATATACACGGGTATATTTGTGATAATACACCGTGCATGTAAATTCTGTCTAGGAGACTGGGTTTTAAGTGGGACCGCTTGTGACCCCTCCAGCCTGTCCTGGGAATTTATTTGGAATGGTAATTCTGTCTTAGGAGATTGTTTGACAATCTTTCCTAGGAATTATCGAATCGGTTTAAATCACTAGTTCAATTTTTTTGAGTGGGAAATTACCCGATTTCCCCAACAGTAGTCATATTTGAATGTTCTAAAATTAAGATTTCGGAGATGACTCCTTCACGAAAGCTAAAGACATCATTGATCTTTCCAAATTCCAACTGTATAAATATCTTGTGAAAACAGTGAATCGCCCGAGACAATTAATTCTTTTAACCATTGTCAAATCTTGATATTTTCCGATTTGCACAAGTTGAATATTTTGAAATTGAAAGAGGCTTATAAACTCAATGATTTTTAATAACTGTTTACTGGAATCAATTATTGTTAGTAACGTGGAACAATGTTAAAGAATTTTTAGACAATTATTGTTAGTTACGAATGAAAAACTTTTTAAAATATATCGATGAATGCTGATGGGTTTTTATATTTGCTAATTTTCAGGTTTTAGATGAAACTCATGTTTTCATTCAAAGGGTTTTTATTTAGTGTAAGATTAGTGTTGTGTGTGTATGTGTATGTGCCTATATATATAGGATTAATTACAAAATCTCTCCTCAAGATTTAACCAATTTTGTACTTTGTCCCCTAACATTATTTTTGGTTTTTGACTTTAGCCTCTAACCATTAATCAATGCTAACATTGTATAATGGAAATGTCAAAAAAACATTGATAAGGGTTAATTACAATAAATTCCCTTACGATATAATGTGTTTTGCACTTTACCTCTAATATCATTTTTTTCTTAATTTGCCTATTTATCGCTAAAATCATTAGTCAACTCCAATTTTTTTCATACCATTCAAGATAAATAATGTATAAAAATATTAATATCCCTAACATAATAATAAAATTTATTATATATTCATGGGTATAGGTTTTGATAAATTTTATCCCTATAATTACAGGTTTTTTAGATAGAGGAAAATATCCCGCTAATTTCACATGATAAGTTAAAAAAATTATTAGTGCAGAATTAAACTATGAAAATATTGTTAAAGGTCTATAGATTGGGTTTGTTTGAATTGAAGATTACTTGGCAAATCTTTTAGAATAATAGCACTTTTTGCTATTTGATGTTTGTGAAACAAAAAGATGGTCGAAAAAATAAAGTTGATTGGGAAATGTGTTATAATGCAACAGAATTTTTTTGAAAAACATAGCAATCAAAATAAATTTTAATATCATCTAAATATGGTATATTAAAAGAACAACAATAAACTTTGAAACCCAAATCAACTATATTTCTCTCTTTTTTTAGTATTACCAACAAAAAAATGTATACTTCGTTATAAAGAAATATTTAGCTATTAAAAGAAAAGCATAGTCATATGCATACTCCCAAAGAGAAATTGACAATATCTTGACCTTTTTTAGACTTTTAAAATATTTCACACTTTAATTTTTCAATAACAATTTTAATTTTTTCATTATTGTGTCAAATTAGCAAGATATTCACCTCAATAAAAAAAATGTAATTATGGAGTGGAATATAACTAGGACCGTATCAATAAAAATATTATATTTTCATTATTATGTATGGAACATTAATTTTTTACAAATTATTTTCTTGGGAGCTATCAAATATTGGAGTTCGCTGATGATTTTAGTAACAAACAAACAAATTGCGAAAAAAATTATGTTAGAGGATAAAGTCAAAACAAGCTATATGTTAAAGGGATTTATTATAGTTAACTCTTAGGGATAAAGTGTTAAGAGATAAAGTGACTAGCAGTTTAAGAGATAAAGTGAGGAAAAAAAATATCATTAGAGAATAAAGTGTAAGAATGATTACACCTAAGGAGGAATTTCTGTGATTAACACACACACACACACGTGTGTGTGCACGTGCATGTACTGGTTATTAAGGGAAATATTTGTCTAAAAACACAAAGAAAGAAAAAGAGTTCTTCACTAATTTAAGCAAATTTTCTGGTTTGGACAAATTCAGTATTCGTTATGAAAGGTTGATGAGACTCAGCATCTTTTAACAAATGTTCCTCTATCGATACTATATGCTGAATATAGCAATATATAGAAACTCTTTTTAAATGTTTGTGTAGAATTTTCTGGTTATTAAGATGGTCTTTTCTCATGGTTCAAATCCGAAATATTTTAAAAGAAGTAAAAGTCCTCTCATAAACAAGAATATTAGGGCTCCAAAGGGAAGGGTAACTAAGGTTGCAACTTGAATATTTATGATTGTTGTCAATATAGGTTATGTAATATAATTTATGCATAATTGTTAAAACTTAACTGTAAACTTGCTTTTTGTAAAAAGTAAACTGTCTAGTTATTGGAACTCTAGTGAAGTTGAAAATTTTAGTTTGCTTTATCTATCATTTGTTAAGTTGACTTTGATCTAGGTTTTCAAGTTATAAATCCTAATTATCCTATATATTTAAGCCCAAATACTCTACTTTACTACAAGTTTACCCGTCAAATGAGTACAATGATAATTGGATTGATTCGACACCGGTATGGGCAACTACCATGGTCTTTAAACTTACTATGGCCTTATTCGGCAAGCAAGTTTTTGACCAAATTTGTCAGCTACAAGTTTTTAAATAACTTTAACAATAGTAATTTCAAAAAACTTCTCAAAAATTTTAAACTATACACTTCAAAATATTCACAAATATACACATTTCAAAAAAATTTTCCACAACTTCAACAGTAAAATTTTAGACAAATACCCAAAAACTTACTTGCCAAACAGGCTCATATCTAAAAAACAAAGAAATCAAGTAAAAACAATACTATCAATTAAACTAATAAAAACAATCAAAATGACAGTGAAAAACTTGGTACGAGGACTTCTTGAAGCTACAAATCCCTTGTTGTTCAAGATTAAGAAATAATCCGATTGATTTAGGCCATTAACTCATGATTGGTTAAGGATATATATATATTTCAATTTTGTTTGAATATTACTTTCACGATTACTCAAACATACTCGCACTAGACCTTCACTGATATGATCTTAGCTCATGAAGATCAATGTAGTTTTTAGTAGGTCTGCCTAAATACATCTCCTACATAACGCGAACATGTGTTTTAAGTTTCATGAATCTTGAACTACACTTATATGGCAACCTTTAATACTCAACAAATGATTAAGTGATTCATAGTTGGTGACCAAACAACTACAAATGTAAGCATAGACTCATGAATTCACAAATTCACAAGCTAGCAAAAATCAACCAAAACTACTTCTAAACAAATTCATCTTCATTCTAGCAGAAAATAGTTTAGCTAGACATAAAGTTAAGCTTATTTAAACACAAGACATAAATGAACACAATAAATTCATGTAACAAGACATAAATGAACATAAGAATTTAAACAGCAAAGGATGAGAGATTCTTATTCAAGATGTTGAAATAAGCTCCTCAATTTTCCTTTACTTTTGGTTCAATCTGCTAAGTTTACAAGCTCTTTTCTTCTACACTACCTCTCTCAAAACTCTCCAAAGTCTCTCTAAGAGTTTCTAAGTCCCCATGGATGTATCTTCAATCCCTAATGCAAGGTATTTGTAGAAGAAAAACCCTAACTAAGTTACTTCTTGGAAAGACACAAAATCACTTCTTCAAGGCTACAACATTTCTTCTTGGAAAATGATAAGTGACTAATTTACGTAATAATTATATGATATTTTATATTATTTTTAGTCACTTTGGTTACATTATTGGAAGAATATAAATAATTTTAGCTATAATTGGTGAAAAATGCTTTTAAGTGATTAAATAAGGTTTTTACCACTTTTTACTTGGATTTTGTGAATTTTGACAGTTTTGACATATTTTTGTATTTTGGCTATAACTTGAGATACAATAATCGGATTGAAATGCCTCTTGAACAATTTGAAGACAAGAGATAGATCTACAACTTTGGTGAAGACATCTAAATCCAGTTTGAAGGTTTTCTAGGCCAAAAAGTGGAATTAGAGTAGCTAATGTCTATTGGTTGAAGCTGAAATAGGGCCACGAGCAGTCAAGGGTATTTTGGTCATTTATCAGCCTACACAAATCCAAATGAGGTGATTCTTGATGCATTGGAAAGTTAACGCAAAGAGCTACAACTTTTATGTTTTGATCAAGAGCTAGTTCAGTCTTCATCATCAAGAAAAGTTCGGTTTAAATTGATGCAAAAACGAAGCAGAGCTGAAAATTGAACAAAAGTGCACAAAATGACACTATAGCAATCCCACTGGAATTTGGCCGGATTTGTGGCCGGATTTGTGGTAGGATTTATGGCCGGATTTCTGGCCGGATTGTGGTCAGAGAAGACTGTTCTTTACGCGGAAAACTCAATTTCACCTCCACTAAATCACATGCAATGCTAGACATGTGAGAAATATCACCAGCTGTAAAAGGAAGGTGGATGCCTCATTTCTTGACCAACTTTCATTATAAAATAGCCAAGACTTGCAAGATTGAGGGGATCCAATAGAGGGAGATACGGGAGAAGCTTGGAGTGCAGAAATGTAGCTCTTTCATCTTCTTAGTGTAGGTTAGTTTAGCTAGTTAGTTCATCCTTCTTGTATATTAGCTAGATTAGGATGAAGATGGAGATGAAGAAGGAGGAGTTGAAACTCAAGTGACATGGGTTATCTCTTCTCCAACTTTTTATCTTTTGTACTTGATTCTAAGTTCAGTTAATATGCAAGATCTAGATTTTGTGTTTATTATGTGTCTTTAAAGTTTATGCCTTGGGTTTGGTTGAATTTTCTATGATTGTTAGTGTTTATTATTTGGCTATTTGATTGCTAGTATTTGAGCAAGTTATTTAGCACTTTAGCTCTTTAAATCATGATTAATCTGGTACCATTGATTGTGATTATCTAAGGTATTGTTTCTGCAATGAAAATTGAGATTTAACACTGGTTCAAGGAGTGCTAAACATAGGGAGTACACTCACGAGAGTAGAGGTGCATCTATGTGGTTTTGGTGATTCATTTCATGTAATTTCATTGAAGAAGTGAACTTGTAGCTAACTTCATAACTATGAGAATAGGTATGGATTAGTTATAAGTATAATTGATTCACTACGAAAGTAGGATTCATGTGCATAAGAAAATTACACCATAACTAGCCTAGATAATAGTACTCAATGATCCAAATATAGCATTTGCATGAGTAGTCAGGGATACCACAACCTAAGGAGTTTCCATTTGTTATTTTCTAGCATAATTCAGTAGATTTTAATTCTTATAATTCATTGATAGTCTAAATAATAGAGAACCTTTACTAATACTGGTAATTGCAATCTTCCTTGTGGGATCGACCCTTAAAACCCTATACTCACTCACGATTCGTATACTTGCGATAAATCGCTTGTGGGGTATTTTGGAATTTATAAATGTAAAACTTGATTGTGAATGAGCTAAATATTATATGTATACCCTGCGCACGTCAAGTTTTTGGCGCCGTTGCCGGGGAAGATTTGGCAATATCGTTGTGAAGAGTAACTTTATTAATTTAGACATTTTTACTTGTTATAGTGTGGATGTTATTTTATGTTATTTTTGTGTTTTATGTGTATGTGTATCATTACCTATTTTTTTTACTAATTTTGCTTTTGAGGTTGTTTAAAAGCAGTTTTAACTGATGAGAAGGGTAGGTCAATTTGGAGGACAATGCTTGAGAAGTGGAAGATTGGTAATGGATGATTACCAAGTGCAATGCTCCTTCAATAGAGGTAACCAAGAAATTACTGAATGCATGTCTTTTGAAGATGGTTTAAGGTGCTTAAAGGCAAAATTTGATGTAATTAAAGTTCAAATAGACACCATGATGCATGAAATTGAGCAAAGGAGAAATGTTAATGCTTTTAATTCTTATCATGTGATTTGTGACTTGTGTGGAGGTTATCATGCTACTAGTACATGCATGCAAGCACATAATGTGGATTATTATGATGAATTAGAGCATTACAGTCATTGTTTTGATCAATACAATGCTAATTGGAGCAATTCTCATGCTTATACTTGGGATAATCAATGTACTTATAGTGATTATCCATATTTTTATGATTACCAACCTGAAAGTATCCAATATGAATCAAAACCATCTTGGGAGTTCGCAATAGAGAAGTTAGCTAATGCACCTATACCTTGGGAGTTAGAAAGTGAACCATTAGCTAATGATTCTAATGCATCTTGGGAGCTAGCTGTAGAAAATTTTTCTAATTAATTTGATTTAGCAATAGAAAAGCTAGCAAATGCAACTTCCGACCGTTTTGATAGCATTGAGGAAAGAATAGATGAATTAGCTTCTCACTTTGGTAGAATACATGAGTAATTGAATGCATTGGTGAAGTTATTTCCTCTAATAATTTGCAAAATGATCCTAGCATGAATGGTGGAAATGTTGTATGTGAAAATGGATTGCATTTTGATGAAAATGATGAATCTCAAGTGTGTTTTGATGAGCAAATATCCATTTCACATGATAATATCTTTGGAACTAACTTTGAGCCTTAAGATGTGAGTTTTAATGACTCATTTTCACCCCTCTTGAGGAGTGCATTGAAAGTATAGGTTCTAAAGGTATTAATGCCCAAGATAGCCTCATTGCAGCTCCTTTGGTAAGTTTTCAAGTGGTGAATATTAAAGATAATATCTATGAATCACTTGAGATAGGTAAGCCACTTTCATTTCTCACATCATTAGATCATGTGGTCTTGGCTATAAAGTCACCATTTAATGATCCACCACGACCTATAATGGTAGATTATTCGTTAACCAAACCTCCTTGATAATGAGGTTATATAGTCAAGCCAATGACTATAAAGAATCGCTAGTTGGGAGGCAACCCAACGATTTCTTATTTTTAGTAAGTTTAAGTTGTTTAATTATTGTTTTTATGTGTTTTATAGGTGGCAATGGCAATGGTTTATCCAAATTGTTCAAGTGCAAAAGAGATTAGAAGGAAGTAAAAGGGAGTTTTCTTGTTCATTTGATCTAATTCATGCATTTAAAGTGTTTTAAGCTAATGCTATATCGATGCATGATTTCATGATTCTAATTGCATTCAGTTGAGAAAAGCACATTTTTCATGTTTAAGGTGAGTTTTTCTTGAAAAAAATGAAGAAAGTTGAAAATTGGGTGAGTTGCAAGCTTGATTAAATGGAAAACGGAAGGAAAAAGTGCAGAAATAAAAATTTTCTGCAACAAATCCGGCCATAAAATGGCCGGATTAACAGGGGAAGAAAATGAAAATTTTTGGAGCTATTGGCTCGAATCCAGCCGGAAATCTGGCCAAATTTCGGCTGGATATGCAGAATTGAAAAAAAAAAAATTCAATCCGGCCAGAAATCCGGCGAAGTTTCGGCCGGATTGTAGGCCAGATTGATCTGTGATATTGAAAAATTTTTGTTTGGCTACTGGCCAGTATTCGGCCGAGAATCCGGCCGGATATCTTGCCAAAAACCGGCTGATTATGGCCGGTTTTGCGCATCAAAGGGGAATCCGCGCACGGATTCCCCAAATTCCTTCTTCATTTCTTCTTCAATTCACACACACACTCACACCTAAAACACACACTATTCCTAAAATTCATCTTTTCACCATCCAATCTCCAAACTAAATACATCAAAATATTCCCCTTTCCCTTGTGAGTTGATTTCATAACTTAAAATCCTTTAAAAACAAGTTTTAATTCGGATTTGAGTTTGAGAAGAACAAGGGTTTCAAAATTTTGAACTCTTCATTTGGGGCCAAATTGGAGTGAAATTTTTGGGGGTTTCTTCACCATTTGCATCCATAATCAACAACAAACAAGTTTGAGGTAACAAATCTTCACCAAATGTTGTCATTTGAATTTTGCCAATTTTCATTTTTTTTTCTATTTTTGAGCAATTTCGAATTTTTTTCATTTTGTGAAGTTTGATGCTTTTTATTATGCTTATTGAGCTTATTGATGATTATTGGTGATGTTTAACTCATGGGTTTGTGATTATTTGGTGACTTTAGCAATTTTTAGCTAATTTTGAGGATTAATTTGATTTGATAATTATTAGCTAAATTCTTGAGCTAATTAGATTAAAGAAAAATGTAGGAGATCAATGGATTGTTCTAGGATATTTACATGCTAAATTTAGGCTTAATTGGCTTATCCTTTGATTTTTAGCATGTTTATTCTAGAAATTTTGGTGAAAAGAAGAATTAATGATCTTTTTAAGCTTAAAATTCATGGTTAAGGTGTTATTAATACTTAATTATGCTTATTTAGGTCATTAAGTTGGAAGTGAGTTGTGTGTTTGTTTAATTGCTTCCTCTAATTATTTGGACATTATATGCTTAAATGTTTTATTTGGGGAAATGATAAGAGCACTTGTTGTTGATAATCAATTTTGATTTTTACTTATGGTGTTAATTGTTAATTATTATATAAGTAAGTTGATAAGATTGTCTAATTAAAGATAAAGGGGTAAAAGTGAATGAGTTTTCCTTATCTTTACTTAGCAATGTACCTATTAAATGAAGTTAATGTTTAATTATTGAATTTAGGTACAATGGCTCGCACTAAGAAAGTCGGAGTGAAATCTCCTCCTCCTAATAGGAGAGGAGAATCTTCGACGTCTAGACCGCCGCGCATGAAAAGAAAAGCAAGTAGACGTTTAGTGCTTGAGGACGAGCCATCATCCGGAGAAGAGACTCAACAATAAGAGGAACAAGAGGCACAAGGGAAACAAGAGGAGGAAGTCCCTTATGATAAGTCACGCTTCACCTCCGCCGAAAATGAAACTTGGTACAATGCTAGGAAGGGAGCTAAGGTATTGGTGGAGAAAGATATCACTCAGGATGCTGAGGAGGTCCACCATCTCAAGGCCTCCTTTGCCAAATTGGGATGGGAAAACTTCTTTAACATCCCAAACTTCTATTATGAAGAGTTTGTCCGAGAATTTTATGCAAATATGGAGGACAAGAAGGTTTTTCGCTACGATACAGAGGTGATTACCAGTACAGTGCGAGGGAGACAAGTTCGAGTCCATAGAGCTGATTTGGAGAGCTATCTTCATGTTTTGGATGTTGGGTATAAGGTAGATTTGAAAAAAGCTTTCAAACCCAACGATTTGGACTCTTGGAACATGCTAGAGGCACTTGTACGCTTGGGGGTTGAGTACAAGGCTACTCGGAAGACTGGGAGATATTCAGTATTGACCTCATCCTTTCCGGAGTCGCAACGTCTTCTTATTTACCTGTTCGTCCAATATTATTTCGAGGGCAAGTGGAACCAATGAGGCACGCACAAGTGACATCTACTTCTTGGATAAAATGGAGCATGGTTTAGGCAACATCTGAGACATTCCATTGGGAAGCATTATCACCAATCACATGTGGACAGTGGTTCGAAGTAATGACATTAAACATGCTTTCTCATATCCTCGCTTCTTGACCTTGGAGTTTCAAAGGGCTGGAGTGGATTTTTCTAACGCTATCCCTACAGGTCTCAAGAAAAATGACGTCTTTACACTTGAATTTTGCAGGTTTATTTTGAAGAGTAAAGATGTAGGTGGTCCTTCGACTCAAGAAGGTGCTCATGGAGATATTAGGCACGAGGAGGAAGCGGAAATTGCATGAATTGAAGGTTGACACAACCACCCCCCGGGTTCAACTGAGCCGTCTTCTTCATGTCGTCCATCCTCGCCTCAGGACACTCGATCATTTCTGAAGAAGATAATGGATAAACTGCTTTGCGTTGAGACTGAGGTGAAGAAGAGTCGACAAGAGAACAAGCGGAACTCCGAGCGTCTTCGTCGCATCGAGACCAAACTGGGCATTGAAGCTCCTCCGACTCCACCCTCTTCACCTGACCAAGCGGCTACTTGAGGGAGTGCTCGTCACCACGTGACATTGCTGCTAGTTTTTTTTTTTATTTTCTGTAGTACTTGTGATGTTTTCCTTTTTAGTAATTTTCTTTATTTCTTTTTTGTGGACTAATCCAAGTGATCTTCATCTTTGTTGTGGTGTTAGTGATTCGGACTACTTATGGTTGGAAATTCATCACTTGGACATGGATTCGGATTGCGCAAGTTCAATTGAGCGGTATTTTCTTTTACTCTTTATGTATTTTCCTTTTCTCACATTGAGGACAATGTGAAGTTTAAGTGTGGGGGAGGAAAATATTTGAACTTGCATTTTAATGTTATATGATGATATTTTGTGGATTTAAATGCTTAGAAATGTTGGAATTGTGTTTGGATATATTGCCATGTGGATAATTTGCTTGAAATTGGGTATGTTGGCAGAGAGTTTCATCCATTTATAAGAAAAAATTTTGTCAAAATTTTTCTAAAATCTTTTCCAATATTTCATTAAGGCCCAAAAGTTCTTCAAATTTTTGCATTTTTATTCAAAAAGGGCCAATTTGTTCCAACCTTAAGTGTTTTATTCTTCCATTTGTTGAAACATTATATGTATTTTGGAATATTTAATCCTCATTTAACTTGGAAATGATTAATATGCAATTAGGATTCTTACATTTTAAAAAGTATATCCGGTAAAGTTGGGAGAATTATGCCTATAATTTTGCATTTTGAATGAGATTTCTCCTCTTTATTTAATTTTTCAATTAAGTGATTGATATAGTCGATAAAGGTTATACTCCTCCTTTGATTATTCTTATATATTTTCTATGAGGGAAAATTTATTTATTGTCTTATAAAAAAAAGAAGAAGAAAAAAAAAGTAAATAAAAATTATTCTACTCCAATAATTCTCGTACCGAGTAACCAGGGGTTGGCATCTACAAATGTCTACATTCGCGTAAAAAGGTATTTGAATTAAGAGTATGCATAGCAACTTGAATAAGTGAAATGTTGAGCAACCAGGGATCTTCACCTAAAAGTGTCGATTTTCCCGTAAAAAAGCATTTTCACTATTTAAGTAAAATTAGTGTGAATAAGCCCCTCTTAGTTGTAAAATAAAAAGATAAAAAAAAAAGAAAAGGATGAAGATAGGAGGAGGAATGCTACAAATTGACTATATGATTTACTTATTTGTGAAATTAGGTTAGGGTGAGAAATTAAGTTTAATTTGTTAAATTAGTGTATAATTATCTTTCCTTTACTTAATATTATGAGTATTTAGTGTAATTTGAACAATTACATAATGATTGTTTTCCAAGTCATGAGGAATTAAATTTGACAAAAGTGCATATATTGTTTTACCCCTTGAATCATTGTAGTTGATTATGTATGGATTACTTGAGAACAAGCAATGATTTAAGTGTGGGGGACTTTGATAAGTGACTAATTTACGTAATAATTATAAGATATTTTATATTATTTTTAGTCACTTTGGTTACATTATTGGAAGAATATGAATCATTTTGGCTATAATTGGTGAAAAATGCTTTTAAGTGATTAAATAAGGTTTTTATCGCTTTTTACTTGGATTTTGTGAATTTTGACAGTTTTGACACATTTTTGTATTTCAACTATAACGTGAGCTACAATGATCGGATTGAGATGATTCTTGAACCAATTTGAAGATAAGAGATAGATCTACAACTTTGGTGAAGACAGCTAAATCCAGTTTGAAGGTTTTCCAGGTCAAACATCCCAATTACAGTAGCTAATGTCTCTATTGGTCGAAGCTGAAACAGGGCCATGAGCAGTCAAGGGTATTTTGGTCATTTCTCAGCCTACACAAATCCAAATGAGGTGATTCTTGATGAATTGGAAAGCTAACTCAAAGAGCTACAAATTTTATGTTTTGGTCAAGAGACAATTCAGTCTCCATCATCAAGAAACGTTTGGTTGAAGTTGATGCAAAAATGGAGCAAAGTTGGAAATTGAACAAAAGTGCACAAAATGACACTAGCAATCCCACCGGAATTTGGCCGGATTTGTGGCAGGATTTCTGGCCGGATTGTGGTCAGAGAAGACTGCTCTTTACGCGGAAAACTCAATTTCACCTCCACTAAGTCACATGCAATGCTAGACATGTGAGAAACATCACCAGCTGTAAAAGGAAGGTGGATGCCTCATTTCTTGACCAACTTTCATCATAAAATAGCCAAGACTTGCAAGATTGAGGGGATCCAATAGAGGGAGATACGGGAGAAGCTTGGAGCGCAGAAATGTACCTCTTTCATCTTCTTAGTGTAGGTTAGTTTAGCTAGTTAGTTCATCCTTTTTGTATATTAGCTAGATTAGGATGAAGATGGAGATGAAGAAAGAGGAGTTGAAACTCAAGTGACATGGGTTATCTCTTCTCCAACTCTTTATCTTTTGTACTTGATTCTAAGTTCAGTTAATATGCAAGATCTGGATTTTGTATTTATTATATGTCTTTAAAGTTTATGCCTCGGGTTTGGTTGAATTTTCTATGATTGTTAGTGTTTATTATTTGGCTATTTGATTGCTAGTATTTGAGCAAGTTATTTAGTACTTTAACTCTTTAAATTATGATTAATCTGGTACCATTGATTGTGATTATCTAAGGTGTTGTTTCTGCAATGAAAATTGAGATTTAACACTGGTTCAAGAAGTGCTAAACATAGGGAGTACACTCACCAGAGTAGAGGTGCATCTATGTGGTTTTGGTGATTCATTTCATGTAATTTCATTGAATAAATGAACTTGTAGCTAACTTCACAACTATGAGAATAGGTATGGATCAGTTATAAGTATAATTGATTCACTGCGAAAGTAGGATTCACGTGGATAAGGAAATTACACCATAACTAGCCTAGATAGTAGTACTCAATGATCCAAATATAGCATTTGCATGAGTAGTTAGGGATACCACAACCTAAGGAGTTTCCATTTGTTATTTTCTTGCATAAGTCAGTAGATTTTAATTCTTATAATTCATTGATAGTCTAAATAATAGAGAAACTTTAGTAATACTGGTAATTGCAATTTTCCTTGTGGAATCGACCCTTAATACCCTATATTCACTCACGATTCGTATACTTGTGATAAATTGCGTGTGGGGCATTTTGGAGTTTATAAATGTAAAACTTGATTGTGAATGAGCTAAATATTATATGTATACCTTGCGCACGTCAGAAAAGACAGCTGAAATCTATGCTATAAATGAAGTTGTAAAGCAGTGTGAAATGCCTGCAAGTAGCTGCGCAAGGACTTGTTCAGCTGCATTAAGAATACGCGGGTAGGAAAATGTGGGTGTGGTCCGCATTTTAGTTGGCGTTCTTGCCTCCTCTACATTTTCTGATTTTCTGTCTTTTTGGGTTCACCTCAAAACGTGTGTGAAAACATGAGTAGCCACCCATTTTTGTCCACATTTAATATTCAGGAAACTTGAGTTGCTCACTTTTGTCATTTTCTAATTGTCATCAAATCATTTCCAACACGTTATTTGTATTCTACTTGTTCCAAATCAATCATCAATCACCAAAACCTACCAAAAGTAACATAATTTGTAAGTTAAACCATTCAAATGCAAGTTTTGGTTGTCAAATGTGACTTATAGAAATAATTGGCAAAGGAGCTAAATTTCATCTTTATCCCTTAAAAACACACCAAAAACTAGTAATAAATTACACTAAAAACATGCAAATAAAATGCTTGCCAAAGTTTATCATCTAGTGGTTCCAATTTCTGTGATTCCAATTGAGTTTTATGAAATTTCATTTACTTTTTTCGTTTTATACATTGAACAAAAGAATCAATTTAGCCAAATTGTACAGTTTCGGAGCTAAATGTTTTAGGCATCAATACAAGGGACAAATTTAGCAGAAATTATATGCTTCATAATGAACTTGTTTTGCCAAAACATTGGCCATCACCTTGTGAAATATCCCACGTCGACAAATAGAAGACGAAGGGAAAGGAACATAATGTTCGATCGATCTGTTGATTTATTTATAACATTGGGTTAACCATTTTAAATTCATAGTTTCAGCTCAAAACTATTATTGGGCTAGCCTATTGGGTGCAGGCATTACAAATGGCATTAGAGTGAATTTCGCGTGATCTCTATATGAATGAGTCTAGGGTCAAGTGATGTTATGGTTCCAACTACGGTGGCCTTCAGATTTGCATTTTTTATCTATTATCGTCATTGTAAATTACCTTCATTTACATAATTTTTTTGTTAAAAATTATTGGCTCTGTTTGGATTAACAGTTTTTGATAATATTTTACTACAGTAGTATATGTAAAAAACTTTTACTGTAGATTGTTTCTGTGGTGTTTTTTGAGGGTATTTGGAATATATTTTGGTGTACTTTTGAAATTAAAAAATTTTTTAATATACCTTTTAAAAATTAACACTACCACCCACAATCGCCACCATTCTATCCTTATTATTTTCTCCTCCCTCTCCCTCTTCCTTCTTCTCTTTCTCTCCTTCCCTCTTCCTCCTCCCCTCTTTCCATCCCTCTTCCTGGAGGGAAAGAGAGAAAGAGAAGAAGGAAAATGGATTGCTATAGTAATACAATGCTACATCCTCTTTGGTTTTGAACAATATATCATGTCTCTCTTCTGCTTTTTCCTTGTTATTTTCTTGGAACAGTTGTTCACTCCTTTAGACCAAATTTTTTTTTTTTTTTTTATCGAATTCTCGATTACTGGCCAATAAGCACCCCCACCCATAACTCATGACTATGCAGCATGATTGTGTTGCTAATTTGCTATTAAGAAAAGGGTCTATTACAAGGGAAACTAGTTTGGACGCTCCCATGCATTCTGATTGTTCACTTCGTTCTTCAATGAGTATACTTTGATTACAATTAACAATTGCAGATTTTTATGCCCTTGATAATTCAGGATAGAACAGCAATACAAACTGAAATTTTATATCAGCTATTTGTTTAGAATTTTGTCCTGTTTTGGTGATACACATGTAATTTATCTTTGATTTGCTATCAAAAGTGGATTGGTTGTGGTTGAATTTCTAGCCAATTCTAGTTAACCTGACAGTAGCTATTGGTGTAGGAATAAGAATAGAGGAAGATGATAGAAGCTGTTCCTATGAAATTGGAATAGGCTTGATCGAAAATGCATTGAATTGTTATCAAAATGGATTCCTAGCACAGTGTCCAAGGTAGTAACTATAATATTACAAAGTAGACCTTTCATCTATATACCAAGCAACTTACAAGTACAGAGTTCATGTTTCAATTTGTGCTCCAAGTTAGAAATTTGGATGAAAGAGAACTCAAAGTAACAAATGTACTGTAATAATTTGGATGCTGAAGATAGAATCAACATGCTTTTGTAAGTGTCTTGAGTCACATCCTATCCCGTCAGTTAAAACCAGTGTTTTATTTATCACATTAATGGGAGTACAAATGGACTACCATTTATAATATTACATTTAATGACAGAAAAGAGATCGATACTTGTCCCTACTGAAGAAGCTGGAGCTGAAGCAGCCTAGAGGGCTAATTTTATAAACTTTCTGGATAGAGTGCTTTCTATTCGTAAGAATTCAACTGTCAAAAGAGTTTTATGTTTTGTTCTCAGACAAGTATGATCTATCTCGTGTGAAAACATGGATCACTGCTGCTTTAAGTGCTAATGTCCAAGGGCTTCGTGTTATGTATGGGACTATTCGGTATTTCCTCATTTGATTTTCACTTGTGATACTTTTAACAGAAATGGAACTGAGACTCCGCAAGTTCAAAATTCCAACTGATACACATTCCTTGAACCTTCAAACCTTAGATTTCCCTAACGTTGAATTTCAGGATGATTACTCTTTGCAATCTAACTACCACTTGTTTAACTTCCCATTCCTTGAAGTATTTTTATTGTCTAGCTGCAAATGGTAGAATGTGAAGCTTCTTACATCGAAACACCCTGGCTTTCTAGTTTCCAGAAGTCAGACCCCATTTTTGAATTTGTGAGCGATGGATGAAATGACTGGAAAATTGAGATCTGTAGAACCAGCCTCAAAGAATCCAAATGTAGTGCGAATGAGTCTGCAAATTTCCATTTTTCTAGCCAGTCAACAAACGATGATGCATCTGTACAGTACGGGGCTTGCAGTATACTCATCTTATCCCAAGTGGGGAGATAAGCTGTCAAGCCTGTATGGTCCTAAAAGGGTTCTCTGCTTTTATTAGATTCCTGGAACTGTCTAGTGATCTTGCCAAGGTAAATATCCTCCTTGATGTGGTTACTTAAATTTTAGTAGTTCGACTATCATGTTGCCTTTAAAATTGATCAAAATTATCTTTTGTTACTCTCTTTCATTGTTCACCCAATTTGAGATTGTACATATGAGTTCTGGGCAGGTTTAGTCTGTGTTATAAGTACTAGTGGTTTAAATGGTCTTACCATTTCTGTATGATTTGTTTCCTTTTTTTTTTTTACGTACATGATCTTGCTACAACATTTAATTTAGCTTTTTTCTCATGTTGTATATCTTGACTAATTCTAGCTTTATTCCATTATTTCCTAAGGTACTTTCTCATAGGGAACCACCATGTCCTCTTCCATTTCTTGATAAGCTTACCGACCTGAAAATTTACACGGCTAGGATAGCAGTAGGAACTGATGCAGTGGTGATACACTTTTTGAAGATGGCAACAGTTTTTCAATCACTTATTATTACTAGGTTAGCTCTTCAAGTTATAGTTTCACCTGCCCCCAGAAGCTAAGGAAAAACAAGTTTACGGGCTTGCATAAATATGATGGCAATTGAGTGTAATGTTCAATTTAACTCTTAAGCATTGTTTTTGTGTGTATTTTTTGTCATATGATTTGTTAAAGCTGGCGATTTTCATTTTCTCTTTTGTAACTTTACGACACAGGTTTGTGCAGACAATGCTGCTGACAAGTGACAACTACAAGGGAATCAAATTGATGCCTGGTGGGGTCTTTTGTCTAACTTGCCTCAAGATAGTGAAATTGCAAATTCCTATTATCCTAGCACAATGGAGAATTCTTTGGTAAAGGTTTTAAAACAGAATGCGACAGAGTGGAATGATTGTAAATATACATGCAGGATGACGGGCAGATGATGAAACAAGGTACAGGTCAGCTGTTCAAGTTTTCCTGAGGCTCAAATCATGTATCGATGGTGCCCTTTCGGAAGTGATAATGCCCTTACCCAGAGAATAGTCTAGGATTTTCAAGTGAACTTCCTTTGGAAAATGCTAAAGATTTTTCCTTGAGATTACCTAAATTTCTGTTTTTGTTTATCCTCAGGTTTGCAAATATATATAGTTCTTCACTAATCTGGATTTCTTTTTCTTTCCTTCACACTACTTTATTATGTTATCGTTTGTTTTGTGACTTTTGTCTTTCTCTCTCTCAAATTCTCTGTTTATGGCTTATGTAGCAACCACACGTGCATCCCATCTCATATTTACCATTGATAATATGCAATTGAGGCCCAAAATCTCATGGAGTCACTGAGTATTTCACTTATAATTGAAGTAAACCAGCAGAAAGGATTTTCGTCACACTAAAACAGATGGAGAAATGTATAATCCAGCTTCAGTCTTTGTCCTTTGCTCTCATGTTAACAGTGACGGAGCCAGGATTTTTTTTTCTAGGGGGTCAACATTTTCTTAATATGCTATGCTCAAAATAATTTCCATCCATTTAAATATATGACATCTAAAAAAATTAAATATTAACTTTAATTATAAATATATATACATAAACTCGCATAATAAAAACTAAAATTGTAAAAAGTTAGAAGGACCAACTTTATTTTACACACATAGTTACACACTATAAATTAAAATTTTCAAAACTTAGGGGGCCATGGCCCCCATCAGCCCGCCTTAGCTCCATCATTGCGTGTTAATGTTCAACAATTCTATTCTCTCAAGTAAGATATAATAATCGTGAAGGTTTGGCGAGGAGAACCGAAACAGTTGTGCCTTGAATTTCGGGAACTGACCCGAATTATAACCATTGTCCTTAATTAGTGGTGCGGGGGAGAAGGCGCACGATATGGCCTATACCATTTTAATTGGGTTATGTATAAATAAGCAGTTCTAGGATTTACTGTGGACACTTTTGGTCAGTTTTTTTTTTCGGAAATAAGAATTCTTTCTCTCTGCCAGAGGATATAGGTCACATTGGAAAAAACCACGTAAATATCTCGTGCTTTTATTTTCTTGCATTAAAATGGTTTATATGGCTGCTTTCGCAACAGACTGTTTTATTCAAAGGATTCTTATACGCTGTCAATTGCTTCAGGGTTTGCATTTATGTGAATGTAGCAGTCAGATAAAACTCGTGTTATAACACTAATTGCTATATGATAACGTTATCATGGAGTAATGTGAAGGCAAATAATTGCCCTATAACTGGATCACTAGCACTTGTTATGAATTGTAAACGTACTCAAGTCCTTACCTGCAGAAGTATATCATAATGCAAAGAAAGATTGGTCACACTGTTTTCTGCCTGTTTCGTTTCTTTCCTTCAGATTGTCTGCATTGGAGGAGATATCATAGGTGTGAGATTGTACGGCTGTGTTTGCACATCAAGAGTGAGTTCTTTGTAAGATTCAAAGTTGACTAGATTAAAAATCTTTCTGTACTTATTTTTCCGATGTCACTTCAAGATTGATTAATACATTCAATTATCCAGGATCTACAACAGGCCAATAGAATGGCTGCACACTAAGGGCAATTATGCAACATCCCTGTCATTCTGGTTTGTGTCTTACTATTTTGATAATCATGCATAATTTTTGTCAAAGGAATTCGTAATATCAATAGCTGACATCTCCTAGTCCTGCATATGAGAGCATGAAAATGCCTTTCCTATCTCAATTATTTTATTTGCACAGTTCCATAGCCGGCCTGGTGACAGATTCATGAACTTCCCCTCCAATATGGACTGGTAAAGCTACATACAGAACCAGTCAATTCTATCTTTTGAAAGATCCAAGGACACCATTTGTTATTTATCACTTCTCAAGAGGATGAATATGGATAGCATTTATGATAAACCATTATTGGAGTGGAACCTGTGTGTATGTTTGGAAGTAGTTCATGAACCTCGTATCCTGTAGCATCTCTCTATATTAATGCCACAATACTCATTTTCTGAGACTCCATCAGATTACCTTTTGAGTTCCCAAATATGCTTATGTATGGTTTAAGCATAGTACCAGTGCAAAGTCAGTTTTGGTTTTTCTTGTTGCCAAATACATAGAATTATTATTGAAGCCAAGAACAGTGTCAATTGCAACTAAGCAGCCCTTCCGTTTTCCCGACCAACTTACAAATATGGAATTCTAGCGTCCAACGATTGAAGGAATCAACCAACCAATTTCAGTTCTAACTCAAAATCCAAGTCATCTTAGCTAGTTTCAGGTCTAAGTTGAAAAATTGGAAGTATGGACCAGAAAAGAAGTCGAAGCAAGGAATTATTGAAGGGTAAAAAGGATAGAATCAGTGAACTTCCTAAAAGTATTTTGAGTCACATCCTATCCCGTTTACCAACAGAGGAGGCTGTTAGAACTAGCGTCTTGTCAAGGAAATGGGAGTACAAATGGACTTCCATTTAAAACCTAACCTTTGATGATGGAAAGAGATTTCGATACTCACCCAGGCGGAGGAAATGGAAACGGCAGAAGCAGCCTAAAAAGACAGATTTTATGAACTTTGTGGACAGAGTTCTTGCTCTTTCTATGCATTCATCGATCAAAGAGTGTCACCTTTTGTTTCTAGACGTGTATGATCCATTTCGTATGAAAACTTGGATCGCTGCTGCTCTAAGCGCTGATGTCCAGAGGCTTTTTTATTTCATATGCTGGGGTCTTGGTATTTCCTCGTTGGTTTTTCACGTCTGATTCTTTGATGAAATTAGAACTCAAACTCTGCAAGATCAAAATTCCGATGAATATATCTTACTCAAACCTTCGTATCTTGGATATCCATGATGTTGAATTTCAGAATGATGACCCTTCTAGCCCCCTGTTTCTTACCTTCCCTGTCATTGAAGAGTTTCTGTCATCGGATTGCAAATGGAGGAATGTGAAGGAGCTTAAAATAGAGGCGCCAAGGCTTGCTAGGTTTGAGATGACAGGCTGCATCTTTATACATGCAAATGATGGATCAAATGATTGCAAAATAGAGATTCGTGGGAGTAACCTTACAAAATTCAAATGTAGTGTTGATAAGTTTGCCAGTTTCTATTTTTCTAGCCAATCAAAACTTGTTGATGCATCTCTAGAGTATTGGAAACCTGACATGAATAATGATATTAACCAAAGAAGCAAGACAGGTTTTCAAGCCTGTATGATCTTGACACGGTTCGCTGCTTTCATCAGATTCCTAGAACCATCTACTGATCTGATCCAGGTAACGATTCTCCTTTATGCCAGTTTCTAAATCTCACCTAATTTAAGCAACTTTGTTCCTTTAAAATGTTCAGAATTTAATTTTGCAATTACCTCTTGCTATTGTCTTTCATTATTCACGCAATTTGAGACTCTGGATAAGAATATAGATGCAAGCAACAGGCTCAGCCTTCGATTTATCACGACTCATGAGTGAAGATGTCATGCCATTCTGATAAATGATTAGCTACATGATGTACATGATCTTGCTAGAAAATACCGTTATGCCTTTTTCTTGTGTTGTATCTTGACTGATGCTTACAGCTGTAAATAAGCCCAATCAAACCAAACATCATACTGTTCAAACTTCTTAGATTATTCAAAAAAGCTTGAAATTGTTTTTGAGCTTTCGTTTTTTATTTATCACGCTGAGGTTTTACCGAGGCAAGCTTGAGTAGGTTGGATTTTTTACCTATAAATTCTAATGAGCCCCAGCTTGAAAGTTGATGCTATTCAAGTTTAACTTGGTTAGCTAGCAAACCTATTGTGAACAATCTCTTATTGAGCTAAACTAATTTCAAGTATCGAGTAGTTGGTTCTCCTTTCAGCCTGCTAATGCTAGCTTAATTGCCTTATCTCCTCAAGGTGCTTGCTGATGCCAATCCACGATGTCCTCCTAATTTCTTTTATAAGCTTGCCCACCTCAAAGTGTATTCAGCTAGCATTGCAATTCAGTGTGATGCAGCGCTGACAAACTTCACGAAAATGGCACCAGGTCTTGAATCACTTACATTTACAGCGGTAAAATAAAGATTAGCTTTTCCTTTTTTTTGTGTTTTTTTTTTTTTGCAGGCTTCATAAACTTTTGCGTTTATGTGCTTTGGTGGTTCCTTGATGTTTAACCTGTAGTCCTTTTCATTGTCTTCCTCGTTTGACTTCGTTAAACAGGAATTTTCGAGGCAAGCTGCTGATGACTACGATCAAATTCAATTGTTGCCTGGATATCTATCTTTCCTCGAGGTATTCAAACTGGAATATTCCTACTCTCCTAAGCCAACGGAGAGTACTTTGGTGAAATTTATTCTGCGGAATGCTGTAAAGCTTAAGGAGCTGTTGATTTATTCACAACATGAGGGCCACAAGGTATTTTCATGATTCGACTTTTGCCCTTTGCTAATGTTCAAGAATTCAATAGTGAACATTAATCATCATGAAAGTATACTGTGGGCAAATTCTATCCTACTGAACCATTCCTGCACAGTACCCAGTATCGCATCGTTGCCATCAGTCTTTTGAATTTTAGCTCTTAGGCCTTCATTGCCTAGTACCATTTGCACCTTGTTCCATCCCTGCTCCTGTGCTTTGATCCATCCACGCAAACTTCACAGCCTGTTCTATTAGTGCCCATGCAGTATCCACCATGTCATTACTTCTCTTTGCTACAATGCCGTTCTCCTCCCAGCCATATCTTGCTTAGCTGTTACTGAGATTTTAACCTGGTCTGTTGGGATCTCTTGGTCACTCCTTTCAGCCACTTCTTTTGTTTTCTCTCTGCTTCCAAGCTTCACTTTATGCAATACAATTCTGTCATATTCCTCTCACTCATTCCGTGCTTTCTGAACTATTTCTGTAAAGCTTTTCCTTCTCCCATTCAGTTGTTGATTGTTCTTTTCCTTCCACAGCTGCCATAAATTTTTGCTTTTAATCCTATGTGGTCATTTCCTTGGATTCTTTTTTTTTTTTTTTTTGGCCTTCATTACTTCTGTCCGGCGTCCGCCAATTTCTGAAGTAGTGACGGACATATCCCCAAGTACAATAATACTATACAAGGAACATATTATACCCTACAACTCATTGAAATACAAACTTTTAGTATTTAAAAACCCACTTGCGAATTGGAATTCTTACGCCTTGTTTGGATTGCAGTTTTCTGTCGAAAAATTACATTATTTTCCGTGATTACATTTCTCTATTATCTTTTTCCCTCACATACATCAAATCGCTACAGTAATTTTTCCATGAAAAATCATGGAAAATACAATCCAAACATATTGGACTTGTACTCTTGCAGTCATTCATTATTTCTGGCATTTAAGTTTTGCAATGAGAATTGTTTTCAAATTACCTATAAGTATATATGTAAATTGACTTTCTACAAATTAATTAAAATAAAAAAAATCTTTAGCCTTGAAATGACCATCTTTCTTTAGCCAGTGGAGGCACATTTGTCATTTAATAAGACAAAAATTAAATCTTGTTAAAAATACAATGACTAAAACTGTGGCTTCATTTGGATTAGTCTATTTTTTCACAAACTATTTTTGTTTGTAAAATCTACAATAACAATCTCCAAAAGTACACATTTCAAATATAACTTATAAAAACACAAAGAAATTTTAAAAAAATTCTACCACCTTTTCTTCTTCCACTCGCCCCCGCCATCACCCTCCCCTCTTCCCTCCTTTGTCGCTATTGCTACCCGTTCAACTAGATGGCTGGAACGAAATTATACATGTGTTTTTCCGTCACTGTTCAAGGTGTTAATTGGATCTTATGAGTTGGATTTTGAAAAGTTCAAGTTTTTCTTACAAAAACAAAGTAGATCTCCAGGGCTCTGGGATTCAGTCTTTGGGCTCAATCTATAAAGCTCATACATGACTCATCAAGATGCAAGAGTTTTCGGCCCAATTCAAGTTTGGCCCAAATTCACAATTAATTCATAATTTTAAGAACAATATGCATGTAATATTTATTTTATTTTATCATTATATATAATTCTTAAACTATTTACATTATAATATATAATTATTAAATAACATAAATCATTATGAATAAAAGAATATGTGTTTATGTACTTAATTGTTCAAGTCGGGTTTTAATTGGGTTGAGCCCCTTTAAATCCAAACTCGGGTCACAATTTAATCATGCATTATTTTGAGCTCCAAACTCAACCTAGCCCTAGAGCCCAATGATATGCAAGGCTTGACTTGAATTATATTGAATTGATGAGTCTGAATTGAGGTTGATCCAACCCATTGACAACTCTAATCACAACCGCTATTTTTTACTTTCTTTGGATACAAAGACAGCCTACATATATAAATAGTTGCTAGGCATTGAAGCCTTTTTTTTTTTAATTTTCCTTCCACTCTCTTAAAGCCAATCTCATTACCAATTAATTTGTGCTTCTTAGACAAGACTATTTCCTACCGTTTATATTTTTTTTTCTTTTCATGATGCTTTTTTCAACTATTTATTGGTAAAATAATTATTTTTAAATACTCTATTTACTTAAAAATATTTCATCAAATAATGTGAGAAAATATTTATACGTGTGCACAACAAAAGAAGACATTCTGCATAACCATTTTATGAAGAGTGCAAAAAACTAAGCAAGACTATCTTCATTATTGTGATAAGAATGATAAGTGTTTATTTTGTATATTTTAAGTGTATTTATAGCTTAATTTTGGTGTGTTTTAATTATTTTTATAGTTAATTAATTAGATTTCTAGTGAAGTTTGCATTTTATGGTTTAACTGTGAAAAATTGCATTTCTATGGATTTAAGTGGTTGAAATTTCATATTTTGTTGGATTTAATGATTCAATCATTAATTGTTGCGAAGTGAGAATATATTTGGATGATTTTTGATGATTTGAAATGATTTAAAGTGAATCTGAAGTGCAATATATTCAAAAGATGAAATGCAATCAAGTTTAAAAGAAGGAAATTTCAACAGTTTTCACACCTTCTAATATTTTAGCTATAACCTATGTTACAAGCTTTGAATTGAAATGATTCTTAAACCATTTTGAAACTAATACATAGATGTACATTTCATATAAAGTATTGAAATCCCATTCAAGCATTCTTATGGTCAAAAGGTTGAAATACAGTCGTGCATTTATGCTATTAAAATCACGGACTCACTCTTCTTCAACATCTAAATTAGATTCTGGACTCCCGTCAACCTTTGACTCCTTGGTCTAACACCAATCAGATCCCTTGTCAAACCCATGACGCACTTGGTTCAACACCAACCAAACTCCTTGGCTCTTCAATCCATCACTAAGAAGAGAATTTTCATCTATCCAACTCCGAAAAGAATCCACTTGCCCCATGAGTAGTCCAGTCTCACAACCTGAAACTCTAATACCACTTGTTAGGGGAGAAACATTTCGAGAAAGTCCACCAAAGAATCTAATATGTAAGTTAGGAATTCAACTCTGACCCAAAACTTAAACTATTAGGTCTCGAATCATTACTTACATATTAACCGATCTTTCTTCGTTTGTTGACCTAATATGGGACATAGTCTTTTTACTCATGAACCTAATACCATTGTGATTGAACACTAGTTCATGAAAGTATTAAATCGAGGGAGTTAACCCACTAATATAAGGTTACACCTTTGTGGTTTTGGTGGCTTGTTTCATACGATTTTATAGAATTTAACGAATATATAGCTAGTTTCATATCACATTAATAGGAATGGGATAGTTATAGGTACAGTTAATATATCAATGGAAGCATATATCACATATATTTGGAAATTACTTCGTAACCAACCAAAATAATGGATTCAATTAATTGGTTATTTCATTTGCATAAGTAGATAGTAATTCCATAACACTAAGCATATTTGCATGTCAATTTTTACTACTTGTGTTGCATGTTGGTAGTGTAGATTCATTTGCTTTATTTGTAATAATCTAAATAAAAGAGGAGTTCGAATAACACCGGTAGTTGATAATATTTCTTGTGGGATCGACATCTAATATCCCCTATATTTGATAAATGATTTGTATACTTACACAAAATGGGATATTTTGGCTTTTAAAATTTGGTGTAAAGCAAAAGCCTGATCGAACCAAGTCATAGCAGAAACTTTGCCAATGTTGTGGAGTAAATTGTTACGAAACATGTATAGTTTTACTACTTCAAGTGTATATTCCAAGTTGTTTTTGTCCAAAATATGCAGCTCAAAAACTTGGACAACAAAACATAATTGATGTTGCAGCAGCAATCATTGCTTGTTTGTAGGCATTTGACTTGTAAACTCAAAACATGGAAACCTTTATGGTAGGAACGCATTGACCGTTCCTACCATAGGCGTGCTATGCATGTCCAGACGAGGAATCGACACATCATGGTCTAGACATGGTTGAATTGTTTGTGGTCCAAAACCATTTGGACTAAGAATCACAGACCACGCGCTTGGCAAGGAGTACTCGCCAGGCCTGAGAAAAATTCTACACCACAGCAATTCTTCATTTGAATTTAATTAACTTTTGTCTTCGCTTCTCCCATTTTGGTATTCCACGAAAAATGTGCGTGAAGAAAGTATCGAAATTTTAACAAATAACAAATATAAATCTCACACATGCGGGGGATAATAATTTGGAAGAAGGAAAAGTGGAGGTAAACGTAGTAGTTCCGCGGCAATTCGAAACACAAAAGGATTCAAGCCTTCATTATATTTATATACATATATAAATTTAGTACTCAAGTGTTTAGCTTAAGCATCCGGGAAAATGGTATAGTAACTATCGTTATAATAAAAAAACAGTTTTAGACATGATATAATAGGTTATAATAATTTTAGCGACCATTTGATTACCTGTTGGACTTATCCACTTGAATAGGATTATGGGTAAAAATAAGGAAGTAAGTTTCTCATCTAAAATAGTAAGTTAACGTAATAAATTAGTAACTTATGGGAGTCCAAAAGGTAAATTGAAATTAATATGAAACGTACTTTTTGAAGAGATAAATTACAATTTTATATCCCAAATATACTTTTGAGGGAGTAAGTTTATTTCAAATAATAGTATGTTTTTATACATAAATAGTGATTTTTACTTATAACATAGTAAATTTGATTAATGACAAAAACATGCTAATTTATGGCACAAATATTCTATTCTGCTTAAAAAGCTTATACCAAGCCCATATTTTATTGTTATTTGAAATAACACTAAAATGTTTTATTAATGATTAAAACTGAGTACCTTACTTTGTAAGTACTCTTAATATACTTGTATACATACTTGATTGTATGTATAATTTAAAAAAATTTTGGGTCAATTTATTTTAAAATATTTCGACCATTGACAAAACCTTATAAAGTAATAAAATTTTGTCGTATTAGACATTTGAATAATTTTTGAAAAGTTTAAAAGTTTGGATAATAATAACAACACATGTTCCTACTTATGTATGGAATATCACTTATCTATATAATTTCTATAATTTTAAACCTATGAATATAATAAGACGATGAAGTTTTAATATAAGTAATTTAAAACATGTGATTGTGTTTAACTATGATCTTCATTATTTAATCCAAACGGAACCAATCTTCATTATTTAAAATGTCAAATCTATGATTGTGTTTTAACTGTTATCCATTGGTATTCTAAAGTATCATTTTCCATCAAATACGAGCTCTTTAAGACCCATTTTCCCATAAACAAATTTATTTATCGGATAAAATAAAAATAAACTCATTTTCCAATAAAATACTAACTCTTTATGGCTTTCCTCTGTTATAAGAACAGAGTACCCATATTTTCATAAACAAATTTATTTATCAAATAAAATAAAAATAAACCCGTTTTCCAGTAAAACGCCAGCTATTTATGGCTTTCCTCCATAAGTTATCCATTTTCTCATTTTTTTTCATTAGCTAATTTATTAGTTGGATAAAATCAGAATAAAATTAGGTTGAATGGCAAATTACCCTTTAGCATACAATGGAAAACAGGAAACTAACCTATAGCAAGTTTAAACTCCATTTCCACTACAAAGATATGCAAGAAATTGTCTTTCCAAACTCAAGACACCTAATTTATAAAGTCTGAAGGAACCTTTAGAACCGTTATACAAAGCAACTTATTCATTCTAAATTTTTTAGCATCTATTTGATTACCTGTTGGACGTATCCACGTCAATAGGATAATATGTATTTTCTGGGACACGAGACATAATAAGAATTAAACTTGTATTAATGTAGACCTAACAAAATGAGAGAAATAGCATAACAATTAATACAATAATAAGAATAACAGAGTTAGTATAATAAAATTAGTATAGTCTGGAATTTTTTTTTTCATCTACAGATAGTTCACAAATATAAGATTCAACCACTAAAAAAATGACATGGAAAAGGGGAAAATGAGCACTTTATGGAGGAAAGCCAAAAATAAATAGTAATTTTCTGGGAACACGAGTATTATATATTAATCCCATTTATTCACTAGAAATTTTACTGTGAGTTTGTCCGGTGAATAATTTAGTAATTTTGAAATTTATACATAATTAATTTATTTCTTTTGCAATTCTTAAAAAAATTCATCGACAATTGTTTTCCCAGTGCACAGAAATTCACAAAGTCAAAACAGTTGGTCTAAAAGGGAAAGAAACAGAAATTTCATAAACCCAATCGCGGTCACTTTCTATAAAGTATCAATTTTCCATAATAGACGCTTTCGTCTATTATAAGAATAGAGTACCCATAAACCCGTAAACGCGATTATTTATGGGAGAAAATAGAAAAAAACTCGTTTTCCAATAAAACACCAACTCTTTATGGCTTTCCTTCATTATAAGAACAGAGTACCCATAAACCCGTAAACACATTTATTTATGGGATAAAAAAAATTCATTTTCTAATAAGACACCAGCTCTTTATGGCTTTTCTCAATTATAAGAACAGAGTGCCCATAAACCCGCAAACACATTTATTTATGGGATAAAATATAAATAAATCCGTTTTCCAATAAAACATCAGTTCTTTATGGCTTTCCTCTATTATAATAGCAGAGTGTCCATAAAGCCGTAAACACATTTATTTATGGGATAAAATAAAAAAAAACCATTTTCCAATAAAACACCAACTCTTTATGGCTTTCCTCCATTATAAGAACAGAGTGTCCATCAAGCCGTAAACACATTTATTTATGGGATAAAATAAAAAAACCCATTTTTCAATAAAACACCAGCTCTTTACAGCTTTCCTCCATTATAAGAATAGACTGCCCATAAACCCCTGATCAATTTTTATTTTATGGGATAAAATAAAAATAAACCCGTTTTCCAATAAAACACCAGCTCTTTTTGGCTTTCCTCCATTATAAGAACAAAATGCCCATAAACCTGCAAACACATTTACTTATGGGATATAATAAAAATAAACTCGTTTTCCAATAAAACACCAGATTCAACCAAATTTAATTACGAATGGTTGTTAGTCGGTTTCGGTAAATTCACACTATTTTGGAAAGTAAGTTTACTTCAACTAACATTAAGCTTTTATTCATTGATACTAAATCTTAGTAGTAACATGGTAGATTTTATAACGATTAACACTTACTAATTTTTGCAATACATGTACAGTTTTACATTAAAAACTGTTGTCAAACTAATATTATGAAGTTTATTTTAAATAATGATAAGAGGTTACTAGTCATTAAGGCTGTAAGTACTTAACTTAGTAAGTACTCATAATATACCTATATAATAAATGATTTTAGATATTAATTAATTTTTTTTGTTTTTTTTTAAATTCTATGAAAAGAAGTTTCACTTTGTTGATGACCTTGGACAAAAATTATTAACAACGTGTCACATTATAAGTTTTTAATAATTTTCTATTTTTAAAAAGTTTGAAGGTTTGAATACCAATTACAACAATCTTCATACTTATATATAGAATATCACTTGTTTATATATCACAATTTTTATATTTTAACACCTACGAATATACTAAGATGATACAATTTTAATAAATTTACATCTGGACACAAGAATTAATAAGAGTTAAAGCCCAAACAATGTAAGAAATAGTACAACAATAACAAATTGACAAAATTGGTATAATACGCAATATAAAGAAATTTGTTGTGTTCTGGACTTTTTTCCTTGCCAGATTGTTCATATAAAAAAAGATCCAACAATTAAATGAAATTCACTTGCACGTACAAATGTTTTGTATAATTTAAATTAAATTTAGTTCACGTATACAACGGTCCAAAAATAATTAGCTCGCTGTGATACAAAGTTATTTTAACAACAGCACTTTTTGTTTTACAAAGTCTCAAATGTCCATGACATACATATGAGGGATGTTTTACCATATTTGCACAAATTTCGTTGCCGAAAATAAAAGACAAGAAAACTCGTACAAATATCAAATTTATTACATATATTAATAATATAGTTAGAATCTCAAAAAATTCTTTCTTCTTTTCATAATTACAATCTCTAAAAATTATTGAATCAAAGAAATTAATCCCCTAATACTTCCATTCGATTTTTAACTTTAGACAATATAAATATTGTATGTTTATAAATTCTGACAGCCATGTTCACTGTGATTAACATTTTATGAATGCACCCAGTACTAGAGGTAGTTATCGCTCTACCAGTGTTATAATTTTGTCTATCATTCAATATCAGTTTTATGGAAGTTTGTTTGAATTCCTTCACACATGTTTTCCTCTTTATCCAGTTGAACAACAAACAGTCTTTCTCAACCCTCAGACGACTACCAATACACGAAAACAAAATGCAAATATATATTAAAAGTCTATCTATTACCTAAGACAATCAATAAATGCATCTATATCTAGGACAGGTCATCAGCAAAAGGCAAAAAAAAGAAATCATCAGATTGATAGGATTCCTACTGAACTGTCTGTTTTACCGGTTGTTGAAGATTGTGTTTTCTGTGGTACTAAACGTTTTTATCTTGAGCCACCTGGTTTTTGTTGTGCTTCTAGTGAGATTAGATTGGTCGAGATGGAAATGCTTCCTCAATTAGCCAAATTGTACACTACTAATACTCCCGAAGCAATCAAATTTTGCCAATGTATTAGAAGCTATAATAACATGTTCGCATTCATATCTCTGGGAGTTTGTTGCGATAAAGAGCTAAATAAGAGAGACAGAGGAATCTATGCATTTAGAGTGCAGGGCCAAATGTATTACTTTTCTCAACCCACTAGTTCCTTTGGATGTCAAAAACCATCAAATGTGTAGCTATACTATTTCGATACTGAGCATGAAACTACTAATCGGATGGCCATCTATAATAAATTTCGAGAATGTATACTTCAACAACTACAGTAGATTCTAGATCATAATCCGTATGCTGCATTCTTTCGTAGTTTAAGAGACTTCGAATACATTTATAACCATAAAGTCTTCTTAAACTCGCACCCTTCTCTAGACTAACGTGTCTATAACACTCCAGCAGTCTCTCAAGTGGCTGGCATATGGACAAAAAATGACCTCAATATAGGAGATTCTTTGCAGCATATACAAGTATATCCAAGAAGTGGTAAATCACGAATCATTAAACATTATTTTGGATGTTATGACATGTTACAGTATCCACTAATTTTTACAAGAGATGAGACTGGATGGCATGAAGGTATACAAAGAATCTTGAAGGATCAACAGTCTGTGTCACATTCTATGTCCTGGCCATGATATGCATATAGGACGTTGTTCTACTGCAGAGGAAATAGTTTCAGCTGAAAATGTAGGTAATTTATAAAATATGATATATGTTATGTATAATCCTTGCTACTATCTTTTTCTGATTCATATAGTCTATGATATCTTTTGACAAGTTTATTGTCTTACACCAGTTTTGCAGAAAAAAGAAAAAAGGACCACAGTCTCTTGTCGTGAATACTACTGCTACAAATTTCAGATATGTGAAATTGACAAGTCTTTATTGCTACAATGTGGGAGACTGTTTCAGCAATTCTGCATCGATACATATGTAAAGATAGAATCAACAAGGTTGAATTTTCATCGAAATAGACAATGATAGATCAGAACTGATGTTTACCAAGGAATTTTAGATAGTATTGCAAATGGATAAACATCTGCATCAAATATTGGTTAGTGAATATATTTGCCTGCTTCTTTTATTAGAGGTCCTAGAGATATGAAATGAAGATATATGGATGCCATGATCTTGGTTCAACTATACGGCAAACTTGATATATTCCTAACAGTCACTTGTAGTCGAACTTGGCTTGAGATCAAGAAACATCTATCTGATCATGAAGAAGCACACAGTAGGTCTAATCTAACAACAAGAGTACTCCGCACAAAACTAGAGAGCTTAGAAATGATATTATAAAAAAAAAAAAGTTTCTTTGGCAAAGTTGCGGCATACACATATGTTATAGAATTTCAAAAAAAAGGTCTCCCACATGCACATTTTTTTATAATCCTTGCAAATGGATGGAAATTGGACTCACCTGAACCTTATGATAGAGTTGTATGTGAGGACTTGTAAAATCAATCATAGAATTAATTCTACTCATACACTCCCTCAATAACTGCAATCAATCATAGAATTAAGGGTTTTTCCTTTAGATTCATCGTTAGAGTAAATTAAGATTTTTGCGTATTTTGGTAGTGTGATTAATTGGTATGGAGTGTGTACTAAATTTGGTGGTTAAGAATGAGTTTTAGATTAAAAAAAAAGTGTGTGATTAGAAGTAATAATAATAAGTTAGTGAATTGTAAGTGAAAACTCTAGTACGTGCGAGTTAAGGAAAAACGGTGTGAACCGAAGTGTACCGTTCGCTACTGATTGAATACACCACTTGACCACCACGTTATTACCTTAATCCTCTTGTTATTATTTCATAAATATCAGCTCTTCATCAGCCATGAGAGGGCCGAAATATTTGACCAAGAAAAACAAGGAAAAGAAGAAAAATTTGAGATTCCATCCTAAGGTGACACTTGGAAGTCATCCAACCAACTTTGACCCAAACCAAGTCTTAGCTTCGTATCTTTCTTAGAGTTTCATTTATTCCTCATTATCCCTCATGGTGGCCGAGAGTTAGAGAGAGAAAAGAGAGAAGAAAACACTTCATTGCACTCTTGATTTTTGGCTTAGTTTTAGTTGAATCAACAATCTAAACCGATTAAACTCTCACTTGGAAACTTAGGAAACTTTGTGTGGTAAAGTTTTGGAAGGAAAGGTTGTGGTTTTCTCTTGCAAGCATCCTTGGTGAGGTATTATGGCTGCCCTTTCTTTTTCTCTTCCTTAACCTTGTTTAAGCTGGTTAGAAGCTTATATTCTTGGCTTGTGATGGTCAATTGGTTAATTTTGGATGATATGGTGGAATGTTCAACTAGGGTTTGAGAATTTCAATTGTGTTTAGTGTTGTTTATATAGCATATGATGTTGATAAGCTTGGATAGGGACTTAGGGTAGTGATTTAAGACATAAATGTGAATTTCAAGCATTGAATCATCAAATTTTAGAAATTTGAGATCAATCTGTCCTGTTACTGACCTGTATGTTAGTCCATGTTAGAGACCGAATCAGGCCTAGGTCAAAACATGAAAGTTGTAGAAAATGGAGTTATATAGCTTCCTGTAAAATTTTAACTCAATTAGAGTATTGTATCATGTGAAATAACAAAATTATCCCTGACTGCCAAATGCCCTATTGCGCGGGCAGTGTTCTATTTTCTCTAAGATTGCACATTTTGACCTTGAAAATGAACGAATTGGCTATCAATATCTTCATAAGACTTGTAATTCTCTGTCTTAGCTTCGAAATGGTATAAAGTGTACCCTAAACCGATAAGCATAGCTTCAGTTTTGATCGAAACGCCAAGAGACGTCAAACCTGCTGTTTTGTTGTTTGTCCTTAAACTTGGTTTCCGGTCGCATTACTAGTATTGTTTTGTAATTGAAAGACATTAAACCTGGTTGAAGGGCTATTGTGGTAACATTGCTTGTGTGTGACTTTGGGGATAATTTGAGGAAAACAATGAAGCCATAAATAGCTGAAAAATAGCTAAATACAAAGGGCATGCCGCCCAAATTTTCACTCGAGAACTAGGCGTGTGTACTTGTGATTCAAGCGAAGAGTTGAGGTTGAATTAAACTTGAATTGTCTAGGTTATTCGAGTCCTCTTTCGTAGAGGTATATAAGCTGAAATTTGGCCGAAACTCGTACCCTTGGAAAAAAATGAAAGTAACGATCAATAGAAATACGTTTTTCTCGTCTCTTCTACTCAAATGGGAATTCCAAAGTTTTAATCGCTTCATTTCTAAAACAAAAAGAGCGAGCATGAGTTTTTTAGGACATGATAAGTAATACGAATATTCCCCAAATGAGTGTCAATTACTTGATTTTTGTTAAACGAAACACTTAAGTTTCGAACCTTAGTTGATTTTCAAAACTCTTAAATGATATTTTATCGCAGATTTGGACTCCAAACAAGGAGTAATACTTGAACGTGATCCGTAAAAGCACTACATCTTTGGTGAGTGCTTTCAAATACCTGATTGAACTTGATACTTGCGTTCAATACTTGACCAATGTGATTACATGATATGTGATTGGTTTGATCGGACAAGAGTGTACTTTATTGCACTTGCCCTAATGTGATATATTCTTGTTCATTGATTGCAATTGAATTGATGTACATGCTTATGATCCGTATATTGTCTGGAATTCCAGAAACCTTGTGGATAGTTAATCGAGTCGAGCTGGCAAGGGTTTGGTCAATTCGATAACGAATCTTGGGTCTTTAGTTTTGTCGAGTAGAGTGTTATCTCCTCGATTAATCGGTATACTCAAGTATTACCACCAGTGTTTATCTTGGAGTTCAGGCCCGGTAAGAGATTTGGTTGGTGGATGGAGATTGGAATTAAGTGGTGTACTACTGGACTAGTTACCTTATTTGAAAGTTGACGGAATGTCAACTACTATTTGATCAAGCTATGGTGGAGATGGTTTACAAAAGCAACTGTATCCTTTTACGTGAAATGCTGAATATTTAATGTTTGGCCATATGAAGTGTTATTTCTCATTTTCTTGACTTGTTATGCTCGCTATTTCACTATTATGATACTCTCACTTTTAATTAATGGTCAATTTGCTATTTGGAATATCACTGAGTTTTAGCTCACTCCGTTAGTTTTGTTTTCCTTACAGGGGATACGAGCGAGGCATGAGACTTGTACAGGCTAAACTAGTCTAGTTTTTGAAATTTGAAATTGTACTCGCGCTATACCCCGACTAGGGTTGATTGTACTTGAATCATAACACTTTAATGTATTTGGGCGTGTATAAACCTTGTAACTGGATCTAAGTATCAATGTATATATTAAGTTTGAAATTGTTGTGTTATTTATTTTCTATGGATGTAAGTTATTTTCTCAAGTTATGAGTGAGTGAGTCTTGGCAAGAGTTGGGCAGGCGACTCGCTAAACCCTAGGGTACACCCTAGGAGGAGGTGGGATCGTCACATTGTATCTGCAGAATTACCAGATCCAGTTTCTTTTCCATATCTCCATTCTCTTGTAGTTGTTCATAAATTATATGGACCATATGGAACAGCTAATAGAAATTGCCCATGTATGAAGCAAAATGGAAAATGCAGATTTGGCTATCCAAAGGAGTTCACTGAATTCACAAGATATAATAAGAATTCATATCCTCTCTACATGCGCCGTCGTGATGGAAGCATTGCTACGACCCGTCATTTCTAGTTTGACAATTGTTGGGTCATTCCCTACAATCCATATTGGCAAGTAAGTATGACTGTCGCATCAATGTCGAAGTTTGCTCCACAATTGAAGCTATTAAATATATTTACAAATACATCTACAAGGGACACTCAAAGATCTTGTATCAGCTTAATGCAGTAGAGAATGATGGAGCAATTGACAAAATAAAAAATTTCCAATCTAGACGTTGGATATGTGCACCAAAAGCAGCATGGTGAATATTTGCTTTCAATCGTGATTTGAACCCATCTATCATGGCATTACAGGTACATCTAGAAGAAGAACAATCAATGGTTTTCAATGAGGATGATATTCTTCAAAGAGTTGCAATGGATGAACGAATATCACGAACTATGGTCACAAAATTTTTCCGAACGAATAGCATAGATGGACAGGCAAAAAACCTCAAATGTCTCTATAAAGATTTTTCTCAAAATTTTCTATGGAATGCAACTCCCATAATATGGGGACCAAGACAAAGAAGAAGCACAATTGGAAGACTAGTTTTAGTGCATCCAACTCAAGGTGGAAAATACTACTTGCGGATCCTACTAATGCATGTCAAAGGCCCTGTGTCTTATGAAAGCCTAAAACACATTGGCTTGAGAACAGGTTCAACATTTAGAGAAGCCGCAGAAATTCTAGGCTTATTAAAGACTGATGATAGTGCAGAACAATGATTATTTGAAACTGTATCATTCCAGATGCCTTATACTCTCGGTCACCTTTTTGCTCTCATTTTGGTCTATGTAACACCTCCTAATCCAATGCTCCTATGGCAGAAATTTGAACCATACCTGTCTGAAGATATTTCTAAGGACAGATCTTTATCAGCTGAGCAGGCAAGGCTAAAAGTTCTCCAACTCATTGACTCCCATCTACAATATATAGGCAAACATCTCGCTGATTTCAAGATAATTGTACCTAACATTGATGATTTTTCCACTCAAAGAGACACACAAGAAAAAGAGGTTGAGCTAGACATCAAAGTCTTTGCTGAGGACACAGCATCAGTTCCTCTCCTTAATGTTCAACAACGATCTACTTTTATTAAAATCATGTATAGCATTGAGAATGACATACCAGAACATTTTTCATAAATGGAGAACAGGCAAAACATTCTTATATAAGGCTTTGCTAGCAATTGTAAGGTCTAAAGGCGAAATTGCATTAGCAACAACATCATGTGGTGTTGCTGCTTCTATCCTTCCAAGAGGATGTACAACCCACTCACGATTTAAGATCCCAATTCATGAAAACAATGATAGTGGCTGTAGTGTTAACAAACAAAGTAGCACTGCAAGATTGATCAAGCAAGTCAAATTAATCATCTGGGATGAAGCAACGACGGCCAAAAAATATGCTATTGAGTGCTTTGACATGCTGATAAAGGATATAATAGATTCAGATATAATATTTGGTGGCAAAGTTGTAGCATTTGGTGGCGACTTTCGTCAAACATTACCTGTTGTAGTCAAAGGTTACAAAGAAGATTATATTTCTACCAGTTTGGCAAAATCTTATGTTTGGAACTATCTTGAAAAGCTCCACTTGGTTGAAAACATGTGTGCACATTTACATAAATTATTCTCAGAATTTCTTTTAAGTCTTGGTAATGGAACTTTGCCTTGTTTTGGTGACTTCAGAATAGTCTTGTCGCACCATCTTACTATGCCTTTTATTGATGATCGATCCTCACTTTTTGCTCTAATAAGCAGCATTTTTCCTGACCTAACAGCTTTTGGTCCACGCTAATTGCATACACTTAACAGAGCTATACTAACTACTAAAAATGATTTTGTGCATGAAATAAACAATCTCCTGATGACACTGTTTCCTGGCACAAAACATAAATATTTAAGTTATGATGAAACTATAGACCAATCAAAACAAGCAGGCATGAAGACTTTTTGCATTCATTAGAACCTCTAAGCCTGCCACCGCATGAGTTGATTCTAAAAGTCAATAGTCTAATTATATTACTTAGAAACTTGAACCCAAGAGAAGGTTTATGCAATGGAACACGATTAATCTGTCTTGGTGATAGGTTGCATTTTTTTCATTAATTTTATGGTTATTTCCCTCTTTTATTTTACCAAATATTGCGTTAATTGATGGATTCTACTTATATTTGGTTAATGGTGCTAATTGTAGGGAAAAAGAGCAAAACGTAACAAAAAGGGGCAATTTTCCAATTAATTTGATGGTTGCATGTGGGCGCACCTTTGCTCACTGCTCAAGAGCGGAAAGTCAGGATTGATATTGGTCAGTTTCCCAATCCAAGTCAAATTTCTAATTTGTTGGCTGCCGGGACTTTCCTTATTTCGTGGGATCATTCTCAAGAAGAGGAGAGCTTTTAGGAAATTGAATTGTGATAGGAAACTTTTTAGGAATTTGATTGGTATTAGGAAACCAATCAATAAGGCAAGGCAATTGGGCCATGGGAGATCAAATTTGATATTGTCGGCTCTGCAAGCTTTCTTCTTGGGAGGCTTTTACTCTTTTAATTTTTTTGGCCTTTTCTTTCTTTTAAAGGAGGGTGGAAGTCAAGTCCTGGGGAGTCTCTTTTTTAAAAAAAAAACATTCACATGGATTGTTCTCCATTAATGGAGAACTAACTTTTTATTTCTAGTCAAGAGAACAACTGAAGATTTGGTTCAATGATAACTGTGAGATCTAAATTATTTTAATTGCTTTCTTCATTCATTGGTATTTGTATGTTTTCTGCTCTTTGTGGCTATGATTATTGTGTATGATTGAATAGTTGTGTAATATTTAATTAATCACATAATCTATTTGCTGATGGGGGTAGTTGAATCCGTAATTATTTGATTACACCCATCCCGGTAGCAACTGACATAATTGGATTTGTGTCAGGAGAACATATAGATTAATTTAAATAAATCCTCGTAGCATGTTTATTAATTAGAACAGGGTTTCTCTAATTTCTAAAGCAATTGAGGAATTAAATCCTATAGTCGTACCTAGGGTTATTTCTAAATTAGAAAAATAGTCAATAGTCATACCTTGACTATCGAAATAGTACGGAGGAATTGATTGTCAGATCGTATCGGCAATTAAAAACCTGTTTATTAATGAATGTTGGAATTATATTTGAATCAATGATCAGTTGCCTGAACCACTTCTAAAGTGTAACTTTGACTAGAGTTTTTTCCATTGCTTATTTCTCGCATTTTCATTGCTTTGATATAATACCTTCTTTTAGGTCTTTTAATTTCTCAAAATCCCCATTTACCCTTGGCTTGAAAAGGAGCAAATTTTTCCCAATTCCTGAGAATACGACCCGACTTGCCCTATATACAAATTAATAAGTTCTCGTAAATACATTCTGGTATATCAGATCTAGCAAATTTTTCGGAACCAGAGTGAATCTAGTAACCTATTGCACATCCAGAGTCCCTGTTCCAGTACTAGAATTGACTCAAAACTGCTTTTGTTGGCAACTACGATTAACATTATTATATTGCACAGATTCGATACCTTTCACTTGATTTTACTACTAATGTTATCGAAGCACTCATTACTGTTGGAAATCATACTGGAAAACAATTTTTTATCCTAAAATCTCATTACAGTGTTCTGATGCTAATATTTATATAGTACCCTTCAAGAGAACACAATTTTCAGCTAGACTCTGTTTTGCAATAACTATTAATGTGACAGCCCCACCTCCCCCTAGGGAATACTAAAGAGTTTGGAGGATCGGTTGCCCAACTCTCGCCAGGACTCGATCATGCACTACGAAATTTTAGAACATCAAATAACATCAATAATAAAGGCGATAACAAATACAACCTTCAATGTGTACAGTTATAGATTTCAAATGCCCGTATAATCTATGAATACAGCCACGGAGTCGAATTTACAAAATCAAAATCACGCAAGCAACCTAGAAATTCTAAAGAGTGCTCACACAAGAAACTAACAAAACTTAGACAAAGTCTATTCCTTCTCCAATTCAACCTCTCATGCTCTCATCCTTGTAAGGAAAACAAATTCATAAAATGAGTTAAAAATCCAGTGAGATTCCAAAAAAATAGGCAAGTAAACTCACATACATGATACTATTCACAGGATATCGAAAAACAAGTCATACTCAAGCAGACTGTGATATATGGTTTAGTAATCAGGTAACCAGATAGATCATGCATTAATATACCGTAAAGAACACATTTATGTCAAAAGGATATAGGCTACTCTCAGGAGCAGGTTCCACAGCTGCTTGTTCAAGATTCGTTGACTCTCCGTCAACTAGAAAATTATAATGTCCGTAGATCACCACTAAATGTCAATCTCCGTCCACTGATCATCCCCCTACCAAGTCCGAACACCAAAAGTATTCCTGGTTCGTCAATCTGCTCGACCAAACCCTTTACCGACTTAATTTGACCAACTAGTCATGGGATTGGGCTTATAGCCCCAGGTATTCAAGAATCAAGTATTCAGGTATTCAAGAGTGGAGCAGTTGGCTATCATCCAACACTCACGTAGGTAATGATTGGAGACGTTAGTTGTCACTAAACGCTTCGTATTTAGAAATATCACAAGTTTAAATCAAGAATTCCAATTAGGAGTAAACAGGTTAGGAATTTCATCCTTTACCCAAGATTGCTCAACTTACCAAACCGCTCTGAGACTGGTCTCAAACAAGAGGTCCAACCAGGATTCAGTTCAGTTGTTACCGACCTACATTCACGCATACTCATTAGTAACTCAAGTTTTCACTTACCTGAGGTCTCGGATAAGGATCCAAGGCCTGGTTCAATAGCTGCAAGAGAAATACAGCAAGTCTACAATTCAACCGCTGTAAGAGGACTGCAACCGGACTACTTTTCAACTGCTGCAAGAGGAATACAGTCGATCTACAGTTCAACCGCTGCAAGAGAAATGCAGTCGGTCTACAACCATGCATATAAACATACAAATTCCTACGCAAGATCAATTATTTCACGTTCATGGAGGTCGAGTGCGAATAAGGACACACTCGTCTAACCATGACCAAGTCACAAGTAATGCCCAACAAGTCACATTTTCAAGCATTTCAAGTATTTCAAGTCAATATATAGGTCACATGCAAATCAAGTTACTTGTACATACATGAATGAGATATCTAGTGTTTAGTCAATTTAGATCAAGTGCGATAAAATATACACTCGCCTATGAAATATCAAATCAAGTGTCTAGCAAATTTCTAATAACAATGAGCAAGGACACGCAGTTGGAATACTCACCACGGCAACAAGCTTAAGTGTTTGCCTTAGGAGCACTTCCGGCCTCACCTTCAAGTCCTAAAATCAAGTATGTAAAGTGTCATGAGATCCACTACTCCAAACTACCATATTCAAAGGAAAACACTTCCAAACCAACCAAGTCATCTCAATTTCAATCATAAAACCAAGCTTAAAATGGTTCTACAACTCCAACTTGAAGTTGGAAATGAAAGCAAGAACAACTTTTGCAGAATAGAATTTTCTCCAGTTTTTCGCAATGCTATTTGAAAAATCATATATCAAGTTTCTTAAATCCAAAATTTATAAACTTTATACTGTTGGAAAATAGACTCAAAGAATTACAATTTCCCAGAAGACACATTCGTAAGATTCTATCCACAAATCAGTTAAATTCCAGTCTCAAGTTGCTGCTTCATCGGATAGGAAAACAGAACAGATGTGGAAATTTAGTCAAATTTGAAAAATCACATATATTCAAAGGAACTGAGAAAAATTCTGAAATTTTCACGGTAGAAAGAACTCTGAATTTATTTTCAAACTCAACAAACGGAACTCAATTCCAAATTTTATACACGAAATTATAACCAATTTTTCAAAGCTGTGCAGAGTTTAGAAATCAAGGCTGCAATTTCAGCCCTAAATTTCGGCCAGCAGACAGAATTTTCTCCAATGAATTTTCAAACATTCCTCCAATTAATTTCGTAATTTGTCAACCAAACCTACCTAACAAATCCATAAGGTTTCATCACCAACATAACAATAAATACATATAAGCAAAATTTCAACAAGAAATCCATCATAATCACATATACATACAAACCCTAGCAAATCCATGAAATTATCACAAACATACTTCTTTTAGCTTCTATAACATCAAACCTCAAATAAAATCAAAGATAACAAGAGAAAACTAAGGTTTCTAGCCAAATTCAACTCTTTACCTCCAAACCCAAATATGACAAGCAAATCAAGAGGGATGAAAGATTTTCTTCTTCTAAAACTTTACCAAAAGTTTCTCTCCAAGCTTACCTCAAGATTGATCGGAGTAGATTAGGATTTTTCGTTTGATTCTTCATGATTTAAGTAAGAGATCGAGGATGAATTTTTTTGTGTTTTCTCTCCTTTTCCTCTCTCAAAATTTCGTCCATGATTGTGCAAGAAGAAGAAAATGATGAAAACAAAAAGATGTGGTCAAGATAAGAAGAAGAAAGCATGGTCTTAGTCAAACTTGGTTGGTCAAGTTTGGTTGACTAATTGGCAGATGTCAAGGAAAGATGTATTCTATCTTTTTGCCTCTCTATTTGTCTCTAATCACTAACACATCTAATGCCCTTTTAAAATTTTTAACACTTCTTGTCATATAATTCCTTTTATGTAAAACTCCTTCTAATCCTCCAAATTTATCGCACGTACCTCACTAGTTGATCACACTAGTATCATGCACTATAAAATTAAACATGTATCAAATTAAACATGCGCTAATGTAAATAAAGTAATAGGGTTAAGAACACACCTCAATCATCAAAGCAACTACAAATTCAAGGCAAGTAAGAAAAACAAGATAAAAGATAAGAACCTAATTTGCGGGGCCTCACACTCTCTTCCCTTTAAAAGAATTTCGTTCTCGAAATTCTAACCCTTGCTCACAAAATAAACTTGAGGTCTCTTTTCTATGGGGTTTCCTCTGATTTCTAGAAGCTTTCTCTCTCATGAGGCTTACACATTTGAATTACTAAACACATACTACCTTTTCTAATCGAAAGTCCTTCTTTCAATACTAGGCACATGTAAGAATCTTTGTTCAAACCCAAGAATAAAGTGCAGAAATCGAATCATGGATAAGGGTTTAACTCCAAATAGACACAGACATTTAACATCACTAATTAAAACATCAGACGCCAAGTTTACTATTTTCAACGGAGATACAAATTACTACATAAAACTTTCACTACACATAGTCCAATAAATACAATTATTCAAATAAAACATTACTAATTACTGACTTCAACTATTACCGTAGTTTCACCATCGCAAAATTCATTTATGTTGGGCAGTTTCCCACTTGATGTCCAAGTTCGCCGAATCTAAAACATGCACCAGTTTTCAAATAACATAATCCAGTATGATTTTTGTTACAGGTTTCACATTTAGTAGCTACGAATCTCTTCTTGAAGTGTCCATTCTTTCTTTTCTTTCTTCCTTTATCCTTCATAGCAAGTTCATCTCCACCAATCTTTTTATGTTTCCCTTTAGTATCATAAAAACTTTTTTCACCCCTTTTAACTTGATTGCTAGTATTGTCTTGAGATGCTACTTGATTAGGCAAATGCACCAATTCAAACTTATTCCACACCTCTTTCAGGATCCCTTCATATTTCTTTTTTTAGTTCTATGTTCTTGTGCAGCAGCTCAATTTTCTCCGCATATTCTTGTTTCCATCATCCTTCCCAGTAGTCAGTCAATTTCTTTTGAAATTCTACTTCCTTTCGAAGAATGTCTATTTCCTTATACATATCTCCCAAATTTATCATCCCACCGATTTATTTAAATCAAATAATAGCCTGTCGAGCAAATCAAAGGATTGAAACAAGTAATTAATCACAATTGGAAACTCTGATCATATAACTCTTCCATTCCTTTGCTTATAGGTCACCCAAGAAATATAAGTCTTAACTATTTTCCATTTGACATAGATGAGTTCTTGGGTCTTTCCATAGAAACTACTATCATTACTTATACACATAATAAAATACGGAATCATATTTCTTAAAGTAAAAGTTCTGCACCCTAACTCACTCTCCATTATACACTTTCTTACAAATTTGCCCAAGAAAAAACCATAATCCCTTACCTCCACTAGTGTCTTGTACCATCCTCCATCAAGACGATCATCCTAATTCTGTCAAAATTTACATACCAGTATAAAACTCATACCTTTGTCCCCAAAATCTCATATATAATCCAAAACTTGTAGAGAAATATGAATCAAAACCAGGTTTGTATAGGGTATCATAGAAGGGTAGAAAATAGAAAATGGTAGTCAAATAAGAAATTAAAAGAAATACATATGTAATCGTAATCAAATCGCAACAAAATCAAGGAAACATGGAACAAGGATTCATAAGTATAGGAGAAATGAAACGAGTTGCAATACTATCTCTTTAAACATTCACGATGACTGCAAAGCTGGCCATCATCTATAGAAACCCTCACCAGACATGCACGAGACTAGTCCATGATGGCATCAATTCATCCACTCGCCTTGACAAGTTCAATCTCAGGCCCAATACAAGAATTTTTCACACCTTGACTTTTGCCATCCAATTTTATCTCAAGTGCAATTGAGATATCGACCCTTATTCTAGTGCTCTCCACTTTTGGTACTCAGGTACAAGAATCCGAAACTAGAAGAATTCACATCTCAGGCCGTACGCTCTCAAGTGCAAATCAACCAAGTTTAAGATTCCTATCTGATGCACATATCTATCTTCCTCAAGTATCATGATAAAGATTTTACGCTTATAACCTTCATGATTCATAACTTATGCTCAAGAATAGCATTTGGTCCTTTATACTTATTCACATAATTGGGACCATAACACCACCTGACCCAAACTCACCCCACGCAGAGATCACGCGAAACAGCTTGATACCACTCGTGATAACCCTACCTTCCCCTAGGGCGTACTCAAGGGTTTGGTGGACCGCCTGCCCAACTCTCGTTAGGATTCGGTCACGCGCTACAAAATTTTAGAACAATAATATCAATAATAAAGATGATAACAAATACAACCTCCAATGTGTACAGTTCTGGATCTCAAATGTCCGTACAATCTATATATACAGTCACGATGTCGAATTTACAAAATCAAAACCACGCAAGCAATCCAGAAATTCTAAAGAGTGCTCACACGAGCAACTAACAAAACTTAGACAAAGTCTATACCTTCCCCAATTCAATCTCTCATGTTCTCATCCCTGTAAGAAAAATAAATTCATAAAATGAGTTAAAAACCCATTGAGGTTCCAAGAAAACAGGCAAGTAAACTCGTATACATGATATTATTCATAGGATATCGAAAAACAAGTCATACTCAAGCAGACCATGACATATGGTTTAGTAATCAGGTTACCAGATAGATCATGCATTAATACACCGTAAAGAACACATTTATGTTAAAAGAATATAGGCTGCTCTCAGGAGCAGATTCCACAGCTGCTTGCTCGAGCTTCATTAACTCTCCATCAACTAGAAAATTCCAATTTCCGTAGATCACCACTAAACGTCAATCTCCGTCCACTGATCATCCCCCTACCGGGTCCGAACACCAAAAGTACTCATGATTCGTTAATCTCCTCGACCTAACCCTTTACTAGCTCAATTTGACCAACTAACCGTGGGGTTGGGCTTATAGTCTCAGGTATTCAAGAATCAAGTATTCATGATATGGCTTAAAACCCCAAATATTCAGGTATTCAAGAGTGGAGTCATTGGCTGTCATCCAACGCTCATGCAGGTAATGATTGGAGACGTTAATTGTCACTAAACACTCCATATTCAGAAATGTCACAAGTTCAAATCAGGAATTTCAATCAAGAGTAAATAGGCTAGGAACTTCATCCTTTACCCAAGGTTGCCCAGCTTACCAAACCACTCTGAGGCTGGTCTTAAGTAAGAGGTCCAACCAGGGCTCAGTTTAGCCATTACCGACTTACATTCACGCATACGCATGAGTAATCCAAGTTTTCACTTACCCGACGTCTCGGATAAAGGTCCAAGGCCTAGTTCAACCATTGTAAGAGAAATGCAGCCAGTCTACAATTCAACCACTGCAAGAGGAATGCATCTGATCTACTATTCAACCACTGCAAGAGGAATACAGCCTATCTACAGTCATGCACATAAACATGCAAGTTTGTACGCATGATCAATTATTTCAAGTTTATGGAGGTCGAGTGGGAATAAGGACACATTCGCCTAGCCATGACCAAGTCACATTTTCAAACATTTCAATTATTTCAAGTCAATATACAGGTCACATGCAAATCAAGTTACTTGTACATACATGAATGAGATATCTAGTGTTTAGTCAAGTTAGGTCAAGTGCGATAAAGTACGCACTCGCCTATGAAATGTCAAATCAAGTGTCTAGCAAATTTCTAACAACAATGAGCAGGGAACATACAGTTGGAACACTCACTACGGCAACAAGCTTAAGTGTTTGCCTCAAGAGCACTTTTGGCCTCACTTTCAAGTCTTAAAATCAAGTATGTAAAGTGCCATGAGATCCACTACTCCAAGCTACCATATTCAAAGGAAAACACTTCCAAACCAACTAAGTTATCTCAACTCCAATCATAAAACCAAACTCAAAATGGTTCTACAAAAATGAAAGCAAGAACAACTTTTGCAGAATAGAATTTTCTCTAGTTTTGCGCAATGTTATTTGAAAAATCATATCTCAAACTTTTTATATCCAAAATTTATAAACTTTATACTGTTTAAAAATAGACTCAAAGGATTACAATTTCCCAGAAGACGCATTTGTAAGATTCTATCCACAAATTAGTCAAATTCCAGTCTCAAGTTGCTACTTCATCGAATAGAAAAATAGAATAGATGTGGAAATTCAGTCAACATTGGAAAATCACAGATATTCATAGGAATTGAGACAAATTCTGAAATTTTCATGGTAGAAATCACTCTGAATTTAGTTTGAAAAGCAACAAACAGAACTCAATTCCAAATTTTATACACGAAGTTATAACTAATTTTCCAAAGCTGTGCAGAGCTTCCTGCGGAAATTTCCAGTAGCAAAACAATAAAGAAAAACAAGGTAGTTCACCTCTTAAAATCTTTCATTTTCCACTCCAATTCACTACTCATACCAGGATAACTGTCTAATCATATGTTTAGGGCAGTAGTACGCCAAGTTCATCACACAAAACCAAGAACAAAGCTATATAAAGTCACACTCTCTCTCAGTCAGCTTTGAGCAGAATTCCAGCCATGAAAACAGCAAAAGAAATGGTGTTCTTACCACTTAAAACTCATGATTTTGGTTCAAATCTAACACATACTTATAGCTTAACATATTATAAAGTATTTTGAACAAAATTGAGCTTAAAATTATCATGAAAATTTAGAAATCAAGGCTGCAATTCCAGCCCTAAATTTCGGCCAGTAGGCAGAATTTTCTCCAATGGATTTTCAAACATTCCTCCAATTAATTTCGTAATTTGTCATCCAAACCTACCTAACAAATCCATAAGGTTTCATCACCAACATAACAATAAATACATATAAGGTAAAATTTCAACAAGAAACCCATCATAATCACATATACATACAAACCCTAGCAAAGCCATGAAATTGCCACAAATATGCTTCCTTTAGTTTCTATAACATCAAACCTGAAATAAAATCAAAAATAAGAAGAGAAAACTAAGGTTTCTAGCCAAATTCAACTCTTTACCTCCAAACCCAAAGATGACAAACAAATCAAGAGGCATGAAAGATTTTCTTCTTCTAAAACTTCACCAAAAGCTTCTCTCCAAGCTTATCTCAAGATTGATCGGAGTAGATTAGGATTTTTCGTTGGATTCTTCATGATTTAAGCAAGAGATCAAGGCAAAAATTTTTTGTGTTTTCTCTCCCTTTCCTCTCTCAAAATTTCGTCCATGATGGTGCAAGAATAAGAAAATGATGAAAACAAAAAGGTTTGGTCAAGATAAGAAGAAGAAAGCATGGTCTTGGTCAAACTTGGTTGGTCAAGCTTGGTTGGCTAATTGACAAATGTCAAGGAAAGATGTATTGTCTATCTTTTTGCCTCTCTATTTGTCTCTAATAACTAACACATCTAATGCCCCTCTAATTAATCCTTAACACTTCTTGTCATATAATTCCTTTTACGCAAAACTCCTTCTAATCCTTTAAATTTATCGCACGTACCTCACTAGTCGATCACACTAGTATCATGTACTATAAAATTTAACATGTATCAAATTAAACATGCGCTAAGGTAAATAAAGTAATAAGGTTAAGAACACACCTCAATCATCAAAGCAATTACAAATTTAAGGCAAGTAAGAAAAACAAGATAAAAGATAAGAATCTAATTTGCGGGGCCTCACACTTAATAAGGCACAAGGTTAGACATTAGACTTTGTCTGCTTGTATTTAAAGGAACCAGTACTTGGTCATGGTCAACTCTATGTTGCTTTATCTAGAGCTAAAACAGCGGATGATGTTAGAGTTTTAGTTAAGGCTATTCTAGATGAGCAGACTCACACAGTCTCTACAAGAAATATAGTATATGATGAAGTCCTATCAATTGCTGGTGTAGTTTTAGTACTGTTTCGCTTTAACTTCTATCGTTAGCATTTTACTTTGACTTTATTGAGTCGACTGTTCTAAGACAGAAAAAAAGTTCTCTTCTCTCATATTATGCCTTTTATATCATCATTTTTTTATCGTATTCCATTGACAATAACCTCTTCTTCTTTACATGATACTCTTATTGTCATACTTTCCATTGTAGCCATGGATAGCATATGCATTTTAATAAAAGACTTGTAGGAGAAGCAGCGCCAATGGTATGCCAAAGTCTATGTTATAGAGCTGACAAGAATTTTTGACCCAACTCCAATATCAAAGGCATACCAACGACTCTTATTCGCAAATGATCAAGTACATATATATCAGCAATACATACAATAAACCAATACTTGACTCTTATATAAATTATATAACATGCCCATGTTCCATCGCCTATTTATATTCCTCTAACCTACAATCTTTTACAGAATAAGATAGTTCAGGGCATTATCTATCAACAAGACCTACCTTACATTGGCGAAATATTCAAGCTTCAGACATCATACTATGTTGGTGGTGCGTATATCAGTAAAAGTCCCGCCACCAAATGAGTGCAACACCTTTCCAGCTAACATTTGATAAAAGGTCTTTCATACAACAAGGTGGAACTCCCTTACCAATGTATTTTCCGCTTACCTCATTCTAGGACCTAGATCAATATCAAGGAAAAGATGATCAAAGACTCAGTACACAACTCACCTTTCATTAAATTTACTCTATATAAATCATTAGTTTATCTGCTGATTCTATTTTTTTTCATACTAACCATTGAACAGACTTATTTTGTGCTGTCATTCAAGCATTACCCCAAAGAATGGTTGGTGGAGCCAAACCATCTGTTATCCAAGAAGTCATTATTCTCAATGAAGAGTAAGCAAAAACACATTTCCATACACTTTACGTTAGCTAATCATCAATATCCAATGATTCGAATTTTCATTTTATCTCTCTAACTTTCTCAAACAACGTCCAATTGTTCTCACAATTTGGGAACCTTTTGTGGATAATGAAGGAGCTCCGCTTCTCTAAATTGCACATACCTACCCAATTGTTATCATTCTCAAGCATATGTAACCACCTTTTATGATATACTTTAAAAATAGAAACATTTCTCTCTATAGTACTAAGGCTACCAACCAAGCACTCTAACACAGCTTTAATATCATTACAGGTATCTCTCTAAGGACTAAAGGAAGCACAGATATACTCCTTGATCCTCCATTCCCACAAATCAGCACATTGGCAGCATGGTATGCACACTTCGACACTCAAATTTGTTCCTTAATTACTTACACTTCCATATAAGCATCACTTATATAATACAAATTGATAAATATACCACTATTAATACCACTGTTCGCTAGAGGATTGAAGAAAACAAGAACTATATTGACAAGATCAAGTCACAAAGACTATAAGAAAAAGCAAAATAAAAGATCAAGCCCCCATCTGAAAAAGATATTCGACAGATCTCACAAATTCTTGGTGCATACATCCTGGTAAGCTAATAGACTAATTTAACTAGATACACTGAATTTACTTTACATTCAAGTCCTCTCATTATAAACATCTATCAAACTCATTTTAAATTATATATCACTAGTCAAGAAGAATCCAAATTACAAATTCTCACCAGCACTTCTATATTGCTAACTGTGCCGACTGCGGCTGTACCACCAATGCGCCGATGGACTTTCAGTTTCTATCCCACAATTGTAACAAAAACCAAACAAAACATGTGCCCAAGTAAGTCACTATCCCATTCACAGCAAAAATGAACTCTTATTCATTATATATATATATATATATCTGTATATACAGGTATATGTATTTATCCATGTAAAAATGCCCATATAGGCACATAAATATATAATTATCTATTGTCAAGTATCAATATATTTTTTTGCTATTACACGTCTCTGTTTACATTAATATATTATTTCCCATGTATAACACATTTCAAAAAACTCTAACAAAGAGCCAGACTATTTGTCCAAATATTTGATGATTTAGCTCATTTAGATGCATTTGTCCAACACAACTATGCCGAGAGCATAATTGGCCTCACAGCAACGCAAATCTATGAACAAATATCATCTGTGAGGATCACTAGTTTACACAATCCAATTTTTACATTATCTTTCAAATGTATACAATAACCCAAAAAGTTTTCTTTTCTCATTCTCTTCAACAGGAAGAAGCAATTCCAATTCAAACAATCAATGATAGACTATTCTCAGAGCCTGTCTATTGTCAGATAAGAAGCAACTCCAATCATTCTACTCCACAAGGATCACCAAGCTTCTTTCTCTCCTCCTATGTGACTGTTTCCGAACAACCTCTTGGTGCAATTGAAGACAAGCCGCATAAAGAATCATCTATCACCCTTCTTATAGGTCTATCCCCCACATCTTTTCACACCTGAAAGAGAATCTCTTGAAGCTCCAAGTAACAAAATAGATCCAATACCAACTTCAAAGCCGATAGATTCTGACGTTACCACCACAGAGGCCACATCCTCAACAAGATCTTCTACTAAATGCAAGCTGGAAGTGCAACCTGACAAAGACACCAAACAACTAAAACAAGGTTAACAATCTAATGCTAGATAAAGAATAGCTCTTTTGAACCAAGGTTACATAATCTCTGTTAATGCCTCTAGACCATATCTTTTGGTAGAATCTGTTCCAAATTTTTTGTCTATGTAACTGCAACTTCTGTGAACACACATTGGTCTACGGCCTATTATATCATCGATTCTGTCTCCTTTTGAAATCATAGCCTAGCATGGCCAGCTAAGATAAGATATTTTCACTATTTTCACTATATAGCCCATGAATTCTCAACTAACTTGACTCCCATTGTCTATATATCCATTTCTCATAATGACATTACCAATCATTTTGATTGAAATAACAAGATTTAATAGCTCAACTCCACTATCCCTCAATACTACTTGAATAAAAAAAATAAAAAACTAATCCCTAAAGTTTAAGAAACTTCCATATAGACAGTGAAATATCTTCACCCCTATTAGAGAAACAAGATTACTATAAATTCCAGCACAAAACTTCAGCCATGCAACCCTTCCTACATCACATTCTCTACAGCAAAATAGTTGTTCAAAATATTTCCCACACCCAAACTCAATATTCCTCTTACCCAAAACACCTTAAAAATCCTATCCATGGAATCAAACTATTTGATTTACTGGAAAATCAATTCATACCATGACAACAACACAAATAAACTAACCACCTACTCATTTATAAACCAAAACAATAATCCAATTGTCGCGATTATAGCAACCTCAGAATCTGACCACCGGCCAATGTATCAAATTTCCCACTAGCTCCAAAATAGTGTTCTGTGGATAGTTCACAGACCAAATATACAATTTTGGACAATAGATAAAGACGTCACAACATGGATGTCATTAGCAATAAGGCCATATCCACCATCAGAACTACACTTAGGTAACAAATACAAATTTTCATCTATGCTCTACTATATAAAATATACACACCTAATGTTGTCTTTTCCCAGACTAGCCGATCAAGTCTTTCCTCATTTATTATACAAAATCAGACAACCACAATTTCGTAAGTAACAAAGACTTCTCTAAACCACCATACTCAAACAAACCTTACAAATTTCTACAAAAATAAACTAAATTAACCTCCCATCCCATATATAGGACATACCCAATGGCTTTATCCCTTTCCTTGCAAACCATTTCAGATGAATAGCAATACTAAAAGTAGGAAAGAAGATTTTGTTTATCACTCTTGATGAAACCCCAAAAAATTCCAATTGGCACAGCTTCATTGAAGACCGTGATATTTGTGACCATTCACTAATCCAATTCTACCATATTGGAGCAATGGTATTCAGAGTGACCATTTTCACTCCAAACAGATGCACAGACTTTTACAAATGGAACACTTTGCCACTCAATGGTGATATTTAAAAAGAACACGGTAATTACAAAGAACTCATATCAACATCTATCACCAAATTATACTATATAATTATACAAAAAAATAACAATTAACTCAATCTTTCTTCCATTGCAGGATATTTTTCCGGTAGAGAACAACTACTAGCAAAAATTTCTATCTACCTCATAATTACACCTCAAACTCTAAACTATTTAGTATGCCAAAATAATTTTCTCAATAAAAATACTCCATTATGATGTACTTATTATATCCCCTCTTGAACATTACAGGAGATACATCTAGAGGACCTGCACCACTTCCGTCCAGATAAAGATGGCATTCTCATACTCCATTGCTATCCCGCACCTAGCAAATAAAGTATGAAGATGACTACCTCACAAAAGGTTGAAAAAAATTAATCAAAAACCATGCTATCGAACCAGGATACATACTAATCATTAGTTATTTACAAAGAAATGAATATTATGTACAAATATTCAACGATGAATACATTGAAATATATCTGATCTAACACCTAATACTCGAATATTCTAACTCCACTAATATCCCTCATCTATACGCATATAGACAAAATAACCATTAAATGTCAAATTAAATCAACAAAAACCAACAAACAAATTGACCATTACTCCAACAATCATAATATTTTCCTCTATTACCACCCTCTAAGATATGCAACAAATTAACAAACAACATTTATATTATCTTCTATACAAACAACAAACAAAAAACAAGAACACATTCCACCTAATAGAAACAAGCAAAAAAGCAATATATATATATATATATATATCCAAAAACATCATCATAAATATTCACATGACCAGCGACAAATAACTATATAAAACAAAACCGTCACACCACTGATTCAAGTATTTCATTTCTAATAAAAAACACCAATCACACATACCTATGCATTATTGCCCATGTCTAACATCTATCCCCATGCCATATCTAAAATACTCACAAATAGCTAACAGATACCAATAAAAAAATCAAACAAACAAAATATCAAATCAAAGAAATTCTCAAAGACAACAAATACATCTATCCATCAGAAACTCACCTTATCACACAAAAATATTTAAAAAAATACCCCCAAAAATAAACATTCACCGGTATAAAACTAACTTCACCCCTGTGCATTGTTCATTCATCAAACCTTTCCAACGCGGCCATGGACGCCAATCTATCAGGTATCTTTCTATCTAACTTTCTATACCTTCAATAACAATATATACACAGCACTACACCAAACATAAAAACTTCTATTACACTTATTCAAAACCCAATCATCCACAGATACCGCTACCTCTACAAGGCAGTAAATCGAAGACCCAACTCCGAAACTATGCTTCATAATATGCCACAACAACAACTCCAATCCGGTACTGATTCTACCCAAATTTATAACTTTCTATCAAAATACTTCATACAACTCCATCGCTTTAACTTATTTGCAGAAAATTCCTACATCATTCTTCAATGCCATTTGAGAACAAATTCAAACTACAATATTTCTGAAGCATGGGCTCAGGCAATGGCAAATCCAACTAGAAGGACAACATTTTGCATTTGGCTAAACACATATATAATCGACAATGCCATACAAGACTATTATCTAATTTTATTTTTATACAATACACAAAACATTTTTGACACAATAATATTTAATGAGCACCAATTCCAAAACTATCTACCATAGACAACTCCTTTCTCAGCAACAAATACAAACCCATCTACTATGAATCCAGGTACAACTACCTTTCACTGCAAAACTACAAACCATTTTCATAATTAAATCTTCGCTAACAATTTTACCCATCTATCCATTTTAGACCCAACTCAATGTCCAGCAATAAATAGACCTATTTCTCATCATTGAGCCCAAACTTTCACTAAACGCTGACAAAAAAACATAGCGTTCTACCATCTATACTCCATCATTGACAGACATCAATTGGTAACTTTGCCATCTTTTACTACATTCATAGCACACCACATTTCACGACACAAAACACATTATGTACACTAACGATATTTCCAAAACTTATACAGAAAATCCCCAAACCCCTCAGGCAACGAATAAATGCAAAACGAACTCCACTTCTCAGGCTCACTACAGGCTACAAAACCATTTCAACAAACATAGAAGGCAAATACATCACAACCAACTGGAACGTCTTTATCAATAAGCATGATAGGAAACCAGGCCACACTATCATATTTCTTGCCACTACAAAAGCTGAATATATAGCCCTCATTTTCAAAAACACTAATGTAGAAAGAATATATCCTTGGTATCATTGCCACTACGCTTGAATAACTACAAAATTCACATATCTCTTCGACTATATAACCAACATATTTTTTTGCCTATGCTATACAAAATACTGCCAATCACAGCATAAAATCCATCAGCCATAACATAGGCCAGCGCAGGGGCCAAAAACTAGTATATATATGTATGTATGTATGCATATATATGCATGTATGTATATGTATATGTATATACACACACACATACATACACATATATATACATATTGAGTTGGCTACTTTGATGTTTGTGTTTTTTATTTTTTTTATTCTTTTCCTTTTCTTTGTGATAGTTGATACCCATCCTTTTTCACTTTCTTATTTACAGAAACTTTTAATCGATTCATGAGTTTATGCCTTATATACATTCATATTAATTATTCTTACTAAATCTTTTTAGCAATCAACCTATATTTTTCTTTTTCTTATGTATGTTTCTTTCCAATCATGTTTTATATTTTGATAATTTTGCTTGATTATATGTTAAAAATTACGATTACTAAAATTTGGATAATTTTTATTTTTTTCAATGATTCATTACTTCTTTATTTATAGCAAATTTCTTTCAACATATTGTTTTTCTAATTTTTTAAAATAAAATTTGGACATTTCATTATTGAATGCCTTATGACACTTATTCCTTTCTTGAGGAAAATATTGCTCTTGCTCCAATATATGCACAGGTTTAATAGACTGTATACTGGTTCCAAAATTAATTTTAGATTGAATTTTTGTTACCTTTTGCTCATCGTTAATTTTTTAATATTTTTATAGCAAGAAAGGATGAAATTTAAGAAGTAGGGAAGGGAAAGAGGATTAAAACGTAGAACCCATAAGTTCTAGAGTTTCAATTTTAGCCACTAGAGCAAAAAACCTCCTTGGCCGCCGTTAATTTGGTTAATTGCCTTAACTTTATATTAAATGTTTATAAAATCTTGTTTAGTGCTCCAACCTAATTCTCATTTTATTTACTATTTATATTACACATCTTTTACAAAATTTGGCTCATTTTAAGTTTAACATATAGTATATCAATTCTTCCATTTTCAAACTACTTTTGAATAGTTAATCAAAACAGTAGTTTATCTATATAAATAAATAGTAAATTTTAAAAAATTTGTATTGCAATATTTAATTGGGTTGCTGAATGTAAAATGATCCATGCAAATGCACGGGAAAGAAACTAGTGCTATATCTAAAGTACATGATGGTAGCATAATTGATTTGATTTTTTTTTAAAATATTTGTGCTTGGGACAATGACGCAATTGATGAGATTCTAATCGAGGCCCATCCACTATTGGTTGAAACTTGAAAGCAATTTCCAAGTCCCCTCTTGGGCCTAGATTCAGCCTAAGCCATCGAGAATTTTTGGAAGGGGCCCCTTCTGGGAAAAGCCCTAAAAAACACAAAAAAAAAAGGATTGTTTTCATTTTCCTTTCAATTTAATTCAGAAATTTTCCTTTGTCCAATCACATTAAAACCTAGTCTCTCCCTTGGTGAGTCATTATGTTCCTCTCATGAACCAATACATCTCTCTATGGTGCCTCTTAGTTCATCGTTATTGAGTTCTTTCTATCTTTACCAGGTTAAACTAATTTAATAATAGATTAATATTTTATATGCTATATATATATATATATATTTCGATACATGATAACTAATTTTATTTTGAATTTAAAATAAATATTTTGCACGCATGGAATGAATTCAAATCCAATAATATATACACTATCAGTGTATAAAAAAGTTTAATCCTTTACTATTTTACCATTAAAATATTCAATACAATATTTACACTTTTTTTATATTTATACTCCACCACGATTTGTCACTAAAATGCCCCCTATTAACTTCCTCAACTTTCTTATTTCTTATATACTTTTCTGATCTGGGAAGGACATTGATGGCGCACTTTGCCTCTCCTTTTTCTCTCTCCACACCCTACACCCAAACCCCAACCCCTAGATCTATTGGAAAACAATATTGATACACTTATGCTATTAGCGTCTTCTACTCTTATTCATTATGCTTTTTTCCTCTCCTCCTTTCCCTCCTACTTCTCTCCAAAAACATACTTTATCAACTAAACAACGACACAAAATCCTAAATTAATTTAGGACTGACTCAAATAAGTTGTGCTAGAGAATAATCCAATTTGGTCCACACATCTTGCATCACTGTTGAAAGGGTGACTAGTTAGGAAAGTTGGTTATTTTACAAATGGGGCCTCACAAGTTTCAATTCAAACCTGTTTGTGTGAGGACTCGTGTTTTTAATTATTAATTTAATTTTTTTATAATTAATTGTCCTAGTTATATTTAATAACCCTAGTAGTGCATGACTTTTTCTTAAGTTTCGATTTTTTTTACGCGCGCGTCGTAAGTTTGCGCATTTCGTGTAAGTACGCGTGTTTCGGGTCAGAGCGGCTAAGTGGAGATTTAAGAAACTTATACTAGACTACTAAGAGTGAATAATTATAGTGTTAAAGGAAGTACACTGGAGGTTTAGTGCACAAGTATAACAAACAAGAGAGAAAACGGTGGTACGAAACCCGTGCGCGACAACTATTAAGAGATGACTTTTTGCCCAACACTTATGGCTACTATTCCATTCTTTCTCCCCAAGTTTTATCACACAAACCTCTCTCATCTCTCTCCATTTTTCGGCCAGCAGCCCCAAGGAAGATGAAGGAAAGAAAACTCCATCCAATCTTGTACCATTTCACCTTTAAATCTTCACACAACTCACATACCACTTAGAGATTAGCTTAAGATTGGTGGAAGACTTCATCTTGGCGGTTTTCTTGGAGCTTTTGTGATAAAAAATTTCTGGTTCTTCAAGGGTTCAAGAGGTATACACCTCAACTCATCCAATCTTTCATTTCTTGGCTTTAAAGAGTTTCATTCTTGGCTTTGAAGCTTGTAGCTTCCTTGTTGTTGTGTTGTTATTTGGATTGGATTGGTTGAAGTGGGCTCTATGAACTCCTATCTTGGTTATATAAGGATTGCCATGATGTTAAAAAGTGTGTTAGTGTGTTTGTGATGAGTGTTAAGGTTAGAAATTGAAGGAAACATCGAAGGAGAGTGGTGCAAGTGTGATGGCCGAATCTGTCCTGTTTTTGCTGTGCCTAGATTTCAAAATTTTGATACTCCAATAACTGTGAAACTGATGTATATATGTCATATATTATGTGTAGAAAGTTTCTATCAAAAATTTTTTGAATTGGTTGAGCAAAAAAATTGAATTTTCAAAACTTGAAGAAATCTGGAAACGTGTCCAGGCAGTCCGAACAGTGTTTCTTTAATTGAACATATCTCATTGTACAGATGTCAAATTCGAGTGCCGTTTGTGGCATTTGAAACTAGACATTTGTAGCTTTCCAACGGTATAAAACTCACCATTTAGTTCGAACTGAGTGAACTGTAGTGGTTCACCAAAGTTTCCTGTTCTGTTCAGCCTATTCACCCGAATGGAAATGAGAAGCTGTAACTTGAGGCTTGAATTCGAACCACTTGTGAACTGATTTTGAGAACGACTTGTTCTAATGAAATATAGAATTTTCAATCTAGTTTTCAATTCCACTGACCATTCTCAATTTCAAGTTATATTGAGTGAGATATGGTATAATTTCCAAAGTGTGACAAAGCTGGAAATCTGGAAATCTTTCTCTTTTTGCTAGCCGAATGGTTAAGTTTGATTTGGGACGTTTTGTTTCGAAAATTCTGATGTCAATCAATCATATATTTCCTATTAAGTTGTTATAGGACCTTGGTTTAAAAAATGAACCAAAATGGGACTGATTTCATTGTGCAAAATGTTTAGAAGGGGAAAGAAAACAAGAAGGCAGATTAGCTTTGGAAATTTTCCGAACTTTGGTGATTTTGTTAACTACCTTCTCATATGAATTTTTGCATGAAATTTGATAGACAGGTATTTCTCATATGGAATTTTTAGTGTACCAAAATTGGTATTATTCTAGGACCATTTTGATACCCAAATGATGTCTCAAAGTTTGCTCTTCAAATCTGAAAAATTTCTGAATAGTGTACAAAAGTCAGCCGACTTTAAGCTATGATATCTTAATGTTCAAAACTCTGAATTCAGTTCCATTTGTCTTGTTTGAAACAAGTGTTAGAATCTCGTAGTGTGTTACAAATTTCAAAGGCTAGTTCACTTTCTATGAATTTTTCCGAATTTCCAAAGATTGCCGAAAAGCATGGCTGAAACTGCCTTGCTTACTCAGATCAGCCACTTTGAGCTGAAATTTTGAATGCCTTCCATTTAGAATCTTGGAAAGGTGTTTTTTAGGAACTTTTAGTACTTTGAAACTAGTTTCTAACAGTGTAAAGTTTTCCAATTTTGGAGTTATTGAGTGCAAGATCTGATTTTTATAATTTTGGCATGCAAAGCTGAAATTTGCCGATTTCTTAGAAAATGCAATTTTGGGAACTTGACTTCTCATCTTGATATTGATATATCGTTTTAAACCCGATTTCGTGGAGGATATGCATTTCCTTAGTAACTTTAAATTCCTCACTTGTGAATCTTGACTTTCGATAAAGTGAAACTCTTATAAAGACGTTGAATTGAATTTTAAATCAAGTGTGCATTCTTCCTTGTTTGATAAGGAATTTGTGAAAGTGTGAGAGTGATTGTTGGACACTTTTCTTCAGGCGATCAAGAAGGTCTCGAAGAGAATCCTGAAGTGGATCATTAAAGACTTTCTTTACTCACTTATTTTGAATTGGTGAGTGTTCCTTATGTGTTTAAGTGTTAAGTGCTACCTATAATTGCTCCTATGAAATTGTTCACCGTTTTAAGGCAAGTGTGTACTTTATCTCACTCGACCTACTAAAATGACAAAGTTCTACCGTTTAACCGTAAATTTCTATCGTTAACCTTGAACTGCTACCGTTTACCGATTTATTTGATTACTTGCGCATGTTGTAAGCTCTAAGCTGAACTGGATCCTGCCCTTGGTTACTAACCTGCTCGAGCCAGGATTGAACTCGGTCGGGTAGGTTGGAACCCTGGGCCACCATTTCTGTATACTCGAGTATTACCACTGGAGGGATAAGGTGATGGCCAGACAACCAGGGGAATTACTGGAGTAATAAGATGAAGCTGACCGAAATGGTTCCATGTGAACACCGTATCCTTTTAATGAGTGTTTATTTCAATACAATGATAAATGTCTCATTTTAATGTGCCAATGTGAAACTTTGAACCATATATGTGTTATGGTTAATTTACTTAATTTATTAGAACTGCTAGTGCGTTTTGGAATCTCACTGGGCTGTTTAACTCATTCCACGCTTTTGTTTTCCTTAACAGGGTTCAAGACCGAAAATGCTCGTGAATAGTACTAGGTTATTTTCTTTTGAAAATTTTAAGTTGTATTATAGCAGATGACTATAGTACATATTCTTTTGGATTGTATTTAAACTTGAAGGTTATCTAATTTTAAGTATGAAATATTTTGGAGTACTTTAATTATATATTGAAAATATTTGAAGTATTTCTAGCTTTTGAATTATGGATTGTAGTAAGCCCCAACGAGTGTTGAGCAAGCGTTCTGCGGATACCCTTGAGTTCGCCCTTGAAAAAAGTGGGGGCATCACAGTTTGTCCCTAGGTGTAAACAAGTAGGAGTATAGTATAAATAATTTTAGGTAGGGTGTAAACAAGTTGGAATATGGTATGAAAATTTAAAATAATAAATTTAACCTCAAATGGACTCAAATGGAACATATGATGCCCCTGATCGGGTATTTTAGAGAGAGTTTTGAACTTTGAAATTGTAATGTATAATGATATCCATACATTATAAAAAGTAGGATAATTGTTTAAATTTTCTACTGTACGTTTAGTGTGTAATGGTTAAATTTCAAAATTTCTATCATATTACTTTAATTGTAAAGGTAAATTATCTAATCTATTTGAACAAAACAAAAATAATAAAAAAGAAACTAATCCCACGCCATTATCTAAACAACTAGATACTAAGCACAATACCACTCAGTTCATTACCTTTCATTATCTAAACTTTTTGGACCTTCTATCAGTTTTCCACAATTGCATTATCCATCAAAAAAAACTAAAACTAATTCTACATAAATATTGCTTGAATTTTTATTTATTGCAAAAAATAAAATTAAGTTTTGTAAACAAATTTCTTTAGAAACATTTTTTAATGTGCATCAATCACTTGGTTCATGTTAGGAATTAAAGGTGGGCCTTAATGGGCTCATTTAAAACGCGTGCATATTCAGCTTCACAGGTTTGCAGCATAATAATGATATGTATTAAAATAGCGGGCTGACTATGAGAACCCTTGGCCTCATTCTCTTAAGGTTAGTATGCAATATTCAACAATAAGTTTGACTTTTAACTGATATTATATGGTACAATTACTTGTTATTTGAATATTATTATTGCCCCCTTCTACTTGCAAAACCTAATTTTTTTTTTATTTGTGCTTCTGCTAAAAAATTATCTTGGGTCTACTACTACCCACAACAATGATCTTTGTAGCTAATATAATGTATACTTCCCGCTTTCTACAAAGATTAACATGAAATGCAGAGAATAACCTTTTACTGATTAGCATATACGTTGGAGATCTACAATAGTTATGAGAAAGAGATAAAATGGAAAATAAAAAGATTAAGTTAAACTATTGATTTCCATTCGACGCTATGAATCAAAGCCAACACTTTAGATGGATTTGAATGAGAAAAATTTAATCATCAGTATTAAATGATTACCCAGTTTAACTCGTTAAAATGGCGGTTTTACGTGGATAATCCATGTAATCCAAGTATATCCATTTGATAGGAAAAAAAATTCTAACACGAAACAAATTAAGATGTGCTTTAAACAAGAAATATTCGAAGTGATACATTTTACTTCTGTTGTTCGGCAACTACTTCAGGTTTTTCTGAATTGAAGAACGAATGTTACTTTAAATTGTAAGAGGAGCACATCACTACAAATTTGGGTTCATTGGTATAGGTTTCAACAAACCGTTGTAAGGAAGGCATCTTATCCATACTGGCAAAGACCAAAGGAAAAACTAAACCTGTAAAATCAACCATAAAGATCAACTTTACCAAGGCATATAACAATATGAAAATTTCATATTAATTTAAGAACTTTAGACAAACTCGAATGTCATTATTTGTCAGCTCTTATTAAACCACAAACAAAGCTGTATCTATCCTATGGCAGAATCCTCACAAGCCTAAAAACATTGTAGGCATTAAAGCTAAATTCATACCCCCATGAGGAATGATGCAAATTCCCGTGAGCGCTATATTCTTGTCCTATATTCTTGAGGAACAAGAAGGGGGAAGCTGGAAGCCTCCTGATTTGTGAGACACAGGATTACAAACATGAATATCAGAACCATCCATGATGCAAAGGATGCCGTTGATAGGACCAGTTACTTGAATCAGTGGATCACTTAGATTCGGTACCTCCAGATCGTGGGGCTATACCCAGTGAAGGTATTGAATTCGGGGCACACCAGGATTCGTTAACACTTCTGAATTGCATCAATGATATCAGATAAAATCGTAGCAGAATCTTTGTCAATACATCTGAAGGTATATAATTTACAGTATTGATCATCTCCAGGCTGTGAATTCGTTGCCTTTTATCTGGCCTAATAAAATCCATGTTGTGACTTTTTAATTCGTTGCCTTGAATCAAGAAGTAGAATTGGAACAAACTGCGATTATATGTATAGGGGCCAGGCTACATGCTTCAGTTTATAATTGGTTTCAATGCGGATTAAGAATCAGTGTTTAACCTGGATTCTATATACATTTATGTACTTACTGTTACATGACAAGACTCCAAGTTTAAAAATCAGAAACTTCATGAATAAATCTCAATGGTTAATGGTTCATGATCTTGACCACTGCAATTCTGAGAAATGAGACATAGTACCTTTTTAGTATTATTTATCCGTGGAAAAGGGACAATGAATAAGAATGATAATATATATTAAGTTAGAAACTACAAACAAAATTTAAAAAAATGAAAAGTACCTCGATGGAATGGAAAATTTTCGCAACTTTCAAGAAGAATAACTTAGTATTACAAGGTTGAAACCCTACGACTTTTCAAAACCCTCCAAAATATGACTCTTCACTACATTACCCGAAGCTAGCCATGGTATCCAACTTGGCTGCTCAAGTTGTTGGCTCAAATTTGGCCAGACGGATTCTGCGGTGTTTTGAGGCTTACAACATTGCATAACCGTTCATGCCATTTGTGATCCAAATTGAGTTGCCAAATGTATAATTGGAGAAAATTAGGTGTTTATGGTGAGGAAGAGTGAAAAAACTATACTAATAAGAAATTCCACAATAAATCTCCAAATGTAATAGAAGAAGTATGATTGTGGTATCGTTGATTAGAGTTACATGTAGTTTATAAGCCTTTTAAAAATTGTTGTAGTTTAATCACGCAAATGGTGTCATAGAGATAATAGATAGTGGTAAACCAAGGAAAGATGTCTTGTCCTGACTGAATATATCTTGCAAAGGTTATGTAATGAATGAGTTTATGCATATGTTCAACTTTCAAAAAAAAAAAAAAAAATTTGTGCAGCTCAATTCAAAATCGCTAGTGATTGACAAGAATGTCCACTTGTACATGGGGGCTATTTTGTCAACTAGGACACACTGCGGTACAAGCAGATTTTTCATTCTTAGGAGGATTTGGAAATGCGAAACACAATTCCTTGATATTTCCTTCCAGAATTAGCCCTATTTCTTCCTTCATCTGGGATATGGTTCAGTAATTGATGCCTCATTTACATAGCTTGGAGCTGAAATTCTTTCAGTATTAGATTGATCAACTTCCAGCTCCTCCACCCTGCCCTCCGATCCATGGCGCCGGAAAACTGCCGGACAATGTGGAGTAGGTAAGGTAACAGAACTATTATTGAGCATTTGGACCACGGATGCCACTGTAAGTCTTTTGCTGACTTCTTCTTCAACACATACTAAACCTACTTGGACACATTGAATGACTTCATTTTTGAGATAAGAATCTCCAATACTTGAGTCCAAAAGAGCTAAAGGATCGCCGCTTCTCCAATGCTTCCAAGCCTTTTTGAAATTATCCCACATATAAGGAGTTCAGACTTAAAAACTGCAATTTGCTCAAGCATATCTAGTTTCACAAGTGATATCCAACTTTACATAGTAGTTTGTTCTATGAATAATGTCACCTTTCCAATAGGCATTAGTCAATACTCTAAATTTAGTTCGCATCCTTTTCTATGGACTGTCATTTTTAGTCTAGTGTACCTTGTTAAAGAAATAAATGGTCTTTATTTGAAGGGTTAATTAGAATTAATCCCCCTAAGATACAAACCAATTCTTACGTTACCTCCTAATGTATTTTTTGTGTCACTTAACCTTTGAGAAACAAAATTACTCCTCTAATATTTTTAGGTTTAATTTTTTTTCTTTTTACTTCTTTCTTTTCTCAATTAATCTTAACCTATAATTCAATTTGGATGAATCTAATTCCAATTGGGAACATATCAACGGAGAGAAGTATATTTATTAAAGAATATATTAATATTTGATTAATTTTATAAAATTAGTAAAGAAAAGAATCTAATAAAAAAATCCATAAGAGAAAAAAAGACTAAAATAATGTCCAAATAATCGACATGTGAATGTGATTGTCAATTTGTCTAATTATGAGGATATAGATTAAAAATTTTTCCTTTTGATTTCTTAGATTGAAAATGGATGAAATTAATTAGAATGAAATTGATTGGTAATTGAATAATTATATACACACACATATATAAAGTCATAATAAAACATATATTCAATTACGATGCTATATTTTGCCAAATACATTTTTTTTATGGAGGAATCCTTGACTTTGCTCAAAAATAAGAATTTGAAAAAAAAAAATGAAGTTGACAGAAAAAACAAAAGAGAAGAAAATAATCAACACAATAAGAGTGTAGTTTTGTTTGGTAGGGAGGTTAAGTGACACAAAGGTTAGGAGATAAACTAAGAATTAGGTATACGTTAGAGGGATATATCGTTTGAGTGCAACATACCAATGACACAACGAGTAGCAAATATGATAAGTCCCAATGGAGATCTAAAGATCTACATGGAACACAAACAGATTTATGTATTTACTTAGGGCAGGTAGCTCATGAGCTACTGTTCCAATTTGGTTTCACGCAAGCACATAAGCAATTGCAACTTTAGGTAATCTTTAGAGTAACAAACAAACAAAGAAATTGAAATTTAGGCGTTCCAATTTCAATTTAGGGTCAAATCCTCCACTCCAATTGTTCAAAACCACAGAAAACAAGTAAAACTCAGCAGAGATTTCGTGATCTGTACTTACATAGCTTAGAAGGCCTTCAGAATCTTCAGATACGTAGAAGCTACTGTTCTTCTTGCCTGTGATAATTTCCAAAATTACAACCCCAAAGCTGAATACATCTGACTTTACGGAGAACTGGCCACACCTTGTGTATTCGGGAGCCATGTAACCACTACAAGCCACAAAGATTGTTATAATTGGTATTAAGGCATCACTAATGAGGCAATGAAATGTGTTTTCCATGAAAGATACAAAGTCATATTATGTGAGAAACGATGGTGTGGAGCAAAACTTACAATGTCCCAGCAATTCTATTTGTGTTTCCTACAGATTGATCAACTCCACAAATCTTTGCCGTGCCAAAATCTGCTATCTTTGGACTCATATTTCCATCCAACAATATATTGCTTGCTTTGAGATCACGATGAACAATTCTAAGACGAGAATCCTCGTGCAGATAGAGGAGTCCTCTTGCTATACCTCCAATGATCTTGTAACGTCTTGACCAGTTCAGTGATCGTTTCTTTTCTGAATCTTTACTATCTTAAACACAATATTCTTTGTTAGAACTGAAAAATACTAAATCAATGGTTTCTCACAATAAAACACCTGTCAAGAGCCAATTTGTTACCTGTCATTTGCTAAGATGGTGGACTTAAGTAACATAGAAGAAGGTCAAACAAAAAACCAAACACTAGAACAAGCATTTCTAGACTAAAACTCACCAAAGAGGAAGTAGTCAAGGCTTCTATTGGGAACGAATTCATATATGAGTATCTTTTCTTCTCCTTCCAAGCAAAATCCCAATAGTCGAACTAGATTTCTGTGTTGAAGCTTTGCGACCACTACAATTTCATTTTTAAATTCTTCTGCACCTTGCCCTGAGCTTCTTGACAGCCTCTTTACTGCTACCTCTTGTCCATTAGCAAGTACACCCTGAAGATATATGCATAGTAAGATGTGATTGAAAACTTGAAAGTTTAGATATTAAAATTCAGAATCACTTATATTTCATATAGGGACCTTGTATACACGACCAAATCCACCTTCGCCAATTTTGTTATCCACAGAGAAGTTATTTGTGGCAATTTGAATTTCAGTTAAGCTATACTGTAAGGATTCGGCTGTTAAGATTTCGGCAACTCCATCTACACCAGGGATAAGCAAATACACTCAATTTATTAGTTCAAAAATCTCTGAGGTTTCCTGTAATTGCAATCAATAAACATTACCAGTTGCCCCCTGCTGTGCCATAGCAGCATGTCTCTTCCCTGATCTTCTTTTCAGGAAGACTAAAGTCATGATAAATAGCACAAAAGCAACCCCCATTAGTGGGACAGCAATTGGAAAAGCTCCTCGTAGGGGTCTTCGGCCTTTGCCTGGATTAAAGGAAGTTTAATTTACTTCAAAAGTCAGCTCATAGGAGATCAAGTTTGCTGAATTTTGGGTTAGTGTAACTCCGAGACAGCCCATTACATAGACGGATAGCTATGCAAGAACACATTATTTGAAAAAATATTCTTTCAGTATCCTTTAAAAGTTTTTCACCACCTTTTCATCTCACATACTCCATGTTGACGGTAAATAAAAAAAAATTGACAATCAATTGTCAATCCTAGCATACTAATTGTTCTAGTTTTGGATTAATAGAATTAAACTCCCCTGTAGCTTCAGTAATTTACAAACTTAGCTCTGTGTTTGTACCAAATTACAACTACGCTTGCAAATGAGGCTGTCCAGACCCAACCGTTGGATATAATCAAATGACAACAATGCCCTACTTTAAAAAGACTTGGAAAATAAAAACCAAAACAAATGGGATAGCATTTTTAGGCACAAGAATTGCTAGCAAAAAAAGCCGAAGATAATTAATTACTAAATTTAGAAAAGCGGGGTGGCAAAAAAGCAAATAGGGAGCTGAGGAGATGAAGCTGCTTTCAGGAATTAGTATCAGTAGAAGGGGTCCCTCAATATCCCATCTGTTTTTGGCTGATGATACATTAGTTTTCTGTAAAGCAATTCCAGCTCAAGCTGAGGAGCTTATGAAGATTTTGGCAAAATATGAAAAAAAGCTCAGGTCAGATGGTAAACTATGACAAATCTTCTGTTTTTTTTCAGTAAGAATGTACCTGAGGTGGAGAAAGTAGAAGTGTGCAGGAAGTTGGGAAACATTCAAATGGTAAGCCAAGGAAAATATCTTGGCCTACCCATAGTCATCACAAGGTCAAAGGAACAACTATTTGGTTTCATCAGAAATAACTGCTAGAGAAGAATGGAAAGCTGGAAGAACAAACTACTGAGCACTGCAGGGAAGGAAATACTTCTGAAAGCCATCACAATGGCTCTACCTGCATATGCCATGTCCTGCTTCAAACTACCAGGAAGACTTTGTAAAGATATTAGTGCTATGATGGCTAGATTCTGGTATGCGGAAGAAGGAAGATGCATTGGTGCTCCTGGACTAAACTTACAAAGGACAAAAGTAGAGGGGGACTGGGGTTCAGGGAATTGTAGGATTTCAATAAAGCTCTACTTGAGAAGCAAATTTGGAGACTTGTGGCATGCCCAAATCTACTGATAAGCAAGATCATGAAGGCTAAATATTATCCAGACAGGTCAATATTCCAATGCAAGGTGAGCCAAACAGCTTCATGGATTTGGAAAAGTATGACCAGTGTTAGAGAAGAAGTGGGAAGGAGCATCTGGAAGAAAATTGGGGATGGCAAGAGTACCAACATTTGGGAAGACAGTTGGATCCCAAACAACAAAGAAGGGAAACCAACTACTGTTAAGCCCCAAAACTGCAGCTTACATAAAGTGGAAGAGCTGATAACAAACTTCAGGTGGAATAGACACCTGATCTTCAAAACTTTCAATGGAAAAGATGCTGAAGAAATCCTCAAAATTCCAATTAGTTTAGCAGGAAGGGCTGATTGCAGCTATTGGATAGCAAGCAATAATGGCAACTACTCTATCAAGTCAGCCTACAAATTGTTGAGCAAGGGGGAGAATAGTCAGCAGCAGGAAACGAAAGGGCAAGGGGAAACAAGTATCAATGGACAAAAAGAAAAGGACTAGAAGAAGATGTGGAAAATGGACATCAAAGGCAAACTGAAGAATTTTATGTGGAAATGTCTGAACAAGGCTCTACCAGTGAATGAGCTAATATATTGCAGAACCAAAATGGGTGAGCCAATATGCCAAGTATGTGGCGAAGGAGAGGAGACAATAGAATACCTGTTTTTTTTCTGCAATCAAGCAAAGGAAGTATGGAGACTGGCCCCAGTGCAGTGGGATGGAATTGCTGACAATAGAGGGAACTTCAACAAATGGTGGAGTGGACTGATGGAAGCAACAAGCAGAACTGAAGGACATCAGCACCAAGCTTTTACTGTTAACATTCTCTGGCAAGTTTGGAAAGCCAGGAATGAGAAGGTTTTCAACAACAGATACTGTCATCCTTTTGACATTGTATAGAAAGCTCATCTAGAATGGCTAGAGTACACTGAAGAATACAGTAGAAATAAGCGAGAGAGCAGTTAGGAAACAACATCAAAGGCTGAAGAGGAACAATATGACAATGAAGACAGCAACATGATGATCATTGTAGTGGAGGTCAGCCAGCAAAAGGAAGGGAAACCTTTAAGCATTGGCATAGTGGCTAAACAAGGCAACAACATGCATGCTGCATGGGCCATAAAAGACAGAAGCACAGGAGATAGATTACTGGACTATGTTGTAGCGATCAAATTAACACTGTGCAAAATTAGAGAAAAGCCATGGCCAGTTGTTAAATTGTTAATTTCATCTGCTCAGATGCTGCGAGTTTTGAAGACGAACAAGACACGAGATATAAGACTTTTTGCTCAGCTGGAAGACATTCACATGCTAAAAGCTTTGTTTATGAACTGCTCTTTTAGCTTGGTAGGCAACCAGTGTAATCAGATAGGTAGAAGGTTAAGCGAATATGCTACTACATTAGTGCAAGATGAGGAATATCTAAGTCCTCAGTATCAAACAACACTATTGTAAAGCTCCTTATGGGCTGTTGCTCAAGTTGTATAGCTTGTTTTGATATCAATACAATTCCTAACGTTTCCGTTTAAAAAAAAAAAAAAAAAAGAGCAAATAGGTGCTTCCCCCGGAAGAACAAGAAAGTACGTATCAGAATAGAACGAGATAAAAGACAAAGAAGTGGAGAAGAAACATTAAAGATAAAGTAAAGGAAGATGCACCAATACTAAGAAGAAAGAAAAACAAGATAACCAAACCAACAGTGTGGAAAGGTTAAATAAAATGACGAAAAAAATGAAGAAGAAGAAGAAAGCACCCTCTTCGTCTCAAACCTTATTTACTCCATTTCAGATCTATTACAACTGCCACCGCAATCACAATAACCACCTCCTCATTTTAACGTACCTACTCCTATTCAATTCCCTCGAGACTGGTATAACCAAGTCATTTTCTCCTTTCTACTTTTTCCTTCGCTTCATAAGCATGCAGACATACATACATACACGCATCACGCGTACATACATACATATATGGTGTTACAGTTGTGGAATTTGAACGTATGTAATGGTAATGCTGGTAGATGAGATTTGTTGCAACCGATCTTCTGTCCCACACTCTGTGCCACTCTCTATCCCACTTTTTATTATATTGCTATTTCTCTTTCACAAACATCATGTTTTAATTCTTTTTTATTTCCTTAAGATCCAATAACTATTAATTGAGTAATATACAAAATTTAACAAACTCAAAAAATCAAAATGCATAAAAAATGAGATTTTTTATGAATTTTCTGCTGTATTTTTTAATTTTCTATTATATATTAGTTTTTTGAAGCTGTTGTATTTATTTTTTACTCAATTAATAGTTATTGGATCATAAGGAAATAAAAAAGAATTAAAACATGATGTTTGTGAAAGAGAAATAGCAATATAATAAAAAGTGGGACAGAGAGTGGCACAGGGTGTGGGACAGAAGATCCGTTGCGGAGATTTGGGCTTTTTTGTTTCCTTAGAAGGAAAGGTAATGCAGCTTTTGAAAGGGAAAATTGTTCAAAATATTTTTCACATTTCGTTTAATGAATTTTTTTGTCATTCACTTTTAAAATTGTAACTTTACATCCCTTACAAAATTAAATCGGTAAAAATTAACTTAAATTTTTTGATAGTTTTTTATCATAAATCAATTACATGATCCACACATGATCATTTTTCTGGGCAAAAAAGTGAGACGCATTTGTAATTATATAATTGACTCGATCTATATCCATTTTTGTCTTTAAAAATATAGGATTTGATTCAAACTATATTCATTTTTTTTTCTAAAAAGGTGAGATTTGACCCAATTTGTATTTGTTTTGCCATTAAAATAATAAAATTTGACCTTTTGTGCATAAAAAAATTATTGCATGCTAGTCATGGAGTGATTTCAAGCTAAAAAATGCTCAAAAATTTAGGTTAAAACCAAATTGTACTACATAAAATTAAGATTTTAAAAGTAAATGACGAAAAAATTCATTTGATAAAATATAATAATAATTTTAAATGACTCTCTTTAAACTTAATGTACGGCAGAGTTTAACAGTCTAAAATTGTGCTCTAAACGACTAGAGCCCAATCATTGCGCAGATTGGTTGTGTAAAGTAAAGTTGGCTGCTTAATGGAGGTTGGATGCAGGAGCCCTATTGTGACTAGTGAGGTAAAGGTTAAAGGCAAATGTTTGCTATAAAGGAATGAGGAAAAGAAGAGGTTACCGTTGCCCATTAAATTTGAAACATTAACTGGGAATCTAGGACAATGACATACGTTGGTGGGCATTTTGGAACATTTAGCTTGTCTTTTTGTTGACCAGTCAAAGTATATGGTGTCGGTCGAGACTCGAGGTTTTTTTTTTTTAAGACTCGGGGTTAACCAATGCAAAGGAGCTCGTATCCCTTTTGGTCGTAGCATTATCAGGGACCCGGTACCTCTATGGTTACAAGCACTGTTTTTAAATTTGGACCAGACTGACCGATCAAATCGAAAATCGACCAGTTATTCAGTTCGAGTCATCTTTAGAAATTGCTTGTAAAAAATTGGATTTGACTGAAAAACTAGTAAAACCAAAACCAGTAAAACCCGGTTTGTACCTTCATTTTTGCTGTATTTTTTCCTGCTGCTGATTTCTTTTTCTTTTTTCCAAAATTTTCTTCATCTTTAAAGCCTTAATTTGATCCCTCCAACAGTTTGGTAATATGTATTGGAAATCACAAGCAAAAAGTTCTAAGAGAAAATAGATCTATGAATATATCTTCATTATCAACTTCTAAAGATCTGGATCTAAATGAAAAGAAGAAAGAAAGAAAGAAATTAACGAAAGAATGAAAATAAAGGAAGAGAGAAGGAATCTTGCCTTTTTGAAGAAAAGAAACACAAAAGGAAATCACAAAATGAAAGGAAAAAAAAAAAAAGAATGCAGAGAAAGAAACCCACCGGTAATTTGGTGATGATGCATGCTAGTGATTTGATGATGTCGTTTTTTTTCTTTTACCTTTTTAATTTGGTGAATTTCTGTTTTCTAATAGCATTGGTTGAAGTTGACCGGAAAAAGAGAAAAAAAAAAAAAAAGGGAAAACACTGGTTGAACTTGAAGGTTGAAGAGGAGGAGGAGAAGAAAGAGGTGGAAATGGGATCAAAGTATAGGCGATAGGTGTTTGGACCGAATGAAGAGCAGGAAGACAAAAGATGAAGGCCAGGTGGCAACTGCCTTCCAAGTCTAAAATTTTTAAAATTTTGTGTTTTTGACCTTTATGCTTTGAACAATTACAATTATGCTTGCAAATTTCTTTTATAATTCCTGTGTGCAACTTTAGCTTTTGCACTTTGTACAAATTAGTCTCAATTTTGTTTAAGACTTATCATGCATGTGCATTTGAACTTTATAAACATTAACAAGTTAATTTAAAATATGATTGTTGAATTTTTATTTAAAATTCGTATTAAGTATTTGATAGTGATTTGTCATTTTGTTCAATTTGTAACTCAATTGTGTTTTAAGAATTTGATGTGATGCAAGGACTATGAGGTAAAAATGAACATAATTAATATATTAATAGTATTTTTTTATATTTTTTATTTTAAAAAATTAATATATATTTATGATATCATTCGGTTTTTAATACCGATCCGATTTGATTGACCCTGAGCTCAGTTGAGTCGCTTGCCGGTTTGAGTTTTGAAAACATATATAGGTTATAAGTGCCACCATAGAGGGCCTTTTTGAAGCTCAGATGAGGCCAAGCTTACCTGTCCTGATCTGGGCAATGAGAAGCTTGGCGCGATTAACCTGCAATCCTGCCAGTCTCTCACCCCATTATCAATACTTAGGGTTACTTAGTACGGTGATCAAACTTTAAAGTCTGATTGGTAATTTGGTCAAATTTCATGGAAATACATGTACAATAGGTCTGACTTATAATTTGGCCAAATTTCAAGGGAGATGAATGCACTTAAGTTTTAGTATCACTTCCTAGCTTACTCTAGGTCCCATCTTGTATTATATTGTCGTATATCCTTCATAAACAACCTATTTTAACTCTTGTTTTTCTTCTTTAGAATTCCAAGAACCACTAACTATGTAAAAAAAATGATAATAGACTAAAATGCCAAATCTTAATTAAAAAAATCAAATTTTTACGAGTTTTTTAGTAGATATATATTTTTCATTTCTTTATCATATACTGGTTTTATTTGTTGTATTTTGATCTTTTTTTTAACCCTGTTAGTCATAGTAGAAACTCAAGGACAAAAACAGGGTTAAAAAAGGATGTTCATGCAGACATACTATAGAAGGTTAGGACAAGAAGTGGCACAAGGAGTAGAGAGAGCAGATCCATTGTGAGACAAATGTAATTAATTGTTTGATTAATGTGAATTGTAATAATACCTTTTACCATAATGATTTAATGTTTCACCTTTTAATCTCCTTATGCTTTTGAAATTATCATCTTAACCCAAGCCAATGTAGATAACTGATTTTTTTTGTTAAATCAAATTTAAAGAGGGTAAATATGGTGTTTGGTTGATTTCATTGCTAATATATATTTTGTACTTTTTTTCTTGGCTAATTTTCAATTTGGAGCCTTAAATTATGGACTCTCTACAACTCTAATCCTTAAATTTTAATTTTGGATGCTTTACTCCCTAAAGTATGAAATTTATCCTGCTTTAGCACTTAATAATTATTCTGTATCTTGACAACTAGTTTTGTCACAAAACAAAGAAAAACTCAATGGCTCCTCTCACAAAAGCACAAGGTAATATTGCAATTTCGGAACGACAAGGGGTTGCATGGCAAAACATTAAACCACAAAGGAGTAAAATTAATTTACCTATTTTAATATTTTCAAACTAGTGGAAAAAATGTATTCCACTATAATGGAGAAACTTTTACATGCATAGCACAAATCCTTGATCTTCTTCAATGTCCTTGTCTAAATTTGGAGAAACAAAAGTGAGTTCTTCTTAGCATTACGCCATGATAATTTCATTTTGAAGTTAATTTTGCAAATCAACACCATACATAATATACCTCATAAACTATTTCAGTTATACACAAAAGTTAAATTTGAATTAACAAATTATTGATGTTCGATTAATCATTACAAAATTTTCCATGATCTTAAACTCTTTTGTCCTGGTTTAATTGTTTCTTGCAAATTGAATGCAAAAACGTTGTCAAATGGACTTTATCTTTATTTATGCTGATGAACCAATCAAAATAAAATAATAACATAATAATATGAGTTTTAAAAACCGTATATTAGATAAATGGATGAATAACTAAAGGGAAACGAAATGGAGAGGAGCCCAATCAAGCCATCATACCTAAAGGATTCTACGATGGCCACCATACTATTAAATCAATATATACTCTATAGTCAATTAATGTCCTAATGCTTGCAAAAAAGCTAAATATGTACATAATTACTGTCCTAAGAATTATAAGTCCACTTAAAATTCTACAAAATCCACACTCATGACAATTATTCCACACTCATGATATGTAGATCTAATATTGTTAATCTCAATTACAAATGCATTAAAGGTGTGGATCTAAAATAAAGTTATGTGAATACAGCTCTTTCATTTTCATTTTCGATCCAAAATTCAATACAAACAAAAAAAAATTGTAAGAATTAACTCTGTTTTTAATCCACCAGGAAAAAAAAAAAAGGGCCAGAGCAAGGTTCCAGAACACGCCTTTAGAGGGACAAGGAGCAGGGCCAATAATAAAATTTAAGTTTGGCATAGGCGGTGGTACATTTAGGTGGATTTTCTTAACTTTTTCCATGCATCTTCATGAACTAAATCTAATAACTTCACCACAAAGTTGGAGAGTCTAGTTTTGGTAAAAACTTGATTCATTAGGGAGAGTGAGTTTCAAGTGCGTTAGAAAATGATCTCACAAGGCAAGAGTTAAAAGTGATATTTTACCTGATTCACCGGGGTTTAGAGCAAAGAGTGGATTCTATTCCCTATAACTTGTGCTTAGTTGATTCTTCCATTCTTGTGATTTTCCTTAGTTTACTTATTTTTCTTACCTTCAATTTATATTTTCTATATTTGAGGCTATTTAGATAATAGAGCAAGTGAAAAAGTCTTAGTAATTGTAAATTTGCCCCTCATGAGATCGAAAATAGTAATACCTCCTATACTCATTAAACAAACTATATGCTTGCAGAATTCGAGGTAATTAGATTATTAAATTTGGTGTAAGGCGAGACCTCGTCAATTGGATAAATGAATGGAAAACTAAAGGAAACGTAATGGAGAGAAGCCCAACCCAGTTTCGCAAGTCAAGCTATCATACCTAAGGGATTCTACAATGGCGACCACGCTATTATTTCAATATATATTCTATAGTTAATTACAATTCTAATGTTTGCAAAAAGGCTAAGTATGTAGATAATTACTGTCTTAGGAAGTATAAGTCCGCTTAAAATTCCACCAGAAATGACAAATCATGAGTGCTATGATCAGTATGATGTGCTTATCCCAATGGTGAGATTTACGCCTTGTACAAATTCAACTATCATTCACACCAATTATAAATGTATCAAAGGTGTGGATTTAAACTAAAGTTATGCGAATATAGCCCTTTCATTTTCATTTTTGATCCATAATTCAATGCAAGCAAAACAAAAATTGTAAGAATTAAGTCTGTTTTTAACACTTGGGGAAAAAAAATGGTCAGAGCAAGACTCCAGAACATACCTTTAGTGGAACTAGGAGGAGGAGCACCAGTGAAGGAATGTAAGTTTGACAAAGGCGGTGGTGCAGGGGATGCACTATTGTAGAAGCGGTAGAGCTCATACCTAATATTGCAGCTTGGAAGGAAAACTCTGCCTCCCACTCTGATGGTACAACAAGTGGGCAGCCATCCTATAGCCTCTGAGAGACAGCTTCCACAGTCATCTGCAGATAGATCTGGTGTGCACTGTGTAAGGGTATACAATCTCTGAAAAGTGGTAAGGTTGCCTTCTTGAAAAGCAAACTTTTTGCCCCGGGTGTCATTTGCAGCCTGATACGCAGTGTTATACAAATCTACCAATACCCTTGTAAAGGCGTACCATCCTGGACCAGTGACATTTTGTACACTGTACAGAAACACACCAGCTGTGGAATCAACCTTGGAGAAGATTGTCTCGTTAGAAAAACGTAACAAGCACTCGTCATACCAAACAATAGCAGCCTTTCGATTCAGGCACTCTTGAAATACTCTTGTGGTGGCACTTGCTACGCATTCTTTGCAAACGTCAGTGCTGACATCGCCTCGACAGAGAAAGAGGCCATAGACCGTGTTAGAAGGGTCATTGCCAGTACTGATATTGTAGAAACCACCGGTGTCTGTCCGAGATGCATTTGAAGATAGAGCGAAAAGCACGGAATACAGATTGGTTCTGTAAATGCTGCCGGTAGTGCTGTTAGGGTTGTATGTAGTATTTACACAGTAAGACGAAAGAAAATTAACGGGGCTAGTGAATTTGGTATGGAAGCTAATAAGCAAACAAAGCATGTAATAATGGAAGTGGAACAACAAATTTCTGGAGATCATGTCAAAGGCAGGCATCAAAAGAATAAAAGGCTAAATATCCACAAATTACAGCTGTAAAATAGGAGCCAAAATTTTGGTTGAGGGATCATGAAAGTTGTACACGCCCCGAAAATGATTAGCCTATAGGATGACTTTACTTTAGCAAGTCGGTCAACCAAGTCGCCTGGACGTGAACCATTAGCTGAATGGTCTCCAACCAAAATTCAAACGTCAGTAATAGATTTTGACCGTTGAAAAAAAAAAAAGTAATGGAATTTGACCGGGTTGCAAATTTCAGGGTGCTAACAAATATCAGACAACGTCATCGTGGAGGAAATTGGCATTTGACTAATGCTCTATTGAGTAAAGTGGACCCAAACTGAATCTCTACCCAACTAGTTCAACACTTTTAAGAAAAAGTTCTGTATATACAGTTAAAAGGATAAATTACACACATAATCCCCTATAGATTCATTGATTGTCACATAACGCTCCTAATGTTTTCAATATTCATATAAACCCTCTATGATTTCATATAAAATAGAAATTTTACAGAAAAAAAAAATATCTTATGTTACACTATTAGTTGAACTTCTACTATTGCCCTTACTTAGGTATTAAATCAAACAACAGTTAGACCACCTTGTACAAAGTTATAAAAGAATTATGTGGATAAATACAAAATTTATAGAGGGTTAAAGTGGATATTCATATAAATTGTAGGGGCATTAAGTGGATATTATTAATTCACCACACGCATTTTTGGAGCACACCTGGTTCAATCACTATAACATTGGCGCTTTCCATCTATTTTTCATATTACACTAAACAATAGGGGTTTATGTGGATATTTTGAAATATAAAGGAGATCACATAGTAATATAAAAATCCAGGGGGATTAGATGTAATTTACCATAAAATCCCGTAAAGTCTGTTACATTTTAATTGGATTGGAACTTTCCAATAATTTTCGTTGTAAAAAATGCCAATAAACTGTCCAACTACTTGTTTTGCAGTACATACGTGTTCACCATTTTGTCAAACTGATTTACATTTCTTAATCTTCTTTTGATTAATTCAAAGGAACCCTCAAGGAAAGCAACGTCTACCCATTTATTAATGACCAATTCCGCGTTGCTTTGTTTTAAAAAATTCATCAAGTTTAAAATTAATTTTTTAGCATTGCTTTTTTATTTATATTATTTTTCATTCGTGTTAAGAAATTATGGTATAGGATTCATATCTCATTCAGTATTTTCCTTATCGAAATCACCCAAATTAACAACATATGTATATTTTCGGCATACACGTTCATGTTGTTCTTAAAATTCTTGCATCTAGTTTAGATATTTATTCTGTTTAGTAATTATAACATGCTGCGTTCTTCTAGGGCCTATTAGTGTTTTAATTTCATAAATGCTCAAATTATCAAATGGAAATAATTTTTATTTTTATATATTAATTACAATTATGAGGCCCAAAAAAGGGAAAAGAAGAATAGATTTTATAAATTAAAAAAGAACTTAAAGAAAAAGGGTTTATCAAGAATGAAAAGGAACTAATATTCTCTTTCCCCATATTCGAACTTAAGTGATGACCAACCTAAAAATCCCCACTACACCACTAAGTTTTCTTCAGAAACTGAAATAAACTCACACACACTTAATTAGACTAAGCACGAGAGTTAACCGTTAAATCGGTCCGAAAGTAATCTAAAGAGGGACCCACCCACTACACTACTAAGTACTAGGCCATAATATATGCTTTCTTGCTGTGGGTGAGAGAGAGAGAATTGGAGGAGGAAAAGAAAGAGAAGGAAATCTTTGTTATTGTTTTACATTAGAATCTTTAAGAATACTCTGTGGTACCTTATGATGATGTTCTAAAGCATATAATCCTGAAAATTTAATGATGAAAACAAGAAGAATTCATGGCTGAAGATTCGGTTTAAATGATGAAGGTTTGACATTTTCATGATTTTGCACTTTCAAGATCGTCATCAAACTAGAAAATTGGAGAGCCTATTAAACATATAAGATCTTGTAACTTATCCAATCTCCTAAGTGCACGTAATAAAAGGACCGAACCTTTAAGAAATAGTCAATCAAATTTTCGAGCATAACGACAGTCAAAATATTGCATCGAGTGGAAAATCAAGCTTAAAATTGAAACTCATATCCAGCTCAATGTTCATTTCGAACCCGAGTTTGCAACATCATTGAGCACGTTAAAAATAAGGCTCAGCCCGATTCGATTACACTTCGGCCCACACCAACCCCCGTCACCGTCACTAATCTCAATATTTGAAATTCCTTCGAGCTCTAAACAGCAACCTATCCTTTCTTGACATGCGTCACAATAAACTATCAATAGATACCAATAGGGAACGGCTTCAAACCCTTTGCTGTATTTATCCTGAGAAATTAAGTGGACTTTGTTTTGTATCTACATCAATGGTCCCTCTTAACTAATTGTAAATAGTTCTATAAAAAACTCATGAAGTAGCACATTGCATTTGAAATCAAGGTGGGATGGAGCAGTGGCGGTGCCAACAATTTGTTATAGGGCAACTAAGCTTGAGTATAACTTTATTTTTAAAAAAGGAATAAATCGATATTAAATGAGCAAAAAACATTCAAAACGTTGAAATAAATTTAGTGGTTATATTTTAATTGATTTTTAGCTCTAGGAATTTTGTCTTAGTTGAATTTCGGAAGAGTCGTAATATTTGGAAAATGTTGACTATTTGAAGTAGCATAAAAATGTGGACTTACACTAAAAAAATCCATAAAAAGTTAAAAAATAAAATAAAAAGCTTCAAAGCTTCCAGGTTCAACACTTGTTTCAAGTGTCCTTTTATTCAATTTTCTTGCTCCCGATAGTTACAAAATACTCAAATCTCAATAAGTTACTAATTAACCTGAAAAATCACTAGTATAATTAAGTGCAAGCTTTATGTTTTAGAAGTTCTAAAGCTTTTGCTTTTTCATCTAAAGCAACCGCAAATGTTTCATAATGATTTTCAAAAGTTTATTCTATTGACAAGTTTTTTTTTATATTATCAATAACTATAACCTTGTCTAAAACCATTCTTTTAGTTCTCCTAATCATTGCAGCAGAACTAGTTAAATTCACTATATTCATTAACACAAAACAGAAACATTGAAGTTTATCTAATTGAAAAATAGAAGAAGTAATTATCAATTTTATTTAATCTAAAATGACAATTTATCGGACTAATGAGGAAAGGATAACTAAATTTTAAACCAACAGAGGCAAGAAAATTATTGTTATTATAAATGTAATCTAATGACACCCAAGATCCAAATTCATTTAATTTATATATATTAAACGCACAAAATAAAAGTTTCATCTTTGAATGAATATATAAAGAAAGTTGTAACCAAGAAAATCTAAAAGTCAATTTTTGTCTTCCATCAAAACGAAACATAGAAAAACAAAAGATTTGCCCAATAGCTAAACTGAATGCTGGAGGCTTGGGTAGATGAATTGATGAAACATTGCAAATAAAATTATCTTAGGACAAAATTTTATATAGAAATTTACTAGACGAAAATCAAGAAGTTACACAGGATAGGATATGGAATTTGCTTGGTTATCCTTTTAAGGGAAAAAGCATAATTAATTTAAAACAAAAGGTCAATAGGTGACGGTGGGATGGTGGGTTTTTCAATTGTTTTGACTTGGGCTTTCTGTTATAGGATTGGATAACTAAGGGGCTGCTTGGTTAAAGGGTTTGGGAATCAAATAATGGAATGAACCCCTTATTTGTTGCTTGGGTTAAGTCTATTGGAATGCAATTTCTGGAATCATTTCTAAAAAATCGGACTTTCACCATTCCTGAGTAAATTGGGAGGTTTTGGACAAAACCCTCAACTCATTCCCGAGCAAAAACATTTATGACGAACCTACCCTCTTTTTTTTTTTCATTACACGCCGCACCTTCTGTTCTTCTTCTTCATCAGATTTTCTACCTCTTCTACTTCACCGATTGGACAACCATAAAGATCAGTGGCTTTCGACTCTCCTTGGACAACGAATTCTAGAGTTGAAGAGTCTTCTACTAGGGTGAATTCCTTGATCCCAGGTCAGTGGATTACAAACTCCCTTGCCTCTGCAATTTTCTTTTCGTATGCAAGCTTTTCTCTTTCTTCTTCTCTGTTTTTTCAGGCTACTCACTGGGTAGCTGAAAATAAAGAAGAAAATAAGGGAATCTGATACAATAACACTAACTGGACCAAAATGCTATGCTCTGGACCCATCACCTTCTCACTTTTATTCCACTCACGCTACACAATCTGTCAGTTTTGCAAAAAGTCTTCCTTCCATGAATTCATATTCTTTTGTCACAAAATCCAATAAGAAATTATTTCCGCAACAAATACACTATTATTGGTGAGAATAATACATGTTTTTAATCCATGTATTTTGTTGTAATACATGTATTTTAATTCACTTACTTCAACAAATACATTATTTTGTTCTTTTTTTTGGTGAGATAAATGTTAATGTCACTAGATTTGTCATTTTTATGGTTTTAATGTGTTTTCTTGGATTACGCATTCAATGGAGGTCAATCAATTCTTGATCTTTTGGTTATTTGATCCGTGAATACTGGTATAGTTTGGGTGGGTTTCTACATGCCCTGTACCTGTTTGTAAAATTGTCTGCTTGAATAGCTTTCAGTTTCATAGTTATTCGTACATTAGGATTTCAAGTTTCAACCATCAATTTCATTTGTTTATGCTTATTTATATCTATACATCATTGTGTTTACGGATGTATGATGCATGTCTAGGCCCTTTTAATAAGATCAATTGATGTTTAATGCATTTGAAGATTTTGATGCCGTAATCTAGTTTGGTGAATACTTACGTTTGGTTGTCATATTGTTATGTAGACAAAGATGCCACGTTTGCCTATTGAAAAGACCAGAGGAATATTTCAACATGAAACATTCTAAAGCTAGAAATATCATAGAAAGATGTTTTGGATTGCTAAAAGGAAGGTGGAAGATTCTAGCATCCCCTTCATTTTTTCCAATTCAAACACAAGTGCGAATAATTATGGCATGTTGTCTGCTGCACAACTTGATAAGGAAGTTCATGACTTTTGATCCACAAGAATTACTACAAAGTGAAGAAAATGAAAGTGAAGATGAAGACAGTGATGAAGAAGTAGAGTGCATATCCACTATTTTGCCAAGTGATCAATGGGCAAATTTTAGAAATAATTTAGTACATGAAATGTTTGACAATTGGAGGGCTGGACTTAGTATTTAGTTATGAATGGATGTTTAGCTCTTAGACTCATTAAATTTGGATTGATATTTGATGTACTCTACTAGTGGATTTGTGAATTAGATTGACACTTGATGTATGTTCTTTTAAATTTGGATTGACTTTTAATTGTATGTTCTTTTATGTGTTTTGTTATATTATAAATTTCAGTTATATGCTATTGTGTATCAAAATTAATTGATATATATGGGTTGACTTCTAAATGATAGGATGGAGAATGATGAAATTGTACGTGGAAGAGGGAAAAATAAATGTTTTTGGACTGGTGAAGAGGTAAAAGTGCTCATAGAATCATTGCAAGAGTTGGCTTGTGATCCAATGTGGAAATCAGATGGAGGATTTAAAAATAATTATATGAGCGAATTGCTTAAAATTATCTTGCGTAAGCAACCTACTTTTACCAAACAAGTCAGCCCACATATTGAATCAAAAGTTAAGTGGCTGAAAAATAGGTTCCATGCAATTGTTGAAATGTGCAAAGAAAGTGGTTGTAGTTGGAATGATGCTGAGAAAAAGATTTCTTGTGAAAAACAGTGGTATGATGATTGGTGCAAGGTAAGAAATTGATTACTTTTTACATTCTGATATGTTCTTTTTCAATCTTTTATTAAGATTATCATTTATCTTTCTATTCTATCTCTAGACTCATAAGGATGCGAAGGGCCTTTGGGATGTCAAATTTCCATATTTAGGAGATCTTGAAATTGTATATGGAAGAGACAGAGCCACTGGAAATGTTGCTGAAGATTTTGCACAAGCTGTCCAAGATATGGAAGATGTCCAAAATTTGGAGGAAGGACATGAAGGGCTTGATGCTATGTCAAACTCGGATAATGATAAGGTAGAAGAAGATGAAGTAAATTCCATAGAGCAATCAACTCAACCAAGCTCAACAAGTACAAGAAATTCCAAGAAACAAAAGAAACAATCCCCTCCCATTGCAAATGTGTCAAAAAAAATGAAATCTGCATCAACAACAAGGGGTGATCTTGATGCATCATTGCAACTTCTCACCAGCAAATTTGGAGATTTCGTGGAGGGAATTCAAGCTAATTTCACAACTATGGCAGCAGTCATGTCAAATGAGGATAAACGTGAGCAATTGATCTCCGATAGAAGAGATCAAGTTGTTGCTGAGTTAATGAAACTTGCTTTACCGAGTGGAGATGTAATGAATGCAGCCGACATACTTTCGGAGCAGATTTCCAAGCTTCATGTGTTCTACAATCTTCCTGCAGAAATGAAACGACAATATGTAATTAACCTCCTTTATCCTCCATCTACTCGCTGAAGTAAAATTATTGTTAGCTGGAAAGTGATGATTTGATGGCAATTTCTTTTTGTTATGGTGATTGTTAGATGGTTATATGATTAGTCTTTTGGAGATTGTGGACATTGAGTGGCACTCTCGACTGGATTAGACAATTGACTTGTATTTGGTATGGTTAGCTTTTGTGATTTGAGTCTCCTTCTTTTGTTCATATATGTAAGGAGAGATCTATTTCATATCATTATCTAATATAGGAACCACAAATGACTTGTTAATGGAGTAAATTTCCAAAAAGAAAGAGTTTTTAAACTAACTTCCTAAAGGCTGGCAATTTTTGAGTCTCTTCCCCAAGGGTGAAAAACACATTCAAGAAATGCGTTCTTCCAAATAAAAATGCAACTTTCAAATACGTTATTTTAATTTTCGTAAATTTGTTTAAATATAAAAAATTGGTTAAATAGCGTATTAAATACAAAACCTGCTAATTTCTCATAAAGAGCTGGTATCTTATGAGTAATTTCTTTTTTTTTTTAACTTTCACATATTTAATTTATGTTAAATACAAAACATACTAGTTTTCCTTTGGGCGCTATTTAATCAATTTTTTCCATAAAGAGTTGGTATGTTTTCCATAAAGAGTTGGTACAAAACATACTACAAAACCTGTCAGTTTCCCTTAAAGAGCTGGTATCTTATGGGCAATTTTGTTTTTTTAACTTTCACATATTTAATTTATGTTAAATACAAAACATACTAGTTTTCCTTTGGGCACTATTTAATCAATTTTTTCCATAAAGCTGGTACAAAGCCTGCCAGTTTTCCATAAAGAACTGGTATCTTATGGGCTATTTAACCAATTTTTCATATTTAAATAAATTTCCAAAACATAAAATAACGTATTTGAAAGTTGCGTTGTTATTTGGAAGAACACATTCCTTGGATGCATTTTTCACCCTTTGGGAAGAGACTCAAAAATCGTCACCTTTTGGGTGATTGTTTAAAAACTTCTTTTTTTGGGAATTTACTCCTTGTTAATGCAGCCACTATATTTATTTTCTGGTATTAATTTTTTTATTATTTATGATTTTCTTATGTTTTATCAAAAAGTTAATAACTATTGTAGTTACAATTATGAAAATGTTAATTTGTCGTATGTGTAATTCTTTTGTTTTAGAAGAATTGTTATATCAGGGGTAAATTTGGAATTTAATTGCATTTAATTCCGAAACACTCATCAAACCAAGCATCAGGAATTGGAATAATGCTAATTCCAATGTGTGAACCAAGCAAGATATTGGAATGAAAAGTTTTAATTCCAAAACCAGAGTCTATGATTCCAATTACAATTCCAATTCCTAAACTTGAACCAAGCGCCCCCTAAATTGGTATTTGGGCATTCTTATTTTTTATGGAAGTAGTTGACATGGCGGAATTTGGTTTTGGACGGGAATCAGAGTTGGACTTTTTTTTATTTATTTATTAGTACGAGACATATGCATGAATGTTAGGGGTGGAGACTTCTTCTTCTTTTTTTAAACTTTAAGAATAATTTGTGAGTAAAATTAAAAAAAAAGAATAATTTATAATTGAAAAAAAGGCATATGCTTTGTGGTTCTGAGGAGGGTTCAATTCACAGTGTTAGTACCGAGAAGGAAGCATTGCTTGTTGGAGTCAAGACCTCTACTACGCCATTCTATTTCAGATGATTGTGCCATGGTTTCTAATTTAAATTTAGATCAAAGTATTATTTCAACTGATATCAAAAGGCCACTTATTAATGAACCTATATTTCATCCAATCTATCATATATAAACATACACTAATAATCATTATTTGTTAGATAGACTAATTTTAAATAAGGGCAAAAAACTGCGGTGGTCCTTAAATTTTTAACTTTACGCATTTTTAGCCCTCCAACTAATAAGTGCATAAATGTAATCCTCCAATTAATAAAAATGTGCAATTATAGTCCTTCCGTCCAATTTGGCCGTTAAGATGGATGGAAAACATATAATGGATTGCTCACATGACATTTATTTTTGGAATAATTACAAAAACCTCCCTAGAGGTTTCTAACAATTTCATTGAGCTCCCTTGAGATTTGGAAAATTACACCTACTTCCCTTGATTTGATAGTTTTAGTAACAAAACCTTAAAATAATATTGACTTGGTCAAATTTTTAAATGAATAACCAAAAATACCCTTGTGTAATGAGTTTTAATTTACTTCCCTATACAATTATAAGATTATCTAGTATAATTATAAGAAAAATGTGCCAAAATTTTCATGTCCATACCTAATATTTGATAAACAACTATAATAATATTTTTATGACTATGATAGGATACTTTTGATGGTATTTTGACGGGTATTTTACATACATGCAAGTTAAAAAACCGAATTACACCCGTTCACTGCAAGTATACAGGTCAACTAGTAGTTTAGGGTATATATCGGGTCGATCCCACAGGGAAGAGTGAACAATTACCGGTATTACTAAAGCTTCTCTATTATTTAGACTATCAATGAATTATAACAAATTTAACCTACTGAAATTATACAAAATGACAAATAAAAGCTCCTTAGGTTGTGGTATCCCTAACTACTCATGCAATTGCCATTTTTGGATCATTGAGCACTACTATCTGGGCTAATTCTAGTGTAATTTCCTTAAACATGTGAAACCTACTTTCGTAGTGAATCAACTATACTCATAACTAATCCATACCTATTTTCATGATTATGAAATTAGCTACAAGTTCATTTCTTCAATAAAATTATATGAAATGAATCACTAAAAACCACATAGGTGCACTTCTACTTTCGTGAGTGTACTCCCTATGTTTAGCACTTCTTGAACTAGTGTTAAATCTCAATTTTCATTGCAGAAACAACACCTTAGATAATCACAATCAATGGTACCAGATTAATCATGATTTAAAGAGCCAAAGTGCTAAATAACTTGCTCAAATCATAGCAATCAAATAACCAAATAATAAACACTAACAATCATAGAAAGTTCAACCAAACCCAAGGTATAAACTTTAAAGACACATAATGAACACAAAATCCAGAACTTGTATATTAACAAAACTTTAAATCAAGTATAAAAGATAAAGAGTTTGGAAGGAATACAACCCTTGTCACATGAGCTTTCTTCCTTGCCTTCTTCATCCTCTATCTTCTTTTTTATCTAGCTAATAACAAGAATGGATGAATTATCCTACTCTATACTAAGCTAAACTAACACTAGGAAGATGAAAGAGCTACATTTCTGCAACTTCAAGCTTCTCCCGTATGTCTCTCCATCTCCCTTTGTTTTGCAATGAATTTGACTATATAAAGATGAAAGATTGGTCAAAACTTGAGGTCTACACTTCCCTTTTACAGCTGGAAATGTTTCTCACATGTCTAGCATACATGTGAGTTGGTGGAGGTGAAATTGAGTTTTACGTGTACAAAGCAGCCTTTTCTGACCACAATCCGGCCACAAATCCGGCCAAATTCCGGATTGCTACGGTGACCATTTGGTCACTTCTGGTTCAATTTCCAGCTCTGCTCCGATTTTGCATCAATTTTCACTGAACATTTCTTGATGATAAAAACTGATTTAACTCTTGACCAAAACATGAAACTTGTAGCCCCTTGAGTCAGCTTTCCAATGCATCAAGAATCACCTCATTTGGATCTGTGTAGGCTGAGAAATGACTGAAATATTCTTGCCTGCTCATTGCCCTGTTTCAGCTTCGACCAGTAGAAATTTGCTACTGTAATTCAGCTTTTTGACTTTGAAAACCTTCAAACTGGATTTAGATGTCTTCACCAAAGTTGTAGATCTATCTCTTATCTTCAAATTGGTTCAAGAATCATTTCAATCCGATCACTGTAACTCAAGTTATAGCCGAAATATGAAAATATGTCAAAACTGTCAAAATACACAAAATCCCACTAAAAAGTGATAAAAACCTCATTTAATTACTTAAAAGCATTTTTCACCAATTATAACCAAAATGATTCATTTTCTTCCAATAATATAACTAAAGTAACTAAAAATAATATAAAATATCATATAATTATTACGTAAATTAGTCACTTATCAAACTCCCCCACACTTGAATCATTACTTGTCCTCAAGCAATTCACACATAATCAACTACAATGATTCAAGAGGTGAAACAATATATGCACTTTGTCCAATTTAATTCCTCAAGACTTGGAAAATAATCATTATATCATTATTCAAATTACACTAAATACTCATAATATTAAGTAAAGGAAAGATAATTATACCCTAAATTCAACAAGTTAAACTTAATCTCTTACCCTAATTTAATTTTACAAATAAGCAAATTACATAGTCAATTTATAGCCTTCCTCCTCCTTATAATCATCTTTTCTCAAAATTCTATAACTAAGAGGGATTTATTCACACAAATTTTACTTAAATAGCCTTTTTACGCGAAAATCGACACTTTTAGGTGAAGATCCCCGGTTACTCAACATTTCACTTATTCAAGTTGCTAATGCATACTCTTAATTCAAGTACCTTTTTACGCGAATGTCGACATTTGTAGATGCCAACCCCCGATTATTCGGTATGTGAATCATTGGAGTAGAACAATTTTTATTTACTTTCTTTTCTTTTCTCTTTTTTTTTCTTTTCTTTCTACTTTTTTTTCTTTTTAAGAAATAAAGGACAATAAATAGGTATTCCCTCTTAGAAAATATATAAGAATAATCAAAGGAGGAATATAACCTTTATCGACTATATCAATCACTTACTTGCAAAATTAAGTAAAGAGAAGAAATCTCATTAAACATGTAAAATTATAGGCATAATTTTCCTTACTTTACCAAATATATTTTCTCAAATGCAAAAATCCTAATTGCGTAATAACCATTTCCAAGTTAAATGAGGACTAAACCTTTCAAAATACACATAAAGTTTCAACAATTGGAAGAATTAAACACTTAAGGTTGGAACAATTTAGCCCTTTTTTAAAATAAAAATGCAAAGATTTTTTTTGGGTCATAATGAAATATTGAAAAAGATTTTAGAAAAATTTTGACAGAGTTTCCTCTTATAAATGGACGAAACTCCCTGCCAACAAATCCAATTTCAAGCAAATTATCCACATGACAAATAATTCAAACATAATTCCAACATTTCTAAATATTTAAATCCACAAAATATCATCACCTAGCAAGTAAATGTAAGTTCAATATTTTCCTCCCCCACACTTAAACTTCACATTGTCCTCAATGTGAGAAAAGGAAAATAAATAAAGAGTAAAAGAAAATACTCCCCTTATGGCAATGTTATGAATTTTCAACCGTATTTAAGAAAGAATGGAGAGTTCACTTATTGCACCCTGAAAAAGACAAAATCAAAACAAATAAATTTCTTAAAAATAAAAAGTTGCAATCAACAAGAAGAAAACATGCAAGACAAGGAAAAAGGAAAAATGATCAAGCATGTGGAACCATACGATGTTCATGGGATAAAAACATAAAATAAGCTAATCTTTGCTAATCAAATATATGCATTAGTATCCAAACCAAAGGGAAGCTAATTTCATACAATAAATGCACCATCACGAGCAAAGTAGGTTCTATTTATACATTTTGTTATCAATGATCAAATCCCCTTAAGTACAAAAGTAATCTCAAAATGGAGGCAAACACACCAAACCAAAATATAAATGACCATTGTGAAAATTCATGAAATACTAAAAACTATTGAACCACAAAAATTGTAAGTGCATTTATGAATTTCATCAATTAAGGCCATCTTCAATTCACCTCTTCTTTTAGAATTACCTAAGAATTCAAGAAATCATTCAATCAAGCATCTTTTTATTCATTAGGTAATCTAAATTACTCACATGAATATCAAAAACTCCCACTAAGCTAATTAAAATGCTACATTGGCCACTTAATATGCAGTTTTGTCACCAAGCCAAATTAAGCATAAAACTAGCAAGAATTCACCAAATAAATATAATAAATGCAAATCACAAAATTTATTCATCACTAACAATCACCAATAGCATCAATAAGCTCAAATAAATGCACCTAACGTCACATATTAAAAATTGCCTAAAAATAGAAAATATTTAATCATGGCAAAATTCAAATAATAAAGTTAGGTGAAGATTTGTTACCTCAACGTGGTTCGGTGATGTTAAGTGATGAATATGATGTGAAAATCCTCAAGAAACTTACTCCAATTTGGCCTCAATTGAGTGATTCAAGAAAGTACAACCCTAACTATTGGTAAGCTTGAAACCACTTTTGTTATTCTTGATTTTGATGATCACAAAACACTTTGAAATATTTATCTAATTCTCTTCAAATATAAGTGTTTTGCTTTTCAGAGAATCAGATACAAAGGTGTCAAGGAAAGAAAATCAACCAAAAGAAGAAGCAAAAACAGGGCACTCATGTCGGACGTCCGAAAGGATGAAGAACATCAAGAAGGAAACTCTGTCGGACGCTCGTGAGGAAATATCGGACGTCCGGGAGGATCGGACGCAAGCTTCGGACGCACATCGATCGCGTTGGACGTCCGAAAAATTTCGTAAAGTTTTGATGACTCTCTGACGACGTTCGGACACAGAAGCTGTCAGACAATAAAATTCCATCGGAAGTCCGAACGACAATTTGGCTGATTTTCGGACGATGGAATCGAACGATGATTAAGCTATCGGACGTCCGACAGCCCCAACGGCTAGCTGACTCTTCATCTGCCTTCTATCCGTTAGAAACATTAATGAAGTCCATTTTTGGTCCCCATTAAATACAAACGATTCTGAACCAGGGAGGAACTTTTGCACACTTCGTTTACAAGATCTCAAGAGATATTTTAGCTAGAAAATAGTCTTCTAAGCAAGATTTGTTCTCCAAGTAGTGTGAAGTTCTTGTAAGCACTTCTCTTGTGTTTGAAATTTTCAATAGTGTAACTTTGTTGAGGGTTATCTGAGTGATAGTAAAACTTTCTAACTTGACTAAGTGAGGCTTGGGGTAAGGAGGAAGTGATCCCTCAATTGTACATTGAGTTGATTATTGTTCATCAAAGAGAAGGTGCTCATCTTTGTGATTGGTCTTCAAGTTTGAGGAAAACTTGGTAGACAATCGGTTTGATACTCTATCTTATTCCTTTTGTTTAATAAAATTCTCATTGCTTATATACACTCTCATTTATGATCAACATTGCTCTCGTCTTTAAATTTACTTGGTTGATCACTACTAGAAAAGAAGGTAAATTTTTATTAAAGAAAAAGTGCATAAACTGAATAAAGTATTTTTAATCAACCTAATTCACCCCCCTCTTAGGTTGTCTTTAGGCCTTACAATTGATGTCAGAGCTTGGTCTCCTTGAGATTAAGCTCTAGCGGTTTGGAGTAAAGATGACAACCAATCATGCCATGTTTGTTGAGGGGCAATCTGTCACTAGACCTCCCATGTTTACTGGTTCCAATTATGTTAGTTGGAAAGAAAGAATGATTATCTTTTTGCAATCCATTGATATTGAGCTATGATTTATTGTGAATGAAGGACCGCATGATGCTAAAGTTCTTGATGCAGATACAAGTTTGTTTCGACCAAAAATAAGAGTTGAGTTGAATGCTCAAGATAGAGCCAATCTCACATTAAATGCCAAAGCCATGAATGTTCTTTATAGTGCCTTAGAATCAAATGAATCAATTAGAGTAAAAGGATGTAAATCTGTCAAAGAAATGTGGGATAAGTTAAGAGAAATTCATGAGGGTAGTGACAACGTGAGAGAACAGAAAAAGTCTATCTTGGTCACAAAGTATGAATCATTTAAAATAGAACCCCTTGAGAATATTGACAAAATGTATTGTAGGTTTAATGACTTGATCAAAGTCTCAAGGTGTTGGGCAAAGAGTACACCTTGGGAGAAAAAAATAGGAAAATTCTCAATGCGTTAGGCAAAGAATAGGAAAGTAAAGTGACTGCAATAGAGGAGGCTAAGGGTTTGAATTCTGTGTCTATTGAATCTCTCATTAACTCACTAACCTCCTATGAGTTGAAGTTGAAAACTAAAGTGCAGGAGGAAGAGGACGCGAGAGCAAAGAGAAACATAGCTCTAAAGGCAGCTCAAGGTGAAGATGATCCAGCTCAATTGGATCATGAAGACTCGGATGGTGATGACAACGATCTTGCTCTCATCACAAAAAGTTTCAAGAGAATCTTGAATAAAAGAAAGTTTAGAAGGGGAGGACCTAGCAATCAATTCCAGATTCAGTCTTCAAACGCAAGGAACAAAGGAAAACAAGAATTCAACAAGAAACAATTGGACAAATGCTATGAATGTGGACAGCCTAGATACTACGCAAACGAATGCTCCCTAAAGAAAAAGAAAGATGAAAAAGCTGATCGAAAACTAATGTTCAACAACTTCTAGATTACATGGAATAAATGTAACTCCGAAGGCGAAGTTGAAGAAGAAGAAGAATCAGCTCAAATGGCCTTCATGGCTATTGGAGATAATGAGCTAATTTCCATACACTCTCAATCTGAAAGTGATGATGATGATGATGATGATCTTGAATCATTTGTTAAAAAATTGCATAATGTCTTGAAGGAATCTTATGATAAAAACAAGCAACTAAAACAGAAAATTATTTTTCTCATTCAAAAAAATGCAAGTCTTCTTCAACAAAATAAACAACTAAAGGCTGACAATGAGTGCCTTGTAAGAGCTGAATTTGATGTTCAAAATGAACTTGATAAAAAGACAAGTGTTTGTGAAATACTAAAGGAAAGACATGGTGATTTGAATAAAAGGATGAACAATTTGGATGAGACCTTAAAAGCTAGAAAACAAGATTATCTCAAAAAGAACATGTCAATCACCTTTCTTACTGCTCATGAAAGAACATTAGCACACAAAAAAAATGCACATGATTTCACAATATATAGAAGGAGTGGATTGAGATTTATCAAATCATTACATGTTAAAGACTCTTCCATTATGTGTAGTTTTTGTTGTCAAAGAGGGCATTTGAAAGGAGATTGTTATGTGAAAAGAAATCTGAACAAAGGAATGAGATGCATGTGGTTAGTTAGACACAATGCTAACTATTGTGGACCCAAAAGTTAAAGGGTACCAAACACTCTCTCTCTTCAGGGAAAAGGCTCAAACAAGTCCAAATGGTTCATTGACAGTGGCTGTTCAAGGCATATGACCGGTGATCCTTCGTTGTTCATAAAGCTAAAATCAAAATCAAATGGAAAGGTGACATTTGGTGATGATGTGAAAGTTAAGATAATTGGAATAGGTGATGTTGGTAAGGATGGTGAAACTTTTATTCATAATGTGCTCTTAGTTGATAACTTAGGTTATAACTTGCTTAGTGTTAGTCAATTATATGATAAAGACTTGAATGTGTTGTTCAAAAAGCATGAATGCATTGTGTTTGACTCTAAATATAATGTTGTGTTCAAAGGTAAGAGGTTTAACGATATTTATATTGTTGTTCTTGATAAACTTGATTCATCTAACTTCCAATGTCTTAAAACTTCAAATGAAGATCCTTGGTTGTGGCATAGGAGACTTTGTCATTTTAACATGGAATTACTAAAGGAAATTTCAAAAAAGGAGTTGGTTAGAGACTTGCCAAAAATCAGTTTTGAAAATGACAAAATTTGTGATGCATGTCAATTTGGGAAGCAAACAAAAATTTTCTTTAAACCAAAGAAGTGTGTATCAACTTCTAAACCTTTGGAACTCTTGCATCTTGATTTATTTGGTCCTACTCAAATTACGAGTTTGGGAGGTAAGAGATATTATTTTGTGATTGTTGATGATTATTCTAGACATATTTGGATGATATTCCTTACTCATAAAGATGATGCCTTCAAGAATTTTACTTCATTGTTTGCTAAAGTGCAAAATCTGCTTGATTTAAAAATTGTTAGGATTAGAAGTGATAATGGGACGAAATTCAAGTTTTGTGATTTTTCAGAATTTTGTGATCATAATGGCATAACACATGAGTTTTCTATTGCAAGGATTCCACAGCAAAATGGTGTTGTAGAAAGAAAAAATAGGACACTCCAAGAGGCTGCTAGAACTATGTTGAGTGAATGTAATTTACCAAAATATCTTTGGGCTAAAGCGGTAAACACCGCATGTTATGTGATAAATAGAATTCTCTTGAAACCTATTTTGAATAAAACATCTTATGAACTGATTTTTGATAAGAAACCTACAGTTGGATATTTCAAAATTTTTGGTGGTAAATATTTTATTTTGAATTTAAAGGAACATCTTGGTAAGTTTGAAAAAAAATCTGATGAAGGAATATTTTTGAGATATTATGAGAACAAAAGAGAATATAGAGTCTTTAATAGAAGAACTCTTGTGATAGAAGAAACTATACACATAACATTTGATGAAACTAGTGATGATAATTCCAAAAGTTCGTGTGAGGATGATGATGTAGGTGTTCATGAAGGAATGAAAAAGCTAACAATTGGAGATGAAGGAAACTTTAAACCGGAAGCAAAGGAAATGGAGGATGAAACTCATGAAGATCAAAAAAAGGAAGATGAAGACAAGAATGATGATTCATTCAAAGACCTTTCCAAAACTTGGAAATTTAGCCAAAATTATCCAAGAGAGCTTATAATTGGTGATCCATCCGAGAAGGTAAAGACTCGTTTCTCATCTAAGAAATTGATAGATAATTTTGCTTTAGTCTCTCTTTTTGAATCTAAAAATATCAATGATGCCTTAAAGGATAAAAACTGGATTTTGGCAATGCAAGAGAAATTTAATCAATTTGAGAGAAATAAGGTTTGGACACTAGTTGATAGACCTCAAAATCAACCTATCATTGGCACGAAATTAGTATTTAGAAATAAGTTGGATGATAAAGGTGTAATTGTAAGAAATAAAGCTAGATTAGTTGCTAAAGGATATGCACAAGAAGAAAGAATTGATTTTGATGAAACATTTGCTCCCGTAGCTAGATTAGAATCGATTATAATGCTTCTTGCTTTTGCTTGCTTCAAAGGTTTCAAATTGTTTCAAATGGATGTTAAAAGTGCCTTCTTAAATGGATTTATTGATCAAGAAGTATATGTGGATCAACCCCCCGGTTTTGAAAATATAAAATTTTCAAGTCATGTGTTTAAACTCTCAAAAGCATTATATGGACTAAAACAAGCTCCAAGAACTTGGTATGAAAGATTGAGTGATTTCTTGATTGAAAATGGTTTCAAAAGAAGTATTGTGGACACCACACTTTTTACTAAACAAGTGTTAAATGATCTTTTTATTGTGCAAATATATGTAGATGATATTATTTTTGGTGCTACTAATGAGTATCTATGAAAGGATTTTTCCACCATTATGCAAAGTGAATTTGAAATGAGTATGATGGGAGAATTAAATTTCTTTCTTGGACTTCAAATACATCAAGTCCTAGAGGGAATTTTTATAAATCAAGCAAAATACACCAAGAAATTGCTGAAAAGATTTGGCATGGAGAACTCAAAACAAGTTGGAACTCCAATGTGCACTTCTACAAAACTTGACAAAGATGAAGAAGGTAAACATGTGGATGAAAAGCACTATAGAGGTATGATTGGAAGCCTACTCTATTTAACCGCAAGTAGATCCGATATTATGTTTGCTATTTACTTGTGTGCTAGATTTCAATTTTGTCCAAAAGAATCACATTTGAACGCTGTTAAAAGGATTTTTAGGTATTTGAAAGGTACATTAGACTATGGTCTTTGGTATGTTAGATCTTGTGAATTTGCTCTATATGAATATTCGGATGCAAATTTTGGTGGTTGTCGTGTGGACAGAAAAAGTACAAGTGAAACTTGTCACTTTCTTGGTAATTGCTTAGTTTCTTGGTTTAGCAAAAAATAAAATGCAATCTCTTTATCTACAACCGAAGCGGAATATATTACCGCTAGTGCATGTTGTGTTCAACTTTTATGGATGAAGCATACCTTGAATAATTTTGAATTGTTATATGACTGCATGCCTATATTCTGTAATAATACTAGTGTTATCAATTTGATCAAAAATTCAATTCAGCATTCTAGGACAAAACATATAGATATAAAGCACCACTTTATTAGCGATCTTGTTCAAAAAGGTGAAGTTTGTATGAATTATGTTTGTTCTAAAGATCAGATTGCTGATATTTTTACAAAAGCTTTGCCATTGAATCAATTCATATATCTAAGATCAAAATTAGGGATAATCGAAAAATCATCTTAAAATTTTTTTTGTTCAAAACTTTCGGACGTCTGAAAGCAGATGAATGGACGTCCGATAATGTTCTTCAGCTATTTTTCCAGAAAGCACCTGTTCGGACGAAACTGTCGGACGCACGACTTCGTTCGGCCGTCCGACAGTGCAACGGTACACTTTTTAAAGTAACTTCCCTCCTCATTTGCTTCAGACCCTTCTTCTTCTCTTCTCTCTCGGACGAAAACCGTCTCTCCTTTTCACTCTCAATTCATGCTATTCTGAAGCACTTATTCCAAAATTGACTCAACAAAAAACTTTTCCTGATCATTGCGAGTTCATCTTCCTGATCTTTTCACCAAATCTCATCACATTTCGACAGTTTCCAAATTTTTCTCAAAACCCTATTTTCCCATAACCATTCTGTTCAATTTTCTTCAAGGCTCGTTTACCCCAAAATTATTGTGTGATTCACTCCCATACTACTGTGTGCATCATTAGCATCATACATCTCACGCATTTCACACAATGGTGAATCTAAGAGGAGAAAAAGTGCCTGCCGGACGCAAACACACACTCAGGGATGAGGATGCTGATTTTTCTAGGGCCAAAAGATCCTCCAAACGCGTCAAAAAGGGAGCAGTAAAGGCTCAAACTTCATAGCCTTCTGCTCAGCCTGAATCCGGACAAGGGACTACACCTCAACCGCCCTCCCAATCAACCACAGTCTCCCCATCTTTGATGATGCTGCCAAAGAAAAACACTCCTGGATATCCCAAAAAGGTTTCATTCCTCAACGTACTATAAATCCCGCTGAATTTCGCAAGATAGGTTTAGAGTCCATTCTGCGTCTCTTTGAATTCCAGAAATGGTCACATATCATTTTCATGCCTAACGTTTATTACCCTGAAATGCTATATCAATTCTTTGCCAATCTTAGAAAAGGCACTGACCACACTGAAATTATGTCCAGAGTAAATGGGGTAGATTTAGTGTTTGATCATGAAATTGTGAATGTTGTTTTAAATACTGTTATTGAACCAGGATGCAAAAGTAAAATTGTCAAATTCTTTTCTTATGAAGAGCATCCCACTGCTGATAATCACTTTGATAGTGCTAAGATGTTGTCTTATTTTCAAAAGAAGTTTTCTGCCCCTGCTGATGCAAAACTAAATGACCTTGCTCCTGTGAATCTAATTGCTTTCTCAATCATTTCAAATTTGCTTGTTCCTACCGATGGTCATAGGACATATGCCAATAAAATGGAGCTATATCTTTTTTATTGTTTTCGAGAAAAAATTCGCATTGACTTTGGATTTGTCATGTGCAAGTTTTTATTTCGCTTTACCACTGATTCTCGTAGAAAACTGTCTTATGAAAAATTTTTTCAGAAGATTTTTGAGTTTTTCAAAATACCCATTCTTGGTGTTTGTCCCAAAGAAACATTTTCTTCTGCCTTTACTAAGACTTATTTTGAGCGCAAGAATCTTGTCTTTAGGGATAATATGTGGGCTTATAAGGGAGCCACGTCTAATGAACCTAGATCTAAGGCTGCACATGATCCCCTTCACACTCCATCCTCTGTTGCACTGACTTCTATTCATCCTAAGAAGACTGCCACTAAGGCATATTCTTCTTCAAATTCTGAAGTGGTTGAACTCCTTCGAGATCTTAAACAACATGTTCTACTTCTTGAACATGGTCTCATGCTCACCATGTCATCCGAGCAACAAGCAGACTTCTTGGATAAAAAGAATCTTCTCTTTCCCCCACCTGTGGTTGAAGAAGTTCCTCATGGCAAAGAGCCACGCTCTACTGATTCCAGTTCATCAGCTCCTATTCGCTCTATGAGTCCTGCTCCCATCGACCTCATCTCTACTCCCGTGGCACCTCATGATCCTTCCACATCTGACAAAGGTACGAAATCAGTTGGTGAAGATGCTGAAGATAATGAAGACACTGAGGAGGAGGATCTCTCTCAGTATCTGCTTACTCGAAGGACGCCTGGGTCCATTTAGTTTACCATTTAGGATCACTAGTCCTATTAGAATCATTTGCATTCTGTTTGACTGTTTTCTATTTGTTGGATGTTAGATGGCTGCCTCGGATTTTTTTGTTTTGTTTCTTTGATTCTGGTGCTTGTAATGTTCAAAACTGGATATGTGGATGTAATGTTTGTGATGCTCGTAAGCTATTTTGTTATGAATGTTTAGTTCTTGTTCATGTTACTGGTTCTTGTTCATGTTACTGTTTTTTGACTTTTGTGATGGCAAAAAGGAGGAGAAATATGTAGATATGAATATGGATATGTGCAGGATGCGTTGAATTGGCTGGACAGTTGATAAAATATCGGGGATAAACTGTTTTTGGATGATTGAATAAATCTGTGAAATAGCCATGTGAGGGGGAGTTTTTCAATTTTTGTTCTATGATTGACTAAGTAAGGGGGAGCTTTTGTCAAATGAGAAAGGGGGAGCCTATTTGTAATCATCAAATTTCATTTCAAACCATTGTTTTGTCATCATCAAAAAGGGGGAGAATGTTATTCTTGATTTTGATGATCACAAAGCACTTTGAAATGTTTATCTAATTCTCTTCAAATATAAGTGTTTTACTTTTTAGAGAATCAAGTACAAAGGTGTCAAGGAAAGAAAATCAACCAAAAGAAGAAGCAAAAACAGGGCACTCATGTCGGACGTCCGAAAGGAAGCTGTCGGATGTCCGAAAGGATGAAGAACATCAAGAAGGAAACTCTGTCGGACGCTCGTGAGGAAGCATCGGACGTCGGGGAGGATCGGACGCATGCTTCGGAAGCACATCGATAGCGTCGGACGTCCGAAAAATTTCGCAAAGTTTTGATGACTCTCTGATGACGTTCGGACGTAGAAGCTGTCGGACGATAAAATCCCATCGGACGTCCGAACAAAAAATTGGCTGATTTTCGGACGATGGGATCGGACGATGATTAAGCTATCGGACGTCCGACAGCCCCAACGGCTAGCTGACTCTTCATCTGCCTTCTATCCGTTGGAAGCATTAATGAAGTCCATTTTGGTCCCCTTTAAATACAAACGATTCTGAACCAGGGAGGAACTTTTGCACACTTCGTTTACAAGATCTCAAAAGATATTTTAGCTAGAAAATAGTCTCCTAAGCAAGATTTGTTCTCCAAGTAGTGTGAAGTTCTTGTAAGCACTTCTCTTGTATTTGAAATTTTCAATAGTGTAACTTTGTTGAGCGTTATCTGAGTGATAGTAAAACTTCCTAACTTGACTAAGTGAGGCTTGGGGCAAGGAAGAAGTGATCCCTCCATTGTACATTGAGTTGATTATTGTTCATCAAAGAGAAGGTGCTCGTCTTTGTGATTGGTCTTTAAGTTTGAGGAAAGCTTTGTAGACAATCGGTTTGATACTCTATCTTATTTCTTTTGTTTAATAAAATTCTCATTGCTTATATACACTCTTATTTCTGATCAACATTGCTCTCGTCTTTAAATTTACTTGGTTGATCACTACTAGAAAAGAAGGTAAATTTTTATTAAAGAAAAAGTGCATAAACTCAATAACGTATTTTTAATCAACCTAATTCACCCCCCTCTTAGGTTGTTTTTGGGCCTTACAATTTTAGAGTTGTTTTTGAAAAAATATGAACTATGAAATTCACTCTAAAGGATGGGAGGAAGTGATTTGGTGAAAGGTTATTTGAAGATTAAATGGTGAAAAGTGGTGTTTTAGTGAGTAGTGTGTGTAGGTTGAAGGAGAAAGGAAGGGGAATTGTGAGGAATCCGTTCACTCTTGAAGCTGAAATATCGCCAGAATCCGGACACATTTTGGCCGGATATCTGGCCAGATTGTCGGCTGGATTCTGGCCAGTGAGTTGAAAAATAAAATTCTGATTGCAGAAGTGGATCTGAGGCCTCGGATCTATTGAATCTGCACTTATTGCAAAATTTTTGCAATTTTCAGTTTGACCCCAATTCTCCAAAATACACCCTAGATCATTTCTATGTCAAAATAAATCGTTCACGCACATGTAAAATGATCTAAACATGCATTCTAAAGCTCTTTAATACATCAAAAACCACAATTACTGAATTTGAGGTGTTGAGATCTTTGATCAAATTTCGCCTTTTTCACCTCATTTGGTCACTTTTGCATCTTTTTCCAAAACCTACAAATGAAAAATAACAAAATAACTCAAATTCATACTTTAAACATAAAATCACTCCAAAGTAACATGAACTTAAAAAAACATTGGGTTGCCTCCCAATAAGCGTTTCTTTAAAATCAATAGCTTGACTATTTCACCTCACTTTTTTCAAGGAGGCTTTGTTAGCGAATAATCCACCATTTTTGGTCTTGGTGGATCATTAAATGCTGACTTTATAGCAAAAGTCACATAATCTAATGATGTGAGAAATGGAATTGACTTACCTATCCCAAGTGTTTCATAGATATTACCTTGAATATGTACCACTTGAGAATTCACCAAATGAAATGCCATGAGAGTATATTGGGCAGCAATACCCTTAGAATCTATACTTTCAATGCACTCCTCAAGAGGGGTGAAAAATGAGTCATTAAAACTCATCTCTTGAGATTCAAAGTTAGCTCCAAAGATATTATTATGTGAAATGGACATTTCCTCATTGAAACACAAGTTAGAATCATCATTTTGATCAAAATACAACCCATTTTCACATATAACATTTCCACCATTCATGCTAGGATCATTTTGCACATTATTAGAGGAAATAACTTCACACAATGCACTCAATTACTCATGTATTCGACCAAAGTGAGAAGTTAATTCATCTATTGTTTCCTCAATCCTATCAAAACGATCGGAAGTTGCATTTGTTAGCTTTTCTATTGCTAAATCAAATTGATTAGAAAAATTTTCTACAGCTAGCTCCCAAGATGCATTAGAATCATTGCTAACGGTTCACTTTCTAACTCCCAAGGTAGAGGTGTATTAGCTAACTTCTCTATTGCCAACTCCCAAGATGGTTTTGATTCATATTGGACACTTTCAGGTTGGTAATCATAAAAATATGAATTATCACTATAAATACATTGATTATTCCAACCATAAGCAGGAGAATTGCTCCAATTAGTACTATATCGATCAAAACAGCGATTGTAATGCTCTAATTCATCATAATAATCCACATTTTGTACTTGCATACATGTATTAGTAGCATGATAACCTTCACACAAGTCGCAAATCACATGATAAGAATTAAAAGCATTAACATTCCTCCCTTGCTCAATTTTATGCATAATTGTGTCCAATTGAACTTGTAGCATTATAACATCAAATTTAGCCTTTAAGCACCTTAAACCATCTTCAAAAGACATACATTCAGTAAATTCTTGGTTACCTCTATTGAAGGAGTTTTGTACTTGGTAACCATCTATTGCCAAACTTCCATTTCTCAAGCATTGTTCTCCAAATTGACCTATCCTTTTCATCACCTAAAATTATTTTTAAACAACCTCAAAAGCAAAATTAGTAAGAAAAATAAGTAATGAAACACATACACACATAAAACACAAAAATAACAGAAAATAACATTCACACTATAACTAATGATATGTCTAAACTAATAAAGTTGTTCTTCACACCGATATTGGCAAATCATTCCCCGGCAAAGGCGCCAAAAACTTGACGGGTATTTTACATACACACAAGTTAAAAAACCGAATTACACCCGTTCACTGCAAGTATACATGTCAACTAGTAGTTTAGGGTATATATCGGGTCGATTTCACAGGGAAGAGTGAACAATTACCTGTATTACTAAAGTTTCTCTATTATTTAGACTATCAATGAATTATAACAAATTTAACCTACTGAAATTATACAAAATGACAAATAAAAACTCCTTAGGTTGTGGTATCCCCAACTACTCATGCAATTGCCATTTTTGGATCATTGAGCACTAATATCTGGGCTAATTCTGGTGTAATTTCCTTAAACATGTGAAACCTACTTTCATAGTGAATCAACTATACTCATAACTAATCCATACCTATTTTCATGGTTATGAAATTAGCTACAAGTTCATTTCTTCAATGAAATTACATGAAATGAATCACTAAAAACCACATAGGCGCACCTCTACTTTCGTGAGTGTACTCCCTATGTTTAGCACTTCTTGAACTAGTGTTGAATCTCAATTTTCATTGCAGAAACAACACCTTAGAGAATCACAATCAATGGTACTAGATTAATCATGATTTAAAGAGCCAAAGTGTTAAATAATTTGCTCAAATCATAGCAATCAAATAACCAAATAATAAACACTAACAATCATAGAAAGTTCAACCAAACCCAAGGTATAAACTTTAAAGACACGTAATGAACACAAAATCCAGAACTTGTATATTAACCAAACTTTGAATCAAGTACAAAAGATAAAGAGTTTGGAAGGAATACAACCCTTGTCACATGAGCTTTCTTCCTTGCCTTCTTCATCCTCTATCTTCTTCTTTATCTAGCTAATAACAAGAATGGATGAACTATCCTACTCTATACTAAGCTAAACTAACACTAGGAAGATGAAAGAGCTACATTTCTGCAACTTCAAGCTTCTCCCGTATGTCTCTCCATCTCCTTTTGTTTTGCAATGAATTTGACTATATAAAGATGAAAGATTGGTCAAAACTTGAGGTCTACACTTCCCTTTTACAGCTGGGAATATTTCTCACATGTCTAGCATCACATGTGAGTTGGTGGAGGTGAAATTGAGTTTTACGCGTACAAAGTAGCCTTTTCTGACCACAATCCGGCCAGAAATCCGGCCAAATTCCGGTCGGATTTCTACAGTGACCATTTGGTCACTTCTAGTTCAATTTCCAGCTCTGCTCCGATTTTGCATCAACTTCCACTGAACTTTTCTTGATGATAAAAGGTGATTTAGCTCTTGACCAAAACATGAAAATTGTAGCCCCTTGAGTTAGATTTCCAATGCATCAAGAATCACCTCATTTGGATCTGTGTAGGCTGATAAATGACCAAAATACCCTTGCCTGCTCATTGCCCTGTTTCAGCTTCGACCAGTAGAAATTTGCTACTGTAATTCGGCTTTTTGACTTTGAAAACCTTCAAACTGGATTTAGATGTCTTCACCAAAGTTGTAGATCTATCTCTTATCTTCAAATTGGTTCAAGAATCATCTCAATCCGATCACTGTAACTCAAGTTATAGCCGAAATACGAAAATGTGTCAAAACTGTCAAAATACACAAAATCCCACTAAAAAGTGATAAAAACCTCATTTAATTACTTAAAAGCATTTTTCACCAATTATAGCCAAAATGATTCATTTTCTTCCAATAATATAACTAAAGTGACTAAAAATAATATAAAATATCATACAATTATTACGTAAATTAGTCACTTATCATATTTTATTATGGATTTAAATTTATAAGATAAAAAAGAAAATGTTGAAATAATTTATTTAGAATTTATGAATTTTTTGAATAGTTGGATTATCATAATTTAATAGTGATTTTGGACCATTTTCTTTTGATTTTTTGTTAATTTTAATACCAAAAAATAGAAAACAAAGATTAGCAAAAATATTGTATTGTATATAAAGTTAACTCATAAAAAAAAAAAATTACTTGTCGGACATTTGGTTACAATAGAAACTAGAGGTAATAGTGGTAGTTCTATCACTTTATTGGCAAAAAATTTTTTAAAAAAAGGAATAAGACGGAAAAGAATGAAAAAATAATTTTAAAATTCATTCTAAGTATTAACATACCAAACAAGGAAATTTCATTAAAATATTTAAGCGTAGTATTGTCATTTTAAATGATAAGGAGGTATGTATAATTTTTAAAATCTCAAGGGAGCTAAATGAAATTGTTAAAAACCTCAAGGGAGGTTTCTAAAATTATCCCTTTATTTTTTGTATCATCCCGTCCATCTTAACGGCTAAATTAGACGGAAAGATTACAACTACATATTTTTATTAATTAAAGGACTACATTTACGCACTTATTAGTTGGAGGACTAAAAGTACACAAAGTTAAAAGTTTGAGGACCACCGCGATTTTTTGCCCAAAATAAAGACCCTAGAACAGTTGCTCTATGACAAGGAAGACAAAAAACAGGGGAAATATTTATTATTTTTGTTTCATTTATCTTTACATCAAGATTTTTTTTATTTGATGCTTAAAGCACCAAATAAGCATATAGAAAAAGGAAATTGGCCCACCATTAAACCTTTAAAATTACCACCCTGAAATACAGCACATTAGCAAACAAATTACCCTTTTGAAAAAAAAAGAGAGACCTACTCCTTATGGTGCTTTAAGGGCACAAAATATAAACCCAAAAGATAAGACAACATTTAAGTCAGTAACTAATCTAATCTAATTTTATTAGATGATGTCTAATTTGATACGGATAAAACATTTACATATCTTAACTAAGGGTGCACATCAGGATCATCATGATTTGAGACTTTTTAGGCACCCAATTATGTATTGCGACCTAAACTTCCTTTTAAGTGTTCTGCTGTTACACTAATACACCATCACCTTTGATAGCTGGACACCAATTTGAGTTAAAAAGTTTTAAAAAAATGATGAAATACAGAGTCCTCCTTAAAGTGCCAATAGTTTTTCCTGTCAATCACAGCATCACAGATCACAATTCCCTGGCTTTTCCTTACCCGGAAAAAGAAAGAATGAAATGAAGGAAAGAAAAATCCAAGATGAAGAATAAGAAATATTTTGTTGATCTGCCATTATCTCTCATACACTTGCTAAGATATTCACTTATATAATTTTGGGTTGATAATTTTGTATTTTTTAATATCAATTTCCATACTCTAAATTTCATCTATGCATTTGGGGATTTCATAGAATTTTATATACCTTTAAATTCTCAAGATTTCTAGGTTATTTGTGATTATTTATGTAGCAGAATAATTCACAGATGTAGTTATTCACTTGAAAATGTTCATATGCTAAATGTGAAGATTGTATAAATGCATCAACTATCCTTTTCTTTTTTGCGTAATCATTGATAGTTGGGATAGCCATCATATTTACACAATTATATGAATGGTTTTTTCTTTGCTTGAAGAAAAGGGAAAAAGATTGGCTAAGTTACATTAAATGAATAAGGAAAAGAATAAAGAAAAGAGAAAATTAAATGACAAAATTGGGTAAATACTTTGAACCAAAAAAAAAAAAAGAAGGAATAACAAATACGAAGATTGTATGAATGCAAGTACAATGTTATTACAATAGAATACTTAAGAAAGCTTAGGTGATAATAAATCATTGAATGCTGAAAAAGTTCCAAATCAGGATGAATCTGATATAATTTAAACTCTTTTTAACTAATAACACACTCCAAGAATTGTGAACCAAGACAGCCTTTATATTGGTTTTGTTACCAAACGTATACAATGATATAATTGATAGACTCAGTTTGGAAGCCAACTTTGCTATGTACAAATGGTAAAAGTTCAAGACATACTGTTTGTTCGATCAGCTGGGGATTAATGTTCATAAATAAAATTGCTCTTCTATTTTTAAAAAATATCTAAAGAGCGACAACAACTTGCATTTTCTTTCAAGCACATCCTTATACCCCTATGGTGGAAGAAGTCAATTAGTGTGAAGAAGCAAACATTGAAGCGATCCCCTAATTTCCAACAATAGTGGGCAAATTTAGATACCTTCCTGGTTAATGAATCATGCTTCAAAATCTACAACATAATGCTGATGATGAACTTGATATTTTCTTCCAGAATTGGCCTATTTCTTCCTTCATCTGGGATATGGTTCAGTAATTGATGCATCATTGACAGAGCTTGGAGCTGAAATTCTTTGAGTGTTGGATTGATCAACTTCCAGCTCGTCTACCCTGCTCTCCGATCCATTGCTCCGGAAAACTGCCGGACGATGTGGAGTTGGGAGGGAAACAGAACCAGGATTGAGCATGCAGACCGCGGAAGCCATTGTGGGTCTTTTACTGGCATCTTCTTCAACACATAGTAAGCCAACTTGGATGCATTGAATGACTTCATTTCTGGCATAAGAATCTCCAATGCTTGAATCCAAAAGAGCTAAAGTTTGGCCGCGTCTCCAATGGTTCCAAGCCTGTTCGAAATAATCCCACTCATGAGGTGTACATTCTTAAAAACTTCAATTAGCTTAAATAGATATACAGGTAAATGTCAATATTCACAATAGGCAATTGTCAATACTCTCTATTTCAAGTTTATTCATATAAAAAGATTGATTAATCTTTCTTCCATTGACAGTGTATACACTGTTGTCAGTATTGGATGAACAATAATTATGCAAAATTTGAATTTTAAATTTAAATTTTGCATACATGTTATGAATCTAACGGTGATAGTATATACACTGTCTGATATATGAGATTTATTCATAAAAAAAAAAAGTAACAACTACAGCAAAGGTTTTGCAATTTGTACTTACATAGCTTAGAAGGTCTTCGGAATCTCTAGATTGATGGAAGTCACTGCTCTTCTTGCCCGTGACAATTTCCAAAATTACAACCCCAAAACTAAACACGTCTGACTTTAGTGAGAACTGACCCCACCTTGTGTATTCAGGAGCCATATAACCACTACAAGCCACAACGATTGTTATAATCAGTACAAAGATAATCCGAATGATGCAAACAAATTTTCCATAATTTTCCATGAAAAGATAGTGTGGGAGCAAAACTTACACTGTCCCAGCAATTCTATTTGTGTTTCCTTCATATTGATCAACTCCACAAATCTTTGCCATGCCAAAATCTGCTATCTTTGGACTCATATTTCCATCCAATAATATATTACTTACTTTGAGATCGCGATGAACAATTCTTAGACGAGAATCCTCATGCAGATAAAGAAGTCCTTTTGCTATACCTCCAATGATATTGTAACGTCTTGACCAGTTCAATGATAGTTTATTTTCTGGATCTACACAAATTTAAACACAATATATTGTGCTAGCATTGATAATTATTAAATCAATAATTCCAGAAAGCATAATCAAATAGGTAAATTACATCTTTAGCTTTTAAAATATAAATGCACTCTCAGTTTAGTTCTTAAATTTTTATTGTGGACACTTCACCCTAAAGGTTTTAAATTGTCCCACTTCAGTATAATTATTAATGAAATCATCCCACTTTGATCATTACTTGCCATTATCCCATTAGTTTTGACAATTGAGTGAGTGATTGTGACAAATGCGATGCATTAGGAGGTGAAGTATCCAAAATTAAAGTTTAAGAACTAAAGTTTGAGTGCGTCTGTGGTTTAAGGGTCTAAACTAGAATTCACACCAATTAAACATTTTTCTAGAGGCGATTTCCATAAAATGGCAAGTCAAGTAAAATAGAACAAGATCACATGGAACAACAAAAAATTACTATAAATATGTCTAGATTGAACCCACCAAAGAGAAAGTAGTCAAGGCTTTTGTTGGCAACAAATTCATAGATGAGTATCTTTTCTTCTCCTTCCAGGCAAAATCCCAATAGCCGAACTAGATTTCTGTGTTGAAGCTTTGCAACTACTACAATTTCATTTTTAAATTCTTCTGCACCTTGCACTGAGCTCCTTGACAGCCTTTTAACAGCTACTTCTTGTCCATTACCAAGTACACCCTGAGTAAACATGCATACTTGAATTTAATTGAAATATTAAATGTGTAGATATTCAAATTCACAAAAGCAAAATATTTCATGCAAAGACCTTGTATACACGACCAAATCCACCTTCGCCAATTTTGTTATCCACAGAGAAGTTATTTGTGGCAATTTGAATTTCAGTTAAGCTATACTGTAAGGATTCGGCTGTTAAGATTTCAGCAACTCCATCTGCACCAGGGATAAGCAACTTCACTCAATTTATTAGTTCAAAAACCTCTGAGGTTTCCTGTAATTGCAATCAATAAACTTTACCACTTGTTTCCGGTGCCATTGCAACATAACTCTTCCGCAATCTTCTTTTCAGGAAAACTAAAGCCATGACAAATAGCGCAACAGCAACCCCAATTAATGGGACAGCAATTGAAAAAGCTGCTCTTCGCCCTTTGCCTGGATGAAAGTTAGTTTAATTTAGCTTCGAAAGTCAGCTGATCATAGGAGATCAAGTTTATTAAACTTCGGGGCAGAGTCACTCTGAGACAGCCTTACATAGACAAAAAGCTAGAGTTGAGATCCTCTCTATTACTTTCTCACCATTTATGTGCCTAAATTTTTCATAACAATCTATTTATGTCAATAATTTTACTTCCACAAGTAGATCAACATACTTAAAATTCATTCTCATTTATGAATTTTTTGTCATTCAATCTGTACAAAACACTTTGATGGTGCAATATGGGCCAAAATTATGATAAAAAATGTGAAGTTTGATCCAATAGTAAAATTTAATCAATTTAATTTGAATTTTTTGATATACTTTAAACAACACCAGAAATATAATTTGGATGACCATTTATTTCAAACATAGTATTATAACCATGTTTACTTAGGTGTAATGGAGAACAAATTTTCTTCAATTAATGGAGAAGGGCCTAACCCAAAAAGCTATGCAAAAACACATTATTTGAAAGAATTTTTTTTTCAAATATTCTTTAAAAGTTTTTCACTACCATTTGGTCTCACATGCTTCATGTTGATGGTAAATGAAGAGAGATTTTCATCATCAATTTTCAATATTATGGATTAATATTAAGAAACTCCGCTGAGGTTTGAACATATACAAGCTTAACTGTGTTTGGACCAAATTACAACTACCCATTGTATGCGAGGCTGTCCAAACCCAGTGATTATTAAGAAATGACAACAATGCCAAATATTTTGGAAATAAAACCACACAAATGAGATTGCTTTTTTAGGCCAAAGAATTGCTATAGATGAAAAAGGGTTGAAGAAAATTATTTACCAAATTAAGAAGAGAGACAAATCACCAAAAATTCTTTAGCCTATGCACTTGTAGCCTTGTGTCGAAGTGCAAATCCTTATATCTTATTCGCTGGATGATTTCGCACCACGCATCTGTGGTCCTGTGAAATTGGATAGCATAAGTTTTCTTCGCTTTCAGAAGACCACGGATCTGAGATGGGAAATCATCCAACGAAGTGTTTCCTCTGCTGTGTTTTTTGTTCTTTTGTCATGTATTTGTTTTCATTATTTCATTTTGATTTTTTATGACCCTACATGAAGAATACATGGCAATATACATAGTTATTAAACTCAATCGGACAAGAAATCCAGCACAGGGACCATGGCAATGGGTGACTTGTTTAACCAATCAGTCATTGGTTGAACTAGTGGTGATTGGTTAAACTAGTGGGTACTAAATTAATATTTACAAATATAAAATAGTAATAAAGTACTTTTAAATACTAAGTATTATACTTTGAAAGATATATAATGAACATACAAATATTAATAGAAGATTCAATTTCATTTTACTGTACTTGCACTTGAATAAATAACACATTCAAATATAGAACAAAATTGTATCACTTATTTCAAAGATATAGCATCATTTTTATTATTTTATCTTTCAAAAATAAAATAATTTTTAACAACTCAAATATTGTAAGTTTGAAAGGTAAAAGAATTAATTGTATAACAGGTAAAAGAATTAATTGTATAACAAAAAAGTAAACAAGTTTATGTAATAAAACATTTAATTATCAAGTAAAAACTAAGCAAGTAGTAAAATTTTATACACATTTAAATGAAAATCCAACATACAAATCTAGTAAAAAATATATTAGACTTTATTTAAAAAACAATGATCCACAATTGTATTAGAAAAAAGAACCTAGTCAACTGGAAAACCGGACGGGCTCCAATTGAACCACCATGTCAAACAGGTTTGGTTGGACCAATTCATTCTCCAATCAAACTGGAAATCCTTTCGGCCGGATGGTCGAGTTATTGGTAGGATTACAAATGAATTGAATCACCTACGAGCAATTCAATCCAAAGCTCAACTCGAACTCGACCAATATCGAACTCGAGTCGAGCTCAACCTGATCAAGTCGAACTCGAATTCAAAGATATTCAGCTTATTAGTTCATAAGCCGACTTAATTATATATATATATATATATTATTTTTTATTTTAATAGTAAAATTACGTATACATTCCTAATATTTTATTATTTGTTAAGAAAATTATTATTTTAGTTCCTTTTTAAAAATTAAAATAATTTTTTTAAACTCGAGTTTGAATTCAAACTCGATTCAAATTTGAGTCAAGTTCGAGCTCGAGTTGTTACATTGAGAGCTTGTTGAGTTCAAGCTCGAGTTTGAGCTTGATAAAACTAAGTCAAGTTTGAATCGATTAAACCAAAGTCGACTCTACTCAACTCGTTTATAGCCTATTTCATTGGGCTGATTGTTTCAACTGCTAGGGTCATGCCATGTTCAATAACTATAGGGGATGAAATAAAAAGTAAAACAAAAAATCCATTGTGAAACAAATGTAAAAAAAATTTATTTGGCAAGAAAACAATGATAGGATTTAAAAGTGGAGGAGAAAGGAAATTTGAATTTAAGATCTCTAAATCCTAAGGTCTCAACCTTAGCCACTAAGCATATAGTGCGTTACCTCATGATCTCTTGTGCATGTGAAATTATCCTATTATCCTGGCCCCTTGAACTTTCTTTGAAAGTGGATCACTGATTTTTCCTTTTTAGGCTAAATTAACTTCAAAGAGGGTAAATATGGTATTGGTTGATTTCAATGCTAATATTTGTCTTGTATATTTTTTTCTCAGCTATTTTCTACTTTGGGCTCTTGAACTATAGACATACTACCACTTTAATCATTAAATTTCAAAGTTAAGCACTTTATTTCTTAAAATATGAAATTCATCTTACTTTAGTTCTTAATAATTGTATTCAAAATTTTGACATCTAGTTTTGTCACAAAACAAAGAAAGATCAAATGGCTTCACGTTGCCAAAGCACAACTAAGGTAAAATTGCGATTTTGAAACCACAAGGGGTTAAGAGGCAAAACATTAAACCACAAAGAAGTAACATTAATTTAATTATTTAATATCATATTTCAAACTAGCAAACAAATTATATTGCACTATAACGGAAAATCTTTTACATGCATACAATACATCATCGATCTTCTTCAATGTCTTTGTCTTAAAGTGGAAAAACTAAAATGGATTCTTCTTTGCATTATGCCATAGTAATTTCATTTTTTTACATCAATTTTGTTATCAATACCATTCATAATATAACTCATGTACTATTTTAGTTAAACTCAAAAGTTAAATTAAAAATACCAAACTTTTTCCATTTGATTAATCATTGCAAAATTTTCCATGAACTTAAACCCTTTTACACTATATAAATGTTTCTAGCAAATTGAATGCAAAAACTTTCTCAAATGCACTTTATATTCATGTATGCTGATCAACCAATCAAAATAAAATTATAACATAAGTATATGAGTTTTAAAAAACCATATCATAGATAAATGGATAGATAACTAAATAAAAACGTAATGCAAAAGTGCCCAACCCATTTTCGGACGTCAGGCCATCATGGTTAAAGGGATTCCGCAATGACCATAACAATACTACTTCAACAGTTGAACATATATTCAATAGTTATTACAGTCCTAATGCTTGCAAAAAGACTAAATTTACTGTCCATAAATGACAAATGATGGATCCAAATTTGCATGTGATCTGCTAATGCTGAAATCTTACTGTTGCGTATTCAACTAAAATTTGACTTAGAAAATTCAATAAGTTACGTGGTGGTCTTCTATAGGTACATATTTTCGTTTGAAAGTGAATTCACACCCCTCATCCTATATTTACATATTCTACCAACTTCAATAATATTAATTCCAATAATAAAGGTATGAATTTAAAATGAAGGCATGTGAATTTAGTACTACAAACAAGAAATTGTAAGAATTAAGATTGTATTCAACACCAATTCCAAGAAGAGACGGCCATAGCAAGGCTGCAGAACTTACCTTCAGTGGATATAGGAGGAGGACCGCCAGGAGAGTTTGGCGATGCAGAGGATACAGTATCATAGAAGCTGGAGACCTCATACCTCAGGTTACAGCTTGGATAAATTACTCTCCCTCCCTGCTTGTTGGAACAGCACGCGGGTACATCTATTATAGCCTCCGTGAGGCAACTTTTGCAGTCATAAGGGGATAGATCTGGTGTGCACTGCGTAAGGGTATACAATCTCTTTTGATCAGTGGAATAATTGCCTTCTTCGACAGCAAACTTTTTGCCCATGGTATGATTTGCAGCCTTATCCGCAGCGTTATGCAACAAATTGATCAATACCATTTTGAATTTGTCCCAGTCAGGTCCAGGGACATCGAATGGATTGCGCCTAGTCAAATTCTCTCCCAAATCAGCCCTGGAGAAGATCGTCTGGTCAGAAAAACGTAACAAGCACTCGTCATACCAAACAATAGCAGCTGTTTGATTCGGGCACTCATGAAGTAGTCGTGTGTGGGCATCTGCGACGCATTCTTTGCAAACATCAGTGTTGACATCACCTCGACAGAGAAAGAGGCCATAGACCTTGTTTGAAGGGTCATCGCCAGTACTGAAATTATAGAAGCCATTGTTGTCTGTCCGAGATGCATGCGAAGACAGATTGTCAAGCAAGAAATTCAGATTGGTTCTGTAAATGCTGCCGGAATTGTATGTAATATTTCCACAGTAAGAGTCAAGATAGTTCCAGGGGCTTGTGTCGCTGGAAGTGGAACAACAATATTCAATGGTATGGAAGCTAAGCAAACAAAGCATGTAACATTTGAAGTGGAACAACAAATTTCTGGAGATCATTTCAAAGGAAGGCATCAAAAGAGTAAAAGGCTAACAACCTACAAACTAGATTGGTAGATTAGGAGCCAAATTATGTATTGTTTGAGGGATCATGAAAGTTGTATAAGCCAGGAAAACTTATGGCCTGGGAAAACTTGACCTTGGCAAGTCTTACAACCAACTCGCCTGGACCTGAACCATCAGCTGACTGGTCTGTAACCAAGATTCAATACGCCAGTAATAGATTTTGACCGTTTGACAAAAAATATATATATAATGGATTTTGACGGGATTGCAAATTCAGGATGCTAACAAATATCAAACAACGTCATCGTGGAGGATAATTGTAATTTGACTAATGCTCTATTGAGTAAAGTGGGCCCAAATTGAATCTCTATCTACTAGTTCAATACTTTTAAGAAAAAGTTCTCTATATATAGTTAAAAGGATAAATTATACACATAATCCCCTATAGATTCATTGATTGTCACATGACAACCCTAATATTTTCAATATTCATATAAACCGTCTATGGTTTCATATAAAATAGAAATTTTACAAAAAAATATCTTATGTTACACTAATAGTTGAACTACTATTATTGCCCTTACTTAAATATTAAATCGAACAACAATTACACCACCTTGTATAAAGTTATAGAAGAATTATGTGGATAAATACAAAATCTATAAAGGGTTAAAGTGGATATTTATAAATTGTAGGAGCATTAAGTGGATATTATTAATTCACCACATGCATTTTTGGAGCACATCTAGTTCAATCACTGTAACCATTGATGTTTTCCGTCTATTTTTCATATTACATGAAACAATAGGGGTTTATGCCGATATTTTGAAATGTAAAGGAGATCATATATTAATATAAAAATCCAAGGTGATTAGATGTAATTTACCATAAAATCCCGTAAAGTCTGTCACATTTTAATTGGATTGGAACTTTCCAATAATTTTCGTTGTAAAAAATGCCAATAAACTGTCCAACTACTTGTGTTTGCAATACATACGTGTTCACCATTCTGTCAAACTGATTTACATTTCTTAATCTTCTTTTGATTAATTCAAAGGAACCCTCAAGGAAAGCAACGTCTACCCATTTATTAATGACCAAATCCGCGTTGCTTTGCTTTAAAAAATTCATCAAGTTTAAGGGCCACTTTTTGAACATATTTACAATGATGCCTGCAGCATCAGTAAGAAGCGACCATTATGATGGTTGCTGATCTTTGTTTTTGCAAGAAACCGGTCACAATAGAGCTACTCCTGTAAATCCTCGTTTATGTTATCAGTTTTTGTGAACCAGGGTTTTTCGAGAATGAAAAGGAACTAATATTCTCTTGCTCCATATTCTAACTTAAGCGATGACCAACCTAAAAATCCCCACTACACTACTAAGTAGTAGGCCATAATATATGCTTTCCTGCTGTGGATGAGAGAGAGAGAGAGGATTGGAGGAGGAAAAGAAAGAGAAGGAAATCTTTGTTATTGCTTTGCATTAGAATCTTTAAGAATACCCTATGGTGCCTTATGATCATGTTCTAAAGGATATAATCCTGAAAATTTAATGATGAAAACAAAAAGAATTCATGGCTGAAGATTCAGTTTCAACGATGAAGGTTTGACATTTTCATTGGAGAACCTAGTAAATTCTTTAATATAGGAAGAAAATCAAAAAGAGCTCTAACATTTAAAGGAAATTTGTGATCCTATTGCCAATTGCGTTTGTACACATATCTTCTCAATGATCCAATATACTCTTCTTTAGACTGACCCTCCATTTCGTTGACCTCATTTTGATACGTCGAGAGCTACATACATTAAGCAAAACCGCTATGATTATCTAACCTAAAAAAATTTAAGGGTAAATTACATTTTACCCCACTATGGTTTACCCTTTTGAACATAACCCCCCTATGACTTCAAAAGCTATACATAACCTCCTTGTAGTTTGAATTAAAGTGTCAAAGTAACGGAAATAGTTACTCGTAATGGAACTTTTAAAAATGTTGAAATTACCCTTATAAATACATGACACATTAACCCCGTCTGATTTTTATATTTTACCATATAATTCCATTATGATTTTCAAAATATACACATAACCCTCCTTGGTTAATACATAAATTTCAACTTTACATAAGGGTAATTTTGACATTTTAGGTGACGCCGTTATGAATGATTATTTTCGTCACTTTGACACTTTAATCCAAACCATAAGGGGATTATGTATAGTTTTTAAAATCATAGCTGTAGACACCAAATTTTGGTGTAATTTCATTTACTGTTTATTTTTAGTTTTTTATTTGTCGTGTTCGTTTTATTCGATTTTTAGTTTTTAGTTTCTAGTTTTATTTCTATTTTTAAGTTTTTAGCATAGAATTTCTTGAAAGTGAAAAAAAAAAAGAAAAAAAGTGAAAAATGATGAAAAATGAAAAATGAAAGAAAAAGATTGAAAATGGCAATTTTGTTGTTTTAGTTTGTTTATTCTGATATATTTGTAATTAAAATTGTTGTTTTTGTTATTATTTAGTTTTACTTTTATTTTTGTTAAATTATTAAGTTAAAAAAAAAAAAAAGAGGATTTGCGGCATGCAAGCTGCGTTTTGTCGCAGCTTGCAAGGAAAGGCTGGGCAGCCCCTTGGCTGCAAATTATAGAAGAAAGGACTGGGTTTTAGGGTTGAGGAGTCCCATATAAATAGAAAAAGAGAACATCAGCCGCAAGAGGAGAGGTTTTTGAAGGGACGGCTAAAAAATCTGGCAAAGGATTGAAGGAAAAACAGAGTTGGCGGCTAGGGAGAAAAACAATAGTAAGCAGGCTACGGGGTTTCTTAGTGAGGAAAGGATGACAAAACGGGAAGAGGCAGAGACCAAAGAAAGTGTGGGCTGAAAGGGAAAACTGAAAACAACCGAGAGAAGATTTTTGAGGGTTTTACGGCTAGAAAAAGGGACAGCAGCCGTGGATGAAAACACTACAAGAAAAATGTCCTATTATGACATACCTATAAGGACACTTTTTTGTAAGTGTCATTTTACATGTTTTATGAAGACAAAAAAAAGTGAGTGCCATAATAAAATAACATGAACCAAATACCATTGCACTTTGTTTTATATTTTTCTAAATTGAAAAATTTGAGATGTCAAATTAGAATAGCTATTAGGGCATTAATTGTGAATGTCAGCAGAAGTAATAGGAAATTGAGATAGAAACGACGTAGTTTTGTCACTGGTATAAATGAAATGGAGAGAAAGCGCGGGGAAAAGAAAAAAAAAAACGCGGCAAGGAAAATTTTGCCGCTTCACTAAAGTTTGCCCAATACATTTCTCTTTGAAAGGTCTCCGCCTCTTACAATTCATACCAAAAAATTCCCTCAGTTTCTTCTCCAAATCTAAACCCTTGGACCCTATTCACAAAATCCATCATCGTCAAAATCAACCTTCCATTTCTGCCTCTTTTTTTCATTCTTTAATCCCTACCCTCTCTCTTTCTATCTTGAGTTTTTAGATGCACTCCAATTTGACCAGAAGAAGAGAAGGATGGTTTAGCGATTAAAAGGTAAGTGTATTATGGGTTTTTGAAAATCATATGCTTTGCCTGCCCACTGAATTATTTTCTCCCCTGTTGCTAGTTTGATTTTTTTTTCTTTTTTAAAAATCTGATTTCTATGTTGAGTATTAATAATGTGATGGAGAAAAACATGGGGCAATATTAAAAGCAGTTGGCTGGTTGATTGATTGCTGGTTTTTTTTGCTCGTATCTAATGTAATGCCATATGGAATGTGTCCGCCTCCTTGTTTCGGCCTTGGGGCCATCGACAGTACCAATTCAGGACTCAGGAGGCAGTCCCATTCTCCCACCGCGGCCGATTGTTAATCTTAAGCAAGACAAACCCATCAAACCCTGCCGTGTGATTTGGTATTTGGCGACTAAGCCCGATCGATCAATTGAGGCTTCCTTTTGCAATCCTGTTGAATTTCTAAGCACCTTTTGCATTTACTTTAGCCTATTGATTCCACAAAGTACTTTGGCAGTCAGGTAATAATACGCTGATACAAAGTATAATAAAGTGTATAAAAATAGTGGTGGAGTTTTTTTTTAAATTCAAGTACAAAAGTGGAAGGGAAAAGGGGAAAAATGGATGTCTGAGAAGTGAATCAGGACATTATGATTATGTAGTTAATGCTTCTCTCAACCGAGTTGGAACTTGGGAATTGGTTTCTATTCCTACGTTAGTGCAACTGGTCTGGCACAAAATATAGGATGTAGAATCCCAGGTGCTTTACTTCTACTGACTAGTAACTACTAAGAATGTCAAAGATGGTGTATTGTTCATGTCATTTGGTTTCGGAAAAACATGTAAAATTTGGCAAAGTCAGAACTAGTGAATTGGGAAGAAAGTTAACTGTTAGCAATTGTTTGAGTTGTAGTTGAGTTTCCAAACTTGATTCATATTATGGTAATATGGCAATTAAGTTTACCAGAAAAATAATTGGCACCAATACAGAGGTTTCTAAATTTTAACTTGTAAAGCGAAGTTGGTCCCTCAAACATGAACATAAAATCTTTTTATTTCTTGAGTTTAAATAAAATTCCTACTATCCCAATGCTTTTTATGAAAATGTTATTCAATGAGAATAATTTGCATTTGTGGTTTTCTGTTCACATGGGGAAAATGTGCATGCCTTGGATCATTTTCGTGCATATGTTGGTGCATTTATATATGTACATAGAGAAAGTAAGCTGATGCCTTGTTCTGTTTGCTTCATAATAATGTGCATGCCTTGTTCTGTTTGCATAGTAAGCTGATGCATTTATATATGTTGGTGCATTTATATTTTCATGCCCTGTTCTGTTTGTTTCAGAATAATTAGGAAAAGTCATTCAGCACTTTTGGTTCTTTCTCATTTTTTAAAAATATTCTTCAAGAAATTTGCAAGCTGATGTTATTTTTCTTGTTGAATAATTAGAGAAGTACGTATAGCACCTATTCAAAATATTAAAATTTTACTAAAGTTCATTAATGTTTCACCACAGGTTTGAATTGAAGATAGCTATCTGTGAAAAGAAATCATTTTGAAGACGTTGCACATTGATTTCGCTAGAGGTACAAGCCAACTTATATTCTTGTGTTCTTTTTTATTAGGAATTAGATTAAGTTACATATATGATATTAAATTTGTTCATTTGTTTGAACCTGTAATGTACGTTCATTTTCATCTTTTGGTCATTTGGATTCTTAATTTTTTTTAAACTGGAGTGTCATTGCAGTAGATATATTATATGACCTGCAAATTTTATTCTTAACATTGATTTGTGTAAAAAACTATTTACTTGGTGACACGTGATAAATGGCTAGTAGCGGAAAACCTTTGGGGTTCTCATGTCTTGTGCTTTTATCTCAAACAGTGACCTTCTCGTTGACTTTCAAATAGCTTCTTGGTATCCTAATAATTTTTTTGTTGTATGAGTGATGCACTTTGTTAATATTATTCTTAATTGCTTTCTTTTGCTTATATATGTATATGTATATGTATGTATGTGTATATTTTAAGGTTAAATTTGTCATGGTTACAGAATATGGATAAAACTTGGATGCAAAAGAATAGACGAAGCAAAGAATATTGGGATGGTTTGCAAAAATTCTTAGATTATGCATTCCAGAATTCAAGTATAAATGGGATGATATTATGTCCATGTAAAGAATGTAAGTGTGGTGTATGTATTACCAGGGAGAATGCAGAACTTCATTTGAAAGTTTATGGTTTTGTTAAAGGATACACCCATTGGGCAGCTCATGGAGAATTTGTTTACTCTAGTGCACCAAAACCTACTTCCTATGATATCTCACATGGGGTACGGGATGAACTTGATGACATGCATGGTTTGGTTCATGATGCAATGGGAATTCCTGAACAAGATTATACAAGGATAGATGGAACTGAATACAAAAGCCAATTGCCCAATGTAGAAGCTGAAAAGTTTTACAATCTAATTGATAATTCTAACAAAGAGCTTTACTCTGGATGTAAAAGATTCTCAAAACTTTCCTTTATGATTCGGCTGCTTCACCTCAAATGCCTTGGTAAACTCAGCAACAAAATTTTTGATATGTTACTTGATTTGTTGAAAGAAGCCTTTCCAGATGCGATGGATGGTTTGCCTAAGTCTTATTATGAAGCTGAAAAGTTAATGAAGGAATTAGGACTTGGGTATGATAAATATGATGCATGTCCGAATGACTGCACTTTGTATTGGGGGGTAGATGCAAGAAGAAAGCATTGTGAAACATGTAAAGAATCTAGATGGGTTAAATCTGAAAATGATCCGACTGGTGAGGGAAGAAAAATACCGCATAAGGTTTTATGGCATTTTCCCCTAAAACATAGGTTACAACGCCTATTTATGTCCTCCAAAATTGCAGGCCATATGAGATGGCATGCAGAAGGTCGTACTAAGGATGGTAACATGAGGCACCCTGCTGATTCTCCATCTTGGCAAACATTTGACTTTCATCATCCAGAATTTTCTCAAGATTCTCGTAATGTGAGGTTGGGCCTAGCATCAGATGGATTTAACCCATTCAAAAATATGAGTTCAACTCATAGCACTTGGCCGGTAATATTGATGCCATATAATTTGCCGCCATGGATGTGTATGAAACAACCGAACTTTATGTTGTCATTGTTGATACCCGGTCCATTTGCACCAGGAAATAATATTGATATATATTTAAAACCTCTCATAGCAGAATTAAAGGAATTGTGGGATGTTGGAGTGAATACATATGATGCATCAAGAAAAGAAAACTTTCAACTTCGTGCAGCACTTTTATGGACCATCAGTGACTTTCCAGGTTATGCAATCCTCTCCGGATGGAGCACTAAAGGAAAACTTGCATGTCCTGTATGCCATAAATACACATCTTCACAGCATCTGCAAAATTGGGGAAAATATTGCTATATGGGGCATCGAAGGTACTTGGAAATGAACCATCCATTTCGCAAAGATGCTAAATCTTTCAATGGAGCTGTAGAGTATGGAAAACCACCAGGAAGGTTAATGGGGTCTACAATTTTAGATGAGTTAGCTGGTTATAGTATTAAACTTGGGAAGACAGTTAGTGACAATCCAGAATTGCCATTTAATTGGAAAAAATTAAGTATTTTCTTTGATTTGCCCTATTGGAAAGACAATATGATACGTCATAATCTTGACGTTATGCACATTGAGAAGAACATCTGTGAGATCATTGTGGCTACATTGTTGAATCTGGAAAAAACCAAAGATAATAAAAAGTCACGTCTTGACCTTCGTGATATGGGTATAAGATCAGAATTGCATCCCATTGAGAAGGGAAATGGTAGGAGTGTTCTGCCTCCAGCTTGCTTTACAATGAAAAAGAAGGAAAAAGAGATATTTTGCAAAGTTTTGAAAGGGATAAAAGTTCCAGATGGCTACGCAGCAAATATTTCTAGATGTGTTAAAGTAAAGCCACCAAAAATTTCTGGATTAAAAAGTCATGATTACCATATTTTGATGCAACAACTTCTCCCAATAGCTCTGCGCAGGACTTTATCAAAAGCAGTTCGCTCTCCTTTAGTCAAATTGAGCAGGTATTTTCGCAAGTTGTGCTCCAAAGTTTTGGATCCAGCAGATTTAGTTCATTTGGAAAAAGAGATTGGTATCATACTTTGTCAATTAGAAAGGATTTTTCCACCATCCTTTTTTAATGTGATGGTACATCTAGCTGTTCATTTGGTTAGCGAAGCAAAAATAGGAGGGCCTGTCCATTATCGGTGGATGTATCCTATAGAAAGGTACTCATGAAATATTTAAGTGAAGTATTTTGAAAATTTTAGACATTTTTTATCATTAACTTCATCTCAATATTCTAAACCTGAATTAAAACTTGCCTTGTCAAGGTATTTAGGAACTTTGAAATCCTACGTCCGAAATAGAAGTCGACCAGAAGGCTGTATTGCTGAAGGGTATTTAGCTGAGGAATGTTTGAATTTTTGTTCCTTATACCTAGCTGATTATGTTGAAACGAAGTTTAATCGGACAAGTAGAAATGATGATGTGGGCAACACCTCAAGTGAAGGCTTCGATGTATTTTCCAGTTCATGTCGTCCATTAGGAAAAGGAACTCCAACAAATTTCAGCAATGAAATTTTGAGAAAAGCACATCAATATGTGCTATTTAATTGCGACCACATCAAGCCATATGTTGAGTAAGTAAATTCCTTTCAATTCAAAAAATTATATATGTTAAATACTTAGTGAGTTTCTATATGCAGCCAACACCATAAAATGGTGGAGGAGCAAAATCCATGTGCTGGAAAACATGTCATTGAGCGTATTCATTGTGAGAACTTTGCAGATTGGTTTTCGGACCATGTAAGCTCAACAATCTTACAGGTTCTATTATCTTTTTTTTTTATGCATAAAAGAAGAAATTTGTCATTGTTACATTTTGTATATAATAGGTTAAGCAGATTCAAGTGGCTGATGGTGTTGACATCTCCAAAGATTTGAAACTTCTGGCTAGGGGTCCAAATAATGTGGGGAGAACATATCAAAAGATTCTTGTCAATGGCTTTCGCTTCCATACAAGACAATTAGAATCTCAGAGGAAAACTCAGAATAGTGGGGTTCTTGTCAATGCAACAACATCAAGCTTTTCGAGTACTAAAGATAATAATCCAATTTTAAGTGACTTGGCTTACTATGGTATTTTGACGAATATCCTTGAGTTAAATTACACTGAAGGCCGAACTGTCACCTTATTTGAATGTGATTGGATATCAAAAGGCAAAAGATTAAAGCAAGATGAGGATGGATTCACATTGGCCAACTTCAAGAATGTAAAGCCTCACCCTGAGCCATATGTGATAGCAACCCAAGTTTCACAAGTTTTTTATGTTGAAGACCCTTTAGCTGAAGGCTGGAGTGTTGTTGTTGCTACATCTCCTAGGAATGAGTTTATGATGGACCCCGTATGTGATATTGAGATGTATTTGCAGAGCACAATTACCTCAACAACTCAAATGGACAATGAGAATGAAGACATTCGATGGGTTCGAGAAGATGATGGAGATGAAATACTCCACTAGCCTGAATTGTTGAAATGTTTGGTTTTTGCTATTAAAACTGTAAAAGTTGTAACTATAAACGTGGTTGCAATTTCACATGCATTTTTTTGTAGATGCAAATTCAGATTAACCTTGTTGTGTCTTTGCATTTGTCTATTTTAAAATTTCTGTTTTAACTTACTTACTTGCACTTTAAAATTGATTTGTTAGTAGATGAAAATTTTCAGTCTAGTTGTAGCCTTTCTATTATCATATTCGTTTGAGATTTTGCTATCCTTTTTGTATTTGTGTTCTTTTATTTGTTAAATGTTTTTATTTGTAGGAATGGCAAGGACTAAAAGACAGAAGATTACTGGAAATACACTTGTTGATCAACACGAGGATATAGCTGAAAATCAGATTCACATTGAGGAGCCTAACTCTACAGGTACATCTCTAATAAGTCATGCCCAGTTCTGATTTTCATTCTTGAGATTCAGTTTCAAAACTTTTAGTTCTACTAGTTTCTTTTGGTAATGAAATTCACCGGTGTCATATTTCATGGTTATAGATGAAGAAAATGCAGATGAAAATTCACAAAGAAAAACTAGAGGGCCAACATATATGACAGAAATATGGGGTAAACCTAGTAGTTGTCATCGGTACAAAGTTAGATTTGATAAGGATGGTGAGCCTGTTGGCAAGAACAAGTCCAAATTTACTGAGTTCTTAGGAACAATAGCAAGAAATGGAAAGTATGCTCCTCTAGACGTGACAGATTGGCGTGAAATGACAAATGATAAGAAGCAAGACATGCTTGTATTGGTGAAGGTAATGCACATTTTGCTTGATGCAAATATACAGCTGTACCCTTTATATGACAAAAATATGGATCTAACTATTTGAGGTGTTATTGTAGGAAAAATTTCGTCTTCCTCCAGGTGCAGATTTTTGGACTTTGAAATCAATCGGCAAAAAATGGAGAAATTGGAAATCAGCTTTAAAGGCAAAATATTACAATCCAAATGAATCCATTGAGAGTCAAATTAACAATAGGGATCAGCGGATCTTGAAAGATCAGTGGAGAAATCTTCTGGCTTACTGGAGCTTAGAGGAAACAAAGGTATAACTGTTTTAACTATTAAATATCAAGCATTATGTTGAGATTATAAGTTTTCACTATTTTTCTATAATTTCAGAATACCAGCGAGAAGAATAAGATGAGTCGGGCTAAGAAAACAATGAATCATAAGACAGGGAAGAAATCGTATGCTCAAATTCGAAAGAAATTGGTAAATCTTTTAAACCTTTTAGTTTCATTTAGTTTTTTCTTGTATCACCTAGTGGTCTTATGAAGACTTCATTTTCTATAGATGAAAAAATTAGGTCATCTCCCATCACGAGTTGATATGTTCGAACACTGTTATACTGACTCAAACGGAAACCCGGGAAATGATGACGTTGCAGCTACATTAGTAAGTTATTAATTGGTTGATGAAATTAGTACTCTAAATGACTTAAATTGTCTACTAACTTAGGACTGATTTTATCTTCATTAATGTAAGATAATCGACTTTAGTAATATTGAATTTTTTCTGGATTTTAAATACAGCAAGCTTTGAAGGAAAAAGTTAGCCAACTTCCCCCTGGTTCTAATGATGATGTTGGTCGTAATGATGCATTTGCCCAAGTATTTGGGGAAGATAACAATGGGCGTGTGCGCATGTATGGTCTAGGTGTGACACCATCAGACAAATGGGGTAACGTACCTAGTCGCAGCACTTGTCAGCGTATCGTTATGGAGCAAAAGGCAGCAATTTCTAAGATGGAAGATAAATTTGCTGAGCAAGATCAGCAGCTGAAAGACCAAGCCAAAGAACTTGCAGAGCTCAAAGCAATGGTGTGTCAGCAGCAAAATAGTGGCTCAAAAACTGGTGGCTCGATAAATTCAACGTCCTCTAATCATGTTTCAAAATCTCCTATGGGTGCTCGTTCTCTTCAGGTATATTCATGATTATTTTTCAAGAATTTATTGTGATTATACCATATGAGGATACTCACTTTTGTTGTTTGAAACTTGTTGATTCATTAAACTGCTATTTTGTTTGGTTATACTGAATAGTAAAACATGGTAATTTCAACTTAGTAAAGTCATGGTTATTAAGTTTTATTGCTGAAAATTGGAGAAATGCTCAAAATGCAGGGGAAACTCTACCAAATTTTTTTAAAAAAATAAATCTACCTAATTCAATTCTATGACTTCAAATTATCTTGTAGGAAGGTGATTGGGTGGATATTTTCAGCTTGTTTGATCCAACAAAATGTCTAGCTATTGGTCGCCTCCAAGGAATTGATCCTTCTAAAGTTGTTGGTGGACAACCATTAGGACCATGTTGGTGTGAAATACTAGTACAAATCGTGATGGAACGCAATGAACAATTGATTAGGCCTTATGGGCTATTGCAAACAATTGAAGATGCACTTGGTGCACCGATTGCTTGGCCACTGAAATTGGTATAATTTGACACAAGATTGTTCAAGTTTTTTTCTTTACAAATATTTGTAAGTTGGATGGATAATGAAGTGGTGTTCTTACTTAATCTACTAATTTTATAGGTGAAGATTCATGAGGATTGACAGTAGCCTTTTGTTTGGAGAAGCAAGAGTTGGACATCAGCCTTTTGTTAGAGAAGCAAGAGTTGGACAGCAGCCTTTTGTTTAGAGAAGCAATACTAGTTTTTGAGTTCAAATTTGTGGAATATTTTGTGTTCTTGAGAATGTTGCTGGATTCTATTGCAAGAGTTGGATGACAGCCTTTTGTTTAAAGAAGTATTAATGCTAGTTTTTGAATTAACTTCAGATTTGTGGAACTTTTTGCTTTATTTAGGATGTCACCAGTTTTTTACTGTCAAGCAGATTTATATTCTTTGGCATAGTGGCTGTCTTACAATTGCATATTATGTGTTTGGCGTATTGTATTAGGAGATTAGAGTAGAAAATTTAGATGAAAATTGCACAAAAAAAAGACATCTATTGAGGCACTTGCCAATGCCGACATTGAAACTAATGCACCTAGTAAAACCACATATCGTGACACTTTTTGAGTGTTTGGAGATTCCTTTTTACAATGGTAGAAAATGCCTTGAAAGATAGGTAAACACTACACTATAAACTGCCTCCATTAATGTATATAATGCACTTCATTGTGCCTAGACAATTACTTTTTGGCAACATGTAAAAGTGTCCTAAAAAGAGCAAAAATAATACCAAGTAAAGTGCCTTTATAGGGCATCTTTAGAGGCATTGGTGTGTGCCTATTTGCAATTTCTATCATGGCAATTGTGAATGCATCAAATTCATTAAACATGACGTTAAGAAACGCCTCCAACCTTTTCCAAACGGGTAGTTTAGTAGACATTTGATGTGTGCGCCTCAATAGTCTAAGTGCCTCTAAAAGTTTCCTATTGCATCATTTTGTTGCGCCTCCAAATATAATTTTTCTTGTAGTTTTATTTAAGTTATTCTTTATGGGGTATGTGTACACCTCTTGGCTTGTAATAGATAGGGCTTGGAGGAGCATTCAATGAAGACCTATCGAAGTCATGTGCCTAGCTAGCAAATGTAATAGTTAGGGCTTTAATCGTCTTATGTGTCTTGCATGCTTAGTTGCTACGTGTTAATTTGCTTTGTTAGGGTCTTGCATCTAGTCGAGCATGCTAAATGTTATGTGCTATGTGTTTATGAGTGTTTGGCATGTCTACTCGCTTTCCATAGCCATGAATGAATGTGATGGATGAATGTACGTTTCCGCTAGTCCAACGCTAGTCGGAATTCATAGAATGGGCTAGTCCAACGCTAGACCCTTAGGGATTTCCCCTCGTTAGTACATGTTTGCATGTTCATTACATGTCATGCATTTTTCTTAGTTTTATCATTTTGCATGCCCCTCGAACCCCTTTTCCCTCCATTTTAGGATTTTTGCATTTCTTGCTAGTTATAGGGTTCATTTGCTTGTGAGTCCCCTTAAATATGGGATATAGACGAGTGTGGCTTTTTCTAAGCCTTAGCACGCTTGTATTCCCTCTATAAAAGGGCAAATTGAGTCACGATTTAGGTCTCCCCGTACCCAATATGCATGAATTCCCTAGGCTCATGCATTTTTAAATCCACTCTACCATTTTATGCCCTCATCACACTTTCATCTTTCCTCCCATTTTGCACACGTGCACCTTTATGTTTCTTCACTTGCACGCGAACACTTTATCATCACTTGCACACATGCACTTCATATTATCATTTCACATACCGTACCTTGCCCACTCACGTGCACATTTTCATTTACATATTTATTGTTTTTATTACTTTTTTAAACTCATGTCCTCACATTGCATACATGCATTCCATTCATTTGCATCTCACTCGCATTATTCGTGACCTCTCCAAAGGATCATTATTGGGCTTCACAATTAATGTGATTGGCATCACTCAAGCTTTGGAGAGAAATTTTACCCCCCATGTCCCCCTAGGTCTAGGGTTTGCATTCATGTAGTACATCCAAATGTAATAAATTCTTTGGTTAAAACAAGAAAATTTTTGATTAAATCACGCAACTAGCCTTGGCTAGGTCGAAGGGGTGCCTTGGATTTTTATCCTTGCCTTCCCCTTCGTCAAATGTGACTCCCGAACCTTTTTCGTTGGTTTACGTGGACTAGGAGTCGTTTAAAAGGGGTTTCTTACTACTTTTTCCTATTTTTCTTTAAAAATTCATTTTTAGGTGACTTGGTACACCTTAACTCATTACCAAATGGCGACTCCGATTTTTTATTTCAAAAAAACCCTTTTTAAACTATAATTTTGGGTCAAATCGTCGCATTCTCAAAACCCCATTGAGGCCCACTTTTTTTTTAAATCAAAATTCATTTTCCAACCACAAATTGAATCAAAAAATACATTTTTTTTCAAACCATTTTATTTATTTATCAAAAAATGGGGCGCGACAGTTGGCGACTCCACTGGGGACTTAGAGAGTCCGAGCAAATTTGATTTAGTCAATCTTTTTCTTCTTTTAACCTTTTCATATATCGCATTTGGATGTTTAGGGTTGCATTTTTCTTTTTTAGGATTTTTGCATTTCGCGCGTATCAACTCGCTCCCTCACACATTTGCGTACGATTGATTTGATGGATGAATGATTTATGTGATGTGATCTCGCGCTTTGCATTGCATTTGGGGGGGGTGTGTCACCTTTAGAGCCTTGCGTTGGTTCTCAACCCTTTCCCTCAAAATAGGGAACACTTCATACGTGCACGTTTATTTATTGTTATCCCATTTTGTTTTTTTTTTTCGTGGGCGCCATCCCACACCTCCTTGTAGGATTAGGATCGATTGCCTTGGGTAGGCGGATGGTGTGCTCTGCGCCCATAGCGCTACCTAAGGGATCACTCGAGCCACCGATCGAAGGCCTTGGGAGTGATGACCCTTGGCCTTTGGGTCTGAAGGCTTGGGGACCTTTTAAACCTTATCGAGTCTAGTCGCATTAGTGAACCCCAGCCTCATGCATCCATGTTAGAATTTTCCTAGGTTAGAGTCAGTCTCACCCTTTTTTAAGCACATTAGGCACGAGGGAAGGGGTTCCACCCCTTTTACTTGTTTTTATTGTATTTCTTTTCTTAATTGCTCCCAATATGTTATGTGTACTATCAATTGCACTAACCATTCTTTTGTTTTCTTGGATTGCATTCATGTGCCTTAGCAATAAGAGGCCTTTTTGGCACTCTTTTAGTGACTTACCCACTAGATGACTCACATGTTTAAATTTCAGTTATTACACTTGATTTTCAATAAATACATTTCATTTTTAGACCTTTTCCCCCCGATGTATTATTTATGTCCTTTAGGCCATATTTGTCACATATTTACATCGCTTTAATAAATGGCATCACGCATAAACCATAGAAAGGGAATGCCACATAGGGAATCCCGTATTTAGGAATAAGCCACCTTGTGTCTCGGATACTTAATCCAGTGAGACTTGCACGTTTACATTTTGTACCATCCAAAGGGGTAGTGCACAAGGTAAGGTAGGATCCGATCATTTTCATAGAGTGATTTTTGGAATATGAGCGTCTAATAATCACTTTTTGGCCATTTTATCAAAGTTGGTAAAAATCCCTTGCGCAAAGGACATTAATTTGAAAAAATTCACAAATGACTCCTCCTATTGAGACGATAAATAAATTGGGGCCAAAATTTGATTTTTAGAAGGCTCATAGGCTAAATGCATTGTAATAAATTTTTGAAATTACCAGTGGATAGCTTGATTTTTTAATAAGCTCCCAATTCCATTCAATCCATTGGACCATTTCCTTCATCAATTTCATCCAATCCATTTTATCAATTTGTTCATTTTTAGGGCAATTTAGTCGATTTTTGAATAAATCACCAATTTCATTCAATTCATTTGATTAGTTAGGGCAATTTTGTCGATTTCTGATAAATCATCAATTTCGTCCGATTCATTTGACCAGTTTACCCTTTTAGGGCGATTTGGTCAATTTTGAATAAATTCTCGATTTCATTCAATTCATTTGACCAATTTCATTTTTTAGGATGATCCGGTCCATTTTGAATAAAATTCTCAATTTCATTCGATCAACTTCCTTTTTTAGGATGATTCGGTCAATTTTGAGTAAATTTCACTCCATTCATTTGACCCGTTTCCCTTTTTAAGGTAATTCGGTTGATTTTAAATAAATTGTCAATTTCATTCCATCCATTTGACCAATTAGGGTTTCAATGAAGAAATTCAAATTGGAAAACCTAGTCGATTTTGAGAAAACCATCCATTGCATTCAGCCATTTGATCAGTTGGGGTTTTTACCCATACTTCACTGAGAAAATTTTGTCAAACGAATTCCGGTCTCTTCGATAGGAAGTTCGTCAAGGTCAAACCCGTGCGTTTTTGCAAATTATTGTATCGATCAAAAGTGATCGATCCATTCGGACGTTGACCTCATTTTGACAAAGTGTCTCTCGTCACTCCAATTGACCAAATTTTTCAAAATTATTTTTCACTCAACGATTTGATCAGATCCATCAGGTATGGTATAGTGCCTACCCTAGAGGATTACATTTTCATGTTAGGCCTACCCTTGGCACAAAAGGGTTCCCCCATAGGACATGCATACCGATTTTTATTCTTACTTACTGACTCTGGGTATTTTTCCTTTTGTTTTTCCCCCTCCCCTGCATTCATAAAAATACTTCAATAAAGGGAAAATATTTTTCTATATCTGATGGCACCTCCGATCTAATAAAGTGTCAAAACTGCAAGTGTTATTTAATTCTTTGGCAGATCCTACAATGAAAACATAAATGATCTATCTGGAAGCTCTACGCTAAAGCCTCTGAGAGATTTTGTATTTGTTTTCCAAAGGGAAATTCAGTTTATTTGATTTGTTAATACATTTTGTTCCAAAAGAAAAGGAGACAAAAGTGTATATTTTGAGCTCTTTACGAGTTTCTCTCTTCTCATTTGTATCATAATTGAATGAGAATTTTTGTTTCAAACTTTTTCAGCAATAAAATTTTTGTACAATCATTGTTTTGCGTATATTTATGTACATTTCATTCTTTATTCTTATTCATTGGAGATTTCATGATGAATTTTAAGAAATAAGACTAAATTGGAATTTTTTCAACCTCCTGCCTGAAAATTCACAATAAGAGTGCTCAGAATCAAAAGAGGTCACTCAAAAGTCCCTATGAGATTCCTTTCCTCCTTCATTTGACCCCAAAATAAAATCAGTCACATTGATTGATAAATTGGGGCCATCTTTGCTTGAAAATATCCATTGTGTTTAACCGATTCAGTTCACATCTAAGTGAAAGCAAAAATGTGCATTACTCTTGTTTGTTTTGAAAATTTGGAATGATACTTCGAGCATTCTTTTCTCTACCTATACACATTTTATCATTTGCTCTCCCATTTGAGCCTTTGAAAGAATAATTTCGTTTCAAATAAGAGCGCTAATGATCACTATCCTATATTGGAAAATTTTCAAATATCAAAAGGGAGTGGACTTCCAATGAGCATTGCGTTACGTTGATTGTCATGAAGTGTAAGAATGATACTTTGGTCATCGTTTCTACAACCTAAACACTGATCATCCCTTGCATCCTCATTTGAGCTAAAAATTGGTGGTTCTTTTCGAGTGCACATATGATCGTACCCCACATTGGGGAAGGAGATTGGGGAATTTTGAAAAAGAGGAAAAAAAAGGGAAAAGCAAAAATGCTAGAATAAGGAGGGGAATTTGATTCCACTTGGGTTCCAATTTTGGAAAAAAGAAAAGGAAGAGATTTGTCCGCACGGACCGCCTATGTTTCACAAATATGGATGAACAAGAGTCTTCCTCAGTCAGTTAATTCAGATACATGCCAGAAATTTCGCATTAACGAAAGTTTCCTTTCAGAGTTATTGTAAGGGACGGAACAAAGGTCAGGCCCTCTTCTTTTCCAATCAAACATTCTATCCCTAGTTATCCCTTTTGAGCCATCAAAATAAATTATTTCGTTTGGCAACCCCTGAGAATCGCAAACCCCACACTGGGGCAAGTTTGAGTTGAAAAAGGAAAATTTCAGGAAGTGAAAAAGTGAAAAGCAACAAAATCAAAAGACAAAAGAAGAAAAGAGGACCTCAGTTCAAAAAATAAACTGGGCCAAATTTTGTGAAAGTTCAAAAGAATGGCAAAAAGCCAAAAAATCAAAGAAGAAAGAAAATGAAAGAGAAAAAGCCTCAATTGAGCATAAACTCTGGGGCAAGTCTTGATTTAGTCCTAAAATAGGGTTGGCACAACAATGCGATCTCAGATTACTTAAACCACTCTTGAAATCTGCCTTCAAGCCTTAACTTTTCTAAACACCCCACCAGACCCCATTATAAAAGCCGAAAGTCCTGATTTCTGTTCTTTGCAATGGCCCTGGCAAGAAAATTTCTGATGTCAGAAAATTTTAGCTGTAGTTCTGAATTGCTTGGGTATGGGGTTGACTCTACTCATCTTGTGAAAACTCACAAAATTGAAAAAAATGCAAGAAAATGCAGAAAATTTCGACGCTGAAATCCTTGGTGAATGATGGAAAAAATGCAAACAAAGTCTGAGATCTTTGAGTTCAAAATAGGGGCAATTTTGAAAAATGCGATCTTCGGTGCAATGTCCTTGAAAGATTTATTCTTTAACTATCGTTTTCAAACCACATTACAAGATAATAAAGTCCATCGTTGACTTATTCCTTCATGACAATCCAAAGTGAAGATTATGCTCGTAAAAAAAACCATCAATCATTTGTGATCATAGGGGTATAACCAGTTTTCACATGTTTAATTCCCGTTTCTACCCATTTTGTTGCAAGCCTATAAAACTTATACGTTGACTAAGTTTTCTTAAGAAATAAGAGTGACAAACTCTTTGCTTTCACTAAGATGTGGTATTGAAGGAATTACAATTTTGGGCACAAGAACCAAACAAATCTTGACTTCTCATTTCCCTTAACCCCCTCAAAAATCAGAAATAAGATCATTGGATTGCTCCTGAAAAATGAGTCAATAAGGAATGGTGACCCATCACTCAAAGCATTAATGCTAAAGTGGGGAAGAAATCTTTCGTAATTTGGCATTATTTTGAGAAATTCATCATGAAATTTGCTATATGAGTTTAAGCAAGACATTTCAATTTCCTTCGCATGCTATGTTAGGAAAAGCAATTGCTTACTTTGTTCAAATAAATGGAGGGTCATTCAAACAAATTTTTTGCAATTAAATAGGCCTACATTGGGGCAAATTTTCATGTGAGAGATTTTGTAAAATAGCCCACACTGGGGCAAAATTTTTTGTAATACATTTGAGGATGTCAAAACCAATCACGTTGCTCTTTTCAAATAAGAAAGTTGAATGCATGTCATACTTTGGCCAGCCCCCTGTGCAGGTATTCATAGTTGAAATCAACGAAAGAGCATCTGATGATGTGGAAGGCCGATGCCGAAGAAAGAGAAGAAAGAAGGGAAAAGGGCCCTACACTTGGGGCAAATTATTTTTGAAAAATTTTCTCAAAAAAAAAAAAATCAGAAAAATTCAAAAGTCAAAAATCAAGTTCAAATTCTTGTTTCTTGGAAAATCAAGTTTAATTTCTTGTTTCTTGACAAATCAAATTCAATTTCTTGTTCACAAAATCACGTTAGGATCGGGTTTCATCCCACCAACCACGTCACGATAGGGTTTTATCCCACTGATCGTTCAAAATCACGTTGGGACCGGATTTTATCCCGCCAATATCGGCAGGATCGGGTTTTATCCCGCTGACCGCTTCTATCACATTGGGACCGGATTTTATCCCGCCAATCTCGGCAGGACCGGGTTTTATCCCGCTGACCGCTTATATCACATTGGGACCGGGTTTTATCCCGCCAATATTGACAGGACCGGGTTTTATCCCGCTGACCGCTTATATCACATTGGGACCGGGTTTTATCCCGTCAATATCGGTAGGACCGGGTTTTATCCCGCTGACCGCTTCTATCACATTGGGACCGGGTTTTATCCCGCCAATCTCGGCAGGACCGGGTTTTATCCCACTGACCGCTTATATCACATTGGAACCGGGTTTTATCCCGCCAATATCGGCAGGACCGGGTTTTATCCCGCTGACCGCTTCTATCACATTGGGACCGGGTTTTATCCCGCCAATCTCGGCAGGACCGGGTTTTATCCCGCTGACCGCTTCTATCACATTGGGACCGGGTTTTATCCCGCCAATATCGGCAGGACCGGGTTTTATCCCGCTGACCGCTTATATCACGTTGGGCATGGGTTTTATCCCTCCGACCTCGGCAGGTTCGGGTTTTATCCCACTGACCGCTTTTATTTTCGTTGGGTACGGGTTTTATCCCGCCAATATCGGCAGGACCGGGTTTTATCCCGCTGACCGCTTATATCACGTTGGGCACGGGTTTTATCCCTCCGACCTCCCGCTGACCGCTTATATCACATTGGGACCGGGTTTTATTCCGCCAATCTCGGCAGGACCGGGTTTTATCCCGCTGACCGCTTCTATCACATTGGGACCGGGTTTTATCCCGCCAATATCGGCAGGACCGGGTTTTATCCCGCTGACCGCTTATATCACGTTGGGCATGGGTTTTATCCCTCCGACCTCGGCAGGTTCGGGTTTTATCCCACTGACCGCTTTTATTTTCGTTGGGTACGGGTTTTATCCCTCCGACCTCGGCAGGCTCGGGTCTTATCCCACTAACCGCTTTTATTTTCGTTGGGCACGGGTTTTATCCCTCCGACCTCGGCAGGCTCGGGTCTTATCCCACTGACCGCTTTTATTTTCGTTGGGCATGGGTTTTATCCCTCCGAGCTCGGCAAGCTCGGGTTTTATCCCACTGACCGCTTTTATTTTCGTTGGGAATGGGTTTTATCCCTCCGACCTCGGTAAAACTGGGTTTGTCCCACCAGTGAGCATTTCATTCACATCGCCACTAGCCGTGGGTTAGTCCCACTAGTGAGCACCCCATTTTTTAAATTCATGTTCGGGTCAGTCCCGTTTTAAAATTCCTGTTCGGATCAGTCCCGTTTAAATTCTTGTTCGGGTCAGTCCCGTCTAAATTCCTGTTCGGGTCAGTCCCGTTTAAATTTCTGTCTCGGGTCAGTCCCGATTTTAAAATTTCCTGTCAGGGGTCAGTCCCCATCGTTTGTGACGTTCACCGCCGGATAATGCAGGTAAATATTTGGTGTCTACTTCTTTGTCTCAAGTTTTTTCAAAACTCAGACAAAAAGGGGCAAACTGTAGACACCAAATTTTGGTGTAATTTCATTTACTGTTTATTTTTAGTTTTTTATTTGTCGTGTTCGTTTTATTCGATTTTTAGTTTTTAGTTTCTAGTTTTATTTCTATTTTTAAGTTTTTAGCATAGAATTTCTTGAAAGTGAAAAAAAAGAAAAAAAAGTGAAAAATGATGAAAAATGAAAGAAAAAGATTGAAAATGGCAATTTTGTTGTTTTAGTTTGTTTATTCTGATATATTTGTAATTAAAATTGTTGTTTTTGTTATTATTTAGTTTTACTTTTATTTTTGTTAAATTATTAAGTTAAAAAAAAAAAAAAAAGAGGATTTGCGGCATGCAAGCTGCGTTTTGTCGCAGCTTGCAAGGAAAGGCTGGGCAGCCCCTTGGCTGCAAATTATAGAAGAAAGGACTGGGTTTTAGGGTTGAGGAGTCCCATATAAATAGAAAAAGAGAACATCAGCCGCAAGAGGAGAGGTTTTTGAAGGGACGGCTAAAAAATCTGGCAAAGGATTGAAGGAAAAACAGAGTTGGCGGCTAGGGAGAAAAACAATAGTAAGCAGGCTACGGGGTTTCTTAGTGAGGAAAGGATGACAAAACGGGAAGAGGCAGAGACCAAAGAAAGTGTGGGCTGAAAGGGAAAACTGAAAACAACCGAGAGAAGATTTTTGAGGGTTTTACGGCTAGAAAAAGGGACAGCAGCCGTGGATGAAAAAGGGCGGCTGGAAAATCTGAGAGCAAAAGAACAGAAAAGTGACGGTAGAAAGGTGAACCAGCAAAGAAAGGGAAGAGCTTTGGGAGGATGAAGATCTGAAAAGAGAGAGAGCAAGAGGAAGAGTGAGAGAGGGCCGAGAAACGGAGAGATTATCGAGAATTTTCTGGGAAAAGAAAACAAAGGCAACGGGACAAGAAGAAACCAAACGAAAGGGAGTTGCAGCTAAGCAAGAGGTCGGTGACTTCAGATCAAATCCAACAAAGGAGAGGAGCTTCGCCGGGGTGTATCTCTTCCGGCAAAACCACTCCATTTTCATTTCATTTGATTACCACAAAGGGAGGAGGTATAATCTCTTTTATCCTCTTGCATCTCCTACGTGATCCAACGTGTTAAGTGAATTGCATGTCTACTTTGCTTTCTTAGCCTTTCTTTAATTTCTTTTATTTATGTCATTTACTTTTGCTTTTTATTTAAGTTATTCTTTATGGGGTATGTGTACGCCTCTTGGCTTGTAATAGATAGGGCTTGGAGGAGCATTCAATGAAAACCTATCGAAGTCATGTGCCTAGCTAGCAAATGTAATAGTTAGGGCTTTAATCGTCTTATGTGTTTTGCATGCTTAGTTGCTACGTGTTAATTTGCTTTGTTAGGGCTTTGCATCTAGTCGAGTATGCTAAATGTTATGTGCTATGTGTTTATGAGTGTTTGGCATGTCTACTCGCTTTCCATAGCCATGAATGAATGTGATGGATGAATGTACGTTTCCGCTAGTCCAACGCTAGTCGGAATTCATAGAATGGGCTAGTCCAACGCTAGACCCTTAGGAATTTCCCCTCGTTAGTACATGTTTGCATGTTCATTACATGTCATGCATTTTTCTTAGTTTTATCATTTTGCATGCCCCTCGAACCCCTTTTCCCTCCATTTTAGGATTTTTGCATTTCATACTAGTTATAGGGTTCATTTGCTTGTGAGTCCCCTTAAATATGGGATATAGACGAGTGTGGCTTTTTCTAAGCCTTAGCACACTTGTATTCCCTCTATAAAAGGGCAAATTGAGTCACGATTTAGGTCTCCCCGTACCCAATATGCATGAATTCCCTAGGCTCATGCATTTTTAAATCCACTCTACCATTTTATGCCCTCATCACACTTTCATCTTTCCTCCCATTTTGCACACGTGCACCTTTATGTTTCTTCACTTGCACGCGAACACTTTTATCATCACTTGCACACATGCACTTCATATTATCATTTCACATACCGTACCTTGCCCACTCACGTGCACATTTTCATTTACATATTTATTGTTTTTATTACTTTTTTAAACTCATGTCCTCACATTGCATACATGCATTCCATTCATTTGCATCTCACTCGCATTATTCGTGACCTCTCCAAAAGATCATTATTGGGCTTCACAATTAATGTGATTGGCATCACTCAAGCTTTGGAGAGAAATTTTACCCCCCATGTCCCCCTAGGTCTAGGGTTTGCATTCATGTAGTACATCCAAATGTAATAAATTCTTTGGTTAAAACAAGAAAATTTTTGATTAAATCACGCAACTAGCCTTGGTTAGGTCGAAGGGGTGCCTTGGATTTTTATCCTTGCCTTCCCCTTCGTCAAATGTGACTCCCGAACCTTTTTCGTTGGTTTACGTGGACTAGGAGTCGTTTAAAAGGGGTTTCTTACTACTTTTTCCTATTTTTCTTTAAAAATTCATTTTTAGGTGACTTGGTACACCTTAACTCATTACCAAGTGGCGACTCCGATTTTTTATTTCAAAAAAACCCTTTTTAAACTATAATTTTGGGTCAAATCGTCGCATTTTCAAAACCCCATTGAGGCCCACTTTTCTTTTAAATCAAAATTCATTTTCCAACCACAAATTGAATCAAAAAATACATTTTTTTTCAAACCATTTTATTTATTTATCAAAAAATGGGGCGCGACAGGGGGGTTATGTAAAAATGCTAAACCACAGGGGGGTAAAGTGGAATTTATCCAAAATTAAAAAATAAAATTCTTCAACAAAAAGGGGAAAAAAATGCAAAGATTTGCAAGATGAATTATAGATTACAGGAAAATTAAGAATTGTGTCTTGTCCCCAGTACTTCAATGCTGCCAAGTCGTATGCACGTGCAGCCGCTTCTTCATCATCGTAAGCTCATGCCAGCCAAAAAAAAAAAAAAAAAAAATTCCCGATTCATGGAGCATCCACTTGTACAATATTACTTGTATCCACGTAGCTACACTAAAGTGACTCTTTTTTCTTTTCTTATTTCATATGTCAGCACAAGAAGACTGGACCTTTTCAAACCGATATAGTAATATTTCTTTCAAATTTCGAATTGAGGTTTAGTGATAATTAAAGAATTTGATAGTACCTTTTATCCAATCTACTAAGTGCACGTAATAGAAGGACCTAACTTTTAAGAAAAAGTCAATCAAAATTTCAAGCATGACGAAAGTCAAAATATTGAATGGAGTGGAAAGTCAAGCTTAAAATTGAAACTCAGGTCCAGCTCCATGTTGATTTCGAACCCGAGTTGGAGCATGTTAAAAATACGGCTCAGCCCAATTCGATTACATTTCGGCCCACACCAACCCCCGCCACTAATCTCAATATTTGAAATTCCTTCGAGCTCTAAACAGCAACCTATCCTTTCTTGACATGCGTCACAATAAACTATCAATAGATACCATTAGGGAACGGCTTCAAGCCCTTTGCTCTATTTATCCTGAGAAATTAAGTGGACTTTGTTTGTATGTACATCAATGGTCCCTCTTAACTAATTGTAAATAGTTCTTTGAAAAACTCATGAAGTAGCATATTGCATTTGAAATCATGATGGGATGGAGCAGTGGCGGTGCCAGGAATTTGTTATAGGGGGAGACGGGGGAAACTAAGGTTGAGTATAACTTTATTACAAAAAAGGAATAAATCAAGATTAAATGAGCAAAAAAAAAATCAAAACGTTGAGGTAAATTTTAGGGGTTATACTTGATTGATTTTTAGCTCTAGGAATTTTGTCTTAGTTGAATTTCGGAAGAGTCGTAATATTTGGAAAATGTTGACTATTTGAAGTAGCCATAAAAATGTGGACATTCTTAGATGTAGAAGCATCAAAGCTGGGAAAGGGATGAATTAGGTGGTATAGCAGAACATACACTAAAAAATCCATAAAAAGTTAAAAAAAAATAAAATAAAAAGCTTCAAAGCTTCCAGGTTCAACACTTGTTTCAAGTGTCCTTTTATTCAATTTTCTTGCTCCCGATAGTCACAAAATACTCAAATCTCAATAAGTTACTAAATAACCTGAAAATTCACTAGTATGATTAAGTGCAAGCTTTATGTTTTAGAAGTTCTAAAGCTTCTGTTTTTTCATCTAAAGCAACCACAAATGTTTTATTTTGATTTTCAAAAGTTTATTCTATTGAAAAGTTTTTTTTTTATATTAGCAATAACTGTAACCTTGTCTAAAACCATTCTTTTAGTTATCCTAATCATTGCAGTAGAACTAGTTAAATTCCCTATATTCATTAGCACAAAACAGAAACATTGAAGTTTATCTAATTGAAAAATAGAAGAAGTAATTGTCAATTTTATTTAATCTAAAATGACAATTTATCGGACTAATGAGGAAAGGATAATTCTAAAATTATTGTTATTATAAATGCTATCTAATGACAACCAAGATCCAAATTCATTTAATTTATATCTATTAAACGCACAAAATAAAAGTTTCATCTTCGAATGAATATATAAAGAAAAACAAAAGATTTGCCCAATAGCTAAACTGAATGCTGGAGCCTTGGGTAGATGAATTAATGAAACATTGCAAATAAAATTATCTTCGGACAAAATTTTATATAGAAATTTACAAGACGAAAATCAAGAAGTTACACCGGATAGGATATGGAATTTGCTTGGTTGTCTTTTTAAGGGAAAAAGAATAATTAAAAAAGAAGACAATAGGTAATGGTGCGATGGTGGGTTTTTCAATTGTTTTGACTTGGGCTTTCTGTTATAGGATTGGATAACTAAATTGGTATTGGGCATTCTTATTTTTCATGGAAGTAGTTGACATGGTGGAATTTTCGGTGCCATTTGAATTTGGTTTTGGATGGGAATCAGAGTTGGACTTTCTTTGTTTTATTAGTACGAGACATATGCATAAATGTTAGGGGACAGACTTCTTGTTGTTTTAAACTTTAAGAATAATTTGTAAAGTAAAATTAAAAGAAAAAGAATAATTTATAGGCACTCGTTTGGTGTCAAAAGGGCACTTGTTAACAAATCTATATTTCATCCGAAATATTATATATTAACACACATTAATAATCATTATCTGTCAGATAGACCGATTTTAAATAAAAACCCTAGAACACTTGCTCTATGACAAGGAAGACAAAAAAAGGGGGAAATTTTATTATTTTTTTCATTTGTAATTACTTTTTTTTTTAAACCAACTTTTTTATTTAGAAGTAATACAAGAGTAAAATGTTACATCGACCTAATTTTCCGAATTGAAGGCATTCCAAGTCTATCAAGGCAAATTGCTCCACGAGCCATTGTTGGAAACGTATTAAATGTCTCGTATATCTTGATTTGCTGGTCTGGATGAGATACGCCCATATTAGATAACACATCAGCCACCTTGTTCGCTTCCCTGTAACAATGTGAAAAACGATCCGAATCTTCCATAAACTCCCAAATCTGCTTGATCACCCGTCGGATGTGCCAGGGACATTGAATGCGATGCTGAAGAATTCCAATTAACACCAAAGAATCCGATTGCACATAGATATTCCGAAAACTCCTCAGTGCACATGTTTGAAGACCAATAAGGAAGGCAAGAGCCTCTGCACGAAGACATGTAGTTTCCCCAAAATATGTCGAAAAACCAATCAAAGGTAGGCCATTTGAATCTTGAAGAACTCCACTGCCTCCATCCACTTCTGGATTACCCTTAGAACATCCATCTGTATTAAGTGTGAACCGTCCAGATTCCTTCGTTTCCCATCGAATAAGTTTGTATGTGATCCCAACATCAGATGAGTTCGAGCAATCGTACTGACAGGTACCGAACCTGTGTAATAATAATAAATAAAACTTAACTACCACCTGAAACAGCCAATAATCAATTCTAGTACTGGAGCAGGGACTCTAGGTGTGCAATGGGTTACTTGATTCACCCTGTTCCCGAAGAGTTTGCTTAATCCGATATACTTGAATTAATTATTTAACTAAATTCACTAACTAGTAGATAGTGGTAAGTAGGGTCGTCTCCTCAGGGACTGGCGAGAAATTTATTTCTTTTCAAGTCAAGATTAATGGGGGGTTTTGGGATTAAATGACAACTAAATAAATTAAATGCAGAAAATAATTAATTAAAAGAAATACTTAGAGAAACTCTAGCCAAGGATACACTTCAGAAATGATTCATGCAACTGATCATCGATTCACAGATAATTTCAACATTTATTAATAGACCAGTTATAGTTGTCATGCACGCGATAAACAACCAACCTTTCCTTAATTTCGCGATAAATAAGGTACGACCGTTAACTATTTCTCTAACCCAAAAACAACCCTAGGTACGACCGTAGGATTTAATTTCTAAATTGCATTAATAATTAGAAAGGCCCAATCCTAACTAACAAACACGCTACGAGGGTTTGTTTAAATTAGATCATATGTTCCCCTGACATAAACCCAATTACGTCAGTTGCTACTGAGATAGGGATAACGAACAATTACGGATTCAATTACCCCTAATTAACAACGTAGCCTATATGAATAATTAATTATTGCGCACTAATCAATCATCCACACGAGCTATAACGGTTAAGAGCAGGAAACATATGAATACCAATAAATGGAGGAAGCAATTAAAATAAATTAGATCTCACAGTAATTGTTGAACCAAATCTTCAGTTGTCCTCTTGACTAGTAGTGTAAAATTAGTTCTCCATTAATGGAGAACAAGCCATGCAAATCATTGTCTTTCTCCTCCAAATTCGAAGGAAGAAAACTCGATGGAATTAAGAACTATCTCCAAACTACCAAGCCAAAGGGATAATTAAATGTTCCCTGCTATGGTCTTTGTGGCGCATATGATAGACACCTAATAGGAGAAGAAAACTACTCAGCGGAGCCCAGAGCCAAGTGGCTGCCTCCTTTTCTCTTCTTATTCCCTGGCTGAGTCATAATCCCGTGAGATCCCTGGCTGAGTAGTCATTCCGCGGGATCCAGCTTTCTCTTTTTCTTTTGTTTACTATTCAGCCTCTACTACTCCCTCAAATCCGTGCAAAGGAAATCATAAGACCAGAAATTGCTGCTTCCTTTGAGTATTAATTACACAGGCCGGCCATCCTATCATTTCCTAATTTTTAGCTTTTTGAAACCAAATAGACTTTCTCTTAATCTTCCGTCAATAATCCATGTAGACTCCATTTTGAATTGGGAAACTCTTGAAAAATCACATCTTTTATCTCTTTTTGTTCCACCTTCCTACAATTGGTACCAAATACCAAATATAAGTAGAATCAATCAATTAAAATAATATTTGGTATAATAAAAGAGGAAAATAATAATAGAATTAATGGCAAAAATACAACCTATCAATTTCCCCCACACTTAAACCATGCTTGTCCTCAAGCATGAGAACAACAAATCAAGCAATCGAATTCAAACAATGGCTATTGCTCACATCTTCTATTGCCAAAATACAATTAAAATACATGTCAAGTATTAGTGGCAATTTACAAGAAATACCTCTCCAATTAGCTTTCAAGATCAAGGACTCTTTCAATTTATGACTAACTAATCTAAGAATATACAATATTCAACCAACATCCATAAGCAAATGGTTCGACTATTAAGCAAAATCTCAACATTAAAATTCATGAATCATCGGGCTAACAATTCATTCCAACACTTCCACACTTTTCACTATTAGCACATTTTTTTTCTAAAATATCCCCACACTTGATTGATTTTTTTTTTTAGGGGGAATGCTTAGTTTTTAGCCATTCAAGCGTTTTGACGCGAACTCTGACATTGGCCACATGAAGGAGCCCGGTTACTCAGCCATTATTGCTTAAAATCACATACTCATAGTTATCGTCGCTTTTTGACGCGAAAGTCGACACTTATGGTGAAGACCTCCGGTTACTAAGCAACGATACTAGCGAAATATAGCCGAATACTATTCATAAATAAGCACCAAATTAAAATTAAAAATCACACAAACCCACTTCATTTATTAAACATGGAGGCTAAGATTAATAGTTGAACCAATTTGCATAAAAAAAAATGCTAGACAAAAATTTACAATACTTAGAAAAGTTAATCAAAAAGTGTAAAAGTCACAAAATCTCAAATATTCACCAAAGAGATACCCTTAAACTTAACCATATCATACTTAACACCTTAGACTGTAAAATCTTAGCAATAGAAAAATTTGAGACATCTAACCATCATTTATCAGGAATAATCACAAATATGCACAAAAATAGGCAAAATTTGGATAAAATTCAACAAAGTCAAACAAAAAATGCCTACACTTGCACTTTTTCAAACTTGGCTCTGGGCTCCGCTGAGTAGTTTTCTTCTCCTATTAGGTGTCTATCATATGCGCCACAAAGACCATAGCAGGGAACATTTAATTATCCCTTTGGCTTGGTAGTTTGGAGATAGTTCTTAATTCCATCAAGTTTTCTTCCTTCGAATTTCGAGGAGAAAGCTGGGAACAATGATTTGCATGGCTTGTTCTCCATTAATGGAGAACTAATTTTACACTACTAGCCAAGGGGACAACTGAAGATTTGGTTCAACAATTACTGTGAGATCTAATTTATTTTAATTGCTTCCTCCATTTATTGGTATTCATATGTTTCCTGCTCTTAACCGTTATAACTCGTGTGGATGATTGATTAGTGCACAATAATTAATTATTCATATAGGCTATTTTGCTAATTATGGATAATTGAATCCGTAATTGTTCGTTATCCCTATCTCAGTAGCAACTGGCGTAATTGGGTTTATGTCAGGGGAACATATGATCTAATTTAAACAAACCTTCGTAGCGTGTTTGTTAGTTAGGATTGGGCCTTTCTAATTATTAATGCAATCTAGAAATTAAATCCTACGGTCGTGCCTAGGGTTGTTTTTGGGTTAGAGAAATAGTTAACGGTCGTACCTTAACTATCGAGAAATTAAGGAAAGGTTGGTTGTTTATCGCGTGCATGACAACTATAACTGGTCTATTAATAAATGTTGGAATTATCTGTGAATTGATGATCAGTTGCATGAACCATTTCTGAAGTGTATCCTTGGCTAGAGTTTCTCTAAGTATTTCTTTTAATTAATTATTTTCTGCATTTAATTTATTTAGTTGTCATTTAATCCCAAAACCCCCCATTAATCTTGACTTGAAAAGAAATAAATTTCTCGCCAGTCCCTGAGAAGACGACCCCACTTATCACTATCTATTAGTTAGTGAATTTAGTTAAATAATTAATTCAAGTATATCGGATTAAGCAAACTCTTCGGGAACAGGGTGAATCAAGTAACCCATTGCACACCTAGAGTCCCTGCTCCAGTACTGGAATTGATTATTGACTGTTTCAGGTGGTAGTTAGGTTTTACTCCCTCCGTCCCAAAATTTGGGAAGTTTTTCGGGAATAGCACTTTTTATGCACAGTAAAATGGTGGACTGCACTTTTCATATTCTTCCAGTTTTACCCCTTGTCTATCACACGGAAATAGCCGGCCAAAAGCAAAAGGTCACAGAATGGTGAAAGTGTGCATGTGTTGTGGTGGGCCATATGTAATTGTTTATTATTAGTTGATGGAATCTTGTCATTATTACTAAGGGTATAAAAGGAAAGTAGTAGTGAAAGTTGTTTGACTTTTGCCATGAGACTCTTATTTTGGGACAACAAAAAAGTGAAAACATGACATTAACAATGGGACGGAGGGAGTATTTATTATTATTGCACGGGTTCGGTACCTGTCAATTTTTGGCGCCGTTGCCGGGGACTGGTACTTGATTAATTTGTTTCTTTTTGAGTTCATCTTGTTTTTATTTTTTTTATTATTTTTCTCTTTTTTCTTTTTCATATATAGTTATGGCTGCTAACTTTCCGTATTTTGGTGGTAGATTGGATTTTATTTCTAGAAGGGATTATAATGCTCGTGCTTGTTCTAATGATCAATGGGCTGTTGCAAATTGTGGAATTTATTTTGTCTCATATAATTCAACCGACATATGCCCTGCATTTCAAGATGGTCTAAGTGCTCCAACCGAAAATTTTTCACCTCAATATCAAACGTGGTATGACCCTTATTCAAACGGGTATGATCAAGGATGGTGGGATGATTCCAATTTTAATTATAAACAACGACCAATAGATTTTCAACAGCTAGAGTCTCAAGAACCGTCATCCATGTCAGGTATGTCTCTTGAAGAAATAGTTGAATTAATAGCTACTAACACATATCAAATTCAACAGGAGACACATCAACTTCAACAGGAGATAATAGATTTTCATCAGGAAACACAAGTGTGCAGCTATAACCTGGCAGATCAAATGGATCAATTGACATTTAGGATAACGCAATTGACTTCTCGAATGAGTGAAGAATTGCCCTCACAGACTATTATCGACCATGAGGAAGATGAGAGTGCAATTATCTTAACAAATCATATGGTACTGCAAGAGTCTCAAAGAGAAGAATCTAAAGATGCAGTTGAAAAGAAAGTTGAAGTGCAAGACATGAGACCCCAACATCAAATGGTTCAAGTGAATGAATCCAGTGAACAATCTCCAAATGCGGTGACATCTCCTCCATTTCTTAATCAACATTTTCTTAACTCTCATTCTTTAATTCCTGTTAGTGAGATTGAGTTTATTATACCAAACGATTTTGAGTTTTATGATAGGAATAAATTAAGAGTTATGATGGAAAAATATCTCGAATCAATAAGTGCTCGTGATAGAGGAGTGAGTGAAGATTTAAGGTCACCACTTGTTTGTTTGGCGCCATCTACTAATCCATGGAAGACCATACCTCGTGTGTTCAAAAATTACTCTATTTACGAGGGATACCAGGATTACATAGAAGATGAAGCACTGAAACGAGTTACACGATTTTATCCTCCGTGAATAAATATGGCAATGTCTAGCCAAAGACATTAAAGAAAGGTGCTGCTTGGGAGGCAACCCAAGGCTTTTGTTTTAGTTTTCTTATGTTTTTTGTTATTTTTGTTAAGTGTTAGTTGCATTTAGTGATTTGTTGCTTTTGCGGCAGGAAGCTGGTAGTTAGACGTGCCCACGTCAGGTGATCACACCTAAGGAAGGAAGTTTTAATTTGGCAGACAAAAGACTACCCAGCAGTTAGGCGTGCCCACGCCAGATGGTCACGCTTAAGGAGCTTAATTTCCGTGGATTGGTCAGAAGATTCAAGGACAGTTAGGCGTGCCCACATCTAACGCAGTGGTTTCAAAAAAAAAATTCCTTTCTTTTTTTTTTCTCTTTTCCTTTTCTTTTTCTTTCTTTCTTTCTCTTTTTCTTCTTCTCTCCCTTTCCTTTTTATTCCTTTCTTTTCTTTTCCAGTTGCAAGACCGCAACCAAAGGACTTCAAATTCCACTACCACCGTTGCACTGTTCAACGTAGGTCGTCAGTTCCTGATTATCGCTACTCATCGCGCGTACTTCTTCCTCATCCATTGTGAGCCACCTGACATCCTTAACTGCCGATCATAGCTTTCATCGTCATCAGTTTTGCCATCGAGCTCTGCATATCTTTTGCCTCTCACCTACAGTTGTGCCACAACCCCCCTTTGATGATCAGGGAAGTTTCATTGTCCCTTTTTATTTTGAATTTTATTCTTTATTACTTACATTGGGGACAATGTAAGATTTAGGTGTGGGGGGAGTAATATATTGATAATATTTTGAAAAAGTGCAAGTGTAGGCATTTTTGTTGAACCAAGTCTTCAGTTGTCCCCTTGACTAGTAGTGTAAAATTAGTTCTCTATTAATGGAGAACAAGCCATGCAAATCATTGTTCCCAGCTTTTTCCTCCAAATTCGAAGGAAGAAAACTCGATGGAATTAAGAACTATCTCCAAACTACCAAGCCAAAGGGATAATTAAATGTTCCCTGCTATGGTCTTTGTGGCGCATATGATAGACACCTAATAGGAGAAGAAAACTACTCAGCGGAGCCCAGAGCCAAGTGGCTGCCTCCTTTTCTCTTCTTATTCCCTGGCTGAGTCATAATCCCGTGAGATCCCTGGCTGAGTAGTCATTCCGCGGGATCCAGCTTTCTCTTTTTCTTTTGTTTACTATTCAGCCTCTACTACTCCCTCAAATCCGTGCAAAGGAAATCATAAGACCAGAAATTGCTGCTTCCTTTGAGTATTAATTACACAGGCCGGCCATCCTATCATTTCCTAATTTTTAGCTTTTTGAAACCAAATAGACTTTCTCTTAATCTTCCGTCAATAATCCATGTAGACTCCATTTTGAATTGGGAAACTCTTGAAAAATCACATCTTTTATCTCTTTTTGTTCCACCTTCCTACAATTGGTACCAAATACCAAATATAAGTAGAATCAATCAATTAAAATAATATTTGGTATAATAAAAGAGGAAAATAATAATAGAATTAATGGCAAAAATACAACCTATCAATTTCCCCCACACTTAAACCATGCTTGTCCTCAAGCATGAGAACAACAAATCAAGCAATCGAATTCAAACAATGGCTATTGCTCACATCTTCTATTGCCAAAATACAATTAAAATACATGTCAAGTATTAGTGGCAATTTACAAGAAATACCTCTCCAATTAGCTTTCAAGATCAAGGACTCTTTCAATTTATGACTAACTAATCTAAGAATATACAATATTCAACCAACATCCATAAGCAAATGGTTCGACTATTAAGCAAAATCTCAACATTAAAATTCATGAATCATCGGGCTAACAATTCATTCCAACACTTCCACACTTTTCACTATTAGCACATTTTTTTTCTAAAATATCCCCACACTTGATTGATTTTTTTTTTTAGGGGGAATGCTTAGTTTTTAGCCATTCAAGCGTTTTGACGCGAACTCTGACATTGGCCACATGAAGGAGCCCGGTTACTCAGCCATTATTGCTTAAAATCACATACTCATAGTTATCGTCGCTTTTTGACGCGAAAGTCGACACTTATGGTGAAGACCTCCGGTTACTAAGCAACGATACTAGCGAAATATAGCCGAATACTATTCATAAATAAGCACCAAATTAAAATTAAAAATCACACAAACCCACTTCATTTATTAAACATGGAGGCTAAGATTAATAGTTGAACCAATTTGCATAAAAAAAAATGCTAGACAAAAATTTACAATACTTAGAAAAGTTAATCAAAAAGTGTAAAAGTCACAAAATCTCAAATATTCACCAAAGAGATACCCTTAAACTTAACCATATCATACTTAACACCTTAGACTGTAAAATCTTAGCAATAGAAAAATTTGAGACATCTAACCATCATTTATCAGGAATAATCACAAATATGCACAAAAATAGGCAAAATTTGGATAAAATTCAACAAAGTCAAACAAAAAATGCCTACACTTGCACTTTTTCAAACTTGGCTCTGGGCTCCGCTGAGTAGTTTTCTTCTCCTATTAGGTGTCTATCATATGCGCCACAAAGACCATAGCAGGGAACATTTAATTATCCCTTTGGCTTGGTAGTTTGGAGATAGTTCTTAATTCCATCAAGTTTTCTTCCTTCGAATTTCGAGGAGAAAGCTGGGAACAATGATTTGCATGGCTTGTTCTCCATTAATGGAGAACTAATTTTACACTACTAGCCAAGGGGACAACTGAAGATTTGGTTCAACAATTACTGTGAGATCTAATTTATTTTAATTGCTTCCTCCATTTATTGGTATTCATATGTTTCCTGCTCTTAACCGTTATAACTCGTGTGGATGATTGATTAGTGCACAATAATTAATTATTCATATAGGCTATTTTGCTAATTATGGATAATTGAATCCGTAATTGTTCGTTATCCCTATCTCAGTAGCAACTGGCGTAATTGGGTTTATGTCAGGGGAACATATGATCTAATTTAAACAAACCTTCGTAGCGTGTTTGTTAGTTAGGATTGGGCCTTTCTAATTATTAATGCAATCTAGAAATTAAATCCTACGGTCGTGCCTAGGGTTGTTTTTGGGTTAGAGAAATAGTTAACGGTCGTACCTTAACTATCGAGAAATTAAGGAAAGGTTGGTTGTTTATCGCGTGCATGACAACTATAACTGGTCTATTAATAAATGTTGGAATTATCTGTGAATTGATGATCAGTTGCATGAACCATTTCTGAAGTGTATCCTTGGCTAGAGTTTCTCTAAGTATTTCTTTTAATTAATTATTTTCTGCATTTAATTTATTTAGTTGTCATTTAATCCCAAAACCCCCCATTAATCTTGACTTGAAAAGAAATAAATTTCTCGCCAGTCCCTGAGAAGACGACCCCACTTATCACTATCTATTAGTTAGTGAATTTAGTTAAATAATTAATTCAAGTATATCGGATTAAGCAAACTCTTCGGGAACAGGGTGAATCAAGTAACCCATTGCACACCTAGAGTCCCTGCTCCAGTACTGGAATTGATTATTGACTGTTTCAGGTGGTAGTTAGGTTTTACTCCCTCCGTCCCAAAATTTGGGAAGTTTTTCGGGAATAGCACTTTTTATGCACAGTAAAATGGTGGACTGCACTTTTCATATTCTTCCAGTTTTACCCCTTGTCTATCACACGGAAATAGCCGGCCAAAAGCAAAAGGTCACAGAATGGTGAAAGTGTGCATGTGTTGTGGTGGGCCATATGTAATTGTTTATTATTAGTTGATGGAATCTTGTCATTATTACTAAGGGTATAAAAGGAAAGTAGTAGTGAAAGTTGTTTGACTTTTGCCATGAGACTCTTATTTTGGGACAACAAAAAAGTGAAAACATGACATTAACAATGGGACGGAGGGAGTATTTATTATTATTGCACGGGTTCGGTACCTGTCAATTTTTGGCGCCGTTGCCGGGGACTGGTACTTGATTAATTTGTTTCTTTTTGAGTTCATCTTGTTTTTATTTTTTTTATTATTTTTCTCTTTTTTCTTTTTCATATATAGTTATGGCTGCTAACTTTCCGTATTTTGGTGGTAGATTGGATTTTATTTCTAGAAGGGATTATAATGCTCGTGCTTGTTCTAATGATCAATGGGCTGTTGCAAATTGTGGAATTTATTTTGTCTCATATAATTCAACCGACATATGCCCTGCATTTCAAGATGGTCTAAGTGCTCCAACCGAAAATTTTTCACCTCAATATCAAACGTGGTATGACCCTTATTCAAACGGGTATGATCAAGGATGGTGGGATGATTCCAATTTTAATTATAAACAACGACCAATAGATTTTCAACAGCTAGAGTCTCAAGAACCGTCATCCATGTCAGGTATGTCTCTTGAAGAAATAGTTGAATTAATAGCTACTAACACATATCAAATTCAACAGGAGACACATCAACTTCAACAGGAGATAATAGATTTTCATCAGGAAACACAAGTGTGCAGCTATAACCTGGCAGATCAAATGGATCAATTGACATTTAGGATAACGCAATTGACTTCTCGAATGAGTGAAGAATTGCCCTCACAGACTATTATCGACCATGAGGAAGATGAGAGTGCAATTATCTTAACAAATCATATGGTACTGCAAGAGTCTCAAAGAGAAGAATCTAAAGATGCAGTTGAAAAGAAAGTTGAAGTGCAAGACATGAGACCCCAACATCAAATGGTTCAAGTGAATGAATCCAGTGAACAATCTCCAAATGCGGTGACATCTCCTCCATTTCTTAATCAACATTTTCTTAACTCTCATTCTTTAATTCCTGTTAGTGAGATTGAGTTTATTATACCAAACGATTTTGAGTTTTATGATAGGAATAAATTAAGAGTTATGATGGAAAAATATCTCGAATCAATAAGTGCTCGTGATAGAGGAGTGAGTGAAGATTTAAGGTCACCACTTGTTTGTTTGGCGCCATCTACTAATCCATGGAAGACCATACCTCGTGTGTTCAAAAATTACTCTATTTACGAGGGATACCAGGATTACATAGAAGATGAAGCACTGAAACGAGTTACACGATTTTATCCTCCGTGAATAAATATGGCAATGTCTAGCCAAAGACATTAAAGAAAGGTGCTGCTTGGGAGGCAACCCAAGGCTTTTGTTTTAGTTTTCTTATGTTTTTTGTTATTTTTGTTAAGTGTTAGTTGCATTTAGTGATTTGTTGCTTTTGCGGCAGGAAGCTGGTAGTTAGACGTGCCCACGTCAGGTGATCACACCTAAGGAAGGAAGTTTTAATTTGGCAGACAAAAGACTACCCAGCAGTTAGGCGTGCCCACGCCAGATGGTCACGCTTAAGGAGCTTAATTTCCGTGGATTGGTCAGAAGATTCAAGGACAGTTAGGCGTGCCCACATCTAACGCAGTGGTTTCAAAAAAAAAATTCCTTTCTTTTTTTTTTCTCTTTTCCTTTTCTTTTTCTTTCTTTCTTTCTCTTTTTCTTCTTCTCTCCCTTTCCTTTTTATTCCTTTCTTTTCTTTTCCAGTTGCAAGACCGCAACCAAAGGACTTCAAATTCCACTACCACCGTTGCACTGTTCAACGTAGGTCGTCAGTTCCTGATTATCGCTACTCATCGCGCGTACTTCTTCCTCATCCATTGTGAGCCACCTGACATCCTTAACTGCCGATCATAGCTTTCATCGTCATCAGTTTTGCCATCGAGCTCTGCATATCTTTTGCCTCTCACCTACAGTTGTGCCACAACCCCCCTTTGATGATCAGGGAAGTTTCATTGTCCCTTTTTATTTTGAATTTTATTCTTTATTACTTACATTGGGGACAATGTAAGATTTAGGTGTGGGGGGAGTAATATATTGATAATATTTTGAAAAAGTGCAAGTGTAGGCATTTTTGTTGAACCAAGTCTTCAGTTGTCCCCTTGACTAGTAGTGTAAAATTAGTTCTCTATTAATGGAGAACAAGCCATGCAAATCATTGTTCCCAGCTTTTTCCTCCAAATTCGAAGGAAGAAAACTCGATGGAATTAAGAACTATCTCCAAACTACCAAGCCAAAGGGATAATTAAATGTTCCCTGCTATGGTCTTTGTGGCGCATATGATAGACACCTAATAGGAGAAGAAAACTACTCAGCGGAGCCCAGAGCCAAGTGGCTGCCTCCTTTTCTCTTCTTATTCCCTGGCTGAGTCATAATCCCGTGAGATCCCTGGCTGAGTAGTCATTCCGCGGGATCCAGCTTTCTCTTTTTCTTTTGTTTACTATTCAGCCTCTACTACTCCCTCAAATCCGTGCAAAGGAAATCATAAGACCAGAAATTGCTGCTTCCTTTGAGTATTAATTACACAGGCCGGCCATCCTATCATTTCCTAATTTTTAGCTTTTTGAAACCAAATAGACTTTCTCTTAATCTTCCGTCAATAATCCATGTAGACTCCATTTTGAATTGGGAAACTCTTGAAAAATCACATCTTTTATCTCTTTTTGTTCCACCTTCCTACAATTGGTACCAAATACCAAATATAAGTAGAATCAATCAATTAAAATAATATTTGGTATAATAAAAGAGGAAAATAATAATAGAATTAATGGCAAAAATACAACCTATCAATTTCCCCCACACTTAAACCATGCTTGTCCTCAAGCATGAGAACAACAAATCAAGCAATCGAATTCAAACAATGGCTATTGCTCACATCTTCTATTGCCAAAATACAATTAAAATACATGTCAAGTATTAGTGGCAATTTACAAGAAATACCTCTCCAATTAGCTTTCAAGATCAAGGACTCTTTCAATTTATGACTAACTAATCTAAGAATATACAATATTCAACCAACATCCATAAGCAAATGGTTCGACTATTAAGCAAAATCTCAACATTAAAATTCATGAATCATCGGGCTAACAATTCATTCCAACACTTCCACACTTTTCACTATTAGCACATTTTTTTTCTAAAATATCCCCACACTTGATTGATTTTTTTTTTTAGGGGGAATGCTTAGTTTTTAGCCATTCAAGCGTTTTGACGCGAACTCTGACATTGGCCACATGAAGGAGCCCGGTTACTCAGCCATTATTGCTTAAAATCACATACTCATAGTTATCGTCGCTTTTTGACGCGAAAGTCGACACTTATGGTGAAGACCTCCGGTTACTAAGCAACGATACTAGCGAAATATAGCCGAATACTATTCATAAATAAGCACCAAATTAAAATTAAAAATCACACAAACCCACTTCATTTATTAAACATGGAGGCTAAGATTAATAGTTGAACCAATTTGCATAAAAAAAAATGCTAGACAAAAATTTACAATACTTAGAAAAGTTAATCAAAAAGTGTAAAAGTCACAAAATCTCAAATATTCACCAAAGAGATACCCTTAAACTTAACCATATCATACTTAACACCTTAGACTGTAAAATCTTAGCAATAGAAAAATTTGAGACATCTAACCATCATTTATCAGGAATAATCACAAATATGCACAAAAATAGGCAAAATTTGGATAAAATTCAACAAAGTCAAACAAAAAATGCCTACACTTGCACTTTTTCAAACTTGGCTCTGGGCTCCGCTGAGTAGTTTTCTTCTCCTATTAGGTGTCTATCATATGCGCCACAAAGACCATAGCAGGGAACATTTAATTATCCCTTTGGCTTGGTAGTTTGGAGATAGTTCTTAATTCCATCAAGTTTTCTTCCTTCGAATTTCGAGGAGAAAGCTGGGAACAATGATTTGCATGGCTTGTTCTCCATTAATGGAGAACTAATTTTACACTACTAGCCAAGGGGACAACTGAAGATTTGGTTCAACAATTACTGTGAGATCTAATTTATTTTAATTGCTTCCTCCATTTATTGGTATTCATATGTTTCCTGCTCTTAACCGTTATAACTCGTGTGGATGATTGATTAGTGCACAATAATTAATTATTCATATAGGCTATTTTGCTAATTATGGATAATTGAATCCGTAATTGTTCGTTATCCCTATCTCAGTAGCAACTGGCGTAATTGGGTTTATGTCAGGGGAACATATGATCTAATTTAAACAAACCTTCGTAGCGTGTTTGTTAGTTAGGATTGGGCCTTTCTAATTATTAATGCAATCTAGAAATTAAATCCTACGGTCGTGCCTAGGGTTGTTTTTGGGTTAGAGAAATAGTTAACGGTCGTACCTTAACTATCGAGAAATTAAGGAAAGGTTGGTTGTTTATCGCGTGCATGACAACTATAACTGGTCTATTAATAAATGTTGGAATTATCTGTGAATTGATGATCAGTTGCATGAACCATTTCTGAAGTGTATCCTTGGCTAGAGTTTCTCTAAGTATTTCTTTTAATTAATTATTTTCTGCATTTAATTTATTTAGTTGTCATTTAATCCCAAAACCCCCCATTAATCTTGACTTGAAAAGAAATAAATTTCTCGCCAGTCCCTGAGAAGACGACCCCACTTATCACTATCTATTAGTTAGTGAATTTAGTTAAATAATTAATTCAAGTATATCGGATTAAGCAAACTCTTCGGGAACAGGGTGAATCAAGTAACCCATTGCACACCTAGAGTCCCTGCTCCAGTACTGGAATTGATTATTGACTGTTTCAGGTGGTAGTTAGGTTTTACTCCCTCCGTCCCAAAATTTGGGAAGTTTTTCGGGAATAGCACTTTTTATGCACAGTAAAATGGTGGACTGCACTTTTCATATTCTTCCAGTTTTACCCCTTGTCTATCACACGGAAATAGCCGGCCAAAAGCAAAAGGTCACAGAATGGTGAAAGTGTGCATGTGTTGTGGTGGGCCATATGTAATTGTTTATTATTAGTTGATGGAATCTTGTCATTATTACTAAGGGTATAAAAGGAAAGTAGTAGTGAAAGTTGTTTGACTTTTGCCATGAGACTCTTATTTTGGGACAACAAAAAAGTGAAAACATGACATTAACAATGGGACGGAGGGAGTATTTATTATTATTGCACGGGTTCGGTACCTGTCAATTTTTGGCGCCGTTGCCGGGGACTGGTACTTGATTAATTTGTTTCTTTTTGAGTTCATCTTGTTTTTATTTTTTTTATTATTTTTCTCTTTTTTCTTTTTCATATATAGTTATGGCTGCTAACTTTCCGTATTTTGGTGGTAGATTGGATTTTATTTCTAGAAGGGATTATAATGCTCGTGCTTGTTCTAATGATCAATGGGCTGTTGCAAATTGTGGAATTTATTTTGTCTCATATAATTCAACCGACATATGCCCTGCATTTCAAGATGGTCTAAGTGCTCCAACCGAAAATTTTTCACCTCAATATCAAACGTGGTATGACCCTTATTCAAACGGGTATGATCAAGGATGGTGGGATGATTCCAATTTTAATTATAAACAACGACCAATAGATTTTCAACAGCTAGAGTCTCAAGAACCGTCATCCATGTCAGGTATGTCTCTTGAAGAAATAGTTGAATTAATAGCTACTAACACATATCAAATTCAACAGGAGACACATCAACTTCAACAGGAGATAATAGATTTTCATCAGGAAACACAAGTGTGCAGCTATAACCTGGCAGATCAAATGGATCAATTGACATTTAGGATAACGCAATTGACTTCTCGAATGAGTGAAGAATTGCCCTCACAGACTATTATCGACCATGAGGAAGATGAGAGTGCAATTATCTTAACAAATCATATGGTACTGCAAGAGTCTCAAAGAGAAGAATCTAAAGATGCAGTTGAAAAGAAAGTTGAAGTGCAAGACATGAGACCCCAACATCAAATGGTTCAAGTGAATGAATCCAGTGAACAATCTCCAAATGCGGTGACATCTCCTCCATTTCTTAATCAACATTTTCTTAACTCTCATTCTTTAATTCCTGTTAGTGAGATTGAGTTTATTATACCAAACGATTTTGAGTTTTATGATAGGAATAAATTAAGAGTTATGATGGAAAAATATCTCGAATCAATAAGTGCTCGTGATAGAGGAGTGAGTGAAGATTTAAGGTCACCACTTGTTTGTTTGGCGCCATCTACTAATCCATGGAAGACCATACCTCGTGTGTTCAAAAATTACTCTATTTACGAGGGATACCAGGATTACATAGAAGATGAAGCACTGAAACGAGTTACACGATTTTATCCTCCGTGAATAAATATGGCAATGTCTAGCCAAAGACATTAAAGAAAGGTGCTGCTTGGGAGGCAACCCAAGGCTTTTGTTTTAGTTTTCTTATGTTTTTTGTTATTTTTGTTAAGTGTTAGTTGCATTTAGTGATTTGTTGCTTTTGCGGCAGGAAGCTGGTAGTTAGACGTGCCCACGTCAGGTGATCACACCTAAGGAAGGAAGTTTTAATTTGGCAGACAAAAGACTACCCAGCAGTTAGGCGTGCCCACGCCAGATGGTCACGCTTAAGGAGCTTAATTTCCGTGGATTGGTCAGAAGATTCAAGGACAGTTAGGCGTGCCCACATCTAACGCAGTGGTTTCAAAAAAAAAATTCCTTTCTTTTTTTTTTCTCTTTTCCTTTTCTTTTTCTTTCTTTCTTTCTCTTTTTCTTCTTCTCTCCCTTTCCTTTTTATTCCTTTCTTTTCTTTTCCAGTTGCAAGACCGCAACCAAAGGACTTCAAATTCCACTACCACCGTTGCACTGTTCAACGTAGGTCGTCAGTTCCTGATTATCGCTACTCATCGCGCGTACTTCTTCCTCATCCATTGTGAGCCACCTGACATCCTTAACTGCCGATCATAGCTTTCATCGTCATCAGTTTTGCCATCGAGCTCTGCATATCTTTTGCCTCTCACCTACAGTTGTGCCACAACCCCCCTTTGATGATCAGGGAAGTTTCATTGTCCCTTTTTATTTTGAATTTTATTCTTTATTACTTACATTGGGGACAATGTAAGATTTAGGTGTGGGGGGAGTAATATATTGATAATATTTTGAAAAAGTGCAAGTGTAGGCATTTTTGTTGAACCAAGTCTTCAGTTGTCCCCTTGACTAGTAGTGTAAAATTAGTTCTCTATTAATGGAGAACAAGCCATGCAAATCATTGTTCCCAGCTTTTTCCTCCAAATTCGAAGGAAGAAAACTCGATGGAATTAAGAACTATCTCCAAACTACCAAGCCAAAGGGATAATTAAATGTTCCCTGCTATGGTCTTTGTGGCGCATATGATAGACACCTAATAGGAGAAGAAAACTACTCAGCGGAGCCCAGAGCCAAGTGGCTGCCTCATTTTCTCTTCTTATTCCCTGGCTGAGTCATAATCCAGTGAGATCCCTGGCTGAGTAGTCATTCCGCAGGATCCGGCTTTCTCTTTTTCTTTTGTTTCCTATTCAGCTTCTACTACTCCCTCAAATCCGTGCAAAGGAAATCAAAAGGCCAGAAATTGCTGCTTCCTTTGAGTATTAATTACATGGGCCGGCCATCCTATCATTTCCTAATTTTTAGCTTTTTGAAACCAAATAGACTTTCTCTTAATCTTCCGTCAATAATCCATGTAGACTTCATTTTGAATCGGGAAACTCTTGAAAAATCACATCTTTTATCTCTTTTTGCTCCATCTTCCTACAATTAGTACCAAATACCAAATATAAGTAGAATCAATCAATTAAAATAATATTTGGTATAATAAAAGAGGAAAATAATCATAGAATTAATGGCAAAAATACAACCTATCACGTACAAATGATAAAATGACCGTACTCGTATCACTTGTTTGAAATGTATCTCCACGATGGATTGGATTTCCGAGAAAATGGCTTGACAAATGACATTCGACCGCATCTGGACATCCTCAAATATTGCTTTATTTCTTGCCTTCCAAATTTGCCAACATACTACAGTAGGAAGTAGTCGACCAATAAACCGTCTTATATCAGAATCATATGATTTCAGCCACCAACCCACTATGCGAGGTCTCAAATATGACCCTGATACTTGGAGTCCACATAAAGCCCCAAAATAATTCCAAACTGTTAATGCTATATTGCCATTGGAGAATAAATGTTAGATTGACTCCTCAGATGCCGATTGGCAGCAAAAACACTTTGAGGGTAAATGAAAACCAAAGTTTCGTAACCTATCCGGTAGCGGCAACCTACCCAGCAGCAATCGCAACATGAAGAAAGAGGCTTTCAAAGGAAGGCGGGGATGCCAGATTCTATCAAACACCATTGATGTGTTTCGGGCTTGCCTAATTTCTCAAAATGCTGAAGCTACAGAGAAATTTTCAGAAGTTGTGGGCATCCATATGACTTCAGCTTCACCCCTCTCTTTCAGGAGCGGATGGTTGAAAATGGAGTTAACCATTTCATGTGGCAAATATTGATATAACTGATTCGCATCCCATTGCCCATTAGTGATGAAATTGCCAAACGACAAGTTTGGGACTACCGTAGTTCGTAAGAACAACGCACCACCCCCCAATCAATTGTCATACCAAAAATGACATGCTCCGTCTTTGGCAACCCATAACATAGAAAGTTCCACTTGTTGACTCACATTCACCATCCTTCTCCAGAGTGCCGAGTCCATTGTTCTGATCTCTACCCGACAAGGATGTAGTTGTCAACAATATTTTGCTTTCATAAACTTAGCCCATAACGACAATCCCTTTCTGAAATTCCACCACAACTTGAATGAAAAGGTTGTATAAACATCCTTTAACCTTCGAAATCCGACTCCTCCTTCCTCTACTGGATAGCACATTTGAGACCAACGTATCCAGTGAAACTTGGTAGCCTCGAGTGATGATCTCCATAGGAAGTTTGAGAAGGCATTTTCTATAGTTCTAAATACCTTTGGCGGGATAATCGCCGCTGATAGCAGATGCACTGGCATCGATGCTAATACATGTTTGATTATAACTATCTTGCCTCCAAATGACAGCATCCTTGATTTCCATGACATAATCCTCTCTAGAATAGACTGACACACTTCCCCAAAATATGATGATTTACACCTTCCAAAGTAAAATGGGAATCCTAGATAACGTATTGGAAAAGAATGCCAGGTAAAACTAGTGACACGTTCAATAACCCTTCGTCTTGCCGGTGACAACGATGGATGAACTAAATAACAGCTTTTTTGCACATTTATCATCTGCCCCGAACACCTTTGATACAATTGTATCACCTGCATGATAGTCTTTAAAGAATATGAAGATCCATTTGCAAATATGAGAACATCATCTGCAAATGCCAAATGTGTCATAGAAGGACATGTGTATGGAATTTTGAAACCCACAAAACCCGATTGCATGACGAGGTTATTTAAACCTCTAGATAAAACCTCAGCCCCTATAATAAATAAAGCAGGCGATAATGGGTCACCCTGACGAAGTCCTCTCGAAGACTTAAAGAAACCATATGATGACCCATTTATAATTACCGAAAACCAAACATTAGAGATCAATCTCCAAACAAGATCAATGAATCTTTCCCCGAAGCCAAATCTCCTTAGAACACCAATAATATGATCCCATGCCACTCGATCATATGCCTTAGACATGTCTAGCTTCATTACCACATTACCACCTCTCTTCTTTTTTCCAATACCCGATATTATCTCCTGAGTTAGCAGAAATTTTTCTGTTATATTACGACCCTTTACAAAGCCTGTCTGTTGGGGGGAAATAATTTTTGGCAATACATAAGCCACTTTGTCTGCTAAGATCCAAGATATCAACTTGTTAAAGAAATTACACAGACTGATTGGCCTAAATTGTGAAAATTCCTGAGGATTTGACATTTTGGGAATTAGCACAATAGAGGTAGAGGTGATGAATCGAGGTAACTCTGCCCCACAAAAGAAACTGAGTATTGCATTGTAGACATCTTGGGCAACCACTTCCCATGCAAATGTAAAGAATTTTCCAGTGAATCTATCTGGACCCGCAGCACTATCTCCATCCATTGACCTCACAACTCGATAGACCTCCTCAGTTGAAGGAAATTCCTCCAATTTGTCATTGTCGTCTTCCGAGATAATGAGCGGAAGTAGATTCAGCATATCAGAAGAAGATTCCAAAGAACCCGTGAAAAGATCTGAGAAGTATGTTATTGCCTCATTAAGATCTGAGAGTATTACATTAAGACTTTTTTATTTGATGCTTAAAGCACCAAATAAGCATATAGAAAAAGGAAATTGGCCCACCATTAAACCTTTAAAATTACCACCCTGAAATACAGCACATTAGCAAACAAATTACCCTTTTGAAAAAAAAAGAGACCCACTCCTTATGGTGCTTTAAGGGCACAAAATATAAACCCAAAAGATAAGACAACATTTAAATCAGTGACTAATCTAATCTAATTTTATTAGATGATGTCTAATTTGATATGGATAAAACATTTACATATCTTAACTAAGGGTGCACATTAGGATCATCATGATTTGAGACTTTTTAGGCACCCAATTATGTATTGCGACCTAAACTTCCTTTTAAGTGTTCTACTGTTACACTAATACACCATCACCTATGATATCTGGACACCAATTTGAGTTAAAAAGTTTTTAAAAAAATGATGAAATATAGAGTCCTCCTTAAAGTGCCAATAGTTTTTCCTGTCAATCACAACATCACAGATCACAATTCCCTGGCTTTTCCTTACCCAGAGAAAGAAAGAATGAAATGAAGGAAAGAAAAATCCAAGATGAAGAATAAGAAATATTTTGATGATCTGCCATTATCTCTCATACACTTGCGAAGATATTCACTTGTATAATTTTGGGTTGATAATTTTGTATTTTTTAATATCAATTTCCATACTCTAAATTTCATCTATGCATTCGGGGATTTCATAGAATTTTATGTACCTTTAAATTCTCAAGATTTCTAGGTTATTTGTGATGATTTATGTAGCAGAATAATTCACAGATGTAGTTATTCACTTGAAAAAGTTCATATGCTAAATGTGAAGATTGTATAAATGCATCAACTATCCTTTTTCTTTTTTTGCGTAATCATTGATAGTTGGGATAGCCATATTTTTGTCGTTGTCAAATACATGTGGAAAAATCATGATTAAATGATATAAATATGCCCTCAGCTTGTGACAGATTACTTTTGACTTCGTGAGCTATGGACTTCATGAAGTAATGGTAGAAATACTCAACTAGACATTTGATACTGAATGAAATTAAAGCTGATGAAAAATTTGAGCCAAATTTTCTTGAATGGAATGTGAACAAAGTTTCTTGTTTGGAGCCCAACTGAGATTTTTTATCAATTTGAAGGACTTAACTGAAACTTGTTGTTACTTAAATTTTAGGGCCAAAATGGAATTAACCCTTCTTGCTATGTGTTTACTTGATTCAATTAATAGTTGTTTATACAACATTTGGTGGTTATAATTTACACAATTATATGAATGGTTTTTTCTTTGCTTAAAGAAAAGGGAAAAAGATAGGCTAAGTTACATTAAAAAGAAGAATAGAAAAAGGTAAGTGCAATAAAGAAAAGAATAAAGAAAAGAGAAAATTAAATGACAAAATTGGGTAAATACTTTAAACAAAAAAAAAAGGAATAACAAATACGAAGATTGTATGAATGCAAGTACAATGTTATTACAATACTATACTTAAGAAAGCTTAGGTGATAATAAATCATTGAATGCTGAAAAAGTTCCAAATCAGGATGAATCTGACATAATTTAAACTCCTTTTAACTAATAGCACACTCCAAGAATTGTGAATCAAGAGAGCCTTTATATTGGTTTTGTTACCAAACGTATACATTGTAAACCCGGGCTATCCTTCATAATTCGTTGGTACAATGACATAATTGATAGACTCAGTTTGGAAGCCAACTTTGCTATGTACAAATGGTAAAAGTTCAAGACATACTGTTTGTTCGATCAGCTGGGGATTAATGTTCATAAATAAAATTGCTCTTCTATTTTTAAAAAATATCTAAAGAGCGACAACAACTTGCATTTTCTTCCAAGCACATCCTTGTACCCCTAAGGTGGAAGAAGTCAATTAGTGTGAAGCAGCAAACATTGAAACGATCCCCTAATTTCCAACAATAGTGGGCAAATTTAGATACCTTCCTGGTAAATGAATCATGCTTCAAAATCTACAACATAATGCTGATGATGAACTAGATATTTTCTTCCATAATTGGCCTATTTCTTCCTTCATCTGGGATATGGTTCAGTAATTGATGCATCATTGACAGAGCTTGAAGCTGAAATTCTTTGAGTGTTGGATTGATCAACTTTCAGCTCGTCTACCCTGCTCTCCGATCCATTGCTCCGGAAAACTGCCGGACGATGTGGAGTTGGTAGGGAAACAGAACCAGGATTGAGCATGCAGACCACTGAAGCCATTGTGGGTCTTTTACTGGCATCTTCTTCAACACATAGTAAGCCAACTTGGATGCATTGAATGACTTCATTTCTGGCATAAGAATCCCCAATGCTTGAATCCAAAAGAGCTAAAGTTTGGCCGCGTCTCCAATGGTTCCAAGCCTTTTCGAAATAATCCCACTCATAAGGTGTACATTCTTAAAAACTTCAATTAGCTTAAATAGATATACAGGTAAATGTCAATATTCACAATAGGCAATTGTCAATACTCTCTATTTCAAGTTTAATCATATAAAAAGATGGATTGATCTTTCCTACACTGACAGTGTATACACTGTTGTCAGTGTTTGATGAACAACAACTATGCAAAATTTGAATTTTAAATTTAACTTTTACACACATATCATGAATATAAAGATGATAATGTATACGCTGTCTGATATATGAGATTTATTCATAAAAGATTTCGAATCGCAACCTTTTTTCCCATCATTGTAGTTAAGTATAACCTGAGAAAGAAGTACAATGGTCTTTACTGAAATTTACAAGTACTCTACTTTGAGTGTGTGACAACGTACAAAACGAGAGAACGAATAGCAATTATGACAAGTCTTGCATCCGACATCTAAAAATTTCCATAAGAAGCACATAAACAGAAATACGTATTTATTTAGGGCAGGTAGTTCATAAATTATCGTGCCATTTTGGTCTGGTTCACAAAAAAAATGGTATTGCAAGTTTACGTGAATTTAATAATGAAAAAAAAGAAAAGATAAAAGGTTGAAAATTAGGAGTACCAATATCAAATCCTCCTCCCCAGTTCTGCAAAAGCAAAAAAAAAAAAAAAGTAACAACTATAGCAAAGGTTTTGCAATTTGTACTTACATAGCTTAGAAGGTCTTCGGAATCTCTAGATTGATGGAAGTCACTGCTCTTCTTGCCCGTGACAATTTCCAAAATTACAACCCCAAAACTAAACACGTCTGACTTTAGTGAGAACTGACCCCACCTTGTGTATTCAGGAGCCATATAACCACTACAAGCCACAACCATTGTTATAATCAGTCCAAAGATAATCCGAATGATGCAATCAAATGGAGGTGTACATAATTTTCCATGAAAGATTCAAAGTGATATTATGTGAGAAAAGATAGTATGGGAGCAAAACTTACACTGTCCCTGCAATTCTATTTGTGTTTCCTTCATATTGATCAACTCCACAAATCTTTGCCATGCCAAAATCTGCTATCTTTGGACTCATATTTCCATCCAATAATATATTACTTACTTTGAGATCGCGATGAACAATTCTTAGACGAGAATCCTCATGCAGGTAAAGAAGTCCTTTTGCTATACCTCCAATGATATTGTAACGTCTTGACCAGTTCAATGATCGTTTATTTTCTGGATCTACACAAATTTAAACACAATATATTGTGCTAGCATTGAGAATTATTAAATCAATAACTCCAGAAAGCATAATCAAATAGGTAAATTAAATATAAATGCACTCTCAGTTTAGTTCTTAAATTTTTATTGTGGACACTTCACCCTAAAGGTTTTAAATTGTCCCACTTCAGTATAATTATTAATGAAATCATCCCACTTTGATCATTACTTGCCATTATCCCATTAGTTTTGACAGTTGAGTGAGTGATTGTGATGATGTGTGACAAATGTGAAGCATTAGGAGGTGAAGTATCCAAAATTAAAGTTTAAGAACTAAAGTTTGAGTGCGTCTGTGGTTTAAGGGAATTCACACCAATTAAACATTTGTCTAGAGGCAATTTGTCCGTCATTTCCATAAAATGGCAAGTCAAGTAAAATAGAACAAGATCACATGGAACAACAAAAAATTACTATAAGTATGTCCAGATTGAACCCACCAAAGAGAAAGTAGTCAAGGCTTTTGTTGGCAACAAATTCATAGATGAGTATCTTTTCTTCTCCTTCCAGGCAAAATCCCAATAGCCGAACTAGATTTCTGTGTTGAAGCTTTGCAACTACTACAATTTCATTTTTAAATTCTTCTGCACCTTGCACTGAGCTCCTTGACAGCCTTTTAACAGCTACTTCTTGTCCATCACCAAGTACACCCTGAGTAAACATGCATGCTAGAATTTAATTGAAATATTAAATGTGTAGATATTCAAATTCACAAAAGCAAAATATTTCATGCAAAGACCTTGTATACACGACCAAATCCACCTTCGCCAATTTTGTTATCCACAGAGAAGTTATTTGTGGCAATTTGAATTTCAGTTAAGCTATACTGTAAAGATTCGGCAGTGAAGATATCAGCAACTCCATCTACGCCAGAAATAAGCAAATACACTTAATTTATTTGTTCAAACAGATCTGAGGTGTTTGTAATATTAATCAATCAACTTTACCACTGGTTTCCAGTGCCATTGCAACATAACTCTTCCGCAATCTTCTTTTCAGGAAAACTAAAGCCATGATAAATAGCACAACAGCAACCCCAATTAATGGGACAGCAATTCGAAAAGCTGCTCGTGGGGGGCTTCGCCCTTTGCCTGGATGAAAGTTAGTTTAATTTAGCTTCGAAAGCCAGTTGATCATAGGAGATCAAGTTTATTAAACTTCGAGGTAGAGTCACTCTGAGACAGCCTTACATAGACAAAAAGCTAGAGTTGAGATCCTCTCTATTACTTTCTCACCATTTATGTGCCTAAATTTTTCATAACAATCTATTTATGTCAATAATTTTACTTCCACAAGTAGATCAACATACTTAAAATTCATTCTCATTTATGAATTTTTTGTCATTCAATTTGTACAAAACACTTTGACGGTGCAATATGGGTCAAAATTATATTTAAAAAATGTAAAGTTTGATCCAATAGTAAAATTTAATCAATTTAATTTGAATTTTTTAATATACTTTAAACAACACCAAAAATATAATTTGGATGACCTTTTATTTCAAACATAGTATTATAACCATGTTTACTTAGGTGTAATGGAGAAAAAATTTTCTCCAATTAATGGAGAAGAGCCTAACCCAAAAAGCTATGCAAAAACACATTATTTGAAAGAATATTTTTTTTTTCAATATTCTTTAAAAGTTTTTCACTACCATTTGGTCTCACATGCTTCATGTTGATGGTAAATGAAGAGAGATTTTCATCATCAATTTGCAATATTATGGATTAATATCAAGAAACTCCCCTGAGGTTTGAACATCTACAAGCTTAACTGTGTTTGGACCAAATTACGACTACCCATTGTATGCGAGGCTGTCCAAACCCAGTGATTATTAAGAAATGACAACAATGCCAAATATTTTGGAAATAAAACCACACAAATGAGATTGCTTTTTTAGGCCAAAGAATTGCTATAGAAGAAAAAAGGTTGAAGAAAATTAATTACAAAATTAAGAAGAGAGACAAATCACCAAAAATTCTTTAGCCTATGCACTTGTAGCCTTGTGTAGAAGTGCAAATCCTTATATCTTATTCGCTGGATGATTTCGCACCACGCATCTGTGGTCCTGTGAAATGGGATAGCATAAGTTTTCTTCGCTTTCAGAAGACCACGGATCTGAGATGGGAAATCATCCAACGAAGTGTTTCCTCTGCTGTGTTTTTTGTTCTTTTGTCATGTATTTGTTTTCATTATTCCATTTTGATTTTTTATGACCCTACATGAAGAATACATGGCAATATGCATAGTTATTAAACTCGATCGGACAAGAAATCCAGCAGAGGGACCAGGGCAATGGGCGACTAGTTTAACCAATCAGTCATTGGTTGAACTAGTGGGTACTAAATTAATATTTACAAATATAAAATAGTAATAAAGTGTTTTTAAATACTAATTATTATACTTTGAAAGATATATAATGAACATACAAATATTAATAGAAGATTCAATTTCATTTTACTGTACTTGCACATAAATAAATAACACATTCAAATTTAGAACAAAATTGTATCACTTATTTTCAAAGATATAGCATCATTTTTATTATTTTATCTTTCAAAAATAAAATAATTTTTAACAACTCAAATATTGTAAGTTTGAAAGTTAAAAGAATTAATTGTATAACAAAAAAGTAAACAAGTTTATGTAATAAAACATTTAATTATCAAGTAAAAACTAAGCAAGTAGTAAAATTTTATACACATTTAAATGAAAATCCAACATACAAATCTAGTCAAAAGTATATTACACTTTATTTCAAAAACAATGATCCACAATTGTATTAGAAAAAAGAACCCAGTCAACTGGAAAACCGGACGGGCTCCGATTGAACCACCATGTCAAACAGGTTTGATCGGACCAATTCATTCTCCAATCAAACTGGAAATCCTTTCGGCCGGATGGTCGAGTCATTGGCAGGTTGCAAACGAATCGAACCGTTTACGAGCAACCAAATCCAAAGCTTGACTTGAGCTCGATGTGTTGCTCGCGACAACTTGAGCTTGATCAACATCAAACTCGAGTCGAGCTTAACTTGATCAAATCGAACTCGAATTCGAACTCAAGTTCAAAGATATTCAACTCATAGTTCATAAGCCGACTTAATTATATATATATATATATTATTTTTTATTTTAATAGTAAAATTACATATATATTTCTAATATTTTATTATTTGTTAAGAAAATTATTATTTTATTCCCTTTTTAAAAAATAAAATAATTATTTTTTTAAGCTCGAGTTTGAGTTCAAACTCGATTCGAATTTGAGTCAAGCTCGAGCTCGAATTGTTACATTGAGAGCTCGTCGAATTCAAGCTCGAATTTGAGCTTGATAAAACTAAGTCGAGTTTGGATCGATTAAATCAAAGTCGACTCGATTCAACTTGTTTGTAGCCTATTTCATTGGGCCGATTGTTTGAACTGCTAGGGTCACGTCAAGTTCAATAACTATAGGGGATGAAATAAAAAGTAAAACAGAAAATCCATTGTGAAACAAATGTAAAAAAATTTTGTGCCAAAGAATTGCTGTAGAAGAACAAAGGTTGAAGAAAATTATTTACCAAATTAAGAAGAGAGACAAATCACCAAAAATTCTTTAGCCTATGCACTTGTAGCCTTGTGTAGAAGTGCAAATCCTTATTTCTTATTCGTTGGATGATTTCGCACCACGCATCTGTGGTCCTGTGAAATTGGATAGCATAAGTTTCCTTCGCTTTCAGAAGACCACGAATCTGAGGTGGGAAATCATCCAACGATGTGTTTCCTCTGCTGTGTTTTTTGTTCTTTTGTCATGTATTTGTTTTTAGTTATTCCATTTTGATTTTTTATGACCCTACATGAAGAATACATGGCAATATGCATAGTTATTAAACTCGATTGGACAAGAAATCCAACAGAGGGACTAATATTCTTCATGTAAAGTACTTTTAGATATGCAAATTAATATTTACAAATATAAAATAGCAATAAAGTACTTTTAGATACTAATTATTATACTTTGAAAGATATACAGTGAACATACAAATACTAATAGAAGATTTGATTTCATTTTACTGTACTTGTACATAAATAAATAACACATTCAAATATAGAACAAAATTGTATCACTTATTTTCAAAGGTATAGCATCATTTTTATTATTTTATCTTTCAAAAAATAAAATAATTTTTAACAACTCAAATATTGTAAGTTTGAAAGTTAAAAGAATTAATTTTCTAACAAAAAAGTAAACAAGTTTATTTAATAAAACATTTAATTATCAAGTAAAAACTAAGCAAGTAGTAAAAGTTTTTACACATTTAAGTGGAAATCCAACATACAAATCTAGTAAAAATTATATTACACTTTATTTCAAAAACAATGATTCACAATTGTATTAAAAAAAAGAACCCAATCAACTGGAAAACCGAACGGGCTCTGATTGAACCACCATGTCAAACAGGTTTGATCGGACCAACTCATTCTTCAATCAAATTGGAAATCCTTTCGGCCGGATGGTTGAGTCATTGGTAGGGTTGTAAATGAATTGAACCGCTTACGAGCAACTCAATTCAAAGCTCGACTTGAGCTCGATGTGTTGCTCATGATAACTCGAGCTTGATCAACATCAAACTTGAGGCATGCTCAACCTAATCAAGTCGAATTCGAATTCGAACTCGAGTTCAAAGCTATTCAACTCGATAGTTCATGAGCCAACTCAATTATATATATATATTATTTTTTATTTTAATAGTAAAATTACATATATATCCCTAATATTTTACATATATATCCCTAATATTTTAGTTCATGAGCCAACCTCCTCGTTACCAAAGCACAACTAAGGTAAAATTGCGATTTTGAAACCACAAGAGGTTAAGAGGCAAAACATTAAACCACGAAGAAGTACCATTAATTTACTTATTTAATATCAGATTTTAAACTAGCAAACAAATTATATTGCACTATAACGGAAAATCTTTTACATGCGTACAATACATCCTCGATCTTCTTGAATGTCTTTGTCTAAAATTGGAAAAACTAAAATGGATTCTTCTTTGCATTATGCCATAGAAATTTCATTTTTTTTACGTAATTTTGCAATCAATACCGCCCATAATATAACTCATGTACTATTTTAGTTACACACAAAAGTTAAATTAAAAATACCAAACTTTTTCCATTTGATTAATCATTGCAAAATTTTCCATGAACTTGAGCCCTTTTACACTATGTAAATGTTTCTAGCAAATTGAATGCAAAAACTTTCTCAAATGCACTTAATATTCATGTATGCTGATCAACCAATCAAAATAAAATTATAACATAAGTATATGATTTTTAAAAACCATATAATAGATAAATGGATAGATAACTAAATAAAAACGTAATGCACGTCAGGCCATCACAGTTAAAGGGATTCCGTAATGACCATAACAATTCTACTTCAACATATATTCAATAGTTATTACAGTGCTAATGCTTGCAAAAAGACTAAATTTACTGTCCTAAGAAGTATGACCACTTAAAATCTTCCATAAATTACAAATGATGATGCATGTGATCAGTAAGATGTGCTGATGCGGAAATCTTACTGTTACGTATTCAACTAAAATTTGACTTAGAAAATTCATTAAGTTACGTGGTGGTCTCCTTTCGTTTGAAAGTGAATTCACACCCTTCATCCTATATTTACATATTCTACTAACTTCAATAATATTAATTCCAATAACAAAGGTATGAATTTAAAATGAAGGATGTAAATTTAGTGCTTTTCATTTTCGACCTAGAATTTACTACAAACAAGAAATTGTAAGAATTAAGATTGTATTCAACACCAATTCCAAGAAGAGACGGCCATAGCAAGGCTGCAGAACTTACCTTCAGTGGAATTAGGAGGAGGACCGCCAGGAGAGTTTGGCGAGGCAGAGGATACATTATCATAGAAGCTGGAGACCTCATACCTCAGATTACAGCTTGGATAAAGTACTCTCCCTCCCTGCTTCTTGGAACAGCACGCGGGTACATCCATTATAGCCTCTCTGAGGCAACTTTTGCAGTCATAAGGGGATAGATCTGGTGTGCACTGCGTAAGGGTATACAATCTCTTTTGATCAGTGGAATAATTGCCTTCTTGGACAGCAAACTTTTTGCCCATGGTATGATTTGCAGCCTCATCCGCAGCGTTATGCAACAAATTGATCAATACCATTTTGAATTTGTCCCAGTCAGGTCCAGGGACATCGAATGGATTGCGCCTAGTCACATTCTCTCCCAAATCAGCCTTGGAGAAGATCGTCTGGTCAGAAAAACGTACCAAGCACTCGTCATACCAAACAATAGCAGCTGTTTGATTTGGGCACTCATGAAGTAGTCGTGTGTGGGCATCTGCGACGCATTCTTTGCAAACATCAGTGTGGACATCACCTCGACAGAGAAAGAGGCCATAGACCTTGTTTGAAGGGTCATCGCCAGTACTGAAATTATAGAAGCCATTGTTGTCTGTCCGAGATGCATGCGAAGACAGATTGTAAAGCAAGAAATTCAGATTGGCTCTGTAAATGCTGCCGGAAGGACTGTTAGGATTGTATGTAATATTTCCACAGTAAGAGTCAAGATAGTTCCAGGGGTCTGTGTCGTTGGAAGTGGAACAACAATATTCAATGGTATGGAAGCTAAGCAAACAAAGCATGTAATATTTGAAGTGGAACAACAAATATCTGGAGATCATTTCAAAGGAAGGCATCAAAAGAGTAAAAGGCTAACAACCTACAAACTAGATTGGTAGATTAGGAGCCAAATTAAGTATTGTTTGAGGGATCATGAAAGTTGTATAAGCCAGGAAAACTTATGGCCTGGGAAAACTTGACCTTGGCAAGTCTTACAACCAAGTCGCCTGGTCGTGAACCATCAGCTGACTGGCCTGTAACCAAGATTCTATAGTCAGTAGATGCTAAAGGTATCGAACAACGTCACTGGTGGAGGATAATTGGAATTTGACTAATGCTGAGAAGAATAAAGTGGACCCAGACTGAATCCCTACCTAGTAGTTCAGAGTTCATACTGGTCTGAGAAAGAGTTCTCTAGATACAGTTAAAAGGATAGATTATACATAATCCCCCGTGGATTCACTTGTTGTCACATAAACGACCTAATATTGCTAAATACCCACATAAATCTCATGTGATTTCATGTAAAGTGAAAATTGGAAAGAAAATAAATCCCATAATATTTTTAGTTACTAGTAGTGTCCTTATTTATGCATACTAAATCAATCAACACTTTAACCACCGTACATAAAATCATACGAGAATAATGTGGATAAAAGCAAAAACTATTGAGGGCTAAATTGAATATTCATGCAAATCGTAGGGAATTTAAATAGATATTTTGATTTTATCACACACGTTTTTATGTATGGTTTAATCAGTGTAACTATTGGTGCTTCCTGTCCATTTTTCATATTACATGAAACCACAGGAGGTTACATAAATATTTTGAAATCCTAAAGGGATCATGTTGCAATATGAAAGATTATTTTTGTTGTGTGGGAGGGGGGGGGGGTTGGGTTTAATTTAACCTAGTCAAATCATGTAAAGTCTGTCGCATTTGCGTTATTGGATTGAAACTTCCAAATAATTTTCGTTGTCGAAAATACCATTTGCAATATATATTAGTGTGTTCACCATTCTGTCCAACTTGTTTACATTTCATAGACTTTTCTTTTTCTTTGGCTAAAGTGGGAATATCACGAGACAAGCATTAAATCAAAGGGCCCTCCAACGAAAGAAATACCTGTCCAATTTATATTATCAATTTCATACTCCATGTGCTTGTCGGCATCTCATTTATGTTAAAATTAACTTTTCAAGATTGGTGTTCTGTTTATATTGTTTTTTGTTCGTGATTTTATATCTAATTCAGTATTTTTGTTGTCAAAATCACCCAATCTTACAACATATGTATATTTTGGAGTACATATTTGTGTTGTTCATAAGATGCTTGTATCTACTAGTTTAGATATTTATTCTGTTTAGTAATTATTCTACGACCTATTAGTGTTTTAGTTTCATAAATGCTGCAATTATCAAATGTGAATAATTTTTATTGTTTTAGTTATTATTAACATTTATGATTGTCCAGAAAGGGAAAAGAAGAACAGATTTTTGGGAAAAAAAAAAGGACTTAGAGGAAAAGGGTTTTTCAAGAATGAAAAGGAACAAGTATTTTCTTGCTCCGCATTGGAACTTCAGCAAGGAATTTTAAGTGCTGTCCAACCTAATTCCACAAAGATTAAATAAGTACAAAAGTGTTAAGTATTGAAGGATCCTAAAAAACCCTTTATCACTACTAGCTAGTAGGCCCTGATATATTCCTTAGTAATTGTGGATGACAGAGAGAGGATTGGAGGGCGGAGAAGAAAGAGAAGGAATTCTTTGTGTAGGGTAAAACCGCTACTTCTATTTCATGTTACTTACAAATTGTTATTGTTTTACATTAAAATCTTTCAGAGTATCCTATGATAACTTATGATCATGTTCTAAACCGTATGATCCTGAAAATTCAATGATGAAAAACAAGAAGAATTCATGGCTGAAGGTTTGACATATTCATGTTTTAGCAGTTTCAAGATCGTGATCCTAACCCATGTATACTCTAGAAAATTGGAGAACCTATTAAACCTAGAAGTTATATGATACAGAGCCGTTTATGATGAAGTTTCATGGTTTTTGTATTCTACAACAGCAGAACCATGACTTGGAAATAAGAAAAACTCATAATCTTGCATAGAAAAGTCTGCATAGCATAGTTGCATTGAATCCGTCATAATTTGGTGTATAAAGCTTGGATTAAGATGCCATATGCTTTCCCAAAGGGCTTTTACTACTTATAAAGTAATTCTTCTGGTTCAATTTATACCGAAGGTAGAAATTTTTTCAAGGTTGACTGTTTCAATTCAAAATCTTGGAACAGTTTCTCATCAAAGTTTTAGCCTCTTGATGTATATAGTAGTGGAAAGCCCATTCTTGTATGATTAGCATCCGATTATGTAAATCTAGTCCATTCTGGAAGTTTTAGTCTCTCTGGTAACCTTGTAGTTGTTGACTTTGGTGGCAGAAATTGATGACTTTTCCAAACCAAAATTGTTGACATTTTTTTGGCAAACATTTAATCCCACATCGGTTGTTTTGGAAGTTGTAGGATTGCTTGAGAGTTATAAAAGGACTCTCAAGGTTCCTAATAATATTTACCAAATACACTTACAAAAGAATTACACCAAAAGGATTTTGTGATTCTTTTGTAATTCTTTTTTCTTCCAAAATTTATAAGAGCGGGTCGCTTGAGCGGTGCTTAGAGATTAGGCAAAATTGGCCGAACTCTGTTATCAATTTTTCGGATGCGTTCTTTCCTTATCTCTTTTATTTATTTAGTAGTTTCTTTTCTATTGTAGTATAGTATTCAATATATTTGTCGGGTATATTTGTAGCTTTTTTATATGGTTCATTTGGGTGTATTTATTCTTATTCGTGTGTACGTATTATTTATGTATACACGGGTATATTTGTGATAATACACCGTGCACGTAAATTCTGTCTAGAAGACTAGGTTTTAAGTGGGATCGCTTGTGACCCCTCCAGCCTGTCCTGAGAATTTATTTGGAATGATAATTCTGTCTTAGGAGATTGTTTGATAATCTTTCTTGGAAATTACTAAATCGGTTTAAATCACTAGTTGAATTTTTTTGAGTGGAAAATTACCCGATTTCCCTAACAAGTGGTATCAGAGCCGAAGGTTCGTCCTTTGGCATGTTTTTAATTTTTATATTGAATACTATTATTTGAGTTTGTAATGGCATCAAACGATTCCACGTCAAGAGTTACATCTGGGCATCGGTTTCCCTATCCACATGGTCGAGGATTCCAATGTCAAGTTCGAAGTTGGCGGTGGAGATATTTGATCGTACTGGCCATTTCGGCATGTGGCAAGGCGAGGTCATAGACTCTTTTTTCCAACAGGGTCTTGACATTGCCATTGAAAAAAAGAAATCAGATGATATAGAAGAGAGGGAGTGGAGTACCATAAATTGGTTGGCATGCAGAACTATTCGATCGTGTTTGTCCAGAAAGCAAAAGTATGCTTTCAAGAACGAGACTTCTGCATGGAAATTGTGGAGGGCATTGGAGGAGAAATTTCTGAAGAAGAGTTGTCAGAATAAACTCCTAATGAAGAAAAGATTGTTTCGATTCAATTACCAACCAGGTACTACTATGAATGAACACATCACTATGTTTAATCAGTTAGTAGCAGACCTGTTAAATTTAGATGTTAAATTTGAAGATGAAGATTTGGCTTTGATTTTGTTGTCATCCCTTCCTGATGAATTTGAACATTTGAAAACTATGTTACTTCATGGGAAGGAAAATGTATCTTTAGATGTTGTATGTTTTGCTTTGTATAGTCATGAATTGAGAAAGTAGGATAAAATGAAAAATAAAATAGTTGCAACAGATGAAGCGTTAGTGGCAAGAGTTCGTTAACAAAGCCAATCAAATGGGAGAAGAGGAAGGTCCAAATCGAAAAGTAGAGTTTCCAAAGATGAGTGTGCTTTCTGTCATGAAAAAGGGCACTGGAAGAAAGATTGTCCAAAGTTGAAGAAGAAAGGGAAAGCTCCGTAAGACGCAAATGTATGTTACAGAGTGCAAAAGTGATACGGAATCGGATTTCTCTTTAGCTGCATCACCTTCAACATCTTATCCAGATGAATGGATCTTGGATTCAGGTTGCACCTATCATACGTCTCCTATGTGAGAGTGGTTCTTCGAACTTGAAGAGCCTGATGGTGGAGTTGTTTATATGGGAAACAACAACCATGTAAAACAGTTGGGATAGATTCAATCAAACTGCGTAATCATAATAGATCCACCAGAATCTTGAAGGATGTTCGGTACGTACCGAATTTGAAGAAGAATCTCATCTTTTTAGGACTCTTGGAGTCAAAAAGCCTGAAAGTGAAGATGCAAAATGGAATTCTTAAAGCAATTTCGGGAGCACTTGCGATGTTGAAAGGCGTGAGAAAGAATAATCTGTATTACTATCAAGGCAGTACAGTTGTTGGGACAGCAGCAGCAGCAACATCTTCCAATAACAAGAAGGATGCAGAGGCAACAAAGTTGTGGCACATGCGATTGGGACATGCTGGTAAAAAATTCTTACAAAATCTTGCCAAGTAAGGATTATTGAAAGGTACGAAAACTTGCAAATTAGAATTTTGTGAGCATTGTATTCTGGAAAAATAGAGAAGAATAAAATTTGGCCCACCCATCCATAATATCAAGGGTATTTTGGATTATGTGCATTCAGACGTATGGGAACCTGCCAAGACTTCATCCCTTGGAGGCAGGTACTATTTTGTCACTTTTATTAATGATTTTTTCAGAAGAGTTTGGTGTTTACTATGAAGAAGAAGAATGAAGTGCTTGGGATTTTCCTTAAATGAAAAACTCAGGTTGAAAATCAGACGGGAAGAAAGATCAAGATTCTTCTAACAAATAATAGTGGAGAATACAAGAGTGATCCTTTTCAGAAGATATGCCAACAATGTGGCATAGTTCGGCACTTCACAGTAAGAAGAACACTGCAGCAGAATGGGATATCAGAGCGTATGAATAAGACACTAGTGGAGAAAGTACGTTGTATGTTGTTTAATGCTAGATTAGGCAGAAATTTTGGGTTAAGGCGGTGACATACGCTCAACATTTCCTCAATCGCTTGCCATCATCTGCAATAGGTGGCAAGACTCCATTAGAGGTATGGTCTGAAAAATCTGCAATAAATTATGATTCTTTGCGTATTTTTGGTTCTACTGCATATTATCATGTAGATGAATCAAAGTTGGATCCACGTGCAAAGAAACCTCTCTTTATGGGCTTTAATGCTGGAATTAAGGGATACCGTTTGTGATGTCTAAAAGTAAAGAAGACGATTATCAGTAGGGATGTTACCTTTGATTAATCTGCCATGTTGAATAAGGTAACACTAGGTGAGACCAGTAGTACTCCGCAACAGGTGGAGTGTACGTCGAAACAGGTAGAGTTCAAGCAGATAATGGTGAGTCCAGCAAAAATCACCGTCAGTGACTCTCCCATGATAGATGAGGAGTCAGATGAAGAAGAGGTTTCAACCCAAGAACCTCAACAGCAGCAAGAGTCAATTGCCGTCAATAGGTCAAGACGAGAAATTCAAAAACCTGCTCGTTTTGCTGATATGGTGGCCTATGCACTTCCAATTGTTGAAGATGTTCCATCCACATTTTTTGAAGCAGTTTGAAGTACAGAAAATAGTAGATGGAAAGATGCTATGGAAGAAGAGATGCAATCTCTTCAGAAGAACAAGACGTGGAAGCTGACACAACTACCGAAGGGCAAGAAGGAAATTGAATGTAAATGGGTATTTGCAAAGAAAAAAAGATTTATTGACAAGAATGATGTTCGCTACAAGGCAAGATTGGTGGCTAAAGGCTACGCTTAGAAGGAGGGAGTTGATTATAATGAGGTATTTTCTCCAGTTGTTAAACATTCCTCTATTAGAATTTTGTTGGCCTTAGTAGCGCAGTTGAATTTGGAGTTAGCTCAACTTGATATGAAGACCACGTTCCTTCACGGTGACTTGGAGGAGGAAATCTATATGTCTCAGCCAAATGGATTTAAAGTTACTGATAAAGAAAATTGGGTTTGTAAACTGAGCAAATCATTGTACAGATTGAAGCAATCACCGAGGCAATGGTACAAACGATTTGACCAGTTCATGATGGGCCGAAAGTACACAAGAAGCAAATATGATCATTGTGTGTATTTGCGCAAGTTAAGAGATGATTCCTACATCTACTTACTCTTGTACGTAGATGATACGCTGATAGCGTCAAAGAACCAAGTTGAAATTGACAAAATGAAGGCTCAGTTGAGTAAAGAGTTCAAAATGAAGGATTTGGGAGAAGCCAAGAAGATTCTCGACATGGAGATAAGCAGAGATAGAATGAGAGGCAAGTTTTGTCTGACATAGAAGTAGCATTTGAAAAAGGTACTACAATATTTTGGCATGAATGAAAATTCAAAACCTGTAAGTACTCCGCTTGCTCCTCATTTGAAACTTAGCAACCTATTATCTCCAAATACGGATGAAGAGCGGGCATACATGGCGAAAGTCCCGTATGCTAATGCAGTTGGTAGCTTGATGTATACAATGGTGTGTACTAGACCCGACATTTCACAAGCAGTTGGTGTGGTAAGCAGGTTTATGCATGATCCGGGCAAGGGTCATTGGCAAGCTGTGAAATGGATTCTACAGTATATCCAAGATACTGTAGACGTTGGATTAGTATTCGAGCGGGATAAATCACTTGGTCAATGTATAGTTGGATATTGTGATTCTGACTATACAGGTGACTTGGATAAGCGACGTTCTACAACTGGCTACTTGTTCACATTTGCTAAGGCGCCAGTTAGTTGGAAGTCTATTTGCAGTCAACGGTGGCTTTGTCTACAACGGAGGCAGAGTATATGGCGATTACAGAAGCTGTAAAGGAGGCAATTTGGCTTCAAGGATTGCTTGAAGACTTGGGAGCTGGTCAAAAACACATTGACGTATTTTGTGACAATCAGAGTGCTATTCACTTAGTAAAGAACCAGATCTTGCACGCAAGAACGAAATACATTGATGTTCGCTATCACTTTGTGTGGGAAATTCTCGAAAAGAGGAGATTTTTGTTCAGAAGATTCGAACTGTGGAGAATCCTACAGATATGCTGACCAAGGTGGTTACAAGATCCAAGTTTGAACATTGTTTAAACTTGGTCAATATCCTGCACATTTGAGTTGGCGCTTGAGGGCACAAATTTGGAAGCACCGCAAGAACCATTTGTTATTTTTGTGAGAAGATTTATATTTTTTGGTGGGATTAGAATTTATGCCAAGGTGGAGATTTTTTGACTTTGGTCGCAGAAATTTTGGTGGCAGAAATTGATGACTTTTCCAAGCCAAAATTGTTGACATTTTTTGGCAAACATTTAATCCCACATCAGTTGTTTTAGAAGTTGTAGGATTGCTTGAGAGTTATAAAAGGACTCTCAAGGTTCCTAATAATATGTACCAAATACACTTACAAAAGAATTACAACAAAAGGATTTTGTAATTCTTTTGTAATATTTCTTCTTCCAAAATTTATAAAAGCAGGTCGCTTGAGTGGTACATGGAAATTAGGCAAAATTGGCCGAACTCCGTTATCAATTTTTCGAGTGCGTTCTTTCCTTATCTCTTTTATTTATTTCGCATTTACTTAGTAGTTTCTTTTCTATTGTAGTACAGTAATCAATATATTTGTCGGGTATATTTGTAGTGTTTTTATACGGTTCATTTGGGTGTATTTATTCTTATTCGTATGTACATATTATTTATATATACACGGGTATATTTGTGATAATACACCGTGCATGTAAATTCTGTCTAGAAGATTGGGTTTTAAGTGGAACCGCTTGTGACCCCTCCAGCCTGTCCTGGGAATTTATTTGGAATGGTAATTCTGTCTTAGGAGATTGTTTGACAATCTTTCTTGGGAATTATCGAATCAGTTTAAATCACTAGTTGAATTTTTTTGAGTGGGAAATTACCCGGTTTCCCCAACAGTAGTCATATTTGAATGTTCTAAAATTAAGATTTCGGAGATGACTCCTTCACGAAAGCTAAAGACATCATTGATCTTTCCAAATTCCAACAATATAAATATCTTGTGAAAACAGTGAATCTCCCTAGACAATTAATTCTTTTAACCATTGTCAAATCTTGATATTTTCTGATTTGCACAAGTTGAATATTTTGAAATTGAAAGAGGCTTATAAACTCAATGATTTTTAATAACTGTTTACTGGAATCAATTATTGTTAGTAACGTGGAACAATGTTAAAGAATTTTTAGACAATTATTGTTAGTTACGGATGAAACACTTTTTAAAATATATCGATGAATGCTGATGGGTTTTTATATTTGCTAATTTTCAGGTTTTAGATGAAACTCATGTTTTCATTCAAAGGGTTTTTATTTAGTGTAAGATTAGTGTTGTGTGTGTATGTGTATGTGCCTATATATATAGGATTAATTACAAAATCTCCCCCCAAGATTTAACCAATTTTGTACTTTGTCCCCTAACATTATTTTTGGTTTTTGACTTTAGCCTCTAACCATTAATCAATGCTAACATTGTATAATGGAAATGTCAAAAAAACATTGATAAGGGTTAATTACAATAAATTCCCTTACGATATAATGCGTTTTGCACTTTACCTCTAATATCATTTTTTTCTTAATTTGCCTATTTATCGCTAAAATCATTAGTCAACTCCAATTTTTTTCATACTATTCAAGATAAATAATGTATAAAAATATTAATATCCCCAACATAATAATAAAATTTATTATATATTCATGGGTGTAGGTTTTGATAAATTTTGTCCCTATAATTACAGGTTTTTTTGATAGAGGAAAATATCCCGTTAATTTCACATGATAAGTTAAAAAAATTATTAGTGCAGAATTAAACTATGAAAATATTGTTAAAGGTCTATAGATTGGGTTTGTTTGAATTGAAGATTACTTGGAAAATCTTTTAGAATAATAGCACTTTTTGCTATTTGATGTTTGTGAAACAAAAAGATGGTTGAAAAAATAAAGTTGATTGGGAAATGTGTTATAATGCAACAGAATTTTTTTGAAAAACATAGCAATCAAAATAAATTTTAATATCATCTAAATATGGTATATTAAAAGAACAACAATAAACTTTGAAACCCAAATCAACTATATTTCTCTCTTTTTTTAGTATTACCAACAAAAAAATGTATACTTCGTTATAAAGAAATATTTAGCTATTAAAAGAAAAGCATAGTCATATGCATACTCCCAAAGAGAAGTTGACAATATCTTGACCATTTTTAGACTTTTAAAATATTTCACACTTTAATTTTTCACTAACAATTTTTATTTTTTCATTATTGTGTCAAATTAGCAAGATATTCACCTCAATCCAAAAAAAAATGTAATTATGGAGTGGAATATAACTAGGACCATATCAATAAAAATATGATATTTTCATTATTATGTATGGAACATTAATTTTTTTACAAATTATTTTCTTGGGTGCTATCAAATATTGGAGTTCGCTGATGATTTTAGTAACAAACAAACAAATTGCGAAAAAAATGATGTTAGAGGATAAAGTCAAAACAAGCTATATGTTAAAGGGATTTATTATAGTTAACTCTTAGGGATAAAGTGTTAAGAGATAAAGTGACTAGCAGTTTAAGAGATAAAGTGAGGAAAAAAAATATCATTCGAGAATAAAGTGTAAAAATGATTACACCTAAGGACGAATTTCTGTGATTAACACACACACACACACACGTGTGTGTGCACGTGCACGTACTGGTTATTAAGGGAAATATTTGCCTAAAAACACAAAGAAAGAAAAAGAGTTCTTCACTAATTTAAGCAAATTTTCTGGTTTGGACAAATTCAGTATTCGTTATGAAAGGTTGATGAGACTCAGCATCTTTTAACACATGTTCCCCTATCGATACTATATGCTGAATATAGCAATATATAGAAACTCTTTTTAAATGTTTGTGTAGAATTTTCTGGTTATTAAGATGGTCTTTTCTCATGGTTCAAATCCGAAATTTTTTAAAAGAAGTAAAAGTCCTCTCATAAACAAGAATATTAGGGCTCCAAAGGGAGGGGTAACTAAGGTTGCAACTTGAATATTTATGATTGTTGTCAATATAGGTTATGTAATATAATTTATGCATAATTGTTAAAACTTAACTGTAAACTTGCTTTTTGTAAAAAGTAAACTGTCTAGTTATTGGAACTCTAGTGAAGTTGAAAATTTTAGTTTGCTTTATCTATCATTTGTTAAGTTGACTTTGATCTAGGTTTTCAAGTTATAAATCCTAATTATCCTATATATTTAAGCCCAAATACTCTACTTTACTACAAGTTTACCCGTCAAATGAGTACAATGATAATTGGATTGATTCGATACCGGTATGGGTAACTACCATGGTCTTTAAACTTACTATGGCCTTATTCGGCAAGCAAGTTTTTGACCAAATTTGTCAGCTACAAGTTTTTTAATAACTTTAACAATAGTAATTTCAAAAAACTTCTTAAAAATTTTAAACTATATACTTCAAAATATTCACAAATATACATATTTCAAAAAAATTTTCCATAACTTCAACAGTAAAATTTTAGACAAATACCCAAAAACTTACTTGCCAAACAGGCTCATATCTAAAAAACAAAGAAATCAAGTAAAAACAATACTATCGATTAAACTAATAAAAACAATCAAAATGATAGTGAAAAACTTGGTACGAGGACTTACTGAAGCTACAAATCCCTTTTTGTTCAAGATTAAGAAATAATCCAATTGATTTAGGCCATTAACTCATGATTGGTTAAGGATATATATATATATATATATATATATATATATATATATATATATATTTCAATTTTGTTTGAATATTACTTTCACGATTACTCAAACATACTCGCACTAGACCTTCACCGATATGATCTTAGCTCATGCAGATCAATGTAGTTTTTAGTAGGTCTGCCTAAATACATCTCCTACATAACGTGAACATGTGTTTTAAGTTTCATGAATCTTGAACTACACTTATATGGCAACCTTTAATACTCAACAAATGATTAAGCGATTCATAGTTGGTGACCAAACAACTACAAATGTAAGCATACACTCATGAATTCACAAATTCACAAGCTAGCAAAAATCAACCAAAACTACTTCTAAACAAATTCATCTTCATTCTAGCAGAAAATAGTTTAGCTATACATAAAGTTAAGCTTATTTAAACACAAGACATAAATGAACACAATAAATTCATGTAACAAGACATAAATGAACATAAGAATTTAAACAGCAAAGGATGAGAGATTCTTATTCAAGATGTTGAAATAAGTTCCTCAATTTTCCTTTACTTTTGGTTCAATCTACTAAGTTTACAAGCTCTTTTCTTCTACACTACCTCTCTCAAAACTCTCCAAAGTCTCTCTAAGAGTTTCTAAGTCCCCATGGATGTATCTTCAATCCCTAATGCAAGGTATTTGTAGAAGAAAAACCCTAACTAAGTTACTTCTTGGAAAGACACAAAATCACTTCTTCAAGGCTACAACATTTTTTCTTGGAAAATGATAAGTGACTAATTTACGTAATAATTATATGATATTTTATATTATGTTTAGTCACTTTGGTTACATTATTGGAAGAATATGAATCATTTTGGCTATAATTGGTGAAAAATGCTTTTAAGTGATTAAATAAGGTTTTTACCACTTTTTACTTGGATTTTGTGAATTTTGACAGTTTTGACATATTTTTGTATTTTGGCTATAACTTGAGCTACAATGATCGGATTGAAATGCCTCTTGAACCAATTTGAAGACAAGAGATAAATCTACAACTTTGGTGAAGACATCTAAATCCAGTTTGAAGGTTTTCTAGGCCAAAAAGTGGAATTAGAGTAGCTAATGTCTATTGGTCGAAGCTGAAATAGGGCCATGAGCAGTCAAGGATATTTTGGTCATTTAACAGCCTACACAAATCCAAATGAGGTGATTCTTGATACATTAGAAACCTAACTCAAAGAGCTACAACTTTTATGTTTTGGTCAAGAGCTAGTTCAGTCTTCATCATCAAGAAAAGTTCGGTTTAAATTGATGCAAAAACGAAGCAGAGCTGAAAATTGAACAAAAGTGCACAAAATGACACTATAGCTATCCCACCGGAATTTGGCTGGATTTGTGGCCGGATTTGTGGTAGGATTTATGGCCGGATTTATGGTCAGATTGTGGTCAGAGAAGACTGCTCTTTACGCGGAAAACTCAATTTCACCTCCACTAAGTCACATGCAATGCTAGACATGTGAGAAATATCACCAGCTGTAAAAGGAAGGTGGATGCCTCATTTCTTGACCAACTTTCATCATAAAATAGCCAAGACTTGCAAGATTGAGGGGATCCAATAGAGGGAGATATGGGAGAAGCTTGGAGCGCAGAAATGTAGCTCTTTTATCTTCTTAGTGTAGGTTAGTTTAGCTAGTTAGTTCATTCTTCTTGTATACTAGCTAGATTAGGATGAAGATGGAGATGAAGAAGGATGAGTTGAAACTCAAGTGACATGGGTTATCTTTTCTCCAACTCTTTATCTTTTGTACTTGATTCTAAGTTCAGTTAATATGCAAGATCTAGATTTTGTGTTTATTATGTGTCTTTAAAATTTATGCCTTGGGTTTGGTTGAACTTTCTATGATTGTTAGTGTTTATTATTTGGCTATTTGATTGCTAGTATTTGAGCAAGTTATTTAGCACTTTAACTCTTTAAATCATGATTAATTTGGTACCATTGATTGTGATTATCTAAGGTATTGTTTCTACAATGAAAATTGAGATTTAATATTGGTTCAAGGAGTGCTAAACATAGGGAGTACACTCACGAGAGTAGAGGTGCATCTATGTGGTTTTGGTGATTCATTTCATGTAATTTCATTGAAGAAATGAACTTGTAGCTAACTTCATAACTATGAGAATAGGTATGGATTAGTTATAAGTATAACTGATTTACTACGAAAGTAGGATTCATGTGCATAAGGAAATTACACCATAACTAGCCTAGATAGTAGTACTCAATGATCCAAATATAGCATTTGCATGAGTAGTCAGGGATACCACAATCTAAGGAGTTTCCATTTGTTATTTTCTTGTATAATTCAGTAGATTTTAATTCTTATAATTCATTGATAGTCTAAATAATAGAGAAACTTTAGTAATACTGGTAATTGCAATCTTCCTTGTGGGATCGACCCTTAATACCCTATATTCATTCACGATTCGTATACTTACGATAAATCGCTTGTGGGGTATTTTGGAGTTTATAAATGTAAAACTTGATTGTGAATGAGTTAAATATTATATGTATACCCTGCGCACGTCAAGTTTTTGGCGCCGTTGCCGAGGAAGATTTGGCAATATCGTTGTAAAGAGTAACTTTATTAATTTAGACATTTTTACTTGTTATAGTGTGGATGTTATTTTATGTTATTTTTGTGTTTTATGTGTATGTGTATCATTACCTATTTTTCTTACTAATTTTGCTTTTGAGGTTGTTTAAAAGCAATTTTAGGTGATGAGAAAGGTAGGTCAATTTGGAGGACAATGCTTGAGAAGTGGAAGATTGGTAATGAATGATTACCAAGTGCAAAGCTCCTTCAATAGAGGTAACCAAGAAATTACTGAATGCATGTCTTTTGAAGATGGTTTAAGGTGCTTGAAGGCAAAATTTAATGTAATTAAAGTTCAAATGGACACCCTGATGCATGAAATTGAGCAGAGGAGGAATGTTAATGCTTTTAATTCTTATCATGTGATTTGTGACTTGTGTGGAGGTTATCATGCTACTAGAACATGAATATAAACATAAAATGTGGATTATTATGATGAATTAGAGCATTACAGTCATTGTTTTGATCAATACAGTGCTAATTGGAGCAATTCTCATGCTTATGGTTGGGATAATCAATGTACTTATAGTGATTATCCATATTTTTATGATTACCAACCTGAAAGTATCCAATATGAATCAAAACCATCTTGGGAGTTGGCAATAGAGAAGTTAGCTAATGCACCTCTACCTTGGGAGTTAGAAAGTGCATCATTAGCTAATGATTCTAATGCATCTTGGGAGCTAGCTGTAGAAAATTTGTCTAATCAATTTGATTTAGCAATAGAAAAGCTGACAAATGCAACTTCCGACCGTTTTGATAGCATTGAGGAAAGAATAGATGAATTAACTTCTCACTTTGGTAGAATACATGAGTAATTGAATGCATTGTGTGAAGTTATTTCCTCTAATAATTTGCAAAATGATCCTAGCATGAATGGTGGAAATGTTGTATGTGAAAATGGATTGCATTTTGATGAAAATGATGAATCTCAAGTGTGTTTTGATGAGCAAATATCCATTTCACATGATAATATCTTTGGAACTAACTTTGAGCCTTAAGAGGTGAGTTTTAATGACTCATTTTTCACCCCTCTTGAGGAGTGCATTGAAAGTATAGGTTCTAAAGGTATTAATGCCCAAGATAGCCTCATTGCAGCTCCTTTGGTAAGTTTTCAAGTGGTGAATATTAAAGATAATATCTATGAATCACTTGAGATAGGTAAGCCACTTTCATTTCTCACATCATTAGATCATGTGGTCTTGGCTATAAAGTCACCATTTAATGATCCACCACTACCTATAATGGTGGATTATTCGTTAACCAAACCTCCTTGATAATGAGGTTATATAGTCAAGCTAATGACTATAAAGAATCGCTAGTTGGGAGGCAACCCAACGATTTCTTATTTTTAGTAAGTTTAAGTTGTTTAATTATTGTAGTTGTGTGTTTTATAGGTGGCAATGGCAATGGTTTATCCAAATTGTTCAAGTGCAAAAGAGATTAGAAGGAAGTAAAAGGGAGTTTTCTTGTTCATTTGATCTAATTCATGCATTTAAAGTGTTTTAAGCTAATGCTATATCGATGCATGATTTCATGATTCTAATTGCATTCAGTTGAGAAAAGCACATTTTTCATGTTTAAGGTGAATTTTTCTTGAAAAAAATGAAGAAAGTTGAAAATTGGGTGAGTTGCAAGCTTGATTAAATGAAAAACGGAAGAAAAAGTGCAGAAATAAAAATTTTCTGCAACAAATCCGGCTTCAAATCCGGCCATAAAATGGCCGGATATTTGGCCGGATTAACAGGGGAAGAAAATGAAAATTTTTGGAGCTACTGGCTCGAATCCGGCAGGAAATCTGGCCAAATTTTGGCTGGATATGCAGAATTGAAAAAAAAAATTCAATCCGGCCAGAAATCCGGCCAAGTTTCAGCCGGATTGATCTGCGATATTGAAAAAATTTTGTTTGGCTACTGGCCAGTATTCGGCTGAGAATCCGGCCGGATATCCTGCCAAAAACCGGCCGATTCTGGCCGGTTTTGCGCATCAAAGGGGAATCCATGCATCAAAGGGGAATCCGCGCACGGATTCCCCAAATTCCTTCTTCCTTTCTTCTTCAATTCACACACACACTCACACCTAAAACACACACTATTCCTAAAATTCATCTTTTCACCATCCAATCTCCAAACTAAATACATCAAAACATTCCCCTTTCCCTTATGAGTTGATTTCATAACTTAAAATCCTTCAAAAACAAGTTTTAATTCGAATTTGAGTTTGAGAAGAACAAGGGTTTCAAATTTTTGAACTCTTCATTTGGGGCCAAATTAGAGTGAAATTTTTGGGGGTTTCTTCACCATTTGCATCCATAATCATCAACAAACAAGTTTGAGGCAATAAATCTTCACCAAATGTTGTCATTTGAATTTTGCCAATTTTCATTTTTTTTCTATTTTTGAGCAATTTCGAATTTTTTTCATTTTGTGAAGTTTGATGCTTTTTATTATGCTTATTGAGCTTATTGATGATTATTGGTGATGTTTAACTCATGGGTTTGTGATTATTTGGTGACTTTAACAATTTTTAGCTAATTTTGAGGATCAATTTGATTTGATAATTATTAGCTAAATTCTTGAGCTAATTAGATTAAAGAAAAATGTAGGAGATCAATGGATTGTTCGAGGATATTTACATGCGAAATTTAGGCTTAATTCGCTTATCCTTTGATTTTTAGCATGTTTATTCTAGAAATTTTGGTGAAAAGAAGACTTAATGACCTTTTTAAGTTTAAAATTCATGATTAAGGTGTTATTAATACTTAATTATGCTTATTTAGGTCATTAAGTTGGAAGTGAGTTGTGTGTTTGTTTAATTGCTTCCTCTAATTATTTGGACATTATATGCTTAAATGTTTTATTTGGGGAAATGATAAGAGCACTTGTTGTTGATAATCAATTTTAATTTTTACTTATGGTGTTAATTGTTAATTATTATATAAGTAAGTTGATAAGATTGTCTAATTAAAGATAAAGGGGTAAAAGTGAATGAGTTTTCCTTATCTTTCCTTAGCAATGTACCTATTAAATGAAGTTAATGTTTAATTATTGAATTTAGGTACAATGGCTCGCACTAAGAAAGTCGGAGTGAAATCTCCTCCTCCTAATAGGAGAGGAGAATCTTCGACGTCTAGACCGCCGCGCATGAAAAGAAAAGCAAGTAGACGTTTAGTGCTTGACGACGAGCCATCATCCGGAGAAGAGATTCAACAACAAGAGGAACAAGAGGCACAAGGGGAACAAGAGGAGGAAGTCTCTTATGATAAGTCGCGCTTCACCTCCGCCGAAAATGAAACTTGGTACAATGCTAGGAAGGGAGCTAAGGTATTGGTGGAGAAAGATATCACTCAAGATGCTGAGGAGGTCTACCATCTCAAGGCCTCCTTTGCCAAATTGGGATGGGAAAACTTCTTTAACATCCCAAACTTCTATTATGAAGAGTTTGTCTTGGAATTTTATGCAAATGTGGAGGACAAGAAGGTTTTTCACTACGATACAGAGGTGATTACCAGTACAGTGCAAGGGAGACAAGTTCGAGTCCATAGAGCTGATTTGGAGAGCTATCTTCATGTTTCGGATGTTGGGTATAAGGTAGATTTGAAGAAAGCTTTCAAACTCAACGATTTGGACTCTTGGAACATGCTAGAGGCACTTGTACGTTTGGGGGTTGAGTACAAGGCTACTCGGAAGACTGGGAGATATTCAGTATTGACCTCATCCTTTCCGGAGTCGCAACGTCTTCTTATTTACATGTTCGTCCAATATTATTTCGAGGGCAAGTGGAACCAATGAGGCACGCACAAGTGACATCTACTTCTTGGATAAAATGGAGCATGGTCTAGGCAATATCCGAGACATTCCATTGGGAAGCATTATCACCAATCACATGTGGACAGTGGTTCGAAGTAATGACATTAAACATGCTTTCTCATATCCTCGCTTCTTGACCTTGGAGTTTCAAAGGGATGGAGTGGATTTTTCTAACGCTATCCCTACAGGTCTCAAGAAAAAGGACGTCTTTACACTTGAATTTTGCAGGTTTATTTTGAAGAGTAAAGACGTAGGTGGTCCTTCGACTCAAGAAGGTGCTCATGGAGATATTAGGCACGAGGAGGAAGCGGAAATTGCATGAATTGAAGAGGTTGACACAACCACCCCCCCCCCCGGGTTCAACTGAGCCGTCTTCTTCACGTCGTCCATACTCGCCTCAGGACACTCGATCATTTCTGAAGAAGATAATGGATAAACTGCTTTGCGTTGAGACTGAGGTGAAGAAGAGTCGACAAGAGAACAAGCGGAACTCCGAGTGTCTTCGTCGCATCGAGACCAAACTGGGCATTGAAACTCCTCCGACTCCACCCTCTTCACCTGACCAAGTGGCTACTTGAGGGAGTGCTCGTCACCACATGACATTGCCGCTAGTTTTTTTTTTCTGTAGTACTTGTGATGTTTTCTTTTTTAGTAATTTTCTTTATTTCTTTTTTGTGGACTAGTTCAAGTGATCTTCATCTTTATTGTGGTGTTAGTGATTCGGACTACTTATTGTTGGAAATTCATCACTTGGACATGGATTCAGATTGCGCAAGTTCAATTGAGCAGTATTTTCTTTTACTATTTATTTATTTTCCTTTTCTCACATTGAGGACAATGTGAAGTTTAAGTGTGGGGGAGGGAAATATTTGAACTTGCATTTTAATGTTATGTGATGATATTTTGTGGATTTAAATGCTTAGAAATGTTGGAATTGTGCTTGGATATATCGCCATGTGGATAATTTGCTTGAAATTGGGTATGTTGGCAGAGAGTTTCATCCATTTATAAGAAAAAACTTTGTCAAAATTTTTCTAAAATCTCTTCCAATATTTCATTAAGGCCCAAAAGTTCTTCAAATTTTTGCATTTTTATTCAAAAAGGGCCAATTTGTTCCAACCTTAAGTGTTTTATTCTTCCATTTGTTGAAACGTTATATGTATTTTGGAATATTTAATCCTCATTTAACTTGGAAATGATTAATATGCAATTAGGATTCTTACATTTTAAAAAGTATATCCGGTAAAGTTGGGAGAATTATGCCTATAATTTTGCATTTTGAATGAGATTTCTCCTTCTTATTTAATTTTTCAATTAAGTGATTGATATAGTCAATAAAGGTTATACTCCTCCTTTGATTATTCTTATATATTTTCTATGAGGGAAAATTTATTTATTGTCTTATAAAAAAAAGAAGAAAAAAAAGAAAGTAAATAAAAATTATTCTACTCCAATGATTCTCGTACCGAGTAACCAGGGGTTGGCATCTACAAATGTCTACATTCGCATAAAAAGGTATTTGAATTAAGAGTATGCATAGCAACTTGAATAAGTGAAATGTTGAGTAATCAGGGATCTTCGTCTAAAAGTGTCGATTTTCCCGTAAAAAAGCATTTTCACTATTTAAGTAAAATTAGTGTGAATAAGCCCCTCTTAGTTGTAAAATAAAAAGATAAAAAAAAAAAGAAAAGGATGAAGATAGGAGGAGGAATGCTATAAATTGATTATATGATTTGCTTATTTGTGAAATTAGGTTAGAGTGAGAAATTAAGTTTAATTTGTTAAATTAGTGTATAATTATCTTTCCTTTACTTAATATTATGAGTATTTAGTGTAATTTAAACAATTACATAATAATTGTTTTCCAAGTCATGAGGAATTAAATTTGATAAAAGTGCATATATTGTTTTACCCCTTGAATCATTGTAGTTGATTATGTATGGATTACTTGAGAACAAGCAATGATTTAAGTGTGGGGGACTTTGATAAGTGACTAATTTACGTAATAATTATATGATATTTTATATTATTTTTAGTCACTTTGATTACATTATTGGAAAAATATGAATCATTTTGGCTATAATTGGTGAAAAATGCTTTTAAGTGATTAAATAAGGTTTTTATCACTTTTTACTTGGATTTTGTGAATTTTGACAGTTTTGACACTTTTTTGTATTTCAGCTATAACTTGAGTTACAATGATCGGATTGAGATGATTCTTCAACCAATTTGAAGATAAGAGATAGATCTACAACTTTGGTGAAGACAGCTAAATCCAATTTGAAGGGTTTCCAGGTCAAAAAGTCCAATTACAGTAGCTAATGTCTATTGGTCGAAGCTGAAACAGGGCCATGAGCAGTCAAGGGTATTTTGGTCATTTCTCAGCCTACACAAATCCAAATGAGGTGATTCTTGATGAATTGGAAAGCTAACTCAAAGAGCTACAACTTTTATGTTTTGGTCAAGAGATAGTTCAGTCTCCATCATCAAGAAACGTTCGGTTGAAGTTGATGCAAAAACGGAGCAGAGCTGGAAATTGAACAAAAGTGCACAAAATGACACTATAGCAATCCCACCGGAATTTGGCCGGATTTGTGGCAGGATTTCTGGCCGGATTGTGGTTAGAGAAGACTGCTCTTTACGCGGAAAACTCAATTTCACCTCCACTAAGTCACATGCAATGCTAGACATGTGAGAAACATAACCAGCTGTAAAAGGAAGGTGGATGCTTCATTTCTTGACCAACTTTCATCATAAAATAGCCAAGACTTGCAAGATTGAGGGGATCCAATAAAGGGAGATATGGGAGAAGCTTGGAGCACAGAAATGTAGCTCTTTCATCTTCTTAGTGTAGGTTAGTTTAGCTAGTTAGTTTATCCTTCTTGTATATTAGCTAGATTAGGATGAAGATGGAGATGAAGAAGGAGGAGTTGAAACTCAAGTGACATGGGTTATCTCTTCTCCAACTCTTTATCTTTTGTACTTGATTCTAAGTTCAGTTAATATGCAAGATCTGGATTTTGTGTTTATTATGTATCTTTAAAGTTTATGCCTTGGGTTTGGTTGAACTTTCTATGATTGTTAGTGTTTATTATTTGGCCATTTGATTGCTAGTATTTGAGCAAGTTATTTAGCACTTTAGCTCTTTAAATTATGATTAATCTGGTACCATTGATTGTGATTATCTAAGGTGTTGTTTCTGCAATGAAAATTGAGATTTAACACTGGTTCAAGAAGTGCTAAACATAGGGAGTACACTCACCAGAGTAGAGGTGCATCTATGTGGTTTTGGTGATTCATTTCATGTAATTTCATTGAAGAAATGAACTTGTAGCTAACTTCATAACTATGAGAATAGGTATGGATCCGTTATAAGTATAATTGATTCACTACGAAAGTAGGATTCACGTGGATAAGGAAATTACACCATAACTAGCCTGGATAGTAGTACTCAATGATCCAAATATAGCATTTGCATGAGTAGTCAGGGATACCACAACCTAAGGATAGTACTCAATGACGTTCCTATGCATTCTGATTGTTCACTTCATTCTTCAATGAGTATACTTTGATTACCATTAACAATTGCATATTTTTATGCCCTTGATAATTCTGGATAGAACAGCAATACAAACTGAAATTTTATATCAGCTATTTGTTTAGAATTTTGTCCTGTTTTGGTGATACACATGTAATTTACTTTGATTTGCTATCAAAAGTGGATTGGTTGTGGTTCAATTTCTAGCCAATTCTAGTTAACCTAACCGTAGCTATTGGTGTAGGAATAAGAATAGAGGAAGATGATAGAAGCTGTTCCTATGAAATTGGAATAGGCTTGATGGAAAATGCATTGAATTGTTATCAAAATGGATTCCTAGCACAATGTCAGTAACTATAATATTACCACGCAACTTACAAGTACAGAGTTCATGTTTCAATTTGTGCTCCAAGTTAGAAATTTGGATGAAAGAGAACTCAAAGTAATAAATGTACTGTAATAATTTGGATGCTGAAGATAGAATCAACATGCTTTTGTAAGTGTCTTGAGTCACATCCTATCCCGTCAGTTAAAACCAGTGTTTTATTTATCACATTGATGGGTGTACAAATGGACTACCATTTATAATATAACATTTAATGACAGAAAAGAGATCGATACTTATCCCTACTGAAGAAGCTGGAGCTGAAGCAGCCTAGAACGCTAATTTTATAAACTTTCTGGATAGAGTTCTGTCTTTCTATTCGTAAGAATTCAACTGTCAAAGAGTTTTATGTTTTGTTCTCAGACAAGTATGATCTATCTCATGTGAAAACATGGATCACTGCTGCTTTAAGTGCTAATGTCCAAGGGCTTCGTGTTTTGTATGGGACTATTCGGTATTCCCTCATTTGATTTTCACTTGTGATACTTTTAACAGAGATGGAACTCAGACTCCGCAAGTTCAAAATTCCAACTGATGCACATTCCTTGAACCTTCAAACCTTAGATTTCCCTAACATTGAATTTCAGGATGATTACTCTTTGCAATCTAACCACCACTTGTTTAACTTCCCATTTTTGAAGTATTTGTATTGTCTAGCTGCAAATGGTGGAATGTGAAGCTTCTTACATCGAAACACCCCAGCTTTCTAGTTTCCAGAAGTCAGACCCCAATTTTGAATTTGTGAGCGATGGATGAAATGACTGGAAAATTGAGATCTGTAGAACCAGCCTCAAAGAATCCAAATGTAGTGCGAATGAGTCTGCAAATTTCCATTGTTCTAGCCAGTCAACAAACGATGATGCATCTGTACAGTACGGGGCTTGCAGCATACTCATCTTATCCCAAGTGGGGAGATATGCTGTCAAACCTGTATGATCCTAAAAGGGTTCTCTGCTATTATTAGATTCCTGGAACTATCTAGTGACCTTGCCAAGGTAAAGATCCTTCTTGATGTGATTACTTAAATTTTAGTAGTTCAAATATCATGTTGCCTTTAAAATTGATCAAAATTATCTTTTGTTACTCTCTTTCATTGTTCACCCAATTTGAGATTGTACCTATGAGTTCTGGGCAGATTTTGTCTGTGTTATAAGTACTAGTGGTTTAAATGGTCTTCCCATTTCGGTATGATTTGTTTCCTTTTTTTTTTTGACGTACATGATCTTGCTACAACATATAATTTTGATTTTTTCTCATGTTGTATATCTTGACTAATTCTAGCTTTATTCCATTATTTCCTAAGGTACTTTCTCATAGGGAACCACCACGTCCTCTTCCATTTCTTGATAAGCTTACCGACCTGAAATTTACACGGCTAGGATAGCAGTAGGAAGTGATGGAGTGGCGATACACTTTTTGAAAATGAAAACAGTTTTTCAATCACTTATTATTACTAGGTTGGCTCTTCAAGTTATAGTTTCACCTGCCCCCAGAAGCTAAGGAAAAACAGGTTTACGGGCTTGCATAAATATGATGGCAATTGAGTGTAATGTTTAATTTAACTCTTAAGCATTGTTTTTGTGTGTATGTTTTGTCATATCAGTTTTGTTAAAGCTGGCGATTTTCATTTTCTCTTTTGTAACTTTACGACCCAGGCTTGTACAGACAATGCTGCTGACAACTACAAGGGAATCAAATTGATGCCTGGTGGGGTCTTTTGTCTAACTTGCCTCAAGATAGTGAAATTGGAAATTCCTATTATCCTAGCACAATGGAGAATTCTTTGGTAAAGGTTTTAGAACAAAATGCGACAGAGTGGAATGATTGTAAATATACATGCTGGATGACGGGCAGATGATGAAACAGGTTACAGGTCAGCTGTTCAAGTTTTCCTGAGGCTCAAATCATGATCAATGGTGCCCTTTTGGAAGTGATATTGTGTTATGGCTTGTATAATAAATCCATTAATGCTATATTTTGGTGGTATTCTCATATCATAGCCACGTGCTAGAGATAGTTGGAGAAGTTACAGCTCAACCGACTAGAGTAGCAAGTAGTTATTCTGTTATAGGAAGTGACTAGAAGCTTGATAAATAAGCTACTTCCATGTACTACTGATTCATTGGGAAAGATGAAATCAAAAGCCTTTCTCATTCTCCCTAATTTCTGACTTTTCTCTCTTCCCTAAATCCCACCTCAATTCTTTCTTAATTCTGGAATCGGGTCATAACATTTGGTATCAGAGCTACTGATCCTCGGATTCAGTAGCTTTTGATTGCCCATCATGGCCGAAGGTACAAAATTCAAAGCTCTGGAGGAACAGATCAAACGGCAAGAAAACAAACTGCAGGAATTCATTGAAGATTCTCTTCTGAATAGGAAGCAGACCGATGAACGGTTGGAGACTATCACTGCAGAATTGAAGACCCTGGTAGCAACTGTGTCGACTCAATATGGCAATCTCATGCGAACCATCAATGGAGATAAGGGAATTTTGGGTCCCGGCAGTAATGCAGAGAAGTCTCCAAATCGATCGGGTAATCGGAACGTAATTTGGTTGGATGAGCCCCATCAAGAACGTGGAGTAAGGAAGAATTTTCATGGCCCTTTTCCTAAGGTGGAATTTCCTTTGTTCAGAGGGGAAAATCCTCGAGAATGGCTGAGGAAATGTATCAAATACTTTCAGATATATCATGTGGCAAAGGAACAATGGTTCGATATGATAGAAATGCATTTAGAGGATAAGGCAGATATATGGTTTCAAGGGTTCAAGATGGGTCTAAGTAAGCTTTCTTGGCCTGAGTTTGAAGAAGGACTCATAAAGAGATTTGGAGAAGTCGGACAAGATGATGCAGTAGAAGAGTTCAGTAAATTACAGTAAACCTCCACCGTTTTAGCGTATTAGGAGAAATTCGAAGAGCTCAAAGCCAGAGTTTTGATCAAGACCACAGGACTAACAGAACCTTTCTTTATCTCTTGCTTCTTGAGTGGGTTATCTGAAGAGCTCAAGATATCTGTCAAAATGCACAAGCCTCGAACTCTGTCAGATGCCTTTGAGACAGCGAGAATGCAGGAAAAGACCTTTGAAGCATTCACCAAGAAACAGAAAATGGCTTCCAAGAGCTTCGCTCTGCCTTCACCTAGAGTGAATCATGCTCTTGAAGGAGCCGAGAGTAGTAAAAGAGGGGGATCTCCTGTGTTCCAGAAAATATCCCCATCAGAATTGCAGTACAGAAAGACCAATCATCTATGCTTCAAATGTGGGGATAGATATGGGCCCAGGCATGTATGTAGTAGGAAGGGGATTCACATGTTACTCGTTGATGATGAAGACAAAGGGAAATTGGAGGAATCAATCTTGACCGAAGGGGAAGTGATAGAATATAGTGGGGCCAGTAGTCATAAAGATGTAGAATTTTTCATCCATTCTATGACTGGTGAACTGCTGCAAGGCACTATCAAACTGAAGGGGAAATTTAATGGCAAAACCGCTCTCAATATTTTTGGATGGAGGAAGTTCTCACACTTTTTGTTAAAGCTTCAGTGTTCGAGGAAAATCCTCAATTAGTAGTACCAAGGAAACTGTTCGCAGTCAAGGTGGCTAATGGGCAGGTGCTACAGTCTAATAGCTGGGTTCCACGGATGACCTGGGAAATGCAAGGGCATACATTCACTCATGATGTATATGTGCTCGCAATTGAGCCGTATGATATGGTATTGGGGGTCGATTGGATGAGGGAGCACAGTCCTATAACCTTTGATTTCAAGCATCTGCAATTCTCCTTTAATCAGGAAGGGCAGGAAATGAAACTACAAGGAGATTTGGGAGAGACAAACATCAAACTGAGGAAGGGAGAAACTGTCCAAAAGTTTCTGAGACGGAAGAAGAAAGAAACTCTCCGCAGGCCCTGTGTTCTAGCAGTTGATACTCCTGAGGTAACATCTCACACTGATGACTCCATAAGTGCACTCCTGGCTGATTATACTGATGTGTTTGGAGAACCTTCCACCTTACCCCCTATTAGACAGTTAGATCACATGATACCCCTTAAGCTAGATTCTAAACCTTTCAAGTTGATTCCTTATAGATATCCCCATACTCAGAAGAATGAAATTGAAAAACAAGTTCAGGAAATGCTAGTTAATGGCATTATTCAGCCTAGTCATAGCCCTTTCGCTTCACCTGTCCTGCTAGTTAGAAAAAAAGATGAAACCTGGAGGTTTTGTATTGATTATAGACAGTTAAATGAAATCACCATTAAGGACAAATTTCCCATCCCTATCATTGATGATCTCTTGGACGAGCTCCATGGTTCCAAAGTATTTTCCAAAATTGATCTCAGATCGGGTTATCACCAGATCAGAATGCATTCCCATGATATACCCAAAACAGCCTTTCGAACTCACACTGGATTGTATGAATTCCTTGTTATGCCATTTGGGCTTACTAATGCCCCGGCAACCTTTCAAGCACTCATGAATTCAATTTTTAGCCCTTTCCTCAGAAAATTCGTATTAGTCTTCTTTGATGATATTTTAGTATATAGCCCAGATTTGACTACCCATCTTATTCACCTTAAACAAGTTCTGGATACTCTCAGATATCATAAATTTTATGCCAAACTCTCCAAATGCACTTTTGGTCAGCCACAGGTTGAGTACTTGGGACACATCGTCACCGAGGATGGAGTAGTAACTGATCCTGCAAAGGTAGAGAGCATGGTATCCTGGCCACGACCTGATTCTGTCAAAGCATTAAGGGGTTTACTTGGGTTGACCGGGTATTATCGAAGGTTTGTTAAGGGCTATGGGTTGATAGCTAAACCTTTGACTGATTTGTTAAGGAAAGATTCCTTTGAGTGGAGTACCGAAGCGGAGAACGCTTTCTGCCAGTTGAAACGTGCCATGAGTTCTACCCCTGTATTAGCATTACCGGACTTTACTAAACCTTTCATCCTAGAGACTGATGCCAGCCAAAAAGCTCTAGGAGCTGTGTTGATGCAACAAGGAAGATCAATAGCATATATGAGTCAGGTACTAGCAAATAAAAATCTTGGGATGTCAATATATGAGAAGGAGTTGTTGTCCCTAATTGTTGCAGTGACGAAGTGGAGGCATTATTTGATGGGAGCACATTTCATCATTAAGACGGACCATGAAAGTCTCAAGTATCTGCTAGACCAGAGAATCACTACTCCCTTACAACAAAAATGGCTCTCTAAACTGATGGGAATGGATTATGAGATTCAGTACAGGAGGGGAAGGGACAATATTGTTGCTGATGCCTTGTCAAGAAGGGGTGAAAATGAGAAAATTGAATTGAATGCAATATCAGCAGTGAGGCCTGCATGGCTTCAGGAAGTTACTCAGAGCTACAATGGAGATGCTAAAGCTAAGGAACTGTTGCTAAATCTGTCCGCTAATGGAGTCTCTTTGACAGATTATACTTATGAGCATGGTATCATCCAGTTCAAGGGTAGAATTTTTGTGGGAAATGCTACTGATCTGAGGAGGAAGCTGATGGAATGCATGCATGATTCTCCAGTTGGTGGTCATTCCGGTAATAGTGGCACCTATCATAGAATGAAGCTGTATTTTTACTAGCCAGGAATGAAAAGAGATGTGGAACAAATGGTGCAGGCCTGTGATACTTGTAAAAGGAGTAAAGCAGAGTCAGGAAAATATCCGAGACTACTACAACCCTTACTAATACCTGAACAAGCGTGGCAGCATATTTCCCTGGATTTTATAGAAGGAGTTCCCAAATCTAAGGGGCATGATACCATTCTGGTGGTCATTGACAGATTCACCAAATATGGACATTTCATATCCCTTACTAGCAATTACACAGCTCAAGATGTAGCTCAGCTGTTCTTTGATCATGTTTACAGACTACATGGCCTACCTCTTAGCATAGTCTCAGATAGAGACAAGGTTTTTACCAGTGTTTTTTGGCAGGACTTATTCTCAAAAGTGGGTACTGAGTTATGCTTATCATCTGCTTACCATCCACAATCTGATGGACAGACAGAAAGATTGAATAGATGCTTAGAGACCTACCTAAGATGCATGACCTTCCAGCAGCCCACCAAATGGAGACAATGGTTGACTGCAGCTGAGTGGTGGTATAACACCAATTACCACTCAGCTTTACAGATGACTCCTTTCATGGCTCTTTATGGTTATCCTCTCCCCCAAATTAGCTTGTTGCCATCTGCAGAAAACCCCTCCATAGCTGCAAATTGGGTGAGGGGAAGACAAGATTGGGATAGACTATTGAAAGAAAATCTGGAGGTAGCTCAGAATAGGATGAAGCAGAATGCAGATAAGCATAGGGTGGAGAGAAGTTTTGAAGTAGGAGATGAGGTGTACTTGAAGCTTCAACCAAACAGACAAAGCTCTATAGCACTTAGAAGAAATCTGAAGCTTTCATCCAAATACTATGGGCCTTTTAAAATTTTACAGAAGATTGGACCTGCAGCTTACAAACTGGAGTTACCAGCAGAGGCCCTCATTCATCCGGTATTCCATGTATCTATGTTGAAAAGGACTGCTAAGGGTGTATCCGTGACTGGTACTTTGCCTCAGGTTACGGATGATGGCACTGTGAAAGTGGCCCCTCAAGCCATCTTGGATAGAAGAATGATAAAGAGAGGAAATTCTGCAGTCACTCAAGTACTGGTGCATTGGGTGAACATGTCTCCTACAGAAGCAACGTGGGAAGATTGGACGGTACTCAAGGGACAATTCCCAGATTTTAATCCTAGGGACTAGGATTCTTAAAGGGGGGGGGGGCAATGTTATGGCTTGTATAATAAATCCATTAATGCTATATTTTGGTGGTATTCTCATATCATAGCCACGTGCTAGAGATAGTCGGAGAAGTTACAGCTCAACCGACTAGAGTAGCAAGTAGTTATTCTGTTATAGGAAGTGACTAGAAGCTTGATAAATAAGCTACTTCCATGTACTACTGATTCATTGGGAAAGATGAAATCAAAAGCCTTTCTCATTCTCCCTAATTTCTGACTTTTCTCTCTTCCCTAAACCCCACCTCAATTCTTTCTTAATTCTGGAATCGGGTCATAACATATTGACCTTACCCAGAGAATAGTCTAGGATTTTCAAGTGAACTTCCTTTGGAAAATGCTAAAGATTTTTCCTTGAGATTTCCTAAATTTCTGTTTTTGTTTATCCTCAGGTTTGCAAATATATATATTTCTTCACTAATCTAGATTTCTTTTTCTTTCCTTCACACTGCTTTAGTATATTGTCATTTGTTTTGTGACTTTTGTCTCTCTCTCTCTCTCTCAAAATCTCGGTTTATGGTTTATGTAGCAACCACACGTGCATCCCATCCCATATTTACCATTGATGACATGCAATTGAGGCCCAAAATCCCATGGAGTCACTGAGTATTTCACCTATAATTGAAGTAAACCAGCAGAAAGGATGTTCGTCACACTAAAACAGAAGGAGAAATGTCTATAATCTAGCTTCAGTCTTTGTCCTTTGCTCTCGTGTTAATGTTCAACAATTCTATCCTCCAAGTGAGATATAATAATCGTGAAGGTTTGGCGAGGAGAACCGAAACTGTTGTGCCTTGAATTTCAGGAACTGACCCGAATTATAACCATTGTCCTTAATTAGTGGTACGGGGGACAAGGCGCGCGATATGGCCTATACCATTTTAATTGGGTTATGTATAAATAAGCGGTTCTAGGATTTACTGTGGACACTTTTAGTCATTTTTTTTTCAGAAATAAGAATTCTCTCTCTGCCAGTGGATATAGGCCACATTGGAAGAAACCACGTAAATATCTTGTGCTTTTATTTTCTTGTATTTTTTTTTTTTTTAACTCTGGTTCATATGGCTGCTTTCGCAACAGACAGTTTTATTCAAAGGATTCTTATACGCTGTCAATTGCTTGTCATGGAGTGTAGAGGAATTGCAGGAAGATCTTCCCAGTCCAGCTTGAAGAAAGAAGAAGGCGTGTTCAAGATTTCGAAGAAGGCGTGGTCGATCAGCTTGAAGAAAGGAGAAGGCACGACTTTAAAACCACGCCTTTTTCTAGCACAACAGAATTATGCTTCTGTTATGAGCAAGTGGAGCTGATTATTCTAGAATCCCACGTGTCCTTACCTTATTGGCCTGTTTCGAAGTTAGTTAGTCCGGAAATGGCCATAAAGGCTCAAAGGATCCTAGTGATAGCTAAGTTTTGTCATTTTTTCCAATTGGTTGTAAAAGGAGATTTGGCTCTGCCAATCTCCCTCCTCTCCCTCTCACGTTTTTTCCTTCATTCTTTCCCCTTCACTCTGAATCCGTTGTTTCTGTTTCTGTAATTGATTATCCAAGTTATTAATGAGAAGCTGAGTTCATTATTTTCCTTCAATTTCCTGTTCCATTCAATTTCTTGTTAAGAACTAGTTCACTGCTGCTGCAAATAATCTGTCACCATTGCTGTAATCTGGTTCTATACCATAACATTGCTTCAGGGTTTGCATTTATGTGAATGTAGCAGTTAATAAGACTCGTGATATAACACCAATTGCTATATGATAAAGTTATCATGGAGTAATGTGAAGGCAAATAATTGACCTGAACTCGAGCCCTATAACAAGAGCATTAGCGCTTGTTATGAATTATAAACGTACTTAAGTCCTTACCTGCAGAAGTATATCATAATGCAAAGAAGGATTGGTCACACTGTCTTCTGCCTGTTTCGTTTCTTTTCTTCAGATTGTCTGCATTGGAGGAGATATCGTAGGTGTGAGATTGTACGGCTGTGTTTGCACATCAACCGTGAGTTCTTTGTAAGATTCAAAGTTGACTAGATTAAAATTCTTTCTGTACTTATTTTTCCTATGTCACTTCAAGATTGATTAATACATTCAATTATCCAGGATCCACACACATCCAATAGAATGGCTGCACACAAAGGGCAATTATGCAACATCCCTATCATTCTGGTTTGTGTCTTACTATTTTGATAACCATGCATAATTTTTGTCAAAGGAATTCGTAATATCAATAGTTGACATCTCCTAGTCCTGCATATGAGAGCATGAAAATGCCTTTCCTATCTCAATTACTTTATTTGCACCGTTCCATAGTCGGCCTGGTGACAGATTCATGAACTTCCCCTCCAGTATGGACTGGTAAAGCTACATACAGAAGCAATCAATTCTATCTTTTGAAAGATCCAAGGACACCATTTGTTATTTATCACTTCTCAAGAGGATGAATATGGATAGCATTTATGATAAACCATTATTGGAGTGGAACCTGTGTGTATGTTTGGAAGTAGTTCATGAACCTCGTATCCTGTAGCATCTCTCTATATTAATGCCACAATACTCATTTTCTGAGACTCCATCAGATTACCTTTTGAGTTCCAAAATATGCTTATGTACGGTTTAAGCATAGTACCAGTGAAATGTCAGTTTTGGTTTTTCTTGTTGCCAAATACATTGAATTATTATTGAAGCCAAGAACAGTGTCAATTGCAACTAAGCAGCCTTCCGTTTTCCCGACCAACTTACAACTATGGAATTCTAGCTTCCAACGATTGAAGGAATCAACCAACCAATTTCAGTTCTAACTCAAAATCCAAGTCATCTTAGCTAGTTTCAGGTCTAAGTTGAAAAATTGGAGGTATGGACAAGAAAAGAAGTCGAAGCAAGGAATTATTGAAGGGTAAAGCGGATGGAATCAGTGAACTTCCTGAAAGTATTTTGAGTCACATCCTATCCTGTTTACGAACAGAGGAGGCTGTTAGAACTAGCGTCTTGTTTGATGATGGAAAGAGATTTCGATACTCACCCAGGTGGAGGAAATGGAAACGGCAGAAGCAGCCTAAAAAGACAGATTTTATGAACTTTGTGGACAGAGTTCTTGCTCTTTCTAAGAATTCATCGATCAAAGAGTGTCACTTTTGTTTCTAAACGTGTATGATCCATTTCGTATGGAAACTTGGATCACTGCTGCTCTAAGCGCTGATGTCCAGAGGCTTCTTAGTTCATATGCTGGGGTCTTGGTATTTCCTCGTTGGTTTTTCACATCTAATTCTTTGATGAAATTACAACTCAAACTCTGCAAGATCAAAATTCTGATGAATATATCTTACTCAAACCTTCGTATCTTGGGTTTCCATGATGTTGAATTTCAGAATGATGACCCTTCTAGCCCCCTATTTCTTACCTTCCCTGTCATCGAAGAGTTTCTGTCATCGGATTGCAAATGGAGGAATGTGAAGAAGCTTAAAATAGAGGCGCCAAGGCTTGCTAGGATTGAGATGACAGGCTGCATCTTTGAACATGCAAATGATGGATCAAATGATTGCAAAATAGAGATTCGTGGGAGTAACCGTGCAAAATTCAAATGTAGTGTTGATATATTTGCCAGTTTCTATTTTTCTAGCCAATCAAAACTTGTTGATGCATCTCTGGAGTATTGGAAACCTGACATGAATGATGATATTAACCAAAGAAGCAAGACAGGTTTTCAAGCCTGTATGATCTTGACACGGTCCTCTGCTTTCATCAGATTCCTAGAACTATCTACTGATCTGATCCAGGTAAAGATTCGCCTTTATGCCAGTTTCTAAATCTCACCTAATTTAAGCAACTTTGTTCCTTTACAATTGTTCAGAATTTAAGTTTGCAATTACCTCTTGCTATTGTCTTTCATTATTCACGCAATTTGAGACTCTGGATAAGAATATAGATGCAAGCAACAGGCTCAGCCTTCGATTTATCACGACTCATGAGTGAAGATGTCATGCCATTCTGATAAATGATTAGCTACATGATGTACATGATCTTGCTAGAAAATACCGTTATCTTGACTGATGCTTACAGCTGTAAATAAGCCTAATCAAACCAAACATCATACTGTTCAAACTTCTTTGATTATTCAAAAAAGCTTGAAATTGTTTTTGAGCTTTCGTTTTTTATTTATCACGCTGAGGTTTTACCGAGGCAAGCTTGAGTAGGTTGGATTTTTTACCTATAAATTCTAATGAGCCCCAGCTTGAAAGTTGATGCTATTCAAGTTTAACTTGGTTAGCCAGCAAACCTATTGTGAACAATCTCTTATTGAGCTAAACTAATTTCAAGTATCGAGTAGTTGGTTCTCCTTTCAGCCCTGCTAATGCTAGCTTAATTGCCTTATCTCCTCAAGGTGCTTGCTGATGCGAATCCACGATGTCCTCCTAATTTCTTTTATAAGCTTGCCCACCTCAAAGTGTATTCAGCTAGCATTGCAATTCAGTGTGATGCAGCGCTGATAAACTTCACGAAAATGGCACCAGGTCTTGAATCACTTACATTTACAGCGGTAAATTAAAGATTAGCTTTTCCTTTTTTTTGTGTGTTTTTTTTTTTTTTTTTTTGCAGGCTTCATAAACTTTTGCGTTTATGTGCTTTGGTGGTTCCTTGATGTTTAACCTGTAGTCCTTTTCATTGTCTTCCTCGTTTGACTTCGTTAAACAGGAATTTTCGAGGCAAGCTGCTGATGACTACGATCAAATTCAATTGTTGCCTGGATATCTATCTTTCCTCGAGGTATTCAAACTGGAATATTCCTACTCTCCTAAGCCAACGGAGAGTACTTTGGTGAAATTTATTCTGCGGAATGCTGTAAAGCTTAAGGAACTGTTGATTTATTCACAACATGAGGGCCACAAGGTATTTTCATGATTCGACTTTTGCCCTTTGCTAATGTTCAAGAATTCAATAGTGAACATTAATCATCGTGAAAGTATACTGTGGGCAATTTTTATTTACAAACGGTTCTAAACCAGAGAAGTCCAATCTCCAATCCGGCCTCCTTTACCTGGAATGTGATGAAATTGGTTGTTTTACCATAAGTAAATGTTACATTCAGTTGAAAATGCTGTCCCACTGATGAAATTGGTTGTTTTACCAGAAGCCAGGAATTCATTCAGTATAACACAAATCAAAGGATTTAAAAAAAAAAATTATCATGAATAGAAGCAAAGAATAATAATATTCATATCCCAAATAATAACTAGCTATTGCTACTCTCACTATTTACAAATTCTATCCTACTGAACCATTCCTGCACAGTACCCAGTATCGCATCGTTGCCATCATTCTTTTGAATTTTAGCTCTTAGGCCTTCATTGCCTAGTACCATTTGCACCTTGTTCCATCCCTGCTCCTGTGCTTTGATCCATCCACGCAAACTTCACAGCCTGTTCTATTAGTGCCCATGCAGTATCCACCATGTCATTACTTCTCTTTGCTACAATGCCGTTCTCCTCCCAGCCATATCTTGCTTAGCTGTTACTGAGATTTTAACCTGGTCTGTTGGGACTTGGGATCTCCCGGTCACTCCTTTCAGCCACTTCTTTTGTTTTCTCTCTGCTTCCAAGCTTCACTTTATGCAATACAATTCTGTCATATTCCTCCCACTCATTCCGTGCTTTCTGGACTATTTCTGTAAAGCTTTTCCTTCTCCCATTCAATTGTTGATTGTTCTTTTCCTTCCACAGCTACCATAAATTTTTGCTTTTAATCCTATGTGGTCATTTCCTTGGATTCTTTTTTTTTTTTTTTTTTTGGCCTTCATTACTTCTGTCCGGCGTCCGCCAATTTCTGAAGTAGCGACGGACATATCCAAAAGTACAATAATAGTATACAAGGAACACATTATACCCTACAACTCATTGAAATACAAACTTTTAGTATTTAAAAACCCACTTGCGAATTGGTTGGACTTGTACTCTTGCAGTCATTCATTATTTCTGGCATTTAATTTTTGCAATGAGAATTGTTTTCAAATTACCTATAAGTATATATGTAAATTGACTTTCTACAAATTAATTAAAATAAAAAAAAATCTTTAGCCTTGAAATCACCATCTTTCTTTAGCCAGTGGAGGCACATTTGTCATTTAATAAGACAAAAATTAAATCTTGTTAAAAATACAATGACTAAAATTGTGGCTTCATTTGGATTAGCCTATTTTTTCACAAACTATTTTTGTTTGTAAAATCTACAATAACGATCTCCAAAAGTTCACATTTCAAATATAACTTATAAAAACAAAAAGAAATTTTAAAAAAATTCTACCACCCTTGCTTCTTCCACTCACCACCGCCATCACCCTCTCCTCTTCGCTCCTTCGCGGCTACTGCTTCCCATCCCCCCTCCTCATGATTTGAACCTCGAAGATGAATACACTAGGAATTCTAATAGCTCTCTTTTGACTGTAGGCGTGCTAGTGAAGGTTGCTACTAGCCCACTGAACACTTGTCACCACAAGTAATTGGACAAATTAAAGGTAAATGTAAACTTTTCAGCAAGATGGCTGGGACGAAATTATACATATGATTTTCCGTCACTATTCAGGGTGTTAATTGGACCTTATGAGTTGGATTTTGAAAAGTTCAAGTTCTGCTTACAAAAACAAAGTAGAACTTTAGGGCCCTGGGACTCAGTCTTTGGGCTCAATCTATAAAGCTCATACATGGCTCATCAAGATGCAAGAGTTTTCAGCCCATTTCAAGTTTGGCCCAAACTCACAATTAATTCATAATTTTAAAAATAATATGCATGTAATATTTATTTTATTTTATCATTATATATAAGTCATAAACTATTTACATTATAATATATAATTATTAAATAACATACATCATTATGAATAAAAGAATATGTGTTTATGTACTTAATTGGTCAAGTCGGGTTTTAATTGGGTTGAGCCCCTTTAAATCCAAACTCGGGTCACGATTTAATCATGCATTATTTTGAGCTCCAACCTCAACCTAGCCCTACAGCCCAATGTTCTGCAAGGCTTGATTCGAATTATATTGAATTGATCAGTCTGAGTTGAGGTTGATCCAACCCCATTGATAACTCTAATCCCAACAGCTATTTTTTACTTTCCTTGGATACAAAGACACCCTACATATATAAATCGTTGCTAGGCATTGAAGCCTTTTTTTTTTTTTATAATTTTCCTTCAACTCTCTTAAAACCAATCTCATTACCAATTAATTTGTGCCTCTCATTACCAATTGACGGTTTTTTCAACTATTTATTGGTAAAATAATTATTTTTAAATACTCTATTTGCTTAAAAATATTTCATCAAATAATGTGAGAAAATATTTATACGTGTGCACAAGAAAAGAAGACATTCTGCATAAACATTTTATGAAGAGTGCAAAACTAAGCAAGACTATCTTCATTATTATTGTGATAAGAATGATAAGTGTTTATTTTGTATATTTTTAGTATATTTATAGTTTAATTTTGGTGTGTTTTAATTAGTTTTATAGTTAATTAATTAGATTTCTAGTGAAGTTTGCATTTTATGGTTTAACTCTGAAAAATTGCATTTCTATGAATTTAAGTGATTAAAATTTCACGTTTTGTTGGATTTAATGATTCAATCATTAATTGATGTGGGGTGAGAATATATTTGGATGATTCTTGATGGTTTGAAATGATTTAAAGTGAATATGAAGTGCAATATATTCAAAAGATGAAATGCAATCAAGTTTAAAAGAAGGAAATTTCAACAGTTTTCACACCTTCTGTTATTTTGGCTATAACCTATGTTACAAGCTTTGGATTGAAATGATTCTTAAACCATTTTGAAACTAATACATAGACGTACATTTTGTATAAAGTATTGAAATCCCATTCAAGTATTCTCAGGGTCAAAAGGTTGAAATACAGTCGTGCATTTATGCTATCAAAATCATGGACTCACTCTTCTTCAACATCTAAATTAGATTCTGGATCCCTGTCAACCCTTGGCTCTTTGGTCTAACACCAACTAAATCCCTTGTCAAACCCATGACGCACCTGGTTCAACACCAACTAAACTCCTTAGCATTTCAGTCCATCACTAAGAAGAGAATTTTCACCGGTCCAACTCCGAAAAGGATCCACTTACCCATGAGTAGTCCAGTCTCGCAACTTGAAACTCTAATACCACTTGTTAGAGGAGAAACATCTCGAGACAGTCCACCAAAAAACCTAATGTGTAAGTTAGGAACTCAATTCTAATCCAAAATTTAAGCTATTAAATCTCAAATCCTTACTTACATATTAACCGATCTTTCTTCGTCTCTCGAACCAATATGAGACATAGTCTTTTTACTCATGATCCTAATACCATTGTGATTTAATACTAGTTCATGAAAGTATTAAATCGAGGGAGTTAGCCCAATAATATAAGGTTACATCTTTGTGGTTTTGATGGTTTGTTTCATGTAATTTCATAGAATTTAACGAATATATAGCTAGTTTCATATCACATTAATAGGAATGGGATAGTTATAGGTACAGTTAATACATCAGTGAAAGCATGTATCACATATATTTGGAAATTACGTTATAACCAACCAAAATAATGAATTCAATTGGTTATTTCATTTGCATAATTAGGTAGTAATTCCATAACACTAAGCATATTTGCATGTCAATTATGCATGCCAATTTTTACTAATTGTGTTGCATGTTGGCAGTGTAGATCTATTTGTTTTATTTGTAATAATCTAAATAATAGAGAAGCTTGAATAACACCAGTAGTTGACAATATTTCTTGTGGAATCGACATCTAATACCCCTTATATTCGATAAATGATTTGTATACTTACACAAAATGGGATCTTTAGACTTTTGAAATTTGGCGTGAAGTAAAAGCCTCATCGAAGAACCAATTCATAGCAGAAGCTTTGCCGATGTTGTGGAGTAAATTGATACAAAACATGTTTAGTTTTACTACTTCAAGTGTATATTCCAAGTTGTTTTTGTCCAAAATATACAGCTCAAAAACTTGAGACCACAAAACATAATTTGCAAAAGCAATCATTGCTTGTTTGTAGGCATTTGACTTGTAAACTCAAAACATGGTTGGCATCGAGGAGGAATCATTGCTTGCATAATTTGGTACTTGAGGAGAAAACGTTTGTTCTAGGCATTTGAGTCGTGGTGCAGACTTCTACTATCCCGCACTATTTCAGATAATTCCCATCACAGTTTCTAGTTTAAGTTTATACCAAAGTATTATTTTAAACAATGACCCTATGATTAATTCTTGCTCTGATACTATGATAAAGAAGACAACAAATAGCGAAAAAATAATTGACAGACTCAGTTAGGAAGCCATCTTTGCTATATATAAGTGATAAAAGCCAACTTTGCTCAAGACATGTTGTCTATTTTTTTTAAGAAAAAAAAAATCTATAGTGCAACAACAACTTGCATTTTTCTTTCAAGCACTTCCTTAAATCCTCAAGTGTGAAGAAGCTAATTTACAACACTAGTGGAGAAAGATACCTTCCTGGTAAACAAGTCATGCAACAAACACTACAATGTGGTGCTGGTGATGCACTCAATATTCCCAACCAGAATTGGCCTATTTCTTCCCCTATCTGGGGTATGGTTCAGTAATTGATGCCTCATTTACAGAGCTTGGAATTGAAATTCTTTCGGTATTAGATTGCTCAACTTCCAGCTCTTCCACAATGCTTTCCGATCCATGGCTCCGGAAAACTGCTGGACGATGTGGAGTTGGTAGGGTAACAGAGCTACTATTGAGCATATTGACCACGGAAACCATTGTAGGCCTTTTACTGACACATTCTTCAACACATAGTAAGCCTAATTGGACACATTGAATGACTTCATTTTTGGCAAAAGAATCTCCAATACTTGAATCCAGAAGAGCTAAAGGTTCGCCACGTCTCCAATGCTTCCAAACCTTTTTGAAATAATTCAACTTATAAGGAGTTCACACATAAAAACTTCAATTTGTTCAAATCCTTGACTGCAATTGTGCAAAACCACAGAAAAATAATAAAAACAGTAGTAGAGGTTTTGCAATTCGCACTTACATAACTTACGAGGTCTTCAGAATCTTCAGATTTTTGGAAACTACTATTCTTCTTGCCTGTAACAATTTCTAAAATAACAACCCCAAAACTGAATACATCTGACTTTATCGAAAACTGGCCCCGTCTCGTATATTCAGGAGCCATGTAACCGCTGCAAGCCACAATGATTGTTATAAACAGTACTAAGATAACCCCAATGAAATGGAAGTGTAGATAATTTTCAATAAAGATTCAAAGTCATATTATGTGACAAAAGATAGTATGGGCACAAAACTTACAATGTTCCAGCAATTCTATTTGTGTTTCCTTCAGATTGATCAACTCCACAAATCTTTGCCATGCCAAAATCTGCTATCTTTGGACTCATATTTCCATCCAATAATATATTGCTTACTTTGAGATCGCGATGAACAATTCTTAGACGAGAATCCTCATGCAGATAAAGAAGTCCTTTTGCTATACCTCCAATGATATTGTAACGTCTTGACCAGTTCAACGATCGTTTATTTTCTGGATCTACACAAATTTTAACACATTTGTGTTAGCATTGAGAATTACTAATTCAATAACTCCAGAAAGCATAATCAAATAGGTAAATTACACTTTTGTTTCTTAAACTATGGACACGATCCTACTTTAGTTCTTAAACTTCAATTTTGGGCAGTCAATCCTTGAAGTGTCCAATTGGTAATACTTTAATATAATTATTTATGAAATTGTCAAAGTAAATGGAATATTTTGTCCTACTTTGATTAATACTTGCCTAATATTCCATTAGTTTTGATGATTCTATTAGCGATTGTACTAAAGTGTTACAAATCTGATATTTTAGGGATAGAGTTTCTAAAATTAAAGTTTAAAAACTTAAAGTTAGAAAGCATCTATGGTTAAGGATCAAACAAGTGGAATTCACCCTAATCAAACATTTGTCTACTGGCAATTTGTTATCTGTCATTTCCATAACATGGTCAAATCAAGTGAAATAGAACAAGATCGCATGGAACAACAAAATTACCACAAGTATATCTAGTTTCGAACTCACCAAAGAGGAAGTAGTCAAGGCTTTTGTTGGGGACAAATTCATAGATGAGTATCTTTTCTTCTCCTTCCAAGCAAAATCCCAATAGTCGAACTAGATTCCTATGTTGAAGCTTTGCGACTACTAGAATTTCATTTTTAAATTCTTCTGCACCTTGCCCTGAGCTCCTTGATAGCCTCTTAACAGCTACTTCTTGTCCATTACCAAGTACACCCTGAGTGAACATGCATATTAGAATTTGATTAAAAGGTTAAACGTGTAGATATTCGAAGTCACAAAAGCAAATTAAATATTTCATGCAGAGACCTTGTATACACGACCAAATCCACCTTCGCCAATTTTGTTATCCACAGAGAAGTTATTTGTGGCAATTTGAATTTCAGTTAAGCTATACTGTAAAGATTCGGCCATTGAGATTTCAGCAACTCCATCTACACCAGAAATAAGCAAATGTACTTGTTTTATTTGTTCATACACCTCTGAAGTGCCCGCAATATTAATCAATAAACTTTACCAGTTGGTTTCAGGGCCATCTCAACATATCTCCTCCGCGATCTTCTTTGCAGGAAAACCAAAGCAATGATTAATAGCACAATAGCAACCCCAATCAGTGAGATAGCAATTAAAGCTGCTTGTGAGAGGCTTCGCCCTTTGCCTGGATGAAAGGAAGCTTAATTTAGCTTCTAAAGTCAGCTTATAGGAGATCAAGTTTGATGAACTTCGGGTTAGTGTCACTCCGAGATAGCCTATATATTACATAGAAGGAAAGCTATGCAAAAACACGTTATTCGAAAAAATACTCTTTCAAATATTCTTTTAAAAGTGTTTCACCAACTTTTTGTGACGGATACTTCATGTCGATGGTAAAAAAAAAAAAAAAATACTTTTTAACAATCACGTTTCAATAATAACGTACTAACTGTCGAGGAGGTCAAATTCTAGTGGTTAATGATTTTTTTCTAATTCTAATGATTAAAGTTGAGATTTCAAGATTTATAGATCTCTCATTTTCTCTCCTTGCTTTGGTGCTTCTTAAATCCTACCTTTCTTTTACAAGAAAAAAATAGAAATTCAAAAAGATCCCCCTTCTTGACTTCCTTTCTATTTCTTAAATCCCACCTTTCCGTTGCATAAAAAATAAAAATGAAAACCCTAACATACTAACTATTTTTGTTATGGTTAAATAAAATTAAACTCTCCTGTAGTTTCAAAAATTTAGAAACTTAGCTCTGTGTTTGGACCACTTGTAAATGAGGCTGTCAAGACCCAACCATTGGATATAATCAAATGACAAAAATGCCCCATTTTAAAAGATTGAAAATAGAAACCAGACGAATGGGACAGCAATTTTAGGCCCAAGAACTTCTAGTAAAATGAGCCGAAGATAATTAATTACTAAATTTAGAAAAGCAAGAAGTCAAATTACCAAAAAGGTGTTTTCTTCCAGAAAAAAAAAAAGAAAGTATCAAAATAGAACAAGATAAAGGGAAAAAGAGTAGAGAACAAATATTAAGATAATGAAAAGGAAGATGCACCATTACTAGAAGAAAGAAATATAAGATAACAAACCAACGGTGTGGAAAAAGTGAAATAAAACGAGGAAAGATGAATAAGAAGAAAGCGCCCTCTTCCTCTCAAACCTTATTTTTATTTTTATTCTTATTATTTATATTTTTTATTTAAACTCAAACAAGTAGACAGCAGAGCTCTTCGTTCACCATTGACTATATAAGAACTCCCATCGCCACTAGCACCCCTTGTTCCGACGTACTAACCCCATTTCAGGTCTATTACAACTGCCACCACGACCATCATTAGCACCACCTCATTTTAATGTATCTACTCGTATTCGATTCCCTTGAGATGTCGTATTACCAAGTCATTCTCTCCATTCTAACTTTTAGCTTGCTTCGTACTCATACATACATGCCCCATGCATAAATACATGCATACATGAAGGAAATTAAAAAAAAAAAATACAATCTAACGTTTTGTGATGAAATACAATCTAACCTTTCGACAAAAAAAAAATGAAGGAAATTAAACCAAGTTATCTTAGTATTGAGTTTTCTAATTCTTTTAGTTTCTTATGTTGGTGTCTTGTTTATTTAGTTTCCATATTAGTTTAGAAAATCTTAAGTCAATTTCAAATAAATTTCGGTTTGCAATTGTGTTTGTTTAATAAGTTTGGTAGTCTATAAATGCTACTAGTCTAGTACATTGTTATTTGAAGAGAGAGTTGAGTTGAGTTGAATCTTGAGAGTGGCTTTGAAGGAAAATCTCATAGTTGATATTTATGAGTTGTCATAAATGAAAGGTTATGACTTGATATTGTTATTAGTAGGTTTTGGGTTAATAAATTGTTAAGTATTTGTTTATTTATTCTTCTTTTTTTTCCACATATTTTTATATGTGTTAAAGAATGAAACGCAATGTAGATTTTGAAAACTTAATGTACAGCATAGTTTGATAGTCTAAAATTGTGCGCTAAACGGCTAAAGCCCAGTCAATGTTCAGATGGGTCGTGTTAATTAAAGTTTGCAACTTTCTGGAGATTGTACTCTAGAGGCCCTACGGTGACTAGTGAGGTAAATATTGCATCAGTTGAGTAATGTGATAAATTAATTGGTTAGATGGCAAGTCAAGTAGATGAGTTATTTGGTTAGTTTTTGCAGCTTGGACTCTAGAGGCCCTATGGTGACTAGTGAGGCAAATATTGCATCTATTGAGTAATGTGCTAAATTAATTAATCAAATGGCAAGTCAAGTAAATAAGTTAGTTAGCAAGTGACTCATCTAGAATCCTATTTATGTACTCCAGTGATTCTAGAATGATATACTTACCCAATAGCACCCATACCCCGTAACAATCAATCTGCACAATGACTACGTCCCTTGAGGTTTGAAAAAATGACTATCATCCTCTTTGATATGAAATTTGTATAACAAGCACTTCCTCACCATCAAAAATCTAGCATCCGTTTTCCTCCTGTCCATTAAGAATGTGTGTGGAAATATCAAATTGCCATTATTACTATTATATATACTATCAGTGTATACAGTATCATTATTAAATATATAACACGTGTCATTCATCCAATCGTGATAGTGTATACACTGGTAATATCTATAAGATTCACTCTTGTAGATATTGTAACATAGAATTTTCCCAGTTTTTATGTTTTATTCTTGTCCTTTGAGGAATTCTAACAAAAAGAGCTACTGCCAAGAAAAATCATAAAATTCATGGAACATCGATCTCTTCATCACCACCATTTCTTATCTCCACCGCCTCCAAATCCCCAAATCCAAAACCTACGGCCATTCTTTTTTTTTTTTTTTTGTAAAAATGATAGGATTGTATTTCTTGGTCAAAAGTACATACAAGCGAACACAAACTCGATTCTTTACAATGTCCATTTAACATAGTAGATTGGCCATTCAGATCATTAAAAGATGAGAGACACAAGAATCCCATTGAGAAGAATTGCATAAACCCTTCAGCAGCCATATGATTCATTGGCATATAATATATCACCCTTCTTGCCCATAAAATTGCTAGGAAGTACTATCACATAACACGACTGTCCACCTTAAGTCTCTCTTCTCCATCTAGAACATCAAAGACAATGGTGGAACTTTATAGCGCAATTCTTATTGAGGAATTTGTGCTTACATTGTTCATAAGGAGATAGATGACTTGGATATTTGGATACTTGGGTTTATGATGATATTCGAGTATAATGATTTGGAGGTTTGCGGATTTGGCTATCTGGGTTTGTGATTTAGAGTTTAATTGTGGATCACTCGGCTCATTTTTTGATGTTTGATAGCTAATTGGAGACGGCAAGGGTGGCTGCTGTGAATTAAGTTAGGGTTTTGGAAGCAAGAAAAGTGTGCATTTGATTGATTTTTTCCTTCTTATCCTGATTTTTAACTTGGAATTTTGGGGTGGGTTTGGTGATCCCAAGGGATGAGGAGCTAGTGATGGTGGACGTTGGAAGTCGGGGCTCAAGGATTTAATGGGTAGACTAGCGTTTGGTGGAGATTGGTGGTGGCACCGAGTAGAAAGGGTTTCTTGCTGGCACTGAGGGAGGTTGTTGGTAGGACTTCTTCTGGAATAGGGCTTTTAATGAGATTGAGGATTGCTATGATATAACGTGATCTGGTGAAAGATGCCAAAAATGGAATCGCATAACATTTGCCATTTTTCCCTTTTTTTTTTGTAAAAATGGATTATGGTGTTTCTTTTTATATTTAATGTTTTAGTTGTCATGATTTTTTAGGGTAAATTATTTATAATTCTCTTGTGATTTTACATAATGTTAGATGACCCCCCTTAAGGTTTCAAAATAGACACGTACCGTATGGTTTTATATAAAGGAAAAAATGAACAGAGTTCACCATCTGTTACACCTTTTGATACTAATCATGCTCTAAAAGTATGTGTGATAAAATCTTAATCTTCATGTAAGCTCCTTATGGTTTGTACAAATATCTATTTTATCCTCCTATGATTTTTGCATTTATCTAAGTAATCCCCCTATACTTTTATATAAGATAGTTAAGCTATCAATTGATTTAATATTTAAGTTAGGTTACCATTAGTATTTCAATTAACGACATTATATAAGCTACTTTCCACATTATATAAAATTATTATGAGATGAAACGGGCATTTTAAAATATTAGGAGAGTCATGTGGCAATAAACAAAATCACAAGGAGGTTATATATAATTTACCCTATTTTTCATTTGTTTAGTTTAAGGCATTTTAGTCCCAAAATGACGTATTTAACATCGTATGGCATCGATTCAGACAAAGACGATGATTGCTTTTTTCTAGGGGTGGAGCTGATTCAAGCTACTCGACTCGAGCTCGATATGTACTCGATCAGAAGCTCAAGCTCGAACTCGCTTCATTGAGCTCGAGCTGCTCGTTAGAGCTATCAAGTCGAGCTCGAGCTTAGAAATTTGATACTCGAGAGCTCGACGAGCTCTATCGAGTATCACATAAAAAAATTAAAAAAAAATTATATATAAAATTACTAATATAGGTAAATAAATTCTGAGAAATTACCGGTGAGTACCCTTATCGAGTCGAGCTCGAGCTTTTTAAGGACTCGATCGAGCTCGAGCTCGAGCTCGAGCTGTGATTCTCCAATTCGATCGAGCTCGAGCTCGAGTATAAGTATATTATAGCCGAGTCGAGCTCGAGTATAGCGGTACTCGAGCTCGACTCGGCTCGAATACACCCCTACTTTTTTCTAACCTCACAGGGGGTGTAGTTGTTACTTGGTCAAACTACAAGGGGTGTACATGTAATTAACCCGTTGTAAATAGGACAATGTTCATACATTGACTGGTATTTCGGGACACTTGGCATGTCTTTTTGTTGACCAGGCAAGTTTAAGCTGTTAGTGGAGATTAATCGGTACGAACGGAAGGGGTTTCTTGTCATAAGGTTTATCAGCACACAGGATTGTTTAGTACTGTGGTCAAACTTTAAAATCTAATTTGTAATTTGGCCAAATGTCATGGGAGATAAACGCACGAAAAATCTTCCGTACTACCTTCTATTTCATTCGCTGTCTTATGTTTCGTTATATTGTCATGTATCCTTTATGAATATCCTACTTTAATCCTTTTTTTTCTTAGAATTCCAGCAACCACCAACAATGTAAAAAAATTGTAATTGACTAAAAAGCCAAAATTTAATTAAAAATTACATTTTATGAATTTTCTAATATATTTTTGTTTCTCTAGCAAATATTGGTTTTTAGTTGATATATTTTGATTTTTCATTAACCTATTAATCATCATTGGAACTCAAGAAAAATAAAAGGATTAAAATAGAATGGTGACGAATGGTACATAGCAATACAATAAAAGGTGAGGCAGAAGTTGAATAAGAAGTAGGAAAAAAGATCAATTGCGAGATAAATGTAATTAATCATTTGATTAGTGTGAATTTTAATAATTACTTTCACTATCGATGATTTAGTGCTTCACCCTCATGATCTCCTTATGCTTTTGAAAATATATCAGATTACTCCCTCTTATGCTTTCTAGTTAAGTAGATTGCTTTTTTATTGGGTTAAGCCAAGTTGAAAGAGGATAATATGGTATTTGATTGATTTCATTGCTAACATTTGTTTTGTATATTTCTTCTTTATCAATTTTTATTTTGGACCTTTAACTATAAACACACTTTCACTTTAGTCCTTAAATTTAAATTTTGGAAGCTTTATTTCCTAAAATATGAAATTTATCCCACTATAATCCTTAAAGATTATTTTTGGCCTTGACAACTAGATTTGCCACAACACAGAAGAACTTAATGGCTCGACCTTACAATATCACGTGCAACTAAAGTAAGGTAAAATTGCAATTTGAAACCACAAGGCATTGCAAGGTAAAACGTTACACCAGAGAGAGGTAAAATTAATTTATCTATGTCAATATCAGATTTCAAAGTAGCCAAAAAAATATTGCACTATAAACAAAATCTTTTACATTCATAAAATACATCCTCGATATTCTTCAATGTCTTTGTCTAAATTTGGGAAAATTAAAATGGATTCTTTTTTTTTTAACTTTTTTTAGCAGAGAAGGAGTGAAATTTGAAAAGTAGGGAGGGAGAAGGAGAATTTAATCCCAGGACTTCGATGTCACGAGGTTTTAACCTTAACCACTAGATCAAAATCATTAAAAAAAAAGTTAGAATAATAATTTCATTTTGAAAAAATTTGCAAATAAATACTATCCACATTATACATCATTAACCATTTTAATTATACACAACATTTAAATTTAGATTAACAAACTTTTGCTGTTTGATTAATCGTTAGAAAATTTTCCGTGATGTTAAAGTCTTGTATACTATTTAAATGTTTCTTGCAAATTGAATGCAAAAACTTTCTCAAATAGACTCTCTTTATGTATGTTGATCAACCAATCAAAACATAATAATAACACAATAATATGAGTTTTAAAACCATATATTAAATAACCGGCTAAATAACCAAAGAAAAACGTAACGGAGAGAAGCCCAACCCATTTTTGCACACAAAACCATCATACCTAAGGGGATTCTACAATGGCCACCATACTGTTATTTCAAAATATATTCAATTGTTAATTACTGTCTAAATGGCTGCAAGAAGGCTAAATATGTACACAATTACTGTCCTAAGAATTATGAGTCCACTTAAAATTTTTCCATAAATGACAAACGATGGTGAATGTGACTAGTATGACATGATTATGCTGAAATTAATCTTAATATCACGTATTCAACTATTGTATTAAGGTACATGGTGGTCTCCTTTAGGTGTAAATTTTCATTTGAGAATGAATCCACGGCTCTTATCCTCTATCCACATATTGTACAAACTTCAATACCATTATTTCCAATTTTAAATGCTTAAATATATATGGATTTAACAGAAGGTGTGTGGATTTAGTCCTTTTCATTGTCGACCTAGAATTTATTACATGCAAGAAATCGTAAGAATCAAGCTTGCATTCAACACCAAAAATATATGGCCATAGCAAGGCTCCAGAACTTACCTTTGGTGGAACTGGGAGGAGGACCCCCCGGAGAGTTTGGCGGCGGAGGCGATGGTGGAGAGGATACCGTATTATAGAAGCGGTAGAGCTCGTACCTAATATTACAGATTGGAAAGACTATCCTTCCTCCTCTAGTAACATTACCTGTGATGGGGATATTCACGACACCTAGCTGCCCAATAGCTTTGTTGAGGCATTTTTTGCATTCATCACCAGATAGATCTGGTGTGCACTGCACAAGGGTATACAATCTACCCGAGGAACAGTCGTCATCTTGAACTGCAACCTTTTTGCCCCGTGTACTATTTGCTGCCTGATCTACAGCGTTATAGACCAGTTTTCCCAATACCATTATGAAGTTGTTCCGGTCCGGTTCAGAGATGTTGTGTGGATTCCGCATAATCAAAAAGAAATCAAGCCTATCAACGTCGGGGAAGATTGGCTGGTTAGAAAAATATAACAAGCACTCATCATACAAAACCCAAGCAACCTTTTGATTCAGGCAATCCTTAAATACTTTTATGCTGGCATTTGCTACACATTCTTCACAAACATCAGTGTTCACATCGCCTCGACAGAGAAAGAGGCCATAGACCGTGTTAGAAGGGTCGTCGCCGGTACTAATCTTGTAGAAACCGTCGTTGTCTGTCCGGGAAGCATTCGAAGATAGAGTGTTAAGCGTGAAATTCAGATGGGTTCCGTAAATGCTACCGGTAGTACTGTTTGGATTGTATGTAGTACTAGGATCACAGAAAGACTCCTGGAAAGTGACGGGGCTAGTGAGTGTGGCACGGAAGCTAAGCAAACAAAGCATGTAACATTGCAGGTGGAACAACAAATTTCTGGAGATCATTTCGAAGGCAGGCACCAAAAGACTAAAAGGCTAGCAATCCACAATAGATTGGCAAATTAGGAGCCATATTAAGCTTTGGTTGAGAAGCATGAAAGTTGTACCTTGTACCGGCAAGGAAAACGTGTAGTCTGGAAGACTTGACTTTAGCAAGTCGGTCAACCAAGTGCTCCTAAGATCGTAGGTGGTGTGTACACTGTAATGCGCTAGATTACTCAAGGGTATGCTGGGTCTGGCACGGTACCTAAGCAAACAATGGATGTAATATTGGAAATGGAGCAACAAATTTCTGGAGAACAATTCAATGGCAGGCAACAAAAGACTAGAAAGTAAAAAGCTGCAAAATATCAGATTGGTCTATTTGAGAGCCAAAGTTTTGAACTAGTGGTGTTATGGTCTAACTACAGAGCCTAAAATTAGTGGTGTTATGATCCCGGCTACACAAGAAAATGCAAGGAACTAATCGATGTACAGGGCACATTGCCATGTTTGACGGAGGCCATCTCTAGAATCTAGAGACGGTAAATGTCACGTTGAACGGGGCCACTCATAGAATTCGTGCATGATTAAGTGAACAGTTTGAATTGTAACATCCTTTTGTGAGGCCGGGTGCAAAGTCCGAAAGATAGGATGAGTGGAATGCCCCACTTCCGATATCAAAAATGGAGGAAAGGAACAAATGAAATATAACATCCGGTCCGTTGGTTACTAATAACTTTCAATTAACCATTCTAAGCCTGTAGTTGTTGAGATGGCTCTAAAGAACAACGCAACGTCATTGTAGAGCTGGGGCATTACACCAACAATATTAAACAACGTCATTGTGGAGATAATTGGAATTTGAGTAATGCTCTAAAGAGTAAAGTGGACAATATTAAACAACGTCATTTTATGATTCTAGAATTAATTCCGATCAGGACGCTTCAGCTTTCAGTCTCTCTCTCTCTCTCTCTCTCTCTCTCTCTCTCTATAATGCCCAAAAAAAACAAAAAGAGCACAGATATATCATCATCTATGCGCTGTCACAATTTTTTACTGATAGGGTAATTCTGTGGCCGGGGGAATATCACCATTCAGTCCCTCTCACAACACTAGCAGTAGCGGTGCAATTTACTGCCTTGACAGTCCATTTTATCCTGTCACCATGGATCCCAGCTGTAATCTTCTTTCTTAGCTACACTGCTATCGCTATTGGTAGGATAGGATAGACACTAACTAGAAGAGCAGAGCAGCGACAAAACTTTCCTCTACTTTTTCACCGTCTTGCTTTCAGTTCCCCCACCTTTGATTATTCTTTCCAGATTTCCGGGCTGCTTAATAATCATTACCACTGCCCACAGTTATCAAACTCAAAATGGCCAAAAATTTCAAAACAAAAAAAAAAATATCCACAAAACTAGTAAAGTGATATCCGAGCATGCATACAAAAAGCTTAAGATTGATTGAAATTTTAAAATTAGGTTTTTTTTTTCTCTTTTTTTGGGGTGCTTCACATTTTCTGTCCCATGTTTTCTGTTCCTAAACTGCCGGAGCTATAATTGGATCTCTACTTAGTAGTTCAACACTACCAAGTAGTCGGTCAACGAAGTGCCTGGACGGGAACCATCAGCTGAATGGTCTGTAACCAGAATCCTATACGTCTTTTATGGATTTTCACGGGAGTGGAAAATTCGAGGTTGCTGACAATATTGAGCCGTTCAACACTACTGGGTTTTAACTTTGGATTATTCTTTCTAAACATTGTCAGTGTAAATCCATCTCACACTAATAAGATGCATGACACGTAAATTTTATTCAAATTTTAAATTCATTTTTAACAAATATAGCATGCACCTAAATAACAAAAAAAAAAATCTTTATGCTGATGGTGTAGAAATATCCAGCCATTTCGCCACAATAGACAGCCAATTTTATGTCCGCCGCTGCTTTTCAAATCAAGTTTGATGGCCAGTTAATTTTCTAACATATTTATTTACAATGTTGCCTGCTGCATTAGTAAGATATATTTATTTACAATGAGCCATCGGATGGCTAGTCTGTAACAAAAACTTCTATACGTCATTAAAGTATTTTGCCGGAAGTGGAAATTTGAGGATGCTAACAACATCAAAACAACGTTATTGTGGAGGATAATTATAATTCTACTAATGCTCTAAAGAATAAATTCGACCCAAATTTAAATAAAAAAAAAAAAAAAAAGTTGACCCAAATTGAATCTCTATATTGTAGTTCAACACTGGTTTTAAGAAAGAGTTCTCTAAATATAGTTCAAAGGGGAAATGATACAGAGCCTCGTGGAAATTTGATGGAAAAATAACCTCTAAAATATATTTATTTGAAATACCAGTATTACCTTTATTTAAACATTGATTCAAACAATGACCAGACCATCTTACATAAAATTATAGGAGAATTATGTAGATAAATGCAAAATCTATAGAGGATTAAAATGGATATTCATACAAATCATACAGGACATTAAGTATACATAATTATTTCGTCACATGCATTTTTTGAGCACTTCTGTTCAATCACTATAGCCATTGATATTTTCTGTCTATTTATCATATCCCATGAAATTATAGGGCGTTATGAGTTGTCGCGCCCCATTTTTCGCGATGGAAAAAGAAAGTGTTTATAAAAAGATGTGATTTATTAATAATAAATGAAAAAGAACCTAGAATGGGACTTAAAAGAATGCGACAATTTGGGTCCAAAATTTAGTCTAAAAGGGTTTTTAAGAAAAAATAGGAGTCGCCACTTGGTATTGAATTTGGGTGTACCAAGTCACCCCAAAAATATATTTTTTGATGAAAATAAGATTAAATAAAAATTCTTTTGACAACTCCAGATCTTCGAAAAAAAAACAAGAGAAAATGGGTTCAGGAGTCACGATTGAAGAAAGGGAAGGCAAATGTTCGATTAAATCAAACCTAAGGCACCCTTTCAACCTAGTCTAAGCTAGTTGCAAGATTTAGTCAAAATTTTCCTAATCTAACCCTTAATTTTATCTTATTTGGATGTTTCCTATATGGATGCAAATCTAAATTTATAGAGTATCAAAAGGGTCAAAATATCCATTCAAGGGTTTAATCGAACCAATCGCATTAATTGCGAAGACCAAAATGATTCCTTGAAAGTGTCACGAGTATGCGAATGATGAAATGAAAATAAAAGAAAATAAATTAAATTATATACATATATATAAGTGATCAAAGAAAAAGGGAATGCAACATAAAGGGTACGGGAGGCAAAAACTCGTGACATAATTTTCTTACACATGGATTGATAGGGTATTTAAACTAAAAAGTTATAATCACTCATTTCCCATGTTTGAAAATAATTATCCTAACATGAACAAGCAAATGAACTAGCTTAAATGAGATACAATTCTAAATGACATGATTAGCACCTATAGAGGGTAGGGGATAATATAGTAGGGATTATCATACGAATGAGAAAAGATCCTAAAAATGAAAATATGCATGAAAATGTAGTGAATAACACACAAAAATGAATCTAGCGCAAGACGACCTAAAGGGTCTAGCGTTGGACTAGCCCATTTCTAAAAATCCTTACTAGCATTGGACTAGCAAGTAAGCGGAGGGAAAAGCCACAACTAGCGTTGGACTAGTGTGGTGACGTCATGCATTAACAATTCATAGTGAAACAAATAAACACATAAATTAAAACAAATAAACACATAAGAGCACGTAGCACATAACACGTAAACATAATATCTAGATGCCAAAATCCTAAGAAAAGCGGATAAAACACATAACACATAAGCCACATAAACACGCAACCTATCTATTACATCGGGGAGCGCCTAACTACAATTCTAAAAGGGAAAAATATAATAAAACAAATTTAATTATCCTATCTATTACATTTTTTAGGTATTTAAATGCCTCTCAAATAATTATAAAATTAACTAAACAAACATAAAAAAATTTTAAATGAACATTCAAATCAAATAAACAAAGCATATAAAAATATATAAACACATAGGAGCACATAGGAGCACGTAATTGACATTGAAATAATAATAGGGGTACCTCTCTTTTGAAGTGGTGACTAAATGGAGTCAAATTGCCCTATTTGTATTCAAAATGAACAAAAGAATCATGGCACCAATTTAATTGAAAAAAAGTAATAATAATAATGAAAATTCACCTTAATATGTCAAACGTAAATAAATTTAAGAATATCTAAAAATTATAAGTTAAACATACTCAAAAGTAACATAATTAGCTATTAAAGAAAAGAAACAATCGTAATAAAGAGAGTCAAAATTCATCAGAGACTGAATTGCAAAAATGAAAAAAACTTTTGGGGATAAAAATTATATTTTTCTAAAGTTTAGAGGTCAAAATTAATTAAAAGATAAAATTCAGGGACCAAAGTGCAATTAATTTAAGGACCTACATGCAAGCAATTTAAAATGATCTGGGCCGCAGTGAAACTACTCCAAAGATCAGGGGCTAAAGTGCAAGTTCGTTTCTGATTTGGGCAAGAAAAAGGCCATAGGGCCATCATTTTATTTATTTCTGGGCCAAAAACTACCTAAGCCCAACCGAGATCCAAAAGGAACGAGCAGGCCAGCCCGTCTTTTTATCTCTCAAGCCCAACGGAAACCCAAAAGAGATCAACCAAAACCCATTTTTAAAACCCAACCAAAACTAACTCTTGGCCCAACCGAAATAAAAACATTAGCCCAAATCATTTGTTTTTCTTCTTTTCTTCTTTTTTTTTTCTTTTCTTTCTTTCTTCTTCCTCCACCTTCAGCCGTTTCTTTTTCCTTCTTCTTCAGCCAGCTGAGGAAGCTTCAGCTGGCGGGCATGGCGGCCGCAGGTGGCGCCACCGCCACCGGCGGACCGTCGCCGGCCACCGGCGACTTTTCCGGTCGCCAAAATTTCTCAAAATACACCTCCCCACTCCATTTTTCGCGTAGGTTTCATTTCCGGGCTTAGTTTTAACAAAAATTGACCCTAAAGTGGTCAAAATAGCAAAAGACAGCCCAGTTTTATTTTTTTTCAAATCACCGTATCTTTCACCAAAAATCATAAAAATTATAGTACAACACTCCTTATGATTCCTACAATACAACTATGATTTTGATTTGACAAGAAAACAACATAAAAAGGCTAAATTAAAGCAAAACAGCCCCTAAATTTCATTTTTCTTTTGTTGCATTTTCACAAACACTTGACATGCATTCATGGGCCCGTTTCTTTTTTTCTTAGTTCTGTGCATGACTTGTCCCAAAAACTCAGCAACCCAACAACCAAAGAAACCAGCAAAAGCAAAAGAAAATTAAACAATGAAGCATGGATTTAATGTGCTAAACAAAACTAAAAATTACCTCAATGTAGGTGGCAATTCCCTTGGTTGAAGTTTCTGATGCAATTTCCAAGCCTTGACCGATAGCTGCCTTTTCCCTTTTTTGTGTTTGGATTTTGTGGAAGAAAATGTGTAGAAGGAGCCCCTTTTTTTTTTTTGTTCCTCTTGTCTGATGAGGGAGAGAGCCGAGAGAGAGGAAATTGAGCCAAAAAGGTGGAGTCTTTTTTTTTTCCTCCTCTTTTTCAAGAGAGAGCCGAGAGGGACTTGTAGCAAAAATGGAGCTTGTGTGCTGAATCTTCCAAAATGATGATTTCTCAATTAATGAAAAGATCAGTCCATGGACATTGAGTGTGAAATGGGTTAATAGTTAATTTGGTGAAGCAAAATGATCAAAATGATTTTTTGATTTTTTTTGTTTTGTTTTTTTTTTTCTTTTCGTAAAGCAAACCTGCAAAAATGAGAAAATGCATATTAAAATGCAAGAAAATAAATAATTTATTAAATAGAAAAATCTTAATAAAATATTAAAAATTGACAAAAATTTGGTGTCTACAGGGGATATTTTGAAATCTAAGGGGAATCATGTGCCAATGAAAAACCAAGGGAGGTTATGTGTAATTTACGACAAGATCATGTAAAGTCTGTCACATTTTAATTGGACTAAAACTTTCCATATCAAGGATAAGATCAAGGATGTGTCGAACTCAATCAGGGCTAGCTAAATACGACAGACGGACCCATATTAAGACTGTTGTGGATGATTTCTCTAGTGATTTGGGTAAAGATTTTGAAAGGATTAAAACGGCGATTGAAGAGTTCACATTTGTATATTTTTCTAACTTCGAAGACAACACCAAATAAAAAATACAAAAAAAAAAGTAATTTTGGCAAATGTAGAGCTAAATCTATGATTTGCAGGCTCCAATTGAGGGAGAGAAGAGAAAAGGAAAAATGGAAAAAAAAAAAAAGAGAGAAGAAATGGAGAGAGACAGAGAGAGTCAGAGAGAGAGAGAGAGAGAAATTGGCTTAAACCTGCCTTAGTTATAGTCGCTTTTACTTTTGCCCTGACTGTTTGTTAAAAGAGTTTTTGGTTAGTATATATGGATCATGTGATTATTTTCAGGCCATAAGTGGTTGAAATTAGTGATTTCGATCATATTAGACCTTTTATACTTTTATGAGGAAAGTAAAATCAGCATTTTAAATTTAAGGAACGACAAAATTCCACTGGCGAATTCGAAGGTATATTTTGGATGATTTTCCTTCTATATATAAAACATGAGGCATGGTTTTAGTGTTAAAATTTTTTATCATCTTTTATTTTTCCAAAAGTAAAGATTTACTATAGATAACTACTAAAATTCAATAACTTCCAATAATTTCTGATAATTTCTTTTTTATCTGTTATTTCTTTGGCAAAAAAAAATAATAATCATACTTCTTTTGTATTTTTGTTTGCAACAAAAAATATAAAAGTTATAATAACTTCCACTAGCATTAATAAATATAACTTAATTTTTTATTAATTTGCACACCATACGGCATGATTTTTCCATTGATCTTTCTGTATATAAAGCATGAGCCATGCAGGGGTGGAGCTAGAAAAAAATTCAATGGGGGCAAATTTAAAATGTTAAATTATGCTACTTTCAAATTTTAAATCCCTATCAAAATTCTTAATAAAGTTTTATCTATTTGTGAAGGTGAAATAACAAGAGAGCTAGCAATTTTTACAAATTTATGTGTGTTGAGAAAAAAAAAAAAAAAAGACAGCAACTTTTCGAATGGATTTGTATGGTGAGAGCAAATTGGACAAGAGTGAGAAGAAGAATAAAGATAAAGTTGAATCTTTGGTGATTGGTTTTTATTTATATGTGAGAGGTGAAATGAGTTATTTATTATTTTTAATCAATCCTCTTGGAGTAGACAAAGTGATAAAAAAAGAATAATATTACTTAAATATGTTTTAAAAAAAACTAAAATCTTGTTAAAAAGCAGTGGGGCAATATTCTCTAATTATAGGGGTAAAGGTATGAACTTGTATGTGTCAAATTCGAACCAGTGTTTGCAACATCTTCGAGCACCATAAAACTAAGCCTCAACCCCTATTAGATTATACTACAGCCCACACCATCCCATCACTTATCTCAATATTAGGGATTCATTCGATCAGCAATCTTACCCTTCAATTGTCAATCATAAAGGGCCGACACTAAATTCTAGAGATGGCAAAATGGGCAAATTGATGGGTATAAATGAAATTAGATTCGTATCAAACCCAATCTCAAAACTAGAAAATCCATCCTGTCTAAAGGATGGGTAACCCATTGAAATTTGGGACAGATTGCTATCACCACTAAATCCTAACTCAAGGGTTCAACCGATCAAACTATGGAGACTACATCACTAAGGAATTCGCAAATCCAGACTACAAGGGAGCTCTCCATAAGTGCTGTGCTCTAGCTGACGAACAAGGCTGTTGGCTAAACACATTTTTCATAGTGGCCATTTGACTTGAAGATCCTAAATCATATCTTGGATAAATAGACACTTAACATATCCAAAATCATGCATTAGATTCAAGATTGAGCCGCTAAAATTCTTTAACAACTAACCTTCGATTCCAAAAGAATTATTTCCCACATTGGTTCGAAAACTAGAGAAAGAGTCCTTAATATGTAAGTGAGGACCCAAAACCTAATAATTTAAACTTTCTAGTCAATGATGGATTCCTGACTTAATTACATACTGGGTCTTTTTGGTGAACTCTCCCTGGTGTTTCCCCGAATCTTCTAATTGCGAGATTGGACTACTCATAGGCAAGTGAATTTTTCTCAGAGTTGGATCAGAGAACATCTCTTCTTGGTGGTGGGCTAAAGTGCCAAGGAGATTGGCTAGTGTTGGACTAAATATGTCATGGGTTGGCAGGAGCTTGGAACCCAATTTGGATATTGAAAGAAAAGTGGGTCTATGATTGAGAGAGAGATGACCTTGGACGTTAATGTGGGTTTGCATTGAGATTTGAAGTGTGCTTGAAGAAGAGCTTATCTTGTTGGTGATAGACTGAAGTGCCAAGAAGTTTAGCTACTGTTAGACCGAGTATGCCATGGATTGGCCGGGTTTGAAATCCAGTTTGGATGTTGAAGAATATTGGATCTATGATTGGTAGAGGAAATGACATAGATGTTATGGTGGAATTGCGTTGAGTATTAAAGTATCTTGAAAAAGAACTTGTTACTCATGAAGAGGGAGATTATTAGACTCATGAATAAAGAATTATGTTTCACGTTAGTTTGAGAAAGAGAGAAAGAGTCCTTAATATGTAAATGAGGGCCTGAAACCCAGCGGTTTAACCTTTTTCATCAATGTTAGGTTCTTAACTTACATATTTGGTCTTTTTAGCAGGCTCACTTGAGTGTTTCTCCCTAACAAGTTTGTTGTGATTCAACTGCTGAACAAACATGTTTCAAAGTATACAACAATTTAATGACAAATAATGAAAAATGTTTATCCCTAACAAGTTTGTTGTGATCTAGCCGCAAAATAAACGTCTCAAAGTGTACAACAATTTAATGACAAATAAACTACAAACATGAAAATAAACGAGACACAAGATTTTTGTGAGATCATAATAACTTGAACCTAAATCCAACCCTTGTATAATTTTTCTTATCTCTTGAGTGTTTCTCCCTAACAAGTTTGTTGTGGTTCAACTGTGAAACAAACATGTTTCAAATTATACAACAATTTAATGACAAATGAGGAAAAGTGTTTCTCCCTAACAATTTTGTTTTGATCCAGCTGCGAAACAAACATGTCTCAAAGTCTATAACAATTTAATGACAAATAAACTACAAATATGAAAATAAATGAGACAAAAGATTATTATGAGATTACAACAATTTGAACCTAAACCTAACCCGTATATAATTTTTCTCACCTCCCAAGAGCTTTCTCTCACCTCATGTATAAGGCTACATAATGCCAACAATACCTTCTCCGGTGGACTCTCCGATGGGCAAGGGAAATAGGAAAATTGCAATGTGACTAGCTTGAGGGAAGATAAGAAGTCTCCAGGCATCAATTTGGTTCCTTCACGGTTGTCGGCAGCCTCATCTGAATAATCCTGTTAGGTGAAGTTCTGAAAAAAAAAGAAAAAAAAATGCCATAGTCGGTTTGGCAGCAGATGCATGAACTTCCACTCCAGTCTGGACCGATAAAGCTACATACAGAATCTGTTTTATCTTTTGAAAGATTCAAGGACGCCATTTTTGTTTATCACTGCTGTAGCATCTTTCTACACTTGATGCCACAATAATCAATTTCTGAGACTCCATTGCATTACCTTTTGAGTTCTCAAATGATGCGCCTATTTGGTTTAGGGGGAATACAGGTGAAAATTCAATTTTCTTGTTACCAAATACATTGAATTATTATTGAAGCCTACAGTCAATTGCATCTAAGAAGCCCTTGCCTTTTCCCCATTAACTTAGAATTATCAAATTCTATCTTCCAACTAACAAGGGAACCAACCAACCAATTCAAGTTCTAATCCAACATCCAAGTGATCTTAGCTAGTTTCAGTTCTGGTTTTGAAAAATCGGAAGTATGGACCAGAAAAGAAGTGGAAGTAGGAAATTATTGGACGGTAAAGAAGATAGAATCAGTGAACTTCCCGAAAGTGTTTTGAGTCGCATCCTATCCCGTTTACCAATAGAGGATGCTGTTAGAACTAGTGTTGATAAATGGGAGTACAAATGGACTTCCATTTACAACTTAACCTTTGATGAAGGAAAGAGTTTTCGATACTCGCACAAGTGAGGCAAATGGAAGCGCAGAAGGAGCCTAAAAAGACAGATTTTATGGACTTTGTGGACAGAGTGCTTCCTCTTTCTAAGAATTCATCTATCAAAGAGTGTCACCTCTTGTTTCTAGATGCCTATGATCCATTCCGTTTGAAAACTTGGATCACCGCTGCTCTAAGAGCTAATGTCCCGAGGCTTTGTATTTCATACGAAGGGAACTTAGTATTTCCCCGTTGGTTTTTCACATTTGATTCTCTGACGAGATTGAAACTCAAACTCTGCAAGTTTAAAATTCCAATGACCATATGTAATTCAAACCATCGAACTTTGGATATCCATGATATTGAATTCCAGAACGCTGACCCTTCTAGCCATATTTCTTACCTACTCTGTCATTGAAGAGTTTCTGTCATCAGATTGCTAATGGAGGAATGTGAATAAGCTTAAAACACAGACACCAATGCTTGCTAGGTTCGAGATGACAGGCTCCATCTTTGAACATCTGTGAACGTGCAAATGACGGAACAACTGACAGGAAAATAGAGATTTGTAGGGGCAACCTTGCAAATTTCAAATGTAGTGTTGATAAGTTCGCCAATATCTATTTTTCTAGCCTATCAAGAATTGTTGATGCATCTCTAGAGTATTTGGAGCCTGAAATGAATGACAATATTAACCAAAGAAGCGAGACAGGTGTTCGAGCCTGTATGATCTTGACAAGATTCTCTGTTTTCATCAGCTTCCTGGAACTATCTACTGATCTGGTCGGGGTAAAGATTCCCCCTTATGCCAGTTTCTAAATCTCACCTCAAGCAAAATTGTTCATTTATAGTTCTTCAGAATTTAATTTTGCAATTACCTCTTGCTATTCTCTTTCATTATTCACGCAATTTGAGTTTGTAGATAAGAATATAGAGGCAAGTAACAGGCTCAGTCTACGATTTATCATGACTCATGACGTCTTGCCATTCTGATAAATGATTAGCTTCATGATGTACATGATCTTGCTAGAAAATACCCCTATGCCTTTTTCTTGTGTTGTATCTTGACTGATGCTTATGGCTGTAAATAAGTCTAATCAAACCAAACATCAAACTATTCAAACTTCTTTGATTATTGTAAAAAGCTTGAAATTGTTTTTGAGCTTGCTTTATTTATTTATCAAGCTGATCTCAAATGAGGTTTTACGAAGGCAAGCTCGAGCAGGTTGCGTTTTCTTATCTACAAATTCTAATTTTTCATTTTTATACTTTGAAAGTTGATGCTATTCAAGTTTGACTTGATTAGTTAGCGAACCAATTCTAAACAATCTCTTATTGAGCTAAACTAGTTTCAAGTATGGAGTAGGTTGGTTCACCTTTCAGCCCTTCTAATGCTAGCCTAATTGCCCGATCTCCTCAAGGTACTTGCTGGTGCGTATCCGCAATGTCCTCCTCTTTTCTTTTATGAGCTTGCCCACCTCAAAGTGTATTCAGCAAGTATTCCAATTCAGTGTGATGCAGCACTCATGAAGATGGCACCAGGTCTTGAATCACTTACATTTGCTGGGGGTAAAATAAAGATTACCATTTCCACGCTCCTGAAAGTCTTTTTTTTTTGCAGACTTCGTTAACTTTTGTGTTTATGTGCTTTGGTGGTTCCTTAATGTTTAACCTGTAGTCCTATTCATTGTCTTCCTTGTTTAACTTCATTAAACAGGAATTTTCGAGGCAAGCTGCTGATGACTACGATCAAATTCAATTGTTGCCTGGATATCTATCTTTCCTCGAGGTAATCAAACTGGTATATTCGTACATTCATAAGCCAACGGAGAGTACTTTGGTGAAATTTTTTCTGCGGAATGCTGTAAAGCTTAAGGAGCTGTTGATTTATTCACAGCATGAGGGGCATAAGGTGGATGAAGTTAGAGATCATCTGCTAATGTTTATCCAATCCCTTAATTGGAGAACTCTAAGAGCTCTAAGAGTTTAATTGCGAGGAGAACTCCAAGAGCCTTATTTTAATTATGGGCCAATTCCGGTGATTGCAGGTTAATGAAGCTTGCTACTAGCCCACTGAACACTTGTCACCACAAGTAACTGGACAAATTAAAGGGAAATGAAAACTTTTCACCAAGATGACTAGAACAAAATTATGCATTCATTTTTCCATCACAATTAGGGGTATCAAGTGGGCCTGACGAGTTAGATTTGACAAGTCCAAGTTTGGCTTATAAAAATACAGTACTTGGTGTGTTTGGATTGTAAGTTATTTGAAATATTTTTACTGTAGCACTTTTTGTGATGTGATGTATGTGAGATAAAAAGGTAATTGGGAAGATAAAAAGGTGTATTGAAAATTGTAATGGTGATGTCAGCAAATATATTTGGCCAAATAATTGGCTGTCCAAACACACTCAGTAGCACTTTCATGTTTTGGGACTCAGTATCTAGGCTCAATGTGTAAAACTCATACTCAGTTCACAAAAATACAAGAGTTTTGGCCTAATTCGAACTTGGCCCAAATTCACAATTAATACATAACTTTAAAAATAATATACATATAATATTTATTTTATTGTATCATAATATATATATATGTTATAAACTATTTACATTATAATTTATAATTATTACATAACATGCATCATTATGAATAAAAAATAGTTATTTATGTGCTTAATCGGGTCGGGTCGGGTCGGGTTTTAATCAAGTTGAGTCTCTTTAAACACATAATCGGCTCACAATTTAATCGGGTCTTAACCTCCACCTCGCCCTATAGCCCAATAATATGCAAGGCTCGACTCGAATTATTTCGAATCAATTTGGTTGAGTTTTGGTTGACACAACCCATTAACAACCCTAATCAAGACCACTATTTTTCACTTTCTTTTTGGGTATGAAAATGGCCTATTTACATAAATAGTTGCTAGGCACAGAAGCCTTTTTTTTTTTTTTTCTCAATTCTCCTGCTACTTTCTTAATGCCAAGCTCATTACCAATTAATTTGTATTTCTTAGACAAGATTATTTCATACATGTTATATTATTTTTATTTTCATGATGGTTTTTCAACTATTTTTTGGTAAAATAATTATATTTAAATACTTACTTAAAATTTTTCATAAAATAATGTGAGAATATGTTTATACATGTGCACGGCAAAAGAAGACATTCTGCAGAAACATTTTATGAAGAGTGCATAAAACAAGTATATTTGTTTATTTTAAATATTGTTTTTCTTAGGTACAATTTTCCAACGAATATTTGTGGAAAGGTACAAAGAATGAGTAAAATTAAAAAAAAAAAAAAGGAAAGAAGTAAAGAAAGGAAGAAAGAAAGGTTGTAACTTACATGAATTTGGTAAATAAGGCAAAAGGATTAAAAAAACACGTTGTCATTAGCATTACATTGAGGACAATATGTTCACATCGATATTTATGCAGACATGCATCCATATGCACAAGTATTGGTAGCTTTTTCCTCTTTTATTTTAACTGTGTGGACATCTAAACAAGTATTGGTAGCCTTTTCTCTCGTATTAATGCTCAATAATTCCATCTTCTAAGTGAGATATAACCACCATGAAGGTTTGGTGAGGGCAACTTTCATGTGCAAAAAGTTGCAAAATTATACAGCTTTGCCACCTTGAATGTCACGGAGTTGATCGTTTTACCAAAACTGTAACTCCTGGGCTTGAATTATGTCATATCAAGTAATGACAATTCCATTCAAAGGGTTAATCCTTATACGCTGTCAATTGCTTCAGGGCTTGCATTTATGTGATATAGCAGTTAGATCCTTATTTGGTGTGGAAAGTAACTAATTTCCTACTTGGTTTCAGTTATGAATTGTAAACATACCCAAGTCCTTATCCTGCAGAAGTATATCATAATGCAAAGAAATATTGGTCAAATTGGTTTCTGCCAGGTCTGTTTCTTTTCTTGTGATTGTAAGCATTGGAGAATACTTGATATCGTAGATGTGAGATTGTATGGCTGTGTGTGTACATCAAAAGTGAGTACTTTGTAAGATTGAAAGTTGACTAGATTAATTATCTTTCTTTACCTCTTTTTCCTATGTCACTTCAAGATTGATTAATACATTCAATCCCAGGATCCACGCACAGCTAATAGAATTGCTGCACACAAAGGGCAATTATGCAACATCCCTGTCATTCTGGTACGTTTCTTACTATTTTGATAACCATACATAATTTTCGTCAAAGGAATTCGTAAGATCAATAAGGTGACATCTCCAAGTTCTGCATATGAGAGCAATAAATGCCTTTCCTATCTCAATTGTTTTATCTGCACAGTTCCATAGTCAGCCTGGTTAGAGATGCATGAACTTCCCCTCCAATATGGACTCGTAAAGCTACATTATACTGAATCAATTCTATCTTTTGAAACATCCAAAGACACCATTTCTTATTTTTCATTTCTCAAGAAGATAAATATGGATAGCATTTATGATGTACGATTATTGGAGTGTATTGGAAGAATTCATTTGCGAGAAAAATGTGGAACCTGTGTGTATGTTTGGAAGTAGTTCATGAACCTCGTACACTGTAGCATCTATCTATATTAATGCCACAACACTCAATTTCTGAGACTCCATCTGATTACCGTTTTAGTTCCTAAATATGCGTACGTATGGTTTAGGGAGAGTACTTGTGAAAAGTCAGTTTGCGTTTCCTTGTTACCAAATACATTGAATTATTATTGAGAACCTTAACAGTGTCAATTGCAACTAAGCAGCCCATCCGTTTTCCCAACTTACAAATATGGAATTCTAGCTTCCAACGAATGAAGGAATCAACCAACCAATTCCAGTTCTAGGCTAAGCCAAAATCCAAGTGATCTTAGCTAGTTCCAGTTCTAAGCCAAAATCCAAGTGATCTTAGCTAGTTCCAGTTCTAAGTTGAAAAATTGGAAGCATGGACAAGAAAAGAAGTCGAAGTAAGGAATTATTGGACAGTAAAAAAGATAGAATCAGTGAACTTCCCGAAAGTGTTATGAGTCACATCCTGTCCCGTTTGCCAACAGAGGATGCTGTTAGAACAAGTGTCTTATCAAGGAAATGGGAGTACAAATGGACTTCCATTTATAACTTAACCTTTGATGATAGGAAGAGATTTTGTTACTCGCACAGGTGGAGGATGTGGAAGGCGCAGAAGCAGCTTAAAAAGACAGATTTTATGAACTTTGTGGACAGAGTTCTTGCTCTTTCTAAGAATTCGTCTATCAAAGAGTGTCACCTTTTGTGTCTAGACGTGTATGATCCATTTCGTATTAAAACTTGGATCACTGCTGCTCTAAGCTCTAATGTCCAGAGGCTTCTTATTTCATATGTAGCGGACTTGGTATTCCCTCGTTGGTTTTTCACATCTGATTCTTTGATGAAATTAGAACTCAAACACTGCAAGATCAAAATTCCGATGAATATATCTTACTCAAGCCTTCGTATCTTGGATATCCATGATGTTAAATTTCAGAATGATGAATCCTTGCAATCTAGCCACCTGGTGTTTACCTTCCCTGTCCTTGAAGAGTTTCTGTCTTCGGGTTGCAAATGGTGGAATATGAAGTTTCTTGAAATAGAGGCTCCAAGGCTTGCCAGGTTTGAGATGACAGACTGCATCTTTGAACATGCAAATGATGGATCAAATGATTGCAAAATAGAGGTTTGTGGGGGCAACCTTGCAAAATTCAAATGTAGTGTTGATAAGTTTGCCAGTTTCTATTTTTCTAGCCAATCAAAACTTGTTGATGCATCTCTTCATTATTCGGAGCCTTACACGATTGATGATCTTAAGTTAAGGATGGAGACATCTTTTCGAGCCTGTATGATCTTGAGACAGCTCTCAGCTTTCATCAGATCCTTGGAATTATCTACTGATCTGGTCCAGGTTTGTTTAAGCAGCATGTTTTTATACAATTGATCATAATCTGACATTTTGCAATTAACTTTTGTTATTATCTTCATCATTCACACATTTTGAGATTGTGGATAAGAATACAGAGGCAAGCAACAAGCAACAGGCTCAGTCTACATAAACGTTAGATGTGTTAACTTTTAAGATGCCTTGCCATTTTGATAAATGCTTGGACTTTTAGATATACATATCTTGCTAAAGAATATCATGATGCCTTTTCCTTGTGTTGTATCTGGACTACTGGTAGCTTAACTAGCTATACTATTTTCTCAAGGTACTTTCCCATAGTGATCCATCATATCCTCTTCCGTTCTTCTATAAGCTTACCCACCTCAAAGTGTATTCAGCAAGAATGGCAATTGAGTGTGATGCAGCTCTGATAGACTTTTTGAAGATGGCGCCAGCCCTTGAATCACTTCTGTTTACTGGGGTAGGTTAATTAGTTTTTACCGTTTTGCAAGCCCCTGAAAGTTAAGAAAAAAGCCATAAATTTTATCACTCCATATACTGGGGTATGTATGTCTTTTGTGCATGTTTTGTCAATTCCATCTGGTTGAAACTGATTTTTTTTTCCTTTATGTTATAAATAACTTCACTGAACAGCAATATTCAAGCAAGGCTGCTGGCAACAATGATGGAATTGAATTGATGCCAGGGAATTTCTTATGTTGCCTCAAGGTAGTCAAATTAGAATATTCTGCCTATTTTACTAGACCAACGGAGAGTCGTTTGGCGAAGTTTTTACTGAGGAATGCAGTGGAGCTGAAGGAGTTCTTGATTTATCAACAGCAGAGGCGGCATGAGGCAGATCAAGTTAAAAACCAGCTTTTAAAGTGTTCCAGAGGCTCAAATCATGTATTTATACTGTGCATTTGAAAGTTTTAGGTGGCGTTTGGTTCGCACGTCGGAATCGGATTCGGATTCGGAATCGGATATCTTGGGTTTGGAATGAGGTCATTCATTCCAATATATTTGTTTGGTTCAAGTACCTGGAATGTGTATCATTACTATAGTTGATGTTTGGTTTGTCCACAAAACCACATCGTAAATGATAATCATTAGCTCTTTGTAAATAAGATATAAGAAATTTTCACTAATTAAATATATTAGTATAAATGTATTAGTAAATATATTAGTATAAATGTATTAGTAAATTTAGATAATAATATTATCATTATAAGTTTGTAACTAATTAAATTAAATATTATATATATAATTAAATATAAATATATAATTATATAATTATATAATATATACAAATATTAATTATACTAATATTTTATATAAATATAATATATATTACATATTAAATATAGTTATTATTATATATTATTATATTTAAAATAATTATAATTATAATTATATAACTTATTAATATTACATACATGTATATATTATAATTATATGCACATATAATATACATTTATAAATATACATATATATTATAAATATAATATTATATAATATTAATAAATTTATAATATATATTATATAAGTATAATTATATTTAACTAAATAATTATAATATATAATTATATAATACAATAACATCATTATTATAAGTTTGTAACTAATTAAATTAAATGTTATATATATAATTAATTAGAATTATACAAACGCTATAAAATAAATACATAATTATAATTATATAATATATAAATATTAATTGTACTCATATTTTATATAAGTATAATGCATATTAATATTAGATATAGTAATTATTATATATTATTGTATTTAAAATAATAAATATAATTATAATTATAATTATATAATTTATTAATATTATATACATGTGTATATTATAATCATATGCACATATAATATGCATTTATAAATATACATATATATTATAAATATATTATTACATAATATTAATAAATTTATATATATTATATAAATATAATTATATTTAACTGAATAATTATAATATATATTTATATAATGTACTAATATTATAATTATAATATATTATATATATGTACATAACTATAATTATATAATATATAAATATTAATTGTACTCATATTTTATATAAGTATAATGCATATTAATATTAGATATAGTAATTATTATATATTATTGTATTTAAAATAATAAATATAAATATAAATATAATTATATAATTTATTAATATTGCCTACATGTGTATATTATAATCATATGCACATATAATATGCATTTATAAATATACATATATATTATAAATATATTATTACACAATATTAATAAATTTATATATATATTATATAAATATAATTATATTTAACTAAATAATTATAATATATATTTATATAATGTACTAATATTATAATTATAAGATATTATATATATGTATATATTATAATATATAATAAATATAATATATATAAATATTAATTATATCATTGTATAATTATAATATGTAATTGGATTTGTTTCTTGGAATCAAACTTGGGAATTGGACAAAACCCACCAAAATACTTGGGAATGGAGAAACACCAAATTTTTAGAAATCATTCCAAGATTTCAATTCCCATTCCAGTAAACCAAACACCATTTATGGGGTTCATTCCATTCTCCGAATCCGATACCCTCTTACCAAACGCCCCCTAAAGAATTCGGGATCTTCAATCAAAATATTGCCATTACAAGATGATAAAGGTCTTGCCTGAGAGATTTGCTAAACTTCGGGCTATCTTCTGGGGTCCTTTATTTTTTTTGGTTTACACATATTCAGATTTTCATATTTACCTTCTTCACTGATCTAGATGTATGTTCCTTGCCAAGTATTTTTTTATTTTTGGGATAATATTAGAAACCTCCCTTGATGTTTGTCTTAATATCACCTGGCACTCCCAAAAGTTTTAAAAATATCACTTACCTCCCTTACTTTTGTTATTTGTTTAACAAAATTTTTAAAAATCCTAAACTATCCTTTCACTGGCCAAATAAAAATGTTCCTAAACCACTTTGTTTCACTTGAAGAAAACCATCACCTCAAAAACTATACCCCATAAAAATATAAATTTGAAAAATAAAAAGAAATTTGAAAAGAAATACACTTGCATCAATTTGACTCTATATGTTAAAAAACTGATTTCTTATCAATTTATATTTTTTTCCAACATCTTCTCAACCCTTGATCAAACCATTAAACTGTATCAATCATTATGAAAATCAATTCAAAATAAGCAAATAAATTATACTCCACTTAATCATAATCACAAAAAGTAAAAAATAAACAAAATCGAATATATTATAATTTACAAATAAAATATTACATAGTCATCCGAAAAATGAGTAAGAGAAAATGATGGAGAAAAGAGAAAAAAAAAAAAAAGTAACTTTCATTTTTTTTAATTTTTGAGCTCCATTTATTTGATATGTTGTAAATTATGTGTCAAGTGAGGGTTAATATAGTCTTTTTATAATTAGTATGAGAAAAAAGTGATATTTCTAAAACCTCATAAGTATCAAGTGATATTAAGAGAAACCTCAAGGGAGGTTTCTGATATTTCTGATACTATACCTTATTTTTACTGCTTTATGAGGTCGTTTGTCTTTCCTTTTGTCTCTGTCTCTTTTCATTTTTCTCTTTGCTGTTTTTTGAGCAATGGAGTGCACTTTTTTTTTCCATGCTAAGTGTTGACAAGATACTAATTAGTAACAAACGTGCACGAAGTTATTGGATAATTTCTTTTCTGGTTCAAACATAATCTCTGATCCGCACATGTCACGATCCAGTCCAAGAGCTGGCCCAAGTAGATTTTTGGGCCCAAATTTACTGGTCCAAAATAGTTAATCCAAGTTACAAAGTAGCCCATGAACCCAAGTTCTTAACAATTTCTTTCTCTTAACCATTTCTTTCTTTTACATCCTTTCATCTTTAAGACTTTGCATTCTCACAAACACTTGCATTTCCTTGCGTAGCCAGAATCATAACCCTGGTTTCAACACTTCCTTGCACAATAGTAAAATTGCAAACGAATCGAACAGTTCGAGTCAAAACCCTACTCGAGCTCAGTTAATATCAAGGTCGAGCTCAAAGATACTCAACTAGTTAACTTGCGAGCCAACTCAATTATATATACATATATATATATATTATTTTTTATTTTAATAATAAAAGTACATATATATCCCTAATATTTTATTATTTGATAAGAAAATTTATTATTTTATTTGATTTTTTAAAAAATGAAATAATTATTTTTATTTTTTTAAACTCGAGCTCAAGCTCGATCTTGACTCGATCTTTACATTGAAAGTTCGTTGAGTTTGGGTTTGAGTTCGAGGTTGATAAAATTAAGTCGAGACTCGATACAATTAGATCAAAATTCGACTCGATTCGACTCGTTTGCAGCCTTGATAATCAGAGCCATAACCCGTTGGTTTGAGGCTCACTCTGTTCAGAGATCACACAAGATTCACTCTGATACCAACTGTCACGATCTAAGTCTAAGAGCTGACCTAAGTAACTTTTTCAACCGAAATTTACTGGCCTAAAATGGTTAATCCAAATTACAAAGCAACTCATAAGCCTAAGTTCTTAAACCATTTTTTTCTTTTGCAATTTTTCCAACGCGGGATGCTACATTACACGAGAAAAAGGAGAAAAGAGAAATGAATGGTTTGAACGTCGAAGTAAGAACCTCAGGGATATCCCTGCCAATCAAGTCTTAAGGAACAATTGCTGGTAATTTTACATCAAAAATAGTTATCATCAATAATATTCGGGAATTTAATGGTGAAAATTAATCAACAGAATGTTCATGTACAAATCGGTTTTGAAACTATATGGCTTGTTACCTTTGCTGTGATGAAATACACTTGCATTCAAAGGCTCCAAACAGGCTGTCAGTTAACTAGGCTACCTATTGGATTGGATGAGGTACATTTCCATTCATAGGCTCCATATAGGCTGTCAGCTAGGATTAGATACCTACTACATTGGCTGAGGATAGGAGCTGAAAAGGTTGAGGATGATCCATGTGAAAGCATATATTTTATGTAAATAGTTTTACGGGCCGGGTCAAATAACCATTAAAGTGAAATTAGAAATTTAAGAATTTTTGTAACGAAGTACTTAACACAGTTAACATTCATCTAACTTATTTTATATATATATATATATATATATATATATATATACTAATAATTATCATTCTTTATATTTATTTATTTTTTTATTTAATTTTATTTACTATCCTTTAAATTTATTTTTTTAATTAATTTTACATTTTAAAAAATAACACTTGAATTATATTTTAACGAATAGCTTATGTACACTAATTGGATAAACTCGAGATTTAAAATAGTTTCACGTAGGTGATTTGATAGGATGGCTATGGACTAGTGCTTATATACCATTTCTTTCTTTTCCTCATTTCTAACGTGGAACATACAAGTTATAGGGGTGATCTCCACCCTACACGTTGGACTTAGCCCCATGTATTGTTGGAATTACAACTGCTGCAGATGCACCTTTCTCAATGTAATATAATCAATGCCCCATTTCCAATTATATAAAACCTGTGTCACAGTGGAATGCATAGATTTGTCTAGGAATGTAATCGAGTTTAATCAAGACTCGAGCTCGAGCATTGATATATCCGAACTCGATCCGAACTCGATTCGACGTACAAGAAAAATATTCGAGCGAGTAGCATTATTACTCGAGTTCAAGTTTGATACATTATTCATAGAACTCGAACTCGATTCACATGGCATGAAGTCAAAACGAGCTGTATTGAATTCGAGTCAGAAAGATTTGAAATTTTTTGATAATTTTTGAGTGAAAAGATATTATCACTCTTAAAAAAATTTCATATAACTTAAAATATTTTATAAATCCAATCACTTTTACGATCACAAGGGTAATTTTATAATAATAATATATTAAAAAATTAAACTTAAAAAATTCGATAAGGCTCGACGAGCTATCTACTCTTGCTATTAGATTTGTATATTTGAACTCGAGTCACGTGTTTTTGACCGAGCTGCTGGTTCTAGATTTTTCCGACATCATTTTCCCAAATTATTTCTATTCAATCACTCGCTCCCCAGTATTAATTTTGAAATGACTCTCAGAATAGTTTCTGAAATTTTAAATTGCCAAATTGCCCTTTTATTCAAACACTAATTTATGGGTTTTTTTAGTCATTTCAATGCTGTAAAGATAGCTAGTAAGTAAAACAGTCTAAAATTAGAGTTTTTTTTTTTTTTTTTTTTTGCACTAGAGAGATTTTCATTCATTACATTTGCAATTTAGGAATTTAGGAGGTCACACGGACTTCACATTTTCCCTGAAATACAGTAAAAACATAAGGTAAGATATGATCCTCTTCTGTTGCTACATTTTTCCTGTTTTCTGGTTTGATTGAAGTCTCTGTATGTCATATTTTGTATGGAAGCAGTTGGATTTTTGTGGGTTCCTCTTATTTTTCGATAGTTGGTTAATTGTGGCTCAATTACGCTCTGATTCTTGGATTTGTTCATTTTTTGTTTAGTTAATTCATTCACTTACAGTTTTGAAATTTGTTCTAGTTCCTTCGTTTTCTAAAAAAGAAATTTAAAGTGGTTAGAAATTTTACGTTGCAGGGTTTTGATCTGTCTCGAGTTCTGTTTCGTTGTTGAATTTTAATTAATTGAAGTCTATGTGTTTTTGTTTCTCGTAGTAGAATAATTTGATTATGGTCCATAATTCCTTCCCGATGTTCATGTGCTTTCTTAGTTACTTGGCTGACAGTTTGGTCTAGTTTTGGGGGATTAGGGGATGAAAATCAGCAGAAAACTTGAGTTAGTAGAGAAAAAGGAAAGATTCTAAACTTGGCAAGTTTCTTGCCTTTTGTTTGAGAGTTTGGGAATGAAACGGAATGATATCCAATTTGTTGAGTATTGCTATTAGTCTACTTTACATTTCACGTGTATTATTCATTGAGTATAATTAATTTAGGCAAAATGGGTGACTAGAAAGGTTTAATAAGCTTTCATTTCACTTTCCTTCATTTCTCCCCATGTCTGAAATTCAATTGAATTATTTTCTCCAATCTCGTTGTTTACCTCAATCAAACTGCCAAACAGGAGAATTTTCATTTCTACCTTCTTTTTTCTCCAAGTCACTGGATTCAAACTTCAGTTACATTCATAGATTCCGAATGTTAAGCGATCGAATGTGTTGGAAATGAAACATGCAGGGCTAAACCAGGAGAGGTCAAATTATTATTATTCCAAATTGTATTTAAATGGGAATACATGGACTAAACTGTGTAAAAGTCTGGCACATAAAAGCACAAAACTACAACTTGTCCTTCTATGTTGAAGTTTCAAGTTTGTTTCTTATTACATTTTCTTTTCAGCTTTTTCAGTGTTGAGTTGTTTGCTTAGAATGGGGATATGAATTAATTCTTCATCGATTCTCGAGTTGTTTGCCTCGAAGTTTAGGGTATCGTAGTTCTGGTGGATATTACCCACATACGTGTAGGATTTGTGTAATATGCTTGATATCTTTTCGGTTTAAGGGTGTATTGATTTTACATTCAATTTTTGCTCATTTAGGTCTACGCTAAAAGATTGTTGTTAAATATCTAATGTTCTATCTCTACCTTTGGTCTTCTGAATTGCTTGGTGCTAGGTGTTTTTGCTGCTTTTGGAAGGTATGAGTTTCAAAAATTCTGAAGATTGGAGAAGACAAAAGTATGACAGACTAAGTGCTTTACCAGATGCTGTCTTATGCCACATCCTTTCATTTCTCCCAATGAAATATGTCGTTGCAACCTCCATTTTATCTACCAGATGGAAATACCTTTACATGTCTGTTCCTGTGATAGAACTAGATGACACTGTACATTCTCAAGAAGAAGAAGAATCTCAGGACAACATCAGAAGCGACAGTTTTAGAAGATTTGCAGATAGGGTGCTTATGCTGCGAAATGCTGACATAATTCAATTTCATCTCAAATGCACAACGACTTTCGAAAGTTCAGTAATCAATGCATGGTTATGTGCTGTGCTTTTGCATAAGGTTCAGGTGCTTAATCTTTTCATGAAATATGACAATCCTAGATGTTTAACAAGTGAACTTTTCACTTGTAAAACACTTCAGTGGTTAAACCTGGATAGCTCCATTATCATCAAGCCGAAGTTAGTTCATTTACCAAATCTGAAGATCTTACGTCTTTTCGGAGTAGAATTAACGGATGATGGTTCTATACCACAGATCCTTGCTGGTTGTCCTAAGCTTGAGCATCTGCACATGTGTGGTTGCCAATTGCATGGAATTCAAGTTCTTGATATTTCAACTCCTTCTCTGAAGAGCTTAGAATTTTTCAATTGTTACGGTGCATTCCGAGTTGTCATTGATACCCCAAATCTTGAGGACCTGTGCTATGTTGATTTTTTAAATGGAGATCCATTGGTGAAAAATCTGAAGTCATTGGTCAAAGCTTATTTGTTTCCTTACTCTGTAACTCTACAAAACACAGATGATGCATGCTTATGTGGGGGTCATGTCTCTAAGTTCCTGAATGCAATGGCTAACACCAAGTCTCTTACTCTCCTAACTGTTTGCTTGGAGGTAAGCTTTCATGCTTTTTCTATTTCTTCAGCTTTTTCAAATATTGTTAGAAATTCCGAAACTAATTCTGAGTCTAATATTTTGATATCTTGTATGAAGGGTCTCCTTCATTCCGGCTGTTCAATCCCCAAATTCCAAAATTTGACCTATATGAAGCTAGTGCCACGCCATAACTGTCATTGGGAATTGCTACCAATCCTACTTCACAGTACACCCAATCTAAAAACTTTGGCTCTTGATATGGTGAGTTAGGATGGGAGATGCAAAGTTTCACCTTAAGTTGCATATTAGAGTTGTTTTTCTTGTTTGGATATCAAAGTTTTCGATTACACTTGCATAGGAATTTCCAGACAACGATATTCGCCAATGGCCCAAGTTTCCTGTAACGCAGAATCAGCCCATCTGCTTGGCTCAGTACCTCAGGACAGTGGATATTTTCAATTTCAAAGGGATGCAGTTTGAACTTGATTTGCTAAGCTATCTTCTGCAGTATGGACAAGTACTGGAGAAGATAAACTTAATTTTTTCACAGAATAATGGATTCTCAAACTGGTCGGATGCAGTTAGGAAGATATCAGCACTCCCAAAAACATCATCGACATGCCAGCTGGAATTTCTTTGTACGAGCAAAAATACATTTTGCAAGCCTGTATGCTTGACATCCATCAGAAGTTGAACAGGGGCAAGCAATGGGACTTAAATTTCTGTGAAGAGCAACTGAGATCAGAGTTATTCTTGACAAGGGTTCTCTGCCTGCCGTGAGTATTGCTATTTCATTTTGTTGATTCTGCCATGGTCTGGCCTTCTAGCTGTGGATTTGTAAGTACTATCAAATAGATTTGTGATTTAGCTACTCTGTTTACGCAACCTGCTTTCTGTCTTGTGCAATGTTGCAATCCTATGAGGCTGATAAATTCAGTAACTGTTGGTACGAGTGAGGCAATGCAAAATGACACGTGCTTCGCCCTACCCTAGTTTATAATGCCTAGCTATTGAAATGACTAGTTGGTTAAAGGAAAAAATCAATTCCCTTGTATTGACTGGTTTTGCTAGTTTATTTCCTCTTTTACTTTCTCTATCTGCTTTTGTGGAATAATGGTTTGACACTACTTTTTATTTTTTTTTCTTTTTTCTTCTGTCAGTCCAAGCTTGTATGCTGTTAAATTCAGTTCTAGGATGTATGCACAGCTAATTAGTAACTTTCTACTTTAGAGACACTGTTGAAGGTAGAAGAAATCGAGTAGTAGTCTTTTGGAATTATCAAAGCAAGGGCCTTCCTGAGTTCCTGGTATATGGTAAAGGAAGCAAAAGCCAAGGTCTCTTGCTCTGTTTATAGACATAAAGGAGGAGGAAATTTTAGTATGTATGAAAAGAATTTGGCAACTCTTCCTGCATCTGAATGAAGGCAGGCGAAAATTTCAGTGGGAATGGTCACCAAACGGAATGATTTATAATTTAGAATGAAGACAGAAAGATTTAATAGAACGGGACAAGGACCTGAGAGGTAACTAAATTTTTTTTAATAAAAAATAGTGACAAAGCAGATTTTTGGGTTTTCTCGACAGCTAATATTGACACCAAAATTTTTTTTTTTCCAAGCATTCTATTATTTTTTTAATTAGTTAATGAAAGGAGATAAAAAAAACCTAGGAAGTTATTATATAAAGTGAAATTGCCCGTCTAAGCATTTGTCAATAACTTTCTCTGTTTTCTTTTATCAATTTATTCAACTTTCTCTACTCTTACATCAATCTAATAGTGGATAAAATTTATAATGGTGATAATTTTATATATGTTGTATGAGCATGAATTATTGACTACCTCTCGAGTGTAAAGTATTAATCTTTTGTGTTTTGGAGTTCATCTATTACATTTCGACTTGTTCTTTATTCTTTAGGTATAACTACACAACTTTTTTTTTTTTTATAATTTTATAGACATAGAACTTTGTAGCCAAAAGTTTAGTTGCATGTAAATCTCACAAAAAAATTATGACAAATTGATCATTTAATAAGCATTAGTGGTAATTTTGACATTTAAAACGTTAGAGAATCTAGTTTATGGGTCTTTATGTTATTTTCAATAGAATGAACAACAAGCCTTCTTTTCTTACTTTAAATGCAACGCCAACGTCAGTGTGAAAACTGAAATGGCCGTGAAATCGTATATAAACACTGATTCCTAATCCAAATACGAAACCTATTCTAACACTACTCTGTTATGCAATTATCGTAGCAAGATAAAAGGCTACAAAATGGCGGTCAGCAGCCCAGATAAAGTTGAGGAAATCATAACATGGACTTCATTAGCGTTATGGATTTACCAACAGATTTGACGACAGAAATTCTACTGAGATGGCAGGTGAAATCATTGATCCGATTCAGGGGTGTTAACAAATCCTGGTGTGCATTCATCAAAAGCCTTGAATTCATCGCTCAGCGTCTTAGCCATGCCAACAGAGAGGATGACAAACAATAACAATACCTCCTCATCAGGCGCTTCATCGAAGACTTTAACGAAAAACGTCTTGTCATTCCATTCTAACAATGAATCGCTGGCCGTCATAGCCCCAGATTTGGAGGTTCCTACTTTCAATCATACCTTACATCAGGGCAACAGGCCCTGCTAATGGCTTCTTTTGCATCATGCATCGTCATGATGATATTTATTTTTTGTAATCCTGTGTTACGCAAATTCATCAAGCTTCCCGCTTGCCCTTTAGGGATCCCACATGGATGTCACAAGATCTCCGAGCATTCAGGATTCGAGAATGATCCTATCACTAATGATTACAAGGTTATCAGGCTAGTAACAATGACGCCTAATAAAAGATATGGACATCAGGCTTTTGTAGTCAGAGCTGATGTTTACAATCTCGGTACCAGTTCTTGGAGGGAGTTAGATACCGTTCCCCGATAGTGTCTGTAAGAGAAACCATATGCTGCAGTTTCATTTGAAGGATAGTTACATTGGGTCATCCAGAATGCTATCCTTTGTTTCAATATCACCAATGAGGTGTTTCGAGAGATAGAGTATCTCAATTTGAGCATTGGTAGTAGGGGCGAGAATAGTGTGACTATCTTAGAAGAATCCCTTATCCTTATCTCGAGCATATCAGGGAATCCCAAACTCTTTTCTCCAGCATATGATTATAATACTTCAATCAAGGTTTGGGTGATGAAAGAATATGGTGTTAGGGAGTCTTGGACCAAGAAATTTTCCACAGCACATCTACCAGAAATCAATTGCCAATTATCCTTTTGGAACAATGATGAGGAGCTGTTTACACAAATCAAGAATGGGAGAGTTGATCTTCATGGGATCTCCGCAATGGCCAAGAGCTTCGGAAGTATCAGATGTACGAGCCGACCAACTAACCATGGGTTTCCAACTTACCTAAGCGTTGTAACTTATACTGAGAGTTTGATTAGTCTCAATGCTGAAAGGAACCATTGTCTATTACTCCCTCCGTCCCGAAAAGTGACAAACTTTTCGAGAATTGGAGTATTTTTCAACACTGGGCAAAAAGAAGAGATATCCATCTACACTTCCTAAATTGTCCCCGCCAAACTGCCCAAACTTTGCCTATAAGTGGTGTGGTGAAGTTATTCAAATAATTTATGCAAACAAGTCAACAATTTGGGCCCACTATATTATTAAAGCTACACTAACTCTTTGCCTATGTTACACTGCACGTGCTAGCAAACATCCATTAGCACCAGTCACGCACTTTAAAGTGCATCCCGGTCTTATGATAACTTGTGCTAGACCCACATATTTAAAGGTAGTACTTGAAGGGTAAAGTTAGAAGAAGGAGAAAAATTCATTTGCCATTTTAGGCATGTGATAAACATTTTGGGACAGACCAAAATGAAAAGCATGACAGTTTCAATGGAACGGAGAGAGTATGACATTGGGGATTGTTTACTGGAAACTTAGTAGATTATTTTGCAATTTTCTTAATTTGATATGATCCGATTTCTTTGGTCCTTAGGCTTGGTAGTTCACAGGACTAATCTCTTCATTACACAGCATATACCTGTTCAATGGTTTGTTTTGCAATGAAACATTCGAAAGTGACTATTAAAACAAAAAAGTGATTAGCACCAGCTGTAGTTGTATATCATGCTTTTCTATGGTTCCACTGTTCTGTAAGAAATCTACTATCATATCTTGTCATTTTAGTTATATTTGGTTTCTGCAGATTGGTCCCTGCTCTGCATTCCTAGTTGGTAAAGGTTTTGAAATTTTTTCGATCCACTGGTTCTTTAATTTCTTGGAGTAAATTAAACCAAATTCGGGATTCTAGTTTACGCTTAGACTTTCATGAATCCTTATTTCATCAGTGCATTACCATTCAATTTCTGGTGACTAATAAAAAAACCGCTTCTTTTTTAAGTTCTGATAGAGCTTTGAATGTGATAAATCAGCTCTTTATGCAAGTCGTTTCTCTTGGTTTTAACCCAAAATCCTGATGTAAAGGAAATGCTTCTCATTTTGCCTTTTTACACTTCGCCTGTCTTAGGGTCTGTTGCAACTATAGCAGTCCGAAGCTTGTCATTAATTGCTTGAACAAAAGAAGAAACAGTGGCCAACAGGTTCTTCCATCATTAATGAGAGTGTCTTTTTTTTTTTTTGTCGAAACGATAGGAAATATCATTAACTAAAAACCATATTACATGTACGAGCAACGGCTCGAAGTAACTGCACAAAAAGTGTTCAACAAACACTGAGGAAATTTCTTTCCTCATCCACAATTATGCTTAAAGCATCCACACTCAGTAGTCTATTGTCTCACATATTTTCCTCACTTTCCAAACCAAAAGAGCACATGCAAAACAGTCTCTTCAGGCTTAGAATATCCTCCAGCAATGTAGCCATCTTACTATCTGTTGGCCGTTGCTGTGTTAGTTGTTTCCATAGTTCTTTGTTGCAGAAATTGAGACGTACCTCCCTCCACTGCTGCTGTACAGCTTTGCATAGAACCAATTTTACTGCCAGAGCTGCGTCTAAAATGTTGCTCCCCAAACTTCTCTCTGTCAGCATCCAATCTGCAATTTTAGTGTTTGCCGCATTCTTTGCTGTGACTCCTATGCCAAAAGCGTTTTGCCCTTGTTTCTTTACTGTTGCCACTTGTATGATTAGGGCCCCTTCATTTCCATTGCTCTGTCCTTGGAGAACATTGGTATGAACTGTTTCTTCTGTACTCTTTTTATCCCCCTGCTGATGTTCAATCCCTTGTTCCATCCATTCTTTGTGCGCCCGTTCTACTAATCTCAGTGGAGCTAATCTAATTGAGTTCTCATATTCCCTCTTGTTCCTATCTTTCCATACCTGCCATAATATATTTGCTGTCAGGCCAATATGCTCCTTACCTTCCTGTCTAGCTCTTGCTTCTGTAACTCTCATCCACCATCTCTTAAAATCACCCCTCTGATCATTTGCTCCATCCCACTGAATGGGGGCTGATTTCCATACTTCCAGTGCATGTGGACAGTTGAGTAACATATGTTCTATGGTTTCTGGAGCCTCACCACAGGTTGAGCAGATAGGGTCCCCTATTCCTGTTCGCTTTCTCACTGCCTCCCTGACTGGTACTGCTCGTTTAATGCACTTCCAGATGAAGTGCTTAATTTTATGCTTGATGTTGAGCTTCCATAAAGTATTCCACATCTGAACCATTTGCTGGCTTCCTTCTGAGATGCTTGTTCCAGCTCCCTCCTGGTTGCACCTTCTTCTGCTCATGCTTTTTTCCATCAACAGTTTGTATCCTGAGTCGACTGTGTATTCCCCTCCAGCTTTTGGTTTCCAGTAGAAGCTATTCTTCCCTCCCTGATAAGCTTAGAGGGATACGGAGAATCTGCTCAGCGTCTTCTTTGTTGAAATATCTGAAGATAACATTCCTGTTCCATCTCTGCTGGCAGATTAGCTCATCAACCATCTTTAACTCACAGTTACTTGTTCTACATGTTGAAAGCTTCCCCGTAGGTGTCTCTGGTAACCATTTGTGGTCCCAGATTTTCGTGTTCCTACCATTTCCAATCCTCCTAATCAGGCCTTCCTCTATTAAGCTCCTTGCTCCCAGCAATCCTTGCCAAATCCATGATGCATTTTTAGGGAGGGTGCATTGTAGAATGGATTCCTGAGGGAAATACTTGGATTTTAAGACCTTGCTGACCAGAAGATTTGGGCTGGTTAATATTCTCCATAACTGCTTACCCAAGAGTGCTTTGTTGAAAGCTTCCAGATCCTTGAACCCAAGGCCGCCTATGTTCTTATGTACTACCATTTTGTTCCAAGAGATCCAGTGCATGTTGTTCCTTCCCTCAGATCCACCCCACCAGAAATTGGACATCATGGTGCTAATTTCTTTGTAGAGTGATCTTGGCAGCTTAAAGCAAGACATAACGTACGTAGGCATGGCCATTGCAACTGCCTTCAGCATGACCTCTTTTCCAGCTAAACTCAAAAATTTATTTTTCCAATTCTGAAGCTTGCACTTGATGTTTTCTCTAATAAAACCGAAAATCTGATTCTTTGTTCTGGAAATCACCATAGGAAAACCCAAGTACTTACCTTGCTTAGCTTCCACCATCCCTCCCAAGGCTTGGCAGATCATTCCTTTTTGAACAACTTCCAGATTTTTACTAAAGAAAACTGCAGATTTGTCAAAGTTGATCAGCTGTCCTGAGGCTGCTTCATAGACTTTTAAGACTTTCATTATTTCAGCTGCCTCTTCCTTATTTGCTTTGCAAAAGATAAGCGAATCATCAGCAAAGAAAAGATGGGTAAGTTGAGGACCTTGCCTGCTGATTTTCAAGCCTGTGATCCTCTTGCTTTCTTCAGCTTGCCTTAACAGATTGGAGAATCCCTCAGAACATATTACGAACAGGTATGGTGACAATGGATCTCCTTGACGAATACCTCTCCCTGGTGAGACAAAACCTTTCACTTCTCCATTACAATTGAAAGAATAATTGACTGTTGTTAGGCAGCCTGTTATCCATTCAATCCATTTAGTACAGAAGCCCATTTTGCTCATCATAGCCAGCAAGAAATGCTACTCCACCCTATCATAAGCTTTTGCCATGTCAAGCTTAACAGCCATATATCCATTTTTCCCTTGTCTTTTGTTTTTCAAGTAATGCATGTATTCATGAGCAACCATTACATTATCTAAGATTTGTCTACCTGGGATAAAGGCTGATTGAGTCTTGCTAATGCATTTGTGCAGGACTACCTTTAGTCTATTAGCCAAGATTTTTGAAATGATTTTATAAAGCACACTACAAAGACTGATAGGCCTGAAATGCTTTAAACTGATAGGATTCTGGATTTTGGGGATAAGAGATATGATTGTATGGTTGATGGATTTGAGCATGAAGCCTGAAGTGAAGAAAGCTTGAATCGCTGGGATGATGTCTTTTTTGATGATGCTCCAAAATTTCTGGAAAAATAGAGGAGTCATCCCATCTTGTCGTGGAGATTTTTCGGAATTCATGGAAAAGAGAGCATCATGAATTTCTTTTTCCTCAACTACCTTGGTCAGATTATTATTCATGTCCTGAGTAATGGAGTTAGGAATACCATCTAGAATATCAGACATGTCACCTCTCCCACCACTGCTAAAAAGATCCTTAAAGTAATCAGAAATTTCCTTCACAACCTCATCCTCACTACTAGTCCAAGAACTATCATTACGCTGCAAGTTTCTGATTCTATTGTGCACTCTTCTACCCTTGACATAGGTGTGAAAAAACTTGGTATTTTTATCCCCCTCCCTAAGCCAACTAATTCTCGACTTTTGTCTCCAAAAATGCTCTTCCTCCTTATATGCAGTGCTCAGCTTATCCTTAATGTCATTCAGATTTTGCCACCTGTTAGCAGACTCCGAAATTCTGGCTTCCTCCAGTTCTTTCTTAAGATCTTGAATTTTGCTCCTTGAATTGGCTTGGAAAGAATTCCTCCATTTCAAGAGTTCAATTCTGCAATTTCTGATCTTTTTTGTAATTTTGAACATCCTAGAGCCTTGCTCCTCTATATTCCAAGCCCTCTCAATCACTTGATGCACCCCTTCCTTTTGAAGCCACCTCTTGTCAAAGTAAAACCTTTTCTTATGCCTGTCTGTAGCAGGTATGGTGTCTATCATCAGCATGGAGTGATCAGAAGCCAAAGTGGTCAAGTGCTGGCACCTTGCCTGCTCAAAAACTTGGAACCAACCCATACTACAAAGGCCTCTATCGAGCCTTTGCCTAATTTCTCCTTCATCATTCCAATGGTTACTCCACGTCCAAGGTTGACCATCATAGCCAATGTCGACAAGATTGTTCTGATCAATGAAATCTTTGAAATTCCTAAAACTTCTCTCCTCTCTTACAACACCTCCCCACTTTTCTTCATTCGATAAGATGTCATTGAAGTCCCCAGCTATAAGGAATCTGTCTCCCCACAGCCTTTTCCTTCTACTGATCACCCTCCATTGTTCCCTCCTAATCAACGGATCACAGCTAGCATATAAGCCAACAAACCACCAGATGCAGTTACTGTCACTGTCCTCAATTTTAGCCTCTATCGTGAAAGCAGTAGTGTTCACTTCTAAGATGTTAGTGTCCCTAGACCAGAACATAGCCATACCACCAGCTCTATTCATAGCTTCCACAACTACAGAATTCTCGAACCTGAGCCTTCTAGCAATCCTATCAATGACAGGTTTCCTATTCTTAGTTTCGCTTAAAAAAATCAAACTTGGAGAGGAGAGGTTGTTAACCTCCCTCAGCTGGGGAACTGTCAAGGGGCTCCCCACTCCTTGACAGTTCCACACCAAAACCCTCATACTCCTATGGGGGCCCCTTTAAGGAAGGGCCCCTCCTCCTCTCCTCTCAGTTCAGTAGAATACAGCTCCTCCAGAGGCTTAGATTTTTTCCAATGCACTAACTCACTGGAAGCTTCCTCCATTTCTTCATCTCTTACCAGGCACTTCCTTTTTCCATCCTTAATGTGATTACCACCTCTACCGTTAAGCTCTGTCAGAGGAATCCTGGTTCTGTTTTGGGATTTCAACCTTCTAAAAGTCCTCTTAGCTTGCTGGACTACCTCTACCCCCACCCTTTCCACACATAGGCTCTCCTGATTAATCACAAAAGTGCCTTCTGTCTCCTCATTTGACCCCACCTCTTGGTTTTGATTCAGGCTCTTAACCACTGCCTCGCTATCCTCTTCCATAGTCTCTACCTCAACAAGATTTTTTCCTGCTTCTGCAGCCTGCGGCACTAGAGATAGCTCATGGTTTTCCTTGCCTAAGCTTAGCTGACTCTCCTGACCACTATGCGAGGCCATCTTACATTCCTGTTCGAACAAAGGTGCAACCGTCTCTTGCACCATCCCATCCTCTACTCTAACACTACTATTCCCTCTGGAGCTCACTCCTCCATTTTCAGTGGTCAAGAGTTTTTCCAGCAGGCATTTAGTCAACTTAGTCCTACTACTTTCCTGCTCAACTAGATCGCCATTGCGGTAGGACCAATATCTTCTGTCATTTACCACTGAAGGCCTACTGGGTTTATTCTGTGGTGAAGCCTTATAAGTCCCAGCTCTCATCCAAGGACCATACTGGTTCTCTACGCAGCTTCCCCCTAAAACACGCCTCTCCTTGCAAGTCCTTTCACTATGGCTTACGAAACCACAACTATAACAAAAATCAGGGCACCTTTCGTATTTAAAACCTACCCACTTAAGGACGCCAGCAATCTTGACCACTGTACCTCTTAAGAGAGGTTTAGACAAATCAACCTGAGCTAGAATCTTTAAATGTCTACCTTCTTTCCCCCCTGACTGAGGAACTATCACTTCACTAACACCTTCAAACACTGATCCTACCTTTTTTCCTACCTCTTTCGAGAGCCAATGGATCGGCACATTCCAGAGCTGCACCCAAAGGGGTGCTACCATAAAAGCACTATAGTCCTCTTCTATTCCCTCTGACCATCTTTTCAACACTAAAATTTGGTTATCAATCACCCAAGGGCCCCCAGTAACAATTTTCTCCTTCTCATCAGCATTAGGGATGTTAAACTGAAACACATTCGGTCCCAATTCTATAACTGTCATGTTTCTCGGATACCCCCAAGCCGAAGCCACGAAGCTTTTAACTCCTGTAAAGTTAGACACTTTCTCTCCTATAATTCTACCTATGATGCTATCTTCGCAGGCTCTCACACCATGTTGAAGGTCTTCAACCTCCAGAACCGCTCCTAAGAGCTCATTCCCTTCCAAAGAAAATTTCTGCAGAAGATCCGCTAATTCTCCCTCCATGGGCAAACAGTCCTTTCTAAAAGGTAAATCTCAACTCCACACTCAGGGAAAAGGGCTTAACAAACAGAGTACACAAAGGAAAACAGAGTACAAAATAAACCAGAAGGAGAACTGAAGGGATTAAACTGAAAAAGACCCACCAAGATGAAAGACATTGTAAAGGTTGCTATGAACACCGTTACCTACACAAAGAGCTAAGGGAACTGGATCCATGGCCCGCATTAACCTGGCAAAAGCTTACTCAAGTTCTGAAGCTTGTGTCGCTTGGGCTTCTTTTATCCATGTAGAACGTCGCTCAGTGATTACTCCTGACAATTGCATGGCTTCCGCCATAGCTAATGAATCCTCTATCTCGGGATCTCATGTGTGATGAAATGCGGGAAATTGGATGTATGAGACTGAGATTATGAAAAAGTTTGAAATTAGAACCTTCCCACCAAAAAGGTGAAGAAGCTCCTATCCCAAGAGAGAGCACTTCTACTTAGAGAGAGAGAAACCTCTACTTAGTGAGAGGAGATGAATATTCATTGCACCATTTTTGTGAACATCAGAACAAAGTGCTTTTCTTCGATAGCAGTTCCCTTCTTCATGTCAGGCCGGGACTGTTTTGTACAGAAGCAATCTTTAATCAGTTGAGCTACATCTTCACCTCCAATTGATTGTCAACTTCCCTTGACAAGGTTTACATACGATTATCTAAATATTGGGAGCAAGGCTCTACAGACATTTGATCATCTAATTATTGGGAGCACATTTGCAACGATATTGGCTACAGCATTTTCAATCACTGAAACACTTTTGCAACAAATTTGTCTAGTTGGCTACGATTTCTCCCGTACCTAAATATGAATTTGTTATAGGGACTTTGGAAGCCAAAGCTCGGAGTTCTTCATGAAAGTCGAACATGTATGACTTTTCTGTTTTAGTTTTGAATATTTTAGCTAAGGTAGATAAACTTAATTAGGCATATGGCCTGCTTGAATGTTTTAACTACCATAACCAAAAATCATCTGGATGCAATTCTTTATGACAACCATACTTTGCATGATTAAACTACAATGCACTAAATGTTCACCAGAAAGTTATCCACATGAAGTTATTCTCAACTCAGCACATTCAAGTATATAACAACGGTCCTTAGGGTGCACCTTGTACATCTAGAGTCTAGACATATCGTATTGAAAATGTTTTAATGTCAAGATGGCTCAAACATGGCCACAAGGATATTGTAATGCTATGACATGCTGCTATAAAAACATCACAGTATCCTGATGGCCACGTTTGAACTATCTTGAAGTATATATAGTTGGACAAAATAATGTGCCTAGAGGTAGTCAAAAGAAAGTGCTTTGCAATTTCAACGATTTAAGAAAATTTAAATATGTATATAGCTGTTCTGGTACATATGCATAAATCTAGTACTCAATCTCAGATGTATACAATCTTAGAGGCTCAAGTTTTTAATTGAACAGAGAAGATAAGAAGGACTATCTGCAGAGGTGCTCTAGGTTTCTGCACCACTCCAGTAAGCCACACAAATTCAAGCTTATTATATGGTCTTGCAAGCATGTTTGCCTCTTCTCTAATGTCTCTCAAGTCTCAACTCCTAGAAAAGCATCTTTTTCTGCTTTACTTCTCTCTCTCTCTCTCTCTCTCTCTCTGGGGTGTTAATTTACTTTTTCTGTACCATACAAGTAAAAATCAGTCCTGCAGAAGATTGAGAATATTCTCATCATGGTCTTTTACTCACAAATATTACTTGTTTCTGTAGTAAGATGAAGCAAGAAGGCTTAGTTTCAGTATAGTGAACATATCAAAAAACCTTTTTTTTCCTCTTTGTAATTTTTTATTTTCAAGCAATGCTGGAATTGAAGTGCAGTTCCAGTTAGATAACGTCACTGTTTCAGGAAGACAAACTGTCAACTTGGCTGTAAAACATGTTGGAATTAACATGGGTAGTAGATCTTTCTAGCTATATTCAACTGCAGTGAATGATCACATATTTTATCTGCTGCTGTAACTGATGTATTTGTTCCTATTATGACAATGAAATATCTGAACCAACTTGATTATCAGTTATCACACAGGTTTGTGTAGCAAGTTTGAGATACAGCCCCAAGACTGCACTCTGTTGTCCAACAAGAGTTAATGCCAACTGTACAAGTTCCTCAAGCTGAAGAAGCAGCAAAGGCATTGAGGAAAGAATGGGGAATTCTTCTTGAAGAGATTAGTTGCCAGTTTTATTCTACTACAGGTAAAAATTAATTACATCCCTCATTGTTGGAACTAACCATGCTAGTTATTTGTCTGTGATGCAATATTCTTGATATTTAAACTTTAGTTTTGCATATAGCGAGGAGAGTCAGGAGACTAACTTGATGTGCACTAAAATGCCTATTTATATCTTACATCAGATCTTAAGAATGATGCAGGAGAAGGTCCTGCAGAGGAATTCCCAGCAAAAGATGTATTTCTAATAGCATGTCTATCAAAATTTGGTGAAGTTGGCATAGTAGGATACATCCTTGAGGCTGATGTTGGCTTCAGAATCGACTCATGATGTATTCCCATGGAAAGATGTGAGTTGACCTCTTTCTTCCCTTGATGGTGAATAGACTCACAGGTAGGACTAAAATTTTCTAATATGAGAACAACACAGGAGATGCTCAACTATGCGATATATATTTTGAGTGCTCAACTTAGGATGTCTGTAGGGAAAATAAGAACAACATGCTCTTATCGTCCAATTTTGTAACAGCTGCCTTCAGCTTCTCCACCAAATAATTCTTGAATTCATTTACATAGCTATATCTTGATCATGACTTGCTGGAACAAAGAAAACAATTCAAGTAGTAGCTTGGTTTTAAACTACTAATGGTTTGCAACTTGCAAGCATGTCCCATCCAAGCTAGTCTGAGCTGGGAGGTCTAAAACTTCAGGCCTGAGACTTTGTGTAGAAGATACTGTTATGAGAACTTTTGTATTGTGAGTCCAGGATGTGGAAAAGAAGGAAATATAATAGTTCTTTAAATCCAGAAATGACAAGGAATATTTAGGCAAAAATGAAAGGACAACATGTTCAAATGGACATTGTGTAGGAAATTTCAAAAAAAAAAAAAAAAATAAGGCTCATGATGGTGTGGATCTTTGTTCCCTGAAGGACCACCATGGGGCTCATAGTGATTTGCTGGTATTCCCCGCTTATAGCAAAATCGAAAAATGAACACAACAGAACCAACAAGAAATGGGGACTTGATTAACTTTTTTCAAACCGAGTTCTGCTTAATTAGTATTACAGAAAGGCAATGAAATTCTATTTAAACAGTGTGTTGTAATCCAGATATGAAATCTATAACCATTCATGTAGTGATCAAAACCTCAAGAATGGAGGTAGGTTAAAATAGTCTACAACTAATTAAGAAGCCATCTTTCCCAGTTTATGCTTGAATATGGGAAACCATTTATTACTCGGTGGGATGAAGTGAACCTCGATTTCCAGACACACACCTGTCATTTCTTCCCTATCTTCCCAACCATCCCACAACTACAACTGCATAGTTGTGGAGATCATCATCCAAGATAAAACTTAGTAGGCAACTTATTCACAACATGGAGATTGTCAACCCAGATAAAAGGCAACTGAGTTCACAACATGGAGATCATCAGCGCTTTGAATAATTTACCTGCAGATATCTTGACAGAGATTCTAATGAGATTGCAGGTGAAATCGTTGATCCGTTTCAAATGCTTTAGCAGATCCTACTGTGCATTCATCAAAAGCCCTAAATTCGTCACTCAGCATCATAGCCAGGCCAACAGAAAGAATAACAAACAATACCTCCTCATCAGGAGCTTCAACAACGATGGGAAGAGAAACACGTTGCCTTTCCATTCTAACCGTGAATCCCTGGACATCATAGCCCCCGTTTTTTACGTGCCAAAGTTTCAATCAACATTGCGTTCATGTTATCCCTGGCAATTGGGCGGATTTGATAGGTTTTGGACGGGTTGTTATTGGATTTTCATTTATTAGGTTATATCCATCTCGTCCAACTTGTTGATTTTGGATTAGGTCATATCGGGTTATCTCAAACCCATGACCCAAATATAACTCAACATATTAATTAATACATTTTAATGCATAAACTTTCTCACATATATTTTAACACACACAAAAAAATTTTCACACACATAAACACACTTTCACATGCATAAATGTATTTTCACACACACAAACACACATTCACTGCTTAAGTTCCTTGGAAACACATCATAAATAAAATAATATTTTATATTGCTTGTATTGTGATACACATTTAAATAGATTAGTTAAAAAAATTGTTTACTTTATACTTTTTAATACTACTAATTGATTGAAACTTACTTTTGTCACAACTTATTAACACTTTTACTATCCATATTTGCTTTATTGTAAGTTGTAGGGGTGGCAATCGGGTCCAGATCGGGTTGAGACCCGGGTATAACAGAAAACCCGCTGATCCGACAATCCCAAACAGGTCGGGATACGTGACTCGAACCCAAAAATTTCGAGTTGACAGGTCGACCCGAAATGACCCGAAACTTAATTTTAATTTATTAATTTACCATTATAATTTCTAATAAAGTCAATTTTGCACAAGACTAATTATATAATCAAGTAATAAAATTTTAAATAAATAATCCCAAACCAAATCTAAAATAAATTAAAACACCGTAAGAGTGTTTTATCCCAAACCAAATATAAAATAAATTAAAACAGTATAAAAGTAAAAAATAATATAATACATTATTTTTTCAAATATAATAATTTCAACTTCACACAAGTTAAATAAATTCATTTAGGATTAAGTGGTTAATGCCTTTGGGAAAAAAGAATAACTTAGTTTAGTTAGATAAAATAATTTTATGTTTATTAAATTATTTTTAATTCGTAAACGGGTTATTGAGTCACCCACGGGTTGACCCGAATTCAACTCGTTCTCTTTTCGGGTTCATCGGGTTCGACCCGATTCTGACCCGAACCCGCGAAATTTCAACCCAAGTCCATTAATTTCGTATTAGGTTCGTGTCGTATTTTCAGTTCGTGTCGTGTTTTCAGGTCGTGTCGGAAATTGCCACCCCTAATATGTTATAATATTCTATATATTTAAATTATAGAATGCTAGATTATATTATACTTGAAAATGTAAGTAAGAAACATATAATTTGTTGTATTATAATATTGAAATTATAGAAAATAAGTTTGTACTTTAGTCCTTATATTCTAAAAAATTTTATGATTCATGACTCTAGAAATTTTGCAAACTATTGTAAAAGGTCCATGCATCAGAACTCCATTATGGGGATAATATACAAATTGCTTTCTTCCATTAAATGACTGGGGACAATACTGCATTTTGGTTCTTCAACTCGCTAATTAAGAAGAAAAATTAATTGTCTTACTGATTGTAAGCTTCTCATGAAATTGAAGAATATTGGAGGTATTTACTTTGGACGAAATCAAAATCAATTGTTGGACTAGTCATGCCCAAGTTGCCATAATTAATCAAAACAAAAAAGAATCTCCAAGTCAACTATATTGATTCAAAATTAAAATCATGATCTATATACATATAATATATATTAGAAGGTTTTTTTATTGATTTGATAAAGTTAGATAATTCGTCACCTAATTAATTAGAATCATCTAGGATCATACTTGATGCTATGGTCATATTAATATTTTAGAACTACCACAGTTTTGATATAAAGCAGAAAATATTATATGCTTGTAAAAGGTACTGGAATTGGACCCCAAAAAATTATTAAGGAAAATCCCAAACTTTTTAAGAAATAAATGAGAGGAGAATTCGTGAAATGTTCTGACATTTTTACCACATCGGGATCGCATTATTTTGAATTAACGAAAAATTAGGCTAATACAAAGTAAGCTTTTGTTTGTAAATTTGAAGAATCCGATATTATATATTGCTAAAAGGTTAAAAAAGAAATTTGTACAATATTATACATACACGAAATATTAACAAACAAAAACAATCACGAAATATTTAAAAAAATGCAATTAGAACAAATTTAAAACTCTATTTTACATACATGAAATATTAACAAACAAAAGCAAGTAGCAACTTAAGTACAACCACAAAAAAAAATGAAAAAAGGGGAGGAAAACAACATACTCTTAAAAGGCATATAAATTATTATAAAAGTTGAGCAAGTTTAACTACTGTTATAAAAGTAAAATAATTATGAGTTTTTATTTCAAGTTTCATTTTTCTTTTAAATAAAAATTAAAAAATTTTACTGAAAACATATATATATGAGAATTTTGAATACAAATTGGTCAATGAATTATTAACACATGTCCAAATGCAAGTAGTTAGGCGTACGTATATTGGATCTTGTATTTATTGCATTGAATTACTTTGAAACAAGTTGGGTATTGGGTACCCAAATAAAAAATCCAACCCACCCAATGAATAAGTTAAATTATTCTTATCTAACCCAACAAAATTCATAACTCAATTGATCCAACCTATCCTTTAATATTGATGAGCGGGTTGGACGGGTTGTTGGACATTGGACTTTTTTGCCAGCTCTAGTTCATGCAGTTGGCCCTACCAAGGAAATCGTCTGCATCATGCCATCATCTATTGCTCACAGATAAGATCTACACTCTTCGATGATAGTTGATACCATTCCCACATATTGTTTACGCTTCCTATCTCGCCATCATTTACGTTAGGCCCTCACGATAGTATCTCCTGCTAAATATTTACTTTTTAATTTCTTATAATGATTGATAATACCTAAATGTTGTCCATTAGAAAATAGTTGTTAATATTCAAGCTTGAAAAATGCTTTTTTTTTTTAGTTCGTTGCCTTTAGAATTGGCACACCATAATAGGAGTAGAAGACAATTTTTTTTTTAAAAAAAGTCTTCTACCAATGAAGGAAAAAGGAGAAATCTAAGGTCTTCTGGATTTTTCTGGAGAAAAATATACTCTAACAATTTGAGATATATGATATAAAAAGATATTTGAAAAATGTGATCACGTAAAAAATTTTCTATAAAAAACTTCAATCCAAACAAGACAATGTGAAGGAAAAAGGTGAATAACAAAAAGAAAAGGGTCTTCTAACAATTTTCCTTCTATGATTTTATTCTTGTATCATCTGATGTTATCTTCTCTACTCCATTTTCTTTGAAAATCAGCATGCTATATTCCACCACATTCTGGGGGATAAATACCAAAATATCATTCACCATTATGTTTTGTTATTGAGCATAAGCACTCCATGTATCATCAAATAGCCTGTCGTTCACATCAAAAAAGTTGAATTTGTTGTGCCTTATTATCAATATCAGTGGTGGTTGTTTATTTTTTGTAAATGGTGGTGGCATGTCAATAGACAGTCTCTATAAAATAGATATAATTAGTTATTAGAAGATATAAAAATGTAACAGATGTATTTTAGCAAGATGATTATACCAGTATTCATAGTTCATATGAAGTAACCTTTTTTATGAATGCTAGGTCGGTAAGATGTTGGACAAAATTCAGTGGCATTCTAGTACGGATTTCTCGATGAATGCAGACTAATCGGTCATATAACATGCCCTCAAATGGGTTTGGCTAGGCTTTGTTTGAGAGTTTTGTTGTCCAACCAAAGTCATTTTGCAAACTTTTTTTTCCAAAGATGATTGTACTAAATTCCATGTTTGCGCAATGCTTAAATAAAATGGTATCACTTTTCTACAGGTCGCGGTCTTGTGCAATTTTATTCTATCCTTCACCAAATATATAGTTGCTGAGTTGGATAGTCCAATGGATGTTCTTTACTTTGACTATTATAAATGCCTGGAAATGTATCTCTACTGATTCGATGAAATCTGGTGGAATGCCCTAAAATGCAATGATTTGATGAGGTGCTTTTGTATAAATGTTTGGCTATATAAGTACAGCTTGCCATTATGCTGTTTTTGGCATATGTGATAGTGAAACAGCATGGTGCTGGAGGATATGCAATTGGTCTATTATGCATAAAAGGTTGCCCTGCAATAAGAATTAGTAATAACACTAGCAATGTATCTAAATAGTGAAATAGTATGCATAGAATTGATTCTTTGTTGTACTTAGTATTGGAGAACAATAAAATGACAAAATATGTTCTAACCAGTTTGGTATGAACATTATGTCACTCAATTCTGGCAACCCTGCATTTTCGATTAGCTCTACATTGTTATCATGAAACTGTTGGTTTGACTTGTATGTGTAGTGTTTTGGATCTCTCTCACGGACTATTGCAACAAGATATTTGGTACCATTCAATGCAATCAAGTAATACTTAAGGACTTCTCTCTACTGCTTCTCTTCTTCAACTCCTCTCTAGTGCTCCTTTTCTTTGAATCTCTTCCTGTTCAGGAGGGAGACCAGGTCCCTCCCATAGGTTTCATTTTTGTTATTTTCCTAATAAAGTCTCTCCAAAATTTTTTAGTGGGAGATCTCTATTTCTCCTAAAGTTCCTAGTGAGAATTTTTGCTATTCTAGGAGTTCTAGTAAGATTTTGTACTATTTTTCCTTGTTTTGTTGTTTAAATTTGAATTTACTTCAGATCTAGTTGTCAGATCTGAATTTATTTTATATTTGGGTCTATGTCAGCATATCTCATCATCTTTATTAAAGCTTACAATTATTGATTAGCAAATCTGATTATTGTAATATGCACAAAGTGGGATGCAGCGATTTATTCCATGAGGAGATAATTTTAAAATTGATGGTACTTTTTACATCTATTCTTAATTTATATGGTCTTTTGTATCTGTTAAATTGTAGATCTATAATTTTAGTGCATGTTTTATCTGCCATTAGGGAAACGATGTGTATCAATCATGCTAGACGATTTTCAGCAATTCGTTAATGAAATATGTTTTGTTATAAAAAAAAGTAATACTTGAGGATTTGTTGTTAGTCGGAGTTGGTTGTTGTGCTTATCATCCAACATTGCTATACTCTGTCACTCATTTTGTACTGCAATATGTGTAAAAATTACTGTATTTGTTTTGTGATAAATATGTACTGATTTGGGTATGCATGTGTTGAAATCAGTGTTTAACCCGGTGTTGAAATCAGTGTCACTCATTTGGGCTGCAATATGTGTAAAAATTACTATATTTGTTTTGTGATAAATATGTACTGATTTGAGTCATTTGACTTGTCAAACGGACCAACGGCTCAATTGGCCAACTCAGAAAACCAACCGATTTTGTGAGGAACCAAGCTACATGTTAAGGGAAAAATTTTGTGAAGATGCTAGAGTGGAGATTTGAACTTGAGATCTCATGCAAAAAAGCATAATGCAATCACCAATGAACTAACCACCCATTTGTTGTTGATTTTATCCTTCTTATATTATTTATTAGACTATTATTTTTATTTTATCTCTCCAAAACAAAATTTATTTGGAATCTTTTAATAATATTTTATTATTCCCCAAACTCTATAAGTTATGAAATTGACTTAAAAAATAACATATTACACAATGCATTTTAAAGGTAAATATCATTCTGAATAAACTTTTGCACTTAAAATTCATAAATAAACTAGATAATTGTATTTAGATAAAATTTTATACTTGCAATTTAGTGGATTACTAATTAAATTTTGGCTATTAATTCTTATAAGAATTAATGATTCTATGATAAATTAAACTAATCCACTACTAGAAAAATATTATAAAACTAATAAACTACTATAGCATAAATGGAGATATTAGAGAAAGATGTAGAGAAATGGAGAATGATATTCTCATGATTCCAACTAATACAAAAGGTCTTACCAAAGGGTGTCAATGTACCTCTATATATAGGTACTACAAGATTAAACGTACATCAATTCTATTAAACACCCACTACTACAAGAATATGAAAAAACCTATGAAACGATTTCTCCACTACATGAATAGATTTATAAATTGTAACTTCTATACATAATGTAATCATAAATCAAGAATTAATCCTCTTGGGAATACAAAGGGACATCCATACTTTTAATTGTTTCATAACACTCCCCCTTGGATGTCCATTACACAAAGAATATGTCTCATTAAAATCTTACCAGGGAAAAATCCATCGGGACAAAAACCCTAGTGAAGGAAAAAGAGTACAATATTCTTGTGTATTAATTTCTCCCCCTGATGCAAACATTATTTGAGATCTTTTAATCATCGCATTCCAATATTCTTCACCAATTGCACTGAAATATGGTACTTCAGGACCAAGTATCTCTTCATCTTCCTCTCGCGATCTAAAAGGATCCGTATTAGGATCTAATGATCTGACGACCATTGGAGTACTTAATGTATATGTTTTATCCATATAAAATTGCTTTAATACTTTCTGGATATATGCAGTTTGGTAGACAAAAATTCCACTCTTCAAATGTTTAATTTGTAAACCAAGGAATTTTATTTCTCCAAAATCTTTGATATCAAATTCCTTCTTCAAATATTCAACATTATTTTGAATCTCTTCAGGAATTCCAATAAGATTTAGATCATCAATATATATATATAGCAATGATCACAAAATTTGATCCATTTTTCTTGATAAAAACACATGGACATATTGAATCATTTGTATAACCTTTTTTAACTAAACATTCATTGAAGTGGTTATACCACATATGTCCAGATTGTTTGAATCCATACAAAGACCTTTGTAATTTAATAGAATAAATATCTTTAAGATTTGATTTGCATGCTTCAAACATGTTGAATTCTTCGAGAATTCTCATATAAATATCATTTTCAAAAATTTCAATATAAATATGCAATAACAACGTCCATTAAACGCATCTCTAGTTTTCATGTACTGCAAAACTCACAAGATATCTAAATGTGATGGCATCCACTACAGGTGAATACGTTTCATCATAATCAAATTCAGGCCTTTGTGAAAATCCTTAAGCTACTAGCTTTACACCTTTAGGTGTTTGGACTACAAGTCCAAAAACTTTTCTTTTAATCAATAAATTCAATTTAGATTGGATCGCATCTTTCCACTTTGCCCAATCATTTCTATATCGACATTCATCAACCGGTCTAGATTCATGATCTTCGTCCTCTGCCATAATATCAAGTGCTACATTATATGCGAAAATACTATCAATAATTATTTCTTTTCGGTTCCAACTTTTCCTTGAAGTGACAAAATTTATTGAATTTTCTATAATTTCATTCTCTTCAAGAATTGGCTCTTTAGGACCGACCTCTTTAGGAGGTTGAATTTTGTCACTAATTGTTGATTCATCTACTTCTCTTTTCTTTCGAGAATTTTTATCTTTGGAACCAAGAGGTCTCCCACGCTTCAAGCGTGCTTTAGACTCATTAGCACTTGTAATTTGTCCTTCAGGGACATCAATTTTAATCGGAGCATTTTCAGCAGGAATATGTGATTTAATAATTCTTCTGGAGTCATTAAATGCATCCGGTAATTGATTTGCAATTTTTTGCAAATGTATAATCCTTTGAACTTCCAGTTCACATTCTTTAGTACGAGAATCAAGGAAATTTAACGATTTTTTCCAAGTAATTTCCTATTTAGGTTGATTTTTATCTCCCCCTAATGTCGGAAAATGTGATTCATCAAAATGACAATCTGCAAATCTCGCAGTAAATAAATCACCTGTTAATGGTTCCATATACTTAATGATTGAAAGTGATTCATATCCGACATATATCCCCAATCTTCTTTGGGGGCCCAATTTACTACGTTGGAGCGGTGCAATTGGGACATATACCGTACAACCAAATATTCGTAAATGAGAAATATTGGGCTCATAACCAAAAGTTAATTGTAGGGGAGAATAAGTATGATAACTTGTCGGTCTAATTCTCACAAGTGTTGCTGCATTTAAATGGCATGTCCCCAAGCAAATGAAGGAAGTTTCGACCTCATCAACAATGGTTTAGCAATTAATTGTAGCCGTTTAATAAGTGATTCGGTTAGACCATTTTGTGTGTGAACATAAACTACAGGATGTTCAACAGTTATTCCAATGGACATACAATAATGTCAAAAGTATATGACGAATATTCACCAGTATTATCTAGATGAATTTTCTTTATTGGATAATCTGGAAATTGTGCTCGCAATTTAATTATTTAAGCAAGCAATCTCGCAAACGCCAGGTTGTGAGTAGATAATAAACATATATGTGACCATCTAGTTGATGCATCAAATAACACCATAAAATATCGAAATGGTCCACATGGTGGATCTACAGGTCCACATATATCACCATGAATTCGTTCTAGAAATGTAGGAGATTCAGTCCCAACTTTAACTTGTGATGGTCTAATAATTAATTTTCTTTGAGAACAAGCAACACAAGAGAATTCATTGGCTTTTAATACTTTTTTATTTTTCAATGAGTGGCCATGTGAATTCTCAATTATTCGTCTCATCATTATAGATCCAGAATGTCCGAGACAATCATGCCAAACCATAAAATCATTGGGATGTGTAGACTTCTGATCTACTAGGTGATAAATTTCAATTGCACTAATTTGTGCATAATATAAGCCAGAAGAAAAAGAAGGTAATTTTTCTAATATGCATTTTTGCCTAGAAATGATACTTATGATTAATAAAAATTCACCATTTGTCTCAGTCATTGTCTCGATATGATATCCATTTTCGCGGATATCTTTAAAACTCAATAAGTTTCTCTGAGACTTGGAAGAGAATAGTGCATTATTTACAATAATTTTAGTCCCTTCAGGGAGAAATATAATGGCTCTTCCGGAGCTTTCAATCAATTTTGCACTACCACTAATGGTATTAACGTTTGTCTCTCCCATTTTCAAACAAGAAAAATATTTTTTATTTTTCAATATGGTGTGCGTAGTAGCACTATCAATGAGACAAATATCATCATCACCATTATTTAATTCCAAATATTTGACATCCATTTCTTCTTCAGAAAGAAAATTCAATTACTATCATAAATTAAATCAAGCATCATACACCTTCAGGGTGTTTAAAGAAATTGGCCATGTAAATATGCTATTATAATTTTGATTCCTTATATGTATTTCGAGACATTTATCTTCAGGATCCTTACTTTTTTGTCCTCATCATTATTATCTCACTTCAAGTGGTAACTTTTTCTTTTATCATGGTAAATTACATATTTACCAAAATTATAGTCATGGCATCAACAATAACTAGTAAATTGAAATTTAGTCACATTCACTTCTGGGAATGGACTAGAACTAGCATATAATAAGTACAAAATACTTCTCAAATTTTTTCTCAATATTGCTACTACAGGAGCATATTCGAGAAATTAATTGTAAAGAATATCAGTTTCAATATATCTTATGAGTAAAATTTTTTGACACAATTTCAACTAAGAAGTAATTCTGAAAATTGGAGGATTATCTTCTTGTAGCCATAGGTAAATTTATCATACCAGACTTTTGAAATAATGACCATCTTCTGGTAGCCAAATTTTTTTGTTAAAGAACGACCATCTTCAGGTGATCGAAACTTTTTCTTTAAATATTTCAAAGGACAAGTAGATCCTCAAATATAATTAATTTTCTATAATAGTATCTCCAAAATTCATTGCATCAGAATATAAGTATTTATAACAAATAATTCAAAAGATAAATAAGGAGAATTAAAAGGAGAAATATTACCTCAAAAATGTCAAACAGTATATATTTGTGTTTAGTGATTGCTCAGCAATAGGCACTTGTATTTTTCGATTATTCAAATGTTAGCCATAAGAAATTGAAATAAGTTTGTAGGTCAGAGATTTACCTCAATCAGTAGATAGAAGTTGCTGAAAAAAACACGGGCAGAATCTCATATTTCACTTTTACTCAAGGTAGAGGCTTCATTTTCACCTTTTACTCAAAAGTAGAGACTCGTACTGATAACGTGTTATAAAACTAATAAACTACTATAGCATAAATGGAGATATTAGAGAAAGATGTAGAGAAATGGAGAATAATATTCTTATGATTCCAACTAATACAAAAGGTCTTACCAAAGGTGTCAATGTACCTCTATATATAGGTACTACAAGATTAAAGGTACATCAATTCTATTAAACACCCACTACTACAAGAATATGAAAAAATCTATGAAACGATTTCTCCACTACATGAATAGATTTATGGATTGTAACTTCTATACATAATGTAATCATAAATCAAGAATTAATTCTCTTGGGAATACAAAGGGACATCCATACTTTTAATTATTTTATAACAAAAAAGTTGTTTTTGTGACTTGTTAATGGTAGTCATAAAAAGGTCCAAAGAGTCACAAAACTTTTTGTGACTACATTGTGACATGTATATAAGAGTCACGGATTTAATAGTCACAAATTTTTTATGACTTGAATATAAAAGTCACATTATCAATTGTTACTTGCAAGAATACTTTTTATGACTTGCATTTTGAATGTAATAAAAAGTAAAAAAAACTAGAATGTATTTGTGACATGTAAATAATAGTTATAAAAGATCTTTTGTGTCATTTTTGTTGGTCATAAGTTCTATTGGGACCTACTAAGAGTGAGACCTAAAAGCCTTGTGACTAGCTAGATTGTAAGTCACAAAAACATTTTCTCTATTTTTTTCCTTTTTCAACCTGTTTTTATTTTTATTCTTTTTGAAAGCCCAAAACTAGAAAGAAATTCATTCATAAGTCTCACGTGATGGACAAAGAAAAAGACAAAATTTATTTACAGCAAAATTTATGGCTGGTCTACCATAATGAAACAAACTATACATATCATAACAAAGCAAACACTCAAAAGTCAAACAATCACTGTTTCTCCAAACGACACAGGCAACATGCGCTGCATTAGTTATCATTGAGGAAGCTAGTCTAACAATCACTCAAAAAGTTATAATCTTTCATTTGCTTCACGTGTTCTTGAAGCTGATAAACTTGAGGTACTCTGCACTCACTGGAATCTGTAGAGAATCATAGTCTATGGTCCTTGGACAAGCAAGATATTGAAAAAGTACCCAACTTTGCTGCTAGAGATTTGGCTGATGTCTCAGTTAAGGCATCTCAAATTGAGTGCAGCTAGTTATTTGCCTGATCTTGAGAAAGTAGAAGATAACATGCAAGGAAATCATTGGTTTTACATAATCTTCAAACACTTGCAGCAATCAGAACAGCAAGTTGCAACAGGGAGGTCTTTAACGGCTTTCCTGATATACAAAAACTAGTAATTTGTGAAACTAAAAAAGGCTTCAAAAATCATGAGGGATTTCCCAGGAATCTATTTGTGATTTGCATCAACTCAAAGCTCTGAAATGCTCTTTTTATGCGAAGAGCATATAAACAATGCGATTGCCACATTGGAATGATCAACTACTCATTCGTTCACCCAATACTCTATGCAAGTTTCAGCAACAAAGTCATGAAGAAGGGAAGAGAAAAGCCAAAAGTACTTACCAAATCTATCACAAGTTTAATCCTCCTTAATTAGTAGACTCAGCTGGACCCTTCAAGATATTAGTTTATATTAGATGCATCAATGAAATGAAATACAACCATGACAACTTTCTCAAATTTCGTTACCTGTCGACTAGGAAAAGCACCAAAAATCCAATCTGGAAACATGTGTAAGGCATTGACATCCAAATGTGACATTAAGAAACTAATGGTTTTCTGCATATACTCAAACTGTGCACTAAAATCTGCTCTTATCTCTTCTCTCGATTGATGCGGTGTCATTCCTCTAACTTGCTATAATACTTCCTCTCGTACCTCCTCAACAATCTGATTTTTGATTTCTTGAATAATCGCCTTCCTATCATTCATTGGTACATGCCTTTGGGTCACAGAGGTATACTTCCCCATGCGTCTAACGTAACCTCGTGTGTCCAGCCCCCTATGCTCAACCCACACATTGTTCTTGAATGTCTCAGTTTGCTCTTCCTCAAGCACTTGATACAAGCTGTCTTTAAGTTGTGTCTACAAGCAATTCATTAAAACATGAAATCCATAAGAATAAACAATGTCACTGCTGACAAAAAAAACAAGAAAATGATGACAAAAGAATAGGTAATCTTACAATTAGATTACGTGTATCTTCATCTTTGGCAGGCTCACATGTAACACAAAAAAGGCTCACAAGAGATGTATCCATACCTTCGACTTCCATCTAGGCCACTAGCATGATTTAGAACACCATTTGCAAATGCATAGAGAACATGAAATTCAACAGCTAACAAGGTACCTTTCTGTTTATATTCTTGAAGCTAGTCCTTCCCGTCCTACGAGGAAAATACAATTTTGTCCTACTATCTTTGTTTCTCCTTGCAAGTGCCTACATGATCATCCAATTTAATGCCAACGGGAAAATAATAGAAAAATATTAGAATGTGATAAAGATTGTAGTTTTCAGCATAGATTTTCAATAGCAATAGTCATAATACATTGTAAACTAGTAATTAACTTATAAAATAACCATATTCTGCTCCAAATTATTTCTTTTTTACATGTTTGCAATCATGTACACATAAATTACTTGTTAATAGTAGTTGCTTGCATAGATTTGTTATCATACTACTAATCATGTACACATAAGCTATTTACTCTAAAATGTGAGTCAAAAGCTGAACATTAAAATAACCTGAATTTTCTCCTTTCTCCAATATGAAATCAAGAACTTCCATTGTTGAGGTTCAATCCTTTCATCAGGTACTTGTGCTATTCTCTCAATATTGTCTTTGTTTGCTAGATACATTTGCTTCACTCGGTATTTCCAATTCTTTCACTTAATGCCAATACTTAAAATCAATTATCTAGTTTCATTTGGCAAATCAGTATTGACCTATATAAAATATGTTATTAAATAGATATTTATCTAAAGACTTGAAAATTCACACATTTTTAAAGCAACAACTAAACTGACCTGCACCTCCCTCCAAAGATCATCTAGAATACACTTCTATCCAAGACGGGTAAGTCAAAGATACCCTATAGCCATTTCAGGCCAAGATTCCAAGGTTACTATATAATGACCCTTCAACTGGTCCTACAATCTCTCCATCCTCAGTTAAATACACAATATGCTTCTCTTTTGTTTTCCATTTGTTGGACTGTTTAGCTGGACCCCTTACACCTTTATTCTCATTCATCTCATTCATTGAGGATGCACTTGCACTTGTGCTAGCTCCTGTTTAGTATTTTCAGATTGAACCATTCACATAGAAGTGAAAATTTTGTAATCAGCCATTTTATATCACACATCCTCTAGAAACACAAAAAAAGATGTTGAACCTGATTTGAAACTTTTTTCCATACCTAGATTATTATTGTCATTTCCAGATGAGGCCTGGGAAAATGATTATAATTGGCTATGCATAAGTCCAACTTGAAGTGTAAGCATCTTCGATTGAGACTGAGATCTAATCACATGATGCTAAATAGGTTGAGATATAGAAGCATTAGAGAAAAGTGCACTTCCCTAATTATGTATCACATCAGCCATAGTGATGCTTTTTGCTCTTTTTTAACCGCCCATGATAGCAAATCCTAGACAACTGCAGCAATACCACATCCAAATCCCAGACAAACAAAAAAAGGCCTCATGATTGATTCCAAATTTGACATAGACCAGAATATGCAGTGCTCTATCATCTTGGACATGGCATAAGAAATTTTGTATGTTCAAAGAAATTAACCAGAACAAGAATTGTGGACCAAATCTTCGAAATAAAAACTTTGTGTGCAATAACATGGAACTGAATTTTGATCAGTTAACAAGCTGAAATTATTAATTAGGTAATAAACACACTAGTACAGAACTTACCAGTACAGAACTCTCTTAGGTAGTTAGATATGAGTCGGGATGACCACCCAAGTATATGAAATTCCAGCACTTTAATTTGTCCTGTTCAATCTAAAAATGAAGGTAAATCAATGTAAGCATAAGGCATAAGTATTAAATATAGCAAAATTACCATAAGTATTAAATATAGAGTTGTTATTTTCAATATGCAAGCATAAAACAAAAAAAAAAGGATTGCAAATATGATGTAACCCATAAACCAGCAAAAACAAATGTTCTTGATGAATTTTAGATTACAAACTCTACTCCTACCGCAACATTGATATCCTTCTACATCCCACCAAGAACTATTAGATTAAGCAATTACTAAAGCTGAATCAATTTTGTGGATCTTTTTCCCCAATGATGCATTCATATTTGACCCAAGCTCCATCAAACATATAGTCCCTTTATATTAGTCATAAAAGCATACTAAGCAAAGCAAATCCATCCTAAAGGACAACAACCATACGTCAAAAGAACATACACCCTGAAATTACACTATAAAATCAAATGAATTTCATACAGAATATCATTTGAAATGTCAATCTCTTTTGACTATTAGCCAAATTCCAAGAATTCATATTTCATATTTCATATTCTTCCTACTCATTCATGCACGACGAATGGTTACACATGTCTAAACAAGAGCTACCACATTCCAAGGCCCTCATCATTGCTTTGCTTATATAATATGAAAGAAGAAGCATGTATCATGGCTTGTTCAGGCTTAGCTTCTCTGAAAAATATTAAAAAGGTACTCCAAATTTTGATATTAAGCACTGTTCATATTCTTGTAAAGGTATTTTTTGACTGAAATTAAGCTAAGATATTTAGAGTGCCCAAAATAGTTTAGTTGAAAAGGTAGGAATCAGCTTAATTTGAACAAATTACTAGAGTTAAGGCAGCTAAATGACTCCCTCCTAAGAAAATTAACAGCACGAAAGCCTTTACACCAATCAGTTTTAGTTCCACCTCTACTTATGCTTTTTTTGTGTTCTCCCATGCACCAATGGAAGACAACTTTTTATAAGCCCTAAAGAATTATAATATTGAGGTAAATACGACTGAATACCAAACCATCAAAGAAGAAAACATAAGTAAAAAAGAACTTTATATTGATTAAGGCAAAAGGCAAACAAATTTAGACATAAGATTCTCAATTTCGATTCATTGGTGCGCACTAAATTATGAATTGGCTAGAAAGTGCATTAGGATGCAATTGCATTCATGCCAAGTTCATTTTTGTTCAGGACTAAAAATCCAAATCATCAGCCCAAATGTGGAACTAACTATGATTCAAGGGTAACCCGTACTAACCTGTGTCTGTGTTTTTTCTTTTTTAACCTAGAGACAACTTCAAAATTGGAAATTCGCTATGTATTGGTAAAAAGAGAACAGATTGTAGGAAAATAAATATATGGGATAGTAAGATGCTCCCTAAGCTCTCATTAGTTCAACATTCATTACACAAATACACTTATTCAAAAAGTAGTATTCAAATGTTCTTAATAACTAAACTTAGAGAAATCACTCAAATTGATCAATCCGACTTTAAGATATCCATCCAACAGAAATTAGAAGTATAAATTTATAGAGTAGTCAACAGAGGTAGCTTATCAAGTTTATGCAAATAAACCTGCACTCACTATTAAAAAAATAATAAATAAAAAATAACTAATACGAGCTCATGATTTCATTGGCAGCCTAATTTCATACACATGATCCAAGACCGAATTTCTACTAAACCTAATTTTTTGTGCATGCATCGAAGACCTAGTTTCATAACATCAGTTTTGTTGGAAAAATCTAATTTCATCAATTTATTAGGAAAATAAACAAACAAGATCATCGAACTAAAAAATCCAAAAAAAAAATGAATTGTGAGGAAATAACAAATTCCTATTTTACAAATTTAGAATGTGATTAAAAGTAAAGAAAAACAGTCTAAAATTCTTGGAAAAAAAAAAAAGCAAAACAAACAAAAAAAGATTAATAAAAAATGAGCTTAAAAACCTGAAGAATCTCGATCCTTATCCAGATTCTGGAAAATTCTCAGATTAAACAAAATTTCCAAACGCCCATTGCAATGGTTTCAGCTCAAGTCAAAGTGAAATTCGTCGAAGGAAAATTGGAAAATGTTAAGAGGGAAGAAGAGAAAAATTGACAGAGGTTGATATGGAGATTAATACGGAGGGAAAGGAAAAGGCAAAACACAGAACAACAAATTGAAAGAGGGGAGAAGAAATGCTTCAGAAACAAAGAGTTTGATACTTTATTTCTATTTTTTGGTCTTTTGAAGCAGTAGTCATGGGCAAAGTAATAATTGATTGTTCATTAGTTGTCATCTAAAAACCAATCATCCATTGTTTTCATTTTGAAATTCATTGGCTTTTTACAAGTGAAAATTTTGGTAAGTGAAAATTTGAAACTTTATTTCTATTGTTAGATTTTTTTTGACTTACCAAAAAAAATAGATAAAGCTGGATTTTTTATGACCTGAATGGGTGCTGGTCACAAAAGGTTACTAAACCACGTAGTTTTATCCTCTCTTATGTGACATGCTTAGTGGTGTCATAAAAAGTTTTGTATTTATGACTCCCACAATATTACAAGTCACAAAAGGCTATCTTTCCTTGTAGTGATCGAGCATTTATTATAGCATAATTTATAATTTCAACCATATAAAAAATTATGAGACATAATATTTAAATATATTTAGTGATCCACTGGTGGTACCACTCACCCACTAGTTAAACCAGTAACCTGCTGACCCATCTCTTTTGCCGGGTTCCTCCTGGGGCGGGTTCAATAACTATGGTTGAAATATATGTTTTTATGGTTATTTTTAAAAAGTATGAAATAAACAATAATAGAGCATTGGATGAATGTGTCAGCCTAGAAATGGTAAAATAGCAAGGCATGCATAATATAAAGTTTTGAAAAACTTTGTGATGATTTTTTTATGGGACATTTTTAAAGTACTATTATGGTTGGCACAAAAGCTCTTTGGTTCGCATAAAAAGGATAATGAATAATAGTAGTATAAATGTCTAGGTGTATGCTAATTAAATGTAATGAATAATGTATATAATAAAAGCAGCTAATTGTTACTATGTGTCTTCTTTTTGTTTCATATTTAATTCATATTATTTTTATCTATTTTTTTATTATTTTTAAATTAAATATTTTTTTCATCATATAGAAACAAAAATATTATAAATGCAATTGTAGAAAATTCTAACGAAAAAATGATCTTCAAAATATTACAGCTATTAACCCTATATCTAATTTTAGTATTAAGACTACAATTAACACAATGCATTTTCACTTCCATTGATTTAGGTATAATGATATTCCTATTAAAAAAAAGTAAATACATTAGCAAATTATGCATTTTTTAAAATGGTTTAAGTTTTTATATTGGTCATTGTGTAGTCTATTTGTGTTTTATTTTGGTATTGGGTAAGAAAATTGAAATATTTTGATGTTCCATATTAATATCAAAATTAATATATATTATTTATTGTTATATTTGGTGTAGGAAAAATATATTAGTGTAATTAGTATGATATATATATAGTATAGTATAGTGTGTTTTAAAAAATCATTATATTTATACTTATTTAATTAAAACAAAAAATTTACTAATGAATGGAAATAATAATTAGTAAGGAAAAGTAAGAATTAAAAAATTTTGAGGACTTACTTGATGAACACTGAAGGAAAATATTGTGCTTCATTTTAAAGAGTATAGAAACTGTGAGAATAGGAAAAAATTTTGAAGAAAATATTATAAGAATAGTGTGCAATATATTTTGAATCTAAATTACTGAATATTGAAAGCAAAGATTATATACCTTTGATCTCTGTAATGTGTTCCTTTAATTGCTCTATTCCGAATTTTGACAACAGCAAAGTCTTTCTTTGTTCATGTGAAAGGTAATTCATAGGGTTTGATTTGTTTGATGGACAGTATAAAGCTAATGTTTTAATTTGGATGTGAGAAACTCTATGGAACTAGTGTCGACAGTTTTGATGCATTTATTACTATTAATTGCAGAGATTCGACACGGGTATTTTTTATTTAAATAAAAAGTAAATATGTGAGATTACTGAAGGCAGAGATTTTAATAGATTATATGTGTAGCAAGAATTGTAAAATGGGTGGTATGTGCTTTAATGGTTTATATGTGCATCAATATGTTGTTTTTATTATGCCTATATATGGATGAATGTTATTAGTAAAGAAATAGAGGGAAAAGATATGGTTATAATCAAAATATATTAGATTCTTTTTTTTTGTGCAATTATTTTGTGTTATAATGCAAGTTTATAATTAAGCTTTAATAGTTCAATGCAATTAGAAAAAGAAACTGATCTTTTTTTTAGGTATAGCAATATTTTTGTTGTTTTTCATGTGCATATATTAGTTTGTTTATTATTGAGTATATTTTGGATAATGAATTAATTAATTTTTGTTATACATACAATAATAGTTATATGTTCAATTGTATATATAAATTAGTAAAATTCTTGTTTCAACTTTATTTAGATTTTTGCATAATAATGGTTGGATACATCAATTTATTGTTGCTAAGCTTGGGATCACCTTCTTCTCTCTTCATGCAAGCTTGCTTCAGCCTATACTGATAGTGCTTCTAAAATTGGGATATGATAATGAATGTAGAGGGGAGATTGGAGCATTATGGCCCATGTAGGGGTCTAGTGCATGCATTTGAGTAGTTCAAATGTTTCATTCCTCAATTCAGCAAATTCAAGAGTATGATTGTTTCATTGAGTAATCAAATAATTGAAAAATTGAAGAGCGGTTGGATTTTGTTGTATATTTTGCAAACTCAACTACATATAAGTAATAAAAAAAGCCAAAGGATTTGGTGGTTCTCGCGTGATTTCATTAACCCTCATTATCTTATCTTTTGTATTGTGCATTTTTACATAGATAGACTCGTTATTTGTATTCTGCATTTTAGGACCCTTGAAGCAATAGTCAAAAAGGATCTCATCATCCCATCTCAATTGTGGTCCAGGTCTTTCCAAAACTTGGCAGATGGCTCGTCTTTCTCATCTTCCTTACCGTTGCCGGTAATCTCTTTTCTTCCTCACCATTGCATTTGCTCTCCGATAACATAGATAGACTGGCCTCTTCTTCTCTTCATTTCTTTAATCCATCTCTTTTCATCAGATCTTGCTCTTTTTTTTTTCCTTTTGTTCCTTTTTTTCTTCCATTAAATTGAGCTTAGGTTCTAATTTGTGGTTTTAGTGTTCTGATTTGAACTTAGAACTGGTGACTTAGCGGTTCTGTTTCTTGTTTAATCCTCTTTTCTTTTTTGGTTGCATTTGGACTGATTTGGTGATTTTTTACGACTTGGTTTGTTGTATTTTCTTTCCTGAGTTGATATCTTGGGTTACTATAGTTTGTTGATTTCTATATTTTTTTGGTTACTGCTACTGTATATTTGTTGATGGTATTATTATGATATTTTCCCCTGCAGCAGATCCATGAGCTCCACCTCGGAATTTTGGCTTTATATATTTAAGAATCCGATGTTCAGCGCGGGGTGTGGTCTTGCTTCTGTTTTAATTGGGATTGCTACAGAATGGTAACTGGGATTTCCTCTTCTTTTTTTTTTTTACGTTTCTTTTCGTCTTGTTCTGAATCATATGTTTTTTCTCTTCTTTTTCAAGACCTACTCTAAAATTGACAAGTGGTAAAATTTACCCCCTAAAAGGAAGGTTAAATCTCCCACCCCTTCCCCCCTTTCTCTTTGCGTAGGTAAAATTTGTCCCTATTCCAGGGGGAAAAGAATTATATCTTACCTAACTCAGTCTTAATCGTCCTTTTTTTTCTTTTTGTATCATTTTTAGGCCAAAGAAATTGTGGGACAACTTCAAGTAGTTGATTTTTAGTGAGCTTGACTTTGCTTGGTTCCTTCTTCTTTTCTCATTTCTGTGCATTTTAGGTTCTTTTTTCTTTTTTTTTTTTAAGATATTTTGCTTTGGTGGTTGTAGGACTTGATTGATGAGGATGAAATCTTTATTGCAGTTTTTTATTTTGTTTCGTTTTGGATTGCTTTTGGTTTTGAAGTTGTGATATGTGAAGGAAATTTTGTGCTTCTTATCTGTTGGTTTTGTATAAAACTGAAATTTTTTGTGTTTCTCTCTTTTTATTCAATGAATACAATTTGGATTGTGAAAAAATGATATGAGTTAGTGATTGCTCTGGTTTTGTGTATGGTTTGCATTGTGGGACTAATCTTTTTTATGCAATCTGACAATTATTTTTTTGTCTAAAAGAGATTTTTCCTGATTTAAGCTCTGTGAATTTTTTGCTTTTTTAGAATGGAGCCCAAAGATTGATTAGTTTGGCTGCTTTTCATGTTTATGATCTTTGTTTGATTATTCATACTTATGTAGTTTATGCTTATGTCTCTGTTTTCATGGCCTCAGAATGTCAGGCTAGGTGATCATGTGTTAGGCATTCATCTTGTTTGATTAGGGATGTGATTTACTGTTAAATTGATTATTGTAAGATAGCCAATGGTTTGAATTTTGGCTGTGAATAAGTAGTGTGTGCAGACTAGAAATACATTTGGTTACTCATACTTATGCAGTTTATGACTATGCTTCTGATTTTTTTGCTGTAGAATGTTGAAGTGAGTGTTGATATGGCTGAGCCGCAAAGAGGAAGGAATCTGTTGTGAGAGGTTTATGAGAACAGTTTCAATAATCTATTTCAGCTTCTCTCGCCTGTTCGCGATCCTGTTCTCACTCCCATATCTGATTTTGCTTGTTCCACAAAATTTGTACTAGAATCTTTGGCTGTTTTTTTCTGAAGTGCTTATTTTTCTTTCTTTTTGCACCTGTGTTTAGTAGGTTTTTTGCCTTGGAATTTGAAGGATGGGGGCACTGCTTGGATTAGAGGAGAGGCGCAGGTTTGGTTTCGGATGGACTGCTTGTGGTTTCTTGCCTGTCTGCACTGTCACCAGCCTTATGATTTTGCCGATACTTTGGGAATTGTGTGCAAGTGTTGTGGTCGACAAATGTATATTTTCCCTAGGTATTCTTGTTCTATTGTTCTCCTGCTACTATTTGTCCATGATGTTGGTCTAGCTTTATGCATGATTGCTGTTGATTGCAGGGTCTATATTGCTCTATCAATTAAAGATGACTCTGGCTCTATGAATATTCTGGTTATTGGCGATGAAGTTGTGCGCCTTATTGGTCTTGCTACTTTTCATCTTTATGCGCTCGATGAACAAGATGTAGTGTAGCTTGGTTTTTTTTATACCTCTACGATGTTTGCATCTATGATTCCGTTTATGCTAATGGTGTTGTTTGATTCTTCTCTTTCTGCAACATGCTAGATTGAGCTATTACGTTGCTAATGAGGCCAAAGGAAAAAGGCTTTTGTGCTATATTAAGCATTCATCTGATCATATTAGGAAAACCACTTCTGTCAGGTTTACTGTTGTTACTTTTTATGTTGCCTAGCCTCTTTCGTGATGTAGCTTGCTATTTTTTTGGTGTAAGGATGCTTTCAATATGTGTTTGGAGCACTTTATGCTCTTGTTTGTTGTTTTTAGGGTTGCAAACGAATCGAGCCGCTCGCGAGCGGCTTGAGTCAAGCTCGAGTCGAGCTCGATCAAAATCGAACTCAAAATATTAAGCTTGTTAGCTCGCGAGCTCGAGTATATATATAATATTTTTTATTTTTTTTATTTTAAGTATATTTATATATATTTTTTATTTTTAAGTATATATTTTTTTATTTTAATAGTAAAATTACATATATATCCTTAATATTTTTATTATTTATTAAAAAATATATTATTTTATTTATTTTTTAAAAAATAAAATAATTTTTTTTAATTTTTTTTGAGCTCGAGCTCGGCTTGAATTGATTCGAGTCGAGCTCGAGCTCGAAAATTGCCGGCTTGAGTTCGAGCTCAAGCTTGGTAAAATTTAGTCGAGACTCGGCTCGATTGGCCCAAAACTCGACTCGACTCGGTTCGTTTGCAGCCCTAGTTGTTTTGCATATGGACTCTTTTGTTGTCATCTTGATTAAAAGAATCCAATATTCTCTGCTTCTGTGTGAGCGTTTGTGTAATTGCTTGCAATATCTTGTCATTTGCTTGCTGTTATTTTCTCTTCTGATGTTATTTTAGGTCATGGCAGTTAAGCTATTACCAGTTGCTGCCTATTTTTATTCATTGTATTACAAACACTTTTAGTTGAGACTATGTAAGCGGATTTTTATGCAAAGGCAATCGGGAAATGTGTTTCTGCTTTCACTAAAATTTTCTTCATTGTTCTTGTATACATTTGTGATGCTAGGCATCTCCGTGCGCAGCTTGATCAGGTGGCTATTAGGCTATGCATGCTAGTGACATTGGGGGTCTTCGCACTTCCATTACATGTATATTACGTGGATACTAATTGATTTAGAACTACCAGGCCCAGTGGATTATGCTTTTTAATTAATGAGGTAAAGAAAATCAAACCTTCATTGCACGATTTCCTGAGCTGTGACCTACGTGGAGGTTAGAGGAGGCAAAGATAAGACTAATAAAACTGAATAACATGTTTAACAGGCCATACTCAAGTTTTTACTGCAAACTTTGAGAATATTTCGAAAAACTTTTCATCAATGATAGAATATTTTAATAAGTTGGGGCAAAAAGGAAAATCAAATTAAGAAAGGGATCCAAAATTCCTTTCAAGTTGTAAATAGTCATGAAAACTTAAGGTTGGACTTTTGTTAACTGTAATCCCACACATTTTTCTGCTAGACATTACTAGAAGATTACTTATTTTATTTGGCAATTTTTATTTTCTATGACAGGTAAAGGAGCAATTTTTTTGAGAGTTTTTTTTAGTTTTGAGAGTATTTTTGTTGAATATGATGAACAAAAAGAAAAACGTTTATTTAGAAATAGTTCGAAAAGGCATGCAAATATGTTAAGCCTTTGCCTTAATGTGTTGAATTGGCTTTATAATGTGCTGGAATTACATTTGATCAAGCTATTGCATAAAAAAAAAAAAGTCGTTCGCTTCATAATTGTCCAAAAAGCCTTTGGTTTTGATATTTCCTAGGCATTTTTTTAAAATTATGTTTTTTAGTCTTTTGCAATTAGCATATCCTCTTCATAATTCGATCTTTACGGACACCTAACTAACAATGTTGGGCAATATTACCACTGTGCGGTGTGCAATGTTGGACACCTAACTAGTGTGTTGGAGTTCGTTGTAGTTGAAGAGGTTGGAATATATAGTTATTCATGTTGTATAAAGGGAAGTAAAGATTTAGTAGATAAGCATATAAGAAAGAGTAATTGTTATGTTATGAAAGATTGCATTAGATGATATTTATAGGAGGTTTTATTAGTGCACAGGAGTTTTATATATGTGTGTGTATAAGTGTGTATTTGTGCACATATAGATATGTTTCATTGTGTGTATGTTTATGTGTGTGTGTGTGTGTATGCGTATGTGATAAAGTTTGGTTACCTAAGGATTATTTGTAATAAATGTATCTATGTATTCTATTATACTGGTGTGTTTTTTAACTTTTTTTTATTTCTTAAACTTCTTTCTTAAATATATTAAAATAAAATACATAAAATACCAGACCTAAGGATTTTAATTAACACAATCTTTGTAAATTATATAAAACATAATAGAAAACACAATAATAGCATATATTGTTCTATTAGATGAATACCAAAAATCAATCTCATCTCAGACATTGGTGTATTTGTACTCAATTGAAACACATTTTGCATATCTGAAAATACTGTGTAATTAACAATAACATAAAAAAACACTCATTGTTTTGTCTTTTAAATAATCAAGAATGACATCAAAACTGCTAATTATTTTATCATAGATCTATCAGCATCTCTATATTCTGAATAATATCATATAATAATGTATTTGGGATCAACCAAGCATGCATTTGGACATCTGAAACAATCAAATAACTAATAATCAAATTTAAAAAGTTAATCATTGTCTAAGTAATCTGGCAAATTATATAGATATGTCAATCTATATAATCATTATGCATAGTATACATAGTCATTGCTATATTTCTAACAACATCAAAATTTGCTAAAGACAGTTTTTATGGCATTTAATAAGACCAAGATAACCAGAAAAATTAAATTATATAGGAATCAATATTCATCTATATTATACATAAATATATACACACATATTTTTCACATATATAATCACATAAATAAATATGTATATCAACACAATTAAACACAATAATAAATAAGTAAATAGAATTAAGAGAAAAATCTCACCTCTGACATCATTGTCTATTCAGTTACAACAGTTATAGCAATCTGCTTAATAAGTATGTCACAATGAGAAATGGATTCTCTAATAATTCTGTCTAATTCGATAACATTAATAACAGTACCTAATTCAATAGTATTAATAACACTGCAAGGTTGATCTGAATTCTTTCATCAGTTTAGTCCTTAAACGCGAGAGATGATTCTTTATTAATAATTCTACCCCTTTTTATTTGGAAGAGTTGCTTATCTTTCTCGATTATGACGGTTTTTTTCCAACCATTGTTCCTTATCACACAAATTTCCTCTTTTGACCTATTATAATTATTGATAATTTATCACAAATAAAAACATCAAAAGATAAACATCAAAAAACAATCACAAGCACTTAAAGACGTAAGATATAATGATTACATCACAAAACAAATATACCTGTTAAGAGCATAAAATGAATGCAAAAGGACTTCACAGATAATTAAACAAAAAAGCACTAATATCTTTAAAAAAAAACTATTCATTCTTTTAAAAGAAATCATAATTGAAATACAAACAAAAATATAAAAAAAACATTTATATCAAAAAAAATGAAGAATATGTCTTTTCCGAAGTTAAAAAGCAATCAATACAGAACAATAGGTGAACCAGTACTTACCTTGAACAATAAAAATACAGAAAAAATTTCAAACAAAAGGAAAAACACGATATCAACCACATTAGTAAACCTGAATCTTAAAAAGTATAATTCAAAAGGCATGGAACAAATGAAAATTATGTAAACAAAAAAAATATTATACAAAATCAACAAACAAACACCAAATAGGAGCACAAAAATAACAAAAAATTTAAACAACCAAGGCATATAAAACAAAGGGAAAAAAAACTAATACATAAAAGAGGAAAAACATAACAAAAAAACATGAAGAATATAACAGATAATAGCACAGTAAAATTCACTGAAGCTTGTGGCAAAGAGACAACAAAAAGAGGAGAAAAACAGTTACACTAAATAAGTACCATAATCCTCTTATATAAACTGAAGGGAAACCAACTATAAATACAGCAAAAAAAGAACCAACTATACCAATAAAAAGTGCAATAACAACTCAGACATTTACTACAACCATAAATGATATAAATCAAAACATAACATTAAAACAAAATTAACAACAAATATATATATTTATATTTCTTCCTCATCTATAGTTACATCAAGGTACAAAATAAATAAAAGAGAAGAATATTTTACCTATTCAAAAGGATTTTAGAACCAACAAAAGTTAAGAGTGCATCAAAACCACACTATCTTGAACAAAGTAGTAAAAATGACCAAATAAAAGAAACAATAAGAACTCCTAAGAACTTTAAAAATGGGAAAAAAAGAACTCCTAAGAACTTCTAAATAAAAAAAAGTTAAAATAAAATGATTTAAAAAAATAATTAACAAACATAATGATGGCGAATGGGGAAAAAATTCCACCAATAACCAGTTTCATGCAACATGAAATAATGGCTAGAGATTATTATAGCAAACAAGCCAATAGACTAGTCCGATGTGTAACTACGTAATTACAAAATGAAATTCATATCAGTTTTCAATGTAAATGACCAACATAATTGGCACAATAGGTGCATAATAAATCTCGTCCAACAAATGCACACGCAAAATCCCCAAAAGATCAAATACATTAGCCACATAAACAAAGCATAAATAGATAAAGATGTAACTACACCCATGCCACCTCACCAATGACTATAAAAACATCTCGCTTTCACGTTTATACACACTTCCAGTTACATAAATTATACCTTCCAACACAAAGCTTTGACTGCATATTGGAGGCATCATTAATTCAACAAACCTTCCATCCTACATACACACATGTACCAATACATCCACCAAGTAAAGAGGATCAAAGAACTAATAAGCAGACAGGATAGAATCAGGCACAAAAGATAGTGAAAATTGCACAACAAATATTGAGGCAGCCATTATATGATTTTTTCTTCATGCATTTCTCGAGATAGAGGCAGCCAAGAGAAAATCATCACCAAGAAATACAAATATTGTAGGAACGAATGAGCTTATAGGTACTTGTGTCTCAAATTCTTGACCATGATACTTCCGTTCCTACAACAGTTACTGTAGACTTGACACTTTATCAAGAAATTGGCATATCAATTTCCAAATCCAATCCAATCTACTGTAAAAAAATTTTTTTTTTTAAGTATTAGAAATAAAGACTTCCAACCCCTGATAATAGACTACTAGTTCTTGACTCTTTTATCTATAAAAAAAAAATAGAAAGAAATCTAGTGGCACACTATCAAAAAGATAGAATTAGGCATCACAAATTGAAAAAGGATGGAATAACTAACCAATTGGACAACATTATTTACTTACTATACTTCCCCTTTTAAGTAGTTAGATATCTCAAGATTAAATGGTTATTCCTCTTTTTACTCTTTAACCATACCCGAATATTTTTTCTGGTCACTAAACTTTAAAGTGGAACACTTTAGTACCTAAAGAATGAAATTTGTCCCACTTCAATAAAATAAAAAAAAAATTTTTGTCCTTTAATCCTAGGGGGCATCCAACTGAGAATAGATTGGTGGTAGAATGTTTATTTGAGTTTGAATAACCTGAAAAATCACTAACATGATTAATTGCATGTCTTGAGTTTTAAAAGTTTTAAGTTTTTTTTCATTTTAATGAAGTATAAATTTGTTTTTAAAATTTTTAGAAAATTATATCAGAAACATTGATTTTGTAGTCTAGCCTCATACTTTATATTTTTCCTATCATTGTATTAGAAGAAAACGTGTTTACTATATTCAATGACACAAAAAAAAATGAATTTTATTGCAGGGAAATAAAATAGATAATTGCCAAATTATCATAAAAGTAATTCTTTATTAAAACACTACATACTTTTGGTCCGATGGAGTTAAGTGATTTAGTCTTGGTATTGTGATCTCAAGATATTCAATATGGTCCAAATACACCAAAACTAAAAGTAAAAAATACACAAGATTAATCATTAAAATTTTTATCTTTGATGATGATGATGATGACGACGATGATGAAGAAGGAGGAGGAAGAGTAGGAGCAATGGCAGTAAAAGAAGACCACTCACACTCACCTACAAGTCATTGTTTTTGCATGAGTCTAGAGTTGTTGTACAATTCTTATGTGATGAGAATTGAATTTTTTTTTTTATTTCAATGGAAGTAAGACAAATAAAATCTATTTTCTAACATATTAGGTATTAAAAAATGTGTTTTTATTATTTGATTACAAGTTTAGCTGTGGGATTGAGTTTGTTTATTTCATTGGGATTGGGTTTGCTTCTTAAAAAAAATTACTTTACTTTTATCTATAATGGACAAGTGAAAAAAAGTTAAGGGGACAAATTTGTGGTTATAGTAAACACCATGACCAAGAAGTTATAAAAAAAAGGGCCATTTTATGGAAAATACTGCAATCCCTATTTTGGATACTGTACCCATAATGCTAGTCTATTTATATCTTCCCATATTATCTAATAATTTGAACTCTTAAAATCATTTAACGATTGATAACTCTTATTCTACATTGAACAATGAATTTTATCTTATTGATATTGTATCCAAAAGAGTTATAGAACCCCCCCCCCCCCCCACATTTTATATTTTATTTAATAGGAAATTTCCAAGAGGTATAGGTCCCTTAGCCCTAAACATCAATCCTATAAAATTAGACCAAAAAAAAAAAAAACTACTAGGTAGTGATTCCATTCTTTTTTATTTTTTCCCTATTAAAAGCGCCCATGAAAATTGACCGAAAATAAAAAGTTTTTCAAAAACGACATGCCATCAAAATATGGTGGAAATAAAGCAGCTAATTCATTTTCAAAAGTATATGATTTTGTGTTCAGCATTAATCGTTGGATCATTTGTTATCTATTTGTGCTCTCCTTGTTAGGCACATGTGGTATTTCAACTACCCTTTGTTAACAAGCGTTCTATCAAAAGTAAGTGTTGTTGCAAAAGTAAGCACAAACATCACATAACTTGGTCTATTTGGTTTGAAATAATATAACAAGGACTTCGCAGCACATGGGATTGTATGGCAAAGATTATGGTAAGTAGAGAATCTGGAACCTAGCTGCTACACTTGGTAAAAGAATGGTCTATGTACAGAGAAATTTCGTCATTCCAAATACCATACAAACTCAGGCTGGTGATATTCAGCCAAAATTGATCATGCCAAATGCTCAATTACAACTCCTAAAGACCTGTATTCCCGCGAAAGAACATTGCATGAGACAGTTTGGTCAGAGGACATACTTCTTGCCAACTTGATTTCAAATATCAAGCTGAATATCTAAAACTCGTAGTAGGCTCAATTTCTAACAAAGGTTCATGTCAAAGCTTCTCAGGGCTGCAAGTTCTGATCAACTTCATATGGTAAAGACTGAGATGAACCGCTGTATTTGCTGGAAAACGGGGTGCTCCTTCGAGACTGGCGTTTTGTGGGGACAAGAGTAGGTTCTTGCTCCTCATCTTCACTAACCAAATTGTTCTCATAATCATCTCCGGCCTTGAAGACTGGGTGGATGTAAGCACTTCGAAGGTAATCCTTTAGATTAACATTTGGCTCCCTTGTACGATTCAGTATATCTTTCATCATAGCTTGCTGCAAAATCCAGCAAAGCACAGAGGCATGGACACAAGGTGCACATTAGAAAATGACTGCACAGGTTGAAAGATTGTTAAATAGATAAGACTGCCAAACCCATCTCATCATCTAATAGCATGTGGCTGAATGAAAGATTTGACTTTTCCTCCATTTGGATACTTAGGTAGAAAATACAAGGAACAGCTGAATGTTGTTAAGATGTGACTGGGACCTGGGACTTAGCTAGTTGATGATGACAATTATCTGAGAGTTCTCATTTCCATTATGGAGGGAATTGGCTGGGACTATTCTATGCTAGATAGCATGAACATATCTGTGGAATGATGCACAGCTGAAAGACTTGTTTACATGAAAGTTTTTCATCAAAATGGGGATAACTGATCAAGTAACATTAAGGTTAATACTTAATACAGCTATAAATACCTGCAATGGATATCTAACAAAGGCAGGTTCATAACGACCTTTGCAGTATCTGTCGAAGCATATGGTCAATACAGGGAGTGTAATGAGAAATGGAGTTGACTGAGAAGCATCTTTTGTACTCAACAGCCCCAGTAAAAGCAGTTGGGAGACTATCAATGCTATTATGATGCGCCCATGAACATCAGGCCAGAATGCTGCAGCGCTCTCATACTCTTGATTGTAGACATTCATAATCTACACAAAAATGTCTAATGAAGCCCCACGAAAGGTATAACATGGAAAATGTTCAACTAGGAATTCCATTTACAGTATATTCAGATATGAAAACTTTATAATGTATTATAGTATGAATCTTCTATTTCCACTGGCTTGTTGCAGTTGAGGAGCCAAAATTACAAACCAAATATCCAAAAAAATCTGTTTTGGCTTGTCACCACAATTTTCAGGTATAATCCAAGCTTTTATGTAAAATAATCCAACTTAATAGAGCCTAGAGAAAGCAAAGAAAAGCTACTACAATAATTTCCATTTTGAATTTGCCACCAAGATATGCAAATATAAATTGAGATTAGTCACAGCTGAAACTAGATCAGATTCTGATCCCTTCAGCTCAGAAATTGAGAGACTCCTTCTATTTTAAAAACACTGCAGCAGACCTTCATAGTGTAGACTCAAAAGAATAGTAAGCCTTTTGGCTTATACTTTTGCAATATTTCCTCTAAATTGACTACGGGTGAAGTTCCTGACATACACATTATATAAAAGTGCCAGCTTATAACAATACAAGTGACTCACACCCCTACAAGAGAGAAGGGCATAGGAAGAATACAGAGTAATAAATTTTAATCACCAGCAACAGAAAAACAATAAGAAAAATCTTTTCACTCTGATCTTTATATGTAAAATATGTTTTATACTTCCCAAATACGATAAAATGCTTGGAAAAATTGTCTCTCAGGAGGAAGAAAGGAAAGTTTGGTACTTTGAGTGCATCAAATTCTTTTTCTTGTTGAGGTAAAATTTGTACAATCAAAGTGATTTATGAACCCCAAAACTATAAGTTGCACATGGTCTCCACACTCATAAAAACAATAAACAGTTTTAAGAGCATTGCTTCACAACCAGAGGGTCCAAGCATCGATTGTTTTTGTTTACAACAGAACATTCTACATAGGAAGAATTTATTTTACCAAATATTCAAATTTACCTGATGACGGTATACGATATATGCTAGTCCAAAGAATATGACGATAAAAGGAAGCAAAATTGGAGAAACAACAGCATAAACCAGCCCCAGCAAGAAATACAGCTGTATCTGAGGTTCGCCTGTGTTGAAACCCAGGCTCCCAGGATTCATTGCCTCCTCCCTATCAGTTTCAGTCTTTACCATGAAGAAATTTTTGAGGTGATAGATAATTAAAGGTCTCAATCTAAGAATCTCGCCTGCAACTCCAGCCCATCCATCCACCATTATGTACGTTATGAAGAAGGTAGCTTTCATAGGTATGGAGACACCAATTGTCTTTGGAATCCTGCAAAAGAAGCTCTTCAATTTCCAAATAGAATAAAGTCTTCTAAACTACTACAGTACTACTACATTTTGGGCATATAAGCCAGAAAATAAGCGAATGGAACACAACCACAATTAGTTGATATTAAACTGGTTTTGTCAACTGGTGGATAACAATGCAAAAACTTATGTAGCTGCCCTATTAAAACTTCTACACATGCTTTAATACCACTGTGTTGATATCTTTCTGACATGTGGGATGTCTGAGACATGTTTGTTGAATTAAACAAAAATATACATATACATATGAATATGTATAATGCACTGAAGTGTTATGCAAATTTTGCACTCAATTTTTCTCACAAGGTGCATTCCATTGTATGCTTTTGATTCCATATTTCACAAGCAGTATCTTTTTAATCCAATTTTGCTTCCCAACAAACTATGCTTCAAGTTGATATGACTCTACATGCATCCTTGCATTAATTAATATGAACACGGAACCATATATTTGTTCACACATTAAATGCAGCAAAAAGTTGACTGTAAAAATGCTTCAGCTAAGCTATACCCCCACAGTAAAACATGAGTTAACTTGAAATGAAACAGAAAGGATAGAATATGGTTTGCTCTAAAAGAACATACTCATTTGGTGACTGGTGAATAAAGTTATTTAATTGCTGAAATGCTGTTCCAGTGATGATGCTTCCAAGAAAGACATTTATGAACTGAAAAATGTAGTATCTAGTTGCAGATCTTCTTTCAAGAGCTGATATGGAGCTGAATCCTTCAAATTTCGACATCAACATCAGTATTGATGGTAAAAATATGAGAAAAATCTTCAAAGCAATTCCTGGAAGAAAACCCTGGATGAATCCCTTAATGACTTTCCTGCATCACAAATAAGATTATTTGAACATATGCATGGACTAAACAGTAAAAGGAAAGAATTTTCTGGATAGATACTAAGGACGCCCATATAGTAAATTCTATGGCAGCACATAAATCTGTGGGCAGTGCATATCCATCTAAATATGGAAATGCTCCTAGTTTCATGCTTTTTATCCATGTGAAAGATCTATGGATTGTGATGTCATTCCTCTCTGTCTCCTCATTTTTATTCCAACTATGCAATCACACATATAAATACTGATATTTCGTTGTGAAATTTGTAAAATCTATGAAGGTGGAAAATAGAAATAAGCTCACTCAAAATTTATCTTTCCACACTAAAATCAGAAGCAGCAAAAATAAACTGCATTTTATAATACAGCCACTTCCTCCCTGAAAAAGTGAATTGAAAGGGAGTTGATTTCATTTAATTCGTGACCAATTACTGAGGAACTGAGTAAATTAAATTGACCTCAATCATCATCAAGAACACCTTAATTAAAACAAAGATACACAAAAAGCCCTCAAGTCATGTTAAAAATGCAATAGAAAATGATCTTTCTGACCATTTGAAGGCAATGAAATGAAATAGGAGAAGCATACTTACTTTTCAATTATTGGCTTCAGGAAAGGAAGTGCTTTCTCTATTCCCTCTACATTTGCAAGGGACTGAACAAAAGCGATGGGAATCATAAAGAAAAAGGTAAGGAAGAAAAATGCAACAGCTATGACAAGCCTCCTAATAGTAAGTGAGACATAGGGAATTGCTAGATTATTCCAATACACGTCACAGGGCTCTGGAGCCCATTCAGTTAGCCACAAGGTTGGATTTCTTGACTGCTGAGTTTGAGCACAAACAGCAGCTCCCCATCTGGTTTTAAAGGAAACAAATGCTGCAGGCATTATGTACTTAGCATTATTGTCAATCTTCAGTCTCTCAGCAGCTATCTGACATTCATTTGTTAAGTACCAAAAGTGAGTTTTAGAATCAAACAAATATATGCAGTGAGTTTTAGAAGGCAAAACAAATATATGCCAGAAATTATGACAAAGACATGCTGAAGTAGATAATTGAAGTCATCTTCAAAAGTTTAAAACAAATAAAAGAGTTCCTGTTCATCTGCAAGGCTAACGCAATTTGAATGGACTACAGAACACAATTTTTAATAAGCACAAGCTGTCTTTGATGTTGGAATCAATGTATAAGAAGACCTGTCCGTGCATTGCCACTACAAAGTTAACAAGGGTTTTTACTGCATACTATTCTGTTTCACACTAGAACAATCTCAACATGTTAAATGCAGGCTTTAATTTTGTGTCAATTAGTGAATACACCTTTCAACTAAATAAGGAGCTTTAAGTTATTTCATTGAGTGTATGATACATTTATTCAAGCTTGAGATAAAACGTACAATCTCTTAATTGGACAAAACAACAGGGACTTGATGATTTAAATAAGACTTAGTGTTACTTTTAAATGTTTACAGAAGAAGAGTCCTAATTTCACCATTACTTTCAGGAAAAAATTTTGTGATCTACTAATAAGCCACTTTTGTTCTAAATACAGATTGTGTCAAACAGATTCTGTTGTATGGATGAGTATGCTGTTCACAACTTACATTTGGCTAATATTTTGGATAGACTAACACTTTATTTTGAGCAGCAATTTACTAAAGTTTTATTTCAAATTTCTTCAGTATCCAATAGATTAGTGCAAAAACTACAGATGTGAATGTAGATGATCAAAAGGAACAAATTTGAATGAGAAATGTGTGAAATTTAATGTTGTTTTAAGGATGTCACAGTGAAGTGTGCATAGTTCAAATGAATTCATGAATATTCTTAAAATATACAAGTAATTTGTGCTTTAAAACAGCCAAAGTTGAGGTGCAAGGAGCAAGAAGCCCTAGGCTCAATTCAATAAGTTTGTGAGCTCATTAAGTCAGTCTAACAATACATTGATACCTGTCAGATATATCGGGAGGTATTCTTATAATACTCATGTCATGGCTACTAAAGAAAATAAATATTACAACTCATACGCAAGCTGAAGACCTATGTTAAGACAATAAATAGTACTTGCACTTTAAGCATGATGAATATGAAATATGAATAGAACAAGGCTATGAATAAGCTTCCAACCACACGTGGTTCAAAAGATGGCCCAAAATTCAAAGACACACTTCAAGTGGGATGGAACCCAGATAATGAGATGAATACATTGCCAAGGCAGCCTAAGTTAACCAATTTTTTTACACCTTGATGAGCTTGCAGGAAGGTCAACTAGATGTAATAAGATCCAGTTTAGTATCCATGAATAAAAAGACTAGCATCTAGCTAAAAATTCATCCAGCACGGTTGCCCTCATGTATGTTATTTTAAGAGACTAACACATTCTGGCTTTTAAATTGGGTTTAATAGGAAAGAGAAACCGATTAAAGAATCAAGTGTGCACAATATGTTTGGACATCTATGATGCCTGGTACTTTCTACAGCTTGTACAAGTTAAAAACCCACCAGCCAAGATCAGGTGATAAAAGAGCCCTTGCAGCTTGGCTTCCTCCTAAATTGTTAATTCAAACTTGTAGATGAAGAAAAAGTAGAAAGCTTCATACAAACAAAAAGGGCAAAACATACCTATCTAACATTGGGACTGGAAGACTTTGGGGAAACACCCTTTAACTGCTATGTGAATAATGTCCAGTTTCTCTTACAGGTAGAGTTTTTGTTCAACCCTAATTGTGATGATGATCCAACTTTGGGGCTGGAAGACTTTGGAGAAACACCCTTTAACCACTATGTGAATAATAAGCTCATTTCCAGTTTCTCTTACAGGTAGAACTTTTGTTCCACCCTTATCGTGACAATGATGATCCTTGATCATCCACTACAAAATTCAAGCATCACATAGACTCGAATTAATTATTGATTCTACACAGTCTAGCATTTCATGGTGTTGTATCACGAAAAAGCAAACAATATGGAAATATGTGTACACAGGTATTGCAATAAGAACGTTTTGAACTTCTTTGACATTAAGATAAACTTTTCTATTCTTTTGTCCCAGTATATAAATTGAAGACTTCTTCAGATTGACGATTATCAGAACATCAAATAACTGTATTTGGGGTATGTGGTGCTGAAATTCTACCATGAATAATTGGAATATCATGGTGCTAGAATTCTAAGCATCAATTGAATGATGGATAAATAACAACTATGGAGCCCCTGAAAATGATCCTTCATCTTCTAAGAAAGATCTTAAGCCAAGACTAACAAAAGTCAAAACTGAAACTAAGATAGGCTTTTTTTCTGCTAAGTGACTAAGGTCATAACCTCGTCTTGTTGTAAAACCAAACAAAAAAACTTAGATAACAACCTCATTTACATTATTGTATAAAGCATGTTAAGGGAAACAAATCACTTACTTCCTTCGAAAGTCTTTCAATTTCAGAGGTGTAAAAATTGATAGTATCCACTGTTTTACCCCAAAAGCCAAGATAACCACTCTGCTCAAATCAAAATATTTTCCTCAGAAGGTGTTAGTTTTAGGATGTATGAGATGTTCAGGACTATTACTTTATGATTGACATATCCAGAGGCGAACGAATAATATCACATCGAAGTACCTTTGATGTGGGCCTTCTTGATTGGTTCCTAGCATACTTCAGTTGATAGTAGTCAAGCCAGTTCTGCTTGTTCTTTTTCTCATTCACGAGTTCAGAGAGCTTGTTTGCATTGTAAACCACCTGCAGATAAAGCATGTGAAGAATACAGATATATTGAGCATGGCAACTGACTAACTCTGCTTAGGTAATTAGAGGATAGAAGATATTGCTATAACAAACAGTCGTCAAAAGAGGTAATATTTCATTTTATCTCCATTTTCTTTTCTTTTTTTCCTCAAGTAGCAGCCAATCAACTGCATAAAAGACATAAAACAAATCTGCTGAGAAATTTTAGCAAAGGGAAACAAGAGTAAGTAAGAATCCTGTGCAGAAGAGGGGCTTGCTAAGGCCATTTCTTCAATGTCCAAAGTCATTTGTCTGATATGTCAGGTTTGCAAAATACCAACTACAATCCTAATCTTGTATTTCTGGGAAATCATGTCTATACTCATAACGCTAGGTAGTATAACAGCAAGCAAAATGAAGCGAGAGATTTTGCATTCTGATAATTAAATAAAATCTGAAAACAAAATTTTCATACCATTACACGTGCCTACCAAGTAGACAGATGAAATCAGAAATTCCCCCATATATATGACTAAATTGTCTCCACTTTTTGAAATCAGTTAGGCAATCATATTGTATAAAGAAGAATGCTCATATTTTCACTTAGAACATGACCATGATTGTTTAACCGATAATTAAATACCTGCAAATCAGACTACTTAGTTTATCAGGTACCTGAAATGCTAGCTTTTATTTATTTTCTTTTTTCTTATTACATGCAGTGCTAGCTTATTAAAAATAAAACCTGCACGCTAAATATGAAGATATATGTTATTTTATGTTGCATGGCCAAGCTGAGGGCAGGGGCAGTAGAAAATTTCATTTCCTTTTGACTCAATAGTTTCCTTAACTAATGCATGACAAACTGCATGAACAGGAAATCACTTTACGGTGCAGTAAGAAAGCCAATTAGTAGAAAAATAATTATTTTACATGCTTAGAACTAGACTTTTAGGATGTGCAGTAATGAAGTAGCAATAAGAACCATGATATGTCGGTTATATAAATATCCATTCTGAATGCCATTCTAGATTGGAAGGAAATTGGAAAAATAGAAGGCATAAAAGGTTTAGTGCAGGCTTTTCATTGCTGTAGTCCCCTCCCAAACAACAACCACCTAGAAACTAAGGATATGTACAAATTATACCAGATTATTAGACATGGATTAATATAGGAGGCAATCTCAGAAGCCGTACAATGATATTTTGACAAGAAAAAATATTTATAAATTAATCATCATAAGTTTATGAAATTGTACTTGGACCTCCATGGTGATAAAATGGAAAAATTAATTCAAAGTTCATTCTATTCTGTTCTAAGAGTCACAGTAAATTTTACTGATAGCAATAAGAGGATCCAAAATATTTCCTTTGTATGGTCAGTATCATCCTTTGTATGGTCAGTCATGTTATAGAGTCATAATCTGGTGACAAATCTATAAGTATGCACCTGAGTTTATCCAGAGAGACTTTTAAGTTTCTGCCTTTCAGATTAGAAAATATCGAAGACTTGGACAACCTTGGGTGAGACACTTCAAAATTACTCTAAGACAAGCTACAATGAGCTCAGTATTGATAAAAACCAAAGTGGAGGTTATGAATTGTCTAATGCTACCCAAGTCTACCAGAAAAATTGAGCAGCCAATAGGTATTCTAACAAATGATTGTCCATGACCAGTATGCAAGTTTTCCAGAAAATTTGATCAGCCAACAAGTATGATTGCTCGCAAATGTAACAATATCAATGACACAAGCACATTAAAGGGTACGTCAGAAAGAAATGAAGCAACTAGTAAAACTTAGAAGAAGCTTTGCTTCAACCAGCTTCAAGAGATAGTTAACTAAGTTGGATAATCCAAACACCAAGGTCTTGCCACTGCTTGAAAGGAGTGAATTTTGCAAAACAGGAAGGTCCAGCATATCACAGCAGTTTGTGTTGTGCTAACAAGACATACTTTCATGGGATATCAACATTAACTATTATTGTAAATAACTTAAGCAATAGCTTTCTTGTGAACCTCTCTAAAGTACAAGGCAATACCAATTGATTTGCACAGACCCTATTCTATATATGCATGATGTTCCCCAATACAAACTACAGAAATCTCTGCAAGCTAGATGTCAGCTAGTTGATTGATACTTCATCATATATCAAGGTTGGTTGGAGTAAAACCTGATGAGTTAGATAGTGATCAGGATGGTTGACCATGAAGAAATGCTCCACAAGTTCACTAACAGATTCATCAGGGTCTGGTGGCACATTTCTTACAAGTACCTGGACCGAATGACCACAAAGAAAACATCCTTAGTTACAAAAACACTTCAGATGTATAAAGCATATGAGTAGTTAGATATTAACAAGAAACCATGGAGTAACATCTTTTACCTTTACAGTAAAACAGAATGGAAAAGGAAGGCTTGCCTATTGGCAACAGCAAATTCAAAATGGGAATTGAAAAGAAAAGACATCAAAATTTGAGATATTGTCTTAATCCAACTTTGTCTAAAATGAAAATCACCTCCATTTTAAGTTGATCTTTTAATGCTTATGAAAGATTGGAAATTGATCCAATGATGCTTCATAGTAAGCATACACCAATGCAGGAAGAAAGTTGTCAATTACACCTTTACATAGCCAGGTCATTACTAGTACTTGTGTGAATACCTAAAAGGGTTTCTAATTGTAAAACTTGTTGAAGGTAAGACTTTTAAGGATTGGTACAGTTCACAAATAGCTTCATCCAAGGTACTAAATTTCAGTCATTCAACCTGAGATGTCATGTACTTATCCATTTTGAAATTTCCGTACAATAGCCATTTCAAATCAGTTCTCTTCAAAGGGTAGTTAACAAAATTTGATGATGAGTATGCATGATGGAATTTAAGTATTAGAAGTTCAAATTTCCAGAGTGTTGAGTCTATTAAATCTCCAAAACTTAAGAAGATGTGAATCAAAATCAACCTTAAGATTAAGTGATATAATTTACACTTCAGAATAGGAAGACCATATCTGAATAACTAAGCAAGAAAACAAATATGATTATTTGAATATTAGTCTGTTACCGTAAATTGATCTGGACGTCGATGTTCTGAAGCAATAAACTGCAATCTCATTGATGTAATTGTCTCATATTCCCTCTTCAAAACATAACATGTCCAGAATGTAAAGACATAAGCCATTACTATGTGAGTCCAGAATCTGCAAGAGTGAAATGAGAAATGAAACTTTATGACAGTCAAAATAAGACAATAAAAAAGAAGTGCAAGCTACATTTTTACTAAGAGTAAACAAAATAAACCAGTCCACTAAAAGATTTATGAAGCTCAAGAAAAGAAAGAGCAAAATATATGAATCATTGAACACAGAAAAGATCCTCCAGTACTTTAGATGTCCACAGTGCACAAAAAAAAAACAAAAAACTAGCAAACATGGACATTGAACTTTTATAAAAAGCACTACTTCAACAAAACCACAATGCTTTTTCAGATTGAGTGCCCGTGTTTAAGCTTCAACATAACTGAATTTTAAAAAATTAATGTTCCTATAACCTATACAGATATTTCCCTTATGAAAGAGAGACTATATAGCAAGTATAGCCAAGCACAAGCAAGGGTATAAAATTCGTCTCCCTCATTCTGGACCAAAGGAATCAAAGGATATATGAGCAGAGTCTATGACGAATTGCTGCTTCAGCAATCTTGCAAACCTTGTGAAGAATATCTACCATAAATAAGAGATCGGTAGTGGTAACTATTCTGGAAACTTCAACTACTAACCATCTATCTACTTCATTTTCCAGAACTTAGCTGGAGAACTTGAATTTAGTTGGAAAGAATGAAAAAGGAAAAGTAAAATAAAATAAAATACAAAGAGCACATTGCAGGTTGTATTGTCAATCATGTAAAAGGGTGTGGAGAAGAAGATCAGAATATCCAGATTCTTAAGGAAGAAAAATCATTAGCATCTCCAGACAAGTGCCATTCCAAGAGTTTAAGGCACAAAAATTAAGACCTTACAGGTTATACTTCGCAGTCACGTAAAAGGGTGTGCACAAGAAGATCTGAATATCCAGATTCTTAAGGCACAAAAATCAATAGTACATGCAAATGCCATTCCCAGAGTTTAAGGATTAAAAGTCAATTCTTAAACAGATTGCTTCGTTCATCTTCATATAAGGTTCTTATGTTAGATTCCTGCAATTTTCAATAAATTTTAAGCTGAGGAGATACTTCAAAGCATGCTTTCTCAGTACTCCAAATTCTTAACTAATTCCAACAACTTAGATTGTAGCATCTTCAGGTTGACACTTCCAATGAGGATGTATCATGGGTCTGCAAGACACTGTAGTTGCAACTTTTCTTTTTTTGTTAGTCAAATTTAAGACAGCAAAGTTTCTGGTATAAGTTATAAGCAAAAACCTTAATGTCAGCACTTATTGCTCCAATACGAAAACTATACTCAAGTGCTAACTACTTCTGAAAGATCATGGATGATGTCAAAATTCACTACACTTTCTTTCTGAGCCAGCCAAATGAACAAGAGAAACCAAGCAAGGTACCAAATAAAAAAGACAGTTTTTTTTATACCTTTCTGTGCTGACAAGAAGTAAATTATACAACTCATAAAGAAAGAGCATCATTTTCTACAAGATTAAGAATACTTATTAGAATAATCCTTGTTTTGTGATTTTTGGTTAAGATATAACTTTTACTACACTTTCTTGACTTTTTGTTCCTTCTACGGCTCTACATTTTAGTATAGTTTCACTCCCTTAGAACTCCGCGTGAAACTTAATTGTACCTACTCAAAATAGTAGACATTCAAAATTCGTGTTAAAAGACAATCTTTTGAGGTCAGCTTAATCTTACTCCTTCAGCAATATTTAGAGTTGCTAAAATGAATGGGAGGCTTAGCATTGAAATAGAATGTTTCTAAGCTGGTCAATTTTCTCTGCTCAAAGCTGGGATTGCCATATTGTAATTCACACACCACAGACCACTGCATCTGACCTCTCATTGCAGAGGTACTTATTACTTTTGCCTATCATTGTTGAGACTCCATTGCAGTCCAGTGTAAGGGATCTAATAGTTGATCTCTATATTCCAAATTTAACGTCCTGCAGACAATGTTATGCATGAAAAAAATTATCTTCTTCCTCAAATTAGCCATTGTCATCAAGCGTTATCTAGACAGAGTAACGAACTGTTTTCTTTTCCTGTGTTTATCTGTTGATTTAAAATTGGACGTGATGACTGTGACTACTAAAATGAATTGAGAAGACATATAAAGACAGAAATTGTCAGATAAATGCTAGTGAAAATTGACAAATACAATGCTGTAAATGAGGCAGTAAAAAATAGAGAAGGAAAAAATCCTATTCATGTTAACAAACTGCATCATCTGAAGCAATTCCTTTGGAAAGATCAGACAAAGAAATTAAAAGTTAACTGCAACCAATCATGTGTGGCAACTTGATACCTTTTTGATCCATGAGGAATGTTTGAAATTGAAAGCTTGTCTATGTTGCTAAAAGTCAAATTGGAATGCTCTAAAGTGCTATTGGTCCAATTGACAGGTACCATAACTGTGAAAGCAATTACTGCAATAGGAACAAATATTTTAAGCCTGCAGCGTGAAAAGGAAAGGAAGGGTAGAAAGAAAGAAAGAAGAAAAGAGAAAAGTTAGTAGATAATTTAAGAGCAAAGTCAGTATCATTAAGCAGCCAATATCCAAAATGAACTATCAATGCTGGAATGATGATAAAGGAATATAGTGAACGAGATCTTAATCTATATATTTTAAATATGGATTCTTGATGCTGACTAAGCTCTAACGTTACTGGTGGATATTTCTGCTGTCTATTTGTGGTGAAAATATCTTCCTCAAAAGTATATAATGAAATAAATGTCAAGTGCCAACCTTGTGTGCTGAACATATTATCTAATTAATGGCCCTCAATTACTTCGGTAGATAAATTTTGTGTCTGTAGAATAATACCAACCCATTCGTCAACTGGTGTAATAAGATGGTGAGATAAAAGGTGAACTAATTATCATATCTTCTTCAGTATACATGTTAGGGGAAAAAAAAAGTTTCAAAGTTTTCAATGATTCCACCTGCATAGCTCAGGGATGTGGGCAGCCTCTATAAGCACATAATCAATGCTTATTAGAATTTAAACAAAGGAAAGGAAGTGTACCCTGTCAAGTAAATTCTTAAGTAAACAGCAGAATCCAATCCTGCATGATCAATAAGCTCAGGTTCTGGCATTCGCATTGCAGCAGGCATCCAATTCAAAAATCTCAAATATGAATGGAAGTCCAAATTGACAAATTTATGGACAAAAGCGCCTGACTGCAATGGACTGCTTCTCAAACCTTTCAGGTACCACTTTGGGAAATATACCCTATCATTGATTGGCTGAATTCTCAGTATCGCAAAAGCCACAAAGAAAGCAAACGCACTGAGTATATTTATAGATGCTGCAACAGAAATATCAGCAATAGTCGCCATACTGCTTCAATTAGGATTATATACAACCCTGCAAAAGAAAACTGCTTAAGAATTCCTCACACGTGCATATGCAATAAGTCACAGAAAGACACAGAAGAGGTACATAGATAGATAGATCAAGAGAAAGAGAGAGCAACCATGTCTCCTAATCAGCAATTCTAGTTTCATTTTTAAGGGTAATTTACTTTTCTAAAAGATGATCTTTTAAATTAGTAAGGACAAAGATATAGTTTACCCCTTCAAACACAAATCCTGCAGATACATTTTCCTGAATTACCAATTGCATCCTTAAAATATGTACTGGGATCAAGAAAGTCTATGTCTGTATTTTCTTACATTTGTAACCAAATCACCCATATACATGCTTGGAAGCATAATTTCACCTGATATTGCCGAACAGGTGATAGCTGCAGTCCTAATTATGTTAAGACTACTGAATAAAACTACGAGGTTTGGAGTTATCTGGTCTAAGCAAATTGGTGAAGGCTGCAATAGATTGAATATGAGAGAAATCTGAGGTGAAATTCAAGGAAGAAGGTACATTTGATTTAATAAAAATAAGGACTTTTTTACAGACTGGAGCGGTTCTGTGTATTGTTATCGATGTAAATGTCAAAAATGATACAAACAGAATATAATGAACTAATTATTGAGATCACACCCTTCTTTCTTAATAAGGCAAGCACCTAGCATTAAGTCAGTTCTATTCATATGAAATGTGAAAACTATCTAAAGAGTCCGGGAACAGAAATGTACACAATAAAATAGTGTTCAATAGAAAGGAAGAAAAGCAGAGATAGTCAAGGTAGCAGGACATGTCTGTCTGCAATTTGTTTGAGGTAGAGGAATCAAGGGCAAAAATTGCAGGCCCTTCCATTAATTTCTCTTAACTAAGTGTGAGTACTGATTTGCATGTTCAGCATTTCACTACCACTTTCCAGGAGGGATTTCTTAAGAAAGCAAACTACAATAAAAATGCACATCGCTTAAGACACTTTCACATTGTTTTCAATGTAAAAACTACATTTCTCGAATTGCCTTTTGCTCCAGTAATTTTGCACCGCAAATCCCGGGAAAGACATAACTCATCTCTAAAAGATCTTAAATTTCTTCTTGAATCAAAAAGATAAAACTATAAACCCAAAGTAAGGTATATACTGAAAGACTTCAGAGATTTGGCATTCTTCAAAAAGATCTCCACAACATTGAGAAAGAAATACTTTAGATCAAAAGGGAAAAACAATGAAAGTTTAATATACAGTTACCAGAACTACAAACAGGTCTTGACCATCCTTCCCATACATCAAAAAAATACGTAACTGCTATGCACCAAGAGCAAGTACAAATACTGCTTTCAATCACATTACCATTCAATATAGTACAAGGGGACCAAAAGATTATGTGCATAGCAAAATAACAAGTTATATTTCCACCCTGATCATCTCTCCTATAAAAGAATATTGGCCAAACTTAACAACAGGTCATTTCAAGAATAAACTGGACAAAGGTACTCATTGGCTAGGATATTTATCATTCCTAGAAAGATGTTAGCATATATCTAAATTACATACAATGGAGTCTTTGCAATATATATCTTGCAGTAAAAGCACATCGATGCTTGGAAATGGTGAATTCAAACAGTTAATATCAAGTGAAGATGATTGATATACCTGAACTATTTTCTATATCCAACCACCACTATTTTCTATATCACTATTCTAAATTCTTCTTGTTGTTTCGTGTATGTATTCATGCACTTGTCCAGTTTATTGTTGCATTCAAACAAAATATTACAACCAAGTCTTTGAAGGCAAATTAATAGACCTGGGAATTGAAAGAACTAAACTAGCTAAAACCCCTAAACCGACAATTCAACTCTAATTATCCACCACAAAACGCCACATAAAACACTTTTATTCCTAAATACTAGTTGCATCATTTATGAATTATCAAGATTTCCACACCTATATTACTTCTATTATGTCCTAATATGGTGAAACCACAATTCCTTGCAAGAACTTCAATTGGAATACAAAATAAAATGTCATGCCTGGAACACATTAACTGAAAATCTTGTAATCTCCCTATGTGGAAACTAATTACATTAATGGTGTATATGAGACTAATCCCAAACGGAACAAGTATCACTAAGATAAACTCTGCTTCACCATGTTACAAAAAGCAAACACAAGAACACACACTGGCAAGCAAATTAACCACAGATATAGCCAAACAATGTCTGAAGAAAACACAAAACAGACATTTCAGCATAAAAGGCAAAAGGGTTTGGAGATTCATACTCAAATATCAAGGGCCCTCGAAATCTCCTCCCACTCTGAGGATGAACTGAAGACTATTTGAAGAGAAGACAGAAACTCAAAAAACTGCTTGACTGTGGCTCGGAAAACGACACCCTCTAGGACAAGTTAAGACCCTGAAGTGGGATCCTGCATTTTGGGATTTATCAGAGAAACAACAGAAAAGTATTTACACACAGTGCACGCAGTGATTATATATACTATATAGAGTGGCCGAAAAGGTAGTGATATAATATAACGGGAAGGAATTGAGGTGGGGTGCGTGTGAATGCTGTGTGTTTTTCTGTGTGAAATGTGTGGGAATTTTGGTAGCTTTAAATTCTTGTCGGCAAAAAAAGCATGTGTTAACGGCTACTTGGAGGAAATTACCAACGAGGATTCCTTTACGTAGTTAGTTTTGTCAAGCCGTCCTTGCAAGATAAATATATGAAGACAATTTCCTTATTGGACCAGCAATTCAACAAACTCTTACCAAATATTCTATCATGATAAGAAAATTTGTTTACTAAAGAATTTAGAGTCTATTTTAAATAATCACCAGTTAAGATGTATTTCAAGTATTAGATTTTTAGAAGGGTAAAATTAATTTAGAAAAGTATACAAATACAAGGGAGGATAATAATTATATGTACATATACATGACTGATTATATGAAATTTAGGTATGTTAACAAATAAGCATTAGACACCGTTAGATAAACCCAAGATTTTTATAAGGTAATACTTGTGAACATACATAATTTACTGTCTAGGTTCATAATTTATCATCTAGATATGCACGACATGTTTATTGAAAATATTCAAGCTCTCATTAATTCTGAAATGGAAAACAAAGACCGTTAATTATGAAGCACAATTTAATTTATTTAGACTAGTGTATTAGTATGAAATAACTATTTTCAAGGGGTTTTTTTTCTGTCAAAAGTTTTTGGGTGCATTTGAGTAATCAATTTCTTTTTCTATTAAAATCTTGTTTTTATTAAATCCAAAATAAGTTGTTGCTCTATTGTTAGTTATATATATATATATATTGTAAATATTTGTCTGTCTTTTACCACAGAAGATTGCTCCTGTCTGGATATGCAGCTAACATGTTAACCAGTCAACTAATCTGCTGCTTTGGGCCCATATAACTTTTGCCTCTTTGAAAAATGCAAAATGTTTATCTCTCTGTTTTTTTTTTCTTATTTTATTTGGGTTTGTGAAACCTGTTCAAAACTTTTCCATCCAAGTGACGTCACTAAATCCACTAAAGGTCAAAGGTGAGAATATTTTGCTGCGTTAATTATCAGCCCTGCTTACCAAAAATAATATTAGAATATTCATATTAGAGGAGAGAGAATATTTTAATGCCCATAATACACTTGGGCTATCAAAGAAAATGAGCATTTTATAGACCAAGAAAAAAAGAAAGTACTAAGTTGGAACCATTTAAAAGTGAGGGGATGAAAGCTGATAAGGATTTATGTTGGAGAAAAATGTAGTTTTAATATCCAAATTTTGACATATGAGCGGTTTTAGTTCCCAAACTTTGGACAAAAGCAAATATGGTACCCAATTTTTTAACTTTTGAGCCCATTTAGTACATTTAACGATTTTTTTCGAAATTGTAACTGAAAAAAGTCATGTGATTGTCACATATCCGGCAACTATTTTATAAAATATGTCAAACGGTGTTTTTGGAGCTGTTTTGGATTGATCACATTTACTGTAGTATTTGCAATGTGAAAAACAGAGGCAAAAACAAGGAATCCAAACGGACCCGTAATGTATTCTTCTAACACTAAATACCTAGTTTAAGGACTAAATTTAACTTTTTTTTTGTATTTTTTTATATAATAGTTGGTGAACATGTGACTATCAGGTGACTCTTTCCTATTGCAATTTGAAAAAAATCCATCGAAGGTTCTAAATGTGCTTAAAAGTTCAAAGATTGGGTACCAGATTTGCTTTTGTCCAAAGTTTGGGAACTAAAATTGCTCATGTGTCAAAATTTGAATACCAAAATTGCATTTTTACTCTTTATGTTGTAACTAATAATCACTTCTACTATAGAGAGAGATAGTAAAAGTAAATACTATTCTTTAAACCACTTTTACAAATAAAATCCTCCATAGTGTTGAAGGTAATTAATATATATAAGCACATACATTTGAGCAAAAAATCTCAACAATAAATGAAATTCAATTTCAATATCATACAAAGAATTTACTCAAAATAGACTGATTTTTTTCATGAGTGTGAAAAATGAAAATTTTATTGTAAAAAGAAAAAAATCAAAATGTGAAAAATCACAGTGTCTGAAACTTCGATTACTTCATTTTTCTCATGCTCTACATGAATAGGAACAAATAAATAGATAAATATAGTTGCGAAATGCAAAAAAGAGAGAAAAAGAACCTGCAGCTCTTCTTTTCCAAATTCGCTGAATATTTCATTGACATTTACAATTATATATATAGATATATATATGTCCCATTTTCAATTTTAGGCATAAACTTTATACATAATATATTTTTGCCCTACCACTTTATCAATGTGCCCCTACAGACTAAAGTAAAATATACATTTCAAGTACTGTGGAAAAATTATGTTTTTACCCATATAATTAGTAGAAATTCAATACAATTATGTACCTACGAGTAATTTGATAGCATGTTTTTTAATAAAAAAAAAATGATTGCTACAAGCACAAACTCAATGCTATAGGAAGTTCAGTTTACTTGTGAGTATTTCTATACAAAAAAAATAGCACCTTATATTATTATTGTTCCATACCATTTAAATAATTAAAATAGCTCTAATTTATTTGTGCTCCCACTAAAATACTTTCCTGACTCTAAGTTATTGTTGTTTTCTCCAAAATCAGTTAAGAGAATTTTGGAAACAAAATTTGCGAAATTCTTATGAGTTCATTTCGTATCTCAAGTCTAACCAAACAATTTTTTAGCAAATTGTACTGGACGACTTTCAGCAAATTTTGTAACAGAATTTTTATTTTCTTACCCTGAACCAAAAAAAGAAACTTAAAAGATTGGATACAAGTGAAGTACTCTGGGTCCAATAATACTTTTCTGTTATATTTTAAACGAAAACTTTATATTCACAGTCTGAAATAAATTAAACACAAACAAGAGAAGTCTATCTTTATAAATGAACAATGAAGAAAAACACCTAATTTAGCCTGCCAGAAATACATGGGCAGGAAGACGAAATATGATTCTGAAATCGGGCACATAGTGCATGCGTGCATGCACACAATAGTAGTATGTCCAAATTCTGTTTCCCTGTCAATCGACCTATTATAACAACATTATCACTGCATGGGCCATGGCGCACTCCTCCGGTTTGGTGCCCCCGACTCGGATCCTTGGTGTGCGGACTCGGATCCTATAGATTCGAGTCGGGGCATTTTCCGAACTACTAAAAATAAAAAAAAAGATTCATAGGAAATTGATAGAAACTTTGTTCAACACAAAAGCTTGTCTTTCATCAAACAAGAGATGTTTTAAAAAAAAAAATCAATTACAAATTTTAATTAATTGAAATTGTTTGGTACAATCATCCGAATTATCAGCCCCACAATTTTTTTATTATAACATTATTATTATCATTACATTATTCAAGGTTGTTGAATCGTTTCAATCATTTGAAATACTTTTCAATGTAGATTAACATGTCATCATTGAATAGGAGATTTGGATGAGAGGACCCTATCCCTATGGTGTGAATAAAGAATGTGCAAGTCAAAGTAAGTGAACTCCAAATATTAGAATCTACACAAGAAAACACCGTAGTGATGGAAACTAGTAGTGTTCTGACTCCTGAATGCCATCGAAGCATCATCATCTCCGACATTACAAAAATAATGTATGTGAAATAAAATAAAAAAATAGTCAAAATTTTAAAAATACGAGTTGAAAAACGTATTTATGATACAGGCAAAATAATATTTGAAATAATTTTGTATCTAAATACCATTCAAGGTTGATCAAGAAATTTTTTTTTCTTTTTTTTTTTTCCTATTTGGTGATTGATTAGTCAGTGTTAAAGTTTAATTAGATGCTCAGGCAATTGGAATCTTCTGGTATAAAACATCAAACAGCATTCTTGACATCCTAATGGGACAAGGAAAGGTTGTGCAATGGTGATTATTTATGGTATTATATAACCAAATAATCTTATCCGGTTTTAATTAGTTTCAAATATGACACTCACTATCCTTTTATATTCAGCTTATGTTCAACTTTCCCGAGAAATGTTTTTTTTTGTCCCCTCCTGCTTTGTAAAGTCTGTCCCCTCTTCGACCGCGCCCTTATTGGGTCTCATCACTCTATTGTTATCACGTCACTTAATTCATATTACCATCTATTTGCTCATACTTATAGTCATTGCTGAGAACCGAGCAGTTCAAATTGTAAAACGAAGACCCTTAACTATAAAGCTAATCCGATATTTTTAAGGGATTTTTTATGATTCAGTGATCATAGTACACCAAATTACAACTAATACCAACATTTGGTCGGACAAACGCTGAACACGAAGTTAGAATAAACTCACGGCTTGTGAAATTTGAACCTAAAGTTCTTGAATCTGGGATCTCAACCTTGATCTGTAGACGGATTGTTTGTCACGAATTTTGAGATTTGCAATATTTGACTCCTTGAATCATTGCTAAGCCAAGCATATGTTAAATAGGTTTGAGCTTTGTCTTTTTCTTTTTCTTAAAAGATATCGAAGTCAATTAAAGGATGTGAGATATTTATACAGAATTTTTTTTGTTCTCCCTAGATTTTTTTTCTTTTTAATTATAGTGAAAGCACATTGATTCTAATTGAAATACTGAAAAGCATATGATAATCTAAATAGCCTGAACTGTGACACGGTGAGTAAGGCTGTCAAAAGGCCCATCTTGGCGCGAGCTTGGTCTTAGAATTAATAATTAGGCTTTGTGCATAAATGGGCTGCACGAGTTTTCGACTTGAAATGGGTTCAGTGTTAGCATGGGCCGGATTTGAACGAGACTCAACCTAGTATAAATAGTTTTTTTTTTTTTTTTGGAACAAGCACTTGTTTAGTTTTACAAAATCCCACATATAAGCGTATTAAGTAAACCAATACGCTTCTTGTCATTTAAAGTAAATTAGTACCAACTAATAAATTTGTGATACTAATTACAATTATTTTTTTTATATTTTGAGTGCCTAAAACTTTGAAATTTGTAATTAAAATCTTATATTTGTAGCAAAATATAATTTCTAATGATGATGATAAATACACAGGTGCAGCGAATTAACAGAGAAATTTATGTGCTTCAACTAAAACACACTAAAAAGTTCACAAGAACCACAAGTTTTTTATGTTTCAAATAAGTAAGACCATTTAAATTCTTGAAGATCCGTACCCTCTATTGTTTGCTATATTTCCCTGGGTTGTCACAATTTGGTAGGCACATATAAAAAAGAAAATGGATAATTTATCAGATATTAACACAAAAATTCCACTTTTGACTAGAAAGATCTTCATTTTATTATGACAAAAGACGTGCAATATTTATTTATGCGTGCAAATACTAAGAATTACTAACGAAAAATTATAAATTTGCAATTCTTGACATCCAAGCATCATCTACTGCTGCAAAACAAGCACATGCATGCTCATGCTGCATTTTCTTTTCCCTACCATTGCTAGGCTCAAAATTGTTGTCGATCCTAAATCTTTTACCATGAAGAGCAATAGTTCTTTTTTCTTGCTAGTAAAATGTTAGACTTTTAATGATATGTTAGTGCATAATTAAACAATGGATTGGATCTTAAACCTTTCATAATTAAGTTGCACATTTGGTTTCTCCTTTTAAGTTCACAATTATAAGGGTTTTAATATCATTGATAATTTGGATATGAATTCTGGTGGTTCAAACAATAAAATAATGTTGATGTATAGATGAATACTTGGTGTACTCAAAAAAATTGCGTAACAACTAAAAGTTTAAGCACCTTAAAAAAGTGAAAAGTGAAAGGAAGAAAAAGGAAAAATAAAGCACCTTAAAAAGGGGAAAAGGAAGGGGGGGGGGGAAGAAAAAGATAAACACTTACAAGAAATTACCGTTTCTAACCCACAAATAATGATTGATGAGAAAAAAAAAAAAAAAAGAAAGATTATGAACGTACTGACATTAATCTGTCAGCACGAAAGAAACCCATTTTGATATGTTATTCTTGTACTTGTATAAAATGAGGTTGAATCATTTATATGAAGCAAAATAAGGATTGAGGGTTTAAGTTGGTTTTTAATTTAATCTTGAAATTAAACAGAGAGGCGTAATATGTTTGACAATAAATTCACTATGATTAACCTAATCTACTGAAGGAAATTTGGAGGAAAAAAAAAAAAAAGAAACCTATGCTGGTAGTGTTTGGATTTTTTGTTTTTAGAACTAGTTTGGTTAGGTAGGTTAGAATAATGATGTTATTATTGGATAATGGATATAATTTGAGTAACGCTGACTTGTAGGAAGCACAAAAATCTGTTCCACACCATAAATCTCTTACTTTATGAGGGGCAAAAAGGTTTCTCTCATGAAGATGCCAAAATCCCTGAAGTTTCTCTTATGACCCATGGCTGGAATATAACTTTGTTTCTCTTTGAAGATGCCAAAGCCCCTGAAGTATAGATAGATGCTTGTTGTTGACTAGATGTGGTTATTTTTTTATGGGTAAAAATAAAATCAGATCCCATTTATAGTTGAACAAATGATTCGATCCAAACCTCACGCTTTACCCCTCAGAAAAAGACCGTATGTGCGTCATGTAGTAGATTCAGATTAAAAAGTGGTCAAAAGTTTTAATTGATACTAAATTTTGTCCACTTGAATTTGGAAGGGATATAACATTAGCAATTTAAAAGTGAGGGGTGAAAAAATTTCGTTTTACAAAATATGAGAGATGTTTCGAACGGTTTTTTCAATTTTTATCCACACTAATTTAAACCCGCAGACATACCTGCCGCTGTCCTTTGTCCCCTACTTCAATATACTCTTAAAGCTTATAAAACAAATTGATTTCGAAATTGTTCGGTTATGGATTACTAACCTTCAGGTGTCTTTACAGGTTTTTTATATTTTGTCTCGACAACTGCATAGATTTTGTCTTCCTGCTTTTGAAATGTCTGCACTTTTACGAGATCTAGTTAAATTTCAAAATTTTGAGTTTTTTTTTTTATTATTACGAAGGCCTTTAAGTATTCCTAGGATTTTTTGTATGTAAGAAAATACTAAGAATCACAAACAAACATTTCAATGTGCAATTTTTGAGATCCTGGCATCACCAATTGCTACAAAATAGGAACATGATTAGGGCTGCAAGGAACAATTTACTTAGGAACATTGATCCTAAACCTTTTTTTACTTAGCTATTGGCTCTTACCATCAAGAGCAATAATTTTTTTCTAATTCGTAAAATGTTGAATAAACTCTTATGTTAGTCTACAGATAATGAGTTTGCAACTCAGACCTTTCAAAATTAAGTCATGCATCTGTTTTTCACACAATCACAAATGAAAATATTGGAATTATAGATTGCGAAATTCTGATCAATTCAATTTGTATCTTAAGAATAACTAAACGGACTTACAATGTTTAACACAAGCGAAAAGTGATTTACTTAACTTTCTGAGTAGTTTAGGTAATAGATTTACCCAATAAAACAAGTAGGGATGGCAAGGCCACGGGCACTCGCCTTGCTGGACGCTAGGTCCCATTTGGATTGATTTTTTTTTTTAATTTTTGTTAAAAATATGATTAGAAAATATGTTCACAAAAAATATAAAAAATTTTCTTCAAGTAAACTACAATCCAAACAAGACCTAGACATGCAGTACAAGGTCCAAGCAATTTTTTTTTTTGAAACCAACTAGCTCTAAAATAGTTGGGCACCGCATATCTTGTGAGATGGGACTTCTCATATGGATTTAAGAGAATCCACATTTAAGTGGCAACTTGGATGGAAGACAATGTTTGAACCCTTAACCTCCCACCCTACAAGACATGTGGTAGCCAACTACTCTAGAGGTATTTGGTTTCTCTTAGATCCATATGGGCACATAATGCACCTGTATGATCTGATGGTGGTTCAATTCTGTCGGTTCCATGTGACCTTGTTGAGTCACCTCCTTAGGCTATGTTAGAGTAGGAGTATAAGTAAATATAGATAATGACAATTGACAAAAAAAAAAAAAAAATACCAGGTCCAACCCATCCTCCTCCTAGGATATTGTCGATATATGTGATTTCCATACTGTTCACTAATACTTATTTTATATTTACTAGGGGGAAAAGCCTGCACGACGCGCGGGAGTTTAGTGCTTATAATTAAAGATGATTAATAATTATTATTTGGTATTTTGTAGTATAAGAATTGAAGTACGACAATTTTAATATATGATATTAAACAGAAAAATCATAAGTTACATATTGAGTTAAAAAAAATATACTAATATGTAATGAAACAGAATTATAAGATATGATCAACTACTTTGCACCTAACCTAATAAAATAAAAGACCTACTTATATTTGCTCATGCACTTTATGGATATTAAAATCTGTTGTTTAGTTTGAATTTGATCTTAATATAAGGGCAGTCTATTACATTATCTTGTCATATAAGTGAGATTTGAACAATTAGCATATTTGAAGAAAATTATTGCTAGTGGAATTTCGATTCTTGCAAGCCAAATTCTTAAATTTATATTGATTCCAAGAACATATCATTATGAGACCTCCACATTCACCAATCAATCAATTATGATTTATTGTACAATTTAGAACATATAGTAAAGCATCTCCTTCTCGATAGGGATTACAATCACTAAACATCAGTTTTTGATCTAGTTGCAAAGATATACAACAACTAACATGCTAATTTAGAGGAATAACCACATCAAATAAAATACTAAAACATCTTAGACCACTCAATTCAAGAAAACAATTAAAAGTAATGAAGTACATACTTTAGATTTGCAGCCAAATAGTTCTAAGTAGATAGCTAAACCTATTGGCAAATCAAATGAAATGAAAAATTTGCCTAAATGGAATCATCAATAAAATAACAAACAATTGAAAATTATCATAACTAATAGTTAAAACAATAAAAGTAGATGCAATCTGCATATGAAAAAATTTATGATGACAAACTTACTTTAAACCACAAATAATAATTAACAAATGTGATCTCCTCCCTATTATGCCTATCTAACATGGACAATTGAATTAAAACACTAAAAAATTATCACACATACAACCATCAAGATTACAGATTTTTTACAACCAAAAAGTAGATTGGTTAAAGAAAACATACCTATTGAGATTTCTTACAACCAAAAAGTAGATTGGCTAAAGAAAATATACCTATTGAGAAAGGTGTTGCAAAATGGGGAAGAGGAGTAGCTAATGTAGCAACATTCGAATTTAATAGGCTACATGATTGTGGTGGAAAAAGTTGTAAGTAAATGAAATGAATTTGAACAGATGGGGTGACGGCCGCAAACTTCTCTACTAATTGGCATTAATTGTGTCTTAATATCTATATATCATAAGTTTGCAAATAACTGATGAGAAATGCTTTAGGAAATTAAGAGACTTGGATGTTAATACAATTAAATGATTAGAAAGGTTTTTATGTAATTTCACTAAAACACAAGTTGAATTTAATTATACCTAGTGTTCAATCGGATATCTGTCACCCCTAGCTTTAAATGTCTAAAAGGACATCTAAGTAATTATAACAAAACTAAATTAGCTATAATGACTTGTATTCAATACTTTAATTGCACTTCAAATACTTTTACAGTCCCAAAATAACCCTATCCTTACGGTTGAAATCCAAAGAACATCTTTACTCTAAACTCATTCTTATATAGTATAAGGATACTTGCAAATAACTAACTAAAAGGTTCTTGTTAAGTTGTATAACTATATTATTTGGGTAATTGAATTATTAACTTACTTGTTTGCATTGTTGTGTCACTTTGCAGCAATTTTGTATAAATTCAACTTCACATTAAAGTATGAGCCTTATATTCTTTATGTACGATTTTGTTCGTTTATTTCCCTAAATTTATTTTTACTTCCAACAAATGAATTTTGTAAAAGGAAATATTTAAAGAGGAGCCCAACAGAGGAGTACTGGAGATGCAGGATAAGGTCAAAACGGTAATTGTAATGAGTTAAGTACGAAATCATTAAACCTCGCCTCGATCGCCACCAAAAAGGGACTAAATCCCTCTTTAAACTATAGAGTGAAAATTTAAACTCTATTTGTAGTGAAAAACATTCAAAGGAGCTATCAAATCACCTTTTTGATCTGCTCTGATCTGTATACTTGCAATGAAAAAAAAAGGGCTAAGTAGGCGAGATGGGCATTGGGAGGAGAAATTTTATCTTGGTACGGACCAATTATTTAGCAAGTCTAGTAATTGGTTTTTGACCAACGAAAATGCACTAAAATGGGGGAGCCTACTACCCACTAATTTGACATTAGATATCGGGAGTCTTCGTTTGCCCACTTGGCAATATTGGATTGGTCAAGGCGAACTTGCCATGTAATTGGTCCACCCAAACCCAAAATTTCTCATGAGGTGTAACAAAGGGTGTTCCGTCTCATTACCATTTCTTTGCTTGGATTACATTCTTCATGAATTTTTTTTTGGAATATTCTCTTTCATAATTTTCAACTATCTTTTTTATTTTACATACAACGCATTTTAAACAAAGTGCTACAATGATTTTTATATAAAATCCTCCCAAAAATGCAATTGGTTTCTATATTTCCAGCATGGCGAATAAAGCACAAGATTTGGCCAATGAGGCATCTAGATTTCAGCAGGAAATCCAGATTATAGAGCCCATTTATTTTTTACAATGATTAGTATTGTTTTCCGAAATCTCTATTGTAAATATGTACAAGTTATTTGTTATAAAATAACCATCCACAACAAAATTTACACACATTTCCGAAATGATTGCAGGGAAAATCAGTCATACTTTATCTTTCATGGATTTGTTTGAGATTGAGCATGATTTTGGGACAGAGATGGTTGCCAATGCAATCATTTTTCAATCATTAGTAGCAACTTGAACCATTTGATAATAATGATTTTAAAACATAGTAGTATTATTCACAATCAAAAGTATGTGCTAGTAGTGTTAGAGTTACATAGTGTTTTTTCAAAGGGACATTATGAACTTTTGCTATGTTGGCAGAATCAAAGCCAAACTTCCTTCGTCTCACTTTGATAGGATTGTTTTCTTTTCCATCGACCTTAAATTATAGTCTACTTTTTAATTAAAAAACATAGTTAACTTGTAACTTTTTTTAAATATTTTTATTTAATGTAGATTGTTATTTAGTATAATCTAACTTATTTAATGTAAAACTAATTAGTTATACTCCATTTAATGTAAGGATATTTTAAGAAAATAGTAAGTTAGATTTATTCTTCTAATAAAATTAACTAATTTTTCTTAAATTGTGTAAAAAAAAAAAAACTAAACCTATCAAAGTGGGACGGAGGGATTCTGCATTGTTTGGAAAACCATTTTTCATCAAAAAAATGGTTACATTTTTCGTGAACACATTTTTCAATCATTTTTTTTATCTCACATATATCAAACCGTAACAAAACATTTTTCTACAAAAATTCCAGAAAATTGCAATCCAGATAGGACAGCTTGGGACGGCTAGATGGTTGAACACACTCTGAAAGCATCCGTACTTAGCACATATTGCAAAAGTTTACTTCTACATTCTTACTAATTTCATTAAATACTTTTGCATATTCTAGAAATTAAATGGGAAAATGAAAAACATTCACAATTAGAGGGACTGATCCTAAAAGGCCCAATGAATTCCAAATAGCAATTATTCAAAACACTTCTTTTTACACTATTTCGAAAACCTAAGTCCTCAATAGAATGAATATAGAAAATATAGGATTTCCAATCCTATCAGGAAAATGGTAATCAATTTAAAGTGAGTAAACAGAATTCTGTACTCAATCTTGGCATATCTACCTACTAGATAAGAGAACAACTCAAGTTCTCCCTTGAATGCCAAGTGTCAATATATTGTTAGAGGAAGGAGTTAGGAAGGAGTTTGTTTTCTGATTTTTGGGATTTAAAGAGTGAGAAATGCCTATTTGAGCCTTGGTCTTGAAATTAAAGGTCTTAATAGTTCCTTACTATTTAGGGGCTAATTGGTAACAATGGTTTAATTATTTTTATTTGTTCCTTTTGTTTTGTTTTTAATTGGTTTGAAAGGTCAATTGAATCCTTTTATGAAAACTACCTCATTAAATAGTTGCTAACTATTTAGGGTTATTTTTGTATATTTGAAAATATATCTTTTATAATTTTCTGGTCAGATGCAAATAATTGTAGACTATTTGTGGACCTTTTTATCACATGGGTTGTTTTGAATTACATTATATAATATATTATATAATTATTTTCATTTGTTCCTTCTGATTGGTTTTTAATTGATTTGAAAGGTCAATTAAATCTTTTTATCAAAACTAGCTCATTAAATAGTTGCTAACTATTTAGTGTTATTTTTGTATATTTGAAAATATCTCTTTTATAATTTTCTGGTCAAATGCAAATAATTGTAGACTATTTGTGGGTTTTTTTATCACATGGGTTGTTTTGAATTACATTATATAATTATTTTTATTTGTTCCTTTTGATTGGTTTTTAATTGATTTGAAAGGTCAATTGAATCTTTTTATGAAAACTAGCTCATTAAATAGTTGCTAACTATTTAGTGTTATTTTTGTATATTTGAAAATATCTCTTTGATAATTTTCTGGTCAAATGCAAATAATTGTAGACTATTTGTGGATTTTTTTTATCACATGGGCTGTTTTGAATTACATTATATTATTAATTATATAATTATACAAATTAATGCAGTCATACCAATTAGAAGTAATGTTCCCGCCTGTTAGCGTGATTAGTATGACTGATGACTCATGATGTAAGTTAGTCAACACCTTATTAGTCATCGAGCTTCCTTCTTCTTCATTTACCAGAATTTCCTTCCCCCTTTTTCCCTTTCCCTTTTTTCCCGTCAAATAGCCTCTTTCTTTCTCTCGAATAGCCGCTTTCTTCCCGTCGAATCAGCCTGCAAAATTTTCAGTTTTCTACCAATTCCTTCAACAACCAATTGTCCTTCCTTTTGATTGCAACCCACAAAATCCTCCACACGCACGTGAATTTTTGTCCTGCCCCAAAAATTAGGTCAGTAAAATTTTTTCCCCCAAAATCTAGAGGCCTGCAAAATCTTCAATTTTCTGTCAATTCCTCGAGCAACTAATTGTACTTCCACCAACTAATTGTACTTCCTTTCGATTACCTCTCAAAAAATCATCCACATTCGCGTGAATTCTTCTTTTTCCCCAAAAAACAGCTCACTCAAATCTCTTTTTCCCCAAAATCAGCTCATTTTAGGGATGGCTGTTCTACCGACTTATCATCTATGGTACAGCTTTCAGAACTTACTATTTCCAGCTCTATATATACCTCTGTTTCCCAGTTTTGCCGGTATTCAGCAGACGAGCAAAGAAAATCTAGGTAATTCCTATTCTCTTTCCTTCTATTTCGAGCTGCAATTTTTTAGTTTTAGTTTGATGACTGAGCTGCAAATTTTAGTTTGAGCAACTAATTTTAGTTTCTGTCAATTTTTCGGTCAGCATATTAAGTTGCAATTTTTTAGTTTGATGAATGTTCTTACCTTCTGTTTATTTATTTATATTTATTGTCATGTTCTTACCTTCCGTTAATTAAAGACTGCCATGTGTTTGATATTATACATAAAAGAATAATTATGATGCTATTTTTTCGATTAGCTTACGTTTCCTTTTTTTATCTGTTTTTATATTATTTTCAAATGCTGCCGGACTTTTGCCAACATTCAGGCGAGCAAAGAAAATATAGGTATGTTTCTATTTTATCACCTTCTATTTTGAACTGCAAGTTTTTTTTCACTGTTGTTGCCTCTGTTTATTGCTTTCTCTTAATTAAGGAATGCGATGTGTTTGATGTTATGCTATGATAGTTTACTTTTCCCTCTGTTTTTTATTTCAAATGTTGCATGATGCTGTTAGCTGCTTATCTATTCAATAATTACATCATTTAGTATCATTGTCCTTTGGCTTATTAAGGTTGTCATTTTATATATATTACTTAGTTTTAGCTACTTTGATTCTGTCATTTTGTGTGCCTTTGGATTAGCATCTTGCTTTGTTTATAGTAAAATTAGATTTTGATTTTTTGTGTTTCAAAATGAAAAAAAAAAAGAAAATTTAGTACAGGTTTTAGATTAATAGATGAAATGTTTGATGATTCCCCTAATCTAAGAATGTTGGAAAGAAACAAAAAGACAAACTTAAATATGCTGACTGAGCATATGAAGTTTAGTCTCGATTCTTCTGTTTATGAGCCATATTCTCCTTTTACTATCAACTGTGAGAATGACATTCGTGAAAACCACTTTGTTGAAACATGTGCTTCACAAAATCACATCGATAGGAACCTAATTATGCCGAATGACTGCAGAGGTAAAAATGTTTGGTTTCCTTCAGAAAATACTGGAGGAATTCATTATACTTCTGATTCTATTGACAATCATTCTTTGCTCCCAATCAATTCATCTTTAATCAATCTGTCTGATGTTCAGCCTGCTGGTTCATCACAAGTTAACTGCAATGAGCAATCATTTGTTATAGAAAATCAGTTTCAGAGTGAGCAAGTCACAAATGTTAAAGGGAAAAATGTTTATTCTGAAATATCAGGTCTAGACATGCAACTAACTAATTATACTCCTCCTCTCTTTGTGAATAGACATATACCTATAATAGGTACTACTCCAGTTATATCTTATAATAACAGGGCTCTTGAATATTCTGACATTTATGCTGGAGAGGTGATAAATAAGAAAGAATATAGAAGACATGCCTACTTTAGATGGAAAAAGAAGAGACTGAGAGCAAAGTCTAGATCAATTGCTTCTACAAATATAACTGAAAAGCAAACAAGCACCACAATGGATCGTAGACAGGATCGTAGACAGGAAGATGCGTGAAGCTAGTGATGTTTTACGTAGGATGGAAGAGGATGGGTTTTCTCCAGATTGTGTAACCTACAACACTTTGATAAGCAGATACTGCAAAGCTGGGAACTTGGCTGAAGCTTTTAGAATAATGAACGAAATGGGTGGTAAAGGTTTGAAAATGGATACTGTGACTCTGAATACTGCTCTTCACTCTCTTTGTCAACAAAGGATGCTTAATGAGGCACGTGACTTACTTAAGAGTGCAGTAAAGCGAGGTTATATTGTTGATGAAGTTAGTTATGGCACTCTAATTGTCGGTTACTTTAAAGATGAAAATGTCGACACAGCTCTCAAGCTCTAGAGTGGGATGAAAGAAAAAGGTATTTTTCCTAGCATTATCACATACAACTCTGTGATAGCCGGGCTTTGCAAGACTGGAAAAACTGAACAAGCAATGGGGAAACTCAATGAGCTTTTGGAGAATGGGTTGGTCCCTGATGAAATTACCTACAACACAATTATTCAAGGCTACTGCTGGGAGGGAAATATTGAGAAAGCATTTCTCTTTCACAATAAAATGGTTGAGAAATCATTCAAACCTGGCATCTATACATGCAATATTCTTTTGTTCATTGCCTTTCCTTCATTGCTTAGACAATATCTTTTGAATTATATTATGATCCATTATTCTTTTGACTTAAAAAGTAATGGATCGTAATATATTTAGTAATAGTTTAACCATCAATGCTGTACTTCATTAGGCAATGAAGCTTATTTAAGCCTCCTAATATGTAACTGTAGCTGGCATCCAAGTATCTATTCTACTAAGACATGAATGATTGAGTTTATGTAATATATTATTGTGATTTGCATAGTATTTACCTCTTGAGCCTATATATACATGATGATGTTTTAGGAAATTATCCTCATTGTTACAGATTAAGCTGTTCATACCAGTGGGTAGGCCGCTGCATAGCGCGGCCAGAACCATGCTAGTAAAATTATATATCGAGCTCCATGTTCGCTACTCGTGTCACAGTGAAAGTTGCTACATCTAGCAGCGTGACACTTGTATTGCTCTCCTAGTCTCCCATAATCCCGTTTTCACGGTCCCACAAGCCTGGAAACGAGAAAAATGAGATGATAAATTGATAACGAGTCATAGACGACAACGACATCATTCTCAGCACGAGGAATCAAATGGTCATAATGTTGCAAGTCAACATTGAATGCGATAACGGAAAAAATGCACTTTTCATCTCCATTGATTGGAGTGTTGGATAATTTTTTTTATTTTAGTCAAAACACATTTTATTTTCATTATTTTATAATTTTGATCAATTTCAATCCTAAAGTTTCATGCAAGCATGTTTCATTCTCATAGTTTTATAAATGTGACTAATTAAGAATAATTGATGGATTGTTAAGCAATTTAAATAGAATGTCATCATATAACCATAGGATGTCCGTTAGTAAAACAGAAAAAATATTGGATCAATAAAAATCTCAAAATTTATTTTTTAATTCACTGTCTTATTTTTATAAAAAAAAAAAAAGAAATTTTCTGCCACCATTACTCTGGTTTTAATCACAAATTGAACAAAAAAATTCAGAGGAAACGAAGTCGTGGAGAAGAAACAATCCCATTATAGTCAATTGGAAAACATTTTCAAACAATTCCATTGCAATCAACTGGAGAAAAATAATGACCTGAAAAAAGAATTGTTCAGTATTCTTCTCCACTCGTACGGATATGGTTCAGATGTGGTTGCGAAAGGAACCAACACAGTAAAGTTAACCATTCAAACTAAATCGACCTAATTGGGCTTGATATGGACCACAACCCTTACTTGGCAACCATAGAAGGCCCAAATCCACTTGTAGACAGAAAGCAGTACATAACAAGGTTGAAACATCTGCAGTTACCAATACCAATTGGACCATACATAGGTACCAGCACAAACAGATGCTACTCCCTCTGTCCCATTTCGATAGTTCTAGTTTTTTTCTTTTTACACAATTTAAAAAAAAAGTAATTAATTTTATTAGAAAAATAAAATTAAATTGCTATTTTCTTAAAATACTCTTACATTAAATAAAGTTGACTTTTCATATATCAATATGTTTTGAAAAATCTAAATGTATTAAATGGGGTAGGTTATATTCAATACTAACAATCTATATTAAATAAGGTAGTTTATAGTAATAACAACTTACATTGAATAAGGGTATTTTAGAGAAATTAAAAGACACTTATATTTTTCAATTGGAAAGTGGACTACAATTTAGAACAGACCAAGAAGGAAAATAGGACTATCAAAGTGGGACGGAGGGAGTATAAAAATAAATGTAAACACTAAGACAATAAAGCGTCAAAATATACCATCTGAACCATCAAAACTTATGAAATCTAAATCAACACTTGTCCAAAAGTTGTAGGAAGGCACTAAGTTTGTTAGGTTACTTGAAGGCACTAAGTTGTAGGAAGGCGTTAAGGAAACTAGTTATTTTCATATAAAAAAAAGAAACTTATCTAAAAGAAATTAAGTCAGTTTTCTAATAAATAATTTCTCCCAAGTATTAGAGCATTTGTTAAGTTTATGAGTAAAGAATTGTGTTCCACATTAATTTGAGAGATAGAGAAAAAACGGTTAATATGTAAATAACGAGTCGAAACCTAACAATTTAAATTTTTTGACCAACATTGGACTTTCGACTCTCATATTGGATCTCTTTGGTGGGTTCATTACTTGAAATAGTGGTCAAGAAATTTCCTATTTATATGAATTTAGGAATTAAGAATTATTTCTTATTCTATTTAAGATTAGGAATTACCAATTATTTCCTATTATTACTTGGGTATTGGTTAAATAATGTAACTTATAAATAGGTAGGGTCTAGCATACTACAAAGTAGCATACAAGGGGCGCCTTATACATGGGGTGAAAGAGAGTTCTTAGGAGATGAGAGATGGTCTGGAAGGATTGAGATTGAGTTCAAGTTATATGCTTGTTTAGATTTTTTTCCTCTTATAATAAAGGGTTGGGATTCAGTTCAAATTATATTCTTGCATAGGATTTTTCTCTCGTAATAAAGAACGAGTTGTTTCTCTAGACATAGATTCAATTATGGAGGCAAACAACGTTAAATCTTCTGTGTCGTTTATCTTTACAAAGATAGGTTACAATACAATTTACGTACGCATCTATGATCTATCTCTTGCATGCATTATATAAGGACGGGTTGCAATACAATTTACGTACGCATTTCCTTGCTAGAGAGAACCAAAGTTACTCTTTTCTTGTTATCTGTTCAAATCATCTCGTTTTACAAATTCAACTCTAGTTTTTTCTAAGTTTTCATTTGGTATCAATTCTACTACAGATCGCAGGCACACAAGGCGCAGAAATCCTCATGTACGGCATCGTTTAGTACATGAATACGTTTACACAAACGTAACTATTATATGTATAAAAAATCATACGAAGAGGTTTGTGTTGTACCAGAAATTCTCTTTCAATTCAAGGTTTTTTTTTAAGTGCACACTGTTTCGGAAAGTTCAGGTTTAGAGTTCTTTGAAGTCAGTATTTGCAGCATTTTTATGCGATACAAAATTGATTGGTTCAAAACCTCTTATAGTGGCTACTATGGTACTAATTAAGCAGTTTGTTATAGTGGCTACTGTGGTACTAATCTGCGGTTTTGTTTGATTGTCGTACTTTATTATATGACTCGGTTTTACACTAGTAGAATTTTGTTTTCCACTAAATCTTATTGGGTTAATTCCACTTTGTCCCTCCAAACTTTGGACGATTACCCACTTCAGTCACTAAACTTCAAAATGAGACACTTAAGTCCCTGAACTTATAAATACCTCCCACTTAAGTCCCTAAACTTATAAAATGGAACACTTAAATCCCTAAACCCTTATAAAATGGAACACTTCGACCACCAACGTCATTCAGGATTTGTTAACAATTTTTCTTAAGTGGGAGCTATTTATAAGTTTAGGGACTTAAGTGTCCCATTTTGAAGTTTAGGGACTAAAGTGGGTAATCGTCCAAAGTTTGGGGGGACAAAGTGGTATTAACCCAATTTTATCCATGAAAATTAATCTCTGTGTGTGTCTATATATATATATATATATATAAAATAAATTTTATATACACGGATAGTGTATACACTATTATGGTTAAATATACGACGCATATGCAAAATTTGAATTTTAAATTCAAATTCGAATTATGTGTCATGGATCTAATGATAAAAGTATATACATTGTCAGTGTATCGAAAATTAATTCATATAAATATATGAAAACAATAACTTATATAAGAATGTACCAAGTCCTGTACAAAACATCTTTCTTAATCTTACCGTCTCAATCCCTCCAATGAGTTGAATAACAGGTCTTTATAAGTTGCATTCTATGTTTGTGAATAAAAAAAAAATTATTAAACATGTAGAGGACCATGAATACACTGCATTTAGTGGATACACTCACTAAGCATAGAATAATAGGCAGTTCAAGAATTCCTCCTCTATGCATTGAATATGAATAGCACGGTGGATACAAACTTGAATGACATCCATGGCAGTTTGCCCAGTTTAGAAAAATGTGTTGCCTTACTTTACTGCAAATCATACTAGTAAATGCTTCTTTTTCCACCCTTGCAAGACACCCGTTATTATTTTATCTGTTGTGATTCGTTTTCTCATCCAAATCTAAAGACATTTTCTTAATTTTCTGGATATTTGATCTTCAAACGAGACAGGGAAAATGTTGAATACTCAATAGCAAAGGAGGAGCCCTTTCATGTATCAAGTCCTCCCCGCAGGAAAATCGCCAGGTGGTTTGTATTTCCTATCGAATCTTGACCAATTAAACCTTTCCTTACCCAATTGAGATAGTGTTTTCCTACAAGGGAAAGGGAAATGGGACAAACAAAACTTCAGCCGAAGTCTTGAAAACAGAACTAGCCAAAGTCTTGGTGGAATTTTATCCTCTTGCAGGTTGCGTAGCTACAAGTTGGGATGGAAAAATGTTGGTGAGATGCAACGGAGAAGGTGTGCCATTTGTTGAAGCAACCTGTGAGTATGAGATGGAACTGCTGGGAGATATCACAAACATTAATCCTATGAATCGACGAGAACTTGTTCACTAAAATGACAAAGCAAAAAACATATTGGATGTACCACCTTTAACGGTGCGGGTATGGTACAAATTACACTATTTTTTTTTTCTTGGGATGGTTACTGTTCTAGACCCCCCATTGAGGGTGTGAAGCTGTGTATCAATTTGCTATCTCGAACTTTAGAGGCAATGAGCTTCTTACATTTCCAATTCTGACTATTTCTTCGTCAAGTCTAGCTCTATAGATTGCAAATTTGCAACGTTTATATGTGGTAAATTGGTAATGGCACAGAGTATGGAGGCTTTATATCGTTAAGAGTTTAGTCCTGTAAGATACTCTTCAATTCAAAACCTAAAATTACAAAGCATTAGAAAAGCGAAAACTTAAACAACTAGAATTAAACGTAAATGGTGCAATTATAGAGGTTGGTACATGTATTTGTTTTCCCTTTTTTGTTTCTTTGTCATCCTATTTGACCTTTATTGCTTTCAGTTTTTTTTTTTTTTTTACATGGTGAACTTTTGATATCTGCTCTTTTCTTTCATGTTTTTGTAAAACAATTATTTCTTTGCTATTTGCAATGAAGATATTCAAAAATTTTTGCATTTTTGATCGGCCAGTCTTACATATGAGAACTATATTATATATACATACAGGAAAAGAATGAAACTTAAAAGTAAAAAGGGAAGCAGAATTTGAACTCAAGATCTTTAATTCTTATGAAAGTTCAAAACTTTTCTTCTTCAACTCTTTGATTCTGTTTGAAACTCTTTCACCCTTTTGTTTTCACACATATAAGGCCAGAGAATTGTCCATCCTTTGCAACTTTCTCGTCGTGTTTATTTGCTATTGCACTATAAGCACGAAATTAAATATTTACTAAATCTGTTCTATGCTAAGTTTTCTAGTGGCTTTATGCCACCAGTTTATTTCGTTTGTTGTCTCTTCTCATTGCTTTTTATTACTCTTTAAGACCTTAAGCAAATTCTTTCACCCTTAACAACATCACATTTGGTCTAGGTGACAACATTTAAATGCGGTGGTATCGTTGTTGGAGTGGTACTCAATCATGTTCTAATTGATGGAAAATCCTTCATACATTTCATGAACTCTTGGGCTGAAGTTGCAAGAGGCATGACTTTGTCAGTTCTGCCTCATCTGTGGATCGATCTATATTATCTCCAAGGGAGCCTCCAATCGTCAATACTACTCATGATGAATACATAAAACAAGAAAAGAAGAGACTTGCTTTTCCACCTTCTCTGAGGGCAGCCACAACGCGGGTGTAATGGGGAGCCATTACACCGTTCCATGACACGGCTCCCCATTGGAGCCGTGTCATAGAGATTACACGCATCATGTCCATGATGCGTGTAATCCATTGAAGGTGGGCCCTATGGCAACGGTAAAATTCCAGCACAAAGCACATTTAACATTTCCAACGGCACTATTTTTAGAATTCTATATAAACACACAATACTTTTTGCTAAAACATATCCCAATATTCTACTCTATTATTTGTATTTTATTTGATTTAACTTATGTAATATTATGTTATGGAGTTCAACTAATTACATTCCGAATTATTAATTAAGTATGGATTATTATGATATCTTCGCATTTGAAGTATCAAATATTTGTTTAATTTCCTACATAATTATTTTTAAAAAAATAACAATATATTATTTTTGAAACATAGAAAAAGATATATTATTCAAACTTAAAAATTAATAATATCATTTTTAGAAAATAAAAAAATTCAAAATGTACAAAATTTAACGAAAGTTAGTACTTTATTTTTTAAAAATAACAAAATTAGTTTTAAAAATTACATTATTTATTTATGGAATATGAGTTATGCATTATTAAAATAAATATTTGATTAATTGTGGACCCATGCTATTACACCTTGTGGAGTGTAATCCATTGTGAGTGAAAGTGTAATAAAAGAGGAGAAAGTGGAATGCTGACGTGGCATGTGCATTACACTCCACAAAGTGTAATAGCATTGTGGATGCTCTGAATGGAAAAGTCATGCATAAGTCCTTTTGCTTTTATAAAAACACCCTCTACAGGCCTTGGAAAGGGGTTTTCCATCAAAATATCTCTACATTTTTTCGTGAACACATTTTTCAATCACCTTTTTATTTCACATATATCAAATTGTTATAGTATATTTTCTATAAAAAACTCCAGAAAATTGCAATCCAAACACGACATAAGACTTTCAGCTATGGAAGTTAAAGATATCAGTATAACTCCAACGAATTTTGAACTCGAATTCTCACTGCTGTTGACGGTAGACCTGAGTCCAAGCCACCATTACCAAACTGCTATTTTGGAAATGGCATTGCTTGGTCATGTGCCCATTCCAAGGCAGGAGAATTAGCTCAAAAACCATTTTCATTTGCAGTAAAATTTGTACACGATGCCACAAAAGCAGTGACAGAAGACTACATCAAATCAGCCATAGACCATTATGAAGTGGCAAGACAACAACTTGAGTTTACACATTTTGGATCTCTAAATGGAGTAGGCTCCCTTTTAACGAAATTAAATTTGGGTGGGGAGATCCACAAGAAGTTGCTCCTGCTTCACTAGTGGACAACCTAGTTGTGTGCGAATCCCAAGGGAAGGATATTGAAAACTTAGTTGTCTCATTGAGCTTACCATCAGTTGTAAAGGAAAGGTTTGAAGGGTTTATGAAAGAAGAGCTGGAGTAAGTACATTGGCATTGCTGTTTGCTACCAGAATAAGGCCATTATTTCTTGAAGTGAGATGGCCATGAAGAAGTTACTTAGATAGCATGTGCTGTAAATTAGTAGAACTATCAAGTGTGCTACATTATAGCCCAGAAGACATGGTATTAGAGTATTAATTTTCAGTTTTTTGTGTTTGATAGTATTGGATTGGATTTTCAAATATGCACTAGCTATTCTATTCTATTTGTTTCCTTGGTCTTTTGATGGACTTTCTCCTCCTGTTTTCTAATAGGTAATTCATGGGTAAATGAGAATATTAGCCCTTTCCCCAATTTTAATCCCCTCTACTTTTGATGTGACCACCTAATCCTTTTCCGATGAAAATTTTTCAGGAAACAGGAAGGGTTTATCTAAGTTTATCCTTCGTGCACTTCATGTAAATCTAACTAATTTATGCACCTTGATGAATAACTGAAAATTTTTCTTTAAATGTATGTCATTTACATAATACAAACAACTTCTTCCTACTCTGTACTCGTCACCATTTTTTGCAATTTTTAAACAAATTCTAATGACATTTTCTCCAGGCGGTACTAGATCTAAGGGTAACCGTGTAATGGTCTATCATCAAGGCATATGAAAAAAAACTTTTCTTTTTCCTTCCAAACGATTGTTCAAGGCCAGATGAGTTTCAAGTCCATTAATGAGTTGGAACTCGACAGACAAACTATCAATCAGGCTTAGTTAACAAATTGTCAATAGAGAACTATTTTGGCTAATTCACAAATTGATGAACCAAATAGGAATGAGATCCAAAGTCAGGGAACAGAACTTCAAATTGCAACTTACATTGGTCAATGTAAACGAGCTCAAATCAAGGCAGGATAATTATCAAAAAAAGAAACCATTTTCCTTTGTAATAGATGAGTATTAACTTGAGTTGCAGATCAACACACTTTGAGAATACTCAAAGATGGAGAAGGTTTCTCCTTCCAGAAATCAACTTTAAGTGGGACGAGCCACAAAAAGTAAAAAACTAGTGGTGTCCCTATACCAAGAAATGGTGGTGAGAATTAAAATAGCAGCATCATTGTACCTATTACCTACCACCCTAGCAATGAAAAGCTTTCAAGAGATAATGCAAATGGAGCTGAACAAACCTCACTGTATACTTATACAAACTTTTGAATGCATTGTCCTCATATGTCCCGTTAATTTGTAATTTTTCCAACCACAAGGTAACATTCTCTTGCACACTAGAAGGAATACCATACATGTTAATTTCAAGCTCATACCGCCATGCGAAATTATATATGTTAAGGTACAGGGCAACGTCTCTAAGTTATAGTTCAACAGTATACTTGAACATTCGTTACAGATATTCAGCTGAACAGCTTATTTCTCTTCCTCGAAAGGGATCTTACAGCACAAATGTGAAGAAACACGAAGCAAAAGAACAATAAACAACAAAATAACATTAAAACTAGCATGCTTTTCCTGGTCAGCTCTCCCAGTATACTACTTTCAATTCCCATTCTAGCTATTTCATTAATGAGACAATGAGTAGAAGCATGAATAGAATCAGGTCATATTGTTACCCAATTGACAGCTTGTAATCCCTTTACATCCGCAATGAATGGGCTAAAACTAAGAAGGGAATGTAGCTGAACAAAAATGAAGATTATGAAAATGTTTACTAGGTGTGTCTGAGAAACATCCCACTGTGGCTAATTATCTGATATCTCTGCAAAACTGAATCAATAATTTCCATCATCAAGCGTGTCTGTCCAAAAATTTCTCTATCAAGACTGAAAATGCAGCAAAGCCAGCACAACCAGCACAGGCCGCTTTTGGACCACCTAAACAATATAGAATGGCTCATTCAGTTTACACAAGCGAAAAAACAAAGAACACCATAGTAATAGCATATTCAGCGAAATTTCAACAGCAAAAAGAAAATTTTTTTGGTTTAATTCAATTTAGCACTAAATTAAGCATTTAGATTAAGCTAAAGAATGACTACCAATATTGAACTGTCTTGCCAGACTGCAGGCAATATGTATAGAAATCCTTGCAACATATTTCTTTTCCTCAGTGGTACTACAAGCATAGCACAATGGAATGCATAGGCTGCAATAATCGCAGCCAATTCTTTTGATCCATATAGCCATTGGGATAACATTCAGAAATCCCATTGCATCTTAGTTTTCTTAACTACATACTAAAAGCATGACAATAAGCACTGAATTCTTTATCACAAGAAGGTTAAGAGCCATCCACAAATCAATAGACATGAATTTTGGACGTATGCTTAACTTCTACAGGAAATACATATTATAGATGAACTCAAAAGCTTATCCTCAAAGAAGAATATAAACATTGGTAGAATAACCAGCTATTTCATCTGATCTAATATCTCCTTAGCAGATGGTGTCCTAATCTATGGTCTGAGCAAAACAATGGAAAAGCTTATTGAGGGAATAAAAAGTGGCATATACTATTACAATAAAAAGTGGCATAGACTATTATAATACTTCCTCATAAGCAATTCAAATTTGGGGGTCATTAATCAAGAATCATGGTCAAAGTCCTTAAAACAGAAAACAGATTCTTTAAACAAAACTGGAGATCCAAAACTTTTGTTTTAACCTATTGAATTGAAAAACAAAGATATGCACTATTAACAAGGTATTCAGTGGCCCAAATTAACTTGATTCACAACTCTTTCAAGTCACTACTTCACATGGTTTAAATCAAATACTTTCAGCTCAGGCCCACCAAGGGAACCTCAGAGAACCAAAGCAAAAGAAAATGAAGATGAAAAATGTAAGAAACATGTTGCAAAATATGAATGCTCTGGTAGTCTCAGTGGAAGTCAGAAAAAGTTGTTGATGAATGCCCTTTCTGCCAGCCAATCAACGTTGCATCATCATATAAAAAATTTAAACATTCTGGTCACACTAGTTTCTCTGATCAACTCTACCAGATGATCATGTGTGATGCCCCACACTTAGTATCCGATTGAGAGATAAACATGTTAGGTCACATACACTCTTCAGTGGGAGCAACTTAAGCCACTGCAAATGTTACTTTATCAGATCATAACACCATGTTCCATTAAAGATCAATAAACATAATATCGGCCATTTTAACCCACACACAGTAAGCTAGTAACCAGATAAAGACCTTCCATTTAACTATTTCTTCCCTAATAAATAAGAGTGAAACTGATGTAAAGATCCCAAGGTTTGCAGAAAAACTTATCAAGCAACTCAAAATTTAATTTGATGCATTTCAATCTTTAAGCTTTATTAACATACTGCATTAGCTCTATTAAGAAACTTGCATATTAATCTAGAAACAAAACTACGAACTAATTATTCATAGGAACTCCTACAAAGGGAAAAATTAGACCCTCAACTACTATTACCCACAGAAACAAATTACATGCATTACAACCATCAGCTAGCAGCAACATGTCTCCAGGATATGCAAGCGCTGCCTAATTATACTGATCAATTACTTATATATGGTTAACAAGAACAAGTTCTTCTCATTTTCCACAGACAAAAGGCTGGTTAGCCCTAAGACTAATTTGAAACATCTACAAAAGTTTGAGGAAAAGTTCACTACATCAAACGTTAAGGAGTAAAACAAGTTATCTAAGTTAGCGAGCACTGGAGTCATTCTCCTAATGATGTCTTCATAAACAAAAAAGAGTCCAAGTTTAGGAGGTCAGCATCAGCTATTACCTCGGGCAGATATCGTGCCACCAGTTACACAGCCTGCAACAACTGTATTAGTAGTGTCATGCTTTGCACGGGCCTTCAAAGAAGCACAAAGTTTCCATTAGCCTCAAATGAAGAATTTCACGAGCAGAATGAATTCACATGAAGTTTTAAGAATAGCAAAAGAAGTTCCAAAGGAAACTAACAAACTTGGAATGAGGTCCCAAACAGCTAGAGAATAGCAAAAGAAGTTCAACAGCAAAATTTAATCAGGTTGGAATGAGACACCAAACAGACAGAAGCACAGAAGATCCCAAGTGTTGAGGTTTTAGTTACATGTTATGCCCAAAGCGTCTAATACAGTAAAAATGACACCAAAGGCAAACGGAAAAACACAAAAAAAAAAAAAAAAAAAAAATCAAAACTAACATTACTTTGCAACCTTTATACATGACTGCCACTGTGCCTCTTTCCTTCTGTATCTGCCCATATAAAGTCCCTTTCAATCACCACAGCTGACTGTCACCATACCCTACCCCCACCAAAATAACAATAATAATAATTGTAAGGACATAAAAATCTTAAAAAGGTCTGACAACTCTATTAAATGTTAGTAATCCAATTATCTTTAAGAAATAGGACATGATTGTGTAGTTAGTGGTTATTGTAGGTGAAAACCTACAATTTCTTTTAACGTCTGAAGAGCTTTGACAGCTAATTACGAAAGCTCATCTGCATAAACTTTGCGTGTATGTCTGTCCAGGATGTTGTTGTAGCAATTTGCACATCAATAGCTCTCCTTCCACCCTCCCCCCCCCCCCTCTCTGGCAGCAGCCCCCCAAAAGAAAAGAAAGGAAAACCATATACCAAAAAGATTAATCCATTTCTTGGTACTTGACTTCAATGTCAGAGAATAAGATGTTGACTAAAATTAAAAAATTCACAGCCTTGTTAGCTATTGATACAAATTCAAATGCAGAAACTTGCTTCATTAATGAATTTTGACTTTGAATTCTCTATGTGAATTGTCAATCTATTTAGAATGATCTCAAGTGCATATCTCTTTGGGCCACATTGCTGTACAAGACTTTTTGGGTGATTGCAAATGTGACTATCACTACATTGCACATGATTTCATTAAAAACATTTGGTGCCTGTAAATTATGCTCAGTCACCCCACACAATTGTCATAAGAATAATTAAATTCACTAGTAGAGAAGAAAGAATTCCCTTGCACTCTACCTTCTCAACAACGCACTCAGCAGCTGAGAAAACCAAACCCATAAGAGCAAAGGCCTTGCACGAACTCCAGCTCCTTCTACCCATCTGCTTTGCTTGGTATATAAACATCTGCCTACCAGTCATTTCTTCTTGCATCAAAGGATTATCAAGTGCCCCAAGAAATAGACCCATGAACAACCCGAGCCCTCCTCCTAAAGAAACATCCCAACAACAAAAGAATAACAAAAGACAATTATTCCTTGAATAGATTTCCAATAGTGAGACTCATGCAACAAAGTAAAAGAGTTTAACAATTATAGCCCATGTACTAGCACATTATCTAACAAAATGCTCAAAAGGGACAATGCATTGGCAATCGTTTGGAAACACTAACAGTCAAGCTTGTTACAGGTTGAAGAATTCATTTTTACTCTACCTAACCAAATACACCAAAATTTTAAGCCCAGCCTAGCTTATCCATAAGTCAAACAATAAACAACCACCCTCAAACACCAAATACAATTCACACACAACGAGAAAAACCACAAAATGATACAGAACTGAATAATACCCATCACTCCGCTGACAACGCTACGAACAGCACAGTTATTCCATATATCTTGGCCGCGCATTTCCTCAACAGTAGGCAACCGAATGGGCTCAATCTGAGGCGGCTTTTGCTGCTCCTGTGAGCTTCCGGTTGAGCTTGCAGAGTCCTTGTTTTGTGAACTCATGGTAACAACTCCAAAATGAGAAATCCCTTGTCAACTTATTGAATATAACTGGCCAAAAATATCCCCAAATGCACATCAATCAAGCCATTGACAAAGCAATTGACGACTAACATCAGGATAAAAAATAGTACCACTTACTAAAACTGTAGTGTAAATTTCTAAAATTCGAATTAGCAATAAAAATCCAAAGTTGCATGAGAATCTAAAAGTCCATATCCAACATAAAAGTACCCAATAACACTAGCCAAAATATTAATGATTTCTAACCAAAATAAAAAAAAAAATGGGGCAACTGTAATATAACTCCTAGAATTAGGTCGAACCAAAAATAAGGGGTTTTTATAACTTGAAAGAAATTGGGGAAAATGACTTACCAGGATCAAATTGGTGATGGAACCTTTCAACATCTGCAGAAAAGACAAGGTTACTGATTCCCTCTCTTCCCAATTTTAGTAATTTCTTGCGTTATAGAGGAACTGATTAATTAGGGTTTTTGGTAAGTTGGATTTCTTGGATAGCAAGTCCAATATGTATTTAATTATAATTTATACAAAGATAAGTTTTTAAGGCGAAATGGCATATTTGCTATGCCTTGAGAGAGGACAGAGGAAACGGCGGGAAGAGGAGAAAATGAGAAATGAGAACAAAGAGAGGGTTTTTAGGGGAATTTTGGGGAAATTTACGGATTTAGTCCCTACAATTTGCTTGGAAGAGGGGCAATATTTTTTAATCATTTCAATTGTTTTATTAAGGTCAAAAATCAAAAGTGGTCTTTTGAATGTGATAATTGATATTACGAGTATTTACGGATTTGGTCCCTACAATTTGCTTGGCAAAGGGGTAGTTCCTAGTTGTTCTTCTAATTAATATTTTTAAAATTATTTTGAAAAGCTATGTTCCTTATCTTTTGGGATAATTTCAAAAACCTTCGTAAGGTTTGTAACAATATTACTTAGCCCCTTGAACATTAGAGAAAAAATGTGAAGGTGTAAGTCTGATAGAACAAACATCTTAACTGCAATAATTAGCGATATACTTTTTTGAAGGTGTAAATAAATAACTAGAATACAACGTTGTTAAGTGATATCATATGAGCATTTTCAAAAATCAGATTTTGTCCCCAAAATAGTTGTAAGACCCTAATCAAAAGAAAGACGGATCGACTGCATATCTGTAGTATGATCTTAACAAACCAAGCATCATATGAATTAGTATTATCTTTGTACCCCAAAAAAATTAATTAGCCTTATCTTCGGTGGTGGAGTCAAAAAAATCTTTTAGTGAGGCACAACTCAAATAAATTCTTTAATTTTCTAACTAATATTGGGTATTAATAAAATAAACATAATAGTAAGTGATCTGTAGTAAGGAATCCACTAATGTTCTACAACTCATTATGAGTTTGTACATGTAATTATCATCATGTAATGGTTTATGTCCATTACATGATCTTTTAAAAATTTTGATCAAATTACTCATGGGCACACATTTATATTGAATTTTTATCAAATATCAAGGTAAAAGCAAATGTTTTGACAGCCCAATAATCAAATGTATATTTTTCATTGATCAGTAGGGGCACAATCATAAATTACTATGAAGAAAATCAAAATATAATAAACATTTAATGGCTACAAATGAAAGTTCCCTTTAGTCAATGCGTAGCATGTACAATTAAAACTTAGGAGAAACAACCATTTTGGTCCTTTATCTTTGGACTATTGACCAATTTTTTTCTTTACGTTTTATCATCTTTTTTTTGGTTTTATATAAATGTTTTGGATTCAATTTTTTTTTTTTTTTTGGTGATATGGGAGGGTGGAGAGTATGGAGACCCATTACGCTTGAACTAGCTTTGGCGTAGTGACGCTAATAAAATCATAGGCTAACAGATTTCTAATCGAGGATGAAGGTCTATCATGATAAATTTCTTTTCCCAGTCCATGCATTAGATTGCACTTAGCTAAGTGATCTGCATATTTGTTGCTCTCTCTCCATTGATGTTGCAGTTTACAATCCCATTATTTCTTGAATTGATTCTTAATTATTTGCAAAATGAGATTGAAGTGTGCGGTCTCTTGTGTACTTCTTCATCACAACTCCATGCATAGGTTTAGAGTTTGTTTCAATCATAAGCTTGCTTATCCCTTTATTCCATGCCAACTTTAATCCTATTAGAATACCCCAAAGTTCTGCTACTACATTAGTTGTATAACCTAGATTAACCGAGAAACCGTCTTGCCAGAAGCCTGTCGCATCTCTGATTATCCCTCCACATCCAGCTACTCTTCGATTTCCACTCGCAGCCCCATCTACATTCATGCCAATTTGGATTCCAAATTAATCCTAAATCTCTCTTCTTCTTTTCCCTTTTCCTGGTAAAGTTTCTCAATTCTCATATAAAATGTTTTCTTTATGTTTTATCATTTTTTTTGGTTTTATATAAATGTTTTGGGTTCCAAATCAACCCTAAATTCCCCTCTTCTTTTCTCTTTAACTTGTAAGGCTTCTCAGTTCTCATATGAACACACAAAAAAGAAGGAAAAAAATGCCCAAATTTGTTAGACCAAATAAATCTTCCGAAATTCCATACATGCCACACGTATAACGGGTTCTCTCCCGTTGGACCACCGCGCCCCTTTAAGCCAACCAAAATAGACCCATCCACAACCCGAAAAGCCCAGATCCTTCTCGAACAAGTAGTACTGAACCCAAAACCATTTTAAGGAAGCTCCATTTGTGATTCGCTACAAAAACCAAACCAACGAACAACCGAACAGACAAAATCAAATCAAAATTCCATCAAGAATTGGATCGTTCTCTTGTTCTTCAACTCAAAGAAATCCTCTAAATCCTCAATAAACCCATCTCGAATTTTCCTCCGGTGAGAGAATTTTTGTGGGAATTTATCGCAGAGATGGATTTCGAGCTGAGAAGAGCCCGAGAGAAGCTTGAGAGAGAGCAAAAGGAAAGGAAAGAAAGAGCGAAATTGAAAATCGAGAGAGAAAAGAAAGCCAAGCAAGAAGCCCTTCGTCAACGTGAAGCGCTTGAAGCCGCCCAGCGCGCCCGCCGGCTCGATGCTGCAGAAGCCGAAGCCAAGGTTCGTCAGTTAGTTTGTTTTTATTTTCGTTTTTTATATTTATTTTAATTTAAGTCTAAAGCTAAACTGCTTGAATTGCTTTTGATCTTTTGCTGTTCTAATAGCACAAATTAAGGATTTAGGGAATTTTTTTAGTACGTTTTTTAAGTGGGATTTATAGGGCTTAATGAGAATTTGTTACTTGGGATTGGATATCATTGCATTCCTTAAAAGAATTATTACTAACTTTTGGACTTCTTAGTGAAGTTTAATATGTGGAAAATGGAGAGAGATAGCAGGATTGGATAATGAAAGAACATTAATGAGTCGATAAATCATTAAAAGTTTAAGGAAACTTTCTCTCCAGTTGAATGGAGTATATTAATGGTTTTAGTGGAAGAGAAAAATGGAAAAAAAGAAATTAGAGAAAATATATGTTGAGTGGTGATTGGAATTGTTATTAATCATGTAGTTAAAGGTGGGTTAAGTTGTTCGTGTAAATGTTAATGATTTGGAGGTTCCAATGATCTACTGGTTTGTGACTGATCATTGAACCCTGTTGTGATGAGGATTACAATTGTGTGCTTTAAGATTTGTTGAAGAAATCTGGAAAGTTAAGTAGCAGTATGAAGGAATGAAGAATCAATGTACTACGATGTGAAATTTGGAGCATTTAGTAAACAAAGAAATGTATCGTTCACTTCTAAATGGCAAATGAATGAAGTGTATGATAGAGCAGCTATAGAATGACAGCAAACGAATCACTGTTGAGGTACTTTTGAATTTTGATCACAATGGATATCTCCTGTAGACTAAACGGAATTGTTGATTGTGAGGGGATCAATGGGCTTTGGTATTGGCTTAAAAAAATGATGTTTCTGCACAATTGAATGGCGACCCATGTGTACTGCATCATGAGTTTCTTCACCTGCAACTGTCTAAATTTGGTTGTCGGAGCATTTGTGAAGTTCACTGATTGTTTTGTCACTTAATTCTCATGAGAACTGCAATGTGGTTTGCACTGTTAGTCTCATGTCACGTCATCTTTGCACTTACTTAGCATACGGGAACTTTAGCTGATCATACCCCTAGTTGAATACTCTGTAATATTGACTCAACTGTCTTTGAGAATATAGTGCAAAATTTTTGGTAATTCAATATTAGGCTAGTTTTTCGTAATTCAAAATTTAATAGGAAGAATTAATTAAAGTTTAAATTGCGGTGCATGCGACAAAAATGAACAGTTTCTTAGTCAACTCCTCAACTTACTTATTTTTTTATCTGCTACAAAAAAAATGATGGAAGCACTCTATGTAATTACTGCCTCATGATTCAGTTTTGGAATCTAACATGGATTCAATTACTTTTTTGCAGGCTAATCAGCAAATGGAAGAGGATAGGCTTGTGGGACGAGGAGTTATTTTTTCTCGTATGCTGGAAGCTATGCCTTACCAGGGAAATGGAGATAAAATAAAGTTGCCACCATCCTGCTTCTCAGAGTTGTCGGAGCAGGGTGCTTTTGATAAGGGGCCATTGCACTTTTCCTTGTCTGTGATTGTAAAAGATGACCTTTCAGAAACTATGAATTCTGGAAGTCAAAATCGTAGGACAACACATGCTGGTGTTCTGGAGTTTACTGCTGATGAAGGTTCTGTAGGAGTACCGCCTCATGTATGGAGTAACCTGTTCCCAGCGGAGACTTCTATGTTACCAATGGTTGAGGTCCGTTATGTATGGTTGCCAAAAGGGACATTTGCAAAACTTCAGCCCGATGAATATGGCTTTTCTGACATTCCAAATCACAAGGCTGTCCTTGAAACAAGCCTTCGCCAGCATGCAACTCTGTCAGAAGGTGACATGCTGAGGGTTAATCATGGTGCCCTAACATACAATTTACATGTTCTTGAGTTGAAGCCCTCTTCAAGTGTGTCTGTTCTAGAAACTGATATTGAAGTTGATATTATTGGCTCCGATTCAAATCCGGAGAAAGCCAATCATCAAGTATTGAGACCTCTCACATTTGGGAAATCAGAATCTGGAGCTGTTGAGGAAGGGAATTACATGTATTATAAATTTGTGATAGATGATGGGACTTGGAATAGAATTTCCCCTGGGGATGCCAAAATTGAAATAAGGATAGAACCACAGACACAAGATGGAGACTGTGATATTTACGTGTCCAAGCATCCACTCTTATTTCCCACACAACACCAGCATGGATGGTCTTCTCATGACGTTGGTTCAAAAGTATTGATACTTAGCTCCAAGGACCTGAGCTTGGGCCCAGGAACTTATAGTATTGGTATATATGGCTTCAAGGGGAAAACAAAGTATCAGGCATCTGTAAATATTCAAGACAACTTGAAGCCTAAGGTGGGTCAGCAAGCTGTGTCTTCCTCGTCAACGATTGATGCAGATACCGTGGAGTGCAGTAACTGCAAGCATTACATTCCTTCGAGGACGATAGCCCTACATGAGGCTTATTGTCGCAGACACAACATTGTCTGTCAGCATGCTGGTTGTGGTGTTGTTCTCAGGATTGAGGAGGCCGAAAACCATGTCCACTGCAAGAAATGTGGGAATGCTTTTCAACAAGGAGAGATTGAAAAGCACATGAAAGTTTTTCATGAGCCACTCCAATGCCCTTGTGGAATTGTCCTTGAGAAAGAACAGATGGTAAGCAACACGCACTTTGAACTATTGTTTGTTGCCTTTCCACTCTGAATGTCAGCTACACGATACTTTTGTGTATTATTTTGTTGCTTCGCTGATCCTGCTAACATTTCACTGTTTTATGCTTCAGGTGCAACACCAGTCCTCTGAGTGTGCACTGCGGTTAGTTATATGCCGGTTTTGTGGAGACATGGTTCAAGCTGGGACATCTGCTGCAGATATACGAGATAGATTACGAGGACTTTCAGAGCATGAAAGTCTGTGTGGGTCTAGGACAGCTCCCTGTGACTCGTGTGGCCGTTCAGTCATGTTGAAGGATATGGACATTCACCATGTTGCTGTTCATCAGAAGAGTTAAATCTCGAAGAATATTTATGCTAGGGTTGCAAACTCGAGCAATTGCTCCAAATTTGTTACTAATGTATCTATCTTATTTTTTGGCTACTTGCTTGCAGGCTGCAGAAATTGTAATGTTTGCGAATTTCTTTTGTACCTTTTACATCTGCCATTGCAATGGAAAATAATGAAATGACGTTGTGTACTGGTATGTTTTTTTACTCTAGTCTGGTTGAGATGTCCTGCAGAAGAGAAGTGAACGAAAGAAGTTCACGAATATACAGTCGCTCGCATTCATCGTGTCATTCTCACGGGTTGCAAAAACTTTTTGTATTAGCATCTGTTACATCCTGTGTAACAAGGTGCATAAAATGAAAAGAAATACAGGATAAGAAAAAGAGAGAGAATTGCAAAACTTTTTTGAATACAGGTTCTTGTTTCCATTTTTTATTGCATCTCTTAGATAATGTTGTGATTATGTAAGTTAATTTTATTGAGTAAAGACCTAGAAAATCAAGCAAACAATTTACTGAAAACCTATGAATATAATTATTAATACCGGATCATCGGGTCATTGGTTTAATTGCAAGTTGAGTAGTTCAACCGTAGGTTGCACAATAGTTATCTTACATAATATAATAATATATTTTAAATTATAAAAGTAGTAAAAATTTTAAGTTAGTGGTTCAACCTGCGATTCAATTGACGATTTTTTTTATTTACCGATTGAATCAGTAGATTGTTAACAGGTCAATGGATTTGTTGTTTAGCTGATTTAATTAACAACTCATCCCAGTCTTATGGCCGGTTCACCTAATTAACTGGTTTGACCGCCGAATCGGGTCGAGTTTTATAACTATGTCTGTGGACAGTCCAGTATTACATCTTCTTGTGTTTTAAGTTTTCGTAAACTTTATTCTAAAAATTGGATTTCCCCAACGGGTGCCTAACGGGCATTTGTAACTACACCTAAATTACACCTAACTTACCACTTTTTAATACACTAAAATCATACATAATTTATCATATGAATGCACAAATTAATAATTATTATCTTTCCTTACATTTATACACTTTCCCCACATTTCGTTTCCAAAATATGAACACCTAAAGTCTATATTGCACATTTGTTAGAGAAACCCTTAAAAATTGAAGTTTTTAACCAAAATAATCTTCTATTCATAAAATATTCCCAAACTAATACAACTAAAAACTTTATTCCATTTCTAGTGTATATATTGCAATGTACACGCCCAGAATGGAAAACTAATCCCACGAAATGTTATATTTTCCATTTTTTTTCATTATGATCCCTCCTCATTACATTAATCATTCTTTTTATTTTTAATGAATGAACAAGAAAGACAGTTCACTTTTTCTCAAAACACAATGCTTGTTTTCCAAAGATCAGTGGTTAACAATCCTTGACTCTTATATTATGTTATTCTTGATATTGTCAAGGCTAAATTCATATGCTAGTAATCATGGTTTTCGAATGAAAGAGATTTTTCTTCACTTCCTTTTGCTTTTGACATCGAATTCTTTTATGTCAAATTAAATTTTGATCATTTTTTTGTCCAGAATTTATGTGCATGTGTTCTAATATAAAATACTTAAATGAATAGATTTAGAACTTTATCATAGATATAATTACAAATTGCAAGAAAAAAAAGAAAAGAATTGCAATATAGTAGTTAAGCAAAATTCTAAGAGATACAATGGCAGTACAAAACAAGAGTACAATTTTTAGTAGATTGGATATATCGAATAAAATTTTTACAGATGGTCATTTTCCTTTTAATTTGGGAATCTATGTGGAAATAAATAGATTAACGTGAGAATAAAATTTGAAACATTTCCTTTCCTATTATTCTGCGTAGCAGTCAGGATAATTAGGTGGCAATAATAACATCATTATCGAAATAAAATTTGAAAGTGTATTACCATGCGAATATTTTTTAGCAAGATAGTTATTTTGGCAAAAAATTCTAAAAATTGTTTAGTGTGTATTATGATAAATTTATTCTTATTGTAACAAAAAATATTAAACAATAATATTAAAACCCATTCTTCAATGGGATAATTTTCCAATATTACTACCCTATTGCAACTTTTGAAAACATTTATTTGATAAACATAAATAAGAGGAAAAACTTCGCCTGGTTGAGCTACTGGCTCCACAGACAATATATAGTTATTACCTGCATCCAAACAAAAAATAAAAGAACTTGTATGGTTTCAGATAAGAAACGCTATTGTCACCTGTTTTTTGAATTTTAAGGTTAAATATAAGCTTCCAAGTCATGAATTGTATAATGCTGCCTATGAATGGGGCTAATCAAAGAGGAAGGCTGATTCCAAGACAACCAAGTCTACTATCATTTGAACTTAATCCATAAAAAGAACCCATGAAAACTTAATGAACCAATTTCTACTTTAAGTCCTAATAAGTTTACCACAAGACAATCTCAAATTGTCAATTAACAGCATCAACCATCAAAAAATTCAAATTGTGACCAAATTATCCCATACAATTAACCAAGTTCAATAGAATAAAAGTTGAACCAAAATCCAAAGTTGGATCGAATTAGTCTCAAACTTTCCCACTTATGTTGGTGAAAATTGAAGCTCACAAGGCAACAGTAATGTTGAATTGGATTGGTAGATATTATGTCTAAAGCATGGATCAGTAGATGGTACATGCAGTCCAGACCTAATAAAAATGAGCTCTTTGAGGGACTCCCTTTCTTCTGCGCTTTGGCCTTTCAACAATTGTACACTCTAGTGATGAACCCTCCATCTCTTTTCTCTTCCTTGAAAATGCTTCCACCTATAGATATTCAAGTGAAAAGAAACAAGAATGCATAATCACGATAAGTCTTTAAATTCCGACTAAATAAGAAAAGGATGGTACAATGTAAAGCAACCACATATGGAGTAAAGAGTCATTAATTGCCTTGTATTCTTTGAACTTTCACTCAATTCCAAGCAACACCAACAACTTTGAATCATGGCTTTACACTACCTTGGAATATCAATATGATAGAATTTGCTTAGACTAAACCAAAAAAAAAAAATTTTTTTTTGCCCATTAATATTTAAAAAGTACATCTAATCCAATTGATATTTCATTGACTTTCATCTAATCATGTACTCTAACTTAAACACATTTTTCATCCTTTTAAACTCCTCTATTCAACAATGCCATATCACAAGTTGTCTTTCATACTCCTACCTCTTATATCTTTCATTACAATCATCCTTAGATTTTAATCTGCATCTATTTCCCACTCTCTCAAAAGCCCTTTCTCGATGCCAAATCACATAATTAGTTCCCTTTTCAACCACTAACTCTCGAATCTCGAGTCTATATCACCCTTATATGGTGACGATACTGAAAGTCCCCTTATGAAAACATCCTCTTTATGTTACTTACGAGAATGTCAGCACCTATTTGTAGCCAACATAGATTAGCCTATTCCTATATTGTTCTATTTTTTTTTATATTTTGCAAGCCCACTCCTAATGTCTCAATATCTCATCCATGTCTCTACTTCACCATTCTTCTTTTCTAAAACCCTCATTTTAGCATGTCTTATAGTAATATAACCTGATAAATGTGATGATCCTAAAGTAATATTATAAAGGTAGTTTATGATAGAACAAGGAGAAAATGTATGCTTATAAGTAGAGAATTACTATATTTTTTCCTTTATTTTTTTAAAATTATCTCTTATGGTCCAAAATGACTATAAGGCCACGGTAGTGATAGTGGATGGAGGGAGTATATAGTAAGGGAAGTCAATTTCTCATACTTGCAAAATATTCTACATATGAAAGAGATGCATTGCACTTATATACCAATCCTTAGAATTAAATCCACCTATTTATCTAAGTTTGAGAGATGGGCGAATTGATGTTTTGAATTTGTCCAACAAGTTATTTTGTAAGCACCAAAAAAAATCTTAAAAATACCAAAGTATGTATATCACTTGCTACTTTTTTGTATAGAACATAGTTTAAATCACTTTTACTATTTATTAATTTTACTTTCATTTTGTAGAATAGTAATGCCATTGGACATGCAAAATTAAAAAGTATACCTATGGTTTTGAACTTTTTAATTTTTTTATACTTGCAAATGAAATTGATTGGAAAATTTGAACTATTGAAATCTCCCTACTACCCTCCCATTTAGCAGCACATTGCAGGATTCAAAATCATGTATTTACATCATAGAATTTTTTATCCTTTAACAAAAGGAACTAAGAGATGTGTTACCATAATGATGCAACCTTAAAAAAAATACAAAACAATGTGAAAACTTACAGAAGAATTGATTTCTAGTCTATTCTACCTTGCAGGCAATACAACAATAGCGATACTGATCAGGGTCATTCAATCTTCTCTTACACACATCACATGATACATCTCCCTCAATTTGTGCACCTGAACCACAGTGCGGAAGAGGATTCAAAGCAATAACCCATTTTTTGTTGCATTTGTATGGCTGAATTGGAAAAATCAAAAATCAAAAAAATTTCATTAGCATAAGAGAAAAAGTAAGATAAGGGCGCCTTGTTTGGCAGCCAAGGTTTTTGCCAAGTTTGTCTGCTACAAGTTTTTTAAAAACTTTAGCTACAGTAACCTCAAAAAAATTTTCAAAATTTTTAAACTGTACACTTCAAAATATTAAAAAAAAAACACACTTCAAAATTTTTTTTAAAAACTTCTACTGTAAGTTACAGTAAAATTTTAGACCAACACCCAAAAAACTCACTTGCCAAAGCATGAATATGATTTATTGCTACAAAACAAGCTATCCTTAGAACTCATTACTATAAGTATGATATATCATTGTAAATATGATAGTGGATGTATATTAGTTTTATTTATTGCCATCACAATGCAAAGATATGTAATCATTTGTACATATTTTCTTGATAGCTAGTAGAGAGTTTTGTCTTTCTTCTACTAATGATTTTTTAGATTGCTAGTACCCTAAGTTGAGTTCAACATGAGGCTACAACAAGATTATTTTAGATTGATAAAAATACCTTGAATTTGCTGTTAAAGGTATTTCGCTTAGTCGACCAAAAACTCAAAAAATCCAGGTCCATAGATTTTGATCTAATATATTTGTTCTACACCTTGATCTGACTTGAAAAGATAATAATTTCATTTGGGGTGACAAAATTAATTCATATTCACACCACATTCACAGAATTTTCACCTTTTTAGTATTAAAATGATTAAGAAGTCCAAAATTGTGAATATAAGGGCATTAAATTTTAAACAAACTGTCCGGATATAGGTTGTGAACAAGACGAAGATAGGTACTTCATTTAATTTTTCACAATATACCTCTTAATGGATTTCATATATACATTGAAGACATCATGTTTATAATTTTAAAAAGACATGGTGTCTTGGCCACTCAAGTTTTTATGCTAAACTGATATAGTACTTATTTAAAAATAATTTTGATGTAAAACTTTTATATGCATTAAAAAGTAAATATAGAATAGTGGAATTGTATTTTACTTTCAAAATTTTCAAAACTAACTGAGAAAAGTTCTTTGTTTGACAAACAAAGAAACTCCACAAATCCTACTGACGAGACATATATATATATATATATATAGGTTACTTGTTAAGTTTCACAAAAGTGTATTTGTAGAATACCTTTTTCCTAATTAAAACTATGGGTATGCCATCATTATTTTTCTTTTTCTAAAAACATTTTTGTCATATAACAACTAGTTTAAAATGGAAAGAAATATTTTAAATAATGTCACATTAATGAAAACTCAAACTAATCTTTGCCATGAATATTGATTTAATATCTTCAAGAATAGAAAAGAAAGTTTCATATTGCAATTTTATCTCTTTGACTCATTATCATCCTACTATGATACCTTTTAAGCAATAGCAAAAAAAACAAAACAAATTTTCACATTGTCTTGATTTTATATCAGAAAATTGAACACCCAAACAGATAATAAAAATAAAGTATAATTCAGTCCTTTTGAACAACTAAGAATTTTCTAGGTGAGTGATGACCTCATATTGAATTCTCTCTAGAGCTAAATAATAATCATAATTGAAGTACTTTTTCAAGTGAAGGCAAATGAAAGTAAACCAAACAATTTTAAAAGATTGGGATAGATATAAGTTTTCTTATAAAATTTTTTTAACAAACTTTGTAGAAGAAAACTAACAAGAGAGAGGTCTCCCTATGAATAGGCCAAGAGCATGAATGTTTCATCAAAATCAAGGCCAAATGATATAAGTTTCAAAAACTAGGCTCGAAGTCAAAGTTATAAATCTAGAAATGATTGTACTAGGAATTTTGGAATATAATTTCCCTTATGAAATCATACAATGCCTATAGAGATATTTAAAGTTAGGTGAAAGCCAGTGAATTAGAGCTAATTCAATACCATCAGTAAAATCATGGCAATTTCAAAAAAAATATTAGGATACTTAAAATAAGTAGCTAAACTTGTGTTTCAAAGGTTGTTATAGAGTGGAGTAGGCACCATTCCAACCAAATTGTTATGGTACATTAACCGTATGTTTGTTTAGATGGAGTACCTTATGTTAATTTAGACCAGATGAAGTTTTCAAAATGAAGAACAAACATAAATGAATCTATCTTGAGCAACTTCTGAGAACCTTGAGAAATTTACCAACTATAGTATTTTTTATTTTGAGTATAATTAGAAACAAATTAGACATTCGATTAAAAGTATGCAGTTTGAAACAAGCAGTGTGAATCAAACTAGACATTAAGCAAAATTTTAGAGAGTATGTCTACTTAAAGCGAATTGAATTGGAGATTTTGAGGCATTCAAAATCAAATCTTTTGATACTTAATTAGATACTAATATAAATTTAACATGTTTGATGTCATGTGACTATGTGAGGCTAAATATATTCAAACATGCCCCATTACTTAGTAGTCAGTAGTGTCAAAAATACAAGATTTGGTCAAAACAACTACTAAAAGACTAGATTGGTGTAAAACCATAGTTCTTGGATAAATAATTGCAAGAAATAAAAAATTGGACAATAAATCTAAATGGCTCTCAAATTATATAGTTAGTTGACTTTTAGCCCTTCAACTATGAAGTGCATATTATTACCCCCTCGAACTTATAAAAGGATATAATTTTCACTCTTTTGGCTAGAGATGATTTCAGAAACCTCCCCTGAGATTTATGGTAATATCTCTTAACACCTTTGAAGTTTCAAGAATATCACTCAACTACCATATCAATGAGATAGGATTATTAATCACTATCATAGCACGAGAATTCACAAAACCATCTTCACTACTTTAACCATTTTTAGACAAAATATTACAGCAAAGAAAATTTTTAGGCAAAACATATGATATTATAATCAATTTGGTAGAAAATTCGGCATAAGACAATACAGAAAGGTAGAATTGGGAGGAAAATATATCTCTCTTATTAATGATACAAGGTGAGATTGTTACAAAAGGTACAATTTTACGTGAGATTAGTGATATTTTTGAAACTCTAAATGTGCCAAGTAATATTAACATAAATCTTGAGGAGATTTTCAAAATTATCTCTAGCCAAAAGGGTGGGGAATATACCATTTTACTAGTTCGAGGGTAAAAATATATACTTAATTGTTGAAGGGCTAAAAGTTGATCAACTTAATAGTTTGAATGCAATTCAGATTTTTTGCGCTAAAATGTTGTAGGACTAAATTCTTTATAACGAAAAGAAATTAGTTGTCTTTTAAAATAAAAATTGTATATCTTATAGATCATCCAACTTTTGGATATGAGGGTAGAGCAATTTATACAAGTAGAATGAAGGTCTTTCTAAATACAAGAGAAAAATAAGGCAAGATCAAAAGCATAGATGAGATATAAATTTTCCATAGACCTATTATCCCGAAAAGTTACTTGGACAAGGTTGAAAATTGAAAGCCTTATAATTTACATTTTTCATGGAACCAAAAATGAAAACTAATATAGTTCATATGTCTATTACTTTTAAAATTAATTCAAACTACCTGGATCTTTGTGCAATCCATATGAGTCTCCATCTCATCCAAGGGCACAACATCTTTGTAGACATGCCGATGTATTTTGAGTAGCGTGTGTTCGTTATGTAGACCAGATGAGACACAATACCTGCAAGCATCTAGATCACAAGTGATGCAGTACCTATTCAATTCATTCTTTTGCAGCTCATGGTTCAAGCAAGATCCAAAAAAGGTCCTCTGCAAGAAGGAGTCGAGCCATTTTGGGAAATTTTCAAATTGCACATCCATTTCTTCCTAGAAAGCAATATATGGCCAAAGTAGAATAGGTAAGTTTTTGCTGAGATTATAAATTTCAAGTTTTAAGGCATTATACAATATTCTTTTAAATTTAGAAAGAAATCCAAGAAAAAATATGTAGCATGAATTTTGTTGACATTTTTATCTTAAAGATGTTCTGACAAACATTTGATAAGTAACAACAATAACAATACTAAATTAACTCCTAGTTTTTCAACTAAATTAAGAGAGAATAAAACTTCCTCTAGAACTAAATATAACACCTATTTCTTTTAAGGAATCAATCAATGTATGATACCAATTTGATTTTAGGAATAATTTACCATATAAAATTAACAATCAAAACAGGAAGATATTAAATATTATTGGTTTCTTAAGCCTATGTAGACCTAGTTTAAAATACATCATATAGTTGTAGATGCATGCATATATACAAAATAATTAATCATAGCTATATGTCTTGAATTTGTTATCTCAGTTTCTAAAATTGTAATGACCTCTATCAAATACTTCAATTTACTTTTCACATTGAGAAACCTTGATGAAGGTTGTTATAATTTTGCAATTATTTGGCTGTCTTTTAGTACAAACAATTCAATTACAAAATACAAATCCTTGTATCAAGTACAAATTTAGAAGACTATGAAATTAAAATTTTTAAGATAAATGAGGGTCCTTATTTCCTCATGCAATTGATAGAAAGTAATTTAAGAGAAAAATATCATACTAAAATGAGTAAAGAACTTCTAAGCATCTAGTGCTTATAAGTTGTTTTCATATTTTCTACAATTATTTCTTTCTTTTTAGAACTTCACCCACTTTTAGATGTTGATGAAGAAAAGTAGTCTTACTGGTGAATTACTTCTTCTTCTAGTTCTATTTAGATAAAGTTATTAGCGAAGTTGTATAAGTGCTTCTTTTTATGCCTTTATATTAATACTTGTCATTAAATAAAAAATCAAATATTTGTTATTCAAAATATCATGCTTTATGGCTAACATGTTTGAAAAATTATCTACATAAGTGCCAATATCAATTTAATTTTTGTGTTAAACTTTATTAATTTGCTATTAGGTTCAAGGTTTGAATTCTAGATCTCATAGTTGGGGATGGAAAAAGAGTGGGGAGCGTTGGGAGGTAAAAAAAAAATCCATTGATTTGTATCTTCACCAATTTGGTTTGCCACTTGGCAAATAAAACACATATTGACTCCTAAGTAGTACTTCTCTGAAATTATTATTTCTATCATGGAAATAATTGATAATTTTTTTGTGAAGTTGAAATCAGCAATATATGTCAACGCCTCACGAAATTCAAAATTTACAGTTAATAGATAGTAAAATATCTAATAAATAATTAGTTATCTAAAACTTGCTCTTCTCTTAAATTTTTGATTGAACAATCAAGAGGATAGGTAAAAACCTACTTTAATTGTCAAGGAAAAAGTGCCTGATAAAATATTTTATGACCAATAAGTTCTACTTCATAAAAATAATACGAAGAAATATCATGTAGATTTAACAAAAAATCTCATCCATATTTTGACTTCTCAATGAAATTATAAGGATAATGTAGTCATGCAAAAAATAATAGACAATAATATATCATATTATTCATATTCATACAAATTTGTATGCACATATTTATGTAATGTGTTGATGGTAACTATCTACAAAGTTAGGTAATTAATATCATTCTAAAGTCCAAAGATACCAAGGTTCACATTAACGGACACTAAGAGAGAATTTTAGGTTATTCTAACAAAAGGAGAAAATAATATTAAGATTGTAATTCGAGACCGGAGTCGAGAACGAAGGCCAGAATATTCCATTAAGAATTTCCCAATGCCCTCCTTATTGCTTTAGCAGGATGCTTTTCAAAATACTTTCTTCGCTTGTCCAAGTAGCTTTAGTTGTTTAATTTCGTCTAATGTTTTTTTTAGCTTTAACAAAGCCTCTTCAGGTAAGACGGATCAAAGCAAAGTTTAGCCCTTGTTCTCGTTCTAATAGTCTTAAGAAAGTTAAGAGAGTTGGGTATGTAATCAACGAACAAAAATCATCAGGAAAATATAGCTAAAAAGTTACCAAATAAAATCCTAATGGTGAAAAAATGATACCCAAACGAAGAACTATAAGAAGAACAAATAAAATAAAAAAAAAAAAGCCTTATAAGCAACTATAAGACAAATAAGAGAATTTGTACGGGCATTATTCTATTGCTTGCAAAAATAGTGGCCCGAAAAGAGAGGTCATAACTCGCAGCATAGCTTCCTAACTCAAAAATCAAGCATTCGTGGTTGGTATGTTAATCCATTTAATTCCCGAGAAGAAATGGAGTTCCTTTATTAGTTGTAAGAAAGATAAGGACTCTTGTTTTATGTATCATGCACATAAACTCTAAAAACAAGAAAAGGAATTCTCATTGAAATTCTAATCTATATTATATAGAAGATATATACTTTGACTATTAAGCTATTATAGGGATTAAAAAGTAAAACCTATATGCTACAACAATACAAATATCATATTCTTTGAGTGTATGTTCACAGTTTATGGATAGGTTATTGCTCATCATCTCCCATATTCAAGTGTAATTTATATTTTTGGCTATTTGCACTTTTGTCGAATACTTTTAAGTAATAACCATTTAAGCTAATAATACATATTTTGAGAAAGTTAGGCATGGGTGTTAGTACAGACACTTACCCTAAAGAGGCTAGGAGTTCAACTTCCAAATTTTCAAGTAGGAGAATTTTGAAAGGGATTCTCCTAATAACTAGAAAAAATTATAATTGGGTAAAAAAAAGGCTTTAATAGTCTTCTATATGATTATCAAATAATTATTGTTCTTAGAGAGTTCTAATAGCATATAAGTTTCTTATTTCTAAGTTCAAACATCTCTAGAATCATTAGCAATACATATTAATATAATATGTGTGCAATAAATTTGTGATAAAAATTAAATTAATTACAAGAAAAAATTTAATAGAGTTATGCCAATTGCACAATTATATATGATGAGATCTTGAATTATTTATAGTACAATTTTCAAGTCCTTTGTGTGTTCATCTCACATCAAGAAGATCAAGAAAGACACATTTATAGCTCTTGTATCAACCAATCTAGAAGTTAGGATAGGCTATACATCAAAAACTACACATCAGACTATATTCCATGAAACAATAAGTTAAATTTAGACTGTCAGACAATTTTTCCGTGCATAAGAAATGTTGATTTTGATGAATTTACATAAAAAAAATTGTTGATTTTGATAAAATTACATATCACCAATACAGTACTTGAAATCATCATGTTGATTACCAAATATTGAACAATGGCCACTTCAATTCATTGCAGATATTGAAATTAAAAAATTAATCAATACAATTTGGTTGGATAAGAACTATTTGAAGGTTTACGTACCTGTTGGTTGAATTGAATGGAAAATCTAGCCCTTATTTTCTTCTTTCTTTTATCGAATTCTTTACTAAAATGAAATGGGAAAGTGTAACATAGAATAGACAACAAAACTCAAATTATTTTGAGTAAAATTTATAGTAAAAAATCCTAACATGTGATAATGTTGAGATAAAAATCATAAAAAAAGAGGACAAGAAAATAAGGGCCCACCTTGTATAGTACTCTACCTGGCATCCGTTACAAGTCATAAAACAATGGGCTCCGTATGAATTTTCCTATTTTTGAAATAAGCGTTTTTGTTTTTGGAGTTTACAATAATACAATCTGAAAACAACTTCAAAGACACCCCAAAACCACTTCAAAATTTTTAAATACACCTAATAGAAATACATACATACATGCATGCATGCATACATATATATATGTGTGTGTGTGTGTGCGTGCGCGCTTGCGCGTGCATGTATATATGTATGTATACATGTGTGTATACATAGACACATACCAAATCCTACCCCCTCTTTTTCTCTTATCCATCATCCATCACCACTACCTACCACCACCCAGCACTACCACCACCGCCACTTCCCCTCCTCTCTTCTCCCTCTTTTCCCCCTTTTTCTTCTCATTTCTCCTTCCTCTTCCCTCCTTGTTCTTTCTCCATCTTCCCCCTCCTCTTTCCCCTCCTTTTTCTTTCTCCCTCTTCCCTTCCTCTCTTCTCTCCTTCCCTCCTTTCCCTATTCCAGCGACCAAGTCTAGTTGCGAAAATGGGAAGGGGGGATGGGGGAAGGGAAGGGAAAGGGGTGTGAGAGAGGGAAGGAAAGGAAAAGGAAGAGGAGAGAGGAAGAAGAAAAAGAGGGAGGAGAGAGGAGTAGCTAGATGGTTGCAGTGGTGGCAGTGGTGGGTGGAGGTGATGGCGAGTGGTAATGGTGGGTGATGGTGGGTGGTTGTGGCAAAGACAGTTAAATAATTGTTAATAATATCTCAATAAAATTTTAAATTTTAAAAAGCACCCTGACAAATAACTATAGTGACAAGTTTTTCACATATAATACTATAGTGTAAGTTTTGGAAAACACCCCCAAAAATACTGAATTCATACAATTCTTCCACTTAAAATGGAAAATATCAAAGGTAAAGAATATTATATTTATACATATCTTTAAAAACTTTCCATATGTATAGACATGTACATATCACATTAGAGACCAAATTTCTTTTCTTTTGTATATTTAATCAATATTATCTCAAATTTTAAAGTTTTTATGCTTTTGTTAAATCACTTATTTGTCCTTCAAAATTTTAAAAACATAAAATGTCTTGAACATGAGTTGTCATTTTTAAAGAACTCAAGTACCACATATTCCTAGTTTGTTAGTTTGATTGCTTGTAAGACTCCAACTCTAAATAATATACAACTTCCCACTATTTATTTCAAAGTTTGTGGTACAATTTGCATAATCATTTAAAACACTGTAAACAACAAAATGAAAAGAAATTAAAGGGTAAATGTGATAGTTAATGTATATATAATTCAAATCCCCATATTTTGCTAACTGTGCATTTGTAAATTTTCTTTAGAAAATTAATTCAAATCTTTATAGGATTTTTATAGGTGAATCAAGATCAAATGATTCGAGTAAAAGTTGTTGTTGTGACGACTCCATTTTTCAAAAATTTATATTTTATGAGTTTGCCTACGTTGGATTACTTTTAAACTAATCTGGGGTTAGCAAAAAAAAAGAGTTAAGAACTTTAGTGTTCTTTAATTTGAATTATTTGCATGTTTGGACCAACTCATGAGGTCAATTCATAGATTTAGATTTTATTTAGGACTTCATCATGACCTGCCTCAAAATTTGGGGACCAAAATGTAGAAAGAACAAGTGGCAATAAGCAAGCATGAGCTATTGCCCTTTAAACCCTTGGAGACAAACAACCAACAAGGAATTGGTGATTTCACATTAGACTGAATAGCAAGACTTCCAAAGTTTTGTTGAAAATATAACAAACAATATCGGCAAAAGGGGAAATGAAAGCTAGACTGGTTTTGGAAAAGAGCAGAAGAAAAACAAAAGCAAGGAGTGGCTTAGGTAAAGAATAGAAATAGCATAAGTTTGGCTGCTAGAAAAGAGGAAGGAAAAATAGAATTCAGTAGCTAGAGTTTTGAAGAAGAATAGCATGGCTTCAAGCTGATTTCTCTAGGCTTGCTAAGGTGAGGAGTTTCTGATCAAATCCATTCATTTCTTAAACTGGTTTAAAATGTTTCCAAAATGAGGACTTTCATACTAATTTATTATATACTCAGTATACTTTTGTTTAGAATGGATTATAAATGAGTTCTATATGTATCCCGGAAGACCTTGAATTGAATTTGCATTGAGCAATTCGTATGCAAAAGCTTGTAAAGAAATCCGAACCAGTAGAAGTAACAGTTTTCCTTGCACAGCTTTAGCAAATTGGCCATAACTTGGTATAGAAAGGTCAAAATCAAGTGTTGTCAATTGCGTTTGAAACGAGACTTGAAGAGCTTTCTAACAGGATAAAATTCTAGTACTAGTCCATTGTCCATAAACGCCAGAAAACCCGACAACTTGGCTGAAAAATGGAACTCTGCATCGGTTATGACTGGAAACCATTGAATTTTGACTGAATTTAGACCCACTTATGGTCCCCGTCGCAGAACAATGTCTTCTGGAGATTTGTAGTACCCTGAATCTAGTTTCTAATGGCATTAATTTTAAAGTTTTTGGACAAATATAGTTTGGGTTATGTTAGTTTATTTAAGTACTGCAATAGCTGCAGAGGTTACAATCATCCCCGAGTAGCCTTGGGTAAAAGGCCATAACTTGGTGTTGAAAAGTTAGAAGTGATCATCGTTGTTGCGTTGTAAACTAGATGTATAGAATTTTTCATGAAGCAAGTAAAAGAATCCAGTAATGTTCCGGGGAAACTTCACTTTCAAACTCAACCAAAATCTGCCTCTGCAATACTTGATGCAGTCCTGTAAGATCACGCATAACTATTTAATTTCATTTGGAAATCTTCATATGGAAATCTTCCCCATACTTCTTGCGTGTATATATACTTAATAAATGGAATTTTTCTTTTTAATACATGGAGTTTGTAAGATATTATATGTATTGAACTCATTTCACCATGCACCCTTATTTTTTATTTGTACCCTAGAATCTATGAGTATCATACATTTTATGCTCCAAACTTTCATTTCACTCTCACTTTGTTTTTTTTTTTTTTTTTTTTGTGCACAACAAAAAAAAAAAACAAATGGCTTTTTATGCATGTGGGCGTCACAAATATGCAATTGACAAGTCAATTTTCACTTGGCATTTAACTTGTTTCTCATCTAGTTTGTACTCTTAAAAGTACATTTTGCACACTTTGCACATTCTATTTGGTTCAACTTACTGTCCTAAATTCTTTAAACTTGCAAATAGACATGCATTGTATTAAATATAACCACTTATAAGATTACTTTTGTATCAAACTTATAAGATTACTTTTGTAAGCTTTGTATTTCTATAGTTTTAATAACTATATATTAATTAAACCATAAAAGCTTGGAGTGCAAATGCCTAAGTGAGCAGTAAGACGTGCATATAATATAATATAGGCGTTACTGAAATTAAAGGGCAATAAAATTATTCAAGAATGATTTCAATATTAACAACTAAACTTATTTGACTTATTGTTAATTTTGTGATAAAGTATATCATTGTAACAGTATTTCAGTCAGTTTAAACTAGTATGTAGCTAATGTTTATTACACACTCAATGAGCGTGCTTACTTAAAAATGCATATTTTTTCTTGAAAATTATATATATTCTTTAGTATAATAGAATAAGTTATTAAATTAAAAATATCATGAAAGAGGAAGAAATGGAACTTTGAAATTCTGACACTAAAAAATGTCATGCAAAAAATTAAGGAAAATTTTGAAGTTCTAAAATTTAAGTGGAATCAGAGTAAATATGGAACGGCATAAGGTGGCAAAAATTGTTAATACCATAAGCATGCTCTACCTTTATATTATAGTATACAAGTTGTTAAACCACAAAATGATTGGGATGTTTAGGTGCTGTTTGGATTGCTATTTTTAGGAGTTTTTGTAGAATAATATACCGTAACGATTTAATGTATATGAGATAAAAAAGTGATTGCAAAATGCATTCATGAAAAACATAAAAATTTTTCTGTAGAAACTAACAATAACAATATACAAGCAGCTATTGATTATCTTGTTCATAGATGTCTTCTTGTTCTGCCTAACAATATTTGACTCTCTCATCTTATAGTCAAATACTAAGTAAAAAATCTATATCCAGTAGTGGAGCTTAAATAGGTCTGTTAATTGGGTTATAAGGATTGGGCTTTAGTGGGCTCAAGCTCAATTGATTGACAATTGCACTCTTTCTAGTGCAGACACATTCAACAAGGCTCAAGAAAATAGGATCGGGCCCAATTTGAATTAGTCCAAATTCATCTCATGTATGAGTTTTTCAAGTTAATGAAATTTCTTACTCCTGTTTTCTCAAGCACATAAAACAATTCCAATAATCATAAAGAAAAGCCAACTAAGCACATAAATCATTCATATCTAATAATATGATACAATGGGTCCACCCAAAAAGTGTTAACATCTAATTCTAAACTAAGGCGCAAGATTAACACAAATTTGCTTTTCATGGCCCAAAACAAGTATTTCATACTGACAACATTCATAACCTTTTTTTTTTAATTAATCTTTTATACACTGACAGTGTATATATTTTCATCATTGGATGCATGATATATAATCCAAATTTTGCATGTATGTTGTGCATCCAACCGTGATAGTATATATACTGTCAGTGTATATAAGATTTACTCTTTTTTTTTTACCCCTCTCTATCACTTTCTTATCTTCAGCTATTAGGTACAGGATTCGACTTCTAAACTTGATAGTGAAAAAGACTTAAAAGCCTTTTTGACTACTAGATTGACTCCAGTGATTAACATCCTTAAGCTTAATAACTAAAGCTAGAAAAAAAGAGTTATTATTACTTTACCCCCTTAAACTATATCACTACTATCAGTTTACTCCCTAACGTTATCTTTTAGTCACTTTACCCCCATAAATAATTTAACTCAACATGTCAAGGAATTTTGGACAAAAATACCCTTTTATTTTATCGCATTACTACATTGTTATTATCACTTTATTCGTTTAGATTATAGTGATACAATCACGTTAGTTCCTAACATTATTTTCTAGGCATGTTACCTCATCATTAATCTAACTAGTATGGTCAAAATATTTTAAATATATTTACCCTTCTTTATATATAATTAAAAATAAAAAAATTGGAATTGTTATTCTTCCTTTTTTTCACTTTAAGAGACCGAAAAACATAAAAATAAAAGGATTTTCTCAAATTTTATTTTTTCACATTTATTAATACTAGGAAAAGAAAAAGAGATGGGAAAGAAGGAGACAAAAAAAATAGATTTTGCAAAAAAAGAAAATAAAGAAAAGTCTAACATTATTGTACTTATTACTTTAAGGTTGTCGAGATTAGAATTGGAATTTGATGGTAAATAAAAAAGTGAAATAATTTTAAAATAATAAAAGTATTTAATTCTTTTTTATTTGTAATTTTAAAAAAAGAATTGAGCTCTCTCTCTCCTTTTCTCCCTCTCCCTCCCCCTCCCCCTCCCCCTCTCCATCTTTTTATTTTTTTCAATATTAATAAGATTGCCAAGAAAAAAAATTAATACTTTGACTTTTTTTCTTGATACTAAAAAGGAGAAGAGTCACTCTAAATTTTTTATTATTTTTATTATGCAAAGAGGAGGGTATTTTCTTCTAAAATTTTTTAACTTATTAAGTTGGTTTAATGGTAGGATAAATTGTCTAAAAAATAACTCTAGGGGGTAAATTGATAATGAGACTATATTTTATTTGGGTAAAGTGATAATAATTTTAAGGGTTAAACATGTCTTTTCATTTTAATTAATAAATTCCATTAAGTTTGACCGTTAGTCTTGGGGGTAAAGTGGCTAAAATATAACATTAAGGGGAAAATTGATAGTAGCACCAAACGTTAAGGGGGTAAAGTAATAATAATATTTAGCCATGAATTAGCCATATAACATTTAATCTATTGGTTGAATCCAGATAAACAAATCGTTTCAATTCTCATGTAAACCTTTATAATACAAGATAAGAGTAATTTTAGGTGAAAAAATTATAAGATATAATTACCTTAATAATTTATCTATCGTGCATGTACAGTAAAACCTCTATAAATTAATAACCTTGAGACCACACAAATATGATTTATTTAAAGAGATATTCATTAATCAATAAATCAATAATTTATTAATTTATAGATTAATCTTTCTTATACTAACAGTATATACACTATCAATGTTTGATGAATGACAACTATGCAAAATTTAAATTTAAAATTCAACTTTTGCACACATGTCATGAATCTAACGATGATAGTATATACATCGTCAGTGTAGGAAAGATTTACTCTTAATTTATTTAGTGTATTTACAGTTTTGAAGACACTCATTTAATTAACTGAAGTTTTATTTTGTTTTTTAAGAATATGAATTATTCAATTAATAAAAGGAGGCTAAAAGTATAAGGAATATAAATCAATCTATATCTACTTGATTATCTACCTGATTTGCAAGTATAATTTAATTCTGTGAATGTCTTCAAGTTTATAAGCAATTGTTACTAACATCACTGAAAATCCTGTTAATGACGAAGTTGTTAAGGATGATACACTAGGTCTGGAGCCTATTAGGTGAAAGTAGAGGTGGCAAGATGGGTGATTTGGGCGGGTTTGAGTTGGGTAAAATGGGTAATGGGTATAAGTGAGTCAACCCATTTATATCCATTTAATTAGATGGATATAAATGGGTAAGTCAAAAAATGAGTTGGGTAACCCAATTATCCATTTATAACCCATTTATTCTAAATTTTTACAAGCTCATATAAATTCATTTTGTAAACTAAATTATCAATTTATACCATTTTACACCCATCATTAATTTTAAATATTTACTTATTATGCCAAATAAGTCTAATTATCAATTTTTTTCCCATCCGCATGCCATGTCACAAAATTACATATTATTTAATAATTGAACAATGAGAATCTAAAAATTTGGACTAAATAATATGAAAGTTAACAAAAAAATTTAATCCAAAACTTTGAACCCCTAGTATTTTTTCGTTTATAAATTTAAAATTTCATTTGAAAAGGTAAGAAAGGAAGCTAAAATTTGTCATAAATTAATGATGCTAAAAAATGATCAAATTAATAAATTACAAGGAAATAAAGTGATAAGATAAAACCAACAAATAAATATAATAAATAAAACAAAAATATTTAACATAAAAAATAGTTTGGGAAATACAAAAAGTTAGCCATTATCAAATATTTCAAAACTTGCACCATTTTATAGAAAGTAAATCGCGTAAATAATTGCTAAATTTTTTATAATTTCTTGTTATAGTCAATAAACTTTTTCTTAAGCAAATTGGCCACTCAACTAATCAAAATTAAAAAATGTGCCGCATTAGTCGAGTGACTATTTTAACTAAATAAAAAATTTATTGACCAAAACAGCGTATTTTAAATAATTTGGTTACAATTTATGCCATTTTGTACTTATATTAACCATTTTTTATATTGAATCTTTTTATTATTGCTTTAAATAATAATCTTCTTCTTATTATTCCCAGTTTCAAAATTTCCCTTTTCACTTCTTCACTCCCAGCGAACGCCCAGACTCACCGTGCACACACAATAATTCAAATCCTTCCGGCCGCCGCCCCCGAAGCCACCACCACCGCCGGCTCCATTTCTTCCTAATTACCTATAATCTCGCCCAATCTTTAGTTTCTCGTGGGACAATGAGTAAAGGGTTCCTCAGAAATGCTATATCCATTCCAGTTCTCTGCTCATCCTCTAGAGACCCTCTCTTTTTCTCCCTGAAATTCTTCACCAGACCCATCACTACTCAAGAAAATAATTGGGATACTTTTACAGATGTAGATTGCAATTTTCAAGAATTTGAGTCTTTTCCACCTGAAAAAACTCCAGCCAGCTCTTTTTCATCCCGGGAAATACAAAAGGTTTGGGAATATAAGTTAAATGGGTTAAATGGGTTAGATGGGTTACCCAATTATACCCATTTAAATGGGTATAATTGGGTAACCCATTTATAAATGAGATATAATTGGGTAATCCATTTATATCCATATATAAAAATTTAATGTACCCATATTCAATTATTAATAGGCGAAAATGGATAAAATTAGTTAAATGATTTTATTTGACACCTCTAGGTGAAAGAAACACTCAAAGCATCAATAACTCTTCATAATTTTTTCATATTGCAATATGAGAATTCAAGTCCAAAACTTTTAGATGCAATAAGAAAAATTAGGGATGACATTCAAGTAGATTTAAATTAAAAAATAATAATAGACTCATACTTTAGAAAAATATGATATGTAATCTTATTGCATTTCTTAATTTAACTTGTTAGTCCAAGTTTGAACCAGGAAAAATTATTACTTAATAGAGATTATTAATTCATAGATACTGTATAACTATATATATATACACACACACACACACACATAATGTAGTAATCAGAATTAGCTTTAAATGAGTTGAGCTTTGTGCGATCCAAGCCCAGGTCATATTTTATGAGGCTTAGCCCAATATACAATACGGGCCTAGTTAACTAAATTCAAGCTATCTCAGGACAGACATAGCTTTTTACTTGAGTGGTCGGCTGGAAAGAAAAAAGGAAAATTTTTAAAAAAAAAAAAAATTTTTTTTTGATATTGAAATCTATTTTGAATATTTTTATCAAACACTCATGTATTTTGATGAAACCCATTCTTATTAACCAACTCATCACAACCACAGTAACTAGTGAGAAAAACACACTCTATGTTTGTGCAAATCTAAAAGAACAAATTTTGGAGAAAAAAGTTATTAAATTTTTTATAGTTTTTGGAGGCTTTTTTTTAAATACGAATGAAAGAATTAGAATTATATGTTTTTCCTTCTTGCCTTCCTTTTTTTTAGATAGGAAATTGTTGACAACTATTAAGCTAGAAAAATGAGGATGCGTGTTTATTTTAGGGAGAAGATGGTATCATCTTGCCCTTTAGTTGGAGTGTAAAATAGAAATTATAAAAAGTGACACAAATAGTTTATACAATCCCTCCTCTTTCTCTTTATATATAGTACAGATATCCCTTCTCACTTCCTTTATATATAGGCTTTGTTCTCAGTTGTTTTAGATTTTACAAAATCTGATTATAGAAATTGGTTATAGAAAATAATCAAAATACACAAAAGTTACCTTTTGGGTGATTATAGATTTTAACTTTTTTTGTCATTAAAAAATCTATAATTAGAATACAAAACCAATTGAGAATAGTACAAAAATTGATTTTCCAAAATCAGAATTTAAAATCAGTTAAAATAATCAACCGAAGACAATCCCATAGCATAGACAGTGATTATGGAAATTAAATGAAACGGGTCCTAAAGTGTGCAAAGTAGGAACATTTCATAAGCTCGAGGGGCCAAAATGCAATTACTCCTGTTTCTAAGCATGTCAACTTAAATGGTAAGAAAAAGGCAAAGTTTGTCCACCAGTTTCATGAGAAGGTGCGAGCTAATATCGAGAAGTGGACAATGCAATATGCTACACAGGTGAACAAGGGGGCGCAAGTGCGTAGTGTTCGAACTAGGAGACTAGATTTGGCTTCACCTCAGAAAGGAATGTTTCCCGATCTAGCGTCAAAGCAAGCTACTACCACGTAGAGATGGACCACTCCAAGTATTCGAACGCGTCAACGATAATGCCTACAAACTCGAGTTACTAGGCGAGTACAAAGTTAGTGCCACATTCATTGTATCTGACTTAACTCTGTTTCTTGTAGGCGATGTGGTCGATTTGAGGGCAAATCCTTTTCAAGAGGAGAGGACTGATGGAGTTATTCAAGCTGCTCAAGTTGATCCCGTGGTGGTGCCAGTGGAACCAATGACGCGAGTTCGAGCCAAGAGATTTAACGGGTCTTTACAAGCCATGGTTCAAGTCGTTCAAGATTCGATTGGATCGCCAAATATGGATAAAGCTGAACCTTGCAGTGTAGTTACCTTGCTCCAAGTCCAGGATGAAGAAAAGGAGTGAAGGCCGAATGTCTCTAGCCCATGTTCTCGTTACTTATGACATTAGATAGTCTTTAGTTTAGTTGTTTTGAATTCGGTTTAGTGGCTAATTAAACGGATCAACTCTTAAAGCTTGGATCTGTCCCTTTAGTTAGGGTTATGGGCCGGGTTACAAGGTTCAATTAGTTGTGTTTTTGTTTGGCCTAGTTTGTTAGGAGTTTGTGTCGAGAAACATAAAGGCATCATTTTTCTCTTTCAATAATACATATGACAGATTTCAGAAATTATTCTTGAGAGATTGCTCTCTTGGCTCTACGAGTTTTTCTTGAACATTTAAAATTGTTTTTGTATTCGTTTGGCTTATCAATTAAGTTCATTATCTTTGATTGTGGCGCCTACTATCAATTCCTAGAGTTTGCTAGTTAGTTTGATCGTGGTTCAAGAAGGTTTATAATCACGAGGATTACAGAAGTCCAAATAGGATTTTCCACCATTCAAACTTGTGTCAATCACCATCGATCTGGGCTTTGGTTGTTCACGAATTTCGTCATCAACTGGGTTCATATAGCTGGTAGCTTATCAATCAAGTTCACCATCCCTTGATTGTAGCACCTACTATCAATTCCTAAGGTTTGCCAGTTCATTTGATTATGGGTCAAGAAGGTTCGTAATCACGGGGATAAGAGGGTTTCAAATAGGATTTTCCGTCATTCAAACTTGTGTCAATCACCATCAATCCAAAGTTTGGTTGTTTGTGAATTTCCTCATCAACAGAGTTCACATCAGTTGGTTTCAACGACATTTTTTTTCCCAAACTTGTACTTGATGACATATGGAAGGAACGCTTCCCATTTGCAATTACTCCTGTGTTTACTTTTACATTTAATTTAATCTCTCTCTGTTTTTTCCTTTTCGGCCAGATCCTACCTTTACTTGGTTCGATGGTTTACTAGTAGTTCAAATTTTGGGTAAATCCGATTTTCAAAAATTCAATAAACCCCACGGCACACACAGAGACTTTTGCTTTATATTCTGTACGCGGCTAAGATGTTTCTCCAACCTTGCAAGAAATATTACATAATCTCGTAAACTTTACCGCCCCATTTGTTGACCCTTTATTCAAATCCCCCTCAATCCCTATTTATATGCACTCAAGGAAACCCAATCCCTCAACCTTTCCCAACAAGCCACGGCTCTTTTCCTTTCCTTTTCTTCTCTCTGATCAGGCCATGGAACCCCACCAAAACCATCCTTCAGCAGATAACCCTGAATCCCACAACCAAGAAGATGAAGCAAAAAACAAAACCCTACAAGAAGAAGAAGAGTTGATGATGGATGAGTCTTCACAAGAAGAAATTGAGGAGATAATAGGCTACAAATTCCATGACCCAAGTTTATTACAACAAGCCTTCACCGACTCATCCTTTAAAGAAAACTGTTTATCCTATGAAAGACTTGAATATATTGGTGATTCAGTACTGAATTTGCTGATGGCAAAGGAACATTATTTTCTGTATCCTGAACTTTTACCAGGAAATCTCACTAAGCTTCGTGCGGCCAATGTTAATACTGAGAAACTTGCACGTGTGGCTGTGAAGTGCAATTTGCATAAGTTTTTACGTCATAAGAAGCCTCTTCTTAGTCGACAGGTATAAGAAAGACAAGGTTTCTTGTTTTGTTTTGTTTTTTGTTACAATTTTCATGTACCCTCTAATTAGGTTCTTGTTTTTTTTTTTCTTCTTTTTGGAGGGTTGGGAGGATGGGGCTTTGGATTGCGTCTAGTAGTTATCATGATCAAGTCAAATGTCGATCTGCACTATGTGGAAAAAATATATTTAAAGTTACGTGAAAATATCTTCTCCTCTTTGACTAGATTTTTGGTTCATTATAAGTTAATTGAGTTAGTAAATGGAATAAGAGTTTTGCAAACGTTTGGTTTTCTGATTTTGGGTTAAAAATTTTTCTACATAACAGTTTGGTGATATTCAAATAGAATGTTATTTAAATCAATGGACATGTTAGAATATGCCGGTTTTGCCACTACCCTACTCGTATCTTTGGTTTGCTTTTTAATCCATTCTGCCAGAAAAAAGAACATCTTACTGAATTACTAATGAACTTATTTGTTTTTGGCTGATAGATTCAAGAATTTTCAGAGGCAATTTCAGCCTACCCTTTGCACTCCACAGGGTTAGTTGCTGCTCCGAAAGTGCTTGCAGACATTGTTGAGTCCTTAATTGGTGCCATATTTCTTGACAGCAACTCTTCATTGGACACAACATGGCAGGTAATTAAATTAATCTTTCTCTACAGACATTCCTCTATGATTAGATCAGTTGATCCAAATGCCATAAACGAAAAGCATTTTGGGCACATTAATTATAAAGAGCTGCTAAGAACAAAGTAAGCGCAAAAACAAAGAACACAAATGGGTAGCTTTCTTGGTCCTTCAATCTTGATGCAATAGTTGAGTATCGATTTAGTACTTAATCCTTTTCTTGGATGCATACAGATTATCTAAGATTTGGGTAGACAAATTGTGTAGTCAAGTTAAATTGTGGTAGACTGATGGCTGCTGCAGTATTTTCCGTGTCCAAGAATAATTCCTTTCTCTTACGTCCAAGTTCACTGAGCAAACTGCAACTTGCAAGTTGCAACTGAAGAAGATGCATTACTTCGCTATATAAAAATACCAACTTGGTTAAAACATATTTAGTCAATAGAACTAGTATTGACTTTGAAATTGTTTTTGAAATAGACTTTTTTGGTAGAATTGAACTTAAACCATAAAACAAAAAATTGATGGTTGTCCAATAAGCATCGATTTTTTTTAAAATTTTGTTTAACCTATAAGTTGTTGATTAGGTGCAGTGTTTGTTGAGATATTACTTGTCTGTATTGATCCCACCATTACTTGTCTACATAAGGCAGCCAAAGTATTCTAAAGAAAAAACAACACTTCTGTTTCACCACAAAAGAGAACAAAATATTTATGTGACATGTTTGTTTCCAAGGGTTTGACAGATATTATTGATCATGTTTTTGGTAGCACAAAGCATTAGCACCTCATAGGATTTTGTTTTTGGTGGTTTGACAGGTAGTGAAGAACTTGTTGCAACCGATGATCACTCTCACAACTATTAAAACGCATCCGGTAACAAAACTTCATGAAATATGCCAGAAGAATGGACTAAAAGTTGAATTCGTTGACATGTGGAAAGAAACAGGAGAGATTGAAGTTTATGTCGGCCATGAATATGCTGGAACAGGAAAATATTGTTCCAAGAGGTTGATTGCACTGAATAGGGCAGCAGCTAATGCCTATAACCACATTCTGAAGAAGTTGAGCACTGATGGTTTGATCTAATTGTAACAAGCAATTATGCAATTGTAATAAATTATAAGGATTGATGTTTCATGCACTGTCAATGTATATATGATAGATTTAGATGCATGTCACATTGTTTCAATTTGAATTTGAACACCAAATCTTATATATGTGACATACATCTAGAATCGCTAGTATATATATTGTCAGTACATAAAAAATTTACCTGAATTATAAATGTGTATGTATCTACCCATAATTCTCATGTGACCCGAACCAAATTGCACAAGATCCTAGTAGCTACATTCATCATGTAATACCCTTTTGGTTTTAGTTTCGGGGGTTCGTGAAAATTTGTGCACAAATAATGGATCATTAGTTGGGATTGTTAAGGGGGAATTGCTCAGTATGGTTGTCCTGAAAAGCTTTGGATTGCATTTTCCGTCATTTTTCATGAAAAAATTACTGTAGCGATTTGATATATGTGAGAGAAAAAGGTGATAGAGAAATGTGATCATGGAAAACGACAATATTTTCCGACGGAAACAAGCAATCCAAGCAAGGCCCAATCCAGCCTTATTTCTTCTTTTCGGTCGGCCCTTTGCACCTCTAAAAAGAATATCCCATACTAAACAGCAAAGGGTCTCTCGAGGAGAGACTCAAACGCTTGTCTTCCTTGGCGCCCCATAAAGAGAGAGCCAAAAGAAGACAAAAAAGCAGCGAAAATTTGTCTCGAAGATTTCAGTCTTCGTCCCTTTAACAATCCTTGTTTTCCCCGGTATGGCGTCGCTTCTTCACCCCTGATGCCTGCTTCCTTGCATTCTTTAATTGCAGAATCTGCAACTAACCTGACAAGGGGAGACTACCCTCAGAGTCTTATATATGGTTATCTTTGTTGCCATGAGTAACCGTTGAAGTGCACATTGTAACACAGCTTTAGCTCCCCGTCTCCAGTTTCCTCTTTTCAATTTTTGATGTTACACTCACATTACATCGTCTTTAGGATGACAGTTGTCCAAATGAATGACCAAATATGATATTGGTTTTTAAGTGTTTTGTTTGGTCTAATGAGTGCAAAATTGGTTTGTTAAGCTTTCTATATGTAACATCACTATGCTTTTTTTGAGTAGGATTATTGGGAATTACCATTTGGATAAATTAGAGGTGTGCAGTTTTGATTGAACATGAATTAGCATTTAATGTTCGCATAGGAATATGAGCTACCAAAATTAGTTAAAAGAAAATCTTTGAATGAGTCCAATGCTCAGCCAAACTGGTCTACTACATTGGATGGAAGTATCATAAACATTTGGGAGGCACTAATTCCATGCCCTTACATCCTAAATCTACACCCCAAATACCAATATGGCATTAAAGCTTTTGACATTAGTGTGTTTCCTTCTAACTTTTCTTCATTCCAAATTTATGCTCTCACACAATAGAAATAATTTGCTTTGTAGTATTTTTTTTTAACTATTTATTCTAATAGTTTATCTTTCAAATTTTATGCTCTCTAAATTTATAAAAGCTTTTTAATGATGGTAAACTTCATGGAAAAGTTTCATGTGTTTAGAGATTTATTTTGAGCCTATCTAATGTGTGGTATATGAGATTTTAACTTTCCATTATGTAATAATCAGCATTTTTTTTTTACAAACTAAGAATATTTCTTCGAAAAGTCTAATGTTTTGATATCTGTGTAAAATCCTACTCAAGTCTTGATTATTGTATGATCATCTGATGTAGTAGTGCTACTTTTATGATTTGCTGGATGATAATTTTTGAGATTTTTGTAGTTAATTCATGTGAAAAAGTTGTTTCATACTATGATCATCTTGTAGAAGATGCTCTATATGGCACAAGTGTTAGGAAAAACATGAAATTTATTTTAGAGATGAAAAAAAGTAGGATATAATTAAAAGAATAGTCATATAAAGGCAATTATTGCTATTGTGTGAAAGGATAACTTCAAAATACACTAATTGACTAAAAGTTACGAATTGACTTAGTGATATTAGGGACTTAGTGTCTCATTGGTGCTTAGGGTGCGAATTTAGTATGAGAGGGTGTGGATTTAGCTCGTTCCTAAACATTTTTTACAATTATTGGACAATTTAGTTAGGACACATAATTACTATCAAAATATTTTATGTTGACAATCTTCTTGTGTTGACAATACCAGTAATTCAATATTAATAAGACTAAAATTGGCAAGCTTCATGTCAAATTCCAACCACTTCAAAACTAGTAATTCAATATTAGTAAGACTAAAGCTCTGTTTGATAACCCAGTTCAACACTTAAATTTAATGGATTCAGATCTTAATATGCTCAGAGGCGTTTGATAGCCAAAAATAAAACATCTTAATTAATTAACTAGCACTGAATTTTCTAAACAAAACTTGCTTCAGAAAATAAGTAATAAATTATTCACTTATCTCTTATTGTAATATACATTGAACAGTATCGGATTGTTATATTTAACAATTCAATAATTTAATAGTATTCAGATTTCAGATTTAAAATTATCAAACGCAAGTTAAAATTAGTAAGTTTCATGCCAAATTCCCACTACTTCAAAGTTGTCTACTCAAAATTAGCAAGTTTCATGCCAAATTCCCACTACTTCAAAGTTGATTTTCTACCGTGCACGCACACACGCACACATGTCCCTTGGATTTGATTTAATTACTTCCCACTCAGCAGTCAACTTTCACTAATGTTTTTGGACAGGATATGCAAAAGCAAAAGTACCCCATTATCATTTATCACTTGCTGTTGCAGAAAAGGGAAGGGAAACACCAATTCATGTTCAACTATATATATGCAAACAAATCTTGCAAACAAAGTTTCCTTCCAAAATTTAAAAAAAAAAAATTTTCTTGCAGACAAAGAAACAAATTGCGGCCTGGCTGATTTATGGTGCTTTTCCCATTTGTAAGACCCAACGCAAAAGAGCCACCATCCCACGTGTTTAACAAACTCAAATAAGAAGAATCGACTAAGGAGAGGAAAAGTCAGCGTTCTCATGTCTACCCACAGGCATGAAAAATCCGTGGAAACTTCTTAATTGATAGCTGACTAGAAATACAGCTTGGAAATATTCCAACGTTAAATACTTATCATTTGTTTCAGTCATAATTCACTTTTGTTGACCTTTAATTTGTCGAACATGTTTACTTATTCAACATTAACCGTAAGGTTTTCCTTTTCTTGACATTAAGAAAATAAGAGAAATGCGGGTTTTAATCTTCATAATGAAGATTTTACATACTGAAAATAAAATGTTTTACTTCAATAGGGTTTACTCAGTGCGCACTCTCGAGTAGCGGTTGCGGGTTCTCTTGTCAACAAAAAATAAATTGGAGCCAAAGCCATCCTAGTGAAAAATTAGACCAAGAAAGAAAAAAAGAGTAGTAGTGATATCAAGGAAGAGTCAATTTTTTGATGCACAGGACATTTCAAGAACATACGAATCCAAGTGGAATGCAGTTTCACTGAATATTCAAGAGCATCTATTTCTCTTTTTCTAAAAATAAGCACTAACTGTTATTGAAATGAAAACTGGTTTCTTGGCATATAAAATTGAAGGTTAATCAGTTAAACCAATTTTTTTTGTTTTTTTTTTTTTTTATTATGAGACAGCAAACCCTTGAGATGGTATGTGAAAAAAAAAAAAAAAATTTCCAGTCAAAGCACTTAATATGTAATGCTGACCATACCATTATGTAAAAGTCTTTCATTAAGAGGTTTCGGTCGTCCAAATCTACCTATATTAATTCTTGAATTATGCCATTAGCCAAGTAACGAGAATTCTATAATATACAGTGCGCAATAAAATAAGAAAGTGACGTATTAGAAGCAGTAAATTACAGCATGAATCTGCCCTGGAATCTCTTTTTCTTTGACTTGAAGAATTAGCAACGGCATTGGGACTGGTTTTCTTTTGGAAGGTACGGAAGATTTCAGAGAATTCATCCAGCAAAGCACAACATGACTTTTGTGTACTTTGGACCTGCCCAAGACCAATAGGTCCCACCAATGGTAAAATAAAATTCTCAGCTACCGTTGATGTACTTGACAAACTTGCCCACCAAGAATCAAATCTCGGGGCATTTCCGTTCTTCTCTGTGGGCTAGTTTATTAACTTTTTATTTTCTTCCAAATTCTGTTTGGATTCATTAGTTTTTCAAAAATTAATTTTTTAAATACTATTAAAATTTTTAAAAAATATTCTAAAGGTACTCTAAAAAGTAATCTAATTTTTTTTTAAATTTAAAAAATATCTCAAAATATATTCTAAAAACTCTTCTACTCTCAAATATCCCAAAATATTCTCTAAAAATATACTATAAAAACTCTATTACAGTAAAATTTTTCAAAAACATCCCAAAATAGAGCTAATCCAAACGCACATAAGCTCAAAAAAGAAAAACTTCAAGCCGGTTTGAATTGCTATTTTCAGGAGTTTTTATTGAAAAATATACTATAATGATTTTAATGTATGTAAGGTAAAATAGTGATTAAGAAATATGTTTATAAAAAATGTAAAAATTTTTCTGTAGAAAGCAGCGATCCTATCAAGGTCTATTTTCTTGTTGGAATTTTCACATTTCCATGACAAGACACGAGTAGCTGAAGACAACTAGTGAACTGAAATTTGGACTGGATATGCCAGTTCAACTAGCGAACCGAAAGCAAAGAGATTATTTGATCCCAGTTAATAGAAATCTAGGGAGTTATCGACCCAATCAAATTTGGTGAAAAATCACGTTTGAAAAAAAATTTGTAATTTTTTTGCGTACTTTTTTTTTTTTTTGGATTATTTTATGTTATTTTATTATTTTAAACTTTATGTTCTTATGAAATTATCCAGTTAGCGGTCAAACCACCCTTAAATTGGTCAAGTCGTTGTGTTTAAAATATTAATTCTAGTCACTTTTTTTATCTTCAAAACCCGATCACTTATACTGAGCTGTAAATATGGAACCTGAATTAATGCTTCATGTTTTGGCTGACCCTTGGCAAATCTTTCATTACTCTGTTGGATTGTATAAACCACTTATTTGCCTTTCTGAAAGAACAAAGGATGACTTAGTCGGGGATGATTGAATTGGACAATAAAATGGAGGGACTTAATCAAAGCCTAATGAAAAGAGACTGTGTTACGTCAGTGTTTGGATTGAGATGATTTGAAATTAAATAATTTGCTTCACAAATTTCAATCACCTTTTTTGTCTCACGTACATCACACCACAAAAAGTGTTATAGTAATTATCTCAAATAAACTCCTATCCAAACAAATAGATTCAATTAAGTCGTACGTGTTAGCCAATCAAGCTAACAACTAGATATCCGAAATCAAGGAATAACTATCATGAACCATTTATGAATGTGAATATTGTGTTATTGGCTATGTACTTGAATTGTTTTGATGACCACACTTTTATTAAATCATATACATGCATCAATGAATAATGTTTGAAATATATTATGTGCGCTATCATGCTCAACCCAATCAAGAAGTACACGTGCTACTTATTGGATATGAGTGACTCGCATTTCACTATTCTTATTGTCCAGTTGATGATAGATTCATTAAGAAAGACTTTGATAGCTTGCAAGGGTGTTAGGTAGAGATGGAGACAATCTTTTGATTAGTGAATAACTTAATAAATATTTTAGTATAATACACTCTGTTATAAGACTTGAATATTGTAGCGTATTTGAATATGGTAATGAACGTTTGATGGCTGCTATCGAATTTCGTTGCCTTGTGCCTTTGGTTTTATCTAGAGCATGACAGTGCTACGTTTCTGACACAGGGTGTGACATTAATTTATATTCCATCCTTTCTAATCTGAAGTCGGATGTTGGTAAGTTCTACGTTTGCAAGGCTCTTCGTTTACCAAGTCAGTTTAGTTATATAAAAACACATACATAAAGTCACATCAAAACCAAAGGCATCTTTACCAAAACAAGTATGAAAGACAGTCACCTGTCACCCCTAACTCTGCAGCTACATAAATTCTGATGTTGATTACTACAACCGAGTCCTACCATGGAAATGGGGTAGGTACGGTCATCAGACTTGGTATAGTAGTGGAGGAGTATGGGACAAAAAATAAATCCACTTGGTTTTAGACTTGGTACAACCCAAGGTCATCATTCTCTTTGGTTTGCACAACCAAAAAATTATTCTGAGGCTCTACAAGAAGATCAAAAAATAAGAAATTGTATTAAAAATTATGTTCAAAAGAATACGAAAATATCCTCTGGAGTAGAAGGAATTGCACGTATGGAGATTCAAAAAAGAATCGATTTGATCCAAGTAATAATTTTTATGGGATTCCCAAAACCATTACTAGAAAATCAACCACGAGGAATCGAGGAATTACAGACGAATCTACAAAAAAAAATGGAATTCTGTGAACAGAAAACTTAACATTGCTATCACAAAAATTGCAAAACCTTATGGAAACCCTAATATCCTTGCAGAATGACCGTCCCTGAGCAGTTAACGGCCAAAATTTGGCAAAAAAAATTTGTACAGTCCAAATTTCATCTTGTATCTGGATTTTAATAACATGTGTGGGATCCATAAAATTTTATTTTAAAGTTACACGTTATTTAAAGTAAATTACACCATGTGCAAGCAAAGCTACGCGTTGTGCAAAATGCACATATCTGCCAGGAGCGGGGTGCAGCCGTTCTTGCCCGTGGTCCGTCCTACCATTCATAATTCTCAATCAACTTCCCCATGCATAGCTGTTCGGCCATCAAACAATCTAGCAAAGGAAAAATTTTGGTTGCAACAATTAATATGGAGATAACTTTGGATTAATCTTTCCTACACCGACAGTGTATACACTGTCAGCATTGGATGAATGACAACTATGCAAAATTTGAATTTGAAATTCAACTTTTACACACATATCATGAATCCAATGATAATAGTGTATACACTGTCAGTGTATATAAAATTTACTCGATAACTTTTAGTACAAACTGACTAAAAGGAGAATGAGAAGTTTTACAACCAGATTTTGTGAGCATCTACCTAGCTGCTACCACCCCTGTTAATCCCTTTTGTGCCGAAGATGATTGAGAAGTTTTTATGCACAGATTTTTTGAGAATCTACCTACCTGCTACACCGTGTTAATATCTTCTACCCTCAAGATTCTAAGGACCTCATTATATGCAGCATTTGCTGCTCTGTTCAATGCAATTTCCTTCTTTGCATGGCAATGACCTCTTCCTCTGAGATGGTTGTTAACAAAAACCTCAAAGGCTCCTTCTTTAGACCAAAGATCCACAAGTCGAACAGTAAGTTTATACTTCTGGCACAGCTCATACAGTTTCTTCACAGGGTTAATCTGGAGCATCTCTGGTGTGATTATTGGGTCCAGTAAAATGCTGGTTACCTGAACGAAAGAATCAGAAGCAACGGATAAAACATGCAAGAAACAGCCCAAATGTAGAATTTCAAGTGTGTGCTGCAGTTGTAGAAATGCTAAAATCTAATTATTTATTTAGAGTTTGATCCATTTTTCATGCATGATGAGAATGTAATGAATGAAACTGCATAAGATTATGTTTACACAAAGCATTACACAGAAGTTATGCAGAAACTAAGTAATTTTAGATCCAAGAGGTTGCAAAGGATAGAGACATTGTACATCGTATTCTTGTGCTCATGGCTAGATGTGAGTGTGCAAATTCTTTGTTTATGCGTATTTGTTTTTCTATTTTTCAAATAGTTGATAAACAACTAAAGCAGGCAATTAATTTTTTGGAAGCCTTCCACACAATCAATGAAAAGTAGGGGATGGAAACTACAAAACCTGGACTATCCATTCTATCACCATGACTAATTTCTTAATATGACAGATTAGATGTACAGAAAACTAATTTAAAAAATTGTCAATCATTTATGCAAATAAGAAGCATTAGTGCTATATTTAGCTAAACAAGAAAAATAGTCCCCTTACACTGAGGCGTAAAACTTCTTCTTCTTGAACTTTAATTCTCTCAGCAATTTCCTCTCTCATCCTCTCTTTCTTTCAGTCAATTGAGAGTATAGCAGCCACCACTATATATGGTTAATGAACTATGCCAATTTTATCAACATAAAAGTTGAAAACAAATAGGAATCAGATTTAAAATGACAAAAAAAAATCCCCATGGGAGTCTATATACATCAGAAGCATTTGTCAAGTTTATGTACACACTTAGAGCAAGTATGAGAGACAGCAAATTTGATACTGGTAATTTGATTAAAATTAGATGCCAACAGTCCTCATACAACAAGTTACAAATTTGAGTGATAAAGTGGATGTGCAAACCTCCCATGTAGTGTCTATACAAGTATTGCTGTCAATGAACACAGCTCCTATTGTCGATTCAACAACATCAGCTAGCACTTTTGGAGCATCAATCAACCCATGGGAATGCAAAGGATATTTCGGAAGCACCTCCATAAATCTTTGAATCTGTCAACCCAATTCAATTACTTAGCCAAGAAGGAAAAAGGAAAAGACAAAACAAAAACAGCTAGCTCCATTAACATGGACCTAAAAATTGGTTCCATATGCTCTGATGGAATGACAACGCTCACTCAGCTGTTGTTTTAATGCTCACTCAGCTGTGACCAATACAAGACAACCATTTGATGGTTGGGTGAGATTTGAAGAGTTTTTTCTGTAAGCAGTAGATAGCCACATGAAAATTCTTCTTGACACAATGTCACATAATGATCTCAGTTCAAAAATGACACCTACATTAAACCAATCAAAATAGGGACAACAAAATGCTTACTAGCCTCTTCCACTTAAATGCTTGTGTCTGACCACTTCAATACAACAGCAATAAGCACTGTTTTAGTGTCTAAATTGTATGCATATATAAGCAAGTTTGTCTGTGTGATACCAAATTTACTTTTTCTCCAAGTTATATCTCCAATCTCCACTATTTTAAACACATCCTCAGATTTTATCTATATTTTGTTTATGAAAGTTCCTCCATTAACTCTAACCACGAGAACAAGAGATCTGACATGAATAGAATTTCATGCACCAACCACAGTTCTTGGAGAATCCAACTTTCATTAGTTAGCAGCCTAAACCAACTTCTCTACCCTAACAGTGGCAAAAGTCCAACATCCTTCCAATTTGTTTCGGCCACAAGAAACAATCTATTTTACTCTAAATCAACATCAAAAACTACACTACTCAAAGTAAATAGTAATCTTATTTAAAAACAAGTACAAAAGCTATCTCGAACAGAGAAATTACGGGAAACCTGAAGACTCATCAATCTCTATGTTGTCAATAATTGCTAGAAGAAGTACAGCAGAATTAGAGTAACTGCGAAAACTAGGATATTCAACCATCACTTACTCGTCTCTCAAGAGCCGGCTTCCCATGACGTAAATATTTATGTAAATTATGCTTGACAGCCACACGTGCAAGCTTCTCTGTGTCAACATTTGCAGCACGAAGTGGGGTCAAACATCCAGGTGGAAGATCAGGATAAAGAGAAAATTGCTGTTTTGCTATTAATAGATTAAGCACTGAATCACCCACGTACTCAAGCCGCTCATACGATGCACAACCCTTGTTATATGATGGATGTGTAAAGGCCTGATTAAGTAAGGTCTTATTGATAAATTTGTATCCTATGATCTTCTCAACATCATCAAGATCTGTCAAACACTTCATTCTTACTCCATCTTCATTCGCTTGAAATGAGTCTTTGACTGACTTCTGGCCAGTTTTAGCTCCTGTCAGGAAATCACTTAAGGCAAACCCTGGCGGAAAGGACAGATAAGTGCATAAGAAAGTTAGTGGCAAAGACAGTGAATGTAAAAAAAATCAATGACTTCAGATTGACTGGGATAAAGTACATTGAAAAGTCTGGAGCTTTAAAACTTCAGGAAAAAAAAGAATCGCACATTCTACACTGAGTGAACATTATTTGCAGGTTGCTAAATGCTAATTCCAATTGCAACAGTAGCCATGAAATTTATGTCTTGATATTTCTTCTCCTTTTTGAGGACTAACTTTGAACCTTTTATTGATAATAGAATGAAGTACAGACTAGAATGGAGAAGTATCATATTGAAAAGAATAACTAGAAAACACCACAAGCCTGTTATGCAAGCAAAGAATAGGCACCAAAACAAATATACATATTCTCCAACAATGAAATACTTAACGATTTCTTCAGAAAAGTCCACTCATAAAGCAGTTGTATTGAGTTTTTAGGATTATTTTACACATTGAAACTACAGGTGTGCCATTCTTGATCATTCTGGATAAGACCAAACTCCATCGGATTAATGACTGAGTCAAAGTCCATCACTTTTGAGGTAACGTGATATCATTAAAGACAACACTCCTACAGCAATTTTATTGAGTTTTCAGGATATTTCCCCACCACTGATACTACAGGTTTGACATTATCAATCATTCTGGATAAGACCAAACCCTGTCAGATTCATGACAGAGTTAAACTCCATCTCTCTTGGGGATAACAAAATACCAGCAAAGGTGACAGCAAAGGATAGTTACCTTATCAAACCCACAAAATCCTTCCTTTCATCAGGCATGAAAACATGTCCAATAGATTTTGCAGAGATAAAAAGGAGGTATATCCAATTCAAGGTTACCTATATCGCATTTCCTTCCTGGACTCAGAACAAGATGGGAAATGTAGAATGCTACCTAACAAGAAACATTGATGTTCAGGGGTAGTCTTCATATGATCATCTAGAAGAAATAGAAGATCACCCAGAAGGCAGCACAATTTGTCACAAAAGAGAGTTCTTTAAACCAAAACGCAGAGATACTCTTCAAATTATGAGGAGCAAATAGACAGAGCTTTCTCAGAACAACAGTCCATGTGCAACCTTTCACTTGAACTGTAAAAGAAGAAAATGATTTTTAGATACACAAATTAGTTTAAGCATGGAACACCAACACTGGTGTTCCACATTTCAGTTAGTGCAACAATTCTGGTAGCATAGGTCCAAATGATAGGTGAACATGATGATGACCGTAGAAGTCAATCTAATGGCAAATTTTCTGGGGACAACTGATACATCTTACCAATTAACCTTCCTAAATTTTCTCTAAAAATGCCTTTCACACATGATTAAAATTTATCGCGGACAAACATCTTGGATGAAGTCCAGTAAAAGAATTCCTGAGTGAACAATGCCAAGTACATAAATAAAACTAATTTCACAATAAAAACTCCAACTCCACAACCAATTACGAAAAAATAAAAGCAAATAAAACAAAGAAACAGAAAATGCGCAGAAAAAAAAATCTGCAATCTTGATTGCTGCAAAAGTTTTATACATGGTTCCTTTTAGATAAACTAATATACAGGCTAAATGTGACTACAAAGATAACCTTTCGTTTCATTAACAACTATTAAAACATTAAAAAGAACAGAAATAAATCAATATTCCAAAAGAAATATCTTTTGCAATTAACAAGCCACTACAAGAAACAGATGAATACAGATCAATTTTACAAAAAGTTCCAATTTTTCTGCGTTGCTTTCAGATTAATTTTCCAGAAACACAAAATCAGATTTAAAAGAAGTAGACCCACGATTTCCCATCTATAGTTCAACCAGAATCATCATCTAACTCATGAGCATAAGCAAAATCATAACAGATGAATATATATATATATATATATATATATATATATATATAAGAACTAGCACAAAATAGAAGAGAAAAGAGAGATGGCAAAAAGGGCTAACCATATTTTCGAAGGCGTTGAGAGGAAAATAAGAGCTTGGATTGAGACAACAGTGACTGTAACCATGAGGATGCTGCCACCATTTGGATTTGGGCTTGCAGGAAACAGTTCAAAAAACCACGATTTCATTTGTTCATCTATGGACTGTTACTCTAGTGACTGGCCTGATGAGGCAGCAATTTTTGTTGTTTAACCTATTTTATTTGCAACTGAACCCCTACGTGTCCCTTCAATCTTTTTTTTTCTGACACATTTTCTTAATCTTTCTCGCAACATAATATAACTTTGGCATTTACTTGTTATAAGGCCCGTGTAATAATCCAATTCAGTATTTAAATTTAATGGATTAGATCTTAATGTATTCAGAAATATTTAATAATAAAAAATTGAACATCTGAATTAATTAAGTAGCATTGAATTTTTTAGACAAAACTTGCTTTTAAAAATAAATTAATAGTTATTCAATAACTGAATAATACGAATATAAAAATTTGAATTAAGTACTATAAAAATTAATATAAAAACTTAATCCAAAAATTTTGAACCCCTAACATTTTTTTCATATATAAATTTAAAATTTCATTTTATAAAGATAAGAAAATAGGCTAAAATTTATCATAAATTGGTAATGCTAAAAAATGAGCAAGTTAACAAACTAAGAATAAATAAAATAATAAGATAAAACCAACAAATAATAATAATAATAATAATAATAATATTAACATCATGACAAAATGAAAAATTTGAAAAAAAAAAGGTAGGGGAAAAGAAGAGACTTGGGGGGAAGAGAATTTTAAATGGGTTAATTGGGTTTGATGGGTTACCCAATAATACCCATTTATTAAATGGGTATTATTGGGTAACCCATTTATACCCATATACAAAAATTTAAGATACCCATACCCATCTATTCATGGGCGGGTATGGGTAAATCTAGTTAAATGGGTTGATTTGCCACCTCTATTAAATACTAACCCACTCCATTGAATACATTGAATTTTTCCAATGCACTCCTCGTGATTAGCATAAGGGTATTTTAGGAAATTATTAATCTAAATTTATGTTTCCAACCAAATTAATTACACTTTCTTAATCTGTGTGAAAAAAAAACCAAGACTAACAAAACGGGACGGAGGGAGTACTACTTTTACTTTACATATAAACCCTCTATGTTTGCGAGATCAATAATAAAGGCCAGTTAATGACCAAATTAGCTCAAAATTGACTTGGTTCCATCTAAACCATTGATTTTAAATCCAACTATATACTTTGCTGAAAAATAAGTTTGAACAGTCCAAATTGGGTCACATTAACTGTGACTCAATTCAGGCCACTAATTAGCCTCAATTTACCATGACTCAATTTAGGCCATTGATTGGCATCAATTTTAATAGCCTCATGTCTTTCCTATCCCAGTATTGTTCAATTACAATTCAACCAATTTTCAAAGACCATATCCAATTAGTATAGTATATTAGTAATACCCCACATAATTCAAAACTAGGAAATTCCCAAGGACTAGCATATTCATATGCAAACTACAACTCTCAATGACAAACTTGTACAATTAAGCAATTAAACGACTATCCTGAATTTCCATAGATAGTGAACATTTTGGTGCAATTTCCTTTCCAATTACGTATAGCCATTAAACCTGGTCCAGAGAGGAACCTCTGTGAAGGAGGTGGGTTAATAGGCTACCGGTTCAACCAATAGATGAATGATTGAACCGACGGGTTATTAAATATATTTAAATATTATATCGCATAATTTTTAATATAGGGTATATAGTATAGAAATTAATTAAATATCCCATAGCAAATGCTCATTTAATTTAACCAGTTATAAAATAAATAATTTTTACTAGAATTAGCAATGCCTAAATTTAATTAGTAATCTACCAACCTTCAAGTTCAAAATTTTATCTATTTTTGGTGTAATTACCTAACTTATTTACGAATTTTAAGTGCAAAAGATTATTAGGAACAATATTTGTCTTTAAAATGAATTCTGTAATATGTCATTTTTTAAATCCATTTCATAATTTATAGAGTTTGGGAGTAATAAGTTTTATTTAAAGATTCCAAGAAAATTTGTTTTAGAGAAATTTTTTAAAAAAAAAAAAGCAAAGAATTGATTGAAAAAGTTCATATGATATACAAAGGCATTTTGTCCAATGTGTGAGCTAGGCTTAGAGGCAAATGCTCTTTATTGACATGCACAACGTCCTTAGTTCGAACCACTGCAACACCTCACAAAAATAATAGTTTGATGACAACCATATTATTAGTTTGCCTATTTATTTTTACTTAAACTTAGCCCTTGTTTATAATTGAATCGAAGAGAATAAAGATTTTAGATATCCGATCTATATAAAATCAGATGGGTTTTTGGTTTAAACTAGTTGAACCTGTTTTCCACAAAAACAATAGCTTGGTGACAAGTCAACAATCCATATTGTAGTTTGCCTATTTATTTATTTATTTATACTTAAATGTAACCCCTCTTTATAATTGAATCGAAGAGAATAAAAGGTTTAGGTACCCGAGCTATATAAAATCGGATGGGTTTTCGGTTTAATCTAGTTGAACCTATCATACCCTAAATCCACCCCTCTCTCAAGGTTCCATTGGCGGTGGACTACTTAACTCTTGCAGAACTCACTCAATCAATAATTTAAAAATTAGTATAACTTTCAATGATTGAAGAGGCATTTTTACAATTCATAATCTATGCCTTGAAGGCATTACACCATTGTGCAGCAAAAATTAAGTTCTACTCAAATTCACTAGATTTTGTATATTTTCAATATGCACAAGTACCATTGCTGAGTTGGGACAATCTCTTGTTGTGTCTACCTTAAACTTCACCTTGGAAAAAAGGTTCATATTTTGGTGTGAGCTGATAGCGCCCTTCGTTTGAATCACCCAACATCTTACAAAAATGTTTTCTACAAAAATAATAGTTTGTTGACAAGTCAACAGTCCATATTATAGTTTTTCTATTTATTTATTTATTTATTTTTACTTAAACTTAACCCTTCCTTATAATTGAATCGAAGAGAATAAAAGTTTTAGATACTCAATCTATATAAAATCGGATGGGTTATTGGTTTAATCTGGTTGAACTTGTCATACCCTAACTCCACCCCTTCCCTCAAAGTTCAATTGGCAGTGGATTGCTTAGCTCTTGCAGAACTCACTTAATTACTAATTTAAAAATTAGTATAACTTTCATTAATTGAAGAAGCATTTTTACAATTCATAATCTATGCCTTCAAGGCATTACATCATTGTGCTGCGGAAATTAAGCTCTACTCAAATTCACTAGATTTTGTATATTTTCTATATGCACAAGTCCATTGCTAAGTTGGGACAATCTCTTGTTCTGTCTATCTTGAACTTCGCTCTTGGAAAAAATGTTCATATTTGGTGTGAGCTCAACAGCCCAGTGAGATCCAACTGTGCAAGTGTGGTTAAGTTTTCGAGAATATATACTCAAGCATATAGGAAACACATAAAACAGATAAATTATAACACAATGGAAGGAAACAGCATTGAATGTCCATGACGACCCGATTCCACCTTATATCACCATCACGAGTTGAGCCTCCCACTTCAACAATTAAACACCTTTCACTCTTAATTCATCTATTAATTCATAATGGACTGTTTGGATTGGCCCACTATTTAAGCTCAAGTTAAATGGGTTTTTTGAGTGACAAGTTACCCAAAATGCAGGAAGGTTTTGAGGATTTTCTTGAAGATTTAATCTACATATTTTAGCTATAAATAGAGGTCTTCCCTCAAGGTAAAAAGACAAAAAAAAATTCCTAACTTCTGGAGAAACTCTGTCAAATTCTCTCGAGAGTTTTCTTCCTTAAATCCAAATCCAAATCAAGTCAAACAAATCCTCTTACCATTGGCGTTGAAGACTTAAAGTTTCAAGTGTTTAACGCCATCATCAAATCATTCGTTTTTTGCGCCAAAATCATAGGAAACAATCTTTTGATCGGAGAACAAGCGTTTTCGACCCTTCGGTTAAAATTGTTTGAAGAGAAGAATCAGGAGATTAATTTCTTTGGTTCAAGAATTTTCAGAGATTGTAACCCACTTATTATTTGGTTTAATAAATTTGATATTTGTGCAAGTTTTCTTGTCTTTTATTTTAGACGATGAAATTTGTGTTTACATAGTTTGCCTATCTATTTATTTTTACTTAAACCTAACCCCTTTTTTTATAATCTAATTGAAGAGAATAAAAAGTTTCAGATTCCCAATCTTTACAAAATCAGTTGGATTTTCGATTTTATCTGGTTGAACCACCAGTCCATTGACAAGTTAACGAGTCTTGTGCTTATTCAATCAAATTAAAGACCCAATTCGACTAAGTGGCCCCGCGAAAAAGAAGATAAACGACACAAAATTATGACAAATTAAGTAACCATAAAAATAGAAATAAAATATTAGAGTTTACCCATTTACTTTTTTAATTATACTTAATCCCTCTTTATATTCAAATCAAAGAGAGTAAAAGTTTTGATCTGTGAAATCTCTCGATTCAAATTGAATGTTGATACTACATAACAATTGAAAAAGCTTAGGTAAAAAAAATTGTGATATCCATAAAAGTAGGAGAGGCTTCTAGCATAATTAATACCAAATGAAACTGATAAAGTTGTACCTCCGAACTTGTATCACTTTGTACCCTAAATTTTAAGGATTAATTTTTTCTACACTGACAGTGTATATGCTGTTAGCATTGGATGAATGATAACTATACAAAATTTAAATTTAAAATTCAATTTTTGCACACATGTCATGAATCAAACGGTGATAGTATATACACTGTCAGTGTATATAAGATTTACTCAAATTTTAATAGGGTGTGAAGTATTCAAAATTAAGAGTTTAGAGTGTAAATTATTTAAAAGGGATAATTTCATAAACCTCCCTTGAGGTTTCTGACAGTCTCAATCACCTTCCCTGAACTTCCAAAATTCTCATCTACCTCCCCTAAAACTAAGTAAATGGTATCAAATTCAACCCATTTGAGATGGACAATGAATATAAAATATGTATCAGGAGAGAGAAAATAAAGAAATTCCACCTCTACCCTCAATATTGTCATTAGTGAGGATGTTTATGTTGAATACTACAAAGGCTTCTAACAAGAATGAAATTTCAGGGAGTGTATGGGAAACTGATGGAAAAAGGCAAGGATGACTAGAAGAAATTGTCTTCTGCTTCATGCCAACGGCTCTTTGTCCAGTTGTTTGTAACGGTAAAAAGAAACAATAATCTTGCTTTGGAGCTCTATATAATTGCAAACTGGAGTTGCAACAGATAATAATGCATGTTGTTGGGTTGTGGCTGAGGTAAAACAAAAGTAAACAAAGAAGTATAAGCTGAACTAGCTACAAACAGCTGCACATGGCTTCTTCAAGCCCTGTAGATTCATCATGGAATTCTCCAACTTCATTTTCAATAACAAACAGATATTGCCATTGTCATCGGAAAGCAGCCATTAAAACTTCTGAGAGCCAGAGGAATCCAAACAAGCTTTATTTCTACTGCTCAAATTGCAACTTCTTTCAGTGGTTCGAAGGGCCTAAGATGGTGAAGTGAGCAGCCAAAGAGCAGAAAGACATTCAAGCATGCAAAGGGAGGATCAAGTGCAGATTGGCAAAGTAGACCAGTCGAACTCTATAGTCAAATGGCTACTTATAATGAACCTTGTATTCATAGCTATTTATGTTCTTAAGTTGATATTCTTTCAGTGGTTCGAAGGGTCTGAAGATGGTAAAGTAAGCAGCCAAAGAGTAGAAAGAGATTCAAAAATGCAAAGAGAAGATCAAGTGCATATTGGCAACATAGACCAGTCGAACTCCATAGTCAAATGGCTGCTTATAATGAACCTTGTATTTTTAGCTATTTATGTCTTTATGTTGATTGTAAAAGAGATTAAATGAGAACTGATTTATAATAGTAAAGAACCATATTCTCTACACAAGCTTCCAGGTTAGTATTGAATACCACAAGCATTGATTAAACAAAAACACAGTCTAGAAGTAATACTGCAAATTAAACTTCAGTTTCTGTTCAACAACCATTTGATACTACTTAGTTACAGAATTACAAAAGTTTTGAGTGGACTGAAATTTATATCTACAACAGCCAAATGGCACCACTTAGGCATCCAGGTTGATACAAAAAGATACATTTCTCCAAAAGATCAGATATTAAAAGTTCAAATACCCAAATCAGATCACCAAAAGATCAAATATCACATTTCTCCAATGTTAATACCTCATGATTAGATATTATGTATCTGTGTTATCCAAATAACAAAAGACTCTTAATTAGAGACTACTAAAATGTGAAGCTGCTACTGACATTGTGAGAGTCATGAGTAGCTGAATCATTGATGTTGACAACTGTTTGTACTTGGGCACTTCCACTGGGATGTAGTGTAGCAATAGGCTGAATTGCAATTGGTTGAAGTGCGGCTTTTGAAGTTTTCTTATTGGAGTTATGTGCAGTAGATGGTGCAGATTTGTTTGAAGGCCGTTCTCTCTGAAATTTTGGTCGAAGCATATATTAATATACAGGCATGTATATTAGCCAAATTAGTGGAGATATAATGTAAAAGGGATTAAGGAGCAAATACCTTTCTCTTAGTAGCATTGGTTGTTGTTTGCAAATTTAACTCAGCATTGATTGCAGTAGATTGACTTGATGGACTTGGGTTGCTGCCTTGACTAGAAACCACAATAGGCACATTGCCATCAACATGATCCTGCAGTAATAACCCATGCACTAGTACCAATGTGCCCTGTCATCATCACATCATATGCTATGTGAGAATAAATAATTGTAACCCATAGAACAAATCCTTCAAGCCATGTATTTGCAATTCCCCTTCCTGGCTTTGCTCTGTTTTGAGTAACCTGACATGAAAATTGATAACAAATTACAAGCTAGCTTAGCAAAACCATTGTTGTCAATTAAATCACTAGACTGAACCTTTTAGTGCCACTACTACTTGTACTCTTTTGTCTCACAGGTGCTCTTTGGCATGTTCTGGTATTATGGCCAAAAGCTTTGCAGTTTCCAAATCTCATAGTGCTTGACCTTTTTGCTTGAGATTGACCTGGTTTATCAGGCCCTCTTCTTCTATTAACTCTTGGACGACCTCGTCTCAATGGTGGTGGAAGGACAGTTTTTGGTGTGACATCAAGTAATGGAGATCATCTCTTCTCGTAAGGAATTGGATGGACCATGCCACTGTATGTCTTGAGATACATTTCTGTTGAGAAGCAAGGATCACAGTATGTCTCCAATTTCTGTCTTCTGTATATAATTCCAAGTGCAGCATGCTTGCAAGGGAGTCCTAACAATTGGAAAGCTCCACAGTCACATGTCTTCTGGTTCAAACTCACTATAAATGCTCTGTCACCATCACTAACTTCAAACAAATCCTCACTTGCCATCTGCAATGAACATCTCCTAGAAGTCTGAGCAATTTCCTTTAGCTTTGAGATAATGATTTTTGGGATAGCAGACGTCCATGTGCAAGTCTTTTGGTACCTTTTGTGCAAATTTTTCATAAATTTTTTCCTCAAACCTTCAGCAAGGGTTAGTATTGGTTGGCCCCTTAAGTCTCCAATCCATGCATTGAAGGATTCTATGAAGTTGTTTGTGACATGGTCACATTTCATCTCTGTTGAGAATGCATGCCTAGCCCAAGCAGAGACTAGAATCTTGGATAAGTACCTCCATGCTTCTATATTCATGTCCTTGATACTTTGCATTGCTTCATTAAATCCAATTGCATCATAACTCTTAGCAGCCTGCCAAAAGAAGCTGGTCAGTAACATTCCAGGAAATTGAGCCTTGAAGTTACTGCAAATATGTCTATAACAGTATCTTCCAGTCACAGATGGCAGTAGCTGTTCATATGCAAGGTTCAGCCCCTACATGAAAAGCAAAACCAGTCAGTGGAGGCTACCATTTCTACACAGCAAGTTGTACAAATTTTAACTGATAAAGTGTTTAATAATACCTTTTGTCTATCACTCATGAAAGTTAAGGAAATATTGTTATGGAATGGTCCAAAGAATTCTTCAAAGAAATGAAAGAACCAACTCCAAGTCTCTTTGTTTTCGACCTTAGCAATAGCAAATGCAATGGGAAATATGCTGTTATTAGCATCCAATGCAACAGCAGTCAACAATACTCGACCAAAACTACCTTTTAAATGACATCCATCAAATCCAACAAAGGCTCTACAACCAACTAAAAAGCCATCTTTCTGTCCTTTAAAGCTAATAAAAAGTCTCAGGAATTTTGGTTCAACTAGTAGATTTGGTCTATCATAATGAATCTTACATATGCTACCAGGATTATGTTGCCTTAGAAGCACAACATACTTTGGCAGCTTACTATATGATTCAACATATGTGTCTTCAATCTCTTCTCTGGCTTTTTGTCTGGCTCTATACACTTGCTGTTTGTTAGAATGAACACCATATTTTAGCATCTCAGCTTCAATGCCTTTTCTTGACAAGTGAGGATGGGTTCTCATCACAATAAGAAGTTTCTTGGCCATCCAATAAGAGGTGGCCTCACGATTTTTGTTATCCATCACACATGTGTGTTCAAGTTGTATGATTTAATCATAAATGTTACTGAATCAGCTACAGGGGACGCATGAATCCTCCAACTACATCCATCAACATCATAGATGGCAGTACACCTAGTTTTCTTGTTCTTTAGCCTTTTGATGTTGATGGGAAACCCTTTTTGGATCACATAATCCTTCAATGCTGCTCTAAAGGCACCAACATTAATGAATAGCTGTCCCTTCTTAAAATCTATATCCTCTCTTGGATTGTAAGTTCACATCTTTGATCTTAACACATCTCTTAAAAGGGTTAATTTCTTGCTCAGATTCAGAATCTGGTACAATTTCACCAGTTTCATTATCATCAAACTCAAGAAATCTTCATCACTACTATCACAATCGGACAGTGCCATATGCTCGCCATCTATATCTTCTTCATTGTTATCATCAAAATCCTTGCTTTCATGATTCATCAGAGTTAGATTCACAAACATACCCCTCATCCTGACTGTCAATAACATGAACATTATGCTCCTGGATTTCTAAATTCTCATGGTCACCACCAATCTTTCTGTTCAACAACATGTCATCCTGTTCAGCAGGGATAATGTCCATGTTGAATATTTCCATGTTTATGACTAGTTGACCTTCATACAACTTGAACATTTCATGGACAGCTTCATCATCATTCACATCAATGTAACCTTCTGTTCCAGGTATTGCACATCTCATATGTAGAAGAAAATTAACATTTGCAGGCATTTCATGTAATGCCTTCTCGGCAACATCATTCGGCAGATTAATGAACAAATAATTTTGAGAATTTATATTAGGAATTCGTACTTTTGTCCTCTCACAATGGAGTACAATGTCATGAATATCACCAGTCACCATCCTACAATGTCAGATCACCATTTATGAACTTCAACGTACAAAACATATAATACTAGCTCACACTAACTCCTCCGACCTCATGTAAACCACTTTCTATGAGTCATATAAACAGCACCATCATATATGCATGAATACACATTCTAGTTTATAACTATTATAACCAGAAATTATGAAAACATTGTATAAAATCAACTTTAACACGCCACATCACACAGAGCAAATGCCCAAAAATAAGAAGACATGATCAATGACACACAGCTTAACATCTTCAGCAGTCAGTACGTAGTTTTTATACAATTTACAGTATCTAACCTTGCTTTGCTTCAGATGCTCTCATAACTGTAGTACTTCACCTTTTCCAGCAAAACTTCACCTCAATTTCTTCAATTGTCCCACTTCACCTTTCCTACTTCAAATGCTCTGCCTTTTCTCAATATGACTGATGAAGCTCTATTACTCACCAAAATAAACGATCAGTCAGCTCTCATTGTCACATCAACAAGCAAATGGGCGCCCATTTTTGGCTCCTTTTCTCTAAACCGAAATTAGGAATTCATTTTGCATCCAAATTCTAGTTAATTTAGTTAATCCTATGTATTACTCTTTTCACTAATTATTTCATCCCATTATCAGAATATATTATAATAACAGCAGGGATATTTCTATCAATTCATCATCCATGATGTCATATTTGAGTCCCAATAATCTGACAGGGGAGGTAGATGAGAATTTCAGAAATTCAGGGAAGGTGATTGAGACTGTTAGAAACCTTAGGGGAAGTTTCTAAAATTATTCCTATTTAAAATTGAAATCACACATACACACACACACACACACACACATATATATATATATATATATAATAAAGTCGCATTTTCATCCTTATCGTTTTAGTTTATCTCTTTCCTACGTGGCTTATCAACGTAGTAAGTAGATATAACGCGCTTTATGAGTCAATCCCCTAATAACTACGCTATTCTATCCCTCTTTTTTCTCTTGACTTTACAATTCTAGATAATCCTTCCATAATCATCTCTTCCATTCTCTCACCTTTTTTTTTCCTTAACCCTAATCGTCAAGCCTAAATTTCCAAGGGATTAGTATAAATAATTTTGAATTATGTTTTTAACTCTCTCTCATCTTCAATTCAAAAGTTTGAAATATCAATTCCAATATTAGATTATCTTTATCAGATTATCGCTATCGAAGATGCTCTACATTTTTACTCATTTATATATAGTTATCGATCTATTACTCATCACTTTATCAAGCAGTGCAGATGTTTACACTTTTCCACAATGTTTTTGGAAAGTTTTTTTTTTAACTTCAATGCAAGGACCGGATTTGGAACTTCGTTTTTATTCCCTTCAATGCAAGGACCGCATTTGGACTTTATTTATACTTACTGTATATGGTCTGTAATTTCCTACACCTTCTTCATAGTTAGGTCATTGAATTTGAATTTTCTAAGTTTTCAAAAGTTACAGTTTGGTTTTTATTTCTGGCAAGGTTTTTGTAATTAATTTGTTATTTTAATTTATGAATTCACTCTTCAATTCAAGTAGAACACATATTGCTTTTTTGGTTAGCGATTTAAAAGTGGTCTTTTAAACTATGTGTTTTCACACAAATTTTTAATTGCCTTTGACAATTTATTAATTGTCTTCAATAACGTATTAATTTTTTTTATTTTCTAGGTTTCTGGGGTTAAAAAAATTTTGTGCAGTTTTCAATGTTTTTTTTGTAGACTTTGGTAGAAAGCTTCTAAAGAACAAAAAGGTGTCACTGATTACATAAATGGCAAGGCATCAAGTTCATTGTCATACAGCAGTTCACGTCATGCAATATACATTAGACTATTTAAATTTTTTATATTTTTGACTTAATAGCAAAATACATCTTATGTTTTCGTTTTGGTTTCTATTAGCCATGAACAGATTTAGAATGTTGCTGTGTTCCTATAACTTGATTGATTTTGAATTCTTATTTTTTATTAATATTACATTCGACTTCTTTTCTTTTCACATTAACCTTTAAATCATTTATATTAAGTATCAAAATTAATGTTTTGGTAACGGGTTGGCCATTCTTTTGTTTACAGAAGATCAGCCAAGATTTCATCTTCCCTATTTTCAAGTTTTTGAATATCATCATATTGTTTTTTTTTTTTGGCATTTTTGAATTCTTAATCACTGAATTAGGTGTTAAATTTACATTATAAGATTATTTTTGAATAACAATGTATTTAAGAAAGGTTATAATAGGTTATACAATAAGTTTGTATTTTATGCAAATATTTTTATGAACTACACTAAATAAATTATTATTTTTAGACAATTCCCATTCAATGAATGGGTACAAAACTAATTTATAATGTAAAGTGAAAAAATGATACTCCCTCCGTTCCACTTTGATAGTTCTGATTTCTTTTTCACATGGATTAAGAAAAAGTGATTAATTTTGTTGAAACAATCAATTTAGGTAGCTATTTTTCTAAAATACCCTTACATTAATTAGAGTACAACTTTATGGGAACTTGAATTGATGGTAAAAAAGAATCAACTCTCATTAAATGGGATAGGTTTATAATAACAATAATTTACATTAAATAATGATATTTTAGGAAAATTAAAATGCAACTACATTCTTCAATTGGAAGGTGGAGTACAATTTGGGACAGACGAAAAATGAAAACATGACTATCAAAGTGGGACGGAAGGAGTACAAGTTTGGGATGCAAACTGAAATTAACCCAAGTGAAACATTAAATAAGTACTTGTAAGGAAATAATAAGGAAAAAAAAAAGCTGAGAAAGACAACCATCAAAGTCACCACTACTTTACTAAGCTCTCAGAGCCTCATCCCCAACTTCCCCATGGAAAACAACTCCCAGCAAGCCCAAGCGGCTGCGGCCGCGGCGGCGGCAGCGCAGACCTCGGCTGCTGCATACCCAGGTCAGCCGCCGTACCACCACCTTCTCCAACAACAGCAGCAACAGCTTCAAATGTTCTGGAACTACCAGAGACAAGAGATCGAGCAAGTGAACGACTTTAAGAATCACCAGCTGCCATTAGCCCGGATCAAGAAAATCATGAAGGCCGACGAAGACGTCCGGATGATCTCCGCTGAGGCCCCCATTCTCTTCGCCAAAGCCTGCGAGCTCTTCATCTTGGAGCTGACCATCCGCTCCTGGCTCCACGCCGAGGAGAACAAGAGGAGGACCCTCCAGAAGAACGATATTGCGGCGGCCATTACTAGGACTGACATTTTCGACTTTTTGGTCGACATTGTGCCAAGGGATGAGATCAAGGATGAGGCCGCCGGACTGGGAGTCGGCGTCGGAGTTGGGATGGCACCGGGAGGAATTCCTGTGGGGTCCGCTGCTAGTGGGGTGCCTTACTATTACCCCCCCTTGGGCCAGCCTGCTCCTCCTGGAGTGATGATCGGCAGGCCTGCTGTTGATCCGAGTGTTTATGTGCAGCCGCCGCCTCCGCCGTCGCAGGCCTGGCAGTCGGTTTGGCAGACGAGTGCGGCGGATGATGGGTCCTATGCTACTGGAGGTGGAGCCAATGGTGGCAGCCAGGGCAATCTTGACGGCCAAGGGTAATGACATTTGAAATTGCTTAATTTTTCTTTATCTTGATTGTTTTTGCGTTGATAAGAGTTTGTCTTAGTCTGTTTAGAAATGGTTGACTGCAAAATTTCGGTTGTTTTTTTTTCTTTTTTTGGCTGCAGATCTGTTCTTGTGAATGCTAATTTAATTTGTGATTTGGGACCCTATATTTGGGGCCTTTTTTGTTTCTCTATGATATGGAACTGTTTGTCTTTGAAAAATGCATTCTTTCTCCCTGATTTTGGGAGAATAGCTGGAAAAATGAGAAATTGAAATCTAACATTAAGTGCCAGATGATACTTCACATGATGGTAAATGTGGACTGAAATGCTTGAGAAGGTAATTTGGAATGTTATACGCTCTTTCCTTTTGCTATATGTCTCAAAGATTGAATATTGATTGGGTGGTTTCAATTCTTAGTTAGTGATGGCATGAAAAGTGTCTTAAGATGAAAGGTCAGGGTGTGGTGGTATGAAAAGTGTCTTAAGATGAAAGGTCAGGGTGTATTGGTTTCGATTTTCTTTGATGAAGGATAGATACTATCTCGATCGTTGCAATTGACTTTTGGCTATTCCTACAGGTAGTCAGTGTCTGATAGATAATGCTGGTGATTGGTGCATGATAGTTGTCAGTAGCTAAATTGGGATACGAATAGTGTCTGATCGATACTGTCTAGTGTGCTGCTGATTGGTGCATGATAGTGGTCAGTAGCTAAATTGGGATACATGTTAGTTGTTGGTGATTTAAGAATGTTGGATCTACTTCAAACCTTTCAAACTTCTCTCTGCCATTCTTGCATTTTTACTGTCTAAAATTCTTTTTGCCTGACTTGCTGTATCACCCAAAAACTCGAACAACTCCTATGTTGTACATACTTTTCATCTTATGATGTGTAAAGGTTTGATGAAGGAAGCTCCTGGAGTTAAAGAATATACCGACTCTATTATCTTCTTAAAGTTGTCGTTTCATATTTCTTGTGAAGAAGCGACAGGTTGGGCAGCTTTAATTCAGAATTTGGTTTTTTATTCGGTTTTTAATTGTGCCAGGTTTCAGGTTAGTCTAGCTTTTCTTCGTTGTTTCATGAAAGTTAGTGGACCAACGCAATCTACTTTTTGATTAATGTGTGTAAGTGGTGCGAGATTTTTGTTGGTGGCTAAAACGTGTCAGTGGTTAGAAGAGATAAGGATGTCCACCTACTCGAGACCTTTCCACGTGTCTCCGTTCTTTCTTTGTTACTATCCAAGATGAAATTGCTGCTTTTATTAATTATGATTGAAAAATTAAGCAACGAATCCTTTATGTGCTTAAGCAGCTCATATGGAGCACATTCTTCCTATATAACAGATGTCTAAAGGCCTGCTAAAGGAAGATCTCTGTTATGGACGTAATTGCAGATGATAATTTAGTATAATACTTGAAAGAGAAAGGATTGGAAGGAAAATAATGATGGTGGTGATGATGATGATGATAATAATATGAAAAAAGCTGTTTAGATTTAAGATAAAGTTATTATTTATTTATTTTCTAAGTGCTGTTTTGCATTTATATCTTTCTTTGGATTTCTTTTGCTGTGAGTTTAAATCACATTTAGTAAATGTTTCAGTTAAACATATTATACTGTAATGTGTATCTGTGCTGTGCTATATTTAATTATGTGAAATATGTATACATGTTCAATGACCTAAAGTACATGATGAAAGTGCACGTACATATTCCTTGCCTCTGAATAAGACACTCTTGCTTCTAGGAAAAGAAATGTAGCCAAATAAATACACAAAATCAGGCCATTGAAAGGAATTGAAGAAGACTTCCTTGAACTGAAACTTGGTTTGCTTGCATGGTTCAGCCAAGTGTCAAGATGTCTTAGAGAAGTGTGCTTAAAAGAGAATTAAGTGGTACTTCCCTTGTATGCTAATCTCCCCCCCCACCTAAACTAAATATCTCCATCTCAAACCTTTCCCCACCCCTTTTTTTTTTTTTCTAAATCTCTGCCTTTGAAACATGGTGAGTAGAGAAACCACCAAGGGAGAGTGAAAATGAGAAACTGCCAAAACTATGATCCTTCCACTTTTTTTTTCTTTTTTTTTCTTTTTTTTTTTTCAATATCTAATTTGGAAAAATTAAGTGTGAAAACATTTGTGTGCAACTAATTTTTATGGAGTTCCTCTTAGTATTTATGTGTATACAGATCTCTTCATATACAATAAAACATATATGCCAGTGGTTATTAAAATTTGTTGTATTTCTGTTTATTCATGCCATGGTCTGTGTTTCAGATTAAGCTGAAAATTTGAATATTTAGCTTGAACTGGTTTCAAAAGTCAACCTCATGAATGAGTTCTGTTAACCCCAGGAATTATTGGTGTAAATAGCTTGAAGGGGTTCATTAAGTTCTGTATCTGAAGCTCTAAAGTTCAGACCACAAATTAAGTTGTCACCAATCTAATACTAAAATGTCCCTGCAATCTAAAAAAAGGAAAGCTGACATCCATTTACTGCATTGGTAAAGGAGGGAGTAAGACTGAAATCTATCCTTAAAAAATTTAAAATAAGGTAAGGAAAGAAGTCTATAATCCCTTAGCTGGCTTTTCTATTTTGAGAGAATAATTAGAACTCCATTGGGTCTGATTCATAGTTGAATGTGATTGACAACATAATCCATGGGATCAGTACCTTCCAGAACCTCTCAGCTGCCACTTTTTATTGTTTCTCCCAACCAAAGAATCTGCAGCCGCCTCAGTTCTATTTGCCGAGTGGAGATTGCTTGTCCTTCCAGATATTAGTCTCTAATTCAATCCCACTTACTGACCTGAAGCTGGAAAAAGTGTCACTAAGCCTATTCATAGGCAGAGGCTCCTTGAGTTCTTAATTCTTGCCCTCTGACGTTGGGCTTCCATTAGAAAACTTGAAATCTTTTTATTGGGTTGATGAAATGTTTTGGTTGCTTTGACTTGGTCATAATTATATTGGGAAGCTTATTGACTGGTTGCTTAGCAACTGGTTCACAATTATATCGGGAAAAGCTTTCCTTGTGCTAACTGAGATTCAAGTGCATTATCAAATAATGTTTGTCAAATCTAGTGAAATTTTTTTATTAGGTTTTTATCTTGTAGAATGCTATGGTCAGGTTAAGTCACAAAGGTTGCAGGTGAAGTCCTTGAGAAAGTTGAATTTGTCACCACTCGATGCATCCCAGCCATTATCTTTCCATTGATTATAACCTGTGTGATTCACAAAAGCCAAAAATTCTGTGTTTCCTTCTTGAATTATTGAGCCTGTCTAAATAGTTTGAAGTGGTTTCAACAGTCAACCCCAAGAATTGGTTCTGTTATTCCAGGGAGCACTTCGATCGCTAACTATTTTGCCAGTCTTGATTTTGAGATGTTGCTTTCTCCATAGCTTGGATTTTCCATATATGTTGTGTATTGTCAAATGCACAAATAATTAAGTCATGGGGTGGCATGAACTCTGGATTTGTGATTCAAGTCTCTTGCTTTCATTGATTATTAATTTCTTCTGAGACCTTATACTAACATATAGCTTCAGTCTCTTTACCCTCAGTTTACCGTAATTACAGGAACATTTTTTTAATACTATTATAGCCTGGTGTTAAGTAAATTAATTTGGGATATTTGTGACAGTATAGCTCGACTGTTGGACTAATTCATCTCTTGGAAAAATGTTTATTTGAAACTTCTTTCCTAGAAACTACTTTCCTGAAATTCCGTGTACACACAAAGATTGTTGAGCTCAAGCTAACACTGTTTCATATGACGCTTCAGGTGAACAAGAGCAGCTGGAAGCTGAAGGTTGCTTGTCCAGACTCGAGAAGGAATTCTTTGAGTTCATTTCAAGAAATTGTATAATTATTGCTGTCTAATTTGATGTAAACTCCTTGTAGGTCTCTTGTCATATCTAGGACTTACAATGTTTCCAGACTGAAACTGTATTATTTGATCTAATACCTCCTTGATGGATAATTCCTTCTTAATGTAGTTGGAGGATTCATTCTGTAGATCTTATCTTGTTAGTTTAAACTGTGAATCCGTGAGTTTGAGAGGAAATAAGCCGAATGCCTAGCTTGACCAAAAGAAGATGCAAAAGAGAAATTCCAAAATAGATCTCCTAAAAAAATTTAAAAAAAAAGAAAAATGTGTTTTTGTTGAAGCACGGCTTTGGGGGTACGTTTACTTTTTTAATTTAACAAAGAAAATTTCTACTCCATTCAACTAGTTCCGGGTTCGAATCCCGAGCAACCTATTGTCATATTAAATTATATGTATAGAAATCCTTATTTGATTTTTGTAATCCAACATTATTTTATTTATTTCATTTTTTTTTACAAAAAATTAGAATAGATCGATATTGTTTGACACGTGTATATAAGGCGTGTTATATTGTTGAATAACAAGCCTTCCACTTTCTATTTATAGAGAATTTGTGTGTTGAATAACAAGCCTTCCACTTTCTATTTATAGAGAATTTGTGTGCTTGGAAGTCCTTGATAATTAAATAATTAAATAAACCAAAATTTTACCATGACTGCAATTTTAGAGAGACGCGAAAACGAAAACCTATGGGGTCGTTTCTGTAATTGGATAACCGGCACTGAAAACCGTCTTTACATTGGATGGTTTGGTATTTTGATGATCCCTATCTTATTGACTTCAACTTTCGTATTTATTATCGCCTTAAGTATGTACAGATAAGTGACTTAAACAGCTTAATGAAGCAAGCATGATTGCATAATCTCTGCACTATCTTTTCCACATTAGGTGAATCAATTCCTTGGTTACCATAGAAAGATGTGAGACATCCCTCAGTCCTGTATGGAGCAAGAAAGTGTCATTTTACACAACAATGGATCTCATGCTCAGCTGTAGTTGAGGGTTTTTTTTTTTGGACAGAAATAAGAGAATATCAATGATTACACAAACAGGTTAATAAGGTATTTTTCAGTTATTGATGAAGCCTTGGTTTAGTGGTTAAAATTGAAATATCAGAACTTAAGATTTTGGAGAAATGGTTCATAAGGCTGGAAAAATCAATGATTTCAGCAATTAAGAGAAAATAAATGATCTCATAGTGGTTTTGGATGAAACAAATATTGTGTGGAGATATCTCTTTATCACTTTTGATTTTAAATGTATTTATTGGGAAATGAATGGTTACTTTTGCTAGAAAACAACAGAACTCTGCAACCTGTAAAAGGCAACAATGGTCAAAAGCAAATAGAACTTTTAAATAGAATGTAACATGTGATCTATCATAAATGAAGCCTACATTGTGGCCAACTGCGTGAGCAAATTATTCCTATTTTTTCGAAGGGAAAATGGCAGTTTTGGACAAACAGTGTGTGGCCATGGACTAATTTGGCCATTTATGCTTGAAAACAAAAATTGATTGAGCAAGTTTCCCTTATATGATAGCAATTAGACATTTCAAGTTAGAGGAAGAGTTGACTCAAAATATAAGTTCACTTTTTTGTTTAACCAAGGAAAAAATGTACCTCCATAATGTTATTATTGCTAATGCAAATTCCCTTTTCTGCCCGTACTTGAGTTAATAAATTAAAACAAATCCTATGTTAAGCAACATACAATTTAAGCCACAAATTAAACTAACGGATAATCCATCGCCTTGATTTTAGAGATTTTCAAGTTTGTATCTATCACTTGGTAATGTTGTACTTAGATTTACAGTCGCTTATTATAAATGAACATTAAATTAAATTTACCCTAAAAAATGTTAAAAGATTAAAGGCAAATTCGAAATTAAAAAAAAAAAAATAATGTAGTTCAAAATCAGCATTTATTTCCCAAGCAATTCAAAGTCAACAAAATGTAAAGATTGAGCAAAATGAATGGAAAAACGATCTGACTTACAATTTAGCAAATCATACTACATGTCAATACAAGATCAGATGGTCATTCTCTTCCGCTATCTTCTTGAGTTGCTGCCTCTTTCACATCAATGATAAAACTATATTCCTGGTCACATCCCAAATAGGAGTCACTCATGAAATATAGCATGTAATTCCTTCTTCCAGCTTCAGCAGGAGCATCAAAATCGAGTCTGACTGTGGACTTCCTCTGAAAGGTAACCGTCTTAATGGCAAGCAATTGGTCAGTTTTAGGGTCACCAACCACAAGCCACCATCCTTCTTCCTTAACTTGGGGATATCTAGGAGCATCAACAGGTCCAATTTCTGATCTCCCCTCAAGATCTCTTTCCAGAGTTACATGCACCTTAATGTTTTCTCCAGCCCTCACATTATCCCTGTCAGGAACATCATATGCTAAATCAATGTTAGGGAAACGGTTACAGAATCGTGCAATATCCAACAACTGCGACTCGGACATTTGCAAAAGCTCGCGCCTTTCATCGTCCTCCATCTCCACCAAATCAAAAACTGTCTCTATACTCTTTCCAGGGTTCTCTTGGCACTTTTGTGCCAATTCCTTAGTAAAATGTGGGAGTTGCAGGAGCACGGAATCGCGCTCCCACATGCCCTGAGTTACCATCTGACTCACTTCCATCGCGAGAAGGGCAAGAGTAAGCCAACCATTGCTGGAAATAACATCAACCATGGCTTGGAGCAACCTTGGAGCAAATATAAGCACCTCTTGCTGGTCAGATGCCAAATTTCCACCTAAAAGTTGCCGAGAGAAGTGAGCTTGCAGCAAAGCATCAGCTTTGACCTGAGGATCAGTACATTCTGAGTTATCAAATGAGAAACGTTGGTGATTAATCAACCTCCTAATCAGCTCTTCTTCACCTGGTCTAACTGGAAGTTGTTCATACTCTGAAGCTGAAGCCAAGATATCCAGTAAACCCTTCAATTTGGTTTTGGAGTTCAAAGAAGAACTAAAACGTTCAATTGTGCTGTAACTCACATAGTAGTACGATGCTATCCTGCCAAGATTTAAAGGTGAAAGTAAGAAATCATCTTCAACAAGAACACATTTACTTGCTTCAAGATCACTTATTGTGTTTTCAACAAGCTCTGACAGGTGATCAGATAAATGTCTGTGATTAACACCCTGCAAATTATAGTAGTTTGGATTCTGGGTGAGCCTCCTATACATGAATGTCCATGTTAGATAATCCACAGCGTCCTGCTTGTTTTGTATGGCCTTGACAACCACCTCAGCATTCAAATTGTCATGCAGATAATGATGCAAATGGCTTTCAACTGGGAATGCTTCGTATAAGAACTTCTTGTAGTACTCCTTACGTGGCGCATGACAGAAGATTACACATTTCCCCAAGTTATCAACAAGAGGTCGGTTGGCATGACCCATCATCTGCAGCAAATCAGTAACAGGGTAGTCTCTATGAGCATTTTCTCTGCCATCATAATGTCGAGTGCCCATAATCACCACTAGATGTGCAGACAAGGCCACTCCCCAAGACATTGAACTACTCATAACACACACTTGAATCCCTCCAGTTTCAAACAGAGTCTTGACTATATCTTGATCAGTACCAGTTAAGCCCTCCTGCAAATAACCCACACCATACCGAAGCGTCTCTTTCAATGTAGGTTCTTTAATTCTATCAATGAAAGGTTCCAAATCTCCTGCAGACTGTAAAAGGAACATTATTTTGTCGGGGTCCACACTTGCATAAGTCATCAGATCCACAGCAGTCAAGCGGGCATGCTTCCTGGCAGGAACAAACACAATTGCAGGTTTCCCTTTCTTGGCGTGTTTGACAATAGCAGTATAAGTGAGTTTTGTCATGGCCTGCATCCTGGCTTCAAAATTAGCAGCATCAATGCCCTGAACATGTATGTCCAAGGGTACAGGTCGCACACCGGGAGGAAAGTTGAAAAGACCATGAGAGTTCGCTCCAATCCATTCTCCCAAATCTTTGGCATTAGCAAGAGAAGTTGATAAAGCTACAATCCTGATCTTGTTCTCAAGCTGACTTGCAATATATCTCATTCTAGAAACTATAACCTCCAAAATAGGCCCACCCCGGCCCCCAATCAGATGGAGTTCATCAACAATGAAAAGACTAACTTGCTGAACATGCTTCCTCTGTTTCCAACGGCGAGATACAGCATCCCATTTCTCTGGAGTGCTAATAATTATATGACCTCTTTCAAGCAGTTTGATATCTGTCGCTATCTCACCAGTTAATTCAACCACTTTCATCCCTAGCCCATCTCCAAACTTCCTTTTCCAGTCATTATACCGCTCCTTAGCAAGAGCCTCAATAGGAGCAATGTACACAGCACGCAGGATACTTTCAGAACCTTTTTGGTGATTTCTCAATATGGCAAATTCTGCACATATTGTCTTTCCACTACCAGTGGGTGCAGCTACTAAGACATTGTCATCCGAGTGGTACAGGATAGTGAAAACCTGAGTTTGGACAGGATTAAAGTGCTCAAACTCTTGATATAGAGCTTCATAAGATGGATTTCTTAGAGCTCTCACAGGCAAGGGTTGCAAGTCTAATAACTCTGTGGGAGGAGGATATTTATCTGGCAGAATCAGGTGCCGGAAAGAAACAGGTAAGACAGTCTGTGACCCAAGCCATCGATCTGACACAACGCGAATGAAGTACTGGGGAGGCAGTGGTTCATGCGTTGAGACTGTGAAATCCAAAGTATGATCCTCATCGATATGTTGTTTCTTTAGCAAGAAATATTCATGATGGAGAATATTTTCCCCGTCATTATCCTCCACAATTACCCAAAATGGTTCCACAAATCCATGTACTTTGTCGTCCCATTGGAAATCAGGTGTAATGGTGAGCTCAACCTTCAAAACTGAGTGAGTGATTGGTTGGACATGAGCCGCCAAGTTAAGCTTTGGGAATTGATGAATCAACTTGTGGAGAGTTCTCCCCATCTTAGGAAAACGGATGAGTTCTCCTATCTCCTGTGAGGAGAGGTCGTAGTATCTTTCCCAAGCCAGATCTTTCTTCTCCAACTTCATCAAAATTTCATTTGGAATCCCATGAAATTGACGGAGTGGTGTCTGGACACTCCACATTCTCTTGTCAATCATTTTGCACCACTTCAATGCCTTCTCTGTTAATTTGGCCCATCCTCTCTTTAGAACAATCTCAAACAATGCTCTCATAAGACGCCCAGCACTCTGGGTAATAAACACCATTTCAGATGCCAAAGAGAGACCTTCAAGCTTCAGTTGCGAAATGTATGCCTGAAGAAGAACATTAATCTTGGCACTAGGCTCCTCAATACTCTCTTTGATAGGAATAGGGACACGGTCCAGAAGCTTTCCCAATTCAACCTTCTCATCTTGTCTCACTGTCACATACCTAAATTCTTCACTAAGGCCAAACAGACGACAAAGCTCAATGTCCCCCATAGTTGGCTTCAAGTGCTCATTGTATGTAGAAATTGTTCCATGAGTTATGTAGTAATTGCTGGCAATGCGTCCCAAGTCAGTGACCTGGAAATATCCACTTTTCCTGTCATATTTCACTAGGTTATTCTTGTGCAATAGTGTTGCGGCTGAATGTACCAGATCAGCTCTCCTTTCTTCCAACATATTATCAACAGCAAGGGCATCATCAGCAGCTAAACCATAAAGGCTAGGATTCCGAAGCATGCGAAGATTAAGATAAGTATAAGCGAGCCAAGTGCAAGCTTCTTTAGCATTCTGAACGCTTCCAAGGACAATTTCTGCATTCAACTGATCAGCTAACTTCGACAGAAACTGGCTTTCAATGGGAAGCTGCTGATTCATCAAAGACAGATAATACTGTAGCTCGCTATGTCGGGTTATAATAATTCCTTCCCCAAAAGTGTCAAATTGAGGCCTTCCGGCACGGCCAAGCATCTGCATAACATCAAGGGGGCTTAGTTCAGTCCACGCTCCCTTTTCAGGATTGTATATCTCGGTACCTTTGATAATCACAGTATGAGCTGGTAAATTGACACCCCACGCTAGAGTAGCCGTGGAAACCAACACTTGTGCATGCCCACCAGAAAAAAGATCCTCGACAATTTGACGATCAGCTCTGACCATACCAGCATGATGAATTGCAAAACCATAAGGTAGTAAGTCCTTGAGATCATTGCTCTTGACAAGCTCCGTGTGACTCTGAAGAATTTCACGGCTTGCACTGTCCTCTTTTAAGAATTTAGCAAGAGTATCATTAGCAAGTGCAGCATCACGTATTGCACGAGCTGTCCTGGCAGTGTCTTTCCTGGAGTGCACGAAAATAAGCACCTGATGCTTTCCTGCAACATTGATTACTTTCTCATAGCACACATCATTCATCAACTGAAATCTCTGCAGCGGCTTCTTTACGGAGATTCCTACATACTCTTGCGCAAGAGAAACGGGTCTATAGCTATTGTCAAAGTGAAAGAGACCTTTCTTAGCATCAACGCGCAAGAACAAAGCTATATCTTCATAGTTTGGAAGTGTTGCTGACAAGCCCACCAACCTTATGTGCTCTTTGGTGGTCTCAATCTGTCTAACACTTCTTGCAACAATACTCTCCAGTACAGGACCTCGGTTATCATGCAACAGATGTATCTCATCAATGATTAGCAGTTTCACAAGCTGGGTGTAGGTGCGGTCACCTGATTTCCTGGTTATTATATCCCACTTCTCGGGTGTTGTAACAATGATCTGAGTCTCTTCAATCTGTTGACGCGTCAGTGTCTGGTCTCCGCTCAGCTCTTTCACCTTGACATCATAATCCTGGAGACGATTGGAGAGGTTACCGACCACTTCAGCAACTAATGCCTTCATTGGAGCAACATAGACAATTTTGTAATTGCTGTGGTTAAAAGAACCATCTTGATTTCTATTCAAAGCAATCTGCTGAAGGATGGTGAGCATAGCAACATTGGTCTTCCCTGCACCAGTGGGAGCACATAAAAGAATATTATCTGCACTAAAAAGGGCAGTTTCATAAACTTTACTTTGAACCCTGTTTAACTGCGCCATTCCTTTGAAAGCCGGCTGCGCCCAGGCAGGCATGGAAGAGATCTTTATTAGTTCTTCACCAGGTGCTAATGGCTTCGGCTTCAAGGCTGGTACATGAATTTCTTCATATCCCTTCTTTTGATTCCTGAAAGAACCTCCTGGAAGCTCACACCTCTTATTTGCCATAAAAAGACCTCCCTGGTGGAAAGCAAGGCTGTCAAGATCAATTAACTGACGTTCCCCTGACAGCCAACCACCATCAGCTTCTCTATCGGCTAACACCATTCTTTCACGTTGCCCATCTCCTCGTCCTTTCTTATCCTTCAATCGGAGTGCTTCATCTCTAATGCTCTTCTTCAGGTTCTTCTGCCTCTCTTTTGCAGTAGCCCTGGACCGGATGCTGTGCAACTGTTCCAGAATTGCAGCATGATCTGGCCCCTGCGCTACCATCTCCACCTCAATTTTCTTCCTATCCTCTTTGCCTTCAGCCCTTGCCAAACGAGTGCACCAAACTATCTTCAGCCGGTTCTGCAACATAAACTTGACGAGACTGAACTTATCAAACTGCATATGCAACAAAAGTTTAAGTTCAACATCACAGTCATTACCTTCAGTAAGAATCTCGAGGATCTCCTCAGCAAGCTTCTGGCTCTGCTGGGCATCAATCTGGTCCCCATAAGCCTCTGAAATCTTCCTCTGAAGCCAATAGGCATCAATGTCCCTAACATTCAAGGCCATCTCCTCATCCCTAGCATCCTGCATCTCGTCATCATCATCATCAATCCCACGACCCATCCACATTGCACCAGCACCATTGGTGCAATTATTCACGTAGACTCCATCATCTTCCTCCTCTTCATCCTCCTGCACCAAATCATACACACATCCATTATCCACTTCTTCATTCTCCTCAAATTCAACCGCAACTCCAACATCATCATCATCAAGACCATCATCCCCTCCCGCAGCAGCATCTCGGTAATCAGTAATGAGCCGCCCGATAGACACGACATGATCAAACACTTGGTTGGGGATAGGATTACTCAAGAACTTCTCCATCTCCTTCTTCTTATCATGGTTCTTGAGATTATCATTCTTAAGAACAGCTAAAATCTCATCTGCAGCGCCCCTAACAACATTAACAGGCTGCCCACCTAACTGTTGCTGAATAAAACTGAGCATGGCCTCATAGGCCGCCCTGGTTTCTCTACTTTTAGGTTGATAAACACCCTCGTCAATCAAAGTAAAAACACTTTCCTCGTGAACAATCCTCCTCTTCTTACTCTCCCTCCCGGAATTCGCTTCAGAAGCTAGCGATTCTCGCTCCTTCTTCTTCGACTCTTCATCCCGGAAGACACGATCACCAAAGGTTCTGGGATCTATTTTGCCTCGAAGGGACTCGGGCTCGCCGGAGGGCTCCTGGGCGTCACGAGGGTGGCGAGACTCGGAAGTGAGGATAAGACTGGAGTTGGCTCCATACTCATACTGTTTGGAACGGGCGCGAGCCTCCGCTCCACCACCGGAATCTGACATAGCTAGAAGCTACGGCGGCGTGACGGCTTCTCCTCTTTGCTTGGCGACGGTTATTAATCTTTGTTCGGAATTTACTAAAGTAATTATTGCAAGTATAACTGTAGGCGGATTTAAGGCTATGGATATATATATATATATAGAGCCGAATTGACCGCCTCAAAAGATTTTGTTTAGTTATAACCGAATCCTATGTATAGTATTATCTATTATGGATTTAACGGCACATGTTTTTTTCTTTTTTCTTTCCTTAATAGCACATTTGAGTGTCAACCAAGAAACCTTTCTATCTCCAAGGAAAGGCTAAAGATTAAGGCAAGGTACTCTGAATTAGGCTCTATTTCTATTGTATTGGAGAAAACTCTTTTACATTACGCCTGAATGAAGCAACCTTATTCATAATATATTTTAGGGTTAATTACATTTACCTCCCCTGAGATTTGATCATATTACCAATCAATCCCTGTAATTTGTCCAAATAACGGTCTCACCCTTTGAATGATCAAACATTTAACAAAATCCCCTTAATGCCGAAAATGCCCTTATTGAGGTCATGTTCCATTAAAAAAAAGAACATATTTTTATTTTATTAACCCTGAAACAATCCAAAAAAATAGAAAAAAGTTTTTGCTTATTATTTTATAAAAATCATATCTTTGCTTCCATAAATAGTTTTCAAATCAATAATTATTTTAAATCTTAAAAATGAATATTAAAAATTAGATAAATTGAAAGAAAAATAAAAAAATAAACAATTATTTTAAACCCTCAAGTATGGTTCGAATTTGTGGTTCAAGGCATGTTGCGGAGAGCACAAGGCATGTTTTCCTCAATTTGAACCATACTCCAGGAATTAAAATAATTTCTTCTTTTTTTATTTTTCTTTCAATTTATCTAATTTTTAATATTCATTTTTAAGATTTAAAATAATTATTGATTCAAAACTATTTATGGAAGCAAAGATATGGTTTTTATAAAATAATAAGCAAAAACTTTTTTCTATTTTTTTGGATTGCTTCAGGGTTAATAAAATAAAAATATGTTCTTTTTTTAATGTAACATGGCCTCAATAAGGGCATTTTCGGTATTAAGGGGGTTTTTGTTAAATGTTTGATCATTCAAAGGGTGAGACCGTTATGTGGACAAATTATAGGGATTGATTGGTAATATGATCAAACCTCAGGGAGGTAAATATAATTAACCCTATATTTTGGTACTTTTGTTGGTTATATATAAAATTTTGAATGAAATTAATCAAGTTTTGCCGTCTAAACAATCATTACAAATTTCATCAAAAATTTGACCCATTTTTTACTGTCTAAATGTTTGATATAAATTGAATATCAAAATATTCTTAAAAAAATTTTATTTTTTCATATATTGATCTGGAGGTTAAAAGAAAATTAATGACATAATAGCATGATTTTATAACATTATATAAATTTAGACATGAATAAATACAGAAACCAATGGAAAGATTCAATAGAAATGATCCTAACTCAAGTACTCTCGGATTAAGACTTTAGTTGCTTTCTTTTTCTGAGATTAGAAATTATTTTTATTTCCTTTCTTTAGTACTCATATTGCCCAGAAAATTTCTAAATTCATGTTGTCCCACATTAATTGACGTCTTTGAGGCAAAGCCTATTGCGGATTATGGTGAATGGTCAACACTTCCAAGTGTCAAAACTGCGAGATTTCATGTAGAAGGACATGTAGAAGTTAGGGTAAATTAACTATTGAGTCCCCAAACTATTCTAACTATCTATTTTGACCCGTTATCTATTTGAAGTCTCAAACTGATCCTTCAACAATAAAAGCCATCAAATTTTGATCCTTTAGTCCTTCTCTACCATTAAAGTTGACAGGTATAGGGGCAAAATTTGATAGATCTAATGGTGAAAATGAATTGAAGAATTAAATTTGACAGTTTTTATTATTGGGAAGGAAATTTGAGATTTGAAATAGATAAAGAGCCAAAAGTTGACAATTAAGATAGTTTTAGGGCTCCTTAGATAATTTACACTTGAAATTAGAACACATAACTTGTATTTGTCAATTTGCCAACTTTTAAACACTTTGGGCTGCTCTTCCTTTCGAAACACCTAAAAACTAATATCTTTATTGTTAAAATTATGGATTCTTAAACTAAATATGTACAAAAAAAATATGTATTAAGTAGCAAAAATCTATATATTATTATTTTCTAATATTATTATTTTATATGCAAAGCTGAATCTTAGTAAGTTCCTTTTTTTTTTATATGATTTTAAGAGAGGGATACAATAGAAGATTCACACTAATAAATATTAAAAAAAATGTAAATTAACATATTGAAGGACATGATTTCAAGCTTTGCATATAGGAATCTGGCTTGAGCTCTTCAATGAATTGCATTTCTTGAACTAGACTCGAATTCGGTCAATGCAATCTTGAGTTTAAACTTTGATCGAACAAACTCGATTGAGTTGGACTCTTTTATATGCCTATTTGGGAGAAAGCATAGCTACTCATGCTATTAGGAAACAACAAAAACTCAGTATTAGTAAGTGAGGAAAAATAGCATTAACACACTGGTACCCCGTATGATAGATTGCTAACTATTAAGGATTTATTTTTCCATTCTCCCGACTTTTGTGCAAAAAATTACATTTAGCAAAAGATACCTACTAATGATGTCTAAAGGCTTGATGAAGTAAGCTCCTAGACTTCTAGACTTAAAGAGTATACCTACTCTATTATCTTCTTAAAGTTTGTCATTTCATATTTCTTGTGAAGAAGCGACAAGATAGGTGGCTTTTATTCAGAATTTGGTTTTTGATTAGGTTTTTAATTGTGCCAGGTTTAAGGTTAGTCTAGCTTTCCTTTGTTTTTGGTGAAAGTTAGCGGACCAATGCAATCTGCTTTTTAATTAATTTGTGTAAGTCATGCGAGATTTTTGTTGGTGGTTAAAACATGTTAGTGGTTAGAAGCGATAAGAATGTCCGCCTACTTGAGGCCTTTCCACATGTCTCTGCTCTTTCTTTGTTACTATCTAATATGAAATTGCTGCTTTCATTAATTACTGGTAATATTGTACATGCGTTGCACGTCGTTGGATGATATGTAGTTATATCATTTTGTTTTGTTTTTATGATGAATTTACCTTTGGAATGTAGAGTTGGGAATAGAAGTAAGTGTAGGAATTGCGTGTTACAAAATTTTGAAAAATCAACAATGCAAAGCTGTTGAGTGTGTCTTTGTATTCCACATCAGAATTTTTATAAAAAAATATTTCGTTTTGGTGATTATAAATATAGTGGAATTAATTGAGTTTAATTATGCTAAGAGCACCAGTCCAAGTGCCATGTGCACCAGTCCAAGAGAGTTTTGGAGGGCCCGTGCCTGAGAGGAGTTTTGGTTTGGCATCAAACCAAAAGAGCAAGTCATGGGCCTTTGAACCATTAAGCATTTAGTGCTATTTAACCTCTTTTGTGTTTTCAGTCTTAGGTACATTTTGGATCCGAAAATTATTTCCTAAGATTTTGTACTCTTTTTCTGTTATAATAAATTTGCTATCCCTTCACCCGTGTACATAGGTCAATTGGATTGAACCACGTAAATTTCGTGTTTCTTTATTTGATTTATTTGTTTTATTATTGTCATCATTGAGTTGGCAAAAACCCTATTATTCTCGTTTGTTGACATGTGTCGAGCCTGTGCAATAATAATTACTAAAAAGTTCTAGCTACCACCACAATTAATTACAGAACAAATTCAAGTACTGGAGCAAGGATCCTAGGTGTGCAATGCCTTACTTGATTCACCTTGTTCCCGAAGAGTTTGCTTGATTCGATATACTAGAATTGTCTATAAAAGTATTAAATTTGCATACAATGGCAAGTAGGGTCGATTCCACAGGGAACGGATAAGAAGTTGTTTCTTTCCAAGTCAATAAAACAAAATTGGGGGATATTTAATAGAGTGAAAATGAAAATAAAATAAACAAAAGCTAACTCAACAAATACAATTTACTAAAAATAGCAATTACTAAAATTCTATCCAAAGGATCAACTTCTCAGGCACGGTCCAATTAAATGATCATCGATGTAAAGATATTTCATTCATTTGTCATTAGGTTGGTTATAGCCATCAACAAGCTCTGACAGCCAGTTCTTCCTTACTTTTTCGACAGTCAAGGTACGACCATTAACTACTTTTCTAACCAGAAAATAACCCTAGGTACGACCGTAGGAATTTAATTATCCAGTTGCATTAAACTTAAAAAAACCCAACCCTAACTAATAAATACGTTAAGAGGATTTATTTAAACTAGATCTCGCGTTTTCCCAATATAAAGTTAATTATGGTGGTTGCCACTAGGTGTCAACTAAACAAATAATTACGGATTCAATTCAATTAACGTGGCAGTAGGCTATTAGATTAAATTAAATATCCGGCCGTTAATACTCAATTAATAAAATACCCATGCACAATTAATCCAGGAAAAGCGCGAATAGTAACGAATTGGAAGGAATAATGAAGATTCGATTAGATCTCACAGATGCTATGGACCGCGCCCTCGCATCGACCTTTGGGTAGAGGAGAAACCTAGCCGCTCCTCATCGTATCAATTTCGCGTGGTTCAATTGATTCCATCCATACAATTGCCAAAGACTTGGGAAAGATGAAATAACGAAGGAACGAAAGAGAAAGTCTCTTAGTTTCTTTTCTTGTTTTGAGTTCGTACAGGAGAAAAGTCAAGAGAAAGTCTCACGAAAGTTGTCAAAAGCAAAAGCAGAGAAAGAAATCGTCTTCGTACTGGAGCCAAAAGTAAAAGCAACGCACAAAGTTTAAAGAAATTCATCCACACGCTCAAAATAGAGAGCAAGAGCATCTAACGGGACAAAGCCAAAGCTAATCTATTGATATGACGTGAATCTGGATTTTTCTTTTTATATCCTCCAAGTAGCCGCCGCCTAGCAGAAGAGAAAACGTCAGAGAGCAAGCCTTTCTCTAGGAGTTTTAATCCCCTACACCTTCACGGTTCACGTGAACCCGACTTCCTAATTGCCCTCCTGCTGCTACCAATCCCGCGGGTCCGGCTTTTAGGTATACCTCAGTTTCTGGCATGGACACCCCATGAAATAAAGAGTCTTTTGAAAATTTGTCTCGCGAGCGCATTTTTTATACCAACCACCTACACTTTACACAAATATCAAATATGAACAAAATCTCAACACTTAGCACCGTAAGTAACTAAAATTAAGACAAAATAACAGTGCAAAAGGTGCTTAATAGTTGCTCTACCATTTGTCAATTTCCTGAAACCAGACCTAACAAATTGGTATTAGAGTTTCAGGTTTTGGGTCATGGTCAGATTTTGGGTTCTTGATGACAATAATAGGTTTTGGATGCTATAGAGAATGGAGAAAAAAAAAATTCATTGGAGTTCAGTTGGGTTTTGAAGAAGAGTTATTTGGCCCGTTGGAACTCATTAAGGGTTTTGAGAAAATGTGGAGTAATATTGCTATGTTCGTGTTTTTTAGCCCATTGAGATCTGTTGAACCTTTTTGTAAGATTTGACCCATTGGGACCTGTTGAGCCTTTTGCATCTTGGTTCGTTGGTGGCTCATTGTGGTTCGTTGGGACTTTTGTGATTCGTTGAGATCCGTTGGGACTTTTATGGAGACTTGTTTGCTATTTATCTACTATTTATCGATGTTGGATATACGCTAAGGTGGAGATTTGTTGAGTGTGTCTTTATATCTCACATCAAAATTTTTATAGAGAAATATTTCCCTTTGGTGATTATAAATATAGTGGAGTTAAATGAGTTTAATTGTGCTAAGGGCACCAAGTCCAAGTGACATGTGCACCAGTCCAAGAGAGTTTTGGGGAGTCTGCGCCTCAATCTGAGAGGAGTTTTGGTTTGGAATCAAACCAAAAGAGCAAGTCATGAGTCTTTGGGTCATTAAGCATTTAGTGCTATTTAACCTCTTTTGTGTTTTCAGTTTTAGGTGCCTTTTGGATCCGAGAATTATTTTTTAGAATTTCGTACTCTCTTTCTGTTATAGTAAATCTACAACCCTTTCGCCCGTGGACGTAGGCCAATTGGACCAAACCACATAAATTTCGTGTTTCTCTGTTTGATTTATTTGTTTTATTATTATCATCATTGAGTTGGCAAGAACCCTATTATTCTCGTTTGTCAATTTCCTTGAACCAGACCTAACAATAGCAATCTTATTGAATGTAAGATGAAGAAAAACAGAAGATATTAAACGTGAAACAATAATCATTAGTGTTTTAATCTTTCTTGACTTTTTTCTTCTTTTTCAATTGAGTTTTGAGTTTAGATGCATCACTTCTTGCTCTCCCTTTTTTGGTTTTGAACATCATATTCAATTTCAATCACCTTTTAATTTTTATCTTTTATTATGTTTTGCCGAGCATGTTGTTCAGATGCAATAGCTGGAGTGGCCTCTTCTTCTTTGTTTGTATTTGGTAATTGTTCGAATGTTATTGCCACTATTGATAGATGTTCATTGGAGGAGTGGTCCATCCTATTCAACTTGATGAGGAATTTGAACTCCTTATACTTTGTGACAATTATTTTGCTATAGAACTTTGATTTCTCCTAGTCTTATTGGGTTTTCAGTATTTGTAAATCAGATAGATTTGAATTAAATGCTTAACTAATGAGAGTTAATGTGTTTATAATTTTAATACTTTTTATGAACTTACTTTGGAAGATGTAGTGCTATCCATATATTCTTGAACTAGACATCTAATAAAATTAGTTGCTAAGTCCTCAAATAATATTATTGTTGCTATCCTTATATTGTACCTATTTTGGAAATGATATTAAATTGTTAACTGTGCTTTTCAGGTTTGTCTTTTTCAAGTCTAGCTTTTTTGTCATGCATTTAATTGAGTGACTTACTTTGGTGTAAAATCTTTTATTGGATAATTACATTTGGGGCATTTTGCATCTTCTTCGAAGTTGATAATTTTTGTGATGCATCCTCTGCAAGCATTGGAGTATGGCTCGGCTTTATTCTCTGTATTGTTAACAATTGCGTTTAAAGTGTAGAAAGCATGTTGCAGAAAAGTAGTAATTTTTTGTTGTTTTTATGATGTTTGGCTATTTTTTTCAAGAGGTTTTCTAAATTAAAGATTCATGAGACGATAAATTTACCTCTTTCAATGAATGCTATTGATGAATAATATTTTTGAGTTGAAGGTGCTTTACCAAGTCCATCTTGTTCTTCAAAATTGTAGCTTCAATATTTTCACTTTTTTTTTTGTAGTAATCCTATATAAATTTTTAGTATTGTAATTGAAGGCATTCAATGCTCAGGCCCATTACAATAGAAATACGCAGCTAAATAACCAAGTATCAACGATATTTTGTAGAAGAAAAGGAAATGCACAAATAAACTAGTGTACTACCTCTGAACATTGTTAAGTATCACATTGCTACCTCTGAACATTGTTAAGAAAAAAACCCACCGTCGGCCCCGGACATGAACAGCTCTTTTTCACCACCAAAGTACTAAAAAAAAACCCATGCATCCAAACCAACAGATATGATAATTAACATTAGAGGAGATGATTTCTTGCCATGGCATGGCATCAAGAAACTATTATCATTTTCTGCTCCCATTAGCAACCCATTTTGGGCATGACCATTCATTACTTTATTGACACTGGACCTTGTTTTTTGCACACTCTTCGCCCGGCCAAGCAACACCTCAGTGTGAACTATTCTTTCACGAGCCTCATCTACAATAATAACTGAATACTTCGAGAGACACTGGTCCAATAATGCTTCCCTGTTATCCACAATTGTATTCACATTTTGAAAGAAGCAATCAACAGTAAAAATTGATTCTCGCTTGCTACAAACAGTGTCTTTTAGATCAAGATATTACCAAACTTCTAGATGTTTATCTATAGTCTTAATCCCCAAAAGGTTAGGTAAATCCTGAAACTATCTTAAACTACAAAAACACAGATATATCAAAATATAACTAAATTACCAGCGATACAATGTACCTCAATAGCAATCCATCAGTCATATCCAACCTTTTGGCCCAGAGCCACACCACATTCCTCCGCAACCCGTTTTGCGACTGATACAGCTGCAACTCGTCTAGGTTGAGTTATGCCAATCACACCCCCATCACGGCAAAATCCCCCATAGAAAAGATACTGAGGCAACTCTGATTGCAAAATAAATGATGTCACACCCAAAAAACAACATTTTAGGAAGAACACTTGGCAAATATTTTCATGAAGAAAAAGAGGTGAATGCTGGGGGGAGAAGAAAAGGAGGAAAATGAAAATGAATTGCGATACTTGAAAGTTTTAAAATTTTTTAGCACGAATAGAAGACCAGAAAATCTCTATGAATAACATATTATCTCAAGGATACAGTGTTTAGACATGAATGATAAAAAGAAGTTAACTAGTTCACACTTTTCCTCCAATTCAAGAATATGTTCGGCATCCCTGTTTTAGGGGTATTTTAGAAAGACAATTTTTTGCTATAACTCCATCTTTAGTAACTTCTAAAACACCCACAAGTTTAAGAGAAATACCAACAAAAAAAAATACACTAGAAAAACACCCACCACCATTCCACCAACACTGCCTCCCTCCCTACCACTGCCACCTCTCCCCCCTCCTTGTTTCTTCCCTTCTCCTCCCTCCCTCCCCAATCTCCTGCTCCTTTTCTTCTCCCTTCATCTCCCTCCTCTTGCCTTTCCTCCCTTCTTCTCCTTTCCTCCCCCCTCTTTCTAGATTGGACAGGCGATGGAGGCGGGACTGTGGGTAGGGGGGAGGGAGGAGCAGGCAATGGGTGGGAGAGAAGACGAAGGGATGGCACGGTGAGTCAAGGGGAAGAGGGGGTGCCGGTGTTTGAAGAGGGAGAAAAGGCAGAAGCGGAGAGAGGGGATGGGTGGGGGTGGTTGCTGGTGGTGGGTTGCAGAGGTGCTGCTTATGGTGGTGGGCAAGTTGTTTGGATTAGCTGTTTTTGAGGATATTTTAAAAAAATTTTATTGTCGCAGAGTTTTTATAATATATTTTAGAATATTTTTAGAAAATATTTTGGGATATTTAAGAGTAGATAAGCTTTTAGAATATATTTTGAAATATTTTTTAAACATTAAAAAAATTTAAATTACTTTTTAGAGTATTTTTTTTAAAAAATTTTATGTATATTTAAAAAACTAGTTTTTTTGAAAAACTCAGCAATCCAAACAGTAAATTTTAGACAAATTCCTAATAAACACACCATTCAAGTCCAAGCAAACCCCTAAAATCAATTGTTTAATTTATAAAGTTAAATTATAGAAACTAAAGAGTGGCGTTTCAAAAGCTTAATCATTCCATTATAATTAGACAAGCTAGTAAACCAACTTTGTATCAGCAAATAATGGACAGAAAGAGTACCCGTGATGGAGAGTTCCATAAGTGCAACTGCCAAGCTTGGCAAAGAAGTTGCACACCATATGTCAAGAATTGCTTGTAACAAAAAATAGAAGCCTGTATAAAAATGTATTTATGCAAGTTTGTCTATTCACATACATCGAACAGAGCTTGATAAACTGTCAAGCCCCAGGCAATATACGTATAGTAGCCCACCTAGAATACATAAAAGATCTTAACTCAATGTTTAGGACATGCTCATTTAATAGTTAGCCTGGTAATAGTAGTATTAATACACTCAGTGATAAATTGAGTAAGAAAGCAATGCACATTCCCTTTGATGAGGTGTTCTTTGATCCTTGGTGTCTTAGTACACTTTTGTAAAGTCCAAGTTTGAACCCTTGCTCATATATTGTAATGTTCTCTTTTAGTAGAAATAAAAACTTCTATCGTTTTAGGAAAAAAAAAGGGATAATTGCAGAAACCTCCTCTGAGGTTTCTGACATTTGCACTGACCTCCCCTGTGGTTTGAAAAATTACACTGACCTCCCCTGAGGTTACTAATCCTTTGCAAATTCAGTCCAAACGATTAAAATATTGCTTTAGGGAGTGAAATTAGAATTTTATACCAGATTTGTCCTTTGTGCTACATGTTCAATGAATGACAAAGTACTATAAATCAATTATTAATTAATAAACTTTAAGAAATATAGTCTATAGGCAAATACACATTAACTATTTAAAATATTGGTTCTTTACGGGTATTTTACTTTCAAAGAATATATTTAATAAATATAAACTAATCAAAATTTACAAATTAAATATATTTAAATGAAGCACAATTAGCAATTAAAGAAAAGAAACAATTGTAATTGAGAAACCAAAAACTATAAGGGATTAAATTGCAAAAATAAAAAGTTTTGGGGTTAAATTATAATTCTCAAAAGATTAGAGGTCAAAATTAAATAAAAATAAAATTTATGGACCAAAATATAATTAAATTAAGGACCTAAGTGAAAGAAATCTAAAATATAAGGAGCACAATGAAATTACTCAAAAGATTAGGAGCTAAATTATAAAATTTGTTTCTGCATTTTCATTCATTTGGGCCGTGTCACTTTGGCCCAAGAAATATGTAGGCCATTTTCACTAAAAAGTGAGCAAACCCAAAAAAAATTTAAACAAATTTAAATAGAATAGAAATTTTGGGTTTAACATGAAAGCCCACTCACAAGTCCAATAAGAAATGAAACACAAGCTCAAACGAAAAAAATTCCAGTCCACTCTTATTTTTTCTTTCATTTTTTTCTTCTCTTCTTCTTCTTCTTCTTCTTCCCTCTCTTTCTTTTTTTCTCTAATGGACTTCAAGCTTCAACGGCTGGTGTCCATGGCAGACGCCAGTGGCGCCGTCACTGCCGGATCGTCGTTGGCCTCTGACAATATTTTTGATCACAAAAACTCAACAAAATGCCTCTCCACTAGATTTTTTGGATAGAATTCGTTTCCGGCCTTTGTTTTTGCAAAAAACAAGCAAAAAGTGGCAAAATTGACAAAAATAGTCCAGTTTACATTGTTTAGAACCACTATAATCACCATTAAAATTCATAAAATCTACTCCAAAAAAATCTTATGGATCCTAAAGTGTCACTGAGGCCTTAAATGAATAAGAAACAACCCAACTTAATTTGATTTTTCATTTTGGCATTTTTCAAACACTTTATATGCATAAACAGAAACCATTTTCCTTTCCTTAATCTTACTTGTGACCTATCCTGAATTTTCAACAACAACAACAACAACAACAACAAAGAACAGCAAAGGCAAGAGAAACTAAATAGCAAAACATGGATTTGACATGATTAAAAAAACTGAAAAATAGTTCAATGAAAGCGATAGTACCTCTTATGATCTTGGTTAAATTTTTTTGATAAAATTCTAGCCCCCCTCACATCCAATTGCTTGCTTTCCCTTGTGTTTGATTTGTGGAAGAATATGTATAGGGAAAGGGAAGAGAGGGAGTCGAGAAAAAGAGAGAGAGAGATTTTTTTTGTCATTGTTTTGTGTGTGTTAGTCCATGTGTGATTGAAAGAGGGAGAGGCCGAGAGTGAGTGTTCTTTTTTTTCCCCCTCTTGGTGAGTTGTCTTTAGCCTTGAAAAAATTGAGAGAAAATCCAGAGAGGTTTTAGGGGTTGAGAGTTTATGGGACAAAAACTTCTAAAACCTAAAATTAATGGTTAGGATAAAGTAGGATTATGTGTCCCATTTCCCTTCTTTTGATCCATTTTTGGTAGGTGTTAAAGGACAGAATTTGGATGATGAGTTGTGCTTATACCAACCAGACCTTGGGGAGAAAGAATGAATGAAAAAAATCTACTTCAGGTTTTTTGGTTGGGTTTTGTGTAGATTTTTGTGTAAGCTTTGTGGTTAGGTGTGGATTTTCTTCTATTAGGTTTGAAACACAAGAAAAACGTCTACCAAAATCTCCAATTTTGAACATTCGTTTTTCTTTTGATTTTCTTTCTTTTTGCACAAACCTACAAAACAAAAATTAAAATAATTGTTCAAGCAATTTAAGTGAAAAATAAAAATAAAAGTAACATAGTAATAGTAGACTTGAATTTAAGAAAAATTTGGTGTCTACAGGTTTTTTGTAGTTATTGATGTTGTCTTGCTCTACTAGTGAAAATTGAGATATCAGAACTTAAGATTTTGGATTCTAATTCTCCATTGCTCCCGTTCCCTGCATTGGTTCAACAAAGAGACGAGATGTCCAACTTTAAAGTTTTTATCTTCATGAATATATTGTTATTGAGGTATATCTTGTTTTTTTTTCGGAGAAAAAATGTGTCTAGAAAATTTTTCTAGACTTCTTGATCACTCCATTGCCTCCCCTTTGACGAGTTCTTGATTGCCTTTTTTTTTTGCTTTTATTTACTTAATACTTCTTGTTTTCCTTTTGTGGTATAGTTATATACTTTGACAGCCAGTGGCGGTGACCAAAGCCTGCAACTAAAACTTCATGGCCATGGTTGCCTTGTGTTTTTGTGAGGAAGAAGAATGGTGAAAAAATGAAAAGAAAAAGGAGAAATTAAATGAAAATTAACGTTTTGACAAAGAATGAAATTGGGAAAAACAAATGTTGGTTGTAATAAAAGAATGAAATTTAAAAAAATAATAAAAATTTGGGTACTATGTAAGAGTTTGTATTGTTGGAACACTTGGATTTTCTCATTGACATATTTGGATTTTTTGGGATCCTAATGAAAAACTCAACCCACCCAAAGATTAGGTGGACTTCTCACATCCAACTTAAAATTTACCTATAACTCAATTGATCCAACCCAACCCAATCTTTCTAAATTAATGGGTGGGTTGGGCGGATTGTTGGGTGTGGGCTTAAATTGGTATGTTTAGTTAAAACCAATGCTTTAGAGACTTCATATTAGATACTCCCCAACACACTTGAATGATCAAGATGGGTACTCTACAACATGTGCTAAATTTAAAAGAAACCACATATTAAGTGACAATTAATGGGAGGCAATGTTCGAATCCTTGATTTCCAATTCCACAAAGGCACTTAAAGTCTTTTACGGTAGCTAACAGTATTATTTGAACATCGTTATTCATATTTATTACACTTCTATAATTTAATAAATTCTCAAGTTAATTGCACTCTTACAAAAAATAAACACGCTTAATGAGTGCCCCTAGCCAAATCTTAGTTTAAAATCCTTACAAAAAATGCAAGCAATCATTCCAATGCGAAGTACTATAGTGAGGACTCTTTCATCAAACACCAAGTCCCAAATATTGACATCTTGGCCAAAGTTCAAAACAGAAGAAGAAAATACGATCTTAGTCATTTTTAATCACACAAAAAATAATAAGATGAATAATAAACACAAAAAAGCATCATATCCCTAGCATCAAAATGACTACTTTAACTGATCGTGATTCCTATTTAGCTAGTAAAACTATTTCTCAGTTCCTTAAAAATGATTTTCCTTGGTAATTGTTGCTTCTGGATAACAGATATTGGGTTCCTAGAATCCGGTCTGATTGCCGGAGGGATTCCGGTCAAATGTTACAGTTGCAATTTGTACAACTTGATTTCAACTCTATTATTTCACATCTTTTGAGGGGCAAATTTACAGACTTTTTAGTTGTAAAAATGGAGGATCTAGAATGCTCTTTTGGACCAGTCTTTTTCTATAAAAACACCCGAGTTACAAGAGTCAATGGAGAGCTTAGAGAGTGTAAGAATACACAACAAAAATGTAACTCTTACACTTTCTTAGTTATAGAATAGTATAGTATAATTTAGATAATAATGTGTGTTATCCACTCTTGTACATTGGTTAAACTTAGATGAAGATGGAGATAAAGAATGAGGGGATGAAACTTATGTGACAAGGGTTCTCTTTTTTCCAACTCTTTATGATTCTTATGTGCACTTAATATTCAAGTTTTGGATTTGTGTTTCATTATATATTTCTAAAATTTCATACCTTGGATGAGATACCCAGATCTCGAGTTGGGAGTTTTAAGAGAAAATCAAAGAAATTAGGGATGAAACTTGAAGATATAAAAAATTGAGGGACTCATATAGCAAATAAATAAAAGTTCTCTCCCATTCTTATGTATCAACCAGACATACACACATTTGTCCAATGTCTTTCTTTCTTTTATCTTTCTTCTCTTTCCTTTCTTCCTCCTTTGTTTTTCTCCTCAAAGATACCAAAATTTAGAGGTTCAATTAGCCATCACCAGAGCAATGGCACTATGCACGCACCACACCATCTGATTACCCCATGACTCAAGCACCTCCTCATCAAATTTTTTTGGTTGTCGGAGTTGCCGGCAATTGCTAGTCAAAATGTTCGGCGGGTACTATTCACTGCAGTTTAATATTTTCAACTTTTCGCCTAAAATATATAGAATTTTGGAAAATTAAAAATATCAATTTGCTGATCTTCTTATGAGCTATCGTCAGTTACATTTTCATGATTTTTGGATGTAAGATGAATTTTAGTCAAACTTTTCTGTTTTCTTGGAATTTCAGGCCTTTGATTATATTAGCTTAAACTTAGTTTATTGGAGGTTTATTTAGCTTCTTAAGACTACTAAACATTGGTATTCATGATTAGTTCCATTTGAGTTTATTGGACTATAGATGAATTATTTGGTTTGATTCTTTATGTATTATTGTTATAACATATTATATTGATTCTTGATTTGGTTGGGATAATGTATCTCTTATTTATTAACATTTATCCTAGAAATTTGAGAATATTGTGATTGCTAGAATTAAGTTATGGGTCATGTATGTAGTTGTAGAGTTGGTAGTAGTTAGATCATGGGTTGGTTGAATTTGGGTTAAGATTACTTATTTTGCACCTGGAAGTTGGTTGGAAATGGAAATTAGGATTGCATGGTTGTGGATTGGAATAATCCCTTGTATATCTTGGTGTTGAACTTATAATTAGGCATTGGACATAGCAAATAGAATGGATACTAGATTTTCATCTTAGAAGTATGGGAAGCATTTTTCTATATTTCTCATTTCATAGTTCTCGAGTTAAGTAATTTGGGATTGTTTATAGGTGCGGAGGACATGTAGTACGAGGATTACTTGAGTTGAGCTAGGTAATTGGTTTGTTTGACTCAGGTAAGTGGTTTTGGTACTCACTAGATTTCCAACTCAAGTTTTATGAATGAAAATGGTTTCAACTCCTTACGTTAATATGAAATTCAGCATGGGTGAGATTACATTTACTACTTTTGACATATGAAGAATTATGATAAAGGTGAATATGATTTATTTCTGAATTCTGAATGCAATGTATGTTCTGCACTATGAGTTTGTGGTTTCTTGGTTATTATCTTTGGAACTAGTTCCACCACATCTGTTTGTTTGGCTAACCTAGTGGGACAAATAGTTAGGAACGTTTTGTCTGGTCTACCTGATGGGATAAATAGTCAGGATCGGATATCCGGTTATTGATAGAGATCGAGAGTTCATGAGATTATTATGATAAATTATTAATTATTGAACTTGTATAAATATGTACTCATATGACAATTGTGTTTTAAAATTTATTATGATATTTGCTTACTCATGCTGATAGACGAGTACCTGAGCTACTTATTGGGCAAGTGATTTACCTATTCCATTTGTTTATATTTTCAGTGAAGGATGAATTTTTCGAGAAGATGTATGATCAGGAATGGGAGCTTCTAGGGAAGACTAAAGACTTGTTTAGATCAGTCTTGCTTTGGCTGTTTTGTTTGGTAACTTTTGTGTATAGAATTAGATGATGGCAGTGAATGGTTGTATTTTGTATGAAATATTGAATTTTGGGTTATACCAATTACTAAAGATGTACATGGTAGGAAGATTTAGAAGTTAGCAGGTACAAAGTTGTAGTTATTTGGTTTTGATTCTAGAAAAGGTGATATTATGTCCCAATTTTGGAGCGTGACATTTAGTGGTATCAGAGCTTGGATTCGAATCACTGTGGTGTATCCTAGATTAAAGGTTTAGGATGCCAGATTGTGGGATTAGTTTGTATATTATGTGAATTTTTTAAAATATCGTGATGATTATACATGGTTTGTTATTTGAGAATTTATTGTATTGAGCTGGTGGAAAAAAACATAATAGTGAGAGAAAAAGTATGTAAATGATTGATTTGGAATGTAGTAGTTAAGAATTCTGAACAAAATTTGTAGAAATAGCAGAGACTGGGGCACTCATATAAGATATCATTGAGTTTTAAGATTATCATTTAGTGTTTTGATATTACTATACATTTGTATATAGTTGGATGTGATTTTTAAGTTACAGATTAAGTGTGGTATCTTAACTTTTTTTTTTGTAGGATTATTTGGAGCTAATGTCCAGTAGGGAAAAAAAATTTCTTAGTTGTTAAGTTATTATAAAACCCAATGTATGAGATATTTGATTTCATCTAGAATACTTAAAGAGCCATTGATGTCTTTATGTAATGATTATACTATTTGGTTTGTAATTGGAAGTAGTAGATTTGCAATTCACTAAGATATCCTTGTTGGCATTGTGTGGTTCTATTGATGATGTGTTTGAATTAGTAAATGCACTTGAAGAGATTGCCATAGCTATGTTGGGATGATCATACACGATAGTTAGTATGAAATAGACCTTTCTTAGCGGAAAAGATTTATTGTATAAATATTTTGATGTATGTAATATTAGTTATATAGAGAGGACACGATAATTAATGGTATTGAATATTTCTTGAAGTTATTGAAGTAACTTGATGTAAGATTGATGACTAACATTGTCTTTATTATACATGAAGTATATTGGTAGATGTTATCCTTGTTTGGCAAATGAGTTTTTTGGGTATTTGTCTAAAACTTTATTGTTGAAGTTACAGGAAAAAATTTTGAAGTGTGTAAATTTTTGAGTATTTTGAAGTGTATAATTTAAAAATTTTGAGGAGTTTTGAGGTTAATGTAGTTAAAGTTGTTAAAAAACTTGTAGAAGACAAATTTGGGCAAAAACTTGTTTGCCATACAAGTCCATTTAGTGTTAAATGTAGACTTGATTATAATTGTGTATATATGTAGACAGTCATAGTTTAAAAGTTATAAGCTATTTATTTGTGCGGGTAGCGAAGGATTTTTATATTGTATTTAGTAAGATTTAAGGATTCATGACTGAAAGGAATGTATGATATTTTCTTATGATATTAGGTATAACCTGTCACTTATTGGAAGAACTATAACATACTTTTCATCAATGGAGCCAGTTTTACTTGACTTTTGGAGTATACTCGGTAGTTCTTGTTTAAGCATGTTAATCAAGTGTTATTTATTATGTATGAAGTTTGATTCAAAAAGTTTTTAATCAAATGTTTTATTTTTTCAGCATCCTAGCTATTGATCTTTAAAGTTGACTAAAAGTTTGGCTTTGAAAGCAACTTAGAATTTGAGAATTTCTTCTTGTTTGAATTATTTGGATGATTTTTATGGCCTCTTCTTAGAGCTTCAATAAATATATATATATATATATATATATATATATATATTGTCACATTGATCTTATGCAAGTTTTTCAAGATATATTAGTTTGGTTGATGATGCAAGATTGAATTTATCATTAAGCATTGATTTCTCTATAGGATTGTTGTTGACTTTTGGAAGATATTGTACTGTATATTCAAGTTTTAATTTCAGATATGATAGCCAATCGTTAGGCACTACAATGAAATATTCTGAAATTTTGTTAGGAACTAGTTGGAAGGTTAATGATACCTAGATATTGGAAATGGTACACCATAGAATAAGAAGATGGATAAGATTAAGACAAGGCTCACGTTAATGGTGCTTTAACTATTAAGCCAAGAGTTAGATGGGTGAGAATAAAAAAATAAATTATTTTGTAGTGGAATTCAGAGAAATGTAATATGTGGAGCAGGTTATGATTATTAGGGCAATGATATTATGATGAAATGTTGCAGTTTCTGGGTCTAAGGAAATGCTTATTGTAACATGTTTTATAAGGAGTTGGCATAACAATTATTGATGGTAAGAAGTAGAAGAGGATGAGATCATATTTGGAAATTTAAAAGTTAGTAAGTTTGATTTATTAGTCATACTACAAGGCACCCTGATCCTATTAAATTGAAGTTTGGAAGTGAGGACAAACTAATGTTGAAGTCATGACTTGATGATTCCGTTGAAAGTGATTGTTGACTGAGGAATATTATTAGGACTTCATGTTGAAATGTACTTAATTGCATTGGGTTAATATATAGTACAAATTACTTTTGAGATGTAAGGTCAATATAGAAATCAAAACATGAATTAACTATTATAGGATGAAAGGATTGTGTTTAACATGGGGTTTACCACAATGTCAAATTGATATTGTAGAATGTACTTAAGTTGAATAAACATAGAGTTGATTGATTGAAAATACTCTGGAAGATTGCAGCTCATGTTGGCATAAGGAAATGTAATGGAAAATAGGTGCTTCATATTTCTATATTATTGGAGAAAGGATAGAAAAACTTGGAAGGGATAATTTGTAGTAAGTAGTATGAAATCGCAATATGTGCATTTAGAGTGATATATTTCATTAAACTTGGATGATGGCTTTATAATTTTGAGCATTTTTACGGGTTAAGTTTCGAGGACGAAACTTTTATGAGGAGGGGAGAATCAGATACCCAGATCCCGAGATGGGAGTTTTAAAAGAAAACCAAAGAAATTAGAGATGAAACTTGAAGACATAGAAAATTGAGGGACTCAAATAGCAAATAAATAAAAGTTCTCTCCCACTCTTATGTATCAATTGGACATACACACATTTGTCCAATGTCTTTCTTTCCTTTTGTCTTTTCTTCTCTTTCCTTTCTTCCTCCTCTATTTTTCTCCTCAAAAACACCAAAATTTAGAGGTTCAATTTGCCATCGGTAGAATGACGGTATTGTGTATGCGCCCCACCATCTGATTGCCCATGACCTCAAGCACCTCCTCATTGAATTTCATGTTTTTAGTCGTCGGAGTTGCCGGCAATGGCCGGTCAAATGTTCAGCGAGTACTATTCACCGTAGTTTAATATTTTCAACTTTTCTCCCAAAATATTTAGAATTTTGAAAACCAAAAATATTAATTTGTTCATTTTCTTATGGGCTATCTTCAGTTACATTTTCATGCTTTTGGATGTAAGATGAATTTTTAAAAATTAGTCAAAATTTTCTATTTTCTTGGAATTTCAAGCCTTTGATTTTATTTGCCTAAATTTAGTTTATTGGAGGTTTATTTAACTTCTCAAGACTACTAAACATTGGTATTCATGATTAGTTTCATTTGAGTTTTTTGGGCTATAGATGAACTATTTGGTTTGATGCTTTATGTAGTATTGTTATAACATATTATATTGATTCTTGATTTGTATCTCTTATTTGTTGATGTTTCTCCTAGAAATTTGAGGTTATTTTGATTGTTAGAATTAAGTTATGGGTCATGTATATAGTTGTAGAGTTAGTGGTAGTTAACTTTGGGTTAAATTTACTTATTTTGCACCTGAAACTTGGTTGGAAATGGAAATTAGGATTGCCTGGTTGGAATAATCCCTTGTATATTTTGGTATTGAACTTATAATTATACATTGGACATAGCAAATAGAATGGATACTAGGTTTTCGTCTTATAGGTGTGGGAAGCAATTTTCTATATATCTCATTTCATAGTTCTCAAGTTAAGTAATTTGGAATTGTTTATAAATGGGGAGGACATGTACTACAAGGATTATTGGAGTTGAGTTGGCTATTGGTTTGTTTGGCTAAGGTAAGTGATTTTGGTACTCACTACATTTCCAACTCAAGTTTTATGAATGAAAATAGTTTCAACTGCTTATGCCACATGAAATTCGGCATGGGTGAGAATACATTTATTGCTTTGACATACGAAGAATTATGATAAAGATGAATATGATTTGTTTCTGAATTCTAAATGTAATGTATGTTCTGCACTATGAACTCATGGTTTTTTGGTTACTATCTATAGAACTAGTTTCACCACATCTGTCAGTTTGGACTACCTAGAGGAACAAATAGTTAGAAACCTTTTGTCTGGCCTACTTGACGAGACAAATAGTCAGAATTGAATAACCGGTTATTGATAGAGACCGAGAGTTCATGAGCTTATTGTAATAAATTGTTAATTACTGAATTTGTATAATTATGTACTCATATGACAATTTTGTTTTAAATTTTATTTTGATATTAGCTTACTCATACTGATAGATAAGTACATGATCTACTTATTGGGCAAGTGATTTGTTCACTTCATTTGTTAATATTTCTAGTGAAGGATGGATTTTACGGGAATATTTATGATCAGGTATGGGAGCTTGTAAGGAAGACTAAAGACTTGTTTAGATCATTCTGTCTTTGGCTATTTTGTTTGGTAACTTTTGTATATAGAATTAGATGATGATAGTGAATGGTTGTATTTTGTATGGAATATTGAATTTTGGGTTATGCCAATTGCTTGAGATGTACTTGGTAGGAAGATTTAGAAGTTAGTAAGTACAAAGATTTAGTCATTTGGTTTTGACTCTAGACAAGGTGATGTTATGTCCCGATTTTGGGGCGTGACATTGGATTTTGGTTGAACTTTCTATGATTGTATTGTGTTGATTTCTTGGTTATTTGATCCTATTATTTTGAACAAGTTATTTAGCCTTTTTACTCCTCTAATAATGATTAACTTGATACCATTAATTATAATTATCTAAAGATGATGTTTTTTCAATAAAATTTGGGAGTTAACACTAATTCAAGGAAGTGCTAAATCTAGGGAATATACTCATGAGAGTAAAGATACACCTTTGTGACTTTAGTAATTTATTTCATGTAATTTCATAGAAACTGACATGTGCGGGGTATACATATACAATTAGCTCATCCACAATCAAGTTTTATATTTATAGCATACTAAATACCCCACACGTGATTTTCTGCAAGTATACAGGTCGTGAGCGAGTATAGGGTATTAAGGGTCAATCCCACAGAGAAGATTTTCAATTATCGGTGATTTTCGAACTCCTTTATTATTTAAACTATAAGCATGTAGTTAAAGTAATAAAATTAACACTAAAAATCTCCTAAATGTATGGAATTCCTTATTACTCTCCCTAATGAGATTACTGGTTAAGTGAATGCTATTATCTTGACTAGTTATGGCATAATTTCCTAATGTATGTGAAACTTACTCTCGTAGTGAATCAACTATACTTATAGCTAAACTATACCTACTCTCATGGTTATGAATTAACTACAAACTCATTTTTTTTATTAAATTACATGAAACAAATCACTAAATCCACATAGATGCACCTCTACTCTTATGAGTGAACTCCCTAGATTTATCACTTCCTTGAACTAGTGTTAAATTGCAATTCTCATTGCAAACTTAATACCTTTAGATTATCACAATTAATGACCAGTTAATCATGATTAGTGTGACGCCCGAGAGAAGAAGAAAGGAAAAAAATTCTAGTGAACAGTGCTTTGTGGAGAATCCGGCCGGAAATCCGACCAGTTCTTGGCCGGATACCTGGCTGGATTGGCTTGGAGTTTTAAAAATTTTTTGATCAGCTACTGCCCTGTATCCAGCCAGAAATCCGGCCGGATTGTGACGTGGCATGTATCCGGCCAGAAATTCGGCCGAAAATCTGGCCAGACTCCGACCGGATTCTGACGTGTCACCTCCGCAACCAGGTTTGACCGGCTGTTTTTCTTTGTTCTTATCTTGCTTTTGGCCCAAAATATCTTCCATTCTTGCTCCCTCTTGGCCGAGCTTCATGGAGAGAAAAGAAAGGAAACCTTCAAACTTTTTCTTCCACTCTTACTTATATCTTGTAATCTAACCGTTAGGTTTGCAAATTGCTCCAATTCATTTCATATCTAAGGTGATTGCAAGCTATTGATGGAGTCTTTAGAGAAGGGGAAGTTCTAAGCTATTATCTCTCTTGAGTTTACAAGGTACTTTACTTGAAAATTTTCCTTTGTTCTAATAATGGTAAATTAGTGACTTGTAAAGGTTAAAGATGTTATTTTGTGGAAGATTTGGTGATTTTTAGTAGAGTTTGATAAATTTCTGAATTTATTCACTATTTTTCTGATTTTATATGACAAGTGTTGCTTAGCCATGGATGATGGCTTAATATGGTCTAAAGTGAAGCTTTGGCGTGTTAATTGTAGTTAATTACGGAAAAATTTAGATTTTGTGCGAAAATTTCGGTTTTAGGGTTTCGAATTGGGGCTTAATTGTGAATGATTTTGGAGCTATTAATTGGCCTAAATTGAAGGGTATAAAGACCCTAATTAGGGGTGTTAAATAGTTTGTGATTTGTATGTGATATTGTGATTGAATTGAGATATATTTGGTGAATGTTTGTAGGTTGGAAAATAAAAAAATTAAGGGGAAATGCTGTCCAATCTTTGAGAGTATTTTATTGTTTTGAATTTGAGTTGATTTTGATTAATTTTATGGAAATTCTTGTGATTCGGAAGTTGGGAGGATAAGTTCCATATTAGCAATATTTCTAGATTTGATCTGAGTTATTTTCTCTTTGATTTTGGCATGTACATGGTTAGCGGAATTTATTCTAGTGTTAAGGTGGAATTTCTAGCCTTAATTGCTGCTAGTAATGGTTATATGCAAAGGATAGTTTAGAAGTGTAATTTCCGTTTACCATGTTTCTGGATTTAACTTGGACTGCACATTTCTCTATGTTTTAGACCAAACCAACTTTTGTTCAAAACATGGAAATTGTAGATATGTGAGTTAGCTATTTACCTGCAAAATTTCAGATCGATCGGAGTACTGCAACCTATGAAATGACCGAAATACCCTCAACTGTTCATAGACCCTGTTTTGTGGACAGTTTTCTGTCCTCTCCGAAATTTCGATTTTTGACCATGAAAATGCATAATTTGGCTTTAGAAGTCTTCATAAGAAATGTTGGTATATGTCTTAGCTTCGTAACGCCATAAGATTCATTTCAATCCGATAAGTGTAGCTTCAATTGTGGTTAAAATGCCAAAAGGTGATAGAAGCTTGATAATGTTAGAATTCCTTTGCTTGACCTGATATTTGTAATCTAGGGTTTCGACTTGAGCAAGGCAATGATGTATGATGGATAAGGTTCGCGAGCCTGGTTGGTGAGTGATCCCTCAACTATTTCCAAAGTTACTTTTGACATAATTCTTGCATTGGTTACACGATTGCATCTCATTGTGTTTGTGTGTGTGCCATGACATTTTGGCTCCGATGAGTTCTTGGGAAAATCTTGTGCTTAAAACCAACGTCTCCACTATTGTTTACGCATTCTTTGGAGCACGATGGCTCCTTAATTCTGTTTATCTGTTACTTGATTTAAGGGAGCGTTGGATATTTAAGTACAAGGATTTCACGGGCTCCAAAGAGCAATATACGCACATTTGATCACTAATTCTTGATATCATTCAAATGCACTATTGTAAAGCTTATTTGATTACTGATGTTACTGGTCACTCACAGAGCTTCTAACTCACCCCAAATGCTTTCTTCTCCCACAGGGATCGAGGCAAATGAAGCTTTTGTATTACGTTATTTGTGTGACTGGATGGCATATTTCTTGTACAGTTTAGATTTGGATTCAGTTTGTGTAATAGTTGGGCTAGTATGACCGTTTGGAATTGAAGTGGGTGTATGTGTACGTTCCACGCTTAGAATTAGTTTCCACTTCGCTTATGATATGTAATTTTTGGAGAAGTTGTTATATTATTTGCGTTGTGCCTTGTAAAGTTTTGAGGACTGCGATTGTACTTGTAATTATGTGAGAACTGAGGACATTTGTCTTATTCGGGAAATTTATATTGCTTTTATATCTTGAGGTTTTAGTTTGAAGTGTAATTGAGAAGTATTCGCTCCGCCTATGATATGAAAATTTGTGGAATATGTGATGTATATTTGAGATTATCTTGTAATTTATTTGAGGATTGTAGTGAGTGAGTGAGTCCCGGCGTGAGTTGGGCTGCGGTCCGCTAAACCCTTTCGTTCGCCTTAGGGGGAGGTGGGGCCGTCACAATTAGCTAAGCAAAAGTGATAAATAACTTGTTCAAAATAATATCATCAAATAACCAAGTAAACATCTTTAACAAGATATAGAAAGTTCATCCGTACTCTAAGCATAAACTTTAGCAAAACATGAAAACAAACATTAAACTTGTATTAAAGTCAAACATGAAATCAAATACAAAAGAAAAAATGATAGAAGAAAAGCCGCCCTTGTCACATGAGTTTTAAACTCTCCATCTTTACTCTTCAAATCTTCATCCAAATCTAATTACAAATACAAGAAGGATAACTACACTAACTATACTATATTACTCTAACTAATGAACTAAGGAAACTCTAGTGAAGACTACATTTTTGGTGAGTTTCTCTAACCTTCCAAAGTTGTGAAAATGGTCTTCAAAAGTTGCTATTTATAAAAGAATTCCATGCAAAAGACAAAGTGACAATCATGTTAAGATTCCTCTTGAACCCATAAACAAATTAAATTTGAGTTGTAAAGCTTCCTTTGCAGCTGTATTAGGCTATTGCCACTGATATTCTTGCCAGAAAATGGGTCAAAAAGCTTGTGTGAACAAAACACAAGTTACAGAGCAAGTTGTAGCCGAAATTGAGGAATACGCGACTTCAAGCCACGTATTCAAGGGTCGCATTTTCACTTCTATGAATTTGGCACCACTTCAACTATTATTTTCTCAATGTTAGAGGCCAAACTAGCTCTTGTGTAAAATATGAAAGTTATAACCCTTTGAGTTAGCTTTCCAATGCCTCAAGAATCATCCAATTTGGAGTTCTGTGGACCGAGACATGACCAAAATACCCTCAACTGGTTAGAGCTCTATTTCAGTTTTCGACAACAAAGTTGCACTTCTATATTTTGACTTTTTGACTAGGAAAAAGACTGAACTAGGCTTCAATGTCTTCACACCAAATGTAGATATATCTCTTAGGTTCAAAATGGTACAAGAATCACCTCAATCAGATGACTATAGCTGAAGATATTGCTGAAATACTACAAGATGTCAAAACTGTGAAATTGCTTCCTTTTGTTCTAGATTGTATTTTCTTTTTTGCACTTCATATTCTCTTTTTATCAGTTCAAACCATCATGAATCATCCAATTATCTTCTCAAGTCACTCCATTTGATGATTGAATCATTAAACCTACAAAAGCATGAAGTTTTCTCCATTAATGTCCATAGAAATGCAATGTTTACCATTTAAACCACAAAATGTATATTTTCACTATAAACCTAGTTCATTAGCTATAAAAGTAAATAAAACACACTAAAACTAACTAATAAAATATATTAAAAACACGTAAAATATACACTTAATAGAAACTAATAAACTAATAGCTAATTTTATAACCACGAGAGTAAGTATGGATTAGTTATACGTATAGTTGATTCACTACAAGAGTATGTTTCACATGCATAAAAAAATTACATCATAGTTAGCCAGGATATTAGTACTCAATGATTTGAAAATTTGCACTTACATGAGTAGTTAGAGATATCATAACCTAAGGAGCTTTTATTTGTATCTTCTTGCACATTGTAGTTTAGTTTTATTTCTTTCATTTTGTTAATCATCTAAATAATAGAGGAGATTTGTAGTGTCGGTAGTTGTCTATTCTTCTATATAGGTTTGACCCTTAATACCATGTATTCAATCACGACTTGTATACTTGCGAACACACATGTGGGGTGTTTAGAAATTTATAAATATAAAATTTAACTGTAGACTAAGCTCTCCGGTTATATCCATACCCCACGCTCGTCAACTACACCTTAGAATCGTAAGAAACAAAACTAGCAATGGCTAAATTTTTTGTCAACACATTACTTCTTGTAATTCTTGCTGCAGTTTTTTTGTTGTGGTAGCAAGCATAGAACGAAAAGTCTACACCACTTCCAAGAATGAATACTATGCCTAGTTTACCATTTATCTTCAATTTCAATCACCTTTGAATTTTTGTCTTTTATTACACTTCGCCGAGCATGTTGTTTAGATGCAATAGCTGGAGTGCCTTTTTCTTCTTTTGTTTGTATTTGGTAGTTGCTCAAATGCTATTGCCACCATTGATAGATGTCCATTAAAGGAGTGGCCAATCCTGTTCCACTTGATGAGGAATTTAAACTCCTTATGCTTTGTGGCAATCATTTTCCTAAAATTTTAATTTCTTCTTGCCCTATTGGGTTTTCAGTATTTGTAGATCAGACAGATTTGAATTGAATGTTTAACTAATAAGAGTTAATGTATTTATAATTTTAATACTTTTTAGGAACTTACCTTGAAACATGTAGAGCTATCTATATATTCTTGAAATGGGCATCCAATAAAATTAGTTGCCATCCTCAAATAATAACCTCTAATATGATATTTGTTGAGAATAAGTTTACTTTGAATGTAAATGAATACAATGATCCAACCTAATAAGTGTAGAAAATTCTTAGAAGTTTTGTGGAAGAAATTTGTTTGATTTTAGTCAGGGTGTTTTGGTTTTGATTTTGTTTGATGAAGGATACATACTATCTTGATGGTTGCTATTGACTTTTGGCTACTCACATAGGTAGTCAATGCCCGATAGATACTATTTGGAATACTGGTGATTGGTGTATGATAGTTGTCAGTATCTAAATTGGGATACGTGTCAACATTGTCTAATAGATACTATCTGGATTGCTATGGTCAGTACCTAAATTGGGATATGTGTTAGTTGTCGGTGATTTAAGAATGTTGGATCTACTTCACACCTTTCAAACTTCTCTCTGCCATTTTTCCATTTTTACGATCTAAAATTATTTTGGCCTAACTTGCTGTATCACCCAAAACTCAAACAACTCCTATGTTATACATACTTTCATCTAATGATGTGTAAAGGCTTGATGAGGTAAGCTTCTAAAGTTAAAGAGTATACCTACTCTATTATCTTCTTGAAGTTTGTCGTTTCATATTTCTTGTGAAGAAGCAATAGGTTGGGCAATGCATGTAGATTTGGGAATAGAAGTGTGGGAATTGCGTTTTACCAAATTTTGAAAAGTGAGCAATGCAAAGCAATCTTATTGAATGTAAGATAAAGAAAAAGAGAAGATATTAAACATGAAGTAGTAATCATTAGTGCTTTAATCTTTCTCGACTTTTATCTTCTTTTTCAATTGAGTTTTGAGTTTGGATGCATTATTTCTTGCTCTCCCTTTTTTGGTTTTGAAGGATTGTAGTGGAATATCATCTTCAATTTCAATCACCTTTCAATTTTTTGTCTTTTATTACGGTTCACCGAGCAAAACAAAGTATTTTAGTAATAAAAGATACCTCGGGGGCGAGTATAAACTTATAAACAGATTCTCTATCCTCTCTTTTTTACATTTTTAGTCTATGTTATAGGATAACAAGATGGTTAGAAATCTTTTATTTTTTCAACCCAATCACTCTTTTGATTTCGGAAAAATTTTCTTTATCAATATACTGCTTCTTCTACACACACATCTCCGTTTCATAATGGAGAGTTAGAATAGTTAGGATTCGTCGAAAAATTGAGAATTCACTCATGGGAGTGAAAGCTTTCCTGCACCGGGCACTAATATATTTTTAACGTCTAATTAGATCAGGAAATTATTCCAAATTCAGAACAGAAGCTCGTTTCTTTATCTTTCCCTATAATTAATTGAAGCCGCGAGGCCCTATCCATTTATTCATTCAACCCAACTTTATTTTCTTCCATTCCAAGAATTCGAACCGGGTTTTTCTTTTCTATTGTTCCGGTAAAAATGAAACATTCTCAGAACTCTCCCTCAATCCGACATGCTGTTTTTTCCATTCATTCCCTTTCAGGATCAGTCGTGGTCTTTCAAACTTTACCGATGGTATAGATGAATCCCCTGCTTCATCTAAATGTGTAAAAGATGCTAGCCGCACTTAAAAGCCGAGTACTCTACCGTTGAGTTAGCAACCCGAAGAATAAATTAAAATAAAAAAAAAGAAATTAAAAAAATCTATAAAATATAAAATATAATATAAAATATAATATATTTAATATATTAAGTGTATAGATACAATCAGAATGAAAACAAATTCAACAAGGACATTAGACAAGGCAATCAAAGTGTTGAGCTAACAAATAAAAAAAGATTTTCTAATGCATTCAAAACAAAAACATAAAAATGAAATGAATAGAGGCAGATGAAAATACAAGAAATTCTCAGAAAAAATTCAATAAAAATAAAAAAATAGATAAATATCAAAATTTATAGACCGACCCCCCTTAATTTACTTTTTCAATCAATCAAAAAACCTTGCATATAATAGAACCCACGGTTTGAAAGTAAAAAAACAAACCTAGGGCACGAAACTAAATAGATCCACTTGACTTATCACAATAAATTATATTTGTTCGATACACTGTTGTCAATATAAATGTTGCGAAAAGAATATATGGAAAAAAATACAATAAATTCAATTGACAGTTAAAATACAAACTGATCAAATCGTTGGATTGACACTGCATATCTAAATAATTCTATTCTACACGTGTAGATGAGAAAATAAATAAGGACGTGGTGAAAAAGTCCCTGATTTATTTAATCCACACCAATAAAAAATGTATTCAATAAAAAATAAAATAAGTAGAATAAGCAAACTTACCTCGATTCCCTCTTTCTTTGTTATAAGACTTTGTCGCATAGAATATGAGAAAATAATGAAAAATAGATACTAATAGGGCGGGAAGGGGGGGTGTAGTGACTTTTCTATAATTTTATAGAATCTTTCTCTATTCTTTTTTATATACCCCCCTTTGTTAATTGTTCTTTTCGGGTTTGTCTTTTTTAAATCTAGCTCTTATGTCATGAATTCAATTGAATGACTTATCTTGGTGTAAAATTTTTTGTTGGATAATTGCATTTGGGGCATTCTATATCTTTTTCGAAATTGATAATTTTGGTGTTGTATCCTTTGCAAGTATTATAGTATGGTTCGGCTTTGTTCTCTATATCATTAACAATTGTGTTGAAAGTGTAGAAAGCATGTTGCAGAACAACAGTAATTTGTTATTGTTTTTATGATGTTTGGCTATTTTTTAAGGAATTTTCTAAATTAAAGATTTATGAGGCAATAAATTTACCTCTTTCAATGAATGTTGTTAATGAATAATGTTTTTGAGTTGAATGTGCTCGACCAAGTCCATCTTGTTCTTCAAATTGCAGCTTTCTTTGTAGTAATCCTATATAAATTTCTAGTATTGTAATTGAAGGCATTCAATGTGTATCAAAAAATAAAGGTTGGGAAAAATTGTATTTTTACCACTTTTTGAAGTTTTACTGTCTAATGTTTCATATAAATTGAATATCAAAATATCCTTAAAAAAATCATTTTTTCATATGTTGATTTGGAGATTAAAAGAAAATTAATGACATAATAACATAAAATAAATTTAGATATGAATAAATAAACAAACCAATGGAGAGAAATCCAATAGAAATTATCCTAACTCAAGCACTCTCATTAACACTTTAGTTGATTTTCTTATTTCTGAGATGAGAAAATAAATTTTTATTTCCTTTCCTTAGTAGTCATATTGCCCAAAAAATTTCTAAATTCAAATTGTCCCACATTAATTGATGTCTTTGAGGCAAATGCCAAAGCCTATTAGGGGTGGGCACGGGTCGGGTACCCGCCCCTAACATGATTTGGCTGACCCGACCCTAATATATCGGATCAGCCATTTTGCGACCCTAACCCGCTCCTAATATTTTCGGGTACCCGAATAGCGGGTACTCGAAAAAAAGGGGGCGGGTCATAGGGTACCCGCCCCTAAAAAAAACTATTTTTCAATAAAAAAATTTATTTTCTACTTAATATCAACATGTTTTTCAATAAAAAAAACATGCTTTTCCAATTAATATTGGTAGAGATATTGTAATTAAAATCCATACATCACAATTCTTACACATTTCATCCAATAATCAAATCGATCTCATAAATTTAGTACATATTAGAATATCTAATAGACAAAACGAAATTTCATAATAATTTTGAGTACATCACCATTTTCACACATTTCATACTTCTACAACACAACAAACACAAGGATAATAAGTATTTGGTAACTTCCCCAAGGATATTATGGTACAAGACCGCATCTCAAATAAGTCAATTGTGAAATCAAGTTCGGAAAAGAATTGAATAGAACTAATTATTTTTGAAAAAAAATATAACCAAAATAATGTTAAAAATCTTCCCTAACTTCTTTACATCTTTGGAATAGACCTTATGGTATTAAGGTGATGAAAAAGAAAAATAAATTTCTTACACTAAATAAAAGAGGCAAATTAAAGAGATATAATTGCAAATGAATGACACAAATATTTTAATTATCTAGCTAACAGAAAATTGAAACTCCAAACAAAAATCTTTGATTGAATTGATGCAAGATTTGCAGGAAAGATCGATGGAGGTAGAATAAAATAAAAAAGATGAAAGGGATGAACAATTTTTATAACAAAGTTTCACAAATTTTTTTTTTCATGTTGTTCATGTTTCACCGAGAATATTCGCTTTCTTAAAAAAAAAATGAGAAGAATAGATCATATAGAATTAGAATATGAGGCTGCGAGCCACTTCACTTGCACTTAGAATTAAAAATTACAAAATTATAAAATGATCCCTACTTTTTTAATATTTATAAAATATACCCTGCGGGTCGGATACCAGCGGGTTTTTATTTTTCTGATCCGTATCCGTACCCGATTTTTCGGGTACCCGACCCTCATCTGCCCCGCTAAGAAAAATCGGATCGGGTATCCTATTTTTCGGATCGGATCGGATCGGGTTTATCGGATTTTCGGATCGGCGGATTTTTTTGCCCACCCCTAAAGCCTATTACGGGATATGCTAAATAGTCAACACTTCTAAGCATCAAACTGTGAGATTTAAGGGTAGACAAAATTATCTGCTAACCCAAAACCCCGTCATATTCGATCCGATTCGATCCAAAAATTAGAATACTTTATTTGTATTATTTGATTGGATCAAAAGAGGGTCGAGTATTCGTTAAGATGCTGGACGGGGTAGGATCAAATAATTAAAAATTCCCAGGTACTGGACCTGCCCCACAAACATATAATTTTTATTTTTATACACATACTATAAAATAATAATTGAGAGCTAAATAAGTAATTTCATTGATCAAATTACATTACAAATATGAGAGACTATAGTTTATTTACAAGATTCATTTGTAGAGGTCACGATCTTATGTTTTATAGAAAAGAGTTTAATTAATGTGAAATATATATTTAAAAAGTTGTGCTACTTATTTCAACTTTTGTTGATTTTGAATTCTTTTAATTTTTTTTCTTTATCTTGTATTCTCTTCGCATGCTTGTTTCTTGATGGTAGACTTTTTTTGAGAAAAAACTTTATTAAATTTTAGATGAATGTGTAAAACATAATTTTGATGTTTGTCGGGAAAAAAAGTAAAATATAAAATTAAATTAGTACAAATCATTTTTAAAAAATTAAATGATAAATGGAGTGGGACGGGTACCCGTTGACCCGGCCCTATCTTAGCGAGTATCCTATAATCAGGTACCCGCTGATATTCGGAGCGGGTAAAGGTCAGAAAATAGCTGACCCGCAAGGTGCGGATCGGATCAGCCAAATGATGGATGGGGTGGGTACTCAACCCGCGCCGAGCCCTAGTGAGATTTCATGTTGAAGGATTTGTAGAAGTTAGGGTAGATTAACTAATGAGTCCCTAAACTATTCTAACTATCTATTTTGGCCTCTTATCTATTTTAAGTCTCAAACTGATCTCACAATAATAAAAGCGTCAAATTTTGATCCTTTAGTCCATCTCCACCATTAAAATTGATAGATCTAATAGTGAAAATGAATTATAAAATCAAATTTAACACTTTTTGTTATTGAGAAGCAATTTGAGATTTGAAATAGATAAAGAGCCAAAAGTTGGCAATTGAAATAATTTTAGGGCTCCTTAGATAATTTACACTTGAAATTACAATGCATAACATCTATTTGTCAATTTGCCAACTTTTAAACACCTTAGGCTGCTCTTCCTTTCGAAACTCCTAGACTTTTAAACACCTTAGGCTGCTCTTCCTTTCGAAAACCATGGATTCTTCATCTAAATATGTACAAAAAAAGTATTAAGTAGCAAAAATCTATAGATTATTATTTTCTAATATTATTATTTTATATGCAAAGCTGAATCTTAGTAAATTATTATGTTATATGATTTTAAGAGAGGGATATGATAGAAGATTCACACAAATAAATATTAAATATTTTAAACTAATATATTGAAGGACATGATTTCCAGCTTCACATATAAGGATCTAGCTTGAGCTCCTCAACCGAATTGCACTGCTTGAACTCGACTCAATTAAATCAATGCAATCTTGAGTTTGAACTTTGATCGAACAAGCTCAACTGAGCTCGGCTCTTTTCTATGCCTATTTGGGAGAAAGCATAGCAACTCATCCTATTAGGAAACAACAAAATCTCAGTACTAGTAAGTGGGACAAAAAATAGCTTTACACTCTGGTACCCCGTATGATGGATTGCTAACTATTAAGGATTTATTTTTACATTTTCCTGACTTTTGTGCAAAAACTTACATTTAGCAAGAGATAAACTGCATGATAGCGTAGGGAACTTGTATCTTAGGCATAAAGTAGCAATTTTTAGGTCCCTAAAAGAACTGCAATTACATAAATTAGAATTACAAGTCTTTAGTGTGATAAACTATATATGGTTTAAACATTACTAGTAATGATGGTCCAGGTCCTCAATTATTTTGTAGCTTAGGCGTAAGACTGATGCTTAAGCTCGATTGACCTCCATGTTATGTTAGATATAGTCTAAAAATGTTTAACCCCTCCATGTCTATATTTGACACATGATTATTAGAAATTAATTCTATTTACAGCGGAACCATTAGGAGGTGAAATGGAAATGACGTGATCAAATTTTTACAACTGCCTTAGCAGTCAATCTGCTATGCTAACATGTTGCTTCAGACCATACTCTCCCAATCTCTAACTTTGCATTTGATGTGGAATCCTTGCAAGTGACTACATCTACGTTGGAATCTCTTACAGTTTGAAGGACTCAGTCTATAGATTTGGACAAGTTTCTTATAAGTTTGAACTATGAACCTGGGGCTTTGAGCATCATAGAGATGCAAAAGAGAAATCTTCCAGGCAAAAAATGTGTTAGTTTGCGAAAGGGAGTAACTGCAACTGTGGTTCATTCCTTGGAATTGATGTCGATTTTGATAATTACTCGTACATTATACATACATACATATGTTGCAAACATGTACAGATCTTGACGCAAAGCTAGTGTCTAAAACAGCTCCATTCACTTTCTCATTCACAAACCAAAAAATGGACTATGCAGAAGCCATTGTGATTGACTACCTCTGCTCTATCTTCCCGACATAAGATTTACAATCCCTTGGTTTCCATAGAAGGACCCAACATCCCAGTCCTCAGTGGAGGAGGAAAGTGTCATTAGCGCAACGACGATGGATCTCATGCTCGGCCGAAGCTGAGGATTTTCGTGCGTGCAAGCTTTTGCAAGCTGTGCCATCTGGTGCAAGTATACAAAAGAGCTTTTTAAGAGAAAAAATGGAAGACTGAAATTGCAAAGTTGTTATGCTAGATATAATTTACCTTGCGGGCTGAGTCAAGGGGATAAGAATCTCCAAGTCTAGGGTCAACCACTTTGCGGAGATCATCATTGGGATCTGGCTGACTAAGAACTTCTTCAAACTGTAGTGAGAAACTCAAAAGTCAATTATTTTCTTAACAAATTATAAAACTAGCCAACATGTTAGCAGTTAGAAGTCTGCGATTGACTCACTGCTAGGACGAAAACTTGACATTGGCTTTGTTTGGATTGTGAATTATTTGCCAAATTATATCTGCTTACATCATCATTACAATTTCCAACGTACCTTTTTATCTCACATACATCACATCACAAAAAGTGTTACAGTAAAAATATCTCAAATAATTCACAATCCAAACAAACCCATTGATCAAACTATTTTTTTACACACTCAATTTCATCGAAAGATGCCCACCTTTATTGCAAATCATCCCACTATAAAACATTACCAAATTGCTCCTTTCTACCATTTATCTCAAAGGGAAGAAACTTACCAAAGCTACAAGGCCCTTAGATTCAGCAACAGGACCTCCCTTAACTATGGCTTCCTTGGCCGAAATTAACTCATAAAGTACTACACCAAAAGCATACACATCAACTTTGGGAGAAACATCACCATACTGCGCATACCTGCACACAATGAATCTCACATTTGATGCTTGACCAGTTCAAATAGGGCATGCATTTGATGAGCATCAGCGCAGTACTAAGATAAAATGATAAAGGGTACCAATTCCTAAGAACTGAATATTTTTGTGGTGACCCTAAGTTGCACCATCAACCACTACTTTTCTGAGTAAATATAAAAAGCAAGAGACCTAAAAAGGAGACTCATATTCTGAAAGTAACCTGACAAGAAGTGTAAGGCCACTCAAGATTTTAGACTTCTTGTGATTTAGTAGCTCGATTAGATTTGTCATTAATGCCTTCCCAAAATTTGGGTATCCTTTTGACTCTGAATATTCCTTCAGATGCAAGTAAAAGGAGAAGCGCAGGGTTCTCAAGTATTGTTTTCCTTCTCAGAAGGCAACACACAGCATTTGGACACATCAAGGACAGACTTAAAATACAGAGGATACGTGCATGGCTTTAACCAGAACTGGTTAATAATAGGTGAAATGCACCCAAGCAACAGATCAAATAGGCACTACACTGAAGTGTTGTACTTTATATATGGTCAGACATACATGTCAACAGTATAAAAATAGCTAATAAAACTTACTCTGGTGGCATGTAGCCAAATGTACCCACTAGACGTGTGGGCAAAGATGAACTTCCAACCTCAGTCAGTTTTGTTAAACCAAAATCTGCAACCTGCAAAATCAGCGATGTACACGACCAATTAGGTCTGAAGAGGCTGTTGATAATCAATCATAAAACAAAGGGCTTGTTGTATTACCTTGGCATGGAAATTTTTGTCTATCAAAATGTTCGCTGATTTAATGTCACGATGGATGTAGACAGGCACAGTATGCTCATGAATGTACTCAAGACCTCTTGCTGAATCCAGGGCAATTTGCACCCTGGCTGACCATGACAGTGGCTCCCTCCCTATAAAGTAAAGGCAGATATACAAAATCATCACATCACCAAGACGCATGTCAATCTGATTATTACATGAATCTAAATCCTGGTCATAATAATCTAAAGAAGATTAAAGGAGCATGAAAAACTGGAGAAACAAAGACCCATCCATGCTACCTAGTTCACATTTTCACAGAACTTTTTTATAACAATCATTATGCAAGATCTGGGATGGCGCCATTCAGTAATGACTTTTCCATGCCAGCTGGAGCCTACACAACATGACTGAGAACTGAAACTCAAAGTGTAGGCATACCTGATCCACGAAGATGCTGGCTCAAGTTGCCATTTTCAATGTATTCATATACAAGGAAAAGGGAACCCTCGACACAATATCCTATCAAGCGCACCTGTATTGCATGAACAAATTGACATGCCAAAAGCACCAATTATATTAGTATCTAACCATGAAAAGACAGTTTTTAAAAACTTACACATATTTGACTATGATCCCACTAGAATATGCTGACAGGTGCCAGCAGCAAAATAACTGACAAAATATTTTAAAGATCAAACCAACTGAAACAAGTTTCAGCAGTGATTTTGAGTTCTGAATGAACAGGATTAAGGCTGATCCAACTAGATGAAAAGCCAGAATTAAGTCTAAGGATTTGGTAAGTAACATGTGCTTCACTGTTACATAGTTGTTCAGCTCTATAAGACCGATTTACGTACTGAAAATTCTCCTCTAGTCACTTGATTTACATCTAATATGCAAAGGAAGAAGACAAATATGGGAATTAAACAGGCCTATGTAATCCAGAAATGTAAAGGCTACCACTAGGAACACTAAGATTCTCACCTACTTTTTTACATAATAAAGGCAAGGTTAATTAAGCAAGTCGGCTGGAGAATGTGTTAGTTTGGCAGAAAAAGTTTTAAGCTGGTAGGTATATGCTTTATTTGGTAAAAAGTATCAAGTCAAACATCGGCAGATCCAATACCATAGGTTATATTGGTTGATCACTTGTGGATCTGACCTATTCTAGGATTGATCCCTTCTCTTACAATCATATTAATTGATTGGACAGGATAATTTACTGCACAAAAACCTACATAACCACAATTAAATAAATGGCTGGCAAAATGTATGTGTAACGTTAGAAAGACAGGGAGAGAGATGTATAATACATCACAGTCAGGCCAAATGGCCCATAAAACATGAGAAGGAATAATCATGAGAAGGAATAATCATCACAGTCGGGCCGAATCGTCCATAAAACATGAGAAGGAATAATCATCATAGATGACAGAAAACCAGTGGTAGTGGAGAAGCAAGATTTGCAGAACTTCCGTTTCCCTTTCATGGTAATTCATTTCTTGCAACTCAATAGTAATCTGCAACTATTCTAAAGACATTTTAATTTCCAAATATTCATATATATATATATTCTTCTGAAGATTGATAAAGTCTAAATTTAGACCAATCTTACAGACTCACTTTCTGCTAATTCCCCTCAATGAAATGTCACTATTTGTTTCTTGTGGTTATATCCCACATAACTTCGTCTACTTCTCAGGAAGATATATACAACTCTAACTTCAAATGTGCATGACTTAGTCTACATATATGTCTAAAATTCAACTGCAGTAACTTTGCAGGTTACGAGAATAAAAGTCAAATCACCAATAGCCAATGCTAGATTCAAAAGCACCAGTGTTCACATTGAACAACAATTGGTTCGATGCTGTGATTTTCACAAATAATTGTTGAAAAACAAGGATAGTATAGCAGTATAACTGATTCAAATGCAAATAAGAGTGATATATAAGGTTAGCGGGGGTGAAAATGGAATTATTTCAGCATATAATAATATGAAAGTCAAAATCTAGAGAAGAATATGTCAAAGTATGCCAAAAATCGTATTACCAGGTTCAGATGATGGACATGTGTTAAAACCTTCAGTTCAGCAAGAAATTCTCTTGTTGCTTGCATGTCCATTTTCTTGATTGCGGCTTTCTGCACAAAAATTTGGTAAGGAAAAATATAATACATGTAATTGACATCCAAAACTTGGACTAGTGGACATCAAAATGATATTGATTGGTTAAATTTTCATGAAGAATATTAAATAAAAGCTAATAAAACAAATATGAGACATAATTCTAGAAGATCTTGAATAGCGGAATAACCAATCGATCAAAGAAATGACAAAATACAAATAAGTAACTGGAAAACCATATCCTTATGATATAGCATTGCAACTCTAGATTAATATCCTATTCCAGCCATCCTCCTGCTCAGAAGCTCCTATATAGCATAACCTAGCAAGTTAAGGATAATGAAAGAATTATTGGGTCCTTGTCCGCATCCATCATTAACAATCATAATTTGTCCTCAAGCAGAATATTACAGAACTCAACTCTTACCACTCTGAAATCTAAAGCAATAACATTTGGAAATACTTTTATTCCTAACATGCAAGAAATGAAGCATTCTGTAAGTTTAACATTTGGTTATATAGTTTATGCATTATTTCTCACCCAGCCACCAGGTCCCACCTTCCCATCCATCACTTTCCCATTTCCCATTTCCCATCCTCTGTCCAAGGCCCCAACTCCCACAACCATACCTCAAAATATACCACATAACCAGCAATTAACTTACAGAAAGTACATTATAAGAGAAAAATAGAGTGGTCACACACCTTTAAATGTAAATGGTTTAAAGGGTGTAAGTTTTTTGCCTCAAAATTTATCTGTTGATGAAGCATCCTATATGCAATTGCAATAGATGTATTGGTTTTAATTAAGAAACTTAACCAGGAATGGACAAGAAATGGTGGAAAAAATAAAGTAGCGTCCACATCTTCATCATTCCATAGGATGGTATATCCAAATAAACAACAAACCTCGCCTCTAAGCTCAGCATAGTAAACAGCGCCAAAGCCACCTTCACCAATCTTATTAGCTAAACTGAAGTCGTCCGTAGCGTTTGCAAGCTCTTCATATGAGAACTCAACAGATTTGTCAACAGTTATGCCAGTAAGACCTGGAGAAGTTCCTTCAGCAACACCAGTGGAGTCTGAAGTTTTAACTTCAGCAACTCCAGGGGCTAAGCCAAATAAACAAAAGACGAGGATAAGTGAACTTGTTCTATTAGGACAGAGATAATACTGTCAAGTACAGGAACAACTAAAACGTGCATATAGTACCCTAAAGAAATCATTATTCAGTCACCGTAAAAACCCACTATCATGATGTCAATTTCGATTTATGAAGATATACCTTCATGTTTCTCCCTATTCAATATGAAAACAGAATGTAGCGAGAATACCTTAGAAGAGTTGGTTTGGTTACTTATGTCTAGCGCATTATCTTGCCACAATAAATTGAACATAAAGTCAAAACAGGCAGCATTTGCATCACCGGCAGAGAAGCTGGAAACCATGACTGGCACCATCAAACAAGCAATATGCAAATGCCAGACATAACTAATAATTGGACCAAATAACTAGTGGTTCAAATCATTGCAATTGATGCAAATTAAATGAGTAATCTTATCTTCTTGGAAGAGAAAGATTGAAGATCTGGTACTGATGACTGACACTACTATTTTGCAATCTGTAAGGGAGTTCAAATTATGAGCTTATGGTCATTTGAAGTGCTTTCTAAGAATTATGACATGAAAATCTCTAGAAAGTAAATTTGGTACGACCAAAACCAGGAGTAGGCACGTTTTTCAGCCATTTTGAATAGGGTAGATTTTTACAGTTCAAAGCCACACTGCATCCCGTCAAGTTTATAAGCTTTGAAAATTGCCCACACTAAAATTGAAACCACTAAGTCAATTTTTAGATGAAAACAGCCACAAGGAAGAAGTTGAGGAATAGACGTCATTGATGAATTTGTTAATAACAAGCCTCAGCTTCTTACTAGTACTTTTACTCAATTACAAATGTACACATGACACTAATCCTATCTAAAATTACCTTGTGGAATACAAGACGGCCTTTTGCATAAATTGATTAGATGTAGTAAATTTCCTTACTAACAAGGTAAAGTATCTATCTCTTTTTTCAATCGTAGGGTGAACATAATAAATTATCCTTAGGGTCGGATTGAATCCTTGGGTTCCATCTCTTTCTGTAAACTGAAAGTGGAAGCCTAAGATTAAGGTACAGAAGCCAGAAAAAGAAGCTAGTTCACAGGACAATAATGCCATTAATTTTCTTATCTCTCTCTCTCTCTCCCCTTTTTTTTTACTTTTTATTATACTTTACATCCTAGTGAAACTCATTATAAAGATTTGAAGTTGGTGAGATATCATATTGCTTCTTTATTTTCTTTTCCTTCCTTAGCATAATCTAACAATAAAAATGTTGAGATCTGAAGGTCAATCTTATACAATATGTCCAGAGGTAAAGGTCGCAGCTCGGCCATTGATCAACATTCAACCTAAACGATTTCTATATGTTAAAGCCTTCTTGTTGCACAGCAATAAATTGTACCCTTAGACAACCACCATATGTATCTTAGAGCTACAGAAGTGACCACAAAACCTTGTAACTACTTCAATATAACTTCAAGATGTAAGGCATCTTAGCTCTCCCAAAAATTGATAGATTTCTGGGCTTCCTAGCTGTTTCTAATGATGCATTTATGCCATTTAATGTACTAGTATCGGTATTAGTTGCATTAGAATTTCAGCATTCGACTAACAGCTTTGTAATTTCAGATGATGTTGAAGTATGTCACAGCACTACCAGAACAGAAATCTTCTTGACCAGCTATAGTGTCAGAAATCAAGGATGCTCTTGGAGTCAAATGTAACCCTTCAAATGAAAAAAGGCCTACCCATTAACTTTAGGTCTCGTTTTAGATTTTAGCTCTCTTAGAAGTTAGGTAACCTATCTAATCCCCTAGGTCCTCAAGAATATTTGGCCTCTAGTCTTATTTCCTGTACAGTTGTCAGCCGATGAAACAGATTCTTGGATGAGGGAAGGAATGAAATTTTGTTGAGATGTTATCATCTGCTTTCTTTGAGCACTCAAAGACACCTCACCTTGGTGATGAATAAGGAAGAAATTTAAACGTGATTATCCCAAGGAAACAGAGAAAAAGCATAAACTGGGAGAGAGATATACCTGGAGCAGCTAACTGGAACTGATAATTTGAGAGTAAGGAGATCTTCTGTGCCTTCTTCTTTCTGTAACGTACAATATATAAGCAGGTAGCAAGGAACAGTACCACAACTGCTCCCACAGCAATGCCAGCTATAGCTCCACCAGAAAATCCTGATTATAGGGAAGCAAACAATAAGCTTAGCTAGAACAGGGACTTCAGTTGACAATGTCTAGCAGCCAGAGAGAAAAAAGTCGAAACTGAACCAATATCAGAAGGCCAAAATACCTGTGCTGCAAAACAGGGGAACAAAATAATGAAATTGATGTTAAATTTCAGATATACATAGATATTCAGTTTGAAAATCACAAAAAACATCTCAAATGCTACCTGGATTTCAGGGGCCGGTAGCTTCCACTTAGATCTGCAAAAGAATAAAAATGTCCAGCACACAAAACATATGTTAGAGTTGAGAGTTGTTAAGTCAGCTTAAAACTCAGTAAAACTCAGAGGATATACATCATATGTAAAATTCATCATAAAGTCAGATAATATGCATCATAGTTACAACTCCTACATAACAAAAACCTTTGGAAGCGAATCCAACTTCGTACTGAACGGCTCATAAACAAAACTGCAATTTCTTTCCGTATACAAACTTAAAACACATATATGTTCAGCCATTCATCTACAATCAGCATAGTACTACGTCTCTCATCTCAGCACAGTGACATGGTGTTCCAACATACAAATCCATGTGTCCTAGAGTACCACATATCAAGTTTAAGAAATACCTTCTAACTTGGCATGTATCACCGCATACATCAGTAAACAAATGGAGATATAAAGATCAAGCTAACTTCTACACCAGATAATCACAAATGGTCCATTAAAGTAAGCATGTCAAGATTCTTTTCCCTAGTAATCAAAATTGTACAACTAAAATGTCAATATCTACCCACAAGGATTCATGGTTCATCATCAACTGTGGATCCAGCATTAATCATATGCCAATGACCATCAAAAAGTATATTTGATTTAATCAAGGACCTGTAATTGCCTCAAAAGGTCCTAGCATTTTCTGCATCCCTACAGACCATGCCTCAACACTAACTCTCTACAAAGATTTCAGCTTCACTATTCTTTCACAACATTGCTCCATGCCCAACATACTTTAGAGGGTCAATTAATATGGTATAAATCTCTTCCTGATTCAAAATGCACTCATTTTGGGATAACTCTGCAGTCACTTGATCACACAAAATTAAATGAACAAACAAATTCAACCCATAGACTTGATTCGAACTTGTTAGTGGTAAAAATCCTTAATTACAACCAAACTTGAGCTCAAAAGGTTTAGATTAAAGCTTATGATTTTATTCTAAGTAATGCAATGCAGCAATTCAACTATGATGCATCATTTTGATTCGAATCCAACAGGTGACATGGAGACCATAACTTCTTTTACGTCATACAAAGATTATCAACACATAATAGGTTGAGGATATACAACATTAGCACGAAGCAGGAAGAATGCTTTATCATTTTTGTACTCTTCACTAATAGAGTAAATTAAGTGCCACCATTTGCATTTCATAAATTCACAGTACATTTTCCATTGGTTACATGATAAGGTAAAAAAGATAGAATCTTACTAGTTTCAGAAGTATTGATGAAATTCATTAATGGCATTCTCTCCTACACCCTGCAAGCGCACCATTTATGGGTGGGTTACAAGTTAAATCTATCAAAGTTCCTTGAACCCCTTTTCCTAATTTTTGATTGATGCATCTCTAAAACTGTTTTCAAGTCCCAGAATCACTTCTATATAAATCTTGATTGAAAATTCAAAAAATAGAAGAGAAAAAATAAAAGAAAAAAGCAAAAGCAAGAACAACAAAGATAAGACAAGTAACTAAAGAAAACAAAACCATCAATCAGCAGTTCCTTCAGAAACTATCCTATCAGGAACCGTCAATCAAACTGCAAACAGCCAATTGTTCTTTTAGCCGATCTAAATCTTGCAACATTTTCTGGCTAAAAACGAAATTATTACTAAGTTCCTCTATGCCTTCCTCCCCCTACAAAAAAAGAAAAGAAATACTAAAAGGACACCATATTATCCAGTTTGGCAACAATCAACACAGCAAATTCAAGTCCCTTGCAGCAATGTTCCTAGGTTCAGAGAAATCTGTAATCATCTAATGAATTCGTCCCAATACTTCTTCCTACTAACTGTTCCATGAATTTCAAAATCAAACATTGCTGAAAAATGACGCCAAATTTACATACTTTGGTTACAATTGACACAAACAACTCAAGATTCTTGCATTAATATTCATGAGGCTAGCCCTAAACAAAGAGAAACCTCTAATTATCAAATTCAATACAAACATATCTAATTATTAAGTGGCCCGATCCAAAAACTCCCTTCTACTAGCAAACCACATATCTGAAAGAGTAAATCTTCTGAACAAGTCAGTTTAATTTACACTAGTGGCTCCAGATGTTGAACACATACTACACTTGTGAAACTAAGTAAAAAAAAAAATTTCCTGCACATCACGGTGCATATAAGATTAATCAATTCAAAAGTATCTAATAGTAAAAACTCACCTTTTCCAGGGATGAACAACAGACCACTCCCGGAAGTAAAATTAGCAGTTGGATTATATCTGCTGATCAAATTAGCACTCAAATTATTAGCAGAAGCTACAGACTGCAAAGTATCCCCAACCGCTATAGGCCAAGTTATGAACAACCCATAGTCCTCGGGAATCGCCTTATTCCCGCAAGAACAATTCACAGTAACATTCAGAACTCCAGTATCTGGGATATTATTAGCCGGATAACTATTAAACCTCCGCAACCACGTGGTACTCGTTAAATTCGCGTAAAATTGGGACGCAACTATATCATAAGTATCCCCCGATGAAACACTGTAATTGAAGACATGAGCTAGGAAATTCCCATTGATGCAGTCACAAGGAAATGGGATGTTTACTCTTGTCCCTGCTATGACTGTATCCCTGTCTGGGAGGGTAACCGGGTTCCAGCTGAGGAGAGTGGAAACTGGGACGCTGAAAAGATCGGCGATTAAGGTTACGTTTGAACCTCTCCAGACGTCGTAGCTGGCTAAAGCTAAGTCACAGCCTTTGCTGCACTGGGAATTGACTTGAGAAATTTGCAGTGAGATTGAGAGAAGGAGAAGGAGTAAAAGGGCTGTTATAATTCTGGGTTTGATGAAGAATAACATTTGTGAAATCGGGATTTGGATTTGGATCGGAAGCATGTGAGACTGGAGGGTTGGAGATGGGGGAAATGGCGGTCCTGTTGGAGGGAGGAGGAAGGAGGAGGAATGAAAAAGTTTCTTGGGAGTATTTGAAAATTTTAATTTAAGGATTGTTGACTGAGTTGTTTTCTGAATTGTTTAATGTTTTAGCTACCTTTGACAGAGTTGCCATCTGTTGTTGAATGATCGGAACTTTTCAAAACTAGTGTTCAAGTTGTGGTTGAACAAATATGCATTTGGATGCGTGAATGACTTTGGCTACTGAGAGAGCCAATTCAAGTCGAGTATAACAGGTTAATAGTTGCTAAAAACATGCTCAATGGTAGTACTGTATTCAATTCTTTGAATAGAATTAGCAATTTCCAATCAATTATAATAAGCGAATTTGTTCAGTCATATTGCAGCCCTAGAAACAAATTTCTGGGAAGGTTTTGTGAGATTTGCCTCCATGGTATTGTTCCAAAAACATTAATTATATACATATAACAAAGAAAATAAAAACTTTAACTCAATGCTAAATAAAATAGAATTTGATTTCATGTTACAAGCTCTTAGGAGCAAGAATATGGATAGGAAACAAGCGAGAGATCAGAGACTTAGGATATAGTGCTGGATATTTCCACCAGAGAGGCTAGGTAAATTAACAGTTTAATTTACAATTTTGGAATGTTAGTGTTTGGATAGCCCAAATATCTCAAATAATATTTCGCTTGCATCATAAACACATTTTCCAATCCACCTTTTTACATCCCTAATTACTTTTTTATCTCACATACATCACATCATAAAAAGTATTACAGTAATTGATAGGTTACGATTTTGTCATCTATTTTATTATTAATTTTCTCTATTACCTGACCTGATATGGATTAATTATTAGATTCTACTCACTTTTTGTAATTTGCATTTATTTCAGAGAGTAGAATGAAAATACTACAACTAAAGCTAATTTGGCAGTCATCAGAAAAAAATTCAAATGAAAGGCATACAGGGGCATTTTGGAAAAAAAAGAAACGCAAGCCTTTTTTGGGCAATTTGTCGAAGTGTTCTTTTCCCTCGGACCCGCCGCACAGGAGGGGATTTTTAGTTAGCAATTAGGTAGAAATAGGATGCAGAGAACAAGCACTCTATTTTTTGAGCTTTAGCTTAGCATTAGATTAATAGATTTTTCCTTTTAGACTGCTGATTAGGACCTCTCCAGCGGATGGCAGGAGCAAATCGGAATTGTTTCCTTTGACTTTTCTTTCGCTTCTTAGTAGTTTTTGTCTCCTGGAATGTCAGGAGCAAATTGGTGAATTTTGACTTTTCTCTTCGGCTTCTAATCGTTTCCTTTCCTCTCCGTATGAGAAGGAAAGTGAAGACTGTAGCTTGCTTTTCCGTGGTAATTTGAACAAGTTGAATTTGCTCAATTGATGGCCGCCACTACCGTTCCAATTTCCTGTGGATTTTGTTCGTCAAACATGAACTAAATTTTCTACTCTAGTCAAGGGGCAACAGAGGTTCTGGTTCGTTTAAAAATTATGAGATCGATTTAATTTTATCTTTTTCTTTTATTTATTGGTATTTACATATTCTCTTATTGCAGTGCTTATGGTTGTCTAATTAATTGATTGTCTTGGATCCGGATAATTAGTTAATTTAATAATCTATTGTCAATTGAGATATTAAATCCGTAATTATTTAATTACCTCAAAATAGTGACAACTGGTATGATTAGATTTGTGTCAGGAGAATACGCGGGCTAATCTAAAATAACCTTGGTAGTGCGTTATTTGGTTAGAATAGTGCTCCTCTAATACGTAAGGCAATTGAGAAATTAAATCTTACGGACGTACCTAAGATTATTTCTCAATTAGAACAGTGATTAACTGGCGTACCTTAATCACCGACACAGTAAGAAGAGGTTGACTGTCATCACTTGTTTGGCAGTTATAACCTATTTATTAATAAATAATTGAAATTGCTTGTGCATCGATGATCAATTAGGTGAACCATTGCTGAAGTTATTTCTTGATTAGATCATTAATTATCCCTCATTTGATTTTAATAAATTGTTATTTAATTTCTAGTTGGCTATTTTATTTTTATTATTTTACTTTTAGTTGAATTGCTTAAATTGTCACCCCTGATATAAAAACGCCCCCCTTGTCACTATGAAGTTGAAAAGAAACAATTACTCCCAGTTCCTGTGGATTTGACCCTGCTCACCGCCATCTACAGAAATTACTTTTAGTTTGAGCATGTTTTATTATTGCACAGGCTGACAACCTGTCAGTAATTATTCCAAATAATATTTCAAATAATACTCTATCCAAACAATGTAATTAATTTATCTTTTTATCTCTTGTTCTAATTGCATCTTGTCATAATCGTGTTTATTTTAGGATCAAAAGATTTATTCGTTTTCATTTTATGTTTTGTCATATTATGACATATTTGTTAATGATTTTTATATTTAACAAGATTTGAACTGTTTTACATGATGAATTACGCATGCACTTGCATGATTCAAGTCAGTCACCCTGAAGACCAAAGAGTAATATTAACCAATTAAACGTGTCTTCTTCTGATAAGAAGTTGAAAAATTCAAAGAATTTGTGTGACAATTTTTTCAAAGTTTTAGGGGTTTACAATTTGAAAAAGTCAAAATAAAATTGAAGAAGTTATTAAAATCACGAAAAGTTAATAAAGAAGACCTTGTGTTTTTAATTGAGAATTTGTTTGTACTATTAGAGCAGTCTAAACTAAGTCTAAACTAAAACGAATTCTTCTATGCTGTGTCCTAAGGGCATAGGATAATAGTCAAGTATGATATGTACGTAATCACTTGTAAAAGTCTGAATTTTTAAGTCTAAAGTTTACACAATCATGGGTCAAATCTTGGTGTTGAATAATTCAACCAAGATATCAAAGAATCCGACAATTATATTAAAAAAAATAGTTACAATTGTACAGTAATGTAAGTTCTTTTTTTTTATTTATTGTTTTTAAGGTACAAGTCCTAATCGATGAATGAGCTTAGACATAGGTATCTATAAAATGTAACATTTGATAGCAAGTCAAATAATAAGTAGTATTACCATGTAGCAAGATCAAACAAATATGTGCGACAATTATTTTTGGCTACATGTGTAGAAGTGCTATCGTCTTTAGTAATTTATCTCATTGTTCGATATCAAAATGGACAACTTCAATGTTGCTAACATATATACACCAAAGCTAAACCTAGACCCCTTTTTGACTAGGCCTTCCTTAAAAATTTTTTAATAAAAATGATAATTTTCATTGCATGAAGATTTAAATTGGATTCAAACTTCTACTACTACAAGTGCATACGTCATGCATGAGTATAGGGAATATTTGAGTGTCAATCCCACAAGAAATTTTATTAATTATCAATATGATTTGAACTCCTTTATTATGAGTGTTACCACTTTGAATTGTTATGGTATAATTTTCAAATATACATGATATCCGCTTTCGCAAAAATATCAACCATACCTATAACTACTTCACACTTATTAATGTAATGATGAAACAAGCTATATACAGATTCATTAAATTCTATGAAATTATATGGTTAAAACCACAAAGTTGCAATCTTACATTAATGAGTTAACTATCTAGCTTTAACACTTCCATGAACTCGAACTAGTATTGAATCCTAATTTACATTAATGAATCAACACTTTCAAATAATCATAATCAATGATCAATTAATTATGATTGTAATACCAAATTTGTTAAATCACTTGTACAAGATATAACTCAATTAGCCATGAAAACATCACATAGCAAGAATAGATAATTCACCCACACCCCTAGGTATAAAAACTAACAAGATATCAAAAACTAACAAAAGAGATCCATAGTTGTATTATTACTGAACACTAAAATCCAATACAAGAAATAAAGGGTTAGGAGAGAAGTTACCCTTGTCATGAGCTCCTACTTCTCCATCTTTAATCCTTAATATTCATCTTTGCTTAGCATGAAACAAGACAGAATAACTCTACACTAAACTATACTAACTAATGAACTAAGACGTTCTAGTGAAGACAACATTTTTATGATAATTTTTCTAGACTCTAAACTTAGAAGAATGTGTTTTCAAGGCCCCTATTTATAGAGGAATCAAGCCCTAAGCAATTGTGTTTGAGTTGATATAATTTGCTTCTTAGAATCATCAAAAGTTATTGATTGAAATCTTCAATGTTTCTTGAGCAGCTACAGCCAAAATTTGATAAAAAAAAAAATAATAAAATAAAGTGGTCCAAAAAGCTGTGTGAACAACCTGCAAGTTATAGTTGCATAGCCGCAAAAAGGAAAAGCTGAGTAGATTCACGGACCTCACCCACATTTCCATTATATTGCAGGTTTGCACTTTCTGATGATTCCTCAAAATTACTCTATTTTTGCACCAATTTGAACTGCAAAATTTTGGATGATGGAAGTCGAAACTCTTGTATAAAACATAAAAGTTGTAATTCATTGAGTTAACTTTCCAATGGATTAAGAATCATGTTATTTGGAGTGAGAAATGATATAAATACCCCTAACTGATCAGTAGCCTTTTCCATATTTTTCACAATAGAAATATATCATTGTATTTTTGGTCTTTTGACCTCATAACGTATGAACTAGATTTCAATAACTCATATGAAATGTAGAAGTAGATCATAACTTTACAATGCTTTAAGAATCATCTCAATCCAATATGCATAACTCAAGTTATAGTTGAAATACTAGAACACGTCAGGCTGTCAATGCTTTTTGATCAATAAATTCATACAAGCACACATGGTCGATCGTAGTAATAAATCACCTGGAGTATTTCAGGGGTCAAACCCAAAGGAACGAGTTAATTTTCTACTCTAATTATTCTAACAAAATTAAAAAAAATTATATTCAGGAAATTATATTTCTAACTAAATAATAAAAGAAGAATCAATTCAAATAAAGTAGTGGTGAGAAAACAACGGATGTGAGTCTAGAGTTTCAGGTTTTAATTCAGAAATTGAATCAATTATCTGGTTAATTTCTTAACAAACCATGAATGCATCACCCAATTGTATTTTAGATTATTTCTTGATAAAGTGTACCTAATTAAATCTTACGTCTCTTTCGAGATCGCAAGTATTCAATTAAACCCTTTAAAAACTTTGGTGATATAAGTGTGTTGTACAAATTCTAACCTACTCTCATGATTAGGTTAAGTAAGTTTATCTATCTAGTGCATGGCTGTATATCCCTTTTCAGTTCAATACAAACCTTAAGAGCATGTCTATGGTGGCCAAACATAAACATGTTATTAAAATGGAGATAGATAGATCATATCAAAAGGTAAGAAATTAAATTAGAAAAATTAATCAAATTCCTTCATAAAAACCCTAACCTTGAAACAACTTAATTCAACATATATAATTTGGAAATTAAAACCATGAATTCAAAGAGTTGCTGCAAAGATAAGAAAAAGAGTTAAACTTCTCAGTTGCTTACTCTAATCTTCTCCTTGCATTTTCCTTGATTCGCCTCCGTTTGATCTTGATCTCTCAAGAATAAACTATAGAAAAATGTTAAAACTAGGCTAGACTAATGTTTTCCACCCCTAAAAAGGTCCTACATAGCCCCTATTTATAGTTTTTTAAAATAGTATTGGATTGGATTTTATTGAAGTTGAAAAATGACAATTTTGCATATTTTTCTGATGAACACTGGTGCAAACACCATCCTAAACTCCAGCACCAGTGTTGGGACTAGAGAAATACCGGCGAGAAGACTAATATCAACATCAATGCAAGCTATTACAGATCCACGGAAGGATCTCTTGGGATCCGCCCGTAGATCCACTTCAATACCCAAAATCTCTATCAACAAGGCCAAATCAGCTCTTTCTCAAAACATGAAAGTTGTAACCCTTTGAATTATCTTTCTAATACAGTAAAAATCATGTCATTTGGAGGTTTGAACGCTGAGATATGCCCAAAACATTGTGAACTAGTTAGAAGAGCATCATAGCGCAACTATACTTTAATAATTTGGACTTTTGGCTATGAAATGGTGAGAATCGGACTTTGATGTCTCATAAGAATTGTAGAGCATTCTCTTAGCTTCAAACTGAATCAAGAATCATCTTAATCCAATCTTGGTAGCTCAAGTTATTGTCAAAAAGTTGAAACATGTCAATCCTGTCAAATCTCGTATTCTTCATATTTTGTTTTTCCATTACTTTTTCGGGCCACACTTTTTGTCCATTTTCTCTCCAATTGAACTCTTGACCTATTAAAACAATATAAGAGCAAAATTAAGTAGTTTTCATTTAAAATAATAGCTCAAATAATATAGTTAACTAGCAACTTCTTCATATAAATGTAATACAAAATATGCCTATCACTTTTCTTCTTTGAACTTGATTGCATTTCATCTTTTGATATTTTTGCATTTCATGCTCACTTGAAATCATTTCAAATAATAAAAAATCATCCAAATGCCTTCTAACTTCCCTCCAATTGATGATTGAATCATTAAGACCTACAAGTACATGAGGTTTTAACCACTTGAATTCATAGATATGCAATTTTTCCTGCTATAACTACAAAATGCAAAATTCACTAGAAATCTAGTTATTTAGCTCTTAAAATCACTAAAACACCCTAAAAATTAAGCAATGAAACACATTAAAATTATGCAAATAAACACTTAACAAATTTCATTATGATATCTATACTAATGGTAGAGAGTACATCAAACATGATAGACGTACAGATAAATGTGAAAATCAATCGTAATATGACAGGTCTGAAAAATGACAAACAAGATGATCACATTAAAACTTTCAAAAGAAGAACATATCTTCATCCAGGTTAATAAGTGCAACCTAATAGATATAGACATGTGCATGTCCATCTTAATTAATCATACGCCATAACATGGTCCTTCACTACCTTGATTATGCAGCTGAAATTCTTTTATCTAGTATGTTTAGTATGGCATGATATACAATGTTCTATTTGTTAAAAAAATTTGAACTCAAATGATTGACTAATACTTTATTATGGTAAGATTTCAATGTCATGTCATGTCATGGCTTCGGTTTCGAGTTGGTTATGGTTACGTAGGAGTTATTCTAACAAAAGTAATGATTGACTCATTGGTTGGTTTTAAAATAGCAGCCGTATGAGCTGCGCCAACCTTTCATTTGATATTCTCAATTTATCATTAATTAACTCCTATTTTGGACGCGTAAGCTGAATTATCTGACTAATCCGAATTGACTTTTTCTTTTGTTTTTATTTTTAATTTTTTTGTTACTTTGGTTATTTTGTGCTATTAAGCTCTGTTTTAAAATTCGGATCGGATCGGCCGGTCGAACCGGAAACCGGCCAGGTAGCCGGTCCGAGTCATATTAAAAAACCGAAAATTTAAAATCCGGTCAAAACCGGTCAAAAACCGGGTTTGACCGGGAAAAAACTGGTTTTTTCGGTTCAACAGTAATTTTTTTAAAAAAAATTCAAACTTTTTAATATTATGTTAAATTGTTAAAACTTATTGATATACCTCAAATATTTGATACTTTATAAATATTGTCCTAAAATTTGATGTTATTTTTCAATTAAATTCATAATTTTAATTCTAAACTTGTTAATATTTATTAAATAATATAAATTGCTACTTGATTGTTCTAATTTCTTTGTATTTTCTTGTTAAATATATTTGAAACATCAAATATATATGAATATACCTTTATTAATATCAATATATTATTAGATATTATATATATAATATTTTAATTTTTAAATAATTTTTATTTATGACGTCATCCGGTTCGACCCCTATCGACCCCCGGTTGAATCCATTGACCTCTGACCCCTGACTTCGGCCGAGTCACTATCCGGTCCAATTCTGAAAACATAGCTATTAAGTGGTAAAAATCTCCTGAACAAAGAGGTTAACTTAAGGCTCAAATTGAGCTGCATTTGATGTGGTCTAATATCTCGAACATATATTTTGAAAAAGAAAAAAATGGAAAACTAGTTTGCACCACTCAAACTAAACCATAATTCACATATTAACGGTCTAATTTTTCCACATCTTTTTCATCTTCAACTATCAAACACATGACTCGAATCCTGAACTGAACCTAATAGTGTGGAAAAAATTTACAATCTAATTTGGACGCTAATTATTTTCTGCAGTTGCACTCGGACTATGACTTGTACCATGTCATCTTCGCAATTTGTAGTGGAAAGCTGACGGGTTTTTTTAACTAATTGAGGCTTGCTGGTTTAATGGGGGTAACGCCAGTGAAGCATTGAGTTGGTTCGACAGGTTTCGTGTATGTGCTCCATGGATTTGGGGCAGGAAGCAACCGATTCGGAAGATTGATGGTCAAGATTTGACAAATATATATATATATATATATATAAAAGGTTCAAATTTTATTTTGTACATTATTTTTCATACCATATGTGGAGCCTACAAAATTTTGTTCTATAATTACACGTTGTATAAAATGAATTATATCGTGTGCAAACTGAGTTATATCTTGTGTAAAATGCACATCGGTCCGAACGGTTTCTCTGTTGACCGTTCATGCCCCGAATCCGTGCTCCAATCCGTGTTCCATAGCTATATTAGGTGCGTGGGATTATTTTATTGGTCATACAATTATATAAAACTATTGCAGTAGTAGTTGTAGTACTTTATGAATTTATTCGTAATGTTCCTTAGCATTTAATTTTTTCCCCTAGTCTATACTAGGGGTAGGCACTCGTTAGTGAAATTTTTTAAAAAATTCTAGATTTAGAATGCAGATTAGGAGATTTGATCTCTTGACCTACACTCAAGCAGAGTTTTAAAACTCTCTTGGTTGTTCCTTAGCATTTAAATGATAAAGTAGTTAGAATAATTATTGATGTTAATGAAACCGTAAATTTTATAGTTTAGAAACTAAAGTGGAACATTTTTATACTTGGAGAACTAAAGGTGATAGATTTTATATTTTAAAAATTAAAGTGGGATAGATATTATATTTTAGAGATTAAAATATTCCACTTTAAAATTTAAGGATGAAAGTAAAAATTTAGGCATAGTTAAAAAAACTCATTGAAACAATGCAACTACTATATTTGATGGACACCTTTTTTGCAAAGAAAAAATCCCAAAAAAAATGGAACAATATGAAAAGAGAATGAAAAGAAATCAGAAGACAATGTTGGAAATCACAAAATGTTTTATCTTCAATCATATCTCAAGCTAAAATAGGATAAGAAATAAAGGTCAAAAGCCTTACTTAGAATTTAAGAACAAAACAACTAAGCATGGAAAAAAAAAATTCCCAATGGCTAACTGGAGACCAAATTAGTCCGAAGACTTGAGTAGTCTTCCTCGTTGCTATCTTAATTCATTTTTTCTACTTTTTCCTGTGAACAAAACCAAAACTAAAATTATTATAAGTACTTTCTTGTATTCATAAACCGTAAGTGAAATAGACAACTTTTCAGTAGACCTGAAAATATAATAACATTAACCAGAAATTGGAAGGATCATAGAGACCCAATAGAACTAAGAAATCCTAAATTATTAGGGATTCATTAAAAGATTGAACCTTTTTTTTTTTTTTTTTTTTGTGGCTGTGGGTTGAACTTAACCATTGAAGGATAGTTGTACATATGGCATATTGAAGTTCATTGTGGGCTTTAAACCAATGCGTATTAGGTTGGATGAAATCCATATTTATTTGGAATATTGGGCTTATTGGGGCTAGGTATGCTTTCATTTGGACTCTCTGCCAAATGAACAGGGATCTCTAACTTTTGACACTGTCGAAAATCCAACTCATCACTGTGTTTTAAGGCTAATTACATTTGCCTCCCTTAATGTTCGGCCAAACTATTGATCAATCCCCAAGGTTTAGCCAAATTACATTTACCTCCCTTTTTAGTAACCGCATTAATAACCTTCTCGTAAATGCACTATATAAGAAAAGGGAAAGTCTTAAAAATTCAAACAAAAATTAATAAAATATTTATGTAAAAACAAGATAAAGGATAAAGAAGAGAATATTCTTATCTATAAAAAAGAATTATAATAAGAAGGGAAAATCGCCAATTTGGTCCCTAAACTTTTTCACTTAAACTAATTTGGTCCTTCACAGTTTTTTTTCACCAATATAATCGTCAAACAATTTCATCAAGTTCAATGTAGGACTTATTGGGCGGCGCTACCACATTTTATGTATTTTTCACGGCGGACCAAGGGTATAATTGGAATCACAAGTATAATTGTCTAATTATAGGGATTAGAATAGCAGCTTTGTCATGATAAGCAAAAGAAACCTCTGCAAATCGACGGAGGAGCTCATAGAAATTAGGGAAAGTCGCCGAACTTGGATATTTGTAGGTGAAATGCAATCAAGCAGAAACTTCGACAACTCCACCTCAATTTGATGTAGTAGCCAACACTCAAATCTGGATAGCCGAGCAAGTGGACAATCAATAGGGGTGAAGGGAGAGAGGGTAGAATTCCACAATGGGAATGAGGCAATAATTTGCCATTGCCGTGAAGAATGTAGAATTGTAACTTCATGGACATTGGCGAACCCAGGCAGAAGATTTCATGAAAGCATAAATTATAGAGTAATTTTTACAATTAATCACGACATATTGATATTGCTTGTATTATATAATTTACTACAACTAATGGCTAGAATTAATGGTCATTGTAGACCCCAAAAGCCTGCAATTATTTTCTATAGTATGGTCCACCTATGCAACAGATGACAAAAAATATGATGGCGAGAATTTTGAAGAATTTGAGGAAAGCTGAGGAAGAAAATAATTTCATGAAAATTGAAATGTGTAAGCTTGAAGAAGAGAACAAGGCGCTCAAAAGTGAAATTAGGAAGTTGAAAGCAGCAAGGAAGTGGCTAATGCTGGTCGTGGTTTGCATATGTATTATGGTTATTGCTGTACTATTATCCAGTGGCAATGAAAGGAATGTCAACTTAAAAATCCTACATTAGATCTTGTTGTATGAAGTTAGAAGTTGAGTAATTGCTTCATGTAATTTGAATGCTGTAATGTTGGAATGTAGACATGGGTGTATGGAATATGTTTATGTACTAAAATGGAACATTGTCTCGAATGATGTTTTTGTAAAATAATCGAGAGATTTTGTCATAGTTGCTAGGCACATTTACTCAAACGATATCGTTGTAAAATGGTTGAGAGATTTTGTCAGTTGTTGGACACATTACCTTGAAAGATGTCTTTGTTAAAATTTTACCAGAGATTCACCTCAAGTTATATAAAAAATTTAACAACATTTCGTCCTAAATTTCGACAATCACTCGCACAAATACCAAATGTATCATATAAAATCCTAAACAACAAGAAGAAAGTCAAAGTAAATGGTACAGGAAGAGTGCCAATAGAAGTTCATTATCATCAACATAGGTGCGACATTGCCAATATAGCAGGCTGAATTTTACTTCAGTATTGAATTCGTTTTAGACAAAATGCAGCCACATCAAATCATTAGAAGTTGACACGTATATTGACCAAAATACATTAGCTTCCTATTGTTAATCCAATTAGTATCCATTGACAAAACAGAAGCTCTTAATGTACAAAACAGGATATGTCCCACAAAATAGAAGCTTTTTATTCCCAAGCTCCATTAAGTTGACTGGGTGACAATATCATCTTCTTCATCCAACAACTTATGTGCCTGCACAAATAATGGCACATGTCAAAAGCAATAAACAGTCTCCTTTTAAGTCATGTCAAAATCATTGTCCAGCAAATGTGCAAGACATGCTGTTAATTTTATAAATTACTTCAACTTACTGTCTCTTTTTTCCCAGTCATTTTTCCCTTTGATGGAGGGAATGGACCAAAAACAGTCATAGCTGCCTTTCTTTTTCTCCATGCTTGAGCTTGCCAAGTTCCACATGTTTGCCGGTTATGTCCTATGCCATGATAGAAGGAACACTTGGTGAATTTTTTTTTGCACTTCAGGTAGTTCTTCTTGAGCTGTTGGTTGTAAATCAATAACCTCTTGTTCATCAATAACACCCTGTACTTTATCACCTGACCATGAAATAAAGTTAAAACAGTTAACAAGTACAAGAATAAAATTATTATGAACTTATAATACATGGAAAAATCCTAAATTGCTGACCAGTTGGAACATCTGGCATTGAGCTAGATTCTAGAGGTATTTTAGTCAGCTCCTTGTTGAACACTTGATCTGTACACATCAAAGCACCATTAGTTAAATATTACACCATAAAATTAGTGGAGGAGGGATAGGTCAAATTACCAGGTTTTGGGGGTAATTCACATGTAGCATTCTCCCTTGTTCTGAGATTTTATGGACAAGTTCTCTTGTTATGGCCAAGTGCCTTGCATTTACTACACTTGTTGGAGTTGGACGGTGGTGGCCTTTTATTGGTAGATGCACCAAACTCATTGGAAGGTACCAGCAGCGGACACTTTCTCACTATATGCCCCTTTTGATTGCATTTTTTACATGTCATTCTAACAAGGCTAGATCTAGAAAGTTTGGTAACCCCCTTTTGATTAGGCCTAGGCTCTTTTGGTTCCCTTTTTCTTACTTTCTTTGGCCGACTAGGTAACTTCAACTTCAAGGGTGGTAAGACAGGATCCTTATCTGATTGCACCCAAACATTTGGCCCACTCAAAGGAGCAATTGCTGGCTTATAAGCCTTCAAGTAACTGTCTCGCGAGTAGTAATGATGAACAAGACTTTTTGGCTCTTGACCTATTAAACAAATACAACAAATCACATGGCAGCAGTCAACTCCTATCTCCTGCAGCTACAAGTCTGCTGCTTTAAGTCCACCATATGTTTGCCTCCATACATATGTGTAATCTCAAATTTATTTTCATCAGACCATCTCGCAATGTTTGCAGCTGCTTCTGTTTTTGCCTTCTCCAGTTTCCTTTGAATTTTTGGGCAGATCTTATCACTCCTCTTCTTCATCCACTCCCTTTTGTACGAAGCCTTTCCATTAGATAGATTTTGATAGTCTCAAGCATTCCAAGGATTGGCTTTTCCCTTGCATCCATTATGACCGAATTAAATCTTTCACATAAATTATTAAGGAGAATGTCACACTTGGCAGCCACTCGAAAGTATGATCTTGACCAGTGATAGGGAGAGGTGTTCTCATTTAACCACTTCCAAGCAGCTGCATCATAATCCCTTAAACACTCCATTTGATTTTCGAACATCCTCATGTACGATAACCTTGCATATGTCCAAAATCTTTCCTTCAATGCTTCACCCGAATCATATTTTTTGAAGTTGTTGTGCAAGTGCCTTATACAATGTCTGTGCTCAACATCAGGAATGACTTCCTGAATTGCAGATCCTAAACCTTGCAAAAAAGACAAATGCAAGTTCAGCACAATCAGTAAGCATTCATATATTTGTAATAAACATATATAAACAACAACTTTTGATTTTATTCACCTTCTGTCTATCACTTATGGAGCTCCAATTTCTTTGATCATTGATGGATAGGTCATATTTCAAGAATTCAATAAACCACTTCCATGACCTCTTATTTTCTGCTTCAACTACTGCATATGCAACTAGATAAACACAGTCATTTGGATCTATCCCAACTGCAGTTAATAACACACCCTGATGTGGACCCCTCAAGTGGCAGCTATCAATTCCAATTATCTTCCTATAACCAGATTTAAATATCTCTCCAGTGTCTCGAAGCAAATGTAAAGTCTTTGAAATATTTGTTTTCCGGAATCTTTATCTAATGTAGTCTCCATGTACACTGTAGAACCAGGATTTGCCTTCATTAGTTCATCTCAATAATCCTACAATCTGTTGTATTGATCTTTGTAGCTCCCATGGATCAAAATTTTTGCCTTCATGAATGTCTTATAAATTTGAGGTTTAGTAATGTTTACATTCAGCTCTGCATGTACCTTATCCTTGAACTCTACAACTGTTATTCTCTTGCTTATCCTTAGGAAGTCTATATATTTTCTTGCTAAGAAACTTGAGGTAGCTCTCTTGTGGTAAAAGGTCCTGCCACATGTGTGTGCTGGACCCATTGTCTTGATTGCAATGGAATCATCACCTTCATCAATTTTAGAAGCAAACAACATCCACTTACAATGATCAGCTTTGTATTTCACCCTCATTCTATGCTTATTATGCTTCACCCACTTTATATCCTTCCCCCACTTGACTGCATAATTATTAATTGCCATCTTGAATAGCTACTTATCATCAAATTATTGACCAACATGAAATTTTGGATCCTTTATGTCCATTTCTGGTCGGAATCTGACTAGTTTGGGCTTCTCCTTTGTGCTATTTTCATCGGAGGAATCAGTCACACTATTTAGCTCATCTGACACCATTGAATCAGATTCCTCATGAATTGGAATCTAATCTCCTTCATCAAGGTGTAAATGTGTAGTAGAAGTTGCCTTGACTCTAGTTTTTTCTTTCTTGGTTGCTGCTACCTATCTTGCTTCTTTCTTTGCCTTGCTGTTTCTACTTTGAAAAGAATTTTCTGTTGGCAATTTATTCATTCTAACACCTAACTCCTGATATGGAGCCACAACAGAAGTTCGAAAAATCATATCATCATCATCTTCAGAGAAATCATAGTCACTATCAGGGAACTTTTCACCTTCCATTGAGTCTGAGTTTGCAGCATCATTAGCCTCATCCGCATCACCTTCTTCTACTTCTTCTATTTCAGTAGCCTGACAAGTTTCTTGTTTCTTCTTCTCAAGCTCCTTCATTTTCTCCACATGAACAGGAATTTGCTCTATGTCAGCAACATCAACATCCTCAAATGTTATGTCTACAAAGAAGTCATCATCTTCTTCTATTTCTACAGCATTACAATTGCTTAATGCAACTGCACTCTCACGTTTACCATCTATCAATCTAATGTGAAACTCAGAAACAACATAAACTTCAGTTTCTCCATTTTGCTTGCCTATACAAGCCATGTCAGTTGTTGCATCATCAGAATCTATTTTTCTCAACACAAGTGCACCACCTTCAGTTGGAATTCTATAAATCATTGTTACATTTGCAGGATATCCAAGATAATAGCAAAAGTCAGATACAATTGCTCTATTCCCTCTCATGGTAATGACACCTTCAAAACTTTCCATGATGCCCCCCACATATTGCTCTACAGGTTCTTTAACATATACACTCCCATGATAGATTTTCAAAGTAAAAAATTCAACCTCTTGTCCTGCATTTTTTTAAACCAGAAAAAATACTTAATTAATAAAACCACAACCTTTCCTACTACTTTGTCTCGCTTTTCAGAACATAAAAACAACAGCACACTACATTTTATAACTACAGGGACCACATTACAATTAAAAAAATTCAGCTTTAAATATAGCATATTTCACCATTCCCAAATCTGCCTATGACCCACAGAGAAGACATTTTACAAACACGTCAACCCCACAATGTAGCATATTCCACTAATTAATCGCCCACATGCTTAACACTGTCATTAAAGAGGTTAGAAAATGTTCAACTACTTCAGCCCCACAGACAAGGATAAAGTACAAACACATTAGCCCCACATTCTGATGAAAAAATTAAACTAACATGCCTAGCACAAACATCAAACAAGTATAGCAGAAAATGTTCAACTAAGTAAGATCTGGTTAAAGCTTACTGGATAGTGTTGTTGCAGCTGCTTCCTTTTCACCATTCTTGTTGCCATCGACACCTTCCATCATCGAAGATCGACACGGATCTACTCATCAATCTCAATCACATTTTGATCAGATTGTGAAACCCTTAGCTTCTCTGTCGATTTGCAGAGGTTTCTTTTGCTTATCGTGACAGAGCTGCTATTCTAATCCCTATAATTAGACAATTATACCTGTGATTCCAATTATACCCTTGGTCCGTCGCGAAAAATACATAAAATGCAATGGCACCGCCCAATAAGTCCTACATTGAACTCGATGAAATTGGTGAAAAAAATCGTGAAGGACCAAATTGGTTTAAGTGAAAAAGTTTAGGGACCAAATTGAAGATTTTCCCTAATAAGAATAGGAAACTATAAAGCCAATAGAAAAAGATAAAAATAATTAATATAAGACTCTTTTCCTCTTTTTTCATTGTTTTCAATCTTAGATCCTTTTCTCATTTTTTCCTTGTTTGAGTTTAGTTGGATCTAAGATGGAGTATGTTGTTGATAGGCATTGAAATTCATTGTAAAATTTTATGGAGTTTGGATCAAGGACAGAATCCAACAGTTGGAAGCCTAAATTTAACCTCCATTAGTTCATATTTAAAAGCTGGGTTTTATGTGGATTCGAATTATGATTTTTATCTTGTAATGTTTTAGTTACTCGTACTAATTTTTTTGCCATATCTATCTTCTTCTCATCCTAAGGATCAAATTTGCTATAAATTTCATAAGATTGGTTGCTATTTAAGTGATATAAGGAGGAGCAACCACTGTTTTCATTTCATATGGCTATTCTTCAATAAGATTGGTTGCTATTTAAGTGAGTTATGAAAAAGAAGATACTTTCTCAAAATTTTACTTTAGTCCACTAAGTTTTGTAATTTAAACTTGAGCCACTAATTTTTGGGGTAAACTCACAAAATGCCAAAATGGTAAAAATAAGAAAAAGACAAAGAGGTGTCATGAAGGTAATGTTGGTATTTTACGTGCTACATTTAAGACAAATGGTTTTTGTCCAAATTTCACATCAGTTCAGAGTACATGGGAGTTACGTGGATATGTTTAAACTATGAGGGATTTACTTGAGTTTCGCTTAAACTATAGGGGAGTTTTATGTATTTGAGTTTCTATCTTCTCTATATAGATGATATACTAATCTTCTGAAAAGATAAGAAGATCACAAAAAGTATTTGAAATAGCCTGTAAGAAATTCAAAGAAAATGGGAGCATTCTCTGTCTAAAGAAATTTGAAGTGGAAAAAATGAAAATTGATTATCTTGAAATTGTTTTAACTTTTAAAGATATTGATCTATGGTGTCATATCATCAAAAAAATTGAGTATTCTTAAAAAATTGCAGAACTTGCATAGGTTACTCACTTATGGAAAGCAATACATCAAAGATTTATCTAAATGGAATTTCCTCACTTCTTTCTTTCTCTAGGACTCATTCTCTTTTCCTTCTCTCTAAAACTTCTCGAACCAATATCTTATTTGACTTTCCTATGGAAGAGAGACCAGACTATCTGGTTTTTCTCTATAGGAGGGGTTCTTTTCTAGTTTTATTTCCTTTGTTTGAATAAATTCTCTCTTAGGATTTTCTAGTGAGGGATTTTTCTTCCCTAAATTTTTCCGGTGGGAGTTTTTTTCTTTCTTAGGATATCCTAGTAAGAGTGTATTTGTTTATCGTCTTTTTTTTTTTTTTAGTTGGTGAGATTAAAGATTTGGTAAATCTCAAAAACCAAATCAGAAAATCTGATCTAAATTTTTCTTTGGCTTGCAATTCTGATCAGATCTGACTATCCAACCATTCGAAGACATGGACATTGATTTGTTAGATTGCAATAAAATCTCGATTGCAATAAAATTCATCTGATGGAAAATATCCTAGATGTTTTAACGTTATGATAAAATTGATCGTTTTATAAGATTTGTTGCATCATTGATTTTCAAATCTAGATGTGTGTTATGTAATTGTTGACTTTAGTACAGATATTGGAATGAAATTGTCCTTAAAAAAATGATTTATCTAAATGGAAAAAATTTTTCCTACATAAATTGAGAAAAACTAAAAAACATCAGAAAAATTTTAGCATCCAAATAGAATGGTTAGAAGAAGTTACAACAGGATCGAAAAAAATTAAAACTTTCTTTAAACTTAATTTATAGGTAAGTTTTTCTACATGAATTGATCTCTTAATCCTAAAGAAAAAATGCCTTAGATATGTTTTAGGGAGTAGTACTAAAGGCTATACAAATAGGGTGATATTATTTACATTTCTATTATGTTATTTACATTCCTACTACCCTTTGTCATTTTGATGAGATCATATTATTCGTGTCCTAATTTCAAATGAATAAAGTAACAATGTTAGCACTAATAACCCCTATATATTGTAAATAATTTACCATCCAAACACACTGACAACGACACATTTTGAGGGGTTTACACATTTTGAATAAAGTAACAATACTAGCACTAATATACCCCAGTATTTGCATGCAGTGAAAGTGAGACTGTCAAATCAACCGGTTTTTTCCTTTGACCGATGCAGATATTGCTAAACCAACGTTGATGATATGATGTATTTTAGGGTGTTTTCTTGTTATGGATCATGAGAATAATACTGTGAAGAATATATGTACAAAAAAGTGACTAAAAATTATGATATATCTAAATAATAGATACAAATATAAAAATTTCTAAAATAAAAAAAGGTAGGTCATCATTTAATTGATATCCATCGTATAAATTATGACATTTAGAATAAGATTTTTCATACCGTGCAATGGGTGACAAGAAAAGTCGTTGGTCATTATAGCATTATAGCTGAAGAATGGGACTACCAATCCAATCTACAAAACTAAAATTTTTGGGAAGACTTAATTGGACTTTTACTTCATAAAGAGTCATAATCTTGATTTTTTTGGTTAAGGGTATTTGTATTGATTTTTGTATGAAATGTAAAGTATTTTATGCATATGGTGCCAATGCTTAGCTTACAGCATATGTAATTTAGAGTTTCAAGATAAATCAAACTGAAATGCACATTTTCCTCTCCCAAACTTCCCAAGTTAATCCCTACCAAGATATCTTACAAAAGCAACTTTTCTGTGTATTGAAACTCCTGTGAAACCTAACTTATCTATGCTCATAAGGTTTTAGTTTTTCTTTTAGTTCCCCTTGAAAGAGGGGTATCTTAATTATGAGTGTGTATTTTCAGTTCTATATATTGTGATTATTCATCAAGGTCTGAAAAAATAAAGGTTTAGGCTTTGAAATTAACTCTGGGAAAAACTTTAACTCCTAACAACATACAAGATATATAGTTGTTATTTTACACTTTAATCTTGTCTAGGAGAAAAAAAAGAAAAACTTTATTTACGAGTCCGATGTTTTGAAGATCGGACCATAGAACTATTTGGTCAATGTTAGTGGTGATAGGGTGCATTTTAGTGGGTATTTTGGGCATTATTGCACAATTAATTGACTAAATATTTTCATTAATTGGGTGGATTCTACTGATATTTTGTTTTGATGGTAATTGCAGGAATGGATGCTGAAAAGTGCTTAAATTCAATTTTTAGAAGATTTATCGTACGTGGGGCCCGTTTGAGAAACTGAAGAAATCTAATTGTAATAGATTTTATTTTATTATATTTTGAGAGAGTCTTGTTTTAATTTTGGGAAAAAGAACAATTTCCAAAAAAGGAAAAATCCCTTATTGAAACTGGGGACCACAATCGAGGAAGAATTAAGTATTCTCGCGTGACTTAGGTTTAGGGGGGATGCGTTTAAAAGGCGGCCACCGCAGCTTTGTAAAGGGGGGAAGAACAAAGCCACCATTGTTGACATTTTCCAGTATTGCTTTTCATCTTCTGTTGACTTGAGCAATTGCTATTTTCCAATCTATCAATTGAATTGGGTTGGCCGTGGTTCTCGTAAGCAATAAGGAGACAAAAGGCCATTGCTTGTGACCTTGGGAATTGCTTGTCTTTATTGTGACCGAATGGAAGGAATAAGAAAAAGACATTCTCGCAGGCTATTGTAAACCATTGAGAGGAAGGGCTGTTGTGTTGACTTTTCCTTTCTTTGGTAGCGAGTGGAAGTCCAGTCGCGATTGTGGACCTGCGGATCTTTGCTTTTCCCGTAGCTTGGACCGGATTAGCAGAGAGCATCAGGTTTCCATCGCATGATTGTGATTGGAAGCAATAGAGAGTGGCGATTCCCTTCATTCCGTTCTTCGTACTGTTGGCCGAAATCGAACGAGCAAATCCAACAATTTCTCCAAACTTCCCACGCACGGCCTGTTCTCTAATTATGGGGAACTAAGCCTCTAATTCTAGCCGAGGGATCAACTGACGAATTGATTCAACAATTACTGTGAGATCTAAACCGTTTTTAATTATTTTCTTCATTTATTGGTATTTATATGTTCCCTGATTTTAATTGTTATAGCCTTATGTATGATTGATTAGTGCGCAATAATTGATTATTCACGTAGGCTATTTTGCTAAATAAAAGTAATTGAATCCGTAATTGTTCGTTATCTCTACCTTAGTAGCAACTGGCGTAATTGGGATTATGTCAGGGGAGCATACGATCTAGCTTAAACAAACCCTCGTAGCGTGTTTGTTAGTTAGGATTGGGCCTTTCTAATTATTAATGCAATCTAGAAATTAAATTCTACGGTCGTACCTAGGGTTGTTTTTGGGTTAGAGAAATAGCTAACGGCCGTACCTTAGCTATCGATAAATTAAGGAAGGGTTGGTTGTTTAGCGCGTGCGAGACAACTATAACCAATCTATTAATAAATGTTGGAATTATCTGTGATTCGATGATCAGTGCATGAACCATTTCTGAAGTGTACCCTTGGTTAGAGTTTCTCCAATTATTTCTTTAAATTAATTATTTTCTGCAGTTACTTTATTTTTGGCATTTGATACCAAAATCCCCCCCATTAATCTTGATTTGAAAAGAAACAAAATATCTTGCTAGTCCCTGAGGAGACGACCCTGCTTGCCACTGTCTACTAGTTAGTAAATTTAGTCAGATAATTAATTCGGGTATATCGGGTTAAGCAAACTCTTCGGTAACAGGGTGAATCAAGTAACCCATTGCACACCTAGAGTCCCTGCTCCAGTACCTAAAATTAATTATTGGCTACTTTTGGTGGTAGTTAGGTTCTATTTATTATTATTACACAGGTTCGGCACCTGTCAAGTGGTTAAAAATTAAGGGTTCATCCGATTAGATCAGTGCCAAAAAACCAAAATGACAGAATGACATCATCATTAGACATAAATATAGCGATCATTCACCGTATTATAGAATCTTAATATCCATCTTTAAGACCCAACTCAGCAAAAATGTTAGTGAAATTCTTGATTCAACTCTCAAGATCTCCCTTTTCTCCTTCAACTTTGTAAGACTTAGAATCGATTAAATTGAAAAAAAGGGTCCTAATATCCTTGTTCAACAGTTTCTTTAATTAACCATGCATATACTATTTAAGATCTATGTTCATCGCAAGATATTTATAAAAATTAAAGAAGAAGGGACTAATAATCATTGATGTAATGTGAAGCAATGTCAATCCCTTGAGCTAATATGACTTTATAGTATATTGCGGAAGAAATACTGAAAGAGTTAATTCTTAACACAATATTTGTTTATTTTGTACTTTTGAAGAATCAAAATGTAAACAGCAAAATTGTGAATATGAACAAAAGCCCTAAAGACTTTTACATCTTTTTCTATATAAAATTTGGCTATGCAATATCTACTAAGCTAATTGAGAACTTAATCTTAGAGAGATTTACCAAGCTATTTGTATTCAACTTCAAATTGTAATTGTGAGTTGATTTAATTTGTTAACTGGTTTCGCATAAGCAAAGTATATAAGCAGCGGAAAGCATGAAAATAATTTATCCTCTACCCCTAAGCCCTTGCAAAAGTTATTCATGCTCCCAATGACTTCAAAAGTTATTCTAGTCCATTAATAAGATCTTTATGGTAAGCCAATTTGTCGCAATGTACCACACTCTCCATTACTAATAATTAAGCTATTTTAGCCTATACCTGTTGGAAATTTTCTAAAGCATTATCTTTACTTCTCCAGAATCAGATATTAGCTAGTTTTGAATTACCTATTTTTCTTCTTTCAGTTACTATTTGGTTTATTGATCCTTATGATAGGATCCATTTCTTTAGAACTATGGCTTGATAAACTATTGACAGGAAGAATAATTATTATTCCTTAACTAGTCATGGTAATTATTATTCCTCAACCAAACGGATGGAAAAATTGGAGCTCGTCTTCGACACGTCATGCATCATAGCTTGAGATCTTTCACTATTTTTTCAATATTTTTGCCAATTTAGTCAATTCTACTCCAACTAGTCACAATTCTAACACAATAGGAATTTAAAAAAAAATCAAATCTTGCATTAAATGCTTTGACCCGTCACTTTTTGGAAAAAAAAATTTCCAGTCCAAAAAACTTGGGCGTAAGCACCAAGTTCACATAGAACCGAACAACTCTTTATTTACCATAGTGCACAAAAAAATAAATGCATGTAAGGGTATTTCTGGTAAAAAAAGGCATCACTTAATAACTAAAATTGTACATTGTTTGGAGAGTTATGCAAAATTAATTAATTAATTAATTAAATTGTTGATTTTAGTTAAGTAGGGAAGGACTTTGACTTAAAGGGTTCCACATTTGATGGAATCTCCACATTCGCACTCCAATATAATTTAGGGTTAATCACATTTTATGCTTTTAAAGAATACCCCATTTTTCAGTTTACCTCATAACCTTTAATTTTGCTCACTTAACCCCCTTTAGGACAAAATTGTCCTTGCATAATTTTGACTTTTCATTTACCTTGTTTTCCTTTCTTTTATTTCTTTTTCTCTTTCTTCTTTATTTAATTCTTCCTCTTTCCCATAAAAATCTTCATCTTAATGATTGAAATTAAAAAAGAGGAATTGCAGAGATCTATTTTCTCCTTAAATGATTAAAAAATATTCAAATCACTTTCCTAAAATATAATTTTTTTTAGCTTTTCAATTTTTTTAATTTTGGGTTTTCCTCTTTCCTTTCTAGTTTCTCACTTTATTCATAAGAAAATATCTTAAGATGAAAAATCGTCCAACATGATTTGATTTATATCTCTACTATAGTGCCAGGTTAAAAATGCAGTTGAAATAACATATCTGTACTTTAACAGTAGATACAGAATGATTTTGTATAGATTTGAACAATATAAGAAATTTTCAAATTGCCTTTTAATAAAATAAGTCGCTGCAATTCCATTCTATGCATGTTTCAATCACCAAATCTGCTAATCAATAGATTCAAACTCCTATAATGATGATGAGATTTATTGAAATAGATCCAAGACCCAAAAAAATTCCAGATCTGACAACCAGATGTGAAATGAATTCTTATCAAACAACAAAATTAGGATAAAAATAGAAAATTCTCATTAAAACTTCTAGGAAAAATAGAAAATTCTCACTAGAAACCTCTAGAAGAAACAAACGATTCTCAAATTCAAGGAACATAACTAGCAGACAATGAAAGGCACGTTTCAAATTCAAGTAACATAACAGTAGTTGGAGTGATAGAGGTGATAGTTGGAGTGTAAACAACATTTACTGTTTTATATTTGTCAATCAAAATAGATTTGATGACTAGAGAAGATTGAATTTTATGAATTTTGATATGGAACAAATTGAGCAATCCTTTTGAGACAAGGAACAGCGTGCCAAGATACCCAAGAACATTTTCATATACGGTTAACTTTTGACAATATCTATCATTGTTTGTTTCCTTTTCTAATATTACTTCCTAATCACTTAGGATTTAGGATTTCCATGTTATTTGGTTTTTAGTTTTGCTTTAGGACTCTTATATTATAAATATAGGCATAGTAGGATCTTGTTATTTAGACATTCATCAATTATTATCAATTCTTCTTGGTATTTATCAATTTCTCTCGAGTTCCTTTTGATTCTTGTGACTTTCCAAGTTAAAATCATAGCATCTTTTCCTTAGTTTTTGGGGAACTATTAGTATAACAATCCCTTAAACACGCTTCTGCGTGAAATTTAATGCAAGAAATGTGCTAATTGATGTCGAACTATAAATTCCTACAAAAAAAGAATAAAAATATTATAAATGTTCTCAAATAACAAACGTTTTTCACCTTGTCGGTTCAGTGTAGATTTGGATCAATCTGTTCCATATAAATTATAAACTGTTTCAAATAAGACAGAATTATCTAACAACATCGAAGAAGCACTTTGTTTTTTTCCTCATCTGAGATGCATAAAAGCGGGAACGAGCTGACAAATATGCCGTCTTTGAAAGATGAATGATTTGGGCAGGAACCCGTATTCACACGTTGAAAATTGATCCGGTGCTTTTGAAAATGAAGACTACAAAAGCTTTGAATATCAAGTCAAGGTCAGGAGAATTCGAGGAAAAATTAATTAACAAAAATGAACAAGTTTTGTTTGACCTATCTCGACATTCATCCGATTCTTGGTTCAATCGATCTAGACGATTGATCCATTCAAAGTTAACAACAAGGTATGAGTCTATCTTCTCCTTCCCATTGTCCCAATATGATAACTTGTTCCTCCTAATATTTTCTATACTCGATGGTTTTGGAGCTGATTTGAGTTCGTATATTACATTGACTTAGCTTATTTAGCGTTATTCTTCATTTAGCATTTCTTTTGGGTGCATTTTCTTGGGGATGTGTCGGATTTAGGAATATGTTATTCTCTAGCAGTGACGGAGCCAGAAAAAATTTTTAGTGGGGGCAAAAGCAATATTAAAAATTTTTACCTACTCTTTTTCTAGTTTTTTAAGCAAAAAAAAAAAAAAATTCACCAACAAGTACAAATGATGAATATATTCTATGAAAAACATAAAAAGATAAATTTAAAATTATTAATGTAATAATAATTTTATTTCAAAAATAAACTAAACTATTTACAATTGTTCACGGTAAGTTTTTATATTTTGATAACTAACTTGGTTGTGGAAGTAAGAATGGCTCTCAGTTGTGGAGGGAAAATGGGGGACCAGTGGAGGGAAGGGAAATTGGAAAGTGGAGACAAAGGAGTGAATGAAATGATTGGATGAATTGATCAAGAGAAAGAGTAGCTAGCTGCTTGGTTGTGAAAGGTAGTGGCTCTTGGTTGTCGGGGGAAAATGGGGGACCGGAGGAGGGAAGGGAAATTGGGGAGTGGAGCCTCAAGAAAGTGAATGATATAATTGGTACTTGCTAGTTGAAATAAAAACGTTTTTTTTGTCACTTATTTCAAGTGAAATTTGTGCCTCACATATCTTTTTAGAATTTTAGTTTATGAACTAACTTAAAAAATTATGTAATTCTTTCAAATCTTTTTAAAAAAACTCTGGGACATACTTAAAATTATATCAAAATTATATAAGTATTATAAGAATTTAAGGCCCCACTGCCCCCACCTTAAATCCACCCCTGCTCTCTAGTGAAGGCTTGGGTCAAGAGATGTTTGGTTTAGACAATTTTTATGCCACTGTAGAAATCCAAATCCGTCGTTACCTTCTTTTTCCTTAATGCTGAAATCAATCCTAAAAGCGTCATGGGAGTTTCTTTTGACTTCTTTGAAGTCGTTGCAAGAAGTTGCAAGTCAATTTTCCTAATATAAATTTGGGAAAGGCAAATAAAAAACGCCATATATATATATATATATATATCCCTTCTCAGAGTTTGTTTGAGATATTATTTTAAATAATTATTATAGTACTTTTTATGATATGATATATGTAATATAAAAGATGATTGAAAATATAAAAGATATATTAGAAAATATATTTTTGATGCAAATAAATGATTTTTGTGTAAATAAAAACTATCCAAAAACAATATGTAAAGTGAAAAATCTAGAAAGAGTGAATCGACCACTGTTGACCGAGTTGACTGTGTTAGATGCAACAAACAAGTGAACAAAATAAGAACACAAGAACCAATTTTGGGAGAAATCAAATTTTATTAGGGTTCTAATCAGAATAGTTTATCGACTAAATATAAGGTGTATATATATATACAACCAAACGGATTGGATCCAAAAATAGGTCCAAAACTAAGACCCAAAATAAAACAGACAGGTTAACTAATGTATGAAAGTCAAAGCATGAGAAAAACCTTAAAACGAAAGACAGGTCAACGTACCTGAATAGATTAAACTATATCAATTCAAATTGGCAAAAATCTGTCAGTCTCCTTCTCACTCTGCGTCCTCAAGAAGCAACAGTAGCCGCAGCACCACTCTTTCTCCAATCTCACATGCTTTCAATCCAAATCCGAATTTCATGATGTTATTCTTCATCAAACCCAGAATAATTACAGCCCTTTTGCTCTTTCTCGTCGTCTCAATCTCCCTGCAAACTTGTCAAGTCAATTCCCAGTGCAGCAAAGGCTGTGACTTAGCTTTAGCCAGCTACAACGTCTGGCAAAACTTAAACCCAACCATAATCGCCCAACTTTTCAGCGTCCCAACTTCCACTCTGATCACCTGGAACCCGGTCAGCATCCCAGACAAGGATACAGTCATAGAAGGGACGAGAGTAAACATCCCATTTCCATGTGACTGCATCAATGGGAATTTGCTAGCTCATGTCTTCAATTGCAGTGTTTCATCGGGGGATACTTATGATATAGTTGCGTCCCACTTTTACGCGAATTTAACGAGTACCACTTGGTTGCGGAGGTTTAATAGTTATCCGGAGAATAATATCCCAGATGCTGGAGTTCTGAATGTTACTGTGAATTGTTCTTGCGGGAATAAGGCGATTTCCAAGGATTATGGGTTGTTCATAACTTGGCCGATAGAGGTTGGGGATACTTTGGAGTCTGTAGCTTCTGCTAATAATTTGAGTGCTGATTTGATCAGCAGGTATAATCCAACGGCAAATTTTACTGCTGGGAGTGGTCTGTTGTTCATCCCTGCAAAAGGTAAGCTTTTACAATTAGATGTTATCGAATTGGATTAATTTTATCTACACAGTCATGTGCAACATTTCTTTTTCCTGTGCAAATCCACAAATTGTTAATTTACTTGAGTGTTTAATTGTCCTTCCGTTGTAGCATCTACAAGTCATGGAACGGAATCAAATTCAATTTCGGGCATTGTATCACATTGGCAAAACTCAATAAAACTTACTGGCTGAATTAGTTCAACTTGACTAAGAGATGGCATTGTATAGGGATGGCAACGGTATTGGGGCGGGGCGGGCGGGGGTGGCCCGTTTGAAAAAAAAAGATATATATATATATGTATAATTATATATCTGATGATATTATTAATTATACTACTAATTATACATGTCTATTAATAAAAATTATTATTTGTTTATACTAAATTTATTAATACATTTATATTAAATTCCTAACTACACTTAATACAATAACACTTTTTTCTAAAAAAATACAATAATAATTTAGTGATTATATTTGTTTCAAAAGTAAAAACTTGATTATTTTAGTTATATTTGTTTTATCATATTAGATTGTATTCAAATAACTTTTGTTTAATTATTTTTATGAGTTTCAATTGTGAAGTTACAATGAATAATAATTTGGTAATATGTTGATATTTTAGTACTTGATTATTTGCTCAAATTTAATTATATAATAAATTTTTTTAACCCCACGGGTGCCCCTCTAGGGGAAATGGGGCGGGGGGAATTAATAGGCAACAGGGCGGTCCCCCACCCCATTGCCACCCGTAATTGTACCAACCCCCCCTCTCCCGCCCAAAAACAAAAAAGAAACAAAAGAAAGAAAATGACAATGGTCAGTCTTTTATCCATATAGTTTTGAATAAATCTTTTATATACTGTTAGTATAAACTCATTTTATACTAATGGTTAAGTATTGTATGCCAACTCATTAATGAAGGTGCGTAACTTGTTGGGTAACTAAGTTTAGCTTCTTTCATTAATGAAAAATATAAGTGTTTTTTTCTTTTTTATAAGTGGGAGGTCTTGAAAGATATAAGCGTGGCTTGAATGGTAGCACATAAAAGCCTTGGAATGGCTAATTTGGATAGGAGATTTTTTGGGATAATATTTTAAAAAATACTATAGCTTTCTTTTGATGTGATATATGTGATATAAAAAGTGATTAAAAAACATGTTTATGATACAAGCAATAATTTTCCAAAAGTATTAAATTACATAGAAATTAATTAAAAAAAGAGTTAATACAAACAAAAAAAATCAATAATTTAATAAAATTAGAGCTTTATCTCAACTAAAGCTATGAAAACTCATGAAACTAAAGAATCAATTTTGAGAAAAACCTACAAGTCTATCCATCCATTGCCTTTGTTTTCATGCTTTTACTCAATAAATGTATTTACTTTTTCACTTTCTGCAATCTGTTTCCACTTATCTTGCATGGTGAATTGAAGTGAAAATCACTTGTCCCAATTCAAATCTCAAAATTCACGCCTTTGTAAATCCTCAAAATTTTCTTTCTCTACATCTAATTACAAAGATGCATATCTTTCCATAGCTTGAAGAGAAAGTTTTTTTTTTTCCATACATGATCCATGATTTCATGCCTCCCTAGATTCAAAAATTTTTCCCAAAATTTTCTTAGTTTACATCAGTTCCTCCATATTGATAAAAAAAATCTTTTATTCTTATTTTAATTATGAAACAATGATGGTTGAGATCTATTAGTGGTTTGGATAATGCAAAAGTCAAATAGAAGATGTAGATGATAGAAGGTAGGAAATTAGAAGAGAAGAACAAATCTTTTGCAGAATTATTCGTGAAATATACTAGGTTTATTTTTAGAAGTAGTTTATTAAAAATAAAATGATTTTGATAAAGTTGTAAACTTTCTATAACATCTATCTAAAGTGAATTTATACTGACAGTGTATATAAGATTTAATCTATATTTTTTAGTATTATATATTTGGAAGACTAAATTAAAAAATCTTCTCGCTTTATATGACTAAACTGAAGTCTTTAATTTAAATTGAGATTTGTGTTAGGGACCAAATTGATACTTTCAGAGTATTTCAAAGGACCAAATAGAAACTTTTCCTCTGAAAAAAAATAGAAACTTTTCCAATATCACTTTATTTTATAGTCATATTATCTGGGTCCCAGACTTTTATTACTATAGGACAGAGCACCCGGTTTCAAGTTTGTGAATGTTCTATTTAATACCACATGTGAATGTTTGTTGTGTTGTCTAGTTTCTAGAGGTTGAAAATGACTTTACCATAAAAATGTTAGAAACTACCACACCATTTTGTAGAATTTAGTTTTACCCTCACCCCATGAATAAATATGTATCACAGATCCTGGTGCCAATGATGTGGAGATTTAATAGAATGATGGCAAATCTTAACGGGGGACATTTCAAGGGGAAAATGTTAACGTTTCAGTGTACAAGTCATTGTGACACGGCAATTGATAGAATTACTGTCTGATAATTCTATGACGTTTGATATGTTTGATGAGCTAATATGAGATAGCCCATTATCTATTGAATACACATGGATCATAGAATATATTTTGTACTTTGTTTAGTTTATATGTAAATGAATAGGTCTGCTGCATTTCAATGTGTTAGACTTTTGGTACCATCTCAAATCATGCTACCATATATTCTTGTTTGTCACTTGAAGAGTTGTAGCTGTAGTTCAAATTGTAATTTTACGGTGACTTCAAAATGTGTTAGCTAAACATTCGACTCTTATGCAGATCTAAGTGGAAACTATCGGCTTCTGCGTCAAGGTAGCATTGAGGTTTTCGAACTAAACTTCATTATCTATATTTCCAAATATTTATCATGTTAAAATCAAGGGCAAATTCCACTTTACCCCCCTGTGATTTAGCATTTTTTTACATAACCCTTATAGTTTCAAAAGCTATACATAATCCCCTCATGACTTGGATTAAAGTGTCAAAGTGACGAGAATGATCATTCTTAACGGAGTCACCTAAAATGTCAAAAATACCCTTATGTAAAGTTAAAAATTATTTATTAACTAGGGGGGTTATGTGTATATTTTAAAAATCATAAGCGGGTTATATGGTAAAATATTAAACCATAAAGGGGTTATATGGTAAAATATAAAAATCATACGGGATTCAGGTGTCATGTATTTATAAGAGTAATTTAGACATTTTTAGAAATTCCGTTACGAATAACTATTTCCGTCACTTTGACACTTTAATTCAAACCATGAGAGGGTTATGTATAATTTTTGAAACTATAAGGGGGTTATGTAAAAAAATGCTAAACCACATGGGGTAAAATGTAATTTGCCCTAAAATCAAATATATTTCCAAATACTTATTATGTTAATTCAATATATTATTCCATACTATGCTGCACGTACAGGTGGTTCAATCTTCACATATTGGTTCATTTTACCTTTATCGATTTCCAATTACCGCATGTACTTGAGGATTGACGTTGGAATTTTTGACATCTAGTTAATCCTGGCTTTTGCTACCTTAGGATCAGGATTGTCAGGTGGGGCTATCTCTGGGATATCTCTTGCAGTAGTTGGAGTGTTGTTTTTTGCAGCTTGCGGGTATCTTGTTGTTTACAGAAAGAGGAAGGCAGAGAAAATATCACTTAAAGATCAATTTGAGCAACCTGCTTCTGGTCTCTCTCTCTCTCTCTAAGTTTAATCTGCAAATTTAAGATGCTTTTTGAAATTATTGATGTACTTGTTATTGATTCTAATATTAGAAGCTTGAATTCTCCATTTATTTATAGAGCATTTCTTTTTCTTTCGTATTAAATCTTATGATTCACTTAATATTATCATTTTTAGAAGCCTTTCCGTTGATCTTAGGATTCACTTAATACCATTATTTGTAGCAGGGGAAATCCAAGCTAACAGATTTAAAGGGGTGGGACAAGGGCATTATACTAGAGAACTATAATTTGTAGGTATATTGTAATATTTTACGGGAAATTGTTCACTGAACTACATATAACAGTGATGATGACATAGATTTTATAGACCACTCTGCTGCATAGATTTCTTTCTGCAAAATGATGACATAGTTCTTAGAACTTATTTCGTCAAACTATCTCAGGTAGAAAAAAAATTACTGTTTCGGGTTTCTGTAATTTAATATGCTTGAGCCAGAAGTCATTTTAGCCAAACTGTGGAGCTTGCAAACGTGATGGAATTTCGTAGTCTGCACACACAGACCTTGCATGGATGTTGTGTAATTTTTTGCAGATTTTATTTCTTTTTTGCCATTTGCATGTCACGATCCTAGTTAATTTGAATGGGGCCAGACAGTTTTGGCAACTGTTATCTGATGCAGGTGACATCTAATTTTCTTTTTGTGGGGAGTATGATATAGCATAATTATGTGTTATATTCCCATGATAAGATATTCATTCTTCTGAATTAGTTTCAATATTCTTTTACATTTGCTACACAATATTGGAGAGCACGTATTTCATATTATTTAAATTCAACAGAGTGAGACGTGTACGCTTACTGAATTATGTTCACTAATCCAGAAGCATTTGCGTATTTTAAGTGTTTCTTTCCCGTACAGTATTCCCTCTATGCTGGTTGTATGACTCCGTTGATCCTCTTCTTCTCTTCATTGGTTGAAACCCTGAAGATACTGCAGCTAAAGCTCCAGAGGCTGCTAATGATGCTAAAAGGGCTTCTCCAGGCCTTGGTGGAGTAGTTGTTGAGAGATCTTTTGAGTTCTCGTATGAAGAGCTTGCAATAGCTACTAAAGGTTTCAGTTTGGCTAACAAGATAGGCGAAGGCGGCTTTGGCTCTGTTTATTATGCTGAGCTTGGCGGCGAGGTTTGTTGATCTCTTTCTCTATACAGCAGCATAAGGAAAGATGAAATTGCTTGCACACATTCTTGTTCTTTCTTAGTTAAGTTCCTTGGTTACTGAATCAGAGTGAGATTTTTCACTTGATCTTGAATGGTAAGCTGTATGGGGAATGAGCTCCCCTCGAGGATAATCTGGTTATGTTCATTTGATTTCCCCATAAAAGCAAGTTGATTATATCAAAATAAAAAAAAGGGTAGAGTATGAAATCAGATCTTCTTTTCGCACCAGTTTGCTTTTTTATTTTTATTTTTATTTTTTGCAATTAATTTTTCTTTACCTTCAAATTTTTGTTATCATGTACATAGGACAGTAGAAGTCAGACCCGTGCAAACCACTCTATCTCTAAAAGATACTTATGGTGGAGCTTTTGATTCCTTGACATGAAATTTTGTTTATTTAAAGAATTCAGGGTTTCTTTCTCACACACATCTTTTTAGAAGACAGGCTGAGATCCTATCTCCTTGACCTCCAACTGAAAGGGCTAGCTTCGTTTCTATCAGCCACATCATGCTGAATTTAGGGATGCCTTATTTCCCTAAAATTCACACCCACAGCCCTAGTTGTTACAATATTTCTTTTGTTCTTTATTCATGAAATGGCACTCAGTTCATATCTTCTAGTTTGACAATTGACAAGCTTTAAAGAAAGGTTGAACTCCTTAACTAGGTAAGGTCAATGATGATCAGTGACAATTTCTAACATGGAATCAGCATTTGCTAGCAGATGCCTCATGAGTTGCCCTATCCACCATTAGCATAAATAATTAGGGGTAAAACACCTTTGTGTCCCTTGGTTTTCCTGTTAGTTTTAAGCCTTGCAAGATTGGAAAACACCACATAATAGCAGCATGATTTTTGTGTAAACATTCAACGAAGGGCAAACACTTGATTACAATCTCCTCTCTCTCTTTATTTTTTCAATTTTCTCAATCTTCTCTAAATAGTTGCCGGTAGGAAAGGTGGGAAAAATGGAACAAGAACAGTAGTTGAGTGACTAGATGGAAGGAGGCCTAGGATGGCGTAGAGTTGAGATGTGGGGAAGTGGGCTTTGGGCAGATGGAGGGGAGTGGGGAAAGTGGTGCTTGGTGATATGATTCCAGCCACATGCTGGTGGATGTGGAATAGTGATCTGTAGGAGACAGGAGATTACAGATTAGTGTGGGAATGGAGTTCACCAGGCTTTGGGTTGTTTTTATTTGTGACACTTTCCTGAGTTCCGTTTGATAAGAATCTGAATTTTGAAGTCTAAATTCTGAAATCTGAATACTAAAACAATTAATTTGCTAAATTTTAATCACTGAAAAGAAAGATATGAATGTCTGAATTTTAATGCTAATCTTACTTATACTGTTTGATAAATATTTATAACTGAATGTTTAATAAGTTTAATTTGACAATTTTGCCCTTATATCTTTTCATTCAAAAAAGAAATAGAACCTATGATTTAATTAGTTTAAAATTATTAGGTGTGAAAATGATAATATTTATTTTTAAATCAAATTAATATAAAAGATCAAATATATTATATGAGGAGTATGGAGAAGATGTGAAATCATTAAAAAAGAGAAACAAAAAATCGTTAGATAGAGAATATCATATTGTTTAATTAAATAAGAATTTTTAACATAATTAACAAACAGGGGTAGATTTGATAGATAATATAAGGTAGTTAAAATAATTCTATTGATTGTTATCGGAATTATGAATTCAGTTAGGATTCTTGTGCTGAAAAAAATAGCACTGCTTAACAAGTTCAGCGGATGGATTTTCATTTATCAAATACTCAAAATATCTGAATGTCTGATAAAATTCAGTTTTAACATTTTTTTATGTTATCAAATAGATCTCTAATGTGCTATTTATTCAGTTCTATAGAGTTGGGGATGGCATTGGGGAAGCAACCAGATTTTTTTTTTCCTTGGAATCGGACAACTGTAGGGAGTAGGGGAGGTAGAAGGCGGACCACATAGGGTGGATGAGAGCATGCCATAAATAGGTATGATCCGTTAAACAAGGACCAAGGGCACGAATAGTTGTCAGTAACAACCGTTCTGAACACTATAACATTTTTTTAATAAGGTGTAATTCTATGTGAATTACTTGTAAAATTTAACAACAGAGACACAATTATTACATATGGGATCTACATAAATAGTAACAAAATATCACACCTCTGTTGTAAGGATATATAAGAAGTTTACATAAAGTTATAAAACGTTCAAAAAAATGTTACATTGTTCAGGAACGATTAATAGATCAATCATCCCTGCCTTGCTCCCGCGAAGCAATACAATTTTTTTTTTTTGCTTCTTTGTTTTATATCTCCAATGTTTATAGAAGAATAAGCAACCAAGACGCCTTACATGATTTTCTTGTCTTTTAAAAGTGGCCTAATAGATACATTAGCTGAGCCTTAAGATAGGTTATGGGCTATATGGTGTTTTACCTCAAGTCATCCTAGATTGGCCGTGAGAAGTTACTGACAAGATATTCTGTTGTAACATGGTAGCTGATTATGACGCTTTTTGACTGCCTAATTTTTGCATATATTTACTGCAACATGTAAAGAAAGAATGTTAGAGTTTAAACTGGTAATATGAGCACCATGAAATTCTACTTCAGGAGTAAACTTTTTTTTTTCTTCAAGATTGATGCGAACAAGGATCCATGTCTTTTTGTTCATACTTGAGTAGCTTCGTCATGTTATTTAGAGAATTCTCGAATTATATCGAACGTGTCTCTGAATTACTGAATTCCTACGCTTTTTCCAGCATTTTATTGTCAGTGGCATACAATTTAACATCTCATATATACCTATTTCTGGTAACCCTTGCCTTATTTTTGTCCATTGTTGTACATGTGCCAAAACAAAGTTGTTTTTTTTTTTTTCTTATTTTAGGTTTCTTTATGATGGCTGCATGTATTATATTTTTCCTAACACCCAACTCTGGTGCAGAAAGCGGCAATCAAGAAAATGGACTTGAAAGCAAAAAGAGAATTTGTTGCTGAACTTAGGGTTTTAACACATGTACATCATCAGAACCTGGTAATAAACTATCTTATGCTTCTTGGATGTGTTTTACTTAGCTGTTGATTTTCTTATTTGTACGTGTAGAAATTATACCACTTTCTCTCATGTAGTATTTATTTTAAGGACAAATTACTACTTACCCCCTGTGGTTTAGTGCTTTATTACATAACCCTCCTATGATTTCAAAAACTATAAATAACCCCTCATAGTTTGGATTAAAGTGGCAAAGTGACAGAATTTGCAATCCATAACGGAATCAATTAAGTTATCAAAAATACCCCTATGTAAAGTTAAAAATTATTTATTAACCACGGGAGAGTTATGTATATATATTGAAAATTATAAGGGGGTTATATGTTAAAGTACTAAAGTACAAGGGAATTATATGGTAAAATATAAAATCATACAGGGTTAGGTGTCCTACATATTACGTTTTAGTATGCAAAAAACTTCATTTTAGTTTTTAAACAAGGGTAATTTTGACATTTTCATAGATTCCGTTACAGATAATCATTTCCGTCATTTTAACACTTTTATCCAAATTATGAGGGGGTTATATATAATTTTTAAAACTAGAGGGGGTTATATGAACATTAGCTATACCACAGGGGGATAAAGTGTAATTTGCTCTTATCTTAACATCCCGTCTATTCTCGATTTGAAAGATTTCAATACCATATGTTTTCTCCATTTCAGCATTTTCCATAGACTCTGTATTGAAATGCATGCATCTAACGGATTTCTTTTCTAATGGATTTCTTTCCATCATGAACTTTAATGAAGAAGGCAAACAATTCTCTGCAAATTCAGTTATGCGCTTATTTTCTGTTAATAAATCATAAGCAGTAGAAGTACAGCTATGGACTTTAAGCAAAATTTGACCAAGAGTTTTGTGTATTTTCCTAGTCACAATTAGCTCATTCTAACTAGGAAAATACCCACGACTGTTGGTCTAAATGTTTGCTAAATTATACAGCAGTGGTTCTGTTGCTTATGGTTGATATAAACACACATGCAAACAAGAGTGAAAGCAGACAAAGCTCACGATCACACTTCAACGAGCCTGATGATTTAGTTAATTATTGTGATTCGTAGGTTTTCTCTTTATAATTGAACCTAGAATATATGTCAATAAGGCTAAGACATCAGACCCTACTGCAGTCCTGTAATCATGGTATTTGAACAAATCTATTCAATGTGTATCCCTTGGTCAACAAATTTTTATTTAACAGAAAACTTTTACCGCACAAATTAAAATTATTTTATCCAACCTAAAGATTAAAGCATCTACCACAACTACCTCCTTAAGCTATTTTCTTGATTGTCTTGCATTCAATCTGCAATGCAATTCGCCTGTTATTACCTTCTGGTAGCTATTCTGTTTGGATTACATTAACAATTATAATATTATACATAAATTAGTGAGGGCTTAGACAAGCATTATCAACTTTCAGGAAGTTTTATTTAGACAAACAACTATACACACAATGCTGCTAAAACTCATTTGTAGCTTGGTTTGTCTTTAAAATCTTAGTATTATGATATCTTTCTGTTAATAATGGACTGAAGAAATTAGAACTTTGTTGTAAGGTCATACCTTAGATATGTGCTATTTTTTAATTGTCTTTTCAATATAAGCTGATACTATTGGTGCTTTTGGCATTTGATACTAATCGTTTGTGAGAAAAACAGGTGCGCTTAATTGGATATTGTGTGAAGGGTTCCCTTTTTCTTGTATATGAGTACATTGACAATGGAAACTTGAGCCAGCATCTTCGAGGATCAGGTAAGCTAGCAATTCGTATTTGAAGTCATGATCATTGTTTAAAGATAATTGCCACCATTCTAGCTAATTCTGACACGGTGATTAATATGCAAGAATTCCCAAGGACTTGTTAAGTAGGCTGCATGGGTGGCTCTGTGTTTCTCCTATTTTCATACTTGCACTTTCATAGTTGCACTATTTTTCTATGGAGTAGCAAAACCCCAAGGCAGGCCTTTGCCAAGCCGGATCTATCGCAAGTGCATGAGTCTTGAAAAGTTTCTGATTGAAGGGAGACGAAGGAGGAAGGGAATGGGCAGGGGCTAGGTGGGAATGTATCTCTTGTTTTGTCATGAAATCAATTTGTCTGACTGGCATCATTTCCAATGACAAAAAGTCTGTCATATTTACAAACTTTTCCTTAATGTTTTGTCATCTTATTTCATCTGTAAACATCCATGCGTTTTTTTAGGTCATTCACTATACGTGAATATCATAAAATAAACTGTATGTCACATTAAAGTTACAAGCATAATCTGCCTTTATTGGCATTGCCGCATTTCATTGTGGTTGATGCATTCTTCATGAGCTGGATTTGTACTCAAATTAGTACCTACATCTTAAGATAGAAGTATGATGTTTTAGGTGTTTAATGTTTCTTACTGACAAAATCACCTTTTCTTTTTCATACTGTGGCTATATAAGTAAAGTTTGGCAGGAGCAGAATATGTCAATTAGACAAGAAGAGTGTATTTGTTATGGTGCCAAATGTTAATTGTCAATACATAGCACAGCCTAATAAACATAAGAAATTAAACGAGTTTCAAAATCAAAGCATGAGGACCAACATGGAACTGATACAAAAACCTAGGGAAAAGTAATGTCAATCTATATTTATTATTCTACATCTTTATAAACTCATTCAGTTCCTTTTACCCGTCCATCTTGTTACTCACAATTTTTGGAATACATCATCAGTTTTTTATTTTTCTAGCATTCCATATTGGAATCACAAGTTTGAAGCATGGTTGTGCAGAGACAGTAATTCTTCTTAGCAGTGTGAGTGTTTCTTAAGATATCTGGATTGTTCTAGGGTGCGACACACTGTCATGGTCAAGTAGGGTGCAGATTGCAGTGGATTCAGCAAGAGGTCTTGAGTACATTCATGAGCACACTATTCCTGCCTACATCCACCGTGACATTAAATCAGCAAACATTTTGATAGATAAAGATTTTCGTGCCAAGGTAGTATCACCTGGTCCTAGTTGTATGATGAATCATGTAAAGAATCTCCAAATTTTTGGCTTAAATTGTTTGTTTTGCAGGTTGCAGATTTTGGTTTAGCAAAATTGGCTGAGGTCAGAGGTTTATCTTTGCAATCACATCTTGTGGGTACGTTTGGCTACATGGCCCCAGAGTAAGTTTTGATTAGTTAGTTAGTAGTACTGTTAACGTAACTGTGTCATTGCTATGTCAATATTAGGTTTTGCAAAGAATTTGTAGTGAAATCTGTTACTTAAATGCTTGCAGATAATTTCTTTTTCCAGTTGAAATTCCTTGATCCATCAATTTCTAGATAATTTTAACTAAGTTTGGCGTATATTATGCTAGATTGCAAACTGAACATATTTCACCCTGTTAAATCTATCTCTGGTGTTTCCTTATCTTATGCGTTCCCTTCCTAAGAAGAGTCAGAATTTCAAAGCCTATAGTGAAAAAATGTAACAGGTTGCCTACCCATGGCTTCTCTTGTTTGTTCAACTCTTCCGGGAATTTCCCGTGCTAAGGAGCTGTGTATTCAAAATTCGAGGAGAATGAGAAAGTTTTGACTTCTTTCTTTGTGTTAGTCACTCCCCAGAATGTAGTATCGTTTCAAGGTTTTGTCAGCTCTCGGAGGTGTGCGCATGTATTCCTTTCGCCCCACTATTTAGGCCTTCCTTGTTCTTTCCTGATGTGAAGGAAGAGAACAAGGCTTGGCTTAAAAAATATACTAGTCAGATGAAGACAGTAATGTGCAGTAGTTCTGCTTACATAGTCTCAAACATACAAGTTAATCACGTGCCATCACATCTGAAGTACTGTGACCTCATTCCTAGAATTGTCTCTGGGATTATGCAGTAGTTCTTCTTGAACTTAAATTTGAAATTGATTTTCAAACCAATTTGTTGGATAGGAGCAGAATTTGTTGGATTTGAATTAGCATGATTTAGTAACAACTGGTTACTAATTGATTAATGATAAGCACTTTTGTCAAACAATAAAGAGATAGAAAATCAAGCCAATTAACTCCCAACTACTATTGAGAACACAGAAATATGAGGTCCTTTATGTGCTCTAATTCTGACTATTGTGATGTCCCAATTGCTGGCCAGCATGAACAGTTGCCCAAAACCCACTTTGTGCAATATAAAACTTTTTGCTGTAACTTGTTCCTCATTTCATCCTTCAAATTAGCTTTAAATCAATGTTTTCAGAACCGGACCGGACCGGCCGGTTCGACCGGTTGAACCGCGAACCGGCCATGTCACCGGTCCGGTCTAATGCTAAAGCCGGAAGTTCTGGGTCTCCAAGTTTGGATATGACAATCTCACCGCTAGACTGTAATTAAGTTTGTTAAGAATTTTACTTGACTAAAAAATATATTAAAACATCAAGTTCTTCTCTTATTTTTTTTTCAATTTTTTCTTTTTAACCATTTTTAACCCAAATATCCACAACAAAATTTTCTCAAGTTTTCACCATTATTATTAGGTTATTATCTTTAGCAAATTGTAAACAAGTTGAAAATTTCAACCTTTTTTGTTTTCCAACATCTTAGTAAGTTTAATTTTTTTCTTTTCAAGGTTTTTTTTCTATATTATTATCTTTAGTTGATTTTTTGCATTTTCTTCTTTTTCCCCTCAATTTTCATATGTTTCCCTCATTTTTGTTTTATTTTTATTCGATTAATTAAGGATGAAATTTTTGCAAAAGTAGTGCACATCCGTGTAGGAATTACAAATAATAACATTGGGATGGTAAAAAATATGGTAGTTGGCACATAATCGAAGCTATTGATAATTGAATTTAAAATAATTAATGGTATAGGATCATTGAATTTAATATAACATGTTAATTAGTAATGTTTAGTAGCAATTAATTTTTTATGTGTTTAACTGTTTATTTGTTTTTAAAAAATTTTTAGTTTTTTTTAGTTTGAGCAATTAGATTTATATTTTTATAATAAAATTTTAACTTTTTCAGCTTAAGTTGATGAAATTATGAAGTTGGTGTGGTTGCTTATCATGTCACTGATAAAAGTTTGCTATTCAAATAGTTTGTCTTAACTTGAACTCTTTTATGGATTTTTTTAAGGGTTGTAAAAGAATTTCAATATTTAATTTATTTATTTTTTGTGTGTTTTTTTTTGTGATAATTGGTGAACATTTGGATTGTATCTATTTATGTCTATAATGAATTTATGAAAACTTATGGTGAATTATGATATTTTAATTATATTTATCATTCCATGTTTTATGTATAACTTTTAGAAAATTTATTATTATCATAACTTAAATTAAGTTATGTTGGTAAAGTTCAAGTGTAGAATGAAACCTGCTTAGTACTTAACACAAAAAAAAAAAAAAAAAAAAAACAGTGAACCTTTGAACCGGCCGGTTGGACCGGTCGAACCGCGAACCGGCCACCTCTCCGGTTCACTGACCGGTCCGAGTTTAAAAACATTGCTTTAAATACAGTATTTCTCTTCTGAGGACCTTCAAGAACTTTATTTTGAACAAACAACTCAAGGAGTTCCTGCACATAACCGTTTACAGACATGTTTCCTTGCTTCAAATAAAGTATCAATTAAAAGTCTGGCAAGACTGCAATCTATATATCTAGGATTACAGAATCTGCCTGTAGAAACTTCGTGAAGTAAATAGTTCTGATTCCTGAATGATATAGTAGTAAAAGTAAGGAACCATTCCTTAGGACAATTGTTATCAGTCAAAACCTGACAACTAATGTTATCTTTGCAAAACATCACAATTAGCTCTATGTCTGCCACTAGTTGATTATATTTAATGACATGAACTAGTTTCCTATGTTAAATCACCAAGGCACATAAATAAAAACAAACTTCTCCATTATTGTCTAACTAGAAGAGTCCTAGTCCAAGTAAATGTGCTAAAAATACTGGAAGTAGGAAACTGGTTTAAGTGTCTACTTGGGACTTGGGATAGGTATTAAGTTTAAATAGCTTGGGCCTGATCTGATTGATAATTTGTTGGGGTTTGAAATTCTCAATTAAACTCATTCGTCAAGCTGGAGAAATTTTTGGCACAAAAGTCTCCTTTTCTTTGGGTTGGTCCCTTGCTGCTTGTGCCTTTAGTTTCCAAGACCGGAATTGACTTGGTTTGGAGGACTGTAATAAAAATAAAAAAAACTCGTTCTTATTAATGCCATAACAAAAGAATCTTGAAATTCATATGTTCTCTCCTTATGATGCTCTAGGCAGGCAGCCCTCGGATCCACTTTTTCGAGTTATGGACAATTAAGGCGAAGTGTATGCAATGTTCCATTATGTGCAGAACATAAGTCTCTGTTTTGGGCTCATACATTTTGCTTTTACTCAGAAAAGTAATTAAAAGTATTGCTTGGCAGTAGCAAAACTTTTTTGTTTATTTTCTTTTTAATGGATTTATTATAACCATTACTTGCTCATTGTCGATATGAAAATGATGCTATATATCTCATATTCAAGCCATATTTAAATTGTTAGGCATCAAAGGTGAAAAGGTTCCAATTTCCTTGTATAGATTTTTTTAAGATGTCAAGACACAGCTTTTGCACCAGTCCTGCCAGTCCAATTTCCTTCTATTGGCCATTGGATTCTCTATGATGCTTTTCACGTAGAGAAACAATAAGCCCCCCCCCCCCCCTTTTTTTCTCTCTCTACAGCAAGCCAGTTACTTTTGATGGATGGAATTCTTGCTGGTTTTATGTGATGTACATGGCATGAAGCAATAACAACCTTCATTCTACTTTTGTGCAGGTATGCCAATTGTGGTACTGTTTCTCCTAAAGTCGATGTCTATGCCTTTGGTGTTATGCTTTATGAACTAATTTCGGCTAAGGCAGCTGTAGTTGATGGATGCTCTACTACTGATACTAAGGGCCTTGTTGGTTTGGTAAGTTTATATGCATAAGGAGGCAAATTCGATTGCTATATGCACTAAAGTTAGATATTAAAAAAAAAGGAAGATTCTATGCTAAACTACACACGACTTGTTTTGAGAGATTTTCGTATTTGTGTCCGCAAACTCTTAAGAAATACGGATAGCTTCCAAGACTTTAAATTTACTTAGTGGCTATTTGTTGGCTTGTAAATTTCAGTTTCTGAGGACCTAATAATTTTGTTGCTCATATGACAGTTTGAACAAGTTCCAATACTACCGGATTCAAATGATGATCTTCGCAAACTGGTTGACCCGAGACTTGGGGATAATTACCCAATCGAATCAGTCAGCAAGGTAAAAATTAGTACATGACAACTTAAGCACTTGTCCTCTTGCAACTGTGTCTTTAGTTTCTTAAAGAAAACAATTCGGTTAATTGCAGATGTTTCAGCTAGCCAAACTTTGCACGCATAAAAAACCTGAATCAAGGCCGAGCATGAGATCTGTTGTCGTTGCGTTAATGGCATTATCATGCCCCAAAAAGGGTTCTAAGATTTTTGTTCCTCATTTAGAAACTGAGATCTTGAAATACGAGTATTCTATGATCAAGTCTATGGAAACTGAAGTTCTGGGATCTGAGACTTTTACAGTTACATCTGTGGAATCTGAGGCTTATACAATAGAAGAAGGAATTGAGGATTAAATGGTAGTTGACGTGAACGATATGTGGCTGCTCAAATTTATTTTTTCATGAAGAAGAAAAATTTTAGATGTGAAACCAATGACCTACGTTGATAAAACAATTTTGCAAAACAATCCTCACCAGGTCTTGCAACTAATGTCTACAAGATAGAGGTGAGAATGTGCAATCACAATATCAAACTCACATTCATTCATGCCCACTTTTCCCAGGATGCAAGGGAAATAGATTGGAATTACTATATGCAAATGTGTTAAAGATGGTTTCAAATGAATACTTTATCCATAGAAGCAAGAAATATTTGCAATAATGTTATCATATGTATTGCTATCTCATTAGAAAAGTTACACTCACCAACTATATATTTGCAAATCTCCTACTCTCTCATAAAATGAAGGTATTTATTTCGTTCTATTTCTTGCCAACAAAATTGATTTTATGGACTTTCACGAATGCCCGTTTGGCAAATAAGTGTTTTGGGTGTTTGTCTAAAACTTTATTATAGTTTACTGTAGAAGTTGTAGGAAAAGTTTTGAAGTGTGTAAATTTTTGGATATTTTGAAGCGTATAATTTAAAATTTTTGAGGAGTTTTTTGAAGTTACTGTAGTTAAAGTTGTTAAAAAACTTGTAAAAAACAAACTTGGCCCAAAACTTGTCTGCCAAATTTCCTTAAATTATCCAGATTAATGTTTATATTTCCCATTGGCTTAGCTTAGACCATTTTTATTCAATAGCTTCTTTTTTAACCAGATTTTTAACTGATTAATTAAGATTGTTTTCACAATTTCCAACTAGTTTAATTGCTTAGAATATTCTTTCTCAGTTGGAAGTGATCCTGTTTCCACAATAATTTGGACCAGCATTGAGTCTTGCTCAATGACAGTACAAGATAACAACCAGATAGAATCTTAAACATATTGAACAAAATCTTTGTTTGGGTACTTTTACTTTCAGTAGTTTGTATCTAAGATGTTTTTGCATTTAATTCCAATTCACGTTTTGGTAGTATGTGGTTACTATATCAATTGGTTATGTTCGTCCATTCATGGCTAATCATCCTGGATTCTTAAACATTTGGTTTAATTAAGCAAAGCATTACTTCGTCTTTTGTGGATTGTTTTAGTAACTAAAAATACGCATTAGTTTAGTACTTTTTCCCTACCCTCGTATCATTGAAAGCAATTTGTGTGATAGGTTGTAATTTTATCGTTTATTTCATTATTAATTTCCTCTATTACCTGACCCGATGTGGATCTCATTTTTAGTATTTTGCATTTATTTCAGGGAGTAAAACGAAAATATGATAATAAGTATCAATTTGACAGAAAAGGAATCCAAATAATAGAGCTTATTCAAGGGGCGATATTGGAAAAGGAACACTTATTCTCATTTTGGTAATTTCTGCAAAAAAAAAAGGACGGCTGAAGGGCTTCTTCTTCTTGGTGGGAGCCGCCGCACAGAGGATGCTTAGTTAGTAACTAAATAGAATAAGTCACTGGCCATTTAGTCCAGTGATCATCACTCTCTTTGGTGACTTTGGAGGTCAAGGGTTCTACCCCTGCCTCCCTCAAATTTGTCACAATATGTGGTTGGTTTTAATTGACCATCTCCCCTGGGCCCTTACCCATTCTCCCTAGATTAGTCTAGATTAAATTATAGATATCTATCATTGCCGACAAAAAAAAAAAAAAAAAAGTAACTAGATAGAATATGAATTGAGAGCAGAGGACTAGCACTATCTTGTTTCTCCTTAGTTTTCCGTCTTTTAGCTTAGCTCTGGACCCTTTCAGCTTTTAGTAGTTTATTTTGCTCCATATGTCAGGAAAAGCAAAACACAATCAATTACCTCCTGTAGCTTGCTTTTCTTGTTGGATAGAACGAATTGAATTCGCCCATTTTCCAATTGATGGCCGCAACTCTTGCTTCAATTTCTTGTGGGCTTTGTTCATCAAACATCAACTAATTTTCTCACTCTAATCAAGGAACAACGGAGGCTTTAGTTTGACTAAAAATTGTGAGATCGATTAAATTTTATTTTTTTCTTTTATTTATTGGTATTCGCATATTTCTTGTTTGCATTGCTTGTGATTATTTAATTAATTGATTGTCTTGGATCCAGATAATTAGTTAATTTGGTAATCTATTATCAATTAGGGCATTAAATCATTAATTGCTTAATTGTCTTGAAATAGTGATAACTGGCACGATTAGATTTGTGTCAGGGGGATATGCGTGCTAATCTGAAATAATCCTGGTAGTGCGTTATTTGGTTAGAATAGGGCTCCTCTAATACGTAAGGCAATTGGGGAATTAAATCTTATGGGCGTACCTAAGATTATTTCCTAATTAGGGCAGTGATTAACGGGCGTACCTTAATCACCGGCACAGTAAGAAAGGGTTGACTGTCATTGCTTGTTTGGTAGTTATAACCTATTTATTAATAAATAATTGGAATTGCTTGTGCATCGATGATCAATTAGGTGAACCATTGCTGAAGTTATTTTTTGGCTAGATCATTAGTTATCATTCATTTGACTTTAGTAAATTATTATTTAATTTTTAGTAGTTTCTTGGATTTTATTTGCATTTATTTGATTGTCACCTTCTACGCAAAAATACTCCCTGGTTATTGTGAATTTGAAAAGAAACAGTTACATCCGGTCCCTTTGAATTCGACTCTACTTACCACTATTTATAAAAATTAACTTTAGTTGAACAGGTTTTTATTATTGCACATGCTGCCCGACATCCTATCATTGTGCAAGTACTGTCATCAAAGATAATGATGAAGTTTTTATAGAAAGGCTTCTATGCATTAAAAGTATCATAATTCGAGCTGGTACAAGAGTTAAAACTTATAAATAATTTCATTTTAGGAATAGAAAGTGATTTGTGCATTTGCACGAAAAAGAAGAGAACAAGTCATCTTCTGGAGGAAAAGGATATCGATTCTCACTTATTTATTCCATCATGAATTGCTATTAGGTTGTTTCGCCCTGCTAAGATCCCTTTTCTTAGAAAATTTTTACATGTTTCAAAACTGATTTGGCATCAGAGTTCTCTGATTTTCCATTTAGAAATACTTAAATGCTTCTTGTCTTCAAGCATTGCAAGCGGTCCTCGTCAGGTTTCAATAACATGTGGAACACATGGAAAACTAGAAATAATGAAGTCTTTGTTTTTTGGAAATTAATCATTTATATCGATTATAAGAATGATAAGAATATTAATGGTCCATTTGGAGTTACGTACTTTAATACAAAGTATTTCACCAATAGATTTTTAAATAAAAACATTTATTAAGTGCTTAAATGTTTCTAAGTATATTGTTTGGATACATAACTCAATAGTAGTAATTGTATTGAATGATGTATAATTTGAAAATTTTTAAATATATTTATATCTTTATTTAATTCATAATATAAGATAAAATGATTAAATACGTTTTATTTTTTAAAACACAAAAGTACTAAATTTGAGTTTTTGCTAAAAATGTTTTTAACACTGAAAACTTTACTCCTGATTTTATGAAATGGTGTTCACCAAAAGTTTCTAAAGTACTTTTATCACTCAAAAGCATATTGTTACCAAAAGCATCGCAACCCAAACAAAACTTCAGAAAGCAACCAAAATATTATGGATCTAAGGCCTCTATTCATGCCTATAGTACATATAAATTTTTTTTCAAGACATAGTACATACACGTTTGAAGAAGGTCAAAATTGAGATTTAGTTCTCAAGCATGATTATCTACTTTACTCTTTTTTTTATACCCTTTTTCCCTTCCCTGAGTCCTCGCTGCTCCAAACCTAGTAGTAGCCAAGTTTGATCTTTGTCTATCAAACAAAAGTTCAACTCTTTGGTCATTAGCCTCCACGGCTAGTGGTTGACTAAACTAGAACTTTTAACTCAAAAAGAAAATAATTAAGTGATAATTTGGATGCCAATTGAATACAATTGCAAATATGTATAACAAAATGGAAATCGAAAAGTGAAAAGAAATCACGCTATGCTTAATATAAAATTTTGGTGCCCATATGGGATTTTTTTTTTTGGGTGCCTATAGGGGATTTAAACTCAATCTCTTTTGACTTTACAAATCCAAGAAAAAATAAATGGCATGGGATTTAAACTCAATCTCTTTTTTTTTCGTATGTTATTTGACAAGAAATGATGATATTTTATTATTATTAAATTAGTAAGAAATTCAAATTTATTTCCTTAACATTCACTAAAAGTTGAGTTTAAATATATAATTATTTTTAAATGGATATAAATGGGTGAATCGAATCAACCCACTATCCAGTAATTAAATGGATTTACTTGGATAGCCAATCAGACCAACCCAATATTAATGGGCGGGTTATTAGTGGGTAGGTTTGGATGAGTCAACATAATTGGATTGTGATTGATAGTTCTAATCCTATGTGACACAAAATGGAAGATTACTTCATAATCACTAAAGACTATCAGTAAAACGTAGACTTGTAAATTACTCAATAAATTAATTAAGCATGGTTTAATTTTCGAACATGATCAAATTTGATGTATAATAAATGAACTTTGAGATATATATATATATATATATATATATATACATATAATAAATGAACGTGTGTATATTGCTTTTCAACATAGTTAATGCTGGTAGATTGGCTAATCTGTTGTACCAAGTTTTGGCTTTATACAAAAATTAAGAAAAAAAAAAATCTGTTCTTCAGTCTCCATTGTGATTTACACAAGGGCATATGATCATATAATCTGTTTGATACTTTATAAACGATTATACAAAATCCCTGGGAAGCCCACATGGCCCTATTGTCATTCTTTGCATACCAGATAATTTCCTATTTTTTATACATAATACATAATACATAATAGTTTAGCTTTTGTTATGAATCCCAAACCACATGCATTTGAGTCAAGTGTATATTAGGAGTTGGGATAGGATTATTCAATCCACGCGATTCAACACTAGTGTCATTGTTTTCATATTGTTTGCCTTTGTAAAGCTTCATTAGTTCAAAAGGTAGAAAGGAAAACTAAAAACCCATTATTGGTTTTGTGGGACAAAAATTGGTAATGTGTTGCCTAAATGTTTCAATTTGAATAGAGTCAGTGGACATGTACAATTACTATTTGAATTTCTCCACACTTTAAATTAATGCACCTACCAAACTGTGGAGCTCTTAATAATGCAGAATATAGAATAAAGTCAGGCATAGTAATATCATGGGGACGCAACATTAAATTTGTTCAAAATCACACTCAAATGGAACTAACTGAAATCACAATACAAGTAAAAGATGGTTTTCAGACTTGATGTTACTTAGTTGATGAATACATTGGGTTACACAAGTAGAATGGCTGTCAAACTTTCATGTCATGCTTGGAATTTGAGGTTAAAAGATATGGAAAATCACACCAACTTTGGCAAAGTTTCTTCTTCAGTCCAATATTGGTATCTCTTTACACACTGAGTTGGGTCTTCGAGACACAGTAATTTGCTTCCATAGTATGGAGGAAAAGCGTATATTTTTGAAGTTTAGAATGATAAAGTGAAATTATCCTCAAAATTTAGAGGGACAAATTATGATTAACCCAAAAGTTATAGACAAGAGCAATGCATTATTTTCATTCCTTTTATCATCTGCATTACCAATTCCTTTTTCTATTGCTCAATATATGGATTATTGGCAGCAGTTATTGTCATTTTAATTATTCAAATTTAAAAGACGTACCACTTTTTTATACGGATTCCAAGTTATGGAAGTCAATTCGTTAAAATTCAACTTCAAAACTCAATAGTCATACTCCATGGCTAGCCTAACAAAGAGGAAACCAATCTTGTCCAGATATGACTTTTTGGATAGAAGGATTTAGAGAAAAAGGAAAAGACTAGAAGGGAACCAATTGAGAATCTTTTATCTTGTTTGGAAATTTTAAGTATTATGAAACGAAGGGCACAAGCAAGAAGTAAGGATGAAATAATGGTTAAAAACTTTTCTCTCCAAACGTTAAGACAAATCGAAGAAAGTGAAATTATTTGTAAAAGTTTCTCAAAATACTAATTTATAATTACATATAAAACGCTGAATAACAAAAATATAATGCATCATGAATCCAAAATTATTCTCCTTTGTTCCTAAACTCACTCAAGAATCTTCTCTCGTTTGAATTAGTATAAATATTCAACTGCAAAGCGGGAGAAACCACGAGAAATCGGTTGATATCTTGCATGGATGGACTGTACCAATCATGGTCACAGTGATTTCAGAGGGTGGTTTCAAGCTTCATTTCCTTCTTCCTCACTTTCTTTAGGTTCTACTTTGGCAGCTGTTGATGGAGACCTTTAAGTCCTGCTTTGTTAGTCAACTGCCAATTTCATCCATTACTGCGCCTAGTTTTCTATACGGACGAAGTACACCAACCAGGCGGCTATGGCTATTTATTCACAATAATTAACCTAAATTCCAGCCTATCACTCCAATTATGGGGCTGCGTCAATTTTCTCATCAAATCAACGTCTAAATCTCACAAAATATCATCATGGTCAAAGATTCTCGACAAGAAAGGAACATGTGTGTCGTATCGAGCAAGAAATAACACATATATGCATGAACTAGAGATAATATTCCATGATCAGTTTGGTATAAATGATGCTTGATTTGGACTTATTTTGTAGATGTGGGAAAGTGCTTGCCCTAGAAAAAACTCAGATTTTGAAAATTTAACATAAAATGAAGACTTATTTGAAGTAATTATTCTCATCATTAATTCGAGCAGTTAAAATTATATTGGACGTTTCAGATTGTTGAGTGGATAATTTGATCTCAAACATAGACAAAAAAAACATACAACGACAATAGTTTAAGGAGCGTTCAGATATTTCACTCTAAACTATTTTTCGATACGACATTGTTGATGATGTTCCGAAAGATTTTAGCGTTTCATGTCATCATGACGCCCTTGATTTTGTCACCCTTGAACAAACGCTTGACATAACAAGATAACAAGAGAGAGATGAATTCCGCTTCAATTTGGTTTGCGGTAATTGGCAGAAGAATTGGAAAAAAAATAAAGGAAAATGATGTTGTTGAATATGTTTGCAACGATGATTATGTTAATTAGTCATCTCTTTTAGGTGGAAGAATGAAGCAAAAAGGGGCATCTTTCTATTTCTTGGTTATCAAATATCAAGACTGCAGGTCCCATCAACAGGGCAATAACTCTGATTGCTGAGCGCTGGTTTAGTAGTCTCAAGGACGGATGCAGTGGTGGTGCAGCCGCCCCCAAAATTTTTTTAAAACTTTTAATTTGTAATATAAGCTTTAACCAAAAATTCATAATCTTATCATTCTTGCCCCCTCATAAATTTTTTATGTTTATCCTTTGCACGCCTTTCTCTCCAATTGCAAGTGTTTTGAATTAACTATTCTACGAGATAAATTAGGCAAAAAGGAGGATAAGGAAGATATAATTTATACGTAGTTATTAAGAATATGGATATAAATAAGGTAATAGACAAGGTAAATCTTCTAAAAAAATTCAATAAATCAACTGTTATATGTGAGAGGAACAAAAGTGTAATAGATAGAACAAGCAAATAAGATATGACACTTAAGTTGGAGAAGGAACAAATTTCACTTCAATGTTCCGGTCATTTAGAATCTAACTTTTGGTTTGAATTTTTTGTCCTCGGAACAATTTCAATTGATCAAAAATTTTCCCCATACACTATAATATTGGATAAACTATGTTGAAAAGGTTCTTTTTTTTTTTTTTAACAAATCAATTTACAATATGTCAAAAGATGGTTCAGAATACAAAATTGCATCACTATTATTCTTCAGATTTAGAAGAACTTCATCTATAATTTTTTTTAAAATCTTTTTTAGTTCAAGCGGAGATTCCAAACCTTATAAGGGAAAGGAAAAAGGAGAGGATTTGAAAGTCAAATCAAATAACTCACAATTGCTGGCTAATATCTTTCTCTTATAATGCTTATATTACCCAACAAAGTTAATCAAATTTTGACCTAGGATAGGGTAGCTTACATTATCATGTATTTGGTATTCCCTCCCTGTAAACAAAAATTCTAGTTTCATTCCTGAGTAGTCTAGTAAAGAAAATCAAAATCCAGTTGGTGAAAAAGATAATGACAGAATATGTTGACATAGTTATCTAATTTGGCATCCAATAATACTAGCATCACACCAACACTCCAAGTTACTCTGAGTTGTTGATATTGTTCTTTGTTTGATATGGTTAATTAAATGGATGGGAAGTTGATCAACATTTTCATTAGTCAAATGAGACAATCATATATGTTGTTCAAGATTATTTTTGTTTACATTTTTTTAGATGTTGCTACTGAGTTACACATAGAGTTGCAAACGAGCCGAGCCAATTCGAGTTTTGGCCTAATCGAGCCGAGTCTTGACTTAATTTTAGTGAACTCGAACTCGACGAGTCGACAATTTAAATCTCAAGCTCAAGCTCGACTTGATTCGAGCGAGCTCAAGCTCGAAAAAAATAAAAAATAATTATTTTATTTTTAAAAAAATAAATAAATAAATATTTGTTTCTTAATAAATAATAAAAGATTAAGGATATATATGTAATTTTACTATGAAAATAAATATATGTACTTAAAATAAAAAATAAAAAATATATATATACTTAAAATAATATATATATATATATATATACTCGAGCTCGCGAGCCTAACGAGCTTAATATCTTGAACTCGCGAGCCTAACAAGCTTAATATCTTGAGCTCGAGCTCGATATTGATCGAGCTTGACTTGAGCCGCTCGCGAGTTTCGGTTCGTTTGCAGCCCTAATTACACAGTCCACCTCACTTCTGGCCTCGATATTGATCGAACTTGAGTCGAGCTTGACTTGAGCCGCTCGCGATCCTCGGTTCGTTTGCAGCCTTAGTTACACAGTCTACCTCACTTCTATATCTGCTAACATCTTTTTGTTCTTTAATTATTTTGTCCTTGTTAAAGTTTTCACGCCAAATTGAAAATAGTGAAAAATCCAAGGGCCAAAGAAAAAAATAGTGAATGTTTAGGGAACCAAGGCAGCGTTAAAAAATCTATTGATGTTTTCTTGGTGATTAGGTATTTCTTATACTAAAAGACAAGCAAGAGATATCCTAACTTGTGCTATGCGACAAACTTGGCAAAACATTTTATAAAGGATTAACTTTTTTAATATTAATGTATATTTTGGCGGTTTTTGGAATATGATAATAATTTTAATTTAAATTTGAAACATAAAATTTGCATATGTAGTATGCATTTACTCTACACTGCTATTGTAAGAAATATTCATCTTTTTATAGAACCTCCTACTTTTTGATAGTGTGCATATTAGCAGGTTTTATTACATGATAATTAATTTGAATTTTAAAATTTGCATGTGTGGCATGAATGTTACTGTTAAAAATATTAATCCTTTTATAAAACCCCTATCTCGCCCCAAAGTAGGAGAGGCCAATAAATAAATACTACACTAATATGACTGATACGTAACCTTAAAATGTTTACTGACCAAAAGTTTGAAGAAAATTAGTGGCATAAGTTGTTACTTTAACATTCTCAAAAAACTTTACAGAAATACAACGGTCTCAAAAACAAAATATTTAATAGAAAATTAAAAAATACAGCAAACAATTGATAAAAAATCTCATTTTTTATGCATTTTGATTTTTTGACTTGTTAAATTTTGAGTATTCCTCAATTAATAGTCATTAGATCTTCAGGAATAAAAAAAGAACTAAAATTATAAAGGAAAAATAACAATATAATTAAAAGTAGGACAGATAGTGGCACAAAAAGTGGGACAGAAGATCCATTGCGTCCAAATTGCATACAAGAAAGCTTCAAAAATTAAAGTACTTGTTCATGGATTCAATTGTCTATTTCCTTTTTTCGCTTCTTAAATTTCACCCTTTTCTTGCTCTAAAAAAACCAATAAAAGAAAAGCATTTATCAATTGTCTCAAACTCATAAACGGCTCTATATCCATCTTTAGCTTCAATCAAGGTTTTGAAATCTAGCTCGAACCGCGTGGTTGGATCGGTTGAACAATTAATCAGACTTCTAGGCGGGCTGAGTTATGCCTCAAACCCAAGGGGTTAAAAAACTGCCCTTTTTTTTTGTTTGGTAAAAATCAGCTAGCCTAGATAATTCGACTGTTGGACCATTGAATTAGAACAATTTTTATTAAATCGAGGGGTTCCTTGCCCATCTTTAATTAACCAAAAAAATTTTAATTTGTTTAATTAATCTCATTCACTGACAGTCCAAAATAAACTTTACCAATTATCCATGCATAATTGTCTCCAGTTAGTTAGGTATTAACAATTATTACCTTATTTCGAGTCCTCATTCTCTCTCTCTCTCTCTCTCTCTCTCTCATAATGATGTATTAACTTTTGTCTAACATTTATTGCATATAGTATATTAATTATGTTAACTCTTTAGTATATTTCAATTGTTTGTCATTGCCTTCTATTTATTTTTATTCCTATCTTATAAACTACTTATCATATAATTTAGGAAAATTAAAAATGTAGATAATAATGCTATTCTATATTTCTTTTACCTTTTACTTATAAAAGTTATTCTTGAATTTCAAACAAGTAATACATAAAAGATTATTATTGAAGTTTCTACATATATTTACATACTTTTAGATGTTTAATATTTATTAATAATACTTATGATACCAGGGTTAATAACAGTTTATCCAGTGATTGAACCAATAATCCTTGACCAATCATTTGTCCGGATCAATGATCGGTTTGGATTTCAAAACCTTGGTTTCAATGCCTACATCATAGATTACAATTGTGGACCGGATTTACCGAATCATAAATTGTGGTTTTTAATCAATTTTAAAAACAGAAGGAATTTTTTTTTTAAAATAAATTTGTCTCTCCTTCGCATCAAGCAATTCCAGCGTCCAGTTCATTCTACAATTTTATTTGGCCTCTTTTTCTTTCCACCATATATATATATATATGGTGGAAAGAAAAAGATACACTCTCAGCATATTGGATTTGCACTGATTTCTTGTTAGCATTTTTCTGTATAATTTTTGTTGGACAATGACAGTCTACTGATATAGAAAGTGATTGGCCTTCCGCCAAGCCATGATTGGGGTGAAGAGTTGTTGGTTTAGAGGATTATTGTGCCTGGTCCTATGGACAACCTTGTGAGTGCCCCCTTGTTGTTTGATAAAATGCCTGAATCAATCTTGAAGGAAATCGATTTGTCCTTGTTGTGTGATAATATGCCTGAATCAATCTTGAAGGATCTCGACTTATAGATTAAGCTCTGTTCTCCATTCTTACCAAATGTCTCCAGGGAGCACAAGTTGCCTGAAGTTGATTTTCACAATGTTCATTTCCAAACGCAATAGAGTACCTTCTTGAAAATTGACTTTAAACCACAATACACAATGAAATACACCCTTCCAACCAACCCCCTCTCCCATCCGCAATTATTTGAAGTTGAAGAGGTAAGATTCAGAGCCAGTGAGTCAATTGATTCGCCATTGATGGAGACTAATCAAATCTCCACCAAAAAAAACAAAACTTCGATATCTGACAAGAATAAACTTATATATATAGATACAGCAGCAGCCCCACTCGTATAGGGTCTGGGGCAACAATAATTACCTCGTTCAGCTGCTGCAGCAGCACCACTCCTATGGTTGAGGACAAGAATAATGACCTGATTCAGCAGCAGCACCGCAACTTCTACATAGACGTGGGAGGGACAAGAATAAACTGGCTGGGACAAGTATTAACACCCTGCTACAATAGCAGCACCACGACTTTTCCCCGTTTCAATCATGTCATTGCTACTATCCCCATTGGTACTACTAGTACTATTCTTCAGTATCTCACTCCAAACTTGCCAAGCCAATTCCCAGTGTATCAAGGGCTGTGACTTAGCTTTAGCAAACTACTATGTCTGGGAAGGCTTAACCACGGCCTTCCTTTCCCAACTTTTCAGCATCCCAGTTTCTACTATTAACTCCTGGAATCCAGTTAATTCCCCGGACCAGTATATAGTCCAAGCCAAGACAAGAATAAACATCCCTTTTACTTGTGACTGCATCAATGGAGATTTTCTGGCTCATATCTTCAGTTACAATGTTTCACAGGGGGACACGTATGATTTAATTGCAAATACTTATTATTCTAATTTGACTAGTTCTACTGGCCTGCAGAGATGGAATAGATATCCAGGAAATGCAATCCCGGTTAATAGTGTCCTGAATGTGACCGTTAATTGTTCTTGTGGGGATAAGGCAATTTCCAAGGATTATGGATTGTTTGTAACTTGGCCCATAAGGGACGGAGATACTTTGGACTCTGTGGCTGCTGCAAACAATTTGAGTGCTGATGTTGTCAGGAGATATAATCCAACAGCTAGTTTTAATGAAGAAGGTCATCAGTTATTCATTCCAGGAAAAGGTCAGTTTCAGATATTTCGCAATCAAGATAGTTTTGACACCTAGCAGAGATTGTTTTCTCTATGTATTGATGCACGAAACTGAGATTTTCTGTGTTAATTGTTGCCAGAGTGTGTAACTTAGATGTCCGTTTGAGGTACTTTTCGTTTGAGCGCGTGTGCGTGTGTTTGGGTTGATCACCAAATGCCCTTCCTCTTCCCCAGTGATTATAGGTTTTTCGCTTCACCCCTGTCATTGTCTGATTTGACCAATTAAGTCTCTAGAATTTTTCAAAGTTTTCCAAGGTAATAGCTTATGCCTGTAAATGCACATTGTTCTGTGCAAATCCACAAATTCTTAGTGTCTCGATGGTATATTTGTCCTTGAGTTGCAACATGGACATCTCAAATGGGGAAATGAAATTCGATTTCGGGTTACTTGGTTAACTGTATCATACTGGCAAAAACTGAAACACTTGAGGCCAAATTAGTTCAATTAGAAAAGGAAGGGGAAGTCTGAGAAACTTTTTTTTTTTTTTTTTTTTTTTTTTTGAGGGGCTATTTTGTAGTTAGCCCTAAAGAAGATAGGCACTGAAAGTTAGCAGTCTTACTTTTTGCAAGATTTTCTTTTCAGAATCTCCATGGATAAGAGTGTGATTGGTTGTTCTCATTTTCATTTTGTGTTCATTGACCAAACGGTGATTCTAGTTTGTTAACCTAAAAGAAATGGATGTTAGCTAGGACAGTGATATGGACAGACTTGGATGTGACTAAAAATGAGTGTGTGTGACAATTAAGTGAAGATATTACAGTTCACTGAAAAGTTGTTCTTTACCCCTATAATCATTATGACAATTCAATTGACAACATACACTGCCAATATCTATCATCCTTCTTTGTTGGTGAACATTTGTCTTTATTTATCAAAAATGTTTTAGTGTGGAGATTTAGCAGAATAGAAACAAATCTTAAGTTATTGACGTCATCTTTGTTTATCAAAAACAAGGTTTTAGTGTGGAGATTTAGCAAAATAGAAACAAATCTTAAAGTCTTTTTTTTGGGTGTACAAGTTATTGACTTCATCTTAATTTCCTTTTTTGGTCACCAATATATAAAATGATACATGTAAAGTCTAATAAGTAACTGATAGACTTGATATGCAATAATCCCATGAAGTTTGGATCTATGTGTGATATATTTCTGATGTGCTTACATGAGATAGTTCACTGTTTACTGACTATAGGGGTGGTACTTTTGGTTTAAATGTGTTATCACATTCTTAGGTCATGCTACTAATTGTTTTTGTCACTTGAAGAGTTGTAGCTGTAGTTAAAATTGTATGAGTTGCCAATGAATTTTAAGGTGACTTAAAAATGTGAAGTTTGATAAATATTCTTACTTGTTATGCAGATGAAAGTGGAAGCTATCGGCCTTTGAGTTCAGGTAGCATTTGATGGTTTTCTGAGGTTTTTGGACTGAACTTATTATTATCTCCAACTATTGATGGATGTTAGCATCAGTTTCAATATATTTTTCTCTATTTTAATGCAGAGGTGGTTCTGTCTCATATTGGATAAGTATTAGCTTACTTCATTTCCAATTACTAAATTTACTTCAAGATTGACATTGGAATTATTGATTCTAGTGAAGCCTTCCCTGCCCCCTGCCCCCTTCCCCTTCTAGGATCAGGATTGTCTGCTGGAGCTATTGCTGGGATATCTGTGGCAGTTCCGGGACTGCTGTTCTTTGCTGCTTGCTTGTATTTTGTGGTTGACAGAATGAGGAAGGCACTCAAAATATCTCCTAAAGATCAATTTAAGCGAGCTGCTTCGTGTACTTCTCTCTCTCTCTCTCTCTCTAAGTTTTTGTGTACTTTTCCTTTTTTATGGAGACCACGTTAAAATCGTTGCTGAGCTTTACTTTGCAGATTTAGCATGCTTATTTTTAAGTATGCAGGGAAGCCTTGCATTTTTTCTGTTATTTCAACCTTGTTTTATGTGGATAGAAAGCAAGCTATTGGGTAGTTTTGCAATTTATATTTCAAGTCATTAAATAATATTTGGTGTAGTGCTAGTATACCCCAAACACAAACCAGATCCATGGTGATTCTTCCTCATATGGAACTAAGGGAAGCAAATTTGTCTATAAAGGCCTATAGATGAATATCTGTCGTGTTTGCCATAAAATTTGCATGCACTTTACTGGAACATTTTGTTGGGACAGCATGTCTGCACTAAAAGTGAAGAAGGTATATTTACTAAAATTTTCTGATTCAATTCAAGGAGATAGTGGCATGACTTCAACCTCAGACCTCATAGGATATGGTTACAGCTGTGGTCCGTTCAGTGAAAAAATGACATGTTAGTATCTTGGATGAGCTATACTTGCTGGGAGTAATCATGCTTACTGATGGCTAATAAGCTTTGTATAGCTTTACATTTAAAAACTCAAAAATGAACTATGCCTTCAAATCCTTCCATCTATTTATCTCTCCCACCTAGAGGCTGGAGTGCGTTGAGATCATGTCTAAGTGCATGCTTTCGTATGACAGTGTTAAGGTTTGTGAAGTGATAGTCCAAAGTGTACCATCAGAGTTCAATATTATGTCAACTCCTCAAAATGCATGCTGTTGTTGCTCGATGATTATGTTAAAAGTTGCATTTTAAAAAAATTTTGTGTCATAATCTTAGTGAGGAGTTCGAGTGTCATCTACTTTATACACGAATACTGCTGCACGGATTTGTTTCTGCGAAATGATAACATAAATCTTACAAATAATGTCTTCAATCTCTTTCAAGCAGACAAAGATTACTACTTCAGTTTTCTATCAATAACTTTGACTGAGCCAGAAGTCATTTTAGTTAGACTGTGGATTCTGCAAACATGATAAAACTTCATAGTCTGCACTGCTTTGGGCTGACACTTTGCATGGATCTGACATAGTTGGTTTCAGCTTTAGTTTCTTTTTGCCATTTGAATCTCATGATCCTACATTGACTGGAGCCAGACATAGGTTTTAGCTTCTGTTATCTAATGCAAGTGGCCCATAATTTCTGTTCAGTGGTCAGTATGTTATATCATTATTATCTGCTATAGATTATTTCAGAGTTCCAGATGATACAATGTTCATTCTTCTCAATTAGTTTCAATATTCTTTTTATCATTCTAACAAAACAGACACCATGTAAATGTTCATTTAATTAAATTCAGTATGGTGGTGTGCATACACCTAAGGAATGATGTTTGCTTTAAAGAAGCATATGCATGTTTTTGTTGTTTCTTTCCTTAGAAGCTTTCCCTTACACTGGTTGTGTAAGTTTATTGATCCTCTTCTTTGGTTGAAACCCTGGAGGTACTGCAGCCAAAGCTTCAAACTCCGTTGGTGTTACTAAAGGGGCATCTCCAGGCCTTGCTGGAATAGTTGTTGAAAAATCTGTTGAATTCTCTTATGAAGAGCTGGCAACGGCCACTAATGATTTCAGTTTAGCTAATAAGATTGGTGAAGGCGGCTTTGGCTCTGTTTATTATGCCGAGCTTAGAGGCGAGGTTTGTTTAATCTCTTTCTGTATGCGCCATTATGAGGAAGGATGAAATTGTGCACACATATTTTTGTTATTTCTTGGTTAAGGTTCTTGGTTACCAAATCAGAGTAAAAGTTGCTCTCGTGATCTTGAGTGTTAAGCTGTCGAGGGGGATGACCACCTTATTTCTGGCACCTGATGGGTGGACAGGTTCCCTGAGACTTTCCTAGAGGATAATCATCTGATCTAGATAGAATGACATATTTGGTTATGTTTATCTAACTTCCACCGTAAAGCAAACTTGATTGTAGAATAAAAAAGAGTAGGGTATGAAATCTGGTTTTATTTACACACCATATTGCTCTTTTTTGTTTCGGTTTTTACCCCCTTACTTTCAAGGTTTTTCTTTCCATTTAGACTGGACTACTAGAAGTCTACCCTTTGTCAGCCAGGCTGTCTCCAAATTCTAAATGAATATGTAAATGAAGCTTTAGATTTTCGTTGAGCATGATATCTTGTCCATTTAAAGATATCAAGATTGCTTTCTCAAACATATTTTTTAGAAGACAGGCTGAGATCCTATCTTATGCCTCCAACTGAAGGGCTAACTCCATCATCTATCAGCCACTGTGTGCTGTTTTTATGGGTCTGTCATTTTGCAGAGATTTAGAACCACTTTCCTAGTTGTTTAGTATTTCTTTTGTTCTTTATTTTATAAAAAATGGCACTCAGTTCATATCTTCTACTTCAACCATTGACAAGGTTTAAAGAAAGGGTGGTGGTGGTAATTAGTTAGTAGCTAGTTTCAACCATATGGAGGTTCAGCACCTTAACCATGCCAGGTCACTGAAGATCAGTGAGAAATTCTGTCATGGATACTTTGAGAGTGAATGTTACACCCACATCAACAGAAAAATTTAAAGCATTTCCACGTTTACGTCCTTTTCTTTTCTTGTTTGTTTTAAGCATTTCCAGATTGGAATATACCTTATAGATTAGCAGTGTCCAAACATTCAAAAATGGCATATAATTGACCTCGATCTCTTTGCAACCTTCTCTAAACAGTTGCCAGTAGGAAAGAAGGGAAATAATTGGATTGAGAACAGTAGTTGCGTGGATGGGTGGAGGCGTGGAGTATGCCTGGGATGGTGTTTTTGGGGGGGGGGGGGGGTGTGGGAAGTAGGTTTGGGCAGACTGAGGGCAGTAGGGAAAGTGGTGGCTTGGTGATATTTATTTAGGCACTTAATGGGTGATGTGGGATAGGGATCTAGTGGAGGCAGGGGTTGGGGTGGAAAGGGAGTTCAATGGCTGACATCCTATCTCATGCCTTCAACTGAAGGGGCTACCTCCTTTGTCTATCAGCCACTTTGTGCTGATTCTAGTGATCCATCATTTTTCAGAGATTTAGGCCCAGTGCCCAAGTTGTAGTATTTCTTTTGTTCTTTATTTATTAAATGGCATTCAGTTCATATCTTCTAGTTCGACCATTGACAAGGTTTAAAGAATGGGTGGTTGGTGGTAATTAGTGAGTATCTAGTTTCAACAATATGGAGGATAAACTCCTTAATCGTGTTAGGTCACTGACTATCAGTGACAAATTCTGTCATGGATACTTCGAGAGTGAATATTACACCCGCATCAACAGAAAAATTTAGGGGTAAAACACCTTTATGTCCTTTCTTTTGTGTTAGTTTTAAGCAATACCATTGGAGTGTACCACACAATAGTGGCTTGATTTTTGTCCAATCATTGTAAAAATTGCAAATACATGACCTGAGTCTCTTTAATTCTTCTCTAAACAGTTGCCAGTAGGGAAGAAGTGGCAGAATTGGATTCAGAACAGTAGCTGAGTGGTTGGGTGAATTGGGGTTTGCCTGGTATGGTGTGGGTTTGAGATGTGGGGAAGCGGGCTTTGGCAGACTGAGGGAGTACAGAAAGTTGTGGCTTGGTAATGTGTATTTCGGCACTTACTGGGTGGATGAGGAATAGGGATCTAGTGGAGGCACAGGATTGGGGTGGAAAGGGAGTTCAATGGGCTTGGAGATATTTTATTTGTGGGAGTTTCCAGGTGTACTCTCGGTCCGGATCTACAGAGTTGGAGATAGCAGGTTTGGGCAGTCAGGGCTGGTGTTAGAGAATGAGTGCCTTAAGGTAAGTTGCGGGCCATATAGTATTTCGCCTTATTCATCTTAAATTGGTTATACTGAAGTAAAGGGATACCTAAATGTGAGGACTTTTAACTTTTTATGATTGACGTGAATAAGGAACTCAGTTTTTTTGGGTATACTTGAGTAGCTTGGTCATGCTATTTGGAGAGTTCCCGAGTTATATGCAAAAACGTCTCTGAGTTACTGAATTGCTTCTCATTTTTTTTTCTTTTTTGACATTTTTGCTTTCAATGATACACTGTTCAACATCTCATTAACCTATGTCTAATATCCATTGTCTTTGTTTTCCCCCCATTTTAGTATATGTAATACCAAGTTGGTCATTTTTTGCATTTCAATTTCCTTTTTGCCAACTACACATACTAGAGTTTTCCTAACACCCAAACTCTGGTGCAGAAAGCAGCAATCAAGAAAATGGACTTGAAAGCAACAAGAGAATTTCTTGCTGAATTGAGGGTTTTAACATGTGTACATCATCAGAACTTGGTAACAAACTATTAAACAATCTTATGCATGTTGGGGTGTGTTTGAAATTAGGTGTTAATTATCTTACTTCTACGTGCAGAAATTATCCCACACTCATATATTGCTTTTAAAATGATTTATATCCTCGATTTGGAGGATTAAGATCCAATTATGTTTTCAGTTCTTTAGCATTTTTAAAGATTAACAGTATGAACATCATTTGAACGTAGTAATAAGCTTTGTTTGGAATTAGGGATTGGTTTTCTTACTTTTTACATGCAGATGTTATCCCATACTCATGTATTACTTTTAACATCATTTATATCCTGGATCTGAAAGATTAAGATGCAATTATGGTTTTTCTCCTTCAGCATTTTCAAAGATTGTATATTGGAATCTGAGACTTTGATGAAGTTGTTTCTCGTAGCAAACTTTTGTGAAAAAGGCAAAGAATCTGCAAATTTAGTTATTCGTCTGTTAATAAAACATGAGCAGCAGAAGTATAGTTGGGGAACTTAAGAAAAATTTAGACGAGTTATGCATGTTTTCCTAGTTATGATGAGCTATATACAGTGTTAGTCAAGATTTAAGCTCATTGCTTCTCCACTCATGTTTAAATGTAATAAGTCATTGTAACCAGGAAAACATGCAACACTATTGGTCTAAATTTTGCCTAAAATGCTCAGCAGTCTACTGCTTATGATTTCCACTTGGACATGCCTATCTATACATGCATGGACAAAAAAAAGAAAAAGAAAAAGAAAAAACACACACAAACACAAAAAGAAAAAGAAAAAACACACACACAAGCACACACATGTACACTTCGTTGTTCCTGGTGATTTAGTTAATTTATTCTGGTTATGTTGCTTTTCTCTTCGTAATTAAACCTGAACTATCCTAAATTCTTGTATGTCCATATTCCATTGGACTAAGGCATCAGACTTAGATCAGTCCTGTATTCATGGTCTTTGTGAAGAAATCTATTCAACATGTTCTCATGGATCGACCAGTTTTGACTTGAAATTGTTTACCTGATAAAAATTTCACCACACAGCTTATAACTTTTTTTGTCCAACCCACGCATTGAAGCATTTGCCACCCTACGGCTTCCTTAAGCTGTCTTCTCTTGTACTGAATGTATAATTTTGAATCATCCAGTGTTACTTTCTTGGCTAGTAGCAATTATGAATTTGATTAAATGGTAGTCTTAAGTAATATTATTTACAGTAAGTGCTTAAATGGGCATTGTCAACTTTCAGGAGGTTTTATTTAGCCGAACAATGATACATTGAATACTACTGAAAATCATTTGCATTTGTTTTATCTATGTAATCTTAGTTTAATCATATCTTTTTGCTGGATTTGGGCTTAAAAAATTAGCATGTATTTATGGGGTCATACCTTAGATATGTCATCATTTTTAATTGTTTTTTCATTGTAAGCTAATACTCTTAATGCTTTTGGAATGTCAATACTTTTCATTTATGATAAAACAGGTGCGCTTAATTGGATATTGCGTTGAGGGTTCTCTTTTTCTTGTATATGAATATGTTGAGAATGGCAACTTGAGCCAGCATCTCCGTGGATCAGGTAAGCTAACATTTTGAACTTTATGCCATAATCATTGTTCAAAGATCAATGGCACCATTCTAATTCTTAGACAGTATTTGCTACAAGAATTCTATTGATTTGTAAACTAGGCTGCATCCATGGGTTTCTGTTTCTCCTGTTTTTCGTACGCTATTTTTCTGTGGAGTAGCAAAACCCCTGGCAGGCCTTTGCACAGCCAAATCTGTCACTAATGCTTGAGTCTTGAGGATTTTCTGGTTTTTTTTGGGGCGGGGGGGGGGGGTGTTGGGGAAGGTGGGGATGAGGCAATGGCAGGCACTGGGTGGGATTGCATTATAGTTTCCTTGACAAAACAATCTCGGTGGTTGATGTCATTTCTAAGACAAAAGATCCCTCAAATTTACAAACTTTCCATCAATGCTTGCTCATCTCATTTCATATGCAGATCTACCATTTTTTTCTTTGGTTGTTCCTGAGGCTGAAAATCATAGTTATCTTCTGTCGCATTAGAAGTACAAGCATATTATCTCTTTATTCATACTGTTGCATTTCATTGTAGTTGATGCATTCTTTATGCGTTGGATTTGTATTCATATTAGTGCTTTTATTAGCATTCCATATTGGAACCCTAAGTTTGAAACGTGGTCTTATTCAGATAGTAATTCATCTTCGCACTCTTAATTATTGTTATGATATCTGGCTCTTCTTTCTAGGGAGGGACACACTGTCATGGTCAACTAGGGTGCAAATTGCAGTGGATTCAGCAAGAGGTCTTGAGTACATTCATGAGCATACTATACCTCCCTATGTCCATCGTGACATTAAATCGGCAAACATTTTGATAGACAATGATTTGCATGCTAAGGTAGTACCACAGGCTTCTCATTTTGATAAATCATGTTAAAGAATCTCCAAATTGTTTGTGCTAATTGTTTGTTTTGCAGGTTGCAGATTTCGGTTTAACTAAATTGGCTGAGGTTGGAGGTCCTTCCTTGCACTCACGTCTTGTGGGTACATTTGGCTACATGGCACCAGAGTAAGCATTTATTATTTTTGTAATGTTGACATACATGTGTTAGGAATATATCGGTACTAGGGTCTTGCTGGGAATATGTCGAATCTGTTTCTTGATGCTTGCAGATCATTTACTTTCAGGTTGAAATTCCTTGTTCTACTGATTCTGTAGTTTTAAACATATTTCACTTTGTTAAATCTGCCTTTTGATGTTTCCAAATCCTTGGAGTTCCCTTCTTTGGTGGAATTAGTTTTTTATGACCAATAAAGAACAAGGCAAGTGTTTGTCCACTCATAGCTTTTCTTGTTTGGTCTACTCTTCCTGGGGATTTCTTGGTTCCGAACACCCGTCTACTTAAAGCTGGAGGAGAATGAGGACTATTCTATCTTTGTGTCAGTCAGTCACTTCTGACATTGTAATTGTGAGGCCCCAGTTCGTTCTACGTTGATATATTCATTAATTGGGCGGTAACGTTTGGTTTTGGGAGTATTTCGAAAACCCTAAGTAGGGATTAAGATTTAAACCCTCAGTTCCGGTTAAGATTGAAAACCCGTTTTCCTACATTTTCTTTATTAGAAAATTCCCAGATAATTTTTATTGAGTAAATAGAGTTTTTAGATGATTTTTCTAGTATTAGTTGGTTTTTGAGAAATTAACAACGTATATCGAACGTGGGACCCACGAGTGCGAAAAGTTCGGAAAATTTCGGCCGATTAGGTTAAGTTTCGAATACTGGGTTTAATTTACCGGGTGTTAAGAGATAAGTAGAGATTGCAATTTGGATTGATATGAGAGAGAAAAGTTAGGTAGATATTTCAAAAAAGGTGACAAGTGTCACCATAAGATTAACTCTTACAATAAGATTTACTATTCCATTTTTTGACTTTTGACCCAATTGGTTAAATATCTTAAAATTAACCAAAAATCACCATTTTTCTCTCCTTGGTGGCCGGCTCTCTAAGCTCAAAGAAGGGAGGAAATTTTCCATCTCTCAAGCTTCCATAAGCTTCAATCTTCCATAAACAAAAGCTTAGACTAGATTTCACTCCATAAAATCTTATCTTCTAGTGCTAGTAAGGGTTGTGGTGAAGTTTGTTTGAAGGTCTAAGGTGCCCAACATCTTCCTCTCTCTTGGTTCTTGGTAAGTGAAGCTTGAAACACCCTACTACACCTAATGATGCTTATGTTGTGCTTATTAGTGATAAGAGTGCTGAAATTTCTGGTTTTAATCTTGGTTTGAAGTGATTTGGTGAAGTTTTCCATTTTATGATGATTTTTCTGGTTTAATTGGATTATGATGGTGTGGTTGAATATGATGAATGGTAATAGCCTATAATGACTCTAGTGAGTGTGAAATGTGGATAAATGCAACCAATTTTGGATTTGGTGTGAAAATTGAAAAGTTAGGGTTCCTAAATCCCCAATTCTGTCCGGTTTTGGATCATAGGGTTAGAGGCAGAATTTGACTTTGCTCAAAACATGAAAGTTGTAGGTATTGATGTGTTTGAGGTGCCTACAAAATTTCAGGTCATTTGGATTAATGTAGAATGAGATATGACGAAATTACTGTAGCTGTTCTGCTTTGGTCAGAATGCGAAAACTGCGTTGGTATTTGGCTATTTTGGCTGGAATTAGTTTGGATTTTGAAGTTGGTGTCTTCTGATGCAATGTAGCTGGATGTCTTATCTAACATATGCCTTTGGAATTTCGGCATTTGGACTTGTATAGACTAAGTTATAGTCATTACAGTTTTATGTGATTTGCAAACCTGTTTTGGTAATTCTGGATTTGTATTTTGCATATTTGACCTAGTTGTGCTAGGATTTGGACTGAGTGGCCTTCTACATTGTTGTACCCCTGTTCCTTAGCTTCGAAACGGTGGGTCTTACACCCCCATCCGATAACCGTAGTGAATTTGGTGCCATTACCGCATATTGAGGTCAAATACGGTTTGTGATTCTAGTACGTTTTTGGAAAGTTTATGGCTGGAACTTTGGCTTCACATTTGACTGAGTTACAAGCTGTTTGGGCTTCTGACCAAAACACCAAACTTATAGCCCTATATCAGAGCTTTCTAACGCCCTTGGAATTTCATGAATCGGATTTATAAAACCTGAGATATAGCCGAACAAACAAGGCCTGCCCGTGAAAATGACCAGAAATCTGTTTTGGTCCTGATGACCAATTTCCGTTCCGAATTTGGATTGCCGACCTTCATGAAAGTTGTTCCATTTGGAATGAACTATCTAACTGCCAATTTTCAGCTCTTTTGACCATGCGTAGCATAGAAAACAGTTCGTACTCAAAACTGACCATTTGTGCATTGGCCAGATTTCGTAAGTGATTGTGTTTGGTTCATTTGGGACTAAAGCCTCCAGTTTCAGTTCTGGATGTCTTCATAACAGTTGTTGTTCATCCTTTAAGCTTCGATTTGGCATCTCATCCGCCTTAATCCGATATTCGTATCTCAACTTATGGGTGAACTAGAAATGAGTATCAAATCTGCCGTTTGCCGTTTCCGCACGCGTGCGTGTGCCCTTTCCGTACTTGCGTGTGCCGATGTTGCTGTTTTATTTGTTTTGGGCACGTTAGTGGCCGTTTATGACATCATGTGATGCAATCTTCTATTTCAGATCGTGGTGAGCTAGGCGGAGCTGGTGGGCCCTACTAGCGAACACGCACGAAGTGATTTTCACGTTTGTACTACTTTTATACTTTGTGTAAGTATTCAGGCCGGTTTGGTGTGTTTTCTTTGCTATGTGTTTGAGATATGTGAAAAGGGCACTTAGGCGAGGGTGTACTTTATCGCACTCGACCTAAACCCTAATTTGAATGTATAATTGTACTTGGCATATGTATATGAACCTTTTGGAACCAAAACCCTTGAGCTTGTGGCTCGGGGCGACTTTCGAATAAAGTTTGTGAAGTTTGCAAAGTTTGTGATTTTGAATAATTTTGTGAAGTTTGTGAGTTTGGGGCGAACTCTTGACCTGGTTGGACTATTCGAGCCGGTTAGGGATTGGTCGAAGGCAGTCCAACTTAGTCTGAGGTCACCAAGTTTGTAGGTTCATTTTATGAACCAATTTTGTGAATCCGGTTCACCGAGAAGGTGACCAAGTTTGTGATCCGAGCTTGTGACTCAAGCTCAAGTTTGTGATTTCGTTCGCCCGGGCAAGTTTGTGAGGTGACTGGCCAGTGAGGGTGATAAGGTGTCGGTGGGTGTACAAGTGAAGTTCTACGGACTATTATTTGCAGTCGACGGAGTGTCGGCAGGAGATCACGCATGGCATATGAGTTGGCTTTGGAGCCACCTGTATCCTTATTATGTGATGTTACTTTTCTGCTTTTGCTTTACTCTTATTGTGTAACTGTTACGTGAAATTTATGTTTTCGCCCCTGTTTACTTACTAAGCATATAGCTTACCCCATTCCTTTTGTTTTCCTTAGCAGGGGCCGACGCGGGGACTTTTGGCTCGTATACTAGTATAGTTAGCTTGGCTTGTAATAGTTGAACAGTTAGGATGTTTGTTTTTGTTTTGGTGGTTTGACTCGATACTTTTGGAGAATGTAATTATAACTCTTTTTGGGATTTGTATATAGTATGTAAGGTACTCTTTTGGATTTTCAGGTTTTTATCGCTTTAAGGTTTGAGTCCTGGCGCGAGCTAGACAGGCGGCCCGCCGATACCCTTGGGTTCGCCCTTGGGAGAAGTGGGGTCGTCACAGTTGGTATCAGAGCTTAGGCTTCAGATCTCTGTAGTGTATCCTAGGCTGAAAGTTTAGGATGCCGGACTGTGGGATTTGATTTTATTTGAAAGTTAAGCAATTTGTGGGATAAAACCTATAGCTGCTTCGCATGGTCTCTGCGCGGGGTGAGCCTGGATGAAGTGGTGAATAAGTATGAAGGACTAGATGCTCGGTCAAGCATAAGTTATGGATCATAAATGTTATAGGCCTTAAATCTTTCTCATGGTATCTGAGGACCATAGGTAGGTTCGTCAGGTAGGAATTTCGATTGTAGATAGTTTACTCTTGGGACTGCAGCTTGAGATGTGAATTATCTTATTTCGGATTCTTGTGCCTGAGTACTCCAGAGTTGAGGCGCTGCTAAGTACTTGAGATTTGCATTTTGGGGAACATGAACAAGCTTTGTCTGACTAGAGTGAGTACAAGAGATCAACGGGCACTTTGGGAAGTGGAGTAAGAAACCGGACGAGGGTGGTTTTCACTGAGTGTGGGACGACAAGTCGCGTTTCTTTCATTTGCCCTTGTATTGTCCCTACATGTCATTTACTTGTGGTATGTTAATACCTGCATCTATAGTACTTGCTGCACTTGACTTTGTCTAACTTGAAATGTCTCTTGGTGTATATGGTGCATTATATTGCGTACATTTTGGCGTGACTTGTATATATATGTACACCTTTTGATCTTTTGATTATTTCGAGTTTTTCAACCCTTAGCTCGTTGATTGCAATTTCGAGGACGAAATTGTCCTAAGTGGGGGAGATTGTGAGGCCCCAGTTCGTTCTACGTTGATATATTCATTAATTGGGCGGTAACGTTTGGTTTTGGGAGTATTTCGAAAACCCTAAGTAGGGATTAAGATTTAAACCCTCAGTTCCGGTTAAGATTGAAAACCCGTTTTCCTACATTTTCTTTATTAGAAAATTCCCAGATAATTTTTATTGAGTAAATAGAGTTTTTAGATGATTTTTCTAGTATTAGTTGGTTTTTGAGAAATTAACAACGTATATCGAACGTGGGACCCACGAGTGCGAAAAGTTCGGAAAATTTCGGCCGATTAGGTTAAGTTTCGAATACTGGGTTTAATTTACCGGGTGTTAAGAGATAAGTAGAGATTGCAATTTGGATTGATATGAGAGAGAAAAGTTAGGTAGATATTTCAAAAAAGGTGACAAGTGTCACCATAAGATTAACTCTTACAATAAGATTTACTATTCCATTTTTTGACTTTTGACCCAATTGGTTAAATATCTTAAAATTAACCAAAAATCACCATTTTTCTCTCCTTGGTGGCCGGCTCTCTAAGCTCAAAGAAGGGAGGAAATTTTCCATCTCTCAAGCTTCCATAAGCTTCAATCTTCCATAAACAAAAGCTTAGACTAGATTTCACTCCATAAAATCTTATCTTCTAGTGCTAGTAAGGGTTGTGGTGAAGTTTGTTTGAAGGTCTAAGGTGCCCAACATCTTCCTCTCTCTTGGTTCTTGGTAAGTGAAGCTTGAAACACCCTACTACACCTAATGATGCTTATGTTGTGCTTATTAGTGATAAGAGTGCTGAAATTTCTGGTTTTAATCTTGGTTTGAAGTGATTTGGTGAAGTTTTCCATTTTATGATGATTTTTCTGGTTTAATTGGATTATGATGGTGTGGTTGAATATGATGAATGGTAATAGCCTATAATGACTCTAGTGAGTGTGAAATGTGGATAAATGCAACCAATTTTGGATTTGGTGTGAAAATTGAAAAGTTAGGGTTCCTAAATCCCCAATTCTGTCCGGTTTTGGATCATAGGGTTAGAGGCAGAATTTGACTTTGCTCAAAACATGAAAGTTGTAGGTATTGATGTAAAATTTCAGGTCATTTGGATTAATGTAGAATGAGATATGACGAAATTACTGTAGCTGTTCTGCTTTGGTCAGAATGCGAAAACTGCGTTGGTATTTGGCTATTTTGGCTGGAATTAGTTTGGATTTTGAAGTTGGTGTCTTCTGATGCAATGTAGCTGGATGTCTTATCTAACATATGCCTTTGGAATTTCGGCATTTGGACTTGTATAGACTAAGTTATAGTCATTACAGTTTTATGTGATTTGCAAACCTGTTTTGGTAATTCTGGATTTGTATTTTGCATATTTGACCTAGTTGTGCTAGGATTTGGACTGAGTGGCCTTCTACATTGTTGTACCCCTGTTCCTTAGCTTCGAAACGGTGGGTCTTACACCCCCATCCGATAACCGTAGTGAATTTGGTGCCATTACCGCATATTGAGGTCAAATACGGTTTGTGATTCTAGTACGTTTTTGGAAAGTTTATGGCTGGAACTTTGGCTTCACATTTGACTGAGTTACAAGCTGTTTGGGCTTCTGACCAAAACACCAAACTTATAGCCCTATATCAGAGCTTTCTAACGCCCTTGGAATTTCATGAATCGGATTTATAAAACCTGAGATATAGCCGAACAAACAAGGCCTGCCCGTGAAAATGACCAGAAATCTGTTTTGGTCCTGATGACCAATTTCCGTTCCGAATTTGGATTGCCGACCTTCATGAAAGTTGTTCCATTTGGAATGAACTATCTAACTGCCAATTTTCAGCTCTTTTGACCATGCGTAGCATAGAAAACAGTTCGTACTCAAAACTGACCATTTGTGCATTGGCCAGATTTCGTAAGTGATTGTGTTTGGTTCATTTGGGACTAAAGCCTCCAGTTTCAGTTCTGGATGTCTTCATAACAGTTGTTGTTCATCCTTTAAGCTTCGATTTGGCATCTCATCCGCCTTAATCCGATATTCGTAGCTCAACTTATGGGTGAACTAGAAATGAGTATCAAATCTGCCGTTTGCCGTTTCCGCACGCGTGCGTGTGCCCTTTCCGTACTTGCGTGTGCCGATGTTGCTGTTTTATTTGTTTTGGGCACGTTAGTGGCCGTTTATGACATCATGTGATGCAATCTTCTATTTCAGATCGTGGTGAGCTAGGCGGAGCTGGTGGGCCCTACTAGCGAACACGCACGAAGTGATTTTCACGTTTGTACTACTTTTATACTTTGTGTAAGTATTCAGGCCGGTTTGGTGTGTTTTCTTTGCTATGTGTTTGAGATATGTGAAAAGGGCACTTAGGCGAGGGTGTACTTTATCGCACTCGACCTAAACCCTAATTTGAATGTATAATTGTACTTGGCATATGTATATGAACCTTTTGGAACCAAAACCCTTGAGCTTGTGGCTCGGGGCGACTTTCGAATAAAGTTTGTGAAGTTTGCAAAGTTTGTGATTTTGAATAATTTTGTGAAGTTTGTGAGTTTGGGGCGAACTCTTGACCTGGTTGGACTATTCGAGCCGGTTAGGGCTTGGTCGAAGGCAGTCCAACTTAGTCTGAGCTCACCAAGTTTGTAGGTTCATTTTATGAACCAATTTTGTGAATCCGGTTCACCGAGAAGGTGACCAAGTTTGTGATCCGAGCTTGTGACTCAAGCTCAAGTTTGTGATTTCGTTCGCCCGGGCAAGTTTGTGAGGTGACTGGCCAGTGAGGGTGATAAGGTGTCGGTGGGTGTACAAGTGAAGTTCTACGGACTATTATTTGCAGTCGACGGAGTGTCGGCAGGAGATCACGCATGGCATATGAGTTGGCTTTGGAGCCACCTGTATCCTTATTATGTGATGTTACTTTTCTGCTTTTGCTTTACTCTTATTGTGTAACTGTTACGTGAAATTTATGTTTTCGCCCATGTTTACTTACTAAGTATATAGCTTACCCCATTCCTTTTGTTTTCCTTAGCAGGGGCCGACGCGGGGACTTTTGGCTCGTATACTAGTATAGTTAGCTTGGCTTGTAATAGTTGAACAGTTAGGATGTTTGTTTTTGTTTTGGTGGTTTGACTCGATACTTTTGGAGAATGTAATTATAACTCTTTTTGGGATTTGTATATAGTATGTAAGGTACTCTTTTGGATTTTCTGGTTTTTATCGCTTTAAGGTTTGAGTCCTGGCGCGAGCTAGCCAGGCGGCCCGCCGATACCCTTGGGTTCGCCCTTGGGAGAAGTGGGGTCGTCACAGTAATCTACTTTCATGCTTTTGTCAGCTCCCAAGAGGTGTGTGGATGCACTCCTTTTCCCCTTCCCTCTGGCTTTTGAGGCTTCCATTTTCTTTGCTGGTGAAAGTAAGAGAACAAGGCTTGGCTTAAAAATATAGCAGGCAAAATTTCTATAAGCAAGTCAGACGAAGACAGTGATGTGCTTTTATTCCACAAAGTCGCAAACATACAACATATTCGCATGCCACTACATTTAAAGTACTGTAAGCTTTTTCCTAGAAAATGATTCCGGAATTATGTAACCTGGAAAAATGAATCTTGGTTACACCAGTTTCCGTACTTAACAGAAAAAGGTTCACTTCAAAGGTATGACCAGAAAAGTTCTATCTTGTAGCTTTGTTGGCTAACTAAGCTTTAATAGCAAAACAAAATAAGTAACTAATTTGGGCTTGAACTTGGGTCTTAAGGGTCTTAAGGTTCAAGAGCTTAAGTGTAGCAGCCATTCTAATTAGACTTGCATATTCTACATCATTCTCCCTTGTTGGAGAAAACTTGATCCCCTGTTTTGTAGTACAGCATGAGGAGCTACAACTTTTTATGGATTTTGCTGAAGCTGAATGCGGCTAGCTTTTAGATTGGCGGACTTTCCTTCTAACCAGTATTAAAAAAGTAGCTCCTGAAATTTTTTTTGAAACTTCTAGGGAATGACAAAATCAATAGTTGGAAGAAATGACATGGATTTCTTAAGATTTTATCCTAAGTCTATGTTGAAAGCATACTGAGTAATACTTGATCTTTTAATGATTCCTTTTGCCTTTTCCTTGCACTATCATTCTTCAAAAATCCACCCTTGGCCTCTTCTTCCTTCCAAGGTCTCTTCAGTCAAGTATTGTCTTAACTGAGATTTCAAGAAGAGCTTTCTCTTGGGATTTGGCAATAACCTTGTCTTAAAACCTCTCAAAAGCTAGTTTTGCTTGTGAACTTCAACTAGTAGTTTGAGATGTCAGAAAGGATTTTTTATTCAGGGGGAGGTACTTATGACCTTTCAATTCCTAAAGCACTTATTTTTGGGTCCACTCCTTCAATGTCTTGCTGCTGGATATATAAGATGAATCCAGAGGCTTAACAGGTTTATCAACCTGAGTTAATCCATCTCTAGAGATCTGATCAACATCTATATCATGCTGTAAGGATGAAGCTGTGTGTTTTTAATTTTCTGCAGCCTTCAAGCATATCTTCCTTGCTTTTCAAGTTAAATCATCATGAGCTTCTTTTGGATGTGAATCAGGATTCCCATGATTGTTATTTTCTGCAAAATTTTAGGTCTTTGGTCTTTTCTTGGACCTAAAGGATCTGTAGTTGGATTACGATCTACGTCATGAAGTTCATTAGGTGCTCTTTTTCTGGCTTGAACCTCATTTTTATCTAAGGATGTCCTAATTACTGACCAGCCTTTAAAGTTGCTCGAAAACCAGTTTGTGCAATGTAAGACTTTTTGCTGCAACTTGTTCTCTATTTCATCTTTCAAACCAGCTTTAGATAGAGTACTTGTTCTCTAAGGACCTTCAAGAACCTTAATTTGAACAAAAAGGTCGTGAAACTCCTGCAGATGATCATTTATAGATGTGTTTCCTTGCTTCAAAAATTAGACTAGGTTTATAGGATCTGCCAACTGATGAAAACTTGGTGGTGAAATGTATGGCACTGATACCAAAATGCTGCGGTAAAAGTACGGAATTACTCGTTAGAAATTTTATCACTCAAAATCTTACAATTTGACATTATCCCTTAGAACATCGCGATTAGCTCCATGTCTGCACTAGTTGATTTTACTTCACAGGAGGTAGTTTCCTAGGTTAAATCACATTGGCTGTTTGACCCCAAAAAAAAAAAATCGATGTTAATGTCTAAGTAGAAGAGTCCCAGTCCTACAAGTAAGAAATGTGCTAAAAATCGCTTTTGGACGTGGCTTAGGTATCATGATTATAGAGTTAAGGCCTAATACCTATTTGATGAGGCTTGAATATTCGGCATAAGACCCTTTTTCATTTGGAAGAAGCATTTCACTTGCCATGAATGAAGTTATTACTGGTTTGTTTTGCACATGACATGCAGAAATATCAACCTTTTATTCTGTGTAGGTATGCTAATCGCGGTACTGTTTCTCCTAAAGTTGATGTCTATGCGTTTGGTGTTATGCTTTACGAACTAATTTCGGCCAAGGCAGCCATAGTTGATGGAGGCTCTGCTACTGGCCCTAAGGGCCTTGTTACTTTGGTAAAGTTCATTAGCCTCCTGAATTATAAATCAATAGGCAAGGAAGTAATTGGAAATTGATTAATGACTGTTAACCATCTTGTAAGTGAAGTTGTTGGGGACCTAATGATTTTTTTTCCCTTGGATGACAGTTTGAACAAGTTTTGCCAGATCCAAATGATGACCTCCGCCATCTGGTTGACCCCAGACTTGGTGATAATTACCCCCTCAAATCAGTCAGAAAGGTAAGAAGTATGCAGCAACCTATGCACTAGTCCCTGTTAAAAATGCACCGTTAGCTTCTTACAAACAATTCATTTATTTGCAGATGTTTCAGCTAGCCAAACTTTGCACGCTCAAAAAACCTCAACTCCGACCGAGCATGAAATCTGTTATCATTACTCTAATGACACTTTCATCTTCCATAGAAGAGTCTATGATCGGTTCCTCCTCTGGAAAATGAAGTATTGGGATATGAAACCCCTGAAACTGATGTGCTAAGAGTAGAGATTTCTAGTGTTGCATCTGTGGAAACTGTGGTCTTGGGATTTGAGGTGTACAGAGTAGAAGATGTGACTGAAGCAGTCAATTAAGGATTGGATTGCAGTTGACCTGACAAAATTTGAGCGACTCACACTTATTTTACATGGGAAGGAAAATTTTGCAATGTAAAATTAGTGCCAAGACTGCGGAGATACTTGCGATAGAACTTGCAACCGCAATGAGTCTTTGCCCTGAGGTGTTGTGACTAATATCTGCAACATGGTAGTGAGATTGTGCCATCAAATATCAAATTCGCAGTATCCAGGGCCCTCGACTGACAGGAGATGATATTGGATATCCTTAGATATTCCTATACATCCTTTGAAATCAACAGGAAGACATATATATTGAACAATGCCCAATTCATCGGCAAAGGATGCTCAACTGCTCCATAAGCATAAGCTTCATCTGTGAGATGCATGCTTGAGTAAAATATGGTCTAATTTTCCATGAATTAAATCATACTCTTCTCTCCACCTAAAGATTATGTAATATGTATAAGATTATTCTTTTTCTAGTTGGGAAGAAAGGTAACTAGCTAGAAAGAATAACATACTTATAACCAATCTTTGAAATATTTCTAAGTTTAATAAAGAATTACGGGCATGATATGTGATCGAAGCACCACCACTTCTATTGGAGTAGAAGAATGATGCAATATTTATCACTTATCGATAAACAAGTAATCGGCCAGATCATGAACGATTTATCAGCCATGACAAATAGAGGTTGTTATTCAATGATAACTCATCTATATATTAGGAAAATATTCATTACTTATAAATTGGCCGCCTAAAATTTATCAGCAACATCGACTTGGGGCCAATAAGTAAAAGCAACGGAAGATTCATCAATAATTGACATAATGGCTCTACTGATGTACACGAACAAGTGTTGATAAGTGTTAGATATATAAGGGAGAAGAAAAGCTATGATGCTAGATGATGATTTATTAGAAGTCATGCACAAGATCATGGTCTTAATTAGAAGTTGCTTGAGGTGAGGAAGTGGGCAGTTTATCAGTACCCATGTTTTAAGTATGGCATAATTCGTGTCGGTTTGAAGCCCACAATGAACTTTAATATGCTATATCTTTCAATTTTTCTACCATGTAGTGAGACCTTTAATTATCTCATTTTTGGTGTCAAAAAAAAAAAAACTGTGATCTTCTGTTTTTTCATATTTTTCTCTATTTAAATGAAGGATTAATCTTTTATAATTGTCAGTTTATATACTTTTATCGTTAGATACATGACATATAATTTGAATTTATGTAATTGTGATGGTTTATATAAGATTAACTATAATTTAATGTTGTTTCTAAATTGCCTGGAATGAAGCTATAAGCTATACATCTAATACCAACGTCTCCTCAAAGTGTCTTCTTAAAGAATCCTCCCTTATAATATTTTTTTTAACCTTTCAAGTTACTTAAACAATCTTTAATAATATGAATCAATATAAGTTATGATTCCATGTAATTATAATAAAGTTATCCCCATTAGTGTGCTTTTGTCACAGTGTTCAATCACTAAATTCTTCCATAGCAAAAGAAGAAAAGGTTGAATCTTTGAATTTATCCCTTCTAAGTAAGGATTTCCTAGTTATATTAGGTGGCCTGGACTATCATCCCTTCTTATTTCTAGATAATGTTATAATGTCTTTTAGATCAACTGAAATCTTGTCAATTCCAGTTGACAATTTATAAATGGAAGACAAAAGTCATAGTTGTAAAAAAATATTTTTTGGTTTTCTTCACCCAAAAAAGTACAAAAATGAATTAAGATACTAACGAGAAAGACAATTTAAGATTCTATTTGATAATCAATTCAGCACTTAAGTTATATATGCTTAGATCTTAACTTATTTATGCATGTGTGTTTAATAACAAAAACTAGAACATCTTAATTAATTAAGTGGTTTTGAATTACCTAGACAAATACTATTTCACCAAATAAGTGATATGTTGTTCACTCATTATTGAATGTAGAAGATGCTAAGATGTATCAGATTCAGTACTTAGCAATTCACTAACTTAACGGATTCAAATTTCAGATTTCAGATTTTAAATTACAATTTTATCAAATGCACCTAAGTTTAGCCATTTGGAAAATATGCCATGCTTAGTTGTTTGATGCTTAAACTCTAAGTTTTGTATCTTTATTTACTTATCCCATTTTAGATAAGATTGAAGATCAAGTATTGTGTCTTCTGATTTTCTTTCCTTCTCTTTTCATGCTTGCTTCAATTTTCTTTTGGAATTTTTTCTTTAGAAAAAAAAATGTATGCATAGTGTTTTGCAAGTGCATCACAGTCGTGATTTTAGTGAGTTTCTTAGTAGAATCGAAGTGATTAGGTTAAAAAGGCAGGTCTATATGTGCATTTTAAGCACGTATATCATGCAGGGCTAATTTCACTTTGCATGCTTCAACTATACATGAACTCTCATTTTGATCCTTAAAGTGGAATATTTTAGTCCCTAAAGTGTAAAAGCTATCTCACTAAAGTTCATAAAGCATAAATTCTATCACCCTCTAGTGCCCTAAGGATTCAAAAGTGTTCCAATTTAATCCCTAAATTATAAAATTTGTCCTATTTAAATATAAAATTTGTCTCACTTTCATCAACAACTTCTACGGAGGACAAATTTTGTATTTTAAGGTGTAAGATGACCCATTTTAAAGTTTAAGGACCAAATGAGATTGCAAGTATAATTAAAGGTGCAAAGTGGAAATAAGCCATGCATCAAAGTATGTAAAGGTGCAAGTGTGTAAAGTATTAATCTAGGGACAGACAGAAAAAGCTTATCCTACAATTTTTTTAATAAATAGGATTTACTTTACATGCATGCCCTTTTAATTTCGTCTTGGATATCTAGAATTTCATGTCAAATGGCTTTGCATGAATACAGAATCCTACATGCCATCAAGAAAGAAAAACAAGATTTGGAAAGAGTACTTCATTGTAATTATTTTTCCACGAAGAAAGCATTGACTAGGAAGTTTGATATCAAGTAAGATGATTATCAAATTTTCAAGGTGGAAAGGTGAAAAAAAAAAGATTGTACTTATTTGGTACTTCATAATATAATTTTCAGATTGATCTTTATGAATATTGGGTACTTCATAATATATTAGAGCATTACATTTCACATCATCAAAGCCATATATTCTTTTTCTTGAAAGATCCTGGAGAATGGTCAAGTGAGCGGCCTATAAAAAAAGCCATCAGCTCTCACTGGCCAATAACATAAGCTAGAATCAATGTAGTTAATCTTGGAAAGAGTTGCAGTTTTGATCCCTATTGTTTGGTCAGTGTACTGAATTGGTCCCAAATATTTCGTTTGAAACAAATGTAGTCCCTAAATTTATGATTTGCGGCACATTTAGGACTACTATTGGAAACTTAATAATGACCAATGGGCCACATTAAATTGCCATTAGTCAACAACAACTTTGACTTTGCAATTTTGGCCCCCAATGTTTTGATTTTGAATCATTATATTTCTCTAAATTTTAAGTAGTGACTTTAAGGGTTTTAAGATAAAATTAGATGAAAGTTAAAATAAAATTTGTATCAAATGGGTAATAGGATTTTTAATTAAATTTATTCTTTTTCCTTTTTTATTTCATCTATTTATGCCACTAATATCTCATGTATTTCTTGTCTTTTCATACTTAGTCTCAAATTTGGTATAACATATTTATATTATTATATTGACTATTAATAATTAGTTGATAATGAGTTTTATCATTTACTATTTTTAGTGATAATTGAATAGTTCAATTAATTATCCCTTTAAAATATAAAAAATATATATGCTAAATCAAAGTGAGTAATTTTTTGTTTGCATCTCAATAGATTATTAAATGAGTTTGAAATAAAGTCTGCATTTTATAAAATCAGATTGTAAAATAAGGACTTTAAAAAAACTATTGTATTGGAACATTGGATTTTAATTATTAGGAAAAACAAAAAAATAAAAGAGAATTTTTTCAAAAATTCTTAAAAGTACTTCACATTGCTATTACCTTCATTAGTTTTTATAATTATAATGACTGACTACAAGAATTTGAAGCTTGTGCGCATAAGACATGCAAGAATTTGTGTACTACTAACTATGATAAACTTATATTTTAGAACTAGAAATCTCCTTTTCCTCCACTAATTTTTTGTTACATGTATTATCGTTTTGTTCTCATCCAATTATAACTAATCTAACAAAGAGATGCTATTTAATGTATGAAAAGAAGTGAATGTGTTCTATCAACAAGTCGGAGAGGGTGACCGTGTATGGATTACTTATGAAATAAAGTGTTTGCAACTTAGAAACCAAGATGTTGAAGGAGTAGATCCTTCTTCAATCGGAAAGACTAGAGCAGCAATGAGAGATCTGAATACTCAGATAGAGGACTCAATGCATTCAGTTGAGGCTCTTTCAAAGAGGATTGAAACTTTGAGGGTTGAGGAATTCCAGCCTCAACATGTAAAACTGGTGCGAGGATATATTATTCAAGAAACAGCTCAGATTCCTAGCAAAACACGTTTCTATATCTAGTTTAATGATCATGATACTGTGTCTTAATTAAATCAGTAAAATGTATATTTCATATTTGGACTCCGTATTCTTCAGAATCTTAATCTACAGTCGACAATGATCTATATTTCTGGATGACATCCGTGCAGTTCCGGTGCTCGATGATTCGACATGTTATGCAGCAGTTGTCGGTTCATTGCATGCAAAACAGCGGACTAACTTCATTTTGCATTCCTAAACTTGTATCACTTTCTCACTTTGTACCTAAATTTCAATTTTGGACACTTTTCATCATAATCTCTTAAGTTTGTTTCATTTAAGTCCAATTAATAATTACGTTTGCAAAATTAACAAGATAAAGAATGGTGAAAATTAATGATAATGTATCATTTTGTTCTAACTGTGATCCCTTAACTTTTCTTGACCACTTTCAACAGATCGTCATTAATTGATATGGTCTGAATCAATAATATTATTGTTAGCAAAATTAATCAGATAAAAGATAGTGCAAATTAATAACAATGTATTATTTTGTTTTTATTACGATATCTTGGCACCTTTAAACTACTTTTAGGATATTGTCATTGATTTGTTGGATCCTGCATGCCATTAATTTTACTAAATTTATCATTAATTGGATTTAAATGTGACAAAATTGAGAGGGTAGATTGCAAAGTATCCAAAATTGAGAGCTTATGATGCAAAATATTTAAGAGAAAGTGATACAAATTCCAAGATGCACAGTAGATTTAGTGTAGGAAGGTTCTCGATGGACCTGGGCGGATCCAAAAGGTCTGGAAAGGAATCTGCAGGCAATATGGAAGTGGTGGAGTTTGACCAGTTAGAGGAGGAAGTCGAGACTGCTGAAACGAATGGCTAGGTTGCAATTCGAGTATTATGTGCTGGCATGTTAGTTGCTGTGAGCTCATTGACAGAATTTGCCCTTGGCTCAGCAGAAGGATGGTGGTACAAATACATGAAATAACAAGAATAACAAGGATTCAAATCGTGAATCAGATTCAGTTTTCTTTAAGCTATATTTGTCCTATATTTTGTGTAATCATTTGGACAAATACCCTTTACGATAAGATAAAGAATGATTTGTCTATAATACAAACTTATGTGACGAACCACTAGAGCAATAGAAGTGTTGTTGTAGAAAGTTCAAGAGGTAGAGAATAATTTTTTGCAGCAAATCATCGATTATTTGACCTTATATAGGTAGGATTGAATATACACAAAGAACTGTAACTTTTGTCAAATGATTCATCACCTTTGCATGAATTTATGTTAGCCAAGAGGTATCTCTACTCTTAACACAAATGTTCAGAAAGTTATCAGAAGTTAAGGTACCACATGGAGGGTGTTTACCTATCGAAAACATTAAAAGCTGCTAAAACAAAAATTTGAACAATGCTGGCCATTAATGCTTGCAGATCCTAGTTGTAACTATTTAAAACTTAAGGGACCGTATTAATCCCAACTTCCAAACACTGGAGACTAGAAATGCAACTTCAAAACTTTTAACTAATGCTAATTTGATTTTGGCAGTCAGTTATTATGATTTTTCATTAGTTGTCCTAAATCTGCTCAAATTGAAAATTTTGGGGGCCAAATTTACTTTTGACCAAAACATTAGGAACTAATTTGATACATAGACCAAATATTGAAAATTAAAACTGCAATTCGTCCTTAATCTTGCAACCATTATAAGCTATACTACTTTCGAACACTGCAAATTTCCTTGCCTTATTGCCCCACCAGAATTTGCAGACAAACTTAGTAGACTGAAAAAGGTTCATGTTGAATTGAAAATGGAAATCACCATTTACTCTAAGATCATGGAATGCCAAATTTCCCTCTCATGAAGAATAACAGTGAAATTTTAAATGATTGGTATGTTTGGGAGACGGTTCACAATATGAATTTCATACAAGGCAAAACACGAGTGGTTTGAAGACAATAAAAGAAAGAAAGAACTAAGGCAGAAACGCCCATTGTAATGTAACTGATCATCTTTTTTGTTGAGAAAATGTTCTTTTGCCCTAAGCCAGCCTTTATATGATCGTCTTCCCTAATCAAATTAATGTTTGTCTTCAATTAGTAGTTGGTACCATTTATTTGACGTCCTTTATTTTCTTTTTAGTTCAGAAAAAATGTAACAATCCTATCACAAACAATAGAGATATTACAGTTATTGACTTGCTATACAAACATAAAGAGGTCCATTTGCAAATTAAATGGTTATTGGCTTCCTATATATGAAGCAAACCAGAGGGGATACCGTGAGAGTAATCTAATTTTGACCCAAGCATCTTACCATTTCAAGACATAACTAAGATTATTTCTGAGTTTACCTATAAAAAAATGATTCTAAATCATGACATTTTTCTTAAACGATTGACACAAAACATGGGAATCTTTAAAAAAAGATGGGTTATCTATTAGTTTGTTTCTGTCTCTTAAATCGTATATCGCTTATCATAGAATTTTCTGTTTCTATATTGGTTTAATCAAAATCATCTAAAGGCCAATATCTGTCATGTAAACAAGTCATGTAATCAATAAAGAGTATCTTGAACCTGATATGCCTACAATTTCATGGCATGGTTTAGATATATACCTTCTTAATTGGGTGATAATGTTATCTGAAGGCCAATATAGGATCTAATAAAAGGATTCTTAGGGTAGGGTGGCTAAGTTAATTCACACAATCTGGAGTTTTTCTAATCTATTATCTTGTTTGGCACAAAAAATATTGCGCAACTACGTTTAGTAAGGCAAGTATCGGACTCAAACCATAGATGTTATAGGAGCCAATTAAATGCAATAAATAGAGACATCTTCCTAAATAAGTTTAGCATTATTAACTAAAGTTACTTCAATTAGTTAATTATCATGGAATGGGACTTCAACAGATTAAACCAAGAATAGTAGCTTTTAACTTGCATGTTCCGGAAAAAAATAACTAAAAAGAAGGAAGGGAAAAAACAGTTATCTTCACTTAATCAAATAAAAATAAAAATAAAAAATAGTGTTGTTACACTATAAAAATGAAACAACGGGATCACAAAACTTCATGATTAATTTAAGTAGAATAAACTCAACCATAGAAAACTTCATAATTCATTTAACTGGATGTACTTTTGTGGTTTATTAGGCAAATCGAAAGACAAACATCTATTAATTTTTGTTCAAATTGTTAGACACTCCAATCATACAGAAAAGGGCTAGCCAAACTAATCCCTCCAACTTTCAATAATTACCATAATGATAATGTATGCATCAAGATATTTTTAGTTGCCCACTTGACTTTCTTTTTGTGTCAGTTCACCTATTAAATCTGTAAAAATTCACTTTTTGTCATGGCAAAATTGTCTCTAGAGAATAAGATGTGCATATCATGTGCTTTTTACTTATGTTTAAGATAATTTGTAGAAATTAGTAGAATAATGCAATTTTAAAAGTTTGATGCACCAATTGACACAAATAAAAAATATCAAGTCTGTACATCAAATTTTTGAATAGTTTGGTGACTGCTGGCCTCTGTATTTCATCCTATATTTTGAAGGTGTTTAGGTCACATTCTTTCATAGTAAAAATTAGGTATAAAATGATGGTGTGGAGTGTGCACTGGCCAAAATCTGATAGTGCATAGTTGTTCTTATAGTGCCAAATTCTTAGTGTCAATATTCATGAGTTTATAATGAATGCTATATTTTTGTAATACTTTCTCCTATTTAGATTTTTTTTCTTTTTTGGCATTCTACCCTTCCATCTGCATCATTCAAATTCTGAACTTGTTAGTGAAAGAAAATTCCAAAAGTACTTTTCTTTAGACACTTCCCCCCCCCCCTCCCTTTTTTCTTTTTTCAGCTCCATGGCGCTGGCACAATAATGCGTCCATTTAATGATGCCAACTCTATTTGCACAGAAGTTAGATACATGAAAAGTATGAACTTTTGCGTTTGCACAACGGTAGAATTTTATAACAAATTTCAAGTTTCGAGAATAAAAGTGAAGGAAAATATGGATGACTAAGAAATCATTTTTATGAGATTTTGTCTATTCTGGAAATTAATCTTTCATTTCTATTTATAATTTTAAAGACCACCAAACAATTCTCTGGCCCTAATCCCCTAAAAGTAAGCATGCTTAGATTACACATACTTTTGTTGAAGTTCAAAACAAGATAATTCGTTCTTGAGCATAATTCTCTCACATAAGTTAGCATTTTGAACTCGAAAGATAATTAGGTGTAATCTAGATATATGCCAATTGAAAAAAATTTGTAAATTTAAGCAACAATATGGAAATACAAAAAAAAAAAAAAAAAAAAACTTCTGTACTACATAATTTTCTCAAAGTTTGGTGCTGATATGGAATTTAAACTCTACTTTTTTGGCCTTATAAGTCCGTAAGAAAATATTGCAGTTTAGCCCCTATGAAAATATAAGCAACAATATGGAAATACAAAAAAAATATATTTCTATACTACATATGATAAGGTGCAAAATTGGTATTTAATTTATGATTATTTTTGGCCTTATAAGTCCGTAAGAAAATATTGCAGTTTAGCCCCTATGAAAATATAAGCAACAATATGGAAATACAAAAAAATATATTTCTATACTACATATGATAAGGTGCAAAATTGCTATTTAATTTATGATTATTTTTTCATTGATTTTAGCCAAATATTATTTTAATTGATGGATGCTACTTATATTTGGTTAATGGTCTAATTGTTGGAAAAGGAGCAAACATGATTAAAAGAGGCAATTTTCAAGTTAATTTGATGGTGGCACAATCAGGGTTGGTTTCCAAGTCCAGATCGAACTCAAGACAGCTTTTGGAGGAAGACTTTGAAGACTTTAATTTTCATTATTAGTTTTAGTATTAGATTAGGAAACTTGGAATATTATCTTTAGTAGTTTCCTTTTTCTATTTTGGGGAACATGTCTTATTATTAGTAGTTGATGTTAAGTAGGAAACAAAGGGAGAAAAAGAAGGACGGACCTGTGTCATTAAGAGTTCAGCCAGCAACAATTTCATGGGTGTGATTCTTTGGAACATAAGAGAGCCGTCACTTGTTTTCTCAATTCTTCTTGCTTTTCGTTAGTTTTAGAGAAAAATCATATGCAATCAGATTCAATGAAGTTGTCTGAAATTTTCTCTATGATACATAGCTAAATCCCTTTTTCTAGTCAAGGGTCGACTTGAAGTCACTGTTCCAAATATCTAAGAGATCGAATTAATTTTATTTCTTTCTTTTATTCATTGGTATTTGTACGTTTTCTGCTTTAATTTCTCACGATTATTTTGTTGTTTTAATGTCAATGGCTCGATATTCGAATTAACTTACTAATTTACTGTCAGTTTAAATGATTAAATCCGTAATTGTTTGATCGATTAGCATTAGTGGCAACTAACGTGATTGGTCTCAAGTTAGGGAAATGTATGATCTAATTTAAACAAATCATCGTAGCGTATTTATTAGTTAGGATTAGGTTCTTTTAATTCTTAATGCGATTGAGGAATTAAATTCTAAAGTCGTACCTAAGATTGTTGCTTGATTAGGGAAATAGTTAATGGTCGTACCTTAACTATCGAAAAAATACGAAAGAGTTTATTGTCAAAGCTTATTGATGATTATAACCAATCTACCAGTGAATATTTGAATTATTTCTGCATCAGTGATCAGTTGTATGAACGGTAGCTAAGAAGTTGTACCTTTGGCTAAAGTCGCGTCTCCTGTTAATTTAATTCTCACTTATTGTGTTGTTAATTTGATTTTTAGTTGTTTCTGCAATTTGTTGATTTTTTTTATTGAGTACTCAAGATTTAGTGATTAATTAGGTACTTTTAAATTTACAAAAATCTCCTCTTGTAATTTTACTCTAAAAAGGAATAGAATTCCCCGAATCCCTATGGATACGACCTACTCACCACTATTTACAAAATTCTTGTTTTCCTTGAGTACGTATTTATTATTGTACAGGTTTGACATCTGTCAACATAATTCACTCAAAGTTTGGTGCTGATATGGAATTTAAACTCTACTTTTTTATTGAACTTATAAGTCCGCAGGAAAATATATTGCAGTTTAGCCCCTATAATTTAGGTTTAATTACAGATTAAATAGCTAGGAGATGTGCAATTTTTTAAGATTAATCTTAACTGAATGTGATGTATAATAATTCAACTTAATGATTTATGTTGAACTTTTTCATTTTCAACTGGATTGGGTTGTGATTAAACTTAATAGTGTCTTTGAACATAAAATTTTTATTAAAAAAAAAATGCTTCTTCTTCTTCACTGTTGTGGTTTATACATTCATTTATGATTGTTAAATCTGTTTGAGCTTTAAATAGATTATTTTACCAGAACCTTCTGCGAAACCCACATCAGAATCTCTTATCCTGCCTACTAGATGCATAAATATGAATTTAAATTTAATAAACTTATTTGGAGATAGCCTATTGCGTTTTGACATACCTCCTAAATCCTAATTGCTTGTATGATCCTTAATTGAATAACTATTATTACATTTAAAAGTTTAACTTTTGTTATAAACACCAAACTACATGCATCAATAATGCACCATGGTTAGTCATACACACAAACGCTCAAGTATTAAGAGCTAGCATAGAATACTTAATGCATGCAATTCAAAGTTATCATAATTTTCATGCTGTTTGCTTCATTAGTTCAAAAGGTAGAAAGAAAAGCTAAAAACCCATTACTGGTTTTGTGGGACAAAAGGCTGCATTATGTTGCCTAGGTGATGCAACCTGAATAGACACAAAGACTAAATTCAATTTGTACTTTCGAATTTGTATCGCTTTTTTACTTTATATCCTAAACTTTAATTTTAGATATGTTGTATCCTAAACTCTCAATTTTAGATACTTTGCACCTAAACTCTTGAATTTGTTCTATTTAAATCCAATCAATGATAATTTTAACAAAATTAACAGCATAATGGACCCAATAAATCAAAGACAATGTGCCGAACGAGATCAAAAGATGCCAAAATATCATGGCATAAATGAAATAAAATATTATTATTAATTTACACCGTCTTTTATCTCCTTAATGTTGCTAACAATATTAGTGATTGAGGTTCTATAAATTAATAGCAATGTGCTAAAAATAGTCAAAAAAAATTAAGAGATCACAGTTAAAACAAAATGATGCATTGTGATTAATTTTTACCATCCTTTATCTCGTTAATTTTGCAAACCTAATTCTTGATTGAATTTAAATGGGACAAACTTGAGAGTTCAAGGTGCAAAAGCGTCCAAAATTGAAGTTTAAGGTGCAAAAGTGAGAAAGTGATGCAAGTTTAAGGGTACAAAGTAGCGTTAGTTAGTCGTAGACGCAATTAAGAAGTGAATTTCTTCGTGCCTTGAATTAATGCACTGACCAAACTATGGAAATCCAATAATGCAGAATATAGAATAAAGTCTGGCATAGTAATATCATGGGGACATAACATTAAATTCGTTCAACATCACACTCAAGTGGAACTAATTGAAAGCACTTACCAGTAAAAGATGCCTTTCAGATCTGATGATATTTTACTTAGTTGATGAATGTATGGGGCTACAGAGCGGAAGTGGTGTCAAACTTTGATGTCATGCTTGCAATTTGAGATTAAAAAGTATGGAAAATCACACCAACTTTGGCAGATTTTCTTCTTTAGTCTGTTGGTATGTTCTACTCTTTTTTTCCCTTCAAATCTTGATAAATAAAGCATGCCGACACTGTTGCATACTTTTTCTTTAGTGGTTAAGTTCAAAGGCGTACTATATGTTCCATTTGAATGCGTACTCCGCAGAATCTTAGTTATGTAGGAATATCTCCATCCCGGAACTCTGTTTTTTAAATTCCATCTCTCTTTTGTTAAAAAAAAAAAAAAATTATGTAGGCATAGCCTAACTGATGTTGGATATCCACATTCATCTATGTGATCTTTTAATAAGTACAAATTGAAATTGTTGTTACCTTTACACATTAACATTTAAATTCTAGTCATATATACATTCAAGTCCTAAAACATGGATTTGTTAGTAAATAGACAGGAAGTTGAAAACATGCTTCACTTATAAGCTATAGACATCTTCTTTTCTTCTTCTTTTTTTTCCAAACGTCACACACACACACACACACATATATATGTGTGTATATATTCCTTATTGATCAGTCCTCAGTTTTGACATGAATATTAGAAGAAAAAAGGACTTTTGTATGTTTAAGTATAAAACTTTGGATCCTTAAACTATAGACACATTTTCACTTTTATTCTTAAACTTCAATTTGGACAAAGTATGAAATTCATCCCGTGAAATTGTCAAAACTGATAGAGCAGTAGGGAAGCGATGCTTAAAGTTTAAGGATTAAAGTGGAATGAATTTCATATTTTAGCGGGTAAACTCTCCAAAAATAAAGTTTTAAGACTAAAGTAGAATTGCATCTATAGTTTAAGGATCCAAAACTGAATTTAGCGACAAAGAAAATGAATCACTTTGCTGCTAAGATGTACTGTACATAAATCCATTTTGCCTTTTTTTTTTAATTCATGTAATGCCACTTTAGAAAACCCAAAAAATTCGCACCATCTTTTGCATTTCTCATCACTCTCTATTTCTCAATCTTGCAATAGGTTTTGGGTTCAGTTACACATGGATTTCTAGCAAGCCAATCTTGTGTAATTGCAAATTCTAATCGCAGATGGATGATAAATATTCGTGAAAAGGACTTGTAAAGAAGGACAAACATGTTTTTATCTTCTTCTGCCCTAATAAATAACAGTTATGATCTGTTTCCAGCTACCCAAAGGTCGCTGTGCAGTTGCAAAGTAATGTCACATTAACATGAAAACTTCCAATTTTCTCTTGCGGATATTCATTGTAAGTTTTATTGTCGATCAACGACAAACAAATGTCATGGGTGGAAAATTCGAATTCTTTATGGCCTACCATAGATGAATGGGGCCAAATGAATACCAATAAAAAAATATGCCACTAACAATTCTCTATTTAATCTCTTAATTCTAGATGCCTATATATCTCCATGCAAGCCCCAACTATTAAGTTTATATCTTTTAAGTTTATTCCAATTTCCCTTGAGAAAAGAATTTTGAACTTTAGATTATTAAAATTGGATTTTATCACCCTAAAATTTTTATGGATATAAAAACTGATCCTTCTTTTATAAATCTTAACTAATCTGTTCTTAATTGCACATACGTGTATGCTTGTTTGCTACATCATTCTATCTCCACAATGTTTTGCTGTTTTTTTTTTTTTTTGTGAAATCATACAGAAAATTGTGCTTATACTACATATACTCTTCCTTCTCAATGCTTAAAATGAGTATCAATCCATAGAATATCAAGAAATGCCTATGCTTTTTTCTAGCATTTTTAACTTTATAAGCTATATATTGGGGTGATTTGAAATATTTAAATATATTCATTGTGAAAATTGACCAAAAATAAAAGTTCGAGGTGTTAAGTAGGAGCCCCTAAAAATAGTAAGCATGCCAAGTGGAACTACTCCTACCACAATTTACGAGCCACTTTCCTTTTTTTTTTTTTTTTTTTTTGTCTTTTTCCCCCTCAATTGAGGTAACATTTTGTTCTTTTCTTATACTATCTATTGTTATATGTACAAATAATCTTGACGGCAAAACCGCTTAATATCATATGGAATTCCATTCCATGATGTGCTGTTTGATAATGAAATTTCACTTATAAAAGCAATCATTTTTGGAAATGAAGGTCGGCAGCAAATACTTGACCGTGAGACAAGCCAGAGATAGTCAATTCAAGATCCTCTTTTCAAGCTTCCCCTTGCGTTCAATTGTCAGTTATTTTGGCCTTAATTAAAATGTCTAAATTCTTCTTATTAATATCAGTTTGTTTCTTTTGTTATCCTGCATCAATGTTTAGTTTATCAAGTAAGGACTTATGTAACCATTGAAGTCGGACCAGTGATTAGGAGAGAGTTTTTAGAGTCTTCTTTGCTATCAAATTCAGAGTTTGAATTCTATGCTGACAGTTGGAGGTAGGAAGGATGTAAGGAACAGTAAGAAGGTTAAAAAAAAGAAAAGGAAAAAAGTAAGGACGCATGTATAATTTATTTTTCCCTTTTGCATATTATAAGTACTTAAAAAGTTGAAACCCTTACATACTTTTAAGTTCCTTTTTTTTTAACATTTACTACATAGATTATGACCTTATTGATACGTGCCCACTCCAATTAATTGAGGTATTAAAGTTAGGATGAATAAAATACTTTAGGCAGGGGGGAGGCAGGAAGAGTAGGTACCACTAAGGTGGTCCTGAAATACTGTAAGTGTTAAAGACTTAATTAAGCACAGTTGTATATGCTTAAGAATTCATGAATGTTGGTACTATGAAGCATAATTGGAGTTATTTCTGGTCTATCTAATAGGACAATAATTGAGCTAATGAAACAATGCCATAAAAGTGAGTAAATAGGGTTTGTCTCCTGCAATATTGTATCTTGTATAGATACATTGACAAGACATGAGCTTTCGATGTTAGGAATAAAAATAGGTAAGAAGGAAATCAACATGAAATTGAGGGGCCTTATGAATTAGGTACTTTTGAAATATTTTTCGGGGTGGTTTTCAGAAACTTTAATATATACGTATTTAAAAAAAACAAGAATTAGAAGAGGCCATTGCGGTTTGAGAGGGCACAAATACACAATCTAGTCTACGAACACAAACTCACATATCATACAAATCTTCTAATCCTACAGAGGTCTTTTTCATTCATAGAAAAGCATCTCTCTTTTTTTTTTGGCAGAAAAGCATCTAATTATAGATCACAGATGATTTTATTGTAATTCTAAAACTTCTTGGTACATGATTTGTAATACCTTGTGTTGCGACTTGCGACTTGCGACTTGTGACTGATACATGACTTGAAACTTCTAGATAATTAAGGATGACAAACTGGTACTGCATAGTGAAAATTGCCAATTTGGTCCTTTAACTTTTTTACTTAAGTTGATTTCATCCCTAAACTTTTTTTAGCCTAATTTAGTCCTAAATATACTGTAGCTAATTTGGTCCTTCTGCCGTGGCACCACCAGTAAAAGTTTCGCCGACGAAAAAACCACTGGTCAACTGAGGGTTACATAATTAGATACTACAAGCAAAGTCTTATGATAAGGTAAAGCAGTATTTTTCATTAAATAAGGAAGAAAACGGATTTTCGATTAAATTGGGGAAGGAAATAAAAACTGGTAAATTTATTCATAAACAAAAACCACTGCATCAAAAGCAGCATTAGAGCCAGCCTGCTCAAACATTTGTCACATTCACAGCACAATAATTAGTTTTTACCATCGATTTTCCATTGTGACATTTTCACAAACAGTTTGAGGGCATAAATACAGTTCCTAATGTTTCTCTAATTGCTGTGGGACATAACTCAGCCAAATTATATGCAATCAACCGAAAATTTGATCATTCACAGTTAATAGCATATCTAGCTCATTGAGAGAAGGAAAAGCAGAAGACCAATCTGCTTTCTTTTTTTTTTTTGGGTCATATTTTGTCACAAAAACACTAAATAAACACATAACAATCAAACATTTAAACCTTTTAAGAGTTTGAAGCAGACAAGAATTGCCTTTGCCTCCACTGTAGTGTTCTTTACTACTCAGTTTTGGGTGTCCCTCATTTATTTTCCTCAAATTTCAACACTTGAGTGGTCCACATGAAAAGCCCCTTAAGTTTAGATGAGAATTTAGAGTTTTGGAGATCTAAAAGGTGTGATGATACTGCAGATGCTTGAGAATTTTTATGAATTTGAAGAGAATTTCGGGGAGCAGTTTTATGAACTGAAAGGTTGGTGAATGAGTTGGGTTCAGACGGGCGATGGAAGATGATGATAATTGAGAATTTGTTGCCAATTTCTTTTTCCTCCCCACTATAATAGACAATTTCAGTCTTTCTCCCGTAATTAATAGTCAAATAATTTATTTATAATCTAAAAATGATTTTGCTTGTAATTCCTATGTTAACCTTGGTTGACTAATTTTATTTGTAATCTATGATTTTGCTTGTATTAAAGTTTAAGGACTAAATTAAGCTAAAAAAGTTTAGGGATAAAATTAGCTCAAACAAAAAAAAAGTTGAAGGACTAAATTAGTAATTTTCCCTACAGACTTTGTTTTCCATTTTGACCTCCATGCTTTCAGAATTTGTATAAATAGACTGTAATACCAATTTTTTTTATCATATCTGCCCATGCTTTTTACAGTTTTGGTTATCATTTATTGGTCGTTCAACCATTTCTCAATCAGAAGGTTGAATAAGCCTTTCAATGCGGAAAAAACTTTAGAGTTAGGCCCTTATGTGCAATAAATAATTGTTGCTTTTTTTTTTTTTTTTTGCTGATAGAGATGTGCAAGTCTATATCCTACTATCCCTGCAACTTTTATAGCTAATTTTAACTCTGAGTAATTTTTTTTCTTATATTTACTGTTTCAAGTTTGCCCAAACAAATAATTTGTCATACAATTTTGTTTATCCTTCAGTCACTAGTAAATTTAAGCTATTCCTTCAAAAGTCTTTATTTTCTTAGTTACAATATCTACCTGTTATGTATGTGCTCAAAACTTTCTGGTTATGCCTATTTTTTCAACAACTTGATCTCTACGCTTAGTCAAAGATACGGATTACTTTAAAAAAAATTGTTCAATGTTAGTTATGATTGTGTTCGACGATAACTTTTACATGTAAAATCATTATACAATTGATCGGAGGCTTCAATAAGCAAATTGAACATGCAGAAGAATAAAAAGAAAAGAAACCTTTTATGGATTTTTCTTTCATTAGGGTATCGTGAATTACTTCAAATGTTAGAAAAAAAACCCAAGATATTATGTGAAAAATTTTGTCATAGCACACGTACGTATGTGAAGGTTGTCACTTTGATGCTTATACAGGTGTTCAACGTTCATTGTATCTTTGTCCTAAAAAGAATTATAGTTTTAGACCCTAATGTTTGACTTGTGTGTTAAATTAGTTCCCTAATATTTTGTCTAAAACAAATTTAGTCTCCAATGTTTCTGATTTTAGGCACATTTAGAGCCACTGACGAAAATTCTACAATGACTAACGGTCAATATCAAATTGTCAACGACCAACGGTAAACAGCAAATTGCTATTGGTCGTTTTAGTGACATTAAGGGTTTTAAAATGAAATGAGATGAGAACTAGAATGAAATTGTATTGTATGGGTAATAAGAATTCTAATTAAATCTATTTCTCCTTTTTGTATTTTTTTATTTTATTTATTCATACCCCTAATGTCTCATATACTTGTTCTCTTCTACATGGTTAGCCTCAAACTGAAAGATAAATAAAATAAAGAATTACATGTTTGGGTTTAATCACCCTAACATTCTTTTCAAGCTAAATTAATTTTATTGATTCTTCAATTTCGAGGGTCCAATCTCTCAAAACCACAAACCATAACCCCTCTCTTCGACGAGTTGGCAGCTACACGTGTAGTTGCAGTACAACCACACATCATAGTTAAGGGCTCACATCTAGTCGAACTGAGTTGAATTGGATATGGATCACAAATTTGAAAAAGAAAAAATATTTGAATTCGACAGCCTAGATCTTACCAAGCTGAGCTGGCTGAGATCTAGGCCATCAATTTTGCAATAGAATTGCCTGATATCATGTGAAACATCCATTCAAGCATTTGGGTGCCTGATGAGGTCAGCTTAGAAAGGGGATTGGCTATGGTACGTGTTTCGATTTTTTTTTTTTTTTTGGGTAGTTATCATGTTTTTCTCATAATCTTGTCTCCTTTTTGGTTTTTGATATTAGTAGAACTCAAAAAATTATTGGAGACAAATTTCATAAAACCAATATATATGGAGAGACAATTTATACACATATGAAAAAAAAAGAAATAATATCAACAATCCAAAGCTAACGCTCTCAAAATTTCACTGTTCTCAACTGATATAATAATAAGACTTCCTATTTATAAATTAGACAACCACAAGAAATTTGCAAAACTCACTAGGAGTTTGCAGGTTCAAATGAGTGGCAATGAATTTACAGGGACTGAATAGGCAAAAGCATATAAATCATGTATGGATGGATGATGATTCAAGGTTAGCTCTGATACCATGTTAAAAATTTGAGCTAACTCAAGCAATCATGGAATGATGATGGCCATCTTTTTGCTGCCATACAGTACATCGAGTCATCTAAGATTTTCTTTTTAAAATTAATATACGTGGCTATTGCAAATTGGTGTAGGATCACTTTGTTTAACAATATAAAGGGCAAAACAAGAATTAGAAGACTTTGAGGGCACCCCTCTAGCCCCCTGATAACTTTTTTTGAGGGCGCAAATTCTTTAAATATTGCAGCTAGTAACTTTTTTTTTTATCAAATGGTAATATTTATAGCAGAGGCTATCCAGTAAAGAATTTTCCTCACAACATTAAATGGGTAAAAGCAGATAATTTGCGTCCAAATATCTGCAAAAATTAATTAATTAATGTGTTAAATGATTCCTAGCTCCTCGAAGTATTCTTCCCGTTTGAGGATCATGGGCATAAAATGTATCTCGGTCAACGGTGTAAATTGCCACCTGCAACAAATTTTCTCTCACTCAATGAGTAATTTGCCAGAGTACTCATAAATATATTGACATATATTGGGTTAATTTTACTATGCATCTTGACTTTGCAGTTCATAAACATCATCTTTATTTTTATTTTTAAACTGGCATTAAACCCCATTTTCATGAATTGGAAAAAAAAAATGCATCTATGAGGATTTATTGGATTTAATTTTTGAACAGCGAATGACAAGTTAATAAGAACTACCAAACACATCTATGAGGATTTTCGAAGCTGTCATATGGCTAATTCCTTCTAGCACAGTTTCCTCCACCCCCGACTCGAACCCGTGATTTGTTGTTGATTACAGGTGAAATGTCTTTATCAACTAAACTGAGTTTCGTTGTCTCTGTTAGCAAGACTTATAGGCTCAAGCTTTGAACAAGAAGGGATAATATGTTTGATTTAGTTTTACATAAAAAAAAATATGTTTGAGATTAAGTTAAAGAGTTAAAAACAAAGTTGACAAAGTACCATCACTTGTTTTGGTCACATGGTTTGCAATTACAAACACTAAAGTACATTGTGAGGGAGATTATGGCCTCCAATTTTAGTCCTTTTTTTTTTTTTTTTTTTTGCCTAAAGTAGTTTTTCTTTTTTTCTTTTTTGGGGTTTTCCCTTCCAACTTTTGCTTATTCGAAAATGAGATAGGAACTCTAAGTGATGACCTCGAGGTGTTCTGAAACATGTCTGTTTAAATGACAATATAGTATTAGTTTTTTAAAACAATTCATTGACGAATGACTTTTTTAAAGTCAAAGCAAAAGACCGTAAATCTATATATTAAATTGGATGTTTTTAAATGGTAGGTCATATCATAATTTAGACTTTTAGATTCATTTTGGACCAATTCAAGTTTGTCACGAAATTTCATATTAGTTAGAATATAGCCAACTCAGGGGCAAAGTATGAAGTGACATTCATTGCATGTACATGACTCTATCTGTTCCCTTCCAATGGTGATAATGATGGAAGAAATTGGAAACATTAATGTTGAAAGCAAATTATTCAGAAAATTTTTCAAAATTGTCCTCTAAGCACAGTTTTGGTCTTTTTGTTTCTTGTTTGTCTTTTCAATTCCCAATTATTTATCTTACATGCATGACATCACAAAAAGTATTGTGATGTACAATTGTTTCAAAAATTGGTATTCAATGCACACATTTTTTTAATCTTTTTAATTCCTAATTTTCATTTTACATACATTACAATACAAAAGTACTGTGATTAGAGATGTCATCCATTCTATTATCTTGGTTTTTCCAAAAAAATTACAACCCAATTATGTTAATCCACTCAAAAGCAAAAAAGGTCTAAATAGATGACTTAATTAAACCTATTTAATTGGTGAGTACTGAGCTTGACTCACCTCATGCATTTATACTCATTTAAAAATTATTATACATTTAAACTTAATTTTTAGTGGATGTCAAGCAAATAGATTTGAAATTTCTACCAATCTAATAACAATAAAATATCGTTATTTTTTGTCAAATGACATGCAAAGTAATAAAAAATTTAAGTAGAATTTCAAGTAAGTCATAAATAGGTAATTGAATATATCCATATCCATTTATTAAATAGGTATAAATGAATTAACCTATTTTGAACCATTTTTTAAATGAGTTAACTTAATTGTACCCATTACCCAATTATGATCCGCCTAAATCCACTGGAGTTACCCATCTTGACACCTCTAATTATGATGCATAATTTTTTTTTTTTTCAAAAATTGATACTCAGTGCACACTAATAGTTCATTGGGCTTCTTCAATTGTTCCATTCATGTGAACATATAAATGGTGCAATAATTCCTTCAACAATTGTCTTACACTAAAGTAACATTTTGCCCATTAAAATCCTATAGACTTTAAACACCTGAATAACTTCTACTAGTGGTTGGTCACCCCACTTGAACAATTTTCTAATTTCCAGTGCTAATCGAGTACGTCGGCATTTGACTTTGACTTGTCAGTGGATCAAACCAAATGCCCTTCTGCGGGCACTAAATTTACACCTTTTCATATGCTAGTATTAGTTCTTAGAATCAAAAAGCTTGTGGCATTTTGGACTTTTTGAGCAAGTCAAAGTCACAACTCGTACTATAGCCTACCATGCCGTCCAAAATTCACATTGAACTTAAATTAGAAGCTTATGTTTTGCCAATCTCGGTATTGTCACCGTCCCCATTCAATGGTGGGTGACCGGTGACCTCCACCACCTCCCCAACTGTCATTCTAGGCATGTATGTATGAATAATCCTGTTTTATGTCTTGCCTTCTAAGTTATGTGACATGAAATCACAGCAATCCATCTATACTCAAAATTCAGTATCTTGCCTTCAGCAAATTTTTCTTTATTTTTTTGGTATATAGGATAAAGTTTAGGAACCACTCCATTTTCAGTGATGGATTGTCAGCTTATTAGGTAGAGTTCTTATGGATTGGCTATCAACGACACTTTAAGTGACAGAGAAACGTTCAATGGTAAGAGAAGGGCTCTTAGAATTCTTCTCGCAATCAATCAGGTTCAAGATTTGAATTCCTATATGATAGAGAGGAGTGCAGGAATTAAAATAAAAAAATTTTAAAAAATCTGATAGAGAGACATCAAGAATGTGTTGGTGCGCAGAGACTCGAGGCACTAGATGTTCTCATAAGCGCTTTGCTTACTTTTATTAAGTTCACATTTCTAATTTGTACTTGCTAGGCTTGTATGTTAGGTAAGTTAGCCTGGATAAAATAGTGAACCAATTGATTACTATAATGAAATATGAAGACATCGGATTCCAACAAAAAAAAAAAAAAGTGACATTAGATTCAGATGAAGATAATTGTGTAGGTTCAACTTATGTCAGCCTTGAAATTAATTTTTAGGAAAATTTTATACTAAATGACATACGACTTAAGCGATACAAATAAATTAAAAGATAAATCAGTTTTTTGATTTTAGAGATTTTTATATTTGTGTCTATTGTTTAGTAACGTCATGATTTATGGTGGACTCTAATTCTTACCGTAAACAAATAACTAAAAAATTTCAATTTTAATTTCAGCCAGGATGGATTTCGAAATTTCAATTTTAATCCTTATACTAAAAAATTTTAAATAAAAACATCCCTTTAAAATTAAAAAAATTTGTCTCCACAAAAATTTACAATATTCTCATATCACTTTAGGTATCACATGATACTAATTTTGCCAACCCCCCCCCCCCCCCCCACAAAAAAAACCACAACAATAGTGAAAGTTTTGGCTCCAATAATGCCTCCCATTCACCTCTTGTACAAGGAGGAGAAAATATAATAACATTTTAAAAAGTCAATGCTGGATGCAGAAGGTTGAAAAGGACGAAGGGGAAAAAAAACAAGGATATAAGCCACTATTGCATGCCACAAACTTTATAAGGATCAAAAAATAACAGCGCAATACATACTTTGGCATCAAATCAACAGTAACGCTTTGACTTTTCTGACACCAAACATAACTTTCAAGTATAAAAGGATATACACCAACCATGTCCATATGTAATGGCCAGCCAGTGCCATAGGTATAGATACCACCTTTCTTTCTCTCCCCATCTCTCTCAAGCATATTCTTTTACTCCAAATATGGTTCGTTTTCATCTTTTCATCATCTTCTTCATGACCCTTCTCATGTTCACAACTCCAAGGGTTTGTGCTACAAGGAGAGAACTTTTTGCTCCATCTACCCGAGATGAACAAGATTTTCAGCCATTGGTAAGTTCTCCAACTGCTCAAGATTTTCAACCAGAGAAACGAAAAGTTCCCACAGGATCAAATCCACTGCACAACAAGCGATAAATCGAGAGTTTTCATTTTCTTAGCTATATGTTTTATAGAGTAATGGAATTTGATAATATATTAGTGGAGTTTGCTTTATGGTAGACACTTTCAATTTACTTAGTTCTCTTCCAATTTGAAACATTGGTGATTTAAACTATGTTTTGATGCAAAACATATTTTCAATCACCAGTAGAGGAGTTGTACAGAAGGGGTTGAAGGATTGTACTGCATAGTTAAGTAGTGTATGCTTGTATACAGATTTAATGAGGGTTTGTTTAAATCTTGTGATTCTAATGCTCATTTTCTAGTTTTCAGTGAATTAGATGAACTTGTGGCACTAGAAAATATAATGAATATCCTTTGTTTGGTGGCTCAGTAGAATGATTTTTCTTCTTAGTTTTGGCTTCATATATATGTTCATATAAAGCTTTTGATCTTGTATATTCTAGAGCCCTTATAAGGACAGATGGATATATATGAAAAGGTTGGATTGCCCCAACTCTAAAGTAGAGGTAAGTGAGTTCTAAATGTTGGCTATTCTTGTTTTGAATAAGGATAGCCACACATTTTCTTTAAGCAAAAGAAATTGTAGAAGTTTTAACTAGGTTGCAATTGTCAATTTTGTACTGAAATTTAGTACTATTTTTTCTTTGTCATTGTCTGAGTACAGATGCATTCTCTGATAGTGATAAACACCATTCAATCGGTTTCGTAAAAGGAGCCAGTCCATATTTTATTGACGCAAGACAATATTGTTCAAAAATCATATGGGGATATTACAGATTTTGCAGAAATTATTCCCAGAATAAAGATTTCTGATGCTATGTTGATCAATATCCTTGGATTTGTAATACCTTCCAATGCAACCAACAAGAAAAAAGGCCTTATTTTAGTGCTTCTCTTTTCCATTTTTCTTTGTTGGGGTTTTATGGTAGACTGGTTTTAGTACTGTGATTATATTCAGAGTGGTGTAATAAAAGTGTACTAACTCTTATGTCACAATGGACCCAAATTCAAGCATGGAGTATTAATACCCATTACTTCATACAACCACCAGGCACTTATTAAGAGCACCTTTTACACAATGGAATTTGAATCATAATTGGGTTCTTGTTCTCCACAAATTAATGCATGCAGATAAATCAGGAAAAACTACTGTCTATTTGGTTATAATATCCTATTTGGACCGTTTCCAATAATTGACTCGCTCAGGTTATGCATTCAAACAGCTTTTCATGACAGACAACGATTGCTAAATGAAGTTTGGATTCATTTGGATTGAAGAATTTGATAAAGGGTTTGAAATCTACGCAAATCGCTTTAGTTGTTTGAATTGTTTAAAAGACATTTGGAATTGTAATTCACAAATCATTTAAATACACTTCAACCACTAGAATAATTAGTAATTTAAAAATCCAATGTCTTCTAAGTAATCTAAGCACTTATAGGAATTTGAAAGAATTTCAAACCGTCCGTTAAACCCCTCGATCCAAATGTAACTTTATGCTATTCAAAAAAAAAAAATTCAATATTTGATATGACACCATTCTATAAATGTCTAAATTGCACGTTGGATCCTAATTTTTGTGATTGATGACATTTTACACCTAATTTATAATCCGGGGCAATAATTCGGAAATTTTATTCTGGCAATTAGTTTAGCTAGCCTAATTTGGGTCTTATTCTTCACCATTGGACTATTACTTATTAGTTATAATGCAGTATAAACAACTTGAACTTCCATCTGAATATCAATATGGAATATTCTACCGGCAATGAGTGGGTGATTCAACATCTTATATATATATGGTTGGAAATTCTTGAAATATCAATATGGAATATTCTACTACAAACGTGACTTTGCAAATAGGCTTAAACCAATAAAGAAATGTGACTTGGCAAATACGCTTAGACCAGTAGAGAGAGAATCTCCACACTGCAAACGTGACTTGGCATATGAGCTTAAACCAATAAAGAAACATGACTTGGCCAGCTCTAATACCATGATAAAAAACTTTTGAACTTCCGTCCACCTAATGGACAATGAGTGAAGTGATTCAACATCTTATATATATGGTTGAAAATTCTTGGAATATCAATGTGGGATATTCTACTAACAATGATGTTGCGTTATAATTGTATTTAATAAACCATATCATTGTGGGGTAATTGGATTCATATAAAAAAGAACTTACAGTCCTAGAATTATTCTTATACCACTGAGATTAATTGCATCCAATCAAGAATTTTAAAAAAATAGAAATCTAGGATTGATATTTCTATTCAATAATACACGTGTCGATTCTGTAGCAAATCTAGTATCTTCCATACCACATATAGCCTCAGTGACAGGGGTGTATGTTTTTATTTGGCTTTCCATTGGTCGAATTGGTCATATTCCACATATATTACAAAATACAAGTTCATGTCAATTGAAATAAGTGATTAGACTTCTTTTTTCCTTTTGGGGGGGGGGGGGGGGGGAGTGGTTAGAAGTTAGTGAAAAGTGGTTTTTGTGTAGCTATACAGTTCATTTGTATATCAAAATCAAATTTAAACAAATATTACTAAACCAAATTTGATAAATATTAAAGCAAAATATTTTAGTGATACTACTTTAAAAAAAAAAAAAGCACCACATATAAATTTTTATGCCAAAAAATTTACATATCACTTATTCAATTTCATGAATTTTTGAATAATGGAATTTTTGAATAATGGAAGATGCAAAATTTACAACACCCTTAAGTTCTAAAGCACAATGGAGATGAATTTAGACCCTTCAATTTTTTTTTTATTAATTTTGGTTGGAGGTGACTTATAGTTCTATTCTGTGGGTTGCATTCTTTGATGGTGATTATTCAAGCAAGGAACAGCAGATTAGTGTAGGGAATAGTTGCCGCCCCACTTGCTTTCATGCTTGTGCGTGTATAATACATATCATTGCGTGGTTGAACAAAAACCTTGTAATCATACCAAAAGCAATTCCGGGAAGTTGAAAAAGGTTACCCCACCCCAGCCATATCTACTGCATGTGGAACACAACCATGAGGTAGGATCCGATTCCTCTGTGCTTAGCAGAGGAACCGCATAGGGCTGTGGAGGGTTGGGATTAGGGTTGTTTCGGTTTGGCTCGATCTCAGTCGTCAATTTAAAAATTTAATTTTTAAATAACGACTGAGATCGAACCGGATCGATGGATTTTTAAAGAGTAAATTATTTATAATTTCCTGTAATTTCAAATGATGACAGATGATTATTTTAAAGTTTTTAAATAGTGATATAATTTCCTATGATTTTACGTAAAGTAGAAAATAGACGGAATGCACAGTCAATTACAGCGTTTATATTAAACGCGCTCTAAAGGCGTGTGTGATAAAATCTTAATCTACATGTAACCCTCTTATAATTTATATAAATATCCACTTTACCCTCATGCGATTTTTTTATTTATTCATATAATATCTCTATACTTTTATATAAAATAGTTAAACCGTCGATTGATTTAACATTTAAATAAGGGTACTATTGATATTTCAACTAACAATATTACATTAACTATTTTCCATCAAATTTTCACTTTATATGAAATTATAGGGGATGAAATAGATATTTTGAAACGTTAGGAGGTCAAGTGACAATAAATAAAATTACGGGGAAATTATATATAATTTACCCATTTTTAACTAGACATTTGAGATCCAGTCAGATCGGTCCGACCTTAATCCCAACCGTCCACTTTACAGGGCAATTTCTCTGCCAACTGCAGAGGAACCCAATCTCATAAGGTCAATCATACCTTTGGCCCTATTGGGTACATTTTTTCTTTTTGAAGAAGGGGTGAAGTACATCTTACTATTAGTATTAGTTATCTGTGTAGCAATTTTAGACTTAATTGCAAAAGAACCCCAATACTAGCACAACTGCACTTTACCTCCTCAAATATTTGTATAAGCACTACTCCACTTCTTCTAACATATTCGGTGACTTGAACTAATGGTAATTGAAGTTCGGGAAAAAAAAACTAACGGTTATTGAAGCAAGCTGCAAATTTTGAAGCTGTAACTAGTTGACCAAAATGCCCAACTTGTTAACGACCTTTTTATTTTTCTTCAATGAAAGAGGTTATTATAGTGTTTTTTGTTCTTTTTTGTCCACTCAATTTTCAAATTTGACGGGCAATAGACTAACCAAACATGTACGCTATCACGCACAAAAACATGCACAAAAAGAACCAAAAAGGAAGAAGGATAAAGCAATAAAAATAAAAGGGAATATAGAAATTGAAAAACCTCTCAAGTCTAATTTCTCCCCTACTTTCCTCCGCATTTCTTCCAGCTCTTTTCTTGTTTCTATTTTCTTCCTTTTCTTTTCTTTATTTTTGGATTTTTTTCTAAGGGTTTTTTTTTACGATAAATAAGAAAGATGATGGATGAGAGAGAGGTTGTATTCTTTTTTTTTTTAAAAGGTCAAAACTTACGATGGACGATGCCATCTTTGTGGATGGAGATGGCTGAAGAATGGATCGAAGATGAGTTTCTTTTAGTCAAAATGATGATTAAATGTTGAAGCCTTCCGTGTAGTTTTTGAATGTTTTTAGCCAAAAAAAAAAAAAAACAGCGTATTAAGTTGGTGGATACACTGGTCAATTCATCAATAGGATGGAAAATGCATTGGTCATTTCATCAGTAACTTGGATGGAGTTAATTTTCTGTGGATCCATGTGCAAAGTACCAATAAAATATTTGATGGAGGCAAATCTAATACAAGGAAATATGATGAAAGACAGGTACTTCTGTCACCTATTTTGAAGAAAATACGGTCGAATAGTGATGTGGTAAAAGCCGGTTAAATGCACTCTCAAATGTTTGGATTTGGTGAAAAATACATTACAACTTCTTTCTAGTTAGAACAGTATCTGCTACTTACTTTGCAACCCACCCTGTCCTCAATGAATACTTTTCACAATTGGAGAATCAGAATTTGGTTCTGCTTTCTTTACATAAGTTGCAGTCTTCTATACAAATAGTACTATTGCATTGTTTGAAATTCTACTGATAATGTGATAGTATAGAGCAAGCAGAACTACCTGCAAGGTGATTTAACATAGGTAAATACCTAAGGATAACAGATGTCTTAAAGGTGATTTAACAGACGTCTTAAAGGTGATTTAACATAGGTGAATCTAATACCTATGTTAAATCACCTTTAAGACATGTTACTGTGACTTGCAAAAGTTGAAAGAATCTAATACAAGGAAAGGCGTCAGCTGAAGAATCATTTATTTTGGCAGTCAGAATACCTCTTCCACTGCAGAGGCTGAAAAACTGCATCTTCCAACACAGAATCTAGTACAATGCTGCTATACTTCAGATTTTTCTCAATTACAAAAATCTAGTTTAAACTGATGTAGAAGTGCAGGGAAGAAGCGGCCATAATGTTTAGCGAGTGTATAAATGTGTCATTTGCATAGCCAAGTAGGTCCAGTATCCAACATCTAGAGGGTAGTAAGCGATCCTGGGAAGGTATGAATGGATTTGGTGAAAAGGGCACAATCCAGAATTGACTAAGAATTGGTAGAACCAAGGAACTGATCCGCCAATTTCGCCACTGAATAAGCTAGACCATCTGCTGCTTCTTGGGTGCTTGCTTCAGCATATACTCTAACCACATCTTCTGTTCCAGAAGGCCGTATGAAACATCTTCCTTTGTGGTATTTGGCTGTAGAAAAGAAAAGATCAAAATGATTAACTATCAAATTATCTAGACACCAGAAATCAGTTGCAATCACAGAAAAACTAAGCACCAAATGCAAGTGCAGAGTCTCAAGCATCAGGTCATGATAGCCCAGTTTTGTCACAAGATGAAACAGAACGACATTTTGTCCCTGCCCCAAAAAGGAGTCCAATAGTTCACAAGTCTACTGCTGTAGCCTCATGGGTGCAGGAAGAATCATCTCAGGTAGAATGAACTTAATACATGAAAACTGGACAAGGAAAAACACTTTTTGAGAGAGAGAGAGGTTCTTCAAGTTTACCAATTTCAGCATTAATGGCTTCTTGAATTCCACTGGGTTTGACAACTACAGTTTCCGCATTCGCCGTGACAACTGCTGCTCTGTCAAGCACCTTTACCTACATACCAGAAAGGAAAATTGTGAAATAAATTTTCACATATAACTGTATGTATCCACCTTAGACTAACAAAAAACACATTCTTCAGCAAATATGCAGCATTTAAATGGTGATCATACTTTAGATTTGCTTATTCAGACACATCTTCCGCTTGGAGGAGAATAAAGCAAAGAATCCTAGACATTGTAGTGAAGTTAAAGCCAATAAACATAAGAGCATACAGTATACTGCTCACATATCCAACACCTAGATGACAGACCATCTAGGTCCTTAACAAAACGAACTTAGACCAGAAAAGGAACAACATGATGGTAGGATTAAAAAGCATTTGAAAATGTGAAGCAAGATAGTATAGCAGGCTTGGATATACCCAAACACAAATTTGCTGGCATTCAAAAAAAAAAAAATTTTTATCCTGACCAAATTTGTATTGGGTGATCCAACAACAGAAGGAATTCCAATAGAACGCATTCTCTAAATAATATTTACATATATATTAAAAAGAAAAACAACCTTAAGTTGTCTGCTGGGTAAGTCATGGTAAAGCTCATTCCACCTTTGGATAGACCACCCCAAATGCTGTAAGATGGCTTCCACCAAAAGCAGCCCACTGAGGGCATCCCCTACAGCCTGATTGATCAATTTACTTACAGCCAAAAGTCTTGAAGCAGCCTTTTGTTTCTCTGAACATGGAACGATCAACTTATAAGTATGCAAGTTAAGAAGACCTAACCAGCAAGATGATTAAGGAACAGAACTTGATGACAGACCTGTTGAAGTTAATGATAAATTACTGTTTATATCCTCTAAATAGCACAAGTAAGCTTCAGAAAACAAGACAGTTCCATGCCCATTTGCCTCAAAATAGATCCCAATATCGTATTCAGCAGCTTTCTCATGCACGTGTTTGACACCAGTGGGAGTGAACACAACTTCTAGGCCCAATTGCTTTAGGTAACTAGTGGATGCGCCATTTGCATAAGCTGTCTGCACAATCCCGAGACGTGTTTGATTTGGCCTAACTGTAACATCTCCACTCTTGTTCAGAATACTTAATTGTTCTTCAAGGAATAAAGCAAATAAAGCCATTATCTTGTCACCGTCAACAAGTTCAATTTTGTTACTATTTGGTTGAACTAAGAAATACACAAGCCGATCAGCATCTCCATCGAAACTAGCGCACCTGGAACATTAGTAACATTTAAGTTTCAGTTCCCACATCCCATCCACCATCAAGCAAACAGAAAAGTCCTTAAATACCATACTAGATGAATTATAACGTAATAATGGAGAAGAGTTAGTTCAAGCTTTGAAGAACTTTCCATATCATGTACTTAAAAAACTTAAAACCAAAAAGAATAATTGTAAGTCGAAAAATGATGCTCATAGGTACTGTTTTTCTATAACTGCTGCAGGCAGAAACCACATCAACAATCCCAAAACTTTGGGGAACTATGGTAGCGATTGACACAATCAACTTCAGAAATTATTTAGATCCACCAAAGACCATCTCTCATGTCTAAGTATGGCAACAAGACAAGATCTAAATTTCCTAGCAGGGCCTACAAGGTATGGAAGGGAATAAGTGACCTCAATGTCACATGGTCACAAAGAACCAGATCTAGGGGCACTATTCTTGGAACTAGCATGAATGACCATGAAAAACAGGATTGCGTTTCATTTTCCAATCGAACTGGAAGACTACAATTCATCCTCAATTAAGGCAAATGCTATAAGTCCTATATGCAAATATGGAGACTCATTCAACAGCAGGTGCTAGAGAGATTGTTCTACTCAAAATGAAAAACTATGACTGCTCACCTGATTCCAACATCAGCAGGACCAAATCCACGAGGCACTACCTTCTCTTTCTGCACATAGTCAGCACCAACACCTTCATTAAGTACACCATTACCAGAATTACGAACTTCTACACACAAGCCATTTAACAGCCCTTTCAGACTTTCAAGTTTTTCTGCACCAATACCATCTGCTCCATCCACAATCAGTTTGTCATTAGTACCAACGATTCTACTGCCTTGAGGGATCAATTCCAGCAAGCACCTAGACAGATGCGGAAGATGAACATCTTCAGAAATATAAAAAGTAAAAGTATTTCAGAGAGAAGTATTTTAGATTGAAGCAACAGACAAAAGACAACATAAGAAAGTTATACACACAGAAATAACCTGAAAGAGCTTGAAAGCTGGTCAAAGTAATTATGCTCAGATGCTTCCAGGCCCTTGTTTCTAGCACGAACCATCCAATGCAGTTGTGGTGTTGTTAGAACTCCCATGTCCTTGGCATTGGCTTTGACAATAGAAGCAACCCCCTGATATTAATGTCAGTCCTTTGAAGTAATCATCCAACAATTACTAAGACAAAAAGAGTTAAACGCCGAAGTAAGGTGTGCTTGTCTGCAATCACCAAAGTTTAACACATTTACAGGCAACTTATATTTTATATGCCTATGAACTTGTAAATGCTGAAAATAATTTCATTATGTTAAAGGGGAGTCAGTACTTGTTTTGCAGCTTCAAGGAGAGACACTCCACTAGGCCTTGTATCTCTTCCCAAGAAAACCTCTGCTGCCCATTCTCCATCAAGTGCAATTTTTTCCTTCTTAACAAAATCATCTAAAATCTGTTTCAAAGAAAATGTAAATGCTCATCTTTTGTACCTGATAATAAGTAAAATTATGACTGAAACAAAAAAACCTGAGATGACACCTAACTCAAATATAAATATAATAGCGCATGGCAACTAGGTGCAGAATAAGTTTTAAACTAGTAGCGTATGTTGATTTAAGATGTGTGATAAACGCTGCTGTTAGTCTAAATCTCTTATACCAGCTACAAACACACCATAATAAGCACCATTACATACCACAGATTCTTTCCCTACCCAAACCTAAGGTCTAATCATAATCCAAAAAGTACCTATACTGTCCATACAAACTAGACTGAGAAAGGAATTAAATCAACGAATTTTGCCAAAATCAGGTCCAGATGGATAGCAGAAAGAAATTACCAAAAAAAAAAAGTGAAGAGAACATGGTGGATTGCCAATCAATTACAACTTTTGAACTACATATTCTAGAGGCATATATTAACGAATTTGACAAAATGAACCTTAGCTTGTTAGTGCTACATTTTACACCTTTTCGCATGCATTTACTGAATTTAGTAAATAAATGAACAACACAATCACTTCTTTCTTATTCATTAGATAGGCAGCAAAACATGACGTTTCCCCCAATTCTCCTAAGAATTAAGGAAGTGCATAAATAAAGAGAATAACCAGCTCAAATGAGACATCACCTCAACCAGGGTATAGGAATCAGGTGCATTGGCAAGTGACTCAGCAAATGGTTCCCAATCCTGAGTCAACATTCCACCACTGGGGTCTGCTACTTTGATTCCATTATCGGAAATTTCATTGTGTGATGCGGTGATCATAAGTCCAATGACTGCCCTGGTTTTGAGTGATCTCAGCGCTGCCAATAATCCAACTCTATACACCGCTGATTCTAGCAATGATGCATCGGCTCTGAACCCCGATGTTCCGTATGATAGCTTCACGCCTTGTGGAGGCGAGAAGCGAGATGAGATGTCGAGGAGAATAGATCGCTGTTTATCATTCATCTTTCTCTTATTTCTTTTGCTTTGAAGATTACAGAGAAATTCTTTGGACTTGAAGTTTAAACCTCAGAAACTGCTAACCAAAAGATCAAGCTAGCTCCAGGCTTCTGATGATAGGCTACAACTTCGCTACATAAAGATGATATCTAAGTTTAGCAGGCTAAACATGTCATAGAACAAGCATAAGTCACACATAAAAAGCAGTGAAAAGCATTAAAACCATGTTCATGCTCATCCCCATAGGTTTGATAGGATCAAAGAGACACTTGAAAAGTCAACTGCCACATCTACCACTTAAAAGGTTTAAACCTACCATGTACACTATGATAAACCATATAACCCAATTGTACAGATAATACAGGATGATGTCCTGCTCACACCACCTTTAATTATTTAATGTTGTTTTATTTTTCTTGGTCTTTTCTTCTCATAGGAGTAATTAAGTTTAATTAGCTTAAATGATGGCAATCCATGAATTTTGTTACCCTCCATCCATTATGTAACAGAGAGAGAAGAGCAATTATGAATATCAATCAGAATAATCAGGATCACAATTGACTAACCAAAAGAACATAAAAAAAAAAACAAACGGTGGTTGCCTAATGCAAAAAACAATACACGTACAAAAACTTAACACGAAATTTCAAAACCTTTACCACAATCCAAACTTTCATCTCATACACAGCAGGCTATACACATACACCTACTAAAGTAGAGCTAACACAGAGTGAACATATTGGACTTACGAAAGGACTACATGCAGCTACAAGAACACTAAGTTTCACCACATAAGCAGTAAACTCTATCCATGCAGATACAAAATGGAGGCAAAACAAGAAAAGCATTTTAATGTACATAGAGGACTATATGAAGCTACTATATTAGCAAAAGTACAAATGTAGAGCAACAAAACGAAACCAAAATAAAGATTTTTTTTTTTCAGGAAATTTTATTTTTAAATAAATAAAAGAGAAAAAAGAAATAGCCTAAAAAAAGACTTGGCAAATGGGATGGTGAATAGGCTCACCAATAGTCTAGGCAAGGGTTACCAAAAACTAGGAGTGGCAACTCGATATTAAATTCTCAGAGTACGAAGTCACCTAAACAATTTGTAGAAAATAAATTTTTTATTCTGAATTGATAAAACTAGATCCTTTTACCTGGTCCTTTGGAAACAAGACAAAATGAGTTTATGAGCTCAATGGTGAGGAAGATCAAGGTGTCAGCCTTGAGAACCTCCCACACTCACTGCAAACAACTGCTAGTCTAGGTGTTGCTTTTCCAGTTTTATGGCCAAAAATGAGATAACTTAAGCTATGAAAGTAACATGCATATGATAAACATAAAGGAAAATATTGCACTTAAACATTCCTAACAAATAGATAAACAAATAAGTCAAAGTACCTAAGTACAAGCTTCTGCTGGAAAAGCGGTGAAATGGCGCACTCTCGACACCCAGAATCATATTCCACAAAATAAACAAAACAGTAAACAAAGAAAGAGAAGTAAACTTAATACATAATCCTATGTCACATATCAAGTTTAAATTAATTCCTAAATTAAAGTCAAACTAATTAAAACTTAATTTGAGTAATTGAGAAAGCAAATAAACCTAACTTTGAATTCTCTAAACAAGGGATCATATGGAAACATTTAAATTAAAGTTCCAACTTCAACTAATAAAGTTTCAGAAACTAGGGGTCAAAATTAACAAGAAAGGGAAAGTTGAAGGAATTGACTGCAATTTTGAAATTTGTCTTCCTATAAAACGAATTTAATTGCTATGCCTCTGTTTCTTCTCTGCTCAAGTTCGCCAATGTTGGACCACAGCCTCCTCTCTCTCACGTATGGGCACACACTCACATAATGGCCCCAGAATAAGGTCAAATTTTGGGTAAAAGATAGAAAGGTAAAAACATACACAACTGTCACATTTGCTGCTTATGATACAAAAGTAAAAATCAAAATACTGAGCATGTCGAATTAAATCAAACTTGAATAAGCATCTATTGTTTCCTTAATCTCAACAAGTAATTTCATCAATTGAGCTAATATAATCAATTAAGTAATTCAAAGCACGTGCAAGAAAAGATGGCGTCAATAGACTCAGAGATCTCAAGAAGATTATATTTGCTGAAAAAAGGGAAATAAAGCGACTCACACAAGGTTCAGAGAAGTTAAAGGAAAATGTAATTTGGTTTTACAGTATTTGCAAGTTATGCATCTTCCCCAATTTAGTTCCTTTGTTTGGATTAGTCATGCAATATTTGTCTTGAATATATTTATGCGATTAACTAGGCTACCGAGCTTCAGAACAAGATAGAAAATGAAAGAGGTAAAAGGTTGAGAATCAAAAAGTCAAAAGTTGACAGAAATCAGTCCTTAAGTTCATGAAACAACCAAAATAGATGTGAGGTTCTATGGATATGCATATCTCAGTTAACTAAAACTGCTTATTCGACGGGACATGAAAAAAAAAAGGGACTAGATCAATCACCACGAAGTTCAAAGCAAAACAGGTGAGAAAACAACAACAAGGCTGAAGAATGGATTGAGGATTCAGAAGGACAAATAACATCTTAATGCAGAGAAATAATCATGCATAACTACCTTCAAAGAGATTGAACAGAAGGCGTTTATTGTTCAGGAGACTTATCTAACAATACTCAGACCATTAAACTTAAGTACATATGTTTTTCCATTCAAAAGTGTTTAATGCAGACTCGCAGAGGTATTACCCTTATTTCTTGCATTCCTCTTTCTGGCATCGGCTATAATCAACCTATCAGAATGGGTTTTTTAATAGCAATAGCCCAGGGATTATCCAAAGCTGACTCCCCTAAAGCTTGATGGCAACTCAATATATTAGCAAAGGTGGGATCCACCAAAATGGATCTCCATTTCCCATATTCAGTTGAGGCATTTTAACAAACAGGTTATGGGCATATGCCCCAAAACTTAAAACCCAAGTTGCAGTCTTCCAACTTCAATGGGGCAGTTAAGAACAAAATCGTAAACAAATTTCAGCACATTTATAAATTGCACATAAATTTTTTAGAGCTTTCAGATTAGATGTAGAAATTATGTAAGAAGAAACGTACAAAATTATTCCGCCGCAGAAGATCAACTGAGTGGTGGCGTGATCAGTTCTGGTGACCGCTGTGGAGCCCTCTTTTCCTCCTCCCCTTTTGTTCTTGATTTGATCTATCTTTCTCCTCTTTTTTTCCCCCTTTTTTGTTGCTTTTTCCTTTGGGATTTTGGCTAATTGATTAGAATATAGGTGGAAAAAAAAATATTCAGACACTTGTGGGTCTGACAGGGGTTCTGTATATATCTATGTCAGAGCCCGGCACCTGACACAAAAATATTTTTTTTTTTTTTTTATAAAAGACACATGGATACAGCTCGGCACCTGACAAAGACTGCAAAAGCTGGCTGAGGTTTAGCAGTTTCTGAGGTTTAAACTTCAAGTCCAAAGAATTTCTCTGTAATCTTCAAAGCAAAAGAAATAAGAGAAAGATGAATGATAAACAGCGATCTATTCTCCTCGACATCTCATCTCACTTCTCGCCTCCACAAGGCGTGAAGCTATCATACGGAACATCGGGGTTCAGAGCCGATGCATCATTGCTAGAATCAGCAGTGTACAGAGTTGGATTATTGGCAGCGCTGAGATCACTCAAAACCAGGGCAGTCATTGGACTTATGATCACCGCATCACACAATGAAATTTCCGATAATGGAATCAAAGTAGCAGACCCTAGTGGTGGAATGTTGACTCAGGATTGGGAACCATTTGCTGAGTCACTTGCTAATGCACCTGATTCCTATACCCTGGTTGAGGTGATGTCTCATTTGAGCTGGTTATTCTCTTTATTTATGCACTTCCTTAATTCTTAGGAGAATTGGGGGAAACGTCATGTTTTGCTGCCTATCTAATGAATAAGAAAGAAGTGATTGTGTTGTTCATTTATTTACTAAATTCAGTAAATGCATGCGAAAAGGTGTAAAATGTAGCACTAACAAGCTAAGGTTCATTTTGTCAAATTCGTTAATATATGCCTCTAGAATATGTAGTTCAAAAGTTGTAATTGATTGGCAATCCACCATGTTCTCTTCACTTTTTTTTTTTGGTAATTTCTTTCTGCTATCCATCTGGACCTGATTTTGGCAAAATTCGTTGATTTAATTCCTTTCTCAGTCTAGTTTGTATGGACAGTATAGGTACTTTTTGGATTATGATTAGACCTTAGGTTTGGGTAGGGAAAGAATCTGTGGTATGTAATGGTGCTTATTATGGTGTGTTTGTAGCTGGTATAAGAGATTTAGACTAACAGCAGCGTTTATCACACATCTTAAATCAACATACGCTACTAGTTTAAAACTTATTCTGCACCTAGTTGCCATGCGCTATTATATTTATATCTGAGTTAGGTGTCATCTCAGGTTTTTTTGTTTCAGTCATAATTTTACTTATTATCAGGTACAAAAGATGAGCATTTACATTTTCTTTGAAACAGATTTTAGATGATTTTGTTAAGAAGGAAAAAATTGCACTTGATGGAGAATGGGCAGCAGAGGTTTTCTTGGGAAAAGATACAAGGCCTAGTGGAGTGTCTCTCCTTGAAGCTGCAAAACAAGTACTGACTCCCCTTTGACTGGCTGCCGGGCAGAGAGTGCCCGGCAGCCAGCTTTTGCAGTCTTTGTCAGGTGCCGGGCTGTGTCCATGTGTCTTTTATTAAAAAAAAAATATTTTTGTGTCAAGTGCCGGGCTGACATAGATATATACAGAACCCCTGTCAGACCCGCAAGTGTCTGAATATTTTTTTTTTCACCTATATTCTAATCAATTAGCCAAAATCCCAACAAAAAAGGGGGAAAAAAAGAGGAGAAAAATAGATCAAATCAAGAATAAAAGGGGAGGAGGAAAAGAGGGCTCCACAGCGGTCACCAGAACTGATCACGCCACCACTCAGTTGATCTTCTGCGGCGGAATAATTTTGTATGTTTCTTCTTACATAATTTCTACATCTAATCTGAAAGCTCTAAAAAATTTATGTGCAATTTATAAATGTGCTGAAATTTGTTTACGATTTTGTTCTTAACTGCCCCATTGAAGTTGGAAGACTGCAACTTGGGTTTTAAGTTTTGGGGCATATGCTCATAACCTGTTTGTTAAAATGCCTCAACTGAATATGGGAAATGGAGATCCATTTTGGTGGATCCCACCTTTGCTAATATATTGAGTTGCCATCAAGCTTTAGGGGAGTCAGCTTTGGATAATCCCTGGGCTATTGCTATTAAAAAACCCATTCTGATAGGTTGATTATAGCCGATGCCAGAAAGAGGAATGCAAGAAATAAGGGTAATACCTCTGCGAGTCTGCATTAAACACTTTTGAATGGAAAAACATATGTACTTAAGTTTAATGGTCTGAGTATTGTTAGATAAGTCTCCTGAACAATAAACGCCTTCTGCTAAATCTCTTTGAAGGTAGTTATGCATGATTATTTCTCTGCATTAAGATGTTATTTGTCCTTCTGAATCCTCAATCCATTCTTCAGCCTTGTTGTTTTCTCACCTGTTTTGCTTTGAACTTCGTGGTGATTGATCTAGTCCCTTTTTTTTTTTCATGTCCCGTCGAATAAGCAGTTTTAGTTAACTGAGATATACATATCCATAGAACCTCACATCTATTTTGGTTGTTTCATGAACTTAAGGACTGATTTCTGTCAACTTTTGACTTTTTGATTCTCAACCTTTTACCTCTTTCATTTTCTATCTTGTTCTGAAGCTCGGTAGCCTAGTTAATCACATAAATATATTCAAGACAAATATTGCATGACTAATCTAAACAAAGGAACTAAATTGGGGAAGATGCATAACTTGCAAATACTGTAAAACCAAATTACATTTTCCTTTAACTTCTCTGAACCTTGTGTGAGTCGCTTTATTTCCCTTTTTTCAGCAAATATAATCTTCTTGAGATCTCTGAGTCTATTGACGCCATCTTTTCTTGCACGTGCTTTGAATTACTTAATTGATTATATTAGCTCAATTGATGAAATTACTTATTGAGATTAAGGAAACAATAGATGCTTATTCAAGTTTGATTTAATTCGACATGCTCAGTATCTTGATTTTTACTTTTGTATCATAAGCAACAAATGTGACAGTTGTATATGTTTTTACCTTTCTATCTTTTACCCAAAATTTGACCTTATTCTGGGGCCATTATGTGAGTGTGTGCCCATACGTGAGAGAGAGGAGGCTGTGGTCCAACATTGGCGAACTTGAGCAGAGAAGAAACAGAGGCATAGCAATTAAATTCGTTTTATAGGAAGACAAATTTCAAAATTGCAGTCAATTCCTTCAACTTTCCCTTTCTTGTTAATTTTGACCCCTAGTTTCTGAAACTTTATTAGTTGAAGTTGGAACTTTAATTTAAATGTTTCCATATGATCCCTTGTTTAGAGAATTCAAAGTTAGGTTTATTTGCCTTCTCAATTACTCAAATTAAGTTTTAATTAGTTTGACTTTAATTTAGGAATTAATTTAAACTTGATATGTGACCTAGGATTATGTATTAAGTTTACTTCTCTTTCTTTGTTTACTGTTTTGTTTATTTTGTTTCTTTGTTTATTTTGTTTAATATGACTTATTTGTTTATCTATTTGTTAGGAATGTTTAAGTGCAATATTTTTTTGGTGTCAGGTGCCGGGCTGACACGGCCCGGCACCCATAGATTTATACGATGCCCCTGTCAGACCCGCAAGTGTCTGACTTTTCTTTTATACACCAATATTCTAATCAATTAGCCTGGGATTTTTGGGTTTTTCCTTTTTTTTTTTTCTTTTGGATTGCTTTTAGGTGTGGTACTATAGTTATTAAATCCGACCCGACCCAGCGATCAATCCGATCAATCTGGTGAACCGACCATTGGATTGGGTTAAATTTCTAATTAGATCGTTTAAATATAGAACATGTTAACCGATCAATAATCCGACTGTTCAACCAGATTAAAACAGGAAATCCCGTCAATTTTGTCTACGAACTGGGGCTTATTTGGCAAATGAGTTTTTGACTAAATTTGTCTCTTACCAGTTTTTTAACAACTTTAACTACAGTAACCTAAAAAAATTTCTCTAAAATTTTAAACTACACATTTTAAAATACCCAAAACACGCAAAAATAATTTCCCTTCCTCCTTTCTTCTTCTTCCTCCCCCACCTCAACCCACTACCACCTTCGCCGCCGGCCACCACCAGCCCCCCCAACTCTTCTGATGCTCACCATCGGACCGCTTGCCATACATTAGTTGAGTAGATTTCTTATAATATATGAATGTTTTGTCAATTTCATCTTTATTCTTTTTTTTTTTCAAAAAAATTTTATTTGGAATCTTTTAATTTATGACCCTCCAAACTCTATAAGTTATAAAATGGATTTCAAAAATAACATATTACATTATTCATTTTAAAGACAAATATTGTTTTTAATAAATTTTTGCACTTAAATTTCGTAAATAAGCTAGATAATTACACTAAACGCAGATAAAATTTTACACTTGAAGTTTGGTGGATTACTAAATAAATTTATGTTTTGCTGATTCTTATATGAATTAATTATTCTATATCAAATTAAATTAAATGAGCATTTGCTATGGCATTATTTGTTATAGTTCATATCATATATCTTATACCAAAAATTATGAAACATAATATTTAAATATAATTAGTGACCTGCTGATTCAACTACTCACCCACTAGTTGAACTAATGACCTGTTGACACATCTTCGTCGGTTCCTTTTTCAGATCGGGTTTAATAACTCTATGGCGGTACCAAAGAGAGATTGGAGTTTCTGTTATTTAACTAACCGTCCGTTAAACCGTCTAACGGTTAACTGTTTGCTTCGCCTTATCATGAAATCACAGGGTATTGCCACTTCATAAAGTCCTAGGAGGGAATCTTGGGCGTAGGAATAATTAGGGGTGAGCATTCGGTGCAAATGCGGTAAATCGGTGCGCTGAATTCGGTTTTTTCGGTTATTGCACCTATAGAAATCTAAACCGTTTTCAATTTCAAATTGGGCATTACCGAATTCATGCGGTACCCGATTTCAAATTCGAAAACGGTAATGAATTCGGTCCAACCGAATTCATCTATTATGTAAAAAAAAACCCTGAAGCAAATTAAGAGAATATATAAAACCAATCTTTATAGTTCAGCAACTACCAACCCCCGCAAGCCATGAGAAAGCTACAAATATTAGACTGAAAATATGTAAAGAAGCTAGACATATGTAGGCCTTCTACTGGTTTGTAGTTATAAAAGCTAAATTGCTCTCTTCGATATGTTCTAGACTTGCTCCAATGCTTTCCATTACTTATTCAGGAGCTGATTACTATTATTGAGCTTATTAAGGTGACCTTTCTGCTTATTTATACATAGATGTTTCTTCTTTTACACATTGCAGAAAATTCATATCCAGAATCCTAGGTACAACTTCTGGAGCCGTACTTTCACTAGATGTGCACCAGAGATTGAGAATCTCCACGGACAAGGAGGTAAAATTTTCATTTTAGCAAGTTTTTTCCTTTTTAATTTTTCTAACGGGTAAAAGGTGGAATTTTTCCCCAAGGCCTTAACTTTTAAAGGCTGCACAACTGGAGAGAGCTTTCTTGTGTATAAAATACAAAGCTTATGTTATATCACACCTAATCTAAACTACTACAACAGTTAGAGTTTGCAATTCGAAGCTCAGATTTCGTCCCCTTATCAATTCAGGATAACAAATTTCCTAGTCGATCTTGGCCCATTTTAATGCCAGATACACAGAGCCAAAAACAGAGGAGCACTTACCTAAGCGAGCCAGAGATGAGCAGTGATGAACCAGCGATGAACCAGTGAGATCTTGGTGCTTCGTCTTCGACACTCGGCAGCGATGAACCAGCACGGCAGGACACAGCCGACAGGAGGCGTAGAGCGCGGCGGACTGGCGGAGGCCGGAGAGGCGGAGAGCAGCTTCGATTTGGGAATTGGGACTTGGGAGTGTTAGTGCTGTGAAAGCCCTAGGTGACGGCAGTCACGGCACCATGCAATATTGCAAATTTGCAATGGTTGTTTTCTCACTTGTCATCAGCTGAAGATGAAATCCGACTCTTCCCAAATGAAGTGATTTTGTAATTTTTAATTTATAAATTGGGGCTCCTAAATTATAATACATTCATTATGCTCCTCAATGATTTAAAAATTATTACTGATTTGATCCCCAAATTTATTCATAATTGAACACATTACTTATGTTCAAATCATTTTGTGGTTTAATTGGCATTTATTTGATCACTTATACCTAAAATCCTTGGTCTATGATTTAAGAAACACATAAAAAGTAATTAATTTAAACTAATTTAGTTAGTAGTTACAATGAATTTATAATTTACAATGATTAATAATAAGTAATATTAGTTACAAACTTATAAATTACAATGAATCAATGATTAGTGATAAGTTATATTAGTTACAAACTTATAATTTATTTCAAATCAAAATAAAACTTATTTACTTGATTTGCAACTCACATGCATTCACTTACACAGCTTAGTTATTTTGTCTATACTTAAAGCCTTAAGATTAGTAAATAGATAATATGAATTTTAACTTATTTGATCACTTATACCTACAATCCTTAGTCTATGATTTAAGGAACACATAAAAAGTGATTAATTTAAACTAGAATAAACCTTAGACTGTACAATGATTAGTAATAATTTATGAATTTATAATTTACAACGATTAATAATAAGTAATATTAGTTACAAACTTACAAATTACAATGATTAGTGATAAGTTATGTTAGTTACAAACTTATAATTTATTTCAAATCAAAATTAAACTTATTTACTTACATATGTTATTGTGAAAGTCAATACACTAATACATTGATTTGCAATTCATATACATTCACTTACACTGTTTAGTTGTCTTATCTATACTTAAAACCTTAAGATTAGTGAATATGTAATGTAAATTTAGAGTACACTAATACTTGCAAGTTATAGATTACGCATTCAAATATTCAATAATTCAAACATGAATGATGTATCAAATTACCAATATCTAAATTCTAATTACTAATTATGTTTATTGTTTAATATTTAGTATTATACATATATGTATTAATTATTATCTAATTCTAGTCATGTTAGTATGTTACTCATGTATAAAATAATAACTATTATAGTTATCTTATATTGTAATGTATTACTATGCATTATTGTAGTCATATAACAATTAATAAATACTAAAATAATATAAATATATTGTACATTATTATATATTATTAGTATTATAAGTACATGATATGATGATAATACCATATACTAATTATTATTAATAGCATTTACCTATATAATATAATAAAGTATTAGTAGTATATACTAATACTAAATAACATTTATCTATATATTATATAATTTTATATATCAATTTGGTATTCGAATGCGGTAATGCGGTACCCGATTTCAATTACCGAATTTTGAATTCGAAATCGGTTATTACCAAATTCATAATCTCATTACCTATTTTATACCATATTAGAATTCGGTGAATTCGGTATGCACCGAATTGGTACCGAATTACCAAATACCCGATTTCAAATTACCGAATTGAATTTGAAATCGGTTATGAATTCGATACGAACCGAATCTGCTCACCCCTAGGAATAATCATAGCATTTTGTAATATTAACCTAACCACATTTGGTACCGTTGAGTTTGAAAATTATTGTGTTTGTAAACCTACCAGCACTTAAGGCTGTAAAAAAGTCACACACTTCATTTTGAGGTTAAACTCGAATTTACCAGCATTTACACTCGAGCTCGAGTTCGAACTCATGTTCATGCAATTCGTGTCTAGATGAGCTTAAGTTCAAATTACATACAAGTAAAATATAATTATTTAAGTGAATAAAATATATATCTAACTTTAGTAAATATAGCATTCCAATCGAGTTTGAATCGAAGACTGCCAAACTGCGTGCGACTCAGGCCTGAGTCAAGGAATGACTCTTGTGCAACCGCTAAATTCAGCTGTTATGTACCCCGTAGAATGCAATTTGTAAATTATAACTGCAAACGGTTTCTCAAAAAGCGTATGCACGATAGAATTCGTCTATTAGTGGAAGGATTGATCGTTAATTGGACAAACTTTGCATTTGGCAATCCGTTCCCTGTAAATTACAAAACTGGACCATTGATAAAGCAAATTTTAAGAGTAGGAAGAAAAGCACCCGCAGCTCGGATAAACATTTAGCCTTTAGGATAAAGGCTAGCGGAAGAGAATAGCGACAGACAATAGACATGCTATTGTTAACCAAACCATCACATGCATCTCACCTGAATCAATACCAAACAAGTAACAAGCTTGGCACGCTACAATCTACATACCAAGTTACATGTAACTTCGTTCATGATATTCAACAAATATATATATATATATATATATATATATATATATATATATATATATATATATATATTCCAACTTAAGGAAAAGATAAATAACTCAAAAATTAACTCAAGCTGGTGTTCTGTCAAGTTAAATCGATCTGCCCTTTTAGAAAGGTCAACAGTAAATAAAACAACAAAAGTGCAATCATCAAAGGAATGAAACTAGGCGAACTGGCTAGAAGACAATAACATTTTCCAAATTCCGATCTTTAGTGCAGATTATGTAGAATGAATAGGCAAGAAGATGATCAAAGGATAGATATTAAAGAACCTCTAATTTGACCTTTCATATAACAGGATGCTTAAACTCGAAATGTAAGCAATTGGAAAGCTGCTGATTGGAAAGCTGCTGAACCCAAGCTTTAAATTTCTCTATCACAATAGGAGCATTAATAGTTTCACATATTCATAGATGATCTTTCTCATTCAGTGTTCTTTCATCTGCCTAGCTTTGATCCTTCGTTCCAAATTACACATTGCAAATATACTGTCTTACCAGCCCTAAAAATAATAACCAATCCTACGTCAAACTAGGGAAGGTAAAGGAAGTCTTCTTCTATTGATGCCTGCATAATTCATGAGAAAGTTTTAGAGTAGGAAAGTTCATTCCCTAAAGAGTAGATCCCATTCAATGCAAAAAAAGCAGCTTCAGTAACATGTATATGAGGACCCTGGAGATCACCACCTCCACAGAAGCCAAGAAAGGAAAAAATTAAACCAGCTTACTTCAATTACAGCAAAAGAAACCAAACTCAAGCAGTTAGGATCAGCTCCAAAAATCTCCAAAGAAAACATAACATTTTAGCTAAAATTGCATTCCTTCAGTTAGATAAGAAAAATCATGTATAACCATCAAAAAACCATGGATATTGATAAAATACATGTCTGAATCACATATCAACACATTTGAGATTTTAGGCATAAAGTTGGGTGATGGTTGATATGATTCGATTACAAAATCTTAGCGTTATGAGCGTTTATATCCGAGGAGCAAGTAGTCAAAATCCGACATAGCAGGCTTAGAAATAGGTTTAAGGGAGATGAAGGGGAAGCAGACACTCCAGGAATTCCACCTGGATTTCCCTAGAAATAGTTGCCTGAGAGGTTAACTTCATGAAGCAAGCAGAAGGGAAGAACGCAAACCTAAGAATGCATAAATTCATCCATCTCTGATTTACTGAGCTATTTCCACTGGCAGATATATAGATAAAGAGCTAGTCTTGCAGGCTCAGACTTCTAAAGCACCAATGAAGTTTTCAGCTAAGAAAACCAACAACTAAGAAACGTAAAAGCTAAAACATTAAGCAGTCAACTTCAATTCATCAAGCCTAGGAGGCAGCAAACTTGACTTTAAACTTCCACTTTTAACTCCTAAAAAAAAAAATCTCAAGTCTAAACAAAAGAACAATCACACAATGGACAGTATGTACTCTAATAAAAATGACCGGCACCACTGAAACAACAACCAAGTTCACAGATTTGTCATTTTCTAAAATTCTTCAGATGTTCTTATTCTTATGTATGCATTCTGCATCACTTGGGCATAAATGAAATGCAACATTAAGGGCAATTAACATTATCAAGGAAGTGAGTTAGACTGAAAAAGTGAGCCTTTCGACCACTTAGGAATCATAAATTCTTCCCATCAACAGTCCAAGTAAACTTGCTACATGTTAGAAGTAGTTGTTGACACAAAATAGGTGCATTTGCCATGTGAAATGTAGGTTATTCAATTAAACATAACTTTCAATCATCAAATCTGTTGTATAATAGACATGCACATCCAATTCAACCGTAATTTCAAAATTTTATGTTCAAGTTTTCAAAGAATGATTTGTCCATAAGCCTATTTCACTGCAAAATTCATGACATGAGCATTTCATGTCTTTCTTACAACTGATCACCTCTGTGTATCTACATGACAAATTGCACTAGCCAATAGTGCTTTCCAGCTCAATCAGAGATACATTGGCAGAGTAAACAAATCACATTCTATCTTCTTCTAGATCTTTATTTTTCCCGTTCATAATCAGCAAGCACGTTGATAGATAATTATCTAGCTTGGCTAGCACCAGCATTTTGGTGACAAGCTTTGTCCTAAACTTCATTATTAGAGGCGAGTAATCATAAATAATGTCATAAGTAAGACATATAAACTGCCAGAACATTTGAAGGAGCATTCTTTTAGATCTACTCTCTTCTAGAAGGAGCATTCTTTCCTTGCAACAGCTTACTACTGGAAGCAAACAAACATTAGACTATGCACCCAAGCTTTGATCTAAAAAGTGTCCAATGCAAATAAAACACTTAAATGGCAGTACTGAAAGGACAAGCACCCAGTTAACTAGCTATATATAGGGACAAGCTGATTAAACCAACTATATCAACAAACTGGTAAGATACATTTTATCATACACAAAATGAACGAGGAGAAAAACCAAAAAGTGAGATCATACGGATTCTCCAAAGCATCAGTTTCAGAAATTGCATTTAGCTTAATTGACCTAGAACAGTTAGAGGAACCCTGAACCAGAGGGACAGATTCCTTTACGCTAGTATTACTATCTATCCATGATTTCTACTACCAGAGCCTTCTTTCATCTACAACAAGTAATCATCACTCGATTGCAGAGTACATTTTGCAAAGACACTATTTCATGGAACTCTTCTGGAATTAACATTTGCCTCTAAAATCTAAGTTGTGAAAGTAAAGGAAGTCGTCTTCTAATCTGCACATTAGCAAGACAACAGGACATGTCTATCCCATGTTTGTCTGCAAAATCTTAAGGTAAGATAATTGATATTCTAAAAATGAAATCTGAATCAACAAAACACAATCAACTCCAGTAATCATGTGAATAAGAGTCCTAAAATCACTTCTCTCAGCAGCAAAGAAAACAAATGAAAAGCAAGTTACTATTTTCCTCCAATTACAGAAAAAGAAAACAAAACTCAGACATTTTCGCCCAGAAACATTCGAGTCTCGTCACCAAACAATCAGTAATCAATTAATCAACCGAAATCAGCCATTTCGCCCAAAAAAAACATTCAAGTCTCATCACCAAACAATCAGTAATCAATTAATCAACCGAAAATGACTCCTGGAATATATCCAAAATAAAAAAAAAAAAAACTCCAAAGATCACTCAACGTAGTCAGTATAATCCAATTCAATAACTCACAAGCAAGCAAATTTTGTACATGGACAATCAAAATTAAGGTCATCCAAACAAAATCCCGAAATTCGGATCGCAAAAAAATAAAAAATCCCAAGATTAAAAAGCAAAAAAAATTAGAAAATCTTCGTTCAGATTCCAAAAGTATCTCTTATATTACAACTATTCACCGTACAAAACAACTTTTCTAATAGGATCATCATTCCTTGACAAAACCACTACAACAAATTTGCCACTTAAAATATTCCTTCGAGTAGATTCTCAATTCACAATCCAAATCAATCACAGCCCTTGCCATGGGTATGATGATCACAATCATGAACATGATTACCATTTTCATCATCGCTGTCGTCTTCATCGAAGGACTTTTCCTTGTGAAAAATACAGCATTTTTTCGAGCTTTTCTTGTTGAGAAATTCGTTGTCGACGGTGCCTTCTTTCCACGTCACCTTCTTCTTCTTCGGCTTCAATCTCAAAACCAGAGTTTCCTCACGCTGTTGCTGCAATGGCAACGGCGATGGCGACCGTGATGATGACGATGATGGGGTTTCTTGGGTTAGGGTTTGGGTTAGGGATTCAAAAGAAGCTGATGGGCCTAATTGGTGCCTTGTTGCTCTCGCCATTGTTGTTTACTGTGTGTGGTGCGTGTAAAATTAGACGAATACGGGAGGATTTTATAATAGGCTTTGGGTTTTGCAATTTGAATCCATTGTGATTTGCTTTTTCTTGGAAATTGCGTGTCCCGTTCTTTCGAGAATTACATTTGTACCCTAAAAGTTTGACTCCTTGGTCTAAGGGAATCTAGTCAAAGTACCACATATACATACATTCTTTTTTCTTTGTTTTATTTTTTAGCCAAAAAAAAAAAAAAAAAAAAAAAATTGTAGGTAGAACTTCCAATTTAATAGAATTGTTTTGGAATTTGACATTTTATATCTTTTATGATGTTTTTCTTTTTTGCATTGTATATGCATCTTTTAAAAACATTAATTATTAATACAAAACCTTATAATCTACACCAATGTAACGATCTTATGATAGATAGAAATAATAAATATTAACTTTACTTTTACCTTAAATTTAAATTAGACTAACACTTGGTCAATATGACTTATGATTAATTGCTAAAATGGTGTAACTCTGACTAGATTGTTGTTAATGTTCTCGCAACCTATTTTTCCATCAATTTACATGAAAATGTTCGAAGGAAGATCTTTTTATCCTTTTTAAAAAAAAAAATTCAAATAAGAGATGTCGAATTTAGGACCTCTTACTCACAATCTCTCCTCCTCTGCAACCAAATCCATCTCTCCTCCCTAGCTTTTTGCTCATTGATAAGATACTTTTCACTTTTGCTTCTTAGTAGGGGGCAAAATAATGAAATTACTAATTTTTCAATTTTGCAGAAACGTTTGCACATTTATACACACAGCATACTAAGGCATATTTCCAATTGTGTGCTTCCACACCGGTTTTGGAGAAATTTTATTTATTTTATCAGGGTTTGTGGAAATAAAAGGATGTGTAAGAGAACAAGCAACGAGAAGTGATTTGTGTTTTGTTACATGTTTCTTGAATTCCAAGTTCTACGTGCATACTATTCCTTGAATGCCAGTCATTAAATTGATTAATTAATGTGTTCCCAAGTCTCCTTGTGTTCTTCTAGATTTGTGGAAAATTCAACTTGTGGGTCAATGAACATCCTCACAATCATGCTTAAGAGGTACTTATGCCTAGAAGCATTGATTAACTTAAGGTAAATGTTCTGGGATTAATCTTTTCTATATTAATAATGTAAATGCTAAGTAGTGTATGTCATTGTATCTGTAAATCTTGACATCTAAAATCAAATTAAAATTAATTATTATGCATCCAGACAAACATCCCATACACGTGGGGGAAATTTAAAAAAAAAAATTAACTTTTACTTCCAAATTATAGGAACAAACTAAAATACGTCGTTTACTGGCATTATTTTATTAAATTTGCAATCTAATATTCTCAACCTTCACCTTTATAAGTAATCAAGTGGTTTATTTGTGAAGAGCGGATGAATTGTAAGTAAGAGGTCTTAAATTCAAAATCTTTCATTTATAAAAAATGAAAATAAAAAAAGTGATTTATTTGTAGTACATTATATTAAGTAGCTTAAATGAAGAAAGTAAAAGGAGAAAATAAGAGCGAAATCCAAGTTACAGAATAATCTTCTGGATGCAAATTTGGTCATTCAAAATTAACACAAATTTCACTCGTGCTTTGTAATTTATACCCACCATATAAATGTAACTTATATAAATGCTGTACAAACCTTGAATGTTATTCCCTTTTTTTGTTTGCAAAAAGAAGCAAAAGAAAACTACTTGTTCTATTCTTTTTTTTTTCTCTAATTTTTGTTGTCAATTTGGTAACCTTTTTTGCAATTTTCAGTAAATTTCTTAGAAAAATACAAATATATTAGTTTTTTTTTTTTTTTGCTTCTTAGGGATAAAAAGCGTTTTTTTTCTTTTTAAAAAATTTCTTGCCTTTTTTTTTTTCCAGATAAGTGCATACCAAACAAAGCAAAAAAGTCTATAAATAGCCTAAACATAAATATTTCCCTCAGAGCCCCAAAATAAGTCAGAGATCAAAAGAAATGAGTTTTCTTGCAGGAAGATTAGCGAGCACAGAGGGTGCCTATTTCTTGCAAGAATCCAAACAAGCTGTGACCAAAATCATAGAGAAAACCAAGCCAAAACTTCCTTCAAATTCCATCCAAAATGAACCATCATCATCAGCTGATGTTCTTCCTGAGGTTTTGAAGCATTCTTTGCCTCCGAAGATCTTTCAATCTTCATCAACACCAAATTCATCATCTTTTTCGTCACCGTCCAAATGGGTTCTTCAAACTGACCCCAAAAGACCCACTTCTGCATCTTCTGATGCTATTAATCCTCTCAGGGCCTATGTTTCTCTTCCCCAAGTCACTTTTGGTCCCAAACGGTATAATGTCTGTCAAAATTTTCAATAGTTCTTGTGGTTTTATCGATAATTTGGAACCTTTGTTGGCTCTGTATGTGTTGTTTCTATTTGAATCAATCTGGAAGCTTTTTTAATTAGTGTTTCAATTTGCAGATAACTGGGGGACGAAAAAAGAGAAAAATTTATTGGTCAAGATATTGTGTTTACTGGGCATATTGAGTATTTTCACGACTGAATTGGAGTATTAGTCATGGTTATTGATGGTTATGATGATATAATGTTGCTAATCAGTTTGGAAGTTGAGTAGCTTGGTTTGGTTCGCATTTAGTGATCAAGTAGCAGGAAGGGAAAAGCCTGTTTGATTGAGGTTTCTGTTCTGTTCTTTTGATGTATCTGATGAGTTTGACGTAATAAGGTTTCTGTTCTGTGCTTAGTCTGATGAGTTTGAGGTACTGAGGCTTTGGTCTGTGAGGCCCTGTCCCGTTATTTTAGGGATGCATTTTGAAGTTAAATAGAATAGTTGGCTCAGTTGAATTCAGCGATCTCTGCTATGTTACTAACTGACAAATCTTCTAATTGTAGCACGCTTATCTTGTATTTACTGCCACCATAGTGTTTCTTTGTTTTCATGTCTGGATAGTATTTATTAGTTTTACCGAGTGTACTGCAGGCCTTTCAAAGAGAAATATGTGTGGTGAATTTAAGCCACTTATTACTTTTCTGCTTATATGAGTGTCTTCGAGTCAATTTTCCAACTTTGCTTGTACTTTTTTGGTGAACATGTGGTGAATATAACTTATACTATGTACAGAGAAACCGAAAAAATTCATGAAGATAGTTCGCATGTTTCTGTTTTTTCTGTGCATACTACTGCTAAATGCTAATAACTTCAAAAGTATACTGCACAACTGCAGCTAAGAATAGCTATTAGTAAGAGCTTTTATTTGGATCAGTGGAAACAGATATTTGAGAAATGAGAACTACTGTTGATGAATACTGACTCGCTTGACCCAACCATGATCCATGAAGTTGAGAACCATCTACTTATCAAAAAGTTAAAATTTTCAATTTATTAGTCTACTCAACTTAGCTACTTGTATTTTCGGCACAATTTTTTTGAAAAGACAGCTGTGAGTGAAACTTTGAAGTGCATAGAATGACTTATGTACCTTTTCTATCTTATACTGCTTGTTGTTTATGTTGTTTGGAGCATTAAAAGGTTGATCACTGAATGGCATGCAGGTGGCAGTTACCCACTGCAGAGAACGCAGTTTTAGCTTCTACTGCGAATGAGTTACGGCGTGACAAGTACACACCTGTTAATCCTGAGAAGTTGAAGGCTGCTGCTGCAGGGCTATCGCAGGGTAAGACTCACGTTTCTTTGGATGCTTTTAATTATTGAACCTGAAATTAGTTCTAAATAGATTGGAAATGATTTTAGTGCATGTTTTTGTGTTGTATATACTAAAATTTGATTATTGCTACTATCAAGATAATTTAGTCAACATTGATTCTCACATCTAGCTTCTCCACATTGGATTTTGCTTATCATTTATTGCAATTAAACTTTGCATCTGACTTGGTGAAAACATTACAAGGAAAACAAACTTTTATGTTGCTGATGTCAAATCATTATGTTACACCTTGTCATTACAGGTAGCAACTATTTTTTACTCTTCAGGTGATTGAGTACTTGATAGTCCTCCCATATTACAAGACATGAAATTCCACTTCTGTTTGAAATTAACCCTGTATAACATTAGGTGAATTAGCAACAAGAGATGGATATTGCAAGACAGATTTGACAAACTAATGTGGGACAAAAAGTATTTCAGAACAGAGCATCAAGGTGCAAGCGAGATCTAATGCATCTCTTGTGGGCTGTATACTATGTAGGATAATTATTCTGTTGTCAATTAACAATAATTATTTCAGATAGGACTATTACCTGCATACCTAGCAACAGCCTGACCTTGTTTTTTGGCTTTACTCATTGACATGAATGGTTTGTTTTGCTTATCTCAATCAATATTGCCCCATTTGTCTCTGGCCCTTTTTGAAGTGCAAGTCTTGAGGCATGCAACAATATGTGATATTTAGATAGAAAGTTAAACCTAACATATGAATGTAGTTTTGGCTTGTAATAGATTCCTTCATTTGTTCAATTTTCAGCGACCAGATTTCCTCTTGGAAGGAGATGTTCAGTTGAGAAAATGAGTTGCTAATGGCATTACATTTTAGTAACTAGAGTGCCGCATTTATGTGTGTATTTGTTGAATATAACATAATGATATTCTTTTATATGCTTTGTGACTGCTAGAAGTTATGCCTATGAGAATTGCACCTATTTTTCTTGAAACCGAGTAGACTGGTATTTTTGTTCCTCTGACTACAGTTGGAAAAGCATTTATGGCCGCTACTGCTATCGTATTTGGTGGTGCCATCTTGACATTTGAGCTGGCAACCTCTAAGCTTCAGCTGCGCACTGTAAGTACATATTTCTCAAGCCTTTACCTTTGAGAGAAGATAGGTAAATAAGACGCTATTGGTTTGGTCAATTGATCTCTAATGCTTAGCATTTACCATTGACTAAACAATTTTTTTAGAGTATTTTGACTTCTACATGATTCCTCGTGCCTATGTACTACTATATTTAATTTCTGATGTAATTAAGGTTTGAACTGCAGCTCTTATCTTCAATGCAGGATTGCATTTCAATCATAGTTTGGACATGCATGAACAAGCTGGTCGGAAGTAGGAGCTGCTTAGGTCATTGTTACATACATTAAAGACCTACTGAAAGGAGTTCCATATTTTACAAGAGCGAATTTATTTTCATGCCTTGCTTCTCTCCATCCATCCACCCAGCCACCGCCCTTAGTATGACTCTTAGTTTCAGCAAATAAGCAGGTACTTTAAAAGAAATAAATAGGAGAAAGAACCATAATTGGACCTAATCAATTATTTGTTAACAAGATTAGCACAATATGAAACAAAGTTGCAAGCTACACTCAAAAGATGTTGACAAATAAATGATCTTTCGACAGTATCGTTTTTTGAAATATATGCACATACATAAGTTCATGACAGGACACAAATGTACTGTGTCTCATATAAGGATATTTGAACCCTCATTTAGCTCCATTTGGTTTCCTAATGTTTGGAATGTGCCTTAACTGGCCTGAGTCTTGCTCCTAAAGCTAAAGTTAATTCATTTATGAAATCTATTCACCTTAAAAGGTTATCATATAATTGATCCTCCTAATTCATCAGCTTGACACAAAATTTTCTAGTATCTTACAAATCTAATTCCACCTCTTCCGTAACAAGTAGCCTTCAAGATTTCTTTTTGTTGATCATTGTGGTGTATGTATTCTTTCTTACCACAATAACTATGAGCTCCTTGAGTTTGACAGTGATTATGCAGACCTTTATTGAACTTTCTGAAAAAATTACATTGACTTCTGTCAAGCTTTTTTAGTTCCACATTTCTTCATAAAGACTATAGACAGCGTGTTAAAAGTTAAAGGACTGGGTGTTTTATTAAAAGTAAGGTGAAGGTTAGTGTAAGTTTAAAATTCACAAAAGGTCTATTGAGGTTGATGGTACTTGAGGAGTACAGGAAAGCTACTATAAGTTAGCCCTAATGTTTTAAGATATGAAGTAAACTTTGGAAATCTTTATTCTTTTGATGAAAGTGGAAACCTTGAAATATTGATAAAGGCATTTCATTAAAGTTTTGTTGCCCCATTGTTCCTTTTAAACTTCACATTGAACTAAGGGTATTCTGTTAATCAAAATAGCAGAAAAGAAAAAAAAGAAAAATCACTGTCCAGTAGTGCTTTAATTATTTTTAATGTATTTAGTAGTATCATATGCATCTCTGCATTGCTTGAACTACTGTTCTTTAAGCTGGAGGATTTAACTTGGGAATGAATTGCAATAGAGAGGAAGAATGAAATAGTTGAGCATCACCTTGTTACTTTTATTCTTGGTGTTGTGTGTCTAAGCTTGATGCGTTCACATAAACAATGCACAACGATTAAGTAACCAGCAAGCTATTAGTACACCTAAGGATTGCCCTTAAGTAAGTGCTCTGTTACTGCTTCTTTTTGGTTGTGTAACCTGAGATTCTCATGATGCTATATCTTGGCAGTCACATAGTGACAATTTTAAGCTGGTACAAAACTTTTTAATAAACCATAGTATGGAGTACCAAATAGTTCCTTCAGATAACTTGGTTAATTATCTTTGCAGCTTTTTTCATAACATGTACACGTCTCTATTTACTCAGGCACATGCTTATTTATGTTAGGCATGTGTAACAGTATCAGACCTGTTACTTTCAAAAAACATATATGATATTGATATTGGTCATCTTGTGTTTATTGTGGATAGTTAGTTTTCATCAGACATTCTTAATACTGTAAAGATGAATCATTTTTTATCGTGATCTGAAAAGCTGACAAGTAGAAAGTCTTACTTATTAATTGATTAAAATAGGAAAGTACTGAAGGAATGGTTATCATTAAGGTTCATACACTCCAGCACAATGTAATCTTTATGAGACAGTCCAGTAGCAGTCGTAATGAAGTGGTAAATTTGAACTTCTTATATGGTTTCAATTTCTGATCAAGAAATTTTAGAAAGATGCCTACAAGAAAAAGGAAAGAGAGAGAAAATCATCCATAGTTGGAAAATAGGAGGTTAATTATGCCTGCCTTGGCATTTTGGCCCAACAACCATTCTACCCATTGAATTTGAAAACCTACACTCAATTGTTATGACTAAAGGATCTCCAAACCATGTTAAATCATAACTTTTAATGGCCAAGATACCTGCTGTTCAAATTGATATTCCACTGATTACTTCCTAAACTATTATAGATCATCTTAAAAACAAGATACTTCTTTTCTAGCCCATCAAGATACGGATGTTTCAGAGGGTGGCGATATCTCTCTACCTCATCTTCTGAAAGTTCTCCCTGATGGTACCACTGCCCATTTGCTGCCTTCTCGTTCCCATCCACTACCATTCTACCTCCTAGCTGCCATTCTCCTCCCCAAGTGATCATCTTTGGCTCTCAGACTCACTCATTTTGTTCTTCCCACATGCCAGCTGTTTGAAATTTGACCCCTTTCAATGTTGCCTCTCCTCCTTACCATAACCCCATTACTGCTGAACCCCTTCCACAGCTCCAGCTTTGCACACCAGTTGCCCATCGCCCCTCTCCTGCTGTGTCCACCCAAAGCAAAATTGTGTTACAACCTCCCATCTTTGCTTGCTGTTTATTGCTTTTCTTTTCTGTACCTTTCTGTTGATTTTGGTGGTTGGATGCTTGGGTGATGGGGCTATCAACAATGTCATTGGAAGTTAGCAAGGATTTGGGGGTCAAGAAGAAGCAAATTAGGGGCTACTGGTCCTGCTCATTTCTTTGGTTTTACTATATGCATCTTTAGCAAGTAAAATGGGGTATTTAGGACAGTTTGCAGCGTGTCATTTCTTAATAAAACATGGTAACTTTGACCATTAGGACGCCACGTAATTTTTGTTATTTGACCTTAAGTCGGTTCTTTGGTAATTTTTCAAAATTCTGCTGTTGGAAGGCAGTTTGGCCAAAATAGATGGCAATGGAATGTTGTTGATTATTTGATTGTTATTATGATATCTAAGGAGTTTGACGCCAAGTGTTATCTGTAGTGACAGCATTCCATTACAAAGTTTCCAACCTTCATGAATTTGCTGTTTATGATTTTTAGATTTGGTATGACTTAACACATGCTGTTTAGATCAAATATCCCCTTGAATCAACGACGGAATACCTTTTTAAGGATCAAATAATAACATCCTAGTTGATAGATCATAATGGAAACTGAAAAAGATGGGTTGTCAAGGGCATAGTATTCTGGATTGGTGGTTATGGATTAACTTCATTTGCCTCGACAAATTTGCCATCTCTTCCTTTAAGATAAATGGGTAGTGTCATATGGCTCTAATTTCCTATCATGGTTTCTGCTCCTGCTTTCAAGTGACAATGCTGTAATCCTTTGACAGAGTGATGACATTCGAACTAAAGGCCAGAATTTTATACAGCCAAAATTCGAAATGGTCAGGGAGCAATTTTCTCCCATAAGAACTTGGGTATGTTGAGTTATGATATGTATCCTCTAAATCTCTTAAATTGCATGTTAGCTGCTGACTTTGTGCAAGCTCTAATTTTCACCTGATTCCAGGCTGAAGATACCTCAAAGAGATGGCATCTGGAAAAGGATGAAGCATTCAAAGAGAATCCTCTACTGAAGGAGCTTTCTAAAACTTTCAGTTCTAAAGCCAAGTGATTCTTTCTACTTGTCTGTTGTTTAATTATGTGCAGTAGTCCATGCAAGTAGAATTTTGTGATCTGGAATTTTGTTATTGTCATGATCATTTCAGCCTCAATGCCGAGACCCCTGAATCCAATTCTCTTTAATCTAGTCATTGTTCTGCTGTAGATTATCCGCTGAATTTTTAGAAAAAGTTTGAGATTGGCTTGCTTTGGAAATTAGAAAACAAAGGACTTTGGAGGACAACTGTAACATATCTTGTTTGTGTGTTTCAAGCAAATAAAAAATGAAGATCATAATTTGTAAGGACTTCTCAATTTTTCTTGGAGTTATTTCTAACAAGCCCCTCAAAAGAGAAGCCTCTTCCTCCAATTGCCCCCCAGAATGTTTAAATGAACCTATACGCCTCCTGGGCGATTACAAATTTCCAATCAGGTAAAATTGGGTTAGGGAGCCCAACTTCAGGCTGAATTTGTCCTGTTGAAATGCACAAGGTCTCGATTGACAAATTACTTTCCTCACGTATACATTCACATGAAAGTTTTGAACAAATTTTTAGATAAGAAAATAAGTCAAGATGAATTTTGGATAATTACACTTATTATAAAAAATTTTGAACTAATAAAATATGGAGTACAATGTGCTTAACGATCAAATTTTTTTTAGTGGGTTTTGCATTTGTAACAAAGATACAAAAGATGGTAGCCAGATACTGATATTTGAAATAAACTTGAATTATTATCATAAAGACGCACAAAATTAGAATTCGTAGTGATATTGGGAATAATTAGATGTGGTTTAGAACGTATTTCTTTAAGAGTATAGGTAATTAAAAAATTTGGTAACCTAAAACCTTGTGACAAAATTTGGTCACTTCATGAAACTATGTGCGTTGCATATCACTGATTCAACCAAAAATTAGGCTTCCTATTCTAATTGTAGTTGATTGAGAAAATTACAATAGCTTAGGTGGCGAATTGGTTCAATAACATATTCAGGGGACAATATGAGAAAGAGTCATTTTCAAGAGACTTTATTACAATTAACCCTTTTTCTTATTGTGTCACTTTCCTATTCTCTTGAAATTCTTGAGATTAGAGGAAATAGAGAGATTGGATTACTTATTTACAAAAATTTCCAAATACGGAAAGAATGACTTCTCTTTTCTTGCATAATTAATAAGTCGTTCTCTTTTCTCAAGTTTTTTCAACTATTCCATTTATTACGCTAAACAATTCATGGTCTTGAATAAAGTAATTTTTCGATTCTATAGCTGTATTTCAATTACCATGGCATAATCCCTATAAAAATTGGAATTACGCTATTACGTGTTACAAAATTGAGGATGGCAGTTCAACTTAGAAAAGTTTCAAGGGAAAAGTTGATGAAAATTGAATTATTTGAAAGGATGTGCTTTTGAAGAAATCCTATCACATGAACTTGTCCTTTTGTATTACCAAATTGATAAGGGATAAGGTTGCAAATGAGTTGAGTCGAGTCGAAATTTGATATAATTGAAACAAATCTTGACTTAGTTTTACCAAACTCAAGCTTGAACTCGAACTCGACCTCAAATTTGAATTGAGTCGAGCTCGAGTTTGAATTTTAAAAAATAAAAATAATTATTTTATTTTCTAAAAAATGAATAAAATAGTAATCTTTCTTAATAAATAATAAAGTATTAGGGATATATATGTAATTTTACTATTAAAATAAAAACAATTATATATATATATATATAATCGAGTTGGTTTCGTAAGCGAATGAGTTGAGTATGTTTGAACTCGACTCAAGTTCAGTGTTGACCGAATTTGAGTTGAGTTTTAACTCAAATTACTCGAGATCGACTCACGAATGGCTTGACTCGCATACAATCCTAATAGGGAGGTATTCGTGTTTCTTTTGTTCATCCAATTAAAGATGCACTGCCTATCTCTCCAGAAGTTCATATCTAGAATAATCTGTAAGTATCAGCTCTTATTCCACCGCCTCAAATTAGTGCAAGTTAGCAACTGTAAAAACAAAGACCACAAGCCTAATAGATAAAACGACATTGACTAGTATAAATAGGCTTTATGGTGATAAGTTTAGAGCAAAGTAAGGGTACGTTTGACAAAATTAAAATCTGAAAACTGAAATCTGAAATCTAAAATTTGAAGTTTGAATCCATAAGTTATTGAATTGTTAAGTATTAAGGGTCTGTTTGATAACATAAAAAAGTGCTGAATCTGAACTTTTTCAGACATTCAGATGTTTTGAGTATTTGATAAATGAAAATCCATTTGCTGAACTTGCTAAGTAGTGCTGAACTTGTGTGTATTTTTTTCAGCATAAGAATCCTAACTGAATGCTTAATTCTGATAATAATCAATAGACTTACTTTACTTACCTTATCTTATCCACCAAATCTACCCTTGTTTATTAATTATGTTCAAAATTCTTATATAACTAAACAATCTAATATTCTCTATCTAATGATTTTCTATTTCTCTTTTCTCCCTTTTGAATGACTTTCACTTCTTTTCTATACTCCTCATATAATATAATTCATCTTTTATATTAATTTGATTTAAAAATATCTTATATCACTTTCTGTTTCACTTTTTATTATATTACCATTTTTCTTTCATATATGTTGTGTTTTAATTCTTTTTAATTTTTTTTAAATTCAACAACTATTAAAGAGTACAGGGAGCGAGAGTATTAGAGCACTTGTATCGTTTTTTGAAGTGGTAGGCCTAAGGTGAACCACACAAATCTTCCCGAGAGACTTAATCATGAGTCATAGCCATCAAATATGGGGCAAAGTGTTGAAAGAGTTCAGTCCAGAAAGCTTTGCTTGCAATTTGGTTGGGGGCCTCGTACATGTATTGTAGGATTGGCAAAAGTTTTGCTATTTTGGAAGCAAATCTGTTGGCTTTGGCAATTATTCTGCAATGCTTCTTCATCGAGCTTTCACCAATGTTTTCTAGAACCGGACCGGCCGTTGTTGGACCGCGAATCGGACATACCACCGGTCCGGTCTAGTATCAAACTCGGAAGTTAATGAAAAATCACTAGAAATCGATCGAACCATATGAACCGTTAAAAACCGTACAAACCATAACCGGCGGTTTTTAAATTTTCAAACAAAATGTTAAGAATGAAGCTGCGCAAATTCAAACCTGAGTCTCCATGTTTACATAAGACAATCTTACCACTAGACCAGCAAGTTCAGTTTGTCCTAAGAATTCTACTTAACTAAAAAATAGATTAAAAAAATGAAACCTTAACATTAAGAAAAGAAGCAACAAACGCACTTTTCTTTCAATCCATCACTTACTCGGCTTCAGGCTTCTAGGCCAACGGTTCCTCCAGTTCTCCTCTTGAATTTTTTTTTTTCAATTTTTTCTTCTTAACCCTTTCAAACCCAAATATCCATAACAAGATTTTCTCAAGTCTTCACCATTATTATCAGGCTATCATCTTCAGTAGATTGTAGACAAGTTGGAAATTTCAACTTTCACAAGATATTTGAGACTCAAGAGCTTTTCTTGTTTACCATCATCTTGGTAAGTTTAATTTTCCCTTTTCAAGGTTTTGGTTTTCCATATTATTATCTTTAGCCCATTTTTTTGCATTTTCTTCTTTTTTCTCTCAATTTTCATCCGTTTCCCCTAATTTTTGTTTTATTTTTATTTGATTAATTAAGGATGAAATTATGAATCATTAATTATTTTGCAATCATATTTGGAGAAGCTATTTTTTGGATGAAGTATTAAATTAATAAAATTTGACATGGATGAAGTATCAAATTAATAAATTTTGTATCAATGATTGTTAAGTTTTTTTTCTATGATGTTTATTGTGTTTTTATTGCTTTTTCTATGCTAAAGTAATTAGTTTACCGAACGCTCATTCATCTTGAATTTTATAGGTTTCATTGAAGCAACAAAATTAAAGACATGTTAAAGTTGATTTGTGAAAGTTGTCAAACAAAAGCTTAAAAAAAAAGTGCCAAATCGGACCACATGTTTGTATGTCTTGGTAAATCCGTAAATGGTAACCTCAGGATCCCATCAATTGACCATTTATTTACACTTGCCGCTAGGGTCGTTAGAACCATTAAATTTATTGGCACAAAATTGACTGTATCTCAATTGATGTTTGTTTCATTTAAACCTGGTTAGAGTTATTCTTACGCGAAAGTTTCATTTATTCTGTATATTAGATTTTTTTTATTGATTGGTAATATAACATGTTAATTAGTGATGTTTAGTAGCAATTAATTTTTTATGTGTTTAGTTGTATCTTTGTTTTTCAAAATTTTTTGGTTTGTTTTTGAGTTTGAGCAATTAGATTTATATTTTTATAATAAAATTTTAACTTTTTCAGGTTAAGTTGATGAAATTGTGAAGGTGGTGTTGTTGCTTATCATGCCACTGATGGAAGTTTGTTATTCAAATGGTTTGTCTTGAATATGAGTTGGACTCTTTTATGAACTTTTTTAAGTATTGTAAAAGAATTTCAATATTTATTTTATTTATTTTTGTGTTTTTATTTGTGATAATTGGTGAACATTTGGATTGTATCTATTTATGTTTGTAATGAATTTATGAAAACTTGTGAATTATGATATTTTAATTATGTTTATCATTCTAGGTTTTATGTATAACTTTTAGGAAATTTGTTATTATTTCAACTTAAATTTAGTTATGTTGGTGAATGCATTTTAGAAACTTAAGTTATCAATAACCATGTTAAATTGTAGTGTAGAATGAAGCCTTGTAAAGTACTTAACACTAAAGTTGCAAAAAAAAAAAAAAAAAAAAAGCAGAAAACCGTTGAACTGACCGGTTGGACCGATCGGACAGGCCCCCTCTCCGGTTTGCTAGCCGGTCCGAGTTTAAAAACATTGGTTTTCACTATATCCAAGCTCCCATCTAATTGACATCAGTTAAATTAGAGTATGGTGCTCCATTGATTTTGCACACGCTGTAGGATGAATACATAAAGGGAAATTCCTAATTTAGATTTAATATTGCTTATAAGTAATTTCGCTATTATTCTGTAGGTTTATAACTTAGTAAATGAAATATTCCTGCAATTTAAATTTAATGAGTTTTGAGAAAATTATTCAAATATTTTGTTGGGTTTGTTGTAGCTCAGAACTGGTTTCAAAGGTCAAAAATCTCGAATGATGCTAGGAAAAACGTAGCCAAAGAAATTTGAATTTAAAATTCAAATTTCAAATTTTAAATAATTTTCTCTCTGCTTGAGTTAATCCTGACCGTCCATCCAAATATATATATATATATATATATATATATACACATATATATGATAAAAAAATATGGCAAAGAACAAATAATGAAAATGGCTTCATAGCATGGAATGCAGATAACCAATAATAATAATAATAAAGCATGGTATTCAAATACTATTGAAAAGTAAGCTAGGTTTAACAGAAATTATTTTCTAGTTTTCAGTCATAATCTCCTAAACCACGTTCTTAATGATCAAATTTACCAACATTATTTGATTAAATAAAGGGGTAGAAAGAAAATAAACGACCGAATGGTAAAAGATCAATGAGAAACTCCTAAAATTATTACCATGGAATTTTCTACATAAAAATTTTGAAGGTACAACAAATGCAGACCCGAGATAGGACAACAAATAAAGTTCTTTTTTTTTGTTTGAATAAAATTCTTTTGTTTATATATATAAAAGAACAATTATTTGGTCAATGAAGTAAAGAAAGCTGAAAGCATAGACAAGGAAACAAAAGGGCAGACAGGAAAAAAATTGCACGTAAAGTCGAACAGAAACAAAATCCAAAAACTGATTTGCCTTTCATGTTTGTTGGACCAATTGTCATCAACTAGCCAAAAAATTTTAGAAAGCAACATAAAGTAATTGGTGGAAGTTATATCAACAAGAGCCACCACAATACTCATGACTCATGCGTAATCGTACAATTAAAAACCGCCTCTATTATAAATTGTCTGTTATTAATGTTATTGTTTTAATTAAATACTTCTATTCTAATTGTTTTTTAAAGAGAGATGTATAACAGTATTCGAGAAATTAATATAAGAACAATTCTACTTTAATTGACATACGATTTATACGACAGAGATAAATTAAAAGATAGTACAGTTATTGATTTTTAAGAGTTTCTATACTCATGTCTATCACATTGCGCATATTATATCTGTTTTTGAAGTCATTTTTTCAGATGAATATTTTCCATAGTCACTTTTTATGTTTTAGAAATTTACAAGGTACTTTAAAAATGTTTTCAACAGAATTCTACGTGATAGGCGCCACATGTTAATATTTTAAAGTTATTCCACAAACTTTAGCCTTTTAAGTTATCTCCTGTAATCTTACAATGGAATTGAAGTTAATATAAAATTTCACATATTCTTTGAATATGGATAAGACAGCTGTAATTGATTATCCCTTACATAATGCTAAAGGCAAATTAATTTCAGCATCTTTTTGTTGTATTTTTTAAGTTCAAATCAATGGCTAATTTTCAAGGTTGGCATAAACTCAATCAGCTGCCGCAAGTTGGTGATGGTCAGACCAGCATGCTTGTTGTAGAGGAAAATAGTGCAGCAGTTGAAGTTAGTGCAGATACTGACACGAGAGTCATGAAGAAGAGGTCAAAATCAATGCAAAACAAAACAAGATCAAGCAATATCCAGAGATGTTACTTGCTTGTGAATATCGAAAAATGGTCCCGCCTATGAGGTTAGTCTGGGGTTTTCTGTTGTCTGATCGTTGGACACAATGTTGCTTGTTTCCCTATCAGTGAGTTTAAGAATTGCTATGAAACATTCAGTTGATTGAGTGTAACCACAAGGTGGCCCTGAAATATCTAGTCGATGAAGATTGGATCATAAGATTGGTCCGAGATTTGTCTGATTGATTATGATTGCAAACACATAGGTTGGTGAAGAATCCTGTCAGTTGAATTGTGATTATCAAAATTACAACGTGAGTTGTCAATAAATTGATATCAAATTGTGCGGTGGAAACAATCTATTTAGATGCATGGATTATTGCAACGAGAAAAGTATTTGAAGATGAAGAACTAGTATAAAGTGATGTTGGTCGAATTTATAAGGGAGATTATTGTTCGTGATTGTGTTTAAACCTGATCCAGGAGAGAGTTTGATATAAGAGAGACAATGTTAACATATTAAATGTAGAACCCAAAAAATTCTACCAAAATTTGTAGGACATACATTTCATAAAATCAATGTATATGGAAGGGCAATTTACACATACAAATATATGTGGGAGAAGAGGAAAAATATTGATAATATATCAATAATCACACATAATAACAAGGCTATCAAATTTTACTTTTTTCAATTAACAACAATATTAAACTCTCTATTTATGGAGTAGATGATTTAGTAAACAAGCCTTATAATTATAAGAAATTTCTTACATCTAGAAATTTCAACAAAGTACCTACCTCTAGAAAAGTAAGATGCATTTAAAAAAGTTAAACGTTGGAGGTTGCTGAATACCCGAGTTTAGATAGGTGACCGTGAGAGAAGATGATACAGTCATTTAAGGATTCTCAAGACTCTTTTTCCTTGAAATTCAACCAAATTTCTTGTGAAAGTAAGGCCATGTTTAGATTTCAATTTTCTAAACAAATTTTTTTTTGTATTTTTCCCGAACACATTTCTCAATCATCTTTTTATCTCACATACATCAAATCTATACAGTATATATTTTTTTAATAAAAATTTCTAAATATAGCAATTCAAATGAACCTAACTTTACAGGTGAGTGAATAACTCTTGGGATATAATTTATTCCGGTAGTTTCAAAGAAGTCTCAAAAGTGGAAGGATTACTCCAATACTAGGAAAATAATTTTAAACTTGACAGGATTCTAAAATCAAATCCAGACGCCTTTGTGCTACCATAAGTGTTGAGAATGTCACAGGCAAATTCTCACTTGGAGTTTACATTAAACACATTATGCTTGCAGCTCCGTAAAATAGGGCGGCAAGGCTCAAATTTCCTGGCTTTATGTAATTATTTTTTATTATTTAATAAACAGATCTTATTTAAAATAAAAACCGTGTTTATCACATACAAAAATCGTAATATTAACAACATTGTGAACAATGTGAGACAAAAGGAAAATTATCTGCAATCAATTTGTGAAAAATCCATTTGAGTGTAACAAATTTTTAGACGAGTCTACATTGCAACTGAAAAATTATTAATTTTAGCTATGAAATGAATAAAATGCGATGCAGCATAAATTAGTACTAAATTGTCAGAATGGATTTTGTTAGCATCGTTGTACTCAAGAACTTCGATGCACTAATTGGAAAGTATAGAAGACAAAAGAGAGAAACTCACATTTTTATTTCATTTGAAAGTCTTAATTGGCGAAAAAAAATTATGGGGTAAGAGCATATAAGCCACTGTATTATATTTGAACTCTAATTCTCTAATTATTGCTTGAATTTTGATGACAACTGCTAGACAGTTTGTAAGAATCTATGTCTATGTGGCAGTTTCTTGCCTTAACTTTAGAATCGATTATGTTTTCGAAGTCTGAAACTTCTGTAAAACATTAAGAAAAAATGGCCCCTCAAGTAATAAGTTGATGTACTAAAACAAATAGTATGGTATCAACCTGATTAACGTTGAAAACCACCTGCCACCCAATGAACAATTCTTTACTTTTCTTTGACATCACAAACAAATAGTATGGTATCAACCGTTGAAAACCACCTGCCACCCAATGAACAATTCTTTATTTTTCTTTGACATCACAACTTTGGTAATTCTGGAACATAAATCAAAGCCCAAATTTTAAATTTTGTTCTTTGGATGTCGTAAAGATAAGGGTAAATTATATACATCTCCCCCTTGTAGTTTCGTCTATTGCCACATGACCCCTTCTAACATTTCAAAATGTCCACTTCATTTCTCCTATAATTTTACGTAAAGTGAAAACTTAACGAAATATAGCCTATGTAATGTTGTTAATTGAAATTCCAAAATGCCCTTACTTAAATACTAAATCAATCGACGGCTTAATTGCCTGGTATAAAAGTATCAGAGGATTACGTGACTAAATGGAAAAAATCACAAGAGGACAAAGTGAATATTTATACATACCATAAAGGGGTGATATGGAAATTAAAATTTTATCACACTTGCTTTTAGAGCGCGTTTAGTATAAATGTCATAACTGATTGTGTATTCTATCCATTTGCTACTTTACATAAAACTACAGGGGATTATGTGGCTATTTTGAAACCTCAGGATAATCATCTAACATTATATAAAATCATAGGGGGTTATAAGTAATTTACTCTAATGATAACTTTCTTCAACTTCCAAGTGTAAATATGAATGCAAGCTAGAGCAGCTGAACGCAAAAAAAAACCTTTCATCTACAACTCAATAATGGAGACAGCCTACAGTCCTATAGCTGTACCTTGTTCTTGTATTCTTTTATACTTTCTAATGCTTGCATGGAAAGTATTCAACTGCGCGTGGTTAACTCCCAAGAGGCTGGAGAAGCGGCTGAAAGAGCAAGGTCTCAGAGGAAATCCTTACAAATTTCTCCATGGAGACTTCAAACAGATTTCAACCTTGCTCAAGGAAGCTCATTCCAAGACAATCAATCTCTCTGATGACTTATTCCCAAGAGTTATTCCTCATCTCCATGAAGCCGTCAAGAAATATGGCAAGTACTATCTTCTTTTCAATTATGTGATGCTTTCTTTGCAAACATTTCATGGATTTCTTCAATAATTGTAATAATGTTTCAAGACTTTTTGTTTTGTTTTTGACGAATATAATTTTTTGCTTTAAGTCACACTTAATCTTCTATCTTAATAAATTTTCTATTTAGGAAGTTTCAAATAAACAATTGTTAAGTGTAATTGCACCAAACAATGTATATCTCTAACCTTTCTAGTTGAAAATTGTATAATAGATAGTGAATCTTGAAAATAATATTATTTATGTGATAGCGTGCCTCTTGTAATAGGCCAATCAATCGGGTCTAATGAGTCGGACTTTGATAAGCTCAAGTTCAACTTATTTAATTTGGAACATTTTCGGGTTTCGGGCTATGAGTTTCGGGTTCATAAATGTGAAGCTCATACTCAGCTCACATAATATTCGGGTTGTGAGTCTTAATTGGGTTTAGCCCAAACTCACTTATTACTCCTTAATTTTCTTAATATAATTACTATAACTATTAAGTTGTAAAACTAATTTAACATTTACAAAACTATAATATTAAAACTAAACATCAACAAATAATAGTTCTTAAAAAGTATATAAACCAAAATTTTTTCAACAATATTGATATTTAATTCATTCAAAATGCATGAAAAATAGTAATAAAACATACGATCATAAGCAAATACATCTTTAAAAGTTGAAACTTTTTTTTATAATCTTGTGATTTGAATCCAAACATGCTTGATGATTTGTGTTTGTAGATCAAAAAGAAATCAACCAATATTATGTCAACACAAAAATTTATTCAACCAATAAGAAAAATTAGAGATTTAGTTATGCATCACAAATATTGGCTCTCAAGAAAGTTCATGGAAGAGTCTTTAGATGTATTTTTATATTTTGTAATATATATATATATATATTTAGTATTTAAACCAAATATATGAGTGGAACGGAGTCCAAGACACCAAATATATGAGTGGAACGGAGTCCAAGTGCGGACCTTTGGTACGTGGAGCAGAGGAGAGAGTGTGCAGTGAAGCAGAGCTTCTTTCTCTCAATCTTGCTTAGTCCGATATACCACAGATCTTGTTACAGAAAATCTTTTTATTTTTGTATTTTTCTTGTTCTTCTAATTTTTGTCTTTCTATTGATTTTAATTCAGAGTATTTATGCCAAAGTAAATCTATTTTTGCTTGTCTTAAATTTTTTAGAAATGATGCGGGATGGTGGTGTGCTACTTTAGATTAGCTAGCGTCTTCTATTTGTATATGTGCTAAACACTGGTCTGTTGTTTCAATTTTCTCTAAAATTTTGTCAAAATAATAATAGGTGTCTGGTTGTTTGAGGGTTTGTAATGCTAATCTGTATGCGTTTTCTGGAGTAGATGTAAATTGAAAAGGCGGTTCAAAATTCATATAAAATATCAGGATGATTAACTGGAATTTAAGAAATAGATGACTACTAGATACTTTAAGAAAGATAACTGAGATTTTACCTTCCTTACTTTAAATCCAAATTTTCCTTCTGATGCTATGAAAATGGGAATCTTGTGATTAGGAGTTTTGCCTCACCGGATCTTCCCCTGACGCCTGCTTTGTAATTGAAAGGGTTTAATGGGTACTACACCGTCTTTTGGTCTTTTAGGATCCTAAAACAAGGTATCTTTTTTAGAGTTTCCGGTTGTTTGGATCTAATCTAGGGTTGGCTGCCTAAATCTCTACTTTTCTTATTTCTCTTTCGTCTTATGCTAGCAATATGAGAGAGCTAAAGACTGTAGAAACTGCTAAAGAACGTATGAAATTGGAGTTTTTATCGGACGCTTTAATTTACAGGATGTAAGTGCATCGTACCCAACATTGGTCTGGGACATATGCCTTTATAGACTTCTTGTGAAAACTGTGCGGACTTAAAATTTTTGACTCAAAGTCCGTGGATATGACATGTTAACTTTACGGACTTAAGACCTACTGAAATCCGTAAAAGTATCAATATGGCCGAACTATACAGTGTGGCTGACAACTAATAAAAGCTTTATGACCGATCTATACATAGATTCTAAATCAATTTGGCCAGGCTATACAATGTGGCCGACAACTAATAAAAGCTTTATGACCGATCTATACATAGATTCTAAATCAATTTGGCCAGGCTATACAATGTGGCCGACAACTAATAAAGGCTTTATGACCGATCTATACATTATAGCTTTGGACAAGATGGCCGAAAAATTATCCTTCAATCATATTTTCAATGTTGCTCATTTCTTCTGGTCCCAATGTTTCCCAATAATGATCATCATTATATTCTTCATCTGCTTCGATATCCAAATGCCTTGCTCCTGTGCTCATATAATATCCTTCCAAATATTTTTCAAAGACTTCTGGATAATTGGTACTTATAGTGAAATCTTTTTCTAACTTAAACCTGTATGGGACATATATCTTTTGTATCTTATTTTCATATACTAGTCTAATTCCATTTTCCCATTGATCTATGAAATGTCTGTAAGCTAATTGGATCATTTTAGCATTTATCAATTGTTCTTTTAATTCTAATGGACATTCCACTAGACTGCTGCTGATTTTCTCTAGTTCTTCTGTCGTTCTCCTTGCTGGTGGTATATTGCTGACTGTAATCATCATTCTATGTATTGCTGGTTCTATATCAAAAAGTCCTATCCATTTTGCTGGTGCGGATTTGATATGTACAGTTGCCCACTGTCCATAGTCTAGCATTTTTCTGATGAAGTATCCGAGATGAGTTCCAAGACAATAAGTATCTTCTGGATTTGTAACAATAATTTTTTCCAGAAATCCGGCATCCATAAGAAATTGTGGTGTTAAAATAACTCTTTCCCCATTTACTCTTAGTATCTTTGGGGATGAATATTTTGATAAGATAATAGTGGGTCTTGTTATGAAACAACTAAAAGTGTGGATGTCCCTTTGTATTTTCAAGAGGATTAATTCATGATTTATGGTTACATTATGTATAGAAGTTACAATCCATAAATCTATTCATGTAGTGGAGAAACCGTTTCATAGGTTTCTTCATATTATTGTAGTAGTGGATGTTTAATAGGATTTATGTACCTTTAATCTTGTAGTACCTATATATAGAGGTACATTGACATCCTTTGGTAGGACTTTTGTATCTTGTTGGAATCATAAGAATATCATTCTCCATTGCTCTACTTTTCCTCTAATATCTCTATTCATACTATAGTAGTTTATTAGTTTTACAACACGTTATCAGCACGAAAGCTCTACTTTTGAGCAAAATGTGAAAACGGAGGCTCTATCTTGAACAAAAGTGAAACACAAGATTTTGTCGAAATTCTGCTCGCATTTCTTCAAGTAAATTCTGAGGTAAGTTTCTAACTCACAAACTTGTTTCAATTTCTTATGGCTAATATTTGAATTATTGCAAAAAATACAAGTGCCTATTGCTGAACAACCACTAAACATAAATATATATTGTTTAACATCTTTGAGGTAATATTTCTCCTTTTAATTCTACTCATTTATCTTTAGAATTATTTATTATAAACACTTATATTCTGATGCATTGAATTTTGGAGATGCTATTATAGAAAATCAATTATATTTGAGGATCTACTTGTCCTTTGAAATATTTAAAGAAAAATATTCGATCACCTGAAGATGGTCGTTCTTGAACAAAAATATTTGGCCACCAGAAGATGGTCATTATTTCAAAAGGTTGGTATGATAAATTTACCTGTGGCTACAAGAACATAATTATGCGATTTTCAGAATAATTTTCCAGTGGAAATTGTGTTGAGAAAATTTTATTCATAAGATATATTGAAAATGATACTCTCCACAATTGATTTCTCGAATATGCTCCTGTAGTAGCAATATTAAGAGAAAATTTTGAGAAGTATTATGTACTTATTGCATGCTTGTTCTAATCCATTTCCAGAAGTGAATGTGACTAAATTTCAATTTACTAGTTATGGTTGATGCCATGACTATGATTTTGGTAAATATATATTTTACCATAACAAGAGAAAAAATTACCACTTGAAGTGGGATAATAATGATAAGGACAAAAAAGTAAGGATCCTAAGATAAATGTTTCGAAGTACCTATGAGAAATCAAAATTATAATAGCATTTTCACATGACCAATCTTTAAACATCCTGAAGGTGTATGATGCTTGATTTAATTTATGATAGTAATTGACTTTTCTTCCTGAAGAAGAAATGGATGTTAAATATTTGGGATCAAAGGATTATGGTGATGATATTTGTCCCATAAAAATTATGGTGACAATGATATGTGTCTCATTAATAAGTGCTACTACATATACTATATTCCAGTAAGAGAGACAAACACAATCAATAGTTGTGCTCAAGTGATTGAAAACTCCAGAAGAGTCACTACTATATTTCTCCTTGTAGGAGAAAAATTTATCATAAATAAAGCACTACTTTTTACCATGTCTCGAAAAATTTATTGAATTTGAATATCCAAATTGAGACACTAAATGAGACAATGACAAAAATCATGTTTAGAAATCAAATGAGATAAAGGTTAATTATATCATAATAATCATTCGAGAGAGAAATGATTATCTATATAGTTGTCTTCATTCTCATTTGATTTATAATTATCACCTACAGTAAACCAGAAGTTTACTGATCCCAATGGATATATGATTTGACAAAAGTGAGAATATTTGAGAGCCGACAAATATTTATACATACCCCCTTTATATTATATATGGCTCTAAAAGAAATTTAGAATTTATGTCGGGTATGAATCACTTTTTACGATTAAATATCGTAAAATATTTGATGAGCGATCTATTAAATGATTTATTTATTCTGATGAGTTACGATTCCCGACATTAGGGGGAGGAAGAAATCAACCGAAAGAAAATCACCTGAAAAATTGGATTTTCTCGATCCTTATACAAAATAACGTGAACTGAAAGTTCAAGAAATTATTCATTTGCAGAAAATTGCAAACCAGTTGTCAGATATATATCGACTCCAGAAGAGTTATTAAATCAACCATTCCTGCAGGAAATACCTTGATTAAAATTGATGTCCCTGAAGGACATGCACAAATGATACAAATAAATTTAAGGCCGGCCTACCTAAATAAGGTATAAATTGATTTCAAATATCTCCGGAGATTAAATGTCATGACAAAATTCAACCTCTTGAAGAGGTTGCTCCTGAAGAGCCAACTTATGAAGAGAATGAAATCATAAAAAAAAATTAATTGGAGTCTAATAAAATGTAGCACTTGATATTATAGAAGTTGATGAGGATCATAAATCTAAATCGGTTGATGAATGTCGGTATAGAAATGATTGGAAAAATGGAAAGATGCGATTCAATTTGAATTGGACTCATTGGCTACAAGAAAAGTTTTTGGACCTGTAGTCCAAACACCTGAAGGTGTAAAGTCAGTAGAATATAAATGTGTATTTGTGAGAAAAAGAAATGAGAAAAAAGAAATTATGAGGTATAAAGCAAGACTTGTAGCCCAAGAATTTTTACAAAGGTCTGGATTTGATTATGATGAAACGTATTCACCTGTAGTGGATGCTATTATATTTAGATATCTTGTAAGTTTTGCAGTACATGAAAAATTAGATATGCGTCTAATGGACGTCGTTACTGCATATTTATATGGGAATCTTGAAAATAATATTTATATGAGGATCCCCGAAGGATTCAACATGCCTGAAGCATGCAAATCGAAACCTAAAAATATTTATTCTATTAAATTACAAAGGTCTCTGTATGGGCTCAAACAATCTGGACGTATGTGGTATAACCGTCTCAATGAATGTCTGACAAAAGAAGGTTATACCAATGATCCAATATGTCCATGTGTTTTTATTAAGAAAAATGGATCAAATTTTGTGATAATTGCTGTATATGTTGATGATCTAAATTTGATTAGAACTCCTGAAGAGATTCAAAATAATGTTGAATATTTGAAGAAGGATTTTGAGATCAAGAATTTTGGAAAAACAAAATTCTACCTTGATTTATAAATTGAGCATTTGAAAAGTGAAATTTTTATCCACCAAACTGCTTATACCCGGAAGGTATTAAAGCAGCTTTATATGAATAAGTCACATATATTAAATATTCCAATGGTCGTCAGATCATTAGATTATAATAAGGATCCTTTTAGATTGCGAGAGGAAGATGAAGAGATATTTAGTCCTGAAGTACTATATTTCAGTGCAATTGGTGAAGAATATTGGAATGCAACGATTAAAAGATCTCAAATAATGTTTGCATCAGGGGGAGAAATTAATACACAAGAATAGTGTACTCTTTTTCCTTCACTAGGGTTTTTGTCCCGATGGGTTTTTCCCTGGTAAGGTTTTAACGAGGCATATTCTTTGTGTAATTGACATCCAAGGGGGAGTGTTATGAAACAACTAAAAGTGTGGATGTCCCTTTGTATTTCCAAGAGAATTAATTCATGATTTATGGTTACATTATGTATAGAAGTTACAATCCATAAATCTATTCATGTAGTGGAGAAACCGTTTCATAGGTTTCTTCATATTATTGTAGTAGTGGATGTTTAATAGGATTTATGTACCTTTAATCTTGTAGTACCTATACATAGAGGTACATTGACATCCTTTGGTAGGACTTTTGTATCTTGTTGGAATCATAAGAATATCATTCTCCATTGCTCTACTTTTCCTCTAATATCTCTATTCATACTATAGTAGTTTATTAGTTTTACAACAGGTCTGAGGAAAAAATTACTGAGTGTATATATACAATGGCTATTTATTTTCTGGTGGTCACAGGCTTCTGGATTGTTTGGGCAATGTTTTTCTGGGTCGATGAAGAAAGATGGATGTAGTCTAATGGCTGCTGTATTTCTAATTGGGTCTTTTGCTATTTCATAAAAGTATTGTTGGACTGCCATTAATTTTGAATAATATTGGCCTTGGGCTTTTTGGCTAATAATTTCTTGGATATGTAAAGGGAGGAAACTAAGTAGGTGATATGGTTTAAAAAATATTTTGGGCTTAAGAAATTCAAATGGTCTTTCTGAAATGGGCTTTTCTTTTATAAAAATTGGTTGTTTTATTGGGCCGGATGAAGAACTGGCCATTTGAGATGCTGTATGAGACAGCCTTCCTTTGAGCTCCCCAATCTCAGAAATTTGTGAGAGAATAGTATCTCCTTGTGAGCCTGAGATTTTATACATTTCTTTGAGTTGTTCAGTTAAAGATTTTATCTTTTCTTTTTGAGAAAAATCCTCTTCTTCAAAATTTCTACACTTTGAATTTAAACTTCTAATAGCTTGCTCCATACTTTTGCAATGTCTACAAAATTCTATTCTATTTGTGTTATCTTTTTCTAATGCATATTGATAATTTCTACTGCTACTAGGGGCATCTGTATGTTGATATACTGGCACCCTCATGCTATCCATGCTAGTTTTAGGATCTACATAAAATGTTGTTCCTATATTTTGCCTAGCAAATTCTAATGCTTCATGTATGCTATGAAATGCTTTCCATAAAGGATTATGAAAATGGTTTATTTGTTCTATAACGGAAATCCATTTGGAATAGATTCCAGGTGTTTTTCCTTTAATTACTACGTAATATGAAAAACTTTGTTTTGGAAGATTATTAAAATAAAATGCTAATATATTAAGATTTCTAACTTTATCAGTGCTATTTCTGCTATTCCAGAGGTTATTTAAGATATCTGCTGGATGTCTTCTAAATTACCTTCCTCTTGGTTATGGAAATGTAGACTTGTACCTTTAGGGTACTTTGTAAGTTCCCACTGGCCAATTTTGACTTTCTGGAAGTTATATGCCATCTGCTAAGAGATCAGAAGAATTGTTAAAAAACCGTGATAAAAAATCTGCTAAATTATTATCTTTACCTTTAATGTGTTCGAAAACTACTTTATATCCATTACCAATAATACTATCTACAAAATTTAACCATCTTCTAGTAGAACTTCTTTTTTCATTATGTTTATCAAAAAACTTTTTTATTGTTTCACAGTCTGTTCTAATAGTTATTTCAGGTTTGTTGATTATAAAAAGTCTAAAATTATCCAAACTATATTTTACTGCTAATAATTCATTATCTATACTACTTCTATTGTCTTTTTCCTTATATTTACCACTAGCATATCTACAGATTTGTTCATTGTTTTTATCGCTATATTTGTTTGATTTTGCAAAAAGAACTGTTCCCCATCCGGTACTACTGCCATCACATTCTATTATCAAGTAATCTGTGTCTAATGGTAATTTTAGATCATGTAAATTGCTTATTGTTTGTTTAATTTCTTGTATTAGTTTGACGTCTTCTTTATTAAAGAATTTTTGTCCTTTTAAAGAGGTTTTATTATACAATGGTGCTACTAGGTTATTTAAATTTTTAATAAAAGGTCTTGCATAATTTAATAATCCTAAGAATTGTTGAAGTTTCTTTGTTTCTTCTATCTTATCTGGAAATTCTAAAATCTTTTTACAAATATGTGGTTGTAATTTTATTTTTCCTTGTCCTATTTCTGTTCCTAAAAATTCTATATTTTTTCTAAAAAATTGTGCTTTTTTATTACTGATTATTATTCCGTGTTTAATAAATTCTGAGAATACTAATTTTAGATGGCTTACATGTTCTTCTTTGTTTTTTGAAAATACTAATATATCATCTATATATACTATGACAAAATCTTTATATTTATTAAAAATATTATCCATTTTTCTTTGAAATATGGCTGGTGCATTTTTTAACCCAAAAGGCATTACTAACCATTCATAGTGTCCTAAAGGACATGTAAAAGCTGTCCATTCTATACTTTCTTTATGCATTTTTACCTGCCAAAATCCTGACTTACAATCAAAGTTACTAAAAATATATCTATATTGGATTCTATTTATTAACTCATTTTTATCTGGTATATCATAGCTATCTTCTTTAGTATTGTCATTTAATCTTTTATAATTTATTACCATTCTGCTTTTTCCTCCAACTATTTCACTATGTTTTTTAACTATAAATGCTGCACTTCTGTGTGGACTAGTACTTCTTCTAATTATTTTTAACTTATTTAGATCAGCTATATGCATTTCGAATTCTTTTATATCATCATTACTAGCTTCTATTTTTGCTGTGCTAATTTTTAAATTTGGATTTAAAATATCTAACTTACATTATGTTTTGTCCTTATCCCAATGAATAGTTGGATTTTCTCCAAAAATTTCTAATTTTTCTAATTCACTTATTAGTTGGTCTATATCTCTATGTCCTGTTTCTAACAGATCATATAATTTTTCATTATTTAAAATAGTTTCTATTGTGTCATAATTTTCTATCTCTAAATATTCTTCAAATTCTTTGTCTTCTAAACAGTTTTCAATTCTTTGTGACGAATATAAAGGCCTTTCTCCAGTCATCTCCATATTGTCAAAAGAATTAGTTTTCTGATTCCTCCCCCTATATTCCTGGGTTGAATCATTCTTACAGCTACCTTTTATATCACATTTACAATTATCTTTTTCTTCTAGTCCTAAGAGTCTTGTAAATTTATTATCTTTATTTATTTTAAATTTATTGCTGGTTAAAAAAGTATTATATGGTAAAAAATGTTCTCTAAGGAATGTTAATCCTGTTCTAGTAAGAATCATGCCATGATATGCCTGTAAAATAAATGATAGTCCTAATATCATTTGATAAGGAAAACTTCTAATATATATTTCTGTTACCGGATATGGTTGTGTACAGTGTATGCTATCTATTTCAAAAAATAATAAAGAATTATGTAATGCTGTATCATATGTATATGTACTTCCATTCATTTGTCTAGCCGTTCTAATATGGTATGCTTTTTCATAATATTTTTCTGGAATTAATTCTTGTTGGATTACTATATTACTAGCTCCTGTGTCTATTACTGCTAATAATTGTGTCTCAAAATCTCCTATTTTTATTCGAGTTTTTACTTCTATGGATGTTATATTTGATGTTCCTGCTTGTAATAATTCTAGATCATAATTATGTTTTATTTCCTCTATTTCTGGAAAGATTTCTAAATCTATGTTTTCTATAGATATTTCTCTTTCCACTGTTTTTCCTTTGTTTAGTTTTTCTATCTTTTGTTCTAATTGGTCAACCTTATTTTCTAAAATTCTTATTCTTCTTTCCAAATAATGTTCTAAAGGCACATTTTCTTCGATTGTTTCTTTTTTAGTATTTTCTACTAAAACATATTCCTGTGCAAGTTTTTCTAAACAGTATTTGCATCCTTCTATATAACATAGCTGACATTGAAACCTTAATTCTATTGACGGATATTTATTACTGTTATAACATGCTTTACTATAATTTCCTTTCCTATGTTCCCATTTATGGATACATTCTACATCAACTAATTCTAAGTCTTCCAATACTTTAAAGTCTTCTTTCATTTCTTCTAAATATATATTATCCATGATAGTTATGTTTTCTGATTTTTCCAAAATTTCATCTATAAAACTTGTGTTTTCTTGTTCTATAAAATCTGTTAAATTTAAGTCTTCAGATACTATACTATAAATACTTTCTGTCTCTAGTATATTATCATCTATTTCTATTAAATCTTCCGAAAATAATTCTATTAAGTGAGCTACTCTATTAAAAGAGTTATGTTTTTGTGGACAATTTGTTGCTAAATAATTTGGTTGTTTACAAATAAAACAAGATAATCTATTTCCATAAGTTCTTTCTGGTCTATATCTTTTAACATGATGTTCTTTTTTGAGAAATGGTTTTCTAGCTTTGCTTTTCCTAAGATAATATTGTTTTCTAGGGTATCTTTTATAATTTTTATAAGGCTTTCTATATCTTCTTTTTTCTTTATCTTTTTCTCCATATTTTTGTGGCGTGTATATTTCTGAGCAAAAACTATATTCTCCTTTTAATTGTCTTTGTATTTTTATAAAAGTACATTATTCTACTAGTCTATTGATTATAAATCTTACTGCCGTACTCACATTTTTTAATGTTGGTTCCATGGGAGTTGCTTTGTATAAGGTATATATTTTCTTTCCTAAGTCGTCTGGTAATTTTGCAAATAATTTTTCTATAATTCCTTCATCATAAAAACATCCTGCTAAACAACTATAATATAAAAGTCTTGTAGAAAAGGTTTAATATATTTCCAGTTTCTAATTGATAATTGTTCTAGTTTTCTTACAGATTCTATCTGTGTCATTACTCCTCCTCTATTTGGACTTGTTGCTAATAGAATTTCTTTTACTCGATTAACAAAATTCATTGGATTGACCCCATGTGCCTGATCTTGTTGTAACCTATCTGGAAATTTTTGTTTAAATGCTTCCCATGCTGCTCTTGCTACTCCTTCTAAAAATGTTTCTAAATATGTATACATTTCTATTACGTTATGATCGAATCCTTTTTATATATAGTTTCTTACTACTCTAGCTTTCCAGCTTCCTATTACATCTTCTATCATTTGTGGATCGTAAGATGTTAACATTAAAGTTTTTCCTTCATCTACTGAATGTTCTTTTATTTCTAATTCTAATGGTCTTCTTTTTCCCCTAGAACTATATTTTTCCTCTGGTTCTCTATATTCATTATAGACTATTCTGGGTGGTTGTCCTGGTTCATATGTTCTAACATTTCCCGTATGACTAGGATCAGTCTGCATACCTGTTGGTCTGTTACTGCTTTCACCACTTTGTTGTTGTTGGTCCATTAATTCTCTATATGATATTATGCTAGCTACTTCTAAATTATCTTTAGATTTTTCTTCTTCTATTTTAACTCTAATATTTCCTATATTATCATAGTATAATACTTCGTTTAATGCTATTTGTCCATTTGCTTCCAATTTTCTTTCTAAATCAAATAGTTCTTTTTCTGTTAAATTCATTTTTAATTCTTTTGGATAAAGAATCCTATGATCTATTTCTATTAATTCTTCTTCTAATAAATTTATTTCGATAAGGTCTGATTTTATGTTAGATTTGTCTATTTCTTCATTATCTGTTCCTAAAGCTGTTGGTTCATAATTATAAAATCTAAGGCTTGTTCTTCCTTGACTATTTTTATATATTATACTATCTTTTGGTACCATTGGATTATTTTCTTCTATAAATTTACTAATCTCCCATTCTTCTCCTGCCAAGTTTTCTGAACTTACTTCTATTGGTTTTATTAATTTTATTCCTTTACTTGCCGTAGCCTCTACTATTGGCTTTATTTCTACCTTATATCTGGTTTTACTACTATTTGTTAATCTTCCTATAAATCCGATACTTATTGTTAAATTATCTCCTTGAAAATTTTCATATCCTTTAGTTTGTATTCCTATTTCTAAATTTTTTATATCTTCTAAGGTTATCATAAAATCTGGGCTGCAATAAAATATTCCTCCATTCTGATTCATATCTACTTCTATACTGGCTATTAATGCATCTTCTACTTTTTTATGTCTCTTGTCTAATACTGCTAATAATACTTTTTTCCCCAGTCCTTTTCTTATTAGTCCTTTAATTCCTATAACTATTAATCCTATATGCATATATGTATACTGTCTTCTAATTTGGTTTATGCTTTGTTGTGTTATCATTCCAAGATTTACGGGGTTACTTAATGCGCTCACTGGTTCTTCTCTGCTTTGTCTAAATAATCCTGTATTACTTCTAAGAAATCCTACTGAGTACAAGGTTCTTGGGTTTAATAAACTTATTTCATTATTCCTGTATATTTCCAAGTCTCTATCTACGTCTATTGCTTCTTCTAGATGCATGCTCCTATTCCTTCTTAATTGTCTCCCTATATTTAATACACTAGTTCCTACTTGTGTGTTTTCGTTGACTGTTCTGCTAGGTCCTGAAAATGATGTTCTACTAGCCATCTTTTAAAATTTTTGTGGTTTAGGATTTACCGAAAATATATTACTAAGATGTGGTTTACTATCTACAAAATGCTAATACCAATTATCTTAATATAATTACTATAACTATTAAGTTGTAAAACTAATTTAACATTTACAAAACTATAATATTAAAACTAAACATCAACAAATAATAGTTCTTAAAAAGTATATAAACCAAAATTTTTTCAACAATATTGATATTTAATTCATTCAAAATGCATGAAAAATAGTAATAAAACATGCGATCATAAGCAAATACATCTTTAAAAGTTGAAACTTTTTTTTATAATCTTGTGATTTGAATCCAAACATGCTTGATGATTTGTGTTTGTAGATCAAAAAGAAATCAACCAATATTATGTCAACACAAAAATTTATTCAACCAATAAGAAAAATTAGAGATTCAGTTATGCATCACAAATATTGGCTCTCAAGAAAGCTCATGGAAGAGTCTTTAGATGTATTTTTATATTTTGTAATATATATATATATATTTAGTATTTAATAATAATATATTTGGATATATAATTATACATAATATCAAAATATAAATATTATATATGTATACAGATAATTAAAAGGTCGGGCCTATATCGGGTTTGAGCCTAATAGGACCCAAGCTCGGCTCATATTTAATTCGGGTTTAATTTTTAAACTCAAACTCAGACCGGTTCACTAAAATGTCGGACTCATCAGGCTTTTTGTCGGGCCGAATGAGCCAAGATCGAGTTAGCCCAGCCCCATTGACAGTCCTATCCTGTTAGCATGTTGTGTTTACATCTACCATTGTCGTGCTTACATTATCTCAAAAAATCAAAAGAGATTGTTGTTAAGACCCTTAATTCCAAGTACTAATTTTTAACATCATCACGTTTTTAGAATTATAAAAGAAAAACATAAAGATAGCATCATAGCAATACTAATGCAGAGACAAGGAGGTGCTTGATAAGTACACGTTTCAAAAAAAGGAATGAATTTCAATTTGAATCATATCCATTCGTAATGTTTGTTAAAAAATTAATCAGAATCAATTAATAGGTTTCATAAACCATTTCTCTGGTTTCATGACTTACTTTTAAGGAGTAGAGTTTCATTTATTCATTATTTTTTTTATTACAAAACCTATTGCTGTAAAACTACCAATTACTCCAAGGGCTTTTATCAAATCCATTATTATTCCATAAAACAGTAAAACCTCTATAAATTAATAACCTTAGAACCATACAAATTCTATTAATTTAAAGAGGTATTAATTAATCGATAAATTAATAAATTATTAATTTATCTAGTGTACTTACAATTCAAAAAATACTCATTTAATCAATGAAAGTTCTATTTTATTTTATAAAAATATGAATTATTCTATTAATAAAAGGAGGCTAAATGTCTAAGCAATATAAATCAATTCATATCTACTTAATTTGCAAGTATAATTTAATTCTATTAATATCTTTAGTATACATGCATAACTGTTATGTGGAAGGGAGCACTCAAAACATCAATAACTTTTCATAATTTTTTATTACAATATCAGAATTCAAACCCAAAACTTTTAGATACAATAAGAAAAATTAGGGATGAAACTCAAGTAGATTTAAATTTTACGAAAAAACAACAATAGACTCATATTTTAAGAAAATATGATATGTAATTATTAATTTAGAATATGAATGGGACCAAAAGGTTGTGTAATGTTTTCGAAAAAAAAAATATTATCTTATTATTTGATTAAAATTATTAATTTAACTTGTTAGGCCTAGTCGGGACTAGAAAAAATTATTATTTAATAGAGGTTATTAATTTATCGAGATTTTACTTCATATTCTTAGTGATAGTGACGGCTCCTAAGTATCCTTGATTTATGATGTTTGTTTAATTTGAGTTAAAACGAGTGGTAAATGACTCTCAGGTAAGAATACATACATATGGCTTGGACCAAAGCTGAGAGTGGTGATCATGAACCCTGAACACATAAGGGAGATTACATCAAAGCTTTCCATCTTTCAAAAACCTGGTGGTACTCCAGATACCAAATTGTTGGTACAAGGGCTGGCGAGCTATGATGGTGATAAATGGGCTAAACACAGAAAACTCATCACTCCCGCTTTCCATGTGGAGAAATTGAAGGTCTTCTCTAATTTTTTCTGGTTTATTTAGTGAACTATCACTTCATTTTTGATAGGATCTGTTGGAAAATTTATTATTTCATTGAAATGAATGAGTTCCCGTAATAAAGTGGTAGAGTATCAGATTAAGCAACAAACAAATAGGGAAATTACTTGTAACCCCTTTGTACTTTAGCATAACAAATATCAAATGATCCCCTTAAGGTTTCAAAATATCCACATATAAAGTGAAAATTTGATGAACAAAGTCTTCATAGCATTAGCATAATTAGTTGAAATGTTAGTATTACCCATATGTAAGTAATAAATTTAATAGGAGTCTATTCATTTTGTATAAAATTATAGGGGGATTGTACAAATAGATGCAAAACTATAGGGCATTAATTACATATTTATGCAAAATCATGAGACAAGTTAAGCGGATATTATAATTTCACCACATTGAAATGCGTCTCGGTCAATTGTCATAAATAGAGATGCGTTCAGCCCATTTTCTCCATAAGGTTATACGAATATATTAAAATCTTAGGGGATCATATGATGTTAGAGAAAAACACAGGATGGTTGTGAGTAATATACCCAAACAAATATGGTATCTAATAGACAAAATGAACCGAGGATTCTTGCCAGGAAAGTAACATTTCTTAAGACTTATTTTCCCTTGTTCGGTTTTCTTGCCTATAGCACATGGTCCCATCATTTTGTACCTGTGCTGGTGAGATGTTGAGCAAATGGGAGAAGATTGTTTCGACCAATGGCTCCTGTGAGTTGGATGTTTGGCCGGATCTTCGAACTCTGGCTTGTGATGCAATTTCACGGACAGCATTTGGTAGTAACTATAAAGAAGGTACGAGGATATTTGAACTTCAAACAGAACAGGCTCAGTACCACCTAAAGGCTGTACAATCAGTATACTTCCCAGGATGGAGGTAAATGTTATTTACTCACGGCATTCTCTGTACTAAAGAAACTTTTGACTTCAAATTTGATTCTATTGCTTGGATAGATCCCTTTACACAGTTAATGTAGTTGTGATAGATAACCGTTTGTTGCTTGTTGTGAAACTGTGCTTTTTCAAAGGTTCTTGCCAACAAAAAGGAATAGAAGAATGAAACAAATTGCAAAAGATGTTCATGAATCTATCAGGAAAATTATAAATGCAAGATTGGAAGCAATGGAAGCAGGTGACGCTTGTGCAGATGACTTATTGAGTATATTACTCGAATCCAATCCTAAAGAAATTGATTATCATGGAAACAAGGGTTTTGGCATGAGTATTAGAGAGGTTATTGAAGAATGTAAGCTGTTCTATTTTGCGGGGCAGGAGACCACTTCAGTGCTGCTTGTCTGGACAATGATCTTATTGAGTAGGTATCCAAACTGGCAAGCGCGTGCAAGAGAAGAGGTTTTGCAACACTTTGGGACTAACAAGCCAGATTTGGAGGGACTAAATCACCTAAAATTGGTAAGAACTCTTTACAAATTACAAAAATCCTGTTGAAAACTTGTGTTATTAATCTTCTGATGCTTTTTCATTATAGTTTCTTCTGTTCTAGCCACCAGCATAGATGTAAAATCACCTGAAGCTCTTAAATATGAACACTCTATATAGTTTCTTGATAAGGGAAAAGAAATACTTAGCTGTAACTAATATAGCTTTGCTTGGAAGATCTTAATTTACTTGCTTTGATTCGTCTTTATTTGCATTCATTCTTCGGTATCAGAATTGAACTCTATGAAGTAATCATGTCCAGCGAGGTCTAAAGAGTTTTGCTGGGAGGTGTTTGGTAAGCGTGTTTCAACATAAAAAAAATGGGTTTCAATATCAATCACACTCTTATATAATGTTTGTTTAACATCAATCCGAATCAGTTTATGGATTTTATATAACCCTTCTATGAGTTTCATGATCATCTACTAAATAGTAGGGTTTTATAATATTTATTTATGATAAATCAAAATTAGTTAATGGATTATATATATACTCCTTCTATGAGTTTCATGATTAACTATTAAACAATAAGATTTTACTTATCCATTATTCTTATTTACTAAAACCTATTACTGTAAAGTTTTTCTATAAAATCCATAGCCATTGCCCAATTCATCATATTCAGAGTGATAATTGTTGCAGAATTTGGACCAAATAGCTCCTTAGTGTGGAATTGTTAAAACTTTAGTAAGGATTCTGAGTAATTTATTGTATCTGATAGGTCACCATGATACTACACGAGGTTCTCAGACTATATCCACCAGTACCTGAATTGGCTCGAAAAGCCGCTGAAGAAACTCAATTGGGAAATTTAACTCTCCCATCTCAAGTGCAGGTATCATTGCTAGCAATGTTGTTGCACTATGACCCTGAAATATGGGGGGATGATGTGAAGGAGTTTAAGCCAGAGAGGTTTGCTGATGGAGTCTCAAACGCAACAAATGGAAAAGTTGCATTCTTCCCATTTGGTTGGGGACCTCGCATATGTATTGGCCAAAACTTTGCTATGTTAGAAGCAAAAGTGGCACTAGCTATGATTCTGCAGCGCTTCTCCTTTGAACTTTCACCATCTTATACACATGCTCCCCGTGTAGTTTTAACTCTTCAGCCGCAGTATGGAACTCACTTGATTTTGCACAAATTGTAGTGTCGAATACGTAATTTGCTGCTGTTTGTGTATTAGCTTGTATCTGATAAATTTGTATTTCAGATGTTTAAATTGGGATTGGGATAGGCACGGTTGAGTTTAGTACAATTGACTGTGGTTATTATATTTCTTCCACAATTTGATATGTGCTTTAGACGTCATCGTATTTATGTATCAAATTGATGTACACAAATAAAATTTGTGAGGAGGTCTTGAGGCCAAACAACAATAATACTGAGGATTACGACTCCAATTATGGGAGCGCTCTTTTAAGGTGTTTTGTTTGTGATTAAGGTGAAGGTTTCAAAAATTGAAGATCTAAAGTTCAAATCCTCCTATTCTCTCTCCGCTCCTTAAGTCCCACCCGTCCTCTACTAGAAAATTTTGTTTTTAAAAAAAGGTGTTTTAAATTTTATGTTTGTAGAATTGCTAAAGCTGGTAATTTGTAAACAAGAACAGTACAAAGCTTCTGCTTCTTGCCAAGGATAGATCAAGAGGTCAATTTATTCTTTTTTTTTTTTAATTTTAAAGAGGCTTGTTTGTAAACCTTGAGTTGTTAAAATTTAATTTTTAGCAACAAAAATTCATAAGCTATCCTCACTATATATTCCTTTTCTTCTAAACGGATAATTCCAGAGATATTTATCTCTTATATATCCTTCCCATAATTTTTTTCTAGTTCATAAAGAAAAACAATGCAAACTTTGTTTTTACTAAAACATAAGACCAACTGATTGTTTCCATGGACAAAAAACACTTCCGTTGTTGTTGTTGACTTTTTTTTTTTTTTTTTAAATTTGGGTTGATTGCAGGAGATTTGAGCTATGACCAGCCTTTTGGTGCACTATTTGTTCCAATAATTCTATTACCTCAAAAATATTATAACCACACATATATAAAAAGGTGGTATAATTAATTAGTAATAGCTACTATATATTTTTCTCATCAAGTTTCAAGTTGCCTTGTTACTTATGCATTTGTGGGTATTTTGGGTTCTGAATTGAGATAGCCTACGTCATCTTAGTTAAAAAAGAATAAATTTGGAGTGCCAAAATCACAATTGTTTAGAATTGGCTTTTCCTTTTCTTTGTAAAAGAAGAGTTCCAATTGATTATTTATTCACCATAATTATTTCTTAAAAAAGGGTAACCTTTCCAATACGATTTATTCCATGGATGTATCACAGAATGATTAAAGTTCGATAGTGACATGATATATGGCAAAATCAAAATCAATTATAGTAGGTTGTGGGTTATCTACCCTTTTTATTGGTTCGATCTAGAACGAGTTGAAAAGGGATGAAACGGGGTCGTATAACTAAAGGAAGGAATCAACTTTCAAAAGCCTTATTTATAGCGGATACGCGCGCAGGTCCAATCCAAAGATAAATACTATTTTTTTTTTTATCACGATCCACAAGCGAACTCATTATGTGGACGTGGATCTATCTGGGATCCAACGCAGACAATAACAATAAATGTTTAGCGAAGTTTATCTTATATAAATTTTTTAAATAATTTTAACTATAATAATCTCAAAAAACTCTTTAAAATTTTTAAACCACGCATTTTAAAATATTCAAAAATTTACATGTTTCAAAAGTTTTTCCTACAACTTTTATAATAAATTACAGTAAAATTTTAGACAAATACCCAAAAAATTCATTTACCAAACGAGGTATCCTGCTGGTCCTCAAACTATTATGTTTATATTCTTTTATTAGTTATTATTTTTAATTTTTTCTCCCGCTAACTTCTAAAAGCACATATTTTTTAGCCTTTGTTTGTTTGGGGCTGTTAAAAATTGCACCACACTCAATCCCATATGTAAAAACCAAAGGTATGATAAGTTAAAATAGGAAAAGAGATAGTCCTTAGAAAAAGGGCTTTTATTCGATGCAAATATGACCAAATAAATCAAAATAAGGAATTCAGTGGAATAAGTGTTAGAGAATTTAACACAAAATGGGCCTTGAAGTAATTAATATGGAAATAATCACGAGTGAAAATTTAGTAATTTCGTACCAAAGTCCTTGCCTCTTTGAACTTTCTTATTCCAAGGAATATTTTGATATGTGATTCCAAAGACATTATAAAGGATTGTAAAATGGTGGTAAAACTATCTTCTTTTTTTTTTTTTTTTTTTTTTTTTTAAATCTACTCAAATCTTGCAAGATTCATAGAAAATTGAACATAAATTTGGAATCTACACAAAACCATAAAGTCTAGACGTATAATTTCATCTACATCTTGTCGTTCTAGATAGTTGTTAATCATTGGCCACCAGCGTTGACCGCTAGCAAGTAGTTGGAGGAAGAAGATGATCAAAATTATGTCATTTTGATATAAATTTTATTAGGTCTAACCGTTAAAATTGATGGAAAAATTAAAAGTGCATGGTTTTTGAAGTTGAATGACTAAAAGTATACGATTAACATTTAAGATTGCTAAAAATGTTCAAACTTAATGTTTCAAGGACCAACCAACTTTTTGTCTGGCTACTATTTCTTCTTCTTAATCTATTTTAATTGTTTTGTTGACGTGCATCGAAAAGCCACAGCTTCAGAAGGATACCCGGTTTAAAAAAATCGGTTAGTAAGTATTGTGACTTAGCTGCTTAATGAAAATGTCGTTCTCGTCAATCATGGTTTAAACAGAAATTGGCAAAATTTAATTAGGTCTTTAACAAGTTCAAAAGAATCTGAAACAATAATTTTGTATTGTTTTTTTCTCTTCTGCTGTTTTGCAGTAATTTTGTAAGAATTTAGTGTATGAATTGTATTTTGGTGTGTAGGAGAGAAAAAGGCAAATCTGGCAAGGTTAGCTAGGCAAGTAGTATTAAGGAAATGGGGCGGTCGGAGATGAAGGTCGTCGAGGTTTGATTGGCTGAAATTATTTCTGATGGATGGATTTCAGTCAGGACTTTTTTCTCAAGATGCTTTGTACTCTAGCGCTGCTAAGTCATCGCAAGTTGCCCCATGATTCACACGCTGCTAATGACATTCTGCACAAATAAACAGCTGCATTGAGAAAAGGATTTTTCTGTGCCATGACAATGTAAAATCCTTTCCCATCCTCGATTGAGACTCTTTCAATTCTTTGAGAAAACTCATTTGGTTGCTTTCGCACTTGATTTATTACTCTCTCTGCCTCCACCTTGGGAGAATGATACAGGAGTTGCTGGAGCCGCCTTTTCTTAACAAATGTGGTCGGCCAGGCATCCTTTGTTGGGATATGAAACTCAATGGGGTCCAAAAAGTTCTAGAGCAGTGTTTTTTCTTCTTCGGACTTCTAGTGCTGATTGAGGTATAAATTAGGTCGTGTCGACAATGATGTATTAAAGGAAGAAGACTTTACAGCATTGACTATTTGAGGATTAATATTCGTTTTACATGTGTGTATCAGTGGATCTAAATATATATTACGTGTGTAAAATTTTAAGTTTAATTAATATTAAAATCATTGTTCGGAGTTTTAGACCTGTTAGTAATTACCAAACTACGGAAACGGTCAGACCATCCGCTGGGGGCAAATAGATGGGTGAGTTGAAATTATGAAAGTATCCAATGAATTCTTTAATAGCACCAAGAATTTGATTATATAGCTCAAAAGCAAGTCTATACACCAGAAAATTTTCGTCATTTTTCACCTTTTCATTAATGATATCTGTAATTTTATGAACAAGTAACTTAAATTTATTTGCACAGGTAAAAGTATAACCATAGCTTTCCTCAAAAAAAAAAAAAAAAAAAAAAGAGGAAACTTGCCGCACATGTTTGACATACACCCATGTACGTCATTCCGCTTATGTCATGCTAACATCATTATAATATATATTTGTTTATAAAAACCCAAACAAATAGGACTCTTTTAGCATTCTTGGTAGCTAAGAATAAAAAGGACTGAGAGTCAGTGAGATGGTCACACAAGATGTCAATGTGGGCTCCCGCAATTCATGTTGGGGAGCCGACCCTAAGGTCCTATGGATGCTTCTTGTGCAAATATGATACCTTAAACTTGATTAATTTGTTTACAATTCTATATTAAAAAAAAGCACTTTAATTTTGAGGATGAAGCCTAGTCTGCATAACAATTAGCATACTTTGTGGTATTTGTTACTAGCAAATAGAATTAATCGGATCAAAGTCATTGAAGCAAGCAAAAGATAGAGTTAAAGTAAAATAACTCGTCTTAATTTACTTATGGTCGGCTAATGTATGAGTTTCACATGAAAGCAAAATGCACAATTATTCAAAATGTGATCAATTTTAAAATATACTTCGTTATTTGAAAGTAAATGAAATATGCCACCATGTACGACTAAATCATTCATTATGCTTGTCTTTTTTCTTTTTTCTTTTTGTGAAACTACCCTTTGAATTTTTTTGTATAAATAAGAAAATTTTATTAATAAAACTATTGGAAATCATCCAGCACAATTTTCTTAACAAGATTAAAGAGCAAGAATTGCTACAATTGGCAGATTTTGCATAGTTATTTTATTTTTCTCATGCCCATAATGCCCACAATGCACAATTTTCAATTTTTGAGATTTTGGGTTGTAATTTCTTGTGTTTTTTGTTTGTCTTTCTTAATGAAAGGATCGAAGACAACCGAATGGAAAAGATAAACAATGTAAAAATCACAAACGTAACAATAAGTAAATAAAAAGAAAAGAATTGCAAACCAATTAACTACCCAACTCCTCTTGAGTTTGTAGATTAATTCAAACAAGTTTCTTCAAATTAATGAATTACAATCACTCTTGTGTACAAAGGAAGGTTCACCTCCTCCTTGCCCCGAACTCCACTCGGTCAAGTTAGAAAGTTTTACTATCCCTCAGGACAACCCTCACAGAGCTACATGATAAGTGAATATTTAACGTACATTTTGTATGAATTTGGCATTAATTTTTGGTATGTTCTGAGAAGATTAAGCCATATTTGAACTCTTTTGGTGATAATTGCTTAAATATTGATTAAGGTTTCAAAAAATTGATAAATGAGTGAATTAATGCGTTAATCTTGTGAATTTGTGAAGGTAATTGATGTATGAAATTCATGCACAAGTTCAAAGAAATGTAAGGGTCATCCAGAGGACAAAGTACACAAGAAATTAGGAGCAAAAATGTAGAAAAAGAGAAGAAGTGAAAAACTGGAAATTGGTCAACACGGATCCGAGCTCGGATCCGTGTGCACAAGATGGATCCGAACTCTCGTCTGTACTTCTGGCGGAGAGCATCCGAGGTCAGGACGATCCGACCTCGGATCCATTATGAAATCCCTCGGATCCTGAAGATCCGAGCTCGGATCCATTTTCACTCCTCGGATCCGAGGCTCGGATCTGTCTCTCTCCTCAGCAAGTGCAACAGCCGTTTTTCTTTACCTTTTTCACAACTTTCCAGCTATTTTGAGGGACAGAAATCGGTGGCACATGCTTCTGCAACAAAAGAGAAGACCAAATGAGTATGGACAAAAGGAAATATCATATCTTTGACTTCTTTTTACAAAATCTGAGTGGAGGAAATTATGAAGTGAGAGGAATGAAATTTCTTCCACCTTTTATGCAGAAACACAGAGGAGAAGCAGGGGATGACCATACGTAGCTAGTTTTTCATTTTGTAACAAGTTTCTCTCTAGTTAGGAGTCTTGGAGAAGCATTTTGTCTTTGGAGTTTTTCACTTGTAATCAGATTGTGCAAGAGCATAGCAGGAATTAGAGAGTTTCACCTTCAGTTGGCTAAGCTTTCTTTCATCTTTCTTATACTTGTACTGTATGATGTTTTGCAGCAATAAACTTGTGATTCTGATTGTTGAATCATACATGAGTAGCTAACTTTCTTCATCTAGGGAGTAGATGAAACTTATGGCTAAATAGTATAAATTGAATGTGATGTACACTTGTTATATCTTGTATTAACTTGTCTACTTGTGTAGCTGTGATTACTTGCTATTGATTGATCACCAATAGTTTGGTTATAGTTGTTATTGTTCAATGAGAATTGGTAATAACAATGGAAACACATGAGTAGAGCTTGAGTTGTATGTTCATGAAAATAGAGATACACTTAGGTGGATTACTTAGCATTTCATGAAATAAAACAGAGTAGTAGTAGTATTTCACCATGAAAATAGGGAAATCTATATTGTTTTAGGCCATTTCATCATGAAAATGAGACTTGGAAACTTTGGAAATGAATCTCTGGTTAAGCAAGAATAATAGCAAGAAGTAAATCCATTCATTTGTGTTGTTTATGCCATAAGTGGAATCTACATCCCTAGAATCTTCCTTAAGTGAAATTTCTCTATTTGCATTCAGCATTTGTTAAACTAGATTTGTATATCAGATTTGTAGATTACAGCATTAGATTTTCTCTGCTCAAATTAATTGTTAGTCTAAATAATAGAGAAAATAAGGGCTTAGTAATTGTTTGAATTGCTCCTCGTGGGATCGACCCGATATACATCTTGTACTACAATTGCGACCTGTATACTTGCAGTCCAACGGGTGTAAAATCGGAATTAAACTTGCATTGATACAAAATATCCCGTCAAGTTTTTGGCGCCGCTGCCGGGGATCGGCAATATTAGGGTCTCATCATCTCTATTAATTTAGATAAATTTCATTATCTTTATTCAAGTTGTTGAATTAAAAGTATAAAAATTTTCTCTTGTTTTTGTTTGTAGTGTATGCACCGATCAAATCGAGGAGTTGTACATTTCGATCCGGAAATTGAAAGAACATTACGCAGACAAAGGAGGAATACATCACATCAAGAGGAACAAGAGGTTTGGCAGCCAATAGAAGATATCTTGATAGAATTACAATTTGAGGAAGAAATGGCAGAAAAAGGAATCAAATAGGAGAATTCTGCGAGATTTTGCTTTATCGGGAGCACAAGGATCTCAAACTAGTATTGTAAGACCAACGGTAAACGCTAATAACTTTGAGATAAAACCATCACTGATTCAAATGGTACAACAATCTCAATATGGAGGTAATGCTACTGAGGATCCAAATTCTCACTTGTCAACATTTCTTGAAATTTGTGATACAATTAAGTTTAATGGTGTTAGTGAAGATGCGATTAAACTTCGATTGTTTCCATTTTCACTAAGGGACAAGGCTAAGGTTTGGCTACAATCTCATCCTCCAAATACTTTTACTACTTGGGATGAATTAGCTAAGGCTTTTCTTAATAAATTCTTTCCACCTGGAAAAACTGCTAAATTGAGAATGGATATAACAAGTTTCTCTCAACAGGAAGGAGAGACATTGTATGAAGCTTGGGAGCGTTATCGGGAATTGCAAAGAAGATGCCCTCATCATGGTCTACCCGATTGGCTAGTAGTCCAAACATTTTACAATGGTCTCACCTATCCAACAAAGACACATGTAGATGCAGCAGCGGGAGGAGCTTTAATGGGAAAGACAGCTGAGGAAGCTCAGCAATTGATCGAAGAAATGGCTGCTAACAACTACCAATGGGCAAACGAACGAGGTAATTCAAGGAGAACCGCAGGTATGCTTGAAGTAGATACCTTGAATATGTTAAGTGCAAAAATGGATAATGTGGTTAAGATGCTTAATAGGCAAGTTGGTTCTAGTTCTAATCAAGGAGTAGTTGTTGCAAGTTGTACCATTTACGGCGGAGATCATGATGATTTTATGTGTTCTAGCAGTGAACAGGTTCAATATCTCAACAATTACAACCGTCCACCCCAAAACAATCCATACTCCAATACTTATAATCCAGGATGGCGTAATCACCCGAATTTTGGATGGAAAGATCAAGGGAACCAACAAAGACCAATTAATCCACCAGGTTTTCAACAAAAGCAAACACTGCATGAGTCCAAACCAGCTTGGGAATTGGCAATCGAAAAGCTAGCCAATGCATCAAATGATAAAATTGAAAAGTTAGCTAGTGCCACTACTCAACGGTTTGAAAGAATTGAGGGAAGAATGGACCAACTCACCAATATGTACAGGAATGTTGAGGTCCAATTAGGCCAAATTGCCAATGCGGTTAATAATCGCAACCAAGGGGATTTACCTAGCAAAACTGAAGTGAACCCAAGGGAGCATGTGAAGGCCATAACCCTCCGTAGTGGTAAGGAATTAGTTGAGCCGCCAGTAGTTGGAAGTGGAAGAGAGTTTGAAAAAAGAGAGAATAAGAAATTGAGTGAGTTAAAAGAGGGAAGCAAGGAAGAAAAAGGGAAAGAAAAGATAGAGGAAAATGAACTGCAAATGGAAGATGCAACACCAATTCCTCCACCGGTGCCATTCCCTCAAAGATTGAAGCCTTCAAGAAATGACAGAATTTGAGAAATTTGTCAACATTTTTAAACAATTACATATTAACATTCCTTTTGTGGATGCTATTTTGCAGATTCCTTCGTACGCGAAGTTTTTCAAGGAGATAATGACCAAGAAAAGGAAGTTGGTAGACAGTGAGACAATTGCATTAACAGAAGAATGTAGTGCAATCATACAAAATAAATTGCCACCCAAATTGAAAGATCCAGGGAGTTTTACAGTTCCTTGCACTATCGGTAATGTAGAATTTTCTAAAGCACTTTGTGACCTTGGTGCAAGTGTGTCATTGATCCCTTTAACTGTGGCTAGGCAATTGGGGTTGAAAGAGTTGAAGCGTACTAACATTTCCTTGCAATTGGCTGACAGGTCTATTAGACATCCAATGGGCATATTGGAAAATGTGCTCATTAAAGTGCAGAAATTTATTATTCCTGTCGATTTTGTTGTTTTAGATATGGAGGAAGATGTAAATGTACCTATTATACTTGGTAGACCATTTCTGGCCACTGCAGGTACAATAATAGACGTCAAACGAGGTAAGTTTAAGTTTCAAATCGGTGAAGAGGAAGTGGAATTTGATTTGAGTAAAGTAGAGAAATATCCCTCTTTTACCGACCATGTTTATTCGGTTGACATATGTGATGAATTGGCATTAGAAATGAGTCAAGTAAATCTTGATAATGATTCTCTTGAACTTTGTCTTAATGGTATAGGTATACAAGAGGAACAGATTGAAGAAATGACTGAATTTTTGCAGGCACAAATTCCTTATAAAAGGAAAAATGCATACGAGGCGTTAGGACTGAGCAAAGGGCTACCTCCACCATCATGTGAGCAAGCACCGCAGCTTGAGCTAAAGCCGCTGCCTAAGCACCTCAAATATGCGTTTCTTGGAGAAAAAGAGACATTGCCTGTGATTGTAAATTCAGCATTAAATGAGGAACAATTAGACAAGCTCTTACGTGTTTTAAGGAAGCATTTAAAGGCTATAGGATGGACAATTTCTGATATTAAAGGAATTAGTCCAACTATTTGTATGCACAGGATTTTATTGGAAGAAAATTCTAAACCAGTGGTTGAGACTCAAAGAAGGTTAAATCCAAACATGAAAGAAGTGGTAAGAGTAGAAATCCTTAAATGGTTGGATACAGGTATAATTTTTCCAATTTCTGACAGTGTGTGGATTTCTCCTATCCATGTAGTACCAAAGAAAGGGGGGATAACCATAGTACATGGTAAAAATGATGAAATGATTCCCTCTAGAGTTGTGGTTGGTTGGCGAGTCTGTATTGATTACAGAAAATTGAATGCAGCTACTAGGAAGGATCATTTCCCTCTTCCTTTTCTTGATCAAATGGTAGAAAGATTGGCCGGATATGAATTTTATTGTTTCTTGGATGGTTTTTCAGGATACAATCAAATAGTCATTGCACCAGAAGATCAAGAGAAAACTACATTCACTTGTCCTTACGGTATTTTTGCATTTCGAAGGATGCCTTTTGGATTGTGCAATGCACCGGCCACTTTCCAACGATGCATGATGGCAATTTTTTCTGATTTTAATGAGAAAATTATGGAAATCTTCATGGATGATTTTTCTGTATTTGGATCTACTTATGATGATTGTCTTAACAATTTAGATCTAATTTTGCAGAGATGTGAAGAAACAAACCTTGTACTCAATTGGGAAAAATGTCACTTCATGGTTTGTGAAGGTATTGTGTTAGGCCACAAAATTTTCTCAGAAGGTATTGAGGTTGATCAAGCCAAAATAGAGGTTATTGAGAGAATGCCTCCACCAACCAAAGTGAAAGGCATTCGTAGCTTTCTTGGACATGTGGGATTCTATCGGCGGTTTATTAAGGATTTTTCCAAGATTGCTAAACCTTTATGTGAATTACTTGCAAAAGATGTTCCTTTTCAATTTACTGATGAGTGTTTACTTGCTTTTAATAGGTTAAAGAAGCAACTTGTCTCCGCACCTATCATAGCATCACCGGATTGGAGCTTGCCATTCGAATTAATGTGTGACGCAAGTGATTTTGCAGTTGGGGCTGTTCTTGGGTAAAAACATAATAAGCGACTTCATGTCATTTATTATGCAAGTAAAATGTTAAATGAAACTCAAGTTAACTATGCAACAACAGAGAAGGAGTTGCTAGTAGTGATTTTTGCATTGGATAAATTTAGATCGTACTTAGTAGGATCTAAAGTTATCGTTTATACTGATCATGCAGCACTCAAGTATTTGTTAAATAAGAAAGATGCAAAACCGCGATTAATTCGATGGATTTTATTGTTGCAGGAATTTGACTTGGAGATCAAAGATAAAAAAGGATCCGAGAATTTAGTTGCAGATCATCTTTCTAGACTGGAGAACATGCAGCAAGATGACCATTTGCCCATTAAAGAAGAATTTCCAGATGAGTTTTTAATGGCAATTTATAAGTCACCATGGTATGCTGATCTAGTTAACTTTATAGCTAGTGGAGTGATACCAAATGATTTGAATTCTCATCAAAGAAAAAAATTCTTAAATGATGCTAAACATTACTTTTGGGAGGAACCATTCTTTTACAAACATTGTGCAGATGGAATAATTAGAAGATGTGTTCCGGAGGAGGAGGTACATAGCATTTTAATGCATTGTCATACTCTTGAAACGGGAGGTCATTTTAGTACTACTAAAACTGTAGCAAAGATATGGCAATCTGGATTTTATTGACCTACTATGCACCAAGATACTAGAAATTGGGTGAAAAGTTGTGATCAATGCCAAAGAACCGGTAATATCTCAAGAAGGAATGAAATGCCTTTGACTACATATTTGGAAGTTGAGTTATTTGATGTTTGGGGCATTGATTTTATGGGACCATTTCCTAGCTCATATAATAACAAGTACATCCTTTTAGCAGTTGATTATGTCTCTAAATGGGTGGAGGCCATTCCTTCACAAACTAATGAGGCTAAAGTTGTGCTTAAGTTCCTGAAACGGAACATATTTTGTAGGTTTGGAGTCCCAAAGGCAATAATAAGCGACGAAGGTAAGCATTTTTGTAATAAAGCTATTGACATTTTGTTGTTTAAATATGGGTGCAGGCATAAAAAGTCACTCCCCTATCATCCTCAAGCTAATGGACAAGCGGAGTTGGCCAACCGGAAAATTAAAATCATTTTAGAAAAAACAGTAAACCGATCAAGAAAGGATTGGTCAAACAAGCTTGAAGATGCTTTATGGGCGTATAGAACGGCATTTAAAACGCCGTTGGGAATGTCTCCATATAAGCTTGTTTATGGGAAAGCATGTCATTTACCTGTGGAAATAGAACATAGAGCTTATTGGGCTGTTAAAGCAATTAACTTTGATTTTAAATCTGCAGGTGAAAAGAGAATGCTTGAGTTAAGCGAATTGGAGGAATTGAGGTTGACTTCGTATGAGAATGTCAAGATTTACAAAGAAAAAGTGAAATTTTGGCATGATAAACATATCCTCCCTAAGCATTTTGAAGAAGGGCAAAAGGTTTTGATGTTTAACTCAAGGCTTAAATTATTTCCTGGAAAGCTTAAGTCTCGATGGTCCGGTCCATTTGAAGTGGTTCGCATGTTTCCTTATGGAGCAGTGGAAATAAAAGGAGAAAATGGTGCTCCATTCAAAGTAAATGGCCAAAGATTGAAGCTCTATTTGGCAGGAGAAAAAGTTCCTAAAGGGGTAATTTACTCCTTAGGAAATGCAAAGGAGAATTAAAGAAGTTATAGGATTGTCGAGCCAACGACTATAAACAAAAGCGCTTGTTGGGAGGCAACCCAATAATAATAGTGTATTTGTGTGTTTTTAGGTGTTTCTTACATTTTGGTGTGATTTAATTGACTAATTAGATGTATTTCACTTGTTTGTAGGAGGTACGGGAGTTTTATCATCCATCTCGGAGGTGCACTTGAAGAATATGTGTAAAAGGGAGTTTTTCTTACCAAATTGTGTTTTAAGTGCTCAAAAATTCCCATGCATATACATACATTGTGCATTTCAAGTATATTTAAGTGAGTTTTGGTGATATCATGGTTATAAAGGCTCATGGACTCATTTGATATACATTTAATGCTCAAAAATGCCATGTTAGTGTAAAAATGGCAAAAATGATCAAAGAACCTCACCCCTCGATTTTCAATGTAGATGTGTTTGTTGTGTTTTGAGAGGTTGGATATTATGTTTATGGTATATTACATGTGCATGGGACGTTGGAATTGAGAAAAGGGATGTCCAATGTGTAATTTGGAATTGGCCGAAAAAGGGAGAAAAAGTTTGAAAAAAATTGCAGTTTCTGCAATTTGTTGCAGAGACACAAGGATCCGAGCTCGGATCCTAAAAGCCCAGATAGATCCGAGGGCTCGTCTGTGTTTCTGTTGGGGCTGATCCGAGCCCTATCGGATCCGAGCCCTTCCAGAAAGGATCCGACCTCGGATCCTTTCACGATAAGAAAGGAAACGAGGCCTCGGTTCCTCATTTTTCCAGATTTCCCTTTTCTCTCTCTTCGAAACCCTATTCCCTTTCCTCCAATCTTCCATTTCATCCATAACATTCCCAATTTTTCACAACAAAAACCTTCACTAACCTCTTCTGAGCATTAACCCTTAACAATTTGAAATCAAAAACATCAAATTGAGGGGTTTTGATCTTCAAAACGCAAATTAGGGCCGAATTGAAATCTTGCAATTTGAGGTCGCGTTTGGGCTTGGTTGTTCTCCATTTTTGCATCATTATCATCCTCCATCATCACTCCATCTATTTGAGGTAACACATTTCGAATTTCTGTGACATTTTATATCTCTCATTTTTGTATATTTTTAGTTTTTCAATAAATTTTGCTAATAGCTTAATTGTTGCAAATTCGTGATATAATTGTGATACATTGTGCTCAAATCAGTTGTTATAATTATTTTCATGCTTATTTGTGTGAGAATTATGGATTTGGTGATAGTTTTGAGATTTCCTTCTCAATTTTTGGGCTTGAGCATGTTAGTGGTTTAAACTTGTGAATTTTGCTTTCTGTGAATATATGAACTTGTTCAGAGAGGTATAAATCACTGTTATACCAATTGAAAATGATATGCTAAAGCAATAGCCCATTGGGTAAAAGTGTGTGTTCCCGATCAAGTTAAGCACATTGAACCACTTTTACTTGAAATAATTAGTATTTGGATTAATTGGGACTCATATGTCGTTAACTTAAGTGTTAACGAGTGTTATGAATTGGATTGGAGATATTCTCAAGTGTTTGAGTGTTCATTCTTGCAAATGGATATAATTTAAAATTGTTTGCACTTAATATGCATGAAATGATTTCTTTACTGCTAATATCCTTTCTGAGTGTGGGAATTGGATTTGACAATTGTTAGGAAGTTTATTTGTTTAATTTTGGGTACATTTTGGCAGGGAGTTTAGCCCTTTTTCAAGGGGAAACTCTGCCGAACTTTTCTTAAATTCTTATTTAACATGTATGAGAGAGTTTCTATCGTCTCTAATAAATACTCATCTTGTTTATAGGTGCTATGGCTCGTACAAGGAGGGCTCGTATTCGTACTCCTACACCATCGTCAAGTGAAGAACATACACCTTCTGTGCATGAGGAGTCGCCTGAGGAAGAATCCCCTTTGCCTGAATCACCACCTCGATCTCGCCGGAAAACTGCATCCACTAGCCGTGACGAGCCACTTCCTGACTATGATACCACTCGTTTCACCTCGCTCGAGAATCAACAGTGGTACGAGGCTGGTTTGGACAAAGAGATTATCGTTGAAAAACATTTGGCACCGGAGGTGGATGCACACTACCACATCTCCACGGCATTTAAGCGACTCGGATGGGAGACTATACTAAATTTGCCAAAACATTACTATCCCAATCTGGTCAGGGAATTCTACGCCAATGTAGAAAATAAACAAAGTCACAGTGGCAACCTCATCGTCTTGTGGGTTCGAGGAAGAAGAGTGGCTCTCAATCGCGATACATTGAGACAATTCATCAAACTCAAAGATGAAGGCGAAGATGTCAAATTGACCAAGGAGTTCAAAGCTCGAGACCCTTGGGAAGTGGGAGAGGCCGTGGGACGGCTAAAGGGTCAATACCGTGAGCGAGGAAGTTCGAAAAAACTCACGGTATATGCCGACTCCTTCGAGCATCGGTACCACCTGATTTTCTACTTTTTTGCCTTCAATGTGGTACCGAAAAAGAGTGACAAACGGGAGATCCGAAATAGCGATCTCTATTTTCTGGATAAAATGATACATGGAGTGGGTAGGCAGTTGACTGGTATTCCTCTACCCAGCATTATCATCAGCTATATGCGAACCACAGCTCGTATGAGGGCCGGCGAGACTTGTTTTGGATTTCCTCGGCTGCTATCCCTCATCTTTGAGAAGCTCAAGATTCCCATTGGAACCGAGAGAGCTGTGGTAACTAGGTCGGCCGAGGAGGTAAATGATTCGTTACTCAAATCCTTGGGTATTTCTACTGATTTTGGAGCTACTTTGGTCCGGGACACAGGAGAAGCATCGACTTCCACTCAGCCTCCGCCTCACACTGAACCACAAGCGGAAACTCAAGAGACGGAGGCACAGCAGACTCTTCCTCCTCCGGTTCCACGACCACCTCCTCAATCGCCCTCCAAGTGGCAAGAGCTTCTCAATGCTATTTGCTGTATGGAGACGCGAGTCGTCGAGCGCATTGACCAGACGGAACGGATGATGACTGAGCGACTCGACCGACATGATCGCCGTTTTCGTGCGATCGAGGATCATTTTCATATTCGACGGTCCCCTACACCGACACCTCATCAGGAGGAGGGCCATATTGGTACCTCACAGGGTCCTCATGGAGCCGAGGAGGCAGTAGACCCTCGTTCCCAGCAGCCATGATGCTTTTTAGCGCATTAGACCTTTTATTTCTTTATTTTTCTTTTCTTTTGTTAAGACAAACTTTGTAGCTTTTATTTTTCTTTGATTTAAATCATTTTGTGCTACATATGGTATTTGGTACCCTTGTTGTCTCATTTTGGACAGAAAATGGATGAGCGTGATGATTAAAAGATTCAAACGGCATCACCACCTATTTTGAGGGAAGTTTCAGTTCTTTTACCTTCCTCTACAATGAGGACATTGTAGATTTTAAGTGTGGGGGAGGCATTACTTATCTTATGGGTGATTGTGTGTTGAAATGCATGATTTTAGTTGTTTATGGCTTAAAAATGTTGGAATTATATGTGGAGATAGTCATGAGGATAATTTTTGTGAAAATTGAGGTTGTTGGCAGGAAGTTTCATCCATTTTTATGGGGAAACTCTGTCAAAATTTTTCTAAAATATTTTCCAATATTTCATTACAATTCTTCCATAAAAATGACCAAAATGTTAAAATTTTAAGTGTCTAATTCTTCCATTGGATAAAATGCTATGTGTATTTTGGAAAAGTTTAGTTCTTATTTGGCCTGGAATGAATTATTATGCAATTAGGATATTTACATTTTAGAAAGTATATTTGGTTAAATAAGAAAAATTATGCTTAGAATTTTGCAAAATTAATGAGATTTATCATTTTTACTTAATTTTATAAGTAAGTGATTGATATAGTCAAAAACAAGGCCAAATTCTTCCTTTAATTAAACTTAGAGGGAAAAAGAAATTATATCATAAAAAAAAATATTATTATTTTTCTACTCCAATGATTCATATACTGAGTAACCGGGGGTTGGCATTTACAAATGTCGACATTCGCGTAAAAAGGTATTGGAATTAAGAGTATGCTTAGCAATTTAAATAAGTGAAATGTTGAGTAATCGGGAATTTTCACCTAAAAGTGTTGATTTTCGCGTAAAAAGACATTTTCATTATTTAAATAAGAAGAAATGTGAATAAATCCCTCTAAATTGATAAGTTTTGGGATAAGGAAGACCATAAAATTGACTATGTGATTTACTTATTTGTGAAATTAGGATAGAATGAGAGAATTGATTTGAATTTGTTGAAATTAAGGCATAATTATTTTTATTTAATTAAATATTATGAGTATTTAGTGTAATCTGAGAAATGGCATAATGATTGGTTTCTAGGTTTTTGAGGAATTAAATTTGACAAAAGTACGTATATTGTTTTATCTATTAAAATAGTTGAAGTAAGTTGTAAAAAAAAAAAAAAAAAAATTGCTTGAGGACAAGCAATGATTCAAGTGTGGGGGAATTTGATAAGTGAATATTTAACGTACATTTTGTATGAATTTGGCATTAATTTTTGGTATGTTCTGAGAAGATTAAGCCATATTTGAACTCTTTTGGTGATAATTGCTTAAATATTGATTAAGGTTTCAAAAAATTGATAAATGAGTGAATTAATGCGTTAATCTTGTGAATTTGTGAAGGTAATTGATGTATGAAATTCATGCACAAATTCAAAGAAATGTAAGGGTCATCCAGAGGACAAAGTACACAAGAAATTAGGAGCAAAAATGTAGAAAAAGAGAAGAAGCGAAAAACTGGAAATTGGTCAACACGGATCCGAGCTCGGATCCGTGTGCACAAGATGGATCCGAACCCTCGTCTGTACTTCTGGCGGAGAGCATCCGAGGTCAGGACGATCCGACCTCGGATCCATTATGAAATCCCTCGGATCCTGAAGATCCGAGCTCGGATCCATTTTCACTCCTCGGATCCGAGGCTCGGATCTGTCTCTCTCCTCAGCAAGTGCAACAGCCGTTTTTCTTTACCTTTTTCACAACTTTCCAGCTATTTTGAGGGACAGAAATCGGTGGCACATGCTTCTGCAACAAAAGAGAAGACCAAATGAGTATGGACAAAAGGAAATATCATATCTTTGACTTCTTTTTACAAAATCTGAGTGGAGGAAATTATGAAGTGAGAGGAATGGAATTTCTTCCACCTTTTATGCAGAAACACAGAAGAGAAGCAGGGGATGACCATACGTAGCTAGTTTTTCATTTTGTAACAAGTTTCTCTCTAGTTAGGAGTCTTGGAGAAGCATTTTGTCTTTGGAGTTTTTCACTTGTAATCAGATTGTGCAAGAGCATAGCAGGAATTAGAGAGCTTCACCTTCAGTTGGCTAAGCTTTCTTTCATCTTTCTTATACTTGTACTGTATGATGTTTTGCAGCAATAAACTTGTGATTCTGATTGTTGAATCATACATGAGTAGCTAACTTTTTTCATCTAGGGAGTAGATGAAACTTATGGCTAAATAGTATAAATTGAATGTGATGTACACTTGTTATATCTTGTATTAACTTGTCTACTTGTGTAGCTGTGATTACTTGCTATTGATTGATCACCAATAGTTTGGTTATAGTTGTTATTGTTCAATGAGAATTGGTAATAACAATGGAAACACATGAGTAGAGCTTGAGTTGTATGTTCATGAAAATAGAGATACACTTAGGTGGATTACTTAGCATTTCATGAAATAAAACAGAGTAGTAGTAGTATTTCACCATGAAAATACGGAAATCTATATTGTTTTAGGCCATTTCATCATGAAAATGAGACTTGGAAACTTTGGAAATGAATCTCTGGTTAAGCAAGAATAATAGCAAGAAATAAATCTATTCATTTGTGTTGTTTATGCCATAAGTGGAATCTACATCCCTAGAATCTTCCTTAAGTGAAATTTCTCTATTTGCATTCAACATTTGTTAAACTAGATTTGTATATCAGATTTGTAGATTACAGCATTAGATTTTCTCTGCTCAAATTAATTGTTAGTCTAAATAATAGAGAAAATAAGGGCTTAGTAATTGTTTGAATTGCTCCTCGTGGGATCGACCCGATATACATCTTGTACTACAATTGCGACCTGTATACTTGCAGTCCAACGGGTGTAAAATCGAAATTAAACTTGCATTGATACAAAATATCCCGTCACTACACTCATGAAAGATTCACTCACAAATGAAAAGCTTACAATGAACCTCACACTACTAAGACTACAAATCTTTCTTGAAGAGTTTTTTCTCACTAAAATCACTCTGGATCTTTTGTATTTTCAGTGTGCAAAAGTTATTTGAAATATCTGACCAATCACTATTTATATAGGACCAAGAAAGTGACTCATTAATGCTTCCAACGGATAGAAAGTAGTTGAAGAGTCAACTAGCCGTTGGAGTATCGGACGTCCGATGCTTGCGTCCGATACTGTCGGACTTCTGATGCTTGCGTCCAACAGCAAGCAGTGAGTTTGAAAAATTTTCTTCAATTCTATCGGACGTCTGGTGCAAGCTCTTTGTGCGTTCAATAGCAGACAAAGAGATTTGAGAAATTATCATGTTTCTATCGGACGTCCGGTGAAGACATATTCAACGTCCGATGGTTTCGTCGACTTCGAAGGATTTTATCGGACGTCCGAAGCATGCGTCCGAAGTTGTGCAATGATTATCGGACGTCCGGTACTGTCATCACAAGCGTCCGACAGCTTTCAGCAACCTTTGTCTTCTTTCAATTGCACTTGTTCATGGAATCAAATAACTTCATAATTGAAAAATATCTTGAAGAGATATTAGTATCATCCATTTGTTTTGTAAACATCAAAAGATAGGGATCAATATCAACATTCTCCCCTTTTTTTATGATGACAAAATAATGGATGGAAAGAAACAAAAATAAGTATAAGCTCCCCCTCAAACATCGCATCCAAAACTATTAAGAGCCAAATTCATAATCTTAGAATAACTCCTCCCTACACATAGCATCCATTTCTCCCCCTTTTTGTTATCATAAGATGAGAGTAAAAATCTCATATCGTAATCCAGCAATAAAAACAGGGAATCCAATATTCCAAACAAAAACAGAGAAATGATACAAGAAAAATACCAACATATGACAGAGAGTTTAACAAAACAAATTATCATTAGATCAAAATTGTCCTTTTTTCTCCCTTTTTTTTTTTTACATCATACAGATTTAGTAATATTCAAAAATATCAAGAAAAACTCAGTTCAAATCATCAAAAGAGAATTACAAAAAAAACATTATAAACACGAATCTCACCAATCTTACCAATATCTCCTATTTGTTAGAATTAGCATCATGTCTAACTATCCATATGTATTTTATGCCTTTTTTCATATTCTTTCTCACATAGCAATCACTTTTCATGTAACCTTTTTGACAACAGAAATACACATAATCAAGGAGTTATTTACATAAACATGTTTAATAAATCTTACTTGTTTTCTCTTATAAACAGTAAATTCGTTTGAATTAGAATTCAACATATTCTTTTGAAAATAGACTTGTTTCTTATGTTTAAACAACTCATTTAGACCATCCATTCTTCTTTTCAAATCACCTTATTTCTTTTTGAACAATTCACAAAGTTTTGTTTTTCTATCAAGCTCAAAGTGTAAGGTAGTCTCACTCTTTTTGAAGTAATCATTTTCAGCTTTCAACTTTTTATTTTGTTGAAAAAGATTTGCATTATCTCGAAACAAAAAACTAATTTTCTATTTTAACTCCTTGTTTCTAGCATAGGATTCTTTCAAACTATCATGTAATTTTATAATGAAAGATTCAAGATCATCATCAGTTTCATCATCACTTTCAAATTGAGAGTTACAAGTTGTTACCTCGTCATCTCCAATGGCCATAAAAGTCAATTGAGCAGATTCTTCTTCCACTTCAATTTCACCATCGGAGTTGCACTCATTCCATGTGAATTGAAAGTTGTTGACTCTTGGTTTTCTTCCTTCTTTCTTCTTTATCATTGGACATTCACTCATGTAGTGTCCAAGTTGGCCGCATTCATAGCATTTGTCACCTTACTTTTTGTTGGCCTCATACTTTTCTTTGTTTCTTGCATTATTGAATTGATTAGAATCTGAATTGCTAGGTTCTCTTTTTCTAAACCTTCGTTTGTTGAGAAATCTCTTTAAACTTTTTGTGATAAGAGCAAGATTACTATCATCAATTTTCACATCATCTCCATCTAGGGAGGTAGAATCATCTTCAACTTAAAATGCCTTTAGAGCAATGTTCCTTCTTCCTTTTGCATCCTCTTCTTCTTGCACTTTGGACTTAAACTTCAGCTCGTAAGAGGTTAGAGAATTAATAAGAGATTCAATAGGTAAGGAATTTAGATCTCTAGATTCTTCAATGGCAGTCACTTTACTCTCCCAATTCTTGGATGAGACATTCAGGATTTTTCTATTTTTCTCACCTAGAGAGTATTCTTTTTCCAACACTTCTAAATCCTTAATGAGTCATTGAATCTACAATACATTTGATCAATATTTTCATGAGGTTCCATCTTAAACGACTCATATTTAGTAATTAAGATAGATTTCTTTTGTTCTCTAACATTCTCACTACATTCACGAATTTCTTTCAATTTGTCCCAATTTTCTTTTCCTGATTTGCAACCCTTGACTCTAATAGATTCACTTGAGTCTAAAGCACAATATAACACATTCATGACTTTTGCATTTAAGGTGAGATGAGCTCTATCCATAGCAGTCAGTTCACTTCTTATTTTTGGTCTAGATGTATGAGTATTTTCATCTATAAAAGAGACATCATATGGACCTTCACTAATAATAAGCCACAATTCAATATCAATTGATTGCAAAAAGATAATCATTCTTTCTTTCCAACCCATATAATTTGACCCATTAAACATATGTGGTCTAATCACAGATTGTCCTTCCAAAAACATGACATTGTTGGTTGTCATCTTTATTCCAAAGTCGATTGAACTTAATCTCTAGGAGACCAAGCTCTGATACCAATTGAAAGGATCGAAGACAACCGAATAGAAGAGATAAACAATGTAAAGATCACAAACGTAACAATAAGTAAATAAAAAGGAAAGAATTGCAAACCAATTAACTACCCAACTCATCTTGAGCTTGTAGATTAATTCAAACAAGCTTCTTCAAGTTGATGAATTACAATCACTCTTGTGTACAAAGGAAGGTTCACCTCCTCCTTGCCCCGAACTCCACTCGGTCAAGTTAGGAAGTTTTACTATCCCTCAAGACAACCCTCACAGAGTTACACTCATGAAAGATTCACTCACAAATGAAAAGCTTACAATGAACTTCACACCACTAAGACTACAAATCTTCCTTGAAGAGTATTTTCTCACTAAAATCACTCTGGATCTTTTGTATCTTCAGTGTGCAAAAGTATTTGAAGTATCTGACCAACCACTATTTATATATGACTAAGAAAGTGTCTCATTAATGTTTCCAACGGATAGAAAGTAGTTGAAGAGTCAACTAGCCGTTGGAGTATCGAACGTCCAATGCTTGCGTCCGATACTGTCGGACGTCCGATGCTTGCGTCCGACAGCAGGCAATGAGTTTGAAAAATTTTCTTCAATTCTATCGGACGTCCGGTGCAAGCTCTGTGTGAGTCCGATAGCAGACAAAGAGATTTGAGAAATTATCCTGTTTCTATCGGACATCCGGTGGAGACATATTCAGCGTCCGATGGTTTCGTCGACTTCGAAGGATTCTATCGGAAGTCCGAAGCATGCGTCCGAAGTTGTGCAATGATTATCGGACGTCCGGTACTGTCATCACAAGCGTCCGACAGCTTTCAGTAACCTTTGTCTTCTTTCAATTGCACTTGTTCATGGAATCAAATAATTTCATAACTGAAAATATATCTTGAAGAGATATTAGTATCACCCATTTATTTTGTAAATATCAAAAGATAGGGATCAATATCAACACTTAATAGGGGTGTAATAATTCAGACATAATGCTTACAGCTGAAACTTAGACCATAGTACTCAAAAGTACAAAAATAAACTAGAGTTTCCTAACTACACATGAGCAAAAATGCACTATTGTATGTGTAAGTGAGTATATTATTCCTAATAAGGTTATTTGGTATGAAATGGGGTTGGTTCATTGTCGATACAAAAAGTTTCAACAATAAATCAAAAAATTTGCAAACAACAAAGGGAGATTATTGAGGGTTTAATGGCAAACTATTTGAATCAAGCCACTGATACAAAACATAAAGTATTTCACCAATAAGGTATTTGCGTTTCTTTTTCTTTTTCTTTTTCAATATAAGACTTTATACTTCAACACAGTACATACATAATTTCTTGTGGCTATATTTTATTAGGGATTTTTCTTTTTGTGCAACAAACACATTAAAATTTGCAACCCAGTCAATAGTCCACTTGGATCAAATATTCATGAATTTTTACCTGTTTTAATTACTTATGATTTTTTAAAGCAAAAATAAGAAAACAATTAGTAGTTACCATTGGACTCAAATAAGGAACAAGAAAATTCAGAATGTGATCGGTCAAAGAAAAGGATCGGTAGAAAAAAGTTGAGAATCTAGAAGGGACCTTTGATAATTTTCTGATTTACAGAAATGTGAAGAATTGAAGAAATTGGAGAACCAGATACATAATAATTTGGGCTGGATTTGGTATGAGAATCTAGAAGGGACATTTTTGAGTTCTAAGTAGATGAGAACTCAATGCAACCATTCAGACTCGGAACCACCTCATGATTTCAACACACCTAGCTGCTGAATGTCACTTTCAAATCCTAACTGATGTATGATCTCTTAATACAAAAATTCCTGTATAATTCCACTACAATCAAAAAAATTTATTCCTCTTCTTTGATTGTGAATATAGTATAATGATAAATGAACACATTCATGGGATGAGATGAACCTTAAAAAATAAAAAATTTAAATTTAAATTTAAATACAAAAGATTAGATGAATTTTGGGATTTCAAATGGTATATGAGGAAAATAGGATACATGTAATCAACGAGTTCTTTTGCCTTGAGAACGTCTTTGGCTTACAATGAGAAAGAGAAGGTCATGAGTTAGACGAGATGGTTGGTCAAAAAACTCGGCCACAAAGTTGCTCATAAAGCAACTTTTGTGCAATTAATCCTTATCTTTTCCAGTACTCTAATGAGCTGATATCTGGAGCATGAGTGGTAGAAAGATAATGCACTACCACGTAAAATTTGCTGTTTTGCCTTCATTTTTTATCCGAAGACTTCAATGCTACATTGGGTTTACTTAGTTTTGGAGTTTTGCGATATTCTTCAGTCCATCCCAATGCCCTTTTGCATGCCCTCATTTAGGAGTTAATTTGATGCTTACTTAGTGCTTTACTAGATTAGACTTCAGGATCTTATTTAGTGCTTAAACTTTTGATCAGGTGATTAATAAGATGACCAATCATGTATTTCCTAATTAGTAATTTAGTTTTGAATCGCTCAATATATTTTATATGTAAATATCTATCGAGTTTATTACCATTGTTTTGCTAATATTGTATGCGTTTTTTATTTCTAATCTAAGCTAATCTTACTCCTGCTTAAGCAGATATTGTTTTGTCCGCTATAAGAAAAAGCCCCAAGTGAGCAAAAAGGGAGGTCATCATGGATATTCAATGCCTAAAGTCATTGGTACCTCAGCAGTGAGCAACACCACCTGTACGTCCAGCAGTCATTATGCAGATTCTATGCCCCAAGGCATCAGTCAACAACACTTAAAGCTGGCTAGGAATGTACACACTAAGGTGCTGTTTGGACAGCAATTTTCTCCAAAAAAAAAAAACATTGGTATATTTTCTATGAACTAATTTTTCTATCACTTTTTTTACCTCACATATATTAAATTGCTACAATAATTTTTTCACAAAAAATCCAGAAAAATGCAATCCAAACAAGGCTTCCAGGACCAACCAGGTTTTTTGCTGGCTACTGTTTTCTTCTTTTAGATCTATTTTGATTATTTTGTGAACGACTTATCATGCTTTGATTTGACTAATACTAGGCTAGTTGCCATGCTAATGCTAATACTAATATGGAAAAATGTTGCGGCAACCTTTGATTCACAGAACAAAAACTATATTAACTGTAGCATCAAAGTTAAAAGTTTTCTAAATCGCACCAAACCCAAAAAAATCGTTGCCATTTTTTAATCTTTTTTTGTCCGCTATAAAAAACCCCATCCCCCCCCCCCCCCCCCCGAACCCCAAGTGAGCAAAAAGGGAAGTGTTCTTCTTTCTTATCTTACCTAGAAAACTTCATTTTCTCTATGTCAATTGAGAGCTCCCAAATGGCAACTGCTGCAAACACAAATTTCTGTACCATTAATCTGCGCACAAACTTTAATACTCTCAGATGCTACTATTTTCCAGAATTGCCTAACTTGGTCTCATCCCAGCAGGTTATTTTTGCCTTCATTATCGCAACTTTGCTCAGCTTCCTCCAGATCATGTATCACCACCAACCCGAATCACCTTTCGAAACCCATCAAAAAACGATGCTCTTGGCCATCGGAAGTTTGCTCATGTATTGTTTATTATATGATATCAAAGTGAGACTGAAAGTCTCTGAAAATCATCATACGGCGGACCACCTTTTCCATATTTGCATGGCATTCTTTGGTGCCCTATCCGTGGCCTGCTTACTATCAATCTTTTTCCCTGGGCGGCTTTGCACCCTCCTTCTGCTTACTACTCTACCCATTTTGTACCCACTCAGTTACTTGCCTGGATTCCTCATTCAAACCACCTGGAACTGGTGGCAAGCAGTTACCACTCTACTTCGCCATCAGCAGCAGCAAAGAGCAGTTGCCACTCTACTTCGCCTTCAGCAGCAGCAAAGAACATCACTAGGATCTACAAGGTTTGTTTCAGTTCAACTGCTGCGGATCGCAGAAGATGATGTTATAGACCAATTCAATCTGCTTCCTGTTTGATCATCTGGTTATGTAGACTATCAAGTAAGAATCCTGACTGTCCTATATGTATGGGAATTTAGCATTCAGAACAATATTCTGGCCAAATGCCCCATTTGGTCCAGTCCAATATACATGATTTGATCATATATGTATACCTTTTATTTTTTTTTTGGTTTCAACCTACACTTTTCAGGAGACCGTCAATGATTAGTTTGTAGGGGTTTCAAGCCCGCATTTGGTTGCTTGTGAATAGACTAGGCCCTAAAAATACCCAAAAAACGCAAAATTTAAGATTTAAAATATGCTAGAAATGTAAAACACAATAAAAATAGATAGTCCAATTGGAATAACACTTTGTTACCAGGTTGATGCTTAGCCTCGTTAGCAAAGAAAAATGGATCCACTTGTAGGTGCTGTTCATAATTTAGATCGTGTTTGGATTTTTAGCATGTGCCCAAAAAAAAAAAAAGGAAAAAAAGATTTTTAGCATGTACGTATTGCACGTATTGCACGATAAGATGTACGTCTTGCATGATTTGCATCTCACGTTAGATTTTATATGTACAGAAACTAGAAGCATCAAAAAGTCAACCGTTCCTGCACAATTCTTGATCAATTTATTAATTTCTATTTTTCTATAATATCTAATAGTTGTGTTTTTAAAATTTCCGTTTCTCATCTTTAAACAGGCCGAAGAAGATGTGGGAAGAGATGGGGCATCAAAAATGAAAAGATTTCACGAGACGTAGAACGTATGAAGAAAATTTGTCTAAAGAAAGTCAGTAAGATAGTATTATTATAAGTCAAAATCTCAAAGGCGATGTTGTACTAAGCCCGCTGAAAGCAGTGTTTGTCAACAATATTTTGTTGTTTAACTACTTCCTCAGAATATTTTCGGTAGACAATAGTTATTAAAAAAATATTAAAAAAAGTAGTGAGAGGTCACACTTTTGTTTCTTTGAATCAAAATGAAGGCCATAATTAGTTCATTCAGTTCAATAGTTAGTTTATAAAGCTAAACGAAACCAGACTTTGGCGTTTCTTTGGTTACAACAAAATAGACAGTTGACGGTTTCTGTATTGATAACCACCACACTATCGATCAAGAGGCCATCAATGGAATAAAGCGCATCGGATTTTCTGTCTCGTACCCTATACCATTTTTGCGCTTTACACAACGGATCTTCTGTCTCATATTTTATACTACTTTCTGTGCCACTTTTTACTATATTGTTATTTCTCTTACATAAACATCATGTTTTAGTTCTTTTTTTTTTTTCTAAAGATCCAATAATTATTAATTAAGGTAAAAATAAATACAACAGTTTCCAATAATATTTATTTTTTACTTAAATAATGACTTTGCATTGATATCTACACAATCTTTTCTTACAACAAAATAGACAGTTGACGGTTTCTGTATTGATAACCACCACACCACCGATCAAGAGGCCGTCAATGGAATAAGTATTAGAGAGTTTATCACAAAAAGGGCCTTGAAGTAACGTGGAAATACTCACAAGAGTGCAAAGTTATGTTGTGAAAATTTAGATAATCTCATAACAAATCTTTGACCAGGCTCTTGATAGGTTGCTTGCCCCATAATGGTTGGGAGTGTTGAAATTATATATATAAAAAAAATTTATACTAAACCACATATGATTTAAACGACAGAAACAAACTAATGGATAATTTATCTAAGAATTTCCATATATATATATATATATCAATTATAAATGACATGATTTAGAGTCATTTTTTGTTAGTGGCCTCACAAAATTATTCAATGAGTTTTTTACAATACCAAGAATATATATATTCTAGCAAGGGTGGGGTAGAATTAAAGAATCAAAGAAAGGGGATTGATACACTGGAAAATTTTCGTCAATTTTCATCTTTTCATTAGTTATGTCTGTAAGTTTATGAAATAGTTGTAAACATTTTTGGTGTATTAGGATAAGCTTTTATTTGCAAATTTGTTTCTCCGTAAACAAATTTATTATATTTTTTAGGAACCTTGGCCGGTAAGGTAGACATTCTCGACTCGACTTTGCCATGCTCTCGCTCTGATGATGCTCGTTTCCCGTCGCCCCCTTTACATCATCGTTTGACAAAGGTCAAAGTGGAATCTTGTTAGGTTTCACACTATGTGCTACCACTGTTGATAAAAAGCAGGGATAATTTTAGAAACATCCCCTGCGATTTCTGACAATTTTACTAAGCTCTCCCGAGATTTAAAAAATTATACATACTTCACTTGTCATTTAAAATGACAATTTTATCTTTAAATATTTTAATGAAATTCTCTTATTTGGTATGCTTATACTTAAAATGAGTTTTAAAATTATTTTTTTTCCTTTTCTTTAAATTTTTTGCCAATAAAACTGTAGAACTACCACTATTTCCTATAAGTTTCTATTATAATCAAATGTTGAACTATTGATTTTTTTAACAAGTTAATTTTACATGTAATCCAATGTTTTTGCTGATCTTTGTTTTCTATTTTTTGGCATTAAATTGACAATAAATAAAAAAGAAATGGCCCAAAAGCACTACTAAATTATGATAATCCCACGACTCTAAAAATTTATAAACTCTAAATAAATTGTTTCAATATTTCTTTTCTATCTTATAAATCTAAATTTATAATAAAATACCATAAAAAATATCTTATCATAGTAGTAAAATTATTATTATTATAGTTATTTATCAAATAATAGATATAGACATGAACAATTTGGCACCTTTTCCTTATAATTATACTAAATAATCTTATAATTGTATAGGAAAATAAATTAAAACTCATTCCACAAGGGCAGCTTTGGATATTCATTTAAAAAATTGTCCAAATCAGTATTATTTTAAGATTTTGTTACTAAAACTATCAAATCAAAGAAGGTAAGTGAAATTTTTTAAATTTTAGGGGAGCTCAGTGAAATTGCCAGTTATCTCAGGGGAGGTTTCTGAAATTATCCCTAAAAAGCACAAGTCCAAGAATGCAACAAAGTTCTTTAGATTGTAATTTTTCTCACTAAATTTTTTACGTTTCTGTGAGTATATTTTTTAAATTATTTTTATTTCATATGTATCAAATTATTAAATATATTATTTTTTTATATAAAAATTATAGTGCACAGTATTTGAAACGGGCTCTTAGTCTTTCCGTCTTCGAGTAAAACAGGACACCTAAACCCAACAAGTTATCATCCATTGACACTTTGACTAATAGTGGGGCAGCATTTTACGGGGCAGCTTATCATGCCATGAAATAATTAAGATAGATATTATTGGATTATTATTATGGACTCAGGGTCAATAACGAACCATCATTGTCCGCGGCGTCCGAAGTCATAAACAAAGTGAGATTGCTGACGTTGGGAGCACAATTGAAAAAAAAAACCGTAATTCATGTTCTTCCAATTTGCAACCTATATTTCTATTGAGGAATGTGCCACAAAAGTTAATTCTGCACAACAAAATAATTTATGATTGTTTGAATAGAAGATTTCTTAAAATAATTTTTTTTTTAAAAATACTGTAGCAATTATTATTATTTTTTTTTACATGATGCATGTAAGATGAAAAGATAGTTGAAAAAATATAAAAAAAATTGATCAAAAAATACGTTTATAATACAATCAAATAAATTTTTACAAACATTGAACTATCAAAACGCACGTAATATGTTAGTATCTTATATATACTCAAACAACTGTTCGATACTCGAATCGAACTCGATTTGGTAAGAACTTGTTCTTTTTTTGTTTGCCAGCTAATCAAACTAAATTTGAACATCAGATTTTATTTGGTAAACTTTCAAATTCGACTCAAACTTGACTCCATTAGCATATAAGTAAAATTTACATATAAAAAGTTTAATCTACTCGAATTCGACTTGAGTTTGACTCAATACAAACTTGTTCGACCTCGGTTCTAGAAGTAAACAAAACAAAATTTTATTCAAATTTTAAGTTCTTCCAAATAATCAAACAAATTTGAATATTAGTGTGTTTGATTTGTTTAAACTAATTTATACCCCTAGATAAAATTTTATTATCCAATCAGTATAGTAATCTCCTTAATAGTTTACTCTACTCAAAGATGCAAAAGGACACAATAAGGAAATTTTAAGACTTTGTAGAGATCAGGATTGAAATTCAATGATACTTTTTAACATTTTTATTAATATTACACAATTTTGCACTGCAAAACAATAGGTAGAAAAGAAAGACTGACCTAAGGTGTGATTGATAAAACTGAAATTTGAAATCTGAATTATGAAGTTTAAAAATTAAGTGCTGAAAGTAAGTTGCTAAATTGTTTAAGTTATATCTATTTGATAACTAACTGGATTATAATACTGAATTGAAATATCATACAAATATCGTGTTTATGTTTTTTTTTTTTAAAAAAATTGCCTTTATTATTTATATTTAGAGAAAAAAATCAGCATGTGTGTGTGTCAGAGAGAGAGAATATAATAAAACAATTTAAAGGTGGTGTTTATGTATGTACATTTCTATTTAAGAAAGTGTGTGCATGTGTGTGTCTGTGTATGTTGAACATAAAGAAAACAAACACATACCGTGTGCAAGAACAATATAAGAATGTATTATGTGTAAGAGAGGTATAGCATGTGTAGCCAATTTAAAAGATTCAGTGAAAAATTTTCACTTAAAATTTTATACACAAATTAAACAATGCTTAATACATTAAGTGATAAGTCATTTCTATTATCAAACATATTGAATTCCCAAAAATTTCGAATGAGTTAATTTTCAATATTAAGTGGAGTAATCAAACGCACGTAATTAGAATTGACATTCATTCAAATCTTCTCTAAGATTTTCAGTTGCACTATGTTGATAAAAAGGAAAATTAAGTCAGACAGCAAAATTTGTGAGAATACTGTAACAAAGTAATTTGGCTACTAGCTTCTCATCTCACCTTGCTTAACAATTACGCGATTTGGAAGGGGGTGGGCCGCGGGGGTGGGAATGGTCGGAAAATGATGCACTAATTAAGTCAAGTCGTTGGCAATTTGGCATTGGTGATTTTGACTTGTATTAAGCCGTAATAGCTTTTAGTGCTATTCCATAGTGAAATAATAAACTATTAACATGAAGATGTTCGATTCATCACACAAAAATTAATCCTTAAAATCAATTTATATTTCTAGAAGTTCATGTACGCATTACCTATTCTAGATGTTCGATTCATCACACAAAAATTAACCCTCAAATTCAATTTATAATTCTAGAAGTTCACGTACGCATTACCTATTCTTTCAACTGCTGACTCCAAACTGGACCTCAAATGATTACTTAAACTGTCGGCAGAGTACAAAGTGGAAATGATCAATCTGGAATAAATATACGGTATTGAGGTTCATGACTATTTCATTGGCCTCCCTCTAGGTTTTAAAAATTATGCTAATCTCCCTTGAGGTTAATTATCTTGTAACATTTAGATCCAATCAACAATTAAAAGTGATATTTAGAGAGAGAAAATAATATGATTTCATCATTACCCCTTATCTACTATATTATTTAATTAATTTAATACCAACCCACACATTAAAAAAAATATTAAAATTTACAGTTTTTTTATTAGGGATCAAATCATATATAACATCAAAAAATAGTATATCATTTCATATTTTTCACTTAATGTAAGATCCAAATTACTCTTTTCAATTACAAACTCATTATCAAACATGATTGCCAATAAATAATCAAAAAATCTTATCAACATATTAAGTTTAGTTGTTGAGATTTTTATGGTATTAAGTTCGCCCTCTGTAATATTTTGGTTACAGATTTTTTTGATTATCTGTTGTTGATCATATGTGACAATGGGTTTGTAACTAAAAAAGAATAATTTGAATCTTACATTAAGTGAAATATATAGAATGATATACTATTTCCGATGCCATATATGATTTAATTCCTAATGATAAACAACACATTCTATTATTTTCTTTAATGTTTGGATTGGTATTAGATTAATTCAACAATTTAGTAGATAATGGACAATGGTGGAATCATATTATCTTCTTTCTCCTAATATCACTTTTTAATTTTTCGGTTGGATCTAAATGTTACAAGATAATAAATCTCAAGAAAAATTAGTGTAAGTTTCAAAATCTAGACGGAGACCAGTGAAATAGTTAAAAACCTCAAGGGAGGTTTCTAATCCTTCAAATACTCTGCATTGTTAATATACAATGTGTTAGCCCAGACGAGATCCTCTGTCCAATATTTTATGTCCACTTTTCTGTCCAATACAAAACTACGTAGTTCTACTTACTATCTGTTGATATGGCACATAAAAAAAAGAGCTCTTTGGTTGCCTTATGCTTCTTATTCTTTCTTCTTTTTTGAGTTTTCTTTGTTTACACATCTTTGTTACAATTCCCAAAACCCTATTGCTATTGTTACAATTCCCAAAACCTGTTGCCACCGTTTTTTGCCTAGAAGACGAAGGAAGTCCTTTAACAAAACAATTTTTTTTCTTTCTGATGTAAGTAGCCAAACAGCCCTTTTTTTTATGTGCCACATTAGCAGATATAGTAAGTAAAACTACATAATTTTGCATTGGACAGAAAATATTGAACAGAGGATCCCGTTTGGTGCCAGTATGCCAGTTATCATTTCCATTTTAAAATTCGTTTCGACCGTTCTTTTGAAAATTTAAAATTATCAACCACCAAAATTTACCCCCCTACCATTTCCATTTTTAACCCTTAGCACTCTATATAATCGTGTAGAAGTTCTTTCTTTCTATCATTGTTTAACCCAAAAGTTTCCTTTTCTCTAAGTCACTTGAAAGCTAGGAAATGGCACTGCTTGCAAACACAAACTTCCTCCAGCAGGTTATCATTTTCCAAAATTGCTTGATTTGGTCTCTCAGATGCTATTATTTTCCAGAATTGCTTGACTTAGTCTCTTCCTAGCAGGTTATTTTTGCCTTCATTATCGCAACCTTGCTCAAGGTCCTCCAAATCATGCATCACAAAAAACCCGAATCACCTTGCGAAACCCATCCAAAAACAATCTTGTTGGCTATCGGAAGTTTGCTTATGTATTGTTTATCATATGATGTCAAGCTCAGATTGAGAGTCTCTGATACGGCCAACTACTTTTTCCGTATTAGCAGGCATTCTTTGGTGCCTTATCTGTGGCCTGTTTACTATCAATCCTTTTCCTTGGGTGGCTCTGCACCCTCCTCTTGTTTATTACTCTAGCCATTTTGTATACACTCAGTTACTTGCCTGGATTCCTCATTCAAACCACCTGGAACTGGTGCCAAGCAGTTACCATTGTTGTAAAAATAGATATTTCAAAAGATTTTTACTGTTCGGATAAGAGCTTCATCTGATAAAATCTCATCAGAAACATTTGTTCCTATTTTGAGGGAAGAATTGTTCAAAGATAAGATTTTGCTGAAGGCCAAATTCAAGAAATCAGATTGTGGGACATCTTCGGTCAAGTAGCCTTCCCGATGGTCTGACATATTCCAATAGCCTTTTCCAATAGCTCACAACAAAGGATAGACCTTTGACTACTTCAAAGGATAAGTCTGGTATGGATGCACGCCTGCATTCGTGCGGAAAATCAGCTTTTCACATTCTATACCATGAAGCCTATAAATAGAACCATTTGTCAGGTTCATTGATACACTGATGAATGAAGTCTACACTTCGTAAACTCTCTTCTCCTCCTCTCTATTTGCTTTCCTTAATTGTCTTATTTCACCTGCTGCTTTTGTTTCAAAATTTTACTGGTTCTACATCCCTCTCACAAAGTAGAGGAAGACTTGTTTAATTCTGGGGAAACATTTCAATACTCTGAAATAGTTTCTTAGGACAGTGCTTTCAAGCACGACTCAAGTGTTCAAGTGTTAGCATTGTTGTGGCCGCTCATTTCCAACAATCTAAGAAACTATGGCATCTGACAATGTTAGCACCCCGCAGCCTTCATCAGCAACTGTTGCAGTGGCACTACCATTCGCCAAGCCCTTTCCGGATGTATCTAAAATTGAAATTTTCGCCAATGAAAATTTTAAAAGATGGCAAGAACATGTGCACTCTCTACTTGACATTCATGGAGTAGCTTATGCGCTCACTGAATCTCAACCTTCTGCAACTGCTGATGCCAAGACTCAAGAAGCATGGCAATATGCCAATAAGGTATGTCGACACACTATCCTTCAAACACTCTCTAATGAATTATTTGACGTCTATTGTAGCAGCAAAGAAGACAAGGCAATTTGGGAAGCCTTGGTAACAAAGTTTACTGCCGAAAATGCAACCAAGCAAAAATATGTCGTAGGAAAATACAGCCAATGGCAAATGACTGATGACAAGGAGATGAAAATCCAAATCACCGAATATCAAATGCTGCTAGAGGACTTGAAAAATGAAGACATCAATCTTCCTGAGAAATTCGCTGCAAGCATGCTGATTGAAAAACTACCTGAGTCATGGGCCGACTATAAAAACAACTTGAAACACAAGGAGAAAAAGTATACCATGGATGAGCTCGTAAAGCACATCCTCATTGAGGATTCAAACAAAAGGGAGTTGAGAGCTACCAAGGCAAAGGAGATGGCTTACAAAGCCAATCTGGTGCAAAGCAATAATAAAAGGTACGCCAATAAATCCCAGAATTACAAGCCCAAAAATTTTAATGTCAAGCCTAACAATCCCAACTTTAAGAAGAAGAAAGGCAATTGCTTTTATTGTGGAAAACCAGGACATTATGCAGTCCAATGCAGACATAATAAAGGTGACAGAGCAAATGGTAACCCTCCTAAGGTGCACTTAACCGAAGGAGATGATATAATTGCTGCTGTCATCTCTCAAGTGAACATTGCAGCCAATGTCAAAGAGTGGGTGGTAGACTCTGGGGCTATTCGGCACATATGTGCGAATCGAGAAGCATTTTCCTCCTATACTCCTATAGGAGATGATGAAGAAGCGGTCTACCTTGGTGACTCACGAACGGCTAATGTTCTGGGTAAGGACAAAGTATTCTTGAAACTCACTTCAGGAAAAACTTTGGCTCTCAATGATGTGCTGCATGTGCCTAACATTCGAGCAAATTTGGTTTTCGTAGCATTGCTAGGAAAAATTGGAGTGAAAGTGTCATTTGAATCTGGAAAGATTATAATGACAAAAAATAATGTATTTGTGGGCAAGAGCTATTGTAATCAGGGACTTTTTATACTTAACATTTCCAATGTGATAAATGAGAATGCTTCTTCTTCTGCTTATATTGTTGACTCGATTTCTTTATGGCATGCAAGATTAGGACATGTTAATATTAGTTATATAAAGAAAATGTAATCTTGTGGTATAATTTCTGGTATTAATGATAAAATGGATAAATGTGAAATTTGTACAGAAACTAAAATGACAAAGAAGACTTGTATAACTGTTCAAAGAGAAACTGAACTATTAAATTTAATCCACACAGATTTAGGTGATTTAAAACAAACTATGACTAGAGGAGGAAAAAGATATTATGTCACTTTTATCGATGACTACTCTAGATATACTAAACTTTACTTACTTAGAAATAAAGATGATACTCATAATGCCTTTTTATCTTATAAGTCTGAGGTAGAAAAATCAACTTAATAAGAAGATAAAAGAATTAAGTCTGATAGAGGAGGCGAATATTTAGCCTTAGATAAATTTTGTGAACATGAAGGCATAATACACGAAACAACAGCTCCCTATTCACCAGAATCTAATGGAGTAGCTGAAAGGAAAAATAGAACATTAAAAGAAATGATGAATTCTATGTTAGTTAGTTCTCATGCTCCTGATAATTTATGGGGAGAAGCTATTTTATCTGCATGTCACTTACAAAATAGGATACCTCATAAGCAAACTGGCAAAACCCCTTATGAGCTATGGAAAAATTATAAACCTAATTTGAAAAATTTAAAAGTATGGGGGTGTCTTGCGAAAGTATTGTTGCCTGAATCTAAAAAAAGGAAATTAGGTTCTAAAACTTCTAATTGTTTGTTTATTGGATATGCTGAACATAGTACTGCATATAGATTTCTTGTTTTAAGAAGTGATGTGCTTGATTGTAATACAATTATTGAGACAAAGAATGCTGAATTTTTTGAACATATTTTTCCACTGTCTAGTAAAATTTCTCATGCACCTGTTGAAATAAATAAGGAAATTATTCCAATTGAGGAATTAAGAAGGAGCAAAAGGCCAAGAAAAGAATTTTATTTGGAAATGATTTTCAAACCTTTCTTGTTGATAATGATCTTTTAACATACTCCGATGCTATTTCTTTTCCTGAGTGTAAATTTTGGAAAGAAGCAATTAAATCTGAAATTGATTCTATCTTGACAAATAAAACTTGGATTTTGGTAGACTTACCTCCTGGTGCAAAACCTATTGGTTGCAAATGGATTTTTAAAAGAAAATATAACTCTGATGGCTCTATAGAAAAGTACAAAACTCGTTTAGTAGCAAAATGATTTTCTCAAAAATAAAATATTGATTATTTTGATACATTTGCACTAGTAACTAGAATTGCTTCTATTCGAGTTTTATTTGCTTTAGTTTCTATCCATAAACTTGTTATTCATCAAATAGATGTCAAAACAGCCTTTTTAAATGGTGATTTAGAAGAAGAAATTTATATGTTTCAACCTGAGGGATGTATTGTATCTGGACAAGAAAATAAGGTTTGCAAACTAATTAAATCTCTTTATGGTCTAAAACAAGCTCCTAAACAGTGGCATGAGAAATTTGATCAAGTCTTGATAAAAGATGGATTCTCGTCTGTAGAAGTAGATAAATGTGTATATGTCAAAATTATAAATGATCAATATGTGATAATCAGTTTATATGTGGATGACATGCTTATATTTGATACTAGTCTAGATATTGTAAATAGTGCTAAATATTTTTTGTCTTCTAATTTTGATATGAAAGATTTGGGTGAAACCAAAATAATATTGGGTGTTAAAATCATAAGGAAAGGTGATGGTATAATGTTGTCACAAGAACATTATACAGAGAGACTTCTTAGGAAGTTTGAAAATTATGATGTGGCACCTGTGAGTACTCCTTATGATGCTAACACTCAATTAAAGAAAAATAATGGTGACCCAATTGCTCAGTCTAAATATGCTCAGATTATTGGGAGTCTGATGCATCTGATGAATTTTACTAGACCTGATATAGTTTATGCTGTATGTAGACTGAGTAGATATACTCACAATCCCAATCGTGAGCATTGGTTTGCATTAGTCAGACTAATGAAATATTTGAGAGGTACCATGAATTTTGGTATCCTATATAGTGGATTTCCCATTGTATTAGAGGGTTACAGTGATGCTAATTGGATCTCTGATCCAAATGATACAAAATCCGCTAGTGGTTATGTGTTCACCCTTGGTGGTGGTGCGATAGCATGGAAATCAGCCAGACAGACAATTATTGCTCGGTCAACTATGGAATCGGAGTTCATAGCTCTGGAGTTGACTGGCTCTGAGGCAGATTGGTTAAGAAATTTCTTAGTCAATATTCCTCCTATTAAGGATCTGTTGCCTCCTGTGTCTATACACTGTGATTGTCAAGCGGTTATTGCTATTGCAAAAAATAAATCTTATAATTGTAAAAGTCGACACATGAGATTAAGACATGATGTCGTAAAGCAGCTGCTTAGAGATGGAATTATTTCCATTGATTTTGTGAAGTCAGAGTTGAATTTGGCCGATCCTCTGACTAAACCTGTAGGAAGAAAATTAATTCTTCAAACTACAAGGGAGATGGGACTTAGGCCAACGGTTGTCAATAGAGATAGTAACCCAACCTATGTGATTGGTGATCCCATGAAATAAGTTCATATGGGTAATAACAAGTCGATATTGACAGTAAAGGACTTGAAATTTAAGTCCATTCGAAAATAAGTACTTTGACTGCCAGTAATTGTGAGGTTGAGTTTAATACTCTTAATGAGTTTATATCCCTTTAGGGAGGTGTATTTAGGGCAGTATACACTTGATAAATTCACCTATATGCGAGTGGAGTGGGGCCGCTCCTATAAGATTTTTTGGCCAAATCTTTAGAGCTCTCATGAACAACCAGGCAGGCGCACGGCCTAAATGCGCAAAACTGCATTGAACAGCAAAATTATGGGGTATAATGTGATTGATAAGATCTCTGTCATACAACAAGAATTATTGGTTCATAGAAAGATATTTTTCACCAATAATTCTGTAAGACATATTTTATCAATTTAAATTTGGTTCATAGTCCAAAAGACACCAAACTGATTACATTGAGTTCAGACAAGACCAGCAGATGTTCATACTCTTTTGTCCAAAATCTTTTGAAATAGGTGGGAGATTGTTGTAAAAATAGATATATCAAAAGATTTTTACTGTTCGGATAAGAGCTTCATCTGATAAAATCTCATCAGAAACATTTGTTCCTATTTTGAGGGAAGAATTGTTCAAAGATAAGATTTTGCTGAAGGCCAAATTCAAGAAATCAGATTGTGGGACATCTTCGGTCAAGTAGCCTTCCCGATGGTCTGACATATTCCAGTAGCCTTTTCCAATAGCTCACAACAAAGGATAGACCTTTGACTACTTCAAAGGATAAGTCTGGTATGGATGCACGCCTGCATTCGTGCGGAAAATCAGCTTTTCACATTCTATCCTTTTCGTATCCTATACCGTGAAGCCTATAAATAGAACCATTTGTCAGGTTCATTGATACACTGATGAACGAAGTCTACACTTCGTAAACTCTCTTCTCCTCCTCTCTATTTGCTTTCCTTAACTGTCTTATTTCACCTGCTGGTTTTGTTTCAAAATTTTGCTGGTTCTACATCCCTCTCACAAAGTAGAGGAAGACTTGTTTAATTCTGGGGAAACATTTCAATACTCTGAAATAGTTTCTTAGGACAGTGCTTTCAAGCACGACTCAAGTGTTCAAGTGTTAGCATTGTTGTGGCCGCTCATTTCCAACAGTTACCACTCTACTTCGCCATCAGTTGCAGCCAAGAATTCTGTTTCCTATTTGATCATATGGTTAAATAGACAATCAAGTAAGAATCCTGACTCTCCTATATGTATTGGAATTTAGCAGTTACAATAATTTTCTGGCCATATACCCCACTTGGTCGAGTTTATGATTTTATCATTTATGTATATATATTTTTTCAACGTAGACTTTTCAAGAGATTGTGAAGGATTAGTTTGGAGGGGTTTCAACCCCACTTTTAGTTCCTCCTGGAAAGACTAGGCCCTGAAAAGGTCCAGAAAATGAAAACTTTTATTTCAATATGCTATAAATGTAAAAAGCAAGAAAAATAGATTGTCCAAGTGGATTCTTTTGAGTTTTGCCATAGGAAGATGATAAGTGCGAAAGTTTGAGGAACCATTTAGGTGTAGGAAAACAAGTACTTTTGAGACTTCAAGATATTGAACAACTATCTCTAAGCGCTTTGTCATTGGTTGTTTAGGTCATAATATTAAGCCAGTTAATAATTAAAATAGAAAACTTGGGTGTATATATATTTTTAAACCATCTCAACTGTCTCCGTACTCTTCCCACTCCAAATTGTTAGACACAGAATCTAAATTTGGCAGTGAAAAAAATTAGGAGTTGCTACAAATGTACTCTAGGGATTGTAGTTGTCACTAATTTTTATTTTAGAGATTTTATGACGTGGAACGTGGTATCTTTTCCATAGGGTTCCATAGGTTAGTGTAAGTTTAAAATTCACAAAAGGTCTATATGAGGTTGATGGTACTTAAGGAGTCCAGGGAAGTTAGCATAGGTTAGCCCTAATGTTATACCCCCAGAGGGAAGGGTACTTCCCTCTTGGGCCAGTTGTGGGCGAGAAGGGATTCGAACCCCTGACACCGTGGTTCGTAGCCACATGCTCTAATCCTCTGAACTACAGGCCCCATCTTGTCTCCACTGGATATGTTACCGGGAGTACCCTCAAAAAAGGGACTCCTCTCCCCAACCATTTTGGGTTAAGAAGATGTGAAAGCGCATTTATCTCTATAAGAAAGGAAAATAATACAAGGAATCAAAAAGGATTAAAATATTCTCATTATGAATTGGCGCGGGGGGGGGCTAGTGTTTTTATAAGAAATATCTAGCCAACCTTCCTGCAAGAGATCCAAGCCTATTAGGACTATAAATAGAAATCCATGACCAGGATGAAACTTGGGTGAAACTAAGTGGAGGTCCGAACCGACAGATGTTGAAGAATCAATGGATGAGTTGTGGTTAGGGGTGAAATGCCACTCGAACCCAGAGCTATCTGGTTCTCCCTGAAATATGTTGAGACGCAGCAGTTGACTGGACATCTAGGGGTAAAGCACTGTTTTGGTGCGGGCCGCAAGAGCGGTACCAAATTGAGGCAAACTCTGAATACTAGATATGACCTCAAAATAACAGAGGTCAAGGTCGGCTAGTGAGACGATAGGGGATAAGCTTCGTCGTCAAGAGGGAAACAGCTCGGATCACCAGTTAAGGCCCCTAAATGACCGCTTAGTGATAAAGGAGGTAGGGGTGCGAAGACAGCCAGGAGGTTTGCCTAGAAGCAGCCACCCTTGAAAAAGTGCGTAATAGCTCACTGATCGAGCGCTCTTGCGCCGAAGATGAATGGGAGTCTTGAACGTACGCTAGTGTCGCATGGGGTGTTGGCTTGTAGGAAAACAGGAAATCTTTATTTTTTTGATTAGAGTGGAAACCTTGAAATATTGATAAAGGCATTTTATCAAAGATTTGTTACCTAGTAGTTCCTTTAAAACTTAACATACAACTAAAGGTATTCTGCTAATCAAAATAGCAGAAAAGAAAAAAAGAAAAATCACTGTCCAGAAGTGCTTTAATTATTTTTCATGTATTCAGTAGTATTATATCACTACAACAAAAATGGCCTTTAGCGGCATTTAAAGGTGTCAGTATAGAAAATCTAACCTGACACTTTATCTATCCTGACACCCATGGCGAGTGTTGTCCCTTCCAATGTGGGGATAGCCTCAAATCTTTAGCAACATTCAAATGTGTCAGGCAAACCATGCTGCTATATCTTTACCTCTGCCAACAAAATCCTTTTTTTGTGATAATCGAAAGTGTCTGTATAGCGTTAGGACATCAGTAGGGAATCAGTAGGATATCAAATTTATGAAGGCATCTTGAGTTGTCTTAATTTATGGCTTTAAGGATACATAGCCATGTGAATTTACAATGTGTTGGACGACATGCCCATTTGTTATTAGTGTTTTTCGAAGCTAAGCTATGCTGATACTTTTAATTGCCAGGAGAATTTTTCCTGGTTTTTTTTTTATATGTAACCAACCTGCAATTAGTTCTCCCTCCTGTACATTCCATCAACCAGAATCCCAAGGGACTTGTAAAATTATCCCAAAGAGCAGAATGCATATAGCAATGTAAAAGAAGAAGTCGATACTCAAATATAATTCATTGAATTAAAAGTCGATAACAAGTACAAACATAGCAAATACTAAAATCGCAAACAAGTGCTAAAAGCAAGTACTAAAATATCAAACCAGTACCGAAAGATTCTCATTTACAATAACTTGAAAGCTCTATCGGAAACACAAAATAAAAGACTCTCATCCCTAATAAGTTGAAAGAAGTAAAAGTAGCTTCCAAACTTTCTATTTTGTTTAGAGTCCTCAGGCATAACCACGAAGTCCCCATCATTCGTCAGCTGGTTCCACCTGTACACATAGACCAAGGGGATCATTAGATCATCATAACTAGAACTAAAATTCCAGAAAATCGGCAATGTATTTAAGTGCATATCTCACCAAATGACAAGGCCAAGCAACTGGTGCACCAAGTGCATTTTGAATCGTTTGTTGTAAACCATATGGTCTAATCAATTGCTCACGTGGAGTCATTGCAACTTGTATCTGTATTTCACACCAGTTTGGCCCAAGAGCTTGTCCCCCGACCTCATCCAATGGATTCAGACTCCGTAAATATCCTTTTGCCATGATTTTTGTTGGGTCAAACAAACTTTTTAGTGAAACCATATTCCCTACCTAGTAAACATCCAACAAGTACAAGAATCAAACTCATGCCAAATTCCAGATTACAAATACAAAAGTTTAGAAATTGTAAATACTTACTCGAATAGGTCACGTGGCTCGCGATGGAGCATGGCTTGACACATTGTTAGATGATGCTGAAGGATGTCTCGGGCTGTCAATTGGAGAGCCCCTTCCATGTTGAACTAAAACCATTTTCTTCAAGCTGGCTATTTCATCATCTTGTCGCTGAAGCCTTTCCTCCAAACGGACCAATGTTGACTGTTGTTGAACACTTATACGGTAGCATATGTTACGACTAGGAATGTCTTCCCATAAGTCCGTTGGATTCACACCGTCACTAAACAAGTGAACATGACCATGTTTGTCTTGCCCAACCACCTGAGCAAATATATCATCGTGACCAACTGGATCTTGCGAATCCGATGGAAGCTGATTTTTCAGCTCAGTCATTTTTTCCTACATAATAAAGGAAAACACTTGTTATTGCAAAAGACTGTCTGAAAACATCCATGGTAGAATTGATAGGCTTGTGTTCTCGAATCCTTACCAAATTCTCAGCAACTATGGTACTTGATGGAGTTCCATCGGCATGGATATAAAACTTATTGAACATTTCTACTCTAGTAGGAGGTCTTCCCAACTGTTTGGCCTATAAGAAATTGAATCGTTTTAATTATAGTTTTAGCATTTAGCATATAATTAAAAAACAAGCTAACATAATGAAACATGTACGAGCAAAAAAAATTAGCAACTAAAAAGTTGATGAGGTATCACCAAGTGGTTCCGAAGATGAGCAAATGACTTTTTTCCGGTTGTGTGGTTCATCTTCTTCTCCCCTCTAGCTTTCTTGTTCCTCTCACTTAGTTTCTAAATTTCAAAATCAAAAGCAAGATTACAGCATTGAATAAACACAACTTTATGAAGAATGTTGTAGCTGATTTGTACCTTTGCTTCTTCACTTTTCCAATAAGCCCAAAGTTTGATCCATTGCTCTTCCCGTACCCTTATGTCCTTGTGAAACTGAGTTTCAGCATTTGGCACAGCAGGATCAAAATAGTTAGCCTTTAAATCTGCCTTCCAGCTTCTCCATTTTTTGCCAATAGATCTTAAGGTCCAAGCTTCCAGTCCCATAGGCAAAGCAAATCTTTCCTGAAACATAGTTAGCAACAAGAAAATCAACACAACTTCACAGTAATTTTTGTACAAAGCATACATAATACAAAAGCTACCATTACCTTTATCACTTCTAACATGTCCATTTTAAGTTTCCTTGGCATCTTAAGCCATGTTTCAACATCTATTGGACAATACATACCATTCCTAGCCAAACTGCCCAAGAATTCAGAGAAAGAGGTTTTCTCACTTATTGGGATCCCATTGTCATCGAGTTTAATCTCAATCTGTGGAAGTTCCTTGGGCCGACCCCAAATTTCTTTCATAAATGTAGGGCCTCGAGTTTTCTGATGTACTTCACTTGAATCATTTGTAGTTTCTTTTCCTGTATAAAATAAGAAAAAGGTGCAAGTTATGAACATAACAAAATGCACTTCTGGAATTGGTTGAAAACAGTTAGTAATACCTGCATTGTCCGAGTTGCATGACATGAAGGTGGTGTCACTGGAATGTGGACCTCGAGAATCCTGATTTGGACTTTCTTCAGTTGCTTCATGCCTTGTTCCAAGTGGAGATTGTTGAATTGGAGAGTTCTGGCACTGCTCATGCGACTTGGAACCTCTATCAGCTTGTTGAGTAACTTGGTCACCTGATTCATGCATTATTCCCAATGTAGAATTCTGAATTGCAGATTGAGGTGCCCAAGCAGCTTCTCCTTGCACTTGTTCAATTACATTTTCATGGCTTGTTCCAAGTGGAGGCTGCTGCCTTGTTTCATGACATGAGGGAGGTTGCTCAATTGGTTCATCTCTCAATCCATTTGCAGCGTGCTTACATTTTCAACCTCTACGGGCCATACCTGCATAATATTTGAGTGAAGAAAGGGACAAATGTAAATGTTTAAAATTTATTGAAGCAAACACTCTACCTATAATTTCTTTAACTTACAAATGCTATTATAAAGAAATACTACTTGAACAATAAACTGGCATGACAAGTAACAAATGGCATTCTTCAAGAATAAACCAGGGGAAGACTATGGAGCTGTCAACAGAACAGAGAAACAAATGGAGAATATACAATTCAATGTAGCAACTAATTGGAAATGAAATGAAAGCTACATGTTTAAGTGACTGCAAGAATATACATGGGAAATGCTTTGATCTACATCCTTTCAGCATGAAAGATATGCAGAATTTACTACCGCTTGACATGAAACTTTTTCCATATTGTTTTGAGAATGATGCCTATGATCAAAAGTTGGTATGCTTATGCTCAATGAGGGCGCAAGTAGAAGAGTCCACGTAATTTTAACTTCAATAATGGAGCAAACTAATAAATGATTGTCTTGAATTAACGAAATATACTTGGCCATGTGATAACCAAAAATTGCAGAGGATAATGTATTCTACCAGCAAATACAACTCTTGGTTTTGTATGTTTAGGGATGGCAATCGGGTCGGTTATGAAGCTCTACTGAATACTTTTATTTCCAGATTCTGACATGGTTCTGCATTTATCAAAAACACTAATTCTATTGTTCTAAGATAGTGTCTCATCTAAACAAGAGCTCAAGCTTTACGTAGCATTGACGATTCCAAACCAAATTACTTCTCTTTTTGCCAGAGCCACATCCACAGTTAAGGGTTGACACTTAATAGTAAATGCACAAACACTTTATCCAATACAATTGTAACAGTATAAACAATACAGTCGTAGAACAGGAAGGAGGCGAAGAGCATCACGGTGAAAGACTAAAAACGAGAACCCATCACCAAAAATAGATGGTTGAAATTGTATATTCAGTTCACAGTAGCAGTCTCCATTCGACCAGGCTCACCTTGAAATGTGCTTCTCAGAAACGTGTTTTTCACACCGCCACCACCCCCAAAGCTTTTCACACCACCACCACCCCCCAAAGCAAACACTCTAGCTAGAAATGTGCTTCTCAGAAACGGAGAAAGTGCTTGTCAGAGATGGGAATCGAATAGCCTAAAAACTAAGTCTACCATGCAATGCAAGAACATGTCTACCATGCAATGCAAACTTAGACACGAAATACTGAAATTACCTCAAACTATGGCTTGAATCCCTAACTTCTCGGTTTCCCCAAGCTTCAAGATCTGAACTCCACCCACCACCCAAGCTTTGAAGCCCTAATTTCTGATTTCTTGCCACCAAGCCAACACAATAGCTGAATTAGGGATTTGCCTGGTGCGAGCTCAACCAAGTTACCCAAATGGGTGCGAGTTCATGGACGGCAATTGACTCAAATTGGTGGTGCGAGCTTGAAAGAGAGAGAGAGCACAAAGGCAGAGGACAACGAGAGAGGGAGAAGATGTCTGAAATAAAAGCGGTACTAATGACGCCAAAGTAAATTAGTCAAGCCTCTTGAATTTTTCAATTTGCCGCGCTACTAATCACAATTTTTGTGTGTTTGGGCAAAATTTTGTTAAAGCTATATAACAACTAAAATTTTGGTTAAAGCTATATACAATATAATATAACAACTAAAAATATAAAGGCTAAAAATCTTGTTAAAGCTATATACAATATAATATAACAATTAAAAATTTTGTTAAAACTATATAACAACTAAAAATATAACAAATAAAAATTTTGCAAGAGCTATATACAATATAATATAACAATCAAAAATTTTGTTACAGCTATATAACAACTAAAAATATAACAGATAAAAAATTTGTTAGAGCTATATACAATGTAATATAACAACTAAAAATATAAAAATAATTAAAAATTTTGAGAAGCTAACAAAAAACATTCTTTTAATCAAAATGTTTTCGGTTACTCAATTTATTTTATGCTGCTAGCAATTATGTACGGTTTGTAGTCTAACAAGCCATTGGAAGGATCGAATTAGTTTATGAAACAAGAAAATTAACTTATGAATACATGAACTTTCCATTGATAAACATTGGGATTAGAATTGATTGAACATTTATATATATATGTATATATATATATATATATATTCAATGTTTTCAATTCCAAAGCAATTGCCATTGAACTTTGTGTTAATTAGAATCTTACTATCACTTACAAGATCTTACTATTGAACTTGGCAATGATTAACCTTATGCTTACACTTACAACGCATTGATTGAACATAAACATATATATATTGAATGCTTTCAATTTCAAAGCAATTGCCATTGAACTTTGTGTTAATTAGAATCTTACTATCACTTACAAGATCTTAATATTGAACTTTTCAATGATTAACCTTAGGCTTACACTTACAACACATTGATGAGCATAAACATATAGTATGATCGGTTTGATCGATTCGATCGTGCTTGATCGGTTCGATCATGTCTCCGGTCACTTTGAAGGATAATCTAAAATTGCGACTAAACCGATTAAATTCGATCAAAGATCAGTTGGACTAGAAAACTCTATCGGAATTAACTTTTTGTATTGTTATTGGTTTAAAAAATAATTTTTTCATGGTATTAAAAAATTATTTAAGAAATTTCTATTGATAAAAAATTAGACCTCAGGTTATTGGGAAAAAGAATTGGCCATAATATAATGATTCACAAATGTAATATTACAGCTTACAATTAATGAAATTGCTTATAAAATAATGACCAGTATTTATCCAGCCCATTGGGCTCTTAAAATGAGTAATGGGTTCCTTGGAAAGTTGGATAGTTTTATGTTTGGTCTGAAATGATTTGCACATTCCGTACGTTGCCAATTGTTCTCCCCAAATCATAGCCTTGGTTGCCAATTGTTCCCATGCCATTAAAAGAAAAATCATTCCAATACCATTTTTATGAATAAGACTCACGATTACTAACCAAGACTAGAAATCCAAAAACTGGACCATGGGAGTATCAATGAAGAAAGGCCTTAAAGAGGCAAATTAATACACAAGTTTTAACTAATAGCACCAAGTCTTTTATCACATCTGTCAGAAGGCAAAACCCATCGACAAAATGTCGGTCATATTAATAAAATACAAAAAAAAATGCAAAACCCATCGACAAAAGGAAATAAAGCCTAGGCCTAGCAATTGAAACAGAGAAGAATAGGGCCAGTAAGCCTTAAAGCTATAAAAGATTCTAAATCAGATTATATTGGGACAAATCAACTTCAATCCCAAGTCCATTCTCACGAACCCAACTAATTTCCTCATTTTCATTCTCAACAAAAGGATTGCCAACATCACTTTGCAAATATGTCTCAACATCCATGGTTGTGCCCATGTTATATCCAGCTCTTGCAGTGGTAGAGATAACCACTTGCCAATCCTTATCAGTTGGATCTTCCACATAAAAAACCTGTGATGCTTGTGAAGCGAGTATAAATGGCTCAACATGAGGCCTCACGTCTGCAAAATTGACTAAAGTAAACCCATTAGCATCTGGTTTCATTCTCGAACCATTTGATATCCAATCACATTCGAATAACACCACCCGATGACCTCCGTAAATTAATTCAATCATATTTTTCAAGACGCCGAAGTAAACTAGTTCACTCAAAACTGGATTTTGATCCCTTATACTTGCAAAACTGGATGTTGTTGCATTGACTGTAACACCACTATTCTGCGTTTTTCTTTTCTTCTCAACTTCTTTGGTGTGAAACCGAAATCCATTAACAACATACCTGTCATGTTGGATTCCAACAACATCTGGACCTTTAGCAAGGAACCTCAACTCTCTCAACACCGAAATATTTTGAGAAAGTTCTAACCAGTGTTTGAAAACCGGACCGGACCGGCCGGTTTGACCGGTTGGACCGCGAACCGGCCATGGCTCCAGTCCGGTTCAATGCCAGGTTTGACTTTGTCAAGAAACCGGTCAAAAACCGGTTGGACCGCGAAACCGCTGAACCGGCTTTGAACCGGTTATTTCCGGTTTTTGAGTTTTCCACTTTTTTTTTTTTTTTTTTTTTTTTGCAAAATGTAGTTACCAAGATTCGAGCTCAAGACCTTTGTAATAGAAGACCAATGTAGTAACCGTTGCACTATCACATCTTGTTAGTTTTTTTTGATAACTTATTTATATAAAACAAACACTCATATTTCTTTTGTTCCATTTTTTTTACAAAATATCATCCTTTCATGACTCTTTTTTTTTAATCATCAATACACACACACACACACACACTCTCTCTCTCTATCATCTTTTCTTTTGCCACTTATTTTTAATCAAATCTCTTTATTTTTAATTTATTGATGTTTTCTTCCATATTTTAATTTTGTTTTTGTCCATTAAATTTAAAAAAGTTAAAAAAGAATTATTTTTCTTTAACCCAATTTATTTAATACCACAACCACTCACTTTTATCTCATTTTTTGTTTCTTATCAAATTTGCATTTCTATTTTCAATTCTCTTGATTTTCTTAGAACTCCAAACTTCCTTTTTTAAATTGTAAATTTAAATTCCAAAATGTAAATTAAAATTTAAGTTCACAATGTCTAAATTCTGATAGACGTGAATTTTGTATAATTTCAAATATTGTGATATTTTTGGATTATATTTAAGATTTTTTTGGTAGATGTAATTGAAATTGAGATAAAATTTATTTGTTTTAACTTATAATTTAAAAATTTTATTTTTAAAAATCCAAGTTATTCAAAAATAGTAAACTTTTCATCATATAAAGTATTAAATTATCCATTACATGTCTTATTTTGTGCACATATATATTTATATAAATTATTTTTTAAAAAATTTATTGAACCGAGGTTGAACCGGTCCGACCGGTTGAACCTCGACCCTTTCACTTCACCGGTTCGATTAACGGTCCGGTTTTTAAAACATTGGTTCTAACTTGTCAATCTGTAAAAAAAAAAAAAAAAGATGAAACTATATTTGAAGTCTTACAATTCAAATTGTACTTAATATTCAAAATTTTACTTACATGTTCAGCAAACCAACATGCAAAATTTTCGCTGTGCAAGCGCTCTTTTAGATGCTGTGGAACTTGAGGATGTCCTTCTTCTATCAATCTACGATGCTGCCTAGAAGTACATGAGCCAAAATTGTAATTATACATTGAATTCTACAATAAAATTTTAATGCATCAAGTTGTGGTTGAACTTACTCTATATAAGGTGTGACAGCATCACAGTTAAATAAAATATACTGATGTGCTTTACTCAAGATATGAGCATCAAAGACTGTTGGCTTGCCTCTCCCCAAAGGATGTCTTGATTCAGAGAATATATCTAAACCATCTTCAATTTCCTTATGTACTTCTTCATTTCTGCTTGGACGATTGAATTTTGTCTCAACATAGTCCGCAAGATACAATGAGCAAAAGTTAATGCATTCTTCTGCTAAGTAGCCTTGAGCAATCGAACCTTCAGGCCTACTTTTATTTTGAACATAAGATTTTAATGTTCCTAAGTACCTAAAGTATCATCATTCCAAACTCTCTAATTAGTTCCACAAATCGAAGAAAGCAAAAAAAGGAATAAACAGTTAAGGCATAATGAGAATTACAAGCAGTACCTCTCTACAGGATACATCCAACGATAATACACCGGCCCACCTAATTTCACTTCAGTTGCCAAATGAACAACTAAATGCACCATGACATCGAAGAAGGTTGGTAGGAAGCATTTCTCAAGATCGCAGAGTATGACAGCAATTTCACTTTCCAAACGAACCACATCTTGATGACAAATAACTTTAGAACAAAGCTGCCTGAAGTATCTACTCAATCGAATCAAAGGATAGCGCACTGATTTTGGCAAAGTCTTTCTCAAAGCTATAGGCATCAATTGCTGCATTAGGATATGATTATCATGACTTTTAAGCCCTGAAATTCTTGGTGGTTTTACTCGAACGCATCTTGAGACGTTAGCTGCATAACCATCTGGAACTTTCACCTTTTTTAGCACATTGCAAAACATAGTTTTTTGTTTTTTATCCATTGCAAAGGAAGATGGAGGTAAGTACACCTTTCCAGGTTCTGTCTGCAGCTCTTTTCTTATTCCCATTTCTCTCAAATCACGGCGGGAATTATAATGGTCCTTTGTTTTATCCTCGGTGTCCAGCAATGTCCCCCAAATGTTTTCACAAATATTCTTCTCAATGTGCATGAAGTCAAGATTGTGTCTTAAGACATTATCTTTCCAATATAGCAAGTCAAAGAAAATACTCATCTTTTTCCAATTGAAAGGTAGCTTCGGATTACCTTTCACATGTTTTCCAAATCTAATTTGCAAGTCTCCCAATTCACTCACAATCATATCCCCGGTTTGCAAAGGTGGTCGCTTTCCATGTTCTTCGGTGCCATCAAAGAATTGGGTTTGCTTTCTAAATTTATGCTTACTATCTAAGAATCTCCGATGACCCATGTAGCAATATTTGAAACTATGAGTCAACCGTCGTGCATGAGTGAACTTGTGACAAATAGGACAAGTATATTCACCTTTAGTGCTCCACCCAGATAACATTGCATATCCAGGGAAATCACTAATGGTCCACAACAAAGCCGTATACAGTTGAAAATTTTCTTTTTGGGATGCATCATAAGTTTGAATGCCAAAATCCCACAATTCGGTCAGTTCTTTAACTAGAGGCTGTAGATAAACATCAATATTATTCCCAGGAGAGGATAGTCCGGGTATTAACAAAGACAACATGAAATACGATTGCTTCATACACATCCACGGAGGTAAGTTATATGGTATTAAAACTACAGGCTAAGTACTGTGTGTAGAACTCATGTTGTTGAATGGATTAAACCCGTCAGATGCCAACCCCAATCTAACATTTCGACAATCCTTAGCAAATTCTGGATGTAGATGGTCAAAAGTTTGCCAAGCTGGAGAATCACCTGGATGTCTCATACAACCATCTTTTGTACGTTTTTCCTCATGCCATCTCATTTGAGATGCAATTTTAGAAGACATAAATAGTCTTTGTAATCTAGGTTTTAAGGGAAAATGCCACAACACTTTTTGAGGAATTTTTCTTTTTTCCCCAGTTGGATCATTTTCTGAAGCAACCCATCTAAGCTCGTTACATGTTTCGCATGAAGTTCTTTTTTCAGCACTACCCCAATAAAGAGAACAATCATTAGGACATGCATCGATCTTTTCATAACCCAACCCCAATGTATTCATCAATTTCTTAGCCTCATAGTAAGAAGACAGCAAATTAGTCATGGCCTCCGGAAATGCTTCTCTCAACAGCTCAATAAGCATATTAAAAATCTTGTTACTCATCTTACCCAGGCATTTTAGGTGAAGCAAACGAATAATAAAAGACAATTTCGAGAAATTTTTGCAACCACTGTACAAATCCTGTTGAGAATCATCAATCAATTTGTAAAATTTTTCAGCCTCTGAAACAGGAATGTCCCCTTCTCTATTCAATTCATTTGTTCCATGTGGTATCCCAAATACATCATGGACCAAGTCTTGCATGTTATTAGTCCCATTTGAAACCCCAATTGATGTATTTTCAGAATTAGATGTGGCTTCATTGTGGTTTGAAAGTTCTCCATGTGCTATCCAATTATTATAACCCTTGATAAATCCTACCACTTTCAAATGATCATATGCTTCCATTTTTGTCACACAAACACCCATGCTGCAATCTTTGCAAGGACACAAAATCTTTCCGTCACAACTTGATCTAGAAAATGCGAAGTTTAGAAACATTTGAAGTCCTGTCTCGTACTTTTCACTTGTTCTTGGAAAATCCATCCATCTTTTATCCATACTTTAAATATAAATAAATGTCCTCCAACGAGCTTCCGATAGCCTACTTTTTAAACTCAGGTCGTGGCTTACAAGTCCCTAATTTCAAGTTCAAGAATTTACAGTCTACTAAATCAAGCAGCCAACAAACAAAGGAAATCAACAAAATGCAAAATTTCTCAACAATCTATAAAAACAAAATTTGCAAGTAAGCGAATAGAAATTTTATTTACCTAATAATAGAAAAAAACCCTTCGTACCAACTCCTGCGCCCACGTCTTCGCAAAATTCCTAAATTCAATCTGAAATGTCAATGGTTAAACAAACACATGAGCGTGAAAACTAAAGGTGAAATTCAAGAATTTTACTAAATTTCCATCAAAGTATACATACATCTTTGGTGTGTAGTGATTAATTTTATAAGTCATCTCTTTAGAAAAGCATGCAATTGACGGCATAGGTAATTGGAAAAAAGAATGACAGAAAAGTCCCCTAGCTTCTAATCATGCCTATGAAGATCCTTATGAACATGTCAAAATACTTTGACCCAACTGCATCAATGTCTCTGTCTTATTAATCTAAAAGTCCCTTTTTTTGGGCTCAAAATTTGCACTATAATAGACTGATCAAGTGCAGAAGACACTTAGTACAAGCGTTATACTATATATTTCAAGCAACTCACGTACTGATTAGACATACAATTTAAAACAGAAAAATGCTGTAAAGATGCAAGTACTATATAGAATTTAACATAGAAAAAAGCAATAGTGATATAAGTGATACCATTGGGTGAAATATGCACTTAGACGGATGACCACCTTTGTGGCAAAAGCCAAAAGGCAGCAAAGGTTACCTTTGTTATGCAAATTTTGTGCCTCACATTGGCGGTCCATTATCTGCATCTTAATTGTCTTTGGGCTTACATAGTCACGGTTTCCCAATTCTGTCACCAGAATAATTTCCTGCTAGGCATATATAGACCATGGTCCTTGTTTCATTTATTTATATCGAACTTGTTGCTGAGTGTTCATAATTACGATAAGCAATGCAATTTGGTTGAAACTCTCTATTCACAGTTTTGCTTAACTGTCCCCATCCCCAAACAAAACTAGCTGCCTAAACAAACTTCAATTACAGCTAGGTTTCATAGAAAAAAATGAAAAACAAGGGGGAATTGACTTTTTATAGAACAGGTTTTGGGCAACATACTAATCACCCATTGACACTTTATTAGCTAGCCTATGTACAATTATGGCATGGCAATAGAAAAAATGTAACATGGACATAAAGATCGATCTCCTAAAAAAATACGCAATCCAATTGAACAAATTTCCTCAAGTTTTCATCTCCATTGCAGCAAAAGAAAAAGCATCCAACACCGAGTTGCTATTAATGCTACAATTAGATAGATATCATATTTAAATCTTTCAATAATCTTAAATGAGGACAATATAACTCAACTAGCGACAGCTCAGGCCAAGAATCTTTACTTCTCAGAAAAAAATTTCCAAGTTGCAGGACAATACAATTTCCTCCTTTTAATTCTGATTACCTTAATTTCCAAGTTGCAGGTAATTTCTTGACAACGAAATCAAACATAAGAGCTTCATTGTGTTTACCACTTCGATTTTGGAACAACATTTGCATGCCTGAAGTATCTTCCAGCTTTCCCAATGTACAGCTCCGATCTTCTAATTTTACTCCTTGTCTGCCCTTCCAGATGTCTTAGCCGAAGGATTTAAAGTTGAGGTTAGAAAAGATGAAGATGGTTGTTTGCGGAGATAGCTTGACCAACATTCTGGATTGGCTGAGATAGATTGTATGCGGAGAGGTGAGAGAGATGAGAAGAAGAAATTTTCACCAAGTCCTTTTGCCAGCAAAATGAAACTTCATAGTACTTTACCAAGTGTCTGGATCCAAATTAAAACGATGTCGTTTTCTGACTTTTTTTTCCTCACATTTTTCCAAGTGTCATGATAGGTAGTCTAAAGGCACATTATTATTTTATATCATGATAAAATAAAAAAATTATAGTACATATTATTGAGTTGGTTAATAAGTGTCATGATACGTTTGGTATAACGACACAAACCAACAAGTGTCCTTATAGACATGTCAGGAAAGGCCATTTTTGTTGTAGTGTATGCATCTTTGCATTGCTTGAAACAACTATTCTTAAGCTGGAGGATTTAATTTGGGAACGAATTGCAATAGATCGGAAGAATGAAAGAGCCAAGTGTCACCTTGTTACTTTTATTCTTGGTGTTGTGTCTGTAAGCTTAATGCATTCACATAAACAATGCAGAACGATTAAGTAAACAGCAAGCTATAAGTACACCGAAGGATTGCCCTTAAGTAACTGCTTCTTTTTGGTTGTGTAGCCTGAGATCCTCATGATGCTATATCTTGGCAATCAAATAGTGACAATTTTATGCTGGTACAAACTTTTTAATAAACCATAGTATGGAGTACCGAATAGTTCCTTCGGATAGCTTGGGTGATTATCTTTGCAGCTTTTTGCATAACATGTACACGTCTCTATTTGCTCAGGCACATGCTTTATTTTAGGCATGTGTAATAGTATCAGACATGTTACTTTCAAAAATGTATACGGCATTGATATTGGTCATCTTGTTTCTATTGTGGATATAGTTAGTTTTCATCAGACATTTTATACTGTAAAGATCGATCATTGTCGTTGTGATCTGAAAAGCTGACAAGTAGAAAGTCTTATTTATTAATTGATTAAAATAGGAAAGCACTGAAGGAATGGTTATCAATAAGATTCATATACTCCAGCACAATGTAATCTTCATGAGACAGTCCAATTGTAGTAGTAATGAAGTGATAAATTTGAACTTAGTATATGGTTTCAATTTCTGATCAAGAATTTTGGGAAGATGCCTACGAGAAAAAGGAAAGAGAGAGAAGATCATCCATTGTTGGAAAATAGGAGGTGAATTTTGGATGTATTACATGTCCTAATCTAACTCACCAATGCATGCTCTTGAATTTCATATAGGGTTAATTATGTCTGCCTCAGCATTTTGGCCCAACAACCATTCTACCCGTTGAATTTGAAAATCTACACTCAATTGTTATTACTAAAGAATCTCCAAACCATGTTAAATCTTAGCTTTTAATGGCCAAGATACCTGCTGTTCAAATTGATATTCAACTGATTACTTCCTAAACTATTATAGATCGTCTTAGAAACAAGATACTTCTTTCTAGCCCATCAAGATGTTTCAAAAGGTGGATATATCTCATCTACCTCATCCTCCAAAACTTCTCCGACTTAAAGTTCTCCCTCATGCTACCACTGCCCAGTTACTGCCTCCTCGTTCCCATCCACCACCATTCTACCTCCTAGTTGCCACCCATCTCCCCAAGTCATCATCTTTGGCTCTCAAACTCACTAATTTTTTTTCTTCCCACATACCAGCTGTTTGAAATTTAACCCTTCCAATGTTGCCCCTCGTCCTTACCATAACCCCATTGCTCCTGAACGCCTCCCACAGCTCCAGCTTCACACACCAATTGCCCCTTGCCCCTCTCCTACTGTGTCCACCCACAGCAAAATTGTGTTGCAAACTCCCATCTCTGCTTGCTGTTCATTGCTTTTCTTTTCTGTACCTTTCTGTTGGTTTTGGTGGTTGGATGCCAGGTTGAAGGGGCTATCGACAATGACATCAGAAGTTAGCAAGGACTTTGGGGTTAAAAAGAAAGAAATTAGGGGCTACTGGTCCTGTTCATTTCTTTGGTTTTACTATATGCATCTTTAGCAAGAAAAAGGGGTTCTTTTAGGACAGTTTGCATCGTGTCATTTCTTAATAAAACATGGTAACTTTGACCATTAGGACGCCATGTAATTTTTGTTATTTGACCTTAAGTCGGTTCTTTGGTAATTTTTCAAAATTCTGCTGTTGGAAGGCAGTTTGGCCAAAATAGATGGCAATGGAATGTTGTTGATTATTTGATTGTTATTATTATATCTAAGGAGTTTGATGCCAAGTGTTATCTGTAGTGACAGCATTCCATTACAAAGTTTCCAACCTTCATGAATTTGTTGTTTATGATTTTTAGATTTGGTATGACTTAACACACGCAGTTTAGATCAAATATCCCCTTGAATCAACGACGGAATACCTTTTTAAGGATCAAATAATAACATCCTAGTTGATAGATCATAATGGAAACTATAAAAGATGGGTTGCTAGGGGCATAGTATGCTGGATTGGTGGTTATGGATTAACTTCATTTGCCTCGACAAATTTGCCATCTCTTCCTTTAAGATAAATGGGTAGTGTCATATGGCTCTAATTTCGTATCATGGTTTCTGCTCCTGCTTTCCAGTGACAATGTTGTAATCCTTTGACAGAGTGATGACATTCGAACTAAAGGCCAGAATTTTATACAGCCAAAATTCGAAATGGTCAGGGAGCAATTTTCTCCCTTAAGAACTTGGGTATGTTGAGTTATGATATGTATCCTCTAAATCTCTTAAATTGCATGTTAGCTACTGACTTTATGCGAGCTCTAATTTTCACCTGATTCCAGGCTGAAGATACCTCAAAGAGATGGCATTTGGAAAAGGATGAAGCATTCAAAGAGAATCCTCTACTAAAGGAGCTTTCCAAAACTTTCAGTTCTAAAGCCAAGTGATTCTTTCTACTTGTCTGTTGTTTAATTATGTGCAGTAGTCCATGCAAGTAGAATTTTGTGATCTGGAATTTTCTTATTGTCATGATCATTTCAGCCTCAATGTCGAGACCCCTGAATCCAATTCTCTTCAATCTAGTCATTGTTCTGTTGTAGATTATCCGTTGAAGTTTCAGAAAAAATTTGAGATTGGACTGCTTTGGAAATTAGAAAGCAAAGACTTTGGAGGACAACTGTAATATATCTTGCTTATGTGTTTTAAGCAAATAAAAAATGAAGATCATAATTTGTAAGGACTTCTCAATTTTTCTTGGAGTTATTTCTAATAAGCCCCTCAAAAGAGAAGCCTTTTCCTCCAATTGCCCCCCAGAATGTTTAAATGAACCTATACGCCTCCTGGGCTATTACAAACTTCCAATCAGGTAAAATTGGGTTAGGTAGCCCAACTTCAGGCCGAATTTGTCATGTTGAAAAACACTTGGTCTCGATTTACAAATTACTTTCCTCACGTATACATTTCACATGAAAGTTTTGAACAAATTTTTAGATAAATAAAATAAGTCAAGATGAATTTTGGATAATTACACTTATTATAAAAATTTTGAACTAATAAAATACAGAGTACAATGTACTTAACGATCAAAAAGTTTTTTGGTAGGTTTTGCATTTGTAACAAAAATACAAAAGATAGTAGCCTGATACTGATATTTGAAATAAACTTGAATTATTATAATAAAGACGCACAAAATTAAAATTCGTAGTGATATTGGGAATAATTAGATGTGGTTTAGAACGTATTTCTTCAAGAGTATAGGTAATTAAAAAAATTTGGTAACCTAAAACCTTGTGACAAAATTTGGTCACTTCATGAAACTATGTGCGTTGCATATCACTGATTCAACCAAAAATTAGGCTTTCTATTCTAATTGTAGTTGATTGAGAAAATTACAATAGCTTAGGTGGTGAATTGGTTCAATAACATATTCAGGGGACAATATGAGAAAGAGTCATTTTTCAAGAGAGTTTATTACAATTAACCCTTTTTCTTATTGTGTCACTTTCCTATTCTCTTGAAATTCGTGAGATTAGAGGAAATAGAGAGATTGGATTACTTAATTACAAAAATCTCCAAATACGGAAAGAATGACTTCTCTTTTCTTGCATAATTAATAAGTCGTTCTCTTTTCTCAAGTTTTTTCAACTATTCCATTTGTTACGCTAAACAATTCATGGTCTTGAATAAAGTAATTTTTCGATTCTATAGCTGTATTTCAATTACCATGGCATAATCCCTATAAAAATTGGAATCACGCTATTACGTGTTACAAAATTGAGGATAGCAGTTCAACTTAGAAAAGTTTCAAGGGAAAAGTTGATGAAAATTGAATTATTTGAAAGGATGTGCTTTTGAAGAAATCCTATCACATGAACTTGTCCTTTTGTATTACCAAATTGATAAGGGGTAAGGTTGCAAATGAGTTGAGTCGAGTCGAAATTTGATTTAATTGAAACGAATCTTGACTTAATTTTACCAAACTCAAGCTTGAACTTGAACTCGACCTCAAATTTGAATTGAGTCGAGCTCGAGTTTGAACTTTAAAAATAAAAATAATTATTTTGTTTTCTAAAAAATGAATAAAATAGTAAATTTTCTTAATAAATAATAAAGTAATAGGAATATATATGTAATTTTACTATTAAAATAAAAAATAATTATATATATAATTGAGTTGGTTTCGTAAGCTAACGAGTTGAGTATGTTTGAACTCGACTCGAGTTCAGTGTTGACCGAATTTGAGTTGAATTTTAACTCAAATGATTCGAGATCGACTCACGAGTGGCTTGACTCGCATACAACCCTAATAGGGAGGTATTCGTGTCTCTTTTGTTCATCCAATTAAAGATGCACTGCCTATCTCTCCAGAAGTTCATATCTAGAATAATCTGTAAGTATCAGCTCTTATTCCACCGCCTCAAATTAGTGCAAGTTAGCAATTGTAAAAACAAAGACCACAAGGCTAATAGATAAAATGACATTGACTAGTATAAATAAGCTTTATGGTGATAAGTTTAGAGCAAAGTAAGGGTACGTTTGATAAAATTGAAATCTGAAATCTAAAATCTGAAAACTGAAATTTGAAGTTTGAATCCATAAGTTATTGAATTGTTAAGTATTAAATCCAATACATTTGAGCGCATATCACATTCAGTGATAAGTGAATAACTTATCACTTAATTTTGGGAGCAAGTTTTGCCTAGGAAATTCAGTATCACTTAATTAATTTAGATGTTCAATTTTTGGTTATCAAACGGTCCGAATATGTTAAGATCTGAATCCATTAAATTTAAATGTTGAATTGGATTATCAAACAAGGAGCTTAGTTTAGTTGGCATTTGGGTTTTGTAAGTTTTTAGCTATTCTGAATTTGCTTGCTGATCTGTGCTTTATGGACATAATAATTTAGTGTCAACATTTTATCCTAAAGTTACGAGTGTTATTTGTGTATTTTATTTTACGCCTATCACTTGAGAAAAATCAATGAGTGCTCAACAAGTGGTATCAAACACAACGGATCTTCTATTCAATATCTTATATCACTTTCTGTTTCGCTTTTTATTATATTACCATTTTTCTTTCATATATGTAGTATTTTAATTTCTTTTTAATTGTTTTTAAATTCAACAACTATTAAAGAGTACAGGGAGCGAGAGTATCAGAGCACTTGTATCGTTTTTTGAATTGGTAGGCCTAAAGTGAACTACACAAATCTTCCCAAGAGACTTCATCACGAGTCATAACCATCAAATATGGGGCAAAATGTTGAAAGAGTTCAGTCCAGAAAGCTTTTCTTGCAATTTGGTTGGGGGCCTCGTACATGTATTGCAGGATTGGCCAAAGTTTTGCTATTTTGGAAGCAAATCTGTTGGCTCTGGCAATTATTCTGCAATGCTTCTTCATCGAGCTTTCACCAATGTTTTCAAAACCGGACCGGCCGGTTTGACCGGTTGGACCGTGAATCTGATATACCACCGGTCCGGTCTAGTATCAAACCCGGAAGCTAATAAAAAATCACTAGAAACCGATCGAGCTGTTAAAAACCGTACAGACCATAACCGGCGGTTTTTAAATTTTCAAACAAAATGTTAAGAATGAAGCTGCGCAAATTCGAACCTGGGTCTCCATATTCACATAAGACAATCTTACCACTAGACCAACAAGTTCAATTTGTCCTAAGAATTCTACTTAACTTGACTAAAAAATAGATTAAAAAAAATGAAACCTTAACATTAAGAAAAGAAACAACAGACGCACTTTTCTTTCAATTCATCACTTACTCGGCTTCAGGCTTCTAGGCCAACGGTTCCTCCAGTTCTCCTCTTGAATTTTTTTTTTCAATTTTTTCTTCTTAACCCTTTCAAACCCAAATATCCACAACAATATTTTCTCAAGTCTTCACCATTATTATCAGGCTATCATCTTTAGCAGATTGTAGACAAGTTGGAAATTTCAACTTTCACAAGATATTTGAGACTCAAGAGCTTTTCCCGTTTTCCATCATCTTGGCAAGTTTAATTTTTCCCTTTTCAAGGTTTTGGTTTTCTATATTATTATCTTTAGCCCATTTTTTTGCATTTTCTTATTTTTTCTCTCAATTTTCATCCGTTTCCCCTAATTTTTGTTTTATTTTTATTTGATTAATTAAGGATGAAATTATGAATCATTAATTATTTTGCAATCATATTTGGAGAAGCTATTTTTTTGGATGAAGTATTAAATTAATAAAATTAGTCATGGATGAAGTATCAAATTAATAAATTTTGTATCAATGATTGTTATGTTTTTTCTATGCTGTTTATTGTGTTTTTATTGCTTTTTCTATGTTGAAGTAATTAGTTTACCGAATGCTCATTCATCTTGAATTTTATAGGTTTCATTGAAGCAACAAAATTAAGGACATGTTAAAGTTGATTTGTGAAAGTTGTCAAACAAAAGCTTAAAAAAAAAGTGCCAAATCGGACCACATATTTGTATGTCTTGGTAAATCCGTAAATGGTAACCTCAGGATCCCATCAATTGACCATTTATTTACACTTGCCGCTAGGGTCGTTAGAACCATTAAATTTATTGGCACAAAATTGACTGTATCTCAATTGATGTTTGTTTCATTTAAAGCTGGTTAGAGTTATTCTTACTCGAAAGTTTCATTTATTCTGTATATTAGATTTTTTTTATTGATTGGTAATATAACATGTTAATTAGTGATGTTTAGTAGCAATTAATTTTTTATGTGTTTAGTTGTATCTTTGTTTTTAAAAATTTTTTGGTTTGTTTTTTGAGTTTGAGCAATTAGATTTATATTTTTATAATAAAATTTTAACTTTTTCAGGTTAAGTTGATGAAATTGTGAAGGTGGTGTTGTTGCTTATCATGCCACTGATGGAAGTTTGTTATTCAAATGGTTTGTCTTGAATATAAGTTGGACTCTTTTATGGAATTTTTTAAGGATTGTAAAAGAATTTCAATATTTATTTTATTTATTTTTGTGTTTTTATTTGTGATAATTGGTGAACATTTGGATTGTATCTATTTATGTTTGTAATGAATTTATGAAAACTTGTGAATTATGATATTTTAATTATGTTTATCATTCTAGGTTTTATGTATAACTTTTAGGAAATTTGTTATTATCTCAACTTAAATTTGGCTATGTTGGTGAATGCATTTTAGAAACTTAAGTTATCAATAACCATGCTAAATTGTAGTGTAGAATGAAAACCTATAAAGTACTTAATACTAAAGTTGCCAAAAAAAAAAGTAGAAAATCGTTGAACCGGCCGGTTGGACCGGTCGGACAGGCCCCTTCTCTGATTTGTTGGCCGGTCTGAGTTTAAAAACATTGGTTTTCACTATATCCTGTTCACTTGCTCCCATCTAATTGATATCAGTTAAATTAGAGTATGGTGCTCCATTGATTTTGCACACGCTGTAGGATGAATACATAACTCGAAATCCCTGATTTAGATTTAATATTGCTTATAAGTAATTTCGCTATTATTCTGTAGGTTTATAACTTAGTAAATGAAATATTCCTGCAATTTAAATTTAATGAGTTTTGAGAAAATATTTATATATTTTGTTGGGTTTGTTGTTGCTCAGAACTGGCTTCAAAGGTCAAAAATCTCGAATGATGCTAGGAAAAACGTAGCCAAAGAAATTTGAATTTAAAATTCAAATTTCAAATTTTAAATAATTTTCTCTCTCCTTGAGTTAATCCTGACCTTCTATCTGAATATATATATAGATATATACATATATATGATAAAAAAAATATGGCAAAGAACAAATAATGAAAATGGCTTCATAGCATGGAATGTAGATAACCAATAATAATAATAATAATAATAATAATAATAAAGGATGGTATTCAAATACTATTGAAAAGTAAGCTAGGTTTAACAGAAATTATTTTCTAGTTTTCAGTCATAATCTCCTAAACCACGTTCTTAATATATCAAATTTACCAACATTATTTGATTAAAATAAAGGGGTCGAAAGAAAATAAACGACCGAATGGTAAAAGGTCAATGAGAAACTCCTAAAATTATTACCATGGAATTGTCTACATAAAAATTTTGAAGGTACAACAAATGCAGACCCGAGATAGGACAACAAATAAAGTTCTTTTTTTTTTGTTTGAATAAAATTCTTTTGTTTATATATATAAAAGAACAATTATTTGGTCAATGAAGTAAAGAAAGCTGAAAGCATAGACAAGGAAACAAAAGGGCAGACAGGAAAAAAATTGCACGTAAAGTCGAACAGAAACAAAATCCAAAAACTGATTTGCCTGTCATGTTTGTTGGACCAATTGTCATCAACTAGCCAAAAAATTTTAGAAAGCAACACAAAGTAATTGGTAGAAGTTATATCAACAAGAGCCACCACAATACACATGACCCATGCGTAATCGTAGAAGTCAAAACCGCCTCTATTATAAATTGTCTGTTATCAATATTATTTTCTATTAAATACTTCTATTCTAATTGTCTTTTTAAAGAGAGATGTATAACAGTATATGAGAAATTAATATAAGCACAATTCTACTTTAATTGACATACAATTTATACGACAGAGATAAATTAAAAGATGGCACAATTACTGATTTTTAATTAAGAGTTTCTATACTCATGTCTATCACATTGTGCATATTATATCTGTTTTTGAAGTCATTTGTTTTAGATGAATCTTATCCATAGTCACTTGTTATGTTTTAGAAATTTACTTTAAAAATGTTTCAACAGAATTCTACGTGATAGGCGCCACACATGTTAATATTTTAAAGTTATTCCACAACTTTAGTCTTTTAAGTTATCTCCTGTAATCTTACAATGGAATTGAAATTAATATAAAATTTCACATATTCTTTGAATTGGAATTATGTAATTGATTATCCCTTACATAATGCTAAAGGCAAATTAATTTCAGCATCTTTTGTTGTATTTTTTTAAGTTCAAATCAATGACTAATTTTCAAGGTTGGCATAAACTGAATCAGCTGCGGCAAGTTGGTGATGGTCAGACCAGCATGCTTGTTGTAGAGGAAAATAGTGCAGCAGTTGAAGTTAGTGCAGATACTGACATGAGAGTCATGAAGAAGAGGTCAAAATCAATGCAAAACAAAACAAGATCAAGCAATATCGAGAGATGTTGCTTGTGAATATCGAAAAATTGTCCCGTCTATGAGGTTAGTCTGGGGTTTTCTGTTGTCTGATCATTAGACACAATGTTGCTCGTTTTCCCTATCAGTGAATTTAAGAATTGCTATGAAAAAGTCAATTGATTGAGTTAAACCACAATGGTGGTCCTGAAATATCTAGTCGATGAAGATTGGACTATAAGGTTGGTTTGGGAATTTTCCGATTGATTATGATTGTGAAGACAAAGATCGATGAAAAATCCTATCAATTGAATTGTGATTATCAAAATTACAAAGTGAGTTGTTAATAAATTGATATTAAATTGTGTGATGAAAGCGGTTTATTTAGGTGCATGGATTATTGCAACGAGAAAAGTATTTGAAAATGAAGAGCTAGTACAAAATGATGTTGGCTGAATTTATAAGGGAGATTATTGTTCTTGATTGTGTTAAACCTGATCCAAGGACAAATTTGATTTAAGAGAGGTAATGTTAACATATTAAATGTAGAACCCAACAAATTCTACCAAAATTTGTAGGAGATACATTTCATAAAATCAAGGTATATGGAAAGGCAATTTACGTACATACCAATATGTTCTGTGAGAGAAGAGGAATAATATTGATAATGTATCAATAATTACACATAACAACAAGGCAATCAAATTTTACTTTTTTCAATTAACAACAATATTAAACTCCCTATTTATGGACTAGATGATTTAGTAAACAAGCCTTATAATTATAAGAAATTTCTTACATCTAGAAATTTCAACAAAGTACCTACCTCTAGAAAAGTAAGATGCATTTGAAAAAGTTAAACGTTGGAAATTGCTGAATACCCGAGTCTAGATAGGTGACCGTGAGAAGATGATGGGCCTGTTTGGAACCTGAGTTTTTTGGGAGTTTGTCTAAAACTTTACTGTAGCGCACTGTAGAAGTTTTTGAAAAAATTTTGTAAAAGTTTTTATAAGGTGAAAAACTTTTTTGTAGAAGTTTTTATAAGATAAAAAATTTTGTAAAGTGAATTTTTTTCCTTTTCTTTTTTTTCTTTCTTTCTTTTTTTCTTTCTCTTTCTTTTTCTTTTTTTTCCTGTTCCTTTTCTTTCCTCTCTTTCTTCTTCTTCTTCTTCCTTCCCCCTCCCGCCACCCCTGTCCTCGCTTTCTCCTTCTCCTCTCCTCTGCATTTCCCTCCCGCCAGCCCCATTCCCCTGCCAGCCCCTCTACCCCTTCCCCCTCCTCTCTGCACGCCACCCCCTCCCCCCACCAGCCCTTCCCCCTCACCTCTGCACGCCACCCCCTCTACCCCAGCTGCCGTGCCACCCCCTCTGCCCCTACCTCCTCCCCTCTGCCCCGCCACCCCATTCCCCCACCAGCCCTTCCCCCGTTGCCCCGCTAGCCCCTCTGCCCTGCCCCTTCCCTCTCCCCTCTGCCCCAGCTGCGGCGCCACCTCCTCTGCCCCTTCCCTCTCCCCTCTGCACACCATCCCCTCTGCCCCAGCTGCCGCGCCACCTCCTCTGCCCCTTCCCACTCCCTCTGCCCCGCCACCCCCTTCCCTATTCCCCTGTTCGCCCGGTTCTTAATCATTTGGAGGTCAGCACTTGCGGAGTAGCGGACCTCCCTCCATCCTTTGGAGATGAACAAGAAAGCCATCTCCGCCGTAACGATTGAGCGGGACGGCGATGATGATGAAGACGACGTCGTCCGGGCCTCCGGGGAGGCTTTCATATTAAGAATCATTTGGAATTTTGGAAATTTAATGGACAATTTGATTTTTTTTCCTGCCTGGGGGTTTGCAGAAAATTGCAGGATTGAGGTGCGTAAGACTTGTGAGAGAGAGCAGAGTTAAAGGAGCAAAGGAACGGCTAAGATATTGGAAAAAAGTTTTTTGTGTATTATTTTAAAGTGTGTAGGTAAAAAATTTTGATAAGTTTTTTGGGATTCCTGTAGCAAAAGTTGTTAAAAAACTAGTAGCTAAAAAACTTGGCAAAAAACTTCACTTCCAAACAAGCCCATAGTCATTTAAGGATTCTCAAGACTCTTTTTTCTTGAAATTCAACCAAATTTCTTGTGAAAGTAAGGCCATGTTTGGATTTCAATTTTCTAAACAAAAAATTTTGCATTTTTCTCAAACACATTTTTCAATTATCTTTTTATTTCACATACATCAAATCTCTGCAATACATTTTTCAAATGAACCTAACTTTATAGGTGACCTAGGAAGTAGTTAAAAAAATTGAAGTGGTAGTGTGAATAACTCTTGGGATATAATTTATTCCGGAAGTTTCTAAGAAGTCTCAAAAGTGGAAGGATTACTCCAATACTAGGAAAATGATTTTAAACTTGATAGGATTCTAAAATCAAATCCAGACGCCTTTGTGCTACCATCAATGTTGAGAATGTCACAGGCAAATTCTCACTTGGAGTTTACATTAATCACATTATGCTTGCAGCTCCTTAAAAAAGGGTGGCGAGGCTCAAATTTCCTGCCTTTATGTAATTGTTTTTTATTTTATAATAAACTGACCTTATTTAAAATAAAAAACCCTGTTTATCATGTACAAAAATCGTAATATTAATTGATAAGTGACTAATTTACGTAATAATTGTATGACTTTTTATATTATTTTTAGTCACTTTAATTATATTATTGGAAGAAAATGAATCATTTTGGCTATAATTGGTGAAAAATTCTTTTAAGTAATTAAATGAGGTTTTTATCACTTTTTACTTGGATTTTGTGCATTTTGACAGTTTTGACATATTTTCGTATTTTGGTTATAACTTGAGCTACAATGATCGGATTGAGATGATTCTTAAACCAATTTGAAGATAAGAGATAGATCTACAACTTTGGTGAAAACATCTGAATCCAATCCAGTTTGAAGTTTTTCAAAGTCAAAAAGCTGAATTACAGTAGCAAATTTCTACTGGTCGAAGCTGAAACAGGGCAATGAATAGGCAAGGGTATTTCGGTCATTTTGCAGCCTACACAGATCCAAATGAGGTGATTCTTGATGCATTGAAAAGCTAACGCAAAGGTCTACAAGTTTCATGTTTTGGTCAAGAGTTAAATCAGCTTTTATCATCAAGAAATGTTCAGTGGAAGTTGATGCAAAATCGAAGCAGAGCTGGAATTTGAACCAGAAGTGACCAAATGGTCGCTGTAGCAATCCGGCCCGAATTTGGCCGGATTTGTGGCCGGATTTGTGGCTGGATTGTGGTTAGAGAAGTCTTCTCTTTACGCGGAAAACTCAATTTCACCTCTACTAAGTCACATGTGATGCTAGACATATGAGAAACATTCCCAACTGTAAAAGAGAGGTGTAAGCCTCATTTCTTGACCAACTTTCATCATAAAATAGCCAAGATTACAAGATTGAAGGGGGAGAGAGAAGACATACGGGAGAAGCTTAAAGTTGCAGAAATGTACTCTTTTCATCTTCGTAGTGTTAGTTTAGTTTAGTATACAGTAAGATAGTTCATCCATTCTTGTTATTAGCTAGATGAAGAAGAAAATGGAGGATGAAGAAGGCAAGGAAGAAAGCTCATGTGACAAGGGTTGTATTCCTTCCAAATCTTTATCTTTTGTACTTGATTCCAAGTTTAGTTAATATATAAGTTCTGGATTTTTGTGTTTAATATGTATCTTTAAAGTTTATACCTTGGATTTGGTTGAACTTTCTATGATTGTTAGTGTTTATTACTTGGTTATTTGATTGCTATGATTTGAGCAAGTTATTTAGCACTTTGGCTCTTTAAATCATGATTAATCTGATACCATTGATTGTGATTATCTAAAGTGTTGTTTTTGCAATGAAAATTGAGATTTAATACTAGTTCAAGAAGTGCTAAACATAAGGAGTACACTCACAAAAGTAGAGGTGCACCTATGTGGTTTTTAGTGATTCATTTCATGTAATTTCACTGAAGAAATGAACTTGTAGCTAATTTCATAACCATGAGAATAGGTATGGATTAGTTATAAGTATAATTGATTCACTATGAAAGTAGGATTCAAATGCATAAGAAAATTACACCATAATTAGCCTAGATGTAGTACTCAATGATCCAAATATAACACTTGCATGAGTAGTTAGGAATACCACAACTTAAGGAGCTTTTATTTGTTATTTTGTATAATTTCAGTAGGTTAAATTTGTTATAATTCATTGATAGTCTAAATAATAGAGAAGCTTTAGTAATACCGGTAATTATTCACTCTTTCCTGTGGGATCGACCCGATATATACCCTAAATTACTAGTTGACCTGTATACTTGCAGTGAACGGGTGTAATTCGGTTTTTTAACTTGTACATATGTAAAATACCCGTCAAGTTTTTGGTGCCGTTGCTGGGGAAGATTTGGCAATATCGGTGTGAAGAGTAACTTTATTAGTTTAGACATTTTATTAGTTATTGTGTGAATGTTATTTTCTGTTATTTTAGTATTTTCTGTGTGTATGCATTTTATCACCTATTCTTCTGACTAATTTTGCTCTTAAATTGTTTAAAAGCAATTTTAGGTGATGAGGAGGGTAAGTCAATTTGGAGGACAATGCTTGAGAAATGGAAGTTTGGAAATGGATGGTTACCAAGTGCAAAACTCCTTCAACAGAGGTAATCAAGAATTTGCTGAATGTATGTCTTTTGAAGATGGTTTAAGGTGCTTAAAGGCTAAATTTGATGTTATGATGCTACAAGTTCAAATGGACACAATTATGCATGAAATTGAGCAAAGGAGGAATGTTAATGCTTTTAATTCTTATCATGTGATTTGTGACTTGTGTGGAGGTTATCATGCTTCTAATACATGTAGACAAGTATAAAATGTGAATTATTATGATGAATTAGAGCATTACAATCCTTGTTTTGATAAATATAGTGCTAATTGGAGCAATTATCCTACTTATGGTTGGAATAATCAATGTACTTATAGTGATTATTCATATTTTTATGATTACCAATCTGAAAGTGTCCAATATGAATCAAAACCATCTTGGGAGCTGAAGTTAGCTAATACACCTCTACCTTGGGAGTTAGAAAGTGAACTATTAGCTAATGATTCTAATGCATCTTGGGAGCTAGTTGTAGAAAATTTTTCTAATCAATTTGATTTAGCAATAGAAAGGCTAGCAAATGCAACTTCCGACTGTTTTGATAGGATTGAGGAAAGAATAGATGAATTAGCTTCTCACTTTGGTAGAATACATGAGCAATTGAATGTATTGTGTGAAGCTATTTCTTCTAATGATTTGCAAAATGATCCTATCATGAATAGTAGGAATGTTGTATGTGAAAATGAATTGCATTTGGATGAAAATGATGAATCTCAACTGTGTTTCAATGAGGAAATATCTATTTCACATAATAATATCTTTAGAGCTAACTTTGAATCTCAAGAGGTGAGTTTTAATGACTCAATTTTCACCCCTCTTGAGGAGTGCATTGAAAGTATAGGTTCTAAGGGTATTACTACCCAGGATACTCTCATGGCATTTCCTTTGGTGAATTCTCAAGTGGTGCATATTCAAGGTAATATCTATGAAACACTTGGAATAGGTAAGCCACTTCTATTTCTCACATCATTAGATCATGTGGCTTTTGCTATAAAGTCACCATTTAATGATCCACCACGGCCTAAAATGGTGGATTATTTTTTAATTAAACCTCCTTGAAAAAATAAGGTGAAATAGTCAAGCTAATGACTATAAAGAAGCGCTTGTTGGGACGTAACCCAGCGATTACTTGTTTTTAGTAAGTTTTAGTTGTTTAACTAGTGTTTTTGTGTGTTTTGTAGGTGGTAATTACAAGGGTTCATGCAAATGATCTCAATGACAAAAGTGTTAATATTGAGGCAAAAAGAAAGTTTTCATGTTCAATTGATGCATTTCATGCATTTAAAGTGTTTCATGTTAAAGTTATATTCATGCATGATCATGTATTTTCAAGTGTATTTGGTTTAGGAAGACACATTTTCAATGTTAAACTTGAATTTTATTCAAAGAACATGAAAGTAGGTGAAAGGTGGAAGGTTGGCCAAGCAAATTTGGAAGAAAAACTGCAGAAAACAGCTTTTTCTGCAGCAAATCCGGCCATAAATCCGGCCAAAAACTGGCCGGATTGTAAAAAAAAAAAAAAAAAAAACCTTACTGTAGCAATCCGGCCAAAATCCAGCCAGAAACTAGCCGGATATGCAACAGTAAAAATAAAAAATAATAATAAAAAAATTCTGCCTAGAATCCCTCCACGAATCCCTCCAATTTCTGGCCGGAATGTGAACAGTAACCAGTGTAAGATGAATCCGTTTCACGGATTCCTCACAATTTTTCTCCCTTCTTCTTCAACCCAACTCACACACTAACACCTCAAACACACACCACTCACTAAAACACCATTTTTCACCATTTAATTTTCAAATAACCTTCACCAAATCACTTTCTCCCATCCTCTAGAGTGAATTTCATAGTTCATATTTTTTCAAAAAACAACTCTAAAGTGGTTTCAAACTTACCATTAGTTAGGGATCTACCTTCTTGAAATCACTCAATTGAGGTCAAATTGAAGTAAGTTTCTTGGGGGTTTTCACATCATATTCATCTCTAAACATCACCAAACCACCTTGAGGTAACAAATCTTCACCTAACTTTGTTATTTGAATTTTGCCATTATTAAATATTTTCTATTTTTAGGCAATTTTTAATATGTAAAGTTAGGTGCATTTATTTGAGCTTATTGATGCTATTGGTGATTGTTAGTGATAAATAAATTTTGTGATTTGCAGTTTTTGTATTTATTTGGTGAATTATTGCTAATTTTATGCTTAATTTGGCTTGGTAACAAAGTTGCATATTAAGTGGCCAATGTAGCATTTTAATTAGTTTAGTGGGAGTTTTTGATATTCATGTGAGTAATTTAGATTACCTAATGAATGAAAAGGTGTTTGATTGAATGATTTCTTGAATTCTTAGGTAATTCTAAAAGAAGAGGTGAATTGAAGATGGCTTTAATTGATGAAATTCATAAATGCATTTACAATTTTTGTGGTTCAATAGTTTTTAGTATTTCATGAATTCTCACGAAGGTCATTTATATTTTGGTTTGGTGTGTTTGCCTCCATTTTGAAATTACTTTTGTACTTGAAGGGAATTGATCATTGATGACAAAATTTATAAATGGAACTTACTTTGTTCGTGATGGTGCATTTATTGTGTGAAATTAGCTTCCCTTTACTTTGGATACTAATGCATATATTTGATTAGTATAGATTAGCTTATTTCATGTGTTTTATCCCCATGAACATTGTATGGTTCCACATGCTTGATCATTTTTCCTTTTTCCTTGACTTGCATGTTTTCTTCTTGTTGATTGCAACCTTTTATTTTTAAGAAATTTATTTGTTTTGATTTTGTCTTTTTCAGGGTGCAATAAGTGAACTCTCCATTCTTTCTCAAATACAGTTGGAAATTCATCACATTGCCATAAGGGGAGTATTTTCTTTTAATCTTTATTTATTTTCCTTTTCTCACATTGAGGACAATGTGAAGTTTAAGTGTGGGGGAGGAAATATTTGAACTTGCAAATACTTTCTATGTGATGATATTTTGTGGATTTAAATGCTTAGAAATATTGGAGTTGTGTTTGAATTATTTGCCATGTGGATAATTTGCTTGAAATTGGGTTTGTTGGCAGGGAGTTTTCATCCATTTATAAGGAGAAACTCTGTGAAAATTTTTCTAAAATCTTTTCCAATATTTCATTATGACCCAAAATTCTTCAAAATTTTTGCATTTTTATTCAAAAAGGGATAATTTGTTCCAACTTTAAGTGTCTAATTCTTCCAATTGTTGAAATGTTATATGTATTTTGGAAGGTTTAGTTCTCATTTAACTTGGAAATGGTTATTATGCAATTAGGATTTTTGTATTTTAGGAAGTATATTGGATAAAGTGAGGAAAATTATGCCTATAATTTTGCATGTTTAATGAGATTTCTTCTCTTTACTTAATTTTATAAGTGATTGATATAGTTGATAAAGGTTATACTCTTCCTTTGATTATTCTTATATATTTTCTAAGAGGGAATATCTATTTATTGTCCTTTATTTTTGAAAAAGAAAAGAAAAGAAAAGAAAAGAAAGTAAAAATTATTCTACTCCAATGATTTTTGTACCGAGTAACCGAGGGTTGGCATTTACAAATGTCGACATTCGCGTAAAAAGGTATTTGAATTAAGAGTATGCGTAGCAACTTGAATAAGTGAAATGTTGAGTAACCGGAGATTTTCACCTAAAAGTGTTGATTTTCGCGTCAAAAGGTATTTTCACTATTTAAGTAAAATTAGTGTGAATAAATCCCTCTTAGTTGTAAAATAATAAAAAAAAAGGGTGATTATAGGAGGAGGAATGCTATAAATTGACTATGTGATTTGCTTATTTGTGAAATTAGGTTGGGGTAAGAGATTAAGTTTAACTTGTTGAATTTAGGGCATAATTATCTTTCCTTTACTTGATATTATAAGTATTTAGTGTAAATTGAATAATTGTATAATGATTATTTTTCAAGTTTTGAGGAATTAAATTTGACAAAAATGCATATATTGTTTCACCTCTTGAATCATTGTAATTGATTAGGTGTGAATTGCTTGAGACCAAGCAATGATTTAAGTGTGGGGGAATTTGATAAGTGAATAATTTACGTAATAATTGTATGACTTTTTATATTATTTTTAGTCACTTTAGTTATATTATTGGAAGAAAATGAATCGTTTTGACTATAATTGGTGAAAAATGCTTTTAAGTAATTAAATGAGGTTTTTATCACTTTTTACTTGGATTTTGTGCATTTTGACAGTTTTGACATATTTTCGTATTCTGGCTATAACTTGAGTTACAATGATCGGATTGAGATGATTCTTGAACCAATTTGAAGATAAGAGATAGATCTACAACTTTGGTGAAGACATCTGAATCCAGTTTGAAGTTTTTCAAAGTCAAAAAGCTGAATTACAGTAGCAAATTTCTACTGGTCGAAGCTGAAACAGGGCAATGAGCAGGCAAGAGTATTTTGGTCATTTCTCAGTCTACACAAATCCAAATGAGGTGATTCTTGATGCATTGGAAAGCTAACTCAAAGGGCTAGAAGTGTCATGTTTTGGTAAAGGGCTAAATCAGCTTTTATCATCAAGAAACGTTCAGTGGAAGTTGATGCAAAATCGGGGCAGAGCTGGAAATTGAACCAGAAGTGACCAAATGGTCACTGTAGCAATCCGGCCCGAATTTGGCCAGATTTGTGGCTGGATTGTGGTCAGAGAAGTCTGCTCTTTACGCGGAAAACTCAATTTCACCTCCACTAAGTCACATGTGATGCTAGACATGTGAGAAACATTCCCAACTGTAAAAGGGAGGTGTAAGCCTCATTTCTTGACCAACTTTCATCATAAAATAGCCAAGATTGCAAGATTGAAGGGGGAGAGAGAAGACATACGGGAGAAGTTTGAAGTTGCAGAAATGTAGCTCTTTTCATCTTCCTAGTGTTAGTTTAGCTTAGTATAGAGTAAGATAGTTCATCCATTCTTGTTTTTAGCTAGATGAAAAAGAAGATGGAGGATGAAGAAGGCAAGGAAGAAAGCTCATGTGACAAGGGTTGTATTCCTTCCAAATCTTTATCTTTTGTACTTGATTCCAAGTTTAGTTAATATATAAGTTCTAGATTTTGTGTTTATTATGTATCTTTAAAGTTTATGCCTTGGGTTTGGTTGAATTTTCTATGATTGTTAGTATTTATTACTTGGTTATTTGATTGCTATGATTTGAGCAAGTTATTTAGCACTTTGGCTCTTTAAATCATGATTAATCTGGTACCATTAATTGTGATTATCTAAGGTGTTGTTTCTGCAATGAAAATTGAGATTTAACACTAGTTCAAGAAGTGCTAAACATAAGGAGTACACTCACGAAAGTAGAGGTGCATCTATGTGGTTTTTAGTGATTCATTTCATGTAATTTCACTGAAGAAATAAACTTGTAGCTAATTTCATAACCATGAGAATAGGTATGGATTAGTTATAAGTATAATTGATTCACTACGAAAGTAGGATTCAAATGTATAAGGACCCTTTGGCGTGGAGGTTTCCTGATAAGGCGTCGGATGCGAAGGTTTCGGAGTTTTTACTAGAAGGGAGATGGGACTATCCGGCTTTGGCATCGGTGCCCGCAGTGATAGGGGACGCGGCCCAGGGATCCTTCTTCTGTTTCGGCTCGGATCCAAATACCCAGTTTGGTTACGGGATCCTTCGAGGGTTTTCTTGACTAGGTCGGCATATCAACTTGTTCGCCCGGCTAGGGCTTGCTCCTGGGCCTTCTCCTTCTTTTGGCAGTCCTCCATCCTGCGTAAATTGTCTTTCTTTATGTGGCGTTTAGTGAATGGCCAACTGCCGATGGACGACGTGCTCGAAAAATTTCAAATCCATGGTCCCTCTAAATGTCACTGTTGTGTGCTTGCCCAGGTGGAGATGATGGAACATGTTTTCTCAACTGGGCAGTTAGCCACTTAGACATGGGCGTTCTTTGAGTATTCCCTCGGAATATCGACATCGGCTGCCACGGTTAGATCCAGGTGCGCCACTTGGTGGTTGTTCCCTGTGAAAGGAAAGGCGCTACGCTGGTTAATGCGTATTCTCCCAATCCTGATATTATGGTTTCTTTGGTGGGCCAGGAATATGTCCAGGTTCGAGGGTCGCAAGATTGCCGGCTCGCAGGTTCGGGCTCTTATCGTACATGAGGTGAGAATGCTAATCAAAGCCCATTTTCCGGGTATTATGGTGCCTTGTCAATGGGAGGACCTTCTTGAGGCCCTGACTGTGGTTCGGAGGGCTTTAACTGCAACGGCGGTCAGGTGGGCTTTCCCTCCGGCGGGTTGCTTTAAGTTAAACACTGATGGTTGTGCCATGGATCGTGGTAGCGGGGGCGGTGGGGTGATTAGCGATTCGTGCGGGAGGCTTATTGTAGCTTTTGCAGATTTCTTTGGCTGTGTGGACTCTTTGCAGGCGGAGGCTCGTGCTCACCTCTTGGGGCTTCAATTGGGGTGACAAGTAGGGGTCTCCCGTTTAATCGTTGAGTCGACTGTCTGATTTTGATTAATTGTTTAAGGAGGGAATGGGGAGTCCCCGCTGGGATTCGGCCGATTGTTCGTGCTATTCGGCTGGGTGAGCCAAGTTCTCACCAGTTTTGTCATTGCTACCGGGAGGGGAATACGGTATGGGTCCGTGTCAAGCACTCAAGTTATTTTCACTAAGGGCTCACAGTTGCCGACTCATACTAGGGGGCTTTTGGCTTTGGATCTGCAGAGCTTTTGTAACTTCCGTTTTTCTTTTAGGGGTTAAGGCTTTTGCATTAACCTGGGCTATGTTTTCAGGCTTTGATTAATAAAAATTATCTTTTTCAAAAAAAATTAAAAAAATAAAATAAAATGCATAAGGAAATTACACCATAACTAGCCTAGGTGTAGTACTCAATGATCCAAATATAGCACCTGCATGAGTAGTTAGGGATACCACAATCCAATGAGCTTTTATTTGTTATTTTGTATAATTTCAGTAGGTTAAATTTGTTACAATTCATTGATAGTCTAAATAATAGAGAAGCTTTAGTAATACCGGTAATTGTTCACTCTTCCCTGTGGGATCGACCCGATATATATCCTAAACTACTAGTTGACCTGTATACTTACAATGAACGGGTGTAATTCGATTTTTTAACTTGTACATATGTAAAATACCCATCATTAACAACATTGTGAACAATGTGAAACTAAATGAAGATTATCTGCAATTAATTTTAGAAAAATCCATCTGAGTGTAACAAATTTTTAGACAAGTCAACATTGCAACTGAAAATTTATTAATTTTAACTGTGAAGTGAATAAAATGCGACGCAGCATAAATTAATACTTAAATGGTCAGAATGGGTTTTCTTAGCATCGTTGTACTCAAGCACTTCGATGCACTAATTGGAAAGTATAGAAGACAAAAGACAGAAACTCACATTTTTATTTCATTTGAAAGTCTTAATTGGTAGAAAAAATTTTTGGAGTAAGAGCATATAAGCCACTGTATTATATTTGAACTCTAATTCTCTAATTATTGCTTGAATTTTGATGACAACTGCTAGACACATTGTGAGAATCTATGTCTATGTGGCAGTTTCTTGCCTTGACTTTAGAATCGATTATGTTTTCGAAGTCTGAAACTTCTGTAAAATATTAAGAAAAAAAGGCCCCTCAAGTAATAAGTTGATGTACTAAAACAAATAGTATGGTATCAACCTGATTAACGTTGAAAACCACCTGCCACCCAATGAACAATTCTTTATTTTTCTTTGACATCACAACTTTGGTAATTCTGGAACATAAATCAAAGCCCAGATTTTAAATTTTGTTCTTCGGATGTCGTAAAGATAAGGGTAAATTCTATACATCTCCCCCTTGTAGTTTCGTCTATTGCCACATGACCCCTTCTAACATTTCAAAATGTCCACTTCATTTCTGCTAAGAGTTTATTTTACATATTTTTAAGTGCATTTTATTAGTTAATTTTGAGTTGATTATTTAGTTTTATAATTAAAATAAAGAGGTTTTTGGTAAAATTATTTATATTTTTGGTAAAAGTGGATAATATTGCATTTCTATTGATTTTAATGATAAAAACTTCATTTTTATGCAGGAATGATGATTCAATCACCAAAGGATGTCCAATGAGGTAAAAAAGAGAGATTTGGTGATGAATTCAAGTGGTAACAAGAAGAATGAAGTGAAAAATGTTCAAGTGAGGAAATGCAATACAAGTCAGTTTTGACACTCTTCGGTATTTTGACTATATCTGGAGCTACACTTATCGGATTGAGGTGATTTTTATACCATTTTAAAGCTAAGAAAGAGACCTACAATTGTTATGAGACATCGAAATCCAATTCTGTCATTTTCATGGACAAAAAGTCTGAATATAGAAGCTGCATTCTGTGGTCGGAAGTTAAAACAGAGGTTTGACCAGGTGTTAGTATTTCGATCATATCTCAGGCTACAAAAATCCGATTTGGATGATATTTGAAGCATTGGAAAGCTACTCAAAGGGCTACAACCTGTGTGTTTTGCACAAAAGCCAGTTCGGCCTTCATCATAGAGAAAATCACAGTTGAAATAAAGCCAGAGTGAAAATGCGAGTATACAAAACGCGAGTTGATGCCGCGTTTTGTGTAGGCGCGTTTTGTAGCCGAAATTCTGCAATTTGACTCAGCCATTTCTCTTGTGTTCAAACCACTTTCCAGCTATAAGATGTAAGGGAATTCGGTGCACATGCTTCAGAAGACAAAAGGGCAAGAAAGGTGGCTTATTTTCAAGTCAAAAACATTGGTTATTGACTATCCTAACAAAGTTGAGATTTAGGAATCAAAAGGTGGAATTTGACTTGGAAAAATGGAGCTCTTGAGCAGTTTTTATGCAGAGACATTGGGAGATGTCTGGAGATCCATACGTAGCCAGATTTTATGATAGCAAATTCTCTCTAGCTAGCAAATATTGAGAATAGAGACATACGGGAGAACTTGGAGGGTGTAGAAATGTAGCTCTTTCATCTTTTGTGTGTTAGATTAGTTTAGTATAGAGTAGTATAGTTCATCCATTCTTGTATATTGGCTAGATTAGGATGAAGATGGAGATGAAGAAGGAGGAGTTGAAGCTCAAGTGACATGGGTTATCTCTTCTCCAACTCTCTATCTTTTGTATCAGATTCTTAAGTTTAGTTAATATACAAGTTCTGGATTTTGTGTTCAATATGTGTCTCTAAAGTTTATGTCTTGGGTTTGGTTGAACTTTTTATAATTGTTAGTATTTATTATTTGGTTATTTGATTGCTATGATTTGAGCAAGTTATTTAGCACTTTGGCTCTTTAAATCATGATTAATCTGGTACCATTGATTGTGATTATCTAAGGTGTTGTTTCTGCAATGAAAATTGAGATTTAACACTAGTTCAAGAAGTGCTAAACATAAGGAGTACACTCACGAAAGTAGAGGTGCACCTATGTGGTTTTTAGTGATTCATTTCATGTAATTTCACTGAAGAAATGAACTTGTAGCTAATTTCATAACCATGAGAATAGGTATGGATTAGTTATAAATATAATTGATTCACTACGAAAGTAGGATTCAAATGCATAAGGAAATTACACTATAACTAGCCTAGATGTAGTACTCAATGATCCAAATATAGCACTTGCATGAATAGTTAGGGATACCACAACCCAAGGAGCTTTTATTTGTTATTTTGTATAATTTCAGTAGGTTAAATTTGTTATAATTCATTGATAGTCTAAATAATAGAGAAGCTTTAGTAATACCGGTAATTGTTCACTCTTCCTTGTGGGATCGACCCGATATATATCCTAAACTACTAGTTGACCTGTATACTTGCAGTGAACGGGTGTAATTCGGTTTTTTGTTTAACTTGCACGTATGTAAAATACCCGTCAATTTCTCCTATAATTTTACGTAAAATGGAACTTAACGAAATATAGCCTATGTAATGTTGTTAATTGAAATTCCAAAATGCCCATACTTAAATACTAAATCAATCGATGGCTTAATTGCCTGGTATAAAAGTATCAGAGGATTACGTGAATAAATGGAAAAAATCACAGGAGGACAAAGTGAATATTTGTACATACCATAAAGGGGTGATATGAAAATTAAAATTTTATCACACTTGCTTTTAGAGCGTGTTTAGTATAAATGTCATAACCGATTGTGTATTCTATTCATTTGCTACTTTACATAAAACTACAGGGGGTCATGTGGCTATTTTGAAACCTTAGGGAAATCATCTAGCATTATATAAAATCATAGGGGGTCATAAGTAATTTACTCTAATGATAACTTTCTTCAACTTCCAAGTGTAAATATGAATGCAAGCTAGAGCAGCTGAACGCAAAAAAAAAACCTTTCATCTACAACTCAATAATGGAGACAGCCTACAGTCCTATAGCTGTATTTTGTTCTTGTATTCTTTTATACTTTCTAGTACTTGCATGGAAAGTATTCAACTGCGCGTGGTTAACTCCCAAGGGGCTGGAGAAGCGGCTGAAAGAGCAAGGTCTCAGAGGAAATCCTTACAAATTTCTCTATGTAGACTTCAAACAGATTTCAACCTTGCTCAAGGAAGCTCATTCCAAGACAATCAATCTCTCTGATGACTTATTCCCAAGAGTTATTCCTCATCTCCATGAAGCCGTCAAGAAATATGGCAAGTACTATCTTCTTTTCAATTATGTGATGCTTTATTTGCAAACAGTTCATGGATTTCTTCAATAATTGTAATCATGTTTCAAGATTTTTTGGTTTGTTTTTTGTCGAATATAATTTTTTGCTTTAAGTCACACTGAATCTTCTATCTTAATAAATTTTCTATTTAGGAAGTTTTAGATAAACAATTGTTAAGCGTAATTGCACCAAACAATGTATATCTCTAACCTTTCTAGTTGAAAATGGTATAATAGATACTGAATCTTGAAAATAATATTATTTATGTGATAGCGTGCCTCTTGTTAGCATGTTTTGTTTACATCTACCATTGTAGTGCTTACATTATCTCAAAAAATCAAAAGAGATAATTGTTAAGACTCTTAATTCGAAACTTCAGTCATTTTAGTTTCTAAACAAGGGTAATTTCAATATTTTTATGGATTTCATTACAAATGATCATTTCCTTCACTTTGACACTGTAATTCAAACTATAAGAGAATTATATATATCTTTTAAAATTAGAGGGGATTAGACTCAATTATGTTACTTATACATATACTTTCATACGAAATTGACTAAGTTTGTCCTATTTGTTATCATTCAAATATTTTGAATAAACTAAACATCAAAATGTTCCTAAAAGAATAATTTTTTAGTATGTTGATCTACAGATTAAAAGAAAAGTAATGGCATAATCGGACAATTATTCAGTTATAGTAATTTAGATATAATTTAAGGAGGGATCAACAGAGAGGATCCCAACCCAAGAGGAAGTAGTGCAAATTGCAGCAATGAGAGTTGAACCTTGACACATGAGGACGGAGGTGTGGCATACAATGCCGTCTGATTTTCAGCTACTGGCAGGAGTTCATGAGGTCAAGTACCTCCTAAATCTTGGTTCCAACTTCCAAGTTCTAAGTTTTAACATCATCACGTTTTTAGAATTATAAAAGAAAAGCATAAAGATAGCATCATAGCAATACTAATGCAGAGACAAGGAGGTGCTTGATAAGTACGTTTCAAAAAAAGGAATGAATTTCAATTTGAATCATATCCATTCATAATGTTTGTTTAAAATTAATCAGAATCAATTAATAGGTTTCATAAACCATTTCTCTGGTTTCATGACTTACTGTTAAGGAGTAGAGTTTCATTTATTCATTATTATTTTATTACAAAACCTATTGCTGTAAAACTACCAATTTTATTATTCCCTAATATAGTAAAACCTTTATAAATTAATAACCTTAGAACCATACAAATTCTATTAATTTAAAGAGGTATTAATTAATCGATAAATTAATAAATTATTAATTTATCGAGTGTATTTACAATTCAAAAAATACTCATTTAATCAATGAAAGTTTTATTTTATTTTATAAAAATATGAATTATTCTATTAATAAAAGGAGGCTAAATGTCTAAGCAATATAAATCAATTCATATCTACTTAATTTGCAAGTATAATTTAATTCTATTAATATCTTCAATATACATGCAGAACTGTTATGTGGAAGGGAGCACTCAAAACATCAATAACTTTTCATAATTTTTTATTACAATATCAGAATTCAAATCTAAAACTTTTAGATACAATAAGAAAACTTAGGGATGAGACTCAAGTAGATTTAAATTTTAAGAAAAAACAACAATAGACTCATATTTTAAGAAAATATGATATGTAATTATTAATTTATAATATGAATGGGACCAAAAGGTTATGTAATGTTTTCCAAAAAAAAATTATTATATTATTATTTTATTAAAATTATTAATTTAACTTGTTAGGCCTAGTCTGGACTAGAAAAAAGTATTATTTAATAGAGGTTATTAATTTATCGAGATTTTACTTCATATGCTTAGTGATAGTGACGGCTCCTAAGTATCCTTGATTTATGATGTTTGTTTAATTTGAGTTGAAACAAGTGGTAAATGACTCTCAGGTAAGAATACATACATATGGCTTGGACCAAAACTGACAGTGGTGATCATGAACCCTGAACACATAAGGGAGATTACTTCAAAGCTTTCCATCTTTCAAAATTGTTGGTACAAGGGCTGGTGAGCTATGATGGAGATAAATGGGCTAAACACAGAAAACTCATGACTCCCGCTTTCCATGTGGAGAAATTGAAGGTCTTCTCTAATTTTTTCTGGTTTATTTAGTGAACTATCACCTCATTTTTGATAGGATCCATAAGGTAAGGTTGTCATACCAGGAATGTTGGAAAATTTGATTATTTCATTGAAATGAATGAGTTCCCATAATAAAGTGGTAGAGTATCAGATTAAGCAACAAAGAATTAGCTAGGGAAATTACTTGTAACCTCTTTGTACTTTAGCATAATAAATATCAAAAGATCCCCTTAAGGTTTCAAAATATCCACATATAAAGTGAAAATTTGATAAAAAAAAAAAAAAAAAAAGTCTTCGTAGCACAATTAGTTGAAATGTTAGTATTGCCCATATTTAAGTAATAAATTTAATAGGAGTCTAATCATTTTGTATAAAATTATAGGGGATTATACAAATAGATGCAAAACCATAAGGCATTAATTACATATTTATGCAAAATCATGAGACGAGTTAAGCAGATATTATAATTTCATCACATTTAAATGCGTCTCGGTCAATTGTCATAAATAGAGATGCGTTCAGCCCATTTTCTCCATAAGGTTATACGAATATATTAAAATCTTAGGGGATCATATGATGTTAGAGAAAAACACAGGATGGCTGTGAGTAATTTACCCAAACAAATATGGTATCTAGTAGACAAAATGAACCGAGGATTCTTGCCAGGAAAGTAACATTTCTTAAGACTTATTTTCCCTTGTTCGGTTTTCTTGCCTATAGCACATGGTCCCATCATTTTGTACCTGTGCTGGTGAGATGTTGAGCAAATGGGAGAAGATTGTTTCGACCAATGGCTCCTGTGAGTTGGATGTTTGGCCGGATCTTCGAACTCTGACTTGTGATGCAATTTCACGGACAGCATTTGGTAGTAACTATAAAGAAGGTACGAGGATATTTGAACTTCAAACAGAACAGGCTCAGTACCACCTAAAGGCTGTACAATCAGTATACTTCCCAGGATGGAGGTAAATGTTATTTACTCACGGCATTCTCTGTACTAAAGAAACTTTTGACTTCAAATTTGATTCTATTTGGATAGATCCCTTTACACAGTTAATGTAGTTGTGATAGATAACCGTTTGTTGCTTGTTGTGAAACTGTGTTTTTTCAAAGGTTCTTGCGAACAAAAAGGAATAGAAGAATGAAACAATTGCAAAAGATGTTCATGAATCTATCAGGAAAATTATAAATGCAAGATTGGAAGCAATGGAAGCAGGTGAAGCCTGTGCAGATGACTTATTGAGTATATTACTCGAATCCAATTCTAAAGAAATTGATTATCATGGAAACAAGGGTTTTGGCATGAGCATTAGAGAGGTCATTGAAGAATGTAAGCTGTTCTATTTTGCCGGGCAGGAGACCACTTCAGTGCTGCTTGCATGGACAATGATCTTATTGAGTAGGTATCCAAACTGGCAAGCGCGTGCAAGAGAAGAGGTTTTGCAACACTTTGGGACTAACAAGCCAGATTTGGATGGACTAAATCACCTAAAATTGGTAAGTACTCTTTACAAATTACAAAAATCCTGTTGTAAACTTGTGTTATTAATCTTCTGATGCTTTTTCAGTATAGTTTCTACTGTTCTAGCCACCAGCATGGATGTAAAATCACCTCAAGCTCTTAAATATGAACTCTATTTAGTTTCTTGATAAGGGAAAAGAAATACTTAGCTGTAACTAATATAACTTTGCTAGGAAGATCTTAATTTACTTGCTTGATTCGTCTTTATTTGCATTCGTCTTTACTTATCCACTATTCTTTTATTCCTAAAACCTATTACTGTAAAGTTTTTTGGGCAAATTCCACTTTACCCCCCTTGTGGTTTAGCATTTTTTTACATAACCCTCCTATAATTTCAAAAACTATATATAACCCCCTCATGATTGGGATTAAAGCATCAAAATGACGGGAATGATAATTCGTAGCGGAGTCACCTAAAATGTCAAAAATACCCTTATGTAAAGTTCAAAATTATTTATTAACCAAGGGAGGTTATGTGTATATTTTGAAAATCATAAGGAGGTTATATGGTAAAGTATTAAACCAGAAGAGGTTATCTGGTAAAATATAAAAATCATACCAGATTAGTGTGTCATGTTTTTATAAGGGTAATTTCAACATTTTTAGAAGTTTCATTACGAATGACTATTTCCGTCACTTTGACACTTTAATTCAAACTATAAGGGGGTTGTGTATAGCTTTTGAAATCATATGGGGGGTTATGTAAAAAAATGCTAAATCACATGGGGTAAAATATAATTTGCCCAAGTTTTTTTATAAAACCCATAGCCATTGCCCAATTTATCATATTCAGAGTAATAATTGTTGCAGAATTTGAACCAAATAGCTCCTTAGTGTGGAATTGTTAAAAACTTTAGTAAGGATTCTGAGTAATTTATTGTATCTGATAGGTCACCATGATACTACACGAGGTTCTCAGACTATATCCACCAGTACCTGAATTGACTCGAAAAGCCGCTGAAGAAACTCAATTGGGAAATTTAACTCTCCCATCTCAAGTGCAGGTATCATTGCAAGCAATGTTGTTGCACTATGACCCTGAAATATGGGGGGGGTGATGTGAAGGAGTTTAAGCCAGAGAGGTTTGCTGATGGAGTCTCAAACGCAACAAATGGAAAAGTTGCATTCTTCCCATTTGGTTGGGGACCTCGCATATGTATTGGCCAAAACTTTGCTATGTTAGAAGCAAAAGTGGCACTAGCTATGATTCTGCAGCGCTTCTCCTTTGAACTTTCACCATCTTATACACATGCTCCCCGTGTAGTTTTAACTCTTCAGCCGCAGTATGGTGCTCACTTGATTTTGCACAAATTGTAGTGTCGAATACATAATTTGCTGCTGTTTGTGTATTAGCTTGTATCTGATAAATTTGTATTTTAGATGTTTAAATTGGGATTGGGATAGGCACGGTTGATGTTTAGTACAATTGACTGTGGTTATTATATTTCTTCCACAATTTGATCTGTGCTATAGACGTCATCGTATTTATGTATCAAATTGATGTACATAAATAAAAGGGCAAATTATATTTTACCCCTCTATGGTTTAGCATTTTCTTACATAATCCCCCTATAATTTCAAAAGCTATACATAACCCCATCATGGTTTGGATTAAAGTATCAAAGTGATGGAAATAGTCATTTGTAACGCAACTTCTAAAAATGTCTAAATTACCCTTATAAATATATGACACACTAACCTCGTATGATTTTTATATTTTACCATATAACCCCATTATGGTTTAATATTTTACCATATAACCTCCTTATAGTTTTCAAAATTTACATATAACTCCCCTTGGTTAATAAATAATTTTAAACTTTACACAAGGGTATTTTTGATATTTTAGATGGCTCCGTTACGAATGATCATTTCCTTCGCTTTAACACTTTAATCCAAACCATGAGGGGGTTATGTATAGCTTATAAAATCATAGGGGATTTATGTAAAAAAAATGCTCAACCACAGGGGGTAAAGTGAAATTTGCCCTGAATAAAATTTGTGAGTAGGTCTTGAGGCCAAAGAACAATAATACTAGGATTACGACTCGAATTATGGGAGCGCTCTTTTTAAGGTGTTTTGTTTGTGAAAAAGGTGGAGGTTTCAGAAATTGAAGATCTAGAGTTCAAATCCTCCTATTCTCTCTCCGCTCCTTAAGTCCTACTCCTCTTCTACTAGAAAAAAAAAAATTAAATGGTGTTTTGTTTACTTTGGTGGCCAAGGTATAAATTTCATGTTTGTAGAATTGCTAAAGCTGGTGTTTTGTAACAAGAACAACAAAAAGATACCGCTTTTTGCCAAGCATCGCACCAAGATCAAGAGGTCAAAATTTTCGGTTTTTTAAATTCTTTTTTAATTTTAAAGAGGCTTGTTTGTAAATCTTCAGACCAATTTTCTTTGTATCATTTAGTACATCAATAAACGTTGGGAATTGTTAAAATTTTATTTTTAGCACCAAAAATTCATAAGCTATCCTCAATTTTCTTTTTCTTCTAAATGGAGAATTCCAGATATTTCTCTCTTATCCTTCCCATAATTTTTTTTCTAGTTCATAAAAGAAAAACAATGCAAACTTTGTTTTTACTAAAACATAAGACCAACTGATTGCTTCCATGGACAAAAAACACTTCCGTTGTTGTTGTTGATTTTTTTTTTTTCTTGTTTGGGTTGATTGCAGGAGATTTGAACTATGACCAGCCTTCTGGTGCACTATTTGTTCCAATAATTCTATTACCTCAAAAATATTATAACCACACATAAAAAAGGTGCTATAATTAATTAATAAAAGCTACTATTTTTCTCATCAAGTTTCAAGTAGCCTTGTTACTTATGTATTTGTGGGGTATTTTGGGCTCTGAATTAAGATAGCCTACGGCATCTTAGTTAAAAAAGAATAAATTTGGAGTGCCAAAATCATTAGTCCATCACAATTGTTTAGAATTGGTTTTTCCTTTTCTTTATAAAATAAGAGTTCCAATAAATTATCCAAGAGTTATTCACCATAATTATTTCTTATGCATAAGATGAAAATTAAGGACAAAGTTAAGCATAAGAGGAAAGATAAGGATAAACTTTTGTTTTTCCTCTGTTAAATATGATTCGGGAACTTTAAGTTAAAAATGGTACAGAATTTTGTATGCTAAAATTGGAAGCACCAAATTTATGGAATCAAAATCGTCAAAAAAGAAAGAGGTTTTTTCTTTACTTAATTGTAATTTTTGTGCAAGGCAAAACTCATGTTTTCTATATTATTTCAATGAGAGACATTGTCTGCTCAAACGTGACATGGAACAGTATAGTTTTCGGTTTTGTACTTTTTTTTTTTATTTTCTTGAAAAGGCAGGACCAATGGGAATTTTCGACAAACAATTTTATTAATGTAATTTCTAGTTATTTAATAATGTAATTTCTATTAAAGCATGAACTCTAACAATTATAACATGATTTCTCGAACAATTTTAGTCAGTTGCATGGGAAACTCGGAAGCATGATTTCTATTTAATTCGAATTGAGTTCCGTTTGATGCATTTGAAATTAGAGTCATAGCTCTTCTAACCGTGTAAAATTCATGGGTTGGTTCACTTTCTATAAATTCCAGCAAAATTTCAAAGTGGGCTGAAAATCCAAGACTGTCCTGTTTTTGCACTTAGTTGAGCAGTGAATTGAGGCTGAGATTTGACTAATTTATAGGGTGAATTTTATGAAGGTGTCTTCTAGAGAGTTGTAGTCTTTTGAGTCTATTTTCTAACGATATAATATTTATGATTTTTGGACTTACAAAACTCAAGTTATGACTTTTCAAAGAGCGTTACAAAAGCCGGAATTTTTCTTACAAAATGACAAAAAACTTGGAAGGGTTTTGGAAACATTTTCTAGTTTTTAAAACTAACTTTCTCGATTACTTGCACTCCATTTCATACTTGGATCATGAATTTATTATGTATATGGGTTTTTCAGTTTTCACATGGGACTTTCTAGCTTTGATATAACATAGTAAGTTTTGAAATGTGATTTTTAACTTGGGTGTAGGGATTTCCAGCTTTAAATCGAAATTTCCAGCCTTGAATTATAATTTTCCAGCTTTAGTTTGTAAATTTCCAGCCTAGGGTTTAATTTTCCAGCTTAGATGTATTATGTTTGTATGCTGGAGATAAGCCTAAATTAGTTGGTTTTGTCGTCTAGTGTAAGAACCCCTTTTTTTTTATGAGTTGTGGAGTTGATTTGGGCTGTTTTGCCATAAAGTTTAGCTTGAAATTGGAGGAAAATTTGAAGGAAGAACAGGGGAATTGTTGTCCATTTCATTTCTTGAAGGATAAGTGAGTAAAATTGGACATGGAGGTGTGCTTTGTAATCGATTTGGACTTCACTTGTTTAGGAATGTTTGAGTTAACCTTGGAGGTGATATGTAAGCTGAAATTTTGCCAAAATTATATATTTTGCAAGGTGAAAGTAATGACCATTTTAAAACATGATTTTTAGTTGCGTATGTCATGTTTTAAACTTAAAAGTTTCGATCGTTTTCTTTCTAAAACAAAGGCAAGCATGCATGTATTTTGCATGGGGTTAGTAAGTCATGAAGTCTATGTATATTATTCACATGATCTCCTTGTGATATTCACAATATAGGGTTGGATATTTGGAAACCCTACTTGATTGTATTTTGTTATTCAATATTTGATCGCATATTTAGAATCCGGCCAAGGAGCTAGGCCTCAACCTGATTTTGCTAAACACTAATCGTTGGTGAGTGTTCCTTGTATGTGTATGTTTTAAATGACTATGTGGAATGTTGTGAATGTTGTCTAAATATTAAATGCTTTTCAATGATTGTTAAATAGATTTTCGATGGGCGAGTGTGTACTTTATTGCACTCGACCCATGCAAAAGTGAATTTTCAATGATTAAATGCTACTTATGCATGAATGTAAGTCATTTGGCTGAACTGGGTCCTTGCCCTTCTTTGTCAGTCGACTCAAACCAGAAGCGGACTCGGTCAGGTGGCTGGTGACCCTGGGACAATGTTTGGTATACTTGAATATTACCACGAAATCTGGCGGAGAACTAGCCAGTGAATTCAATGCAATAAAAATAAATGAATGAATAACATGAACACTGAAGGAGTTTTCACTTGCAAATGTTTTCTAATGTCAGAGGGATAAGGAAAATGGTTAGCGAATGAATGAATGAATGGCTCTAAGTGAGTACGTATCCTTTCAATGAATAAATGATTGATTCTTGAATGACTGCTTATTACTGTACCAAGTGTGCAAAGTGCTAAATGTAAATGTTTCCGTGTATGCCTGCTTGATTGCTTATTTGGGAACCTCATTGAGTTTTTAGCTCATTCCATTAGTTTGTTTTCCTTACAGGGGTGGAGCTCGGAGCAAGTAAGCCTGAACTAGTGCATATAATCTCTTGTACTTGTACTTTTGTAGATGAGATGTATTTGGAATCTTTAGAATGTAATCCTATGTTTTACTTTTGGATTGTAAATTGAGTTTGAATTGTTGGTTGGAAATGAAACTTTTATGTTAATTTCGAGACTTGAAAGGCTATTTCAAGAACGTTAATGAGTAAGTTCTGGCGAGAGTTAGACAGGCGGTCCGCCAAACCCTTGGGTACGCCCTAGGGGGATGTGGGGTTGTTACAATAAAGCTTGAGACCATGTTTTCTTTGTATCATTTAGTACAGCAAAAAACATTGAGAATTGTTAAAATTTTATTTTTAGCAACAAAAATTCATAAGCTATCCTCAATATATATTCTTTTTGTTCTAAACGGATAATTCCAGATATTTATCTCTTATCCTTCCCATAATTTTTTTCTAGTTCATAAAGAAAAACAATGCAAACTTTGTTTTTACTAAAACATAAGACCAACTGATTGTTTCCATGGACAAAAAACACTTCCGTTGTTGTTGTTGACTTTTTTTTTTTAATTTGGGTTGATTGCAGGAGATTTGAGCTATGACCAGTCTTTTAGTGCACTATTTGTTCGAATAATTCTATTACCTCAAAAATATTATAACCACACATAAAAAGGTGCTATAATTAATTAGTAATAGCTACTATATATTTTTCTCATCAAGTTTCAAGTTGCCTTGTTACTTATGTATTTGTGGGTATTTTGGGTTCTGAATTAAGATAGCCTACGGCATCTTAGTTAAAAAAGAATAAATTTGGAGTGCCAAAATCATTAGTCCATCACAATTGTTAAGAATTGGCTTTTCCTTTTCTTTATAAAAGAAGAGTTCCAATTGATTATTTATTCACCATAATTATTTCTTAAAAAAGGGTAACCTTTCCAATACGAATTCCATGCGTGCAATACTGTTAAATTTCCTAATTCTTCTAGGAGTCTGTTTATACATGAGGTGGATGTATATATATAATCCTAAGAGCAGTATTGAACGGCCACAAAATTATGGAAAAAATTATAATCCTCTCAAACTTTAAATTTTAGCCCCCTTAGAGAAGACGGTCGACAAAATTCACGATTACGAATTCTTCTTCGACATTGAATCTCCAACTAGTGGGAAGATGACAGAGCTTCAAGAATGGACGCAAGCGGATAGAGAATTGGTGTGGAAGTTGAGCATGAGAAGAGAATTAGAGGGCTTACCCTCGTTTTCTTCCATAAATAGTAGTCTAGAAACAGGTTTAATTTGGGGCAGCAGTGACTACTCTATTAGAAGGCAAAAATTTCTTAGAAGTTACACATTTAGGAAGAAAGAAACTGCATCCCAGAGGGCAAAGAAGTTGTGGGGCAAAGTGAAGCAAAAGGTCTTGAAGCCGAAGAACAATAGAACTGAGGATCATGGGTCGAATGATAGTAGCCCTCTTCTAAGGTATTTGTTTATTTAGGTGGCTAAGGCACAAATTTCATATGTTGTGGAATTGCTAACAAGCGCAGTAATATTTAAAGGACAAAAAGATTTTGCTACTATTTCCCAAGCATAGCAACAAGATCAGGAGGTAAGGCTTTTTTTTCAATAAAGAGGCTTGTTTGTCAAGCCTTGATATTATAATTTCTTTTTGTTATTTAGTACATCAGTAAAAGTGGAAAATTGTTTTGATTCTGTTCTAAGTACCAAAAATTCATTCGCTGTCCTATTTATTTTTTTTATCTTCTACATGGAGGATTCCACATCTTTTCTCTTATCCTTCGAGTAATCATTTCTAGTTCATAAAAGAAAGACAATGCAAAATCTGACCTCAAATTAATCATCTGACGTCCCATCAATGTGCCTGAATATGAGATTTGTTCTAAATTCATACGGATGTGTGGTGCACCCGTTTGGTTTGATTGTGATTTAGTTCCCGTCAAGTTCTCCCGATTCCGTTGTTATGACCAAAAAAAAAAAAAAAAAAAAAAAAGAATGACTGGTATCGATAGAATATACTACATTAATTTTATTTTTTTTTGTGATGAGATTTCTAATGTAAAAGGTTAAACGAAATATCCAACTGAGTTGATTTTTGGATCATCAAACTTTACTCTTTTTACCTCAATGTATATAATTAAGTACGACTGTACGGTTATTAATCTCATTAGACAGATATCCAACAATCAAATTTACCCACCTAAAGGGTTTTTTATTGGAACTTCGATCTTCCCACTAAAAAATTGCAGAAATTGACGTGATGAGAGCACGGAGCCAACCAAAGTGAAGAGTTACTTTCTCACTATGGTTCGAACTTTTCAAGTTACTATTAGTGTTTCAAAAGCATCTACTTGGTTCAATTTGATGATGCAACAAACCAGGGATTGTGTTGTTTTGAACTTGGGGGGCGTCGGTGTAGTTCATTGTTGAAGGAAAAGTGTGGAAAATGAAGCAGAAGTAGAAACGGAGACCAGATCCGCGACCCAGGCCGCTGGGGATCCACCCTGCGGATCCATTCTTCGTGCCTTTTGACGTGACTTCTGGTGATGTCCGGTCCCATATCCAATTCAATGTCCCAAGTCGATCGTTGTTGTATAAGATTTTCTCATTTTAAGCAATTTTCATGATTTTTGAGTTATTTTCGATTTCCTAGTGTCCGTTTGAGTCGTGTAACTCTACTAAAACATATCTAGCATAATAATTGTGTCCTATCTGGGTTTCTTTGTTAGTTAGGAAATTGTGTCGAATTAGGAATCTTGTATTATTTCCAAATTAGATTAGATTTTTGTATCTTATAAGGTTATAAATAAGGCAACGCTTTAATAAATAAAGAAAAGAGTGATATTTTTCCAGAAAAATCATCTTGAGAGATAGCTCTCTTAGCTCTTTAAATACCCTTGAACAATTTAGAATTGTCTTGAGTGTTTGTTTTGGCATATCAATCAAGAATCACACTTAATTGTGGCGTTGTACTATCTTTCATAAGGTTCGCTAGTTTATGTGGTTACGGGTCAGGATCAACGTTCATAACTACGGAAATTAGAGGAGTCGTATAGGAATTCCGCTATTCAAACTTGTGTTAATTACCAAAGGTTCATGGGCTTGTTAATGCGAATTTCATTCACCAACGGTTCTTATCATGACATTTAGCACAATAATGATCAATAAACCTTGACGGTTGGTTTCCTTTTTTAATTATAAACCTTGACTAAAAAATAACTTTGCTTAAATTACATGTAACCCCTTGTGATTTTTTCTATTGCCGCATAACTCCTCTGAGGTTTCAAAATATCTACTTCACCTTCTATGATTTTATATAAAGTGAAAACTTGATGGAGAATAGTCTGTGTGATGCGTTAAATGAAATACCAATAGTGCCCTTACTTAAATACTAAATCAATTGATGGATTAACTATCTTGTGTAAAAAGTATAAGAGAATTACGCGGATAAATGTAAAAATTACAGGAGGATAAAGTGAATATTATACAAAAACATAAGAGGGTTACATGGAGTTTAAAATTTTAACACACACGCTTTTAGAGTACATTTGGTATAAACATAGTAACTGATTAAGATTTTCACTTTACATAAAATCATAGGGAAGTTATGTGCTTATCTTGAAACTTTAGAGGGGTCGTCTTAGCATTATGTAAAAACTCAAGGGGATTATAAATAATTCACCCTATTGTACAGAATGATTAAATTCGACAAAATCAAAATAAGTTATAGTAACATGTGGGATATCTACTCAATTTTCTCCTTTTTAAAAATTATTTTCTTCTCCCACATTCTTGGAATGATTTTTATCGTAGATGGCCCCGACTTGAAATGCCTAAGGGCTTCACATGATAATGTAAATCTGGCGAAGGTGTGGTCGCCAAGTAACCAATGATGTAAAGTCTGGTGCTACGCATGTATTTACAGCAGTGGTTCATTCAAATAACTAATTCTAGCCGATTTTTCTTTTAATCTAAGCTATTGTAATAGATCTATTTATTTCTGTTTAAGTTACTGCTTTGCCGCATGCTCATAATTAGTTGAAATTGCATTTAGATTGAATAACAACGTTTTAGCTACGAGTAACCGGGGGAAAGAATTTGTTCAAAAAATTAGGAAAAATTACAATTTCTCCCCCAATATTTGATCCATGAGTCAAATTAGTCTCTAATGTTTCAATTAAAACATATTTGGTCCCTAAAATTTTATGTTTTTAGGAAAATTTAGGACAATTAATGGAAAAATTGCGAATTCTAACAATCATATTAAATTGGTGTCAGTGAAAAATTTTGGCTTTACACTTTTGGTCCCTATTTTTGAAGTTTTTATCAATGGATCCCTCAGGTTTTAAATACTTCCAATTAAGGGTTTAAGATTAAATGCAATATGAATTGAATTAAATATATTACAAATCTGTTCATAATTGCATGAACATTCATGAAAACGCTTTATATCAACGTAACATCATCATTTAATTTAAAAAGCATCTCTTTGTTAAATGAGTTAAAACTAGATAACAGCTCTAGGTATAAAGTTTTTATAGTACAAAGTTTTTGTAAAGAGAAAATATTAAAAACATTTTGATCTCTGTGATTAAATGTTTATACTAAAATAGTGGCCAAATTTTCAACATATTTAACATTTTAGTACAAAATTTTTGTTGCATTAACCGTATATAGTGTTTCTTCTTCTTCTTTTTTTTTGTGTGGGTAGTATTAGGTGTTAACGTTACTTTTTAGTTATGTGAGTTATTTTCATTCAAACATATGGTCGTTCTACCGCTTAGTACTCCCTCCGTCCCACTTTGATAGTCATGTTTCTTTTTCCACATAGTTTAAGAAAAAGTAGTTAACTTTGTTGAAAAAGTAAATTTAGATTGCTATTTTCCTAAAATACCCTCACATTAAATATGGTACAACTTTATGGGAACTTGAATTGATGGTAAAAAAGAATCAAATCTCATTAAATGGGGTAGGTTTATAGTAACAACTACTTACATTGAATAAGGGTATTTTAGAAAAATTAAAATACAACTACATTTTTCAATTGGAAAGTGGACTACAATTTGGAACAGATGAAAAGGAATACAGGACTGTCAAAGTGGGACGGAGGGAGTATCATGACTTTTTGTACACTTTCGTACACAAAATGCATGTACCACAATCGATGCATTTAATTTTGTAGAGATTGTCAGCCAAATTTTTATGGTTTCGAAATCTATCCCATTAATTTAATGCTTCTTACTTACACTTCTCACTTGAAAAATCTGCATTAACACTTGTACACTTGAATTCAGAATTGGATTACACCGACATTAATGCAGAGATATTTGACAATGTACCTATATTGGAAATTTATTTTATTATGGAAGTAATAATTGTAAGAGATATTTGGCATTTCTATACTATATAAAGGTGACGTTGGAAAACTTAGAGCATGCATTGTAACAGTTTGTCCATAAACAAAATGAACTATATCACAAGTAAAAGTTTCTTTGCCCTTCTTCTTTTGTCATTTTTCTTTGTGGAAACAATACTACATGTTCATGGTGATGGGGAGCCTTATGATGTCCATATAGTTAATCGTTTGCCCGATAAATTAAGGGCACATTGTTTTTCTGCAGATGATGATTTGGGATTTCGCACCCTGGATTTATCTGAAGATTGGAATTGGCATTTCAGAATGGCACTTTTCGAAAGAACAAAATTTTACTGTCATTTTTGGTGGTTTGCCAAACAAGCAGGTTTTGCTGTTTTTGATAGCAAGATTTCTGATTACTGCGGCCACTCCAGCACTAATGAATGCAATTGGGAAGTCAGGGAAGATGGTTTCTACCTTTTTGATAGAACAGCTCAATCTCCAAAATTCTTTAAAGCGAATGATTGGTATTGATGGACTATACTACATTACTATTTTATTTTGTGATGAAATTTCTAATGTAAAAGGCTAATTAATTAAGGGAACTTTGGCATGTTTTATTGCATATCTAATTGCATTGATTTGTGGATCATAAAACTTATACTCTTTCTACATCTTTGTATAAATTGGGTTCCAAGAATTCAAACTAAGTTGCTCATGAATTGGTTCCCTTTGCCAAATCATCTAACTATGTTTGAATTCCTTTGAAATTCTCCCTCCACTTTTATCGATCATTTTGCTGCTGGATGATTTCCAGCAATCTTAATAATAAAATTTCTTTTTTTGATAAAAAAAAAAAAGTACAATTATTAATCTCGCTAGATGGATATCCAATGATCAATGTACCCACTTAATGATTTTTCATTGGCACTTCGATCTTCCCACTAAAAGATAATAAGCTTCCGTAAATTGCAGAAATTGACAATTAGCACAATAAAGTTCAAATAAACCTTGGCGGTTAGTTACAAATTTTTTCTTTTAAACCTTGAATTCAGAATCATTTTGTTTAAAGTTCGATAGTGACATGATATATGGCAAAATCAAAATCAAAATCAGAATCTTTTTTCTTTTTTCTTTTTTATTTTTTTTTGGTTGAATGTAGATCGAGATTTCACCTTGACAAGGGATAAAATTGGGTCGTGTAGCTGAAGGAAGAAAACAACTTTCAAAAGCCATATTTATAGTGGGTACCCGGCAGATCAGGCCTAAGCCCACACGGATCTGTTCGCAAATCCAATCCATATGTAAACCCTTTATCAGATCTGCACCTGAATTCATTACATGGATTTAGCTGCGGATCCAATCCAGATGGCAACTCCTTGGATCAAATTCGTGGATCTGCCGCTCGCCCAAGTGTATCCAAGAGTAATTCCATTTTTGAGCGTACAAGCGTAAGACTGCAAATTGATTTCAACAGTACTACATAAGAGAAAAAAGAAAAGTTATACAAAATTTCATTTTTCTATGATATTTGACGTAGTTAGTCTATTGTATTTTTTTGGATTAATCTTTTCTATACTGTCAATGTATACACTGACGGAATTGGATGAATGACATATCATCTGAATTTGAATTTGAATTTAAATATCAAATTTTGTATATATAGCATGCATCTAAACTCACTAGCGTATACGTTGACAGTGTATAAAAAATTTACCATTTTTTTTGTTTCCTATTATTAGTTATTAAAACTTAAGAAAATAAGAAAACATAATTAAAATACGATATTTTTAAAGGACAAATAGCAAGTGAGTAAAGGGGTGGACAAAAAAGGGGCAAGAAAATCCTTTACAATCTGATAGTTTCCAATTCATAAGAATTCTTCTAAGAAACTTGTGGTCTCGGAGGCATGTCCTAACTTGTGATGGTGATGAGGGTTGAACTCATCTAAACTTTATTCGCCAAAAAACAAAAGCATCCGATCAAGACATGTTGGCAATATTTTTTCATCCATTTATTAGTGCACTGAAATGATGAAAAAACCATACAAACTGCAAATATATTTTTTCTGTTCATACAGGCCTAAAACCACTGTAGAAGCTACAATAATTTTTGTGTACCTAGGTTCATTGACGCTTTTACATATTCAATATTAGTAGTTGAGGAGACATTAACATGATTTTTCTGTACCCAAGTCCATTGATGCTTTTACGTATTCAATATTAATAGTAGAGAAGACATTAGCGGTGGCCTGGCCTGTTACTACTACTGCCACTATCTTGTAAATAAAGAGGTAACCTATATTGCTAGTAATTAATGGACTCATTACCTACAAAATATCTTGTTGGTCCTCAAACTATTATGTTCATATGCTTTTATTAGTTATTACTTTTATTTTTTGGCAGTCTAACTTCTAAAAGCGCATATTTCTTAGCCTCTGTTTGTTTGGGCTGTTAAAAATTGCATCACACTCAATCCCATAGGTAAAAACCGAACGTATGATAAGTTAAAATAGGAAAAGAGATAGTCCTTAGAAAAAGGGCTTTTCTTCGATGCAAATATGACCAAATAAATCAAAATAAGGAATTCAATGGAATAAAATATCAGAGAATTTAACATAAAATGGGCCTTCAAGTAACATGGAAATAATCACAAGAGTGAATAGTTATGTTGTGAAAATTTAGATAATTTCGTACCAAAGTCCTTGCCTCTTTGAACTTTCTTATTCCAAGGAATATTTTGATTTGATATGTGATTCCAAAGATATTACAAAGGATTGTAAAGCGGTGGTAAAACTATCTCTCTCTTTTTTTAAAAAAAAAAATCTACTCAAATTTGGAATCTACACAAAAACATAAAGTCTAGACGTACAATTTCATCTAAATCTTGTCTTTCTAGTATAGTTGTTAATCATTTTGAGATAAATTTTGTTAGGTCGAACCGTTAAAATTGACGGAACAATTAAAAGTTCGTGGTTTTAGAAGTTGAATGACTAACAGTATACAATTAATATTTAAGATTGCTGAAAATGTTCAAACTTAATATTTCAAGGACCAACCAACCTTTTGGCTGGCTACTATTTCTTCCTCTTAATCTATTTTAAGTGTTTTATGGATGTAAATCGAAAAGCCATAGCTTCAGAAGGATTCCCGATTTAAAAAAAATCGGTTAGTGGGTATTGTGACTTAGCTGCTTAATGAAAATATCGTTCTCGTCAATCATAGTTTAAACAGAAATTGGCAAAATTTTAGGTCTTTAACAAGTTCAAAAGAATCTGAAACAGTAATTTTGTTTTGTTTTTTATCTTCTGCTGTTTTGCAGTAATTTTGTAAGAATTTAGTGTATGAATTGTATTTTAGGGTGTAGGAGAGAAAAAGGCAATTCCGGCTAGGTTAGAGATGATGGTGCCTATTTTCTGATGAGTTCCTGAGGAGGAAGTAGAGCAGCAACGGCAGGCTTCACATGCGTTGTGCATATCTTGTGCAGACGAAAAGGCCCTCATCTATCCCCGTATCTGGTGCATGATGCTATTTCTGTTGGACAAAATGATTGAAATTGATGAAAGGGTTATTTCTGTTGAGTCAAAAGTTATTTCTGTTGAGCAGCAACAAAATGCTATTTCTGTTGGATAACTGGACGGTCAAAAGTTGAACTTTGTGATAGTTTGTGATAGTTTGAAAGCATTGAGACATTTCGCCCAATTTTGTTTAACGACCAATTTCACATGTACTTTGGATTGAACAGACCAAATGAACCTGATTGACAAGGTAGAAATAAAAAAAATTCTAGATCAGGGAACCTCAAATATGTAACCATCAACAACTACTTATGCTGACTGTTCACATGAAACATGAGCAGCCAAATTCAATACTCCTGACAACCCCACAATCCCTAACAAAATTGTAACACCACCATCCATTTTTTCAAAAGAAGACAACTCCTTGAAACATGATCACTTTATCTAGTTGCCTTGTCTGCAAAAGACAAGAAAATTAACCAAGTTGTCAATGACGAAGCCAGATTTTTTTCCTGGGGGCTAAAACTTTTCCCTATCAAAATTATCTTAATATGCTATATTCAAAATAATTTTCATCTATTTAAATATATGATATCTAAAAATGTCAAATATGAACTTTAATTATAAAGTTATATCTATTTCATAAATATGCAGCATAGTCATAACAAATATTAAGACAAGAAATAACCTGTAATTAAATATCTTATAATATCACAATCCACCTAAATTGCACATTATGAGAAGATGCTCTAATATGTTGCATGTACGAAAAAAATATATATATAAGACTATACAACATAAATATAACTATTTTTAACTAAACAAGATAAAAGTTATGTTAACATACACTAAAATTTCAACCTCTTTTCTTACAAGTAAACTGAGGTTTACATTCTTTTTAGAAGTAAATTTATCTATGGTTGAATCAATATTAAATTTTTCAACAATTTTCTTTTCTATATATCCAATTAGGCAATCGTTCAAAAAATTATCTTTCATCTTGTTTCGGAGTTTTGTCTTAATTATCTTCATAATTGAAAATGTCCATTCTATGATTGCAGTTGATATAAGAAGAGTGAGAACGAGTCTAATCAATTGAGTTAAATTGTATATTTGTATGTGAGCCAATAAAGTAATTGTTTTTGTTTTACCCCATTAATAATTATGGATTGGGTCTTTTTGTTATAATATATCAAATTGAGTCAATTTACTATGGATCATCAATTATATGTTTACTTTTTTGAAAGTTAAATAACTAGCACAACAAAAAAAAGATAACTTTTTTTGAAGAAAAAAATAATTCAAAGGTAGCTAATTCATACACACACACACAAACACACATTGTCATAATATAAACCAAATTAAAAAAAATTAGGGGAGGACCAACTTTGTTTTGCACGTATATTTACACACTATAAATTAAAATTTTTAAAATTCATGGCCCTCTCAACCCTCCCTGGCTCCATCATTGCAAGATGTATAAAAGCTAATGACGAAATTTAAGACCTCTTTGTTGTTTGATCTGTGAGAGTGACTGAGAGATGAATTCGAGTGGTTGCGTATGATCTTGAGAGAATTCTAGAACAGAAGTGACAAAGCTTCTAGAGAAAAGTTAGCCAATGGCTGCCTAACTTCAATTGAATGCGCGCCTCAATGACAAAATATTACCCTCCATTATGCCCAGTTTCATGGTGAAACCGGAGCAGAGTTTTACTGTAACATTCGTCTCTTTGAGCTTTTAGTTATGCTAGATTAGTTCAATTCTACATTGGGTTAATTGTTCTGGTAGGAGAACCTAATCATCCGTTTTATCTTTTTCCATAATTATATCTGATTTTTTGAAGAAGAAAAGGAATCTTTTTAGAAAATGTTTGAAGCATAAGTAGGTTCAGTGGGGGATAACAATTCAGTCCTTGTCATTTTACTACTTTTGATTGGTGATTAGAGGAGATTTTAGCTTTGGCCTAGCTCCTGATGGGTTGAAATTAAGAAATTATTCAATGAACTCTTTTACAATACCAAGAATTTGATTATATAGCTCAAAAGCAAGTCTATACACTAGAAAATTTTATTCACCTTTCACCTTTTCATTAATTAATCTGTAATTGGATGAAAAAGTAACTTAATTTATTTGTACAAGTAAAATTAGTAGCGGCAATTTGGATCTAAATCTAGTTATCCATCCAATTAAACCTCACTTAAATGACTTGAATGTTTTGGATGACCAAGAAATTCTCAATGACTCTAAATGTATAACAATTTAAATCAGTTTAAATTAGTGGATTTAGATGGATTATCCACATCATTCATATAAAATCAATTATCAAAAGGTGAAAATATTTTCATACAACTTAGAGCTGCAAATTAGTCAAATCGAATCAGTTTTGACCTAATCAAATTGAGTCTCGATCCAATTTTATCGGGTTCGAACTCAAACTCGAACTTAATGAACTTTCAACGTAAAACTCGAACTAGACCTCTATCTCGAATTCAAACCTAGCCATCGAACCCAAGTCTACAAGAGGTTAAAATAATAAAAAATAATTATATTTATTTTAAAAACTGAATAAAATATTCATTGTTTAATAAATAATATATATGTAACACACAAATAATCGACTCGCAAATTAATGAGTTGAGTTTCTTTATACTCGGTTCAAGTTTGATAGCTCGATTTGATTGGCTCGAGCTCGAATCGAAATCGATGTTAACTAAACTCGAATCGAGTTTTGACTAAGTCAACGAGCAGTTTGATTCATTTCCAGTCTTAGTCAACACATCCGTTCACACACTCAAACACGTAATGACCCATACAATATGCACACACATTCACACACTCAAACATGCACTAGATTCATGCGCTCAAACACGTAGTAACCCACACAATACGTACACACATTCGCACACTAAAATACGTACTAGTTTCACACACTATGCCACTCAAAGCTACTTGACCCGCTTGATGATCCAAGAGTTCGGATCTCTAAAATTCCAACTCCTCCGTTGATGAAGTCTCCACTGCGGCTCTTTTGGCCATTGAAAACTCATTTGCATAAATTTATTAACCTTTTAGACCTATATTCTGAGTTCATGTTGGTTTTGAATTCTAGTGGAGGAATTAACAGGGAAAGATTTTGAGTCAACTTCGATGGGGTGTTAATTTGCTTGATGATGATAAGTGTGGAGTTCAGGCTACCCTGAAGCTTGCCAAATTTCAAAACGTTCAGTCAATTAGGACAATGCAAGTTTAACTTAGATGAGTTGAGTTTCTGATCCGCTTGAAGATGATGCCATTTTTGTGTAAATAAAATCATATCAAGTGGAAGAGAGCTCTCAGTGGTAGCTGAAGACATGATACTAGATGGCAAATAAAATTCGAAATTTGAAAGAACTTAATGTTGATGATTGGCAGTGACCAGAAAAGTGGTGAGTTAGTTGAGTTTGACTCGGTAAAAGAAGGGGTCAAAGCGGTGAGTTAGCTGAATTTGACTCGATGAAAGAAGAAGTACAAAGTTGAATAGATAAAACGAAGGCCGGAGTTTGTCGGTGCGCAAATCGGGAGAGTATGACATTCCGGTCGGGTTTTGAATAATTGAATCCGAACTTGACCCGAGACATATGGATCATTGACTGTGTAAAAGTATATAAACGCGTACAGTTAGAGGCGGATGAATAATTTTTGTAAGAAGAAAATAAATGGTTAAGATGGATGATGGTTTTACACCATCCATTTAAAACCTATTCATTTAGATTCATTTTTTAATTAGTTGTAATTGAATTGGATAAATTTCATCCGTTAATCCATTTAAGCAAAACCATGTAAAACTTATCCATTTAGATCCATTTTTTTATTGGTTGTAATTGGATTAAATAAATTTCATCCATTGTTCATTTAAGTAAAACTGACAATTTATTCATTTTCCCGCCGCTTCCAGGTAAAATCACCGCAAGGGTAACATCAAATATGTTTGCATAGTAAATTATTTGAGATAATTTTATGAAAAAATACTGTAGTACTTTTTTGATGTGATGTATGTGAGATAAAAAAGAGGTTAAAAAATGTGTTGATGATGCAAGCAAATCAATGTATATAAATAAAATGAAAATAATGTGTAATTCAAACACACATATCATATTCCTTTGTTAACACATTTCTTATACTCCCTCCCTCTCGATTAAAAGTAGTGCTTTTTTATTTTTATTTTTTGTGAAATCTCCTCTTAGGTTTCAAAAAATTTCACTCACCTCCCTTAATGTTATGAAAAGCCCATAATAGCCTTCGTAAAATCTACAAAACCTATGTGAAAAAGGAGTTTGAAAGTGAAAAAGAAAATCGATTCTTGTTAACACCTCTTTGTCCAAAAGCTCTAATCTAATCTCATCTAATACATTATATTCAATTTCTAGTTCGTTTAAATGGACTTCTTGCTTACTTTTATAAAGAGCTGACTAGTAGGGATTATTTGTTAAATTGAGTTTCTTTAGAAATTTACATACCAAAGGGAAAAAGAAAGAAAATTTCAAATACTAAAAAAATAATGCCTTCAAATATGGTTCAAATTTTTTTACAAAGAACTATCTTAGAATTTCTATTCGCTGTGATATTTGACATTTTTTGTCATTTAATTTGTTTCACAAGTCAAATAGTGGTAACATAGGATAGTTATTGGACTTTTTGTGCTCACGTCACTAAATGTTACCAAAACACACTCTATAGAAGAGGTTTGTATAATTATTCAAATCTTAGGGGAGTTGGCTACAATCACTAGAAATCTAAAGATAGGTTTTTGAAATTATCCCTTCTTATATTTTGTGAGGAAACTTGGCGGACAAGTTCCACGTTCTCAACTCAACTTCCCATGCTCCAGTCCCCGTCACTCCCCTTACATCATTTTTTCGGGTAAGACCTCAGATCATCATTTGACAAAGCTCTAACCTTATCTATATAGAAAAATGCTACGTTTCCTTAAGGTACAATATTCATCATTATAATCCACTTACGTTTAGACACATTATTTAGTGATTTACATTTTTGAAATAATCTAAGAATTAATAACTTTTATTTTACATTCAAATTTAATAGAGAATTTAATCTTATTTGTACACTACTCGAAAGGGTCCGTAGAAATCCCCATCTATATATATATATATATATATATATATATATATATATATGTATATATATATACATACTTTCCATCTAAAGTAATAGAGGTAAACCTTTTAAGGATAGGACACAATATTACATCATGTCGAAGTTTACTCTAGCTGCGTAAAACTTATATCGACGGTACACAGATAGTTGAACAGTTTACTCTTTAGATCTATAGACTCAAAAAAGGATCATAATGGAAACATATTTAATTTGACACATATAAAACATGGATTAAGCTTTTACAGATTATTAGGTATATGTTACATGTGTAAAATTTGAAGTTTAAATTCAAAATTTGATTATATGGCATTCATCAAAGATTGTTAGTGTATACATTAGAGTAAATCTTATATATACTGACAGTGTATACTCTATCATCGTTAGATCCATGATACTTGTACAAAAGTTAGAGTCTAAATTTAAATTTTGCATAATTATCATTCATCCAAAACTAACAATGCATATACTGTCAAAGTAGGAAAAATTAATTCTATATATTAACAGTGTATAAAAGATTAATGCATAAAACATATATAGAAAGAGAAAATTTATTATCAAGCACTCAAATATTATGAAATACACACTCATATTAAGGCTAGAATAAAATTTAAATTTAAATTATCTTTACAATAGCCAAGATTCTTTCTAGTGTCTTAACTTTTTTTTCCCTTTACACTTATCAAATATATGTAACACATGGCAAGACATACATATATACAAGCATAACCAATTGACTACACTAAGCGGCAACACACTTGGACCAATACAATATGCATTGTCAAGACAAACAAGAAGCTGATTAATACTTAATACTTAGGGACAAAGAAATATGGAAACAGTCAACCGTGCCAATATACTAAATTTGTTTACAATCCGATGCTTTGAATTAAATACTAAACATGCAACCCATATATTTAACAAACTAAATTTTAACATGTAGACCAATTATATAGAACTAAGGAAGTTTGGCTTAAAAAAATATAAAAATAGAATCTTCATACAATGTAACAAATGAAAATTCTCACGTTAATTTTTGGATCTAAAGTAATGCTAGTAAAACTGTTATCAGTAATGATAGAATCTTAATAGAACAAAACAATGAAATAAAAATTCAAAACTTACAATTTTCTCTATGGTCAATTTGCATGGTAAACTTAGAAGGAGGATGCATAAAATCTGACAGGGTAAATTGAGAAACATCACTAAAGGAAAGGCCAAAGGGATCAAGTATACGTGTACCAAATGACTCACATACACTTATATATCTTCCAATTATGTATTTCTCCCCTCCAGAAAATTGGTTTCTGTCCCTTTCTTCTTTCTTTTCTTTTGACATACACTCACAAATCTTCCAATTATATAAAGTCTCCCCTCCAGAAAATTGGTTTTTGTCCCTTTCATGTTTCTTTTCTGATTCTGAAGTAGGTGCAATTTCTCGGATGTACTTTTACTACCATTATTAGTTACCTAACATAAAAAATACTGCTTATTAGACAACGAATTTGTACAAAAGCTTGGATACTAATACCAGTATTGATAGTTTTTGATTTATAGAAATGCGAAGAATTGCAGAAATTGGAGAACCTGCTGAAGTAATTTGGGCTGGATTTGGTTTTTTAAAATCTGGAAGGATTTTTTTTTGAGCTCTAATTACCATAGAACTCAAGACAATGCTACCAGTTTGACGAGGAACCACCTAACTTGTGAATTGTGATGTTTGATTTGGAGCCACCTCATGATTTTATCACTCTGGGAGCAGCATTTATCCAGCGGTACCGGACAAGATAGTCGCTTTCTCTTAAGCTTCAAATTCCAATTCCATTTTCTTTTACCGGATAGAAAGTTAGGATTCCCATTCCATTTTGAAAACAGATACTACCAGTAGTAATTAATAATTCTGGGTGAGGATTGATTGATTTATTGATCATCGATCGATGGTCCGCTCTTTGACGTCCTTTTTTTTTTTTGTTAATTATTGTGGGTAGAATGGATGTTCCGGTTTCCTCCTGGCTGCTTGCGACCATTATTTTATTCTTCCAAGTCAAGCAAGTTAGAAAAAATGGAAACATGGTGGAAACAAGCGATGACGATACCTCATCTTGGCTTTTGTCCTTCCAAACAAAGAAAAAGAAATCTGTTGCTTATATTGATGTGGCATCATGCAAGGCACGGCATGGCAGTACATACACGCTCTGAGTGGGACATTAAAGTTAAGCCTGTTCTCATTTAAGTTGAACTTATTTAAAGAAATAGATAAATTCTCTTCTTTTTTCCCTTTCTTTTTTCTTTCCAATGTTTTTTTTTTTTAATTTAAAAAAAAATGATGTTAAACTGCGCTTCAGATTTGAACTCTTTTTTTTTTCTTTCAAGTTGCCCAGAAGATGCAGTTTGGAGGTCAAACATGGAATGGGAATCCTAACTTTCTATCCGGTAAAAGAAAATGGAATTGGAATTTGAAGCTTAAGAGAAAGCGACTATCTTGTCCGGTACCGCTGGATATATTGGCCTCAACATTTTTTTTTTTTTTTTTTTGCCCTTTTTTGGATAGAAAAGAAGCTATTGGCTTCTACCTGTTGAATGTCACTTGCAAACCCAACTCATGCATATATAACCTCTGAATAAAAAATTGTTGAGATAGAAGACGGAAGCAATGAGAAGTTGAAGTTATTCGGCTACAACCAATCAAAGTTGCTGGCTAATATTATACAATATGATGATAATGATACATTCGTCATATGATAATGATACAATATTATACAATATAAGAAAGGTGCATTAGCAGACACACATAATTTTAGGTGAAACGGTCGGTAACCCAGCAGAACTACTACATCCCGGCATCATTTCACACCAAATGTAATCACAGGAAGAATTAGCAAACTGGCTTCCTTCATATGTGCCAGCACCTGGACAGCAGCAAAGGAGACAACAGGAATCACCTCCAAAAACAAATCTTCCCAAGTTTTCGATAAGATTCATCGACTATCACCAACTAGAAAATTGATGAACAAACCACATGCAGCAAAATCAGTAATCTTGACTTTGGCAACACAACGTAAACCAAAATCTGCAATTGATTCACATACACCGCTCAAAAAAAAAAATAAAGAAAAAAAAAAAGAGTTCACGTACACCATCTTCTAATTATGTATGGTTTCTCCCCTCCAGAAAATTGGTTTCTGTCCCTTTCTTGTTTCTCTTCTGACTCAACAAGAAATCCATAATGGAGTTTGACAACAATGAAACGAATACCATCACAAACCTTCCCTTTATTAAGAAAAGTATTCAAACAAATTAAAAAAAATCGTTTCTCTCTGAAGACGATGCTACCAGTTTGACTTGGAACCATCTCGCGTGCGATGTGAATTGGAACCACCCCATGATTTCATCACAATCTGAATGTCATCTGCAATTCCAACTCTGATGTAATCTCTTAACACAAAATTGCTATATAATTCCAGGATCATTTTTTACTGAAGCAACAAATTGGCGCCTCACTCCAGCAATTAATTTGTTTAGTTGAGATGGAAAGCTGACCACGTCGTCTTTGGCTGCATCTGACTCCAGGCATCATGTTATTGAAATAGGATTGATATTATCAATTCAAGTCAATAACAAACATTCTTGCCGGCAATTGAACCTCGTAAACAAAATGAATTGGGTAATGTTGACTTTGGGAACATGAAGAAAAATGACTCATGTTTTTTCTGGTTGCTGGGCATTATGGTAGCAGCTACTGAGATTGTCACTTCTCTGCCATCTATCAAATGAATTTTTTGTACTTCTGTATTTTTTTTTTTAATTTCCAGTTCTTGTCCATGACTCGTTGCCTTTAAGCATTTATTTGGCATTACCCCACTGGACATATGCTTTCTCCAACGCCCCGAGGCAAAAAAAAAAAAAGAAAAGCCTTTTGCAGCACTGTTCATATGGTAACGCAGTTTGTCTGGTTTTATTGTTCTATAATGGTTCGAAATGAAAACCAAATGCAACAATAAATGAACTAGAAAATGGTGCAAAAATGTTTCTTCTCGTTGAACGATCGCTGGGATATTTCATAGGTTATTCGTGATTGCTTCGATAAGTTAAGGCAGCTTTATGGAGAAAATCTTGTACATCAAATCTGTCGGTAAGTACCGTGGCGTTGTGTGCTTAAGGGTTTGTTTCATTCTCGTAAACCCTACATATATATTTTTTTTACAAGAAATTGGCAAATTCTTTGGGTTTTAAGAATCGTTATTGAATCTTGACTTCTAACACAGAAAAAAAAAAAATAAAAGACAATGAGGGGTCAAAGCTAAGATCTTTAAAAGTTAGTTAAGAAGGTTTTGGTTGACATCTAAGGGATTATTTTGTTTAATGCCCAATTTCACGTGTAATTTGGATTGAACAAACTAAATCAAGTTCATTGACAAGATGGAAGCCAAAAAAAATCTGAATCCAAGAATCCCAAATATAACAATCAACAAAACTTATGTTGACCGTTTACATGGAACACGAACGATCAAATTCAATATTCTACATAACCTCATAATCCCTAACAAAATCGGAATTCCACCATCCATTTTTTAAATCCCATAATCTCTAGGTACCCTGAACTGTGATTGCCATGTCCTCACTGAATATAAAATATTGGTATTTATAGGCAATTATCTAACTATATTACAATTATGGAATGTACCACAATATTTAATTCTTCACAAGAGAATACCATTTTAGTATGTTATACTCTAATAACTTGCTAATAACCGTCTAATTAGAATTTACAGTCACTCAAATCTTCTCTAAGATTTTCAGTTGCGCCATTACAAGAAATAGAAAGAAAAGTTAACTACAGACAACAAAATATGTGATAATAATGACAAAGCATTTTTACTACTAAATTCTCATCTCACCTTTCTTAACAACTGCATGATTCATGAGATACATCCAAATTTTGATAAGATATAACTGGTTAATTAGCCCAAATGGAGTGGGGAAATGGTTGAAAACGTTACAAAATAAAATTACATCAAACAAGTGACACCCTCAACTAAGAAAGAGTAGTTGACTTGAACAAGACGATGAAATAATCAAATATTAATATCAAGATCCCAACTCATCACAAAAGAAAATAATATAACCCCCAAAATCAATTTTTTTCCTAGTTTATATATGGATTGCACATTCTTTTAACTGTTGATGTCGACGTAGATGACTACACTCCCAACTGGATATCTATTCAACGGAAATTATCATAAAATGGACTCCAAGTGATGCCACTGATGGATGGAAATGAAAGAGTCCAAAGTCGAAATCTTCAATATGGAATAACTTAATGGGATTAATCTTTATATATTATCAGTGTAGAGAATTTTTAACACTAACAAATTTAGATGAATGTCACATCATTGCTAATCAAATTTTAAATTTACTTTTTACCAATGCATCATATATCTATACTTGTCAATGTAAAAGAATTTCACATTAACACCTCACACTAGCAATGTATACAATATTAATCCTAACCAAATTAGTTTGCATTATAAAATTATCTACAGTATGCTAGTTAAGATTCATTTTTACTGTGTTGTTTAAATTTTCCAATTGTGAACCATTAATCCTCCTCAAGCCATCTATCCATTCCAACCCTTTGCACCTCTATAAAAGCATCATTATGATAGCATCTAAGTGGGCAGAAAGGCAGGTACCTTTTCTTTCGTTGTTAACCATAGAGTTTCCTCCCCTTTTATGTATGCCAACTGAAATCTGGTTTTTGGTTTTGCAGGTACCTTGAGCAAATGGCACAGGCTGCAAGCACAAACTTTTACGTCCATATACCCACAAACTTCAATAATCTCAGATGCTATTATTTTCCAGAATTGCCTGACTTGGTCTCTTCTCAGCAGGTTATTTTTGCCTTCCTTATCACATCTCTGGTCAACTTCCTCCAAATCATGTATCACAATAAACCTGAATCACCTTTCGAAACACATCGAAAAACAATCTTGTTGGCGATCGGAAGTTTGCTGATGTACTGTTTATCATATATGAAGCTGAGGCTGAGAGTCTCTGAAAATCATTATTCTAGGCATCATCATATGGTCAACTACTCTCTCCAACTCAGCATGGCATTCTTTGGTGCCGTATCTGTGGCCTGCTTATTATCAATCCTTTTCCCTGAGTGGCTCTGCACCCTCCTATTTACGCTTGCCGTTTTGTACACTCTCAGTTACTTGTCTGGGTTCCTCAATCGAACGATCTGCAACTGGTGGCGAGCAGTTACCACTCTACTTCGCCGTCAGCAGCGGCAAAGAACATTATTAGGATCTACAAGGCTTGTTTCAGCTCAACTACTGTGCATCACAGAAGATGACATTAAAATAGACCAATTCAATCTGCTCCCAGTTTGAACATCTGACTAAAAAGTAAATCAAAGTAAGAATCCTGACTCTCCCATATATATACGAATTTAGCAGTTAGAATTATATTCTGGCTATATACCCCATTTGGTCCAGTTCAATAAGATTTTATCGTTTATGTATGCTTATATTGTTTCAATATACACTTTTTAGGGAGGCTGTGAAGGATTAGTTTGGTAGAAAAGTTATAGTTTCCAAAATATGCTACGGATAGCACTGTGTTACCATCCAGGTCGATGTTTCGCCTCTTCAGTAAAGGAGTGGATCCAATTGGAGGTGTTGTTCCTAATTTGGATCATGTTTGGATTTGTAGCATGTGCCCCAAAAAAAAGGAAAAATAATTCTGTGTGATGTTAAAAGCATGTAATTTATAGTAATCCTTTTCTATATCGAAGATGTACGTATTGCATCTCATGTTAAATTTTATATGTACAGAACGAGAAGCATCAAAAAGTCAACTGTTCCTGGAAAAATCTTGATCAATTTTATTAATGTCTATTTTTCTATAATATCTTATATTTTTGTCTTTATAATTTCCATTTCCGATCTTTAAACATGTCGAAGATGATGTGGTAAGAGATGGAGCATGAAAAATGAAAAGATTTCATGAGAAGTAGAGCGTATGAAGTGAAATTATCAGAAGAAGGACAGGGAGACAATAGAGGAAGTGGGCAACTCAAAAGTGAAGTTCGTGCCAGGCTAGTTGAAATTTGAAAATTGATGCATAATTTTTTATGAAATTCCCATTCCAAAGTTTCCAATTGAAAAAGTGTTTGCCACTATCTTTAATTCAAAGATCCAAGAACTATCAAAACCAGAAAATGAACTAACCAGTGTTTTCCATTGTGTACTCAGCAACCTGATTTGCTTGCTCTGTTTTCTTCAAATTCATGTATGAAATAAAAAAAATTATTTCTTGTTTAAAAAAGAAAAAGAACTAACCAACTCGGATGACAAACAATTAACCATCATCAATTGATTTTTTGGTAAATCATTCTTTAAGTTACAGAAAATTAGTTATCGGCCATCTTAAAAATACTTTTAGTATTTAAAAGCACTTACTTTGATAAATGCACAGCAACCCCAAACAAGGCCTAAGGAGTATAATGCACCGATTTATTTCCCATTTAGCAACTTCTTATTGTCCTAATAGCTCTTGTAAACCCTTTTTATGGGTTCAAAAAGACTCCCCATACTTTCAACTAAAATATCAAAATTACGTAAATAATGTCAGAGAAATCACTCATGCAAATTTTGTTGACTTTCTAAGCGTAGTGACGTCCTTGTCTTGATCACCTCAGCTAGTCTTTATTCATTTCTTTTAGTTTAAAAATATTTCTATTATGGTCTGACACAACATTGAATGTATCTCCATTATCGCCCGATGAGCCGATGATTATATACTATTTCAGAACACGACATCATGCAACAATTGGGAAACTATTTGTTTTATGGGTAAATTACACATTTCCCATCGCGGTATAGTTGATTTTTACGTAACCTCCTATAAATTTAAAAATTATATATAATTTTCTCGTAGTTAGATTAAAGTATCAAAGTAACGGAAATTATTATTCGTAATGAAACCTATGAAAATATCAAAATTACTCTTATTTAAAAATTAAAACGATTCAAATGACCAAAATATATAAATACAATATGCATGACAATCTAATCTTGAATAGTTTTATATTTTACCATGTAATAGTTTAAAATCAAAGTCCCACTTGACTGAGATGACACAAACGCATTCTTGTTGGGCTTATTTCCTAAACTCTATGATGAATTTTCGGCTTATTATGGTAAATAGTTAAACTTCGTGATACTTCTTTAATCAAGGAAAGGTTTATGGTGGGTACCTTAAAGCCCATTCATTCTCCGTACTAGTCTGCAACTGTGTTATGCACGTATTTGGCAGTGTCTCATTTATTATTTCACTATTCAATTCGTTGCAACAAAATCTACTGAGCCAATACTTGATGGCTGAGAGCGAGTTCCAAATTCTATGATGTCAATGGGTTTATGCATTTCATGCATTATTGGATGTTTTGCAAGTCATTCGTATTTGTATCATTCTGTTCAATTAGACATTAATAAGCAAGTTGTTAGTTTATAAGACTGAACGAAACAAGAAATTGGACTTTCTTTGGTGACATAAGATAGAATTGTCTGAAAACTAAAAGTTGTGGACAGCTTCTTTTTCTTCTTCTTCTTCATTTTTTTTTTATTTTTTTTATTTTTTGCTTTCTTGGTGGGAAACTTTTCTTCTTCGATATTTTCATTTTTTCAATAACAATCTGATGAATAGTTTACTCCCAATGATGCAAAGAACAAACTTAATTCTCGCCGTACCTAATGAGCAGAAGTTATATATGTTTTAAAGACTCAGTCCCATATGATGTCAGTAATCACCCGTGAAAGTTTAATGCTGCTTATGTACATGACAGCCTTTACAACATTAGAAATATTAAGCGACAAAAATCTCAACACTTCCAACTTGGGCAAAAAAGCAAGAAATTATATACGCATTTTCAACGATCAAGTATGTCTATGAATCAAGACGCCAGCACAATAAAGCATTTATACATACATACACACACACACACACACATATATATATATATATATAATCCAACTTACATTACGTACACACACACGTTATAACTTCTCCTTTCATCACTGTTCAAAAAGTGTACGCAATGTCAAAATCGAAATATATATATATACACACACACAAATATCCACATACAGCAGCCAGAAAAGCTGGCATTCTAGAATTAATTACAAGTTGGAGCTTCAACTCCTCTAGCTTTGGTAGAATACTTTAAGAACATTGAAAAGGAAAAAGAAAAAATAATATGAAAAGTCAGCAGGAACACGGAATTCTAATTTGTTTGAAAAGTCAGCAGGAATATTCCACATCAGCATGCATGATGCCCGCCAAATCATGCAGGACGCACGTTTGCAATTTTGCATCAAATCGTTTATTCTGCGAATAAAATTACAGCCGCCGAGCCCAACTCAAACAATTCTATTCACCAAATAAATATGTTATTGGGGCAAATTATAAAGGTACTGTTGGAATGTATGCCCCTAAAACAATGATTTTGTTTAATACATTCCTTATTATGTTTTGTATTTTAATAACTTCTTCTTTATCTGTTAAATGCTAGATATAATTGATAAACTCCTTAAAACACTTACTAATGTGATGATGGTCACAAGTATTGATGATTATGAGATATCAATCACATTTATGGTAATATTCTTAAATTTTCATAGTCATAGTACTAATGAGATAGGACATCATTAGTACGGAAAGACTAGTACGCAATGAGTCTCTACTTAATGTAAGTAGTGGTTGTTCTCATCAACCATGATATATAGATACTTAGATTAATGTGTAGATGATTTGTAAAGTACAAATACATTGGAATGATCGGCTTAGAGATCCCATTAGGATATCTATTGACAGGTTGTCGAGCCTGTGCAATAATAATTATCTACTCAAGAAAAATACAAATTTTGTATATAGCGGTGAGTAGGGTCGAATCCACAGGGACTGGGGATAATTCGTTTCTTCTAGAGTTTAACGCATTGGGGATTTTTGAAAAATATAAAATAATTAATTAACTAACTAATGAAACAACTAATAAAATAAACAAGAATTAATAAATAACCAATACGACTCTAGTCAAAAGTGCAATTTTTCAGACACGATCATCGATGCAAAGATAATTCAATTACTCATTACTAGATTGGTTATAGTTGTCATACACGTGATGAACAACCAGCCTTTCCTTAATTTCTCGATAGTTAAGGTACGACCGTTAACTATTTCTCTAACCAAGAAATAACCCTAGGTACGACCGTAGGATTTAATTACTCGATTGCATTAATAATTAGAAAAGCCCAACCCAAATCCAAACACGTTATGAGGGTTTGTTTAACTTAGATCATACGTTTCCCTAACATGAAACCAATCACGCTAGTCGCCACTAGTATTAATCGATTGAACAATTACGGATTCAATCAATTAATTTGGCATTAGATCATTAGGTTAATTCGAATATCGGGCTCTTGACATTCAAATAACATAACAAGCATAAGCAATTAAATTAGGAAACGTACAAATACCAATGAATAGAAGAAATAAATAAAATTAATTCGATCTCACAGATATTTGGAACCGAGCCTTCAAGTTGGCCTTCGACTAGATGGAAAGCTTAACCACGCCACATAAATAAATCTCCACACAAAGTAATTGATTCACAAGGCATCAGGTTCTTGCTATTAATCGAGATTGAGAATTTGTTTTCCTGTCGTCACATGGAAGAAACGGCAAAGCAATATCAAAAAAATATTAAAAACGAAGGAACTGCCCCAAAACTAAACAAACGAAGTTCTCCTATTTTAAAACAAAACTACTACTTGTCTCGTGGTCCCCGCGGCGGATAAGGAACAAAACAAAAACAAACATAGCGTCCAGCACTTTTTTGTTTTCTATTACCCGTGGGACTTCTAGTACAAATCAATTCTTCATCAGCACAAAGATAGGAAATCCGTTTCTGCTCTCCATGTGGACTAGGTTGTGGAGCTTTTAGAAGTCTCCCACGTGTGGAGAATTATCTCAAGAAGGTCCCCCTTTTTAGCACTTTTCAGTTCCACTTCCTGTAGATAGGTCCAAATACCAAAATAAATATATGTTAATAATTAAAATAATATTTGGCAAGGACAAAGAGGGAAATTAACAATAAAATTACTAACAATTGACACCCTATCAATTTCCCCCACACCTAAATCATGCTTGTCCTCAAGCATGGGGACAACTAAACTCAACCATAGCCAGCTCTCACGTCATCTATTGCCAAGCTGTGCTTACACCAAAATCAAGATTTAGTGGCTAAGTGTCAAAACATATCTCTCCCAGTTAGCTCCTAAGATCACAGACTCATCCAATTCATGGCTAACTCGTTTAGGAAATCAAAATATTAAACTAGCAATAGTCAGCAATTGAGTCAACTGGCAACCAAAATCTCAACATTGAAAACCAAGGATCTGCGGGCCAACATGATCATAGGCTTACATATTTTCCACATCTGTTCTTTTTTTTTCTTCTTTGAATGAATAAATGTTTAGTCCCAAGCCATTCAAGTCTTTTGACGTGAACTCTGATATTTTTAGATGAAAGATCCCAATTACTCAACTTTTCACAACTCCAAGACTACCTACTCATAGATATCGCCACTTTTTGACGCAAGAATCGACACTTGTGGTAACGATTCTCAGTTATTTGGTGACGACACTAGCGGAGTATAACCATATGTTACTCACAAATAAAATACCAAAATACCAGACAATTAAAGATCATGACCCACGTCATCTCCTAAACATGGAGAACTAAGGTCAACAGGAGACCAATCCACACAACAGTGCCAGCAAAATATTTACATTGCCTAAATAAGTTAGCCACAAATTGCACCAAGTCATTAAACTCAAAATATTCACCAGGACAACATGCTCTTACTTGCCACCGAAACTAAATTCATCGAATAAACTACAATTAGCAATAGAAGAGTGAGTTGTCAAAATATTCACCAAGACAACAGCAAGCCAGGCAGAAAATTAAAGAAAGGCAGAAAATTGAAGAGATCCACTAGTCGAATCCAAATCTCTCCCACACCTAAATCACACATTGCCCTCAATATAACAAATAAATAGCAAAAGCAAGAGGAAAGACAACGAAACTTCCCTGAAATCAAGGGAACCGTGGCGGGGCCACAGCGGTGGGTGAGGCGAGAATAGTTGGGTTGGGTTGGGGTAGGTTGAGGTCGAGAGGCTTTGGACCTAGAAGAGGACTTTGATCTCACCATTGTCGCTAACTGGCAACCTAATCAACAGAAACAAAATTGCCAACAGATAGAGGAACAAGTAAATACAGATCAATAGAAATCAATATCCTCTAGTGAAGTCAATAACCAACCCAATAAGCACAGGTATCTCCCAATTTAAAAGGGTACTGAACAATAAATGGCCCACCAAATCAGCAATGTAAAGCCCTGAGCAATTTACGCCCAACAATTCAATCAATACCAGAAAATCACCCCAAACAATGCAACAGTTAAACTCAACAAGCAAGGGACGTCCAACCAATTCCACTCGAACAAACTGGGAGTAATGCGAGTGATTAAACAAAGCAACATATTTCAGCAATTGGACACATCCACCCAAAATCCCAACAAATGCCTCCAAGAATTCAGCAAGTCCAATAATAGCAGGTCAAAATTTACGCAATAACAACTTAATCACAAACTCTGAGCTTTCAATCAAGCAGCCAGAATATCGGGTGCCACAAAATTAAGGAAAAACCTGGCACTAGGGTGGGCAAGCGCGGTGGTGGCTGCGTGGTAGTGGAGCGATGGCGTGCGCACTGGCAATAGCGGCGTTATGGAGGCAGCGCGTTTGCGCGCTTGGCTGCGGCTATGCTGAGGAGGCAGATGCGAGAGGAGGAGCCGCGACCTTGGGTGCATGTGGCTGCTGGGTGGTAGAGAGAGAGAAAAAGAGAGGACGACGAGGAGAGAGAGACGTCGCGGCTAGGATTGGCGGTGGAACTTGGAGGGGGCAGCCGAAAATAGAAAAGGGAGAAAGAGAAGCAAGGGAAGAGGGGAAGAAAAGGGAAAGAAAGAAAGAAAGGAAAAGAAGGAAAGAAAAAGAAAGAAAAAAGAAAGAAAAGAGAAAAAGAAAAGAAATTTTTTTTTTTGAATTCAGATTTCAAAATCTGAATTTTTGAAAAACAAAACTGAAAGTTAAAAAGGAAAATAATTTTATTTTAATAAATTTTTTTTTGTTTTTTTTAATAGTTCCTTTGTTTTTGGGTTGTCAAATACAGCGTGGGCACGCCAAGATTATAAAATGTTCACTGATCTCGGGAGGCACTGACACGACGTGGGCACGCCAAGATTGCACTTCCTGGTCACAATGAAGAAAATATGAAGACCGACTACCACCCAAATAAGAAACGACAAAATGAAAGAATTGAACAACGAAAAATAATAAAACCAATATTTGGATTGCCTCCCAAAAAGCGTCTTTCTTTAACGTTTTTGGCTATACATTGTCATGTTTGTTCAGGGAGGATAAAATCTTGTGGCTCGTTTCAGTGGTTTATCCTCTATATAATCTTGATAGCTCTCGTAAATAGAGTCACCATTGAGCACACGAGCTACGGTATTCCATAGACTAGTAGATGGCGCCAAACAAGTCAACAATGATCTGAATTCTCCACTCACTCCTATATCACACGCATTATCGGTTCAAGATATTTTGCCATCGCCACTCTTAACTTATTCTTGCCATGAAATTTAAAATTTTCTGGTATAATAAAATCAATCTCAGTAACAGGAGTAAAGAATAGGAGTTAGGAAAATATTGATTAAGGAATGGAGAAGATATCACCGCATTTGGAAATTGTTCACTGAATTCAATCACTTGAACGAGTTGATGTTGAGGCCTCATTTCTTGCACTTCAACCTCCTTTTCAGTTACATCTTTAGATCCATTTTCTTGAAACTCTTGCGATTTCATGCCATTTGTCAGGATAATTGCACTCTCATCTTCTTCAAGGTTGATGTTGGTTTGAGGGCAATTTTTCACAGATCTTAGAAGCTAATTGCGTTACCCTGGATGTCAATAGATGCACTTGATCCGCCATCTCGGATGTTAATAGATGCACGCCATTTCGGATGTCAATAGATGCACTTGATCCGCCATCGCTTATATCTCCTGATGAAATCGATATGTATTAGCAAGAGACATACCTGACATGGGTGATGGTTGTTGAAACTTTTGCTGTTGAAAACTCATTGGCCTGGTCGCATAATTAAAATTGAAATCATCCCACCATTCTTGATCATACCCATTTGAATAAGAGTCATATCACGTTATCTTTAAAAGTATCGATTGGACTACTTAGGCCATCTTGAAATGCACGGTATATGTCAGTTGAACGATCTGAGGCAAAATAACTTTCACAATTTACAACAACCAATTAATCATTAGAAAAAACATGAGTCTCATAACCCCTTCTAGAAATAAAATCAAGTCTATCACCAAAATATGGAATATTAGCAGCCATAAACTATATATAAAAAAATAATAAGAGAAAAAAAGAAAGAAAACAAGTTGAACTAAAAAAGAAACAAATTAATCAGGCACCAGTCCCCGGTAACAACGCCAAAAATTGATAGGTTGTCGAGCCTATGCAATAATAATTACCTATTCAAGAAAAATACAAATTTTGTATATTGCAATGAGCAAGGTCGAATCCACAGGAATTGGGGATAATTTGTTTCTTCTAGAGTTTAACGCATGGGGGATTTTTGAAAAATATAAAATAACTAATTAACTAACTAATAAAATAACTAATAGAAATAAACAAGAATTAATTAATAATCAATACGACTCTAGTCAAAGGTGCAATTTTTCAGACACGGTCAACTGATTATCGATGCAAAGATAATTCAATTACTCATTACTAGATTGGTTATAGTTGTCATACACGCGATGAACAACCAGCCTTTCCTTAATTTCTCGATAGTTAAGATACGACCGTTAACTATTTTTCTAACCAAGAAATAACCCTAGGTACGACCGTAGGATTTAATTACTCGATTGCATTAATAATTAGAAAAGCCCAACCCTAACCAACAAACATGTTATGAGGGTTTGTTTAACTTAGATCATACGTTTCCCTAACATGAAACCAATCACCCTAGTCGCCACTGGTATTAATCGATTGAACAATTACGGATTTAATCAATTAATTTGGCATTAGATCATTAGGTTAATTCGAATATCGGGCTCTTGACATTCAAGTAACATAACAAGCATAAACAATTAAATCAAGAAACGTACAAATACCAATGAATAGAAGAAATAAATAAAATTAATTCGATCTCACAGATATTTGGAACCGCGCCTTCAAGTTGGCTTTCGACTAGATGAAAAGCTTAACCACGCCGCATAAATAAATTTCCACACAAAGTAATTGATTCACAAGGCATCAGGTTCTTGCTATTAATTGAGATTGAGAATTTGTTTTCCTGTCGTCACATGGAAGAAACGGCAAAGCGATACCAAAAAAATTAAAATGAAGGAACTGCCCAAAACTAAACAAACGAAGTTCTCCTATTCTAAAACAAAACTACTATTTGTCTCGTGGTCCTCGCAGTGGATAAGGAAAAAAACAAAAACAAACATAGCGTCCAGTACTTTTTTGTTTTCTATTACCTGTGGGACTCCTAGTGCAAATCAATTCTTCATCAACATAAAGATAGGAAATCCGTTTCTGCTCCCCATGTGGGCCAGGTTTGTGGAGCTTTTAGAAGTCTCTCACGTGTGAAGCAATTATCTCAAGAAGGTCCCCCTTTTTAGCACTTTTCAGTTCCACTTCCTGTAGATAGGTCCAAATACCAAATATAAGTATATGTTAAAATTAAAATAATATTTGACAAGGACATAGAGGAAAATTAATAATAAAATTACTAACAATTGGCACCCTATCATCTATCTAGTGTCAATGGTTGTATCTCTTGTGGTAAGTTATGTAAATGATTCTACAACTTGAGATCACCATAGTATCTTGAGTGTGAATTATTACATTTTGACTCTATTGCTTGTTACTTATTGAGAGTGACTTAGAGAACAGAAATTGGGTGTAGTGTGAAGGACGGAAAGGTAATGAGTGATCAAGATAGGATTCATCACTCCGATAGTAGGAGTTGATATCCGGATGGCCACTTGTGAAAAATTAACCCTAAAAGGTCGATTACATTAGGTTAATTGAAGAATATTTTCAAGTTAACCTAATCTAAGGTTAATTCTAGAATTTAGTAAATTTAATTATCCATTAAGGAATGGGCACTTATTCCTTATTCCTTGTGATAAGAGAATATTTAACATACATTTTGTACAAGTTTGGCATGAACTTTTGGTATGTTTTGAGAAGATTAAAGTCATATTTGAACTCTTTTGGTAATAATTGTTTAAATATTATTTAAGTGTTCAAAACATGATAAATGAGTAGATTAATGCGTTAATTTTGTAAAATTGTGAAGGATATTGATGTATGAATTCATGCACGAGATGAAAGAAATATAAGGATCGTCCAAAGGATAAAGTACACAAGAAATTAAGAACAAAAATGAAGAAAAAGGAAAAGAAATGAAAAACTGGGAAAAAAGATCAGCACGGATCCGAGCTCGGATTCGTGTGGATCAAGGGCGATCCGAGCCCTCGTCTGTACTTTTGGAGCAATGCATCCGAGGCCAGATGATCCGAGCTCGAGTCATTAGTGAAAGGCTTCGGATCAGCCTTGATCCGAGCTCGGATCGTTGTGCACCCCTCGGATCTGCCTCTCTCTTCTGCAAGTGGCACATCCGTTTTTTCTCACTTTTCACACAACTTTTCAGCTATTTGAAGTGAGTGAATTCGGTGGCACATACTTCTGCAACAAAAGGAAAGACAAAATGAGTTAAAAAAAGTCAAAACAATATTTCTTTTGACTTGTTTTACAAAATCTAAGTGGTTGAAATCATGAAGGAGAAAAAAAAATGTCTTTCTACCACATTTTATGCAGAGACACAAGGGAGAAGCTGGAAAGGACCTGACGTAGCTAATTTTCCTTCTTGTAACTAGTTTCTCTCTAGTTAGGAGTTCTTTGAGAAGCATTTTGGAGGTTTTACTTGTAATCATCTTGTACAAGAATATAGCAGAAATTGTAGGGATTCACCATCAATTGGCTAAGCTTTCTTTTATCTTTCTTGTACTTGTACTTTATAATGTTTTGCATTAATAAACTTGTGAGTTTGATTGTTAAATCATACATGAGTAGCTAATTTTCTTTATTTAGGGAGTAGATGAAACTTATGGCTAAATAATATGAATTAAATGTGATTTACACTTGTTATATCTTGTATTAACTTGTCTATTTGTGCATGTAATAATTACTTGTTATTGCTTGATCACCAATATCACCAAACACATGAGTAGAGCTTAAGTTATATGTTCATGAAAATAGAGATACATTTAAGTGGATTTTCTAGCATTTCATGAAAGAAAACAGAGTAGAGTTAGTATTTCACCATGAAAATAGGGAAAACTATATTGCTCTAGACCATTTCATCATGAAAATGAGATTTGATAATATTGGAAATGAATCCATGGTTAAACAAGAAAAATAACAAAAGGTAAATCTATTCATTTGTGTTGTTTATGCCATAAGTAGAATCTACATCCCTAAATTCAATCTTTAGTGAAATTTCTCCATTTGCATTTAGCATTGATTAAACCAGAGTTGTAAACAATAGCATTATAATTTTCTTGCTCAGATTTATTGTAAGTCTAAATAATAGAGAGAAATAAGGGCCTAATACTTGTATAATTTGCTTCTCGTGGGATCGACCCGATACATACCCTACATTACGATTTCGGCCAGTATACTAGCAGTCAACGGGTATAAAATTGGATTTAAACTTGCATTGATATAAAAATTCCGTCAAGTTTTGGCGCCGTTGCCGGGAAACGGCAATATTAGGGCCTAATCATCTATATTAATTTAGATATTTTCATTATTTTTATTCAAGTTGGTGATTTTAATAATTAAAACTGTAAAATTTCTCTTGTTTTTATTTATAGTGTATGCACCGATCAAATCGAGAAGTTGCACTTTTCGATCCTAAAATTGAGAAAACACTACGGAGACAAAGGAGGAATACACCGCATCAAGAGGAACAAGAGGTTTGGCAGCCGATAGAGGAAATCTTAATAGACTTACCATTTGAGAAAGAAATGGCGGAAAATGACCCAAATAGGCAAATTTTACGAGATTTTGCTTTACCGGGAACACAAGATTCTCAAACTAGCATTGTAAGGCCAACGATAAATGCTAATAATTTTGAAATTAAATCATCACTGATTCAAATGATACAACAATCTTAATATGGAGGTAATGCTATTGAAGATCCAAATTCTCATTTGTCAACATTTCTTGAAATCTGTGATACAATTAAGTTTAATGGTGTTAGTGATGATGCAATAAAACTTCGATTGTTTTCATTTTCACTAAGAGACAAGACCAAGGTTTGGTTGCAATCTCAACCTCCAAACACTTTTACTACTTGAGCTAAATTAGCTAAGTCTTTTCCTAACAAATTCTTTCCACCTGGAAAAACTGTTAAACTTAGAATGGATATAACTAGTTTCTCTCAACAGGAATAAGAGACATTGAATGAAGTTTGGGAGCGCTATCGGGAATTGCAACGAAGATGTCCTCATCATGGGTTACCAGATTGGCTAATAGTCCAAATATTTTACAATGGTCTCACCTATCCAACAAAGACACATGTAGATGCGGTAGTGGGAGGAGTATTGATGGGAAAGACAGCCGAGGAATCTCAACAATTAATTGAAGAAATGGCTGCTAACAACTGCCAATAGGCAAACGAACAAGGTAATACAAGGAGAACCGCAGGTATGCTCGAAGTAGATATCTTGAATATGTTAAGTGCAAAAATGAATAATATGGTTACGATACTTAATAGACACGTTGGTTCTATCTCTAATCAATGAGTAGTTGTTGCATGTTGTACTACTTGCGGCGGAGATCATGATGATTCTATGTGTTCTAGCAGCGAATAGGTTCAATATCTTAACAATTACAACCGTCCACCCTAAAACAATCCATACTCCAATACCTATAATCCAGGATGGCACAATCACCCGAATTTTGAATGGAAGGATCAAAGGAACCAATAAAGACCAGTTAATCCACCGAGTTTTCAAGCAAAGCAACCATTTTCGGAGTCTAAACCAGCTTGCAAATTGGCAATTGAAAAGCTGGTAAATGTATCAAATGATAAAATTGAAAAGTTAGCCAGTGCCACTACTTAACGGTTTGAATGAATTGAGGGACGGATGGACCAACTCACTAATATGTACAGAAATGTTGAGGTCCAATTAGGGCAAATTACAAATGCAGTTAACAATCGCAACCAAGGGAATTTACTTAACAGGACTGAGGTGAATCTAAGGGAGCATGTGAAGGCTATAACACTCCGTAGTGGTAAGGAAGTAGGTAAGCCACCTGTAATTGAATATGAGAGAGAATGTGAAAGAAGAGAGAACAAGGAGTTGAGAGAGTTAGGGGAGGATGGCAAGAAAATCAAAGGAAAAGAAATGATGGAGGAAAATGAACCACAAATGGGAGATACAACACCAATTCCTCCACCGGTGTCATTCCCTCAAAAATTGAAACCTTCAAGAAATGACAAAGAATTTAAAAAGTTTGTCAACATTTTCAAATAATTACATGTTAATATTCCTTTTGTTGATGCTATTTTACAGATTCCTTCATACGCAAAGTTTCTCAAGAAGATAATGACTAAGAAAAGGAAGTTAGTAGATAGCGAGACAATTGCATTAACGGAAGAATCTAGTGCCATTATACAAAATAAATTGCCACCAAAGTTGAAAGATCCAGGGAGTTTCACAGTTCCTTGCACTATTGGTAATGTCGAATTCTCTAAAGCACTTTGTGACCTTGGTGCAAGTGTTTCATTAATTCCTTTAACTGTTGCTAGGCAATTGGGGTTGAAAGAGTTAAAGCGTACTAACATTTCCTTGCAATTGGCTGACAGGTCTATTAGACATCCAATGGGCATATTGGAGAATGTGCTCATTAAAGTGCAGAAATTCATTATTCCTGTTAATTTTGTTGTTTTAGATATGGAGGAAAATGTCAATGTACCTATTATACTTGATAGACCATTTCTGGCTACTACAGGTATAATAATAGATGTCAAACGAGGTAAGTTCAAGTTCCAAATCGGTGAAGAGGAAGTGGAGTTTGATTTGAGTAAAGTGGAGAAATATCCCTCTTTTACGGACCATGTTTATTCTGTTGACATATGTGATGAATTGGCATTAGAGATGAGTCAAGTTAATTTTGATGATGATTCTCTTGAATTTTGTCTTAATGGTATAGGTTTACAAGAGGAACAAGTTGAAGAAATGACTGAATTTTTGCAGGCACAGGTTCCTTACAAACGGAGAAATGCATATGAGGAGTTAGGACTAGATAAAGGGCTACATCCGCTATCATGTGAGCAAGCACCACAGCTTGAGTTTAAGCCACTGTCTAAACACTTCAAATATGCATTTCTTGGTGAAAAAGAGACATTGCCAGTGATTATAAATTTTGCACTAGATGAGGAACAACTAGGCAAACTCTTACGTGTTTTGAGGAAGCATTTAAAGACTATAGGATGGACAATTTCTTATATCAAAGGAATTAGTCCAACTATTTGTATGCACAGGATCTTGTTAGAAGAAAACTCTAAACCGGTGGTTGAGACTCAAAGAAGGTTAAATCCAAATATAAAAGAAGTGGTAAGAGTAGAAATCCTTAAATGGCTGAATGCAGGTATAATTTTTCCAATTTCTGATAGTGTTTGGATTTCTCCTATTCATGTAGTGCCAAAGAAATGGGGATAACCATAGTACATAGTAAAAATGATGAAATGATTCCCTCTAGAGTTGTGGGTGGGTGGTGAGTCTGTATTGATTATAGAAAACTGAATGCTGCTACTAGAAAGGATCACTTCCCTCTACCTTTTCTTGATCAAATGGTACAAAGATTGGCCGGATATGAATTTTATTATTTTTTGGATGGTTTTTCAGGATACAATCAAATAGTCATTGCACCGGAAGATCAAGAGAAAATAACATTCACTTGTCCTTACGGCACTTTTGCATTTCGAAGGATGCCTTTTGGACTGTGCAATGCACTGGCCACTTTCCAACGATGCATGATGGCAATTTTTTCTGATTTTAATGAGAAAATTATGAAAATCTTCATGGATGATTTTTCTGTATTTGGATCTACTTACGATGATTGTCTTAACAATTTAGATCTAATTTTGCAGAGATGTGAAGAAACAAACCTTGTATTCAATTGGAAAAAATATCACTTCATGGTTTGTGAGGGTATTGTGCTAGATCACAAAATTTCTTCAGAAGGTATTGAGATAGATCAAGCCAAAATAGAGGTTATTGAGAGAATGCTTCCACCAATCAATGTGAAAGGCATTCGCAACTTTCTTGGACACGTGGGATTTTATCGGTGGTTTATTAAGAATTTCTCCAAAATTGCTAAAACTTTATATGAATTACTTGCAAAAGATGTTCCTTTTCACTTTAATGATGAGTGTTTACTTGCTTTTAATAGGTTGAAGAAGGAACTTGTCTCCGCACCTATAATAGCATCACCGGATTGAAGCTTGCCAGTCAAATTAATGTGTGATGCAAGTGATTTTGCAGTTGAGGCTGTTCTTGGGCAAAAACATGATAAGCGACTTCATGTCATTTATTATGCAAGTAAAATGTTGAATGAACCCCAAGTTAACTATGCAACAACAGAGAAGGAGTTGCTAGCAGTGCGTTGGATAAGTTTATATCGTACTTAGTAGGATCTAAAGTTATCATTTATCCCGACCATGCAGCACTCAAATATCTTTTAAATAAGAAAGATGCAAAACCTCGACTAATTCGATGGATTTTATTATTGCAGGAATTTGATTTGGAAATCAAAGATAAAAAACGATCTGAAAATTTAGTCGCTAATCATCTTTCTAAACTAAAAAATATACCTCAAGAAGACCATTCATCAATTAAAGAAGAATTTTCAGATGAGTTTTTAATGGCAATTTATAAGTCACCATAGTATGCTGATCTAGTTAACTTTGTAGTTAGTGGAGTGATACCAAATGATTTGAATTTTCATCAAAGGAAAAAATTCTTAAATGATGCTAAACATTATTTTTGGGAGGAACCATTCTTTTACAAACATTGTGCAGATGAAATAATTAGAAGATGTGTTCCGGAAGAAGAGGTACATAAAATTCTAATGCATTGTCATACCCTTGAAACAGGAGGTCATTTTAGTACAATTAAAACTGTAGAAAAGATATGGCAATTTGGATTTTATTGGCCTACTATGTACCGAGACACTAGAGATTGGATTAAAAGTTGTGATCAATGCCAAAGAACCGGTAATATCTCAAGAAAGAATGAAATGCCTTTGACTACATATTTGGAAGTTGAGTTATTTGCCATTTGGGGCATTGATTTTATGGAACCATTTTCTATCTCATATAATAATAAGTACATCTTTTTAGTAGTTGATTATGTCTCTAAATGGGTGGAGGCCATTCCTTTACAAACTAATGATGGTAAAGTGGTACTTAAGTTCCTTAAACGGAACATATTTTGCAGGTTTGGAGTCCCAAAGGCAAAAATAAGCGATGAAGATAAGCATTTTTGTAATAAAATTATTGACACCTTGTTGTTTAAATATGGATGCAGGCATAAAAAGTCATTCCTCTATCATCCTCAAGCCAATGGCCATGCGGAATTGGCCAACCGGAAAATTAAAATCATTTTAGAGAAAACTGTCAATCGATCGAGAAAAGATTGGTCAAACAAGCTTGAAAATGCTTTGTGGGCGTATAGAACGACATTTAAAACGCCATTGGGAATGTCTCCGTATAAACTTGTTTATGGGAAAGTGTGTCATTTACCTGTAGAAATAGAACATAAAGTTTATTAGGCCATTAAAGTTATTAAATTTGATTTTAAATCTGCAGGTAAAAAGAGAATGCTCGAGCTAATCGAGTTGGAGGATTCGCGGTTAACCTCGTATGAGAATGTCAAAATTTACAAAGAAAAAGTGAAGTTCTGGCATGACAAACATATTCTTTCTAAACATTTAGAAGAAGGAAAAAAAAGTGTTATTGTTTAATTCAAGACTTAAATTATTCCCTGGAAAACTTAAGTCTCGATGGTCCGGGCCATTTGAAGTGGTTTGTGTGTTTCCTTATGGAGCAGTGGAAATAAAAGGAGAAAATGGCTCCCCATTCAAAATAAATGGTCAAAGATTGAAACCCTATTTGGCTGGAGAAAAGGTTCCTAAAGGAGTAATTTACTCCTTAGAAAACGCAATGGAGAGTTAAAGAAGCTATAGGAGAGTCGAGATTAACGACTCTACACAAAGCGCTTGTTGGGAGGCAACTCAATAATAATATTGTAGTTGTGCGTTTTTATGTATTTCTTACATTTTGGTGTGATTTTATTGACTAATTAGATATATTTCACTTGTTTGTAGGAGGTACCGGAGTTTCAATAATAATATTTTCAATGAAGATGTGTTTGATGTGTTTTGAGAGATTGGATATTGTATTTTTGGTATATTACATGTGCGTGAGAGGTTAGAATTGGTAAAAAGTTTGTCCAAAGCGTAATTTGGAATTGGCCGGAAAAGGAAGAAAAAGTTTGAAAAATTGCAGTTTCTGCAATTAGTGCAGAGAAATACAGATTCAAGCTCGGATCCTAAGTACCCAGACGGATCCGACCATGGATCCTTTGATTCGAGCTCAAATCCGACAAAACCCAGTTGGATCCGAGGGCCCGGCTAAACTTCTGGAGTGATGGATCCGAGCTCTGTCGGATCCGAGGGCTTTCAGAACCGATCTGACTTCGGATCGGTTCGCGATAAAAAAGCAATCAAGGCCTCGGTTCCTCATTTTTCCAGTTCTTTCTTTCCTATTCATCGTAAACCCTAACCCTTTTTCTCAAATCTACCATTTCATCCATCAATCATCCAAATTTTCACCATAGAAACCTCCCCAAACCTCTTCTGATCATTAACCCCTACTTGTTTCGCATCAAAGCAACATCAAAGAAGGATTTTAATCCTCTTACATAACATTTGGCCGAACGGAAATTCTTCAATTTGGGGGCTATTTTGGGTTGTTTCTGTGTCAAATTTTGCATCATTATCATCCTCCATCATCAATCTACACATTTGAGGTACAAATTTGCAATTCTCTTTGAGATTTCATAATTTCCAATTTTACAATTTTCTATTTTTTTGCAAATTTTGGTAATTGTTTATATGTTGAAATTTCTTGATATAATTGTGCTACATTGTGCTTAAGTAGAGTGTTACAACTATTTTTACGCTTAGTTTTGAGAGAATTGTGGATTTGGTATTATTTTGTAGAATTTTCTTCTCAAATTTTAGGTTAATGCACATGTTAAAACTTTTGCTTGAGCATTCCTTGTTCTTAGGGATAATTGGCACTCATAAAGAAAAGTTGCAGCTCATTAGTTGGTACTTTGGTGATAATGTGTGTAGCACTTTCAATCTTCAAAATCTTATTGGTGTTCTTCCTCTGTTTGAACTTTTTGAAGAATGATCCAGTAGTTTGATCCCCAAAATTCAACCATTGCACTCTTGTTTTTTTTGTTTTTAAAAGCTCTCCTGTGCTTTGGCCATAATGTATCATTGAAGTCATTCTTGTCAAATTGGTTGGACAAGTTATTGTCCTCTATGTTTTCTCATGATATTTTTACTTTGAGATTATACTATATTGTTGAATTATGTATCAATTCTCAAAAGATTGGACTTTTTAATAAAAGCCTAACTGAAATATGATGTTTAATCGTTGAAAATGGAATATTCAAGCCACATGTTCAGAGTATGGATTGAAATTGATATTATACATGTGCATTTGTAGTTGAAGTGGTTTAAGTAGGAGCTTTGATTGTTTTTGGGTAAATGTTGGCAGGAAGTTTTGCCCTGTTTCAAGGGAAAACTCTGTCGAAATTTTCTTAAATTCTTATTTAACATGTGTGAGCAAGTCTATACTATTTCTAATGAACGTTCATCTTATTTTTGTATAGGTACTATAGCTCGCACAAGAAGGTCTCGTGTTCGCACTCCTTCTCCCTTTTCAAGTGAGGAACGCACTCCGTCACCCGAGGAGTCACCAATGGAGGAATCTCCTTCACCTGAGTCCCCACCTCGTTCTCGCCGGAAGACCGCGTCTACTAGCCGCGAAGAGCCGCTTCCAGACTATGATACCACGCGATTCACCTCACTCGAGAATCAACAGTGGTACGAGACCGGTTTAGACAAGGAGATCATTATTGAAAAATATTTAGCACCGAAGGTGGATGACTACTATAAGATCTCTACGGCATTCAAGCGACTCAGATGGGAGACTATACTAAATTTGCCGAAACATTACTACCCCAATTTGGTCCGAGAGTTCTACGCCAATGTAGAAAACAAACAGAATCACAGTGGCAACCTCATCGTCTCCTGGGTTCGAGGCAAGAGAGTGGTTCTTAATCGAGATACAGTCGCAAAAATTGTCAAAGTCAAAGATGAAGGAGTTGATGTTAAATTGACCAAGGAGTTCAAGGCACGTGACCCTTGGCAGGTGGGAGAAGCGGTAGCACGCCTAAAGGGTCAATATAGGGAGCGAGGAAATTCGAAAAAACTCACTGTATATGCTGACTCCTTCGAGCATAGGTACCACTTGATCTTGTATCTCTTCGCCTTCAATGTGGTACCCAAAAGGAGTGGAAAACGGGAGCTCCGCAATAGTGACCTCTACTTCTTGGATAAGATGATGCATGGTGTGGGTGAGCAGTTGACTGGTATTCCTTTGCCCAGCTTCATCATCAGTTACATGCGGACCACAGCTCGCATGAGAGCCGGCGAGACTTGCTTTGGTTCCTCGACTGCTATCTCTCATTTTTTAGAAGCTCAAGGTTCCTCTTAGTACTGAGCGAGCCATTATCACTAGGTCCGCCGAGGAGGTCAGTGCCTCGATACTAAAATCCTTGAGTATCTCTACGGATTTTGGAGCTGCTCTGGTTCAAGACACTGTAGAAGCTTCAACCTCAACTCAGCCTCCACCTCCCACTCAGCAGGAACCGGTAGTTCATGAAACGGAGGCACAACAGACTCTTCCTCCTCCCGTTCCACGACCACCACCTCCGCCGCAATCCAAGTGGCAAGAGCTCCTCAATGCCATCTATTGTATGGAAACACGAGTCGTCGAGCGCATTGACCAGACGGAGTGGATGATGACAGAGCGACTCGACAGACATGATCGCCGTTTTCGTGCGATTGAGGATTATTTCCATATCCGCCGGTCACCTACTCCGACGCCTCAGCATGAGGAGGGGCATATTGGTATATCACATGGTCCTCATGGAGTTGAGGAGGCACTAGACCCTCGTTCCGAGCAGCCATGAAGATTTTTAGCTGATTACATCTTTTATTGCTTATTTTCTTTTATTGTGTTCGGTTTAAATTTTGTAGTTTTCATAATGGATTATCTTGTGTTACTTATGATTTTTCGTACCCTTTGGTTTCATTTTGGACAGAATTTGGATGATCGTGAGAATTAATAGTTTCAAATTGAATCACCACTTATTTTGAGGGAAATTTCAGTTTCTCTTACCTTCCTTACAATGAGGACATTGTTAAATTTAAGTGTGGGGGAGGAATTATTTTATCTTATGGTGATTGTGTCTTGAAGTGCATGATTTTAGTTGTTTATAGCAGAAATGTTGGAATCATATTTGAAAATATTGTTATAGGATAATTTGATTGAACTTGAGACTGTTGGCAGGGAGTTTTGTCCAATTATATGGAGAAACTCTGTCAAAATTTTTCTAAAATATTTTTCAATATTTCATTACAATTCTTTCAAATAATGGCCAAAATGTTCAATTTTAAGTGGCTAATTCTTCCATTGGATAAAATATGATATGTATTTTGGAAAAGTTTAGTCCTTATTTGACTTGGAATTAGTCATTATGCAATTAGAATTTTTATATTTTAGAAAGTATATTTGGTTAAATAAGGAAAATTATGTTTAGAATTTTGCAAGTTTAATGATATTTCTCATTCTTACTTAATTTTATAAGTAAGTGATTGATATAGTCAAGACAAAGCTAGATTCTTCCTTTAATTATGCTTAGAAGGAAAAGAAATTTATCATAAAAAAATAATAAAATAGATTTTATTCTATTCCAATGATTCACATACTGAGTAACCGGGGGTTGACATTTATAAATGTCGACATTCGCGTAAAAAGGTATTGGAATTAAGAGTATGCTTAGCAATTTGAATAAGTGAAATGTTGACTAACCGGAAATTTTCACCTAAAAGTGTTGATTTTCTTGTAAAAAGGCGTTTTCACTATTTAAGTAAAATTAATGTGCGGATATATCCCTCTCAGCTGTTAAGTTTTGATAGTCATGGGATGAGAAAGACCATAGAATTGACTATGTGATTTACTTATTTATGAAATTAGGATATAATAAGAGATTGAGTTGAATTTGTTGAAATTAAGGCATAATTATTTTTATTTAATTGAATATTATGAGTATTTAATGTAATCTGAGAAATGGCACAATGATCGGTTTCTAGGTTTTGAAGAATTAAATTTGACAAAAAGTATATATATTGTTTTATCTCTTGGATCATTATGGTAAGTTATGTGTGAAATTGTTTGAGAACAAGCAATGATTCAAGTGTGGGAGAATTTAATAAGAGAATATTTAACATACATTTTGCACAAGTTTGGCATGTATGTTTTGAGAATATTAAAGCCATATTTGAACTCTTTTGGTAATAATTGTTTAAATACTATTTAAGTGTTCAATACTTGACAAATGAGTGGATTAATGCATTAATTTTGTAAAATTGTGAAGGATATTGATGTATGAATTCATGCACGAGATGAAAGAAATGTAAGGATCGTCCAAAAGATAAAGTACACAAGAAATTAAGAGCAAAAGTGAAGAAAAAGGAAAAGAAGTGAAAAACTGGGAAAAAAGATCAGCACGGATCCGAACTCGGATCCGTGTGGATCAAGGGCGATCCGAGCCCTCATCTGTATTTCTCGAGCAATGCATTTGAGGCCAGATGATCTGAGCTCGGATCATTAGTGAAAGGCCTCGGATCTGCCTTGATCCTAGCTCGAATCGTTGTGCACCCCTCGAATTCGAGGCTCGGATCTGCCTCTCTCTTCTGCAAGTGGCATAGCCGTTTTTTCTCACTTTTCACATAACTTTTCAGCTATTTGGAGTGAGTGAATTCGGTGGCACATGCTTCTGCAACAAAAGGGAAGACAAAATGAGTTAAAGAAAGTCAAAATAACATTTATTTTGACTTTACAAAATTAAGTGGTTGAGATCATGAAGGAGAAAAAAAAATGCCTTTCTACCACCTTTTATGCAGAGAGACAAGGGGAAAGCTAGAGAGGATCTGACGTAGCTAATTTTCGTTCTTGTAACTAGTTTCTTTCTAGTTAGGAGTTCTTTGAGAAATATTTTGGAGGTTTCACTTGTAATTATCTTGTACAAGAACATAGCAGAAATTGGGGGCTTCACCATCAATTGGCTAAGCGTTTTTTTATCTTTCTTGTACTTGTACTTTATGATGTTTTGCATTAATAAACTTGTGAGTTTGATTGTTAAATCATTCATGAGTAGCTAATTTTCTTTATCTAGGGAGTAGATGAAACTTATGGCTAAATAATATAAATTGAATGTGATTTACACTTGTTATATCTTGTATTAACTTGTCTATTTGTGCATGTAATAATTACTTGTTATTACTTGATCACCAATAGCATGTTTATAGTTGTTATTGTTCAATGAGAATTGGTAGTAATAATGGAAACACATGAGTAGAGCTTAAGTTATATGTTCATGAAAATAGAGATACATTTAAGTGGATTTTCTAGCATTTCATGAAGGAAAACGGAGTAGAACTAGTATTTTACCATGCAAATAGAGAAAACTATATTGCTCTAGGTCATTTCATAATGAAAATGAGATTTGGTAATATTGAAAATGAATCCCTGGTTAAACAAGAAAAATAACAAGAGGTAAATCTATTTATTTGTGTTGTTTATGCCATAAGTGGAATCTACATCTCTAGATTCAATTTTTAGTGAAATTTCTCCATTTGCATTTAGCATTCATTAAACCAAAGTTGTAGACAATAGCATTATAATTTTCTTGCTCAGATTTATTATAAATCTAAATAATAGAGAGAAATAATGACCTAGTACTTGTATAATTTGCTCCTCGTGGGATCGATCCGATACATACTCTACATTACGATTTCGACCTGTATACTTGCAGTCAACAAGTATAAAATTGGATTTAAACTTGCATTGACATTAAAATCCCGTCAAGTTTTTGGCGCCGTTGCCGGGAAGTGGCAATATTATGGCCTAATCATCCCTATTAATTTAGATATTTTCATTATTTTTATTCAAGTTGTTGATGTTAATAATTAAAACTGCAAAATTTCTCTTCTTTTTATTTGTAGTGTATGCATTGATCAAATCGAGAAGTTGCACTTTTTGATCCTGAAATTGAGAGAATACTACGGAGATAAAGAAGGAATATACCGCATCAAGAGGAACAAGAGTTTTGGTAACCGATAGAAGAAATCGTGATAGACTTACCATTTGAGGAAGAAATGGTGAAAAATGACCCAAATAGGTGAATTCTATGAGATTTTACTTTATCGGGAACACAAGATTCTCAAACTAGTATTGTAAAGCCAACGGTAAATGCTAATAATTTTGAGATTAAACTATCACTGATTCAAATGGTACAACAATCTCAATATGGAGGTAATGCTACCGAAAATCCAAATTCTCATTTGTTAACATTTCTTGAAATCTGTGATACAATTAAGTTTAATGGTGTTAGTGATGACGCAATTAAACTTCGATTGTTTCCATTTTCACTAAGGGACAAGGCCAAGGTTTGGTTGCAATCTCATCCTCCAAACACTTTTACTACTTGGGCTGAATTAGCTAAGGCTTTTTTTAACAAATTCTTTCTACCTGGAAAAACTGCTAAATTCAGAATGAATATAACTAATTTCTATCAATAGGACGGAGAGACATTGTATGAAACTTGGGAGCGCTATCGGGAATTGCAACGAAGATGTCCTCATCATGGGTTAACAGATTGGCTAGTAGTCCAAATATTTTACAATGGTCTCATCTATCCAACAAAGACGCATGTAGATGCGGCAACGGAAGGAGCATTGATGGGAAAGACAGCCGAGGAAGCTCAACAATTAATTGAAAAAATAGCTGCTAACAACTACCAATAGGCAAATGAAGGAGGTAATACATGGAAAATCGCAGGTATGCTCGAAATAGATACCTTGAATATGTTAAGTGCAAAAATAGATAATGTGGTTAAGATACTTAAAAAGCACGTTGGTTCTAACTCTAATCAAGAAGTAGTTGTTGCATGTTGTACTACTTGCGGCGGAGATCATGGTGATTCTATGTGTTCTAGTAGCGAACAGATTCAATATCTTAACAATTACAACCGTCCACCCCAAAACAATCCATACTCCAATACTTATAATCCAGGATGGCGCAATCACCCGAGTTTTGGATGGAAGGATCAAGGGAACCAACAAAAACCAATTAATCCACCGAATTTTCAAGCGAAGCAACCACTTTCGGAGTCCAAACCAGCTTGAAAATTGGCAATTGAAAAGCTGGCAAATGTATCAAATGATAAAATTGAAAAATTAGCCAGTGCCACTACTCAACGGTTTAAAAGAATTGAGGGACGGATGGACCAACTCACTAATATGTACAAAAATGTTGAGATCCAATTAGGGCAAATTGCAAATATAGTTAACAATCACAACCAAGAGGATTTACCTAATAAGATTGAGGTGAATCCAAGGGAGCATGTGAAGTCTATAACACTCCGTAGTGGTAAGGAAGTAGGTAAGCCGCCTGTAGTTGAATATAAGAGAGAATGTGAAAGAAGAGAGAACAAGGAGTTGAGCGAGTTAGGGGAGGATGGCAAGAAAATCAAAGGAAAAGAAAAGATGGAGGAAAATGAAATGAACTACAAATGGGAGATACAACACCAATTCCTCCACCGGTGCCATTCCCTCAAAGATTGAAATCTTCAAAAAATGACAAAGAATTTGAAAAGTTTGTCAACATTTTCAGACAATTACATATTAATATTCCTTTTGTTGATACTATTTTACAGATTTCTTCATACGCAAAGTTTCTCAAGGAGATAATGACTAAGAAAAGGAAGTTAGTAGATAACGAGACATTATATTAACGAAAGAATCTAGTGCCATTATACAAAACAAATTGCCACCAAAGTTGAAAGATCTAGGGAGTTTCACAGTTTCTTGCAATATTAGTAATGTAGAATTCTCTAAAGTACTTTGTGACCTTGGTGCAAGTGTTTCATTGATCCCTTTAACTGTGGCTAGGCAATTGGGGTTGAAAGAGTTAAAGCGTACTAACATTTCCTTGCAATTGGCTGACAGATCTATTAGACATCCAATAGGCATATTGGAGAATGTGCTCATTAAAGTGCGGAAATTCATTATTCCTGTTGATTTTGTTATTTTAGATATGGAGGAAGGTGTCAATGTACCTATTATACTTGGTAGACCATTTTTGGCCACTGCAGGTACAATAATAGATGTCAAAAGAGGTAAGTTCAAGTTCCAAATCGGTGAAGAGGAAGTGGAGTTTGATTTGAGTAAAATGGAGAAATATCCCTCTTTTACTGACCATGTCTATTCTATTGACATATGTGATGAATTGGCATTAGAGATGAGTCAAGTTAATGTTGATGATGATTCTCTTGAATTTTGAATTAATGGTATAGGTTCACAAGAGAAACAAGTTGAAGAAATGACTGAATTTTTACAGGCACAGGTTCTTACAAAAGGAGAAATGCATATGAGGAGTTAGGACTGAGCAAAGGGCTACCTCCACCATCATGTGAGCAAGCACCACAACTTGAGCTTAAGCCACTGCCTAAACACTTCAAATATGCATTTCTTGGAGAAAAAGAGACATTGCCGATGATTGTAAATTCTACACTAGATGAGGAACAACTAGACAAACTCTTATGTGTTTTAAGGAAGCATTTAATGGCTATAGGATGGACAATTTCTGATATCAAAGGAATTAGTCCAACTATTTATATGCACAGGATTTTGTTGGAAGAAAACTCTAAACCGGTGGTTGAGACTCAAAGAAGGTTAAATCCAAATATGAAAGAAGTGGTAAGAGTAGAAATCCTTAAATGGCTGGATGCAGGTATAATTTTTTCAATTTTTGATAGTGTTTGGATTTCTCCTATTCATGTAGTGCCAAAAAAAGGAGGGATAACCATAATACATGGTAAAAATGATGAAATGATTCTCTCTAGAGTTGTGGTTAGGTGGCGAGTCTGTATTGATTATAAAAAACTGAATGCAGCTACTAGAAAGGATCACTTCCCTCTACCTTTTCTTAATCAAATGGTACAAAGATTGACCGGATATGAATTTTATTGTTTCTTGGATGGTTTTTCAAGATACAATCAAATAGTCATTGCATCGAAAGATCAAGCGAAAACAACATTCACTTGTCCTTACAGCACTTTTGCATTTTGAAGGATGCCTTTTGGACTGTGCAATGCACTGGCCACCTTCCAACCTTACTTGTTATTGCTTGATCACTAATAGCATGTTTATAGTTGTTATTGTTCAATGGAAATTAGTAGTAATAATATAAACACATGAGTAGAGTTTAAGTTATATGTTCATGAAAATAGAGATACACTTAAATGGATTTTCTAGCATTTCATGAAGGAAAACAGAGTAGAACTAGTATTTCACCATGAAAATAGGGAAAACTATGTTGCTCTAGGCCATTTATCATGAAAATGAGATTTGGTAATATTGGAAACGAATCCCTGGTTAAACAAGAAAAATAACAAGAGGTAAATCTATTCATTTGTATTGTTTATGCCATAAGTGGAATCTACATCCCTAAATTCAATCTTTAGTGAAATTTCTCCATTTGCATTTAGCATTGATTAAACTAGAGTTGTAGACAATAGCATTATAATTTTCTTGCTCAGATTTATTGTAAGTCTAAATAATAGAGAGAAATAAGGGCCAAGTACTTGTATAATTTGCTTCTCGTGGGATCGACCTGATACATACCCTACATTACGATTTCGGTCCGTATATTTGCAATCAAAGGGTATAAAATCGGATTTAAACTTGCATTGATATAAAAATCTCGTCACCTTGACTAATTGGATATCAGTGGTGAAAGAATAATAATTACATGGTAACTTCTCATGGAAAGGTTAGGTCAAAATTCCCTTGACTAATTTCGGGTACTTGGGTGGTCATGATGTGTTGTTAGACACCGTTCATGATTTATAATTATGAATTAATTAATTATTGTAATTAATGATAAAATAAAGTTGTTTATTTTATTTAATTCCTTTTGAAAATTATAAGTCATAATTATTGCCAATGTATTTGGAGCCTATTGGATCACACACATTAGAGTTTTGATTCTGGATTAAAATTATGTGTCCAAGTAATGATTTGGAAATAAAGTATAAGATACTTTTGGAATTTAATTACAAAGAAAAAAAATTCCAGACCTATTTGAGTAGATAGGAGAAAATAGTTATCTCCTATCTATCAGATAGCTTAAGGATAGAATTTGTTATTAGATAAAAAAACCTATCTCTTCTTTTTTTCTTTCTACGAATCCTATCTCTATTGGAACAATGAAAAAACCTATGACTCTCTCAAGGGAAAAATAGGGTTTTGGCATACATAGAGAGTGGAGGAAAAAAAGGTGTGTGAGACGTACATAGAGAGAAAAATATAGAAAAGGAAAAGTAAAAAGAAAGGCTGGCAACTTTCATCACTTTCACACATATATTGTAGAGACGATCCAGATATCACTCTCGCGTGGATTTCAGTAGAGGCAGGACATCTGGACTGCTCAGGGGGTTGTTCGTCTTCTCACATTCGGCAAAGGAACGTTATATGGATTAAGGTAATCCGTTTTTCCCTTTCTTCTTGAACCATACGTAAAATCTAGGGTGATCCTTGAGTGAGTTTTTGGGAAAAATTTTTAATTTTCACTGCCTTTCTGTCCCAAGAACCTATCAGTGGTATCAGAGCCATCCCTAGTATTTTTCGTATGACTTAATGTGTTTTTTGTTCATGGATTGATCTTGATTGTTGGATTTAAGAATATGTGATATTCTGGTTCGAATTTTTGGTGAGTTTTGTGTTTTTTATTAACCTATAGAACCTGGAAAAGTTTAAGGTTTTGATGGTTAAAGATTGCACAAAAATCTGTTGTTAGCCTTTGATGCATTAGCCGAAAAATTCTTGAATGACTTGGCATGCTATAATCTGATTGTAGCGTCATCATGGGTTTGATTTTATGGAGTTTCATAGCTTCTTAATAACCTTTAAAAACCTGGAATAGTTGCAGGTTTTATCGGTTCATTATTGAATCAGAACTTGAAAGATTATTCATCACTTTGCTGTCAAGCTGTCAAACGTGATTATCAAGCTTTCCTTCTCTTTTTAAGATGAAATCAGACCCTGAATTTCTCTTGTTGATTTGCAAAAGTTGCAGGTCTCTTAGATTTTATGAAAAACAAAATTGCGGCCAAAATGCAACAATTTTGCTGCTGCAATCTCTTGACTGTTGCAGCAAAATATTGCTGCCAATGATCTTTCAAGGGCTGCCACCGGTTGCCGCTGCTATGTGAGGCCATGGGAGGCTTCCTTGGTGGTGGAGAAAGGTTGCCATAGCTCTTGGTGGTTGCTGGGTAAGAAAATCAAGAAGTTTTAAGGGGCAAAAATGCATCAAAAGTGCAGCAGCAACCTATGCAAAAAAAATTGCAGCAGGTTGCTACAGTAGTCGAGAACCATTGCTGCCCGCAACCACCTGGGAGCTACTGTTGGGAGCCGCTGCCACTGGTGGTCAGTGAAGAACCCAATAGTGGTGGCTGGAGCGTTGGTGTTTTGTGGTGGTTGCCGGTGTTGCTAGAAAATGATTGCAAGAGTAGTTTAGGAAATTAATGTTTTTGAAAATTCAAAGTTTTGAACTTTTGGCAATTTTTGAATTTGATTCCAATTTTAATTGTTAAAATATGTTATGGAATTTAATATTTAATGTTTTATTAGGTTGGGAATTAATTCAAAATTGATTTGATTAATTGGAATTATTTCCCCAATTATTTTCTTAATTTAGTTAGGAATAATGATGACCTAATAAGAGTATTTTTCACCAAAAATTCGAACCATGTATTTAGTCTCCAAATTTGTTTGGGAGCTTGACAAATTAAATCCAAACAATCCATGAATGAATGATTACTATATTTACATGCTTTCTTTAAAGTTGTTTAAATTGCAAGAATGCATGGTGGATGGTTTTGGATATAAACCCAATTTGATTATGGGTTTATGATTGAATGGTTGTATTTATTTTAAATAGGGCTTGCGTACCCTGCCTCTCTTAATTTCTAGTTATAATTTCTTTTCTCATATAAGTCTCCCTAATGTAACTTGGGGTTTCTTCTATACTATTTGTAATATATATTACATAGAAAATAGATGACAAGAAATTGTATAATTTGCATAGATATTGTAACTTGAAGATGAAGAAAAGGAGCCATGCAACAAAGAGGGAATTTTCTCGTGGTTTTCGATTAAACCCTAATCAACTACTAATTTCCCCTGCCATTAGGGAAATTAGTTTAGAAGTATCCACAACCATCCACACTTTAATTTCATGCTTATATATATATATATATATATATATATTTGAAATGGTTATATGCATGTCTATTAATGAGACCAACAAGCAAATTTTTCAAAACTTTAATTACAAAATATTTTGGAGAAGGAGACAAATCCCTCAAATGCAATATTAAATCAATAATAAAAGTTGCCTTCCATCATTATAGTATAAAACTAGAGTAGTTATTAAGTACTAGCTTGTTGGGATTACCCAAGGCAACCTTACTTACTACATGTTTTTACTATGAGAAATATTCTCAAGAATGATGGGTACGATTTAAATAAAATTATGGTTTGTTGGGATTCACTCAAGATCATTAATTTTAGAGGCAATGGTTGGGTTAATACATAAAGATGTAAAATCAAGAGTTGATACCTGACATATCTAGAAATTACAAATAATTTGTAATTGGTAAATTACCTACCATTCAAAATTAATTTTGATTTGTTGGGATTCACCCAAGGTCGAAAAAAATTGAGATGGGATTCTAGCCACTATGGATTTTAAGAAAATCCTGAGTCAATTTAAGAGGGTAATTGATTCGAAAAAAATAGTGGAAATAAAATCATAATTTCGAACTTTTTATGATTTTATTAAACAAAATTTTTCTCTCTAACAAACTCTATTTCTGTTGTAGAATGAGTAACAATTTGAGCCTTCGTACCATTCTCACTGATTGCAAATTTAACGACACAAACTTTCTCGATTGGCATCGCAATGTCCTACTTATTCTCACTCATGAAAAAATTGAATATGTGCTTGATGGGCCCATGCCCCAGGAACCTGAACCAAATGCTCCTGCTGCTGCTCGAAATGCTTACAAGAAACATAAGGATGACAATAGGGAAGCTTCATATATCATGGTAGCCTCCATGACTCCTCAGCTTCAACAGCAGCACATGAACATGGGGGCATATGATATTGTACAACACCTGAGAGAGTTGTTTGAACAACAATCAAGGACAGTGAGATATGATACCTCCAAAGAATTGTTTAGGTGCAAGATGGCAGATGGAGCACCTGTTGCTCCACATGTCTTAAAAATAATTGGCTAATTGAAAAATTGGCCGAATTAGGCTTTAAGATGGACCAGGAACTGAATGTTGATTTAATGCTCCAATCTTTGCCAGATTCTTTCTCATAGTTTGTTATAAACTATCAGATGAATAATTTGCAATACACTTTGCCTCAATTGTTGAATGTGCTAAAAACTGCTGAGAAAGAAATAAAGAAAGGGAAGGGTCCCACTAATGTGCTTGTTGTTTCCACCTCTAAGAAGAGGAAGAAGCAAGGAAAAGGGTTTAAGAAGCCCATAAACAAGCCTGTCAAGAAGCCCAAGAAGGCCAAGACAGACTAGTCTAAAGCAACCTACTTCCATTGTGGACAAAATGGACATTGGAAGAGGAATTGCAAGGCATATCTGGAGAGCCTAAAGCAGAAGAAGCTTGCTGAAGCTTCATCACCTGGTACATATATGATTGAGATTAATGTATCTACTTCCGAATCAGACTATTGGGTATTAGATACCGGATATGATTCTCATATTTACATATCTTTGTAGGGTCTAAAGGACAATAGACAATTGGAGAAAGGTGAAGTCACTCTACGTGTTAGCAATGGAGCAAAAGTTGCTGCTCTAGCTGTAGGGACTTATTATATTGCTTTACCCAGTGGATTGATTTTAGAATTATCAAATTGTTATTATGTTCTAGCACTCACTACGCACATCATTTCTATTTCCTGTTTGGATTTAAATGGGTTTAGGATAACCCAGGAGAATAAATGTTGTTCTTTCTTTAAAAATGATGTGTTTTATGGTTCTAGAAATTGGAATAATGGTTTATATATTCTAAATCTGGATAACCAAATTCTCAATGTGAATAAAAAGAGAATAAGATTAGATAAACTAAACAAAACCTACCACTGGCACTGTAGATATGATCATGTAAATGAGAAATGCAATTCTGTGTCACACAAAAGTGGATACTTGGACTCATTTGATTATGAATCATATGATATATGTGAAGCTTGTTTACTTGAAAAAATGACAAAAATGCCCTTTACTGGAAAAGGAGAACGGGCTAGTGATTTACTTGGGCTAGTACATACTGATGTATGTGGTCCAATGTCAATTACAGTTAGAGTTGGATTTTCATACTTCATTACCTTCACAGATGATCATTCTAGATATGGTTATGTGTATTTAATGAAATACAAATCTGAATCTTTTGAAAAGTTTAAACAATTCAGAAATGAAGTAGAGAAACAAACAAGTAAAAGTATTATGACACTACGATCTAATCGTGGTGGAGAATACTTAAGTGATGAGTTTCGAGTTTATTTGAAGGATAATGGAATAGTTCCACAATGGACTCCTCTAGGTACACCACAACTAAATGGTGTGTCTGAAAGGAGAAACCAAACCCTATTAGATATGGTACGGTCCATGATGAGCCACTCGAGTGCCCCAAAATTGTTTTGGGGATATGCATTGGATACTGCCTCCCATACTCTTAATCGAGTACCCACCAAGGTTGTTGACTCAACTCCATATTAAGGGAAGACACCAAATCTATCGTATATGAAGGTTTGGGGCTGCCTAACTTATGTGAAGAGGGCAGAATCGGATAAGGTTGATGCTAGATTTGATAAGTGTTTGTTTGTAAGGTATCCATGAGAGTCTATAGGATACTATTTCTACAACCCAATTGAGCAAAAGATGTTTGTCTCAAAACATGCTATTTTTCTAGAAAGAGAGTTTATTCTAGAAAGAGATAGTGGGAGTAGAATAGATCTTAAAGAAATTCAAGATCATCAAACAAACATTGAGCAATCTGTTGAAGAACAACTTCACCCACATAATGATGGTGCGCATACAGAAGCTATGGATATACAAGGGCCTCGTAGGTCAATAAGGGTATGCTCAGCTCCCAAGAGATATGAATTTCTTATGACCCAAAACAATGATATACTAGTTATTCAAGATGACGAACCTACTACCTACCAAGAAGTGTTGGATAGTCTAGACTCCTCCGAATGGTTGGAAGCCATGAATTCCGAAATGAATTCCATGTATGACAACAGGATATAGACCTTGGTTGATTCACCTGAAGGGATAAAACCTGTAGGGTGTAAATGGGTCTTCAAAAAGAAGACAGACATGGAAGGAAATGTGATTACTTATAAAGCTAGACTGGTAGCCAAAGGCTACAAGCAGAAAGAGGGAATTGATTATGATGAAACCTTCTCACCAGTAGCAATGCTTAAGTCCATTCAGTTATTACTTGCAATAGCAGCATATCATGACTATGAGATTTGGCAGATGGATGTAAAGACTGCATTTCTTAATGGAAATTTGCAAGAAGATGTGTACATGACGCAACCTGAAGGTTTTACATCTTCAAATCCTAGTCAAATATGTAAGCTGCAGAGGTCCATTTATGGACTTAAGCAAGCATCTAGGAGTTGGAACATCCGATTTGATGAGACAATCAAAGAGTTTGGGTTTTTCAAGAATCCGGATGAGCCTTGTGTATACAAGAAGGTTAGTGGGAGTTCAATCATTTTCCTTATAATATATGTGGATGACATATTAATAATGGGAAACGATATACCAATGTTACAATCGGTAAAGGGTTGGTTGTCAAAGTGCTTTTCCATGAAAGATTTAGGAGAAGCAACCTATATATTAGGCATTAAGATCTATAGAGATAGATCTAAAAGGCTGCTTGGTCTTTTACAATCTATATACATAGATAAAGTGCTAAAGAGGTTTAGTATGGATTAGTCCAAGAAGGGATTTGTACCTATGACTCATGATATAAGCCTTTCTAAGAGCATGTGTCCTAAGACACAAGTTAAGACTAATAAAATGAGTACTATTCCATATGCTTCGACAATTGGATCAATTATATATGCTATGTTGTGCACAAAACCTGATGTCTCCTATGCTTTGAATGTTACGAGTAGATACTAGGCTAATCCAGATGAGGGTCACTAGACAGCCGTTAAGAACATTTTTAAGTACTTGAGAAGGACTAAAGATTTGTTCTAGTATATGGAAAATGTGAGTTGGAACTTAAGGGCTATACTGATGCGAGTTTTCAGTCGGATAAAGATGACTACAAGTCGCAATCAGGTTTCATTTTTACTCTTAATGGAGGTGCTGTATGTTGGAAAAGTTCCAAACAGGACACCACAACGGATTCTACAACAGAGGCTGAATACATTGCAGCCTCGGAAGCAGCTAAGGAAGCCGTTTGGATTAAAAAGTTCATGACAGAACTTGGTGTGGTTCGAACCATTATTGATCCAGTTACTCTGTACTATGATAACAATGGAACTATTGCTCAAGCAAAGGAACCTGGGTCTCATCAGCGATCCAAATATGTACTTAGAAGATTTCATTTAATTAGAGAAATCATTGCCAGAAATGACATAAAGATAGAAAGAGTCCCCACAGAGGATAACATAGCTGATCCTCTCACTAAAGTTCTTTCTCAAAAGAAACATAAAAGTCATGTATTATCATTTGGACTGAATGTCGTGAATGAAGTGTTTTAGTGCAAGTGAGAGATTGTTGGAATGTATGCCTTAAAACAATGATTTTGTTTAATACATTCCTTATTATGTTTTGTATTTTAATAACTTTTTCTTTATCTGTTAAATGCTAGATATAACTGATAAAGTCCTTAGAATACTTACTAATGTGATGGTGGTCACAAGTATTGATGACTATGAGATATTAATCACATTTATAGTAATATTCTTAAATTTTCATAGTCATAGTACTAATGAGATAGGACATCATTAGTACGGAAGATTAGTACATAATTAGTTTCTACTTAATATAAGTAGTAGTTGTTCTCATCAACCATGGTATATAGATACCTAGATTAATGTGTAGATGATTTGTAAAGTACAAATACATTGGAATGATCCGCTTAGAGATCCCATTAGGATATCTATCTAGTGCCAATAGTTGTATCTTTTGTGATAAGTTATGTAAATGATCCTACAACTTGAGATCAATATAGCATCTTGAGTGTGAATCACTACATTTTGACTTTATTGCTTGTTACTCATTGAGAGTGACTTAGAGAACAGAGATTGGGTGTAGTGTGAAGCACGGAAGATAATGAGTGATCAAGATAGGATTCACCACTCTGATAGTAGGAGTGGATATCCGGATGGCCACTAGTGGGAAATTAACCCTAAAAGGTCGAGTACATTAGATTAATTGAAGAATATTTTCAAGTTAATCTAATCTAGAGTTAATTCTGGAAAGTAATAAATTTAACTAGCCATTAAGGAATTGGCACTTATTCCTTATTCCTTGACTAATTGGATATCGGTGGTGAAAAGATAATAATTACGTGGTAACTTCTCATGAAAAGGTTAGATCAAAATTCTCTTGACTAATTCCGGGTACTTGGGTGGTCATGATGTGTTGTTAGACACTGTTCATGATTTATAATTATGAATTAATTAATTGTTGTAATTAATGATAAAATAAAGTTGTCTATTTTATCTAATTCCTTTTGGGAATTATAAGTCATAATTATTGCCAATGTATTTGGAACCTATTGGATCACACGCATTAGAGTTTTGATTCTGGATTCAAATTATGTGTCTGAGTGAAGACTTGGAAATAAAGTATAAGATACTTTTGGGATTTAATTCCAAAGAAAAAAATTCCAAACCTATTTGAGCAGATAGGAGAAAATAGTTATCTCCTATCTATGAGAAAGCTGAAGGATAGAGCTTGTTATTGGATAAAAAACCTATCTCTTCCTTTTTTCTTTCTACGAATCCTATCTCTATTAGAACAATGAAAAAACCTATGACTCTCTCAAGGGAAAAATAGGGTTTTGGCATATATAGAGAGTGGAGGAAAAAATGGTGTGTGAGACATACATAGAGAGAAAAATATAGAAAAGGAAAAGTGAAAAGAAAGGCTGGCAACTTTTATCACTTTCACACATAAATCGTAGAGACGATCTAGATATCACTCTCGCGTGGATTTCGGTAGAGGCAGAACATCTGGACTGTTCAAGGGGTTGTTCGTCTTCTCCAATTCGGCAGAGGAATGTCATACGGATTAAGGTAATCCATTTTTCCCTCTCTTCTTGAACCATACGCAAAATCTAGGGTGATCCTTGAGTGGGTTTTTGGGAAAAATTTTTAATTTCCCCTGCCTTTCTGCCCCAAAAACCTATCAGGTACAATATGGAATTGATTGTTAAGTTATAGTGTTTGGTTGTAACTTTTGTATTATTTTCATAATTAATCTTCTCACAATACATTAGAGGGTAAAATACATAAAACTCCATTAATTAAATAACCTCTTCCCCTCCTAAAAGAGCCCACTATAGTTTGAATTAGTATGGAATTTGAATGGAAGACATGTGAATTAATGGCAGATTTAAAATGTCAATGTTACTCTTTTTAATTTTTAATTTTATTTTATTTCTTCTTTTTGGAACGAAAAATGTTGTAGGTCTATCAAAATTTTAGTTAGCGAAAATGAGATTTCTAAAATGAATTTGTGGATCGACAAAAACTTTATGGGTCAAAGTGATATTTATCAAAATTTTCTTTTTTTGCAAACAATTATCCCTAGCAGAATCGGTGCAGGCCACACCATTGGCGGCAGCCCTAAAAGCACGTTGGAGACTTAGGACCAAATATTACGACCACCAAATCAAGAAAACATGCCCCTTTTGTGTTGCAACCTGTTATACTGTTTGAGCATCTCAAAACATTAAATTTGGTGTTCTATGTGTCTTAGCCCTTGGTAACATTAAATTTGATGCTCAAAAGAAACTTCGAATTTGACCTTCTATGCATCCTTGGCTGTTAGTAACATTAAACTTGACGTTACAAGTTCAACAGTGCTGAGTAAATTAAAAGATGGTTGACAAAGTATAAGCCAAATCTCCAATCGTATAGGAAATGAAAAACCTTCAAAAATGGGCTGAAGCCAATAGAGAATTCTTGAAGAAGCGAAAAGCAAATGGTACAAAAGGCCTTCAAGCCGTAGAAAAATATTGGTAATGATTATGGGTCGAATAATAGTAGCCCTCTTTTGTGGTGTTTATTTATTTTGTGGCTAAGGCACAAATTTCATTTGTTGAGCTGCATAATAGGTAAAGAAATACATGAAAAAGATCAAGAGGTTGTATTTTCTTTTCAATTAGTAGTCAAGTATCCAGTCATAGTTGAAAATCATTTTGTTTTCTGTTTTAAGTACCAAATTAAATATTATAGGTGCCCTAGCTATTCTTTTCTTCCAAAAACAGAATTCCGAATATTTTTTTCTCTCTTAACTTTTCCATAATTATTTCTAGTTCGTAAATGATAAACAATGCAACTGTTTTTCCTGAACATGAGACCAATTGTTCCTTTTCTGTTGAGAAATGCACTTCCTCTCTTCTTTTTTTTTTTTCTTTTTTCTTTTTGGGTGGAGGAGATTAGAGAAATTTAGCTATGGCGCGGCTGTTGTTGGGTTGGTGCTATTCCTATTGCACTATCTTTTTCTGGGAACTCTCTAGCCAAAAAATTTTACAACCATAATAAAAATGGTGGTTTTAAAGTAATTAATACTTATACCTAGCTCATCTGCTACTATTAATTCTTCTTGAATTACTTTTACTTTTTGTGATGTACATTGAATGCTTGTCTTAAAGTCCGAGGGGGTGATCTAAATTAGGTTATAATAACAATTTTATACATAAGTAGCAAAGAACACGCAAATTAGCAGGCAACAGCCATAACAATAGATAGGATCTTATAAAAACATAAAAACACAATCTACAACTATTTTAAATAATTAGTTTCTCCCCCCCCCCTCATTTCCCACCCCAAATCAATCCATTTAAATAATTTCATCTTTTTGCTTTCATATTTCCCCTTCAAAATCCCATATAAGCAAACAAACATCATGATTGCTCGTATTACAGAAAATTTAAAATCTATGGATCATTACATCTTTAAGCACATTATAAAATTTGTTAGGATCCATGCGCAGAAGACACGATTATTGACATATCAAAGGCACAATAATTTAATGACAAACAAGTCACAAATATGAAAAATAAATGATACAAAATATTTAATGTGGTTCGACTTCATCACTGAGCGTACGTCTACAGAGAGAAATCCGTTTTTTATTATGAGAGAAAAATCCTATACAAGATTGTTGAGTTGTCTTTTGCTTAATTATATCAGGGCATTTTTATCATTTCGTTCATTTTCGTTAAATTTAATGAATTCCGCTACCTTTACAATTTAGTTCAAAACATGAGTTCTTGTATTGTACGTTTTGAAATCATAGGAAACTTTTTTATATATTAAATTTATCATGGGACTTTTTTGTTTTTTACCTAAAAGAGAGAGAGAGAGAGAGAGAGAAAGAGATTGCATTTTTCGCATGTTCTCCCGTGATAAAGGAATTGCTGACGCATTTTTGCTGAATCAGCGTGGTGACGTCCTTGTCTTGATCACTTCAGCTAATCTTTAATCATTTCTTTCACTTTAAAAAATATTTCTATTATGGTCTGACAGAACATTCACTGTATCTCCGTTGTCGCCCGATGAGCCAATGATTCTACAATTTCAGATCGACGTCATGCAACAATTCGGAAACTCTAGCTCCATGGTTGCCTCATTGTGCGATATGATAAGCGAAGAATAATCTTCTTTGCTTTACGGGTAAATTACACATTACCCAACCCTCATGGTATAGTTGATTTTTATATAATTCTCTTGTGGTTTTAAAAATTACACATAACATTCTCATAGTTGGATTGAAGTACTAAAGTGACGGAAATAATCATTCGTAACGAAACTTATGAAAATATCAAAATTATCGTAATTTAAAAACTAAAATGATTGAAATAATCAAAATATATAAATATAATATGTATGACACTTTGATCTTATATGATTTTATATTTTACCATATAATCTCATTTGGTTTAAAATCAAAGTCATACTTGACTGAGATGACAGAAACGCATTCTTGAGGGGCTTATTTTCTAAACTCTATGATGAATTTTCGGCTTATGGTAAATAGTTAAACTTCGTGATACTTGTTTAGTCAAGGAAAGGTTTATGGTGGGTACCTTATAGCCCATTCTCCGTACTAGTCTGCAACTGTGTTATGCACGTATTTGGCAGTGTCTCATTTACTATTTCACTATTCAATTCGTTGCAATAAAATCTACTGAGCCAATACTTGATGGCTGAGAATCCCATATTCTATGATGTCAATGGGTTTATGCATTTCATGCATTATTGGATGTTTTGCAAGTCACACGTATTTGTATCATTCTGTTCAACTAGACATCCATTACTTCCTAAAAAGCAAGTTGTAAGTTTATAAGACCGAGCGAAACAAGAAATTGGTCTTTCTTTGGTGACATAGCATAGAATTGTCTAAAAACTAAAAGTTGTGGACAGCTTCTTTTTCTTCTTCTTCATTTTTTTTTTCTTTCTTGGTGGGAAACTTTTCTTCTTCAATAATTTTATTTTTGCAATAACAATCTGATGAATAGTTTACTCCCAATGATGCAAAGAGCAAACTTAATTCTCGCCGTGCCTAATAAGCAAAAGTTATATATGTTTTAAAGACTCAGTCCCATATGATGTCAGTAATCACCCGCGAAAGTTTAATGCTGCTTATATACATCATGTGGAACGGCTGCCACATAAAATAAATCCTTATTATCTCTCCCCGACTCTTTCTCCTATCTTTTTTCTCCTGTATCTCATAATTTACTATTTTTCCACAACTGTCATCTACACAACTATCTAATACATCTCGAATCCTCATTATTATAGAAATAGATTCTCTCTCTTTTCTTGTTTTCCTTTTTTTTATGAGTATTATTGAATTGAAATTGCCAAATGACAAGTTACTATATCGGATTTGTTGTCAAACTAAATAAAGGTGCAAAAGATGGCGGTGATATAGAGTACATACAAGAAAATAAAAGTGATAGTTAAAAAGGGAGCATGGATTGAGAAAGGTTACATTATTATACCAATTGTGTAAAAAAGAATTTTGGGATAAAAACTGCAATCCGATTTACCTAGAGACATGGGATGTGGTCTCTAGTGTTGCTTTTGGTTGCTCCGTATTAGTATTCTTAGTGGGTTAGATAATTTTAGCATCAGCAAGGTTATAGCCATTTGGATTGAATTTGGACAGCAATGGTAGGCTGTGAAATTTGTGAGAATATGGGGATTGAACTGAAGTGGTTTGTTGAATTCATTAAGGTAGTGATTATATCGCTTACAATAGTTGTAGCGTGGAAGAAATTTATTAGTGAGTTTTCCCCCTTCTAGGTAACAAAGGGGCATTTTAGGATTTTTGAAAACAAATTTAGTTTATTGGGTCTATATTGTTACTGAAATGCTAATTATAAGAGAGATAAGTATAATTTTTTAAACCAGAGGAGAGCTTCCTGCAATAGTCAAAAGCCTCAAAGGAGGTTTCTAAAATTATTCCAAAATGAAGGCTTCCGATGAAGACATGTTGGCAATATTTTATCCAATCCGTTTATTAGTGCACTGAAATGGTGAATAAACGAACCAAACTACCCATTTATATTTTCTGTTCATACGGCCTAAAAACCAATGTAGTAGGTACAATGATTTTTGTGCACCTAAGTCCATTGACGCTTTTACACATTCAATATTAATAATAGAGGAGACATTAGCGGTAGCTTGGCCTGTTACTACTACTACTACTAGTATCCTTGCAAATAAAGAGGTAACCCATATTGCTAGTTATAATGATGGACTCATTAGCAACAAAATATCTTGTTGGTCCTCAATATATTATTATGTTTATATACTTTTACTAGTTAATATTTTTCTTTTTTTGGCCCTCTAACTTCTAACAGCACATATTTCTTACCCTCTGTTTGTCTGGGCTGTTAAGGCCAACAAAAAATGCATCACACTCACTCCATATGTAAAAACCGAAGGTATGATAAGTTAAAATAGGAAAAGAGACAGTCCTTAGAAAAAGGGCTTTTATTCGATGCAAATATGACCAAATAAATCAAAATAAGGAATTCAGTGGAATAAAATATTAGAGAATTTAACACAAAATGGGCCTTGAAGTGACATGGAAATAATCACAAGAGTGAAAAGTTATGTTGTGAAAATTTAGATAATTTCGTACCAAATTCCTTGCTGCTTTGAACTTTCTTATTCCAATGAATATTTGATATATGATTCCAAAGATATTATAAAGGATTGTAAAATGGTGGTAAAACTATCTTCTTCCTTTTTTTTTAAATCTACTCACATCTAGCAAGATTCATAGAAAATCAAGCATAAATTTGGAATCTACACAAAAACATAAAGTCTAGGTGTATAATTTCATTTCATCTAAATCTTGTCGTTCTTGTATAGTTGTCAATCATTATAGTCAATGGCATTGACCGCTAGGTCTAACCGTTAAAATTGATGGAAAAATTAAAAGTGCGTGGTTTTAGAAGTTGGATGCAATTAGTAGTTAAGATTGCTAAAAATGTTCAAACTTAATATTTCAAGGACCAACCAACTTTTTTGCTGGCTACCATTTCTTCTTCTTAATCTATTGTGCATCGAAAAGCCATAGCTTCAAAAGGATTCCCGGTTTTGAAAAATCGGCAAGCAAGTACTGTGACTTAGCTGCTTAATGAAAATATCGTTCTCGTCAATCATAGTTTTGACAGAAATTGGCAAAATTTTAGGTCTTTAACAAGTGCAAAAGAATCTGAAATAGTAATTGTGTTTTGTTTTTTCTCTTCTGCTGTTTTGCAGCAATTTTGTAAGAATTTTAGTGTATGAATTGTATTTTAGTGTGCAGGAGAGAGAAAGGCAATTTCTGTAAGGTCAGAGGTCATGGGGCCCATTTTCCGACAAGTTCCCGAGGAAGAAGTAGAGCAGCAACAACAGGATCCACACGCCAGCCCTTCTGCATATCTTCTGCAGAAGAAAAAGCCCCTCATTTATTCCCGTACCTTGTGGCTGATGCTATTTTTGCTGACAACGACTAAAGTTGGCGGAACGAATACAAGTATACGAGAGAGGGGCTTAAGTCCCTCCTTGGACTGTAGGTGAGAGTTTAAATCTCATTTATAGCGAAAAAAAATTTAAAAGTTATGTCATAATATTTTCTTGATCTAGTTGGATCTGTATATTCACTAGCCCTCTATCACAGCCTTCTTAGGCTCTCCCTCCCCCCTAGATTAGGATAGAGTAAGTTATACAAATGTATCATTGTTGACAAAAAAAAAATACAAGTATATATAAACCACTGGGCTAATGGCTCAGTGGCCACCAGGGAGGGATTTAAGTCCCTTCTTGGGCTATAGGTGAGGGTTCAAACCTCACCTGCAGCTAGCGAAAAAAATCTAAGAGTTGTGCCATAGTACTCCCTTGATCTAGTTGGGTCTGTATACCCACTAGTCTCCTACCACAGCCTCCTTAGGTAGGCCTGTCAACGGGTCGGGTCTAGACCCGGATTCGGACCGGATCCGTGAAATTATTGCGGGTATGGGTAGGGATTTAATTCCGTTTTCCGGATCCGGATCCGGATCCGTTTTGTCAAACAAAAAAACGGGTCGAATACAGAATATAATATTCCGACCCGTATTAGACCCAGATCCGGATATAAATGAATTAATAATTTAAAATATATATATTTATCAATATAATTTGATTAGGGTGATGTATTTGAGTAAAATCAATTTGATTTCTTTTCTTATTTGGTTTTTTTCTTTGCATTAGTTAGAAATTAGTTTACAAATATATTTTTTTCTCATTTTTATTAGAAATTATAAATTTTGCTAAATTTGTGCGGGTAGACCCGACCCGAATCCGGGGCCCGTCGGATCCGGAACATAGAATAAAAGACCCGTCGGGTAAACGGGTCGGATCCGGTTCCGATATAGTAATTCTAGAAAGGAAGTGACAATAAAGCTTCTAGAGAAAAGTTAGCCAATCGGTGCCTAACTTCAATTGAATGTGTGCCTCAAATGACAAAATGTTACCCTCCACTATGCCCAATTTCACGGTGAAACCGGACTAGAGTTTCACTGTTACATTCAGCTCTTTGAGCATTTAGATACGTTAGACTAGTTAAATTCTACATTAGGTTAATTGTTCGATCTAGTAGGAGAACCTAATCATCCGTTTTATCTTTCCCATAATTATATCCGAGTTTTTGAAGAAGAAAAGGAATCTTTTTAGAAAATGTTCGAAGCTTAAGACCAACTCGTTTGATTCAGTGGGCGAAAACAACTCAGTCCTTGTCTTTTTTATTACTTTTTGCTGGTGATTAGTAATGTTTCTATGAAATGATTGATTATGATGTTTTAAGTTCATTTCTATTTGAGAAAATAAATTTTTCTTTTTTTCATAGTTGTACTTCTTCTCTTTTTTTTTCTGTACTTTTTGTTTTGTTTTTAAATTTAGGAATAATTGAATTTCGTTTGTGTGTGTATGTGTGAATATATATATATATATATATATATATATATATTAATTCCTGTATATAATTTTTGCGGGTGAAATGTTTTCTAAACTTTTATATGAATTGTGTTCTCTCTTCTCCTTTATACAATTTCCTGACTTTGTCCACAACTTCATACAATTTTAAGATTTTTTTTTGTAGTATCTTTATATATACTTTCCTAATATTATTATTTTTAAATAAAAAATAGATATTATTATTCTGAAATAAAGTAACAGAGAATTGGTGACCTGGCTGGTCGAACACCGGGAAAATTGAGGACCAAGAACTGGCAACTCCGCTGGCTTTATTAGCGGTCCAGTTTTAAAAGCACTAGTGATTAGCGGAGATTTTAGTTTTGGCCTAACTCTTGATGGGTTGCTTCCGCCCAAATGGGTGGGTGGTTTTTTTCTTTTTTTTTTTTTCACTAAAGGGTATTTTCACCTTTCGATCAGACTAATCTTTTAAAATTTGTGTAAAGTCCTGCCCTAAGAATACACAACGAAATAATACAGGGGAGTCAATCACGTGACCTGCTGGTAACTACTAACCTCCGGAACCAGTTAGACTACCGGCGGTGGGCAAATGGATGGGTGATTTGAAATTATGAAAATATCCAATGAGTTATTTAACAGCACCAAGAATTTGATTATATAACTCAAAAGCAATTCTATACACCCCAAAAATTTTCATCATTTTAAACCTTTTCATTAATGATATCTGTAATTTTATGAACAAGTAACTTCAATTTATTTGCACAGGTAAAAGTAAAACCATAGCTTTCCTCAAAAAAAAAAAAGAAAAAAAAAAAGGAAACTTGCCGTACATGTTTGACATACTCCCAGGTTCGTCATTCCGCTCACATGATCCTAACATCATTATAATATATATTTTTTTTTTCTAAAAAACCCAAAAAAATAGAACTCTTTTAGTATTCTTAGCAGCTAAGAATAAAAAGGACTGAGAGTCAGTGAGATGGCAACACAAGATGTCAACGTGGGCTCCCACAATTCACGTTGGGGAGCCGACCCTAAGGTCCTATGGATACTTCTTGTGTAAATATGATACCTTAAACTTGATTAATTTGTTTACAATTCTATAAAAAAAAAAAAAAAAGCACTTTAATTTTGAGGATGAAGCCTAGTCTGCATAACCATTAGTACACTTTGAGGCATTTGTTACTAGCAAATAGAATTAATCGGATCAAAGTCATTGAAGCAAGCAAAAGATAGAGTTAAAGTAAAATACTTACCATTAAAGATGCTGCTACTATCAGATTCATCTTAACAAGATCACTCGTCTTAATTTACTTATGGTCGGCTAATGTATGAGTTTTACGTGAAAACAAAATGCACAATTATTCAAAATGTGATCAATTTTAATATATACTTCGTTACTTGAAAGTAAATGAAATATGCCACCACGTACGACTTAATCATTCATTATGCTTGTCTTTTTTTTTTTTTTGTGAAACTACCCTTTTGAATTTTTTGTATAAATAAGAAAATTTTATTAATAAAACTATTGGAAATCATCCAGCACAATTTTCTTATCAAGATTAAAGAGCGAGAATTGCTACAATTGGCGGATTTTGCATAGTTATTTTATTTTTCTTATGCCCATAATGCACAATTTTCAATTTTTGAGATTTTGGGTTGTAATTTCTTTTGTTTTTTGTTTGTCTTTCTTAATAGGGGAGTAACAATTCAGACATAATGCTTACAATTAAAACTTAGACCATAGTACTCAAAAGTACAAAAATAAACTTCCTAACTACACATGAGCAAAAATGCACTATTGTATGTGTAAGTGAGTATCATTATTATTCCTAATAAGGTTATTTGGTATGATAGTTATTAAAGCTTTTAACGATTACGGAAAGGGGTTGGTTCATTGTCGATACAAAAAATTTTAACAATAAATAAAAAAAATTTGCCTAATGGAAAACAATAAAGGGCGATTATCGAGGGTGTTTAATGGGCAAACTATTTGTATCAAGCCACTAATACAAAACAAAAAGTATTTCACCGATAAGGTATTTACGTTTCTTTTTCTTTTTCAATATAAGACTTTACTTCAATAGAGTACTTACATAATTTCTTGTGGCTATATTTGATTAGAGATTTTTCATTTTGTGCAACAAACACATTAAAATTTGCAAGCCAGTCCATTGTCCACTTTGATCAAATATCCATGAATTTTTACCTGCTTTAATTACTTATGATTTTTTTAAGCAAAAATAAAAAAAAATTAGTAGTTACCATTGGACTCAAATAAGGACCAAGAAAATTCAAAATGTGATCGGTCAAAGAAAAGGATAGGTAGAAAAAGTTGAGAATCTAGAAGGGAGCTTTGATAATTTTCTGATTTACAGAAATGTGAAGAATTGAAGAACCAGATATATAATAATTTGGGCCGGATTTGGTATGAGAATCTAGAAGGGACATTTTGAGTTCTAAGTAGATGAGAACTCAATGCAACCATTTAGACTAGGAACCACCTCATGATTTCAACACTGCCAATGGTAGCAGGAAATCGCCCCTGGCTTCTGAATGTCACTTGCAAATCCTAACTGATGTATGATCTCTTAATAGAAAAATTCCTGTATAATTCGTGGATATTTGGTTACAGTCAATAAAATTTATTCCGCTTTTTTGATTGTGAATATAGTATAATGATAAATCAACACATTCATGAGATGAGATGAACCTTAAAAAATAAAAATTTAAATTTAAATTTAAATACAAAAGATTAGATGAATTTTGGGATTTCAAATGGTATATGAGGAAAATAGGATACACGTAATCAAAGAGTTCCTGTGCCTTGAGAACGTCTTTGGCTTACAATGAGAAAGAGAAGGTCTTGGGCTACAGCCAGTCAAATTTATTCGGCTTCTTTGCATGAAAATATAGGATAATGACAAATGAACACATTCATGGGATGAGAAGAACCTTAAAAAAAAAAAAAAAGGGGATGAATGCATTGGTTTTATTGTTTTTGATTTTTTGGAGGCGAGGGCCGTGGAAGAAGGTGACGGAGCGAGAAGATTCGAGTGGCTAGCAGAATTTTGGAGCTAGAGATGCCAAAATTAGAGTTAGACGAGATGGTTAGTCAAAAAACTCGTCCAAAAAGTTGCTCATAAAGCAACTTTTGCAGAGAACAGTGCAATTAATCATTAATCTTCGCCGGCTTGATGTTTTTCCAGTACTCTAATGAGCTGATATCTGGAGCATGATTGGTGGAAAGATAATGCACTATCACTTAAAATTTGCTGTTTTGCCTCCATTTTTTATCGGAAGACTTCAATGCTGCATTTTGTATACTTAGTTTACGAGTTTTGCGATATTCTTCAATCCATCTCAATGCCCTTTTGCATGTCCTCATTTAGGAGTTAATTTGATGCTTATTTAGTGCGCTTTACTAGATTAGACTTCAGGATCTTCAATCCACCATTGTTTTGCTAATATTGTATGCGTTTTTTTTTTTTTTTTTTGGTTTATTTCTAATCTAAGCTAATATAAGTAAGATTTGGGCATCCTCATGCTTAAGCGCATCAGCGCGAGGCTAGAAAAAACTAATGAGGTTGAAGAATGGGATACATATAATCAACGACTTATCATGCTTTGATTTGACTAATACTAGTCAACCTAATGCTAAATGCTAATGCTAATACTAATACGGATAAAATGTTGCCGCAACCTTTGATTCAGGGAACAAAAACTCTATTGACTGTAGCATCAAAGTTAAAAGTTTTCTAAATCGCACCAAACCCATTTTTTGATCTTTTTTTTGTCCGCTATAAAACCCCATTCCGCCCTACCCGAACCCCAAGTGAGCAAAAAGGGAAGCCTTCTTCGTTCTTATCTTACCTAGAAAACTTCCTTTTCTCTTTGTCAATTGAGAGCTTCCAAATGGCAACTGCTGCAAACACAAATTGCTGTACCATTAATCTGCGCATAAACTTCAATACTCTCAGATGCTACCATTTTCCAGAATTGCCTAACTTGGTCTCATCCCAGCAGGTTATTTTTGCCTTCATTATGACAACTTTGCTCAGCTTCCTCCAGATCATGTATCACCACCAACCCGAATCACCTTTCGAAACCCATCAAAAAACGATGCTGTTGGCCATCGGAAGTTTGCTCATGTATTGTTTATTATATGATATCAAACTGAGACTGAAAGTCCGTGAAAATCATCATACGGCGGACTACCTTTTCCATATTTGCATGGCATTCTTTGGTGCCCTATCCGTGGCCTGCTTACTATCAATCCTCTTCCCTGGGTGGCTCTGCACCCTCCTCCTGTTCATTACTCTAGCCATTTTGTACACACTCAGTTACTTGCCTGGATTCCTGATTCAAACCACCTGGAACTGGTGGCAAGCAGTTACCACTCTACTTCGCCGTGAGCAGCAGCAAAGAGCAGTTACCACTCTACTTCGCCGTCAGCAGCAGCAAAGAACATCACCAGGATCTACAAGGTTTGTTTCAGTTCAACTGCCGCGGATCGCAGAAGATGATATTATAGACCAATTCAATCTGCTTCCTGTTTGATCATCTGGTTATATAGACAATCAAGTAAGAATCCTGACTCTCCTATATGTATGGAAATTTAGTAGTTAGAACAATATTCTGGTCATATACCCCATTTGGTCATTTATGTGATTTTGTCATTTATGTATACTTTTTTTTTTTTTTGGGTTTCAACGTACATTTTTCAGGAGACAAGGCCCTAAAAATATCCAGTCCAAGGATTAGTTTGTAGGGGTTTCAAGCCCGCATTTGGTTGCTTGTGAATAGACTAGGCCCTAAAAATATCCAAAAAACGAAAATTTTAGATTTAAAATATGCTAGAAATGTAAAACACAATAAAAATAGATTTTATATGTACAGAAACTGGAAACAAGAAGCATCAAAAAGTCAACCGTTCCCGCACAATTCTTGATCAATTTATTAATTTCTATTGTTCTATAATATCTAATATTATTATTGTTTTTAAAATTTCCGTTTCTCATCTTTAAACAGGTCGAAGAAGATGTGGGAAGAGATGGGGCATCAAAAATGGAAAGATTTCACGAGAAGTAGAAACGTGTGGAACAAAAATTATCAAAAGAGGGTCGGTGAGATAGTAGAGGAAGTCAAAAACTCAAAGGCCAAGTTGTACTAAGCTAGTTGAAATCTGAGTCTCCTATATAGGAATTTAGTAGTTAGTAGAACAATATTCTGGCCATATATACCATTTGGTCCAGTCCAATACGGTTGTATCGTTTATGCGTACTTGTATTGTTTTAATGTACACTTTTTGGGGAGACTGCGAAAGGTTGGTTTGGTAGTAAAGTTTTAGTTCTGAAAATATGCAGAGTGTTACCAGGTCGATGTTTAGCCTCCTTGGTGAAGAAGAGTGGATCCAATTGTAGGTGTTGGATCATGCACGGTGTTCTTTTTTTCTTTTTTTTTCGGAACAGTAGTACTCTTGCATTGATCAATAAAAATATTTACATATCGAGCAAAGACCCGAAAAGCTATACACAACGTGTTCAAGGACACGGAGGAACAAGGAATTCCTCATCCAACAAAATGCCTTGGTCATAAGAACTAACACTGTTACAATCTATGATATCATCATCATTGTCTAAACAAAATGCACGGTGTTCCAATAGTTGTGTTTTTAAAATTTCCGTTTCTCATGTTTAAACAGGTGAAGAAGATGGGAAATAGAACGTATGAAATTGTACTAAGCTACTTGAAATTTGAGAATTGATGCATAACTTTTCTTTTTTCTTTTATTATTATTATTTTTTTGCAATAACAATCTGAAGAATTAATAATAGATAATAGAGATGCATAGAACAAAATTAATTCTCGCCATGTCTAGTAAGCAGAAATTACACACTCATTCCATCCCATTGTTACAATTGTTTTTTTTTATTCAAATATTCCACACTTATCTCAGAGGATAACTGTGGCGGTGCGGGGAGTCAACTAGGGCTGCAAACGAGCCGAGTCGAGTCGAGTTTTGAACTAATCGAGGCGAGTCTCGACTAAATTTTACCAAACTCGAACTCGAGCTCGAGCTCGACGAGCCGGCAATTTTTGAGCTCGAGCTCGAAAAAAATAAAAAATAAATATTTTATTTTTAAAAAAATAAATAAAATAATATTTTTTTCTAAATAAATAATAAAATATTAAGAATATATACCTAATTTTACTATGAAAATAAAAAATAAAAAAAAAATATATATAATATACGTAATTTATTATTAAATAAAAATAAAAATAAAAAAATATATATATACTCAAGCTCGCGAGCATATATGTAATTTTATTATTAAATAAAAATATATATATATACTCAAACTCGCGAGCCGGCTCGCGAGCTAACGAATTTAATATTCTTAGCTCGAGTTCGAGTTCGAGTCGGTTCGAGCTCGACTCGAATTTGACTCGAGTCGCTCGCGAGCAGCTCGATTCGTTTGCAGCCTAGAGTCAACACAAAATTTAAATTTAATGGCGACTGTGACACAACAAAAAAAATACTTCCAAGTTACAACAACATTTAGAAGCATAATGTGAAACGAGAAAGAGGTCGAAAATTCGCCACGTCACCCATGCACATTAGGTACAGACTACAGATTAAACTGGCTGAAAATCGAGGGGAGTGGCAATTCGACTTTCCAAGGTAGGGTTTCTTTGCGTTGTCAAGCCCAAAGTCTATGAACATGAACAACTTAATCCCAATCCCGCCCCTCAAAACCCTCCCCCCAAAATCTCTTTTTCTTTTTTCCGTCTTGTTCTGTTAATTTCTGGTTCGTTTCTTTTGTAAATTTGAGTTTTGTTCAAAAGTTATGAAGCTTTATTCTCCTGTTAAAAAAATAAGAAGGCCTTAGTTAGGATTTGAGAGAGAGAGGGGGGAAGAAGAGACGGAGAACAAGGGTAGCTGCTGCGATAGCTTTGGCAGAGATCCGATCCGATCGACCACCACTTTCATAGGAACAAAAGCTGCTGCCGACGATCTTTTTCCTTTTAACAGAAGAGGGCGATGGCTATACTTGGGAGATTTACCAGTTGTAGAAAGTGAAGCTGCTTGACTGCAATATCCTTGTTCATATGGTATTTGCTTCTTGTCATCACTTGGATTGCTAAAAGGAGTATCATCCTTCATGGTTCTGTTCAAAGACTTTGCACATGATAAAATTAAAAAATTTATTCTTCAAACAAATTTTTTGCAAAATAGATATTTTAATTTTCGCGATAGATCCATTTCCACTGTTACCTCCACTGCATAGAGGTTTTGATGAAAGGATTTCTATCTCTCTGTTGTTAGGAAAGACAATAAATAACTATTATGCACAAAATTTTACATATCCTAGGAAGGAATTGTTCACAGTCTCTCCTTTTGTGCTTTAAAGTGTTGTACGTTGTTTGATTTCACCTGTTTTTGCTTTGACAAGTTGTTGCATTTTGTGGTCAGCAAAAGCCTTATCCTTATCCTTGTTTCATCCGTTCCATCCCACGCTTTGCTTTCAATAGTTGTAATTTGATGCATGTGCTTGTTTTGTGCTTAGTGTGGTTGTACTTATTATGAATTTTCTCTTTTGCCCTTGAAGATGCTTTAATTATGGTTTGTTTTTAGAAAACTTTGGTTTTTTGGTCATTTATTGGTAGGTTTCAATCAAATGCATTATTAATGGAATTTAGTTTTTCTCAAGTATTTGTATGAAATCACTTTTTTTTAATGGGATTTGGTTACGTTGAGAGGTAGAGTTTTTGTCAAGATGGTTTTGGTATAAGGACAACTTCATGCAAAGGTTTACTAAAAGAAGAAAAATTGTTATCTTATATTAATCACTGGAGCGGTGTTCTTATGTTTTTTCGTTTATGCTAAATAAAACATAGGCTGTACATAATATTAGGTCCTCCGCCTCGATGATAAGAAAATATTGGGTGAAGACACTTGAGCCATATATATTCCTAGCTGACTTTTACTCCATATCTTTTGCAAGCCATATTCCATATCTTCATTCTGATTCTATATTCTATATGGAATATACAAGTTGCATTAAAGATTCAAAACCTACTTTCGGCTAAAATTGAAAAAATGAAAGAAATAAATGGATTTAGAACATTTATTTCGACTATTATGGAGCTTTTCTATTTTTCTAATAACCACTGTTCACATTGGTCGTGCTTTTGATGCACGTAGAAGAGATGTTTGAAGTGTTTTTGAGTTATCTCGTATGCTGTAGTTAAGTATGAGCACTTCCTTCGAACTCATTTTTGTTAAGCAACTCTTGATTCTTCCTTAATCGTGAGGATCTTCATAATTAACTCTACTACATACATTCGAGCTTTAGAAGAAAAATATTTGTTTCTTTTTTAAGCTAAGCTGATAAAATTGTGCATCATTCATCGAATAGTTTGCTTCTTGCAGGGCATTATTTCCTTTTGCTGGCAAATAGAATTTCTTCTATGACATTAAACCCATCTATTCCTAAGGTCATTATCTATGTTTTCTTGGGTTTTAAATTAATCTCATTTTATCCATGGGTCCTAAGAATTGGTGCAGAAACGATCTCAACATATTAGTTTCTCGATTTATTTGCAGCAACCAAAGAATGTTCAAAGTTTCCAACAAATTATCAAGTACTGTTTTGTAATAATATAGTGTGTGTGTGTATATATTAGGATAAATCAAATCAGAATTCTTACCAAAGAATAGATTTAATCAATCAATCTCACAACCTCAAAATGGTTCCTTTCGAGGTCTCACTTTAGGCACCACATGATAGATTTTCTTTTTTCTATTGATTTCTAGGACACCATCTTGAAATTTTGTTTTCTATCAATTAAGATTCCTCACTTCTAAAAGCGTAAAATTAATGCAACCATAGACAATTATTAAATGGAGAAGACAAGAATTGGTAATGCATCTGTGAGTCTGTTTCTTTATAACGATATATATATATATTTATATATATATATATATATATTGCAACAATTACGCTTCAGAAGTGCATGTACAAATAGGGGCTGAATTTCATAATGTGCAACTGCACTAACCCGTCGTCCATGTCCATAGGATACATAGGATAGTGCCTGTCTACTCTACTTTTAAGGAGGGTTAATTTGTTCTTTACGATCAAAATTCTTCTTCTGTGCTATAATTAGAAGTACAATTAAAGGTCCACCTTAGACCATTTTGATGCTAGTATCAGCCAGATTAGGGTGGAGGGGACTTTGTGGGCATGATTTACTTAGTAGTGTATAGAAGAGTATTAGGGCTGTGGTAGAATACTGCCACTACTTGGTCGTTAATCCATTGGAAGAATTAGATCAAAGTGCAAATTTCAATACTTTCTGTGCCGTTGGATGAGTGGGATGACGCAGCAGATGACGTTATAGGGCTGACCTCATTTTAGTAGTAGTAGTAACTAGTAAGCCACGTACAGGCTGCTGCGTTATCATCAGCAATCATCATGTCATGTGTCAACATGACATTTTGTTCATTATTTTTGGTTGTCCAAGTCAATCCCAAGTTGTAGTACATCAGTAAACTATTCTGCTTCGCCTCTGTTACATTTTCACCATACCAAATCAATACTTAAATAAACTAATGGTACATTAATTTATGGAGTCTTAAGTGCTAGGAATTCATATTGTAATTCACATTTTCAACAAAAAGAAAAACGGGTTACCCTTAGATTCAGTGTCCATAAAAGATCCAATTTTTGTTGATTTTGAGCTGATTAATTAATTTGTACGAGATACTCCCCATGAATTACCTTTTTTTTTTTTTTGGTTAAGATTTTAGGAGGAAGACCTAAGTTTGCAGTCGAAATAAAAAAAGAAATAATAACTCAATAAATTGTTGAAATTATGGCACCATGAAGGAACAACTACTGGTCATCTAACGCATACAAAAGCAAGAAGGGATGGCGAAACTCCTCTATCCAAGAAATTTGATCAACTTTGCCTTTAAAACCAAACCTACTGCAGTACCACGTTTTGGTGCTGCTACTACTAGGAATATGCAGATGATTTTAGAATATGAGGTGGTCAATGTGGCACTTCAAATTCTAGAGAAACGATTGGACCATGCCTTGTGATGCATCTTGATGTGAAGATAAGTGAAATTGGACATTTTTAGTTGCGTGGCTGGTTACGCAGGGTTTGTACATCTGAATTTCTTTAGTAGTGCTCATTGTCTTGGGACTTTGTTCCAATCATGAGATCTGAGCCTTTAGCACCATTCTTATTGTTCATAATATTCTTTAGTATTATGAATTAATTCAATGCTTTTGAGTGCAGCTCTTAAATAACTTAACCAAGTGATTTATTTCTTTAGACAATATATAGTTGCTTAAATAATTCTCAGCCCAGACTATTAGTTTTTGAAGAGGCAACGTGTATTGACAGTATTATCATGTTCATACACTTTGACTAATTATTATTTTTTGTATTTTTGGCCCTCTAACTTTTAAAAGCTCATATTGCCTAGCCTCTGTTTGCTGTTTGCTTGTGAGGTTAAGGCCAACAAAAATTGGATCACACTCAATCCATATGTAAAAATTGAAGATATAGGAAGTTAACAAAGGAAAAGAGATAATCCTAAGAAAAGGGCTTTTATTCAATGCAAATATGACCAAATAAATCACAACACAAGCAATTCAATGGAATAAAGTATTAGAGAGTTTAACACAAAACGGGCCTTGCCTTGAAGTAACGTGGAAATACTCACAAGAGTGCAAACTTATGTTGTGAAAATTTAGACAATCTCATACCAAATTCTTTGTGGCTTTGAACTTCTTTCTTTTTCCAATGAATGTTTTGACATATGATTCGAAATATTTTGTAAAGGATTGCAAAACGGTGGTAAAGCTATCTCTTTTATCTCTTTTTTTTTTTTTCCTTTTTAGATCTACTCAAATCTAGCAAGATTCACAGAAAATCGAACATAGATTTGAAATCCACACGAAAACAAAGTCTAGAGGTGCAAATTCATGCATGCAAATCTTGTCGCAGTACTATATAGTTGTCAATACTTGGTCAATGACGTTGATCGGTAGATGATAATTGTACCACCGATGACTGGATCTGCCGGAGGAAGAAGATGATCAATACTTGGTCATTTTGAAATAAGTTTTATTAGGTCTAACGGTTGAAATTGACGAAAAAAAGTTGAAGGTATTTTCTTTCTAACGGTTGAGATTGCTGTTTGCTTTTGGAAGTTGAAAGACTAAAGTATACAATTAACAGTTAAGACTGCTGACTGAGCAGTTATTATGGATATTCAATGCCCAAAGTCGTCAGTACCTCGGCAGTCATTATGGAGATTCTATGCCGCAAGTCACCAGTCAACAACAGTTAAAAGATTGCTAAAAATGTACAAACTAAATATTTTTTTCTGGCTACTGTTTTCTTCTTCCTGAGCTATTTTAATTGTTTTGTGAACGTGCATTGAAAAGTCATAGCTTCAGAAGAATTCCCGGTCAAAAAAATCAGTAAGTACCGTGACTTGGCTGCTTAACGAAAATATTGGCTTTGTTTGGCAGACAAATTTTTTGCTAAGTTTATCTGCTATAAGTTTTTAAAAAATTTAGCTAGAATAACTTCAAAAAATTTCTCACAAGTTTTAAACTATACACTTCAAAAATAATCAAAAAATTTTTTTAAAAACTTCTACAGTAAGTTACAGTAAAATTTTAGATAAATACCAAAAAAACTCACTTACCAAACGGGGCAAGAATGCAAATCAATCATGCAACCCAAATGTACTAGCCAACCAAATAATGACATGTAGCCACTAAATAGAGAAAACAAAATACTAATGCTTGGTTTATATTTTTCTACAGTTCAGTTGAATACTGTTCAAATTCCACATTGGACTAATTGTTCTAGAAGGAGAATCTAATCATCCTTTTTATCTCTCCCATAATTATCTCTAATTTTAGAGGATGAAAAGGAATTTTTGTTAGAAAATGTTTGAAGCATAAGACCAACTCGATCATTGGTTCAGTGGGCGAATGCAACTCAGTCCTTTGTCTTCTTATTATTTTTAGCGGTGATTATAGGAGATTTTAGCTTTGACCTAACTCTTGATGGGTTGCTTCCGGCGTCTTTTAATTATGAAAATTATCCAATGAGTTCTTATCCAACATCTTTGGTGCATTCGGATGAGTTTTTATTTGCAAATTTGTTTCTCCGTAGACAAATTTATCATATTTTTGAGGAACCTTGGCCGACAAGGTTGACATTCCCGACTCAACTTGCCATCCTCTGATGATGCTCGTGTCCCGTCACTCCCCTTACATCATCATTTGATAAAACTCTAACCTCAATAATCTATATACTCTTTTGACCATCAAGCTAGCTGAAGTTTGTGACTGACAATTTTAAAACTTTCTTCTGGAAGCTGTTGATGGCCAATTATAGGTTGCTGTTTTCTATTTCAGATTATCATTGGCTTCGTATGAATTTGTATATTCATAGAAGCGTAAAAGGTTTTTTTGAGAAAAAATGACCATTCAAACTAAACATTTCGCTGAATTCTCGGATTGGTGCCTTTATATCAATAGTTGTAGAACATTAGTGTGAAGTGAAACCCAACATGGTTCCACTTTTACCTTTGTTTCCGTGTGAAATTTCAAAATGCAGCAGTGGCTCGGATACTAGAAGTGGGAACAAGTGGCGGACCCACAATTAAGTTCTAACCCAAAAGTTAGGCGTGCAGGACACGGCTTGGTGGGGTTGCAATTCAATCAAGCAGCTTGACTCGCACTCGCAAATAACTCGATTAATATTGAGTTGAGTTTGAGCTATTCAATTGAGGTTTCGAGTTAAGTTCAAATATATATATTATATATTCGAAAGTTCTTCGAGTTCTATCCATTACTCGGTGTAATATTTAATTATTATATTATAAATAATAAAATTACTTTTTTTAGCTTGATTATATGCAATATTTACGATCCTAACCGTTTGTCGTTCAAGCTCGATATCAAGTTCACCAAGTTCTCGAACTCTATCAAGTCGAGTTCGAGCCTTCCTAATATTACGTTGAGTCGAATTCGTGCTTTGTTCAAACAACTCGCTCGAGTTTAAATTCAAATTCGAGTAGTACCACTAGGTATAGAGTTCGATCTCGAGTACGGTAATACTCGAGTTTGACTCGACTCGATAATACCTTCACGACTTGGTATCTGCTATTTTGATGATGTAATTAGCAAGTGACAGTTGATTTAAATGTCATTTATTGGTCACCAGTCCTCACAACTTTCATTCTTAAAACAGAAAATTTAAACTTGTCTCTTGAGGTGTAAAATAAAAAAATCAAAACAAACCACCTTGCATTGAATAAAAAAACTTCCACTTTGGGACTATCTTTTTTTAATATGTTAGGGTGATGCGATTTTTGGTTAGCCTTGGCTGTTCAAACAAACGGAATGATAAAAAAAAATGCTTTTAAAAGTTGGAGGATTACAAATACACAAATAATAGTTGTTAAAAATACGTAAACATAATAGTTTGAGGGTCAACAAGATATTTTGCTTTGATTAACGCATCATTACTAGTCAATATAGGTTTACCTCTTTTATTTATGGATGTAATAAAATGCAAGGAGATTGGTAACCAGTAAGTGGTAACACGCCAGGCCACCGCTAGTGTTTCCGCTAATATCATATCACATCATCGTATCTGATCTATCTAAGCCATCTATATTTGCAATCAAAGAAGCCGAATGAATTCGATTGATTGTAGCCAAAGACCTACTCAAGGCACGAGAACTCGTTGATTATATGTATCCTATTTCCTTCCTTGTATGCCATATGAAATTTCAAGGTTCCTCCTTATCCACTTAGCTATCACCAATAAGAAGCCAGAAAGTTTGGATTGCTATTTTTTGGAGTTTTTGTGAAAAAAATGTACTATAGCGATTTGATATATATGAGATAAAAAAATGATTGTAAAATATGTTTGTAAAAAAAAATAAAAATTTTTTAGAGAAAATAACTTTCCAAACAAGGTTGATCTCGCATTCTAGAATGAAGTAGGTAGGATTACAGTCCCCATGAAAATATCAAAGGTTTCTATGTTATAATCAACAAGTAAAATAGGATTTTTTTTGTACTATAATAAGATATCCATAATCAACGAGTTATCATGCCTATAATCAACGAGTAAAATAGGATAAACGAGTTATCATGCCTTCGAGATTTTGACTAATGGGGCATCATTACTGGGCAGCTTGTTATACCCTGAAATGGGATAGATATTATTATTATCTACTTAGGGTCAACAACGAACCTTTGTTCTCCCGGGCATCCGACGTCATAAACAAAATCAGATAGGGTAATCTTGGCTTTGGCAGCACAACTAAAAAAGAAAAAAAAAAAGTGAATCGTGTTATAAAGTCTCGTGCTGATAACGTGTTATAAAACTAATGAAATAACAAGATGTGGGATAAAACAAAATAGAGAGAAGCCAATAAAGTATAGAACTATTATTTCTTCTATTCACTCAAAAACGATCGACAATGCACCTCTATTTATAGATATACTGAGGGGTTACAAATTAATTGTATAGGGAGATCAAACCGTCATTCATATTCTTTTATCTTTGGACGGATTCAATAGAAATAAATAAACTTAATAAACATAGAAGAGTGTAATGGACATTCACTCCCATTTAATTGTTTCAAAACACAATCAACAATGTAAGGAACGGTGATCAATTATTCGCTTGACCATTTTTGTCGAGAAGAATCTGTTTCCGGGTATTTGATTTTTGTCATGACTTGGACCGCGAACATCCTTTATGATTCTGTTCAAAGACCTCACACATGATAGCATAAAAAAAAATTATTCTTCAAACAAATTTTGGCAAAATAGAGATTTTAATTTTCTCAATAGATCCATTTCCACTGTCACCTCCATTGCATCGAGATTTTGATGAAAGGACTTCAATTTCTCTGCTGTTAGGAAAGACAATAAATAACTATGTAAAACTATGCATAAAACTTTACATATCCTAGGAAGGAGTTGTTCACACCTTTTCGGTCTCTCCTTTTGTGCTTTAAAGTGTTGTACGCTGTTTGATTTCACCTCTTTTTGCTTTGACGGGTTGTTGCCTTTTGTGGTCAGCAAAACCCTTATCCTTATCCTTGTTTCATCCGTTCCATTCCATGCTTTGCTTTGAACAGTTGTACTTTGATGCATGTGCTTCTTTTGTGCTTAGGGTGGTTGTTGTACTTAATATGATTTTACTCTTTTGCCCTTGAAAATGCTTTATTTATGGTTTGTTTTTAGAAAACTTTGTTTTTTGGTCATCTCTTGGTAGGTTTAATCAAATACAGTATAAATGGAATTTTTTTTTTTGGTCAAGTATTTGTAAGAGATCACTTTTTGAATGGAATTTGGTTATGTCCGAAGGTAGAGTCTATGTCAAGATGGACAGTTTGTGCTAAGACAAAAAAGTTTGAGTTCCAAGCTCTGGGGTGTTTCTTATTATAATAAGAATTTTTTTTTTTTTTTTTAGTGAGTTCATCTTTGCTGCTTTTGGTATAAGGACAACTAAATGCACCATTTTACTAAGAGAAGAAAAATTGTTATCTTATATTAATCACTCGAGATGTGTTCTTATGTTTTCTCATTTATGGTAAATAATCGAGAAGGCAACTACGACTGTTTGCATATAAGGTTTGCATGTTTCAAATACGACCGTTTGGGATTCATTGAACTTGGACTCTAGCTTCTCTGTTTTGCTTCAAAAACTGATTTTTTTTTCCCCAGCAACGATACATTTGTATAACCTACTCTATCCTAATCTATGGGAAAGGAGGAGCCTAAGGAAACTATGGTAGGGGTTAGTGGATATATAGACCCAACTAGATCAAGAAAATGTTATGACACAATTTTTAGTTTTTTTTCGCTGCAGATGAGGTTTGAACCCTCACCTACAACCCAAGATTAAGTCCCTCCCTGGTGACCAATGGTTTGCTTCAAAAACTGTTTGATGCGGTCTTTTTCAAGTTTCTCTTGCCTTGGACTCTTGGAGTAAGACTAGGTGCTACTTTGTTCTATTTCTTCTAGATGCGATTTTTTGTTGGCCTTTGACAGTCCAAACAGACGGAAGGATAAGAAAACATATGCTTTTAAAAATTGAAGGATTAAAAATATACAAATAATAGTTGTTGAAAGTATACACACAAATTAATTTGTGGGCCAACAAAATATTTTGCCTTGATTAGCCCATCATTGCTAGTCAATATACCTCTCTAAATTTATTTAGAGTAAATCTCATATATACTAACTGTGTATATATTATTACCGTTGGATCCATGATATAAATGCAAAAATTGAATTTTAAAATCAAATTTTACATAATTATCATTCATTCAACGCTGGTAGTATATATACTATCAATATATAAAGGATTAATCCCTTTATTTATGGATGCAATATATTGCAAGGGCAGTGGTAACTAGTAAGTAGTAACATGCCAGGCCACCGCTAGTGTTTGCTTTATTAATATCATATATCACATCATCATATCTGATCTATCTACTCTATCTAGAAGAGCAAAAAGCTGAAATAACAGGTGTGAAACTGGGAATAATGGAGAATAATATTATCACTTGATGCACACGTTCAAGGCTAACTTTTGTCTGGAGCCTTTTTTCCCCTTTTTATTTTAAGGTCCATCCCATCTCATGAATGTGTTCATTTTTCATTATAGGGTTTGTTTGGATTGCTGTTTATTTGTCAAAATATATTTGCTTGCATCATCATTACAATTTCCAACACACATTTTTATCTTCCCTATTAACTTTTTATCTCACATACATCACATCACAAAAAGTGCTACAGTAAAAATATCTCTAATAATTCACAATCCAAACAAACCAATATACTAATGTTTGCAAGCAATGAAGCGGAATAAATTTGATTGATTGTAGCCAAATACCTTCGCTTTATCGTTGTATTTTGTATTTACCACATCTAGTTAACCCAAAGAAACAAAAAATTGATAGTTAGTTGAGTGCCATTGCTTCCGTCCATCACCTTTCTATCTCAACTAGTCAAATTAATGACCAATTTTTGGTTAATTTGTTGCGTCTGCCAGGATTAATCCAAGTATTGTACAGCAATTTTTTTTTAATTAAAAGACTAGACATGAGGCGATTTTCTGCTACCAATGGCCGTGATGAAATCATGAGGTGGTTCCAAGTCAAACTGATTGCATTGGCTCGAGTTCTCTGCCACTTGCAACTCAGAAAAAATCCCTTCTAGAGATTCTCATACCAAATCCAACCCAAATTATTATATGGGTAAATTACATATAACAACCCTGTGATTTTATATATTGTCACATGACCTTCTTAACATTTCAAAATAAAGTGAAAATTTGACGGAAAATAGCTTATAGAGCGTTGTCAATTGAAATATCAGTAGTGTCCCTATTAAAATGTTAAATTAATCGATGGCTTAACTACCTTGTATAAAAGTATAGGGAGATTACATGAATAAATGTAAAAATCATAGAAGAATAAAAGTGAATATTTATACAAATTATAAGGAGGTTACATGAAAATTAAAATTTTATCACACACTTGTTTGAGCGCGTTTGGTATAGACGCTGTAACTGATTATGCATTCCGCTTATTTTTCACTTTACGTAAAACTATAGGAATGTTATGTGGCTATTTTGAAATCTTAGGGGATCATCCAACAGTATGTAAAAGTACAGCGGGTTATAAGTAATTTACACTTATTATATCCTGTTCTCCGAAGTTAGAACTCAAAACAATCCCTTCTAGATTCTCATACCAAATCCAGCCCAATTTATTGTATCTGGTTCTCTGATTTCTTCAATTTTTCGCATTTCCGTGAACCAGAAAATTACGAAAACTTGTATTGGTGTCGGAGCTTTTGTACTAAATTCGTCATCTAATAAGCTGTTGTCTTGTACGTATCATTGGTGTTTTGTGACTAAAATGGAACCAGTGAGGTAAGCCGTCCAGTTTTAAAAACACCGGTGATCAGAGGAGATTCTGGCATTAGCCTGGCTCTTGATGGGTTGCTTCCGCCCAAACGGGTTGGTGAGTTGAAATTATGAAACTATCCAATGAATTCTCTAACAGCACCAAGAATTTGATTATATAGCTCAAAAGCAAGTCTATACGCCAGAAAATTTTAGTCATTTTTCACCTCTTCAGTAATGATATCTACAATTTTATGAACAAGTAACTTAAATTTATTTGCACAGGTAAAAGTAAAACCATAGCTTTCCTTAAAAAAAAAAAAAAACATAGCAAGGAAACTTGCCGTACATGTTTGACATGTTCAACCACCAGTGCTCCTATGTTCGTCATTCCGCTTACATCATGCTAACATCATTATAATATATTTTTTTAATAAAAACCCAAAAAATAGGACTCTTTTATTGCTAGTTTGGGAGGAAGGAAACGAAAAGAAAAGAAAATTTTTGAAAGGATAATAAACTTTTTTCCAATGTTTGGAAGCAAAAATATTGAGAAGGAAAAGAAAAAATTTGGAAAGATTTCACTCCCCTCCATGTTTTTGAAAACTTTTCGCCCAAAGTTGGGCAGGAAAGGAAGGAACACATCTAAGTTTTAAGTAAATTTTCATATATGACAATATTACCCTTAAAATCCTGATTCAAAAAATTTTAATTTCCAATGAGTCCCTCTATTACAAAACCCTCATCAAAAGACATTAATCTTTCGATAAGAAAACACATAAAAAGCTGGTAATTTTTATTTGACAAAGAAAACACTTAAAGAGATGGTAGTTTATGCCTCCCAGTATTCTATAGTTTTCATTAGATCGCAGCAAACGACCGAATTTTCATCAACTTTCACATTTGTTTATAGAACAGAATGGGCACATATATAAAGTAACTTATTTGACAATCTTTTCTTTTTGTTTTTCTTCAACTCTCAAATAAAAGAAAATCACTTACCTTCTTTTTTTTTTCTTAAAACTGCCAAACAACTTTGACAGAAACTTGGATCCTTTCCCATCATCTCTTTTCTTTTCTAACTTACCCTTTCTTTTCTATTCTAAACTCCCAAACTAGCTATTAGTATGCTTAGTTGCTAAGAATAAAAAGGACTGAGCGTCACTGAGATGGCAACACAACAGAAGATGTCAACGTGGGCTCCCACAATTCACGTGGGGAACCCGAAAGTCGTAGGTATAAAAATTGTGCCGGCGATGCTTCGGTCCTTTGGAAGCTTCTTGTGCAAATATGATACCTTAAACTTGATTAATTTGTTTACAATTCTATAAAAAGCACTTTAATTTGAGGATGAAGCCTAGTCTGCATAACAATCAGAATACTTTGTGGCATTTAATACTAGCAAATAGAATTTTTTTTTTTTGTCTTTCTTAATAGGAGTGTAACAATTCAGACATAATGCTTACAATTAAAACTTAGACCATAGTACTCAAAAGTACCAAAATAAACTAGAGTTTCCTAACTACGCATGAGCAAAAAAGCACTATTATATGTGTAAGTGAGTATATTATTCTTAATAAGGTTATTGGGTATGATAGTTATTAAAGCTTTTAACAATTAGGGAGAAAGGTTGGTTCATTGTCTATACAATTAATCAACAAATCTGGCAATTAGATGTATGCACAAATGCTCGTAAAGTTATAATTAGTTTATCTCATATTTTTTAAAAATATTTTTTGGAACTTTACAATGAAATTTTTATATGTTTTTCAGATCTTCAGTATCCATTTTTTATATCTATTCTTTAATATCTGTATATATTTGATGATGTAACTTCTGTCATTAGTGCAAATTTTAATGAAATTATGATGTTTTATCAAAAAAAATTAATGATATGTGTGAGACAACAGCTTATTAGATAACGAATTAATACAAAAGTTCTTACTCTAATACAAGTATTGGTAATTTTCTGATTTACAGAAATGCGAAGAATTGAAGAAATCTGGAGAACCAGATATATAATAATTTGGGCTGGATTTGGTATGAGAATCTAGAAGGGACCCTTTTGAGTTCTAAGTGTATGAGAACTCAAGACAATGCATCCATTTAGACCCGGAACCACCTCATGATTTCAACACAGCCATTGGTAGCAGGAAAGCGTCCCTAGCTGCTGAATGTCGCTTGCAAATCCTAACTGATGTATAATCTCTTGATAAAAAAAAAAAATTTCCTGTATAATTCGTGGATATTTGGCTACAATCAAGAAAATTTAATGATGAATGCATTGGTTTTGTTTTTTTTTTTTTTTGGAGGGGTGGGGGAAGAAGGTGGCGGAGCGAGATGACTCGAGTGGCTAGCAGAATTCTAGACTTAGAGATGTCAAAATTAGAGTTAGACGAGATATATGGTTGGTCAAAAAACTCTAATGAGAACAGTGCAATCTCATTAGAGTATTTCCAATACTCTAATGAGATGATGTCTGGAGCATGATTGGTAGAAAGATATTGCACTGTTACCACTATCAAGTAAAATTTGCTGTATTTCCTACAGCACAGTTTTTATAGGAAGACTTTAATGCTACATTGTGTAAAAACTTGGCGTTGGATTTCTGTGTTACTGCAAAATATTCAACTATGTTGGATCAAGTATTGTCGTATTATATTTACTTAACACCATGGTCCCACTGATTTTGTAGGCCTTGAAATGTATGCTTTTGGTGTAATCCGTTGTCTAAGATTTTTTAAAATTAGGTTTATATATATATATATATATAGTTTTTAAATTTTAAGTGGGGTCATTTGAGCAGAATTGGAGCTCATTCCACACAAGAGTAACGCAACGGATCTTCTGTCTCATATCCTGTGGCACTCCCTATCCTTCTTTTTATTATATTGCTATTTCTCCTACATAAACATCATGTTTTAGTTCTTTTTTGTTTTCTTAAGATCCAATAACTATTAACTGAGCAAAAAATAAATACAGCAGTTTCAAAAAAGCAATATATAATAGAAAATTAAAAAATATAGCAGAAAATTCATAAAAAATCTCATTGTTTATGCATTTTGATTTTTTGAGTTTGTTAAATTTTGTGTATTACTCAATTAATAGTTATTGGATTTTAAGAAAATAAAAAAGAACTAAAATATGATATTTATGTAGAAGAAATAACAACATAATAAAAAATGGGACAGGAAGTGGCAGTGGGACGCCCTTTTGAACGCAAAAGTAATTGTACTGAACCCCATCTAGAAGCTCGATCATTTGTGGTCCACCAAAATCCACAAGCGTACCATTTTCATTTTTTCTAATCTTTTTGCTTCACAATAAAACCCGAAGTGAGCCAAAACCAAAAGGGCGTTCTTCTTTCTTTCTATCTTTGTTTAGCTGCAGAGTTTCCTTTTCTCTAAGTGACTTGAGTGCTAGCAAATGGCGCTGGCTGCAGACACAAACTTCCTCCAGCAGGTTATTAGTTTCCACGATTGCACCATTTGGTCTCTCAGATGCTATTATTTTCCAGAATCGCCTGACTTGGTCTCTTCCCAGCAGGTTATTTTTGCCTTCATCATCGCAACTTTGCTCAACTTCCTCCAGATCATGTTTCACAAAAAACCTGACTCGCCTTTCGAAACCCATCCGAAAACAACCTTGTTGGCCATCGGAAGTTTGCTCATGTATTGTTTATCATATGATGTCAAGCTGAGACTGAGAGTCTCTGAAAATCATCACACGGCCAACTACTTTTTCCGTATTACCATGGCATTCTTTAGTGCCCTATCCGTGGCCTGCTTATTATCAATCCTGTTCCCTGAGTGGCTCAGCTTCCTGCTGTTTACCCTAGCCGTTTTATACACACTCAGTTACTTGCCTGGATTCCTAATTGGAACGATCTGGAACTGGTGGCAAGCAGTTACTCCTCTACTTCGCCGTCAGCAGCAACCAGGAAATCTGCTCCCTGTTTGATCATCTGGTTAAATAGACAACCAAGTAAGAATCTTGACTCTCCTATGTGTATAGGAATTTAGCAGTTACAATAATATTCTGGCCATATTTGCTGCTACATTTTACCATATTTGGAGAAAAACTATGAGTCAGTTTCAAGGAAAGCTACTGTCACAGGAGACTGTTTGCAATCTGATCTTGCAAGACTTGAGGAGTTTCATTGCTAGGTGGAAGAATGTTGCTGATCGAGCCTCAAAGCAACAGAGATCTTTGTGCTGAACTTGATCTGCGAGGGGCCCTTTCGTCTGCATAGTAGTCTATTGACTTGTGTATATATATATTATCCTGTTTTAGCCAAAGTTATATTTCTCTGTAATTTTATTAATTTCTATTTTTCTATTATATTATCTAATATTTGTGTTTTTATAATTTCCGTTTTGTTAAAATAAGTGCAACATTGACTTTATCTTGATCATTTATGATGAGATGTGATTGTTGAATTCACTTCATTGACAAAAGAATGTTTGCATGAACGTGGACAATTTTGACCGGTAATCCTTGCATTCATTCAGTTCAATAGATATGCATTAATTCATAATAAACAAGTAGTTAGTTGTGACTAAGATAGGATTGAAAAAAAAAACTAGAAATTGTGGATATATAGCTTTTCTTTTTTGTTTTATTTTTATTTTTGCAATAACTATCTGAAGAATAAAAACTCTCAGAGATTCATAGAACAAAATTAACCCAATCCCATATGATATTAATAATCACATACGACAAAAACTTCAATACTTCCAACTTGGCGAAAACCCAAGAAATTATATGCCAGCACAGGTTAGCTTGTTATTTTTTTTTTTTTTTTTTTTTTTTTACAATTTGCACATGGCAAAACATGACTATTTTTAGTAGAAATTTTAAAAAATCCGTCAAGTGTATCAAATGTATTTAAATATTTTAATATCAAATTTATTTTCGTTCAAAATTTGAATATCAAAATTTACACGAGGGCAAAAAATTTTCAGCATCCCGTGATTCCCCTTGCATCATGCAGCATGATGCAGCTCGATAAAAAGTCTATTTTCTTGGCCAGCCAAATTCCTTGGTGGGCGGCATCGGGTTGGGTGCGCCAACTTTATTGCTTTCCACGCTCACTCCCCAAGTTCTACCCGCTGTCCCCCGGCAACCCGCACGCACGTTTTCAATCATTAGCAAATGATAGAAAAAATTAAAAATGATTATGACTAATTATCGTATAAAAAAAAGATTATGACCAACTTACCGATCTTGACTATCTTGTTTGGAAAACTATTTTTTTATACAAAGTTTTGACGTTGTTCTTCGTGAAAATATATTTTAATTTTTTTTGTTCCACATATATGAAATTACTATAATATATATTTCTATAAAAATTTCAGAAAATAGTGATTCGAATGGCCTGACGTGGCCATAAAGCCCACCAAGCAAATCACATCCTTGACCAATTGGTTATGATGAGAAAGAGTAGTTGATTTGTGTTTGGTGTTATCGCATTTATTTTAAAATAATTTATTTATATTTATAAACACAGTCACAATAAATTCACTCTCTGTATTTAGGTTTTTTTATTCAAATTAATTACACTTTTCTCCAAAGACAAATATTTGAAACTCCTCTTAACGAGTATTCAATGAATCCTGATACTCAAACTGATTATTTGTACGAACGTGCCATTTTCCAATTTTAATACCGCACGCCATAACAAGTCCCAGGTGGGCGGAGTTTGAGGTAGATAATTTCCATTCTGCACAATCTTCAATCCTCTCAGTTGCTATTATTTTCTTCTCTAATATTTTCAGCTTTACTATGTAAAAAAATAGTGAGAAAATTAAGTATAGACCACAAAATTTATGAGAAGAATTTTGAGTAGTAATGGTTTGTGAAAATCCTAGTTGCAACGCTAAATGAAACGCATATTAAATCAAAAGCCATTACCCAAAATTGTAGGGTCAATGTAAGGGCAAACCAATGTGACTGAGAGATGAAGTCATTATGGTAGCATAATACCTTGAGGTGACAAAAAAGCTTCTAGAGATTGGATTTCAAGGGATAATTTCAGAAAATACTTGTGATTAAAGATGAGGCCATTATGGGATTCATCTTAACAGTACCACTTGTCTTCACATTAAATCTGTCAGCAAGCGCTATGGCCTTGTGTGCTTAAGGGTTTATTTCATCCTCGTATTTTGTCCAAGAAATTGGCAAATTCTTAAGAAGTGTTTAATGAATCTGGACTTCTAACTCGAAAGTTATTGACAATGAGTGGAGAATCGTCACATTTCTAATACTTAGATAAGAAGGTTTTGGTTAACATCTAAGGAATAATTTTGTTCAACGCCCAATCTCCAACGTAATTTGGATTGAAGAAACCAAATGAACTAGATTGACCCGGCAGAGATTAAAATTCTGAATCCAAGAACCTCAATTACACAACAAATCAACAACTCATGTTATGTTGACTGTGCATATGAAACATGAGCAATCAAATTCAATACTAGCTCCACGTAACCCCATTATCCCTAACAAAATTGGAACCCCACCCCACCACCCATTTTGTCCAGAGGAGACAATTCCTTGAACATGACCTTATCCAGTTGCTTGCATATGACAAGAAAATCAACCATGGTAGTGTACAAAAGCGAAGAAATCTGAGACCTCTAAAGTTTTTGTTTGATCTGTGCCAGGGACTGATGGAGAGGATTGTAACATTAGATTTTGAAGCATCAAGGACCGAGGAGAGGAACCAGCTGCAATGGTTTTTTTTTTTTTAGTGACGCAGGGGATGAAGTAGTAGAAATTCTAGAATAGATGGCAAAAAAGCCTCTAGAGAAAAGTTAGTCAAGCGATGCCCAACACGTTAAAATCTGCAAACCAGTCAGTAGTCCACTTGAATCAAATATCCATGAATTTTTGCCTGTTTTAATTACTTTTGATTTTTTAAAAATAAAAACGAAAAATTAGTAGTTGCTGTTGGACTGAAACTGAGAGGTAAATTTTAATGTTCGAAATAGAATAGAAGGGAGAAGAAGATGTGGTCAACCGGAAGAAAAAATCATCCGATCAGGCTTATTGGTACAAAATAAGTGGAAAACGAAGAATCTTCCGATCAAACTTACTATTTTAGTAAACAAAACTTCCACAAAATTAAATTTGAAAATCACAGCCACCATACTTTTTTTTCCTTTTCTCTTTTGATATCAACAACCTTGACTTTTGATCGGAGTTGTACGAATTCCATGGCCGGGTTGTAGGGAGTGAGGAAGAAGAGGTGGGAGGCGTAGAGAAAAAAACAACCTAGTCGTACTTCCTCTTTGGCTTGAAAAGGGTAATAATTAGGGATTAAGAAATATGGAAACAGCCGGCCATACCAATATGTTATCTATTTGATCAACTAAATTTTGAGGTGTAGAGCACGTACCCATGTTAAACTAGGGAAGTTTTTGGTTCAAAAATATTCCATTCCAACAGAAATGTAACGAATAAAATGCAACACTTAATTTTTCGATCTAAGATAATGCTAGTAAAACTCTTATCAGTAGTACAAAACAGTCTGTCTTGAAGTTCGTGATAGGACCTCAATAGAACGCAAAAAATAAAATTCGAAACTCTTATCAGTAGTACAAAATAGTTCTTTTCTTGTTTCTTTTTTTGATTCTGAAGTTGGTGCAATTTCTTGACAGTTTGATCTTTTTTGTTTTGTGCCCTGAACTGCTAATTATTTGCTTAAATCTGCCCTTGTATACGAGCTATATTCAATACCAATAACAGATGGAAGATTTTTAATTCTTCCATTAGCATTGACGATAAAATGGACCAAAATATTGTCTCTTGATTCTTTTGACTTGAATGGTTATATTAGTTTGGTCCCCACGTACTCAAGGATTCACTGACTGCTAATATGGAAAATAATACGTAGAATATCTGTCTTGCAGTTATGGATAGACTTAATCCCAATATGGCAAGTAATAAGTATTGTATCTTTCTTGTAGATTTCCTAATTGCTACTGTGATTGATAAGGATTTCTTGTAGTTTTTGAACAACTTGACGAAGCCTTAACTCTGTTTCACGAATTAAAGATCAAGTCAAGGGTAGGGACGGAATCAATTTTTGTGAAAATACATTTACATGGTCATGTAATCACGAAAATCATCCTAACATAACAAAAATTTGTAGCTTTTTGATATAACCTCCAACATCACGTGTGCTTCCAAAATCATCCTAACATTTGGATGGAAATCTCAATCTTCTAGACAATATGATGGCCTTAACAAGATTAGATAACTGAAAGAAAACAGCCTGATATGAGTTTTACAGGTATCCCAGCACTACTAAAGGAGGTTCATTTGTTTACCAGAAACAGAGAATCTTAATCAACAAGCATGCAGGAAAATTCATTGCGATAAACAAATAGTATAAAGGAAAGCAAACTTAGTAATACGAAATCACGATGTACATAGCTGCACAAAATATCATAAGCAAACCTTAACTGTTGTTACATTGAAGTTAATTCTAGAGATACACTTTAGTGAAGTTAACGGGAATTTACTTCCTGCCAAGAACTTGACCGATTCGAGCTTCCAATTGGACAGATTTGGGTAGTGCGATAGCCTTGTTTTTTAAACAAGGCTCAACAAAAGCCAATGCTTCAATGAAGAAGTATTTGCACAAACTCATCCAATGTTAAAATTTCGTCTATACATATCAAAGAACTAAGATAAGCAATTTAATATTTATTTAAACGAAAAAAAAAAAGTTCAAACTGTTGCAGGCCAGTAACACCAAAAACCACTTAAGATATTCCCACGTATCCGTGGCATTAAAACAAATACAAATGTCAAGTTACTCTATAGAAGTAAAATTACATGCCTTAGAAACTAAATAAAGTTCTAAACTAACTCAGAGAACAGGGAAAAGCCTTAAGAGTAAGTCCAGAGTATAATCCTAATTGACGCTAAATTCTTCTTATGAATCCTGCATACTTGCAAAGTTAATGTTCTAGTAAATGAAATCAAGTAAAAGCGGATTCACAAGGAAGGACTATAAATGATTTACAACTAAATATCAAGTTCAAATCAGTAAACCAATAGAGTAACATGAAATAATATATCCAAGAAAAGGAAGTAACAATAAATGAGATGTTGCAATAGTTTACTTTTCACATAAACTTCTTGCGTGCTTGACTAACTCCAGTGTTGCTAGAAATATTTATCTCATTAAAGGACTAAGCAAAATCAAGTTAAAATGAACAGGAAGGCGATGCACAAAATTACCTCAAGCTAAACTATCAAAATTAGTGCAAAAGGACATTAATGGCTGAATCGAGTGAGAAAAACAGGATTCGTAAAGTCTATTAGGACAAAAAATTATTACTAATGATACTAAGAACATGAAAGCGACACAAAGATTTCGATTTAATCATCCTTGCACCAATAGCATTCTTTACTGGACCTAATACACAATCAAATGAATATTACCAAAAGCCGATTTAACTGAGTAACTGAAGCTACTGAATACATAGAGAAAATACAATGACTGAAATAGATCAAAAACCTAAATGGTTTGCTGTATTCCAGCATATTCAAGAGGGATGAGAGAGGAATGTAGATATTCACCGATATCTCAGAGAGGAGATTGCAGCAGAGGGTGGTAAACTTCTCAATTCCCAATAATAATCTTTTCTCTAGATATCTAAGTTGTCTTTTTCTTTTGCTGCAGGAAAGAGAGTTTAGAGTTGCAAGTTTTCTTGGAAAGAAATACATCGGTAGTCTCCTCAAAGAAACAAGATAGAAGGCTGTAGAAGATGGAAAACAGAGGCACTAAAATAAGTAAGGAATTGCTATAAGCAGGAGAGCTTGATGCTCTGTTTTAAGTTTTAACGGACTTAACAAACAAAATCAATGTCCAACATTGAAAGGCAAGGATATCCAATAGCTCCTACCAACTCAAGACTAACTCCACTATCTCATTGAAATGGTAATAAAACAGCCCCAAAATGGCTCTCATTTACACTATAACTGGACTATGTTGACTCAATTTTAAAACAAAATAGAATTGCAGGTTGGGCCATAATAAAATGAGATCAAGAGCACAAAACTGCATATGGGACATGAAAAGCGTTCTTAGGAGTACCTAGATACCGTAATGCTGCATATCAATATGTTTCCATAACTCGTGGAGAAATGGCTTTTATCAACTGTCCATTCATCCTTGCCCAATCCAAAGTGGAATAGCTGGGTAATGCAGCTCTCCCATATTATAAATGAAGTATACATCAAAGCAAGTTGAACAATAAGCATGGAATGTATAGTTAAATTCCCTCAAATTGAACTCATATGAAAAGGGTTAAATTCCTGGATAATCCCGACCCCAAAATATTTTAGGTTGTAGCAAAGATCATTTCAAAGTTTCCATTTTGAACAAAATAAAGCATAAATACCAAAACATTACCTAAAAAACACAGTTCAAATTGAAATCAATGACCAAAACCAAAAGAGAGAAGATTCAATAGCATTAGCTTCACAAGGAGGAAGGCCATGGAGGTTCAGTGACACCAACATAATCAACTCGAGCCTGGGGCTGCCACATGGCACTTACAATCTACAAATTGGGTGGAATATTCAATAGAGCTTCCTCTTTCCAACCTCTCCCTCAGTACCTCTCGTCAGTTACGTCTTTCCATTGTCAAGAGTTTATTGGTATTTGTATGTATTTTAATCATGCAGAAAGAGACCTTGTAGTCAACCACCTGATTTATTAAAGGATTGAATCCAAAAAATATTGTCACAAAAGGCAATTCACTGCAATAAATAACCACTTAACTTGGGATGTAAATAAATTATGAGAAAATCATCTGTCCATGAAAAGAATTAAGAAGCAAAGTGCCTGGTTTGTACTTGAAAGACCAAAAAAGAACTGTGAGTTTTAAGTATATGAGAGCAGGCGAGAAGAAGGGTAAGTCAAAGAAAGAAGAAGAGCTGCGAATGAGAGGAGAGAATTCTGGAACATAAGTAGAAAACCGAAAATAGACCTTCAAAGTGATGTTTATAATTGCACGTGGGATACAGGTGGAGGAAAGAAATCGATGCCTATTTAACTCAAGCCCACGTCAGTGCAATCTCTATTGACCAAAAGCCCAAGAAATCAAGATTAACTTTTATGCTCAAACTTCAAGAAAATATTCTTCACATACATCAACAATGATCAGGTACTAACAATCGTAAATTTTATAGTACATCAGAGTATATGTTTGAAAATTTTGAAAACTAAATATTTGCAGCCTTTGGGTGTAGAAGATATAAACATCCAGCAACGATTTAATCTTAAATTAAGAAATTTAATTGGACCATTAAACTCATGATGCAACATCCACTTCAACTTTAGACCCTAATAAAGCAAAGCAGCCACTGAAGCTTTATACAATACCTATACAATATACAAATGAAGCAACTTAGAGCCGTTTGACCCCAAAAAAAAAAAATTTGAAGCTACTCATCAAGTATATTAATTGAGGCGAGTACAATGTTTGAAAGCAGTTAAATTGTTTGGCTTAAACTGCAGTTTGCCCTACCCACTTTTATGGTTTTATCAACAGCCCCATATATAACTACGTCATCATATATCATTGTACTCGTAACTGCAATATAAGAAACTAAATTCCTTTAACCTTGGACAATTGTAAGGCAAAGTGATTGATATAAACCTGTTCAGAGATACCAAAGTGAGTCCCTTCCTTCCATTTGCCTTTCTTCCGCAAGTTTCAATTTTTCAAGAATTAACTGTTGGCAAAAAAGAAAAAAGTACAAATTGATTTATGGAAACCTACTGAAATAAAATCCACAAGAAAAAAAAGCATAAACGATTTCATTGTAGTAGAGAGAGAGAGAGAGAATTTTATGTAAGCAAAGAAGAGGAAGAGGAATGAGAGGGGATTAAGCTCCAAAAACCAAGTCCAACCGAATCTCACGAAACAAAAGCTGGTAACAAACATAGCAAGGGGCGGCAAGGGTGGTGGGCTGGAGTCTGGAGGAAGGAGGAAGGAGGGATGGTGACTAGGAGAAGAGAGAGATTTACCTTGATTCCTGAGTTGTGCTGCAAGGTGTAAGCAAGCGAAGGGGAGAAATTGGTCCGGTAATTAGAAGAGCAGGAAAGAAAGTGGTAATTAGAAGAGAGCAAGGATTGAAATTAAGAGCAAGGAAGAGAGAGAGAAGGCAAAGGAAGGAGTGTGCACCCGATTCAATGAGGCTGTCTGCGCCCACATGTCCCCAAGCCGCCCAAAAATCATGCAACCAACAAACACCCCCAGAGTTCATGAAAATTACGGAGTAACCAGACCATTTCAGTGTTCATCCGAGCTTACACACTTTTAGTGTGGCTATGATATGATATCTAGTCAGAATTTACCCTTTTTTGGGATGGGTGGGAAGAGGAGGTGGACTCTCTCCCTGTTTGCGTGCAAGGTTCTACATTTCTATGCTACTCTCCGAACAGATCATGACAAAGACGTTGATAGCATAAATTATGCTGCACCTTCAGATGCCCTCCAAAACAGTATCAAAACCATGGACAACACCACGAAGAAATGGAAAGTACTAAAGCAACTATAAGAAACTTCCAGTAAAGTGAAACTTTAAGTCTGTTTATAACATATTATGGCAAAAAACCACATCAATTTCTTTTTCTCAAGTTATATGTAAAAACATAATCATACGACTGAGATCAACACTGTGAGGAAACGTGCTTCATCCTCTTTAAGATTTCAGTCCATTTGATCCATAGCTCCAGAAACTAAAGAATATATGTGAAGTTTGTAAAAGATATTAGCACTGAAATGGAATAGAATATGAACCAGTGTTTGGATCTTTCACAGCTTTGAAATTGTCAGCGCTCATTCCAAATTGACCAGAATTGCAATTTCCAATTTCCCTCAGCTTACCTGATCAAAAGGTAAACAATTCAACTTCGTGAGAGATATCATCATATGCAATTGAACACACATATAAACTGGAAATAATTGATACCCTAAAATACTTTCACCATCAACCGTATCCAAGTAAAGCAGACAAAGTTAAGCAGATTTTGCTGCAATTGTCCAGGGTTCAACAAAATGAACTCTCCTTGCTTGAGGTGCCAAATAGGGAAAAAGGAATAGGAGAAGCAGATATAACCCATAGAATGTAAGAATAAAGTCACAAACAATAATGTTGGCTGCCAATGAACTCAGAAAAAGTGACTCAACTGCACAAGGCGTGTTGAAAATATGCAGACAAACCAAGATCAGAAGTTCAATAAAAACATAAACAAAAGGATTGGAGTTGTTCTATCAGCATAGTATGGTTTCCAAAATCTACACCTTGGGTTCAGGAAAGTACAAGAATCTATTCTCATTTAATCATGATCTCCAAATGCAGCAAAGATAAACCATGAACAGCTTGAACAAATTCGCCCTCTACAACTTCAAGCACTGCCAGGCTATTAATAATTTGCAAATACTTCACTACAAAATGAGTCCATCACTTCAACACGCATCACAGGATATGATGACAGAAACAAATGTAGTTCATTCTTGAACTACCTCAGCTTAACTAAATGCAATTTGTTCAGGCACTAAATGTTATGAAGGAAAAGCAGACAAAAGCACGCTCAATTGCACAAGCACAGTAACACATACCATAAGAAATACCTTCACTCTAGTTCACATATATGGAAGTGCTTACATTTCCCTTAAACCATCCTTTTGCTAATCTCAGTAATCGTTTGTCCACTTCCACAAGCATCTATTCTTTAGCAGCACCTGAAGCAAAGCTTTATCTGCTCACATTAACCTTCCCCTTCCTCCAGAATCTTCCGAATGCACTAGCCACCTCAGCTCACACTAGCTCCTTTTACTTTTGCAAAAATTCCAGATCCTCTCCTCCTCCTCCACTCTTCTCCCCTAGAACACATTTTCTTTTGCAAAAATGAAGCATTCCTATATTTACACGTGAAGAGCAAAAAAGAATCATTTAACAGCAACTACCCAAAGAAGTTCATACCACCAATGGTCAACAATCATTTCTTCCTTCATCTTTTGACGTTTTTCATCTGCTAATGGCTTCAAGCGAACAATCTGTCTTCTAGCTTGATCATATGATGGGTCAACTTCCAAAACCTTTGTCATATCTGCATATTGTAATGAACACCAGCATAGGAAACAATAAATTGTGAAAAGCCATATGGACTATATGAGAAGATTAATGAATGCCATTGGCTTTGCGTGTGTGTGTGCTTTTGTGTGTGTGAGAAAGAGAGAGAGACAGAGAGAGAGAGAGAGAGAGAGAGAGAGAGAACAAGCAAGATTGCAGCCATTACACATATAATAAAGCCACCACAAATCATAGATTAGTCTTCTTATAAGCACAAGTTTGTGCTAGAAGTTGCCAGCAGCTGCTCAATGACAGTAAAATATTCAAATTCTTACACCGACATACCTGCTATAGTCTCTTCAAATTGTTACAACTTTTCATACACCTCTGCTCTTCTTAGCAAAACACTTATGTAGTTAAGGTTTAGCTCCAATGCTTTTGTGCATTCTTTAATACCATCATCATATTTTTTTTCTGTAAAACAAACCACCAAAAAGAACTTCATCAAAATCCAGTCAAAAACTTACCAATGCATGACATATGTATAACAATGCATATAAATAATGATATCACATTAGGAGTTATTTGCCAATCAGCCAACAGGTATTAGCAACAGATAATGGAGGCTGCTGTAACGGCAACCACCACCAAGATGCTTAGTGAGGAGGCTAAGTGTATGGGTCCTCTCCAACACAGGGAAAAGAATGGGAAAAGAATACTTTAATGGACAACAAATTATAGCTTTAGGAAAAATTCTAAATACTAAGATAAGTACCTTCTCTTCTCCAAAGATAAAGGATAAGTACATCTTGTTAATGGACAACAAATTATAGTTTTAGGAAAAATTCTAAATACTAAGATAAGTACCTTCGCTTCTCCAAAGATTAAGGATAAGCACATCTTGTCTGCCCCTATGAGCTGAAGAGAATTGATATCCAAATTTGATAGTTCAAATCAAATTGAAAGGGATACAGCTCAGATTGATGAAAACAGATCTTCGAGGAACCTTATTTGGACATAGCTAACAGACTTTCTTCCATGTTCACCATTGACACATTAAGGAGATTACATACAGATTAAGGCATAGCACGTTGCCATGGCCAACTTTCCTACTCGTCAAGATTCAAATCTATCAGCTGTCCAATGTAATTGGAACAATAATAAAAGCGAGGTCTATTTAGATCTGGCAAGAAGAGGTGTAGACAAAATGAGTATTAGCTGTTTATCACTATCAGAGCCAATATATCTTCTTTATAATAACTCAAATTCAGCCTTCATGTGACCATATCTAGATAACAATGTCACCAGTCAAGAAACTTCAAGGAAACCTATAATCATGTAAAAAGACTAAATTAAACATTCACAATTTTCACAACAATGCAGTTGCAATAATATCCACTTGTCTCTTTAACAAAAAAAAAAAAAAAAGTCTTTGTTTCAGACATGAACTATGTACATGTTTTATTACAATATTATTTTTAGAATTTGCCTCAAGTTCCATCAAATGCTCTCGCAGAGAGAGTTTTTTATAACACAATCTTTATGTTTTACTACTCAGCCAAATGATACCCAAGATCAACCCATACTAATCAATTACAACATTCAAAACTGCATTCCAACTCATAGATATAGAGAAAGTTAAAGAGCAACTTTTCAAGAAATACATGCAAAAAGTACAATTTTGCCATGTATCAACTCAGCAAGATGAAAGCTTACCAGTTTATTTAACATGCAGCATGATTTGTATGGCATACTGACCGTAATTCAACAGATTTGGATATACTGGACACAGCTGGTAAAGCAATATCATACTTAGACAATGCCTCTTCATCTTGACCATCTTTAAACAATGTATTATCTTCAACTTTTGCATCGTTGGCTTCTGTTAATGCTTTCTGCTCCAAAGAGAGATAGCTTAAGAGATGACAAGAACTTCTAACAAAAATACAGCTACAAGAGTTTATAAAAAGAACCAGGGCAATAACAGGACAAGAGGATTCCCACGTGACTCCAGCTTGGATCTTCACCAAAAAATTCAGCTTCAACTTCTCTTTTGACTTTCAGAATGTTTTCTGCAATGCTGACCACCCCCAAGATAAACAGCCCAATCAGATACATTCAAAGCTTTAACAGAAGTTTCAAAAATCATCCTTTTCTGGTGGCTAACTACACACATTTTCACAGTCCAAGACAGTCCACATGAAGAAGTTCAATAGCAAAAGAAAAGAGTCTTGATTCTTAACCGTGAATCACAATCAAGTAAACAACAGATATGCTAGTCTGGTAGATAATCTGCCAGATAAATAAAAGAACAAATTTCTGAACTATGCTTCTTCCTACCATGAACAGAATAGTTACTATCTAATCTAGCTAAAATAAAAAATCCAATCCTATTCAAGTGTACAACAGACGACATAAATTGTATACCACTTCACCTGAAAGTGACTGAGTTGTATCATACAATTTTCACAAGTATCAAGATTGATACTGGGACAAATGATCAATACTCATCTTAAATACACAAGATGTATTTAATGTAAAACCTATTTCGCCATTGTCAACACTTTGAAATATTTCAAACTCCAACCGAATATTTATTACTGAGAATAAAACAAAGGAACAATGTGGTAAGAATACTTCTCCCAACTGCAGCAGCTGGTCCCTGGTATATTGAATATGTTCCCTACCCCAAAGAGAGTGTCTCCAGTATACAATAGAAAATTAAGAACAGATTGGAAAAATCAGCTAGAGCAAAAATAGCCCAATGGAACAAGTAAGAATATGGACCTAACAAACAAGGGTGACGATTGAGTATTGAGTATTACATGATTATGCAATTAACAAAATGGTTGCTAAGTCCATTACAACCTAAAAACTAGGGCATTAAGTTGGTTTAACATTTCGACCGGAAAAAAATAAACATCACATATCATTATATATTCAACCAATGGTGCAGAAGTTCCATGCAACTGCCCCATTTTAAAATAGAAAATAATTCAAATGCATGCAGAGTCCTTTGCAAACTATCCTTGGATGCAAAAGTAAAAAAGTGAGATCACAGCTGTTCACCACCAAGTCGTAACGAAATCAAGTGCATACAGAGTGGCAGGTGGCGATTAGATAGACAGCACGGCGATCTCAATATTCATCATTATAAGGAAAACGAAAACCACAATTTTGAGGAGGCCAGGCCTCAAAAGGAGCATCATTTTTTACTCCTTAAAACAATCTACTGGAGCTTTCATGTATGTAGGGCAATTTATGGGCTACAAGATACTCGTTAAACACCCACCTGAAGCCTACTCATGTTATCTCCATATTTACAGCAGATACACATCTTAAATGCACTACCAAGAATTAGGAACATTTTAATCAGTTCCCTCACAGGCTCGGCAAGGGTAACTACATACAATGAGATATCAATAGCAATACACGCTGTTGAGAAACAAAAGCTGTGTGGTTTTATCCAGCAAAGAAAGCAGAGGAATTACAGAGGGGCATACCATAATTAGCACCCCAAGAATGTTTTCAGAAAAGAATCGAGTACCCAAACCAAATTGTCTGAGGAGAAAACACTGATTTTGAGGAATGAAAAAAATAAGTTGAGAACTCAACAATTAAATTTTGGCCCGTAAAACTCCAGCTAAGCACATTAATATCAGCTTCATCAAGGAATCAATATCATCTTTCTCAAATCAAGACTATTCTCAAGCAAGAAGAGAAGCCAATAAGCTACATAAATGGCTTGCATCCCAGTGCTGCTGCAAAAATCAAGAATTTTTAATCACCTTAGAACTGTCATTTACGTATAAACACATCTTCAACTGTGCTAAAAGAAAGGTTCCATACACATAAATGAACAAGATTTCCATGATCCAACCACATTATCTGTTTTACTTGATACAGAGGCGAAAACACATGCTTCTTGGAAAACAAATTCCTTGCCGAACATAATGCACAAAACAACATCCTTGGAAAAAAATACCTTGCCTAACATAATGCAGAAAATGAAAAATGACATTCTTAAAAACAAATATCCTGCCAAACATTAAGCAGAAAACAAATTTCCACAAATACATTGTGCACATATCTATGTGATTATACATTTTTTCACACGTACAACTGGCCATGTTAATTTCCAATAACACAACTGCTACCATGTTTCCTGCACTAGTAAGTCCGCCAAACCTCAAAATTCAAAAATTTAACAATCAAAACCAGCAAGAACAAGACTCAAACTTCCATAATCAGCTGCAAAACTTTTTCTTAAAAATGCAAAACCAAAAAATTAGCACTAAACCCAAAACTAAACTAAAATCTACAAAACGAAATACAGAATCAGCACCAAACAGCTTCACTTACACACCAAACCATAAAAATCCCAAAATTTTCTAATCTGTTCACCAAATTATCTAAGAACTAGGCATAAATTCATCAAAAATTTAACATACTAACTAAAACTCGATAAGCCCAGAAAAAACAAACGAAAAAACCAGTACTTTTACATACCAAAAATCCAATCTTGAAGCAATGAACAGCTAGATAATTGAGGTAAACATGGACAGAAACCACAAAACCCAAGACCTGATATGTAATTTTTAAACAGATGACAATTAGACATGAACGAGGAGAGTGGAGCGGGCGCTGCCATGAGGCTGGAAAAAAGGAGATTAGAAGAACTGGCATCGTTGTTATTGATTGAAGAGGGTTCAAAATGAGGACCAATCAGTCTGCTGCCACCTCAGCTTCCACCTCCAGGTCTATAGCTTATCACTGTCTGATCAGCCTGAACATCTCAATCAAAAGCAATCTTCGCCGTCCAAATTTTTTGAATCAAAAAGATTCAAAATTTTAGAAGTAGATGCTGAAGGGAGTTTGCAATTGCAAGGTTTAGATTTTCAGCCGCTTATTTGTGTTGCAAGTAGCCAAAGAACTAACTGAAATTACCTATAACCGTTTTACTTTCCTGCCAAGATTCAAGAATTCAGTGTTTCTCTGCACTTGGACAACAAAAGACATACTTTGCAAACACAGACAATTACCATTTCTAAGGTTAAATGTCTGTGTTGCTAATCAAAGCAAGACATATCAAATGTGGCTTTTCCATAAACAAGAAATTGCATTACAGGGAATACTTTATTCAGTCATATGACACAATGATCTTTCAAGATTTGCCTGGCAAGATCAATTGCTCCACTTTTCTTGTAGATCAGATGCAAGTTGTAAGCTGCTTCCCGACGAAGATCACAGTAGCCTGACTTTGGAGAAGCCAGACCATCTGGTTTCTCATTTGGAAGGTTTGGCATGGGGCAATCACTTTCATGCATTGTAAGAACCTTTTCATAGTTTAAAGCAGCAAGAGAAACAAGACCGACATGATGATATGCTCGAGCTATATTATACAGTGCTTCCTGACTATATCTGCAAAGCTGTAAATTATTGTAAAGAAATGCCAATCCTTGGGCCACAGACTGATGTTTGTTTTGAAGTCTGTGACCTAGGGCCAAGTTTATCAATGCAGTTCCAGCACAAAGATTGACCAAGGGAATATCTGGCATCAGCTTGTAAGCTTCCAAATATTCCCGAACAGCTGCTTGATGCTGGCTGATCATGGTAAACTGGTGCCCGAAAATGAGAGTGAGTGGTACACAACTTTTGTGCTTGGTTCGCATGGTGTGCAAAAACTTGTTATGCTTTGAATATCGACTGTCCAGTTTTGACATTACTTTGTAATAGCAGTTCCATGCAGAAAAGCTATAAGGACGTTGATTAACAATATAGCGTGCATATTCAAAGCCGTGAGCAGGATCAGCAATAGTGTATGCTATTTGGGCTCCCAGAGTTCTAAGCTCTTCGTTCCTTTCAACAGACAAAACATTGGAGGCCAATTTCAGAGTTAAATTGATGATTTCCAATGCTTCCCAATACTTTTTCAAGGATGCTAGTGATTTGCATAATTCTATAATGAGATGATGATGTTCTGCATCTCTTATAAGGTTTGGAAGAGGAAGCTCTCTTGGCGCTTGTTGGGGAGATTCATCCTCTGAATCATCACTTATCCACTCAATTCCAGCAGCCAAAGCAGCAGCTCTTTTTGCTTCCTTCTTTTTTAGTAACTTTTTTGCTCTGGACGCTCTAGACAGATCTGATGCTGAAGCTACAGGTCTAAATCCATGAAACACAGTATCAGTCCTAACATGATCAAGTATTTTTATCCGTTCAGAAAGAACACTTTTTGATAGCTTCTTCCTTGGCCTGACCTTTTGTTGTATAGTCTCAAGAAACAATGTCTCGCGAACCACAGGAAAAAAAACATCTACAAATGCCTCTAACAATCCTTTAGCTTTATAGATTTGAGAAAGCTTCAACTTTATCTTCCCATTAAGCCACCATGGTTTTGCTGCATTTAGGTTCAAGTTAAATAGTGATTCTGATTCTTTAGGAGGACATAGAACAGAAATGGCTTCATCATCTTTATTTTCTTCAAGAAGAAGTGATGACAAAGCCAGCCGAGCATCAACACTATTCTCAAGTTTGTCTAAAGCTCTGTAGAAGTAATCAATTGATTGCAATCGTTTCCCCAGACAACAGCAACACTCAGCAATTTTCAGATACAGGCAACCATTGTTCTTAACATCATCTCCTACCAACATCATATAGTATTCTACTGCAGATTCATAATGCCCGTGATTCATTAGTGAATCTCCAATCTGAATAATCAACTGGGGATGATCATGTAAATTCTCATGTCTCAAAACATTGAAAAGAGCTTCTGCTTTTACCAAGTTTCCAAGGTGAATATGACATATTCCAGCTTTTGTGCGTAGACATAATGGCATCTCTTTCCCAGAGCAGTAAACCTGCTGTGCATGCTCAATATGCTCGAGGGCTTTATGATGTGCATTGCCTTCCATGTGTAGTGAAGCCAATATATCAACCACATTTAAATCAGGTTCCTTGCAACAATTTCTGAGATAGCTTTCCAGTACAGTGACTGCACGCTCAGATTGGCCACATTTTTTATACAGCTGGGCCGCAGTCTGTAGTACCTTTACATTGTCGGGACAGAGCTGTGAAATTTGCTCATATGAATCAGCAGCTTTCAAATAATCACCCAACTCAACATAAAGAGATGCACGGTGAAACCGCAAATTGATATCTTCAGGATCTGCTGTTATTGCTTTAGAAAGGCAGTACCTGGCTTGTCCTGTATCACCTTGTTCTACGGACCATGTCACAAGAAGCTTCCACAGAGATGCATCCTTTGGGGTTAAATGGGCAGCAATCATGTAGAAATCCAAGGCTCTCTTCTTATCACCCATCTCATTATAGATGAGCCCAAGCCTATGATATGGATCAGGAAGATTGGGAGAAAGACGAATCACTTCATAAAACATCCCTATGGCCTACAAGCTCAGAAAATCTACAATGAACAAGAAAATTGATAACCAAAAACAACCATTATAGACATTGCCCTTCTAAAGATTCCAAGCACACAACCAGAAAATGCCCAAGTCAAAATGAGATTCCGACCAGTTCTAATTAACATAAAGTGCTATGTGAAGACAAAAAGTGACCATCGTATTGAATTTCTCAAAAAGTGCGAGTAAAACTTCATAAGAAATAACTCGGCTTTTACTGAGCTTGTACAGTTACTTCACTGTGCCTAAAAGAAAACTAAATATGCTATTTTTTATAACCATTATAACTAGATCCTCAATACAAAAGGTCTGACTTAGCACAAGACTTAATTCTCATATATCCAGAACAAAGTCAATGCATTCAAACTGCAAGAAACTTATTCACTCAAAGGAGAGGACCAACACTTTGCAAAGCAGGCTAACAAAGTGAATAGATCTGTAATTTTGCATTCCTTATGAAGAAATAGTTCTTCAGCCAACATCATTGTAGATGCCCATGAATAACAAAATGCAAGATATCCAGTCAAAGCAAATGGTAAACAAACTGAAATTTACCCAAAAAGAGAGACAATTAAGGAATGGTCACCACCATGCCTTCCATAGCAGTAATTTGCATGGATATAGTTAAAACCAAATGGTAAATCAAGTAAAGATTGCCCTACAGAATGACAAATAAGGCAAGCTAAGGCCATACCTCTCCATAGCGGCCATGGGCATAATGAAGAGTAGCATCACCAAGTTTTCGAGTCACTTCAGGACTGACTTTATTCCTTGATCCCTTTCGTCGACCTCTTCTCTTGGACTGCACAAGGTAAAAAACAAGCAGTTTGCAAAATGTCCCAAAACCAAAAAAAAATAGGGTAGCATAAAACTTCAGAAGATAATGCAACAAAAAAAACCTTAAAAAACTTAAATATGAATCCAACCAATTTTATTTGTCCGCAAAGCCAAAAAAAAATGTCATGAACAGAGAAAAAAAAGATCAGGAATGTGAATGTGGCTCTCAAATTTCTTTTCCTCAGTCTTTGCCTCAAGCTGGGTATCTCGCTAAGGTGTTGGGCTGCTTGGCAGGAAAAACAAGAGAAAGATAGCTTCTTAGAAAGGTCTCCTACAGATTAAAATGGTTTTTGCAACCATCTCCATCTTGAAACACTGTCAAATTACTCAAATAAAGATGGATAAAAAAGTTACTTACACTAGTCTGAGTTGTGACTTTCAATTTGGTAGAGACAAGGTCCAGTGATATTTTTGTTTTAGGTGTTGATAATGAATTAGAGTGAGTCCCAAAAGACTTGGTACTAGCTAGTGTGCTCTTACCCAGGTTTTCATGGATTAATTCCTATATATGCATTATGAAAAGACTTACATATGTCCACTCAAGACATGAGTTAAAATAAATAAATGAAGCATATGAAGACCAATGGTTTGAGGTGGCACCAGAAACAGAATATGCTCCCCTGAAACACCCAGAATATAAACGTTAAGGTACTAACTATTCTAAGAAATCTTTATCAATAGAAGTTTCCTTTCACGATGGCAGCAATGCTTATAACTAAAATACTTGACGGAGAACATGAGAGCCAAGCTGCTGGCCTTGTTCCTGCTGCTTTTGATATAATGGTGACAGATATCAGACTGCATATGTAGGGAAGCTGCTTGGCCGCATTCTTGCTGGTTTCTCAAAATCTTAAGCATTACCAAAATCGGACTAGATTATGTTTGGGCCACGGGTGAGCAAAATGAGCAAAAAATTAAAAAAACAAGTCCACAGGTCCACGGCAAAAGTCACTCAACAGTTAAAGGAATATCTATGGCTCAGATTCCATTCGTCTACAATCTGATCAAAGAAACCCAAAAAAAAGGAAGCATTATCAACTATGGTAAAATTGAACTCAATCTATTAAAACAGCTGTTCTCCAATTATCATATACTTGTAAAAGCTCTTTAATATAAGTCCAAAAGAACAAAGAAACAGCCAAAAAGGAGGGGGTCATTTCACAGGATTGCCAATCACTTTGTCACCAAAGAGGTTGCAAGGTCAAGAAAAATCTTACTCAAAATGAAAACTGGAAAAGGAACCAACAAGAGTAATTTTTTCCCCAAAAAAATGAAAAAAAGGAACTATATTAAAGAGAATTACGTGGGTGAATCCAAAACATGGTTGCATAGATATGGCGTTGTACTTTATTGAACACATTACAAGAGTGAAACAACATGAAAAGACACGTCCTTTTCATCAACTGAAAGGTCATACCTACCACATTGAAGCATGAAAACTAAGCCTTTAGGTTTCACAGTGCATCTTGGCTAGTGCAAAAAGTTAATCATAAGTTGTATTTTCAATGCGAAATTATTTTTTTTTAGTCAATGCATTCATAATAAAGCAGATGCATGAATGCAGCACAATGTTACAAGAAAAAGACATGATTTTGAAATTGTCTAGACTAGTTAAGCTCGAAATCCTCCAACTTAGCCACAAGTGCAAGAGCAAAAATTGGTGAAAGCACAAAGCTATGGTGGAAAAAAGTGAACATGCATGAATACCATACCTTCCTGGATCTTCTTCTAGAGCCATAATTCATGAGTTCCATTATTTCTTCCATGGTTGCACCAGAAACATCCTCTTGTCGTTGCCGTGGTTTTTTAGCTGCAGGTACTTCCCTGCCACACCACCAATGAAAGAAACGAAAAGAACATAATATCAGCAGAGCATTGAGCAAAAAAGTTGGAAACTTGAGAAAAAGAAAAAACTTTTAAGGGGATTCCAATGGGAAGTATTAAATCACATGCCAAAAAATTCATTTTTCTTTCCTTCTTTAGGTACATAAGAAAACATTAATTCCTTTATGTGCAAAAAATTACAATGAGAACAGACAGTTTCACAATGGTTCAATTGTTTTCAGTGAGTAGATGCCACCTTACTGATACCAAAAATTGACATAGGAGACTCAAACAAAGCCACACTTACTCTCTACCTCCCTAGGTAGGCCATCTAAGAGACCCAGCAATGCCATGGCAATATCAGGTTTTAGCTGGAGACAAAAGAAAGCTAAATCACCATTACCACCCACTCAAAATTGGAAACTCGCCAAGATTCCAAAAAATAAAGCAATGAAGAAAAAGGCTAGATCATCTGATCAAAGACAGCTAAATGAAGCTGTTAAGAAGTAACCAGGTAGCACATTCAAAAGAAACGAGATACAGAAACAACAAAGTCAAACTGCAAATATATATATATGCCAGTGTGTGTAAACTTCTATAACCTCAGCAAAATCTTCAATAAAACCAGAGGAAAAAGATAGCTCCTCTATTAGCGCGACCAATTCTTTCAAATTTTTACAATGTAGGTCGCCCTTATTTAGTTCCATCAACAACAACAACAAGAGAAGCAATCTTCTATAACCTCAGCAAAATCAACAGCCGGATGACTTGATTGTTTCCAAAATTTATTAAACATGTCTTATTGAAGCAAACAGAACACAATTTGCATGAAGCTCTTGATAGGAAACAAACGATGAATTTTCAATCAAAATCACAATAACAAGAAGACGGAACTAAATAAGAGCGACCTACGTTGTAAAAATTTGAAGAATTGGTCGCGCTAATAGAGGAGCTATCTTTTTCCTCTGGTATTATTAGCAATACTCATTCAAAGGACTTGAAGAAATAGTGCAAGTTGCTTTTGATTAGCAAATAGTCAGAAGGAGAGAGAGAGGGTACCCTTGGGGTATGGCTTGGAGACGGGCCTTGCGCTTTTTGGCAGCCAAAGCTTCATAGTCGTGCTCCAGGCGCTGGAATTGTTCGTAAGGCTGGAGCCCAGATGCGTCCTCTTTGGTAAAAGCCAGAGGATCCATGTCATCACTGAACCTGAATTTATACCCTTCTTCCTCTTCATCCTCATCATCATCATCTTCTTCTTCTCCTTCAATATTAGCCATAGTGTTAGCAGTAGTGCCTTCTCCTTCATCATCGACTTCATGTTCTTCTTCCAATTGTGATTCCAATTCCATAGGATGCTCATCTGCATGGAACTCACTGCTGCTACCTACAACCCCAGCACCCTCGCCCTCCTCCATTCTGCTCTCCACCCAAGCGCTAATTGAACTCTGCAAAGGAAAAGCCAAAAGCCTTAGGGTCCGTTTGGTTGGACTGAAAATATCTTTCATATCGAAGTCATTTTCCTGGAAAATCACTTCCTTCTCCATAATATTCTGGTGTTTGGTTACTTAGTGAAAATATTTTCCAAATTCCTTTTTTTCATAATTTTCTGGTATTTGGTTTGTCAGTGAAAATATTTTCTGACTTCCTTTTTTAGTATTTGTTGATATGTTGCAATATTTCCTATTCTCAAAACATTCCTCTCATTACAAGTTGTTTTTAGTTTCTATCCGCTATAATCATATTATCATTTTTAGTACGAATCAATTGAACTTGTAAATAATCACAATAAATTAGCTCATAATTTGAATCGTATAATGATTCATTATTCAACAGTTATTCTTTTAAGCTAAGAACCTCAGTGCTAATGAACTCCTATAACTACCAGAAAGCAGCTTAAAATTTCAATAAATAAAGATATTTCAACCAAATGTTTTAGCCAAATGGAAACTGCAGGTCATATTATCCAAAAGAAACGTATATCAGAATATTAAAGAAAAATGACATAAACCACCAACAGATCAGTGCACAGGCTAAGTATCAACAAAAAGACACCCTGCAGCACTGCAAAGGGATGAAATAAGTCAAAAAGTAAAACAAAAGAGACAACACTCAAGATTTTAACAACAACACAATAGCACATAACAGAAATCAGATAAGCATCAACAATCTATCTCACATCATAGCTCTCCCTTCTTCTCCCTAGTTCCTTCACACCCCCTCAACATCCCTCTAATGTAGTCATCATCTCTAAACTTGCTCTCTCAAATAAATTCATGGCAATAAACGATGCTTGCTGCCATCACATGGTAGAGAAATTGTATCATTTGTCTTCTGCTTGAGACCTGATCAAGTACTCCTTGACTCTTTTTCCAAAAAAAGAAGACATTAATGGAGCAACAGACACGTGTCCAGAGAGCAATGGATCCAAATTCAAATCAGATTTGTCAACCTGAAAGTATGTGCAACTTCATACAACCTGTAGAACCTAGCTATAAGTTGACCAACAGAATTACTACTCGCGCAATGAAGTGTAGATTTTCATGATTACATGACCATATAAATGTATTTTCACAAAAATTGATTCCGTCCCTACCCTTGACTTGATCTTTAATTCGTGAAACAGAGTTAAGGCTTCTGGGATCCCTTCTGATGAGAAAGTGAAGTTTGCATATGCAATCAACATAAGAAAGCTAGTCAAGCCATCACTACCAGCAGGATACTGGGGAATTCTGACCAAGGCTGAAGACCATGTCGATCAACCGATATATAAAACAGCAGAATTGATCAACAAGAGCAAATACAATGTATCTGATGAATATGTTCGATCATTTATCGATTTTCAGGAGCTAAATTATCATGAAGGGACCACAGTAGGAGCAAAGGTGAGTGGAATTACTGATTGGAGACACTTAGGCCATTCCACAGTGGACTTTGGTTGGGGAGGTCCTGTTACAGTTTTTCCTCTGTCAAGAAACCTACTTGGAAGCGTTGAGCCCCGTTTCTTTTTGCCCTATTCTTCAGCAAATGAAGGGGAAAAGGATGGTTGTAAACTTTCTGTGTGTTTGCAAGAACATGCTGTTTCAGGTTTCAAAGAAGACATGAATAAGTTGAAGAATTTAGAGCCTGGATTCCTTTGAATGAAGGGTTTCTTGTTATCTTTGTCTATGTTCCCGTCAAATTGAAGAGGTTTCAACTTGGTGAAATTGGCAAACCTTATAAGGGTCTTTGGACAAATGACCTTTTGCCTCAACATTTTCATTTGGTCCCGCAAATAAATGGGGAGTTGAAGGCGAACAATTTTTAGTGTATGTCTAGTTATAAAATCAAAGTCAACAGGCTAAATACTCTCTCTGCAATTAGACATTAGATCAACATAATGCAAATTTTACAAGTAAAAGCTACTCGCATGTATGGCTACGGGACTGAAATCCTGATATCATACCAATTAAGAAACGTGTTGATGACACAGGATTTGGGTCAGTAAAGTATTGAGAGAAGCAATCAAACAACCAGAAAGACAGTCAGAATTGCAAGTTCAAGTTCCCAATAGGCAAAAGCCACAGAAATTAGTAATCAGATTCCAAGAATCATAAAACCCCCAAAACTCAGCAGCCAAATTAATTCATTGGCATCAATCAAATCAAATGTAACCCTAATCAGGTAAGAACAAACTAAAACAAAAGCAACCCACAAAAATTCATTCAAATCCAACTTCAAGAATCTACACCAGTAACTCTAGACAATTTTTCAAAGGAAAAGGGAGGGAAAAAAACTAATAAGAGACTATCATACCTCTGGAAATACTTAAGGAGTCTTCACCCTTGTTGGAGATGCTGTTGCAGGAACGGGGATGAGATGTCGCTGGAGATGGTTTGCCGAAGAAGGGATTGGTTTGCCTATGAGATGTCGCTGGAGATCGTCTTTTATCGCTGCCGCAGAAGGGATCGTCTTTTATCGATGGTTTTCCGTTGAAGGCTGTGAAAGAAGTCTGATTTTACTAAAGGAATCGGTGTAACTTATTTTTCATCAGAAATCATTTTCCCAAATTAAATTGCGTCCAAACAGTGGAATGTTTGGAAAAAATGTTTTCCGTCCAATTAAACGGACCTTACTCCTGTATATTCGAGCCGGAATTGATTAAAAGCTATTATCACTTTACTTTACCGTACCATTAAATCAATTTAACGAGTTAAAGACCTTTAATCATGTATATTTTCCCGCAACTGGAGCTAGGATTGATTAAAGGTTATTATCATTTTATTTCTCTTTAATGTTTGGTACCACTATCAATTTCTCTCGTAACATTATTATCTTTTAGTCGTTTTACTCCAAAATTAACGATCAAACTTAACGAAATTTGTTAATTGAAGTGAAAGACATATTTAGCTCTTAAAATTACTATCTCTTTACTCTCATAAACTATAGCCTCGTTATCAATTTACCCCCTGGAGTTATGTATTAGGCAATTTACCTCGCCATTAAACCAACTTAGCGAGTTAAAGAACTTTAGAAAAATAATAAAAAAATTTAGAGTGACTCTTCTCCTTTTATTATCAAGAAAAAAGTCAAAGTGTTAATCTCTTTTTTCTTGACAATCTTATTAATATTAAAAAAATAGAAAGATGGGGAGAGGGAGGGTGAGGTGGGAGAGAGAGATAGAGAGAGAGAGAGAGAGAAGAACTCAATTCTTTTTAAAAAAAATAAAAATAAGAAAGAATTAAATACTTTTATTATTTTAAAATTATTTCACTTTTCTATTTACCATCAAATTCCAATCATAATCCCAACAATCTTAAAATAATACGATAATGTTAGACTCTGTTTTGTTTTCTTTCCTTCCAAAATATAATTTTCTGTCTCCTTCTTTCCTATCTCCTTTTCTTTTTCTAGTATTAATAAGTGTGAAAATAATTTTTGAGAAAAAGATCTCTTAAAGTGAAAAATAAGGAAGAATAATCATTCCAACTTTTTATTTTTAATTACATATAAAAAAGAAAAATATATTTAAAATTTTTTTACCATACTAGTTAAATTATCGATGAGATAAAATATTTAGAAAATAATGTTAGGAATTAAAGCGATTGTATCACTATAATTTCAAGAGAAAAAGTGATAATAACAATGTGATAATGCTATAGAATAAAGGGGTATTTCTGTCCAAAAATTCTTAACATGTTGAGATGAATTATTTATGGGGATGAAGTGGCTAAAAGATAACGTTAAGAAGTAAATTGACAGTAGTTATATAGTTTAAGGGGGTAAAGTGATAATAACCCATGATTAAATAGTCTAATGGCTATTTACTTAAACCCAACCGTTAAATCCATCCCACCCAAGCTCACCCAACCCAACATCACTGTCATTTGTCATATGTTTTCACTTTTATTTCATCCATAGAATTAGGGTAAATTTCACAAACCTCCCCTAAAGCTTTACACAATTACAGGTAGCTCTTCTCAAATTTAAAAAATTATATTTATCTCCCTTACTTTTACTTTTTAGGTAACAAAACCTCAAATGAGATAAGCAAAAAAAATGGTGTGAATATCCTAAACCATCCTCCTGGATTATTTTTTAAGTTCAAAATTACCTCTACCATCTCCATTCCTTTATCACTACCGGTCACTCCACACTACCATCTCTCTAGCTCCTCTTCCACTAGAAAAAAAAAAAAAAAAGACTGCAATATATGTTGAACATTAAGCCCATGTTCCATCCACTAAGCCTCCTATAAGTTCTCTCTCTCCCTCCAATAGTCAATCTATCAAGACATCAGGCTACCTATTTGATTCAATGTTGCCAAATTGTAAGGAAACTTACTAGCGTTGTTTCTTTCTGGAACTCCTTCATGTTTTTATACTTTTTAACGAAATATAACAATCTAACTTAAGACTCCTAATGGTTTCTTTCAAACTTGAAGTTGAATTAGCTAAGTAGTTTCTTCAGTTAATGATGACAATAACCAACTTGTACAAGTGAAAGCTCATTCCATTACCCTAAAAATCATTAGTTAATCCAAAGAGTTTTACAACTCTCATAACTAACCACCAACTAACTACAAATTGAAAATTCATCCAATTAATTGAGAACTACTTTATAAGTGAGGGTCACCTTCATAAGGGTTTTACTTCTCCTCTTTGAAAAAACTTATAAACTCAAATTTTTCCATACCTATACAATAATCAAAGTATATTTCTATATAAATATCACACTTGAAAGCTTGTATTTTGTGTAGGCAAAATTCCCTCTTCTTCTCATATTTGAGGGTATTTGTAGGTGGTGAAATTTTGCCCTAAAAGCCTTTCCAACAATCAAAAAATTAGTTGTTGATAAACTAGTCGTTGGAACTATCGGACGCCTAATATGAATTCTTTGTGTCCAACACTCGATCAGATGTTCGATCCAAATCTTCTGCATCTAACAAATGCATCCGAAAGGAAGTTAGAATGTATCGATCTTTACTCTCAATGGTGCATCCACTAACATTCGTTGTTCCTTTTGCATTTAAATACTCTTCATATATAATTTCAATTTTTCAAAACGGGTCTGTCTAATGGGCACCTATTAGGATGTACTTCAGTTATTAGAATTTTAAAAAAGTGGCATTAACTAGAAAAAGTGCATAAATGTAAGAAAGGATACTAATTATTAATATATGAATATATGTAATAAGTTAGGTGAAATTTTAATGTGTTAATGAGTGCCTAATGGCATCCGTTAGAAAAATTATTTCAAAAATTAATATATGAGATCTATCTTCATAGGCAAACATTAATAAATGTGTCTACTATTAAGTTAAACATCTTTTTTTTTAAACAAACGATACCAATTATATATATATTAACACTTGAAATTACAAGAATTAATTACAAAACGGGGTAACTACCCCCAATATCTTTCCTAGCTAGTTCTGATAACCAAGATGGGAATGATCCCTCCCATTCAATTATCCTAACTGACTTAACTGCAAATTGAGCCAAAGCATGGCTACAAGTATTAAGTTAAACATCTGCCAACCTCAATTGTCCATTTATCTCATGAGATTATTATGTTAGGGAAAGAGAGCATGTCCATGTTCAGTTTTCCACTTCTCGAGCATCCTATGATTATTATAAAAACCTTGCAAAGAATTTGTACTTCATAATTTGACAAAGTATATAAGGAGACTTTGTTGATGGTTTCCCGAGTAACTTCATTTTGCTGGCCTTTATGTAGCTTGGAATATGTTGATGAGACATCGGTTTAATGATTAAAGTTAAGGTTTTAGAAATTAATGATCTTTTATTCTAAGTATATGTTAGTCTTTATCATACTATTTGTGGGTTATCACGTGTAATATTGTTTCACTTGATTGTTTAGTTGTAATTCAGGTGCATTAATCCCACCAACATGGGTTTTTAGTAAGCATGCCAAAAATAAAATACTTCAAACAATAGTTTTGGAATGTGGGTTACATATAATCATATAAACGTACGTCATTGGAAAAGAAACTAGTAGTTCCGAATTTGAGATCAGTACTTACGCCTATCATATATAGCATCAACTCATGCTAAGTCCAAGCCAAACTTCACTACCTAACTTTGTCAAAAAAATATATATATATTCACCACCTAAGATTTCATAATCTACAATTGGATTATCTCATATGGAAAAAACTGCACAAAACAACCCTCATATTTTGTGTTTTAACTTTTTATTTTATCCTTTGCTTTTAAATTAGGCATGCATTTATATCCCTCACAAAAGTGAAACACACTGATTTGTCCCAAAATCTGATTTTGCTCACTTTTTAACTTGAAATCATGATGGAATCAACGCGGTAACGAATTTTATAGGATGAAAAGGACGAATCAGGGATTTTGACCTACCCATGACTCTAATTTTACTTTTTTCTAATTTTAGTTTATCCTAAACTTCTAATCACTCGAGTCATATCAGATCAAGTATAAAGTTAGAGTCATGGATCGGTCAAAATCTGTGATTTGCCATTTTACTCTAAAATTCATTAGGTGTCGATCTGGTGATGGATTGCAATGAAAAAAGTGATGGGAATTGGATTTTGGACCCAGATTGGCGTATTTCACTTTTAGGAGGGATGCAAATACATCGTTTTAAATGTAATAGATAAATAAAGTAGAACTGCAAAATGCGAAGGACATCCCGTGCATTTTTCCCACATCATATTCCATGAGTTTCATGCATAACAAATTCTGAAGTGATTGAATAAGAATGTGTATCATATCCAAAAAGTGTCATAACATAATCCTTTCAAATTCTCTATCTTTACATAGGTTTGATAAATTTAATACTAGTTTCAGGTCTTTCAACAAATATGGTCATTACGAAGGTGGTAGTAAATCAACTTGGAGATGTGCATAATTCAGTTTGTACAATAAGTTATTGATAAGTGTAAATTGCTTAACTGTTTGTGTAAGTTGATCCAATGTCCACATATCAAATGTTAACCAAAAATGTTAAAAGAAAATTGACCATGTGTAAGAACTTCAGAAAATTCCGGATGCTAAAGTCATCAAATATACTACTATAAAATCCCAGACTTTGAGTTTTAAATTGCTACATCAAAAAGTTCAATCCAAGTTATTACTTATTAGTAGACAAATTGTTAGTAGCCCTAACCAAGATGTTATGTACCAATCTATATCCTTTCTCCAAACCTATGTGGTGCATTGGGTGTCAGAGTTAACCTTTTAGAATCTTGCATGGCATGATGCTTGTTGATCCATCACAGCCTTTGAGAGCTGACCTATATGAACAAAACAGGCAATTTGCATTCTTGAGTGTTGAGACCCTTCACAGTGTTGATGCAACTAATTGAATGGATCGCGGGGCGGTATACAATGTGATTTTCCTGGATACTATATACCATTAGGTGCAACCACATTCAGGGTAAGAAATTTTGTTGAGGGTCAGCAGCCTGTGAAGATGTTCTATTGGGGCCAGTAATCAGCTCAATCCAACCCCTTTTCCCGTAAGATTAATCAACACAACCAAGAAGGTGAGGATGAATAGTTGCACCAAGAAATGTTTAAACCCCATATCCTTGATTTGGTGTATATATTAGGTTGGTGCAAATTGCGATTGCTCCTTACCAAAAGGATCTGACTGTCAAAACCAAATAGTTCACTTGACTACAGAACTAATAGAAAATCTGATTCAGCTTCTAAGATTTCATCCCAGTGTTGCCTAGCTATTCAATTGGCCTTACCCTGGAATGCACTTATGGGTTCTCATTTGCTCTTTTGACTTCCTGGATCATGCTGGTAAGTCGTAACATGTTGATTGAGTAAATGCGACTCTAGACTGAAGATGAAGTTTTACTTGGTGAGATGACTCGGCAAATTAGCATTGCAGATTTCATATATAGTTACGATGTTAACTAGTAAATTTTCATTCATAATTCAATAACCAACTGCATTGCATTATTAAGTTAAATAAAAGATTTTTAGGCAATTTTGTTTTCCTACTTTCTTATTCTCGAGTGCGTGTGATTGAACAAATTAAGCTACATGGTTGAATATTACTGTGGGAATTTCATGATGGACTAGAATGAAAATATCAGGAAAATCCACCAATTTGAAGTAACAGCACCTAAATTTTAGTTGTAGATGGCACCATGACATAGCTACGTCATTGGCATAGATAACTGTTCCCTTCTAATTATCTTCTGCAGAAATTTTTACGTGAATTATTGGTTTAAGTATGGTTTAAACCCCACTGCCAAAATGGCACCTACTTCTCCTCCCGTTTCATGTACTAGGAATTATTACCAGTACCTCGATCTGGCTTGATATCTTGATTACCAATTCAAGGTGACACCTACACAAACCGATTCTTGATGCCCTACACATTCAAGTTAAGAAAATCTTTTGAAAGCTCAGTCATTGATTTACAACTTGAAGTACTGCTTCTCAGCTGCCACTTAGGATGGAATTCTAAATTAAATTGACAGAGGGAACTAAAACAAGAAGGTTAAAATTGATCCTCTATCAACAGTAAAATAAGATCATAGACTCGGTCCTTGGGTACAGAAAGTAGCTGCTATCCGCAGAACTTGACTTCTTGTTTAAGTATTGGCTTTTTATGATTTTACTCAACAAATTAAAGAAACCTAAAGATGAATTTCCTGCAAAGTTATTCAATCGTTCATCTTTTAAGCTATCAATGTTCCCGCCTTTCTCTAGCACTAAAGAAATAGCAAATGCTGAAGTCACAATATCAATCAATGTTGAGCTAAACTAGATCTACAACTATCCAGGACAATGAAGGTGTGCTTTTTAGTGGGAAGATTAATTACCTTCCTGTTAAGTGGTATGCTGCAGCCAATCTGATAATTGGGTGGCAGCCTGTGTTTGATATCATGAATGCTCTCAGGAATCAGAATATTCAAACAAATCCAGTGACCTACAATTGAAAGATGATTTCTTGAATATTAGATTTACCTTCACTACTCTAAATTCAGAAGAGTTCATTTGTCAAATAACTTCACAAATTTTACAAGATATGCTATACTTCACAGTTCAAAAATACCTCTGTTAAAGTAATTTCAGCCTCCTACGCTACATAGTTTTAGCTGTATTTTAAAAGGCCTGGATCTTTTCCTTCTTTTGAGAGAAGGACTAGACCTAGGGCCTTCCTTCCTTAGTTTCGTTTCCTCTTTTTTTTACTGGGCTTCTTCTTCCTGCTTCGTGTATAATCTCTTCACAACACACTTTGCCCCACAATCTGGAAAATTTGTGAGATCATAATAACGTGGTGCAATTTCAATCAGCCACTGTCCATCAATAGCAGTTACCATGCGGATAAAATTCCTTCCAGTTACCATCCGTTCGTTATACATAAGCCATTCTAAGGGTCCAAGTGAACCTTTTGATTGTCTTTCACAGTCAAGTAATCCCCACTGCACTCGAGGTGACCACCAACATGGAAAAAGCCAGCCAACATGGCTTTCGGATGCTAACATAATAGTCATGGCTGCTGTTAAACAGATACAGCGGAACGGAAGAACAAACAAGAACAAGCAAGAACAAATTTGGGAGAAATCAGATTTTTCTATTAGGGTTCGGAATGTATCAGATATTTTGTACAGAATGGATATAAGGTATATATATACAACCAAATAACCAAAACGGACTGGATCCAAAAATTAGGCCCAAAAACCGAGACCCAAACTAAAACGGATACAATATCTAATATATACTGTAAGCTCAGCGGAGGTCGAAGATCTGATTCAAGGTATTTCAACAAGTCTCTACCTTGACTTGAATCTTCTCGGAAACAGATGTAGCAGACGCACTGATGAAGTGCCAGACGTACTCAGAGTCTTCTTTTACCATCAGAATTGTCTCTAAGTACCATCAGAATGCCCATAAGGGCTATCAGAAACTTAGGACATTTAGCAAGTCCAAACAGTGTTTGAACTTACTATGAGGAACCGGCTTGGTGAACATGTTAGCAGGATTATCAGCAGTGCCAATTTTCTTCACCTTGATCCTTGTCTCAAATCTCAAGAAGTGATATCGGACATCAATGTGTTTAGTCCTCTCATGATGAACTTGATCCTTGGCTAGACATATTGCACTGAGACTATCACAATATATATTAGCCTGATCCTGATGTAGGCCAAGATCTCCAACCAGCCCCTTTAACCAAATTCCCTCTTTAGCAGCCTCCGTCAGTGCCATATACTCTGCCTCAGTAGTGGACAGAGTCACTGTAGGTTGTAGAGTTGGTTGTATTAGAATGACAAGACTTATGTATTGAGCTAGTATTAGTTAAGTTTGTGATTTTGTTCATTTTACTCACAAAAGTTATGTGTTCTTATAGGGTGAAATGATCAAACCTCAATTAGGAGTGAAATGGTGGATTAACCAAGTGATATTAGGAAGATTGAGAAGTCACTACAATGACTAAATGAAGCGAAGCAACCCAAACACTTGAAAGGATGAAGAACGGAAAGTGAGAAAAAATAGGGGAAGAGAAACTGCAGCCGAATGCTGAGGATTCAGCCGGTTTCTATCTACAGTTTGCAGGCAGCAAGTTACCTTCAATGATCAAAAATAGGGCACTACAAACTCTAGCAAAAAATCATGCATGGATTGGCAATCCAGGCACGGTTTATATACAATCCATGCATGGATTCTTTGCAGTTGCAACTTGGCAATTTGCATGACTTGCTTGTTCACTATCTATCCTTGATGTGACATATAGGGTTGTATTGCATCAGTATTTGAGGCTCAAGGAGCTTCTTTTGTTGACTCTTCTACAAGAAGAAAAACAAGAATCAAGAGAAGACATAACTTTAGTTTAGTTTTAGCTTCAAGAACAACTTTTTCTCTAGTTTTTTCTAGCTTGGCTTAGTTTTACATTTTCTTGAGAAAACTTAAAGAACTCCTGATGCAATTCAATAATTTGATGGCAATGAAGATGATGAAGCTTGGAGAATCCTATCTAATTTTAGCTTCAAGAACAACTTTTTCTCTAGTTTTTTCTAGCTTGGCTTAGTTTTACATTTTCTTGAGAAAACTTAAAGAACTCCTGATGCAATTCAATAATTTGATGGCAATGAAGATGATGAAACTTGGAGAATCCTATCTCTTCACTTGAATTAGCATTTTCTTCGTCCCCAGTCTCTTTATTGTTAGAGTTTTTGTTTAGTTACATTAAAGGCTTGAACTTGGTTCTTGCATCTACTGCGTCTAGCTAGATTTTTTTGTTCTATAAATAGATGAAGCTATGTGTGCTTGATTATTGCTATGTCTTATACTTGTTAGTTCACCTATTCTATCTTTAGTATTGTGAATGCTTGATCAACATTTGCAAATCATTTTAGTTGTTGTTAATCTATGAAAATAATTAGCAATGATAAAAACGGAATAGATGAAACTTAATGAATAAACATATAAAAGTAGTGGTACACTTAATTAGAGAAACTAGATCTTAAGTAGTGGTACACTTAAATAGGTGGATGTTCTTGGCATTTTTAGATCTAGATTAAATCTTCAATTGTGATTTTACCATGAAAGCAGAGAAACTATAGTCATGACTAAATTCGGTTCATTAGCAAAAGTGAGTCCCGAATGCTTGAGTGAAATGCATCCTATGTAAGACAGGTGCAATAGTAATAAATGACCATTTCATCCATAGGTGCATTAATGGATTCTATTCCCTAGGACATTTGTGTTTAATTGAGCTTTTTCAAGTAATTTTCCATTACATTGTTATAATATCATTGTTGTTTTACTTTTGTTAACTTGCAAGTTAGTCTAAATAATAGAGTGAGTTAAAAGTTTCAGTAATTGGTAGTGATCCTTACGGGATCAATCCTAACTCCTCTTATACTACAACAATAACCTGTATATTTGCAATGAACGAGGAATTAAGTATAAAATTTAATGCGTAGGTTCAAATCTCATCAAATTTGGCTCTATTGTCGAGGATCAAGGCAAAATTGAGGCTAAGCAAATTTTATTAATCTAGACATTGTATTTTATGTTATGGATATATTTTGACTTCGTAGATAGTATAGTTTGATAATTTTATCATTTGGCTTTGGTTCTTATTAATCTTTTGATTTTTGGGTTGATTATAGTGTTTCCATGGAGCTTTACGAGTCATTGTTCTATTGGATCCTGAAATTGAACGGACTCTAAGAAGGCAACAAAGGAGTGCACTACAAGAGATAGTAGAGGCTCAAGGTGAAAGGGAAATAATAATTGAACTCCCACTAATTGAACTGATGGCTGAGGAGGCAAATAGAGCATTAAGGGATTTTCCGTTACCTGGAACTGGAACTGGCTTACAAACAAGCATTGCAAGACCTACAACAAATGTTAACAATTTTGAAATTAAACCTACATTAATTCAAATTGTGCAGCAATTTCAATTTCGAAGTTAATGCAACTGAAAACCCTAATTCTCATTTATCAATTTTCTTGGAAATTTGTGACACAATTAAGCTTAACGAAGTAAGTGATGATGCAATTAGGTTTAGATTGTTCCTATTTTCATTGAGAGAAAAATCCAAGGTTTGGTTGCAATCATATACGTTTAACGCATTCACTACTTGGACTGATTTGTCTTAAACTTTCTTAAATAAGTACTTTCCACCTGAAAAATCTGCCAAACTTCACATGCACATAACCAATTTTTGTCAACAAGAATGCGAGACATTGTATGAAGCTCATGAGCAATTTTAGGAGTTGTAACAAAGATGCCCACACCCTAGTTCACCCAATTGACTCATTGTTCAAACATTCTATATAATAGCCTCACATATCCAACAAAAACTCATGTAGATTCTGCAACGGTGGAGCCTTGATTAGCAAATCAGTCAGAAAATCTCAATAGTTAATCGAAGAGATGGCTGCTAACAACTATCAATAGGTTAAAGAGAGAGATAATCCTGAGCAAACTGCAAGTATTTACAAGATAGAGTCTATCAACATGTTGATTGGAAAATTGGATAATATGGTTCAAATGCTTAATAAACATGTTGTTGTTGGTTCTAGTTCTAATTTCAATGTAAGTATGGCATGTTATACAACTTGTGGAGATGAACATGAAGATTCTATTTGTTCAAATATTGTGCAGGTCTAATTTGTGAAAATTACAACTGTCCACCCAACAATATCTATATTCTAACACATATAACCTGGAGCAGAATAATCACCCTAACTTCAGATGGAAGGAACAAGGGAACCAACTTAGACCACCAAATCACCCTGTTTTCAGCCAAGTCCTGCACCTGTGAAGACTAAACTTTCTTGGGAGTTAGCCATCGAAAGACTAGTTAGTAACACAAATGAGAAATTGGAGAAGTTTGCTTGTAAGACAGATAAGAAGATCGAAAAGTTTAATAATACCTCCGTTGAAAGGTTTGAGTGAGTTAAGGGTAGACTAACCAAATGATGAATATGTATGGGAACATAGAAGTCAAAATTGGTCAAATAGCTAATGCATTGAACCTTAGACAACCTAAAAAGCTACCAACTAAGCCTAAGATGAACCGTAGAGAGTGCATGAATGCAATCACTCTTCGTAGTGGTAAACAAGGAGAGGAACCTAATCTTGGTATGCAAATGGAGCAAGAAGAGGAAAAATTAACAAGGAAAAGGTTAAGCTGATGGAACAAGATCATGATATTATTGATATTAATTTACCTTAAGCTAATATTTCTCTCAATAATGGCTCTAATAGTGTTGTTCCATTTCCCAACAGGTTAAAGCAAGATAAGAAAGAGAGGGAGATTGACAAGTTCTTAAAGATTTTCAAGCAATTATACATTAGCATTCCATTTATTGATGTTATTTTGTAGATTCCTTCTTTTGCTAGATTCTTGAAAAAGTTGACGTCAAATAAAATAAAACTTATGGATAACGAGATAATAGTATTAACAGAGGAATGTAGTGTGATTATACAAAACAAATTTCCTCCAAAGTTAAAATATTTAGGGAGTTTCTCCATTTCTTGCACTATTGGTAGTCTAATTTTTTCTCATGCTTTCTGTGACTTAGATACGAGTATTTCGTTTATACCTCTATCAGTGGCATGAAAGTTTGGTTTGATAGAATTGAAAATTACCAACATCACATTGTAGTTGGTGGATAGGACAATTAAGTATCTGATAGGTATTTTGGAAAATGTGCTTTTAAAAATTGCACATTTCATTGTATCTGTTGATTTTGTTGTCTTAGACATAAAAGAGAATATGAACATACCTATCATTCTTGAAAGACCCATTCCTTGCCACTGGAAGTACCCTAATTGATGTCCAAGAAGATAAGCTTATTTTCGTATTAATGGTGAAACTCTTGAATTTAATATGTATAATGGAAGGGGATGTTGTAGACACTATTTTATTTTTATTTTTATTTTTATTAAATGATGGTTAGTGTTATCTTTATTTATTTTTTAAGTTAGGTTTATAATTTCATTTTTTAAGATATTTTTGCATTAAAATTTTGAAAAGGAAAATTTTCATAAAACATATTCGATTACTTTAAAATAAATGAAAAATGTGTTTTTGGGGGCAATGTATTTTCTATTAGGAATTAATTTTGTTTTGTATAACCCAAAATTGATTTGGAAAGCAAAAACAAAAAATAATAAGGAAAAAAAAGGAAGGCGCGCTACTTCTTCTCTTTATCGTACAACCAGTTTGAAGCTACAGGACTAAAAATGCAGCCGCGATTTTCTAGCTTTTTCTCATTCATTTTTTTTTTTCATTTTTTGGCTCCATTGGATCATTTTAACTTCAAGCCACCTAGCTTTCATCCAAAAACTAAGAAGGATCTAGAATGGAAGTCCATCTAATGGCTTATAAATCATCATGAACATACCAATTCAGTCGACACCATTAGATGATAGGGTTAGGGATCTTTGTAGCTAGAAAAGGAAGAGAATCAGTGGAAAAGGGGAGCAGGAGTGACGGCTAGAAGAAGAAAAAGAGAGGCGGCTGAGAGGAGAAAATAAGAGAGGAAAAGAGCAACAGGAGAGAAAAAAAAGAAAGAACTAGAAACCAAGAGAGGGAAACCTACGGAGCTGAGGAAGGAACCAAGGGTTTCTGGGGGCTGAAGGAGATCGAGAGGAGAGTGAGAGGGGGGAGACCGAAAGAAGAAAGAGTGAGAGAGAAAGCTGGAAGGAGAAAGACAGCGAACGTTTCTGGAGGAACCCACGGCATCATCAGCACCGGAGTTGAGTTGTTTCCAGCACAAGACCTGCTCTTTCCGATCATTTCATGGCTTGCTTTGCCTTTTAAAAGGTTAAAGGTCATGTTTTCCACCTTGTTTGATAGCAGATTGTTGGATCTGCATTGAGAGTCATGACTGTTTCTGTTGTTTTTATTTCTTTGTATATCTTGCCGTGAATTTGGGAGAAAATTCTTAAATTGTGATGAAAAAAAAAAGTTATTCTACAAAGGGGGTAATTTTTAAAGCTGATTCCAGACTTGTGATCTTCGCATTTGTGAAATGCGAGTTCAGATACCTCGCATTTCACAAATGCGAGGTAGGTGCTTCCAGAAAAAAAGAAAAAACAAGATCGCATTCTCCAAATGCGAGCTTGCAAGCTCGCATTGGTAGAATGCAAGCTTAATATAAGCTCGGATTTGGAGAATGCGAGATTGAGTACCTCGCATTCAAGAAATGCGAGGTACTGTCAATTTGAAAACAATTAGACAGACACCAATTTCATCTTTGGTGTCTGTCTCACTCTCCCTTCACTCTCTCCGTGCAGCCAAAACTCCTCACTCTCAAAATTATCTTGGTCACCGCTTTGTCATCGGAAATCTCTCGGCCTTCTCCTCGAAAGCTCTTCAAATTTGTAGAGCCGCAGTATTTCTGGTCCGAAGCTCTCATCGGAAGCAACGGAAGCTCTCGACCATTGCAGAGCTTCCCCTTTGGGAACCCATCACTGCTAGCTAGCTGTTCCCTCACTTTTGAGTCCCATTTGCACTACACATTTTATTTTCTCTTGGCATCCGACTTTCTCCATTTGAGTCCTTTCACCAGAAACAGTATAAGAGGTAAGAATTAAATTTTTTTCTGAGTTTAAATATTATTCTGGGATTTTTTGTTTTCCGAATTGAAGTGGCTTTTCTGATATGGCAATTTATTGGACATTGTTGTTGTTGTCGCTATTTATTGGACATTGTTGTTGTCACAATTTATTGGAATTGAAGTGGCTTTTCTGATATCGCAGTTTCTGCAATTAGTGCAAAGAAAGACAGATCCAAACTCGGATCCAATAAAACCCAGTTGGATCCGAGGGCTCGGCTGATTATCCGGAGGAACGGATCCGAAGCCCATGGATCCGAGCCCTAATTGAACCAATCCGATCTCGGATCGGTTGGCGATATGAACGGAACCGAGGGCTCGGTTCCTCATTTTCCAGCTTTCTTCTGACCGCAATGGTGAACCAATATAATAATTGTTGGGTTACCAAATTTTTACTTGAATTATACTTGAATTTAAGCACCCTTATCCTTCCAAATTTTTAAACCCTATATACGAACTTTATATTAAACACCCCTTACTAAAGCTAACATTTGTGGAGGTAAAGGCAAGGTTTGAAGTGAAAATGCTTAATATTCCCACTCCACTACTTTTGTCTTTTATACCAATCCTATATTTAGTATCGCTATTTGGAGAAAAAAAAACTTGTTGCTAAAAACATTGGGAAAAACTAAACTATATAAGATTTGACAATTCCAGTTATTATTAATTCCCTAAACACCCATTTCCTCGATTTTTAGTCTTCCTACGTTTACCTCTGATTAAATTATCCTCATCATTCTAACCATTATATATGCCAAAAAAAAGAAGATAATAAAAGTAAACCTACAAAAAATGGTGAATCTAATAATTATTGAATGCTAACATCTCTCTTGGAGCAAATACATCTCTCTCTTTAAATGAATATTTTAAGAATATTTTTATAATTTAGGGGTGAGTTTGTTACAAAATATATAATTGTAGGGGAAGTTAGTGATATTTTTAACATTGCAAGAATGTTAAGTGGGTGACACAAGCACACATGGAAATTCACACACAAATAAAAATATGCGACCACACAATACGCGATCTCATAGTCGCATATTATTTGTCGCATTTTCTTCGTGGTTAGTGTTTCCGAAAAACATCATAAATGTTTTGGGAAAAGGTGAAAAGTTTTAGATATGCTGACTACATCATTCGTTTACTAATTTGTACCTTAAACGCACATTCAAAATGATAAATATATGTCCTTTGTATCACAATTTAAACAGTATAAAAAAGTAGGGATTGTTATTTGTTATATAGTCTTGTACTACATGAGCTAATTTTTTTTATTCCAAAATAGGGATTCTTTTCACACATATGTCTATAGAGAGACATCTGCGAGTGTCTCTTTATTGGGGAGGTAAAATACACTATGAGGATGGGTCAATTCGTTACTGGCCTCGTACCTCCAACTGTACATTCTCATTACGATCCAGAATTGGATATGATGAATTGGTGGATAGAATTTATCAATATATGGGGGTCGATAGGGGGCTGTTCAAGTTGAATATATTTCTCCACCAACCTTGTGGCCGGACCTCTTATAATGTCTCCCCAGTGGTGGATGATGAAACTCTGGAGATAATGTATGATGTATGGAACGAAATTGTCCCATACATCGCAGAACTTTATATTGAGAAGGAGGAAATATTCCAAAATCCTCGAGTCAGTAGCACATTCATTTCACCAAATGCCAATTGTGGTCCGATAATGTCGCTTGTCCATGCATACATGGATCCAACAAGATTTCGACCATAATCTAGTACAGCAGTACCAGAGACAGCATCGGTATCACAATTGCAACATGGGGATTGTGTTAGGGACTCGGTAGAGCCACTTCTTACATCAGGCTTAAGGACAGATGTTGAATCTGTTGAAGGCCTTGACTCGATTCAAAGTTATAGAGATCCAGAATCGCCGGATCATGTTGGTAGTTATGGCTTCGATTTCACTGCTGGTCCAAGTCATTGTAACACATTTCTAGCTGATGATTCGGAGCATAATATAGAAGATGTAGAAGAATCTGAGTCGGTTGATATGTCAGGCAGTGACTCAGATGGCGAAATTGAATAACGTGGAGTCCACCAGGATCTCGAGAACCAACAGCCCTTTGATGCATCTGACAACCTCTCATATGCTCCACAAGGATTCAAATTCTTCTCTAACCTTGGAAATATAGATGATGACGATCAACTCACTGATGAAAGTGAGTTGGAGTGCATTGTGACATTCAGTGAGGAGAATAATAATATAAGTCTGCACATGAGATTTGAGAGCAAACAACAACTGAACAGGGCTATTAGAATATGTTCTATCAATCATAATAGGGGGTTCAGGGTTGTTGAGAGCAAGAGTAACACTTGGGTTGCCAAATGTAAATTTGCATTTGAAAGGAGCACTACCACTACGGCCGACGTATCTATCCTCCATGGGACTGGTGTGTCCGAGCAGTGAAAAAAAAGACTCATGGATTGTGGCAAATAACCAAATGGGTCAACGACCATAATTGTGTTGGTGATTTGATGAGTAATAGCAATGCTAGCCTTACATCTTCGGTTATTGCTAGACACATAGTTCGTAGCATTGAAGATGATCCTGGGTTTAAAGTAAATAATATAGTAAGCCATGTTAAGGAAGTTTTGAAGGTAGATGTCTCTTATAAAAAGGCTTGATACGACAGATGCAAAGCTATTGAACTTATATTTGGTTCTTGGAATGCCAATTTTGTCGAACTACCAAAATATATGGATGCACTTATGCAATCAAATCAGGGATCTGTGATCAGGTGGTTGCACCATTTCGATAGTACGGATCGTGTGAAGACATTTAAGTATGTCTTCTGGGCTTTTGGACCAGCTATTGATGCATTTCACATGTGTCGACCGGTTATATGTGTTGATGGCACTCATTTGCATGGCGAATATAAAGGTAAACTACTTCTTGCAGTTACGCAAGATGCCAACAACAAGATTATTCCGATAGCCTATGCCATTGTCGACGAAAAAACTATTTCTAGTTGGTCTTGGTTCATGGAACAACTAAGATATAATGTGGCCCGTGATCGGTATCCTATTTGTATAATTTCGAATCGGCATAATGGTATCATCCATGCTATGACACATTATGACTATTGGCAAGAACCTTTGGCTTTTCATAGATTTTGCCTATGACACGTTAGGAGTAACCTAATGACTCACTTCAAAGGCTTGCACCTTAAAAGGTTGTGTTGGGTAATGGGAAGAGCCAGACAATTGCGCAAGTGGCGGGCATTCAAACGAGAATTGAGGAACATGTTTCCAGATGCATGGACTTATCTGTCTAACATTGGAGCTGAAAAGTGGTGTCTAACACATGACGGTGAGAACCGTTGGGGTATTCTTACAACCAACATATCCGAAAGTTATAATAATGTACTTAGAGGAGCACGTCATTTTCCTATCCGGGCTTGTATTGATATGACATTTCATCGGATAGTTGAGTTGTTTAAAACCAGAAGAGAGGATGTTAGACATTCCTGTAATTCATTTCCTCCAAAAATATGGCGGCGATTTAAGAATTCGGACCTGAAAGCGGGAATCCACAGAGTTGTTGAGTTCGATGGCTCATCGGGAGTGTACAAAATTGTGACTGGCCGACGTATGGATGACAAAGGGGGTAATACACAAACGGTCAAGTATTTTGATAAAACATGCTCTTGTGGTAAGTGACAGTGTTACAGACTTCCCTGTTCGCATGTGATGGCTGTGTGCAGGCACCGAGGTGATAATCTTGGAGCACTTGTAGATCCCTAATTTACAAAAAGGCGGTGGACGGTGCAGTATTGAGGAAAGTTTAGCCCTTTGCCACATCCGGATACTTGGTTCCAACCAGATTGGGAGCTACGAGCAGATAGTAGTAAATATGTTGCACGTCGGGCTGAAAAGGTACGAACTAGAAGAATTCGGAATGAAATTGATGAGAGAGACCCAGAGAAACCAAGAAGATGCACAAATTGTCATCAATCGGGTCATAATAGAAGAAATTGTCCAAATTTTAGAGCTTGACATCATCCGTTTTAGGGATAGGAACCAGTGTACTCCGATATCCACCATTTTTTGGATTATGGAATTAATATGATTTATGAGATATATTTTGTTGATCAATATTTTACTCGTTATATTTTTGTGTCGTTTTTAGCAGCTCTGTATTTAAAGTGTTGCATTAGTTTTAGAAACTTATATTCCACTATTCAAATGTGTGAAGTCTTATATGTTACATAATGTATTTGCAGCTATTATTTTTTGTATGACCGACATTCCTACACAGGCAGCCTTGCATCCGGACTCATTTGTGTATGATATAATCTCAGCAAGCACTGCACACCGGGCACATTCTATATTTTACGGGCACATTCTAGGTGATCAGCTTGATGTCAGATGATGTGATAGGCATTTTTGGGACCATACACCTATCCTTGAGAATGTTCGGCATTATATTCGATTGGCTGGCTTTGAAGGGGTACTTGACTGTGGATATATGATGTTCGATCATGCTTTGATCACTAGTTTAGTGGAGCGATGGCGGCCCGAGACTCATACATTTCATCTTTCCGTTGGAGAGACTACTGTTACCTTACAGGATGTAGAGATTCTGTAGGGTCTACCCATAGATGGTCCTCCAGTTATAGGGATAGATACATCTCACAGTATTCAAGAGTGGATGAATATATGTGAGGAGTTGATTGGTTTATCTCCAACGATGTCAGATTTTGATGGGCAACGGCTCAAGTTGGGGTGTTTATCTAGAGTATTAGATACAGAGTTGGCACCCGATACTTTGGATGTCCAATGTAGACAGCGGGCCCGCGTATACCTGCTCCTGCTATTAGGCGGTCATTTATTATCGGATAAGTCCGGTAATAAAGTTTCGCTGTTGTATATGCCATTACTACGAGATTTGAAAACTGTTGGGCAATATAGTTGGGGTAGTACGATATTAGCAACTCTGTATCGATCATTGTGTAGCCACATCTCTCTCTAGATCGGCCATTGCGGGACCATTAGTTTTGCTCCAGGTACATTTGCCTCATTCAACGTGTCTAAATTTAACTATAGAATTATTACATGATCAATTAATATATTCAAATATAATTTAATTACAGCTATAGGCGTGGAAATGTATACCAACAATGCACCCTGATCGAGTGCAGCCGTAAGAGCACTATCCTGGTCTATATGGAGCTTGGTATGTATATCAAATATATTTCTATAATACTAATAGCAATCAACTATCTCCTTTAAGACACAGTATTCGGAATTCGTTCCCGTAGGTGGAATGTTGAATTTGATGTACACAGAGTGGCAAGACATGTGGTATCTATATTTCGAGATCAGTTGACGGGCTTATGTGCCTGAGAGGTACACTAACTATCCTTTGATATCATTGTGATTGCTCTTTGCCGTTATATCTGAGTAAGATGCTTAAAATTTTCGTATATGTTGGTTGTATAGCAACAAGATTATGCTTGAACATCGTCAAAATGATTTGATTGGCAGGAAGTTTTCGTCCAGTTATAGGGGAAATGCTGCCCAAATTTTCTAAATTCTAAGTGTAATGGAGGATAATTATTGTGCACTCATTTGTATGTATGTCATTGAATAATTATTGGTCTTGCAGTTCATATGGCAGCCATACTCGGACGATATTCTCACTTCTCTGCCTGCATATTGTACTGCAGGACACGACATTTGAAGATCTGTCATGTATCTCATATGTTGGGAAGTTGTCGATCCACATCTTCCTAATCGAGTTATGAGGCAGTTCGGATATCATCAGCCCGTGCCTGATCTAATAATGACTGAAAATCTACAGGCACTGCATTCTCTTGATCGTCGTGGCAAGGGGAATCAAGACCGGATAACTACACATGGAGTATATATTGATGTGTGGACTGATCGGCGTATGCATGTGGAAGACGGTGTTGTAACTGAAGATCCTACATATCCATCCGATAAGTGTCGTCAATGGTATCGCGAGCGGACAGTGCTATATATTTCAAATCCTACTAGGCATCCCGTTTTTCCGGAGGGCTTTCAGGGTGATAGCGCTAGAGCACAATATCTAGTAAGGTTTCCTTACAATTACTGAAATAGATTCTGAGTTCATCCAATTTGTTAAGATTTAACTCTATTAATCCTTATTCATTCCAATATTTGCACTCCAGATGGATGCTATGTCTCAGGTATATTACATGGCTGAGACTTCTCTAGCACAGAGTGACGAACAACACACGAATTATTTTAATGCAATAAAGGATTTTGCATCCATGACATTGGAAACTGTAGGGGAATCATCCCGACTTGCATTTCACCCTCCATGAGTACCACAACAAATTCCACAACCAGCTGACCCACGCCGCGTTGAAAGAGCTCCTAGGAATGTTCACGGAGGTCAGCATGGTGGTGGACGGCGTCGTAGACTCCGGTCACCAGAACCCACCGTCCAAACTAGATTTGATGGAGGGTCATAGGCTACTGAGTATCAGGGCACCCCTAAGTCCATTGGCCATTCTAGATCCCCAGTGCCTATGGCGGAGTTTACGCCCAATACAGACTTACATTATGGCAGTGGTGAACAACATGTAGGAGGTACAGATGCAGGCCAAAGTACCCAAGCACTTGATGCTAGACCTGAGTCACAGATTACTCAAGTCGATATAGTGATGCCAGCCCAGCCACGTCGAACACAAAGAGTACACAAAGCCAGAGGATGTGGCACTCATGGAAAACTTAGACATCATTGATATTCGAAACTTTAATTATGTGCTCGTGTTATGAATATTATTGTAAGTGTAGGGGAGGAAATGTGTGGGACTTTTAGTAGTTTTATGTTTAATATTTGGACAAGTTGTTGGAAATATTGTCTAGATTAAATGTTGTCTATTTTGGATTTGCTGGCAGGGAGTTTAGTCCACTTTTAAGGGGAGATTCTGTCAAAATTTTTTCAAAAAAAAAGTAAATGTATGTATATATATATATTTATTAATCATAATAAATTACAATAAACAAATAAAATTTGGAAATGATTATTATGTTGGATCTTTACACATGGAGCATTTATAGCAAAGTATATCTTGTACTCTATAACATAAATAATCACGTAATAATCATTTGATTAAGAAATTTAACTTTTTCAATATATAACAATGCTCATGGACTCATTTGATGTGCATTTAATGCCTAAAAATGCCATTTTTGTGTAAAAATACAAAAATGATCAAAGAACCTCATCCCTCGATTTGCAATGTGGATGTGTTTGATGTGTTTTGAAAGGTTAGATATTGTGTTTATTGTATATGACATGTGCGTAGGAGGTTGGAATTGATAAAAAGTTTGTCCAATGTGTATTTCTCAATTGGCCGGAAAAGGGAGAAAAAGTTTGAAAAATTACAGTTTTTGTAATTAGTGCAGAGAAAGAAAGATCCGAGCTCGGATCCAAGTCAATCCAGAAGGATCCGACCCCGGATCCATAAGAAACGAGCTCGGATCCAAGTCAACCTAGATGGATCCGAGGGATCGTCTGTGTTTCTGGTGAGACGGATCCGAGCCTTGTCGGATCCGAGGACATCCAGAACCGATCCGTGCTCGGATCGGTTCGCGATATGTATGAAACCGAGGGCTCGGTTCTTCATTTTCCAGATTTTCTCTTCCTTCTTCTCACCGAAACCTTAATCCCTTCCGCCAATCTTCCATTTCATCCATAAAATTTTCAATTTTTCACAATAAAAACCTTCCCTAACCTCTTGCGAGCATTAACCCTCAACGATTTCGAGGCCAAAACATCAATTTTGAGGATTTTCATCGTCAAAACAAATTCGGGCAACACCTAGTTTTTTCAAATTTGAGGTTGAATTTGGGCTTGTTTCTCTTCCATTTTTGCATCATTATCACCTTCCATCATCACTCTACACATTTAAGGTAACTATTTTCAACTTTCTAAGGAATTTCACATTTCTCAATTCTTCAATTTTTGTATTTTTCTATAAATTTGGGAAATGCATAAATTTTGGATTTTAATGCTTTAATTTTGCTATATTGTGCTAGTATATGTCAATAGAAATGCTTGTTTGCTTAGAATTGAGAAATTTGTTAATATGATGATAAATTTTGTATAATTTTTCTCATGAACGCACATTATACTTTTGTTTCTTTGTATATGTGGCATTTGATTGTTTGAAATGAAGTTCATTTTATGCAAAGTGATGATAAATTGTAGTAGGTATAGTGGATTGTTATGCATTGCTTTGAGGGAAATAGACAAAAGCTGAGAATTGTTTGAATTGAGGATGTTTTTCGTAATGCATGAGGAGATGTTGTGTTCAATTGATGATTAAGGCTTAACTTAATAGCACATTGTCTTTGATAGTCCATTTTACTTTGAGATAATATTCTATGCTTGCAATTGGTTTTAAATCTCACACATTTGGATTTATCATGTGAGAGTTAATTTCCTTATAGAAAATATATCTTCTCAATGTTAAAAGTGGATTTGAGAATGTGTTAAGTAGAGTATTTGTTTCAATATGTTGATTGTTGGCAAGGAGTTTCGTCATTTTACAAGGGGAAACTCTGCCGAAATTTTTTTCAAATTATTTTCCAACATTTTTTGAAATGTATTTTCAAGGAATTTAGATTGCTTTTAATGTGCATTGATCTTGTTCTTGATATAGGCACCATGGTCTACACAAGAAGGGCTATTATTCGCACTCCTTCCCCCTCTTCAAGTAAGGAACGCACTCCCTCGCCTGAGGAGTCACCAGTGGAGAAATCCCCTTCACCCGAGTCGCCTCCACGCTCACGGCATAAGACAGTGTCCACGAGCCGTGATGAGCCATTTCTTGACTACGATACCACTCGTTTCACCTCGCTCGAGAATCAACAGTGGTACGAGACCGGTTTGAACAAAGAAATCATTATTGAAAAATATTTGGCACCGGAGATGGATGACCACTACAAGGTCTCCATGGCATTCAAACGTCTTGGATAGGAAACTATCCTTAATTTGCTGAAGCATTACTACCCCAATCTGGTCCGAGAGTTCTATGCCAATGTGAAAAACAAACAGAGTCACAGTGGCAATCTCATCGTCTCGTGGGTTCGAGGCAAAAGAGTTGATCTAAATCGGGATGCAATCGCCAAATTCATCAAACTCAAAGATGAAGGAGAAGATGTTAAATTGACCAAGGAGTTCAAGGCACGTGATCCATGGCAAGTGGGAGAGACCGTGGCACGTCTTAAGGGTCAGTACCGTGAGCGAGGAAGTGCGAAAAAGCTCACGGTATACGCCGACTCCTTCGAGTATCGGTACCACCTAATCGCCTATCTTTTTGCCTTTAATGTGGTGCCAAAAGGAGTGGAAAACGGGAGCTCCGTAATAGTGACTTATATTTTCTGGATAAGATTATGCATGGAGTGGGTAAACAGTTGACCGGTATTCCTCTACCCAGCATCATCATCAGCTACATGCGGACTACCGCTCGAATGAGGGCTGGCAAGACCTGCTTCGGATTTCCTCAACTGCTCTCCCATCTTTTTGAGAAGCTCAAGGTTCCTCTTGGAACCGAGCGGGCCGTTGTCACTAGGTCCACCGAGGAGGTCAGTGTCTTGATACTTAAATCCTTGGATATCCCTACTGATTTTGGAGCTGTTCTGGTTCGAGACACTGGAGAGGCTTCGACTTCTGCTTAGCCTCCACCTCACACTGAACCACAAGCGGAAACTCAAGAGACGAAGGCACAACAGAGTCTTCCTCCTCCCGTTCCACGACCACCATCTCCGCCGCGATCCAAGTGGCAAGAGTTTCTCAATGCTATTTGTTGTATGGAGACACGAGTCGTCGAGCGCATTAACCAGACGGAGCGGATGATGACTGAGCGACTCGACAGACATGATCGCCATTTTTGTGCGATCGAGGATCATTTCCATATCCGATGGTCACCTACTCCGACACTTCAGCATGAGGAGGGGCATATTGGTACTTCACATGGTCCTCATGGAGTTGAGGAGGCAGTAAACCCTCGTTCTGAGTAGCCATGAAGATTTTTAGCTGATTACATCCGTTGTTGCTTTATTTTTCTTTTATTGGGTTCGGTATAAACATTGTAGTTTTCTTTTGGGATCTTTTGTGCTACTTTTGATTTTTTGTACTCTTTTGTTTCATGGTGGACATAATTTCGATGATCGTGAGGATTAATGGCTTCACACTGAATCACCACTTATTTTGAGGGAAGTTTCAGTTTCTTTAACCTTCCTCTACAATGAGGACATTGTAGCTTTTAAGTGTGAGGGAGGGATTACTTGATCTTATGGGTAATTGTGTCTTGAAATGCATGATTTTAGTTGTCTATGGCTTAAAAATATTGGAATTATATTTGGAAATATTGTCATGAGGTTAATTTTATTGAAATTGAGGTTGTTGGCAGGGAGTTTCATTCATTTTTATGGGGAAACTCTGTCAAAATTTTTCTAAAATATTTTCCAATATTTCATTGCAATTCTTTCAATTAAATGGCCAAAATGTTCAATTTTAAGTGTCTAATTCTTCCATTACATAAAATATTATATGTATTTTGGAAAAATTTAGTGCTTATTTGACTTGGAATTAGTCATTATGCAATTAGGATTTTTATATTTTAGAAGGTATATTTGGCTAAATAAGGAAAATTATGCTTAGAATTTTGCATGTTTAATGATATTTTCATTTTTACTTAATTTTATAAGTAAGTGATTGATATAGCCAAGACAAGTAAAGAGACGATCCGAGCCCTCGTCTGTACTTCCAGAGCAGTGTATCCGAGTACGAAAGATCCGAGCTCGGATCCATAAAAGAAAGGCCTCGGATCCTAAAAATCCGAGCCCGGATCCGTGTGACTAAAGAGACGATCTGAGCCTTCATCTATACTTCCGGAGCAGTGTATCCGAGTACAAACGATCCGAGCACGGATCCATAAAAGAAAGACCTCGGATCCTAAAAATCCGAGCCCTGATCCGTGTGACTAAAGAGATGATCCGAGCCCTCGTCTGTACTTCCGGAGCAGTGTATCCGAGTACAAACGATCCGGGCTTTAGTAGTACGGATCCATAAAAAAGGCCTCGGATCCTAAAAATTCGAGTTCGGATCCATTTTCACCTCTCGGATCCGAGGCTCGAATCTACCTTTCTCTTCGATTGCCACAAATGCGAGGTATTTATGACCTCGCATTTGTAAAATGAGAGCTCATATACCTCGCATTTCACAAATGCGAGGTCTGATTTTTTTTGTTTGTTTTTTTTATTTCGGTGTTGGAAAAATTCAGGGAGACTTCGCATTTAGCAAATGCGAGCTAAAAGAACTCGCATTTGCTAAATGCGAAGACCCCAAGGATAGAAAACCATACACAAAATGCTCCCTTTGTAGAATTTTTTTAAAAATCATCATAATTTTAGAAATTTCTCTGAATTTGGTTGGGTTTGGGGGGGGGGGGGGAAGAAGAAGGCCTTTGATCTAAGATTGTGTGTCAAGGAGGGTTTTCTTTGTTTGTTTCCTGTTAAGTTCGCTGGTTCTTGTAGAGTTCCATCCATGTTTAGTTATGGATTTGCCGTTGTTTTCTGTTCTTTCGACTTATAATGAAGAAATCCGTGGGTTTGGAATGGTTTGGGGGGAACAAAAGTTTTGAGGTTTATGTGAGTTTAGTTGATGGGTTTCATTTGAGTTTTGCATAAAAATGTCCGCGTGAGGGGGGGGGGGGAAGCTGCAAATTTGCAGCGGAGAAGTGCGAAGCTGCAGAGAAGTTCTTGCTGCATTTTTTTTTCTTTCTTTTACTGTTGGTCAACCCAGATTTTCTGCTTTAATTCTGCAACAAAATATAGTATTTGGTTTAGTTGATGATTGAGACTTGTAGTGTTCGTTTGTTTTGACCCAAAGTCTTGATATTCGTTGGACTTGTTTGCGTGATGAAATGGAAGAAAGCCATGGTCGAAAGTTGCAGAAATTTTCAGATTTCGCATGCTTTTTCTTTTCCTATGAAATTTTCAGTTTTTAGGGTCACAAAGTGGAGAGAATGCTTGGTGAATTTGTAACTTTGGCCCAAGCTGTTGTTGGTTGAGTCGTTAGCAATGTTTAGACGGAAAAGATTGCATTCAAAACCCAGAAATTGCAGCTCAAGAAACCAGCGAAAGAAAAGGAGGTTTCTGCTAAGAGGATGCATGAACTGTCAAACCTTTTTGCCGCTGGTTTGCTGAGCTTGTTCCACAGCTTTAACATGGTTGTTCTTTGATGATTCTCTTGCCATTGTTTCCTTTTTTTCTGTCTTGTGTGTCTTGGGTGTTAGTTTTGAAATAAAAAGCATCAGCTGCATGATTTGGCTTGGATTTCATTTCCTTTCGGTTTGTACTTGGGTAGAACCAATCTAGGAGAGTTGTAGAAGAATTGTTGTGAAAGATTTGCTTGCTTGAAATGCTTGATTTGTTTGCTGTTTGACTGAGATGTCGTGTGCATGTTGGGGAGCTTAGTGGTAAAGCCCATCAGCGTTCATTATCTTGTTTTGGGTTTGTTTTTCTTGGAAGTCTGAGTCGAATTTTCAGCAAATGATCATAGCATTCCGTTGTGCTTTTATCTTCCTCTCCCCTTTGTCCCAAGTTCTTTTCATTTGAGTTGAGTTATCAAATCCATTAGGAATTTCTTGGGTTGCTTTGCATGGATATGTCTCGGCTAAATGGAAAGAAAGTTGCGGCTGGAATGGTGCAGAAAAGAAAGCTTCTTCTACGTAGCTTGCATGCAAATCAAAAAGAAAAAACTGCCTTTTAACCCCTTGATATGCATTTAATGCTATTATGGCCCGGAAAATTGGGAAAACTAATCAATTTGGTCCCAGTTAAATGTTATTTTTTGATTGGCAATTTGGCATGCTGTAATGTGGTCTTTGGACAAATTATTCACGAATTTTAGGATGAAACTTTGAGGTTTAGAGATTTATGATTTTGATTTGGATTTTAGTAAAATTTTTGGGTATTTTGCTGTTTAATTGTAACAAATGGTTTTCATTTATTTTTTTGTGAATTTTAGTTTAGTTTTGATAGGTTTCACCTTAAGCCCTTAATCTTAATTTATTTCCTTTTGGATCCTTAATATTTGTAATAATAATAAATTGATCCCTCGAACTTCTTTAATTCTTTCAATTGGGTCCTTGTTTGTTTTAGTTTGATGAATATGGATTGTTTAGTTTATTTGAATGCCTGTGATTCAATTTCGTGTTTATTTCCATTTCATGTGATTATTTGTTAATTAAAGTGATGCCTTGACCTTTTCTTTGTTTTTGGAGGATAAATAAGAAAATTTCATTTCATTAGGGTGCCAATTCAAGGAAGGTACACTCTATCCCTTATTTTGATTTTACTCGACCCTATGTGCCCCCTATGTGCTTAATTGTATGCCTTTTGAATGTTTTATATTTATTTCTTTAGTCACTTTATTTGTTTCAATTTTGTATATTTATTTTAATTTAATTTGTAATTAATTGGAAGGCAATTAAATGCCAAAATTGTAATAGTTAGGTTATTATTTTATTTTATTTAATTCTTTCCCCCTTTAGATTGTAGTTAGGGCCCCCAAATGTAATAGTTAGGGTTTTATTTACTTTATTTGCTTTGTGTGTTTTGCATGCTTAGGTGTTACGTGTTACAAGCTTTCTTAGGGCATTGCATCTAGATTTCATGCTTATGTGCTACGTGTTTATGTGATATTACGTGTTTACTTGCTTTATTAGGTTTTATATGATTAGTTTAGCTGTACTCAATGTGTGACGTCACCACACTAGTCCAACGCTAGTTGTGGCCTTTTCCCTCGATTTTCCGCTAGCCCAACGCTAGTGGGAATTCATAGATGTGGGTTAGTCCAACGCTAAACCCTTAGGAACCATTCACTCACTAGATCATGTTTGTGTGACTACACTACATTTTCATGCATATCTTTTTATTTTCTAGGGTCTTTTATCATTTTTGCATGGCATCCCTCCTTACACGTATATCCCTTATCCCATGCATGTTCTCTCCTTATATGTATATCCCTTATCCCCATATGCGATACATGACATTAGACTGGCATTTTATTTAAGAATTAGAACTAGAGTAGATCATTTGCTTGTTTAGATGGGAAAAACCCCTTAAATATGGGATATGGACGAGTTTGGCTTTCTAGCCTTAGCACGCTCGTATTCCCTCTATTAAAGGGAAAGTTGAAAAGTCACGAGTATTAGTTCCCCGCACCCATTATGATGCATTCTCTTAGATCACGTATATTTGTATATTATTATCATTTTCCCTCTTTCGAGTCTCATTTTTTGCAAAATTCGTGACCTCTTCAAAGAGTCACTTTTTGGGCGCCACAACTAATGCGATTTGAACAAATTAAACTTCGAAGAGATATTCCGATATACTCCTAGGTCTAGGTTTTTTGCATCCAGATAGTGACTTCTAAATGTGATAAATTTTTAGATTAAAATAAGAAAATCTTTGACTAAATCACGCAACTAACCTTGGCTAGATTGAAAGGGTGCCTTGGATTTTATCCTTGCCTTCCCTTTCTTCAAATGTGACTCCCGAACACTTTTCTCTGATTTTTCGTAAACTTGGAGTCATTTAAAAAGGATTTTTTCTACTTTTTATCTAAAATTCATTTTTAGATGACTTAGTACACCTTAACTCAATAACAAGTGGCGACTCCTTATTTTCATTAAAAACCCTTTTAAACTATTATTCTTGGGGCAAAATCGTCGCACTTTTTAGTCCCATTTAGGTCAATTTTCTTTATTTTCTAAAAATAAAAAATCATTTTTCTTTAACCATCCGCTCTTGAGGATGGTTAACCAGAACAAACATAGCCCACTCTACTGTGGTGGCTGCAGAGTCCGATCCCACAGTTAGTGGCAACTCAGCACATCATTGTGGAAACCATGTTGGGTGAATTCTTAGTTTATGATGAAAAAAAAAAAGAATTCTACAACGAGGGCGTTTCTTGGAGAGAGTTCTACAAATAGGGTGTTCGCATTCCGGGAATGCGAGCTCACTGAGCTCGCATTTAATGTGATCTTCTTTTGTGTAATGTGAGTTGTTTTTACGTGATCTCAGGAAGATTAGAGTGCTCGATTTGATTGAGTCAGAGTTGGTAGAAGATGAAGTGGACTGGATTTCATGTTTTCCACAGAATGGAACTTGTCTTGAGTCTTTGATATTTGACTGTGTGGACTCCCCTATTAATTTTGAGGCATTGGAGAGACTTGTGGTTAAGTCACCGTCTTTGAAGAAGCTTAGATTGAATCGACATGTAACAATTGTGCAGCTCTATCGTTTGATGGTTCGAGCTCCACAGCTCACCCACTTGGGAACTGGTTCATTATGCCCCGGAGAGATTGTTGCTCAGGGTGAACAGGAGCCAGACTACGTTTCTGCTTTTGCTGCATGCAAATCTCTAGTTTGCCTTTCTGGATTCAGAGAAATCAATGCTCATTATCTGCCTGCAATAGTTCCAGTGTGTGCTAACCTTACCTCTCTGAATCTTAGCTACGCCACAATCAGTACTGAACAACTGAAATCCTTTATCTATCATTGCCATAAGCTCCAGACTTTGTGGGTAAGTAAATGGAATTTCCGTTTGAATGTTGATTCTGTCAATCTTTTGGTTTTCCTTACCCTTGATTTATGCAGGTGCTTGACTCGGTATGCGATGAAGGACTGCAGGCAGTGGCTGCAACATATAAAGATCTCCATGAGCCAGTGCAGGTGTCATTTGGGAGAGATTAAATTCCCAAAGCTTAAATTTGGGAGAGCTCGCATTCGCTCAATAAGTAGATCTCGCATTCCGCGAATGCGAAAAATTCTGCTGAGCTCGCATTCGTGGAATGCGAAGACCCCCCTACGGAATACCTCACCAAAATCACCCCTTTTGTAGAATTTTTTTAAATTTCATCACAAATTTGGAAATTTCTCAAACCATGTTAGATTGGAAGTTGAAAGAGTGTATGCAAATTGCAAGTTCAAACTTACCCCAAAAATAAAATAAAAAAAAAATTGCAAGCTCAAACTATCACCAATTGTAGTTTGCATGTTAAACTCTTAATTTGCAACATATTGCTCAAATTTATTGAAGACCAATAAAATGCGGAAGCTATTTTTTGAATAAAAAGAATTTAGCAGGCCTAAATGGATAACAATACTTTAAGAGAAAGCCATAAATTAGGATAGTAAAGTCTTTTCCTTAAAAAATAAGACAGGACAATTCATTAATTTTTAAAATCAATCAAACAATGTGCAATAAAGTGATAGTATGAAATACTAAAATTGTAAGATTGGCAATTTATGTACATAGTGTGAATCAATAATAGTTTAAGTGTGCATATAGCAATTAATTCAAGTTGAAAAGGATTGAGTCTAAACTTAGCGGTGGCACAAATTAAATTTCCTCAACTTGTGCTGCACATTAACCTATACATCATATTTAACCCTACAATTTCTAAAATTTCTATGTACATTTTATTTCTTTGAGTTGTACAATTGAATTTTTATTCACTTCTCCACTTTGTAAGAACATTGTTTTTGGACATTTGGTGCATGCAGCTAAGCTTCTGATTTTGTGGATGTAATTGAATCTTGTGTAAGTAATAGGAGAGTATAACATCTCATTAGCAAAACATAGACAACAACATGCATTTCATTTTACTTTTACTTGTTTTATATTCTTACAAAATAGCCATCAGCTAACTTTAGCTTATTTGATCCAAATATTAGTAGTGTTATTATCAAAATGATGAAAGATTCTACAGATAAGTCCATAGGTGAGTATAGTTATACATGAGGAGCTCAATGTAACATCCACTGGCTTCACTAGAAGTTGGTGCTTAATATGGGCTAAAGATCTAAGGATCTCAGCCTTTAGGTTGGTGACAAGGGAGATCACTGCTCTAAATTTTCCTAACCAATCCATATAAGGAAAATTAAGAATATTACTACAGGCCATTACATATTTAAGACTAGTGATTACGTCCTCCATTTTATTCAACCAGATTTGCTAATAGTCTTTTTTTTTTTTTTTAATATAGGTATGTGTGTACAAAAAAGTAAGATATCTAATCTATTCCTCTTTTCTAAATTAGTAAAAATCACCAAAAGTTGGATTATCAACAAAAGGTTTTGGTTTTTTTATACATTTTATTTAAGAGAAGATAATGAGCCGGATACATGCTTCTTTTGTTCATTTTCTTTTACGCGAAAAATAATTAAATAAAAATGTCAAGTTTGATTATACCCAAATTCTTTTAGGAGTTAACTTTTCAATATAAAGTAACGCTTGAATAGGGATTTGTGCATGAGCTTTGCAATTCGAATAGACCTACAAGCTCAGATGTTCAGCTTTTGGGATTTTCATTAGATAGAAAAAGAAAATGCTTCTGCTGTGTGAGATTTATATCCTCCTCTATAATTTCATAACAATATGACTTACAATCTCACGAAATTATTTGAAACTAAAATTAAATCATGACTAGATCAAACAATTATATCTAAGATGTCCAAGTCATAATTTTGAAGAGCATTTTTGCCATCAAAATCGATTGAAATACATAAATTTTCTAGATAAGTTTTGTTTTTGACCACCATAGAAAGGCCTCTTCAGTTGGTTGTTTGCTAGCAACAGGAGGGACGACGTCCACTCAGTATTTTTTCTGGCCCAGCTGTGGAAAACTTAACTTGAAACCCAAAATGGTTAATAATTATCGTGATATTCCAATTGCAAATGCTTAATAGTATCTATCCTTCATTCCCTATGTCTCCAATATACACTGTTAAGGACGGTTTGGGATTGCAGTGCTTTTGATTAAAAAAAATGCACTTTTAAATATTAAAAGTAGTTTTGAAGCGTTTGGTGAACATCTTTCATAAAATTAGGAGTGCAGTTTTTGAGGTTGAAAGTACTTGTAGTAAAAGTTTAAATTTCATGCTTTTAGAATTAAATTTAATCATTTTATTTAGTATTATGAACTAAATAAAGCGATAAATAAATTTAAAATTTTCAAATTACACATTATTTAATATGATAAAGGCTTATTGAATTATGTTCTCAAACAAATATCAATCTTCAAACAATTATTTAATTATGTTCTTATAAAGGCATTTAAATACTCTCCCAAATTAATTTTATTTTTCTAAAAAATTTAACAATTGAGGCCCCTCTTAACGAGTACCCTAAACACCTGTTAACTAAACCTTTTTATAAAACTGTTGAACTCAACAAAATTTCTTTGTTATACACTTTATCTTTTTGTCTTGTGGTCTGAATATTTATCCCATAGTGTTCTGAATTTCCTAATCTCTTATGTATGACTATGTCAAAATTATCAAAATTAATAGAACCTTCATCTAACAAAATTTTAAGAAAAGGGTACAAATATCAATCTTCAAACTTTCGACAACTAGGTTATCTTTCATGAAGATTATTTACCTTGTTGGAAATTACAAAATGTTCAATCTTGTCGAAATAGACAAGAACGTAGTAATCACGGCTAACGATTAATTGTCTTACCGAATTTACTTGCTATTATTGATTTTTCTCTTTTTATGATTTTCTTCATAAAAAGAGAAAAATTATTTTGCATGTTTAGAAGACAAACTTTAGATTTGATCAAGATTTTGCTTGCAAATTTTGCCAGAGTTTGTTTAAGGTGGGCCCTTGAGACACTCGTTAGATGGTTTCAAGCATTAATTTTTTGCCAAAAATAAATGAATGTGAAAAATGTCTACATGTAAATGCAATAAATTCTAGTGTACGCACTCACATGGTGAATTAGACATAATATATATATATATATATATATATTGATGAGTGTCCCAAGCGTCCATTAGAAAAATCCATTATTAATTTCAAAATTAATTGAAATTCTAATCATTTGATTGCTTAAGTTCTCCTCCTTCTACTACGAGGTGTACATTGTGGTGTTCACATAATAAACCGACCTAATCACTTTACATGCCTCTCTTTTATACCGTTACTTTCCTTGTTTTTGGAAACTAACAAAAAATATAAGAAAATGGAATTTGAATCCAACTCGAATACGAATATTCATCATCCAACTCCAAAAGGAATACGGATTTGCTATATCTATTGAAAAATATATAAATTAATTCATATGGGATTTATTGTTGTACCATCATGTTTAGTGTTCAAGTAAATCTGAAGGATTCAAACGGCCAAACCATGGAAGAATCTACGGAAAACCCAACCATGGATGATGCCTTAGAATTCATCAAACGTGTAAAAGAAGTCTTTGTCTATCTGAATGACGGAAAAAGCAAGTATGAACAATTTGGTTCTGCGCTTGATAACTTCTACCATCACAGACTGAGTCGCGAAGGTTTAGTTGCTACTGTTGAAGCTTTATTTGAAGGCTGCGGAAATTTGAGTTCAGGGTTCAAGAATTTCTTGCCTAAAAAACAAGAAACCAAAAGGGTCGTTCGGATTGTTAACAGAAACAAGAAATATCCCCGTTTTGAATCCAGAAGGCAAGAATGCCACGAGTTTTTGGACAAAGTCAGGGCTCGATTCGCAGGCAATCCTGAAGTTTACAAATCGTTCTTGGAGATGATGATCAAGTATAAGGATCGTCAGTTAGATATCGCACAAGTTTCTGAGAAGATTTTTACTCTGTTAATTGGCCATGCTGATTTGGTATATGAATTCGAGGGTTTCGTTGTCGATCAAGACCATAAAACTCGAAAAGAAGTTGAAAAGATTCGGGTTTTTACAATCGATGATTACATGAATGAACTGGAAGTGCTGTTGTCGAATTTGAGGACTTCAATCAGACGCCTGCAGAAAGTCTTGGGGCTTTTGAAGCCAGATTCTGAGTTCGATCCTGAATCAGATCCTGAGTCAAATTCCTCCCCAGAATCTGAAGATCCATTAAGGGGACTTCGTTTCAGATGTTTTAAGAGATTTTATGGACAATTTGATATGGAAAAAATTGAGGCCTTGAAAAAGAGTCCCAAAGAGATTTTCCCTGATGTATTATCTCAATTGGAGCAGAAAGAACAGGAACTAGTGAGGTATCGATCATACGCTCTCAACTTTCTGGTAGAAATTCGCCGGTTGCATTGCATTTCCAGGAAAAGGAAGGCTCGGCTGATGCTTGATGATTGTTGGGACTTGGGATAGAACATAGATGAATATGTTGTACTCAGAGTCAACTAACTAATTTTTGTGTAACTAATTTGGGGTATGTTTCAAGAATTCTTGCCTATGATTAGTCAAATTAAAACTAGTTACCGATCCTGTAGGTTGGAAGGTGGATCAATTAATTCTTTGAACTCAATTGAATGATAGCATTTAATTATATTCCTTCTGCCCCTTTTGCTTTTGTACCTGTAATATTTTTTGCTTTAGTATATTCTGCTGCAGCCTGTATAAGAAGCCAAGGGAGACTGTTTTCTTACTCGTGGGAGAGGAAATTAATAATTAAATTGCCAAAGGTTGTTACATGCCATTGATTTAAATACAATTCAGGGCTAGAATACTCTGCTGAAGTTATTCTGTTAGGGTCAGTACTCATCTCAGTCCAACCCATGCTTCCTTAAGATTGAAAAAAGAATCAAGTCAATATCCACATGAATTGTTTTAATCCCATACTCCTGGTTTGGTTTGTTAGACTGGTACAATCGCTCACAGGTATGGGCTTCAGAATAAAGCCAATGGACAAATGGATCTTATAATCAATGCCAAGTTGAGAATCCCCTCCTGTTTTCCGATAAATTGGCACTGGTTTAGGACCCCTAGCACCACAACAAAGTCACAAACCAACTAGCTAGCATCAGCTTAAAAAATCAGTAATGGCACCCTTTCCTTCAACACTTCTCTTGATCAAGACTCTCCTTTTTGTCTCAGTCACTATTCCATTAGCTCAAGCAGCCAATGCCAATACCAACACCGTTGGTCCGTCCATCGCGGGTGCTATCCTTGCAGGAACTGTTGAGTGCAGCAACACTTCTCTGTCCCAAGCAGGAACTCACACCGCGATATCCAATGCACCGGTGGATGTCGTGTGTGGAGATGGCTCCGCTTCAAGTGTTATAAAATCCGGTGTAACCAATCTTGAAGGGGCATATTTTTTCCTCTTCACGACGGCTGATACTTTGATAAGTGACCCCAACAAGTGCTATGTTAAAGCGACCATACCACAAAATTCCTGCATGTTTAACATCCCAAATGGCATCCTTAGGTACCCTTTGGTAGTGTTTAGGATAGTTGATGCCGTAATTGGAACAGTACTTCTTCTGGTCCCCGGAGTTCCCACCTATGTCCTTCCTGCATGATCAGAGAAGAGAGTACTGAAAAATAATTTAGAACCTCCTGAAAAAAAGGTTCTCTTTTTCTTTTCCCCTCTTTTTTTGCTTTGGTCAAATTCTGCAAAAAAAGGGTTTCAATAAGTGCATTTCTGCACATTCTTCTTTGTGCCTTTTGCGTTATGTCTAGACAAGACTGTAAGCAGATGCTTGTGTCTGTGTTTTTTTTCCCCCTTCCTCTGCTGTAACATTTACTTCATTTTGAGTGGAAATAAACTGTGTTTTGATTCAATTTATCCACATTGCCAGCCTTAAGCCTTTCCAATCAGAAAGCCAGGAAAAATGTTTCCAATGTTACAAAATCAAGTAGTATGGTAGCTATTCTTTGTCCAAAAAGTATATTAATAAGTGAATGAATCTGGCCCTTATAAATAGTGAAAGAAGTTATGTACATGGAAGGACTTCTATGCAGACACCACGGTTGGGAAACTTTGAGTTGAAGACTAAGTATTCATTAACAAAATCTCAAAAGATACCGGGTCCAATTACCATTTGTTATTGTGTTTGAGTTCCCTTCTTTCTTTTTTTTTTTTTATTTTTAGTTTCAACTACAATCTAATCGAAATCACGTAATTCGCCATCAAATTTTCCAAACAAAAAAGTTAAAGTATTTTTCTAATGAGTGTAACGAGATTCATTACTACATCTTGGGTCCCCGTACACTTGCTAACTTTCCATAAATGCCCCCTTACACTTGCAATTTTTCTAGATTTAATTTCACTTTGTCGAAAAAGCTAACACTTGACATATGATTAAGGAAATACAACTAATGAAAATATATAGGATTTTGGATAGATAATTGAAAAAAGTTCATTTGATCAATTTTGATGTCAAGTTCAAAATTTCTTTTCTCCAACATGCTCTCTAGACGTGCTAGTAACTTAGGTTTGACATTGTTTTACGATTTATGTATCCAATCAGCAAGTTGCTGACTTACGTCATCAAGCCTTTTTAGCTATTAGATCCCAACTCACATTAATTGGCAACTAAATATAAAAAATGAAAAAGAGGTGATGGAGATGCATTGAAAAATATTCCTCATGAATTAATTGCTTTTTTTCTTTTCTTTTTTTTAAAAGAGAGTATTGTTGAATTTAAAAACAGGAATGCTGAATTTTTAAAAATGACAACTCTTTTTTATTCTGTAAACTAAAGAAACACAGACAAATCAAGAAAGGGAGACTTCCCAATTTAAATTCCACTTGAATTTCAATATTCATTATCCAATTCGTTGATGGATTTGATTGTTCTCGGATTCTCTCTATAAAATATTATGTACTGGCTTAACCACAAGAAAAAGGAAACTTCCAATTTGAATCCCACTTGAATTTCAATATTCGTTGTCCAATTCCTAGATGGATTTCATTGGTACTTGAATTCTCTCTATAAAATATGTACTGCCTTAACAAGACTCTTTGTCGTAAAATTTCTCTATCTTATTTGCTTAACCAGAATCTTTGTTCAATGGAGTCGGTCACAAATTCATGTGGTAATCTGAGGAGCCTAACCCTAGAGAATAGAGCACTTTTATTCATCAAACAAATGAAACAAGCCCTCTCCAGCGATGAAGATGGAAAAAATAAGTACGACAAATTTTTCCTCGGAATGGAAGACTACAAATTTAGAAGAATTAGTTTCGAAGATTTAATGTCCACTGTTGAAGATACACTTGAAGGTCGTGAAATCTTGTTTTCAGGATTCAAGAAGTTCTTGCTTAACGGCCAAGAAACTGATCACGCTTCTTTGGTTAGTTGCAAAAGCAAGAATGGCAATCGCAATCATGGTGGTTTTGAGTTGAACGACGAAGCATGCACGAAGTACCTGAAAAAAGTCAAGGATCGATTCGAGAAAAACTCTAATGTTTATGAAAAATTCCTGACAATGTTGGAAGATTATGAAAAAGGTGACAGTAATGTGGTAGAAGTTTATAAGAAGATTTTGAAGCTGTTCATTGGCCATTTTGATCTGATGGAGGAATTTGGCTATTTCTTCACTGATCTAGATAAGAAAACTCGGGAAAAAATCGAAGAAATCAAAACTACTGTAATCGAAAATCAACTGTCTAAAGTCGAAAAAGCTATCAAGAGAGGAATTGATAGTTTAGAACTTGCTGGTAGAGTGCTGGAGTGTTTGGATTCAATTAGCAAGGGTGAGTTTATCAGAGACATTGAAGTGTACTTCTCAGAGGATGATTTGGAATCTCTGCGAGAATTGCATAGTCAAACGAGCGGGGAACTTGAGGAGGAGTATTTGGAGGAACTTGAGGAGGTGTTCAAAAAGCATCCAAGAGAACTTTTTGGTGACATTATCAACGATCGTTTGAAGATGGAAGTAAAAGTAAGATCAGAGGTTTGTAAGAAGTTATGCCGAAATTACAAGACTGGATGTCATACGAGTTAGTATGTGTTAACTTTTAGAAAAACAAAATGCTGTACCAGAGAACTTCATGTGGCGTCTTGTGGCTAGCACAATTGCACAGGCTCTGTTTTTTCCCCTGAATTGTGAGATGGGAAGTTCGTATGTGTATCTCTTTCAGATCTGTTTGAACTTAATGTGAAATTCTCATTTTTGTTACAGATTATGTCTTTGTTATCGAGAATATCTTCCAAGAGGTTAAAAGATCATAACCCTCTAGACTGAGCAAGCCTTTCATGCAAAAGGCTTCTTTTCTTGTAGCCATTGCAATTCTGCTACTGGTCTTTGTTTTTGTAATTTTCTAATAACCAAGAAAAATAAGTCAATTAGTAAAGGAAATTCCAATAAGCACAGCTAGGATCTGAGCGTTTGCTCTTCTGACTTACAGCTAATCTTTTTTTTTTCTTATATATAGTAAATAGCTATTCATCAAAGAAAAAAATAGCATTATTTTGGATAATTTTCAAAAGGTTATATTTGTCCTGTTCTGGGGTGCCTCAAATTTGTAGTCTAAACCAGCTCCATATTGCCAAGCCTCAAGACGCCTCTTCCATCTGTATTTCATCTTTTGGGGGAATGTCTTTACCAATGGCCTAAAATATATTTTTCTCATCAGAACTATTACACAGTTCTATACAGATGAAACGCATATTAAATCAAAGGCCATTACCTAATTGTAGGGTCAATGTAGGTGGAAAGGAATGTGTAGTATCCTAACATGGCAAAATGCCCAGACCAGTCAAGCAGGACAGGTATTCCAACCTGAATTAGGACCATAATTGAATTAGCTTGAAGGAACCAGGAGAATTCCAATGCTGACACATAGGAAAGGATTGCAGAACAGAAGATATACAGATTTAAGTTCGTTTTAAGCATATGACCTTTAGCTCAAAGACCTGATAGCAATACCCAAATATGATCCTCTAAAATGACACAAATTTGTCTTAGTAGCTGTATGAGTATCTACTCGAAACAATTTTCCTCAATGGAGCAAAATACAATTGCAGCTAACAGCACAGACCCGACCCCCCAAAAACAAAGGACCTATTCTGATGGATTTTTACATAAGAATTTGTAAGGTCAGTATGCAGGTGGAATTACTAAATTCTTAGATAGCGCCTTAAAGTACGTATGCAATTTGCTTAACGTGTACTGGTTTCGGAAATGAGATAAAGTATTCATTCTTCCTACAGTTCTAGGCCTGAGATATCGCTGTAAAGTCCCTAGTTTGTTTCTTTTGTGAACCATTGAAATATGGGTTTCTCGAAGCAGCTTATAGAGCAAAGCAATGTTTTTTTTTCCCTTTGCCTTTTGATTCATATTAGAATATCAATATTTGATAGTCAGGACAATGGAAGATGTTCAACTGGATAATACGTGCTATAACAAAAACTGAAATTTAACAGCAACTGAGCAAACATACGAAGAATGAGCTACCAAGTACGATACCTGCTGAAATATTGATGGAAGAATTTGAGGTCTTGTCAACATTACTTCGCCCAATGTCTTCACTAAAGGTCCAAACTGAATGACATCCTGTTTTAGCACATGCATATCTGAAGTTAACTACATGTTTTTCATAACTTCCATACCCTGACTTGCAAATTAGAGACAAGCTAGATATACCTGGAGAAATGGTCTCAGTACAGGGTCCCCTAGTTTCTGATATATATGGAACAAAAATTGAGAAGAAAACAGAAAGCAGAAGAAAAAAAGATGAGTTCTTTCATTCACAGCAGTAAACAGAATGATCGCTTAGAGATTCCCGCAAAATGAGAATGCATATGCACTTGTGAACAAATATCTACCTGCATGCTCTGAAAATTCGCATAGAGAAGTTCATTGATGAAATCAGGAGCAACGTTGGACTCTTTCTTGGCTGACATTGCTCTTTGAAACAACCACGATGAACTTAAGTTTGGCTGTAAGACATAATATTAGCAAAAACTGCAGAACGGTGCTATTCTTTATGTTATACTAACAACTTACCAAGTATGGATTTAGCAAGGACAAGCTCTTATGGTCCAGAAAATTGCCTTCAATTGCTTCACAAATGCCTATATCCTCAAAAAGAAGAAAGTGAGACAATAGTGCAGCAAATTCAGATGATGCAAAAACAAAATTTGTGAATAGCTGTGTGACAGGAAATCAAGGGCTTACAGTCCTTAAACCAATTATTACATTTTTTTGACTTAGGAGCAAATCACCTTAATTATGTTGCAACATTCTGACACGAGAAATTAGTTTCCCCTAGGGAAAGAGTGTTTACCATGTACAAGAAAACAATCATGGTGGAGCAGTAAAATTCAGTAAATGTTTCCTTGCATACAAAACACTGTATCACAGCAGATATTGTAGCTTGAAACTAAATCAGTTGCTCCTCTCAATTTCAAGCTTCCTTCAACTATTTCTTTGTTTCCTTTTAACATAGATAGATGAAAAGCAATGCTATTCTTTGGCATGCCTTCTTTTCCATTTGTTTCTTCTTTGTTCTTTTAGACTGTTACATAGGTAACAGTGGGTTGGGAGTATTTTTGTTTATCTGTGCTATTGCTGCCTTTTATTCTACAGTCTCCTTCTCCAATAATGCAATAATTTCCAGACTGAAATTTTGTTGGTTAGGAGAGATCAGCTTCAGAAGATATGCACATTCTTCATCGGTAAGAAGCTCTCCAGACACTGCTGACATTCTGGTGATGGAAAATGAAAAACATACTTGTCTTGCAAGCATGACTATCATCATAGGTGGTCTTAGCAAAAACAATGTACTTGTTATTTTGACTAATCGTAACAGAAAGTTATACTATTATGTTAGCCATCATGCTTAAAGTGTCAAAATTCACCATCCTTATAATCTCAGGTATTTAAGTCCATATGATAAATTTCTGTTATCAGGTGTCTGTAAAACTAAAGCAATATAAGATACTTGGGCAAACAAATTTATAAACATCACAAAATATACAAGTTCATGCAAAAAAATTTCCTTCCTAGTGATTAGTACTCCAAATAATACACTACCAATGAAATAAAATATAAAAAATTAGACTCGCAGATTTTGGGAAATAGAATGAACTTGGTCCCTAGGACCTATATAAACTTGACCAAACAATACAAACATATGTTGGTTTCAGTGTCCTTGAATGTACTCTATAACATATGCACTAATAGAAAAGCTAAGAGATTTTAATTGAACAGAACGAGAGTAAAATGAATTGTTTATGGCTCAGTTTTATTTGTAAATGTAGGAATGAGAAAATAAACAAGAAACTATATGGTTAAGCAAAAACTCACACCTTCTGTTAATCTCCAAAGGTGTCTGGTCAAGCTCCCAAAACCGCCAAAAGAGACTGGTGACTGTATCCCACTAGCATCACCAAACTGTAGAGAATATATTTATATACGTCACACTCCATATGACCAGAATATTATGTGGTTTTTCAAGGTATGATGGCAGACACCTGTAGAATGCGGTTAAAAGCTGCAGGCAATGGGCTGCCAATTCAATTCAGAGCAATTTCAAAGTGTTAGAGTTTATTGCCAGGAAAACTTTTGGGTAAAGATGGATAATAGTCAAAAGTCTAGATGCTGCAAAATTGCTCCTTAATTTTGTTTAAGCTTCTTATGATAAAAAGTGGTATATTGACCTAGAACTCTATTAAACCACATATGGAATGCACAATCCCATATTACATGCAAGAAGAAACTTACTACAGTTCATATAACACATCCATGTCTTTACCTGTCTCGATAGGTAGGGAAAATGCCAAATACAACTCTCAATATCTCCAGGTTGTCAAGTGACACTCCCTGTTGAAAAAGCACGATTCCAACATTAGCACATGCAGAAGAGAAAATCTGCAGCAATGACATTTAAACCTACTTATGTCATGGACAACCATATGTTAGACAATTATGCTTTTTCTAGATAAGCCAATGCCTCCATGAGCAACAAATAACTCCAGAATAGGACTGATAGTGCTCAATGATCTAAATAAAGACATGAACAAGATGCTTCGCTGGTTGTCAAATCACAGACTAACACTTTGACAGCTACCTGATAATTTGGCATTAAATTCCAGTAATCTTCTAGTAACTCTTCTAATTTTGGACATTCGGGTTGTGGATTGACATAAGTGAACATATAAGTAGTTCGATCTGTTGGGCCTGAGCCAGCAGGGAATGCCTGCAAATCTTTTGGAGCAAAGTTACCCAAAGTTCATCCTATCATATCAAGACATGAACAAGAAACAAGAGCAATTGGTATTACCTCCCAGAAATATTGTACTTGTGATTGTCCAACTTCCTTTACAGAAGCATTGCTGTATATGACATCACTCCTGGAATTCTCTTTAAATCCACGACCACAGGAGCCAACAACAAGGCATACACCATCAGGTTTCCTACCACGTCTGATCTGCAATATGTCTGTAGCATAAGAAGCAATTTAAAGAAGGAATTCAACATCTCCAAAATTGACATCAAGTTGAGATTAACTATTGCGAAGGATCTAATACTGTCAATTGATTCAAATAAGAAACAGTGGAACTGGGAGCAATAAAACTCATAACTACAGTTGAAGCAATACCAGCAAGCTCTGTGGTCCTAAATTTTGGACAAATTATGGAATAGTTTCATCTAATCCTTATAGTATTGTAATCTGAATTTCCCAATCATCTGAGTTTTGAATTTTAACTGCTTTTGTTTCTTCATTTTCTATGTTGAACCAATTCGTAATCCAAAGGGATGTGACGGTAACCATGACTTTTTTATAAAACAAAATAGAAGATCTTACATGTGACACATGCATATAGTAAGGGAGAGAATACATATGAATCATAGAAGGCCTATTGTAAACTTGAAGACCCTGCACAAATCTGCAGCTACTGGGGTAGACAAATCTTACCTGTTTTACAATGGGGGAAAAGTTCCCCATTGCATCAATTACGAGACTTGAAGACAAAATCCTTCCCTTTGAAAGCTCCAGGACCTGCAAGAAAAAGATCAGTCGTTATACTCCAAAGCTGCATACACGTGCATAGTTATTTGAAAGCATTGTGTCACTACATTTCGGCTTCGAAATTTTCAAAATTTATGTCCATCCATAGAACTTAAAACAATTTAAGAGATTATTCTGGCACCATTGAAGTATCCACAAAGATGTATTCCAAATTTCTCACTAGTTTGGAGGCTCACTTAAGACACCCAAGTTCCATGTTGAAGCAAACATTGTGTTGATCTCAAGAATTGTATTTCGAGACAGTTCGTAGTTCATGTACATACACATATATCATTACATCTTGGCAACCGATTGAGCACATCTTGCAATTCCAATCTTGAATAAAATATTCAATGAAACACTGAAGCAGTAAACATCACAGAAGACCATAAATAACAAAGCAATGTGCTATCATATCTCATGTTAGTAACCTACTGCTGTATCATCGTAGACACGTATGCTAGCCACACTGTACCCCTCCAAAATGACACCACCAAGGTACTCAAAGCGCCTTCTCATAATCTCTATGAGCTTAGCTGGCCTGCAGTGAGGCAAAAAAGCACAAATGAAAGAAAGACAAACTCATAAAAGAAAGCCACTCAAATGAGCACAGCCACAAGTTATATTCATGTAATATGCGCAAGTTCAATTTTTCAGCATAAAAGGATGACCACATCCATGCACCTTAGTTGTTTTTACAGATAACATTGACAGAATTTCATCATTTTTGTACAAAGTTAACATCGTGTCTTAAAAAGTGAAATTCAAGGGACATGGGACCCAACAGAGAGAGAGAGAGAGAGAGAGAGATAGAAAAATCAAAAGAAACACTGACAATAATTGAACCAGTGAAGCCTTTTTTTCTTATCCTTTTCTGCCATTAAACAGGAAAAGATTGAAAAATCTTTCTAAATTGCTCAACCACTCAACATGGTCACTTTATCTGGTTTGTCTGCTATAATGAAAAGCCCAGTCATCAACACATAGAAGGGCAACAACTACCTGTCATTACGATGCTGTTCGTTTTTTACGTCTATTTAAGGTTAATCTATGTGAAGCAAAACCTATTTTCATGTAGTATTTTACACCTTTTTATAAGGAGAAAATATGAATATGGTGTGGCCACTGCATAAGCATCAAATTGGAAGATCCATTGTTAGTGGACCTAGCTTGCAGGCTTGCAGCCCATGAGATAAAACCAGTAGTGCTATAATAAGAAAATAATGGCCTTTATCAAACATCTTAACATTGTTTCACGATATCACAAGCCGAAATTAATTAAGGTGACTTACGAAATCCCAAGATTAAGAATGTCTTCAACCCAAATCTCACCCTTACTTTCAAACCCACATCTGTTCTGCAGAGATTAACAAATAACAGTGAAAAGATGCTATTAAAGAAACAAGCATCAAGAAGATAGAGATGTCAAAGCGGTGACTTCAAGATGGATTTTCCATATTTTGTTAATTAGTGCACATTTGAGCTTCCAATAAATGCTCCACAAAGAAATGATACAATGTGGGTGGCTTAAATAAGACATCTGATGCATTTAGCAAGATACTTCCAGCTATTATCTCTGTGGATTCAGTCTGTTATGCCAAAAATTATGTGTCCTGCAGACAAAAGTCGAGCAGATTGAAATACTTGAATGGTAGCATTATGCCAACCACATAGCCTCTTAGGCTTTGTATTGGGCAGATTATAGTCATAATTTTCTTCACCAACTTTAAAAAAAATTTCAAGCTGTCTAGGACTATTGAACATACAGGATTGAAAGAGGCAGCAATAGCCTCGTCAATGTCATCTTCTGTGAGAATGCCAACTTCTACAAGTTCCAGAAGCTCTTTCCTTGATATGTTCCATTCTTGCTCCCTCTGATTATTAACCACCAGATATGAAACTTCCATGAAAATGTATAGAAAATCAATTATATTTTCTCCAGGTTAAGAAAGGCTAAACAAAGGTTCTGCAATTAAGCACCATACCCCTTTTAATATGTTCCTCTCTACAACTCCCACTCGTAGTCCTTTGGAACTCAATGCTGTGGCAATGAAGATACCTAGTGTACCTCCACAAACTACAACATCAAATTTATCCTCAAATCTTTCTGCAAATTCAGAATTGGTAAACAGACCAGCAACATTTGAAACTACTTGCTGAGGTTCTTGGACAGCTGCAAACATACAATTTCAAATATATCATCATGTTTTCTAATTTACAGCACACAATCAAGAAAACTAACAAGCAAACAGGGGGGAGAAGCCAAGGTGATCATAACACCTGATGAAGCAGAGCAGATGGTAGACCACAGCTGGTCCAGTCTTTTTAAGGCATTATATGAATATGCACCACCAGCACCACCAACTTCCCCGCTTACTGAAATGCTTTCCATTATCCTCTACTCAAGATTGAATATTTTTGACAATATCAGCTTCAAGAATTTCATCAAGAACTTAATACAACCATGAATTGCTCTCAATTTATTAAAAAAAGAAAAGAAAAGAAAATTTCTGGGCATGTAAAATTCTATCCAATGCATGTACATTTCAGTTCATTAGTACTGGCGACAGAGCAGTATTAGACCAAGAAACAATGTTGAAGAGAGGAAATAGAGAAAAGGGTGTACTTGGGTTCTGGAAGGAATGGCTTGTGATAGCAGGAAGAGCTTCCTTCTTCTTGGAATAGGTGAAGCTCTAATGGGGCTTCCAAAGACTCCATTTTTCATGGGTGATTGATGAAGTTGAAGCAGCAACATTATAATTAAGCAGAGAAAATGGTGACAATTGAATCTTCTTCACTTCCTTCAAGCCACTGGATACAGTGGAGCACTATCTTATTGAATATGCTGTTTTTTTTCCCTAAGAAAAAAGATTGTGATAAAACCGCTTTAGGCTGTAGAACAAAGGATGTAAGAACAAGCTTTAGACACGCTATTCCCAAATTTAAAAGTTGGAAAATTTGGATGTTTAGTCCTTAAAGTTTTGTCAATCTTTTAATTTTCCCCTCCATGTTTCAAAAACTCAAGCTAATGGATTTATAACCAATCGATCGAAGAAACAAAATCATATCAAAGTGAAAGCCCAAATTATCATTTGGATTCCAGGTTACTAAACTAATGTATAAAAATCAAATTTTGATTGGCGTAATAGTTGTATGACACGTGAATGTGTGTTGATTTAGATATACAATTATTTGTAAATGTGTATTAATTTACATTTAGATCCATATAATTAGTGAGAGGAAAAAATGGGAACATGCTTTTCAGCCTTAGTTGAATGGACCATATCTTGTGGTGTTGTTTTATCTAAATCAACTACAAGTCAATTTTTTCTAATCATTATCTCTAAAAGAATGAGAAAATAAAATTTATGGCTAGGCAAAATATCTTATAGTGGCATCACAATTTTAAGTCAATTACAACTCAAGTTTATGCAATCATTATCTTTGAAAGAAGGAGAAAAGAATAAAATTTCTATAATCATGGTGTCCCATTTTGTATTTGTTCAACATTTAACAATAAAATGATATGAAAAAGTAAAATCAACTTATCATTTTATAGTATCGACATGCAAGTAATATGTAATAAGATACAAAAGTTTCTTTACTCTAAATATGTAATAAGATACAAAAATTTCTTTACTCTTTGTTTTGGTAAATCTATGTGCTAAATAGTCATATACATGCATTTGTTATACTTGATAGTAATATTCGTCACATCCTAAATAGATAATTCAAAATTGAATTCAATATAAACGTTAAGTACATTTTTTCCAAAAATAATCTTTTTAATCAAGTATAAACTATTACATAAACATACTGTTAAACCAGCTGAATGGTACAATAACAGTAAAATCTTCCCATAATTTGTAGAAAGACTCAGAACCTGTCCTATAACCTGTAATCTTATTTTTCCCAGACTCCTTCCAAATTAGACTTCAAAATGCTCGAAAATGCATAATAATTGGTGGGGCAGCACAGCATTTTGCTCTCTTATGGGGATCATAATTCAAATAAAACTTTTTTGTATCTTATTTTTCCTCATACACCTCTTGTAAAGTGCATTTTTTCTGGATAAGATGATGAGAGAAACAGACAGAGACAATTGATAAAACCCCTCCAGCTCCCCGGTCTCTACCAAGAAAGGGTTTAAGAATTAAGACCCTTTTGGTCAATCTTCACAAGAAAGTTCAATTCAATCGTCCAGTTTCATCAGAAATCAAGAAAAAGGTAAACCCAATTCTTCTCAGATGTTTACTTATTCCTTGCTGTTGATTGCGCAATAATTTCTTGTTTGTTAGCTTGTTGAATTTGACCCTTTTCATTTCTTTACTTTCTCCTTGGAAAATCCTCTGTTGAGTTGAGAAAATGAAAAATAGAAAAAATAAAGCATTTTCAAGATTAGTTAATCTGGGATGAATTTCAGCTTGAATATTGTGCATTTGGCAGAAAGGGCAAGGGTATTCTCATAAGGAGTTATTCTTGGTCTACTTAGATCAGTTGGTTGAGGGGATGGGACACCAGAATTTCTTTCCCAGCAAACTCACACAAACACACACACTTCATAGATGTTGAAAAAGTTTATTTTTTCTGGCTTTGCACTCCTCCTGTTACTTATCGTCTTGAACTGATAGCCATTTTTTTGCCTTTACCTTTGTTGTACCTGTGGAATCAGCATGAAATATTTTATTTGAGAATTGAATGATCCCTACGTTCGTATTTGTCTTGTTGTTTTTGGAGATGATATAAGCAAGTATAAATTATTATGAAAAAGCAAAAAGAGAAGGAAAATGAAGAATTTGGATATACATTACACAAGACATTGTAATATGGAACAAATTTTCTCATCGGATTGGCGAAATTATTAATAATTCAACAAAAACATGATTACCCACTTGAGGGTAACAAAATGTAACAATTAGTTGTAGGTTGGGATCAGGGCATTTAATTATTAGTCTTGAAGTTGAAGCCTGCTGATTTGGAGAATGAAATAGGTGAAGCCAACAGAAGAGAAATCATTGGAATGGAATGGCAACTAAAGCTGCTAAGGGAGAGAGAGAAACTATAGAGCACATTAATCCTCATTACATATTAAATTGATCGACCCAATGACCCTGAAGCAAAAGACTAAGCCAAAGACGAAGTGGCATACAAACTACCCGAGTGTAATAAAGTGTAAAAGAAAAAAAATTTACTGTCAAAAGTGGTGGCGAACAGCAATTTTGCTATAGTGGTAGCTGAGAAGGAAGTCAGCTATGTGCCACAGTAATGTGAATCCTGGGTAGCTAATCCTAGACTTATCAACTAATCAGATGTCAGACAAAGCGTATCAGAACCAAATTCATTCCGCTATAGATTCTCGACATGGATACATACCTAATACCCGCTAATTCATAACTCTTCCCTGTCATGGAAGATGTGTCACTAAGTGTGTAGGTTAGTTTACAATAATGTAAAGTTTTGACTGCAAATTCACGCAGACTTTCCTGGAGAATGAACTCCAGAAAAAGAAGAAGCAGTAAAAAGTTTCCATAGTAGATTGAATCTTTTTTTGGATAAATTTCTTTTATTGGAAGGATAATGTTACTTTTTCTAGCTCCTACAATTTTATCTCCTCTAGGAAACTAGGAATGAAGTTACCCTCTAAATTCATTTGTGGGTATTTTCTACTATGTTTGTTCTATAGCAGATGATAGTAGGCATGTACAATGCTGGTTGTAAACAAAGTAAGATATGAAAAGGCTAATTGGGGTTTATGTGTGGAGTGGCCGAGTGGTGTTCCAATTCAGCATACATTTTTTGCCATAGTGAGTAGTTCTCACTGATTCTTCACATTGATACAGGGGGTGTTCCTGATATCTTGTAATTTGATTTCTATTACATTAAATTGTTTGACTCTTTTACCTAAATACTTTTAAACTGTTAATGAAGACCTTTCCTGGACCTTATTTCTGTAAATATCATTATAAAGATTAATCCAAAATCATCCTCCCCACTGGTGGCAGATCCCTTTTCCTAGTTCTTTTGCTTCTTTCAATGCAAAGAAGCTATCCGGTAGGATTTCCTTTTGATGTTACTGTATATTGTCTATGTATTGATGTAGATTTCAACTCGCACCATGTTGTTCCGAAGCAATTTTGAGAAAGCTTTGGATGTATTTGTCATTGTGAGTTGTTGTCCTCAATATTTCCTCCGGATAAAATTGATTGGTTGCTCCAAAGATTCATAGAACATCCAAGCAACTATTATAGATGTTTGGATACTGAATTTATTTTCAACAAGCTGGCATCATGTGTCGGCAGCAAGCTTGGAGGACGTATATGTTATTTGTTTGAGTAAACTGCAAACTCTGTAAAACTAAAATTTTATCTCCATTGCAGATTTGCAGGCAAATTCAACTGTCTCGTGCTGGCAATAGTTGAGGGTTGAACATGGCCACAATAACTATGACTCCTCCATGGAGTTCCTTCTCCATGAAAAGTAGCAGCAGAGAGCATAAAAACTCAGGTAGTTGTTCTAGGCCGTGCCAAAGTATTAAAGCCATGAGAATAGAGAAACCACTGGAGGAACTATACAATGTAAGGGTAGAAAGGAATGTGTCAAAGGAGCGATTAGCAGAGCTTGGTGTCTCAAAATGGTCAGTGTGGAAGACAGGCAAGTGCAAGCTTCCTTGGGACTGGCATGTCGATCAGTTGGTTTATATCGAAGAAGGGGAGGTAAGGGTAGTGCCTGAAGGAAGCGAACGCTTTATGCGGTTCGTGGCTGGTGACCTTGTTCGTTACCCAAAATGGTTTGAAGCAGATCTATGGTTTAATGATTTCTACCAAGAACGCTACAAGTTTCGAGCATATGGAGATGACTAGCAATGATGCATCAAATGCCAAGGATTACTGTATCAAAGTTACTGCTTGGCTATAAATCCGCTTTATTTCAACCACAACGACTTTGAACACTTGATTTTGAGTGTAACACTAGCCCACGGAAAGTGAAACAAAAAATTGAAGGTGTAAAAGCACTTTCTCCACTTGAGTTTTGATTGTAGCAGGGATGAGTTTGTGGTTTGAGTTTACTACATTTACTATAGCCTACGGAGTTTCTTTACAACATGTTTGGTCAGTGCAGACCAGGATATTAATCGTGAACAATGACCACGAAAATACTTTGGAGAGTTAGTCATATGACTTTTGCATCTGTCTCGTGCAGTCGTCAGTTTGTCTCAGAAAGATTACAGTCTTTGCATTGGCTTCAGGCTAATGGCTATATGTAAGGGTTAATTACACTTAACCCCTACCTCCCTAAAGCGGGCTCATTGCTGCAGTTTACCTCCTGAACCAAAGGAATACACACTTCAGCCCCTTCGAATGATCAAAATGAAAAGCATTGGACAAGTCAGAAATATATTATGAAAAAACAAGCATAACCCTGAATGATTTAGGTGGAGACCTTTTTAATCCTTTGTTACCTGAAAAAAGAATTTTAGAATTCCAATTTCCATATCGCTAGTTATGCTCCTTTTTTGACATAGTTGAGGATCAAGTCACTTGAAAACACCCACAAGCATTGTCATTTTGTATTCCAATACATTTTTATTCTTGTAATCTGTTTCATAAAAATCTTATCAAGACTTTTTCCTACAGGGGAGGAAAAAGTTTCACAGTTTCAACGACAAATAAAATGTCCTTCAAGAGTTCTTTTGTCCATGTATGCGTAACGATGCTTCTATGCCACAACCATTGTTTTACGGCTCCAATGGATGGTTGTTTCTAAGGTACTTCCAGAGAAACTTTTATTACAATACCATTATAGGTAATCTTTTCAAAATAAGTTTCTTAAATACAATGTGAAACAAACGGAACCAATGATATTTACTCGATTGATCGTGATGATCATGAACTTTGAATTACATTGGCTGAGTTGCATCTTAGATTTTTTTTTTTTTTGGGTGCAACGTGCAAGGGATAAAAGATATGTAAATGATTTATTTTGCCGCTTTTTGTCATTTCACAACAAAATTGCCATTTGTTAGATATTTCATGTTAAAGGATTTTTTTCAAGGGAGGTTAGGCGGGTAAAGTGGTTGCGGATTTAGAGTGCTTCCTCGTCTTTCAATTGTCGATGAGCGTCTTTTGTTGATCATTGCTTTTCATGTAGTTCGAAAAGTCCGAGTTATTAATAATTCGGATGCAACATGACAAGATTGATAGGACAAAGGCTGTCTGATATGATCTCTAATAGGCCTATCTCATATTTACCGTCCTACAGTAGTAGATCGATTCAAGTAGACGGCTCAAATACCAATGAACCATACTATTTTACCCTTGTAAATACCCTCTCATTCTATCTTCTGAAGGTAATCAAATCTTTCCGAAACCCACTAACTACTCATTCATGAACTCATCATTCAACACTTCATTTGCTAACTTAGGCATCGGAGTTACACCAAGGTAAAACTCCGCTTTGTAACCTCGTTCTTTGTTGCTGGCGAGTCGACCTTACCGAGAGGCATTTGCACTAGGTCGGGAAAGTCAGACCCGTGCCAGCACAGTGTAACATACCGAATTAATAACCAAGGACATCTTTTCCTAAAACACATCCAATCAAATGCTTGACTTCCTAGAAACAGATGGCAAATCAAGGAATAACATATTGAATGGTGACTACAAAGCAAAACCATAGTCGCCCGACGAAGCCAAGGTTTTCCAGATAACGGGTTGAGGACAGTGGCCTGCATTTGCCCAACAATATAAAACTTCTTAAGATGTAGCCCTGACGAGAAGACAGACAAAAAAGCTAGTTTCCTTGAGGCTAGTCATCAATTGTATGGAATCACAGATTTGGAACCTCTTGAAACAAAAGGAAGATTCTGACTCCCAGGAGGCCACTGGTAATTTGTACAATATTAGTGGCTATCATCCAAAATCACAATCCACCCAAATGGCAGGGGTTGCCTGAAGACTTGATGAAAACTCTTTCAAACAAAAATGAGGAACTGGTACAATTTAGTTGAGAAGCTTTATTGCATGGTTTTGCAGATATTTTCCCACAAACAAGGAGACCAGCACACGCTTCCTGAATTTTCATGGAAGACTGAAGGATGGCAACCATCAGTCCTTGCGAAAAGACGAGATAGGTCACTTTATCAGCATACATCATAGAATTAAATAATTCCAGTTCACAGTGCCAGAAAACTTAAGCAAAACTAAGTTAGATGTGATGATTATGATCAGGTACAGATCTTATGAGCCACTACCCTGATAGTCAATATGATACATGCCTCATTGGTGAACCCACCAAAAAAAAAAAGAGGCCATATTCCTGCAGATATTTTACTGAGTGAAGAAGAATTCTACCCAGAAAAAGGGGGGAAAAAGTATTTACAGAAACTCCCAGCCTCTTAGTCTATCATTCATATGCACGGAAAACATCACATGGGACTAAAGGATCCTAATCTTATGAACTGTCCATCTTTCAATATCTGTCAGCGAACAAGCTGATGACAATTATTTGCATCAGCGCTAATATCTAACTTGACAATTCACGATTAGACAGTGCTGGCAGCAGTAACTGGAGAGGAAGCAATCCTAGAGACATTCACAGCGTCTTCCCTTGCAGCCTTGGACATGGCAAGATCTTCTAGTTGCTTCCACGTGAACACCTGCTTCTCACGAGCCACCGCAGCCTTGATTTCATCTTCTTGTACTCTCACCATACACTCCTCATAGAATTCTTTGTCAGCATCAAAAAACATTTTCTTTACTTTGAACGTGAGATTCTGAACCGACTGATGCCAGTGGATATGGCTGTTTCTTTCCAGATATGGCAAAATAATAGGCATTATCATGAGGCGGTTCTGAATGATCAGATTTCTTACATGATCATTGTTCCACAGCAACAAAGCACGTTCAGCTACCTGAAAGTTCCAAAGGGAAAGGATCATATGCATCTCATGAAAAAATCATGCAGACATTTAAGGGACCCTGCAATTTAATCTCTCTAGACAGTCAACTCTATATAGGTAAAAAATGAAACACATCAGCACAAGAACAGTGCTAGTCATACATTCTGTTGAAGACCACAAACTATCCTGCCTGAACAGCGATGAAAACAGAAAAAATGCAGCAAGACAAGTTAGGTCTTCAAGCATAGATGACATTCAGAAGCGGCATATACTACACAAGACACAAGAATTGTACATCATAGTTGAAGATCACAAACTCTTGTCCACGAGCAGCATCAGAAGATAGGAAAACATGCAATATGAAGAAGGTAAGTAGCATATGCTAAACAGTTGTTAAAGAAATAAACTGCAAAACAACATTATAAGCCAATGACAGCAGGAACTATGAACAGGAGTTCCGTCCAAACATCATAGCCAACAAGGTACAGAAACCAACTTGACCTCCAAGAGATCTAATGTATATGAGAGAAAATAGATCCTCTTAAAGCTTAAAAGAAACATCATGTACAACTCTTCGAGCCCAGTAAACAACCTGCCTCTTATGAAAAGGCAAGGTATCAAAATGGTGGCTTCGCTCCAAAACCTGGAAGGAAGAAATGGGGCATAATGATCTAACTTCACATGAAATAGCATTCTTCTTTTCATTGCATAATTTAAGAATATGTAGGTTGAAGCCTTTTTTTTTCACTATCCCTTTTATCTCTTTAGGTCGTTTCAATTTTACTTTTCCCCTTCCCCTCAGACCAAATGCAAGCAAAAGACTTTTCATCTTATAATTCTCTCAGAGTATGAAACCAAAATTGGTCTAAAGATAGATTAGATTGCTTTAGTACTGACTTTGTCCAAAACTGCCAATACTATATATAAGCAGTTAGAAGGGTTTATCAATACTTTTATGATGTTAATCCATCTTTCATGTACTTTATCACATATAACAAACACAAAGTCAAAAGCATTTATGAATTTAACTCTTCTACAATATCAATAAAAATGTAGAACAATTAAAGAGATCAGATTGTCAAGCCGTGAATACATAATACAAGGGGAGGGAAAAGATCCCCATAAACTAAAATTAGAGCAAATCTATCAAGAAATCAGATGAAAGTTGAACTAATGTACGCATAGAAAACATGAACAGGAAAATAGAATGAGGAAGTCACTAGGTAGAGGAAAAACATTTCACAGAAGAAAACCAGCTATGGGTTGGTCAAAAGTTACTGCAGATTTTGAAAAGATACAACAACAAAAAAAAAAAAAGAAAAAAGTGCATCTGCATTACCTGGAAATGTGAACTATTGACACACCGAGCAATCTGATGGAACAAGGGGACCATGAAACGCTGAAATTCTGTATTATGGGTGGCTTCCAGAGCTGCCTCCAATTCACCAAGGAACATTACCTCCTTAACAGAATTAGTAATCGGCCAATACTTCAGAAGACCTCGAATTACAGTGTCCACTAGCTTGAAGTCCTTCTCCAAAAACTGCATGATGCAATGAGAGAGTTGCTGATGATACATTGAGAGACACTTTGGTTTGTGAAGGGGAATCAACACATGGACAAGGAAAAGCTTGTGCTCTTCCTTTAAAGGAAAATCAAACCCATTGATTATACTGCCCAAGATCTCCAGCAACTCTGCAATTCCATTGTGCTTCTCTGTCTCGAAAATGAACTGGTACAAGATGTTATCTATTGCTATTCTGATAAATGGCCTATGCATTACGAACTTTACATATATCCTATGAAGAATATTCTTCAAATACTCCCTCTCTCTCTTATCCTCTGAATCAAACAATTCCAACAGTCTTAACGCAAATGAATGGTCAATGTATCTTTTAGCCACTTTTGGATCCATTTCTGAGGAGGACAAAAGTCTTAGCAGAAACTCATACACAATTTGCAGATGAGGCCATGAAGGGTCCACTATTGGCTCATCCTCTTCCATATCATACATATTAACCGGTAGCCTTTTCGCGTCCTGACAAGAAACTGGCAATGTTCTGAACAAATTAGCAGACACCATCTTGAAAACTTCCTGCATTATAACCTCATCAAACCTCAAATTTGCAATGGTCACAAATTCAACCAACTCAACCAAAGTTTGTTTCTTGATGTCCTTCTCTTTCAAATCCTTCATGGGGTCGTTAAAATCAAATACCACACAACAGAAATTCAACTTCTTAATAAAAAGACCCACTTTTTCTGAACTTGGAACTTCCCCAAACCTTGGCAAAGAATCAATATCCAGCCTTCCAACAGGGCCTACTTTGGTGCCCATTTTAGAACCAAATATCTTCAAGTTCATAAGATCAGCATTTCCATGACTATAGCTACAAGGATTCAAACCATAGAAACCACCAGAACGCATAACAGAACTGGATTTCCCAACGGAATTATAGCTGTTATTAACACTCATCCCCACATCTGATTTAACTGATGAGAAGCCATTAAAGTGTTGGCCATCTTTGTTCTTATTGGAATCTTTATCCTTATTGGACGATGATTTTTTTAAAAACTTGCCAATTATCTTCTTCATCATATTTATCTACAAAATCCTAATATCAAACACTATAAAAAAATCAATCAAAAAACAAGGCAAAAATCTGAAATCATCAAGAATCGAGAAACCCAAAAAGAAAAGTTTTACCTTCTGAACAATGAATCTGAGGTATGAATTGAAGATTTAATTGATGAGATTCAATCTAACACCCAAGAAATTTGATCAAAAATCAATTCAACGTAGGGAGTAACAAATGGGATAAACAGAAAATTCCAGATGAACTAAAGAAATTTAGTGTATGAGAGGATTAATAAGGAAACCCTAGAGTATAGAACGTTCGAAGAGGGATTTTCGCGGTGGATTTTGATCGGAAAAAAAACCCTAATTTTGAAATATTTCAGTCTGATGGATTTAGGAGGGAAGAAAAAGGTAAAGCGCAGATAATTATGCGAACTGCCTTCAAATTTGCCATAATTATAAAGATTTCCCTTAAAAGTTTCCTTAATTGCACGGGCCTACCATACTGTACTATTTTTAGGCTTAGGTCTAATTTTGTACGTGGCTGAATATTAGATTGGTAGCGCTTAGTTTTCTTTTTCTTCTTCTTCTTCTTCTTCTTTTTTTTTTGGGTTCAAACTTCAAATCAGATTAATAAGAAGAACTATGTAAAGCATGAGGATTGTCTACATTTAGAACATTTTGAATATATATTATTGATTGAATTAAGATTATGCTTCAGAAAGGGCGTATGTAACTTAAAAGAAATTGGAAAAAAGCCCCAACAAAGCAGGAGAGATGTGTTTTGGAAACTTCGATGAACAGAGGGGGAAAAATTGTAGAAAACAAGATTAGGAAAACAATTGGACAACATATGAGCAATTGCTTATGCATCCTCTTGTAATTGTTTTCATTCCTAGACACTTTAACTCATCTTGCAAATTTCTTATGCATGATCTTGTAAATTGTTTTCATTCCTTAGACGCTTAATTATTAGAGACACTTAACTCACCTTGTAAAGCCTTTTTTTCTCGGTCTTTTTGGCAAAGGAGGGTTGAAATTTACGAAACAGAGAAGGGGAAGAGAGAAATTGAATCTAAAACAGCTAATTTTTGCAGTCTCAACCTTAGATGCTCAACTCATAAATGTTTTTGAAATGATAAAAATCATATCTACACACGTAGTGAAGATTTAAAATCATTTTGTCAATTGAGATTCATAGTGAAATAAAAAAGACATGATTAATCCGTAACGAAAAGTGATTGTCATTTTTTATTCAAGAGTCAATAGTATCGAAATAACTCAATCAATAGAAAGAAGCTAAAACCGTGCCTAGGATTGTGAAATCTAATCCATAGCTGTGTGATTAATACAACAAATTATAAGTAGTTCAATTTACAGAAAAAAAAATACTTAGCAAACTAGATTTTATTGGATCTTACATTTATATTACGCAGTACAAAGGGTTAATAGTATACCAATCTACCCAATTAACTTGCAACTATTAGTCAATTCGTCAGAATTATTAGCACAGCCCTGACCAATTTTTCCCCCACAATGCATGTAACTCCTCTCCTCGGTGTACTTGGAAATCCAGAAACATGCTCCCATGCATATTTAAAATCTCAATGATTTATGGTTTTTTTGAAATTTATCACTTGATAGGGCCCTAACCCTAACTAGTGTTTAGGTAAAAAAAAAAAAAAAAATTTTGTTTCTCATGTGTATTGTGATAAATTATTCTTTAAGAAAATGATGTGCTTGGTTTTCTTAATTGTTTGACCTTTCAATTCATAGATCAAGCAATGAGGCTACATGAACTTGGGACCCAAATATGTGTGTATGTATATATGTATGTATGCATATATATATATATATATACACACATACACACATAGAGATGCTTGAAGTAAGCTAATATTGTTGTAGGTTGTTTTACAACTCATAGTTGGTATTAATCGGAAAGCTTGAACGCTTTGCGTTAATATATCAATTAAACTTGTCAAATACGAGCCATTTTGGGTTATATTTGAGTTTAAATCTATAATATTGATCTTTTTTTTATATATAGAAAAGGTCATTTCATTCAAATAAATCTACACTAATAGAAGAAAATACATCAAACAAACATGACACGGATACATATAGATCTAAAATCAATAGATATAACAGATCTAAAAAAATAATACAAATAAAAATAAAATTAATACTCCCATATATCTTCCATCCAATATTGATCCATTTTAAAAGGTAAATTCCGAACGTCTTTTAAATTATATTGAGTTTGTTTGGACAAGCCAAATTTGGTTTGCAAAATTTGTTTTCACAAATCCCAATCACCTTTTTATCTTTCCAATCACCTTTTTATCTCACATACATCACATCATAAAAAATGCTACAGTAAATATTTCAAATAAATCATCCAAATAAACTCTTATTCAAACAAACTCATTGACACTTAAGTCTAAAATGGGTGACCCATTTTGGCAGGTAAAGTCCAAATCCGTAACCCAAATTATAGGAGTCAAGCAACTGGGACCCAAGTTGCGTAGAGCTGTTAAGTGACCAAACTAACAAACTAGAATATCTTCTCGTTTAAGTTTAACATAATTCCTCGTTATATTGTGTTTTTTTTTTTCTCTTTTACGTTCAACTATAGTCAGCAATTTAGCTATTATTAAGTAGTTACAAAACCTGTTAAATATAGTAAGTTAATTAATTGATGTTTAAGTAATCATAAGCCTAAAGAGCGGCTCTGAATAGGGGGATGTTATTATTGGTACTCTACACCAGAGGTGTCAAAATAAGTGATTTCAGGCGAGTTTGAACAAATCATAATTAGATAATGAGTATAATTGAATCAACACAATTTATCCATTAAATAAATGGGTATCAATAGGTATCCACCTAATAAATGAATATTAGTATACCCAATTATCCATTTACGAGTTACTTAAAATTCTACTTATTCTTTTTTTTTTTTGCATATTATTTGACAATTAATAACGGTATTTATTATTATCAGATAGGTAAAACATTCAAATTTATTTGTTTAACACTCATTAAAAGTTAAATTTAAATGTTTAATTATTTTTAAATGAGTATAAATCAATGAATTGAATGAATCCACTACCTACCAATTAAATAAATTCAATTAAATACCCCTTTAGACTCATTCATAATTAATGGGCTAATTTAAATAGGTTCTTAATGAACGAATTTGGACAAGCCAACATAATTGAATCGTGCTTGACACCTCTGCTCTATACCATAGTTGTCCAGGATGGTTATTCTAAGCCTGTGTACAAATTTAATCTTTTTTTCACTTGCAACAACGACTCCAGGTAAATTTTGCTGCTGCCTACGATTCGGACTCTATAATATCTGCCCCTTTCTCCTTGCATCTTGTTATTAAAGAAATTACACGGGGCAAGGATGCTCAGTACAGCATATATAGAGTAGCATTACAACACATCAAAACTTTGCTTCGTTTAACTAGCAAGATGAGACATCAGCTTCTTTTAACAATTTTTTCCTCATCTAACCATGACATATTTCATGTGATTCTCTGCAATTTGACAAAGATAACTTCAGAAATTTCTACCTGGATGGATTAGGTTGTACTCGTGCATATCAGAAATCCACAGTCATTTCTTACTCATGTTCAATTTGACATTTTTGCAGTGAATAAAGAAATATCTGGTCTTTTTGCAAGCGCAGAGAGTTTGTTTGGATAGAAGATTATTTGGATGATTTATTTGAGATAATTACTCTAGTACTTTTTATGATGTGATGTATGTGAGATAAAAAAAAAAAAAATTGTGAAGATAAAAAGATGATTAGAATTTGCAAAGCAAATTATTTTATCTCAAATCATCTCAATCCAAACACACTCACTAGTATCTTTTTCTTCACTGTACAATTCAACAACACAACAACAAACTCTGGAGCTAAACGCGAAAATGAGCCTCTCCCCGCAGGTCAACAAGATCAACCTGTCATCTCTTTCTGCGCTTAGGCTCCACTTAGCAATCAAATACAGGAACAAAGTCAGATGGATCCAAGTGAATTTAAAGACAATTGAAACGGAGAATAGATATCATAAGCAACAGTTCACAAACATACAAGCTTCTTAAGGAAGGGTATCACACGAATATTACAAGAAAAGAAGCCAATGCAGAGGCTAGAGGACATTTTTTACACCTTGCAAATACACAATAGAAGTGGCTTACGACCTCAAACTTTCATGTTGAAAAAACGTTCAACTTTCCCTAGCAACTATCACAGACAGAGATAAACATGGTGCTAAAAGAAAAGAGAACTACATGCCTTTGATCTGTTCCAAAAAGTAATAGGGCGAAGGCATCAGAGACAGGATGTTGTTAGGATAGATAAAAAGAAACTGTATTTGGGCTCTTAAAAATTAGGCCGTGCTCAGCAAAATATGCTCCTGAAATCAAAGACTACCTTCTGACACCTTTTACCCCAAGACATCCAATCTAAGGCTAAGGCATGAAAGTTTTACTCGATAGCTGCAATGTTCTTAAAATGCTATTCTTTAGCACACGCAGAAAAAAATGCTATTCTTCAGCCAATAACAGAATCAATTATGCCACATAAGAAAGCATGATATTAGCAATATATCTTCTTGTTGTGCTCTTTACCAGCCAATTTTCTATACCCGTGTCTGAATATTTTTTGAAGTGTTCCAACTTTCATGTGACTTGAAGAAAATTGGCAAACTTGACAACTATTTAATCATGCAATGACACAAACTTTGCAACCGCAAACTGTTGGTTTGACGGATGAGATTCAAGACATCTATATTAAGCTATTATTATTGTCAGTAACACTGCCATAAATTCTTAACCATATCAGACTTAATTCGATACAAGCATCTTAATCAAGATTAACACAGGGTAATGCATGCTTACCTTCTCAATAGAAGGTGAAACAGGAAATGAGTTCAAAGACCTCTTTGCATCATCATCAGACGAACAATCAGAACACAAAAAATGATCCAGCTTCTTTGCTTCTTCAATAGTCATGCCCATACAAGAAGGGTGGAACCTGCAAGATGAGTGGTGCACACATATGAAGAAAGATGCTTATTATTCATTTTTGTTCTATAGGCTAGTACAGTGTAAGATTTACTATAGCATACAAATTAAGTTGAAAAAACTAAATTAGCATGATTCTTTGATCCTTGACTTCTGTTAATCTTTCCTACAATAGATCAGCCAAAGCAACCAAACAGAGCTATCATAACCATCAAGCAGAACCATGAACATACTGTAGCCTGAAGTTTCTCGCACGTAAACACAATTGGAACCAAGTAAATTGCCAAAGTCCAATTTCATAAACAGAAATCAGCCCACAACCAATGCAGCATTGCTGCTTCTAGACTGAATTTTATCTAAATATTCAACTATTATCAAATGAAATCCACTTGAAGTGATTGCAGCCCAAGGGAAGCAGAAGGGAGACCTAAGCAGCTAAAAACTCCAAAATTACAGTGTAAGACAACTATAAACGTTTGCACTTTAAGCAGATCAAAAATCAAAAGTTCCAGATGTAAAGCCCAATAACTTGAGATACAGACAACACAACTATAAACATTTACTATCTAAGCAGCTCAAAAATCCAAAGTTCCAGATGTAAAGCCTGTCAATAAGTTGAGCAACGGTAAGACAACTATAAACGTTCCTCCCAGGCCGTATCAACAGGAGGAAGTGCCATACAACCCAGTTATTATATACTCTATTTACCAAAATTGAAACTCACATCTAATCCCATAAGAGAAACCTTGCATTTGATCTAATGATATTTGATGAACATATCATTAGGTTTCTTTAAACAAAAAGGCTAAATTTTAGAACACAAGCTAAAGTCATTCCATACATGTTCAGATACAATGACTACCAGAGTTGCCATATATCATTACTTAGCAGGAAATTCAAAGGAAAAAAAATAAAAGAAAAGGCAAGGTATTTTGAAATCAGATTTCAGGGAAGAAATGAAGAAACCAAAAAAAGGAGAAAATCCTCTGTGTCATTCACTCCAAGAAAAGGAGAAAGGAAGAATGAATCAGTTTGCTCCTCTTTGACATGTTTTAGGAAGGGATGCTAAATCAAGAAACTTCTCTATAATGTCCTATTTGGCGTGCATACATTTTGATATGTAGCATCAGAATAACCAACACTGACCATAGCTAGGATAACAGTGTTCTGCTACTCACTGTCAGGTCCTCACTGGAAAAAAAAATAAGATAGCTATAACTGAGACGCAGAGGTGCCATCATATCCTATTTCATTTTAGAAGTTCAACCCCAGAAACCTGTTCCAATTCTGATCTTCATTCTCGACCAATAGATCAATTCTACCCATCATCAGCACATTAATCCTTTTGCACTAGTTCTTAGCTTCTTGGCTTTGGATCACGCCAACTCACCTATTTATGTTACATTTCCAAATGCTAATCTATCTTGCAGAACATTAAGCCTTCTGTAGGAAGAGCCAGCATCAATGCCTGCTTCAGTTTTTTTTTGAGAAAATCTGATACATACTTCAGGAACTGGAACTCTGATTAATTGGCATAGCAAATGCATAGGCCATATATAATCTACATGATATGCTTAGAAATTTCTTCCAGAGAACACAATGACCCAACAAAAGAGAAATGTAATACAAACTATTTCATCTGATGAAAAGTTTCCTTCCTTGAAGATTCTCATACAACTCAATCCCATTTTGTAAAGAGATTGTGTTTAACAGCCAAGCTTTTGAATAGAAGAGAAGCGTATTTCCTTCACAGAATTCTCCTCCTTTTGGATTTACCATCTTACAACATTTGATCTCGCGTTGAAAATGATAAAAGCCATCTCCAAGTACTTTTGTAAAACAATTTACACTGCCTTTTCCATTCATAGTGGTTTTCAACAAAATGTGTGCACTTTTCCTTGATACGAGCCACCACTGAAAACATCATCTGTCTCCTCATTCTTCACAATTTAGGGCCACAAGGTTCCAAATTTACATAGCTTTTTATTGAATAAACACTGAGATGCACAAGAACACATGGAACCATTAATCCCCCACCAAAAAAGGGAAAAAGCAGCTAAGATGAACAGATATAGGCATGCAATGCATTTCATGTGTGCTTAGAGAGATACTTATTCCACATAATCTCTGCAAAATTGAAGATTGGCACACTTCTAGATTCCTCTCCTAAGCCATTTTTGTTGGAAGTCCGGAAGACTATACACTTTACCAGTAATTTAAAAAAAAAATTATTCTAAACCAAAGAAAAACAAAACAGAAGGCTTGAAAATAACCAGAAAATATAAAAATGACAATACTCTTGGCAAGCCCAAGACAGTCAAGTTGTTTCTTACATCTATCTGAAAGAAATAGTTTCACCCACAAATTTTGATAGCTCAAGGAAGCATGAGTTCCAATATAGCTACAACATAGAATTCTGACATGAGAAATTGTTGGGACAAGTAAGAGATGAAGAAAACTGAACACAAACAATAACAAGGAAAAATCAAGATACACAAAAATAGACACAAAACCAAATAAAGGAGGAAAACCAGTTGAAGTGGCAGTTCGCAGTTTTGATGCCTAATTAAATTATATTTTTCTCCTTAAGGCAATCAGCTGGCTGAAACAACAAAAACATGATAAAGATATTACATCAAGAGAAGATCAAGTCAGAACATTTAAGCATCTTATGAATCAAACATGCATAATCAAGAACCATATGAACCGCATAAACACATACAAGTGCAAAGACAAACATTTTCAAAATGTGCATTTCTTGTGATATAATAGTTAATGTCCTCGTTCTTAAATGCCAAATTGCTAAAAGCCCAAAACCTCTTTTAACTTTGTCAGTGGACCGTCAGATACTATTCAAAATTACAATTTAAATTCCAAGGGCCATTGAAGAGTAATGTGACGAACCATCAAACTGTAAAGGTGTAAAATAGTTGAATTTCGTCAACAGGTCAGGCTTCCAAAGTCATTAAACAGTTAATTTTCTTTCCTCAATTAAGGCCTAAGGAAATGGTGTTTTATAATTGGATCTAATTAGGACATTCCAAGAGAAGACATAAACTATGTATTAGTGCAATGAAACTTCTAGTGTACTTTTACATTCACGATTATTCATTCTCTCCCTAATCTTTTTAGTAATAATTTTTTAAATATCCATAATACACTTTGGCGAATAATTATACAGAAAATCTTCCAAATTCTGAACTGGTTTACGAATAATTTGTCACTAAAAGAACCCAACTAACACAACCTAAAGGAACAACATTTCACCAGATTGGTTGACTGCAACTATAAAATTACAACAATTATGACCACAAATGTGTCTTACAATCCATGTTGCTTCTTTTTCATTTCCTTTTTCTCTCACTACAGTGATGCTCTGCTTTTTGGCGGCCAAAGGGCATGTCAAATCTAGTTTAGTTGGTCATGCACCATACTAACTTAGAGCGCCTGCTTGAAGAATAATGCTAAGAATCTACAGTAAAATGTCAATCTTTTCTTATAAAGATGTGTTTAATATGCAGTATTTTCTCTAAATTTGCTATAAAACTATAGTCAATACACTTCATTTAGTGATAATTTCTTTATAATACTCTTGAGTGAATGATGGATCAGTCCTTGCACTTTTCTATGTCTTGGGTTCCGGTAAACTCAGGAGAAAAATGGCAAGAAATCTTCATCTAGTTTCAAATTTTCTGCTCCTTAAATAATTTCCTTCTTGTCAGATTGTACTTTGGTGTCTCTGAACCCCAAATGCCATTTAGTGATCCATTAACACACTGCTTCCTGCTATAACTAGTCCTAACTCTGAATGGCCACTGGAAAAGATCGACTATTGGTGGACCTTCAGTCATCATTATAAAGTGTTATGGATACAATTTCTTTTACTCCATTACCTCTGGGTTTCTTTTAGTTTCTTTTTCTTTTGAAGCAAAGATCTTTACATTTTGTTATCAAAGGACAAAGGATTCTCTTACATGGCTCATTTGGTAAACAAGTTCATGATTTCTATTCTTATATTTACCAAATATAAAATATTCCTTCTCGTAATCCTCTAAGTTACCACAAAAACTAATTGTCCAGAGTGGATAACCACGGATTAACCATCTGCAAAAGTACAGGTGCACGAAACAAATTAAATTTCTAAATTGATTTTAAAGTACCAGATAAAGAACAAGTCTCAATCAGCAGTGCCTAAAATGAGCCATGACCAAAACAAAGAGATAAAGAAACTTATTTCACTTTTACACACTAGTTCAACTTACATGTAAATTAGTAGTTTTAAAACCACATATATAGACTGAATATAAATAATAGTTTTACCAGTCTTTGCACCCTTCACATTGCACCATCAGGTCATCTGGGTTGTAAGGCATCTCACATTTGCAATACCTATAGAAAGAACAAAACACAAAAAAGAAAAAACCATTAAACGCCTTAAGGAACTTAACTTGTGCCATCCATCATACAGATGCGAGACATTAAAACTCACACAGCAACACGATCGGGGGTGAAGCCTCCAGTGGCTGCTTTGTACTCAAACCTACAAAAGTAATCTTCAACACCCACATTCTCGAGCTTGGTGTAATTCTTGAATGAGTGCACAATGCACTTTCCTTCAATGGTGTGAGCGCTCTGCACATCGTAGTGGTCTGAAAGGAAAAGTTCCTTGGCCCCATGGAATTGTCTGCGACCCCCAATAGACTCCTCAGGCCGGTAATACCACCTTACCCGGACTTTCACATTGTTTCGATGGTCTGCCTCAATCTTCTCCACTCGTGCCACATATGGGGGCTTATCGGGATCAGATGGCCTCATCAAGACACAATCTCCAGCTGCAAACATAGCTGGCAAATCACTTTCTACTGACAGAAAAATCATGATCTCATATAAATGCGCAAGTACAAACAGTTAGATTCTGGTCAAAAGAGTCCAAGTCCAAAGCTTACAATACAAGAAAAAACGTCTACAAGACTCCGGGCCCCATGACCTGATAAAGGTCACAGTTAACAAAGCCAAAAATGAACCAAACATGTCCACTAATACAACAGACCAAACCTCAATCTTTACTTACCACCAAGTCAACCGAAATACATTGATTTTCAGTACATAAGCACATTTGTCATAGCCCTCCCCCCCCCCCCCCCCCAAAAAAACAAAATTCAAACTTTTCAAAATCAACAAACATTTCTGCTTGCAATCAAACTCCAAAAATTCAAACCAGCTCAAATGTGCGAAAACAAGCCGTGCCAATAAAAACAAGAGCAATGAAACAACCAAAGTAACAGACTTCCACATTTACACTCTAAAACGCATGTTAAAAACTTGATTACTGCAAAATAAAGCCATTGACCTTAAACCCATCAACAAAAAACACAAATATCAACAGGCATTGTAATTTGCACAACACAAAGCCAAAAACAAAATAACAAAATAACCAAAAATTAGAAAAAAAAAATTACGTCTGACAACTTTGTTGGTGCCCTTAATATAGTAAGAATCCAGGTCCTTCTTCCCAGGTTTAGTCTTCGCCATAACTCTCAGTTTCAGTAGAAGCCCTTTAGCTTTGACTACTCAAAAACCCTGAAAAATGATAAAAAAATTTTCTGGGAAAATCAGTAAGTGGGAAAACGAAAAGGACTGAGAAAAATATGAAAAATCGTTTTTTATGTTTATTTTTGGGTTAAAAGGCTTGGACAATACTGAGAAAAGCCGAAGACTGAGAAGTCTTGCTGGGTTTATGGGAAATAGAGCAGTGAAGAGGGAAGCAGAAACCCTAGTTGCTGGAAAATAGGGGGAAACGGAGAGAGAGAAAGAGATAGAAGGCGGAGGAGAGGGGTCGGAAGAAATGAGACTTGGTCGGGTGGGTGCTTGGATAGGAGTTGATACTGTGGTACCTCCCTAGACTTTCTAGCTAGTCTTTTTCTAAGCCTTTTTGCTAGATGTAAAAGTAGGGTGGTAAAAGCAGGTTGGGCAAGGGTTGCAAACGAGTCGAGGCAAAATTTGGACTAATCGAATCGAGTCTCGACTAAATTTTATCAAATTCGAACTCGAGTTTGAACTCGACGAGCCGGCAATTTAAAACTCGAACTCGAGCTCAAAAAAAATAAAAAATAATTATTTTATTTTTTAAAAAAATAAATAATATAATATTTTTTTTCTTAATAAATAATAAAATATTAAGAATATATATGTAATTTTACTATTATAATAAGAAAATAAAATATATATATAATTAAAATAAAAAATATATATACTTAAAATAAAAAATATTATATATATATACTCGAACTCGCGAGCTAACGAGCTTAATATTTTGAGCTCGAGTTCGAACTCGATTTCGACTCGAGTCAGCTCGAACTCAACTCGAGCTCGATATTGAACGAGCTCGACTCGAGCTTGACTCGAGCAGCTCGCGAGCGGCTCGATTCGTTTGCAACCCTAGGCACGAGCAGGGTATCCGTCTCATGTACCACTTGGCTGACTTAATCTATACTTGTAGGTCAACTATTTTTTTATTTTTATCCGTCCCAAATATCAGAGGTATCCGGTTATTTGATCGGATCAAGGGGTATTCGCCCCACTCCACTTATTATTGAATTTTTTAAAAAAATAATTTATGCACTAATTTAAATTTGTATTTTACATATTCATATAATATTTAACAAAGATTTTTTTTTTTCAAAAAAAGTCTTCCACCAAGAAATAATCATGCAAAGAGAATACAAGAAAAATGAAAAAATTTAAAAGAATTCAAAATTAATAAAAATTTGAAATAAGTAGCACCTTTTTTTAAATATACCAGATCCTCTTTTGACTCGATCAAATAATACGAATCGAGTATCCTAATTTTTGGATCAGATCATATTAGACACAGTGGATTTTCGATTTAGTGGGTAATTTTGCCCACTCCTAGGTAAAAGTGTGTGTTAACGAACTCCATTAACCACTTGGAATTAAAGAATTAAGGTGCTATTTGGATTGCTATTTTTTGAAGTTTTTATAAAAAATATATATATATACTGTAGCAATTTAATATATGTGAGATAGAAAAATGAATGAAAAATGTGTATATGAAACATTTAAAAATTTTTGTTAGAAAACTACAATCCAAACTGCTTCATCTATTGTGTTTGTTTCATGATTCACTTAATTTTTATATACTCATTTTTAGCCAGAATTATATCTCTTAATTTATTGAATTGTTAAACTAAAACACTTACTCAAAAAATCTTTTTTCCCTCATACTTCTACATATTCTTACAAACATATACATATCGTCTCTTAAAAAGTATACATATTCAAAATCTATCACATATTTAGAGTGCATTCGATAAAATTGAAATCTGGAATCTGAAATCTAAAGTTTGAATTTTTTAAGTTATTGTATTATTAAGTACTAAATTTTGATGCATTTAAGTGTATATCATTTAAGTGATAAGTGAATAACTTATCACTTATTTTTTGAAACAAATTTGGCCTAAGAAATTCAATGTCATTTAATTAACTCAAATGTTTTATTTTTTATCATCAAATATGTCTAAATATGTTAAGATTTGAATCCATTAAATTTAAATGCTGAATTGAGTTATCAAACAGAGCTTTACACATATGCACATATTTTTCTTTTATACTACACATTTTAAAATATAATCTCTCTATCAAACATATAGATTTGCATTTCTCTTTTGTCAGGTATAGGCATCTTACACATAAAACACATTCTCTTTCTCACGCACACAAATACACTTTCCATATTAGCATATAGTTTATTAGTATTAAAAATTACTAATTAAAAAATAAATATAATATAAATATAAACATATTATTACTTAAACTATTATACATATGGACTAAAATATTTCAAATCACTTATACATTAACTGATTATCAAACCAATTCACCTATATGGTTCAGCAAATTAAAACTTTAAAAATTAAGTTTCCATATTCAGATACTATATCAACTTTTAATTTTTTATTTTATCAAACATACTCTAATATTAATCAAAATGTTTCTTCTTTCAAAAAAAAATTACATACAATCACATAGCAAAAAGTTTTTTTTGTTATTTTTTGATTTTTTTCATTTTTTTAAGAAAATGTGAACATATATTTAGTAAAGTTGACATTTGGTGTTCAATGTTATATTCATTTAAGTTGTTGGAATTCGGTACTTTGATCGTTCCTTATTGTTTTAGAATCCAAATTTACAAATCAATTGCAATTCTACTTTGAGTCTTGAATGTTGTTTTTTCACGGAATTTTGTGCTCTAGTCATACCTTATTGCTTTAGAATCCAAATTTACAATTCAACTGCAATTCTACTTAGATTGCTGAATGTTGTCTTTTCAATACGGAACAATGCTCAATTTTATTTCCCTCATAGCGTTTCTCTACTGCTATATAATTAAACAATGGGCTTGTTTGAAAGTGTAGTTTTTTAACAAGTTTATATAAAATTAGTTTTTTAACAACTTTTGCTACAGGAATCTCAAAAAACTTCTCAAAGTTTTTTACTAGGGATGACAACGGGGCGGGGTTGGGGCGAGGGACCCCTCCCCCGCCCCCCGCCCCGTTGCTTATTAGTTTCCCCCGTCCCCCGCCTCCCGCTCCCCCCGCCCCGCCCCGCCTTGCCCCGCTTCCCCCGCGGGTGCTCCCGCGGGGTTAATAAAATTTTATTATATAATTTTATTATAATTAAATTTTAATAAATAATCAAGTACTAAAATATCAACACATCACCAAATTATTATTCATTGTAATTTTACAATTGAAACTCATAAAAACAATCAAACAAAAGTTATTTGAATACAATCCAATATAATGAAATAAATATAACTAAAATAGTCAAGTTTTCACTTTTAGTACAAATGCAATCACTAATTTATTATTGTGTTTGTGCTTTTTTTTTTTAGAAAAAAGTGTTATTCTATTAAGTGTAATTAGAAATTTAGTATAAATGTATTAGTAAATTTAGTATAACTAATTAATAAATTCTATTAGTAGACATGTATAATTATTCATATAATTGATAATATCAATTATATTACATAAATTAATATACATTATATAATACATCTAATTAATAATATCATTATCATAAGTTTATAACTAATTAACTTACATATTATATATAATTATATATATATTTTTTGTTTTGCGGGTGGCGGGGCGGGGGTATACCCCTGCCCCCCGCCCCGTTTCTAAGCGGGAGGAAAAAATTCCCCCCCCCCCCGCCCCAACCCCCGCCCCGAGAGCCCCCCGCAGGGGCGGGTGCCCCATTGCCATCCCTATTTTTTACTTACACACTTCAAAAAATCTAATACACAAAAAATTTCTCTTCAACTTTTCTTCTTTTTCCTCCCTCACCCAACCCACCACGCCAACCACCACCTCTCCCGGCGTCGGCCACCTATTCCACCGCCGATCACCTCAAAAGTTTTTTTTTTCTGCCCCTCTCCTCCACTCCCCTCTCCCTCCCCTGCCACCCCTCTCCCTCCCTTAGCTGCGATCTGCGACTAGACCGCAAAGGGGGAGGGGGACCCATTGCGGTCTGGTCGCAGATTGCAGCTAAGGGAGGGAGAGGGGTGGCGGGGGAGGGGAGGAGGGAGAGAGAAAAAACTAAAAATAAAAAATAAAAATCCATGGACGGCCTTCCTCTGGAGTCGGAGTGCAAGGGGGAGGGGTGAGGAGAGGGAGAGGGGAGGAAAGGGATGACGGTGGAGGGAGAGGGAGGGGTGGCGGGGAAGAGGGGAGGAAAGGGATGGTGGGCAGTGGGGGGAGGAAAGGGATGGTGGGGGAGGAGGGAGAGGAGAAAAGCAAAAAAAAAAAAAAAAATTTGTATGTGTTTGCAGAGTTCGGGAGAGGGAACAAGGGAGGGGGAAGAGGAAGGGAGGAAGGAAAAAGAAAAAAAAAAAGGAAAGGAAAGGAAAAAAAAAGAAAAAAGAAAAAGAAAGAAAGGAAAAGGAAAAAAAAAGTTTTTTCATCTTACAAAGTTTTTCCACAACTTTTACAGTGATCTAAAGTAAAATTTTATATAAACACCCAAAAAACTCACCTTCCAAACAGGTCCAATGTTATATATATATATATATATATATATATATATATATATATATATATATATATATATATATATATATATATATATATATATTTCATTGGCCTTTATAATTATCCTATAATAAAACGTAAACAAATTCAATTGCCAACTAATTGGTTATGGAAAATCCACATTAGTCATCCATCACATTTTGGTGATATTGATTTTTCATCTCATACAAGCAAAATGAAGCAATTTGTCACTGCAAAAATTCAAAATGCACCATCCCCCCTCCCAACTAAACACTCTTTTATCATATGTTGTCATCAGAGAAAGTCATGCATATATCACATAATTGATTAGTAAGGGCAACAGGCAACTCAAACAATTTAAACCAAACAACATATAGGCCTCATTCTCTTTAACTTTTCCAAATTATTCTTTTAAATTCTTTATCTTTTGAATGAAGGTTGTAAAAAAGGAAAAATACATAACTAGATCAACATGTGCCAAATCTGAAGCAAAAGACAACAAATTCATATATCACATATTTGATTAGTAAGGGCAAAAAATAGCTCAAATAATTTAAGAGTAAATTTTATATATACTAACAGTGTATAAAGTATCACCGTTTGATTCATGACATGTGTGCAAAAGTTAAATTTCAAATTAAATTTTGCATAGTTGTCATTCATCCAACGCTGATAGTGTATACACTGTCAGTGTATACACCAAACAATATATAGGTCTCATTCTCTTTAACCCTTCCAAATTATTCTTATTTCTTCATCTTTCGGATGAAAGGTTGTACAAAAAAGAAAAACATATAACTAGATCAATATGTGACAAATTTGAAGCAAAAGACAATAAATTCATATACCACATATTTGATTAGTAAGGGCAAAAGACAACTCAAAGAATTTAAACTAAAAAACATATAGGCCTCATTCTCTTTAACCTTTCCAAATTATTCTTTTAATTCCTTCATTTTTTAGATGAAAGATTGTTAAAAAAGAAAACCACATAAGTAGATCAACATGTGCCAAATTTGAAGCAAAAGACAACAAATTCACTTCTATCACCACTGCTTTTACTAGTCTCACCACTAACCATCTTGTAGCACCTTTATTGGTTACCTCCACCACCACAATATTCATTACTTTCTTCTTCCTCCCATGCGATCAAACTATCTCTTTTTTTTGTTACCAATCACCTATATCTTTCCCGTACCACCTCTAGCACCACCAACACCACGTTCATCATCTTATAACTCCTATATTTTGGTTCTTTATCATTACAAGTGCTACTCAAATTACTTGAGACCCATGATAAAAGATTGTTCCAGTCAGTATTAGTAGTGCTACTGGCTCCTGACTTGTAGCACCTACAGCTACTATGGCCTACACTCATGCTATTTGAGGATCACCAAAATATCAAGAAAATAAAGAATAAAGGATTAAAATGGTGTATTTTAGAATTGTGAGGGGCTAAAATTTAGAAGAATAAATAGCGAGACCAATTGGTGTGACCTTTTTGAGTTACCAATTTTTCCATTTAAATTTCATACATGACATATATGCATCACTTTCTTTGGAAAAAATATGACTAGAAAAGTGTTATGAACCAAAAAGATTCATCTCTAGTCTTTGTGGGACTAAAATGCTCTATTTTTCTTTTGATATACTAAGTTCAACATCCATAAAATACAAGAGATGCTTTATTTGTTCGGTATCTTTCTATTAACTTTAGAGTTAAGATATTGGACATGAAAATTTTGTTGACAAGTAAAAATACAATTTAAGGGTTGAAATAAGAAAACTACATCTCTACATCTATTAGTGTCGTGAGATCATCCTTCAGACTAATGATATCAATATTTGCAAGAGGCGGCAACAATTTGGTTGAGGCTTTGAAGGTGCCTTGTTCAACCAAACAAGCAACTTACATCCGGATTATGAGCATACCTATCCAATTGAGCACACCAAACTTTATTTAGCAATATCTGTGCATAATTATAAATAAAAAATACTTTACCATTCTTTTAGTGGATTGGCTTGATAAGTTGGAGCATTCAGTAGAAGGCAACTTGCAAGCCTTGTTGTCAAAGATAGAGCTAATAAGAGAACATAAAGTAAAAAGATTTTGTTTGACACTAAAATGAACAAAGAAGTAAAAAAATTTAAGTTAGCAAATAGGGTATGTTACAGTTAAATGTTATGACTTTGACTCTCATAGCTATGATGATGTTCCTAACTATAATAGTGTTAGCAGGTTGTGCTTCTTCATTTGCCTCAAATTCATTCCACAAGATAAGAAACATTGGCCTTTTCCTTTACAAAAATAGAAAAGTGAATAAATTATAAAGTGTTATTTAATTGAATAGAAGAACACATTTATAGGACTTATTGACTTACTCTTCATTGACAATAATGAAATCTCTGATTGTAGACTCAAGACCCTATTCTTTTAAGAGGAAAGCATGAATCACAACAACTATCACATCTAATATTTTTTGCAATAATATTTTAATTTAGTTATAAATTAAAGAATAAAATAAATTTAACTTAAAATATGTGAGTTGAGATAAGCATACTTTACAATATTTCTGTCTTAGCAAACTTGATGAGTTTTTTGAATTCTACAAGCTCAAAATGGCATAGTATAGTAGGTGGAATTGCCTCCACATATTCTTTGACAAGTGTCTTATTAAATATGACCCAAAAATACTAGTAATCACTGACCATGTATTATTTGTCAACCTTATGCAGACTTGCACTAGAGATATAATGGGTTTGTTTGGATAGAGGATTATTTGTCAAAATTTATTTGCTTACATCATCATTACAATTTCCAACACATCTTTTTATCTTCCCAATTACCTTTTTATCTCACATACATCACATCACAAAAAGTGTTACAGTAAAAATATCTCAAATAATTTATAATATTTTCCTGAATGGCATAAGTATAGCAATAAAGTAGTGAATATCATTGCCTTAAATGAATGCTGAGAATTTGGTTCCCTATTTAGTTATGAATAGAAAATAAGTATGGATATGGGGAATAGTTAAAAATGTATCAAAATTGAAAAAAAAAATCAAACATAGGCTCTTTTTTTCTTTTTTTTTTTTGCAACCTCAGAATCTGGAGGACGAAAAGGTGATAGTTCACAAGCTTTTTTGCTTGGCTAAGCTGAATGTTGCTCCTTTCAATGACCTACATGAGTACTATCTATATTGTTACACGTTGAAGGACTTGATTCACTGGAAGATATCACCTTAGTATGGTCATGTGTGCATGTCAGAAACAAACAGAATTCAATTGTTGAGAGAAAATAACTTTTCACAAGGAATTAATAAAATACAAAATAGAAAGGAGAAAAATGTATAATATACTCGGTGGCTAATGGAGAAGCTTCAAGAGTTCTCTATATAAAATATTTTTAGTCTGATCTATTTTAGGTGTGTCAAGAAAGGGAGGTTTAATAAGTAATTTCACTTGTAAATCTGCTCTTGCATGTAATAGTGCATCATAGAGAAAGCCACGTGAAAATACAGATTCTTTCAAATAAATGCCTACAAAATCGAGGATTTGTCCTTGTACTTTTTTTATTGTCATGGCAAAACACAATCGGATCAAAAATTGAGTTCTCTTATATGGCATGGGATATTGCTCATTCATAGAAGGTTGCAATAGGATCCTATGAATGAAAACATCTTTTTCAACAAAGTCTCCTACTGCAATTTGAGCATATATAATATTCCAACTAAGATTTTTGCATACTAATCTCATCCAATTACAAAGACCTTTAGTTGGATCTAGATTTCTAAGCAAAATCAATAGCGCATTAACCTTAAGGATGAGCCTATGCAGTGGAAAGCCGTTGGGGAAAAGGGAATTGAAGAAGTCTTCATACTGTCATTGATTGTTTGGATTCAAAGTTTGATCAAAACTAAGGTATTCCATTGTTTCACCTCGACATTTATTAATTAGAACATCATTAACTTCATCCACAAATTGATTCTTTGTGGTCAAAATTGCTCGATTCAGTGGAGTGCCAACATTTTCTGGTTCTGATTGAATTTTTGGATACACTATTGATCAGATCATTAAGTGTGAACTCATCCCAACTGTCTTTGAGCAGAATTGAAGAAGGGATTTTTATTTAATAAAAAGTCAGTGAATGAAGGATCTATTCGAGCTCTCATATTTTTCGTTAGCTGCAATTTTTCAAGACTTGGCCATAAGAGAGAGTTTATCATGTAGGCATCTATTGTTCCAAATTGGTTCCTTGTACGGATAACAGCAATGTTTGCCTAAAGTCTCTGCCAAAAATAACAACTTTTCCACCAATAAGATATTGTGAGTTTAACAAACCTTGTAATAGATCATTTAATGCTTCTATTACTGATCTTTTAGCCATGGAGTCTTGTCCTAGATAATCAGTTTGTACTTTTTGATCATATCAATAAGGCTACTTTGTTTGCTTATTTTACATGCTTTATCTTCTGAGATATCAATGGGGATCTTAAATCTCAAATGAGCAATTCGACCTCCTAGCAATATAGATGTAGTAATACCTGAAATGGTTTATTGCTAGTGCTAAATACCTTTTATATCTAACATCAATCAGGAAAGCTCTATAAAGAAATGATTTTCTGGTGCCTCCAAGATCGTGTACAAAGAGAGCACATTTTTTATCATATATACACTGAGATATCATATCAAATGCATGTTTTTGCCTTTCATTAAATAAGTACATTTAGCTTCTCTTTGCCAACCATTATGATTCTCTCTGCTGCCAATTCTCTTTTTGGTTCTCAATATTGAAAGATGAGAAATTATTGGAAACGAAATCAAATGAGCTTATAGTTTTTCCCTTTGATTCAAGGAAACCATTTATTTGTTGCAAAACTCTTTTCCTAACTTCTTTAGGATTCAAATCTAGACACTCAAGGAAACCCTCTGACATTGCAACCTCAAATTTTAATCATAGTTGCCTAGGGTTATTAGGACAAGAATAAATAAAGAGAGTCACAAAATATCTTTTCATTTTTATAAGGCATGTGAAAAAGAGAAACTTCTTGGAGGTTTTGCTCTTGGCTGTTATCATCTTCAAGTAGCTCTCGTAGAAGTGTTGTCTCACGAAAAAGTATTTACTCGTATTTTGTTGTAATTTTTTAATTATCAAAAGACTGTGGAGTATGAACTTTTGATAAAAAGGAGTCTATGGTAGTATCTTTCTCTCTCGGGTGGATGAGCTGAATTTATTATACCTATAGAGTATCCTCTATCTTTAATTTTCCAGTGCCTTTCATCGGCTAGGCAAACAAAATGGTCTGGATATTTAGCATATGTGCATTTCAGTTCCTATGCTTCTGAATTTGTTCTATTCATATAGAAAAATTCATTAAGTATCATTTTTTTGTTTCTTGGATTTCTAATAATATTGTTCAGATTCTCATATTTTTTTGAAGCTAATAGGCTAATAATTTTTTAGACACAGTTGTAAGTGGATGAATGTAGGTTTCATCTCACTTAGTGCAAAATGAAAAAGCCTCCATGCACCCTCAGGTGGTGAGACCCAACGAGCTGCTTGATATTACTGAATTTCTTCAATCTCTTCATATGGATTATCAAAGTTCACATGAAATCTGATCCTATTGTGTCCTTTGCAAATTTGTTTATAAATGTATTTAACAGTCCAAATTGTTGAGTAAATCTTGATATTAATATGGCAGTTAAATTTAGCAAGCACATAGGTATTGTATGAAATAAGTGTCCCTTAACTTTGACTTTAACACCATTGTTTATTCGCCATAGGCATCTATTGTCTAGGTTGTTTTCTCACAAAAGTTCTTTGGAAATGCCTACAATTGTCTCGTTTAGTCATACACACATTCGATGGATTCGAAACACCACATGGGCCATTACATTATGTGTTTTTTAACCATCTTTTAAAGGTGTGGATATTTGACTTTGTCTCGAATCTCCGTACTCACAATTTTGTCAAACTCTTTAAGTTTGAACATTTTGTACTGAAGTTTTAGAATTAACAAGAAGTGTGCATAAGGGAAGCTTTTTTTTTCGAAACTCTATAACACAAGTATAGGCAGCCAATTCACCAAATCTATATATTTTTTTAAAGAGCTCATTTTTAAACTCCTCGAGTTTAGCATGAAAAACCATCACAATTAAATCTGGCCGATTCTGTGCTTCTTCTTCTTCTATTAAGTGCTCATTTGTTGTTGACCATTTAGAATTACATGTCATGGTAAAATAAAAACTTGACTAGCTAAATTTTTAAACCAAAGTCATCGCATCTATATACTTTCTTCTTGTGACGACCCCATCTCCCTATAGGGTGTACCTCAGGGTTTAGCGGACCGCCTACCCAACTCTCGCCAGAACTCACTCACTCATTTCAAATAAAACAGTTTACAACCTCAAGAGTAAATGAAATAATAGTTCCAAAGTATAACAAAAGATTTGAATTCCAGATACATTCAACCCTAATCGAGCACTAGTGCGCGTACAATTGCCAAAAATTCAAAAACTAGCTAGTCTATACCAGTCTCATGCCCTCGGTCGTACCTCCTGTAAGGAAAACAAATTTAACGGAATAGAGTGAGCTAAAACTCAGTGAGATTCCAAATAGTAAGTTGACCATTATTTAAAAGTGCAAGTATCAAAGTAGTAAAGTAGCGAGCATAACAAGTCAAAAATTGGATCCGAGTAGCAAGTTGGCCATATGTAAAACTTGACCTCTTAAAATGAGCGAGTATAAAAGTTATTAAAAAGAAACAATAACAGGACAAGTAATAATCATTTCAAAGTATAAGGATATGAATGGCTCTCAAGAGCCAAATTCTCATTGCTTCACCAGAACTTAATCAAGTAGTAGTTGACACTCCGTCAACTTTTAAGTAAAGTAACCAGTTCAGTAGAGCACCACTTAACTACATTCAAACCCTCTACCAGACCCAAAATTCTCAATAAACACGAGTGGTAGTACTCGAGGATACCGATTAGTCGAGGAGGTATCACTCCACTCGATAAAACAAGAGACCCTTCGTTATCTAATTGACCAGACCCTTGTCGGTTCGACTCGATTAACTAGTCTCAGGGTTTTTGGAATTCCAGAGTGTTCACGCATAGACAGGCATATCAAATCATGTGCACTCAAGGCACAACAACAAATCATGTTTAGAACAAGTGCGATAAAGTACACCCTTGTCCATTCAAGCAAGTCAAATATTGTCTAAGCACATTAGTAAAACATGTAAAAGTAAGTATCAAGTACAAACATGCACTTGGAAGCACTCACCAAAGACTTAATGTTTGTCAAAATTACGCTCAGGTACAACTTTTTGATTGGAGTCCAAATTTGCAATAAAATATCATTTACGAGTTTAAAATCCACTACGGTTCGAAACATAGGAGTTTCATTTCAAGAAAATCAAGTAAATGAAACTTGTTTAAGTAGTAGTCATATGGCTTATCAAACTCGAGAAAATTTATACTCGCTCTTTTAGTTTCGATAAAGAAGTGATTCATACTTTTGAAGTCGCACTTGGTATAAAAGATCGAGATAATCGTATTTTCAAAGGTCACTACTTTCATTTTTTTCAAGGGCACGAGTTCAGGTAAAATTTCAACTTATATACCTCTACTAAGGAAATCTCGAATACCTTAGACGATCCAAGTTCAATTCAAACTCAAATCCTCGTGCAAGTTGCGAGTACATACGCCTAACCCTCGAGTGACAATTTGGGTAGCGTGTCCTTTGTATTTAACTATTTTCCAGCCACTTAAGGCTTCATTTCTTTCCTCAACTCAACCCAAATTCAACATATAAGTAAGCTTAACAAAATAGCTCTTCAACTAGGCTTAATATCATCCGAAGACAAGTCAATTCTAGCAATGAAACCATCAAGATCAAAGCTGGAAACCAGTTTTAAATAAGAAATTATAAATAGTAGATTTGTCATCTTTCGATGTTTTGGTCATAACTGCAGCTAGGTATATCGGATCGAGGTAAATTTATGGCGTTTCGAAACTAAGACATAGACCTACATTTATTATGAAGACCTCCAAAGGCAAATCATGCATTTTCATGGTCAAAAATTGAAATATCAGAGAAAACGGAAAGCTTTTGGTTAAACAGAACATTTGGGCAGTCAGGGGTATTTTAGTCATTTCACAAGTTACAGTGCTCCGATTGAGTTGAAAATTTTTTGGTAGGAAGCTAATTCAAATTCCTACAACTTTCATGTAAACAAGAACTTATTTGGCCTTTATCATGGACGAATATGCAGTTCAAGTTGATTCCAAAAATAGGGCAGAACTTATCAAATGCTGGAAATTCAACTTTTAACTCTAGAAAGTCACAATCAAGCCCATAATCACTTCACAAGTTCCATTTCCTAGCTTAATAACACCATTTGATAGTTAAACAACATAATTACGGCTGGACAATATAAAACCCTAGTTGAAATTTTCACTACACAACCCAAAACTAGAAAATCATTCATCATATGCCAAGATTAAAAGCTTCTATAGCATATTTAGTAAGATTAAGAAAGAGAGAGGGAGCGGATCATCTTATACCTTCCAATACTTGTTGTTAAGTGAAGAACCAAGCTATTTCTTCCCAAACTTTCACCACACCACGTTTCCTAAACACCAAAGTGAAAGTTTAATCGATTTAGTTTTTTGGTTTCAACTCAAACAAACAAGATCAAGGTGGAAATGGAAGGTTTCTCCTCTCTTGTTTTTCTCTCCAAGAATTTCGGCCAACATGAAGGAAAATGAAGAAAAATGAGCCAAAAGGAAAGATAAGATGAAAGGAAAATGTCTTGGTCAAACTTCCATGGATTTCCAACATTTGTCACTTTAAGATCTTTTCTTTGTTTTTGTTTCTTTTCTTCCTTTTCTTTAGTCAATAATGTTAGCTGACTTAAGGGTTAATTTAGGGAGAATTAAGTGAAATAAAAGTAAGGAGATTAGGGTAAGAAAATAGTGGTCAAATGGTGTACTCAATCGGTAGCAAACGGTGCACGTTGGTTCAAGCCTATTTTCCTTAACTCTCTTGTACTTGTGTTTTAACTTATGATTTACTAACTTATTATTAGCACATCTAATCACACACTTTCTCTTATTTAATACTCACTCTTATCCACCAAATTTAGTGCACATACCTCACCAAGTGATTACACGGCCAAAATGCACAAAAACCCTAATTTACGCTAACTATAAAAGTAAAGGTAAACTCTTGATTCTAGTATATATTACACCTATTGAGAGAGTAAAATTTGTAGAAAAAGGAATTTATAAATTAGCTTATTCAAAATAAGAGGGAATTATAAGGAAAATATAGGTGAATTTTCAAGTCGTCGCACTTCTCATATTTCTTCGACCTTTAATAAAGCTTATCGATAAAAAAATTTTGACCGATATTTGCTGCCTGAATTCAACAAACAGCTATAAAGTGTTGTATACCTTGTAAAAACTCTTTTCTTATTTCTTCCTGTTGTAATCCAAAGAAATTTAGCCTTTGGGATTGAAGTTTAACATACATGTCTACTACATACTGCTGAAAGAGTCTACCAAAATGAAGTAAAAATGATTTTATCATCATGCCTTATCTGTAATTTATAAGCATAGTAGTCTCTAATAGAAACAAAATCTGGATCATTATCTATCCTCATCATTGCTAATAAAAAGTTATTCAAAGGATCAGCTAACTTTACTATGCTAAATTGAACTACAAATGGATGTATAAGATTGGTTGAAGTTACCATCTTGTTCTATTGTAGTGGTATTTCAGTAGTAGCAACAAGCATTGGGAAAATCAAATTTTCAGCTTTTTATTCTTATCTTTTTACCATTTTGTTCTATTTGTAGTAGCATTAGCAACGAACATTGGAGAAATCAAATTTTTTACTTTTTTATTCCTTGTCCTTTTCTTGTGGATCTCTTTTCCTTTTTCTGAATTCCTTGGTGCCAATCCAGTTCACCAAAAAGAAAAAGAAGAGGATATTGTAGTGGATCATAACAGCCGTAGTAGTACTCTATACTATAAGAGTGACTACCATAAGTGTGGTCCTAAATTTTTATCAGAGATGCTATCTCTAGATGGGGCCAAGATGTGCTTTGCATAACAAAAGAAGTCTAAAATTAAATTTCAAAATCTTTCGCTTGAGATGGTTACTATTATCTTTTTTTTGTTGTCCTTACTGATAATGTAGTTAGAATTTGGTATGTTTGCTACACGTTAAACTGGGCATATCATGACTATATATGGTTGAAGGAGTTGATAACATTTTATCGATTTAACTAACTAATTGCAATTGTAAAAGAGTTGCAATTGGTGGTGGAAGTCAGAATTAGCCTAAAGTGCAACTCGGCAAAAAATTGTTTGAAAATTCAATTTTGATTAGGAAGATATTTTTGTAATAAAAAAATAGTTGGGTTATATTTTGTATATGTAGATCTGGAGACATGGAAATTCATATTTTTATGTAAATTTGCTATTTATATTATAGAGCTATAGGATAATGTTCTCACTTTTAGATAGGATTTAAATAGATGAATTAACTTCTTCTCTCAAAAAGAAAAAAAATGTGTAAGTTTTTATTGATGTTGAAGATTGTGTCAGCTTTTAGTCGCTTTCTAAACTTTTTCTCTTTATTAAAGTATTGGAAGTACAACTGAAGCAGTCATTGAAGATTATGATTGTTTTTGGTTTAGTTACAACTAAAGTTATTAATCTGGCAATGCACTCAAAATGTATTAACTCTATCTTCTTTTGGGTATCATCATAATACTGGTTCAAAAATCTTTATCCAAATCACAATAAATAAGGGGGCTGACTTCATAGATGGAATTTCTGTGTACAACAAATTTTGAAGGAAATGTTATTTATATCCATCTTTTGTCAATTGTATTCTCACCATTTGTTTTATTATATAGTCAAATAAATAAAAACTATACGATAAAAATGATAGTAGAAGTGTGATTAACAAAAATGAGAGAGCAATTAACATTTGTCAATTTTAATTATTTTGATACTCAATTTTCTCCTATATTTCTATTGATTATGTGCCAAAATAATTTGATACTATGTGTTTGACTAAACTTCTAGGAGGCTCAGGCTGCGCTTTACACAGTCGAGGTACCTCTAGTTTTATTATACTTGAGGAAAATTGACAAAGTTCGAAGTTAGGAACCCACCAAATAAGCATGACAAGGTAATTTATCCTTCTATACTACTACTACACTGTTTAGACAACATCATAACTTCCAGACATCAGTTACTATGTGCACTTTCAAATAGATAGATTAAGTTAATAGGACTTCAGTTATTGTGCGAACTTCCAAATAGATTAAACCAATAGCAACATTTGCAAGTGTCTTCACAGGCTGGCAATACTGTCACAGCAATAATCTTCTTGTTCGAGAAATTTTTATTCAAATACCAATATTATGTTCAACTAGTCAATTCCATATATTCTCATTGATTTTGTTGGATTTATTGTCCACTAATTACTCTTTTTCTTCTCTCTCTAATTTAATTGACTATTTTACCTTCTTTTTCTGTCTGTTTAATTTATTTATCTATTATTTGCATAACTCACTAATTTGGATTTGACTTTTTTAACATAATCTTTTCTCATATTATAATTCTTTTGCTTTAGAGAGCTCTTACATTTTTATTTTTAAAGTTGTATTTAAAATTTATTTTTGCAAATACAACGTGATTTAACTTAAACAATTAACAGTTTAAATGAAAATAATCCAAAAATTGTAGATACACTTTTCCTTCAATATTCATGTGTAGAACTTTTCCTTCAATACTTTTTCCTTCAAACAATGTAGATTAAAATTACTTTAATCTAGATATTAGAAAATATGGACACGTGATGAAGTCAAAATTTATATAATAAGTAGAAAAGTGAAAAATATTGTAAAGTTTGTGAGGAAATCAACTGCACATAGGCACAATAAAACAAGTAAATTTCAAAAAAAAAAAATAAAACATGTTGTATATACCATAGGATTGAGTTCCAATGACATCACAATAGTAATTACACACCTTTTCGATGGTCTCTAATATAAAAAATAAGAATTAAAACTACATAGTTATATAAGCTTGGAATTAAATATGGCCTAATGACCCCTTCTTCGCTTGTCCACAAAGCAGCCGTTGCGCCATAAAGATTTGATGTTTAGCTAAAATTGATGACATTGTCTAAAAGTAGGTAAATAAAAAGCACCTATAACATAGAAGGGATAAAAGCAAATTGATTAAAATTTGCAATGATGTACTGGTTGCCGAAAAAAAATCACTACATGTACTGGAGCAAAAGAAATTATCCCTAGAAAAAAAAAAGGTTGCAACAATTACATCCTAATCCAACAAGTTCATCAGCAACCACAAGATCATCAAAAGATGAATGTACCAGTAAGACCTCATCAAAAAGTCCAATCCAAAAGTATAATGAACTTAACAAATCTAAACAATTTCCTAGATGTATGAAGCAATTTTGTCTATGGAGTTGATTCAGAATAATGAAAACAAATCAACTTAAAAAAAACAAAAACAAAAACACTACAATAGTGCCACAATAAAATAAAATTACTCAAAAATGAGAACTTGAATCTCACTATAATTGCAACAACATTGTATCCAAAATTTAATCAAAATTTATGATCACTCCAAAAACCGTGAGTAGAGATTATTTGATAAAAAAAACATAATGGAATACAAGCAAAAAGAAAAGGGGAAAAAAGTGAGAAAAATTTATTGATAGTGATAGAGAAATAGTAATAGCGAAGTGGAGAAGAATTTTATCCAAAAGGCATTGAACCACATACTGCAAAGATTTCAAGAAAATGAAAAATATTGTAAAATACGGAATTCAAAGGCGGGAATGGGAGGGGAAGTGAGGGAAAGCAAAATAAAGCTGTTGCTATGTTAATGTGAAAGATGAAGAAAAAGAACAATTAGTGGACGGTAGATCCCAACAAAATCAATAAGAATATATGAGATTGACTAAGGGTATGTTTGATAATATAAAAAAGTGCTGAATCTAAATTTTTTCCAGACATTCAGATGTTTTGAGTGTTTGATAAATGAAATCTATTTGCTGAACTTGTTAAGTAGTGCTGAACCTGTGTGTTTTTTTTTTTCAGCACAAGAATCCTAACTGGATGCTTAATTCTGATAAGAATCAATAGAATTACTTCAACTACCTTATCTTATCTACCAAATCTACTTTGTTTGTTAATTATGTTCAAAATTCTTATTCAATTAAACAATCTAATATTCTCTATCTAACAATTTTTAGTTTCTCTTTTCTCCCTTTTTAATGATTTTCACATCTTCTCCATACTCCTCGTATATTTCATCTTTTATATTAATTTGATTTAAAAATAAATATTGCCATTTTCATACCTAACAATTTAAACTAATTAAATCATAGATTCTATTTCTTTTTTGAATGAAAGGATATAAGGGCAAAATTGTCAAATTAAACTTATTAAGCATTCAGCTATAAATATTTATCAAACAGTATAACTAGATTTAGCATTAAATTCAGACATTCATATATTTTTTTCAGTGCTTAAAATTCAGCAAATTAATTGTTTCAATATTCAGATTTCAGAATTCAGACTTCAGAATTCAGATTCAGTTTTATCAAACGGAACCTAACTGAATACAATATTGGTTTTTGGATAAAAATTGCTCAAACAAGAAGATTATCAATCTAACATATCGCCGGTTATGCTCACATGAAGGACTTTAGTTATTATGTGAACTTCCAAACAGATGAAACCAGAAACCAGTAGCAACATTCGCAGTTGTCTTCACATGGATAACCAATTCGATCGGATAATTTACCTATGAGAGTTTTTTTGCTCTCGCCTATTTAGTAGCATGTTATTATAAATTTCAACTGCTTCTGCTTTTTTCTGCTCATTTCTGCAAGCGTACAAGCTTTCCCTTGGTAAGGCGAAAGTATTCGAAGAAAGCAACTACACATTATGATGCAACAACATAAGTTGAATTCCATGTATACAAAAAAATAATAAAGCAAATGATGTAAAATAGATTTCAGCTTCACAATGTAACTGGTATAATCTCCCTAATTTAAATCTAAAGTTTTTGGATAACAACTGAGTTTGCCAGTCCAGCTTGTTCAATAGTCTGATCCAAATCAGTCAACTATTTCGATGGAAACCCAACCGTTTGAAGTTGGTAAGCCCCGGATCCACTAGGCCTTGACGCTTCAATGAAGCCGCAGATATCTCTTATCATGTGGTGATAGTTAAAACATGATACCTTTCATGTACCATCTGCCAACTTTAGCTGAATCAACGTAGAAGGTAGTGGTTTGATCAACTACTAGGCTTGTGGTTGGGGCTGGAGCAGTAATAAGAGAAGAGACAACAACAGTTGGCTCCGCGGATGTGATATTGCTGCTGCTATCTAAGGTTCTTCCAACTCCCTGAAATGGGAGATGACCCCTGTCTGGTACCTGGAGAATTATTTCAGTTAAAAAGTATAAGAGGGAATCAAGGAAGAGGCAGTGAAAAATCAATGTGAAATCGTAGTAGCAGGTTGACGACCAACAATGGGAAGATGGAGGAGTAAGCACATATAGTGTAGTTTTCTTCCTTTCTTAGGAGATTAACATGGATTGCAGCACCTTTATTTGCTGGCTGCAACTCCCTGGGGCACTCAGACCTCCCGATGCTCTGCATTGACATAAACAATTAATAACAAGAAGCAGTAGTCAAGACTGATGTTGGCATAATTTGGACCAGTTCCATGTCTGAGTTTTTATTATAAGATGCAATTAGACTCTGAACTCAACAGACTTGATAATCAAACTGTAGAGAAATGTTAAGAATACTGAACCTTTAGCATTTCGTACACCCAACGAAAATCATTGAGGACTAGTTAAATCAAGTGAAGGGCACACCAAAGGATCATATTGATAATATGTATATGATGGCGAAAATGACCAAGTTTTCGGAGAGGCTGAAAAAAAAAAGCCTACAAACTTCCTTTTTACTTCCAACAGTACCTCCAAAAAGGATGCATTTGCTGGATCATCTAATCTTGGCAAGGGACCATCATCTATTGTGAAACCATTGCTTCAGAAGATGATATTGTGAGTAACAACTTCAGGCTGCTGAGGAGTAGAAGACAATGTCTCACCAGAAAGTAATCTTGCGGTTCCTGTAAAGCTTCTTGAACTTGAAGACGGCCGAAGGTGCTCAACAGCTCTTTCAACAGCTTCGGCCTGGCTTGCTTGATTGAATATTGCATCAATGTCATTTGCTTTGAATGGATCTTGAACAAGCATTCCACTATACACCGAAAGAATTAGTAAAATATAAAGTAAATAGTTCAATAAGGTTACATTAGCATATTCTATGGCTATTACGGTCCAAGTCCTATGTAAATAAAAGGAGCTTTATCTATATCTAAGACAAGAAAATTATCAAGTATCACCATCAACATCAAAACTTCTATAAACTTGCAAAAGACCAGGTAAATAACCATTGTTTTGCACCTAAGAAACAAATAATCCATATATTCAATCACATCTTAAGAACCTGCTTATGGTTTGTCAATTGGTTTCATCTTAGAAAAATCAATTTCTAATGGCTTAAAAAGCCATTTTTAGTGTTTCCCACCCAACCACTTTTGGGAAAACAATCAAAACATATCAAATGAAAATTTCATATGTAAATATACCCTCTAATTATGAATGCTTCCAAAGTGTATGCACGTCTACGGTTCTAAACTTCACATCACCTAAAGGTGCATAAGAGATGCTGCAAATACTTCCAAACAATTGCCACAAGAAACACACATTGTTTAGCAAAGCAGAACAAAAACAAAATTCCAATACTTGTTCCCACGATGTGGTGCTCTAGGGACGCATCTTTATAATGCTAAGAAACAAAAGGTTTTAATTACTTGTAGCCAGGAGTAGCTTCAGATTGAGGTCATTGCCACAACTTATATTTCTGTCTTTTGCTCTGCATTCACGGAGAAAAAACAAGAAGTACAAAGATAACCCTTTTCAAAATATTCTTTCTAGTGTTTTCTTGGGGAACTCCAAATTTTATGTTGATACTCCATTATTAATGTTCACCACTTCTAACTAATTCTATGTTTTTTAAGAGATAAGTGTTCTTCATGTAAAGCAATAGGTATTGCAACCAAAAGATACAAAAATGTTTACCTTCTTATGCAAGATTGAGCTTTATCATACAAAAAAGAGCCCAATTATTCTTTCTTGCCAGAATTCACAAGATGCAAAGCATGCAACATCCTAATGCTCAGACTTCATTTCTTCCTTGTCTGGATGCTACAGCTTATCAATTGGCTGCTTAAATTTGTTCCATTACTTAAATAACTTGTAAAGAAAGACTACCAAAATGCTCTTGCAATTGTCGCATTGTTGTTACTGTCTATTTATTGTTTATGCATATTAAACTACAATTTACATGAATAAAATGTTGAAGTTGTCACCTATTAGAGTGTCTTTTTGGGTAGTTTCCCAAGCACCAAAAGCTATCTGTTTAGTCATCAATATATTTTTTTCCTTTTCCATTTTTTGGGTCAATATAGAGCTTACCAATCCTATATATTTTGGGATCTTCCAGTTTCTATACCCAACACTATCACCATTCTCCAGCAAATTACACATGTTCTAACTATCTTTCATTTTCTAGTTATTTACAAGACAATAGTTCCCTTCCCCTTAAGAAAAAGCCTCTCCGCCCCACATTCCATCACTTTCTTCTCTCTCCTGTCAGTCACCAAATAGCAAAGACCAAAACATGGACAGGACATTGTATTTAATAGTGTAAATTGGGCCTTTAAGTACTACTACTTTAGTTTCAATCCTGAAGAGCCAAAAACAGCATTCCGGACACAAAACAACACACCATTCAAATCTTATGATCTAATACCAAAATCTAAAAAGGACCAAGACAGGTTCCAGCTCATAGAAAAATGTTTGGAACCTACATTTTAGGTCTTCAACAAGATTGGACCGACCAAGCAATGAACCAGCAAAAATCAAAACATTGACATTACCACTCAGTAGCATAAATTGGCTTTTAAGTCTTAAAAGGGATACAATTACTTCAGTTTCAATTTTGAAGTGCCAAAGAGTCTAAAACAGCAATCAAGATGGAAACAAATCCACAATTTAGATCTTTTTATCCTTTTCTAAGATCTAAGGAGGCTATCACAGGTTCCGACTCATTGAAAAATGCTTTGGAACTTATGCTTTAGTTCTTCAACAAGATAGCACCACATGTCATTAGCGCACTCAGTCTCTACATATGCTTGTCAAAAAATGAATGTAAATGATTCAGACTAAATAATTTATAAATGACAAGGTGTAGCTTTAATCTTCCCACACATTCGTGACAATTGTGCATGCACCTTATCCAACAATTAGTGAAAGCCACTCCATACAACACAAATGTGTTTGGCAATACTGCAAAATCCTTCAACTTCAAATTGCATTTATATATGAATCACTTCCACTCACCTCCCTATACATTCTTTCAACTAATTCTCTGGAAAAAAATAAGTCAGCTATAGAACAAGCGAAGAGGGATTCCCACCATGCTAAAATTGCCACATCTACGGATGGGACTCTTTGACCCTCCCAAAGGGCAACTGGTTAAGTTGAATAATGGTACTAAGTCAATGCTATCTGCTATTCCATTCAATCAAGAGACAATGTACTACTAGATTCCAAATTTTCCAATTATCTATAAATAACATCATTCAAAAAATTGCCAAGAGGAGTTGAAGCAATAATTGGCACAAAAAACAATAAGTTATATCCAAATAATCTCCTAAACAACAGACCAATAGCCAAGTTGCTTTACTTTTCGCTTTCTACCCATTCGTAAGATCTCAAATAGAAACCGAACAAAATTGGAAGCCAGATATTAAATAGTGCAAAAGATAAAGATTTTATAACTTAAGGAACAATCACAAAAGGTTTTCAATTAGCAAATGCCAATTGATAAACACAATTTTATATGCTCTGTAGCATGCTTGTAGGCGGAAACAATATTTAAAAACAATAATGAATCCATTAACTCGGGAAGCACAATATACCAAGCAAATTTGCGAAGTAATCTAAAATCACAAAAATTACAAAATACGAAAGGGGAAATCGAACGCCAAGTAAAAAAGCAAAAGCACCAAAAAATTACCTTTTTTTCTCCACTGGTATAATATTCTTGAGGCACATCAGAGTCGTCATCAGAACCATCGTCACATCTCGGCTACCGATTGAGATCAACAAGCGTCCTAGTCTCACTTCTCCTCTCCGCCCACTAGCTCCGGTACCACCGATGGAGCTTTTCGAATTCGACGACTTTAGATTATACTGAGAATGGCAAGGAGGTAGAGGAGATAGTGATCGAGAGTGAGAAGGACTCGAAGACTGAGATTGAGACTGTGAAGGAGAGTAGGACTCAGACTGAGTTGGCGATCAAGGTTGCTGAGTATACGGTGGAGGGATTGGTGGCTTTGAGATTAAAATTGTGGGATTCTAAGTAAAATTGGGCTTCCGATTTAGAAGCGGCAGTGATTTCACAAAAAGTGCTAATTAGAGAGCTGTGGTTGAGTGTAGCTTCTTCTGCTTCGCTTTCCACTGGTGGTAATGACCGTTGATTTTCCATTATTCACTGGAGATTAAGATATGGTTTCGGCGTCGAGGATCGGGAAAGCGGCGACGAAGATGGAAATTTTGAATTTAGGAATTTGTGTTAGATGAGTTATTTATTTTTCTTTATATATGGGGATCGACCATGTTTGACTATCTAGTTATAGAAATCTTATACTCCCTCCGTCCCACTTTGATAGTCCTGTATTCCTTTTTCATCTGTTCTAAATTATACTAGTTCACTTTCCAATTGAAGAATGTAGTTGTATTTTAATTTTTCTAAAATACCCTTATTCAATATAAGTAGTTGTTACTATAAACCTACCCCATTTAATGAGAGTTGATTCTTTTTTTACCATCAATTCAAGTTCCCATAAAGTTGTACCATATTTAATGTGAGGGTATTTTAGAAAAATAGCAATCTAAATTTACTTTTCTAACAAAGTTAACTACTTTTTCTTAAACTGTGTGAAAAAAAAACAAAACTATCAAAGTAGGACGGAGGGAGTATTATTTAGTCTAATATAAAAAGAAAATAAAAAAAGTAGAAATAACACAAAGGATTTATCAGGGAGTCGTTGGTCCAAAAGGGGGTTAAATTCTATTCCTTTCACTTTCATTCTTCCATTCATTATTAAGATGAGATACCCTTATCTCATACTAAAAAAAAAGGAAATTATTAAATACTAAATTTAGTGTTTAGTAACGGGATTCATAAATTTTCGAAAAAAAGTTTCATTTAGTTCAAGGAACAAGACAAATAGAATCTCTTCATCATATGATTCGATGAAATATCTTGAAATTTATGTAGGTGTATATATAAGTAAACTTTTTTTTGGTGAGAATCGCTTCATTCAAAAAAAGAAAAATAATGGGGTCGGTCTTGAAATAATCCATTACATATAAGTGAACTTTTTTTGGTGGGAATCGCTTCATTCAAAAAAAAATAAAATAATGGGGTTCGGTCTTGAAACAATCCATTGCATTTTACCCTAGACTTGCTAAGTAAATACATTTTATTATTCGAGAATGAGTCACTGGCTTACAGGATTTCTTTGTTTTTATGCAACATTTGTTTTGAAAGAATTGCAATTTTAGTTCCAAATACTTAGAACGTGAGTGCTTCAAGTTCTTAAAATTCGCAAAAAAAAACAAATGTAGTCATAGAATATATTAAACGATCATATTATTTAAGACATTGGTATAATACATGGCAAATTTTCAGGAATTGTTAAGGCAAATATACATATGTTTCATAGTACATTTCTACATAAAATTTGCAAAAAAACATTCTATAAAGTATTTATTAGGTACAAATATTAGAATAATTAGTAATATGTATGGTGATATGAGAATGTAGTCCTAAAATCATTGAAATATATATAAAAGTGCAATAATTTTGAAATAAAAGGGTACCATATGAAGCCTACATTCAAAAAATAAATGATTAATTGCGTTTGCACTGTAACTACTCCCAAATTGCAATTTGCACTCTTAACTTTCAAATTTACTACCTTAAACTATCGTAGTCCACTATAATTAACTAAATTTTAGAAAATTATAGTAAATTTCATCCTGCTAGTGATTGGTAAAAATATCCTTTCAACTCCTATTGTTATTTTCTCCTTAATATGTATTTTTTTATCATGAAAGGGGCCAAAATAGTGCATTCTTCCTTCCCCTCCAAAACTCCATTAGATGCATTAAATTCTTGTCATTGTGAAATCCAATAACTTCTTGATCCAATTTTGTCCTTGTGAAATCCAAAGTAATTTCAGTTTTCTTATTTCAAATAATAGTTTATATGCATAAATTGGTTAGTTTTCTCTTAAAAATGTAATACATTACTCGGGAGAACAAAATGGTGACCAACATAAAATACTCAGGCAATATGTTAAATATTTACAAATATAGTTTTATTATCAGTTGTTTATTTTGTTTAGTGGATTAATTTTTCCTATGCAGACAATGACAATGTATACACTGTCAACGTTGGATAAAAAACAACTATGCAAAAGAATTTAAAAATCAACTTTTAAACACATCTCATTAATCCAACGATGATTGTGTATATGCCGTCACTATATATAAGATTTAATTACCAAATAATATCGCTATCAACACACAATTGTAAAGAAGCAAAGCATAATGAAAGGAGACCTCTGCATAGTCAAATATTAAGCTTGTTAATGTCTTTTATTGATCTATTTATCCAAGTTGTTTGAGCTACTTTATAAAGGGCCTCAATCATAATACCATGACGGACCGCAACATTGACATAAAAGACATTGTTTATCCATCCCAACCAATTCTTGCTATATACCTGCATTTACATATTATTTCCATATAGTTTGCTTTTTCTCAAAAATATTGAAATCAAGGTTGTTCCCTATATTATCTTTGAAGAAAAAATAGAAACTAATAATTACTATACTTTGATTATGCTAGATAACAAGAAAGTAGGTGGAAATAACAAAAGAAACTAACCAAAGTAGAAAAATGGAAAGAGAACTAGAGTAATAGCAGTATATGGGAAATGTATTATGCAAATTATGGCTTTCTTGATTTTCACCTTTACCACAGCATGAATGGATAGAGTCACAAGGTGGATAGCAAGAGCAACCACACATTTTTTTTTTGTCAATTTTTGAATATTACCAAATATTTTACCACTAAGTTTTCATAGAGATTGAATGCCATTGCCATCTTGATCTTCAGTGTCACTTTTCCAGTGGTAACTCAGTGTCACTTCTATATTTATGCTAAGTTTTTTGTTCATTTAATTTGTCATGTGTTGTTTATTTAACTTTCTTCTACATTCACGTAATAAGTGGGATTGGTATTGAATTTGACACTGGATAATAACACAGAGGATGGATAGTAACACCGAGGATCCCAACTGCATTTTGTATAACAGTGTCCAGAATCTCAAGACAAATATTCTGAGAGAATTGAATGCAGATACAACTAATGTAACAGATTTAATTAAAAATGTATTGAATGCTTCGTACGAACCGATTTAAAGGGTTTTTGCAAGTTTAATTCAATTTTCGTGTAAGTGGGGTAGATTAAACTGACTTTTTTTTATTAGTACTTGCCTTGTTTCAAGACTTTTTTTTTTTGTCTTTGCTATCTTTTTTATTGTGAAAGCATTCATTAGCTAAGTTGATACTCTCATTGACTCTTGGTGAATTATGAGCCAATATTGCCAATGATTCAAAGGATTTTGTTTTAAAATAAGAATGAGAATCCAACTAGTTAACCATGTAACAAAATACATTAATCTATGATTAATTTTATTGATTAAAAGGGTGCTCGCTACCAAAGTCGGGAGTTTGAATTCCATCTTTTGGATATGATTTGTTTGTATTCATTCACCCTTAATTTTCAATTGATATAAAAAGGAAAAAGGCCTTAAGGGCCAACTTTTGTTTGGTTGAAGTTTGATACAGCAAAAGATAACATGGGCCATGGGGCACTAGTGCCAGTCTAATTCTAGATTTAATCTCCATAGAAAGAATAAATGAGTGCTAGGACCAGTTGATTTAATTTGGTTTATATGCAACAGAAGAAATAAATGGACACTAAAACCCATTTAGTTTATCTTGATTTAGTTTCATTGAACGCATAAGTGGTGATTAGAGCCAATTAGGCCTAACTTATTCATAAGGAACAGTAATGCTTATAGGCTATTTCGTGGATCGTTTAGGTTACAATCAACAGAAAACACTCTACATTTGGTGCTCTAAGCATTCATCCACTGGATTAAATAATGAATATCCAATTGCAATAGCCCAACAACCACTTTGTATGTGCTTTATTGCTTTCACCTTTTGACCTTTGATAGTTTTCATATGATCCTTGACATTCAAGGATTGCTACACTAATTAGGGGAGGCTGCTGTGAGAACCGTTTTAATTCGTCGAAGCCTGACTTTTGGATGCTATTGGGTGTTGATATTGTCAGAACAAAAGGCAAGAACTAGAACAAATTTTACGTAGAAGAGTCAAAATTCAATTCAGCTGACTACATTTGTGGCCCAAAACAAACATTTCAAAAAGGTATCGAACAATTGGGAATATGTTACGAGTGATTAGGGAAAAAAATGGCAAAAGTTGATCCTTTACACATTTTAAGGAATTATTCCTAGTTCTTTCCATGATGATTGCCGAATTTACAACTGTAGATGCTTAAGGAAGGTACTGACTTGTTAACCAGGTTAGACATTTTTTTTTGGTAATGTCTAATATTGGATATTTTTTTCCTCCCTCCCGTCTCCCGTCTCCACGTCTTTCCGACTTTCCCATTCTCCAATTATTAGATCCAAGATTCGAACTTTGTAGTAGATTGACTTTCGATTCTCTTTGACAATTCGAAAATCGACTTTTTGTGGATTTTGGCTTACCTTGGTACGTACTGCCACCAATTGCAAACCGGCCAATCTTGAGGTTCCAGAAACTTCTTAACCAAGCCTTTGAAGTTGAAATTGGCTTCCTTGGACATTGTTAAGTGCACAGCCTTCAGAGTGTGAGGAATTTTTTCCTCACCTACAGAAAGCTGCCACTTTCTGGAGGAGATCCCCTTCCTGTCCGGGAATATTTCAACTGTTGAAACAATTTACTGATTTAGGTGTTCCGTTGTCCCAACCACATTGCAAGTTCAGTTAAACAAATTCAAGAGGCACATGGGAAATGCTAATAGGAAGGTCCTTATTTCATCCCCTCAACTAATCTTCTCAAGGAAGTTTGGTTTGGGTAACCAACAGTTTTAACTTATTTAGATGTTTTCAAGAACAAGGATTGAGTTTTAGTTAAATCGATTTCTTTCTTAGATAATCCATTGAGTTTTTCAAATATTTGATGTTAGTGGTAGGAAATCTACTATTCAAACCTGAAATTTCATGATGCACATAGAATCCTTGTTTTTGTGTAGTAAAACCAAGTTTGGATGCATTTGCAACTTTCTCAAATGTGTTTGATCTGGGTAGCAAGCAATTTTAACTCTGCCACATGCAATTTGCTGGAGGAAGCATAAATATTGCCGTAGGACAATACAAGAATCAGATAGCCTGAGAAAACTCTAGCTTGACTAGTGTGCTCAACAAACAAGAGATTTTGAACCCTACCTTCAAAATTTCTGATACTCTGCAGCTATTACAATGTCATACTCACACCATTCCAAATTACACACTCTTGAACAAATTAAGCCTTTCTGGAACGGGAGCATTTTCACTGTTTCTAACTCTAGGGACCACTACAGGTGCACCACGAACCTTGTCAAGAGCAAATGTTATCCTCAATGGCCGACCAAAAAATGCCTGTGAACAAAACCACCCCAGTTAACACGAGATATTCTACCTTTTTTTTTTTTTAATAGTGTAAGCAGGAGAGCTCGAACTTGGGACCTCTCATTTACCATATTCTATTTGTGACTTCATACACAAGTAAAATGATGCATTTCCCTACTCACCTTTCCATCCATTGCATCCCTTGCACATGTGGCCTCATCTTCTTTTGAGAAATGGACGAAACCAAAACCTCTGGATCTACCAGTCTCTTTATCGTACAGAATCCTCACTAACATGGACAGATAAATATCTCAGAAATATGGTTAAATATGATACAAAGTCAATGAACTTGCTTCACTGACAGATAACCATAGAAAGTCATCCGGCTAACCAAATTAGCATTTCCATCATTAAGTAACTTCAATTTGGTGTTTCAAGCGATGACTACCAATACAAGAAATATGATACTTACAAAGTAGAAGTTTCAAACAACTCCAATTTGCAATTTAAACAGCACCAAGGATTGTAAACTATGAGGGTGGAATTGCATGCTATGAACTTTCTGTCCTCATGGACAGAGTCACATACAGCTGTTATAGTGTTTTACATTTTAACCAATTAGAGAGACCGTATCACAACACAGATATATGACCGTACATAGAGTTTTCTAATTTGCTATTCACTTAGCTGCAATTGTTGCAAACAACAGATTATGACTGCATTGTTCTTAGTCGAACAAGAGATACCCAGAGTACAGTATGCACAATCCCAGTGCAATAGCACCTGCCATCATTTTGTTCAAATGATTTTTCAGTTTTTGGGGAGAAAGGCATGCACACTGCACAAAATGGAACTAAATATGGTTCTTCACAGATGCAGAATTGTCTGGTGTCTGATGGAAACTGCACAATAATTAGGTTAAAAAATATTAGGGTAGCATGAACTGATGAGATCAATGCTTGGCACTAAATTCCAAGGTAAACTACAATGACATTATCAACTAAGAACATAATTCCCCTCACCATGCTCAGCAGAAACCTTTTCATGCTCTTTTTCCACAGTTCTCTTCATTTTCACATTAACAAAGACATAAAGTAAATAAGTTACTGCATTACTCCAACCAGAAGTAAACAAGAAAGTCAAATGAAGGTCGTTGTTGATACTTGACTCATAGGTGAAGCTAATAGTCTAATGTCAATCCATATTAAGCAGACAACATCTAACGATTAACAAAATCTGTTACCAGATTTGCTCCTCCTTCTGCTACAATATGACATGCATTGTTTTCCTTTCAACATACTTCAGACTAATAAATACCAGCATTTAAACGTCCAATGAAATTTTCAATAGTCATGAATTAGCCGTTTACACTGTTGTGCGCAATTGAAGCCATTATCATGGCAACAAAGAATATCTGATTACAATAGAGGCATTGGGAACTTTTCTTGCCTTCTTGTTTAAGTAGCGCACTCTGATTATTGCTCATTGTACATAATATTTTTTTTCTCTTGAAAAAAAAAAGTAGCAAATAAGTCTCTAGTTGATCAGATGGTACTAATTTGATCCACAAATCTGTGTATACTACTTAACTGTTAATGTTTCGGAAATAACATGATTCAGTACAGCTTGTAATGCTTTCCTAAACAACACACTCGATACTACACCTGCTGCACCATTAAAACCTAGTAAACATCACTGATCCTTGCATGCCAAAGTACATCTTGTGTTGGTTATATCCTCTGTTCTCCCCTTTTTCACAAAACTCACCCTGAAATTTCTTTATTGATGATTCTTTTTTGTCTTTAGTTACTAACAGCTAGCAACTTATTAAAATTGTTATTGAGACATTTCATCGAACATATTCACTCCATAGCAATATTACCTTCCGTAACCTCCCCGTACGAAGAAAAGGCGTCCAAAAGCGACTTCTCATCAACTGACAACGAAAGACCTGGCGAATAAAATCCAAAAAGGAAAAAAAAAAAAGAAGTGAATTACAAATCAAAATCAATTGATAAGTTAACGTTCAAATACTGCAGAAACAATGTCTAGTAGGAGTAATTCGATACCACCAACAAACAGCTTGTTGTTAGGGGGAGGAGAGGTTGTTGTTACTGAGGAGTAATAGCGGAAGCACGAACTCGAAATTGAGGTTGAAGCTGAAGTCTGGGGGTGGCTGTGGGCGACGGAAGAGACCGCTCTTCGGGCCAAGTCCGCTAGTTTGCCCATCATTTGCTGACAGAAGTTGAACCGGTGATTTTGAGGACTGAGGAGGCAATTTTTTTGATATCTTTCTAGCAGCTACACGCGGGCTTCAAGTTGTCATGTCTTAATTTTCATATTTTGGTCTGGGTATATAAATGGAGTAGACCATTCCCCAACTTTTCTCCATCACATTCCAGTATTATTTTCGCAGGTCAATACCGTACCTAACATATTTCATTGCTTGTGGTAGTTAATATTTAAATTTTCATAACAGATTAATCAAATTTTGCCGTCTGATTAATCATTGCAAAATTTGTCACAAATTCGATTCATTTTTCAAGTATTTAGTATACATTAAACGTTAAAATATTTTTTTAAAAAAATATTTTTTAATATGTTGATTTAGAGATTAGAAATAACGACAATTTAGGACAGCCTAACTAAGTTTGTGGATATTTCCTCTTATTGTTTCGCGTTAAAGTAATCATATCTTTTTTTCTGAATTTTTCTCTCTCTCGATCACCTCTCGCTCACGAATCGCCTCTCGGAGTTCAAACTAAATTGGAGAGTCTCAAGTTGTGCTCAAAACAAAGATTGGGAAATCAAGAACTAGAGTTCCACAATAAATATTTCCTTTCTAGCAATTATTGTTGTGTTTGTTTCTTTAAATTTTTTTTTGGTGATTTAAAGTTTAAGAAGCTGCAGGTGATTGTCTATTGTCTATATCTGGTTGAATATGGGTTTTCTTGTAAGAGTAAAGACTTGGTACTATTAAAATTTGTAGCAATTTTGTTAATGGAACCTGGAAATTGATATTTGGTTATGATTTGAGCGTGGATTGATTTATAGAGCTCGATAAGGCTCGAGTTTTTATGAACCCAATGAGTCGAGTTTAAATTTTTGCAACTTATAAGTAAGTTGAGTTTAGACTTAGAAATACAGAGTCTTCTTCCGAACTCAAGTGATATAGAATTGTGTTGAGATTAAGTTCAAACTCAACTCGATTCGAATACACTCCTAATCAGAACCCTATCTTCCATGATATCGTTTAAATTTCCTTTTCATGACTACCAAAATGTTCGTAATTTCTAATTTGAGGTACGCTAGTTTGTACCATAACTATGGTAAAGGTATTGCGAGCCAATACCCAGCCGACCAGTATGAAAAAAATTGAGGTGGTATGGGCGCATCGTCATGTTTAAAATAGAAGCCAGTTAGCACAAACGAACTTAACGTGTTCGGGCCGGGTTAGGGCGCCGAATTCGGGTCGCAGGGGATTAGTCGGGTCCCGCAAGGATTGACCCGGACATCCCTGTGTCGACAAAAAAAAAAAAAAAAAAGCACAAACGAACTGAATACTCGATTAACTGATTTCATTCGTTATCATGAAAACACAAAAATTGGCTTCTAATTGGTTAATATCACAAAGTAGCATATGATTTGATTTATTAAGTAAATTCATGCGAATATGAAGCATCCTTTGACCACCTAGCCAACTGATACACCACAAGCGGCAATGCTTTGAAGAGCATATGGACCATTTAAATTTACTATGTCATCATACTTTACATATATTTGCGGAATATCAATTGCAGAGGAAAAATCATAAATATTAATACACAAATGTAACTTTTTCTTTAGTCTCATGCAAATCCAAATGAGAGTGTGTGCATATTACTATTGTTGATTTATACAAACCTACACACCTGGATTAGTTGTGTTCTAGAACTTCTATCAATAATTAAGATCTGCACTCTAGTTCGATTGTGTATAAGGTTAAAGAAAAAATCAGACAATTTTAATTGTTCTATGTAGATGTGATTCTTTTTAAATCCACTGTTGATATATTGCAAAATGAATCTATGTCGTGATTTTGTTTTGGACTATCTGTTGTGCCCCAATCCCTTTTTTTCTTTTGTTTGGTTGCCCGCCTGGTATCCGAAGCTTTGCCCCAATCCCTTTTATTAGCTACTCTTGATGAGAATGTTTAATTTAAATTGAGAAATATGGCAACTGTTGGTTTCCAATATAACCTCTAGTCTAGCAAACAAAAAAAAAAAAATTAATTTTGCCTAGATTTTGGCTAAAAGAGTAAATATTAGAAAAGAATTTAGAGACTAAATTAACTAAATTAAAAATTAGAAAACTAGATGTATTCACCAAACACAAAAGTTGAAGTGTTAAACAATCAATGTTTACTTATTTATATTATTAGTATACATGATTCACATTTGTTTGACATGACATATTACTATGGACTATAGTACCTACGATGCCCATTTCCAACATGTTACTATAGTACCTACGTGACTCACTTTTTTTTTTTTTTTTGATTTCACTCTGGAGTTTAGGCTCGACACGAAATGGGATTTGTTTATAGATTACCGCCAATTATGAAAGAAACCAATGTACCAATTTAACTACGCAACTCATCCATCCTACAATGTTTGCCTATTCAGCCAGAAAAAGAAATCAAGGTAGCCCATTTTCCTTTCCTTCCCTTTCCCCACCCCCACCCCCACCCCCCTTCTTCCCCGAAAGACCAAAACAAGTTGCAGAAAATTAACAGAGGATTCATGGGTACAGAAGCAGTTATTTCTCAGCTCAAGATCCTCATGTTTCCATGGTTGGCTTACTGCCATATATGGCCCACCCTAGAACTAGCTAAGAGACTAGCGGATAGAGGATTCGCCATGTACATTTGTTCAACTTCGTCAATCTGGGATTCATCAAGAAAAAGTTTACCGGAATATACTCTCTGACAATTCAGCTAGTGGAACAATAGTAAATATTTCTAACAATCTCTCTCTTAAACTGAATGTTTGAAAAACATTCAGTTTAATAGGACTTGTCAATTGCACAGACCCCAAACAACTTTCTTAGTTTTTGAAATGTGGATAACTTCAATGGTTTGGTCATTATGTCAGCAATCTGATCTTCATTTTTATAGTAGAGAAAATCAATTATTCCATCCTTGTGAGCTCACTTAGAAAGTGAAACCTCACGTTTATGTGTTTGGTTCTTCCATGTGAAATTGGATTTTTAGAGAGTTTGACGGCAGAACTATTGTTACAGTAAATTGTAGTAACTTCTTCTTGCTGAAAATGTAACTCTTCAAAAATATTCCTTAGCCAAATTGCTTGACAGGCACAAACCATTGCAGTTACGTACTCTGATTCAGTTGTTGATAAAGTAACAATTGGTTGTTTCTTTGAATACCATGAAATAGCTGTTGAACCCATCATGAATACATAACCAGATGTACTCTTTCTATTATCAGAATCGCCTGCATGTCACTGTCAGTAAAACCAAATAAATCTGATTTTTCACCATTCTTGTAAAATAACCTATATTCAATGGTTCCCTACAAGCATCGAAGAATTCTCTTGGTAGTTAGAAGATGTATTTCCTTTGAACTTTCCATGTATCTATTAATAAGACTTATAGCATGCATAATATCAGATCTAGTGGCTGTCAAATACATCAGGTTTCCCATAATTTGTTTGTAATGGGTGCTATCAACCCTCTTTCTTTTAGGTTCTTGGATGAGTTTTCAACCCACTTTAACTGGCATACTAACAGAATTACAATTCTTTATTTGAAATCTATTCAGAATTTCTTGCACATATTTTCCTTTAGAGACAAAAATTTCAGCAGCAGATTGCACCAATGCAATGCCCAAAAAATAATGCATCTTTCCAAGATCAGACATATCAAATTCAACTATCATAGATTTCTTGAATTTCTCAAACATGACACTATCATTTTCAGTAAAAATAAGATCATCAACATATAAGCAAACAATAAGCAATTTACCTCTATTTCCAATCTTTATAAAAAGTGTATGTTCATATGGACACTTTTTAAATCGCTCCTTAGAAAAATAAGCATCTATACGACTATACCAAGCATGTGGGTTTTATTTTAGAGTGAATCTTTCCTAGACCGTCAGTGTAAACCTATTTTACACTGACGGCTCACCATGTTGCGCCACCTCATTAATGAAAATTGGCAACCTGTTATAACATGTAACCATTACCTATTACTAAATAAAAAATAGGCTATTCACTTCTTTTTCTGCCTCTTCCTTCTCTTTCTATTGTATTTTGGATTTGCAACCAAGTTCCTCCACTGATCAACTCAAAATTGGGATGACAGGTTAGATTTCTTTAATCTTTCTCTCTCTCTTTTATATGCACGATGTCTTTTATAAACCCACTTTAACTTAATTTTTACAAAGTGTAAACCCTAATTCAATATTTGTTCAAGAATGGATTTTGTAGTATAAAAGAAAGATGAAATAAATACGTCAAAAAATAAGAAAAATTAACCAAGTTCATCTTTATATTGCAAAATTATAGTGTTGGATTCAGACACTCAATGCCAAGACATTATCTCTCAATTGGTGTTGGATCCTACATCACAACCACAATATGAATGGAATAATGGATTGCTTAAGTACAAAGGTAAACTCTATATGGGTTCAACCAATGGCTTAAGAGCAAAACTAATTCAAGCACTCCACCCATCTGCTATTGGAGGACACTCAAGATAGAGAGGATGTTGGCAAAGGCTAAAAATTCTATTTTATTGGCATACTATGAAATAGAATGTCATACAATTTGTTCAAGCCTGTGATACTTGCCAAAGGTTTAAAGCTAAGCATGTCCAATATCCTAGTTTGTTACAACCATTGCCTGTACCTCGTCTGGCATGGACTCATTTAACTATGGACTTCATAGAAGCTCTGCCAAACTCACAAGGCCATGACACTATAATGGTGGTGATTGATAAATTAACTAAGGTTGGTAATTTCCTGGCCCTAGCTCATCCTTTCACTGCCAAACAGGTGGCTCAACTCTTTTTGGATCATATCTTTAGACTACATGGGTTTCCTAAGTCCATAATAACTGATAAAGATAGAATCTTCACCAGCACCTTTTGGCAGGAGCTATTCAAGTTGGCAGGAACTGAGTTGAGTTATAGCTCTGCTTATCACCCTCAATCAGATGGGCAGAGTTAACGGCTTAATCAATGTGTTGAGTCATACTTAAGATGCATGACTAGGGGATTTCCACATCACTGGAGCAAATGGTTAGCATTAGCAGAGTGGTGGTCTAACTCCTCTGATCACTCTAGCTTACAATTGAAGCCTTTTGAGGCCCTATATGGTTATAAACCTACTCCCTTGCCTGGCCCTCATTTTGACACTATCATCCCAGCAGTAGCTCAATTGCTTTAGGAGAGGCTAAGGATCTCCAATACCATTAGAGGCCATTTGACAAAAGCACATAATTGAATGAAATTTTTTGTTGATCAACGACGCACAGAGAGAACATTTGAAGTGGGCGACTGAGTGTTCCTAAAACTACAACCCTGCAAATAGCAAACAGTTGCTATCAGGAAATGTCTCAAACTCTCTGCCAGGTTCTATGGTCCCTTTCAGATCGAAGCGAAGATCGGATAGTAGCCTATCGTTTAAAATTACCAGCAGGTCACCAAGATTCATCCGGTCTTTCATGTGTCGTTGCTCAAAAAGAAGATTGGACCATTACAACCAAATTCAGCTTCCTTACCTGAGTTTGATGATGGGGACTAGTGCCCTTTACAGCCAAAATCCATATTAAAAGGCAGGTACTCATGCAAAATGGACAACTAGTAAATCAATAATTGATCAAGTGGAGTTAGCTGGATGAGGAAGAATCATTGTGGAAGGATAGAGATTTCATACAAGCTTAGTTTCCTCAATTTCAGTCTTGAGGACAAGACTCTTAAATGCGAAAGGCAATGTCAGGATGCAGAAGTGAAATATGCAATGATGTCATTTAGAATAAATTACTCAGTAAATCATTGTATTGGATATAAGTAGTGTGACATCATTTTAACACAAATAACATAATTAGTTGAGCTTAGTTAGAGTCGGTTATTCATCCTATTTGTATAGAAATGATTGGTGAGAAAGTTAGCTGAGAAATAATAGAATTCATCCCATTCTCTCTCTTTCTCTTCCCTCTTTTTCTTCTTCCTCCGCCAACTCTAAACTCCCAATCCAAACTAATTTTCCCTTAAAATCCTACAGTCAAGATCCTAACACAAAATTTATCCTCCTTAATACAGGTCTTGGCTTCACTAATTTTACCTAAAAATAATACTAATAACACCATTTCATCAATCTATAGTTGTCACCGATTAACATAATTATCACAAATATTGTAAGGTCCAAAGCAACCTAAAAAATGGTGAATTAGGTTGATAAACAACCAAACCAAGTTGCCACTGACTAACATAATTATTACAAATGTTTGGATATAGTATTATTTGAAATGTAATTTGAAATAATTATTGTAACACTTTTTGTAATGTGATATATGTGAGATAAAAAATAGTTAAGAATATAAAAAGATGAATTGAAAAATACATTTATGATGCAGTGTTGACCTTGGTCCCTAGCTTTTGATGATTACAAAACAAATGGATATTACTAACATTTCCTCAAAGGCTTTTTCAGAAATGAACAAATCAGGTTCAAAAATTAAGCACATTTGAAAAAGACAGAGTATGCTGAACCTGTCGGACGCTCAAGAAGACAGTACCGGACGTCCGATAATCATTGCACAACTTCGGACGCATGCTTTGGACGTCCGATAGGATCCTTCGAAGTCGACGAATCTATCGGACGCTGAATATGTCTCTACCGGACGTCCGATAGAAACTAGATAATTTCTCAAATCTCTTTGTTTGCTGTCAGATGCACAAAAAGCTTGCACTGGACGTCCGAAAGAATTGAAGAAAATCTCTTAAACTCACTGCCTGCTGTCGGACGCATAAAACAGGACTATCGGACGTCCGACACTCCAACGGCTAGTTGACTCTTTAGCTACTTTCTATCCGTTGGAAGCATTAATGAGGCATTTTCTTGATCCTATATGAATAGTGGTTGGTCAGATATTTCAAACAATTTTGACACTAAAGATACAAAAGATTTAGAGTGATTTTAGTGAGAAAATACTCTCAAAAGAAGATTTGTAGTTTTAGTGGTGTGAGATTCATTGTAAGTTTTTCATTTGTGAGTGAATACTTCATGAGTGTAGCTCTGCGAGAGTTGTCCTGAGGGATAGTAAAACGTCCTAAATTGACCGAGTGGAGTTCGGGGTAAGGAGGAGGTGAACCTTCCTTTGTACACAAGAGTGATTGTAATTCATCAACTTGAAGTAGCTTGTCTGAATTAATCTACAAGCTCAAGAGGAGTTGGGTAGTTAATTGGTTTGCAATTCTTTCCTTTTTATTTACTTATTGTTACGTTTGTGCTCTTTAAATTGATTATCTCTTCTACTTCCAAGCAGTCTTGCTTTCTTGTTAATTGTTTCATTGGTTGTCTTCGAGACTAACAATTGGTATCAGAGCTTGGTCTCCTAGAGATTAAGTTCAATCGGTTTTGGAGTAAATATGACAACCAACAATGCTATATTTTTTGAAGGACATTCTGTCATTAGACCACCTATATTTAATGGGTCAAATTATGTGAGTTGAAAAGAAAGAATGATTATTTTTTTACAATCTATTGATATTGAATTGTGATTTATTATTAGTGAAGGTCCATATGATGCCTCTCTTATAGATGAAAATACTCAGAGATCTAAATAAAAAACAAGAAGTGAACTGACTGCTGCGGATAGAGCTCATCTCACATTAAATGCAAAAGCCATGAATGCGTTATATTGTGTTTCAGATCCAAATGAATCTATTAGAGTCAAAATCTGCAAGTCAGCCAAGGAAATTTGGAATAAACTGAGAGAAATTCATGAAGGTAGTGAGAATGTTAGAGAACAAAAGAAGTCTATTTTAGTTACAAAGTATGAATCCTTCAAGATGCAACCTCATGAAAACATTGATGAGATGTATTGTAGATTCAATGATCTTATTAAGGATTTGGAAGTGCTGGAAAAAAAATACTCTCTAGGTGAGAAAAACAGAAAAATTTTGAATGCCTTATCGAAGGATTGGGAGAGTAAAGTGACTGCCATTGAGGAAGCCAAAGATCTAAATATCTTACCTATTGAATCTCTCATTAATTCACTGACTTCTTATGAACTAAAACTCAAGTCCAAAGTGCAGGAAGAAGAAGATACAAAAGTGAGAAAGAATATTACTCTGAAGGCCTCACAAGATGAAGATGATACAGCCTCTGTGAGTGAAGATGACATGGAAGATGATGATAGTGATATTGCACTCATCACACGAGGCTTCAAAAGAATACTCAACAAGAGGAGATTCAAAAAAGGTGGACCTAGCAACTCCTTCCCGAATCAGTCCAACAACTTGAAAAATAAAGGGAAGTTAGAGTTCAACAAAAAGCAAACTGATAAGTGCTTTGAATGCGGCCAACCTGGATACTATGCAAGTGAGTGTCCAGTAATGAAGAAGAAAGAAGGAAGAAAACTAAGATTCAACTAATTTCAAATCACATGGAATGAGTGCAACTCCGATGGTGAAATTGAAGAGGATGAAAAATCTGCTCAATTAGCTTTTATGACCATTGGAGATGATGCGGTAATATCTTGTAACTCTCAATTTGAAAGTGATGATGAAACTGATGATGATTTTGAATCTTTCATTATAAAATTGCATGATAGTTTGAAAGAATCCTATATTAGAAACAAAGAGTTAAAACAGAAAATTAGTTTTTTGTTTCGAGATAATGCAAATCTTTTTCAACAAAATAAAAAGTTGAAAACTGAAAATGATTACTTCAAAAAGAGTGAGACTGCTTTACACTTTGAACTTAATAGAAAAATAAAACTTTGTGAATTGTTCAAAAAGGAACAAGGTGATTTAAAAAGAAGAATGGATGGTCTAAATGAGTTGCTTAAACACAAGAAACAAATCTGTTTTCAAAAGAATATGTTGAATTCTAATTCCAACGAATTTGCTATTTATAAGAGAAGACAAGTAAGATTTATTAAACCTGTTCATGTAAATAATTCTTTGGTTATGTATAATTTCTGTTGTCAAAAAGATCACATGAAAATTGATTGCTATGTGAGAAAGAATATGGAAAAAGGCATGAAATGCATGTGAATAGTTAGACATGATACTAATTCTAACAAGTAGGAGATATTGGTAAGATTGTAAGATATTGATGAGATTCTTGTTCATAATACTTTTTTTATAATTCTCTTTTGATGTTTCTGATGTTTTGAACTGAGTTTTTATTGATTTTTTACTGAATTTGTATGATGTCAAAAAGAGTGAAAAAAGAATAATGCTGATCTCATGATGATTTGCTGTGATTGCTGTCATTTCTCTGTTTTTATTTGGATTATTGAATTCTCTGTTATTGTTGCTGGTTTTTGGTAGCTGATTTTTACTCTCATTTTATGATGACAAAAAGGGGGAGAAATGGATGCTATGTGTAAGGGAGTGTTATTTTGAATTCATAAGTTTAGATGCACTGTGTGAGGGGGAGCTTATGCTTATATGCTCAATTTTTTTCTTTCTTCCATCCATTGTTTTGTCATCATCAAAAAGGGGGAGAATGTTGACCTTGATCCCTAGCTTTCGATGATTACAAAACAAATGGATGTTGCTAACATTTTCTCAAAGGCTTTTTCAAAAATGAAACAAATCAGGTTCAAAAATTAAGCACATTTGAAAAAAACAGAGTATGCTGAACCTGTCGGACGCTCAAGAAGACAGTACCGGACGTCTGATAATCATTGCAAAACTTCGGACGCATGCTTCGGACGTTCGATAGGATCTTTCGAAGTCGACGAATCTATCGGACGCTGAATATGTCTCTACCGGACGTCCGATAGAAACAAGATAATTTCTCAAATCTCTTTGTTTGCTGTCGGACGCATAAAACAGGACTATCGGACGTCCGACACTCCAACGGCTAGTTGACTCTTCAACTTCTTTCTATCCGTTGGAAGCATTAATGAGGCACTTTCTTGATCCTATATGAATAGTGGTTGGTCAGATATTTCAAACAAATTTTGACACACTGAAGATACAAAAGATCTAAAGTGATTTTAGTGAGAAAATACTCTCAAAAGAAGATTTGTAGTTTTAGTGGTGTGAGGTTCATTGTAAACTTTTCATTTGTGAGTGAATACTTCATGAGCCTGAGAGATAGTAAAACGTCCTAACTTGACCGAGTGGAGTTCAGGGCAAGGAGGAGGTGAACCTTCCTTTGTACACAAGAGTGATTGTAATTCATCAATTTGAAGTAACTTGTCTGAATTAATTTACAAACTCAAGAGGAGTTGGGTAGTTAATTGGTTTGCAATTTTTTCCTTTTTATTTACTTATTGTTACATTTGTGCTCTTTAAATTGATTATCTCTTCTACTCCCAAGTAGTCTTGCTTTCTTGTTAATTGTCTCATGTCTTCGGAACTAACAAAGCGAAATATTATTTGGGATAATTTAGCAATCCAAACAACTCATTGTAAGGTTCAAAGCAACTTAAGAGCAGATGAATTAGGTTGATGAACAACCAAATCAAGTACGACAAATTTTCACCCAATTTAAAATTGGTCTAACTTTTCTAAGTGATCACATATTTGGACAAGTAGCAAACAATGGAGCTAGGAAAGATGAAACACTTTAATTTGTACAAATAAGTATTAAAAAGAAAGCAATAAGAGTAGCAGAGGAAATTGCAAACCAACAAACTTCCAAGTTTCTTCTAAACTTGAAATTGATTCTTCCACTAATAGATTCTTCAATTGATGTGCAGCAAACCACCTAAGAGGGCTCACTTTTTATTCACCCTAACACCTTTTTATAGTTGAATCAATGAGATTTACAACTTCACTCAAGTTAACCATCACTATGTTATATATAATTGAATGCCTCCAACTAATTAAGAACTATTACACTTTTCAACACCCTCACACGCAAGTATTTCCTTAAAATCACTATTGCAAAGATTGTAATCTTGTAGGCAAAAGTCTCTCTGATATTCAGATTTTGAGGTATTTATAAATAGTAAAATTTTGCCCTAAATGTTTCTTCAACGGTAAAAAATTTAGCTATTAAACTACTAGCCGCTAGAGTTGTTAGACATTTGATCCAAAAGCTCTATCTCCGGACCATTATCTGATTCTACTTTGAAGTCTCTTTGCTGAAACATAATGGTTGATATATTGTCCAAGAGATAAATCTAAACACTGCACATAGAATTTAGCCAATTTGTCGGATGTCCAAAACGTAATGGCTAATGTAGTGGGGACAATTTTGCCAACATGTGAGATGTCTGATAGGCATGTTATGTGTCTGACCTATCGTCAGATCATCAGAGTTGGGATTTTCTTCGTTCTTTGGGCATTCAATCCTTCTAATCAGTGTTCGAAACTGCATTCGCTCCTAAGCCATAAGTTGCATTCAAGCTTTCCCCTTCTTTCTTTCTTTGTTGAGTTTGGATTTGTTCCTAGTAATTTTCTTATGAGAAGATATTAGTTCAAATCATCATTATGGCTTGTCATTCGCCAAAATTAAGGATTCATCAATTTAGATCTTCAAATATAAGCCTTTAGAACATCAAAATATGCATTCTAAGGGGGAGGTAGGAAGAAAAGGAGAGTTTTGCCATCATGAGAATTAATAATATGTAATATTACGTTATGATATCTCGTTTCAAAGGCCCAAAAAAAAGAGAGAGAGAGAGACAGAGAAAGTTTAAATGGTTATGTACAATGTCATTGTGGGCCTTGTGGCCATCGGTTGCCATGGATGCAAGCAATTGTCGTTTGAGTTCTCTTCTGTTTGGATAAGGAGAATTAGAGACGGCGGTGAAAAGAAGGGAAGAGATAGTTTAATGTATTTTCTGTATAGGGCATAATGTTAATGCGTTTTTTCTATAAGGCACCTAAAAATAATACTAATAATAATCCTATGTACTAAAAATAATAAACTAACCAGTATGGGCTGCAGATCTGCCGAGTTACAAGAAACGAAATAGAAAAGAAAACTTGTCTTCTTTTATCAAAGTTTCTCATAGAGAAGGGGAAAAAAACTTTATAAGAATAAGTTTGGAGTCTTAAGAAAAACCTTTTTAATGGATAAAAGTTGAACATCTTCTCTTCATTTCTTCTCTTTGTGCTCCCCAATCCAATGTAAGTTGCAGTACCTTTGGTTAAAAAAAAAAAAAGCACTTTTGGGTGTTAAAAGTACTTTTGAAACATTTAATAAACGTCATTTTATAAAATTAGGAATTGAAATTTTGATGTTAAAAGTACCCTTAGTAAAAGTTCAAATTTAGTTTTTTTAGAATAGTTTTTGTGGTGAAAAAAAATGAAATATTAAATTTAATTATATTCTATATTGTGAACTAAATAAAGAGATAAATACAATTAAAAATTTTCAAATTACATATTATCCAATACAATAAACAATTATTGAATTATGTATCCAATACTTAAAAGTATTTAAATACTTAATAAATACTTTCATCAAAGTCTATTGGTGAAGTATTTTTCAAAAATTACCGCAACCCCAAATGGGCACCAAATGATAGTATCAAAGTATTGATTTCACCTACAAAAAGTTGATTTTGAAAATACAATGTACCAATGCAATAGACACAATTATGGGATCGTTGACTTGAAAAACACAACATGCTTATACGATAGACACAAACGTAGAATTTTTTTAAACTGAGGAGGTGAACCATCTTTAAACTCGTGTCTATTGTATAGTATATATACATGGTATTCCTCCTGTTGGTGGTTTTCCTAATGTTCTTGGTGATATTTGGTTGCTTGTTCTTAGTTTTAGTTTTTTACATGGCTAAGCCTTCAACCAAGTCGACATTTTCTACTTTGTAGTTTGAGGGTGCAATTTGCTGATCACCTGTAAATCTGTATGGTTCTTAGCTGGAAAAAACGTCTTTTTCTCACTAGATGGTCGATATTGATGTAGATTTCTTTCCAGTAGATTACATGGATTATAAGAACAAAGAGAAGAAGTTGGATTTGCCTAGTAATTTCTTAGTCTGAATTTTTTTCCCCAACCATGTAATATGCAAATGGAAACTCTCCAGTTACAAATTGCAATGGACAAAATGCATGGTCAGTTGCAAATTGCAACAGACAAAATTCATAGCTATATTTCCTAGATGAAGATTTTTGTGAATGGTGATGTATAGTTTCTGGATGGAGTAGGTGAATAAAGCACTAGCAGTTGGTTAAGATACAATCGGGTGATGTGTTACAAGCTAGCTATGAATGATCTCGTCTTACACCCAAACATTAGAGTACATATCATTATGTAATCTTATCACTTTTTTAGAGAACAGAACACTGACTTATTCGAATGTATGAAGCCAAGCTTGTTATCAGCAGTCTGGAAAAATAGTAGCAGGCAGTGCAGCCGCTTTCGCTACCCACGACAGTGTAAAAGCTAGAAAACCAATATGGAGAGTAAAAACATTAAAGTATGCGTGAACCATAAACAATTGATGCCAAGATTTTGGATATAAATGAATAAGTGACCGTCAAAATTGTGAAAGGGAAAAAAACTGCAAAGAATCTCCCAGCGTTGCAGTTAACAAGCTATCATAACAGATCCTATAATGTCTGACTATATTCGTCCTACTTAAAATCTATATTTGAAGAATGAGTTCAGTTCTATTGAAATGTGTAGAACCAGCTCAAGCCAATAGGGCTAAGCCTGCGCCTCAAGCTCCAACATAAGCGTGTAATTGATTTCGTTTGCTGTCTTTCCTGTAAACTGAAGTGGACCTGTATAGATGTTTAATCAGAAAGAAAAGCCTCAGATCACTTCGGGACATTGGCCGAATGTTCATGCAGATTTCGTGCAACATTTGTACAGACAGTTGCATTCTCCTATTTTAGGTTACTGTCAGATTTCAGCAGCAAGATTGTTTTACCAATCCTGTCCACTTTTTAACGTGATTCATTGGAAGGGGTTTTCTGGGAAAAAGTAATGAAGTAGCTAACAGATGTTTTAGGAGACTACACAATCATATTGTTTCTTTTCCTCCGTCTCGGGTGCTGGAACTGCTGAGAAGTATGATGCCAGCTCTAATGTTGGCACACATGGCAAGTAAATTGACTGGATTATCTCAGCTAATTCAAAATGTCAAAGTAACGTGCAGTGAACTTTTTTGTTGATAGTAAAGCTGGCATGCTTCAAAGTATCTTTAACCTGAAAATAACCTAGTAAATGTAAAAGTATCGTAAGATTGTAAGAAGCTGTACCTGGACTGAAGTATCGATTCTTCAGGGCCCAATCATCTCGCAAGGATTCAAACTTCTTGAATGGAGCACCTGCAGGTTTGGAGTTTTATATGGTCATTTCAAAGATCAACTTAAAATTGAAACAAAGTCTGCAACAGTGCCGATGTCTTCAAATGTCATGCAATTAAAAGCAAATGGATCAATTACTAAAAGTTTACCTTGAAGTTCCACCATCGCCTTCTTAATGACAGGTTTGAACTTCCCTGTAAAAGGAACACAATAACATCTTAGGAAAATCTATGTTGAGAAGTTACCAGGTGATACATAAACTTGTTCGTCAGTTTGGCATTAGTTATGTCATCCGACCGAAAAATTATCTTCATAGGATATCAACAATGCTGTCAAAGATTTCAACTGAAAGCGCTATGGATTCTACTACAGTCTCAGGCAAAAATCTTTGTAAGACATGAGCGAGCGTGAGAACATATCATTATGTAATCTTATCAACTTTTGGAGAACATAACACAAACTTGTTTAAACTTCCAGGAAAGTTTTGTGAAACTCATTATTAACGAGGCCTTAATGAGAAGTGGCATTCAAAATTGCAAAAAGAAATAAAGGAAGAGTATACCATGTCTCCTTTCCACATCCATAAGAGAAGTTAGTGCTGTTCCACCAACAGTCCATTTTTCAACTGGAGCCCCTAAGTTGCCCACCTGCATGTTTGACGGTGATGTTTAGACAAATTGTTTAGAAAAATTTGTTATGTGATCTTTGATTTTCAAAAAGAAATCATCAAAATAAACAAAGCGTAACACTTGGACATTCGAGAAAGTTTGTATTCATAAAACTGTAAACCAAAAAAAAGGGGGCAATTCAAACACAAACTGAGGAAATCAAGCCAGTTTTTCCAGAATGAAGAAGCACTCCGGCAGCGTAACCCAATGCATAGCAGTAATTTGAGTCAAAGTTTGAAGGTAAACCACATCTTCCCTCATAACTGCAAATCAAGGCATGTCAATGACAAATCAGTAACATTCTTGAGTTTAAGGCAATATTAAAGGATGAAGTAGATGAGAAATTTCCATGTCTGTTGTCCATGAATGTTTTAAAAGAAAAACAATAGCCCAAGCTATACTATGTTACCCAAAAAAATGATGCTGGCCCTTGAACTCTTTATTGTACAACCCCTTACTCCTCCTGTTCTCCAATTCAGCTTCCACCATTTGGATAAGCATCTTTTCAGTTTCAATTTTGGCAACCTAGAAATTAATGGAAACTCTTAAATCATAAATGCAAAGTGACTAGTAAAGGAACCCAGAACAGCAAAAGAGTAGAATAAAGAGTACCTGCACATTTCCATGAGGATCTCTTTCAAGTAAAAGTTGCTCTTGAATTGCTTGTGGAAGAAACTCAAATAGCTGGTGTGATTGGCTCCTGAGTTTCTTTTTCCACTTTCCTTCTTCATCAACAACATCATGAGCTAGAATTTCATTAAGCTCTGCAATCAGCTGCTGCACCTGAGAATGCAGAATCCTGAGTCAGCAGCAGGGTACCACAATATCCAGTCTTTCTAAGATAGACAATGTAAATTAAAAGAAGAAAAAAAGGATATTAAACATTTTATAAAGATATGAGAAAATTCCAAAGCAAATAAACAGAAAAGGAAAAAAGGTAAATGAAACAATTGAAATGAAATGAATAAAATAAGACATGAGACTTCTGTGATGTAGTTGTAACCTCTGGAATGAAATCAATAAGGCCTTCTGGTACAAGAATTACTCCATAGTTGAAGCCGAGTTCTGCACGTTTGCAGATAACATCTGTTATGTAATCTGTGACATTCTTCAGTGTTAATTTCTTGGCTGCAACCTGTAGCATTCCAGATCATTGTCTGTGACATTGTTGACAGCTATAGTACACTTAATATTCTTGACATCCAATAAAGTTCTAAATTTTCAGTCATTAAATTCACTTACACTAATGTTGCAATATATTACAGCTAAATTCTCTAAACAAATGACATAAAAAGAAAATATGGACCACTTGAAATTGAAAGAAAAAGAATATATCCATAAAATATTCTTGGAATATATCTCACGAAATTTAATAGATACCATGTAGCTTTAGTTGAAGTAGAAACATGCTAATCCACCTAATTAATAGCTTAATGTAAACAAATAAAGATATATGAAGAGTCTATAACTGATTGTATATCCAGTCATTTCATAGTGTGAAAATTTGTTAGAAACTCATTAGCAAAGAGAATTTGTTAAACAGCTAGTACAGATGAAATGAGCCGAAGCAAGAGACCAAGCTGCATCCTGCAGCAAGTTCACCAATGTACTTGATTGAAAGCAGCTCAGAGCACTAAAATCACTTCCTATGTGTGTGTAGAGAGAGAGAGAGAGAGAGAGAGAGAGCACATCTTGAGAACGATCCTAGAGGTTTTACTGACATGATTTCACATTGATTGCTATGCGTAGGTGTAACAAAGCATTTCTAGGCCAAATGAATTCGTAGTATGAGCCATTTGAGTAAGAACCATAGCCTAAAATGGTCAAGTTAGTGACATACTCTACATGCACCTTATTTCCGAGCCAAAAAATTTTCTTGACCACATAGTCTGAAATTAATGCATACATTCCCCTATACAACTCAGAATTCATGGAGATTTTCATATTAGTGGATCCATGGCCCCTTCCTGGCCTATTTTTCTTCCCCTTTCGTTATCCATATGGAAAGAGGAAAGTGATACGCACTGCCTATTTGCTGTCCTCCAAAATGATTAGGAAGTAACAATAAGGCCAAATAGATATAAAACATCACCAATCAAATCTTCAGTATCATTAATATTTTGTCATACATCTATTCAATCAGGGCAAACATAACTAAATTTTTACTTGAAACTTGTTTCATGGGTGAACATTGTAGTTTCTTTCCATTGATCACATAAGTTCATTGCAGTAAATTAACAGCATTGAAGTTAATTTCCAGGAATGAGCAGCCAAAGAACGATGGTTTTTGTGGAACCTTTCTTGGTTCAATTGAAATTTTTGTTCTAGTTAAAACCATGATATTCATAGTTCTGAACATTCTTGGTCAGAAAGTCATAATCCAAATGAGCTTCATGGTTTCAGTTTTTTCCTTGGGTTGCATAGATGGGTTTCCTGGCTCTATCCATTATATTTGCCCCTTTTAACTTGTACACAGTGTAGTACTAGCATTAGATCTAGATATAAACGATAAATCTGGATGACTAAGTATTTAATTACCTCTTCACCAATAATAGTAATATTTGGGTGAGTCTGCAAAGCGCATTCCAGAGCAATGTGTGAAGCAGCACGACCCATAAGTCTCACAACTACACAATACAGTCAGAAGAGGAAAAGCAATATTAGTGAGAGGTCACAATAATACCATCATCAGAACCTATTAATCTTAAACCATCTTCTGTAAGAAACAACGACATGAAATTAGCACAGGCACACTATCTTCTGAATAGTTTAATAAATGTTTTCCAAATGCACATAATAAAGCATTACTTACATGTGACTTAAAAAAATCCATATCAATAGCTGCATAAGTGTGCCTTTGTCTATCCTATATAATAATCAAGCATAAAATAATTGTAAGTGCAATTTACCCTAATGTTGACATTTGTATGATCAAGATACTCTACAGGGACAACAGGATTATTATCTAAACTTACATTGTCTTCAGCTTTTTTCACTTTTGTTACACGGACAATACGATTATTATCTAAACTGTACATTGTCTCTAGCTATATTTACTTTTGTCTTTATGGTAAAGTAGATAGATATCAGTGTCATGTTTTTGCTCGCGATCCTTTACTTTTTCTTCTTTAGAATCTAATAAGTTGTTAAAACATGGTTAACATGTGAATTTTAGTGGTTTTAATTTGATCAAAATATCGAAATATCCAAAGAAGGACAAGCCTGTTCAAGCAGTCGCTTGTCATCTGCAATTGTCCATGTTTCCTAGCTAAAGCAGCTGATCATAAAGAGCTCAAGAAACTAAGGATTAAAATTTCCAGAATTTACCAAAAGCTTCAGTTACGCACAGCATGGACAAGAAGACCATGCAGGAGGTAGGACAGTTCATTTGTAGTAGTCACTAGGTAATTTTGGTATCCTAGAATTTCTTGCAGCAACATTATTTTCATGTCCTGTCTTATAGTCAAATTAGAAATCTGTTTACAATTAGGACTACTATTAGTATTGTATTCTCATCTTTCCCATAAGAGAGATAAATCCTGGTCAAAGTAGGAAAGCCTGAACAAGTCTATATAATTTACATACAGTTAATAAGATATCCTAGAGCTATTAGAAGCTTTCTTAAGGTTGAGCCTAGCAATCTAGCCTTAGGTTAAAACATAAAGCTTTGTTCAACTGATTCGTAGGTAGGCAATGCCATTTCTTTTGCTTTCTTTAAAAGTTACTGCATTTTACCCTGTATTTGACCTTGGTTTCTTTTGATGTTGGTTGGACATTTTAATCTTCAAGAAATTCTTCTGGAAAAGTGTTATTCTACCAGAAGCTTTTGGATGCATTGCTAACTCATCGTTAGTCAATGAAGCAAATCCTATTGCATTGCCGAGAGAACACAGTAGGATTTAACAGGGATTAAAGCCTTAAATGAAGTAAACGAACTGTCAACTACTAAGGTATGACAGCCAAATCAACAAGATGTAACCAGCTGGATAGAGAGCATTGCTGGATCAAAGTACAGTAAGTGCTAATCATCATAAAAACTCTCAAAAAATTAGAAGCAAATAATTTTCAAACGATATCGAAAGTGTAGAAGTCAAACATCAACATGAAATATGAGTTCTGAAAATCTTTCTAATGGATTTGGTTTTCTTAAGTTGGTGTTTCAAACCAGGTGCTTTTTGATACATTGTCCATGGCTTCAAAGAAAATTTTCTGCCTTTGATAGTCATAGACTGTTATGTGGAAATTTATTCCTTCTAACGTTATGGATAATGTTGTTGGGCTGATTTCTGGATTTTGATATGTCAATTTTTCTGTCAATCATACACTTGGCGTAGTGTAACATCTGCAGAAGGTGTTATCTTTTCTCCATGCTAGTGGAACCTCAGAATCTTTAAAGGTGATAATATGGGTGTCCAAGGATAGCAGTTTGAAGATATCTGATTTGAGAAATACAAGATTTCTGGCTCTATGAAATATCAACTGGTCAAGCTGTCGAGAAGATCTCTATACACTGAAGCACATGCACATAAACTAGAGTACCATCAAGATTGGATACAATAGAGTGCCATTGTCAAACAATTCAACCATTTTTTGTTTTAGAAGAAGAAAAATTCATTCTTAGCCAAATTGTACTTGTTTTATCAGTAAATCTCATTTATCCTCAGTAGGATATTTCCCCAAGTGAGATGTGCTTCTCTTTGCTTGTACAGTTGTAAACATTTTTTACTCAAGCATATTTTATGAAAGGAAAAATTTGTTACTAGATTAAAGAAAGGCTCAGAGAAAAGAGAGACCAAATCCAAGGGGCACAGATGCAGACAAGCAACATGAACATAATGTGCAGAGAACTCAAACATGTAATTTCATGGTATGGCAAGACATGTATGTGCATGTTTGGAAGCAATAAGATATGTAGCTTATACTAACAATCACCAAAGTATCTGGATTACTCTCCTTTAGAATTTAGAATTGTAAATTAAAAAGTTGAACTGTGAAGGATGTTGAAAGCTCTGGTGCAAAATAGGTAAAATCACAAGATCAGCACATTTTGTGTTATTAAAACTTTTTTACCCTTTGAAATTAGAAAAGGAGATAACTCCAAGAAAGTCCTAGGAGTTTTAATCTGGAGATAACCAAAGTTGTCGTAAAAGTTAACAGTATTCACTTTGTAGGTAACAGTTAGACTTTGATGGCTTTAATAGATTTCTTTTTAAATTTCTTCCACTCTCTTGAATTTGATGATTCCATTGGTATGATGACATCTTTTTGTCTTTGCTATCATTCCTAATAGATGTCTTATGATATAAATTTTTATTTTCTCCAATGAAGTGTTCTCAGGCCTGCTTGTCACTAGTTAGAGAAAAGCACAACATTTTTCATTATGCCCAACAAGTGCCTGAACGTGTATTAATGCTCTTCAAAAATAACACATGATTGTCAGTACATTATTTAAAGGAGTCACATTTAATTAATGTATTTTGAACTGCTTCAGATCACAAGTTTTTGGATTGTTTTAGCTAACCACAATTAATATACTCACAATGATAGTATTTCCCTGTTGAGCGTGCATCTATCATAACATTTCCAATCATTTCTGCATATACCTGTGTACAAAAGAAAAAGAAACTGCTAAATACTAGAATTTAGTTGTCAAGCTCAATTGAGCAAAAATCAAATTGGTGTCAGAGAGCAGACAATGATCAAGTTTTACAGTAGCTGCTTTGCATGACAATGTTACTTCTTTTTGCAGAAATAAAAAATTTCCTGTCAACTAGATGATACATGCTTCTATGACAAATTTATGCTGCAGGAAATCAAGCTACATTATATAATTTGATTGAACTAATAAAAAAGGGATAACCTTGCAAGCAGTGTCAAATCCAAAACTTGTTGGAACTTCTTTGCATTTCAAGTCACCATCAATGGTCTTTGGGCATCCAATTACCCGAGTTTTCAAATTTTTGGCCCTTCAGAAGACAAATGAATTAAAAAAAAGCTATAAAGAATAAGTGGAGCTGCAAAACTCATCAAACAAGAAAATTACAAACCTGAAGTTTTCAGCAAGCAGACAAGCATTTGTGTTAGAGTCATCTCCTCCAATAACTACAAGACCGTCCAAATTAAGCTTCTGTGCTGTTTCTTCAGCTTGCTTGAACTGAAAGTTACACATAATCTGAGTTACTATAAACCTACAACTTGCCAAGATGGTGAACCACTATATATGTGAATCGATATTTCCATAAACAAGAAAATTAACCTGTTCAGGGGTTTCAATCTTGTCTCTCCCGCTGCAGATCATATCAAATCCACCCTGGCCAAAAACATTAGACAGAGAACTCAAAATCCAGAAGAATAGCCAAACTCCAATTCTCTTGCTTAGAAACATGTCCATTAAAATCCATTAAAATAAGGAAAAAACTTTTATGAACACAAAAAGAACTTCAGTATGTGGCATCTGCACCAATTAGTCTTGGAGTACAGTGTGTGATTTCCAAATAGATGTCCGCGATGCGATTTTTGTAGCATAAAAGTGTTAGTTGTTTCAAGAGTGATGTCAGTCTCATAAGGAGACATGAATATTAGCCTAATGACACCCCTCTCTTCAAGAAGCAGTACATCATGATAAAACATCTTACTTGATTTCTGTAAGGATAAATGAAGTCTGTTGTCAACTCCACGTATTTGCAGTTCATAATCCCTGCTGGACCACCCCTGAAACCATAAAGTGTGCTACCTTTTGTTCTTTCCTGCAAATAGTCTGCAATCATATCATGAAAAATGACTCTGAGCTGACATCCTCAATACGTAGTATCTAACCTTTAGCTGATCGATGATGATAATAATATTACACTAGCAACAATTAATAGCTGTAACATCAATTAGAAGATAAAAGTATTACCAAAAATTCCACAAATAACATTATGTCCCCCAGGAGCCTGTCCTCCAGACAGCACTACACCAATCTTCAAGCTCTGGTTCGATGAAAGAGCCCCAGATGAATCACCAGGGACAAGCATGGCTGATGGCTGTCCAAACAAGTTTGGAAAGAGTTTTGCAATTTCATCTGCAGCATAAACAAGATAATATAATTCTTTCGTTGTCCTCGTAGCATTTTATTTTCTCAATATAAGCCCAACATTCATGAAAGCCATGGGAAACACTTGTTACATGTAAATTAAGTTAATCAATAGTCTATGTCCGATTATTTACTTCCCTATTAAAAACTCTATGGTTAAGGAATCCTTCTTTTTTGTCAATCATCTTCTTCTGATTCCCCAACTCACCATATTTATTAGTATCCTGAATACCATGTAAAATAAACAACAAATCAAGACTCATATTTGTCAATTGACACTCGTGTTGTTATTATTATCTTCCACACATATATACATATAAATCATCATGATCCCAAGAGAGTAAAGCCACTCTAGATGCCAGGTTCCCATTTGAACAATGAAATTTGTGACTGAAAAGAAACTTTCACATATTTCCACCAACCTAAAAACACAAAAACCAATGCTCACTAATCAAGAAGTCATGAAAATTCGAGTCTCCAACGCCTATTTCTTGCCATAATAATTCATTTTCCTTAAATTTTCACTATGAAATCTCATCTACATGAAAACCTCAATCCACAATCAACCAAGATACTAGAAATTTCAGACTAAGCATTTTTCTACACGATTTTTACGTACAAATCTTTCTTTCTTCTATTTTCATGCATGAAACTAATAAATCAGAATATATTATCGACATGGGTTTTGCAATTAACGTCAAGATCAACGAAAATAACAAAAACCCACCTGGATTTCCGGCGGCAGAACTCGGGGGTCCATCAACGACATTGAAAGAATTCTTGAGAACTGAAGGCAAGGGAAGGCCTACATCAAGACGGCTGGCTTGTAGCTCGCTGTAAAACGAAGCTAAACGTCCTGGATTCGACATTTTGCTGATTGTTATTGATAAGTAATCTATATATCTCTTTTTGAATGTACTTTGTGTGTGCTTTTTGTGTGTGTTCTTGGTGGTGGGATCCTGGAAGAGAGAGAGAGAGAGAGGTTGAAGTTGAAGACTGGGGAGGGTTGTGTGAAGAATTGTGAGTTTTTTTAGCAGAGAAGGCTTGGAAGTTTGAGAGTTGGTTGAATGTGGGGTTAAATTGAGGTTTGGTCCTATATTTTATGAAGTCTTCACTTCTTTGCTATATAGCTTTCTATTGTTTATGAATAGGTCCTTTAGTCAAATTCTAGATTTTCCATTTTAGCAAACTTTATAAGAAAAAATTCACATCTTGTGGGTAAAAGATATTTCTTCTTTAATTTAATTTCCAACAAGTATTTCAATGGTGATAAAATAGAAGATTTAGACTGATGTTTAGTATTAGAGATAAAGGAACCTACAAGATAGTGCTATTTTTCTTGGTAGGATTGAACCTACAAGATAGTGCTATTTTTCTTGGTAGGATTAATTACATTTGTACTCTTTAACTATATCCAAATTCTTTATTTGGTTCCTAAAATTCATAGTGGGTTACTTTAATTTTTATAAAACCTATCCTAGTTTCATAAAATTGATAATTCAATCCAAAAAGATGAAACGGATCTTGTGTCCCACTTCTTGTTACATTCTTTGTCTCACCTTTTATTATATTGTCATTTCTGCTTTAATAATACCATATTTTAATTTTTTTTTGTTTTCTTATGTTCCAATAACTATTAATGTGGTAATACAAAAAAATCAATAGACTTAAAAGTAAAAATACATAGAAAAATGATATATTTATGTATTTTCTACTGTAATTTTTATTTTTCTATTATATATTGTTTGTTTCAGACTGTTATATTTTATTTTTTACTATTGTTTGTTTTAGACTATTATATTTTATTTTTTTACTATGTTAATAGTTATTTGAACTTAAGGAAGCAAATAAAACTTAAAATATGATGTTTATGAAGGGGAAATGACAATATAATAAAAAGCGAGATAGATAGTGGAACACAATTTGGGATAGAAGATTCATTGTGCTAGAAAACTAAAAGAGCAATGGCGACATAAGTCTGGTATGGCCGTATGGGTGCATGGGAGAAGAAAGGGAAATGTATATCTTTGAAATTGAGGATGGCAAACTATGACTCCCTTATACATTTTCGGGACAAAGTATTATTAACCCTTTTTTAATTATAATAGAAAATATAGCTTGTTAAATGAAATTTTTACAAAACAAGAAGAACATTAAAAATCCACATTCTATTTTGAGAAAGCATTATGAATACACATTAATATCAAAGAAACCCTACTGCCTTATTTTACATGCTTATGTTTGGCATGTAGGTGCAAAACACAGATATTCAAAATTAGGAATTCTTCTGGCTAAAAGTTTCAAATCCTTCTCAAAATATTCTAAAAATGTTCAGAATTTACTCAATTCAAAATTAGCATATTCAAAGCGAATCTGTCAATTTGAATAGAGAATCATCAAGAAACTACCAAAGATTACTTATACAAGGACAAAAATCCATTAAAAGAATACAAAGTTCAAGCTTCAGTTCGGAAAATATATTCAAGTAAATTTAAGCTACAGGATTTCGAAAAGGGTAAATTACACACAACCCCCCTATGATTTCATCTATTACTACATGACCCTTTAATGTTTTAAAATATCCACTTCACCCCCTATGATTTTATGTAAAGTGGAAACATGATGGAAAATAGTTTATGTAACGTTGTTAGTTGAAATACCAATAATGCCCTTACTTAAATACTAAATTAATTGACGATTTAACCATCTTATATAAAAGTATCGAGAGATTACGTGAATAAATCTAAAAATCACAGGGGATAAAGTAGGTATTTATACAAATCATAAGAGGATTACATGAATGTTAAAATTTTATCACATGAGCTTTTAAAGTGCGTTTGGTATAAACACCATAACTAATTGTACATTCCGTCTATTTGCCATTTTATATAAAAACTATAGGAGGGTTATGTGGTTATTTTAAAATTTTTGGGGGTCATCGGGCATTATATAAAACCACAAGGGGGTAATGAATAATTTACCCTTTCTAAAAACCATCCGCGACAAAACATTGCTTACCTTAATCATCAGATTCTCAGCCTAACAACCAACGAAGGACGTTTCAACTTGTTTTGCAGAATACTCCTGCTGAGAAAGCTGCACAAGATGGGCTTCAAATAAAAGATCAAATATATTTAGGGAAATGTTATTTGCACTCCCACTATTCGTTATATCATATAATCTAATAAATGAAAACTATATAATAAAAATGATAGTGGGAATGCAAATAATAAAAAAAGGGAGTGTAAATAACATTTTCCTATATTTATTGGGAACCAAAACATAAAATCAAACTAATTGACCATGAAAATTAACATAAGAATTGGAAGTTGTAATACCCATGAATTTCAAAAACATAAGAATTGAAACTAGGGATGTTAATGGTCGAGTCTTACTCAGACTCAACCGAGACCCATCATTTTTTTTTTTTTTTTATAAATCTAGATTTAGAAATTTAAATTCAGATCCTATCTTCCTTGTTAAAGAATCATGAGTCCGAATAGGATCTGGATTCATATAATTCAGGACCAAATTCAAACCCGAACTTAGCTTTGAATCATAAGTAGTTGCTGATATTTCAAGAAAATATAGTAAGTTAATAATATTTTCATATTTTTAGTTCACATATTTCTTGCAAGAAACATTGTTGAATGTTAATTTTGCTACTTGAAACTGATAATTGGATTATACATATATTATTTTTAAAATTCATTTTAATATTATTTTTAAAATTTTAGTTTATAATTGCACATTATAAAATGCCTACAAGTATCCACTTGGAACCTAACCCATAAGGGCTTGGATCCGAGTGTTTAGTTTTAAACCCATAACACTCTAGGTTTGAGTTTGGGTATAAATAAACTTAGTGGATTTGGGTTTATATCTAAGGAATCCAACTCACATTTTACCCCGTTGACGTGTCTAATTAAAACAGGAACAAAAAAGCAAATAAGCAAAATTTCATTTCCAAGAAAAAAAAAAAAGAAGTCACATAGCAATATCTTGGGGTATAAATGGTGTTAAACAAGTCAAACATTCTTGTGTTCAAACTTATTTGATTATTTTGACGAGTTTGAAATTTCATTCGAACTTGAATTTTTTACTTCTTAAACCTAGTATAAACAAACTTTTATTGAATCGAGTTCAAATTAAATAATCATGAAATTAACTTTATCATCTAGACTAATTAAATACAAAATTAGTGAATTTACCATTAAGTCCCTTTAAAATTTATCACGTGTAGGTTTCTCTGCTGGTTTTCAAGGAAAAAAAAAAAGGAACTGGAAAAGTTGATCGGAATTACAGTTTGGGGACCATATTAGTGTGTTTTATTTATGTGAGAACGCAAATGCATCATTTCAAAGTGACGCAAAAGTTTGAACTGCAAAATGTGAGGCACATAGTATGCACATTTCCCGTAAAGATGATTTATATGATGCAGTTTTAGTAAATTCACTTCTTCCAGTGAGCCAAGAATATAACATTCTTGAAAGAACTATTCATTGAGATGTTTACTTAGGTGATTATGGATGATTCATCTGCTTTCCTTGAACTCTGTTCATCAGTTGAGTTACAAATAAATTTGATCATCACGCAATTGATGCAATTAGCTTTTCTCTTGATACAAAAGTCCTCTTGTGGTTTCTTGATCATGGACTTCTGGTGGTCCTATTGAACTAGCCCAGCCTGATACATCAAAGTGTCTAACCAAAGCAAAACAAGTTCGGGATTTATCTGATCCGTTGGAGTCCCACATTGTAACTTTCGTTATTTTCTAGATTAGTTGTATTTGTGATATGTTTAATGTATTTTCTGCTATTGGTATAGATTTTACGGAATGAAATATCATATTTTATCAAAAAAGAACACCTGAGTCTTCAGTGATGAGAAATGAAATATGGAGATGCTTATGGTTTACTCTGTATCCCACTTCTGCAAATTTTTACTTGTGCCTGGACATCACATACATTCAGTCATTAGATTGCATTCTTATACATGATGTTGGCTAGTGACGCTACCTGGAATGCAAATCCCAAGAAAAGGTCAGGTAGAAAGCTTTGAATAAAAATGATAATCATAACACAAGCAAGCTAAAATCATATTTTCTTTGATGAAAGTGCATTTTGCAATCCTCACTGCACTAATCCAGACTTGAAGGCTTCCAAATATTAATCTTTTACTGGGACAAAAAGAATAATCTGCTAAGGGTTTTGGCGCTAGAAAGAATACTGAACAACTTCTTCAGGACTGCAGGACTATCCCGCTACCTCCTTAGCTTCTATATCAAATTTGATCTCCTTCAAGTCCAATTTATCATCCTTCCAACATGGTAGCTCCTCCAGTTGTCCACTAGAACTATTATAGTGTTGAATCTTGTATTGGTGTCTCCTGGCAACAATAAGGAAAACTAGGAAATTTATCACCCCCATCACTGCTAGCATCCAGTAGAAGTTCTCCAACTTAGCCCTGTTGAGGTTGCTCCTAAGCCAACTTCCATTTACCGTGTTTACTATGGACACAAGCAAGCTGCTAACAAAGTAGCCCATTGAAAGGGTGGCAAGAAATACACCTGTGCTCATGGATTTCATCCTTTCTGGTGCCTCCCTGATGAAGAACTCAAGCTGACCTACATAGGCAAAAGCTTCCCCAGCACCAACAAGGAAAAACTGAGGGACAAGCCAGAATGCACTGATTATCTTGTTGTGTACAACGAAACTTTCCCTTCGTTGCTTTTCTACGATTCCTGAAACTACCATGCCAACAACTGAGAATATGAGTCCAGCTCCAACGCGCTGAAGGCTTGTGATTCCTTGAGTTTGGCCGGTGATTTTTCTCGCTAGGGGAACGAAGACCCTCTCATTTAGGGAAGTAAATAGAAGAATGCTGATGAAGAGAAAGAAAGGCATGGATCCTGAAGGCACTTCAAAGGTACCAATTTTTCGGTTCATAAAGGTACCTTGCTCAACGCTAAAAGTATTCATCTGAGAGTACACTGTCCAGAAAAGTATACACGTACACCAAATAGGGATGAGCTTTAGTACCATTTTCACTTCTTCAACCTCAGAAACTGTTGAAACTATCCAAGGGTTATTCTGGTTGTCATTGGCAACTGCAAAGTCATCAAGAATCGCAGCCTTCTCAACCCACCTGCTTGATAGGAACAGAAAATTGTTAGAATCTGTGTTACTGCAGCAGTTGATATTTCAATACAATTGAATGCTGTCTTGTTAACACTATCGATTTATTTGAGCTTTACGTGTAAACTTCCCTATCTTGTTTATCATTACAGAGTTATCAATATTCCCAAGTCAGAATGGATCTCATCAATTGTGGAAATGCACTAGGGATGAATACTTAAGTTATCAGTCTTGCAACTCTTCACCAGAGTAAGCAATATGTGCAGATTGTACGACATTGAAGTCTATACTAACAAAGAATTGGTAATTCCAATTCACAAATAGATGTATGATTTACCTGAACTTTTCTGTATGTGGAACTTTTGAATTGTAAAATCCATTCAACATGTTTGGTTTAGAAGGAAGAGGGAGGCTCCTCTTTTTCAAGGCCAAGAAAATCACCCTATATACAATAGTTAATGGACTTCCCTGCGGCTTCTTGTACCGATACAATGGTGTACCAGAGAGCAAAACTGTGAGTGCAATGATCATTGTACCAGCTGATATACCATATCCCCATCCTCTGCCTACATTATCTTGGATGTAAACCAGAACTGTTACAGCGAACAATGATCCCATGCTAATGCAGAAGTAGAATCTGTTGAAGAAGTAGACCATGGCCTTCTCCTCTTTTGGATCTGAATTATCAAACTGATCAGACCCAAAACCTGAAACATTTGATTTGATTCCTCCACCACCCAGTGCTATAATATAGAGAGATATGTAAAGCATTGCTAGTTGCCCACTGCTTGCCTCTATACATTGCTGTTTTCTGGGGTCACTGCAGGGTGGGGGTCTCATGCTATGGAGTGATGTGGTCAGTGTCAAAAATGTCACTCCCTGTATGAAAGATTTGATTTCTCAACAATTTGATGCATTTGTAATAATCATGAAATTAATTTATTTCTTGCCGGCAAAACCAAGAAGAATACAAAAAGTTATTGCCTTGCCTGTAATCTATGAATTATGGTTCTAATATTAACTTAGCTCTAAGATTTGCGGTGTAAATTGAGCAATGCTTCACTGGAGAATTAGGGTTAAAACGGTTGTCAGAACAGTTATTCTGCGGAACTGTACAATTTCGTGCAGCGCATGTACTAAGAAGACAAGCATTGCATATAGACAACAACATGTGACTTTAACATGAAAAATTGGTGTTAGACCCCCCAAATGTCCTGGCCGCTCTTCCCTTCACAAGAACTATTCAATGAATTTTGATTCTTTTAGCTAGCTAGTGATAAAAGTTTTCATATCAATTATGGCCAAAAAGTAAAATAAAAATATTTTGATTTTTGGTTATCCATGAAAATAGATCTGAGTATAACATCACCTAACCATTTTATGATATTGCAATAGTTCACTCATAGTTTCTTGCAACAATCAACCAAAAATTTCGTGCTTCTGTGAACTCTATGTTTGTTTCCATAATTTAATACCAAAGTTCATAATATCAAAATGAGATTGTACATGTATCCCTGATTCAGAATGAACAGATTAAAGATTGATTGAGAATGGTAGTATAAGATTTTGTATGATTGGTCTGAAGTGGACCACCGGCAGTGATGCAAGTGCTATAGCCCCCCTGAGAACTTGAAATTTGTATTATGTCCCTTCAAAGTATTTATGATTTCAACTGTACCCTTTCTGAACTTAGACTTAGCTCCCTCTAAAATTCTGTATAATTTATAATGTTATCCCCCAAATCACACGTCTTTATAAGTCTTACCCTAATCCCTGTCTTGCTAAGAAATAATTTTGATTATAATCTTTTGTAAGAATCAAATCTACCAAGAAGAAAAATCTCAAAAATTAGTGTGTTTCATTTTGCAGTTAAATGTGGGGGGTGTTTAGGGTTATGTAGCTTATACATAATACATCATTTTTTTTTTGTTTTGTTCTTTTTGGCAAATCAGGTGAGTTGATTCTCTTTTGTTGAATACAATATCAAGTTCTGTTATGGAAAAAGCCACTTTGTGGATGCTCAATAATTATTTTAAATCTTCTATGGTGTCATAAAACCAGGACGCAAAAATCATTACTATAAATTGTCTGGTTAATTTTAAACAATTATTTTGATATCAGAATTTTGCAAATCGAAAGATTCCAATAGTTTGTAATTATTGTGAGGATATGCTTTTTACTAGCCAGTGAAATCACATAAGCCTTCATACTTAACAAGGTTTTTCAAGATAGAGAAATAAAAAGGGGGAATATTCTTTATAATAGGATATACTTTTTAGAGTAAAAATTTCAAAGAAAATGCTCAAATAGTTTTCTGCACCAAACCAGATGAACCCTGAAGAACAGTCCAAACAAAGCGATACTTCTTTTTGATATACTTTTAGAGTACTTTTTAAAATTTTTTATTGTATTTAAAAAACTAGTTTTTGAAAGACACTCCAAAAACAGGGAATTCAAACAAAGCGACATTTGTTTTATACAAGGGAACTTGACGCCATAAGTGAGTTTGTCCGTCCCTCCCTCCTTCTCTTGCAGCGAAATATTGTAAATATTCAATTTGTGAGGTAGCAAACCAACAAATAAATAAGTGATTCTTGAAAAAGATTGCTAAGTACTTAATGCAAAAATTTTAAGTAAAAAAAGGTTTAAAATCAGGTACTAGACAGCTTTTAGGTAAAGACGAATCTAAATTTAAAAGTCAAAATCAAATGTAAACAATTCAAGATCTAATAATGACACTCAAATAGTTTAATATTACATATTACGTCGTCGTGTCGATATATACTACTTTTTTACTAAAATTGTTTTCAAAAAATATATCTTTTTACTCTTTTTTTTTTTTTTGTTTCTAATTCTTGAGAATTCGCTTTGGCATACTAAATAATGTCAAGCTGCAAAAAATGTGACCCTTAAGTTGATTATTTGGAAGGGATCGAGTGCCTTGCTGCTGTCACGATTCTTTTAGATGTAGCCCCTTGTCGCTCTGACTCGACAGAAAGAAACAAAAAGAAAAAAGTTCATTATCATCAAAACAAAGGCTCACCAAGGCACAAATAGAAGCAGATATAGCAACCGTCAAGTAGCGGCCAAGTTTAGCATCTGCCAAGAACCCGCCAAGAAGGCCAAGAAGATTGAGAGAACCCATAAAGTTGCTGACACAATTTGCAGATTTTGAAGATGAAAGATGCAAATCTCCAACCAAATATGTCACCAAGTTCACGGAAATTCCCATCACAACAATCCTTTCAGATAGCTCGCTCCCTATACCAAAAGTGTGTTCATGTTAAAATGACTCTCTATAGTCTGCGAAAGACTAAACTTCCACCATGAGAAATTGAAACAAATAAAACGAGTTGATAATGGACTTAAAATATGATGGAATAAATGTGTTTATTGCAAAAAAAAAATGATAACTAAAACGAAATCAAAATAATTAAGCACCTAAAATGCGTCCTGCAGCAAACCATCCACCAGTTCTTGTTTTATCAACCGGATTTCCTCGAAAATCAACTACTTCTCCATTATTCGCAGCATCTTTATCAGCATTGCTATCAATTAGAACCTGTTCAATACAGTTAAGAGAAAAGTAAGTAGTGAACATAATTAAGCAAAGGGATAGCTAATGGTATAGTTAACATAGAAGTAATAAAATTAGTTTGCTAAGGATAGCTAAATGGTACTCCTACCATTTTGTTTTTGTGGACTATGGAGAGAAAGGAAGAGAAAATGGTATCTTAAGTCTTGCTTAGGTTTGAGGAATAATGGAATATATATATATGTATATGTATGTATATGTATGTATATGTATATCTGCTGGATTGGATTGGACGGTTGATGAAATTCATGGCTAGGTTAAGGTAATAATGAAAGCTGAGAATTATAATTGGCAACTATTGTATGATATCCACGTGTCCAAAGCAAAAAAAAAATGTGTGAAATTATAAGATTTTTTGTTTGCGAATGTTGTTGGAAGTATCAGCCTGTGGTTGTGATTCTCCAATGCAATATTTAGAGCAACACAATTAGAAAATGACATCTTTTTTCTTTTGTAGAGGTGGATATGACATCTCTTTATCCCAATCAACTTCTTATCTCTATGCATGGGACCATTAATTATTGCACTTCACGCCGTATAAAATCAGGAGAGTTTTGGCCTTTTACCATAATTGCATATCACCTTGGCAAAGTTAATTTTGGAAGCCTTCCACATATTGTAAATTGCTGGTTAATTGCATTTTGGACTCTTGAATTATAGACGCATTCCCGCTTTAGTCTTTAAACTGCAATTTAAACATTTGACTCTCTAAAGTATAAAATTTATTCTACTTTGGTACTTAAACTTTAATCTTAGACACTTTTTTACCCCTTACAGCATGAAAATCATCCCACTCAATTGTCAAAATTAATAGAATAGCAAGAAAGTGATGCCGAAAGTGGGACGAAATATTCCATTAGTTTTATTGTACTAAAGTGAAATGAATTTCATACGCTAGGGTAAGTATCCAAAAATAAAATTTAAGGACTAAAATGAGAATGTGCCTAAATTATAAGGGTCCAAAGTGAATCCTATTTTACATGGTGGATTATACCTGAGATGTACCACACATAAAGTGTTAGCCCCAATAATCAAATATAAGTAAGTTAACAGTGTAGTCAATCCTTACTTTCCTTTTTTTTTTTTTTTTTTTTTTTTTACACTTACACATGATGCATGTATCTAGAAATGATAAGTAAAAAATTTTTTTAAAAATTACATTGTGAGCATAAAAAAGTTTTAACCGATTAATCATCAGAATTGAAGTCTTGTTATTTGTATAATGAGGAAGAGTCTTTACTATGAAAGTCTTGTTATCTAATTCAAAATAATTATGTAGTTCTTACAACATCTGGCGTAAATTAGCACAAGTTTGGTGTAAAATTTGAGCTTGTAATTTATACAACTAACTAAGTTTGTATGAAAAATTACAATTACACTGAAATTGTACAAATTTACACCTGATGTTGTTAAATTTATACAATCCGTTTGAACTAAAACTTGTAAGGCTCCAAATCCATATCGAATTATTACGAAGTCATCCAATGCGTCATACAATTGCTTCTGTAATTCCTTGGAAATTTTTGAGAGGGCAAATTAATTTCTCCCAATAGTTGGGAGTGCTTTTAAGGACAATCCTTGCAGGGGCGTTTCTTCATGGTTCCACAAGATCAAAAAAGCCTTTTGGTAGGATTCTAATCAAGATATGCATAATTCTCCCTTACAAAAAACCCCAAAGAAAAAGGGTGCTGTACCTGTGCTTCCTTCAGTGACAATGAAATGGACATTTTAAGCAAATGAGTTGAGATTCATGACATAAATTCTATATTCACATTTCAAAGATCCTTTTCTATGCATCTATAATTAATCTAAATCAGCTTATACAATAATTTTCTACATTGTCAATGCAAGAACAATAATCATCCTTAAAGAATCTTTGTTTTCTATTTGGAAAGAGTGTAAGAGGGACCTGTATACCAAACATTTTGCAACATTAACTTTCCAAATGGCATGCTCAAAATACCCTATTAACATCTACAGCAACTCCATTATCCCCATACCTAATCCGAGCCCGCCACCACAAAACTCAAGAATGTGCTGATGCACGGAACTTTGGCCTTGTTTGGCAAGCAAATTTTTGGTCAAGTTTATCTATTACAAGTTTTTTAATAATTTTAATTATAGTAATCTCAAAAAACTTTTCAAAGTTTTTAAACTATGCATTTCAAAATATCCAAAAATTTACACACTTAAAAAAAAAATTTTCTACAATTTCTACAGTAAACTATAATAATGTCTTAGACAAACACCCAAAAAACTCACTTGTCAAACGGAGCCTTTGTTATCTTTTCAAGAAAGGTAATGGGACAGAATTTGCTTATTTGTTTCTTCTAGATTCAATTTATCTACCATTTATGTTATATAGTATTCACTTGTCAAATATGCGCTGTATTTTTGTTGATGATCTGTTTTAGTTCCATGGTGTGAATCAATTTGAGGTGTCCAAAGGAAAAACCAATGAAAATGCCGACTGCATTCATGACATTTCTCAACCGCACCTTGGTCTTTGGTGCATATACGTGAGAAACTAGAAGACGCCTCTCAAAAGCAAAAAAGATGATCATAACGTAAGTGTCCTTATCTATGTTAGGTAGAGTTGCTGGGTTTTTTTTCAAAAAAAATTTGTGTCCAACAAGAGAGAGGTGGGACTTAAAAAACCAGAGGAAATGAACAGAATTGAACCCGGGACATCTAATTCTACAACCTCTAATTGCTGACTTGCTGGCAACCACCAGCTCTTGGGCTGATGGCCACCACCGACTCTCACCAAAATGCCACTCTTGTGGCTCTGCTTTAAATCCAGACGGGTGCGTGGTGCACTCGTCTGGTTCGGTAGTGGTTCTGTTCTCATCGATCCCCCGTAAGTTCAGTTGAACCTTTCCCTAGTTAGAGTAGGAGTAAGAGTAGGAGTAGGGATTACAATTGAAAAAATAAAAAAAAAAAATTAATTGCTGACTTGCTGGCATCTAAAAATGCATGGATGTGTCTGCAGTGAAAAAGTGATGAAAAATCTTGATCTTGCTAACTTTCAAGTGCTCTGGTCTACATTTGGGAATCAGAATTTGATCATCAGGTTTTGTAATTTGGTGGGTTAAGTTTCACTACTTGAAAAACGTTGAGCGGCCTTCAGAAACTAATTTTCTTAGTGCATCCAAACTTCCGCTACTTTACCTTAAAATTCTCCCAAACAAAAAAGAACAGTTTATATTTTCTCTTCTTCTTCTTCTTTTTGATATATACACGAAACATTCCACTCAAACTCAACTTCAGGGGAAAAGATATGCTAATTTGCTGTCATCTGAAAATGCTTAGAGATCTGTAATCTGCCGTAAAAAAATAAAGAAAAAGTTGATCTAGCTAACTTGCAAGTCCTTTGGCCTACATTTGGGAGTCAGAATTTGGTAATTAGGTTTGAATCTTTCCACTCCTTTAGCTTAAAGCTCTCCCAGAGACCCAAACGCCAAAGAACAAATTCATATTTTGTCTTTTTTCCTTTTTAATACAGAGCATACCCATTCAAACTTAGTGCAAGGAAAAAAGATAACAACAGTCTACATATTTGAAAAGAAGAACTTTTAACCAATTTAATCCTTCCTCTTTTTTTTTTTTTTTTTTTTGTTTGTGCAAAAAACCAAACAAGATTAGAAAAACAAATTACTCTCTCTCTCTCTCTCTCTCTCATCGAAAACATTTCATCCAAACTTAAAGTGCATTTGATAAAGATGAAATCTGAAATCTGAAATTTAAAATATGAATTTGTTAAGTTACTAAATTATGAAGTATTAAAATCTTAACAGTTGAGTATATTTACATAAAGTGATAAGTAAATAATTTATTTTTTATTTTTTAAAGTAAATTTTGTCTAGACAATTTAAAGATACTAAATTAATTAAGACGTGCTATGTTTTGTTTGAAATATGCCTGACGATATTAAGGTGTGAAATCATTAAATTTAAATGTTGAATTGGGTAGGAACAAAAGATAATAAAACATAAACTCCCCTTCTCTTTTCATTACTTTCCTCACCTTCTTCAGTTGTTTGGCCTTATACTCAATAATAATTACCGGCTGAAAAGGAAAGTGATTTTGTGCATGTGAAAATAGACCACGCGATAACATAACTAGTCCGAACCACGCTGTCAAAAACATGAAAGGAATAAAGTCAAAATTGTTCAAAAACTTTTCAACTTCAAAAGAATTAAGTGGTCCAAACTTAAAAGCTTTGCAATGTGAATGTTAGAAATGATCTTTAGATTCTCAAGGACTAAAGGAATTGTCAAGGTTTTGAATAAACTAACAGCCAAATCTTGTTTTGGTCTCAGAATTGTGGGATCTAAAGAATATTTCCAGTTGTTTCAAAGAAAAAAAAAGTTTATCTATCACTACACAGCTTTGAAATTTAATTAACTTCAGTTCTTCCATTTCGTCTATCGCGCCACAACTTGAGATTTAAATTTGGTTTAATTTTCATAGTAAGAATATATATATGTATGTATGTATGTATAATTTAACTGGGATATCTAAAGTATTGGCACTTCAATTTTCTACAGATCGTAAACTAATAAAACTAGCTTAATTAATTTTATAATTAGCTTATTTGTCAAGGAAATTATCAATGGTTGCTCGGTTAGGCTTACGTATACTTCCAATTGAGGTTACAAAGTATTAAATTTTGTAACAACTTTGAATTACAATTATGCGTAATACTATGAGATTGTAAACCATTTTGAATAATCTCACCGGCCAAATCTTGTTTGCGTCTTAATCCGACTAATCGACACTTAAAATGAAGTTCTCGATTCTCACTACTCTACCTAAATGGGTATATGTTTGTTCACAAGTGGCTGCTAGTCTAGGCTAAAACCAATAATTGCTTTTCAACTAATATTTGTATGATAAATGCTTCTCCTTATTTAGAAAAGAAATTGTCCTTAAAAGTGAAAATGAAAATTCCATTATCAAATTGGAAGTTGGGGAAAAAATTAAATATTGCATTTATAATTTACTTCGTTAATTAGAAAATTTTGATGAACTTCCTATTATTCAGTATTTTTCTGTACTACAAAAGCCAAAAAAAAAAATGAAAACTGCCATTATTGCTTGTTGTCCAAAGTTTGTAGTCTAATAACTGGAGCACAAAGTATGAGGTGTGATTTTTTTTTTTTTTTTTAAATGGCAAACTCCGTATAAGGGGAAGGGATTTCAACCCAAATTTTATTAATGAAATAAGAGAGACTACAAGGAGGGGGCATGAACCTTACCTCTAAGAAATTACATGAGTTATTGGGGAATGGGTTGGGTGGTTCAATGGAGTAAGTGTAAGTGAGAAGTTTTGAGTTTGAACCTTGTCACTTGCAATATATATATATATATATATATATATATATATATATATATATATATATATATATATATATATATATATTTTATTTATTTATTTATTTATACATATTTTTAAATAATAAAGTGATAAACTTTTCGGAGGGAGGGATGGGTTCTGTGGTTTTGAGGAAAGGAATGTAAATCAGAGATTCCGGATTCGAATTCTCTCACTTACACTAAAAAAATAAAAAAAGAAATGTTTCATATAAAGTATGATGTGTAATTAAATAAAAGGTAAAAAAGCGAAACAATAACACTTCTAATGTAAGTAAATAATTTCCATTAAGATGGAGAGTTGAAGAGATATATAATAAGGCTCAATTGTAAGGACCTAAATCTTGCAAGCCACAAAGCATATATAGTTAATTATGACATGTTTAATATCTTCTACTGTTTGTTTCTCTAGTATGAAGCTCTTAAAGGAACTTGTAGCTCATTCAACCAAGCAAAAGCTCCAACCAATGGTGCTGTATTATATGTACAAGCCTCAGTCTTCTACTGATCAAGACAAAATTCTTGTTCCGTATCATAGTAGACTAATAAAACGAGGTTAATCAATTTCATTATCGCTTACTTGTCAAGTTATTATGAACGGTGATTAGCTGGATAATTGCATGGCTTCTTGCAAGTTGAAAGGCATACGGGATCATTTTTTTTATATAACAAAATATATTTCATTAACGGATTGCTGGAAATCGTTCAACACGATTGATATACATCGTTGCTCTAATGGCAGATAAAACATGCACTAACTAAAATTGTAGATCTAAGAAATTAAGAACAGATCTAAAAAGTACCATCAATTTTAAAATCATTTTCTCATAGAATAAATCGTTGTAACCCACTCTGTACATATTGTAATTGTCAAATCTGTTAATCAATAGTTGTAAGATCTAATAAAGATGATGAGATCGACCGTCATAGACCCAAATCTAAAATAAATTCAAATCTGACAACCACATCTGAAGTAAATTCAAATTTAAACAGCAAAATAAGGAAAAATAACACAAAATCTCAAATAGGAACTCCTAAGAGAACAAAAATTCTGACTAGAAACCTTAAGAGAAACAGATATCTCCCACTAAGAAAATTTAGGAGAAATTTTATTCAGAAAATAATAAAAATGAAACCTATGGGAAGGAGACCATGGTGGTCTCCCTCCCTAAGAGAAAGGGATTTAGAGAAAAGGAATAGTAGAGAGAAGTCAAAGAAGATGAGCAGAAAGAAGTTTTTGGATCATTCTTAATTTAGTCGATTCTTTGTTTTTTTGGTTTGGCTGTCTCTTGGTCTAATTCCAAATTGAATTCGATAGCTTCCTTTCGTTTTCAGAGCTGAAAAGTTCTAGCTGTAATGGTAGTACTTTTTGTTTCCTCTCCTTCTTTTTGGTCGGTTGCACTCAGTCTGCTTCCTAATGAGAATGAATAATTTCCTTTAGCTTTGTTTCATCTACTATAAAATTATGGCTAAGCACTAATGTGTTGCTTCTACATTAAATTGAAGATATCTGTGGAAATATCACTCTTCAAAAATTTGAAGAATTGTAAGCTTTTTAAGAGACATGTCCTAGTGTTTATATTATTCATGAGTTTTGAGTTAATAAATTATCTAGTAATACATTATAATGCAAGAAATTTTAAAAACTAATTCAAATTTTAATTTTAAAAATACCCTCGTTAACAGAAAACTTTTATGCCACAAAAAATGCAAGAGTATTTTATTTCATAGTCTTAAATTTAGATAGGACTAATTCCACTTTACACCCCAAACTCATATCACTTTCTGACTTTCTACTCTAAATATCAATTTTAGACACTTTACACTTTAAACTCTCAAATTTGGACATTTTGCATTCTAAACTCTCAAATCTATCCCATTCAAGTCCAATCAATGACAATGTTAGTAAAATTAATGAGATAAAAAGACATGCAAATTAATGACAAACGTGTCATCTTATTCTAATTGCAATTGCTTGGCTCCTTTTGACCCTTTTTAACAAATTATCATTGATTTTAATGGTCTCAATCACTAATATTATTAGCAAAATTAATGAGATAAAAGATAGTGTAAATTAATGAGAATATATTATTTTGTTCTAACTGCGATACCTTGACTCCTTTTGACCACTTTTAGCAAATTATCAATAGTTTATAGGATCTTCCATGTGGTTATTTTGCTAATGGTGTCATTAATTGGATTCAAATATGATAAACTTAAGAGTTTACGATGTAAAGTATTCAAAATTCAAAATTTACAGTGTAAAGTGTCTAAAATTAAACTTTACGGTGTAACGTAAATAAGTGGTATAAGTTTGGGAGTATAAAGTGGAATTTATCCATTTAGATAGGAATAAAGTTTGCCCCACTTAAAATAAATATTCATTAAGTGTGTCACTCGATCCACTAATAGGTGTTAAGCATCTTTCCTTTGTTTTCTTTGGTGAACACTAAAACAAAGAAAGTTAAAAGGATGCCTGTTGTCTTCATTCTTAGAAAGTTCCCTTCTGAAACGACTTTGAGAAGAGGCAAGTTTAATTAAAGTTGTATGAGATTGTAACAATTTTGATTAATCTCACCGGCAAAATCTTGTTTAGGTCTATTGTGAATTACCAACACTTTAAAGAATTTCCCTATTCTCATGCCTCCACCTTAATGGGATATGTTTGTTCATGAGCCGCTGCCCGGTCTAAGCTAGAGACATGTAACTTTGTTTTGGGCACTCCTAGTTCATAGTGAATCTAAAATGAACAGTTTCTTTCGACTAATATTTCTATGGTAAATGCTTATCCTTATCTAGAAAAGAAATTGTCCTTTAAAGGTAAAACGAAAATTCCTTTACCAAATTGGAAGTCGGGGGAAAAAATTATAACTATTGCGTTATTAATTTACTTCAGTCATTGGAGAATTTTGATGAACTTCCCACTATTCAATGATGATAACGTAAGTGTCACTATCTATGTTAGAGGTGCTAATTTGCTGTCATCTGGAAATGCATGGATCTTGTTGGCCATCCAAAAAAAAAAAAAAAAGAAAGAAAAAATTGATCTACCCAACTTGCAAGTCCTTTGGTCTATATTTGGGAGTCAGAATTTAATCATTAGGTTTCAATCTTCCCAGCCCATTAGCTTAAACCTCCCCCCCCCCCCCCCCCCCAAGCACCCAAACAACAAAGAGCACTCATATTTTGTCCTTTTTTTTTTTTTGGAAAATTCGCCAATTTAGTCCCTAAAATTTTACACTAAAACTAAATTGATTACAAAAAAACTATAAAAGGCGAAATTGATTTTAACATAAAAGTTCAGGGACCAAATTAGGGAATTTCCCTTTTTTAATACAAAGCATTCCCATTCAAACTTATTGTAAGGAAAAAAGATAATAAAAGTCTACATATATGGAAAGAAAATTTTCTAACCATTTAATCCTCCTTAGGGTGCATTTGATATAATTGAAATCTAAAATTTGAATTTAAAATCTGAATTTGTTAAAGTACTAAATTTTTAAATATTGAAATTTTAATGTTCACATATATTTTGTATTCAGTGATAAGTGAATAATTTATATCACTTTTTTCTGAAATAAGTTTTGTCTAGACAATTCAGAGTCAATTAATTAATTAAGATGTTATATTTTTTTCATTATCAAATATATTTAAATATATTAAGATTTAAACCCGTTAAATTTAAATATCGAATAGGATAAGAAAACAGATAGGATGGATTCAAAAGGTATCTCAATATTTTTTAAGATAAAACTTATCCTCCCCTATCTTTTCATTACTTTCATCACCTTGTTCAATTGTTTGGCCTTATGTTTAAAAATTACCAGCTGAAAAGCAAAATGATTTTGACGCATGTGAAATAGACCATGACATGACATAACTAGCCCGAATCGTGCTGTCAAAAACATAAAAGCAATCAAGTCAAAACTGCTCAAAAACTTATCAACTCCTGAAGAATTAAGTGGTCCAAACCAAAAAGCTTTGCAAATTTTAGAAATGATCTTTGGAATAACCGAACAGCCGAATCCTATTTTGGTCTCAGAATGACTGAGCAAGAGAGGCAAAACAATTTTCGGTACTGCTCTCTTATATAAATAGAAAAATGTATTCCCCGAGAAGATTACTTATTAAACCCATATTTAATAATCTTTTTAAACTAATGATATTTGCTTGCGTTTAGAATGTGGGATCTAAAGAATATTTGAAATTTTTTTACTTAAACTAAAAAAAAAAAAAAAAATTCAGTTCTTCCATTTTGACTATCGTGCCACAACTTAAGATTTAAAATTAGTTTAATTTTCATGTTAAGAAGGTTTACTTACATCAATTTTTGGTTTGAGCTACTTAAGATCTAAAGTATTGGCAAGCACTTCAATTTTCTACAGATGGTAAACCAATAAAGCTAGCTTAATTAATTTTATAATTAGCTTATTTGTCAAGTAAATTATGAATGGTTGCATGGTTAGGTTTTACGTATACTTTCAATTGAGGATAGAAAGCATTAAATTTTGTAACAATTTTGAATAATCTCACCAGCCAAAACTTGTTTGGGTTTTGATGCGAGTACCCAAGATTTAAAAAGTTCTCTATTCTCGCGACTCTACCTTATTGGGTTTTTTTTTTATTGAGAAAAAGAAAAAAAAATTTATTTACAAAACTTGTTGAAAATCCTAAAGCACTGTTTGCTTGACATGAGTAGGTGGCGAGTTCTAAAGAAATTAAATCGAAGTGCTAGACTTAGCATGAAATGCCAAGGCATGTGCAATTTTATTTGATTCCCTTGGCGCTGTCTCAAAGATACATTACCTTACTAGGTATATGTTTGTTCACAAGCTGCTGCTAATCTAATAAGCTAAATACTTATAACTTTGTTTTGGGCAATCCTACTAGTTTATAGAAAATCTTAAATCAAAAATTGCTTTTCAACTAATATTTCTTTGGTAAATGCTTCTCCTTATTTAGAAAAGAAATTGTCATTGAAAGGGAAAATGAAAATTTGGTTATCAAATTGGAAGTTGGGGAAAATTAAATATTGCATTCATAATTTACTACATTCATTGGAGAATTTTGATGAACTCCCTACTATTGATCAATATTTTTCCCTGCCACAAAAGCCAAAAAAGAAAATGAAAAATGCTGTAATTGCTTGTAGTCCTAAAATTTGCAGTCTATGATTTTATGAAATGTATTTTATCAACAAGTGCTTAACAGCATTACAATTTACAACTGGAGCACAAATTATGTGTAGTCTAAAAATATAATTAGTAAAAAAAACTAAGTAATAACACTTCTAATGTAAGTAAATAATTTCCATTAAGATGGACAGTTGAAGAGATATACAACAAGGCTCAATTGTAAGGGACCTAAATCTTGCAAGCCACAAAGCATATATAGTTAATTATGAGATGTTTAATGCCTTCAACTATTTGTTTCTCTAGTATGAAGCTCTTAAAGGAACTTGTAGCTCATTCAACCTAGCAAAAACTCCAACCAATGGTGCTGTATTATATGTACAAGCCTCTGTCTGCATATAATTTCCCCTCTCATCACTAAAATTGTCTTGGCAATCAGGACCTCCAACTAATGCCCCAACTATGACATTGGGATTTGGTTTAGGATTGCTATACCAGTTATCATACCCTTGGGTGCACCCAATAAACCCTTTATTCTCTTTATAAGACACAATTGAGGCCCCTCTATGGTGCACCCTAGTTGGAAACCTAAGGCCATAGCCCACAAGATAGCTCATGTTTTGTGGATTGGACCCCAAAATGTAGTCCACTTGGGATTTGGCAAGGTTCCTAAGTTCTTGATGCCCTACTAGTCCTTCATGACACTTAACTTTTTGATGGGATTTTTGGAGAAAATCTGAGTAGATTGTTAGTAGAAATGCTGCTGATGAAACATATTGCATGTTGTTCCATTGCCTGATGTATAAGAGCCCTGCTGGAGTTCTGTCAATATTGTTTTTGCTGCCATTGTTCTTGCCTAGACATGAGCAGATGTAGTACTCAGCTTTTGATCTATATTGCTCAAGAATGTGAGTGTACTGTGGCCTGTGCTTTTCTTCATGGAGTAACTGCAGATAAAGAGTCTTGGATCACTTGACTTCTGACACATGCTGCTTTTATAGCTAGAAACATGTCTTTTTGAGGAATATTTACAACTTTACAGCAACATTTTAGCTACTCCCCCCCCCGCTCCCCCCCCCTCGAGTCGAGCTCGAGCCGGCTCAATTCATGCATAAGAGTGTTCAAACCAAAGAAATAAATATTAGAAAGGTAACAAAAAAGTAAAAAGTAATCTTTTTTTAAAATTTTTTTTTTTTTTTGGAAATTGTACAGGAGAGGTGGAAGGAAGAATAATAGTCATGAGAAAATAATCTTAGAAGAGAAAAGTAATCTTAACCATGGATTACATCAGGTTTTAAAATGAAAAGATTAATCAAGAATTTTTGGCTGTCCCTAAATTCTACTTGTATATATACTCAATTGGCAAATTAGAGGATTTAGTCCTTCAAGGCCCTTGCACTTGGACTTTTCATAACTTGGAGTATTATCAAATTTAATATAATTCCATTCCACATTTGCTCTTCCAATCTAATTAATGCTACACTAACATGGATACACTAATGAACTATTGCATACATGTGAATGTTACATATATTTCCCATATTGTATATAAATACACTTTAACAACTCATCAAAGTTAATATATGTGAAACAAATAAACTCAATATTACAGAAATATGTTATGCAATAGGAAACAGATTGGAGACAATTCAATTCTCAATTTAATATTTTATAACCTCAATTGAATTGTAGACATATACCTAACCTAGCAACCAATGTGCCTAAATGTGAACAAGGGGTGTATTTTTTTTTTTTTTTTTTGTCAATCGTCATCCCTACTCCTACTCTTACTCTAACTACGAGAAGGACCGATGAGAATAGAATCACCACCGGATCAGACAAGTGCACTACGCACCCGTCTGGATTTGAAACAGAACCAAGTGACATTTTGGTGAAAGACAAAGTTTGAAACATTGCCTCCCCACCAAAACCTTAGGGGTTCGGTGGTGGCCACCAGCCCAAGAGTTGGAGGTTTGTGAACAAGGGGTGTAGAGGTGGCTAGATAACCCTTTTTTCAATGTCGACTATTGAGTACCGTAGCAGCTGTTGCTAGTGCTGTGCTTGGATATACTATAGGGATAATTTCAGAAACCTCCCCTGAGATTTCTGACACTTTCATTGGCACCCCCTGAGGTTCTTAAAATTACACTGACCTCCCTTGCTTTTAAATTGGACCCCTTTGCTGACATCATGAAGGCCAAAATTACAAATATATCCTATGAAGTTGGGGTTTATTACTACCCTTTAGTTGAAGAAAAAAGGCATCTAAAGTGATTAATTAAGCTTAACAACAATAACACAAACTTGATGGCTAATACATGAATTAAAGCTAGATTAGGGAGTAAGGCACCATTTTTGTGCCATTCTTGTGCCTGTTGTGAATATATAAATGTGTTTAAGTAATATTCAAAAAGTGTTACAGTAATTTCTTACGAAAAAAACTAGTAGGTTATCTATTTAACATAAATTAAATATTTTTTAAAAAAGAAATATTCCATAAAGTACTAATTCTTTATGGCTTTTCTCTATTACATGAATCAAGTACCAGGTTTTTATGAACATTTTATTCTAAATTATTTAATTTATGTTAAATACATAAATATTTGCAAATAAAATTCAATAGCCGTTACACAAATATTTTTACGAAAGGAAACTAGCATGTTTTGTATTTAATATAAATGAAATATTTGAAAATAAAAAAAATTGTCCATAATATACTAGTTCTTTACAAGTTTCTTCCATTATATGAATAAAGTACTAGCTATTTATGAGTATTTTACTTCCACATAAAAACGCAATTTTCAAATACGTTATTTTAATTTTCGTAAATTTGTTTAAGTGTGAAAAATTGGTTAAATAGCACATTAAATACAAAATCTGTTAGTTTCTCATAAAGAACTGGTATGTTATGGGCAATTTCTTTTTTTTTTTTATAAATTAAATTGACATATTTAATTTATGTTAAATACAAAACATACTAGCTTTCCTTTGGCCGCTATTTAACTATTTTTTCCTATAAAGAGCTGGTATGTTTCCCATAAAGAGCTGATACAAAACATACTACAAAACCTGTCAGTTTCCCATAAATAGCTAGTATGTTATGCGCTTTTTTTTTTTTTTTTAACTTTCACATATTTAATTTATGTTAAATACAAAATATACTAGTTTTCCTTTGGCCGCTATTTAACCAATTGTTCCTATAAAGAGCTGGTATGTTTCCCATAAAAAGCCGGTACAATACATACTACAAAACCTGTCAATTTCCCATTAAGAGCTGGTATGTTATGCGCTATTTCTTTTTCTTTTTTAACTTTCACATATTTAATTTATGTTAAATACATAAATTTAACTTTCAGAAATTGGCGCCAAATTACTTCTTCTATTGCCGCCTAGGAGTAATAATTTTTTAATCACCTTCATTAGATATTAAATTTCTGTTATTCTAGTTAAATGTAATTACCAACCAGCAGATACATTTGTCAATTAGTTAACGTAAGTAAAATTTAAAAGGTGATATACTAATATTTTGACGAAAGGAAAACTAATAGGTTTTGTATTTAACATAAATTAAATACGTGAAAGTAAAAAAAAAAAGGTAATTGCCCATAATATATCCGTTTTGTATAGGTTTCCTCTATTACGAGTTTCTTCCATTTAATTAGTTTAATTAGTTACTTATTTTATGTTAAATAGATAACCTACTAGTTGACTTAAAATTTATGAAAATCGGCATTTTTCCTGGCACATCTGGTGCTTACAATTGTTTGTATTGTACTTATAACCCCTCAACTTTAGTAATCATTCTAATAATTTATTCTTCTTTCAATCTTCTACTAATACAAGGACCAAAGGGGCATCCATGGAATAAAAAAACCTTCTCACACATGAAAATAATATTATAATCAGATTTGAACTGCATTGTTACCAAAAACTCAAAAGTAAGGGAGGTCAGTGAAATTTTGAGAACCTCAGGGGATGCCAGTGAAAGTGTCAGAAACCTCAAGGGAGGTTTCTGAAATTATCCCTATACTAAAAGAAGGTTCAAATGAGCCCATTGTGGCCACCCTGCTACATGTTTGGAATCAAGAATCCAAATTTGGATCCTTGAACGTGCTAACAAACGTACTCTGTCCCCATCTGTTAAGTCGTGTCACTAATACCCAATGGCATGGCATGTGTGGAGTCAGTTTTTAGTTGAATTTCAACCTAAAACGCTTACTCCTCCGTCAAATTATTAATGTTATGCTTTTACTTTATTGATTTTTTAAAATAAGAACTATCATTTCAAATTTAATACATACTTTTTAATCTTATCATTTAAATAAGTAACTTTATAAAATCCCAATGCATATTTAATAAAAAAAATATTTTGATTCCAAAAGATACATATGTAAATTCATCAATGTCATCTCATCTAAACATAATGATTATTATGTTTTCATAAAAAGTTAAATTCCCAAAATTGACTCTAATATTGGGACTGAGAGAGTACTTAACAGGTAGAGTGTGTTTGGATATTACATTATTTACAGAAAATTTTACTTGTTTGCATTATAAACATTTTTTATTGTCTTTTTATCTCGTATATATCACATTAAACAACTGTTATAGTGTTTTCATTTTAAAAAAATTATTCCAAATAATCTTCTATCCAAATACATATAAGTAACAAAAAAGATTGTTTAAGGTTATAAATGAGTTTATATCATTTTTTACATTGGCTATTGAATGATAAAATGATAAAAAAAAAAAAAGAGGTAAAATGATATGAAGTAAGAAGTCCTAGTTGCCATATTTTCTTTATCGATCAATTTTTCATTGGCCCAATAGTTTGATTATGGGCCTAGATGACAAATTTAACATGGACTTGATGTAATCTCGTTTTAATTCATTGTAAAATCCTACATATCACTATTTAAAAACTTGAGGGGTAAAATTGATCTTACCTTCAAGCATTAGTAACCAAAACAAAAATGTAAAGTCAAAACTTTTAACCGTTGTTAAACTAGTTTCGACCATTAAAACATCTTCATCAATTGTCATTGGTGGCCAAATTGACCTAATTTTTTTCGCCAAAAATTTTGAGACTTGTTTAACTATTCTCCCAAATATTGATAGGATTTGCACTTCTAGTTCTCCCCAAAATTTTATCTACTAAAGTGGATCACCAACTTTAGTAAATAAAAAAGAAAAAGAGGATCAACAGTGATTTTCTCTTCTTTTTATTTTTATCAAATATTAACAATTTACACGTATACCTACTCCTACTCCTACTCCTACTTCTAATCCTATGCCACGGCTAAAGAGATAGCTCCAACTGAATTATTGAAAATCGAAAGAGACTAAATCATCTTCGAACGAGATAGGTGCCCTTTAGCACCCGCTCAATTTGGAGAAGCCATGTAGAATAGCAATTTAGATAGAGTGTTATTTGGAATAATTACTGTAACACTTTTTATGATTTGATGTATGTGAAATAAAAAATTAATTGAAAATATAAAAAGATGAGTTGGGAAATGTGTTTATGATGTAAGCGAAGTATTATTTAAAATAATAAGTATCTAAACAATGTTAACAGGTTTGTTTAGACCGTTGGTAAGTGGAGTATCTAAACAATGTTAACAAACCAATTTTCTATCGCACGAAGAACTTAAATGCCTTTGTGATGACCAACAATTCAATAGACCGTTGGTTACCAATGTGATTCTCCACTTACCCTTTTAACGAGTCAAACTCGTGACTGAAGTGTTTTATAAACTGGGCAATGCTTGGTTGTCCAGGATCACCTACTTTAGCTGTTTCCGTGTCATTGAATTTTTGTCCTCCAATTGATATTCTATACCATCACAATTACTAGGACACTTGGCACCTCTTAAAAGTGCTGCCATGCAAAGACATCAGCAGCACGTGGCTTTGTTCTCCAAGGATATACAGCCCTGTCTTTCACCAGTAGTCACTAACTAGATGCCTTAATTAACGCTTACCTAATGAGACATAGCTCCATCAACTTTATGGAAAAAGTGAAAGTGCCATGTAAAAGTGAACATATGGTTTCTCATAGTTGAATCAATGGAAAAAGCAAAAGAAATCAAACAGAAATAAAGTGAAATCCAAAACTCTATATGATATTTGACACAAGATTGAAGGTCTTTACGGTGTAAATCTAAAAAGTAATTGACATGCAGGAGGGAGCAAGCTAGATCACCGCAGAGTATTTGAAGTTTGAAAATGACATGTTGTGGACAATAAGAGGGTACGAGAATTTGTGAAGGAGAACAAGTCACATTGAAGTTATTGAAAAAGACATCATTGGATATATGTTTTTTTTATCTATTGTCACCGTCCACACTTACTCCTACTTCTATTCTAACATATACTAGAGGAGTAATCCAATAGAATTACCAAAACTGACGGAAACTGAACCGCTATAGGACCATATAGGTGCACTAAGCATTCATATGAATCTAAAAGAAATCATATTAAGTGACAACTTTGAGGGGAGGTAAAATTTAAACCCTTGATCTCTCACCCCACAAGACACGTAATGGCCAACTACTCTAGAAGTAGTTGGTTAAGACATCATTGGATATTTTGGTGGTACGTTCATGAAATGCGCAACATTGTAATCCATCAATGATATCTTGTAGTTAAAAATATGAATTCTACAATTTCTTAAGGGGTTAAAGTTTACTTTTTGTTTGAATATCAACTATAAGTCAATTTAAATTTCAAATATAACAATTTATTCTGAGTCACCAAATTATGTAAATTTTTTCGTTAACGTGTTTTAGAATGCCTAAAATATGTACCTTTGAAACATCACCGATCTGCACTTGGCCAATTAGGCTATCGATTTTAGCGTATTAGTATCTTATACTATCAATATATCTAACACTCTTGAAATAAATTAAAATTCAATAAGCTTTTTTTTCACTTTTTAATGAAAAAGACTATAGTAATTACGGGGTATTTATGTTCATCTAAAGTAATTATGCTCATTCAGGGGTATTTATGTCTTTTAGTTAAAATCTATACGAAAATGCGACCAATTTGAGCAATCTAATGCTATATGCTGATAGTATAATGTAGTTAAATACTACAATTGATAGTTTGTAGTGTAAATTACAAAGCAATAATAGTATAGGGGTGCAATACAATTACAGTTTTAAAACCTGTAAAATATCATAGCAAATGTATAAGAATTAATTTTTCCTACAGTTATATAGTATTACATAAATAACAACCATGTAAAATTTGAATTTGAAATTTAACTTTTACATACTCTCTCCGTTCCATTTATTTAATCATGTTTGGGGAATCCAACTTTTTAACAATAGTGGTTTGATTGTGATGTTTGTGTATTTCTTTCTAATTTATCCCCACAAATTCAAATTTTAAATTTGAATGGTAACGTGCATATGATTAGAAAAAAAAGTTATATTAAAAAGAGAAACTAAAAAGTGCTTTGACTCAACGGTGACAATTGTTTTGAGACATCCCAAAATGGAAAGTAAAATGCTTTCAATGGGACGAGGGAGTATATGTCATAAATTCAATGGTGATAATGCATAAACTATCAATATATATATATAAGATTTACTGAATGTATAAGCTATAGGAGTAGAAGGGATTTTACCTTTGAGGCAATAATTTGAAGACCAGCATACTTAACATCCCAACTGAATTCGGTAATAGCCCAGCCAATGCCACCAAAACAATGAGCCTTGTCAATAACATACTTCAAATAATCTTCATTGTCGGTGGCTTTGTATAGCCACAAGGCTGCCCACAACAACTCATCCATGAACCCACTCACTGATTCATAATAGTTCTTCACCACCCCCACACTTGTATCGTATTTTCCCCTGTACTTGTCACCAAATTCAAACAACTGCAAAAACAGCATCCATTTCAACCAAAAAAGTAAAAAAAAAAAAAAAAATCAATCAAAATTACTTCCAAAAACTATCTAAATTAAGAGCATATTAACTAAATTATCTAGTACTTTTTCCAAAAATTATCTCGATTTAACGAAAAACTCAAAATTGTTACCTCTTGAGCATGCTGCAATAGTAGGTGAGAATAATGCGAGTTGATTTTCCTAAACACAATTGATGCTGCAGCCATTGCAGCTGCCGTCTCTCCGGCCAGATCCGACCCGGGATTTTTCTCGTCGATCTTGTACCCTCGTCGGGACGTCGTCATGTCTTCCGGCCGTTGCCAGCAGTAATGATCAGTATCTCCATCTCCAACCTGAAAATTTAAATACTTAAAACTGTTACTCATTCTGCATTTGCATGATCATACATAAATTTTGGTACAACCACATTTTAAAAAATAAAAATTTAAGTACCTCAGCCCATAGTACATTAGGTCTAGTGTGTGCCTTGCTGAAATAATCAGCACCCCATTTGATTGCCTCAAGAGCATGCTCCATTTCTCCAGCCAATTCAATTTGTTGCCCAAATTCAATAACACCCCATGACAACATTGTAACTGTGAATGCCATTGGCAATCCAAACTTGACATGGTCACCTGCATCATAGTAGCCTCCAACTAAGTCCACCTACAAACACACATGTAAAAACATACTAAAAATCTGTATTCAAACAACATAAATGATGAACCAAAATTCAAATTCTTGAAGAAAAATACAACTGAAACTGAACATTGTGAGTAATACCCCTTGTTCTAATCCATCTGTTAGGCCAGAATGGTGACGCCAAGAGACTCTTTGGTTGTATGGTAAGCGACCGGACCTCTGTGCTTCAAAGTACAGAAGGGATTTTGAAAGTGCATCTCCATAATCAAATGCTTGAGATGGGGTGCTAGAAATGGTAAAAAGCATGAGCAAAACAGAGCAATGCAGGGGAAATCTTGGTAGTTTTAGCATTCTGCAATGTTGATAGCCCTTCTTCATCTTCATCTCCTTTACCCTTCTTCTCCAAAAGGGATTTTCAGGAGGTGATGAAGAATATATTTTAAACAGCAGCAGCAGTAGCAATGGTAGAGAAGGCTTTTTAAAGGGCTCTTTACAAACACACACAGTCACGCACTGGTCATACCCATACGCATGTATTTTGGTGTCCATGCCATGGTCCACAACACAAGGGATTGCTGCCATTTTGAAATGGAAAAGTTGTTGTGTGAAAATTCCCTCTTACTTTTGTCACTCTTCTCTGTAGAAAAATTTCAGGCCTAGATTCAGGGATATGCCTTGGGATTGCCTTTTCACAGTTACCTTCTCTTTTGTGTTCTCCCTTGCCCCTAAGATTTTGAAATGTTTAATATAATTGCTTGATCTTTAGACTTCAATTTCCGATTTCAAACCAAATAAAACCTCATAACCGTTATGCAAACAGATTTAGGGCCTCTTAAATCAAGATTAAGCTGCATAAGATTTACTTAAAAAAAAAAAAAAAAAAAGACAGTTAAGTAGCCAAAATCTGCATCACATCAGTCGCAATTCAATTTGGACCGCTAATTGTTTTCCATAATTATATGTAACTGTCCAGAATATCTGCCCTGTGCATACAGTGTCACATGTTGCTTTCCAAGAACTATGAATAGCAACCATTCTAGTTCTAAGTGTTAATTCAGCTCTTTCCCCTAAATTATCAAGCAATTTTATCTACAAAATTTATGACTATTACTAGTTTATGATAAATGGCCTACTTTTGATAGAACTATACAATAACCTGTTTAAGAATTAAAGTTCTTAGACTAAATTCTTTCATTCATTGACGTTTATAAGTACTTCCTCTATCCCACTTTATTAGTAGCCTTGATTTTTTCTCCCATACAGTTTTAAAAAATTAATTCACATTTTTGGAAGAGTAAATTTAGTCTCACTTTTTCTTGAATTACCTTTACATCAATATTATATGACCAATTAATTATCACAAAAATCAAGACCATGAATACAATAATATTTGATGAATAGGCTTAGAATGGTACCATCATGTGATTTTGGATATGCTAGTACATTTGACTAAATTAAGTATTATACTTACTACAATTAAATTAGATTGGGTATATTAATTGATAACAAAGTACATTAAATAAGGATATTTTAAAGAAATTAAAAGTTAACTATACTTTTTAATTAGAAAGTGAACTAGATAATTTAGAATAGATGAAAAAGGAAAACAAGTCCAGCAAAGTAGATGGAGGAAGTAGTAAATAGTTTTCTAATAAAAAAAGAACAAGTAAATTTTCTATGAACATGGAATGTCATCTAAACTTGTCATAGTAAAGAAATTAAATAATATTTAGGAGTTTTACCAACAATGAATTTTAAGGAGAAAGTGTAAATCAATAGCATTAGCACAAATTTATCTTAAAAGGGAAAAAGAAAAGACAACTACAAGGTTGCCGACACAAGCATTTTCTATTTCCTTTTCATTTGCTATTTCCGTTTTTCTTTTTTCCTTTTGATTAGGTCTTGATGGAAGGGGAGACAACTTCAATAAATGATTCTGCTGGCTTCTAAATATTTGTCGTCAATGTTCTTAAATTCCTTTGCATAAGTATATAGGGAAACAGTTAAACTAACAAGTAACAACTAAGCCCAAAATTTTGGATGTTGTTACAACTTATAAACAAACCACCGCCTTTGGGTTGGTGGCCACTATCAAATTATTAAGGCTTGGTGGAATAGAAGGCAAGGCCTGGGATAGAAGGCAAGGCCACAATATGTGACTTTCTACAAATCTAGACGTGTGTGTAGTGCACCCGTCTGGTCCGATGGTAGTTTAATTTCGGTCGACTCCTCCATAGGTCCAATTGAGTCTCCTCTAGAATAGATTAGAGTAGGAGTAAGTGTAGAGTAGACTATTATCGGTTATCGAAAAAAAAAACAAAGAAAAAAAAGTTGCAACTTCTAAACTAAAACAGTCGAATTTGAGAAGAGTATTTGATTGTATACCCTTTTTTTTTTTTTAAAGTTCCTATAAGGCAACTAGCTCAGTTGGTAAAAATTTAAAACTACTAAGTTAGGTTGAGATTTTTAATTCTAGTTCGGCCCTCAGGTTTTCTGTTATACATTTCTATGTTACATTATGTCATAAAATGACAAGTGTCGTATCAAGCGAAATATTTTAAAATTTGGATTTTTGTCCATTATTATATGGGACGTGTCAATCAGATAGCTAGTGTAACACGTAAAGTTATAACAAAGAATCTTTTGCCTTTGAGTTCTCTTGTCACATTGCTCAAAACATCTACTGAATGGCAAACTAAATTAGTGCTGCTGGTTATGCACAAACAGGCAAAATCCCACTTGACTAGAATTTCAGTTATAATGAAATCAAATTTAGTGTAAAACCTGTTTAATTCTAGTTTCCAGTAGAGAAAATGAGTTGACCAGTATGATCATAAAGGTTTTATCTCCAGTGTCCTGAACCATCACGTCGCAGGTTTTCTCCCTGAAAACTGCAGGAAGCAGCTTTCAAAATTCGGAGAAGGGGCAGGACGGTTACTGTACTTGCTGGTTAATGATTAAGATTTGACCAACAAAATTTGTAAGGTCCAGATTTTAACATGTGTGAAATCCATAAAATGTTATTCTAGTGTTACTTGTTGTTGTTTTAGTGTTACATCATGTATAAATAATGTTACACCGTATACAAAATGCACACAAGCTTCCGAATCGATTGCATTGACAACCGTTCCAGCCCGGTCCCCAAAATTCTAGCCTTGAAATGATTTAGTGCAGGACCCCACTTACAATCCTGCCCCCATACCCTACCCAACCCCACCCAACCGATCCCTCCCAAGGGATGCCTAGTTGAAGCATTAGAAATCAGTACATACATATGAAATTACAGTAAAATGCAATTATGGTGCCTAAACTTTGACTCTTAACCAATTCTAGTACATGAACTTTGGAGGAAAACAAATCTGGTACTCAACATTATTTAAGCACATTTAATACGTTTGATGGATTTTTTTTCAAATTTCTACTAGAAGAAGCTATGTGTTGTTGTGTGCCTGGCAATGAAATTATAAAAGAATTTCAAAAAAATCAATAATAATCCGCTAGCCAATTTAAGGATTAATAGGATGTGTATTACTCATTTAAAAAGAAAATAAATTAACCTAAAAAAATACCAACTCGGACTAATCTTTTACCCTCAAAACTCCCCTCTCCTCTCCTCTCTTCACTTCTCTTCTCCATACCTTTCGATTTCAAGAAAAAAAAAAACTTTAAAACCCTTATTTCGGTTGAACCTTCATGAATTCAACCATGAAATTGTAAGAAAAAATATGTGAAATTTAGTTTCATATGAAGAGTTAACGGAGCTGCGTGGTGAGCACAGAGCGAGCTATTCTTTCGCCTTTTACTAAAGAATACCGTGTGCTCGCCACAAAAAGCAGCATACGCATATTTTTGGAGGGTGCTTTTGCTAAAAAAAAGGCCCCTACCGAAAAAATAATAAAATGAAGAGTTTGAAGTAACAATTTGAAGATTCTTCAATTAGGTATAAACATGAATTTTTTTTTTTTTACAATTTTGTTACGGGGCACTTGACAGCATGTGACATTTTCCAGTGTGATATAAAAAAATCCATCAAATATACCACATGTTTAAATATTGTAACATTAGGCATCAAATTTGTTTTCGTCTAAAATTTGAAAACCACAATTGCTCAACGATCAAAGTTTAGGCACCAAAATTGCATTTTACTCGAAATTACAATAAAGAGTTTCAGTTTTAGATACACAGTTGGGTAATCAATCGAGTGGACTGATGAATCTCAAGGAACAAGAATGAGCTCTCTCCCATAACTAGTTCAAGCAGGTATCCAGTATTTGCAGTTTGATACTTATAACTGACAAAAGGCAAATTGCCTCGAAGACCTAATTCGACTCTTTAGCTCTCGTTTGCCTCTTGTAAAGGGGGCAGTAACAACTACATTTTTTTGGAAGTAAACAATAATCAGAGTTTATGAAAAGGGAAGAAATGGTGAAAGAAGTTGGCTATACCATCATGTTGGTATTTTAGCATGACAGAGGGCCTAAAACAGAGCTCCAACATGAACTCATCTGCCTTGTCATAAACTTGCATGAAAACCTTAACAAGTAGCTTCAAGTATCCCATCAGAAGGGAAAAACCTAACAGAAAATGTTTTTCTACAACAACAACCAGAAATCAAGCTGTACTGAAGTTTTAACGATGGAAAATATTGCCAACAAGACTAGCAGGTATAGACAAATGCAGAATCCCTTATGTGGACAAGAATCATTTACAAAGAAACCCTTAAGAATAACAATATGTGTTTGACATTCCAGCTTTCTCCAGAGGCAGATGAAACCACACATATCATTTATCCAAGACAGAATTCTTTCAGGTTAAGACCTGGTATAAACGGCAATTACAGACGAAAATCAATCACTGCCTAGGATGCATGCAACAACAACAAACAGTAGTATTCAAGCTTAAGCCAATATATATGTGCACCTTCTCTTGTCTCTCCCTGCTTTTGTAGAGATGACAAACCAGAGAGAAAACCGCACTAGGTAGAAGAAAAAAACATCTGGCTTGGTAATTATCAAAACCCACAAATATCGAAACCCCCAGACACCCCATTTTTTAGGCAATATCAATCAGTTACAGTTTTGGTCTTCTAAGCTGTCACTGATGTATTATCTAAGAGCAATCATTTAACAGATCTTCAGGAATTTAAACTATAACTAGAATTCTAGAATTCCAAGATCAATTTAAGTAAAAATTATTTTGTATATCCAATTCTTCTTGTCTAGAAAGTTACATCATGCATATAGGGATATTTGAATCATAACTCAATGAACTAGAGTTAGGGGCTTGCGTGGAATTTTAACACACAACTGCAGTAAAGACCTTGCCTATCAAGCTCTAGCTTAGCAAACATAGGATTCATGAAACTTAAGCTAACAACTTGAGCTGAAACCAAAATCCAGCTGATTTTAAACAATGTTTCCAATCAAGCCTGATCAAGTCAAGATTTGCTTCACTATATTCTACTCCAGATGAAGCAATTAAGCAACACAAATACCAATGTGAACTTAACAGAATGTGGCATGTTAACATTACTACAAAACTAATGTGCAACAAAACAAAGCTGTTCTTAGCAGCAAACCAAAAGCTTGAAGGCTGAATTATGCTATACATTCACCATGAAATTTAACAAATAGGATGCTGCTGAAGGCAAGAATAATAAGAGTGATAACTAGATTCTGAAGCTACACCTGTTAGTTGATGCAAAGGAGAACCATTCTGTTTTTGGTCCTTTTATCATGTGTCCTTTTATTTAGTACTTCTCAATGACTAACTAATTGGTGATAGATAATCAAACAGAAGGGGTACTAGCTCTCGCAATATCTAATTAATCTGAGGAACCCCAAACAGAAAGTGAAAAGGATTGAAGTTGACTATGGTCTACCAATTTTTCACGGGGTAATGCCTCAGTATTTTGATTGTTCACAATTAAACAAACCATTAGGAGTATTTCCTGAATCCTGACTTCAATAGCCATATATCTCTGCTGTCAATAGCTAATCCCAAGTTTCTGACCTGATCAATCAATCAAGTGCCAATGCATATCTCTAGAAGTTCAGTCAAAGAGCTTCAGTTATCAAATGGAGAACATTACGATCTTTATTACTTAAACAACATTGACCCAAAAAAAAATGAAAAAAAGCTAAATGGTTTAAATTCTTATGTATGTTATACACAGTCAATCATGTCCCAAAAATCCAGTCACTTACTCCCATTTACAACTGTTAAAAAAGAAGAAAACAGAGATGACAAAGGGGGCAATGCCAAACAAAAGGAATTCAGTCCTGAAATACTTTCATCCACAAAAGTGCCTATATAGAGAAAACATAGGAGATGATAGATCAAGAAACAGTATGCAAGCTCATAACCACCTCAGGCAAGTGCATATTTCTGCAGCCTCGCAAACATTGTAGCTCCAATTTAAACAAAAATATTAAATTAACACATTGCAGGCAATCTGGATACTATTGACAGACATAAAGAAACTAAGGTGATTATCAAGTAACATTACTGTTCTTTTGCTGCAAGGGATGATGGACAAATGCTCCGTTCAGCAAACTGCTTAGCAGAACTTGAAATATCAGCATTTGAAAAGGCCAAGTATCAGATGATTAAGACTTCGGAATGTGGGAATCGTCTGAATTAATTCCTAATCCATGAAAGAATTGTTGCCACAGAAATCCTTTTCTCTAAGGAGAGGAAATTGAAGCTATAATGCATCATCAATGACAAATATAGGGATATCCTTTCCGACTGTTCAAGTACAAGAAACAATTGGCATTCACGTATTACTTATGTGTTTCTTAAGCTCAGCAGTAAAAGCACTGAAAGATGAATCGGGGACAGCAAAATGACAGCAAACAGCTAGAGATATAAAGTCTTCCCTTGCTTGTCATAAAAAATTTACCCCAGATAGCATAAGCCCAAAGGCAAAACTAATTCAACAAGGAAGAGAGGAATCCAAAGAGCAATGATAACAGACAGTTTCCACTGTCGGTAGAAGTTACCTGCTGAGATGTTCCTAGAAAACACACAACATACCAACACCTAGGGATGCATCATGATCACAACAACGGTCACCTCCTCGCCCAAGTCCCCATCCCCCAATGGATGAAATAATTATCCAACGGCTTCTAACACTAACAAAATTTTGCTTTAAACTAAGAAAACCAGAAGCTAAAATGTTCTAATTAAACAATTCAGAAATGAAAAAAACTTTTAAAAACACCATCTTTGAGTAGTTCTCCTTTTTTCTCCCTTCTCATTATGCTTCTTTCTTAGGCTTCTTAGCAGTTGCTTGAGAGTACAAGAAAGTCCCAAATATTGCAATAGCAGAGCCCAGCGCATTCAGAGGCCTGACTGGATTTCTGAAAACCAAGACTGTAGCAATAATCACCACCACTCTCTTCATTGTATTCCCCACTGAGAATGTAAGTGGACTAATATCATCAAGTGCTTGGTAAGATGATTGATTATAAAGATGGTAAAACACTCCAGACAAGATAACCCATAGGTAGAACTTTGATGAATTTCCAACCGCTTCAAGGGCTTTATGATACCCTGCCACCCACTGAGAACCTTCAACAAAACAGGCAACAGGGAATAGATAAAAAAACGATATTATACTAATCCAACCGTATAAATTCAACCCATTCACTTCCTTAAAATTCTGTAAACTCCTCTTTGAGTAAATGTTTCGTAGAACAAACCCGACGTTGCTTATCATAGCACCCCATAAGCCACCAAAATTGAAGGAAACTTCAGTGATAGCAGCCAGAGAGCAACCAAAAACAATAGGCAGTATCGACAGCCAAACTGTAAGAGGATATGTATCGCCAAGAAACGATGAAAACACCACGGAAAAGACAGGTTCAGCAGATTTGATAACATGTGTGAATGAAACAGCCACCTTGGAGAATGAAACACATGCCGAAATGTGACCTATTGTGTGAAACAGTGCAGGTCCAAGAAGTGCAACAATGAAAGACTTTGATATTTTTGGGCACGTATTAGGCCTTATAGCCCAAAGAATCAACATCCAAATAGAGCCACAAAGGAGCTGAAAAGAGGCAAGAAGCCATGGAAATGAAAAAACATTAAGCACCTTTTTGTTGTAGACATTAAACACAATGTTCTGAATATACCAGAGACCAAAGATGATGGCTAGTTGCAAATTCTTGCTGTTGTCTTTAGCCACTTCAATTTCCCCATCTGGGCTCTCTTCTTGCGGGATTCCAGAGGCCGATTTCACAATCTGAGATGTGGGCTTTGAAGAAATCCCAAAAGGGTGTCCGGATAACTTGGAAAAATCAAACCTTGAACAGGGAATCCGACATGGGTTACCATGGATTTGACTGAAATCAGAGATTTTGTTCAATAGAAGAGAAGGACACAACAGATTAGTACGACTTTGGCGTCTTCTGTTCACCAGATTTTGATTCAAAAGTGAATCATTAATGGGAAATCTACTGCTGGCTTTCAAGAAAGTGACATTTGAGGATGGAAGAAGATTCAGGCTGAGCATTTTGCTAAAAAGATTGAACGAATTTGGCAGTAAAAGCAAAAAGAGCTGTTTATGCAGCAGTTTTAGAAACCCCAAATCAATAAAGTTCCAAACCTTTTCCTATTAGCAAGACGAATATAGTCGTACAATGTTTCCCTGCAATACTTTACGTATTGTACACCAACCTCTTTGAAGTTTGATAATTCATGTGTTGGCATTTTTGTACTTTAGTCATCTTTTCATGAGATTCGCGTAACAGTTAGTATCCAGAGTCTCTTAAGATTTTTAAAGTTCAGCGTATGCGCCTCGAGAGGAAACCTATAACAAAAGGACAAAAAGAGCAATTCTGAATTCTGAAAGATATGAAATAGAAGAGGGCAAATTGCAGTTTTGGTTTCCAATATATTACTGTAATTAGTCTCTAATCTTGTTTAAAACATATTTTAATTTTGAATTAATTTAATATATACTGATAGTGAATATATTATTATGGTTGGATGCTTAACAATAATATAAATTTTTAATTTTAATTTTAATTTCATACTAGTTGTCAAATATGTAACGGTGATAATATATATATTATCTGTATTTATAAAATTAATCTTTCAATTTTTATATAACAAATAGCTCAAGTGCAACTGCACTACTTGAGAGCTTTCTCTTTTTTTTTTTTATTAAGTCAAAACTCTTGCACATTATGGTGTATTTATTTTTTTCCTACAAAATACTTAAGGGTAAGATACATGGTGCCTTTGTGATATCGTTAAAAGATACAAAACTCCTCTATTCTTTATAAACTCCCACATAGTCCACTTTATACTTTTAACTAAAGTGGAAAGGTGATTTTTGGCTTGTTATATCATCGACAGCAGATTATATCCTTTTTTATTAACAAGATTACAATTTATTTTATACTTTATGTTTTTCTTTTTTATTAAGAAAAATTGTTTTTCTTTCATTACTCTTCCACCCAAACATACCACCCCACTTTTTTTTTTCTTTTTCCTTTCCTTTTCCATTTTTCTTTTCTTCTTCTTTCTCCACTATCACACAACCACCATTTTGCCACCACAACTACCTCCTCCCTCTTTTTCCTTCTTTGCCCCCTACCACCCACTACCACTTTGTTCTCTTGTCTCCCTTCCTCCCACTTCCTCTCTCCCTTCTCCTCTTCCTCTTCTTTCCCTAAAAAGGAGAGAGGAAAGACGAAGAAGGTGAGGGAAGGGAAAGTGGGGAGGGAGGAGAGAAGAAAGGAATGATAGCAATGATCTAGTTGCTAGAGAGGAGGAAGAGAGAGAGGAAAGGGCGAGAAAAGGGATAGGAAAAGGGAGGGAAAAAGGGAAGAAGAGGAGAAAAAGGGAAATGGGAAAAAGGAGAGAAGAGAAGGAGTGGTGGCAAGTGGCGGGTAGTGGTAATGGGTGATAAGGATGGAGGGAGGATGGGGAGGAAAGAAGAAGAGGGAGCATGGATAATTTTTAAAACTTTTAAAAGTGTTTCAAAAGATTTTACATTTGTAAAAGCACCCATGATAGTTTAGTCAAAGGAATTTGGGCACCAATAATAAAAGGAGTTTGACCTTTCATTGATCACACAATTGACCTTTTTTTTTTAATCTTGTAAAATCTTATGCTACTTATAGTTTACAAAATTTGTTAACGCCAAATTTCACTTTAGGTAAAATTATAAGGAGGTTATGTGGAGGTTTTTAAAGAATAGTGGGATTTTGTAGTTTCGACAATACCACAATGGGGTTCATGTATTTTATCCAATACTTAATTATGGATAATGAAGATTTATCAAAACAATCTAAAGAGGTGGAAATAATACGAAAAAATCATTTCATCTCACTTTCTCTCTCTACCGAAAACGAGAAGGATTAACACCCCGTACTATAGATATAAGTCCAATTCACTAGTAAAAATCTTGAAGAATTTCATGATTTGACTCATTGGTGGATCCATTGAGAAAAAAAAATGTTAATAAGTGTAAAGAAATGAAAGAGCAGCTACCTTCAAACTATTGTATGCGAATTTAAGATCATTTGTGTAATTAATGTATAAATCTTAATCGCTCATATTGTTGTATTATTGTTAAGAAAATGAGCTTCTACTTGGGATACACAAAATTTGTCAAAATTCAGCTCTTTGATTAATCTTCGAAAACCCTAAAAATGATTTTCAATTGGGATATACTACTATTGTCTTCTTTGTGGTAGGTTATCATGTTAGTTAATTTCTACTTATTAGGAACTTCTTTAAGTGTAGACACTGTTCTTGCCTTAATTTTTAACAAGGAAACTTTCTGACAGGCTCCTAAATTATTAATTTTGCTCGATTTTGCCCCCTCAACTATAAATTGTCACAAATAAGCCCCCAAATAATAAAATGCTGAATTTAAAAACTTCTGTTAGATTTCACCATTAGAGGCGATGGAATCATGAGGTAACAAAACGATTGAATAGACAAAAACTCCCAATATAACACCCCCAAAAGGCTTTGTTGTATGGTCATTTGATGAAATTAGGCCAGAGAAGTAGATGATGAAACAAAAGGGGAAGAAAAGAGGAAGAGAAGAGGCCTAACATGTTTCGAAGAGATCCCGAGCCTTCTACCTGCGCATGTGGGGTACAATGCATGGTAAAATCATCATGAACCAATTGCAATTTGGGTCGAAGATATGCTGAATATGCACTTTCAAAGGTAAATATAATGGGGAGGAATAATGCACTAAATACTTACTATGATTTAGGGTGAGGGCTACAAGTATTAAGCATGGGCGGATGACCATGTGCGTGCTCCTTTCAAATCATACCTAAATTGATTAGACGAATTAGCCGAATAGAAAAAGAGCTAGAAGAGGCTAAAGATAAATCAACTAAATTGGAGTGCAAAGTGCAAAGAATGGAGGCCAAAATTTGGGGTTTGGAAGATAATATTCAAAGATATGCAACAAAAAGAAACAACTTCGTGTGGCACTTGTAGTGGCATATAGGGTAATTGCACTTGCAATTGCATTATGGGGCTTTAGGACTGATAATGAAATCGAATTGCTGTGACTAAAAGACTGAGATATGAATAGGGAGATGAAATTGAGGAGCCATAATAGTGCAAGGAAAATTAGTTTAGGGCCATCATTAGTGCAGGAAAAATTAGTTTAAGGGCCACAATAATGCATGGAAAATTAGTTTATGGGCCAATATATGGCTAGTTGAATAGTTTAAGAGCTAGAACAGTGCTTTGATGTGTAACACTTTTTTGTATGAGAATTATTTGATTTAGCCATTATAAAGGTAGAAAAAAATGTTTTCTAATGCAATGTGATGTCACTTTACGTGTTTTAAGAAAGCAAGTTTGTATTTGTTGCTTTTATTAGGGCTAGAGGTTTATGTTGATGGGTGTTATTGACAAAAAAGTGAGTAAATGGTCAAACAAGTGTTGTAATCTAGATAGACAAAACATTGTATTTAGAATAGAACAATTTGACAAAACAAATTACAGTGGTCCCGATAACAAAAGACATATAGTCATAACAAAAATCACAACTGACTACCACATCATTAGTGAATACCAATAACAAAAGACTAAAAGTCCTAACTCATATCATTGGTTAGGCTATATTATTTCTTGCTTGCTGGCTGTCCTCTTCCCTTTGGTACTCCAGCACAATTTCGAAAGACACTGCCACGCCTAGTTTCATTTGAGAAAGCTCTATCACTTGTAGCTTGATCAGCCTCTTCACAAGAATTTACAGTTGCACTTAAACCAATAATGCCTCTTCTAGAGATGCTTATTCTCGGCCCATTTAGCTCTCCATATTCTAATTGTGTATGATGGTTGCTTGCCAAGATAAGTGTAATTCATGCTAATCCAACTCTATTAGAATCTGTAAGTTTGGCCCTTTTTCCTTGTTAGTGGACATTAGTGATGAGATGAACCTGATCTAGGTATTGGCTGCTAGTCAACTTGCTCATTCTCATGCTTCTGTGGTTGCTACTGCTGTTCAACACCAGGTGCCTATTATTGCTGCTAAGACATAACCTATTCATCTACCAAAGTTATAGGTGTTTCCTGTTTCTGAACTTCTTATTGTGGTTGAGTAACCTGTTGCTGCTCTTGCTATCTCTTCTTACACCTTGGTGGCTGTTACCAACCAATTCTAAAACTTGGCTAAATAATGTGAGGGAAAAAAATTTAAGCATCAAGACATTACCCTTTCCCTGCTTCTAACATTTTAGATAGAAATATTAGTTGCCTATCCCTACTGATTGTCTTGTTTACAAGTTGTTGCATTTTGGCCTTCATTTCCACACTTTCTACAATGTGTAACAACCATTTTCCTCAAATTTTTTGCACTGTTCTTTTCCTTTGTAATGTCCTTACTCCTTGCTTTCCTAGGCCTTTTAGCATGTGTATATGGAATAGAAGGTTACATTTCCAAGTGATCTGAATGAGGCCAATGCATACAACTACTGATTGGCTAAAGAACATTGTCATAAATTCTGATGAATATCTCCTTTGAAAAACATGGAGTTGTACTAGTGAGAGGATCTCTTCTACATGTGATCATGGTAGCTATTGCATGAATGCATAGTTGGCCACTTATCTCCCATAACATGCATGCACAGGTGTTTCTTTTCAAGTTTGCCACATACTATTCAAATTTAGGCCACATTACTTGATAGCTTACAATGCTAACATCCTTTACGCTGTCATCAAGCAAGAGAAATTTTCAAGTGGATGATGAATTTTAGAGAGTTTCTACAAAAAGGGTGTGTTGAGTGTAGGATTCTGCCAAAGAGTCTTTGCATTTGTAAAATGCGAAATGAGTAAATTTGCATTCGATGAATGCGATGTCCCACCTAATTTTTTATCCAAAAAAAGGAAACCTTGCATTCGTCAAATGCGAGGTCCATCACCTTTTATTTTTTTTTATCCAAGCTCATGCATTTCTTTTCTTTTCTTTTCTTTTTTCAAACTAAGCATGCTGTTTTTTTCTTTCAAGTGTGAATTTTTTTTTTGTAAAATTATGGAGGATGAATTTGTCGAATACTAAGTGATTGCTAAAAATAATTCATTGATTTTGGATTTTCATTAAAAAGGACATCATATTTTTAACTTTGAACTAGGTGTCATCCTCAATATCGAACACAATATGATTGGCAATCACTAAAAAATTTATTGCTTTTTATACATGTCTTCATAAATCCATTTTTTTTCCACGATTAACTAGAAAAAGACATTTTTTCAATGACAAAACCCTTTCATAGGGGAGGGATGTCAACCCTTCAGTTTGTTAAACTATAAAATAAATCAACATTACAAGAGCTTTGGGATGGTCATATTTGACTTGAATAAAATCACTACTACTACTACTATGAAAATTTCCATGCCCCATTTTTTGAAAAATAAAATTTAGAGTAGAAAAAATGTATTTATTGATTTTAGAAATAGAAAAATGAGTTTTTGATTTTTAGAAAAATAAATCAGGAAAAAGGGACTAAAATGGGACTTAAAAGTGTGACGATTTGGGTCCAAAATAATAGTTTAAAAAGAATTTTTAAGAAAAAAAAGGAGTCACCACTTGGTATCAAGTTTAGGTGTACCAAATCACCCAAAATATATTTTTTTTAAATAAAAAATGAATAAAATCCTTTTTGGAAGACTTCAAGCTTTTGAAAAATAAGAGAAAAGAGTTCGAGAGTCATGGTTGAAGGAAGGGAAGGTAAAGATTTGATAGAATCAAACCCAAGGCACTCTTTCAACCTAAGCAAAGTTAGTTACGAGATTTAGTCGAAAATTTCTTATTCTAACTTATAAAACTTATCACATTTGGATGTTTCTATATGAATGCAAATCTAGATTTAATAGATATCGAGAAAGTCGAAATATCTCTTTAAAGTTTAATTTGGCAAATCATATTAATTGTGATGCCCAAAAATGATTCTTAGAAGATGTCACGAATATACAAAAATGAGATTCGAAGAAAAAAAGAGTTATAATATATAAATATACATAACCTAAAAGAGATAAATGTAACATAACGGGTATGGGGGACTAAGATTCATGACTCAATTTTTCTTTTTATAGAGGGGATGAGAGCGTGCTAATGTTAAAAAAAGCCACACTCGTTCCTTTCCCATACTTGAAGGGTGACTCTTCAAACCTAATCAAACAAATGAAATAGCTTATTTCTAATTTCCTATATGGATTGCAATTCTAAATGTCATATTTTGCGCACATAGAGATAAGAGAGATAATGTATAGAGGAAATATCATGCAAGATGTGAAAGTATCTTAAAAATGAAAAAAAAACATACGTGAAATGCGATGAATGTCATGCAAGATGTGAATCTAGCGCAAAAACGGTCTAAAGGGTTTAGCGTTGGGCTAACTCATTTCTACAAGTTTTCACTAGCGTTGGACTAGTAAGAAATCGAGGAGAATGGCCACAACTAGCATTGGCCTATTATAGTGACGTCATGCATTTATTATAACTAAATAAATCATATGAAAGCATAATTAAAATAAGTAAACACATAATATACATATAGCATATAACACTTAAGTATAATTTTCTAGATGCAAACCCTAGTGAAAGCGAATAAATACGTAAGCACACAAGCATACAAGCATACAAGCAAATAAACGCAAATTAAAGTCTAACTATTACATTCGGGGCCCTAATTACAACCTAAAGGGGGGAATTTTAAAAATAATAACCTAACAATTACATTTATTTAACTAATTACATTTTTAGCAAATATTAAAACCTATTTATTACATAATCTAGCTAAATACATATCTTGAGCGCCTATTTATTATAATTTGACATTTAAATGCCTCACAAATAATCATCAAAATTAAATAAAATAAATAAAATTTAAAATAAATAAAATGAGTAATTAAAGGAAAAAGCACTCAAAACATGCAATTACACGTAATAAACACATAGGAGCACATAAGAAGATTTAAAATAATAAAAGAAGGCACCTCCCTTGAAGTGGTGATTAAATGGGGTGAAATTTATCCTATTTATATTCCACAAATCAACAAAATGGGCAAGACGCCAAATTAATTAACAAATAAATTATAAAGAAATGAAAATAACCATGAAATCTACCAATTAAAGCATTTAAATGAAATATAATTAAGAATTAAAGAAGAAAAGCAACTTATATTTAAGAAATCAAAGCTATTAGGGACCTAATTGTAAAAATTAAGAAAATTTTTGGGAGCAAATTATAATTATTACAAAAATTAGGGGTCAAATCAAAGAACAACAAAGCTCAGGGACCAAATTGTAATTACATTATGGACCTAATTAAAAGATATCAAAAGTTTTTAGAGCCACAATAAAAATACTCGGGAGTCCAAGGACTGTAATGCAATAAACGTTATTAGATCTTTTAAGGAAACAAGCCATTAGGCTATTTTATTTCTTCTTTCGGCCGAAGCCTCCCAAGCCCAGCGAAAAGTCCAAGGAAAAATATACAGGCCAGCCCATAATTTTAACCAAACAAACCCAACTGAAAATGCATGGGTTTGGCCTCTCAAACCCATATTAAAACCCAATCAAAATAACTAAAACCCACCACCAAAACCCAAACAAATAACCCTTAACCTAAAATCTAAAGTATTTTACCAAACCCAACAAGATAAACAAATCAACTAAAATTATTAAACTATAATTATGTCCTAAAATTCAGAATTATTCTACCCAAAAAATCACTTAAAATATGAAAAGGAGGATTAAAACTTAAAAGGGGCAAAATTGGTTCAAATTTTCAGATTTTGGATCATAGTATAATTAGGTGAAAATTAAGGGTCTAAACGTAATTTTTGAAAATTATCCATGCAAGTTTCGAAGAAGGTTTCTGCAACTTCTTCTCATTTCATCATAATGCAAAATGCCGCTGACAAACATCAAAATTTGGACCAAAACAAGATTTTACACCCTGGGAGCTTAACCAAATCTCATTACTTGGATATCATATTTAATCATATACAAACATGATCTTAAGCTAATAATCCAAAAAAAAAATACTGCAGAAAAAGGAAAGAAACAAGAACAAATGGAACAAATTTCGGCACATTTGTTGCATATTTGGGTATACACGAAAGAAAAGGAATGAACGGGCTACCTTTTGACAGCAAGCAAATGTGGAGAAATCCAAAAAAGGTGCGTTCCAATGCTGGAATTTGGCAATCAAGCTCGCTGCAGAATTTTTAAGGGTGATAAAGGCAGCAAGTTCAAGGCCAAATCTGAAGATGTTGTAGCAATTTTTTCCAAAAATTTTCAACACCAATCTTCCTCCTTGATCATCATAGATTACCGAGAAACCAATGCTTGCTCCAAAGAGGCTCTACAAAGATCGAAAGAGGACCATGAAAACCCCCTACCCGTCAACCCTAGCTCAGGTTTTTCCCACCAGAATTTTCTGCACTTTTCTTCCTTTTCTTCCTCGATTTTCTCTCCCTCCTCTCTATTTTTCTTGTCCGCCGCCTCTCCCTCTCATCCTCTTTCTCCAATGCACTGTTTTGTTCCATTTATATGAAATAAGGGTTGCCAAACTCTCATCTCAATGGCTCCTATGAAACCCATTTTTTTGTAGCACTTTGAGAGCCATTAGATGACTTGATTTTAGATCTTTTTTGATATTTTTTGGTTGTGGTTACGTGTCTCTGTTCTGAGGGGTTTGAATGGAAAGAAAAAATGCAAAAAAATCAAATGGAAATGGAATCAAATGGCAGCTGCATCTTCCTTGTATTGTTTCTGGTTTGTGAGTTTGTACCATTGAAGAAGAATAGCACGCGTGCTTAGGAATGATTTTTCTTTTCTTTTTTGCAAAAATCTGATATTGATTTTTTTCTTCCTTTCCTTCTTTTCTTTTTAGCTTTTTCCTACAAAAATAAAAATAAATATGATCATTTAAATAATGATATAAACAAAGACATAATCATAAAAAATTTACAAAATTTTTTGAAAAAAATTGGTGTTTATAGTTTGTCTCTCCTCTTTGTTTGAGTTTCGAAAAAACTCAAGACAAAGATATGGACAACAAATTACTTACCTGTCTGCTCCAACTGTTACTGAATCAAAACAAAAAAAGTGAGTTCTGAAACTAGAGTGCATGTTTAGATTTGTTGGCAGTATCTGATTTAATTTCAAACAATTAGTGAAACCTAATGGATTAAAAAAAACCGAATCTTAAAAAATAAAAAGTTGATGGAATAAAACTCAAATCAAATAAAACAAAAATTGGTGGGATAAACTCAAATCCAACAAAATAAAAGTTGGTGGGATAAAACTCAAACCCAACAAAATAAACGGTTAATGGGATGAAATCCAAACCCAACGAAATAAAGGTTGGTGGGATGAAATTCAAACCCAACGAAATAAATATTGATGGGATAAAATCCAAATCCAAAAAAATAAACATTTGGTGGGATAAAATTTAAACCCAACATAGTTAGTGGGATAAAATTCAAAATCAATAAAATAAAAATTGGTGGGATAAAATTCAAACCTAATAAAATAAAGTTTATGGAATAAAATCCAAACCCAATGAAATAAAGGTTGGTGGGATAAAATTCAAATCCAACATAATTTGTGGGATAAAATCCAAACCCAACACAGTAAACGGTTGGTGGGATAAAATCCAAATCCAACAAAAAAAAAGTTGATGGAATAAAACCCAAGACCAACGAAATAAAAGTTGGTGGGATAAAATCTAAATCTTACGAAATAAAGGTTGGTGGGATAAAATCTAAACCCAACAAAAAAGTTTGTGGGATAAAACCTAAATCCAAAAAAATAAAGGATGATGGGATAAAATTTAAACCTAACAAAATAAAGGTTGGTGGGATAAAATTCAAATTCAACAAAATAAAAGTTGGTAAGATAAAATCCAACCCTAACACGATTGATGAGATAAAATCCAAATCCAACAAAATAAACGGTTTGTGGGATAAAATCCAAACCCAACACGGTTGATGGGATAAAATTCAAACCCAATAAAATAAAAGTTAGTGGGATAAAATCTAAAACCAACGAAATCTATAGCTTGCCCCTCTTTGTCTGAGTTTCGGAGAAACTCAAGACAAAGACATGGATACCAAATTACTTACCCGTCTGCCCCAACTGTTATTGAATCAAAACAAACAAAGTGAGTTCTGAAACTAGAGTGCATGTTTAGATTTGGTGGGATAGACTCCCACGCGTACAGCAACCCAACCCCCAGCCACCAATGCCCACCCAATTCCCCGAAAATGCAACTGGAGGGCCATTTTTCATATGCTGAACCAGATGGGATAAGGGTAGAAACAAATTTGCACTCATTGGAGAAGCTCGCGATTGGATGCGGAAGCGACGTATAAAACAACACTATAAAGATGGTTTAGACGTTCGACTACTATGGTTGGACTATTTTTAAGGATTTACTGGTACATTGAAATGTTCAGGGAAAGAGTTTCGAATACAGGGACGAGGACTCGGAGCTTGGGTAGAGGATGTTCCTGAGCTCGACGATAGAGAGATTGTGGATATTTGGAGCTATACCTTACCCCAGAGTAGAGTCCTTATTCTTGGACGTCCTCCTGCCATTGAGTAGAGAGGTAATACTTTCGACAATTATTTGATAGTAGTACTTTCTAATTTTTTAGTGTTCATTTTTCTTGGAATCCTTAGTTAATGCTATCATTCCAGGCAAGCAAGGAGAGAAAATGTGACCAAGATAGTATGGATCACTTACTTACACATGTATATTCTGACTTTTATTAACAGCTGCAGCTTCTAGGAACTGCTTCTGCTGGTCTGCTTTGTTATACTTCCTTTTGTTTCTCACTTCCTCCAACAGTAAAGTACCTCTAGTAGTAAATGAGCAGGAGCTAGTAAGTTTTCTTGCCTTCCTCTTTTAATTATATTCTCAGAAGATCAGAACTCTTAATACCAAAGTCAATTAAGAAATAGGATGCCGAAAGAGATCAAATCAATTATTAATAAGTTTCTCTTAATCTTTCATATAAACTCTTGCCATATTTTGAAGCGATGCATCTTGAGTAGAGTATTAATTTCATTTTAAACGAAAACCTAGTGAACTGAGTCAAATATTTATATGAAAATGTCCACTTCTCCCTCTTCTTTGTGACGTGACCTATTGATGTTTTGGTAAAATAATTTAGTGAACTTTCACTGGACAAAAGGATTATCAATTGTATGATCAGTCATATGTGCATTTTTCAGAGATCGTTTTGCTATCTCGTAGCAAATGGACAAAACACCAAATTTAGGGATATGAGATTCAGTAAAATTCAACTTTTGACGAAACAAACAAAAATAAGATGTTGAGTTGACATGCTAACAAGTAAATAACGAGAAAAGTCAAATATTACAAATTACTATTAAATTCTACTGATGATTTATTTTGTCTTGCAAAATCATTTTTTCCTTTTTTTTAAAGAGGATTTGGTTATGTTAGTACTACAATATTTGTTGTTAGACATCTAATTACGGAATTTCCTTATTATTCTTTCTTTAATTTATTCCCAAAACGTTAAAATGGTGAAGCAGAAGGCAGGAAAGGAAAATTAGTAAAGTTAGAAATGTTGGTGTCATATTACTTATGAGACATTAACAGCTGGAATTAGTTGTGATATATATCATTTATCCAAGCAACGAGACATGGTTGATGGGATAAAATTAAAAACTAATAAAATAAAATTCAAACCCAATAAAATAAAGGTTTGCGGAATAAAATTCAAATCCAATGAAATAAAAGTTTGTGGGATAAAATCCAAATCCAACATAGTTGGTGGGATAAAATTCAAACCCAATAAAGTAAACGATTGGTGGAATAAAATTCAAACCTAACATGATTGGTGGAATAAAATCCAAACCTAACAAAATAAAAGTTGATGAGATAAAACTCAAGATCAACGAAATAAAAGTTGGTGGGATAAAATCCAAATCTTATGAAATAAAGGTTGGTGGAATAAAATCTAAATCGAACAAAATAAGGATTGATGGGATAAAACTCAAACGCAACAAAATAAAGATTTTTGAGATAAAATCTAAATCCAACAAAATAAATGTTAATGAGATAAAATCCAAACCCAACAAAATAAAAGTTAGTGGAATAAAATTCAAACCCAACAAAATAAAAGTTAGTAGGATAAAATCCAACCCTAACACGATTGATGAGATAAAATTCAAACCCAACAAAATAAATAGTTGGTGGGATAAAATCTAAACCCAACATGGTTGATGGGATAAAATTCAAACCTAATAAAATAAAAGTTAGTGGGTAAAATTTAAAACCAACGAAATAAAGATTGGTGGGATAAAACCCAAGTCCAACTAAATAGAGGTTGGTGGGATAATATTCAAACCCAATAAAATAGCGGTTGGTGGGATAAAATTCAAATCCAATAAAATAGCGGTTTGTTGGATAAAATTCAAAATTCTGGTGGGATAAAATCCAAATTCAACGAAATAAAGGTTGGTGGGATAAAATTCAAATCCAATAAAATAAAGGTTGATGAGATAAAATCTTAATTCAACACTGTTGATGGGATAAAATTCAAATCCAACAAAATAAACGGTTGGTGAGATAAAACTCAAATCCGACACGGTTGGTAAGATAAAATTTAAACCCAACAAAATAATGATTGGTGGAATAAAATTCAAATCCAACAAAATAACAGTTGGTGTCTGAAAACAGATCATACAGTGAAATTGAGATAACTCTTAAAATCGCATTTTTTAAAATATGCCCCAGCGTAGGGCTTTTTTTTAAATTATCCTAATTTAATTCTGAATGGATTTATTTTCTTTTTTCCCTTTTTTTAACTGAAGTATGTACTCCTTCTGAATGAATGAGTTAATCTTCCACTTTATCATGTAATATTATTGTCCCTTTTTTTTTTATTCATGATTGACCTTCGAATTTATAAGATTCTGACTTGCACTTTTTCGTCAATTTTCAATCATAAGCACTTGCACTAATGGGATTTTTCAAAATACAATATGTACAAAAATTTCTTACTTTATTATGAAAAATAATGCAATTACTACTCATGAAAGTAGTAGTCTTATCAAAGTTGAATTTTGAACGATAGATTCGAAAGTATATTACTTGACTCTTGGATGGAATCCCGCAAATGTATTACAAAAATTTGCCCAAATTTGGATCTATTTTAATTACAAAAAATTTTATTTGATTGACTATCCATTTATTTTGGACAAAGCAACAAAACTATGTTTTCTAAAATTTAGAAAAATAATCACATACTAACATGCAATGTGAATAGAAATTGCATTTTTCAAATGAAGAATTTTAAATGTCGAGTTCAAGCTCATGCAGAAAACTCAATGATGAATCTCTCAAAATTAGACCAAGTTGCAAAAAATTCCTTCCTTACTTTAGGATTAGTATTTAGAGAAAATGATCACTTTTCTTATTAGTTCATCGTTTAGACCCAAACAAGCGGTATTATTCTTGATTTTGAGGTGGCAAGAGAAATGACATATCAGGATCTGTCTTGCTTTTGTGCCCAGATTATGTCTAATCCATTCAACATCACATTTTGGTGAAAGCAAAGATTTTATCACTCTTACTTCTTTAAAAAACTCAGTCAATATATAAACTCTATAAACTTGTAACATATGGGTAGAAATGATAGTTAAACATATAAAAATAGGTCATGGCTTTATGATCATGAGTGATTGTTAGATTCCTTAGAGGCATGATTCTTATTTCGAGTTGTCATGAAAGATAAGTCAGCAAAAGACTTTATAAGCTTGTAATGTGGCTTTCACAATGATAGCTAAAAGAAACAAGATTTTCAAGAACATTACACTTAAGATCGCATTCCTTTTCAAAAATTGCTCCAGTTTGGATTCAAAAATCCTGGACTCTATTTTGACTTTTATCATCCATCACTACAGAGATTTCAGTATTGAATATCATTGCATTTTTTTTTGCTTCACATTGTTTTCTTTTTTTTTTTTGCCAATAACGAAATCTCAAATATCAATGATAAAATTGAAAAACTCCCTAACTTTTAGAGTATAGATGCCCCCTCTCTTTTTTCAATATTGAAGTCTAAATATCAATGGTAGAATCAAATTCCCCTAACTTGTAGTTTCTCTCTCTCTCTTTTTTTTTTTAATTTTAGCATTTTTGCTATTTTTGAAAAATTCTTCAATTTCCTTCTCTAATGTGGGGTGTGATCACAAGTGCTTTTAAAATGAACCGCCAATTTAAATTCAAATGAGGATACAATTGATAAACAGTATTTAGATAGTAGAAACGATGGCCAATGTATCATTCTTACTTCGCATGACAACCAAAATAAAGAATAGGCCATTGGGAGAATCCATTCCGTTTTGATATTTGAAATTTTTTTCAATGTAGGGTTATGATCACTACGGCTCTTATTTAAAATGAAATTGTACCTTTTAAGGCTCAAATGGGTGAACAAATGATAAAATCTGTATAGACAGAGAAACGAACGGCTAAAGTATCATTTCAAATTCTCAAAATAAACAAGAGTAATATACATTTTTACTTTCACTTAGATGTGGATTGAATCTGGTTAGAAACAATGGGCATTTTCAAAATGAAAAAATTGCCCTATTTTGAAGCTTGTCAACCAATGTGATTGATTTTGAAAGCTTGATAGAAGTGGACAAAATATGAAAGAAAAAAGGTATCGTAATTGGTCTTTTAAGAAAACTATCAAATTTGAGTGATCTCTTTTGATTCCGAACGATCTCATCCAATAGTCTAGACCACAAATTTGGTGTATGCAAAATTTTTAAAAAATTAAACATATACTTGTGAATTTTCAGGCAAGAGGTTGAAAAATCTCAACCTAATCTTATTTTTTAAAGTCTATCATAAAATTTCCAATGAGCAAATACAAAATAAAATGTACATGAATATATACAAAACAATAATTATCTAAATGAAAAACTTTATTATTGAAACGAATTTTTTACTCAACTATAATACAAATGAGAAAAGAAAATCTCCAAAGAATACATTTCCAAAAAGGATTTTTTTCTACAAACAATTATGAAATCTTTTAGATGTTTTAGACTAGCGCTTCCAGATGGATTCTCCAATTTTTTTTTTTTACATTGTAGGGTCTGTCCAAGAATCAAGTAATATTTGTCTTTTTTTTTTCAAAATTTATCAAACCAAAATTGTTATTACCTTCGACAATTATTTGACAGTAGTATTTTCTAACTTTTTAGTATTCATTTTTCGTGAGATCATTAGTTAATACTATCATTCCAGACAAACAAGGAGAGAAAATGTGACCAAGCTAGCATGGATCACTTACTTACACATGCATATTCTGACTTTTATTGACAACTGCGGCTTCTAAGGACTGCTTCTGCTGGTCTGCTTTGTTATGCTTCCTTGTGTTTCTCACTTCCTCCAACAGTAAAGTCCCTCTAGTAGTAAATGAGCAGGAGCTAGTAGGTTTTCTTGCCTTCCTCTTTTAATTATATTTTCAGAAAATCAAAACTCTTAATACCAAAGTCAATTAAGGGATAGGATGCCGAAAGAAATCAAATCAATTACTAATAAGTCTTTCTTAATCTTTTATATAAACTCTTGTCATATTTTGAGGCGATGCATCTTGAGTAGAGTATTAATTTTATTTTAAATGAAAAGCTAGTGAACTGGGTCAAATATTTGAATGGAAATGTCCACTTCTTCTCCTTCTTTGTGACGTGACCAATTGATGCTTTGATAAAATAATTTAGTGAACTCTCACTGGACAAAAGTATTATCAATTGTATGATCCGCCATATGTGCATTTTTTAGAGGTCATTTTGCTATCTCGTACCAAAGGGACAAAACACGAAATTTAGGGATATGAAATTCGGTAAAATTCAACTCTTTAAGAAACATACAAAAATAAGATGTTGAGTTGACATGCTAACAAGTAAAAAATGAGAAAAGCCAAACATTACAAACTATTATTAAATTCTACTGATGATTTGTTATGTCTTACAAAATCATTTTTTCCTTTTTTTTAAAGAAGATTTGGCTACGTTAGTACTACAGTATTTGTTGTTAAACATCTAATTACGGAATTCCCTTGTTATTCTTCCTTTAATTTACTCCTAAAACGTTAAAATGGTGAAGTACAGACAGGAAAGGAAAATTAGTGAAGTTAAAAATGTTGGTGTCATATTGCTTATGAGACATTAACAGCTGGCCTTAGCTGTGATGTATATCATTTATCCATGCAGCGAGGCATGATTGGTAGGATAAAATTCAAAACTAATAAAATAAAAGTTGGTGGGATAAAATTCAAAATTAATAAAATAAAAGTTTGTGGGATAAAATTCAAACCCAATAAAATAAAAGTTTGTGAAATAAAATTGAAACCCAATGAAATTTAAATCTAACACGATTGGTGAGATAAAATCCAATCGAAAATGCATGGGTTTGGCTTCTCAATCCCATATTAAAACCCAGGTTAAATAACGAAAACCCGCCACCAAAACCCAAGCAAATAACTCTCAACCTAAAACCTAAATCATTTTATCAAACCCTACAAGATAAACAAATCAACTAAAATTATTAAACCATAATTATGTCCTAAAATCCAAAATTATTCTGCCCAAAAAACCACTTAAAATATGAAAATGAGGATTAAAACTTAAAAGGGGCAAAATTAGTTAAAATTTCCAGATTTTCTATCGTAGCATAATTAGGTGAAAATTAATGGGTTTAAAGGCAATTTTTGGAAATTATCCATGCAAGTTTCGGAGAAGGTTTCTGCAACTTCTTCTCATTCCATCAGAATGCAAAATTCCGCCGACAAACATCAAAATTTAGACCAAAACAAGATTGTACAGCCTGAAAACTTAATCAAATCTCATCACTTGGACATCATATCCAATCATATGCAAACATGGCAAAAATCTTAAGCTAATAATCCATAAAAAAATACTGTAGAAAAAGGAAAGAAGCAAGAACAAATGGAGCAAATTTCGGCACATTTGTTGGATATTCATGTATACAGAAAGGAGAGAGATGAGCAGGCTTTCTTTTGACACCTTTTGACAGCAAGAAAATGTGAAGAAGTCCAAGAAAGTCGCGTTCCAATGTTGGAATTTGGCAATCAAGCTCGTTGCAAAATTTTTAAAGGTGCCGAAGGTAGCAAATTCAAGCCCAAATTTGAAGATGTTGCAGTGATTTTTTCCAAAAATTTTCAACACTAATCATCCTCCTTGATCGTCATAAATTACCCAAAAATCAATATTTGCTCCAAAAAGGCTCTGCAGAGATCGAAAGAGGACCATGAACTCCCCCAACCGTCAACCCTGGCTCAAGTTTTTCTCACCAGAATTTTCTGCATTTTTCTGCCTTTTCTCCCACGATTTTCTCTCCCTCCTCTCTATTTTTCTCTCTCTCCTCTCTCCCTCCTCAAGCTCTATTTTTTCATTCCTTTCCTTCTTTTCTTTTTAGCTTTTTTGGACAAAAATAAAAATAAAAATGATTATTTCAATAATGGTTTAAACAAAGACACAATCTTAAAAAATTTACAAAATTTTTTGAAAAAAAATTGATGTTTATAGCTTGCCTCTCTTTGTTTGAGTTTCAAAGAAACTCAAGACAAAGACATGGATACCAAATTACTTACCGGTCTGCTCCAACTGTTACTGAATCAAAACAAACAAAGTGAGGTCTGAAATTTGAGTGTAAGTTTAGATTTGGCGGGATAGACTCCCACGCGTACAGCAACCCAACCCCCACCCACCAATGCCCGTCCAACTCCCCGAAAATGCAACTGGAGGGCTATTCTTCATATACCAAACCAGATGGGATAAGGTTGGAAACAAATTTGCACTCATCGGAGAAACTCGCTACTGGATGCGGGAGCAACGTATAAAACTGCACGGTAAAGATGGTTTGGAGGTTCGACTGCTGTGGTTGGACTATTTCCAAGGATTTACTGGTACAATAAAATATTCAGGGAACGAGATTCGAGTACAGGGACGATGACTCGGAAATTGGGTAGAGAATGTTCCTGAACTCGACGATAGAGAGATTGTGGATATTTGGAGCTATACCTTATCCAGAGTAGAGTCCTTGTTTTTGGACGTCCTCTTCCCGCTGAGTAGAGAGGTAATACTTTCGATAATTATTTGACAGTAGTACTTTCTAACTTTTTAGTGTTCATTTTTCGTGGGATCATTAGTTAATGCTATCATTTCAGGCAAACAAGGAGAAAAAATGTGACCAAACTAGCATGGATCACTTACTTACACATGCATATTCTGACTTTTATTGATAGCTGCGGCTTCTAGGGACTGCTTCTGCTGGTCTGCTTTGTTATACTTCATTCTGTTTCTCACTTCTTCCAATAGTAAAGTACCTCTAGTAGTAAATGAGCAGGAGCCAGTAGGTTTTCTTGCCTTCCTCTTTTAATTATATTCTCAGAAGATCAGAACTCTTAATACCAAAGTCATTAAGGGATAGGATGCCGAAAGAGATCGAATCAATTACTAATAAGTCTCTCTTAATCTTTCATATAAACTCTTGCCATATTTTGAGGCGATGCATCTTGAGTAGAGTATTAATTTCATCTTAAATGAAAAGCTAGTGTACTGAGTCAAATATTTGTATGGAAATGTCTACTTCTCCCCCTTCTTTGTGACTTGACCAATTGATATTTTGATAAAATAATTTAGTGAACTCCAACTGGACAAAAGGATTATCAATTATATGATCGGCCATATATGCATTTTTCAGAGGTCATTTTGCTATCTCGTAGCAAAGGGACAAAACACCAAATTTAGGGATATGAGATTCAGTAAAATTCAACTCTTGATGAAACATACAAAATTAAGATGTTGAGTTGACATGCTAACAAGTAAAAAACGAGAAAAGCCAAAGATTAAAAATTATTATTAAATTCTACTGATAATTTGTTTTGTCTTGCAAAATCATTTTTTTCTTTTTTTTTAAAGAAGATTTGGCTATGTTAGTATTACAGTATTTGTTGTTAGACATCTAATTACGAAAGTCCCATGTTATTCTTCCTTTAATTTACTCCGAAAACGTTAAAATGGTGAAGCACAGGACTGGAAAGGAAAATTAGTCAAGTTAGAAATGTTGGTGTCATATTGCTTATGTGACATTAACAGCTGGCTTCAGTTGTGATGCATATCATTTATCAATGCAGCGAGGCATGGTTGGTAGGATAAAATTCAAACCCAATAAAATAAAAACTTGTGGAATAAAATCGAAACCCAATGAAATAAAAGTTGGTGGGATAAAATCCAAACCTAACACGATTGATGAGATAAAATCCAACAGATAATGCATGGGTTTGGCCTCTCAATTTCATATTAAAACCCAGGCGAAATAACGAAAACCCACAGCCAAAATCCAAGCAAATAACTCTCAATCTAAAACCTAAATCATTTTACCAAACCCTACAAGATAAACAAATCAACTAAAATTATTAAACCATAATTGTATCCTAAAATTCAAAATTATTCTGCCCAAAAAACCACTTAAAATATGAAAAGGAGGATTAAAACTTAAAAGGGGCAAAATTGGATAAAATTTCCAGATACTCGATCGTAGTATAATTAGGTGAAAATTAATGGGTCTAAAAGCAATTTTTGGAAATTATCCATGCAAGTTTCGAAGAAGGTTTCTGCAACTTCTTCTCATTCCATCAGAATGCAAAATTCCGCAGACAAACATCAAAATTTAGACCAAAACAAGATTGTACAGCCTGAAAACTTAATCAAATCTCATCACCTGGACATCATATCCAATCATATGCAAACATGACAAAAATCTTAAGCTAATAATCCATAAAAAAATACTGTAGAAAAAGGAAAGAAATAAGAACAAATGGAGCAAATTTCAGCACATTTGTTGTATATTCAGGTATACACGAAAGGAGAGGGATGAGCAGGCTACCTTTTGAAACCTTTTGACAGCAAGAAAATGTGGAGAAATCCAAGAAAGTCGCGTTCCAACGTTGGAATTTGGCAATCAAGCTCGCTGCAAAATTTTTAAAGGTGACGAAGGTAGCAAATTCAAGCCCAAATTTGTAGATGTTGCAATGATTTTTTCCAAAAATTTTCAACACTAATCATCCTCCTTGATCATCATAGATTACCCAAAAATCAATACTTGCTCCAAAAAGGCTCTACAGAGATCGAAAGAGGACCATGAACTCCCCCAACCGTCAACCCTGGCTCAAGTTTTTCTCACCAGAATTTTCTGCATTTTTCTGCCTTTTCTACCACGATTTTCTCTCCTTCCTCTCTATTTTTCTTTCCCTCCTCTCTCCCTCCTCAAGCTCTATTTTTTCATTCCTTTCCTTCTTTTCTTTTTAACTTTTTCGTACAAAAATAAAAATAAAAATGATTATTTCAATAATGGTTTAAACAAAGACACAATCTTAAAAAATTTACAAAATTATTTGAAAAAAAATTGGTATTTATAGCTTGCCTCTCTTTGTTTGAGTTTCAAAGAAATTCAAGACAAAGACATGGATACCAAATTACTTACCTGTCTGCTCCAACTGTTACTGAATCAAAACAAACAAAATGAGGTCTGAAATTTGAGTGTAAGTTTAGATTTGGCGGGATAGACTCCCACGCGTACAGCAACCCAACCCCTACCCACCAATGCCCGTCGAACTCCCCGAAAATGCAACTGGAGGGCCATTCTTCATATGCCAAACCAGATGGGATAAGGTTGGAAACAAATTTGCACTCACCGGAGAAACTCGCTACTGGATGCGGGAGCAACGTATAAAACTGCACGGTAAAGATGGTTTGGAGGTTCGACTGCTGTGGTTGGACTATTTTCAAGGATTTACTGGTACAATGAAATATTCAGGGATCGAGATTCGAGTACAGGGACGATGACTCGAAACTTGGGTAGAGAATGTTCCTGAGCTCGACGATAGAGAGATTGTGGATATTTGGAGCTATACCTTATCCAGAGTAGAGTCCTTGTTTTTGGACACCTTCCTGCCACTGAGTGAGAGGTAATACTTTCGACAATTATTTGACAGTAGTACTTTCTAACTTTTTAGTGTTCATTTTTCATGGGATCATTAGTTAATGCTATCATTCCAGGCAAACAAGGAGAAAAAATGTGACCAAGCTAGCATGGATCACTTACTTACATATGCATATTCTGACTTTTATTTCTAGGGACTGCTTCTGCTGGTCTGCTTTGTTATACTTCATTCTGTTTCTCACTTCTTCCAATATAAAGTACCTCTAGTAGTAAATGAGCAGGAGCTATAAGGTTTTCTTGCCTTCCTCTTTTAATTATATTCTTAGAAGATCAGAACTCTTAATACCAAAGTCAATTAAGGGATAGGATGCTGAAAGAGATCAAATCAATTACTAATAAGTCTCTCTTAATCTTTCATATAATCTCTTCCCATATTTTGAGACGATGTATCTTGAGTAGAGTATTAATTTCATCTTAAACGAAAAGCTAGTGTACCGAGTCAAATATTTATATGAAAATGTCCACTTGTCCCCCTTCTTTGTGACGTGACCAATTGATACTTTGATAAAATAATTTAGTGAACTCTCACTGGACAAAAGGATTATCAATTGTATGATCGGCCATATGTGTATTTTTCAGAGGTCATTTTGCTATCTCGTACCAAAGGGACAAAACACCAAATTTAGGGATATGAGATTCAGTAAAATTCAACTCTTGATGAAGCATACAAAAATAAGATGTTGAGTTGACATGCTAACAAGTAAAAAACGAGAAAAGCCAAACATTACAAATTACTATTAAATTCTACTGATGATTTGTTTTGTCTTGCAAAATCATTTTTTCCTTTGTTTTTAAAGAAGATTTGGCCATGTTAGTATTACAGTATTTGTTGTTAGACATCTAATTATGGAATTCCCTTGTTATTCTTCCTTTAATTTATTCTTAAAACGTTAAAATGGTGAATCACAGGACAGGAAAGGAAAATTAGTCAAGTTAAAAATGTTGGTGTCATATTGTTTATGAGACATTAATAGCTAACCTCAGCTGTGATGCATATCAATTATCCATGCAGTGAGGTATGGTTGGTAGGATAAAATTCAAAACTAATAAAATAAAAGTTGGTGGGATGAAATTCAAACCCAATAAAATAAAAGTTTGTGGAATAAAATCAAAACCCAATGAAATAAAAGTTGGTGGGATAAAATCCAAATCCAACACGGTTAGTGGGATAAAATTCTAACCCAACAAAGTAAACGGTCAGTGGGATAAAATTCAAACCTAACACAATTGGTGAGATAAAATTCAACCGAAAATGCATGGGTTTGGCCTCTCAATCCCATATTAAAACCCAGGCAAAATAACGAAAACCCAAGCAAATAACTCTCAACCTAAAACCTAAATCATTTTACCAAACCCTACAAGATAAACAAATCAACTAAAATTATTAAATCATAATTATGTCCTAAAATCCAAAATTATTTTGCCCAAAAAACCACTTAAAATATGAAAAAGAGGATTGAAACTTAAAATGGGCAAAATTGGTTAAAATTTCCAGATTTTGGATCATAGTATAATTAGGTGAAAATTAATGGGTCTAAATACAATTTTTAGAAATTATCCATGCAAGTTTCGAAGAAGGTTTCTGCAACTTCTTCTCATTCCATCAGAATGCAAAATTCCGCCGACAAACATCAAAATTTAGACCAAAACAAGATTGTACAGCCTGAAAACTTAATCAAATCTGATCACTTGGACATTATATCCAATTATATGCAAACACGACAAAAATCATAAGCTAATAATCCATAAAAAAAATACTATAGAAAAAGGAAAGAAACAAGAACAAATGGAGCAAATTTCGGCACATTTGTTGCATATTCGGGTATACACGAAAGGAAAGGGATGAGCGGGCTACCTTTTGACACCTTTTGGCAGCAAGAAAATATGGATAAATCCAAGAAAGGTGCGTTCCAACATTGGAATTTGGCAATCAACCTCGCTGCAAAATTTTTAATGGTGACGAAGGTAACAAATTCAAGCCTAAATTTGAAGATGTTGCAGTGATTTTTCCAAAAATTTTTAACACCAATCTTCCTCTTTGATCGTCATAGATTTCCCAAAAATCAATACTTGCTCCAAAAAGACTCTACAGAGATCGAAAGAGGACCATGAACTCCCCCAACTGTCAACCCTGGCTCAGGTTTTTCTCACCAGAATTTTCTGCTTTTTTCTTCCTTTTCTCCCTCGATTTTTTCTCCCATGTGACGACCCCACCTTCTCCTAGAGCCTACCCTAGAAGTTAGCAGATCGCCTGCCTGACTCTCGGTAGGACTCACTTATTTACATTAATTTCAGAGATAGCATTATCATTGAACAACTGAACATTCACTCTTAAGTACCACTCCAATCAGTTTGAAACATAGATTTGTCCACTAAAAAAAACAAAATACACGTTGTAAACATCCATTCTTAATATTGCATCAACTCAAAACAGAAGATTCAACCATCTTAAAATACAAAAGAAAATGTGACTCCAATATATACGCATAGTGATGGAATTTTCCAAAACAACTTTCCAATTCCATCGAATCACTTTTCAATCTCCAACTCCTGTAAGGAAAACAAAGCTAAAAGGGTGAGCTTACGGCAGTGAGGTTTCCATGCAAGCAACAATCAATAAGCACTTAAATCAGTACAATTAAGAAAGTAGTGCACATTTCACTGTACAATCACTTTCATTAAGCAATTGAGAAAGCACATCACCAAATAATCACTTTTAAAAGGATACGGTGCTCGCATTAGAGTCACTTCAATGCACTACACACTCCACCGAACTCCTCCTTATAACTTCCAAAATAAGAAACACTTTCCTCACTTGGATGGCCATATCAATATCAGTAATTTGCTACTTCGGGGTAATACTCGAGTATACCGAAACACTTACCCAAAGCTACCGTCCTACCTGACCAAACCCTTTGCTGACTCGAATAGTCCGTTGAACAGAGGGTTTTGGGGCCCAGTTCAGTCAGTGTGATAAGGTACACACATGGCTTACAGTCATGCACACTTACAATATTACTTGATCAATTATCAACCTTCAACCTCAACTAAGGCGAGTGCGAGAAAGTACACCCTCGACTTAGAAGACGAGGGACAATTGAAAACACTTCACAATGAATCACTTAGTAATATTTCATAATAAGCACATTTGCCATATAATTGCACTTAGGTACACATAAGCAGTTTAACACATAAATTCGAAAAACACTCACCAAAGATTCAAATGACTACTTTCGAGTCTCGAATTGGTTTCCTGGTTCACGGCTACTTCCTGGTATAAGTTAATAATTCTAAAATGAATATTCATTTTATATACAACCACTCATCTTACATAATTTAAGGTTTAAGTAACTAAAACCCAAGTTCCTAAGCTTATAAAACGAATCACCAAAATCTAGCAACCTTTCTTACGTTTGTCTTCAAGATTATTAAGTTTGGTAGCTTTAAAACAAGGTTAATGTACATATACACTAAATTTTAATATCATATAAAACACTTGAGCTAAGATTAACTCATTTCCAATCTAATGTGCAAGGATTAAGACAAGCAAACGTTTCATTTCTTCCGTCTAGGCTAAAACAGATTCTAGTTTGACCTTAAAGTACAAATATAATATATTCAATATTCATTTATCATTTTATTTTGAAACTCATTGACTTTATTGTTTTAATCAAGAATTATACCTATTTTCCCAAGTTAATAATTTATAAGATACTAGGGGGGAGTGCCCGCGCATCGCGCGGGTCTTTGGTGCCTGTGGGAAAGGAGATTGTTTTGTGGAGTAAACAATAGTACATTGCGAGAAGAAATAGCCATCAAATAATGAGAAGCAGTTACCATTGCAAACCACAAATAGTCCATACAATAATCCATAAAGTAGAAGAATGAGTACAGTAGTAATAGTCCATGAAGGAAAGATTGGAGTGCAGAAAGAGAGTAAATGTTGTAGTTCTGGCTCTATGGAGTCCCTTATTTAGTTAGAGTAGTAGTAGCAGACGAGTTTAGATACTTTAATAGGGTAGCCTTAAGTACTCAGTTGCGTTGTTTCTTGGTGGTTCCGTCCTCTTGTTGTGCAGGTGATGCATCACTGGTTCCTTCGCTGGACTTTGTAGAAGATGAGTTGTCCAAATTGGCTGGGCAGCTCTTTTCCTCGTCTCCATTTCTGTCATTGCGACATCTATTGCCGTTTCTTGAGAGAAGCGGTCTGTTTTTTCTGCTGCTTCAGCTAAGCTTGTTGTACTACCAGAACTCCAGGATGCTGATGTGGTTGCATAGTTGGTAGTGTACTTTGATATGACAGCAAGCTCTTCGGGAGTTGAGTTCCTGATATGAGCAATGATAGCAATGTATTTGGCTGCAGCAGTTGAATTGTAGGTATTTTGAGTCTTCTTTACCAAGCAGACCCGGTTGTTTTGTTTGATAAAATCCTCAATGGTGGTATAGTCCAGCTTGTTCTGTAATGGAGTATGAAAATGTAAAGATAAGCTAATCATGGATGAATTTAGTGAGTTTGAGTTGTGTTTAAGGTGCCATTTGTCTTTGTACCTGTATCTCTTGCTTTTGGATTTCAGCGATAGTGAAAGGTAGCAGTTGCTCAGCATCATTACCGTTGAGATCAAGGGTGATTGAATCGGTGTGATCTATAAGTTGTACCGTCAGTCTGCACCTGTTTATGATGTGATGGTTGTCAGTGCCAACTAAATTTATCAACAAAGCATGAGGTTATACACTATTACGACAATCCATTTGCGATTACATAAGGGGGAAAAAGAGCTGAAGAATCCACTTAAACTACTGTAATATGGAACATAAGGACATATTGTGCACAATTTCTCTAGTATAAGTGCTGTAACTTCAGATCCACATTATGTATGAGTACTATGAATAACAAAATGGGTCCGTTAAAAGCAGCGGATTTACTTAGAACAAGGTGAACGACAACATAGTCCAACCAATTCCAAAATAGGGGTTATGCTTTGCTGATGAATAGTAACTTAAATTTTACTGACGAATTGATGCACTTTAGCTGTAAGTCAACTTAACTTACAAAGCCCACAATCCATTTCAGTGAAACTAAAATGAGTTCACTAATCAAGATTGGATGATAAGAGCAAAAAAGTGAAACTTATTACAGAACTCACTCATCATTGTTGTAATTCATTTGGGCTATCTTTTTGCTGTTCGTTTGCTGTTGATTTTAAATGATGAAGTTGGAAGAAGGTAATTGTGGCTGAAATCAGACCCGTGGCTGTTGAAGAAGGTAGACCAGTGGCTCTTATAAACTGAAACTTCTAGATCCCCTGACCCATGTATAATCTCAAACTGTACAGGCACCTCGTTGTCTAAATTCCTATCTACCTGTCTACTTATGAATATTAAAATAGGCTTTAGAGGCATTTACAAGCATCCTAATATTATTTTCTTTTATTTATTGTAAAAGAAAATTCCAATATTTTAACCACGATGCATGGAAAAATTTAAATTTAAGTGCAGCACTAAATAAATGAACTATGACTAAATTACTGTATACAATATAAGAAGCATGATTTCCTTTCAAAATGGTGCCTAAGCATCATATATACTTTTTTTTTTGTCAAATAGTGAATTTCCACAATAAAATTAAATTTATAAACGGTGTTATAATGCACAAAAATATGAAAGTTTTAGCACCTCAAGAGTCTACTTGATAGTCCACTGTCAACTCAAAAAAAAAAGATTATAAGGGAAGTATTGTTTGTCATAAATGGTGGAAAATTGTAAAGTGCTATTTATAAGTTTTGTTGAAATTATGAAGGAGCCAAATTGTATTGTTTTCGAGGTAAAATCAATCAAATTGGTTTTGGGCAAAACAAAAAGATCATTTTGGTCCACTTCCCAAAACTATAACACAACTATTTTACCTGAGAACTGGGAAGTGGAAAAAACAAAGAATTGGGACGTAATGAGCCCTTGAATGGTAAAGTTTTAACGGGTAGAATAGATGAAATATATTTGGTTTGAAATAGCCTTCCTATTTGTAACCCCCAAAAAAAAAATTGCATTCTTGTCACTATAAGCCAACAAAACTCAATTTTCCTTTTTTTTTATTACATAGAAAGTTTTTGTTTTTCCCTTTTTGGGTTTCAATCCATAGAAGAAGCTTGAAATTTTTTGAGCTTAATATTGGTTGTCAAAAAGAATAAGCTTAGACTTTCGAAATGATGCATCTTTATGGAAGGATTTGAAAGTAGTCAAATTCAAATTCTTAAATTGTGATTCATTGTCTGAAACATTCCATTTTATTTAAAATTCACATTAAATTGTTACAATTGAAGTAAGTTGAAGGGTTTGCGATCTCTCTTCCAAAAAGGAATAAATCTTTGGCAAAGTTAGTCATCAAAACTGACGAGTAATTGTATATTCGGAAAAAGGATTTACTTCAAAATCCTTTTTAGATTCCCTCATTGCATCTTGAAATTTTCAAGTAAATGGCCAAATTGATAAAGATTGGGCTGGACCATTGCATATTGCAAGGAGAAAAGGAAGGAATAGGGGTGGTCATGATTTTAGAAATGCCGGCTTTCATTTTCTTTGAAAGGTGGAATTAGAATCAAACCTTTAAGAACAATTACAGTTATGGTTTTAGAGCCTCTAGTTCTGATTCCAGCTTTGGTCCTAATTACTTCGGGATACATTTTAATTCTTTTTGCTTCCAGTTTTGGTGCTTTCTAGACAAATGTATCACTTGTGGTTACAAAATTAATTCAAAGAGAATAAGACAATGAATTTAGAATAAGGAGAAACTAAAGTAAAAAAAAAAACAAAAAAAGACTTTTATTATATTATGTGTTGTTGAGAAAAGAGCAGGGTTATATGTAAGAAACAAGGCTTTTTTAAGCCTGATTCAGCTGCTCATGTCTTACGATACCTCTCATTTTCATTTGCCTGGTGTCACAGGCATTTAGCAAAGTCAATCGCAGCTGGGCTTTTAAAAAGTTTATGTCGGGATGGTCAGTTCTCTTGTGCTCTATTGTGTTTCCTTTACACTACAATACACAGTTTGGTTCAATTACGAATTGGCGCAACTCAGAAATTAGAGGTTGAATGAGGCAGCATATGATGCTATTGCAGCTGAATTTTTTACCAGTCACCAATTGTGATGACTTGGTTTAGAATGAGCGGAACTGAAATTTATTTGGTCATTGCATTTGATACTTTGGCTCTGTAGTTGAATGAAGGGTTAGGTGCCTTAAGGAATAGTATATCAGAAGGAAACGTATTACACTGAGGCAACACTGTATCCTAGTTTTGTTTCTTAGTTGTGGGATGGATGGAAGGGGGGGAGGGGAGGGCAGATGAAAGGTTGATGCTGTAGTCTATATACACAATGGTGATCATCTCTTCTGTTCCTTGAATAAGGATCTTGACCCTGACCTTTTCTATTAATAACAGTTACTATTTTTCTACAAAAATCTATGTATAATTTGTTGTCCTTTTCAGCAGAGGAAAAGAGAGACGTATAACATTATGGAGTGTTAACTTTGCTCATCACTAATATTTCCTCACAGTCCAAGAAAGTGGATTAATGTTCAATATTTACATCGTATAGATCAAAGAACCATGAGAGTAGGAAACGTTGCTGGGGCTTTAAGGTCATTGTCAAAACAGGATACACTGTCATGTCTAGAATGTAATCTGAAATTGGTGATCTTATAATGCATTACGGAATGCAAGTAAAGATTCAAACCAACGCTATAATGATAAGTCCAAAGATGATTTACCAACTAAAGGACCATTTATCGGGAAAATTGTAAATTCCAGCTTGTAATAGCAAGAAAAAACTACATTCTTAACTCAAAAACAAATAAATTACAGTAAAAACCAAAGATAATTATACAGTATATATGCCCATAAAATGATGAAATTGCTAAAGGTGAACCAAAGTATCAAAAAATTGCTAAACATATTCTATTATGCCACATTTGAGAGATGTAAATAGCAGTTCAGTTGGTACCTTATTCGTAGAGGTAAATGGATAGCTGAAATGTATCTGACCCAAATTGCAGAGTAGTTTCCTTTGCAATACTATCCGTCAAACCTGTCAGTGAGGATCAGTAGAAATGTTATGCAAACCCCACAGCAACTTGTGTGTATTCTGAAAATTTGGAAGCCAAAGACAAATTGTAACTTGTAAGGGCTTACACGAGACAGAAAGCACATTTGTGTCCTTCTGGATGTTGCTCCAAACCTAGAAAAATATAAGCTAACTAGTCAAATTACAGAGGACAGCTGAATTTGTACGAAAAATGCTATCTTGCAGCTGGAATACACGATAAGAGTCTATAATTGAAGGAATTAAGAACAAACCGTCAAAATTAAGGGGAGGGCTGGAAAAATTGAGGGGACAACTCTCACCTCAAGCTGAACCACCAGAAGTAGCTACGACTGAAGAACATTTCAAGGTGCTTAGCATGAAGCCAAGAAGAAATATCCCAATTGCAGAATGCGAAAAGGGTGAAACTGATGAGCGGCGGGTTCGGCATTAACATACCAGCGGTTGGCTATTGAGTTGGGGGGTAATTAATGAAGAGCAAATGGGCAATTCAGAGCTGAGCTTGGATGAAGAGGGAAACGATGAGTCAAGGCGGGGTAGTTAAAGCCAAAAAAAGAAAACTGAAGCACAGAAGCTCAAAGGGGAGTAAACTCACCCACGTCTATGGCCGTTAAATTCAGACATAAATGAGCAAGAAATGGGTTCCAACCAAAGCCTTAGCATTCATGAGGGTACAACAATCGTGCGTTAGTGTAATTACTGTAATATCCCTTAACTAACAATTAGTGGGGCTTTTGAGCGGCTTGCGGCTTGCGGTGTCTAAAATGTTTGACACAAGCAAATACGAAGGAGCAATCAAATATAGGTTGTGCGAAAAGCAATCGCGGTTGCACATTAATTGGACATTCCACCAATAACCTGCCGTTGAAGGAGAACTTTAATTAAATGTACTAAAAGGAGAACTTTTCAATGTAGGATTATGATCATTAAGGCTATTATTTGAAATGAAATTGTACCTTTTAAGATTCAAATGGGAGAACAAATGATAAAATCTATATAGACAGAGAAACAAATGGCTAAAATATCATTTCAAAATCTCAAAATAAACAAGAATAATGTGCATTTTTGCTTTCACTCAAATGTGGATTGAATCTAGTTGGAAACAATGGACATTTTCAAAATAAAAAAATTGCCCTACTTTGAAGCTTGTCAACCAATGTGATTGATTTTGAAAGCTTGATAGAAGCGGACAAAATATGAAAGAAAAAAGGTATCGTAATTGGTCTTTTAAGAAAACTATCAAGTTTGAGTGACCTCTTTTGATTTCGAACGCTCTCATCGAATAGTCTGGACCACAAATTTATTGTATGCAAAGATTTTAGAAAATTAAACATACACTTGTGAATTTTCAGGCGAGAGGTTGAAAAATCTCAACTTAATCTTATTTTTTAAAGTCCATCATAAAATTTCCAATGAGCAAATAAAAAATAAAATGTACATGAATATATACAAAACAATAATTGTCTAAATGAAAAACTTTATTATTGAAACAAAATTTTTACTCAACTATAATACAAATGAGAAAAGAAAATCTCTAAGAATACACTTTCAAAAAGGATTTTTTTTTTTACAAACAATTATGAAATCTTTTAGATGTTTTAGACTAGCGCTTCCAGATGGATTCTTCAAAAATTTTTCTTTTACATTGTAGGGTCTGTCCAAGAATCAAGTAAAATTTTTCATTTTTTTTCAAAATTTATCAAACCAAAATTGTTATCAGATATAGAAAAAAAATATTCTTTTACCTTATTAAAACATCTTTTATAAATGAAAGGGAGGGGAACAAATATAAGAAAAATACCCAGAGTTAGTAAGTAAAAATGTAAAATCGGTATGCATGTCCTATGAGAGAACCTTTTTATACCAAGAGTTGGCCTAATATGAAAAATGCAATCCTCTGGGGTGGGCACATACAATACCTGATAGATCTGATCAATTTATTGATATTTGAGTGAAAAGCAATTTGAAAAATTTGGTTAATTGAAGTGACAGGAAACATTTGACCTAACAAAATGAGGACAAAGTCCGAATGGATTGATTACTTTGATTGGCACTTGAAGAGATGTTAAAAATCAATTTAATATGAAAAATCTACTCTTGAAAAGATTGCAACATTTCGACTAGTTTCTTCAGTGAACCATAAATCGAAACGCTAAAAGAAAATAAATTGGTCATATGGATCGGATAGAATTGACGATTTATTAAAAAAATGACTGGATTATCCTAAAAGTAAATAAACGGATCAAATAGATTAAATGGAATTGAGATTTACTGGATTGTCCTAAAAGTAAATAAACAGGTCAAATGGATTGAATGGAATTGACAATGTATTCAAAATTGACTGAATCGTTCTAAAAGTGAATAAATGGGTCAAATGGATTGAATGGAACTGACGATTTATTCAAAATTGACTGGATAACTCTCCCACTTATAGTTTCAAAAATTTTGTTGCAATGCATTAATCTATGAGCTTCTTATAATCAAGATTTAACCTCGATATATTTACAATCTCAACAATGAGGAATCATTTGTGAATTTCTTCAACTTAGCGTCATTTAAGTAAGAAATTTTTACCAACTTTGATAAAATGGCCAAAAGATGATTATTAGAGGTTCATATTCTAACGTGCACAAGTTGCTCTGTCATCTTCGAAGTCATTATCATGTAAAGGATCGGATTCTACCTTACCTTGTACACTTTTCCTTTGGATTGTACAAAATTATTAACATGCAAATTTTATTGGATTATATATTCGAGACAAAAGGTAATTTATCCCTAATTGGGTCCCCTATGCGACATTCTCTCTATGGTTGATGCATAATGACAATTTATTAATGCGCATAAATACACAATATGATAATTAAAATATGATCTAAATGTGCCTCATTTAGATGTCGGGGTAAGTCTAAAATGATATGCAATATATACATAGTATTAATGCAATAACTAAAATTTAAACGTGCTATTTACAAAAGGCGATCTTGTAATACCCCAAATTTTAGGACAATGTTTTTCCCTCGTTCTTTAAAATTTCGATTTATTTCTTTTGTTTGTTTTTTAAAAACTATTTTTTTATTGGACACTTTAAATTTAAATCAAAACCCTAGTTTTACTTGTGACTAAAAGGTTAGTATGTAATTGAGTTTATGTATGGCAATGCATATTTTATTATAGGTAATTATAGTGATTGGGTGATTAGTGGAGTAATTGAGGTGTAATTAGGTTTTTGGAATATATCAAATATGTAAATTGTGGAGTAAATTGGTAGGATTGTGAATTTAATTGGGTCATAGTGTGACTTTTGGTTAATTACAAGTTGCTAGGCTTTCTAAAGGATCCATGAGATTCCTAAGCTTATTTGTGATTGGCCAATCAAAAAGGTAGTGGACTTTGACCAAGGGACTTAGTATTAATCTACTTACCAAGACAAAAGCCAAAAAAAACAAGCAAAGTTTCGGCCAGCTTGTGGGAGAAATGAAGAAAGGAAAAACCGAGAGACATAAGAGAAAGAACAAGAGAAAAATTCTGGTTGTGTGCAACTCATCCAACCAGCTTGGGAGTTAGAGCAAAAGGAAGCTTAAGGAACTTGGTTCTTGAAGTGCAACCTTGTGAACCAACCTTTGGAAGGTAAAGCAGCCTTGAATTCTTGTAAAAGCTTGTATCAATTGAGTAGAAATGTTGATTTTGATGTTGTAAGATGCTAATAAGGGTTAATAATGGTTTATATATCACTTTTGTGGGTTTGTATGGAAGATTTGGTGATTTCTATGGTGGTTTGAGAAAATTCCAGCAAGTGATACAAATTTCCAGTTTTGATACTTTAAATTTGTATTATGATGGATATGGTGCATGTTCTTGAGTTAGGGTTGAGGTTTTCAACTGTATTTCTTGTTGGCTAGATGGTATATGATGTATATAAGTTGGTATAAGAGGTGGTAGTGATGGTTTCAAGCTAAAAATGAGATAGAAATGTCTATAAGTATATGTTCTAAGTTTGGAATTGTTATACTTTGCCTTGTGGTTTTGTTTTGGTTTTATCTGAGGTGAATGAGTTTTGAGTTTAAGTTTTGGATTATGGTTGTACGAATCCTTGTGGTTTTATTTCGGAATTGATTGAGATATGACTGAATTCCGGCGAGAGTTGGGCAGACGGTCCGCCGAACCCTTTCGTTCGCCTTAGGGTAAGGTGGGGCTGTCACAGGTGGTATCAGAGCTCCTATTGAACTTGTGCCGGGAGAGGGTTCTCGGACTGTGGGGATTAGCTTGTTAAGTGTGAAACAAATGTCTATTGTTGGGGACCTTAGATATGTATGTTGGGTAGGAATCTCAAAAGTGGTTGATTTCCTCTTGAGCGTAGCTAGCTCGGGTGGGGAATGATCATATTTTTGGATTCTTGTACCCGAGTACCAAAGAGTGATACCTTTATGATAAATTGATATCTCGAGTACTATTAGGATAAGGTTGGATGGCGAAAGCCAAGGCACGGGGAATGCAAATAATCTGGACTTGGAATATATTGAAGATATTAGTGAGAATTGGAACCCTTAGTATGCAAGTGTACGTACTTGGTTGTACTTCTTCAAGTTTTGATTAAGTGTAGTGCCTGAGCAATACCTAGAGTTAATGTCCCGTAGGATGTGTGAATTGCTATGATATGTATATAAAGAAAGTATGTTATTTTCCATGTGTTCTGAAAATGCTTTTATTGACCCTTATAGCTATTTTATTTTTCTTATACTTATTTACGAATAAATTCATGAATTTCGAGGACGAAATTCTTTTAAGGAGGGGAGATTGTGATACTCCAAATTTTAGGACAATGTTTTTCCCTCGTTCTTTAAAATTTTGATTTATTTCTTTTGTTTGTTTTAAAAAAATATTTTTTTTATTGGACACTTTAAATTTAAATCAAAACCCTAGTTTTACTTGTGACTAAAAGGTTAGTATGTAATTGAGTTTATGTATGACAATGCATATTTTATTATAGGTAATTATAGTGATTGGGTGATTGGTGGAGTAATTGAGGTGTAATTAGGTTTTTGGAATATATCAAGTATGTAAATTGTGGAGTAAATTGGTAGGATTGTGAATTTAATTGGGCCATAGTGTGACTTTTGGTTAATTACAAATTGCTAGGCTTCTTAAAGGATCCATGAGATTCCTAAGCTTAATTGTGATTGGCCAATCAAAAAGGTAGTGGATTTTGACCAAGGGATTTAGTATTAATCTACTTAGCAAGACAAAAGCCAATAGAAACAAGCAAAGTTTCGGCCAGCTTGTGGAAGAAATGAAGAAAGGAAAAACCGAGAGACATAAGAGAAAGAACAAGAGAAAAATTCTGGTTGTGTGCAACTCATCCAACCAGCTTGGGAGTTAGAGCAAAAGGAAGCTTAAGGAACTTGGTTCTTGAAGTGCAACCTTGTGAACCAACCTTTGGAAGGTAAAGCAGCCTTGAATTCTTGTAAAAGCTTGTATCAATTGAGTAGAAATGTTGATTTTGATGTTGTAAGATGCTAATAAGGGTTAATAATGGTTTATATATCACTTTTGTGGGTTTGTATGGAAGATTTGGTGATTTCTATGGTGGTTTGAGAAAATTCCAGCAAGTGATACAAATTTCTAGTTTTGATTCTTTAAATTTCTGTTATGATGGATATGGTGCATGTTCTTGAGTTAGGGTTGAGATTTTCAACTGTATTTCTTGTTGGCTAGATGGTATATGATGTATATAAGTTGGTATAAGAGGTGGTAGTGATGGTTTCAAGCTAAAAATGAGATAGAAATGTCTATAAGTATATGTTCTAAGTTTGGAATTGTTATACTTTGCCTTGTGGTTTTATTTCGATTTTATCTGAGGTGAATGAATTTTGAGTTTAAGTTTTGGATTATGGTTATACGAATTCTTGTGATTTTATTTCGGAATTCATTGAGATATGACTGAGTCCCGGCGAGAGTTGGGCAGGCGATCCGTCGAACCCTTTTGTTCGCCTTAGGGTAGGGTGGGGCTGTCACAGATCTGTCTTAAATGAGTACCATACCAGGATTCTAATTTTTAAGGTTTGTGAATGCAAATAAGAGGAAACAAAGAAAGGTTAGTTCAATTAGTAAATAACACATAACACGTTAGAGCAATAAAATGATATAGAAATATAAAGAAGATAAAATGGTTAAAATCCCGCCCCTCGTGTCTAGTGTGCCTAATAGGGTAAGGTTGACTGTATTTTAGGCGATTTCTAATATGGATACATTAGGTTGGACTCACTAATGCATCTAGACTCGATAAGGTCACAGGTTTCCAAGTTTTCAGATCAAGAGGTGAAGGATCATCAATCCCAAGACTTTCAGTTGGTGGCTTGAATGATCCCTTAAGTATCCCTATGGGTGTAGAGCACACCATCCACCTACTTAAGAAAATCGGCTCTAATCCTACAAGTAAATGTGGGATGGCGCCCACTAGAAAATAAAAAATAGGATAAAAGTAATGCATGCAGGTACGAAATGCGTCCTCTGAGATGAGGGATTAAATACCATTAAAATATGTGTGAAGGATCTAGGGTAGTTATACCCCCTACCCAAGATGCAAAGTGCGATATAAATATATGAATATAAGTAAATGAAAGTAAATAAATTATACATTGCATACACGGATATCGAGAGACGATTGCGCATGTGAAATATAATAATCCTAAAAAGAAAAGAAAAGAAAAGAGAAAGGAAAAAATGCAACCTGAACATTCCAATGTGATATGTAAAAAATGTTTGAAAAAGAAAAGGATCGACTAAACCAAGTGTTTGGACTCTTTAAAAGTCTCTAGTGGAGTCGTCAACTATCGCGTCCCCTGTTTTAAAACTAAAATCTAGAATAGAAAAGACATATTTATTGATTTTAGAAATAAAAAAATGAGTTTTTTATTTTTAGAAAAATAAATAAGGAAAAAGGGTCTAAAATGGAACCTAAAAGTGTGAAGATTTGGTACCAAAATAATAGTCTAACAAAGATTTTTTAGAAAAATTGGAATCACCACTTGATATCGAGTTTAGGTATACCAACTCACACAAAATATATTTTTTTAAATGAAAAATGAATGACACCCTTTTTAGATGACACCAACTTTTCGAAAAATAGATAAAAGAGTTCGAAAAACATGGTTGAACAAAGGAAAGGTAAAGATTTGATAGAATCAAACCCAAGATAACCTTTAACCTAGCCAAGGCTAGTTGTAAGATTTAGTCGAAAATTGTCTTAATCTAACTTATAAAACTTATTACATTTGAATGTTTCTATATGGATGCAAATCTAGACCTAATAGATATCGAGAGGGTCGAAATATTTCTTCAAATTTAATTTGTGCAAATCACATTGATTGTAATATCCAAAAATGGTTCTTAAAAGAGATCATGAATATGCAAAATTGAGATAAAAAAAAGAAGAATTATAATATATAAATATACGTGACTTAAAAAAGAGAAATGTATGGGGGAATAAGTTTCGTGACTCAATTTTTCTTTTTATACTAAGGATAAAAAAAGTCACACTCGTTCCTTTCCCATACTTGAAGGGTGACTCTCCTAACCTAATCAAGCAAATGAACTAATCAATTTCTAATTTCCTAAATGAATTGCAAGTCTAAATGTCATGTTTCGCGCATATAGGGATAAAAGAGATAATATATAGAGGAAATATCATGCAAGATGAGAAAGTATCTTAAAAATGAAAAAAAAATGCATGAAATGCGATGAATGTCACACAAAATATGAATCTTGCGCGAAAACGATTTAAATGATCTAGTGTTGGGTCAACCCATTTCTACAAGTCTTCACTAGTGTTGGACTAGTGAAAAATCGGACTAGTGTGGTAATATCATGCATTTATTATAACTAAATAAATCATATAAAAGGACAATTGAAGCAAGTAAACACATAACACATACGCATAATTTCCTAGATGCAAACCCTAGTGAAAGCAAATAAATACGTAAACACACAAGCATGTAAGCATACAAGCAAATAAACGTAAATAAAAGCCTAACTATTACATTCGGGCGCTAATTACAATCTAAAGAGAAAATTTTTAAAAATAATAACTTAACTATTACATTTTTAGCAAAAAATTAAAACTTGTCTATTACATAATCTAACTAAATATATATTTTGAGCGCCTACCTATTACAATTTGGTATTTAAATGTCTCACAAATAATCATCAAAATTAAATAAAAAAATAAAATATAAAATGAATAAAATGAGTAATTAAAAAAAAGCGCTCAAAACATGCAATTACACATAAAAAACTCATAATAGCACATAAGAAGATTTAAAAGAATAAAAAGGTTCTTCCCTTGAAGTGGTGATTAAATGGGGTAAAATTTGTCCTATATATACTCCAAAAATCAACAAAATGGTCAATGCACTAATTTAATTAACAAATAAATTATGAAAAATAGAAATAACCATGAAATCTTCCAATTAAAGCATTTAAATGAAATATAATTAACAATTAAAGAAGAAAAACAACTTATATTTAAGAAATCAAAGCTGTTAGGGACCTAATTGTACAAATTAAGAAAGTTTTTGAGGGTAAATTGTAATTATTACAAAAATTAAGGATCAAAATTGAAGAAAAACAAAGTTTAGGAACCAAATGTTATTAAATTACGAAACTAGTTGAAAGAAATCAAAAGTTTTTAGAGTCACAGTAAAAATACTCGGGAGTCCAGGGACTGGAATGCAATAAATGTTACCAGATCTCTTAAGGAAGCAGGCCATTGGGCCATTTTATTTCTTCTTTGGGCCAATGCCTCCCAAGCCCAACGAAAAGTCCAAGGTAAAATACACGGGTCACCCATAATTTTAACCAAACAAATCCAACCGAAAATGCATGGGTTTGGCCTCTCAAGCCCATATGAAAACCCAAGCAAAATAACGAAAACCTACCACCAAAACCCAATCAAATAACTCTTAACCTAAAACCTAAACCATTTTACCAAACCCAACAAGATAAACAAATCAAATAAAATTATTAAACCATAATTATGTCCTAAAATCCAAATTATTCTGCCCAAAAAACTACTTAAAATATGAAAAGGAGGATTAAAACTTAAAAGGGGCAAATTTGGTTCAAATTTCCAGATTTTGGGTCATAGTATAATTAGGTGAAAATTAATTGGTCTAAATGTCTTCGAAAAAAGTTTTTGCAACTTCTTCTCATTTTATCAGAACGTAAAATGCGGCCGACAAACATCAAAATTTAGACCAAAACAAGATTGTATAGCCTAGAAACTTAATTAAATCTCATCACTTGGACATCATATCTAATCATGTGCAAACATGGCAAAAAATCTTAACCTAATAATCCATAAAAATTTACTGTAGAAAAAGGAAAGAAACAAGAACAAATGGAGCAAATTTTGGCACATTTGTTGTGTATTCGGGTATACACGAAAGAAGAGGGATGAACAGGCTACCTTTTGACACATTTTAGTAGCAAGCAAATGTGGAAAAATCCAAGAAAGACGCATTCCAACGTTGGAATTTGGCAATCAAGCTCGCTGCAAAATTTTTAAAGGTGACGAAGGCAGCAAGTTCAAGCCCAAATTTGAAGATGTTGCAGTGATTTTTTCCAAAAATTTTCAGCACCAATCTTTCTCCTTGATCATCATAAATTACCTAGAAATCAATACTTGCTCCAAAAAGGCTCTACAGAGATTGGAAGAGGACCATGTACTCCCCCAACTGTCAACTCTGGCTCAAGTTTTTTACACCAGAATTTTCTGCACTTTTCTTCCTTTTTTCCCTCGATTTTCTCTCCCTCCTCTCTATTTTTCTTGTCCACCGCCTCTCTCTCTCTCTTCCTCTTTTTCTAATGCACCGTTTTGTTCCATTTATATGAGATAAGGGTTGCCAAACCTTCATCTCAATGGCTCCTATGAAGCCCATTTTTTTGTGACACTTTGAGAGCCATTAGATGGCTTGATTCTAGATCTTTCTTGATGTTTTTGGTTATGGTTACGTGTCTCTGTATTAAGGGGCTTGAATAGAAAGAAAAAATTCAAAAAAAATCGAGTGGAAATGGGACCAAATGGCAGCTGCATCTTCCTTGTATTGTTTTCTGGTTTGTCGATTTGTACCATTGAAGAAGAATGGCGTGCGTATGTGCTAAGTACGCTCACGTGGAAATGATTTTTTTTTTTTTTTGCAAAAATCTGATTTTGATTTTTTTCTTCCTTTCCTTTTTTTCTTTTCAGTTTTTTCCTACAAAAATAAAAATAAAAATGATCATTTAAATAATGATATAAACAAAGACATACTGATAAAAAATTTACAAAACTTTTGGAAAAATTGGTGTCTACAAAAATATTTTGCTAAAATAATCTATGCAAATACATATATACTATGTAATAGCACGCCTTCTGAAAAAAGGCATATGTGCTCGTGCAAGCCTTCACCCCTAGTTAAGCATTAATGTATACCAAACAACAAAGTCTTCACCTCTAGTTGGATGCTTGTGACTATACCAAATGGAACCGAGAAAGCAAATACCAAATTACCATTGCCATCTCTTAGAATTCCACCACCACATTCAACTCCCAGATTACCCAATGAATAGCCATTTGTATTCAATACCAGCTGCTTAGCTACAGGCTTAACCAAACACACAATTTTATTCGTTAAAAACTGAACCTATTTTGTTGAAATAATATCATGGAAAACTGATCGGGAACTAGAATGCGCTATCTGCTATTAGAACTTAGCATTAAACACCCTTATTAGTTCTGTCAAAATCTGTTCACAGATAGAGTGGACCGAAGCTTTTTCCCTTCAAAGACAACATAATTACGTGCTTTCCATATATGCCAGCATTTGAAGCTGGGCAATACAGAATCTACAAAAAAAAACATTACTTTTATCCCATAACGTAGAGTTGGTCAAAAGGATCATTGATTCTACCTACACTGAAAAAGAAAATGAACAAGGTACAAAACAATGAAAAAGGATGGCACTAACTCAATAAACCCTCATCTCACAATGGCAAAAACATGGTTTAAGTTGATTGATTTATGTTGCACTTCCATAACAAATCTCCACGTACTACTTTATAATGCTTTTCCAGTCAAAAGAAATAGCCTAACAGGATCCATAGGGCACCCTAAATGTGGAGAATAGTTGACAAGAAAATGTGTTGTAACTTATAAAGGATCAAATAGGACTACTTCAACTTCCAAACATAGTTATTAAACCTGGCCTGATCTGGCGGTCGAACCAATCAAATTGGTGAACCGACCATGAAATTGGGCTGGTTCTGCAATTGGATCGAAGTTGCAGCTTGCTTGTTTGGAACCATTCGATCCGAGCAGTTGAACCTCTAACTTGCCAGACCCAGCGATTATTTCTTAATCCGAAGAGTTTTTGTAATATTTATGGAGTGACCATTTTATCCAATTGTTTAATTTCACCGGGCACATCATCTTGGGCATTATTGTCTTTTGAAGTAATACACACCAATTTATCAATTGAATTACAATTACTCAATTACGGGACAATTGGTATTAGGAATTTGGGAATTAAGGGTTTCTCACTTTTTTTTCTCTTGAATCTCCTCTCCTCATTTTCTCTCTCAAATCTCCAGTGGTCTGACAGAGATGAACAAAGAAATGAAGAAACAAATCAAGCAATAATTCCACTGTGTTTATTGAAACGAAGCCTTGACCTCTACTGATTGTTGAAGCTTTTCCAATTTTCATTGTGTTTATTGGCTGCACACGTGGACCTTTATTTCTCCGTTTCTTCCCCTAGCCCTAAGCTTCGTCGATTCTGTAGAGTATAGATTCTATACTTCAGCAGCCACTAGTGAAGTCTTGAAGGTAATTAATCCATGTTGCATGCAAATTTTTCAGCTTAATCAATCCACCAGTGAACAGTTTGTAAAGCTAGCACTTTTTTTGTGAAAATTGACCTGCAGATTAAACTCTATATTCTATAGTTGAGTAAATAAACCCAATTTAATTTGTGCCACCAGATGCTATAGTTGCCCCACTTTTGGCAGTCATGGCCAATGGCAAAAAAACAGGCATAGTTATTTAGTATTATTGATATCCAAATATTTCACAATAATTTGGCTAATGCATGGCTATAAAACCAATTGTTCTCTGGATTGGTAGCACGAGAATATTTGAGATTTTCTAGACACTGATTGTGAATGGAACCTATTTCATAATTTGAAATGTTGCCCTACTTGCACTAAAGTACCATTTACAAGATTATGGCTGCTGAGATAGGCTTGGTTGTTGAGTATATAGAATATGATCTATATATTAAGGGCTCCAATAAGTTGTACTAGTGGAGAAGAAAGTAAATTGCATGGCTGTAGAATAAAGTACCATTTACAAGATTGCTAATAAATGTGCTATGTAATTAGTTATTTTGGTTACTATTCATCAAAAATGCGTAGGTGCTGGATATTAGTCAGACAGAATAGAACATTAAAATGCTATTGCTTTCTTTCTATTGTTTTAACAGCAGTGGTTCTGCTTTAGTATTCAAGTGACTATAAATAATGGGCAAGCAAATAAAATTAGAAAATAAGAGCTTAGGTGTTTTACAACTATATGGATTCAGTATAGTCCAAAAAGGCGTCTAAACCTAAAAGTGCTAATCATGCATTTGCTTATTGGATGATAAAAAGAAATTCACTTGAAGGCCAACTGGCCAAGACAGTGAGATTTCTTTTTACTGCTTTTTGTTTTTTGAAGTTGTTTCTTGTTTATTTTCATGGCTATTACATTTAATAGCCAAACTTTTCATTCATGTTTGTCAAGGGTGATGTGGTCAGTTGATATTGATAACTGATTGGTGGTTATGAGCAACAATTCTTGAATGTTGCCTTCCTTCTAATTGAATTGTTAATTATTTTTACTTTTTAGGTATTTGTAGTGGACTCTATTGGAGAAACACCATCAGACACAGCCCCAAAATCGAGTTCAACACTAACACCAAGTACTTCAAATTCACAAACTCAATCCTTAACAATGGGGAAGACAGATCCTGCTTGGTCGCATTGTAGAGAGGATTCTGTGTCAAACAAGAAAGTTAAGTGCCTGATATATATTCACTGTGGAAAAAAGATTCGAGATGGTGGTATCCATTGATTCAAACAACATCTTACGCGCATAAAAGGGGAGACAACACCTTGTCCAAATGTTGAGGCATAGATTAGATTTGATATGCTAGAAAATTTGAAAGTTCTGGAAACTAAGAAAAGAAGCTTACAAGAATGCTTAAGGAGAAGTGATTTATATAATCAAAACATGAGACAATATGAAGAGCAAGCATACATGCAAGATAAAGATGATATTTAAGAGATTCAACCACCTCCCATTGCTGAAGTTTCAAAGGAAAAAAGTGGTTCAATAACATAACAAAGAAAAAATAATAGGGATTTTTTTATGCCAGGAACTACTCGAAGAGGTCACCATCCATCAAAAGCGTGCTACAAAGCAAAGTGGCTAAAGAAAAGGTTGACTTGGCAGTTGCAAAGTGGATGATTGATGCTTGCATCCCTTTTAATGCAGTGAAATCTACATAGTACCAGCAAATATTTGGTGCTGCTTGTTCTTTGGAGCTGGTTACAAAGTTTCAAATTTCTATGATATGCGGGACAATTATTAACAAAATTGTTGAGCAAGTTAAGAATTTTGTTAACAGTTTTCATACAACTTGAAAGAAACTGGTGCATTATGATGGTTGATGGATGGAACTGACTAGCAAAGAAGAACCCTTATCAACTTTTTAACTTATTGCCCAAGAAGAATTGTATTTTGAATCAGTTGATGCCTCTGATGCTTTAAAAACTGTAGGGATGTTGCATAAATTGTTTAGAGAAGTGGTTTTGCATGTGGGGGTGAAAAATGTGGTACACTTTGTGACTGACAATATTACAAATTATGTTGCCGCAGGAAGATTATTAGAAAGGGAATTTTCAACACTTTATTGGTCTCTATAAGCCTCTCATTTCCTAAACTTGATGTTGCATGATATAGGCAAGTTAGAAAATGTGAGTAAAGTTGTTGGGCATGCTTCTAAAATAACCAAATATATATATATATATATATATATATAATCATTGTTATTCAATGTATTTGATTGGAAAACACACTGGGCGAAAAAATTATTTGGCTTGTTCCTACACGTTTTGCTACTAATTTCATTGCATTGCAAAGTATTTTAGTGCAAAAAGATACTTTAAGGGCTATGGTAACTTCAAAAGAATGGACTTTTTCAGCATATGCTAAGGATAGTAAGGCAAAAAAATTTGTGCACCTTGTGCTAGATTCTATGTTATGAAAAGAATGTGCTACAATAGTTCAATTAACAGAGCCACTTGTTCGAGGTTTAAGGATTGTTGATAGTGACGAAAGGCCTGCCATGGGGTACTTGTATGCTACTATGCATAGAGTTAGGCAAGAGCTTTTGACAATATTTATAAGAAAAAAGAAAATAGTTGACACTTACTTGAGAATAATTGACTCAAGATGGGATGGGATAGCTTCACAAAAATCTTCATGCTACTGGTTTTTGTTCAATCCTTCTTATCAATATAATTCTGTTGAATTGAAAAAGCACAAGCATATGACATCAGGACTTTTGGATGTGATTGAGAGGTATTCTTACGTAAATCCTGATCTGATGAGTAATCTAACAAGAGAAATAAAACTATTTCATAAAGCTGAAAGTGATTTTGGTAGAGTATTTGCTATACGAGATCGTGATGTCATGCTCCCAGGTATATACAAATTAACTTAATTTGATTTTGTAATACTATAATATATTTTTTCTATTATACTATAATGATATAATCTGATTTTTTTTTGTTTATTTATTTTAATAGATGAATGGTGAACATATTATGGTAGTAGTGCACCTAATTTGCAAAAACTAGCTATACATGTTCGAAGCCAAGCTTGCAGTGCTTCTGGCTGTAAAAGGAATTGGAGTTCGTTTGAGTATATCCGCTCAAAGAAAAGAAATAGATTGGATCATCAAAAACTAAATGATTTGGTTTATGTGCACTATAATTTAAGATTACAACAAAGGTAAACTAGTTTTTGAAATCAGATTTTTGTTTTAGTAGGATGACATTTGTTGTTTAACTATTTTTAGCGTTTTTTATTTAGAAATGCAAGGGGAAGAAATTATGATCCTATTGATTTTGAGGATTTCAACACCAATGAAACTTGAATTTTAGATGATGAACCTTCACAGTTGACAGTAGCTGAATTAGAAAGTTTTAGGAATGAAATAGCTGCATCTACTATCGACTAGCCAAGTGATGAGCTATACTATTATAGAATATAGAATTTCTATATTCATCCATTTCATTTTTGCTAAATACAATATAAATTGAGTGTATGGTTCATTGGTTTGTATTACTTATATAGATGAAACTTTAAATGTGGATGAATTGGATACTGGAGATGAAGATGAGACTAATAATGAAGAGAATGATGGAAGAAATGATCCTAATGAAGGCTATGGTGTGTCAAATTTTGGTGGTGCTAAAGAATTTGGTGGTACTGAATTCGACACTAGTTAGGAACCATAGAGATGAAGTGATGAACAATAAATGACCTATTGAAGTGATAAGCTGCATTGTTGTTGTTTATGTCTAGCGGTACTAATTTACTAAAGTAATTGTTAATCATGGCCATGTTTGAACTTTGAATGTTTGAATCTTTTAGACAAACTTTATATGTTGAAAAGTTTGAAGTATGAACTGTCATATCAGAATGCTTGAGTTTTAAATTTTGAATTTGAAATTTAAACTTTGAAACTTTGATTGCTTAGCTATTCAAATTGTGTATGAGTTTTTGTACTTATTGTAAATTGTAATTTATAATTTTATATATTTATTTAATTATACTATATATTTTTTATTATGTACCTTGACTCGAAGGTTCAACAAGTGACCCGGTGGTTGAACCACTGACCCGTCCACCTGGTCCCCTTGTCGGGTTGGTTTTAATAACTATATTTCCAAACATATACATATAGATATATATATATATAATAACATCAAAGAGGAAAAAATGAAAGAAAATCAGGCTCCATGATATAATAGTCAACTTGCTAGAAGTAAGATAACAAATTCCACTCTGGAATAATTATACATAAGTTGGCAATTAAATACCAAATTCTATACTTTCATGACAAAAAAATTATTTCAAATGGACAGCTTCTTCACCATTTAATCATCAAATTTCACTAGATTCTATGCTCTTCATAACCAAAAAAAAAAGAAATTTGAAACGGACAGTTTCTTCAACATTTAATGCAAGTAATCGCACCAGATTATATACTCTTCAAAAAAAAAAAGGAATCGATAGTTTCTTCTTCAAACATCATTTAGTAGAACATCATATAATGTTACATACGATGTCTTCAAGTCATATGTGGAACACGGATGATGTAAATCATCAAACTAGAACATGTCAAGAAAAAAGTACTAAAAGCCAAATCTATTGTTAATACAACTTTGTTTTATGAAGAAACAAAATTCAAGATAATCAAGAGTCTACAAAAACCAACAAAAGATTTCAACAGGCACACAAAAAAAAAAGGCTAGATCATATATCATTAATCATCTAATAGAAAAGTAAGTATACTAACATTTAAAATCTAGCTTGCTGGAATGAGTATTTTCATTCTAACTCCTTAACCAAGAAAAATTCACAGTTGCCCTCACAATTAACTAAGACTAGGATAAAAAACTTACTCAAATAGAGTTGTACAGTCTGGTGGTGTGGTGGTTGCATGAGTAGAGCTCTACTAGGGTATGGAGTTTGTCTTGCAAAAAGGTGCCCAATTTTCTCGCTACTGCTTCAACTTGATTAGGAAAGAGGATTCGGTGGATGTGAGATTCAAAAGAGAGAAAGGATTACTTCTTGTGCAAGGAAATTTTTGGCTGAAGTTAGAAGAATTTGGCGAATTGGAAGTACAGAGAGTTAGGGTTCGATGTGGAATGAAAATTTTGTCTTTCAATTTTAAATAGTTAATCGTGTGGTATGACTTGTTGTAAAGAATTATTATTCCTTTTTTGAAAAATAGGTCATTTAGCATTTAGGAAATCTGACTTCACCAAACTCACATTTCCAAATGTGAAGACCCGTCTGTTTAGAATAACCAACCCAAAACACCCCTTTTGCAGAACTACTTTTTTTATAATAATTTAAGAATTATCTCCATCAAGCAAAGCCTTGATTAAAGGCCCAACTAGAGCACTCAACTTGGATATCCCTTCCCTTATTTGCTGGATCCTTTACATCAACATTTTCCTCATCTCCTTAAACATTGTAATGATTGGTCTATTCCTAGTTTGAAGAATGACTAAATTAAAGTGTTCACGTATGTTGTTTAGCAGCACATCATATTTTATGTGAATGGGAAAGAATGCCTTGCTCACATATATTGTTTACTAGCATATCATACTTTATATGAGTGTGGAAGAATACCTTGCACAAATTTCTTAAGAGAGGTGCCTTTTTGACCCATGCAAATGCCTCGGGATCAAAGTATTTCATGCTCTCCGTTGTAAAATTATACTGATCAGGTGTTGTGCTTGAAATTGTGTTCCAAAATTTTCTTTTGGGTGCCTCTCAAGGGTGTTTTCTTTTAAAAAAAAATTCTTGTAAAGATGTTGAATACCAAACTTGTGTTCACTACCTGAAAGAATCTCTCAAAATGCTTTGTCCAGCCCCTGCACAATTTCAAAATTACAAGTCACACTTAGTTACTTGAACACTAAACAACATAATCATGCACAAAAATTAGATAGGGAATAATTACCTTTTGCTGGTCAGATATAAAGGTGTAGTGGTACTGGTTCATGATCATTAGATCCTTGCTCAAAATTTCTAGAAACCATCTCTACTGGTCTAGCCTCTTTCTCAACCACAACCCAAGTAATGGGCCACCATCCATTATTAGGATCCACTGACATGGCTACTAATAATTGTCTAGGGTATTGACCATTGCTGTAACAAATGTCAAGCCCAATTATGGGCCTGCAACCACTAAAAAGACCATTTTTTAAGAGTCCAAGCAGCAATATACTCTTATGAATCTAAGGCTCCATTTGGATTAGCTGTGTTTGGGGTTGTTTTTCAAAAATAGCACTGTAGCATTTCGTTTTTAAAATACAAATCTGTTTGGATTAGTTGTTTCTAGGTTATTTTTCAAAAACTATATGAAAAACTTTTACTGTAGATGTTTTTTGGATTATTTTTAGAGGTATTTTTAAAACATATTTTTGGGTATTTTCATAATTTATAATTTATAATTTTTATTTTTATATACATTTATGCATTTATAATACATTTATAAATATTTATAAATAAATATATTTATATATTTATATAAAAATATATAAATGTATTATATTATATATAATACATAATATAAATATATTTGTAAATGTATAAGTGTATATTATTATCAATGTATAAATTATAAATGAATATTAAATAAATGTATAAATTATAAATTATAAATTTTATATTTTTATATAAATATACATTTATGAATTTATAATACATTTATAAATAAATACATTTATATATTTATATAAAAATATATAAATTTATTAGATTATATATAATAAATAATATAAATGTATTTATAAATGTATAACTGTATATTATTGTAAATGTATAAATTATAAATGAATATTATACAAATGTATAAATTATAAATTATAAATTTATATTTTTACATAAATATATATTTATATATTTATAATGTATTTATAAATAATTATAAATAAATATGTTTGTGTATGTATATAAAAATATATAAATGTATTATATTAGATATAATGCATAATATAAATATATTTATAAATGTATAAGTGTATATTATTATAAATGTATAAATTATAAATGAATATTATATAAATGTAAAAATTATAAATGAATATTATATAAATTTATAAATGTATAAATTATAACTTTTATATTTTTATATAAATATACATTTATGCATTTATAATACATTTATAAATATTTATAAATAAATATATTTATATATTTATATAAAAATATATAAATGTATTATATTATATATAATACATAATATAAATATATTTATAAATGTATAACTGTTTATTATTGAAAATGTATAAATTAAAAATGAATATTATATAAATGTATAAATTAAAAATTAAAAATTTTATATTTTTATATAAATATACATTTATACATTTATAATACATTTATAAATAAATATATTTATGTATTTAAATAAAAATTTATAAATGTATTATATTATATATAATACATAATATAAATATATTTATAAATGTATAAGTGTATATTATTATAAATGTATAAATAATAAATGAATATTATATAAATGTATAAATTATAATTTTATTAATGTATATTAATATTATGTATAAATGTATTAATATAATTAATATAAATGTACAAATGTATTAATATTATGTATAAATGTAAAATTAATATTATGTATATTAATATAAATGTATAAATGTATTAGAAAAGTATTATATTATATATAATACATAATATAAATGTATATTGTAAATATACATTAATATATATATTATGTATAAATGTACATTTATATAAATGTATAATATATATAATATATTATATTATATTATACATAATTTATATAATATATAATATTCATATAAATATATTATAAATATGTAAAAATATTTTTTAAATAAAATAAAATATTTATAATATATATAAATAAATATATAAATATTTAATATATGTAATATAAATTAATGTAATAAATATGATGTTTATATAATATTTCAATTTGTAATATTTATTGTATATTTCATTGTATAAATATTTTTATAGTATATAATATATAATTTTCAATTTGTATAATATACATAATATTGTATATATATAATATAATATACATAATATAAAATATTTATACATAATATACATTATTACATTATTACATATTATGTATATTATATATTATACATAACATTATTATACATTATTATACACAATAATGTACATAATAATACTATACATTAATAATGTATACATTATAATATAATGTACATAATATATTATGTATAGATATTTACACATTTATGTATACAATATTACATGTTATGTATATTATATTATGTATATTATATTATATTATGTATAATATTAATGTATATAAATATTTAATAATATATATAATTTTCAATTTGTATATTTCAATTTATATTAATATAATATATACATAATTGAAGTATACAAATTGTAATATACATATGTAGTGATTTTTAATATAATATTTGGATGAGTTTTTGGAGTTGTTTTGGAAATACACATTTACTGTAGCATTTGGAATGTGGAAAACAGTTTTTCAAAAACAGCCCCAAAAACAATGGATCCAAACGGACCCTTAGGTTTTTAATAGACTCCTTGAAGGGTATGTGCAATGTCTTAATAGCTGCGTTGGGATGAGTCTTCTTCAACTCCTCACAATAATTCCTAAGCAATTTGTATTACTCCACATCAGACCCCTTTATATTTTTAGTGCAACTAACTTGGCTTTGCTAGCTTGTGCCCTTGTGATCTTGCACCTGGACTCTTTATCAACGTGTCTTAACTATTATGAAATAACTAAAGGTGTGGATGTCCCTTTGTATTCCGAAGAGGGTTAATTCATGATTTATGACTACATTATGTATAGAAGTTACAATCCATAAATCTATTCATGTAGTGGAGAAATCGTTTCATAAGTTTCTTTATATTCTTGTAATAATGAATGTTAAATTAGGATTGATGTACATTTAATCTTGTAGTACCTATACATAGAGGTACCTTGGCACCTCTTGGGATGACTTTTGGTATTAGTTGGAATAATAAGAGAATCATTCTCCATTTCTCTACTTATTTCTCTAATATTTCAATTCCTATTATAGTATTTCATTTTATTAGTTTTATAATACGTTATCAGCACGAGTCTCTACTTTTGAGCAAAAGGTGAAAACGGAGGCTCTACCTTGAACAAAAGTGGAACACAAGATTTTGCCGAAATTCTACCTGTATTTTTTCAAGTAACTTCTGAGGTAAATTTCTAACTCAAAAACTTATTTTAATTTCTTATAGCTAATCTTACAAAACAAGAGTTCATACCTCTTGATATTTCTGAAAAAAATTATTTATTATGGGTATTGAATGTTGAAATTCATCTTGAGGCAATGGGTCTTGGTAATACTATTGTTGAAAAAAATGAATCCTCAAACCAAGACCGTGCCAAAGCTATGATTTTCTTTCGTCATCATTTAGATGAACGATTAAAAATAGAGTATCTTACTGTTAAAGATCCTCTTGTCCTTTGGCAAGATTTGAAAGAAAGATTCGATCACCTGAAGTTGGTCGTTCTTTCAAAAACCCGATATGATTGGCTTCATTTACAGCTGCAAGATTTTAAATCTGTCAACGAATATAATTCAACCATGTGCAGAATCACTTCTCAATTATCATTATGTGACAAAAAGTCACTGATAAAGATATGTTAGAGAAAATATTTTCTACTTTTCATTTCTCTAACATGCTCCTGCAGCATCAATATCGAGAGAAGAGATTTAAAAAGTATTCTGAACTTATTGCATGTCTTGTCTTGACTAAACAAAATAATGAATTATTGCTGAAAAATCATGAGTCCTGACCAACTGGTGCAAGTCCATTTCTTGAAGCGAATGCAACTCAATTTCAAAATTCTGGTCGAGGTCGTGGACATGACCGTAGAGGTGGCCGTGGATGTGATCGTAGTAGATTTGTGCTCTGTGAAAATTATAACTGTGGCAAACAACAAAATATTTTTCAAAAGAGAAAAAATAACTACGATCAGAAAAATGGAGAAAAGAAAGTTTATGATGAAAAATGCTACCAATGTGGTATAGAAGGTCATTGGTCCCGTACCTGTCGTACGGCTAAACATCTTATTGACCTCTATCAAGTATCATTAAAAAGAAAAACAAAGGTGTTGAGACAAATTTCATTGATCAAAAGAATGATTATAATAATTGTGATGATACTGATATGACACACTTCGATGTAACTGATTTTTTTGAACATCCTGAAGATGTCAACAAATATCTCATGATTATTTAGATATTTTATGATACTTTATATCTTTCATGTAATTTTCTTTCTATTTAATATTTATTTTCGCATCTTTATTAATATTTATTTTTGTTTGAAATTTTCTTCTTGAAGAAGAAATAGATGTCAAATATTTAGGATTAAATAATAGTGATGATGACATTTGTCTCATTGATAGTGCTAGTACGCATACCATATTGAAATATAAAAAATATTTTTCTTATTTAAAAATGAGAGAAACAAACGTTAATACCATTAGTGGTAGTGCAAAATTGATTGAAAATTTCGGAAGAGCCACTTTATTTCTCCCTGAAGGGACTAAAATTGTCGTGAATAATGCACTACTCTCTCCCAAGTCTCGGAGAAACTTATTGAATTTTAAAGATATCCGCGAAAATGGATATCATATCGAGACAATGACTGAGACAAATGATAAATTTTTATTAATCACAAATATCATTTCTGGGCAAAAATGCGTAGTAGAAAAATTACTTTCTTTTTTTTTTTTGCTTATATTATGCACAAACTAGTGCAATTAAAATTCATCACCTAGTAGACCAGAAATCTACTCTTCCTAATGATTTTATGGTTTGGCATGATCATCTCGGATATCCCGGATCTATAATAATGAGAGGAATAATTGAGAATTCACATGACTACTCATTGAAAAATCAAAAGGTATTAAAAGCCATTGAATTCTCTTGTGTTGTTTGTTCTCAAGGAAAATTAATTATTAGACCATCACAAGTTAAAGATAGGACTGAATCCCCTACATTTCTAGAACGAATTCATGGTAATATATGTGGGCCTGTAGATCCACAATGTGGACCATTTTGATATTTTATGTTACTAATTGATACATCAACTGGATGATCACATGTATGTTTATTATCTACTCGCAACCTGGCATTTGCGAGATTGCTTGCTCAAATAATTAAATTGCGAGCTCAATTTTCAGATTATCTAATAAAGAAAATTCGTCTAGATAATGCTAGTGAATATTCGTTATATGCTTTTGACGAATATTATATGTCAATTAGAATAACTGTTGAATATCCTGTAGCTTATGTTCACAGACAAAAATGTTCTAGCCAAATCATTCATTAAACGGCTACAATTAATTGCTAGATCATTATTGATGACTAAACTTCTTTCATCTGCTTGGGGACATGCTATATTAGATGCAGCAACACTTGTGAGAATTAGACTGACAAGTTATCATATTTATTCTCCCCTACAATTAACTTTTGATTATGAACCTAATATTTCTCATTTACGAATATTTGATTGTGTGATTTATGTTCTAATTACATCGCCCCAATGATGTAAATTTGGCCCCTAAAGCAGAATGGAAATATATGTCGATTATGAATCACCTTCAATTAATAAATATATGGAACCATTGACAGGTAATTTATTTACTGCGAGATTTACAGATTGTCATTTTGATGAATCATATTTTTCAACATTAGGGAAAGATAAAAATCAACCGAAAAGGAAATTACTTGAAAAATATCATTGAATTTCCTCGATCCTCATACAAAATAATATGAACTAGAAGTTCAAGAAATTCTTCATTTGTAAAATGTTGCAAATTAATTGCCAAATATATTTATCGACTCCAGAAGAGTCATTAAATCAACTATTCTTACAGGATATATTGTGATTAAAATTGATGTCCCTGAAGAATATGCACAAGTACTATAAATAAATTTAAGGCCGGCCTACCTAAATAATGTATAAATTGATTCAAATAGTTCCGGAGATTAAATAAATGTCATGACAAAATTCAACTTCTTGAAGAGGTTGCTCCTGAAGAGCCAACTCCTGAAGAGAATGAAATCATAGAAAATTTAATTAGAGCCTAATGAAATGTAGCACTTAATATTATAGAAATTGATGAGGATCATGAATCTAGATTGGTTGATGAATGTTAGTATAGAAATGATTGGCCAAAGTGGAAAGATACGATCCAATCTGAATTGGACTCACTGGCTAAAAGAAAAGTTTTTGGACCTGTAGTCCAAACACCTGAAGGTGTAAAGTCAGTAGGATATAAATGAGTATTTGTGAAAAAATGAAAAGATAAAAATGAAATTGTGAGATATAAAGCGAGACTTATAGCCCAAGGATTTTCAGAAAAGCTTAGATTTTGATTATGATGAAACGTATTCATCAGTAGTGGATGCCATCACATTTAGATATCTTATGAGTTTTGCAGTACATGAAAAATTAGATATGCATCTAATGGACGTCGTTACTGCATATTTATATGGGAATCTTGAAAATGTATTTATATACGAGAATCCCCGAAAGATTCAATATACTTGAAGCATGCAAATCAAATCCTAAAGATATTTATTCTATTAAATTACAAAGGTCTTTGTATGGGTTCAAACAATTTGAATGTATGTGGTATAACCGTCTCAATGAATGTCTAACTAGAGAAGGTTATACAAATGATCCAATATGTCCATGTATTTTTATCAAGAAAAATGGATCAAATTTTGTAATAATTGCTGTATATGTTGATGATCTAAATTTGATTGGAACTCCTAAAAAGATTTAAAATAGTATTGAATATTTGAAGAAGGAATTTGAGATCAAAAATTTTGGAAAGACAAAATTCTGCCTTGATTTACAAATTGAGCATTTGAAAAGTGGAATTTTTATCCACCAAACTGCTTATACTCGAAAGATATTAAAACGATTTTATATGGATAAAGCACATACATTAAGTACCCCAATGCTCGTCAGAGCACTAGATCATAATAAAGATCCTTTTAGATCATGAGAGGAAAATAAAGAGACACTTGGTCCTGAAATATCATATCTCAGTGCAATTGGTGCACTAATGTATCTTGCTAATTATATAATACCTGATATATCATTTGCAGTAAATTTATTAGCAAGATTTAGTTCCTCGCCTACAAGACAACATTGGAATATTATTAAACATATTTTTCGTTATCTCCAAGAAACAATTGATCTTGACTTATTTTATTCAAATAAATCTAAGTCTGAATTGGTTGGTTATACTGATGTTGGATATTTATCTGACCTACATAAAGTAAGATCTCAAACTGATTATCTATTTACATATGGAGGTACAACTATTTATTAGCGATCTACTAAACAATCATTAGCCGCTACTTTATCGAATCATGCTGAAATAATAGCAATACATGAGACTAGTCGAGAATGTGTTTGATTAAGATCAATGACCCACTATATCCGGAAGAGTTGTGGGTTAAACTCCGAAAAAGAAAATCCTCCAACTATATTATATGAAGATAATGCAGCTTGTATATCCCAATTAAAAGAAGGATATATTAAAGGAGATATGACGAAACACATTTTACCAAAATTCTTTTCTACTTATGATTTGCAAAAGAATGGTGAAATTGATGTGCAACAAATCCGATCAGACAATAATTTGGCAAATTTATTTACCAAGGTATTGCCAACTGCAATATTTGAGAAATTGGTGAAGAGTATTGGAATGCGACGATTAAAAGATCTCAAATGATGTTTGCATTAGGGGGGGGAAATTAATACACAGGAATAGTGTACTCTTTTTCCTTCACTAGGGTTTTCGTCCCGATGGATTTTTCCTTAGTAAGGTTTTAACGAGGCATATTCTTTATGTAATGGACATCTAAGGAGGAGTGTTATGAAACAACTAAAAGTGTGGATGTCTCTTTGTATTCTCAAGAAGGTTAATTTATGATTTATGACCACATTATGTATAAAAGTTACAATCTATAAATCTATTCATGTAGTGGAGAAACCGTTTCATAGGTTTCTTCATATTCTTGTAGTAACGAGTGTTTAATAGGATTGATGTATTTTTAATCTTGTAGTACCTATATATAGAAGTATCTTGGCACCTCTTCGGATGAATTTTGGTAGTAGTTGAAATAATAAGAGAATCATTCTCCATTTCTCTACTCATTTCTCTAATATTTCAATTCCTATTATAGTATTTCATTTTATTAGTTTTATAACATCAACTCTCTAATAGGTAGTTTTTTGTTGGCTCTTATCCTCTCTTCATATCTTTTAGCCAACCAATTAGATGTCATCTGTCTAGTCTTCCATGCATGACCATAATTCTAGTGCATGTCATAAATAATCTTCACAACCAACTCATTTGACCCTAAACACCTAATTGTAGATACAAAGACATGCTAGAGATAGGGAGGTTCACACTTTACTCTAACTCTTTTCTTCTCATTCTTAACAGGTTTATCGGGCTTTCCATTAACAATTGAATAGTTTTTTTTATAATTAACTTGAATTCTTTATCTCCTGTAAATTTTAGCTCACAAAAAATTTTGGGTCCTTCATGTCCCTCTCAAGGACAAAATCAACAAATTTTAGTTGGTGTTCTTCTTCTTCCTCGTCAAATTTGTCATTCCTATTGTACAGCTGCTCAGCAAGTCCATTATTGGCAAACATAGCAATATTTTGTTGATGTGAGGTGCTACTCTTGTCATAGCTTGTACTGCCACCACTTTACTTTTCAAGTCCAGTAGTGTGGGTATTCGACTTATTTTCTTCAGCATCAGTGACTGTCTCATTTCTAGTTATGGACTCACTTGCATGTGGGTTTGAATTTGCTATTTTTTTGGAACATACAATCATCTCTGGTCATCTCTACAGTATTGATCATCTTCACTAAAATGCTCTTCCTCAAAGCTCTCACCCATAACTTCTAGTATCTCGCCCTTCCTTTTACTGTCATTGTTTCCATTTGCAAATGTCCTTCTATCCTCTTTGTTGGTCCTCTCAACAATTGCTTTGTCATTAATCACTTGGGAAGCATCACCTCCCACATCACTTCCCTCATTAACATTTCAAAATGCCTTATACCTTCTCCAGTCCCCTGCCTAGAAGAGTTGCCACTTGAACTACCCTCACCATCCCCCTCTCTACAAGGCTTGCTCCCTAAACCACCCTCACCAACTCCTTGCCTATAAGAGTTGGCACTTGAACTACCCTCACCAGTCTCCTCACTACAAGTCTCGCTCTCTAAATCACTCTCACCTACCCCTTTTGTTGACTTTTTCTTAGATCCACTGCTAAGTGCTAACCACTATGTCAAAACATGGCTCTCTTATCATTCTACCTCTACCATCTAGTTCTTCTATTAATTTACCTGGCTTTTTTGAGTTTGAGCAACCTCCTTTGTAGGTGACTCATATTGCGTTTGAAGATTTTTTTTCCAATGACACATGATCACATTACACCTCCATTAGTTTGAACTTTTTTAACCATTTCCAAGACTCATTGATGTCTACATCCATTTGCAATAGCCTTAACCCATGGTTCAAGTCACCATTAGACTCAATGTAATAATAAAGCATACTATCTGTATGACCTAACTCCTTTACCGTGATATTTATCTCATGCACAAATATCCTTTCACCATCACATAAGTCTACATAGTTAACTTCACCATTAACATATGACTTGTAGTTGGAACCAGAAATACGACTGCCATGGTGTAATCTTATGGAAAATAGAACTGAATCCTCCTCTGCACATTTAAATTATAGATTATTAATGGACTTAATATACTATTCAATTAAATTATTAGATGTATGACCAAATTCCCAAATTTCTAAACTATATACAAATGAAATATAATAATTCTGCTAACTACATTAGTAGAAAACAAGTACAACCAATAGAACCCCATAAAATGCATTTTTGTAAACAACAAACTTGTTTTTGCTCCTCGTAATCAAACAATAACAAAGCAACAACAGTTTCTTAAACCCTATAATTGCAATACATGGCATTTATAATAATGCAATGCCAAACTACTCAAAATAAGAGCTAATCGACTTACCGTAAATTAAGTATGGATCTAATTGTAGTCCTCGCTCTCTTATCATCCAGTTCATTTTTTGCTTCTAATCTGAAACACCCACCCAAAGCTTTTGATTCTGTTAGCCGACTGCTACTTTGCAATCGGACAGACTTCCCAAGAAGATGTTTCCATTTTCAAAGAATTTTAGAGAACTAAGAAAGTAGAGAGGAAGCAAAGGAGGCCCTTCAACACTTTTCTCCTTTTTTTTTTAAATTTCATTCTTATCGCGAGACTTCTTCTATCTATTCGATCGTTTTTGCCCCTAATACCATCATCTCTAATGATGAAATCTAACAAAAGTCCTTAAATTAAGCATTTTTTTTGTTTAGAGGCATAATCTGTTACAGTTTATAGTTGAGGGGCCAAAATAAAAAAAAAGTGAATAGTTTAGGGGCCTGCTGAAAAGTTTCCTCTTTTCTAACAGGCATGCAATTATTTACTTATTTGGTTGATTAATTGACTATGATTAACTATTCATGTCCTCTAATTTAGACTCTATGTTTTTTATTTGTGTGTTTGAGTATTTTAAAATTTCAAGAGTGACTACACAAAAGTTACTATGAAGTGTTATAGATTGGAAAACTAAATAAATGAATTATGAGGGAGTAGAACTTTGGCACTTCATATACTCTGTCTAGCATCTCTGTCCAAGGTCCCTGTCTAACTCAAAACAACATCTATTTACTTGAACGGAAAAAAAAAAGAAAAAAAAAAGATCATGTGGCTTTTGGTCTCTCCCAAATCACCGCCTTTTCGGCTTGCATTTTTTTTTTTTGCCACATTACAGCTTTTATTTTCATGAAACAAACCTCTAATCTAGAGCTGCAAACATATTGCAAAAAGTTGAGTCCAGAACTCAATGACAAATTAATAATCCAAATCGTGAGAATTTCGATAGGATTTTTAGCCCAACCTTTTGTATGACTTGGATTAGGAATAGAGTCCATGTTCAGATATTAAAAAGCGGAATTTGCTGTAGAAAATGTTGTCTGCCCTAGATATTGGAAAATACAAATGTACTTAATTTGGCGGATTAAATGGAAGTTTGTCCTTGCCTTAGGTGCTCCTATCCTAGGGTATTTTTTAGATTCAAACCCGGACTTCATGGACTGGTTACCTAATAGTGTCCATGGGTACTTATGATTGTGTATTTAATAAAAGTTAAATTCAAAAACAATAAAAATATATAAAAATTTAAATATGACAAAAATACTATCTAATTACCATTTTGCGAAACAGAAATCCATATTCAAGAATGTTGTGTGCAATAATTATGAACTCAAAAGATGGAATATTATCTATTAATTGAATTTTATTGAAAATTCTTATCTATGTTGTTCAATATTTAAAATTGCATGTCCTTAAACCTCCTCCAAGTTTTTTCATAATATATGCGAGTTGAAGTAAGGTGTGAATTTGGGTATGAATTGGGACCTGATATGATTTAAATCATATGCCACATAAATTTATAAAGTGTGATCACATTGATGCTTTTTGGGGCCAGCTATGATTAACACTATGGATTTTAAAGTCATTCTATCATAATTTTTTGATGGTATCATAGTTTTTAACTCCCACTAGTCAAATGAGGGGCAAATTTCTAGAAATAATGCCAAAAAAAGTCACAGAATTGGGAAAAAAATACACACCGTTTCTTCATATAAGATCGTTGCAATTGAGTTGTGGGGCGACCCTAACATTTCTTTTCCTTTTTCATTTTTTTCGACATGATTTGAAAACTTTTGCATTGGGTCTGGAATGCAAAAATGAATTTTGTTTTTTTTAAAAGGGATGCTGCAGCACATATCAATTAAAAAAAAATCAACGCCATCATTATTGCGCATACATGCAAAAGGACAATTCTTAATCCCACATTCATAGTTTAATTCCAAAAGACACATGCTCGCATAGCATATTTCTTTCATAAAAAAAATTATTTTCTTTTAGCAACAAGGAGAAAAGAAAAATATTTATGAGATTCTTTCAACTATAGAATATTTGGTTCTTCTCAAGCTTTACCAGTAAATCTAAATTCACATTCTGAATTTCCTTGAAAAAAACATTAATTGTAACAAAAATAACACATGAGACTTTGGCTCTTCAGCATTAAATCAACTAATGAAATTATCATAATTAACTATTAACTATCTTGTTATTTTTTTTTTATTAGCAACGATACATTTGGCCTAAGGTGGATGGGTATACAGATCTAACTAGACTAAGGGAGTGTTATGACACAATTCTTAGATTTTTTTTCACTACACGTGAGGTTTGAACCGTCACCTACAGCCCATGAAGGAACTTAAGTCCCTCCCTGGTTATTAGTATATCTAATTTGGTATATCAACATTCTCACCAATGCTATACACGGGTCACATTTTTTGATGAAAACACTCATATTATTTTATAAATATACAAAGTTACTTGAAAAGAAAAGGTTAAAAGTTCAAAATGGTGTCTATTTTAGGGTCAACTTGTATCAAAATATGTTATTTTATCTAAAAGTAAAAGAAAAAAATTTTACTCATGCAAGGTAAGCTATGACCTAAATCATCAACTTGAGAAATTGTCTAAAAAAATTTGTTTACTTTTCATATATTTTTGCAATTGTCTATCATTTATTCTGTTTAGAAAATTTATCTCCTACGACATATTATGCCCTAAGAATTCGTTATACTATTAAATTACCTACAAACAAATAAAAATTAATTCAGAAGGTGTTGTTTGAAGATATTTTTTTAATAATTTTTTCCATAAAAAGATTCAAAGATATTCAAAATAAACTAAAAAAAGACAAAAAATAGGAAACATCCAAAAAAATACCAAAAATACAATCACCACATTCTGCTCATTGCACTCTCTGCTATCTCTCTCAACATGAATAGTATAGTTTTTAAAAAATAACCCCAAAAACAGCTAATCCAAACGGACCCAGAAACATCCAAAAAAATACCAAAAATACAATCACCACATTCTGCTCATTGCACTCTCTGCTATCTCTCTCAACATGTGGCTCCACTTCTCCTATTACTCTCATCCCCCCTTTTTTACCACACACTTCCTTATAAATGCAACAGTGTCGCCACATCTAGGACACCATTTAAAAAAAAAAAATCTTTTTGGGATTCGAATGCAAAAGTTTGCAAATGGTGTTGAAAAAAATGAAAAAGGAAATGATATGTCAAGGTGTTGCATAGCTCAATTGCAGTGACCCTATATGAAGAAATGGTGTGCATTTCCCCCTAAATTTGTGACTTTTTTTTACATTATTTCTAAAAATTTGCTCAAGTGAGGTGACAAAGTGTATACATGCAACCATTGGGCTTTGGTCTGCCCTCCCTCGTGCATTAGCGGGAAGTATAATACTTCCTTTCGTCATAAGATTTAGAAAATGCATTAATACACTTGTCTGGTTTAAAAACTCACCTCCAATCTCATACAAGTCTAATTAGACACGCTCTCCCCTCTAGTATAAGAGTAGAATAGATTGTTGACGATAGATCCAAAAGAGAAAGAAAATGCAGGAGGTGAGGAACAAAGTGGATATATCCAATATTGGAATGATAAAGGGTGATTCCGTATTGCGTTGAGAGGGTAAAGCATGATTAACGCTACATAAAATATCAATGGGAAAAAACTTGGTGCAATATTGCAGAACAGGTAGCACAATTTGCTTGAAACTCAGATCATGGCTTCATTTGGTTTTTCTATTGCCACCAACCATCCTTAACACTAGAAGAAAAGAACTTAATTCTGCATTCACATTTGATGCAGGAAATGATAACCAACAAAAATCTGTATCATCACAGGTGCTGTGCTGTACTATGGAAAATTACATAGTTTCACTTTCCAACATAATCTAAGAAGTAGAAAATAACTTTTGACTTAGCAACAAATAATTGAAAAAATGAAACTTGAAATGAGAACCACTTAAACTAGAACTGCCAAAAGATCAAGGTCTAGTTAGAGCAGAACATTCATAGTCGTCCCATCAATTAATAAGCAATCTCCAGAAATATCCTATCAGACATATTCAAGTCAAAAAAACAAAAGAATAAGGAAAAAGAGTACAAAGAAAGAAAGCTGATATTTGCATTCCTATTTTGGATGGACCTTCTTCTTCTTGACATGGCAGTTGCAATTATGCATGCTGGTTATGCATCCTAACTTCCTCTTCATTTCTTTCCACATGTTCACTTTTCCTTTTCTAGCTTTCCTGCAGCTACCATTCAGGATTTCCCTTCTCATCATATCGCATTCTCTTTCCAGTTCCAACACTTTGCTGCTCATCTTTTCCATCTCTGCCTTGATCACTTCTTCTTCGCTGTTGCAACCCCTTGTTGCTGCTTCCTCTTCCTCTTCCTCTTCCTCTGCCCCTTTTAAAAATAATCTCCCCTCCTCTGATCCCTTGATTTCCTTTGGCATAGTCTCTCGCATTTGCAACTGAACTGCAAATAGCACTTGCACCATTACTCTCACAGGCAATCTTTCATTCCTTGAAGCATGTAAGCAAGCTTCTGGAGACATCTTGCTGCAATCCAACAGGTGGCATACCTCTTCTCTCTCAGATTCTGTCAGATATCTATGCTTGTCTAAGTAGATATCTATAGCCCTGTACATTCCATCTGAATTTTGTAGAATTCCTCTAGATGCTGCAAGTGAAAAGTCAGTAAGTGATATAAATGTGCTCATCTTTAAGTCTATGTCACTAGCAATTTCAATCAGAAAGTTCTCAATAAGTTCTGCCACTGTGATCAATTCATGTCCATCTTTTCCAGTATAATTGCGATAGAAATTCTTCATGAGCCTCCTCACGCATTCTGTGTCATACCGTTCTTCCTTGGCATATCCTTGAGAAGGTATCAGGAGATCTTTCACAGTCGCCTGGTCTAATTGCTTCCCAATCCTGATTTCAAATCCATTTCTACACTCGTTACTAGCATCGAAGGCTATTGCAGACCGTAGCATTTCAAATAGTAATGCACAGGGTATTAGTCCTCTTGCATTTGGTAACATTCTCTCCACTGCTTCAATTATCTCTCTCTGGATACTTTTCTTGTAAATTGAACCATCATCCCCTTCTTTCATGCTGAAAAGTACCCACTTTTTTGCATACTGACATACAGCTGCACCTATGTATTCTGCTGGGATTTTCCGCTCAATCATTGCACCAATGATGGGCTCATAGAGCCTGAGAGACAATATTGACAAATCTTCATATTTCCATTCCAAAGCAAAGAGTTTCCTCCGAACATTTGGCCTGAAGTAATTTTCATTGTCCTCTCCTTCATCATTGGAGGTCAAGTCCTTGAATGATTCTCCAAGAAGATGCGGATGTTCCAAAGCCTTTAAGATTATTGATTCGACACAGGCACCAACCAGGCCAAGATCCGCTGCTTGTTGAAGAATATCCTCTGCGGCCTTGAGGGCTCTAATGGATTTGTTCCAACTAGAAACAACTTGGTGTTCAAAGAAGTCCAGAGCCTTGCTGAACAAATTATTGGTGCAGTGGCTCTCAGTCATTCCAAGGTAGTGGGCTAGGCAAGCAACATGCGTGACATTTTCGGTTGACAGGTTGATTTCGTAGCCATAGCAGAATCTTGCAACTAGCTCAAATGTTTCTGGGTCAGCAGGGGCATCTCTAAGAACATTTGTGAGATCCTCACTTGGATGATCTTTGAGCAACACAGCTAGCTTTGATGATTTAGAAGCCAGAAGTTCCTAATACAGTTAACAACTATCAGATTTATATAAACTTTAAACAAAGCAGAAGGGATATCTAAATCAGGGCCTTTAAAAGACAAGATTTTCTTAACCAATTAGAGGATGAAAAAAATGGGAAGCGAAATGGCTCCATCTAGAGGATGTTCTTACCCTGTCTAGTGTAAAAGGTACACCATCAACACAAAGTTGCACTTCTGATGATGCTTTAGATTTTGACTTCCTGATCAAAGAAGAAAAAATGGTTTACAAAATTGATTCCTAGATTAACAAAGAAGGGTATGGTCCTTAACTTATTACCTGGTTGCAGAATCCATAAACTGCCCGGTGGCCATTATATATAGCTTCCAGTGATGCAACAAATTGGTTCCAGAACAAGGAGATGATGATTATTCAAATCTGCAAGCTAGACAAAAATCTTGAAACCCTGAGATCAAATTATTCTCCAGTAATACAACAAATTAGTATGTTCTTATCTTGGTTCAATTTATTTGCAATAATATACAGATATTTGTGAAGCAACAACAGTGCATCTGAGGTGATATGTAATGCAGTAACCATAACTTAAGTTTTCCAGCCCATACTTCAATCAACGGATGCTCAATTGAAACTTAAATAACTTCTGGTATCAGTGTTACATTGAATACGGTATAAACTTTTTAGCTACATAATCATGAAATTTAATGCTTATTTTGAACAACAAAGATCCTGTAGATGATGTAAAGGACAGTTTTCAATGACTATAGGCAGCCTAATGTGTAACTCAGTCAAATTAAAGCCAAGTATGATCATCACTCACACTAAAAGACGATTGCAACTTGTGATTCAATTCCAATAACTGCACCAGCAAAAAATATAACCAATAAAACATGCGTGTCATAATAGACATCAAAATGCACTGTAAAACTTCCCCAAAACACGTTTTAAAAAGACAAATTGGTAAACTAGAGGAAAATACAAAATGGTAAATTAGAGGAAAATTTTGGAAAATAGTGAAGTCATAAAGATGTGTAGAAAATAATGATAGTACCTTCTTGAAGGGCTTTTTCACCTTAGTACTAGATCCAGCAGCAACACAAAAGTTTTGCATATTTTGTGAAAGCTGAGAATTCTCTTCATTGTTACTAGACATATAAGTGTAGATGAACATATAACATGTGAATGTTTATCCTACTGTTTGACTCTTCCAACGTTCAACCCAAAAATCAGGATTTCTGTTAGGGATAATTTCAGAAACCTCAAGGAGGTTTCTGATAATTTCATTGCCCTCTCTTGAAGTTTTGAAAATACCACTTACCTCCCCTATTAGTCATTTGGAACCCAATGCTTATCTCATAAATGGTGACATGACTTTACTATCCTTACAACTTAGGAAATATTACGTATTTATATGGAGAGAAACAATTTAGTCACTTGTACTAAATTAACCATGATTTTGAATATAAAAAAAATTAAAAATCTTGAATACTAAATTTTATAATGATAATTGTTAGCATTTTGAAATTCTTTTTCTATATTTTAGTAGTTCTTATAATTTCTTTCTCCTAAAAAATGATTAAAATTCTGATTAAATATTATTATTTCATAAGAAAAACAAGATGAATATGAAAATACACAAAAAGAGGGTAAAGTATTAAAATATGTTTACAATTAGATTTTATTAAGTTATGGATAAAATGTAACTACGCATAATCTATTCTTTCCTTTCTTTTCCAAAATATTTGGTCTTTCTTTTCTTTTCTTTGTATAAGTTATCCAAACAAAATGGTTAGAAAAAAAATTTTCCACTTTGATTTATTTGCTTTTCCATTAAAATCTTACCCTTTTATTAATCCAAGCGTAACTTGAGAGTTGTATTTTTTTTTAATTACAAATGATGGAAATATCTATTAATTTTCTACACACTGACAGTATATACATTTCACCATTGGATGCACAACACATAATCTGAATCTAAATTTGAAACCCAAATTTTGCACACGTATCATACATCGAACCGTGATAGTGTATACACTGTTAATATATATAAGAGTTACTCATATTTTTTATTATTTGCCATCTATTGTGATTTATTTCTTATAAAGGCCATACTTGTCTTGTTCAATTCCTTTTCAAAATCTTTCAAATTTTGATACTAATAGCTAGTTTGAATGTTTAGCTTAGAAAAAAAAAACATGGGAAATGTTAAGTTATGAAAGAAAAAAAGAGAAGAGTTTTTAATGTTGTTTGGGAATTAAAGTAGGAAAAGGCATGATTTTGGATATATATGTCAATAAAAATTTGTTTAGTATACCTTTGAGGACAAAATTGGCATTTAGAAAAATTTTATTAGGCATTCTTGGCTTTTGTAATGCTTTCTGCCTGCATTTGGGCGGAAAACTGTGGTAGCCATAACAATAGGAGCTCATTCATCCAAATTAGACGCTTTTCATCATTTGCCGTCCTTTAAAAACTCCCAAATGCTAGAAAGAGTGTCTTTTTTATCACATTTTTTCATCAAATCGCAGCTCCCAAACTAGTTATAAGAGTTTAGAAATTTTTTGCATAAATCTTGATTCCGAATTAATAAGTTTTCCTCTCCAATACTTTGATTTTGTTATTTTATATGGTACTATGAAAATGGTTATTATTACTAAATTCTATTACGCTCATGCTAAAGTTTAGTCTTTATTATCTATTTTTAACTAATACTTCCTTTTGATAACCAATTAGTAATAAGTTAAGGGGTATTTTTGGTATGAAATATTCTTCTTACTCTTGAAATCATTTTTTTATTGTTGATTTTTTTGAATTGGACTAATTTGTTACAAGAACATTAGTTTTAAGGGAGGTTAATGATATTTTGAAAACTTCAAGGGAGAACAGTGAAATTGTTATAAACCTCAGGGGAGGTTTCTGAAATTATCCCTTTCTGTTATTTTCAAATCTCGAAAGATTTAGATGGATAAAGCCAAGCAGAAAATAAGAAATGAAGCAAGAAAAGTTCTACAAGCCATACTAGAACGTTAGCTAGATTTTTAAAAAAATTAAGTTATTTCCGAAATATAATTAACAAACTAATTTTCTTGCAAAATTGATATATCCACCAATTATCACTAACAAAATATTAATGTGGTTGGACACAAACTTGAAAATGTGACCACAAAGATTCTTATTCTTTTTCCAAGAAAAGAAAACAAAAAATGAAATTGACTTCCAAGATTTATTTTATTTTATTTCGTTTTATTTTTTTGTGGCGAATATAGCATGGTAATTTTGGTAGTTTATATGGTTCCTTCTTGATCCAAACGCACCCAAACTCTCTCTGTTTCACTACCCTCTGTATTTCAATGTTAGAAACTACTACAACTTCTGCTCTACATCAGCACCAAAATTTCCCTCTTCTTTCAACAGCCAAATCCACCCCAGTACTTGTCATTCACAACTATAATTTATCCATCTCTAAAAAGAGGAAAAACCCATGTTTCCATTCCCTTTCTTGCTCAGACTACAAGAAGCGACTTCAAGTTTCAGCCACCAGAAAACAGCAGCAAGAACAGCAAGAGCAGCAGGAAGAGCAGAAGCTGCTTTCTGGATTAAGTGATCAGATATGTGAGTATCTGTGCAAATACTTGTGGGTTTTTGTGTATTTGTGAAAGGTTGAATCTTTTTCATTAATTTGTTTCTGGAGTTGAACAGGGAATGGAAAAAAATCACTTCAAGAAAATGGTTCTGATGAAGCAACTGATTTAGGGTGGTTGCCTGCTTTTCCTTATGCATTGTTTGCTTCTATGTTCAATTTCCTCTTTGGATATCACATTGGGTAATTTTCTGTCTCTCAATTTCATGTGCTAAAGTTGGTAAAAAATCACAGTTATATCTAAACTTGTTTTACTCAAAAATAAACGTATATCCATGTTTGTTGTTGTCTGAGTAATGGTCAATCTCACACTCAATTGACCTTTTTGCACAATTGTTGTTTGAGGCACTGATTATGTTAGATTCTATGTTTCCTATTAACTTTCTTGGTTGTCTAGTGCAGAGTGATGAATGGTCCTATTGTCTCTGTTGCCAAAGAACTTGGTTTTGAAGGAAATTCCTTTCTCGAGGGACTTGTTGTTAGTACATTTATTGGTGGTGCATTTGTTGGAAGCATTAGCTCTGGTTTTCTTGTGGATAAACTTGGTTGTAGGCGAGCCTTTCAAGGTGACACAATACCTCTTGTTCTTGGTGCAATCATCAGGTAATTACATGGGCTCTATTGGTGTTGCTGTTTATTTTACCCTGGCAATATACTGGGGTATTTCCAATTTAATCCTTTATTATAATCGAATTCATTTTCTTGCTTAAAATTATGTCTGTGATTTTGTTTGGTTTTCTTGTTTTTTGTATTCAATTTGTCCACCAAGCCATACTGCCTTCTTGTTGGAATATCCAAAGAATGGCATTTTGGTGTGCTTCAATTGTTTTCAAGATTGACCACCTTTAAATGCTCTCCAGAATGTATCTAAGTTGGTATTTTGCATGTCTTTACTGGAAAAATAAGATTGTCACCTCGAGAAGATGATTACAACCCTTCAAAAAAGTTGTAACAACTGGTAAAAACAAATGGGAAAGAAGTATGCACGAAATCAATGATCGCTCCTTGCATATATGTCATATTTCATCTGTGTGTTTTTGAAGTCATAAACATGCATCGTTCTATAAAAGTATACAGACTTTCTCGGGTTTTATATGATAATCATACCTCACACCTCTCTATACCTTGATGCATAAGATAACTTTGAAGAAGTAAACTTTTGTTGCACTATACCTTTAAGCTTATCCTGCCTTTTCCAAGAACCTACTGTCACAGTGATGCATTTCTGCAGGTGCTTAATACTCAACAAATTGATTGAAATTTGTGGCCATTACGTAAAATATATTGAAATCAGCTAGTGTGATATCTTATTAGTTGCATGTGTTCTAAGTGTATAAGGGTGAATAATCATTATCAATGCCCCCTAGTCCTTAGACTACCTTTGAGCTTTACAATTTTCTTTCGCTTAAAGATTTTTTTGGTTTTCTTCCTGACTGTTGAAAGCATTGTACCATGCACCTACAAGTTTCTCCTCCCAATGCTTATTGGTCAAATTCTACCTAATTAAATTGTTGTTCCACTCTATCATTTCAGGTTTTCAATTGTCTCCATTACATGTTGTTAGCAGATTCAAACTGACTCTTTAGCTTATTGCCTTTTGTAAACATCTATCGGAGCTAAAAACCCTGATGATATATTTTGGGCCACATTTTTGTGAATTTTGGCTACACTAATTTCTTTTTGTTGCTATCTTTGGATGATCTACAAAGTTAAAAGCTGATGTGTTGAATTTTCTTGCCAGTTCTTCGAGTGGAAATAAAGAAGTATAATTTGAGTCTTAACCAAATCAGGAGGTTATTCTGTATCAATTTTGAGGTTCGTAGTTAACTGTAAGAGTATCATATCATATATATATGAGCCTTGAATTTCTATAGTTTTATGGCCCGGATAGGTCTAGCTAAATTAATCAAATTTTTCCTTCCATGCAAGGTGCCTCTCCTGAATTCTGACAATATTTTAGTAATCTTAACACAAAGTAAGTTTTTGTGATCACTTATGATTATACATGCTACCCTGAGTTTGAGTTCAAGTTAGAGTTCTTTAGGAGGTAGAGTGAACTCTAGATTTAATGTGTTTGTTCTGCCCTTCCTACTCCCTGCATCCCATTTGTCTTGTCGCCCAAACCCCATGACACTAGGTTTAAGGACCTAGCTTTTCGAACAATTTTTTTAATCACATCTTGCAAGAATTTAGCTTGGTCTTCTAGTGTATATTGTGTAACTTGAGTATATGAAGTTGGAAAGTTGCCTTCACAAACTATCCACTCTCTCTCTCTCTCTTTCTTTCTTTCTTTCTTTGCTTTCCCCAACAAACTATCCATTCTTACTAAGATGTCTTTTTAATTGGACATCCCAAAAAGAAATTATAACAGTATTAAATAAGACAGAAGGATTATTAGTTTTGGTTGTGTTTGAACTTATATTTCTGCATGCTTTTTCCTTGTTCTGTACTGAAAGCTCTTCTGTGGAGTTGACGATAAGCCATCCAATCTTGACCTGTTGACTTATCTGGGCTTAGAGCCAGCTATCCGGTTCCTAATTACAACCTCTATTTTCCATTTTTCACTTTGTTTATGTCGTGCTTTCATGCAGTGTTTTGTGAAGTTAGAGAATCTGATGTTCTCAAAAAGGCGACCGTTGGAAACTGGACAGAGTGAACTCTAAAGAATGGTGTACCTGGTTTGGTGCATTCTTTTGACCAAACAGTTATAAAATACTTTTCCACCACATGGAGGCAAAGAGATATGACTAATATTTTCAGCACATGAAGGCTGAAAGTTATTTGTGTTGGGAATAACTTGACTCCAGAAATTAGCCACTAGAAGCTCAAGCTAAAGACAGAGCACAACATTTTGCACATACACTATATAGAAATGAGAAATACAGGAAATATGACTGTGTTAATCATCAAACTGTTGACCATAATTTCCCCTTCAACCTAATTGATTTTGATGTTTTTGGATCAATCATTTAGAAATGGGCTGCAGTTGGGTTAACTAAAAAGTGGAGTGAGATATAATTTTTGGGATGATGAGAAGGCAAATACACTAGAAACTATGGACTTCTGATACTAAAGATTTTTCAAGTTTGAAGAAGAGGGTACTAGAGCTTAATAAGCTTTGTGTGATATTATGCTCAAGTTTTCTATTCCTTTCTTATTATGCACTTATTTACAACTATGTGTAAACAGGCAAAAGAGTGTATGCATGCTTTGCATTCTTTCTGCTTTGATGCATAAGGATTTATTCCTAGATTATGGCTGCGGCAAATTTATTTTTGTGAATCCTGTTTCAAATGCATTGTTCTGGAGTTCTCTCAGATATGCATCCTTCCTATAGCCATACTGCTTTCTTATCTAGATCCATTATCAAACTTGTGACAGTGCACAAGCCCACTCATTAGACGAAATACTGTGGGGCAGATTTCTTGTTGGCCTTGGTGTTGGTGTGAACACGGTTCTTGTTCCTATTTACATCTCAGAGGTAATCCTTTAGTTTAAACAAGTTGACTCTTGTGATTATGGGGAACCCTGGTTCTCTACTATTGAATAATTGCATCTGAAAACTTGAGTTCTTTACCTGAAAACTTTAAAAATGTTTCTCTGTACCTACAAGACAATAAGATCAACATACGAACAGTACATGATAACTAAACTTCAAAGGTAAGAATAGATCATCGCAATCGGGTCTCGCTTTATGAGATGCTAATAGATAACCCCACCGGTCGTGCTTAAAGAAGAAGGGCTTCTGACAGATTAACTAAAAATGGAGTGTGATATCATGCTTCATGTGGAGTAGCTCTTGAATCAGCATTACTAGTGATTATATTTTTCTATTTTGTATCCTTTCAGATATGAAGCTCATTTGCTGGAGGAAGGGAATTGTTTCTCATGAACTATTTTGGTTGCTTTAAATTCTAAGACACTTGCAGTCAGTACTGTGATTGTTTGTTGCATTACTGCTATTGCAGAATATCAGGCTAGCACTATGGAGATAGTTGCTTTCACACTGTCATTGGAGCATCTAAATGTTTGTTTTGTAGGTTGCTCCAACAAAGTACCGGGGTTTCCTGGGAACGTTGAGTCAAATTGGCACATGCCTTGGAGTTATTGCATCACTTTTCCTGGGAATTCACTCAGAAAGTGATCCCCATTGGTGCGATAATTTGCTACCTTGTTTGTGCTGAGGTTCAATTGTGACAGTCTTTTTCCTTTTCTTGTGTTTATGTGGTGGTCAGTACATTTTCTACCTTAATGTCTCTATTGCTTTACACTTATGGCAGTCGCTATCCTTGTTCAATTTTTTTTTTCCAATTTTGGGGTGGAGTTTGGGTGGTAGGGTTATGGTAGGTTAGTGCTACCAATGGTCTTAGTTGACTTCGATAATTTGTATTACACCAGCCACCTTGAGGCCAATGAGTTTTGGAATGTAAATGCTCTTGAACAAGTGATACAATGGACACAAAATTCCTGATATTCACGACCAGATTATCTCTCTGGTGATAAATACTGCCGATGAGGGTCTGGCCTGCTTCCCACCCGAAAGAACCGGGAATCAAGGCTTGCCAATGAAGATTGGCCTTTGAAATTGCAAGCAGTTTTTTTTTTCTTTTCTTTTTTCAATATGACTGTCATTTCATTGCATCTTTTTGTGTGTTGCCTGTTTGTTACCTTACATCACCTTCTACTGGAAACTTAGGAGAGGTCGGAAATTTTGGAAAACCAGCTTTCTGATTTCATTGTGCAAAAAGCGTTACTAGAGGGTATCCTATCAATACTACATCATCCATTTGTTTCCAACTAGCTGCATACGACATGAAAACCTCATAAGATGTGAAGCCTAATCCTTGGCATGTCATTAATGAATTAATTGGTTACTTTTTGGGGTCCACCCTTGTCAAGGTGGCGGACAATTCTATATATTGCGAGCATCCCCGGGTTTATTCTGGCGATTGGAATGCAATTTGCTGTAGAAAGTCCTCGCTGGCTATGCAAGGTGCTCTTTGATTCTGTTCCTTGGCACATACATGCACTTACTATTTATTTTATGGTTCTAAAATCAGTTGACGAATTATTAGGCTGGGAGATCTGATGAGGCAATAGAAGTTATCAAGAAACTCTGGGGGCCATCAGAAGTCAACAGAGCTATTGAAAATATTCAGTCTGTCATTAGGAGTGATGGAGCTGATCTGGACACCAGTTGGTTGGAACTCTTAGAGGAGCCACATTCTAGAGGTTGTATTAAGGTGGTCTTTTTGTTGTCTGATTGGATATCTAGGATCTGAAACTTTAAGGAGCAGATATTGGCTTATGTAGATTGATGCAATCTACTCTTTCTGTTTCTTGAGAGCAGCCAGAACTTTTTGACAGTAGAAAAGTGTTTGATAGTCGTTATGTACTGCTTCAACCGTTAAATAGTGAAAATGTTTATTAGAGTATGCAAGTGAATGCAATTAGTTAATTTGCCCATTGGTCCTAATGCAATCAGAAAATTTTGAAATGCCTTTCCTGATCTGTTCTTTCATGATTACGAGATGTATCATGTATTATTTATCAACTTCTGTTTTCTAATCCTGTATTTGAATATCAATAGGGTCTGTAAAGTGTTAGGTCATTAGTACCATGTCATTGCTATCTTTAATTATGTAAAGTTCTAACTTAGCACTTCATGCACGATCCGCTTACAACTTCAGTTTTAATGTTTCAGCAATGACAGTATTTTTTTTTTTTGGGGTCCTTACACTGGCAGTTGCATTCATTGGTGGTGCCCTTTTTCTGCTTCAACAATTTGCTGGCGTAAATGGAGTTCTCTTCTTTTCATCATTGACTTTTGCTGACGTTGGAATCACAAACAGTGCTCTAGCAAGCTTATGTGTTGGATTTACTGACCTTGCAGGTTAAGTATTTGATGTGACAAGTATATTTACACGGACATGCTTTATCAATTATTGGAGCTAATGTGTTGGTTATTAACATTCTCCATTCTCTCCATTCTCTCATGATGTGTGGTAATCTCCAGGGGCACTCAACGCTACATACTTGATGGAAAAGCAGGGAAGGAAAAGCCTTCTGATAGGAAGCTACTTGGGAATGGTGAGTGATAACTAATTCTTGTTGCAAATCACAAGGAAACATGTCCTTTTTATACCAAAGAACCTAGCTGCCATTGAAAAAAATGTTGGTCAGGTTTGCATGAAAAAGAAGTATCAGTGAGCTAAACATTATGGATTTCTTCATTCTTTTTTCTTTTATCGGTTCAATGTAGAGGAGACTGTTAGACATCATCTCTCGGGGCATGCAGAACAGGATCCATTGAAAGACCAATATAGTTGTATGCCATTTTTGTTCTTTATGGTAGCATGCGTGGAATTATCTTTAAACCCTTTCATTTTTCATTGCAGCTTAGGATATGGTTTTAACTTCTCTGTTCATTGATCCTTCTACAGACTGCGTCGATGTTGCTTGTAGTGTCTGCCATCAGCTTGCCAGTAGAGAAGGACATTGGCAACACCTTATCTGTTCTAGGAACTACCATGTATGCTTCCACACTTTAAAATGTACATATTATACACATGCTAAAGAGCCATATAATCCTTTGTCCCAGCTCATTTTTAATTTTTCTGACTGCTATTTATTTGTTAGTGTGCTGCAGATTTAAATAATTTGGATTGCAAAATGACATTTTCATCCCTGCATAACTTAGGTTGGCAGCTTGTAATCAGATTGCTTTATTTGTTTTCTGGAGACACCTTTTTTCATTTAATGTTTTATCTAGTAATGTATGTTAAAGCCTATTATTTGCTCATTTTATGACATTATAATGGCGATTTTGCTTATGCTCTCTCTGCTGTGTATATGACTATCTCCTTGGTTTCTTCTCGCCTATATGACTTGCATCTGAGAGAATTTTACCAGATCTCCCACTTTGTGCTCCGTTAATAGGTACATATTCTTTTTTGCCTCTGGAGCCGGGCCAGTAACTGGTCTTATTATACCAGAGCTTAGCAGCACCAGGACACGAGGAAAGATCATGAGCTTCAGTCTTGCCGTTCACTGGGTTTGCACTGCAATCTCCTTTTTCTACAGATATAAATGAGCAGTCATCGTCTATTTCTAAAACCAGATTAGTGACTAATCAGTTGAGTTTAGGGATAGTGTTGTGATGCGTTCATCCAGTGTCTCTTCTTCCTTCTTCCCTTGTTTGGAGGGTAAATTGGCTAATAAGCTCTTGTAGGAAAAAGAAGAAATCTCTGTGCTTATGTGCTACTTGATTCTCCATCTTTTGCAATCTGGCCGGTCCTTGTTAAGATTGCATTTCATTCGTAATCTTATACTCCAAGTTGTTCTGCTTTGCGTGATGATCAGGTATGCAACTTCTTGGTGGGACAATTTTTTCTGGAACTGGCGGAAAAATTTGGTGTGGCTTCAGTTTATGCAGGCTTCGGTGGATTTTCCTTGATGGCAGCAACATTTGGTTATTACTTTACAGTTGAAACTAAAGGCCGATCTCTTGAAGAAATCGAGATGTCATTAAATCCCAATTTCCTTGGCGGGAATAAGTGATACTGTCTAATCCAGTGCGGAAAAGGGGAACATCTGTTCCATGTAAAAGGGCTCCATTCTCCTCCATGGTCTCTAAAATTGATTCACAAGTTCGTGGTTTTGGCTGCTTGATCCTCCTACAACTTCTAATTTGGTGAAGTTGTCTCAGTAGACAGGCAAAAAAGGTGTTCTGAATTTTATAGGTGCTTAATAGGTATTCTTCTCAATGCTTTAATTTATTTTACTGTTAATCTTTATTGGATACTTGTGCAAAAAGAGGGAGCTGGATGGTTTAATGACAAAAAGTAACTCCAAGAAATGCTATTGTTTGTTTCAGATATTCTAGAGGTTGTACAGAGGGGCTGAAAACAATTGCAATTGTTGCTGTAAACTAGTTGCAATTTTAGTACATTAAAGGTTTAAAAATTAGCTTTAAAGCGAATTGAGACAGCTCCAAGTAATAGTAGTGTAACAATTGTAAAGTTCGGCTGTGAAACACCAAATGATCACATTACTATTCTCAATGGTAGTTGTCACCAGTAACATCATTCATGAAAATCATAGCAAGTTGTTCTTCATTCTTGAATTCTTCCCGAGCATACTAAGATACCAATGAATCTTGCTTCGGTCAGAACTAGCTGAAAGGTTACTTGCTCTTGTGATACCGACATCTACTTGGAAGTGTAATCGACATTAATCATCATCTAATAACATGCGCACGGTAAAACAAGGAAAACCGATGTGCATAAAGTATGACTAATCATATATGAGTTGCTATCTAATAAACTCACAGACCAAAACAACCTCTTAAGGGATCAGTACCTCCTTTATTAATTACTATTAACAGATTGGTCAAAGAACATTCAATTGATTACACACAACATGAACTATTAGGGACTTAGTGATTTAATCGACAAATTTCTAAAGTTTCGAGGTCCAGTTAGTTCTACTAAAATTCATAGACTAAAGTAGGCATGATAAATCTTAAAATCTGAATTGACTTTATAAAATGAATAAAAGAATGAAAATCTAAGAGCGTCACTTGCATGGTAGTAGCCAATCTAGTTACTTCATCTTCTCATTCATTCACTTTCCCTAGCAAGGCCCTATCGTGGATACTTTCTTATTCTCATCTTCAATCTCACTATGTATCGTATGAAAATAGGGTTTAGGTTTTGTGATTTTGGTATATAAATCGCATGCTACAATTTGGAAACTTTATTTTGGACAAAATAATATTATAAGAAAAAGATAATATGATAATTAGTTGATTGAAATAAGGAAAAGGAAATATTTGATTGATTAAAAATTACTCATATTACTAAATATATTATGTCTTGTCAAGAAAACTAAGGTGAATGGAACGTGGTCTTGATAGCTACCATATTCATTGAATCTTGTGTCAAAAGAATTTAAGTTGTAATATTATTTAATAATATGGTCCCATTTGGCAAATGAGTTTTTTGGGTGTTTGTTTAAAATTTTACTGTAGTTTACTTTAAAAGTTGTAGGAAAAATTTTTGAAGTATGTAAATTTTTGAGTATTTTGAAATATATAGTTTAAAAACTTTGAGGAGTTTTTTGAGATTACTATAGCTAAAGTTTTTAAAAAACTCGTAGAAGACAAACTTGGCCAAAAAAGTGTTTGCTAAAAACTTGTATAAGGTAGTTGAAGTAATTATATTGATTCTTATAGAATTAAGCATTCATTTAGAATTCTTGTGCTGAAAAAAATACATACAAGTTCAGCACTGCATAACAAGTTCAGCAAATGAATTTTCATTTATCAAACATTCAAAACATCTGAATATCTGAAAAAGTTCAGTTTCAACACTTTTTTATGTTATCAAACAGGCCCTTAGTCAATTTCTTTGCCTAGTTATTCTTGTTTTGCTGATGGGTCATTAAACTAATGGTAACAGGCAATAAAGTCTCATCTATATGAGAACATATGGGAATAGGTCTGGTCTCACCTAGAGAGGGGGGCAGGGACGTGGGTGGGGGTGGAGAAAGAGAGGAGAAGGGGGAAGGGTGGCGGGGAAAGACGGGGAGGGAAATGGAAGAGAAGAGAAAGTAGAGGGGGCTAGCGGGGAAAGAGGGGAAGAGAGGAGTGGAGAGGGAATGAAGGAGGTGAGGGGGTGGAGGGGGAAAGGGGGAGATGGTGGTGGCGGAAGCAGGGGGGGGAAGGTGGTGGTTGGCAGTAGTGTTGGCAGAGGTGGGATGATGGTGGTGGGAGGTGGTGGTTGAAGACAGAAGGGGACTTATTTTTTTAGTATTTTGAGGTGTGTTTACTGGTATTTTAGAATATTTTTATAAAATTTGAGTGTCTTATTAAGTTTCTATAGTTAAAATTGTAATATAACTTTGTCTATTGAAAACGCGCAAAAAAACGCGTGTCAAACAGATCCATTAATAAATCACTTCTTAAAATATGAAAGGCTTTGTCAACATTTTTAATAATTGATTTTTCTTACTACTAGATGACACTAAATTAATTATATAAATGTATACAATCATAATTATTTCAAAACTATCCTCATATTTCACCAAATTAATTTTTTCAACCTTGACTTTTAAAACGTAAACTCTACATCTCTTACAAATTTAAGTTAGCAAAATTTAGTTGTATTCTCAGTTTTCAATAACTTTTTAGCCTTAAAACACTACGTGACTCACATGCAGTCATTTTTCATGTACAAAAAGAGTCAAATTCTACTTTTTAGTGACGAAAATAAGTATAGATTGGGTCTGATCTTATTTTCTTGAGGAAAAAAATACATATGATTCTGTTAGATCCTATTTTTTTAAGGGCAAAAATAAATATGAATCAAGTCATTTGTTTAACTATAAATAGGATCTGACCTTTCTGTTCATAAACAATGACCATGTATGGATCACATGCAAATTTGGGCTAAAAAATTGTTGAAAACCAAGGTTAGGACTAAATTTTATTGACTTGATTTTATAAGGGACGTAAAGCTACCATTTTCAAAGTGAGTTATGAAAAAATCATTAGGCGAAATGAGAGAGATTTTTGAACTATTTTCCCTATAATTATTATGCTCCTAAGGGGCCATCTAATGAGTGCTTTTAAAGCACTCACTAAAATGTAATTCATTTGGCCTCGCACCCAATTACTTAGAATTAGAATTAGGATAAAGTCTCATATATTTTTTTTATAAATGTAATTATGGGTCTATCCTCTCTTCTTTGTTCATATCCAAAAAATGGCTAAACTAATGCTAGGTTATGATATTAAGAGAACTTTTTTGACAAAAATATGTAATTGTTAACAAAGTTGTTGGTTTTTTTCTTTTCTCAAATCCAAAAATTTATTTATACATAACACAGAGCTCTTCGAGTCAGCATTGGAAAAAAAGGGTGAACTTCCCATCTTTTTTTTTTTTTACAGTAACCAATTCAGGTTCAATATTTTGGAAATATAAAAGTTAAATAAGAAAAACTTATAAATGCAAGGTGAAGTAATAATTGTTAGTATGTGTATTCACATACTAAATTATGTATATTTAGGTGTCCTTACAAGTGCCTATTAGGTACCTTTTTTTTTTTTTGTCGAAACAGGAGGTCTATTAGGTACATTTTTTCTAAATTTGTGATTACTCATCTTCGCATGATTCGTTCTATAATTTCATAAATGTACACCTTGATTAACACATAGAGTTTTATGAAAGTAATTGATGCTAGCATGTATAATACTAATTGAAAACTACTGAGTGTGATTAAATTGCAGGATATTTGTGAAAATATTTTTATTTAATGTAACACATTTTATTGTGTGACATATGTGAAACAAATAAAAGATCTTAAATTAAAATTGGAGGTACAAAAAAAGTATTAATAGAGTTTTAAAAAATTTTCTATGCAAAATAATTATTTCACTAAAAATCTTCATTTGAAGTACTTGAAAGAAAAAAAAGTTAGATTTAGGTGTCTTTAGATAAAAGATTATTTGAAAAACAAATTAGAATACTACAATACTTTTTGTGATTTCATGTACGTGATATAGAAAGGTGATTAAAAAATCAAATAGTTATTGAAAACGTATCTATGATGCAAAAAATTAAAAAATTAGCCAGTCAATTTGAATATGCTTTTATAAGTCCTGCCTTATTGCTAATGTTTGATTTTATTTTATATTGGGAAGAGATTTCTTTAAATCAAAACTCATTTAAATAAAGCCTGTGTAGGTAATTAACTTGATGTTAATTTTGTGTATTTTCAAATTTAGCCTTATCTCTATTATCCATTAACCCTTATGTATACAATATATAAAGGGAAAGCATCACTGATTGTTTAAATACACAATGTCATTCTTTAAAATTCCTAATGTAACCTTAATTATAAGGACAAATTTGTCTCAATTGCAGATAGTTTTTGAATCAGAAGGTGATTATCTATTCAGTTATCAATTAACTATAACTTCCTCATGCTAACTTCGAACTCCTACATATTCTTCTCTACTTCCGTCATCTTTGTCTCGTGTATGATTATCTACATTATAATGGAATTTGACCAATAGATCCATTAAAAAACTTTTTAAAGAGATAATTGTGATAAATATATTTTTTGTTAATTGCACACATGTTAGAGTGTGCCTTAAGCACTAGTGATGAATAAGTTAGTAATAGTGAAATATATAGAATTACAAACATAATGAGATAAAAAGGATAAGGTGCAACAATTGATGATGTATTGCAAGTATTCAAATTTGTAAAGGAGATCTTGGTCTTGAGTTTGGTAAAACAAATCAATAATGTATTGCGAGTATGTCATAAGGTTGAGATTAAATAAAAAGGTTGAGATCAAGAATGAAAGATTTTGGGTTTAGTTCTCCTTTCTCCCGAATAGAGTATATAAATCATAATACTCTATAGAAATAAGTGATGGCCTTCAAGATGAGGAAAAAATAGAATTGAAAAAGTAAGAGAACGGGACGATAAACTACTAAACTAATTATATGGGGCTTAAGTGTGATTAAATCAGAATAATATGCATCATTATAATTAGGGATAATTTTAGAAACCTCCCTTCTGACAATTTCACTCGACTCCCCTCAAGTTTAAGAAATTACACTTACCTCTCTTGACATAGTGAAACACATATAATGCCCTCCACTTAGTAGACAATTTGGGGGTATGAAATTGGTTGTCAATGGAGTTTTGTGTGTGTATTTTTTATTATGGCAAGTATTGATATGGTATATACAATTTAAGATCTTTTGGATGGTTACTTGATTTTAAAACTTATGGTTGGATGGTTGTTAGGGATTTGACTTATTGATTTATGCAAAGTGTGGAAGAAAATGATTAAATATACTGTATTTTTCTTTCTTAGTTTTGCAAAAAAGGCAATTCAGGATTTTTGAAAGAAAATCTATATTCTTGGACTTACACTGTTACTAAGCAGTAAAAGTAGGGGAGATATATGTAATTTTTAAAATTGAGAGTAGCTCTTTGTAATTGTGAGAAACCTCAAGGGAGGTTTGTGAAATTATGCCTTATAATTACATGTTTCATTTCACATTTTCAACTTAGAAATTACATTTTTTAGTACTATAAATTCCAAAATTGAACTTAAAGGAGCCCCTTGATTTAATTTAAAGGAGAGTTGCTTTTATCATTTCCTGGAGAAAATAAAATCAAAATTTTTTTTGCCTTTTCTACTGTTTATCATGTTTTTGCATTGCATAACGAATTCACAACTTCAAGCGCATCTGAATTTCACACAAAATCTGTTTAGTTATACGAGAATATACATTGCATCTAAAGATATGATCCATATGTCCTGTCTCAAATTATTAAGCATTGCCAACCGTAAAGACAATTATTTAAATTAAATCAAGATATGTACATCAGAAATAGTAGCATAAGAATAAGAAGTACAATTATACCATAACAACTTAAAGAGAACTTTATCGAACTGTAGCTGCCCAACGGCCACAAGGGTACCTAGCACACTGTTTCAAGTACTCGCGAGTACCCGACCAGGTATCTATGTTTTAAAAAAATAAAATTTAATAATAAATAATTAAAAATTAACTAAATTTTTAGAATTTTATTATTTGTTTCATCATTAAAATTAATAATCATCACATAACCATCATCCCGCATATGTTCATCTTAAAAAAATTATAAATAATATTTATTACAATAACAAAACATGAAACGTTATAATAATTGATAAGTTTAACTTTAAAAAAAGTTAACATTGTTATATTCTTGAAATAACAAAAATGCATCATCTCCAAGATAAAAATATTTGTGAACAATGATTAGACCTTTCCTATTATATTAGTTTTGATAAATAAATTTATATATTTAACCTCACATATAAAAAGCAAAAAAAAAAAAAAATCTTACAAATGAAGCCGCACGGTTCTACAAACATGTGAACCACAACCCGACCTAATTGGTTACTAACCTGAACCATGACTAGTCCCGCTCTCAAATGCAAACCTGGTACTCGAAATTTTCAGGTTGGGTTGGGTCGATTTTCTTGAATTTTTTTGTCCAGCTCGGTTTGAACAGCCTTAAAATCTTGTAACAAACATGATTTTTGTAGAATAGACGTTAATAAATAAGGCTATTACTAGCCCGCACTGGGGTAGTTCAACCGATTTCTGCTCAGGATCTTTACTCTAAGATCTCTAGTTCGAGTCCTAGTTGTTACCGTCTTGGACATCAGTTGAGTCCGTTCTGTCTGGGCGCTGTGAGATTAGTCGGGTATAGATCTAGATACTCACCGTGTCAAAAAAAAAAGGCTATTACTATTATGGTGTCAAAAACAAATAAAAGCTAAAATAGTACTCCCTCCGTCCCAAAATGGAAGGACGTTTTTCGGGAATAGCACTTTTTATGCACCGTGAACTATGATTGTCAACCGAGGCTTTACTTCCAAATTTACCCTGCTGGAAGTACATTAGTCAACTGAAGTTTGTGTTTTTTAAAGAGTCATAATTCTGTGGGTCCCACTTCAATCAAATGCATCTTTTCATACGTAAAGGACACGTATCAATAGTGGCCTCATAAATTGGGAGTTGTCCAGCACACACTTCGAACTTCTCTAAATGGGAATAAATGGTGGGTCCTATTAAATTTTTTGGGACTTTTTTACATGTGCACAACAAGGGTAAGAATGGAATCCTGGAAGGAAAAAATTTTAGCATGACTCTAATTTTGGGACAATGAAAAAGGTGAAACATGACATTAACAATGGGACGGAGGGAGTAAATTAAAAGTACAAGCACAAAAAAAGCACCTATCATCCATTGGTGGATTAACTATTACTATGATTGAAGGCATTATGAGGTCAGGAGTTTCCCTTCATCACTCTACATATGGCTTTTTTTTGTAACTGTCCACCCAATGCAATGCACTTCCTAGAAATAAGCTTGTAACTGTCGTTAACATTATTCTTGGGTGAACACAACAGCAAAGAGACAATAACAGCAACAACAAAGACCCAAACAAATAGGAAGCTAAAAAAAAAAGAAATCTAAAAATTAGAAAATCTTACAAAATTAACTTGCCAGAGAAAACCAAAAAGAGACAATTGCGTTTGGCCATTGCACTTCCCATCCTCAATCTCCTGTCACCACTACCACCGTCCTAGCCACGGCTGCACTTGCCATGCATCACCACCTCCTCCTCCGGTAATCACCCAACTTCTCTTGAAACACTATTGCCCCAACACCACCTGCACAATAATTCCTCTAAACCCCACCTTAGTAAATGATAATACAAGGGTACATAGGATATCTTTTCATCTGATCATACAAACGTTACTAGTTAAATGCCAGTGTAGACCAAAAGCCTCAAGAATTTGTTTCTATTAATTACTACTCCATTTTTCTATTTGCGTCCTTCCTTTCTCAAGAATCATGGCCTTTTGTAGATTTGTGTTAGTCTAGATGTAAAAGGTCAGTATATATATCATATATATACTTTGGTTTTCATTTAGAAATTAGATAGAGAGTTTTTTGTGGATTATTATATCCTTTTGAGAACAATGGTCCGCTGCGGCGATGGCAGACATCGTTAAACAAATCCTAGCAAAACCAATACAGTTGGCGGACCAGGTGACGAAATCCGCGGATGATACCAGCTCTTTCAGGCAAGAATGTTTGGAGATCAAGACCAAGACGGAGAAGCTGGCGGGGCTGCTGAGGCAGGCTGCCCGTGCCAGCAGCGAATTGTACGAACGCCCCACCCGCCGCATCATTTATGAGACGGAGCAAGTCCTCGACAAGGCCCTCACCCTCATATTCAAGTGCAGGGCCAATGGCTTGAAACGGGTCTTTACCATCATTCCCGCAGCGGCTTTCAGAAAAATCTCCCAACAACTCGAGAATTCTATGGGGGACGTGTCATGGCTCCTCCGGGTATCCACCCCGGCGGATGATCGCGATGACGAATATCTCGGGCTTCCTCCGATTGCTGCAAACGAGCCCATCCTGTGCTTGATATGGGAGCAGATTGCCATCCTGTGCTCTGGTACCCTGGAAGAACGCGCGGACGCGGCTACGTCTCTGGTTTCCTTGGCCCGGGATAACGATCGATATGGGAAGCTGATCATAGAGGAAGGTGGGGTTGCACCGTTGCTGAAGCTGGCTAAGGAAGGTCGAATGGAGGGACAGGAGAATGCAGCAAGGGCTATTGGACTTCTGGGCCGTGATCCCGAAAGCGTCGAACAGATTGTGAATGCGGGTGTTTCTTCGGTGTTTGCTAAAATCCTCAAGGAGGGTCACATGAAGGTCCAAGTCATGGTGGCTTGGGCTATCTCGGAGCTGGCCGCAAATCACCCAGATTGTCAAGATCATTTTGCTCAGAACAATATTATTCGGCTGCTGGTCAGTCATCTTGCGTTTGAGACCATTCAAGAGCACAGCAAGTATGCCATTGCTAGCAAACAAGCCATGTCCATTCACACCGTCGTAATGGCTAATTCTAGCTCCAATAACGCCATCCAAATCCACCGCAATAATAATAATAATATCAATATGAAGGGACCTGCTAGTGCTACTGCTGATGATGAATATCTTCACGGTCAAATATCACATCCGCTAGGAAGTGACACGCCCAGCCAAATGCATAACGTGATTACCAACACTATGGCCATGAAATCCACTGCATTTCCCAAAACCCAGCAAGCACAGGATAACAATGCCGTGATCAATCACAACAATAACTTAAAGCACCAGAGTAACCAACAACATCAGCATCAACACCACCATCAAGCCCGCCACGTTGCATTAGCTGGATCCAGCATCAAGGGGAGGGAGTTAGAGGATCCTGCTACTAAGACAGCAATGAAAGCAATGTCTGCCAGAGCTCTTTGGCATCTCTGTACGGGAAACATTAGCGTCTGTCGAAGTATTACAGAATCCAGAGCCCTCTTATGCTTTGCAGTTTTGTTAGAGAAAGGTCCTGATGAAGTTCAGTATAATTCAGCGATGGCACTGATGGAGATCACGGCAGTAGCAGAAGAAAATGCAGATTTGAGACGCTCGGCTTTCAAGCCTACTGCTCCAGCTGCGAGAGCAGTTATAGACCAATTTCTGAGAATCATTGAGAAAGAAGACCAAGACCTCCTCATCCCCAGCCTCAAATCTATTGGGAATTTGGCCAGGACATTCCGGGCTACAGAAACTAGAATCATCGGGCCACTGGTACGGCTTCTTGATGACAGGGAACCCGAGATCATTTGTGAGGCGGCAATTGCTCTAACCAAGTTTGCTTGCACTGACAATTTCCTGCATGTGAATCACTGCAAGGCAATTATTGAGGCTGGAGGGGCGAAGCACCTCATCCCCTTGATTTATTTTGGTGAACAAATGGTTCAGATACCTTCACTCATTCTCCTCTGCTACATTGCGATGCATGTACCCGAAAACAAAGAATTGGCCCAACAAGATGTGCTCATCGTCTTGGAGTGGGCTACAAAGCAGGAGGCCTTGATGCATGACCCTACAGTCCAACATCTAGTAGGGGAAGGCATAAATAGTTTAACTTTCTATCAATCTGGAGTGCTAAAGTTCCATTGATTCTTCGAATTCCAAATATATAAATTCTAGGACATCTTGATCAGTAGAGTATTTTAAGGATAAATTCATGAAATTTTATACTTATGATGCTAAGATTAGCTTTGTTCCTCAGTCCTTGTATGTATTATAGGAATAGCAATCATTATTGTTTCTCACTTCACTTAAATCAGCAAGTAGAATTTGCTTGCAGAATACCTACTACTTTAGGGAGTAGCTCTTTTGCTCAAGGCTTCTCTATTTTCTCTTTGTTTGGGAGGTCTGGATGATATATGTAGATTAACCAAGTCCATTAAGATAGATTTTGCCTTCAAAAAATGCGGTATTGAGTTGAAGCATCATGTCTACATTCTACGGCAAAACTTGGAATAGTAATTGCATACCTTATCCTTATGATAATCAAAGTGCATTGATACTCCACCAAAGAAAGACACTGACATTATGGTTCCAAATGCTATTTGACTGCAACAAAGAATGACTTCTCTTGAACTGGTATACAATTAGGATTCATTCATTTGATTTTAACCATATTTATAAGTTTATTAGTATCGATTTGCTAATGACTTAGATGACCGAATAGTTAAAAACGGGGGAAGAAGTCCCCATGTTTCCCTTCCATTTCTTGCTCACACTACAAGAAGCTATGTCAAGCTTCAGCCACCAGAAAACAGCAGCAAGAGTGGCAGGAGCTACTTTCCGGGATTAAATGATCAGAAATGAGAGTATTTGTGCAAATATTTGTGGGTTTTTGTGTATTTGTGAAAGGTTGAATCTTTTTCTTTAATATGTTTCTGGAGTTAAACAGGGATTGAAAAAAAGTCAATTCTAGAAAATGGTTCGGATAAAGCAACTGAGTTGGGGTGGTTACCTGCTTTTTCTCATGCATTGGTTGCTTCTGTCTCCAACTTTCTCTTTGGATATCACATCGGGTAAGTCTCTCTCTCTCTCTCTCTCTCTCTCTCTCTCAATCACATGTGCTAAAATTGGTAAAAAAATTACTGTTATACATAATCTTGTTTTACTCAAAAATAAATATATACCCATGTTTGTTGTTATCTGAGTCATGAACAATCTAACAATTATTGAGGTACTGATTTTCTTAGATTGTATGTTTGCTTTTAACTTTCTTGGTTGTCTAGTGCAGAGTGATGAATGGTCCTATTGTATCTATTGTGAACTTGGTTCTGAAGGAAATTCCTTTCTCCAGGAACTTGTCATTAGTACATTTATTGGTGGTGCATTTATCGGAAGCATAAGGTCTGGTTTTCTTGTGGATAAAGTTGGTTTTCAAGTAGACACAATACCTCTTGTTCTTGGTGCAATCATCAGGTAATTGCTTTCCTATGGACTCTGTTGGTGTTGCTGTTTATTTCATCCTGCAATATTTCAGATGTTTAAAAGTATTTGTCTGTGAAATCATGGTTTTTGTATTCAATTTGTCCACCAAGCTATACTGTCGGCTTGTTGGAATATCCACAATAGTGACTAAACAGTTGAATCTAAGGGAGTTGAGGTGTTTTCTCTAATAAGCTCTCATATAACATAAAGAGAAAAATCTCTGTGCTTTTGTACTACTTGATTCTCCATCTTAGTTTTATACCCCATCTGAGTTATTCTGCTTTCGTGATGATTGATCAGGTATGCAACGTTTTCGTGTGTCTATTTTTGCTTGAACTGGTGGAGAAATTTGGTGTGGCTCCAGTTTATGCAGGCTTCAGCAGATTTTCCTTGATTGCAGCAAACATTTGCTTATTACTTTACAGCTGAAACTAAAGGCTGATCTCTTGAAGAAATCAGGTTGTCATTAAAACCCAATTTCCAGGGTAGGAATAAGTGATACTGCCTAATCCATTGAGGAAAACAAAGAGAGAGACAAATTTATGTTTATGTAAAATGGCTTCACTCTCCACCATGGTTTCTAAAATTGATTCATGTGTTCTTGGTTTTGGCTGCTTGATCCTCCTGCAACTTCTAATTTTGTTGTCTCAGTAGACATGCAAAAAAAAGGTATTCTTATGAATTGTACAGTAGTTTGTTCATATAGATGGATTCTTCTGATTGTTTTAATTATGTACTTAAGTGTTAATCTTGATAGGAAATTTCTGCAAAAATAGTGAGCTGGATGGGTTAATGATAAAAAGTTACTTCAAGAAATACCTGTTTGTTCATCTGCCATTGTTCTAAAGATTGTACAAAGGGGCTCAATTTTTTAATGGAATGATCCTTCTTGATTCAAGTAGCAATTTTTTATACAACATAAAATGGTGGTTAAAAATTAAAAGGAGGTTTAATTTTAACACAAACTCCAATGAACAGAGAGGATCAATTTTTTTTTTCTCCAATGAATTTAGTCGTTTAATAGTCTAGTCAATCTCTTTGCTTAGTTATTCATGTTTTCCCATCAAAATAATACATAGTAGTATTTTATACAAACAATGAATAGGGACATGAATGTATTGTAGGCAGATTCGTCTATGGCTATCAATAATTTCCATCCCATTTCTATCATTCTTTTTCTTTGTTTAGCAATGTGATATATACGAGGTAGGAAAAAATGCAATTTAAAAATGTGTTGAGAGAATTTTTGTACGAAAACTCGCAATCCAAACAACGCAATAACTTTTGCCACTCTCACATATTAGACCAAATATTGTGTTAGTTTAGCTCTCAATCAACTTCAACATCCCAACAAATAGGCAATAATCTTCGTGATAAGCAATTAGAATACTATGGATTTGGAAGTTGGATTTCAAATATGAACAAAATTGACAAACAAAGTTGGTTGATGTAATAACTAACAAAGAAAATGCTTACATTTTTTTTTTACCAAATACATAAATTTTAAATTTGTTACTACGAGTATTTTCTATTAAAATTATTATACATATTGAACTGTGAGAAGAAATTCTCCAATAGATTATTTTGAAATTTTCATATATGCATATGATTAAAGTAGTGAAAGTGAAGAAAAAATATCTAAGCATAGGATAAACGAGAAAGAATAGAATAAGAAGAAGTGTCATTTGAGAATTATAAATTGGATTATTAGTTATCAAAGGTAATTTATAGATTTCATAAATGTAAGGGGTTAATTGCAACTGATCATTAATTACAGGGGGCTAAATATAATTAAACCTTAAAAGAATTTTGTTGGAATATAAGAGCAATTAATTCACTGTGGCACATACCTCACTTTCAAACTTTTGACCAAAAGCCTCCCAATACTTTCCACGACTTATTATATATATTTTATTCATCCGTGGATCAAAAATTAAAATTTCAAATTCCCAAAAAATTTTAGCTCAAAATTTTGCAGAAGAAGCCATGGCTTCGCCGGCAGACAACAGCGGAGGAGAAGACATTGAGCACGGTGGTGGAGTGGCAGTGGAGATGACCGCAACCGCCGCAACAGAATCATTATCACCTTCTTCTTCTCCTATGGAGGACGCGATTTCAATTTCCGATGAACATATTACTCCATTGTTGAATCAATCACAAAGACCTAGAGTCAACATCTTCTCCGTTTCTCACTCCAGAAGAAGGCCTGTTAAGGTGAATTTCGCTGAAAATCTTGCAAAATTTCAACATTTTGTCTGTTCATTTCAAGTATTTATGGAGAATTTTTTTTTTTTGGCTTCAAACATTTGTTTATTTGTGTAATTTACAGTAGAAATAATGTTCTATAGATAGTTAATTACTCAAACGGAAAAAAATGTTTATTTATTTGATCAAGCCGAGCTTAGTATAGTAGATTTTTGGAGCTAGTATTTGAAATTCGGATATGTTTCTAATCTAAGTTGAACTTCACTCCTTAAAATTGCATAGACTTGACTTTGCTTATACTGGAATCGTATTCTTTTTGTTGTTGGGTGATCACTGTCAATTATATTTCTTGAGAAACTACTTATGAATAGGAAAATATATGTAATAGTTATTTATTTGTGATAAAGGATGAAATTTCAAAGCTTTGAATATAAGCTACTTAATTTTCGATTTTTGGTTAGTTGTGTTGAGCTGGCGATCAAAGTTTTGTGCTATTATAAGGTTGATTGTTTGAAAAAAAGGGTTGATTATTATTTGAAAGGGAATGGTTTTAGATCCAGTACTTTACCTGTTTGAAAGACGATGAATATCTGGTAGTATCAAATGCTGGATCGGTGGATGGTTTAGTAAGATGGATTTTATGGCCAAGTGATTCTAAGTTTGATAGATTATCAGGAATTGCTGAAGATTGAGCTGAGAAATTGATGAAGATGAGATGGTTTATATTCTTCCCATTGGAAATTCCATGGAACTTGTTCACTTTATTGGTTTTCTTCCAATACTTTAGGAAGCATAATTGACAATTTCTAAGTGGGAGAGAACATTAATGACAGTTAACCTCCTCAGATGGAAGCCCAAGTATCTGAATTTCTTTTAATCTTGTCCCAGCTGTTTAATTCTGTTAGTACTCTTGAAGGGGCAAATAGACTATTCTGTCATTGCTGGTGATTGTTTACTGTAGTTAACTCTAAACACTAATTACAATTCACTGACCAAAACCCTTACTGGAAAAGGGGAGTAACGGCATTATTTGCCACTTATTTCTACATAACTTAAAAGAACTTGATTACCTACTGAAATATCATTCTCTTTGTTTTACATGACTGGTGTTAGATTTCTAGTGGATTTGGGATATTGCTCTTTCTCCTTAAATTTAATTGAATGCTATAAGTAGCTCTTTTGTATCTGTTACTGTTTTCCTTTGATTTTTTTTTTTTTTTTTATAGTTTTCTGATGTTGTTTGAAAATATGATGAGTCAAAGTTACATCTGTCTGAAATAGGAAGTATCAATTCTTGCAGTAGGATGAGTATTTAGTGGTTGGCTGATCATTATGATTAAATTGAAGCTTCAAAAGTCTTTGTTTTGGCTGTCTAGTTTTTATTGTCTTTTAATTTTCTTGAGTTGGGATTCTCATGTAAAGGCATTGTACTGCTGCTTGATTCTTGTGTTTTATTCCAATTTACACACATATATCAAGAAAAAAAATTTCTAGTCTTGTTCAGAATGCATCAGTGGGTAGAATTTGTTATCTGGTTGATGGCTAGTATTTCATGTGCTAATTTGGTTTCCCAGAGAAGTAAACTGTTTCTGGCCATAGTTTTATTGGTATGAATCACTTATGCTTGTTCTGCTTCAAATATGTTGGTTAAACATAGGAAAGGCTATTATATTTCTTACTTTTAGTATCTTACAGGAGCAAATAACAAGATTGGCTGAAACAGAGACATCACCATTCGTGCAGTTTACCGTTTGGATATGGGATGGTTCTAGGTACTCTGGTATGCTATGCATGGCCTTATCATCTATTATCTACTGTATCATGGAAGTTCTTTCAGATGTTTTCACTGGTAAGTAACTCACTGATTCAATTTACGAATAATAGCTCTCAATCAAACAAAAAGTTATTTTGAACAAGTTGTTAGTTGCTTAGCACTTTGAAGAGAGATCTTTATTTCTGTGGTTTCAATTATAAGCTTTGTGTGATTTATTTAGTTATCATCTTTTTTCTTGGTGTGAATAAACATGAGGCCAATTACATCTTCCTTTACGAGAAAGAGATTGGTGAAGATTTGTCCTCTCATTAATAACTTTATGTGATCAATGTAAGGAGTGAAAGCTAATCCTTCCGAACTATGTAGATGAAAATTTGGGCCTTCAATTGAAAAGGTGGAGTACATGATTCGGGCTTGAAGGTTCCTTATCTTTCAAATGTGGGAGCTTCCCTCCTCTCCTCCATGACTGGCTGTATTTTCTTTGACTATGTCCCCCACTCGACCATGGAAAATATTGTATGCATAGCTTTAAATTATGGTGATGTCAAATAGTGGTCTTAGGAGTCAAAGAGTCAAAGACATTTAAGGCATATATAAGCTTAATTATGCCAGAGATTTCCTCTTATCTCCTTTACGTTGAGATTTCCTTCAGTTAAATCCTTTTTTGGTTTGTCAAAACTAATGGATTCTCCAGTCCTTTGATGACCATAATACATAGAGTAATTGGATGGTAAAATATCCAATTAGAAATATAAAGTTGAACCATTATATGAAGAGATGATATTTAGATGTTTTCATGAAGTAATAAATCATTAAATTTTTGTCTTAGTAAATGTAATTAACTGATTGACAATTCTTTGGTGAATTGACTGGATATTACTCTTTTTTCCTCTATAATTGCAATGTTTCTTTTTTTACTAGTTAATTTATTTTGTTTAGAAGTCTGAATACATCCTTTTCTTTTTTCTGCTTAATTAATGCAAATGTGGGCATTTCAGCTAAAGCTGAACAACTATTTACATATTTGAGAATTGTGAGAAATGTTTCAAGTTCAATATGCTGCTTTCCATTTAAAATTGGACCATGGATCTGCAAGATTTACGGTGCCCTGGCTCTATAAGTCACCATGTTACAGATTTTTCTGTTTTTAGTGCTTGGTCAGCTCTGCAATATTAGCTTCAACCACGATAATGTCCATCTTGAAACTCAATACAGATTTTTAATCAGAGCAAAGAGTTAGATGTTAGAATGGTGGTTTTTGGTAAATCTTAGAAGTATATTATGTAGCATTCGTTCTGAGTTTTCGTGATTACCCCTTTATTTACTTTGATATGAATCTCTAATTGAAATGGGTCCTTTTATACTTTCATCTTTCGTCATTAAAATGACAGGGTAATCTTTTCATTCAGGGCATGTAATGTCTTGTCTCTTCCCATGCTTCAAGTTGTGCCCATTCTAATGGAATAAATCGTTTTGCTCATCCTTAATGACAGCTCAATCAATTCCTCTTTTTGAGATGGCATTTACCAGATGTACAGTTATTTTGATTTTGTCGTTTGTATGGTTGAAAAGAAGCAGACAGCCAATATTTGGTACATCAAGTGTCAGAAAACTATTGGTTCTAAGAGCATTCATGGGATACCTCTCATTGTTGAGTTTTATTTATTGGTGAGTTCTAATGCTTGAACCAATTGAGTTGCATTTGGTCAGACTAACAACTTAGTAAGCTCAGCTGCTGATCTTGTTTATTGTAAATTTCTCTTCCATGCAGTTTATACATCATTTTAATAAGTGGAAGCATGATTTAGCCTTTTCCGAGGACTTATTACAGATTGTATCTATACTCTGTTGCTACAGAAGTGCTTCTTTTAAGTCTTGTCTGCAGAACTTAGAGTGCTTTTGAGATTGTGTATAAAGCCACTATATTTTTATCTATCTTACATTTTTACTTTCTGGTTCTTAAACATTTTCTAGATGTACACATGCTAAATTATTTTGTTTTGTCAAATACAGCTTTTGAGCTTACACAATATTACACACCACTATGCAAAAACTGTATCTGTTACAACGCTGCTTTCAGTTTTTCAAGTAGCACTTAGATCACCCTTATTGGCAGTTGGAATGATAATAAATCTGCTCATGTTCTATTCTTTGACTTTCTAAGGAACTCATTTGCAGCATTTTTAGCCGTTATATAATTTCTTTTCTCTTCTATTTTTTGGGTTGTTCGTCAGAGCTAGTTCTTTTTTTTTGGGGGGGGGGGGGGGGGAGGGGAGGGGGGTTGATGTTCTCATTTGCATAATTAAATATTTTGTTCTTTTATTTTACTCTGCTGTTCCATGCGTTTGGTTTTTCTTTTTTGGTGAGTTATGTTTGTGGACTTTGATGATTTACTTGTGACAATGTGTGAGCTAATTTCCTTTTCAGCATTCAAAGAGTACCTCTTTCTCAGGCAATCATGTTGAACTTTACTACTCCAATTGTGGCTGCAGTTGCTGCAAGAGTCATATTGCATGAGAAGTTAAAAATTGCAGAAATAGGAGGTAATTTTCTTTGTTATTAGACATTCTACAGTGACAATATATCTGTAATTTAGGCAACTATTACATGTACTGCAAACCTATTTGCAATTATCAGTCTGTTGGAAGTAGAAGGTAATCTGAAGAGATAAGGATAAAAGTCTAGAAGTACTGCTTAGTAGGCCTTGGACACAACTAGGTCTTTTGAAGAGAAAAGGAGAAAAGTTTACAAGTTCTCCATGAAGTAGAAAATTTCCTGAAGACGCATTGAGAAAAGTTTTCAAGTACTACTTAGTACGACTTAGACGGTCTAATTGAAAAACGAAGTTGGTTAAGGAAATTATGCAATCTTCATTGGTTAAGATTAAGGAATATCGGATTTCTGAGTATTGAAATTCTTCTGGTAAAAGAGGAAAATGAAGCTTTGAATTAGCTCTAAAGAACAGGTAAGTGCGAAGTTTGACCTAAATACTAAAGACATTAGGCTTGTAATAACATCATACACTCTAAAAGAATGGCTGCAAAGCTTGAATTATAGCTACAAGAAGGGTCATCGTTAATTGGAGCATTTGGGATGCCCTACCTTGGGACATTGGCATCAGATACTATACAGAGAAATATTGTTGAGACCAGCTAAATCTGATTGAGGTTGACTTTTGTGCCTTAGCAACAAGTTATCCTTGGTGTTTTATCGATTGCTGATAGGACTTGATTCCAACCCCAAATATATTTGCGCTTTTAAAACCTAATCCAAGTGGACTACATGCCAAACCTAAAAAATACATAAAAAGTACTTCCAAAATTTCTGAAATATCTTTGATGCAGTTATATTGGAAACCATGCTCAATGCTAGAGGAATCATTAATATACTGTGACAGCATTACATAACCCAAAACTGTTTCCAATCTCTGAACATGGTTTTTTTTGAAGTTAGCCAATGTTTGCAGTAAACTTACTCTTCCTTAAATTTATTGCTTCATTCTGTTGATTATAGAAGACTTGATTTCTAGTGGCTAAAACCAAACGAAAAACATTCTTAAGAGCAAAGGGCAGCAGATGCAGGTCTTCTGCTTATTGACATGTGATGCAGTATTCTCCAATAAGAACTCTCATTAAGGCTCAGCGTCCGTTGTTTCCAGGGAGGCACCTTGAGGACAAGTTTCTGTAGGATTCCTTATTTCAACTCCCGAACCAGCTTTAGCATCAAGCAGCTGAATTACTAGATTTTTAACAACTGGGCCTCTAACAGATAATTCATCATTCATTAATCCTCCTACTTAGGCTGAATCATCAAACTCACCAATATATGCTTTCCCATGTTGCTTGCCTCTAATCAGAAAGCTGGTCCTCTTGTTATATAGGAATCTAAAGCATGCCCCAAAGATTCTTTTCATTGGACAAATGGTTCAAGATCTCGTTTCTTGTAAGAGCCATTCCACAGGGACAAGCAAATTGGAAGATAAAATAGGTCAATGTTACCTTAATGCTCAGAAAATACACCATGAATGCCAAGAAGTTTTAGAAGTTTTGTTAGTAAGATCATTATTGATGCAACAGTGGGGTGTTTAATTAGGGAAGGAATGAGCATAATTAGGGACAAGCTCACATTGCTGCTTTTTCATTCCGAATTTGATGTCTAACCATATCCTTGTTGCCTATGTTGAATCTGAAGATCACAGTGCATTAGAAGTGTTTACTAGTTAGTTGGGTCATTTGGAAGACTGTAGGAGACAAGTTCGTCATTTCCAATTTTTACTTCACCTTTGGGTGTAAAGAGGTTTCAAGTTTTCTATCTTCTGTTCCAGCTATATCTTATCTTTCATTTTGCTTGTTGTGTCCCTTAAATATAAATATTCTTTTTATTTTGTATTCCTCTTTTTTGTTCATTTTGTGTTTACTTTGACCCACTCTACAGGTCTTGCTTGCAGTTTCTTTGGCGTACTTTTTATCTTCCGGCCAGTGCTCAACATACAAGGTAAACAAGCGAGTTTGTGGAGCTTCTTATGTAATTCTATGAGACTGGCTTCTTGAAGAAGGAATGCAACTTATTAATTTTGAGTATCGATATTCCCATGTACCTGCATTTTCATTTTCCTTATGTTTGTTTCAACTTCTATAACAATGATCACATTATACAGAACACAACCTGTTAAACTGAGTCAAGTAAGCATATTTCTCTAAATATATGGAAAGATATATTTGCAGCTGTCATTTCTGCCTAGTGTAAAAGCCTGATGACATATTAAAAGCTTAGTGTACTTAGTGCATGGATCTTCAAACCTTATCTTAATGCCAACTTATCAGAATACAAAATATTTCTAGCTATGCAATCCTTATGCATCTTTGACATGGGTAATTCCATTTTATTCCTCAAATTTAGCATCCAAGAGTTCAAGGAAGCTAGATATTTAATTGCTTTTTAATTAAAAATAAGAATAAGCTGGATCTTGGAAATAGTTCTAGAGAAAGAAATAAAAAAAGTTCAAGCTGTTATCAAGATTTGACAAACTTTAGCGTGAAACTGGGATACTAAATGCAAGAAGTAATAGATACTTCTATGGCACTGTCCTAACTTGCCAGTGCATCTCTTTACACAGCTCAAATGCTTATACAGTCTCCATTTGTCCATGTTCAGTTACTAGAGTACCACTAAGATCACAAATCTCCTTTCTGAATTGTTGCAAGTGAACTACCTTTAAAAGAGAAGAAAGATAACATTACCCAGCTGAAGCTAATCTAGCTTAGGCTGTCCTTAATCCTTATGTAAATGTTTTCAGGGTTAGGAATATATTCGGCATGTTTGCTCCAAAGGATTCCTGTTTGAATTCAATTCCAAACCATTAATTTTGCTAAAGCAGCGGATAATCGGTGATTATTTTTCCTAGCTTACAATTTCCTGACTGATATTTTGCCACAACACTTAGAAGAGCTGTCATTTGTCATTTCATTTTGAAAGCTATGCAGAGGATTGCCATGTATTCTCTGGTAGTTGACCCATGAAAGGTCAAGAAAGCATTAGTTTTTTCTATGGTATTCATGGAAATTTTAAAGGTCTATGCTACTATGCAAGAGAAATCTATACTCTAATTAGTAGTACAATGATCTGAAATGCTGTAAAATCAGAAATTACCCAGGATCTCCCTGTTAATTAGCAACTATCCTGCAAAGCTTCTCTCAAAATTCTAGTTTTCTGGTTGCTGTTATTATTTATATTTGTAAGAGCACTATTTCCATCTATACTTTTTAACTAGTTAGCAAGTTCCTAAATTTTTAATATCTTAAAGCCTTCTAAAATAAGTTTTACCACCATAGGCATAAAACCATTTAAGGATTTTCATTGTCCTCTACTATTTTCCTTGGGATCATAAATAAGAGGAGTGATAAAATTTTTCTGCACCCTCTGATGTTCTAATAGTATAATCAGATACCTTATGTCCTGCTTTAGCATTACTGAATTGTTTGTTATTAGTGTCATTTGTCCAACTTTTTGTGGCAGGCTCAACTGAAGCTGGAGAAGCAAATATTTCTTATGTCAAGGGAAGTAATCATTTATATGCAGTTCTAGTTGGTTTAGTTTCATCAACAGTTGGCGGAGTTAGCTACTGCTTTATAAGGGCTGGAGCTAAGGCAGCTGATCAACCTTTGTAAGATCAATGGTTTGCTTGTCTGGTTCATTGATTGATTTGTACATATTTACTTCCTACACTTCAGAAGATGGGTGGGATGAGTATAGTTGACTAGTGGGGAAATGGAGGGAGAAAAGAACTTTGGTTTACCCCATTTAATAAAGTTACATTTCTAAAACTTTTGGTCCTATTTATCAATGTATATTTTGCTCCTTTGGTTGTCTTCTTACATTAATAAATATACTAGAGTTGCTTTCCTATGACATTGAGAACTGTTATTTGTCTTTTTGGTTTGAGGCTTTAATCAGATAGACCAGTGATATTCATCCAAACAAATTGTGATGTTAGTTTTCATCTTGGACACCTTTGAAGTATACAAATTACATGAGTGGGTATGTCATAATTGGCCTTTTTATCTGTTCCCAATTTTTCTGATAGTTTTCTTTTGATGTTTCAGACTCACTGTCTTTGCATTTGGCTTATTTGCCACTCCTGCTGCAGCAATATGTGCATTCATCTTTGAAGTAAGATTGCAATTTGAGTTAAAATTTCTTATTGCTGTATGTTTGTATCATTCATTTCATGTTTCTTTATGAGCTATTGCCTAGATGTGTTATTACATGCAAGTTTATGGATATTTGAAATGATGATGTTTTCCAAATTAAATTGAAAAGGGTTGCAATTATTTGCTTATCTGAAAGCTATTGCATCTAGTTGCGCCATGACTTGTTGTGACTGTCAAAAAAAAAAAAAAAAATTATTGAGACTTAAATCACTTGGGGACTGGGTAGGTGGTGAATGTGGTGCAAGTCTTTTCATATGAAATTTCAAGAGATCTAAGGTGCTTCTACTCCCTTTTTAATGTTACCAATGTGCTCTAGTGCGTGATTTGTAATTGTGACGGCTGCTAGAAATGTAGTTCCTTTTTGTGTAATGAGGGTGTATAACTTTCTCATATATGTTGTTTAACACAATTTCGTTTGGATGAGTTAAACTTTTAAGTGATTATTCTGTGCCATTAGTTGCTGACAATTTTCAGGTTTCATTTGAACTGATATCTCCTAAAACGCATTTAAAAAAAAAATATTCAACTGAGTATCTTTATCTTTCTCCATTTGTCTTGTTTTACAATGTGCCCATGCCTTTTTTAATGTTAAAACTGAAAAGTAGAGGTAATTCATTATTGGTTTCAAGCTGTTTATAGATACTATTTATTTATTATATGCTTTTGCAAGTTTCTTTTGCTTTTTTTATGATATTTTGGTCACCACTGTATTCTAGTTGGGGCTCTCATTAGGGAAGTACTGTTTTTCTTTTGCTTTTTGTATAATATCAGTCCATGCACTAAAGGCATTAGGAAATAACAATGAGCGAATGGAAGCTACTTTAAACAGCCCTAAGAACTTTATAGCAAGGTGCTTAGGAGCTCAGAACTCACAAAAAAATGATAGAGAAGGGATAGCTCGGTATGTTAACCCCCTTCATCCCCTTCGTGGAAAAAAAGAGACTAAGGTATCTGTAAGAGAGAAGGAATAGTCTGTTTAGTCTCCTGCATAACAAGACTCAGTCCCCTTCACTTTTATTGCTCATGTAGTTTCTTTTGTCCAAAATATACACTTTCTTGGCTTGGGCATAGAGTTTGGGATGATTACTCCTATCTGCCGTCATCCTCAAAAAGATTCTGTGCTTTTGTGAAGACATGCAATCTCATGTTTCATTTAGGTTTAGGACATACAATCTCATTAAAAAGACTTATTGTAGACTTTTCCTTTCAATAATCTTCTCTTACTCTATCTATAGCCTGAAGATAGACTAGTGTCATGTCATTTTTTGTGGTTTCAAAAAATTCCTTACTGGTTTTGAGTTACTAGATTGACTATATATCACCTCCTAAATCAACAATTACATTCTCTCTGCTTATTTAGCACACCCTTGTGTAGCACACAAATGGAGTGTGCCTCAAGCAGTGGTAATAACAATATTATTAACTTTTCAACAGACCTGAATGCCGGCGTTTTTCCTTTCAACTATGCAGCTTATATCTTGCCATCACAAGGACAGAAATAAGGAGAAGAATTACAAAAGAGCTTTTTTCCTTTTTTACTTTCTTTTTATAGAATCCTGACCCCAATAAATCATACAAAAAATGTTGCTTCTACTATGGTTGTCTGATGAGTGCATTGGATCTACTTGGTTTTATTGTGGCTTTGCTTGGTAGTCTATTTTTTCCTTTTTGCCTAACAGATTATAGCAATTTCAAACTTATTTAGTTTTATTGGCATAAACTACTCAAGTAAAAGCAAAATTCTAAGGAAGTTTATCAGCAGATAATCTTATGCCTTTGTTTACTGATAAAGCTAATATGAAAGTTGGAGTTCAAATATAATCAACAACTTGACTAGAAAATCAAATTGTATAAGGTACTAATGGGATGGTTTTGTTACTGAATGTAATTTAGAAAGCCAACATATACTGCCACATAAAAGATTAGAAAATGCAAGTGCAAATAAAAGAAAAAAAAGGTAGATTGTTGGAGTTGTAATTCTTACATGGTCACGGGTTAACCTCGAACAGCAGAATCTATTGTTGCTTGTCGATTGTCATCCTGAGATAGATATACCTATGGGCACATTTTAATCTTGTGAAAATTGTTTAGAAGGTCCTTTTATGTGCAAGAAAATGTAAAAGGTCAGATCCAATGTACAAGTGGAGTCTTTTGGCCATATATATTTACTCCGTAGGTAAATGCTGTAGCCTTTCTATTCTCTAAGTGAATTAAGCATTAAGATGACACGAGCTTTTAATCATATCTCTTGGTTTAGGTTCTTTTGTTGAATAAAGATTGTAATTTGTAATCTTTTGCTTCGAATGGCATGGACAAAAGTATGTAAATGATCGTCTGATGTGTGCTTCTTTTGCGTGTTTTAGACATTGCACTGATTTAAAAGACATCTGCTGTTTACCAACTACATGATGTATCATTTTTTATCTTGCTTTCTTACAACTATTTCTTTTTCGTGTACTCATGTAGGGTTTTGTGCTTCCTGGTTTTTATACTCTTCTTCTGATGGTGATACTTGGTTCATTAGCTTTCTTGGCAGAGGTCACTCTCTGAAGCTCTAATCCTTTCACATTGTTTGAATTTCAAAATTTGATCTGAAAACGAATTGTGGCTGAATATTGATCATAACTATTTCTTGGATGCCCATTGACACATTTTTCTCTCTTCAGATAACTGTAGCACGTGCACTTCAGCTTGAGAAAACCAGCAAAGTTGTGAATATTCTGTATCTTCAGGTATTATGTAGTGCTTCATACTGTACCATTTAGTCTGGATATGATGCAGTTCTTTTATACCAGCTGTCTCACTCTCTATGTGGTAACATTCAGTTAGGAACATGCAGTGTCTTTCTGATGATGTCATGATACATTTTATGGCTTTGGTAATTTATATATTAAAAAAAGGTGGAAACAAACTGGCCTATTATTGTGGGAGTTCTCCTGTATCTGTAAGTAGTTATGTGATCACATTGACTTAATGATTTTTTTCTTATTTTTTGGATAATAACTTTGACTTAATGACAGTATGCAACATTTGATCAGTTGTACTGACAGTATGTAATAACACTGACTTAATGAGTTTTTCCATATGCCTCCACATATACTCGAGATTCATATCTACGAGAATCCTTGAAAGGGAAAAATATGCAGTTGTATGCTTTCATGTTTGTGATAGTGTCTTATGGAAGTGTTAGATTTCTAATCCGCTCCGCAATTTACAAGCCGGGAAAGAAGTGTTAGCTAATAGGAAGTTGTTAGTTAGTTCAAACACCACGATTAACAGTGTAGCAGTTAAAGGCCCTGTTGTTAGCAGTTAGATGGAGTTTGGAATTTGGAATTTGTTGGGCTCTTGTATAATTATTATAGTTGCTGAATTGATATCCTAATTTCATGCTAGTTACACGACTGCATTTGAAACCTAACACAATATCTCTTGCTAATTGCATCCTCTTTCCTTCTCCTTGGTGTTGTTATTAGGCTGCTTCAACTCAATTGCTTGGAATGAGCTTATCTAGAATAGTTCCAACATTTGGTAGACTAGTTGGCTGTACACTTATCTTGATTTCAGCATGTTGTACTATGTACGTTGGACCCGAAAAAGAGGTTGATTGAAACATTTTGTTGTTGAACTCAATCTGTCGAGGATATATTCACCCCAATTCGGTGCAGAAAAGACTCTTTTGTGCTTGCCTTCATGCCAAAAGGGTTTCAATACCACCTGTGACTTTACAGCTCCTACCTGCGTATCAGCGACAGCTTTATTGTGCAAAATAGAGATGACAAGGATATCAATATAGACTGTACTATAGAATTTGTGACCATCTTGTATTTTTTTTACTCTGGGGGGAGTTTTGCAGGCAACAGCTTAACAACGTGCTAATTTTGCTGCTTGCTCATTTTTGCATCTTCTTGTCCTAATTCAAAACGATTTTTTAAGGGTCAAAAAATATAAAGATGTTGTTTCTTTGTCGAGAATTTCCATTAATGTTGGAATCATGATGTGTGTCTATACATGTCTATATATATATATATATACACACATATACATATATATTGAGCACCAAGAAATCTTCAATCTGATGTTCATCTAAAATAAGATTAGATGAGTTTGCCTCTTCTCTAGATAAAGCGTATGCAGTAACAATCCTTTGCTATGCTTCATTTTGTCAGAGAAACCAATTTACAATAACATACAATTTGTTTGGGCAATTCTTATTGAAGTTAATTCATCTAAAATAAGATTCTCAGTATTCCCATCAGTTCAACAAAGCTAAGTTGGGATAAATAACGCCAAAGCAATTAATTCATCGAATTATTCCACCAAAAGAAGGGGAAAAAAATTCGGTCAAAAAATCGGCAATGATAATGAGAGGTCTGTTACAATGCTGAGTGCCAATATTTCGACTACAGTGTTAATTGATAATGAAAATATTAGAAAATCATAAATTTAAAAAGTATGTTTTGAAATATATTATGGTTAGTCAATTGTTCAAAAATGCTGCTGAAATTATGAAATACAAAATGAGGTACATACGCAAGAGAAGTAAATAGAAATCTTTGTGGCAAAGGTTCGCTTGGATGGCAAATTTTGGCTCTTTACTGCAAAGGCCATTTGTATTGACTTTTGCAAAAAGCGTACCTTTTTTTTTTGGGTATATATAGCTGTACATCCCATGAGATACCACAAATTATCAATTAACAGTGTCGCCACATCTAGGACACCATTTTAAAAAAAAAAAATTCTTTTTGGGATTCGAATGCAAAAGTTTGCAAATGGTGTTGAAAAAAATGAAAAAGGAAATGATATGTCAAGGTGCTGCATAGCTCAATTGCAGTGACCCTATATGAAGAAATGGTGTGCATTTCCCCCTAAATTTGTGACTTTTTTTTACATTATTTCTAAAAATTTGCCCAAGTGAGGTGACAAAGTGTATACATGCAACCATTGGGCTTTGGTCTGCCCTCCCTCGTGCATTAGCGGGAAGTATAATACTTCCTTTCGTCATAAGATTTAGAAAATGCATTAATACACTTGTCTGGTTTAAAAACTCACCTCCAATCTCGTACAAGTCTAATTACGCTCTCCCCTCTAGCATAAGAGTAGAATAGATTGTTGACGTTAGATCCAAAAGAGAAAGAAAAGGCAGGAGGTGGGGAACAAAGTGGATATATCCAATATTGGAATGATAAAGGGTGATTCCGTATTGCGTTGAGAGGGCAAAGCATGATTAACGCTACATAAAATATCAATGGAAAAAAACTTGGTGCAATATTGCAGAACAGGTAGCACAATTTGCTTGAAACTCAGATCATGGCTTCATTTGGTTTTTCTATTGCCACCAACCATCCTTAACACTAGAAGAAAAGAACTTAATTCTGCATTCACATTTGATGCAGGAAATGATAACCAACAAAAATCTGTATCATCACAGGTGCTGTGCCGTACTATGGAAAATTACATAGTTTCACTTTCCAACATAATCTAAGAAGTAGAAAATAACTTTTGACTTAGCAACAAATAATTGAAAAAATGAAACTTGAAATGAGAACCACTTAAACTAGAACTGCCAAAAGATCAAGGTCTAGTTAGAGCAGAACATTCATAGTCGTCCCATCAATTAATAAGCAATCTCCAGAAATATCCTATCAGACATATTCAAGTCAAAAAAACAAAAGAATAAGGAAAAAGAGTACAAAGAAAGAAAGCTGATATTTGCATTCCTATTTTGGATGGACCTTCTTCTTCTTGACATGGCAGTTGCAATCATGCATGCTGGTTATGCATCCTAACTTCCTCTTCATTTCTTTCCACATGTTCACTTTTCCTTTTCTAGCTTTCCTGCAGCTACCATTCAGGATTTCCCTTCTCATCATATCGCATTCTCTTTCCAGTTCCAACACTTTGCTGCTCATCTTTTCCATCTCTGCCTTGATCACTTCTTCTTCGCTGTTGCAACCCCTTGTTGCTGCTTCCTCTTCCTCTTCCTCTTCCTCTGCCCCTTTTAAAAATAATCTCCCCTCCTCTGATCCCTTGATTTCCTTTGGCATAGTCTCTCGCATTTGCAACTGAACTGCAAATAGCACTTGCACCATTACTCTCACAGGCAATCTTTCATTCCTTGAAGCATGTAAGCAAGCTTCTGGAGACATCTTGCTGCAATCCAACAGGTGGCATACCTCTTCTCTCTCAGATTCTGTCAGATATCTATGCTTGTCTAAGTAGATATCTATAGCCCTGTACATTCCATCTGAATTTTGTAGAATTCCTCTAGATGCTGCAAGTGAAAAGTCAGCAAGTGATATAAATGTGCTCATCTTTAAGTCTATGTCACTAGCAATTTCAATCAGAAAGTTCTCAATAAGTTCTGCCACTGTGATCAATTCATGTCCATCTTTTCCAGTATAATTGCGATAGAAATTCTTCATGAGCCTCCTCACGCATTCTGTGTCATACCGTTCTTCCTTGGCATATCCTTGAGAAGGTATCAGGAGATCTTTCACAGTCGCCTGGTCTAATTGCTTCCCAATCCTGATTTCAAATCCATTTCTACACTCGTTACTAGCATCCAAGGCTATTGCAGACCGTAGCATTTCAAATAGTAATGCGCAGGGTATTAGTCCTCTTGCATTTGGTAACATTCTCTCCACTGCTTCAATTATCTCTCTCTGGATACTTTTCTTGTAAATTGAACCATCATCCCCTTCTTTCATGCTGAAAAGTACCCACTTTTTTGCATACTGACATACAGCTGCAGCTATGTATTCTGCTGGGATTTCCCGCTCAATCATTGCACCAATGATGGGCTCATAGAGCCTGAGAGACAATATTGACAAATCTTCAGATTTCCATTCCAAAGCAAAGAGTTTCCTCCGCACATTTGGCCTGAAGTAATTTTCATTGTCCTCTCCTTCATCATTGGAGGTCAAGTCCTTGAATGATTCTCCAAGAAGATGTGGATGTTCCAAAGCCTTTAAGATTATTGATTCGACACAGGCACCAACCAGGCCAAGATCCGCTGCTTGTTGAAGAATATCCTCTGCGGCCTTGAGGGCTCTAATGGATTTGTTCCAACTAGAAACAACTTGGTGTTCAAAGAAGTCCAGAGCCTTGCTGAACAAATTATTGGTGCAGTGGCTCTCAGTCATTCCAAGGTAGTGGGCTAGGCAAGCAACATGCGTGACATTTTCGGTTGACAGGTTGATTTCGTAACCATGGCAGAATCTTGCAACTAGCTCAAATGTTTCTGGGTCAGCAGGGGCATCTCTAAGAACATTTGTGAGATCCTCACTTGGATGATCTTTGAGCAACACAGCTAGCTTTGATGATTTAGAAGCCAGAAGTTCCTAATACAGTTAACAACTATCAGATTTATATAAACTTTAAACAAAGCAGAAGGGATATCTAAATCAGGGCCTTTAAAAGACAAGATTTCCTTAACCAATTAGAGGATGAAAAAAATGGGAAGCGAAATGGCTGCATCTAGAGGATGTTCTTACCCTGTCTAGTGTAAAAGGTACACCATCAACACAAAGTTGCACTTCTGATGATGCTTTAGATTTTGACTTCCTGATCAAAGAAGAAAAAATGGTTTACAGAATTGATTCCTAGATTAACAAAGAAGGGTATGGTCCTTAACTTATTACCTGGTTGCAGAATCTATAAACTGCCCGGTGGCCATTATATATAGCTTCCAGTGATACAACAAATTGGTTCCAGAACAAGGAGATGATGATTATTCAAATCTGTAAGCTAGACAAAAATCTTGAAACCCTGAGATCAAATTATTCTCCAGTAATACAACAAATTAGTATGTTCTTAACTTGGTTCATTTGCAATAATATACAGATATTTGTGAAGCAACAACAGTGCATCTGAGGTGATATGTAATGCAGTAACCATAACTTAAGTTTTCCAGCCCATACTTCAATCAACAGATGCTCAATTGAAACTTAAATAACTTCTGGTATCAGTGTTACATTGAATACGGTATAAACTTTTTAGCTACATAATCATGAAATTTAGTGCTTATTTTGAACAACAAAGATCCTGTAGATGATGTAAAGAACAGTTTTCAATGGCTATAGGCAGCCTAATGTGTAACTCAGTCAAATTAAAGCCAAGTATGATCATCACTCACACTAAAAGACCATTGCAACTTGTGATTCAATTCCAATAATTGCACCAGCAAAAAATATAACCAATAAAACATGCGTGTCATAATAGACATCAAAATGCACTGTAAAACTTCCCCAAAACCACGTTTTAAAAAGACAAATTGGTAAACTAGAGGAAAATTTTGGAAAATAGTGAAGTAATAAAGGTGTGGAAAATAATGGTAGTACCTTCTTGAAGGGCTTTTTCACCTTAGTACTAGATCCAGCAGCAACACAAAAGTTTTGCATATTTTGTGAAAGCTGAGAATTCTCTTCATTGTTACTAGACATATAAGTGTAGATGAACATATAACATGTGAATGTTTATCCTACTGTTTGACTCTTCCAACGTTCAACCCAAAAATCAGGATTTCTGTTAGGGATAATTTCAGAAATCTCCTTGAGGTTTCTGATAATTGCATTGCCCTCTCTTGAAGTTTTGAAAATACCACTTACCTCCCCTATTAGTCATTTGGAACCCAATGCTTATCTCATAAATGGTGACATGACTATACTATCCTTACAACTTAGGAAATATTACGTATTTATATGGAGAGAAACAATTTAGTTACTTGTACTAAATTAACCATGATTTTGAATATAAAAAAATTGAAAATCTTGAATACTAAATTTTATAACGATAATTGCTAGCATTTTAAAATTCTTTTTCTATATTTTAGTAGTTCTTATAATTTCTTTCTCCTAAACAAAGATTAAAATTCTGATTAAATATTATTATTTCATAATTTTTTCATAAGAAAAACAAGATGAATATGAAAATACACAAAAGAGGGTAAAGTATTAAATATGTTTACAATTAGATTTTATTAAGTTATGGATAAAATGTAACTGCACATAATCTATTCTTTCCCTTCTTTTCCAAAATATTTGGTCTTTCTTTTATTTTCTTTGTATAAGTAATCCAAACAAAATGGTTAGAAAAATTTTTTTCTACTTTGATTTATTTGCTTTTCCATTAAAATCATACCCTTTTATTAATCCAAACGTTACTTGAGAGTTGTATTTTTTTTAAATTACAAATGATGGAAATTTCTATTCATTTTCTATACACTAACAGTATATGCATTTTTACCATTGGATGCACGACACATAATCTGAATCTAAATTTGAAACCCAAATTTTGCGCAAATATCATTCATCGAACCGTGATAGTGTATACACTGTTAGTATATATAAGAGTTACTCATATTTTTTATCATTTGCCATCTATAGTGATTTTTTTCTTATAAAGGCCATACTTGTTTTGTTCAATTCCTTTTCAAAATCTTTCAAATTTTGATACTAATAGCTAGTTTGAATGTTTAGCTTAGAAAAAAAAACATGGGAAATGTTAAGTTATGAAAGAAAAGAAGAGAAGAGTTTTTAATATTGTTTGAGAATTAAAGTAGGAAAAGGCATGATTTTGGGTATATATGTCAATAAAAATTTGTTTAGTATACCCTTGAGGACAAAATTGGCATTTAGAAAAATTTTATTAGGCATTCTTGGCTTTTGTAATGCTTTCCGCCTGCATTTGGGCGGAAAACTTTGGTAGTCATAACAATGGGAGCTCATTCGTCCAAATTAGACGCTTTTCATCCTTTGCTGTTCTTTAAAAACTCCCAAATACTAGAAAGAGTGTCTTTTTTATCACATTTTTTTTCATCAAATCGCAGCTCCCAAACTAGTTATAAGAGTTTAGAAAATTTTTGCATAAATCTTGATTCCAAATTAATAAGTTTTCCTCTCCAATACTTTGATTTTGTTATTTTATATAGTACTATGAAAATGGTTATTATTACTAAATTCTATTACATTCATGCTAGGGTTTAGTCTTTATTATCTATTTTTAACTAATACTTCCTTTTGATAACCAATTAGTAATAAGTTAAGGGGTATTTTTGGTATGAAATATTCTTCTTACTCTTGAAATCATTTTTTTATTGTTGATTTTTTGAATTAGACTAATTTGTTACAAGAACATTAGTTTTAAGGGAGGTTAATGATATTTTGAAAACTTCAAGGGAGGGCAGTGAAACTGTTATAAACCTCAGGGGAGGTTTCTGAAATTATCCCTTTCTGTTATTTTCAAATCTCTGAAAGATTTAGATGGATAAAACCAAGAAGAAAATAAGAAATGAAGCAAGAAAAGTTCTACAAGCCATACTAGAACGTTAGCTAGATTTAAAAAAAAAATTAAGTTATTTTCCGAAATATAATTAACAAACTAATTTTCTTGCAAAATTGATATATCCACCAATTATCACCAACAAAATATTAATGTGGTTGGACACAAACTTGAAAATGTGACCACAAAGATTCTTATTTTTTTTCCAAGAAAAGAAAACAAAAAATGAAATTGACTTCCATGATTTATTTTATTTTATTTTGTTTTATTTTTTTTTGTGGCGAATATAGCATGGTAATTTTGGTAGTTTATAATTTTATATGGTTCCTTCTTGATCCAAACGCACCCAAACTCTCTCTGTTTCACTACCCTTTGTATTTCAATGTTAGAAACTACCACAACTTCTGCTCTACATCAACACCAAAATTTCCCTCTTCTTTCAACAGCCAAATCCACCCCAGCACTTGTCATTCACAACTATAATTTATCCATCTCTAAAAAGAGGAAAAACCCATGGGTCTGTTTGGATAGCTTGTTTTTGGGACTGTTTTTGAAAAACTGTTTTTCACATTCCAAATGCTACAGTAAATGTGTGTTTCAAAAACAACTCCAAAAACACCATATCCAAACAATATATCAAAAACAACTCCAAATAAATATTTAATATGTTTATTTCAATTTGTATATTTCAATTATGTATATGATATATATATATATAATATTAATTTAAATATATTTATTTATACATATTATAAATATTTTATTTTATAAATAAATATATATTGGATAAAATATATTTTTATATATTTATAATATATTTATATAAATATTATATATTATAAATTATATAAATGATATATAATAATATGTAATTATACATTTATATAAATATTATATATTATATATATTTGATATATACATAATATATATTATATATATTATACATTTATATAAATGTACATTTATACATAATATATATATTTATGTATATTTATAATATACTTTTATATAATGTATTATATATAATATAATACATTTATAATATATTTATACATTTATATTTAATATATTAATACATTTATACATAATATTAACATATATTTATAATATATTAATTTATACATTTATATAATATTCATTTATAATTTATACACATTTATACATTTATAAATATATTTATATTATGTATTATATATAATATATTTATTATATATATATTTATATGTATTATAAATAAATATATTTATTTATAAATATTTATAAATGTATTATAAATGCATAAATGTATATAAATATAAAAATATAAAATTTATAATTTATAATTTATACATTTATACATTTATATAATATTCATTTATAATTTATACACATTTATAATAATATACATTTATACATTTATAATACATTTATATATTTATTTATAAATTTATTATAAATGCATAAATGTATAAAAATATAAAAATTATAAACTATAAATTATAATTTATACATTTATATAATATTCATTTATAATTTATACATAGGGGTGCAAACGAGCCGAACCGAGTCAAACATTGAACTTATCGAGCTAGACTCGACTAAATAAGAAACTGGCTCGAGTTCGACTCGATAAGGCTCGATTTACTCAACTCGACAAGAGCTCGAAATGGCTCGAATTCAGCTCAAAAATTTCTATCACTAAACATAACCAGCTTTATTTAACCTGACTCCAATAGCACGTTTTAACCTATTCAATGCCTTGCAAACTTGAATATAACAATTCCAAACATGAATTAAAAGTAACAACAAACAAGTTTTTCATTGTCCAATAAATGAGATCAATTTTTTTTTCAATAACAGCCCATCTAGTAACAGAAATATAACAGAAATGAAAGAAAAAGGAACATCCTGAAGCATACAAAGTGCTCCACACGATTAACTCTGTTGAGAAAGTATGAAACAACTTCTAAGCAAAATGAACATCCTGAAGCATACAAAACTGAGCCTAAAACATAAACAGCAAAAAAACCCAAATTGCAGCTAGTAAACTCTTTTCCTAATGTCTATAAACTCCTGTTTTCCCAGGTTTGGAATATTAAATTTAGTGCAACGCAAATCCAATCGTAACATAAGCCAAGATTATGTAAAATAAAAAAAATCATATCAAAGATTATGTTTAATTACCTTCTTAGTTGAGTTTTGCATATTTACTCTTACCCTTGACTAAATATCATCAAAGTCATTCCATTTACTCTTAGTGCACAAATCTGTCATATCTTTAACATTTATACTTTCTCCTATCACCAGCAGCCGAAAAGGCCATTTATACTTTAACATTGATTAAGTTCACTAAGCACATAATTTCTAAACGCAATCCAGCTTGCATTTTCTAACAGGACAAGCTAAAAATTACCCCAGAATGAGAAAATAAAAAGTGAACAATCAAAAACTACAAACCAAAATTATTTCAATCAAACAGAAGGTATATTCCATGAAAATGTATGTAAGAAGTTAAAAAAAGAAACCCAACGTTCTTACCAATCTTCAAAAACCGTCCTAAATCCAAACTCAAAAAAAAAAAAAAAAATAAGGAGAAAAAAATACATAGACAAAAACGCTTGTTCCAACTTCCAATCAATATCAGTACAATCTTAATTCACCGAATACCTGAGAAGAGACAAATTTTTTTTTTCGGCTAATTGATTGAAATTGGGGACGGAAATGGGAAGGAAGAGGAGATCTAAGTCTAACGAGAGCTCCAGCTCCGTCGCCATTAACAGGAAAGAGGAAATTAATAGTAATAATTTTACATCTATACATTCTACAACAGGAACGAGGTGAAGAAGTCGATCTGGCTTTAATGACAGGAAACAATCACTTATTCTACCACCAAGCATCATTATACAGCAACAAAAACAGAGAATAAGGGAATAAGAGTGATGGATTACCTGTTCGCGAGGCCCTCCACCAATGGAGCTGATGAAATGTCTACCGTAGCTGAGTCTAACGTTGGCCAACAAACTGGGACTCGGAGAGAAAGGGCTCTTCAATTGAAGGACGGCAGTGGTGGTGGCAGAAGTGGCCAACTGGTGAGTGGTGAAAACAGTGGTAGCGGCGGCTAGGGTTTGCTTTTGATTTGGGGAAAGAGGAATGCCGAGTTGCCGACAGCGGAACAGCCGAGTGGGAAGAAGAAAGAGGCGTGTTTGTGTTAGGGGTGTCCGCTGTCTTGGACTCTTGGTCCTTAGTCCTCGGAGAAATTGTATCTAGTTTCTAGTTTAGTAATTAGTTAAATAAGTAGGGGTATTTATGTAATTTTACACGGCTCGCGAGGCTCGAACTCGACTCGTATTATAAACAAACTAGTTCGAACTCGATATTGACTAAGCTCGAGTCGAGCGTTGACCGAACTGCTCGCGAGCAACTCGATTCGTTTGCACCCCTATTTATACATTTATAAATATATTTATATTATGTAATATAATACATTTATATATTTTTATATAAATATATTTATTTATAAATATATTATAAATGTATAAATGTATATTGTTATAAAAATATAAAAATTATAAATTATAAAAATACTCGAAAATATGTTTTAAAAATACATCAAAAAATAATCCATAAAACATTTATAGTAGAAGTTTGGAATATAGTTTTTGAAAAATAATTACAAAAACAACTAATTCAAACGGACTTGTATTTGAAAAACGAAATGCTACAGTGCTGTTTTTGAAAAACAACCCTAAAAATAGCTAATCCAAGCAGAGCCCATGTTTCCATTCCCTTTCTTGCTCAGACTACAAGAAGCGACTTCAAGTTTCAGCCACCAGAAAACAGCAGCAAGAACAGCAAGAGCAGCAGGAAGAGCAGAAGCTGCTTTCTCGATTAAGTGATCAGATATGTGAGTATCTGTGCAATAAGTAATAAAATACTCAACGCCTAACAACTACTAAACTAGGCAGCTTTAAAACAACTAACTAATCTACCAAGTAGGAGATCATTCTTGCACTTCAAATGTACAAGTGAGCAAGGTAACTTCATGGTCCATTAATTCTTCAAACTTAGCCTGCTCCTTGCTTGTATGGTGAATGATCAAGGCTCTTAAAGCTTCCTTCACCTTCTTGGATCTTGATCTTGTCATCGGACCATCAATGTTGACCAAAGGATCCTTGACCCAAGGTTGAAGTTATTGCACACCCTTATCCGCATCACTCTCTCTCAATTACATGTGCTAAAGTTGGTAAAAAAATTACTGTTATACATAATCTTGTTTTACTCAAAAATAAATACATACCCATGTTTGTTGTTATCTGAGTCATGAACAATCTAACATTTATTGAGGTACTGATTTTCTTAGATTGTATGTTTGCTTTTAACTTTCTTGGTTGTCTAGTGCAGAGTGATGAATGGTCCTATTGTATCTATTGTGAACTTGGTTCTGAAGGAAATTCCTTTCTCCAGGAACTTGTCGTTAGTACATTTATTGGTGGTGCATTTATCGGAAGCATAAGGTCTGGTCTTCTTGTGGATAAAGTTGGTTTTCAAGTAGACACAATACCTCTTGTTCTTGGTGCAATCATCAGGTAATTGCTTTCCTATGGACTCTGTTGGTGTTGCTGTTTATTTCATCCTGCAATATTTCAGATGTTTAAAAGTATTTGTCAGTGAAATCATGGTTTTTGTATTCAATTTGTCCACCAAGCTATACTGCCGGCTTGTTGGAATATCCACAATAGTGACTAAACAGTTGAATCTAAGGGAGTTGAGGTGTTTTCTCTAATAAGCTCTCATATAACATAAAGAGAAAAATCTATGTGCTTTTGTGCTACTTGATTCTCCATCTTAGTTTTATACCCCATCTGAGTTATTCTGCTTTCGTGATGATTGATCAGGTATGCAACGTTTTGGTGTGTCTATTTTTGCTTGAACTGGTGAAGAAATTTGGTGTGGCTCCAGTTTATGCAGGCTTCAGCAGATTTTCCTTGATTGCAGCAAACATTTGCTTATTACTTTACAGCTGAAACTAAAGGCTGATCTCTTGAAGAAATCAGGTTGTCATTAAAACCCAATTTCCAGGGTAGGAATAAGTGATACTGCCTAATCCATTGAGGAAAACAAAGAGAGAGACAAATTTATGTTTATGTAAAATGGCTTCACTCTCCACCATGTTTCTAAAATTGATTCATGTGTTCTTGGTTTTGGCTGCTTGATCCTCCTGCAACTTCTAATTTTGTTGTCTCAGTAGACATGCAAAAAAAAGGTATTCTTATGAATTGTACAGTAGTTTGTTCATATAGATGGATTCTTCTGATTGTTTTAATTATGTACTTAAGTGTTAATCTTGATAGGAAATTTCTGCAAAAATAGTGAGCTGGATGGGTTAATGATAAAAAGTTACTTCAAGAAATACCTGTTTGTTCATCTGCCATTGTTCTAAAGATTGTACAAAGGGGCTCAATTTTTTAATGGAATGATCCTTCTTGATTCAAGTAGCAATTTTTTATACAACATAAAATGGTGGTTAAAAATTAAAAGGAGGTTTAATTTTAACACAAACTCCAATGAACAGAGAGGATCAATTTTTTTTTTCTCCAATGAATTTAGTCGTTTAATAGTCTAGTCAATCTCTTTGCTTAGTTATTCATGTTTTCCCATCAAAATAATACATAGTAGTATTTTATACAAACAATGAATAGGGACATGAATGTATTGTAGGCAGATTCGTCTATGGCTATCAATAATTTCCATCCCATTTCTATCATTCTTTTTCTTTGTTTAGCAATGTGATATATACGAGGTAGGAAAAAATGCAATTTAAAAATGTGTTGAGAGAATTTTTGTACGAAAACTCGCAATTCAAACAACGCAATAACTTTTGCCACTCTCACATATTAGACCAAATATTGTGTTAGTTTAGCTCTCAATCAACTTCAACATCCTAACAAATAGGCAATAATCTTCGTGATAAGCAATTAGAATACTATGGATTTGGAAGTTGGATTTCAAATATGAACAAAATTGACAAACAAAGTTGGTTGATGTAATAACTAACAAAGAAAATGCTTACATTTTTTTTTTTACCAAATACATAAATTTTAAATTTGTTACTACGAGTATTTTCTATTAAAATTATTATACATATTGAACTGTGAGAAGAAATTCTCCAATAGATTATTTTGAAATTTTCATATATGCATATGATTAAAGTAGTGAAAGTGAAGAAAAAATATCTAAGCATAGGATAAACGAGAAAGAATAGAATAAGAAGAAGTGTCATTTGAGAATTATAAATTGGATTATTAGTTATCAAAGGTAATTTATAGATTTCATAAATGTAAGGGGTTAATTGCAACTGATCATTAATTACAGGGGGCTAAATATAATTAAACCTTAAAAGAATTTTGTTGGAATATAAGAGCAATTAATTCACTGTGGCACATACCTCACTTTCAAACTTTTGACCAAAAGCCTCCCAATACTTTCCACGACTTATTATATATATTTTATTCATCCGTGGATCAAAAATTAAAATTTCAAATTCCCAAAAAATTTTAGCTCAAAATTTTGCAGAAGAAGCCATGGCTTCGCCGGCAGACAACAGCGGAGGAGAAGACATTGAGCACGGTGGTGGAGTGGCAGTGGAGATGACCGCAACCGCCGCAACAGAATCATTATCACCTTCTTCTTCTCCTATGGAGGACGCGATTTCAATTTCCGATGAACATATTACTCCATTGTTGAATCAATCACAAAGACCTAGAGTCAACATCTTCTCCGTTTCTCACTCCAGAAGAAGGCCTGTTAAGGTGAATTTCGCTGAAAATCTTGCAAAATTTCAACATTTTGTCTGTTCATTTCAAGTATTTATGGAGAATTTTTTTTTTTGGCTTCAAACATTTGTTTATTTGTGTAATTTACAGTAGAAATAATGTTCTATAGATAGTTAATTACTCAAACGGAAAAAAATGTTTATTTATTTGATCAAGCCGAGCTTAGTATAGTAGATTTTTGGAGCTAGTATTTGAAATTCGGATATGTTTCTAATCTAAGTTGAACTTCACTCCTTAAAATTGCATAGACTTGACTTTGCTTATACTGGAATCGTATTCTTTTTGTTGTTGGGTGATCACTGTCAATTATATTTCTTGAGAAACTACTTATGAATAGGAAAATATATGTAATAGTTATTTATTTGTGATAAAGGATGAAATTTCAAAGCTTTGAATATAAGCTACTTAATTTTCGATTTTTGGTTAGTTGTGTTGAGCTGGCGATCAAAGTTTTGTGCTATTATAAGGTTGATTGTTTGAAAAAAAGGGTTGATTATTATTTGAAAGGGAATGGTTTTAGATCCAGTACTTTACCTGTTTGAAAGACGATGAATATCTGGTAGTATCAAATGCTGGATCGGTGGATGGTTTAGTAAGATGGATTTTATGGCCAAGTGATTCTAAGTTTGATAGATTATCAGGAATTGCTGAAGATTGAGCTGAGAAATTGATGAAGATGAGATGGTTTATATTCTTCCCATTGGAAATTCCATGGAACTTGTTCACTTTATTGGTTTTCTTCCAATACTTTAGGAAGCATAATTGACAATTTCTAAGTGGGAGAGAAAACATTAATGACGGTTAACCTCCTCAGATGGAAGCCCAAGTATCTGAATTTCTTTTAATCTTGTCCCAGCTGTTTAATTCTGTTAGTACTCTTGAAGGGGCAAATAGACTATTCTGTCATTGCTGGTGATTGTTTACTGTAGTTAACTCTAAACACTAATTACAATTCACTGACCAAAACCCTTACTGGAAAAGGGGAGTAACGGCATTATTTGCCACTTATTTCTACATAACTTAAAAGAACTTGATTACCTACTGAAATATCATTCTCTTTGTTTTACATGACTGGTGTTAGATTTCTAGTGGATTTGGGATATTGCTCTTTCTCCTTAAATTTAATTGAATGCTATAAGTAGCTCTTTTGTATCTGTTACTGTTTTCCTTTGATTTTTTTTTTTTTTTTTATAGTTTTCTGATGTTGTTTGAAAATATGATGAGTCAAAGTTACATCTGTCTGAAATAGGAAGTATCAATTCTTGCAGTAGGATGAGTATTTAGTGGTTGGCTGATCATTATGATTAAATTGAAGCTTCAAAAGTCTTTGTTTTGGCTGTCTAGTTTTTATTGTCTTTTAATTTTCTTGAGTTGGGATTCTCATGTAAAGGCATTGTACTGCTGCTTGATTCTTGTGTTTTATTCCAATTTACACACATATATCAAGAAAAAAAATTTCTAGTCTTGTTCAGAATGCATCAGTGGGTAGAATTTGTTATCTGGTTGATGGCTAGTATTTCATGTGCTAATTTGGTTTCCCAGAGAAGTAAACTGTTTCTGGCCATAGTTTTATTGGTATGAATCACTTATGCTTGTTCTGCTTCAAATATGTTGGTTAAACATAGGAAAGGCTATTATATTTCTTACTTTTAGTATCTTACAGGAGCAAATAACAAGATTGGCTGAAACAGAGACATCACCATTCGTGCAGTTTACCGTTTGGATATGGGATGGTTCTAGGTACTCTGGTATGCTATGCATGGCCTTATCATCTATTATCTACTGTATCATGGAAGTTCTTTCAGATGTTTTCACTGGTAAGTAACTCACTGATTCAATTTACGAATAATAGCTCTCAATCAAACAAAAAGTTATTTTGAACAAGTTGTTAGTTGCTTAGCACTTTGAAGAGAGATCTTTATTTCTGTGGTTTCAATTATAAGCTTTGTGTGATTTATTTAGTTATCATCTTTTTTCTTGGTGTGAATAAACATGAGGCCAATTACATCTTCCTTTACGAGAAAGAGATTGGTGAAGATTTGTCCTCTCATTAATAACTTTATGTGATCAATGTAAGGAGTGAAAGCTAATCCTTCCGAACTATGTAGATGAAAATTTGGGCCTTCAATTGAAAAGGTGGAGTACATGATTCGGGCTTGAAGGTTCCTTATCTTTCAAATATGGGAGCTTCCCTCCTCTCCTCCATGACTGGCTGTATTTTCTTTGACTATGTCCCCCACTCGACCATGGAAAATATTGTATGCATAGCTTTAAATTATGGTGATGTCAAATAGTGGTCTTAGGAGTCAAAGAGTCAAAGACATTTAAGGCATATATAAGCTTAATTATGCCAGAGATTTCCTCTTATCTCCTTTACGTTGAGATTTCCTTCAGTTAAATCCTTTTTTGGTTTGTCAAAACTAATGGATTCTCCAGTCCTTTGATGACCATAATACATAGAGTAATTGGATGGTAAAATATCCAATTAGAAATATAAAGTTGAACCATTATATGAAGAGATGATATTTAGATGTTTTCATGAAGTAATAAATCATTAAATTTTTGTCTTAGTAAATGTAATTAACTGATTGACAATTCTTTGGTGAATTGACTGGATATTACTCTTTTTTCCTCTATAATTGCAATGTTTCTTTTTTTACTAGTTAATTTATTTTGTTTAGAAGTCTGAATACATCCTTTTCTTTTTTCTGCTTAATTAATGCAAATGTGGGCATTTCAGCTAAAGCTGAACAACTATTTACATATTTGAGAATTGTGAGAAATGTTTCAAGTTCAATATGCTGCTTTCCATTTAAAATTGGACCATGGATCTGCAAGATTTACGGTGCCCTGGCTCTATAAGTCACCATGTTACAGATTTTTCTGTTTTTAGTGCTTGGTCAGCTCTGCAATATTAGCTTCAACCACGATAATGTCCATCTTGAAACTCAATACAGATTTTTAATCAGAGCAAAGAGTTAGATGTTAGAATGGTGGTTTTTGGTAAATCTTAGAAGTATATTATGTAGCATTCGTTCTGAGTTTTCGTGATTACCCCTTTATTTACTTTGATATGAATCTCTAATTGAAATGGGTCCTTTTATACTTTCATCTTTCGTCATTAAAATGACAGGGTAATCTTTTCATTCAGGGCATGTAATGTCTTGTCTCTTCCCATGCTTCAAGTTGTGCCCATTCTAATGGAATAAATCGTTTTGCTCATCCTTAATGACAGCTCAATCAATTCCTCTTTTTGAGATGGCATTTACCAGATGTACAGTTATTTTGATTTTGTCGTTTGTATGGTTGAAAAGAAGCAGACAGCCAATATTTGGTACATCAAGTGTCAGAAAACTATTGGTTCTAAGTGCATTCATGGGATACCTGTCATTGTTGAGTTTTATTTATTGGTGAGTTCTAATGCTTGAACCAATTGAGTTGCATTTGGTCAGACTAACAACTTAGTAAGCTCAGCTGCTGATCTTGTTTATTGTAAATTTCTCTTCCATGCAGTTTATACATCATTTTAATAAGTGGAAGCATGATTTAGCCTTTTCCGAGGACTTATTACAGATTGTATCTATACTCTGTTGCTACAGAAGTGCTTCTTTTAAGTCTTGTCTGCAGAACTTAGAGTGCTTTTGAGATTGTGTATAAAGCCACTATATTTTTATCTATCTTACATTTTTACTTTCTGGTTCTTAAACATTTTCTAGATGTACACATGCTAAATTATTTTGTTTTGTCAAATACAGCTTTTGAGCTTACACAATATTACACACCACTATGCAAAAACTGTATCTGTTACAACGCTGCTTTCAGTTTTTCAAGTAGCACTTAGATCACCCTTATTGGCAGTTGGAATGATAATAAATCTGCTCATGTTCTATTCTTTGACTTTCTAAGGAACTCATTTGCAGCATTTTTAGCCGTTATATAATTTCTTTTCTCTTCTATTTTTTGGGTTGTTCGTCAGAGCTAGTTCTTTTTTTTTGGGGGGGGGGGGGGGGGGGAGGGGAGGGGGGTTGATGTTCTCATTTGCATAATTAAATATTTTGTTCTTTTATTTTACTCTGCTGTTCCATGCGTTTGGTTTTTCTTTTTTGGTGAGTTATGTTTGTGGACTTTGATGATTTACTTGTGACAATGTGTGAGCTAATTTCCTTTTCAGCATTCAAAGAGTACCTCTTTCTCAGGCAATCATGTTGAACTTTACTACTCCAATTGTGGCTGCAGTTGCTGCAAGAGTCATATTGCATGAGAAGTTAAAAATTGCAGAAATAGGAGGTAATTTTCTTTGTTATTAGACATTCTACAGTGACAATATATCTGTAATTTAGGCAACTATTACATGTACTGCAAACCTATTTGCAATTATCAGTCTGTTGGAAGTAGAAGGTAATCTGAAGAGATAAGGATAAAAGTCTAGAAGTACTGCTTAGTAGGCCTTGGACACAACTAGGTCTTTTGAAGAGAAAAGGAGAAAAGTTTACAAGTTCTCCATGAAGTAGAAAATTTCCTGAAGACGCATTGAGAAAAGTTTTCAAGTACTACTTAGTACGACTTAGACGGTCTAATTGAAAAACGAAGTTGGTTAAGGAAATTATGCAATCTTCATTGGTTAAGATTAAGGAATATCGGATTTCTGAGTATTGAAATTCTTCTGGTAAAAGAGGAAAATGAAGCTTTGAATTAGCTCTAAAGAACAGGTAAGTGCGAAGTTTGACCTAAATACTAAAGACATTAGGCTTGTAATAACATCATACACTCTAAAAGAATGGCTGCAAAGCTTGAATTATAGCTACAAGAAGGGTCATCGTTAATTGGAGCATTTGGGATGCCCTACCTTGGGACATTGGCATCAGATACTATACAGAGAAATATTGTTGAGACCAGCTAAATCTGATTGAGGTTGACTTTTGTGCCTTAGCAACAAGTTATCCTTGGTGTTTTATCGATTGCTGATAGGACTTGATTCCAACCCCAAATATATTTGCGCTTTTAAAACCTAATCCAAGTGGACTACATGCCAAACCTAAAAAATACATAAAAAGTACTTCCAAAATTTCTGAAATATCTTTGATGCAGTTATATTGGAAACCATGCTCAATGCTAGAGGAATCATTAATATACTGTGACAGCATTACATAACCCAAAACTGTTTCCAATCTCTGAACATGGTTTTTTTTGAAGTTAGCCAATGTTTGCAGTAAACTTACTCTTCCTTAAATTTATTGCTTCATTCTGTTGATTATAGAAGACTTGATTTCTAGTGGCTAAAACCAAACGAAAAACATTCTTAAGAGCAAAGGGCAGCAGATGCAGGTCTTCTGCTTATTGACATGTGATGCAGTATTCTCCAATAAGAACTCTCATTAAGGCTCAGCGTCCGTTGTTTCCAGGGAGGCACCTTGAGGACAAGTTTCTGTAGGATTCCTTATTTCAACTCCCGAACCAGCTTTAGCATCAAGCAGCTGAATTACTAGATTTTTAACAACTGGGCCTCTAACAGATAATTCATCATTCATTAATCCTCCTACTTAGGCTGAATCATCAAACTCACCAATATATGCTTTCCCATGTTGCTTGCCTCTAATCAGAAAGCTGGTCCTCTTGTTATATAGGAATCTAAAGCATGCCCCAAAGATTCTTTTCATTGGACAAATGGTTCAAGATCTCGTTTCTTGTAAGAGCCATTCCACAGGGACAAGCAAATTGGAAGATAAAATAGGTCAATGTTACCTTAATGCTCAGAAAATACACCATGAATGCCAAGAAGTTTTAGAAGTTTTGTTAGTAAGATCATTATTGATGCAACAGTGGGGTGTTTAATTAGGGAAGGAATGAGCATAATTAGGGACAAGCTCACATTGCTGCTTTTTCATTCCGAATTTGATGTCTAACCATATCCTTGTTGCCTATGTTGAATCTGAAGATCACAGTGCATTAGAAGTGTTTACTAGTTAGTTGGGTCATTTGGAAGACTGTAGGAGACAAGTTCGTCATTTCCAATTTTTACTTCACCTTTGGGTGTAAAGAGGTTTCAAGTTTTCTATCTTCTGTTCCAGCTATATCTTATCTTTCATTTTGCTTGTTGTGTCCCTTAAATATAAATATTCTTTTTATTTTGTATTCCTCTTTTTTGTTCATTTTGTGTTTACTTTGACCCACTCTACAGGTCTTGCTTGCAGTTTCTTTGGCGTACTTTTTATCTTCCGGCCAGTGCTCAACATACAAGGTAAACAAGCGAGTTTGTGGAGCTTCTTATGTAATTCTATGAGACTGGCTTCTTGAAGAAGGAATGCAACTTATTAATTTTGAGTATCGATATTCCCATGTACCTGCATTTTCATTTTCCTTATGTTTGTTTCAACTTCTATAACAATGATCACATTATACAGAACACAACCTGTTAAACTGAGTCAAGTAAGCATATTTCTCTAAATATATGGAAAGATATATTTGCAGCTGTCATTTCTGCCTAGTGTAAAAGCCTGATGACATATTAAAAGCTTAGTGTACTTAGTGCATGGATCTTCAAACCTTATCTTAATGCCAACTTATCAGAATACAAAATATTTCTAGCTATGCAATCCTTATGCATCTTTGACATGGGTAATTCCATTTTATTCCTCAAATTTAGCATCCAAGAGTTCAAGGAAGCTAGATATTTAATTGCTTTTTAATTAAAAATAAGAATAAGCTGGATCTTGGAAATAGTTCTAGAGAAAGAAATAAAAAAAGTTCAAGCTGTTATCAAGATTTGACAAACTTTAGCGTGAAACTGGGATACTAAATGCAAGAAGTAATAGATACTTCTATGGCACTGTCCTAACTTGCCAGTGCATCTCTTTACACAGCTCAAATGCTTATACAGTCTCCATTTGTCCATGTTCAGTTACTAGAGTACCACTAAGATCACAAATCTCCTTTCTGAATTGTTGCAAGTGAACTACCTTTAAAAGAGAAGAAAGATAACATTACCCAGCTGAAGCTAATCTAGCTTAGGCTGTCCTTAATCCTTATGTAAATGTTTTCAGGGTTAGGAATATATTCGGCATGTTTGCTCCAAAGGATTCCTGTTTGAATTCAATTCCAAACCATTAATTTTGCTAAAGCAGCGGATAATCGGTGATTATTTTTCCTAGCTTACAATTTCCTGACTGATATTTTGCCACAACACTTAGAAGAGCTGTCATTTGTCATTTCATTTTGAAAGCTATGCAGAGGATTGCCATGTATTCTCTGGTAGTTGACCCATGAAAGGTCAAGAAAGCATTAGTTTTTTCTATGGTATTCATGGAAATTTTAAAGGTCTATGCTACTATGCAAGAGAAATCTATACTCTAATTAGTAGTACAATGATCTGAAATGCTGTAAAATCAGAAATTACCCAGGATCTCCCTGTTAATTAGCAACTATCCTGCAAAGCTTCTCTCAAAATTCTAGTTTTCTGGTTGCTGTTATTATTTATATTTGTAAGAGCACTATTTCCATCTATACTTTTTAACTAGTTAGCAAGTTCCTAAATTTTTAATATCTTAAAGCCTTCTAAAATAAGTTTTACCACCATAGGCATAAAACCATTTAAGGATTTTCATTGTCCTCTACTATTTTCCTTGGGATCATAAATAAGAGGAGTGATAAAATTTTTCTGCACCCTCTGATGTTCTAATAGTATAATCAGATACCTTATGTCCTGCTTTAGCATTACTGAATTGTTTGTTATTAGTGTCATTTGTCCAACTTTTTGTGGCAGGCTCAACTGAAGCTGGAGAAGCAAATATTTCTTATGTCAAGGGAAGTAATCATTTATATGCAGTTCTAGTTGGTTTAGTTTCATCAACAGTTGGCGGAGTTAGCTACTGCTTTATAAGGGCTGGAGCTAAGGCAGCTGATCAACCTTTGTAAGATCAATGGTTTGCTTGTCTGGTTCATTGATTGATTTGTACATATTTACTTCCTACACTTCAGAAGATGGGTGGGATGAGTATAGTTGACTAGTGGGGAAATGGAGGGAGAAAAGAACTTTGGTTTACCCCATTTAATAAAGTTACATTTCTAAAACTTTTGGTCCTATTTATCAATGTATATTTTGCTCCTTTGGTTGTCTTCTTACATTAATAAATATACTAGAGTTGCTTTCCTATGACATTGAGAACTGTTATTTGTCTTTTTGGTTTGAGGCTTTAATCAGATAGACCAGTGATATTCATCCAAACAAATTGTGATGTTAGTTTTCATCTTGGACACCTTTGAAGTATACAAATTACATGAGTGGGTATGTCATAATTGGCCTTTTTATCTGTTCCCAATTTTTCTGATAGTTTTCTTTTGATGTTTCAGACTCACTGTCTTTGCATTTGGCTTATTTGCCACTCCTGCTGCAGCAATATGTGCATTCATCTTTGAAGTAAGATTGCAATTTGAGTTAAAATTTCTTATTGCTGTATGTTTGTATCATTCATTTCATGTTTCTTTATGAGCTATTGCCTAGATGTGTTATTACATGCAAGTTTATGGATATTTGAAATGATGATGTTTTCCAAATTAAATTGAAAAGGGTTGCAATTATTTGCTTATCTGAAAGCTATTGCATCTAGTTGCACCATGACTTGTTGTGACTGTCAAAAAAAAAAAAATTTTTTTTATCGAGACTTAAATCACTTGGGGACTGGGTAGGTGGTGAATGTGGTGCAAGTCTTTTCATATGAAATTTCAAGAGATCTAAGGTGCTTCTACTCCCTTTTTAATGTTACCAATGTGCTCTAATGCGTGATTTGTAATTGTGACGGCTGCTAGAAATGTAGTTCCTTTTTGTGTAATGAGGGTGTATAACTTTCTCATATATGTTGTTTAACACAATTTCATTTGGATGAGTTAAACTTTTAAGTGATTATTCTGTGCCATTAGTTGCTGACAATTTTCAGGTTTCATTTGAACTGATATCTCCTAAAACGCATTTAAAAAAAAAAAATATTCAACTGAGTATCTTTATCTTTCTCCATTTATCTTGTCTTACAATGTGCCCATGCCTTTTTAATGTTAAAACTGAAAAGTAAAGGTAATTCATCATTGGTTTCAAGCTGTTTATAGATACTATTTATTTCTTATATGCTTTTGCAAGTTTCTTTTGCTTTTTGTATGATATTTTGGTCACCACTGTATTCTAGTTGGGGCTCTCATTAGGGAAGTACTGTTTTTCTTTTGCTTTTTGTATAATATCAGTCCATGCACTAAAGGCATTAGGAAATAACAATGAGCGAATGGAAGCTACTTTAAACAGCCCTAAGAACTTTATAGCAAGGTGCTTAGGAGCTCAGAACTCACAAAAAAATGATAGAGAAGGGATAGCTCAGTATGTTAACCCCCTTCATCCCCCTCGTGGAAAAAAAGAGACTAAGGTATCTGTAAGAGAGAAGGATTAGTCTGTTTAGTCTCCTGCATAACAAGACTCAGTCCCCTTCACTTTTATTGCTCATGTAGTTTCTTTTGTCCAAAATATACACTTTCTTGGCTTGGGCATAGAGTTTGGGATAATTACTCCTATCTGCCGTCATCCTCAAAAAGATTCTGTGCTTTTGTGAAGACATGCAATCTCATGTTTCATTTAGGTTTAGGACATACAATCTCATTAAAAAGACTTATTGTAGACTTTTCCTTTCAATAATCTTCTCTTACTCTATCTATAGCCTGAAGATAGACTAGTGTCATGTCATTTTTTGTGGTTTCAAAAAATTCCTAACTGGTTTTGAGTTACTAGATTGACTATATATCACCTCCTAAATCAACAATTACATTCTCTCTGCTTATTTAGCACACCCTTGTGTAGCACACAAATGGAGTGTGCCTCAAGCAGTGGTAATAACAATATTATTAACTTTTCAACGGACCTGAATGCCGGAGTTTTTCCTTTCAACTATGCAGCTTATATCTTGCCATCACAAGGACAGAAATAAGGAGAAGAATTACACAAGAGCTTTTTTCCTTTTTTACTTTCTTTTTATAGAATCCTGACCCCAATAAATCATACAAAAAATGTTGCTTCTACTATGGTTGTCTGATGAGTGCATTGGATCTACTTGGTTTTATTGTGGCTTTGCTTGGTAGTCTATTTTTTCCTTTTTGCCTAACAGATTATAGCAATTTCAAACTTATTTAGTTTTATTGGCATAAACTACTCAAGTAAAAGCAAAATTCTAAGGAAGTTTATCAGCAGATAATCTTATGCCTTTGTTTACTGATAAAGCTAATATGAAAGTTGGAGTTCAAATATAATCAACAACTTGACTAGAAAATCAAATTGTATAAGGTACTAATGGGATGGTTTTGTTACTGAATGTAATTTAGAAAGCCAACATATACTGCCACATAAAAGATTAGAAAATGCAAGTGCAAATAAAAGAAAAAAAAGGTAGATTGTTGGAGTTGTAATTCTTACATGGTCACGGGTTAACCTCGAACAGCAGAATCTATTGTTGCTTGTCGATTGTCATCCTGAGATAGATATACCTATGGGCACATTTTAATCTTGTGAAAATTGTTTAGAAGGTCCTTTTATGTGCAAGAAAATGTAAAAGGTCAGATCCAATGTACAAGTGGAGTCTTTTGGCCATATATATTTACTCAGTAGGTAAATGCTGTAGCCTTTCTATTCTCTAAGTGAATTAAGCATTAAGATGACACGAGCTTTTAATCATATCTCTTGGTTTAGGTTCTTTTGTTGAATAAAGATTGTAATTTGTAATCTTTTGCTTCGAATGGCATGGACAAAAGTATGTAAATGATCGTCTGATGTGTGCTTCTTTTGCGTGTTTTAGACATTGCACTGATTTAAAAGACATCTGCTGTTTACCAACTACATGATGTATCATTTTTTATCTTGCTTTCTTACAACTATTTCTTTTTCGTGTACTCATGTAGGGTTTTGTGCTTCCTGGTTTTTATACTCTTCTTCTGATGGTGATACTTGGTTCATTAGCTTTCTTGGCAGAGGTCACTCTCTGAAGCTCTAATCCTTTCACATTGTTTGAATTTCAAATTTTGATCTGAAAACGAATTGTGGCTGAATATTGATCATAACTATTTCTTGGATGCCCATTGACACTTTTTTCTCTCTTCAGATAACTGTAGCACGTGCACTTCAGCTTGAGAAAACCAGCAAAGTTGTGAATATTCTGTATCTTCAGGTGTTATGTAGTGCTTCATACTGTACCATTTAGTCTGGATATGATGCAGTTCTTTTATACCAGCTGTCTCACTCTCTATGTGGTAACATTCAGTTAGGAACATGCAGTGTCTTTCTGATGATGTCATGATACATTTTATGGCTTTGGTAATTTATATATTAAAAAAAGGTGGAAACAAACTGGCCTATTATTGTGGGAGTTCTCCTGTATCTGTAAGTAGTTATGTGATCACATTGACTTAATGATTTTTTTCTTATTTTTTGGATAATAACTTTGACTTAATGACAGTATGCAACATTTGATCAGTTGTACTGACAGTATGTAATAACACTGACTTAATGAGTTTTTCCATATGCCTCCACATATACTCGAGATTCATATCTACGAGAATCCTTGAAAGGGAAAAATATGCAGTTGTATGCTTTCATGTTTGTGATAGTGTCTTATGGAAGTGTTAGATTTCTAATCCGCTCCGCAATTTACAAGCCGGGAAAGAAGTGTTAGCTAATAGGAAGTTGTTAGTTAGTTCAAACACCACGATTAACAGTGTAGCAGTTAAAGGCCCTGTTGTTAGCAGTTAGATGGAGTTTGGAATTTGGAATTTGTTGGGCTCTTGTATAATTATTATAGTTGCTGAATTGATATCCTAATTTCATGCTAGTTACACGACTGCATTTGAAACCTAACACAATATCTCTTGCTAATTGCATCCTCTTTCCTTCTCCTTGGTGTTGTTATTAGGCTGCTTCAACTCAATTGCTTGGAATGAGCTTATCTAGAATAGTTCCAACATTTGGTAGACTAGTTGGCTGTACACTTATCTTGATTTCAGCATGTTGTACTATGTACGTTGGACCCGAAAAAGAGGTTGATTGAAACATTTTGTTGTTGAACTCAATCTGTCGAGGATATATTCACCCCAATTCGGTGCAGAAAAGACTCTTTTGTGCTTGCCTTCATGCCAAAAGGGTTTCAATACCACCTGTGACTTTACAGCTCCTACCTGCGTATCAGCGACAGCTTTATTGTGCAAAATAGAGATGACAAGGATATCAATATAGACTGTACTATAGAATTTGTGACCATCTTGTATTTTTTTTACTCTGGGGGGAGTTTTGCAGGCAACAGCTTAACAACGTGCTAATTTTGCTGCTTGCTCATTTTTGCATCTTCTTGTCCTAATTCAAAACGATTTTTTAAGAGTCAAAAAATATAAAGATGCTGTTTCTTTGTCGAGAATTTCCATTAATGTTGGAATCATGATGTGTGTCTATACATGTCTATATATATATATATACACACATATACATATATATTGAGCACCAAGAAATCTTCAATCTGATGTTCATCTAAAATAAGATTTGATGAGTTTGCCTCTTCTCTAGATAAAGCGTATGCAGTAACAATCCTTTGCTATGCTTCATTTTGTCAGAGAAACCAATTTACAATAACATACAATTTGTTTGGGCAATTCTTATTGAAGTTAATTCATCTAAAATAAGATTCTCAGTATTCCCATCAGTTCAACAAAGCTAAGTTGGGATATATGACGCCAAAGCAATTAATTCATCGAATTATTCCACCAAAAGAAGGGGAAAAAAACTCGGTCAAAAAATCGGCAATGATAATGAGAGGTCTGTTACAATGTTGAGTGCCAATATTTCGACTACAGTGTTAATTGATAATGAAAATATTAGAAAACCATAAATTAAAAAAGTATGTTTTGAAATATATTATGGTTAGTCAATTGTTCAAAAATGCTGCTGAAATTAAGAAATACAAAACGAGGTACATACGCATGAGAAGTAAACAGAAATCTTTGTGGCAAAGGTTCGCTTGGATGCCATATTTTGGCTCTTTTCTGCAAAGGCCATTTGTACTGACTTTTGCAAAAAGTGTACCTTTTTTTTTGGGTATATATAGCTGTACATCCCATGAGATACCACAAATGTGGTATACCGCATGGTAGATGATACCATTTAGTAATATATTCTATATAAAAATGCATACCGGCACTCTTGACAAACCGGTCATCTTTAAAGATTTTTTTTTTTTTTTTTAAATAAAGGGGGCATCATTCAAGTTTGCTTGCCATAATCTGCTACCCACCTAGAAGATAATCAGCACTGGGAAAGAATTGAGTGGTAAGATAGGAGGAATTGTAAGTAAGAAATCTTATATTCAAATCTTTTCACTTACGGAAAAAAATCAGCACTCTTGATTTTTTTTTTTTCCCTTTTAAGGTTTCACGTATTTCTTTGTTTCTGTTTTTTTTTTTTTAAGAATTTGTTTAGTCACCAAGAGTGTTTAGTGGCAACCATTAATATGATTTCAAGTGTTATAGTTATTTTGTCAAGTGAAAGCAAAAGGTGTCTCAAACAACGTCAAGCAACAAATATAAACATGTATATTAAGATATTAATTTGAGTGTAAATTACAGGCACAAAGATCATTTGCAATGCTCTTTATTCTAGCTTCTTGCCTTTAAAATGATTATAAAGAATATGCAATCTCAAAAACTAAATTAGAAATTCTAAAATAATACTCCCTCCATCCCAAAATGTTTGTGATATTTTTTCTAAAATATTAGTCATGACATTACTAGAAGAGGAAATCAGGCGAATGGTGCACTGAGACAGTAGTTTAGATAAACAAATTGGGATGGAAGGAGTAATCAAATGGAGTTAGAACTTAGAAGGTCCTGATACCAAATGTAACGGAAGCCAAGCCAGTTTAGCCAAACTGCTGGGAAACCTGGGAGTTTTTTTTTTTTTTTTTTTTTGTCAATCGTCATTCCTACTTCTATTTTATTCTAATCTAACTATGGGACAGTCTAATTGGACCTACAGGAAATCGATGGGACAGAACCATCATCGAATCAATACACGGTCTAAATTTTTTTGAATAGGCAATTTGATGGAGGCTCCCACCCCACCAAAGCCTTAAAGGCATGGTTTCAATTTCCATCAACGTCAACTGAGCTGCTGCACAGCAGTCAAAAGCCCCTCCTAGGGATCAAATAACATTTTAAAGGGGAACCAACTTTAATTACTTTATCTACACGCTTCTGCTTTTATGAAAGTTTTGGCAAATAATAAATGAAACCTTTGAAGGGCCTCGTACGGATTGCCTATATATGTTTTATTTTAACCATCACAAAGAAAGAACCAATATTCACTGTGAAAACTAATTTGCAAGAAATATCAACTAGGTTTTCTCCTAATTGTTTTTTTTTTTAATTTGTTTACTTGGTTACATTCTCGTAATTGTTAGTGAATTTTTTATACAGTTAGTATTTTTTTTAATACAGTTAGGATGAATGTATTGATGTCTTGTATTTTATTGATAAGATTATTTTTTGAACAAAAAATTTTATTTATTCAGTTTATGTGATGGAGCTTGCATCTTGCAAGAGGTTCAAAATTAACTTATGTGGTATTTTGAATAAAAAAGTTTTATATTTTTATGAACACATTTTTTAATTATTTTTTTACTTCACATGCATCAAATAGTCACAACACATTTCTCTACAAAACTACTAAAATAGCAATGTAAACGGGACCTTATTTTTCTAGTCATAGGATAGCGTGGTTAGAGTGTATATTGGAGTTTCACAAGCAAAGTACCTATAGTTCTTTCTTTATACTTTATAGCAAATTGTAAATTTCAAAGTCATAGTTACTCTTTCCTCATAGTATGTGATTTATAGTTTAGGGTTAAACGGCTTAGCATGAATAGTAGAATTACTCCCAAGTCCCAACATTTAATAACGAACTGAAATTAACCCAAATTTATATCTTAAGAATTTTAAATTGCTTTATTTGCTTTACACTTTGGGTAATTATTGCATTAAAAAATATTAAAGATATTACCCCAAGGTCAATTTAAGTCAAGAATTGCCTAAACTTGTTCGTGGAATACCAAAATGTTTGGTCATTCTAAGTATCTTAAATATGTGGTGGACCAAAATATATTAATCTACATATAATGACTGAAAAAGAGTAATCTACAAATGTGAGGGACCGTCTGTGCGCAATTATTTTCAAAAGAATCTCATATGAGACTTTCAATCTAGTGTATATGATTTTCTAATGGGATAATTTCAGAAACCTCCTCCGAGATTTTTCATAATACCACTCAGATCCTTTGAAGTTTTTAAAATCTCACTTATTTCCCCTAAATTGACATTTCTTATAACATTTTAAACCCTTTGGAGAAAATACAAGAAAGATAAAACTTTTGTTCCAATACTAACCTTATGTTATCATATTTATGGAATTTATAACAACAATAAAGAATAAGATAAGTTTAAATTTTTATAAGGTGTAAATTTATTGACGTAAACTATTTATTTTAGATGTGTTGAAACAAAAGCAAAATTTATACCTTGCAAATTCACACATATGAAGAGATTATTTTAATTTTTAATATAACTTAAACTACACCATGAATTAAAATATATTTCTCCAAAAAAACATCTTGACTTCGTTAATTTTAACTGTGCATGAAATTTTTTAAAGTCTTAATTACTCTCCAAAATTCTCTTAAGTGGTTGATTTTGATTAGATTTAATTTATCCACGTCCTTTGATATCTCAGCATAACCCTAAGATTAAAAATATAGACCATTATTAGTTAGCAATTTGTTTTTGAATTTACATTTTTTTGCTTTTAAAGTTTTATTTTCTTTTGGCTTTTTGATTAAATAGTTATTAAGAGCAAGGGTAATGTTGTTAATTTATGACCTTTGATAAGAATATTTAATCTTATCAAGTTGATAAGAGAGGTCAATAAAATTTTAAAAACTTGAAAGGTCCTGAATGATATTGCTACAAACCTTAGAAGATGTTTAAGAAATTACCCTTTTCTAATTTGCATGAAAGTGTTCAAAAGGGACACGAATTTATGATGATGGGGGACCCTATGCCAACTTCTCAAGTACCGTGCTAAATTGTTCGCTTTGCATTTCGAGAAGAGTTGGAACAAATGAATCAGAACTTTGTCAGGAGTTCAGTTAATGATTTGCCAAGATATTAATTGAAAGGTGAATGGTCCCTTCTTGACTGTTGTCTTGAAATAATGCTGTACAATCAATTTGCAGAAGAGGTTGATTTTTCACCTCAATGACATCTCAATGTTGATTTTGTAGGCTATAGCTTACTTTTGGGAACAACTAGTCTATGGTACCATGTAGTACTTGTAAATGTACTCCATTTTTTTTACCTAATTGGAAGATGTTTTGTCCTATATTTACTAATATTATTAAGGGATAATTTCACAAACCTCCCCTGAGGTTTCTAACACTTGTACTGAGACTCCTCCAGGTTTTAAAAATTTCACCTAGCTCCCTTGCTTTTCAAATTTTGGTAACAATTCAGTCCAATTAGGATTAAAATATTACTATCATGATAGAGATGACATTTATATTCCATGAATACCCTCTTCCTCCCTATATTAGTACAAAATTGCTTGTTAATAAAAAGGTAGAGATGATTATCAAAGTTATAATATATTTTGTACCAACTCTTTATAGGAAACATACCAGTTCTTTATGGAAAAAATTGGTTAAATAGCGCCCAAAGGAAAACTAGTATGTTTTGTATTTAACATAAATTAAATATGTGAAAGTTTAAAAAAAAAATAAAAGAAATTGCCCATAATATACCAACTCTTTATGAGAAACTGACAGGTTTTATAATATGTTTTGTACCAGCTCTTTTTGGAAAACATACAAGCTCTTTATGAAAAAAATTGGTTAAATACAGTTCAAAAGAAAACTAGTATGTTTTGTATTTAACATAAATTAAATATGTGAAAGTTTAAAAAAAAAGAAAAGAAAAGAAATTGCCCATAATATACCAGCTCTTTATGGGAAATTGACAGGTTTTATAATATGTTTTGTACCCGCTCTTTTTGGAAAACATACAAGCTCTTTATGAAAAAAATTGGTTAAATACAGCTCAAAAGAAAACTAGTATGTTTTGTATTTTACATAAATTAAATATTTAAAAGTTAAAAGAAAAAAAGAAATTACCCATAACATACCAAGTCTATATGGGAAACTGACAGGTTTTGTAGCATACTCTGTACCGGTTTATTATGGGAAACATACCAACTCTTTATGGGAAAAATTGGTTAAATAGCGTCAAAAGAAAAACTAGTGTGTTTTGTATTTAACATAAATTAAATATGTGAAAGTTAAAAAAAAAAAAAAGAAAAGAAATTGCCCATAACATGCCAGCTCGTTATGGGAAACTGGCAAGTTTTGTAGTATGTTTTGTACCAGCTCTTTATGGGAAATATACCAGCTCTTTATGAAAAAAATTGATTAAATACCGCTCAAAGGAAAACTGGTATGTTTTGTATTTAATATATATTAAATATGTGAAAGTTAAAAAAAAAAATTGCTCATAACATACCATGTCTTTATGGGAAACTAGCAGGTTTTGTAGTATGTTTTGTATCAATTCTTTATGGAAAACATACCACTTCTTTATGAAAAAAATTAGTTAAATAGCGCCCAAAGGAAAACTATTAAATTTTGTATTTAACATAAATTAAATATGTGAAAGTTAAAAAAAAAATAAATTGTCCATAACATATCAACTCTTTATAGGAAACTGGCAGATATTGTAATATGTTTTGCCTAGGAGTAATGGTTTTTTAATCACCTTTATTAGACATTAAATTTTGATTATTCTAGTTAAATGTAATTACCAACCTCCAAATGCATTTGTCAATTTAGTTAACGTCAGTCATCTAAACCATCCTCTGAGGACAAATAGGTCATTTCAGAGCTCTGCATGTCAGCAATGGAACCCAATACTCTGCCAAGGGAGCTAGGTGAAAGTTTTAAAACTTGGAGGGGCCTCAGTGCAAGTGTCAGAAACCTCAGGGGAGGTTTGTGAAATTATCCCTATTATTAAACTATAAGAAGAGAATATGAGCAGAAAGGACTAAGGGCACGATAGTCATAAAAAAAATCGCTTCTGATTGTTTTTGTCCAATTCAACAGGGTGTAATTTCAATTGTTTTAAAATGTAACTCATTTTCAATAATTTATAACTATGAAACAAAATTTTATGGATTCATACATGATGTTAAAATCGATATATAAAATATGATCTGATTTTTACATTTTTTTTTGGCTAAATCATGGCCATCAACCTTCAATGACAAATGCTACATTCATCTAAATGTAGGATAAAATGATAAAAGTATAGGAGGGATATTGAGGATTGTAATTCTTATTAAGATGTTGGGTAAATTATTTTTTATCCCCCTATGGGTGGATATTTACGGCATAAACTTCCTATAATTTAAAAATTTATATATAATCCTTTCAGTGTTTAGGTTAATGTGTCACTGTTAGTTTTTTTTCATTAAAACTAACAGTCAATAGTAAAAAATCAAAATCAAGCTAATAAATTGAAAATTTTACCCATTCATTACTTCTTTTTTTTTTTTCCTCAAAACATAAAAAATTAGATAGATAAGAAATAGAAAATACTATTAAAGGTTTGGTTTAAAAACCTATAATGATATTTGTAGTGAAAAAAGATTTGGTTTTTTTGTTTCTTATTTATTTGTTTTATATTTTCCTTCCATCTTTTTTGTTTCTTATTTATTTATTTTTATTTTACTTCCATCTCTTTTATATTTGGAGAAAATTAAAATTTTTCAAGTCAAAATATAGGTTTTCAAAATCATCTCTACTCTTTCCACACATGGAGAGAAAGAGACAGAGAAAGAGAAGAAAAAAAAGTAGTGAAAGGGTGAATTTGACAATTTATTAATTCGACTTTGACTTTTTACTATTGATCAATAGTTTTAACGAAAAAACTAATGGTGACATTTTACCAAAATCATGAGGTGATTATATATATGTTTTTAAATCATATGAGAATTATGTGCTAAAGTACTAAATCACATGAGGATAAAAAGTAATTTATCCTTAGATATTAGATATATAATCTTGTACAATAAATACTCTTGTACGATAAATACTCTTGTACAGTAAATATTGATATTCCGGGAATTGGATGCGAGTTTAATCCAATGACTAGATGACTTACCGATGCAAGGAATTTTTATCAATAGCTTGTAAGACTTTCTATGTGCCTGTCGAAGAACTGTGAATTGGTGCATTTGATAGTACGTTTTCAGAAGCAATTTGGGAAATGAATAGTGGATGATCGGTTTATCTTGTAGTACAAGTGTACAACTTCACCAATATTGGGGTTATGTAACTAGGTTACGTCTCTGATCGGTTTTCTACGATATCTTTTTTGGATCAATCGTCACTTCTTTTATTCGTAACATCCTACACTATCTTAATTTAAAGGGAAACCCAATTGGATCTAAGGACCAGACGTGTCAGTGGGAACCTACACTGTCTTAATTTAAGGGGGTCGGTAGGAACTGAACCATCATCGGATTAGACGGATGTACTATGCACCCATTTGAATTTTTTAAAAAACCACTTAATGTGACAATTGGTGAAAACCTTGTCTCCCACCCCACCAAGCCTTAATTGGCTTAGTGGTGACTATAAGCCCAAAGGCCAGTGGTTTCTACAATATCACTTGCCACTTTCAAATTTTGAAAAGTTTTATTTGCCTTCTCCATTTAAGTTTTTTTTTTTTTGTAACATTTGCTACTCTTTTTTTTTTTTTTGGCATCATTTGCAACTCATTTCAAAATGTAATATTGAAAAATTCATTTTGGGAGAGAGAATATAGTCTTCTTCCAAATTTGCCCTTTACTTATGGTGTATTAATTGTCATAACACATCAAATTTATCTCTTAATTTTGTAAACTTGGTTCATGTAGTTTTTTTAATGAAAATTTAAAAGTTGATAATGAGGTCGAAAGACCCTATGATAGTTTTTTTTTTCATTTCTTTGGACAAAAAAACTAAACATTAAAAATGATAAATTATTTACAATACTTGTAAAAATAACTTGAAATATATTACAATCATGAACATAACTTTTTTATGCCCTAACTTGAAATGGGTTGCAAATATTACAAAAAAACTAAAGTAGGGAAGGCAAGTGAGAATTTTCAAATTTTGGGGTGGCCAAGTGATATTGTTAGAAGCTTCATGGGAGGCTTCTTAAATAATCCCTTGTGACGCAAAAAATATTGACATAAACTTTACAACTTTCTTCTTTTAATGAACATTTTTTTCTTGATATCTCTTTCTTTCCGAAATATTTACCTTTTTTTAATTGATCAAATATGTGTTGCAGCCTAATAGTTTTTTGAAGGTACAAATTACACCTTATTGTCAAAATTTTGAAACATTCATTGCACACATTACTTTGATACTTATGCAGTTATGCTACTAGTTCTTGTTCAACTTCACAAGTCACTTAATTTCCATTCATATTGTGATAAATCTGGTTTCTTCCATAACGCCCGAATATGTAAAAATGGGCATTGATTTAGTGTCAACCAGTTGTGCAGAGGTGCAATTTATAGTTAAAAAAAATAACCCACAATTAGAAAAGAAATTTGCTATTGGCACTTTTTTCACCCTTTTAGGCTAATTAAAGGAGAGTGACAATAATATCATTCAAAAGAAAAAAAACTTAAAAAGTTGATTAATTGACTCTTCATTGGATACGCAAATTGTTTTCCCTGACAGCACAAGGGAATCACATTGGTTGTTAGATTATCGTGTAATAGCTTATCTCTTCTCCACAAGCTCTACGCTCAAGGGCACCTATTACTTTGACCAAGACTACTCCTAATGACAATTGTTTTTGGATGTTCTCTCTCATATTTAATCTTCTTGTTAACTAGGGCAAAGCATTTCTGGCTTAAGTTTGTTTGGGTTGCAATTTTATGAAGAGTTTCAGAGGAAAATTATTCTTACATTTTTTAAAATGTGATATATGTGAGGAAAAAGGGTGATTGAGTTATATGTCAAAAAAATATTCTCAAAAAACTCAAGATTTTCTCCCAAAAATGCAAATCAAACAAGTTATCTCTATTTTTTTTTGACAACTCAATAATGACAATAACAAAAGAAATAAATCAAACAGAGAAACAAGAAATTTACACGGTTCGGTCCAATTGACCTACGTCCACGGGCGAAGTGGTAACAGATTTACTATAATAGAAAGAGAGTACAAAAGAGAGAGTACTAAACCTTAGGAAATAATTCCCAGGTCCAAAAGACACTTAAAACTAAAAACACAAAAGAGGCTAAACAGCACTAAATGCTTAATGGTCCAAAGGCTCATGACTTGCTCTTTTGGTTTGATGTCAAACCAAAACTCATCTCAAACTGGGGCGTGGACCCTCCAAAACTCTCTTGGGCTAGTGCATATGGCACTGGGTTGGTACCCTTAGCACAGGTATCTCTATTTTGTTAACAAGGTTGAGAATAGCGTTGTATTTCTTGTATGGACTTAACTTTAAATGAAGTAGAATTATCTCTTATCTAAAGGGTATTGATTTTTTATTTCCGACTCTAGCTCCCAATATACTTTATATTATGAAATACATTTTGGAATTATTTGTTTGGGGGTCAATATAAAGGGAGAAGGGTAATTTTCAATTTTTTATAGAAAAACAAAATACTTCTATTAAGGGGATTTTTAAAAATTTAAGAGGTGCAATTATGAGGAGAAGTCATTGTTTTTTTTTTTTTTTTGTTGCAATTTTCAAGCCTAATCCATAATAGAAGTTTTGAGAATGACAATTGCTCTCTCTCATTTAAACATTGTTCACCAACACAAAGATATAAAATGTGAATTAAAACCCTTTTTTTGTAGCTTTTACCAAAATCATTTCACCGTTATATTGTGGTTTCATGTCCATCGTTATCATTTCGCAATTAGAATCTTTTGATTCGAATTACACCCTTGCATGTATATCCACGCCTTGGAAGGATGAAATAGAAAGTTCTAAAAAATAAAAGCAAGAAAGAAAATAATTTCCTATCGGGCCTCTCTAATGGATATTCGTTAGGATACCTTTTTTTTTTTTGCCTAATCTGCCATTTAAACACATCTACTCACAAATATTACTTTCTATAAGAAAAAATCGTTCAAAACCTCCCTCATATTTTGTTAAATTATCCTTAATTTTAAACTATTAACTTACGTACCTTACAAATTTAAATTAGCAAAATTTAGTTCCAATCTAAGTTTTCAACCACTTTTAACTTGAAATCATCACGTGACCCACATGTAGTTATTTTTTATGGATAAAATGTCAAGTATCATTTTTTTAGTGAAAAAATAAATATGGATTGAGTTCTATTCCACTTTTTTTTTAAAATAAAATAAATATAATTCGAGTCAGATCCTACTTTTTTAGGACAAAAATAAATATAGATCAGATAATTTGTTTAACAGCAAATAGGATCCAATTGAGCATGCATGAGAGGCTAAGAAACCCTATTGGCCACCCTTAGACAAACACTTTTGTAGCCTTTGACGGATTTGGGATGTTAATTGGTTTGTCTTACTAAGATACACCTGATATCTATTGAGTTTTGTCTTCGTTCTGCTAAATCACCCGGGCCACATATGACTACATTTGCAGACCTCTTAGAACATATTTCATCCTCCAATTACCCTTTCTTTTACTATAGTTTTTTTTTTTCTTGAAATGCTCTTTACATAGAAAGATGATCCAAAATTCACCTTTCTTGTGCAATTTCTTGTATCAAGAGAATACACCATGTGTGAAAAGCACAGGCACAACTGCGAATTTCAAATAAAGCATTTTGCATTTAATGATGATTAGACAATAATGTAACTGAAAATGAACTTAAAGCTGGAGAAAGTTGGTTAATTCCAAATCCAGAATAAAGAAAACAACTCGGACCAAAAAATATTCCTAGAGATATACTGCAAGAAACTTTAAAAAAAAAAAAGAAAAGAAAAGGAAGAACGGGAAGATGAAAAATATGTTTTGAATATATAATCATTCTTATACCGTTAGTGTAGAAATTTTTTGACACTTACACAGTTGGATGGATAAAACGGCATCCAAACATTCTTGTGTAAAAATAAAAATCTTTATATCAAAAAAGTAAAAAAAAAAAAAGTATTACTTAAAATTTTACTTTGCAAATGTCTTCAAAGCATTTATCTAATTACTATGCTATTTTTACAGCATTTTTCCAATTGTTTGTCAAAAAAGATTCCCTAAAAAGGGAACCATTTTTGTGGAATAGGTTATTATCACTTTATTCTCTTAATATTTGGTGCCACTATCGATTTCTCCCTTAACTTTACTTTTTAGTCACTTTACTCCCAAAATTAATAGTTAGACTTAACTGAATTTGTTAATTCAAGTGAAAAAGTATATTTAGCCCTTAAAATTATTATCACATTATCACTATAAACTATAGCCTTATTATTAATTTATCTCATAGAGTTATTTTTTAGGTAATTTATCCCACCGTTAAACCACTTTAGCAAGTTAAAATATTTTAGATGAAAATATTCTCTTTTTTTTTTGTATAATAAAACGATAAAAAATTTAGAGTAGGTCTTCTCCTTTTTAGTATCAAGGAAAAAAAGTTAAAGCATTAGTCTCTTTCTTTTTGGCAATCTTATTAATATTGAAAAAATAGAAAGAGGGGGGGCTCAATTCTTTTTTTTTTTTAAGTACAAATAAGAAAGAATGCAATATTTGTATGACTTTAAAATTACTTAACTTTTTTGTTTACCACCCAATTCCAATTCTAGTCCCGATGATGTTAAAGTCATACAATAATATTAGATCCTTCTTTTTTTATTTCTTTACAAAATCTAATTTTCTGTTTCTTTCTCTCCTATCTCTTTTTCTTTTTCTAGGATTAATAAATGTGAAAAAAGAAATTTGAGAAAACGCTTTAATTTTTATGTTTTTGGAACTCTTATAGTTAAAAAAATGAAGAATAACCATTCTAACTTTTTTATTTTTAATTATATATAAAAAAGGGTAAATACATTTAAAAATTTTTGAACATACTTGTTAGATTAACGATGGGATAAAATTCCTAGAAAATAATGCTAGGAAGTAAAGCGACTGTATCACTATAATTTAAAGGGATAAAGTGATAATAACAATATAGTAATGCTATAAAATAATAGGGTATTTTGGTTCAAAAGTTGTTAACATGCTGAGTTAAATTACTTATGGCGGTAAAATGATTAAAAAATAACGTTAGAAAGTAAATTGACATAGTAATATAGTTTAAGAGGATAAAATGATAATAATCCTGGTAGAACATGCTCACTTCTCTCTCTTTCCTTTTTTTTTAATAATCATCTCGGTTGTGAGTTGTCACTTTCATTTCAACGAGTAATATTGGCTACTGTGGTCCCCCTCTAAAAAAAAAAGTACCACTACCATTATCCTTTTTTTGGACCATTATCCTTAAATGTAAATAATTAACATAAACCAAAATTCTAGAAAATCAAATCTTACTATATACTAATTCCTAAGATAAAAAGCGATCCCTATGTACCATAGGTAAGTAAATAAACTCTAGAGGAGGGATGGATTGATTGAATCCGAAAAGCGTATAAACTAAAAATTCTGGATTTGAATCTTTTTACTTATTTGAATCCTTATACTTTAAAAAAAAAAAAAAAAAAAACCCTCACAAACAGTGGTACTTTTGTAAATGTGTTTAAAAACTAGTGTCAAACACGTACAAAAGTACACCCCCTACATTCCCAAGTACATAAATTTTAAAAAAACACAACAAAAAGTTAACGTTGCAATTCAGGTACGAAACGTAACAGAAACAAAACCAAAACCTATTCTCAATCTGTTATAAAGCATTTTTATTATGTCTCAGAATGTAACCAAAAAACCGCTCTTTCACACACTAAAACACCCCACAAAACACACAGAACCCATCACAGAGAAGAAAGAGAAGAGAATACTCCTGTCAGAATATCAGAACACTACAACATTTATGCCCTTTTCTTTCTCTTTTATCTCTTCCTTTGCTTGCCAACTTTTGATTTTTTTTTCTTTTATTTTCTTGCTTTTTAGTATAGTATAAATATATCTGCTTTCTTTCTATTTCAACTTTTCTATCTGTTTGCTCATCTGGGGTGCTTTACTTTGTTCTGAATTCTTCTTCCTCTTTCTCTGTTGGCTTCTTCTTCACCTTTTTTACCCTCCTATTATTCCCATAAAAATATTCCGTGCTTTTTCTTTTCTTTGTTTTTCAGTGGAAGTATTTCTTTGATTCTCAGTGGAGTGTTTGAAGCTCTGGAAAAATGGCTGCAGATATCAGCCACCCTCCCATGGAGCAGCTACAGGACCTTGAATACTGCATAGACTCCAATCCTCCATGGCGTATGTCTATTCTTTCTTTAGTAATTTTTTTGCATAGTATGAGTGAAAAGTGAAAACCCAATGGAAAAAGCGTGATACTGCTGAGTCTCGGGAATCTCAGAAATGTGTACATGTCATTGATGTGTGTGTGATTTTGTAGAAGAACGAAGGATGAATTCCAGTTTTTCTACTTTTAATGATTTGTGGGAATAATTTTTATAGTCAAAGTACTTATAATAATTTCAGGTACTGAAACTGGGTGATTTTGAGTGATAGAATGGTGGGGACAGTAGAATCATGGCATTGGTGGTTTGATGTGTGATAAAATGATTTTTAACTCTTGTGTCACTTCATTTTGCACATCTTTCTTCATTTTTATTTCTTCTTCTTCTTTTTTTTTTGTCCCCGGGGGAGGGCATGTCAGTTATCTGGACTCTTAAAGAGCTTTTGGTTATAGTTTTTGGGCTATATGTGCTATTTTCATCACTTGGGAGTAACGAAACTGGAAGATAAAACGGAACTAACCTGGAGGGCATTCTTAAAGTCTTCATTTGAGAATCTTGTGAAATACTAAGAGGAATGTGAAAGGAAAATGAGGGATCAAGGAAATTATGAAATAAGAGGAGATTAAGGGAATTTCTGGAAATGCATGAAATTTTGTTTACCAATTTTCAATTTATGAATTTTCTTCTATAGATGAATTCTGTGTGATGTGAAAGGGGAGATTATAGTTGTAGTACATCATAAGGTATCCCCTCAGAGAAATCTTCTGTCTTCTCCCACTCACAATGCATGATCTAGCCCCGACAGGCTAGACGATTGAATCTGCATCAATATGCCAAAAATAACAGCGAAAGAGTGAGAAAATTTAGGCTGGAGAATTTACTGGGCTAGGTGATGATTTTGCCTTGAAAGAATTAAAACGGGAGTAATGTGATGGGGTTGTACAGCTGCTTAGTTTGTAATACGGGTCTGGTTATTCATTCACTTAATGGAAGCTACATTGTGCAAATTTTGCATTTTGGAACTCTGCATTGAAGCTAGCAAGCATTCTCCACTTTCAGGCTTGAAGTCATATATATTAAAGCAACTTAGAAACTCTGCCATGTAACTAACTTGGGTAGGACTCTCTAGTTTGGGTACTAGCATCTTACATTTCCAGCTTTCTTTGGTGGAGGAATCTCTACAAAAATTTCATCGCAAGAAAATAAAGTTGTTCATTGTGTTGAACATCCTTTGTTCTAATGGATAATGTTGTATTCTGGAACAATTTTTCAAAATGCCAATTGGATGAATTACTCAACAAATGCTGCTCAAAATAGAAAGCAGAGGAGAATGCTATTAGCATGAATGTTTTTCATCTGGTTTCTGTAGAACTATTGACCAGAAATTTGCAATCTTAAAAACTTTTTTGTTGATTGGTCTGCTTGTGCCAAATTCATAGATGGAACCAAAAAATTTAGTTAGAGGGGTTGAACTTTAACATATCTAAAGTTATGTATAAACCATATAGTATTTTTGAATTTTTGCGGGGGCAAAAATTTGAATTTACAAAGAACCTATTTGAAAATACTTAAATTTCTAAGTGAAAAAAAAACAAAATTTTTAAAAACTTTGGGGGGGGGGGGGGGGGCAAGGGGGGAGTGGCCAAATTTAGACTGCAGAAGTGAAAAGTCTCCCAGATTTTTGGTAAAAGAGTAGGATGATAAACACAGTGAGGAAGTTAATCCTATAGTTAAGGCTGCCTACTCAAAGCTTATGGAAAGTAGATATCTACTGCAACTTAATTAATAGCAGGATACCTTAAGATATCCTGGCAAGTAGTCTCAGAAGTACAATACTTGTACCAGGACAGGACATCAAACCATACACTTAGGCATTTCATCATCTTTTCACTCCTAGTGTATGCATTTGGCTATGGTAGTTCCTTGCAAGAGTATCTTTTTGCTTTCCCGTCAGCAGATGGATTAGTAATTTGTAGCACCAGTTTCTTTCTGGTGTTCTTCTGTTTTAATGTTTTGAAGCTCTGAAAAAGCATTTTTACATCATACCAAGAGTATCTTTGATTTCAGATCAGCAGCTGCGTTAGTGTGATACCAGTTTCTTTCCAGTGTTTGTCTTTCTTAATTTTTAAACCTCTTACAAGGAAATTAACTAAGTAGAAAGGATAAAGCATAAGAAAAGTTTTTAACATTGGATTTTCTTTTGCAATCCAATTAACCAGGTGGATTATGAAGAAATTTACTTGCACAAGAACTCTTTTTTTTTTTTTAATTCTTCCTATTATTGATATTCAATTTTCTATTGCAGCTGAAACTATCTTGTTGGCATTTCAAAACTACATATTAGTCATTGGCACAAGTGTAATGATCCCCACAGCCCTTGTTCCCTTGATGGGAGGATCTGATGTAAGCTAATTATCCATATTGTTATTTTTTACTTGCACATTTTAGTTCAAAAGACATGAATGGACTTCATCACTACAGATGATAATAATGTGCCTCTAAGGATTTCTCTTTCTTATTCAAGAAATTGATTAAGAGATTCGACGAGTTACATCATTCTTCACCTTTATCTTTTTTCACCTAAGGACCTGTTGTTCCCCACAAAAACATTTTCATCTTGCTGGTGAAGAAAAGAATGGAAGAAAGAGATATATTGTCATGTACTACACTTCTGCTCTTCACTTTCTGATATGTTTTATGGCAAGCCTTGGACTAACTTCAAGCTCACTTCAAGTACTATTTGAAGCTTCCATTGAGAACTTCCCAAAACATAATGCTGCCTTCTGATTGTTTGCTGTTCAGATAGCCATATCTTTGCATTGCCCTTCTCCCAAAACTATTCTGCAGTGAAGGCCAAATGTCATGCCAAATTGCAAGCTTGAGTGTTGTGACGTGGATGAGCTATATGCGTTCTTTCTTAAATGATGTCTTCTGGTGCTTGTTTTTTTTTGCATAGGGAGATAAAGCACGAGTGATACAAACTTTACTTTTTGTAGCTGGCATTAACACACTTCTCCAAGCACTCTTTGGAACTAGGCTACCTGCTATAGTGGGAGGCTCTTTTGCCTACGTCATCCCAGTAATCTATATCATCAGCGACTCATCTCTGCAGCGAATCGAAGAGCCACATGCAGTAAGCTACCTTTCGTTTTGACTTCAAGCACCTTCCTTGCCTATTTTTAAGACAAGTATTCAGGAATTATAGGGTTAGGTGCTAAAGATTGAACAAACACAGATACCTGTGAATTTGTACTGATTGGCAATATCTGGTCTAGAAAGTCACATAAAGACATGCTAATCAATAGTGTACCATGTTGCTTCTGCTTTAATGTCATTTAAATTGCTGGTTTATCTGCACCTTTGGTATTGTACAGTGTTTGCAGCTACATACTAGAATGTATTTCTCCTAATTTTGGTTGCTAAAAGTTCCTTATGTTTGACTAATTGTAGAGATTTATACAAACTATGCGAGCTATTCAAGGGGCTCTAATTGTTGCTGCTAGCATACAAATAATACTGGGGTATAGTCAAGTTTGGGGACTCTTTTCACGGTAAAAGATTTTGCATCCCTGTTAGTAAAATAACCAAATTTCCATTTTGAACTGGCCATTTATGTCAGGAAATGTCTTTGCAGATTTTTCAGTCCCCTTGGCATGGCACCAGTGGTTGGATTGGTTGGTCTTGGATTATTTCAGCGAGGGTTTCCTGTGGTATGGTGTTCTCTTAAGATGTGCATTATGTCTTAGGATTAAGTGTGTAATGCTTAAGCATGCATAGTATGGCTGTTTACAGAATGCCTGAAAGTTTTCCTAGTACTCAGTAGAGTATGCCTCTGGCTACATGCCCTGGTAAAAAGTGATGTGGCTTGTTTTTTTCTGCTTACATAATATCAGAAACATCTATATATGCAACTTTTGAGGGCATGGTCATAGTCTGCATTTCGATTGGAACTTGTAGCATTTAAGAATATCTATTAAACGAGCAATCACTTAACTCTGTTAAATAAGAGCTTGTACAAATTTAGGTTTTAGTTGTTCTCTCATGTCATCACATTCAGTAGTGAGACTTGACAAACCACCTTGCTCTGCGCAGAATAAGTAAATTTAAGATTAGAGGTGAATATGTATTTAACCCCACAATCAATTCTTGCAGCTTGGGAATTGTGTTGAAATTGGTCTCCCAATGCTATTGCTGGTTATTGGCCTGTCACAAGTAAGTGGTAACTTTGCATTATCAAGGATTGCCCTCTTACATTTTCCTGATCTCTGAAGCTCATGCAAGTAATTGCTTTTCCTAATTGCAGTATCTAAAGCATGTTAAACCCCTGAGAGATTACCCCATTTTCGAAAGGTTTCCTGTGTTGATATGTGTCACAATTATCTGGATATACTCCATCATTCTAACTGCTAGTGGAGCTTATCGAGGCAAACCAGCTAAGACTCAATATAGCTGCCGTACAGACAAAGCAGATCTGATATCTACTGCTCCCTGGTCTGAATTTCAGTAACTCAAAGATATCTCTTTCCCTATCAAATTTTTGTTCCCTTCATATGACTCTTAAGTCATTGAACCATGTTGTGTTATAGGTTCAAGTTCCCATATCCTCTGCAGTGGGGCCCACCTACTTTTGCAGCTGGTCATTCATTTGCTATGATGTCTGCTGTTCTTGTGTCAATGGTTGAGGTATTTAAGGGTTTCTGGAGATTGTCTTCTTTTTTTTAATTAATAATTTTTTCTAGCACGGAAGGGTGGGATTTAAGAAGAGGGGAGGGGGCAGGGAGTTTGCCTTTCACTGTTATCTGTTTAATGTAATGACTCTGTTGAATGCACAGCTATGAACATTAGTGCACCTAGTGATTTGGGACAGATTATAGTGGATTAATTGTAAGTTTGAAATCACTTTGATGCATTGCAATAATTTTAGCAGAATTAATGATCCTTAAGACTATTCGTCCTTCTTTAACTCCATGATGATTTGAAGTCAACATCCATGAACTTTTTCCACTTGTGACCATGGAACTTTCTATCTAAAATGGTACAATATTGATATGGACCCTTAGCCGGTCCACCACTGTAATAAAGAAACAAGTATGAGAAATATATGAAGAGTTGCAGCTTTATCACTGTAGAATTTCAGGAAACGTACGTTTACTTCAGTTAATGTGCAACTGAGGCTTGTTAATGACTTTCATTCACAGAAGCCTATTCAGAAACATTCTATGCAGGAACTGGCACTTTCTCCTGGCTAGCAGTCTCCATAGTAAGATAATAGATTAACCTACTGATTCACCTTGGATACAGTCTTAAACATTTTATCAAGTGGGATACACTAGCGTAGAAGAAACTCAAAGAACTACTTAGCAAACCTAATCTAGTGGCCTTTTTATTTAACTTTGTGAATGATTTTCTTTAACTTAGTGAATATATAAGTTAAGAGTAGAAGTTTTAGACCTGTTACTAAATGATGTAAGTAGCTTTCATGGTTTCCCCGGGTATATGTTGGCTTTGATTTTATGTGCAGTCAACTGGGGCCTATAAGGCAGCATCTCGTCTGGCAATAGCTACTCCACCACCAGCCTATGTACTTAGCCGCGGCATTGGTTGGCAGGTGAGATGATTTTGAATATTACCATACACGGACGACTTTCTTCAGCATCTAAAACACAGCATCACAAGGGAAAAAAAAGTTGGCTAAATGAGGAGTTTTAGTAACTTGTTGATTCTGTATGAAATAGAGATAACATTACCTGAAAATCAAAGGTGCACATTAATCCAACAATCAAGAAGGATTTTATGAAATATTGATTTACTAAGAAGTAGATTTGTCATGATATATATATATATATATATATTCTATTTACTTTTCTTTGAATACACATGTTGTTGCATAAGGAGTGAATCAGAAGTTAGATTGGATTACAGAAATAGTACCACCAGCTTATGATGACCTTTGACCCAATATTTATGACAGGACTTAAACAAATAGATAAATCCTACCCTTGACTAAAAGCTTCCGTCTACCTATATATTTTGGAGTATGAACAAGCTTAAGTACAATTACCTCTTTTTGCGTGTTTGATGTGTGAACATTCCGAGAAGATGTCATTGAGGTTCTGAAAGTTGTTAAGGTTGTTACATGAAGTTTTAACGTATCATTTATTCTAAATGCTATCTAAAGTTATGTTCACCAAATGTAAATAGCTTTTGCTCTTCATTATTGGATTTCTCCTAAATTCATCAATTATTCATGCTTCTGTCACTGAAGCAAATTTTTGTTTCAATTGCATGTCTCTGGATTATTCCAACTAACTTCTGTATATTATCACTTTGCAGGGTATAGGGGTTTTGCTGGATGGTCTTTTTGGGACAGGCACCGGATCTACTGTGTCTGTGTAAGAAATGTACAGCGTGATATGTGATTCCTGTACTTGTATTCACTTCCATTTTCTCAAATGAAACTTTCACAACATATTTCAGGGAGAACGTAGGACTCCTTGGGCTCACTCGAGTTGGAAGTCGAAGAGTTGTTCAAATTTCTGCAGGCTTCATGATATTCTTCTCCGTCTTAGGTTGGTGTTCTAAACTTCTCAGAACAGGGAATTAAACCATCATGGAAAACTCATAAGTTTGTCCCTTGGCACTCTTTTTCCCTCGGTTCTTGTATTATGCTAAAGAAGCATGATTCTTGGTTTTCTAGAATGCAGGCACAACTAATCTGTCAATTTTTATGGTTGTCAGAAAGTGGGTCCAAAGATCTTCTCATGCTTACTAAATGCTCTGTTGCTTGCAGGAAAGTTTGGGGCTGTTTTTGCATCCATACCTTTCCCCATATACGCTGCATTGTACTGTGTTCTATTTGGACTCGTAGGTAGGCAGGCCTTATTTGTCTCAAAACATTCCTTGCTTTTTTTCCGCGACATTGTTCAACAAGTGAAGTTTCTGATCTTTGGCTGCAGGTTCAGTTGGTTTATCATTTCTGCAGTTCACTAACATGAATTCTATGAGGAATCTCTTTATAACGGGTCTTTCACTATTTCTTGGGATATCAATCCCGCAATTCTTTGGTGAATATTGGGGTGCTAATCGTCATGGCCTTGTTCAGACAAATGCTGGATGGGTTAGTATCAACTCAAACCTTGCATGTTTAAACTACAAGAAAAAGCTCTTGAAACATGAAATTGGATTTGTTTCATCTCGAGATATTAAACTTAAAAAAAGTTGAATCCTTCAAGTTATTAGTGCACTATATCTTCGAAAGTGGTCCCCAATCTCAATAAAATTTCAAGAACACTTAAATTCTGTCATATCAAGATTCTGTTCCGAGAAAATTTTGGTGAACTCAGGAAAACTTAATATGGCTGTGCTCTCCTAATTAATCACAATATTTCGTTTCAAATTGTATGTGTTGGTTATTAATCTTGCCTTCTTCTTTTGCAGTTCAATGCATTCTTGAACACAATATTTGCTTCGCCACCAACTGTAGCACTGATCATTGCTGTATTTCTTGATAACACATTAGACGTGGAGAAATCAAAGAAAGATCGCGGTATGCCGTGGTGGGTGAAATTCAGAACTTTTAGAGGTGATAATAGGAATGAAGAATTCTACACTTTGCCATTTAATCTCAACAGATTCTTTCCACCTACGTAGCCAAGCTCATCTTAACTAGCTTGCAGTTTTTTTTTTAAAAAAAAAAGAAAGAAAAAAAAGGTTTATCCAATCTTTAGGGTAAAGGTTAGTAGTTCATATTTCATTTCCCAGATCAGTTAACCCGATAGATTAGCGTTCCTTGAAGCTAAATTCTAGAGTTATTTAGCAAAGCTGATTTTGTTTCTTTCAACAATTATCCAATTTTTTGTGGGCATTTCTAGCAGCAAGGCCCCTAGTAGGAGCGCAAAGCTTGTAATGAAAGCTTTTGTAGTTATTGGACATTGATGAATGATAAAATTTTCTCTTATCTATCTCATGGGAATACACAATTTGAAATGTTTGGAATGTGATTTTCCGATGGAAAATTTTTACATTTTTTATAAACATATTTTTCAATTATCTTTTTACTTCATATACATTAAATCGTTATAATATATTTTTCTATAAAAATTCCTAAAAATTGACTCTGTTTGGATTATCTATTTTTTGGGATATTTTTGAAATATTTTACTGTAACAATATAGTTGAAAAACTTTTATTATAAATATTTTTAACAGCGTTTTTGGGGTGTTTGTGAAAATATATATTTTGGGATATATTTTTAAAATTTAAAATTTTAATGAAATATTTTTAAAATTTTATAAAATTTTGCAACCACCCATCACAACCCCGCCGTAGGCATTCATTTTTGTGTTAAAGAGTCATTTTACTAGATACACTTACCATTGGCAAATGACATTTGTACTACAAAATAATCCTTTAGCACTCCATCTTCCTTCACATAATAAAATCATTATCATTATCATTATTATATAAAAAGTATGAATTTTGGTATTAGAGAGTGTAAACACTTTTGAGTGTAAGTATTTTTTAATCTTAGTTTTTGTTATTCCTAAATTACCCTCATGCCTTTTAATTAGAATTATTGCATTTCAATGTGGCACTAATTAAAAGAAATAAAACACTCCAACTGATGACATCTCAATAGTATTGGTAATTATAATTAAAATTAAAAATTGCTCAGTAAAAATTATTTACGTACCTTTGGACTTCTTCTCCAATTATTATACGTATCAAACAAATTTTTTTTTTTTTGGCAAAACTCGTACACGGGATGAGATGTTAGTCCAAATTTTATTAATAATCAAAACAAGTACAGGGTCAGGGACATAAATTTTTCCTCCTAAGTACTACTCCTTTATACGAAAATAAATGAACTAGGAGTACTACTCCTTTATAATGAATGATCTAATTGAAGGAAAACTAAGAGAATCTAGATGCAGTAATCCTTTAATCCGCAAAGGAAGACCAGCTGGAGTATGAATAACAATTTCAGAATCACCACCCAAATATGCCAGACTATATGCTACTAAATTAGCTTCTCGAAAAATATGCCTTACCTGACCATTAAAGTTCAGAAGGATCCGACTAATCTTTGCAAGAACGTTACACATTGGCCAAGCAGAAACTGACGATAAGAAAATGAAATGTACGAAAACTCAAAGTCCTTAACTGAATAGCCCAAAGTGGAACACAATTGTAATCCAAATAATAAAGCCATCCCTTCAGCTAGGAGAACAGTCATGTCACCAAACTCATTGTAAAATGCCATGGTCAACTTCCCTGAATTTTTTTTTCCGGACACAATAAATGCCTTTGCACCCGTTGGTGAAATTTCCAAAAAATTCTGAATGAGAATGCAGGCCAAGAGATTCCATCGCTTGACCTATGTTCAAGGAGAGTTTTAAAAGTCTCTCTGGTGGCCAATTACTATAGGAGTAGCTGGTTGGTCAACTTCCCTGAATGGTCATGCAGAATCCCTCCACCTGATGCACAACCTTGCACCACAATAGTATCTATGTTCATTTTCATTCTGCCTTGAACAGGTTTCTCCTTGGAGGAGGACAAAACTTGAAGTACTGAGCCACAAGTGTACATTCATCTCCACCAATATGAGACGGCTGCAAAATATGCGAAGCACCTAATAATGACAGAAGCTGATCAATTCTAAATATAACAGCATTAGATATATATGGAGAACCCTCAAACCGCCAAGCATTTCGCCTACACTAGAGAAACCAAGCAACTAATGCCGGAACATCAAAATGAATATGAGCCAACTTATTACTAACCGAAACAAAACAAGCCATCAGAAGAGAAGATAAACATGTAAATCTCTGAAAAGGAAGTGAAAATATTGCAAAATAATGTTGCCAAACCTGAACAGCCACATTTCCTGTCGAGAACACATGATTGATAGTTTCAGTACCATCACAGCAAGGAAAAATGGAAGCCAATGACACACCCCTTTACTGAATGATCTCATCTAGAGGAATAAAATTTTTTACAACCTTCCATACCAAAAAAGATATTTTAAGGGGCAAAAGCTCATTCCATATCGCCTGCCAAAGAAGAGAAATATTCCTTTTGTACTTGACTATATCATAGGCTGAAGACGTGACAGACTACCCATTGGAAGAAGCATACCAAATTATCAAATCAGGCTGAGAAATATCAAACTCCAATTCCACCACCAAGTCCACCAAATACTGAGGTAGAAAACTCCTCAACTTTGGAATATTCCAACCTTGAACAAGATAAAACTCCGCCACCAAACAATGAGAAGTGTGCGAAACGCCCAACTCTTCTAGTAAAGGAACATCAAGGAGCCCTCTTTCTTGCCGGAAATCAACCATACCTTCACCAAGCTTCCATCGATGTATTGCTCAGTTTCATCAACAATGAACTGTAACTTCTTCCATACCAATGAACCACTAATGACTGAATTTCCAAGGGATGATAATCCTTAACATACTTATTATACACAAACACAGCCCAAATGGATTTCTTTTGGCAAAAACTCCACCAAAGTTTCATGGCAAAAGCCTTACTCTCAAGAGACCGCCCTCGGGGGGTAGTCTAGTGGTAAAGAGGGCTCTTGGACTGAACAAGGTCCTGGGTTTGAATCTTTCCCTAGATTTGAACCCCCCTGTCTAACTTGGGTACGTCATGGGGGACTGCAGCTCTTTCTCTAGACTTGAATCCTCCCTATCTAACTTGGGTGAGTTGTGGGGGACTGCGGCGTACCACCCGGTTTGGTGTGTTGGCTCGAGTTCAAAGTGACTAGGTCAGGGCATGTTTCGGGTCATTAAAAAAAAAACACTTTCAAGAGACTGAAAACCCAAATTCCTTTCTTCCGTCTAAAACACAAAACTCCTAGAACAACCAATGGATTCTAGAATTAGAGCTACTACTAACCCGTAAAAAACTATTAAAAATACATCAAGCCTGTGACGCACCTTAGCCACCAAATCATTAAACAATAAACACCTCTTCCTACCTTTAAGTAATAGGGACACCTAAATATGTGGAAGGGAGATTTTCCTGCCTAAACCCAAGGGCTGATTTAATCATAGCAATCTTAGCTAAAGAAGTCCGTTTAGAATAGATGAACGAGTTTCTAGCAATATTAATTTTTTGACCTGACACTTCTTGAGACTCCTTTAAGAATGCATCCAGCCATAACAAAGTGCATTTTGAAGCCCTTAAAAAAATTGTGTCATCAGCAAAAGCCAAGTGAGACACCAGATCTCCCAAAGAAGCATAATTCAGCATTAAGACTAAATAAATGATCTAGCCCACGACATAAATATACAGCAGCAATCAGGAACAAGGCCGGGGACAATGGATCCCCTTGACAAACCCCTCGAAACCTTGCTGTTTCCCTATTAATTAGGGGTAGGCAAAAATACCTGCCAACTCGAAAATTTGCCACAGCTAATTCGATCCGAAAGTTAGGATACCCGATTCGTGTTATTTGATTGGCTTAAAAGAGGGTCGGTTGCCCGATTAAAATGTGGGGCAGGTTAGGATCACATAATTAAAAATTCATGGGTACCTGACCCGTGGATTATTTTGAATATGAGCAATAAAATTTCAACTCCTCTTCTGCTTAACAGTAGCATGAAAGAATCGAGTATTAGCATCTCCTTCTTGAATCCATCTAACTGATGACTTTGCTTCCAAAAATCAGCCTCTATAGCCAAATGTCTAGTCAACTGAGCTTGAGCTTCATACAACCTGTGTCGAGATTCTAAATCTGTAGACAAATCATACTCTTTCTCCAACTACAAAACTTTTAATTCAGCCTCCTTCTGCTTCAGATCAACGCGTCCAAAGACATCTACATTCCATCCATGAAGTACCTTCCTCAAAGACATCAACTTCTTAAAGAAAGCTGTCATACCAGCACCCGACACTTCCTAATCCCACAAAGACTCTACCACAGCAAGAAAATCCACAAGATAGACCCACACATTTAAAAATTTGAATGGAGATTTCTGCACTATTTGCTGCCCACATAGCAACAAAAGAGGGCAATGATCAGATCTCCCTCTTCAGAGGTGTGAAACATGTGTTACCAAAAATCTCTCACTCCACCAAGAATTAATAAAAGCACTATCAGGCCGTTGCCATAACCTCCCATTCATCCAAGTATCCTCCATATCTCTCAACCTTGGCCTAGCTCCTCTTACACGTTCAGAAGCCTCCAAAATGATGTTAAAATCACCAACCACCATCCATGGATCAGCCATGGAAGAGTGTATTGGTTGCAAAGCAGACCACAACCGTAATCAATCAAACCGAGTACACTTAGCATATATAGCGGACACATACACATTCTGTTGTAACGAAAACCCAACACAAATGTTCACTACTTGATCTCCCATCGGCTGAAATGAGCAACTAAAATCATTCTTCTAAAAAATCCATATCTTCCCATATAAAAAGGATTTTCCATGATCAAAATGCAACTAAAACTTAAAATTAACTATCTGAACAACCAAAACAAAAGGTTCTATCAAAATTAACAAAACAACTCTATTCACATGAATTAAAGACTGTAAATAACGTAGAGAATAAAGACGCAAAACTCCACAAATATTCCAAACAAGACACTTTAAAGAATTAATCATGATAAAAATGTGAAGACTTAGATTTTGATGAACGTTAAACCACTTCATTTTGAGCAGCTTTTACAGCCAATTCAGCCTTAGAAGGCCGACTTCTCTTCTTCTTCGTGAGACTTTCAAGAGATAATTTCTCATGTAAGGATAAATCTGCTGGAATTGGAAGCGACTGAAGGTGATACGAACTCTATACAACGACCAGGACCTAGAAAATTGATTGGTAACATGTTGGGAAGACGGAGTTGAGAACGACACAAGGAACAGCTCGAGTATCAAACCAACGGTAGAAAGACACCATGATTGAGGGCGTTTCTCAATCCATAAGTCTTCAATCACCTTAGGAATAGCACTAAGATGTCAAATTAACTTTTGCAAGCCATGGAAGAGGGCAACGCCCAACAGCAAGTTTGCTGGAAATTTTCTCAAATCTCTCTCCTCGAATGAAAGAAAATACAACTATAAATAACCCTATTAATACCCAAGACGGGCTGGACTAAGACTTGACCCAATTAACCACTCTACCATGGACTTAATAAACCCTAACAAACTAAACAGTTCGACTCACTAATTATGACCCTAACCATCTAATTCGGATCCAACTCAACATGAGATCTTGGACTGATTTTATTCCTGCTAATTTAGCAAAATAATACTAAAAACTTGTTATTAAAATTGCAGCCCACTTGAGTTTCAATGGACAGCCTATATGAACTCCATCTTGCATCATTACCCTCCTCTTGAAAAGATTTGTCCTCAAATCTCCAAGGAATGACTCGAGAAACACAAAAGTGATTGGTGACCCTCATAATCAACTTCACCATATTGATTTGCTTGGAAGGAAGGATACTTGTTGAGACCATGACCACATGATTCTTCCAACATGTCGCTTGGAAAGCATATAGAAGCTCATGCACCACGGATATGAAGCATAGTAAAGAACCCTCCAAAACATGCTTGAAGAGAAACACCTTGATGAATCCTCCCGTGTATAAATGATACCATAAGGCTCTTCATACTCTTGGTCATTTTCAGCAATGAACTCTTCCAATGGCTCGGTCATGTCATGTGTTTCGAACTCCAAGAAGAAAGTGAAATCTTGGTCCTCCAATGAGCTAAATAGCAGCAAATTGAAGTGTCCGAATGACCTTGGAATTGCACATAGCATGAGAAGTTTAACTTCACCTTGGACCACCTACAAAAATTCATGAACGCTAAACAGCACAAAGTTAGAATAAAAAATGTCATTCACACTCATAGGTCTCATTAACAATGCTGGTTTCCCTCCTTATCTCCCCCAACTCTGTCCTTCTCACTCTCTTGTTTAAGTTTTAGTTAATCTTCTCAAACTTGACTAGAAGTGGTATGAGTGTTACTTTCCATCCACCATGCTCAAATGAGTACTTGTTGGTGTCGCTATTGTAGCTAACACGCCTATCGTATTGCCAAGGCCTCCCAAGTAGGATATGACTCACTTGCATTGGCACTACATCACATAAGATCTCAGCTTCATAGCTATCAATGCGAAAAGACCCAAGCACTTGGCAAAACACTTGAACATCCCTTGCTTCATTGAACCATTGTAAATGATAGTGCTTCGGGTGTGGCATAGTTGGAAGGTCCAATTTCTTGACCATGAGTAGACTCGCCACGTTGGTGCAACTTCTCGTATCAACTACAACACTACACACATTTTCCTTCACATGGCAGCGTGTATAGTAGATGTTACACCTTTGATCTTCATCAACTTTCGCTTGAGTGGTCAAGGCTTTAAGTGTCACCAACCCTACTACATCATTAGGTGGCAATATCTCCTCCGCCGAATCTTCATCCTCCACTAATGATGGCATGTCCCTATATTCCTTCTCATCGTCCGTAACCACTTCCCTACTAGGCAAAATAATCATGGCTCGTTGGTTAGGACATTGCGAAGCAATATGCCCAAAACCTTGAGACCTAAAACACTTGGCATCTCGATGACATGGGTTAGAGATCTCACAGACAGCTTTGAAATCGACTTTGGCAGTGGATTCTTGAGGCACTGCTCTTGGTCTTGGAGAATTAGAAGCGGCCGTGACTTTGTCCTCCTTAGTAGGCTGCAGTTTCCTCCAATTTTCAGCATAAAAAGAGGCATTGGAATGTGAATTACACCTCCTCTTGAGGCGCCGTTCCACTTTGACAGCTTTTTCCACCAACTCTTGCAAATCGAGGTAGTGTTGAAGCTCCACGATCTCTGCAATTTCAGCCTGTAACCCATTGAGAAAACATGCCATGGTTGCCTCCTCATCTTCATGCATATTAGCCCTAAGCATCGCAATCTCCATTTCGTTGAAGTAGTCTTCAACCGTCGTACTACCTTGCGTGAGAGTTTGCAATTTTTGATGCAAATCTCGGTGGTAGTAATTAGGCATGAACTTTTCCTTTTAAGGCCTCGCAATTCTTCCCAAGTTCCAATAACTCGTTCCCTATTTCTCCCTCTACTAGCACGGAGTTGTTCCCACCAAACCAAGGCGTAGTCGATGAACTCAATAGTTGCAAGTTTCACTTTCTGCTCTTCGGTGTAAGTGTGGCAATCAAAGATCATCTTGATCTTGCGTTCGCACTCTAAGTACGCAACCAGATCAGATTTGCCTTGGAACGAAGGGATTTTAAGTTTTATCTCTTTGATTAACTCATCTCTGCACCGGTTGGGATGTTTATCATAGCGATGTCGTCTTTCGAACTCCTCTTCTCCATTGCTGGAAATTTCATATTCAAGACGAGGAACTCAAGTATTGCTGCATTTTTGGGATGCCACGGAATTCTCCAAGTTGTCTATCCGCTCATGAATCGGTTCAAGAGAACGGGTCAACAATCTTTGAAACTCACTTATGAGAGCTTCATTGTTAAGCTTTGGGTCAAAATGAGATGATTCATCTCCGTTGGACATGCTTAAGACCCCAACTCCAAAAGACCTGTAGACTTGGTTGGAATTTGAGGAGAGGAGGAGAGGATTAACACGGATTGGACTGGAGTTTTAAGACATGAATTTCTGGAAAATTTTCCCTTCTTCCCCATGAGCAGGTGCTAAGCTTCCTTGTCAGCAAAGACGCACGGACTGCCTGGAAATCCTTTGCAACCCAGAATTTGAAGCATAGTTGGAGTTTTTGGAAACTGGAACCACGGAAATTCTGCTCTTTTCCTACCCTAAAAGGATTGGAAAGATTGACTTGTGTTTAACTCCAAGGCAGATTCAGATTAGTCAGCAACAAGGAAGGTCGCGACTTGCAAATCCTAGGCTGATTAGGACTGGCAAGCAGCGGCTGCCTCCCTTTAGTTTCAGCTGACTTGCACCTTCCCAAAACTCGATCAAGGCTGGAAGATTAAGGTGCTGGACGATCAAGCTTGATGTTGTGTCAAGGTTTTTTTTTTTGTTTTTTTTTAATGGATAGCAACAAGAAGGTCGCCGATATGCAGCAAGCCTTTTCCTTGGCTCGGATATGCTCCTTTGGTCGAACTGTGGTTTGTGGTATCCCAAGATTTTATGCAACAACCTGATTAGGATTTTGGAACTCCAAGAATTTTCGGTTCAAGCAACTCCAAAATCTGACAAGATGTTCAAGAATTTTTAGGAAAAAATTCTGGCATGTTTGTAACCTAAGTTTTTTGGGAGTTTGTCTAAAACTTTACTGTAGTGCACTGTAGAAGTTTTTGAAAAAATTTTATAGAAGTTTTTGTAAGGTGAAAAACTTTTTTTTCATTTTCTTTTTTTTTTTCTTTCTTTTTCTTTTTCTCTTTCTCTTTCTTTTTCTTTCTTTTCTTTTTCTTTTCTTCTTCTTCTTCTTCTTCTTCCCCGTTACCTCCGCCACCCCCAGCAGTAACTCCACCGATGCCACCTCCCGCCACCCCTCTCCTCCCTTTCCCCTTCTCCTCCCCTGCCCCCCCACCTCCCTCTGCGCCCTATCCTTCTACCCCGCCACCCCCTTCCCCTTCCCGCTTCTCACCGTGCCTGATTTCTTTCTTTTTTTTCACATTTTCCCTCTCCCTCTCCTCCCCTCTCCTCTCCTTGCTTTTGCCGGCAGATAAAGCAGCGAAATGATTTTTTTTTTTGGCAATTTTCCTTCTCCCCCTAACTCCTTGCAAGGTTCTTATATACTTGCATGATTGATGCTAAATGCGAATTACCCTGTTGCGAGGTTTTAGTGTGTCGCCTGAACATTCAAGATGGGGAAAGAGCTGCGTGGTGGTGGTGCACCACAGCCACTGTGGTTGATTGAGACGAGCAGAAGGAGGATTCGATGAAGATTTCCCAAGTGCAAGGACGACCAATTTTTCTGCAAAGTTTTAAGTGCAAACTACTTAAGAGGACCTCTGCCGTATCTTCTTGGTCAGATTTTTTAAGTTGGTAGGTGGCAGAGAAACAAACACAGCGGCCTGCAAGTGTGATTTTCTGGGGCAAAAACCAATGAAATGATTCTCTCGCGACCAGATCCGCCAGAGGGGAAGGGGAAGGTTGGTGGGGGAGACGCAGGGAGAAAAAAAAAAAAGACAGAGGGGAGGATGGCTGGGGAGGAAGAGGGGGAGAGGGGAAAAGCAAAAAAAAAAAAAGAAAAAGAAGACCGGCACCGGAATCGGTGGCGAAGGTTGTGGCCGGCGACGAAGGTGGTGGTGGGGGAGGAAGAAGAAGCTTTTGTGGGAATGGAATTTTTTTTTTTTTTGTGTTTTTGGATATTTTAAGTGTGTAGGTTAAAAACTTTGATAAGTTTTTGGGGTTCTTGTAGCAAAAGTTATTAAAAAACTAGTATAATACAAACTTGCTAAAAAACTAGACTTCCAAACAGGCCCTCTGTTTTGCACAAAACTTCAAGAGACTTCCAATCCAATGAGGAACAACCAAGACTTGTCAGCTCCTTCCAAGAATTCCAAGAAACGATTTCTTGATTCTCAAGAAACTTCAAGATTGGAGTTTTACCAACCAAGAACTTCAAGAAAGTCAAGAAATTGAATAAAAAATTTCTAGAAACAAGACACAACAAATTTGAACAGCCTTCGCTCGACATGAAGATGCGACAACACGAAATCCTAGGTAGGAACACAACTTTCTTGACTTGATGGACTGATTTTTATTTTTATTTTTTTTGGACTCAAAACACAAACGAAACAATGAACAAGAGAAAGATTGACAACTAGAACAAAAGAAATTTATGAGTGAACAGTGATTTCGGGATGAACAGTACTGCTCCAGTAGTGATGAATAGTGCTACTACAGTATTGTGAACAATACTCTTTTTTTTTTTTTTTTTGGGAACACGAACAACAAGAAACACACGGAGAGAACCCTAGACACGACAACAAAATAGAAAACAAGGAATATACGTGATACCTCTTCAACTAGCTCTGATTACCAATTGATACAGACTCTATACGACGACCAGGACCTAGAAAATTGATTGGTAATACGTTGGGAAGACGGAGTTGAGAACGACACAAGGAATTGCTCGAGTATCGAACCAACGGTAGAAAGAAGCCACGATTGAGTGCGTTTCTCAATCGATAAGTCTCCGATCACCTTAGGAATAGCCCTAAGATGTCAAATTAGCTTTTGGAAGCCATGGAAGAGAGCAACGCCAACAGCAAGTTTGCTGGAAATTTTCTAAAATCTCTCTCCTCGAATGAAAGAAAATACAACTATAAATAACTCTACTAATACCCAAGATAGGCTAGACTAAGACTTGACCCAATTAACCATTCTACCATGGACTTAATAAACAATAACAAGCTAAACAATTCGACTCACTAATTATGGCCCTAACCATCTAATTCGAATCCAATTCAACATGAGATTTTGGACCAATTTTATTCCTGCTAATTTAGCAAAATAATACTAAAAGCTTGTCACTAAAATTGCGGTCCACTTGAGTTTCAATGGACAGCCTATATGAACTCTGTCTCGCATCAGAAGGGAGATTTTAGCTGCACGAATACGTTGTGGTAACTGTTGATGAAACCCCTTAAGTTGCTGAGGTGAAACTAAATCCCGATCACCCCCTGCAAGAGACAAACGCCTCTCTTTAGTAGGACGTTTCCTTCTAGGAGACAACCAAGGCAAATTCAAATTTACCCGAGGGTTCACATCCAGCAATAATAAGTCATCTTCAACGCCCTGCGCGTTCTCCAGATCTCCAAAAGAATTTGAAATTGGAAGATCACAATGACCATCATCTAACACAGAATGAATTGAAACATAATCATCATCTTTTTGCAAAGCAGCTTCGGACTGCACAAGAATCCGTGAAGTTTGTTCACTGGCAAGAAGGAAAAAATCCTCCCCAACTACCGCATTTGACTGCTCCTTAGAAAGCTGTACCAACTCCACACTAGGATTAGTCCCATCAGATAGCACCAATCCCTGCTACAAGTCTTAACTGATCAGAAGCGTCAGGTTCTGAAGGCTTGACCTGAAGACCAGACTCAAGCTGCTGTTGAACAGGAACTGAATTTGGCTGATTCCTATCAAAGTTCTTGGGCACATACACAACATATGGTTCAATGAAGGGAATTTCTTAAAACACGACTGCTTAGAATGGCCTAGCCGATTACAAAAAACACAAAATCTAGCCATTTTTCATAATCAATTGACTGCAAAAACCCTTAATTAAATCCCCAATCCATACCCGTTCCACGGGCTTCTTTGCAACGTGAACCTCAACAAGAACCCTAGCAATTGAAGGAGTTTTTAAATCAAGAGTAGAAGAGTCAACCTGAAGCGGATGACCAATCAATGATGCTCTTTTATGCAGTTATAACTTCGTTACATAATGGCATTGGAAGACCAGGCAGATTAATCAACACCGGCACAATTGAAGAATCCCGATTGGGTAAACAATCTAAAGTCCATTTCGACATGTTCATAGGTTTATTTTGAATAAACCACGTCCCTCGAACCCATAACCTTGTCAAATCCTCTTCAATATTAGTCATTATTTAATCGAAGCATGAAAAATTTCTCATTAGTCATTATTTGTGATTGTAAAAAAAAAAATCAACGTCAAAAAATAAATACTCTTTAGAAAAAAATAGAAATATAGAAGGAGAAGGCAGCGTATATCACGAGCAAATTTCACAATAATGCACTTTTTACCAATATGAATAAATAAAAAATAAAAGAAAAATATAAAACCCAACTATTTCAATCAAATGAATTTTAGCTAAAAATTAAATAACCAATCTAAATGATTGAGCATTACGAATAATTTACATTTTCTATTAATAACAAAAACACTTAGATAAAATGTATATAGTCCAAATTCAATGAATATTACACTTTACTTTAGCCCATTCAAATTCATATAAAAATTGAAAAGCTGAATAAGTGACAAGACATTAAAGAAAGCACTTAAATGTTCCCGCAACTAACAAACACGCAAGCAATTTAGTTTTAATTGAAATGACAACTCATGTAATCCATATCCAAGCAAACAATAAAAAATTTTCTTATATTTCATCTATAATCAGCTAACTGATTTTGATATCATAATTAGAGTTTTTTGATCTAAGAAAAAAAGGAAAAAAATCTATGTATTAATTTTAATGTATCCATATTGAACATGCCATTTATCATATTAGTACGGAAAAGGACTAGTTGTTGCTTGTGCTTTATGTTGTATTGTTGTCAAACAAAATTATAAAAACAATAGAAGTGAAAAAGGGAATACTCAACTACCTTTGTCAATGAAATCTCAATGGAAGACAATGAATATTCACACAAAAATAATTAAATATGTTGGATTAAAAATATTCTTGTGAATTGAATAATTACAAAAAGTTCATATACAAAAAGCATATAGGTAAACAATTCAAAAAATGGTGCAAAAAAATTTTAAAAATAATGCAGTTCACTTCATACTAAAGAACTTCATCAAAAATCTAACTAATTCAACTCATATAACAAGATAAATAATAATCGTCTACCGTACAAAGAATTAGGTTTTATATGATATGAAAATTGTAGAAAACCTGAGTCTAAAGAAAAAAGAAATACCATTTATATATTTTATTCTTAAATAATCAATAATCATAAGTAAATAATCAATAATCATAAGTATTGATATTGCAAATACTATTGAGAAAGTGTTTAATAATTTAATGAAATCTTATTTTTTCGTTGTTAAAATTTGATAAAGTTCATCGTAGATTTTACTTTCAATTGAAAACAGACATATTTAGATTGATAAGTGGGCTTGTGAAGGCATCGGAGGAAGGAAAGTAGATGCATAGTACAAGGATCGGAATGATAAAAATCTAATAAAAATAATTTAAGCATGATCTAACAAAAATAATTACAAATTATTAATAGCATTTACAAAATATATTTACTTCTCCCATACTTGAAATGTACATAATATTTCCTTCTTAAAAACATTATTTTGACTATACAAAAATATGCAATTTTATAATTTAAGCGTAATCACAACACCTTTGGTAAAACATGACAGTGTTAACAATTGTTATCAAAGTTCAGTCCAAATTTAATCAATAAAAGCTTGAAAAAAGTTCTAATAGCTTGAGGTCAAAGAGTTCAAATTTGAATAATGTTTGCAACCAAAATTAGTTAAAGAAATTGAAAAATATACTTAAGTTATGTTATGAGGTAGATAATCAAAACTTCATAACAAATTTTAGTAGCTACAAAACTATTATATTTGGATTATTATACTCACGTGCAAAGCAAATGCAATATTTACTAGTAAAAATATTAAAAGTACCAAAAGCTTTTTTAGAGTGCAAATATCACTTACCGTATGATTATACTAGTACTTTAAAAAAGTTATTCAATGACAGTTAGATTCACAGAGAAAGAAAAGGTCAGTCACGTTAGATTTATATGTGTTTTTTGTCAACATGATTAGACCGTATATGTTTAACATCTTAATTAATGTTAAAGTTTTGCACAACTAAAATATATAGAAGTAAAGAAACCTGACAAAATGTCTTCAGAGTTCAATCCAAAAGAATATGGAGAAAATGACCTGAAAATTAGCAACATCAACCAAAGGTACAAAATCAACTGCCATCCTAGACACGCTCATTAGAACTTGGATTGGATCCTCTTAGGTTGACTTTCCTCAGTTTGTTTATGCACTTGCCTAAAAATCAACTGTGAAATTTACTAAAGAAAAACTGGGCATGCCGCCATTCATTTCACTTGATAAACGTACTAATTAAGAAGAACATTCAATCCATTAGAGGAAAATCTGGCCGTTCAATTTGTTTGTAACATGTAGAAGGTACACAAGCAGAGAAAGTTGTTGACAGAACTCAGGATGCTTGATGAAAGGGAGAAATATTGTTTGAATGGTATTTATTTTCTGCTTGCCACTTATCAGACAGCAATTAAATAGAATTATTTACCAGCTTTGACCCCTTTTTTTTTCCCTTAAATGTAATTTCTAGATGCTATTGTTGCTCTGGATAAATGGAGGATCAACTCGTACACGGACAGAACACATCAACACCCCAAATGCAATTTAATCTGCATGTGTAAAGTGAAGACATACTAATTATTGGATGCAAAACTCAGTCATCAGCAATATTTTCAATTGGCTTTACAATAAAAGTGGTTTGTTGCGGCCATGCCTCCCTTTTCCTCGCCATTTTACTTTTTGGCGCGCATGTAGGGTCGGGTTTAGATTCGGACCCGAACCGGATCCGATAAAATTTTTTCGAGTTTGGGTTGAAAAATAATTTTGATACTTAAATCCGGATCCGAATCCGTTTACTCTAACTAAAAAAGGCTGGATCCGAACAATATATTAATAATTATAAAATATAAATATTTCTAAATACATTCTTTTACCAAATTAACAATTTAGTAATAACTTTGTAGATTGATTTGTGGATAATTTTGGATTGACTATCGCGAGTTATTTCTGATTTCGTTTTGTAATTTAATTTATTTAAGTTTGGAGATTGGATTTGTGATTGGTTTTGGATTTAATTTTGAAATGTGTAACTTTGGATATTTTCTTTCCGGTTAGACCCGGATCCGACCCGGTTTCGGGACTCTAAGGTCAAGACCTATTGGGTATACGGGTGAGATCCGGGTCTACTATATAAAAATGGGTCAAAGTCCAAAATTTTCAATTCTAGTCTGAACCCGGCCGTTGGCACCTCCACTCGCATGTAACCGCCTGCCAGACAAACCATAGAAAAGTTTATGTCCTTGAAGTACATATAGGATTCTTATTATCCCACCCTTGCAATAGCAGGCAATCAAGAACTCTTCTTCAATAGATCAAACATTTTAAAAAGAATCAACAAGAGGATAAATTAGTTAATCACTAAAGTTGAAACCAAAGGTGAAACAGTTGGTAATATTGTTCAAGGCTTTTGATTGCAGATGGAAGCAAGAGATCCTTCTGAAAGTCGTGCTGCATTGTAACATAACATGTATACTGATTCAACTATTACTTATATTTCCATTGGTTTACCCTTTTGTCTGTTCTTACTCTATGATAATCATCTTCCAGTTTAAACAGGAATTCAGTCTTAAGTGATAACCAACAAGAAAAACAATGGGGAAGGATCTTAAAGAAACTGTCTCGCAAGCAGCATTGTTTGGATTACCCATGCCTGCAATAATAAGGGCGCATTCAAGCTAAAAGTAAAATGGTCTGTTTATGGTGAACTTTATTCTCCACAGGGCCTTTATTTACAGCTTTTCTGCGAGTGAGCATATTTACATTCTAGAATAACCATGTAAAAATCTAAGGCTGAAACATGTTGCAGTTATTCCAGAAGAGAGAGGTGCTGCATCTCATGTGGTTTAACCAACAATGTCATAGAATCCAACTAAATCCAAAGATTTGCTTGATCTGATCCTCCATGGCTAAACATTCTCAAACTCACTATAGCCATTAAGCCACTGCCTTGAGCATATCAAAAACCAAGAGAATTCAGCTCTTAGCAGCATCCAACGAGAGAAATAAGGCCACTGAAAATATTAGGAGGAGATGAGTTTTATCGGTTGATAAACTAGTGAACATCTATCAGGTTGGTAGAGGTCCATTTAAGGAACATTGGCTGCCAGAGAAGAAGAAAAGAAATGCACAGACAAGGATCCACAGCAAGAGAATCAGAACCACCAACTCAGCTTTTCTGGACATGAATTCATCGAACCAGTCCTCATGCAGCTGAATGAACTCTTCAACAACAACATTTACCAAACCATCCAATACCCACTTAGTGCAAATCCACGCCTCTTGCATTTACAGCTCTCTTTAAATGTTGCACTACTAGCTCTGCCTCAGCTGTCAAGGGTACTCGAATTCACTGTTTCTGATTTTGTAGTTCTAGATTGATTGGTTGAGGCCGTGGCTTCTTTGTGCTCATTAGAAATGGTTATTGATGGTAGAGGGGGTGAAATCAGATGAAGCAGCAGCCTCCAATGGCAGTCAAGTTGCCCGACTGAATAAATCAGTCATATCCTGTACCACAAATACATCTGTAATCAGCTCCATAAGTCTAAACAAGTAAAACTATACCATCAACAGTTATGCAAGCTATCTACAACATACAATTATCCCTTTCACAGGCTTTTTGTGAGTTATGCAATACAATCAATAATAGACGCGAATTCAAGGGTAAACAAGAATTTATTAATTAACCAAAGTTTTAACCATAGAATGCTGTGTTTGAGAAGTTTTGAACGATGTAACAAGGAAAAAGTACTCCATATTGAAAGAACTCCACAATAAATACAATGATTACAAGACCGAAATACTAGTATTTCATTACCATAACTTTCCTCTGAAAATAACAGAAATGATATCACTCTTCAGACAGCAAGATCATCAGAAAAAAAAAATAGAGAGAGAGAGAGAGAGAGAGAGAGAGGAACAGAGATACTGAATAAGTATGTTCTAAATCCCTGCTGTCATTCTGTCATCAAAGTGTTTCTCGGCAAAACTTAATCTCAAGACTGTGATAGAGCTCTTCAGTTGCACGGGTTATTTCATATGAAAGAAAAGTCTTCAATGCAAGTGGAGTCAGCAGGGTCAATGAATCCGTTACTCTCTCTACCAGACATACATCTAAAATCGCAAATAAGTCTAAACAAATAAATCTCTTCATCAACAAATATGAAAGTTCTCAATAACAAGTAATAGTCAATCACAGGTCTCCTAACACATGCTATCCCATATAACCGTATCCATTACAATCAAATTAAGACACAAATATAAGGGAAAAACGAATTTATTTTTACAAATCGCTAGTCAGAAAATGCTGTCCTTGGAGAAGTTTTTCTCATGTAGCAGGTACCTATACTATATGAACTTCAGAAGAAATTAAATGGATATAACAGCAAATTATTTTTACTCTATTTCCAGAGATTTCCTCTAAAGATAGCAGCAATAGCAAGTTTTGGTTTGGGTTTTTGTGTGTGTTGGGGGGGGGGGGGTGGGTGGGTGATACAACGGTTCAGGGATTCTAAAACAGCCATATATAACCTGTTGTCTTAATGTCATCTAAGTGCCTCTCGAAAAAATTTAGTCTTGAGACTCTACTAATAGAACAACTATTTCAAAAAATCATAATTACAGAAACAAACCAAAGAATTAATGGGCACAATTTGTTCTCAAAGTGCATAAATCTCTTACTTTGAGCTCACCAGCAATAGTTATTGACAAGAGGGAGTGGGGTCATTCGAAGCGACAGTCTCCACTGCAAGTGAAGGTGCTGAACTCAATGAACCAGTTACATTGCATTCTGAACCATAATTACATCCAAAAGTAGCTCGATAAGTCTAAACAAGTAAAACTCTTTCATGAAGAAATATTCAAGCTCTCTAAAACAAGTCAATGTTCTAACTTTATGGTAAAGGAAGTACCTACTCACTCTGTATGAACTCCAAAACAAATCCAATGTTTATAACAGCAAATCACTAGTACTTTATTGTCATAACTTTCCTTTGAAGATAGCGGAAGAGAAATAACATCGCTTCTCAAAGAGCAAAATCATCAACATAAAATGAAGAAAGGAAAAAAAAAAAAGAATAAAAGGCGCAGAGAACCAGAATTATTAAATTATGCAAAATTTTCCTGCTATCTTGCTGTCATCAAAGCACTTTTCAGCTAGCAAACGAGTCAAATCGAGTCGATTTTTAGCTTAATTGAGCAGAGCTTTGACTTACTTTTATAAAGTTCAAATTCGAGTTCGAACTCTACGAGCTGTCAATTTAAAGTTCGAGTTCAAAAAAATAAAAAATAATTATTTTATTTTTAAAAATAAATAATATAATATTTTTCTTAATAAATAATAAAATATTAGGGATATTTATGTAATTTTACTATTAAAATAAACAATAAAAAATATGTATATACTCGAACTCGCGAGCTAACGAGGTTAATACTTTTGAGCTCGAGTTCGATTTGACTAGCTCGAACTCGATATTGATCGAGGTGGAGTCGAGTTTTGTTTCGTTTGCAGTCCTATTCTCAGCAACACTTAATGTTGAGACTATTGATAGTTAGCCCGTTTGGGCTGCTATTTTATAAAGTTTTTGTAGAAAAAATGTATCATAACTATTTGATATATATGAGGTAAAAAAATGATTGAGAAACATATTCATGGAAAATGTAAAAAATTTTTTAAAGAAAATTGGCAATCCAAAGCTTTTCAGTTGAAAAAGCAAATCTAGGGTCTTTAGGAATTAAAGTATCAGAAATTACATTTGTCAGAAACAATCCTATAAATTATTGCCACATTTTTCCTCTCAAAGTATATAAACATCTTATTTTGTACTCGTCCGGAACGTTTATTGACAAAAGAGGGGTGTGGTCGGATGCAGCAACAGTCTCCAATGCAATAAAATTTGCCGGATTGTGTACTAGAAATACATCTTAAATCAGCTCATTACATCAAACGCGTGAAACTCTTCTACCCTCCATCGGACAAGCTCTCTATGACATAATTATTCTTTCACAGATCTCCTAGCTGGAACATGTTTTCGCATAAAATCCCAATGCAATACACGATCGAACTAATCTTCGTTTCTAAAACCCCTAATAATTATGGTACAATATTGAACCATGCTTTCCCAATCTTGGTTTCTAACAGTGCCATTTTACTTATGAAGAAATTTTCCGGATACACGATGAAATGGAATCTGAAAGTCCAGACCTGAAAAGGTTATGGATTGTTGCAAGCACTGTAAATATTGCAGTCATTGTAACTAATCTGCAAGAAGTATTAGATCGCAACGAATCTTCTGTCCCACTCTCTATGGTATTTGACCTTTTTCAATTCTTGAACGTGTTAGGTAAATATCAGGCCCATTCGGCCTATATAGCTAGCTTAAAATCTCAACATGAGCACAGAAGATTTATGCCAATGTGAAGTGATAGCAAGACATGATAACTTCTTTTGCATTAGTAAAATGGTGGGTATTTGATGAAGAAGGCAATGAAAAAAAAAAAAGAGTAAATAGACAGAACCAATTAGGCAGAAATTATCCAACTTTACTCATGTTTATATAGTTTACCTTTTCTCGTTCCAAGAATTTCTACGGAAATTCAATATCAAGTGGTAACTAAAAATTACTGTCTGGCAAAACTTTTATTTTTGGGAGTACTTGTGCATGCAACAAGGCACAATCAGCCAAAGGTGGCATGATGCATTTTATGCCACACCATCTTCTTTTGGATAGGATCTTTATCTGTAACTTTTCTGCAAGGAAGCACAAAAACAGTAAAACACTAAAGGCTAATGCACGTTGGACTTATTCCCGAAGAGAAATCAGACATCTATTATACCTAAATCTTTCAACCCTCTAGAGCCAGTCACACCCACAAATGTGATTGTTCTCATAATTCGACGGACCACAGCTATTAAATCTCTCAACTTAATTAGTATATAGTCATGAAGCATTCAGCTAAAGCCAAAAGCATACCAAAACCCAAGCAAATTTAGCTTTCAGCAGTATTTCAAGAAAGAAATATGGACAGCAGAAATATGAGGAGCTAATTGAGTTTTGTCTATTAATCAAATAGCAAATATCTTTCAGGTTGGTGGTGGTATAGCTCCATTGAAGGAACTTTGGCTGCCAGAGAAGGAAAAAAATAGACGACAAACAAGAAACGGCAGCATGAAGCTCAGAACAGCAAGTGTAGCTTTTCTGGCCTTGGGTTCCTTGAAGTTGTCCTTCTCCTCAAGCAACTGAATGAAGCTTTTAGCGAAATTAATCACAGCTTCTCCTCTGGCTGCTAACATCAGAAGTTGAGCACTAGTGAGATGTTTTATTACTATCTCTGCCACAACATTACCCTTCATTGTTTCTAATTTAGTTGTGGTGGTTATGGCTTCTTCCTGCCCTTTAGAAGTGGTATTTATTGATGAAAAAGGGGTCAGCTCGGATGAAGCAACAGTCTCCAATGCAAGTGGAGTTGCCGGAGTCAATGGATCAGTTAAATTCTGCACAGTAAATAAATCTACAATCAGTTTGATGAGTCTAAGCGTGTAAAGCTCTTCCATCAACAATTACAAAAGCTCTCTAATAACCAAGTAAACATTTTCTTTCACAAATCTCCTTATCACAAAATTTCTGATGAAAGGCCTATGCAGTACAATCAAAAATAAGAAAACGCAAATTTGATGGAAATAAATAACTTATTAATAAAAAATAGGGCAAATTCCACTTTACCCCCTGTGGTTTAGCATTTTTTCACATAACCCCTCTATGGTTTCAAAAGCTATACATAACCCCCTTATGGTTTGGATTAAAGTGTCAAAATAACGAAAATAGTCACTCGTAACGGCGTCATCTAAAATGTCAAAAATACCCTTATGAAAGGCTGAAATTTATGTATTAACCAAGGGGGGTTATGTGTATATTTTGAAAATCATAAGGGGGTTATGTGTATATTTTGAAAATCATAAGGGGGTTATATGGTAAAGTATTAAACCATAAGGGGGTTATATGGTAAAATATAAAAATCATAGGGGGTTAATGTGTCATGTATTTATAAGGGTAATTTCGACATTTTTAGAAGTTCCGTTACGAGGGACTATTTCCGTTACTTTGACACTTTAATCCAAACCATGAGGGGGTTATGTATAGCTTTTGAAACCATAGGGGGTTATGTAAAAAAAAGGATAAACCACAGGGGGGTAAAATATAATTTACCCTAAAAAATACAACTAGTAAGAGAATGCTGTCTTTAAAGAACTTTTGCACCAAGTAGAAAGACAAAGTAAATCTATACAAACTCCAAAAGAAATCAATAGTAATAATAGTAATTAATATAGTACTACTTTATTACCATAACGTCAGTCCTTGAAGATGGAGGTATGGGCTTAGGTGAAGCAACAGTCACCAATGCAAGTGAACTTGGACTCAATGAATCAGTCATATTCTATACCACAGAAACACAACAATTCAGTTCAATAAGGCTAAACAAGTAAAAGTTAACAAACCAACAATTCTGCAAGCTCTCTGTATCAAGTAAATATTCGTTTACAGGTCTCCTGACAAAAGCAATCCAATAAAAGCCCCATGCCATAACATTAAAAAATGAGATCCAAATTAACAAGAAAAAAATAACTTATCAATTGAACAAAGCACTAGTCAAATAATGCTGTGTTTAAAGAAGTTTTACACAATGTAACAAGGAAAAGTACTCAAACTATGTGAACTCCAAAACAAATCCAAAGATAATAAAAGCAAATTAGCAGCACTTTATTACCATAACTTTGGTAATCGATGGCAGCGAGATTAGGTCACATGATTCAACAGTCTCCAGTGCAATAAAGTTGCCGGACTCGATAAATCACCTATATTCTGTAGCAGAAATATATCTAAAATCAATTTGATGAATCTAAACAATAATGCAACACGGCCATGCACGCTCTCTATAGAAAAAAGGGTAAAAAACAAAAAAACCCTCCGTGGTAAAACTAATGTATGGAAAAACTCCTGTGATTTTAAAACGTATAACACGACACTCCATACTTTGAACTAAATTGTAAAGGTGATGGAATCTGTTAAACTTAACGGAAATGGATGAAATGACCAAAATGCTTTGATATAATTAAGTAAAAGACAGTTCAAAAAAATCATTTATTTTATTTTTTGGATAGAGAGAATTGAGTGTTAAGAGGTAGAACAGGTATATTTGTTACAAATTAGGTATAAATTTTTTTTAAGGTTCCAATAAGTCATTTCCGTTAAGTTTAACGGATTCCATCAACTTTACAATTTAGTTCAAAGTATGAGGTATCATGTTGTATATTTTGAAACCACGGAAGGCTTTTCTGTGCATTAGATTTACTATAGGGGGCCTTTTTGTTTTATACCCTAGAAAAAAATTTCTTTCACAGGTCTCCTAACACAATAAATTCAATAAGAGCCCCATGGCAGTAGAATTAAATAACAAGAAACTAATTTAACATGACAAAAATTATTTATCAAGTAAACAAAATTCTTGCCAAAGTATGCTGTATTTGGAGAAGTTTTGCACAGTAATAGGGAAAAGTAAAACTATATGAACTCCAAGACAAATCAAATTCTAAAACTACTACTTTCCTCCCACGAATATAGTACTTGACAAGAGGGAGCGAGGTTAGAAGAACAGTTTCCCTCGATAACAAATAAATATTCTTTCAAAGGCACATAAGGAATCCAGTAATAGCCATATGCAATACACTTAAATAATAGGGCAAATTACATTTTAGCCCCCTGTGGTTTTCACAAAAACCACATAATCCCCCATGATTCAAAAAGCTATACATAAACTCCCTGTGATTTGGGTTGAACCGTCAAATAGATGGAAAGAACCCATCGTGACGATTCGTGGGCAAAATGTCCAAATTACCCTAATATAAATACAAAAAGGAAACAGATGAAGTCAGACTCTCCCTTGCTTTGGCCTTTGTCGTGAGAAAGAGAGAGTTATTGGCTTTTACCTTCGGACTTTGGAGAGGGTTCGGTGATTGGTGGGCAGTGATAAGGGTGGTGGGGATCTTGGCTTGCGGAATTTGGCTGCTTTGTGGATTTCTTCTTACAGCTCCTTTCCTTATTTTTGTATTATTTCGCTTTTATTTTTTATTCCCTCCTTTTGAGTTTTGTGAAGGGGTTTGTTATTTATGGGTAGCGTGAAGAGTTGTGTTGTGAAAAGAATCTGCCAGCCACTGGGGAGATATGGTAGGATGCAGCCGGAGGACTTAGCAGCTTCTTCTTCTTCTTCTTCTTCTGTGTCTTCACACCATAACATTCTACCGTATCCTTCACGCCGCCGACAACCCAAGCTCGTGCCACCCCTGAAATGAGAGTGAATCTTGGAACCAGAAATGGAAGGACCAGTCAATCAAAACAAGAGATGCCCTTTGACCCCTGATGTGGACGCAGGTGGGCTACAATCTCAAGACTCCACCCTCCCCTGCCCCGAGCCCCTCTTGACTCCCATTTCGCATTTCATCATATGCCTCCTGTCTCTTGCATTTTCCAATTCGTTCATGATTCGCATATGGCCTGGGAGGGATGTGTGTCTGGATCTTTAAGAATCAGACCATAATTTCATGCGCAAAGATTTAACCGGAGTTGGATCCTGTTCCTCTATATTTGAGAGATGGTTCCGGTGGACGATTGAGAACGAGCCAGGTCTTGTTAATTCGTTTGAGAGTTGGTTCCGGTGCATTTCTTCTGCGAAAATTCGCAGTCCAAACTGGATAACACCTTTCACCTTTTGCTGGAATATGCCTCATGTCTCTTGCATTCTCCGACCTTTAACTAGTTAGCATTCTTTTTGTGTATAGTTAGCATCCTGTCCACATCAGGGTCAAAGGGTAATATGGGAATGGTTCTTATTGGTACTAGTAGTACAAGCGCGTTTTGCCCATGAACCGTCACGATGAGTTCATTCCGTCTATTTGACAGTTCAACCCAAATCACAAAGAGTTTATGTATAGTTTTTTGAATCATGGGGGGTTATGTGATTTTTGCGAAAATCACAGGAGGCTAAAATATAATTTGTCCTAAATAATAAGACACGAATTTAATAGGAAAAAGTAACTTATGAGTTAAACAAAGCACTGTTCTAAGAATGCTGTGTATGAGAAGTTTTGCACAATGTAGCAAGGCAAAGTAAAACTATACAAACTCTAATACGAAAAAAATATTAATAATATCAAATCACAAGTATTTAATTACCGTAACTGTAGAACTTGAGGACACAGGAGTTGGGTGATCAGATGAAGCAATAGTGTCCGATGCAAATGAATTTCCAAGACTAAACCAGTCAGTAATATTCTGTACCAAAAATATATCTAAAATCAGTTCAAGAAGTCTAAAAGAGTAAAACTCTTCAATCCAATCATGCAAGCACTCTAGAACAGGAAACATTATTTCAGAGGTCTCTTAACACAAGCTGTCTAATAAGAGCTCCATGCAATACAATTAAATAACGAGAACGGAACTTAATGGGAAAACCGAACTTATCACCTAAACATTATTTGAATGCCAAAACAAACTATGTGAACACCGAAACAAATTAACTACTAATAAGAACAAATTACGAGCATCTTACTACCATGACTTTCGTACTTGACGACAGAGGTATGACATCAGATGAACCAACAGTATCCAATGCAAGTGAAGCTGCCGTATTCAATGGATCAATTGTTTTCTGTACAAGAAATACATCTAAAATCAGTTTGATAATTCTAAACAAGAAAAACTCCGCAAAGCTCTTCATAATAAATATTTTTTGCAGAAGATAAATGCTGTTACAAAGAGGATACCAATAGAATTTAAAAAGATGATGGAGTAGGTGAATTACGTCTGCAGGCTGGCTTGGCCTAAAAAATGTCCAAGCGTTCTGACAAGTGACTAATTTACGCTACATTCGAATGATATTTTATGTTATTTTTAATTACTTTGGCAATATTGTAGAAAGAAAATGGATCATTTTGGCTATAATTGGTGTAAAATACTCTTAAGTGATTAAATGAGGTTTTTGTCACTTTTTACTTGTATTTTGTCCATAATTTGTAGAGGGGTTGGAAATATACCTCATTTGGATGAAGAGGAAGTTGACAGCTTTGACATATCTTACTATTTTGGCTATACCTTGAGCTATAATGATCGGATTGAGATGATTATTGAACCATTTTGAAAATAAGAAATAGATCTACAAATCTTGTGAAGACATCGAAATCCAGTTTGAAGGTTTTCCCTGTCAAAAAGCCGAATTACAGTAGCCAATTTCTATTAGTCGAAGCTGAAACAAGGCAGTGAGCAGTCAAGGGTATTTCTATCATTTATCTGCCTACACAAATCCAAATGAGGTGATTCTTGATGCATTGGAAAGCTAACTTAAAGGGCTACAAGTTTCATGTTTTGGTCAAGAGTTAATTCAGCTTTTATCATCAAGAAAAGTTCAGTTGAAGTTGAGGCAGAATTGGAGCAACATTGAAGACTATACAGAAATTGCTAAGAATGGTAGGGGAGCAATCCGGCCGGATTTGTGGCCGGATTCTGGTGAGAAATGGCGGCTCTCCACTTACACAACTTGTTTCTTCCTCTAATAATTCACAGCTGTTGATGGACGTGTGACAACAACTTTTTGTAGCTGTAAAAGTGATGTTTGAAGCCTCATTTCTTGACTAAATCATCTATAAATTGCCATAGACTTGCAAGGACAAAGAGACCTTGGAGAGTGCAAGAAATACCACGAAAAAATGTAGTTCTTACATTTTCTTAATATTAGGTTAGTTTAGTATAGGATAGTTTAACTAGTAGTTCATCCTTCTTGTTTATTAGCTAGACAAAGATGAAGAAGGAGATGAAGATGGAGGAGATGAACTTATGTTACAAGGGATATATTTCTTTCCAAACTCTTTATCTTTGTACTTGATTCTAATTTTAGTTAATATACAAGTTTTTTATTTTAAGTTTATTATGTGTTTCTAAAGTTTATGCTTTAGGTTTGGTTGAACTTTCTATGATTGTTAGTATTTATTATTTGGCTATTTGATGCTATTATTTTGAGTAAGTTATTTAACACTTTAGCTCTGTAAATCATGATTAACTTGGTACCATTAATTGTGATTATCTTAATGTGTTGTTTCTTCAATGAAAATTGAGATTTAATACTAGTTCAAGAAGTGCTAAACCTAAGGAGTACATTCACGAGAGTAGAGGTGCACTTATGTGGCTTTAGTGATTCATTTCATGTAATTTTATAGAAGAAATGAACTTGTAGCTAATTTCATAACCACGAGAGTAGGTATAGATTAGTTATAAGTATAGTTGATTCACTGCGAAAGTAGGTTTCACATACATAATATGCCATAACTAGCCAAGATAGTAGTACTTAATGATCCAAAAATAGCACCTGTATGAGTAGTTAGGGATACCATAACCTAAGGAGCTTTCTTTTGTTATTATCTTGCATAAGTTTAGCATAGTTTTATTTTTTTTAATTCATTGATTGTCTAAATAATAGAGAAGTTTTAGTAGTGCTGGTAATTATCCAATCTTTCTCGTGGGATCAACCCGATATTTGCCCTAAACTACTAATTTGATCTGTATACTTGCAATCAAAACGGGTATATTTCGAAATTAAACTTGTATTTATATTAAAATCCTGTCACGTTCGTCTTGATCGCACCGAAATCCTTCACATCCTTTTTTGGCGAATCCAAAACAGAACAATGGATCATCATACACAATAATAATAACAGATGAAAACATAAGGTTTAGTTTTCCGATAATAAATTTTAACCTTTCCTGAATTACCTTAAGTAAGTCCGAGTTCTCCATAGTGGAACCAACACCGGTCGGCGATTGAAAATCCAACGCCAATGATTCAGAACTCGAGCACTTTCTCCCAGGGTAGAGTGGAAATACAAAACAAAAAAATTCAAAAAATCAGTATAGTAATTCCGTTTTGATGAGGGGAGAAATTAGCCATATCAACAAAATAATAATGTCAATAAAATAATAACGTTTCTGGACCTTCATCCGGGAGCATCCGGGGTTTATATGAGTTGATTTTCATCGGTTTTGATCTTTGTGTTATAATGGGAGTTGCGAGGCAGAGATCGAAGTTTGTCTAAGGTGAGAAGGCTGTTTACACTTTACAGGAGCTGATGCTGATTTGGGACTTTGTGGGGCAAGCCCAGCATAGTATAGGCCACATGTTGGAATTAGTTTGACGGCATTAGGAGCTGAATGCACAAATATTGCTTAATTTGTTTAAAATATTTGCGTGACGATTAGGCCACTTTCTTCTCCAATCTTAAAAAAAAAAAAATTATATCTCCAATAAAGTACTATTAAAAATAGTCTATCGTAATGAAATTTATCATCATAGTTTATCATTAAACAACAAATATGGGCATAAAATTTGACACTCATTCCTTTGTAATTGTGCAAAATAAATTAAACTTTATTAGATGAGGGCATTTTAAGACATCCAATAAATTTTTTATGCTATTTCAACATTTGGGTACTAAAAGTGTCAAATTAGGGCGGTCAATGTAATTTTAAAACTTTGAGAGAGATTAGTGAAATTGCTGAAAACCTCAGGGTAGGTTTGTGAAATTATCACTTTATCATAAAACATTCTACCATTCCTTTAGAGAAATAACAATAATGTTGTTACTTGTTACCAATATATTCTTACTACAATATTGCCAATGTAAACATCTGTTTAGTGCTATTGGGCCTCCCTAATATTGCAAATAAAGTCTCTTTAAATCACATAAATTGAGCAAGAGACATAAAAATTTTATATATTATATAGTACCACTTTCATATGAGGCAGCATATATGTAAATTGTGACTCCTATGTCACTCTAACTAGAAAATCAAAAGCGTACTCTGAAAAATGAAGGCAGTATTACATAAATATTGAAGAAATTTTGTAACAAGATGGTATCCCCATTTTTTTAAGTAAAATTTGGATAGGCTGGTTCCGATCACAACCACGGATCAGGGCATGCCTTAGACCACAAGTTGGTCCAACAAAGCTCATTATCATTTTTCATATAAGAAAGGTAGTAGAAAACAAAATATCTATTTAAGATTCTAGTATCAATCCAACTTTCTAATCAAATCACATTATAGTGAAGCTATACTACTAACCGGAATGAATATATCAAACATTCTAAACCTCAGCAGGATTATGAACGATTTACATGAGTTGTAAATTGTTTGATTCTCTAGCCTATAAGTTCTTGGGCACTAAAACAGACATTGCAACATAGCACATGAGCAACATGGCTCATGTATGGTACCACTTTTTTTCTTCTTATTTTAATCAAACAAGTCACATGTTGTACACTTGACCATAGAAAAAGTAAATATGTTGACCATAAAATGTTGCTTGTTTAAAATTAAATAAAATACAAATGCTATAACACCTTTTACTTTCCTAACTCAATAATAGAAATCAGTTTATCAAACTATCACCAATTTTTCCAGTCTTATGGAATGGCGGATTAGTCATTAAGATTTCTTGAGTATCAAATACATGTTTGCAAAGAGTTGACATATGGTTTAATGGTTTTACTTTTTTCATATTTTATCCTTTCTCCTGTCAATTTATGCCATAGAAATCCCCCCAAATAATATGACCCTATGGACCAATAACATCAACAGATTTAGTACCGCTTTCGAACTTTATAGGTTTGGTTTTTTTTTTTCCACACAATTTAAGAAAAGTTGTTAGTTTTGCTGGAAGAATAAATCTAGTTTATTATCTTCCTAAAATTTTCTTACATTAAATGGATATGACTAATTAAATTTACATTAAATAAGTTAGGTTATATTCAATAACAACTTACATTAAAAAAATGGCATTTTAGAGAAATTATAAGTTCTATATTCTTTAATTAAATAGTGGATTATAATTTAGAAAAATGAAAAAGGAAAATAAACTTATCAAAGTGAAAAAGAGGAAGTAAAATTTAATCAACAGTTCTATAAATAGGCTCAGTTATCACTAATAGAAGTATGATCTTCCACTCTCCACAACCAAAATTTTTATGTGCTAATCGCTATACTATCGTAGGGATGATGGGCATAGTGTTTAAACTTATCCTTTTGATTCTCATGCTTTGCCCCCTGGCAATCAACTCAAGCCTTCAGTACCTTACTTTTGTGCAACAATGGCCGAAAGGCTATTGTACTGTTAATCCAGCTAATCCAAGCAGATGTCAAAGAAACCCTTTGCCAACCGTTTGACAATCCATGGTCTTTGGCCGGGCAACTTCACCAAAATTTTGCTAAGTTGCATAGGTTCTTGATATACTCCACTATGTGTAATTTCTATAGGGCTTTCAAATGTCTTGAACATGAAATATGCACCTGCACAGGTTCACTAATGTAATGATCATTCTTGTAAGCAGACTTTCCAGGATTGGAACAACAGAAGCTTACAGTGGCCAGACCTCCCGAAACCATCGCCAACTGTGCAAATGTTTCCACACAAGAGGTTTCAATCATTTTGGAGACATGAATGGGACACGCATGGGAAATGCTCGGCAAACATGTAGCAACTTCTATAATGGAGACAGAAGAGGTTTCAGTCGTTTTGTAATGTAGTAACTTTTATTGTCTTCATCATTCTCATTTCATACACTTCATCTCAGAATTCATTTTATTTGCTACATGATCTTCTACCACAATAACGATGCTCAATGCCATTTTTAGTTGGGAAGTACTAAAGTGTGGTGGAAATGGTGAGATGATTTATGCAGGGAAACTTATTGTGTCGGTGCCACAACTCCCAGTTCGCAAAAATCGTGAAGGACAATCAATAATTGTTGTCATAACAGCAGTGAAACAAATGCCAATTTCTACCAGGACTGGAGTTTGATGGGGAAGAGTCACGCACATCAAATCTGGCACATGGTTGCTGATAGCTCTGTAAAAAGTATAATTTATTGAACTTACGGTAGGATTGCTGCCAGGACGTATATTGTGTCCTTGACTTAGCTGAATAGTCCTGCTGAAGTATGTAGTTTCACTGCTGCTATGACAACGATTATTGAGTGTCCTTCACGATTTCTGTGAACTGAATAGTCCTGCTGAAGTATGTAGTTTCACTGCTGCTATGACAACGATTATTGAGTGTCCTTCACGATTTCTGTGAACCGGGAGTTGTGGCGCCGGCACGATAAGTTTCCCTGCATAAATCATCTCACCATTTCCGCCACACTTTAGTACTTCCCAACTAAAAATGGCATTGAGCATCGTTATTGTGGTGGAAGATCATGTAGCAAATAAAATGAACTCTAAGATGAAGTGAATGAATTGAGAATAATGAAGACGAATAAAAGTTACTACATTACAAGAGAGCTATTATAGTACTACTGACTCGATGTGGGATTTCATTCATTTGTTAGCTTTTACAACTCTCAACTCTATGCAACCCAACTACATCAAAAAACGTGATTATTTTTGATAATTCAATGGATCACAACTATTAAATCTCTCAGCTTACCATATAGCCATAAAGCATCCAGCTAAAGCCTAAAGCATATCAAAACCCAATAAAATTCAGTTTTCAGCAGCATCCCAAGAAAGAAATATGGACGGCAGAATTATGAGCAGCTAAGTTTTGTCTGTTAATCAAACAGCAAAATTCTTTCAGGTTGGTGATGGCATAGCTCCATTGAAGGAACTTTGGCTACTAGAGTAGGACAAAAATAGATGGCAAACAAGAAATGGCAGCATGAAGCTCAGAACAGCAAGTGTAGCTTTTCTGGTCTTGGGTTCATTGAAGTTGTCCTTCTCCTCGAGCGATTGAATGAAACTTTTAACGAAATTTATCACAGCATCCAAAACACTCTTAGGTTGTAGATAGATGTCTCTGGCATCTAACATCTGAAGTTGAGTACTCCTGAGATGTTTCGTTACAATCTCTGCCACAAATTACACTTCATTGTTTCTGATTTCATAGTTGTGGACTGATTGTTGAGGCTATGGCTTCTTTCTGCTCTTGAGAAGCGGTATTTACTGATAAAAAAAAAGGAGGTCAACTCAGATGAAGCAACAGTTTCCAATGCAAGTGATGTTGCCGGAGTCAATGGATCAGTTAAATTCTGTACAGTAAATACATCTACAATCAGTTTGATGAGTCTAAACGTGTAAAGCTCTTCCATCAACAATTACACAAGCTCTCTGATAATAAATACTCCCTCCCGCCCAATTTTGGGAATTCAATTTTTTTAGAATAGTAGTTTAATTGTGATATTTGTACTTTTATTTTTAATTTTATCCTCACAAATTCAAAATTTAAATTTGAAAAGTGACATGCATATGAATATAAAGAAAGATTATATTGGAAAAGAGACTAAATGTGTTTTAACTTTTTAAACATAATAAATATTTTGGGACATCTCAAAATGAAAAATACGACACTTTTTATGGGATGGAGGGAGTAAATATTTTCTTTCACAAATCTCTTAACACAAAATATTTGATGAAAGGCCTATGCAGTACAATCAAATAACAAAACACAAATTTGAGGGAAAAAATAACGCATTAAAAAAAAGAACTAGTTAAAGAATGCCGTGTTTAAAGAACTTTTGCACCATGTAGCAAGGCAAAGTAAATCTATACAAACTCTAAAAGAAATGAAATGGTAATAATAGTAAAACAGTACTACTTTATTACAATAACTTCAGTACTTGAAGGTGGAGGTACGGGCTTAGGTGAAGCAACAGTCCCCCCGATGCAAGTGAAGTTGCCGAACTCAATGAATCAGTCATATTCTATACCACAAATACATCATAGTTTAGTTTAAGGCTAAACAAGTAAAAGTTAATAATCAAGAATTCTGCAAGTTCTTCTCCTAACACAAGCAATCCAATAAGAGCCCTATGCCATAACCTTAAAAAATGAGATACAAATTAATAAGAAAAAAAGTACTCAAACTATGTGAACCCCTAAACAAATCCAAAGCTAATAAAAGCAAATTAGCAGTAGTTTATTACCATAACTTTAATACTCGACGACAGAGAGGTAAGGTCACATGATTTAACAGTCTCCAGTGCAAGTGAAGTTGCCAAACTCTTTTTTTTTTTTGGACACAAATAAATTTTATTATAAACATACTCCTATTCTACACTAAGGGGAAGGCGTGGATCCAAAAGGGTCAATGAAGAATTCGGAGGGAATTGAACCGTCACCGAACCAAACAGATATCTTTGCATTTGCTGGTGAAATTTTCAAAAAATCTTGGACAAGAATGCAGGTTAAGAGATTCGATCCCGCTGGTGAAGTTGCCAGACTCGATAATTCAGCTATATTCTGTGCCAAAAATACGTCTAAAATCAATTTGATAAGTCTAAACAAGTAACAAAACACGATCATGCAGTCTTTCAATTGACAGTCAACAATTTCATAGGTCTCCTAACTCAAAGAATCCAATAAAAGCCCCATGGCAGTACAATTAAATAACGAGACACTAATTTAACAGGAAAAAATTGTTTGTTTTTTTACCTCAAGGATAGAAACCCACACACACACACTTACACTCAGTAGACGCAGAGAGCATCGAGAAACCGACCCAACAGAGCAATCTAAGGGGGACCCACAGAGAAACCCTATCCAGCCAATTGGTGGAAAAAATTGTTTGTTGAGTAAACGAAAAGCTGGTCAAAGAACGCCGTGTTTGGAGAAGTTTTGCACAGTAACAGGAAAAGTACTCAAATTATATAAACTCCAAAACAAATCAAATTCTAAAACTACAACTTTACTCCCATGACTTTTTTACTTAATGACAAAGGGGTGAGGTCAGATGAACAGTTTCCCTCGAAAACAAGCAAATATTCCTTCAAAGATACACAAACATCCGAATAATAGCCCTATGCGATACACTTAAATAACAAGACACAAATTTAATACGAAAACTAACTTATAAGTTAAACAAAGCACTATTCCAAGAATGCGGTCATTGGAGAAGATTAGCACAATAAGGAAAAGTACTAAAACTATATGAGTTCTAAAATAAATCAAATGATAATAAGAGCAAATTACGAGTAGTGTAGTACGATGACTTTACTTCTAAAGGGGTGACATCAGATGAAGCAACCGTCTCCAATGCAAGTGAAGTTGCGGGATTTGATGGATCAGCTATATTCTGTACCACAAATGCAACTAAATTAAATGTGATAAGTCTGAATGAGTAAAAATCCTACATCAACAATGACACAAGCTCTCTATAACAATTAAATATTCTTTCCCACCCTCCTAACACAAGTTAGTTAATAGAAGCCCTACATAGCACAATCAAATAACAATACACAGATTTGATGGGAAAAAATAACTCATTAATTGAACAAAGCAATAGCAAGAGCATGCTGTATTTAAGAAGTTTTGCACAATGTAGGAACGCAGAGTAAAACTATACGAACTCTAACACAAAAAAAAAAAATAATAATAATATCAAGTTACAAAAACTTCATTACCGTAACTGTAGAACTTGACGACAGAGGGGTAGGGTGAGCAGATGAAGCAACAGTGTCCGATGCAAATGAAGTTCCAAGACTAAACCAATCAGTAATATTCTGTACCAAAAATATATCTAAAATCAGCTCAAGAAGTCAAAAAAATAGAACTCTTCAATCCAATCATGCAAGCACTCCACAATAAGAAACATTATTTCAGAAGTCTCTTAATACAAGCAATCCAATAAGAGCTCCGTGCAATACAATTAAATAACAAGAAAGAAACTTAATGGGAAAACCAAACTTATCACTTAAACAAAGCATCTGCGCTTGGAGATATTTTGTCAAACGTAACAACTAAGTAACTATGCGAATGTCAAAACAAACTATGTGAGCATCAAAACAAATCAAATACTAATAAGAACAAATTACGAGCATCTTATTACCGTAACTTTCATATTTGATGGCAGAGGTGTGACATCAGATGAACCAATAGTCTCTAATGCAAATAAAGCTACCGTATTCAATGGATCCATAGTATTCTGTACAAGAATTACATCTAAAATCAATTTAATAATTCTAAACAAGCAAACTCCTCAACAAGTATGCAAACTCTCTACAATAAATTTTTTTTATAAGTATCGAAACACAAGTTAAATAAAAGTCCTATGCAGTACGATTATATAACAAGACAGAAAATTTGGATAGGCTTTGCATAATACAGCAGGAAAGAGTAACGGTCCAAAAACTTCAAAACAAATCAATGTTTATGAGACCAAATTACCAGTAATTTATTACCGCATCTTTGTTTTAAATTGTTCTGCATGGCCTAAAGTTTCACGTACAAAAGAGAATTAGGAGCTGCTACTGGAGTTGGGTACAATTTTGTTTCTTTCTCTTTCGTGTACTGATATATGGAAAGGTATGCTGATTAATATAAAGTTGAAATTTTGCTTAAAAAAACGAGAATGCTGTGCTAACTCTAATAGAAAGGGGATGAAGTAGGTGAATTATTATCATGTGTGGCTTTGTCCCATATCGTTTTTTGTACAAGGGAGTCTTTCTCTTAGTTTGTTATAAATATAGTGAGCATGTGATGGGATTAAATGCATCAAACCAAAAAGATCTTTAGTAGACCATTTGGGTCTTTGGGTCATTAAAATTTTTGTTTAGTAAAATATTTTGATCTCTTTTGTATTTTAAGTATTAGGTGTTTTGAACCTAAAAACACTCTCCTAAGGCATTTTTGTACTCTCTTTTTCATAGTAGAATTTTGTTCCTCCTCTGTGGAGGTAGGTTAATTTGACTGAACCATGTAAATTCCTGTGTTTCTGTTTTATTTATTTTTGCTTTGTTATTTGTCTTTTGGGATTGCCAAAATTATTTCGTCAATTTTCTAAGGTCAAACCTAATAAACTGGTATCAAAGTTTCTTCAAAGGATTTTGATTTTATGACAACAATGACAATAACAAAGACCGTTGTCGAGAAATTCAATAGGAATGTTAACTTCAGGATGTGACAGCTCAAGATGGAAGCCATTTTGGTTCAAGATGGAAGCCATTATTTAGTGATACAAGGAGTTGAGAAAAAGTTAGAGAGTGTAACAGATGCAAATTTTGCTAAGATGGATAAGAAAGCTCGATCCAGTATTATCTTAAATCTCTCTAACAAGGTTTTGCGGGAGGTAGCCACTGAGACTTCGACAATGGCCATATGGGACAAATTTAAAGCTTTGTACATGAAAAAAACAATTAAGAATCGACTTTATTGAAAGTAAAGTCCGTATATGCTTCGCACGACTGAAGGTATATCTATATTCTCACATCTTGATAAATTTGATTCCATTATTATGGATTTGGAGAATATAGATTTAAAAATTGATGACGAGGATCAGACCCTATTATTTTTGTGTTCTCTTCCCCAGTCGTTTAGATATTTTCATGATACTATAATTTATGGAAAAGAAACAATTTCGTATCAAAAAATTAAATCTACATTAAAATCTAAGAAGCAGATAAACAGGAATATTATCAAAAAATTAATGGAGGTTAGGCAGAAGGTCTAGTTGCTAAGGGCAGAACCAAAAGAAAAGAATTTGACAGTGATAGATCTAAATCTAAATCTAAATCTAAATCCAAATAGAAATTTGGAGTGTAATTACTGTCACAAAATGGGGCACATTAAGGTAAATTGCTTTAAATTGAAAAATAGATTAAAGCAAAGGGAAAATATGGTGAGAAAAATACTAAAATTGTCGAATCTTGTATTGCAGCTAATGAGAATGACAAAAATATTTTTGATGACTGATGACAGGACAAGGTCTAAAAATAAATCAATTTTAAATTCGGGGTGTTCTTATCACATGTGTCCCAATAAGGATTTGTTTTCCACTTATAAACCTTGTAATGATGAATTGTTTGGATGGGCAATAATGCCATTTGTGTTGTTGGTAAGGGTACAGTCTGAATTAAAATGTATGTTGATATTGTGAGAACGCTCACTAATGTTAGACATGTTCTTGATTGGAAAAAGAATCTCACTAATGTTAGACATGTTCTTGATTCGATAAAGAATCTCATCTATTTGGGCATGCTGGAGACTCTTGGGTGCAAATGCACAACTGAAAATGGTATTATGAAAGTTTCAAAAGGTGCTCTTGTTATTATGAAAGCTTGTAGATCTGATAGTTTGTATATTTTGCAGCGATCTACTGTCACAGGTTCGGTTGTAGTTTCATCATCATCTTTATCTAATTCTGGTATCACCAAATTATGACATATGCGTTTGGGACATATGGGTGAGAATGGCTTGAACATGTTAAGTAAACAGGGACTTCTTTGTGGTCAAAGTACTGAATCATTGGAATTCTATGAATACTGTATTTTTGAAAAGTAAAAAAGAGTAAGTTTCAGGTCACGAGCAATTTATAAGACGAAAGATACTCTTAATTATATTTATTCAGATTTATAGGGTCCATCTCGTGTTCCATCTAAGGATGGTACCAGGTATATGTTAACTTTCATTGATGATTATTCAAGAAAAGTTTAGGTTTATTTTCTTAAACATAAGAATGATGTCTACCTCACTCTCAAGTAATGAAAAGTTTGATTGAGAACAGATAGATAGATAGATAAAGCGGCTTAGAACAGATAATGGCATGAAATTTTGTAAAGGTGAATTTGATAAATTATGTAAGAATGAAGGAATTGTTTGGTATCACATTGTTAGGATGACGCCTCAACAAAATGGCATGTCCGAATGTATAAACAGAACACTTTTAAAGAGAGCAAGGTGTATGATCTCTAATGTTGGGTTGACAATGGAATTTTGGGCAGAGGCGATCTCTATGGCTTGTTATATTATCAACCGTACTTCTTGTGCAACTTTTGATTTCAAAACATACAAGTTTGGTCAGATACTCTTGTTGATTATTTTAATTTAAAAGTTTTTGAGTGTTCAGTATACATGAATGTGAATGATGAAAAATTAGAGTTTTGAGCTAAAAAGTGTATTTTTTTCCTTGGGTATGCTTCTGAGGTGAAAGGGTACAGATTGTGGTATCCTGATCTCAATTTTCAAAATTTATAATCAGTAGAGATGTTACTTTTGATGAATTTTCTATGTTATCTTCAAGAAAAAATCTTCTAGTTCTTGTCGTGCAGATGATAATATGTAGAAGCAAGTGGAGCTTGAGATTGATAGTTTTGGTCCTTCTATTCAACAAATATTAATAGACGCATTTGAATCTACTGATAAAAATAATTCAGAAGAGAAACAATCATAGACATGCAATAATCATAGGCATCACTTTGCAGGGTGTCGGGGTTTTGCTCGATGAACTTTTTAGGACAGGCACTAGTTCTATTGTGTCGTATAAAAAATGTATAGTATGTTCTAAGTGACTAATTTACGTAATAATTGAATGGTATTTTATGCTATTTTTAGTCCCTTTGGTTATATTATTGGAAGAAAATAAATCATTTTGGCTATAATTGGGAAAAAATGTCTTAAGTGATTAAATGAAGTTTTTATCACTTTTTACTTGCATTTTGTGAATTTTTGACAGTTTTGACACATTTTCGTATTTTGGCTATAACTTGAGCTACAGTGATCGGATTGAGACGATTCTTGAACCAATTTGAAGATAAGAAATAGATCTACACTTTGGTGAAACATCAAAATCCAGTTCTGAGATTTTCTTGGTCAAAAAATTGAATTATAGTAGCTAATTTCTATTGGTCAAAGCAGAAACAAAGCATTGAGCAGTCAAGGGTATTTCAATCATTTCTTAGACTACACAAATCTAAATGAGGTGATTCTTGATGCATTGGAAAGCTACTCAAAGGACTACAAGTTTTATGTTTTGGTCAAGAGTTAAATCAGCTTCTATCATCAAGAAAAGTTCAGCTGAATTTGAGGCAAAATCGGAGCAGCAGTGAAGAATGAATAGAAATTGCACAAAAAGTCACTGTAGCAATCCAACCAGAAATTGGCCGGATTTCTGGCCGGATTATGGCCAGAAAAGGCTGCTCTCTACACGGAAAACTTGTTTTGCACCTCCAACAAGTCACATGCAATGCTAGACATGTGACAAACACTTTGCAGCTGTAAAAAGTAAGTGTAAGCCTCATTCCTTGATCACCTTTTACCTTTATATAGCCAAAATCTTGCAAGATTCAAGGGAGAGACATATGGGAGAAAGCTTGGAGTCTGCAGAAATGTAGCTCTTCCATTTTCTGAGTGTTAGATGAGTTTAGTATAGAGTAGTAGTTCATCCATCTTGTTTATTAGCTAGATGAAGAAGAGGTTGGAGGATGAAGAAGGCAAGGAGATGAACTCACGTGACAAGGGTTACATTCCTTTCCAACTCTTTATCTTTTGTACTTGATTCCAAGTTTAGTTAATATGCAAGTTATGGATTTATATGTTATTATGTGTTTCTAAAGTTTATGCCTTGGGTTTGGTTGAACTTTCTATAATTGCTAGTATTTATTATTTGGTTAATTGATGCCATTATTTTGAACAAGTTATTTAGCACTTTAGCTCTTTGAAATCATGATTAATTTGGTACCATTGATTGTGATTATTTAAGGTGTTGTTTCTGCAATGAAAATTGAGATTTAACACTGGTTCAAGAAGTGCTAAACATAGGGAGTACACTCACGAGAGTAGAGGTGCATCTATGTGATTTTAGTGATTCATTTCATGTAATTTCATTGAAGAAATGAACTTGTAGCTAATTTCATAACCATGAGAATAGGTATGAATTAATTATGAGTATAATTGATTCACTACGAAAGTAGGATTCATATGCATAAGGAAATTACACCATAACTAGTCTAGATAGTAGCATTCACTGATCCAAATATAGCACTTGCATGAGTAGTTAGGGATACCATAACCTAAGGAGCCTTCATTTGTTATTTTCTTGTGTAAGTTCAGTAGGTTTTATTTGTTATAATTCAGAGAGTAGTCTAAATAATAGAGAAGTTTTAGTAGTGCCGGTAATTGTTCAATTTTTTTCGTGGGATCGACCCGATATATACCCTAAACTACTAGTTGACCTGTATACTTGCAGTGAAACGGGTGTATTTCGAATTTTTAACTTGTACGTCAGTATGATTAGTGATTGCTGTGTATTTATCTTCATTTTCTTGACTGAAACTTTCACAACATATTTCAGGGAAAACGTAGGACCCTTGGACTCACTCGAGTTGGAAGTCATAGAGTTGTTCAAATTTCTGCAGGCTTCATAATATTCTTCTATATCTTAGGTTGGTATTTTAAGCTTCTTAGAATAGTGAACTATCTATCCGTTCCACAGAATTTCTCAACTTACTAATCACTTACCAAAATCTTTGTAAGTGGCTGACTGACTTAATTTACTCGCCTTCTCTTTTGCCCCACCACAATCTGGATACTCAGAAATATTTGACAAATATTGGATAGACATTTGTTTTTCCTTTTGGTCTATATTTTTTGGTTTAAAAATTCTCTTTTTATTTTGGTTTTTTGGTTAAGTAATTATAAGAGTAATAGGGTAATATTGTCAACTCGTGACCTTTAATGAGTACATCTGGTCTTGTCAAGTTGATAGAGGAGGTAAGTGTGATTTTAAAATCCTTAGGGATGTTAGTGACATTATGAGAAACCTTAGGTGAGGTTGTCGGAACTATCCCAAAAATAAAATTAAAAAGGTATAAGGTTCTCAAAAGTATCATATCAGTTTCTAATCCTTGATCAGTACTTCTTTTGTTGCAATTTAAACTATTTTCGTCATTCTTTTTATTACTCCAATTAAAAACAATAAGATTTAATTCATCACCCATAATTTATATTATAGTACATTGAAAAACTTGAAATGACATGCAGAGAGAATATATATATTTTTATTTAAACATAGACATAAAAGTAAGAAACAAGAACTAATATTAATATTGATTAGTGAATTCAATATTAAAATTTAATGTAAAAAGTTTTATAAAAAAAAAGGTATTATGTGGATCTGATAGGTATCGAACCTGTGCAATAATAAATATCTACTCAATTAAAATACAAATTTTGTATACAGTGGTGGGTAGGGTCGAATCCATAGGGATTGGGAAAAATTTATTTCTTCTAGAGTCCAGAGTAAGGGGGGTTTTTATAAAAAGTGCGAATAATTAAACAACTCAAATAAAAAGGCCAAACTAATAATTTACTAAAAATAAAACAATAATAAATAAACTCTAGCCAAAAAATAACTTTAGAGATGGTTCACTCAATTGATCATGGATGCAATAATAATTACATTCACTCGCTGATAAACAAGTTATAACTGCCACACACGCGATAACAATCAACTTCTCGTTACTATATCGGTAACCAAGATACGACCGTTAAGCACTTTCCTAATCAAGAAATAGCCCTTGGTACGACTTTAGAGTTCAATTTTCCAATTATTTTAAGAATTAGAGAAGCTCTGTTCTAACCAAATAACACGCTACAAGAGTTATTTTAAGTTAACCCCTATGTTTTCCTGACACAAATCTAATCATGCCAATTACTACTAATTTAAAGTAATTAAACAATTACGGATTTAACTGTTCTAATTAGTTTTAGGTTATTAGATTAAATTAAATATCGAGCGCCCTTGATATTTAAATAAAATAATAACCATAAGAAATTAAATCAGAGAACATACAATTACTAGTAAAATAAAGGAAATAAATATAATCAATTCGATCTCACAATTTTAGATGAACCAAATTCTTCGTTGTTCTTTGACTAGAAATAGAAATTTAGTTAATCTCTATTGAAAAAATCCCACGTGAATTAGTTGAACTCATCGACATGAATATTCTCCAAAAGTTATGTATATTATTCGAAGAAATTAAAAGGAAAAGAAGGAAACGTTCCACACGTTTCTTGCGGCAAAAAAGAAGAGATATCTCATGACTACCAGTCTACCGCTTCATCCCCAAGGGACAAGGAAATGACTAAAGAAAAGCTACTGACTAGTCTCCTGCCACTACTAAACTACTACTACTAATTGAAGTCAAATTATTCCTTCAAATCATATCTTAACCGAACAAGACAAACTATCCTATCCATCTAGTGAAACATTCAAGACTCTTGTAACTTCAATTCACGATTGGAGATTACGCTTCAATTTCCGAGCGTTTCGGACGGGTAGAGTTTTAATTTTGGCATGCTCCGTTGATTAGCATAAAAATTCAATGAAAATTACGTCTTTAATCCCTTTTTGCTCCAAATCCCTACAATCAATACAAATTATCAAATATAAGTAGACTCCATCAATTAATGCAATATTTGATAAAATAAAAAAGAAAAATAATTATAAAATTAACGACAAAAATACAACCTATCAGGATCGGATCGGATCGGATATTCATAGATTATATAAAATGATATTTGAATGTGATTCAAATAACTTCTTAATCCACACATGATACGATCTGCATATGATGCTATCCTAAAACTGTATCAAATCCAGATCAGATCATTGGATTTTTTCAGTTCACCGGATCAAGTTGAACACCCCTATTATTTGTGATACATATACTATAATTTTATATTTTTATAAGATTTTTCGAGTGTTCAATAAACCTGATTGAAAGTTCCCCAAGAATTTAGTTTCTCGAAAGATGAAGTTAAATGAGGAAAGAACCCAAATGCAAAGTTGGACATATAAGCATGTCCATTGAAATGATAAATATTGAATATTAACTAGTATTTATTGGACACCTCTTACAAAAATCCTACCATATGAAGCAATGTATTAACATTATTCTTAATAATGTCTGTTTAATGCGTGCTCATAGGGTACTCTTTAATATGTATTTCAGATATTAGATTTTTAGAAATATAAGATTAATTATGGAAAGCGTATAAATGCAAGACAATTAATTAGAGAAGGTGTATAAATACAAGAGAATGTATTAATTGTTAGTGTGTGTATATATAGGATAAGTTGGTTGCAATATAGGTGTGTTAACAAGTGCCCATAGGGCACCCGTTAAGAAAACCCTTCTTAATATTGTATACTAATTTGTATCTATTAGAAAGATGGGATTAAATGCTACACCTACAAAATTTTGTATGAACACTATTCTTAATAGTGTCGTAGTTATCATCCTAATAGTAATTAACACTTTAGTTCTTGTGAAAAGGAGTCAATTGTCATCATCAGTACTCTAAAACATGCAAGCAAATAAACTGATTTGGTACACTCAGCATTTATTTGCACTGATTACAAATCTTAGCACACTAGTCAAATAAATGTGATACAAATACATATAGATTTGAAATCAATAGATACAATGGATTTAAAAAATCAATACAAATAAAAATAATATTGATTCTCTTACATATCTTCTATTCGGATAAATCATGTAACCCAATACATCTGTGCACATTTTTTGATAGTCAGATCTTATTAAAACTGGTTCAATTCCAAAAACAAATTTAGATATGATAATAATATAGAGATTACAAATCTGAAAAATTAGATTCTAAATTTACAAAATCTCAAATTTTACAAAAAAAAAAAAGATAAAAGCTTAAAAACTCTCATAAGAAACTCAAGAAAGAATAAAACTCTTACTAGAACAATCTAGGAAAGAAGAAATTCTCACTAGGAGATCCGAGATTCTAAGGGAGAAAAATCGTTCGCTAGAAAACCCTAGGAAATTTTTTTTCAAACAAGAGAAACTAAAAACTAGAGAAAGTGTTTCCTCCAATGGGAAATGATCAGATTTGGTCTCTCTCACATGGGAGACATGAAAGACATTTTGATTGGAAGAACACCTATTTACTTAAAACGACAATTTAGCTAACAGTTGTAGCAATGCAGAAAGCTTAATGCTGTTGTAAATCATTCATTTCAATTCAATCGATTCACAAAAAGAGCAATTGATTCACAAATAAAATTTTCCACAATCTTATTTAGTAGTAGTATATGTAGGGTGGAAAATGGTAATCTGCTAACATCATATGCGTATGGCGTTATGTCCTAGACAAGTTCCGGATCGCATAAACCTCTGCCTACTCTTGTAATATATTATAGCCGGACAGTTGATACGTGTTTGACCAGTGATATCATAACAAATGCTGATTTCTTCCAGAAAACCATTAGAGCGTACGCACCTCGCGTCTGGCACCTTTTGAATGGCCCCAACTATTGATGAGTTAATCGCCCCAAGTGTAGTCATTCCGTTTTGAATTATACTGCTATTGCTAAGAATGCTCAAAAGGTAGACATCATTCTTCAAGCAGGTTGCAAGATCGGAGTATGAACTTTGGCTGTACATGTTCAGGGAACAAGTCCCATGCTTTTTCCATTAATGTTACCAAAAAGACTGGGAAATTGTTGGGTATTGCACCGTAAGGTCTGGCCAAGATGCATCTCGTGTAAGCCAGTCAACTTGGAGAACACTGTACAAAAGAACGTTATGTTAAAATCAAGAATAAAAAGGTACTCAACTTCTAAAGAACACATTAATGAGTACGAAGATCACCAGGACAACATAGGGGGCCTGACACAAGACTCCAATGTCATACTGAAGTTGATAGGCCATAAGCCACGAATTGTGGAATTATTCGGACGGGGATTTCTAGTACAATTATTGTTGGAACAAAAACCAGCAGGCCATTTATGGACCATTTGAAGATACTCAAAGGCAGAGTAAATAGTTGGCGAGGATAATATCATCACAAAAAGAAACATATGAAAGATTGTGGGCTTCATGGCCATTGTGCACTTGTTGAGAAGATTGTAATATCAAATGTTTCAATGGAATATATTGAATTGCAAGGGTGGTTTGAATTGATTGTAAAGAAGCTATTTATAGCGGATCAGATCATGCATGCATGATGTTTATGTCACCATGTTAAAATGCAAATACTTATGATGAACTAATCAATTCTTTGTTGTGATGGTCAGTTGAGAATTAAGATGAAAAATTTAGTCTTCAGTAGCAAAGTCAATTAGCTTTTAGCTTGATACGCTTACGGGAATCACTGCACTTTTATGCATTTGGTAGTATGTAACATTCAAAGCTCGAATATGATGTGCATGTATGGACTCAAAAGTGATGTTATGATGTAACATTATACTTACCACATCCACTCAAGGACCAATGGAGTTGATGAATAATTATACTTGGCTAGAACTCTACAATCATCTTTTTACTAGAACATCAAAGTCTTTGATAGCATTGTGTTTTTGTATTTGGGTTCGTACTTTTAGAAGGACCACTGCAGTTTGTTGGAATTTGAGGTCTTTTTGGCTGATGTAAAGTTCAAAGGTAATACTGAATATACTGATGTTATTGGTCCACAGAGTGATCTTATTTGGGAGGGATTTCCATGGCATAAATTGACAGGAGAAAGGTATAATAATAATAATAATAATAATAACAATAATAATAATAATAATAATAATAAAATGAAAAAGAAAAAGCATCAAGTCATATATGAACTATTTGCAGATATACATTTGATGCTCAAGAATTTTTAATAGCTAATCCACCATTTCATAAGACTAAAAAATTTGTGATAGTTTGATAAATTGATTTCTATTATTGAGTGAGAAAGTAAAAGGTGTAATAGTATTTCTACCTGGTTTAATTTTAGGCAAGCAACAATTTTTAGTCAAGATGCTTTCTTTTTCCATGGCCAAGTATACAACATGTGACTTGTTTAATTAAAATAAAAAGGACAAGGAAAAAGGTGCCATGTATGAGCCATGTCGCTTATGTGCTAAGTCACTATGTCTCCTTTAGCGCCCAAGAACTTAGGCTAGAGAATCAAACAAATTACAACTCATATAAATTATGGGATAATTTTATCCCTGAGGTTTCTGACAATTTCACTAAACTCTCTTAAGATTTGCAAAATTACACCTACTTTCCTTGATTTTATAGTTTTAGTAACCAAACCTTAAAATAATATTAACTTAGTCAAATTTTTAAATGAGTACCCAAAATGTCCTTGTGTAATGAGTTTTAATTTGCTTTCTTATGCAATTATAAAATTATCTAGTATAATTATAAGAAAAATGTGCCAAATTTTTCATGTTCATATTTATTATTTGATAAACAATTATAATAATAATAATAATTTTATCACTGTGATAGGATATTTTGATAGTATTTTATTATGGATTTAGATTGACAAGATAGAAAAGAAAATGTTAAAATAATTCTTTTAGAGTTTGCAAAATTTTCAAGTAGTGGGATTAACATAATTTAGTAGTGGTTTTGGGCTATTTTGTTTTCATTTTTGTTAATTTTGTTACCAAAAAATAGAAAATAAAGATCAGCAAAAATATTGATTACATATGAAGCTAACTCGTCAAAAAAATCACTAGTTCGATATTTGGTTACAATAGAAATTAGAGACAATAGTGGTAGTTCTATTGTTTTATTGCCAAAAAAAAAAAAAAAAAAGGAATAAGAAGGAAAAAGAACGAAAAATTAATTTTAAAACTCATTCTAAATATAAGCATATTAAACAAGGGAATTTCATTAAAATATTTAAGAGCAGTATTGTCATTTTACATTGCAATAGAGGTATGTGTAATTTTCAAAATCTCGAGAGAGCTAAATGAAATTATTAGAAACCTCGAGGGAAGTTTCTGAAATTATCCCATAAATTATCATGTTCCTACTAAGAAGGTTTAGGCAATCTATTGCTACATGTTTGGCATGTTCATTTGAGTAAGTAGTATGGCTCCATTATAGTGTGATTTGATTACATAGTTGTGGGGAAAAAAAACTATGATCCTCAACCATTGGATTTAAGAATTTCGGCATGGAGTGAAAGTCTTGGGAGTGTCTGGAAAATAGGTAGGGAACCGAAAAAGACATACAATCAGTTGGTATTTAGAATTAGAATTTCTAGGTGGCTAAGATCCCCAAGGGAGCCAGGTACTGAACCAGTGAATTGGTCTTATAAAGAGACAGACCAATTAATATAGAGAAATTGGCAATTCATGCAGGTAAAGCTCCCTCAAGATTACTTTCATGCAGATGAAGTTATTGTAGGTTGGGCAATCCGCGTCCCATATTTGAAGGAAGGTTGTCTATGAGCCGATTTCCTTCAAGTGAAATTTATCCTCGATGTTGAGAGGTTGAAGATTCCATTTGTTATGGAGCCATTTAAGCAATTATCAAATAAGCTTAAACTCTTGGATTTGGGGGCACTTGCAAGTTCCTGTTCAAACCGGTTCGTAAATCCTAGAACATGAGGTGTTAACTCAGTACAGTTTCGGTGTATTTGTGATTTTACACTACATAAATCTTAGAACATGAGGTGTTAATTCGTACAGTTTCAGTGTAATCGTGATTTTGCACAACCGTATTTATATAAGTTACAAACTCAAGTACCATCACGGGGTAATTTACACCAGATGTTATAAAAGATTTCACAACTGGTCTAAACTGGACAACAATTCAACTTATGAGGTTCAGATCCTAAACTCCTCCAATTCGCTAACCATGCTGATCTCTTCTACCAAATTATAGGATGAATATCTGTCAAGTATTTTGAAGGTAGTCTCGGATGAAATAATCAATTCAGAATACCTGTAAGTTGGTTACCCGAGAAATAAAGACCATTAAGTGCAAACTGACAGTGCCAGTTATGGTTCAATGGGATTGTTTGAACTGTAATGAAAGGATGGTTCCTAGACACTACTTGGACTGGGAAAATCCCTTTATTCAGGACGACATATTCTGTAATAATTCTAATAACCATGGTTTTGCCTGCATACAGCCGCTTTTGGTTTTCCTGAATTTCATAGCAGAACATCATGAAGACTTTTGGATCTGCAAAACATATCATATTATGTGAATTGTGTAGTATTTTACAAACGAAATCTTTTGCTTAGCAGAATGGATACAGAAGGAAGGAAGTTGACACGAAGCAAAGAGGGGGGAATTTGGTCCATGATTTACAAAGGAAACCTTTTGCTTTGCAGAACACATACAAAAGGGAGGAAGTTAACACAGAGCCTATCCGTGAGAAAAAATTAACGCAAAATCTCTTTTTGATTCTAACTGCTCCCACCTAGAATAGTTCTATGGTGTCAATTGCATAGCAGAATCGTAAAGCAGCAGAAGTTGAAACTCATTGTTCTTGGAAAAATCAATAGAACTTTAGGTGGGTTGCTAACACTAACAGTCCAACAGGCATCATACTGCTGGCTCAAGAAAGCTGAAAAACCAAGGTGAAATATCAGTTACTTTTTTGAAGTTGTACTTATATGCTAAAGCCCATTTTCATTGTCCATACAATTTAGCCCATAAATCATTTAAGATAAGTGCAAATTACTTGATTCTCCACCCTGCTCCATTTTGCCAGTTGCAAATTATGGTCACTGAAGTATTCCAAAGCTCATGTAATGGGATAAATATCTCATTCCAATGCTACGACTCCAATTTCTTTCAAAAATAAAAAGTCATCACCAGCAATTAGGACGGAATAGTGGTTCGGGAGTTGAATCTTCTAGCATCCAATTAAAATTTCTAGGTACTGAGAAACCATGGGGAACTCGTTCTTCTCCTCTTTGACTTTGATATAACAAGAACAAAGAAGGCTCAGAGATCAAGCATGCACCTAATGGCAACCATAAAGTTCAAATTTCTCACACATAATTTGAATGAGAAGACTTTTTGAAAAAGCTAAGATATCAAACCAAAACAATGGGAAAATATAAATCATATCTAACCAGCACAATTCTTCCAAGTCCCCATATGATCTACAACTGTCAGCGGATCATCTGAACTCATATTTCAATGTTTCTCCGCTTCAATTCATTCGACAATCGCATCTTTCACCAACATAGTTTGTCATCGCGGGTCGCGGTCGCATTGTGGTCTTAGTTGTTCCACATCTGTCGTGGCATATCGGTTGAATATCGGATGACACGCACATTATACCACATGAAAATTTTCAAAAAATTTGAAAAAATTACTAAAATTAAAAGATACCAAAAGAGATACAATTTGAAAACATATTTGAGTTGACTCTGAGTTGATTTGAATATATCGACTGATACTATGTATCACAGATTCGAATCGACTAGTATTGGCTGAGTCAGAGTGAGTATATCCATGATTTTAGGATCGGTATCGTACCGGCTCCCTCCTTTCCGGTTACGACTCTGCTGACACGTATCGGTATCGGCTCCCTCCTTTCCGGTTACGACTCTGCTGACACGTATCGGTATCGGCCGATATTGCTAACCATGTTCACCAAGAGAAACCAGACTTGCATGAAAAATATCAGCTTCCAGAGAAGTTGGAAACTCATGAAGGTTGTATTTCGTAAGACCTCCTTGATTATCACCTATGACAGCACATGAAGCCAACTGTCCATTACTCATTTCCAGAAGGAGTTTATCATTGTTCCATGATGATATCGGGCACCAGGTTCCTGAGAGTGGTCCTATGGAAAACTTTTTAATCCAAGACGCCGTATTCCATCATCAACCATATGTCAATATGTTGGTGCGAAATTTGCTTCTCTGGATCAGTATAGCATATCAAGGCAAGTAAATTGTCTAAAACAAAAGTTTCTGACAACCAATGCCTGTTTCGGGGTCTACTATTCCATTAGGATATTGTATATCTCGAAATTGCTCAGTGCTCATGTCAAAAGAAAGGATCTTGAAGCCAAAAGAATCAGTTGACAGTTTGCACCAATGGAAGCATCCATTAAATGAAACAGAGTAGCATGGGAAATATACAAGGTGCAGCAGGGCGTTGTCTGCATCGAGTTCTCTCCAAGAATTAGTACTGAGACTGCATATTTCAGCTTTGTACACAAAATAGGGGTGAGATTCAACAGGGCGATATATAATGCTGATAATCTTGTAATCGTCACTAGTTGGATCAAACCCAATCCCCAAATCACTGATCCAGCGCAAAAACCCTTGTGGGCAACCAAAGGGACGATGAGGGAGGGTACGAAACTCTCGAGTCACAGGATTATACAAATAAATCTCGTAAAAATCACTATTTAAAAGACAAATTATGCCATTACATATGCCGATTAAAAATATCTTGTAGTCAGTTAAATACGGAAATGGGGGCTTTTGATCAAAGAGCACCAAGCTTTGCTAACGCATCTGAAACGTAACAAACATTTCACGGGTAATCTCGCCAAGACCTGCACCAGGACGTCCTCTGGAAGAAGCTCCATTTCTCTGGTTGTTTGGTCATGAGATTGATAACAGAGCAGCAGAATGATCAAACTCAGGGTTGTGAAGACAAGGGTTCATCAAGGGCACTCCTCATTTGCAGCTTTTAAGTTGATAATTTGGCAAAACAAGATAAAAGAGGTGTGGCGATCTTGTCTAATTACATGCCAGGTTTCTTGTCTTTAACGTGTTTCCTTCTAACTTTTCTTTATTCCAAATTTATACTTTCACACAATAGAAATAATTTTCTTTGTAGTGCTGCTTAACTATTTAATTTATATTTTATCTTTCAAAAGATTTCAATTTTATACTCTCTTAATTTATAAAAGCCTTTTAATACTCCATAAAAAATTTTCATGTGTTAAGAGATTTTTTTTTTTTTTGGGGCCCATCTAATATGTGGTGTGTGAGATTTTAATTTTGCATTATGTAATAATCAGCTTTTTTACAAAGTTTGAATATTTCTTTGAAAAGTCTAATGTTTTGACATCTGTAAAATCCTACTCAAGTCTTGATTATTGTATGATCTGATGTAGTTGTGCTACTTTTATGGCTCATCGGATGATCTTTCCCTTTTTTTTTTTTTGAATATTAATGATGAGATTTTTTTTGGTTAACTCATGCAGGAATACTGTTCCATACTATGAACATCTTTTAGAAGATGCTTGATGCAGCATAAGTGTTAGGTAAAACGTGGAATTTACTTTAGAAAAGAAAAAAGTAGGATATGATTGCAAGAATAGTATTATGAAGGCAATTATTACTATTGTATGAAAGGATAACCTTAAAACATGCTAAAAGTTACTAATTAAGTCGTTGATATTAGGGACTTTACCAACAATTGTGGGGAAAAAAAAGTTATAAGTTTGTATTAATGAATTTTGATTTTTGTGTGCCTATTATTACATACAAGCTGTTACGGTTATAACATTTGTCACCCCCCCCCCCCCCCCCCCCCAAATTTTGGTTTTTTGATACTGTTCTCTAGTATTTTTATTTTTTTAATTTTTAATATCTCTTCCCTTCTTTTGTGCGAATGTGCTGGACTTATCTGAACATAGATTCATGTTACAAGAATTTTCTGCGCAGGTAGAAATACTCATGCCTAATCCATGTATCTCTACTGCACTGATCTTAGGAACACTTTGAATGTATCTCCTGTTCATATGTTTCAGGTCTTAATTTGGTACAAAAGATGGAAAAAGGAGGCAACAATGCTGGCGATTATCAACCTTTGTCCCCTCCACCACCTATTTTACCACCAAATATAATGCCTGAGAAGGCAGATAGGCCTAACTGTACCATAATCAGATTGCCAGGATTTGAAAAATCTGGGTGACCGATCGCTCAGCCCACGAACTACTTCAGAGTTTCTCTCAAGCATCCAAACGGATGGCTTTCATTTTCTGTGATAACATTTACTTTCTACGCCTATTTTCTTCTGCATCAAGTTCATTGTGTGACATTCTATGCAGCTTTTCATTAGTTATAGGAAGGGAAAGACAAGAAGAAATTAGGGGAAAATTTTGTGAATAAACTTTACCAGACCTGTTCCTCTGAGTAAGCTGGAAAAAGATACCAAAATGATGGAGATAAATGCTCTGTATTATTTAGGGCCCCTGCTTAACATCAACTAAGTGTTCACATGGTTCTCACGAAGTCCAAGGTAAAACCTTGCGTGGTATTTTAGTTGAGTGTATTTTCACTTGACAAGATTCATTATATGAATTCACTCTTAATAGAAGCAACTTTGGACTTTGATGAGTAGTCCTTTCGAGACAGGGGGTTCTAGTGAATCAGGTAAAAGAGCAAAATAGTCTCTACAGTGAAGACCTCTTAATGTAGGGATCAGTCATGCTGCCAAAATACCCTTGAATTCCATTTCTCTTGCCCTTTAAGGAGCTGAACCAAAAAGGTTTAAGATGCATATTGTGTTCAGACTACCAGCTGCCAATTTGTAATAACGGAAACTTCTTTGTTTCGCTTAGCTTAAGAAGTTGCTCTTTCATCAAAACTCAACAATTTAGGGCATCGGCGCTGGGGTTGCCTTGCAGTCAAGCAGTCATTCTTTCATCATGATTTGTGGTTCTTTATTGATGTTGGAGGGGATGTTAGTTACTTGTTCTCGAGGATTCTACTCAAAGTTTTGGCCTACTCATGAAGGCTCATCCTTGAATATGCATATAACTCAACTTGGCCCATAGATGTACCTCTACAAGCTTCATTAAAAGGCTTTTATGTGTTCATCAGTCACGATCTTGACACCAAGGCCTGTTATTTAGCTTCTACTAGCAGACCTAAATGCAAAAGAAATTTGTTTTATTGATTTGGTGGTAGAGCATTCCAATCACATATCATATCATAGTCTTTTTGGATGTAATTGTATTGCAACTAAAAATCTATAGACAAAAAACATGTTAAAGAGCGTCAGGGTAAACTGGTAAAGGCAACATATAGGAACATGGAATTCAAGATCATAACTTGATGTGAAAAAGCCTTGAAATTAGCAATGGTAAATTTTTACCACAGAGCTGAATGCATTTATACTTGAATCACATCCACATATTTCAGTATGAAACGTATCTATACACAAAGAAGCACTTACTTTTCATCCTTAGCAGGCAAAACTTCTGATCATGATACTTCTATGGTTTGACTTTTATATGAAAGTGAAAAGTGAAACTGGTCAACATGATGGAGGGTGGACTGTAGAGGTAACTGTTGATGAATATTTCATAAAACACTAACCTTTATTTGTCTGCATACATGGCATGCCTTTATTTTGAGAAGCCTAAAGAATCAAACTATCTACCTTTAGTGGGTATATGGATTTTCTTTTTCCTGATTTCTCTTCCAACATCCCTTTACCATCCTTTCAGTAGATGTATGCCTTTCCTAATCTCCCTAAAGAACTTGTTTAAATACCTTTTCTTGATTACAGCTGTGTTCTCTTGTCTCTCTTCAAGGATACACAAAAGACTTTATCATCAATGCAAAGGGCATCTCTTGTTGAAAAGTCGAGGCAGAAGCCTTCAAAGAGGAATTGAGTGTTACCAATGTAACCTGATGCTGGTTTATTGCTTCCTTATTATTGCCAGTTAACATCTTCCTTGAAACTTTTGAGGCTAAAGAAAAATAACAGTATGTTGATGATCCTGTAGCAGAATGTTGATGATCCTATCCACTCTGCTTTTGGTATCTGCATCTCGAAACAGCTTACTCAGGTTGATGGCCTTGTCCTCAAGGCACCAAAGGTGATGTTTCATTTTTGTTTAAATAATTCCGTTGTGTGAATTATGATATGCTTGATTTCATGTGTAGTCTTTTTTCAGTTATACTTGCAAGATATAGTTAAAGTTTGTTAACAATGAGGATTGCTTCCCATAGAATGGCCAAGGTCTAACTTCAACAAGGTATTATCATTTTTGTACATGTTAAAACCATAAACTTAGAACATGTGGCTCTTGCAAGTTGCAAATGCAAGGATCAGGATAGCTAAATCTAAATGGTGCTGCCTTAGGGAAATGACATTTCTGTCTTTGATCTCATTACCTTCTTTCCCCTCTGAGCAAAATTACTTTTACCGTGGGAATTGGGATGTGAAAGCAGGACAGAAAAAGAAGGTAGATTAGGTGATGCTAATTCATCATGTTCTTATTCTTTTCTTTTCTTTTTTTTTTTTTTTGTGTTTTTATCTAGAACGGTAGAAGTTTATTTCTGAAGTAGTTACTAATACATTTTTCTTCTTGTAAAGAATCTAGTACATCCTACCAAGACGGAAGGTTAGGGAGCTTATCTACTGTGGAGGAATCAAGAGGCATTGTATGTTAAAAGGCATTCTGGCGTCCCATCACTTTAATCCGTCATAAACATGTCCTGCAACCTTTTTTATTCAGCATATTGACAACCAAGCTTACTGATAGAAGAAGAAGTTCAAAACCAACAAAGGTTGAACCCTGCAGAACAACCTAACAGGATATTGGAACAGATTATGTTCAAGCTTCCTGTTCCTGCTCAATTTCTACTATCTGTGCTGCTAAAGGGGAAAATTCTCATACATAAGGGACAAAACTCATGCATTCAAAGTTCCTGGGGTAATATGAAAAACCTTGTACTGATTAAATTCTCTTTATACGCCCTAGGAAAAAAAGGGAATTTCACTGATGTTTGTATCGCTGCCCAAAACTTGTCCCGACCAAGATCAATGGCGGAATACCTCACAAACGTGCTGCTTAGAATTAATATTATGGCAACTGTTTCAACAAAAAACTCGAGATATAGAATTTGATTATTAAATTTTCTTCTGTATCATTTTTTTAGTAATCATATTTCATAGTTTGGGATCAACTCGTTGTCAATAGAGCAACCCTCGCATGTCCCTTTTATCAAGGATACTCCAACAATGGTCTTGGAGATGGATGTCTCATGGATCTCCTGGCAATCAGATGTTCCATGATATCTATAGCTGCAGCAATTATGCTACTCAGATAATTATATCCTGCATATGCAAATTTTGTTTGTGATGCATAATTTCCCATTTCCCTCGTGTTATATACTCCTAGCCATTGGACCTAGATATTGGCCAGTAATATCAAGGTATAGAGCAGCTATTTGTATGCAACCAACAAAGGTGGAAATTGTAAATATTCATACAAACCTTTAGCTAGCATAGAAGATGGTGGCATCGCGAGGCATGTATAATTTGGAACTTTCCTCCGTTCCACTGAAATTAATAAAGAGTTAAGTACATATTTGAGGAACTCAACAGAAAGCTGAATATTTGCCTTTCTTAATCTTGTTTAACAGGGGACTGCTTTGGATTTTTATGCTGCAAGTAATAGCAACAAACCAGTTCAGACTATTGTTTTCAGGTGCACTCGTGTTGATGCTACAAAGCTTCTATTGCTCTAGCACTTACAAAAGGTCAAACTTATTACATTATATGTGAACACCTTTTCTGTTCTTATGAGCGTTTATATGGTATGTGAACATTTAGTCACAGTCATACATGGCCACCTGATAAACTATGGGTGAACAATTTGTCAGTTTGTATGATCATCAAATGGTATGTGACAGTTTCTGCTTGAAATCTCTTCAGCTTTGCTTTCTTATTTCAGAATATGGATGATCTCCACCTTTGGCACTAGCTTTGCTTTTCTTAATAAAGTCATCAACAAGTACAAGAAAGATGATTGGTTTTGCCCTAGATGTGCCGCCTGCCCGAGAGACGCGATGCACTGACACTCGTGACAATCATTCAAAATAGTGTAACACTTTTTATACAAGTTATAAATACTTTTTAATTACTTGTACACATTTACAGCAAGAGTTGTAATATTCTGTTACTGTTCAAATGAATGCCATGCATAATAATTATGTATCTATTATGAAATTTTACAAGTAATTCATTTCACGTAGAGTTACAAGGTATTCAAAAAGTGTTACATTGTTTTAAACGGTTGCCATCCGTGCCCTAAATATGTTGCACTGCACTAAAAGTGCTACATAACACCCCTTGCCTTCAATGTTTTCAGAACCGGACCGGACCGGCCGGTTCGACCGGTCCGACCGCGAATCGATCATGTCACCGGTCCGGTCTAATATCAAACCCGGAAGGTAATGGAAAACCGCTATGAACCGGCCGAACCATTAAAACCCGCATAAACCGCGAACCGGCGGTTCTCAGATTTTCCCTCAAATTCAAAATAATAGCAAGAGTGGAGGCTTGCCATCCGTGCCCTAAATATGTTGCACTGCACTAAAAGTGCTACATAACACCCCTTGCCTTCAATGTTTTCAGAATCGGACCGGACCGGCCGGTTCGACCGGTCCGACCGCGAATCGGTCATGTCACCGGTCCGGTCTAATATCAAACCCGGAAGGTAATGGAAAACCGCTATGAACCGGCAGAACCATACGAACCGTTAAAACCTGCATAAACCGCGAACCGGCGGTTCTCAGATTTTCCCTCAAATTCAAAATAATAGCAAGAGTGGAGGCTGCTGAGATTCGAACAGTGCTACATAACACCCCTTGCCTTCAATGTTTTCAGAATCAGACCGGACCGGCCGGTTCGACCGGTCCGACCGCGAATCGGTCATGTCACCGGTCCGGTCTAATATCAAACCCGGAAGGTAATGGAAAACCGCTATGAACCGGCAGAACCATACGAACCGTTAAAACCCGCATAAACAGCGAACCGGCGGTTCTCAGATTTTCCCTCAAATTCAAAATAATAGCAAGAGTGGAGGCTGCTGAGATTCGAACACAGGTGACCGAGACCAGAATAAGGCACGCAAACCACTGAACCACAGCCGAAGGACAAGCTATTGTTGCGTGAAATTTTACTTAACTAAAAACTAAAATCAAATAAAATAAAAAAAACCCTAGCATTAAGAAAGTGCAGACGGCACAGGCACATTTCATTTCAATTTCACTTCCTCCGTTTCTCCCTTTCGGCTCCCCCAGTTCTCATCTTGATTTTTTTTAAAATTTTTTCTTCATAATCCTTTCACATCCAAATATTCAAGACAAGATCATCACGCTATTTTCTGTGGACCAAACTCCAGAGCTTTTCCATCTTGGTAAGTTTAATTTTTACCATTTATTGTTTTTCATAGAACATGTATGTTGGATTATTTCTGTGATGCCGATTGTTTCTTCTTACTATTCTTATATTGATCAATTGTTTCATCAAATTATTCATAGTTTGAGGGTGTAAATTTTTTGTTGCTACAAATTGTTGATAGCAACCAAGAATTTAGCCCTTACCCCTACTTGATTGGGTTGATTCTAAAATTAAAATTATTATAATTTGAGGATAAAAATGAGATTTATTAATAATTTGGGATTAATATTTCATATTAATTAACGAATAATTTTCTTGAAAATACAGAGATATGTCTGACTTTGAAATAATCATGACATTTTTTACCCATTGCCACGTATCCAGAGACATGTTATTCAAGAAGAAACATTTCAGTTTTTGTAAGAGCTGCATTTGTTTATGACTTATAAATGATAGCATTTTTTACAGTTGATTTCCTTCTTCGGTTGAATATAGAAAAATTCACTACTTTTAGGAGTCATTTTCTTCGAATCTGTGTTCTTTAACGAATTAGTAGAAATCATTTTAATTGTCAAACCCAAGAAAAATTGCCTATGGCAACTTGTTTGAGCAATTTACGTCTTTGCTAACTTTTCTGTTTCCTTTATCTATTGTTTGTTCAAATTACCTAGACAATAACAGTATAACACACGCTGTATATAAATTGACTAGGTACGTAATTGTCTCACTATTAGTATATATCCTTCTTGTTATTTCTTTGTTTCTTAGGAAAACAAAAAGTAAGATTAAATTAACTAGTTTTGTGCTACTAAGAACCATTAATAGCCATGAGTTTTGTGCTACTAAGAACCATTAAAATCCCTCTACTGTGATAACTATATCTTTTTTTTTGTAAATGAAAAAATTAAATGCTAACAGTTGAGCTATTCATGTGACTAATTGATCTTCTTATATTACTGAAAATTTGTTAATTTTATTTTCTTGTTAGTACACTATATTTTACAAATGAACCAATTATGTGTTTGAATTAACTATGTGAAGGATAATGGATACCAGTACTGGTACGGGTAGTAATTCACAATCTTCGACTGCTGGAGCTGTCAATAGTGAACAATCAGCCAGTCAAAATCATAGACAAAAGTCTGATATAGCATGGAAATATTGTTCAGTAGGTGTGAATAGTCAAGGAAGAAGAACTTTGACATGTGGGTATTGTTTTAAAGTAATTGCTGGTGGTGGCATTCATCGAATGAAACAACATTTGGCAGGAGAACAAGGCAGTGGAAATATTGTTCAGTAGGTGTGAATAGTCAAGGAAGAAGAACTTTGACATGTGGGTATTGTTTTAAAGTAATTGCTGGTGGTGGCATTCATCGAATGAAACAACATTTGGCAGGAGAACAAGGCAGCATTGTTCCATGTTCAAAGGTTGACCCGACAGTTAGACATGCTATTTTAGCATCTATGAAGGAGAAGGAGCAGAAATCTAAAGAAACAAAAGGTGATTTTGGGGTGGAAAATCCATTCGGCCACACTACTCATTCATTTGATGGCGATGAAGTTTTGGAGATTCCTTCTTCTTTAGCAAATAAGATGGGTTCATCTAGTAAAAGAAAGAGAAAGGTCACTGCATCAACAGGTATTCGTGCTTTTTTTAAAGGTGGATGTGATACTTCTCAACCAACCATTAAAGCTTGTTTGCAAAGTAAGGAAAAATGGAAAAATACGGACATGGCTATTGCTCTTTGGTTTTATGATGCTTGCATTCCTATAAATGCTGTTAATTCTCCATTTTTTCAAAAAGCTATTGATCAAATAGCATCAATGGGTCATGGTTACAAAAGTCCATTCTATCATTCTTTGAGAGTTAATTTGTTGCGAAATGCCAAGAGAGATGTGAAATTGGTTGTTGATTCTTTTAGAAGCACTTGGACAGAAACTGGTTGCACTATAATGGGTGATGGATGGAAAGACACTAGGCAAAGACCATTGATTAATTTTTTGGTTTATTGTCCTAAGGGTATTTCGTTCATTAAATCTGTGGATGCATCTGATATTGTAACAAGTGCAGAAAATTTGTGCAATTTATTTGCTGAAATTGTTGAGATGGTTGGTTCAAATAATGTGGTGCACTTAGTTACTGATAATGCTAGCAATTATAAAGCTGCTGGGTCTTTGTTAAGTGAAAGATATCCGAACATTTGTTGGTCACCGTGTGCTGCACACTGCATCAATTTGATTTTGAAAGACATTGGTGAAATGAATGATGTAAAAGCTATAGTGTCTCTTGCTTCAACGGTGACTGTTTTTATTTACAATCATAAGTTCACTTTGAATTGGTTAAGAAAGACTACAGGGTGGAAAGAAATTATTCGTCCAGGTGAAACTCGATTTGCAACTACCTTTATTGCATTAAAAAGTTTGCATGATCATAAGGATAGTTTGCAATCTTTGGTTACTAGTGGGGATTACAAACAATTTCTGAGAATAGAAAAAGGAAAAGATGTGAAGCAAATCGTTTTGGATGAAAGGTTTTGGAATAACTGTTTGATTATGGTGAGAATAATGGGTCCTATCATTCGTTTATTGCGTATTTGTGACACTGATGAAAGGCCTTCATTGGGTTATGTTTATGAAGGCATGTTTAGAGCAATAAATGGCATCAAAAGGCTGTTTAGAAATAAAGAGAGATTGTACAAGCCTTATATTGACATCATCAGTGACAGGTGGGATAGAATGTTGAGAAAAAATCTACATGCTGTCGCTTATTATTTGAATCCTGCTTTTCAATATGAGAGTGCCACATTTTGTACACATCCAGAGGTTATAAATGGCTTGCTTGATTATATTGAAACAAAAGTGGATTGGTGCAACCCTGAAAAATTATCGCAAGAGATTGGAATGTATCGGGAAAGACAAGGGAGTTTTGGGCGCAAACTTGCTATTCTTACTAGCAAATTTGATCGGCCAGGTTATTTATATTTTTTTTAATGTCTAAAAATTGTGATTTTATTCTTTATTTGATCTAATATTTTAATATGATTGTGACAGAAAATTGGTGGAAGTTATATGGTTGTGATACTCCGAATTTGCAAAAGCTTGCAATTAGAATTTTGAGTCAAACTGCTTCTTCTTCTGGGTGTGAACGTAATTGGAGCGTTTTTGAACGCATTCACACTAAAAAAAGGAATAGGTTGGAGCACCAAAGACTTAATGATCTTGTATATGTGCACTACAATTTGCGTTTGCAACATAGGTATAATTGATTTTTTACTTTATTCTTTACATTTTATTTTATAAAGTAATATTAGATTTGTAACTAATGTATTTTATTGTAGGTTTGATCACCGAAAGAGATCTTATGATCCCATTGATTATGAATCTATTGATAAAACGGAATTTTGGGTCATAGAAGAAGAACAAGATGGCGAGCTTAATTGTGATGAATTGGAGGAAGAACTCGAAGAACTTCCTAAAGATGATTCTCAACTAGTTGAAGGTTGGTTTTAATATTAAAATAAATATATTTTTAACCTGTAATATAAGGTGCTAAAAGTACATTTTTTAATTTGAATTGTATTATAAATATGGATAAATTCTTAATTGTTCATTTATTTATTTATATAGATGATGAAAGTGAAGTTGGGGAAGATAATGATATTGATTTGGAAGCATTTCAGCGTAGGCGCCTTTTGGATGATGATGAAGATAATGATTGGTAATATAACATATTAATTAGTAATGTTTAGTAGCAATTGATTCTTTTTGTGTTTGGTTGTATCTTTGTTTTTAGAAATTTTTTGACTTTTTTTTAGTTCCACCAATTAGATTTATATTTTTTGTAATAAACTTTTTAATTTTTCAGGTTAAATTGATGAAATTGTGAAGGAGGTGCTGTTGCCTTGTCATGCCAATGATGGAAATTTGTTATTCAAATTGTTTGCTTTGAATATGAGTTGAACTCTGTTATGGACTTTTTGAGAATTGTGAAAGAATGTCAACATTTATTTTATTTATTTTTGTGTTTTTGTTTGTGATAATTGATGAACATTTGGACTATATCTATTTATGTTTGTAATGAATTTATGAAAACCTGCGATGAATTATGATATTTTAGTTATATTTATCATGCCAGGTTTCATGTATAACTTTTAGAAAATTTATTATTATCTCAACTTAAATTTAATTTTAAGTTATATTGGTAAATGTATTTTAGGGATTTAAGTTATTAATAATCATATTAGATTGTATATTAGCCGTTAAGTTTCAGTGTAGACGGTAGAGTAAAGAACTATGAAGCAAAAAAAAAAAAAAAAAACATTGAACCGTTGAACCAGCCGGTCGGACTCGTGAACCGTCCCTATCTCCGGTTCGCTGGCCGGTCCGAGTTTAAAAACATTGCTTGCCTTGGCACACAATGGACGTTTCCAAGTTACCGCTTACCATGACAGCTCAAGAATGGACATTTCCAAGTTGACTTCTACCAATATCAAGATTGAGCTCATCTGGTCAAATGCTATTCTAAGCCCCAAATCATTGCCTAGCCACTTCTTTGATTTAGAGAATTCTAGTTGTTGACACAGAATCTCAAGTTTGACACGTCATGAAAATACAAAGGTGGATTTTTTCCCTTCCATGTCAATATGTCATAGGGGGTAAGAACAACCGAAGGAAGCCTGGAAATGTTCCTCTTGAGACTAGTGAAATTCATCGCAAATTAACAGGTCAGCCCGCCCACTGCCATATCTCGCTTAATGAGCTTGTTTTCTCCCCTGCTGACTTAAAATACTTCATCCTCTGTCACACATGAGCAAGATTCAGTCTCTTCCTTCCGGTTAAAGTTCTGCGCCTAGTTTAGCTTTATCAAAGCGATCAGCTTAAGATCACGATTCATGTAATTTCACTTGGCTTTTCTATAAAACTTCCGTCCACCTGCAATTTACCCTTTCTTTTTTTTTAAGTTAGCATGGTTGTAAAGTTATTTGGTTACAAACTCTTTTTAAAACTATAATGTGCTTCTCTAAATGACTTTAATTCTTTGGAAAAATCTCACTTTCGAACTTTTGACATAATGTCTAGCTAACGCTTTTAAACAATGTTTTGAAAATTGAATCAGACTAACCAGTTCAGCTAATTGAATCGCGAACTGGTCATGTTTTTTGTCCAATTCAACAAAAAAATCCAAAAAATTAATTAAATTGATCAACCAATTTTTATTAATTTTTATTTTATAAAATAAATATTTTAGTTTTATTCAAGATTTTTAATATTAAAATAAATAAAAAAAATTATTAAACCTTTGAACTGAGGTTGAATCAATTAAATCTTTTTATTTTTTAAAATAAATATTGTAGTTTTACTCAAAACATAAACCGAAAGTTTTTTTGATTCACTTTCTGATTAGAATTTAAAAACATTTACTTTTTAAATTTTAAAGTTCACCTGAAAAATCAACATATTTAACAACAGATAATAAGTATGAATTTCTAAAATTAGGAAAGTCAACCGTCTTTATCTTTGTTTCAATCGTACATATGTCATATAGAGTAGAGAGAATAGCACTTTCTTTCCGTGCTTTTAACAGCCAAATTATTATGCGCACAAGCAACCCTACCCTCGTACAATCCGCAATTGAATATACTACCAACCAAATAGCAACTACATTTTCATTGGCGGTTTATCTACTTTATATGTAATAATAAGACATGCTGGTTGAATCATCGAATTCTTCCTAAGATCCTTCTCTCTTGTAACATATTCTTGTATTTAATTAGTAATTAATTTAACTAATTAAATTAATGTGATTATATTAACATAATCTTTTCCTACAGTCCTCCCACTATTTTATCCTCCACCCCAAAATACAATCCCTATTACAAAATCTCTCAGCTGATTGAACTTCAAATTAGCTTGGAGAACGAAATTGAAAGACAGTTCAGCGAAAAAAATAACCAAAAAAATATAAATAAAGAGCAAACGAAGCCTCAGATAGTCGATCTAACATCAAGTAATGATTCAGCCGGTAATTCCAGATATTTATAAAATTAATTCCTCATAGGCTTCAACTAATTAACCCAAAAAAAAGAAACCTCCAAAATCAGTAAAAAAATTTTTAAAAAAAAAGGCAAACAATTTTCAAGAATCTTATCTAGTAAAATGTAATCGCACAAAACGGCTCCGTGGATGAATAAAACAGAAATCAATCCACAGATTCCTATCAAAATGCGAAATATTAAAAAAAAATTAATTTCGGTTTGATCATAGCATTTCCGGTCATTGCCTTTTTCCGGCTACCGGAAACGTGGCATCAAACCTTTTCTCCTAAAATTAGCAAAAAAAAAAAAAGTTAAAATCAAAATTAAAACCTAATTACTAGCTAATTAATTACCTCAGAGACCCGTTTCAAATCAACCACGCAGCGAAAGAGGGAGACGGTGAAATCGGACTTGCAAAACCCGACCAATTAAACAAAACAAAAATTGCAACACACGCAAAGATTGCCCTGAAATCGGTGGATGGGAAAAGCGTGCCCGCCGCTCTCTCTATCGGCTGCATTTTTTAAAAGTGTCATACGGCACTTCCTATTCCTGGGATTTCTTCCTCATCGGCCAGCAATTCAGCATCAAATATGAAAATTGTGAAAAAAAAAAAAAAAAAAAAGAGGAAGAAGAAGCTAATTGAAATGGTTGTTCTGGAGAAGCAAGGCGGAGAGGGAGATTATATAGAGGTATGGTATCTATAAGGTGAAAACCCTAATAACCTAATTCTTTTTTATTATTTTGTAAAACCCTAGTGGTAATTATTTGTGTCCGGGCCGGCTGGGCATTCATTTTGTTGGTTCGGTAAAATGGATTTCTGAGGCCCAATTTATTTGGGCTTTCCTCTGCCCTTTCTTTTCCCTTTTTTTTTCTCCTTTGAAGCTGTGTTTCCTTTGCCTTTGGGCATTTTTTCTGATGTTAATTGTTTCTAAGGGTTAATTACAATTAGTTCCTGTAAGGTTTAATCTGCATCTTACTTTACCCGCTAGCCATTTCTTGTTGCAGCTTAACCTCTTTTACCCCCTAATTTTTCCTCCGTGCTACTTAACGCCTCGTGCGACAAAATTATCCCTTTACTCATATGATTTTTCATTTTCTATTGCTTTCGTCTTTCCTTTTTGACTTTCCCTTTTCTTTTTCTCCTTTCTCTTCCAACCAAAAAATTCATTCCCAATGACTAGGCCTAATTTTTTTTTTTTTTTGCGAAAAACCAAAAGCAAAGAAAATTCACATTATTTAATGACCATGTAGCAGTTAATATTAATGTAATTTCTTTTGTCTCACATGGCATTATGTGAAAGATTAGGTGGTAAAGTGAGAATCAATGTATTGTAATTGGCCCTTCTATTACCATGAATTGGCAGTTTAACAAAACAATGAGAAATTTTGAAAATACACAAGAAATGACAAAAGGTTAGCATTACTAAATCAAATTTTTTTCTTATTGGATAGGTAAGTTTTTAGCCTATCTAATATAATCTAATTTAATCCCTCAAGTATTATAAAAAGAGAAGGGGAGTTACCGTAGCAGCCCTAGTGATTGCCACATAGCTCCCCTTCTTTTTGACAAGTGGCGTACTCCTTTTAAGGAAGGTGATTTAATTTCTTTTCTTTTTTCTTTTTTCTTTTTTTTGTTATTTTTTCCCTTATTTTCTCCTTCCCTTTTGACTAAGACAAAAACCTACGCAAATCCTACTGTACCGCCGCTTCATCCCGTCCCACCCTTTACCTCTTTACCTGCTTCCACGCTTCATACCTTTCTCTTTCAATGTTTTTTTTCTAAATGAGGCGAATTTACTAACACAGCTCATATTGTTAATTTTCTTTCTAAAATTTTGCCAATGTATTCCTATTTATACTTAAGGACATGTGAAGGTGTATGTATTTGTTAGAATTAATTTTACAAAAAAAATTTCACGCTTTCTTTTTTCAGTTAATTTTTAACTTAGCACTGTCTTATTTTTGGGCTAATGTTTCGAATTAGCAATGCTAAATAGAGACACTATCATGTTGAATCTATATTTGCCACATATTTAATTCTTATATTGCTACTATTTTTTTAAATAAAAATATAAGTATATATATTTTAAACAATGTTTTAGATGGGCCCAATCTGTGCCTTGCACAGCGTGATTTTCCTAGTCTAATATGTGTATTAATTTTCTGTGTACTTCCCTATATACTAGGTTGTTGAGTTGTCCTATTCAATATTCTGCCAAGTGGATGCCGCATCTTTTGTCTCGTGTACATATTCCATAATTTATTTGGTGAGCTTTGAGTTGTTTTACTTTTTGTTACATCAATCAATCTAGTCCTTTTCCACGCATATCTTTTCCATAATTTCCGTAGGAATTGTGTATAAATTTCAAAATACATTTGTCCTTCTTATCGTTATGACTTAATATGACTTATATAGTTTCCAAATTTTGAATGCCGTAAAGATACAATCATTCATTAATCCCCTTTAGGGGCAAAGTCTGCGCAATGTGCGGGAGTGAATACCTGTATTATAATTTATTAAGTATCAAGAGATTAAGAAAGTAAAAAATATTATCAATATTGGTAAGAAAATGAGAAAATATTGTGATTTTTAAATACACAAATAAAATCAAGGAAAACATGACGATCACGGAAGTTACGGACAACTTATGACCACACATTGCATTAGTTAGCCAACTTGCAACTTGTATCTCCGGTGGCATAACATAATTGCTCAAAAAACCACTTGATTCTTTTACTCTTAAACAATGGGTCCTCTCTAATTCTCCTTTGTCACAACTTGGAAGAGCAAGCACCAAATTGTATTTGGGAGATCACAGCGTTGTGATAAAATATATGTTATATAGATATAGTAATAAAAAGTATTCATTTCTCGATCTCATTTTTCTTATACAATAAAAAATGAAAATTAGCTTTTATGTGATTTTGTCATAAATGTTTATGCAACAAAATTCTAGAAATTCTAAATTACAAGTAAATGCAATCTCAAAATATTTAAAAGCACTAAAAGTGACATTTTTCATAGGCAAAAGCTGGATGTAGGGTGGCGCAATGAAATTTGTCAAAATTTGAAAACCAACCACAGAAAGACATTTGAAGAAAAGTGTCCAAATCTATTGGTCTTAAATGGACTTTTTGGACTGAGAAAGGAACGTGATAGGGTGCATTTTGGTGGGATATTTTGGGTCTAATTGCACAGTTATTTGACTAAATATTGCATTAATTGGGTGGACTTTACTCAGATATGATTTTGGTGCTAATTGCAGGATTTAATGCTGAAAAGTGCTTAAAATTAAAATTTAGAAGATTCGTCGTATGTGGGCACTTCAAACAGTGGGGTCCACTGAGAAGCGAAGAAATCAAATTGTAATAGATTTTATTTTATTTTATTTAGAAAGTCTTGTTTCTTTGAAGGCTAATTCCGATAAGAGGAAAGCTTTTTCCTGGAATTTCGGGACTACCAAAAACAAAAGGGAGGAAGTAGACTCCCAGGAGAAAAAAAAGAAGAGACGAGACATTTCGGTGCTTTTATATTGGCTCTCTCTCTCTAGTGGGGAGCTTTCTCTCTCTAAAATTGAGAGCATTCTCTCCTCTGGGTGGGAGACCGAAAATTGAAACTTGAATCTTCAAATTCCAAAACCCCGCTCAAAATCCAAAAACTTTGGCTCTCTCAAACACCACAAAGAATAACCTTAAACACAGCATTAGATCCCATAAAGAGATCCCAAACCTTAAAGTTAAGACAAGATCCATTGGAAGACTGAATTTGTGAAGTTAAAGGCAGACAAAAACAAATGACGGGGTCGTCAGTATTAAGACTGAAGTAAATGCTACCTATCAGCTAAGGCATAAACTGTTCAGGTATCTCTGGTCATTAACTACTCTACCATGCCTTAACTTGCATTTTCTAGTCTTGTGTACTCTTCTGAGTTCAGTTTTTTCTTGCATTTGCACGGTTAGGTCATTTTTGCCTATCTGATAGTGCATTTACCTGGAAAAGATAATAGACTGGTTGCCTTTTCTAACTGTTTAGCTAGGTTCTTTTATTTGCTAAGTTAAAGTCAGAGGAATCCCTCTTAGATCTCTTGGGTTCCATGGCGGATGAACTGGAGGAAATCTTGAAAAAATTTGCTCTCTCAAATCTAGAACAGAAGGGAGCATGGTTAGAATTGGATGATGTAGATCCAGGAGTCTCTGAATGCAAAAGCAGCCTCATTGGTAAAATCAGAGGAGAAAAAGTGGCAAACTATACGGGAGTAAAGAATTTTGTCACGGTAGCCTGGGGGTACCCAAAAGAACTCACAATGATTGAATTGGGGCCGAATCTTTTCCAATTCCTTATTCCAGAGCTGGAGAGCAGGGAAAGGATTCTTAATGGAGGGCCTTGGGTGATGGACAATCAAATTCTTGTGCTGAATAAATGGGAAGCAAGTATAGAGGAAAACTCTGAGGCTTTCAAATTTGCCCCACTCTGGGTGCAAGTATGGAACCTCCCTATTCACTGGATCTCTAAGGATGTGGGGAGGAAAATTGGAATGGTGTTCAAGGAGGTAAAGGATGTGATAATCCCATATTCAGGGGGAAAAGATGGGAAACACATGAAGATGCTAGTGAGTGCAGATATAACTCAGCCACTGCTTAGAGGTACCGCTGTTAAGATGAACGGAGTACAAAAATGGGTTAGTTTTAGATATGAAAGGGTACCAGATTTTTGTTATAATTGTGGAATAATTGGGCACAGTGAAAAGAAATGCAAAAATGTGGTGATTATTAGAAAAGGGCAACAAGAAAATCAGTATGGGCCCTGGTTGAGAACTCAGATTGGGAAAGGATCACCCCAAAAAGAAAGCAAAGTCAGCCCGTACACCCCAGATAGACAAGTGTGGGGATTTCATAATGGAGAATGGATGAAGAGATGTGGGGGAAATCAGTGATACAGGAGTCAATCCCTTACGAACATGAGCATGGCAAAGAAGGGGCTAAAAGTGTAAACACAGAAGTGCTGGGGCATGATCAAAAGGAGGGATCAAATGATAGGACTGAGAAATCAGTTCAGGAACATGAGGAGATACTAGATGCTCAAGAGGACGAATGGATAGAGAAGGCAGAGGAGGTGAATCAAAAAAGAAGTCTGATATCAGCATTGGAAGCAGAAAATAAAGGGAAGGAGATAATTCCAGTGGAAACTCACCCTGTATCCGGAGAGGTGGAAGAAAGCATCAATGGAAATAGGCTGGAGGTAGGAATAAGTATGGAATTAGAAATGCAGATGGATGAGATAGGAGTGGAGAAAAATATAGGGGTACGAACTAGAAGAGGAAGAAGAGTAAAACTGTTGAGTAAAATCAATGAAAGAAATAGGTAACCTCTGATGGAAATCCAGAACTTGGAAGTTGGAAATGGACAGAACACCAAAAGGAAATTTCACATTGTGGATGAGGAAATGGCTGATATGGCAGTAGCTGATCAGACTGCTAAAAGGAACAGAACAATGGACGGGGAGGGAAGTAACAATCAGATCAGAAGAGAGGAAGAGACCAGCCCTATTTGGTCTCTCAATCAGTCATGAGAGCTCTGGTGTGGAATTGCCAAGGTGCTGGGAGCCCCTTGACAGTTCCCCATCTGAAGGATGTTAATAGACTCCTCTCCCCAAGTATCATTTTCTTAAGCGAAACTAAAAACAGGAAAAAGTATATGGAAAAAGTAAAAAATATCTTGAGGTTTGAAAACAGCTTTATAGTTGAAGCTATGAACAAAACTGGAGGAATGACCATTTTGTGGAATAATGAGGTCAAGATTTCTGAGGTACAAGCTTCGGCCTTTACTATAGAGGCAAAAGTGGAAGATGAGGAGAAAAGGGAAAGCTGGTGGTTTGTAGGTGTTTATGCCAGCTGTGACAGTCATATAAGGAAGGGACAGTGGGAGGTGATTAATAGAAGGAAGTCAGGTTGGGGGGATAAATGGATTATCATGGGGGATTTCAATGATATAACCTCAAATGAGGAAAAATGGGAGGGAAGGGTTAGAGATGCTAAAAACTTCCAAGATTTTAGGGAATTCATTAATGACAATAAGTTAATAGATATTGGCTATGAGGGGAAGCCATGGACGTGGTGCAACAATTGGTATGGGACTAGAGAAGTGAAAGAAAGACTTGACAGGGGGTTGTGTATGGTGGACTAGTCTCAATGTTATGCTGATGCAAACTGTACACATATTGAATCCCATGCTTCAGACCATAGTATGTTAGTGCTTGATACTCAGAAAGTCAGGAAGAATAGGAAAAAAAGATTTCAGTTTGATAAAAGATGGATCCAACAAGAGGATGTTGAGGGAGTGGTTAAAAAGGCTTGGAGCACCCATTGTGAGGGAACAAGATGGTTCAAGGTTAAACAGAAGATTAGGAACTGTAGAGTGGAACTATTAAAGTGGAGCAGCAGCAAGAAAGGGAACTCACTTTAAAAAATCAAATGGTGCAAAAAGCAAATTGATGACATCAAGACCTCAACAACTGAAAACAAAAAGCAACAAGTGCAGGAAATGAAATGGCAGTTGAAAAAGGCATATGAGGATGAAGAAGCATACTGGAATCAGAAATCTAGGCTAAGATGGTTGAAGGAGGGCGATAAGAATACTCAATTCTTTCATGCTACTGTTAAAGGAAGGAGGAAAAGGAACAAAATCCAGAATCTGAGAATGGCTAATGGAGAATGGACTGCAAATGAAGATGAACTAGGGAAAGAAGTAGCAAAATACTATAAGGATCTGTTTAAGAGTTCAGTAACTGGGGAACTAGAAGAGATATTAAATGGGATTCCAGTGACAATAACTGAACAAATGAATAAGGAGCTAACTAAAAAAGTGGATGAAAATGAAATCAAGTCTGCTTTCTTCTCTATGGATCCTAATAAGGCTCCTGGGAGTGATGGCATGTCCCCTCTATTCTTTCAAAAATTCTGGAGCATTATTAAAAAGGATTTGGTAAACGCAATCCAAGGTTTTTTCCATCATAGTGTTATCTTAAAAGCCATAAACCACACAGTTATATCCCTGATCCCAAAAATTGATTGTCCCATAGAGATTAACCAGTATAGACCTATAAGTCTTTGCCAAGTAGTCTACAAAGCTCTAGCTAAAATTCTTGCCAACAGACTGAAACCTTTTCTCAGTAGGTGCATCAGCAAATCTCAATCTGCATTCGTACCAGGTAGGCAAATTTTAGATAATATCATTCTGTCCCATGAGTTAATGCATTATCTGAAAAACAAAAGGCAAGGTAGAGTAGGCTCTATGGCTGTGAAACTGGATATGTCGAAAGCCTATAACAGGGTGGAATGGAGGTTCCTAAAGGCAATAATGGAGAAAATGGGATTTTGCTCTACTTGGGTAGGATGGATCACAGCATGCATCAGCTCAGTAACATATTCGTTCAACATCAATGGTGAGCAGAAGGAGTTTGTCACCCTCACTAGAGGCATAAGGCAGGGCGATCCACTCTCTCCCTACTTGTTTTTACTATGTTCAGAAGGACTATCAAATCTACTACAGAAAGCTAAGGTGGAGAAGGAGCTGACTAGAGTAAAAATTAGTAGAGGGGCGCCTGCAATCACCCACCTATTCTTTGCTAACGACTCCCTTGTCTTCTGTAAGGCTAACAAACAGGAAGCTGGAAAACTGATGATGATACTCAAGCAGTATGAAGAGGCTATGGGGCAGCTCATTAATAAGGAAAAGTCATCTGTATACTTTAGCAAAAATACAATGCAATTTGTGAGAAGTGAGGTCTGTCAAGCCATGGGATCAATTAAACAGGTAGGACAAGGTAAATATCTTGGACTACCTATGATAATCACGAGATCCAAGGAGCAGGTGTTTGGATTCATAAGGAATTCTGTTGACAAGAAATTGCAGGGATGGAAAAACAAGCTGCTAAGTCAAGGAGGGAAGGAGATAATGCTTAAAGCGGTAGCAATGGCCATGCCTACCTATACTATGTCTTGCTTTAAACTACATATGCAGGGAGTTGAGTTCTAAAATGGCAGATTACTGGTGGGGTGACAATGATGGGAAGAAAAAAATACACTGGATAGGATGGAAAAAAATGGCAGCGAAAAGAAGCAAGGGGGGATTAGGATTTAAGGATCTGCAACTGTTCAACAAAGCTCTGCTGGCTAAACAAGTCTGGAAGTTAATTACACAACCAAACTTGCTAGTCAGTAAAGTGTTAAAGGAGAAGTACTATCCTAAGCTATCAGTTTTCAATAGCAAGGTGCCTCAGAATGCATCGTGGATCTGGAGGAGCCTATCTGGGGTAAGAAATTGCAGTAAGGAATCAGGAGGAGAATAGGTAATGGGAAGGGGACAAGAATTTGGGAAGATAATTGGATCCCAGAGACGCCAGGAGGGAAACCAACATCTGTTAAGCCCCAGGGGTGCCAACTAAAACTGGTTTCTGAACTGATTAGGAACAATAGATGGAATAGAGCCCTTATCTTCAAAACTTTCAACCATCAAGATGCTGCAAGAATCCTGACTATACCAATAAGTGTGACAAGAATAGAAGGCAGCTACTACTGGGCGCATAATCAAAATGGACAATATACAGTTCAGTCTGGATACAAGGCTTGGGTGAAGAAAAAGGAAATGGAGATATCTGGAAGGAGGGACGAAGCTGGAACTAGCCTGGATGGAACCATCTCTCAAATATGGAGGTCACTGTGGGAGCAGAACGTAAGTCAAAAGATGAAAATTTTCATATGGAAGTGCTTGCACAGGGGACTACCAGTTAGAGAAGTCATCTACTCAAGGACTAGGCAAGGAACCCCGATATGTGCTGGATGTGGGGCAAATGAAGAAACAATTGAACATATGCTACTCCAATGCCATAAAGTCAAGGAAATCTGGGAAATGGCGCCAGTGAAGTGGGATGGAATAGAACACCTGTCAAATTGCTTCACCAAATGGTGGTCTGCAATACATGAAGCTCAAGTGAGCAGAAGAGGGTAGGATCAGGTCAACCTTACCATCAATATACTCTGGCAGATCTGGAAGGCAAGGAACAATAGAGAGTTTAACCATAAGGAGAAGGAGCCTTTTAAGATAATAGAGAAGGCTCTAAAGGAATGGACAGAATTTGAAGAAGCTAACAAATGGAAGGATGCTGGGAATAGCACTCTGGAAACAGAGGAACAGCAAAGGGCAGATCAAGAGCAAATGGAGTGCCATACTGGACTGCTGTTAAAGATTCATACCCACCAAAGTAAAGATCAACCAACTGTGGGGATTGGAATCTCAGCAACAGACTATATGGGACAATTGCAAGCAGTTTGGGCACTAACAGAAAGGACATCATGAGATTTACTACAAGACCAAGCTGCAGCAGTCAGATTAGCTCTACTGAAAGCTGGTAATCAAGGATGGAGGAACATTCAAGTGGAACTGGACAACCGAAAGCTGGTAGATGCCATAAAGAAACCAAGACACCACAATCATCTGATGGCTATTCTAATAGAGGATATAAGGTCCATTTGTAATTTGTTTCAAAAGTGCTCTATCTCTTTTGCTATTTCAAGGAAAGTAGAATGTATTAAGTTGAGCTTGCATGCTCTAAACATCTGGATAGATGAAGAATTGGTGAATCCCAATCTTAGATGCTAGTGCATCAGTAAGTTGCTGGGACAGTTTGTTCCTTTTCTTTGGACCGTTGTCCAAACACTGTACAGGTTAAGGAGATATATATAAAATGCTAACGTTTCGGGAAAAAAAAAAAAAGACTCCCATGAGGACTACTTGTTTTGGAGGAGAATTTCGTTTGACAGAGTTTTTTCTTTTTTGTCGTTATTCTTTGGAATTTCGTAAGCCTGAGCTTTGTAAAGCAATCAGGAGACAAAAGCTACCGTTGTTGACATTGCAAGTTGCTTTTCCAATTGTATTGACCAATTTGAGTAAGAAAGCAATTGAAAAACCCTTTTTCTCGTATGATCTGCTTAGCAATTAGGAGAAAACAGGGATACCTTTATGGTAGGAACCTACCTATGGTAGGAAGGCCGGCAAAGAGCGACACGTGTTGGGGTGCATACAGTCTAAACGGAGACGTTAAATTGTTGCATAGCGCGTGAAGAGGAAATTAGATAGAATCGTTTGTGGATACAACCAAAAAGCACACTGACTTCCGTACGAGTTGGGCCAGGAAATGTTATTGCAAGTTAAAACCAGAGGCATTTATATATTTGCAAATGTACCCATTACCAATGGAAAAATGCTGCAAATGCCTTGGACAAAAAATGTGTGTAAAGAAGGTATCGAAATTTTAAAAAATAATAAATGATTATCGCACACGCGTGGGGGATAATAATTTGGAAGAAGGAAAGGTGGAGATAAATGAAAGGATTCAAGCCTTCATTAAATTTATATACATATATAAATTTAGTACCAAGTGTTGAGCTTAAGCATGTGGGAAAATGGAGTAGTAACTAGCGTTATGGTAAAAAAATAGTTTTAGACATGATATAATAGGTTATAATAATTTTATCAACCATTTGATTACCTGTTGAACTTATTCACTTGAATAGGATTATGCGTAAAAATAAGGAAGTAAGTTTGTCATCTAAAATAGAAAGTTAACGTAATAAACTAGTAACTTTTGCAGCCCAAAAGGTGAATTGAAAGTATTATGAAACATACTTTTTAAAAAGATAAATTACAATTTTTATCCTGAATATAGTTTTGAGGGAGTAAGTTTATTCAAAGTAATAGTATGTTTTTATACATAAATAATCATTTTTACTTATAACATAGTAAATTTGATTAATGACAAAAACATGCTAATTTGTGGCAAAAATATTCTATTATGCTTAAAAAACTTATGCCAAGGCCATATTTTATTGTTATTTGAAATAACACTAAAATGTTTTATTAATGATTAAAACTGAGTACCTTACTTGGTAAGTACTATTTATATACTTGTATAAATACTTGATCATATGTGAATAAATTAATATTTTTGAAATTTATACATAATTAAATTTTTTGTGTTGCAGTTTTAAAAAAAGTAAGCGAAATTTTTTTTACGCAGAACACAAAAATCCACAAGTCAAAATAGTTGGTTTGAAAGGGAAAGATATAGCTGAATATCATTGTTTAAAGTGCTAAACAAATAGATGTAAAATATTGGTTAAAAACTGGTACTTTGACATATAATAAAGGAAAGTCATAAAAAGCAGGCTATTTATGGAAAAAGTTCTCATTAATAAAAATACCAACTCTTCACGGCTTTCTTACAAGACCTCCAAAGAATGAGCAAAGTACCAATAGTTGACATAGTAAATTTTTCGATTTATACAGAATTAAATTGTTTCTTGCATTTTAAAAAAAATAATGAAAATTTTTTATCAAAAGCACATAAGTCAAATGAATTTGTCTATAAGGGAAAGGAATAGCAAATATGTACTACAGTGCTATTTTTGAAAAATACCTCGAAAAATATGTAATCCAAGCGGAACCGATTCTTTATTATTTAAAATACCAAATCTGTGATTGTGTTTTAACTGTTATCCATTGGTATTCTAAAGTATCATGTTTCCATCAAATACCACCTCTTTAACACCCATTTTCCCGTAAAAAATTTATTTATTGGATAAAATAAAAATAAACCGGTTTTGTAATAAAATACTAGCTCTTTATAGTTTCCCTCCATTATAAGAATAGAGTACCCATTTTTTCATTAAAAAATTTATTTATCTGATAAAATAAAAATAAATTCGTTTTCCAATAAAATACTAACTCTTTATGGCTTTCCTGCATTATAAGAACAGAGTATCCATTTTTGCATAGAAAAATGTATTTATCGAATAAAATAAAAATAAATTTGTTTTTCAATAAAACACTACATCTTTATGGCTTTCCTGTATTATAAGAACAGAGTACCCATATTTTCATAAACCAATTTATTTATCGGATAAAATAAAAATAAATCCATTTTCGAATAAAACACTAGTTCTTTATGACTTTCCTCCATTATAAGAACAGATTACCCATTTTTTTATAAAAGAATTTATTTATCGGATAAAATAAAAATAAACCCATTTTTCAATAAAACACTAATTCTTTATGGCTTTTCTCCATTATAAGTAGGGCCCGGATCCGTCAAATTTATCCGGACATGGGTAGGGATTTAGTTCCGTTACCCGGAAACAGATCCGGATCCGTTTTGTCAAACAAAAAAACGGGTCGGGTAGGAATATAGTATTCCGGCCCGTATTGGACCTGGATCCGAATATAAATGGATTAATAATTTAAAAAAAAAATATTTATTAATATAATTTGATTAGGATGATGTATTTAAGTAATCAATATAATTGGACCCAGATCCTAATCAATATAATTTGATTAGGGTGATGTATTTGAATAAGGTTAATTTGATTTCTTTTCTTATTTGATTTTTTTTTTGTATTAGTTAGAAATTAGTTTATAAATATATGTTTTTTTCTCAGGAATTATAAATTTTGTTAGTTTTTTTTTATATAGACCTGAATCCAGATCTGGGACCCGTCGGATCCGGATCCGGAACATAAAGTAAAAGACCCGTCGGGTAAACGGGTTGGATCCGGATCCGATAGTGTGCCGGGTCCGGGTCTGGAATAATGAATTTCGGCCCGGACCTGACCCATTGACAGGCCTAATTATAAGAACACAGTACCCGTATTTCCATAAACCAATTTATTTATCGGATAAAATAAAAATAAATCAATTTTCTCATAAAACACTAGCTCTTTATGACTTTTCTCCATTATAAGAACAGAGTACCCATTTTTTCATAAAAGAATTTATTTATCGGATAAAATAAAAATAAAAAGAAACCCGTTTTTCAATAAAACACTAGCTTTTTATGACTTTTCTCCATTATAACAACAGAGTACCCATTTTTTCATTAAAAAATTTATTTGTCGGACAAAATAAAATAAACCCGTTTTTCTATAAAACGCTAACTCTTTATGGCTTTCCTACATTATAAGAACAGAGTACCCATTTTTTATAAACAAATTTATTTATTGGATAAAATAAAAATAATTCATTTTTCAATAAAGCACCAGCTACTTATGGCTTTCCTCCATAAATTATCTATTTTCATAAGTTAATTTATTAGTTGGATAAAATTAGAATAAAATTAGGTTGACAGCAAATTACTTTTTACGATAAAATTGAAATACAGGAAAATAACCTATAGCAAGTTTTAAGTCCATTTCCATTACAAAAATATGCTAGAAATTCTTTTTGCAAATGCAATACACCTAATTCATAAAATCTCAAGAAACCTTTACAACCGTTATGCAAAAGCAACTTATTCATTCTAAATTTTTAGCATCAATTTGATTATCTATTGGATATATCCACCTAAATAGGATAATTTGTATTTTCTGGAACACGAGATATAATAAGAATTAAACTTGTATTAATGTAGACCTAACAAAATGAGAGAAATATCATAACAATTAATACAATAATAAGAATAATAGAGTTGGTATAACAAAATTAGTATAGTCTAGAATTTTATTTTTTTGTGTAGATAGTTCACGAATATGAGATTGAACCACTAAAAAAAAGACATCTATATCTATCTATATGTATTGCAGATGGAATTTTGGATAAGGAGCTTTCCAAATTGTCAAAAGTCTGAATACTATTTTATTACAATTTTACATTTCTAAAATTAATAAATGTTTATGTCACAACTAATCCTTTAACTGCTCGTACAAATCCTATACTCATGCTCATATTTTTTCCACATTTCCCTCACGTTTTCCCCACTAACCCATAAAATTAAAACTCCTAAATTTTAACTAACAGATAATAACCACCTATGTGAAATGATATATGCAAATTTCAATTAATGTCTCATATTTACTGCTGACTTTACAGATAGTAATAACTAACAGTTATTACTGACATTTATATCTCACACTTACCACATTACTCATAGTAATAACTAACTGTTAATTTAAGAAATTCGCAACTACGAAAGTCACATATCCAAAATTTAGGAGCATGTTTAAATTATAATTTTCACAATTCAATGTATTTTATTGTCATAATATAGTTTATTCTCATAATCATTCACAAAATTGATGCTCACTAATCCAATTGACCCATTTAATTTGTCATCCTATAAATTGAATATAGCGAAAAAATTATGTATCATACATTCACCATGGATAAATCTCAATCACAAACATTTCAGTCAGTGACAAAGCCAAGATTATTTTTCTACACTGGGGCTAAAATTTTTCTAGAGGGGGTAAAATGAGTACTCTATTTTTATAATAGAAGAAAACCATAAAAAGTTAGTGTTTTATTGAAAAATGGATTTATTTTTATTTCAGTCGATAAATAAATTTGTTTATAGAAAAATGGGTACTCTGTTTTTATAATAGAAAAAAGCTATAAAGAGTTAGTGTTTTATTGAAAACGAATTTTTATGTATTTTATCCGCTAAATAAATTTGTTTATGGGAAAACATCTTTAAAGAGGTGGCATTTGATGGGATCATGATACTTTAAGATACCAATGAATAACAGTTAAAACACAATCACAGATTTGACATTTTAAATAGTAAAGAATCGGTTCCGTATGGATTACATATTTTTCGGGATATTTTTCAATAACAACCCTATAGTCCTTCGAACATGAACTACAAGTACTGTACGTATCTGCTATTCTTTTCTCTTTTAGACCATTCCTTTTGACTCATGTGCTTTCTCATAAAACATTTTCATTCATTTTTTTAAATGCAAAAAAAATTAATGAAATATGTATAAATAAAAAAAATACTATTTTAATTATTGCCACTTTGCTCATATGTTATAAGACTGATAAGAAAACCGTGAAGCGTTGCTATTTTTATGAATGATAACTTTTCCCGCAAATGGCCTGCTCTTTATGGCTTTCCTTTATTATATGTCAACACACCTGCTTTTAACGAGCATTTTACATCTAATTTACTTAGTACCGTAAACAATGATATTCAAAATGTTTCTTTCCCTTTTAGACCAACTACTTTGACTTGTGATTTTTTGTACTCCCAGAAAAAAGATTTTCACTTACTTTTTTTTTTTAAACTGCAAAAGAAAAAATTAATTTCCCTATAAATTTAAAAAATACTTGTTTATTCACATACGATCAAGTATGAATACAAGTATATTAACAGTACTTACTAAGTAACGTACTCAGTTTTAATCATTAACAATACATTTTAGTGTTATTTCAAATAACACTAAAATATGGGCTTCGTATAAGTTTTTTAAGCATTATACAATATTTTGGCCATAAATTAGTGTGTTTTTGTTATTAATCAAATTTACTATGTTATAAGTAAAAATCACTAATTATGTATAAAAACATACTTTTACTTGAAATAAACTTATTTTCTCAAAAGTATATTTGGGATATACTATTGTAATTTATCTTTTTAAAAAGTATATTTCATATTACTTACAATTTACCTTTTGGACTGCAAAAGTTACTAATTTATTACGTTAATTTACTATTTTAGATGAGAAATTTACTTCCTTATTTTTACCCATAATCCTATTTAAGTGGATAGGTCTAACAGGTAATCAAATGGTCACTAAAATTTTTAGAACCTATTATATCATGTCTAAAACTGTTTTGTTTACCGTAACGATAGTTATGGGACCATTTTCCCGAATGCTTAAGCTGAACACTTGAGTACTAAATTTATATATGTATATAAATATAATGAAGGTTTCAATCTCTTTGTGTTTCGCGTTGCCGTGGAATTACTATGTTTACCTCTGCTCCAATTTTCCTTCTTTCAAGTTATTATCCCCGACACGTGTAACATTTATATTTATTAATTGTTAAAACTTCAGTACCTTCTTTACACATATTTTTTTGTCGAAGGCATTTGCAGTATTTTTTCGCTGCTAACGGGTACATTTGCAAATGCATAAATACCGGTGGTTCTGACTTGCAATTACCCTTTTCTGGCCTAACCTACTATATTGGAAAATGGAAGTCCGAACGTGTGCTTTTTTGCTTGTATCCACAGACTAAAATTTAATGTTTGCTCTTCACGTGCTCTTCCAGAATTTAACATCTCCGTTTATACTCCGTTCAACTCCAACACGTGTCATGCTCTGAGTGGCATGCTCTGAGTGGCTGCCTACGACCGACAGGAATGGTCAAAGGCCATAAAGGTTTCCCCTTCTCCCCTGCCCCTCTCCAATCTCCATCATTGCTTGAAAAGAGTTGAATTTAAAACAGTTTGCAAGGAATCGAGCCACGCATGATTGTCCCAATCAATATAGGCTGCTTAGACATTACAATTCCTTCTCGCCTGTAATTCAATGGTGCTGTCCCGTTACTTCAACTGTTTCCATCTAATCGTACTCCTAGAATTAGTGGAAATTCAAAGATAGAAAAGGGAACTTATTAACAAAATACATACATTTGGCAGAGTCTCAAGGTTTTCGGCTTCTTCAAGTTTGCTTGCAATTTCAAGGTAAAAGTAGATCATACTCCATCTGAATTGTGTAATTTTTGGAGTTGTTTCTTGCTTCATCATGTTATAATAGCTTTACGTGTCAAGGATATCTTAATTCGATAATCATCCGTTCACCAACACTCAAAAATCATGCTTCTTGTAGTAGTGAAAGCTAAACGAAAATATAGAACACACTTTTGTCTATTGGCTGAGTCTTGCGGTTCTCAGCTTCTTCAAGACTTCTTGGCTTGAAAATTTTGCTTGTCCAAGATTTCAAGCTACAATTATGTCAAACTCGAACTTAATTTTGCAAGTTTTTTAGTTGTTTCATATTGTCTTCGTGGTGACTTTAGCTTTACGAGGCACAAAGATCTTCATCAATTCTTTTATCTTTCAACTGGGAGTGCTCTTTTTAAGCTTTTCACATGATTGACATTTTACATAGATCTGCCCAAACTAGAATGTATTAGATCACTGTATGTACATATGGGATTAGGAGAATAAGCTAAGGCTTAGTTTGGGAGTTTGTAGAGAAAGTTTAAATTATGAGAGAAAAGAAAGGAAGAGAAGCGATTTTCAAGTTGTTTGGGAGTTGAAGAATGATGTGGAATGATTTTGGACATGTTGGGTTTAGTTCATCATTCACGATTATGTGCAAGTTGAGTGGTGTTGTAAAGAAAATTCGTATCAAATTAAAATCACAGTACAGATTGGTTTGCTGACATAAACATCTCATCAAAGAACATTTTTTGTCTGAATTATTGTTACAGATTGATTTGCCGACATGAAAAATCTCACCAAAGAACATTTTTTGTCTGAATTATTGTATTAAAGTGCTGAAGTTTTCTGGTTTTGACATTACTAAAGTGCTGAACCTTTCTCAAATATGATTTTTGTTTTGGAGCCAAGGAGGTTGAATTGAGTTTGAGAAGAAAGATGTGAATTGGACTTTTAAATCCTTTTCCATCTGATATTCTGTTCTTGTTATTCAATTGTGGTTGCAGGATGTCGTTTGTGTAATTGGATAGAAATTTCAGCCCCGCCTTAATTTGCAGCCCTTGGGGCCTCACGTCTTCCATCTTCCACAAGTTGAATGTGATTTTTGGTTCTTGATGACTAAATTAGTTCAAATGCATGACCTCTCAATTGAAAATTTTTTGATAGCTCACCACCAGATGCACATGCATCACACGTGCTTTTTCCTAGTAATATTTAGGAATACTACAAAAAGTGTCTATCTGAAAGACTGATAGAGGTGGTTCTCGTGCAAAGAAATTTTTTTTGGGGGAGAAAGAAAGAACTTATATTTGATTGATGAAATTTTCATCGCATTGCATTTAAGAAAAATGACAACAGTTAGCTACATCAATTGGATTAAATTTACACTACCAAGTACAAAACCAGTGCTTCTCAGAGATTTCTTTATTTGCATTGACTGTTCTTCAGATTCTGATTATGTTTGGCATTAATCAAATCAAAAGAAAAACTAGTTTACAAAGATAAAGAGAAAAATGGAGACAGGGTGTGGGATGATTAGTAGGGTAATGTATTAAAGTCATGTTCAGTGAAATTGTTGAATTAAGGATCTAAAAATGCTTGATTAATTCAGTGTTTTACAGTTCATGTTCTTCTAAGTTTTACAAGATTGATCTTGATACAGTTTTGACATTTCTTCAAATATTGAATGACCTATTCTACTTTTGGCAGTTGGAAGAACTCTAGATAAGCTTATAGGTGCATAAATTTTGGATTGACTGAAGAACATATATTTTCCTACTAAATCTATCATGATTGTGTTATTAACTTTACAAAACAATGTGCAGACTGAGTTCAGTTTCATGCTAACTTTGATGTCCTCTTCCATTTTAAGATTTGGATATGCTTTAATTTGCCTTGTGAATCTAAGCTTGACACATTCTTGCATTCTCAAATCCTACTAGATGATACAATCATTTGGAAAAGCTCTCGCCAAAAAGACCATGGAGATTGTAGTAGAAGATTGCATGGGAGGGAGCAATGTGGACAACATGCAAACGCTGAAAAGAAATTGGCAAGAGTTGAGCTGCAAAGCATCAGATGTCGAAGAGGAAGTGAAGAGAGAAGAAATGTCAGGTAAAACGAAAAGGAAAATTGAAGTTGACAATTGGTTAAAGGAGGTTAAATATTTAAATCCTGAAATCGATGCACTGGAAACAAGAAGATCATCTTGGAGGCTTCCATTGAAGGAGGATCCTGTGCGGAAGCTGCAATTTCAGGTGAAAGAACTTATTGATCAGAGCCGTCACTTCAATGGGCTTGTGCTCCATACTTATGACAACATTGTGGAGTCATGCTTGCCAACCAAATTGTTTGGAGAAAAGGTCAAACAAAATTTGGAGAGAATTTGGCCATGCTTGGTGACCGATGACATATCAAACATTGGAATTTATGGGATGGGAGGAGTTGGCAAGACCACATTGGTGAAGCACATCAATTACTATCTTCTACAAAAAGGTTATCAAGTTCTTTGGGTGACAATTTCTCAAGAGTTCAGTATTAAGAGTTTGCAAGAAAAGATTGCCAATGTCTTAGGTGTTTGTTTATCAGATAAGGACGATGAAGTAGTAAGGGCATATGTATTGTATGGGGCATTAAGGAGATTGGAGAAATTAACAGTGCTCATATTGGATGATGTTTGGCAATAGTTTTGTTCACACAGGGCAGGGATTTCTCTTGATGCAAACAAGTGCAGGTTGATATTGACTACTCGCTCACTAGAAGTGTGTGACAGGATGCAGTGTCAGAGAATATTTGAAGTGAAAATTCTGGATTCAAATGAAGCTTGGGAATTGTTCATGTATACACTAGGAGACAAGAAAGTGCTTCATATAGATGTGGAAGAGATTGCCAAGTCTGTTGCCAAAAGGTGTGCCGGTTTGCCCCTTGGTATCGTCACTGTGGCTGGGAGCATGAGAGGTGTTACTGACATATGTGAGTGGAGAAATGCATTGGAACAATTGAATTCATGTTCAATAGGGCATGATGAGATGCAACGCGATGTTTTTTCCATTCTTGAGTGGAGTTTTGACCGATTAAGCAAATATGAACAGAAATGTTTCCTGTATTGCTGTCTTTATCCAGAAGATTGCAGGATAGCAAGAGAGGGATTAATAAATCTCTTCATTAGGGAAGAGTTGATGCCTAAACGAAGCTCAAGGTTAGCAGAATTTGATCAAGGTCATAAGATATTAAACAAACTAGTAAAAGTTTGCTTGCTGGAAGAAACTACAGATGACAGGGGCAATGAGTGTGTAAGAATGCATGATTTGATAAGAGGTATGGCATTAAGGATCACCAGTGGAAACTCTACTCTAAAGATCAGCGGAGATGTACCGAGGTTCTTGGTGAAGAGCATACGAATCGGAAATTCCAGAGTGGCATTCGAAGAAAAAGAATGGACAGAAGATCTCCATGCATTTTCCATCTATTCAATTGGAAGTGCAATAGAAATTCCACCAGGCATGTCACCAAAGTGTCCCAAGCTCTCAACCTTGCTTCTTCGTTCGCTACACATAGGAAGAATTCCAAATACATTCTTTAAGCACATGTCTGGACTTAAGGTTCTAGATCTAAGACACAATAGATTAATAAAAGAGCTGCCTGACTGTGTTTCAAACCTGGTGAGTCTCACTGCTTTGGTGTTACAGAATTGTATCCACCTCCAATCTGTGCCACCATTAGGAAATCTTACACAATTGAAGGAATTGGACCTGTCTGGGTCTGGAATTGAGGATTTACCCCAAGGCTTGAAATCATTGGTCAACCTGGAAAGGCTGGACATGCTCAAATGCCAAAATCTTCACAGGGTGATAATACCAAAAGGGACATTTTCTGAATTGAGTTGTCTCCAACAGCTAGTATTGGATCCCTACTATTTTGTACAAGTCAATGATCCAGAAGTGTCAAACCAATTAGAAGTATTTACTGGATGCTTACCATTTAATGACTTCTATGAAATCTCTAGGTGGCCAAAACATTATACTGTTGAATTCAATGAGTTTTTACCTGAGGATGGGTACTTTGATCATGATGATGAATACATTAATGGTCATTCTCAAGAGCTGTTGGCTTTCCGTCAGTGTCACTTCTGGAGAGGATCGAATAATCCTGTTCTACTTCTGCCACATAATGTCAAGCATCTAAGACTTGTGAAATGTGTTAGCTTGGGCAATAGGTGCCTGTCAGATGTTTTTAAGAACTTTACAAGTTTGAAAGACTTGTCTTATTTGAGCATTATTGATGTAGATGACATCGAGTTGCCCTCTCCTCCGCCTCCTCTTCATGATCAGTTGGTAGTCTCCTGTTTTAATCCACTACAAAATCTACAAGAGCTAAAACTCGTAGACTTGCCGAATCTGGTTGATCTCTTATATTGGGAATCAGAATCATCTTTTCTGCCACCTGCCACCTTTTCTTCCCTTGCCTGTATCATGATTTCAAAATGTCACAAGTTGAAGCAGCTGTTCACTGTGCAGTTGCTGCAAGGCCTTCAAAATCTTGATGACTTATATGTTGATGATTGTGAAGGACTGGAAGAGATAGCAGAGGATGACGACGGAGTAGGACGTGGAGGAGAAGGAATTCAAAGTGAAGCCACCACCACTGTCATACTCCTGAAGTTAAGGCGTTTGTATCTGAATCGGCTTCCAGAACTGAAGCACATCTGGAATGCAGCCAAGATTTGCAAATCACTTCAGTATATTAATGTACGTGACTGTCCGAAGGTAAGGAGGCTGCCTTTGTTTCTTCCCACTACCACTGCACTGCCATCTCCTCCAACCCTCTTATAGAAATCTATTGTGACCAAGGATGGTGGCAATCGTTAGTCTGGGAAAATCCCAATGACAAAGTTTCCCTTAAACCAATTTTTTCAAAAGAAAATGAAGAATGAATTGGAAGACCCTCTGTTTGATCAAATTCTTCACTGGTTGACATGTAAGTGTTTTTATCCCCTTCCTCTAGTGTTACCAAAGCATCCCCTTTTCTTTTAGCTCCCCCAAAATGAATTGCTTGTCTAGGAATCAATGCTAACTCTTCTCTTATTGAGTTCAACTTTTTCTCTGCCAACTACCTTTCTTTAGGTGCTTAGCTGCTTACACCCTTTTTTAAATTAAGTAATGTAATTTATTACGTATATTGTTTTACTTCTCTTTTTAATGCCTTTTGATTTCTGTGAATCTAATTATTTTTTTTCTTGTTTTTTGAATTCAATGTCATTATTAAATTGTAAAGTGAATGAGCTGAATTTTGTGTTCTTTTCTTTTCTTTTTTTTCATTCCCTGCAATTGAAGGTTGTCTTGTTTTCCCCTTTCTCTGAAGAGGCTTTCCAGATAAAGCTGTAAGGTATATATGTTTACCAATGCCTGTATTCCAAATGTTTTACTGAAAACCAAATAAGTTAAAAGGCTAGCTTTTTTCCTAATTTCCTATGCGGATTGAAGTTCTAGACATGTTCAGGGAGTGTTGGAAGAAAGCTTTCAACGGAGAAAGGCGAAGAAGGCCTCCTTCTGGGGGGCCCGAGCCGGAAATAGAATGCTAAGTAATTTACATGATTGTAATAATTTCGATACTGCCATGTATAAATTTCCTTTGTATGTCTGACTGTTGTAATGAACTGTTACTGTCAATTTTTCGTAGGTTAAAGCTTGCTATTTCTAGGTAGAAAGGAAAAAAAATTGCTGCTGCAATAGAGGTGAAGTTGCCAAAAAAAAAAGTATAACTTGAAGCCTTATCTACCAGCATCAAATATACTTTCATTATATGCTTCTTCCTTAGCTGTATTACAGTTGCGGTTTTGTGTCATGTCTAGCATTCTATTCCTAGCTAGTTGATGTTTTTCCTATACTTGCTTGGAATTGGAGTAGTCATACTACTTCTGACTATACCCGGAATATTAGTGAAACTGTTTTGGGGTATAATGCCAAAAGTTTTGGAGTTAGATTCTACTCCAACTTTGTGATTTCACTCTATCAATTCAAACCCTTTCATTATCTAAGATTTTTCCGGTTTTCCATTTCGAGAAACTATAACATCAATTGCACTGATAATTCATTATCTGAATTCTTTTGATTGGGAATAGGATTGTACATGCATGTTGAAGAGTGATCAGAATAACATTTGAATCCTTTCCGGAGTTAAGCGTTTAGATTTAAAATTAATTGACATAACAAAATCTTACATGAACTTCTCTATGTGACTTGAGCTTTTCTATCTGTTCTTTGGCAGCAGTCATCTATGAACATATCAGACCTGTATGGAATGATATTTTTCTTTTAAAAAAACGGATGGAAGAAAAACCTCAGATGGAGTTTCCTCTTGCAAAAGACAATGCAATTGTATGTCATCTTATATGGTGTTGACTTCTGTAACAAAAAAGCAGAGTATGTTTGAGATGGCAACTAGCTAATGCACAGTCATGCAATATACGAAGAAGCAAAATTTGAGGTCAGTAACTTTTGGTTAAGAAACTATCCTAATCAGTAATTAGTTTCCAGCTTATAATCAATTGAGTGTAATTTGAGCCTAAACAGGAAAAGAATATCAGAACTTGTAAAATAGCTGGCTGAAGTCTCAAGATGACAGCCTAGAGGACGTTTAGTAATATTATCTGTCAAAGGAAGTGAAGAAGTGGATGGTGCAATTGATCTAGTTTTGTTGCATGAAGAAGCAGAAACAAAATGACCAGAAGGCCAAGGTGCTGCAACATTGTCATTGAGATCGCTGGTAAATCCAATGCCTGAAATTTTATCAAATGTTACACCCAATGGCAAGTTAGGCATGAGAAAAGCAGAATCTAGAGAATACATAAGTAGTAAACTAGTCAAAGATAAGACTAAATTGACGTTCATTGTGGATCAAGAATCAAAGCCCTAGAATTTCAAAGTACTAAAAGCAAGAATTTAAGCCAATCTCAAAGGGAGATTTATCACAGAAAATATCCTCTTGATGCATCAACTGGTGAGGAATTATGATTGAAAATGGGTAAAGCTTGATGTGTGGTTAAAATTGACATGGTGAAAGCTTATGATTCTGTCAGATGGGACTTCTTTATTCTGCGTTCTAGAGGTTCTGCATTTTCCGTTTATCAGCTGGGCCAGATGCTGTGTGACAACTGCAAAATTTTCAATCAATCTCAAAGGCGTTCTGGTCGGTGATTTTTCAAGCAGTAAAGGGTTGAGACCGGGGGATCCCATCTCCCCTTACCTATTTCTTATTGTCATGGAGGTGTTCTCTCAGTTGTTTGATGATTACATCACTGCAGATGCATGTGATTTTTATCCTAGATGTGCTGAGCTTGGGATTTCACATATTTCCTTTGCAGATGATCTATTTGTTATGGCCTCTGCTGCTCCTAAATCATTCGAATGATTAAGAAGACCATAGCAGAATTTTCAGACATGCCTGTCCTTATTCCAAACCTGTCTAAATCTGAAATATTTTTAGCTGGAGTGGGGGAGGAGCTTCAGAAGAGGATTGGTGAAGATCTGGCTATACGTATTGTAACTCTAGCTGTAAAGTAATTGGGGGTCCCCCTTATTTCTACTAGATTAACTATGCAGGAGTGTCAACCTTTCTTGACAAAATGATGGAAAGAATCCAGAACTGGGCAGTCAGGAAGCCATCTTATGGAGGAAGACTCACTCTTATTAGAACTGTGCTTAACAGCATATTTGTAAACTGGGGCAGTATATTCATATTATCCTCTGCTTTTGTAAAGAAATTAGAGAGCTTGCTGAATTCTTTTTTATGGTCAGGTTTTGAGCTCAAGCATTCTAAAACTAAAGTTGGCTGGAGGGAATCCTGTCTACCATTGAAGAAGGTGGTTTGGAATAAAGCCTTGGTGCTCAGGCACAATTGGGATATCTTTCACAAGAAAGATTCCCTAGGGATAAGGTTGGTTCATATACATGCATGCTGAGGGATTATTCTTTTTGGGCTATTGACGCTTAGGCTTGTGGCTTTTGGAATTGGACCGAACTGCTGAAGTTAAGACCTGTAGCTAGACAGTGTATACAAATGATTGTTGGCAATGGAAGAAATATGTACTTGTGGCATGATTGGTGGAATCCTTAGGGGCTTCTCTTACTGACTTATTCCATGTGTATCGTGCAGTTATTTAGCTGTATCCAGCAAGCTAAGGTTGATAGTATCATCCACAGTGGATGGTTAGAAATGGTTCAGATGAATCCTATGAATGTTCAGTGAGAAAAATAGCTTTTGCTGCTGTTGTTTATGAGCTGTGGCATTATAGGAATTTAAAGGTATTCCTGAATATCCTATTCCCACCTGCTATGATTACTGAAAGAATTATGGCTGATATGGGGGCTGGATGGGAGATTTCAAAGGCTAATTCTAATGACTGCATTATGCTCGGCCACAGTCCATGTTTGTTAATGGAATATATACTCTGGCACTTGTACAGACTGTTTTTCTTAACATTTCCTGCAATTGTGTACGCCTACTTCTGATATCAATAAAATAAGGGCACTTACAAAAGGGGGAAAAAAGCCAAATTCTGTAGAGACTGTAAACTTTCTAACTCCTCGAGCTATTCAAGACTTGGTTATCCTGTCAACTATAACTAGTTGAGGTATTTGTTTCTGTTTCTGTGTGTGTGTGCGCGCGCATGCGCGTGTATTCCTGTAGAAATGACGTCTTACAGAGGGAATAGATCATCAGATAAAAAAAAAGATAAAAAAATAAATTTTACAACCATGCAGTATCTGTTCAAATGATCACCTTTTGAGTCAATTGGTGAATGAAATCGGTTCTCAGCAGACAGCACACATGATGATTAACAAATATATGAAATGAAAAAATTGCAATCAGTAATGTTAGGAAAAGTAACCTAAAGTGGCAAATATTAAGAGATACAAGTGAACGTGGACTTTTTTTTCTGACATTTTCTCAAGGAAACTTAAGAATTCGGCAATAAATCTACTTTGAATGTGGACTTTGAGGTGACAAGTCCTTCAGCATGATATGACAGATGTTATACGCATTGATGGATATGTCAGCGCTCTGCGCCTTCATACCAAGCAAGGAAGCTCAGTTTACAGCCTTCAAGTTTGTAATAAAGCTCTGATCATGTGACTTTCCATGGCAGTGGATCAAGATGTATTATTGTTCAGTTGAGCTCCATATTCTTTCCATGGTTTTGCATCAAGATGTATTACTGCAATAAAGCTCTGCTCATGTAACTTTTTATGGCATTTGGATGAATTATCAAAGTTTACCAGGAAAGCCATATAGGCAGATAGCAGCAGAAGATGCATCTCTTGTAATTCACAATATTGGGACTGTTCCTCATGATAGCTGAGTCATCAGGCAGGATGGGATTGCCAATGTTTTCATACTATACTTGCTCAAAGCTAGTTGATCAAGTTCTCGTGGAATGTGGAAGGCTGTGTCAACCCCATTTGATTTTTAAAATAAAAAAATTAAATTGAATCTGACCAAGTTGGGCTGGCTCTATGTGAACAATTAACTGCACTTTGCTATTGCAGGTGTAACAATGGAGGCCTATGATCCAGATCTTGCCTCTTAAAACATGCCTATCACATTATTACTGTCAAAAACTAAACTATAAATTTGAATAATATATTAATTGTTCAAGATATCAATTATGGGTTTGGAGATAGTCAAGTTTAGATTTTGGTGCAATTGTGCAGTTGTTTTAGTTTTAGTTCATATAGGATTTGTTGTATGTCACTTTAACTTCGATGTATGTGTAACTTTTGTTCGTGTAGATTAACTTATTGTATTATAAACTTGTGAAAAGCTTGGATTATGTTGAGAGAGAGAGAGAGAGCAAAAACTAACTTGGACAAGCGAAAATTTTCAGATGCAAATTGGCTACTAAAATTTGTACTTGAGAGTTTGAGGCGTGTTAGTTGTGTTAATCCACTTTGCGGTCTAGAAATTCATGAATGGTTAACTGCCTTTTTTGTATCGCCATTTTTCTTCAAAAGATTTTTACGTTTTTTATAAATACATTTCCCAATCATCTCTTTATCTTATATGCATCAAATCAAATCGCTATAGAACATTTTTCTATAAAAACTTTAGAAAACAACAATCCAAACAGTAAGCTGTAATTGAGGTCTAAACCAATTATACGTTTAATTTATCCCACATCAGTTGTGCCAATGGCAGGATGCTTGGAATGTGAGACAAAGTCTTACCCCTTGAGCTAGCCCGGTGGCACCCAAGATTACGTGAGTATTAATCTCATGGCATGTGACTCCATCCCAAGCAAAACAACAATCTGTACTGTGGTTCCAAGATCCAATATGGCTTCTCCATTTTGGTTTGTTTGATCAGATTTAGAAGTGCGAAAACAAATCTTTTATACAGCTTAATTTCACACCAGTTTCAACCAATTTAGTGAATGACCCGCTAGTCTTTTTAATTTTTTTATTATCTCAAAATTCTACCATGTTTCCGGTAAGACCGACTTTGGACATTGGTGAGTCTGATGTGCTTGTCTTACATAAAAGATTTTTTCTTACATAAATATGTCATATGGCTCTCAAACGTTGATTCATGTTTGAGCTTGAATGTTGAAGTCAATCGGATTATGTAAGCAGTGATTTTGCAAATTTGTGTTTGCATAATTCTGGGCTTAATCACTATTTGAAGACGCTTTATTGTCCAAAAATCTGTAGCCTACCTCAAGCTGACGAATCCCTTTTGCTCAGAGTCTCGGTACCTTTTTAGTCAAAGAAAAATAAATCTCCTTACAAAATCTTTTCTGTTAAAACCGTATACAAGATTCCCTAAAACTGACAGGAAATTCAATTGTTTTAGTCCTACTTGCAACAATGTGTACTAATTTTCCAAGATAACATCTTTGGATAAGAAAACTGACCCTGAAATTCAAAAAACAGAAAACACCAATTTGCTGCATTGGCCTTTCATGATGGGACAAGTGTTCTTCAAAGAAACTGAAGTTTCGACACAAAGAGGAAAAGTAAAGTGCTATCAAAAAAATTTCTATGTGCATGTTTGTTTGATAAAAATTGCTTAAATATGTATCATATAATACAAAATATTTGTTGAGTATTTATAGGTGAGCAATTGAACTTGTCATAGCGTTGTCTCGACTCTTCACAAAATGGAGTCAATTATTAGATAAAAAGTGGTCGATTTCAATTTATCCTCCTTACTTTTCTAGATAATGATAAAATAACGATGACTTAAACACTTTTGCAGAGTGTTTGAGCCATTGTTTCTTCAAGACTTGCTATTCTTGTTCTCTTGTCCAGATTAGAGCAATTGAGAAGTACAATTCAAAAGCTAAAAAGATGTATATAATATGCACAATATCGAAACTATCCTTTCATTTGTCTCCCAATTTCGGGGAAACTGTTCAAAGAATTATGGAGATAAATGCTTCTCAAGTACTATATAACAATGGTGAGATGCTTAAATCGATTTAATAAAAACTTTCACTATATAAGAATAGTGAGGTTGGAAAAGCTTGGTTCAAGAGATAGGCAAAAGGAAGCCTCTCAGTGAGCAAAATACTGGAGGAGAGCTCCAAAAAAGGATTACTAAGAGGAAGCAAGAAGGTAATGCTGGGAAGGAAAATGAGGGGGTGTTGGAGGGTGGTCAGAAAAGGGGTAAAATAATGGCTATGGAATCTGAGGATATTACAATGTTGAAGGTGATGGAACCCAACCTAAATGGAGCTCCAAAGTCTTTATGAAGGCTCTGGTGTGGAATTGTCGAGGTGTTGGGAGCCCCTTGACAGTTCCTCAACTCAAGGAGATTATAAATCTTCACTTCCCAGAGGTGGTTTTTCTGTCAGAAACTAAAAATAGGAAATGCTTTATGAACAAAGTAATGATGAAACTGAGGTATGATAAGCTTTTTGTTGTGGATCCAATTGGTAAATCAGGAGGGTTGACAGTTATGTGGAAGCAAGAGCTTGCAGTAGGAAAAGTTTCATTTACTGAATTTACTATAGAATTGCAGATCAATGGGACAGGTGGGAAGGCTCAGTGGTGGCTCATATGTGTTTATGCCAGTAGTAATGAGGCAGCACGAGAAAAACAATGGAAAATCATCTCAGAAAGAAAGGTTTTATGGGGAAGGAATTGGGTGTTGGCTGGGGATATGAATGATTTGGTAAATAATGATGAGAAGTGGGGGGGGGGGGTGTTAGGAGACTTGAGAGTAGCTTCAGGAAATTCAGGGACTTTATTAGAATTAATGAGCTGATAGACTTAGCTTTGAGAGGGCTCCTTGGACCTGGTGTAATAACTGGAAGGAGGAAGGGGAGATTAAAGAGAGACTAGATAGAATCCTGGGGAGTAGAGGATGGAGAAAAGAATACAGAAAGGCAAAATGTTTACACATACAGAATGAAGCATCTGACCATTGCATGTTGTTGCTTGATACTGAACCGAGATGTAAAAAATGGAAGAAAAGATTTTATTTTGACAGAAACTAGCTCAAAAGTCCAGATGTGGGGGACATAATCAGCAAGGCTTGGAGTAAAGAGCAGAATGGTTCAAGATTTTATAAACTTCAGCATAAGATCAAAGAGTGCAGGATAGCTTTATTGGAATGGAATAGACAGAAAAATAAAAATGCTAAGAGGCAAATCCAAAGGGTAAAACAGGAGCTGGTGGATCTGCAAAAGAGTAATCTGGCAAATAAGGGTGAAAGAAGAGCTGCATTGAGAAAGGATTTGGCTGATGCATACAGAAAAGAGGAAGTGTACTGGGCTCAAAAGGCTAGAAGCAGTTGGCTAAAAGAAGGCGATAAAAATACAAAGTATTTTCATGCCATTGTTGAGGGGAGAAGGAGAAGGAATACTATCTCAAACTTGCAGAAAAGTGATGGAAACTGGTGCAATTCTATGGAGGAGGTGGAGGGTGAGATTGAGGGGTATTTTAAGGAACTTTTCACTTCTTCTAATCCTCAGAACTTTGACTCCATTTTGGATGGAATCCCTCAAGTGATTACAGGGCAGATGAATGCAAAGCTCGTGAGGCCTGTGTCTGAAGTGGAAATCAGAAAAGCTGTGTTCTCCTTATAACCTTATAAAGCACCTGGACCAGATGATCATCAAAGATGATCTTCTTAATGCCATTTCCAGTTTCTTTCACTCAGGGAACCTGTTAAGTGCTATAAATGATACGATGATAACTCTCATCCCTAAAATTGACCACCCTGTCTATGTGTCCCAATTCAGACCAATCAGCCTATGTAATGTCGTTTATAGGATCATTTCGAAAATTCTAGTTAATAGGCTAAAACCTTTGTTAAAGTCTTGCATTAGTATGAACCAATCTGCCTTTATTCCTGGAAGACAGATTATTGATAACATCATAGTTGCACATGAGTCAATTCATTGTTTGAATAATATGAGGAGAGGTCCGAATGCTTTTATGGCTCTAAATTAAAAGTTGGATATGTCCAAGGCTTACGATAGAGTGGAATGGCAATTTGTGGTGAAAATGATGGATAAGATGGGGTTCTGCCAAACTTGGATCAAGTGGATCTTAACATGCATGTCTTCTGTGGCTTATTCTTTTAACATTAATGGTGAGAGGAGAGACTTTGTTAAACCTTCCAGAGGACTTAGGCAAGGAGATCCCTTATCTCCTTACCTTTTTCTTCTGGTTACTGAAGGATTCTCTAACTTGTTGAGAAAAGCAATGTAGGGACACAGGTTGACTGGGCTCAAAGTAGCACATTCTTGTCCTGCTCTATCTCACCTATTTTTTTGCAGATGACACACTCATTTTTTGTAAAGCTAATAAGGAAGAGGCTGGAGAAGTAATGCAGATACTCAAACAATATGGGGAAGCTTCTGGTCAGATTGTTAATGTGGAGAAATCTTCGGTCTTTTTTGGTAGGAATACAGCAGAGGGTAGGAAACAAGAGATACTGGGTATGTTAGGGGGGATGAAACTAGTAAAACAAAGCAGATATTTGGGTCTCCCAATGGTCATAAGAAGATCTAAGAGACAGGTGTTTAGTTATATCAAGGAAAAAGTTGTCAGCAGATTGGGAGGATGGAAGGAGAAAGTTCTAAGTCAGGCTGGGAAAGAAATCATGTTGAAGTCAGTTATTTTGGCACTTCCTACCTATGCAATGAGCTGCTGCAAATTGCCCAAAACTTTATGTAAGGATATATGTAGACAAATGGCAAAGTTCTGGTGGGGGGATAGTGAGGAGGCAAAGAGAATACACTGGATTGGCTGGGATAAGTTGTCTGAAGTGAAAGGGAAAGGGGGTTTGGGGTTCAGGGATCTTCAGTGCTTTAATAAGGCTATGTTAGCTAAACAGCTTTGAAGAGTGTTGACAAATCCAAGTCTTCTAGTTAGCAGGGTTATCAAGGGTAGATATTTTAAAGGAACCTCTATCTGGAAGACAAAGGAAAGAGGTGGAGATTCCTGGATGTGGAATAGTATCCTTAGTTCTAGGGACCTACTAGAAAAAGGAGTAAGGAAGAGAGTTGGTGATGGAAGCACTATTAATATTTGGAAGGACAAATGGATAATGAATAGTGGAAATGGAATGGTTCAATCCAAGAAACCAGAAGGATGCCAGACTTCAAAGGTGCAGGAATTGATCAGCAATGGTAGATGGAGAAAGGATTTGATGCAGACATTGTTTAGTGAGGAAGATTGTGCTAGAATAGGGAGTATCCCACTGAGTACATGTGGAAGCAAGGATAGACTGGTTTGGCCAAGGTCTATCTCTGGACAATACACAGTTAAAATTGGTTATGTAATGGCTAAGGAGATAAGAACAGGCAGGAGCAGACTAAGTATGGGAAAGGGAATCGCAGCAGAAATGAAGGAAACTTTGGAGCATGGAAATTCTTATGGAGTCTAAACACCAAACATAAACTGAAACATTTTATATGGAAATGTTTACAAAGAATACTGCCAGTAAATGAGGTGCTGAAGAGGAGTACTGGAAAAGGAGATGACAGATGTGTTTGCTGTGGAAAGAATATAGAAACTCTGGAACATATGTTATTTTTTTGCAGACATGCAGAATTGATCTGGAAAGCTGCTCCTGTTAGATGGGATGGATTGTTGGACTTCAGACACAACTTTTGGCTTTGGTGGAATAGTCTTATGGAAGCCAAAGAGAGAGTTGAGGGGAGGGATCACATAGTTCTTACTATAAATATTCTTTGGCAGGTGTGGAAGTCCAGGAATAGTATCCAGTTTAACAGAGAGGGAAGGTGTCCTGGAGAGACTGTGAATAAGGCAATGCTGGAATGGTTAGAGTATAAGAACATAGGGAGTGAGGATGACTTTAACAGAAAAGTAGGGGGGGACAAAGCTATGAAAGGTGGTAGGTGGTCATTAGCACCTAAAGGCTTTATAATCATGAATACTGATGCCAGTCTGAACATACAAAAATAGAGAGTGGGGAGGGGGATTGTGGCCAGAAAGGATGATAAAGGTTTGATTGGGGCATAGGCAGATAGTGATGACAAACTGGGGGAACCGGCTGTGGAGGAAGCTCTAGCTATCAGGCAGGCTTTGAACTTTGCAAAGCAAAAGGGTTGGAGAAAGGTCCTGATACAATCTGATTGCAAAGGTATAATTGACAAAATTAATGCGAGAAAGGCAGAGGATCCAAATATTGGAGTCATTCTTTTTTATATCTTGAAACTCAGACAAGTTTTCACGGAATGTTCCTTCTCCTTTATCAAAAGAGAAGGTAACTTTGTAGCTCACCACTTGGCAAAATTTGCCATTAACCTGATGAACGACTTGGAGTTGCAGGAATCTTTTCCTGAATGGCTGAAGAGTTTAGCTAGAAATGATGTAGGAGCATGTGCTCCAGCTTTGTAATCTTTGTTCATGATTAATGAATCTGTTATCGTTTGGAAAAAAAAAAAGAATAGTGAGATGCTTGAATCGATTTAATAAAAACTTTTTTGAACTATTTCTTTTTCTGGAAATCAACCAGATAGCAATTACTTGAAATATTTCTTAAATGGTCCTTTATTAAACAAAAATTATCACAACACGTTAAAGTACGTGTTAGATAATGTTGTTACAAATGTTAATAAATAAAAGATTTATCGGCACAATTGAGCAATAAAAAGGGTTTGCAAGAGAAAAAGGTTAAGTAATATAAAAATAAATAAATTTTAAAATTAACTATTATATAATCAATCTTGTGCATAACTGATGATGTAGTAAAATTATGAATAATTTTCTTTGGTAGCAATCCAAAGGCTCTGTTGCTGAAAGAAAATCAAGGATCCTACTTTTCTTACCCAACAATCCCTAATTGAAGTGAATGTCATTCATTAAGACTTAAATTTAGACGACCATTGCCTTTACAGGAAGTTTTTGTGTTGACTTTTCTTTCATCTTTTACAATAAGTTAGTCTAGAAAATAATAGATCTTAGTATCCAAAACACAATTCCATGAAAGACAAATGAGTCTAATAATCTCTAATCGAAGTGAATATCTATCGAATTGGAAAACATGTTTGCCCAACTATGCGACACAAACAGTTAACGCAAGAGCCCACTTAGGTTTAGAAAGGTCGAGATTGACTTAGGAATTGAACTATATAGTTGATTATTGGTCAGGGCACCAGTCTTGAATGATAAAATTGCCACTGATCTAGTATATTTAATTTCTCAAATGCTGTGAAGTTCACAATTGACAAGTGAGAGTTTGTGGGAAGTTGCCATTAAATTGTTAGTGGGATGTTGCAATTTGAACGATGTTGATTGCAGACCTGAGCGATCATCACAATAAAAGAGGTTTAATTCTACAACAATAATTAGCGCGGTGCTTGATCCCCAGATTTAAATAGGTTAAAGAGATGGGAGAAAATTGATATTCGTATTATCTACATCAAATCTCTCTTTCCATTCCCGGTTTTTCTGTTTATAGGATCAAGGACCTCTACAATTGTTAATAGCAATTGGACCGTACAGTGTCGAGATTATCAGAACAAATGTAGACATTAAAACAGTAAGTTTTAGACACTAATACAATGTTTAGTACAAGCTTTTACAAGTAAGGTTCCGTTTAATAAAACTGAATCTGAATCCTGAAATCTGAATACTGAAACAATTAATTTGTTGAATTTTAAGCATCGAAAAGAAATATATGAATGTCTGAGTTTTAATACTAAACCTATTTATACAGTTTAATAAACATTTATAACCGAATGCTTAATAAGTTAAATTTGATAATTTTGCCTTTATATCTTTTCATCCAAAAAGAAATAGAACCTGTGATTTAATTAGTTTAAAATTGTTAGGTATGAAAATGATAATATTTATTTTTAAATCAAATTAATATAAAAGATGAAATATATTATATGACGAGTATGGAGAAGATGTGAAAGTCATTAAAAAGGGAGAAAAAAGAAATATAAAATCATTAGATAGAGAATATTAGGTTGTTTAATTAGATAAGAATTTTGAACATAATTAACAAACAAGGGTAGATTTGGTAGATAAGATAAGGTAGTTAAAGTAATTCTATTCATTCTTATCAAAATTAAGCATTTAGTTAGGATTCTTGTGCTGAAAAAAATACATAGAAGTTCAACGCTATTTAACAAGTTCAACAAATGGATTTTCATTTATCAAACACTCAAAATATCTGAATGTTTGAAAAAGTTCAAATTCAGCACTTTTTGATGTTATCAAACAGACCCTAAGAAAATTTGTGTCTTTTTGCATGTTATTGTGTTTAATGTCTACTTTTTGTGCTTTTAGTGTATACATTTCTTCTATTAGTATCTGTTAAGAGAATATAAGTATTCTTGTAGATAATAAATTAGTAAGGGTATTTTTGTAAATAGTTTAATAGGGTTGTACTCCTATAAATACTAGTTGGTCACTCATAATATGGTGACTAGATGTTTTCCTCCCAAGATACCTGTTGACATGGTATCAGAGCAAAAGTCCTAGGGTTAGGGTTAAACATCTAGCAAAAGTTTTGGTCATCGCGACTGTTCACGCGACACTGTTCACGGGGGCGCCGTTACTGTTCACGGCACTGTTCACGAGACGCCGTTACTGTTCACGGCACTGTTCACGCGTCGCCGTTACTGTTCACGGCACTGTTCACGCGCGGTTCAGTTTTGACCCTTCGTTTGGTTTGGAGTGCTATTCGTTATGGCTGAAAGTCTATCAAAAGGTATTGTAACGTCTACTAATATTATGCCAATGGTGATGCCTCAAATCACAAATTGGAAGTTGAATGACACTAATTATCAACAGTGGTCAAAAGCCGTTAAGATTTATCTGACAGGCTTAGGAAAGCAACGATATCTCACAGATGACTCTCCTACGGAGGACAACAAGAAACTAATGTGGATTCAAGAGGATGCCCAAATTCTTGGAGCAATATGGAATTCTATGGAGCCACGAATTGCTTACATGTGTTCTCATTGTGAGACAACAAAAGAAGTTTGGGATTATGTCCGGTTATTATACTGTAGTAATCTTTCACGGATGTATGATATTTCTTTGGAGTATTTTCAGTTGCAACAAGAAAACAAGACAGTAACTGAATACTTTGCTGATCTTAAGTGAGTTTCAGAAGAATTAAATGCTGTAATGCCTCTCTCAAGTGATATTACAGTTATGCAGAGGCAAAGAGAACAAATGCTTGTGCTCAAATTCTTGGCCGGTCTCAAGCCAGAATTTGAACCAATCAAATCTCAAATTTTAGCAGGTGAACAATTACCATCTTTTGCAGAGGCGTATGCTCGGGTCTTACGTTCTGCATCTAAGGACACTACACATGGTGATGGTACTCTAATTAATGACAAATCTGCTTTAGTTGCTAAAAATGGTCGGATAGAGCAACTCAACTTGGGACGTGGCTCTCGTGGAGGAAGAAGTAGAGGAGGTCGTGGGGGTCGTGGAGGTCGAGGCACCCGTGAGTGCACTCATTGTGGTTTGAAGAATCACACTCATGATACTTGTTGGGATTTACATGGAAAACCACCTCGGTTTGCTAATGCGGTTACCATTGACCAAGCTGAATCAAGTTCTTCAGCACAAGGGTCCCAGAAAACTTTTACCATATCCGAGGAAGATTATGTCAAATTTCTGCAGTACCAAACTGCAAATCAAGCATCGCTTCCCTCTGCTTCTTTAGCACAAAAAGGTAATGCTATGGCTTGTCTCTCCACTTCCAAAAATTTTGACACATGGATCATTGATTCCGGAGCTACTGATCATATGTCAGGTACCTCTAGAAATTTTTCTAATTTTCAAGAGTCTACTTCCTTCCCTCATGTTACTTTAGCTGATGGATCTACAACTAAAGTTAAAGGACTAGGCACTGTAGAAATTAACCCATCTCTTCCGCTGCCTTCTGTTCTTTACGTACCAAATTTACCTTTTAATCTAATGTCCGTTAGTAAGCTTACCAAATTTCTACAGTGTTCAGTTATTTTTTCTCCTGATTTTGTTGTTATTCAGGATTTGAAGACAAAGAGGACGATTGGTGGAGGACGCGAGCATAATGGTCTTTATTTTCTCAACTCTAATGGTCCGATTGCATGTCCTGCTACTGTTTCTCCTCTTGAAATTCACTGTCGTTTGGGTCATCCGTCTCTACAAAATTTGAAGAAGTTGGTTCCTACCTTGAGTCAGTTGTCTTCATTAGAATGTGAGTCTTGTCAATTAGGAAAGCATCATCGTGTTTCTTTTGCTCCTAGGGTCAATAAACGGGTTTCGGAACCCTTTTTGTTAGTTTATTCTGATGTTTGGGGTCCTAGTCGAGTCACTTCAAAGTTAGGTTTTAAATATTTTGTAATCTTTGTTGATGATTTTTCAAGAGTTACATGGCTTTATTTAATGAAAGATCGTTCAGAACTATATTCCATTTTTTGTGCATTTGTTACAGAAATAAAGAATCAATTTGGTGTATCTGTACGTATACTTCGCAGTGATAATGCGAAAGTATATTTTTCCACTCCTTTTAATACCTTCATGACTAAGTCCGGTATTATTCATCAGTCCTCTTGTCCTCACACTCCACAACAGAATGGAGTTGCTGAAAGAAAGATTGGACACTTAATCGAGATTGCTCGGACACTTATGTTGCACATGAATGTACCCAAACAATTTTGGAGTGATGCAGTTCTAACTGCATGTTATTTAATTAATCGCATGCCATCTACTATTCTTGGAGGCCAATTACCTCACTCCATTCTTTTTCCTCATGAACCTGTGTTTAAATTGCCTCCTCGTATTTTTGGATGTGTGTGCTTTGTTCATCAGCTTGCTCCCGGGGTGGATAAATTAGATTCTCGTGCTATTAAGTGTATTTTCTTAGGATACGCACGAGCGCAAAAAGGGTATAGATGTTACAGTCCAGTTTTAAATCGATTTTTTACTTGTGCTGATGTTTCTTTCTTTGAATCCACTCCATATTTTCTCAAACAAAGTATGTCTTGTGAGTTAGACCAGTGTCACTCTTTTTCCTCTCCTGTTTTACCAGTCCCTTCCCCTTTATTACCTGAGTTATCTAATCCACCAGATTCCATAGCTCGATTATCTCGTCCTCATCTTCAAGTTTACTCTCGTCGTTCCATGGTTGAGAAAGTTCCTGATATGCCACGCACTTCACCAATTAACTCTCACTCTTCAAATCCAGGTATGACGCCCTCCTCTGAGTTAGATCTTCCTATTGCTTTACGCAAAGGTAAGAGACATTGTACTTCTCATCCTATTTCTAATTTTATTTCTTATTCTCATCTCTCTATGTCATATTCTTCTTTTGTTGCTTCCCTTGATTCTATCTCCATTCCTAAGTCTATTACCTATGCTCTTAATCATCCTGGTTGGAGATTAGCCATGCAAGAAGAGATGTCTGCTTTGGAACAAAATGGTACTTGGGATCTTGTCCCTTGTCCTTCAGGTAAGCCTGTTGTTGGTTGTAAATGGGTGTACACTATAAAAGTGCAGCCTAATGGTTCTATTGATAGATTAAAGGCTCGTCTGGTAGCTAGAGGATTTACTCAGGTGTATGGAGTGGACTACTTAGAAACATTTTCTCCTGTTGCAAAGATTACCTCTGTTCGTCTTCTTATCTCTTTGGCAGCCACTTATAATTGGCCATTGCATCAGTTGGATGTGAAAAATGCATTTCTGCATGGAGATTTGGAAGAAGAGGTATATATGGAACAACCTCCTGGATTTGTTGTTCAGGGGGAGAATCCGCGGTTGGTTTGTCGTTTGAAAAAATCCTTATATGGATTGAAACAGTCTCCGAGAGCTTGGTTTGGCCGGTTTAGTAGTGTTGTCATGGAGTTCGGTCTGACAAGATGTGGAGTAGATCATTCTGTATTTTATCGGCATTCTAATGCTGGTAAAATTTTATTAGTTGTTTATGTGGATGACATTGTGATTACAGGTGATGATGTTGTGGGGATCCAGAAGCTTAAATCCAATATGCAGGCAAACTTTCAGACAAAGGATTTAGGTCATCTACAGTATTTTCTGGGTATTGAGGTAGCTCGGTCTAAATATGGGATTTATTTATGTCAAAGGAAATATGTACTCGATATGTTGAGTGAAGTTGGGATGTTAGGTTGCCGACCTGTGGATACTCCTATGGATCCCAATGTGAAATTAGCAGGAGATCAAGGTGCATTACTTGATGATCCTAAGCAATATCGAAGACTTGTGGGTAAATTAAATTATCTCACTGTAACGAGACCTGACATTTCGTTTGCAGTGAGTGTTGTGAGTCAATTTCTTGATACCCCTCGTACTAGTCATTGGGATGCTGTTATACGGATTCTCAGGTATCTTAAGAGTGCTCCTGGAAAAGGGTTGCTGTATCAAAATCATGGACACACTGATATTGAAGGATATAGTGATGCAGATTGGGCTGGTTCTGCCTCAGATCGAAGATCGACTACAGGATATTGTGTGTTTGTCGGTGGTAATTTAGTGTCGTGGAAGAGTAAGAAGCAAACAGTTGTATCCAGATCAAGTGCAGAATCTGAATACCGCGCTATGGCTCACACTGTGTGTGAGTTGGTTTGGTTGAAGAGCATGTTACTTGAACTTGGGTTTGAGCATAAACAGCCTATGAATTTAGTGTGTGATAATCAGGCGGCTGTTCATATTGCGTCTAATCCAGTGTTTCATGAAAGGACAAAACATATTGAAGTTGATTGTCATTTCATTCGAGAGAAATTGCTTGACGGGGTCATCAAGACATCTCATGTATCGTCTGTAGATCAATTGGCTGATGTGTTTACCAAGAGCTTAGGGGGCTCTAGGGTGAAATACCTTTGTAACAAGTTGGGTGCTTATGATATATATGCTCCAACTTGAGGGGGAGTGTTAAGAGAATATAAGTATTCTTGTAGATAATAAATTAGTAAGGGTATTTTTGTAAATAGTTTATTAGGGTTGTACTCCTATAAATACTAGTTGGTCACTCATAATATGGTGACTAGATGTTTTCCTCCCAAGATACCTGTTGACAGTATCTACAGTGAAATTGCTAATAGCCATTGTAGAAGTCTTGATCCATATTTGTCCGTCCATGTTTCATCCTTTGCTGGCCTAATATTTCAGACTGACTCACTGTAGCATATAAATACAAAACCCAGTTGTGATTTCTTAGAAATTACTACTTGTGCCTCTCCTGAGATTATGTGACAAGTTGTATGTGCTATGGCTATTATCCTGATTAGACAAAAGTAGATAAAACAATGCATGAAGAAATGTATTAGATATCTAGATTTCCAGTGGCAAGCAAACTTTCATTTTGCGGCCCATAATTACATTTCTTAATTGACCCTGAGTTATCAATACCAAATCAAGTTCGAGTTTATTATAGTTTAATATTAAAATTGTTTTAAACTTCTTTTGTTATTGTTTGTAATATCTGGAATTTATAATAGTTTTGTGATAAGAACTTAATTTTTGTTTTTGTCATTTAAAAAATTAATGATTAGAAAGTTTCAATTGATTTAATTGTGAAAAAGTAGATACCCTGTTAGTATTTAGTTTTCTATATAGGTTGCTTGATATAGTTTTCTATTTATTTGTCTAACTTGTTTAGCATCTATTCAATTAATTACATGTTGTAGAGGAAGATAAAAACAAAAAGGAGACATCTAATATTAAGCAAGCCAAAAATTTTGGTGATGACAAAAACAACCATAAGAAAATTTCTTGGAGACTAATTTAGATTATCTAACGTAGAGTTAAAGAGTCCCTATAAGCAATTATAACGGAAAAAAAGTTTATGAATGAATTTAATTGTATTAGTTGTATTATTGTATTTACCAGATTCATATATTGTTCTTATTACTTGTCATGTAATGTAAGCACGAGTTAATCTTATAATGTTATTATTACTCCCACTGAAAAATATTTCCTTTTTGTTTTGGTAATAAAAAGTTTGGGTGGATTCGTTTCCAATCACCACTACGGGTTAAGGTTTCGTTTGATAAAACTAAATCTGAATTCTGAAATCTGACTACTGAAACAATTAATTTGCTAAATTTTAAGCACTGAAAAAAATATATGAATGTCTGAATTTTAATGCTAAACCTATTTATACTGTTTGATAAATATTTATAGCTAAATGCTTAATAAGTTTAATTTGAAAATTTTGCCCTTATATCCTTTCATTCAAAAAAGAAATAGAATTATGATTTAATTAGTTTAAAATTGTAAGGTATGAAAATGACAATATTTATTGTTAAATCAAATTAATATAAAAGATGAAATATATTATATGAGGAGTATGAAGAAGATGTGAAAGTTATTAAAAAGGGAGAAAAGAGAAACTAAAAATCGTTAGATAGAGAATATTAGGTTGTTTAATTAGATAAGAATTTTGAACATAATTAACAAACAATAGTAGATTTGGTAGATAAGATAAGGTAGTTGAAGTAATTCTATTGATTTTTATCAGAATTAAACATTCAGTTAGGATTCTTGTGCTGAAAAAAATACACAAAAGTTTAGCACTGCTTAACAAGTTCAGCCAATAGATTTTCATTTATCAAACACTCAAAACATCTGAATGTCTAAAAAAATTCAGATTCGGCATTTTTTTATGTTATCAAACAAACCCTAAGACATATTTTCAGGATCATAGGTTGCCTATAAAGGTTCTTACAAATTATCCATTAATGCAACCCTTACATTGATTGTGGAATTCGAACACACAGAAAGTGATCCGTTCTTATTAATTGAATCAACTTATGTTGCCATTGAAAAATGTTTCTAACTCTTGTTATTGCATGTCATTAAGCGTCCATGCGCTGAAGCTCCATATGTCAACTTACGTTTTACGCCTGTTTGAGCTGGAATGCCAGATGTTACCACGGGATTCTACCACTTGTCATAGAGCTATTCAACCAACTGCATACACAAAATATTATATAACAGTAACAAATGATTCAATCTTTTGAGGTTAGAGAAAGAATCATCTGGAATGTGGCATCCAAGTTGATAGTGGGAAAGATCCAAGTTATGGAGTTGCACCAGATGTGACATCCCAGCAGGGATTTGTCCGATGAAACGGATGAAATTCAAGTCCAGTACAGCACTGATGAAATTGATTAGGAATTTGACCATGTAATTGGTAATTACACAAATCAATTTCGTCACAAACATTCTATTGAGCTCTTTCATTTGTATTGTGACTGCCTGTATAACTGTACTGGTAATTGTGCCATGGAGTAAGTGTTTTGACAACAACAAAAAAGGCATTCCGTGAAGGGCACTCACATTTGATGGAATAGGACCAGTTATTGAATTGGATTGTAAATGTGATGTTTCGAGATTGGTAAGGTTCGCAATGGCAGGTGGGAAAGGGCCAACCAAGCTGTTGTCTGGTAATGACAATTGAGTCAATTTTTACACGTGTGTACGCGATAAAATTTTAAGTTTGCAAAAAAACAAGAAAAACATATGATAAATATGCAATATATAAATTTGAGAAAGATATGAGTACAATTTCCAGGATTTTCTTAAATTTGTAGGGAGATTCCTTCGATTCTTCTCTTCAAACGCTAATCCAAGGAATTCACAGCTTCTTCTTGGATCGATCGTCGATTCCTTTAAATTTTGATATAGAAGATTTGAAGAACTTGATAAACTCGAATATTTGAAGATTCAATTCTTGATATGAGGAAGATTTGAAGAATTTGAAGATGTAGAGCCTTTGTAATTTGGAGTCTCGGAAGACTTGAGCGTATGAGATATATGGTGTCTGGATTTTGGAGGAAAAACTCCCTATTTATGCTATAGAATACGGTAGAATCTGAAGACATATATAACACTTTACTTGTCTTACAGGACATGCAGTCATATAAAGATTGCATCACTTTAAATATTGTCTCTTCATTTTATATTTATTAATAAAGAGATAATATTAATGAATATTTCCTTGATTGGCCAAACTTATAAGGATATATGACGTGGCACCATTTAATTAGACGAACCTTTGCAGTATATAAGACATATATATGGATCAAATAACTCTAAATATTACCTCTATAATAAGAAATAAATATTTAAATATTTATCCATAATTTTGCCAAGCCATAGAGACATGTGACATGACATAATTTGATTGACAGAGACATTTCAGTAATTTTAATTAGTCGAGACACCTCAACTTGACATGTGGTGGAGTATAATTGGCCATTTAACAACCAATTTTCCAATTGTGTATGACATATGGCAACATCCTGTTGGATAGAAATAAATCATACAAATAATTTATAGACTAATGGTAATTTTCCAATTTAATTGAAATTCCATTGCCTACAATGTGAAACAATCTGGTATTTGGCCTTGCACTTGGTTGGTTGTAAGGTCTAAAAGTTCCAGTTGGCCAAGATTTGAGATCAGGGATGGAAGAGGGCCCTTGAAACTGTTTTCTTTTGAGTCAGAGACATTGTATGGAGCACAAAAAAGTTTCCAATTGACTCAGGAAGGCGACCAGTGAACTGACGTCCATCGAGCAACAAGACGTTCAAGGACTTCAAGCAGTCAAAGGTGTTGGGAAGTTGTCCAGAAAATTTTGTGCAAGTGAGATCTAAGTTCCGTAACACAAATGAGGCACTACAGTTGAAGTATGGTAAGCTTCCAGTGACTTGAGTTCCACCTAGAATTCAGTGACGGAGCTAGGATTTTTTTTGGGAGGGTGGGGAATTTTTTCCTAATAAAATTATCTTCATATATTATATTCAAAATAAATTTTTTCTATTTAAATATATGACATCTAAAAATATCAGATATTAAATTTAATTATAAATGTATGTCTATTCATAAATATGCGATACAGTCATAACAAAAATTAACAAAAAAGTTAACCTTTGATTAAATATCTTATAACATCACAAACCATCCAATTTGCACATTATGAGAAGATGCTCTCCAATATGTCACCTATGCAATATAAATATATAACTATGTATATATAAATGTAACTATATATAAATGTAACTATGTATATATATATATATATAACTATGTACTATAAATGTAACTATTTTCAATTGAAAAAAGATAAAAGTCATGTTAACATACTTTGAAATTTCAACATCTTTTCTTAGAAGTAAATTGAGCTCTACGCTTTTTCATAGAACTAAATTCATCTATGATTGAATCACTGCTAAATTTTTCAGCAACTTCCTTTTCTATATACACAGTTAAACAATCATTCAAGAAATTATCTTCCATCTTGTTTCGGAGCTTTGTCTTGATTATTTTCATAATTGAAAATGCCCGTTTTGTAGTTGCAGTTGATACAGGAAGAGTAAGATCAAGTCTAATCAACCGCTCTGTAGTTGCAGTTGATAAAATAATTTTTTAAATCTTTTATCCATTGGGCTAAGTTATATATTTGTATATGGGCCAATAAAATAATTATTTTTGCTTTAGCCCATTAACAATTATGAATTGGATCTTTTTATTCTAATCATAGTTATTAAACCCGGCCCGGGGAGGAACCCGGTGGAAGTGGTGGGTCAACGGGTTACTGGTTTAACCAGTGGGTGAGTGGTCTAAGGTGGGTCACTAAATATATTTAAATATTTTGTCTCATAATTTTTTATGGCATAATAAATATTCAATTAGTCTAATTTATTATAGAATCATTAATTCTTATAAGAATTAACAACCTAAATTTAATTAGTAATCTACCAAATTTCAAGTATAAAATTTTATTTAAGTGTAATTATCTAGTTTATTTATGAATTTTAAGTGCAAAAGTTTATTAAGACTGATATTTTCCTTTAAAAGGAATTGCGTAATATGTTATTTTTTAAGTCAATTTTATAATTTATAGAGTTCGGGGAATAATAAAATGTTATTAAAAGATTCTAAATAAAATTTCTTTTGGAGAAATAAAATAAGAATAAAAGTATAATATATAATATAAGAATGACAAAATAACAAACAAGTAAGTGGTTGGTTCAGCGGAATTGTATTCAACTCATATGTTTGAGGTTGGGTGTTTGAATCTCCATTTAGCATCTTCACAAAATTTTTCCATGTGGATCGAGTTCCTCAAAAAATCGGCCGGTTCACTGGGTTTACCGGTTGAACTGCCGGCCCATTGAAAAGTCAACGATTTGAACGCAGAAATGATTCTATTAAGAACCCGGCCCGATTTCATGGCCGGTTCACTGGGTTGATCGGTTGAACCGTCGAGTCGGGCCAGATTTTATAACTATGATTCTAATAAAGCATTCTTTCTTCCAATGACAACTGAGCCATTCAACTTCAATATTCCATCCATAAGTCCCTCGATATTGTACAACATAATACACATTTCATTTCAATCATAATGCCCCATTTAACCAACCTGTCCTTTGTGCTTAATCTATTCTTGCACAACAACCACAAGGTAGGGATATATTTTTTGAACCACACAAGATGATGCCAATAGACCTCAACAGCGAAATGATTCAACACTTCATTTGCAGATTTGATAGAGAACAAACCTGATTTACTGGGTAGCTATTTCATTATATCTGACATTCCCTCGCTTAATGACTGTGCAGAAGGAAAAAATTATGCAAAATCATCTACTTCAGCTATTCTCCTCCTACCAATGGGGATCTTCCACTCTCCATTTTCAATGATAGAAGAAACCTTAACCTGTAGGGTACTTCCAAACTATTGCACCATATTGGGCCCATAAGCTGTCAACAATGGCCCTCTATGGTGCCAATTATCATACCAGAGATAAGTATTTTCTCCACTTTTGATCACTGAGACAATAAAAGGCTGTATAATAGGTTTGATCTGAAGGAGTTTATGCCAAACCCAAGAACAATGGCCCTCTAGGTCCAGTGGTTTTAATGAGGCTCGTAGTGATATATATATTTTTGGATAAGATGGCTGATGGACTAGGAGATATCACTGGTTTCTCGCTGGGGACTATTATGATTAATCATATGTAGACAGTTATTCGAAGTACAGATCCACAGCATGCTCTTCCTTATACTCATTTTCTTACCTTGGTATTTGAGAAGAAGCCGTTGATCTCACACATCTTTCCTCGTCCTAGATTGATCCTTCAAAGGTCTTTGGAAAGACTACTTGTCGTAAGCTGAAGATTACCACAAATTTTGGTAGAGCTCTAGTCCAAGGTGAAAGGTGTAGTGGCACATGACCTCGAGATAGTGAGGGTCCCCAGCAGTAGCAGCAAGGAGAGGGAGCTTGTACTCAACAACCCTCTTCAGTTCGAGCTTCTTCGTCTTGGTCATCTCCTGTTAATTCTTGTCCTACATGGTAGAAGATTTGGGATAAGCTACTATGCGTTGAAACCAAGGTTGACCAAAGCTTTTAGGAGAATCAAAGGAATGCTGAACATCTCCAGAATATTGAACGATATCTAGGGATCCGGGCTGCACCTTCACCACTGCCTTAGCAAGGAGATGCAGAAGTTCACGAGGGAGAAGAGCATCCGTTGGCTTCTGTTGAATTGTCAAGCATTGCGGCTTGACTTGTGGCAAAATTTTTTGTCTCACGTCAGATGCTGCGTAAGGAAGTTATTCTTCCTTTCATCCCACATCGCAGTAAATAGCAGGAAAGGCTCCGATAGAGAGCCTATAAATAGAAGAGGCCTCTGAAGGTTTTAACTCGCACCACTCAAGAGAGTTATATGGGCTATTAGCTTCTTGAGTCATCTAGCCCATTCAGTTAAATATTTTAGGCTCTCTTGTTTTGAGTTTAGGAATATTTTCTAAACTCTTTTGTAAGTGCCTATTGGCCTAAGAACCACTTTCCTACGGCTTTTGTATTTCTTCTTCATAGTAGAAATATTGCTCTTCCCTCGCCCGTGGACGTAGGTCAATTTGACTGAACCACGTAAATCTTCTGTGTCTTTTATTTGCTTTGTTATCCGTCTTTATATGGTCGGTTTTACCGCCTAATTATTATATGGCTGGTATCTACCGCCTATCTATTATATGGTCGGTTATACCGCCTAATTTGTGCTAACTTGAGTTTGTCTATTTCTTGGCCCGGTCCTAACAAACTGGTATCAGAGCTGGTTGTTATATTTTGCAAGACAGGTTCATCTGGTGGGGCCCGTTCATCTGGTGGGGTCCGTCCATCCTGTGGGGCCCACTCATCCTGTGGGGTCCGTTTATCCGTGGGGCCCGCTTACCTTGTGGGGTCCGTTCATCCCCGTGGGACCCGCTTATCTCGTGGGGTCCGCTCACCCTGTGGGGCCCGCTCACGAGACTTGCATATTTGTTTGGCCAGTTTTTTGAGACAAACTTCACGTTACAGATTTTGTGGCAACAATGACGATAACAAAGACGGTTGTCGAGAAATTCGACAGGAATGTCAACTTCGGCATGTGGCAGCTCAAGATGGAAGCCATTCTTGTTCAAGACGGAGTTGATTTGGCAATTCAAGGAATTGAGAAAAAATCAGAAGATGTGACAGATGCAAATTTTGCTGAGATGGATAAGAAGGCAAGATCCAGTATTATCTTAAATCTCTCCGATAAGGTATTGCGTGAGGTAGCAACGGAGACTTCGGCCAAGGCTATGTGGGATAAATTAAAAGCCTTGTATATGAAGAAGACAGTCGAGAATCGACTATATTTGAAGCAGACTTTGTATATGCTTCGGATGTCTGAAGGTACATCTATACTCTCCCATTTTGATAAATTTGATTCCATTATTATGGATTTGGAGAATATAGATTCGAAAATTGATGATGAAGATCAAACCCTATTACTTTTGTGTTCCCTTCCCCAATCTTTTAAGCATTTCCGTGATACTATAATATATGGAAAGGAAACAATTTCGTATCGGGAAATTAAATCTGCATTAAAATCTAAAGAGCAGATAGATAGGGATATTACTGGGGAAACTAGTGGGAGTCAAGCCGATGGCTTGTTTGTTCGGGGTAGATCTGAAAAGAGAAACACAGAAAATAGAAGTAGACCCAAATCCAAACATAAAAATGTGGTGTGCAACTATTGTAAAAAGAAGGGCCATATTATCTCTGATTGCTTTAAATTGAAAAATAAAGAAAAGCAAAAGGGGAAATTTGTTGAGAGAAATACAGAATCCGCTGAAGCTAGTATAGCAGCTGATGAGAATGATGGAACTATTTTCTGTGCAACGGAAAATAATTTTAGGTCTAACAATGAGTGGATTTTAGATTCGGGTTGTTCATATCATATGTGTCCCAATAAGGACTGGTTTTCAACATATGAATCAACTGAAGGTGGAGTTGTCTTAATGGGCAACAACGCTGTTTGTAAAGTTGTTGGCAAAGGCACAATCCGGATTAAAATGTACGATGGTATTGTGAGGACGCTCACAAATGTTAGACATGTTCCAGATTTGAAGAAAAATCTCATCTCTTTAGGCACTCTTGAGTCCATTGGGTGCAGGTATTCAGGTGGAGACGGAGTTCTCAAAATCACTCGAGGAGCTCTTGTTGTTATGAAGGCACACAGATCTGGTACTCTATATATTTTGCAGGGATCTACTATTACAGGTACTGCTGCTGTTTCAACATCATCTTTGTCAGATACAGACATCACCAAATTATGGCATATGCGTTTGGGGCATATGAGGGAAAAAGGCTTGGGCATACTGAGCAAAAGAGGACTTCTGTGTGGACAAAGTACCGGACCATTGAAATTCTGTGAACATTGTATTTTTGGGAAGCAGAAAAGAGTCAGCTTCAGTTCACCAGCAATTCACAAGACAAAAGGTACTCTTGATTACATTCATTCAGATCTATGGGGTCCTTCTCGTGCTCCTTCTAAAGGTGGTGCCAGGTACATGTTGACTTTCATTGATGACTATTCAAGGAAAGTTTGGGTCTATTTTCTTAAGCATAAAAATGATGTTTTCCTAACTTTCAAGCAATGGAAAGTTTTGATTGAGAAACAAGCAGGAAAACATGTTAAGCGGTTGAGAACAGATAATGGCATGGAATTTTGTGGAGGTGAATTTAATGAATTTTGTAAAAATGAAGGAATTGCTCGGCATCACACCGTCAGGATGACGCCCCAACAAAATGGTGTGGCCGAACGTATGAACAGAACTCTTTTGGAGAGAGCAAGATGTATGATCTCCAATGCAGGGTTGACAAATGACTTTTGGGCAGAGGCGATCAATATGGCCTGTTATATTGTCAACCGTTCTCCTTCTGCATCTTTTGATTTCAAAACTCCTGAGGAAGTTTGGTCAGGTACTCCTGCTGATTACTCCAATTTAAAAGTTTTTGGGTGTCCAGCATACATGCACGTGAATGATGGAAAATTGGAGCCCAGGGCTAAAAAGTGCATTTTTCTTGGATATGCTTCTGGGGTGAAAGGATACAGATTATGGTGTCCTGATCCCAAATCCCCAAAATTTGTAATCAGTAGAGATGTTACTTTTGATGAATTGTCTATGTTATCTTCCAAGAAGGAGTCTTCTAGTCCTTGTACTACTGATAGTACACAGAAGCAGGTGGAGCTTGATATTGGCAGTTCTGGTCCTTCTCAGACCAAATCTTCTATTCATCAAATGCCAGTAGATACACCTGAATCTACTGTTGAAGATAGTTCAGAAGAAGAGGAGTATTCCATAGCCAGAGATAGACAAAGGAGAGACATTCGACCACCACAAAGATATGCAAATTTAGTTGCATATGCTTTGTCTGTTGCAGAAGAAACTGATGCAGCTGGTGAGCCTTCCACCTTTTCAGAAGCAATTTCTTGTGATGATTCTGCAAAGCGGTTGATTGCGATGAATGAAGAAATTGAATCTCTTCATCAGAATGAAACTTGGGTTCTTGTAAAGCCGCCGTCAGCTAAGAAAATTGTTGGTTGCAAGTGGGTCTTCAAGAAAAAGGAAGGTATTCCAGGGGTTGAAGATGCAAGGTATAAAGCACGATTGGTTGCAAAGGGCTATAGTCAGGTACAAGGTGTTGATTTTAATGATATATTCTCACCTGTTGTTAAACATAGCTCTATTCGTGTTTTGCTTGCTTTAGTTGCCATGTATGATTTGGAGTTAGAGCAGCTTGATGTTAAGACAGCTTTCTTGCATGGCGAACTTGAAGAACAAATTTATATGAGACAACCCCAGGGTTTTGAAATTGAAGGTAAGGAAGACCATGTTTGTTTGTTGAAGAAATCCTTATATGGATTGAAGCAGTCTCCAAGACAATGGTATAAGAGGTTTGATTCCTTTATGTTGGGTCATGGTTATTTGAGGAGCATGTATGATAGTTGTGTTTACTTCCGGAAGTTAAATGATGGTTCTTTCATTTACTTATTGTTATATGTTGATGACATGCTCATTGCTGCCAAGAATTTGTCAGAAATTCACACTTTGAAACTGCAGTTAAATAGTGAATTTGAAATGAAAGATTTAGGAGCAGCTAAGAAAATTCTTGGCATGGATATCAATCGAGATCGAGGAGTAGGGAAGTTATTTTTGACCCAGAAAAATTACCTTGAGAAAGTCTTGGAGCGTTTTGGCATGAAAGATGCTAAACCAGTATCTACTCCTCTTGCTAGTCATTTTCGGCTATCTGCTGCTCAATCACCAAAATCAGATGAAGAGGAAGATTATATGGCACGAGTTCCTTATTCCAGTGCAGTCGGCAGTATTATGTATGCAATGGTTTGTACTCGTCCAAATATTGCACAAGCAGTCAGTGTTGTTAGCAGATATATGTCTTGCCCTGGTAAAACACATTGGCAGGCTGTGAAGTGGATTCTCAGATACTTGCGAGGTACTTCAAATGCATGTTTGGAGTTTGGAAGAAATAATAATACTTTGGTTGGTTTTGTAGACTCAGACTACGCTGGAGATCTTGACAGGAGAAGATCACTTTCAGGCTATGTATTTTGCATTGGCGGTTGTGCTGTTTGTTGGAAAGCTACTCTACAACCTGTCGTAGCTTTGTCTACTACAGAAGCAGAATATATGGCTGTGACCGAGGCAATCAAAGAAGCCTTGTGGTTGAAGAGTTTATTTAGCGAGTTAAGTCTATATCAAGGTGTTACTGATATTCACTGTGATAGTCAAAGTGTCATACACTTCACTAAAGATCAGATGTATCATGAGAGGACGAAGCACATTGATGTGAAGTACCACTTCATTCGGGATATCATTGCTGAGGGAAAAGTCCTTATTCAGAAAATCAATACTAAGGACAATCCAGCCGATATGTTTACGAAACCTCTTCCAGTTTACAAGTTCAAGCAGTGCTTGAACTTGATTGGTGTTCGTTTGTGATTTAAGCCCATTGGGGCTTATGCGGAGAAGGTGGAGCAGTTTTACTATTGTCGATGGTGAAACTCAAAATTATGCCAAGGTGGAGATTTGTTGAATTGTCAAGCATTGCGGCTTGACTTGTGGCAAAATTTTTTGTCTCACGTCAGATGCTGCGTAAGGAAGTTATTCTTCCTTTCATCCCACATCGCAGTAAATAGCAGGAAGGGCTCCGATAGAGAGCCTATAAATAGAAGAGGCCTCTGAAGGTTTTAACTCGCACCACTCAAGAGAGTTATATGGGCTATTAGCTTCTTGAGTCATCTAGCCCATTCAGTTAAATATTTTAGGCTCTCTTGTTTTGAGTTTAGGAATATTTTCTAAACTCTTTTGTAAGTGCCTATGGGCCTAAGAACCACTTTCCTACGGCTTTTGTATTTCTTCTTCATAGTAGAAATATTGCTCTTCCCTCGCCCGTGGACGTAGGTCAATTTGACTGAACCACGTAAATCTTCTGTGTCTTTTATTTGCTTTGTTATCCATCTTTATATGGTCGGTTTTACCGCCTAATTATTATATGGCTGGTATCTACCGCCTATCTATTATATGGTCGGTTATACCGCCTAATTTGTGCTAACTTGAGTTTGTCTATTTCTTGGCCCGGTCCTAACAGCTTCAATCTTTATTATTTTACTTTTATTATTACACTTTAAGTTGTTTGTAGCATGTTACTAGATTTGAACTAACGCTACTCACTAGATTTGAACTTTGTCTTTTCATTTCTTTTCTTTTGTGTTTCAAGTTAGGGAGGACGTCATTACATGGTCTTGACATTCATTTGCTTAAAAAGCGGAGTATTGCATTTCAATTTATTTTTTCTCAATCCTTCACATTGAGGACAAAGTGAATTTTATGTGTGGGGGAGGGGAATAGGTGACTTTAAATTTTTGTGGATGTGTGATGATGTTTGTTAAACTGAATTATGTTTGAATACGATTTGGAAATACTGCCTTATTGAAATTTTCTCGAAAATTGAGTTTACCAGTAGAGTTTCATTCAATTATAATGGAAGACTCTATCAAAATTTTTGAAAATATTTTTCCAAAATTTTTCCATGTGATAAAGTACAAAATTTTTTGCATTTTTGCATTTCACTATGACCCAAAAGTTTGAAAATGGTTAACGAATTCTTAGCTTCAAGGATTTAACTCCCCTTCTTGTTGGATTCTGGAATATGCTTTTAAAGAATTTATCTTCCATGTGACTTAGAATTAGTTATTATGTGATGACAATTTTTGCATTTTAGAATGTATACTTGATAAAGTACGGAGGACTAAAGTTATTGATAAAGTCAATTTAATAATACTCTTCCTATTTTATTGCTTTAAGAGAGATTGGGTATCTCTGTTTCTTCAAAAAAAAAAAAAGAATTTTACTGCAATAATTCTTGTATTGAGTAATTGGGATTTTTCATCTAAAAATGTCAATTTTCACGTAAAAAAGTACTCAAATTGGGAGTACTTGAGTGACTTCAGTATGCAAATGCAGAGTAACTGAGGGTCTTCACTTAAAAGTATTGATCTTCGTGTCAAAAGGTATTTTTATAACTTAAATATTTGGTCATAGTACATATGATTAATTCCCTCTTTAAGCTTGTGATATATTTTTTTTTAAAGATAATTGTAAGAGAGTGTTAACCATCTTTTAACTATATGAGTTGCTTACTTGTGGAGTTAGGATAAGATGACAGATTGAATTTAAGTATAATTGGTTTTCCTTTACTAGATATTATGAGTATTTAGTATAATTTGAATGATTGCATATTAGTTGGCACTAAGTTATGAGATTTACAATTTGAAAAAGCATATATTTTGGCGCACCTGAGTCATTGGTTGAGTTATTTGTTGCTAATGTTGAGGACAAATAATGATTCAAGTGTGGGTAAATTTATAAGGGCTAATTTCATGAATATTTTCTTCGGTGTTTGATATTGTTTTTGAGTCAATTTATGGAGTCAAAAGGTATAATTGCTCGTTTTGGCTTTTAATTTGCATCTTGAGCTGATAGTTGAAGTAGTTGTGATTTTATCATTTTACTCACAAAATCTCTTTGTTTTTGTAGGATAAAATGATCAAAATCAATTGAGAGTTAAATGGTGGGCTAATAAGGTGATGATTACAAGTTTGAGAAGTCACAACAATGATTAAAAGAAATGGTGCAACTCAAGTATTTGAAAGGATGAAGGAAGAAAGTCATAGAAAATAGGGGAAGAGAAATCCTTGAGGGTTTGTCATTGATTTTGGCGGTTTCTATAAGGGATTATGGGTAGAAACTTTAATTGGAGGAACAAAACAGAGGAAGACAAACTGCTGGAAGAACCCTCAAGAGATTCCTCACAATCCCTTCACGGTTTCTTAAGAAACTCTCGAGGGTTTCTTATCGGCTACAAGTTGCCAATTTGCTTGACTTTTTGTTTCATTTTCCATCCTTGATATAACATAAAGTGACGATTTGTATCAATATTTTGGGGTTCTAGGAGCTTCTTTTCTTGACTCTTGGACAAGAAGAAACACATCACTGAAGGAGAAAGGTTTAGTTCTTGGCAAGAAGAACAACTTTTCTCTCTAACGTAGAGCAATTTTAAATTTAGCTCTAGTTTTCATTTCTTTGGAGAGACTTGAAAAACTCGTAGTATAACAATGTTTTTTTTATGGCAATGAAGATGATGAAGTTTGGAAATCTTTTTTTTTTTATTATTATTTGAATGAGAATTTCTTCGTCTTTACTTTCTTTATTGTTGCATTAATGCTTAGTTACATTGAAAATATGAGCTTTTCTTTTATACCTACTATGTCTAGATAAATCTTCTTGTTCAAGGAATAGATAAGGCTAATCATGTTTTGGTTATGGTTGAATGTAGTTGATTATTGATATACCTTGTATTTGCTACTTTACCTATTTTTGTTTTAAACACTTGTAAATGCTTAATCACTGTGAGGATCCGAAAATTTTCTTATTTATCGAATATTACAAGTTTACTTAAATATTTATTTACTCATTTTCTCCGAATTATTTATTTCGACCATTTAAAAATTCATTTATATGGAACAACGCCTCTTTTATATTTTAAAGTGTTTTGTTAGAAAATTCAATTTTCGAAAATTCGTTTAGTTCGGAATAACGAGTACACGTTTTTCGAGGCTATACTTGAATCGGGAGTGTATTAATATTGAAGAATTAAGAATGATCAATAGTAGATAAAGAAAAGTTAATTGAGGAATTAAAGGTGAATGAGTTTTAAGTAAGTGTATACCGCTTGCGCGTCGATAATTTTCCGAAAGACGCGCTGATACAAATTTATGGGAGATTTGAGGAAGTAATACAAGACTCATGTGAAGACTCACAAAATTCATCTATTTTAAACTCCTAATTCAAGCTCATTTAATTATTTATTTGGCCAATTACCCTGAATATTATTTTCTAACCTTTTTAGATCTAATTATATGGATTTATAGCTTAGTTATATTTTTAAAGTGACTTGTTTCAAAATTTAATTTTTGGAAGCTCGTTAAGTGAAAATAGTGAATACGCAATTGGAGTCAATAATCGATTCGAGAATACAATAAACTTGGAAAATTAGAGGCTTGCACAATGGTCTTAAAATAGGTGTTTTTATGCTTAAGTAATCAAGTGATAGTTATTAGTACTATCGTTATAAGAATTTCTTGGAGATTGCACTTTATCGCACCTAAATTGGAAATACGCGTTTTCACACGTGCGATTTAATTGAGGGACTCTAGATCCTTATTTTGGGACAATTAAGAGTGGATAATATTTATATGAATATAAGTATACTAGAGGTTTAGTGCACTAGTGAAACAAACGCGAGAGGAATCGAGTGCAAAACGCGTGCGTATGCGCACGAAGGAGAGTTGACTTTTTGAACAAATCTTAGCCACACAAATGAAGCTTCCTTAGGAAGCCAAATTTAGACCAAAACACTCTCTCTCCTCCTCACAAAGCAGCCAGCCATCCTTGTGCAAAAACAACTCAAGTTCTTCAAATTTCTCCTTCACAAAATCTTCATCAATCTTTATCCAATTCCTTCCAAATTTCACACACACTTAGCTTAATACTTGGAGATCATATTAAGCTGCAAAAAGGGGGAGCTTTTCACATTTTTTCTTGGCCAAGAGGGGACCGAAAATTCTGCCTTTGTTCATCACACAAGTAGGTAATGATCCGACCATCAAATTTTGGTTTATGGAAGTAGAATTACACGTATAAACTCTTGCATGCATGTGGGTAGTCTTGTTTATGATGGATTTTTTGTTTGGTGGGCTCTATGAACTCCCACTTTTGATGGAAGGACTGATTTGATGATTGATGATGAAAATAATGTTGGTTTAGTGCTTATTATACTAGAAATGAGTGATGCTATGAGTAAAAACTCAAATGAGGTGCAATGGGAAAAAGTGACCATTTTGCCCTTGGGTTGTTCGACCACTTTTGTTCAAAATTTTGAGGTTCTAATGGCTTGTTTATGTTGTTTACATGTTATATTGGTTGTGTAAAAATTTTCATTGAAAAATAACTTGATTTGGTCACCCAAATGTTGGATTTACAAAAGCTTAGAAACCTGGAAAATAATCCTATATTCACCCAGGCAGTGTTTTTGTTTCGGCTATATCCTTTTACTCCGATGTCGGAATCAAGTGTCGTTTGTGGCACTGGACACTAGACATTCCCAGCTTTCTATTGGTATAGAATGAACATTCTGGTTCCACTTGTGTGAGCCAAACCATTTATTTAAAGATTGCTGTTCTGTTTCGTTGGTTCACTACAGGGCAGAACATGAACTGTATCTTGAGGCTCAAATGTGGAATAGTTGTGGATGGATTTTGAAAACGGTTTCTTCTGAAAAATGTAGCCTTATGAGTCTATTTTCCAACGCCACCAACCATACTCAATTTCGAGTTGAATTGAGTGATTTATGATCAAAATTCGAATCTGGTCTTGTGTAGGAATACCATGCTTTTGGACAGATTTGAAACTAACTATGGTTTGGGACTTGTTATCCTTAGTTTCTTAGTGTAAATCATCTATCGAATGTACCTTGAACATATTTTGGACATTTCCTACTAGAATGAACCATGTTTGAGATGTTCCTTGACCAAATGTTTGGAAATGGCAAAACGGAAGTTCAAAGGCAACTTAGCCTTAGAATTTCTTGTGATTTCAACGGTTTTGTTAACACACTTTCTGTACTTAATTCTCCATGAAATTTGGTAGAGGAACAACCCTTATATAGTAGTATTATACTGATAATTTTGGTGTTATTCCGAGGCCGTTTCATGGTTCAACTAAATTTCCAAAGTTCATGACTTGATGTTGGAAAACCCTTGTTTAGCAAGGAAATTTGGGTAACTTTGAGCTACCGTATATCGGTGCTCAAAACTCCAATTTTTGTTCCGCTTACTTTGTTCTAAACCTTGTTTGTAACTCTAATTGAGTTCCAAATTTCAAAGGCTGGTTCGCAATGGGTGAATTTTGCCGAATTTCCAAAGTTGGCCAAAAACCAACCCCAAAAGCTGTCTTCATGTTCAAAACAGCAACTTTGAGCCAATTTTTGAATACTTTCCGTCTGGAATCATGGAAAAGTATATTCTATGAACTTTTAGTACCTTGGAAGAGGTTCCCAACGGTACCAAGTTTTCCAATCTTTGACTTGTAAAGCGTGAGATACGATTTTTCTAATGTATCGTATCAAAACTGAAATTTTTCGAATTCCAAGGAAATGGAGTTTTTCAAGTACTCCTTATTCCTTCGATATTACTTGAACGTTTTACACTTGATTTCCAAGATGAAAACTAAATTTCTCTTGTACTTTGAAACTCCACTTGAGAGCCTCGATTTAGGATAATTTAGACTCGTTTCAGGAGACTTTCTAAGATTGTACTATGGTACGATCTTCTTTAATAGTAGGGGTTTGTGAATGATAGTCTATTATTATTTGCTCAGGCGCACATGAGGACCTTCAAGAGAATCCCACAGTGAACGCCTAAAGCTCTGAGGGACATTTCTTCCTCATTACTTATATTGGTGAGTGTCAAGTGTATGAATACTTGATACATGCTTAATTGTTATGATTGTTCGGAGATTTTGAAAATGGAGGCGAGTGTGCACTGTACCGCACTCGTTCTTATTTGAAATGAATGACTCCTGATTCAAATGAAATGAATGAATTATGAATGACTTAATTGAATAAAATGAGATGATTGAATGATTGAATGAAATGAAATGGTATGCTATGGCTGCATACGTCGTTGGAGTGAATCTCCTCGACTCTTAAATGTAAATAGGGGACGCCCAAACTCATAGGCCGACCTTGGACTCGAGTCGGCATGGGCTTGGTCGGGAACCTTGGCGAGCCATGAGATAATGAAGCTCGATCTAATGAGAGGTCTTGCTTGGCATACTCGTGGAGTATCGCCTTATATATGTTTTGCGGGCTCGGGAGATGTACAGTGGACGGAGGGAAGTAAGTGGTGATCTACGGAATGGAAATACCGACCCGGTTGACGGAGTATCATCGCGGGAAGGTATACGAATGACATCGGCAGAGCAAGTGGAACTTAGCTCCTGAGAGCTACTATATCCTTGAATTGTTTCTGTTTACTTTTCCCGCTCGAATTGTTATTTATTGCAATATTACTGCTCTATTTGTTAAATTGGGATTGTTACTTGAACAATGTGCTTGCATGTGTGTTCTTGGCCTCACGAGCGTTTTGCTCATCTCGTAGATTTGTTTTCCTTAACAGGAATGAATATGGAATGAATTTGGAGAAATCCCTTTTGATGCACTTCTGGCTTAGGGCTTCTAATGTAATTTGGGCTAGATCTCTTATTGGTTGTACTCTTGGGAACTTTATGTATGATTTGGATATTTGATGTACCCAGATGTGGTATATTTTGGGGTATTGATGTAACTTTTGGAAATTTCATGTAAGGGTGGATAAACGATATATATGTATTGTTAAGTTTAGAAGTTTCCGCACTTTCTTACTTATCTGGTGTTGTTGAATAGTATTGTACTAAGTTTGAATGAATATTGCCATGAGTCCTGGCGAGAGTTGGGCAGGCGTTCCACGGACACTCTCTGGTTCGCCTTAGGGAGAAGTGGGGGCGTCACAATCACTATTTGCAAGCTATAATAGTTGTTGCTAATTTATGAAAGTAGTTGACAATGATGGAAATGGAATAGGTGGAACCTAAGGTGGATATTCTTAACATACGAAATAGACACACGAAAGTAATGGCGCACTTAGGTGGATATTCTTAACATTTCTTTTGCTTGATTAAGTCTTCACTTGTGATTTCATAATGAGTAAGAAAATTATAGTGTTGACTATATTTGGTTCATTGGCAAAAGCAAGTCCCGATGGCTTGAGTGAAATGCATCCATGACAAGGCAAGAACAACAGTGACAATTGGGTATTTCATCCATAGTTAGATACATTTAGTGGATTTTATACACTAGGACAATTGTATTTACCTGAGTTTCTTCAAGTTTATTAACTTTTCTTTGCATTGTTATATATTGTTGCAACTTTACTTTAGCTAGATATTCTTAATTAGTTTAGATAATGGAATGAACTAAAAGCCTTAGTAATTAGAAGTGATCCTTATTGGATCGATGCTAACACCCTTGTTCTATGAGTCACAATCTGTATGCTTATAGTGAATAAGTGAATTAGGTTAAAAATTTAGAGCGCATGCTAGAATCTCATCAAAAGATTCAATCTGAAATGCTAAAGAGCTATGACGTTTGTTTCCATGATGTCTTCTCTTCATTTTGGCTACCATTAACTACTTATACGTTTTGTTTTTCATGCTAACTATCTTTATAAGGCTTTATTACAATTTGTACTCATGTTTAATATAGTACATTGAATGTACTTTACAGTAGTGGGGTAACACTTTTTAGGTAAGAGTAATCGCACTTAACAACTGGGAGACATGGAGCAGAAGAAGGTTTGAGTAATTTCCGTTACAGCATTTGGAGTTAGTTTAGTACTGAGATCAATGACCAGCTACCTCACAATAAATTCAGTCAAGATTTATGGTTTAAATTTAATAATTGGAGATAGTACTTATAACTTTTGGTTCTTCTTCGTACTTAACTTGAAATCTAGTAAGCTGGATTCCAATCTTGTTAGTTAAATGTCAGATATTCTTTGGCAGTGATTTCTTGTCTAGTTTTACATTTCCAATTGTTGAATTGCAATTCTAATTTCGTACTCATTACACAAAACGCACTCATTGCTGCGTTCTGCTATTCCTTGTGGGATTTGAGGCGTTTCTTGATTTCCTTTGGAATTAGTTTTCTTGTTTAAGTAAATGTTTCATGCAAAAGTTAGTAACACTTCAGGAAGCTTTTTCTTTTATATGCTAATGAAGCTTTCTTTTTTTTTTTTTTTTAATTACAATATTTGAGCACATATTGTGTGAACATGACTAATAGATGGATGAATTTGCCATGTCCAAGTAATGAGTATAAAGATGGTTTAGAAGGATATTGAAGGATATACTCAATAGATAGCTCATGAAGAGAATTATAAAGTGTGGTGTTGTCAAAATGGAGCAAAGAATTGAGCAACTAGAATCAGTGCAACATGGAAGACAAGGACAAAGCAAAGATCTACTTCACAATCATCAAATACCATTCTTTGTATTCTAAAGGTAATAAATTGTTCATGGCTAATTGTTAGTTTCATTAGATGCTGATTTTTGGGACTTATTCATGAACTAGTGTTTAGGTGCTAGAGTGGAGTGTAAAGGAATTGGGTGACTGGTCATGGATGATTGACTTAGTATGATGAAAGAAAATGGATGTTGAATGTTTGAAAATAATTTGAATGAAATGGGCCAAAGTGTTATATTGTCCAAAATAGCAAATTGGCTTGTTGGAAAAGTTTTCCTGCATATGTTACTTAACAGCTAAGTTTCTTTTTGTGGTTGTCATTACTAATTGAAATAGCATAATCATGCTTGTAGTTTTTGTTGTGGCTGTCATTTTTGCTGGGATGATCAAGCAATGAAATTTGGGTTCGTTCTTGTAGTACCTTGTATTTTGTTTTACAAGAATTACTCTCTTATGTTCGGTTGTTAAAGCAGTGTTTTAAAAATATTATGTTTCAAGATTTGGGATAATGTTACATTAGAAGCATGCTTGATTCAAACAAAATTCTGGCAATTGAAGTGGTTAGAAATTTGGATCTAACTATTGAAGTTGGGAAGACATCATTGGGATCATATTGGTGTGAAGTCTATGTAAAAGTGCTTCCGGTCATCTCTCTCTGTTTCCCGTCGTGCTGTCCCTCTGCTCCTACAACTTCTTCTTCTCCAACTTTTTCTCTTCCTTTGTTCCCTTTCTTTCATCTAATTTTTTTCTTTATTCTAACATTACATAGGGATAGATCTTCCATTCATTTTCTCTTCACTCCTTCAAAACTTTTTCTCTCTCTTGTTTTTTTTTTTTGCCCTTTCTATTCATCATCTTCTTTTCATTTTTTTCTTTGCAAATTTCCTTTTTTTTTCTTTATACATTTATGAATTCATATTTACTATTAGAGTTTGTTTGAGAGACAAATTTATGGTGGAATATGTAAGGACTTTTGGGAGTAGCAAAAGAAAATTTTTTAAAAAAAAAACCACAAGAATGAGTCATGGGAAAAGAAAAAAAAATGAAAAAACCTTGGTTCCTACCGGTTCTCTCGATTTTCTAGTCAAACCTGGTTTTTAATAGGAAGATTGATCGATTGTTTGTTAGATGATTTTCTAGACAAACTCGATCCAGACTCTTGCTTGTTTTCCAATACAATCGGTTGAACCGACTAGTTTGATCAGAGTTTCAAAACACAACATGAAAAACAATGAGCCATATTGTTTTCTAAGAATTATTTATATGATACGAACCCCGTCGAAGACGAAACCCGGATTCACATGCCCCGGATCTAGACAACTAATACCGAAGGTTTGGCAACGGAAAACTTGACTCTAATTAACCCTCGAAGTCATGAACAATATTGATACTAGCTCAACCCATAACCAATCTAATTAATGAACAAAATTTGTAAGTTAGAGGAATGCCACAATCAAGGTGGATACTTGATTGATAAGTTCGATCGAATACTCTTGAGAATCTCAAGTATTCAAGAAAGACTCTCTTGGAGAGAGAAAGTGAATAAACTCACATAATTTTTTATAAAATTCTCATTAACTCCAAAAACATTGGAAAAGACTAGGCTATTTATAGCCTTACAAAGACTCAAAACCCTAACACAACTTGGACTAAAACTCGGCTGCCTTTAATCACTAAGCTAGCCGAATTTAACCACTGAATTAAACTACTTAAATGTCTAAACTAATCAACTAGGATTTGGCTTAATTAGAAGGTGACCTAGCCGTATTATTAAGCTGGAAAATAACTAAAGCAAACGTCTAAAACTTTAATCATAAGGTAGCTTTGAGAATCCTTCTTGTATTCGTCCTTTAGCTGCAGTCACCACTTGAACTCTTGTAGATCCTAGGGTTGCATCATTATAGAAGGGTAAATATCATAACAATTAATCACCACAAAAAACACATGCACATGCACATTCTCTTCCATGCTTCTTTTCATAGCGACCACACTGTTGGATCCTTAATTCAACGTTGGACTTATATGTGAATAATTATGTGTTGCAGACTGTCAAATAAGGTTAAATTCAATTAAAATGATCAATTATGAATTGAATTTTAATGTATCTAATAGGATGTGACCCTTTAATGTGTAGAAATTTAAAGGTAATTTCTATGATGGGTTGAAATAGAAATCCAAAAGATAACAGGAAATTTATCTATAAATAGGATTATGGTCCTTAACTCACACGTATTATTATTGTCGTTGACAAGTGACTAATTTACGTAATAATTGTATGACATTTTATATTATTTTTAGTCACTTTGGTTATATTATTGGAAGAAAATGAATCATTTTGGCTATAATTGGTGAAAAATGCTTTTAAATGGTTAAATGAGGTTTTTATCACTTTTTACTTGGATTTTGTGTATTTTGACAATTTTAACACATTTTCTTATTTTGATTATAACTTGAGCTACAGTAATTGGATTAAGATGATTCTTGAACCAATTTGAAGATAAGAGATAGATCTACAACTTTGGTGAAAACATCTGAATCCAGTTTGAAGGTTTTCCAAGTCAAAAAGCCGAAGTACAGTAGCCAATTTCATTTGGTCGAAGTTGAAACAGGGCAATGAGCAGTCAAGGGTATTTTAGTTATTTCTCAGCCTACACAGATCCAAATGAGGTGATTCTTGATGCATTGGAAAGTTAACTCAAGGGTTACAAGTTTCATGTTTTGGTTAAAGCTAAATCAGCTTTTATCATTAAGAAAAGTTTAGTTGAATTTGACGCAAAATTGGAGCAGAATTGGAAATTGAACAAAAGTGCACCAAAATGTCACTGTAGCAATCCGGCCGGAACTTGGCCGGATTTCTGGCCGGATTTCTGGCCGGATTGTGGTTAGAGAATGCTGCTCTTTACGTGAAAAACTCAATTTCACCTCCAACAAGTCACATGCAATGCTAGACATGTGAGAAACATTACCAGCTGTAAAAGGGAAGTTTAGGCCTCATTTTCTTGACTTCCTTTGTCTTGAAATAGCCAAATCTTGCAAGAGAATAGAGAGAGATACATGAGAGAACTTAGACTGCAAAAATGTAGCTCTTCCATTTTTCTTAGTGTAGGATAGTAGTTTAGATAGTTCATCCAGTCTTATTTATTAGCTAGGCAAAGATGAAGATGAAGGATGAAGAAGGCAAGGAGATGAACCCATGTGACAAGGGTTACATTCCTTCCAAACTCTTTATCTTTTGTACTTGATTCCAAGTTTAGTTAATATACAAGTTCGGGATTTTGTGTTTAATATGTATCTTTAAAGTTTATGCCTTGGGTTTGGTTGAACTTTCTATGATTGTTAGTATTTATTATTTGGTTATTTGATTGCTATGATTTGAGCAAGTTATTTAGCACTTTGACTCTTTAAATCATGATTAATCTAGTACCATTAATTGTGATTATCTAAGGTGTTGTTTCTGTAATGAAAATTGAGATTTAACACTAGTTCAAGAAGTGTTAAACATAGGGAGTACACTCACGAAAGTAGAGGTGCACCTATGTGATTTTTAGTGATTCATTTCATGTAATTTCATTGAAGAAATGAACTTGTAGCTAATTTCATAGCCATGAGAATATGTATGGATTAGTTATGAATATAATTGATTCACTACGAAAGTAGGATTCAAATGCATAAGGAAATTACACCATAACTAGCCTAGATGTAGTACTCAATGATCCAAATCTAGCACTTGCATGAATAGTTAGGGATACCATAACCTAAGGAGCTTTTATTTGTTATTTTCTTGCATAAGTTCAGTAGGTTTTATTTGTTATAATTCACTGATAGTCTAAATAATAGAGAAACTTTAGTAGTGCCCGTAATTGCATCTTCCTTGTGGGATCGACCCTTAATACCCTATACTCGCTCACGATTCGTATACTTGCAATAAATCGCGTGTGGGGTATTTAGGAATTACAAATGTAAAACTTGATTGGGATAAACTTAATTGTATATGTATACCCCGCGCACATCAAGCTTTTAGCGCTGTTGCCGGGGAAGATTTGGCAATATCGGTGTGAAGAACAACTTTATTAGTTTAGACATTTTATTAGTTATAGTGTGAATGTTATTTTTTGTTATTTTTGTGTTTTATGTGTGTATGTGTTTCATTACCTATTTTTCTTACTAATTTTGCTTTTGAGGTTGTTTAAAAGCAATTTTAGATGATGAAAAGGATAGGTCAATTTGGAGGACAATGCATTAGGAGTGGAAGATTGACAATGGATGGTTACCAAGTGCAAAGCTCCTTTAACAGAGGTAATCAAGAATTTACTGAATGTATGTCTTTTGAAGGTAGTTTAAAGTGCTTAAAGACTAAATTTGATGTTATGATGCTATAAGTTCAAATGGACACAATTATGCATGAAATTGAGTAAGGGAGGAATGTTAATACTTTTAATTCTTATCATGTGATTTGTGGCTTGTGTGGAGGTTATCATGCTACTAATACATGTATGCAAGCACAATATGTGGATTATCATGATGAATTAGAGCATTACAATCCTTGTTTTGATCGATATAGTGCTAATTGGAGCAATTCTCCTGTTTATGGTTGGGATAATCAATGTACTTATAGTGATTATTTATATTTTTATGATTACCAACCTAAAAGTGTTCAATATGAATCAAAACCATCTTGGGCGTTGGCAATAGAGAAGTTAGCTAATGCATCTCTACCTTGGGAGTTAGAAAGCGAACAATTAACTAATGATTCTAATGCATCTTGGGAGCTAGCTGTAGAAAATTTTTCTAATCAATTTGATTTAACAATAGAAAAGCTAGTAAATGCAACTTCCGACCGTTTTGATAGGATTGAGGAAAGAATAGATGAATTAGCTTCTCACTTTGGTAGAATACATGAGCAATTGAATGCATTGTGTGAAGTTATTTCCTCTAATAATTTGCAAAATGATCCTAGCATGAATGGTGGGAATGTTGTATGTGAAAATGGGTTGCATTTTTGATGAAATGATAAATCTCAAGTGTGCTTTAATGAGCAAATATCCATTTCACATGATAATATCTTTGGAACTAACTTTGAACCTCAAGAGGTGAGTTTTAATGACTCATTTTTCACCCTTCTTGAGGAGTGCATTGAAAGTATAGGTTCTAAGGGTATTGCTGCCCAGGATATTCTCATGGCATCTCCTTTGGTAAGTTCTCAAGTGGTGCATACTCAAAGTAATATCTATGAAACACTTGGGATAAGTAAGTCACTTTCATTTTTCACATTATTAGATTATGTGACTTTTGCTATAAAGTCACCATTTAATGATTCACCACGTCCAAAAACGGTGGATTATTCATTAACTAAATCTCCTTGATAATGAGGTTATATAGTCAAGCTAATAACTATAAAGAAGCGCTTGTTGGGAGGCAACCTAGCAATTTCTTATTTTTAGTAAGTTTTAGTTGTTTAACTAATGTTTTTGTGTGTTTTGTAGGTGGCAATGGCAAGGGTTCATGCAAATTATTTCAATGACAAAAGTGTCTATATTGAGGCAAAAAAGGAGTTTTCATGTTCATTTGCTACATTTCATGCATTTAAAGTGTTTCATGTTAAAGTTATATTCATGCATGATCATGTATTTTCAAGTGTATTTGGGTAAGAAAGACACATTTTCAATGTTAAACTTGGATTTTATTCAAAGAACATGAAAGTAGGTGGAATGCGGAAGGTTGGCCAAGCAAATTTGGAGGAAAAACTGCAGAAAACAGCTTTTTCTGCAGCAAATCCGGCCAATATATTTGGTCGGATTGAAGGCCGGATAGTCAGGGAAGAAAGAAAAATTTTTTCGGGCTCACTGGCCAGAATCCGGCCGTAAATCCGGCCAAAAACTGGCCAGATTGTAAAAAAAAAAAAAGAAAAAAATTTACTGTAAAAAGAAAAAGTTTCTGGCCGGATATGCAACAGCAAAAAAAAAAAAAAAAATCTACCCAAAATCCCTCCAGCAATCCCTCCACGAATCCCTTCAATTTCTGGCCGGATTATGAACAGTAACCAGCGTAAGATGAATCCGCTTCACGGATTCCTCACAATTTTTCTCCCTTCTTCTTCAACCCAACTCACACACTAACACTTCAAACACACACCACTCACTAAAACACCTCTTTTCACCATTTAATGTTCAAATAACCTTCACCAAATCACTTTCTCCCATCCTCTAGAGTGAATTTCATAGTTCATATTCTTGCAAAAACAACTCTAAAGTGATTTCAAGTTTACCATTAGTTAGGGTTCTACCTTCTTGAAATCACTCAATTGAGGTAAAATTGGAGTAAGTTTCTTGGGGGTTTTCACATCATATTCATCACTAAACATCACCAATCCACTTTGAGGTAACAAATCTTCACCTAATTTTGTTATTTAAATTTTGCCATGATTGAATATTTTCTATTTTTAGGCAATTTTTAATATGTGAAGTTATGTGTATTTATTTGAGCTTATTGATACTATTGGTGATTGTTAGTGATAAATAAATTTTATGATTTGCATTTATTGTATTTATTTGGTGAATTATTGCTAGTTTTATGCTTAATTTGACTTGGTAACAAAGTTGCATATTAAGTAGCCAAATGTAGCATTTTAATTAGCTTAGTGGGAGTTTTTGATATTCATGTGAGTAATTTAGATTACCTAATGAATGAAAAGGTGCTTGATTGAATGATTTCTTGAATTCTTAGGTAAATCTAAAAGAAGAGTTGAATTGAAGATGGCCTTAATTTATGAAATTCATAAATGCACTTATAATCTCTGTGGTTCAATGATTTTTAGTATTTCATGAATTATCATGAAGGTCATTTATATTTTGGTTTGGTGTGTTTGCCTCCATTTTGAGATTACTTTTGTACTTGATGGGACTTGATCATTGATGACAAAATATATAAATGGAACTTATTTTGTTCATGATTGTGGATTTATTCTGTGAAATTAGCTTCCCATTGCTTTGGATACTAATGCATATATTTGATTAGCAAAGATTAGCTCATTTCATGTTTTTATCCCATAAACATTGTATGGTTCCACATGCTTGATCATTTTTCCTTTTTCCTTGACTTGCACGTTTTCTTCTTGTTGATTGCAATCTTTTATTTTTAAGAAATTTATTTGTTTTGATTTTGTCTTTTTCAGGGTGCAATAAATGAACTCTCCATTCTTTCTCAAATACGGTTGGAAATTCATCACATTGCCATGGATTTGGATCGCGCAAGTCATAAGGGGAGTATTCTCTTTTATTCTTTATTTATTTTCCTTTTCTCACATTGAGGACAATGTGAAGTTTAAGTGTGAGAGAGGAAATATTTGAACTTGCATTTTAATGCTATGTGATGATATTTTGTGGACCTAAATGCTTAAAAATGTTGGAATTGTGTTTGAATTATTTGCCATGTGGATAATTTGTCTGAAATTAGGTTTGTTGGTAGGGAGTTTTCATCTATTTATAAGGAGAAACTCTGTAAAAATTTTTCTAAAATCTTTTCCAATATTTCACTATGGCCCAAAAGTTCTTCAAATTTTTGCTTTTTCATTCAAAAAGGGCTAATTTGTTCCAATTTTAAGTGTCTAATTCTTCTATTGGTTGAAACTTTATACGTATTTTGGAACATTTAGTCCTCATTTAACTTGGAAATGGCTATTATTCACTTAGGATTTTTACATTTTAGAAAGTATATTCGGTAAAGAGAGGAAAATTATGCCTATAATTTTACATGTTTAAGGAGATTTCTTCTCTTTACTTAATTTTGCAAGTAAGTAACTGATATAGTCTATAAAGGTTATACTCCTCCTTTGATTATTTCTATATATTTTTCTATGAGGGAAAATAAGGAAAAGAAAGAAAAAAGAGAGAAAAAAAAAAGAAAAGGAAGTAAATAAAAATTGTTCTACTCCAATGATTCTTGTACCGAGTAACTGGAGGTTGGCATCTACAAATGTCAACTTTCGCATAAAAAAGTACTTGAATTAAGAGTATGCATAAGTGAAATGTTGAGTAACTGGGGATCTTCACCTAAAAGTGTCAATTTTCGCGTCAAAAGGCATTTTCACTATTTAAATAAAATCAAATAAGAATAAGTCCCTCTTAGTTGTAAAATTTTGAGAAAAAGATGATTATAGGAGGAGAAAGGCTATAAATTGCCTGTGTGATTTGATTACTTGTGAAATTAGGTTAGGATAAGAGATTAAGTTTAACTTGTTGAATTTAGGGCATAATTATCTTTCCTTTACTTGATATTATGAGTATTTGACAAAAGTGCATATATTGTTTTACCTCTTGAATCATTGTAATTGATTATGTGTGAATTGCTTGAGGACAAGCAATGATTTAAGTGTGGAGGAGTTTGATAAGTGACTAATTTACGTAATAATTGTATGACATTTTATATTATTTTTAATCACTTTGGTTATATAATTGGAAGAAAATGAATCATTTTGACTATAATTGGTAAAAAAATGCTTTTAAGTGGTTAAATGAGGTTTTTATCACTTTTTACTTGAATTTTGTGTATTTTGACAGTTTTGACACATTTCGTATTTCGATTATAACTTGAGCTACAGTAATTGGATTAAGATGATTCTTGAACCAATTTGAAGATAAGAGATAGATCTACAACTTTGGTGAAGACATCTGAATTCAGTTTGAAGGTTTTCCAAGTCAAAAAGCCGAAGTACAGTAGCCAATTTCATTTGGTCGAAACTGAAACAGGGCAATGAGCAGTCAAGGGTATTTTAGTCATTTCTCAGCCTACACAGATCCAAATGAGGTGATTATTGATGCATTGGAAAGCTAACTCAAAGGGCTACAAGTTTCATGTTTTGGTCAAGAGCTAAATCAACTTTTATCTTCAAGAAAAGTTCAGTTGAATTTGACATAAAATCGGAGCAGAATTGGAAATTGAACAAAAGTGCACCAAAATGTCACTGTAGCAATCCGGCCGGAACTTGGCCGGATTTATGGCAGGATTGTGGTTAGAGAAGGCTGCTCTTTACGCGGAAAACTCAATTTCACCTCCAACAAGTCACATGCAATGCTAGACATGTGAGAAACATTACCAGCTGTAAAAGGGAAGTTTAGGCCTCATTTTCTTGACTTCCTTTGTCTTGAAATAGCCAAATCTTGCAAGAGAATAGAGAGAGATACAGGAGAGAACTTAGACTGCAAAAATGTAGCTCTTCCATTTTTCTTAGTGTAGGATAGTAGTTTAGATAGTTCATCCAGTCTTGTTTATTAGCTAGGCAAAGATGAAGATGAAGGATGAAGAAGGCAAGGAGATAAACCCATGTGACAAGGGTTACATTCCTTCCAAACTCTTTATCTTTTGTACTTGATTCCAAGTTTAGTTAATATACAAGTTCGGGATTTTGTGTTTAATATGTATCTTTAAAGTTTATGCCTTGGGTTTGGTTGAACTTTCTATGATTGTTAGTATTTATTATTTGGTTATTTGATTGCTATGATTTGAGCAAGTTATTTAGCACTTTGGCTCTTTAAATCATGATTAATCTGGTACCATTAATTGTGATTATCTAAGGTGTTGTTTCTGTAATGAAAATTGAGATTTAACACTAGTTCAAGAAGTGTTAAACATAGGGAGTACACTCACGAAAGTAGAGGTGCACCTATGTGATTTTTAGTGATTCATTTCATGTAATTTCATTGAAGAAATGAACTTGTAGCTAATTTCATAACCATGAGAATAGGTATGGATTAGTTATGAGTATAATTGATTCACTACGAAAGTAGGATTCAAATGCATAAGAAAATTACACCATAACTAGTCTAGATGTAGTACTCAATGATCCAAATCTAGCACTTGCATGAGTAGTTAGGGATACCATAACCTAAGGAGTTTTTATTTGTTATTTTCTTGCATAAGTTCAGTAGGTTTTACTTGTTATAATTCATTGATAGTCTAAATAATAGAGAAGCTTTAGTAGTGCCCATAATTGCATCTTCCTTGTGGGATCGACCCTTAATACCCTATACTCGCTCACGATTCGTATACTTGCAATAAATCGCGTGTGGGGTATTTAGGAATTACAAATGTAAAACTTGATTGGGATAAACTTAATTGTATATGTATACCCCGCGCACATCAAGCTTTTAGCGCTGTTGCCGGGGAAGATTTGGCAATATCGGTGTGAAGAGCAACTTTATTAGTTTAGACATTTTATTAGTTATAGTGTGAATGTTATTTTTTGTTATTTTTGTGTTTTATGTGTGTATGTGTGAGACCCCGAAAATTTTCTTATTTTCCGGGCATTTATTTTGGGGACTTTTGAGTATATTTTAGGGTTTTCTATTATATGTAGGTTTTCTGGGGAATTTTATGAGAAAATATGAATTTTACATCGTTTTCTGGGTTTAGGTCAAATTCTGTGTTGTTAAGGGTGTACAGCGGTTGCGGGACCCACTAAGACGGGCGGTACAGTTAAATGTAGCTTTGGGAAATTTTATATACGGAAGTTTTATCATCTTGTGTTATGAGTTAATTGGAGGTTAGTTGGTTTAATTAAGTGTTGTAAGACAAGAATGAGATAAGCTTGGAAAAAAACACATGTTGCATTCCTATTGGACCTTGGACTTTTGACTTGTCTACACCTTTACTAAATTAAAATTTTGACCAAAATTCCTCATTATTTCTTACCTCTTGGCCGGCCAACTAGAGAGAAAAGAAGGAAGAAAGCTCTTCAACTCTTGCTTCATTTCTTTGTCAAATCATGGAATCCAACCACTAATCTCTCAAAATCCTCCATAAAACCCTCTTGCTAGGAGTGTTTGAAGTGCTTGGTGGTTTTTGTTTGAAAGGAAAGGCTCTCATCTACCTTGTATCAAGAATTGTAAGGTGAGTAAATATGGAATTGTTTCCTTGTTGGTTGTAAGATGAAAGTTATGGGTGATAGTAGTTCAAGAGGCTATTTTATGGAGTATTTCATGACTTATACTTGAGATGTGGCAATTTTCTATTTATTTAGGAATTTTCTGTTTTATATGATATATCATGGTTGAGTTGGGTGTGAAGGCTTTATATGGCTTGATTTAGAGCTTATATGTGTTAATGGTGGTTAATTGTGGAAAAATTCAGCATTTGTGAGAAAATTCCGGTTTTAGGGTTTGATGAAATTGGGGCTTTTCCATGTATGGTTTTCATCCTATCAATTGATGTGTATATGGTTGTATTGTGATTCAAATGGGGTGAATGGACTAGTTTAAGAACCATAAGTGTAATGGCACAAGTTGGGTGTTGTTCATTAGGTTGGAAATGTGAAGAAATTAAGGGGAAATGCTGCCCAATTGGTTGTAGATATGGGAGGTCTTGAATTGAGAAGGATTTGAATAGAATGGATGAATTGGGGAGTTTGTTCACATTCCACACTGTTGTTACTCCATTTTATTTGTTTTGTGTAACTTGTATTAGTAAGTTAAAGTTATACGTTGAATTGTGTTTGAGTCTTCAATATGGTTATTTGCTTGTTCTAGGTCGTACCGGTGGGCCGGGACCTACACCTGATTCAAACGTGTGACTTGCTTGAAAATTTGGTGAGTGTACCATTATATGATGAACATACTTGTGATGTGATTTTAAATGTCTTGATTTGGGTCGAGAGTGTACTTGATCGCTCTTGACCACTTATTTGCATTTACCATTATTGTTTGGATGTGAAGTGGTATATATACATGATTTGACATTTGATGGGGCAATGCCTTAATATTAATGTGAAATTGAGCTCATGCCCTTAGACCGTTATTCGAGTCGAGTCGGCAAGGGCTTGGGCGATTCGTTAATGAGCCTTTGGGTTCTTGATAGGCGAGTGGAGTGTTAACTCCTCGACCTTGTGGTATACTCGAGTATTACCCTTTTGAACTATGAGGCGGCGGGCCCGAATAGGGGGTGAATGGTGGAAGGAAATGGTGCGAAGTGGTGTCTACGGATCTTGGCTTGTTTAAATGGTTGACGGAGTGTCAACGTGTGAGATCAAGTATGGCAATCGGGAATCGGCCCTTGAGGGTCGCATGTATCCTTTTATATGTGTATGTTGTATGAAGGTGGTTATGTATATGTGTTAATAGTTGTATCATGAAATTGTGCATTTGGTACCTCACGAGCGTAAGCTCACCCCCGTTGTTTTGTTTTCCTTACAGGAGTGATGTTGAACCACATTTTGATATGAGATGAGCTAGTGACATAGTTAGTTTTGGAAGCTCCTCGAACATTTGGAACTTTGATGTATTTGAACTCAAGTATTTGTGTTTGAATTGTATAAGGACACTTTCTCATGTATAGATGACATGTATGTATGGTTTATCAAGTCTTGGATTCGTTATATGGTGTATGTGTACAATCGCCGGTTTTAAAAATGAAAGCAGGAAATTTTGGAAAACCCACTGCCTGGAATCCGGCCTAGAATCCGGCCAGTTTCTGGCCGGATATAAGGCCGGATAGGCAGGGGAAAAGGAAAAAAAAAAGAAAATTTTGGACTCTGGCTACTGCCCAGAATCCGGCCAGAGCAATCCGGCCAACTTCCGGCCGGATTGTTGGCCGGATTGGCAGGGGACATTTCGAAAATTTTTGGTCCGGCCTCTGCCTCCTATCCGGCCGAGAATCCGGCCGGATATCCGGCCAGATTCTGGCCGGATAGTGACGTGGCCGGTTACTGTTCATCCGCGGCAAATTTTCGTTTTTCGTTTTCTTGTCCGTTTGAAGTGCTCGAGCGCTATACTTTCTTGCATGATGATAATATGGGTATAAGAACAAGTTGATAGGTTAAATCGTTCACCTTGTTGATCTTTTCTTTATATATTCATTGAAATTCGATTTGTTTGCGATCCGTAGTCCTGGCGAGAGCTGGGCAGGCGGTCCGTCGACCCCTCTGGTTCGCCTTAGGGGAAGATGGGGTCGTCACAGTATGTGTTTCATTACCTATTTTTCTTACTAATTTTGCTTTTGAGGTTGTTTAAAAGCAATTTTAGATGATGAAAAGGATAGGTCAATTTGGAGGACAATGCATTAGGAGTGGAAGATTGGCAATGGATGGTTACCAAGTGCAGAGCTCCTTTAACAGAGGTAATCAAGAATTTACTGAATGTATGTCTTTTGAAGGTAGTTTAAAGTGCTTAAAGACTAAATTTGATGTTATGATACTATAAGTTCAAATGGACACAATTATGCATGAAATTGAGTAAGGGAGGAATGTTAATACTTTTAATTCTTATCATGTGATTTGTGGCTTGTGTGGAGGTTATCATGCTACTAATACATGTATGCAAGCACAATATGTGGATTATCATGATGAATTAGAGCATTACAATCCTTGTTTTGATCGATATAGTGCTAATTGGAGCAATTCTCCTATTTATGGTTGGGATAATCAATGTACTTATAGTGATTATTTATATTTTTATGATTACCAACCTAAAAGTGTTCAATATGAATCAAAACCATCTTGGGCGTTGGCAATAGAGAAGTTAGCTAATGCATCTCTACCTTGGGAGTTAGAAAGCGAACAATTAACTAATGATTCTAATGCATCTTGGGAGCTAGCTGTAGAAAATTTTTCTAATCAATTTGATTTAACAATAGAAAAGCTAGTAAATGCAACTTCCGACCGTTTTGATAGGATTGAGGAAAGAATAGATGAATTAGCTTCTCACTTTGGTAGAATACATGAGCAATTGAATGCATTGTGTGAAGTTATTTCCTCTAATAATTTGCAAAATGATCCTAGCATGAATGGTGGGAATGTTGTATGTGAAAATGGGTTGCATTTTTGATGAAATGATAAATCTCAAGTGTGCTTTAATGAGCAAATATCCATTTCACATGATAATATCTTTGGAACTAACTTTGAACCTCAAGAGGTGAGTTTTAATGACTCATTTTTCACCCTTCTTGAGGAGTGCATTGAAAGTATAGGTTCTAAGGGTATTGCTGCCCAGGATATTCTCATGGCATCTCCTTTGGTAAGTTCTCAAGTGGTGCATACTCAAAGTAATATCTATGAAACACTTGGGATAAGTAAGTCACTTTCATTTTTCACATTATTAGATTATGTGACTTTTGCTATAAAGTCACCATTTAATGATTCACCACGTCCAAAAACGGTGGATTATTCATTAACTAAATCTCCTTGATAATGAGGTTATATAGTCAAGCTAATAACTATAAAGAAGCGCTTGTTGGGAGGCAACCTAGCAATTTCTTATTTTTAGTAAGTTTTAGTTGTTTAACTAATGTTTTTGTGTGTTTTGTAGGTGGCAATGGCAAGGGTTCATGCAAATTATTTCAATGACAAAAGTGTCTATATTGAGGCAAAAAAGGAGTTTTCATGTTCATTTGCTACATTTCATGCATTTAAAGTGTTTCATGTTAAAGTTATATTCATGCATGATCATGTATTTTCAAGTGTATTTGGGTAAGAAAGACACATTTTCAATGTTAAACTTGGATTTTATTCAAAGAACATGAAAGTAGGTGGAATGCGGAAGGTTGGCCAAGCAAATTTGGAGGAAAAACTGCAGAAAACAGCTTTTTCTGCAGCAAATCCGGCCAATATATTTGGTCGGATTGAAGGCCGGATAGTCAGGGAAGAAAGAAAAATTTTTTCGGGCTCACTGGCCAGAATCCGGCCGTAAATCCGGCCAAAAACTGGCCAGATTGTAAAAAAAAAAAAAGAAAAAAATTTACTGTAAAAAGAAAAAGTTTCTGGCCGGATATGCAACAGCAAAAAAAAAAAAAAAATCTACCCAAAATCCCTCCAGCAATCCCTCCACGAATCCCTTCAATTTCTGGCCGGATTATGAACAGTAACCAGCGTAAGATGAATCCGCTTCACGGATTCCTCACAATTTTTCTCCCTTCTTCTTCAACCCAACTCACACACTAACACTTCAAACACACACCACTCACTAAAACACCTCTTTTCACCATTTAATGTTCAAATAACCTTCACCAAATCACTTTCTCCCATCCTCTAGAGTGAATTTCATAGTTCATATTCTTGCAAAAACAACTCTAAAGTGATTTCAAGTTTACCATTAGTTAGGGTTCTACCTTCTTGAAATCACTCAATTGAGGTAAAATTGGAGTAAGTTTCTTGGGGGTTTTCACATCATATTCATCACTAAACATCACCAATCCACTTTGAGGTAACAAATCTTCACCTAATTTTGTTATTTAAATTTTGCCATGATTGAATATTTTCTATTTTTAGGCAATTTTTAATATGTGAAGTTATGTGTATTTATTTGAGCTTATTGATACTATTGGTGATTGTTAGTGATAAATAAATTTTATGATTTGCATTTATTGTATTTATTTGGTGAATTATTGCTAGTTTTATGCTTAATTTGACTTGGTAACAAAGTTGCATATTAAGTAGCCAAATGTAGCATTTTAATTAGCTTAGTGGGAGTTTTTGATATTCATGTGAGTAATTTAGATTACCTAATGAATGAAAAGGTGCTTGATTGAATGATTTCTTGAATTCTTAGGTAAATCTAAAAGAAGAGTTGAATTGAAGATGGCCTTAATTTATGAAATTCATAAATGCACTTATAATCTCTGTGGTTCAATGATTTTTAGTATTTCATGAATTATCATGAAGGTCATTTATATTTTGGTTTGGTGTGTTTGCCTCCATTTTGAGATTACTTTTGTACTTGATGGGACTTGATCATTGATGACAAAATATATAAATGGAACTTATTTTGTTCATGATTGTGGATTTATTCTGTGAAATTAGCTTCCCATTGCTTTGGATACTAATGCATATATTTGATTAGCAAAGATTAGCTCATTTCATGTTTTTATCCCATAAACATTGTATGGTTCCACATGCTTGATCATTTTTCCTTTTTCCTTGACTTGCACGTTTTCTTCTTGTTGATTGCAATCTTTTATTTTTAAGAAATTTATTTGTTTTGATTTTGTCTTTTTCAGGGTGCAATAAATGAACTCTCCATTCTTTCTCAAATACGGTTGGAAATTCATCACATTGCCATGGATTTGGATCGCGCAAGTCATAAGGGGAGTATTCTCTTTTATTCTTTATTTATTTTCCTTTTCTCACATTGAGGACAATGTGAAGTTTAAGTGTGAGAGAGGAAATATTTGAACTTGCATTTTAATGCTATGTGATGATATTTTGTGGACCTAAATGCTTAAAAATGTTGGAATTGTGTTTGAATTATTTGCCATGTGGATAATTTGTCTGAAATTAGGTTTGTTGGTAGGGAGTTTTCATCTATTTATAAGGAGAAACTCTGTAAAAATTTTTCTAAAATCTTTTCCAATATTTCACTATGGCCCAAAAGTTCTTCAAATTTTTGCTTTTTCATTCAAAAAGGGCTAATTTGTTCCAATTTTAAGTGTCTAATTCTTCTATTGGTTGAAACTTTATACGTATTTTGGAACATTTAGTCCTCATTTAACTTGGAAATGGCTATTATTCACTTAGGATTTTTACATTTTAGAAAGTATATTCGGTAAAGAGAGGAAAATTATGCCTATAATTTTACATGTTTAAGGAGATTTCTTCTCTTTACTTAATTTTGCAAGTAAGTAACTGATATAGTCTATAAAGGTTATACTCCTCCTTTGATTATTTCTATATATTTTTCTATGAGGGAAAATAAGGAAAAGAAAGAAAAAAGAGAGAAAAAAAAAAGAAAAGGAAGTAAATAAAAATTGTTCTACTCCAATGATTCTTGTACCGAGTAACTGGAGGTTGGCATCTACAAATGTCAACTTTCGCATAAAAAAGTACTTGAATTAAGAGTATGCATAAGTGAAATGTTGAATAACTGGGGATCTTCACCTAAAAGTGTCAATTTTCGCGTCAAAAGGCATTTTCACTATTTAAATAAAATCAAATAAGAATAAGTCCCTCTTAGTTGTAAAATTTTGAGAAAAAGATGATTATAGGAGGAGAAAGGCTATAAATTGCCTGTGTGATTTGATTACTTGTGAAATTAGGTTAGGATAAGAGATTAAGTTTAACTTGTTGAATTTAGGGCATAATTATCTTTCCTTTACTTGATATTATGAGTATTTGACAAAAGTGCATATATTGTTTTACCTCTTGAATCATTGTAATTGATTATGTGTGAATTGCTTGAGGACAAGCAATGATTTAAGTGTGGAGGAGTTTGATAAGTGACTAATTTACGTAATAATTGTATGACATTTTATATTATTTTTAATCACTTTGGTTATATAATTGGAAGAAAATGAATCATTTTGACTATAATTGGTAAAAAAATGCTTTTAAGTGGTTAAATGAGGTTTTTATCACTTTTTACTTGGATTTTGTGTATTTTGACAGTTTTGACACATTTCGTATTTCGATTATAACTTGAGCTACAGTAATTGGATTAAGATGATTCTTGAACCAATTTGAAGATAAGAGATAGATCTACAACTTTGGTGAAGACATCTGAATTCAGTTTGAAGGTTTTCCAAGTCAAAAAGCCGAAGTACAGTAGCCAATTTCATTTGGTCGAAACTGAAACAGGGCAATGAGCAGTCAAGGGTATTTTAGTCATTTCTCAGCCTACACAGATCCAAATGAGGTGATTATTGATGCATTGGAAAGCTAACTCAAAGGGCTACAAGTTTCATGTTTTGGTCAAGAGCTAAATCAACTTTTATCTTCAAGAAAAGTTCAGTTGAATTTGACATAAAATCGGAGCAGAATTGGAAATTGAACAAAAGTGCACCAAAATGTCACTGTAGCAATCCGGCCGGAACTTGGCCGGATTTATGGCAGGATTGTGGTTAGAGAAGGCTGCTCTTTACGCGGAAAACTCAATTTCACCTCCAACAAGTCACATGCAATGCTAGACATGTGAGAAACATTACCAGCTGTAAAAGGGAAGTTTAGGCCTCATTTTCTTGACTTCCTTTGTCTTGAAATAGCCAAATCTTGCAAGAGAATAGAGAGAGATACAGGAGAGAACTTAGACTGCAAAAATGTAGCTCTTCCATTTTTCTTAGTGTAGGATAGTAGTTTAGATAGTTCATCCAGTCTTGTTTATTAGCTAGGCAAAGATGAAGATGAAGGATGAAGAAGGCAAGGAGATGAACCCATGTGACAAGGGTTACATTCCTTCCAAACTCTTTATCTTTTGTACTTGATTCCAAGTTTAGTTAATATACAAGTTCGGGATTTTGTGTTTAATATGTATCTTTAAAGTTTATGCCTTGGGTTTGGTTGAACTTTCTATGATTGTTAGTATTTATTATTTGGTTATTTGATTGCTATGATTTGAGCAAGTTATTTAGCACTTTGGCTCTTTAAATCATGATTAATCTGGTACCATTAATTGTGATTATCTAAGGTGTTGTTTCTGTAATGAAAATTGAGATTTAACACTAGTTCAAGAAGTGTTAAACATAGGGAGTACACTCACGAAAGTAGAGGTGCACCTATGTGATTTTTAGTGATTCATTTCATGTAATTTCATTGAAGAAATGAACTTGTAGCTAATTTCATAACCATGAGAATAGGTATGGATTAGTTATGAGTATAATTGATTCACTACGAAAGTAGGATTCAAATGCATAAGAAAATTACACCATAACTAGTCTAGATGTAGTACTCAATGATCCAAATCTAGCACTTGCATGAGTAGTTAGGGATACCATAACCTAAGGAGTTTTTATTTGTTATTTTCTTGCATAAGTTCAGTAGGTTTTACTTGTTATAATTCATTGATAGTCTAAATAATAGAGAAGCTTTAGTAGTGCCCATAATTGCATCTTCCTTGTGGGATCGACCCTTAATACCCTATACTCGCTCACGATTCGTATACTTGCAATAAATCGCGTGTGGGGTATTTAGGAATTACAAATGTAAAACTTGATTGGGATAAACTTAATTGTATATGTATACCCCGCGCACATCAAGCTTTTAGCGCTGTTGCCGGGGAAGATTTGGCAATATCGGTGTGAAGAGCAACTTTATTAGTTTAGACATTTTATTAGTTATAGTGTGAATGTTATTTTTTGTTATTTTTGTGTTTTATGTGTGTATGTGTGAGACCCCGAAAATTTTCTTATTTTCCGGGCATTTATTTTGGGGACTTTTGAGTATATTTTAGGGTTTTCTATTATATGTAGGTTTTCTGGGGAATTTTATGAGAAAATATGAATTTTACATCGTTTTCTGGGTTTAGGTCAAATTCTGTGTTGTTAAGGGTGTACAGCGGTTGCGGGACCCACTAAGACGGGCGGTACAGTTAAATGTAGCTTTGGGAAATTTTATATACGGAAGTTTTATCATCTTGTGTTATGAGTTAATTGGAGGTTAGTTGGTTTAATTAAGTGTTGTAAGACAAGAATGAGATAAGCTTGGAAAAAAACACATGTTGCATTCCTATTGGACCTTGGACTTTTGACTTGTCTACACCTTTACTAAATTAAAATTTTGACCAAAATTCCTCATTATTTCTTACCTCTTGGCCGGCCAACTAGAGAGAAAAGAAGGAAGAAAGCTCTTCAACTCTTGCTTCATTTCTTTGTCAAATCATGGAATCCAACCACTAATCTCTCAAAATCCTCCATAAAACCCTCTTGCTAGGAGTGTTTGAAGTGCTTGGTGGTTTTTGTTTGAAAGGAAAGGCTCTCATCTACCTTGTATCAAGAATTGTAAGGTGAGTAAATATGGAATTGTTTCCTTGTTGGTTGTAAGATGAAAGTTATGGGTGATAGTAGTTCAAGAGGCTATTTTATGGAGTATTTCATGACTTATACTTGAGATGTGGCAATTTTCTATTTATTTAGGAATTTTCTGTTTTATATGATATATCATGGTTGAGTTGGGTGTGAAGGCTTTATATGGCTTGATTTAGAGCTTATATGTGTTAATGGTGGTTAATTGTGGAAAAATTCAGCATTTGTGAGAAAATTCCGGTTTTAGGGTTTGATGAAATTGGGGCTTTTCCATGTATGGTTTTCATCCTATCAATTGATGTGTATATGGTTGTATTGTGATTCAAATGGGGTGAATGGACTAGTTTAAGAACCATAAGTGTAATGGCACAAGTTGGGTGTTGTTCATTAGGTTGGAAATGTGAAGAAATTAAGGGGAAATGCTGCCCAATTGGTTGTAGATATGGGAGGTCTTGAATTGAGAAGGATTTGAATAGAATGGATGAATTGGGGAGTTTGTTCACATTCCACACTGTTGTTACTCCATTTTATTTGTTTTGTGTAACTTGTATTAGTAAGTTAAAGTTATACGTTGAATTGTGTTTGAGTCTTCAATATGGTTATTTGCTTGTTCTAGGTCGTACCGGTGGGCCGGGACCTACACCTGATTCAAACGTGTGACTTGCTTGAAAATTTGGTGAGTGTACCATTATATGATGAACATACTTGTGATGTGATTTTAAATGTCTTGATTTGGGTCGAGAGTGTACTTGATCGCTCTTGACCACTTATTTGCATTTACCATTATTGTTTGGATGTGAAGTGGTATATATACATGATTTGACATTTGATGGGGCAATGCCTTAATATTAATGTGAAATTGAGCTCATGCCCTTAGACCGTTATTCGAGTCGAGTCGGCAAGGGCTTGGGCGATTCGTTAATGAGCCTTTGGGTTCTTGATAGGCGAGTGGAGTGTTAACTCCTCGACCTTGTGGTATACTCGAGTATTACCCTTTTGAACTATGAGGCGGCGGGCCCGAATAGGGGGTGAATGGTGGAAGGAAATGGTGCGAAGTGGTGTCTACGGATCTTGGCTTGTTTAAATGGTTGACGGAGTGTCAACGTGTGAGATCAAGTATGGCAATCGGGAATCGGCCCTTGAGGGTCGCATGTATCCTTTTATATGTGTATGTTGTATGAAGGTGGTTATGTATATGTGTTAATAGTTGTATCATGAAATTGTGCATTTGGTACCTCACGAGCGTAAGCTCACCCCCGTTGTTTTGTTTTCCTTACAGGAGTGATGTTGAACCACATTTTGATATGAGATGAGCTAGTGACATAGTTAGTTTTGGAAGCTCCTCGAACATTTGGAACTTTGATGTATTTGAACTCAAGTATTTGTGTTTGAATTGTATAAGGACACTTTCTCATGTATAGATGACATGTATGTATGGTTTATCAAGTCTTGGATTCGTTATATGGTGTATGTGTACAATCGCCGGTTTTAAAAATGAAAGCAGGAAATTTTGGAAAACCCACTGCCTGGAATCCGGCCTAGAATCCGGCCAGTTTCTGGCCGGATATAAGGCCGGATAGGCAGGGGAAAAGGAAAAAAAAAAGAAAATTTTGGACTCTGGCTACTGCCCAGAATCCGGCCAGAGCAATCCGGCCAACTTCCGGCCGGATTGTTGGCCGGATTGGCAGGGGACATTTCGAAAATTTTTGGTCCGGCCTCTGCCTCCTATCCGGCCGAGAATCCGGCCGGATATCCGGCCAGATTCTGGCCGGATAGTGACGTGGCCGGTTACTGTTCATCCGCGGCAAATTTTCGTTTTTCGTTTTCTTGTCCGTTTGAAGTGCTCGAGCGCTATACTTTCTTGCATGATGATAATATGGGTATAAGAACAAGTTGATAGGTTAAATCGTTCACCTTGTTGATCTTTTCTTTATATATTCATTGAAATTCGATTTGTTTGCGATCCGTAGTCCTGGCGAGAGCTGGGCAGGCGGTCCGTCGACCCCTCTGGTTCGCCTTAGGGGAAGATGGGGTCGTCACAGTATGTGTTTCATTACCTATTTTTCTTACTAATTTTGCTTTTGAGGTTGTTTAAAAGCAATTTTAGATGATGAAAAGGATAGGTCAATTTGGAGGACAATGCATTAGGAGTGGAAGATTGGCAATGGATGGTTACCAAGTGCAGAGCTCCTTTAACAGAGGTAATCAAGAATTTACTGAATGTATGTCTTTTGAAGGTAGTTTAAAGTGCTTAAAGACTAAATTTGATGTTATGATACTATAAGTTCAAATGGACACAATTATGCATGAAATTGAGTAAGGGAGGAATGTTAATACTTTTAATTCTTATCATGTGATTTGTGGCTTGTGTGGAGGTTATCATGCTACTAATACATGTATGCAAGCACAATATGTGGATTATCATGATGAATTAGAGCATTACAATCCTTGTTTTGATCGATATAGTGCTAATTGGAGCAATTCTCCTATTTATGGTTGGGATAATCAATGTACTTATAGTGATTATTTATATTTTTATGATTACCAACCTAAAAGTGTTCAATATGAATCAAAACCATCTTGGGCGTTGGCAATAGAGAAGTTAGCTAATGCATCTCTACCTTGGGAGTTAGAAAGCGAACAATTAACTAATGATTCTAATGCATCTTGGGAGCTAGCTGTAGAAAATTTTTCTAATCAATTTGATTTAACAATAGAAAAGCTAGTAAATGCAACTTCCGACCGTTTTGATAGGATTGAGGAAAGAATAGATGAATTAGCTTCTCACTTTGGTAGAATACATGAGCAATTGAATGCATTGTGTGAAGTTATTTCCTCTAATAATTTGCAAAATGATCCTAGCATGAATGGTGGGAATGTTGTATGTGAAAATGGGTTGCATTTTTGATGAAATGATAAATCTCAAGTGTGCTTTAATGAGCAAATATCCATTTCACATGATAATATCTTTGGAACTAACTTTGAACCTCAAGAGGTGAGTTTTAATGACTCATTTTTCACCCTTCTTGAGGAGTGCATTGAAAGTATAGGTTCTAAGGGTATTGCTGCCCAGGATATTCTCATGGCATCTCCTTTGGTAAGTTCTCAAGTGGTGCATACTCAAAGTAATATCTATGAAACACTTGGGATAAGTAAGTCACTTTCATTTTTCACATTATTAGATTATGTGACTTTTGCTATAAAGTCACCATTTAATGATTCACCACGTCCAAAAACGGTGGATTATTCATTAACTAAATCTCCTTGATAATGAGGTTATATAGTCAAGCTAATAACTATAAAGAAGCGCTTGTTGGGAGGCAACCTAGCAATTTCTTATTTTTAGTAAGTTTTAGTTGTTTAACTAATGTTTTTGTGTGTTTTGTAGGTGGCAATGGCAAGGGTTCATGCAAATTATTTCAATGACAAAAGTGTCTATATTGAGGCAAAAAAGGAGTTTTCATGTTCATTTGCTACATTTCATGCATTTAAAGTGTTTCATGTTAAAGTTATATTCATGCATGATCATGTATTTTCAAGTGTATTTGGGTAAGAAAGACACATTTTCAATGTTAAACTTGGATTTTATTCAAAGAACATGAAAGTAGGTGGAATGCGGAAGGTTGGCCAAGCAAATTTGGAGGAAAAACTGCAGAAAACAGCTTTTTCTGCAGCAAATCCGGCCAATATATTTGGTCGGATTGAAGGCCGGATAGTCAGGGAAGAAAGAAAAATTTTTTCGGGCTCACTGGCCAGAATCCGGCCGTAAATCCGGCCAAAAACTGGCCAGATTGTAAAAAAAAAAAAAGAAAAAAATTTACTGTAAAAAGAAAAAGTTTCTGGCCGGATATGCAACAGCAAAAAAAAAAAAAAAATCTACCCAAAATCCCTCCAGCAATCCCTCCACGAATCCCTTCAATTTCTGGCCGGATTATGAACAGTAACCAGCGTAAGATGAATCCGCTTCACGGATTCCTCACAATTTTTCTCCCTTCTTCTTCAACCCAACTCACACACTAACACTTCAAACACACACCACTCACTAAAACACCTCTTTTCACCATTTAATGTTCAAATAACCTTCACCAAATCACTTTCTCCCATCCTCTAGAGTGAATTTCATAGTTCATATTCTTGCAAAAACAACTCTAAAGTGATTTCAAGTTTACCATTAGTTAGGGTTCTACCTTCTTGAAATCACTCAATTGAGGTAAAATTGGAGTAAGTTTCTTGGGGGTTTTCACATCATATTCATCACTAAACATCACCAATCCACTTTGAGGTAACAAATCTTCACCTAATTTTGTTATTTAAATTTTGCCATGATTGAATATTTTCTATTTTTAGGCAATTTTTAATATGTGAAGTTATGTGTATTTATTTGAGCTTATTGATACTATTGGTGATTGTTAGTGATAAATAAATTTTATGATTTGCATTTATTGTATTTATTTGGTGAATTATTGCTAGTTTTATGCTTAATTTGACTTGGTAACAAAGTTGCATATTAAGTAGCCAAATGTAGCATTTTAATTAGCTTAGTGGGAGTTTTTGATATTCATGTGAGTAATTTAGATTACCTAATGAATGAAAAGGTGCTTGATTGAATGATTTCTTGAATTCTTAGGTAAATCTAAAAGAAGAGTTGAATTGAAGATGGCCTTAATTTATGAAATTCATAAATGCACTTATAATCTCTGTGGTTCAATGATTTTTAGTATTTCATGAATTATCATGAAGGTCATTTATATTTTGGTTTGGTGTGTTTGCCTCCATTTTGAGATTACTTTTGTACTTGATGGGACTTGATCATTGATGACAAAATATATAAATGGAACTTATTTTGTTCATGATTGTGGATTTATTCTGTGAAATTAGCTTCCCATTGCTTTGGATACTAATGCATATATTTGATTAGCAAAGATTAGCTCATTTCATGTTTTTATCCCATAAACATTGTATGGTTCCACATGCTTGATCATTTTTCCTTTTTCCTTGACTTGCACGTTTTCTTCTTGTTGATTGCAATCTTTTATTTTTAAGAAATTTATTTGTTTTGATTTTGTCTTTTTCAGGGTGCAATAAATGAACTCTCCATTCTTTCTCAAATACGGTTGGAAATTCATCACATTGCCATGGATTTGGATCGCGCAAGTCATAAGGGGAGTATTCTCTTTTATTCTTTATTTATTTTCCTTTTCTCACATTGAGGACAATGTGAAGTTTAAGTGTGAGAGAGGAAATATTTGAACTTGCATTTTAATGCTATGTGATGATATTTTGTGGACCTAAATGCTTAAAAATGTTGGAATTGTGTTTGAATTATTTGCCATGTGGATAATTTGTCTGAAATTAGGTTTGTTGGTAGGGAGTTTTCATCTATTTATAAGGAGAAACTCTGTAAAAATTTTTCTAAAATCTTTTCCAATATTTCACTATGGCCCAAAAGTTCTTCAAATTTTTGCTTTTTCATTCAAAAAGGGCTAATTTGTTCCAATTTTAAGTGTCTAATTCTTCTATTGGTTGAAACTTTATACGTATTTTGGAACATTTAGTCCTCATTTAACTTGGAAATGGCTATTATTCACTTAGGATTTTTACATTTTAGAAAGTATATTCGGTAAAGAGAGGAAAATTATGCCTATAATTTTACATGTTTAAGGAGATTTCTTCTCTTTACTTAATTTTGCAAGTAAGTAACTGATATAGTCTATAAAGGTTATACTCCTCCTTTGATTATTTCTATATATTTTTCTATGAGGGAAAATAAGGAAAAGAAAGAAAAAAGAGAGAAAAAAAAAAGAAAAGGAAGTAAATAAAAATTGTTCTACTCCAATGATTCTTGTACCGAGTAACTGGAGGTTGGCATCTACAAATGTCAACTTTCGCATAAAAAAGTACTTGAATTAAGAGTATGCATAAGTGAAATGTTGAATAACTGGGGATCTTCACCTAAAAGTGTCAATTTTCGCGTCAAAAGGCATTTTCACTATTTAAATAAAATCAAATAAGAATAAGTCCCTCTTAGTTGTAAAATTTTGAGAAAAAGATGATTATAGGAGGAGAAAGGCTATAAATTGCCTGTGTGATTTGATTACTTGTGAAATTAGGTTAGGATAAGAGATTAAGTTTAACTTGTTGAATTTAGGGCATAATTATCTTTCCTTTACTTGATATTATGAGTATTTGACAAAAGTGCATATATTGTTTTACCTCTTGAATCATTGTAATTGATTATGTGTGAATTGCTTGAGGACAAGCAATGATTTAAGTGTGGAGGAGTTTGATAAGTGACTAATTTACGTAATAATTGTATGACATTTTATATTATTTTTAATCACTTTGGTTATATAATTGGAAGAAAATGAATCATTTTGACTATAATTGGTAAAAAAATGCTTTTAAGTGGTTAAATGAGGTTTTTATCACTTTTTACTTGGATTTTGTGTATTTTGACAGTTTTGACACATTTCGTATTTCGATTATAACTTGAGCTACAGTAATTGGATTAAGATGATTCTTGAACCAATTTGAAGATAAGAGATAGATCTACAACTTTGGTGAAGACATCTGAATTCAGTTTGAAGGTTTTCCAAGTCAAAAAGCCGAAGTACAGTAGCCAATTTCATTTGGTCGAAACTGAAACAGGGCAATGAGCAGTCAAGGGTATTTTAGTCATTTCTCAGCCTACACAGATCCAAATGAGGTGATTATTGATGCATTGGAAAGCTAACTCAAAGGGCTACAAGTTTCATGTTTTGGTCAAGAGCTAAATCAACTTTTATCTTCAAGAAAAGTTCAGTTGAATTTGACATAAAATCGGAGCAGAATTGGAAATTGAACAAAAGTGCACCAAAATGTCACTGTAGCAATCCGGCCGGAACTTGGCCGGATTTATGGCAGGATTGTGGTTAGAGAAGGCTGCTCTTTACGCGGAAAACTCAATTTCACCTCCAACAAGTCACATGCAATGCTAGACATGTGAGAAACATTACCAGCTGTAAAAGGGAAGTTTAGGCCTCATTTTCTTGACTTCCTTTGTCTTGAAATAGCCAAATCTTGCAAGAGAATAGAGAGAGATACAGGAGAGAACTTAGACTGCAAAAATGTAGCTCTTCCATTTTTCTTAGTGTAGGATAGTAGTTTAGATAGTTCATCCAGTCTTGTTTATTAGCTAGGCAAAGATGAAGATGAAGGATGAAGAAGGCAAGGAGATGAACCCATGTGACAAGGGTTACATTCCTTCCAAACTCTTTATCTTTTGTACTTGATTCCAAGTTTAGTTAATATACAAGTTCGGGATTTTGTGTTTAATATGTATCTTTAAAGTTTATGCCTTGGGTTTGGTTGAACTTTCTATGATTGTTAGTATTTATTATTTGGTTATTTGATTGCTATGATTTGAGCAAGTTATTTAGCACTTTGGCTCTTTAAATCATGATTAATCTGGTACCATTAATTGTGATTATCTAAGGTGTTGTTTCTGTAATGAAAATTGAGATTTAACACTAGTTCAAGAAGTGTTAAACATAGGGAGTACACTCACGAAAGTAGAGGTGCACCTATGTGATTTTTAGTGATTCATTTCATGTAATTTCATTGAAGAAATGAACTTGTAGCTAATTTCATAACCATGAGAATAGGTATGGATTAGTTATGAGTATAATTGATTCACTACGAAAGTAGGATTCAAATGCATAAGAAAATTACACCATAACTAGTCTAGATGTAGTACTCAATGATCCAAATCTAGCACTTGCATGAGTAGTTAGGGATACCATAACCTAAGGAGTTTTTATTTGTTATTTTCTTGCATAAGTTCAGTAGGTTTTACTTGTTATAATTCATTGATAGTCTAAATAATAGAGAAGCTTTAGTAGTGCCCATAATTGCATCTTCCTTGTGGGATCGACCCTTAATACCCTATACTCGCTCACGATTCGTATACTTGCAATAAATCGCGTGTGGGGTATTTAGGAATTACAAATGTAAAACTTGATTGGGATAAACTTAATTGTATATGTATACCCCGCGCACATCAAGCTTTTAGCGCTGTTGCCGGGGAAGATTTGGCAATATCGGTGTGAAGAGCAACTTTATTAGTTTAGACATTTTATTAGTTATAGTGTGAATGTTATTTTTTGTTATTTTTGTGTTTTATGTGTGTATGTGTGAGACCCCGAAAATTTTCTTATTTTCCGGGCATTTATTTTGGGGACTTTTGAGTATATTTTAGGGTTTTCTATTATATGTAGGTTTTCTGGGGAATTTTATGAGAAAATATGAATTTTACATCGTTTTCTGGGTTTAGGTCAAATTCTGTGTTGTTAAGGGTGTACAGCGGTTGCGGGACCCACTAAGACGGGCGGTACAGTTAAATGTAGCTTTGGGAAATTTTATATACGGAAGTTTTATCATCTTGTGTTATGAGTTAATTGGAGGTTAGTTGGTTTAATTAAGTGTTGTAAGACAAGAATGAGATAAGCTTGGAAAAAAACACATGTTGCATTCCTATTGGACCTTGGACTTTTGACTTGTCTACACCTTTACTAAATTAAAATTTTGACCAAAATTCCTCATTATTTCTTACCTCTTGGCCGGCCAACTAGAGAGAAAAGAAGGAAGAAAGCTCTTCAACTCTTGCTTCATTTCTTTGTCAAATCATGGAATCCAACCACTAATCTCTCAAAATCCTCCATAAAACCCTCTTGCTAGGAGTGTTTGAAGTGCTTGGTGGTTTTTGTTTGAAAGGAAAGGCTCTCATCTACCTTGTATCAAGAATTGTAAGGTGAGTAAATATGGAATTGTTTCCTTGTTGGTTGTAAGATGAAAGTTATGGGTGATAGTAGTTCAAGAGGCTATTTTATGGAGTATTTCATGACTTATACTTGAGATGTGGCAATTTTCTATTTATTTAGGAATTTTCTGTTTTATATGATATATCATGGTTGAGTTGGGTGTGAAGGCTTTATATGGCTTGATTTAGAGCTTATATGTGTTAATGGTGGTTAATTGTGGAAAAATTCAGCATTTGTGAGAAAATTCCGGTTTTAGGGTTTGATGAAATTGGGGCTTTTCCATGTATGGTTTTCATCCTATCAATTGATGTGTATATGGTTGTATTGTGATTCAAATGGGGTGAATGGACTAGTTTAAGAACCATAAGTGTAATGGCACAAGTTGGGTGTTGTTCATTAGGTTGGAAATGTGAAGAAATTAAGGGGAAATGCTGCCCAATTGGTTGTAGATATGGGAGGTCTTGAATTGAGAAGGATTTGAATAGAATGGATGAATTGGGGAGTTTGTTCACATTCCACACTGTTGTTACTCCATTTTATTTGTTTTGTGTAACTTGTATTAGTAAGTTAAAGTTATACGTTGAATTGTGTTTGAGTCTTCAATATGGTTATTTGCTTGTTCTAGGTCGTACCGGTGGGCCGGGACCTACACCTGATTCAAACGTGTGACTTGCTTGAAAATTTGGTGAGTGTACCATTATATGATGAACATACTTGTGATGTGATTTTAAATGTCTTGATTTGGGTCGAGAGTGTACTTGATCGCTCTTGACCACTTATTTGCATTTACCATTATTGTTTGGATGTGAAGTGGTATATATACATGATTTGACATTTGATGGGGCAATGCCTTAATATTAATGTGAAATTGAGCTCATGCCCTTAGACCGTTATTCGAGTCGAGTCGGCAAGGGCTTGGGCGATTCGTTAATGAGCCTTTGGGTTCTTGATAGGCGAGTGGAGTGTTAACTCCTCGACCTTGTGGTATACTCGAGTATTACCCTTTTGAACTATGAGGCGGCGGGCCCGAATAGGGGGTGAATGGTGGAAGGAAATGGTGCGAAGTGGTGTCTACGGATCTTGGCTTGTTTAAATGGTTGACGGAGTGTCAACGTGTGAGATCAAGTATGGCAATCGGGAATCGGCCCTTGAGGGTCGCATGTATCCTTTTATATGTGTATGTTGTATGAAGGTGGTTATGTATATGTGTTAATAGTTGTATCATGAAATTGTGCATTTGGTACCTCACGAGCGTAAGCTCACCCCCGTTGTTTTGTTTTCCTTACAGGAGTGATGTTGAACCACATTTTGATATGAGATGAGCTAGTGACATAGTTAGTTTTGGAAGCTCCTCGAACATTTGGAACTTTGATGTATTTGAACTCAAGTATTTGTGTTTGAATTGTATAAGGACACTTTCTCATGTATAGATGACATGTATGTATGGTTTATCAAGTCTTGGATTCGTTATATGGTGTATGTGTACAATCGCCGGTTTTAAAAATGAAAGCAGGAAATTTTGGAAAACCCACTGCCTGGAATCCGGCCTAGAATCCGGCCAGTTTCTGGCCGGATATAAGGCCGGATAGGCAGGGGAAAAGGAAAAAAAAAAGAAAATTTTGGACTCTGGCTACTGCCCAGAATCCGGCCAGAGCAATCCGGCCAACTTCCGGCCGGATTGTTGGCCGGATTGGCAGGGGACATTTCGAAAATTTTTGGTCCGGCCTCTGCCTCCTATCCGGCCGAGAATCCGGCCGGATATCCGGCCAGATTCTGGCCGGATAGTGACGTGGCCGGTTACTGTTCATCCGCGGCAAATTTTCGTTTTTCGTTTTCTTGTCCGTTTGAAGTGCTCGAGCGCTATACTTTCTTGCATGATGATAATATGGGTATAAGAACAAGTTGATAGGTTAAATCGTTCACCTTGTTGATCTTTTCTTTATATATTCATTGAAATTCGATTTGTTTGCGATCCGTAGTCCTGGCGAGAGCTGGGCAGGCGGTCCGTCGACCCCTCTGGTTCGCCTTAGGGGAAGATGGGGTCGTCACAGTATGTGTTTCATTACCTATTTTTCTTACTAATTTTGCTTTTGAGGTTGTTTAAAAGCAATTTTAGATGATGAAAAGGATAGGTCAATTTGGAGGACAATGCATTAGGAGTGGAAGATTGGCAATGGATGGTTACCAAGTGCAGAGCTCCTTTAACAGAGGTAATCAAGAATTTACTGAATGTATGTCTTTTGAAGGTAGTTTAAAGTGCTTAAAGACTAAATTTGATGTTATGATACTATAAGTTCAAATGGACACAATTATGCATGAAATTGAGTAAGGGAGGAATGTTAATACTTTTAATTCTTATCATGTGATTTGTGGCTTGTGTGGAGGTTATCATGCTACTAATACATGTATGCAAGCACAATATGTGGATTATCATGATGAATTAGAGCATTACAATCCTTGTTTTGATCGATATAGTGCTAATTGGAGCAATTCTCCTATTTATGGTTGGGATAATCAATGTACTTATAGTGATTATTTATATTTTTATGATTACCAACCTAAAAGTGTTCAATATGAATCAAAACCATCTTGGGCGTTGGCAATAGAGAAGTTAGCTAATGCATCTCTACCTTGGGAGTTAGAAAGCGAACAATTAACTAATGATTCTAATGCATCTTGGGAGCTAGCTGTAGAAAATTTTTCTAATCAATTTGATTTAACAATAGAAAAGCTAGTAAATGCAACTTCCGACCGTTTTGATAGGATTGAGGAAAGAATAGATGAATTAGCTTCTCACTTTGGTAGAATACATGAGCAATTGAATGCATTGTGTGAAGTTATTTCCTCTAATAATTTGCAAAATGATCCTAGCATGAATGGTGGGAATGTTGTATGTGAAAATGGGTTGCATTTTTGATGAAATGATAAATCTCAAGTGTGCTTTAATGAGCAAATATCCATTTCACATGATAATATCTTTGGAACTAACTTTGAACCTCAAGAGGTGAGTTTTAATGACTCATTTTTCACCCTTCTTGAGGAGTGCATTGAAAGTATAGGTTCTAAGGGTATTGCTGCCCAGGATATTCTCATGGCATCTCCTTTGGTAAGTTCTCAAGTGGTGCATACTCAAAGTAATATCTATGAAACACTTGGGATAAGTAAGTCACTTTCATTTTTCACATTATTAGATTATGTGACTTTTGCTATAAAGTCACCATTTAATGATTCACCACGTCCAAAAACGGTGGATTATTCATTAACTAAATCTCCTTGATAATGAGGTTATATAGTCAAGCTAATAACTATAAAGAAGCGCTTGTTGGGAGGCAACCTAGCAATTTCTTATTTTTAGTAAGTTTTAGTTGTTTAACTAATGTTTTTGTGTGTTTTGTAGGTGGCAATGGCAAGGGTTCATGCAAATTATTTCAATGACAAAAGTGTCTATATTGAGGCAAAAAAGGAGTTTTCATGTTCATTTGCTACATTTCATGCATTTAAAGTGTTTCATGTTAAAGTTATATTCATGCATGATCATGTATTTTCAAGTGTATTTGGGTAAGAAAGACACATTTTCAATGTTAAACTTGGATTTTATTCAAAGAACATGAAAGTAGGTGGAATGCGGAAGGTTGGCCAAGCAAATTTGGAGGAAAAACTGCAGAAAACAGCTTTTTCTGCAGCAAATCCGGCCAATATATTTGGTCGGATTGAAGGCCGGATAGTCAGGGAAGAAAGAAAAATTTTTTCGGGCTCACTGGCCAGAATCCGGCCGTAAATCCGGCCAAAAACTGGCCAGATTGTAAAAAAAAAAAAAGAAAAAAATTTACTGTAAAAAGAAAAAGTTTCTGGCCGGATATGCAACAGCAAAAAAAAAAAAAAAATCTACCCAAAATCCCTCCAGCAATCCCTCCACGAATCCCTTCAATTTCTGGCCGGATTATGAACAGTAACCAGCGTAAGATGAATCCGCTTCACGGATTCCTCACAATTTTTCTCCCTTCTTCTTCAACCCAACTCACACACTAACACTTCAAACACACACCACTCACTAAAACACCTCTTTTCACCATTTAATGTTCAAATAACCTTCACCAAATCACTTTCTCCCATCCTCTAGAGTGAATTTCATAGTTCATATTCTTGCAAAAACAACTCTAAAGTGATTTCAAGTTTACCATTAGTTAGGGTTCTACCTTCTTGAAATCACTCAATTGAGGTAAAATTGGAGTAAGTTTCTTGGGGGTTTTCACATCATATTCATCACTAAACATCACCAATCCACTTTGAGGTAACAAATCTTCACCTAATTTTGTTATTTAAATTTTGCCATGATTGAATATTTTCTATTTTTAGGCAATTTTTAATATGTGAAGTTATGTGTATTTATTTGAGCTTATTGATACTATTGGTGATTGTTAGTGATAAATAAATTTTATGATTTGCATTTATTGTATTTATTTGGTGAATTATTGCTAGTTTTATGCTTAATTTGACTTGGTAACAAAGTTGCATATTAAGTAGCCAAATGTAGCATTTTAATTAGCTTAGTGGGAGTTTTTGATATTCATGTGAGTAATTTAGATTACCTAATGAATGAAAAGGTGCTTGATTGAATGATTTCTTGAATTCTTAGGTAAATCTAAAAGAAGAGTTGAATTGAAGATGGCCTTAATTTATGAAATTCATAAATGCACTTATAATCTCTGTGGTTCAATGATTTTTAGTATTTCATGAATTATCATGAAGGTCATTTATATTTTGGTTTGGTGTGTTTGCCTCCATTTTGAGATTACTTTTGTACTTGATGGGACTTGATCATTGATGACAAAATATATAAATGGAACTTATTTTGTTCATGATTGTGGATTTATTCTGTGAAATTAGCTTCCCATTGCTTTGGATACTAATGCATATATTTGATTAGCAAAGATTAGCTCATTTCATGTTTTTATCCCATAAACATTGTATGGTTCCACATGCTTGATCATTTTTCCTTTTTCCTTGACTTGCACGTTTTCTTCTTGTTGATTGCAATCTTTTATTTTTAAGAAATTTATTTGTTTTGATTTTGTCTTTTTCAGGGTGCAATAAATGAACTCTCCATTCTTTCTCAAATACGGTTGGAAATTCATCACATTGCCATGGATTTGGATCGCGCAAGTCATAAGGGGAGTATTCTCTTTTATTCTTTATTTATTTTCCTTTTCTCACATTGAGGACAATGTGAAGTTTAAGTGTGAGAGAGGAAATATTTGAACTTGCATTTTAATGCTATGTGATGATATTTTGTGGACCTAAATGCTTAAAAATGTTGGAATTGTGTTTGAATTATTTGCCATGTGGATAATTTGTCTGAAATTAGGTTTGTTGGTAGGGAGTTTTCATCTATTTATAAGGAGAAACTCTGTAAAAATTTTTCTAAAATCTTTTCCAATATTTCACTATGGCCCAAAAGTTCTTCAAATTTTTGCTTTTTCATTCAAAAAGGGCTAATTTGTTCCAATTTTAAGTGTCTAATTCTTCTATTGGTTGAAACTTTATACGTATTTTGGAACATTTAGTCCTCATTTAACTTGGAAATGGCTATTATTCACTTAGGATTTTTACATTTTAGAAAGTATATTCGGTAAAGAGAGGAAAATTATGCCTATAATTTTACATGTTTAAGGAGATTTCTTCTCTTTACTTAATTTTGCAAGTAAGTAACTGATATAGTCTATAAAGGTTATACTCCTCCTTTGATTATTTCTATATATTTTTCTATGAGGGAAAATAAGGAAAAGAAAGAAAAAAGAGAGAAAAAAAAAAGAAAAGGAAGTAAATAAAAATTGTTCTACTCCAATGATTCTTGTACCGAGTAACTGGAGGTTGGCATCTACAAATGTCAACTTTCGCATAAAAAAGTACTTGAATTAAGAGTATGCATAAGTGAAATGTTGAATAACTGGGGATCTTCACCTAAAAGTGTCAATTTTCGCGTCAAAAGGCATTTTCACTATTTAAATAAAATCAAATAAGAATAAGTCCCTCTTAGTTGTAAAATTTTGAGAAAAAGATGATTATAGGAGGAGAAAGGCTATAAATTGCCTGTGTGATTTGATTACTTGTGAAATTAGGTTAGGATAAGAGATTAAGTTTAACTTGTTGAATTTAGGGCATAATTATCTTTCCTTTACTTGATATTATGAGTATTTGACAAAAGTGCATATATTGTTTTACCTCTTGAATCATTGTAATTGATTATGTGTGAATTGCTTGAGGACAAGCAATGATTTAAGTGTGGAGGAGTTTGATAAGTGACTAATTTACGTAATAATTGTATGACATTTTATATTATTTTTAATCACTTTGGTTATATAATTGGAAGAAAATGAATCATTTTGACTATAATTGGTAAAAAAATGCTTTTAAGTGGTTAAATGAGGTTTTTATCACTTTTTACTTGGATTTTGTGTATTTTGACAGTTTTGACACATTTCGTATTTCGATTATAACTTGAGCTACAGTAATTGGATTAAGATGATTCTTGAACCAATTTGAAGATAAGAGATAGATCTACAACTTTGGTGAAGACATCTGAATTCAGTTTGAAGGTTTTCCAAGTCAAAAAGCCGAAGTACAGTAGCCAATTTCATTTGGTCGAAACTGAAACAGGGCAATGAGCAGTCAAGGGTATTTTAGTCATTTCTCAGCCTACACAGATCCAAATGAGGTGATTATTGATGCATTGGAAAGCTAACTCAAAGGGCTACAAGTTTCATGTTTTGGTCAAGAGCTAAATCAACTTTTATCTTCAAGAAAAGTTCAGTTGAATTTGACATAAAATCGGAGCAGAATTGGAAATTGAACAAAAGTGCACCAAAATGTCACTGTAGCAATCCGGCCGGAACTTGGCCGGATTTATGGCAGGATTGTGGTTAGAGAAGGCTGCTCTTTACGCGGAAAACTCAATTTCACCTCCAACAAGTCACATGCAATGCTAGACATGTGAGAAACATTACCAGCTGTAAAAGGGAAGTTTAGGCCTCATTTTCTTGACTTCCTTTGTCTTGAAATAGCCAAATCTTGCAAGAGAATAGAGAGAGATACAGGAGAGAACTTAGACTGCAAAAATGTAGCTCTTCCATTTTTCTTAGTGTAGGATAGTAGTTTAGATAGTTCATCCAGTCTTGTTTATTAGCTAGGCAAAGATGAAGATGAAGGATGAAGAAGGCAAGGAGATGAACCCATGTGACAAGGGTTACATTCCTTCCAAACTCTTTATCTTTTGTACTTGATTCCAAGTTTAGTTAATATACAAGTTCGGGATTTTGTGTTTAATATGTATCTTTAAAGTTTATGCCTTGGGTTTGGTTGAACTTTCTATGATTGTTAGTATTTATTATTTGGTTATTTGATTGCTATGATTTGAGCAAGTTATTTAGCACTTTGGCTCTTTAAATCATGATTAATCTGGTACCATTAATTGTGATTATCTAAGGTGTTGTTTCTGTAATGAAAATTGAGATTTAACACTAGTTCAAGAAGTGTTAAACATAGGGAGTACACTCACGAAAGTAGAGGTGCACCTATGTGATTTTTAGTGATTCATTTCATGTAATTTCATTGAAGAAATGAACTTGTAGCTAATTTCATAACCATGAGAATAGGTATGGATTAGTTATGAGTATAATTGATTCACTACGAAAGTAGGATTCAAATGCATAAGAAAATTACACCATAACTAGTCTAGATGTAGTACTCAATGATCCAAATCTAGCACTTGCATGAGTAGTTAGGGATACCATAACCTAAGGAGTTTTTATTTGTTATTTTCTTGCATAAGTTCAGTAGGTTTTACTTGTTATAATTCATTGATAGTCTAAATAATAGAGAAGCTTTAGTAGTGCCCATAATTGCATCTTCCTTGTGGGATCGACCCTTAATACCCTATACTCGCTCACGATTCGTATACTTGCAATAAATCGCGTGTGGGGTATTTAGGAATTACAAATGTAAAACTTGATTGGGATAAACTTAATTGTATATGTATACCCCGCGCACATCAAGCTTTTAGCGCTGTTGCCGGGGAAGATTTGGCAATATCGGTGTGAAGAGCAACTTTATTAGTTTAGACATTTTATTAGTTATAGTGTGAATGTTATTTTTTGTTATTTTTGTGTTTTATGTGTGTATGTGTGAGACCCCGAAAATTTTCTTATTTTCCGGGCATTTATTTTGGGGACTTTTGAGTATATTTTAGGGTTTTCTATTATATGTAGGTTTTCTGGGGAATTTTATGAGAAAATATGAATTTTACATCGTTTTCTGGGTTTAGGTCAAATTCTGTGTTGTTAAGGGTGTACAGCGGTTGCGGGACCCACTAAGACGGGCGGTACAGTTAAATGTAGCTTTGGGAAATTTTATATACGGAAGTTTTATCATCTTGTGTTATGAGTTAATTGGAGGTTAGTTGGTTTAATTAAGTGTTGTAAGACAAGAATGAGATAAGCTTGGAAAAAAACACATGTTGCATTCCTATTGGACCTTGGACTTTTGACTTGTCTACACCTTTACTAAATTAAAATTTTGACCAAAATTCCTCATTATTTCTTACCTCTTGGCCGGCCAACTAGAGAGAAAAGAAGGAAGAAAGCTCTTCAACTCTTGCTTCATTTCTTTGTCAAATCATGGAATCCAACCACTAATCTCTCAAAATCCTCCATAAAACCCTCTTGCTAGGAGTGTTTGAAGTGCTTGGTGGTTTTTGTTTGAAAGGAAAGGCTCTCATCTACCTTGTATCAAGAATTGTAAGGTGAGTAAATATGGAATTGTTTCCTTGTTGGTTGTAAGATGAAAGTTATGGGTGATAGTAGTTCAAGAGGCTATTTTATGGAGTATTTCATGACTTATACTTGAGATGTGGCAATTTTCTATTTATTTAGGAATTTTCTGTTTTATATGATATATCATGGTTGAGTTGGGTGTGAAGGCTTTATATGGCTTGATTTAGAGCTTATATGTGTTAATGGTGGTTAATTGTGGAAAAATTCAGCATTTGTGAGAAAATTCCGGTTTTAGGGTTTGATGAAATTGGGGCTTTTCCATGTATGGTTTTCATCCTATCAATTGATGTGTATATGGTTGTATTGTGATTCAAATGGGGTGAATGGACTAGTTTAAGAACCATAAGTGTAATGGCACAAGTTGGGTGTTGTTCATTAGGTTGGAAATGTGAAGAAATTAAGGGGAAATGCTGCCCAATTGGTTGTAGATATGGGAGGTCTTGAATTGAGAAGGATTTGAATAGAATGGATGAATTGGGGAGTTTGTTCACATTCCACACTGTTGTTACTCCATTTTATTTGTTTTGTGTAACTTGTATTAGTAAGTTAAAGTTATACGTTGAATTGTGTTTGAGTCTTCAATATGGTTATTTGCTTGTTCTAGGTCGTACCGGTGGGCCGGGACCTACACCTGATTCAAACGTGTGACTTGCTTGAAAATTTGGTGAGTGTACCATTATATGATGAACATACTTGTGATGTGATTTTAAATGTCTTGATTTGGGTCGAGAGTGTACTTGATCGCTCTTGACCACTTATTTGCATTTACCATTATTGTTTGGATGTGAAGTGGTATATATACATGATTTGACATTTGATGGGGCAATGCCTTAATATTAATGTGAAATTGAGCTCATGCCCTTAGACCGTTATTCGAGTCGAGTCGGCAAGGGCTTGGGCGATTCGTTAATGAGCCTTTGGGTTCTTGATAGGCGAGTGGAGTGTTAACTCCTCGACCTTGTGGTATACTCGAGTATTACCCTTTTGAACTATGAGGCGGCGGGCCCGAATAGGGGGTGAATGGTGGAAGGAAATGGTGCGAAGTGGTGTCTACGGATCTTGGCTTGTTTAAATGGTTGACGGAGTGTCAACGTGTGAGATCAAGTATGGCAATCGGGAATCGGCCCTTGAGGGTCGCATGTATCCTTTTATATGTGTATGTTGTATGAAGGTGGTTATGTATATGTGTTAATAGTTGTATCATGAAATTGTGCATTTGGTACCTCACGAGCGTAAGCTCACCCCCGTTGTTTTGTTTTCCTTACAGGAGTGATGTTGAACCACATTTTGATATGAGATGAGCTAGTGACATAGTTAGTTTTGGAAGCTCCTCGAACATTTGGAACTTTGATGTATTTGAACTCAAGTATTTGTGTTTGAATTGTATAAGGACACTTTCTCATGTATAGATGACATGTATGTATGGTTTATCAAGTCTTGGATTCGTTATATGGTGTATGTGTACAATCGCCGGTTTTAAAAATGAAAGCAGGAAATTTTGGAAAACCCACTGCCTGGAATCCGGCCTAGAATCCGGCCAGTTTCTGGCCGGATATAAGGCCGGATAGGCAGGGGAAAAGGAAAAAAAAAAGAAAATTTTGGACTCTGGCTACTGCCCAGAATCCGGCCAGAGCAATCCGGCCAACTTCCGGCCGGATTGTTGGCCGGATTGGCAGGGGACATTTCGAAAATTTTTGGTCCGGCCTCTGCCTCCTATCCGGCCGAGAATCCGGCCGGATATCCGGCCAGATTCTGGCCGGATAGTGACGTGGCCGGTTACTGTTCATCCGCGGCAAATTTTCGTTTTTCGTTTTCTTGTCCGTTTGAAGTGCTCGAGCGCTATACTTTCTTGCATGATGATAATATGGGTATAAGAACAAGTTGATAGGTTAAATCGTTCACCTTGTTGATCTTTTCTTTATATATTCATTGAAATTCGATTTGTTTGCGATCCGTAGTCCTGGCGAGAGCTGGGCAGGCGGTCCGTCGACCCCTCTGGTTCGCCTTAGGGGAAGATGGGGTCGTCACAGTATGTGTTTCATTACCTATTTTTCTTACTAATTTTGCTTTTGAGGTTGTTTAAAAGCAATTTTAGATGATGAAAAGGATAGGTCAATTTGGAGGACAATGCATTAGGAGTGGAAGATTGGCAATGGATGGTTACCAAGTGCAGAGCTCCTTTAACAGAGGTAATCAAGAATTTACTGAATGTATGTCTTTTGAAGGTAGTTTAAAGTGCTTAAAGACTAAATTTGATGTTATGATACTATAAGTTCAAATGGACACAATTATGCATGAAATTGAGTAAGGGAGGAATGTTAATACTTTTAATTCTTATCATGTGATTTGTGGCTTGTGTGGAGGTTATCATGCTACTAATACATGTATGCAAGCACAATATGTGGATTATCATGATGAATTAGAGCATTACAATCCTTGTTTTGATCGATATAGTGCTAATTGGAGCAATTCTCCTATTTATGGTTGGGATAATCAATGTACTTATAGTGATTATTTATATTTTTATGATTACCAACCTAAAAGTGTTCAATATGAATCAAAACCATCTTGGGCGTTGGCAATAGAGAAGTTAGCTAATGCATCTCTACCTTGGGAGTTAGAAAGCGAACAATTAACTAATGATTCTAATGCATCTTGGGAGCTAGCTGTAGAAAATTTTTCTAATCAATTTGATTTAACAATAGAAAAGCTAGTAAATGCAACTTCCGACCGTTTTGATAGGATTGAGGAAAGAATAGATGAATTAGCTTCTCACTTTGGTAGAATACATGAGCAATTGAATGCATTGTGTGAAGTTATTTCCTCTAATAATTTGCAAAATGATCCTAGCATGAATGGTGGGAATGTTGTATGTGAAAATGGGTTGCATTTTTGATGAAATGATAAATCTCAAGTGTGCTTTAATGAGCAAATATCCATTTCACATGATAATATCTTTGGAACTAACTTTGAACCTCAAGAGGTGAGTTTTAATGACTCATTTTTCACCCTTCTTGAGGAGTGCATTGAAAGTATAGGTTCTAAGGGTATTGCTGCCCAGGATATTCTCATGGCATCTCCTTTGGTAAGTTCTCAAGTGGTGCATACTCAAAGTAATATCTATGAAACACTTGGGATAAGTAAGTCACTTTCATTTTTCACATTATTAGATTATGTGACTTTTGCTATAAAGTCACCATTTAATGATTCACCACGTCCAAAAACGGTGGATTATTCATTAACTAAATCTCCTTGATAATGAGGTTATATAGTCAAGCTAATAACTATAAAGAAGCGCTTGTTGGGAGGCAACCTAGCAATTTCTTATTTTTAGTAAGTTTTAGTTGTTTAACTAATGTTTTTGTGTGTTTTGTAGGTGGCAATGGCAAGGGTTCATGCAAATTATTTCAATGACAAAAGTGTCTATATTGAGGCAAAAAAGGAGTTTTCATGTTCATTTGCTACATTTCATGCATTTAAAGTGTTTCATGTTAAAGTTATATTCATGCATGATCATGTATTTTCAAGTGTATTTGGGTAAGAAAGACACATTTTCAATGTTAAACTTGGATTTTATTCAAAGAACATGAAAGTAGGTGGAATGCGGAAGGTTGGCCAAGCAAATTTGGAGGAAAAACTGCAGAAAACAGCTTTTTCTGCAGCAAATCCGGCCAATATATTTGGTCGGATTGAAGGCCGGATAGTCAGGGAAGAAAGAAAAATTTTTTCGGGCTCACTGGCCAGAATCCGGCCGTAAATCCGGCCAAAAACTGGCCAGATTGTAAAAAAAAAAAAAGAAAAAAATTTACTGTAAAAAGAAAAAGTTTCTGGCCGGATATGCAACAGCAAAAAAAAAAAAAAAATCTACCCAAAATCCCTCCAGCAATCCCTCCACGAATCCCTTCAATTTCTGGCCGGATTATGAACAGTAACCAGCGTAAGATGAATCCGCTTCACGGATTCCTCACAATTTTTCTCCCTTCTTCTTCAACCCAACTCACACACTAACACTTCAAACACACACCACTCACTAAAACACCTCTTTTCACCATTTAATGTTCAAATAACCTTCACCAAATCACTTTCTCCCATCCTCTAGAGTGAATTTCATAGTTCATATTCTTGCAAAAACAACTCTAAAGTGATTTCAAGTTTACCATTAGTTAGGGTTCTACCTTCTTGAAATCACTCAATTGAGGTAAAATTGGAGTAAGTTTCTTGGGGGTTTTCACATCATATTCATCACTAAACATCACCAATCCACTTTGAGGTAACAAATCTTCACCTAATTTTGTTATTTAAATTTTGCCATGATTGAATATTTTCTATTTTTAGGCAATTTTTAATATGTGAAGTTATGTGTATTTATTTGAGCTTATTGATACTATTGGTGATTGTTAGTGATAAATAAATTTTATGATTTGCATTTATTGTATTTATTTGGTGAATTATTGCTAGTTTTATGCTTAATTTGACTTGGTAACAAAGTTGCATATTAAGTAGCCAAATGTAGCATTTTAATTAGCTTAGTGGGAGTTTTTGATATTCATGTGAGTAATTTAGATTACCTAATGAATGAAAAGGTGCTTGATTGAATGATTTCTTGAATTCTTAGGTAAATCTAAAAGAAGAGTTGAATTGAAGATGGCCTTAATTTATGAAATTCATAAATGCACTTATAATCTCTGTGGTTCAATGATTTTTAGTATTTCATGAATTATCATGAAGGTCATTTATATTTTGGTTTGGTGTGTTTGCCTCCATTTTGAGATTACTTTTGTACTTGATGGGACTTGATCATTGATGACAAAATATATAAATGGAACTTATTTTGTTCATGATTGTGGATTTATTCTGTGAAATTAGCTTCCCATTGCTTTGGATACTAATGCATATATTTGATTAGCAAAGATTAGCTCATTTCATGTTTTTATCCCATAAACATTGTATGGTTCCACATGCTTGATCATTTTTCCTTTTTCCTTGACTTGCACGTTTTCTTCTTGTTGATTGCAATCTTTTATTTTTAAGAAATTTATTTGTTTTGATTTTGTCTTTTTCAGGGTGCAATAAATGAACTCTCCATTCTTTCTCAAATACGGTTGGAAATTCATCACATTGCCATGGATTTGGATCGCGCAAGTCATAAGGGGAGTATTCTCTTTTATTCTTTATTTATTTTCCTTTTCTCACATTGAGGACAATGTGAAGTTTAAGTGTGAGAGAGGAAATATTTGAACTTGCATTTTAATGCTATGTGATGATATTTTGTGGACCTAAATGCTTAAAAATGTTGGAATTGTGTTTGAATTATTTGCCATGTGGATAATTTGTCTGAAATTAGGTTTGTTGGTAGGGAGTTTTCATCTATTTATAAGGAGAAACTCTGTAAAAATTTTTCTAAAATCTTTTCCAATATTTCACTATGGCCCAAAAGTTCTTCAAATTTTTGCTTTTTCATTCAAAAAGGGCTAATTTGTTCCAATTTTAAGTGTCTAATTCTTCTATTGGTTGAAACTTTATACGTATTTTGGAACATTTAGTCCTCATTTAACTTGGAAATGGCTATTATTCACTTAGGATTTTTACATTTTAGAAAGTATATTCGGTAAAGAGAGGAAAATTATGCCTATAATTTTACATGTTTAAGGAGATTTCTTCTCTTTACTTAATTTTGCAAGTAAGTAACTGATATAGTCTATAAAGGTTATACTCCTCCTTTGATTATTTCTATATATTTTTCTATGAGGGAAAATAAGGAAAAGAAAGAAAAAAGAGAGAAAAAAAAAAGAAAAGGAAGTAAATAAAAATTGTTCTACTCCAATGATTCTTGTACCGAGTAACTGGAGGTTGGCATCTACAAATGTCAACTTTCGCATAAAAAAGTACTTGAATTAAGAGTATGCATAAGTGAAATGTTGAATAACTGGGGATCTTCACCTAAAAGTGTCAATTTTCGCGTCAAAAGGCATTTTCACTATTTAAATAAAATCAAATAAGAATAAGTCCCTCTTAGTTGTAAAATTTTGAGAAAAAGATGATTATAGGAGGAGAAAGGCTATAAATTGCCTGTGTGATTTGATTACTTGTGAAATTAGGTTAGGATAAGAGATTAAGTTTAACTTGTTGAATTTAGGGCATAATTATCTTTCCTTTACTTGATATTATGAGTATTTGACAAAAGTGCATATATTGTTTTACCTCTTGAATCATTGTAATTGATTATGTGTGAATTGCTTGAGGACAAGCAATGATTTAAGTGTGGAGGAGTTTGATAAGTGACTAATTTACGTAATAATTGTATGACATTTTATATTATTTTTAATCACTTTGGTTATATAATTGGAAGAAAATGAATCATTTTGACTATAATTGGTAAAAAAATGCTTTTAAGTGGTTAAATGAGGTTTTTATCACTTTTTACTTGGATTTTGTGTATTTTGACAGTTTTGACACATTTCGTATTTCGATTATAACTTGAGCTACAGTAATTGGATTAAGATGATTCTTGAACCAATTTGAAGATAAGAGATAGATCTACAACTTTGGTGAAGACATCTGAATTCAGTTTGAAGGTTTTCCAAGTCAAAAAGCCGAAGTACAGTAGCCAATTTCATTTGGTCGAAACTGAAACAGGGCAATGAGCAGTCAAGGGTATTTTAGTCATTTCTCAGCCTACACAGATCCAAATGAGGTGATTATTGATGCATTGGAAAGCTAACTCAAAGGGCTACAAGTTTCATGTTTTGGTCAAGAGCTAAATCAACTTTTATCTTCAAGAAAAGTTCAGTTGAATTTGACATAAAATCGGAGCAGAATTGGAAATTGAACAAAAGTGCACCAAAATGTCACTGTAGCAATCCGGCCGGAACTTGGCCGGATTTATGGCAGGATTGTGGTTAGAGAAGGCTGCTCTTTACGCGGAAAACTCAATTTCACCTCCAACAAGTCACATGCAATGCTAGACATGTGAGAAACATTACCAGCTGTAAAAGGGAAGTTTAGGCCTCATTTTCTTGACTTCCTTTGTCTTGAAATAGCCAAATCTTGCAAGAGAATAGAGAGAGATACAGGAGAGAACTTAGACTGCAAAAATGTAGCTCTTCCATTTTTCTTAGTGTAGGATAGTAGTTTAGATAGTTCATCCAGTCTTGTTTATTAGCTAGGCAAAGATGAAGATGAAGGATGAAGAAGGCAAGGAGATGAACCCATGTGACAAGGGTTACATTCCTTCCAAACTCTTTATCTTTTGTACTTGATTCCAAGTTTAGTTAATATACAAGTTCGGGATTTTGTGTTTAATATGTATCTTTAAAGTTTATGCCTTGGGTTTGGTTGAACTTTCTATGATTGTTAGTATTTATTATTTGGTTATTTGATTGCTATGATTTGAGCAAGTTATTTAGCACTTTGGCTCTTTAAATCATGATTAATCTGGTACCATTAATTGTGATTATCTAAGGTGTTGTTTCTGTAATGAAAATTGAGATTTAACACTAGTTCAAGAAGTGTTAAACATAGGGAGTACACTCACGAAAGTAGAGGTGCACCTATGTGATTTTTAGTGATTCATTTCATGTAATTTCATTGAAGAAATGAACTTGTAGCTAATTTCATAACCATGAGAATAGGTATGGATTAGTTATGAGTATAATTGATTCACTACGAAAGTAGGATTCAAATGCATAAGAAAATTACACCATAACTAGTCTAGATGTAGTACTCAATGATCCAAATCTAGCACTTGCATGAGTAGTTAGGGATACCATAACCTAAGGAGTTTTTATTTGTTATTTTCTTGCATAAGTTCAGTAGGTTTTACTTGTTATAATTCATTGATAGTCTAAATAATAGAGAAGCTTTAGTAGTGCCCATAATTGCATCTTCCTTGTGGGATCGACCCTTAATACCCTATACTCGCTCACGATTCGTATACTTGCAATAAATCGCGTGTGGGGTATTTAGGAATTACAAATGTAAAACTTGATTGGGATAAACTTAATTGTATATGTATACCCCGCGCACATCAAGCTTTTAGCGCTGTTGCCGGGGAAGATTTGGCAATATCGGTGTGAAGAGCAACTTTATTAGTTTAGACATTTTATTAGTTATAGTGTGAATGTTATTTTTTGTTATTTTTGTGTTTTATGTGTGTATGTGTGAGACCCCGAAAATTTTCTTATTTTCCGGGCATTTATTTTGGGGACTTTTGAGTATATTTTAGGGTTTTCTATTATATGTAGGTTTTCTGGGGAATTTTATGAGAAAATATGAATTTTACATCGTTTTCTGGGTTTAGGTCAAATTCTGTGTTGTTAAGGGTGTACAGCGGTTGCGGGACCCACTAAGACGGGCGGTACAGTTAAATGTAGCTTTGGGAAATTTTATATACGGAAGTTTTATCATCTTGTGTTATGAGTTAATTGGAGGTTAGTTGGTTTAATTAAGTGTTGTAAGACAAGAATGAGATAAGCTTGGAAAAAAACACATGTTGCATTCCTATTGGACCTTGGACTTTTGACTTGTCTACACCTTTACTAAATTAAAATTTTGACCAAAATTCCTCATTATTTCTTACCTCTTGGCCGGCCAACTAGAGAGAAAAGAAGGAAGAAAGCTCTTCAACTCTTGCTTCATTTCTTTGTCAAATCATGGAATCCAACCACTAATCTCTCAAAATCCTCCATAAAACCCTCTTGCTAGGAGTGTTTGAAGTGCTTGGTGGTTTTTGTTTGAAAGGAAAGGCTCTCATCTACCTTGTATCAAGAATTGTAAGGTGAGTAAATATGGAATTGTTTCCTTGTTGGTTGTAAGATGAAAGTTATGGGTGATAGTAGTTCAAGAGGCTATTTTATGGAGTATTTCATGACTTATACTTGAGATGTGGCAATTTTCTATTTATTTAGGAATTTTCTGTTTTATATGATATATCATGGTTGAGTTGGGTGTGAAGGCTTTATATGGCTTGATTTAGAGCTTATATGTGTTAATGGTGGTTAATTGTGGAAAAATTCAGCATTTGTGAGAAAATTCCGGTTTTAGGGTTTGATGAAATTGGGGCTTTTCCATGTATGGTTTTCATCCTATCAATTGATGTGTATATGGTTGTATTGTGATTCAAATGGGGTGAATGGACTAGTTTAAGAACCATAAGTGTAATGGCACAAGTTGGGTGTTGTTCATTAGGTTGGAAATGTGAAGAAATTAAGGGGAAATGCTGCCCAATTGGTTGTAGATATGGGAGGTCTTGAATTGAGAAGGATTTGAATAGAATGGATGAATTGGGGAGTTTGTTCACATTCCACACTGTTGTTACTCCATTTTATTTGTTTTGTGTAACTTGTATTAGTAAGTTAAAGTTATACGTTGAATTGTGTTTGAGTCTTCAATATGGTTATTTGCTTGTTCTAGGTCGTACCGGTGGGCCGGGACCTACACCTGATTCAAACGTGTGACTTGCTTGAAAATTTGGTGAGTGTACCATTATATGATGAACATACTTGTGATGTGATTTTAAATGTCTTGATTTGGGTCGAGAGTGTACTTGATCGCTCTTGACCACTTATTTGCATTTACCATTATTGTTTGGATGTGAAGTGGTATATATACATGATTTGACATTTGATGGGGCAATGCCTTAATATTAATGTGAAATTGAGCTCATGCCCTTAGACCGTTATTCGAGTCGAGTCGGCAAGGGCTTGGGCGATTCGTTAATGAGCCTTTGGGTTCTTGATAGGCGAGTGGAGTGTTAACTCCTCGACCTTGTGGTATACTCGAGTATTACCCTTTTGAACTATGAGGCGGCGGGCCCGAATAGGGGGTGAATGGTGGAAGGAAATGGTGCGAAGTGGTGTCTACGGATCTTGGCTTGTTTAAATGGTTGACGGAGTGTCAACGTGTGAGATCAAGTATGGCAATCGGGAATCGGCCCTTGAGGGTCGCATGTATCCTTTTATATGTGTATGTTGTATGAAGGTGGTTATGTATATGTGTTAATAGTTGTATCATGAAATTGTGCATTTGGTACCTCACGAGCGTAAGCTCACCCCCGTTGTTTTGTTTTCCTTACAGGAGTGATGTTGAACCACATTTTGATATGAGATGAGCTAGTGACATAGTTAGTTTTGGAAGCTCCTCGAACATTTGGAACTTTGATGTATTTGAACTCAAGTATTTGTGTTTGAATTGTATAAGGACACTTTCTCATGTATAGATGACATGTATGTATGGTTTATCAAGTCTTGGATTCGTTATATGGTGTATGTGTACAATCGCCGGTTTTAAAAATGAAAGCAGGAAATTTTGGAAAACCCACTGCCTGGAATCCGGCCTAGAATCCGGCCAGTTTCTGGCCGGATATAAGGCCGGATAGGCAGGGGAAAAGGAAAAAAAAAAGAAAATTTTGGACTCTGGCTACTGCCCAGAATCCGGCCAGAGCAATCCGGCCAACTTCCGGCCGGATTGTTGGCCGGATTGGCAGGGGACATTTCGAAAATTTTTGGTCCGGCCTCTGCCTCCTATCCGGCCGAGAATCCGGCCGGATATCCGGCCAGATTCTGGCCGGATAGTGACGTGGCCGGTTACTGTTCATCCGCGGCAAATTTTCGTTTTTCGTTTTCTTGTCCGTTTGAAGTGCTCGAGCGCTATACTTTCTTGCATGATGATAATATGGGTATAAGAACAAGTTGATAGGTTAAATCGTTCACCTTGTTGATCTTTTCTTTATATATTCATTGAAATTCGATTTGTTTGCGATCCGTAGTCCTGGCGAGAGCTGGGCAGGCGGTCCGTCGACCCCTCTGGTTCGCCTTAGGGGAAGATGGGGTCGTCACAGTATGTGTTTCATTACCTATTTTTCTTACTAATTTTGCTTTTGAGGTTGTTTAAAAGCAATTTTAGATGATGAAAAGGATAGGTCAATTTGGAGGACAATGCATTAGGAGTGGAAGATTGGCAATGGATGGTTACCAAGTGCAGAGCTCCTTTAACAGAGGTAATCAAGAATTTACTGAATGTATGTCTTTTGAAGGTAGTTTAAAGTGCTTAAAGACTAAATTTGATGTTATGATACTATAAGTTCAAATGGACACAATTATGCATGAAATTGAGTAAGGGAGGAATGTTAATACTTTTAATTCTTATCATGTGATTTGTGGCTTGTGTGGAGGTTATCATGCTACTAATACATGTATGCAAGCACAATATGTGGATTATCATGATGAATTAGAGCATTACAATCCTTGTTTTGATCGATATAGTGCTAATTGGAGCAATTCTCCTATTTATGGTTGGGATAATCAATGTACTTATAGTGATTATTTATATTTTTATGATTACCAACCTAAAAGTGTTCAATATGAATCAAAACCATCTTGGGCGTTGGCAATAGAGAAGTTAGCTAATGCATCTCTACCTTGGGAGTTAGAAAGCGAACAATTAACTAATGATTCTAATGCATCTTGGGAGCTAGCTGTAGAAAATTTTTCTAATCAATTTGATTTAACAATAGAAAAGCTAGTAAATGCAACTTCCGACCGTTTTGATAGGATTGAGGAAAGAATAGATGAATTAGCTTCTCACTTTGGTAGAATACATGAGCAATTGAATGCATTGTGTGAAGTTATTTCCTCTAATAATTTGCAAAATGATCCTAGCATGAATGGTGGGAATGTTGTATGTGAAAATGGGTTGCATTTTTGATGAAATGATAAATCTCAAGTGTGCTTTAATGAGCAAATATCCATTTCACATGATAATATCTTTGGAACTAACTTTGAACCTCAAGAGGTGAGTTTTAATGACTCATTTTTCACCCTTCTTGAGGAGTGCATTGAAAGTATAGGTTCTAAGGGTATTGCTGCCCAGGATATTCTCATGGCATCTCCTTTGGTAAGTTCTCAAGTGGTGCATACTCAAAGTAATATCTATGAAACACTTGGGATAAGTAAGTCACTTTCATTTTTCACATTATTAGATTATGTGACTTTTGCTATAAAGTCACCATTTAATGATTCACCACGTCCAAAAACGGTGGATTATTCATTAACTAAATCTCCTTGATAATGAGGTTATATAGTCAAGCTAATAACTATAAAGAAGCGCTTGTTGGGAGGCAACCTAGCAATTTCTTATTTTTAGTAAGTTTTAGTTGTTTAACTAATGTTTTTGTGTGTTTTGTAGGTGGCAATGGCAAGGGTTCATGCAAATTATTTCAATGACAAAAGTGTCTATATTGAGGCAAAAAAGGAGTTTTCATGTTCATTTGCTACATTTCATGCATTTAAAGTGTTTCATGTTAAAGTTATATTCATGCATGATCATGTATTTTCAAGTGTATTTGGGTAAGAAAGACACATTTTCAATGTTAAACTTGGATTTTATTCAAAGAACATGAAAGTAGGTGGAATGCGGAAGGTTGGCCAAGCAAATTTGGAGGAAAAACTGCAGAAAACAGCTTTTTCTGCAGCAAATCCGGCCAATATATTTGGTCGGATTGAAGGCCGGATAGTCAGGGAAGAAAGAAAAATTTTTTCGGGCTCACTGGCCAGAATCCGGCCGTAAATCCGGCCAAAAACTGGCCAGATTGTAAAAAAAAAAAAAGAAAAAAATTTACTGTAAAAAGAAAAAGTTTCTGGCCGGATATGCAACAGCAAAAAAAAAAAAAAAATCTACCCAAAATCCCTCCAGCAATCCCTCCACGAATCCCTTCAATTTCTGGCCGGATTATGAACAGTAACCAGCGTAAGATGAATCCGCTTCACGGATTCCTCACAATTTTTCTCCCTTCTTCTTCAACCCAACTCACACACTAACACTTCAAACACACACCACTCACTAAAACACCTCTTTTCACCATTTAATGTTCAAATAACCTTCACCAAATCACTTTCTCCCATCCTCTAGAGTGAATTTCATAGTTCATATTCTTGCAAAAACAACTCTAAAGTGATTTCAAGTTTACCATTAGTTAGGGTTCTACCTTCTTGAAATCACTCAATTGAGGTAAAATTGGAGTAAGTTTCTTGGGGGTTTTCACATCATATTCATCACTAAACATCACCAATCCACTTTGAGGTAACAAATCTTCACCTAATTTTGTTATTTAAATTTTGCCATGATTGAATATTTTCTATTTTTAGGCAATTTTTAATATGTGAAGTTATGTGTATTTATTTGAGCTTATTGATACTATTGGTGATTGTTAGTGATAAATAAATTTTATGATTTGCATTTATTGTATTTATTTGGTGAATTATTGCTAGTTTTATGCTTAATTTGACTTGGTAACAAAGTTGCATATTAAGTAGCCAAATGTAGCATTTTAATTAGCTTAGTGGGAGTTTTTGATATTCATGTGAGTAATTTAGATTACCTAATGAATGAAAAGGTGCTTGATTGAATGATTTCTTGAATTCTTAGGTAAATCTAAAAGAAGAGTTGAATTGAAGATGGCCTTAATTTATGAAATTCATAAATGCACTTATAATCTCTGTGGTTCAATGATTTTTAGTATTTCATGAATTATCATGAAGGTCATTTATATTTTGGTTTGGTGTGTTTGCCTCCATTTTGAGATTACTTTTGTACTTGATGGGACTTGATCATTGATGACAAAATATATAAATGGAACTTATTTTGTTCATGATTGTGGATTTATTCTGTGAAATTAGCTTCCCATTGCTTTGGATACTAATGCATATATTTGATTAGCAAAGATTAGCTCATTTCATGTTTTTATCCCATAAACATTGTATGGTTCCACATGCTTGATCATTTTTCCTTTTTCCTTGACTTGCACGTTTTCTTCTTGTTGATTGCAATCTTTTATTTTTAAGAAATTTATTTGTTTTGATTTTGTCTTTTTCAGGGTGCAATAAATGAACTCTCCATTCTTTCTCAAATACGGTTGGAAATTCATCACATTGCCATGGATTTGGATCGCGCAAGTCATAAGGGGAGTATTCTCTTTTATTCTTTATTTATTTTCCTTTTCTCACATTGAGGACAATGTGAAGTTTAAGTGTGAGAGAGGAAATATTTGAACTTGCATTTTAATGCTATGTGATGATATTTTGTGGACCTAAATGCTTAAAAATGTTGGAATTGTGTTTGAATTATTTGCCATGTGGATAATTTGTCTGAAATTAGGTTTGTTGGTAGGGAGTTTTCATCTATTTATAAGGAGAAACTCTGTAAAAATTTTTCTAAAATCTTTTCCAATATTTCACTATGGCCCAAAAGTTCTTCAAATTTTTGCTTTTTCATTCAAAAAGGGCTAATTTGTTCCAATTTTAAGTGTCTAATTCTTCTATTGGTTGAAACTTTATACGTATTTTGGAACATTTAGTCCTCATTTAACTTGGAAATGGCTATTATTCACTTAGGATTTTTACATTTTAGAAAGTATATTCGGTAAAGAGAGGAAAATTATGCCTATAATTTTACATGTTTAAGGAGATTTCTTCTCTTTACTTAATTTTGCAAGTAAGTAACTGATATAGTCTATAAAGGTTATACTCCTCCTTTGATTATTTCTATATATTTTTCTATGAGGGAAAATAAGGAAAAGAAAGAAAAAAGGGAGAAAAAAAAAAGAAAAGGAAGTAAATAAAAATTGTTCTACTCCAATGATTCTTGTACCGAGTAACTGGAGGTTGGCATCTACAAATGTCAACTTTCGCATAAAAAAGTACTTGAATTAAGAGTATGCATAAGTGAAATGTTGAGTAACTGGGGATCTTCACCTAAAAGTGTCAATTTTCGCGTCAAAAGGCATTTTCACTATTTAAATAAAATCAAATAAGAATAAGTCCCTCTTAGTTGTAAAATTTTGAGAAAAAGATGATTATAGGAGGAGAAAGGCTATAAATTGCCTGTGTGATTTGATTACTTGTGAAATTAGGTTAGGATAAGAGATTAAGTTTAACTTGTTGAATTTAGGGCATAATTATCTTTCCTTTACTTGATATTATGAGTATTTGACAAAAGTGCATATATTGTTTTACCTCTTGAATCATTGTAATTGATTATGTGTGAATTGCTTGAGGACAAGCAATGATTTAAGTGTGGAGGAGTTTGATAAGTGACTAATTTACGTAATAATTGTATGACATTTTATATTATTTTTAATCACTTTGGTTATATAATTGGAAGAAAATGAATCATTTTGACTATAATTGGTAAAAAAATGCTTTTAAGTGGTTAAATGAGGTTTTTATCACTTTTTACTTGGATTTTGTGTATTTTGACAGTTTTGACACATTTCGTATTTCGATTATAACTTGAGCTACAGTAATTGGATTAAGATGATTCTTGAACCAATTTGAAGATAAGAGATAGATCTACAACTTTGGTGAAGACATCTGAATTCAGTTTGAAGGTTTTCCAAGTCAAAAAGCCGAAGTACAGTAGCCAATTTCATTTGGTCGAAACTGAAACAGGGCAATGAGCAGTCAAGGGTATTTTAGTCATTTCTCAGCCTACACAGATCCAAATGAGGTGATTATTGATGCATTGGAAAGTTAACTCAAAGGGCTACAAGTTTCATGTTTTGGTCAAGAGCTAAATCAACTTTTATCTTCAAGAAAAGTTCAGTTGAATTTGACATAAAATCGGAGCAGAATTGGAAATTGAACAAAAGTGCACCAAAATGTCACTGTAGCAATCCGGCCGGAACTTGGCCGGATTTATGGCAGGATTGTGGTTAGAGAAGGCTGCTCTTTACGCGGAAAACTCAATTTCACCTCCAACAAGTCACATGCAATGCTAGACATGTGAGAAACATTACCAGCTGTAAAAGGGAAGTTTAGGCCTCATTTTCTTGACTTCCTTTGTCTTGAAATAGCCAAATCTTGCAAGAGAATAGAGAGAGATACAGGAGAGAACTTAGACTGCAAAAATGTAGCTCTTCCATTTTTCTTAGTGTAGGATAGTAGTTTAGATAGTTCATCCAGTCTTGTTTATTAGCTAGGCAAAGATGAAGATGAAGGATGAAGAAGGCAAGGAGATGAACCCATGTGACAAGGGTTACATTCCTTCCAAACTCTTTATCTTTTGTACTTGATTCCAAGTTTAGTTAATATACAAGTTCGGGATTTTGTGTTTAATATGTATCTTTAAAGTTTATGCCTTGGGTTTGGTTGAACTTTCTATGATTGTTAGTATTTATTATTTGGTTATTTGATTGCTATGATTTGAGCAAGTTATTTAGCACTTTGGCTCTTTAAATCATGATTAATCTGGTACCATTAATTGTGATTATCTAAGGTGTTGTTTCTGTAATGAAAATTGAGATTTAACACTAGTTCAAGAAGTGTTAAACATAGGGAGTACACTCACGAAAGTAGAGGTGCACCTATGTGATTTTTAGTGATTCATTTCATGTAATTTCATTGAAGAAATGAACTTGTAGCTAATTTCATAACCATGAGAATAGGTATGGATTAGTTATGAGTATAATTGATTCACTACGAAAGTAGGATTCAAATGCATAAGAAAATTACACCATAACTAGTCTAGATGTAGTACTCAATGATCTAAATCTAGCACTTGCATGAGTAGTTAGGGATACCATAACCTAAGGAGTTTTTATTTGTTATTTTCTTGCATAAGTTCAGTAGGTTTTACTTGTTATAATTCATTGATAGTCTAAATAATAGAGAAGCTTTAGTAGTGCCCATAATTGCGATCTTCTTTGTAGGATCGACCCTTAATACCCTATACTCGCTCACGATTTGTATACTTGCGATAAATCGCGTGTGGAGTATTTAGGAATTACAAATGTAAAACTTGATTGGGATGACCTTAATTGTATATGTATACCCCCGCGCACGTCAGTCGTATTTTTAGTACCACAAAAAATAGATTTTTCCTAATATCTCATCGTCAAAAAAGATACCAGAGATAAATTAAAGGGCTCTTTCAAAAGATTAGCGAATACATATTGATCTAGAATTCTATTCCAAAAATCTCTGAGGATTCAAGTACCAGTTAATCAATATGAATCTAGGTACGCTTCCACAATTTTACTATTAATTTATTTCTTAATAATTAAATAAAGATCTTGGATTCAATAGGTGATGGTTTCACCAAAAGTTAATATGAACAACCATCAACAAGTGGTATCAAAATTAGATATGATTGATTATTGGGAAATAATTTGAATTTAGTAATTCATAGTTTTTTTTGTAATAAAGAACTATGATTAATATTGGTTTTATTTGCATGGCCAACAAATTTTGGTCATAGTTTGTTTTGGTCATGATTGTTCCGTAGTTCTGCACATGATTGTATGGCTGTTGACAACCTTGAATTGCAACTTTAATGTAATTTTATTGCTTATGCTTTTAGTGAAGACACTGTCCAATTCATGTGGTAATTTATGCTTGGTTTCTGGTTTCGAGAAGTTGTTCATCTTTTTCTTATTTCAATAGAAAGCCTTGCAAGCATGTTCATTGATAGGGCCCGTATGATATGTAACTTATTAATATGTTAAGGCATAAATGTTATTTCTTTGGCTTGTTTCTTTGTTTAAGAATAAATATGCAAATATTAATGTTAAGAAAATTAGGGTTTCTCTAGTTTGAATGAATCCTAATAAAGTTAAATAAGACATTTAAACCTTACAAAGTCCATAAGTTTGGTCCACTAAATATATAGTCTTATGAGGCATTAATGAATTTCTAGAAAATTTTGGGTTTGAATGATAAATTTGGGTCAAATTATGGATATGAACTTTTAGTCTAATGAGTTTTGACCTATTTGACTGGTTTGATTATGTTTGACCAAAATTGACTGGTTTAACCACATTTTGATTAGAGTTGACCAAAGTTGATTTTGATCAAAATTTTTGTGTAATTTATATAATCTTAAATTTGAATATTGGTATGATTATATATATTTTGAAATAAATTAATTGAAACAATATGTCACCAAGTGACCTCTATTGTGAAAATTAATTTGTTTTAGAATATAACTAATTGAGTATTTATAATTTTGTGAATATTGATCAGTTCAAAAGAATGTCAATGTTTAACAAAATTGCATGCGCTAGTGGTGTTTAAATTTTTTTTTTTTACATGTGAATTATAAATTGATCCAAACAAAAAATTACATGTGAATTATAAAATGGTTCAAAGAAAAATTTATTTTTTGATATATCATTATTATTAATGTTTATTACTATGTCAAAATATCACTTAGAAATTAATATTTTTGTTCAAAAATAAAATATTAATGAAAGATCTCTATCTTGAGATGAGGTTACTATTATAATATTTGAATTTATTATTATTTTGATGTATGTGAGTTTGTTTTAATTATTTCATGTTTTATGTTCAGTTACAAATGATCTTACAAATATTACTATCAATGTCAATGATATTCTAATACCGAATGGCACAAACTTCAAGTTCTGGAAAGAAAACTCTTGATAGTTGTGAAATGAACTGAAAAGGAGACTTGATCTTTAAATGAATTCATCTCACACTGTGTAGAGGAGGAGAAAAAGTTGAAGCAAGATCAAGTAGAAAGTGTTCATTTTATTTCAACCTTTAATAATAAAAGTAAGAGATATAAAAGAATAAAGAATAAAAAAACTGCAGGTACAACAATTTAAAAGAAATAACAAAAGAAATCTGCTGATTCGGGAAAGAATAGTTGTTATTTCTGTGGAGTTGAAGGGCATAAAAAAAAAACATTGCACCAACTATCATGTTTGGCATGCTAAAAAAGGTATACTTCTTAATTTAGTTTGTTTTGAATTTAAATTCGATACCTAGACACATATAGTGGTTAGATTCTAATGCAACAACTCACATCAATGTGTCTATACAGGGTTATCTAAATTGCCAAAAGTCTAATGATAATAAAAGATATATCTATGTAATCGATGGCAAAACAGTTCAGATTGAGACAATAGGAGTATTTAGATTATTGTTAAAAATCGAATTTTATTTGAATCTTAATGAAATATTTATTGTACTGTCTTTTCGATGGAATTTGATTTCTATTTCTTCTTTGGATAAATTTGGTTATTTTTATTCACTTGAAAATGAAAAGTTTAAATTATTTTATGATTGAAAATTGGTTGATTCTGGTTCTTTAATGCACTACAATAATCTCTATTTAATTGATACAATTATCTCATTTAATGAATCTCTGCATTTGAGTACTAAAGGAGAAAAAAAAATTAATCAATGAGAATTTGATTGCATTATGGCACAAGAGATTGGATCACATCTCTAGGCGAAAAATGGAAAGACTTGTATCAAATAAAATTCTCAATCTCTTGAATTTTATAGATTTTGATGATTGTGTTAACTTTATAAAAGGGAAACAAACTAATAAAAGGAAATTTGAAATCAATAGGTCATTGGGCGTCTTAGAATTTATATATACAGATATTTGTGGATCATTTCCTATATCTATTTGGAACAGTCAACAATATTTTATAATGTTCATAGATGATTTTTCAAGATACGGTTACATATATCTTATTTCTTAAAAATCACAGCCATTGGACGTGTTTAAAATTTTTAAAAATGAAGTTGATAACCAACTCATCAAAAGAATCAAAAGCGTCAAATCTGACCGTGATAGTGAGTACTATGGTAGATGTAACGGTTTAGGTGAACAATGTTTAGAACCATTTACTAAATATTTAGAGGAATGCGGTATCGTCCCATAGTACACTATATCGGATTCACCCACTATGAACAATGTAATTGAAATATGAAATAGAATGTTTAAGGACATGGTAAGGAATATGATATATCGTTCTATTTTACCAGACTCATTCTGGAAAAAAGTATTTAAAATTACAGCATATATTTTTAACAGAGTTCCAACTAAAATAATTATCAAAACCTTTTATGAGTTTTGGACAGAACAAAAGTCTAGTTTGAAATATTTACATATTTAGAGATGTCCAATTGAAGCAAGACTTTATAGGCCAAATGAAAAGAATTGGACTCAAGAACGATTAGTTATTATTTTATTGGATACTTTGAAAGATACAAAAGTTGCAAATTTTATGATCCCACTAATAAATCGATTTTCGAGACTGAAAATGCTCAATTCTTTAAAGATGTCGAGTTTGGGGGAGAAAATGATGTTAGAAATCTTGTCTTTAAAAAGGAATATGTTAATATTTTCACAGTTGTCATTGATTTTGTTCAAGATTCTTTTCCTAATCTTGATCATGACACAATAAATCAAGACAATATCAAAGAATAAATTGTTATAGATTAGCAAACTCCATCTCTTTAAGAACCAGTGCCATTAAGAAGATCCATTAGAGAAAGGAGAAGTGCAGTATCAGATGATTACATTATTTTTCTTCAAAAACATGAGTATGACACTGGATTGATGGAAGATGATCCAATTAACTTCCGTAAAGTTATAAAAAGTTCAAATTTTTAAAATTGGATCGATGCTATAAATGAAAAAATTAAATCCATGAAAAATAATAATGTTTGAGATCTTGTCCCATTGTTAGAAGGAGCGAAACCCATTGATTGTAAATGAATATTTAAAATTAGGAGAGATTTGTAAGGTAATGTGAAAAGATATAAAAATCATCTTGTTGCTAAGAATTTTACACAAAAGAAATGTATCAATTTTAAAGAAACATTCTCTCTAGTCTTTTTGAAGGACTTTTTGAGAATTATAATGGCATTAGTGGCGCATTTTAATTTTCAGTTATACCAAATAGATGTAAAGACAGCGTTTTTCAATGGTGATATTGATGAGACGATCTATATGATACAGTAAAAAAACTTTGCATCGAGAGAGTCAAAGAATGCGGTTTGCAAATTTAAAAAATTCATCTATGGGTTTAAGTAATCATCTTGATAATGGTATTTCAAATTTCATCAAATGATCATCTCATTTAGTTTTAAGATGAATTTAGTTGATGATTGTATATAACATAAGTCCTGTGGGAGCAAATATATTTTTTTAATATAGTATGTTGATGACATTTTGCTTGTCAAAAACGATATAGATCTGTTGCATGAAATCAAAAAATTTCTAATTATGAATTTTGAGATGAAAGATCTTGGTGACGTATCTTTTGTGTTAGGCATACAGATACACCAGAATCGTTTTCAGGGTATTTTAAAACTATCACAAAAGGGGTATATCGAAAAGATTTTTAAAAAATATGACATACAAAATTGTAAATTAGGTGAAACCCCTGTGGTTAAAAGAGATAAGTTTTTTCTCGATTAATATTTTAAGAATACTTTTGAAAAAGAAAATGTAAAAGATTCCTAATGTGTCAGCAGCAGGGAGTTTAATATATGTTTAGATTTGTACGCATCCGAATATTATGTGCATTATTGAAATTTTGGGTAGACATTTAAGTAATTCTGGATTAAATTATTGGAAGACAATCAAACGGATCTTGCGATATTTACAGAAAATAAAAGACTATATGCTCACATATTGGAAGTCAGATAAGTTCGAAATCATTGGGTATACTGATTCCAATTATACTGGATGACAAAATAGTATGAAATCAATATCAAACTGTATCTACTTGTTAGTTGGAGGTAGGGGTGGTAATTTTCGACACGACCTTAATACGAAATTAATGGGTTTGGGTTGAGGTTTCGGGGGTTCGGGTCAGAATCAGGTCGAACCCGATCAACCAGAAAAGAAAATAAGTCGATTTCGGGTCAACCCGTGGGTGACCTGATATGATCCGATATGACCCGTTTATGAATTAAAAATAATTTAATAAACATAAAAATTATTTTATTTAAGTGAACTAAGTTATTCTTTTTTTTTCAAAGGCATTAATTACTTAATCCTAAATGAATTTATTTAATTTGTGTGAAGTCGAAATTATTATATTTGGATAAATAATATATTACATTATTTTTTTATTTTTATACTATTTTAATTTATTTTATATTTTGTTTGGGATAAAACACTTTTATGGTGTTTAATTTATTTTAGATTTGGTTTGGAATTATTTATTTAAATTTTTATTACTTGATTATGTAATTAGTTTTGTGAGAAATTGATTTTATTAGAAATTACAGTGATAAATTAATAAATTAAAATTAAGTTTCGGGTCATTTCGAGTTGACTCGTCAGCCCGAAATTTTCAGGTTTGTGTCAGGTATCCTAACCCGTTTCGGGTTGGCGGGTCAAGTTTGAGTTAGCAGGTTTTCTATTAGGGTCGGGTCTCAACCCGACCCGTCAACCCGAATTCGACCCGATGGCCACCCCTAGTTGGAGGTGACATATCTTGAAATAGTGATAAACATTCTCGTATACCCTCTTCCACTATGGTTGCAGAATTTATAACTTGTTATGAGATGTCCAATCATGAAATTTGGTTGCAAAATTTTGTCACAGAATTACGTTTAGTAGATAGTATCGAAAGACCACTCAAATTATTTTGTGACAATAAGTCAGCAGTCCTATATTCCAATAAAAATATGAGTTAGACAAAATCTAAACATATAGATGTCAAGTTCCTGACTGTTAAAGAAGAGTACAGAATGGACAGTTATCGATAAAGCATATCGGAACAAATTCTCTAGTTGCGGATCCATTTACTAAGCAATTGTCATCCAAAGTGTTACATGAGCATACTGCTTGTATGGGTGTCATGTTATTAAATGATGTTTAGTTTTAGTGAGAATTTGTTATTTTAAATACTCTTATGATATTGTATTTTTTTATTTTTAATGTTTAAGGATATTTTATATATAAATAAGATTTCGATTTATTACACTCTGATTTTGGTATGATTTGATCTCACAAATTTTAAGGTGGACCAATTAGAAATAAGCATGTTATGATCACATTGCATGAAATTTTCATGGTACACATCAACATCATGATTCAAATCATTTAATTGTATCAATATATGTAACTATTGATGGGTCAAGTTACAAAATTGTAACAAAAGTCATTTTGATCCTATGTTGGTATAATTGATGGAGCGAATTGGTTGTAAATATATTTTAGTAATGGTAGTAAAGTTTATTTCATATGGTTAATTGCAAAATATAATTATAAAGTTACACATATAGTTCAAGTGAGAGATTGCTGGATCTTTAATTCAACATTTGACTTATATGTGAATAATTATATGTTGCAGACTGTCAAATAAGGTTAAATCCAATTAAAGTGATTAATGATGATTTGGGTTTTAATGCATCTAATAAGATGTGGGCCTTTAATGTATAGAAATTTAAGGGTAATTTCTATTTCTATGATGGGTTGAAATAGGAATCCAAAAGGTAATTGAAAAGTTATCTATAAATAGGGTTATGGTTTTCAAGTCACACGTATTATTATTGTCGTATTTTTAGTATCATAAAAAATAGTTTTTTCCTGATATCCTATCGTCAGATATTAGAGAGAAATTAAAGAGTTCACTTAAGCGATTAGCAAATACGTGTTGATCTGAAAGGTTATCCAAAAAATCTCTGAGAATTCAAGTACCAGTTAATCAACATGAATCTAGGTACGTTTTTATAATTTTGTTATTAATTTATTTTTTAATAGTCACCATAAAAATTTTGAGTTTAATAGGTGATGATTTTCACCAAAAATTAATATAAACACTACTAGAAAAATAGCTTTTAGTGACACTTGTATTATGACATTTTTTCCTAAGTGTCATAATAGGGTGTTAACATGACAGTCAGTAAGGAGTGTCATTAAAAAGGTGCCAAAAATAGACAAAACTACACCGTATCACCCTTAATTTTGAAAATTGGCTCTATGTTTTAGCGCGTGATTATTTTCACCCAAAATTCTAATATTTCCTCCCTTTTCTTATTTACCACATCTCATCACATCTCTCCTCACCCGCTGCATTCTCTCTCTTTTTGTACTGTGACCTTTCCCTCCCTCTTTTGTTTCTCTCAATTTAGGGTAGATTTAGCCAATTTTCTTGCCAATCTGCTAATTTTTCAAGGAGGAAGCAACTAGGATTCATCCCACCGATGGAGGTATGATGATTAAGATGTTTGTTTAGTTTATTGAATATCAATGATTCAATTTTTTGTTAACATCAAGGTTGTTTTCTTTTTGATTTCTTGTATTTAAGAGATAATTTTAACTTTAGGTCTAAATGGATACCGTCGAAAGATTCCAAGTAAATGTTATAGCCTTCTTTAGCTTCAGTTTGGTAGCATCTGTGACCCACCACATGTTTGATAAATTGACTAAACGAGCTTTTCATTGCTTGCTAAATGGATTTGCTCTCTAGTTTACTCAATTCTTCCAAGCAGCATGTCCTTTAGTTTTTTGCCAAGGCTCTGCCTTCTTTTTTTGAAATTTATTTTATAAACTAATCTTGAGTTGAATAGAGAACTGAAATACTGCAACATGGTTGAATGTGTCTTTATGTTTTCTCTTCGGATCTTTAGTTTGAACATGCATTTTCTGTTTGAGATATTTAGCTGTTTTTGTCTATATAGAGCTGGTCACATCAAACACAAGCTCAGGCAATGTTGTAGCTCGTCGGCCAAGAGGCCGGCCACCTAGCTCCAAAAACAATCCTAAACCCCCGGTGATAATCACTCAAGAGAGTGCCAACACGCTCCGAGCACATAAATTAGAGGTCAGCAGCGGCTGTGATGTGTTTGAATTAGCTGCAACATATGTTAGAAAAAGGCAAAGAGGTATTTGCATATTGAGTAGTAGTGGCACGGTCAACAATGTGAGCTTGAGGCAACTGGCTGCTCCCGGCTCAGTCATGACGTTACATGGCTGGTTCGAAATTTTATCATTGTCGGGCTCCTTCCTTCCACCACCAGCTCCACCGGGTGCCACCAATTTGACCATATATTTGGCTGGAAGATACGGTCAAGTTGTTGGAGGAAATGTTGTGGGAGTTTTGATTGCTTCTGGACCTGTGATTGTTATTGCTGCTTCTTTCACTAATGTAGCATATGAAAGATTGTCTTTGGATGAAGATGATCACTCACTTCAGGTGCAGCCACCTATGGTGTCTCAGCCCTCCGTTGGTGGCGATGGCAGTGGCACTAGTGGTGCTGTTGCTGGTGGCTCAAATAATAAATTTTCTGATCCATCTTTAGGGCTTCCCTTATTCTAAATTAGTATATAATTTGTAGACACTTTTGGTGTGGATTGTTTGGATGATGTACTTTTGCACAAGTTTGGATGATTGTATTGCTTCTTTTATATTAGGGAAAAGAGTCCCAATGGCCCTCCAACTCTCACTCAGATAAAGTTTTGGCCCTCCAACAATTAAAGATACGTTTTTGACTCTCGATCTAACAAAATAACATATTAGTAGCCCTTCTGTCAAATTCACCGGTTAACTATGACGGAAAGCTTCATCTCGTGAGACGCGACACCAAATATGAAGGGCATTATGGTCTCTACATGATGCTTCTTATCTTACCTCATGTTAGAGAGTAAAAATGTTGCTTCTTATCTTATCTACTTGAAAGTTCATATGCGTGATTTGAATGCAACCAATCAAAACGATTCAAGTCCTACTAATCGACGACAACCCACGATCGAAGTTTGACTACGTCAGTCTTAATTCTTAAGGAACGACTAGGCAGGCCGGGCAAGAGAACCACTGAAGAGTCTGAATTCCACCACCACCACCACCTCCTCGACGTCGGACTCCGAGAAATCCGTCGCCTTTAATGCTATTCTCGGAAGCTTGGAATATCCGTTTTCTTCCGCCTATCATTTTCCTTCCCGTAGATTTCCTCCTCCTTAATCTACCTCCTTGATTATTCCTCATAAATTATGCGAAGCTCTTGCCCCCGATGATATTTTGACCCGATTTGTTCTCTTTCAAGTTTTGACATCGCCGATGAAGTTCTCTTCGGTGCTTCTTCTGATTTGTTTTTTAGCATCGATTTTCATTTTTTCTGGGTTCGCTGCCGATTCTTTGGACGCGTACAAAAGCATAACTGGGAGAAAAAATTTGAATGGGTTAAATCCACCCCAGACCCCGGGCAAACGGTCTCTGTTGTCTGATTCCAAGTCAGTTTCTCTGCTAACTTTTTATTGTCTCTATTGTCTGATTCCAAGAATTCTTGGACTCTCTCGGCCCGGCGGTGAAAGCATCCCCACGCATCCAATTTTGTAAAGAAAGAGGCCTCATCTCATCCTCCTCTCACAGCCACAGCCATAGCCATAGCCAGCAGATTTGTGAAAACCGAGAAAAGCACAAACCACCAAAACAGTTTCTGTCGTTCAGTTGCTTTACGGAGTAGTCCTAATAAATGGATGGATGAATCTGTTGGATGGAGATTTTTGTTGCTCTAACTTGAGGTAAGAGAAGAAGCAACCTTTTTACTCTCTCTTTGCTTGGTCAATCATCATGTAAAGGCCATAATGCCCTTCATATTTGGTGTCGCGTCTCACGAGATGAAGCTTTCCGTCATAGTTAACTGGTGAATTTGACAGAAGGGCCACTAATATGCTATTTTGTTAGATCGAGGGCCAAAAACGTATCTTTAATTGTTGGAGGGTCAAAACTTTATCTGAGTGAGAGTTGGAGGGCCATTGGAACTCTTTTCCCTTTATATTATTGTACTAGCTACGTTACAATCCTTCAAAATTTAGGATTGGAGATGCTTGTATGGCAGGATGAAATGTGGTTTCTGCTGTCATATGATATGCAGCAAGAAGTTGGAACACTTTAATTTAGATGCTACACTGACAAGTAGAAAATGTCATAAAAGCCTGATCTAGTTACTCTTCAAAAGTGTCATAATATTTCTATCTACTTATACTAAAAAAGTGTCATGATATGTTATTGTACCCCAACATTTCTTGTCATTTGAAAGTGTCATAATATGCATAGATAATGACATTTAATAGTGTCATAATAACGATAAATTGGGACACTTAAAACTGTCATAAACCTATCGTGACGCTAGAATGGACGACGCTTCTAGTAGAGCGTCATTAGAGCCTAAACGTCATGACATAGATCTATAATGACGCTTTTGAATGTCATAAAAGGACACTTTTGTAGTAGTGAAACAACACTAAAGCACACGACTTTCATCAGAATGTGTTTCTTCGTGAGAAAACAGAAAATAAGGAAGAAAGAAGAAAAAATTTGGACAAGTAAACACAAGCATGAATTTAATGGCATCGTCCAACATGCATCCGCAATAATGTATACTTGAAAAATAATGCAGTTAGAAAAATGGAAAAATGTGCAATAAATAAGAAAATAATAAGAAAATGGACCTTCCAGTTGTAAAGGTGTTACATGCAACACCATTATTGGTCAATTTGGAAAGTGCAGATGCAACCCACGTCTTTGGGACTACTACACACACTATGCTCTCAAGTCTTAATGAAGACAACCTCGATCGCACACTTTCCAAAAGCATATCCAATATTAATGTTGACTGGATAATCCCAAAAAAAAAAAGTTGAAAAGCCTGGAGTTTTTTTATTCTTTTAGGGGAAAAAAGAACTGCTGTTCTTGCTCTGGAATAACGTGAAGATAGTCTTTTTCCTTTCACAATCTTCATCTGTCGCCTCCTCTATCTCCAGAAACGTTTTTGGTATTGGAAAGTACATATATAAGCTGCTAAAATTTGAACTGCAGACTAGCATCAGTAATGCTATACGGGGCATTCCTTGTCCTCCAAAGCCACTCTTAATTAGCATACCATCAGAAGACGGAGTTTTCCCAGTGTTGTTGTTCATTCATGGCTATCTTCTCCACAACTGTTTCCACTCCCAGGTTTGGCAACATATTGGTTCTCATGGCTGTATCGTCATTGCGAAATTTTGCGGTCCAATGGTTGATATCAAAACCTAATGCATCTCACTTATCACCATGGTTCAAAGTCGCGGTCATGGATCGGACCGTTCCATATCGGTCTTGACATATCGCTTACGGTCTTGAAGAGACACAAACTTTTTAATCATTTAATAGTCTAAAAATTGTAAAAAATATGATAAATTAAAAAAAATTAGTAAAAATAATAAAAATTCGAATTGATTTGAAATGACTCAGTCATTTTTATTCGTCTCGAAGACGTTTCAACTGAATTCTCGACGATCCATTGTCTTGGAATTATTTCGTTCCAATATCGGAATGGAAAGCCCCATTCTGGGACGACTCGGCCGAATTGTCTCGTCTCGGCCGAGCGGCCGAGTCTTTAAACCATGCTTATCACTCTTTTACCCCGAGCGGCCGAGACTTTAAACCATGCTTATCACTCTTTTACCCCTATTCACTCAACACATACATAAGTTTCTCTGTAGACTTCTAATACACAATTATTACAATAGCATTAACATTTCTACTACATTTTGGATATTGGGATTCCTTGTGGACGTAAGAATATCGGCCTAAATTATTGTTATAACTGGAATGCGATCATCATCTAGATTTTGTATTGGCCTGCTGCCTGTATCATCATCTTTGAGTTTCTTTCAGCTAGAACTGGAAACATTTCTTATAACAATTTAAAAACTGCATTTGTCTGTAACACTAGCATGAAATCATGATCTTTCATCCCTTGACTCAAAATCTTTTTTCACTCGCATAGCATTTGCATCAATTATACAGCATGGCGGGAACAGACCCAACAGAAGCTAAGGAATATGGCCTCCTTGACATGGTAGATGACGATATTTCATGGATTCGAGGCAAGGTCGCATATTGTTTGCATAAAAATGGGGAGTCCAGAGACCCCATGTGGAGATTTGTTGGAGGAATTACGTTTGCTTTCACGAGAAATTACTTGGCAGGCAACTCCAGGGATTTGCAGGCTATTAGGGATGGACATCTAACAGCACCTATAGAGCTACAAAATGTTGATTTTCTTGTATAGAAGTGATTGAAATACTTTTACGAAATGCAGCACTTGTTAGGCGCAGATCGCTGCTATCTTAGAGAAATACTTGGTGTTAGAATATGAAGAACAGGTTGTCTTTAATTAGATCTGAAATCTTAGTCTATTGGTCTCAGCGGCACTCATTCTCATTGCTGAGGCAGACTTTTTACATGCCAGGAGGGGGAACTATCATAAGAAGAAATTATCTAATGTTCAGATTCAACAGATATAACTAAGTAGATGAGCAAGGTCTTGTTTTCGGCTTATGCAGCCCCTTATTAGGCTCAGAATTAGAAGGTCACGATGCTGATGGATTGCCATGTCGTCATGCTGATGGTATTAATCTTCGGTCAGCAACGTTGTCTCCGCGACAAGTCTTCACGGCTTTAATTGAGTGCTAGACTTGAATCCTTGGAGTTGACGAAAACGTTACCAACACTTCAGTCCCAAAAAATAACAACAACTGACTCTTCTTTCTTTATTTCTTTGTTAAGACGTCTAGTCATCAAATTTTTTTTTTTATTAAAGTTCTTTAGAATGACCTAGAGGTCACGAATTTGAATTATTAAAGGGGGAAATGAAATCACTATTGATCCTTAATAAAAAAAAAAAAGAACAATATTGTAATCGAGAGATCATAGTTCGACTCATCAAGAAATAAGTAAAGAATTACTATTGATTCTTTTTTTGAAAAAAAAAAGAATAATGTGGTGGCTTTTGTGATATTGCTATTTAATGATTACTAGTAGATAGTATAATCTCACTAATCTTTTATGAAATTTAATTCAATGTCATAATTTACTTGTTTTTTTTGGTTGAGTATTTGTGCAACATATCGAATGCCAAATTGCTAATTTGTTCATCTTCTTATTTTCTTTCATCTTGGATACTCCAACACCTTTGCAATTTTCTCAAATTCGCTAAAACATCTCAATTTTCTCTTATCTAACTTTGATATCCCAATCCTCTTTCCGGACTCTGCAACTGTCCAAATCAACAAGTCATGAGTCTTGCAATTGTGCAAAAATAACTTATTGACTGCGGTCTGTCTCATCCATTTTGGATTATCTCAGCTAGAATTTTATCGTGCAAATCCATGGAAGTTGTGCTCGTAGAATAGAATTAGATGCCTTGTCATCTCACTTTCTCATGACTCATTATCCATGACATTGCTGAGTGGTTCAGCAACCGCAAGTCAATGGGTCAACCAACTAAAAAACTTTATTTGAAATGAAATGCATGGCCATGGAAGACAGTTCAGTATTACAAAATCCATACAAATTTTTCTTCGAAGAAATCGCAGCCTTGGCGTGGAGACAGTTCACTATTAGAATCAGCCCTTTTCTTGGAAGAGTCTCAGTCTTTTCATGAAGTAGCTGAGGAGTAACGCCAACGCAAATCAGGAATAAAAAATCCTTAGAAAATTTTTCTTGGAAGAGACCTATGCAGTGTAACCCAAAAGTTCATTCAGTCAAATCAACTATTGAATCAGGGTTGACTTGGTGCTTGACTATGAGTTGCATGTATTCACTCACACATAGCTAAATGGGTTAAGTATTTAAATGCAATGGAAGTAATAGATATAATTATGAATTTTTCTAATAGGAGTTTTACACTCGTTGGTATATCTATGACTAACTTATCATATTAATACACACACCACATTTATTAGATTCCTACATTTAAGTTTTTTAAAATTAATTTCACTTTTTCGAAAAATTAACATTGACAAGATGCTTGTAAGCATGCGTTAGTCAAATCCTACAACTCTATACGCTCAAAGAAAAGTTAGCTATGAACTCATTGTACTAAAAACCCAACTTATCCACATATAAAAGCAATTGAAATCAGGGGCGGAGCCAGAAAAATTTTTCAGTGGGAGCAAAAACAACTCTAAAATTTTTTACATACTCTTTTTTTAGTTTTTTAAGGAAAAAATATTCATCAACAAGTACAAATGATGCATACATTTCATGAAAAATATCAAAAAACAAACTCAAAATTATTAATGTAATAATAATTTGATTTCAAAAGCAAACTAAACCATTTACAATTGCTCATGACGAGTTTTCATATTTTGATAACGGTTTACAACTATTTCATTTTGAATTTCACGAAATATATTTTTCTTTATATAAGTAACTAAATAATTATTCATCCAAGTGTTTTCCATTTTATTTTGTAACTGATTCTTCACTATATTCATTATTGAAAAAACCCTTTCTACGGTAGTTGTAACAACAGGTAAAATAAAAAATAACTTTAAAAGCATATAAACCAATAGATACACAACTCCAGGGGGCACACTTGAAATTACATCGAATTTTTATAGATATTATAGAAATTTAAGGGGGACAGTGGGGGCCTATTAACCAATAGATACACAAAACTCCAGGAGCACAGTTGAAATTATATCAAAATTTTATAGGTATCATAAGAATTTAAAGGGCCCCACTGCCCCCCAGTGTAAATCCGCCACTGATTGAAATTAAAGTGTTGGATTTAAATTTTACTTGTATGTATTTTTTATTTTTTTGATTTTTTTCCCTAAGAACAATTTTTCATGTATATGTGTGAGAATCAACTTTTGAGTATATTCATATTAACACGCATCTATTGGTACATGTGAATTTGAACTATCCATTGACGTCGGTATTAAGGAACCGGAAAGTAGGATTATATTGGCAATTTCTCATCTGCTTGCTCAGCCCTGACGATGCAATGGAAGAGAAAAGGCTAGGATGGGATTGCGACAGAACTAGCAGCCAAAAAAAAGAAAGAAAAGTGACCAGAAAAAGTTTCCAAGTTCGGTAGCCAAAATTGCAATTTGTCTCGGGTTTTAAAAATTGGTACATCAAAGAGTAATATTGATTAACATGCTTTTAAGGTATTAAAAACTGAGAAATTATTCACAAAATCAATGCACCACGTCATCCAATAAAAATTAGTCTATTAAGAAAGAGTAGCTGTTTTTCCAATATTTGCACCATTTAAAACACCTACACTTAATTGGAGTGTTAAATTTTATCCCGTTCCCATATACAAATTAGAATTTACTGTTCCTTGACAGTTTCATGATGACTGATTATATTGTATATTAAACAGTTAATTTATTATGCTTTCGGTCTGGATAACATATTATTCTAAACTCTTTAGAAAAGTTACCATTTCTATGATCTTTTTCCCTTAAAAGCAATCTTCTACTTTGATTTTGCTTTCCGTAAACGAAAAAAGTTTATGCTGAGTTGAATCCACTTACATCGCTTAAATTCCTAGGATTCTATCCATCAAGAAATGTCCAAGAAATTACATAAACAAGAAGGTTACTTCATAAATAATGCTATATGATTGCAAACAAAACCTGCTATATGTTCTCAATTACTTCGATAGAACACATTCGATTCCTCTTTCTCTTTGGCAGCTTATCCAAACTTTTATGCTCATAAAAAATGGTACCAATAAGTTTTGCTTTTTCGGATTATTCTTTCTCTCTCTTTTTTTTTAAGAAACTTCGTTTGCTCTCTAACATAGACGGGGGATGGGCCTCACAAGTTTCATTTTGCACAAAATTATTTCTACATATATAAATATGTTGAAATAATGTGTAAATAAGTTATATGTAGAATATAAATAAGTTAAGATTCTAAATCTTTATAAGGCTACTACTTGTGCATAGAAGGGCTTGTGAACCAAGTCAAAGTACTTTTGGAGCTAAGGATCAACTTTACTCATAATTATAATCAAGAAAATTAAACTTAATTTTTGGAAAAGAATAGATTATGTGTAGTTACATTTTATCCATAACTTAATAAAATCTAATTGTAAACATATTTTTAATACTTTACCCTCTTTTTTGCATATTTTCATATTCATCTTGTTATTCTTATGAAAAATTTAAGAAATAATAATATTTTAATAGGAATTTTAATCTTTTTTAGGAGAAAGAAATTACAAGAACTACAAAATTACAAAAAAAAAAGAATTTTAAAATGTTAAAAATTATTGTTATAAAATTTAATATTCAATATTTTCAAAATTTTTATATTCTAAATCATGGTTAATGTGGTACAATTGACTCAATTGCTTCTTTCCATATAAATATGTAATATTTCTTAAGTTGTAAGGATAGTAAAGTCATTTGACCATCGATGAGACAAGCATTGAACTCCAAATAACTTATAGGGGAGGTAAGTGATATTTTCAAAATTTTAGGAGAGGATAGTGAAATTGTCAGAAACCTCAAGGGAGGTTTCTGAAATTATTCCAATAAAAAAGCGTATGCTGAGTTGTTCGACTTATATCACTTAAATCCTTCGGATTCTATCAATCAAGAAATTACATAAACAAGAAAGTTATTTCACAAATAACGCCATATGATTGCAAACAAAACCAATGTTCTCAATACTCTGATAGAATACATTCGATTCCGCTCTCTCTTTTGCAGCTTATCCAATCTTTATGCCCATAAAAAATGGTACCAATAAGTTTCACTTTTTTGGATTATTCTTTCTCTCTTTTTTTAAGAAACTTCACTCACTCTCTACCATATATGGGGAATGAGCCCCACAAGTTTCATTTTGCACAAGTTTATTCTTAAGTATAAATATGTTGAAATAAGGTGTAAATAAGTTACATATAGAATATAAATAAGTTAAGATTCTAAATCTTTATATAGTTACTATCTGCTGCGCGTAGAACGATTAGTGGGCCAAGTCAAGAGTACTTTTGGAGCTAAGGATCAACCTTATTTATAATCATAATCAAGAAAGTTAAACTTAAACGGATTGCAGTCAATCTTGCGTTCCCAATTCTTTGTTTACACATCCTTATCCTTCTGAGAATTGGTGCATGAACTACCATGAAATAACACTCACAACAGCATCTGTACTTTTCCTCCATCTCAAGTAATTAATATTCACATTAGAAATTACAAAAGAATGGACCCACGCCCCAGCAAAGTCGTTGCAGCAAAGTCCTTTTTGGATCCCTTATATAATGCGACCAAAATCCGAATTGCTGTACCATCAAATTGTTCTTCAGATCATCAACTTCACGCAATAAACTGATTGAGTCTTCCCACTTCTTCACTTTTTTTCTCAGGAGGAGGAACTTTTTCTCTAGGAACTAGCTAGGAAGGCATTTACATTAAGCACCGTAAAAGAGAGCGTGGAGGCTGGACTGGACATTTTCAGTCAGTCATATACTGTGAGTCTTCCCATTTCTTCACCTTTTTTTTTCTCAAGTATGTTTTGTTTCCCCTTCTTTTCAATTTTAAGTATATACATAGTATGCAATCCTTGGTTAACTCAACTAAGCTAGAGTTTTTCTCTTTTCTTTTTCCTCAAGAAACTGTAGGCCGAAGGGGGGGGGGGGGGGGGCAAGGCAGCCACCCCCCAAAATTTTCTAAAATCTCTATCGGGCCTATTTGTTTTTAAGTAAAATAATATTACTTTGTCCCCCAATTTTGTAATAAATTATTCTTTAGCCCCTGCAAGTTTTCTTTATTAAATGTATCCTATGATTAGCCAACTTTTCTTGTGATTGGTATTAATATTAATGTTAGTAAACAATCATCTGTAGCTAGTATAGCTATTAAATAGCAACTAATCAAGAAAACAATAATTTGCCTCTATGCAAGTGTCTTTAACAAAGCAACTCTTAATGTAAGTTTTGACTTGAATTAACAAAGGAATTTTCTTAATGTAAGGATACTCAATAAGACAGTTAACTTACCACATGAATACACACACTCACATTTATTGACCTCCTGTATTCAGATTCTTCTTCGGATAAGTTCGGGTCTTATTAAAAAAAAAAGTTAGCACATGAAACTATCTTAACAAGCGCCTCCGGGATACGAGTTAGCCGAACCCATTAAAAAAACTATGAAAACTAACTCCAAAATGTAAGATTGACCTGGATTAAAAAAAAAAAAGAGCAGGATTATTAATTAAAAACAAACGCAAGTTGTAATAGATTTTCGACGTATTATGAAGTATCCATTATTGCCAATTCCACTTAGACTTTTAATGATGATGTTTTTGCACATACATAGATCATGTGACATTGAAAAAGAAATAATTCAAGCAAATTATGTTAATTCGACAACTGGCATATTAGAAATAAAATGACTAGAGAGTCTAATATTTATATATTTTTTTTGTATTTTGTCTTTTACAACTAAAAATATCTTATTATCATGCTTTGTTTTTTTTTTTTTTTTTGTCAGCAACGATACATTTGTACAACCTGCTCTATCCTAATCTAGGGGGAGGGGGAGTCTAAGGAGGCTGTTGTAGGGGCTAGTGGGTATACAGACTTGGGTATAGAGCATAAGGAGCCTAAGCTAGTGGCACAACCCTTAAATTTTTTTCGCTGCTGGTGAGGGTTCAAACCCTCACCAACAGCCCAAAGAGGGACTTAAGTCCCTCCCTGGTGGCCACTGAGCCATTGGCCCAGTGGTTTATTATTATGCTTTGTTTGGTATAACATTTTTTTTATTATATGTTTGACCATTCGCCTTCCTATCCTAAAATCATGGGTCCGTTGCGGGATGTTGAAAAATCAAGGAATTAGCAATTTGGCCTACATTACCGCAACAGCAGAAGAAACTATTATTAGTTACATCTAGCCTTTATTTTCATTACATACTCAAGAAACACATTCACAATATATGCACGTCAAATGTAATTGTTGCTATAATTATAATAATTATAGCAACATATCCTTTTGTGATGCAGATATATACTCAATCTGTGGTTTTTCATTATATCAAACAGCAATAATATAACCAACAGCCTTTGGATTATTGGCCACCATCCAAGATTTTAAGTTTTAATAGGGTAGGAGGTCAAAGGTTCAAATCTTGTCTCTCATCATTGTGTCATTATATGTGGTTTTTCCAGAAAAAAAAAGTTATCTATAGAGTAGATATTACCGTTTGATTAAAAAAAAGTATCATAATGGGTATTATAATCCCTCTATGGTTGTTGGACAATTCAGTATTTAAGTAGAAGCACTACTAGTATTTCAAGTGATGACATTATAGAGTCTATTTTCTATCAAGTTTTCACTTTACATGAAATCATAAATGATGAAGTGGATATTTTAAAACATTAAGAAAGTCATGTTAGCAATAGGTGAACCCATAGGGAGGTTGTGTGTAATTTACCTTACTATAGTGTCTACATCCTTAAGGCAAAAAACAAATCTGTCTAAAATTAAATGCTGCTGTTGTCTAATATCATCTTTTTGAGATTTTAATGTTAATTTTATTTTCTGAAGAAACGATAGATTGCTAATTCTACAATTGTCATTATCACATTCAGTCAAAGTATTTTTCTTGTAATGCCGGACATGTGTGGAATTTAATGAGTTTGTATGATATCATTAATGTTTCTCTTTTTTTTTTTCCCTCTTTTGAACTTTTAGGAGAATATGTCCTCAATAATTGATGCAAACTTACTTTGCAAGAGCTTTGTTAATCAACTTAGTGCACTGAACAGAAGGAGATGGCACTCAGCTTTTGTGACCATATGTTGTTCAAGGGCCTTTGAACAAGCTCTCGCCGCTCGAAATAGCAAAGTTTTGCTTATTCCATCACAAAGAGCAACGAAGAAAACAACCAAGATTTCAAGCCTTTCTGACCATGTGATAATCAATGTCAAAGATTACCCCAACTTTTACAATACTTATCAGCCAAGCCTCACAAAGCTTGTCAAGGAGAAAAGCATTCATCAGCTTAACGAATTAGGTGGTGTTCTAGGTATAGCTACTTCTCTCAATACAAAAATTCAGCATGGATTAAATTTTAATGATTACGAAGATATTTCACGTAGAGTTGAAGCTTTTGGTAGCAATACATTTCGTAAACCGCCCAAAAAGGGATTCTTCCCTTTTGTTTGGGAAGCTTTTCAAGATCCTACAATTTCCATTCTTTTGGCATGTGCTGCATTGTCTCTTGGTTTTGGGATAAAAGAGAATGGTCCAAAAGAAGGATGGTATGATGGTGGAAGTATTTTTGTTGCTGTATTTCTTGTTATTTCTGTTTCAGCAATCAGTAATTTTAGGCAGAATCGACAATTTGAGAGGCTTTCCAAGATTAGCAGCAATATCCCAGTTGAAGTAGTGAGAAATGGGAAGAGACAGCAAATTTCAATCTTTGAAATTGTTGTAGGAGATGTTGTTTACTTGAAGACTGGTGATCAGGTACCTGCTGATGGATTATTCTTGGAGGGGCATTCCTTACGCATTGATGAATCAAGCATGACTGGAGAAAGTGATCATCTTGAAGTAAATCACAGTCAGAATCCATTCTTGATTTCTGGCACTAAAGTAGCTGATGGATATGGTCAAATGCTTGTTACTTCTGTTGGAATGAACACAACTTGGGGGCAAATGATGAGCTGTGTTAGCCACGATTTTAATGAGAAAACCCCTCTTCAATCTCGCCTCAATAAGCTCACTTCAGCAATCAGTAAAGTTGGCTTAGCAGTTGCCTTTTTAGTTCTTGTGGTGCTTTTGGTTCGCTACTTTACAGGTCATACAAAGGATACATATGGAAATAAAGAGTTCAATGGCAGCAAAACGAAGGCTGATGATGTGATTAATGCTGTTGTGAAAATTATTGCTGCAGCAGTAACAATTGTAGTTGTTGCAATTCCAGAAGGCTTGCCTCTGGCTGTAACACTTACACTTGCTTATTCGATGAAGAGAATGATGGCTGATCAGGCAATGGTGAGAAAGCTTTCTGCTTGTGAAACAATGGGCTCTGCTACAACCATCTGTACAGACAAAACAGGTACTCTTACTTTAAATAGAATGACAGTTACGGAGTTTTGGCTGGGAAAAGATTCAATGGACAAAGATAGCTACATTTCCATCTCAACCAATGTTCTTAAATTGCTACACGAAGCAGTGAGCCTGAACACCACAGGAAGTGTTTTTGGGTCAATTAGTTCACGAACTGAGGGCCTCAAGTTCTCAGGAAGTCCTACTGAGAAAGCAATTCTATCTTGGGCTGTGATGGAATTAAATATGGATATGGAAAGAATAAAACAGAATTGCTCAATTCTTCATGTAGAAGCATTCAATTCAGATAAGAAGAGAAGTGGCGTCTTGATGAAGAGGACTGCAGATAATTTGATTAATGTCCACTGGAAAGGAGCTGCTGAAATGATACTAGCAATGTGCTCGCACTACTATGATGCTGAAGGAGAAGTGAAATTACTAGATCATCTTGAGAGAAAGAAATTTGAAGAAATAATTCAGTGCATGGGCGCCAGCAGTCTGAGATGTATTGCATTTGCTTACAAGCAAATATCAGAAACTAGTGGCGACATTGGAGAAATACAACAATCATTAGAAGATAAGAACTTGATCCTTTTGGGTATTGTAGGCCTGAAAGATCCCTGTCGCTCCAGCGTGAAGAAAGCTGTGGAATATTGTCAATATGCTGGTGTGAAGATCAAAATGATCACTGGTGACAACGTATTCACTGCAAGGGCAATAGCCACTGAATGTGGGATACTTAAGGTTAATCAAGAGGCCAACGAAGGATTGGTGGTGGAAGGTGTGGAATTTCGCAACTACACAGATGAGGAAAGGATGGAAAAGGTTGATAAAATTGTTGTAATGGCAAGATCATCTCCTTTTGACAAGCATCTCATGGTGAATTGTTTAAAAGCTAAAGGTCATGTTGTAGCAGTGACTGGAGATGGAACAAATGACGCACCAGCATTGAAAGAGGCTGATATAGGACTTTCTATGGGGATTCAGGGAACTGAAGTTGCTAAAGAGAGTTCCGATATTGTCATTCTGGATGACAATTTTGCTTCTGTTGCCACAGTTCTTACATGGGGAAGATGTGTATACAACAACATCCAGAAATTTATTCAGTTCCAGCTGACAGTGAATGTGGCAGCTCTGGTGATCAACTTTGTAGCAGCATTTTCAGCCGGAGAAGTATCATTAACAGCAGTTCAACTCTTGTGGGTAAATCTCATCATGGATACTCTTGGCGCCTTAGCTCTAGCAACAGAAAGGCCAACGAAGGATCTCATGCACAAGCCTCCAGTTGGGCGTACCGAGCCCCTCATCACCAACATCATGTGGAGGAACTTAGTCTCTCAAGCCTTGTATCAGATTGCAGTTCTTCTGACATTACAGTTCAGAGGTGAATCAATCTTTGGTGTCAGCAAAAAGGTAAACAATACCTTGATCTTCAACACTTTTGTTCTTTGCCAAGTGTTCAACGAGTTCAATGCAAGGAAGCTTGAGAGGAAGAATGTGTTTGAGGGGATACATAGGAACAAGTTGTTCTTGGGAATTATTGGGGTGACAATTATTCTTCAAGTGGTGATGGTGGAATTTCTGCAGAGGTTTGCTAATACAGAGAGATTGAATTGGGGGCAATGGGGAGCTTGCATAGGAATTGCAGCTGCCTCTTGGCCAATTGGCTGGATTGTTAAGTGCATACCTGTTCCAGAGAGACCAGTGTTCAGTTATCTCATGTGGAAGAACTTGAAAGGAATGTAGTATGATCAGCAGTTTGCTCAACGTTCCATCAAAAATTTCTTATTGGTTCTTTTTCTTTTCTTTTCTTTTTCAAAGAAAAATATTTCTTAGTGTGTTTGAAGTAATGTACTTTTGAAGTTCATTCTTGTTAAGGTCAATATTTACATTATCATTGGCACAAGAAATTTGTTTTCACTTCTGTTAAAACTATCACGGAAACTTATGGTGACTTGCTGGTTTATTTATGTAACTGCCCCTCCGTACAAGAATCATTTTCCAAAAGTTTCTCCTTCTTGCAAGTTTAAAAATGAAAATGAAAGAAATATACGGAAATAATGAGTTACTCACATTAGGTAAAAGATACATTATTGTGGTAAAATATCAGCTAATCAACTTGTTGGAACGTAAGAAAATGAAATGGTTATTGCAAAACAAGTGGCCTCTTGTGGTAAGATTTTTATGAATATTATTCTCTGTTGGATAAGATAAGGTTGAGAAAAAAAAAGTACAAGGCAAAGCTTATTTCCAATTAGTCAATTTAGCTGGAAAGAGACTTCAAACCATCACCTAATTAAGGTAAGAAAATATGCACCATAAAATAAATAACTTAATCCTGTATAATGGAACAGAATTCTTGATTTTTTGTGCAGATTTTTCAAAAATTTGTTAAACAAAATTATAAAGGTTCATAGTAGGCCTGAATTCATAGTAAAATGGCATCATTTTGGCATGCATTCATTTCACCTGTGGCTTCATGGCTGCTGCATTCATTACAAGAATGGCTTTCACATTATTACTAGACTTGGTAATACTTGTGTTCCTTCTGTCCTTTGAAACCGTTGGCAGCTAAAATATTACTACAAGATAAATATTAAATTGATTCCCACACCAATTTCTGGTAATTTATGCTAAGATTGCAAAATTCAATAGAAATGTGGAAAAGAAATACAGAGGTTGCCACCTAATCTGATAAAGTGGAAAAGGGTGGATAAGTGCTAAAATGATATCAATCGGCTGGTGGTTGGTTTGTTAACAAAGTCTTTTAACTGAAGAAAGAAGACACAAAGATAAACATATGAGGAAACAAAATACGGAGATGAGACCGACAGAGTTAATCAATACAACTGCCCTTCATTCTGCAGATCTAAAACGATATGAACCTCATACGTTTCCTCCTCGCCTGATCAGTTCAATCGTTGATCAGTCCTTCCAGTAAGAGATACCAAGCTATCAACATAATTTAAGGCATGTAGCGAATTCAGAAGACCATAAACATTGTACTTTTTAATCCCACCTCCTCATTCATTATCCAAGAGAGTGCATGAGGCCAACTGTCCATTGCTGGTTTCAACAAGGAGTTTATCATTGTCCCAAGAACAAATTACACGGCATATACCTGAAAAAGGCCCTATTGAATATCTCTTAATCCAAGATTTTTCCGCTCCATTGTCCATCATCAACCATACATGAATAATTTGGCCTGAATTGTCTATTCCATGGCCACCAAGGTATTCTTCTGGCAGTTGGAATATTATCAAGGCAAGTGACTAGTCCAAGAGAACAAGCGTTTGTCGTTTGCCACTGATATCTACATCTATATCAGGATACTTAATTTCTAAGTGCCTGAGTGCTGATGTCAAAAGAAAGGATCTACTCACGACATTCTGCTTAGGAGGCACGGCAATACAAGGATCCGTTCCATAAGGCGGTTACATTCCCATAGCATGATGCGCGGGATGATGATGTCCAATCCTCTCCGAAAATCAGTATTGAGATGGTAAATTTCGACTCTCCATTTACAAGCAAACCAATAATCATAATCATAGATGTGGAAGATTTTGATAATCTTGTAGTCATTAGTAGTTTGGTAATACCCAAATCCTACATTCTAAATAAATATGATATTTAGTTTAGATTTCTAAGGACACATAGATAATCGGGTAAACATGTGTCAAGGTTACAATCATATATAAAATGATGTTCAGTTTCGATTTTGATAGGTTATTGAGTTGTCTATTCTCATATTCTGTCAAGTGGACATTTTGTCTTCATGCCACATGACAAATTACATTGTAAAAACAAGTACGTGTATTTATATATTTGTGGATTTTATTCCTTTATTTTTTGGCAACAAGTAATCATAGTTCCTTTTCAGTTCCTTATTTATAGTCAATTTCATAGTCAATTTCATTCAATCTACTAATGACCTACCTTATCTAAGTTTATATTAATTGTAGGGTTATTATTACTTTAGCTACTTAACACATTTGGTGTCACTATCAATTTCGCCCTATGAGGGTGAAGTAACTAAAAGACAATGTGCTGAATTGAATTACCTATAGGGGTGAAGTGACTAAAAGATAACGTTAATGATCAAATTGATTGTAGTAATATAGTTTAAAGGGGTAAAGTGATAATAACCCTTAATTGTATCTTCTTTATTTTTTTTGTTTCCTTTTAACCCTCTTCAATCACGTTTTCTATTCCTGTTACTGGCTTGATTATTTATTACCATTGCTAAAACTTAGATAAAATATGCAATATTAATGCTCACTTAGATAGTTTTTCCTCTTTGCAGGTTACTAAGTTGGCTATACTAAGAAAAAACTTTAGCTATTCTGGTTTTTTGCCAAATGGAAGTTTTATCTTTTCACCATGTAGACAAATACTATGATTGCTTATATATCTTGGTGGATTTTATTCTTTTTTTGTAACAACTAATGATAGTCATTTATTATTTTTTTATTTATAATAAATTTCAAAAAATCAATTAATTACCTACTTTATATACATTTGCATAATTTATGCCTCATTTATTTTTTTGTTAATAGCTTTCCTTTTTTAATTCTCTATAATCACATTCTTTATTCCTATTATTGAATTGATAATGTATTATCATTATTAAAATTTGGATGAACTTTCATTTTTTTATCATTCTAATACTTGTTATTTATAGCAAATTCAAAACTATTAATTTCCTACCTTATATATGTTTACATTGAATATGCTTTTCTTTTTTTAATCAGTCATCATTATTTTTTAAAATTTTCTTCAATTACATTAACTATATTTCTATTATTTACTTGATTATTTATTTGTAATTCTAAAGTTTTGAAAATGTTCATTTTTCAATGAATTTATATTCCCCAACTTTAACATTTTACTCATAAAAATCCACTTAAATTGTTTAAATATTCACTTCTATTCATTTTTATCCTCTCTTTTCATTGGAATTTAATTTAAGCTAAACTGATATCCATATAAACACGGAATTGTAAAAGTTCTCCCAAATTAATTTTTTGGTAGTTTTTAATAATTTGATCAAATAATAAGTTCATTATCTATTAGTTTTCTTTTTAAAATTCTTTTTAGTCGTGAAAGAATTAAATATTAAGTGCATTTATTTCCTAATATATCTCTTTACTCATATGTTGACATACCACCATTAATTAGACTAAACATAATTGTTTCATGAGGTAAGATTTGATTGAAACTAATTTTTAAGTTGTTATTAACTATTTTTTGTCTATTTAATTTAAATTCTTGTTTTACAATTTGTGTATAAAATTTTATAAAATAGTATTTTTAGTTGTTTTATATCAATTTTCATTCAAAAAATAAAAATTTTAGAGCATAAAAAGCGCCCATGCAAATGCCCGGATGAATAACTAGTTACTTATAACAAAGAATTAAAATCAAGTACAAATAGAAAATATGCAACATGGGTGCAAATATTCAACTAAAGACTTGATAGTGGAGACTGTTTGAAACTATGCCCAAATCAATTTCATTAAATACTACAAGTTGTAAGAGTATTCAGTTTTAGCAATAGCAAGAGAATCAAAATATCATAATATATACTTTTACTTTAATGTTTTGATGGCAGACAGATATTTTAACAGAGTTTTCGTATTTATCATTCAAAAACTCAATGAAGTATATTTGAAAAAATGAAATGGAGAAAAGCTAATAAAGAGAATACTTTTCAGCAAAGGCTAATTAAAAAAAATGAAAAGGAGCTAGTGACGGGCTTTTGGTACAAGTGCAACTTGAAATCGAAAATATATCCATTTGACTGCAAGTATACAAATCAAATAGTAGTTTAAAACATATATCGTGTTGATCACACGAGGAGCAACTATTGCAAGAAAGAACATAAGTTCATTGCATGAACACATATTGAATCACAAATAAAAGATAGCTAGGGAAAGCGTAGCCAAGTTGATGAACAAGCTCCCAAGATCTTCTATTTCTTCAACAAAATGAGTTGTACAATGGATTCTCCAAGTGTTTCTTACAAGTTCCTAGTTAGAGAGAATAAGAATAAGCTATAACTAACCTCTTTTATTTTTTAGAAAAACTAAGACTTTTAACTAATGACTAAGAACTTTTTCTTTTCCAATGATTCTTACATATATAGTGTTAAGAGAGCCAGAAAGTACTTAATGATATGACATAAAGCTTCCTTTGCACTATTCTAGAGATTCTTAAGCATGTGCAGCTGAAATTCTGTGTTGGAATTGAGCTGGAAAATAGTGTGAAAATAGGGCAAGTTGTAGAAAAACAGAAGCCAATACACAACTTCTAAATACGTGACCTGAGCTTGCGTATTCTGAGGGTGTGTTTTCTCTTCAGGCTCGTTTTTTTGCTTCCTTTCTGTCCAGTTCACCTCTAAGATCACAACCAAGATGTCCATGTTGATGCTCATGCATTTTACCGATAATACTTGCATGTGACGCTCTATTTCCTTTCCAATTTGTTGTTGAATCATGCACTAGTGGCGCTTAAATGAATTTGCCTTGATTCAATGCATATATTATGTCTCAAATCCAGCAATTATAGCCAAAATTGCACATTAATCTATTCAAATGAAACTCATAAAATTTAGAGTCTAGGAGAGCAAGTTACACCTTAAAATTCCTCATTTGTACCAAAAATAAACATATAATCCTAGTAATAATCATATATAATACACACTTATCATTATGTAATATGTGTAAATGGAATTTCACTTTAAAATGGTCAAGGGTACCAGAGTTGATGTTATTCGATTGTCATGAACTAATGAAAAATATTTAATTTAGAAAAAGACTTGTACCAGATACCAAATGAATGTACCAATAGAAGAAGATAACATTTGCATAACAAAAACTTTTGTATAGGCACTGATATAAAATAAAGTTGACTAAGAAAAGTTTGTCATACTAAAGAAAAATATGTAAAGTGCGTTATTAATCAAGGTCTAATTCAGAGCATTTAGACATAGCATGATCAACAAAGTGAATAGAAAAGTGATATTTGTATAGTTCACCGTTTAATTATACATTTCAACAATATGGAAATAAATAATCGCCATGGAATTATAAATATTTCTTTTCATGCAAGATAGATGTGTATCATATGTATTAGGACTGCAAATGGTTATTTGGATTTCTATTTTTTTGACCCTTGGTAGTATATGTATTCTTAAGAACCAAAAAATGTCTATCAAATTACGTTTTACGTAATTTTAAAACAAAATAGAGATCGTGATCCTTTTTTTTTTTCTTACACATCACATCCAATTCATGGAACCAAGTTAAGTTGGTTACCATGCTAGTAAAAGATGGTTAGGCACTATTGAATGGTCTATTATTCTCATCTCACTCATATCTTCCTACATTCATCATTAAACTTACACAACCTCACATTGGATATTTAACCAAATCAAATTCTTATTAATTATGCTCGACCTTTATGAAGATTGTCATAACGAAAAATGATAGAATAATAACAATCGTTGTCAAAGATCTGGTTGTTGTTGTCTTCTTTATTTCATGTTTTTTTTCCCACAATTCATACTTTGGCACTTTTGATTAACTGTAAAGGAATTGCAATGGCTTTTTCAATTATTGTAAAATATTTACTTTCTTATCTGAAAAAGCTAATTGTTTGGTTCTATCCCATGTTTCCAAACTCAGATAGGATTGATCAGTCTGATGGACGAATCGCGAACCGACCAGGCATTCGGTCCGAGTTTTCCTCGAAAGTCGGTTGTCAAAAACTCTGTTAAATCACATTAAAACTAGGGTTTGAACGAAAATTGATAAAGCCGGCTAAAACCTGATTTTTTCATTTTCGATTCTAATGGCTTTTTTTTTTCCTTTGACTTTTTGACCATATAAAGAATTTCATACCTCTACAACTTTCTAACAATTGAAAAATCGAAATGAAATGGTGGATGTCAAGCAATTCACTTGGACAATTGAATTGGCTTCAAATCTTTAATGTAGCCAAACATTTTCTCCACATTGTAGCATGATTTACGCCATGGCCATACATCATTTTCTTCTTAACTCTGCTGTCATTTATAGGATATGGAGGAAAAGGAGGAGAACCCTTCTTCTTTGCTTGAATATGAGATCAATTCATGGCTTAAACTTGTTCTTTTATTGAATTTGAAATGTTTCATTAAGAACCCAAATTAAGAGAAAAATTCTGTTCTCTTAATTCTTTAAGTTCTTGAAAGATTTCATATTAAATAGGAAAAATAGAAAAAGAGAAGAGAAGAGAGAGGAGGGGAAAAGAAAATAATGAAGAAAATAGAAAGTTTTCTTGGGTGTTTATTGTGTGTGATGAAAAAAATAGAGTTCTGATATAGAGAAAGACGAAGAAAAAAGAAGAGAAAGAGAGAGAGAGATTAGGAGGTGGAACTGACTGCCAGAAAGAAGGAACAAGGAGGAATGGCAATAGGGTAGGGGACCCTTCCACCAGCCCCCACCTCGTTGCCCAACCATACCCCCGCCCTCTTTCACCCGCAAAAAGTTTATAATTAATAAAAATATATAGTCAGTAAAAATTTAATTAGTAATTTCCAACAATAGTGCTCTGCAATCCTAGTCCCAACTTCTCAAAATTCAATTTTGTCCTCTTACCCAAGGTAATCCTGACCATCCATCCTTCAGATGGACGACACGTAGCCCCCCTATCCACCGTCCACATGTCCGCCTTGAGCATCTTACACTAGAAGGAATTTAATGGGGCCATAACACTAGTACTTAATTATGTCCTGGCCCGTTTTTCAATATGAGAAGAATTTTACCCAATTGCCATCCCTAGGAACAAGATGGATTAGATTTGACATTTGTTAGCATTGATGAATACCCTAAAAGTTTATGTTAAGCCTTTCATTATTTTAACAAAGTGTAAAATAACCTAATATATCTTTCAAGTTTCATTTTTACCTATAAGTTTTAAAATTTTTGAATTGAATCCTTTTGAACTAAATATAAACTTATCAAATATGTAAATAAAGTTGTAAACCATCAATTTAAGGATAACTTTTGTATATTATTTTGATTATATATTATTAATATATATTTATGACATCATCCGATTTGATTCCTAATCTAACCTGTTGAATCCATTGACCTCTGACCTCTAAGTTCAACCGAGTTGCTATCCGATTTGAGTTTCAAAACATAAGTTTTGTCCAACCCAAAAGGATCTATTGACAACAAAAATTCCCGTTTCGAATCTTCTGTCCCCAAATTAGTCTCTGTCCCCTTTGTTCCTAGCTTCTTTATATAGCTGCCACGTCACCTTTAACTTTTTGATAACCCAAACTCAAACAAACCGATAATAATCGGTTGACAAGTTTACTCAAATCCAATTCATCCAATAACTCAAAATTTTTTTCTTTGGATAAATAAAGTGATTCTGATAACTCAAAACTGTTTTTTTCTTTGGATAAATCGCGGTGGTTCCTTAATTAGAATTCCTTCAACTCTAGTTTACATGAAGAAGAAGATTGCAAGTCTGCAACATTACATCCATCAATTGATCCTCGAACTACTTATCCTTTTGATTCAATTGCTCACCAAATCCTTGTGATATCATTGTCTTTAACTCTGTGTACCATGTTGGATTATGTCATTTACTCCCACAATTACTCACGATAATTGTGAGGGCCTACTATTTTTGTTGTATAAAGGTGCACACCAACTGCTTGACATATTGTTTGGTTCCAGTTTTGAATGTATTTTTAGCTAAAACCATTTTTATGGACAAAGATGCATCTGCAATTCGAAGTGCCTTCAGCTCTACTGATGGTATAGAGATTTTCTTTGGATGAAGTAGGCGATGGTGACAAGAAACATGTTGAAATGGACTCTATAATGTTGAGAAAAAGGGTGATTTACTTTACCTGGATAAAGATGAAACTAATTATTGCTTGTTGATCCTTTGAGCATTTTTGTTGCAAGATTAAAAATATAATGAATGAGTCAAAGTACTTGTTAGCGTTTAAGAAAAAGATGATTTGGGGTAAAAAATAAAGAAGAGTTTTAGTTGATTTTCATGTTTACGACCAACAAGACTTCTTTTGTTCAAAAAGAAAATAAAAAGTTTTGACTTATCCATTTTAGGGCAAATTATCCAATTGGCCCTTTAACTCTTTGTCTAGGTAAAATTAATCCCCTCGTCTATTTTTTGCTGGCTTTAAGCCCTTGAACTTGTAAAATGGAAAATCCGTGGCCCTTTTAGCTAGTTTCTCCGGTTTTGCAACCGGAGGACCAATTCACACGAACGCCAGTGTGCTTCTTTCAAGGGTATTTTTGTCCTCATATTCTAAGCAAAAAGGGCACACATAGTCCACCTTCCCTCCACTGGCTTAGAAATCAACGGGGAATACAGTGGCCAAAATTTCCCCAAATGCCCGCCTAGACTCGTAAACGGACTTCCCAAAAACTACTGAATTGGGTAAAGAAAAATAAATATTCTCAAAGATGCAAGACTTAGGCTCCAGATGAGACATCAGACAAAGGGGTCCAACCCCGTCTTTATCCACAACCAATACCTCACCAGAAATTAAAGACATCAGAAACCAAACCAATATCCTCAAAGATGCAAGCTTGGACTCGTTAAAGACATCAGAAACCAAACCAACTCCAGTAATCGATTTGAGGACGTTGTCATGGACGGAGACGATGCCGGCGCTTTCTTGGACGCGGTGCTGGACCGCGTGGAAGGCTAAATAGCACAGGCGAGAAGCTTCGGGGTCACCATAGATGCCCACCACGCCTCACTCCTCTCTGGGTTTGTTGTCATAATCGTCGGAGACATCGAAGACAACGTCGGAGATATGATTCTTGGAAGCGGCCGAGACACCGGTCCAGTGGACTTTGCGGGTGTGGGTGATAGGGTGGCAGGGTTTTAGGAGGGTTTTTGAGAAGGAAGAGCAGAAGGGCTTGTCATGAGGAGGGGTTGTAAGCGGAGAAAGCTTCTGGGAGGCCTCGGCTGCTGCGGTGGCGACAGAGACGGCCATGGGATTGCGTGGGGGTTGCGCAGGGAAGAGTAAGGGAGGTGAGGGAAATCAAATAGAAAGGTGGACTATGTGTGCCCTTTTTGCTTAGAATATGAGGACAAAAATGCCCTTGAAAGAAGCACACTGGCATTCGTGTGAATTGGTCCTCCAGTTGCAAAACCGGAGAAACTGGCTAAAAGGGCCACGGGTTCCCCATTTTACAAGTTCAAGGGCTTAAAGTCAGTAAAAAATAGATGAGGGGCTTAATTTTACCTAGACAAAGAGTTAAAGGGCCAATTGGATAATTTGCCCTCCATTTTAATTGGTTTTGAGTAAACTTGTTAACTGATTATTATCGGTTTGTTTGAGTTTGGATTATCAAAAAGTTAGAGGCAGCGTGGCAACTGTATAAAGAAGGGACAGAGAAGATAAAGACTAATTTGCGGACAGAAGATTAGAAGCGAAAAATCCCTGCCTCTTTGCAACTCCGACTGCTAATTTTCATGCGCCTCAATCCCTTCATCTCAGCGGCACTCACATGCGCTCCTTCCTTTCCAATTTCTACCATCTATGTACTAATCCTCATCACTCCCTCGCATAAAAAAATCCTTATCACCTCCCTCATCCACAATTTCCCTCCAACTACTCTTTCCATTATTGCAGCTACGCCAACATATGCTTTTTCTCTTTAGCCAATCCCTGTTCACCATATTCCCATTTTGGCTTCTCCTTCCTCACTTGTCATTTTTGCTCTCTCTCTCTCTCTCTGTGCTCTGTCTTCTCACCTCTACCCTTTACCTTTCTTTGGCAACTTGGCCTTTGATACAGAGAACAGTGGAAATCCCAAATTTTTGATCTAGGAATTATAGATTTGATGGAGAAATAGTTCGAGGACCAAGAATGTATTGTATTGCATTGATTAGGAGAAAGATACAAGGAGATTATTCAATGAATAGGGATTCAATTCATCAACCAAAAGCTTCCTCTTCCTTTTTACATTTCTTGCTTTATAAGCAAGTTGGTTATTGCTGCTAACTAACTACTGACGTGTACTAATTAATTGCTGATGTCAGTAAGGTTCTTGACTAACTGACTAACTAACTGCAACAACTTTCTCCTAATTACTCTTTATATTGGTCAATACAGCATACAAAATAAGCAATCAAATTTATCAATTAAAATCAAATGCAATAAATACCCAGGTGGAGTCCTCTCCAAATGGTCCTTGTCCTCAAGGATAGAAATTGGGAAACTGCTTTTGCAAATATTGTAAAAATTCCCAAGTGAAGTTCTCTGGAAAGCTGTTGCTCCATTGCACCAAAACCTGAGTAGCTGCAACTCTTCCTCTCTTGACCAAGCACCTGTCTAATACAGCAATAGGTTCCATCATCAAATGTCCTTGATAAGTGATTCTAGCACTACAAGAAAAAAGGTCATTAGTGACAACATTTCTTTGTGACGACAAAAAGTCGTCACAAAATGAGGTTGTTTAGTCACGACTTTGAAGGTTGTCACAATTGACTCAAAGCAACTAAGTTTTCAGTGACAACTTTTAATTGTCGTCACAAAACTACTTCGCGCCATGGGATTTAGAAGGCGCGAGTTTTGCGATAGTGACGACTTGATAAAAGTTGTCAGTAATTCTACCACTTTCTTTGACAACTTTTCGTTGTTGTCACTGTTTATGTTTATTGACGACCAATTTTTGTCAATAAAACTATAGTGTAGTTAGTGACAACAACAATTGGTCATCAGTGACAACTTTTATTTTTGACGAAAAGAAGTTGTCACAAAAGTCTATCCTTTATTGACGACTTTCTATCTCGTCACAAACCTTTAATGGGAGGCAACTCATTTGTGACGACTTAGAAAAGTCGTCACTAGTAAATTCCCGTCAAGATTTAGCAAGAAGGCGGGAGTGTTTAGAACATACAATAGTGACGACATTAAGAACATCATCACTATTGAATGGCTTATTTACGGACGACTTTTTGTTGTCGTCACTGATCACTAAAAAAGTTATTAGTGACAACATTTTTTAGTGATGACAATATTTCGTCACAAAAGGGGATTCTTTAGTCGCGACACCTAAAGTTGTCACAATTCCATCAAAGCAACTAAATGTTTATTGACGACAAGTAGAGTTGTCATAATTGCTCAAATAGACAGTGTCTTCAGTGACGACCTTGGAAAATGTTGTCACTAAAATGATTTATTCAGTGACAACTTCTAATATCGTCACTGTCACTCTCTTGATTCAGATTTAGTGACAAGAATTTATCGTCACTATTTAAAGTACTTATTTGTAAGTCACTTTCATTAATTCTACTGTGCCACCCTAACTTTTGCGATTTAGCCCCAAATGTTATAAAAAATTCCATTAATTCCATTATGATACCTTAAGTTTTACAATTTAGCCCCATATATAGTACACCGATTTTTTTAATTCTATTATTACTCCCTAACTTTTGTAATTTAGCACCATATGTAATTTACCAATTTCATTAATTCTACTTTGGCACTCTAACTTTTGCAATTTAACCCCCATATGTAATACACCAATTTTATTATTTCTATTATGGCACCCTAACTTTTACAATTTAGCCCCTATTTTTTTATTAGGAAATTGCGAATGGTATCTTGATAAACTATGCATAAATATTTTATAATTTTCTCAAACTTAAGTAATAATTTGTTATAAACTCTAAAGATATATCTTTCATTACAATAGTTATAAGGCAGGCAGGTCTTTTTATCAATGGAATAAGAAATTTATGTCAGATTTATCCTTTGTACTACATGCCAAGTAGTATTAGCAAAAGAATAACAAAGTACTACAAAGTAATTAACAAGATAGCCTTCAGGGAGTGTAGTTTATGGGCAAATGAGCATTATCTATTCAAAGTACCAACTTTTTATGGGCATTTTACTCTCAAACATATAATTTATGATAAATTTATAAAGGGATAATTTCAGAAACCTCCCCTGAGGTTTCTGACAATTTCACTGACCTCCCCTGAGGTTTTCACAATTACACTGACCTCCCCTGGCAGAACTTGGGACCCAATTGCTGACATCATTTAATGCAAAATTACTATTATACCCAAGACTAAAATATGATAAGGCAGATGGTGTTTTGGATAGTATTGGATTGCATTTCTATTTATTTAATGTATGGTTATGAAATTTGTAATGATATTACTCTTGGATTGCAGTTTTGGTTTGCACCTTATTACTGTTAAGGTTTTATAAATGACTGTTTTAGTTCTTGGATTACACCTTACCTCCAAATTTTGGGAATTTATCCAAATTTTCCATTTTCTAATATTCCTACAAATATGCAAAATTATGCATATCCCTCAAATCTACCCAATATTAATGTTTTGTTAAACTCTAAATAACAAAAATATGAAATATAATATTTAAATATATTTTAATACACACAAGTTGGACGGGTAACTAGTGTGTCAGAGAGTTGCCATAATCTCCTTAAACCCGCATGCGGGTTTAAAGAGTATTCGGATATTCTCATATGCACCTATGCAAATCGAACCAACCGGATATCTTATCCGTATCCCATTTTTTTAAATAAAAATCTTATAAATTTGAAAAATAAAATCAAATTTAGATGTATTAGGGTTTTAAAAATATTATATAAGTGATAAAAATTTTATAAATTGTAAAAATAAAATCAAATTTAAATAATTAAATGTTATATTTGCCTAAGAAATAATACAATAATCATAATAATGATAATACAATAATATTGGTGTAACAAAACTGCCATTAATTTAAATATTTATTTATAATGCCCAAAGAGCCTAATTACCAATTTTTTCTTCTCGCGCTCAAATATAACATTAACCCGCATGCGAGCTAACCTTGAAATAGAAAAAACACAGAATCTTGCTTGCGGGTTTCAACGTTATTATGCAGGCGGGATTTTGACCTGCTTGCTTGTGAACATGTGCCACATTGCTTTGAATTTTTGTGACAAGAGGAAAGTTTTGTCTGATGAATGTATTTGTGAAATGACCTGAGTGGTGGTAGATGGGTTAATTGGGTCGGTTGCGTTACCCAATTGTTTATATCCATAAGTAAAATTTTATGATTCCCATACCCATCCCCTCACTTTTTCTTATTTATTTCTGATTTTTATTAGTTTTCATTAATTCACTAATATAACTTGTACACCTACCTTAAGGGCATTTATGGGAACAAAATTTCCTCTCTTTCCTGAAAACACTTTTTTATGTTTACTTTTGTGGTCATGGGCTGATTTTGTTACAAAATCAGAAACCTCAAGGGAGGTTAGTGTAATTGTGGAAACCTCAAGGGAGGTCAGTGAAATTGTCAGAAACCTCAGGGGAGGTTTCTGAAATTATCCCAATTATAAATGTTTGTAAGTAAAATTCAAAAAGTGTTACACTGATTTCTTACAAAACGAAAACTGGCAGGTTATCTCTTCAACATAAATTAAATTTTTTTAAAAAAAGAAATGGCCCATAAAATACCAACTCTTTGTGGGTTTCCTTTACATGAACAAATATTTTGCTCTTTATGGGTATTTCACTCTGAATCATGTAATTTATGTTAAATACATAAATGTTTGTAAGTAAAATTCAAAAAGTGTTGCACTAATATTTTTATGAAAGGGAAACTGGTAGGTTTTGTATTTAACATTAATTAAATATGTGAAAGCAAAAAAAAAAAAGAAATTATAGGGTACAGCAATTTAATTAAAAAAAAAAGAAATATTAAAAACTAGCAATTTAATTAGTGACGACTTTTCTTGTCATTATAATCTTGAATAAATTAGTGATAACATTATGTCATCACTAAATTTTCTTTGATTTTGACTTAACAATAATGTCTTATTAATAGCATTTGATTATTTTTAATGAAAGTCTATTATAACCATAGAATTTGACTTTCGTTATTTTCAATTAATGATGTACTTTAGTGCTGGAATTATAAAAAATTGCAGGGCTAAAATATTTGCAAATTATAAAAGTATATTTTCACTTATATGTAATTAACAAATTTTGCCACCTATATTGATGAAAATTTGTGTTTTTGTACTAAAAAATAAAGAATAATACTATAGCAATAAAATCTATGCTTCAAACCAAATTAAAAATAAAAAAAACATGATGATTGGTCTCAAATGTTGGGAAAATGATTATTTTTATTGAAACTATGTTATAACCATATAATTTGAGTTTAATTATTTTCAATTACAAGATGTTCTTTAGTGCTGCAATTATAAGAAATTAGTATAAAATATTAGCAAATTATAAAAGTACATTTTCAATTATATGAAATTAACAATTTTTGCCACCTATGTTGATGAAAATTTTTATTTTTTGCTAAAAAATAAAGAATAATACTATAGCATTAAAATCTATGGTTCAAACCATATTACAAATCTAGAAAAAAACATGATTTTTGGTATCAAATGGAGGGAAAATGAGTGAAGTCAAAATTTTGATCAAATCATTAGTGAAAGTGCCGCGCAACAAAAACAATATCCAAAGCAAGACCAAAGCAATATCCAAAGCAACGGAACACTTGAGACAAACCTTCACCGAGCTGAAGTAAACAAAAGCTTCTGCACTAAGCACCAAAACAGAGCTTCCGCACTGAGCACAAAACAGAGCTTCCGCACGGCCTGATACTTTCACCCACACTTCTCTGGCTTCTCACTAGCATCACCATGGCTGTCCAGCATTAAAGTACAAGGTTTTCAGGTGGAAAGGTTCGTTTTCTCTCTCCTATACATTTTCCCCAATTTTTCCAAATCCCTAATATGTAAGATCCTTTTTGTTATCGCTACTGAGTCGCCCGGATTAAGCTGTGTAGCTACTTGTTTTAGCTTCAATATTTCGGGTTATCTGACCACAGGTTAGGGTAGTTTAGGATGGTCCGAGGAGCCAGTGCTCCTTATTTTCTGAAATGCATTAAAGAGGGAGGAGACAGAATTGTTGAAAATTGGAATGGAAGCCTATGTTGGGCATTCCGAGAGAAGGGATCGAGTTTTGTTTAAATAACTGGCCAATTAGGTGAGTAGTTCAAGGTTATTTCATTGACAGCGCAATTAATTTTTGTAGGCTTACCCAGTAAGCGAAGTTTTGAGCTTCCATGGTTTTGGTTTGCTGTCGTTGGAAATACTGATATATTAAATTTTTGTGGCCCTATTGCTAATTACGTAATACATGTCTTGGTTGAGAGTTAGGTGTAACCGTGACCAAAATCTTTTTCGTTTTCTTGGGTATATATCCCCTTATCCGATAAGGTTGCCATGAAAGGGGACAGAAATTGAGGGAATGGACGAAGGAATCATTTATGTCCACTGCCCAGTTCTTGTGAATTAGCAGCAACCAAGACTCTAGTCTCAGTGGGTCTATTTTGTCTAATATTTTCAGTTGCATTGCAATAAATTCTGGTATTGTTTTTTTAAAAAGAAAATTCTGGTTTAATGCCCTACTCGGTGCTTTAACCTTACCTCAACTGAGATAAAATGCCATGCCCAAAACCCCTAAAGATGGCTTTCAGGTGTTCTACTATTTTTTAATTCCCCTAAAGATGGCTATCAGATGTTTTATCATTTTGTCTTATTAGTAATTTCTAGTCTTATGAATCAGGTTCATCCCTGCATCTTTGTGTCAAACCTCTTTTATATGGCTCTGCCCTTTTTTGAATTGTTCTCCATTTAACTCTTTGGAAATCACTTTCTAACTCACTGCCAGAACTATAACTCTTTGGAAATCACTTTCTAACTCACTGCCAGAACTAGTTCTTTGGCAACTCCGTTACCTCAGAATATCCAGTTCCATTTCAAAGTAAGGACCAGCCCTTGCCTTTTTAAAACCCTATTAGCTACATAACTGCCTTTACGCCTCAGGTCCAGATGAATCTGAGGACAGACATCTACCTAAGTTAGTCATCTCTAATGAAAGTTTTCCATGCTTTGATGCTTGGTTAACCGCAAACCTTCTTAGACAAGTATTGGTTTAGCCATGAATTGTTTCTTGGAAAATTTTTGATCAAATACTAAAAGTTAGAATTGTTTTTGGAGCATTTTACTGGACATGTTCGTGGAAGTTAAATAACCAGTGGACAACCAGAATGAGGCCAAATATGCACCTTACATTGCACGAGCATAAATTTAACTTTGATAAAACATTGTTATGATGAGTGTTGCTGAATACCTAAGACACAATAATTTTCTGTTGCTCCTAAGATGCTTTTGCCTTAAGACCTGAGCCATTGTTTGAGTCCCTAGGCCGAAGGAGCTGTCTGATTCAGGTGTTTCAAGCTATGTAAGCCACTGCAGTTAGTATCAGGAATCTTATTGCAATGCTTAAAAATGAAGCTCTCTGTGGAATAGTTGATATAATATAGTCTTTAACATTTGTTAGTAGTAAATTGATGTGAACTAATGGCAAAAATAATGTAACTTCCATTATAGAAGGGCACGGAGAGTTTTTGCAGAAATGCTACTTAATTTCAGGTTTTTTGTTTCAAGCATATCTGCTTGGGACTGGTTTCTTATTGCTGCTAGATGAGATTTCTAAGTTTTCCCTTAATCTGCATTTTGACAGTTCTTGCGAGCTTCAGGATTACCTTAAGTTTACTTCCCTTTCTTGATTGTATTGGCTGCCTCGCAGAAGAAAAGAGAAAGGGTACAATGGGTGGGATAGATTTTCTAAGGCACCAAATATAATAGGGAAGAGTTCAGTCATTACTGCCATTAACAAAATCACATACTAAGGCTCTTCCAATGAAAATTGACAACAGTCATGGCCATTCTAATTTATTTTTGAGTTGATAATATACTTCTAGATTATATAGTAGTGAATATACTTCCAGATTATATAGTAGTGAATATACTTCTCTCATGCGCACATAATGTGTGGACCTAATTTCTTCCCTTGTACTTATATTTTTTGGCTGTTGGCTGATGGATGATGGCTAGTCAAATAGTAACATTTGACAAAGCTAGACTATAACAGGTTGCTTATAGTTTCTAAAAGGAGAGAAATGGTGGTTATGTTTCTTCTTACTCATTTGAAGAATTGAAAACCTGAATCTGGTTATGAGAGCAGGTGGATGATAATGTTCAATTTGGCGAACAAATTGTTCCTTCAACTTTTGTAACTTTATGATAGTTATTCTGCTTTAAAATAGTGATTCTATGATACTTATGTTTCTTAAGTGTACAAACATGTAATGACTGCTAAAACATCTTGTTGGTCGTTTAGATCCTCAGTTATCTGTATGAGGTTTCATGGGTTGAGTTGTTCATTCATTTTCATTGCTGAATTATGGTACCATTCGACTTCATTACCAGCTACTAGTTCCTTATTTCCTGCCAGTTGTCAGTGCATGAATCAATGTTAATGAGTTTTTTTTTCTGTTACTTTCTTTTCTGGGCCAGTAGATTACAGGCGATACTTCCCATTATGATGCTGTAGCAAATTCAGCTGCATCTGGAGTACAGTCTGCAGGCCTTAATTCTGGTTAGTCGATGTTAATGCAGGCAAGCACAATAAGAAATGATGAAATACTATTTGCATATTTAACCGAAGGGTTAAATTAACACCCTATATCTGAAATCTGCACTTTTGATGGCTTAATAAGTAGCATAGTTATATTGATTATGTACAACACTTTTGTCTGTTATGATTTACTATATATATCACAAGCTCGTTTTACTTGTAAAGATGGTGAATGTCATTATGATCATGGATAAAAGAACAAAAAAATCCTAAACAAAAAAAGAGGAAAGAATCCAAAATGTCGTACAAGAATTAGACTTGCCTGTTTAGAGAAAGCAACCCTCAGTCAATACTCGTTTTGAGGGAGGGCAAGCTCAGCCACTTTGAATCCTTAATACTATTAAAGTCTGGCTGCCTTCTAGGCTCTTTTTTTTTTTCTTTTTTGAGCAATAGTCTGCCTTGTAGATTAATTTGCTACAATTCCAAAGCATTCTTGTGCTACATATACCATCAATCACACAAATCTATATGTATATACAGATTGACATAGCATATGTTCAGCAGTTTAATCAACCATAAAAAACAATGTTAATTTGATCCTAAGATTCCAGTGGCTCTACAGCATGTTAAGAGCAGAACAGGAGTTAATAACAAGCTAAAATTCCAAGTCTTTGTTACATTGAGGGTTTTCTTTTCATGAACTTTAGTATTATAGGGTACAAGTCCCATTTCAGTTTTATGGAATTTAGTATGCAGTAGCACCCAAACTAACCTTAATTTTCAAAAACCGAAAAAAAAAGAAGAAGAAAGATACAGAACTGGGTAATCTTGGCTTGTAGTGGTGTATTAACTTCTTGTGCAGATATTGTCCAGCCGCAAGATTTCATGATATCATAAAAATGAATGAGCACAAGAAGGAAGGCTCAACATATTAAGATCCAATTTCCAAAAAATATACTTAAATTGAGTAGATATTAATAGCACTTTGACATGGACCGTCTCCTAATACCTGGAGGTGTTGAAGTTGATATATTACCATTTGAGTGCTTATATCATTCATAAATTGATAGCACAAAAACGCAAAAAAAAAAAAAAAAAAATTTTTGAGGGTTGGTGCGTTTGTAAGCAAGAATTATCTGCTTCTCTTTCTGTCCATTTCTCAGCAGCCCGAGAATTTTGGAGTCTCTAACGCCTGTGACAAGCCATTGTCAAAGGAATGACAGGGTCCGAGTACGAACCATCCACAATTCTATCGAAAACCCACTTATTAGCGGCCTGAGTATAGTGCACCCCGTCCCAATTGATCATCACCGATGGATCTTTACATGATCTTGCTATCATAATCTCTTTGCCCTTTACCTTAATTTTGCTTCCGCAACCGAAATGCGCATTGAAGTTGTATTTTCCTCCATGTCCGCAACAGGCTCTTAAAGGGTGCTCAAAACCTGCAACAATTGAATAAAATCATGCAAACATTTCTTGCCCTGAAAAAGTCAGTGTATCAATCTCACAAGTATTTCGATTGTGGGCTGGTAGTGTAATACACATACGTACCATGCTTCTTGGCGTGGCTGATGAGATCATATTTCAAGGTGTAGATGTCAACATATGTCAATGCAGCTTTTGGGAGCTCCTTCCTTAGCTGGAAAACAGCTTCCTTTAATTTCCAGTTGAAATATTGAGCCACATCGTTGAAAGGAGTTGCACATCCTGTTTTGTCAACTTGTGCGGCGGTGATTAGGAGACGGTCCATGATAATAATATACTTTGTAATTTTTGTCTTAATAATCTAAGTCTCATCACTTGTTCTTTATTATTGTACTCCTCCCCTTACCTACTTCTTTTACTCTTTTATGACAGATAAATGCTATTCATACTAGCTTTTGGAAGATATCTATGGTTATGGTTGAAGAACGTTGAAGACAAAATTGCCTTTTGCTCATGGAGTGGTTCATTTAGATGTTTTTCAATTTCTTAAACTGTGATTGCTTTTGTACTTGTACCTTATGTATAAGTGATATTTTGGACAAATGTTATTTTTGTAGGCATTAGTTGGGTAATGTACACTTGAATTTGGCATTTGAGAATGCTATATTATTACCATGTAATCTAATGCAAATACTTTTGGTTATCAATCGTTCATGTTTATTTGTATGGTTTGTTTAAAATCAATGATTTAGCAATGATTACAGGCCAAATTATGACTATTAAGCTATTGAGAAATTATCTAATGACAAAAAAAAGTTGTCACAAAATAGAAAATAAAAACTCCTTGTCACAACAGAGACTGTCACTAAATCTAAGCTACATTTGTGACGACAATTGTTATCAGTAAAATAGTTATATACAATGGCTTTCGGTGCTTTTTAGTGACGACTTTAAGTAGAGCATTTTTGACAAAAGGTCAAGTCGTCAATAAAACACTTCCGGATTGTTGTCACTAATGACAACTATTTAGTGACGACTTCAGGTCGTCACTAAATAGTTGTCATTAGTGACAACAATCCGGAAGTGTTTTATTGACGACTTGATTTTTTGTCAAAAATGCTCTACTTAAAGTCGTCACTAATGAGAACTATTTAGTGACGAAATTTTAGGTCGTCACTGTTTACTTTTACCAACGGGGATTTAGTGACGACTTTGTGACGATCAAAAAGTCGTCAATAAAAGGTATTTGTGACGATATTTGTATGTTCTGTGATGACTTTGTGTTGTCACTGATGAACAATTTTCTTGTAGTGTAGTAGGATTGTGAGCTTGCAAAGATCCTGCCCCAACCTTTTTCTTAAGAACTGAAACATGAAAGATATCATGTATGCGGACATATGAAGGCAATGCCAAATTGTATGCTACTGGACCAATTTTGGCCAGCACCTGGAATGGACCGAAGTATCGTGGGGATAATTTCTGGCAATGATGAGCCCGCAATTAATGCTGCATGTAGGGCTGAAGTTTAACATAAACCCAATCACCTATAGTAAACTGCCTTTTTGATATGTGTTTATCCACCATCTATTTCATTTTGTGTTGAGCTTTGGTCAAGTTGTGTCTTAACGTATGAACAACTTTTTCCCTAGCATGCAGGCTCCTGTCAACAGATTCTAACAATAGTGGCCTCATGTAAGTAGGGAATGTGAGTGGGAGGTGGTTGTCCATAAACTATCTCATAAGGAGTGAGCTTAACAGAGGAGTGATAGTTGGTGTTATACTAATACTGTACTAATGGTAGCCATAAACTCCAATCCTTGGGATGATCATTAGCCATACATCTACGATAATTCTCCAAGCATCTGTTAACTTCTTCTGTTTGGCCATCACTTTGCGGATGGTAAGTAGTGGACATATTCAACTGAACTTGCTGCAACCTAAAAAGCTCCTACCAAAATAAGCTCAAAAAGATTGTATCTTTGTCACTTACAATAGTTTGAGGCAAACCGTGAAGTCTATATATATAATCCATGAACAACTGAGCTACTAAGACAGCAGTGTAAGGGTAAGCTAAAGCCAAAAAATGAGCATATTTATTGAGCCTGTCTACCACGACCAGAATCACCTTCTTACCGTGAGACATGGCAAGCCTTCAATGATATCCATGGAAATATCCGTCCAAATCTTGTGAGGTATAGGGAGTGGTTGTAATAAGATATGCTGGGTTTTCTAATTTATGCCTCTAACAAGTGTCACACTTTGCTATATACTTAGCAGTATCCTTATATATGAGTTTCCAATACAAAACTTGTTTAAGCCTTCTGTAGGTTACCTCTACCCCAGAGCGTCTTCCTTAAGGACTAGAATGCCACAGAGCAGTCAATTTGTTCCTCAATTGCTGATCTTGAGCAACTACTAATTTGCCATTTCTTCTGAGTAGTCCTTACTACCAAGAATAATTTTTTATTTGCTGAGCATTGTTTGTTACCTTCTGAATCAACTCCTGCATTTGTGTATCCTGCTACCAACTTTGTTGTATCTCTTTAATCAAAGAAGTAGTTATGGTAACCAAACACATAACTGACCATTCTGTTGAGGTCTTTTGGATAAGGCATCTGTAGCTACATTATCACTCCCTTTCTTATACTGCACTTCATAGTCAAACCTCATTAGTTTGGCTATCCATTTTTGTTGTAATGGGGTGTGAACTCTCTGTTCTATCAAGTATTTCAAACTTTGTGATAAGGGTTTGTTTTACGTATTTTTAACTGCATTTTATTAGTTAATTTTGGTTTGATTATTTATTTTTATAACTAAAATAACTAAGGTCTTGATAAAAATCTACATTTTATGTTAAAGTGGTTGACATTGCATTTCTATTGATTTTACTGGTAAAAACTTCATTTTCATGCAGGATTAATGATTCAATTACCAAAGGATATCAATTGAGGAGAAAAGTGGATAATTGGTGATGAATTTAAGTGATAAAGAAGAAATGAAGTGAATTGAATAAAAGCAAGTGAAAACAACTTTGACACATTTTTGTATTTTAACTATATCTTGAGCTACACATATTTGATTGAGGTGACATTTATACCATTTTGAAGCTAAGAGATAGATCTAAATTTCGTATGAAGACATCAAAGTCCAATTTAGCTATTTTCTCAGTCAAAAGGTCAAAATACCAAAGTTCAACACTGCTGTCCAAAGTTGAAAATAGAGCTCTGACTAGGCTTTGGTATTCTGCTCATTTCTCGGTCCACAGAGCTCCAAATGGGATGATTCTTGAAGCATTGTAAAGTTAATTCATCGGGCTACAACTTTTGTGTTTTGTACAAAAGCTAGTTTGGTCTCGATCATAGAGAAAATCGTAGCTTAAGTGAGGCCAAAAATACAGAGTTGAAAACGCGAGTCAACAAAACGTGGCTTGAAGCCGCGTTTTGTCAAGTCGCGTTTTGTAGCCGAAATTCTGCAATTTGCTCAGTCATTTCTCTTATGTTCACACCACTTTCCAGCTATTCTTGGTAAGGGAATTCGGCTGCACATGCTTCAGAAGACATAAGGAAGAGGTATAGCCAAAGTTCCAAGTAAAAAAGCCATTGTTTTTTACTATCTTAACAAAAGGAGATTTAAAGAATCATAGCAGAAAATTTGGACTGATGAGGAGAGGAGCTTTTCATCAGTTTATATACAGAGACATTTGGGAGGTCTGACATTATCATACGGGAAAAGCTTAAAGAGTGCAGAAATGTAGTTCTTCAATTTCCTTAGTGTAGGATAGTTTAGCTAGTTAGTTTATCCATCTTGTATTTGTAGTTAGATTTGGATAAAGACTGCGAAGCAAAGATGGAGAGGTTGATCTCATGTGACAAGGATGATAAATCTTCGACTACTTTCTCTCTTGTATTAGATTTCATGTTTAATTATAATATAAGTTGGTTTTGTATTTTTATCATGTTTAGTTAAAGTTTATGCCTAGAGTATAGATGAACTTTCTATATTTTGTTAGTGATGTTTATTTGGTTATTTGGTGAAATTATATTGAGCAAGTTATTTATCACTTTTGATATTGTAATCATAATTAACTGGGCATTAATTGTAATTATCTAAAGGTGTTAAATTTGCAATGAGAATTGGAATTTAATACTAGTTCAAGAAAGTGATAAACTTAGATAGTACACTCACGATAGTAGAGGTGCACTTTTGTGGCTTTAGTGACTTGTTTCATGTAATTTCATAGAAGAAATGAACTTGTAATTAATATCATAACCACGAGAGTAGGTATAACTTAATTACAAGTATAGCTGATTCACTATGAGAGTAGGTTTCACATACATTAGGAAATTACGCTATAACTAACCAAGATAATAACATTAACTTAACCGGTAATTTCATTTGCAAGAGTAGTAAGGAATTCCATATCTCTAGGAGTTTTCTAGTATTATTTTCATTAATTTTATATTTATGGTAGTCTAGATAATAAAGGAGTTCGAAAAACACCGGTAATTGCAATCTTTCTTGTGGGATCGATCATTAATACCCTATACTCCCTCACGATTCGTATACTTGCGATAAATCGTGTGTGGGGTATTTAGAAATTTATAAATATAAAACTTGATTGGGATGAACTAAATGTTATATGTATACCCTGCGCACGTCACTTTGGTGGTCTGTCTTAATGATGAAATGTCTTCCCACGAAATAAGCTCTCCATTTCAATATTGCAGTAACTATAGCTAACATTTCTTTTTCGTATTAGGATAAGGCTTGGTGCTTGGGATCTAATGCCTTATGAAAGAAGGCCAGAGGTCACTTTCCTTGCATCAAGACTGCCCCAATTCCATTTCCAGAAGCATCAGTTTCCACAATAAAGTTTTGTGAAAAATCAGGTAGAGATAGAACAAATGGTTGACTCATTGCTTCCTATAACTGTTGAAATGCTTTAGTAGCCCTATTATGCCATTGAAATTGGTTGTTCTTAAACCAATTTGTCAGAGGTTTAGTAATTTTTCCATAAGAATCCTCTTAGCTCCTTGACACTCTGAGGTATTGGCCAGCTCATTATTGCAGATATTTTCTGAGGATCTGCCTGAACTCCTTCTGCATTAATGACATTGATAAGTATATATTTTACGTGTTTTAAGTGTATTTTATTAGTTAGTTTTGGTGTGTTTTAACTACTTTTATAGCTAATTAACTAAGAATCTAGTGAAAATATGCATTTTATGGTTTAAGTGGTACAAATTTGTATTTCTATGGATTTTAGTGGTGAAAACTTCATGTTTTGTATGTTTAAGGATTCAATCATCAAATGGAGTGACTTAAGAAGATAATTAGATGATTGATGATGATTTGAAGCAGTGTAAAGAATACATGAAATGCAATCAAGAACAAAAGGAAGCAAGTTTCACAGTTTTGACACATTTTCGCATTTTGGCTATATCTTGAGCTACAAGTATTGGATCGAGGTGATCTTTATACTATTTTGAAGCTAAGAGATATATCTACATTTCGTTTAAGGATTCAATCATCAAATGGATTGACTTGAGAAGATAATTGGATGATTGATGATGATTTGAAGCAGTTTAAAGAAGACATGGAGTGCAAAAGAGGAAATGCAATCAAGAACGAAAGGAAGCAAGTTTCACAGCTTTGACACATTTTCGTATTTTGGCTATATCTTGAGCTACAAGCATTGGATTGAGGTGATCTTTATACCATTTTGAAACTAAGAGATATATCTATATTTGGTTTAAGGATTAAATCATCAAATAGAGTGACTTGAGAAGATAATTGGATGATTGATGATGATTTGAAGCAGTTTAAAGAAGACATGAAGTGCAAAAGAGGAAATGCAATCAAGAACAAAAGGAAGCAAGTTTCACAGTTTTGACACATTTTCGTATTTTAGCTATATCTTGAGCTACAAGTATTGGATCGAGGTGATCTTTATACCATTTTGAAGCTAAGATATATATCTACATTTGGTATGAAGATATCGAAGTCCAGTTCAGTCGTTTTCCTAGTCAAAAAATCAAAATATAAAAGTGTAATTTCAGGGTCAATAGCTGAAAGAAGAGATTGACCAATCATGGTATTTTGGTCATTTCGTAGTCGACAGAGTTCCAAATTAGATGATTCTTATGGTATTGGAAAGTTAAATCAAAGGACTACAACTTTTATGTTTTGTACAAGAGTTAGTTCAGCCTCCATAATCACGAAAATATCAGTAGAAGTTGGACAAAAAAATAAAGTAAGAATGAATTCTGATCAAAATTAGCAAACCTGCAAAAAGAGCAAAATAAGGGCTTAAAATGAGGGCATAGGCCGTGTTTTATACTCGCGTTTTAGTAGATTTTGGTTGCAACTTACTCTGCAACTTGTGCTCTTTTCACACAAGTTTTTTGACCACTTTTTCCATAAAGATTCCAGTTGGAAATGATCAAATGATGCATGGAAACTTTGAGAAGCAAATTTAGAGAGTTTCAAGAGTCAAAAATGACAACTAGAAACAACTCATTTGGCTCTTGAATTCTCTATATATAGAAACCTTTGGAGGACATTTTCACAACTTTGAAAGGCTAGAGAAACTCCACAAATATGTAGTTTCACTAGTTTTTCTTAATTCATTAGTATAGTATAGTATAGTTAGAGTTAGTGTAGTTTATTCTTCTTGTATTTGTCGCTAAACTTAGATGAAGTTGAGGATGGAGATGGAGAGCATGGAGCTCAAGTGACTTGAGTGACATTTCTCCTATCACTTTATTTCTTGTATTGCATCTTATGTTTAATTATAATACAAGTATGGATCTTTCTTTCACTTTTTTCATGTTTAATTAAAGTTTATGCCTAGAGTTATAGTTGAACTTGCTATATCTTGTTAGTGATGTTTATTTGGTTATGTGATGATATTATTTTGAACAAGTTATTTATCATTTTGCTTTTCTAATCACGATTAACCGCCCATTAGTTGCGATTATCTAAAGGTGCTAAGTTTGCAATGAAAATTAGAATTTAAACTAGTTCAAGGAAGTGATAAACCTAGAGAGTACACTCACGAGAGTAGAGGTGCACCTATGTGGGTTCAGTGACTTGTTTCATGTAATTTCATAGAAGAAATGAATTTGTTGTTAATTCACAACCACGAGAGTATGTATGACTTAATTACAAGTATAGTTGATTCACTACGAGAGTAGATTTCACATACATTAGGAAGTTACGCCATAACTAGCCAAGATAATAGCATTCACTTAACCGATAATCTCATTTGCAAGAGTAGTAAGGTATTCCATATCTCTAGGAGCTTTCTAGTGCTATTGTTATTAATTTTATATTTATGCTAGTCTAGATAATAAAAAAGTTCGAAAAACACTGGTAATTGTCATTCTTCCCTGTGGGATAGACCCTTAATACCTTATACTTGCTCACGATTTGTATACTTGCGAAAAATCGCATGTAGAGTATTTAGGATGTTATAAATGTAAAATTTGACTGTAGATGAGCTAATTTTATTTTTATACCCGGTGCACGTCAAAGATATCCCAAGTAATCGATCTGCTACTGTGCAAGTGCACATTTACTCTTTTTCACCTTCAGAGAATTGCTTCTCAAAAACTCAAATACAGTTCTGGGATGTTGTACATGCTTTTTCCAATTACAACTATATACCAATATGTCATCTAAGAATACCAATATTGTGAGGCCCCAGTTCGTTCTACGTTGATATATTCATTAATTGGGCGGTAACGTTTGGTTTTGGGAGTATTTCGAAAACCCTATGTAGGGATTAAGATTTAAAACCCTACTATCCAGTTATTCCATAATAAGTGCAAGTGAGCCTAGAAAGTAGGGTTTCACTCTTCGGTTTCAGGTTTGGAGCAAAATTAGGGTTTTTGCAATTTTCGCCGGATGAAATTTTGGTACGGAAAAAGGATCAAATTTGGTGATTAAAAGTGACTTTTAAGTGAGAAATAATATGTGATTAGGAGCAATAAGATAAGGTTAGTGAATAGGAAGTAAAAACCCTAGTACGTGTGTTTTAAGAAAAAACGGCGCGAACCAGCGGGTCCCGCGCATTACCGATTGAACGCACCATTTGACCACCACTTACTTGCTATACAAGTTTCTCACTAATAGAACAAAATATCTTCCCCCTCTTAGCTTCTTATTGGCAGAAAATTAGTGGTTCAAAATGCAACAAGAGAGAGAAAATTGTGTGGTTGTGATTCAACCAAGTGTTAACCAAACTTGTGGCTAGAATTAATTCTTATTTTTTTCCAACCTTCTTATAAGACAAATGAAGCTTAATCTTCCTCATTCTTTTCTCTCTCTTGGCCGAAATTCTCTCCAAAGGAAGAAAGAAAAATCTCTCTCAATTCCTTGTCCTAATCTTGCTCAATCTCATAAACTAACCGGTTAATCTTGAATTCCTTCCATAAAATCTCTTCATTTGGTATTAGTAAGTTGATTGGTGAAGTGTTTGTGGAAGCTAAGGTGACAAGCAACTCCCTCTCTCTTGTTTTACTAGGTGAGTAATGAATGAACTCTCTCCTTCACCTAATGAAGCTTAATTCATGCTTAGTGGTGTTAAGAGATGAAAAATTTTGGCTTATATCTTGATTTGTGGATGATTTAGTGAAGTTTTATATTTATTGGGATTTTTTCTGTTTTAATATAAGCATGATTGTGTGGCTATATATGATGGTTGGAAATGGTATGTAATGATGCTAGATGGTGGAAAAAGTGGAAGATTGCAAGTAATTTCTGTTTTGAATGAAATCTGGAAAATTGGGGTTTCTTGGTTCTTCATTCTGTCCGAAAATTTTAGTCCTAGATAGAGGCCGAATTGGCCTTGGCTTAAAACATGAAAGTTGTAGGGAATGACATTTTATAGGTGCCTGTAAAATTTCAGGTCAATCGGAGTAGCGTAGCATGAGAAATGTCGAAAATACCCTTGCTGTTCTGGTTTTGTCCGAATGTAAGAACTGCACTTGTAATTGGTGATTTTGGATAGGATTACTTCAGAATTGGTTGTTCCAGTCTTCTGATGAAATGTATCCCTGTTTCTAAGCTTTCGTATGCCTTTGGAATTTCTGAATTTGGACTTAAGTAGGCTGAGTTATGCTGTTTGTACCAAGTTGCGGTTTGTTCACCTGTTTTACGATTCTGGTTTAGTATCTTACAGTTTTGACCTAGTTATACTCGAAACTGGGTTAAGTGGCCTTCTTCAACGTTGTAGCCTTTTAAGTTCTGAATCTACCTGTAAAATTGCAGGACAAACGGATTAATGTATTCTGAGTTATAGACAAAACCCTCAGACCTGTTTTAGACGTCCGTTTGTGTACGTTTTGAATTTCAGTTTCTGCCGTGCATTTTTTCCGTTTTGATCCCGTACGATCTGGGTGTCTAATCCTTCATAAGAAATTTAGATCTTGGTCTCAGCTTCGAAACGGTATAAAGTACGTCGAAATCCGAGTTCCGTAGCCCCTGTTATGATCAAAACAATATCGATCGTCAGAACTGCCTTGTATTTGGACAGTTCTGACGGGTATTTTGACACTCGATTTTCGTTCTGTTCTGAATGGATTCAGGTCTTAGCCAAAACATCAAAGTTTTAGCCTTATGTCTCAGGTTTCTAACGCCTCTGGAATTTCTTGATTTCGATTTTTGAGCCGTGAGTTACGGCCTTGTAAACAGGGCCTGTTTGGTAACCCGCCATGAAACGGCTGGCACTATTTCGTGCCTTTTTGACCTATACCTATTCAGATCTAGGTTAAGGTGTCTTCACGAAAATTGTATCCCTTTCTCATAGCTTCGAAACGGTGTCTCGTTCACCTTGATCCGATACCCCTAGCCTAACTTTCGACCAAAACGGTTTGAGATGGCAGATTTGGCCGTCCCGTTTGCCGTTCCGCGCGCGCGCGCGTGCCCCTTTTTACCGTTTTCGCACTTGCGCGTGCCAATTTTGCCGTTTTGCTTGTTTTACGTATGTTAGTAGCCGTTTGTGATATATTGTGACACAATCTTCGATTTCAAACGGTGGTGAACTGGGTGGAGCCGGTGGGGCCCACTACTAGCCAACAAACGAAGTGATTTCCGCTTTTGTACTACTTTTGTCTTTTGAGTAAGTATTCCGGCCACTTTTGTATGTTAGTTGCTTATGTGTTTCGATATGTATGAAGAGGGTACTTAGACGAGGGTGTACTTTATCGCACTCGCTCTAAACCCTAATTTGCACACATATTTGTACATGGCTTATGTATATGAGCAATTTTGGAACTAAAACCCTTGAGCTGGTGGCTCAGGGTGACTTTTGAATAATTTTGTGAATTTTGTGAGTTTGAGGTTGAACTCAATACCTAGATGGACTATTCGAGCCGGTTAGAGCTTGGTCGAAGTCAGTCCAACTTGGTTTGAGGTCACCAAGTTTGTGTACCCGGTTCGCTGAGTATGTGAACCAATTTTGTGACCCGAGCTTGTGACTCAAGCTCAAGTTTGTGATTTCGTTCGCCTGGGCAAGTTTGTGAGGTGACTGGCCAGTGAGGGTGATAAGGTGTTCGGTGGGTGTACAAGTGGAGTTCTACGGACCTTATGTATGGTCGACGGAGTGTCGACAGGAGGTCACGCATGGCAACGACTTGGCTTTGGAGCCACCTGTATCCTTATTATGTGATGTTACTTTTCTGCTTTTGCTTTACTCTTATTGTGTAACTGTTACGTGAAATTTATGCTTTCGCCCCTGTTTACTTACTAAGCATATAGCTTACCCCATTCCTTTTGTTTTCCTTAGCAGGGTCCGACGCGGGGACTTTTGGCTCGTATACTAGTATAGTTAGTTTGGCTTGTAATAGTTGAACAGTTAGGATGTTTGTTTTTGTTTTGGTGGTTTGACTCGATACTTTTGGAGAATGTAATTATAACTCTTTTGGGATTGTATATATTGTATTTAGTGCTCTTTCGAACTTTAAGTTTTGAGTCCTGGCGCGAGCTAGGCAGGCGGCCCGCCGATACCCTTGGGTTCGCCCTTGGGAGAAGTGGGGTCGTCACAAATATAGACTTCCTCAGGAAGTCTCTAAAAATGTCATTCATCAAATTCTGAAAAGTTGAAGGGGCATTAGTCAAGCCAAATGGCATAACTAAAAACTCATAGTGCCCATCATGAGTTTTAAAAGCTGTTTTTCCCACATTTCCGGCCCACATTCTGATTTTGTGATAACTAGACCTCAAGTCTAGTTTAGAGAAATATCTTGCACTAAACAACTCATTTAGCAGCTCCTCTATTAATGGAATGGGGAACTTGTCCTTTACAGTAGCATTGTTAAATTGTCTATAATCAATACACATCCTCCAGGACTGACGGGCGTAGGGTATACATATAACATTAACCGCATCCTAATCAAGTTTTACATTTATAAATTCCTAAATACCCTACACGCGATTTATCGCAAGTATATGAATCGTGAGTGAGTATAAGGTATTAAGGGTCGATCCCACAAGGAAGATTGCAATTACCGAATTATTTAGACTATCAATGCATTATAAGAAATGAAACCTACTAAACTCATGCAAAATAACAAATGAAAACTCCTTAGGTTATGGTATTCCTAACTACTCATGCAATTGCCATTTTTGGATCATTGAGTACTACTATCTAGGTTAGTTATGGTGTAATTTCCTTAAACATGTGAAACCTACTTTCGTAGTGAATCAACTATACTCATAACTAATCTATACCTATTCTCATGGTTATGAAATTAGCTACAAATTCATTTCTTCAATGAAATTACATGAAATTAATCACTAAAACCATATAGGTGCACCTCTACTCTCGTGAGTGTACTCCCTATGTTTAACACTTCTTGAACCAGTGTTAAATCTCAATTTTCATTGCAAAAACAACACCTTAGATAATCACAATTAATGGTACCAGATTAATCATGATTTAAAGGGCCAAAGTACTAAATAACTTACTTAAATCATAGCAATCAAATAACCAAATAATAAATATTAACAATCATATAAAGTTCAACTAAACCCAAGGCATAAACTTTAAAGATACATATTAAACACAAAATTCAGAACTTGCATATTAACTATACTTAAGAATCGAATCCAAAAGATAAAGAGTTGGAGATGAGATAACCCATGTCACTTGAGTTTCAACTCCTCCTTCTTCATCTACATATTCATCCTAATCTAGCCAATATACAATAATGGATGAAATACACTTACTCTATACTAAACTAACCTAACACTCAGAAAATGCAAGAGCTACATTTCTGCACTCCAAGCTTTCTCTCGTATCTCCCTCTATTCCTTTCAATCTTACAAGTTTTGGCTATATAAAGATGAAAGAAGTCAAGAAAATGAGGCCTACACCACCTTTTTACAGCTGCAAAGTAGTTCTCACATGTCTGGCATTGCATGTGACTTGTTGGAGGTGAAATAAGTTTTTCGCGTAAAGAGCAGCCTTCTCTGGCCACAAATTCGGCCAAGTTCCAGCCGGATTGCTACAGTGATATTTTGGTGCACTTTTATTCAATTTCCAGTTCTGCTCCGATTTTGTGTCAACTTCAACTAAACTTTTCTTGATGATAAATGGCGATTTAGCTCTTGACCAAAACATAAAACTTGTAGCCCTTTGAGTTAGCTTTTCAATGCATAAGAATCACCTCATTTGGATCTGTGTAGGCTAAGAAATGATCGAAATACCCTTGACTACTCACTGCCCTGTTTTAGCTTCGACCAATAGAAATTAGCTACTTTAATTCGACTTTTTGATCTAGAAAACCTTCACACTGGATTCAGATGTTTTCACCAAAGTTGTAGATCTATCTCTTATCTTCAAATTGGTTTAAGAATCATCTCAATCCGATCATTGTAGCTCAAGTTATAGGCAAAATACGAAAATATGTCAAAACTGTCAAAATGCACAAAATCCAAGTGATAAAAACCTCATTTAACCACTTAAAAACATTTTTCACCAATTATAGCCAAAATGATTCATTTTCTTCCAATAGTAATCCAAAGCGACTAAAAATAATATAAAATATCATACAATTATTATGTAAATTAGTCACTTATTAAACTCTCCCACGCTAAAATCATTATTTGTCCTCAAACAATCCACACATAATCAACTACAATGATTCAAGAGATGAAACAATATATGTACTTTGTCAAATTTGATTTCTCATGACTTGAAAAATAATCATTATACAATTATTCAATTTACACTAAATACTCATAATATCAGGTAAAGGAAAGATAATTATACCTTAATTTTAACAAGTTAAACTTAATCTCTCACCCTAATCTAATTTCAAAAATAAGCAAATCAAATAGTCAATTTATAGCTTTCAACCTCCTATAATCATCTTTTTCTTAAAATTTTACAACTAAGAGGGATTTATTCTCACTAATTTTACTTAAATAGTGAAAATGCCTTTTGACGCGAAAATCGACACTTTTAGGTGAAGATCCCCGATTACTCAACATTTCACTTATTCAAATTGCTATGCATGATCTTCATTCAAGTACCTTTTACGCGAATGTTAATATTTGTAGATGCCAACCCCCGGTTACTTAGTACGAGAATCATTGGAGTAGAACAATTTTTATTTACGTTCTTTTCTCTTTTTTTTTCTTTTTTTATATTTTTCTCTTTTCATTTTTTGATAAGAAAATAAATAGATTTTTCCCTCATAGAAAATTATATAAAAATAATCAAAGGAGGAGTATAACCTTTATTGACTATATCAGTCACTTAGTTGCAAAATTAAGTAAAGAGAAAAAATCTCATTAAACATGTAAAAAATTATAGGTATAATTTTTCTCACTTTACCGAATATACTTTCTAAAATGTAAAAATCCTAATTGCATAATAATCATTTCCAAGTTAAATGAGGACTAAACTTTCCAAAATACACAAAAAGTTTCAACAATTGGAAGAATTAAACACGTAAGGTTGGAATACTTTGGCCCTTTTTGAATAAAAATGCAAATATTTGAAGAATTTTTGGGCCACAGTGAAATATTGGAAAAGATTTGAGAAAAATTTTGACGAAATTTCCCCTTATAAATGGACAAAACTCTCTGCCAACAAACCCAATTTCAAGCAAATTATCCACATGGCAAATAATTCAAACACAATTCCAACATTCCTAAGCATTTAGATTCACAAAATATCATCACATGGCAAGTAAATGCAAGTCCAATATTTGCCTCCCCCACACTTAAACTTCACATTGTTCTCAATGTGAGAAAAGAAAAATAAATAAAGAGTAAAAGAAAATACTGCTCAATTGAACTTGCGTAATCCGAATTCATGTCTAAGTGATGAATTTCCTACCTTAAGTAGTCCGAATCACTAACACCATAACAGAGATAAAGATCACTTGGATTAGTTTCACACAAAAGAAATAAAGAAAATCATTAAAAGGTAAACATCACAAGTACTACGGAAAATAAAAAAAAAAAAAAAACTAGCGGCAATGTAACGTAGTGACGAGCACTCTCTCAAGTAGTTGCTTGGTCAGGTGAAGAGGGTGGAGTTGGAGAAGCTTCAATACCCAGCTTGGTCTCAATGTGACGAAGACGCTCGGAGTTCTGTTTGTTCTCTTATCGACTTTTCTTCACCCCAGTCTCGACACAAAGCAGCTTATCCATTATCTTCTTTAGAAATGACTGAGTGTCTTGAGATGAGGATGGACGCCGTGAGGAAGACGTCTTAGTTGAGACCGGTGGGGTGGTTGTCTCAACCCCTTGAGCTTCTTCAATTCGTTCAATTTCAGCTTCCTCCTCGTGCCTAATGTCTCCCTGAGCACCTCCTTGAGTCGAAGGACCACCTACGTCTTTACTCTTCAAAATAAACCTGCAAAAATCCAGTGTAAAGACATCCTTCTTCTTAAAACCTGTAGGGATAGCATTAGAAAAATCCACTCCAACCCTTTGAAACTCTAAGGTCAAGAAGCGAGGATATAGGAAAGCATGTTTAATGTCATTACTACGAACAGCTGTCCACATGTGGTTGGTGATAATGCTTCCCAATGGAATGCCTTGGATGTTGCCTAGACCATGCTCCATTTTATCCAAGAAATAGATGTCACTTGTGCGTGTCTCATTGGTTCCACTTGCCCTCGGAATTATGTTGGAGGCAAACAAATAAATTAGAAGACGTTGTGACTCCGAAAATCAAATCGCTGGGTTTGAAAGTTTTTTTTCAAATCTACCTTATACCCCACATTTGAAACATGAAGATAGCACTCCAAATTAGCTCTATGGACTCGAACTTTTCTCCTTCGCACTGTACTGGTAATCACTTCTGTGTCGTAGTGGAAAACTTCTTGTCCTCCACATTTGCATAAAATTCTCGGGCAAGGTCCTCATAATAGAAGTTTGGGATGTTAAAGAAGTTTTCCCATCCCAATTTGGGAAAGGATGCCTTGAGATGGTAGACCTCCTCAATATCCGGAGTGACATCTTTCTCCACCAATACCTTAATTCCCCTTCTAGAATTATACCATGCTTCATTTTCGGCAGAAGTGAAGCGCGACTTATCATATGGGACTTGCTCCTCTTAGTCCTCTTGTGTCTCTTGTTCCTCTTATTGTTGAGTCTCCTCTTCAGATGATGGCTCGTCTTTAAGTACAAGACGTCTACTTGCTTTTCTTTTCATGCGTAGTGGTCTAGACGTCGAAACTTCTCCTCTCCTATTAGGAGGTGGAGAGTTCACCGCACCTTTCTTAGTGCGAGCCATTGTACCTAATTAAAATTATTAAAAGTTAACTTCATTTAATAGGTAAATTGTTAAATAATGATAACAAACACTTATCTTTAAAGAGACAACTTATCAATTGACTTACTTAATAAGTAACAATTAATACCATCAGTAAGTATCAAAATTGATTATCAACAACAACAAGTGCTCTATCATTTTTCCAAATAAAACATTTAAGCAAATAATGTCTAAATAATTAGAGGAAGCAACTAATCACACAACTCACTCCCAACTTAATGACCTAAATAAGCATAATGAAATGCTAAAAGGCACCTTAACCATGAGTTTAGACTTAAAAAGGTCATTAATTCACCTTTAACCAAAATTTCTAGAATAAACATGCTAAAAATCAAAGGATAAACTAATTAAGTCTAAATTTAGCATGTAAATATCCTAGAGTAATCCATTAATCTCCTACAATTTTCTTTAATCCAATAAGCTCAAGAATTTAGCTAATAAGTATCAAATCAAATTAATCTTCAAAATTAGCTAAAATTGCTAAATTCACCAAATAATCACAAACCCATGAGTTAAACATCACCAATAATCATCAATAAGCTCAATAAGCACAATGTAAAGCACCAAACTTCACAAAATGAAAAAAATTCGAAATTGCCCAAAAATTAAAAAAAAGTGATAAATGGCAAAATTCAAATGACATCATTTGATGAAGATTTGTTACCTCAAACTTGTTTGATGATTATTATGGATGCAAATGGTGAAGAAACCCCCAAAAATTTCACTCAAATTCGGCCTCAAATGGAGAGTTCAAAAATTTGAAATCCTTGTTCTTCACAAGCTCAAATGCGAATTTAAACTTGTTTTTGTAGAAGTTTAAGTTATGGAATCATCTCTCAAGGGAAAGGGGAGTGTTTTGGTGTATTTAGTTTGGTGATTGGTTCGTGAAAAGATGGACTTTGGTGAGTAGTGTGTGTTTAAGGTGTGAGTGTGTGTGAATGTAAAAGAAGAAGAGAAGAAAAACTTGGGGAATCCGCCACGGATTCTCCTTATTGTGTGCCTCTGGCCAGAATCCGGCCAGTTTCTGGCCGAATTGAAGACAGGATTCTGGCCAAGCAAAAATTTTTTTTTTTTTTTAAAAAAAGTGCATATCCGGCCGGAATCTGGCTGGATTTCCGGCCAAATTCAAGGCAGTAGCCTCAAAAATCCGTGTTTTCTTCCCTTGTTAATCTGGCTAAGTATCCAGCCAGTTTGTGGCCGGATTTCTGGCTGGATTTGCTGCAGAAATTTTTTTATTTCTACAGTTTTTCCTTCCGTTTTCCATTCAACCAAGTTTTTAATTCACCCTATTTTTCACTTGTTTCATTTTCTTCAAGAAAAATTGCACTTTAATCATGAAACATGCTCTTTTTCAACCAATTGCCTTTCGAAACATGAAACCATGCATTAATATAACCTTATCATAAAGCACTTTAAATATATGAAAGGCATCAAATGAATATGAAAACTCCTTTTTTGCTCCCTATTAATCTCTTTTGCACTTGAACAATTTGGATAAATCATTGCCATTGCCACCTATAAGACACACAAAAACCTAGTTTAAACAACTTAAAAGCTACTAAAAACAAGAAATTGTTGAGTTGCCTCCCAACAAGTGCTTCTTTATAGTCATTAGCTTGACTATATATCACCTCATTTTTCAAGGAGGTTTAGTTAATGAGTAATCCACTGTTTTTGGACGTAGTGGATCATTAAATGGTGATTTTATAGCAAAAGCCACATGATCTAATGATGTGAGAAATGGAAGTGACTTACCTATCCCAAATGTTTCATAAATATTATCTTGAATATGCACCACTTGAGAATTCACCAAAGGAGATGTTATGAAAATATCTTGGGTAGCAATACCCTTAGAACCTATACTTTCAATGCATTCCTTAAGAGGTTGAAAAATGAGTCATTAAAACTCAGCTCTTGAGGCTCAAAATTAGTTCCAAAGATATTATCATGTGAAATGGATATTTGCTCATTAAAACACACTTGAAATTCATCATTTTCATCAAAATGCAACCCATTTTCACATACAACATTCCCACCATTCATGCTAGGATCATTTTGCAAATTATTAGAGGAAATAACTTTACACAATGCATTCAATTGCTCATGTATTCTACCAAAGTGAGAAGTTAATTCATCTATTCTTTCCTCAATCCTATCAAAACGGTCGGAAGTTGCATTTGCTAGCTTTTCTATTGCTAAATTAAATTGATTAGAAAAATTTTCTACAGCTAGCTCCCAAGATGCATTAGAATAATTAGCTAATGGTTCACTTTCTAACTCCCAATTTAGAGGTGCATTAGCTAACTTCTCTATTACCAACTCCCAAGATGGTTTTGATTCATATTGGACACATTCAGGTTGGCAATCATAAGAATATGAATAATCATTATAAGTAGATTGATTATCCCAACAATAAGCAGGAGAATTGCTCCAATTAGCACTATATCGATCAAAACATGGATTGTAATGCTCTAATTCATCATAATAATCCATATTTTGTACTTGCATACATGTATTAGTAGTATGATAACTTCCATACAAGTCACAAATCACATGATAAGAATTAAAAGCATTGACATTCCTCCTTTGCTCAATTTTATGCATAATTGTGTCCATTTGAACTTGTAATATCATAACATCAAATTTAGTTATTAAGCACCTTAAACCATCTTCAAAAGACATACATTCAGTAAATTCTTGGTTACCTCTGTTGAAGGAGTTTTGCACTTGGTAACCATCCATTGTCAAACTTCAATTTCTCAAACATTGTCCTCCAAATTGACCTATCCTTCTCATTATCTAAAATTGCTTTTAAACAATTTAAGAGCAAAATTAGTAAGAAGAATAGGTGATAAAACACATACACTCATAAAAAGCTAAAATAACAAAAAATATCATTCACACTATAACTAATAAAATGTCCAAACTAATAAAGTTGCTCTTCACACCGATATTGCCAAATCTTCCCCGGCAACGGCGCCAAAAACTTGACGGGCATAGGATATACATATAACATTAAACTCATCCTGATCAAATTTTATATTTATAAACTTCTAAATACTCCACACGCAATTTATTGCAAGTATACGAATCGTGAGCGAGTATAGGGTATTAAGGGTCGATCCCACAAGGAAGATTGCAATTACCGGCACTACTAAACCTTCTCTATTATTTAGACTATCAATGTATTATAAGAAATGAAACCTACTGAATTTATACAAAATAACAAATGAAAGCTCCTTAAATTATGGTATCCCTAACTACTCATGTTATTGCCATTTTTGGATCATTGAGTACTGCTATCTAGGCTATTTATGGTGTAATTTCCTTAAACATGTGAAACCTACTTTCGTAGTGAATCAATTATATTCATAACTAATCCATACCTATTCTCATGGTTATGAAATTAGCTACAAGTTCATTTTTTTAATAAAATTACATGAAATTAATCACTAAAACCACATAGGTGCACCTCTACTCTCGTGAGTGTACTCCCTATGTTTAGCACTTCTTGAACCAGTGTTAAATCTCAATTTTCATTACAGAAACAACACCTTAGATAATCACAATTAATGGTACCAAATTAATCATGATTTAAAGGGCCAAAGTGCTAAATAACTTGTTCAAATCTTAGCAATCAAATAACCAAATAATAAACATTAACAATCATAAAAAATTCAATCAAACCCAAGGCATAAACTTTAAAGATACATATTAAACACAAAATCCAGAACTTGCATATTAACTATACTTAAGAATCTGATACAAAAGATAAAGAGTTGGAGAAGAGATAACCCATGTCACTTGAGTTTCAACTCCTCCTTCTTCATCTATATCTTCATACTAATCTAGCCAATATACAAGAATGGATGAACTATACTTACTCTATACTAAACTAACCTAACACTCAGAAAATACAAGAGCTACATTTTTGCACTCCAAGTTTTTTCCCGTATCTCTCTCTATTTCCTTCAATTTTGCAAGTTTTGGCTATATAAAAATGAAAGAAGTCAAGAAAATGAGACCTACACCACCCTTTTATAGTTGCAAAGTAGTTCTCACATGTCTTGTATTGCATGTGACTTGTTAGAGGTAAAATAAGTTTTTCACATAAAGAACAGCCTTCTCTGACCACAATCCGGCTACAAATCCAGCCAAGTTCCGACCGGATTGCTACAGTGACATTTTTGTGCACTTTTGTTCAATTTCTAGCTCTGCTTCAATTTTGTGTCAATTTCAACTGAACTTTTCTTGATGATAAATGCTGATTTAGCTCTTGACTAAAACATAAGACTTGTAGCCATTTGATTTAGCTTTCTAATGCATCAAGAATCACCTCATTTGGATCTGAGTAGGCTGAGAAATGACCGAAATACCCTTGACTATTCACTGCCCTATTTCAGCTTCGACCAATAGAAATTAGCTACTGTAATTCAGTTTTTTGACCTGGAAAACCTTCAAACTGGATTTAGATGTCTTCACCAAAGTTGTAGATCTATCTCTTATCTTCAATTGGTTTAAGAATCATCTCAATCCGATCATTGTAGCTCAAGTTATAGCCGAAATACGAAAATGTGTTAAAACTGTCAAAATGCACAAAATCCAAGTAAAAAGTGATAAAAACCTCATTTAACCACTTAAAAGCATTTTTCACCAATTATAACCAAAATAATTCATTTTCTTCCAATAATATACCCAAAGTGACTAAAAATAATATAAAATGTCATACAATTATTACGTAAATTAGTCACTTATCAAGGACCTATCTTTCTTCTTAACCAGAAAACTGGAGAAGAAAAAGGACTAGTACTGGGTCTAATCATACCACATGCAAGCATCTTAGCTACCAATTTTTCAATTTCTCCCTTTTGAAAGGTAGAGTACCTATAAGGTCTCACGTTGATAGGTTCTATCCCCTCCTTTAGAACAATCATATGATCATACAACCTCTCTGGTGGTAATCCCATAGGTTCTTGAAACAAGTCCTTATAATCATTCAACAACTGCTCAAGTTCTATAGAATTACTGACCCGTTCTTCTTCTATTTCAGCTGAAATGACACACAAGGATAATGGTTTTGGCCTGACTTCCTGCACTACTTTGATGAGGCAAATCTATGCTGATGCCACTTGGTCTGGTTTCTAAAGTATCTTCTGCAGTTTTTTCCTTTTTACTATCTGTAATCCCTACTGCTTCATGCCCCTTAATACTACCTTGTGTCCATTCTGTGTGAACTCCATCCTAAGCTCTCCAAAGTTCCACCTTATATCTCAAATAGTGGTTAGCCGTTGCATGCCAAGCACCAACTTGCACCCCCTAGAGGTAATACCAAGATATCCACCCTGAAGGTTTGGCCTTGCATTTTCCATAAAAAATTTGGACAAAGCTCATGAGTCGTTAGTTTGTTCCCATCTGCTACCTCCACCACCAATAGTTCCACCTTTTGTGTTACTAGTCCCAATTTCTGAACTACATTGGGATGAATAAAATTGTGTGAGCTGCCATAGTCTATGAAGACATTGATAGATTGTTTTCCCATATGCCTTGTAACTCTCGTGGTTCTAAAGTTGGGCACAACCATGCTAGAAATAGCATTGATGGACATATGAGCCAATTTGCCTTCATCAGTTTTACATTCTTCCTCTTCTGTTTCACCTTCATCCTTCTCCCCACTGTCATCCCAAACTTCCAACCTATGGAACTGCTTGTTTCCACATTTATGCCCCAATGTGAATCTTTCATCACCCACAGAAACAAAGCCCTTTTGCTCTTTTCTCATCCATTTAAGCTCTACTCAACTTCTTGAAGGGTTTCTTGGTTACTACCCCCTTTTGCTTTTCATTACTGGGGAGGCTAGGAAAAGTCAGTAAAGGTAACAATGGTTTAGGATCTACTTCCCACTTACTACCAGAAGGACCAGTATGGAACTGAGATGTGCTCGTATGGCCTTGATAGTTCATACAAATCTTAGGTAATGGTTTACCTTTCTGGTGCATTAACAATTTAGCTTGTTCAATCTTGGGCAAAACCCTTGCATGTTGCATATTCTTAGGTATAAACATCCTCACAGACAACTAAATTTTTGGTTTTAGGACATTAAGAAACAACTAGTGCCATAATCTTCTAGAAGATCCAACCTATTAAGGTGTTCTTAAACAAATCATAATAATCCTATACCAAACTTGTTTGCATCAAACTCATAAATTCGCCCCTGAGATCATCATATAACTAATCTCCAAACCTAGTTGACAATTCCCTCACACACTCCTCCCAAGATGGAATTTCGCACATTAATCTCGACTTCATAAAAACTTGATGCCACTGAAGACATAGCAACTATCTTAACCTTCACAGAACTGGGAGTTTCACCCACCTCAAAGAACTGATTGCTCTTGTACAACCAACCCCTGAAATCTTCACCATTGTACTTTGGAAAATCGATGCATGATAAGTGAGATGGAACCTGATACCCAGCTCCATTGCCTGATGGAGTTTCAAGTTATGAGGGATCCAGCCATTTGCTTGATTTTTCTGTGTATGCAACTCAATCACCAAATTCCTTAGCGCCAGCATTTCTTTTTCTCTAACTGTTCCTTCTGCTCTTTCAATATTGCTCTGACATGTTCTTCCATCTTCCTGGCATCCTGAGATCTAGTGCCTTCTGCCATTGCTGAACTGAGCTGGGATAACCCGGCTATAATACCACTGATGCAGAGAACAGTGGAGATCCCAAATTCTTGATCTAGAAACTACAGATTTGATGGAGAAATAGTTCGAGGACCAAGAATGTACTATATTGCATTGATTAGGAGAAAGATACAATGAGATTATTTAATGAATAAGGATTCAATTCATCAACCAAAAGCTTCCTCTTCTTTTCTGCATTTCTTGCTTTATAAGCAAGTTGGTTATTGCTGCTAACTAGAGGTGTCAAAATGGGTGATTTGGACGGATTTGGGTTGGAAAAATGGATAATGGGTATAAGTGAGTCAACCCATTTATATTCATTTAATTAGATGGGTATAAATGAGTAAGTCAAAAATGAAATGGGTAATCCAATTACCCATTTATAATCCATTTATTTTAACTTTTGTAAACTCATTTAAATTCATTTTTGCAAACTAAGTTGTCAATTTATACCGCTCTTTGCACCCATAATTAGTTTTAAATATTTACTTATAATGTTCAATAAATCTAATTATCAATTTTTTTCCTATCCGTACTTTATGTCACAAAATTATATGCTATTTAATAATTGAATAATAAGAATATAAAAATTTGAACTAAGTACTATAAAAGTTAACATAAAAACTTAATCCAAAAATTTTGAACCCCTAACATTTTTTTCATATATAAATTTAAAATTTCATTTTGGAAAGATAGGAAAAGAGGTTAAAACTTATCATAAATTGGTAATGTTGAAAAATGAGCAAGTTAACAAATTAAGATAAAATAAACAAATAATAATAATAATAATAAAACAAAAGTAGTTAACATCATGACAAAATGAAAAATTTGAAAAAAAAAATGGGGAAGAGATGAGACTTGGGGAAAGACAGTTTTAAATGGGTTTGATGGGTTACCCAATAATACCCGTTTAATGGGTATTATTGGGTAACTCATTTATACCTATATGCAAAAATTTAAGATATCCATACCCATACACCTATACTGCTAACTAACTACTGACGTGTACTGACTAATTACTGATGTCAGCAAGATTCTTGACTAACTGACTAACTAACTGCAACAACTTTCTGCTGATTACTCTTTACATTGGTCAATACAGCATACAAAATGAGCAATCAAAATTATCAATTAAAATCAGATGCAACAACCTTCGGGACAAAGATTGGAACTCTAGTACCCAATTACAGTCTCACCATCACAACCAACTTCACCACTAATGCCTCTCCGAAGAGGCGGTCACACATTTATATGTCCAACTTCTGGTTTCACATGGTGCAACGGGTAAACAATGGAGGCCAATCTACTGACGCTGTATGTTTTCAAAGGTTTTCGATTGGCTTTGTTGATATCAATTGGCAACAAATTAAAAGAAAACCAGAATAAAAATCTAGAATCTCTCTCAATAAAACTACAAATTAAAAGAAAACAAAAGATTGTAGGGTTTGGAAATCTAACAGAAGGGTTCGATAGATTCTAGGTAAAAAAAAGCGGAGAGGGATAAAGTTTCGGAAAGAGATGGCATTTTTTTTGGTAGTATTAAAGTCAGCAGTGATAGACTTAGCTTACAAAGGCCTAGGAGTACTTGCCATTGCATCTTGCTCTAATGTTATTGGTATACAGAATCCTGGAGGTTGCCTTTAGGGTTTAGTCTACCCATATATCGCCTATTTAGTTTTAATGGACATATGATCCATTTAGTAGTTCTAACATTCTCCATTTAATATATTAAGTGATACTAAAAGGATATCTCCAATTAATATAGTGACATGCTCTGCATTTCCAAAAAAAAAAAAAGTCGACAGTGATAAGGTGGTGAACTGTGAACCACTCGGTCTACAGGCGGACCCATAGACCAAGCCTACACAAAATTTTGCCCCTAGCAATTGTTGATGACAGCTTTCCAAAGTTCAATAATAATTTATTGAACATGACCGGATGAGTATTAATTTCCAGGACTAATGACTAATCAACTTGAGGAATAAATAAGTATCATTTGACACAACATTTAATTGGAAGCTTGACAACAATAATGGACATTCACATAGCAACCACACATGAATTAGCAATACTAGTGGATGCTAGAAAAAAGAATCACTTTAAATTGCCTATATTATTGATAACATACCTATTAATTGGACAAAAGAAACTAAATTTTGGAATTCCGAAGATTTGCAGGGACTCGTTTATCTCCCATTCCCATCCCACATTTTGTCATGAATAAAACTTCATCTTGCAACCTTTAACTGTTAATCTTTTGAAAGAAAAAAACCTCTTCATGCCCAATACTATGAAATGCCAAGTCAAATGTACAAAATTTAATGTGATTTTGGCAATAGCATTTAGATCCAATAAACGTTGAAATTTTGAAGTGTTCTAGGGTTCAATGCTTACTGACTCCTATTCCCCTAGTTGCGCCACGAATAAAGATTCATCTTGCAAGTTGCTACATTAACCCGCGTAATTTTTTGGAGGGAAAAATAAGTCCCCATGGCCAATACTATGGTTATGGTTAAGAAGTTTGCTTTATTTTTTTTCAACAATGCGTGAAAATCAACCAACTTAAGGGGGGACCTACTAAACTCCACTGTCCAGGCAATTGCTAAGAAATTTGTTTTATGATTAGGAATTATTGTTGCAACTATACTTAGCACAAGACTCTAACACATTTTTTAAGATTATTTATCATTTATTTAGGACTATTTATTACAATCTTAATGGAATTGAAGAATTTTATTTTTAATAGGATTCTAGCTAATAATTGAGGATGAAAAATCCAATTAGTCTGGGTATCTTAGACATCATGAAAAAGAGAAGAAACACGATTATATTATATATCAATTAATGAATATATTTGTACATAAAACCCAAAAAGAGGCTTTTTCCTTGCTAACTTTGGAGGCTATTGTTGTTGTGTAATAATATAAGGTCTACCTTTCTTTTTCTTACATTATGCTGTGCTCCTTGCCCACCAATTCAGGTTTGAGACTTGGTGGAGTTTTAGCTCAGTTGTATTCATGAAGTACCTGATATGCCAATTTAAGGATGAATTGATTAAACGGATTAAATGGCGAGTGTGCATACACACAATGCTTTGTTAATATCGCTTCCCCTGTTTACAAATGTGTCATGCTCCCACATCTGGATAAAATTATAGTTAATATTTCTTCATTACCCTAATTAGTTTTTCAGTCCTATTATAAACTCACCGCATACATCCAATACATCACTATTCCCCTACCACTCTCCAAATCAAATCCCTAGCTACGTACATTTTTTAGTCCATGTTAGTGTTTTGTGTAACACTTTTGGTTTCGCAATTTACATGTTTGCAACTTCTTTTAATTGCATTGCAGACACTTCCAAGCACAAAATAAAGACAACTACAAATAAATTTTCTTGAATTAATGCAATTAAGTGAATTGTAATTATATATGATTTATGAGCGATGTTTACATATGATTTATAACTTTTGATAGTTGCATGTGCAAATTTTTGTTTGTTGGAATTGATATTAAAGAAATACAAGGAGAAAAAAGAGAGAGAATTGCAAAACGAGTTTGAATACAGGCTCTTTTTTCCATTTTTTATTGAATCTCTTGGAGAATGTTCTTAATAAACAAAGCTAGTTTAATTGACTAAATACCTACAAAATCAAGAAAAACAATTCGTTAAAAACATTTGAATAGCCCACCCCTTGGAAGTGTCACATCTACTTGTGTTAAGATATTGTAAAACTTTATTTCAAAAGTTCGCCCGTGTGAATTATGAGAAAGTTGTTTTAGTGTAGCAAAAAGTATTAAACATACATGACAAAAATGAATTTTCAATAAGGTGAACTGCTACTATTACCACGCTATTGCAACTTATGAAATCATGCCTCAAGGATAAAAATACTATAAGCATTCTATTAACATAAAAAGAGAAAACACCTAGGCATGCAGGTTGAGCTACTGGCTTTCCACAAATAGTGTTGTTATTAGGGACCTATATTATGTGTATCCAAGCAAAAAAAAAATTAAATGTAGCATATTTGTTCATAATTTTCTACAAATAACTAGTTGACGCTATCTTTTTTGCATTTTTAGCTATGTTTTTTCTAATATTACATGTCAAATGTAACAAAAGATTTTAATAGAATGGGTCAAATGTGGACGTAAGAACTTGCATAGTTTCAGGTGGAAAACTTCATTGTCACCTGATTCTTTTGAATTTTAAGGTGACATACATAATGTGGTATCTGATTCCAAGTCATAAAGCATAATATATATAAGTTGCTTAAGATGGAAGCTTATCTGCTATATCACAAGAAAGGTAGGTCTACCATAATTTAAACTTAATCCATAGAAAGAAACCAAAAAACTTATAAGGCAATTCCTACTCTGAATCCTAATGATTTTACCATGAGACAAAGTTTCAAATTGTCAATTAATACCATCAACCATCATAAAACCCAAATTGTAAACAAAGTGTCCAATGCAAACGCTCCACTCTACTTTGCATCTGGAATTTATGAATCATTCTTGGGTGTCATGGTTTTTTAATCTCAAGTTTTTGACTCTTCAGATTAAGCAGCAACTAAGTTATTAACATGATATGCGTAAGAGAAAGACCTAAATTGAAGGGTGAAAAAGATAGATAAAGATGAAGCGGGGAAACTTTCTTTATCTATAGGTGTTCCACCTTATAATTGAATAGCGAAAAAGATGTGTGTGTTTGTGTATATATGTATGTATGTATATATAAACATATTCGACGTTAGCCACTTCATACACTACTAAATAATACTGTAAAATTAATGTGGTGGACAAATCTATTTACGAATGATTTGCTTTGTGAATTTATAAAAAATGAAATAAATGACGTTACTTATTGTAGCATTAAGCTTCTTTGCTAAAATTAGGAGTGTTTATTGCCTGGTAATTGGAACTGTTAACTATTAATTATTTTCAATTTTTTTCCAGTTAAATTGTTAGAATATATATGGTAACTTTGGCATATGACTATAAAAGGTAGGGTTAATTACATTTAGGGTTAAATACCAAAAACCCCCTGTGATTTGACTAATATTCACTTTACCTCCCTATGATTTGGAAACCTACAATTTAACTTCCTATCGTTTCAACTAAAATGAAAGTCTAATAGAAAACATCTACAACAACGGTATTTCTATCAGACTTTCACTTTAGGTGAAACGACAGGGAGTTAAATTGTAGATTTCCAAACCATAGGGAAGTAAAGTGTACATTTGACAAACCACAGGGGGGTTTTTGGTATTTTACACATTCTCAAATGCACGAAACATTCTTCCAAGGGTTTGACTTATAGAGGGGCAATTTTGACATTTTCCGTTCAGACGTTAGTTTAGATATTTTCCGTCAGACTTTTACTTTAGTTCAAACGATGGGGAGTCAAATTGTAGCTTTCCAAACCATAGGGAGGTAAAGTGAACATTAGTCAAATCACAGGGAGGTTTTTGGTATTTAACCCTTACATTTACCTCCCTGGAGGTTTGGACATATTACTAAAGAAACCTTGTAGTATGGCAAAATAACAAAGAACCCCTAATAGTAACATCTGTTAATTTGGTCTAACAGAGCTGGTTAAAAGTCCAAAATGCTATTCCTAGAATAGGGAATTACGAAAACATATGTAAAATGCTAGTAAAACACTCCTCTCCCACCGACACAGTGATGGCTTTACCCAATAATCACACCGGCTTTCCTTCCTCTCCTGCTTACCATGAAAAAGATTATAAACAATTCTTTCTCAACAAAGATGATGCAATAGGAAAAACACAAAAGAGATAACCCAATTGGATTTGCTCCAATCATGGTTAAAATTCATAATGCAGAAACAAAAGTCTGCAAAAGCATCTATAAATTTTCAGGTGAACCATATATGGTTTGGGACCTCTTCATCTACACCCAAAAGCCACCTCAAATACCATCAGATCAATCTCCTTAATTTTCCTCCAATTGGTTAGCCATGAGTTTATTATAAAAAAAAACAGAAAATATGACCCTCTCTCACGAAATTTTATTTTCAACAAATACCACAAAGGTGGTCCTCTTCTCTTGTATGAATATGATCTGCCATCAGTAGAATCAAGAGGAAATCATAATTTGTATAGATTTGGCTAGTAAGGAGATTTTGTAGTGTAGTTTTAATTGGTAGAATTTGAAGGAAGTTGCTTTGCTATTTTTTGGTTGATGTTCTTAGAGGTAGGGAGGGAGTTATGGACTTAAGGAGATTGGGAAGGGGTTGTGGATGAAGTTTGGTGTTGGAATTTGTGGAAGAACGATGCTATGCTATGTAATGTGGGGACTGCGGAATTGGGGAAAAATGAAGAATAGAAAAGAAGAGAACTTTGTGTCTGTGGAGAAGAAGGATATTTTGGGATTATCTTTAACGACTGAAGATGGCAGGAGAAATTTGATGAACCTTTTAATAATCAAAGGAGTTGACTCTTATTTAGTCAAACCACAAGGTTTATTTGGTAATATGGCTATACCTTAGGGTAGGTAAATGTAATTAACCCTAAAAAGTATGAGAGAGGAGTGTTTAAGTGAAAAAATTATTGTTAGAATTGCACAAATTTTTTTTGTGAATTTTGATTTTTTCGTTTCCAATTACTTTTTCTTTTTTTTAAAAAAAAATAATTGTTAGAATATCAAGGGTAATTTAATATAAAGTTGATATAGTAGAACTAGAACTAGATGAGAGAGATATTTAAGTGCGAAAGTACTTGTTTAGTAGCCATTTTTTTGCAAGCATTTAGTATTTTCTCTTCCAATTTTTTTTTCCCTAACTAAATGTTTAAATTGCAAAGACGATTTAACATGAAGTTGGCATTAGAGGCATAAGAAATTTAGAGAGGGGTTTAAGTGCAAATATACTTGTCATAGTAGCCATTGTTTTTATCGATGCAAATTTTTTTTTTCTAGATTGTTTTCTAAAATCTAGAGTGTTGGGCTTCCATAAAACCCCATGCCCAACATAGAGTTTATTAGTCATATTTTTATTTTTTATTTTATCAATTATGTCTCTTTCATATTTTTTTTGCTAAAGAATTGTTAAAGTGGTGATAGTTTTTTTTTTATAATAATTCGTACGATGTGTTGGTGATTAATGGTTAGGTCAACAGACTTTCTATTTGTCGCATTATTAGAGTATGAGAATATTTGATTAAAATAAAAGGGTTAAAAACAAAAAAGTCCCCTGTGCTAAACCTAATATACAAATAAGCCCCCTATGGTTTCAAAATATACAACGCGACACCTCGTGCTTTGAACTAAGTTGTAATCGTGACGGAAATCGGTAAAATTAACGAGACTGGTGTATTGGAAGTTAATAACAAATTCTTTATACTTAATTTTTAGCAAATATTCCTATTGTACCCCTTAGCCCCCAATAAAACTCCCTTCCAGCGATGCTTGTGTACAGAATCGATTTCTACTTGATTGAGAGAAATTGAACTAGCCTTTGGGAGAAATCAAATTACCACCCGAATTCCCACCGGTATCATAGAATTACTAGGTACCGTATGAACAGGCATGAGAAAACCCCTGTATGGCTTCTTCAATTTCTCGATAAAGAGAAATATGACCAACAGTGGTTCGAATATATAGAAAAAGAATTTCTTTTTTTATACTTTTTACTATTAGATAGTGTCCATAAATCTCATAATAAATCCCTAAAGATTCATAGTGAACTTCAATGGGAATTATAGCACGACACTTGTATTGCTCTCCCACAACCCCGTTTTCACGGTTTAGGCTGCTCCCATTTCGCTCGCCGCTACTACGGGAATCGCTTTTGCTTTCTTTTCCTCTGGCTACTAAGATGTTTCAGTTCGCCAGGTTGTCTCTTGACTGCCCATGGATTCAGCAGCAGTTCGAAAGGTTGCCCTATTCGGGAATCTTCGGATCTATGCTTATTTTCGACTCCCCGAAGCATTTCGTCAATTACTACGCCCTTCCTCGTCTCTGGGTGCCTAGGTATCTACCGTAAGCCTTTCCTCGTTTGAACCTCGCCCTTCACTTTTATTTTAAGGCTATGCCATCCTAAGGTGCTGCTAAATGGATGGATCTTATCAACGTCCATGAATGATAGATCATAGATCGAACCACCGAATTGGAAAAATTGGGTGCTATTATATAGCTTTGTATCGGCTAAGTTCACGCAGGAGGTTTGAAAGGTAAAGCCATTCTCTAGATACGAAGTCAACCTGCGAGGAACTACTACACAATCTTGGCTAAGGTAAAAGGATTTGATTTTGGGTTTTGGCTAACAAGTGACTGAGTCATACTCAAACACACAAACACACACAAACAGATCCTACTCAACACCCCTAATCAGCAAAAATTTCCCATCACAAATGGAAATTTCAGAAATTATTTGCTTCACCTAGTCAACACCCAAATATCAACAAAAATCTCGGCTTTAAATCCAAACTTGCAGTCCCAAATCAGCAAAAATCTCCCACCAGAAATGGACATTTCAGAAATTATTTGCATGACTCCTAGTTCCAACACCCAAAATTTTAAAAAAAAATCTCGGCTTCAAAACCAAAGTCGTAGTCCCAAAACAGCAAAAATCTTCATTTTAAATCCAAAGTACTAGTCTCAAAACTCACAAAATCAGGAATTTTCTAAGGTAAACACCCAAATATTGCATATTTGGATGTAAATAACATCATCAGCCCTCAAAATCTAAGATGGATAACCCTAAATTGTAAACTAATTATAACATACATGAACTGATTTTAATTAATTATAACATGAACGAAGTATAGCATACATACCCATTTGCCTTCGATTTTCTGGAATAAATCTTCGTCTCCTTCGATCTTTTTACTTGATTCCGTTTGGTTGGGCTTTACTTCCTCTCTCTCGCTCTCGCTTTCTCTCTCTCTCTCTCTCTCTCTTCGTAGGGTTTGAAGGGAAGAAATGAGTCCGTTCAATTGCCTTTTGGGTATTATACAAGGGCATTTTGATCCTTTCATCAGTTCCTGTTAATTTTACTGATTTCCGTCAGTGTTACAACTTAGTTCAAAGCACGAGGCGTCGCGTAGTATATTTTGAAACCATAGGGGGCTTATTTGTATATTAGATTTAGCACAGGGGATTTTTTTGTTTTTAACCCAAATAAAAATTATGGCTAACTTTTCGCAATAGTGACAAAATTTATAGTCTTTTCTGTAATATATATATATATATGTATGTATTTTGGGTCCTATATCAGCTTTGGAAAAAAAAATGGAAATCAAATTCATCAAATGACGTGTAAATTTTTCCCAAAATTATTAGTGGAGATCTCAATGCATTGACCCGGGAATACGCAAATTGTACCTTAATGGCAAAGCATCCAGCGTAGCATATCTGTTGCCTTGTTAGTTATGTAAAACAGGCCATTTTTAACAAGTCATCATGTATTGCTATAGCAAGATCAAAATATTGAATGAGTAAAAGTTTAAATTTTTCATAAAGCAAAGGGAAAATGACCTGTTTCATCATTCACATTTCGTAAAAATATTCTTTTCGTGCCTCACTTTTTAAATAAAGCAAATTCATCTTTGACATTTAAAAATTAAAGCTATTATATTCCTGAACCTAATTTTCAATCTGAATCAAACCATTTAATAGCCCAGTAATAAATTTCGGAAATAGAATTAATAGATCACTTGGTCAATTTCATCATATTCACATGACATTTATTAAACCAAAAAAATAAAAATTATAACATAAAAGGCCAATCTTTGTCTTGGAATAGTGGGAATTTTTTTTTTTTTGTAAATCTTTTCATACACCGTTAGTATATCCGCTTGTGAATCTAAATGTGTATCATAAATATAAAATTTGGTGTTTAAATTTAAATTGAAATGATATGGCGGTACATAAAACCGCCAGTGTATACAATGACAATGTAGGAAAGATTAATCTTTCTTTTTTATGTTATAATTTTTTATTTTTTCTTTTTTGGTTCATTAAATTTTACATGAATATCAAATTGAGTTAACCAAATGATCTACCAATTACACTCCCAAAATTTGTAATCAGGTTGATTGGTGGTTTGATTCAGATTGAAATTTGGGTTCGGGGATGTAAGAACTTCAGTTTTTAAATGTCAAGGATGAAATTGCTTCGTTTTAAAAGTGAGGGACGAAAAGAATATTTTTGTGAAATGTGAAGGATGAAACCGATCATTTTTCCTAAAGCAAAAGCTAGGTAAATAGCAGCATATCACGTATATAGCTAATTGATATACTTAATCTTAGACTACTATATCATCTTTGATGTAAGACAAAAAATTAAATATCACATATTGTAATAAAATTTTGGTGTACTATATTTTTATTGATTGAAATATTACTATAAAAAATACATAATAGAAGTAAATTATAAGTATTGAATTGTAATATTACTTTTAAAAATTGATCCTCATGCTCAATTTGAGATTGTCGAACAGGATGCATCAACAAATCCAAATACTACTCTTTGTTGGTACGATTAGAATTCCTTATTATCTTTGTGTAGGGTGGAATTCAAGAACGCATGATTGAATAAAAGTTTGGTTCATAAATTTTGCAACGGTGTACGTGTTGAAAAAAAACTAAAGATTGAATGGTGGGTTAATACTCTTGAATTGAGTCACCTAAAATTAGTTAACAATTAGCAGGATGGGATCGGAAAACTTTGAACTCGTTTGGATTGTAAGCTTTTAGAGTTTATGTTTTAAAAAAATATATATTGTAACAATTTAATATACGTGAAGTAACAAAATAATTAGAAAACATGTCTGATACAATGTAAAATGTAACGCATATATATATATATATATATAAGTTGTTAGTTAACTATGTTATTTGATCTTTTATCTTATGTAGAAACTATTTGATTTTGTTCTTATATTGTTCAAATAGGTCAAGAGCTCAATTGGAGATAAAACCGGTCCAAAAATGTGGCGTGAAAAAGTAATGGAAGAACAAAACATGAAGAGTAAGAGGTTTAGTAGGATTGACATATTTCAATATTTTGCAATAATTTGAGCTACTAAAATCGGATTGAGATGATTCTTGATTCAATTTGAAGTTAAGAGAACAATCTACAATTATTATGAGACATCAAAGTCTGGTTCTCATGTTTTCATAACCAAATATTCAAAATACTAAAGTATAGTTGCGCTGCGATGTTCTTTTGACCAATTCTTAGTATTTTGGGCAGATTTCAGCTTTTAGACCTCCAAATAATATGATTCTTATGGCATTGGAAAATTAATTCAAAGGATTACAAGTTTCATGTTTGAGAAAGAGCTGATTCGGCCTCGTTGATGGAGATTTTTGGCCTTGAAATGAATCCGTGCGCGGATCGGAATCGATCCATCTGCAAATCCAGTGTAACTTGCACCAATCTTAAGTTCGGTTTTCTTGCTAGTATTTCTCTGATCCCAACACTAGCGCTTGAGTTTAGGCAGGTGTTTGCGCCAGTGTTCATCAGAAAAATGTGTGAAATTGTCATTTTTTAACTGCAATAAACCCAATCCTACTTCGTTTCAAGTACTACTTTAAGAAACTATAAATTGGAGCTATCTAAGACCTATTTCAGTATGGAAAAACATTAGTCTAGACCAATTTTAACATCTTTTCATCATTTATTCTTGAGAGACCAAGATCAAAGAAGGCAAATCAAAGACCACGCAAGGAGAAGATTATAGCAAGCAACTGAGAAGTTTTCTTACTCTTTTTCTTATCTTTGTAACAACTCTTTAAATTCATGGTTTTAATTTTCTAATCATGCTGAACTAAATTGTTTCTAGGGTTAGGGTTTTTATGAAGGAATTTAATTAGTTTTTCTAGTTTAATTTCTTATCTTTTGTTATGATTTATTTATCTTGATTTAATTACGTGTTTATACTTGGCCACCATAGACAGACTCTTAGGGTTTGTATTGAATTGAAAAGGGATACACAGCTATACACTATATAAGTAAATATACTTAACCTAATTACAAGAGTAGGTTGGGGTTTGTATAATGCACTTATATCACCAAAGTTTTTAAAGGATTTAATTGAATACTTGTGATTTCGAGAAAGACGTAGGATTTAATTAGGCACATAGATAATCTAAAATACAATTATATAATGCATTTATAGTTTGTTAAGAAATTAACTAGATAATTAACTCAAATTCTAGATTAAAGCCTGAAACCCTATGTTCACATCTATTATTTACTTACCACTACTTTACTCTTTTATTACTTAGTTAGAAAATACAACTTGTTAAATTTTAAATTTTGTTGTTTTGATTGAATAATTAAAACAAAAAATTAACTTGTTTATATGAATTTGATCTTGATAATTTATTATTACGATCGAACCTGTGCAGTTGTAAGAATCTGTCGATCAATGTCAGGTGAATTTTTCTACAAAAACTCAGCAATCTTAATAAGACCCTTGACTAATTTGTAAGCTACATTACCTCGGACTAGGGGTGCAATCAAGTCATCAAGTCAAGTTGCTCGCGAGTAGCTTGTGAGCGGTTTGGTCAAAAGCTTGGCTCGAGTTCGGTCAAACCAAGTTCGAGCTCGAGCTCCAAAAATAAATACTCGAATGCTCGACGAGCTTAATCGAGTTTTTATATTATATTTATATTATATATTCATATTATATATATTATATTTATATTATATATTTTGAGAAAATATTACAGGTTTAGTTCAAAACTCGAGCTCAAACTCGAGTAGATCGGGCTTGATATTTACTCAAACTCAAACGAGTCGAGCTCGAGTTTAATTTTATTTTATCGAGTCGAGTTCGAGTCTAAATTTATATACTCGTTCAAGTTCGAGTAATACTGATTGTGATCGAGTTTGAACTCGAGTATGATGCTACTCGAACTCGACTCGGCTTGATAGCACACCTACCTCGGACCCAAGGGAAAGGTAGTGCTCCTATTACAATTGACAACTTGAGGAGTCCCACCACCATCCTTCCCAACTAAGTGGCCAACCAAGTAGTCATGTCACATTCCGGAATTCTAACTTTAGGCAACCAATTGACGGTATTTTACTATATCTTTTGCTCTTCTGTTTAGTCCTGCCTTCGTACGGATTTGATGTGATAATTCTATAATAATTGTATCGGTTTGGACCACTATACCATATTTAATTTAGATGTTTATTGTTCTACAAATTACTCCTAGAAATTAAGAATAGACTCACACACGCACCTATAGAAATAAAAAGATGGCTCCCATATTCTCTCTCCCTAATAAATGCTAGCGGGCAATTATACATTTCCTTTACATGTTTGCCCTCCATTCTTTTTTATTTCAAGGGAGACAAGTAGGGAAGCATACAAGAAATTTTGCACTATTTCAATGGTATTTTTTTGAAAGTCAAAGGAAGGGTTTTTTTAATATAAAATGATTTGAATCCAAAACCGCTTACTTACAACCCTTCCCATCTTTGCACCCAATCCAACCCCCTCCCTTCCTCACTTAGGAGGGGTAGTTACTTACCCTCATCTCTACATATAGGCTATCAATCGAGTTATTTGAGTCGAGTTTTGATAAGTTTAAGTTCAATTCACAAACGAACTTTTGAATTTTTGGACTTTTGGGTTCGAGAGTAGATTAAAAGGCACAAGCTCAATTCATACTTGTACATGAGCTTTGGGTTCAAATTGAGCTAAGCCTAAATTCATAATTAAATACATAATTATATTTTATAATTATAAATTACTATGAATTTAAATATAAATTATTAATATTTTATGTTATAATATGTACACTTATAAATTATAACTATTATTATATATTTTTTATATGTATAATTTATAATTATACTTATACATGACCAAGTCTTAATTGAGTCTGAACCTAATAAAACTTAAATTCTACTCATATTTAATTCAGATTTAATAGTTAAACCTAAATTCCCTGATCCAATTAGTATCAGGTTCAACGGGGTTTTGAGTCCGACCTAGTCCCTTGACAGTCCAACATAAAGCTGTCTCTGCCCCTATCCTTCTCCATCATTGTTTCAGATATGATTGTCCAACCAACATCGGTGGCTTAAGGGAGACGGGGCAGGGATGGTCATCAGAAGGACCGTCCCTGAACAGTTAACGGCTAGGATTTTGTTCAAAAAAATTGTACGGTTCAGATCACTTCTTGTACTGCATTGTTAATAACGTGTGTGGGATCCATAAAAATTTATTCTAAAGTTACACGTTGTGCAAACAAAATTACACCGTGTGCAAACAAAGTTACACAGTATGCAAAATGCACAAAATCGTTAGAAACGGTTGCAAGTGCAACCGTTCCTACCTGGGGTCTAGAAGCTAGGCAATTCCGGTAGCCTTCCTTCCTGCCTTTCTGGGAATTCCCTCGACAAGGGCCCGCTATCCTATACCTAAATCAATGGTGGTCTCCTGTTACTTCAACTACTACCGTCTTCCTTAATACTCAAGAATCGTGCTCCTAGAATTAGTGAAAATTCAAAGATAAAAAGGGAACATATTAACATAATACGTGCTTTTGGCAGAGTCTCAAGGTTTTCAGCTTCTTCAAGTTTGCCTGCAATTTCAAGGTAAAAATAGATCATACTTCATATGATTTTGTAATTTTTGGAGTTGTTTTCTTACTTTATCATGTTATAATAGCTTTACGTGTCATGGAAATCTTAATTCGATTACCATCCATTCACCAACACTCAAAAATCATGCTTCTTGTAGTAGTGAAAACTAAATGAAAATATATAACACACTTTTGTCTATTGGCAAAATCTTGCAGTTGTCAGCTTCTTCAAGATTTACTTTTCCTAAAAATTTGCTTCTCAATCTTAATTTTGTAATTTTTTAAAAGTTGTTTCTTATTGTCATCATGTCAAATTTAACTTTATGAGGCACAAAGATCTTCATCACTTCTTTTTTCTTTCAACTAGGGGTGCTCTTTTTTCGCTTTCACATGATTGACATTTTACATAGGTGCAGGGTAGGGAAAGGGAGGGAGGGGGAAAGAGGAAGGGGGAAGGGAGAGGAGGAAGAAGGAGTGGGAGGTTGGCTGTGGAAGGTGGAGAGTGGTGGTTGCAAGAGGTGGGGGTGATGGTGGAGGAAGAAAGGGGGTGGTATTTTATTTTTATTTATTTATTTTGTGTGTAGATAAAGAAGAGTTGTATTTCGGAGTTTTTGGATTGTTTTTTGGGGAGCTTTGGAGTTAATGTCACTATAGCATACAGTTGCAGTAGGGATAAAAATTTTTGGAAAAACTCTAATCCAAGCAGAGTAAGTTTTTTTTAGGAGACCTTTATGGCTAGATTTAGGGATTGAAATACTAATTTCATCTCATTCATTATGTAGTTCAGCAAAATCAGTTGTAACTCATAAATTCTTCTGCTTTGTAGTCATATTCTTCATTACTACTACATATTTATAGATTCATTTTTAACTGAAATCTTAAAGTACAGAAATGAACAAAAAGCTTCCTCAATAACTTGACAAGATAACCTCTCTCTCAAAAACGTTAGCCGGTGATTAATGTACCTGTATGGGGTGCAATTTTTAGCACATGATCGCTAATCATCTGACTGTGATTCTGTCAGGATGCAGAAGTTAAGCCATCATGCGGCATCGTTTTTGTAATCAATCAGTAGGGAAACAGGTTAAGTGCAACGGTGTCGTTTCAGGACCAATTAGTGGAACGGTGGCGTTTCATGGGTATCAGATTCAGTTAGAATTAGTTAGTTGAGATTAGTTGGAGTCGGTTAACCACACTTATTTGTACGTAAACATCCAACAGAAATAGAAGGCAAGAATAATCACAGAATCTCATTCTTTTCATTCTTTCTCTCTCTATTCCTCGCTCTCTCTCTTTCTGCTCTGTTTTCTCTAGTTCTCTCTCCCCTTTTTACTCGTTTTTCCCCCAAATTTAAGTGTAGAATCCCGAATGTTGAATCCAGGATCCTGACATTTGGTATCAGAGCAGGACGGATCCTCGGAGGAAGTGGAATTCCATGGCAGAAAGCACCCGGTTCAAGACCTTGGAGGAACAAATCAAGAAGCAAGATCTCAAGCTCCAGGAAGTAATGGAAGGATTGCAGGCTTCACAGGCGCAGCAGCTGAGAATGAGGGAGGAGTTCCGGACGGAATTGGAAGGAAGCAACTTGAGGATGGAAGGTTTGGTGGCAGAAATAAAGCAAGAACTCAGCATCTTTATGAAGGCGTTGATGAACAGGGAGAAAGCTGCATCAGAGGAAGATAGGTTGAGGATTGAACAAACACCACTGTTGCTTACACCGCCATTAAATCAGAGACTACCAGTAGGAGTTGATAACAACAGGATGGCAAGGAAAGAGGTAGGTAGGTTCTTGGTCCCAAATCCTCCAAAAATTGACTTGCCTATGTTTAATGGGGAGAATCCGAGGGAATGGATTAGAAAATGAAACAAATATTGTTTAAACTATCAAATTCCTGAAGATCATAAAATGGAAGTCATAGAAATGTACTTAGAGGGAAGGGCAGACAACTGGTTTCAAGGAGTCAAACTGGAGAAACCAGGTCTAGTATGGGGAACCTTCATGGAATTGTTGTATAAAAGGTTTGACCACAGGAGTGGCAGGGATGTGGTAGAAGAATTTAATAAACTACAACAATTAGGGCAGGCAGAGGAGTATCAAGAAAAGTTTGAAGAACTCAAAACCCTCATGATGCTTAAGAACCCCCACCTAGGAGAGGAATACTTCGTATCTAGCTTCATCAGTGGACTCAAGAACGAGATTAAAACAATGGTGAAAATGTTGAAACCCGCAACCTTGTCCAAGGCATTTGAGATGGCTGTGCTACAAGAAGATGCATTGAAACTCCAGACCAAAAGCTGGAAAAGTGCACCTGAAGGCAGGTTTGGAATTTCCAGAAGTCCTTCCCAACAGCAGAGCCATAGTCCTCACTATAAAGTTCCTTCTGTCAGTACCTTCAGGAATATCTCATTCAAAGGAAAGCCAATTTCTGCTGCAGATATTGAACCTAAAAGGCTATCAGCTCAAGAATTACAATACAGGAGGAGTAATGGGCTTTGTTTCAAATGTGGAGAAAAATTTGGACAAGGTCATCAGTGCAAGTCAAGTCACCTAAATCTTTTGATCACAGAAGAGGAAGAGGATTCTGAGTTTAAGGATGCAGTGGGTGAACAAGATGAAGCTACAGGCAATCCTGGACAAATCATGGAAATGTCCCTTCACACATTGTCAGATGCATTGCAAAGGAAGACAATAACTCTGGTAGGGAAGCTGGATGGGGAAGAAATGCTGATACTAGTTGACACTGGGAGCTCAGACAGCTACATCAGCAGTGAAAAAGTAATTGCCTTTGATGTTCCTTATCGAATGGTTGAGCCTTTCTCTGTGATAGTAAGGAATGGAGCTTGTGTAACTAGTAAGGTCATTGTCCTAAGGTGGAGTGGGAAATCAATCAGCACAAATTCTGCTATGATTTAAAAGTAATGGACCTGAGTGGCTGGGACATCATTTTGGGAGTGGACTGGATGACTCGCTTTAGTCCCATCACTTTTGATTTCCATCAGTTAACCATCTCCCTACACAATCAAGGGGAAGTAGTTCAGCTAAGGGGACAAGCTGAAAATTGTGACTTGGATCTTATTAGGGGGAGTGATCTAAGGAATTTTATTGAATATAAGAAACAGATGTGTCTAGCAATGAGGATGGGACAAATGTGCAATCAGAAAAGGGGGATATGCCTACTGAGGTTCAAGGCATCATTGATGAATTTGCTGATGTTTTTGAGACACCCTCTGACCTTCCTCCAGCCAGGGAAATAGATCGTGAGATACCTCTCAAACAGGGATCCCAGGCTTTTAAAATGAAGCCATATAGGTACCCTCATTCCCAGAAGAGTGAGATAGAAAGACAGGTCACAGACATGTTGCAGCACGAGATTATCATCCACAGCAACAGTCCCTTTGCCTCACCCATGCTGTTGGTTAAAAAGAAGGACGGGACATGGCACTTTTGTGTGGATTACAGGCGCCTGAATGAAATGACCATCAAGGACAACTATCCTATTCCAAACGTAGATGAGTTAAACAATGAATTGGCAGGCTCAAGGTACAAATCCAAGCTGGATCTCACTCCTGGCTATCATCAGATCAGAGTCAAACCCAATGACACTTACAAAACTAACTTCCAAACCCATTGTGGCCATTATAAGTTCCTGGTAATGCCTTTCGGACTAACTACCGCACCTGCAACCTTTCAGGCCCTTATGAACCAAATATTTCAACCCTATCTAAGGAAATTCGTGTTGGTTTTCTTTGATGATATTTTAATATACAGTCCCACGTTGGAATCCCACCTAGAACATCTGAAAATAGTGTTAACTGTGTTGAGAGAGCACAAACTGTTTGCTAAGAGATCGAAATGCTCATTTGCACAGCATACTGTGGACTACCTTGGTCACACTATATCTGAGAATGTAGTATCCATGGATCAGTCCAAGGTGGAAAGCATTAGAAACTGGCCTGTCCCTAGTACAATTAAAGAGCTAAGAGGTTTTTTGGGGTTAACAGGCTACTACGGGGGTTTATCAAGCATTATGGGACCCTCTGTAAACCACTTACGCTGTTGCTCAAGAAGGACAATTTCTGTTGGAATGAGGAAGCACAGAAGGCTTTTACATCTCTGAAACATATTATGTGTACTGCTCCTATTCTCAAACTGCCAGATTTTCAGAAGCCTTTCACAATCGAAACCGATGCTAGTGGGAGTGGTATTGGAGCTATACTAATGCAAGAAGGCCATCCCATTGCATTTCTGAGCAAAGCTTTGTCTTCCAGGAATTTGGGGCTGTCAGCCTATGAAAAGGAACTACTGGCGTTGGTGATGGCAGTTTCCAAGTGGAGGCATTATTTGGTAGGATATCATTTTATTATTAAGACAGATCATCAATCCTTGAAGTATTTGTTAGACCAAAAACTCACCACTACACTGCAACACAAATGGTTAACCAAGCTGCTGAGGCTGGACTATGAAATTCAATATAGAAGGGGAACAGAAAATAAGGCAGCTGATGCACTGTCAAGATTACATGGGACGACTCAAGAACCTTCTACTCAACCAGGATCTTGTTTTGCCCTTTCTACTGCCCAACCACTGTGGATACAAGAACTCCAGAAAAGCTATGAATCAGATTCTCAATGCCAGGACATTATTTCTCAGCTACTACTGGACCCTCAGGCTCACTAACCTTTTGAGTGGGACAAGGGATTGCTGAAGTACAATGGCAAACTTTATGTAGACTCAACCAGTGGACTGCGGGACAAGCTCATCCAAACACTCCATGCATCAGCAGTTGGGGGCCACTCGGGACAAAGAGGCTGTTGGCAGAAGTTAAAAGCTTTGTTCTATTGGCCTACTATGAAGAAGGATGTTATCAGACTTATTCAAGCCTGTGATACCTGCCAGAGGTACAAATTTGAGCATGTATACTACCCTGGTCTTTTGCAACCCTTGCCTGTTCCTCGCATGGCCTGGACTCATGTGACTATGGACTTCATAGAGAGTCTGCCAGAATCATAAGGCTATGACACAGTGATGGTGGTGATTAACAGATTCACCAAAGTGGGACATTTTCTTGCATTATCTCATCCATTCACTGCCAAACGAGTAGCTCAACTCTTCCTGGATCACATATTCAGGTTGCATGGCATCTCAGAATCCATAGTATCTGATAGAGACAGGATCTTTACTAGTGCTTTCTGGCAGGAGCTTTTCAAGTTACTGGGCACGGAATTGAGTTACAGCTCAGCCTATCACCCTCAGTCTGATGGACAGACGGAACGTCTCAACCAGTGTGTCGAAGCCTACCTGAGATGCATGACTGGGGGAATTACCCCACCACTGGAACAGGTGGCTAGCACTAGCTGAATGGTGGTACAACTCCTCCTATCACTCAAGTTTGCAAATGACTCCATTCGAAGCCTTATATGGGTACCAGCCTGTTCCCTTGCCTTTAGGACCTCATTTTGACACAATCATACCAGCAGCTTCCCATCTACTCCAAGAGAGGTTGAGGATCTCCAGCAGCATCAGGGATCACCTACTCAAGGCATAACAAAGGATAAAGTTCTTTGCTGACCAGAAACGTACTGAACGACTTTTGAGGTAGGTGACTGGGTATTTCTGAAGCTGCAACCTTATAAACAGCAGTCAGTAGCTATTAGGAAGTGCCTCAAGCTGTCTGCAAGGTTCTATGGTCCTTTCCAGGTGACAGCTAAGATAGGGCATGTGGCTTATCGTCTTGCATTACCTGCAGGAGCAAAGATTCACCCCGTATTCCATGTCTCCTTGCTTAAGAAGAAATTGGGACCTCTGCAGCCCATTTCAACTACACTGCCTGAGATTGACACTGATGACCAGTGTCCTCTGCAACCAGAATCCATTCTGCAACGGCGGGTGATCATGCGAAATGGACAGTCGGTGATACAATACCTCATCAAATGGTGCCAACTCGATCAGGAAGAAGCTTCATGGGAAGACAAAGATTTCATACACGCACAATTTCCTTAGTTTTAGTCTTGAGGACAAGACTGTTAAAAGGGGAGGGCAATGTCAGGATGCAGAAGTTAGGCCATCATGCGGCATCATTTTTGTAATCAATCAGTAGGGAAACAGGTTAAGTGCAACGGTGTCGTTTCAGGGCCAATTAGTGGAACGGTGGCGTTTCATGGGTATCAGATTCAGTTAGAATTAGTTAGTTGAGATTAGTTGGAGTCGGTTAACCACACTTATTTGTACGTAAACATCCAACAGAAATAGAAGGCAAGAATAATCACAGAATCTCATTCTTTTCATTCTTTCTCTCTCTATTCCTCGCTCTCTCTCTTTCTGCTCTGTTTTCTCTAGTTCTCTCTCCCCTTTTTACTCCATTTTTTCCCGAATTCAAGTGTAGAATCCTGAATGTTGAATCCAGGATCCTGACAGATTCTTGGCTCATGATGACTAATTTGTTCAATGCATGAGCTCTCAACTGAAAGTTTTTTGTTAGCTCATCACCAGATGCACGTGCATCACACGTGCTTTTTCCTAGTTCTTTTTTTAGAAATACTACAAAAGGTATCTATCTGAGAAACTGATAGAGGTGGAAACTGATAGAGGTGGTTCTCGTGCATAGATCTTTTTTGCCTTTTCGGGAGAAAGAAAAGACATATAGTTGATCGATGAAATTTCTATCGCATTGCATTGAAGAAAAATGACAACCATCAGCTACATCAAGTGAATTAAATTTACACTACTAGGTACAAAACCAATGGTTCTTAGATTTCTTTATTTTCATTGACTCTTCTTCAGATTCTGATTATGTTGGGTATTAATCAATTCGAAAGAATAACTAGTTTACAAAGATAAAAGATAAATGGAGACAGGGTATGGGACGATTAGTAGGGTAATGTATTAATGTCGTGTTCAGTGAAATTATTAAATTAAGAATCTAAAAATGCTTGATTAATTCAGTGCTTTACAATTCAAGTTCTTTAAGTTTTACAAGATTGATATTCATACAGTTTTGACATTTCGCCAAATATTGAGTGAATTATTCTACTTTTGGCGGTCGGAAGAAACTCTAGATAGGCTTAAGCTGCATAATTGTTGGATTGACTGAAGAACTTATATTTTTCCTTCTAAATCTATGGTGATTGTGTTAAACAATGTGCATGGTAACTTTGACGTCCTCCTTCATTTTAAGATTCGGATATACTTTAATTTGCTTTATGCATCTAAGCTTGACACATTCTTGCAATCTCTAATCCTACTAGATGATACAATCATTTGGAAAAGCTCTCGCCAAAATAACTGTGGAGTTGGTAGTAGAAAATTGCATGGGAGGGAGCGATGTGGACAACATGCAAACGCTTAAAAGAAATTGGCAAGAATTGAGCTGCAAAGCATCAGACGTAGAAGGGGAAGTGAAGAGAGAACAAATGTCAGGTAAAAAGAAAAGGAAATATGAAGTTGTCAATTAGTTGAAGAAGGTTAAAATTTTAAATCCTGATATCGATGCACTAGAAACAAGATCATCTTGGAGGCTTTCATTGAAGGAGGATCCTGTGCGGAAGCTGCAACTATAGGTGAAAGAACTTATTGATCAGAGCCGTCACTTCAATGGGTTTGTGCTCCATGCTCATGAGAACAACGGAGAACCATGCTTGCCAACCAAATTGTTTAGAGAAAAGTTCAAACAAAATTTAGAGAGAATTTGGCCATGCTTGCTGATAACATATCAAGCATTGGAATTTATGGATGGGAAGAGTTGGTAAGACCACATTGGTGAAGCACATCAATTACTGTCTCTTACATAAAATTTATCAAGTTTTTTGGGTGACAATTTCTCTAGAGCTCATATTAAGAGTTTGCAGGATAAGATTGCCAATGTCTTAGGTATTTGTTTATCAGACAAGGATGAGGAAGTAGCAAGGGCATATGTATTGCATGGGGCATTGAGGAAATTGGAGAAATTAACAATGCTCATATCAGATGATGATTGGCAAGTTACGTACTAGTACATAATGTGATATTTGATCCCAAATCATGAAACATGGTATAATCTATATAAGATGGTGGCTTATCTACTATATCTCTAGACAATTAGGCTTACGACAATTTAAATTTAATTCATAGAAAGAAACTAGGAAACTAACGAGCCAATCCTACTGAAAGTCCTAATGATTAAGATGTGGGCCTATGTGCTGTATTTCAAGAAAACTAGGTCTACCACAATTAAAACTTAATCTATAGAAAGAAACCAGGAGACTTATGAGCCATTTCCACCTCTAAGTCCTGATGATTTTACCATGAGACAAAATCCCAAGTTGTCAATTAATAGCATCAATCACCATAAAATTCCAAACTGTAATCAAATTATCTAGTAAAACTAAGTTCAATGAAGTAAAAGTTGAAACAGAATCCAAAGTTAGATTGAATTAGTCGCAAACTATCCAACCTATTCTATTGGAGATTTCAAGTTCAAAAGACAATAATAATATTGGATTGGATTGGCATATATTGCCTAATCTGTAAATTAAAAGACCACTTTTAGCTTTTGCCATGCCTTCCAAGTCTAGAAAAGATGAGTTCTTTGAGGGACTCCTTTTCTTTTGCGCTTGGACCTGGCAACACTTGTAGCATCTAAGGAACACTCCAGTGATGAGCTCTGCATTGCAAGATGCTATTTCATTTCTTTTATCTTTCTTGAAAATGCCTCCACCTATAGATATTCAAGTTCAAGGATCCAAGAATATATAATCATGATAATTCTTTGATTTCTTACTAAATAAAAAAGGATTGTGCAACATAGAGCAAAAATGTTAAGAGTATAAAGTGGTTGATTGCAATGCACCTCTTAAACTTTCACTCAATTGCAAAAGGCCCAAAACATTGAATTTTGGCTCTATTCTATCTTGGATTATTGATGTTAAAAATTTGTTTAAAACGAACCAAGACAATTTTTCCCTTATTCAAATATTTGAAAAACTCACATTTTTGTCTCTTTCTTTGGTATCGTATTCCATTCACATTTTATTAATTTTCTCTCGTACACTACTTTATACATATTTTCCATCCTCTCAAACACCACTATTCAATTTCGTATTGTATGTTTTCTTTTGCACAACCCTCTTATATCTACAATTTCAACCATTCTTATATAATAAGGTACATAAACTTATTATCCTCTTGATAGCCTTTCCTTAATGCTGAATCAGAAGCTTGTTAGGGTGGTTGTTTCTATTTAATTTTTGGTGAAAATTGTCACCTATTAAATCCAAAATCTATATAGCGATTATTAATAAATAAATTAACGATAAAATTGTGGAAACGTACCTGGATTCATATCGACAAACTACTATGTGAATCTGTAAAGATATTGGGGTGGCATTTTAGGTCAACATGTATTTGCCAATTCTTAAGAGAGTCCTTTAGTATCTCTATGGTATCTTTCCTGACGATAGAATATTAGGGAAGAGTCAATTTTGTGGTATTAGAAAATACGACAAAATAGAATACCTGTGACCTGGGGACCATAACCCTATTTATAAATAACATTTCTATTACCTTTTGGATCCCTATTTTAGCCCATCATAGAAATAGGAACCCTTAAATTTCTACACATTAAATACCTACATCTTATTAGATACATTAAATTCAAATCATGTTTGATTATTTTAATTGGATTTAACCTTGTTTGACAGTTTGCATTACATAATTATTCATATATTAATCCAACATTAGATTAAGGATCCAACAATCTCTCACTTGGACTACATGTGTAATTTTATAATTATGTTTTGCAATTAACTGTATGACCTCAATTTTACTATCATTATCATAATGTATCTGTAACCAATTCGGTCCATCAATTATATCAACATAGGATCAAGGAGGTCTTTGTTATATTTTCATAACTTGACCCTTCAATGGTCACATATACTGATATAATTGAATGACATGAATCATGATGTGGATGTATAGCATAGAAATTTCATGTATTGTGATTATAATATGTCTATTTCTAATTGGTTCATCTTAAATTTTTATGAGATCAAACCATACCAAAGTTAGAGTATAAATAAATCCAAATTTAATTTATGCATAAAATATTCTTAAATCATTAATAACCGAAAGGTATCATAAGAACATCTAAAATAACAAACTCCCACTCAAACTATATATCGTTTGATAACATAACACTCATACGAGCAGTATGTTTATGAAATATTTTGGGTGACAATCTTTTAGTAAGCGGGTCCGCAACCATGGAGTTTGTCCCAATATACTCTATCGATAACTGTCCACTCTGTACTATTTCTTTAACAGTCAGGAACTTGATATCCATATGTTTAGATTTTGTTGAACTCCTGTTATTATTAGAATAGAGGACTGCTGACTTATTGTCACAAAATAATTTGAGCGGTCCTTCAATACTATCCACTACACGTAATTCTGTGATAAAATTTTGCAATCAAATTTGATGATTGGATGCCTCATAACAAACTATAAACTCTGCAATCATAATAGAAGATACTATGAGAGACTGTTTAGCACTCTTTCAAAATATGGCACCTCCAGTCAATAAGTAGAAATAGTTTGACATTAATTTCATAGTATCTTGGCATCCAGTATAATCAGAATCAGTATACCTAATGATCTCTAACTCATCTGACATTCGATATGTGAGCATGTAATCTTTTATTTTCTGTAAATACCATAAGACCCGTTTGATTGCTTTTCAATGATCTAATCCATGATTACTTAAATATCTACCAAACATTTCAATAATGTACGCAATATCCGAACATGTACATATTTGAACATATATTAGACTCCCTACTGCTGATGCATAAGGATTCTTTTGCATCTATTTTTCCTCAAAAGCATTCTTAGGACATTGTTCAAAATTAAATTTGTCTCCTTTAGTCACAGAGGTGTCACCTGATTTATAATTTTGCATACCATAACTTTTTAAAATCTTTTCGATATAGTCCTTTTATGATAGTGTTAAAATATTTCGAGAGCGATGCCGGTGTATCTGTATATCTAACACAAAAGATGCATTACCAATATCTTTCATCTCAAAATTTTTAATTAGAAATTTCTTGATTTCATGCAATAGACCCATATCATTACTTGCAAGCAAAATGTCATCAACGTACAATACCAGAAAAATATACTTGCTTCCACAGAATTTATGGCATATACAATCATCTACTAAACTCATTTTAAAACCAAATGAGATGATCATTTGATGAAATTTGAAATACCATTGTTGAGACGCTTGTTTGAGCCCATAGATGAATTTTTTAGGTTTGCAAATCATATTCTTTGGATCTCATGATACAAAGTCTTCTGGTTGTACATATAAATTGTCTCATCAATGTTATCATTGATAAACACTATCTTTACATCCATCTGATGTAACTCAAGATCGAAATGCACCACTAATGTCATGATAATTCTAAAAGAATCCTTTAAAGAGACCGGAGAGAAGATTTATTTATAGTCGATACCTTCTTTTTGTGTAAATCTCTTGGCGACAAGACGAGATTTGTATCTTTCCACATTGCTTTTTGAATGCCGTTTGATTTTAAATATCCATTTACAACCAATGAGTTTCGCTCCTTCTGGCAATGGGATAAGATCTCAAATATTATTGTCCTTCATGAATTTAATTTTCTCATTCATGGTATCGATCCACTTTTAAAAATTTGAACTTGTCATGGCTTGACAAAAGTTGATTGAATTATCTTCCATCAATCCAAAGTCATCCTTATATTCTTGGAGAAAAATAATATAATCATCTAGCACTGCACTTCTCCTTTTCTCTTGTGGATCTTCTTAATGGCACTGGTTATTAGAAAGGAAGAGTTTATTCTTCTATACAGTTTACTCTTCGATATTGTCTTGATTTGTCATGTCATGATCAAGTTCAAGAATAGGATTTTGAGCAAGATCAATGACACCTATTGGAATATTAATATATTTCTCTTTAAAGACAATATGCTTTACTGTATTTTCTTTCCCAAACTCGATATCCTCAAAGAACCGGACATTTTTTGTCTCAAATATCAATTTAGTTGTGGAATCATGAAACTTGTAACCTCTGAATCTTTCAGATTATCCAATAAAATAACAACTACCTATTTTTTAATATAATTTCTTTTCATTTGGCCTGTAAAGCCTTACTTTAGTTGGACACCTCCAAACATGCAGATGTTTTAAAGTGAATTTCTTTTTTCTATCCAAACCTCATAAGGGGTTTTGATAGTTGCTTTAGTTGGAACTCTGTTAAAGATATATGCTGCAGTTTTAAGTGCTTCTCCCCAGAGTGGTTCTAATAAGGTAGAATGACATACGTCTTTAAACGTTCTATTTTGTCTTTCAGCTACACTATTCATAGTGGATGAATCCGGCATAATATATTATGGGACGATACTGTATTTCTCTAGGTATTTAGCAAATGGTCTTGAATGTTGTTTATCTGAACCGTCATATCTACCATAGTACTCACCACCACGGTCAAATCTGATGCTTTTAATTCTTTTATTGAGTTGATTTTTAACTTCAGCCTTAAAAATTTTTAACACGTCTAGTGATTATGACTTTTCTAAAATGAGATATATATATAGCTATATATTAAAAATTTGTCTATGAATATTATAAAATATTATTGACCATTCCAAACAGATGTAGGAAATAGTTCACAAATATCTGTATGTATAAGTTCTAAAACATTTGAGGACCTATTGGGTTCAAATCTCCTTTTATTGGTTTGTTTTTCCTTTATACAGTTAACACAATTATCAAAATTTATAAAATTTAAAGGGTCGAGAATTTTATTTGACACAAGTCTTTTCATTCTTCATTTGGAGATATGTTCCAATCTCTTGTGCCATAATGCAACTAAATTTTCATTGGTTAATTTTCTCTTTACTCCTCTAGTACTCAATTACAGAGATTCATTAAATGAAACAATTGTATCAATCAAATATAAATTATCGTAGTGCATTGAAGAACCAGAACCAACCATTTTTGAGTCATAAAAATAAGGGCAAATTCTATTTTACCCCCCTGTGGTTTAATGTTTTTTTACATAACCCTTCTATGATTTCAAAAACTATACATAACCCCCTTATGGTTTAGATTAAAGTGTCAAAGTGACGGGAATGACCATTCGTAATGAAGTCACCTAAAATGTCAAAAATACCCTTATGTAAAGTTGAAAATTATTTATTAACCAATGGGGGTTATGTGTATAGTTTGAAAACCATAAGGGGGTTATATGGTAAAGTATTAAATCATAAAGGGGTTATATAGTAAAATAAAAAAAATCATAGGGGGTTAATGTGTCATGTATTTATAAGGGTAATTTCGACATTTTTAGAAGTTCCGTTACGAGTGACTATTTTCATCATTTTGACACTTTAATGCAAATCATGAGGGGGTTATGCATAGCTTTTGAAATCAGATGGGAGTTATGTAAAAAAATAGTAAACCACAGGGGGGTAAAATGTAATTTGTCCTAAAATAATTCAAATTTTCCATTTCAAATGAACAAGGATATTCAAATTTGTTCAAAGCAGAAATAGAAATTAAATTTTGTTGAAAAGACAGTACAACAAATGTCTCATTGAGATCCAAATAAAACCCGTTCTTTAACAATAATCTAAAAACTTCAATTGCCTCAACTTGAACTGTTTTGCCATCCCTCACGTATATATATTTTTCATTGTCATTAGGCTTTCGGCAATTCAGGCAACCCTGCATAGACACATTGATGTGAGTTATTACACCAGAATCTAACCACCATGTGTGTCTAAGTATTGTTACACCAGAATCTAACCACCATGTGTGTCTAAGTACTTGAGTTAAATTAACCTCAGAACAAATAAAATTAAGAAACATATCTTTCTTAGTATATCAAGAGTGATAGTTGGTGCATTACTTCTTTTTATGCCACTCAACTCCACAAAAGAAACAACTATTCTTTCCCCGATCATCTGATTTCTTTTGTTGTTTCTTTTGTGGTGCTGTACCTACAGCTCATTTTTCTTTCTTTTTCTTAAGTCCCATACTTTTATTATTAGTGGTTGACACCAGATGGCATTGATGTGAGTTGTTGCACCAAAATCTAACCACCATGTGTGTCTAAGTACCGAAGTTAAATTAACTTCAGAACAAACAAAATTAAGAAACATATCTTTCTTAGCACGCCAAGCGTGATAGTTAGTGCAATACTTTTTTTTATGCAATTTAACTCCACAAAAGAAACAACTATTTTTTCTCTGATCATCTAATTTTTTTTTTGTTTCTTTTGTGGTGCTGTATCTACAGCTCCTTTTTCTTTCTTTTTCTTAAGTCCCTTACTTTTATTATTAGTGGTTGACACCAGATGGGCACTTTCTATCTGATCTTGCTTCAACCTTTTCTCTTACTATACACAGTGTGAGATGAGTTCATTTAAAGATCAAGTCTCCTTTTGACAGTTGTAACTCACCTTAAATTGGTTAAACTATATAGGGAGAGATATTAAAATCAAATGTACTAGTAACTCTTCAGAGAGTGTCAATTTAAGTGCATTTAATTTTGAAACAAGATGAGATATTTTCATAATGTACTCTCTGATATTACCTTTACCACTAAATTTTATTGAAACTCGGCATGTCAAGAGTGTACTAATTTCGGCATTTTCGTTCTTGACAAACCTTTTTTTAATGTCTTGAAGAAACTCTTTAGCGGTTACTGTCGTTTCTGATATTGTTCCTCTAAATGCTTTTGGAACGATTTTTTTAATGATCATAAGACACAAGCGATTCGATCTTTCCTACCTCTCATTATTTCTTTTTTTATCAGAGGTACTCTGATCTGTAAGAGGTAGGGGAGGATCATCCCTTAACGCAAGGTCGAAATCTATTACTCCAAGTACTATTAAGAGATTTTCTTTCTAGAACTTGAAGTTTGTGCCATTCATCATTGGAATATTATTGATGTTGGTAGTAATATTCGTAAAATCATTTGCAATTGAACAAAAAATATTAAATAATTAAAACAAACTCACATAAACCAAAATAATAATAAATTTAAATAAAGGTAACTCCATCTCAAGATACTGATGTTTCATTAATATTTTATCTTTAGACAAAAATATTAATTTCTAAGTGATATCTTGGTGCAATAATAAATACTGATAATAATAACATGTCAAAAAATAAATTTTTCTTTGGGTCAATTTATAAATTACATGTAAAAATCTAAATAATTATCACGTATTTATTACCACAAGTGTACATGTAATTTTATTAAATATTGACCTTCTTTTGGGCCGATCAATATTCATAAAATCACAAGTACCCAACTAATTATATTCTAAAATAAATTAATTTTTACAATAGAGGTCATTTTGGTGACATATTGTTTCAATTAATTTATTCCAAAACATATATAATTATACCAATATTAAATTTAAAATTATACAAATTAAACAAAATTTTTTTATCAAAATCAACTTTGGTCAACTCTGGTCAAAACGTGGTCAAACCTGGTCAATCCAATTAAATCTGGTCAAACGAGTCAATTGGATCAAGACTTATTGGACCAAAGGTCCATATCTATAATTTCACCTAATTTATTATTCAAGCCCAGAATTATTTTTTAAGTCCATAAATACTTTATAAAATTATATATTTAGTGGACCAAGCATATGGACTTTTATAGGGATTAAATGTCTTATCAATTTTATTAGAATTCACTTAAATTAGAGAAACTCTAATATCCTAAACACAAATACATACATATTTATTCTTGCATAAGAAAACAAGCCAAAGAAAGCAACTTAAGAACCGAAAGGCCTGACTTCATGAAAGCCGAAAACATAATTTTCGCATCCAACCAGTGAACATAGTTTGAGAAAAAAAAATGTCATGCAAATCCATATCATGACTTACGTAAACAGTCATGAACATTGAAAGTGCATGAAGACTTGTCGTCAATCATGTAGCGGAACCCACAGATGCAAAAGTAATGAAAACAATGAATGGGCACGTGACTAACTCACACAATCAATAGGACAAACAATCATAATTCTTGTGCCAGGTGTCAATTCCATTCATGTTCCAACACAATTAATTTCATGCAATATCAACAACCGTGATTTTCAAACAACCATAAAGCCGTAAACCCAAAAGTCGAAACATAAAGTAATAAATTGTGAACGGAAAAGTCAACAATTATGATTTCAACAAGTATCTTGTTAGCTGATTGTTCACAAATATCACACATAATTTTCTTAAAATAAAAATTATCAAATCGAAATTATTTCCTAATAATCAACCATATTTAGCTTTGATACCACTTGTTAGAGTGGTTGTTTATATTTAACCTTCGGTGAAAACCGTCACCTATTAAATTCCAAATATATATGGCGATTATTAAGAAATAAATTAACGATAAAATTACGGAAGCGCACCTGAATTTATATCGACAAACTGATATGTGAATCTCCAAAGATATTGGGGTGGCCTTTGGCGTGCGCGAGGTATACATATAACATTTAACTCATCCACAATCAAGTTTTACATTTATAATTTCTAAATACCCCACACGCGATTTATCGCAAGTATACGAATCGTGAGCGAGTATAGGGTATTAAGGGTCGATCCCACAGGGAAGATTGCAATTACAGGTATTTTTCGAACTCCTTTATTATTTAAACTACCATAAACATATAAAAGTAGTGAAAATAACACTAGAAAACTTCTAGAGATATGAAATTCCTTACTACTCTTGCAAATGAGATTACCGGTTAAGTGAATGCTATTATTTTGGCTAGTTATGACGTAATTTCCTAATGTATGTAAAACCTACCCTCATAGTGAATCAACTATACTTGTAGTTAAACTATACCTACTCTCGTGCTCATGATATTAATTACAAACTCATTTTTCCTATGAAATAACATGAAATAAGTCATTAAAGCCACATAGGTGCACCTCTACTCTCGTAAGTGTACTCCCTAGGATTATCACTTCTTTGAACTAGTATTAAATTCCAATTTTCATTGCAAACTTAACACCTTAAGATTATCATAATTAATGGGGGTTTGTTTGGATTGTGGTTTATTTGTCAAAATATATTTACTTATATCATCATTACAATTTCCAACACACCTTTGTATCTTCCTAATTACCTTTTTATCTCACATACATCACATCACAAAAAGTGCTACAGTAAAAATATCTCTAATAATTCACAATCCAAACAAACCCCATGATTAGATAACCAAAAGTGATAAATAACTTGCTCAAAATAATATCACCAAATAGCCAAGTAAACATTACAAACAAAATATAGCAAGTTCAATCATAACTCTAGGCATAAATTTTAACTAAACATAATAAAAACACAAAGCCAACTTGTATTATAATTAAACATGAAATCCAATACAAGAGAGAAAGCAGTAGAAGAGATATCACCCTTGTCACATGAGATCAACCTCTTCATCTTTGCTCCTCAATCTTCATCCAACTCTAACTATAAATACAAAATGAATAAACTACACTAACTACTCTATGCTAATGAACTGAGAAAAGCTAGTGAAGACTACATTTTTGTGGAGTTTCTCTAGTCTTCCAAAGTTATCAAAATGGTTCTCCAAGGCAGCTATTTATAGAGAAATTTCTTACAAGAAATAAGGTGTTAAATCATGTCTTGAGCCCATAAACAAGCTAGAATGAGTTGTAAAACTTCTTTTGCAGCTATCTTGGACTGTTTCCATCGATATTCTTGCAGGAAAAATGGACCAAAAAGCTTATGTGGATAAAACACAATTCCTGAGAAAGTTGCAGCCGCAATTGAGGAATACGCGACTTGAGAAAACGCGGCTTCATGCCACGTTTTCACTTCTAGGCATTTGACATTATTTCGACTGCTATTTGCTCGATGATGAAGGCTGAACTAACTCTTGTGTAAAACATAAAAGTTGTAGCCCTTTGAGTTAGCTTTCCAATACCTCAAGAATCATCCCATTTGGAGCTATATAGACCGAGATATGACCAAAATAATAAAGATTGGTCAGAGCTCTATTTTCAACTTTGGACAGCTGAGTTGAATTTCGGTATTTCAACTTTTAGACTATAAAAACAGCTGAATTGGACTTTGATGTCTTCATACCAAATGTAGATACATCTCTTAGCTTCAAAATGGTTAAAGATCATCTCAATCCAATGTATGTAACCCAAGATATAGCTAAAATACCGACAGATGCCAAAGCTGACTTTTGTTTGATTCTTTTGTCCTCAAATTGCATTTCTCCTTTTACACTTCATATTTTATTTTCAGCACTCTAAATCATCATCATTCATCCAAATATCTTCTCAATGGTCTCCATTTGATGATTAAATCATTAAACCTGTAAAATATGAAATTTTTACCATAAAAATCCATAGAAATGCAATTTTCACACTTTAACCACAAAATGCATATTTTCACTAGAATCTTAGTTAATTATTTATAAAACTAAATAAAACACACCAAAACTAATCAATAATGCATACTAAAAATACGTAAAATATACTCTTATCAGCCTTCTAGATCAACACATATTTGCCAATCCTTGAAAGAGTCCTTTAGTATCTCTCTGATATCTTTCTTGACAATAGGATATCAGAGAAAAGCCAATTTTGTGGTACTAGAAAATACGACAAAATAGAATACCTGTGACCTAGGGACCATAACCCTGTTTATAGATAACATTCCTATTACCTTTTAGATCCCCATTTCAGTCCATCATAGAAATAGGAGCCTTTAAATCTCTATACAATAAAGGCCCATATCCTATTAGATACATTAAGTTCAAATCATATTTGATCCCTTTAATTTGATTTAACCTTATTTGACAATTTGCATTACATAATTATTCACATATAAATCCAACGTTGGATTAAGGATCCAACAAAGCTCCCCTTTGAAGCCTTTCGCCTATCCTTCTCATACTACATATTAAAGCACCAATACTCAATCTATAGTTAAAGTAGATCAGCTAATCCCTATATCATTCTAGTTTAATATTGTGGAAGATAAATTCTCAACTTTTCATTCACGTTTTCACTTTAATATCCCTCTTTTCTAAAACCCTCATTTTAGCATATCTTTTCCATTCCCTAAATGCTAATATATATATATATATATATATATATATATATATATATATATATATATATATATATTCATTCTAAAGACTTAATAGGCTACAGGAATAAGAGTTCAGGGAGTATGGAGTAAGAAAATTTAATTTCTTGGTTTCAAAAAAAATTTCTACATATGCAAAGGGCACATTATTCTTATATCCAAGTCCTTACAATTAAACTCAACTATGTATTTAAGTGCTCATAGTGTTAGTTTAGCACAACTGAGAGGTGGACACATTGAAGTTTTGAATTTGGAGCAACTTGTGCAATCACCATTTTTTTTACGAATCTACAAATGTTTGTCATTTGCTATTTTATTATGTATAACAGAATTTAACTTACTCTTCACTATTATATTTCCCAATTAGTAACTCTGTTAGACACACAAAAATAAAAAGTATACCCATGGCTTTAAGTAGATTGAGACCCTGGGACTTGGAGACCCTCGGTTCAAATCTCCCATCCATCTCTTCATTTCTTAAATCCCAACGTTCCTTTGCTAGAAAGATGACAAGCATGGGGTATACATATAACAATTAACTCATTCTACAGTCAAATTTTACATTTATAAACTCCTAAATACCCTACACGTGATTTTTTGCAAGTATATGAGTCATTTATTAAGCATAGGGGTATTAGGTGTCGATCTCACAGGAAAGATTTTCAATTACCAGTGATTTTCAAACTTTTTTATTATTTAGACTATCATTAATGCAAGAAATTGAATATACACTATAAACATGAAATAAAAATAATAAAAATAACACTAGAAAGTTCCTAGAGGTATGGAATTCTTTACTACTCTTACAAATGAAATTACCAGTTAAGTGAATGTTATTATTTTGAGTTATGGCATAATTTCCTAATGTATATGAAATCTAGTCTCGTAGTAATCAACTATACTTGTAATTAAGTCATATCTACTCCTGTAGTTATGAAATTAACTACAAGTTCATTGCTTCAATGAAATTACATGAAACAAGTCACTAAAGCCACAAAAGTGCTCCTCTACACTCGTGAGTGAACTCCCTAGGTTTATCACTTCCTTGAACTAGTGTTAAATTTCAATTCTTATTGCAAACTTAACACCTTTAGATAATCACAACTAATGGCCGGTAAATCATGATTAGTTAGTTTAGCACAACTGAGAGGTGGACGCATTGAAGTTTTGAATTTGGAGCAACTTGTGCAATCACCATTTTTTTACAAATCTAAAAATGTTTATCATTTACTATTTTATTGTGTATAACATAATTTAACTTACTCTTCGCTATTCTATTTCCCAAATAGTAACTCTGTTAGGCACACAAAAATAAAAAGTATACCAATGGCTTTAATTAGATTGAGACCCTGGGACTTGGAGATCCTCAGATCAAATCTCCCATCCGTCTCCTCATTTCTTAAATACCAACATTCCTTTGCTAAAAAGATGACGAGCGCGGAGTATACATATAACAATTAACTCATTTCACAATTAAGTTTTACATTTATAAACTCTTAAATACTCCACATATGATTTTTCGCAAGTATACGAGCTGTTTATTAAGTATAGGGGCATTAGGTATCGATCTCACAGGGAAGATTTTCAATTACCAGTAATTTTCAAACTTCTTTATTATTTAGACTATCATTAGTGCAAGAAATTGAATCTACACTATAAACAAGAAGTAAAACTAATAAAAATAACACTAGAAAGCTTCTAAAGATATGAAATTCTTTACTACTCTTACAAATAAAATTACTGGTTAAGTGAATACTATTATTTTGACTAGTTATGATGTAATTTCCTAATGTATTGAAATCTAATCTCGTAGTAAATCAACTATACTTATAATTAAACCATACCTACTCTTGTGGTTATAAAATTAACTACAAGTTCATTTTTTTCAATGAAATTACATGAAACAAGTCACTAAAGCCACAAAGGTGCTCCTCTACTCTCGTGAGTGAACTCCCTACGTTTATCACTTCCTTGAACTAGTGTTAAATTCCAATTTTCATTGCAAATTTAACACCTTTAGATAATCAGAACTAATGGCCAGTTAATCATGATTAGATAAGAAAAAGTGATAAATAACTTGTTCAAAATAATATTATCAAATAACCAAATAAATATAACTAACAAGATATAGAAAGTTCATTTACAACTCTAGGCATATTTTAGTTGTAGCTTAAGATGGTACAAGAATCACCATATTGTAGCTCAAGATGCTTGTAGCTCAAGATATTATCACCTCAAAATGGTATAAGTGCATATTTTACATATTTTTTAGTGTGTTTTATTAGTTAGTTTTGGTATATTTTAACTACTTTAATAGCTAATTAACTAAGTTTTTAGTGAAAATATGCATTTTGTGGTTTAAAGTATAAAAATTGAATTTCAATGGATTTTAATGGTGAAAATATCATGTTTTTGTAGGTTTAAGAATTCAATCATCAAATGGAGTGACTTGAGAAGATAATTGGATGATTGATGATGGTTTAAAGTGATAAAAAGAGAATATGAAGTGCAAAAGATGAAATACAATTAAAGAAAAATTTTCAACTTTGACACCTTGTAGTATTTTGGTTATATCTTGAGTTACAGGCATCGGATTAAGGTGATTTTTAAACCATTTTGAAACTAAGAGATAGATCTACTTTTGACGAAGTTTAGTTCAGTTATTTTCCTAGTCAAAAAGTCAAAATACAGAAGTACATGTTCATTGTCGAAAGCTGAAATAGGGTTTTGACTAGTCAAGGGTATTTTGGTTGAAAGCTAAACTTCATTATCTATTTTTGGCTATAAGTTCGACCCTTACTACTCTATACTCAATTACGAGTTATACTTGCAGAAAATCGTATGTGGAGTATTTAGAAATTTAGAAATGTAAAATTTGAGTGTGAATTAAGTTTAATTTTGTATGTATACCTTGCACTCGTCAGATGTTCATTCATGGCTATCTTCTCCACTACTCTTTCTAATCTCAGCTTGTGCAACATATTGCTTCTCATGGCTTTATCGTCATTGCTCTGAAATTTTCGGTCCTATGGTTGATATAAAAAACTAATGCATCTTACTTATCACCCCTTTTTCCCCTATTCACTCTTCACATTCACGAGTTTTTGTGTTGGCTTCTAATACGCGATTATTACAGTACCAATAACATTTCTACTACAGTTTGGATATTGGGGACCTTAGAATGTCTCCCTAAATCACCTACACATGAGAATGGACAATGATAACATTATGTTACAACTGGAATGCAATGATCATCTGGGCTTGGTTTAACCTACTGCCTGTTCCATTTTTGAGTTTCTTTCAGCTAGAACTGGAAACATATCTTATGATAATTGAAAAACTGCACGTAACATTTTTCAAACACATTGCATTTGCATCAGTTAATACAGCATGGCAGGACCGGACAGAATAGAAACTAAGGATTATGGCCTCCTTGACATGTTAGATGATGATACTTCAGTGATTGGAGGTAAGTTCACACCTTGTTTGCGTAAAAATGGGGAGTCCAGAGACCCCATGAGAGGATTTGTTGGAGGAATTATATTTTCTTTCACGAGAAATTACTTGGAAGCCAACTCCAGGAATTTGCAGGCCATTCGGGATGGACATCTAACAGCACCTGTAGAACTACAAAATGTTGAGTTTCTTGGATACAAGTGATTGAAATACTTTTACAAAATGCAGCAGTTGTTGACGCAGATCGCTGCTATCTTAAATCGATGCATAGACAAATATTTTGGTGTAACAATATGCGAAGAATAGGTTGTCTTTAGTTAGATGTGAAATCTTATTGTTAGCCTACTTGTTTCAGAGGCACTCATTCTCATTGCTGTGTCAAGCATTTTACATGCAAGGAGGGGGAGACTATCATAAATCTTAATTATCTAATGCTCATATTCAGAAGATATATCTGGACGAGCAAAGTCTTGTTTTCAACTAATGCAGCCCCTTATTAGGCTCAGAATTAACAAGGCATCATGCTGATGAATTGCCATGTCGTCACTGCGTCTGACAGGCCAATCTCTGGTCAGCTCTGCAACAATTCTTCACGTACTATAATTGAGTGCTATACTCAATTGCTTGAAATTGATGAAATAATTACCAACACCAATTGATAAGAGCACCCAAACAATAATTGACTCTTCTTTCCTTATTTCTTTATTAAGACATCTAGTAATTTATTTTTATTAAAGTTCTTTAAAATAATACTATAATCTAGAGACGACGGACTAGAGCCATTTATTGGTCCTTTTTGGGCCAAAATAAAGGAATAATGTGGTTTCTCTTTTGATATTGCAATCCAATGATTACTACTACATAGTATACTTTCATTGGTCTTTCATGAAATGTAATTAAATATCATAATTTACTTTTCTGTTGATTATTTGTGCAACATATCAAATGGCAAATTGCTAATTTGTTCATCTTCATATTTTCTTTCATCTTGAATAGTAGATTCCCACATCTATGCAATTTTCTCAACTTCACTAAAACATCTCAATTTTTTCCTTTCCAAGTCTTTTTTCCAGACTTTGCAACTGTCAAAATCAGTAAGTGTATCTGGATTGGACAGAGGAAGAGTGATGCAATTTTGCAAAAACGAACTTATTGACCGCTGCCTGTCTTATCCATTTTGGATTATCACAGCTAAATTTATCGCGCAAATCCATGGAAGTTGTGCTCGTAGAGTAGAACTAGATGCATTATTAATCTGGCTTTGTCATGGCTCGTGACATTGCTGAGTCGTTAAGCCAGCCCAAATCAACTAAAAAAATGATTTGAAACGAAATGCATGGCGATGGAAGACAGTTCACTATTACGAAATCTATAGAAATTTTCCCATTTAAATGTCGAAATTCCAATGTGTTTCCACAATGCAGCCAATAATATTTTCATGCATGACTAGAATTTATTGTAAATTAAGGAATATGTCTTTTTTTTTTTTAAGAATTTAAAGATGGGACATATTTAGCCAAAAATAGTTTTCGTGGCACGGAATGAATCAAAGGAATTAAGAACGTTTTCACTAACAAGACAATCTCTCGTTGGAACAATTGAAAGGAAAATAGATATCGTGATGTGACTGGAATCTTATCACTTAATTGTTGTGACTACATTCCTACAATAAATATCTCAAAATTCTAGCGATATTAGCCTTTTAATTAGTTACTTATTGAAAACGTAAATAGCTTGCTTTGCTTGTAAATGTAATTTTCTCTCTATCTTTTATCTTTTTCTTTTTTTTTTTTTCAAACTTTCATTCAGCCAAAAGCAGTAGTAATATTTTCCAGGGCTTTAAATGTCTTGCAAGCATGGAGTTGGACATCTTACGCCTGTCACTATGCTGGTTTTGAAGTTTGAAACTGTATTAAATCAAGAGACATATGGTTTATATCTCATTAACTTTGATGATACTTCTGCACTTTCACTTCAGCATCTACTCTACAATTAATGTCCCAGATTGAGTAACCAGAAGATAAATATGCTTATTCTGAGTAATCTGCAAATGTGTGAACATTAATGATCAAACCGTACTTCATTCATTATTTTCTTCTGGCAGGGATCATATCCTATACTAATTTACAAGCACAAAACTAAGAATATAATATAGATCTTGTCATATAGTATCAACTACAGTGTAAAATCTGTTATGATAATCTGTATACATATACGTGTTGCAAGCTGACCATCATGATGAGAGAAAGGTCATATTTCATAGAGCCCACAACTCAAGCCAAATTAAATAAAAATAAAAATAAAATCACCCTTTAGCCAACTTCAACTTCGAAAACCACCAGCCTCCTATTCTATCACTATGGACTCTTGTCACATTCACAAACACCACAAAGTCTGGATTTTTCACAAAGCTGGACAGCGTTGAAGCCTGGAAACATGTTGCTCAGAATCCAAGGGCCAATTGTAAATTCTTCTGGGATATTCTTTGATTAAGGAATTCTTGTTAAAGATTAGGTATCTAGTTCGGAAGTAGGATAGTTTGGTTCGTGGCCTTGCATTATGGCGGCGCACGTTACTGGGATAATGATTAAAAGATGCAAGCAAAAGTAAAGCAATTTGACCCTTCCCCTGAGGAAGAAACACATGAATTAACATTAGTTAAACAAAGGGACGGCTGTCCTGACTCCTGAGGTGTTCACTTGACTGGTGGGAGAAAAAATCGCATACATTACGAGTACATGTCTAAGCCTTAATCTGTACGATTAAATCATGCAAATGTGGTCTCACTTTTCTGCTATACCAATAAAAGTTAAGCGCCACATAATATTACCAAAGTTTTCTCGAGCACGTGACTAGACAGTAGACATGGAGGCTCTTAAGAGAGAAGGCTAAGTGTAGTGCACAGGAGATCAGAAACAAGCAGAAAGAATCAAGAAGTGGCAAGATTTCCACAAGAAGTGGACAGGGTGCAAAGAAAGGCCACTAAATCAGAGTAGACATATAAAGACCAAATCTACGCATCATACACTAGATTATATATTCATTAAGCTGTGGCATTTTAGCCAATATCATCAGCTCTAAACCATAGTCGGCTCAATCTGCTGGAAAGATGAGACGCCACCATATGGCAATCAACACTACTGCATGTCTGTTTTGTTATGTTCAAATTCATCATGCTGGATAAAAATATAAGTCAGACTTTGTTTATAGAAATATCGAGATCATGGACAACTCAAAAAACCTTGAATAATTGACTATTACACGCTACAACACTTCGTGACAATATTAATTTTTTGTGACAACTTGTGTTATTGCCATCCTGTATACAATGCCTTTTAAGAGTTTAACTCCACCCAAATACACAGCAAAAATACTACAATACCACACTTCAAAATTCAAAAACTGAAAGTACAATTCTCAAAAACCCTCGTCCCTCCCCCCGGCCCAACCAAGCCCCAAAAATAAAAAACCCTGAAACTCACTGGATTTCCGCCCTTCCGCATACCTTCCGCTCCCACAAAGTCCCCAACCCTTCTCATCCCTGGTCGTCATGCAAGACTGCAACTTTTACTGGTTCTCCAAGCAAATCTTTTCTCCTCCAAAACCAAAAACTCTGCTCCATCAAGAAAACGAGAAAACTGGCCGTTAATGCAAACATGAAACACCTCTCTATCTTGCAATCCAATCCCACACAACCCCACCCCTGCATTCCCCGCGTGGGACGCCGAAATCCCACAAAATGAATAAAGAAAACTGTGAAAAATCTAATTTTTACAAGTTATGTACAGCTCATTCACTACTCAATATTCATTTCCCTTTTCTCTAGCTCTTATCCACCCATCCATTTCGGAAGGAATATATACGCACATAATCATGTATCCTACTTGCCTAAGAGAGGGAAAAAAAAAAAAAAAAGAAATAAAACCCACTATAAAAAAAGCGGGAAAAGAAAGGAAATCCCAATTCTCTCTCACACACCTCACACACAGAAAATCACAGTTTATCTATTACTACTAGTATCTGTCTATACAGCGGCGCACATACATCACACACACACTCTCCTTTTCAACGCTCTCTCCCCTTCATCAGATCTCTCGGACGTATTCTTCTTTGGAGATGTGTGCTCTTTGAGCAGATTTTCCCAAAACCCCAAGAGCTCCTCACCCCATAACCCCTTCTCCTCCCCATTGGAATCCATCGCAACAAAAGTATTCATGTTTATTTAATATATACTCATGTATGACGCAACTGGTTGGAAATCGATTTGTTTTTTACCTTCTTTTTTGTTGTTTTCTCACCGTTTCGCCCTGAATTTTCAGATCCAAAGCCCTGTTTTTTCTTGCTTGTTTTTTGTGTAACGGAACTTGGGATTCTTGATAAAAGTCCTTGGAAATGGAGGATACTGATACTGCTAATACGATGAAGATGACGTTGTTTAGTGAAGAAGAGGTGAGGGACATTTACGGGTTGAAATGGGGCTGCGGCGGTGGTGGTAGCGATGACGATGACTACATAGAGGTGTCGTGTGGCTGCACCAGCCATCGATATGGGGATGCCGCAGGTCGACTTCGGGTTTTCTCTTCTGGTTTTCTTGAAATCAGCTGTGAATGCTTCCCTGGTTGTAAGGAAGGTCTATCCCTTCAATCCATCCTCCATCCTTCCTTGGAACTCTTGGATATGTACTCTTATGTACAGCATAGGAGTTTATATCTTGATCCCGTATGGGATATGGGATTTTGTTGAATGCATGCAATATAGGTTATTTTGTGCGTAAATTTTATAAGGGGATCTGTTTTATTTACTGTATGACACAATAAAATGGATGGTTTTAGTGGGATTTTGTAGATGGTATGAATGTTAATTTGTCTGGGAGGGTTTGAGTTTTGATCAGTTATCTTAGTTCAGTATCAGACTCCTTTGAGTCCCTTCTGCGGTGGTATTCGTCTGTTCAAGTTTGAACTGAAGGATTGTAATTTTTGTTGTTTGTTAGGATGAATGTTACACTGAGAACTATGTTGAAGGTAAGGAACCAAGCTATACTGTATTTGTTTACGTGATAATGGTTGCATTTGAGCTATTTTTCGTGTCAATTTTAGATTTTTTTGAGGCAGAGTTCTGGTCTTGTGGTCGGAACAATCTTGTGGTGGAATGTTCATGTATATTTTTAGTGCGAGGGGATTTACTTAACTTTTGTTCACGATTGGCTCTTTTCACATTTATGGCTATGTCATGGTTTGTTGTGTTCTTATAAAGCTTTTGTTAGGTCTTAGATTACTGTCTGTGTACTATATAATCTATGCATTTGTATTACTAAGTATGCATCTTCTCTAATTGAAGTTTTGCGGACTTGTCCTCCTGATGTATAACATGTTGCTGCACATTGCATTTTGTACTTTGTGTACGCTTGATCAGGTTTTCTGACAGTATATTCTTCTACATGTTAAGAGTCTTGTTCTTGGAACTGTGGCTTGGAATGGCCATCTTTTGAAGTTTACTGATTCGTAATTAGACTTGCATTTCATTTAGCCATCTCAAGTAATTCTATTTGGATAAATTTAACTACCTGCTTTTACTCAAAATGAAAAAAAAAAAAAAAAAAAACTGGTAGCGAGAACTGTCTGCTGTAATAATTAAAATGGCTGCCTCAAATTGTTTCATGGTTATACAGCTTAAATTCAGTCATTCAGTGCAGTTATGTCATATATGCTTCTCATGCTTTAACTTTTCCATCAGTAGCTATTGTTGATTCTATAGTTTTTGGTATGCATTTAAATATACTCCTTTGCCTGCTGATAATATCTGTTATAGCTATGGTTTATGTTCTCCATTATGTCATTTTTGTTGTCTTCACTTTTGGTGGTACACTTTTGGTTATAGCTGTGGTTTACTTTTGCTTTCAGTCACTTTTGGTTATAGTTATAGTTTACTATTGCCTTCTAATAGTATCTGCATCTTGTTATTAGACAAGCTGACACCAGCTGCATTTGAGCAACATTCTGGAAGAGAAACATCTAGGAAATGGAAGAATAATATCTGGGTTATTGTTGATGGGTACAAAATGCCCTTGTACAAGACAGCATTGCTCAAATATTACAATCAAGCATCAAAAAGTGGTAATGGTTCAAGCAGATCACGCAATGTGAAAGTCCATCGTGACGAGTTTGTTAGATGCAGAGAATGCAATAAAGAGCGCAGGTTCCGTCTCCGCAACAAAGAGGAATGCCGTAGTTACCATGATGCTTTGGCAGATTTAAATTGGAAATGCTCTGACATGCCTCATGATGAGTATGCTCGACACAATTATAGATCCGTAGCTCTAATACTTGCATCAGTTTTTAGTTAAAGAGCACTTGTCAAACCTGGTTCTACCGCCCTCCTCATCCTCTCCTCTATGCATCTATTGTTGCCATTATTTAGTAGGAAAAAGCATGGCTCAATTCTTATGGCATTTTTCAGAAAGTAAATATTATTCAGTGTTGAAAATCTTTCAACTTGTCTTTGCTTTTGTAGTGCTAAAAATTAACAATGAGTAGCATGTTTCTTCCATTTCCGTCCACTTAGTATAAATACAATGCACCTTTTCACATCTATCATCACCTAGAAATAGCGAGACTATGGGTGATGCATATTAGTTCATGACCATAGACCTGTGTTTTTTTGTGGTTGAACTCTTTGGTCTAGCGGCTAAGTTGTTCATAGAGTGTTTATATGCGAATATTGGGAAGACTGGGATTTATTAAGGGAAATTTAAAGATGCTATGTGTACAATCACATAGTTGAGATGCTCACACATAGAAACTAATATCTAGCTTGTGATTCGATTAAACTTTTATCTCTTTTTAAAGAATGGATGAATCTTGGTCGAAAAGGACAGGAACTGATGCTGTTTTACTCCTAGCTTCTGGTCTTCCTTTTAGGAAAAATGGGTAACTCCCTGAAAGGCCAACATGGTATAAGCTTGTATGTTTTCTTTGGGGCTAACTGAGATTTTGTATTTGAGGATTATATCCATAGATTGGCCAAATTGAATGAGTTATGAATCAGGAAGGTGAAAATGTGATAACCTCACATATTAAATGTGGTCAAGGAAACAAATATTTGCTGGTTGGGGCGTAGCCCTTTTGGAGGTTAACTCGTACCTTTGAAGCTTTTTCACCTAGTTTGGATGCTAAATGTTTTTATATCCCACTAAAAAAACAGTGTAGTTTGGAAATGCTTCTAAACTAAATTAAGTACTGGATTTTTCTTTTGACTATGAAATTTGCCTGCCCACAGACAGCTGTCGCACCTAATTGTGAATTAATGTTCTCTCAACTTTAATGCTCTCTGTTCATTCTCTTGTGAAAAAATATGTGTCATTTTAGTTTCGTTTTCTGATTTTTCATGATTGCATGTATGACAAATTTTTTACGATGATGTATCCAATATAGGCATGGCGCTGTCCAAATTTGAGATCTAATAGTCCTTTTTAGTTGACCTTCCAAGAAAAAGTGGGCAGAGATATTATGGGGACGTATTGGGGCTTCATTAGACGTAACCCTTGTAACACTTGAACATATGTATAGGACTTTGATAGGATATATATACTGGTGATGTAGATATAAATGTGTTTATTTCTGATGATCTAAGTGTAGGTTAAAAAGATCTTAACAAAGTTCTCATAAACCGATTTTCAAGTAGTTAAATGGAAAACATTTATGCTTGTGCACCTGATGCATATTGATGTTCATGTGCATTTGTTTTTTCTTTTTTTTTTTTTTTGTTGGTGTTATGAATGCTAATCAATGTGCATACTTGTGTTCGTAACCTATATCCCAGGGTTAACTGTGACGATGATGAAGAAAGAGCAAGTCGCAGGATCTACAGGGGCTGTTCCCAATCTTCAACATGCAAGGGTTGCACCTCTTGTGTCTGTTTCGGTTGTGAAATCTGTAGGTTCTCAGACTGCAGCTGCCAGACTTGCTCTGATTTCACTAGGAATGCAGAAGCTTAAGTTAGCAATATCACCAATACATCCCTTCTCAAATGCTTACATTTCCCTTTTGTTTGGTAGATGTTCTACCCATCATTTCTTAATTAAACCTAAGCTGATATTCCCAGAAAGCTCTCTGACATTCTCTTAGATCAAATTTAAATTTCAGTCTTCAGCACATGTTGCTGTGTTTTAAAGTATTACAAAATAACTCCGTTGCTCACCATACTATAATTAAGAGGAAAATTGATTATTTATTTCTTGTTTGCATTTCATCATGTTATTTTATGTTTAAAACTACCCTCTTCCCAGCTGTTTATGACCACTGTAAAAGCTAGACTTCAATCACTAGAGTGATAAATTGCTGAAGCATGATATGTAATGCTAGCTCAAGGCACCAGGCATGCCTAATTGAAGGTTTAATCTATTGCTTCATCGGCAATATTTTGCTGTTGTTGTTGGCCAAGGAAAAGCCTTGTAAGGCTACTGGCTCCAATCTACTTGTACTTCAAATTGACATAGAATATATCTTGTTCTTTCTTCAGTGAGTTCCTCTGCTGTACTTAAGAATTTAAACAACGTTATGATCTCTCACCAGCAAATAGTTCACTAAATTTCTCCATTTCTGTGTACTACAAAAAACAAGTTCTATTTCATGTTGTTCTAACTTGAAGTAAACCCGGTTTGGGTATCTCCACGGAAGGCAGGCACTTGAAAGGTTTTTGTTGCCTTCATTCCTAGTGAGTACCGAGTATCTCAATTCCAGACAAGGATTTTCAGTTTTGAAAGGCCTTTGCTTAACAAGCAAAACCATATCAGATCCTGCAGAACACAAACCAATTGTGAATTAACTAGAATTTCAAATTCCTTTCCACATTCAGTCCACGTACGTTTTTTGTTAATGAACTCTTTGTTGTTTGCACTTTGCAGGCAATCAAAGTGAGCTTCCCATTTACATATAATATAAGAAGAAGACATACTTAAACATTTCATGTAAAATATTTTGAAATCTAAGAATTGTCAAAGCATCCCATGGTGGACGAATTTGTTATGTACTGAAAGCCAGACCATTACATGCTCTTCGAATCTCATAGATGATGATGAACTTATCCAATGTGACATTTGGCAATCATGTGAGCGCTTCGCTTAATATGAGTCAATAGTTTGTACTTCTACCAATGGCCAATTTGTACTTCGCTTAATATTAGCAATGTTTTCTGTTTCGACCTCCCCTCCCCCCAAGGCTCTAACCAAAAAAAAAAAAAAAAACCTTTCTTTTCGAAATTATATAATGCAATTCATTTGTGAAAAGATAATTCAAATTCAGTCTGTTATTGCTTGTACAAGTATTCACAAGGGTAGGAAGTCCACAGCTAGAGAGTCATTAAAGTACTGATGAATTCTCAAGTTGGTACGTATTGCACTACAAACAACACAGAGGACGCCATCATTCGGCCATAGCAAGACTATGTTCCAAGCTGACACTTTAATAACCAAGTAGCAACTGCAGCACACGCAACTAAGCCAATTAACAAAGCCGCGAAATCAATCAACGAACTGAACTTAGCCATGTTGTTTCCTGCTCCTTCCACCACCAAATTGACCACGACCCCTACGATTTGGTTTTCTACATCCACGTTATGCTTACCATGTCTAAAGCTTTGGTATGTGTCCCGTTTGCCAGTAAAAGATGCAAGTTACTGTGGTTCATAATGATGCATTGTCTCAGACAAGTTTGCTGGAGCTGCTTGATCTCCGACGTTTATGGGGAAGGGAGGCCTGTTGACCTGGTGTAGTCAATCCAATTGGTGAACGGCGACTCGAGCTTCAGCATGTGTCCTGATTATCCAGCAGTCCGCCCATTCTCAATAGGTACTTACTTTTAAACGAGATGGGTTAGAGTCATAGGTTTGAGAGCTCGTGAGGATTGGACGCTTTTCGCACCCGCATACACATGCACGCACATACACATACATATATATAATTGGATTTGGATATAGATCAATCCATTTACACTCCTTTAATGAATAGATATGAATATATCTAATTATCCATTTTGCTGAGTCTAGCATTGTCTATGGAATCGAACGAAAAATTGTAATTGCTCATTAACATCTACTTTCTCCTAGCTACCCTGCAGAAAAATTTCTACTAGAACTGAATTGTATACTTATGGTGGTATCTTAGAGCTGAAGGAACTATAGAATTTGATCTTGATAGCTGCTCTTTTTACAAGTGAATTCTTCGCATTACAAATTTGTGGGAATGATTCTATTCGGCAGCTGAATAGTCTGACAATTATGCTCTCATTCATTGTCGGTTTTAACCAGAAGTGTCAGCCACAGCTTAATTGTGTTAATTCGCCCAAATCTGGCCATAATAAGTAAATTTGAGTATGCAATAAATTTTGAATGGATCTAAATAGATATCCAATTAAATCCATTTAATTAGTGGGTAGTATATTGATTCAATTCACCTATTTAGAAAAAATTATGCATTTAACTTAATTTTTAGTGAATGTTAAGCAAATAAATTTGATTTTCTAACAATTTAATAACAATAAAATATGATTACTTCTTGTCAAAAAAAATGTGCAAAGAATGAAAAGAATAAGTAGAATTTCAAGTGAGTTATAAATGGGTAATTGGACATATACATTATCATTTATTAAATGGATATAAATGAGTTGATTCATTTTGACCCATTTATTGAAAGGATATAAATTGATTGATTCAATTATATCAGTTACCCAATTATAATCCGTCCAAACCAGCTTGAATAACTCAATTTGACACTTCTAGTTTAACTTGGGTCAGGGGAATAAAAAAGGGCTATATAAATAGGTTCAAGCTGTCTCATCTTAAAATGGCGAAATTAGATACTAATATATACTTCCTCCGTCCCAAAAAGTTTGTCACTTTTTGAGAATTGGACTATTTTTCAATAGTAGGCAAAAAAAAGAGATATCCGTCTACACTTCCTAAATTGTTCTCGCCAAGATGCCCAAACTTTGCCTATAAGCAAACAAGTCAACAATCTGGGTAGTGCTTGAAGGAGTAAGTTAGAAGAAGAAGAAAAATTCATTTGTCATTTTAGGCATGTAACAAACATTTTGGAACAGACCAAAATGGAAAGCATGACAGTTTTAATGAGACGGAGAGAGTAATTAACTCGCCTTGGGGTACTTGTAACAGGTGGGCTTACGAATAATTCATTTACTGGGCATGGAAATTAACTAGAAAACTTCAACTGTATTGGAGAGGAATGCTGCCAGACGCCAGGGGCAAGGGATCAGAAAGCAAACTTCATGTTTAACCTCCCCAGCACCATCTCTTGAAATAAATCCCCTTATTTAATGGATAATTACAACAGAAACACTCCTATAGAGATGAATTAGTACAAAAGCCTACAAACTTTATTGCGGATTAGTGATGACAGTAGCAAATTATTGAAGATGACAAAAACTAGTATGACTTGACCGCAAGAAGAAACTGGAGCCTCGAGCAATAAATGATGGAGTACGTAACTAATATAGTAAAATACTAACAATGGTTATGCTACGGAATACACCTTGATTCCTACCCTTCCAGATTTGAAAAACTGCAGAGGCAAAGATTAATATTTTAACTTGATCAGCAAAGATCAGTCTTTCAATGTTGGCACAAACGGTGAATTTCTTCAGCTAGAGCATAGTACCCTCTGTAGGTATAGCAAAGACACACCGGAGTATAAACTGCACAATCAAAGAAGAGACGTTGAATTGATCAGTGGAAGCCTTGCATACACACGCTGATCATCCCCAAAACAACACCCCGATTCTGTAGAAGATCCCCAAAACACATCGATCATGGGAGATAAGCTTGAGCACTAAACAATAATCCATACAATTAATCTGCTAAAGCCTGCAATATTACATTCACCTGCTTGTTTATAGTGTGCAGGTAATGATGATTGCATTGATCAAACCTGCATTGTTAAAACTTTATTCAGTATGTAAACTGTACACCAATTGGAGCCTACAAGAACTTGTCAAAATCTGCAATACAATTCTTTCATCTGTGTTCAGCTTTCAAGTAGTTGACTGTAGATGGAATCTGTACAAAACTTTGTTCATCGTGCAATTAAGTGAAACAGCGATAAAGCTTCATTCTCATCAACCAGCTCTTGATTATGTTCTAAATAATAGGAAACTGATCAGTGCTCTGCAGATAAACAGCTGCAATCTTCGTCCATTTCATCAATATCTTCTTCTTCAAGTACTCCATCATCATTCAATCCATTCACAAATGGATGATGTAACAATGTCTTAGCCGACAGTCTACTCTGAACCATTCTTTCGAGACAACAGTTGAGAAAGCTCTTAGCACTCTGGGACAAATTTCTTGGTTTTTTAGGAACTGCAGCCCCTTTACCAATCTTGTTCAAAACACTCTCCTCATCCATCCCTTCACCCATGCAGGCTTTCCAGTTAACATCTCAAGCATTACACATCCAAGTGACCAAATATCACAAGGGGTTCCTTGCACACCATCCCTTACGGCTTCGGGCGACAGATACATATGAGTGCCGTTAAAGTAATGCTCTAGTTTCCTCTTCTTACTCTTCTGAACTCTTCTAGCAAGCCCGAAATCACAGATTTTTGCAATAAATTCTGTATTTGTTTTTCTTGATTTTGGCACAAGCAAGATATTTTCAGGTTTCAATTTCAAATCACAATGCACAAAACCAAGTTCATGAATGTAACTCAATACTTTCAGTATAGACCTAGTAAAACACCTTACCTCGTGTAAGGGCAGTCCCTTGTAGCCCAATTTCTTGATCCTATCTGCAAGCTTTCCACCAGAACCATTCTCTAACGGTAAGTTGTAAACCATTCTGCGATCGCTGCCAATTGTTGTTTCATCACCAAAGCACGGAATGACATCCGGGCAGCCACTGAGATAACTCAATACTTCTCTCTCCTTCTGAAGCGAACTTGAAACCGAAACATCTGCTGATTTCACGGCCATGACTATAGGAAAGCAACTATAATTGATTGATGAATTTTTGGAAGTGGCAAGATACACACAACTAAGAGTTCCTTTCCCTAGCACTGGACCTCGCCGCCATGCAACCCCATCTGCATATGTATACTCTTTGATGAGTTTCTTGAGCTTGGTTGTCAGGTTCTTGATATCCCCGAATCCTTAACTTCACTTTCATAACTCTTGAGCTGCAATTGCTTGCTGAAACCTGGCTTTGTATTTTTGGATGCAAGAAAGTAGAAAGAAACAAAATAGATGGTATTGCGCTGCGGATCTTAGGTCAAAAACTAGAAGACGGTTTATATCTGCGGCCGATTAAGAATAAGCGTACATAATAGGGTTCATTACAAACGTGATGGTGTATATAGCTGAAGGTGGTCAGTGATTCCAAGGCAGTGGCCAACTTGAAACTCATTAACGGTCCAGAAAATTTTTTTCCTTCTATCTTTTCCTAGTTGAAATAGATCGAAAATTATCTTTGGAAACTACAAGATTTAATCAAGCTATTAATTAATTCAATAAGCTTGGTTTTCGTATATATCCCAATCGAAAACATAGTTTTGGTGGCTAGGTTAAATAGTAGTAATACTCTTTATTGCCAAAATAGTTAAATTTGTCCATCCCATCTTCAAAATGTTTCAAGTGAGTCCAATAAAATTTTGAGATGAAGTTTATTGGTACATGACATATTTAAATTTGATTTTCCACCCAAAACATTTTATGCAATTTTAACACCAGATTAATGAATTTAATGTATACTTTTTTTCTCTTGCAGCATTTTTTTAGCACCAAATTAAAAAAATTCCCGTTGGGTTTTAAAACGTTAGTGCATCAAAGAGTACTATTAATTAACATGCTTTTAAAGTTTTAAAAACTGAGAAATTATTCATTAAGTCAATGCATCATGTCATCCAATAAAAATTGGCCTATTAGGAAAGAAAAGCATTTTTTTCCAATGATTTTTCTAACGGGTGCCCATAGGCATTTGTTAAGATATAGTTCAAGTGTTATATTTTTGAAAATATATGATTAATTAAGAAAAGTAAATAAATACAAAGGAGGCTACGCAAGATTAAATAGGAAAAGTATATAAATGTAAGAGAGGTTAATAATTGTTAGTATGTGTATACATATGGTAGATTAGATGAATATTAGCTGTGTTAACGACTACCTTTAGGGCACTCGTTAGAAAAACCTTTTCTCCAATATTTACACCATTGAAAATGGTAATTCACATACAACACCTACATTTATTGGAGTGTTAAATGTTGTCCCATTTAATGTTGTTTGTAGGTCCTTAACGTCCAGCTCTTTAAAGGGCTTGACTAATGAGTGGTGAGGGCTTGACTAACGTCCTTCGCACTAAGTTTTAAAAATCTAAAAACCCCATTTTCTGTAAGTATATATATCATTTATCGGTCATAGAGGATATTAGGCATCAATCCCATAGAGAAAATTCTCAATTACTGATGATATTTAAACTCCTTTATTATTAGATTATCACACGTGCAGGATATTAAATTTACATTGTAATATGTCATGAACAAGAAATAAAAATAACAATAAAGAGCTCTTAGCGTTATGAAAGTCCTAACTACTCTTGCAATTGAAATTACAAGTTAATTGAATTTCATTACCTTGGTTAAATTATAATGTAATTTCCTAATATATGCGACACCTGCTCTCGCTAGTATATTGACCATATCTATAACTAATCAATGGCTACTCTCATAGATAAAAAAAAAGTAACTATAACTTCCTTACATCTATGAAGTTACGTGAAATTAACCACTAAGACTAGAAGAGTGCACATCTACTCTCGTGAGAGTTTTTCTTAGGTTTAATACTTCCTTGAACTACGATTAAATTTCAATTATCATTGCAAGCTTTGACAAGTGTCTATATTACCTAATAATTTGTTATATTTTAGTTTATTTATAGCTAATTTTGAGCTCCTAAAACAATGTGAATGACCATTTTGACAATATCTGATATCCTTGAGTAACTTTGAGAAGATTTGTGAATTTGTCCCTTTTACTTGTTAAAGTTTGTCATTTTTTATAGGGACGAATGAGTAAGGACAATATGGGGTCGTTTAGAAAAAGTCATCACTGGATTGAATGAGAGTATACGGAGCCAGATTGTGAATTTCGAGTCAAATCAGATATCCGTTAGAAGGTTTTGCAAGAGAAAGAGTGTTGAGCAGTATACAACATTGAATTGAAGAAGTGAAGCCAGATAATTGCTCCAAATACTCGTCAGAGGATTTTTCGAAGAAGAGTGTTTAGCAGAATACAGTATCGGATAGTGATATTCGCTTCAGATATCGCATTGGATACTTTGGCGGGAAAAATCTGCAACTTACACAGCTTTTCATCCTTCTTTCTTGCAGCATCTAATTAGCTTTCCAATGCTTTAAAAATCATCTAAATCGGAGCTTCGTAGACTGAGATATGACTAAAATACTAAAGACTGGTCAAAGTTGTGTTTTCAACTTTGGACAGCAGTGTTAAATTTTGGTATTTTGACCTTTTGATTGAGAAAACGGTTGAATTGGATTCCGATGTCTTCATACCAAATTTAGATCTATCTCTTAGTTTCAAAATGGTATAAAGATCATCTCAATCCAATCTGTGTAGCTCCAGATATAGTCAAAATATGAAAATGTGTCTAAGTTGTCAACGCTGACTTTTCTTGATTCTTTTGTCCTCAAATTGCATTTCTCCTTTTACACTTCATATTTTATTTTCATCACTTTAATCCATCTTCAATCATCCAAATATCTTCTCAATGCACTTCATTTGATGATTGAATAATTAAATCTACAAAATATGAAGTTTTTACCATAAAAAATCAATAGAAATGCAATGTTAGCCACTTTAACATAAAATGTAGATTTTTACCAAACCTTAGTTATTTTAGTTATAAAACTAAATAATCAAACCAAATTAACTAATAAAATGCATTTAAAAATACGTAAAATAAACCCTTATCAATGAATAGCAATCTTTTAGAAAGCAAGTGACAAGGACCTCAACGTCAAAAATTAACAGTGACTTTGTTCAAAATATGAGTGAAATTGGAACAAATATGCATGGGTTATGTAGTAGAACTCAGCTGAGTTCAAGAGTCAGGAGGTAAGGATTCAACGAATCAGACATGCATTATAGATTGAAAAAAATCATGATTTCTCAATGAAACCAAATTATAAAGTACAATGATATTCAAAACCACTAAAGTCATCCAACTCATTCGATCATGCCGTATAAGGCCACCTTCGTTTAAGGAAGAGTTTATATACCAAATTTCCACTATCCTCTCAAATGCATTATTGTCAGATTGGGGTAAGTGGATATAAAGAATTCTTAGCAGGCCAGTAATACTAAAACTAGAACTTTGATTTGACAAAATTATCCTTAAAAGGTGTCCATTAATTAACATTAATACATTGGCCAAGGTTAATTTCAGTAAAATTTGTAATTGTCCGTGTGTAGTTCACTGATTATTTGTCTGATATCATGATTTTGGATTTTTTTTTAATGGTTCTTAGAGGAAATATAATGTACTTTTTTTTTCCGAAACGTTAGGAATTTTATATCACAATCAAACTATACACTGTTGGAGCAAGGGATCCTATTTTAACATTAGTGCATTTAGCACTCTGGGGTGGAGTAGTTCCACTCCATACCACAAAAGTTTAGAAGAGCAATTTTGCTCAAACTATAGCAAAGGCTATCAATGTCCTCATTTAACCTATCAAAAAAGCACATTCGAAACCATGAAGTCATTTTCTGTATGTCCTCTATTATAGTGGCTGACTCCAAACTCCTAGCTTTTCCGGCTCGTATTTGGTCAAGCAGCTTTCTATCCTCAATTCGTATCTTGATGTCTCGCCATCCCTTTGTTGCTGCTTTGATCATACAAAGCCTCACAGCCTCGGCATTGTCCTGAGCTTTGTTCCCTGCTTTCCTTTCCTTTAGCGACCAGGCTGCAATTCCTTGGCTTGCGCCATTCGCAGCTGTGATGCCTATACCAAAGGATTTGTTTCCATTCTGGTGTTGGATCGCCAGCTTTAGCGTTACCACTTCTGAGCCAGTTTGCTCTCTTTGATTGTTCTCTTCTTGCCTTCTTGTTTCTGTTGTGCTTTTTCTTGGTTGTTGCTGCATTGCTTCCTGGTACTCTTTCCATTCTTTAGCAGCTTTTTCACTCACTTTAAGGGGATGTTGCTGTGCTGAGTTGAACATTCTGGCATTTCTCGATTTCCAAATTTGCCACAGCACATTGACAGTTAGCGCTATGTGATCATCACCTTCTTGCCTGGTCCTTGCATGCATCATCATGGAGGTCCACCATTGTTTGAAGCAGCCTGTTTGGTCTTTCAATCCGTCCCAGTTAACTAATGCAAATTTCCATATTCCTTTTGCTATCTTGCATTGCAGCAGCATGTGCTCAATTGATTCCTCTTTTTCTCCACATCCACAGCATATCGGTTCTCCTCTTTGTGTCCTATGGAAGATTTGAGCCTTTGTTGGTATTCCATTATTGATGCATTTCCACACAAAAATTTTCAACTTATATTTGATAGGTAACTTCCAAAGTGTCTTCCATAATTTCCTATCTGTTTGTTGATAGCTGCATCCTTCTCCTTTGTTACTTCCTTCCCTTCGTTTCCTCTTCTCTTGCTGCAAATATTTGTAGCCAGATTCTACAGTGTATTGACCTGTGTTGCAGTGTTTCCATACCAGACAATCTCCTCTTTCTGCTAGGCTTATTGGGATGCTGAGGATGTGTTCTGCATCTTCCCTATTAAAAACTCTAAAGATTAACACTCTATTCCATCTATGCTGAACAATGAGTTGTGAGACCTTTTGCAAGCTACATCCCACTGGTTTCTGAGTTTTGATCCTTCCTCCACTGTTGTTGTTGATCCAACTGTCTTCCCATATGTTGGTCCCTCTTCCATTTCCTATCCTTTTTTTGCACCCATCTCTAATTACCTCTCTGGCACTCAGTAGACTTTGCCAAATCCAAGATGCGTTTTTGGGGATCTTGCTCTCAAGCATGGAACCATCCTTGAAGTACTTACTTTTCAGAAACTTGCTTACCAGAAGGTTGGGTTGAGTCATTATTCTCCAAACTTGTTTTGCAAGTAAGGCTTTGTTGAATTGCTGAATATCTTTGAAGCCCATTCCTCCTTCTTCCTTGGTTCTAGTACATCTCTCCCAAGCAATCCAGTGCTGTTTATCTTTTTTCTCCTTTTGTCCCCACCAGCATTTAGCCATCAGTGATCTTATTTCCTTGCATAGCTTTTGGGGAAGTTTGTAGCAGGACATGGCGTACGTTGGCATAGCCATAGTTATTGCCTTCAAAAGAGTTTCCTTGCCTGCTGGACTGAGTAGCCTTGTCTTCCAATGCTCCATCTTTTTCCTTATGTTATCCCTTATAAACCCAAAAATCTGCTCTTTTGATCGTGTAATTATCATTGGCAGCCCCAGGTACTTCCCTTGTTGCACAGCACGGATTCCTCGCAGTTCTTCTCCTATTACTCCCTTCACCCTCTGCTCAATGTTCTTGCTGAAGAAAACTGAGGATTTCTCTAAATTGATTAGTTGACCTGATGCTGCTTCATATTTGTTTAGGATTGCCTTCAATTCTTTTGCTTCTTCTGGATCAGCTTTGCTCAGTATCAACGAATCATCTGCAAAAAAGAGATGGGTTAGTGTAGGACCATTCCGGCTGATCTTCATTCCTTCAATCTTCTTGCTGATCTCTGCTTTTCTGAGTAGGCTGGAGAAGCCTTTTGAGCAGATTAGGAAAAGGTATGGTGAGAGGGGATCGCCTTGTCTTAATCCTCTCCCTGGTTCACAAGTTCTCTCGCTTCTCCATTTACACTGAAGGAGTAAGAGACAGTAGTTATACAGTTCATTATCCACTTAATCCAGGTGTCACAAAAACCCATTTTTTCCATCATTGACTTCAAGTAATCCCATTCCACTCTGTCATAGGCTTTAGACATATTGAGTTTAACAGCCATACATCCCATTTGCCCGTTTCTTTTATTTTTCAGATGATGAAGAAATTCATGGGCTAAAATGACATTATCCAGGATTTGTCTGCCCGCAACAAAAGCAGATTGATTTTTGCTTATGCACTTATCAAGCACAGGTTTGAGTCTGTTCACTAATATTTTGGAAATGATTTTGTAAAGAACAAAGCATAAACTTATGGGTCTAAAGTGCATTAAACTGGTAGGGGTTGGGATTTTGGGAATTAAGGAGATGAGTGTGTGGTTAATGGACTTTAGCATGTGACTTGAGTGAAAAAAAACTTGAACTGCTTCTACTATATCTTTTCTAATGATATCCCAATAATTTTGGAAGAAAAGAGGGGTCATGCCATCACTTCCAGGGGCCTTATTAGGATTCATGGAAAACACTGCAGTCTTAATTTCCTTCTCATCCACAGATTTGATTAATATCTTATTCATTTGTTCAGTGATTGTGGTTGGAATCCCCTCAAGTATCTCATGAATGCTGTCCTCCCTTGTTGCCACTATTGAGGCAGTGAAGAGTTGCCTATAGTATTTGGCTATTTCCTGTCCAACTTCTTGTTCTGATTTAGTCCAGTTTCCATCACTTTTTTGGAGTTGGTTCATTCTGCTTGCCCTCCTCCTCCCATTCACCACTGCATGGAAATATTTGGAATTTTTGTCCCCTTCCCTCAGCCACTGCAATCTTGCTTTTTGACTCCAGAACATTTCCTCTTCTTGATATGCCTTTGTCAATTGTTTTTCCAAATTAGCAATCTCTCCCTTTACTGTTATCCAGTGTTGCTCCTTTTTCTTTTCTAGTTCCTCTTTGATCTCTGCAATCTTCTTTTTTGCATTGCCAATCTTACTCTTGTGCCACTTTAGGAGGTTAACCCTGCAGCTTGTTATCCTCTTGGTAACCTTGTACATCCTGGATCCTTCACATGTTATATTCCAAGCTTCCTTTATCAGTTGATGGACTTCCTCATATTGTACCCACCGTTTATCAAAATAAAACCTCCTTTTCCTTCTTCTGTTTGCAAGGCAGGTATCCAGTAACAGTATACTGTGATCAGAAGCCCAATTTTCCACATGAGTGCACTTCGCATTATCAAAAACTTCTAGCCATTCAGGTGTACAAAGCCCTCTGTCAAGTCTTTCTTTTATTTCAAGTTCTTCATCCCAACTATTCCTCCAGGTCCAGGGCAGTCCTTCGTATCCAATATCCACCAGTGTATTCCTTCTTATGAACTCTCGGAAGTCAGAAAATGTCCACTCATCCCTGTCCCTTCCACCCCACTTCTCCTCTTTACATTTTATGTCATTGAAGTCCCCTATTATTATCACCTTGTCTCCCCAGGCCTTTTTCCTTTCAGTTACTATATCCCATTGCTTTTTCCTTACTTGTTTTTCACAGCTGGCGTATATACCAACTAACCACCAATTAATTCTTGCTTCACCATCTTCTATCATTACTTCAATGGTGAAATCCGTGTGTTGCACCTCCTTCACCTGGACTGAGTTTGTCCAGAAGAAGGCCATACCACCTGCCTTGTTGACAGCATCCACTACATAACTGTTTTCCATTCCCACCTTCTTTTGTATTTGGTACATCACTGCCTGCTTGTTTTTAGTCTCACTCATCAGGATCATATCAGGGGAGAGGAGTGTGTTGCACTCCCTCAGCTGGGGAACTGACAAGGAGCTCCCCGCTCCTTGGCAGTTCCACACCATAACCTTCATGGATTATTGGGGACCAGGTAAGGCTGATCCCCATCCCTTCCCCCTGCATCTCACATTGCTCTTTATTAATTTCCATTCTGGTTTTTTTTCCTGCTTGTTCCTGTTCATTAGCTTCTTCCATTTCCTCATCAACAAGATGGAATTTCCTTTTCCCCACTGCTTGTGTTTCATTTTGTTGACCTGTGATGTCCCTGAGGGGTTGTCTTTTCCTGAGTTGGCATTTGACTCCTCTTTTTTGTTTTCCTCCTTCAATTGACCTCTTAGTTCCTGGAGTCACCTGTGTTTCTGAATCTACCAACATTTCCTCCGTTTCCTTTCTTGCACATCCAGGATTCAGAGCATAGCCTAACACTTTTTTTCCTATTCCATCACAAGCTGACTTTCTTGTCTCGCTACCTATTGGAGTATTCCCTACTTGTTCCTTCAGGTTAATGTTATCACTCACAGGAGCATTGTTTCGGTTGTCCTCATGTTCCATTTCCGTAATTTCAACTCCCTCCGCTTGGTCCTTTACCATACATTTCTCTCTGTCCTCCACAGCCTGTTCCTGTATAGCAGCTAATTCCTGGTGTCGACTTCCTTCACTTTTTTGTTTCACCACATTGGTTACCATCCATCTTTCCATCAGATTCCTCTGTTGAAGTGATGGGCTTTGATACTTGGGAACTAGTTCTCCATCCTTGAACAACCAGTGTTGCTTCTCATTCTCCTTCCTTTGTGAGCTATTGCTTTCCTTTTGTGGTGACATCTTCCCTCCCTCTGCCCTCATTCACGGGCCATATTGGTTCTCATTCTGTCCTTTGCTTAAAACTATATGTGTCTTGCAAGTCCTATCACTGTGACCAATCCTCCCACATTTGTAACAGAAGTCAGGGCACCTCTCATATTTAAATTGCACCCACTTATACACTCCATCCACTTTCACAGCTGTTCCTCTTGGGAGCGGTTGGTTTGTGTCCATTGTTACCCACAGCTTCAAATGCTTACCTTCCTTCCCTCCCCCTTGAGGAATGCTTACCTCCTTCACTGTTTCAAAAACATTTCCTATTTTCCTGCCAACTTCCTTTGCTATCCAGTGTAGAGGGAGGTTCCAAACCTGTACCCACAAGGGAGCTAGCCTAAAGGCATTCTCATCCTCTTCAATCCCTTTTTCCCACGCTCTGAGGATGATTATTTGGTTATCCAGTAGCCAAGGTCCACCATTCAGGATTTTATCCCTCTCTTCCTCTCTTGGGATAAGGAACTGAAACAAGTTAGGTCCTAGTTCAGTTGTCCTCAAATTCTTTGGATAGCCCCATGCTGCAGTAACAAACTTCTTAACTCCTGTGAAGTTTGCTACTTTTTCCCCCTTAATTCTACCAATTATGCTCTTTTGACATTCCTGCACCCCATTACCCAGATCCTCCACATCAATTTCAGCCCCTTTCATTTCAGACATAGATAGAGCAAATCTCTTAATTATCTCTGCCAAATCGTCCTCCATGACTTGCAAACCGTATACTTGCAAGGATTCCTTTTAATCACTTAAAATGCACAAGATCTAACCTTTCTGAAGTGAGAGTTAAACTAAGACAGCAAACAGACAAAAATAGAACAACTTTTAACTACACTCAAGAGAACACAGAAACTAAAAGGGATGCTAAGCTATTTAGGAAAGAAAAGAAGAGAAAAAACAAGAAACACACAAAAGTGAAAGGATTCAGAAGCAACGGGCTTATGGAATGTAAGACAATTAAACTAATATGTTACCACCTACTGAGTGGCTCCTTCCTTTCTTGCACTTTGTCCAGCTTCGAATCAGCACAAGGAATAGCTTTTATTATCTTTCAAAGGTTTTCATCTCGCCGTTTAGGGACTTTGTTGATAGATTGCGTCTAATCTGACTGAACAGTGTTGTTTGCTGATCATATTAAATGACTGCCTTGCATTTTGTCTTGTAGTGTTGAATGTTCTTGGGGCGATGTTTTGAAGGCTGGCGGTAGAAGATTGCTGAATTGTTGAAGTTTCTGTGTTTCAAATTTGAGGAACAGTTGAAGATTTGAAATTTGAAAGGTTAAAAGTTGAGAGGTACGAATTGTTCAAAAGGATGAGCGGTGAAAAGGGTGTAACAGGCGTAAAGAAAGCAAAAAGTGAAAAAGCTCCCACCTTGGAGAGAAAAGCTCACACTAGAGAGAGAAGCTCCCACTTTTGGAGAGAAGTTCCTTAAATATAATGTACTTCACTACACCGAAATATACCCTCCTTACTAATGGTCGACATATTTTACGTAATTTATCTTTTGTTCTTTTAGACTATTACTATTTTAAATTGCACTCTTCCTAGAAACTCAAGGAACTCGTCTTAACAAGTTAACCTACACGGCACCCTTTAGACAAATTTCATTTGGAGGAAGAAAGTCAATTTTACAGCAATTAATGAAACAAAGAGACGTCTTCCCTCCTCCGTGTGCACTATTTTTGTCATTAAAAAATATAACTCTTAAACACTTAGAATTTGCTGATTCACAACAAACTTTACCGTAAACTTTTCCTCTTGACCTTATCTTATCCATTACACAATCTATATTCATAAAAATTTTACTGCAAGAAGTGACTTCTTTTCATCAAACTTTCTTTTTAATTTCTAGAATTAGAATGGATTTGTGATCATCTACACTGAATAAATAGAGATATCTAATTTGACCTACCACTTTCTTTTAAAGTACTAAAAGCAATTAGGATTGTATACTAAAAGCTAATGAATTACAGAAAACGAAAGTTCATTATTATATTTAGGCTAATGAGACTGACGGATTTTCAATATAGGTGCAAGTTAAATCCAAAATATATCCGTTTGATTACAAATATACAGGTATTAAAAAGGGCATAAATCAAGTCGATCCCACAAAGAGCCAATAGTGCAAGTACTAGATCCTTACTTATTCTATTATTTAGAGTAATTATCAACAGAATCTAAAGAAATCACAATTACTTACTAACTAACTTACTCAACTAGATAACTTGCAAGAAAACAATGGAGAAAATCCACTAAATACTTGAGTCTAGGGTGTAGAATGCACTTATGGCATAAAAGATACAAGTGAATAAATTTACCTCTTGTTACTACTCTTGTTTAACTAAGGATTCATTTCCAAATTTACCAAAACTTATTCTCATGATGTAGTGGCTTAGATTAGACTAGTTTCCCTATTCTCATGATGAATAACCAGATCTACCCTTTTGTTCTTCATGAAATGTAAGGATAATCCACTTAAGTGCATCTCTCTTCTCATAAGTCTACTTCTTAAACTCCATTTATGTTATTCCATCATTATTACTAATTTTTATTGAATAACAACAACCAAAAATTTGCTATTGGTGATCAAGAAACAACAAGTGATAAACATGCATATATGGATAAGTTAATACAAGAGGTAACAAGTGCAAATCGTATTCAACTCATATCAAATAGCCACAAGGTTCATCTACTATCTAGATCTAGAAATTTAGCTACTCATGTGATATAAGATAAGAAAGAACATAACTTCATTGCATAAACACATAATAAATCACAAGTAAAGAGATAGATAAAGAAAGATTAGCCAAGATGCTGAACAAGCTCCCAAGATCTTCTATTTGTTCAACAAATGAGTTGTACAATGAAGTTTCCAATTGTTTCTTACAAGCTTCTAACTAGAGAGAATAAGAAAAAGCTATAACTAAGCTCTCTTCCTAATAACCAAGAACTCCTCTCTATTCTAATGATTCTTACATATATAGTATTAAGAGAGTCAAACAATGTCAAATGAAATGACGTAAAGCTTCCTTTTCACTTCCCTAAATATTCTTAAGCATGTGTAGCCGAAATTTTATGCTGGAATTGAGTTAGAAAGTGGTGTAAAATAGGGCAAGTTACAGGGCAAGTTGTAGAGAAATAGGGGAGAATATGCAACCTGAGCTTGCGTATTCAGAGATCACGTTTTCTTTTCAGTGACGTTTCCTTAGTTTCTATTCCAATTCACTACTAGGATCACAAGCAAGTAGCCCTATTTTTGTTCATGCATTGCACCAATAATACTTGCATTATGCTCTTTTACTTTCCAAATCGTAGTTGAATCATACACTAAATGAGTTCAAATGAATCCATCTCGATCCAATGTTTATATCATGTTTCAAATCTTGCAAATATAACCAAATTTACACATTAAACTGTTCAAATCACTACAAGAAAAAAGTCCTATTATGACATACCTATAATGACACTTTTTAGTAAGTGTTATTTTACATCTTTTATGAAGACATGAAAAAGTGAGTGTCATAATAAAATAACATGAACCAAGTAGCATTGCTCTTTGTTTTATATTTTTTCTAAATTGAAAATTTTGATATGTCAAATTAGAATAGCTATTAGGGCATTACCTGTGAATGTCAGCAGAAGTAATAGAAAATTGAGATAGAAACGACATAGTTTTGTCACTGGAATAAAAGAAATGGTGAGAAAGCGCGGGGAAAAGAAAAAAGAACGCGGCAAGGAAATTTTTGCCGCTTCACTAATAGTCTGCCGCTTCACTAAAAATTTGCCCAATACATTCTTTGAAAGCTCCGCCTCTCACAATTCACAGCAAAAGTTCCACCAGTTTCTTCTCCAAATCTAAACCCGTGGACCCTATTCATAAAATCCATCATCGCCAAAATCAATCTTCCAAGCCTACATTCTTTTTTAATTCTTTAATCCCTACCCTTTCTCCGTCTATCTTGGGTTTTAGATGCACTCCAATTTGACCAGAGGAAGAGAAGGATGGTGTAGCGGTTAAAAGGTAAGTGTATTATGGGTTTTTGAAAATCATATGCTTTGCCTGCCGTACGTGAATCATTGCAATTTGATTGTCGATATTTCTTGCAAAATTAAGGGTTTGAGGTATGGGTAATAATTATTCATGCGGAGGAGAGCAATCCTTCAATTTGAAATGTATATAATAATAAAACAGTGCACTGAAGCAGTAATGAAAGCGTAAGAGGGTCTTTGCTAAATTGTGTCCAATCATGATGGCTTTGGCTCTAGACATTTTGTGCTCGCCTGGTCGCGTGGATGCCAGCAGCTACTTGAATCAAATGAATTTCAAGGATAAACAATAAATTTTTACATTCATCCGTTGCTTTCTAGAGCTGTTCTGATAATCTTGAGCTTCTGTATGGCTTCCAGTTATATAGAGGAAAAAAAATTTAAGCCGAAACTTTGTTTTCTCTGCTATTTTGCTTTCTCTCCTCAGACGGACCTTATTTGAGGTCCTTGATTACTAGTTAAGATCTTATTAAGTTCTTGATTACTAGTTAAGTTTTCATTGTTTGTGCATGCGAGAAGTTCTGAGAGCCAGTTGGGGAAAGTTGCTAGGTTTCTGGAATAATGCAGGACAATTGGATTAACCGAGTCTCTAGATATTTATCTTCTGAATGAATTTCCTAATAACATAGGTGAACGCTTAGATGAATTTGGATTTTGCCCATTATAAATTGGGCGAATGTTGTTGTGAAGCCCAAGAAGACAAAATCATGTCTTTGAGCTTACACAGGGACATAATACGAGGGATATGAGCATTCTTTCATACAAGTTTAATACTGAAGGACCAAAAAATAATTGGCACCAATACAGGTTCTGAATTTTAACTTCCAAAGTGAAGTTAATCCCTCAAACATGAACATACAATCTTTATATTTCTTGAGTTTAGATAAAATTCCTGCTATCCCGATGCTTTTCATGAAAATGTTATTCAATGAGAATAATTTGCATTTGTGGTTTTCTGTTCAAATGGGGAAAATGTGCATGTTTTGGATCATTTTCTTGCATATCTTGGTGATTTTATATATGTACACAAAGAAAGTATATTCCTTGGATAGCCACTGATTTAGTTGGAAAATTAAAATCATTGCTCCAATTAGACAAAAAAATTTAAGAGAACTAATCATAGATATAAACAATTAATTTGCATCTCAAAAAGATAAGTTTAAAACTCTTCTATATTTGTTTGTTCTATTTGCATTAGAATAATTAGGAAAAGTCATTCAGCACTTTTGGTTGTTTCTCATTTTCCAAAATATTTGTCAAGAAATTTGCAAGCTAATGTTATTTTCTTCTTGAATAATTAGTGAAGGACGTATACCATCTATTCAAAATATTATACAATTGTTAAAATTTTACTTAAGTTCATTAATGTTTCATAACAGGTTTGAATTGAAGATAGCTATCTATGAAAAGTGTTCGTTCTTGAAGACGGTGCACATTGATTTCGCTAGAGGTACAAGCTAACTTATATTCTTGTGTTCTTTTTTATTAGAAATTAGATTAATTTACATATATGATATTATATTGTTCATTTGTTTGAACCTGTAATGTACGTTCCTTTTCATCTTTTGATCATTTGGATTCTTAATTATTTTCTAAACTGGAGTGTCATTGTAGTGGATATATCATATGACATGCAAATTTTGTTCTTAACATTGATTCGTGTAAAAAACTGTTTACTTGGTGATACGTGATAAATGGCTAGTGGTGGAATACCTTTGGGGTTCGGTCTGTTTGCTAATGGCTTGTACTTTTACCTCAAACAGTGACCTTCTTGTTGACTTCCAAATAGCTTCTTGATATTCTTAATTGCTTTTTTGCTTATATATATATATATATATATATATATATATATATATATATATATATATGTATGTATATGTATGAATGTGCATATTTTAAGGTTAAATTTGTCATGGTTACAGAATATGGATAAAACTTGGATGCAAAAGAATAGACGAAGCAAAGAATATTGGGATGGTTTGCAAAAATTCTTAGATTATGCATTCCAGAATTCAAGTATAAATGGGATGATATTATGTCCATGTAAAGAATGTAAGTGTGGTGTATGTGTTACCAGGGAGAATGCAGAACTTCACTTGAAAGTTTATGGTTTTGTTAAAGGATACACCCATTGGGCAGCTCATGGAGAATTTGTTTACTCTAGTGCACCAAAACCTACTTCTCATGATATCTCACATGGGGTACGGGATGAACTTGATGACATGCATGGTTTGGTTCATGATGCATTGGGAATTTCTGAACAAGATCAGACAAAGACAGATGGAACTGAATACAAAAACCAATTGCCTAATGGAGAAGCTGAAAAATTTTACAATCTGATTGATAATTCTAACAAAGAGCTTTACTCTGGATGTAAAAGATTCTCAAAACTTTCCTTTATGATTCGGTTGCTTCACCTCAAATGCCTTGGTAAACTCAGCAACAAAATTTTTGATATGTTACTTGATTTGTTGAAAGAAGCCTTTCCAGATGCGATGGATGGTTTGCCTAAGTCTTATTATGAAGCTGAAAAGTTAATGAAAGAATTAGGACTTGGGTATGATAAATATGATGCATGTCCGAATGACTGCACTTTGTATTGGGGAGTAGATGCAAGCAGAAAGTATTGTGAAACATGTAAAGAATCCAGATGGATTAAATCTGAAAATGATCCGACTGGTGAGGGAAGAAAAATACCGCATAAGGTTTTATGGCATTTTCCCCTAAAACATAGGTTACAACGCCTGTTTATGTCCTCTAAAATTGCAGGCCATATGAGATGGCATGTAGAGGGTCGTACTAAGGATGGTAACATGAGGCACCCTGCTGATTCTCCATCTTGGCAGACCTTTGACTTTCAGCATCCAGAATTTTCTCAAGATTCTCGTAATGTGAGGTTGGGCCTAGCATCAGATGGATTTAATCCATTCAAAAATATGAGTTCAACTCATAGCACTTGGCCGGTAATATTGATGCCATACAATTTGCCGCCATGGATGTGTATGAAACAACCGAACTTTATGTTGTCATTGTTGATACCCGGTCCATTTGCTCCAGGAAATAATATTGATATATATTTAAAACCTCTCATAGCAGAATTAAAGGAATTGTGGGATGTTGGAGTGAATACATATGATGCATCAAGAAAAGAAAACTTTCAACTTCGTGCAGCACTTTTGTGGACCATTAGTGACTTTCCAGGTTACGCAATCCTCTCCGGATGGAGTACTAAAGGAAAACTTGCATGTCCTGTATGTCATAAATACACATCTTCACAGCATCTACAAAATTGGGGGAAATATTGCTATATGGGCCATCGGAGGTACTTGGAAATGAATCATCCATTTCGCAAAGATGCTAAATCTTTCAATGGGTCTGTAGAGTATGGAAAACCACCGGGAAGGTTAATGGGGTCTGCAATTTTAGATGAGTTAGCTGGTTATGGTATTAAACTTGGGAAGAAAGTTAGCGACAATCCAGAATTGCCATTTAATTGGAAAAAATTAAGTATTTTCTTTGATTTGCCATATTGGAAAGACAATATGATACGTCATAATCTTGACGTTATGCACATTGAGAAGAACATTTGTGAGAGCATTGTGGCTACATTATTGAATCTGGAAAAAACCAAAGATAATAAAAAATCACGTCTTGACCTTCGTGATATGGGTATAAGATCAGAATTGCATCCGATTGAGAAGGGAAATGGTAGGAGTGTTCTGCCTCCAGCTTGCTTTACATTGAAAAAGAAGGAAAAGGAGATGTTTTGCAAAGTTTTGAAAGGGATAAAAGTTCCAGATGGATATGCAGCAAATATTTCTAGATGTGTTAAAGTAAAGCCACCAAAAATTTCTGGATTAAAAAGTCATGATTACCATATTTTGATGCAACAGCTTCTCCCAATAGCTTTGCGCAGAACTTTATCAAAAGCAGTTCGCTCTCCTTTGATCAAATTGAGCAGGTATTTTCGCAAGTTATGCTCCAAAGTTTTGGATCCGGCAGATTTAGTTCATTTGGAAAAAGAGATTGGTATCATACTTTGTCAATTGGAAAGGATTTTTCCACCGCCCTTTTTTAATGTGATGGTACATCTAGCTGTTCATTTGGTTAGCGAAGCAAAAATAGCAGGGCCTGTTCATTATCGGTGGATGTATCCTATAGAAAGGTACTCATGAAATATTTAATTGAAGTATTTTGCAAATTTTAGACATTTTTAGTAATTAACTTCATCTCAATATTTTAAACCTGAATTAAAACTTGCCTTGTCAAGGTATTTAGGAACTTTGAAATCCTACGTCCGAAATAGAAGTCGACCAGAAGGCTGCATTGCTGAAGGGTATTTAGCCGAGGAATGTTTGAATTTTTGTTCCTTATACCTAGCTGATTATGTTGAAACGAAGTTTAATCGGACAAGTAGAAATGATGATGTGGGCGAGACCTCAAGTGAAAGGTTGGATATATTTTCCAGTTCATGTCGTCCATTAGGAAAAGGAACTCCAACAAATTTCAGCAATGAAATTTTGAGAAAAGCACATCAATATGTGCTATTTAATTGCGACCACATCAAGCCATATGTTGAGTAAGTAGATTCCTTTCAATTCAAAAATTTATATATGTTGAATACTTAGTGAGTTTCTATATGCAGCCAACACCATAAAATGGTGGAGGAGCAAAATCCACATGCTGGAAAACATGTCATTGAGCGTATTCATTGTGAGAACTTTGCAGATTGGTTTTCGAACCATGTAAGCTGAACAATCTTACAGGTTCTCTTATATTTTTTATGCATCAAAGAAGAAATTTTGTCATTGTTACATTTTTTATATAATAGGTTAAGCAGATTCAAGTAGCTGATGGTGTTGACATCTCCAAAGATTTGAAACTTCTGGCTAGGGGTCCAAACAACGTGGGGAGAACATATAAAAAGATTCTTGTCAATGGCTTTCGCTTCCATACAAGACAATTAGAATCTCAAAGGAAAACTCAAAATAGTGGGGTTCTTGTCAATGCAACAACATCAAGCTTTTCAAGTACTAAAGATAATAATCCAATTTTAAGTGACATGGCTTACTATGGTATTTTGACGAATATCCTTGAGTTAAATTACACTGAAGGCCGAATTGTCACTTTATTTGAATGCGATTGGATATCAAAAGGCAAAAGATTAAAACAAGATGAGGATGGATTCACATTGGCCAACTTCAAGAATGTAAAGCCTCACCCTGAGCCATATGTGATAGCAACCCAAGTTTCACAAGTTTTTTACGTTGCAGACCCCGTAGCTGAAGGCTGGAGTGTTGTTGTTGCTACATCTCCAAGGAATGAGTTTATGATGGACCCCGTATGTGATACTGAGATGTATTTGCAGAGCACAATTACCTTAGCAACTCAAATGGACAATGAGAATGAAGACATTCGATGGGTTCGAGAAGATGATGGAGATGAAATCCTCCACTAGCCTGAATTGTTGAAATGCTTATTTTTTGCTATTTAAACTGTAAAAGTTGTAACTATGAACATAGTCCCAATTTCATATGCACTTTTTGTCGATGCAAATTCAGATTATCCTTGTTATGTCTTTGCATTTGCCTACTTTGAAATTTCTATTTTAACCCACCTACTTGCACTTTAAAATTGATACCTTTGTAGATGAAAAACTTCAGTCTAGTTATAGCCTTACTATTATCATATTTGTTTGAGATTTTGCTATCCTTTTTGCATTTGTGTTCTTCCATTTGTTAAATGTTTTCATTTGTAGGAATGGCAAGGACTAAAAGACAGAAGATTAATGGAAATACACTTGTTGATCAACCCGAGGATATAGCTGAAAATCAGATTCACATTGAGGAGCCTAATTCTACAGGTACATCTCTAATAAGTCACGCTAAGTTTTGCAGTTCATTCTTGAGATCCAGTTTGAAAATTTCAATTCTACTAGTTCTTTTGGTAATGAAATTCACTGGGGTCATATTTCATGGTTGTAGATGAAGAAAATGCAGATGAAAATTCACAAAGAAAAACTAGAGGGCCAACATATATGACAGAAATATGGGGTAAACCTAGTAGTTGTCATCGGTACAAAGTTAGATTTGATAAGGATAGTGAGCCTGTTGGCAAGAATAAGTCCAAATTTGCTGAGTTCTTAGGAACAATAGCAAGAAATGGAAAGTATGCTCCTATAGACGTGACAAATTGGCGTGAAATGACAACTGATAAGAAGCAAGACATGCTTGTACTAGTGAAGGTAATACACATTTTTCTTGATATAAATGTACATCTGTACCTTTTATATGACAAAAATATGTATCTAACTATTTGAGGTGTTATTGTAGGAAAAATTTCGTCTTCCTCCAGGTGCAGATTTCTGGACTTTGAAATCTATTGGCAAAAAATGGAGAAATTGGAAATCAGCTTTAAAGGCAAAATATTACAATCCAAATGAATCCATTGAGAGTCAAATTAACAATAGGGATCCACGGACCTTGAAAGATCAGTGGAGAAATCTTCTGGCTTATTGGAGCTTAGAGGAAACAAAGGTATAGTTGTTTTAACTATTAAATATCAATCACTATGTTGAGATTATAAGTTTCTACTGTTTTCTATAATTTCAGAATACCAGCGAGAAGAATAAGATGAGTCGGACCAAGAAAACAATGAATCATAAGACTGGGAAGAAATCGTATGCTCAAATTCGAAAGAAATTGGTAAATCTGTTTAACATTTTAGTTTTATTTAGTTTTTCCTTGTATCACCTAGTGGTCTTATGGAGACTTCGTTTTCTATAGACGAAAAAATTAGGTCATCTTCCATCACGAGTTGACATGTTCGAACACTGTTATACTGACTCAAACGGAAACCCGGGAAATGATGACGTTGCAACTACATTGGTAAGTCACTAATTGGTTGATGAAATTAGTACCCTAAATGACTGAAATTGTCTACTAACTTAAGACTGATTTTATCTTGATTGATGTAAGATAATCGATTTTATTAATATTAAACTTTTTCTGGATTTTGAATACAGCAAGCTTTGAAAGAAAAAGTTAGCCAACTTCCTCCTGGTTCTAATGATGATGTTGGTCGTGATGATGCATTCGCCCAAGTATTTGGGGAAGATAAGAATGGACGTGTGCGCATGTATGGTCTAGGCGTGACACCATCAGACAAATGGGGTAATGCACCAAGTCGCAGCACTTGTCAGCGTATTGTTATGGAGCAAAAGGCAGCAATTTTTAAGATGGAAGAAAAATTTGCTGAGCAAGATCAGCAGCTTAAAGACCAAGCCAAAGAACTTGCAGAGCTCAAAGCAATGGTGTGTCAGCAGCAAAATAGTGGCTCAATAACCGGTGGCTCGATAAATTCAACATCCTCTAATCGGGTTTCAAAATCACCTATTGGTGCTCGTTCTCTTCAGGTATGTTCATGATTCTTTTCAAGAATTTACTGTGATTATATCATGTGAGGATGCTTTTATTGTTTGAAACTTGTTGATTAATTAAACTGCTATTTTGTTTGGTTATGTTGAATAGTAAAACATGGCAATTTCAACTTAGTAGGGTCGTGGTTGTTAAGTTTTATTGCTGAAAATTGGAGAAATGTTCAAAATGCAGGGGAAACTCTATCAAATTTTTTAAAATAAATCTATCTAATTCAATTCTATGACTTTAAATTATCTTGTAGGAAGGTGATTGGGTGGATATTTTCAGTTTGTTTGATCCAACAAAATGTCTAGCTATTGGTCGCCTCCAAGGAATTGATCATTCTAAAGTTGTTGGCGGACAATCATTAGGACCATGTTGGTGTGAAATACTAGTACAAATTGTGGTGGAACGCAGCGAACCATTGATTAGGCCTTATGGGCTCTTGCAGACAATTGAAGATGCACTTGGTGCACCGATTGCTTGGCCACTGAAATTGGTATACTTTGACACAAAACTGTTCAAGTTTTTTTCTTTACAAATATTTGTAAGTTGGATGGATAATGAAGTGGTGTTCTTACTTAATGTATAGGTAAAGATTCATGGGGATTGATAGTTGCACTTTCAGAAAAGACAATGCTGCATTTTATCGCAAGAGTTGGACAACAGCCTTTTGTTTAGAGAAGCAATGCTAGTTTTTGAGTTAACTTCAAATTTGTGGAATATTTTTGTGACGATGCTGCTGGATTCTATTGCAAGAGTTGGATGGCAGCCTTTTGTTTAGAGAAGCAATGCTAGTTTTTGACTTAACTTCAAATTTGTGGAATATTTTTGTGACGATGCTGCTGGATTCTATTGCAAGAGTTGGATGGCAGCCTTTTGTTTAGAGAAGCAATACTATTTTTGAATTAACTTCAGATTTGTGTACTTTCAGATTTGTGTACTTTATGAAATGGTCACAAAATTTATTATGAGAGGTATAAACTTTCAAGCAGATTTATATTCTTTGGCATAATGGCTATCTTACTTTTGCATGTTATGTGTTTGGCGTATTGTATTAGGAGATTAGAGTACAAAATTTGGATGAAAATTGCACCAAAAAAAAAACAGACAGCTATTGAGGCACTTGCCAATGTCTACATTGAAACTAATGCATCTACTAAAACCACATATCGTGACACTTTTTTGAGAGTTTGAAGATTCCTTTTAACAACGGTAGAAAATGCCCTGAAAGATAGGCAAACACTGCATTGTGAACTGCCTCCATTAATGTATATAATGCACTTCATTGTGCCTAGACAAACATCTTTTGGTAACATGTACAAGTGTCCTAAAAAGGACAAAAATGATACCAAGTAAAATGCCTTTATAGTGTATCTTTAGAGACATTGGTTTGTGCCTATTTACGATTTCTATCATGGCAATTGTGAGTGCATCAAATTCATTAAACGTGGCATTAAAAAGCGCCTCCAACCTTTTCCAAACGGGTAGTTTAGTAGACATTTCATGTGTGCGCCTCAATAGTCTAAGTGCCTCTAAAAGTTCCCTATTCCATCATTTTGTTGTGCCTCCAAATATAATTTTTCTTGTAGTGAATGAAACTCGCAAAATTTAAAAGTTTAGAGAGCAAGTTATCTCGTAAAAATCCTAAATTATACCAAAAATAAACACATGGTGCTACTTAAAATACACATATAATAAACACTTATCAGAGACATAATCAATCTTTAATTGTCTTTTTCTTGGGAGAGCTATTTGTTTGGGTAAATTGCCTTTATCCTCTTGTGGTTTAATATTTTATCATATAATTCTTTATGATTTAAAAACCTATATATAACTCCCTCATTGCTTGTATTAAAGTGCTACAGTTAGTTTTTCTATCAAAACCAATGGTCAATAGTAAGAAGTCAAAATCAAAATAATAATTTGACAAATTCAACTTATCACTACCTTTTTTTCTTTTTTCCCTTTTCTTTTTCTTTTTTTTTTTTTTTTTGCGAAGAGAAGAGATGATTATGAAAACCTATATTTTGGCTTATAAAATCTTAATTTTTTTCCAAATACAAAAGAGAAGAAAGGGAAATAAAAAATAAATAAATAAGAAACAAAAAAGATGGAAGGAAAATATAAAACAAATAAATAAGAAACAAAAAATACCAAATCATTTTTTACCACAAATATCATTATAAGCTTTTAAATCAAATCTTTAATGATATTTTCTATTTATTATTTATTATTTATTATTTTAATTTCTTCTTTTTTATGTTTTGAGGAAAAAAAGAAGTAATAGAAGGGTAAATTTGTCAATATATTTGTTTGATTTTGAATTTTTACTATTGACCATCAATTTTAACAAAAAAAAACTAATGATGACATATTAATCCAAATGATGAGGAGGTTATATATAGTTTTTAAACGATAGGGAATTTAAGTGGTAAAGTACCAAATCACTTGGGAATTAAAGGTAATTTAACCTATTTTCTTTTCCTAAAACAATGGTTGCGATTTTTGCTCTTTTCCTTTCTAAATATGTTTTTCAAAACCAGTTTCAATCATCACAGATACGAATTGACAAGTAAAAATGGAGCAGAATTATTTGACTAAAAATGGAGCAAAATTATTTGACTCATCAACGCTGTTTTGCTTGTCTTTTGAAAATTTCAGTTCAAGTTCCTTTGGAAATAGACTTGAGTTGAACATTGTAAGGATGGTTATAGTTGCGGTTTTCTTTTGGAAACTCCAATTTTAGTTTCGGTTCTTATTGTTTATAATTTCAGTTCCTTCCGATTACACATGTAGCTCCTTCCAGTTACACTTAGTTACATAAAGTTACAATATTGATTCTGAAAAAAACAGGAAAATGAATTAAAACTAAAGGTAAACTAAAGACAATGAATTTAAATAAAAACTGTAAATTTTATGTTATAATTAGTAAAAGGCAAGATGATAGAAATTCTATAAATAAAAAACCACACGTTATCAAACATTTTGAATAAAAGAAAGGATATACAATTTTGTTAATGAAGTGGAAATGAAATGGAAAATGCAAAATCATTAAATTTGCCAATCACCATCTAAAGGACAAATTTTTTTTAATTGGATGGTTCGTACCAGACAAGAACCACCAGTTTTGGTTCAGGTTCGAATTTTTGAAGGAGTTGAACAAAAATCATTTGCAAAGGTTTTGATTCTCGAATTTTGGTTCTGATCCTAGTCCAAGAACGCTCCGATCATGTTCCCATTTGGTTCAAGTACGAACTTGAACCGTGGTTGTGCCCAGGCATACATCTAAATAATATATTTAATGTACACAGCAAATACTTGTAAAAAAAGTTCCATTAATCTTTTTGATAAGGCATTGCAAGTCAAATAGTCATTGAACCCTGACATATTGTGCTTAGGATTTAGTGAGTTGTTTTATCAACTGATATACTGCTTTGACCTGTCTTGTAAGGTTTTTATTTCTTTGTTAGATATATTTCTTTTTTTCTTTTCAATGCTTTTAGCTTCTTCAGGTTAATGGGCGAAAAAAATCATGTGTTAGACATGTGACATTTTTTGGTCAGGAATATTGTTTTTACTTTAATTTTGTTCCCGAAACTATGGACACCTGAACAGTGCATGAACATTTTTTGGCTGAAACAAATGGCGAAATGAATTCAATAAGCAAATTAGTGATTTTTTTTTTGGGACCATCTTGCCATTTTAAACGTTTCAAGCTAAAGAAACAAGATCATTTTGGTGATATTTCTTTCTGTTTAAATGATTGACATCTAAGCACAAATATACTCTTCCTTCTCTCCTCCTCCTCTCTTCTTTTTCTCTAGAAAAAACTCTCTAACTAAAAACTCCCTTCAACTCTCCCATGGAAGAGATATCTGATTTTTCGGATCTTTTTCCATGGGAGGAGCCCTCTATATAGTTTCTTTTCATTTGTCTGAAAAAAAAAAATCTCTCTTAGGATTTTCTAGTGAGAGTTTCTTCTCTTCTAAATTTTTTAGTGAGAGTTTATTCTCTCCTAGGGATTTCTAGTCAAAGTTTTTGATAATTTTTTTATTTTTCTTTTATTGGATCTAAGTTTGTTTAGATTTTCATTATCAAATCTAGAATTTCTTGAATCTATTCGATAAATCTCATCATAATATATGGACTTGACATAGTTAATCAGCAAATCGAGCGATTGGAAACATGCACAAATGTTCGTGAAATGACAATTATTTTATCTCATTTTTTAAATTTGGAACTTTACAATGTAATTTTTATTGTTCTTCCGATTTGGAGTATCCTTTCTTCAGATATGTTATTTGATAATATATGCACTTGAAATAGTTAATCAGCATAACAAGTGATTGGAAACATGCACAAATGTTTGTGAAATTACAATTATTTTATCTCATTTTTTAAATTTGGAACTTTACAATCTAATTTTTATTGTTCTTCCGATCTGGAGTATCCTTTCTTCAGATATGTTATTTGATATCTGTATATGTTTAATGATGTAATTTTTGCCATTAGTATAGATTTTAATGAAATTATGATATTTTATAAAAAAAAATGATTAACATGTAGACATGTGACCAAATATCGATTCCTCTTATTTTCTGTCAAGGCTCCTACATTGGCAACATTTGAACGAGATAAGTAGAGCTGGCAAAAAAGTCCAAAACCCAACAACCCGCCCATTAATTTTAAAGGATGAGTTGGGTCAGTTGGGTTATGGGTTTTGTTGGGTCAGGTAAGAACAATCCAACTTATTCATTAAATGGGTTGGATTTTTTATTTGGACACCCACTATTCAACTTGTTTAAAAGTAATTCAAAACAATAAATACAAGATTCAATACACAAATGCTTAACCACTTGCATTTGGAAATGTGTTAATAATTCGTTGACCAATTTGTATTCAAAATTCTCATATATATGTTTTCAATCACTTTTTTTAATTTTTATTTAAAAGAAAAAGAAACTTGAAATAAAATCTCATACTTATTTTACTTTTACAACAGTTGTTAAAGTTCCTCAACTTCTATAATAATTTATTATACCTTTTAAGAATATGTTGTTTTCCTCTCCTTTTTTCCTTGTTTTTTTTTTTTGTGGTTGTTCTCAAGTTGCTACTTGCTTCTGTTTGTTAATATTTTGTGTACGTAGAATAAGATTTTAAATTTACTCTAATTGCATTCTTTTACTTTTCTCTAACTCGTTTTATTTCATTGTTAATAATTCTTCATCAATACTATAATACAACAAATTATATATCTCTTACTTCATTTTCAAGCATAATATAATCTAGCATTCAATAATTTAAATACATAGAATATTACAACTTACAATAAAGGATATATGAATAGTAAAAGTGTTAATAAGTTGTGGCAAAAAAAGTTTCAATCAGTTAGTAGTATTAAAAAGTATAAAGTAAACAAAATTATTTAGCAAATCTATTTCAATGCACAATTTATTATCTAAAATTCACAATACAAGCAATATAAAATATTATTCTATTTATGATTTGTTTTCAAGTAGTTTAAGAAGTGAGTGTGAGTTTGTGTGTGTGAAAATGTGTTAGTGTGTGAAAATACATTTAGGTATATGAAAATGTGTTTATGTGTGTGTGAAGAAAATCTTTTTGTGTTTTAAAATGTATGTGAGAAAGTGTATGTATCAAAATGTATCAAATAATATGTTAGGTCATGGATTTGGGATAACCTAACTCAAAATCAACCCATTCTAAAATTGGATGTGTTGGATATAACCTATTTAAATGAAAATCCAATATCAAATCGTCCAAAACCCACCTAACCCACCCAATTGCCAGACATAATAGGAATGTTAGGTTAGTTGATCCCTTCACAAACTCCACATATTCCCAAGAGCTAATGACCGAAATGGTCACTCCACTATTCAAAATGGCATGCTTTGATCATCAAACTTTTTTTGTGGGAAAAAAGGTCACTAAACTCACATAAACGCGTCAACGGAGTCATTTTATCGAATTTTAGCAGTGAATCATCCGGTTACAAGGGCTCTTGAGTTGAACGAATATTCTGATATGGGCAAAAATGTCCAAAAGGTTATTGGGACAAGTGAACTCATCGATTGTTTCATTCCCAAAGTTGATCAACCGATCGAGATTCACTTCATCTTCTCCAGCAAAGTTTACTAGCTGTGAACACCTCTAAACCAAATCGAAGCAGCAAACAATGAGCGCAGCCAAGGAAACTGTGAAGTTAGTGATTTCAATGGATTGGGTGAAGCGATCAAGGGATGATTATGCGGATCCACACATGATGTATGGTAGGTTCTTATAAAATTTGTTTTGGTGAAGAAATTGTTGGTAAAAGATAATGTAAAGTTTGGGAATATTAATACGAAATCCAAAAATGTCAAAAAAAGTTAAGGGTGTGGGGTGTGTGATTTTAGGGTTTAATGGGTTTTTTTATGTAACAAAAGGGGCATGAAACAGAAATTAGCTGTTGTCGCAAATGAAAATCTCCTCCAAAAACAAGCTGTAAGAAGGATAGACGTGCATAAGGAATTATGTATACTAGGCAATCACAGGTTAACAATTAGAGAGCAGCACTTGACTCCCTATCCAACTAGGATAGCAGGAGCTATTTCGACAAGTATTAATCTACATTTTCAAATCTTACATATTTTGCCCAAGTAATAATCATTGTACTAATAACAACCATTCCATTAGAGAATCTCAGCGAAAGATTCCAACTTTATTGCCGCAAGTTATTATCCCAATAATTGCGAAACCGAAAAAAAAACATTTTACAGCCATTTCCCGCTTCAGATTGTCTTTGAATACTTCAGCTGATTCTGTCCAAAAAATTCTAATTCGATGCTACCAATATGAATCAAGTGTGTGGATGAGTGTGAGGTGACGGTGAGCATTGAGCATTTACGATGGATCGGATCTTGCGAACAGAGGAGAATTCTGAGACGCATCCGGCAGCAACGATGTTGTCGAGGAGGGACTTAACGATCTTCCAATCTTGGAGGAAGTATATCTGCATAACGATTTGCGAAGTATCACGTTCGTCATCGTCTTCACTTACCACTTGCTTCACTACATCTTCGATTGCTTCCTTAGTCGCCACTGCCATTCTCTCTTTACATCTCTCTTTTTTTTTATTTCTTTTCTTTCTTTGTGTGGGGGGAGTTGAATTCTAATCTCAGAACGAGCAGCTGAAGAAAAGAGAAAGAGTGAATGGCTGAAATGGAAGGAAATGGAAAACTGGAAAAAAATGAAAGAAGATTTGTCCTTGCATAGATGAAAGAAGGAATCAATGAACTTGTAGATCTAAAGGCATGACTTACAAGGAAGAAACAGATTTGCCATATTTTGTTGGACATTTTTGCCCCCTAAAAAATATTCCTGCATGAGTGAATGCCTTGTAACCAGATGATTTATCACTAAAATTCGGTAAAATGACTCTGCTAGCACGTTTATGCCTTGTAACCAGATGATTTATCACTAAAAAAAAGTTTGATCACCAAAGGATGCTATTTTGAGTAGTTGAGCGATCATTCCGGCCATTCACTCTGTTCCCAATTAATCATAAAGTGAGTAAGTAGTGATCCATTCAATAAATCTTCTCACTACTTCTCGTGAGCTGTGAGAAAATGATCCCACTAAAGCAAGGAGAGCCCTTGATGAAAGCTACAAATGAGGAGTGCCCTTGATGAACCCAAGTGAGTAAGTAGCAATCCATTCAATAAATCTTCTCACTACTCGCGAGGAAATGATCCCACTGAAGAAGGGAGAGCCTTGATGAAAGCTGCAAATGAGGAGACCTCTTGATGAACCCTTATCTTCGCAACCTTATTTTTATTTTTCAGCTCCTCTGCTATCAATCTATTGACCAAACAACCCAGAGAAATGGATGTTCTTCCGGGGGACATCCTGATGCAGATCTTGGTGAGATTACCCGTGAAATGTTTGTTCCAATTCAAATGCGTTAGCAAATCTTGGTGCTCTTTGATCAAAAGCCCCCGTTTCACTGATTTGCATGTCAGCTGAGCCAATTGCGGCGATCAGGAAGGTGTCATCCTGGTGAAGCGCTTCATCAAGGACGAGAGAAAAATTGTTTTATCATTCCATTCAAAGGATGAATCTTTATCTCTCCAGGTTGTGGCCCCTGATTTTGAGGTACCGTACTCAACTTACCTCAATATGATTTTGGTCGGCACATGCCGTGGCATAATTTGTCTTAGAAGTAATGAATATTCTGGTATTCATTTGTGCAATCCTGCAACTCGAGAGTTTCTTACACTCCCTGATCGTCCCTTTCGTTGCCCACAAGGGTATTTTAGTCAGCTGTGTGAATTGGGGTTTGGGTTTGATGCAATTAGTAACGATTACAAAATCATCACTTTTACAACAATTTTTCCTGACGAATACAATGGCGATCCTAATTCCTGCAAAGCTGAAATATACAGTCTCAGTACTAATTCTTGGAGAGAACTCGATCCAGACGTCACCCTGCCGGAAATGGTGTATAACGAGCGCTTCTCTGTTTCATTTAATGGATGCTTCCATTGGTGCACACCATTAAATACTGATTGTTTTGGCCTCCAGATCCTTTCTTTTGAATGGAGCACTGAGCAATTTCGAGAAATTCAATATCCTGATATAGAGTAGAAGACACTGAAGGAGAGTATGGCATGCAGAAACTCATTGTCTTGGACAATTCACTTGCCATGATATGGTATAACATTACAGGGAGTCAAATTTCGGATCAGCATTTCGACATATGGGTGATGATGGAGTACGGTGTGCAGGAGTCTTGGGTTAAAAAGTTTTCCATAGGACCACTCTCCGGAATCGAGAGCCCGTTATCTTCATGGAACAGTGATAAACAGCTTTGGGAAATGAGCAATGGACAATTGGCTTCGTCTGCTGTCCTAGGTGATAATCGAGGAAGTCTTACAAAATACAACATTCATGGGTCTCCAACCACCCTGCAAGCTAATATTTATCATGAAAGTTTGGTTGCTCTTGGTGAACTATGCGGTCGTCGAATGAACTGAACTGGAGATCGAATGGGGGCTTGGAAAAATCGTGCTCGTTAGATGAGTTTAATATTGGTCGTAGTTTTTTTGGTTTGATGCCTTAGCTTTTACAATAAGTCTTTTCATTTGAATCATATGTTAGAAATTTGAACTTTATGATTGTTACTTGGTGCATGTTTGATCTCTGAACCTTCTTTGTTCTTGTTATATCAAAGTTAAAGAGGAGAAGAATGAGTTCCCCATGGCTTCTCGTTGCCTAGAAAGTTGCCTCATGTGATTTAGTATTTTCCTACATAACCCTCTATAGTTTCAAAAGCTATACATAACCCCCTCATGGTTTGAATTAAAGTGTCGAAGTGATGAGAATGATCATTCGTAACTGAGTCACTTAAAATGTCAAAAATACCCTTATGCAAAGTTGAAAATTATTTATCAACCAAGGGGGATTATGTGTATATTTTGAAAATCATAAGGGGATTATATGATAAAGTATTAAATCATAAAGGGGTCATATGGTAAAACACAAAATCATACGGGATTAGTGTGTCATGTATTTATAAGGGTAATTTTGACATTTTAAAAGGTTTAGTTACAAATGATCATTTCCGTCACTTTGACGCTTTAATCCAAACTATTATAGGATTAAGTACAGCTTTTGAAATTATAGGGAGGTTATGTGAAAAATTGCTAAATCATGGGGGGTAAAGTATAATTTGTCCTAGAAAGTGTAATCGAATACTAGAAAATTCAACCGCTGATACAATTACTCTGTCTTTATTGCTGGTGATCCTTTTTGTTTTTGAAAGAGATGGGAGTTGTAGCATTGGAATGAGATATTTATCCCTTACATGTGCTTTGGAGTACTTTAGTAACCAGACTTTGCAACTGGCAAAATGAACCAGAATGGAGAATCAATCAACTTAGGAGGCGCTTGATTCTTGCTTTGGAATTGGAGAGGGAAATGGAATAATGGATAGAGGGCCCATTAATGAGGATTTTGGTTAATTCTTTCCAATTTAGTCGAGTATCATGAATGGCCAAATTTTAAAACATGATTTCAATATTTCAATTCTCATTGTACTGGATCAAGTGCACAGTATTAAAATTATTGTAATCTCAAATACCAAAATTCCTAAAAAAAAGCGGCCCATTAATGTAATAGAGAAATGGGTTCGATGATTGCGAAAAAGGGAGTATAAGTGGGAGGTTTCAAACCGAACCCTCTCACTCATACTTAAAAAAAATTAATTTACCTTAGTAAATTGTGCGGACAACGAAAAAGGGATTTTGCATGTTAGTGCAATTTCAAAAATAACTGATATTTAACCATGGTTTTCAGCATTCTGGAGTCAGCAGTATGAGTCTCGCTGGACTTCAGTTTTTCGAAGAGTGAAAACTTTCAACTTCTGCTTCTTTATGATTCTGTCGAGGGGATTTGGAAACCATGGACCAAGTTCTTTTCCAACATGTGCCTATGTCTGCTGCAAACATTGCCGTAGCACAGGACATGAGCAACACGGCTCATGTATGATACCTTTTATTTTTCTTTTTATTTTTATCAAACGAGTCACGTGTTATATACTTGGCCACAGAAAAATTAAGCATCTTGACCATAAAATGTTGCTTGTTTAAAATTAAACAAAATATAAATGCTATTACACCTTTTGCTTTCCCAACTCAACGACAGAAACCAATTTGTCAAACTATCATCAATTTTGCTAGTCTTATGGAGTGGCAGATTAGCCATTAAATCTATCTCCAATTTTTCCAATTTTGTCCCTAACTTTTATTTTTTGTTACTTTGATACTTGAACTTATTTTGCAGTTCCAATTAAGGATTTATGCAGTGGCACTACTATCTAAAACTAATTTGGCTCCTAATTAACTAACTAAAAGGGATGTCATGGAAATGTCACTCATGGTATTGTAATAAAACAAGTAAATCATAAACCATCAAATAAAACTTTTAAATCATGTAAAAGATCACCACACAAAACTTTTTGACAAGTGCCGAACCTGTGCAATAATAAATACCTACTCGAGAAAAATACAGATTTTGTATATAGCGGTGAGTAGGGTCGAATCCACAGGGACTGGGGATAATTCGTTTCTTCTAGAGTTCAAAGTATGGGGGGTTTTGGATTAAATGCTAACTAAATAAATTAACTGCAGAAAATAATTGATTAAGAGAAATAATTAAGGGAAAACTCTAGCCAAGGGTACACTTCAGAAATGGTTCAGGCACTGATCATTGATTCACAGATAATTCCACATTTATTAATAGACCAGTTATAGTTGTCATGCACGCGATAAATAACCAACCTTTCCTTAATTTCTCGATAGTTAAGGTACGACCGTTAACTATTTCTCTAACCCAAAAACAACCCTAGGTACGACCGTAGGATTTAATTTCTAGATTGCATTAATAATTAGAAATGCCCAATCCTAACTAACAAACACGCTACGAGGGTTTGTTTAAACTAGATCATATGCTCCCCTGACATAAACCCAATTACGCCAGTTGCTACTGAGGTAGAGATAACGAACAATTACGGATTCAATTACCCCTATTTAGCAAAAATAGCCTATATGGATAATTAATTATTGCGCACTAATCAATCATACACAAGGCCATAGGAATTAAAATCAAGGAACATATAAATACCAATAAATGAAGAAAATAATTAAAACAGATTCGATCTCACAGTAATTGTTGAACCAAGTCTTCAGTTGTCCCCTTGACTAGAATTAAGAGGTTAGTCCTCCATTAATGGAGAACAACCATGTGAAAGAGCTAAGAAAAGAAAATCTAAAACTATGCTAAAAGCTGTCTCCGGTAGCCTTTCTTACAATTGTCTTTTTATAGCCAAAAGGAAGATGACCCAAGCTATCTATCCAGTGGTCCCCACAAATAAAGAACAAAAACAACTCTCAAAGCTTCCTACGTTTCTTTCCTTCAAAAGTCCAATGACTAATGCTTTTCCGTGGTCCCCGCCGCAGATTCCAAATCAAAGTACAAAAGGCAAGGCCTCTTGATGTCTCCTCCTCTTTTTCGTCTTTCATTGCTCTTAGGACTCTTAAGTACTCAAGACACTCCCAATTAGCAGAAGAAATGCAGTCCGCGTATATCACCATGTGGGCCAAGTCTGTGGCTTATTTGAAGTCTCAATTATCTCCAAAAGTCCCTCCTTTTTTGTAGTTTTCTGCTTCAATCCCTGAAATTGGGTCCAATACCAAATATAAGTAAATATTAATAATTAAAACAATATTTGGCAAGGATAAAAAGGAAAATTAACAATAAAATTGCTAACAATTAACACCCTATCAATTCCCCCCACACCTGAATCATGCTTGCCCTCAAGCATAAGAACAGCAATTGAACACCAAAATTTGACAATGGCTGTTGCTCTAACTATCATATTACCAAGATACCCAGAAAAACATATATCAAGCGTCACAGTTAAGAGCCAAGAAAAACCACTCCGATTAGCTTCTCAACCACCAACTCCTCCAATTTAAAGCAAACTAATCTAAGAAAAAGGAATGGTTGCTCACATTTATCAACAAATGGTCCAACTATTAACCAAAATCTCGACATTAAAATCACAACACGGAAAACTGACTTATTCACATACTAACACAATCTTTATTTTTATTTTTATTTTTTTTTTCTTTTCTTTTTTTCTTTTGAGTAACAAAAGACTTAGTCTATAGTCCTTAGAGCCTTTTGACGCGAACTCCAACATTTGATAGATGGAGGAGCCCGGTTACTCAGCTCCAATCGCTATAGGACCACGCACTCATAGTAACTACTACCTTTTGACGCGAGAATCAACACTTTAGGTGAAGATCCCCGGTTACTCAGTAGTAACAACTAGCGGAGTACAGTCAACTCTTATTTACAACCATATAGCACAATAACTAAAAAATATCACGAAAATAACAGCAGCCAGCCTCAAATTTCCAAACATGGAGAACTAAAATTAATAATTGGACCAATTCATATGAAAATGCCAACAATCATTCCCTATGCCTAGAAAAGTTAACCAAAAATTGAAAAAGTTAAGCAATTATTGATATTCACCAAAGAGATGTTCCTGAACTCAACCACATCAACTTGATACCTTATTAATAACACTTAGCAATAGCAGAATTAGATACAACAATCCAACATCAAACTTGGTATTCAAATAAAAAAAACTGACCACTAGGAAGAAAGAAAAGGAAATAAACGAAAAATAGAACAAATAACAACGAAAATAAAGGAAAAGAAAAAAAACTAAAAGCTGAACACCAGAAATACCAGCTGTACCACAGCTCTCCCCCCCCCCCCCACACCTAAATCCGACATTGTCTTCAATGGAGATCATAAAGTAAAGAAAGCGAATAGGACAACTACACTTCCCTGAATACGTGGTGGAAGGTCTCGGGCGGCTATGGAATAGGTGGGAACGGTGGAGTGAAAATGGTGCTACGGTAGTTCGCGGCAGTGAAAGATTGTAGAGGGAAGGAGAGCTCCGACGTGCGTCTTGATCCAGGCGAACTAAAGTGCAACAGAGAACTTCAAACCAACAAATTTCCAGACAATGCAGGAGTTTCAATCAATGGCCGAGGACGTCCAACAATGTGCTTGAACGCAGTCAATTCCAACGAATATGGCGATCAAACAGACTAGAAGCGGTAATGGAGTCTAAATAAATCAACAAATCTCAACAAATGAACCCAATTCCCCCCAAAATCGCAACAAATGTTCTAAAGATTTAGCAATTGAAATCAATAGGTAAAATACTCCCAGCAAGTCAATTAGACGCCACCACCAGCAATAAGCAAAGGACGTGGCACAGTAGCCCTCCAATTCAACAAACAAACGCAGAAAATGCCCACCCAAAGGCACTTCAAATGACGCAAGACAGAAACTAGCAAAATAGAACTCAAGTGATACCAACAGGGACCCCAACAGAGCAGTGAATTCAACCAATTTGAGCAAGTGAACCTCAACAAATGTCACCAATTGGACAATTAAGAACCCAATTCAGCCGACCAAAATTAGCACTTGAGCCCAGCAACAGGCACTCCAACAACAACAATTCAGAAATTGGACAGAAATAACTCAATAAAGATGCCCAGTAGTCAATGAGGCAACCAATAACACAGGAGTAACAAATGGTACGTACACTACCCTCACCAGTGCCACTGGTGTATGCACAGGGGAAAAAGTAAATCAAATGGCCAACCCACTGCACCTGATAGATCCGAACACACCCAATAGCACCAAAAATGAGCAGAAATCAAAACGAGAAGCAATTGGCAACAAACTCCCAAATCAACCCCAAAGAATGCACCAATTGTACTTAACGGGACTAGGGACAGTGCTAGTGTGCTAATAAATCAACAAATGTCTCCAATTTAGGAAACCAGCAAGTCAACTTAACAGCACCAAGGAAGCACACAACGGCTATTGAAATGTCTCACGGAGCACATAAACCACAGAGCCGTCAATGGAGCCCAAAAATTGACATTAAAAATGCAGTAGACTAAAAAGCAACTTGGGAACAGGGGGACTCAAAGATACCTGCCCACTGCCCAATGGTGTCGTTGGTGGCAGTGGGTGATGGAAGCGGCGACGGCGGGGAGGAGAGTGTAGGCAGGCGGCTGAGAGGGTGGTGAACTGGAGGAGGTTGCGTGGTGGTGCGCGGCTGGGCAGGGGAGCTCGACGGTAGTGGGTGAAGTGGAGGAGATGGCCGACAGTAGTGGAGCTCGAGGAGGTGGAGCAGGGAAAGGGAGAAGGCCGCGCGAGGGAGAGAGGAAGATCTAGTGGCTGAGGCTTCAGACGCGAGGTTGCAGCCGCTGGTGGAGGGCGGCTGGTCAGCGGCGAGAGGCGCGCGAGGACGGTGAGAGTGGAGGAAGAGGCGGACTGCAGCGGCGAACTGGTGGCGGACGAGCAAACTCGCGGCAGCTCCTGGCGGCGCTCGAACTGGTGGAGCTGTCCTCAAGCTGTGGGAGAGGACGAAGCTGCGGACTGCAGCGGCGAGGTGGAGGGAGGGCCGCGTGGGCGAGCTGGTAGTGAGGCGAGCCGCGGCTGTGCGAGGGGACTAGACAGCGACGGCGTGGGCAGACCGTGGGTGTGCGTGTGAAGGCTGGTGGCGGCGCGCAGGCGGAGTGAGGTGGGGCTGGAATGGGAGGCGGCGTGCGCAGAGGGAAGCAGAGGAGAAGAAAGAAAGAAAAGAGAAAGAAAGAAGAAGAAAGAAAGAAAGAAAAGAAAGAAAAGAAAAGAAGGAAAAGAAAAAAAGAGAAATTGCTGTTTTTTTTTTTTTTTTTTGCAAAAATGTTTCCTTTCTTTTCATCCATTTATGAGGCTCTTTGAGCCACGGAAATAATTTCCCTTCTTTTTTTTTTTTTTTTGAAAAAATTGATTTCGATTTTTTAAATAAAAATTTTTCTTCTTTTTTTTTCTCTTTTTTTTTTTTTGAATCCTTACCTTTCCCGTGAACGTGACGCGGGCACGTCAAGAGAGCAAGAGAGCTCCCAGAAGTTTCTGATCGTGAGCTCTCTGCACGTCACCACGCGGGCACGTCAAGAGGGCAAGAGAGCTCCCAGAAGTTCAGGTCGTGAGCTTCCTGCACATCACCACGCGGGCACGTCAAAACTGAATGACACCTATAAAGCAGCAAAAACGAAAACTAACACCCAAAATCAGTAAAATTAAAGGAAAACAGATTTAAACTATGACACGAAACCAACAAACAACTAAAAGAAACAATTGGGTTGCCTCCCAATGAGCGTCTTTCTTTAATGTCTTTGGCTAGACATTATTATGTTTTTTTCATGGAGGATAAAATCTTGTGGCTCGTCTCATTGCTTCATCCTCTACATAGTCCTGATAGCCCTCGTAGATAGAATAATCTTTGGGCATACGAGTTACGGGCTTCCATGGACTAGTAAATGGCGCCAAACGAGTCGATGATAATTTGCATTCTCCATTCACTCCTCCCTCACTTGCATTTATTGGCACAAGATATCTTGCCATCGCCACTCTTAATTTATTCCTGTCATGAAATTCAAAATTGTCTGGTATAATAAAGTCAATTTCATTAACAGGAATTGAAGAGTAAGAGTTAGGAGAATAGTGATGAAGGAGTGGAGGGGATGTCACCGCATTTGGAGATTGTTCATTGGATTCATCCACTTGAATGAGTTGATCCTGGAGTCTCATTTTTTGCACTTCAACTTCCTTTTCAACTGCATCTTTAAATCCGTTTCCTTGAAACTCTTGCAGTTCCATGTCATTTGACCGGATAATTGCACTCTCATCTCCTTCAAGATTGATATTGGTTTGTGAGGGCAATTCTTCAAGGTGAGAAGCTAATCGCTCTATCTTGGATGTCAATTGACGCAATTGATCTGCCAGGTCGCGACAGCTCGCTTGTGTCTTCTGATGATATCGATTTAGGCTCGCTTGTGTCTCCTGATGAAATCGATTTGAATTAGCAATTAGTAAACCTATCATTTCTTCAAGAGACATACTTGACACGGAGGATGATTGCTGAGACTCTTGCTATTGAAAATCCATTGGCCCCGTCGCATAATTAAAATTGGAATTATCCCACCATTCTTGATCATACCCGTTTGAATAAGGGTCATACTGCGTTTGATATTGGGGTGGAAAATCTCCAAAAGTATCAAGTGGAGAACTTAAATTATCTTGAAATACGGGGCATGTGTCAGTTGAATAACCTGAGTCAAAATAAGTTCCACAATTTGCAACAGCCCATTGATCATTAGGAAAAACATGAGTCTCATAACCCCATTCAGGAACAAAGTCCAGTCTATCATCAAAATATGGAATGTTAGCAGCCATAAACTATATAAAAAAAAGTGAAAAATAAATTAAAAATGAAAACAAGGTGAACTCAAAAGGAAACAAATTAATCTGACACCAGTCCCCTGCAACGGCGCCAAAAATTGACAAGTGCCGAACCTGTACAATAATAAATACCTACTCGAGAAAAATACAGATTTTGTATATAGCGGTGAGTAGGGTCGAATCCACAGGGATTGGGGATAATTCGTTTCTTCTAGAGTTCAAAGTATGGGGGGTTTTGGATTAAATGCTAACTAAATAAATTAACTGCAGAAAATAATTGATTAAGAGAAATAATTAAGGGAAAACTCTAGCCAAGGGTACACTTCAGAAATGGTTCAGGCACTGATCATTGATTCACAGATAATTCCACATTTATTAATAGACCAGTTATAGTTGTCATGCACGCGATAAACAACCAACCTTTCCTTAATTTCTCGATAGTTAAGGTACGACCGTTAACTATTTCTCTAACCCAAAAACAACCCTAGGTACGACCGTAGGATTTAATTTCTAGATTGCATTAATAATTAGAAAGGCCCAATCCTAACTAACAAACACGCTACGAGGGTTTGTTTAAACTAGATCATATGCTCCCCTGACATAAACCCAATTACGCCAGTTGCTACTGAGGTAGAGATAACGAACAATTACGGATTCAATTACCCCTATTTAGCAAAAATAGCCTATATGGATAATTAATTATTGCGCACTAATCAATCATACACAAGGCCATAGGAATTAAAATCAAGGAACATATAAATACCAATAAATGAAGAAAATAATTAAAACAGATTCGATCTCACAGTAATTGTTGAACCAAGTCTTCAGTTGTCCCCTTGACTAGAATTAAGAGGTTAGTCCTCCATTAATGGAGAACAACCATGTGAAAGAGCTAAGAAAAGAAAATCTAAAACTATGCTAAAAGCTGTCTCCGGTAGCCTTTCTTACAATTGTCTTTTTATAGCCAAAAGGAAGATGACCCAAGCTATCTATCCAGTGGTCCCCACAAATAAAGAACAAAAACAACTCTCAAAGCTTCCTACGTTTCTTTCCTTCAAAAGTCCAATGACTAATGCTTTTCCGTGGTCCCCGCCGCAGATTCCAAATCAAAGTACAAAAGGCAAGGCCTCTTGATGTCTCCTCCTCTTTTTCGTCTTTCATTGCTCTTAGGACTCTTAAGTACTCAAGACACTCCCAATTAGCAGAAGAAATGCAGTCCGCGTATATCACCATGTGGGCCAAGTCTGTGGCTTATTTGAAGTCTCAATTATCTCCAAAAGTCCCTCCTTTTTTGTAATTTTTTGTTTCAATCCCTGAAATTGGGTCCAATGCCAAATATAAGTAAATATTAATAATTAAAACAATATTTGGCAAGGATAAAAAGGAAAATTAACAATAAAATTGCTAACAATTAACACCCTATCACTTTTTGAAAATTTAATCTTGTAATTTTTTTTATATGATTTACTTGATTTATTACATCCTCGTGCGATATTTTCAAAATACCCCTATTTAGTTGATCAATTTGATTAGTGCTGCCACAGAGGTCCTTATGTGGAACCACAAAATAGGTTCACATATCAAATTAGTTAGAAATAAAAGTTAGGAACTACATTTGCACTGGTACAAAAGTTTATATACGAAATTGGCTATTTACCCAAACCAATTTATCAAACTATCACCAATTTTGCCGGTCCTACGGAATGGCGGATTAGCCATTAAAATTTCTTGACTATCGATTGTGTGTCTGCATATAGTTGATATATGGTTTAATTGTTTTTCTTTTTCATTTTTTCCTTTCTCCTATCAATTCATGCCATAGAAATCTCTCCCATATAATATTACCTTGTGGACCAATAACATCAACAGATTCAGTACTATTTTCGAACTTTACCTCAGTCACAAAAATCTCAAATTGCTACAAATTACAGTGGTTCTTATGAAAATACCAACCCAAATACAAATACACAATGCTATTAAAGACTAAACATGTCACTGTTCATCCTATTTCTTAACTGAATAAGAGAGAAATTTCCAAGTTGATGATGAATTTTAAAAAATTTCTGCAAAAAGGGTGTTTTAAGTGTAGAATTCCACCAATGCAATGTCCCATTAAATTTCCAATCTGCAAAAGAAAAAAAAAAGAATTACTTCATACCTCGCATTAAACAAATATGAGGCACGGAGCCTTTTATTTTTCGATCCCAGTCTCATGCGTTTCTTTTCTTTTGGAGTGTGGATTTTTTTTATTTTTTTTTTTTGTGAAATTATGGAGAACGAATTTTGATAGGTTGCAATTTATTGCTAAATTTATAATTATTTGTCCCTTGATCTTAGCCAAATATTGTGTTAATTGATGAATTCTACTCATATTTGGTTAATGGTCCTAATTGTGTCAAACATTTAGGAATAGATTGCCTAAACTTCAGCCGGAATATGAATGATTTACAGGAGTTGTAAATTGTTTGATGCTCTAACGTATAAGTTCTTGGGTGCTAAAGCAGACATTGCAGCTTAGCACATGAGCAACATGGCTCATGTATGGTACCATTTTTTCCCTTTTTGTTTTAATCAAACAAGTCACATGTTGCATACTTTTTTTTTTTTGTCGAAACGATATGTGATTTTATAGATGAAAAGAACCTTTACAGTTTCAAGTAAAGATTTGATCGAACTTTACAACCAGTGCATACTAACACTGAGGAATCCAAAATTCCTGATCTACAACAAAGTCTAGCGCTTGCACGCTTATCCTATGAGTTATATGGTTAAGATTCCTATTAATTAAACAAAAGGAGCACATACGAAACAAGGACTTAAGACTATAGATATCCTCCATCAAGGTGAGCATTCGCATTTCCTGAGATTTCCTTTGCTTGAGGAGAGTAAACGTTACCTTGTTCTGGATTTGCACTTCAATCTTCTCCAACTTCTGGACAGCAGCTTTACTCATCAATAGTTTGATAGCTATGAGCTCATCCAGGACCTGGTGTCCAGAACTTCGTTCTTGCAACGTCCACCCTCGTATCATGCTTTGATTGTCCCTTGTTATAGTGACACCTATCCCAAATTTAGGGGTGTATTTGCTCTTTTGTATTGCAAACCTTAGTCACATGTTGCATACTTGACCACAGAAAAAGTAAACATGTTTACCATAAAATGTTGCTTGTTTAAAATTAAATAAAATACTAATGCAATTACACCTTTTACTTTCCCAACTTAACAATAGAAATCAGTTTATCAAACTATCTCCAATTTTTCCAGTCTTATGGAATGGCAGATTAGTCATTAAAATTTCTTGAGTATCAAATACATGTTTGCAAACAGTTGATATATGGTTTAATGGCTTTTCTTGTTCATATTTTTTCCTTTCTCGTGTCAATTTATGCCATAGAAATCCCTCCCCAATAGTATGACCCTATGGACCAATAACATTAACAGATTTAGTACTGCTTTCGAACTTTATAGGTTTGGTTTGTTCTTCCACACAATTTAAGAAAAGTTAATTAATTTTGTTGGAAGAATAAATCTAGCATATTATCTTTCTAAAATTCCCTTACATTAAATGGAGTATGATTAATTAGCTTTACATTAAATAAGTTTGGTTATACTCAATAACAACTTACATTAAAAATAAATATTTTAGAGAAAATTATAAGTTAACTACATTCTTCAATTGAATAGTGGATAATAATTTAGAAGAATGAAAAATAAAATAAACCCAACAAAGTGGGACAGAGGGAGTAAAATTTAATCAGCAGTTCTATAAATAGGCCCGGTTATCCCTAATAGAAGTATAGTCTTCCACTCTCCACAACCAAAATTTTTATGTGCCAATCGCTATACTGTCGTTGGGATGATGGGCATAGTGTTTAAACTTGTCCTTTTGATTCTCATGCTTTGCCCCCTGACAATCAACTCAAGCTTTCAGTACCTTACTTTTGTGCAACAATGGCCGAAAGGCTATTGTACTGTTAATCCAGCTAATCCAAGCAGATGTCAAAGAAACCCTCTACCAACCGTTTTCACAGTCCATGGTCTTTGGCCGGGCAACTTCACCAAAATTTTGCAAAATTGCACAAAATCTGCATATACTCCACTACAGGTAATTTCTACAGGGCTTTCTTATGTCTTGAACATGAAATATGCACTTACACAGGTTCACTAATGTAATGATCATTCTTGTAAGCAGAATTTCCAGGATTGGAACAATAGAAACTTACGGTGGCCAGACCTCGCCAAACCATCGCCAACTATGCAAAATTTTCAACAGCCGAGGTTTCAATCATTTTGGGAACATGAATGGACAAAGCATGGGACGTGCTCGGAAAACATGTATCCCCAAGCTACATACTTCAGCAGGACTATTCAGCTCAGTCAAGGACATAATATTTTGAACTATCTTGCCACAGGCAACATATCTCCCGGCAGCAATCCTACCGTAAGGTCGGTAAATTCTACTATTTACAGAGCTATCAGTAACCATGTGCCAGATTTGATGTGTGTGACTCCTCCCCGTCAAACTGGGAGTTGTGGCACCGGCACCATAAGTTTCCCTGCATAAATCATCTCACCATTTCCACCACACTTTAGTACTTCTGATTTAAAAATGGCATTGAACATCGTTATTGTGATGGAAGATCATGTAATAAATCAAATGAATTCTGAGATGAAGTGTGTGAAACAAGAATAATGAAGACAAGTAAAAGTTACAACATTACAAGAGAGCTATTATGGTATTATTGACTCGCTGTCGGATTTCATTCATTGTCAGCATTTACTTTTCAAACTGAAGCATTAAACTAATTCAATCATTAAATTTAGTTTGTTTCCGTTGCTTAAGTATAAGTTTCTGCTGACATTCATCTTTATGACCATGCCTTGAAACAAATTTTTAGGTTTGGGGTGACAAACAATGTGTGCGGAACAATTGCACCCAAAAGTTGTTAAAAAAAAGGGAGACTTTTATAGTTCTATGAGATGTAGTCAGTTTACACTGCGTTTAGATTGAACTCAATGGAGCACTTATGCGCATCAACTGTTCCTCCCTTGTTAACCAATTTAGATCGTTCTGGAAATAACATGCACAATAAATAATTCACGCTCTAAAGCTGAATGTAGACGGATCTTCTTTGGGTAATCCAGGACCTTCAGAAGGGGTGGGGATTATACGCAACGTTAAGATTAACAAATTTTGTGGCAGATGCTTTGGCAAATCTAACTAGCTCTATCCAGACAGGTAAAACGTACAATCTTATCAATTTACAAAGTTGGTTAGCAGCATGCTAAATTTAGATAGAATCCCTTGATTTTTGTAATCCTCAATTAGCTTGGAAGGGAGTAGTAACCATTGTTTATGTTTTGTTACTTCTACATTCAAATGTGATTTCCAAGAGGTTAGGTACATGCCTCCCTATATTATCTTAGTGAAATTTGGTTTGACATCTCAAGCCCATCTACAAGGTTTGCCATTATTAAAAACAAAAAGTGGTATTGCATATAAAGTAGTTTTCATGTTAAAGATGATCTATCCAAATCAAAAAAAAACATTCACTAAAATACCAATTCATTTATCAACAAACATATATAAGAGATTTTTTTTTAATAAAAGATAATTGATCTAAAAGAAATTACTCAAATACCAATTTGCATTTCAGCCTTTACATTTAAGATTAAAACAATTACAATTTAGCATAAAACCCGTGTTTATTATCGGCTTCTTTTGAGAAGAGAAAAAAAAGGAGAAAAAAATCAAGGCCCAACTCTTTATGATATTCTATTCATCTATTTGGCCTAAATATAAGAGAGAACTACATTTTTTATCCCAATGTTTAGTTGATGTGCAAAACTAGACCCTAAGATTTCAACCAATACAAATGCAGAGCCCAAAGTTTCTAATTTTAGGCAAATTTAGAACAAGCTGTAAGAAGGATAGACGTGCATAAGTAGCTTATGTATACTAGTCATTCACTGGTTAACAATTAGAGAGCAGCGCTTGACTCTCCATCCAACTAGGATAGCAGGAGCTATTTCGACAAGTGTTAATCTACATTTTCAAATCTTACATATTTTGCCCAAGTAATAATCATTGTACTAATAACAATCATTCCATTAGAGAATCTCAGCGAAAGATTCCAACTTTATTGCCCCAAGTTATTATCCCAATAATTGCGAAACCAAAAAAGAAACATTTTGCAGCCATTTCCCGCTTCAGATTGTCTTTGAATACTTCAGCTGATTCCGTCCAAAAAAATTCTAATTCGATGCTACCAATATGAATCAAGTGTGTGGATGAGTGTGAGGTGACGGTGAGCATTTACAGTGGATCAGATCTTGCGACCAGAGGAGAATTCGGAGACGCATCCGGCAGCAACGATGTTGTCGAGGAGGGACTTAACGATCTTCCATTCTTGGAGGAAGTATATCTGCATAACGATTTGCGAAGTATCACGTTCGTCATCGTCTTCACTTACCACTTGCTTCACTACATCTTCGATTGCTTCCTTAGTCGCCACTGCCATTCTCTCTTTACATCTCTCTCTATTTTTTTTTTTCTTTTTCTTTTCTTTCTTTGTGTGGGGGGAGTTGAATTCTAATCTCAGAACGAGCAGCTGAAGAAAAGAGAAAGAGTGAATGGCTGAAATGGAAGGAAATGGAAAACTGGAAAAAAATGAAAGAAGATTTGTCCTTGCATAGATGAAAGAAGGAATCAATGAACTTGTAGATCTAAAGGCATGACTTACAAGGAAGAAACAGATTTGCCATATTTTGTTGGACATTTTTGCCCCCTAAAAAATATTCCTGCATGAGTGAATGCCTTGTAACCAGATGATTTATCACTAAAATTCGGTAAAATGACTCTGCTAGCACGTTTATGCCTTGTAACCAGATGATTTATCACTAAAAAAAAGTTTGATCACCAAAGGATGCTATTTTGAGTAGTTGAGCGATCATTCCGGCCATTCACTCTGTTCCCAATTAATCATAAAGTGACTAAGTAGCGATCCATTCAATTAATCTTCTCACTACTTCTCGCGAGCTGTGAGAAAGTGATCCCACTAAAGCAAGGAGAGCCCTTGATGAAAGCTACAAATGAGGAGTGCCCTTGATGGACCCAAGTGAGTAAGTAGCAATCCATTCAATAAATCTTCTCACTACTCGCGAGGAAATGATCCCACTGAAGAAAGGAGAGCCTTGATGAAAGCTGCAAATGAAGAGACCTCTTGCAAACTGCAAAGAAGATTCTTAACGGCAAAGGTAAAGCTTGATGATAAACTTAATGGCTGAAATCTATAGATAAGACGTACATCACATAATTTTCAATAAAAGACAGGTTCAAGTCAAAAAAGTAGGTGTATTTCTAGAATTTAAAAGTTGAAATACGTCCAGAGAGGAATAAGTTCTAAGCAAGTAAACATCTAACAGCTATATATAATATGGGGCCTTATAGTTATAGCGCCTGTGTCACTTAATATATGGAAATCAAAACCATCGCATAGGTATCTATTTTTCTACTATTTGTTTTGAAGGTATCTCTTAGATATGTAAACTAAACAAAGATTAAAATATGAGTAGTTATATTCCACTGTATCTTCATATACAACCCAGATTGACATGAGCTAGGAATAAAAATTACTGCAATACATTTTTTATTTTACATGTATCAAATCATTAGAATATATATATATATATATATTTTATAAAAATTTTAGAAAACAACAATCCAAATGGGCATTTAGAATATAGATTCAAAAAGAATTACGCTTTTTGCTTTAGGGAAAAAGAAAAAGGATTAGGATCGTTGCTACTTCGTTTCACATCAATTTCCAGTAGAGGTACAATACAGATCAATAATCAGAGTTATTAATCTGAGTAGTTGGCATTTCGTTTTCTTTTCTTTTCCCCATGTGAATAATTTGTCCGGGGACCGGCCGTCCAAATGGGTCGATTCTAAGAAATGACTAAGACAAAATGTTAATCACTAATGCGAAGCTTCAATTGATATCCTCAGGCTGGTTAAAGGAAGAACATCTGTCTAATGCACATGCTTAATAATTACGACCACCGGTACCTCTTTGTACGACCGGACATAAAACTCCGGAACCTGCCCGGTTCACATTTATTTATTATACTAGAAAAAATAATTTTTTTTTATATTGTCATTATATATACTGATAAAATTAAACGGATATCACGTCATCTGAGTTTGAATTTGTACACCAAATTTTGTATATATGATATGCATCTAGATTGATTAATGTATATACTATCAGTGCACAAAGAAATAAACATTTCCATGTCTTTACTCCAAAAAGAAAAAGAAAAGCATTTCCATGTTAAGTAGGCTTCTCAAGAAAAGCATTCCTTGAAGATGTTGGACAACCAACCATTCTCCATTTCTCAAATTTGACGGCCGGCCCCATAACTCCATGATCTATCAGCACAAGTCATTGTTTTTAGACCTCCTATACTTGAAATTATTCCTGCCATCATACCTAACGTCCGTGCTAAGCCATACCCAAATTTTGCATACAATAATGCCTACATATTTGTAGTAATAATAATAATCAATTGAGCTACCTATAGGTGTAGCCAGCAGTCCAGAAAAGAAAGTGAACAAAAATAATTAAAAAAAAAAAAATCACCATTGTTGTGTGAATAGGGCTTAGAAAAGTCAGCCAATATCATTCAACCAATAATGTTAAAGGCCTACACCAAACCCTAGCCAAGTCTTTCATCTGAACGCTTTCAACAACCAATGAAATTTTAGAATTTGTCCGTTTACGGTGCTTACATATCTGACAGGTGTATTAATCATGCAGCTCTCACTAATAGAAGAAACAAATTATTGTTCATTTGCTAAAATAACCGTTTCAGCAGCATCATCTACTGTCAAATGGTCTCAGCCAAAAAGGGTTAGGGTTAATTAAGAGGTCAAAAATAAGAATTTCTTGCTCCAGCCTCACCAATTCATGGCTGTGGTCCAGAAGATAATTTATGCTCGTAGCATATATATGAATCTTCTTCTGATAGAAAATAGAAATGTTTCAGTAATTTATTTATAGGTAGACGTAAAAAATTTCGCAACTCACAATCCAAACAAAATGAATGGATAAATATGAATATCATATCATCACTTTAAGCTGAATGAATATTCATTCATCTGCATGAAGGTAACGGTAACGAATTTATGTAAGGGCCCATACATATATTGCAAGAATAAGATTTGATTGGAACTAGACTTGGGAAGAAAGGGCAATTTGATCCATCCACTTGGCCAGGGGATGCACATTCGTTGCGTGATTGGCATAATTGTTAATGCCCGGGGCTTTCTGTATCTATCCTATTCCTTGAGATGGGGTGAAATTTGAACAGACAAATTCTTTCTTTCTTTGTGGTATTATAAAAATCACACATGTTGGGTAAAAAAAAAAAAAAAAAGGCCAATGTTGACCGTAGTGTTTCATTTGTTCCTTATTATTTTCTTTAACAAACAGCAATATGCAAACTATTATACTTTAAGGGGAATGAGCAAGGAACTCAACTGGCTCGTATAAAATGTTAAAAATCTCTGGATAAATCCCCTCAGGAGGAGGAATTGCCAAGCCATTTGACCCTTCACCCATTCCAACATTTCCGGTGCGCGTTCGTCGCAAAATATTTCTACACCGTATCATACCTAATGCCAGATGGTTGCCAAAAGCACAGACCAGAAAACACAAATATGCGTCCCCGCTATGCCCACGCAACTCCAAACACCCGCGGCACTCGTTAGGAAAAGAGTCATCTAAAATTGAGAGCTATATTACTAACACATCCTTTAATACTAGTACTTTTTATGTGTGTCAAGCGCCAAATTTGAGTTCTTGACTAACCAGCCACGAAGAAATTTTAAATCCCTCTTGATAACTGATTTGCCTTTAGCATTGTTTTATTGTACTCATCCTCAATGCCCCTCTTGACTTGTTCCTCGATTTATTTGAGTTTATATGAAACCAGCAGGCAAATCAAATCTCCACCATTTTTAAAGTGATTCTCTTCTTAGGAAGAAGAAAAAAAAAAAAAGGAATTACGAAAAGAAATGTACGTATTAAACAAGAAGGCAATCACCAATGTGCACACAGAAGATGAGTATCCAATGGTTTTGGGGTGTCTTTACTTTCTGCAGGCTGTGAGGTGTCACCATCTCAGGAAATGCCAAACATAACATTCAAAGGTTTAGACGGGCCCCTTGCATTCAAGTTTTGTATTATTCCGGTTTCTAAAATGTGGTTCTAGGCGAATCGTGCGGAAGTAGCAGGATAATGAAAACAATTAGGTCTATCGCTCCTGCCAAGCCCAAGTGGTCCGATCTTCAGCGGTCCAAAAGCCGTGGATTCTCATTAGATCTTGGGGTCTTTCGCGATTGGGTTTTTCTCTATATTATACATGTTCACAAAACGTACTTTTTCAATAAAAAATTTCAAGATTTTCATACACTAATTATATTAGAGTAAATCTTATATACATTGATAGTGTGTACACTATTACGACTGAATGCACGATGCATATGCAAAATTTAAATTTCAAATTCAAATTTAGATTATGTGTCAAGCATCCTATCCTATGATGAAAGTATGTACATTGTTAGTGTATAAAAAATAAATCCATTATATTATTGATGATTATATTATGCTTTGGTCATAATTAAAAAAAAAATACTAAGCTTTGCTGAAAAGTTTAATCTATCCCTCAAAAAGTTGGTATCTTATATTTACTGGGGATGTCATAGTTATATGTCAATTAACCATCAGCCCAGCAAAAACGTCGATCTATTTTTCTTGGAGAAACTTTGGTGTAAACTATTAAATCAACGGTAAACTATTAAGAATCCAAATAAACTATTAATAAACTTTGGTGTAAACTGTTAATTTAAATCAACAGTAAACTATTAAGAATCAAAATAAAGAAATTAATAGTTGAAAGGTAAATTTTGAAAACTCGGCAAATTTTCAGACTTTTTTTTTATCCATAAGAAATTAATAGTTTTTTCTCATTAGTAGATATCATTCTACTTATAAATGCTTAATTTTCTTATTGCCCCCTTGTTTTTTGTAAATCGTTTTTAGTATGACGTGTCTAAACCTGGACTTCACTTGAAAAAACCACCGAATAGTAGCTAATTCCTTAGCATGTCCGAAGAAAAGGATACGCTCAAACATCTATCTGGCTAGTGGTATTTTTGTCTCCTTGAAGTATACAGACGAAAATAAGGCTAATTATTTGCGCATGTCACGCGCGATTGCTGAATTACGAAACTGTACCGGAAGGGATTTTGGATGCATATGAACCAAAAAGAAAGATGCATTTATGTTTAGGATTAATTTTTTGCGTTAGAAGTTTTAGATGCAAGCCAAAAATAGATTTTTTAAATTTAAATAGAACTTACGTGACATGATGCATTTAGCTTCACTAGTAAAAGATTAGTTCTTATGTCTACCTGTGAAATTTTCTTTTCTTAAGGCTGAGGAGGGACAGGGGCAGAAGCCAAATGAATATGAAGATTGGCAATTGCCCCTCCCCCCCTCAACTTTGAGAAAATTTTGATTTAGGTATAGAAATTTTGAAAATTTTCTGAAATATTTAAAATTCTTATTTTTATCAACTTTGCCACTCAATATTTTTGAAATTCTCTTTCTTATCTATATTGGTCTCTCAAAAAAATTTTTAACGCCTCTTTCTTGTTGGGACTGGCCTCCCTTAATAAATTTGACATTCTTAATTCTTACGCTTCACAAGAGCATTCGATCTAGTTAAGGCTAGTTAATGATATAAATCCAAGAATAAACTCTTTTGACTAGTCTAAACTACCACTACATTATAGAACAACTTAAATGCCAAGATATAATTGACACAATAGAAAAAAAAAAAAGAGTATGTTTAATATAAGCACCTTTTAGTTGTAAATTTAAAAAAGTATGATTATATTTGATGTGGTGTCGAAAATTGAATCCCTAGCCTTGGGATACTGACTTAGCCACTACTGATGGAGATAAGCTAGAAATCATTAAGAAAATCAAGTGTCCATAAAATGGAGTGGAGGGATTTTGTGCCTTATATGACAAAAAAAAAGTAGAATTAATATGCATCTGCAAAATGGAGATGGGGACAGTGGTCCTGAAGGTAGGGTATTAGATGGGCCTCCATAAATTGTTTGTGAAGCAGGGATCAAGTGGGTACCTGCCAACCGCTATCAAAGCTTAGCTTACGGCTTTTAGGCCTTACTTGTCTCTATACAAAGCCAGAGCAAAAGGGACAAAACAATACTGTTTAATGTTGGGCCATGTCCAAACGTATGAATCATTTTCCCTGATTCAAACACCAATTCACTTAGCTGTGGCATGCCAAGGATGCTAAATCTATATATGTCTTTGTGAGGAAATTAGTAGGTTCTGGACCTGAACTTTCTCCTTAAAAAAAAAAAACTTCAGGGGCCGCATTATTGTCCTACTATCCACTTTTAATCACATTTATACCATACCCTCTTGAAATGCTTAGTGTCATTCTGTGATCCTAGACAAAGTACAGGCATTAAAAAAGTTGTTCTAAGTATCAATTGAGAGTATTTTGGTTCATCAATGCGAAGATAAGGGTTCATCAAGAGGTCTCTGCTAGCACGTTTATGTGAGTTTAATGACCTTTTTGGTCACAAAAAAAGTTTGATAACCAAAAGATGCTATATTGAGCAGTCGAGCGATCATTTCGGCCATTCACTCTATTCCCAATTAATTATAAAGTGACTAAGTAGCGATCCATTCAATAAATCTTCTCACTAATTCTCACGAGCTGTTAGTGCAATTTCAAAAATAACTGATATTTAACCTTGGTTTTCAGCATTCTGGAGTCAGCAGTATGAGTCTCGCTGGACTTCAGTTTTTGGAAGAGTGAAAACTTTCGACTTCTGCTTCTGTATGATTCTGTCGAGGGGATTTGGAAACCATGGACCAAGTTCTTTTCCAACATGTGCCTTTGTCTGCTGCAAACATTGCCGTAGCACAGGACATGAGCAACACGGCTCATGCATGATACCTTTTATTTTTCTTTTTATTTTTATCAAACGAATTATACCTGGCAATTGGGCGGGTTGGACGGGTTTTGGACGGGTTAGTATTGAGTTTTCATTTAAATGGGTTATACCCAACCCGCCCAAGGAGAGCCCTTGATGAAAGCTACAAATGAGGAGTGCCCTTGATGAACCCAAGTGAGTAAGTAGCAATCCATTCAATAAATCTTCTCACTACTCGCGAGGAAATGATCCCACTGAAGAAGGGAGAGCCTTGATGAAAGCTGCAAATGAGGAGACCTCTTGATGAACCCTTATCTTCGCAACCTTATTTTTATTTTTCAGCTCCTCTGCTATCAATCTATTGACCAAACAACCCAGAGAAATGGATGTTCTTCCGGGGGACATCCTGATGCAGATCTTGGTGAGATTACCCGTGAAATGTTTGTTCCAATTCAAATGCGTTAGCAAATCTTGGTGCTCTTTGATCAAAAGCCCCCGTTTCACTGATTTGCATGTCAGCTGAGCCAATTGCGGCGATCAGGAAGGTGTCATCCTGGTGAAGCGCTTCATCAAGGACGAGAGAAAAATTGTTTTATCATTCCATTCAAAGGATGAATCTTTATCTCTCCAGGTTGTGGCCCCTGATTTTGAGGTACCGTACTCAACTTACCTCAATATGATTTTGGTCGGCACATGCCGTGGCATAATTTGTCTTAGAAGTAATGAATATTCTGGTATTCATTTGTGCAATCCTGCAACTCGAGAGTTTCTTACACTCCCTGATCGTCCCTTTCGTTGCCCACAAGGGTATTTTAGTCAGCTGTGTGAATTGGGGTTTGGGTTTGATGCAATTAGTAACGATTACAAAATCATCACTTTTACAACAATTTTTCCTGACGAATACAATGGCGATCCTAATTCCTGCAAAGCTGAAATATACAGTCTCAGTACTAATTCTTGGAGAGAACTCGATCCAGACGTCACCCTGCCGGAAATGGTGTATAACGAGCGCTTCTCTGTTTCATTTAATGGATGCTTCCATTGGTGCACACCATTAAATACTGATTGTTTTGGCCTCCAGATCCTTTCTTTTGAATGGAGCACTGAGCAATTTCGAGAAATTCAATATCCTGATATAGAGTAGAAGACACTGAAGGAGAGTATGGCATGCAGAAACTCATTGTCTTGGACAATTCACTTGCCATGATATGGTATAACATTACAGGGAGTCAAATTTCGGATCAGCATTTCGACATATGGGTGATGATGGAGTACGGTGTGCAGGAGTCTTGGGTTAAAAAGTTTTCCATAGGACCACTCTCCGGAATCGAGAGCCCGTTATCTTCATGGAACAGTGATAAACAGCTTTGGGAAATGAGCAATGGACAATTGGCTTCGTCTGCTGTCCTAGGTGATAATCGAGGAAGTCTTACAAAATACAACATTCATGGGTCTCCAACCACCCTGCAAGCTAATATTTATCATGAAAGTTTGGTTGCTCTTGGTGAACTATGCGGTCGTCGAATGAACTGAACTGGAGATCGAATGGGGGCTTGGAAAAATCGTGCTCGTTAGATGAGTTTAATATTGGTCGTAGTTTTTTTGGTTTGATGCCTTAGCTTTTACAATAAGTCTTTTCATTTGAATCATATGTTAGAAATTTGAACTTTATGATTGTTACTTGGTGCATGTTTGATCTCTGAACCTTCTTTGTTCTTGTTATATCAAAGTTAAAGAGGAGAAGAATGAGTTCCCCATGGCTTCTCGTTGCCTAGAAAGTTGCCTCATGTGATTTAGTATTTTCCTACATAACCCTCTATAGTTTCAAAAGCTATACATAACCCCCTCATGGTTTGAATTAAAGTGTCGAAGTGATGAGAATGATCATTCGTAACTGAGTCACTTAAAATGTCAAAAATACCCTTATGCAAAGTTGAAAATTATTTATCAACCAAGGGGGATTATGTGTATATTTTGAAAATCATAAGGGGATTATATGATAAAGTATTAAATCATAAAGGGGTCATATGGTAAAACACAAAATCATACGGGATTAGTGTGTCATGTATTTATAAGGGTAATTTTGACATTTTAAAAGGTTTAGTTACAAATGATCATTTCCGTCACTTTGACGCTTTAATCCAAACTATTATAGGATTAAGTACAGCTTTTGAAATTATAGGGAGGTTATGTGAAAAATTGCTAAATCATGGGGGGTAAAGTATAATTTGTCCTAGAAAGTGTAATCGAATACTAGAAAATTCAACCGCTGATACAATTACTCTGTCTTTATTGCTGGTGATCCTTTTTGTTTTTGAAAGAGATGGGAGTTGTAGCATTGGAATGAGATATTTATCCCTTACATGTGCTTTGGAGTACTTTAGTAACCAGACTTTGCAACTGGCAAAATGAACCAGAATGGAGAATCAATCAACTTAGGAGGCGCTTGATTCTTGCTTTGGAATTGGAGAGGGAAATGGAATAATGGATAGAGGGCCCATTAATGAGGATTTTGGTTAATTCTTTCCAATTTAGTCGAGTATCATGAATGGCCAAATTTTAAAACATGATTTCAATATTTCAATTCTCATTGTACTGGATCAAGTGCACAGTATTAAAATTATTGTAATCTCAAATACCAAAATTCCTAAAAAAAAGCGGCCCATTAATGTAATAGAGAAATGGGTTCGATGATTGCGAAAAAGGGAGTATAAGTGGGAGGTTTCAAACCGAACCCTCTCACTCATACTTAAAAAAAATTAATTTACCTTAGTAAATTGTGCGGACAACGAAAAAGGGATTTTGCATGTTAGTGCAATTTCAAAAATAACTGATATTTAACCATGGTTTTCAGCATTCTGGAGTCAGCAGTATGAGTCTCGCTGGACTTCAGTTTTTCGAAGAGTGAAAACTTTCAACTTCTGCTTCTTTATGATTCTGTCGAGGGGATTTGGAAACCATGGACCAAGTTCTTTTCCAACATGTGCCTATGTCTGCTGCAAACATTGCCGTAGCACAGGACATGAGCAACACGGCTCATGTATGATACCTTTTATTTTTCTTTTTATTTTTATCAAACGAGTCACGTGTTATATACTTGGCCACAGAAAAATTAAGCATCTTGACCATAAAATGTTGCTTGTTTAAAATTAAACAAAATATAAATGCTATTACACCTTTTGCTTTCCCAACTCAACGACAGAAACCAATTTGTCAAACTATCATCAATTTTGCTAGTCTTATGGAGTGGCAGATTAGCCATTAAATCTATCTCCAATTTTTCCAATTTTGTCCCTAACTTTTATTTTTTGTTACTTTGATACTTGAACTTATTTTGCAGTTCCAATTAAGGATTTATGCAGTGGCACTACTATCTAAAACTAATTTGGCTCCTAATTAACTAACTAAAAGGGATGTCATGGAATTGTCACTCATGGTACTGTAATAAAACAAGTAAATCATAAACCATCAAATAAAACTTTTAAATCATGTAAAAGATCACCACACAAAACTTTTTGAAAATTTAATCTTGTAATTTTTTTTATATGATTTACTTGATTTATTACATCCTCGTGCGATATTTTCAAAATACCCCTATTTAGTTGATCAATTTGATTAGTGCTGCCACAGAGGTCCTTATGTGGAACCACAAAATAGGTTCACATATCAAATTAGTTAGAAATAAAAGTTAGGAACTACATTTGCACTGGTACAAAAGTTTATATACGAAATTGGCTATTTACCCAAACCAATTTATCAAACTATCACCAATTTTGCCGGTCCTACGGAATGGCGGATTAGCCATTAAAATTTCTTGACTATCGATTGTGTGTCTGCATATAGTTGATATATGGTTTAATTGTTTTTCTTTTTCATTTTTTCCTTTCTCCTATCAATTCATGCCATAGAAATCTCTCCCATATAATATTACCTTGTGGACCAATAACATCAACAGATTCAGTACTATTTTCGAACTTTACCTCAGTCACAAAAATCTCAAATTGCTACAAATTACAGTGGTTCTTATGAAAATACCAACCCAAATACAAATACACAATGCTATTAAAGACTAAACATGTCACTGTTCATCCTATTTCTTAACTGAATAAGAGAGAAATTTCCAAGTTGATGATGAATTTTAAAAAATTTCTGCAAAAAGGGTGTTTTAAGTGTAGAATTCCACCAATGCAATGTCCCATTAAATTTCCAATCTGCAAAAGAAAAAAAAAAGAATTACTTCATACCTCGCATTAAACAAATATGAGGCACGGAGCCTTTTATTTTTCGATCCCAGTCTCATGCGTTTCTTTTCTTTTGGAGTGTGGATTTTTTTTATTTTTTTTTTTTGTGAAATTATGGAGAACGAATTTTGATAGGTTGCAATTTATTGCTAAATTTATAATTATTTGTCCCTTGATCTTAGCCAAATATTGTGTTAATTGATGAATTCTACTCATATTTGGTTAATGGTCCTAATTGTGTCAAACATTTAGGAATAGATTGCCTAAACTTCAGCCGGAATATGAATGATTTACAGGAGTTGTAAATTGTTTGATGCTCTAACGTATAAGTTCTTGGGTGCTAAAGCAGACATTGCAGCTTAGCACATGAGCAACATGGCTCATGTATGGTACCATTTTTTCCCTTTTTGTTTTAATCAAACAAGTCACATGTTGCATACTTTTTTTTTTTTGTCGAAACGATATGTGATTTTATAGATGAAAAGAACCTTTACAGTTTCAAGTAAAGATTTGATCGAACTTTACAACCAGTGCATACTAACACTGAGGAATCCAAAATTCCTGATCTACAACAAAGTCTAGCGCTTGCACGCTTATCCTATGAGTTATATGGTTAAGATTCCTATTAATTAAACAAAAGGAGCACATACGAAACAAGGACTTAAGACTATAGATATCCTCCATCAAGGTGAGCATTCGCATTTCCTGAGATTTCCTTTGCTTGAGGAGAGTAAACGTTACCTTGTTCTGGATTTGCACTTCAATCTTCTCCAACTTCTGGACAGCAGCTTTACTCATCAATAGTTTGATAGCTATGAGCTCATCCAGGACCTGGTGTCCAGAACTTCGTTCTTGCAACGTCCACCCTCGTATCATGCTTTGATTGTCCCTTGTTATAGTGACACCTATCCCAAATTTAGGGGTGTATTTGCTCTTTTGTATTGCAAACCTTAGTCACATGTTGCATACTTGACCACAGAAAAAGTAAACATGTTTACCATAAAATGTTGCTTGTTTAAAATTAAATAAAATACTAATGCAATTACACCTTTTACTTTCCCAACTTAACAATAGAAATCAGTTTATCAAACTATCTCCAATTTTTCCAGTCTTATGGAATGGCAGATTAGTCATTAAAATTTCTTGAGTATCAAATACATGTTTGCAAACAGTTGATATATGGTTTAATGGCTTTTCTTGTTCATATTTTTTCCTTTCTCGTGTCAATTTATGCCATAGAAATCCCTCCCCAATAGTATGACCCTATGGACCAATAACATTAACAGATTTAGTACTGCTTTCGAACTTTATAGGTTTGGTTTGTTCTTCCACACAATTTAAGAAAAGTTAATTAATTTTGTTGGAAGAATAAATCTAGCATATTATCTTTCTAAAATTCCCTTACATTAAATGGAGTATGATTAATTAGCTTTACATTAAATAAGTTTGGTTATACTCAATAACAACTTACATTAAAAATAAATATTTTAGAGAAAATTATAAGTTAACTACATTCTTCAATTGAATAGTGGATAATAATTTAGAAGAATGAAAAATAAAATAAACCCAACAAAGTGGGACAGAGGGAGTAAAATTTAATCAGCAGTTCTATAAATAGGCCCGGTTATCCCTAATAGAAGTATAGTCTTCCACTCTCCACAACCAAAATTTTTATGTGCCAATCGCTATACTGTCGTTGGGATGATGGGCATAGTGTTTAAACTTGTCCTTTTGATTCTCATGCTTTGCCCCCTGACAATCAACTCAAGCTTTCAGTACCTTACTTTTGTGCAACAATGGCCGAAAGGCTATTGTACTGTTAATCCAGCTAATCCAAGCAGATGTCAAAGAAACCCTCTACCAACCGTTTTCACAGTCCATGGTCTTTGGCCGGGCAACTTCACCAAAATTTTGCAAAATTGCACAAAATCTGCATATACTCCACTACAGGTAATTTCTACAGGGCTTTCTTATGTCTTGAACATGAAATATGCACTTACACAGGTTCACTAATGTAATGATCATTCTTGTAAGCAGAATTTCCAGGATTGGAACAATAGAAACTTACGGTGGCCAGACCTCGCCAAACCATCGCCAACTATGCAAAATTTTCAACAGCCGAGGTTTCAATCATTTTGGGAACATGAATGGACAAAGCATGGGACGTGCTCGGAAAACATGTATCCCCAAGCTACATACTTCAGCAGGACTATTCAGCTCAGTCAAGGACATAATATTTTGAACTATCTTGCCACAGGCAACATATCTCCCGGCAGCAATCCTACCGTAAGGTCGGTAAATTCTACTATTTACAGAGCTATCAGTAACCATGTGCCAGATTTGATGTGTGTGACTCCTCCCCGTCAAACTGGGAGTTGTGGCACCGGCACCATAAGTTTCCCTGCATAAATCATCTCACCATTTCCACCACACTTTAGTACTTCTGATTTAAAAATGGCATTGAACATCGTTATTGTGATGGAAGATCATGTAATAAATCAAATGAATTCTGAGATGAAGTGTGTGAAACAAGAATAATGAAGACAAGTAAAAGTTACAACATTACAAGAGAGCTATTATGGTATTATTGACTCGCTGTCGGATTTCATTCATTGTCAGCTTTTACATTTCAAACTAAAGCATTAAACTAAATTCAATCATTAAATTTAGTTTGTTTTCGTTGCTTAAGTATAAGTTTCTGTTGACATTCATCTATATGACCATGCCTTGAAACAAATTTTTTGGTTTGGGGTGACAAACAATGTGTGCAGAACAATTGCACCCAAAAGTTGTTAAAAAAAGGGAGACTTCTATAGTTCTATGAGATGTAGTCAGTTTACACTGCGTTTAGATTGAACTCCATGGAGCACTTATGCACATCAACTGTTCCTCCCCTGTTAACCAATTTAGATCGTGCTGGAAATAACATGCACAATAAATAATTCACGCTCTAAAGCTGAATGTAGACGGATCTTCTTTGGGTAATCCAGGACCTTCAGAAGGAGTGCGGATTATACGCAATGTTAAGATTAACAAATTCTGTGGCAGATGCTTTGGCAAATCTGACCAGCTCTATCCAGACAAGTAAAGCGTACAATCTTCTCAATTTACAAAGTTGGTTAGAAGCATGCTAAATTTAGATAGAATCCCTTGGTTTTTGTAATCCTCAATTTGCTTGGAAAGGAGTAGTAACCATTGTTTATGTTTTGTTGCTTCTACTTTCAAATGTGATTTCCAAGAGGTTAGGTATATGCCTCCCTATTGTCGCGCCCCATTTTTAAATAAAGAAAAATAAATTTTAGTTTAGAAAAATGAAATTTTTGATTAATTTTGATCAAAAAATGAATTTTTGATTTTTAGAAAAATAAATAAAAAATGTGGGTCTAAATGGGACTTGAAAATGCGACGATTTGACCCAAAATAATAGTTTAAAATGGGTTTTTTGAATAAAAAATCGGAGTCGTCACTTGGTATTGAGTTAAGGTATAGCAAATCACCTAAAAATAAATTTTTAAATAAAATTATGAAAAACTCTTTTTAAACGACTCCTAAGTCTATGAAAATCAGAGAAAGTGTTCGAGAGTCACATTTGAAGAAATGGAAGGCAAGGATAAAAATCCAAGACACCCTTTCAACCTAACCAATGATAGTTACGTGATTTAGTCAAAGATTTTCTTATTTTAACCTAAACATTTATCACATTTTGGAGACATCTACATGAATGCAAACCCTAGATCTAAGATGGTATCGGGGGGTTGGAATTTCTCTTTAAAGCTCAATTGGTACAAATCACATTAATCGTGATATCCAATAAAGACTCTTTGAAGAGGTCACGAATAATGCACAAATATGAGACTCTAAAAAAAGAAAAGAAAAATAATAAAAATAATCATAATTATACAAATATACATGTCTTAAAGGAGTGCATCATGTCGGGTACGGGGGACTAATGTTTGTGACTCAATTTTCTCTTTTAATATAGAGGGAATACGAGCGTGTTAAATCTGGAGAGCCAAACTCGTCCATATCCCATATTTAAGGGGTTTTCTCTAATATAATCAAACAAAATGCACTAATCTATCCCTAATTTCCTAAATAAAATGCAAGTCTAATGTCGTGTCTCATACATAGGGATAGGGAATAAAAATATAAGGGGAATATGGAATAAAGGATATACATATAATAGGGAACATGGGGTAAGGGGTAAATGTATAAAGGGGAATGTCATGCAAAAGTGATAAAAAGCCCTAGAAAGTGAAAAATATGCATGAAAATGTAGTGTAGTCATACAATCATGGTCTAACGCTCGAAGGGCTCCTAAGGGTCTAGCGTTGGACTAGCCTATGTCCAGTGACGGAGTCAGAATTTTTTTTTGGTGGGCCAAAATTTTTTCCTAATAAAATTATCTTAATATATTATGTTCAAAATAACTTTCTTATATTTAAATATATGACATCTAAAAATATCAAATATTAAATTTAATTATAAAGGTATGTCTATTCATAAATATGCAGTACAATCATAACAAAAATTAACAAAAATTAACAAAAAAGATAACATTTGATTAAATATCTTATAACATTACAAACCATAGTTATTAAACCCAACCCGGGAAGGAGTCCGGCGAAGGAGGTGGGTCAACAGGTTACTGGTTCAACCGGTGGGTGAGTGGTTGAACCGGTGGGTCACTAAATATATTTAAATATTATATTTCATAAATTTTTATATAAGATATATGATATAAATTGTAATAAATAATGCCATAGCAAAAGCTCATTTAATTTAATTTGCTATAAAATAATTAATTCATATAAGAATCAATCAAATATAAAGTTATTTAGTAATACACCAAACTTCAAGTGTAAAATTTTATCAATATTTAGTGTGATTATCTAACTTATTTATGAATTTTAAGTGTAAAAAATTATTAAAATAATATTTGTCTTTAAAATGAATTATATAATATGCTATTTTTGAAATCTATTTTATAACTTATAGAGTTTGAAGGGTAATAAATTTTTACTAAAAGATTCCAATATATTTGTTTTAGAGAAAAAAAGGTAGAATTGAAAAAACATTTATATATTATAATAAAGGTAGTTTATTAGCACATGTCGAAGTAGCTTGGTGGTAAGTATGTTGTAGTGTTGGGCATAGATCCAAGGTTCGAACTCCAACAAAGGCACTAAAATTTTTCCACAAAACCGGGTTCAAGGACAAAACCAGCCGGGTTTTCGATTAAGCCGGTCAGACCGCTGGGTCGTTGACTAGTCAACGGTCCCCTTGCTCAAACAATCTGATTTGAAACCTGGCCCAGTCCGATGACCGGGTCACCGGTTTGACCGATTCGACGGCCGGGCCGGGCCGAATTTAATATGTTATAAACTATCCAATTTGCACATTATGAGATGATACTCTCCAATATGTCACCTATGCAATATATATATATATATACATATATATAACCATGTAATTTAAATGTAACTATTTTCAATTGAAAAAAGATAAAAGTTATGTTAACATACTTTGAAATTTCAACATCTTTTCTTAGAAGTAAATTGAGCTCTACGCTCTTTCATAGAACTAAATTCATTTATGATTGAATCACTGCTAAATTTTTCAGCAACTTCCTTTTCTATATACACAGTTAGACAACCATTCAAGAAATTATCTTCCATCTTGTTTTGAAGCTTTGTCTTGATTATTTTCATAATTGAAAATGCTGCTCTGTAGTTGCAATTGATACAGGAAGAGTAAGAACAAGTGTAATCAATCTATTAATAAGAGGATATATCACTGATTTTCTTGTCTTCACCAAGCCTTGACATAACTCATCAATACCAAATAATTCTTGCAATTCAGGATGATTTGGAATGTTGAGCTCAAAATGTTGAAATTTTATTCTTAGACGTACTAGTTCTTGCTCCATAAAATCATTCGGATAGAACTTCTCTGCAAGTTTACAAATATCATCAATCTTGAACAGTATAACTCCATTTCTAAGATCTAAAGCAGTGCTCAAAACAAGCAATTCCACGGTATGATCATTAAACCTGCTATGCAACTCTTGCAATTGATAATCAATTGTTGCAAGAAATATATCCACTCGATAATAATGCTCCTTACTAATCTCATCATGATGACTTCGAGATCTACCACGTCTTGCAATATATTGAGCATTCATACATGGGATATCAATTTGATGTTGCTCACAAAATAATTTAACTTTCACCAAGAAATTATCCCATCCCGAATCTCGAAAATTCTCCAGTAGCTTTGTTGTGCTTGAGACAAGATGCATTGCATTCAAAATATCTTGATATTTACGTTGCAATGCTATACAAAGAAGATGAGTAATTTTCATAATGTCTTTCATAAGATGTAAAGTGCAAAGGATAACAACTGATTCAAAGCAAAATTTGCATCTCCACGTTGAGAGTATGAACCTCCATCTACTGCAATCAATGATGGAGCCAAGGAGGGGCAGAGGGGGGCCATGGCCCCCTTAAGTTTTGAGAATTTTAATTCATAATATGTAAATATGTGTGTAAAATAAAATTGGCCCCCTTCCCCTAAATTTTTACAATTTTAGTTTATATTATGAGAGTTGATATATATATATATATATATATATTAGTCATCTTTGAATGGAATGGCTTGCAAGCTTTAATGTGCCATGAATGTCCATATGCCTATTACATTCATTGTTTGGATCATAGGCTTCAACTTGCTTTACTTGCAGCTTCTGGAGAAGTAGCTACTGTTCACCAATTCTTCTCCAATTTAGTTTTCATTATCAACATTGTTACTGCATCTAGCAAATGTAATGATGAATTAAAGGAGGCTCAAGCAATTGAAGTTGCTACTAAGATTGCTAATGGTGAACTTGAAACTGGAAGGGGGCTTAATCAAATTGGCACGTTAAAACGAGCTGTAGATACTTGTTGGGGTTCTGATTTGGATTCTATTTCTAGTTTACTGAAAATGTTCAATGCTACTTGTGTGGCTTTAAGTAACATTGCAGTCAGTGACGGAGCCAGAATTTTTTTGAGGTGGGGGCCAAAATTTTTTCCTAATAAAATTATCTTAATATATTATGTTCAAAATAATTCTCTTCTATTTAAATATATGACATCTAAAAATATCAAATATTAAATTTAATTATAAAGGTATGTCTATTCATAAATATGCGATACAATCATAACAAAAATTAACAAAAAAGATAACTTTTGATTAAATATCTTATAACATTACAAACCATTCAATTTGCACATTATGAGAAGATACTCTCCAATATGTCACCTATGCAATATATATATATATATATATATATATACATATATACATATATATATATACATATATATAACCATGTAATATAAATGTAACTATTTTCAATTGAAAAAAAGATAAAAATTATGTCAACATACTTTGAAATTTCAACATATTTTTTTAGAAGTAAATTAAGCTCTACACTCTTTCATAGAACTAAATTCATTTATGATTGAATCACTACTAAATTTTTTAGCAACTTTCTTTTCTATATACACAGTTAGACAATCATTCAAGAAATTATCTTCCATCTTGTTTTGGAGCTTTGTCTTGATTATTTTCATAATTGAAAATGCCGCTCTGTAGTTGCAATTGATACAGGAAGAGTAAGAACAAGTGTAATCAATCTATTAATAAGAGGATATATCACTGATTTTCTTGTCTTCACCAAGCCTTGACATAACTCATCAATACCAAATAATTCTTGCAATTCAGGATGATTTGGAATGTTGAGCTCAAAATGTTGAAATTTTATTCTTAGACGTACTAGTTCTTGCTCCATAAAATCATTCGGATAGAACTTCTCTGCAAGTTTACAAATATCATCAATCTTGAACAGTATAACTCCATTTCTAAGATCTAAAGCAGTGCTCAAAACAAGCAATTCCACGGTATGATCATTAAACCTGCTATGTAACTCTTACAATTGATAATCAATTGTTGCAAGAAATATATCTACTCGATAATAATGCTCCATACTAATCTCATCATGATGACGTCGAGATCTACCACGTCTTGCAATATATTGAGCATATCAATTTGATGTTGCTCACAAAATAATTCAACTTTCACCAAGAAATTATCCCATCCGGAATCTCGAAAATTCTCCAGTAGCTTTGTTGTGCTTGAGACAAGATGCATTGCAATCAAAATATCTTGAGATTTACGTTGCAATCCTATACAAAGAAGATGAGTAATTTCCATAATGTCTTTCATAAGATGCAAAGTGAAAACAAACTTAAAGGATAACAACTGATTCAAAGCAAAATTTGCATCTCCACATTGGGAGTATGAACCTCCATCTACTGTAATATTACTTAAAGCCACACAAGTAGCATTGAACATTTTCAGTAAACTAGAAATAGAATCTAAATGAGAACCCCAACAAGTATCTATAGCTCGTTTTAAAGTGCCAATTTGATTAAGCCTCCTTCCAGTTTCAAGTTCACCATCAGCAATCTTAGTAGCAACTTCAATTGCTTGAGCCTCCTTTAATTCATCATTACATTTGCTAGATGCAGTAACAATGTTGATAATGAAAACTAAATTGGAGAAGAATTGGTGAACCGTAGCTACTTCTCTAGAAACTGCAAGTAAATCAAGTTGAAACCTGTGAGCCAAACAATGAATGTAATAGGCATATAGACATTCATGGCAAATTAAAGCTTGCAAGCCATTCCATTCAAAGATGACTAATTTATATATATATATATATATCAACTCTCATAATATAAACTAAAATTGTAAAAATTTAGGGGGGACAATTTTATTTTACACATATATTTACATATTATGAATTAAAATTCTCAAAACTTAAGGGGCCATGACCCCTTCTGCCCCCCTTGGCTCCATCATTGACTGCAAGGAGCAAGTCGGAAAAACTATCATGACTTAAAGTCCAAGGCTTACGCTACAAGCAAGATTCATAATCAGCAAGTAATGGAAATCAATCAATTATTTCCCAATAGTATATTCTCGACTTATACACTTGCATAACTATCCTAAGATACTAACAGAATCTTTCCTTTTTTTATTTTTTTCCCTTTCTGAGGGAATAAAAATTCAGGAAACTTGACAGTAAATTCATTTACTTGCATAGAGAAGTCTTCATCATCTCTAATAACCCTCTTAATTTGTTATTCTGCTCTTATTGTTGGAAGAAGAAAATGGCGACAACCCGAAGTCAAGGATGGACCGTGAATGTAGATAATAGTCCCAGGGCTCCCTTGATTGCTGCTGGTGTTACAGCAGCAGAAGTATGGCTGTTGATCAAGATTGGGACTCGCGATTCTTATAGAAGAACAAGTACTTGCGTTTTAGCCGCTGTTCTTGGCATGATCGCCCTAATCTTTATTGGAATCTCACTGAAGATTTTTGCTCAGATAATGTCCAAGGACCACAGTGCCCGTGCCGGCCATGAGGAAGCTTGAACGATGATTACGATTTATCATAGGTGGGAATAATTATTGATGAATGATCTTGGTTGGCTAATTAATTTTACAGCACTTGTCGAGGTTTTCCGAGTAATATACTTATCTTTTTTTTTTTCCTTTCTTTTTTAAGTTAGAATGTCGGCATTGGCATATTACCAAGATGATTATTTATACTATCATTACCACTTATTGGATAGTTATGGATTCAATAGTCTATCAATGATGAATTATGGTGTTAGCACATAACCAAGATGAATTGTTATGCTATTATTACCACTTATTAGAAAGTTAACTTCTGGATTCAATAGCGACATAATCTTTTTAAAATAACTCTGCAAATTGGAAGATTGTGGATTGAGGCAATTTAGTTGAGTATTTTGATCAATTCAAGATCATTTGCAGGCTTTTTTTTGAGTTGTGCAGAATGTCTATGTATATATTAATTGTAGGGTTAGGAAGACAGTTTACAGTATTGTTTGGGTTTTGACTTGTCCAAACAAGAGAGAAAATTGTGCGCTTTTAAAATTTCCAAGTATATTACATACTTGGGGCTGTTCTTTTTCTTCTTTTCTTTTCTTTTTTTCAAGATTTTCATTTCATCCTTCTTTATAGGGTAAATTTCCTTGTTAGTTCTGGAGAAAAAACCAATTTTTTGCCTTAAGAGTAAATTGATTTGGCAAGATCTCATAATTTTGGTGGTGACTGTCAGCATAAAAAGTTTAGTGACTCAAGAATTTAGTGTGAACTTGACAAATCTTATTTGTTACCTGCTAAAATCTACTACATTGCACTACAATTTGCTTTATTTTTTCCTTGAAAAAGAAAAATTAAAGTTGGTTTATTTGTTATAATATTGATGACATATTTTCTTTAAGGTATATGTTGTATTTCCTTTCCAAGTAACATATTAAACTTACAATCAGTCCCACGAGAATTCTTAGACTAAAATCATATCTCGTCTAATCTAAACTTTTATATTTTCATATTTATCAATAAACAAATCATTGTGGAAGATCAATAATTTTACTAAAATAAAGGTGGAGAATAAAAATTTCTTGCCCTATTTTTTGTAATTTAAAATTTAGGACCAAACTATATCTTTAAAATCTAGGGAATATTTCTAAAATGGAACAAAATTTTAGAAGTAATTGTACGAATATATGACAATTAAACAAATGTTTAGGCAATTTCATATCATATTCATGAGTGGTTGCTTTTATTCAAAATAACACAGTTTGATAGAAAGTGACATCATCTTGAACTTTCAGTTTTTTCATTCCAAATAACCTTTTTGACAAAAATAATTTTATTATTTTGATTTGAAGTGTTAACCTGCGCATTGCACGATTCAGAATTCAAATATGTGTGGGCATGTATGATGATACACATACGAAATACGGTTTTTTATTACCTTTTTCAACTTTTACCACTTTCTATTACTGCTGTATAAACATTGCATTAATATTAGGGAAATTTACTGACAAAATTTTCTTTAATTTCATAAGATGCTACTAAATTCTATCACTACTAATTATTAAATATTCCTGTGGTGTTAAGGCAAGTGCGGTTATGCTTTGATCAATTACCATTACTAGAATTTGATGTACAGTTACCTTGTTCTGCATTTTGTTGAGGGTTAATTAATTTCAGTAACCCCCCCCCCCCCCCAAAACAAAAAAAAGCTCTTTTCTTGCCCTGCTCCCAAAAGGCTTAATTGCACCAACCCTATACTATTATAATATTTCCAATTGGGTATAATTGGGTTAGACAGTTCAATTTTTGGTTGATTTTGTCAAGTGCGCCTTGGTGAAGTGAAGGCTTAATTCCATGAAGTGTACTGTCACAGTATTTCATTTCGCATTTATCTAGGCAGTTCACCTTGGTAATTGTAAAAAAAAAAAAAATTATCTTGGTGCTTTCTACTTCCTTAAGTCATCCATTATCTAACAAATCTTTGTATTTTTAAGACATGAATTACATACCTATTAGTATCGAGTTTTTGGCTAAAATAATCTACTTTTCAAAAAATAATCCCAAAGTAATGCTCTTTCAGTTTTTATTCCCTTATTAATCTAGTTATTGCCATGTAGACTCCCCACGAAAGGAAAAAAATAACTTGTAAATCTTTTGTTTATATATTACGCAGTTTTTCTTTATTTAGTGCTTTAAGGACATTCTGTAAACAAATTAAAAAAGGAAAGTGGATCCATAATTAGTATTTTAAAATTGTTGATCACCCTCCAAATTGCAATGATTTTGCTGAAGAACCATTTTTTTTTTTTGCTGCCATTATTCCTTCCTAGCTTTATTCTTGATTATTATATCACAAGTTCCTTTCTTTTTTTCTTGTTACTTGCAATTTTATATATCGTAGCCTCCTAACTTTGTAAATTTTAAGAAGTTTGCAAAAATTCAAATTGTTTGAAGTACGAGTAAATATTTCAAGATACATAATAATCATAGTTTACGTGAACTATAAAAATTCCACTATAAGGGGAAAGAAAATTTGAAAAAAATTCTCTTGCATTTTTTGACTTATCAAAAGAGAATACATTCCAAAAAAATAGGAGAGAGAAAATATAACTAGATCAGTGTTAGTATCAAAATTAACACGCTACATGAGCCAATCTAATGTGAGAAATACTAATTAACTCAATAATAGATAGAGAAATATTTTTATTTATCTTTAAGATTGTACATAAGTAGCAAAATTTCAACTATTGAAAAAGTATTAAAAATCTATTGATGTGATTTGTACCTCTTAATATAAGATGGAAATGTGAATACTTTCCATACTAAAAGTTCACGTGGCAACAAGTAGATTAATAAGGGAATATATTTTGAAAGTGCATTAGTTTGGAAATAGTTTTCAAGAATGAGGTTATTGTGGAAATAAACTCTATTATTATCAGCCAATACTATTACCAAACTAATTCATTATTACCTCCTTATTCGTTAAGTGCTTGCTGGAAAAAAACTCTAACTACTGACCTAGCTATCTATTTTTATATGGACAAAAAATAAGTACTTTAGTATATGGACAAATCCATCTACCTATTTTTTTTCTTTGGACGACAATGAGTAATATCCTTTCTGTCAGATTTTTATTGCCAGACATGATGATTTTCCAAAACCTTTGTTATGGTATTTTTGGTGTCTTTGTCATCAATATCATAATCTGATGGAATTTCAATCACTCTTCTTTAATCAGCCCTTAAACCGAAATCTACAAACCTTTTTGCAATGGTTTCGACCGTTAACATATTGGTCTGGATTGTTCTCAACCCAATCTAAGTATGTTATTTTCCATTTTCCATCGACCTTGCCACTTGATAATAATATGCTAAACCGGGTTATTCTCCCTCTAGAAAAAAAAAAGCAAATTAATCAGTACATTAATTTATTTTTAGTCCATATGAATTGTTGATTTTTGTTGGGATATTTTGGTCACTCTACAAAAGCATAAGAGCTGCAGCTGACCAAATAAGCGACGAAATTAACCTTTAGGGAGCAATAATTAAAACACATCTTTTATCAGCTTTGCCCCCTGAAGGTTTAATTGCACAAGTCCGTCTCACATACCATTACACGTTCCTAATTAGGTATAATCAGATTGATCCGGGTTGGGTCTCTTGTTCATTTGATTGCTGAAATGGATCCGACCTCGATCCGGTTCGGTGTTAAAAGTGGATCATAGAGCAGATCTTTACTAACAGTCGAAATACTTTTTGTGCCTTTTCAACTTCAAATGATGATTATTTTGGTATCAATTTATGTGTTTTCATACTAGTGAACTGAGGTAGCCAAGGCCCCTAAAAATTTAGTTGAATACATAGTAACAAATCTCTTTAGTACGTAATAAACAGAATTATATATAGGAAAAAATTGATTATCAAAACAATTAAAATTTTCTAGGAAGAGAAATTCAATCTGTGAAGTTAGTCCCCTATTTATTATTATTTGGACAAAGATCTTTTAACCAATATTATGGGTACATAATGATAACAAAAAGGAAGAGAAAGCAGATCCATTATGAGTGCATTGTCGGCTTAATAACAGTATATAGTTTTAGTTGTAATTAGACAAAAAGCAGTCGTAATGTTTCTAGGGGTTTAATAATTAGGAAAAGTTTATAAGGCCACCAAGACCTATCACAGCATTTAACATCAATAAAAACATATAAACGTGCACATTTTTCTTTCTTTTTGAGAGAAAAAATGAGTTAATCCATTCTTATAAATCCTATCTAACAGCATTACAAATAGGTAAGAACATTGTCTCACCAAACAGCTCTAGAATGCAAATAGTAATATTAGATAAAAATATGAACTGCCATCTTTCCAAATCTACATATACAAATTCAAAACTAACAATTTATTTGATTGCAAAAATGTCTTCTTAATTAAAATTGAATTTTCTAATAATATTTTGTTAAGTGGCAGTCTAGGCTGAAAGTTTTGATGCTAACTTCCACCACCAACTACAATCCATTGACAACCGCAATCATTTCAGTTAGTTAAATTGACAAGATATTACCAACTTTTTCAGCCAAATAATAATGATATGTCCAGTCCACACTTGGTAATCATCTCAAACTCTTATTACATTATCTATCATTAGAAACCACAAAAAAGAATAAGAGTATAAAATCATATAAAACCAATTTAAACAAAAGATTTTGAAATTTAATTTTACACTTCTTTTATTCTTGGGCCATTATTTGCTAAAATTAAAAACTATGAAAATAACCTACCTATCATGGATTTAGGCTAGTAATTGAACATGAAGAGATACAAATATTTTCTTCACATCCTACATTGCTAGGCCCAATAATTATTCTACACATCGTCCACCTTATCTAGTAAATAAGTAATTTGCACTATAAAAAAACTTTATATAAATTAAAATGTCAAAATATTATTATCTATCCACAAATTAAGAGATTTTGATTAATTTTTAATTCGATAGGCCTCACCATTTCCTTTTTAATCATCGTTTACCTTGAACCTTCACTTGTCAGATTCTTCCTCCTCCACTCTAATACTATCACCCTCTTATCAAATAAAAATCTTATAAAAAATTAACATTGAAACAAATATGTGTAATGGCGTTTATTATTTTATGGGGGGAAAAGTAGTTACAATTTTTTCTTTGTTAGCTTGAAAATTTTTCATGTAATCACCACCCATCCTTTTATTAGCCTTAGGGAATTTTTTTTTCAAAAAATAAAAAGGCCAAAAAGTAATTTCAGAATAAATAAATTTTAAAAAACTAAAAAAACATGTTTCGTTAGACTAAGGGAGGAAACTATTCATAGCATCACGTACAAACTTCAACTTGCTTCCTTTAGGGGGAAAAAGTTAGTTGAAAGAGGAAGCAGCGAGAAAAAGAATAAGCAAAGGTTTATGATCAAGAGGCAAAAAATGACAAAAAAAAAATTAAATAGCACATACCAGAGAAAAACACTAAGAGTAGAAGATTATTGATCATAATTATTGGACTATGCAAGAAAGGAAATATCAAACTCATCCTTTATCTCCTACAATGAAATCATTCATTTAGTTAATTATGGACAAAATTGAAAGAAAATTCATCAACTAATCCAAATAGAGAAAAAGAGTGGAGTAAAAGATTAGGATGAAGAAAAAAAGAAAAGAGTAGATGAGGGTTTGTTTAGTTGTCTTTAACCAGGAAGGAAAAAGGAAATAAGATGACCAAAGAAAAAAAAAAGAAAGTAAGAGAAAGAAAAGAAAAAATGAAGATAATTTCCTCAAAAAACGAAGGTGTCACGTGTCGAGATTAGACGACTTGACAATCATGGAAGTTGCTTCACTAACTCTACTTTCTTCTTATATAATAAACTAGAGGTATCTCGGCCGTGCGACGCACAGCCATGGCCCCCTTCATAACTTAATTAAACATATAACAGCAAAATTTTTTGGTACACAATAGACAAAAACACGAGAAAAATTAAGCATCAAAAGAAATTTCATCTCTGAAGTTAGCTCTTCTAAATCAATGAGACAATAAACATAGCATCTATTAAATCCATAACTGATCTTGAAGTTAATGAAGGCAAGCAATGAAACAGGTGCACAGTTGAATACAATTGGGAAGGAAGAAATCTGATTTTTCTGTGCAACTTTTAGAAACAATTTATAAAGAAATAAAAAAAGAGACTTTAATTGATTACATAAAGGAGCTGTTTAAATGTAATAGTTGGTTAGCTACTAATCAAACATAATTAATCAATATCCAAGGATTAAAAGTTTTTCATTAATCTATAAAGCTTGATTCTATAGTCATAAATTAGACAATATATAAAAACAATACAAGTTCTTGTAGTTATGCTAAATGGCTTGCAATTGAAATCTTTTGTCTTATCCTGTATGATGCATCTTTTGTGTTGATCCATCAAGATAGAAGTAGGGACATAAAAATGGGAGAAAAATCATAGATTTCTCGAAGGAGAATTATGTCATGTGTTCAAGAAATGGGATTGCTACATTAAATTTCCATGTCTTTTTATATAATATCTAGACAATTAGAACAGAATGAAAATTGATCCAAGGGTTGTAATGTAGTATTAGTATATTAAAACTAATCTAATGGTGATGAATTAGACAGTACACTCACTTAATCAAATAATTAAGATTAAAAAAATTCATTGGGCTTAGAAGGAGAATAAAGGAGCCAGACTTGCTGGGTTTGGCACGAAGAAAGAGCAGAAAAAAAAAAACGATATGCAAGAGGCAAGAAAAACCATGTGCAAGAAAAATATTAGACTTATGCAACTTGTCAAATTATTAGAAAGCCAAGTGGCAACAAGGGAGGCAAACAACTAAACCTCCTTTCTTCTTATATACAAGGTAGATATAGATAGATAGATACATGAGACAAATGTGGGAACTTATATTTTTAAAATTGACAAAGTATCTCAACATATTAACTAACTTTTTTCTAAATTTAATTGTTTTTATTTTGCCGTCAAATTTTATCTCAATCACAGAGGTAATTTGTAAGCTAGCCATTTTGATATAATGGGGACAAATGATTGTGTTATTGTCCCTCAAGATCGTAGCCAATCCCTGTCTAATTGTCTTTAATTAGTGTTTCACCTTCTTTTTTTGATCGCGTTAAATTAGTATTTCAACTTTCTTATAATTTTAACACATACAACGATCTTACTCGAGGTTACACCAAATTAAATCTCAATCACAACTACGGACGTTCAATGGGACATAATTAGGAGCTAAACATGTCTCAACAAGTCAAACATTTTAGTATTTAAGTTTGTTTGATTATTTTGACGAATTTAAAATTTTATTTAAATTTGACTTATTTACTGCTTAAATCTATCGAACCAAACTCGAGTCGATTTCGAATAGTTTGAATCTTTTACATGTAAATTTCACTTGGATGCTAACGAAACAGGGCTCAAATTGGGTTTAAAAGTTTATCAAATGCAAATTACTATTCAAATCTGATTTGATTAATTGACAAACTAAATTCCAACCAAATTGGGTTATAGATTCGAGAGTAGCTAGGTAATTTGATTCCTCTTTCATCATTAGATATAATCCCATAGAAAAAGGGGAAAAAATTGTAAAGTAAATCACTCGAGATGATGCACAAAGTAACCCAACCATTACTATAACGAACTTCTTTTCCCGCCTCTTCTCACTCTCTCTCTCTCTCTCTCACACACACACTAAACTCCAACTCTGCATTCCACATCTCCAAAAGAGGGATAAAACCAATACTTATTCTGCCCCTAAATCCCCCAGCAATCAGCAATCAAGAACTGGGTTTCACGAAAATCATGAAGATCTTGCTGGTTTTGCTGTCACTCGCATCTGGGATCACTACTCTTCTTGCAGAAGCTGATGGCCTGCGCCTTGATTTCTACGAACAGAGTTGTCCAAATGCAGAAAAAATCATCATGTCCCAAGTCCAGAATATCCTCGCTCAGCCTCAGTTCCAGAACGCCCCAGCCCAGCTTCTTCGCCTGCTTTTTCACGATTGTTTCATTGAGGTTGTTCATCTAATTCAGATGTTGAAATGAGTGTTTTTCTTTTTGTGTTGTTTTTTCGTGTTCTTGATGTGGTTTTATCATGGTTTATGGCTATATGAAGTTCTTGATTTTGAGTTAGAGTGTTCTCTGTTGGTTAAGGAAGATTTTATGGGTTTAGATTTCTGTTGATTTTTCTGCAACTTTATGAAATCAGAACATGGTTTTCGGCTGATTAAGTATGTAATAACTTCGGTTTTCAGCATTAACGGCATTGGAAATTTTATCTTTCTCTTTTATTTTACTTGGTGATTTTGCATTGTGGGCATACATCAGATTGGGGTTTTGGTGCCTCACAATTTCGTGTGATGATTCTTGGGAGTTAGGACTGCCAGAAAGAGAGAAAATTTTGTAAAATGATAGTACTAAATGGAATTTCTTTTATCAAGAACCTAATTGTATTTTTTTAATTGTAGTTACTTTGTCGTGAAAGACCTTTTTTTTGGGTAGGATAAACAAGATATGAATAGTTTGATTTCTCTTACAGTAGTTAGGATATGGGACAGAGTGAATAATCCATGCTTCAATCTACATAATGGTACATGTGGTTAGAATTTGGTGTTATAGAAGATCTTATCATAGAGTCAGATAGGAGTCTGCTTCTAATTAATGCCAAAGCTGAGCAATTTCATGAATAGCACGATGAGCCTGTTCAATGACTTAAAATTGTTAGTGATGCAAAATTGCAGGAGTATGGACGTGATCATGTTTTTTAACGACATTTGTTCCCACGACCTTGCCAATATTAGCATCATCATGTATTCAAGCGTATGCATTTGTTGTGCAATCTTACTATTTTTTGTCTAACATCCCAAAAAAAAAAAGAGCAAATATTAAGGACAGTAAAAAGCAAGTAAATGAGTGGGGGAGCCAAAGTTGCAGAGTAACTCATTCAACTAATGCTTTTGGTTTAACTTTCAGATGAGAATTTCGATATTTATTTACATTGGAAAACTTAGTTCTCATCATGCTACCGAGAAAAATCATTCCCCAATGTGGTTAAGTAGTCTAATCGGGGCTTAGCTTTTATTATCTGTATGATTCAGACCTCGCTTTGACGTTCTGTTAGTCTTTCTTGTGCATCAACTTCTTGTTGTTTTCATTCTTTTAGAGAATTGAGGTGTTGGTCTGATGTCAATTGCTGAAGTTGAATTGTTGTTTATTATCATCTGTATTCACACGTATATATGTTGAATATGCCTCCAAGTGAATGCCTTTCGGTGGTGGAGGTGGAAACATTGGAATCAGTGAACACTTACTTATCCTGATACTCTAGGGAAAGAATTTTGGCTTGATATCTTTGTTGAATTCTGATTCTGATGTTCAGCAATGTTGGGTTTCACTCTCTGTATTGTGGAGAAATTATTTTATCCACTAAGACCACATATTACTGATTATCTTTTTTGTCCTTAAGTCATTTGTGATTGCTTGTTCATTGCAAATCAGTAATGTTCATTTTCTGTTGTTTCCATATTTTCAGGGATGTGATGCATCTGTCCTGTTAACAGACACCAATGGAACTTCAGTCGTTGAAAGACAAGCAATACCAAACCGGACATTGAAAGGCTTTGAGTTCATTGATATGATAAAGGAGGAGCTGGAGAAGGAATGTCCTGGGGTGGTATCATGTTCAGACATAATGGTCTTGGCAACTAGAAATTGTATTCTTTTGGTATAAGTTCTATTTTTTAACTCTGACTACTTTGTTGTGTTTCCTTTTTACTTAAAACACTGACTGGGGACCTCTAGTGATTATTTTTCTGATATCCCTCAAACTTAACAATAATGAATAGTTTAAACTATAGGAGTTTGTGGGAGATCTGTTTCCCTTTCTTGTAGCATGTTGATGATCTACATCTCGGTAATTTATGTATTGTTTGAAGAAGTGTGACTATCTAAAGAACTGTTTAATTTTGGTTTCCTCTGAAAAAACATAAGCCTGATCTGGTTTAAAGAGAGGTATTAAAGAAGATCTTATGATGACCATATGTCATTCTGGTGACACTTAGTGCTGTTCTTGATACATTGAACGTTCTCCACCCCTTGAACCACTTCAAACAGGGAAACGTCTGTTAAACATTGCAAAACCAAACTCTTCTAAACGTTTCATAGATCCATTGTTCTTGCCATAGATTCATTATTGGTCCATCTAAAGACATACAGCTGCCCTAATCCATATATAAGCCTGTTTTCTGTCATAAATTTAAGCCTATCCATGATTTCAAATATCAGTTTGGAGTCTGATTTATTTTGCTTTCTGTAAGCTAGAAGGTTCTTGATGTGCTTCATCTACTGTGGTCAATTTATTGGCACACTCACTCTGCACTTCTTTTCAGTTTTCTCCTTAATGTTTTTTGGGTTTCTGAAGTCCATTTTCTTTTTCGTAGTCTGGTGGGCCATATTATCCAGTATACACTGGCAGAAGAGACAATAATCAGTCCTTCTTCAGTGAAGCCTTATCTGACATCCCAAGACCGAACGGAAAAATCTTTGAAGCACTCCACTTGTTCTCCCTCAGAGGCTTCAACACAAGGGAAACTGTTGCGCTACTTGGTATCCACTAATTTGTTCTGTTTTTACTCTTCTAAGATTTCTTTTTGTTATAAGAATAGAGTCGTGTTAATTGACAAATGTTTGTTTTTGATCTTTTGCACATGCAGGGGCGCATAATATTGGTAGAATCAGTTGTCAATTCATTCTACCAAGGCTTGGCACCAACTTCTTGAATGAAGGGTCAGCTGATTCAACTCTTCGTGGTGGCTTCATTGAGGAAATAAAACTGAAGTGCCAAAAGAGTAATAGCAGTTTCAGCAATACTGAATCTTTGGTGAGTTCACTGGGTGTGACTGAGGCTAACTGGTCAATGTCTTACTTTGAAGAAGAATTCTCATCTTCATCATCTCAATCTGCCTTTGGCACTCATTACTATCAGAAATTGATGAGAGGAAGAGGTCTTCTCTTTGCTGATCAGCAGTTGATGGCCAATGAGGAGACAGCACGAATAGTAGGGGAATATACTCTAGATGATGGAACAGTATTTAGAAGAGATTTTGCTCGTGCCATGGTCAAAATGTCCAACCTTGTCTCACTAACTGGTTCACAGGGACAGGTTCGGCTCAATTGCTCCGTTGCACTAAAGTCATCTTGATTCAACCACTCAGAATAATCCCTCTCACTCCAACAGTTTGGACAAACTGTACATCCTTTTATCTTTTATCGCACATGTTTCCAATCTGAAGCTTCAGCTTCATGACGACTGAGGAGTGCACTTGTACTTTTTGTTTTACGTGAAAAAGAAGTCTGCTGTTGCATGAGGCATCTTGACACTTCACTTTTAGAGGCACATTAACACAATTAAAGAAAGTGCTGATGAAGATATTCAACTTTTGTTCTTGAAACATTTGCTTTAAGATCTCTGGCCATAACCATGTAGGCTATGATCTTCCAGATTTGCCGTACATTCTTTGATGCAGTTCTATGTAGAAGTACAGTGTGCACTGTATCATCTCTCTGGATTCTGGTCTTATACGTGTACACAATGCTTGCTCATACCTGCTATCGAGGCACAGAAATGGTTTAATAGCGTACATGGTTTTATTGTACACATGCTTAATGCAAAGAGAGATATCTAACACACTTTCTCCATCTCTTTAATCTCCTTTCTGGGATGATGCGTCCAGAGAGATGGATTAAACATGGCGGTATATAGATTAAGAAAATCACTGGTGTGAAACTTGTATGGATCTTTGTGAGGAAGAAGTTTGGTTAAATAGATTTTGAGTAGCTATGAAAGATAACTCAGTGTTACCTGTGATCTTACTTACTTTTATTTTATTTTATTGACTTATTTAATTATTTAATTATCCATTTTCTCCAATTAATTTATTTCATTCATTTTAATTTCATTTGCATGGAACAATATCTCATTTTATATTTTAAACCGTTTTGCTAGTAAATTTAATTTTTCTACGACTCGTTTAGTACGGAATAGTGAATACATGTTTTTCGAGACAAAATTCGATCCGAGAATGCAATGATCTTGGAGAATTAAGGATGATCAATAGTAGACTAAGAAAAATTAATTGAGAAATTAGAGGTGAGTGAGTAAAATTAAGCTCAATTAGGAGCACTAATGGCCTCCTATTCATATGTTGATTTTTTGTACCAGAAGCACCTTTATGTCATATCTTTCTTTTACTCCATCACTTCACCAACTACCATACAAAACCTCTCTTTCTCTTCTCTTCTTGGCCGGCTCTTCCTCCACCTTTCTCAACCAAAATTTCAGCTAGCTTTCTTCTAATTTTGCTCCAAGAACACACTCCAAACTTGCTCTTTTTCTTGGTTCATTACACAAGTTTGAAGGGTGACTTGAAGGAGGAAAGAACTTTGGTGGTTTAGAGCTTATATACTAGTGGTTGAACTTCATTTTTTGGAAGCAAGGTAATACTCCAAAGCTCATCTTTTCCTCTCAACTTATAGTAGTTAGTTAGTTCTAACTAGTTAGACATTGGGTTGTTGATGGGTCCAATGGACCTTGACTCTAGGTAGAGGACTTGAGGTGACTTTTAGGTAGAGGCCTTGAGATTATTGTATGTTTACTTGGTTGTTTGGTGCTTGTTTTGATGAGTTATGGCTTAGTTGTGAGTGGGAAGTTGAAAACAAAACTTGATGAAAGAAGGCTTGCTGGCCAAAAATTTACTGGTTGATTCCCTCATGTTAAATTCAAATTTTGTTGTTAACTTGGTTCTATAATGCTTGTTATATATTGATGTTTATGTGTGTTAAATATCTCCTTAAAAGCATTTCAATTGGTTGAGTGAAAATTGGGTTAAAATGAGGAAGAAATCTGGAAAATTTTCTGATCAGGAGACCAAACCAGTGCATACATTTCAGCCCATAACTTTTTGTCCAAGAGTCAAAATCGCATGCCGTTTGTGGCATATGAAACTAGACTCCGAGGGCTTTCCAACGGTATAAAATGCAACCCCTAATTCGTTTTCTATGAGCCTAGTGATCCGGCAAAAATGACTGATTTTTCTCACTATTTTCATCCGAGAAACAAGCATAACTGCAGTTTGTAGCTCATTTTTACTATCTTGAAAAATGAATTTTAAGACAGTTCCTTCTAGTGAATTTTAGTATTTTGAATCTAATTTTCGATTCCATAAACCAAACCACACTAAATTTTGAGTTGTGTAGCTCAAGATATGACCAGATTTTGAAACTGTGTTAAGTGCTTCAAAACTGGAAATTCCGTGAAACAGATTCCAAAAATCAACTTTCTTAAAACTATTGTATCTTGGAGTAGAAAGGTCCAAATTGAGTTCCGTTTGTTACATTTTAAAGCAGATTTGGAGTTCTATTAGTGGTATAAATTTCAAGGGCTGTATTTCTATGAATTTTGCCGAATTTCCAAAGTTTACTGAAATAGCAAGCCTGTTTTGCTCTGTTCTGTCTGGAATAGTGACTTTGAGCTACAATCTGAATGATTTCGGATTGGAGTCTGGGAAAAGTGTCTTCTAGAGAGTTTCAGTGCATTGGGTCTAGTTTCCAACGGTATAAAGTTTCCAAATTTTGGACTCACGGAACTAGAAATATGATTTTTCCAAGTGGTGTCGCACCAAGCTTGAATTTTCTGGTTTCAAACAAAGTACTCTTTTAAGAACTTTCAATCTTCCTTTGAGATTGTTAGGCCGTTTTAAGTTTGATTTCATGGTTTGATACAAGGTCTCTTTGAACATTAGGCCTTCATTTTGAATCTTGGTTTCCAAAGGATTAAACTTCCCTTAATGTATTTTCTTGGTTGCTTAACTTTCTTGGATAATTGCACCTCACCTTATACTTGAGAAATGGATTTCAAATCCTAATCTTATGCCCTTAATTTTCATGAGATTGAACTTAAAAAATGGAGCGTTTTAACTAGAGTAATTCTTGGAGAATTTCACTAGTTTTAAACTCGAAACTTGGAATCATTAGCTTTAACATTTACTATGGAAATGGGTGGAGTTTTGATGAATTCTAACTCCATTAGTTTAGAAAATGTGAACGTTCCTTATATTCTTAAGACTTGGGCGTAAGACTAGAAGTTGTGAGAGATGAAAACCATTCTTACTTTTCTCAATTTTCGTGCCGAAAGTATATATGATACTTTCTTTTGAAATTGAGATTACTTGTCACGACTTGAATCGAAAACACCCTTTGAATTCTCTTTGAGTATTATTTCAATGATTTAGCGAGAAAAGCTCTTTTAACTTGACTTGACTTGTGACCTTGAGAGTGGGTAGCAAGAAAATATTTTTCTTTATAACCTTAGTCAAGTACCTAGGTAATCGTGATTGTGTATATCTCAAGTGGTCACGAGGACGCCAAAGAGCTCATCTGACTTCTCGCTTTACTATTATTTTGCCTTGACTTTTGGTGAGTGTCAAGTGCATGTTCAATGTTAATATAATTGAAATGATATTTGTACAAGTACTATATGATACGTGAACTTGCCGAGGCGAAAGTGTACCTTACCGCCCTCGTCCTTTCTCTCTCTCTTGATTGAATGATACTTGTTAAATGAATGTATATGACGTGCACTTGTATTTGAACATGTTTTAATTCGTGAATACTAAGCGGCAGCATGTACCACACCCTATTCAGGTGGGAGGTGCCTCTCAACCCGACTCAGTGCTATGATCGATTCTCTGAGCGATAGCATGTACCACACCCTATTCGGGTGGGAGGTGCCTCTCATCCCGACTCAGAGCCATGAACAATTCTAAGTCAATTGGAGCGTTGTCTCATCGACCAATTATACTTGTGGGGACGCCCCAACCCATTGGCTAACCTTGTGATTCGAGCCGGCAAGGGCTTGGTCGTGAAACTTGGTGAATCTTAGGAAATTTTATAGTTTGATCTTTTGAAATCTTGCTTGGCATACTTGATTAGTATTGCCACCACATGCGTGTTTAGTTCTAGATCCGAGAAGGTGTTATGTTGAATGGAGGAAGTAAGTGGAGCACTACGGTCATGTTGTTACTTAAGTTGACTGAGAGTCAACCCCAGATGGCTTGAAGTAGTCGAGACGTGAAAATAGTTCCTGAGAGCTCCTGTATCCTTCCTTGTATGTTTATTTCCTACTTGTGCATTTAAATAAAAGTTCATGTTAAAGATGCTTTCAAACATGCTATTCGATTAATTGGTTCCATGTGCTTGCTTATTTTCTTGGCCTCACTGAACGTTAGCTCATCCCTTTAAGTTTGTTCTTCCTTAACAGGCTTTGGAGGTGGAAATTGGAGATCCGAGACTAACGACTTTTGGTTGAAGCTAGTATACTTATGTATGTTATTGGAGACCATTAAAGTGTAAATTTTGTTATTTTGGTTGGCGAATTGTAATTATAATTGCTAGCCTAGAAGTTGTAGCTTGTATATTCGAAGTATTTCTTATTTAAGTTGATGGTTGATTTGTGGCTCTATATTAAGCTTGAACAAATGCGTGAGTCCTGACGAAAGTTAGGCAAGCATCCCACTGATATCCTAGGGTTCGCCCTAAGGAGAGGTGGGGCATCACATCTTGAGTCAGCAACATGAAGCCTACACTTCTGTTTTCCAAGATCGAACTATTATTCTGATTGAGAGTGGTTAAGTCGAATAGAAAAATTAGGAATGGCCCAGGTGGATTAGTTGCAAGAGTAAATGGAAGTTCTTAGCATTGGTCAGATGCTTTATATGAACTTCCTCCATTTTGAATGTGTTTGCAAATACAACTTTGTCCAGATTTTGAAGTTTCTTCCTAAATCAAGGACCTAAAAGAATGAAGTACAAGAAGTACTCGATTCACTTTGTCTGATAAGAATCCAAGATCTTGAAGAAAATCCTCAAGCCTGCACATATATCATAGCTCTTGAATTTGAAAAAAAAAAAAGTCCAAGCACCTTCAAGTTTTAAAGCTTAAAATCACAGATTTAGTCTATACTCGGCAGGTATACTTTTTTCACAACCTCTAAGATCAGATCAGCAGAGTCGCTTCAACTGAGATGTGAACTTCAACACTTTCTCTCTTTATGTAAGCCAATTCCTGGCTCTTTCTTAAATTGATTCTATCGTCTTTGTTAAAGAATTGAGCTTTTCCTTGCTTTTATTCATCGTAGTTTGGATCTCGTCTTTGTACTTATGCATCGAGCTAGATTTTATTCTGTCATTACCCAAGTGTGTATGAATATAGAGCATTAGACTATCTTATACATTTATGGCATATAAGAGCATATTATGTACTCATGCCTTAAAATATCTTTAATAACACGTGTAAACATTCTACTAGTACATTCAGATGCTTCTTGCCAAAATGAACATATGTGTTGAATGGCATGATTTGTGGATCTGCTAACAGATTGCAGTAGTTAGTTATTCACTTTGCTATTTTTTAGACAATAGATAAGTCAAAGTACTTGATATGATTCTGATTCTAGGATATTATCTCTAGCAAATCTTTTTCCAGAGTTTTCTCTAATTCTGTTTTCTTTATGCTATATAAAAGCATGGCTTATAAGTCAATAAAATGTGACTTCTGCAATACAAAAGTTTTCACTCTTATTCTACTTTCTCTACTCTAATAAACCAACAAAGTGGTATCAGAGCTTTCATCTTGAGGGATCTGTGAGGATTGAGAGGGCTTAAACATCTTCTTTAAACACTTATTACAGTGAATCCAGAAGTTTCCTCTATTCATCAACTTGGACCTCCCATATTTGATGGAACAAATTATCAAATGTGGGCTGCCAAAATGGAAGCCTATCTTGGTGGAAATGATTTGTGGGAGGCTATAGAAGATGATTATGAAGTACTTCCTCTTCCAAACAATCCAATAGTTTCTCAAATGAGACACCATAATGAGAGGAGACAAGGGAAATCGAAAGCCAGAACAAGTCTATATGCAGCTGTCACATCCACAATCTTTACCAGAATCATGACGTTGAAAATGGTGCATGAGATCTGGAATTTCTTGCAGAATGAATATGAAAGAGATGAAAAAATCAAAGGGATATGAGTGTTGAACTTGTTTCGAGAATTTGAGATGCAGAAGATGAAAGGATCAGAAACTATCAAGGACTATTCTGACAGACTCCTTGATATAGTCAATAAAGTAAGACTCGGTACTGATTTTTCTGATTCAAGAATAGTTCAAAAAATTCTAGTTACATTCCCTGAAAAGTTTGAGGCTATAATCGCGGCCTTAGAAAACTCAAAAGATCTGCCAAGTATCACCTTGGCAGAATTGTTAAATGCATTGCAGGCACAAGAACAAAGACGACTGATGAGGCAAGAAAGATCGATGGAAAGTGCCATTCAAGCCATATCACAAAACAACAACAGAGGCAAGAACAAGAACAACCAAAAGGTGCCTAGAAACAACAAATCTCAAGTATTTCCACTTTGCCTTTATTGCAAAAAAAAAAAAAAAAAAAAAACCAATCATCCACAGAAAAGGTGTTGGTGGAACCTAGATGTAAGATGTCACAAATGTGGTCAGTTAGCGCATGTGGAAAAGATATGCAAGTCTCAACAGCAACAAGGAGAAGCCAAAGCTGCGGTGAATCAACCTCAGGAGGAGCAATTGTTTGCAGTTTCATGTTTCGCTACTAATAGCTCCATGGAAAGTTGGCTTATAGATAGTGGTTCTTCAAACCACATGACTTTTGATCGAGAGCTTTTCAAAAAGCTTGATAAAACTGCTATTACTAGAGTCCTAATTGGAAATGGAGCTTATCTTGCTGTAAAAGGCATAGGAACAATGGCAATTGAAGGGTACATAGGTTTGAAATTCATTTCTGATGTTTTATATGTTCCAAAAATTGATCAAAACCTTTTGAATATTCCTCAGTTATTGGAAAAAATTATAAGGTGCTATTTGAAGATAAAAGTTGCATTATTAAAGATCCAGAAGGTAGAAAAATGTTCAGAATTCAAATGAAAGGCTAAAGTTTTGTTTTGGATCTTATAAAAGAGAAGCAAGCGGTTGTACACAAAGAAGTTAGCAATGTAGTGCTTTGGCATAAGAGGTTGGGCCATTTTCATCATGCTGCTCTATTGTTCATGGAGAAAAACAATTTAGTAGAAGGTATGCTTGAGTTAGATGAAGAGCTTCCTACATGTGCTGTTTGTCAATATGGGAAGCAATCAAGGGTTCCTTTTCCCCAAAATATAACTTGGAGAGCTACACATAAGTTGCAATTGATACATACAGATGTAAGAGGACCTCAAAAAATACCATCCTTGAATGGTAGTAAGTTTTATATTCTCTTCATTGATGATTATACTAGAATGTATTGGATTTATTTCATGAAATTCAAATATGAGATTGCTGTCATCTTTTGGAAGTTTAAAGCGTGGGTTGAAAATCAAAGCAGTTGCAGCATGCAGGTGATCAGGTCCGATAATGGAACTGAATATACCTTAGAAAAATTTAAAAAATTTTGTGAAGATTCAGGCATAGAGCACCAACTGAAAGCCCTTTACACTCCCCAGCAAAATGGAGTGGTGGAGCGTAAAAATAGGACGCTTATGGAGATGACAAGATGCTTGTTGCATGATAAAGGGCTGCCAAAGAAATTTTGGGTGGAGGCTATGAATACGGCAATTTTTTTACTAAACAGATTGCCAATGAAAGCTCTGTAGAAAAAGACGCCATTTGAAGCATGGTATGGCTACAAGCCAAAATTGCTTTATCTAAAGACCTTTGGTTGTTTGTGTTTCTCTTATATTCCTCAGGTTAAAATAGACAAGTTAGACAAGAAAGTAGAGCTAGGGATTTTTGTAGGCTATTGCTCATCTTCAAAGGCCTATAGAATCTACTCACCACTAAGTAACAAAATAATTATGAGCATGGATGTTAAATTCCTTGAGCCAAACAGTTGGAGTTGGGAAAATAAAGATAAATTTGAATTGCAGGTATGGAATGATAATGTTGATGAAGAACCTGTTAGAGGAACCAGATTACTCTCTGACATTTATCAGAGATGTAATGTTGCTGTTATGGAGCCTACAGGATATAAAGAAATAGCAACTGATCAGAAATGGATAGTTGCAATGAAGGAGGAGCTTAAAATGACAGACAAAAACCAAACTTGGGAGTTGGTGGATAGACCTACACACAAAAAGGTGATAGGTGTCAAGTGGGCTTGTAGAACCAAATTCAACTCCATTGGTTTTGTAAACAAGCACAAGGCAAGAATCATCGTTAAGGGACATGCTCAGATGTTTGGAGTAGATTTCTCCGAAACGTTTGCTCCGGCTGCCAGATTGGATACCATACGAATATTGTTGGCTCTTGCTACACAAAAAGGCTAGCTTATACATTAATTAGATGTTAAGTCGGCTTTTCTAAATGGATACCTGGATGAAGAAATATTTTGTGGAGCAACCTAAAGGATTTGCTGTTCAAGGAAAAGAAAATAAGGTGTATCACCTAAAAAAGGCACTGCATGGTTTAAAACAGGCACCGAGGTCTTGGCACAACAGAATTGATGCACATTTGATGAACTTAGGCTTTGAAAAAAGTCTGAGTGAATTTACCTTATATATCAAAAAGGTTGATGGTGAAATACTTGTGATATCTTTATATGTTGATGACCTTCTTGTTATAGGAAGCAGCAAGGAGTTGATTGACAAGTTCAAAAAGGAGATGGAAGACGTCATTGAAATGATTGATATTGGTATGATGTCATTCTTTCTTGGTATGGAGATACAATAGAAGCAAAATGAAGTGTTCATATGCCAGCAAAAGTATGCAAAGGAGGTCCTGAAAAAATTTAACATGGAAGGATGCAAATCAACTGCTACTCCAATGAATCAAACAGAGAAGTTTTGCAAAGAAGATGGAGCTGAAAAAGTTGATGAAGGGCTGTATAGAAACTTAATAGGCTATTTAATGTATTTGACTGCAACCAGCCCATATATCATGCAAGTAGTGAGTCTGCTATCAAGATACAAGCACTGTGCTAGTGAAATTCATTTTCAAGCAGCCAAAAAGATTTTGAGATACGTTAAAGGTACTGTTGATTATGGAATAAGGTTTAGTCAAGTTAGAAATTTCAATTTTCATGATTTTTCTGATAGTGATTGGGTTGGATGTGCTGATGATATGAGAAGCACCTCAGGTTACTATTTTACTTTTGAGTTTGGAATCTTTTCATGGTGTTCAAAGAAGCGGGATGTCATAGCTCAATCCACTACAGAAGCAGAATATGTAGCTACCGTTGCTACTGTGAATCAAGCACTTTGGATAAGAAAACTCATGACTGATCTACACATAAAATAGGAAGAATGCACCCAGATATTTGTTGACAACGAGGCTGTAATTTCTATTTCTAATAATCCAGTTGTTCCATGGCAGAATGAAACATTTCAACATAAAGTTTTATTTTTTAAGAGAAGTGCAAAAGGAGGGAGAAGTGCAGTTGATTTTCTGCAAAACAGAAGATCAAAGTGCTGATATGTTTACAAAGGCTCTTCCCAAGGAAAGATTTGAGTTCTTGAGCTAAAAGCTTGGAGTATGCAGTTCCAAAACCAAGGAGGAGTGTTGAATAGCATGATTTGTGGAACTGCTAACAAATTGTAGTAGTTAGTTACTCACTTTGCTACTTTTTAGGCAATAGATAAGTCAAAGTACTTGATATGATTCTGATTTTAGGATCTTATCTCTAGTAGATCTTTTTCCAAAGTTTTCTCTAATTCTGTTATCTTTATACTATATAAAAGCATGGCTTATAACTCAATAAAATGTGACTTTTGCAATACAAAAGTTTTCATTCTTGTTCTACTTTCTCTACTCTAATAAACCAACAATATGAAACCAGACTAATTTGCATCAGCATATTCAGTTTTGTAATTTTGTATTGGACATTTAGAATGCACAAGAACCTCTCTTATAGTATGAATATCTATTCCAAACACTGATGTTTCACAAAATCATCCGATGCTAATACCCAATTTGAAAACATTTTGAGATTCACTACAAAATTTCCACACTCCAAGAATTTCACTCCAGGCTGATGCTCTGTACAATACTTGTAGACACCAAAATTTTAACATTTTATTTCTATTTTTGTGCACTTTAGTTAAATTTTATTATTTATTTTATTTGTTTCATTTCTATTTTTTGGAAAAATCATTTTTAGAAAATCAAAAAGAAAGAAAGGAAACGGCAGAAAAAAATTCGATGAAAATGCAGTTTTTCAAAAAAAAGAAGAAGAAAAGAGATCTTCTTCGTACATGGCCATTGACGAGGCTATGTACCAGATTGCAGCTACCATTTTGGGTCCAATTTCCACTTGAATCTGGCTCCATTTTCTTCCTTTTCAAGTCTTCTAGTACAAGTGCCAGATCAACTACCAATTCTTATCCAAAACCCATCATCTAATGGTTCATAATCATTCCCTAAAATCTAACCCATCCCCATCGTGGCTCCAAGGGTTTTTGAGGGTTTTGTGCCATATAAATGGATGAAAACGCATTCAAGTACAGAGGGGAGGAGAAAAGGGGGCAGCGGAGAGATCAAAGGGAGAGAAAAACAGCAAAAAATGGGGAGAAAAGGAGAGAGAAAGGAAAAGAAAAAATGCAGAAAATTTTTGAGGAAGAACATGAGCCAGGGTTGATCGTTTGGCTCACTTGGTGATCAAAATATGATCTCAGTTTTGCCCCTTTGGGTGTTTTCTTTATATCTGCACCATCTACGTTCATCAGTGAACAATTCTTATTCAGATAATCTTTGGAAAAGACGCTTACAAGTCTCTTGAATCTGGGCCAAAATTCATCGCGCCATCAATCTTGAAGTGGGTTTCCAGAAGTTGTCAACTTCATTTTCCAGCTCCTGAATTCGTCTTCCTTCCAAGTTTACTGTATATTTTCATTAAAGGTAACTCCTTTTGCTCATTACCTAGCCGTACAAGCTTAAATCCTTTCAAATCCATCAAAAATCTGGTTGCATCTGTGCTTGTTTTGTTTTCTTTTGATGTTCATTTTTTAGTTTAGATTTTGGGGTATGATCTTGCTTTAGATCTTGGAAGATTGAGTTTTGGTGATAAATCTGCATAATTTTCTTGTTTTGGTTCGGAAGTTTTGATGTTTCGTTTGGACTTTTTGCCTGCATTTGATAACCAATGTTTTGAAAACCGGACCGGACCGGCCGGTTCGACCGGTTGAACCGCGAACCGGCCATGGCACCGGTCCGGTTTAATGACATTGTTGACTTTGCTAGAAACCCGGTCAAAGACCGGTTGAACCGTGAAAACCGTCGAACCGGATTGAACCGGCGATTTTTCTGTTTTCAGCTTTCCCTTTTCTTTTTTTTTTCTTTTTTTTTTTAAGTTTTGCAAAATGCAACAATCAAGATTCGAACCCAAGACCTTTGTAATAAAAGAACAATGTATTAACCGTTGCACCATCACATCTTATTAGTTTTTTTTGATAATTTATTTATATAAAGCAAATACTCATATTTCTTTTTTCCATTTTTCTTACAAAATCTCATCCCCTCATGGCTCTTTCTTTTTAATTTTCAACTCTCTCTCTCTCTCTCTCTCTCTCTCTCTCTCTCTCTCTATCATCTTTTCTTTTGTCACTCCCTTTTTAATCAAACCTCTTTATTTTTAATTTATTAATGTTTTCTTCCATCTTTTAATTTTGTTTTTGTCCATTAAATTGAAAAAAGTTAAAAAAGAATTTTTTTTAACCCAAATTATTTAATGCCACAACCACTCACTTTTATCTTATTTTTTGTTTCTTATCAAGTTTACATTTCTATTTTCGATTTTCTTGATTTCCTTCGAACTCCAAATTTTCTTTTTTAAATTGCAATATCTAAATCTCAAAACGTAAATTAAAATTTCAATTCATAATAACTAAATTCTCAGATACATGAATTTTGTATAATTTCAAAATATTGTGATATTTTGGGGTTGGATTTAGATATAATTGAAATTGAGATGAAATTTATTTGTTTTAACTTATAATTTAAAAAATTTATTTTTAAAAATCCAAGTTATTAAAAAATAGTAAACTTTTCATCATATAAAATATTAAATTAGTCCATTACATGTCTTATTTTGTACATATATATATTTATATAAATTAATTTTTTAAAAAATTCATTGAACCGAGGTTGAACCGGTCCGACCGGTTGAACCTCGACCCTTTCACTTCACCGGTTCAATTAACGGTCGGTTTTTAAAACATTGTTGATAACCGAGAAAAGTGCATAAGAAAGCCTTTTTTGTAACTTTGCATGCAAAATTTCCAAAATTTCAATTTAACCCCCCAACTATGAGATAATCTCACTACGGCCCAAAAACACCTGCAAATTAATCAATTTTGCCCTTTTACTTTAATTTTTTTCATATTTTAAGTGCTTTATTGGATAGATTAATTCTGGGTTGTAGGACGTAATTAGACCTTAATTTTTTATTTAGATGATTTACTATCTTATTGGGTCTTTGGTAAAATAAGTGTAGTTTTGGGTTGTGGTTTGTTGTTTGGGTTTTGATAGAAAAGTTGGGTTTATTTTCTGGGTTTTGACTTGGGTTTAGGAGGTTAAAGTCCAACACTTTTGTTGGGTTTTAGGATTTGATTTTGATTAATTTGGTTGTGTTTTAATTGGTAAAAAATTGGGTTGACTCGCTTTATTTTCTTGGACTTCTGATCGGGCCAAGTGGTCTTGGCCCAAGAAGAAGTCACAAAATGGCCCAGTACCATGATTCACCAAGAAACTAGAAAATATTTTTACAGAATGGTCCCAGTGCTTTTCTTTAATTATACTATTACCCTAAAAAATTTGATTTCTGTCAATTAGGTCCCTAATTTAATTGTAAATAGGTCCCTAAACTTTATTTTTAAATTTTGATCCCTAATATTTATGATAATTACAAATTTATCCCTAAAACTTTATTAATTTTGTCAATTAGGTCTCTACTTGTTTTAATTTTCTTAAATAAAGGTTGTTTACTTTCATTTAAATGGTTTAATTAATCAATTTCATTTCTTTACATGTTATTGCTTTTATTTATTAATTAAATTGGTGCCTTGATGATTTTTGTTAATTTTGGAGTTAAATAGGGCAATCCAATCCCCCATTAGCTACTACTTCAAAGGGAAGTATCCTCTTGTGTTATCTTTAAATTCTTTTATGTGCTCCTATGTGATTTTATGTATGTAATTACATGTTTTCTTTCGAATTTTTTATTTTATTTTATTTATTTATTTATTCACTTTATTTGTTTTAAATTTTGTATAATTTAATGTTTGATTATTTGAGAGGCATTTAGATACCAAATTGTAATAATTAGGGTGTTCAAAACATGTATTTAGATAGAATATGTAATAGTTAGGTAGTTATTTTATTATTTTATTCTTTCCCCCTTAGATTGTAGTTAGGGTCCCCAAATGTAATAGTTAGGTCTCTATTTGCTCTTATTTGTTTTGTGTGTGCTTGCATGTTTGTGTGCTTATGTGTTACTCGCTTTCCTTAGGCCCTTTGCATCTAGATATCATGCTTATGTGTTATGTGTTTTATGTGATTTATGTATTTACTTACTTTTATTATATTTTATATGATTTGTTTAGTTATAATAAATGTATGACGTCACCACACTAATCCAACGTTAGTTGTGGCCCTTTTTCCCGTTTTTTCACTAGTCCAATGCTAGTGAGCACTTAGAGACATGGGCTAATCCAGCACTAAACCCTTAGGAACCGTCCACGCGCTAGATCATGTTTGTGTGACAAATCACCACATTTCATGCATATTTTCCACTTTTTAGGATCCTTACCATTTTTGCTTGATATTCCCTCTATACGTATATCCCTTATCCCTATGTGTGAAACATAACATTTACATTTACATTCTATTTAAGAGAATTAGAACTAGGTTAAATCATTTGCTTGATTAGATAGGGAAAATACCCATCGAATATGGGATATGGACGAGTATGGCTCTCTAACCTTAGCACGCTCATATTCTCTCTATTAAAGGGAAAATTAAAGTAACGAATATTAGTTCCCCGCGTCCAATATGATGCATTCCCTTAGGTCATGTATATTTGTATATTATTATTTTTCTTCGAGTCTCACTTTTGCAAATTTCTTGACCTCTTCAAAGAGTCACTTTTGGACATCGCAATTAATGCGATTTGCACCAATCAAGTTTTGAAGAGACATATTGACCCTTCCGATATACATTAGATCTAGGTTCGCATTCATATAATAACATCCGAGTGTGATCAGTTTTAAGGTTAAATTAAGAAAATTTTTTGACTAAATCACGCAATTAACCTTGGTTAAGTTGAAAGGGTGCCTTGGATTTTATCCTTACCTTCCCTTTCTTCAACTATGACTCCCGAACCTTTGTCTCTTGATTTTCGAAAGTTTGGAGTCATTTAAAAAAGGTTTTTTCTACTTTTTTTTATTTATTTAACTCATTTTAGGTGACTTGGTACACCTTAACTCAATACCAAGTGGCAACTTCTATTTTTTGTTAAAAACCCTTTTTAAACTATTATTTTGGGTCAAAATCGTCGCACTTTTAAGTGACATTTTATGCCCTTTTTTCTTTATTTATTCTCTACAAATCAAAAATTCATTTTATAAACCCATAACTTTATTTTTTTAAAAAAAAAATGGGGCACGACAATGCTTACCAGCTACAAGAACATATATTACTTTTCTTTTTTGGTATGAGTTTATCTGCTGATTAACCTGCTTGCTTCACTGAAACAACTGTTTAGGCTCCATTAGTGAGCAACTGCAACTTGTGATTGTGTCAATGTAACTAGACAAAATGAAAGTACTTCTGAAAAAAACAAGGCACCTACAAAACAAGAAAACTATAAAGATATAATCGATAAGATAGTATAACTAAAGAGAATTTTGTTATAGAGTTCATCTGAACACCAACCTATTAGCCTTACTCTCTAAGTACTAGCTATTACCAACAAAGTCGATCCAATAAAGATCATCAGCATTTTACATGAAAAAAGCAAGCAAAAAGCAATTTGCAATTCTGCTACCAATGTCTCAATCTATTCAATGACACATCGCCTAAACCTCAACAAGGACAGGAATTCATATATATACATATATATATAGAGGGAGAAAGATTCTCCTGGTATATACCAAGGGTTTCCACACAACTTATCCCGTACATAATCACTTGAGTTGCATGTATTTGATTCTCCAGCCTGCCCCATTTTCTCAGTTGCGAAGCTTGCGTTAGAATTAGTCTTTTCAAATGCCATGAGTTTCTGTCACGTCATCAACAGCAAAGCATTGTAGTTGCGTTTAGGGACAAATCTTCTAAACTCTGATTAAGTTACGCTTGTGAAGTTACTAGTCTGGCAAATCACTATGACTCAAGTACTTCTTGAAACCATAGGAAAAACATGTAAATTGGAAATATGTGGAACACTTTCTTCACTGTTGCAAAGATTTAACATATATGTGCATATGACAACATAAATTTATCAGACAAGACCAGTACAGGGAAGGGGTTGTCCACAATCTAAAACCATCATATGAACCTGAACGATGCAGTATTACTGTGTTTCCTCCACCCCTGTTTAGCTCATTCACTGATCACCTGTTCCACCGGGGGAAACCGAACTCTCCATGTAAATAAGGCTTGTAGCCTAAGTGGAAGCCCATAAACATTGTACTTCTAATTTCACCTCCTTCCTCATTGTCCATGAGTGCACATGAGCCTGATTGTCCACTGATAATTTCAAGAAGTAGTTTGTCATTATCCCAAGAACAAAAGACAGGGTATGCACATTGAAAAGGCCCTATGGTATATCTTCTAATCCAAGACTCTTCCAAACCACAATCTATCATCATCCATGCATCAATGAATTGCTCTACATATTCTCTTACATATCCATCACCAACGCAGTAATATTCTTCCATTTCAGATGCTTCTGGCCATGGGAATCTTATCAAGGTAAGTGTACTGTTCAAGACGATGGGGTCCTTGGGCGATTTTCAGCAGAAGGACAATTTGTTTCACTCAATACCTTAGTGCTGATGTCAAAAGAAAGGTTCAGGTAAGATTGTTCATCCATGGCAAACTAGTGGATGGATCTGTTATTACATAAGACGGGGGGTCAGACAGGAAATGCATGATTGTGGGCCTGATGAAGGTTTCCATATCTATCCAACAATTTGTGTTGAGATTGTAAATTTCGAATATGTTCTTGTAAAAATAAAGCCCATCTTTCGGGATACACATCAGTTTGAAATTCTTATATTTGTCAGTAGTTTGGTCAAACCCATCCCATACCATTTTCTCATAAGAGAGCCCATTCAGGTGATCAAAAGGCCTAAGAGGTAGTTTTCTGAATTCACGGGTTGCAAGATAACACAAATAAATATCGTCACCCTCCAAATTGGAGACACAAATGATCCCATTACAATTTACGAGGGCTAGTTAAATTAACATTTTCATAATTCAACTCAGCTGGAACCTCTGAATCAGGGCCCAAAACCTGGAGATTTTCTGATAGATCATCACCTGAACAGAATGATAAGATCACTTCGATCTTGTCCTGGATGAAATGCTTGACCACGATAATATATTTGTCCTCTTTGTTCTTGGCGCGGCTGAGATGCATATCAATGAAATGGGGTTCTGATACAATTACTGAAAAATAATAAGAGAAGCAAGGACTAGACTTTATTTCTTTGTAAATCTGATACACAAATCATAACGTGAAACTGCTCTATTTATAGAGTTCAAAACAACTCCACTAATTTCACTAGTCACTCCACTAACTCCACTAACTAGGTAGGACAAAACAAACAAACATGATTAACTAAAAATAAGTGAATATTTCTAATAATCCCTCCCTTAAATTGAAAGTTTTCCAAACATTTAGTTAAATAGAACTTATCAACTGCACAGACTCCAAACAACTTCATTAGTTTCTGAAATGTGGATAACTTCAATGGTTTGATAATTATATCAACAACCTGATCTTCACTTTTGCAGTGGAGAAAATCAATTATTCCATCTCTTATGAGTTCCCTTAGAAAATAAAATCTCACATTTATGTGCTTGGTTCTTCCACGTAGAACTGGATTTTTAGAGAATTTGATGACAGAACTATTGTCACAGTAAATTGTAGTAGTTCCTTCTTGCTGAAAATGCAACTCTTTAAGAATATTTCTTTCCTCTCCCTTCTCCCTTCTCCCCCTTCCCCTCCTTCCCCCCAATCCCAAACCCCTCTCCCGCTCGTGTGTGGTGGCCACAACTTTAGCCACCACTCTAACCACGACCGTCTTAGTTAGGGATGGCAACGTTAGAAACGGGGCCACCCGTTTGAAATATATATATATATATATATATATATATATATATATGTACATAATTATATATATATAATGATATTATCAATTATACTACTAATTATACATGTCTATTAATAAAAATTATTAATTATTTATACTAAATTTATTAATACATTTATGTTAAATTCCTAACTACACTTAATACAATAACACTTTTTCTAAAAAAAGACACAATAATAATATAGTGATTGTATTTGTATTGAAAATGAAAATTTGATTATTTTAGTTATATTTGTTTTATCATATTAAATTGTATTCAAATAATTTTTTAATTATTTTTATGAGTTTCAATTGTGAAATTACAATGAATAATAATTTGGTGATGTATTGATATTTTAATACTTGATTATTTGCTCAAATTTAATTATAATGAATTTATTTAATAAATTTTTTTTAACCCCACGGGGGAAGTGGGGCGGGACGGGGACGGGGCGGGGGAAGCCGAGGGCAGGGAACGGGGCGGAGTGAATTAAAATACAACGGGGCGGGGGTTGGGGGAGGTGTCCCCCGCCCCATTGCCACCTCTAGTCTTGGCCACAGCTTCTAGTCGCGATTAGATTAGATCGTGACTAAGAAGGTTGCTGTCAATGGAGGGAAAGGAAATTAAGGTGCGAGGAAAGGAAAAGAAGAAAGGAGAAAGAAGAAGAAGAGAGACGAGAAGGAAAAAAAAGAGAAGCAGGAGAGAGAGAGAGGATCGTGGGTGTGGGGGTTGTGGTGATAAGGCGGTGGCCATGGTGGTGAAGAGTGATGGATAATGGTGTATTTTTTTGTATCTTTGGAATTATTTTTTATATATTGTATGGATATGGTATTTTTTGGAGTTATTTTTGTTTGTGTATTACTGTAGTATTTTATATGAAAAACTAGGGAGGGACAACCCGCGCAACGCGCGGGAATTTGGTGCTTGTGATTCAAAATAATTAATAATTATTGTTTAATATTTTGTAGTATAGAAACTGAAGTATGATGATTTTATCATGTGATTTTAATAGAAAAATCATAAGTTACATAGTGTGTCAATAAAAATAATGTGCAATGAGACATTCTTATCATTATACTATATAAGAATCTATTGTGATCAAAAGTTATGTTTGAATTTCAACTGCAAAGATAAGGGTAGTTTGAAAATGTAAGAATGTTTGAAGTGCAATTGAAAAGTATCCAAATGTCTCTTCTAAAATTTATCTAAGATGATAAAACATTTTAAAGTATCAAGTGGACCATTCATCTCTCGAATCTATATATGTTCATGAAAGATCCCTCAAGCAATGCTTCTGATTTCTCTCTCGACTTAAGCTCAACCTGAATTATCAAGTCAAGTTTATCCATCAATCACTTAGCGTCCAATCTAATCTGAAATAATTTTATTTTTGGCTAACTATTTATATAATTTGGTGGGCATAATACGACTTAATCACATGTTTCTTACAGAGATAATAGTGCCCAAAAATGATAAATAAATAAAAAACTTAAGTGGTCTTTTTCAAAGTTTTGTTGAAACTATTCAGATTTGGTGTTTTTTGCTAGGGGCATTTTTTTATAATCTCATAAATAAGTTCAAATCTGCATAATTGTTAAAGATCTGAATTGAAACTATCTTGATTATAAAAAATTGGTGCAAATAATATTTTCTAAATTTGAAATTGTAGAAAATGGTAACTAAAATCAGAAGAAATTCCTCATACGAATTCGAATTGCAAACTATAGGTAGAAACTGCTTAATGATATTTTCCAATGTTTACTTGTATAAGTATCCAATATAGCATCTCTACTTAATTGACTCGTTTAAACTATGGATAATAGTTGCTTCAATCAAATCAAGAAATATTATTTATCATTATACAACATACAATTATGAGTAAATAAATTAATACAATGCAATCAAAATGGTACTATAGTTAAAGCATTTAAACTCATCAAGTTCCACTACAAATTGTTTTAGATAGCATAAAAAGTAAATTTTTTGTATTTGAAACTATATAAACAGTAGAATACAATAACGAAATCATAACATGGAAAGCAAATAGAGTGCAATGACATCTTAGTACTATGTAGCATGATTAATTTTCTTTTTTAGTTTCAATGAAGTACAAAATTCTAAGTTAATAAATTTTACAACTATAAAATTCCCAATTAAAATAAACACAAACTGAATTCCAAATCATATTACATGAAAAAATAACTACTTGAACTATAACTATTGGAATGTAGTCAACAGATCCCTGGAGTCAAGAACAATAGGAGAAAGTTCGTGAGAAATAAGGTTATTTGACTTAAATAAAGAGATAATACCTTGGCCGAGAAGGAGAAGATGATAAAATTACTTTTCTGATTATTTTAGAAAGTGACAACATTATCTCAAATTATACTTTGACCAGAGACAGAATCTCTGGGATCTATTAAAGAAAACAATACAATTAGTCAGTTTTTGGAATTGGAAGTATCAAAAAGCAAATTATATGGAGTTTTTGAATAAACCAATCATCAGAAAAAAAAAACTACAATCGAAGAAGACAAACTTAAAGAACTCACCTCAATTTAAAGGAAAAGCTACGCATTCCACCAAATATTTGATAATCATAATAAAACCAAAGGGGTGAAACCGAAAAAGAATAAAGGGTATCGACTAAACATGGGGGCATAAATATGATAATGATTGTTCAGATAATAATTAAGTTAATTAATTGTAATTAAAATCCAATTATGTAAATATCCAATTAATTCCTTAACGGATGAGAAAGGTTTCAAGAAATTGGAAGGCTTGGATGTCAGTATAATAAATGATTAAAAGAGCTTTTATGTAATTCTATCAAAACACAAGTTTAATTCACTTGTACTTGATACTCAACTTGGCACCAAAAATTGTAACATATCAAATCTGCCCCTAATCTTAAATACCTGAAAGGTTATATAAGTAATTATAGTGAAATTAAAGTTATAATAACTTGTACTCAATGTTTCAATTACACTTCAAATACTCTCATATTCTCAAAATAGCCCCACTCTTGCGGTTGAAATCTAAAAATCGTTTTTGTCCTAAACTCGTTCTTATATGATACAAAATGAATTATTTTTCAAAAATTGAAAAATCCAAACAAAGCCCTTAGTATCAAGCATTAACTATTACACCAAAAGCAATTATTGTTAGTGAAAATCCAACTTTATTTTCTTCCACTCCGTGGCAATGCAAAGCATTTTACTACGCCTAGGCAACATGAGGTGATTGCATTCCAATTACTTTCTCCCGAGTAGTGAAAGGATAGCACTGACCATAAAGGCTAACAATCAACCCTCAGTATCCACCTGGCAGATTTTGAAATTGCAACTTCACTTTGATGCTGACTGTCGTGATCAAGTATTTATCACCATGTAACCAACTACTCTAGCCAACTACTCTAGCCACCGGGCAGAGTTTTAAAGTTATTCTTGAATATAGGTCAAGGATCGCTTGACCTGCATTTTTATTCAAAATTTTCTGAAAATTTCATCATCAGGTGTAAAGACGGTGACGATTCAATTTCCTTTAAATTCTCTATTGATCATCTTGAATCCACTCGTTCAATGACGATTCAGATATAGAATAAATTTATCGTATCCAAAAAAAAAAATTTTATCATTAAATGAAAAAGAATTGCTGCTATTAATAAAAGCGTAACTGTATTCTTTTAATACACCTTGGCAGCACAAAATGCTGCTATCACCGTTGGATCAACACGAGGTGATTGCAACTCAATGGTGCCGTGAGTCGGACGATTAGTCCACAGCCAGTTTTGTTATTCCGAATTAATGGATGCTGCTGATCATGTCCCCAGCAACTGCCACAGATCGAGTAGAAAAGTATATATTGATCACACACAGCTTTTTTGCTTATGACAAGTTACCTAATCTCCCTTATCATAAAGCAAGCATGCTTTGCTATCACGCATGCATGCTTAGCAGGTAGCAGTGAGCGTCAATTTATCCTAACTGTTCAAGATATTACAAGGATTTGTATCTAGAGATTAGGTGTAATCCAACTTACACTGGTTAATTGCTCCTGAGATATAGCAGAACTCAGCTACATATGATTTTACATTTGAAATCCAAATTTTACATATATATCGTGTATCCAATTGTAACAGTACATACATCGTCAATATATAAAAGATTAACTCTTATTTGATATGTTGAAGAAAATTTTCTTAAATAACCCATTGAGTTAGGTCATGTGTTTGGTGAATTATTTTGTGATATATAATTTCTTGAACTTCAACAAACATACCAAAATCTACTGATGAAACTGACCGATCCAACGTTGTTACACTTCTTAAAAAATTATTAAGTGGTGTAAATCTCTTACATTTGTACTAGGTATAAGTAGCCAGATACCTTTACTTTTATTGACTTTGCATTAGATGTATTTTTTAAATGCTGTAGATTCTGAAAATCCAGCTTTTGTTATTCACGTTTAGAAATATTTCAGACTTTAATTAAATTTAATATATGTGACAAAATCTAATTAATTCCTTGTTTTGTGTAAAATATAGCCGTTACTATACTCAATTATTATACAACTTAATGCTGGCGCGATGGATATTCCAAAACCACCAGCCTTTGAATTGGTGGACACCACCAATGCATTAAGGCATGGTGGGATGGGAGGCAAGACCTTGTCTCCCACCAATTTGTCACAACTAAATGTGGTCTTACTTAAAAAATCTAGATGAGTGCGTAGTGCACCTGTCTAGTTCGATAGTGGTTCAGTCCCCTCCGAATCAACTCAGGATCTCTTCAGGTCGTCCCCTCCCCATAGTATAGGAAGCTATTGTATCGATAAAAAAAAAAAGGGAAAAAAATGATGGATATTCCAAGTTTAACAGCTGTCACAAATCATAATCAGTGAGAGATTAAATGCCCTTACACATATAGGCTTCTATAAAGATACACCATCTACACAAATTTGACCACCCCACCGAATTCTTATATTGAATTGCTTTAATTTGATTTTTTTGGTGGTTGAAGCAATTGACATGTTCTTAAATGATACGAATGATTAAGCATGGTCAAAACGGAATTCTTTATTGCATTACACAAAGGATCACAACGAAAATTTACCTTCCATCTAATTAAATAGTTGACCGAATTATGTTAATATTGAAGGAATTGAATCTTTTTCTTTTTTTTTTTTTTTTTGAAAATTCTTTGTTATGAAAGATCAGATGAATTGAATCTTTGAAGGGCTTAACGAGTTAAAATTTTTAAACTCATTCTAGGTAAGTGCCATGATATCCTTCATTGTCAAGTTTAAAAATGTTTTGAAATAATTAACTATTATCTTGTTAAATAAATTGTTGTTAACGTGCTTCAGTCCCTTCGAAGACATCCGATAAAATTGAAACGATACAAAGAAGATCAGCATGGCCCCTGCCTGCACAAGGATGATACATGTTGTTAACGTGCTTCAAATACATATTTACCATTGAGATAATTCAAAAAAGGGACGCAAAATCTTATTTCTTGTGTACATATTTACACTAAGAATATCTATCGATCTATACAATATATAGGACAAGAGCACCACTATGTGGCAAGTGGAGTTAATACATAAATGATACTCCCTCCGTCCCGTCTTGTTAGTCTTGATTTTTTTTTCACACAGATTAAGAAAGTGTAATTAATTTGGTTGGAAACATAAATTTAGATTAATAATTTCCTAAAATACCCTTATGCTAATCACGAAGAGTGCCAATTAATATCAGCTACAACTAATGGGTTTGTATTGGAAAAGCTCAATGTATTCAATATAGTGGGTTAGTATTTAATAATAATGTATTAATAACAAGATATTTAATAAGGGTATTTTAGACAATTTGAAAGATTACTACATTTCTTAATGGGAAAGTGGATTATAATTTGGGACAGACGAAAAAGGAAAATAAGACTATCAAAGTGGGACGGAGGGAGTAATACTCTATTATGGATAATAATAACACGTGGTACTTTTTAAGTAACTATCGGTTAGTATTGCTCTTTGTTTTGGATTGCTGTATACCTACAACTAATTAGTGTACCAATAATAATTAATAACTAATTTTTATTATTTTTTACACCTTTGCTGGCAAAGTTTCTATTTTTTTTTTCACTTTTCATCCCTTCTCACACCCCCTTCCACCCCCAATGGTTGGGTATAGGATTTGAATCTTAAATACAACAGCAAGAAAAGTCTAAGAACCCCCTCCTAGTCACTACTTGAATGATGAGATTTTAACTCCTCTATCGTTAAATAGGGAAAAAAAAGGAAAAGAAAAAGAAAACAAAAGACAATAAAAGAATCCTCTTCTCATACCTTTGTAGCAATAACTTTTTCAGATTTTCAATAACATTTACAACTTTAAAGAAGTGTTGACCAATCCAACAGATGATTAGACTTTATCTACATTCATTCATATATTTATTGCAGGCATTTATTGACCTATAAGACTGGTTTGTGGAAAATCACAAAAGGATCTCTTGATAAATAAATAATAGGTGCCTGTTTTAAAGGAGATGCGGGTGGTTGAGGCTACCCACTTGCTACAACGGGGTCAACTAGGCAGAGTTAAGGGCAGAATCGTCCTGGAATAGTTACATTAATTTGAAAAAAAAAAATGTAATGTGCTTTGTTCAATTTTTGTAAATTACTTTGAAATAAGCCTGTCAATTAGACCATTTGAGCCAGACTTTCATAAGTTCGAGGTCAACGACTCAACGTATTTAATTTGTAATACTTTCGGGTTTTGAGTCATAAGTTTTAGGTTGATAAATGTTAACCTCTTACTAAACTCACAAAATATTCGGATATATTTTGTGCCTTATTCGAGTTTAACTCAAACTCACTTATTACTGTTCAATTTTCTTAATATAATTACTATAACTATTAAGTTGTAAAACTAATTTCACATTTACAGGACTATAACATTAAAACTATACATGAACAAGTAAAAATTCTTAAAAAGTACATAAATTATATCTAATTCGTTCAAAGTACATGAAAAATAATAATAAAACATTCGATCATAAACCAATACATCTTCAAAGGTTAGAACTTCTTCATAGTTTTGTGACTTGAATCAATTTTAACTTGAATCGATGTCAAGAAAATTGGGGCTTGGACTTTCGACCTTTTGTTTCATTTTGTACTTCTAACTGAAATATGTTGAAACTTCAGTATTCATATTTATTTTTGTGTTTTGTAATTAGTATTTAGTAATAATATATTTAGATATATAATTATATATAATATCAAAATATTATTTATATATATCATATTATTATATATGTAGGTAATTAAAGGGTCGGGCTTTTATTGGGTTTCAGACAATAAGGCCTGAGTTCAGTTCATATTTAATTCTACCCTAATTTTTAGGCCCAACTTCAACCCAGCTCATTGAAAGGTTAGGCTTATCAGGCTTTTTTTCGGACCGAATGAGTCAAACTCAGGTTGATCTGATCCCATTGACAGTACTACTTTAAAAACAATAACAATATACACCATGTCATTTAAACATGATATTAAAAACTTTTTTTTTATCTCACACATGGCATTAAAGAGAATGCACGTTGTGTCATTTAAACCTTACAATTTTTTACTTTTTATTTTTATTTTTAATTTTTGTCTAATCATAGTTATCAAACTTCGAGAATGTTTAGTACTATAGTTGTCCCTGCCTCTAATTCAATAAAGAGAATTTAACCTTGTCTATGTAAGTTATTTAAATTCTAGAATGTGCATCTCCTTTATGTACTAATTGTTCTTGTACAACTTGAGTTCAAGATCAGTTTGTACGGTAGAGGTTTTTTCTGGAAATTTGTTTATGAAAAAAGTTTAAAGAAAGTTTAAAGAAGTATTTCACTAATCTATTTATCTCACATACATATTTTTAAAGGAGAACTCTAACAATATCTACATAATGCTTAATTATGTATAAAAAGTGTAAATAAATGAAAGAAAGTGAAGAAATTTGGTTACTATTTTGGTTTTATTTGATTAGTGGGGATGTTATCAAATTTTCTTGCATTTCCCAAAACACTTTTGTCTGCCCAAAAAAAAAATGGAAGTATTTGAAGGCAAATTGTTGGGAAAATGCTGGTTTTCATTCCCAAACTTTGGGGTAAGGACACATTTCGTCCCTCAACTTTTGGGCACGACACATTTGAAGTCTGAATTAATAATTTTTTACCAATGTCATCCTCCAACGGCAATTTAACTAATTTTTAACGGAACTCCGTTAAGTAAACTTAAATCATATTTTTAACAAAACTTGCCAGTTTCCTGCATGCAATCAGTCAACTTTTGGCAATTTTGACTAAACATCCATCAATAAACACTTGCGTCCCGTACGTAAGGGGGGAAAAAGCTAAAAATAAGGATAAAATGAAAAATAGGCAAGAAAAGAAATAATCAGCATGAAAAATGAAAAGGGATAATTTCACAACATCCCTTGAGATTTTTAATAGTTACAAAAAGCTCCCCTCAAAATTTAAAAATTACATATACTTTGCATACTTATACTATTTATATAAGAGCAAATTATTTGAGCAGCCATTGAACTATTTGAATAGTAAAAATTTGGCCCTTCAATTATTCATAACATATTTTTACCCATTGAACTATTAAAAGTATAAACTTTGAGTTATTCATAACATATTTTTACGCATTGAACTAGTATGTTTTGTATTTAACATAAATTAAATATGTGAAAGTTAAAAAAAATAATAATAAATTGCCCATAACATACCAGCTCTTTATGGGAAACTAGCAGGTTTTGTAGTATGTTTTGTACCAGCTCTTTATGGGAAACATACCAGTTCTTTATAGGAAAAATTAGTTAAATAGCGCCCAAAGGAAAATTAGTATGTTTTGTATTTAACATAAATTAAATATGTGAAAGTTAAAAAAAATAATAAATTGCCCATAACATACTAGCTATTTATGGAAAACTGGCAGGTTTTGTAGTATATTTTGTACCAGCTCCTTGTGGGAAACATATCAGCTCTTTATAGGAAAAATTGGTTAAATGGCGCCCAAAGGAAAACTAGTATGTTTTGTATTTAATATAAATTAAATATGTGAAAGTAAAAAAAAAAAAAAATTGCCATAACATACCAGCTCTTTATGGAAAACTGGTAGGTTTTGTAGTCTGTTTTGTACCAACTCTTTATGAGAAACATACCAACTCTTTATAGGAAAAATTGGTTAAATAGCGCTCAAAGGAAAACTAGTATGTTTTGTATTTAATATAAATTAAATATGTGAAAGTTAAAAAATATAATAAATTGCCCATAACTTACCAGCTCTTTATGGAAAACTGACAGGTTTTGTTAAAAATATGATTTAAGTTTACTTAACGGTCATGTGATTTTCACGTGACCAGTTTCATTAAAAATTGGCTAAATTACTGTTTGAGGATGACATTGATAAAAAATTATTAATTCAGACATCAAATGTGTCGTGCCCAAAAGTTGAGGGACGAAATGTGTCCTTACCCCAAAGTTTGGGGATGAAAACCGGCATTTTCCCCAAATTGTTAGTTAGGAAGAAGAATTATAATAATGACTAATAACTATCATCAACTTCGCACTTGCTCTCACCCTTTCTTATGTTAACCAATCTTGCACAGAAAGTGATTTGTTACATTATCTTCTTGCATTTCACTTTAGCATTTAACTTTCTCCATATCTAGACAAAGCCTTGTGGAATTGCACATTTAATTTCAATTAAGTTATTTTGCATTTGGTTTTTACCGAAAAACAACAAAAAAAGAAAGGATCCTTGTAAGAAAAGTACATGGCAAGCAAATGTTTGAACACAACATCGAAGGATTTGCAAATAATTCTTTAAAAAATTCTTTTTCTCATATTCAATTTAGGTTTAGCAATTCATAAGGTCAAGAATCACTTTGAATTCCAAAAATAGGAACTCGATATTGACTTTACACATCAGTTAATTTCCAATTGATTATATTTTCATATTATTTGGATTGTGATTTTTTTGAGAAACATTTTAACGTTTTCCGTGAATATTGTTTCTACATAGTTTTCAATTATTTTTTTTATCTTACATAAATCACATTTTAAAACAATGCTACAATAATTTTCTCTAAACCTATCCAAAAAAATGCAATCCAAATGTTCTCTTTCAAAGAAAAATAAAAAAGAAACAATTTTTTTGAGGGTAAAAAGAAGCAATTTTCAGTTTACATGGGAATCATACCTTAGCATAAGCGTTATCCAAATCCCATTTTAGATTGTCTACTCTTTTCGTTTGTCCTTACCTAAAATAAAGGTCCGTGCATGTTGTACCTGTACGTTAAGGACAAGAATATCCCTTAACCGTGTCCTTGATAACTCTGTACAACCGACATTCGTTCCAGTTTTACACATTATCTGCTTTCGAAGACAACGACTATGCTTTTGACCACAAAAAAAAAAAAAAAAATTGGACTAACTTAAAGATTCTTAACGTTTTATTACAATGCTACCCCTCCATCTCCCTTTCTCTTTCTCCATAAATTCCTTCTTCGAGCGGGTGGGTGGTTAATTGAAGCTCTTGTGGATATAGAGTCAGTTTTGGGATCTAACATTTTTTTTTTCCTTAAATTTTTTCCCTAACAAGGAAATGATGAAACTTAAGAAGTAAAGAGGACACAAGAGAATTCGAATTCAAATTTTAAATTTTAAATTTTAAATTTATACACGTGTCATTTATTTAATGGTGATAGTATATATATTGACTGTGTCTATAAAATTAATCCAAAAGAGAATTACTGATACTCATGAGTAAGGTACCACTAAGGATAGACAAGGAAGATTACTTAAAAAATGAATGGCTTGGCTGCCTAATCAATGAATTAAAGAAGACATCGTGTGTAAATTATAATTACATAGCATATTTTTATTGGTTTTTGAGAAAAACTAAAAGTACACAAAAACACACTCATCCTTCTACAAAAGAAAGTACAAAAACAATGTTGAAAAAAAATAGTGGAAAAGGCAGGCCTGACTGCCTAGCTAACATAAAATAGACTATCAGTTGTATAGGACGGTATTTAATTAGCCATGTTTGTTATACTAATATTTTATTGAGTATACGCCAACCAGAAATCCATTATGTGCCCACTGTAATGGCTACAATCAAAAAATAATGGCTATAATCAAAATTCAAAGCACCCACGTTTGTTTCCCAAATTTTACAAAAGCAAATATCCAGATTATAGATTTTTTTTCCCTTAGACTTTTTTGACGTTAGTTAATTAAACCTAATTCCAGATTTAACCCCAAAAGCTAGCAAATATCCAGATTATAGATGCTTGAACCTTTTTATGGAAGTTTATGAATTATTGATTGGGTTTTAAATGTTTAACATAAATCAATCATTTAAACTAATCCTAAACTTAGACTCCGTTTGTTTGCCAATTCCGGTGACTTATAAAAAAGCACTTCTGATGCAAAGTATTTTTAAGAAAAGTGCTGTTAAGTTATCAAAAATTGAGCTCTTTTAAGTTACGAAAAATCAATCATGAAACGCCTTAAAAGCTCTTTTATTTACACGCACTGCAACGCCAGACGGGCTTATTTTGGATGTACCTATCCCTAAAAGATGAACACTCTCTCGATTTCTTAAAATTTCAGACTCTCATGTGATGCAACTATTATCCTCTTATAGAATATATCTCGTGATGGTGTTGATATAATTGTTCATTGCCAAACAACCTTTTGATAGACATAAAAATTTAGAATTTACGTAGCTCAACCGCAAAAGATGTTTTCTTTTTCGTGCCTAAATAATGCTGCTACTTCTTTTTGTACATAGAGTTTTTCAATGAAATATAGGATATAACACTAAAAAAAAAAAAAAGACCTGAAAGTTTGTCTTTTCTTTTTGAGCACAAGTGGAAGATTTCGAATTCAGGACCTCTCTTTTATATTCTTTTCTCCCACTCCAAAGTTATTTACACATACAACAAAAATATCTTATCACACTGTACACAAAATATTGTTTATGATAACCATTTGTCGTTCACTGCTACTACCCTTTTTGAACCATACAATAAAACATAAAATAGCCCAACCATGTTAAAAATTGATTTTTCTTCATTTGCATTACTAGAAATTCTAAATTATGTTTTTAGCTGCCCATTGATAACTACCAAAAAATAACTTATTCTATGCATTTTTGTCTTCATAAAACTTTTCAAAAAATTTATTTCAAAGTGTAGAACCAACTTTTATAAAAATAATTTTTACAAATAGCAATGAAGGGGAATTTTGGATGAAGAATTCATCATTAACGTTTGACTAGTCAATGAAAGGGGAAAAAGTGTATATATTTAAAGTTCAGGGGGGCAAAGTGTTATAAAGGATCAAGTTCAAGGGGCAAACTGTAAAATAACCTCAACTTTTTTAAGGAAATTATATTTAATCTTTTATCCCCTCCAGCTAAAATTAGCTGCAATTTCAAAAAAAAAAAAAAAAGAAAATCAACTTCAATTTCCCACGTCAAGTATTTATCCGCTTCTTCCCTGAACCCTGATCCCTCCTTCCCCTCTTTCTCTCTCACACACAACACGCACTAAAACAAACAAAAAACTGATAGTTGACATGTTTCTTACCTGAGGCACTGCCTCTCTCTCTCTCTCTCCGCTGCGCAAATCCCCAAAAAAATTCCAATTTCTCCATTCAGTTCAACGATTTTCTGCTCCCTCTCCGTTGAGCAAATCCCCAAAAAAATTCCAATTTCTCCATTCAGTTCAACGATTTTCTGCTACCTGTAACATTAATGCAACGCTGGATATAGATTCTACATTTTAATTTCATTAATTAACGGCTGACACAGTTGTATTCTGGCAAAATCCATAAATGTTGATGAATTTAATGGAATTTAATTGGCGATGATGAGATGATATCAGACGGCTTCCGGCATTAATTCCTCGCCCGCTACGTGTCTCTTGGACAATATGCCGCTTCGCTTTTGTCTTCTCCATGCGTGCAATTTTAATAATAATTTATAGTTTCGTGGTTTCTTCTTTGTTATGAAGCTCGGCGGTGATACATTGTCCTATTGTTCTTCGTATTCTCATTTAATTTGTGAAAATTCATGGATGATTGATCATTTCCCGCTATTATTTGGTTCAGGTGATCAATTAGAACTGAATGCTTTTTTTTCTTTATTTTTTTTGCAGCGTGATATTCCTTTTTTTTTTGATAATTTTTTTGGTGGAACAGTGATTTGTGGTGTAAATTCGGGAGGAGAATTAGGGTGGGTGGTGGTTGAAAATGATGCGGAACCGTGACCATGGCTGCTATATGTGTCCCTTAACCAGCTTGCAAATTGGGTAAGTCTTATTTCTGGAAATTCGAGAATAAGTTTTGAATTATCAGCATTCATGATAAGAAAATTATTTGGTTAATTTGGGTTTTTTATTGTAAATTGTCTTTATTATTAGTGTAGGACTGGGGTTGTGTGCACTGAATTATAATTCAAGGCGAAAAGATTGCAAGAGAAGAAGAGGAATCCAAAATTTGTTGTTTGTGGTTTAAGTGCATGAATGATGTTGAATTTTTGGACAGAAGGGATTTGTTGCAAGTGTGTTGGACATAAACGAGAAGGATGTGTGTTGGACATAAACGAGAAGGATGTGATCAAAGTTAATTTTTTTATACTTATTGCATATTTGTATGTTTCCAAGTTCTCCGTTGCTTTGATCTTTGTATGTTTAGACAATGGCTATTAGAGGAGAGTTTGAATTTAAGGTGAGGTTGAAGTGTTTTAGATGGTTAAGGGAGTTAACTAGAAGGGAAATAGCATCATGTCTACCCTTCCGCCGGAATTATACCTTAGCTGGGACTAAAAGTAGTGCAAGCTTGACATTACGCAACTTGATCTGGTACTATTAGGATATCTATTGACCCTCAAGCTAGATGTTAAAGAAAGGAAGGAGAAATCCAACTCGAATCCGTTGAATGGCCCCTCATGTTGGGGGTACAAGCTTTAGGTAGATGTGAGTATTCGAAAGTAATTAAGGACTGGTTCCAGCAGGTGGAGTTAATTGAGGCAGCTAGCTTGGAGTGCTGATTGGGTTTCAATGGCTAAATATGATGGACAATTGACCCTGCAGCTGAACTTTGGGTTCCTAAGGATTGGACCTGCAAATGAGGGAGAATTATTGATTATCGTGGCGGTGGAAGCTTTAGTTATAATTTTCTTAATCGAGGAAAATAGTGCTAATTTCCATCCATGTGCCTCCATAATCAGATACTGTGTGCAGCTTTTGCAGAGCATGCATAATAATCTTGGACCAATTTCACTGTGAGGAGATCAGTCAGAAGATCTGCTGCAAATGAAGGGAGTGGGTCATGTGTGCTGTGCACTACCTAGGCTGGGTTATCTGCTTCAATTTGATATGCGTGAAGCTGTTGTAACTCACTCAGACTTTGTTATTTAAAACATCGAATTGTTTAGTTATCCTCACCTTCAACCTAGAAAGAAGAAAAAGAAAAGAATAATGAGAAAGAGATGTTGACATTGGTATATTAACATCCATTCAGATGGGTTTTTGATGCCGTAGTTGTCTAGGTATCATTAATAATAATAGAAAGTGTTCGTTGAATGTTGAGCAGATATTGGGTTTGCATACGATTTACAAACATGAAGTTCTTGTTAATTACTGAAGCTTTTTTTTTTTTAACCAAATTCATAGCTGAACGAATATTTATGAGAAGTTTAAATTAGCCTTTGGAACAAGGGGAAAAAACTAAAACATTATAGAATGCACATATTCTTAGAACTTATATGAAATTTTTTTCTTGGTCTCTCTCTGTCCTGGTATATATGCTGGTCTCTTTACTGGAACTGCTTATGTGTTACAGGGACTTGCAGTCTTATCTTTCACATCTTAGCCTCTTCCTTGCACCTGAGAGTAAGAAATTCTATATTCTTGTGGATAATCGACCATGGTTGAAAGATCTAGTTTCAGGTGCACATTTTTGGCAATTGATGGTCACTAAGGTAGCTGGAGAAGATATCATTAATTATCTTTAAAATGTCTTTGATTTTTTAATTTAAGTTTGACAATTTGGATACTAAGTTACATCCTTTCTAATATGACCAGTCAAGGTTGTCCCCTTTTGCAAATACCAGAGGGAAGAAAGGGAAAAAGGAAACATCTGAAGTCACTCCAAAATCAACTGCAAGTAAATCGAAGAAGTTTAAAAGATGGTTCTCTCTTGTAGAGGCTGCAACTTTATCACGGAAGAGGGCTTTGCTACCCGTAAAAAAATTGAGGAGTGCTCTAGTGTTTAACAGCAAGTTGCATAGAACCCTGTACGGGTTTATAGTCTTCGAGATTGCATGGCACAATGTTCGTGGTTTAAATTACTTGAATGAGCTTCAGGTACCTGGTTGTGTAAGTTCTTTCTGCTTCTTAATTTTTATGCAAGTACTGAGCTGCTTATGTTTTTGTCTTCTACCATGTAGACCGATACATCACTTGCTGTCGAGTCCAGATTCATGAACAGATGGGAATTTGATAGTATAGCACAAGCTGCTAGATCCATTTCTTCATGGTTTCCTGGGACAACCAATGAACGGAAGTTTTTGAATGATTATCTGGAGTCCACAGGTACTCTTTTGTTCGTCTGATTTGTTACTGATTGGAGAAAAGCTGCATAGTTTTTTTTTTGCCTGGAATTCAACATGGATATTCCTCTGCTAATGTATAGCATTCTGGACTTCATAATCTGTTATTGCCTGATGTCTGGAAGAAAATTTTTCCTCGCCTTTTGCCACCTTTTTGGCTTATGTTATTGCACATTTAGATTTGCATGCCTTAGTGCAGAAAAATTGAAAGCAATAATAGTTGTCAAGAAAGTTTTGTTCTTCGATTTACAGTGTACCATACAACTAAAATGAACTTGTTTTGTATTATTACAACTATCACATAATTACTCTATTGAACATCTTTTGTCCATGGGGATGTTTTATTTTCTGGAAAATGGCTCCCCCTCTTAGGATCAGGGCTTCTATTTGTAGTATGCCTTTAGATGATGAGATTATGATTGAATTGTGTGGAGACCTTATGAGGTCATGGTTGAACTTCTGCAGGAGAGGTCTTCTTTGATGCTCAAGAAAACTTTCCAAGGACCAACATTCCAGAGGATCTTACTTGTGATGTCTCTGATGGTGGGGATGAATCTTCTTGCATTTATAGCTCCAGTTTCAGTGCATATCCTGCTAGAACAGAGAGTGGAACAAATATGCTACAAAACCCACCTCCACCTAATGGTCCGTGTAAGAGAAGAAAACTGGCGAACTCACCGAGTAATGAACTTGAGTTTGACATATTCTGCAAAGAAACACATGGTGAGTCTGTTGGTTCACCCATTCATTCTCAGGACTCTTATGCGAGTGACTGTGAAGATGTAATTGAAGCTTCCCAGTATAGCGATGTCTTGATTCTGTTTCGGTTTGATGATCCTGACCTCCCTTTTAAACTGAAGGAAGTAATTGTTTCTGATTTGCGGCTACTTAGATTGTTAGAGGCTGGGCTTCCTTCTTGGGTTATCTTTCTTCAATCTTATCCAGTCTTTTCCCGTATTTACCGCCCATGGATGTGCCCTCTAGCCAGAGCTTTATATGTGCTCATTTCAGTTGTCACTGTTCTTATTGGATTCTATGACCTTTACAAGAATGTACCTGTTCTCAAGGCAACGGCGTCTCATTTGTTTGGGCCACTTTTTGATTGGATAGAAACATGGGAAATGACATCCAGAATTAAGTACTTAGGAACTATGTTATTTCTGCACAATTTTCAGAAGGCTGTTAGGTGGTTCCTCATGATGACACAGGCTGTACGGTCATTTCTTTCTATATTTATACAGCCAATGGCTGGACCACTCTCAGAATTTTTGGATTTCTTCCTTCCATTCTGGAATATGTGTATACAAATAGTAGAGAGCTTTTTCTCAGTACTTTGGATGGTCATTGAGTCGTCTTGGAGTCTAGTTGGGAACCTTGTTGAGATTCTACTCATGCCGCTATGGTTTATCCTATCAGTTTGTTGGAGCATTGGTAAGCTGTTAGGTAGATGTGCAAAAAACAGTTTAAGAATCTTTCTAACTGAAATTATGCAGTTTATGAAAGTAATGCTAATGTTATGTTTTCTGTTACATGTTTTTTGGTGTGCAGTGACATATTTCTTGTATCCTGTTATCTGGGTTCTCTGGGAAATGCTCTATGCTCCGATCCGTTTGGTTCTTGGATTATATGGCCTTCTGGTATCCATTTCCTTATGCATATATGGGTTACTCAAAGATATGTGGCTGGTAATGAGTGGCGTATTTCAGTTTAGTTCGGGTGTAAAATCAACAGTGAGGTCATCAGAGGTGTCCATGTTGCGGTCTCTTTGGAATGACCTTTTTTCCCAGGTTATATCATGTCGTAACACCTTTTGTGCGAGCAGTTATTGACAATGTGGTCATGTTCTTACATTACTTTCTAAATCTGTCAGATTTTTCGTGCTGTACGGAGCATTTTAAATGGCTTTGTTGCTTTCTTTACTGCATGCAATAGGCATCGTCTAAGGTACGATTTTGATTTGAACTTTGAGTTATTTTGATGCGTAATTCTTTCCTTCACAGCATCTTAAATGTCATGAACCATGGTATACTCGGTTTGGTTGCAGAAGGTTTGAGGACTGCTCACTTAAATCTTTGGAATATAAATTTTTTGCTACAAATGAGCTACAGGAGGCAGATATTACTGTTAATTTAGGTTGGTTTTTCATTCTAGATATATCCAGCCTAGGATTTGGAATGTCTTAATGTGCAATTTGCACTCAAGATGAAGTTTGGATGAGCATGTTGCGTGATTTTTCAAACTTGCTATTTCCCATCCATATGTTAAGTTAACTATGTCTTTGATATAATTGAAAAAAAAAAAACTTTGTTTTTCTAAGGATTAAGTTCGCTTGATATATTCATGACCCTTGCAAAGAGAGACTCTCTCTCTCTCCCTCGCTCCCTCCCTCCCTCCCTCCCTCCCTCTCTCTCTCTCTCTCTCTCTCTCTCTCTCTCTCTCCCTCTCTCTCTCTGTGGGTGTACCCCAACTTTTATCATTTCAAGATACATATTGGCAGTAATATAGTAAAATAGCCACTCTAGTAAATTGGTATTTTAATATTGCAAAAGACCTATGATTTCTGTAAAATTACATCAACCTGCCTCATATACAGATTCCATTAGTGGCCGAAACAAATTTATACTTAGCTCAGCATTTGGATAACTTGGATCCAAGAAGTCTTGGGGGTATGGGTGGCCCAACACCTACTTTTAGAATTACAGAACCTTGCCAGTGAGCTTTATATGTAGAATTCTTCATAAGTCTCTCTGATTGGATGTTTCACTATCCTTCCCCCCTTTCCAAGTCTCTCTGATTGGATGCTTCTAAGTCTCTACACAAGTTTCCCCCTTTTCTGGAGTGACCATCCTTGTACTTACTATGGTGTGACTTCTAGTCATTGTTCAAGACATCGAAAAACCTTCCCATCTCTTTTGTATTTGGACTTAAATACTTCGTTGAAGATTTATAATATCCAAGTCTTGCAGCAATGATGAAATTCAATGGATCAGTGTTTAAAAGACAAACCCTGTAGATAGTGATATTATTAAATTAGTTTCTCAATCATGTCTACTCAAAATAATTTTGCAATATAATTTTTCACTGATCTTCTTAGTATGTCACTTCTTCGAGCTTTGTCAAGATAACAGAAGGGCTCACCTTTTACACCTCAGATGTTGCTTTAGTTTTCTATGCTGTTGTTCTAAAGATTGTCCTTGTGGCTTGAGTTTCTTTTCGACATGTTGCTAGGCAAGCTCCAGCATTACCTTCCAACATGTAGCTGCATATCGGAGCATAAACATTAAAGTAACTAGTATCTTCTAATTTATTGCAACCGTATCATTTGCCTTTGCGTATTTCTTTAATGTTCAAACTTCACTTCTTGACTCCTTTAAGCTACTTAACCAACCACTTAAACTAATGTATGTTTAATAAGTTTCTTTTGCAGTATTTACAATCATTGGAAGGAGGTTGTTCAAAAAGTGCATCAGCCTGGTAAAAGATCCGTGGGTTCTAATTCGACTAAAAGATCCGAATCCCTAGTTTTGAGTTATGGAGAATGCAAATCAGGAGCTAAGATGGTGAGTTTAGCTCTTGTATATTCTTACAGTTTGTGACTATTTGAGGAAACCAATAATTGGTTGGGATTGGAAGTAATTGTTGAGGAAAATATGTAGAAGTCACTTATAAATTTGTGTAGCCCCTTGCTCATATTATTATTTGATTATTTTTGGAAAAATTAGTGAACAATTCATTATTGGTCTTCTCTCGAACAAATTTGATGAATATATTCAATGCTCAAATTTTTCGCTTGTCCGGGTCAGCAGTTGGAAGAGCTTTGTTTTGTCGGAGCATGCTCTTGTTGGATGCTGTAATTTCAAATTTACATTAGCAAAATGTTGAGTGACACAAGGGCTGTTATATACTTTCTTTTGATACCACGTTCCTTGATTAATCCTGTTTAACTGAAAAGTACACAAGTTCTTGTATTTGCTGATATAGGTAGTTCTGGAAAATGTGCTAGCAAGATCAGAGTCGCGTTTAATTCTGTTTCTCCATGTTTTTTTTTTTCAAATCTTTTGCATGGATCCTTTTTCTTGGATTTTTCATCACTTTTACTGACTAAAATGAACAGAATATTAAAGCAGAATGTGATTTTGCACTTTCTGCAGATGGAAGATAGAGACGAATTTCAGCCCCCACTGAAGTTCAGGAAGGTTAGTTGACACTTTTGGCAACGTTAGAGATCATATTTCCAGCATCAAAGCCCTTTTGTACATACCACACCAAGCAATCCAGAGACTGATGTTGACCCAGCAAAAAGTTTTCTTACTTGTAGATAATGTAGACTAGGATAATAAGTATAAATCTTGTAATTAATAGCATAAAATGTAATTACTATCGGTTTTTTTCCCTTTTTACATTGTATAATGTAAATTTCAATGTATTGTTACTATCGGGTTTTTTTTTCCCTTTTATGTAATATATTGTTATATTTCAACATTGGTTGGAATTTTCCTGGTGTGTAAAAAATAAACTCATATGAGAATTTGGTCCCTTTTCCAGTTGCATTTTCATCCAATCATATTTTTGTATTTCAAGTGGATTCTTATATTCCACCTCAATTATAGATGGCTGATGGTTATTATACAGAGAACCTGCATTAGTCATGATTCATTTCTTCTTGGATTGCAATAGTTGTGAACTGCATATGCTTGGCCATAAGGAGGCAACTCTACTGCTCTGTACAGGAAACTGTGAAATTTTTTTTTTTTTTTTGGCTTATTAGTCACTACAGATTCGGCAGTTATCGGTCATCCCTATTTGAATTTTATCAAATTATGTGTGAAAAGATTTGTCTTCTGAAGTTATTTTTTTCATTTTAAAATGTCAAAAAATGCACCTGATTTTGCACTAGAAATTCAAAAGGTACAAATGCCTATTCTGTTTTTCCTTAAACGTGATAATGGAATCAGCCATTGTTATCAACCCCAAGAGATATATGGAAACAGTGTCTTGACCATGATGATTTCATTCAGTTGATATTCCAAGCAGCCCTTTTGATGCAAAATTTGTCAGCAATAACCATCAGATTGGAGTAACTTTACAAAGCTTTCACTTAATCTTGAAGAGCTTTGAGTCTTCTTCTGGAGGGAGCTTTTGCGGCCTTGTATATACGACTGATTCTTCCATATTTGGTCTTCAATATTAGGCCATTGATTGAGTTTGATTGAAAACATTGCCATTCTTCTACTATAAATACAAGGGATTATTCCACGATACATCATGAATTTATAGCTGATATTGCCTTATCTTACAGGGAAATTCTGCAACTATTTTGAGGGCAGGTGTGTCTTCTTTTTTTTTTTTTTTTTTTTTTAGGTGTGTCCCGCAGGGAGTGGACCCCGCAGACTATTCACCACCCTCAGCAACTTGCTGGCAGCAAGGTTCGAACCAGGGACCTGAGGCTCCATTTTCAGCAACCTCAACCACCAGACCAAGCCCCTGAGGGCGAGGGCAGGTGTGTCTAAAAGCCACATTTCTTTGCAATTTCTTTGCATCTCTCAACTGATTGTAACAAGCAAGGCACTTAGGCGAATGATAAATGAAACATACTGTATTTGTGTCTATGTACACAAATAAATTTATTTATTCATATATATATATATATGAAGGGGAACTAATTTAATGTGTGCATATTGGTTGGTGGGACCAATTAAGACAATGTTATAATGTAATTAAAGCCTACCAACCTAAGGGAAAATCTTCAAAGAATATGCAAATTAGTCTTCTACTTGCCATGACATGCAAGTCCAAAAGCAAGAGAAATTGCAAATAAGTGAAAGATAAGGAAATGGAAAAAAGTTAATTGTCCGTAAAAACAAATTTGTTGAAGGCAAGAAAACGAGTCCATCACAATTTACAAGGAATAATATTTCATGAATCCAACGATGATAGTGTATATACCATCAGTGTAAAAAAAAGATTTACTCTTTCTAAATTTGCAATACAACTACGGTATCATTTAGCATATAAATGCAAAAAAAAACTTCTCCAAAGTGTAGGTTGGCACGCAAGAAACAAAATCATTTTTGTAAATCCAAATTGTAGGTTTTTTTTTAATTTTTTTTTTTTGGTAAGTGTAAGTGGAAGGTTTTGAACCTAAGTCCCTCACTTACACTTCTTGCTCCGTAACATCCAATCCATCCCTCCTCCAATCCAAATTGTAAGTTGGAATGCAAAAACAAAATCACTACACTTTGAACCATCACTCCTAGCAAACAAAATCGTTTTTGTAGCTTTATGACATACAAGAATTCAAGGCTTAATTTGCCTGTCTTAAGCAATCTAACCCCGATGACAGTAGAATTAATGGAAACACAAGAAATTAGAAGAAGCAAGCAGGACCTCATTCGGTAGAGTGATATAAACTACCTACAGCGTTTAAAAAATAAAAATAAATAAATAAAAAAGGCTCAAGCCTGAAAATTTAGCACTGCATGCATGATACCATTGCCATTTTGCCATATCCACAATCCAAACATTATCTGGATAATAACAAGTCCACAATATTTATATCCGAACAGCCAGCTTTAAAATTAATAAAACAGGATCACTCCTCTGCTTTCCAAAAGTTTCACGAATTACACTCCCAAGTCTACAAATTTAAGTTTTTTCATCAAACAAACTGCATTTTATTATCAAAAGCTTTAGCCTCCAGTTTGGTGCAGCATTGCATCAATCTCGTCCCCATCTTCCATTTCCAGCTGAAGAAAACAAAAAGGAAATACATCATTACCTGACCAAAGACTGTGTACAAGGGAAAAGAAAGGTGGTGGATAAGAATAAACTGATTCAACGAATGTTAATGCATATGGCCGGGAAGTATATTTTCAGGGTTGAGGGCTTGGGAGGGAAGAGAAGGACCTCTTCGGGAGTCTGCTCTCCGCGAAGACGACGCCCATCAAACAGGAATGCAATTGAATTAAGATCCACAGACTGGCGGTCACAATAAGCATTCATAAGCTTTTTAAGCTGAGTACTTCTTTTGATCCTGAAAAAGACTTCATTTCCATCCTAAAAGAAAAAACAGTTGGTCCATCAACCTCAAGTGAGAAGAAAAGAAAAATGTAAATGCAGAACCCTTCCAAATCACCAACCTCCAGGGGAAGGAAAAAAAAAAAGCAAAAGTCACATTAAAAGGAAATCAATAAGCTCAAGACTAGATCCATTTACATTCCATATAATGGAGGCCAAAAGTTCTGGTAGGGTGCTCAGATTGGTTCAGCAATTAAACTGCAAAGCTCTCTCTGTGGATAGTTCACAATCAATGAGTTTCAAGAAGATTCATGATCCAGAGAAAAACCTAACAAGCAAGCAAGGACCTAAATAATGAAATGAGACAAACTGCACCAAAAATAGAGGGAAACAAAAGCAATTTCAGGAATCCAAGTACTGCTCGGTGATGGGGTTAATGGAATCAGGTTACTGCATCATTCAAGGTCATTCCAAACATCAGTGTGGAAAGAAAGCAGTAGAGAAATGCTAAAGAAGTTAGATAGTCCTAACAAAGAGGCAGCAGTCACAAAGACAAAACAAGACAATGCATCAAATCACGAATGCTTTTCAGCTGTACAAGTTAGATGAATCTATTTGTCATAAAGAAGTTAGATTATAAGAGGCAACTGTCATAAAGACAAAACAAAGACCACATTTCATATCACAATTCACCAATTTGTCATACATACCACCTAAAACGATAGCATAAACTATGTGCAATATAATGAAGAGTGCAAACCTATAAAATCTGAAGGAATGATACTGCAAATGATTATTGTAATACAACTACCGACCAAATAATTACAGACTCAGTGAATCTCTAGTCTCTTTTGGGTGAGTGCTAGACAAGATATCCAATATCAGATGCATCAATAAATACTATACAAAAAGTTCATTTGATTGTTATATTTATCTCTTCACCCTGTTTTAAATCTCTCTGTCTAGAAGTGGTCAATTTGATGAGTAAGCTACAGTTATCATAATGCTAAAGTTAACACTAATATTGTTAGCTAGTACAATATTTATCTTTATAACCATCTAAATGTCTTCCTAAAGTACTTAAAAATGGGACAATCCACCTATGTTAGCAGATCAACTACCAGCCCATTAAATAAAGACAAAAATACAATACTCGCTTACAAAAAAATAAAATAAAATTTGAACATCAGAATAGCATTGGGACATGGACGATGAGTATACTCCTGCAGATATACCAGTGTCGTGTTTCCATTCCATTTTTCTTACACTAATTGTTCTCTCTTTCATTTTGTGCTAAGGGTCTCTACAAGAAACTACCTGGAAGACATAAGTTTAGACAGCATACAGCATTTTGTTGGCCATACAAAATTGATGAACAAACCAGCAAAACACACTAGGATTTCAAAGGATTACAAATTAGAAAAAATGGAAATCTATACAACACCAAACTTGGCATAATTTTCTTTATGCTTTTCTAGTTGTTTCAATTGCCCATTCCCGTATGAAATATGAGATACAGATCTTGTTTTGTGAAAGAAAAGGAAAGATGTGAACCAAAATAGGGAAACACTAAAATAACCAACCTTAAATCCATCAAGTCTCAAATAAGAAAGGACTTAAAAAAGAATACGAAAACACAAAAACATATAAATATATGCATAAAATAGAATTTATGCTTTTGAGATTTGACTGCACTTTAAGGTGCCAATACCAGGTTCTGATACCAAGTCATATGTGTTAAAGCTTGAGATAGAATGGCAACTTTACCAGATACAGAAAATTACTCACAACTCCGTGAAGTATGTACACTCTTGATTTCTTGTCCCTAAGTGTCAGTTTCAATTAGTGTGAAAAACAAAAATAGGTAAGCATGCATTACATTTCAGAAAGGCTTCAGCTTCAATTTTACCCACTCATTTACAGATGTATGGATTGCATTGCAGCTCAGAGAGAGATAAGCCATAACCCAATTAATATGTAGAAGTTACTTTGTACATATCGAAAGAACCAGAAAATTTATTAGCAAGCTCACATATCTAAAACTTAACTATATATAACATTTCACGTTTTTGAGGGGGCAAAAGTTTAAGTTCAAAACGGACATATCTAAAAATTTCCAATTTTCTAAGGGGAGAAAAACCAAATTTTTTACAACTTTTTTCCTTTTTTGGGTCATGATTCAGAAGGGCTTCCGTTCCAATGAACAATTCGCAAATGCTTTACAACTAGGATTGAGATCAGCATGTCGTAAAGCAATGACCATAAGGACCAATATGTAGTGACACGTACACATTAGCATCCTTTACAATTCGGAAAGGGACTTGACCTCCATTTCTCTGCCCAACCCCCACCAAACCCTCTTAAAAACATTAAAAGAAACAACCAGAACACCAGCATGCAGATTGAGATCAACATATAATAAGTAATTTTATTTCAACAGTTACAATCGAGAAGGCCTTCAACCCCAACAGCAAATCACAACCAAGCTGAGGAGCTGAAGAGGATCCTGGTGACATATGAAACGAGCTCTGGACAGTCGATCAATATGGAGAAGTCCTCTATCTTCTTCAGCAAAAATATGGAGCAGGACAGAAAGCTGGAAATCTGCGGCAAGCTGGGGAATATCCAGATGGTCAGCCAAGGCAAATACCTGGGGCTGCCTATGGTGATAACGAGGTCGAAGGACCAAATCTTTGGATTCATTAGAGACAACATTCAAAAGAAGTTTGGAAGCTGGAAACAGAAATTGCTGAATCAAGCAGGGAAGGAGGTCTTGCTAAAAGCAGTGACTCTAGCTATGCCAACTTATGCTATGTCATGCTTTAAACTACCTCTGAAACTGTGTAAAAAGATCAGTGCACTTATGGCAAGCTACTGGTGGGGAGAAACTGATGGAAAGGATAAGATGCATCTTTGCTCCTGGAAGAGAATGTCACAAACCAAGAACCAGGGAGGACTTGGTTTCAAAGACTTGGTCAATTTTAACAGAGCATTGCTTGGTAAGCAGATTTGGAGGTTGCTGGTAAATCCAAACTTGCTTATCTCCAAGGTTTTGAAAGCGAAATACTACCCTACAGGATCCATCTTCAAGTGCAAGTGCCCACAGAATGCTTCATGGATCTGGCAGAGCCTGATGGGAGCTAAACGTTTGATGGAGGATGGCACCTGGAGGAAAGTTGGAAATGGGTGCAGTATAGATGTCTGGGAGGACAAGTGGATTGTTGGGAACAAGGAAGGAAGGCCCTCAACACCCAAACCTCCAGAATGCAAAGTGCAGAGAGTTCAAGACTTAATCATCCAGAAGAGGTGGAATAGAGTGGAAGTGTTCAGAAATTTTAATAGTAAGGATGCTGAAAGAATCCTAAATATACCTATAAGCTTATCAGGAAAGGAGGACCGTAATTTCTGGATGCACTCTCCTACAGGACAGTACACAGTGAGCACAGGTTACAAGGTACTCATGAAAGAGAAGGTGGCTCAAGAAGGGGTTGGATATAAGGGCGATGGTCCTAGTACACAGAATGCAGCAAAACAGATGTGGTCCTGCCTATGGAAACTAAACATCAAACAGAAACTAAAGACCTTCATGTGGAAATGCATTAATAATGCACTCCCAGTCAAGGAAGTCATCTTTAGTAGGTCTAAGAAAGGAGATCCCATCTGTAAAGCATGTGGTGAAGGGGAAGAGACGGTGGAACATGTGCTGCTGAACTGCAGTCAGGCTAAGCAGGTTTGGCAGATTGCACCAATACAATGGGGGGGTGCAAAGGACAAACAAGGCTGTTTTAAGGCCTGGTGGACTGAAATTACTGGAGCCAAATCGAGGCAGGATGGTGAAGAACACCTTGCGCTAACAGTTAACATCTTGTGGCAAGTATGGAAAAGCAGAAATGAATGGGAATTCAACAACAAACAAAGACATGCCTTGGCAACTATCCAGAAAGCTCAAGAGGAATGGATGGAGTTCAGCGAAGCCTACAAACAGCAGGAGCAAGCGAGCACAGCAGAAACAGCTGCTTACCAAATGCAAAGAATAGAATCAGAGAATGCAGAGGTGATCCAAGTTAAGGCTGCTGCTCTGAGCAAACTAAACAGCAAAAAGGTTGGAATAGGTGTAACTGCTATGACTGAAGGAGATGCGATGGTTGCAGCCTGGGCTATTAATGAAAGAAGCTACAATTGTCCACAATTGGACGAGGCCGAGGCTATCAAGATAGCTATGTGTAAATTGGCTGTCAGAGGTTGGAGAAAAGTCAAGATCCAAAGCTGCAACAAACACCTACATCAGCAAATTAGTGCGGGGAGTGCATCAAATATCAAGCTGCATACTCTTGTGGAGGATATTCTTAGCTTGAGAGTGCTGTTTCAAATGTGCTCTTTTGGTATTATATCTAAAAATGATAATCATGTTAGTACTACAGTTGGGGAGTATGCCTTAGGCATATTGCATGATGAGGAATGGATCAATCCTCTGTGCTATTGAGCACTTTTGTATAGAATTAGGGGCCTTTGCTCCAAGTGTAAAGTTTAGTTGATGATAATATATGGCTAATATCGTTTCGGAAAAAAAAAAAAAAACAACAGCAAATCACAGAGTAATTGTTATGACGATCAATTTCAGAACAAAAACCATTTGATCCGTAATATAGCATACATTAAAAAAAAAAAAAAAAAACACAAGGGCTTTTCCCTCTCTACCCCGTGGAAATTTGCACACGTCTCACATTAAATTAGCATTTCACAAAAAAACTAGTTAAACTGATCTATCACCATATCAATACTTGCGTCTCCAAGCATTGATGTAAAAAATTGATTTATCTGACCCCCTGTCATTCACGCACAACAGCAGAGAGATTGAAAACCTAAAGCACTCACTGTCACCTATCAAAAACAACTAAAAGCAATTCTCAATCTCAAATTATCCTCCTGTAAGCGTTGCAAAAAACTCAAATACTGTGTGCCATCACTCTTTATTGTGCTCTTCCATCAAATCAAAAACAAGATGGGACAAGCAGCTGACCCTCAAACCATACTAGAACGAAACTTGAACAACTAAGTCTTTCCAAATTAAATTATCATTTCAACTTTGACTTGAAAAAATCTATCAACCAAAAATTAAGGGATCTCTAAAATCAGAACTAGCCTGTATCAATTTACCATTTCGTCATATATTTGTGTGCCAATTTATATTCAATCATAACAAATGAAGCAATTAAAAAGAAAATTTTCCACAATCATACAATATTTAACATAAAACCAACTCGTCTAAAAATAATAAACTTTAAAAAATTGGGTTTTCCTCCATTGAACCACACAGTACTAAACAACAACAAAATTACCAAAAAAAAATAAAAATATATAAAACCATCAGTGAGAAAAAAAAAAACCCAAAACCCTAAAACCCTTTACAGATAAATTAGTAAAAATTTTTTAAAAAATCAGGAAACCCAACTAGAAACAATCTAATTTAGCAGACCCCAGAAAAGGCCAAAAATATGTACACACGGAAAAAGAAAATTGAAAAACTACCTGGCCTTTCACTTTAAGATTGATGTGGGCAGATTGATCTCCGCTGGGTTTCTTATCTTCTTCAGCAGCCTGCGACATTTTTTCCTCTTGGTGGTTTTTTTTTTTTTTGGGGTTTCTGGGTCGCTCTTTTTTTTCCTTCCCTCTGAAAGTTGCAAGTGAAAAATACACAGCGCTGGAGAATACATATATATAGAGGGCAGAAATCATTCTTTTCTTTTCTTTTATTTATTTATTTTTGGTGGGCAATAATTTGTGGTAATTGCATTTGAGGACTAGAGTTTGAGGAAGATATTTGTTTGTGCCCATTTGACTTTATATTAATATATGTTATGTAGGATGTAGCTTAAATTCCACGCCATTTCTTTGTCATTTTGGTCCAATGGATCCCTCTCCAATATCTTTCTTCCATTTTCTTTCACTTTTTCAGTTTGTTTTATCTTTCTCTTGGCATAATTGCACTTTATGGTCCAAATGATTTTTAATTACATTTTAACCCCAAAAGGTATACATATTTGTATAGGGGAGACTTATTGAACTTCTTTCAATTTTTCTTTTATTTTTAGTGTTTTTAAATGTGAAAACTCTCTCTTTCTCTTTTTTAAGCTTTATTGAATGAGCTTGAGAAAGTGTCATATACTAATTATAAAAATATTTTGAAGTTGAAATTGATTGACTGATATTTCATCTATGTGTTTGTGATTACTGTATTATAAGTTCACACTTATTTTGCTTGCCTGTTTAAGTTGATTTAAGAAGCATATACCCAACTTGAAAATTTTTCTAAGGTCATATTCTGGCTAATTACTCAGAATATTGACCCAAAAAAAATCGGAAGAATGGGGTTCTAACAATGGTCATGTGCAAATCTATTGCTGCCGGGCTGAGTCAGCCCGACAGCAAAGTCCAAATTTTTAAAAAAAATAATATATATATGTATATATATATATATATGAACAGAAGCTGACGAGGTGACTAAGCCCGGCAACAAAGTCCAAATTTAAAAAAAATGAACAGAAGCTGACACGGCAGCAGAAGTCAAATTTAAAAAAAAAATATTTAACAACACAGCCCGGTAGCACATCAAACCAGAGGATGCACAATTTTTCTCGAAGGCTAACCAAAGAGCTAGGATTTAATAGGCTAAAGTAAATATGTTAAGTATTGAGCATCTAAACGAAATAATGTAAAACATGCTAAAGAATTGCCTAGGATTTAATAGGCTAAAGTAAATATGTTAAGTATTGAGCATCTAAACGAAATACTGTAAAACATGCTAAAGAATTGTCATAGGCGTGCCAACTCATGTTTTTCATTTTTTGTATTGTAAGTGATAGATGGAACAAATGTTTCTAGATGATATCCTGCCTGGCTGCCTCTGGTTCTCAATTGTCAGGTTCTCAATTTGACAAGACATGTGTATGGAGATAAAAATTGCCTTAAGTTAGTCTTAACGAAAACTCAACAGGAATATCAGCCTACTAATTTTCGAAGTGTGATTTGTGGCTACTACTATTGTAACATGCGGTCATATATATAACATGTTTTTTAATCATCATTTCCTGTACATTTTTTAAATTTCAAATATTTCAATATGAGGATTTAGCGTTACTTTAACCTTAACTTATTTGAATGTTTATTGTTATTTTTAAATTTCGCCATTTCATCATTTCAACTTATCAAATTTTTCTTCTTTTCTATTTTTCTTCTTTTTTTATGTTGCCATCCAAAATTTATATTTATAAAATTATAGTGTAATTTAAAATTTAGTATTTTTAACAACCTACTATCATGTTTACTTCTACCTCTATTCTTATACTTAATCACTGTCATTGAATAATTTATTGGTATATTTTATTTGGATAAATATCAATTTTCTATGCATTTTAAAAAAATAAAATAAAATCTTATACATAATCATTTTAACGATTAACTTTCAAAGATTTGAGAAATGCATCTATTGTAAATTGAATGACATTTTTTGTTTAAAAATGGATTTTTTAAGGGTTTAACATAACATAACAATAATTTATTTAACAAATCTGTCTTCATCGATTTTTTGAAAAATTTTTTAACTAAAAAAACTATTGGACTTAGTCAGTTACCCAACATAAGTTTTTAATTAAAAATTTAAAAATTTACCTCTAAAAATTTTAAAAAAGGATAATATCAAAAACCTCTCTTCAACTTTCTTTTAATATCACTTACTACTCTAAAAATTTTATACACATCACTTATCTTCCAAGATAAATTCTTCAAAAATCTTATAATACACTTTTACATTTTTTGTTAATTAAAACTACTCTCAAATGACTTTTATATGTTTCAGTAAAATTGCTCTTTAATATAAGCTAGGATGTTGGTGAAAGTAGGGGTGGCAATCGGATCCAAATCGGGTTGACGGGTCGGGTTGAGACATGGGTATAACAGAAAACCCGCTGACTCTAATCTGACCCGACTCCGAAAATTTCGGGTTGGCGGGTAGGGGTGGGCACGGGTCGGGTACCCGCCCCTAACATGATTTGGCTGACCCGACCCTAATATATCGGATCAGCCATTTTGCGACCCTAACCCGCTCCTAATATTTTCGGGTACCCGAATAGCGGGTACCCGAAAAAAAGGGGCGGGTCATAGGGTACCCGTCCCTAAAAAAAACTATTTTCAATAAAAAAAATTTATTTTCTACTTAATATCAACATGTTTTTCAATAAAGAAACATGCTTTTCCAATTAATATTGGTAGAGATATTGTAATTAAAGTCCATACATCACCATTTTCACACATTTCATCCAATAATCAAATCGATCTCATAAATTTAGTACATATTAGAATATCTAATGGACAAAACGAAGTTTCATAATAATTTTGAGTACATCACCATTTTCACACATTTCATACTTCCACAACACAACAAACACAAGGATAATAAGTATTTGGTAACTTCCCCAAGGATATTATGGTACAAGACCGCATCTCAAATAAGTCAATTGTGAAATCAAGTTCGGAAAAGAATTGAATAGAGCTAATTATTTTTGAAAAAAATATAACCAAAATAATGTTAAAAATCTTCCCCAACTTCTTTACAACTTTGGAATAGACCTTATGGTATTAAGGTGATGAAAAAGAAAAATAAATTTCTTACACTAAATAAAAGAGACAAATTTAAGAGATATAATTGCAAATGAATGACACAAATATTTTAATTATCTAGCTAACAGAAAATTGAGACTCTAAACAAAAATCTTTGATTGAATTGATGCAAGATTTGCAGGAAAGATCGATGCAGGTAGAATAAAAATAAAAAAGATGAAAGGGATGAACAATTTTTATAACAGAGTTTCACAAATTTTTTTTTTCATTTTGTTCATGTTTCACCGAGAATATTCACTTTCTTCAAAAAAAATGAGAAGAGTAGATCATATAGGATTAGAATATGAGGCTGCGAGCCACTTCACTTGCACTTAGGATTAAAAATTACAAAATTATAAAATGATCCCTACTTTTTTAATATTTATAAAATATACCCTGCGGGTCGGGTACCCGCGGGTTTTTATTTTTCTGATCCGTATCCGTACCCGATTTTTCGGGTACCCGACCCTCATCTGCCCCGCTAAGAAAAATCGGATCGGGTATCCTATTTTTCGGATCGGATCGGATCGGGTTCATCGGGTTTTCGGATCGGCGGGTTTTTTTGCCCGCTCCTATTGGCGGGTAAATGACCCGAAATTCAATTTTAATTTCCTAATTTGCCGACTGTGATTTTTAACAGATTCAATTCCAAACTAAAATAAGACACCATAAGAGTAGAAATAATGTAATACATCATCCATCCAAATCTAATAACTCCAATTTTACACAAGTCAAACAAATTCAGTTAGAACAATCTAAACAAAATGCTGCCAACCAAATACAAGTTTAGAGTCAATACATTACAATTTACATGATATTAAATCACAACAAAGTGGTGCTCCAAGGCCAACCAATGCTTCGGCCCTCATCATCAACAACAACAGCATTCATAATGATGCCAAACTTGTGCATCCTCCAAGCAACCTCCAACAACAGCCGGACTGCTTTGATCACGACATGCACATTCATAGCAACTAAGTATCATGGATTAGAGATTAACAACATTAGAATTTGAATCCTCAATTATTGTTGCATCAATCTTATCCTTGTTGATATTTAGAGACATGATATTTTGAGTTAAATCCTCCAATTCATATTTAGAGATCCTACATTATAAGAATGAAAAAAATATGAGTACCAAAACCAGAAAACTAAAATATATATATAAAAAAACTGTATTTACCTTCACTCTTATCTCCAAATAACCAATCCTTAGTGCAAACTAAAGCCTCAACAATTTGGGGTGAAAGTGAACTACGAAATTGATCCAAAATTCTACCACCAAGACTAAATGCAGATTCAGAAGCAATGATTGATACTGGAACACATAGAATGTCCCTTGCCAATTTACTCAAATCTGGAAATCGAAATTGTTGAGCTTTCCAAATAGTCAAGAACAATAATATGTGAGGATCGTTTAGCTCTTTGCTCATCTAAATACAATTTCAATTGGTTTTTTTGTGCACTACAGGCAAATTCAAAGATGTCAAATTGATCAAATTCCTACATAAGTTACAAACAGAGATATATTAGATATGATAATAAAACAAAATAGTTAAAAATCATCATAACAATCATAATTTTAGAACGCAATAAAGTCACAAAATTTTAATTTTCATACCTCTAAAATATCAAATGATTGGTTGTCTTCTTGTTCCTTGACTCAATGAGAATAAACTTCATTGCTACCTCGAGAGCATGAAGATGATGCACCGAGTATGTTGGAAGTCTTCACATACTCATTATAGGCATCAAAAAGTGCATTCCTGACCTTAACTAATTCATTAGACCCCGGACCATATAGCTTATTATAACTAAATTCAATAAATTGAAATTTATACCGGGGATCAAATACCACAGTAATTGCCAACAAGAGATTGAACTCAGACCAATATTTGTTAAACTTTACAAACATTTGGGAAGCAATCCTCCTCATAAAATCATCTGAACTATTGCACTCCTCAAATAGCTTCAATTGAATCTTAAAATCTTAAGGAAAGTACAAGTTACTAGTTGGATACTTGGACCCCGAAAAGCATTAGTTGCCTCATAGAAAACTTGAAGAAAACTACAAATTTTTTCAACTCTTCCCCATTCTTCAAGAGATGGACAGCACCGAAAATTTGAATCTCTTAATTGTAAGTGACAAAATGCAAGGTGATAATAAAGTGCACTGGAAAGCATCCTATATGTGGAGTTCCATGTGGCGACCCCACTTCCCCCTAAGGCGAACCAAAGGGTTGGCGGGGCCGTCTGCCCAACTCTCGCCAGGACTCACGCAAGCATTCTAACCCAAATCCTTTCGAAGAATAACCTGATCTATTACAAAACAATTTTCCCGAAGCAGACCATCACTAAAACCACATTAACTTCAGAGATAACAGTGATTTAAAATAGCCATTCGAGGCTCTTAAACGTCCCACGTGCTACGTACCAAGGTATAAAGTCATACCAATCCGGATAGATAATTACATACATCACTAATACAAACTTACAAGCCAAACACACGAATTAGGATACACATTTTCCAACTTCAAGTGGCAATCCAAAATAAAAGTACATTATCCCAATTAACGCATTACAGCCCACAAAATAAGTCATAGTATTCAAATATATTCCAAAAAGGAAAACATGAGTAAGCTTCAAAACTTTCAATTTCCCGAACCTGTTAAGGAAAACAAATAACGTGGGGTGAGCTAAAACTCAGTGGTGCCCCAAACATGCAGTCACATAAATCAAACAGCGAGTAATAACTTAACCAAATTGAACAGTTAGGAAAGCGTATAACAGCACAAGGTAGGATATCGGGGCTCTCAGGAGCCATTTTCCTCGCTTGATCACCATTCATCGTAGTTGACCCTCCGTCAACTCTCACTACTTATAGTCCATGTTGATCCACTCATTTTTACTCCTAACCCGTCACCGTTCATACCCCTGTCCCGGGCCCGAACACCGACTAAGGACGCAGTATACTCGAGATATACCCGTAGATAATTAGAAGCAGTATACTTGCGTATACCCTTAGATAATTGGAAGCAGTATACTTGCGTATACCCTTAGATAATTGGGAGCAGTATACTTTAGTATACCCTCAGGAAATTGGTCGAGAGATTCACCCAACGACATTTCCGTAGTTGGATTCAGAAGTCGAGGGATTCACCCAACGACGCAACTACATTTAGATTCACGGATTCATGAGAAAAATGTTTCGCGCAAGTCACCACTCGAACGGCTAGTGCGATAAAGTACACACAGCTCACTTCGATGGATCAAAAACTAGTTTTGCAAATTATCACATATCGATTCAAGAAAGCACTTTAACCAAGTAAGCATAGAACAGGCAGGGACACTCACCAAGAGTGAAGTTCAGATATGAAGTTGGGAATCGAATTCCGCGTCCTCGCAATATCCTAAAAACCAAATTTTGAAACTATAAGTTCTCTATTCAATTTTTAAGCTTGTACGTATTGTGGATTATATAGTATTTTACTAGTTAACCTTCCCAAAGAAATTTCAAAAATCTACTTGGGTTGAAACTTGACAAAAGTAGTAAAATGTTTCTTATGGTTTTCCTTGAGGTACTTTTCCTTTTTAAAAAAAGTAACTAGTATTATTTTCTTGAAATAAGTCGACAAACCACTTGATATCAGAGCTAGAAGGATACTTTGAAAGTTTTCTTTAAAGTTACGGTACATGCAAAATTTGTCATTAAAACCATTTTACCTAAAATAAAGTTTCTTGCCGAGCAAGTTTCTATGCTTTTAACTAAAATTATTAAAACTCGTATTTTGGAACTTTTCCCTATAGTCAACTAGCCAAGAACAATTCTTAGAGAAAAGAAAAGGAGTAAAACAAAGCCTAGAGTTTTAGAAACTAGTGAAATCATTTTCTAAAGGTAATAAGGCTAGTTTAAGCTTAAAGGAAGAAATATCGAGTTGGCAAGGTTTAGAAAATCCCTATACGAAGTTTCTAACTTTAACATACAGTGCTAAGTTTTATCGTACCATACTAGAGTGAAGATATATTTAAATAGCTTGCTTAAAAACTTCTCAAGTTCACAGGGCCAAAATGGATTCCTTACGATTCCGATTTACAAGCACATAATATCTCAGATTTGTCAATATAACCAACTCACATTTCAAATAGAAATCTCACTAGGGTTTCGTCAATCATTAGCCCTAGGTTTCAACAGATTCAATTCTGTTCAAGAATAAAACGAATGACCAAGGTTTCGTCAATCATTAGCACTTGGTTTTGGCAAGCTCATATCACATCTTAACTAAGACAAAATGAAGGTAAGGCCTCCAAGAAATTCCAGCAGTTAAAATACATCACCCTTTAATATTTATAAAATCATTCAAATGGCCAAGGGCTTCATCAATCATTAGCCCTTGACAACCATCAATCACTTCCAACCACAATTCAATCAAGAATTCAAACCACACCTAAGCTAACTGTTCGATCCAAGTCAAAATTCAGTTTCATGAAGAAACAGGACATTCAAGCAGGACAGCCTACTTTGGGGAGTCACGGACAGCAGTACACATGGAGGAAAAATATAAAATTTCTACAAAACAAAGGCCTATGATTCTAGTTTCAAATGCCACTGACGGCACCTTAAACGGATTTTCCTACACCAAGATATAAGCATTTTACTGAGACTGGTTAGTGAAATCCGAAAATCTGAAAATTCATTTTTCACTTGTGGAAAACTCCTTTTTCTCTTTTAACACCATAAGGTTTTTATTCAAACCATCCATACATTTCTTATAGAACTCCAAAACAACATATTCCAGGCATTTCCAACCATTATGTTTCAAAGAAAAATTTAAAAACCAAGCTGAGATTCCAACTCAACCTTGGCTAAAACATGATTTTAGATTCTCAAATTCATCATGTGAACCTTTGGCTAACTAATTAACATTTCTGGTTCAAAATCGAATTCGAATAATAGCTTCAAACATCCCAAAAATCCAGAAATCTGTCCAGCTAGCTACGGATGAACATGCATGAAGAAACTTTCAGTTTTCATTTTATTTTCTTGGTTAAAACATGCTATTAAACTCTCAACTTCCTCATGCAATTACTTAGCTAAACAATGAACATTTCCAGTTCAAGAGTTGAGTTTAAACCATGGTTACAAACCCCAAAATTTTCAGGTTTAAACCTCACGGCATTTCTCAAAATTTCCAGCAATAACAATGGTTCTAAAACCAGATTTTCCTTGGTTAAGTCGAGGTGTTAGGAGCTCAAATTCAATATGCAGATGCTTAACCACTGATTAGCATTTCCAGTTTAGAAATCGAGTTCAAATAACAGCCATTAACATCAAAATTCCTAAAAATTATTCCAGCTTGGCTCGGATGAACATGCATGTGGCAGGTTGCATTTTGATTTTATTTTTTTTCTGGTTTAAACTAATTAATTAACTACATGCAGAGCTTAATTAAGTTGTTATTAACTAGCTAATTATGGTTATAAGCTTAAACAACAAAATTAAACCAAATCAAGCTGCATTAATCAAGTTAAGCTCTCGGCAGTCTCAAACTTGCACATATCAATTTTCTTCTTTTCTTAATTACAAATCCGGCTGCCTCAAATCACATGCATGTTCCTAGATGACTTAACCTTCTTGTTTTTAATTGGTTAAACATTTAATTGAGCTCAGATTGTCGCAAGGAATCAGAAATAAAGCTACATTTCCAAACCAGTTCCTCGGCAAAAAAACATTTTCATCAAAACAGAATTTTCTAGTGTCTTGAATTCATCAATCTATTGCACAAGCAACACATGCAGGCTCTGATATGTCTTTATCTATTAGTAATTAACCTAATTTAGCCCAGCAATTACCTCAGATTCAAGCTAAGCCTACGCACAAGAAGTCTGGAATTTCTTTCTTCCTCTCGGCTCTCACGCACGGCTTGGAGGGTTGGTTGCGGTTGCAGTGGTTGCGGCTGAGAACTGGTTGCAGCTGGTGGAGATGGAGGTGCAGAATGGTGAAGCTCACTCACGATTTTCTCCCTGGTTTCACTCCAGCTCACGGCAGAACCAGAAAATTTTGCAGCTCACGGCTTCTTCCCTCGATTCCTCTTTGTCGATGGTAACGAGGCAAAGAGGAAATGTGGTTGTGGAGAGGAAGTGTTGAGGCTGTTCTCTCACTATCTCCCTTTTGTCGACAATAGTAAGGCAGAGTAGGAGTACAATGGTGGTTTGAGATATGAAATGGAGAGGAAGATATATGGTGCCGCTGTTTTGAGAAGAGATTGAGTGTATGAAATGGTTGCGTATAGAATTGGTGAAAATGTGATTGGCCGATTGGGGCGGTGACTGAAATGCTGTCAGAGGGATTGTTTGGTTTTGCATGGAAACGTTGGGGTTGTAAGGGCATTTTAGTCTTTTCACTTTGCTTCCTAACCTCTACTTAAATTCTCCATTCTAACTTAATTCCAAAAATTATCTCCAAGTGTGATTTGAACGCCTAATTATACACTAGTATACTGAAACCATTTTTATCGAATATTTATCGATCACAATTTAATATTAAGGTTTCTAACATTATTTAGCGATTAAATTAGTTATCAGAATTTCCAATTATTTATTCTCAAGAAATAGAGTTAGTCTAACTCGAAATTTATCGATTTAGTAATATAGAATCAAGCGAAATAATAATTTACTACCAGTGTATCAATTTGCACATAAAATTATTTTTACGCACTTATTGTGAAAACAAAGAAGGATAAGACTATAATTATCGAAATTTTCACGCCTTAAGTATGTTTAGTATATTAGTATCATGTTTATCTAAAATTCATTGGTTTTCATCTTAACGCGGAAATTCCTATTAACATTTAACATTAGCAACTAATTGGAATTAATCATTGGAATTTAAATAATTTGTTTTAAGATAGTAAGTTTATCGACTCAAGTGTCATTAATTTCGCATAAGGGAATTTAAGTATTCTAACATTTTATGTTAAGGCGAAAAATTTAATCTAACTCTAAAGATATTAATTTAGTCTAGCAAAACCAAGAAATTTCATAACTTAGGAAAATTATATTATTTTTTCACATAACCCTATTTTTACGTACTTAGTTGCGAACAAGTAAAAGTAATGCTAGAAATTATTAAGGAATAAAAAAAATGCAAATGAAATATGCACTGGCTTATATATCTATTTTCAGGGTTTTCATATTCCACCTAGTAGGAACATTTTGAACTAAGGCTTTTTTGGAATCAAGAGAAGTCTGTGTTATACATTCGGTGAACCTTAACTTCCTTGTTTGAGAACCCTTAACATATTTGACACATTCTCTTATTAACTCCACAGATTTATCAATTTCTTTCAAACCATCTTGCACAATCAAGTTGAGAATAGGTGCACAACATCACACATAAAACAACATACCATCACAAATTAAAAAATTTTTCAACTTAAGCTGATTCTTAAGTATTGCAACACAAGAATCATTTGCAGAAGCATTGTCTAATGTGATGGCAAACAACTTCCTTTCAATACCCCAACTACTAGCCAAACTGTAAATTTTTTCAACTAATGCAACACCATTATGGGGAGGAGGCATATAAGAAGAATTCAGAATTTTTTTTCTATAGCAGCCAATTGCTATCAATGAAATGTGCAGTCAAATTCAAGTATCCATCAGTAACAATAGATATCCATGCATCAGAAGTTAAACATATTCGACTAGGACATTCCCGCAATTCACTACCAAGTCTATTAACTTCCTTTGCATGCAATTTTTTAACGTCCGACTTGGCTGTGTTCCTAGTGATATGTTTAATTTGAGACTCCAAATATGTAAGGACATTTTTAATTCCCTCATGCTCCACAAATGAAAATGGCAGCTCATGTCTTACTATGGCATGCACAAGTAATTCTCTAAATTTATCTTGACTGAATTGTGCATTTCGTATGGCTAGAGCACCTTTGTCAGAAGTGATTAGATATTATCCAATGTCCTTTATTGTCATTTTTAAACACCTCTTTACATGTCGATGCAAATTACCTATCCCACTTTTACTCTCAGCAGAATATTCATTCCTACATTTCTTGCATCTGCACTTCAACTCTTTATTTGGATCTTTTTTGGGAATAATGTCGAAGTAATCCCAAACTTCTGAACTTAATCTCCTCTTCTTGCCAGGCATATTGATTGTAGCTTTTGGAGGTAACTTCTTTTTTCCAATTGCACTAGTGTCAGGGCATTGAGATTGCTGGTTGGCGTGGCCTATTTCCTCGATGCTATCACTACTGTTCCCAGTATCACCATCTTCTTCAATACTAACTGAATTTGGATATGTCATACTTGTATCCATCTGTTCATCATCAAGAATTATGCAATTCAGTAGCTATGATTTTTGGTTGAAACAAATATTCAGTAATTAAACAAATAATAGTTCTTTCATATCAAACTTGATAGAGAAACTAAATGCATTATCTGATTTAGATATTAATAATCATCTTGAATCCTTCTACATGTCTCTAGCTTTGATATCTAGAAGTCAGCAAAATTGGTTGCTTAAATAAGCAAAATGCTTAGTACAAGAGGGGGGACGAGGGAAACAATAACAAACTAAATCAAGTGCAAGTGAGCGTCATGTGCAGAATGAACTCAAGAAGTAGTGGTGTCTGATCACCTATATTCTAGAAGCTACACGAAAGCAAAAGTTTCAGTTGCAAAATCTCCCAGTTTAATTGCTTCCTTGCTATTCCAATTAGATGCTATGCTTTTAAAAGAATATCCTGGGGCCACATCACTATACTCCACTAAACATAAATCATATCTTCTCTAGCGATCATTATCAGCAGATGTTAACTAATGGTATTAAACATGTTTAATGCCAGTGCTATGATTGTGTACCATTTAAACTTGCGAGTTTTTGAAAAGCAATATGAATTAGTACCACATACGTGTAGCTTTGTTACTTCTAAGCTACTGCGGGTTGAATGAGGCAAATAGAGATAAAGAGTAGAGAGCTGATTTTCAAAGTCAAGGGCTACTACCACACCTCATGTGAGTCTCTTAAGTCCTCTCTATTCTAACATGGACTAATTTTACCTAGCTTAACTCTTGATTACTAGGCTAAGGTTGTATCGATTAACATCTCAGGCTATTACTAGTAGTAGTTTGTAAAAGACTGATTTAGGCAAGTTAACTTCAGAAAGCCGAAGCAAAGAGGGATATTACACCACAAGAAAGAAATCGATTTAGGGGAAAAAAACTTACTGTAAAACTGCATCTTCCCTTGTTGCTGGCCCTTTCTTGCTGCTCAGACCTCAGAGAAGAAAAGCCGTTGCTTGCTAGTTGCTTCTAATCGTCGTCTGCTACTGACAAGTGAGGACCGTGAGGTGAACTGGTGAAGTGAAGGGCAAGGCGGCTGCCTTTCTGGTTTTGCTATTTAGAAGAAAAGGGGAAGAAAGATTTAGGGTTAGGTGAAGAAGAAAGATTTCGGCCTTTCGGGTGAGGATTTACTGATTTAGGGTCGGCCAAGTCAAAACTCAAGTGAATGTGTACTATGTAGTGGTATTTAGTTATTTACTATTTAGTGTTTAGATAATTTTTTAATATTTATTTATTTATTTTTATTTTAGAAACGGGTTAGCGGGTCAACCCGATTTTGACTTTTTTTTCGGGTTTATCGGGTCTGACCCGAATCCTCAAAATCTAAACTCAAACCCATTAATTTCATATTAGATTCATGTCGTGTTTTCAAGTCGTGTCGGAAATTCCCACCCCTAGGTGAAAGTATAGCTAGCTCCAAACCTAAAGGTGATTTTTTTGGTAAGAATCATTCTTCAAAGAAGCACCGGACCCTAGAGGTAATGGTGGCTTTGCCTCTGACATTTCCACTTCATACGAACTAAATTTCACTTCACCTTCATTCTCTAATCTCATTTGCTTAAGTTTAACTAGTCATATAGCATGCTGTTCATTTTTTTTTAAAATTTGACTTCTGCTGCCGGGCTGTGCTCTTGTTCATGTATATTTTTTTAAATTTGGATTTTGCAGCCGGGCTGACACAACCTGGTAGCCCTGTTCCATTTTTTTTTAAATTTGAGTTCTGCTGCCAGGCTGACACAACCCGACAGCTCCTGTTCATATTTTTTAAAATTTTTTATTTTTGCTGTCGGGCTAACTAAGCCCGGCAGCAATAGATTTGCACATGACCATTGTTAGAACCCCATTCTTCCGATTTTTTTTTGGCCAATATTCTGAGTAATTAGCCTCATATTCTAGACTCTCTTTTTTAAAAAAAAAAAAAAAAGAAAAGGTCATATTCTAGAGGTAAAAGCTAATAAATGACCTAAGTTGTAGTGGTTGATATGTCCCTAGAATTCAAAAATTTGCAATACTGTACTAAGGAGAATCATGAAAAAAAAAAAAAAAAGAAGAAGCTATGGTGTGCTGATAAAGTAAAGACTTGCATGAATGGCTGCGTGAGTGAATCAACATATGGAATGTGTTCTAAATGTGAAATCCTATATGGGACCTATAATACATTTTATGTATCAGGAGTCAGGACCCAATATAGAACATTTGTTTAGTGGTGAAAATAATGAGAGTTTAAGAGACTGAGGCACTGAATTAGGGTTTTAGATTAAAATCTTATACTTGTGATGTAAAATTAGATTATACTATAAGTTAGTTGTTCTATGCCTAGCATGGCCATAAAAGAAAAGTACATTTATAATGTAGGTTTCTACACTGTCGGTATATGCACTGATGGATATAAATACATGACACATCATTTTAATTTAAATTAGAATACCAAACTTTATACATGTGACATGCATCTAGATCTGCTAGTGTATATACGAACAGTGTATAAAAAATTGTTTGTCAATCCAAGCATTTATTTCATCCCATGAGAGATTCTCTCTATGGGTTTCTTCTTGCCCATGCAACTTTTAGTCTTTCTTAGGGTTTTTGGTTGTCTCTACTGTAGAACCCTAGTGGAAGTTTAGTTTCTTGGTTTTCCCATTCCTCTGTTCTCCTGTGCTTCCATTAGAGCTGTTAATCGAGTCGAGTCGAGCCGAGTATCTGAACGCCGAGCTCGACTCGTGAAGAACTCGAGCCAGGCTCGAGCTCGCTCGATAACATTGACGAGCCATGATATACGCTCGAACTCGACTCGAGAAATGGAATATGTGACTTGAACTCGAGCTCGAGCTCGAGCTCGTTTATCACAAACGAGCCAAGCTCGGACGAGCTCGAACTCGAGCTCGAAATATCAGTCCGAGCTCATCACAAACGAGCCAAGCTCGGACGAGCTCGAGCTCGAAATATCTGTCCGAGCTCAACTCTCGTTTACAGTACGAAAAGAGACAACACTTACCAGACAACACGTGCGGTGATTTTCGGTGGAGACCAGGGAGCAAAGGTTATCGGGAGTAACTGGTTTTACTGCTGGCTGTGGGTAGCGGCTGTGGCCCGTGGGTAGTGGCGAAACCTCTGGCCGTGGGTTGCGGCCGTGGGAAGCAGCGAAAAGGCAGAGCTGTTGGTTGCGGCTGAGAGGGAAGTTGAGGAAGGTTGCGACTTTTGGCGTACGGTGGAGAGCCAGAGGCGGAGGAGAAAAATGAAAGATGCATCGAACCCTAGTCCAAATTTGTATATTTGATTGCTAAACTGACAAAAATGCCCTTCTTTGTCGAGCTCAACCGAACTACTCGATAAAGAAGCGAGTTCGAGCTTACTCGGCTCGATAACTAAACGAGTATTTTTCGAGCTCGAGCTCGGCTCGTTAATTTCACTTTCGAGCTACTCGTTACGCTTAACAGCTCTAGCTTCCATATTGTTCTACTTCTCTTTTCTTTTCGTTGGATTGTCATTTTTTAACTCCATTGTCGGTTCTTTTGATTGTTTTTCTGGTACTCTTTTACATGATAGGTTTCATAGTTTGTTCATTCATTTCTGCGGCTCCTTGTATTCCGCTCTCTTTGGAGTTTGTCTTCTACTTGGGCAAATAGCAGAAGAGTTGGAGAAGGTCCATGCAAACTTGTCCTTAAGGGATGATGAAATTGAACGTGTGATTATACCTATCAATACCATTGAAGCCATCCAGCACAATGTATCTCTATATCTTTTTCAATGAAGTCTATCAATATTGAGGCAATGATATCAACTATGAAGGTGTTACGAAATCCTCCACACGGGTTGTCACTCACTGCCATTGGAGACAATCTTGCTCTTTCCGAATCTTTTCCACCTTACAGACAAATCTCGAGTGATGCAAGGCGGCCCTTGGCCTTTTGAAAACAAGCTTTTGGTTCGCATGGAATACAATGTCAACTATATACAGCACTATTGAGTACCGAATCTGAATTCGAATTCAGAAATTTCGAATTGAGAACTCCCAATATTGAATTCGAACCATATTCAACTATTTGCAATTTGAAATGGCTGAATTACTGGCTGAATTCCATATTATCGATTTCAAATTTCCAAATTTACTTCGAAATCGATTGATAACTATTCCTACCTTTGTCGAGTAATTCATGTTGAATGATTTCTAACAAAGTTAGTAATAAAATCTTATTTGAAAAAAACAATGCATACAAAATTTATCTTGTAATCTATACAAAGAAGGGCTTAATATTTATCAGAACCAAAAGATTATCAACTTTGCTACCAATATGTGGACATCAATTCTCGCCATGATCGGGCTAATACAAATCCAAATTAAAATCTTTGACTTCTATGTTGAAAAGATTTGGTTTCAATGCTATACTGGGGGCAGATTGTTTCGATGCTCTACTGGGGACTAATACAAATCCAAATTGAAATCTTTGACTTCTATGTTGAAAAGATTTGGTTTCGATGCTGTACTGGGGGCAAATTAAAAAACGTCTCAGAACCTTTTCCTAGATTTATAGGAATTAAAGGTCGCAACATTTCTCAAACTTATAGAGCATGATTTCTTTAAAAAAAAAAAACTTGAACACGATAGATAATTGCCCATGATCCCGAGAACCCAAAAATGTTGTTAATGTCATCTTAAATTGATTCTCTTATCCGGAGATCGAATTGTTTACATGTTGCATCAATGAACCTTCAACGTATTGAAGTATATGAACTTGAAATAAGTACTATAGTCATCTAGAATATCTTAACTAAGTTCACTAGAATTCTGGAGAAAGTTGAACTACTCCACAAACTAATAATAAATATTTATTGGACCAACTAGATTATTTTTTTACAACTGCGATAATAGTTTTATAACCTAATTTATCCTAATTTAGGGGCAAGGGGAGTTAAAGAGGTTGTATATGTGAAACTAATAGCTATAAGAACCTACTAGACCAAAGAGGTGTCTTGACACCTCCTTTGAATTTTTTTCACAACAGGTAGGGCTCGAACTCCTGACTTACAACCCAAAGAAGGACCACTAGGCCAAAGCTCAATGATTCCAACTAGATTTACCCTACTATCAAATTCATCCCAAATCTGTACCGAAAGTTGCAAATCTCAAGTTTTCTCAAGTTTTCAAATTTTGTTTTGGAAATCTTCTTGAGAATTTTCTAAGCAACCCCTTTATTCCCTTGACTTTATTGTTAGGTGGCGTTTGGTTCGCATGTTGGAATCGGATTTGGATTCGGAATCATTCATCCTGGATTTGGAATGGAATCAATTATTCCAATACATTTATTTGATTCAGTGCCAGAAATGTATATCATTACTATAGTTGATGTTTGGTTCATTGGTTTTTTGTAAATGAGATATAAGAAATTTTCACTAATTAAATATATTAGTATATATGTATTAGTAAATTTAGTATAACTAATTAATAATTTCTATTAGTAAACATGTATAAATATTAGTATAATTGATAATATTAATTATATTACATAAATTAATATACATTATATAATACATATAACTAATAATATCATTATTATAAGTTTGTAATTAATTAAATTAAATATATATAATTAAAATAATTATACAAATGTTATAATATAAATGTATAATTATAATTATATAATATATATAAATATTAATTATACTAATATTTTATATAATTATAATGTATGTTATATATTAAATATAATAATAATTATTATATAATTATATTTAAAATAATAAATATAAATATATGATTTATTAATATTATATACATGAATATATTATAATTATATGCACATATAATATACATTTATAAATATACATATATATTATAAATATATTATTATATAATATTAATAAATTTATAATATATATTATATAAGTATAATTATATTTAACTAAATAATTATATTATATATTTATTTAAAATACTAATATTATAATAAAATATTATAATTATAATATATGTATATATTATAATATAAATATAAATAAATATATAATATATAATATATAAATATTAATTATACTAATATTATATAATTATAAAGTATACTCCCTCCATCCCATTGTTAATGTCATGTTTCACCTTTTTCATTGTCCCAAAATTAGAGTCACGCTACACTATTTTCCTTCTAATGTTCCGTCCTTGCCCTTATAGTGCATGTGCTAGAAAATCCAAATAAATTTGGTGGGACCTGCTATTTATTATTCATTTGGAGAAACCAGAGGAGTACGTGAGACTAACTCTCACTTTATAAGACCAATAATAGCGCCTGTCTCTAACATACAAAGGGATGCTTTTGGTTAAGATGGGACCCATGAAATCATTACTCCATGAAAAACACAAAGTGCAGCTGACCATTGTACTTGTGACAGGGTAAATTTGGAACAAAGGCTTGGCTGTCAATAATGATACCACTGTATATAAAAAGTTGCATTCCCTATAAACGTCTCTAATATTGGGACGGAGGGAGTATTATATATTAAATATAATTTTTATTATATATTAGTATATTTATAATAATAAATATAAATATAATTATATAATATATTATTATTATTATATACACGTATATATTATAATTATATGCACATATAATATACATTTATAAATATATATAAATAATATAAATATATTATTATATAATATTAATAAATTTATAATATATATTATATAAATACAAATATAGTTAATTAAATAATTATAATATATATTTATATAATATATTGTATATAATTATATATGAATTTTTTTAATGGGTGGTGGGACGGGTCCCATTTCTAAATGGGAAGCAGACTTGAAAGGATTTTGTTCAAAACCTTCCAAGTTACTAGGAAATTGAAGAATTCTAAATTTTTAGGTATGATTCCAAAATTTCGATTCCCATAGTAGTAATCCAAACAATAATTATGAAATTTATTCCAATTTTCCGTTCCGAAACCCTCTTACCAAACGCCAGCTTAGTCCTTAAATGTTGCTAATGTCATCATAGAATTTAGCAATCACTTTCTTCAAGTCCATAAAATTTGAACTTCTCTTACTTCTTGAAGCAAATTCCAAAATCAACGTTGTCTTTCAAATAACCGAGTACCCTTTCGCCTATGAATTCAAATTAGTAAGAAGAGAAAGATGGAATGGTGGGACAAGTTCATCTTCTATTGCTTCTAGTAACAAAATGCACACGAATAAAGTACTTAAAATAGTTTATCGAAGAAACAAACAAAGTAAAACTATACATGACTCCTTACCAAGTGAACGACGTTGATGGAACATTTTTCTTGATATTTTGGATGTTGAACCATAAATTTTGACACAAAAAGAAAAAAAAAATAGATAAGAAAAGCATGAGGGGACATACTAAGGACTTCTAACGCGCTACCTTGTCGTTTTACTTTCGTTTAAGCCAATCTTCGGCCTGCAGGAAAGAGGTTAAAATATAACAAGAAAGATTGAATGAACCATAAGTGCTGATGTATTACAAACGGCTCACATTTCATTCATGTGGTAAATAGTAGAGTAATAATTTGAGGGGTGCAAAAAGGGATTAAAATAACAAGACTGAAAGAGCAAGTGGAATCCACTTTCTCTACAATCCCACACTCAAAACTTGATGGTCTCTAAGAAGTAAGAACATAACTTTGATAAATATTAAAAATAAACTAATCCACTCTAAAAGAAAGAAAAAAAAAAGGCAAGGAGACGCGGACGAAAATAGGGAGAGCCCAAGTCTGACTCGCGCATGTGGTAGTGAGAAATATGCTCAACAAATGGGCTATATAGAGTCAAGAAGGTGAAAATGTTATTCATTTGATAGCAAGAGGGAGGACACAAAAGAAAAGGGAAAGAAACTGCACAACGAGAGAGAAAGAGAGACAGCCCCCGGGGTCGGCTCGGCTGGTGTTGGGGTAACCTCATTAGGTCCTGGCACCGTGTGGTCGCGGTTCAACTCCTTTTACCGTCTTGTGTATCTTAGGAGCAAGTGCACAGGCGCAAGGAGATTAGTCCGAAAGGGATACTCCCTGTGATGCCAAAAAAAAAAAGAGAAACAGAGAGAGAGAGAGGTCAAAGGAGGACGTACAACAAAGAAAGAAAATTTCAACTATCTTAGAAAAGAAAATTACCTTTGATTTTACAACACATGACAGATTAAATTCATGAATTTTTTCGTTGTCTTGGGGGTTTTCTCAGAATTATAAATCATCATCAACTCGTAGATAAGCATTCAGCAAAATCAAGAACCCGTATTTCAGTACAGAGATTCCCAGGTCTTCGAAAAAGGAGAGTCTTAACTGCATCTGGCGTAGGCGAAAAGGAAAGAATGTCCAGGAGAAGTTTATAGCCTCTTGGAACTATGACAATTCTCTTCCTCCTCATTCAGTACTGCTCAACTCCATTATTCCAACTTAAAATCCTCTTTCACAGAACAAAGCCAAGGCTGTAAAAGCATTAAAGAAACGAGCTATGAGAACCAGTAAAAAGGATTAAAGGATATTATTTTATTGCATCAAAATAAGACACATGTATAATATAGTGGGCAGGGTCTTTATTTCGAAACTGAGAACAAGGATTTCACTTTCACTGATAACCGTGACCCTGCACTCCCCTTCAAAAAGGAAAACGGTACAGTCCCCCTTTTCCACCTCCCCAAAAAAGATACACTTTATTCCCTAATAGACTGGAAAATAGTTCATTGCTCACCAGTCACTGCCCAAAAAAAAAAAAATTTAATAATAATAATAAATCAAGAAATTAAATATCCCTTTAAAGACATGTCAATCATAAACAAATTTAAATGCAAAAGAAAATAATGTTTAGTGCTACTTAAAATAAAAGATTATAACCAATACATGGCACAGAGAGTGTTGCTAATTATATCATAGAAATTGCTAAATATTGGCAATTACAAGTGAGGAGGTACCCAGAAAATTTTCAGGGATGGAAATGTTAAACAACCTTAACCGAAATCATAAAATTGACAATATATAGCAAAACAGAAGTAAATTGACCTTGAAAGACTTGTATACTTCTTTTATTGCTTCAAATGCAATTTCTGACCTTGATGCTTCTTCATTTACAGGTGGAAAAATCATAACTAATACCACAATCATTTTTAGATGATAAATATGAAGTCATCATTGTTTGTCGGTGTAGAGAAAATCAAATTTAAGAGGGGGAACTCCCTACATATAAATCCCACAATAATGGAGGTGATGGGGCACTCACAAGCAAGACTGAATTTTATAGCCAAAAACTACAGGTGGAAAATTGTTATCTATGGCTAAACTTGTGTTATTAAGGCCATACTTACACGAACAAATAGCAAATGCCAAAATATATTACCTGTACGTCCACACAGAAAAAGCATATCAAAATTACCTCAAGATACGGAAAGGCTATAAATGATAAGAATAGCCACTTAGGCACAAGCACTGCAATGCCTGCAACAACATAGCCAAAAATAGAGGCATGTCAAAACATTATTTTGTATGAAAAAATAATAACAACACAGGGTCACTAGTATCGGGAGCAGTAATCAAACAATAGCCTAGGAGGTAAAAAGGAAAAAGATATATGCTTCTTCCAAGAGGCAGCAAATGAGCTAAATCAATGAAGTGATTTGTCCAAAAAAGCACACTATACAGCCCAATTCATGGTTTAAAAGGTGCAGCAAGGCCTAACCGAAATCTTATAATCGCAAAGAAACAGAGTTGTTAAACATGCGTTAGCCCAAAAGTATAATATAAAAGTAGATTCATCACCAATAATGCTTTTGACTGGGAACTAATGACAACAAAGATCTGACAGTTTAATGCAATAACATGCACATTAAAAGACTAAACTAGAATAGTTTAAACAAAAGGCTTACATTAGCAATGCATCTCATCACCATCTGAAATCTATCACATAAACATCCAAGTTAAAAGCAGCCATAATAGAGCATTAATACACCATACAATCGATGCTATTATCTGTGATAGCATGACTTCCAGAGGCCTAAAATCAGTTTCTAGGATCCAAGTAATTTAAGTTTGCATGCATTTTCATAATGGAATATGGCCATCTAGGAAAGGTCTATTCTTTCTACATTAACAAATTCATGGAGGTTAGACTCAGATGTCAGATCAAAATCCAAAATTGCCTGCAATGTATTAAGAGTGCAAATAGTTTCACTGAACCTCAAACAATCGAAAGCAATTGGCAGCGTTAATTGTGCAGAGCATAAAACCAAATCGTACCTAGGTCTCGAAGGGATACTTCTACCAAAACTTGTTGATATGCCTAGTTATTAATAGGGTTTACACACCGCAATATTCAAACAACTTTTCTTGTTTGAACAGAAAAGAATTTCAAGGGCCTTAGAACAACATCAATGTTAATTCTAGAAGAACCTCACTAGAATTTGGAAGATGTATCTATCTTTAGAAAGTCAAATCGAGGTTGGTGTCATTTTACCAACAATGTTAATTCTAGAAGAACCTCACTAGAATTTGGTAGATGTATCTATCCTTAGAAAGTCAAATCGAGGTTGGTGTCATCTTACCAACAAATGGTTTTCAATTTTATGAAGGATGTGGGTTGTTCCAGACCTGCCAGATTGTTTTCAATTCTAAAAGAGATAGCGAATCCCAGAACATCGACGACTTTGGAAAGATTCAGCTGACTGGAGAAGGCATCACCATTGCTCATCCTGAAGGTAAGCCACTCTTCACCCAACAATACCCAGAATGAAGAACACTTCTTGACACGAGAGATTGATGTCAGTCTGTCCTAAAGCAACAATAGTGCCAATGGGAAATTTGAGTGAAAAAGTCCTAAGATATCTTCGCAGTCACAGCACAAGGTGAACTGACAGCTTTGGAAATATTCAGCTGATCAGAGAAGGCATCACCAGTGCTTGTCCTGAAGGTGAGCCACTCTTCATCCAACGATAGACAGAACGAAGAAGACTTCTCAACATGAGAGATCCTTGTCAGTCTGTCCTAAAGCAACATTAGTGCCAATGGAAAATTTGAGTGAAAAGGTCCTAAGACATCTTCAATGTTGCAAAACCTGGTGAACTGTCTCTGAGTAGTGAATGAGTCCCATCCAATTAGATATCATCCCTTAATTCATTGTGAGGAAACAGAAGAAGTACAAAATTTAACCGGACAACCCTCCAATAAAGGGCAGGTCACCAGTAATCGCCACAAGAACAAATTCCATCCTCAAAGTGATGAAACCTGTTTACATCTCTAATGACGATATCTCGCTGTGTTTGTTTTGAAATGAGCTTAATCACTGCATGGCAATCCAAACATATACGGAGGTTCTTGATAATACGAATGGGTGTTCCAGATGGTGTTCTCACAAGAGAAAATGCTAAAGCTAATCTCTCACTATGCATCCACAAAAGTCGAGCCTTTTCATCATCCTCTACATCAAGTAAAATAACATCAGAAATTGGGATATAACCAGCTCTATTACATCTCAAGTTCAACCACTCCAGCATCCCCTGAATTAATTTTCTGTCTGGATGTGACACATCTCCTACTGTGAAATAATGAACTATTCCCTGGTGCTCAATCCAACTAGCTCCAGGTTCTTTCTTTACTCGTTTCTTCTTCATAATTTTCCTAACAGAAGACACATTTTCCCATCTTTTAACACTGGCATATATGTTTGACAACAATATATAAGCTGCTTCATCATGTGGATCCATTTCCAGCACATGTTGGGCAGAGATCTTCCCAATCTCAACATTTTTATGGATAACACAGGCTCCAAGCAGAGCACGCCAGATCATAACACTTGGCTCAAATGGAATTTCTTCAATCAACTTCACTGCCTTGTCCAGATGCCCCATTTTCCCTAAGAGAGACACCATACAGGTATAATGCTCCACGCAAGGTTCAACATTATAGGTCTTAAGCATTGAAGAGAAATAAGCCTGCCCTTTATCTAGAGACCCTGTATTGCTACATGCAGAAAGTACACCAACAAAAGTTAACTGGTTAGGCTTGACATCGGTTTTCTGCATCCTCTCAAAGATTTTCAGAGCCTCGCTACCAAGACCGTGCATGGAATATGCTGAGATCAAAGCATTCCATGACACTGTATCCTGCTTGTTCATTGTGTCAAAGACCAGGCGAGCATCTTTTATATTTCCACACTTTGCATACATATCTATGAGTGCATTTCCAACAGCAACATCTTTATCATGAAGTGTTTTGATTATGAATGTATGCATCTGAGCACCTGTTTCTAATGCCGCTAAGCTAGCACAAGCCCGCAAAATACTTGAGCAAGTCACATCACTTGCTTGGACTCTGTTATCAACCATGGTTAGAAACAAATCTAGGGCTTTCTCTGCATCACCCAATTGTACATGGCCAACAATGATGGTGTTCCAGGATACGTCATTTATAATTGCAGCATCTGCAAACAAGTTCATTGCACCGTCCATCTTTCCACATTTAGCATAAACATCCATGAGAGCGTTAGAGACGAAAACATCCGAAACAAGACCAACTTTTATTACATGGCAATGAGTTTGCCTCCCAAAGTCAAAAGCCTGTTTTGTTGCACATGATTGCAGCACACTAGCAAAAGTAAACTGGTTAGGGACAACCAAAGATTCTCTCATTCGACAAAATAATTCCAAAGCCTCATCACAACGGTCACTCTGTGAGTACCTGGCTATCATGAAACTCCAAGGAATTACATCATCTTTTGGAATCTCCTCAAACATCTGCCTGGAATCATCAATATCTCCGGTTGCAGTATACAAGTCAAGTAAGGATATACCTACATAAGAATCCATCTGATAACCTGCCTTTAAGACATACCCATGAACACTCTTTCCCATGCCCATCGCATCTAATCCAAGAGAAGCCTTTATTACGCTCACAAACGTAAAGTTGTTTGGCTTGAACCCCGCCATCCTCATTTGATCAAACAAACTTAATGCCTCAGGGAAACAATCATTCTCTACATAGCAAGATACCATTCCAGTCCAACAAACCATGTCCTTGCCTTCAATCACATCAAACACTTCCTTACCAGTATCAACAAACCCACTAACAGAATAAGCATCAATCAAAGCAGTACCGACATAAGCATCATTATGGTAGCCAAGCTTATAAATGCAGGCATGGATGCTCCATGTAAGTTCTGTCCACTCCATTGTCACAAGCATCTTCAAGATAGTAGTGAAAACATAAGGGTTAAGCTTATGACCTTCTTTATGTAACCTACCAAACAGTTGAACAGCTTCATTGTATCTTTCGGACATTGAACAGCCTTGAATTAAAGTAACAAATGAAACAACGTTCCTATCCGGCATTTCGTCAAATAGCTGTCGAGCATCATACCATAATTCACATTTTACGTACAAATTCAGCAAAACGTTTCTTGCAAATAAGTCTAAACAGCCCCCTCGCTTTATTATATCACAATGAGTGGCTTTTCCCCTGATGGGTTCACTGTTTTCAACACAATTCTGGAGAATATTAGCATATGCATGAGAATTGGATACTCGTGGAGTGAAAGGTGGCATTTTGCAGCTGATCAAGGACTCTTCTTCTTCTTGGGCCAATTGAGCAGACACAAATGAGAACCCATATTGTTGAGACCGTACAAAAGCAAGGAGTTTAAAGAGTCGGCAGGAATTTGTCCATTGTAGCTCTCGACGGCTTAAAAGTCTGATCATGCGTTCTTCTACACAGATATGAGGGAGTTTGTGACAAGTTTTGCACAAGACATGCCTGTAGAACAAGCAAACACTCAGATAAGATATAGTTGAACATTTATAAGTTGGATAAATATTAAGACAGGAAAATAGTATGATTGACCTGTTCTATGAAGTGTTTCTAGATCACTGGTATATTTGTAAGCCACATAACCACCATACTGTAATATATGACGATATTAAAAAAATAATGGCAAGTAATAAATGAAGATGAAAGAAAACACATGACTCCTGTATAGACCATGTCTATTTATGTATTTCCAGTCACTACAACTAACTTCTGTAGGCCAGTTTGGAAATTACTAACAAAAAATAAAAGGGAAAAGAGTCCCAATGGCCCTCCAACTCTTTCTCAGATAAAGTTTTAGCCCTCCAAAAATTAACGGTAAAATTTTGACCCTCGATCTAATAAAATAGTATATTTGTGGCCCTTCTGTCAAATCCAGCAGTTAAAATTAACGGAAAGCATCATCTCTGAGACGCGCGACCAAATATCAAGGGCATTATAGTCCTCCTCCTCCTCCTCTGCTTCATTTGGGGTTCTCTTCCGCTCATTCCACCTCCAAATGCACCAGTTTCTGGCATCTGAGGCACCCTAGAGTTCTCAACCACTGCAGATGTTTTCTCTACCTTATCCCGAGAAGGAGGCGTGGAGGCTGCACTTTTCTCAACATTCTCTGTCGGTATCAACCTAGCAGTTGCGTCATTTGCACCATTGTCAACCTCCACAACTACTTCCTCCTTTCTAGAGGATGCAATAAATCTTTTAGATGAAGCCTTTTCAGGCTCTTTATCTCTGCCACGATTCTTACTTATATAAGCACCTTTAGAGCAAACGCAACCCATGGCCTACCAAAATTTTTGCAGTCTCCTATTCATGAGCAGGAAACTGCAAAATCCCCTGAAAATCCTCAAACAATGCCAAACTTAATTTTCTAATTTTCTTCAATTCTAGCACTATCTAGCTCAAAACTAAGCAGCATTCTCCCAAAACCCAAAACCCAAAACCCTTCGACCAATTAAAACCTTTAAACCAGGATTTACAGCCAACCCTTTAGTTCAAATCAATGTACCAACAAATTCTTGTTTACTTTTACTAGTAGCAGTAATTGAAAATGCATAACCGCCGCAGTAATTGAAATTCTTGTTTACTTTTTACCAGTAGCAGTACCCGCCGCATAACCGCCGTTGAGAAGCTTGAATTGGAGGGGTACAAGTGGAAGTGAAAGTGGGTGGGTGGTCGGATGATTCTTGTTTTTTAAGGAAGAAGCAGCTCCAACTCCAACTCCAACCCCAGCTCCTATTCCCATTATTTCCATTTCCCTTCCCTCCGTTATTGCCACCATCGGCTGCTATGGAGTAAGCTTCTGTAACCTCACACTACCGCTAAATTGTACTTTGGTGGGATTACCAACTACACTCCCTCGCCAAAGCCCAGCCGTGTGGTCATGCTACTTATTATCGTGAGGAAAAGCAAGAGCAACGGCAGCAGTGGCGGTGGCACAGGTGGTGGGGTGGTGGAGGAGTAGGCGGAGGAGGCGGTGGGGATAGAAGTAGAGGAGGAGGAGGACTATAATACCCCTGATATTTGATCGCGCGTCCCACGAGATGATGCTTTCTATCAATTTTAACTGCAGAATTTGACAGAAGGGCTACAAAGATGCTATTTTATTAGATCGAGGGCCAAACCTTTATTGTTAATTTTTGGACGGTTAAAACTTTATCTGGGAAAGAGTTGGGGGGGCATTGAGACTCTGTTCCCAAAATAAAATGGTGGAGCAACTATATACCAAAAAAAAAATTAAGCTTCAATGGGCAATTCCATAAGTCGTCTATAAGCCTTACAACAAAGCAATAGCGGATAATGTATGAACTCAAGTGGCTCTAGAGTGTTCCACATCATTTACAAGTAAGCACATAAACAAGGTCTATTTACACATTTGCCACTAATGGTACTGGTTTTTGTAGGCTACTTTGAAAGGTAGTGAAAGGTAGTGAGAGGACATAGTTGTGGAGAACTCTTAACCAAGAAATTATGAGATTTAGGCTTCAATGAGGATAGCTATTTGAAATCTAAAATCCTCTAGGGTTGGCTTTCTAAGCAAATCAACAAGCCTTAAAGTTGATGTACTGTTTTCCCAGCTATAAACATCTTCAAAAAGGTTAACTTTGAATGCAATCTCTTCAAAACAGTTCTTTTCTTTCCACTAAAAAATCTCAAAAAAACAAAGAGTAACGAAACAAAAGAAGAAAGGCTTTACGTTGACACTTCTCTCCAAATCCTTCCATAAAATCATGTTTGATGTCTTAGGCCAATTGAACTCAAAAGAGCAATAAAAACTCTTGTTTACTAGCCGGTGGGTGTTTAGCATGCTATTTAACTCTTTATCCTCTGCATTAATCATAGCAAATGCAGAAACAATGCACCCCATTATTCAATTATTTAAAAAAATTGTAAGAGTAGTTTTTATTCTTAAATAGAATAAAAAGAAGAGTGACTAAAGTATGACTTACAATATGTGACAATCCAAAGGCCCACTAGTAGTCTTGCAAAGGGTTTTCGAAATTAAGGAGCCGCCACATGTAATTGAATTCAAGGTATATTCAATCACCTAAACAAGTTACAGAATACTAATTATTTGATTTTTAAAATTTTTCACCTAGACTAATCCCAGTCTTTTAAAATTAAGAGAAATGAGGTCAGGAACTTAGTTCTGAGAGAGGAAGGTCAAGATCAAGCACCATCCCATACCTGGTAAACAACTGACTTTAATTTGCATTCTTACAATCCTGAGGCCAACCTAGATAGGCTAAAAACTAGTAGCAAGTTAACTTTGTATTCTTACAATCTTAAGGCAAAAAAAAAAAAGGTTAATGCAAGCTAAACAAGTAACATGCATTTAATTAACAAAAAGGAAGATCTGACACTTACAATGCAAAAAACATAGATAACCAAATGAAAGCGCAAAATGCCAACATCCAATCAACCATTGGAAAATCTATGGAGAACTTCAGCCAGCAACATAAAAAAAAAATGAAGACATAGAAACACAATAATATAATAAAATTAGCCTCTCAAAATGCCTCATATGAGTACTAAAAGGAAAAGAAAACCAGTTAATGCCACTTATGACTAAATTTCAATAGCTGAAAAGCTAATTAAATGAATAATTGACTAATCAATATCTAAGGACCTGATTGAAAATGTTAAACGTGTAGGTACAGGGTCTATTTGATAACTTCAGAATGCTAGAGGCAAACTACAAACCAAGGAAAAATCGTGGACTTATTCACACCCCCCGAAATTTCATCATCGTCTCCAATGACCAGAACGCAGCTACTGCTGTGTGCTTCTTCTCCAACAGAACTCACCGGAAGCTCTCAACTCCAGCCAACAATGGACTAAAAACCAGAGTACCTCCTAATAACAACGCTCACGCAAGCACAGCCACTCACATACATAGTGGCTTACTAACAAAATAGCAACAACAACAATAATAAAACGAAAATTTCCTGTCGCTGCTTTTGTCTTCACCCAGCAAGGCCATTAGCGTCTAACCAAAAAGTGCACACAGCATGAAATACTTAAAATTTTCTCTTGTGGTCAATATTTTCGTCTGGGCATTTCATCAAACAGTTGATGGGCAAACTCTCAGTTCACAGCTTGCAGTAAACCTCGGCGGTTTGCTCTCAGAAAATGTACCAAAGCTCGTAGGAAACCACATTTCATACCCATCAAAACAACCGTTTCAAGGGAAAAAAAAGTTCGCAGGAATTTCTTCAGTTCTTTGTTCAAGCAAAAACTCAAGCAAAGAAACTAAAGCACGAAAAAGACAGACAAGCAAAAAGGCACATAAGTTGCATTTAATACTCGAGTTAATGGACAGCCATAATGAAAACTTACCAGTGCTGTTCCGGCGACAGTATGGTGGTTACGGTCGGCAATAGCGTCCAAAAATGGTGCTGATGAAAAATGGGACCGCCACTATGACTCTATGAGACAGTGAATATGAATGCGTAATGAAATATTGAGACTAAAAAGTCGCGAACAATAAACATATTCGTCGTTTACGTTTTTATTTTTCTCATCTTGCCTCATACACACATATATACATACATATATATACAGAGAGAGAGACACACACATATTTGTCAACAAAATTACGTACATTAAAATTAGTTTGTGAGAACATATCTTTGTAGTGATGAAATGTAAAAAAGCTAATGCAAAGCTAAACACCATTGCATTGGCTTATTTTATTTTTATAATATCACGGAAAATTTTGGCTAATTTCTTCAAATATTGATGAAAAAAAATAAAAAGAGATAGTATAGCTCTGATAAGAGGCCTTTCTCCTTAGGCTATCTGCAGTGATTTACACTCTTTAGAGTGTAATTCACATGTCACGTCAGCATTCTACTATCTCCACTTTCATTACACTTTCACTCATAATAGATTACACTTAATACAGTATAATAACATGACCATACAATCAAATCAAACATTTATTTTTATAATCCACATCTTTAATCTTTCATAAATAAATAAGATTAATTTTTTAAAATAATCACATTTTTTTTAAAAATAAATTATTAACTTTCATTAAATTTTTTACCTTTCATTAGATCAAACATTTATTCTAATGTATATTGATTTCCCATTGACGAATTAAAATAACCGAGTGGTGGATACATGTGAAATGGATACGAAAACCTGATGGATTTTGATAATTGGATGGATGATTGGAATTAGGCAAATTTGGTGGATATGCGTATTTGGTGGAATACAAGAAGGTAAAATTGTAGAAACCTCCCCTAAAATTTCTGACATTTGCAATGACCTCCCCTATCAATTTTGAAATAGCATTAACCTCCCCTAAAAAAAGTTGGAGTCAATTTAAAAGGTAAAAGTGTGTGAATTTACTAGAGTACCCCCAATTGTATTTGACTTTACCAGATGAAAGGTTTGAATACTTTCATCAAAACCAACGTTTAATTTGTTAAACAAATTAAACTAATCAAATTATTTCTGCATAGTTAAATTAATTAACTAATTATCTAATTAATTAATTAATTAATTTCTATTTATCTAATTAACTAATCAAACTATTTCAGCATAGTTAAACTAATTAACTAATTAACTAATTTCTGTTTATCTAATTAACTAATTAATCCGAAACTAACAAACTATTTGCATGTTAAACTAATTAACTACTTAACTAATTAACTAACTAATTATCTAACTAATTATCTAATTAATTAATTAACTAATTAACTAATTTCTGTTATCTAATTAACTAATTAGTTAAGGCGCTAATTGGTTAATTAGCTCCACAGGCCAATGAAATTGGTTAAATAGCGCATTAAATAAAAAACCTGCCAGTTTCCCATAAAGAGCTGGTATGTTATGGGTAATTTTTTTTTTACTTTCACATATTTAATTTATGTTAAATACAAAATATACTAGTTTTCCTTTGAGCGCTATTTAACTAATTTTTCCCATAAAGAGCTGGTATGTTTTCCAGAAAGAGCTAGTATAAAACATACTACAAAACTTGCCAGTTTTTCATAAAGAACTGGTATGTTATGCGTTATTTAACCAATTTTTCATATTTAAACAAATTTATGAAAATTAAAATAACGTATTTGAAAGTTACATTTTTATTTGGAAGAACGCATTCCTTCGATGCGTTTTTCACCCTTTGGGAAGAGACTCAAAAATCGCTACCCTTTAGAAAGTTAGTTTAAAAACTCTCTCTTTTTGGGAATTTACTCCTTATTAATACAACCACTATATTTATTTTCTAGTATTAATTTTTGTTATGGTTTATGATTTTCTTATATTTTATCAAAAAAATTAATAACTATTGTAGTTACAATTATGAAGATGTTAATTTGTCGTATGTGTAATTCTTTTGTTTTATAAGAATTGTTATATCAGCGGTAATTTTAAAATTTAATTGCATTTAATTCCGAAACACTCATCAAACCAAGCTAGATATTGGAATAAAAAATATGTTGCATTTATACCCCCTGAACTTGCTTAATCCTTAATGTCTATACCCCTCCCTTGTTAATACTAATTGTCAAGCAAGATTAGGGCAAAAATTGGAAGAAATTTCTTATCTCACTTCTACAAATAATTTTTTAATGGGACATCAAGGCTCAGGGGAGGTTTCTGCAACGAATTGTTCCCGTTCAGGGGTGTTGAATGCCATTTCTAAATCTAAAGGGGAGGTCAGTGCAAGTGTTAGAAACCTCATGGGAGGTTTCTACAATTATCCCATATAAGAAAATGAAAAATTGGGGTAATTTTGAAAAGGGATAATTGCATAAACCTCCCTTGACTTTTATAGTAATAGCATTGACCTCCCCTATCAATTTTGAAATAGCACTGACTTCCCCTATCAAAAGTTGGAGGCAATTTAATAGACAAAAGTTGGTCAATTTACTAAAGTACCCCAGACATGATTTAATTTTACCAAATGAATGTGATGAGTACTTTCATCAAACCCAACAAAACATTTGTTAATAAAAATTACACTAAATTAACTATTTCTACATAGTTTAACTAATTAACTAATTAACTAAATAACTAATAATCTAATTAATTAATAACTAATTATCTAATTAACTATTAACTAATTAACTAATTATCTAATTGTTAATAGTTATTAACTAATCAAACTATTTCTGCATAATTAAACTAATTAACTATTAACTAATTATCTAATTATCTAATTAATTAATTAACTAATTAACTAATTTCTGTTTATCTAATTAATTAATTATCTAATTAACTAATTAACTAAAGATGTTGTCTGTTCGAAATTAATAAACTATTTGCATGTTAAACTAATTAATTAATTAGCTGCTTAACTAATTAACTACCTAATTATCTAATTAATTAATTAACTAATTTTTGTTTATCTAATTAACTAAAGTTGTTGTCTATCCGAAACTAACAAACTATTTGCATGTTAAACTAATTAACTGCTTAACTAATTAACTAATTAACTAAAGCTATTGTCTATTCTAAACTAACAAACTATTTGCATGTTAAACTAATTAACTAATTAACTGTTTAACTAATTAACTAACTAATTATCCAATTAATTAATTAACTAAAGTTGTTGTCTATCCGAAACTAACAAAGTATTTGCATGTTAAACTAATTAATTGCTTAACTAATTAACTAAAGCTGTTGTCTGTCCGAAACTAACGAACTATTTGTATGTTAAACTAATTAACTAATTAACTAACTAATTATCTAATTAATTAATTAACTAATTAACTAATTTCTGTTTATCTAATTAGCTAATTATCTAATTATCTAATTAACTAATTAACTAAAACTGTTGTCTATCCAAAACTAACAAACTATTTGCATGTTAAACTAATTAACTAACTAACTACTTAACTAATTAACTAACTAATTATCTAATTAATTAATTAACTAATTTATATTTATCTAATTAACTAATTAACTAAAGTTATTGTCTGTCCGAAACTAACAAACTATTTGCATGTTAAACTAATTAACTAATTAACTGCTTAACTAATTAACTAATTAATTAACAAACTATTTGCATGTTAAATTATATGCAGTACGCATTACCTATTTAAAATATCGGCTCTTTATAGGTATTTTACTTTCAAATATTTAATTTATGATGAAAATATCAATGTTTGTAAGTAAAATTCAAAAAGTGTTACAAAAAATATCAATATTCTTACTTTCAAACATTTAATTTATGGCCCTATGCCCCTCCCTTTTTGTAAGAATATTACTGTAACACTTTTTAAATTTTACTTACAAACATTGATGTTTTTATCATAAATTAAATGTTTGAAAGTAAAATACCCATAAAAAGCCGATACTTTAAATAGTTAATGCGTACTACATATAGTTTAACATGCAAATAGTCTGTTAATTAGTTGATTAGTTAAGCAATTAATTAGTTAATTAGTTTAACATGCAAATAGTTTGTTAGTTTTGGACAAATAACAGCTTTAGTTAATTAGTTAATTAGTTAAGCAGTTAATTAGATAAATAGAAATTAGTTAATTAGTTAATTAATTAATTAGATAATTAGTTAATTAGTTAATAATTAATCAGATAATTAGTTAATAGTTAATTAGTTTAACTATTAACTAATTAGTTAAGCAATTGTCAAGCAAATAATAATTGTCAAGCAAGAAGAGGGCAAAATTGGAAGAAATTTCTTATCTCACTTCTACAAAAGCTGTCAGGGAGGTTTCTGCAACGAATTGTTACTGTTCAGGAGAGGTGAATGCAATTTCTAAACCTAGAGGGGAGGTCAGTGCAAATGTCAGAAATCTCAGGGGAGATTTCTGCAATTATCCCTTTTGAAAATTTTGTTGGTTTTGATTTTGGGAAGAAGATGAATTTTCTATATTTAGAGCATTAAACATATTCTTAAAACTATTAAAATTCTCATCCATAGAGAGAAAATAAGAGCACTTTGAGGAATTGTATAAGTGGTTGAAGGAAATGAGTAACAGAGTATAAGAAGTGAAGAAATATTAGGTGAGAAATGAAAAAAAAAAGTATCCCTTATTTATAGAAAAAATTTAGGACTTTAGATAACGGTACAATTTTTTTTAATAAAAAGAAAAAAAAAGTGAGCAATGACCATCAACAATGGTCCAATTGGTTTGATAAAAAAAATATAGAAAAAGCTCACAGCTGGGCCTGTCGCGCTCCACTTTTTGATGGTGTGTGTAGTGTGTGAGATATGTATGTGAACGTGTGTGAAAGTGAAAATAAAAGGCCATGGGATTGTGAAATACGACGGTTTTGGCCAAAATATAGTTCAAAAAAAGGGTTTTTTGAATGGAAAATGGAGTCGCCACTTGGTATAGAGTTAGGGTGTACCAAGTCACCCCAAAATGATTTTTGTTTTTGAAAGAAAAAAGTAAACAAACCCTTTTAAAGAACTTTTAGCTCTACGTAACCAAAGAAAGGGATCGGGGGTCACATTTGATAAGGGAGAAGGCAAAGGCAAAACCTAAGGCATTCCCTTACCCTAACCAAAACTAGTTGCGTGACTTAGCCTCACTTTTCCTAATTCTTCTATCCAAAGTATGTATTGCATGTTGGATATGACTAATGGATGCGAGAAAAAAGAAAAATGCAATCCTAAATCTAAAATGTCTCTTATGAGGCTTTTTGGTCCCAACCACATGAGTTGTGGTGGCCAATAAGGAAAGTCCTCATAGAGGTCGCGAATGATGCAAATGAAGACTCAAGTATGAGTGCAAGTGTGAAAATGTAAGAAAACGTGCATGTGTGCGAATGTAAGACAAGTGCATGTGTGCAAATTGAGAAAATAAAGGTGTTTGTGTGCAAATGGATGAAAATATGATAGTAGATACATATAAGTGCAATTGGATGCAATTTGTGAGGTAGAAAAACAAGCGACAAGAAAAAAAAATGTGTGAACATGGCATTTGTATTGAGAAAGAGATAAGTAGTGAGAAAATGTAGATAAAGAAGGTGATGGAGTGACATGATGAGAATGAGAGTGTATGAACCTAGAGGAATGCATCAAGTCGGGTACGGGAATGACTCCTAATTTCACGACTTTAATTTTTCCTTTGATTAGAAGGAAGGACTAGCGTGCTAAGGCTATTTTGTAGCCACACTCGCTCGTTTCCCTTATCGAAAGGGGACTCTCAGGCAAATGTACCCTACAACTAGCATGAAGATGCAAAAAAACCTAAAATGAAGGGGAAATGGTTGGAGGAGCATGCCAAATGCTAGAAAACTAAGAAAAATGCATGAAATGTAGTGAAACATGCAAGTATGTGCCAACGAGAGGGGACGGCCTATTGGGTCTAGCGTTGGACGAACCCATATCTATGAATTCCTACTAGCGTTGGACTAGTGGAAAACGGGACAATGAGCCACAACTAGCGTTGGACTAGTGTGGTGACGTGCATTCATCTATCATATTCATCTACGACTATAGAAAGCAAGTAGACATGCCAATCACCTATAAACACGTAGCACATAACACTTAGCATGCTCGACTAAATGCAAGAGCCTAATAAAGCAAATTAACACGTAGCAACAAAAGCAAACAATCAATCTAATGAACCTATTACATTTGTTAACTAAAACAAAAGGGGAAGGGGAAAAATGGACAAAAATGCTCGCCAGGCCCTATCTATTACAAGCCAAAAGGTGTACACATACCCCATAAAAGAATAACTTAATAAAAGCAAAAGGAAATGAAATAAATGAAAGGAATTAAGGAAAGACAAGGAAAGCAAAGTAGACATGCAATTCTCACTTAGCACGTTGGATCACATAGGAGAGAGACAAAAAAGAGATAAAAGAAATTATACCTCCCCGTTTGTGATGTTAGTAAAGTGAACAAGACTTAACTTGGGCTAGAATCACCAAAGAAAGGAATAACTTGGGCTAAAACCACCAAAGCAAGGGATTAATGCACCAATTTAATTACCAATTAATTACATGGAATAAAAATAACACGAAATTGAATCACTTAAAACACCCAAATAGACTAAACAACCTATACTCAAAGGTTTAAAGCAGACAAAGACCCAATTAAAAGAATTAGTCAATCATTCGAGTCCAATCGAAACATTTAAGAACTCAAAGGTCCACAAGTAAAGGACAAGATCAAATAATAGTTCAAATTGCAATCAACTTAGGACTTAATTGCAAGAGATTGGAATGTAATTGGATCTTTGTAGCATTGCTGCAAAATCACAGGGACCAAATTGATTAGTTTTCCTAATCTTCCGGGCCATAGTGGCATAAGGGGAAACTTGAGGGGTTAAAGTGTAATTTTCAGAAGTTATTTTCATGCAAAGACCATGCAAACTAGTACGAAGAAAGCATCTGCAATTTTCTTTGTTCATCCAAGACAATTTTTATTCAAAATAACTCAAGTGAGTTTTAACCCATTACACTACCAGACGCGAGAACTTGAGATCAGGGAGAGAGAAAAGTTCCAACAATCTTCCGAACATAAAAATGCAATAAAGGGACCTGACCATTTGCTCAACTTCAAACCAAAATTGCAGCAGAAAAACCGAGCAACTAAACAACGCAGAAAGCTGTTCGTGAAGGGAAGCTAATGATTTTTGTCCATGAACTCCCATCAAAAAGATTATAAACACAGCTTGATATCAATCCACAAGACTTAACATGACAAATCGTGGGAGAAAGAATCAGAAGAAATGCTAAGACTCAACTTGTTTCGAAATTCTGGTTTGACAAACTCTTGCAAAGAAAAAAAACACTTCAATCACCCTCCCATCATCCGACGCCGAAAGTTAAAGGAGACAGGCTGCACATATTGAATGAAACTGCACCTAGAGCTACTGTTAATGAGCGTAAAATTCCAGCTACTGCTTCCAAATTGCAGCAAGCACGCACAAGAGATAGCATCGAACAACAAACAAGAAAATCCAAAAGGGAAACAAGCCATTCCAGCCATTTCAACAACCCAAAAGACCGAAGCTTTTTCAGAATTGTTGTAACAAACCGGAAAACTACAAGCTTGTTGCAGCAGAAATTATTCTACGCTTCTCCAATTTATGCAAAGTGCGACAACTATGAAAAATGCAGGAAAGATGTAAAGGAAGGAATCCACGGCAAGCATGCACATGATGCTCCGTCAAATAACCAGCAATCCCAACACTTCAAACAACTAAAACAAAAACCAGCAGCCAAAGAGAGACAAAACTGTCCATGCGGCTGCAACAAGTTGAAAGATTCAATCTTGTTGCAGCAGAAACTCAAATCTAAGGATTCTAACAGGCGACCTACTTGTTGTCATGAATCTAGGAACAAAACAAGAGACCATACTTACAAGAGAATCATCACATCAGCCATCAAAAACACCGAACAAACTCATGATTCTCATAGCCTCAGCATTTGTTTATAGAAACCAAACAAAATAAAAAAAAATACATCAAAACAGATTAAAAGGTCATGCAACTTTGATAACAGAGAGAAAACCTACAACTTGCTGGGCTTACTTATCACGAACATCGGCCATAGATTCCAAACAAAAACATCTCAAACTCATCACAAAACCACCACCGAAGAGCCCCAAACTATGGTCCCTAAACCCCAGGTCAGAACCTCCATGCGTTCATCAACCATAAATCAAACATTAACAACAGAAAAATCCAAACTTGGCATGAGTTGGTGACTAAAATACCTTGATGAAGATCTACTGTCGGCAATGGAGAGTTGAAATGGTGGAAGTAGTGAAAGTTGACGGTTCCAACGGCCCCTTTTGCTCCTTGGAGGAGTAGCACCAGACCTCTTCTCCTCCTCCTGTTTCTTTCACTGCCGTAGCTTCCTCCCTCAGCCGTCAACTTATCCTTCCGTTCTTGCTTTCTCTCGCTTTCTCTCGTTTCTCAGTCTTTCTTCCCAACCCTTACCGTCACTCTAGTCCTCTCCTCGTTTCTTTCTTTTGCCGTCCTCTAAAAACTCTCAAAGCTCTCCCCTTTTTTAGCCGTCGCCACTCTCGTTCCCCCTTCTCTAGCTGTCAGTCCTCTTTCTTTTATATGGCTCCCCAAAACTCAACCCTATCAACAATGGTTTGGATGAAACCAGATGGCTTGTACTCTCCCCATCGAACGGAGCCAACCCCAGGCCGATAATGCAGCTGCAAAACCTTTCTGCTGCAGTCGAAACCAAAACGTGGATTTTTCTTTTCTTTTTTTTTTAATAACAATTCAAGTACAATTAAATAAAATAAGCACGACTAAGCATGAAAGATAAGATGAAATGCTAATTTTCTTTTTTTCTTTTTGTTTTATTATTTTTTTTCTTTCTTTCTTCCTTTTTTCTTTTTTTTTTCTTTTTTCCGATTAATAAACAGTAAAAGGAAATAAACATATTTTTATGAATGATTTTCTCTTTTGACAAATTTTAAAAGTCTTAAAACAATCTTGCAATAAAAATAAGTAGTTAAAAGGATAAAACGAAAATAAAACCAACATAAAATAAAAATAAAAATAAAAGACCATAATAATCTGAGACATACCAAAAGTCTAAACCTAAAATCATGGAATCAGATAAGAATTATTACTAAAATAACAAAGAAATAAAATTAGGACAAAAATGAATAAAATGAAATACAAAAATAGTTAACATTTGGTGTCTAAAGTTTGCCCCTCTTTGTCTGAGTTTTGAAAAAACTTGAGACAAAGAAGTAGACACCAAATACTTACCTGTGTTGTTTGGCCGCAAAATGATACCAACGAACAGGAATTTAAAAAGAAACGGGACTGACCCGAACATGAATTTAAAACGGGACTGACCCGAATAGGAATTTTAAAACGGGGCTGACCCGAACAGGAATTTAAAACGGGACTGACCCGAACAGGAATTTAAAACGGGACTGACCCGAACAAAAATTTTAAAACGGGACTGACTCGAACATGAATTTAAAACGGGACTGACCCGAATAGGAATTTAAAACAGGAATTTAAAACGGGACTGATCCGAACAGGAATTTAAAACGGGACTATTTAAAACAGAACTGACCCGAACAAGAATTTTAAAACGGGACTGACCCGAACAGGAATTTAAAACGGGGCTGACCCGAACAAAAATTTAAAACGGGACTGACCCGAACAGGAATTTAAAACGGGACTGACACTAACATGAATTTACATGAATTTAAAACGGGACTGACTCGAACATGAATTTAAAACGGGACTGACCCGAACAGAAATTTTAAAACGGGACTGACCCGAACTGGAATTTAAAACGGGACTGACCCGAATAGGAATTTAAAACGGGACTGGTCCGAACAGGAATTTTAAAACGGGACTGGTCCGAACAGGAATTTTAAAACGGGGCTTCACTGGGGAGATTTAAACAATAAATTGAGTTTTTACCTGAGAGTAGTTCAAACTTTTATACCAAGAGGGAGGCTTAATCTCTGTAGCTAAAGCGATAGCTGATGCTGTTTCATATTATCAAACTTGGCCAATAACATCACTGCTTCGTCTTTGCTTACTGGGGAGCTTTTTCTGGTATCGATTTGGGTGTGAAAAGGAGAGTGATTGTTTCATTTGTAAGTGCACCGTTCCTGCAAGAAAAAGAAGAAATAATGGACTTGCCACCATCATTTGATCTGGTTTGCCTTGAGAATCGTGTAAACATGAGTCTTGTGGTGCTTTTGCTTCTGTTCTGCGGCGTCTGGCTTTGTAATTTTGAAACCTTTCCATTTCTGAAACTGATAAAATACGTATTTACCCCGTCACCAAATCTATGTAGCAGCTTTGTTGCATTTTATTCCTTGCACAAACCTTAGGGTTTATCATCCATTCGAATCCAATGATGAAAGAATGATGCATGAAAAACTTGTCATATAAAAATCAATGATATATGCAAGATGATTTCCTATGTCAGGCAAAGATGAGCATGCAAAAGAATGCAGATAACCACAAGCAATCGAACGCAAACAATCGAGAGAAACCAAGAGGTTTATAAAGATACATTTAACAAAAGAATATTTGCAAAGGAAAAATACAAATTTGGTCAACGAATATCATGTTCAAGCCTTTGGATATATTTGCTTCGGAATTCGATCCTGGCAGAAGTATCACAAACATGAGGAAAAGTCTAAATGAACCAGGTCACCAGCTGTTTCTTCTCGTACTCGTCTGTTGAAAAAACCTACCTTGGCGCCCCTTCGGGTTTTCACCAAGGTTGCCCCCACCCCCTTTTTGTTTTTGTTTTGTCTTTTCTTTTTTTTTTCGAGGTGTCCTTTCGGGTTTTCACCTATAGAGTAGCAGAACTACCTCATTCCCGATCAACTGAGAAATGTGGTTAAGAGATTGTTGGCATCAGTAAAATGTACTTCCCTTATAAGTTTTAGGTGAAGGCATTATGGACATCACTTGCCAATTAATTAGCAAACTTTCAAGTAAAAATGCAGCAAGTGGCGAAAGCCAGGACTTTGGGCTTTTGTAATGAGATCCGGTGGGGTGCTTTGAAAAAGGTTGAGGCTTGAAAGCAAATTTTGACGAAAGGTGTGAAATTACCTGAGATTGCATCATTTTGAAATTATCTCCAATTTTTAAACGAAACCAAGGAATTTTGCCCCAGTTTGATTGGATTTTCTCTCTTTGCATCTTGTATTACATTTTTCTTACTTTTGCATTTTTTTTTTTTGAAATAAATTTGCCCCAGTGTGGGGTTTACAATTCTCAGGGGTTATCAAGCGAAAATTTGTCAATTCTGATGGCTCAAAGGGGACAAGTAGGGATAAAATGTTTTAAGTGTAAAAGAAGATGGCCAGACTTGCATTTCGCCGTTTGCGTGAATTTATAAAAGAAATTTGCATAATCAAATGAAAAACTTTTTACACATGTCCGAGTTGATGGGTTGAGGGAATGTTCGTCCATCCATTTCGGCCAGAATGAGTGCTCCGCCAGGTAATACCTTTTGGACAATAAACGGTCCTTGCCAATTTGGAGCAAATTTGTCTTTAGCTTCATCTTGCATTGGCAAAATCCGCTTTAGTACTTTGTCACCTTCTTCGAATGCGCGCCGATGAACTTTTTTGTTGTAAGCCCGGGCCACACGTTTCTGATAGCACTGACTATGACAAATAGCATTGAGCCGCTTTTCATCGATCAAAGTCAATTGCTCATGGCGCTGCTTCATCCAATCAGCCTCCTCCAATTTAGCTTCCATGAGGATTCGTAGCGAAGAAATTTCAACTTCAGCTGGTAATACAGCTTTCATTCCATACATGAGTGAATATGGCGTTGCCCCAGTCGATGTCCGGATAGAAGTCCTGTACGTCATTAATGCATAAGGCAACTTTTCATGCCAATCGCGATGCCTTTCAGTCATTTTGCGGATAATTTTCTTCAAATTCTTGTTTGCGGCTTCTACAGCTCCATTCATCTGAGGCCTATAAATGGCAGAGTTGCGGTGTTTGATCTTGAACTGCTCGCATAGTCCATCTACCATGTCATTATTCAGATTCTTGGCATTGTCTGTAATAAGCGTTTCGGGTACTCCAAAGCGATAGATGATGTGATCTCCCAAGAAATTGGCAACTACCTTCGTCGTTACATGTCTGAATGACTCTGCTTCAACCCATTTAGTAAAGTACTCAATTGCCACCAATATAAATCGATGTCCATTTGAAGCGGGAGGATCAATTGTACCAATCACGTCCATACCCCACATTGAACAAGGCCATGGGGCGATCATACTATGCAATTCAGTGGGTGGAACGCGTATAACATCACCGTGCATTTGACATTTTATACATTTTCGGACAAAATCTATGCAATCACGCTCCATAGTAAGCCAAAAGTATCCGGTGCTCATGATTTTCCTTGCTAGCAAATGGCAATTCATGTGAGATCCGCAAACGCCACTATGCACTTCTTTCATCATGTATTGAGTTTCGCCTTTATCAATGTACCTTAACAAGTTCAAATCTGAGGTTCTTTTGTACAAAACTTCTCCACTTAAGAAAAATTTTGAAGCCATTCTACGCAGAAAACTCTTATCATTTGTACTAGCCTGCAGAGGGTAAGACCCAGTTTTGAGAAACTCCTTAATATCATTATACCAAGGAACATTGTCAGAGGACTTGTCTACAACCCAACAGTGGACAGGCTTGTCTTGAAGTTGAATCTGGATTGGTTCGATCCTCAATTCATCTGGATATTGGATCATAGAATCTAAGGTGGCCAAAGCATCAGCAAATGCGTTCCGGGCTCGCGGGAGATGTCTGAACTCCAAATTTTGAAATTACTTGGCCAGAATGAGCAGACTACAATGGTAGGGCAGAATTTTTGAATCTTTGGTTATCCACTGCTTCAAGGTTTGGTGCACGAGCAAATCTGAATCACTGAAAGCTATCAACTCTTTGACTTCCATTTCTAAAGCCATTTTGAGACCGAAAATGCAGGCTTCATATTCAGCCATGTTGTTTGTGCAAACAAATTGCAATTTGGCAGCGGCAGGGTAGTGCTTCCCTTCGGGTAAAACCAAAACAGCTCCAATTCCAGCTCCGAGAGAATTCGAAACTCCATCGAAGAAAAGCCTCCATTCAGGATTTTGCTCACTTATATCATCTGTGGCGCCTACAAATAAGACTCTCTCATCAGGGAAATAAGTATGAAGTGGTTGATAATCATCATCCTTTGGATTTTCTGCCAAATGATCAGCTATAACTTGCCCTTTGACAGCCTTTTGTGAAGTGAAAACAATATCAAATTCTGAGAGGATTATCTGCCATTTAGCCAGATGTCCAGTTAGCATCGGTTTCTCCAAGAGATACTTCAAAGGATCAGATCGGGAAATAAGATAAGTGGTATGGCTCAACAGGTAGTGTCTCAGCTTTTGAGCTGCCCAAGCCAATGCACAGCAGCTTTTCTCAATGAATGATAAATTAGCCTCATATTGCGTGAACTTTTTGCTTAGATAGTAAATGGCTTGCTCCTTCCTTCCGGAATCATCATGCTGCCCGAGGACACAACCAACCACTTTTTCAAGCACAGATAGGTACATGATTAATGGTCGACCCGGCTTAGGTGGCACCAAGACTGGCGGATGTAACAAATAATCCTTGATCTTATCAAAAGCTTGTTGGCATTCTTCACTCCAATACAATGGCACATTCTTTCTCAACAATTTGAACAACGGCTCGCATGTGACAGTTAGTTGGGCAATGAATCTCCCAATAAAATTGATCTTTCCTAAGAAACTTTTCACATCCTTATGAGTTTTCGGCACCGGCATATCTCGAATTGCTTTGATTTTTACTGGATCTATCTCTATGCCTCTTTTACTAACAATGAAACCCAACAATTTACCAGCTGGTGCCCCAAAGGCGCACTTTGCAGGATTTAGTTTCAATTTGTACTTTCGCAACCTTTCGAACAGCTTCTTCAAATCAACCAAATGGTTCTCTGCCCTTTTAGACTTGATTATGATGTCATCCACGTAGACCTCCATCTCCCGGTGGATCATATCATGAAACAGGGTGGTCATGGTCCTTTGATACGTAGGTCCGACATTTTTTAAACCAAAGGGCATCACTCAGTAGCAAAATGTGCCCCAAGGGGTGATAAAAGCAGTCTTCTCCCTATCCTCTTCTGCCATCAAAATCTGGTGGTATCTAACAAAACAGTCACAGAAAGATTCAATCTCATGCCCAGCGGTATTGTCCAGGAGAATGTGAATATTTGGCAAAGGAAAATCATTTTTAGGACTGGCCTTATTGAGGTCTCTATAATCAACACAGACTCACACCTCTCTATTCTTTTTTGGAACAGGGACTAGATTCGAAAGCCAAATAGGATAATGGGAAACAATGATAATGTTGGTTTTGAGCTGCTTTTCAATTTACTCTTTTATTTTAAGGCTCATATCTGGTTTGAATTTGCAGGGTTTTGCTTTACGGGTGAAAAAGTAGGGTCTGTGGGCAACTTATGCACTACCACATCAGTTGAAATACCAGTCATATCATCATAGGACCATGCAAATACATCCTGAAACATAGTCAAAAATTCAAGCATCTCCTTTTTCTGCCTCTCATTCAAATGAATACTAATTTGCACCTCCTTAACCTCATCTTTAGTGCCAATGTTAACCTTTTCTGTTTCTTCCAGGTTCGATTTTGGTTTCTCCTCATATTGTTCAAAGTCCTTTGCAAAAGAATCGAATACCTCCTCATTATCATTCTCGCTTTGGAGCTCAGATTCCCAGACCTCCAAGTCGTGAGTGATATAGAGATTGCCATTATTGAATTCCAGAATAGTGATATCCAAATGGTCAAACAGTTTTATTTTTGGTCATCTGAAAGAATTAACGAATGTGGGATAATAAGCAAACAAACATACAACAAACAAATGAATAAGCAATATGACAAATGAATAAACAAAACAACATGATAAGAACCACTTGTGCATTTTCATAAAACCTTCGATTGAAAACAAAAATAAAAAGGAAAGCAAGCGGAAACAATATTTACATGTGCAAATTTTAGTCAAAGATAAAGATGCTTTCATTAGCTATTTACAGATGTAGAAGTATTTTCATGAATTTGCATGAATGACAAATCCCTCTAGTTTTACCGAAACTCCTTCTGAATGGGCAGAAACTCGGCTGTCCAATTGGAAATTGATCCTTCAGGGATGTCGGAAAACTCAGCCTCATCTGGGGAATTGTCTTCAAATGTTGCTCCAACGAACAATTGGGCCAGACTGGTTTCGATTTCGTCAACTGGGTTAATCTCTGACGTGATCACCTCGGTTGGTCGTGGAAAGGTATAACGCAGTGGTGGAATATCAAAAGCCTTTTGCCTGCCTTCTTTCTCAGCTCTCTTGCGTTCCTTTATTTCTTTGATGTCTTTAGCGGTTGGTCGGAAATCCAAACCGAATGAATCCTTCTTCTCCACAATTTCCAATGGTTTCAGAATTCCTTGTAAATTACGTCTCAGCCCTTTGTCAAACTCATATCCTCCGCGGATCATTTCCTTAGCCATCATGACACTGACCTTTGATAGAACTAGTTCCTCTTTTGTTATCCAACTTACAGAGACGATATCAGCTGTGCTATGAGGGGTCACGGTGGCGTTTCGGCTACCATCTTCTTTGGACCCAGAATCAGCAATTACGAAGCAATCCTCCTCGGCAAAGATAGTTATCAACTTGTCATTTACTATGAATTTTAACAATTGATGCAATGAAGAAGGCACAGCCCCGGACTTATGAATCCACGGCCTTCCAAGCAAAACATTGTAAAAACCAGGAAAATGCATAACTTGGCAGGTTATTTGAAACTGTGCGGGCCCCATCTCGATTACTAAATCCACTTCTCCTATTGGTTCCCTTTGTGCTCCATCAAAACCTCGAACTATGGTCCCTGAAGACCTCAGCTTGATATCTTGCAACCCTAACTTTTCCAAGGTGCTCCAAGGACAGATATTAAGCGCAGATCCGTTGTCAATCAACACCTTTGGTAGCATTTTTCCATTGCACCTCACAGCTATGTATAGAGCCTTGTTATGTCCAATACCTTCTGCTGGTAATTCATCATCGGAGAAAGTGATTTGCTTTGTAGATAATACATTCCCAACTATATATGAGAAATTACCAACCGAAACGTCCTTAGGGATTTGAGCTTTAGTCAACACTTCGAGCAACGCATCCCTATGCATATCTGAAGAAAAGAGCAAATCTAACATGGATATTTGGGCGGGCGACTTGCTTAGCTTCTCGACTACGTTATATTCGCTTCTTTGCAGCCTTTTAAGAAAATCCAAGGCTTCCTTCTCAATAATTGTTGGTTTAGCGGGCAGCTCGGGACTGTTTGTTTGAATCGGAACGGTAGCTCCAAACGGACTTGCAATTCTCCCTGATCTAGTGACCACTGACACCTCCTCTTTGGCAACTGGCTTTCCTCCAACTGGCTTTCCTCCTGCTTTGGGAATTCGATGACCACTGGCTCCAAAGCCTCGCTCTCAGCTGGAGTGAGATCCAAAGTAAAAGGCCTTTTATCCTCCTCAAATGGCACCTCTATCACAAATGGTTGGTCTGTGACCCCAAACGCCTCAGCTTCCCTTGCCAATTTTTGGAGTTGCTCCTCATACTCTGCGTTGTCTATAATGACCCCAATGGTATTAGTATGTTCCGGCAAGGGGTTCTTATTTATATTCGACCCTTGTGCCTCCCTTTTCCTAATTACAATCTCTCCAACTTCAATCATATCTTGAACTTTATGCTTAAGAGCCTTGCACTCCAAAGTTGAATGTCCGGGTGCCCCTGAATGATAAGCACAGACAGCTTGTGAGTTATACCAAGCGGGCATGCCATATGGATAGGTAGGAGGGGGTACCATACCAATTTTCCCAGCGGCCTTCAACTGGTCAAATAATTGGTCTAGAGGCCTGTCTAAATTGGTAAATGTACGGCTAGGGGGTCGGTTGTAAGGTTCAGGAGGTTGAGGATGGCTGTAAACAGGTCTATTTGGAGGAGGAAATCTTGGTTTATATGGAGGACGAGGTCGGTTTTGGGACGGATTTGGTTGAGAAATTTGAAAATGAGCTAAAGGTGGATTAGGATAACTTGTGCGAGGTCGAGAGTGGTGGATATTTGTAGTATATACATGGTGCGGGTTTGAATAATAAGGGTAATGTGGTTGATAGGTTGGATTGTGTTGGTATCGGGATTTGGGTGAAGGGTTCTGGTTCCAGATAAAAGTTGCATCCCCCTCTTTCTTTTTAAACTGCGGTTTCTTTCCACTGCTCCCTTGCCCTTGTAAAGCTTCTACTTGCGATTTTAAGGCAGAAACGTTAACAATTTTCCCAAATCTCACAAAATCATCATACTCTTCGAGTTTATTCACAATCGCAGCAAATGAACATCCGGTCATACAGAAGATTTCTTCAAAGTGTGGAGGATCATGCGCCTTTATAAAAGTGCGAACAATTTCATCTTCGGTCATTGGAGGCTCAACCTTAGCAGCTATCTTTCTCCATCTTTTGGCGTATGTCTTATGATCTTCAGATGATCGCCTCTTTGTGCCTTCCAAAGTAGTTCTGGTCGGTGCTAGCTCGTAGTTATATTCGTATTGTCTAATAAAGGCATTGGACAAATCGAGCCAAGTCTTCACCTCCTCTGGCTTTAAGTTTGAATACCAATCGAGGGCGTCTCCCTCTAGGCTCTCTAGAAATAATCTTAACGGCAAATTTTCATCATCCACCGGCCTGCCCAATTTGTTGGCAAACAACCGCAAGTGTGTCTTAGGGTTGCCCGTACCATCATATTTATTGAATTTCGTGGTCTTGAACCCTACGGGCAGCTGTACATTTGGAAACAGGCACAGATCATCGTAGTCTAACACCCCTTGCTTGCTTAAATCTTGGCTTTTCCTGATGAACTCATCGAAACGATTCAACCACTTAAGTAACTTCATATCCACCGGGGCAGACGACTCTCCCACTTCTGGCTTGGTTTGAACAGTATGCTTTGGCACAACAGGCTCTGTGGTAGTCTGATAAAAAGCTTGTGGATCCAGAGGCATGTTTGGGCCATCTTGAGGCTGAAATCCTTGCACATAGGGAGGATAGAACGAAGGATTTTGAGTATAAGTATACTGTGGGTTGAAAACTCCCTCAAAAGTGGTTTGAATTGGAGGAATGACAAATGGTTCGGATTCCGGTTGTTTGACGGGCACAGGCTCGGGCTGCACTCCGCTACTAATGAGCTCGTCGATCAACTTCTTTTGGGCGGCCATTTCAGATGCCATTTCCCCAAATTTGGTGAGTAATTCAGTCAACTGAACCCCGGGACTTGTGGCTTCCGGTTGGGTAGTTGCAGCGGTCTTATCAGACGATTCTGGCTGAGTACTCATGTCTACACGATTCCTTTGGGTTTTACTTCGGGATCACGTTATGATGGGGTTTCGACGAGAAGCTATGTTTAAATATTACCTGAAAATATGAAATGACTTGCCTTTAGATCTTAGCCCTGGCTTGGCTTTCCAGAAAAAATAAAATAAAATAAAGAAAAAAGAAAAAGACAAGAGTTAGTAAATATCCAAAAAAAAAATCGGATGCATGTCCTATTGGGGGACCCTTTTTGTGCCAAGGGTAGGTCTAGTATGATGCAACACTTTCGGAATGAGACCCGTTATTCAAACCTGTTATTTGACAAACGCTTTGTGAAAAGGGAGAGATTCATTTCATTGCAGAAACCAAATACATTTGTTTACATCATATCACGAAGGCGATTTTGTACAAGATTACCAAAATTTTTGAGCCTATCAAGTACAGAATCTCTACTTTCTCTAGCATATGGCATCTTGACACGTTCGACTTGATCATATAATTCCTCACATTTTCGCTTCATCTCTTGGCGCTTTTCTCGCTCCTTTTCATATAACCTCCTGTTTTCTTCTGCCTTTTCTTTGTGTGCCTCGACGGATTTCTTCAACTGCAACACCTCTTTGTCCCTGGCTTTCACAATGGCTCTCAACTTCTCGATCTCCCCATACGGCTCTTGCGTGGTGGAGTCTTTTAACCAATCCTCGTATTGTGCAGTTATTACCCCCTTCTGTTTGAGCTCCGGAAGATAACTAATGCTTCTATCGTCGGATATTGTTCTCCAAGATTCAGTGATTTGGCTCTTCATAGGGATCTCTTTTGGGCATATCCCCTGATCAAAGAAAATGGTGACTTCACTAAACTCGGAAATAGGTGGCGGCCCCTGAATGCGACCTAGTTGTCTGAGAAACCTCTTCGGGATATATGAGATGATTCCTTGAGTACCCAGCAAGAGAACACATTCCGATGCCTTAGTGCGAAGTATCGGTTTAAAACAATCCGTCCAATCTAATACCCACCTAAGGTTATGATCTGGCAGCATTTCCAAGTAGTCCACATATTCAGATGCGTTCTTCGGTAGATCTTCTTCGTTGACTCTTTTGGGATGTGTAACTATCCAATTGTATCCAACTACCGGCAAACTATTGGCAACAGATGCTTGTCTCTTAAAATGCCCAGTAGCCCATATGTATAAAACCAAATTTGCCCCATAAAAGAACTTGCCTCCCTTTCAACAACTGGTACAAGCCAAAAGAATGTCTGCGAGAATGGTTGGAACTATAGAGCATTGCTTACCCTGGATTCCTAAAAAAAGGTCATTCACGACTTTTGCTAATTTAAAAGCTATCTTTTGGTCTTTCCTTGGAAAGAAATAGATCCCAGCCATAACTATTCCGTATACTAGTGGCCTTTTGCGTTCCCATATGGTTTTGGAAGTGAACACAAAATCTGTCACATGCCTCTCGAATCCGTCACGTGGTGCAAAACGTTCAAACAATATATTCACAGCGACGCCCTGATCTGACCCTTGTAGTACTGATTCTTTCAATCCTATAATTTGACAAAATTCGGCCTTGTCGGGAGCGGAGGGAAAAACCAAGGCGGTTCCATGTATGGGTAAACTAGGGAGGCCAGCTACTTCCTCGAGTGTTATAGTCATTTGCCTATTACCTATTCTAAAAGTAGAACACTCTGGGTCCCAAAGATGTACTAAAGTTTCTATCAAATAACCGTTGGATTTGATCTCCTTAAAGTCTCCAATCGGTCCTAAATATTGGGCTACTTGATGCAATTCATTGGGTAACATGAAGGTAGGCCACCTTTGAACCTCAGTCGACGGTATCAATATTTGATAAATTCGGCGAGGGCTATCCATCTGATGATGAAGAAGGTAGTTTGTCAATTACTTTACCTACGAGTCTCATTCCTCCAGTTAAACGATAACTTAAACGTGCAGTCCCATGAAGGGTTAAATACCCACGGGAAAAAGAAAGGTGGGCTTTATTCCTACAACGGGATTCCCTACGTGGCGTTCCCTTTCTAGGGTTTATGCATGATGCCATTTTATTAAAACGATAAAATATGCAATTTAAAATGAAACATGACCTAAGGAACCCTTTATATGTCAGGGTGGCCTAGAATGATATGATATTATTAATTTATGAATGAAATATATCAAAATTTTCTAAACGTGCAATAGCCTATCTAAAAGGGTAGGCTCCTAGAAAGTACCATGCCAGGACTCTTATTTTCTAGGGCTTATGAATGCAATGGAGACAAAAGCCACGAAAAGTTAGTTCAATTAAACAAATACACATAACACATTTGCAGCAAAACAATACAAAGAGATAAAACAAAAAAAGGAATAGAAAGGTTGGATCCCTCCCCTCATGAATAGTGTCCCTAATAGGGTAAGGCAGACTCTACCCTAAGGCAATTCTAATATGGATGCATGAGGTATGGCCCACTAATGCATCTAGACTCGATAGGTCATAGGTCCCCGAGCCTTCAGATTTGGAAACCAAGGGTCATCAATCCCAAGGTTCTTTGTCGGTGGCTCGAGCGATTCCCCAAACACCGCTACGCACACATCGTGTCACGGCTACGTGTTTGAGTGAATCTATAAAAAATCCTCAACTTTCGACTAAAAGCTAAAGGCTATCAACCCAAAACTTAAAGCGGAAGATTGAGTGACCCATCGGATCATGCTACACACACATCGTGTCGTGATCACACCTCCAAGTGGGTCGCCTAATCCTAATAGGGTGGAGTGGCGTGACAAGCCACTAAAAGAAAAATAAAGGAGGGATAAATAATAAAGCGTATGCACGTATGCTAGTGCTCGTTTGGAGGGGAGGGATCGAGAACCAACGCGAGACTCTAGGGTAACACACCCCCCCCAAATGCAATGCAAAGCGCGAGATAAAACAAGTAAAATATACATCCAAGCAATCAATCATACATACGTGAGTGAGGGAGTAGTTCGATATACGCGCGAGGCAAAAGGTCCTAAAATGCAAAATGCAACCCTAATATCCAAATGCTACGCATAACAAGGGTAGAAAACGAAAAAGAATGGCCAAATCAAATGCTTGGACCCACTTAGGAGATCCCCAGTGGAGTCGCCAAGTTGTCGCGCCCCACTTTTTTATGGTGTGTGTAGTGTGTGAGATATGTATGTGAACGTGTGTGAAAGTGAAAATAAAAGGCCATGGGATTGTGAAATGCGACGGTTTTGGCCAAAATATAGTTCAAAAAAAGGGTTTTTTGAATGAAAAATGGAGTCGCCACTTGGTATAGAGTTAGGGTGTACCAAGTCACCCAAAAATAATTTTTATTTTTGAAAGAAAAAAGTAAACAAACCCTTTTAAAGAACTTTTAGGTCTACGTAACCAAAGAAAGGGATCGGGGTTCACATTTGATAAGGGAGAAGGCAAAGGCAAAGCCTAAGGCATTCCCTTACCCTAGCCAAAGTTAGTTGCGTGACTTAGCCCCACTTTTCCTAATTCTTCTACCCAAAGTATGTATTGCATGTTGGATATGACTAATGGATGCGAGAAAAAAGAAAAATGCAATCCTAAATCTAAAATGTCTCTTATGAGGCTTTTTGGTCCCAACCACATGAGTTGTGGTGGCCAATAAGGAAAGTCCTCATAGAGGTCGCGAATGATGCAAATGAAGACTCAAGTATGAGTGCAAGTGTGAAAATGTAAGAAAACGTGCATGTGTGCGAATGTAAGACAAGTGCATGTGTGCAAATTGAGAAAATAAAGGTGTTTGTGTGCAAATGGATGAAAATATGATAGTAGATACATATAAGTGCAATTGGATGCAATTTGTGAGGTAGAAAAACAAGTGACAAGAAAAAAAAATGTGTGAACATGGCATTTGTATTGAGAAAGAGATAAGTAGTGAGAAAATGTAGATAAAGAAGGTGATGGAGTGACATGATGAGAATGAGAGTGTATGAATCTAGAGGAATGCATCAAGTCAGGTACGGGAATGACTCCTAACTTCACGACTTTAATTTTTCCTTTGATTAGAAGGAAGGACTAGCGTGCTAAGGCTATTTTGTAGCCACACTCGCTCGTTTCCCTTATCGAAAGGGGACTCTCAGGCAAATGTACCCTACAACTAGCATGAAGATGCAAAAAAACCTAAAATGAAGGGGAAAGGGTTGGAGGAGCATGTCAAATGCTAGAAAACTAAGAAAAATGCATGAAATGTAGTGAAACATGCAAGTATGTACCAACGAGAGGGGACGGCCTATTGGGTCTAGCGTTTGACTAGCCCATATCTATGAATTCCTACTAGCGTTGGACTAGTGGAAAATGGGATAATGAGCCACAACTAGCGTTGGACTAGTGTGGTGACATGCATTCATCTATCATATTCATCTACGACTATAGAAAGCAAGTAGACATACCAATCACCTATAAACACGTAGTACATAACACTTAGCATGCTCAACTAAATGCAAGAGCCTAATAAAGCAAATTAACACGTAGCAACAAAAGCAAGCAATCAATCTAATGAAGCTATTACATTTGCTAACTAAAACAAAAGGGGAAGGGGAAAAATGGACAAAAATACTCGCCGGGCCCTATCTATTACAAGCCAAAAGGTGTACACATACCCCATAAAAGAATAACTTAATAAAAGCAAAAGGAAATGAAATAAATGAAAGGAATTAAGGAAAGGCAAGGAAAGCAAAGTAGACATGCAATTCTCACTTAGCACGTTGGATCACATAGGAGAGAGATAAAAAAGAGATAAAAGAAATTATACCTCCCCGTTTGTGATGTTAGTAAAGTGAACAAGACTTAACTTGGGCTAGAATCACCAAAGAAAGGAATAACTTGGGTTAAAACTACCAAAGCAAGGGATTAATGCACCAATTTAATTACCAATTAATTACATGGAATAAAAATAACACGAAATTGAATCACTTAAAACACCCAAATAGACTAAACAACCTATACTCAAAGGTTTAAAGCAGACAAAGACCCAATTAAAAGAATTAGTCAATCATTCGAGTCCAATCGAAACATTTAAGAACTCAAAGGTCCACAAGTAAAGGACAAGATCAAATAATAGTTCAAATTGCAATCAACTTAGGACTTACTTGCAAGAGATTGGAATGTAATTGGACCTTTGTAGCATTGCTGCAAAATCACAGGGACCAAATTGATTAGTTTTTCCAATCTTCCGGGCCATAGTGGCATAAGGGGAAACTTGAGGGGTTAAAGTGTAATTTTCAGAAGTTATTTTCATGCAAAGACCATGCAAACTAGTACGAAGAAAGCATCTGCAATTTTCTTTGTTCATCCAAGACAATTTTTATTCAAAATAACTCAAATGAGTTTTAACCCATTACACTACCAGACGCGAGAACTTGAGATCAGGGAGAGAGAAAAGTTCCAACAATCTTCCGAACACAAAAATGCAATAAAGGGACCTGACCATTTGCTCAACTTCAAACCAAAATTGCAGCAGAAAAACCGAGCAACTAAACAACGCAGAAAGCTGTCCGTGAAGGGAAGCTAATGATTTTTGTCCATGAACTCCCATCAAAAAGATTATAAACACAGCTTGATATCAATCCACAAGACTTAACATGACAAACCGTGGGAGAAAGAATCAGAAGAAATGCTAAGACTCAACTTGTTTCGAAATTCTGGTTTGACAAACTCTTGCAAAGAAAAAAAACACTTCAATCACCCTCCCATCATCCGACGCCGAAAGTTAAAGGAGACAAGCTGCACATATTGAATGAAACTGCACCTAGAGCTACTGTTAATGAGCGTAAAATTCTAGCTACTGCTTCCAAATTGCAGCAAGCACGCACAAGAGATAGCATCGAACAACAAACAAGAAAATCCAAAAGGGAAACAAGCCATTCCAGCCACTTCAACAACCCAAAAGACCGAAACTTTTTCAGAATTGTTGTAACAAACCGGAAAACTACAAGTTTGTTGCAGCAGAAATTATTCTACGCTTCTCCAATATATGCAAAGTGCGACAACTATGAAAAATGCAGGAAAGATGTAAAGGAAGGAATCCACGGCAAGCATGCACATGATACTCCGTCAAATAACCAGCAATCCCAACACTTCAAACAACTAAAACAAAAACCAGCAGCCAAAGAGAGACAAAACTGTCCATGCGGCTGCAACAAGTTGAAAGATTCAATCTTGTTGCAGCAGAAACTCAAATCTAAGGATTCTAACAGGCGACCTACTTGTTGTCATGAATCTAGGAACAAAACAAGAGACTATACTTACAAGAGAATCATCACATCAGCCATCAAAAACACCGAACAAACTCACGATTCTCATAGCCTCAGCATTTGTTTATAGAAACCAAACAAAATAAAAAAAATACATCAAAACATATTAAAAGGTCATGCAACTTTGAAAACAGAGAGAAAACCTACAACTTGCTGGGCTTACTTATCACGAACATCGGCCATAGATTCCAAACAAAAACATCTCAAACTCATCACAAAACCACCACCGAGGAGCCCCAAACTATGATCCCTAAACCCCAGGTCAGAACCTCCATGCGTTCATCAACCATAAATCAAACATTAACAACAGAAAAATCCAAACTTGGCATGAGTTGGTGACTAAAATACCTTGGTGAAGATCTACTGTCGGCAATGGAGAGCTGAAATGGTGGAAGTAGTGAAAGTTGACGGTTCCAACGGCCCCTTTTGCTCCTTGGAGGAGTAGCACCAGACCTCTTCTCCTCCTTCTGTTTCTTTCACTGCCGTAGCTTCCTCCCTCAGCCGTCAACTTATCCTTCCGTTCTTGCTTTCTCTCGCTCTCTCTCGCCTCTCAGTCTTTCTTCCCAACCCTTACCGTCACTCTAGTCCTCTCCTCGTTTCTTTCTTTTGTCGTCCTCTAAAAACTCTCAAAGCTCTCCCCTTTTTTAGCCGTCGCCACTCTCGTTCCCCCTTCTCTAGCCGTCAGTCCTCTTTCTTTTATATGGCTCCCCAAAACTCAACCCTATCAACAATGGTTTGGATGAAGCCAGATGGCTTGTACTCTCCCTATCGAACGGAGCCAACCCCAGGCCGATAATGCAGCTGCAAAACCTTTTTGCTGCAGCCGAAACCAAAACGTGGATTTTCCTTTTCTTTTTTTTTTAAATAACAATTCAAGTACAATTAAATAAAATAAGCACGACTAAGCATGAAAGATAAGATGAAATGCTAATTTTCTTTTTTTTCTTTTTGTTTTATTATTATTTTTTCTTTCTTTCTTCCTTTTTTCTTTTTTTTTTCTTTTTTCCGATTAATAAACAGTAAAAGGAAATAAACATATTTTTATGAATGATTTTCTCTTTTGACAAATTTTAAAAGTCTTAAAACAATCTTGCAATAAAAATAAGTAGTTAAAAGGATAAAACGAAAATAAAACCAACATAAAATAAAAATAAAAATAAAAATAAAAGACCATAATAATCTGAGACATACCAAAAGTCTAAACCTAAAATCATGGAATCAGATAAGAATTATTACTAAAATAACAAAGAAATAAAATTAGGACAAAAATGAATAAAATAAAATACAAAAATAGTTAAAATTTGGTGTCTACAGGGCCCTATCAACAAAGTATTACACGTGTCATAAATATGATGCGTGTAATGCTCATGAACTCCCCCAATAGAGCAGGTATTGAATGGAGTGTATTACATGCTCCATTCAATACCGTTGGATCCCCTCTTATATGTAAGCATGGCAGGCCAACCTTTTAAAAAAAATTTTAAATACCCACCATGCTTATCGTTTTTTTAATGAATTTTGATACCTCTGTGTCCAATAGACAAGACAATATCTGTATTTCACTTTTTAATTTTTTTCAAAGCTGGATTGAAGTATGGAATGCATATAAGGAAAAAGGCTCACTATTAGAGCCATACTTTCTCAGTCCTACTTTCTCTTGTTTTTCATTTTTTTATTAATATTTGGAGAAATTAGCTGAAAATTCTCTATCAAGGAACTTGAAATTTGAAATTTGAACTTGTATCATATTTAAAATTTGAATTTTGAAAGTCGGAGTAGAGTGTGAGGAGGGGTGGAAGGTATAAAATAAAGAAAAAATATATGTTAACAACTTCAAATTTTGGATCCGATAGTAGGGTGTGGGGAGATGTGGGCTCAGGGTCTCATCGTTGTGTTAATTGTTGGCAAAAATTATGAAACTCTCCCAACGTTGTTTTTTCATCCATTTTACGGTCTGCGACTAATTTTATTCGAAGCGCGTCAGGTCCTTTGTGAGAGAAACTCTCCCAACGTTGTTTTTTTCATCCATTTTACGGTCTGCGACTAATTTTATTCGAAGCGCGTCAGGTCCTTTGTGAGAGAAACTCTCCCAACGTTGTTTTTTTCATTTCCATGAATTTCAAATCCGAAACCTCATGATTAAGGGATGCAAGTTCCTTCCGCTTGCACCAACATTCATTGGTTGCTTTTTCCATGTTGGTTAATGTTTGTTTGGATAGTGAACTTATCTTAAATAATATTTCGCTTGTATCATAAACACATTTTCCAACTCATCTTTTTATATTCCCAACCACCTTTTTATTTCACATACATCACATCACAAAAAGTGCTACAGTAATTATTTCAAATAATATTTGTGTTGTGGTCTAAAAGTTTTTTTTTCACATTCTACCACATCTTAACCCACTTTGAGTCGGTGGACATATTAGTAATTACAAATATTACTCTACTCATCATTTTGCTAGCAAAATCTTACACCAATCTAAATGGGAAACATTCAAATGATGAGGGAGGAGTTGGTGCCCTCCCAACAACTATTAATGGATTAACCCCGAAACAAAAAGAAAACTATAACGGATTAAGAGGAAGAATTATTGCACCTCATACACTGGAATTTAAAGTGTGAGTTTGGAATATATCAAGATCATCCTGTATGAGATTGAAGTACATCATGATCATCCTGATTTGGTACTAATGTCAAGATCATCCTGATTTGGTACTAATGTCAAGATCATCCTAATTTGACACTTTTTAGATATCCAATGACTTATTCTCCAACTTCCTTACGTGTTTCATCCTAACAACAATGGACACGTTTGGACTGCATAATTTGTTTTGCTTAATTTAGTGTGCAAATTTTAATTTGAAATCTTTGTTTGGACACGTAATTTTTTGCAAATGTTTTCCACAAGGGGATGCTAAGTTATACCACCAAACTAATAGACAAAATGGGTCTTGGAGTCAGGGTTCACGTGGTGCAAGGACCCACCATGTTTTATTCAATTCTCACCCAACACCTTTACTACCTCCGTACATTTTACTAAAATGTATTCGTTGTAAGAAAGGGGTAGTAGAAAAAGAGAACAGTCCAGAGAGCATTGAGGATTGTAGGAGCTTCCGTTTTTGCTTCAGAGATAAACTCCAGCCACCTCTCTGCAATTTCTATACCCATTTTTTCAAGAAAAAGGTTTCATCCAAAACGACATCCGCTATCCGTGCTTTCTTTCCCCTGTTGACGTCAATTACAGTGCCGCGCTTGGCACCAGTCGAGGCACAAATAGAGATCCAGATCTGGGGTAATTAACTTGCAAGTTCGCAGCTGAATACCAATTTTACTTTCCGGGTTATCAAGGGTAAAGAGCTTGAGTTTTCTAACTGGAGCTTGTGAGAAGAAAATTGAAAGTTGTCATCTGAAACAATTTGCAACGAATTTGAGAACCAGGTCAGGTGCAGTTTTTTTTTTATATATAAGTTTTTTCACACATTTGCCCAATTTATGAGTCAGCCCTAATTCGAATAGGAACGATTGAATAATAAATTTTACGCATTCTGAAATTGCAATGTTGCTGCCGGCGTAATATACTTCAGAGTTGGGCATAATTGCCGCATATAGGCACCTGTAGACACGATATTTGTGAGTTAGGATGAAATTCGATGTTTATTTTAAATCGTGTTAAGGCATGATTAGGACTGGCCTGAAAGTTAATAATGCCTGCTAAAACTTAATTGGACTGATTGGTAGAGTAATCTTGACTGTCGGAGATCTTCTATTTTTTTAGGTCTGTTTTGCATCGAAAGGCCATAAACGGAATTTGTATGTTGCTGAAGTATAGCTGCTATTTCAAAAAAATAACCGAATTTCTGAGGTTTAGAAATATGATGAAGTAGGCATAACTTGTTTACATGTTGAAGTTTATAAATATCTAAGTATGCTGAAATAGGATTCAAACCTGTTATTTCCCTCTCCGGTGAAGTATAAACACATGCCTGCTCTTGTTTGAAAAAGATGTACAAGTCTAAGTCCATTAACTGATATACACGTCTAAGTCCATTAACTTATTATAAGTCTATGTTGTAATGCTATTTTAGTGTTGCTTTTTGAAGAACTGGGTAAAAAATGAAAACGAAATGAATGCTGGCTGTTTTTACAGATAAAGACCATAGGCAAGTTTCCCAGACGGTCGTCCATCTCCCTCTCCCATCCAGTAACGAAGATTGAGAATAGAAGATAACTTGGAACCAAAGCGTTTTTTAAACTACTTCATTCAAGTGGATTTTACTCATGAGCTGCATCCTATTAACACACCTTACGTGGAGTAAATGTCTAACAAGCGCAGGCTATCATTGTCCGGTCCAACAACCCCCGTCCGTGCATTCGAGGCTTCTTCCGTCCACTCATTCACAGCCTCAAATGACTACATCGAGTCCTTAGTTAACTACTTCAAGGTAAGGCCATCCTAAAATATAATACACTGTCCAAAAACAAGACTTGCGCTATGGATTTTCACGCTGCTGCCCTGTTTAGCCACTTTCATACATCCAGTTAATTAACATTCTTCGGTGTACTTGTTGAACTTGGCTAATCAATTATTGAATATGTGCCTGTTTACTCCATTCAATTTTTATGCTAGCACCTGCTAATCACTTGATTGTTTGAGGTACAGCTTGGGTTCAAACAAATAAGTATTTCTAGAAAATAGGACAAATACTTATTGGAGTTCTTCCACATATTGAGTCAGCCCTAAGGTTGCCACTGCTGCATTGGAATTGGAAATTAGTAGTTAAGTTTTGAGTCACAAAGATATATTTATCTAAAATCTGTAATTGTTTGACAGTTTAATATTCGTTTGCCAGTACTACAAACTGATATACACTTCTTTTGGTCTTTAATCTCTAGATGCCTCGTGACCATATCACCGCAAAAGCTCATTGGGATGAAAACATGGAAATGCACTTCTGTATGACATACATCGAGTGGAAAAAAAGTGGGGAGTGGAATCCAAACATCTCACCAAGGCAAACTGGATGAAACTGGCTGCCCATCTTAATTCCAATTGGGGAAAGCAGTATATGTGGATTGTCTACCATTCGAAGTACACGCGTTTGAGGAGGATTTGGCGTGCATTTGCCAAATTAAAAGGTCTGCGACTCTCAGCCGAAACTGGAATTGGGTGGGACGAGAATAGGAGATGCTTTATGGCCGATGAATCTCAGTGGAGGAATCTGCAAATGGTAATCTACCATCCAAATCAAGTTAAAATTTTGGCAACAGAATTTCATGTTTACAATTTTTTCCTTTGATGCTTAATTCGTAACTGCCGAGCTGAGTTGTGACTTGTTATGTTACCTTACCGGCAATGGAATAATTTTAAGACTCGATTAGTTCTTGGCTACTATGGTAGAATATGATGAATAAGTATTCATGTGCTCACAAATAGGTGTATCTTGGCTTTATTAAATGATTTCTATTTGAGACTTAAAGGATAATTTTTTTTATTGAACAGGAGAATAAAGACTATAACCAGTTCAGATACTTCCAGTGCATCGACAAATATACGATACTATCCGAGGTCTTTGAAAGAGAAACTGCAACTGGAAGCCAAGCAACTTCCTCCTTTGCATCTTCATCTTCGCGTGTGCTTCGACAAATGCCGGCTACTCATTTGGGAAGGCAATCAAGTTCGCATTTTGGCGATGAATTGCTCACCGGTGACCCAGATATCACATGCTACGATATAGCTCCTAATGTTGGAAGAAAGAGAGGATCGGCCAGCGTAGGGGCTACAAACTCGGGTTTCGGATCTCGCCAGAGCAAGTCGAGCATTCTGATAATCCATTCGTTGAGTGTGCCAACTCTCTCAACAACCTAGCCTCAGTAAAACTGCAAATTAAGGATCATCGCGCCAATGACTTTGAGAAATATGATGTCACAATGGCAACTCAGGTTATCGAGTCGTTCGAAGGCCTGTCCAAAGGAAGGAGAGTCACGACTCTTTTACAACTCCAAGATGACAAATGGCGTAAAACTTTTCTGACTATGTCACGCGATCTTCAGGAGTACTGGATTAACAAACTACAGGTTCCCGATGAGAAGGGACTAGATGAAGATTAGTTGGCAGTTTAAAAAATGATTAGTTGGCAGTTTCAAAAATGATTAGTTGATTAATTGCTACTTTAATTTCCAAAGTACTTTGAATGAATTACTTGCGGATTGTGGTGCACGGGCTGAATTTCTATTGTTATATTGTATTAGTGGTGCAACATGGTGCTTGGCTGTTGTTATATTATAGAGGTCGTTGGACAGTGACGAATTTCTGTTCTTATACCTATATGATAGGAATGATCTTCGGCACTTGCTTGTGCTCGGGTTGCCATGTTATATTATGAACTGAACTTATATTAGTGCATGGACAGCATGAGGTCAGGGTGACAAATAAGATGTATACACCACGGAAACTAACTACTTCAAATGGCAAACACCAATTGCTTGCGGCCATGGTTGTACTTATTAAAAGTTCTTTTTGAAAACCAACGGCCTTTTTTATAAATTGTATGCTTATATTTTAATTTCCTGACAAGTAACTTTATGAAATGACCCTTTTATTGTCCATTGAAAACATAAGTACCCAAAATACCATTTTGGTGGGAAAAATTACTACTTACGTATACAAATTTTAACTTTACATCTAAATGTCTAATTGGTAAATTTTCACTTCAAATCTTGACAAGAATGAAATTAGAGTATCATCGGTAAATTTTCATATGAAATTGGTCCAATAAAAGCAACAAAGTTGTCAAGGCCGTCCGAAATTGAAAACCACATTAGTAAAAGTTATATTGAACTAACAAATTTCAAACAAACTTCAAATTACTTACTTTTGAATGCTACTAAACTTTTCTTCCCAAATGCATCATTCGTTCAAATAGGAATGATACACACGGGTCCAGCAAATACGAGCTTTTTCTCCAAAGTGCCAAGTATTTGTCCTATAGTACTGCAAATGAAACATGGGGTGAGCAGCTTGCGGTCCTCGCAAAAATGTATCCTAATATTATATTAAGAAATTGGTCAAGTACTCTGTCTAGGAGGTATCATTGGTTAAGAAATTTTCCTACTATGTGATCTCATATAAGATTTTTAGTGTGGCTACTAGCGTGTGTGGGGACTGCACGGGTTGATATGAAGGGACTTCACGTACCCAGATACTTCCACATGAGTTTTGCTTTCTCACATGCATTTTTGCAGACTACACATCTTCACGGATGTCCTAGTTGGACAGGCGAACTGACACAGCTTCAAATAATTATGGCCTCAATTCTCACCACCGAATGCTTTTATAAGCATGCACTGGCAATATATACCAATCGCTCCTACCCATCAAATTTAAAATTTCTAGAGAATTGCTTCCCACAGCCTATAACCTACTTTTACTTTTCTCTCATTGTATATAGTACTCCCTTTTACGTGTATAACTTCAACATGTATGGAGGTGCAACCAGTTCGTCCTCGGACGAAAACGATATTCTATTTGTCGCCTGTGCGGCCCTGTTGTTCGGTCCAGATGCAGAACCATTCGGAGGTCCTATCCAGAAGGTTCCATGTAGGACATCAACTTTAACTGGCAGACAATGGGTTGAAGAGGTGATGTCAGGGCACCACACCCGAATTATGGATGCAACAAGGTTAACCGTTGATTCATTTATGAGATTGTGTAATATATTGGCCGACTGTGGATTTGTTCCCCAGCATCATCAAAAAAGGGTGACGATAGAGGAGGCACTGGCGATGACTTTAGTTATGATGAGTCACAATATGCGGATGCGCATGATTGCGGACCGATTCAACCACTCGCTTGAGATAGTGCATCGGAATATTCACGAAGTTATCAAAGGTCTATGTACATTTGCGCAATTCATCATCACTCCAAGGCGGTACTCGGTAGGATGAAGTCCATCCAAAAATTATGAATGATCCCAGATTTTATCCATGGTTTGAGGTATGCTTGGCTAAACCTAATCCTGTAACTGATTCATCTTGTAAACTTCTAATTGGTTGGTTTGAGGTGGAATGTATCTGTGTAGCCTAAATTACACCTGAGTCTTTGTTTGCTGACTCATGCTATTGTTGTTTAAAGGCATTAGTGCCACTTTAAGTCTTTAGCTAATTAAAAATGCTAGGCTAATTCACTAATTGCGTGTATGCACATTACTTATATCTTGTGTGTATGAGTTGACTTATATTGATCTTATCCATATAACATCAAGTAAAATAAGAAAAATTGGTATTAATGGAATTGTTATATGAACTTGTTAAAGAAAAAAAAATCAAAACAAGATTATTTTAGGATGAAATTAAAAATCCAAGTAACACCTCTATAATTTGAATGATTTTCTACTAACGTACCAATTAACATCACAATTATTATATATATATATATATATGAAACCTTAATTCATATTTATATTAGTTTGTATAGTAATTGATAATAACAGAATTTGTAGAGCAAATGAGAATAATGGAAGTGGCAGATCCAAACTAGAAACCATAAACCCGGTCCGTGCCCATTATTCGCAAAACCCCTTCTTGGTTTAGAAGCGGCCTCAATATTTTTGGAGGTCCATTAGAGGAAAGAGATAGTAATGGGCTTCTGTGACATCATGAAATAGGCAAATACAAAAGCTTGCACCAATGAAGCAAAGATGTATAAAAGAAACATCGCAGGCCTCAAAATTGATGAAGTATACACCTGGTCCTGAAGTGATTAATGAACTATTTCATCAGTTGCTTCGGATGAGCAATTAATGGGGGTTTTATTGTAGTGATTTCATCATTACAATTTTTTAATTAATTAATATATGGGGGTTTTAATTAAACCCGATGATGAAATATATTGAGGGTTTTAATTTATTGTTGTATACATATGTTTAATTAAAGCCCCCACTAATCAACAAGATGAAATATTTCGCTCATTAAGTAATATATTTTAATATTATTGTAATCATAGTTCGTCATCTTGTTTGCTCATTAATTAACCTGTTTACCTAATATTTTTTTAAGCAAATTTAGTTTGTGGGAAAAAACTAATAATACACTAATTTTGTGGGTAATTGCCTTAATTCATTAAATTCGTCAAAATTTCCACCTTAACTTTTTTGTTTTTTGTAAAGGACGCAGTTGGGGCCATTGACGGGACACATATGCCTGCTTCTGTTCCGAGTGGACAGGAGGTGGCATAGACAAATAGACATGGAGTGCAATCACAAAATGTGTTGGTTGTATGTGATCATGATATGAGATTCGTATACGTGTATGCAGGTTGGGAGGGAAGTACCCATGATGCTCGTGTTTTAGATGGGGCTCTAACGGGCCCAAATCATTTCCCAATGCCCCCCAGGTATGCGAGTTAAACCATTTGTTCTTTCTATTTAGCATTAATTTCGCACTACTAATGGCTATCATTTTCGACAATACGTTTGGAATAGGCAAATACTACTTGGTTGATTCCGCGTACCGAAACTTACCCGGTTTCTTACCACCCTATAGAGGACGCCAAGCAGATGTTAGTGGTCGTAGAAGGGGGAGATTTGTCATGGCCAAGGAACTTTTTAATTACAGACATTCTATGCTCCGCAATGTCATTGAGCAAACATTTGGTGTTCTTAAAAGGAGATTTGCTATCTTGCGGGGCGCCATACCCCACTACATGATGACTACTCAGATAAACGTTGTTATTGCTTGCTGTGTTGTGCACAATTGCATTAGAGATCAACAACCGAATGACTATTACTTCGCTAATCCCGATATAGGAGATCTAGACACAAATGGTGCAATTCCTCCCTATCTGGAGATACAGCCACTACATTCCCCTCCCGAAGTGATTAACCAATGGATCGGTATGAGAGATGCAATGGCCAATCATATGTTCAATACCTATAAAAATACACGCCAGCATTAATTCAATTATGGGTGAATTTATATTAATCTTTTTTTAGCTGCTAAGTTAAAAAAAAACCTCTTTTTAGTAGCGTCGGTTTATGCTACCTTTGGAGAAAGGGGTATGTTGTGCCTGACTATTATGAACATTTGATATCGTTTGATTCCCATTATCCTTTCATTTGAGTTATTTTTCACCTACTTATATAGCTGTAACCTTCTGTAAGCACTCGGCAGGTATACCTTCAAACCTGTATTTTCATTATGCAAACGGAGGCACAAAGAAGAAAACATGCGCATGCTTGTTTACTACTACCACCGCGTTGCTTTATTATTTGTTCTATGTTCTGTGCGTAAATCAGGATTTCAAATCGAAATCCTAACTAATTTTCAAAGTGAAGGCCCCACTCGTTTGACCAGGTAAGCAAATTGGGGGAATGAAGTACTTCAGCCTCGAATGGGTCTCGCATGTGTCCATCAAAATAGCACCATCCGCCACTTACTCCTTTCTGCCAGCTTTTTGTAATCATAAATGCATGTCATTTCACAATAAATGAGTCCCTTATGTTCCAATAAACTAAATCATGCAAGTAAAAAATCTGAGGTAAATTATGTAAATTTGGCCAATCCAAACGTATCCAATGTAATTGTATCTACACAATCTTCACATTTGCTATTTCTTCTTTTTTTTATTTAAAGTAATTTACCCAACTTTTATGAGATAACTCTTTTTTTTGTTTGTTTATTTGTTCAGAAGAATTTTTTTTTTGTCTATTGCACTTACCTTTTTTTAATCCTTTTTTCATTTAAATGTAATTTAGCCAACTTTCTTTTGCTAAGACTTTTTTAAGCACAAGGTAGATCTTCAAGATTAATTGACCAAAAAAAAAGAAGAAAAGTACAACAGTAAATTATTAAAAAAATATATAGAATATAAAAAAAATTGCTTTTTTTGCATCAATTGATTTGTCTATATGCACCCAAAAGTAAAAATTGAAGAATAAGTGGGTCCTTAAATCAAAATGGTTCCATAATAATTGTCGCAATATGAAAAATTAAAAGCAAATGATGGTTTTAAAATTTATTTATAGACTTATGTCCAATTAGGTATCCTCATGTTACATGTTACATGTTTGAGCATATTAAGCTACTTCCTTTCGATAATAAGAATCATGGTCATAATATAAGTTGTACATTTTAACACAAACACAACCCTTATCATTTATAATATCAAGTGAAAATAAATATCGGCAAAACAAAAATTATCTATAATAATACATAAAATATTTTTAGAAAAGAGAAAAGAACTTTTAATCATTAACACACTTAAATGAACAATAACCTAAAAATGGAGAAAAAAGTGACAGAATCCAAATAAAAGATCTGCAAAAAGAAAGTAGTAAGAATGACAACAACAAAAATATTGAACTGAAAAGAAAAAACCTTGCCTTCATAAAAAGAAAATTTATTCATTCTTAGAACCGTGACATTGGACAAATCTACCTTTAAGAAACCATTTATTGCATGACTTTTATATGTCCTTACTCGCAATAGTACCCAGTATTGATTTATCTATATCATAAGTTCAAGACATCAAAGTTTAAAAAAAACATTACTCATATTTCATACATGTGCGGAGCACGTGCATTTTTCTAGTCTAACAAAATGGCTTTAGCTATGATCACCAAAAAACAGTAACAATAATTAAATCTGAAGATATACAATATCTTGGATTATAATTATAGTCTGTCACATAGTGTGATTGAACAATTGCATGTTGATTATATGTATTGTGAGAGAGGGAAAAATCTAAAAAAATAAACCTCCATTTCAACCCTACGAGCCAAAAGCAGAAATTCATTCTAATATTTGTCATTGATGGTAATATCATTTGTACTTTCGAGTTTTGAGAATTAATGGTGAGTACAATCTAATACTAACACAAAGCTTCTACACAATATAATAATTACACAATATTAGTTGCCCAACAAAACACGCATTAACTAACTTTCCCGTAGAGGCTAGTAGAAGCTGCACTATTAACTTTTCCGTAGTCCCACCGTTTCTTCGGGGTTGGGAGGTTGGGTAGTTAAGTTCCTGGGTTTGCTTCAAGAGTTGCCGGCTTTTGAGGTTAAATTTGGGATTAGGTTTAATTAACTAACTTCAAAAGTCTGAAAAAAAAAAAAAAACAAAACACACATTAACAACTAATGGCAACTGATGTAGAACCAAAAAAACTAGAACTATTCCACAAAAAAGGCAACACCCAATATTTTTTTTTATTTGTTTGGTTCGAGCAGTAAAATGGGAAGGTTGGTTATTAGTGATAATAATGGTTTCAAGGCTTTTAAATCTGATGATGGATCAAAAATTGGCCTTTCTTGTTATTTCTTAGTGCGTTGATAAATATTACTGATTGTGTATGTTCATGTATACATGAGGTACCTAGACAATACTACATTGTAGATAATAGTGTCAATCACAACTCATTTGTATTGACCCACCCAAATTCGCACGTTATTAAGTGGATTTGGATATGTAATGTATTTTGAATGGGGTTTAAATGAGTGACTCAATTAAAACCAATTAATTGATGGGTAGTGGATTGACTCGCTTCATCCATTTATACCCATTTAAGAATAATTGCAGATTCAAATTCAATTTTTTGGTGAAAATTAAGGGAATAAATTTGAATTTCTTGCTAATCTAATTACAATAAAATATCATTATTTCTTATCAAACTACATGCAAAAAAATTTTAAAACAAGAATTTCAAGCAGGTCATAAATAGATAATTGGATATATTCATAATTATTTATTTAATGCGTAAAAATAGGTTGACCCATTTTAACCTGTTTAATAAATGAAGATAAATAGGTCGACTCATTATACTCATTACCTAATCATGACTAGTTCACATCCATTCGAATCACTCATTTCGATACTTCGAATTGTAGGTGTATGTGGCTTGCTTTATATGATTTGGTTTGTGTTGCATTTCTTAACCCTACGTAATATATTTTGAGCTTTCCATTCGAGTAATTTTTGGTTGGTTTGTTTGCTAATAGTTTTCGGAGTTGGTGACCAAATTTGAAGGGCCTAGCTCCACCCCACCTCAAGAGGATTATAGTATGATGTATTGGTTGGTTTGCTTGTTGACGCTTATGGGAGTTGATAACCATACTTAATGGGCCTCCACTCCATCAGTCTCAAGAGTATTTTGACACGATGTTGCTAGTAAGACCTTCCTCCATTCCAACAAATTAAATGGGACTGGGAGCCCCAGATTGATCCAACAAAAAAAGTTTGGAGGCACAGAAATCTGTGACTAGATCATCGGAGATGGAGGATATTGACGGTGAGGCATACACTCTAAGCCAATTCAAAGATGGGCTGTTAGAGGATGAGATTCGGCAACTCATCAAGGCCTATACCAATCTTGTGAAATCTCACCCAACCCAACCCATTCCCCTAGGGCCTGGATCTTTTCATGGCGTTTCATTCCTCTGCTGCTGCTAGTACTACTTTCTTTGGCGTGTTCATAAAAGAGATTTTGATCAAGATCACATCTTGAGGGTTCTTATTAATTTTTCAATCATGAAAACATTTTTTTAATCCTTCTTTTTTGTTGTTTTGTTTATATATAAAGTCAAATCTTTGTTATCTGGTGGATCACAAGTTTATGTGAATATGCTCGAATCTCGAAAAGCTAATTAAGACTCTTTTTAATTCATGATGTCACATCTATTATCTCAATGTTACAATTTTGATTTATTTCGAGTTTCAAGATTTTTGCTATAGGGATTGATTTCAAGATTTATTTCGAGTTCTTATTAATTTTTCAATCATGAAAAGATTTTCTTAATCCTTCTTTTTTGTTGTTTTGTTTATATATAAAGTCAAATCTTTGTTATTTGGTGGATCACAAGTTTATGTGAATATGCTCAAATCTCAAAAAGCTAATTAATACTCTTTTTAATTCATGATGTCACATCTGTTATCTCAATGTTACAATTTTGATTTATTTGGAGTTTCAAGATTTTTGCTATAGGGATTGAATTGTATTGCTTCTTGCTATTGACCATTGATTGAAGTGGCAGCTGCCATTTTACTAGTTCAAGTTAGATATAAAAAGGGATCAATTTCTAGATGATTTAGCACGAGGAGAAATGCAGTGTTGCACAGAATCTAAGATATTTGGCTTTGGTATGGCTCCCTTAGTTGCAGGGGCAAGAATGTGAGCAACAGGAATATGTACCAAGGCCTTACACACGTCTTTGATTCCATCTTTGAGGGTATGAAAGGGGTTGCTGAGTTACTTGCTCACCCAGCTCATGTGGAATTTGCTAATCTCTTCCTCCCTCAACTCAACAAATTCCTTCTTGTTGATTACATGTCTACTGTAGTCCATCCTTAGGTATTTGGGCACAAATCATCGTTTATCTTCTTTCCTTTTTTTTTGGTTACGTTTTTTTTTACCTTCAACTGTCAGGAACAAAATTCAAATTCTAAACTTGACAATGAAAAAAACTTTAAAAACCCTTTCTTGGTCATTGGACGGATCCCAACGGTTACTTTTATCGTTCTTCCTTTATTCAACACCCTATTTCCTATTTTTTTATGCATTCACTTGTATCAGAAATTATTGTTTACCTTTTATTGTACTTTTGATGCGATACTCATAAGCACCTGCTTCTACCTCGGTATATTCCGTCTCCTTGGCAAGAAGAAGATTGAAAAAGGATAATACAGTTGAATTTACCATTAATTTTGGTTGGAGAGCTTGGGAATTAACATATTTTTTTTAGTGTAAACAGAATGACTCGAACCCGAGACCTCTTACTTACACTCCCTCCTCCATACCATCCAACCCATCCCTCCCCCGAACAACATTTAGGATGAAACAATTCATGCTGTTACATTAGCAAAATCTGTTTCTGCAAAATATAGATATATTATATATATATATTAGGATTAATGTAGCTAGCTGAATAATAAAAAGAAATTTCTAAATAATCAATAATGATATATTAATGTAGCTAAATCTACTCTGGAATCAAAACAATACTACTGTATTCTTGGTTGGGCTTATGGCTCAATCAAAACAGTCAACTTTCCTCGCAGTCAACTTTGCATACTTTTAAGTGTTGTTATGATTAATTTTGAAAATCATTCCTTAATGTATAACAAGACGGGGAGTATAGCAAGATGATTGAAGTTCTAAATTAAATATTTGGTGATAAAATTCAGCCAAGAAACTAAAATCCCTAGCAGCTAGAAATGTTTTAAAAGAGCAATACCGTCATAGCACCGCATACTGACATTGTTAAAGAACAGGGAGAGGGGATTCTACATTTCATCCTCTCGAATTTCTATCTATTTTTTCACTTCTTCTAAAAACTAAAAAGATCGGACTGGTGGTCTCCCTCTAATGGATTTTCTTTTTTTTTTCATTTTTCTAATAAAATTTCTTCTAAGTTTTTTTTTTAATGAGAGTTTTCTGTTTCTTTTAATGATTCCTAATGAGAATTTTTTGTTATCCTAGAAATTCCTTTTTTTTTCTTATTTTATTGTTAGACCTAAATTTATTTTAGATCTGGTTGTCAAATCTGAATTCATTTTGCTGGATCTTGAATCTATTTTGATAAATTTCATCATCATTATTAGATCTTAAAACCGTTGATTAGCAAAACCTAACGATTGCAAGATGTTCAAAAAAGGATCCTCAACAATTTATCTATTGGAAGATGATTTTGAAATTTTTTGTATATTTCAAATCTATTTGTATCTATTAAATTGCAGATTTGTAATTTTTAATACATGTTTAATCTGTCATTATAGTAGTGACGTAAATCAAATCATACTGGCTAATTCTGACAATCTGTTAACAAAATTTTTTAAAAAAAAAACATTGTTAAAGAGCAAGTGAAAAGGCAATAATAATAGGGCAAAATGATAGCACCGGTTAGCCCACACATCTCCTAATCGTATTATCGGCACATGTACCTTCCGACAACTCATTGACCCCGTGAAATGACAACGTTGCCCACCAGGTATAGCTGTCCAAATTCCATTTTAATCATTTAGGATTAGCTTTTGGGGCATTTGATAAGTGGATTTCATATTAAAGAATGAAAAATTCCAAAATTAGTTATAATAACACCTATCGTTTGGTTAGGTTAATCGGAATGAGTTAATAGGGATTATAGGCCAATTATATGGTTTTGTGATTAACTACTTTTTAGTAGAGAATCAATGTTAACTCATACTTTTTGTTAAAAAAACAAAAAGTTACAGAATACTAGGAAAAATTGAGAGAGTTAGAAAATTTAGAAAAAAAAAGGAAATAACACGAAGTGGTAAATTTTATACTTAAATTTTAGTTATGAAACCCTAAGTTTTAACAAAATCCATTATCTTTAACTAGTGAATAATAGTGACAGTGATAAAATAAAATAGAGGTTCTGAATTCTAATCACCCTGCCCCTCCCCTCCTCACTTATTCTTATATATATGTGTGCGCGTGTATATATATATATATATATATATATATATATATAGTGACAATGATAAGGATCAATGAACTTTTATCAAATGGCTCCTAGGATTATGATATTAAAGTTCAACATGTTTAATACCAACCAGCATGGTTCTCCATCGCTGCATTGGGTCACGAAGCCAGAATTGTAGAAGCACAAAAAGGTGGTGGGTACAAAACTTCTTTTAACATAAGAATTAGAAGGCCCATAACATGTCAGCGAGAAGAAGAACATTGGACAATATGACTAATTGGCAAGATGAATTTAAACCTAACCCATATCTATACCTACCTCAGTTATGCTTTTGCCCAAAAGCTTATTATGATGGTGAAAGAATATTTTTCACAAAAGAGCAAAGAACGTTGACTAAGAAATATAGGTGACATCTTTCTAGAGGGAAAATAAAGTGGTTGACTGGAGAATTTCTCATCCCAATTGCTGTACATCATTTTCTCAATCTCTAATTTCTCGATTGGCATTTTCAAATCGAGCAAATTATCTAGATGGCCACTAAACTTTTGGAATCGTCGAGTTTTGACCATTGAACTATTAAAAGTTTAGATTTTGGGACATTCCCTCAAATTTAATGATTAATTGTTAACTATACCAAATTTGAGTGCTCGGACGATTCACGAGAGAAAAGAAAGGGGTATAGTTAACGATTAAATCTAATGAAATGACTCGAAATCTAAATTTTAGATAGTTCAGTGACTAAAATCAGATTTTTAATAGTTTAGTTGTCAAAAATTTAATAATCGTCCTGATAATTTGCTCTTTCAAATTAGTGCCTAATTTGGAGCTCAACACTAATGTCAAAGTTTCGCCGCAAAAGAAACTCGTTTTTGCTAACGTTCAAGCTCTAATTCATTGTTCTTATACCATTTTGGATTCCAAAGCAACATTGGCTGCTTTGTGACAAATGAACCTCAAAAGCATGAAATGTTGTTGCGAGCCAACTGTATAAAAAAAGTCTAAAAGCCGACGAAGCTTGGGCTGAATTGCAACTGCTTACGGGTTGACTTCCACATTTCCACCAAAAAGAAGTGTTTAAAGGACTAAAGTGCATGATTTATCCAAAAGGAAAAGACAAAAATGCGTAAAGCCCAAAGGCCATATAAATCTTCTCCTTACCAACGTGTCATCTTTCGTACAAGAAACCCAATAAGTAAATGAAGCCCTTCTTTGACAATTTGTCGTTTTACTAAAATTATTATAAAAAATATTGATAAGCAAAATTGACCAAATTTTCTTGTATAGTCATTTTAATTAATAACTTCTTGTATAGCCTGCCATGGTAATTGGTGGAGAAAAGATACACGTGTCCAAAATCATTAATTATGATTCCTTCATAAACTTGGTAATAATTTACCATTAGTATTTAGTGTAATATTCTAGTAATATGTCTTTTTCTTTTAATTTTTTTCTTGTAGGAAAGGGCCGAAATTAAAAAAGTGAGATGAGAGAATGGGGATTTGACTTGCTATGCTTCTTTGCCTGCTTTTTTTTTTTTATGTGAAAATCATTATTTACGTAGACAATTAAACCAATTCCATGCATGACAACTTCTTTAGGGAATTCATATTTGACAATTACATATTTATTGGTGGTAATGTCCTTGACTCTTTAAATTATGTAAAAAGACAATATTCTCTCTAATATATCATTGTAATCATAAATAGTTCATTTTGTCCCAAGTTGTAATGTACAATAAAAGAGGTAAATGTATATTTATTGTGTTCCTATACAATTAAGAATATTAAAAGAATGTGATTAACAAATAATAAGTGTCAATAACAACTTCCTTTCTTTAAATGAGCATTTTTATGTGTATATAATCTATGAATAAATAATTCGATGCTCCATTTCCAACCATCCGTTGTTGAAAATGTGTAAGCATGTAAGGACTCAAAACTATCCGCTATCTAGTACGAATGGGAACTTGAATAAATTGGGATGCGAGTGAAGAACTGCGTGACGGTGTCGACGCCGTTACCATTACCGTCAATTTAGGGAAGGTGTCACTGAGGAGTTTTAGATAGTTTGTAAATTACTCCAGTTATATTTGAAAACTTACAAATATAACATATCGAAATTCTTTAAATTGACGATACTGTTAGAACACTTTTTTAGAGTTAGAGCAATTGTTTAGTGCTCAAAGGTACTCACTGTTATTTTTTCTACCAAAGATAATTTTTTCTTTTGTATTTTGTGAAAGTATCGCAATTCAAGAGGTGAGTGATAATTTTAAAAGTTTAATAATAGATCATGTTGGATCCTTAATCCAACGTTGGATTTATATGTGAATAATTATGTATTACAGACCGTCAAATAAGGTTAAATTCAATTATAGGGGCTTTAATGTATTTAATAGGATGTGGATCTTTAATGTGTAGAGATTTAAAAGTAATTCCTATTTCTATGATGGGTTGAAATGGAAATCCAAAAGATAACAGGAAAGTTATATATAAATAAGGTTATGGTCGGCCCCTGGGGTAGGTCGGCTGGTTATGGGAACAACCTCATCAGGGCCCAGGTCGTGTGGTCGATCCTGCCTCTTTACTAGGGGTGTTTCGCGAATCGAGCCGCTCGCGAGCCGATCACGAGCGGCTCGAATACGAGCTCGACTCGAGCTCGTCAATATCGAGTTCGAGTCGAGTTCGAGCTAATTAAGTCGATCTCGAGCTCAAAAACATTAAGTTCGTTGGCTCGAGAGCGGCTCGCGAGCTCAATTATATATATTTTTTTATTTTTTATTTTAATAGTAAAATTATATATATATCCCTAATATTTTATTATTTATTAAAAAAATTATTATTTTATTCATTTTTAAAAATAAATATTATTATTTTATTTTTTAAAAATAAAATAATAATATTTATTTTTTTATTTTTTAAGCTCGAGCTCAACTCGAATTTGACTCGAGCTCGAGCTTCACAAAATTAACTCGAGCTCGGCTCGATTAGCCAAAGCTCGACTCGAGTTCGGCTCGTTTGCACCCCTACTCTTTACCACTCTAGGTCTCTTGGGGGGCGGGGGCTCAAGGTGTAGTGGGATTAGTCGGGGTAATACCCGGATACCCACTGTATTGACAAAAAAATAAAATAAAAAATAAGGTTATGGTCCCTAAGTCATATATATTATCTTATTGTCGTATTTTTAGTACCATAAAATAGCTATTTCTTGATATCCCATCGTCAGGAAAGATACTAGAGAGAAACATGTTGACTTGGAAGGCCACCCTAAAATCTTCAAAGATTCAAGTACCAGTCAATCAACATAAATATAGATACTTGTTCATATTACAGTTGTATTCAAATATCTGATATTGGTATGCTGGAAATTCCTACAAAGCAACCTTCCTTTTTTGTTATTTTAAAAAGAAACCACTCTTATGAGATATCATATTTGCCCTTCACAATTATCACGAACTAGCATTTTGACTCGTGAAGGGTTTATATTTCAATTCAAAATAATAATATATACTTCTACATTGAAGTACATGATAGAGGATATGAAAAAAATTAAAAATTTTAAAGAAGTTGTGTTTAACATGTTAAACAAAATTACTTCATAAGTACAAAATGGACTTTTTTTTAATTTTAACATCTTAAATAAATTGAAACCCAAATTGGTTTGCCTATTGTCTATCAATATACGATAAGAATTTAAATAAAATAATTTAATTTATAATTATTTACATGATAGAGTAATTGTAAACCTATTTATCAATAGTCGAAAGATGTCATGTTATATCGACATATAAAAAATTATAATATAAAAACATAAATTATAACTAATTCATTTTTCTCGATTTTAGAAAAACTTTTTCTCCCATCTTGTACCCTTAAAATTGTTGAGTGCTTTTATAAAATAGTGTTTTTCCATATATATTAACATAGATTACAAAAAACTCTTTGTAAGATACAAAATACAGTTTTTAGAATTATTAAAAACTATCATCTTTTCCGTCCTTTCTTACTTGCCAACTGGCCATTTCCTACCTCCTATGATTTTCATACGTCCTATTGCGGTGCCATCTTTTCTATTGTTTTTTGCCATCTCTGTCATATTCGCATAATTCCTTTTTTTCCCCTCATCTCTTCGCACAATCTTGTTATTCACTTACCTTTTTAGACTTTTCCCGTAACTCCTTAACTTCTCACAATTCTCTTCCTCTCTACCTCTAACTTTCTATACTTGCCACTTAATTTTTATCCCTTTCCCCTTATCATTCTCCTAAACCCTTGGATAGTCCCCAACCTCTATCCAGCATGGCAACCTCCTCCATTCCCCTTTCCTCTACTTCTCCCTTTTTCTTCTACCTATCCAATTAGAATAAAGTAATATAACAGTTTTTCATTCTAGATATATTATGTTATAAAAAATCTATAGATTTTTCTTATATATTTATAAGAATTACATACATATATGTATATAACATGCTCTGTGTATGTTGGAATTTTCTTTTTGGTAGTAATTGTAATCGGCATTTCTCACATCTATTGGTTTGAGAGTCCAAATTTTTTATTTTTATTTAAAATATAACTTAACATATTGTCAATGTTACACTATTATAAGGTGAATTTGGTGAATAAAATATAAAAATAAAAATTCAATACAAAAGTATAAAAACACCAAATTTAATTATTTTTCATATGCATTTTGAATTAAATAATTTCAAATTTTCAAAGGAGAAGTTGAATCCATTTTCAATTGTTATTTCTTTTATTTTTGGTAGAATTGGTGTTGTTTTTATTATTTTTTTTGTCAAAAATAAATATTTCAAACAAAAATTTCCATATCAAGATGCTGGTAGTACTTTTTTTTTAGTTAGTGATTTCATAATTTAGGTTTCATGAATGGTATCATTCTCAATTTTTTAAATCCATGACCAATGAATATTATTTCCTTTTCATTTTCTATATAATTTGTCATCTTAGTTAGAATTACTAAGTTGAAGGGCAAAGTGTTATTATTCACTTTTTTACTTTTAGTTGTTTTGTTTTGGTGATATTTCCTTTTTATTTAGGCTCACATTAATAGACTTTAAACCAAATTCCTATGTAAGTGGAGTTACTTCTCACTTTTTGAATCCAAAAGGTATGAAAAGATATATAACAATTTAAAAAATAAAAATTCTATAAAAAAAAATAAAGAGTTGAAAGCATTCTGATTTAACTATTCTAAAAATCCCTTCTCAAATTTATATAGATACAGATACTCCCATTAATTATCATGGGCTCTATGCATATCACTCCAAAAGGTTGATGGCTGTCATTGGCTAAAAATGGTAACTTTTTATTGCGTTCAAAATAATTTACACTGTTGATCAAAAAACATACAATTTGTTCAAATAGACAAAAGTGTTCCAGAATGGTTTCAGCGGTAACTGTTTGTGTTCTTAACCCCATTTCCAACCATCTCGCAATGGAATTGTGTAATCATTTCAAACTCAAAGAACTAAGGGTGTGTTTGGATTACAATTTTATTTAAAAAAATTTCTACGTTTTTCATGAACATATTTTTTAATCATATTTTTATTTTACATATATCAAATCGTTACAGTAATTATTTTACAAAAAATTCAGAAAAATACAAACATTCAGTATCGAATACAAATGGGCAAGAAGAGATGTACGTGCCTTGAGGACTGGATAACGGTGTGATAACGTTACAGTTAGCGTCGATTTCAGGAAAGGTGCCTTGAGAAGTTTCGGGGAAATGTGTAGGCTAGTCCTCCAGTTTTGCTTTTGCTTTCATTTTTCCTGCTTAAAATTACGAAGTTTTATATGAAATCCTGAAGTTTTATCTCTTCGACATTTTTCAATCCATAGAAACTTGTTTAGCTGTTAAATTGGAAAAATCCAATCCACTATCAAGCATGCTACTGTTATATAGACACTTAAAAAGAAATAAATATGCTATAATTGCTTAATTAGAAAGATTATTTCTTTTAATTTAAGAAGGACAAAATCATCTTCGATCTAATTAGAAAACCTATTTCCAATTAGACATGTTGATGTAATTATTTTGTTTTATGGAGATTTACATAATTACTTGATAATGGTTGATGAGAATAGCAAAACAATTACAATGGAACTCTTAAAAGTTTTTTTTAATCTATAAATACCACGGAAGCCGAAGTCTCTGTAAACACTAAATTTGGCTAGCGGTCATCTATTTAATTTTCTTATTAGTGGTGAAAGACACCCGAGATAATATGGACACATTACAATTATGTACGGTTATATTTATTGTTACTAGTACCTTTTAGCCAGATTCCCAATGTAATCATAAGCCTGTTTGGAAGGTGAGTTTTTTGGGTGTTAGTATAAAACTTTACTGTAGATCACTGTAGAAGTTGTAGAAAAAACTTTTGTAAAAATTTGGGTGTTTGTAAGATGAAAATTTTTTTCATTTTCATTTTCTTTCTTTCTTTTTCTTTTTTTTTTCTTTTTTTTTTCTTTTCCTTCCTCCCTTTCTTCCCCTTCTCCCTCCCCCTTCCCTCCCCTGATCCCTCTCCCGGTACCTCCATGGCAGCAACCAACAGGTGAGAATCAAATTTTTTTTTTTTTTTTTGCTTTTTTTCTCCTCTCCTCTCCTTCCCCCACCACCCTTCCCTGCCATCCCTTCCTTCCCCCGCCACCCCTTCCCTTCCCCTTCCCTCCCCAGCCACCCCTGCCACCCTCCCCTCCCCCTCTTTTTTTTTTCTTTCTTTTTTTTTTCTTTTCCTTCCTCCCTTTCTTCCCCTTCTCACTCCCCTGATCCCTCTCCCGGTACCTCCATGGCAGCAACCAACAGGTGAGAATCAAATTTTTTTTTTTTTTTTTTGCTTTTTTTCTCCTCTCCTCTCCTTCCCCCACCACCCTTCCCTGCCATCCCTTCCTTCCCCCGCCATCCCTTCCCTTCCCCTTCCCTCCCCAGCCACCCCCGCCACCCTCTCCTCCCCCTCTCCTCCCCTCCCTCGCCACCCTCCCCCTCCTTTAGCTGCGATCTGGTCTTGCGACCAGATCGCAGCCCCCCTCCCTCTCTTCCTTTGCGATCTGGTCACGCGACCAGATCCGTCAAAGGGGGAGGGGGATGGTGGCGGGGGAGGCAGAGGGAAAGAGGGGAGGGGGGAGAGAGACAGAAAAAAAAAAAGGAAAAGAGCATCAGAGACCAGTTTGGGCAAAGGGAAACGGGGAGGGGGAGGGTGGCGGAGGAGGCAGAGTCGAAGAGAGGAGGGAGGAGGGTGAGAAAAAAAAAAAAAAAAAGAGGACCGCCGGAACTGGTTGCCGGAATAGTGACCGGCGCCGGAAGTGGTGGTGGAGATGGTCGCCGGTGCCGGAGGATGTGGTGGGTTGGGTGGGGGAGGAAAAAGAAGAAAAGTTGAAGGGAAAATTTTTTGTATATTTTTAAAGTGTGTAGGTTAAAAACTTTGATAAGTTTTTTGGGTTCCTGTAGCAAAAGTTGTTAAAAAACTAGTTTTATACAAACTTGGTAAAAAACCAAGCTTCCAAACAGGGCCCATATCTTGTGAATATTAAAAGCTTAGGTCTTGAAATTTAGACAAATTATATGAGTTTGGGAACAAGAGAATCTAGAAGTATGCACCCCTATAGGTTTCCATGTGTGGAGAGAATTATCATTCACTTCTAATGAGATTATGGATGTAAATCCATCTTGATTTTATCATAATTTTGTTAGACATGTGCAAATAATAATTTTTATCTCACATTACTAAATCCGAGAAAGTGTGATGGTTTAATATTAGAAGGATGTGATTCTTCATATTTACCAAACAATAGTCAACATCCTTATTTATGGTCTTTTTATTTTATTTTATTTTTTGGATCCGCTTATTTATGGTCAATATTTTTTTTTCCGGCAATGATAACATTTGTATAACCTAATCTATTCTATTCTACAAGAAGGGAGAGTCTAAAGAGACTGTGTAAGAGGTTAGCAGGTATTCAGATCTGACTAGATCAAAGAGGTGTTCTGACACCATTTTAAAATTTTTTTTTTCACTGGCAGGCAGGGGTCACTGAACCAAAACTCATAGATTGCTTATTTATGGTCAATAATTCAATACATATATCCAGAAACACACTGGCAAGTACGCTTTTTTGTGATCATTGTACGAAAAAAATCTCACCCAATTCCCAAAAACAATTTTTATTTATCAACAAGGCACTAGTAAAAACAAAACTATGGGATAGGAATAGACTGCATGTGACAGAGAATCAATTTGTATCCTTTTCTGATCCGCCTTAATCGTTTGCTTCAAGATTTTTTTTTTTTTTTGAAAAGTTGGACACTCGATTATTGAACCTTCAAATGAACTAGAGGACAAGGACAAAACGCCAACAGGAAAGGATGTAAGCTTCTTTTGATGGTCAGTTTTGATTAGCAAATATCTTTGGGAATAGATAGATGGAGGGGCTAAAGTTATTCGTTGTATCAGTACAAGTTTTCAGTGCAGAGGTTTTTGCCTTTTTTTTTTTTTGGGTCAGGCGGGAACAGATTTATATAACCCTTACTTATTAAATATTGGGACAAGCAAAATACAGGAAGCAAAGAGTCGAATTCCAAGTGCCTCCAAGATTATCAAGAGAAAAAACGTGTGTTCCTATATTAGTTTCAGAAAAGTTCTGAAGTTTGTAAATGTAATTTGTTTGTCTAACACAACAAATATGAAAGAGAATTAAAGAGGAGAGGAAATCGACGTTGGTTGATAGTTGACGTGTAAATAAACTAAGTTTAGCACAACTAGTGTCGTGCTATAGATTAGGGGTGTGCATCGAATTCGAATTTGGTAATTTGGAAGTTTGAATTTGAAATTTTTTGGAATTTTGGTATAGGAATTACCGATCGATTTCGATTTCGAATTCATCAGTTCTGATTTCAATTTCGATCCTGAATTCAATTCGGAATTCGGTAAATTCCGAATTCACCGAATTCTGAAACCTTTTTTCCCTTTTTTTTCTTTTTTGTTAGATGTAATGTTATATCATATAAATATTATATTACATATATGATAAGAAATATTATTATATATAAATATATTATTAAAATATTATTATATACATAACTATATATTAATATACATATTATAAAACGAAATTGAAATAAAAAATATTATTATATAAATAAATATTAATATATATATTATAAAACGAAATAGAAATCGGAAATTCCGATTTTGATTTCCAATTTCAAAAAGTCCATTACTGAATTCAAACCAAATTCGCATAATTCGAAATCGAAAATTTTGATTTCAGTGCAGAATTCTGAATTATCGATTTCGAAAATTCTGAATTCATTTCGAATTCGGTCGGTAAATCGGAATTTTTCGATTTTGCATACCCTTGCTATAGATTGAACTTGTTAGAATTAGTTAAGAGACTTTGACGAATATCAAAACTTGGGACTCGAGATCAAGTCAAGAAACTAAGTGAGGAGCTCAAATTTGAATTCATTCGATAAAGCAAATTGAACTCAAGTTCAAATCCAAACTACCACCCAACACACGGCTCTCTAGAGTGAGAGTTTTTCTCCCATTGTAGAGTGAGATGTCCTCCTTAGTGAGCGTCCACAAAAGCACTCAAAGGAATGCTTGACTAATGGTTGTGTTTAGATTACAATTTTTCTATAGTTTTTGTAGAAAATGTACTGTAACGATTTGATATATGTGAGGTAAAAAGGTGATTGAAAAATATGTCCACGGAAAATACAGATATTTTTTGATAGAAAATCCCTTTCCAAACAAAGCCCTAGAGAAGGGGAAGACGGGTTTCCAAATATCCTACCTCCAAGCTCAAGAGAGACAGGAGTCCCCTCTTGTAACAGTTGGGACAAAGTTTGAAGGTTAGTTTCACAAGCATTTAGGCCAATACAGTCAAAATGTTAGGGGATGAGTTAAATTCATGCTCCTCAATCTCAAATTCTCACACTTTCAGATATTAATAATTAGTACCATTAATATTAAAGTCCAAAATTTAGGATGAAAAGGAGTGGATTTAGGCTTTGTTTGGGAGCTAGGGTTTTGGACAAAAAAGAAAAGAAAAGAAGAGAAAGTTTTTCCTTTGTTTGTTAGATTTTAGCAAGAAAGGAAATGAAAGGATACAAAAGGATGAAATGCCGTGCTACAGTAGCCAAAACTTTTCCTTTCAAATTGGACAGAAATGGAAGGAAACTTTGACGAAGCTTGTCAAATTTTTTCAAAATATCTATTTTGTCCTCAAAAGGGTTTTGAACAAATATTTAATGACTTCCATATTCAAAATCATTCTACTAATTCTCAAAACTCCCAAACAATATAACAATTCCTTCTCTTTTCTCATAACTTAAGTTTTCTCTTCTTTTCTTTTCTACCCTAAACTCCCAAACCAAGCCTTCGTACATCCCAGACAGATATTAGGTTATTGTAACGAGATGGACTTTTAAATGATGACTCAAAATGGATCCGGAAAAACCTTTTCTAATCTAATGTTAAACCTGTTAAGCATTTTGCTTAGTGATTCGATAAAAGCATTCCTAACCATGTTTGTCATCACTTATTTGTCATCGGACATTAAAATAACTAACGTAGCTCTTTTTTTTTTTTGGGCTTCTTAAACTTGTGGTACAGTGGTCTTGGCTTCATATGTAGTTAGTTCTCTTGTTATTAATAAATTGGCCTTTCATCGGTCCAAAATGCCCTATTGGTTTCTTCTTAGAAAATAAGCACCCAAAGGCTCATTTAAGTGGGGAAAAGGAAATAAAAAAAAAAAAAACTGTTGTCATGCATTTTATTCCTTCACTAACGATTTGCATGTCCAAAAAAAAAAGAAAAAGAAAAAGAAATTCATCTAATGCAGACCGTTAATATAGGTATATAAACAACTACAACTTTACATCCTCTTTGCTCCTTCTAAAACTCTCTGCTACTTTTCACTTTACCTTTAAATATTTGCTAATTATTAAATCTTTTAAGTAGAAATCGTGTGAAGTGGCATTACTCCTAATTTTGAAATTCTAATCCTTTTCACGAGCCCCTATATATCTATATTGGAGAACACAAATAGCATGCAAATTTTCTCATGCATGCCTTGAAAAAGTGAAATTTCAAGGTAAGAACCAGCCTTTGTTCTGAGTTCTGGTCACTTTTCTCTTTGTTTTGAATGAAGAAACTGAGAAAAGAAAAAAAAAGAAAAAACAAAAGAAATAAAACCCTCCAAAAAGAAGGTAAAGAAGCAAGTCTAAGCGGGAAGAATGAGAAAGCAAGAAACCATTTCTGAGGAAAAATAATGACAGGAGGGTGGAGGGATGTGAAGCTTTACAGCTATAGTTTATGCAGTGGCTGCTTTAAAGGGAAATCACGGGAAATATGACAAGAAAAGTCTCAGCCTTTTCCTTTTAGCATCAGATGCATTGTGAATTGTGGGTGGTGGTTTGTGTACCAATCAAGAAGGGCTGAAAAGATTGAGCAAGAAAGTGTACCTCAAGCCAGGCAGGCATGTGAAGCTGTGACCTTGTTAAGGAGAGGTGGACCAAACAAGAATTTCAAATTTGACCCACCAATTCCTTTTTTTCTTCTTTTTTTTTTTTGGGTTAATTTAAGACCTACATAATTTTCACCCACATATTTTATTGTGTAGTTAACAACTTAATAATCTTGTTTCGAATTAATGGATTGAGCCTAACTTGTTCTATGGTCTTTTTGGTGGGTTAGGTATTGTCTCAGGTCAATTATTTTATTCTTCTTAGTTGATAATAGGGTTAACAATGCATTTGTTTGTGTGGGAAAGGGACAAAAACAATTATTAGTAGATATTTGTTTAAATGGATCATAGTTTATTTTTCATTATTTGTTTAAGAGCCCAATTGCAAAAAGCGACAATTCCAAACCATTGAACGAGAATTCCTAATATCAAGAAGGTGGATCATCTTTTAATTTATCTCTATCGCTTTAAGTCACCACACAATCCTGACATAAAACAGGTGAATCATCTTTTAATTTGTTTTTATGCTTCAGTCAATGTAAGTAATTCATCATACGTAAATATTTGATTTTGTCACGCATATTCCTCAACTCTCATTGACTTTCCATCCCTATCAAATTTAAACTTTTAGCCGCTAAGGGATTTTTCTTTGTCGAAAAACCATACTACTAATTAAATTCAGAACAGATTTAAGTACATCCTCGTATAATTTTCATCAACTTTTCAACACAACTGTCAAATTTAAAACTTTTTTCCCACCGGAGAATTTGAAGAATTGATATATGTTTGACCGAAACGATATGCTAATTAATAAATTTAGAAAAGCAAATCCTAACATATAGTTTTTTTCGGATAGTTTTTTTCGGAGATGGCAACTGTAATATATCCTAATCTATCCTACACTAGGGGACGGGGTGAACCTAAGGAGGTTCAGGAGTAATTCGGAGAGGACTAAATCACCATCGAACCAAACAGATGTACTGCGCATCCATATGAATTTTTTAAAAGCAAATCCACATTTTTTTAATGTGATAATTGATAAGAAAACCTTGCCTCCCACTCCGGCAAGCTGCCTTGAAAGGCTGGGCTGGTGGTTCAACCGCGTCTAGCTTTATACCTTACAGCAATTGACAGACCCTAATACTTGTGGCCGTACTATCTTAGTGTATGTATTGAACACGACCGGCCAGAGATGTATCAAATCCAACATCTGCATCTTCCCCATGTGATGTCGCTGTAAACTTGTCCACCACCACCACCATGGGATGGGACCCCATTGGTATTTTCTAAGCAAGTATCCATTTGTTATTTGATTTCTCTCGATCTCCTTCTTTTTCACAGTCCCCTTCCATCCCTACATCTACGCCGAAGCCGATGCTTACTCCCAAAACTACCCTTTGAATTTTTTGATGCAGGTATAGGTTCTCAGAAAGAGGCACATGTAACGTACCCGGCCTTTTCTTTTTTCTTGCCAAAAATCAAGAAGTTTCATCTATGGGCGTGTTTTTTTTTTTTTTTTTTGGGACTCAGTTGCATCTCACAAAGTTGGGAAGAGAAAGATTTGAGAATTATTCAAAGTTACCAACCGACTCTGAATCTAGCCAACTGAACCATTCAATTGTGTTATCAAGGGCCAAAAAAAGGAAGAAGTTGCCCTCAAGAATCACCAAACCTTGGAAAAGGTTTCAATTAGCATCAGAACAATTCTCTATCCCCTTTTACATGAAATGGGATCAATTCACATCAACATGCAAAGTCGAGGTTGGAAGAAAACCAAAAGCAATCAAACACAAAAAGCTTTAAGGTTGGTATTGGTTGCCATCAGCTGCAATATTTTTTTAAAAAAAAAATAATCCGTCCTTTTTTATAACATGGCATGTAATATAGAAGAAGCCCATCTCAATGCCCCTTCTAGAAAACTGCCTGCTAAGGAAGGGGGCCTATCAGTTGGGGTGGAAGGGGACTATCACTTGAAAAATAATTTTACCAATAGTATTTTATACTTGATGATCACAAGTCAAAAAGAAGCAATCTAGTAATGTCAATCCCGTAAAGGAAGGAAGCCAGCAGTATGAAAGGAAAAATTCCAGTTCAAAGGAAATGAGCACAAGACAGCAAAAGATCTAATTTCACACTTTCTCACTAGTGCTTTTGGCCATTACAGAGTAACACAAGCAAACTTCATTTACATTATCAAACATGAGTTTAGAACCCAGAAAAAAAATGACTAAAAAAATCACACACAGCAGCAGCAGCAGCACTAGCTTTTCTTACACAAACCTTTTTGCCAAAAAGGTCAAACTAAAAAAATGAATGAAAAAAGAAAAACAAGGATACATCCTAAAAACCGCATCCATGCCGTTGTCATATGATTTAGAATAATCAAATTTTTTTTTTTCAAGGATAATATATTACTTCTTATAAGGTAAAATTTTGGGGTATACCAATGTGTATATAACTGTTTGTTTCACATGTGCAGGAACCGTAGCTTCCACATTGACAGTTAGAAAAATCCAAACAAGGAACTCCTGCATAACAAACAAACCATTGTAAAAATGCAGTTTGGGAGACAAAAAGATTGAATAGAACGAATAAGAAGTTTGCCCTTCACGTGTAATGCGGTCGCCCTATAAATAATACACCTACCAACAGTACACGTTCATTAGGATCATGAGCCAGCAATTATAACATCCATATCCATACCATGGTTTTGGAACTATATAGCCTTAGCATGATATATAATTGTATAAATCAAGATTCCTCTTTGCGCAAATATTAGGTATTCACTAGCTAGATCCAATCCCTTGTTTTAACTATTATATATGTTACTGATGAACCTGAGTTTTTTTATTTTTTATTTTCCAGAAAACAGGAAAGTGTTTGGTGGCAATTGAACCCAATACTAAGTTGAGTAAATGAGACCCTTTAACTCCTAGGCTTCACTCAATTCTTTCCAAGATCCAATCCCCCAATAACATGAAAGTCTCATTTGCCAAATAATCAAAGAAAAATGTACCAAATGATTACACCACTTGTGAGAAACAACTCATCAATCAATCAAAAGTTAGTCAATGATTTGCTAAACACATGACAAGTAGGGTAAGAAAGTTTAGTTTAATCTTGTGGGCATATATAGAGGAGATATTTTTGTTGGTCTTAACAATTAGCTACCAGCTTCCCCCCCCCCCCTCTCTCTTTCCCCTTCAATGTTAGTAGTTCAGCCTATATTTCGGTTATGAAAAGAGATGAATGTGGTAGCTTAACACTCCACTGCTGTTCTTTGACCAAATCTAAACCAACAGAAATTGTTACTGTTGATCAGAGGCAAAAAAGACTGTCCCTATTGCAGCCCCAAAAGATAGGTTTCATCATCTCTTGGGGCCCCTACAAAATGATCCTGATCTGATCAAATTAAACATTTTCCAAAGAAAAAGTCCCCTGATTATTATGACCAATAACGAGTTTTTGACCCATTTTTCCGCTTCAAATCACATTTATACGTGAGTGGAGAAGGGCAATATTGTCTTCATATCAGGAAAGGCAGAAAGGCAATAGAAGACTAATAAAACAGTTATTTCATGCGCATACTAATGACAATCCCAGAGGCGTAAAACTGCAGCCTCGTCCATGTTGATGATTCGGCATAGTTGACTACTTGACCCTACCTAAGCTGCCGGGTAGAAATACTAATGATTTGATTTATCTAGAAAAATTACCTGTATCGGCGGGGGCTAGTCACTTTATTGATTATTCCCTCCAAGTCTTTGAGAATATACTCTTCAGCCTGTTGCCGGAGAGTCTCTGCAAGGCCTTCTTGGCTCCGGTAACCTCCATCTCAGCCAACTTCTGAAGATGCCCATAAACCCCAGCCGCCACCAACCGCTTCCGGCAGCCCTGGCTGCCACTGGCCATAATTGCTGCCACCACTGCTATAGGGAACTTCTTAGAAACAAAATCATTTCTTGGATCCAACATCTGAACCAGTCTCATCAGACACTTCTCATCCTTGACCAAATCTTTTCTATTAGACCTCACGGCCAACAGTGAAACCAATGCATTGGCAGCCACCTCTTGCAATCCATCAGGCTTAGCTGACTCCATCAGCTTCACCAAAGACCCCATACACCCACTGATAGCCCTCTTATTCCCCTCACTTATTGATAATTTAGCTAGCAACGAAGCAGAAATATGCTGCAACATAACATTTCCGTGCTTAATAAGATCAGCAATTTGTACAATAAACGTGGTAGATGCGGATAACATCCTAAAAGCAGAATCCATCCCAGAAAGCGAATAAATTGCCCGTAAAATATGTTCTAATGTATCCGAACTAGAAGATGCGTGCAAGCAATGAAGCAACCTGTGCAAACTCTTTTCTTGTAACAACAAATTACGAAAATGCTCGCTCGAAGAAGCAAGAATTGCAACACAATTAGCTGCTTTTTCTTGAGCTGAAGCAGTACCTGAAACAAGCAATTGTAATAAAACTGGTATAGCCCCTTCGTCAGCCAAAGCCAAACGAATATCCTCATTTGTGGATACATTCCTCACAGCCCCAATTGCGTGGGACTGAGCTACGGAAGAACCAGACTTGCATAGCTCTACAAGAATAGAAACCCCTCCATAAGCCGAAACAGCCCAGGCATTTTCAGCATCCGAAGTGATGCACTCCACAGCCATAGCAGCCTTCTCCTTCAACGGCATTGATCCAGACTCGATAATTCTCAATAGAGGGCCCAAAGCCCCCTCTTCAAATACGCATTTTCTCGATTGATCGCTATTGGAAGCAAGCATAGAAATGGCTAAAACAGCCTGTTCTCGAATAAAAGTATTAGCATTCATATCCAGAAGCGACACCAAATAACTAACCTCCCCATCTTTTGCCACCAATCCGGCGGACTTTTCATCCTCGGATAGCAACTGAACCAACGAATCAAGGGCTTTTTTCTTGAACTCTGTTCCGCCGATCTGTAGCCGGGTAAACAGGTCCTTCACAAAGAGGGATAAATCTTCTTTAGAAGAATTGACAGAGGGGTGAGAGAGGACAATGGCGTTGGACTGCCGGAGAACCCCTGACCGGAGCAAAAGGTCGAGGTCATGAATCTGTTTCGACAGCCAGCCAGTACACATATCCAGGTCGGACTGCATGAGGAGCTTCCCCGGAGTGAAAGAAGGGTCGGAGCATTGCTGACAGAGCGTCTGAACGCGCTGAAGAGTCGAGAGAACGTTGGGAAGAAGAGACTGCAGAAGCAGATTATCCGACCAGTGAGCCGAATCGGAGAGTTCCGAGAGCATGGATTTGAGAGAAGCAAGCTTTGACCGCAGAACTTGCCATCTAGATGTGAAGGAAGTTATTGAAAGTGTAGAAGGAAGAAGACTGGTTAAAAGCCGCGTTATTTTGTCAAGGGCTTCTGCCGGAGTCTCCGCCGGAGGTTCTTTAAGTGGCGGCAAGGTGGGATTTGTGGAGGGAGGATACATTTGCCTTCTGCCTTTTGGGTTGGGTTAATTTGGCTGCTTTTATCTTTCCTCACTTTCTAGAGAAGTTTAACAAGGGATTTCTGAAAATTTTATCTGGGAGGTTTTTCTGCGGGATAGTGAAGGGGAAAAACATGTGAGGAGTGTGTGTTGTGTGTGTAAGGAAAAAAAAGGGAGGAATGGAGGAGAAAGAGATAGGGGATGGGGGGTTTTCCCTCACTTTTTTGAGAGATGGTTACTTAAGAAGGGATCTTTGGGAAATTTGTTTGGGAGGTTTTTGTTGGATTATGAGAGGAAAAACATGTGAGGAGTGTGTGTTGTGTGTGTTAAAATAGGAAAAAAAGGGAGGAATGGAGGTAAAGGGAGATAGCAGGAGGAGGGGGGGTTTTCCTCACTTTTCTTGAGATGGTTAAGAAGGGATTTTTGGGAAATAATTGGTGAGGCTATATTCAATATTGTGTTGTCAATGAGGGGGGCGAAACATGTGAGTAGTGTGTGTTGTGTGTGTAAAAATGGGATGAATGGAGGGCGGGGTGGAGGGAGTAGAGGTAAGGGAGTGGAAGAATGGAGAAAAGTGTAGCAATGGATGGAGAGAACAGAAGGGATGTTGGTGGGGTTTTGGACTGGAAGAGAGTACTAGTGATTGAGAGGCTTGTGAGGTTGGGAGGAGACTTTTCTTTCTGAGTATTTTGGGAGGGACTGATGAAAAGAGAGAAGCTTAAATTTGACTATTTCGAGGGGAGTCCGTGCCGCAGTTGAGCGCTGATGTTGGGCTGAATGCGGAGTCAAGGAACGACCGAACGAGTGAGGAAAGTGAGGTGTGAAGTGTGAACTGTAATTGTGGGGGCTGTGTACATACTCTGTTCGAGTACGCGCCACAATGGGCAGACCCGCCAAGAGTACGTGTAAATGTAACCCTACAAGATTAGCGGCTAATTCCACTTTGTCCGCCTCAACTAAGAGAATATACGCTTTGCACCCCTAATGTAAAGGACAATAGGAAATCATCATCAAATATACCACTAAAAATGTTAAGGATTTACTAACTTTTAGATAAAACCGTTTTTACAATTTAGATATAAAAATTAGTCTCTAAATGATATTTGAAGACGTTGTATAGGAATAAAAATTAAATACTAGACATATTCAAGATGATAAACAAATATATTGGACTTGTGTTATGTGTTCATTGTATTCTACATAACATTTCCTGTTTTCATATTTTTTTAACAATACTTAAAAGTTGCTAAAAAATGTGTTTTGTACAATATTGTTACAATTGATCATGACCTAGGTAGAACAATGCCTAAGAGACCATAACCAATTCCACAATTTCGAATCATAGCAAAGAGTGCAAGATAGCTCTTTGAACAATTTTTTTTTAGGGTTAAATGCAAAAAACCCCCCATAAACTATATACTCAGTTGCAGTTTACCCCATAAATTATAATAATAGGCATTTTGCCCCCTTAAATGATATGTTTGGACAATACTACTCGTACTATCTTAAATTTTTTCTTTTTTTCTCTATTAGCTTTTTTCATTTCTTTTCTTTTGTCCTTTTTCTTTTTCCTTTAATTTTCTTCTTTTTCTCCTTCTCTCATGGAACTAACCAATGTTTCCCTCCCGTGCGAAAAGACTTACATAAAAAATTTTAATATTTTTTAAACTGCTTTTTTAATTTGCTTATTTGTTTAGTCCATTCTTAATAATTTGTCATAAACTCTTTGTTATTACAAAATATATGTAGTGTCTATTGTAAAGTGTATTAATCTAGTAATTCAACAATTTAACTACCTATAAACCAATTAAGAGTTCACAATTACTCAACTACTTATAATAAAAGTAACATTTTATATATCACATAAAAAAGAAAAGTTAACAATTGTTATTTGTAGTGAAACAAAAAGATAAGAATAAACAACAATAGTAGTTTTTTTTTTGTTATTGATACTACTAATAATTGATTAATCAATATCTCTATTTTGTTATTATATAGTTGAATAGTTCAATTTCTTAAATGACATTGACTTCAACATTTGGAAAAAAAAAATCTTGTATTCCATAGAATTTTTTTATAAAAATATTGACATATGGAATTAAGAAATAAACAAATTTTGACTAATCTAATATGCTTATTTAAACAATGCTTAAAGAAAAAAAAAGGAAGAATTTAAAAAGAAAATGATAGGGAAAAAAGAAAAATAACAATGCTTAAAATAAAAGGAGTAGATTTGTCCAATAATATCATGAAAGGGGACAAAGTGCCTATAAACATAGTTTTGGGGATAAACTGCAACAAGGTATATAGTTCATTGGGGTTTTTTTTTTGTATTTAACCCTTTTTTTAATATAAGTGGAAGAACTCAAACCTAGAATTTGTCGTTCACACTCTTATCTTCTGTACCATCCAACCCATCCCTCTCTCCCTAATAATCATGTTGTTTTTTTCTGTTAGTTGCCTTCTTGTAGCACCTGAGGGATTTTGATTAGTTACCACCTTGTAGGTCTTAAGATATTACTGCCTATGTTTCACTAAAATGTGGACAATTACTCATCGCATTGCTTTTCTTAATGGTGTTGACAAACTCGCAGAGCATGTATTCATTTAGATCTTTATTTTTTTGTCAACCGTTTACTCTATTCTTATTACTACTACTATTCTTACTCTAATCTATTCTAAGAGGAGACCCAAGTAGGTCAATTAAGGAACCAACGGGTATTGAACTACCATCGGACCAAACAGGTGTACAACATACATAGAGCAAATTATCTGGTTGGCCACTAAACTTTTGCGATCGTCGAGTTTTGGTCACTCAACTATTAAAAGTCTGGTTTTGGCCACTTAAATGTATAAAAGCGAGATGCGAGGTCATTCTGTTAGATTTAACCGTAACTTCATCGATGTGTCCGTTTGCACAATTTCCAATACAAAAAATAGGGTCAATTTAGGAAGTTGAAAATAAATCTTCTTCTTCTTGTTGTATAAAGCTAATAAAGATTATTTTACCAACTATTTATAAAATTAAAAAAAATTGTTTACAGAATAGGCCTGAAAAATAGATGCAGCTACAAATATACCATTACACGAGTAACTCTAGCTCAGAGAAAAAAAAACAGCAGGAAAGAAAAGGAGAATTCAGCTAAAGAATAAGCACACAAACTCAATACCTGCGATACTGAATGGGCATATTGGAAGCTTTCCAAATGGCAATTTTCTCAAAAGCTTCAATGGGAAGTACAAAATGTGCATTAGGGAAATTACAATGTCCTCCGCCATCAGCTTCAAACCCATAATTCGGAGCACAAAAGTTAGTCGCAGTAACAATAATGGAAGTCCCAGGAATACACCATCTCAGGTCCTCAACACACCTAACTTGAAAGCAAGCTCCACAGATCTGACCCTTCAAATAGGACTGTACTGAGTGCAGCTGTGGCTTTCCCGTATCCCATTTTCTCCAGGTCCTCATAACCACAAGCCTCACCAACCGGGTCTCCCGGTTCCGCGGCGGCGTAGTAGGTGGCTCTGGCGGATTTCCACTCTGTGTAGGAGGAGGGGGTGGAGGAAGAAGGGGAGTAGTGGTAGTGGGAGCGGACTAGCCGGAGTAGTGAGGAGAGTAGCGTGAATGCTACTCTCAGGTCCTAAATTGACCCTGTTTTTAGTATTGGAAATTGTGCAAACGGACACATAGATGAAGTTAACGACTAAATCTAACAGAATGGTCTCGCGTCTCGCTTTTATACATTTGAGTGACCAAAACCAGACTTTTAATAGTTGAGTGACCAAAACTCGACGATCGCAAAAGTTTAATGGCCAACCAGATAATTTGCTCAACATACATATATAGATTTGTGAAAACCACATACAGTGTCGCCACCCCATTTTTTAAATAAAAAAGGTTTAATGAAAAAAATGTGTTTTTTTTATTTTTAAAATGAAGAATAGGGCCAAAAATGGAACTTTTAAAAATGTGACAGTGTGGGCCCAAAAAATAATCTAAAAATGGATTTTTAAAACAAAAGAAGTCGCCACTTGGTATTAACTTTAAATGTACTAAATCACCAAAAAAAAATTTTAAAAATACAATAAATCCCATTTTTTAGACTACTCCAAATCTTTAAAAATGAAAAAAAAATTTTGAGAGTCACAGTTAAAAAAAGAGAGGACAAAAGTTCAATCGGCTCAAACCTAATGCACCTTTTTAACCTAACCTAAGTTAGTTGCCAGGTTTAGTCAGAATTTTCTGATCTAACTATTAAACTTATCACATTTGAATGTTTGGATATGAATGTAAAACCTAAACCAAAAGGGGATATCAGGAGGGATTAAATGTCCCTTCAAGGCTTAGTTGGTATCAATCCCATTATTTGCGAGATCCAAAAAAAATCTCTTGAAGGGGTAACGAGTATGTGAAGATGAGATTCAAAGAAATAAAATTTATGGCGTATATATATAAATATACATGATCAAAGAGAGGAGAATGCAACATAACAGATATGGGAGACGAAAACTCGTGATACAATTTTCCTTCTTATAGAAGGATAATAGCGTACTAGTTGGTGAATTTTTCAGGTTATATCTTTTGTGTTTCTGCAATTCGTTAGTCTTGTGAAAGTTTTAGGATCATCCGTTGCCATTTAGAACTGCTAAGGATTGTTTTTGCTCATGAGTTTCTTGTTTGTTCATCGCGCCTTGAATTTTCTACTTGTCGTTGGTTTATTCTGTTGCAATTTGTCCGTGTTAATTTTTCTGTTGTTTTCATTGTGTTTAAGTCTAGATTTTGGTGTTAAATTGTGTTGGTTGTTAGTGTTTTATTCCAGAAAATTCAACAAGAAAAATTCCAGCGGTAGGGTTTCTTAGTGTTCATCGTGTCTTGCCTTGTTTCTAGTTGGTTTTTGAAACAATCTGTCCTTAAACTCCAGCCATTATTTTCTTTGTTTGTCCAGATTATATCGTTAATTCTCGTTGTTAATTCACGTCCCTTTGGTAAAACGTCCCAGCGAAATTCTGCAAATTTCCAGCAGCTAGGTGTCTATCTAGCCTTGACCAAAACTAGGGTTTCGTGTTCTTGAATCTGTCCGCAATAGTTGTTGTTGATTGCATGCGTTCTTGTTTCCAGCACTTGTATGACTTTGTATCTGTAATGAAGAAGGGAAATAACAGGGACTGAAGGAGTAAAGACGTGAGGAGGCATCAAAGGAAAGCGCGACCAAGTAGAGAGGAAAGAAGAGAAGACGTGTTTTGGAGAATTAAAACAGCAAACAGGGCACGAAGTAAATAAAGGCGTGAAAACAAGAAGGGAGAAGGCGCAAGGCGTGAGCAAGGAAGCACGCTCATTCTGGGTTCAAGACCTTCTTGCTGCAAGTGGACCAGTGAATCTAGAAGATTCACTCACACGCAATTTCTATGCCGTTAGCTAGTGGGAGAGTTAGTTAGAGTAGATTACTATAAATATTACGATCATGCAATTGATTGAGAAAGAAAATATTCATGTATTGTGGTCAGAAGGAGAATATCCTTTCTGTTTTCCTTTTCTTAAAAGTTTTCCTGCATTCTTACTCATCTCCTTCTCTTCCCGCCAATTCCTTTTCTGTAATCAAGTTGAAGTTGTTCAATAAAAGTTGAGTTGTTCTTGGCATTCATTCAGCTTGGGTATAATTTGCATTTCCATCAATCGAATACATATCGAGTACCTTCCTCACCAATTACCATTTTAGGTTCTGTACCACAACAGTGGTATCAGAGCTAGTCTGCGAGCCATCGGGATGACAAAAAACCAGGATGAAACTCTGAGGAGAGAGGTCGTGGAATTAGGGAGTGTGGTCAGAACCTTTACCAACAAAAGTGAGGGAGTAGAACAGGCCATGAGGACAATGGAGTTCAGACAGGATGCTACTGAAAAACTACTGAAAGGATTGGATAAAAAATATGAGGGCATGATGAACATGATGGCTCAGATGATGGCCAAGATCAGTGACGGAGGGAAGGAACCAGAAGGAAGTAGCAGCTCAAAGAGGGAAGATCGAACAAATGAATCCAGGATGGATCCACCAAAAGAAGCAGCTAGTAAGAGGGAGGCCAGAGTCCATGGTAGATTGCCAAAAATGGATCTGCCAATCTTTGATGGGGAAAATCCAAGGGAGTGGATCAGGAAGGCTAACAAGTATTTCAAATTACATGAGATAGAGGAGGACGTGAGGGCTGAGGTTGCTGAACTCTATTTCAGAGACAGGGCAGACATCTGGTTCCATGGAGTTTTTCATGGAAGAGAGGCTATTCCCTGGCCAGAGTTATCCACTGCTCTATGCATCAGATTTGGAGAAGGAAGTCCAGAGGAGGCAATCGAGGAATTCAACAAGCTGGTGCAGACAGGATCCGTGGCTGAATACCTGGAGAAGTTCGAGATGCTCAAAGCTCTGGTAATGCCTTCTTTGCCTTACTTGTCTGATTCATATTATAAGGCATGTTTTATGAGCGGTCTGAAAGAAGAGATAGTCAATATGGTAAAAATCTCTAAACCTGAAACCTTAGCTGTTGCCATTGAAATAGCAAAACTCCAAGAAAAGAACCTCAAAGCAATCCAAAAAATGCAGAAACCTGTCAATACCAGTTTCAATAGCCAAAGAATCCACAGCAAAACTTCATCCCACCCCAAATGGAACCAAAACTTCCCCAAACACACCAACAAACTCCCTGATCAGAACACTTCCAACCCGAACTTATTTAAAAAAATAACCCCCACAGAATACAATCACAGGAGAGAAAATGGGCTATGTTATAGATGTGCAGAACCTTATACCTTGGGGCATGTTTGCAAACAAGCTCATGCACATCTACTGTTGGCTGAGGAAACTGAAGACATGGAGGAGAGTAGGGAACCAGAAGAGGAAGTTTTCTGTGATTGCATTAATGGGGGTCTAGCGGGGGAACACATAGAAGTATCAATTCATGCCTTGGCTGGAGGAGCAAGGCACAAAACTATAAGGCTGAAGGGTCATGTTAAGGGGAGGCAAGTCACTGCACTGATTGATAGTGGCAGTACCCATTGCTTCTTGGATGAGCAGATGGCAAAGGAATTAAAACTGTGTACACAGGGGCCAACCTTGGTAGTCAATGTGGCTAATGGTGAAAGGGTGGATTCCAAAGGACTGGATAGGCCTTTGCAGTGGGAAATGCAGTGGCATCAGTTCCAACATACCTTCAACACCCTAAGGTTGGGGGGATGCGACATGATATTGGGAGTGGACTGGTTGGCCAAACACAGCCCTATAGAGTTCAATTTCATGGAGCTCAGTATGAAGATCCTCAAGGGGAAGCAAGAAATAACACTGATGGGAGAAGACATCAGCACCAAGTTGGAGATGTTCAAAGGAGGCAGGCTAGAAAAATGGCTAAGGAAGCAGGAATATGGGGTGGTAGCACAACTGGTGACCGTGGGGAAGGAAGAAAATCTAGCACAGATACCCATTGAAATCAGTCATGTGCTAGATCAATACAAAGATGTTTTTGAAGAGCCAAAAGGAATGCCTCCAACAAGGAGCCATGATCACCAGATTGTTCTCAAGAATGGGGCCAGGCCCTTCCAGGTGAGGCCATACAGGTGCCCCTACGTGCAGAAGTCAGAAATTGAGAAATTAGTGAAAGAAATGCTAGAACTGGGCATCATACAACCCAACAGTAGTCCATTTGCTTCACCGGTGCTACTGGTTAAGAAAAAAGATGGGACATGGAGATTCTGTGTGGACTACAGGCAGCTGAATGAGCTAACAGTGAAAAACAAATTCCCCATGCCTCTGATTGAAGAATTAATAGATGAACTGCATGGGGCCAAGTACTTCACAAAAATGGACCTGAGAGCAGGATACTTTCAAATCAGGGTCAAAGTGGAGGACATACCAAAGACAGCTTTCAGGACTCATCAAGGACTCTATGAGTTCAAGGTCATGCCATTTGGCTTGACCAATGCACCCGCAACCTTCCAGAGCCTGATGAATCAGGTCTTTCAGGAGCAGATGAGGAAACATGTGCTGGTGTTCTTTGATGATATTCTGGTCTACAGCCCCACACTGGAGACACATGTGAAGCATGTAACTGAGGTAATGAGTATTCTGAGGCAGCATCAGTTGTTTGCAAAAATGAGTAAATGTTTTTTTGCGCAGCTACAGGTGGAATATTTAGGTCACATAATATCAGCAGAGGGGGTGCAGGCTGATCCTGAGAAGATAGAAGGCATGAAAAACTGGCCGAGACCAACCAACATCAAACAGCTAAGGGGATTTCTAGGCCTAACAGGGTACTACAGGAGATTTGTCAAAGGGTACGGGGCTATGGCCAGGCCCTTGACAGACCTGCTCAAGAAGGACAACTTCCACTAGAGTGAGGACACAGAGCATGCCTTCCAACAACTAAAAGGGGCCATGTGTAGCACCCCAGTCTTAGCAGTACTTGACTTCTCACAGCCATTCATTATTGAGACCGATGCATGCTACACTGGTATAGGGGCTGTGCTAATGCAGAATAGAAGACCTATCTCCTACCTCAGTCAAGCTCTGGGACAGAAAAACATGGGATTATCAATCTACGAGAAGGAATTACTGGCATTAGTGACGGCTGTGACCAAGTGGAGGCACTACTTGGAAGGACACCATTTCATTATACACACTGACCATCAAAGTCTGAAGTATCTCCTGGAGCAGAGGATCACTACCCCACTCCAACAGAAATGGCTCACTAAATTGTTGGGATTAAGCTACGAAATCCATTACAAAAAAGGTAGGGATAACCTGGCTGCTGATGCACTGTCTAGACAAGGCAGGGAAGAAATAGGGGAGTACACAGCCATCTCATGTGCAGTGCCAACTTGGGTACAGGAGGTGATGGAGAGTTACCAGGGGGATGAATGGATTCAGAAGACCACAGCTCTGGTGCTATTGACCCCCACACTAGCACCAGAATACTCATACCAGGATGGCATTCTCAGGTTCAAGAAGAGGCTAGTAGTAGGAGGACAAGGTGATATCAGGAGGAAGTTAATTACTGCACTACACGATTCCCAAATTGGAGGACATTCAGGCATTCAAGCCAGCTATATGATGGCCAAACAGCTATTTTACTGGCCAGAAATGTACTAGGAAATCAAGAAGGCAGTCCTGGAGTGTGATACCTGCAGAAAATGCAAAGATGAACATGTGGCTTACCCAGGATTACTGCAGCCACTCCCTATTCCCCAGCACTCATGGAGCCATATTACTATGGATTTCGTGGAAGGCCTACCCCAATCAGAAGGAAGGAATACTATTATGGTGGTGGTAGATAGATTTATAAAATATGCACACTTTATCAGTTTATCCCATCCTTTTGATGCTCCAAAAGTGGCTAGACTCTTCATTGATTTCATCAGCAAACTACACGGTATCCCTCAAAGCATGCTTTCAGACAGGGACAGGATTTTTGTCAGTAAATTCTGGGAAGAATTATTCAGTTCGTTGGGGGCCAAATTGGACTACAGCACAGCTTATCACCCCCAGACTGATGGCCAGACTGAGAGGGTGAATCAGGTGCTGGAAATGTACCTCAGGTGCCTGGCTCATATGGAACCAAAAAAGTGGAACCAGTGGTTATCTCTGGCAGAATGGTGGTACAACACTTCCCACCACACTGCCATCCAGATGACCCCTTTTGAGGCACTATATGGTTTCGCCCCTCCCCAATTGGCTCTGGGACCCTACCTGCAATCCAGGGTAGCTGCAGTAGAGGAATACCTCAGGGAGAGGCAACAAATGGACAACACACTGAAGCAGAATTTGAAGCAGGCTCAGGAGAGGATGAAGAGGTATGCTGATGAGAAGAGGAGTGAGCGGGAATTCAGTAAAGGAGATTGGGTATATCTACGGTTGCAACCTTACAGACAGAGCTCTGTGGCTCTGAGAGGGAACACCAAACTATCAGCAAGGTACTTTGGTCCATACAGAATAGAGGAAAGGATAGGGAATGTAGCTTACAGACTGAATCTGCCAAGCTCTTCAAAGGTGCACCCTGTCTTCCATGTGTCGTTGCTCAAAAGAAAGGTGGGAGACAAGATCACCCCTACCCTCCAATTACCAGAAACAAATGAAAAGGGACATTGGAGAGTAGAGCCTATTGCCATACTGGATAGGAAAATGGTAAAGAAAAAAAATGCAGCTGCCACTCAGTGGCTAATCCACTGGTGGGGTACGAATCCTGCAGAAGCTACATGGGAAGATGCTGAGGAGATTGAAAGACAATTCCCTACCTTCCAACCTTGAGGACAAGGTTTGCTGTTGAGGGGGAGGTATTGTAATGAAGTAGGGAAATAACAGGGACCGAAGGAGTAAAGGCGTGAGGAGGCATCAAAGGAAAGCGCGACCAAGTAGAGAGGAAAGAAGAGAAGACGTGTTTTCAAGAATTAAAACAGCAAGCAGGGCACGAAGTAAATAAAGGCGTGAAAACAAGAAGGGAGAAGGCGCAAGGAGTTCGCAAAGGCGTGAGCAAGGAAGCACGCTCATTCTGGGTTCACGACCTTCTTGCTGCAAGTGGACCAGTGAATCTAGAAGATTCACTCACACGCAATTTTTATGCCGTTAGCTAGTGGGAGAGTTAGTTAGAGTAGATTACTATAAATATTACGATCATGCAATTGATTGAGAAAGAAAATATTCCTGTATTGTGGTCAGAAGGAGAATATCCTTTCTGTTTTCCTTTTCTTAAAAGTTTTCCTGCATTCTTACTCATCTCCTTCTCTTCCCGCCAATTCCTTTTCTGTAATCAAGTTGAAGTTGTTCAATAAAAGTTGAGTTGTTCTTGGCATTCATTCAGCTTGGGTATAATTTGCGTTTCCATCAATCGAATACATATCGAGTACCTTCCTCACCAATTATCATTTTAGGTTCTGTACCACAACAGTATCGTGATTTCATGAAAGTTTGTGTCAAGAAAAATGATATACAATCATTAGTTTTTGCAACAAACTTCTAGTCGTGATTTTGTTTAAAGAATCGAAGTCGTTGTTTAGGGTTCTTGTTAGAGTTTGGTTGTGATTCAGGAATTTGCATCGAAAATTGGACTGACCTTGCATAATTCTTGAGTTTTTGAATTGAAGTACCAAATTTCTTGAAGTTCTTGATTGTAATCTTGAAGTTCTTGAAGCAACAAACTCGAATCTTGAAGCTTTGTCCCACCCTAAAACTGTCCTTGTTTAAAATCGAGAGATTGTGAGCTGTTTGGGGGGAAAATTTAACAAACTTCTGTTGTTTCTTGATTCTGGAAATATCTTGTACATTCTTGTGTGAAATTCCAGAAATTTTCTGGGTTTTTGGGAGCCAAAAGCTGATTATACCAAACCTGCAAATTTTCCAGCAGCTAAGCCTTGCGTTCTTGAGTTCTTGACTGGTTTAATCTTAACCAGAATTTCAGCCACGAATTTTTGTTGTTACAACCACAAAACTTGAACCATTAGACACCAGAAATCACACCCAAATTGGTGTTTTGATTTAAGACTGACACTACAGCTGAACAATAAAACAACAAAACAGCAGCAGCTACAACCCAAATCCCTTTCGGATTACAAGTCCTGAATCCGACAGCCTTTATTCCAACATCATTTGGGAAACTTGTGAAGCTAGCTGTTAAATCCTTGAACCAGTGGGAAAAGGGGATCGAACCAGACTTGTTTCAAGATATCATAGTCCAAAAAAAAATAAAATTCCAGATTACAACAATCAGTCACGAACAAGTCCAGAAATTAGAGTCGAGTCACCAAGTTCCAAATTGTCTTGCGTCGAGTTTTTAGTTTTTCCTTGTTCCATTATTTTAGTCCTTTTTTTCCAGTAGCGTCTAGCCAAATTCTTCATTCTTAGAACCCAGAAAATCACATCTAATTCCCAATTCATTTAGGTCCTAAGGTTCGGACAAAATTCCAGAATTTCTATCAAAAATCGAATGTTCCAGCCTTGTTGCAGTCGTGTCACATCTTTACTAGAACATTGAGTCGAGTTCATTTCCAGTTTCTTGTGTCATCATTTTGTTACATATTCCAATAGTTTTAGCTATAGGTTTCATCCATAGAGCACCGCATCAAGTCTACAATTCCCAGCTCGTTAGGTCATAATTTCTTCTAGAAATTTCCAGATTTTCAAAGTGCCCAAAAAATTCCAGATTTGAAGTGTCATTCTTACAAGTCTTGAGTCGCAACTTTGCTGGTTGTTTGAGTCATTAATTAGCAGTTAATTCTAGTAATTTTCATCCTCAAATACTTCTTCAAAGTTCCAGTTTGTGTTGTGCAAAAAAATTCCGAATTTTGAATCATCGTTAGAACTAGTTTGTCGAATCACTTCCACTAGTTTAAAGTTGTTACTTCCAACTTTATTCTAGTAAATTTCCAGCCTCATTATTGTCCCAAAAGTTGAGTTTTCATCCCAAGTTTCCTGAAATTCACCAACTACAATCATTAGTTGGCTACACCACGGAACTTGATGGTAGAGCTTGAATTAGAACATTTTGAGGGCGATTCTTACCTATTCAAGGGAGGCAACCGAGATGCCATTTGAGAGCTTTGGTGAGATTATTAGAGGGAAATTTGAGTGTAAACATGAGTATTGAGTGCATATACGTGAGAGAGTGAAGTGAGGACAAACTTTTGTTACTAACTTGTTTTTGTAGGTTATCAAGATTGGAGGAGCTTAGATGAAGTTTTAGATGCCATGAGGGTAGAATTTGATCAGGTTTTAGATGATATTTTTAGACCTCTTCATAGATGACTTGATCGAATAGAGAAGATGGATGCCAAGAGGAGGGGTTCCCTACAATCTACCTCTTCAAAGCCAACATATTCCAGAAGAAAAGAGAAGGTTCATTCGGCCACTTCCAATCCTAATCATGTAGTTGAAGAAGGATTTGATCGAGTATGGAAGTTTTATGTGAAGAAACTAGTTGACTACAATCCTCAAGGATCATCTAAGGATCTTACTGCACCATTGGTTAAGAAGGATACCATTGTTTTGCATCCAAGCTTTGATCATGAACCAGCTGTGTCTAAAATTCTGTCTAAACTAGTTACTAGTCAAGAGCTAGTTGGAGAGACATTGTGTGAGATGCAAAATGAGATTGTGAGGTATGAGGTAAGATTCGAGCAGAACATGAAAGAAAAAGAGAGTGAACCAGAGCTAGAATTGAGTGAGAGTGAGTCAATCATTGCAAAATCAGAGAGCTCAATTGAGATTGAGAGATTTGTTGTACAAAATGAGGAAAAACAAGAGTGGCTAGGAATAGTCAAAAGTGAGGAGAAAGACTTGTTTTCTACTAACCCTCTTCATGTCTGTTTGCCTAGTGTTTTTATTGAGCTAGCGCAGGTTCAAAGGGTGATGACAAGTTGCACATGTAAGCCTCAACAAGTGGTGATCGAAGCTACCCAAGGTATAAATGATTTGAGCTCCTAGCGAAAGAAATGTGAGTTGGAACGTGCATATTGGTTCATGATCAAGTTAAATAGAAGGCATGTTTCTTGGCTCGCGTTCATCAAGACATTCTCCGATGTGCTCTATTGTAAACAGTGCTTCGATTTGAGGGAAAATCTCCTTCAAGAGGAGGGGACTGATGTGAGCATGGAGTCTCAAGTGTCAAGTTACTTACTCATTAAAGGAGCTACTCGAAGTTGTTTGGAAGAAAGAGATTAAGGACCGAATTTTTCAATTCAAGTTTCATTAATTTTGTTTCTAATTATAGCCAAATATAGCTTAGTCCACAGTTAATCATTATATGGACCGAATTGGTAGTTAATAAAATGGTCCAACTCTTAAGCTTGGAGCCGTTCCTTTAGTTAGGCTTATGGGTTGGGTTTCAAGACCCATTAGTTGTGTTAAGGAATTATGGTGTAAGACACATAAAAACATCGTTTCTCTCTTGAATAATCAGATTACTAGAATACGATTTTTGTAAACATCATTCTTGAGAGATTCCTCTCTTTGGCTCTATGAGCTTTCCTTGAATATCTAGAGTCGTCAAGTGTTCAATTTTGGCATATCAATCAAGAATAACATCCTTGATTGTGGCGTCATCTAACAAATTCATAGAGTTCGATAATTCGTTTGATTGTGAATCAAGAAGGGTCGCAATCACAGGAATTAGAGGGATCCGGAGTAGGAAATTCCACACAATTCAAACCTGTGAATATCACTATCGGTCCGGGGGTTCGTCGTCGAGATTCTCATCATCAACGGGAGTCACATCAATACTAAAGTCACTTTATTATGTCAAAAAATGTAAATAAATTTAAAATACCTAAAATTTATAAAGGAAATGCATTTAAGTGAACCATAATTAATAATTAGACAAAGGAAACAATTATAATTGAGAAATCAAAAAACTAATAGAGACTAAATTGTAAAAATAAAAAGCATTGAGGTCAAAACATAATTTTTGAAAAAATTACAGGTCAAAATTAAATTAAGAAAAGTTTAAGGATCAAAATGCAATAAAAAGGACCTAAATGAAAGAAATCTAAAATTTTTACATCATACTAAAATTACTCAAAAGTTAGGGGTCACATAGCAAAAATTATTTTCTTTTTATAAGAAGACCTAAAGAAACAATTTTGGGTCATTCTTAGTATTTGGGTAATAGATACTTTGGCTCGAAATAAAATATGCAAACCATTTTCATTAAAATAACAACTAACCCAATTAAAACTACACAAATCTAAATATAATAAACACGTTGGGCTTCTAGGGAAAAAATAAAGAACTAGCCCATCCCCCCCCCCTTTTTTTCCTTCTGTTTCTTTTTTTCCTTCTTCTTCTTTGCCTCTCTTTTCTTCTTCCTCTCTAGCCAGGCCAAGCTTTGGCAGCTTGTGGCCATGGTAGACGCCGATGTGGCGCCGTCGCTAGACTGCCGTCGGTCGTTAGTCGTTGACGAGCTTTTTCGATCTTCAAAATTTACCTTCCCACTCAATTTTTCATGTAGAATCTATTTCTAAACTTAGTTTAAAACCAAAAATGCACAAAAAGAGGTCAAAAATCAAATTTTTAGCCGAGTACTCCCTTTTTAAAAAGTCATCCAATTCTTGATCAAAATTCACAAAACCTACCCCAAAACGTTCTTATGGTTTCTACAATGCAACTATAATTTTAAATTAACAAAAACAACAAACAACGTGATAGATTAAAGCAGAACAACCTTTAACTTTAAAAGTTATTTCGTAGAGGCTCAAAAAATTTCAAAATTTTAATCAACAAATATTTTCAGGCCATGATTTAGCTATAATAATCTATTTTAACAAAAAAAATTTACTTCTTTAATTCGGTTTTCTATTTTTTCAAACACTTGGAATGCACGATTTTGGCTCACACAATTCATGAAACATGGGCAGTTTTGAACTCTCATATTTTCACCAACAATCACCATGGCAACTGGAAGGAACCCATGTAAAATCCTCCACTTAAAGCCACAAACATGAAAAAAACCAAGACACGAATGGCCAAGAAAAGCTCCAACAGCAATTTTTGAATTGAATCCGGGAATAGCAAGGGAAAAGGAGCTGGAGAACTTCGTCTTGTTTAGCAGTGGAAAGCTGATATTGGTAAGAAATTGTGAGAACTACAACCTCAATTTTGATGAAAAAATTTAACTCATGAATTTATCCATCAAGTTTAAGAGTTGATTTTTCTTTATAATACGGCATAGAATCAGAAGTATTTGAATGATTTATGCACTAGATTTCAACTATCAACTTAATTTATGATGTGCCAGGACTTAGTGAACATAAAATGTGGACCAAGAAACATAATAAGCAAATAACAACAGGGATTCAAAATGGCCACCTTGAAGTTCTGCTAATATCCACCGAAACGTTAAGAGGGCTCTAGGTTTTTTCCTTTCAGGACCGTTACATTCTCTTAGTAAAACAAAAGGAAAGGAAAAACACTTACATGATTTAAAAAAAACCTCACATGATTATCCCTATTTTTGGATTTTATGATAACAATTAACATATTCATTAGCAAAGGCCAATTTAATGGTAATGATAGACAAAAACTTTTGACAATCATTTCTAATGTTTCCAGACCTGGATTAGGTTATAACTCTCAGCTACACTCTTAATCAAAAGATCATCTAGCAATTCTCCAATATATCTTAAGCTTCAAAAATTCTACAACATGATGCTCAAAATCAACAAAACCAAGATATTAGTCTATTAATTCACGTGATAAAAGACTTAAAGATCTAAACAATCATTAGCTTACAACTTACTTTAGATTGAGGAAGTTGTTTGACTATCTGCAATTTTCCTCCTAGTAGCCAGCCAATCCAAATAAACCCAGCTTATTTTCTCTTCAAGAAGCGTATATGTAAAATCTACTCTTAGTAGATTGACAAATGAAATGGAATTTATAAGTGTGATGTTATTTTTTCCTCTCTTATCTCTTTCTAATTTCCCGCCCATTAAGTGTTTTACTTTTACTCTCATTTTTTTTTCTCTAGAGAAGAAATGGAAGAGAAACTTGAATTTGTTCTCTTACTTCTAAGACAGATGATGTGAAAGTATTGAATGATGTTAACCATGGTTAAACGGAGCTGCAAGTTTGTGAGTTTTTAATATCTTATATAGATGGGATAATATCAGAAACCTCCCTTGAGGTTTCTCCTAATATCATTTGATACCTCTGAAGTTTTTGAAATATCACTTACCTCCCCTAATAATTGTAAAAAGATTATATTAACTCTCACTTAACACATAATTCACATATCAAATAAATGAAACTCAAAAATTATAAATAATAAACGAAAGTCATTTTCTTCTCTTTCCCTTTTCCTCATCATTTTCTCTTACTCATTTTTTTGGATGATTATGCAATATGTTATTTGTAAATTATAATAAATTAAATTTTGTTTATCTTTTATTTTTTGTGATTGTGATAAAGTGAGGTATGATTTATTTACTTATTTTGAGTTGGTTTTTATAATAATTGGTTCAATTTAATAGTTTGGATAAGGGTTGAGAAGATGTTGAAAAAAAAAATATAAAGTTCATAAGAAATCGGTTTTGAGCATATAGAGTCAAATTGGTGCAAGTGTATTTCTTTTCAATTTTTTTTTATTTTTTAAATGTATATTTTTATAAGGTATTGCATTATGATGTGGTAGTATTACAATATATTATTTTTTTAGATGATGATTTTCTTGAAGTGAACAAAATGATTTAGAAATATTTCATTTAGCAAGTGAAAGAGTGGTTTAGGAATTTTAAAAATTTTGTTACACAAATAATAAAAATAAGAAAAGTAAGTGATATTTTTAAAACTTTAAAGGTGTCAGGTGATATTAAGAGAAACCTCTCCTGAGGTTTCTGATATTATCCCTATTTATATTAATGACATAACAAATTCTGAAACTCTTAGTCTACAAGTAGGGCATAGACCGGGTGGACCGAAGTTGTTGCCTGTATATGCACACGTATATGTATGCATACCGAGCACTATCTGCACTTAACTGTCACACTTATCTCAACACCTCAACACACTAGCACTCTTAGCTGCACAAACAAACCGGTGGCTTAACTCCAAACTTGGCACTCTCTCTCACGCGTTGCGAGAGGCAAAAATAAACTAGTCGTCGTAGTATAAAAGAGTGAATAGTGTTATGAATGGTCACATTAGCATTGTAATTCAATTATTTGTACGAGAAAAATGCATTATCAGCTATTACCATCAGATGCATTTTCATTACCTTGGTCCTTGGACTGCAATTCTGCTCGTCCCTGGTCCCTTATTGGCACCTTGAGTGTGTGGTGGTTTTGTAACTTTGGACCCATAGGTGCCGTGTCGTTATAGTGTGTTGCTTCACAAATTTGTGGCTGACATTTGCTATTGGGTGGTTGTGTTTTGACAATGGTGCCCCTGTATACCGATTTTACCCATGGTTTAGTAACTTCATCTATTTGAGAATCATTGGCTTTTTTTGTCTTTTAGGATAGTTTAATTAGGATGAGAATAAAAATTTGCATTTAAAAAATTTAACGGTGCAAGCAATAGTGGGTTCTGACTTTACCCTTTGCATTGCATCTGATGATATGGAGAAGTCCCGGTTGGTTGTATGAATTTGAGTGGCTAATTTTGCAACCGATGATCTCTGCAATTGTCATTCACTGGTTTAGTATTGCGTGGCTAATTTTGGTCCTTCAGATGATGTATTTAGCTGCATTAAAGGCTTTCAAATGATCTATTTAGTTGCATTAGAGGTCGACAATGCAGGTTTAAAAGAGAGCAGGCTTTAGAATTTTGGCTTTGTGTTCGTCATAGTGCAGACAGAAAGGTTTATTTTTGTTTTCATTCTGCTGTTTGAAGTTCAGTTGTCTTTTGTGAGTATTGTATAAACTTGTTTCTCTCATTGATGAATCCTCTGTTGTTCTTATTTTTTCTAAGTACTCTGGTTAGGATTCTTCATTTTGTTGTGATCATTTTTATATCACATATTGCTACAATTTGTACTTGGTGTTTGGTTGCCTAACTATGATTTTAATATTTGGTTCTGTAAATGTTTATAAGAATATAACGCCTATATTAAATAGGATGATATCGAGTCGAGTTGAGTCGTGCTCGAGTATCATTATACTCGAACTCAAACTCAATACCTAGCAGTACTACTCGAACTCAATACCTTGTAGCACTACTTGAACTCGAGCGAGTTGTTTGAACAAAGCTCAAACTTGACTCAACGTAATATTAATAAGGTTGGAACTCGGCTCGATAGAGTTCAAGAAGTTGGCAAGCTCGAGTAATCGAGCTCGACAAACAGTTAGGGTAGTAAATATTGCAAATAATCAACCTAAAAAATAATTTTATTATTTATAATATATTAAGTAAATATTACACCTAGTACTCGATAGAGCTCGACGAGCTCTCGAGAATATGATATACATACTCGAGCTTGAGTTGAAACCTCAATTGAGTAGCTTGAGGTCAACTCAAACTTGGCATTGAGTGAGATCAAATCAAGCAGTTGACCGAGTTACTCACAAGTTCGAGTCAAGCTGCTCAATTGAATTGTACCCCTAATGCTATGTATCTTTTTATTATTTGGTTCTCTGAATTTTTATAAAAGAGTGAAAAATCTAAGCATGAAACAATTCCTTAAGTGACTGGTAGCCAGGTCGAATTAACAGATACATTTGGAACCACTGGCCCTGTTACTTACACTTCACATGAATCCACTTCACCAACAGCAGAGCAGACCAAAGAGCCAATGAACAAATCCCCAGTCACCAAGAACACTAAGAAAAAGCCATCTGCAAACAAGAATATAAAAAGAATAGCTTATTCTTCTGTATCTCATATAGGTTTCATAATGATAGGGATTGGTTCTATAACTGATACTAGACTCAATGGAGCTCTTTTACAGACAATCTCTCATGGATTTATTGGTGCTGCAGTTTTTTTCCTCGGCAGGTACGATTTATGATAGAATACGTCTTGTTTACCTTGATAAAATGGGCGGAATAGCTATCCTAATGCCAAAAATATTCACAATATTTAGCACCTTTTCCATGGAATCCCTTGCATTATCAGGTATGAGTGGTTAAGTTGCCGAATTGATAGTATTTTGTGGAATAATTACCAGCCAAAAATGTCTTTTAATGCCAAAAATACTATTTACAAAATGCAAGCCAAGAATCCAAAGGTCAAGTAAGCACACAATAAACCAACTTCATCAATATAAATAGAATCTTTTGTGTCACGAATCTATGTAGCACTGACTATATATACGAGGCTTTTGACAAGACTCCCAACATCAGAGCTATAATACAAACCTTACAAATGCACATATAGATCACTACTCATGTCCAACTAAGGACATACTAGCTGCAACTTTAGATGAATTGTTTGGATTGCAGTTTTCGTCGGAAAATTATGTTATTTTCCGTGATCACATTTCCTTATTACCTTTTTTCCTCACATACATCAAATCGATATAGTAATTTTTCCATGAAAAACCATGGAAAATACAATCCAAACACAATATTCTATTTTTGTTATTGCTAGCAGGTAAGACTATATGATAGCAATGTAAATACTACCTTTGTTAATGCTAACAACTTATAAATACAGTACTATTTCTATTAAAACTAATACCATAAATCAATGTCCAAACTACATATTGAATAGTATAAATACAATTTATGAATCATTTTCAACATAAATATCCTACTAATACAATTAATTACTATAATAAAAAAAATCTCAAAATGGTCATTGCACCAGCACCATCCGGGCAAGGTGCGAGGCACATATCAACTAGTTTAAATAAGATAATGGAAGTAATACATAGAAACCATCATTAGTAAAAAGTGGCCCAACCACATCCATTGATACAATGGTATTTTACTCTAAAAGGAATATAAAAGATTCAAAACCCCTCTCAGTGAATCGTTATATTGTGAGAATATTACTTCAGATTCATTATCAATTCTATGAAATACATTATTACTTTTCAACAAATAACTACAAAAAAAAAAACAAGATGAGAACACCAATAAGTACTAAAAACTGTAGTACGTACTTGAATTTGGACGGGATTTGTCATATTAGTTTTAGGATTGAGAAATGAAAATAAAATTCAAAATGGTGAATGGCACCACATGGAAAGAGATAATACTTTGGTTAATAGTTGTTCTTTGACATGTTGAGTTATAAGCTACTAGGCATATTAGAACGAAGGTCATTCTTATATTTATTTTTGTTGGAAACAAAAATTCATTTGAACGGTTTAGAACGCATTTAATTAATAAATACAAGTTCCAATACACAAGTTTGGGTCAAAGAAACCAGAAAGTACATGTAGAATGGCATCTTAAGCCAAAGAGTAAAAGCAAGTAAATTCACATAACCAACAATTAGAATTGCACCTAATGAAGTTTGTAGAAGGGATAAGCTAGTGTAGCAGCTCCATTGGCTACCATGCGGCATTCTCGATTGAAAGGCATTCTAGCTTCTTTTGTGTACAAACCCTGGGCATCTTTTGTTGGTCATAAAAGCGACAGCCTTCAGATCTGCTATTGCTTTCTGTTCTTTTATGTGTTTGTTGGGATTTTTGGGCTATGTTATGTTGCCGTGCTGCTCTTCCAAACCTAATCCATTAGCTTAATTATACGTAAGAGCCACTAATAAGAAGTGAACTAACTTCACCTCTTGGAAGTAACTATCTCAATAGTTAACTTTTATATTGTTGTATTTTCTTGTTATGTATTCACCATAATATTCCGTTGTTGCATGCTATGATATTAAATTATAGTATAAATTAAATAAGAAAACTCTCCCAACTATCGCCTTATTTGCACCTTTTTCACTACCCAGTGGGTGCTCCCATTGTGACTATTATCATTTTTTATTTGACATAATTTTTAAAAATATATATAACACTAATAACAGTCGCAATTATCAGTCTTTTGAATATTTAGTCCAAAATAACAATAGCAATTATCATTCATTTTTTTCACATTTGATACTATGCAAAATCTAAATCAATATACATGGACTTTTTTACAAACAATATGCAACATGTGACAAATAAAAAGTCCAGCAAATTGACATTAAAAAAAAATCATACTTTTACTACAAACATAAAAAATTACCATGAAAGGGTACATTATTTTATCACAACAAAATACCATTTTATTAATTTTAAATTACAATACACACACACACATATACATACATACATACATATTAGTATTATAATACAGTATATATAATGTGGGAGCAAGGGGCGGGTGGAGTCCTTTTTAAACCGATGCTAGATTATACATAAGTCTACATAGTAAGTTAATCAAATTGCTCTCCATCATCACATTATGTACTAGCAGAATAATTTGATGAATATATAATAAGAAAACGCAACAAGCTAAAAGTTGACTACCGAGAAAATAGGAAGACTGGGGTAAATTTGAGAAGAAAAATGTGCACATGGGTTTGTCAAAATGAAAAGACAAACATAATTCACTTGGGAAATGGGGATAGGGGGCAAAATGTATATTTTTGAAATTCAGGGTGGTAAAGTGTTACCACTCCATGGTTTTTTTTTTTGGGGGGGGGGGGGGGGGGGGGGGTGGGGTGGAGGGAAGTGTTGTTAACCGTTTTTCTTTATACTCTTCCCATAATGATAAATTATGATTGGTGTGATCTACCTGCATTCTATTGCAATGGCACAAAAAAACAAAAAAAGAAGGGTACCTTTTGTAGTATCGCTAACCAACAATTAATTTCCCATGAAAATTCTAAAAATGAAAAAAAAAAAAAAAAGAAATCTATAGCTTCTAAATAAGATTCTCAGTTTGATAAGGCATTTGGAGTTGAGTGACAAGTAAATCTACTAACATCTTCCGTAATCACCTTTCTTATCAATCCTTAGATGAATATATTTTATTCAAACGCTTAATTTCCATATACAAAGCACTGAAATTCCCCCCGGCCCCCTACCACAAAAAAAAAAAATAAAAAATCAGGCCTCAACTAATTGAATGTGTGGATTGATCTCGGCGCATTTTCCCTTGATATTTCTTCCACAACAGTTGTTCAAAATTTTAATTGCATGTCCAAATGGGTTTGGTGCATTTCTTCTTGATTTTCCCGTGCAACAGTTATTTTTCCATATAGAATATCGAGAATGAAATCAACACATCTAGATCGGCCAAAGCTGTGCAAAATTATACTCGTCTTTTCACAATGTCAATTAGTGTGTAATTATAAATCACGAGCCTTTGAGTTGATGGCTACCACCAAAACATTAATAAACTTAAGGTTGATAAACCACGAGCCTTTGAGTTGATGACCACCACCAAAGCATTAAAACTTAAGGTTGAGAGACAACGATTCAAAACTTGCCTCTCACCAATTACCACATTAAAAGTGACTTTGCTGAAAAAGTCCGATCATGATTCAATCCCCTCCGAATTATCTCTAAACCTCCTTAAGTCCGTCCCCTCGTTCTGATATATGATAGATTAGATTATACAATAGTTATCGTCTCAGAAAAAAAATTAGTGTGCAATATAATTTGTAATGTTGTATGATCACGCAACTTTTGCAGCAAAACAATTTTCACCTATTATTCCATAAACTTTTTTCTCTTCATTATTACCATTTATTGGCTGGGTCATGAAAATGGCTTTCCAGAGCCAAAATCGAACTAGGATCGACTTTACTATTCTATTGGTCTTACAAGCTCAGTTTTACCACTGTTATCCGATCTGCCACTGCTCATCAGCTCTTTCACTTGTTCATTACTGACAGAAGATAGATGACTTCAGGCAAAAAAGCTGCTAAAGTCTAAAAGCTAATTCCTCATTTTACTGCAGATGTTTATCTTTACATTGGATGACTGTCCTACAGGAAAGAAATGTAGTTAGCCCCAAGAATCAAATATTACAAAAAGAATGCCATTTCAGGTGATGGGATAAAGGGAAAAATGCTTTCTCCAAATAATTCAAACAATAACAGGAGAAGACGTCCAGAATCTAAGTCATCTTTCCAAGCCTGATTAAGCAAAGCTGGTGTCCTCAAAATACGCTTTTCTAACTGATCTCTTTTTTGTCTTCTCTCTGAGAGACTCTCCCTAATATCTTTAGGAGATGATCGGCCTGCACTGGAATCGCCTAAAGCAGCGGGATCCTTGTCAGTTTCCATATCAGAAGAGTTGTTCGATAATGGGACCAAGGCACCATCATTTCCCATTTTCTTAGCAGGTGGCTGCTCCTCTAATAGATCTGCAGGTGTCCTACGTTTATCTTCATAATTTAAGAAAGATAAAAGTCATGATAAGAACAGAATTAAGCGCTATTGTAAGAAAATGTAGATAACATTGTAGTTAGTGAAGTACAAGTGCTCTAAATCACAGTTATCAGTCAAGCAGAGCCATAAAATGAATCAAGATACAAAGTAAAACATTATTTATTACGGCAATTCATGATTAAAATGATACTCTCACTGTGCAGGTTATTGATGACTTGTAGCAAATTTCAATGGGAATGCTGGCTACTAAGGAAATAAGAAGGACACGTTAAAATCTAAAGTGAAAAACTTTTGGCCTCTCCCTTGAGCAGAATACAACTTGGCTTCAAGATGTAAGGTTAGTCAAACAAATGGCTGCGCACCTTATACAAGTAAGATTTATGGAGGTCTTCAAACAACAGGAACACTAAACTTGCAAAGCACACAACTCAAACATACAAAGAGACTTACTGGCTGAACATGAATGTATGATCCTGAAATTCGTTTTCCACACAGTGCTTGCAGGAGGTGATGGCATGGATGGAAACATCTTCAGCCTGTCATATATGCTTTGACCTGCAGCAGACTGGAGAAAGCAACTATGTAAACTAGCTTTCTCAAGGGTGCTAGAGAAAGCAACACAACTATTTTATTGATACAAACCAGCAACGCCCCATAAACACGCCATGCTTCATGTCTTTTCATTTCATTTTTCTGCTTTTCAAGAAGCATCTCTGGCTCAAGAAGTCTCAGATAGGTCTCCAGGTTTGGCACGACAAGAAGGCGGACCTATCAAAAGTTGAGAAGTATGACCAATTGTGGACTGACCGAAATTATAAAACTTAACATAGAAACCACAAATAACTTATATGGAAGTATTTATCTGGTCATCCTACATTTTCTTGGGAAAAATGCAGAATAGCAGTCCCTCATTGTCTCCTCATGTAACCAAGCTAATCATTTCTACATTACGAGGATGCAGTAACAAACTTCATGAATTGTCCTCTGTGTGGTTGGAATATAATATCTTTCTTCTTATATATGTATTTCAATGTAAAACCAGGATTCAACCCAGTATAAAGGAGATGTTGGTATTATAAGAAAAACAAAATAAGCTTCAAAAACATATATATATATATATATATATATCAAAAGCAGAAAAAAATTTATACATGTATGAAGAATCTGCATATACAAGACAGATATATGGTAGTGAAAACAAATCTCCTAGATTTACCATACCTAATTCGAGCCACTATACTCAATTTAGATCTACAAACAGAATGCCATCTATCTTTTAATTTTGTCTTAATCATCCCTCTGAAAACTGTGTTTCCAGAAGGTACAAAACTGTACTAGTTAACACCATAGACAGTTGAAATCACACAATGAAAAACCATTGGAAGGCTAAACTGAGTTTTACTTGAACTTATACATAGTAAATTGAAACTTACAGACATTCAATTTAAAGAAAGTAAATCTAGTTCCAGTTATCCATATTTATGTGAATACAATAAATTGCTGAGACTACATCATGACAGGAGAAAAAGGAAAGAACACCCAAGCAAAACATATTGAAGAAGATTGTATTCAGTTCTATTGCATTGAGTTTAGTCTGCCCCATCCAAAATTTGGTCTGATATCTTGATGGGTCTACTGATAGCAGCAACTTGTCAATAGTTAACTGTTCACCTAACATGAATCGTGAATTATGTGAACATGTGAAAACTTGTCAATAGTTAACTGTTCACCTAACATGAATCGTGAATTATGTGAACATGTGAAAACTAAGAACTCTGTCTGAAATTAAATTGTCAACCGTGCCATTGCCAAGGTTTTCGTTGAAATTTTCCTTACAAAGATGAGAAAGCCAGAAGTTGGACAAGCAAATGTCCCATTCAGGATATGATGGCTTTCTTGTCATCTTTTATTTTTCATGCATATTACAGGATAAAAAGATTGGCATAAAGTCATTTTAGTTCAAAAGAAGTTCTTAGTGCACCAAGGTAAAACTAAATAGTAGACCTTTATAAGCAATAGAATTTCTCTAAGTTTAGTTTAGCATTAAAGCCAAAAGTTTTGGCTGGGGTTTAAAGAAAGAGACTTCTTCCATTAAAGGCTTTGTATCTATCCTTCTCCATAATACTTCAATTTCATAAATTAGCCAATTTCTCCAATGTATCATGAAAGTTCATAGCACAGAGGAATGAAATTACTGAAAAAGAAGTAAAGATGGGGCTAGTAGCAAGATGGGTATAAGAAGAGAACTACGAAAGGAATGTGTTTGTGCATGAAAATGACAAAAAGGAATACCACATTGGGTCCAAGTGCAGCTAATCCTTGAATAGCACCATAATGTTGAGTTATTGCTCGTTTAGGATCCAAAAATGCATGGAGCAAAGTCTTGGTTAATCGTGTCTGAAGATTGTTGTAGACATGGGAAAACCTGAAAACATATGAATTTAAAGATTAAAACATCAACCACACAACGTTTCAAGAGTGGGCTATTTCCAATTCACATATGGAGGTTTAGTTCAGTTTGTAGAAGGCAAAGGTGACCTATACTAATAGCATTGACATAAAATCAGTTACATTTGTCAACCAAAACTTGTATAACTATTGTCAAGGACATCTTTTCAATCTCAAGTTTCTTCAAAAAGCTTCAGTCAATCCATTCCATATTACCTTTTGGTCATTTATGAATTCTGTATTTTCCAATGAACACGTGGTCAATAATGATGCTTGTTAGGTTTAAGTCTCCATGCAGGTTCCATTAGCCTGGTTAAACTGGAAATATCACTTATAAGCACTGCTCAAAGAGCACAAGGTTCAAATGTCATCCAAACACAACTGGATAAACATCTAATGTTTATTATCTAGAAGTTTTGAAAAGCATATGAATTCCAAAGCATTAGAAAGTAGCTAATATTTTAAAGCAATTCATCCTTCTTTTCAGCTACCAAGACATAGACCTAGCAATCTTGAGGTGATGAATCTTCTAAACCATAGAAAGTAAGGTTCAATGCAAGGAGTAAGCATATTAGATGTCACCTCATCACTCATCAAATGAAAAATAGGATTTCAATATGGGTATTCCTTGCCAAACTCTAACCATGATCCTTTCATGTTGTCACTAGCTAATTAAATTAAAAAGTACATTCCAGAGAAATCCTCTAGAAAATCCGTACGATATTAATGTTATAAGGAATGCTAACTCAATCGAATTATTAGGGTGCAGAATTCAAAGAAGTGTTTCCCACCGTTTGCATATGGAGGCTACTACAGTCGCAGTAAAATCTCTAAGTTCCCAGTGGTTATCTGCAAGTCGATTCCCCAGCCTCTTGGCAACAAGACAGGTGACAACTGATGGCATCAATTGGTGTAGCTAATAAAAGAAGCAAAAGTCTCAGTAAATAGATAGACAGAAATCAAAGGGCATAACAAATATCTACATTATGTTGAGTTGTAGAAATGAATAATAATCTAGCATTAAATTACTCAAGTTTCCAAAGTATTTCAGTAGTCCAAGAATCACAACAATACCTCTGTGTTTTTTGAAAAACCTTACTGAAGATTTTGTGTTTCAAAGACATATTGGTTGCAGTGTTATTAGATTTTTTCAGGTTGTTTTTAAGAACTCTCACCTCCCCTTAACAGCCGCTACCTTCCCCACTATTTCCACCCTCTTCCCCCCTCCCCCACCCCCCCCAAAAAAAAAAAAACAGCCCCACTTTTGTCCCCTACCTGCCACCCCCAGTCCCCCACCCTGAGCACCTCCTCCAATGAAGGAGGGGCACCCCCGCCGGGGAGGGGGGGGCGAAGAAGGGGAAAGGGGCTGCCCAGATGTGGGGACGGTGGTGGAAGGAGAGGGGTGAGGGCAGGATGGTAGTGGCAGAAGTTGAAGGGGTGATAGTGTGGTAGAATTTTTTTTGGGTATTTTTGGATTTTTTCTGTGCCTTTTGGGATGTAGCTGTAAATCTTGTGGGTAAAAACATGCTTTTCAAAACATTAGATCCAAGCAGACTCACTGGTTTCCAGTAGATAACATCTCACTTATGTGCACTATTCCTATGTCCTTTGGTTCCTCTGGCTTTTTGTACCACCTAAATATCAGAGTTTTGTTTAAATCCCTTTCACCCAAGAAATAGTTTTATCCATCATCTTTCAAAATCAAAGTCAAGTTTTGAATCAATCCAAAGGCATCACTCTTTCCAGAACAGAACATCATAATAAACAAAACTAGCAAATGAATCAAGTACACTTACGATGAGAAAATTAAATGTTCCCATGATTTTATCATAAGCAATCAATTTGAACACAAGCGTTAAGAAACTATATCTGCAAAAACTCACATAAGGTTCTATATGTATATGAGGATTTTGAAGTAGGCTCCAAACAAGACGCATCAAAGCAAAGAGTAGAGGGAAGTTGCTCAAACCATGAGAAACCTGACAACATAGTAGAATCAGAAAAAATAAAATAAAATAAAATAAAAAGAGATGTAATAGACTTTTCTCAAAGTGCTCCACTGAAAGAGCATGTCAAGAATACCTCATCTGCAATGAAGCATGTGAAATAAGGAACCAAAGGATGAAGCCCAGAGTCTGTTGCCAAACTTGCTAAAGCTTCCTTGAAAAGGACCGAGTCAGACCTACTAACCACAAGCTCAGTGATTTTATCAAAATATAACTGCATTAATTCAGAAGCAAGGTCAATTACAGAACTTCAAAGTGAGAAAATATCAAAATTGCTTCATAGAAAACTTTGATCTACCTGGAGCTCCCTAGACAGGACATGTTTAACGGGTAACCTTATGTCAACAGGAAGTCCATCTTCTTTTTGCTCTGGCAGTTTTGTTTCAGAAGGAGCTCTAATAACTGCAAATGAAAAACATATAAATATCTGCAAGCACTATCACCGTGGTTGTACAAACTAGAACTTGAAGACTAGAATTACTTGTATGCTCCAAATTATCAGTGGAAGAGTCACACAAGGTGCCTTTTTCCTTGATCTCCCCTAGATTGCCAATTAATTGAAAATCATTTTTGAAGCTTAGGCATATACTTCCAATGATACGCTAAACCGTGGGTCAAACTGATGCTTATTATTGTGAAACACTTGAATAGAGACAAACATTAGATGCTTTCAGATGTAAATTGCCATATGCACAGAATCAACTACAACTGCATCAGAAAAAGCAGTTTGACCAGAGAAAATGTTAAGATCAGGATACTCCAATTTGTGCCTTGAGTTTTCTGGTTTTTAGACTCTTCCTCTGATCATTCATTATGTTAGGTCAGCCAAAAGATGCCTCCACTTCTTGCACCCCATGGGAATTGAATTCCTTGTTAAGGGTACAGGCTGAAAGCACAATGCTTTGATACAATGGCTGCAGCATATCTTCCTCTGCCTTAGCTAACTCAGAAATATCTGGTCTGACATTTATGTTTCCTAAAGGAGGTTTTAACCAGAGATGCAGTTCTAGCTAAAGAGAAACATACGGCTTATGTAGTCCTTATTAGCATCAACCTTTACATGGACTATACAGTTTCTCTGACCCATAATAATGTAAAAAGTGTAAATATAGAAAAAGAAAAAACTATTGCAATATAAGCCAGACCTTCTACTGGAGCATTTTCTGAAATAGCAGGTTTTAACCAGAGATGCAGTTCTAGCTAAAGAGAAACATATGGCTTATGTAGTCCTTATTAGCATCAACCTTTACATGGACTAAACAGTTTCTCTAACCCATAATAATGTAAAAGTGTAAATATAGAAAAAGAAAAAACTATTGCAATATAAGGCAGAGACCTTCTACTGGAGCATTTTCTGGAATAGCAGGTTGTACACCTTCAATAGCGAGCCAGTGACAAACTACAGAACAATCCAAGGGTGCTTTTGGTAACGGAGCTTCAATTACCTAGATGCAAGTAATATACAGTTTAAAAGAGTATAAGCGCGCCAGGAAACATGTAAAAGGGATTTCAATAATTTACATCAGGAGACTGCTTACATCTTTAAAATCCACATCTTTGTCATCAACATAAAACAAGTCCCTGTGTCCAAGTGCTCTTCTGAACCGCAAAGGATCCCCAGAGGCAAAGCCATAAATTGGCTGTGGAAAGAGTAATAAACAAAACCAAACTAAAATCAATGATGCTTGAAAACTGGCCAGAATACATTGCACGAAGTTCTCTACCCAACTTCCAGCTGAGTAAAACGTTGAAACTTATTATTTAGTAGAGCAGTAAAAATCATGTGAACTCTAGATTCAATGAAATCCATGGAAATCTAGATCGGCACTAATTATCTAGAGATACAATTTCAGAGGACCATAAGACTTCTCCTTACAAGAATTGTATCAATAACTTGAAACTGAGAATCCAAAAGTCGAAAGCTTAAGCACTCTTTTGTTATCAACAAAGACCAAATGAACCATTTATATCACGCGCATTAAATAGCTCCAAATTTGAAGATTCTCAACTTCACTACATGGACTAATAGAATTAATAAAACATTTTAGTAAATCAATATGATTGATTGAATTGAGTTGGAGGGGCCCATGATGGAAGACAAAGAACTTGTAGGCTTCAACAGATACAGTTGGGCAATATGCTGAATCACAACTCTGTAATGGTGTCAGCATAGTGCTAATGCTACACGGTCAGGACACATGCATTCAAACAGATAAGGAATGCATTACATGGTCACATAGCTGAAATGAAAACAATATTTTGTGCATTGACAAGTCTTTCAATAAAGGGTCACTTTCATAGTAAGTGATTAATCATTTAGAAGTTAGTAACTAGATCTATGCGAAACGGATGGTACAGAACCAAGTCAGTGTAGATGAAGTTTAACAAGATCTATTTCAAGTGTTCAATGGACATCAAAATATGACTTATTTGATGAAATGACATTTAGATAAGTTTACCACTCCTGACCCTCAACTTTTCTAATTGTACCTCATGAGTAAACATGATAGCACACTTCCCTAAAAGACTATACGCAGCAATGATATCATCCACAAGCTAGAGTAAAGACTTGCTGTAAAAGCAGAAGATATAGATGTTGTCCACTAATCAATATCTGGCCCAGTATGCCTAATTGTGTATCAAGCTAATGCATGCATCTGGGGACGGAAGACCCAAATCATTTACAACATTTATCTCGGTCCTGGACAAGTACTAAGGCCAATTCCTTTAACTTCCCATTCATTAAAAAAAAATTAGAATTAAAGCCAAGCTAGGAAATGAATAAATGTTATCAAGTCCTACTAAGGTAATGTGGATTTCACGATGAAGACAATTTTGATAGCTGAGTAGAAGGTCCTGACGTCAAAATAGTGGTACAGCTGATATTTTAAGGAATAGCAGGAGGTTAGGACCATAAAAGCAGCAGCATCCGATTTTCATCTTCCATTGAGGTTTAGCTGGCTGCATGATCCAAATCAAAATTGAGAGGTTTACTAATTATAATCTCAAACCATATTGTTCTGTTCATGTTATTGATAATTGCTATGCATGTTTTCTTATAAAGATAAAAGAAAATCATGATAGAACTAACTGACTCTTTTTCGTTGTCCGCACACAAACAATCTACAATAGTGTTGTTCTGTATTAATTCCTAGCATTGCAGAATCTCCATAACCAATTAACTATTTTACTCCTTAACTCATAATGGAGGCATCATCTAGTCAATAGTTGATCGTCTGCTATCAACGGGAGGTCATAATTTGCCAGATTGCTACAGTTCATGGAACGTTTTGAATCTGGATCTGGATTGCCACTTGAAGCTAGAGTTAGGTTTTTTCAGACTATGCAGATGCTATGCATTCAAAAACCATAAATCACGATCATATTATAAAAGAGATCATAGCTGTATGCCCAGAGCTAAGAGCTAGATGAATAACCGCTGAACTAACTGCTGTCCACAAAACCTTAAACTAAGTTGAAAACAAAAACCTACTACCAAGGGGGTTATTAAGCAGTCAAACATCCCTATGAAATCCAATGTGGGGAATGAGATATTATATTCACTTCTTAAGACCTTTGCACTCTCTCAAGTGCCAATTGAATGTCCAGAGTGGACTAGGTTGTGTAAGTATTGTAGAGGTACTTATATGGGCTCTAGAATAGGCTCCTATCCTAAACCCTCAAGCAACATAGCTTGCCAACACCACTCGCCCAGTCACTGCCCACACCAGATTCACTTTAAATGTCAACTGTAACCAGAGGACAGGATTGGTCCAATAACTTTTGAAGCTAGACTAAAGCCCAAAAATCTTAAACCATGTTACCAGTACGTGAGCAGCCTAGATTAAGAAAACAAACATCCTTAGGTATTTGGCATGAAACACAGAACTTTACACTCACTTTACCATGATCAAGTATTAGAGACCGCCTTTAAGTGTAGTAGTTATCACTATATGTAATTCTGACAGCTAACACTCAGGGTAATCATTCCAAAAATGTTGAATAAATTACATTGGTTACTTTTTATGGAAGACACACATTAACATGAGGTTTGCCACTTTAATGTCCATATTTAGCAATCTAAAATTGCTAATGAGACATTCCTTTGTCCAATAATAATTGTCAATTCACTATTTTGTTGATATCCCTGGTAACTTTGGGAACACATCATTGTGCAACTCTCCGTGTGAAGAGTTCTTAGCCCCTTGAGAATCTTCTATGGCATGAATATCGTACAGCAAATATAACCAGCGTAGTAGAACCCTCTTTTCATTTTAATTTCTCAATGACCCCAAAGGTCTCATCAACCTTGCCTCACTTTTATGAGTGTGCTTTTCATGTATAGTCTACCAAACTTGAGCCTGTGGTAATTACTCGATCGCCAACTATTTCCGTCTTGCAAAAGTGCATCATATGTCTCAGCAAATTAAATGAGTATGACAACTACCAATAAAAATCAGATGGATGTGAGATAAAAAGAACTAGCACATATCATGTCCATGCAAAGCTGAATTTTTTGCTAAAACTCTTCAATTATTAAAACCAGATGCTCTAATTCATCAAAGAAATCACTAACATAAACTCGAGAACTAAGTGGCCAAATATCAAAGCATGATCTATTTAAAGGACTTGTCTAACCTACATACATATGCATCTTAGAGACATCAAGAACCAACCTGATACACTCTAAATCTAACCACGAATATTCTTCACTTGCCTGGTACTTTAACAGAATTCGGTTCTCACAGTTCCTTTACATTGTGATCTTCTTTTGAAGATTCATAACTCATGCATACCAACAGCCACATCAACAGACCTATTCTTTTTATAATTGTCTATATACTCCTCTCAATCTCACTGGCACAAGCCAATAGATACACAACCGATGAGAGAGACATACAAACACAATCCAGTGTGCACATTGATCCTTCTTAATTTTTATTGTTTCCCAGGTTACTCCTACAAACAACAAATCAATTACCAAATTAGACAACATGAATATCTTCAATTAAATGCCGAGAAGGCCTTGGTCTAGTGGCTAAGGATGAGGCCTCAGAACCTATAGGTTCTGGGTTCAAATCCCCCTTCCCCCTCCCCACTTCTTAAATCCCATCCCTTCCCTGCTGGAAAAAAATTAGAAAAATCTTCAATTAAATAAAGACAAAGGATGACAGGATAGAAAGAAAACCAATTGTCTATAAAGGGTGGAAGTAAATCTAGAACCCCAAATATATACTGCAGTACTCCTCAAACACAAAAGAGCTACTAAGAAGGCAAGTACAAAATTAATACTCAGTAGTAAACTTCTCTATAATACTTTTGATCAAATATAATGACAAAATATACTGGAATAAGTAATCATTCACTCTAGAAGTAGAACCATGCAAATCAAGTTAGATCAGGTTCTGAATGAGATACTAAAATCTTATGAATAATTGGCAAGAATTGAACAAGTCATAAACCACAATGTTGATGAATATATGACAAGCTAAAATTATTATTCCACTATCATAGATGTACTGAGGATGGAAACTACCTCAACATTCCGTAATCTGAGTGCACTATCAACATCTTCCGTTGTCAACAAATTTCTCTTGGAATGGCGCATGCATTTGATAGCTTCCTTCAATTACATGACAAGAAGCACATTTAGATTTCACTGAAACACATTCTTCAACTTCGAAAGGCCTCACATGAATAAGTAAAGTCAGGGCCATACTTCAGTTCACAACCCAAAAAACACAGAATGAAACCAATCTAGGGTATACTTCGCCTATCATTTGCTCATAAACAAAAAAGTCATCACTAGCTTTACTGGACATTTCTCCCCACCAACTCATGCCTGTCACCATTTTGCAACTTGTTGCATTTCACCAGTATGACCACTAGAATGTTTTAAAGAATAGGCTATACAAACCTCTTTCATACCCATTAGAAAACTACCAGACAAAATCATTATGTAGGTTCATGCATGCACAAACTCCAATGAGCAGCACAACAACCGGTCATCCATCAAGAAAAGGGAGGGAAGAAAACACAAATCTTTTACATTATCAAGGAGTTTGATCTATTGCGAGACACATATCAAGTGGATGTCTACAAATGGAGATGTGCCTCAGAATATGCACATCAAATGGCAAAAGTATCATAAAAGATTATATTAAACTCTACAGTAGTGATTTATATGATGGGGTCCAATTCACCATGCTTAATGAGTAAGGTGAACCAGAAAGAGATAGAAGGGTAATAGGACATTTGCTTCATGCCATTTTTCCCTAGAGCCCGTGAATCGACTCTTTAATACATTCACAGTTTTCAACTAGCAGCAAAGGAACACGGTAGTGGTTTATCTGTCATGTTGGTATAGCCATGTCAACATTATACATGGGAGAAAAGGAAATGGAAGAAATGACAAAAAATGAGAAAGGATCAGCAGCACAGGCCAGCACATTTCCTTAAGCACCAAAACTTGGTTTTCCCTCCATTTGCAGTATTGACAGCTTTGTTTTCTACCATCAACAAGCTTTACTTTCCTTGCTTTGTCATCCCCATAAATTCAGTAACATGGTAGCATCTCTTCTACTACAGTCATTAAAAGAAAAAAGGCCACAAATTCAGTGAAAACCTAAACGTCATCTCTTTCTTCCTTCTTGCATCTCGCACAATACACAAATCTTGTTTATTTGTAGGTCTCTGCATATTAACGTATGTAATCTACTTACACATCTACAGTCCATGATTTCTCAGTCAAGAATTCTAGTCACTAACCTATTGTAACAAAGCTTATATTTTGCATACAATTGACGTCAAAAAAATGATTAACAACCCAAAATCAGAAATTTAAATGCAGAAAGCGCATCAAAATCAATAACATATTTAATCAAACACGACTAGTTTTCTCTAAATTAACACACATGTAAATAAAAATTAAAAAAAAAAAGTGCAAGAAACTTCTTCAGATATTAATCAGTCATTTCCTCTTTTCTTTCCTTTTCATTATTCCCAACTTTTCCCAACATTTCCATGCAGCAGAAACAGAGACACCCACAACATCTTCATGCCATATACAGCTTAAATTCCTAATTAGGCAGAAAAATAAAACAAAAACTATACAAAAAAGTGAAGCCCAGAAAACAAATTTAAGGAAAAAGACCTGCATGATTTCGCGCAAGCGGTATTCGACATCAGGAGCAAGAGCAAGGGCAGCATCTGGGGACAAGTTGTTTATCCCAATGCTTTGCGCAGTGACTTCAATCGTCTCCTTTGGAACTATACTCATCCTTACCCTTATCCCTTTTTTCTAATTACTCAAAAATTTTGAACTGCATTTATGAATTTCTGTTCAAGAAGATACAGAGTTGAGGCTTTGAAGGAGAAAGAAATTGCAAAGGGTTCAGTGAAGCAATCTTCCAATCGTCTCGTTAGTCTGTGAGAAGTTTAATTAAGGGGCCGTTAATTGCACTGCTTTGGACCTTGAACTAATTGCGATTAGCATTTTGCGTCTTAAAATATCAACTAGAATTTTGCCCGACGGTCTTTTTTTTTTAAATTATTATGAATTTATATAAATATAAATAATTTAAATATAAAAGTTAATAACAATTCTACATGTTCATCTGCATTAACTTTAAAAAATTAATGTATTCTAAATGTTCAATTATTTACTAATTTTTAAAAATTTGTTTACATACTTTCACTATAATATGATAGTATAAATTAAATCATGTATCCTATATCAAAAATTTGGTAGATTTTTTTACATATATTCTTTTAGATAATTTAAATTTTTATAATAATCATAAATCTAGAACTATATATTTATATTTAATTAAGTAGAAAAAATCTAGCAATTCATTTTTCTTCATCAATAAATATTCAGTTTCCAACAATATTGGTAAATCTATTAGTGCAACAGTTAATTTTCATTTTTACACTAAATTAATTCAAAATTAAGGGAAGAAATGATGAACAATTTGAATATTAATCAACGGTGTGGTAATGAAAGGAAGTAATTTAGAATATGTAAGATTTCAATAATTGTGATTAAGGAAGTAATTTGGGATATATAAGATTTCAATAATTATGATTTGAAAAAGGTTTTACTAGAGTTCTATATGTAATAATTTGATAGAATAAGATAAGATTAGTTGTTTTTTAAAATAATATCTTTAAAATAAGATTAGTTATTTTTTAAAAGTTATTTTAAAATTAGAAATAATTTTTAAACATATAATATAATCCAATTAGGATTTAATATAAGGAAAACCCAAGTGACTTATAATCCATTAATTCTTTTCAATTAAACATGCCACGTAGAAGTGAAAAATAATTCTAATTAAAATAGCTACTTTCATATATACATACGTATATATATATATATATATATATAATAACATTATGACCTCCCCCAAATATTTTTGCGAACTAGTTCATTTACGTAAATAGGAAACTACATTTCGTTGGCCGTTAAGAAATCCGCAACGGATCTTCTGTCCCACACCCTGTGCCACTCTCTGTCCCACTTTTTATTATATTGCTATTTCTCATTCACAAACATCATGTTTTAATTCCTTTTTATTTCTTTATGATCTAATAACTATTAATTGAATAAAAAATAAATACAACAGTTTCAAAAAGCTAATATATAATAGAAAATTAAAAAATACAGCAGAAAATTCATAAAAATCTCATTTTTTATGCATTTTGACTTTATGACTTTGTTAAATTTTGTGTATTACTCAATTAATAGTTATTGGATCATAAGGAAATAAAAAAGAATTAAAACATGATGTTTGTAAAGGAGAAATAGCAATATAATAAAAAGTGGCACAGAGAGTGGCACAGAATGTGAGACAGAAGATCCGTTAAGAAATCTAAACCTAATGGATATCAGGAGGGTCAAAATATTTTTCAAAGTTTAATTGGTACAAATCACATTAATTGTGATGCCCAAACTGATTCTTAAAAAATGTCACGAATATGTAAAGAGTGAGACTCGAAGAAAAGAAAAATTATAATATATAAGTATACGTGACCTAAAAGAGGAATGCAACATAACGGGTATGGGGACTTATATTTGTGACTCAATTTTCTTTTTTATAGAGGAGATACGAGCGTGTTAAAGCTAAGAAGTCATACTCGTCTATTTCTCATATTTGAAGGGCAAGTCTCCAAATTCTAGTCAAACAAATGAACTAACCTATGTCTAATTTCCTAAAATGGAATGCAAATCTAAATGTTATATTTCGCACATAGGGATAAGAGATATACATATAGAAGAAATATCATGCAAAATGGTAAGGATCCTAAAAAATAAAAAATATGCATGAAATGTAACGATTGTCACGCAAACATGATTTAGCGCGTAGACGGTTCCCAAGGATCTAGCATTGAACTAATTCATGTTTATAAGTTTTCACTAGCGTTGGACTAGTGAGTAATCGGGGGGAAAAATCACAACTAGTGTTGGACTAGTGTGGTGACGTCATGCATTTGTTATAACTAAATAAATCATATAAAGTATAATTAAACCAAGTAAACACATAAATGCACATAACACGTAGGCATGATATCTAGATGCAAAGGCCCTAAAGAAAGCGAATAAACACATAAACACACAAGCATGCAAGCATACAAACAAATAGACGCAAATAAAAGCCTAATTATTACATTCGGGGTTCTAACTACAATCTAGGGGGGGAATTAGAATAATAATAACCTAACTATTACATTTATCTAACTAATTACATTTTGGCAAAATTAAAACCTATCTATTACATAGCCTAACTAAATACATGTCTTGAACTCCTATCTATTATAATTTGGCGTTAAATGCCTCACAAATAATTATCAAAATTAAATAAAACAAATGAAACTTAAAATGAATAAAAATGAATAATAACGAATAAAAGAAAAAAATTCAAAACATGCAATTGCACATAAAACACATTGGAGCACATAAAGGAATTTAAAATAATAAAAGAGATTACCTCTCTCGAAGTTGTGGTTCAATGGGGGTGAAATTTGCCATAATTATGCTCCAAAATCAATAAAATAATTCAGGCACCAATTTAATTATAAATAAATAGAAATAATCATGAAATCTACAAATTAAAGCACTTAAATGAAGTAGAATTAACAATTAAAGAAGAAAGGTAACTTATATTTAAGAAATCAAAACTATTAGGGACTTAATTACAAAAATTAAGAAAGTTTTAGAGGTCAAATTATAATTATTAAAAATTTTAGGGTTAAAATGAAATAAAAATAAAGTTTAGGGACCAAATTGAAATTAAAAATAGGGACCTAATAGAAATAAAGCTAAAGTTTTTAGGGCCATAATATAATGATTGAAAGATATAGGGACTAATTTGAAATTTCGTTACCAGATTACTTGAGCAGAAGGCCATTGGACCATTTTCAGCATTTCTTTGGGCCAAAGGCCACATGGCCCGACCGAAAGCCCTAAGAAAAATAATAGGCCAAGCCTACTCCTTTTACCAAATCAGCTCAATAACATTGCATGGGCTTTCATTCTCAAGTCCAAGCCAAAAACCCTGAAAAAATAAACCAACAACCCATTACCCTAAACCCAAACAAAATAACCTTCTACCCAAACCAACCTGTTTTTATTAAGACCTAACATGAGAAAAGATATCAACTAAAAATTACTTAACTATAATTATGTCCTAAAATCCAGAACTAATCTATCAAAAAACATGCTCAAAATATAAGAAAAAAATTGCATTTTAAAAGGGTAAAATTGATTGATTTTTCCAATTTTTGGGCCATATTAGAATTAACTAAAAGTTAAGGGGCCAAAACGATAATTTCAGAAGCTTTCATGCAGCCTTGTACGAAGAAGCTTTCTCCTTTCTGCAAATTCGGAAGCTTCCTTGCTGCAGTTTTCTTAGCAGCTTATTCAACACAAGTATTCATGCAAAACTCAAACAGAATCCCTGAATTTATTAGCTAAACCCCAACAAGAATCCCAATTCAACAAGAAAATAACAGAAAAACATGAAATTAAAGGCTCAAAATCCCCTCTTCCTTTAGATTCACAAGTAGAAAGAAAAGCAACCGGCTTTTATCCATGGGTTAACTTTGATTGCGAACCACAGAGCTTACACACCCACATTTACTTCCAAAATTTTGTCATCTTCTATTCAAACCAGATGTATCAGACCCAACAAAAACATAGAACCCGTACTATAAATCCATGAAAGCATAATCTGAGAAAAGGTTCTCTTTTGATGAGTTAAAGATTTTTTCTTTGTGGATTGCAGCAAGCAAAGGAAAACACACAGAGAAATTGAGAAAAGTGGAATTCAAAGCTCAAATCTGGAAGCCAGGAACTTTGTTGCAGAAACTTTAAGAATGATAAAGGTAACAACAGGTTCAAGCCCGGATTTGGAGATGTTGCAGAGGTTTTTTCTAAAAAATTCCAACACAAAATCTTCTCCTCGATCAACGTAGATTTTCCAGAAAAAGAAATCTTCCCACGAGAAGCTCTGGGGGCATCGGAATGAAGCAGGGAAAGTGACTGAATCACCAACCCTGGCTCAGTTTTTCTAAAAGATTTTTCCTGCACTTTTTCTTCCTCTTTTCTCTCGTTTTCTCTCTTTCTTTGCTGTTTTTCTCTCCTTTTGATCTCTCCGCCACCCCTCTTCTCTACCCCACTGTCTTGGCCGCGTTTATGAGCCTTTTTATAGGCAACAAAAATCCCACAATCCTTACCTCAAAGGTGAGGATGAAGGATGGTATTTTCTCAAAATTTTGAGCCATTAGATGGCATTTCTTCTAGAAAAATCTTGATAAAGATAAAGGAGATGAGTTGGCAAAGGGTTGGGGAAAAGGAAAAAACAAAACCGAGTGGAATTGAAGGCCAAAAATGGTCTTTGCAATTTCCGTTTCTGTATTGATTGCACACACGCGTGAAACAGTTTTTTTTTTTTAGAAAACTGATTTTGTTATTTCTTTTCTTTTCTTTTTTTTTTTTCTAATTTTCTAAAAATAAGTAAAAATAATTTTCTCAAGAAAATGAAACAAAATAAATAAAATTTAAGTAAAATGAACTAAAAACTAAAAAAAATGGAATAAAATAAAGAAAAATAACAAAATTTTGGTGTCTACAGCATGGATACCAAAACAAGGAACCCAAAAAAAAAACCCAACAATGGTAGGATAATGCTCAAAATAAGAAATAACCAAGACACCATGACTAAATTTGGAGTAAGTTACCTCACTGTCTCATTCACATCTAGGGGTGTTTCGCGAATCGAGCCGCTCGCAATCGGCTCGCGAGCGGCTCGAATACGAGCTCGACTCGAGCTCGTCAATATCGAGTTCGAGTCGAGCTCGAGCTAATTAAGTCGATCTCGAGTTCGAGCTCGAGCTCAAAAACATTAAACTCGTTGGCTTGCGAGCAGCTCGCGAGCTCAATTATACATTTTTTTGATTTTTTATTTTAATAGTAAAATTACATATATATCCCTAATATTTTATTATTTATTAAAAAAATTATTATTTTATTCATTTTTAAAAATAAATAATTATTTTTTATTTTTTAAAAATAAAATAATAATAATTATTTTTTTATTTTTTAAGCTCGAGCTCGAGCTCAACTCGAATTTGACTCGAGCTCGAGCTCGTGCTTGATATTTTGAGCTTGTCGAGCTCGAGCTCGAGTTCGAGTTTCACAAAATTAACTCGAGCTCGGCTCGATTAGCCAAAGCTCGACTCGAGCTCGGCTCGATTAGCCAAAGCTCGACTCGAGCTCGACTCGTTTGCACCCCTATTCACATCTATGCCGGGTGAGTTTGACTTCTTTTCCTTTTCCCTCTGAAATGCTTTCATGTTCTTTTTTTGTGGTTGGCGTCGCTAGTCAAAATGAGTGTAAGTCCATTGCAAAAGAATAAATAAAAAAATTTTAAAGCAAGCAAAATCAACCAATAATTTTTCTTGAAATGTCAATTCCTTAATAGTTTCAATCCAAAACAGAAAACCCAAACTACTACCAAAATAGAAACCCAAAATACAAAAAGAATCTTCATGACTTCAAAACTTTTTGGCCTCCAAAACTTAAAAGGTTGTGAAGTTATATAGCACTCCTTACTATTTCTTTAGTTCACAATACGTGTTCTTGCATTCACTACCGTGATAAGTAGATTATGGATCTAATATTCAATAACAACAGTTTTTTTCACCTCTCTCTAAGCAAGTTAAAGGGTAGGCAGCAGCACCAAAAATATTATGTAAATATAATTCAACTTTACATAAGCATTTCATCGAACATCTTGCACGCAACAAATGGCTAAAGGAATTCACATCCAAAATTTCAAGAACTAAATCAACTAGCTAAAGAAAGTGCAAATGATACAAGTCCTAAGAGCTGCTCGTGCCTTATTTCAAAATCCACTCATGGTTCGTTGGGATCCAATGAATAGAATTAAAAACAAGTGCAAGACTTAAGTAAGGACGATGGGACCATGGCTTAAGACCTAGTTAAGAGTCATGGATTGGTTATGTTTTATGTTTTTTAATTTTTTTGTGGTCCGTGGTTAGTGAGTAATTAGTTAGTGAACTACACGACTAGGTCATGTGGACCAATGTTGGAGCCGAATTAGAGTTAGTTTTTGCTTAGCCGAATTAGGTTTAGTCTAGTTAAGTCTTAATTCTAATTAAGTTAGGAGTTGAGTCTTGTAAGCCTATAAAAGGCATCATGAAAAAGAAGACGATTTGTGAAAGTAAATTAAGAGTTCATTTCTTTATTGTTCCTTTGTGAACTCCCTTAATACAAAGTGAGTCGCGTCTCTTTTATTCAAGTTTTGGCTTATCAATTTAAGATCGCGTTGAATTGTGGTGCCTTCCTACCCTTATAAGCAATCTTGAACTGTCTTTGATTGGTTTAAAATCTATCTTTTGTATCCATAGCCTGATCAAGATAGATCCTTTCACTGTCTGATCGATTCGATTTTTTCTCGAGCGGTCCTTGGAGAATCGGGTTCACGTCAATTGGTATCAGAGTTTCAACTCTTGATCTAGGTTAATATCCTTTTTTTTTTTCTTATTTTTTACTTTTTGTTCTTCTACCAAACCTTACCCAATTCAAAAAAAGAAAACAATAATCCATTGCTGTCTCTAAGAATCGCTAGGGTTCATATTCGTCGTATCTGGTATCTTGTTGTTCATCAAGTTTGTTTCTTGTGCAATCCATCCAAAGTTTTAGTCATTGTTTCTTGTTGGTTTTTGTCTAGAAATTTCATGTTAATTTGTATCTTATTTCATGGCAATCATTCCAGAAAAAAAATTGACAAAAAAAGATTCCAGCCGTTGGTTTCTTTTAGTCGCGTATCAAGATTAGGGTTTCATGTTTCTTGTTTCTGTCTGTTTTAGTTTTGTTGATTATCTTTGTTTCTTGTTTCCAGCACCTTGTGTGAATGTTGTTTCATGATTTCATGGGAGTTTGAGTCAAGAAAACAACGTACCAGTCATTAGTTCTTGGAAACAAGTTACAAGTTGTGTCTTCTTAAGGAATCCGAAGTTGTGTCCTAGGGTTCTTGATTGTTTTGTCAGTGATTCTAGAATTGTGATAAAAGTGGACAGACCTTGCAAAAATTTCTTGGAACTTGAGTTAAAACTTCAACAATTCTTGAAGTTCTTGATTATTTGAAACACATTCTTGAGATTCTTGAAGTTGTAGACTCGAATTTTGAAACTTTGTCCCACTCTAAAACTGCCTTGTTTAAACCAAGGGATTGTGAGCTGTTTGGGGGGCTAATTCATCAAATTTTTGTTGTTTCTTGATTTTGGAAACATCTACATATGTTCTTGATCAGAATCTTGAAGTTTTCTGGGTTTTTGGGAACTGAAGTCTTGAACATTCAAAGCTGCAAAGAAAATTCCAGCAGCAAGTTCCTTATTTCTCGAAGTTCTTGGCTGTTGTGTATAAAAGAAAAAAATCATCACAGCCACGAATTTGATTCCTAAAGCTTCCAGAACTTGAGCTTCATTCGTGTTGAGGAGTTCTTGAATTGGTTGAAACAATAAAACAACAAAACAGCCACATCAAAGAATCCAAATCCCATTCTAATTTGTCCTAGTGAGCCCGACAGCCTTTAAACCAATTACTTCTTAGAAAATTCATTGAAGCTAGCTTTGAAATCCTTGCAACAGTGGGAAAAGGGTGTTAAATCTATATTCTCCAAGATAAATTAGTCCAACAAAATTTTCCAGGTTGTGCACATCAAGAACTAGAACCGAGTAACTTCAAGCCAACTTATTCTTGTGTTGGTTCACACCAGAATTTTTGTGTCAATAGCCAGGTTCTTTTTCTAGTAGTTTTATCTGTAAAATCCATCCTTGAAAGTCCAGAAACCACGTCCAAGTTATAGTGGTTTAGATCCTAAGTTTGACACCAAAAATTCCAGATTTCTCTTCAAAGTGTCAAATTCAAGGTTTTCCTTCGAAGAGTCAAAAATTTCCAGCCTTGTTTGAGTTGATTTCCTAGATTTCTTATGTCATTATTTTCATTTTTTACTCTAGTAGCTTTAGTTCATAAATTCTAGTAGTTCCAGCCACAAATACATGATGGAAAACTCCCGTTTATCGAGTGTTACGAAATTTCCAAATTTTTTAAGTCAAGTCTCATTGACTCAATCCAATCTATGGTCTTGAACTCATAACCACTGCCACTGTGTTAATTGAATTATTGAGCCATCTTGATCAATTGTGAGCAGTTCATATTGTCTCAAGGATTGTTAACAAGGACTTGAAAGAGTGGTGAGATCTTTAGAGTATGTTGAGTGAAAACACTGGTATTGAGTGTAAATACTAAGGGAATGCGTGATGAATTTCTTTTACTCCACTAACCATTGTTGCAGGTTACCTCACAATGTCAAACCAAGGTGTAAGGAGTTGCCAACAAGTTGATTTTCATCTTAACATGGAAGATATGACGGGTGAACTTAAGCAAATTTTGCATGAAGCTTTTGAGCCTCTTCATAGACGCCTTGACCACATAGTGAACAAGGATGTCAGGGGGAGGGGTTCTACATGATTTAGTTTCATATAATCTACCTCTTCAAAGTCAACTTATTCAAGAAGCGATAAGAAGGTTCATTCAACATCTCCTAGGCCTAAACCTAGAGTTGAACCATTGCATGAGGAGTCATTTTGGGAGACACATCAACATCTTTTATGCCAAAATCAAATGGAGTCAAATAGATGCCATCAATGTGAGTCTTCTAAGGAGGAGGTAACTGAGTCTATTCCTAACAAAGGAGTATCTCATTCTATTAAACTATTTGTTGAGGAGGTTGACAATGAGTTGAAGTCGAGCAATGAACATGCGATTGAAAATCTTGAAGTCGCATCTAAATTAGATTCTGGTCATGAACTAGTTGGGAAAGTATGCGAGAAAATTATTGTAATACATGAGAGTGTGAGTAATATTGTAGAACTTGAACATGAGGTAAAAACTGAGGGCATTGAGTTAGGAAAAGAGATGAAAAATTCTAATGAGATGAGTTCAAAATCAACTGAGCTAATTTTGACTGAGAATGTGAGAGCTTATTGTTTTTCTAACAAACTTACCTTTACTTTGTTTAGTGTTTCTTCTTTTGTGCAAATTAAGTAAAGTCTAATGGAGTTAGTCATGCACTGTTCCATTCTAAGATCACTTGTGCAAATCACTGATTTCCATGAAATTTGTCTTCTAGGAGTTAAATATATTTGATATCGATTCGTGGAACAATTCCAATTCAAAACTGTTTGGCACCAATAGAGAGTTAATTAGAGCTCATCTTGAAGGAAAAATTCCAGATTTTGATTCTGTTCATTAACTTTGGGTCATTCATCGTTTTCACCATATTTTGAGCATAATTTCAATCCTAACTCTTGTATTTCTTTGGAATGATCTGGTTCAGAAAAGAGATTTTAGGGAGAAAGTAGAAGAGGTGAGAATTAAGAAAGAGGAAAGAATCAGAGAAGAAGTTGAGGGGGAATGGAAAGATTTTATTATTTCAGAGAGGAAAAGTTATTACAACTCAAATCATTGCTGCCTCAGATACAATCAATACTCTATTTATATACAAAAAGCAATGTTTTGAAAATCGGACTGGACTGGTAGGTTCGATTGGTTGAACCGCGAACCAGCTATGGCACCGGTCCGGTTCTATGCCATTGTTGACTTTGGCAGAAAACCGGTCAAAATCCGGTTGAACCGTGAAAACCGCCGAACTGAATTGAACCGGCGGTTTTCCGGTTTTCAAATTTCCTTTTTTTTTTTTTTTAAGTTTTGCAAAATGCAACTATCAAGACCTTTTGTAATAGAAGACCAATGTATTAACCGTTGCACCATCACATCTTATTAGTTTTTTTGGATAAGTTATTTATATAAAACAAACATTCATATTTTTTTTCCATTTTTGTTACAAAATCTCATTCTCTCATGACTCTTTCTTTTTAATCTTCAACTCTTTCTCTCTATCCTCTTTTCTTTTATCACTCCTTTTTTTTTTATCAAACCTCTTTATTTTTAATTTATTGATGTTTTCTTCCATCTTTTATTTTGTTTTTGTCCATTAAATTGAAAAAGTTAAAAAAGAATTATTTTTCTTTAACCCAAATTATTTAATGCCACAACCACTCACTTTTATCTCATTTTTTGTTTCTTATCAAGTTTACATTTTTATTTTCGATTCTCTTGACTTCCTTCGAATTCCAAACTTTCTTTTTTAAATTGCAATCTCTAAATCCTAAAACGTAAATTAAAATTTAAGTTCACAATGTCTAAATTCTCATAGACGTGAATTTTGTATAATTTCAAAATATTGTGATATTTTTGGGTTGGATTTAGATATAATTGAAATTGAGATGAAATTTATTTGTTTTAACTTATAATTTAAAAAAATTATTTTTAAAAATCCAACTTATTAAAAAATACTAAACTTTTCATCATATAAAATATTAAATTAGTCCATTACATGTCTTATTTTGTGCATATATATATATTTATATAAAATTTTTTTAAAAAAATTCATTGAATCGGTCCGACCGATTGAATCTCGACCCTTTCACTTTACCAATTCAATTAACGGTCCGGTTTTTAAAACATTGACAAAAAGTGGGCTGAAATTTAGCAACAAGCACTACTCAATTCCCTCTATTAACTAACATTATTATTCTAGCAAACTATTAACTTCTTGCTTGCTGGCAGTAACTAACTTTCAGCTGCTTTTTATTTGATCATCATTGTAGCTAATCAGATGATTAGCTCCATCACCATTCATGAGACTCAGTTCATAACAATAGTTCCCCCTTATAAGAATCCTTGTCCTCAAGGATTGAGATCAATAATGATACTAAATGGCTTGGCCTAAAGAATATGGGGAGCAGCTTGCATCATTTTGTTTTTTAAAGGCTTGTGGTCAATTTGGGAAGTTGCAGTGTAGTAGATAATCCTGGTCTCCTGGATTGCACGGAAAACTCTGTTCCAAAAGTTTGTAACCCTGGATTGAACTTCCTACTACAGGCCAAGTTCTTGCAACTATCAAAATCTTTGGCAGCCCATAAACTTCAATAAGAATATCTTGTTCCTGTTTATGCAAATTAGAAAGTTCCCGCTCACATGATGATATTCCTATTACTTTCCTAAGATTGATTCCCCTGGAATTAGTATCAATAAAATCTAGTGATTTGATCTTGATTTGGTTTCAATTGGGAGCAACAAATTCAAGAATGAAACATTTTGCTAGAGTACTTCCCTTGAATCCAGACACAATTTCACTCCAAAATCTTCTATCATTCCAATACCAACTTGATTTTCCAATTACAACATCAGCTAATAGAGTGGAGCCCGTAACAGATTCAATAACAACAAATGAATCACTTTCTACAATCCTTGAGTTTGATCTCTTTTGACCTCATGAAAAGCTTCATTGCCAAACATCTTAATGTCAGCAAAGCTGGCTTCAAGTTGGGACTTCTCAACATCTAATTCAGAACTACTATTTAGGCCATCACAGAACTTAGTCCTATTTATTTTCCCATGAACCATCTCCGAGGCTTGGAGCCCACCATAGTCACCATTCTCTTCTATAGACATTTCATCATTTACCAAAATCTGACTATCAATTACTTGGCAAACTAGATATGATTCATCATATTTTCTAACTTTTTTAGAATTTCCCTTAGAAGACATAACCAAGTCAGTACTTGAAAATTGTGGGAAACAAATGATACCAAATTTTCCCTCAATCAACATCTAATTGAAATTATTGATCTCAATTTCAAGAAGTTGATTCTTGAATTCTAATTCTCTTTCATTGCTCAACATTGAATGTTCCAACTCCCCTTGAATTGAAATGGCCGAAGAATGAAGCTTTGAAATTTCACCAAACAAGTGGTGTTCTTCAATTGCAAAACCATAGCCACCTTCTAGATTTTCTTCCATTTCACCACGGAGGACTTCAAACTTTTTTGTTTCTACCGTTGCCGAATGTGCATCAGTCAATTTCTTGATTGGGGTAGATGTTGAAAAATGGACCTCCTTGGAATTTGATTCCTCTGTTTCTTCAAGAATTTGATTCTCAAAAGCCCCTTCAATGCCTACTACAGATTCTTCAACTATTTCCCTACCTTGATTGGATGCAAGAGGCTGTCCCATTTTCCCAATAATCCTTTGATGCTTTTCTAGTGTGAACCCTAGTTTATGACTGAGTACCCAAAGTATAACATTGCATTTGTACATTGACACATCCAATTCGCGATAGTCTTTATTTCCTTTTGCAACTAACTGATCGTGGAATCTTTGAGCTTGTAATTCAATTTGTCCCTCCAATTCATCCATATTCAAATCACCTCTCTGGATTTGATCTTCCAAGAGTTGATAGATGATGTTATCTTCCATTGGTACAATCTGACAAGTTTGTAATCTAGAAATCAATCCAAAATGTTGATGGATTAATGGTGTCAGTTGAAGAATTTCACAGAAGGAATCGGAGAAAGAATTAGGAGGATTAGGAGGGAGAATTGAACAGGAGAGAGAAGAAAGAATCAATAAGGAGTAGAGATAAAGCAGAGAGAGGGAAAGGGAAGAAAGAAATGGAGACGAAGAAAGATCTTGCAATTGCAGGGTTCCAAAAGCTTCCGTCCGAGGATCGGAAGCTCTGTTACCAATTGTAATGATCTGGTTCAAAAAAGAGGTTTTAGGGAGAAAGTAGAAGAGGTGAGAAGTAAGAAAGAGGAAAGAATCAGAGAAGAAATCGAGGGAAAATGAAAAGATTTTATTATTTCAGAGAGGAGAAGTTATTACAACTCAAATCATCGCTACCTCAGATACAATTAATACTCTATTTATATACAGAAAGTGGGCTAAAGATTTAGCAATAAACACTACCCAATTCCCTCTATTAACTAACATTATTATTCTAGCAAATTGTTAACTTCTTGCTTGCTGGCAATAACTAACTTTCAGCTACTTTTGATTTGATCATCATTACAGCTAATCAGATGATTAGCTCCATCACCATCCATGAGACTCAGTTCATAACATTCTTATGCAGATTTTGAAGGAGAGTGCGACGAACTAGCAATGACTAAACTAGTTGAATTGGTTGCTCGGAGAAAAAATGAAGTGTCCAAGGGAGTTTTAACATTTAATTCTTGTTCTAAACTTTCTTACCACTTAGTTAATAATGTTCCATTGCTTATATATCCAATTTCTGGTTTACGTCAAGCTGAAGTTTATTTTGTTTTTATAGGTTGTAAAGGTGTCTGTGAACTTCCAGTTTTGATTAAAGGAATGCAACCTGATTTTATGCTTGTTCTTGTTGCAAATGAGGATCCAAAACTAGTCGCGATCTACGATTTTTTCAGTCTCAATTAGCTTGTGGAATTTGAGTAGTCTATTTTTACCCTTGATGTCTTCATCAATTGCTTGTTTATATGAAGATAAAGCTACCGAATCCGTTATGTTGCTACCAAGAAAAGTTGAATTTTATGCGCAACTTGAGTTTGTGAGCATTAAGAGGTTGTCTAAATACCATGCTACTAGGATTGTCTTCATTCGCATGATTCCATTGTTATTGCACTTTAAGCGATCCAACAATTTGAGGACAAATCTTTTCAAGAGGAAGGGAATGATTCAAGTCCTACAAGCTATTCGTGCCTTATTTGAAGATCCACTCATGGTTCATTGGGATCTAATGAATAGAGTTAAAAACAAGTGCAAGACTTGAGTAAGAACCATGGGGACCGTGGCTTAAGACCTAGTTAAGGGTCACCGATTGGTTATGTCTTATATTTTCTGATTTTTTTTGGGTCCGTGTTTAGTGAGTCATTAGTTAGTGAAATACGCTGCTCGGTCATGTGGACCAACGTTGGAGCCGGATTAGAGTTAGTTCTTGTTTATCCAAATTAGGTTTAGTTTAATTAAGTTTTAGTTCTAATTAAGTTAGGAGTTGAGTCTTGTAAGCCTATAAAAGGCATCACTTGTTCAATTATGAAAAAGAAGACGATTTATGAAAGGAAATTGAGAGTTCATCTTTTTTTTGTTCCTTTGTCAATGCCCTTGATACAAAGTGAGTCGCGTCTCCTTGGTTCAAATTTTGGCTTATCAATTCAAGATTGCCTTGAATTGTGGTGCCTTCCTACCCTTGTAAACAATCTCGAACTGCCCTTGATATGGTTTAGAATCCATCTTTTGTATCCATAGCCTAATAAAAAATAGATCATTTTGCTGCCTGATCGATTCCATTTCTTCTCGAGCGGTCCTTGGAGAATCAGGTTCACATCAGCAAGGGAGCAATAAAGGGATGGCAACGGGGGCGGGCACCTGCCCTGTGGGGGGTCGTTGGGGCGGGGGGGAATTTTTTCCCCTCGTTTAAAAACGGGGCGTTTGGAAAAAAAAAATATATGTACATAATTATATATATAATGATATTATCAATTATACTACTAATTATACATGTTTATTAATAAAAATTATTAATTATTTATACTAAATTTATTAATACATTTATGTTAAATTCCTCACTACACTTAATACAATAACACATTTTCTAAAAAAAATACAATAATAATTTAGTGATTGTATTTGTATCAAAAGTGAAAACTTGATTATTTTAATTATATTTGTTTTATCATATTAGATTGTATTCAAATAACCTTTGTTTAATTATTTTTATGAGTTTCAATTATGAAGTTACAATGAATAATAATTTGGTGATGTGTTGATATTTTAGTACTTGATTATTTGCTCAAATTTAATTATAATGAAATTATATAATAAATTTTTTTTAGCCCCACGGGTGCCCCTGCGGGGGAAGCTGGACCGGGGCGGGGGAAGCCGGGGGGGGGCGGGGGCGGGGGCGGGGGCGGGGGGAATTAAAATGCAACGGGGCGGGGGGTTGGGGGAGGTGTCCCCCGCCCCATTGCCACCCCTAGGATGGTGGATTTATGTTGATAAAGAGAGAATTTGACATCGTTGTTTTTGCTGCCTGATTTTGTCATCATAGCTGATGAAAACTAGGCTTGCAGAAAAAGAAAAAATTTGAATTCCTTAACAATTTCGATCCATAGATATAGCACTCGAAAAAAATAGAAATCTTAAAAAATTTGAACAAATCTACAAAAAGAGGTTTGGAAGGAGATTTTAGAGCAACCAAAATCAACCAATAATTTTTCTTGATAATGTTGATTCCTTGTCAACTTTGATCCTTAGAGATAGCATTGAAAAGAAAAGAGAAATTTTAGAAAAAAATTTGAATTCTTTGACAGCATCGATCCATAGAAATAGCATTAAAAAAAGAGAAATTTTAGAAAAAAAATTTGAACATATCTACAAAAAGAAGTTTGGAAGGAGAGTAAAATTGAAACTCTTTTGGAGAAGAAAAAGAAAAACAAAAAAGAAAGAAATAAGTAGGAAGGAGTGGGGATGAAATCAGTTGGGACTCTGGCTCAACCCTTCCCACATTGCGCGAATGTCAAAATGTCATGTGAAAGGCACATGATGCGACGATAAAAATTTCATGTGCAAGGGATGTTCCTTCATTATATACTTATGTTGAAAAGTCTCAAATTACCCCAACTAGCCATACAACAACAGTAATTTAACTATATATTTATTTGCATTGTATGAAAATGAAAATGAGGGCAATCTAAATACATATTTACATTAAGGGTGCGTTTGGTTCCCTATGGAATTAGGGTTTAGAATTGGAATTGGGGTCCTAATTCCAATTCCATTGTTTGGATTCTGCTTCCCTCAAAGAATTAGAACTGAATCTGAATTCTATAGGACTCCAATTCTATGAATTGAATTCTTTACTCGATCAAAAGAATTCTAATTCCAATTCCACAACTAAATCGGTTCACACGCGGATCTAGTATGGGTCAAAAATTAAAATCGGGTCAAAGGATATTGGCACCCCTTTCTTCCTATCTAACTCACCATTTTCCTCAGCCGCTAGTGCTCTGCTCTCCACCATCACTTCCACCTGCAACCCTAATATCTTACCTTTCCCACCACCATCTTCCCCCCTGCCTTCCATTTCTCTGGCCACTTCCTCCATCTTTCGCCACTCTCGCCACTCGTCCACCCCAAATTTCAGACACATTTAGGGCTTGTGAGATACCCAGGAAGGATAATGCGAACGCAAAGTTGACCTCCAATAGCAGAGGAACACCTTTTGGTCTCTGAGATTTTGCCGCTATTATTGCCCCGAATCGAAATGGCCTGTGCGGAACTTTGAGCCTAAAGATGTACTAACACATGGCAACCTCGAATAGAGTACCAGTGGTTCGAGCTAAACACCCATCATATTAAGGAAATTACAAGCCAAGTTGGTAAGAGTTGTTTCTTAATTTTTCCAGCATCAAAATAATCTACTATCAAAATAATCTCTTAATCTTTCCAGCATCTTTCTAGCACATAATTATTTTTTGCTTAAAAAAAAAGAAAATTATGATTAGCCAAGAAGGGAAGGGAAGGGAAGAGAGGGGGGGTTTGGTTTGGTTGATAACGAAACCAATTCTATAACCTGTTGCCCGCAAAAAGCTATTTGGGACGCCATCTTGAACAACAGGGCAGTTCAGGATCTCTGGGGCTCAATCTCTGCAAGTCATATGCAACAAATTTATTTGACAAAATTTTCAAAATATATACGTTTATTCCCCTGCCTCCTCTGTATGATTAATCATACAGAGTCATTTACCTCAGCACCAATTCATCCTACTAGGAGTCTTTTAGATAATTTGAAGAATTCTAGGGTGAAGTTTTATAATTCATATCTGTTCGTTGCTTAAAATAAAAGCTTTCTAAACCTTGTTTGAACTTCCTGTATTGCCTGACAAAGGCCAGAGACATGTTTAGCTAAAGCTTGCCTGCACTTGTGCTTTACAATGGTTGCTTGTCTTCAATTTATAGAGCACTTTATCTTGTTGTCTTGTTGTTTCTTTTCTTAAAGGAAAAACTTGCTGTCGGGTCAAGGCCTGAAAAATCTTTTATGTATCGTCTCAAGGCTGCTAACTTCTCGTCAATGGACATGGAATGTGATGAATGTTTGTTTTGGACTATTTAATGCTGTCATAAATTCTCTCACACACTCTCTCTTAGCGTATATTTAAATGTGTTTGATTGTTCCTAATATGTTACAGGAAGGCTTGTTTAACCTTGCCCTGCATTTAAGTGAAGTCGCACCAATTCTTCTTGATAGCAAAGTTGTGGGCTGACATGAAGTTGGGCATGCTTAAAGGCTGAAGATCGTCACTTCAGTCTTCCTTGTATCTGTGGTTTTATAAAGGTATTTATTTTCAAGCATTTAGAATGCTGTGAATAGGTTTTTGATGTGAAAATTATAGCTCTATCTCTGGCTTTCATGTTTCAACTATTGAGCCTGGTAATAACAGTTCAATTTTGACACTAACTAGAACAGTTGTCCTGCAGTTCTTTGGTGTATGTTTCTGTATATAATCAATTGTTACGCATATTTTAAAGCTTATGTGGTGTAACAGTTGGGCCTTCCCTGCAATTCATTGCTAGTTAGGAAATTGTAAATAGCTATCTTTATCTCACACACACACACATATATAGAAGAGTTTCAAGGGGAAGATGATTAATCTTTTGTTCTGTAACTCACATAATTGAGTGTAATAGTTTCCCAAGTTTGTTTTTCAAGGCAAAATGGGCAGTACCAAATCAAAACACTAACCTGATCATAGCAATGAATCACAGAAGCTAATAATTATGTTTACCAACAACTTGCACAAACTAATGAATTACAAAATTGTAGCTAATTCCTAAGCAATCTCTAAAGTATTAAAGGTGTATAAGCCAATATATTTGTTTCTGTCAATAGTTGTATTCACAAGCTGTAAATATAATATTTCGGGAAAGGCAAAAATATTATTGCAGATTATTATGTCAGAGGTTTCATTAGCTATCATTTTAGCTTCAATTGACTATGTAGAATTTAACACACTCACTTTTTAAAATTTGGTCTTTTGACTTACCTTTTCTTATTGTTGTCGTGATTTTGAATTGCAAAATTTGGATATTGACATGGATAAGGAAGGAGACGAGCAAAAAACAAAAAAGAGAAAAGTGGTAGTTGCAAATTATATGGTAACAGTAGCCACATTAGTAGTTTGGTGGCATGAGAAACATATAGTAAAGGAGCCTTACTTGGACTTTAAAGTAGCACGTGAAATATATCTAAGGCGTCTTTACTATGGAAACAATAGAGTTTGTGTAGAGCAACTTAGACTCAATAAACATTGTTTTACTGTTTTATGTACAAATTTAAGAGAGCACTGTGGGTTGAGGGATACTAGAAATATTACTGTTGAAGAAGCAGTTGCAATGTTTCTCTATGTTCTTGCTCATAACTTTAAGAATCGCACTGTCAATTTTAATTTCATAAGATCAGGTGAGACAGTTAGTCGATAGTTTAATATAGTTCTATGTGCTATCATAAAATTGGGAAGACACTATCTTATCCAGCCTGAAACGGAAATGGAAGGTTACGAGCATGAAAAGTGGGAATGGTTTCAGGTAATCAATATTTTTTGATATTTGTTAATGAAGATAATATCTACAAGATTCATCAACTTATGATATTTTGTTTATAATACAGGATTGTCTTGGAGCGTTAGACGGTACTTATGTTAAAGTACATGTTTTTCTTAGAGATCAAGGAAGATATAGGAATAGGAAGAATGAGATAGCAACAAATGTTTTAGGTGTATGCTCCCGTGACATGAGATTTACATATGTATTGCCTGGATGGGAAGGTTCTGCAACAGATAGTAGAGTTCTACGGGATGCGTTAGTTAGATCAGATCCATTAATTGTTCCCAAGGGTATGTGACAATTAGATATCAAGTGTTTTTTTTTCTTTTAACTATAAATGAGTAATAATTTGTTGTCTAACATTACAGGCAAGTACTTTCTTGTTGATGCGGGTTATGCAAATAGCTCCGGTTTCTTAGCTCCATATAGGGGAGTTAGATATCATCTTAGCGAGTGGTCTGCTAGTGGGAGCAAGCCTTAAAATTTTAAAGAGTTATTCAACCTTCGACATTCAATTGCTTGAAATGTGATTGAAAGGACATTTGGTTTGTTCAAGAAGCGGTGGGCCATTTTGAGAGATGCATCTTTTTTTGATGTTAAGACTCATGTCATGATAATTAATGCATGTGCCATCCTTCATAATCTTATTCGAGTAGAACAACCAAATGACCCTTACTTGGATGAAGTTGATGCTGAGATGCGAAGAGTACAACATGAGGTTGATGATGAAGATGAAATGGAAGATGAAGATGAGGAAAATGGAATGGAAGATGATGGTCCAAATAATGATGGTGGTGTAAATGCTGTTAACGAGAATCGAATTCGAATAGTACAACCAACTAGCGAGTGGACACAATTTAGGAATGCTTTAGCACGAGCAATGTTTATTGACTATCAAATTAGACAAGGCCATCATGGAAGTTGAAATTTGATAGGAATTTATTCAAACTTAATTTAATATTAGAATGGCCATTTATTGAAAAATAGTAGCAATGTATAACTGTGCTTTTCTTTCTCTTTTTTTTTTTTTGGCTAAAAACACTTTGTTTGCGTATTCATCTATTGAAATTTCTTGTAAGATACAAAACTCAAATATTTATAATAGATACAAGTTATGACTTTCCTCCCAATTCATATCATAGAGTAGGCTTTTGATTTTCTAAAATTTAAAGTTCTTAACTTTAAAAAAGTATCAAGGTTTTAACTCGATAAATATTAACTACTTTTTAAGTTAGAATATACAAATATTTTTTATTTAATATAATTTAATTTAAAAAAAGAATTTTTTTATTTTTGCAAAAAAGGAACTAATTTTTTTTTCTTTTAAAGCTTTATTAACAATTAGTTAAATGCAAGAAAAAATAAATTATTAAAGGTACTAATTGGTTTTTTCCTTAAAGCTTTAGTAACAATTAGCTAAATGTTAAAAAATTATTATATAGTAAAAAAAAGAAATTTTTTATGTAAGGAAATATTAGTTGGAAACAATTCTAATTTTTAATGAATTCTTCTCCCATCCAAACAAAGAATTTGAAATTTCAAATGAATTATGTATCAATTCTATGCATTACCCAAACAAAAGAATTCAAATGTTTTGGAATTCCAATTCATAGAATTCTAATTCTATAGAATTCCAATTCCAATGCAATTCCAATTCTGTAGAACCAAACGCACCCTAAAGATTTTTACTTACGTATTCCTTTAAGTGATAAATTCTAAATTTAGAAAAAAAATGATGCTGTGGTTAAATCAACCTATAAATTACTCGTTATGTTAGAAACCCATATTTCATCATAATATTTATTTTTTTTGCTGTATAAAGGTCCATAGCAAAAGGTTGAACTTTAAAAATTGATTAACGTTTAAAGTACTAATATAGCCCTTTAAATCTCTACACAATTATTTTCTTTATTGTTTCTATAGTCATAAATTGATGAAAAAACATATTCTCCAAAATCCAGATTAATACATTATTATAAAATACCATTGTGGTCAACATGAAAGTTACATCTCTATAATTTTGGCCTTAGCTTTCTAGTTTTGCTAAACCTTATTATTCCCTTCATGCTAAAATTCATTAATTTAATATCCTAAATTAAAGTCCATTGGTTTGCTTTTTTTTTTTTTTGTGCAAATTCATAGCTATCTCAAGTTATCTTAAAAATCTCTGAAGTGTTTTGTACTAAGTTTGGTACAAATTAATCTTTCTTCCACTCTAATGTAGCATATAGGAGATCTATAGTGTTTTTATATAACACATACATACAACCAATACCTAATATTACTAGTATAATAACTATTATTATGTAAATTCATAGAAACAAATCTTGTATTTTTGGTATTCCATCATTTTCTTCAATTTGCCATTTTTACAATTTAGGCACAAAACTAGTTTTTATATCATTCCACCAACCTGTTGGTAGGTTAAATATATGGCAAATTAGGCATACAGTAATGGGAAGTTCAAATTGCAAATTTGGATACAACTTTTCACTAATTCGTAATAAGGGAATTAGACACTATTTATGTACTAGTGGTGAAGGCACACTCATGTGTGTGCAATTTAAGAATAAATTAAATTTTATGAAATTTTCTTCAATGAATTGATAGTTATTTTGGTAGTTATGTTAATTTGGTAGTTATCTTGGTAATTAAGGGTTAACGGATAAAGTTAACACCAAGTTAACTAAGGGCTAATGGATAAGGTTAATACCGAGTTAACACAAAGTTAACTCCACAAATGCGATTAATACAAGTGGGACCCATAAGTGCCACATTATTTGAGGTCCACTTACAAAAGTCATTGCATTACTGGAAAAGGGGCGCGCTGATATTACAACAACTAACATGGCATTACTTAATTAGATACAAGTAAGCCCATTGATGATTGGTTGCTGACGTAGCAAACATATATAGGAGATGAAATTAATCGCATTCACATCAATGTTTTCAGAACTGGACCGGACCGGCCGGTCCGACAGCGAACCGGTAACATCAACGGTCCGGTCCAGCATCACACTCGAAAACTAATGGAAAACCGCTAGGAACCGGACGAACCGTTAAAAACCGTTTAAACCGTAAACCGGTGGTTCATAAATTTTCAAGCAATAGACGTGAAATTGAAAACAATAACAAGAATAGAGGCAGCAAAGATTCGAACTCGGGCCTTCATGATCACAATAGGTATGCTTACCACCAATCTACAACCGAGGGACAAGTTTTTTTTTTTGTGTGTAGAATTTTACTTAATCTAATCAAAATATAAAATTAGATTAAATAAAAAAAAACCCTAGCATTGGCTTCAGACAGCACCATTCCTTCAATTCACTTTCTTTCTCAGCCGCACAGATGGCACCATTTCTCATTTTCTCCTTGGCTTCACTTCACTTTCTCAGTTCCTCCATTCCTTCAATCTCCAGTTAATCTTATTTTTTTTTTCATCATCCTTCCACATCCAAATATCCACGACAAGATCAGCACACTATTATTTTTAGACGGGACTCCAAAGCTTTGCATCTTGGTAAGTTTAATTTTTGCCTTTTCTTGATTTTTGTTTTCTATATTATCTTTAGTGAATTTTTTCGTATTTTCTTCTTTTTTTCCCCCAAATTTTCATCCATTTATGAATCATAAATTATTTGGCAATCATGTTTGGAGAAGTTATTTTTTGGATGAAGTATCAAATTAATAAAATTAGTCATGTTTGGTTTTTTAATTTTGTATTTTTCTGGAATTAATATTTGGAATGCCCTTTTTTGTTCCATTGATATTGTTTGTGACAATAACCGTATGCAACTAATTTATGATTTATGATTATAGTATGCAACCGTATGCCCTTTTTTTATTCAACTAATTTCTGCTCAAATGTTCAAAGTTCATACGGCTTTTTTTATTTAATCAATATTATTTCAATTTGAAGTTTGTCTAATTAAAGGAGCGCAGGGATTTCTTCTGTCTGTAGGACCTCTGGGTTTGACAATCACAAGGACTTTGATAGTACTTTGTTATTGTGCCGCCTTAATGTATTTGTTCATTTTTTCAACATGTTTGTCTTTTGTGGAGATATGCAATATACTTCAGTTATAGGAGATTTTTTTTATTTTTTTTTAGATTTCATCTCGTATATTTTTATGGCTTGATCATTGGTGTTATGACTGGGTATATTTTTATGGCTTGTTCAATTTACCTAGACAATAACACACACATATATATTCTTTAAATCTATCCGGGCTACAAAAAATTAAAAAATAAATTGCTTTTTATTTGTTAAAAGCAACTAGGATCATAAGAAATTATATCTCTTTCATTCAAAGCTCAGGAGATTTATTTGGTGCTATATTCTATAAAGTTTGGCAGCTTTAGCTTATTTAATTACTGTTGATTATTAATACTCTAAAAGTAAGAAGTGTTGGATTGTTTACACTAGTGGTAAAACTATTTATTCACTTCCTAACCTAAAATTTTCTTTTGATATATTGCCATTAGCACAAAGAAATTAGTTGAATGGTCACAGAAATTGGCTGGGTACTTAATTGTCTCACTATTAGTATATATCCTTCTTGTTATTTCTTTGGGTCAACTAAGGCCTAGTTTTTTATGAAAACAAAAAACAAGATTGCTGCATTTGAATTTTTCAATTTTGTGCTACTGAGAACCATTAATATCCCTCTTGTTGCTTTCATTTGTGTTGCATTGTAATGAGTTGACTTTTTCATTGTAACACTTTTACGCCTAACTTTTTTTTTTCCTTTTCGCATAGACATAGTTTAACACTGACTTTTCTCTTTTCCTTTTCTTAGTTGAGCTATTCATGTGACTAATTGATCTTCTTATATTACTGAAAATTTGTTAATTTTATTTGCTTATTAGTACACTATATTTTACAAATGAACTAATTATATCTAAATTAACTATGTGAAGGATAATGGATACCGGTACTGGTACTGGTAGTAATTCACAATCTTCAACTGCTGGAGCTGTCAATAGTGAACAATCAGCTAGTCAAAATCATAGACAAAAGTCCGATATAGCATGGAATTATTGTTCAGAAGGTTTGAATAAGCAAGGAAGAAGAACTTTGACATGTGGGTTTTGTTTTAAAGTAATTGCTGGTGGTGGCATTCATCGAATGAAACAACATTTGGCAGGAGAACAAGGCAGCATTGTTCCATGTTCAAGGGTTGAACCGGCAGTTAGACACGCTATTTTAGCATCTATGAAGGAGAAGGAGTAGAAATCTAAAGAAAAAGAGGGTGATTTTGGGGTGGAAAATCCATTCGGCCACACTACTCATGCATTTGATGGTGATGAAGTTTTGGAGATTCCTTCTTCTTTAGCAAATGAGATGGGTTCATCTAGTAAAGGAAAGAGAAAGGTCACTACATCAACAGGTATACGTGCTTTTTTTAAAGGTGGGCGTGATACTTCTCAACCAACCATTAAAGCTTGTTTGCAAAGTAAGGAAAAATGGGAAAATACGGACATGGCTATTGCTCTTTGGTTTTATGATGCTTGCATTCCTATAAATGCTGTTAACTCTCCATTTTTTCAAAAAGCTATTGATCAAATAGCATCAATGGGTCATGGTTACAAAGGTCCATCCTATCATTCTTTGAGGGTTAACTTGTTGCGAAATGCCAAGAGAGATGTGAAATTAGTTGTTGATTCTTTTAGAAGTACTTGGGCAGAAATTGGTTGCACTATAATGGGTGATGGATGGAAAGACACTAGGCAAAGATCATTGATTAATTTTTTGGTTTATTGTCCTAAGGGTATTTCTTTCATTAAATCTGTGGATGCATCTGATATTGTAACAAGTGCAGAAAATTTGTGTAATTTATTTGCTGAAATTGTTGAGATGGTTGGTTCAAATAATGTGGTGCACTTAGTTACTGATAATGCTAGCAATTATAAAGCTGCTGGGTCTTTGTTAAGTGAAAGATATCCGAACATTTGTTGGTCACCGTGTCCTGCACACTGCATCAATTTGATTTTGAAAGACATTGGTGAAATGTATGATATAAAAGCTTTGGTGTCTCTTGCTTCAACGGTGACTGTTTTTATCTACAATCATAAGTTCACTTTGAATTGGTTAAGAAAGACTGCAGGGTGGAAAGAAATTATTCGTCCCAGTGACACTCGATTTGCAACTACCTTTATTGCATTAAAAAGTTTGCATGATCATAAGGATAGTTTGCAATCTTTGGTTACTAGTGGGGATTACAAAAAATTTCTGAGAATAGAAAAAGGAAAAGATGTGAAGCAAATCGTTTTGGATGAAAGGTTTTGGAATAACTGTTTGATTATGGTGAGAATAATGGGCCCTATCATTCGTTTATTGCGTATTTGTGACACTGATGAAAGGCCTTCATTGGGTTATGTTTATGAAGGCATGTTTAGAGCAATAAATGGCATCTGTTGACCTTGGTCGATCAATCCTTGGTTTTGATGATTAACAAACCAAAATGTAGATTTGGGCTAATATTTTTATGTGAGTAATTTGTTAGAACAGATTCTTGTGGCATAAAAGAAGAAGCAAAAACAGGGCACTCATGTGGGACGTCCGAAAGGAAGCTATCGGACGTCCGAAAGGATGGAGAACATCAAGAAGAAAACTCTGTCGGACGCACATCGATCGCATCGGACATCCGAGAAATTTCGCAAAGATTTGATGACTCTCTGACGACGGTCGGACGCAGGGTTCGGACGTCCGACAGGTGGTTTGGACACAGGGTTCGGACGATCGACAGGTGGTTCGGACGTCCGACAGGCCAACAGCTAGTTTTGACAGCATTTAATATTTGACCGTTGGAGAGTCTTTTGGAGCCATTTCTCACCTTCTATAAACACCCAAAAGCACAAGAAGACAAGGGACTTTTGCCAACACAAAATACAAGTTTACAAGTGAGATTTTTGAGTAGAAAGATTCTTTGTTGGTTGTATAAGGGGTTGGGAAAGTTGGGTTGTGAGGTTGCTCAAGTGAAGGTTACTCTCTAGGAGGAGTAAAACCTTGGTGAAGGAGAACCTATCACTTGGAGTGGTAAAACCTTGGTGAAGGTTGCCTCATTTGTATAAAATAGTTCTTAATTGGGTGAGTGATCTTTCAAGTGTAGGTTGTTGAGGGTTAACTAGTATTGTTGTAAAACTCCTTGACTCAACCAAAGAGTGTTTGGGGCGAGGAAGGAGTGAGCCTTCACTTGTACATCTTGGTTAGCATCGCCATCTATTGAAGAAGCTATTGGATTCATATTTGGTTTGCATTTCTTATCTTTTCTCTTTAATTAAGTTTTCTTTATTGTGCTTAAATTTGATATATCTTTGTGCATCATTGTGATATTGTTTGTACTCATTGGGTTGCACCGGGCACTTACAGCATCAAAAAGCTGTTTAGAAATAAAGAGAGATTGTACAAGCCTTATATTGACATCATGAATGATAGGTGGGATAGAATGTTGAGAAAAAATCTACATGCTGCCGCTTATTATTTGAATCCTGCTTTTTAATATAAGAGTGCCACATTTTGTAACATCCAGAGGTTATAAATGGCTTGCTTGATTACATTGAAACAAAAGTGGATTGGTGCAACACTGAAAAATTATCGCAAGAGGTTGGAATGTATCGGGAAAGGCAAGGGAGTTTTGGGCGCAAACTTGCTATTCTTACTAGCAAATCTGATCGGCCAGGTTATTTCTATTTTTTTAATATCAAAAATTGTGAATTTATTCTTTATTTGATCTAATATTTTAATATGATTGTGACAGAAAATTGGTGGAAGTTATATGGTTGTGATGCTCCGAATTTGCAAAAGCTTGCAATTAGAATTTTGAGTCAAACAGCTTCTTCTTCTGGGTGTGAACGTAATTGGAGCGTTTTTGAACGCATTCACACTAAAAAAAGGAATAGGTTGGAGCACCAAAGACTTAATGATCTTGTGTATGTGCACTACAATTTGCGTTTGCAACATAGGTATAATTGATTTTTTACTTTATTCTTTACATTTTATTTTTTAAAGTAATATTAAATTTGTAACTAATGTATTTTATTGTAGGTTTGATCACCGAAAGAAATCTTATGATTCCATTGATTATGAATCTATTGATAAAACGGAATTTTGGGTCATAGAAGAAGAACAAGATGGCGAGCTTAATTGTGATGAATTGGAGGAAGAACTTGAAGAACTTCCTAAAGATGATTCTCAGCTAGTTGAAGGTTGGTTTTAATATTAAAATAAATATATTTTTAACTTGTAATATGAGGTGCTAAAAGTGCATTTTTTAATTTGAATTTTATTATAAATATGGATAAGTCCTTAATTGTTACTTTATTTATTTATTTAGATGATGAAAGTGAAGTTGGGGAAGATAATGATATTGACTTGGAAGCATTTCAGCGTAGGCGCCTTTTGGATGGTGATGAAGATAATGATTGGTAATATAACATATTAATTAGTGATGTTTAGTAGCAATTGATTTTTTTTTGTGTTTGGTTGTATCTTTGTTTTTCGAAATTTTTTGGCTTTTTTTTTTTTAGTTTCACCAATTAGATTTATATTTTTTGTAATAAACTTTTTAACTTTTTCAAGTTAAATTGATGAAATTGTGAAGGGGGTGCTCATGCCTTGTCATGCCAATGATGGACATTTGTTATTCAAATTGTATGCCTTGAATATAAGTTGAACTCTTTTATGGACTTTTTTGGAATTGTGAAAGAATGTCAACATTTATTTTAGTTATTTGTGTGTTTTTGTTTGTGATAATTGGTGAATATTTGGGCTATATCTATTTGTGTTTGTAATGAATTTATGAAAACTTGCGGTGAATTATGATATTTTAGTTATATTTATCATTCCAGGTTTCATGTATAATTTTTAGAAAATTTATTATTATCTCAACTTAAATTTAGTTTTAAGTTATATTGATGAATGTATTTTAGGGACTTAAGTTATTAATAACCATGTTATAATGTACATTAACCGTCAAGTTCCAATGTAGACTGTACAGTGAAGACCTATAAAGTATTTAGCATTAAAGCTGCAAAAAAAAAAAAAAGCAGAGAACCGTTGAACCGGCCGGTCCGACCGGTCGGACCGTGAACCACCCCCCTCTCCGGTTCACTGGCCGGTCCGAGTTTAAAAACATTGATTCACATTAATTGACCCTTGTCAATATGCCAAATTACTCACTAACCTTTTGTTTAAGAACTATATTATACTCAACTAGATTGTTCTTTAATTTTTCTTTACATTGGTTAAATACATAAACATTATGTGAATCTTAACAACTTAAAAATGGAGAGTTTGCAAAATGAATAGTGATTTTTGTCTCTTTTTGATGTAGTAACATGGTTGTTTCATTTGTAATTTGAGGGTCATTTAGTCATTTTTGGTCGTTGCTGATTATGATGGCATATGCATAAGTTATGTTACACAGCCTATATTTGTTAAGTGTTTGTCAGGTAGACTTTGTTTTGCCATTATAGCCTTTGCATTCCATTTTTACCCATGCGTGCTGATGCAGGAGAGGATGCCAGCAATGAATTTTTTGTTTTTTCACTATACTTGATTTATATACATTGTGTGAGTTAAAAGCAATGGATGTAAAGAGAATTCGGCCATCTTTATCTCTTTTTCCTTCTTTCTTTGAACTTAAAATCTTAAAAAAAGGAAGTTTGGAGAATAAATAGTGAATTTTTTTTGCTTTATTACATGGGTAATCCGGTCACACATTTTGATATGAACCCACCACGAATGGCATGAACTGGTATCCCACACAATCCCGGATCTAGACGAAGAATCAAGTTAGAGTTGCGGAAACTCTTGACCCTTCTAACCCGCGAAGTTGTGAACTTTAAATTTAATCTCAACCCACAACTTAACAAGATAGTGAACCAAGGTGTGATTATTGGTTGATAAGTTGATGAACGCTCAAGTAAGATCTCTTAGACAAGAGAGTTACAAAGACACACAAGTGTTTGTTGGAAAATTCACTCTTATTAATGTATGAAAAATGGCATGGACTAAGGCTATATTTATATCCTTTACATGACTCAAGAAACCTACTCAAACTTGGAAACAATTTACTTACTTTCCTAAAATCTAATTCGACTAGAATAGGAAACTGATTAAGTCAAATTGGCTTAACTATGGTCAATATGATCTTATCCTTTATTTCCTTTATTAACAACTCAAAAATAACTCAAAACCAACTATAATGAACTAACAATTATTGCTGGAAACTTAAATGAAACAAACGACACAAAAAGCTAAGCATAACACAATTTCGGATCAAACTAAAACTCTTGAGCTCGATCACTTGTTCCACTTGAAACACCTTGAAACTCATTGGAGCTTGACGTAATTAAAACTTGTTGAGGTATGATCTACCTTGAAACTAAGAAAACTCAATCTACTTGGAATTGAAAGGGAAACCGGATCAACTTTGTTTGCATCACATTTCATATCTGCCAAGTGTTGTAAGGTGAACTTTATTTTACTATTTACAAATCAAGTACACTTCTAATAGGTTTTTTTTCCGTCTTTCTATTGTACTTGATTTGTACCATCGTGTGGATTCAAGCGGCGAACACAAAGAGAATTCGATCATCTTCATCTCCTTTTCCTTCTTTTATTGGTCTTAATAACTTAAAAAAAGGAGAGTTTGAGGATGATAACTGAATAGTAATTTTGTGCCCTTTATTACATGGGTAATCTAATCATTTGGCTCTCTAATTGGTGGGTAGTTTGATCATTTTAGCTAGTTGCTAATTGTGGTAGCACATGGAGGGTTGAAAGACAAATCAAGAGGTATTGCTCGAGTTCGAGCGAGTAGTAGAAATGGAATTCAAACTCAAATTCGAAAAACTGTTGAAAAACTCGAGATCGACTCGATTATATTCGATTTTCTTGTGAGTATGATTGAGCTCGAGTACTTGACTTGAGTTCAAGATCCTTGTCCACTTCTAGAATTGCAAAATATAACTCTTCATATAAAATAGATTGATGCAAGCCCAATTTCTTGATTTAGAACAGGCTATTAGCAATTGAAACAAGTTGGAACATTTGCAATTAGTCACAAGAAAGGTCCATATCCTATTATGCAAAAATGGAAATTGGGAAGAAAAAAAAGCAACAATTGTAGAAAGTAGAAGTTATAAATTGAGCCTGTCTGATTAGTGATCACTAATGATTACATTAACATTTAATAGCCAAGTAGCTAGCATCAAAATAATAGCCCAAAACAAGAGTAATTTACTACTGCAATAGCCTACAACTTGCAAGTCTTACACAAAACAATATCTTAGCACCAAGCTAGCACCAAAACAGTTTCAAGAACGCAAGTGGCAATAAACCGCACAAAACAAGAGTAATTTACTACTACAGCAACCTACAACTTGCAAGTCTACACAAGACAATATCTTAGCTCCAAAACAACTTCATAGATGAAGTAGCAAATGAGCAAAAACAAAGGTAGTAGCAAGAAATGCCCCCATAAATTAGCCATCCAATATAGCCATCCAACCACGGTCAACTCCTACCACCAAGACATTTAAATATTCTTTCAATTGAAGGCACACATTAAAACAAAATTGAATGACTAAACAAAGAGAAATTTAGAAATGATAGACTTGAATCACCTAACTACACCCAAAGCTGGATATCAAACTTGTGGCATAACTAAAACATTAAGCTGCATAACTATAGAGAAATAGAGAATTACGACTTACCTACTAGTCCTGTTCTTGCGATGGATGCCGAACTAGTTATCGAAGTGTCACGTGGCTCATGTTTTTTTCCATTTCCGTTGAGCTGTCAAATGATTCAAACCCCCATTTTCAGCCTCTACAAATAATGAAATAAAAGCCCCAATTTTAGAACTTAGAGTTGAAGAAATTTTCAGAAAATGTTTGAAGAGATGCAAATGATAGCAAATAATTAGCTCAATACCTTTTTCCAGTTGACGACTAAAGCTGAAGAGAGAAAATGTAGCAATGGTTGATAGCAGATGGAAAGAAATGAAGTCAACCCTCTCAACAAATACAACAATAGCAATGGCCACTAGATTGATGCATTTGTACCGGTATGGACCGTGTGGTAAGATGCACTCGTACAGATGAGTGGTAGCAAGCAAAAATCGAGCTTCTAATCTCATCGAAAACCCAGACTCTCGGAAGTTCAGACAAGGAGGAGGAGAGTAGCTCAGTAGTACTTGGAAGAAATTAGGGGTCGATTGAGGAGGAAAGAGGAATTAGGAAAAGCCAATTTTTTTTTACCTCTCAAATTATTTTTTTCCTTGCGAAATTACTATATGACCTATAAATATTTTAAAGTTATAGCCAACATTTTGATAATTTAGACAAGTCCCAAACCTAAAAGAGTAAAATTGTAATAATAAATATATCATTTTTAATTAATTAATTTGTACTCGATAAGGCTCAACGAGCCACTGACCTTGACAAATCAATATTCGAACTCGGCTTGAATTATTAATGAGCTACTCGAGCTTGACTTGCACTCGATCAAAACCAAGTGCGAGTCAAGCTTTTGACCGAGCTACTCGCGAAGAGCTTGATTCGATTACATCCTTAAGGTTGTTGAGCTTGGTTCATGAACTATTCAAACCAAGGTTGAATAGCATTTCATATTCGGCAAACTTCTAAGCTTGACTAGAACTTGGCTTGATTAGCATAGAACTTGAATTTATAGCGAAAACGTTCAAACTACTCAAGTTCGACACAATAAAAATTCATTTGAGATTAGCTCAAAAATAAACAAGGCAAGTTTGAATACAATCTCAAGTTCATTAAAATAATAAGACAAATTGAACAATTGGGTATTTGGTTTGATTAGACTTGTTTATACCCCTAAACGCATGGATAAGTTGGCTACATACTCTATATTTGTTAAGTATATACCAGGTGGACTTGTTTTACCATTGTTGCCTATCTATTCTTTTTTTTCTCTCGTGTGTTAACTTAGGAGAAGGTGCTAGTCATGTGTATCATGTCTTTTGATTGTACTTTATTTTACATAATGTGCAGGATTAAGCAATGGATGCAGAAAGAATTCGGTCATCTTAATTTCGTTGTATTGCTGCCGGTACTATTGCTTAATTAAAGAAGCTTAACCGATCAGGCTTGTAATGGCATTAACACATTATACTCATTTAGTATAGTCATCCAATTAGGTTTTATCATTTTTTGACTTTTCTTAATCAATATTTATCAATTTTTTTTATTGTCAATTGCTCAAATCTAGGAGCTTCTCTGAATTTCTCCTTTCTCTGCATTTTAATCATTTGATCTAATCTTTACATTTGTATTTTCTTTCAATGATTATAAATACTCTGTGTAAGCACAAATTTTGTTGCCTAAAATAAAAGACAAGAAAACTTGCACAAATATCAAATTGATTAAATCAAATAATAAGCGGGTTACAATCTCTAAAAGTTCTTGAATCAAAGAAATTAATCCCCCGATTCTTTTCTTCGAATAGCTTCAATTGAAGGGCCGAAAAGACTTGTTCTCCAATCGAAAGGGTGTTTCCTACGATTTTGGCGTAGAAAACGATTGATTTGATGACGGCGTCAAACACTTAGAATTTCAAGTCTTCAACACCGATAGCCGGAGGATTTGTTTGACTTGATTTGGACTTGGATTTGAGAAGGAAAGCTCTTGAAAAAGTTTGCCAGAGTTTCTCCGAAAGTTAAGGATTTTTCTCGTGTCTTTGCCTTGAGGAAAGACCTTTATTTATAGCCAAAATATGTAGGCTAAGTCTTCAAGAAAACCCTCAGAATCTTCCTGCATTTTGGATCACTTGTTACTCAAGAAATCCATTTAACTTGGGCTTAAATAATGGGTCAACCCAAATAGTCCATTGTGAATTAATAAATCAATTAATTCACTTCAACTTAAATGGGCATTACAAATTTAATTTGATTTAATAGCCCATATAATACTGGCCCAATTTGCAAGTTCAAAACATAATGAACTTTTATCATTTAACTTAATTTAATCAAGATCAATTTAATTTAAATAAATCTTGACTAAATAAATTAAATAAATTTTCTTTGTCTACACTCTGATATTTATTGTGAAATTGATGAATTTTTATTTTGTTTTGATTTCAAAGTCTAGTAATTGAATCGATGGCATATAGTTGCGATTGTGAGAACAAAAGAGGCTTGTTCTCTTCCTAGAGTTCAATTTTGATCTAAATCTTACGTAGAAGTGTCAATCACAAACCAATTATGTTGACTCATCCAAATCCACCCACCAATAATCCGCCCAAATCCATTCATTAATTTTGATGCGTGATACCCAATTAAATTCATTTAATTGACGGATAATGGGTTGATTCGACTCACCTATTTATACTCATTAAAAATGATTATATATTTAAACTCAACTTTTAGTGAGTGTTAAGCAAATAAATTTAAATTTCTTATCAATCTAATAAGAATAAAATATTATTATTTCTTGTCAAACAACATGCAAAAAATAGAAAAAAAATAAATAGAATCTTAAGTGACTCATAAATGGATAATTGGATATATCCATACTCATTTATTAAATGAGTATAAATAGGTACCCATTTATATCTATTTATTTAAATGAGTATAAATGGATTAACTCAATTATTTCCATTACCCATTAACCATTATGACTGCCCACACTTGTTCGAATCACCCATTTTGATACCTTTAAAATGAATATAGCTAGAATCCATTACTTGAACGAGAGTGGCAATAAGGGTGGCTTATCTATCAACTTTTAAAAATCCCTCTCCATTTCAATTATAACAACAATTATGAGTGTCTTCTAATGAACCAAACATTAAATTTTGAAACATCAGCTAATCATTGTAGAAGGATCTCCAACTGGTAGAAAAAAACCCACAACCCCTTGGGGAGGAATTGTCCATATGTAAAATCATAATTATTGATATTCACGCCTTAGGTTTGTTTTTTCTTTTAGTAGTTTATAGGATAAATTGATAAGTTGGGCATTTCTAGCCCATTGCATTGGAAAAGACTCTACTATAACTATGCTTAACTTGAAGAAGGTGCAACCACAAACTTCTTTGAAAGTTTTAGCATGGTTTGAGAACTCCTTTCATTGCTTGAATGAAAGCCTCCCAAGTCTCGAGAAGTCTATCTATCAAGCTTCAATGAGAAGTTGAGAAGTTGAGAGCTTCCCAAACCTTAAGAAATCTATCTATCAAGCTTCAATGAGAGTCTTCCAAGACTTAAGAAGTTGAAGAAGTATAACCAAGAAGTTGAAGAAGATGCAATCACAAATTTTCATGGGAGCCTTAGCATGGCTTGAGAAGTCCTCTCATTAGCTTCAATGAGAACTTACCAAAGTTTGAGAAATCCATTGAAAGAGGCATAAAGGCATAACCACCTATTTTAATGGGAGCTTCCCAAAACTCGAGAAATTTATTGAAGAAGGCACAACCACTTATTTTAGTGAAAGCTTACCAAAATTAGAGAAGTCCTTTTACTTAGAGAGTTTACGAGAAATCCATTAAAAAAGATGCAACTATCCACTTCAACGAGAGCTTACCAAATCTCGAGATATCCATTGAAAAAGGCACAATCACCCAATTCAATGAGAGCTTATCAAAGATCGAGATATCCATTCATCTAGTTTCACATTGATGATTTATTACCCCTCTCAAGTACATCATGATTTAAGAATTAGCTCTTTTTTTTTTTTTTTGGAGGTCCCAAGTCTTATTGCTTATGTTGATGGGACATCAAAGTAGTTGGTTTAGTAGACTTAGCTGCAAGATCTGCACTATCACCAATGTAACGGATGAATTTTGGGTTCTTAAAGAGAGAAAAAATTAGTTAAAGATCTTAATATGTCTTCCGCATTGAAGTGGAAGTTATAGCAAAGGTGAAAGTCGTCCTTGTCAAAAGTTTTTGTGCTAATCAATTCTCTTTTGGTTAGATAACACAGGTGGCTAATCCTACATGAACAATTTTAGACAGCAAAAATATCACACATTCTTTTCTTAAGGGAAAAAAATAAGCAAATTTTCTGGTGCAAATATGTGATGTAGGACCGAATAGACATCTCATATTAGTATAAGTCATTCTTACTTTCTTGTTAATTAGATGATGGTGTTATAACCAACCATTTTATCAACAAGAGTGTTTTTTTTTTCAGTTAGAAAACCTCCAATAGGTTCAAATAACTTGATGAAACTTGTTTCTTACACCCAAATTCGTTCATTAATCTATCCAAAGTTGATATCAAGGCTTCCAAAACTTGTACCTTGCTTTGTATTCTGTTACTCTAGAATCTTGTTTAAGCAAAACTGAAAGAAACAAAAATAAAGAGCTCTTTATTACCGTAAAAAAATGTAATGCAAATACCTTCACTACAGCAGATTTGTGCCACATAAATTGTATTATCATATACTAGTATTTAGTCCGTATATTAGCACGGAATTATTTTTATTATGATTACTTATGAATCACGAGTAATGTTTTTATTCATTATTCCAGTTTACATCAGAAATTTATTATATTTCAAACATATAACTGCCATTTTAGTCTTCATGTAATTAAACTTTCTCAAATGGTTATACACGTAATTATATTCAGTTCAATTCAAGACAAAACAAAAATATACCAATCTATTTCTACATGAATCATTAATTATTTCTATCAAAGTTAACAAATTCACCAATGCAATAATTAAATTTGCACTAAACAAAGGTACCATATATGATACAAAATAATAATTTAAATTTATTAAATGATATAGAAATTGTTAAAAGAGATAAAGAAATTATAAGTAAAATGGATTGGAAGATAGTTAGATGCAAAAAGGGTTAAAACTCAAGTACCTATCGACCCATTAATTCTGTTCAATTAAGCATGCCGCTCCAACAGAGAAAATAATTAATTACAATAAGAGTTTACACACACATGCGTGTGTGTGTGTGCTGAGCTCTTATCTGGATTCTTTTTATTCTCTTGATTCTTGCTCACGTTTGATGATGAACATTATCACGTTTGGTTCTTTCAAAGATGGATCTATGAAAATTTACATGTCCACGAACCTGATTTGAGTTATACTGTATTAACTACTAACTGACTGAAGGTGTGAACTAGAAAATTATGATAATTATAGAGAGCTCATGGAGTAATGATCTTTTATACATTTTTCCACAAGTGACCTAGGTACTGTTGTGCCTGCCAAAAAGAGAAAAAAAAAAAAAAAAAACCTACGTCCTATTGCATGTAACGTATGCTTAGTGGCTACTAGAAACACGAACCATTATCCATTGGCAGATTTTTGCAACTTATTTACTGGTGTTTTTTTTTTTTTTTAATTGCCAAGGTCTTCAATACACCGTCCGTCTACATGACTCGCAAGAAACTGTTTCCAAAAGGAAAAAAAAAAAAAAGGAAAAGCAAGGAAAAGGGCCTAAGGTAATACAAGATAGAAAAAAAAAAAAAAAGATAGAAAGTATCACTCTTCCAACTTATAAAAAAAAAAAAGCCACCCATGACTAAATAACAGTTAAGAGTTTGATTTAGAAGGGGAAGGATAGGTTAAACGATACGGTAGAGAGAATTTAAGTAAGAAATTCCAAAGTCAAAACCTACTGCTTATATTATAAAAAAATAACTAAAAAAAAAAAAAGAGAATGATTTAGAAGATATCAAGGATTTGATTGATCGGATGGTTGCAAAGTGGACACGGCACACGTTTGAGCCACAGCGCTCTCGAGCACTCTCTACAGTAGGTGTGCCCGCAGGGAATAAAAGCTGCACCTCTATTCCTCACCATGCACACGCAGCACAAGTTATCATTCCCTCCTCTATACCACTTGCCCTTCTTTGAATCCACGCCGTCAACTTCTTCGAATAATCGCATCAACGGCTTCTTATGTTTTCTGGGACCCACTTTACGCAATTGACGCTCGGCAGCTAATAAAGTGGCCAAACTTATACCCCTGGCCTGTATGTTATGGCCCACAGTAGCCATCATGGGCTGTAGCTCCTCCTCCGTTTCGTGTGACTCATGGGCCTGGGCTGCTTCTTCTTCACAAACTGTACTGTCAGAGACCCTTAGATTGATTGAGGATCCACAACAGGCCATCATTTTGATTCTTAGCCTTTGCATCATAGTCTTCCACAGTCTGTTGGGCCTATATTGACCGTCCATTCGTCCTACTTTTGTGTCTTTGAGATGATTTTGCACTTTTTCCCTATTCCTAGTTGAAGAGTTTGATTTCACATTGGCACTATGTATTTTGGAGACGACAAAAAACTGGGAATGTTTGAGAGAATTAAAATTGAAATTAATGAGAGAATTCAAATGTAGGGTGAAAATAGAGAAGACAGAAAGGCACCAACTTATGATTGTATTTAACGCGAAGACATTATCGTTAAGAGATCAACAAATTGAATATATTAATACCTTGGTGCAGATTTCGTGTTGATGATTGAAAAATCCTCCTTGTGTTTCTTGAGAGGAGATGAATCCTTCTGATCTAGAGTGGATGATTACGTTTGCTGCATATAGGCAATATGAGACTATGGAAAATGGTTTCAAACAAGGGAAATAGAATGGAAGAAGGCGGAGGAGGAAGAGAGACTGCCTATGATGTTTGTACTATTTAAAGGGAGAAATTGAATTCCTCAAGAGAAGAAGAAAAGAGAGCGAAGGTCGTTGAAGAATGGGAATCAAAGTTGTCATGTTGGCTCCTTTTCAAGAAATAAAAGTCTCAATAATTGGCTGGGATCCATTTTTTATTGCTTTTGATTGTTTGTTTGCTACAGCTGACATAAAAAGCCAAAAGGTGTCAAGATTTAGGCTGATTCAGTGCATATGAACTTTTTTGACACACATTCAAATAAAGGAACTGTTAGAATATGTGATACTCTAATAAAAATTGTTCATTATAGAAAAGTTTATCGTATCAGTTTTTTTTTTTTCTGCAGCAAGAAATGATGTAAACATTAAAATCATCAATAACGTTTTCGGGGGTTTTTACCTAAAAAAACGTTTAAAAAATTATTTTCTCTCGTGACCATGTCTCAAGTTTTGGGTTGACTTTGTGTACTTTACGTAATAACTGGTGACCATATAGCCGACAAATATTTTTAAAATCTAATCTATTAATCCGGAGTATAATTTCTTTTTGGGCTGACTTGGTGTACTTTCTTTTTTATGGGAAATCAAGCAGAGGAAAGAACATCTAGGAGTATATTGCAAACAGAATAAAGAAAAGCCAAGGGTGTATTTAGAATATATTGTGGGCTTAGTGGATTATACCTTCTCTCTTCATGCACTTACTAAATTTATTTGTTTATAAAAAAAAAAAAGGAAAAATGGAAAATGATTTAAGGTATTTGAAAATGAATAAAGCAGCAGCAGCCACCAATCAAGCATTAACTTTCAAATTTGTAATATTTTCCCTTCAAACCAAAAGCTTTGATTGCATAAGCTTCAGTTTATTTTGTTGGTATGAACTGGCTTATGACTCATGAATCATGAGATAGGGTATGCAACGCTCAATGATTGAGTACGCGTGATCTTGTTGGACTCTTTGTACTGATGATTTGAATTTCGTCTTCCTCAAACACGTTTTCAAGAAAATCCATTGCAAAGTAAAAGATTACATTTCATCAGCATGCTAGTGGAAAAATCTGTCTTGTACTCTTATGCACTGGCAAAAAATATGTTATTAGCTCCGATTTTTTTTTTTTTTTTTTTTGAAAAAAAGCCCAATTGGTTGGTGACTTAAAGTCCAAGGAGTGTGTTTGTTTCACTGATTGGATGAGACAGAATTAATCATCTTTGAACAACTCATTCTAGTTTGAGTAATTCTAGAATTAGTAATCTCGTTGTTATCTAGTGTTTAGTTAGTTTTGGATTAAATCAGTTGTCTTAAGAAAAAGTGAGGTCCTATGTTTTGTTGGAAATCAAATGAGATTATTTGTTTGGATAGAGGATTATTTGTCAAAATTTATTTGTTTATATCATCATTACAATTTTCAACACACCTTTTTATTTTTCCAATTATCTTTTTATCTCACATACATCACATCACAAAAAATGCTATGTTTGATTGAAGATCAAATGAGGTGGAATTACCAATTGGAAAAATCGTTCAAAACGTCCCTCACATTTTGCAAAATAACTTTTTTCGTCCCTTACTTTTAAAAATGTAATTTTACGTCCTTTACAAATTCGCATTAATCAAATTTGGTCCCTACTTAGGTTTTCGACTAGTTTTTTGTCGGAATTCACCACGTGCTTTGCACGTGATCATATTTTAAGGACAAAAAATTCATTTTGATAAATGTGAGGGACGAAACAATTCATTTTGTAAAATGTTAGGGACAAAAATTTTATTTTGTGAAATATGAGGGACTATGAATCAAATTATGTAAAAATTTGATTTGATAATTTTGCCCTTAAAAAATGATCACATGCAACTCACGTGGTGGATTTCGGCCAAAAACTAGTCGAAAAACCTAGGTAGAGACTAAATTTGGTCAATGTGAATTTGTAAGGGACGTAAAATTATACTTTTAAAAGTAAGGGACGAAAAAAGTCATCTTGTAAAATGTAAGAGACGTTTTGAACTATTTTCTCTAACTAATTCATAGATAAAAATATCCTCTTTATGAGACCTATAAATAGACCTAAACTTGACTCATAAAAAGATAGGAGCTCTCGGTTTTGGACATGGGCTAACAACTATGAGACTCATGCATGGGTTGCAAAAATATATTAATTAGGATTCCAAATCTAGCATGGGTTTGGACCGAGCTCACAATTAATAACTAAAAATGTATTTAATAGTTAGCTATAAATTATACGTTGTTATAGCGTATAGGTATTGATTAAGCTATACACATACATAACTTACACATTTATATGAATAAATAAATCAATCCCTGTTTTGACAAGACCAAGCCAAAGAAAACTCAAACTAAAACTCATAATTTATTCAAGTCCACATTTAAGCCCAAGTTTTGCCCATTCAAATAGCACATAAAGCCCGGCCCAAAATTTGTGATTTAATGAGCCGAGCTCAAATAACACTGGACTTGAGAGTGTGTGCGTATATATACAGGTGTAGTCTAATATACCCAACTTTTTTATGAAGTGTCACATAACTAACTACTATGGCCCAATTAATTCAAATTTTAATTTTTCTTTTAATAGTGGCAAATTAGTCCAATACGCAGCCATATTATGAACAGGAGCATATTAATAAAAGATCTAGTTATGTTATTAACAGGGGCAAATTAGTACGGACTTTAGTTACGTTATTAATATTGGCAAATTAGTCCAAAACTTAGTTATGTTATTAGTAGTAGCCAAATAGTCTAAAATTTTGTTTTGTTATTAATAAGGACAAATTAATCCAATATTATAGTGAGAGAGTAAGGTTATATAATTGGTACAATATTGCATTATTATTTTAGTAGGGGTAAATAAGTCTAAATATAGTTATTTCACTCCCATTCATCCCTAGATGGCTCATGCCACTTTCTTCAAAAGATTATTTTATCCCCCATATGAGAGGGTAATTTGGCTAGGTAGGAAGTACAATCCCATGCATTAAAAAGCAATCAAACATACAATGACATGGAATTAGTAATCACATCCGTGTCATCCCATGAATCAAACTGTGTTTGAAAAATAAAGTATGCAATGGTTACTAGATGTTCGTACAAATATTATTTCCCCTCCTTTACCATGTGACTTATCTGATAAAATATTCTGCCTCGTACAAGCATATTTTTGAACTTTTTTTTTTTGAAATAACCTCTAATCATGCTAATTTTGTACATTTTTCAACTATTTCAAATCTCATATGTAGTATATCTAAAAAATTGTTTTTTGGGAAAACCACAAAAATAGTCTCTCCACATATTTTTTTAGTTATTTTAGGTGAAAATGAGATAAAAACAGCCTTTTGGGATAAAATGGTGTATTTTTATATGTGCTCCAAACTGATCATTTTAAAAGTAAGTTACTAAAAAGTTACAAAATTTAAAATATAAGGACACAAAATATATCATTTTAAAAGTAAGAGACTAAAAAAGTACAAAACTCAAACATGAGGGATTGTTTTGGCGATTTTCCCTTTTTTTTTTTTTAAAACATTTCTAGTATTCAAACAGTTATGTGGGTTCAAATTAATTGTAACATTTAAAGATAATAAAGGACTTTTACCTTTTGGAGCAAAGGGTAAAAACCACACCGTTCAGCTACAATTATTTGATTAATTAATCCAATAAATGTATTGACTTATCACAAACAATGTTACTCAAACTTTATATATAGAGGTAATTTGACAAAATTGAAGGATAACACATTGCTTAAACGCAAATGAATGACATTGCAAACTTTCGCTGCTTCCTTTACTTCTCTTTATCGCTCAAACTTTGTTCAAACGTTACGTATAGTTGTAGCTAACAAATCACACTACAATTTGTATGCGACGACTGATGGCTTCCCGGACACTGATACCATTATATAGATTCGCCGTCAATCCAAACACGATGAACATATATCATGTCCTTCGCGTAAATGATTTTTTTCACTGGCTAAGGACGTAGGATGTAGGAAATCAGTTGTAGCTTGCTTTTTGTTCTAAATAAAAGTTTGGGGTCGCGTCCTCCTCCTCCTCCCCCTGGCGTCGCGCGTACAGGGCTTGTCATTAAAAAAAATAACAAAAAGAAGTCCAAATAATTGGCATGCGAATGTGATTGTAAAAAATAGTCATTTATTTTATTGTCTTATTATAAACATATAGAATTAATTTTCCCATTGATTTTTTAGATTGAAAAATGGATGAAATTAATTAGAATATAATTGCTTCTAATTTACTAATTATAAAGAACTAAATATAAAGAATACACACACACACAGTTAGAAAATGGAAATTCTAAAACTTATTTAGGATGGATTATTACAAATAGAAGAGATACAAATTAATTTAGAATCACTATATGTAGAAAAGTAAAAGAAGATAATTCAATTAATATTTGATTTTTTTTTTGGGCAAACACAAACTTCAGAAAAGAAAACTAATTTTCTCAAAAATAAGAATTTCCAAAAAAGCTAATTTAAAAAGAGAAAAGAGAGAAGAAAAAAAATAGCAACATAAATTGAGAAATGAGGTATATGCCAAGAGGATAAATTGTAATTTTTTTCGACACGATAAACCTAAACTTATCTATACTAGGGAAGGGGGGAGGCTTGAATAGGTCCAAGAAGAAATCGGAGGGGATTGAATCACCTACCCGCCCAAACAGTGCACTATACACCCGTTTGGAAAGACATTTAAAGTGACAGGCCACATATAGTGGCAAATGGTGATAGGTCCAGACGGCTGAATCCTTGACCTCCAATTCCACCAAATCTTATGGACTATGATGATGGCCAACAACTCAAATGACCAACAACTCATATATAGTGGCAGGCCGTCAAGATAAGTTGTAATTAATCTCTAAATTTTTTACATTTTGCTTTACTACAACATAAATTGAGAACTGAGGTACACGGCATGAAGATAAATTGTTATTAATCCCTAATTTTTTGACAGTTTTCTTTACTTTAGCATAGTTACTGGTCAAAATTAACTTCTCTCTAAATTTCATGCTTTCATTTTCCGCCTTTTTTCAAGGCTCAATCGTCCGTCCGCATGATGGGGATTTTATTTGGTAACACCATTCAAAGCATTGTATGGTAGTTTACTAGTTTTTGTCTATTTCGAGGGGAACCTCATCCGTCAAAATCTTAGACCATGCCTATGATTGTTAGATTATTTGGTTCTTATTGTTGAATTGTTCGTGGTCCAGTGCCGTTAATGTGATTGGCGATATTTCTTGCCGGTCTTCAAGTACAGTAACATGATGCCCACTTGGAAAGCCCTCTGCAATTTCTACAATCATTTGCCTTTTCGGCCTCATATCTGTATTTCTACAAATATTCACTTGCACCTGCAAGAGGCAGCTATACCTGGAAGATCTTTCTCATATGCCATTGGATAAATTCTTCTACAGGATGAGATGGGAATTCCGCTAGTAACCTAGAATTGACAAGGATTCTGATAATAATCCAATGGCAACTAGAAAGAAAAATGTATGTATTTAGCGTATCCAATGATTCACCAGCAGGCTACTCTGCAAAACCTTGTACTCTTCTCCATGGATTGCTCCATCTAGTACATCAAGTCCAACTGCTACTCTGAGGTTGAGCTATTAATATTCTTCCTCAATTTGAAATTATCCTCTGCATCTTCCCCCCCCCCCCCCCAAAACAAAAAATAAAATAAAATAAAATCTTCATCTTCCCCTCTTTCCGTGTAGCATCCCATCATGTCTCATTGATGATCTCATTGATTACATGAATTGAACCCTCCAAAATCCCCTAGTGAGGCATCGTGCAATCAATTTCATCACCACAGATGCCATATTCCCATCAGTAGACAGATTTAATAGTAGAATCCATGCTGGCACATCACTTTTAGTTCCAATCGGTCCTCCATCCTCTTCCAATCTCAACAAACTGTAGATTAATTCTTCCCCTCCAACGTCAACAACAGTGGTGAATAGCAGTTGATGCAGCCATAAGCCTCAAACATTATTAATGCACCCAATGGAGTCTGACCGTTTCAGACATTTATCCGGCACCTGAGTTGTGTCATGTTGAAACAGGTGCTCTGGGATTGGGAGAACAGTCTGTGTTAACATAGCTGAACAGGGCCTGGGAAGTTTAAAAAAGAAACTTCAGGGACTAACCTGGGACTTGACAAATTGTCTTGAGTTATTATTTTTGCTTTTTGCCTCACCAAGAAATAGAGAAGTGCTAGCTTTGGCCACTAAGAATGACGACTATAAATCTATGGTTAACCACATAATCAGGCCTATGCAATTCATAAACATAGGTCAAAGCGCATAGAAATGTACAAAGTATACCTTTATTAACAGAAGATAACAAGTACCTGTCATATCCATGTTTTACCGTATTTGCAACATCAAATGGCGATAACTGCGCCCCCTTACACTTCTTTGCCAAAGGTACTCAACAGATTCCTTAAAATTCATTTGTAGCCGCTGCTGAACAAGCCTGCAAATTACTAGTAAGGTATGAAATGCTTTCTTGCTGCTTCAAAAGTTGTTGCAAGAGACACAACCACCTCTTACCATCTCACAAGGCATCTCTGGATACCACGTGTTATGGGGCGAATGAATGAAGGGTCACGTTGGGCATAAAGCAAACCAACCTAGGAAAGAAAATAAACCTGTAAACTGAGAGAGAGAGAGAAAGAGACGAGACCATATTTTTGTAGCTGCCTAAATCCTTTGACTAATCAATTTAATCAGCTTCAAATTTGAGATATACCGTCAAACAATGAGAGAATATAAATTGAGGGTTATATTGCAATAGATAAAATTATAATAGCACAACTACCAATTAATTTCCAAATATTAATAAATGCCTAATGAATTCTGAATTGAAGAGGCCTAGATAAATAGTTGAATGGAAGCAAGATAGGTGAACAAATCAATAGGGAAGATAACATGGCAAATGCTCTTTGGTAATGAAAAAATGAACATACCAATAAGCAATCCCACGTTCTTCACAAAGAAGAAATTTATGAAGAAATGAACATTACCCAAAAAAAAAAAAAGATTGAACATCAAATAAGTACCTCTAGCAAGGCAACAGCTGAAGGATCATCCAAGATCTCCAGACTACAGTCAGCTAGATAGTTAACCTGCAGTACATGGCAGCAAAGCAAAAGTGTTGGAAAGTCTAAAGATGAGACAGAAAACTTCTGAGCTAGGGCAATGGTCTTCGATGAATTTCACACTATGAATGTGTGCTTTTGGAAGAAATCCACTGGCATATGTACATGGTAAACATTTAATGAAGGAAATGTCACATCAAACGTCTTCAGTCAAATGCTTACAAATTTCAGGACCAACAAAACATTTATTAAGGGGAGGAAAACACATAGCAAAATTGGAAGGCAATGTTGTTGAGACTGGAAGACAACATTTGTCATAGCAAACTGGGAACATACCAGGTTACTCATACTGATCCAGATTTTTTACTAGTACCAATTCATGCAACAAAATTGGTGAATTCAAGGTTTCTCTTGCTGAATTTCGGTACCAGTGATGCATCAATGGATACTAGTTAAGAAGCTCAAAGGGTAGAAGTCTGTATATGCTTACTTCAGCATATAAGGTGGACCTTCTGCATCAATTTCTGATGCAACTGAATAAAGACCTTTGGGAGAATCCTAGTTGGGCTTTATCCAGGGATCAATGGCTATGTACAAGTCCAAAAATCTTATAGTTAGCCAGAGACCAGAGTCAGAAAACTAAATGCATTCAGTGAGAAGGTTCAACTATGTTCTTTAGTCATGCCATTTAGTGAGAAGGTTCAACTATATTCTTTAGTCATGCCATGTAACTCTCGGGTTTGACTTTTTGACTCTGAATTACAAACACATGCAATTACACAATTGTCCAAAAAATTTATCTTTTTTGGAACGTCAACAAATAGCCAAATTGGAAGATAACATTTGTTTACTTAACAGTAAAGACAACATATGGCTGCATACAATCTTCCACTACAAAGTTGTAATAGAGTACACTTATAGGGGCTAAGGAAGTCAACTACTACAGGTAGAAATTTAGTGAGAATGAATGACACATGGAGTCAAATGATGACCAAGTTCCCGGGAGGCGCCCAGGGTGACTTTACATATTTTACTCTCTTCTAAGTATTCTAGAGATAAAATGCTTATTCTTCGTCTCACCCTTGATTTCAGCTTTTTATCCTAGCAGTACACCTACAAAACTGATCTCATCTTTTACATCTCTTTCAGATTTTTTACATCTTCTACTCAAGAAAATTCTCATTGCTCTTTCGAGGTAACACTCATGCTCCTAAAGAACATAAATTCATCCTACATTTATGTCACTTCAGACACATTACCTGGACATGTGGATATAAAAGGTAAACAGACATTTAGTAACTGGTACCTGATAGGTTAACTGAAGGCCACAAAGTTTGTTTATTTACTCTTTTATCATTTCATAAAACAATTAGTCAAAACATACTCTGATCTCTATTATTGCATTTGGAAATGCTTTACAGAACTGATGCATTTATCTGATTCAATACATTACTCTCTGAACAAAAGCAATGCCCTGCTAGAAACAGCATTCATAATTCACCATCATATCAGAATAAAAACCATGCCATCACGCATTCAAGAAAAATCTGCTTAGACAAGTGAAAATTGGCTTGTTTCTGAACTTAATGCAACTTGAATAAAGAAAATATAATTCCTTACACTTTAAGTATCTATACTTTTGATTATTGAATCAAGGAATCCGTCAAGTGGAGAATACAAGTTGTAGAACCTCATGGCAAAAATTCACTCATTCTTGTTTTTCAACTTGACTAGTTAAATGGAAAAAGGGACAAGAAACTTAGTAAAAAAAAGAATCATGAGAACAATATCATAATAACTGGCAGTTAAAAAAAATTGTAAGTTGTTAAGAGAAATATGAAAGGAGTACCCCAAATTCTGTGTTGACTAGAGATTGAACAAAGTCCAGCAGTTGAATCTTAGCCCACTGGTGGCATATGGAAGGATCGTCTGTATGTGGAGGATGTCTCCAGGGAGCACCAAACCGCAATCTGTCTTTTGAAACCTTTCCACTTTGTGCATCCAATGCAAACTTTTGCAAGTGAAGAAGTGCTTTTTCCATCGCAGGATCAACTACAGTTAACTAAAGGAGAAGAAAGAATGTAATGAACAGTTTAGATCAAAAGTTATCTACAGCACAAATATGTGTACTAACGTCAACTTTATTTACATCAAGGATTTTCTGGTTTCTAGTGCTTGTGGAGGAAATATTATTTCATTGCTTCATGAGGTGGTCTAATTAGCACCAGAAAATAAAAATTGCAAAACTTGTGCACTTTCATTACATTGCTATTGATTTGAGGACTATGATTTCTTGGTCCTCCTAGCATGATCTCTGTTTTGCTAAAAATTTGAGCACAGAATGTTTCATTTTGCACAAGTGACTGCATTCAGGATGTCCACTATGCAAATGACAAGTTGAAGGTGTTTGAAAGTCGAAAGGATACAAAACTTATAATTGGCAATTTAACCAAAAATATCTCCTGAAGATGTATCTTACATACTACTTTTTGTTGTCTAATTACTTTTCTGATCTGAGGTTTTGCTTCATTAGTGGTTCTTCAGGTAAGTTCTACTTGTGACAGGCTTCTCCCTTATAATAAGGCAGGTTGCTGTGTTGAACATATATTATCAAAGCACCTATACATAGAAAGCTAGCAAGATGTGCACTAACACAAGTTTCTAATATAAGAAGAGAATTTGTGTCTTTTGAACTTCCAATTATATAAATGGTTTGCCCTTATTATAGATAGCTCTATGTACTTAATCAACATTACTGAAGTTCAAACAGGTGATAAGTTCTCGAACATGCGTATCACAGGTACTCTTCGCCTAGTTTTAGAAGAGAGAGTTACTTTCATTATGAGTTTGGTTTATACCAAATTGTCTCTCTTAAATTGTCTATCACAGTTATAGCAGTTGAACGTATTTTTTTTTTTATTCTTCTGCAGTATGCACCTTTTAAGAAAGGATCACACATATTAGGAAAATATTCATTTTTAGTATCATCATCACAAAATCTAGTTCTTGCTTCGAGAATATCCAGAAAAAGCAATTCCTTGTCTAGGGCTTGAAAATTTTTATGCTTATTGTTTAGATTCTTTCTTTTTTGCTTGTTCATGTAAAGCCAATGGTAGTCAAATTCATTAGAGGAAGATTTTTCAAGTCTATATAGAGATATCTTTCTTTTTGTCACTTCACCGTGTTCATTTGGTCACGAGTCAAGACTCAACAACACCATCAAACTGCATAGTCCCCTCAGATGTAATGCAAATGAAATACAGAAATTCAAAGTAAAAGCTGATATGGCAGGTTCATGTTGAATTGGATTATTAACTTAAAGAATAATTTGTACCACCACAAAAATAATGTAGCTGAGCTGTAAAGACATGACAGAGCTAATGCCATGGGTTCTGATTGCAAATAAGTGACAGTTGTGAAGCGATTAATATCAGCACAAAAGATTAAAACTTTATTATCACATTATCTTGATGCCATACGGCACAAACATCAAATGTAACACACTTCAATTAATTCTCTGTTAATTTGGATTCAATAGGACAGCAATTTAACTTCATTTTGTTAAGCAAGACCATGCTGATATATGGAGCAATTCTTCAGTTTAACTTTAGGATGTAAGGCTGAAATTTGAATATTGAGTGTTGCAAGTACAGGAATAAAATGATAACATAAAGACCACACACAGTAAACTCAAAAATCACTCCTTAGAAGCAATGGTTCTGACCAGTCCGAAAATCTGATGTTCTTACAGCCAAATTGGCCTTATAAGGTGGAGAGGTACAGGCCACTTGTTCATGTTACCTCTTGTTCCTGAATCATATTGGATTGACTACTCAACAGAAATAGCTTTAGTTAAAGTATATTTGACTAGGACAGTCATAATTATCTTGCAGTAGCAAATTTGAATTACTACTTCGGGCTTGGGCATTAGTTTTAGCTAAGGTCCCCTTCCTAGGGTTAAAGAGATTAGACTAAAACCTCTTATTAGGAGTGTATAGGATTCAAGTTGTCCCCTAGAAGTTTAAATGTGCAAACCCATTTTGAAAAGTTTGATGCTTACATTACACCGTCACATTACTTGGGTGAATCCAATGCAGGAAATCATTCTACTAAATTGGAAGGTAATAAAGGCATGGAACTCACTAAACTATCATTGAGGACTAAGGAACTTGACAAGATAATGGTTATAACTAAAAGTGCTAATTCTTTCCACAAAAATTCTGGTTTTGAGAATCAAATACATTTTCCTCTTCTTTGATTTCATCTCATAGACGCAGGAATTTGTGCTTGCCACCTGTTATTTTTCATATAAAAAAATATTTGATAATAGATCAAATTTTCAATCTTTATCCAGCATGTGATGTTGTGTTACAGGAAGGAACAGAGAGGAGAGAAGGACGAAAGAGGAGAAACATTTATGTAGACTAGATCATCCCCAAAAATCAAACAAGAAAAGAAATGTCCTTACATAGCAAAACTACACTATGTCTGTTGGCAACTCAAAAGATATCCTTAGTCTCTCAGAATCTTGCATTGTATCAAAACAATTTGCTTCTCCTATGACCACATTTGTTTAAACAAGCATGATTAACCAATAAGGAGGAACCACCCACATATATAGTGATCAATTTTCTTATGCCTAACATAATTTCCATAGAAGACTTTTCCTTTTAAGATTTTGTCAGAAGTTCATTTCTCTAGCAGTCTACTCTTAACTCCTAAAGGAAATGAGGTAATGCAAAAGCACGGACAAAGAACAATGTTGAGCAACTCAAATTAAGTGTACTTAGGCGCATAAGGCTATCAATGTTTGGAATTAGTTTTATTTCCAAAACACGTACAGAAAAATCATCAAAGCAACTTGGCTCCAAATTGCTAGCAGCTTTATGTAGCAGAACTTCAAATACCATACAAAGCAGTAGCTAATCAAGGAACTTACTTGCAGATATGCCAAGTATGCATCCACAATGTCTTCAAAGGTGCTACCTTTCTCATCCGTGACCCTACAGTAGGAAAATGAGCAGAAAAATTAACAAAAAAATAAAACAACTATACTCTTGTTAAACAGGGGGAGAGAGAGCCTGGGGGGGGGGGGGGGGGAAGATACACTGGGAGAGGCTTTTTACTGGATAACCAACAAAGTTTATGGTAAACATCAAAATGTGAACATTTCTAACATACTCATATGGAGCTCCAATGTCTACTTTCAGCCTCTCATGCATCAACCAGGGAAAAGAACTTTCATTTGATACTAAATAATTAAATGCCATAATTTGTTTTTCTGTCTGACACATGCTATATTGCCATGGAAAGGTGACCGGGTAAAAAAGAGATATGCTCAAGTCAGACATATCAAACTAAATTAAGTACATAATACTATTGCAAGTTCTACATGAGTTTTTAGATCTACTAAAATAGGAACAGTTTTGAAGTCATTGTGACTGAAAGAAACATAATCATCCCACAAGGAATAGTGTTTAGAATTAATGTGAGAAAAAAATTAACACTTTGTCCTACAATATAGCTGTTTCAGTTAGATAGGTGATAGCTTATTGATGTACATCAAGATCTCATTTAGATTGAGGGATTTATTTCTTATGAACTACCGTGTTGTTAACATATCTACAGAGTACCAAATGATTAATACAAATAAAAGTAGAATATTGACAAACAATAAGTAAACAATTAAATAGAAAACGCTCCACAAAATCCATGAATCCAATATCACCGATTTCATATCATGAAACATGCAATATTACATGCATTACTATTGCTACTTACTTATTGTAATAGTTACTAAGCTTGAGTGCATAAACCTCAAAAAGGTGCCGCGAACTTGGCCCTAGGGTCTCAACAATTAAATTCCACTGCAATTTCAACAAGTGCACAACATTGTCAGAGCAACTAAAAACTCATGTTGAAGAAATACTAATAGTCATCACGATCATACCTCAGCTTGAGTAAAGTAATCATCAACCATGTGCATATTGGCTTCTGCTGGAGTCCACCCAAATGTCTGCATTTTTCTTATAAACTCAATCACCCAGACTCATAATCATTGGTGAACACCACAAATCACTTTAACTATCATATTCAGAATATATTCGAAAAATTCACAGCCTAAGTACAGACGATCGATCACTGGGTAAACTGCAAAGAACTGCATCTGATTTCCAACTATAACTACCAACAGTCTGTTCATTGATATGGACATTTTTATACATACATATTTACAAGAAAAAAGATTCTAACAATATTCAGGACCATCAAATACACATGCAGGTACACACAAAGAGAGTTCCTGTTACCTCACGAGAGATGAAAATATCTGGAAATCCATAATCAATAAAAGCTTGGTAAGAGTAGTAGCTGCAAGCACATATCACGTGTTCTTAGTTTTATTAATCAATTGAAGAATATATAAAAGAGAAAAGGAAATTTTGTGTATGAAAAAGTAGCTAAAATTTGGATTCATTCAAATAAAGGGGAAAGTTAGCATTAGGCATAAAAAGGCTGGGAAGCTTCATTAGGGCCTGTTGACACCTTTTGCCTATTATTACAAAAAGGTCCATTTACACCAAGGATTTCTCAAATTATGAAAATGGAAGCTTGAATAGACCATCAAAAAGTAAAGCAAGAGCATTGAAGATTTGTCAGACTATGAACCACCAAAGAACCTGTCAAATTTGCCCAGGGATTAGTCTAAGCATGCAATGATACAGTTGGACCTTTATTAACTTTAGTACTTGATCAAAGGGATCCGCAAGAATTTAATCTTATTGTTGCTGGCTATAAAGCAGAATGGGAAACTGTCAAGCAATGCTTAGGAATGTGCAAGATCTAGCACAGAAGCTAAATCACTGCCATTTCAATCAAATTCATTTATCCGTCAACAAATTATTTCTAATTGTAAAAAGTTTAAACGGTTTCATTTTTTCCAAATTAGACATGTAAATAAGCTATTGTCACACAAAACATGAAACTTCTAAACTTTTAGGAAGCGTAATTCTCCAAAAAGAATGTAAATGTTGGATGGAAAGGTTTAAGATATAATTATGAAAAATTTTATGCTTCTATACTACTCTTTGATCAAGCAAGAAACGGATGATTTTGAGGGGTTGGACTCGTGAATCACACACTGCTAATGACATGTGAAAAAGGGATGGGCTGGCAGCACTACCAAATTCTACTTCTAACTTCTGATTCTCCTACCAATCTTAAAACTTCTAATCTTCTCTAGAGTTATTTAGTTACAGGATTTCTGAAAATCCACACAATCAGCATTATGCAATATTCATAACTACAAAGGGACTATCACCACTAAAAGAAGTATAAGATGTACAAAACTTTAAGAAATTACTCAAATTACAAAAAATTCCACTGAATTGATCAAATTCTACCAGTTAATTAAATAAAACAGAGTCAAATAATGGTATCTTAAATACAGAACAAATTGAACAGTGAGATTGAAAATTCTAGAACTTCACAACAGAATGATCACTAACTTCCTCTCGGGGGATGTGGACCTACTTTAACAAGCCTATATTTTAGCCTGTCCTGCTATGATAGGTAATCTAACATGGGTATAGTTTCACATTCTTGAATAACTAGATGTCACACTCTTTCAGCTTTGGGTTGTGAAAAAAATGCAACTACTTTCTTTTAATAAAAAATTTACTTATAAAAGTTCATACTTCATACAGAAGAAAAGCTAACAGATTTACAATTCCGAATCTCTCTTTAAGTTAAATTAGCAATCAAAAGTTGTAAATATTTCTAATTTTTTTTTAAAAAAATTTTTAGTGTAAACGGGAGGGCTCGAACCCGGCACCACTCACTTAGACTCCCTCCCCCAAACCACCCAACCCATCCCCCCCCCCCCAAGGTAAATATTCTAAATTCTATTAAATAAAAAGTTATTAAAAAACTGTTTCTTAACTCTATAACCATCAATGTCCAAAATCCATGTTGGAACTGAACACATTTATTAAATGCATTTGAGTTTTCACTTTCTAGTCTTGTAGCCATTCCTTTTTCTTGTACTATACCTGGCAGCACTCTAAGAGTGTTATAATGAAATAGAGTAAAAGGACTAGGAAAACATCAAGGTATGCATATCTGCTGTCATCAACATTCCACTTCAAAAATCACTAAATTGGCACAATTAGTATGTTTGCTCCTATAAGTTATCAACTGCACAATTGAAGTAAAATAAAGAATATTTGATGACTTGTAGTTTTAAGTGAAAAAAATTTGATGATGCCATTTTAGTAGTTGTACAGACCAAGACCGCAATTGATGATCCAGAAATCCTGTGTTATCTCCTAATTCTGGTGCTCTGACATCCAGAGAAGTAAGATTATAACTGAACTATCTATCGGCAGGGGAAAAGAAAACTTTTAACAATCTACAGTAAGCTGGTATCACATGTTGTCCATAAGGGACTAAAGCAGACCCAGCACATAAGCGTCCCGCAAACTAGGAAGGGCTAAGTGGGCTTGGCATTAGTCCTGGACATCGAGTGGCTTTATGAATTTTCAAACCAATAACTCCCTAGGTCAGGAAAAAAGCAAACTTACCTTGTGACAAGGCATATCTTGTTCTTGACAAACTCCAAATAAAGTCATGAAGAATCAGGACATAGAATCTTGCACTTGACAAAAGCAATGAATTTGTAGCTTATAACGTTGAACATATGATAAAAAGGAACTCAAAAACCTGATGTGCGACTATGAGGTGCAGGCTTGCTAACTCAATGTGCAAATAGAAATGACAACTCAGTTAGGAAAACAACAGGAGTAGAAAGCATGCACAGGACAAACAAATAGCCACCCTTCTCAACCAGTAATGTTGGGGAATGATTGAAACTATTACCTATCTGACGTCACAAGAATCACAGGAAGACATCTCTCATTCACACACAGAGCTATAGTCCTCCATATAAAGCTGTCATGATACATGGATGCATTCACAGTAGTATCATCTGTCAAAACTGCATTCTTTAGGACATCAATGTTGTTTATCACCAGCTTTGGCTACAATTAATAAAATAAAACCAAGTAAGAAAAATGAATGACTACCAATTTTGACAAAAAAAATACCTATAAAATAACTCCCACAAAAAAGGTAATGGATAAGAGCCATTATAGTGGACGCATCTTACAAGCATTTTGAACTTCTCAAATTTCAAATATAAAACACAAACATTAAATATCTTCTATTAACTAATTAGCAGTTTCATAGACTCGCTAACATTCATGAATACCATCCACTACCTACAGCATTCTATTACAATTTCCTATTCCCAATTTTCTTTTCTTCGTGGCAAATTCTTTCAAGAAACTGATCAGGAGAAGCAAAACAGAAAATAAGGAAATGCATTCTACTTGGAAGTTACCTGAAAGTAACCTACTTCAGCAGCAGAAGACAATAATTCAAGCAATAAACAAGGCCAATCAGTTGCTGAATGGGCTAAAGGCCTTGAAAAGCCACCTGTCTCATTTAAATGCTTAATAGCATTAGCTCTCCACCCTTGCTGCACTTTTATAACCTCCTTAGCCAATTCCAATGCAGCCATTGCTTCCCTATAATACGAATCCTCCATCAAACTCACATCCCCCCCAAAACTCTCTTTGGCATTTAATCGAACAGATAGCTGAAAAACAGCCCTATCCCACAAATTCAATAAACTAGACAAAGAACTAGCAGCAGCAACTGCAGATACCTTCCTTTTACTCCTCTCAGAATCATCCCTTTTCACGACGTCCCTTTTTGAGTTAATTCTTAAACTATTAATGACATTCAACCCACAAATCCTTTCAATTGCTGTAGTGGGATTATGCCATTTGTTAATAGTAGTAAATATTTGATGCGAACTAATTTTACCCAGCTTTATACCCCTTATAACCATGGACTCAAGGCTTTCTTCAAGCTGATTTCTGAGAGACAAAAGAGCCGGCTGCGGCTGACAATTTGACCATGATGCCCATGGAAATGAACAACCATACTTTGGGTGCTGATCTTTAATATTCTCTGCAAAGTCCACATACCCTGTTACATGAGGTCCAGTATTCCAATCATCCAGCAAACCTGCTCCCCAAAAAAAAACCATTAAATACCAACTGTGATGAAAAATAAGAGTTGAAGGTAGTGAGAGCATATTTTCTCGTACGTTCAAGGATGAGGGTGGTTTTGCCAACGCCACGAGGACCGTGGAGAATGAGGGGTTGTGGCACGCGGTGATGTTGGGCGTGGTTGTTGAGGATGGTCTCCAGTAGTGGCCTTGGGATGATTCTCCATGCTCTTTGTACCATTTTGCAGAAGTTTTGCTGGCTGCTGGGAGAAGCCGGCGCTCGAGTACAATGGACTGGCTAACAGTGATAGTGACCAGGGACTAACTATTATTCCGACTCTGGGTAATTTGAAGTTATGGCTGCTTGGAAGTTGGATCCAGCGCCACTAAGCGGGCGATATTATTGTCGCTGGTGATGTGAGGTAATTTGATGTTGGTGATGTTAATCAATTTCATAGTAATTTGAATTAATTCCATTTTTTCCCCTCAAATCATACGCAAAATTTCACTTCGGTTCTTAAACTTCAAAATGAGACATTTAAATCCCTAAATTACAAAATCTGTTCGACTTAAGTAAGTTAGGTGACAAAAACTAGAAATCTAATGATTTATTGGGGACGTGCGTAATACACGTTTCACTAGTGTAGTTATGTTAGTGTTGTAAATAAAAAAGACAACGACATAAATATAATTTTACTTTTTTCCCCTTCTTCATCTTTCCTTTTTCTTTTGCCCTTTTTCCCATTCTTCTTCTTCCCTTCCACCCACAAACCACCGCAACAAAGTTGATTACATAAGCTATGCTCAAAATAGTTTATCTCTAACTACTGAGTTGACTGTACGGTTGTAATTGAACCGAACTGCTAGACCAAGTTGCTTGTGCATTACTTGCAAGCAGTTTGGTCAAAAACTCGACTCGAACGCGGATTGATTGAATTCGAGTAACTCGATATGAACAAACAAGTCGAGTTCGAGTATCCAATAGCATGACTCGAAAGCTCGTTGAGCCTTGTCGAGTTTTTAAATTTTAAATTTTAATATATTATTATTATGAAATTACCCTTGTGCCCACAAGAATGGTTGAATTTATGAAATGTTTTAGGTTGTATGAAATTTTTTTGAAGGGCGATAATGTCTTTTCGTTTAAAATTTGTTAAGAAAAATAAAATCCCCAAATCTTCTTAACTTGAGCTCGATAAGGCTCATTTTAACTCGAACCCATGTGAGTCGAGTTTGAGTTCTATGAGCAATGTATCGAACTCGAGCTCGAGCTCCAGTAATGCTACTCGTTCGAGTATCTTTCTTGTAAATCGAGTCGAACTGAAGTATGACGATATTCGGGTTCCATTCGATTCAATTACATCCCTAGTTGCTTACGAAATTTTCAAACCGTGATAATCATCCTACAGTCAAATTCACTCTGAAATTGGATCTTTTGCATTTATATTTGTTTCCTGAATTCCAAATTCAAACTTCCCTTTTCTTAACTGAATAGATCAATTCAAGCTTCCCTTTTCTACCACCAAGTTACCTTCCAAATAGATAAATACCATTAAATTGCCACTATCTCACTAAACAACCACATCCATGTCTTGTGCAGTTGTGCGGACGCGACCCATTTCTTGGTAGGCTTGTTTATTGCAGCCCGAGTGATGAGGGGAAGGGGAAGCTGCGGAAGCCGGAGGAAATGGGAGAGGTGCTGAGGCTTAAACAACCACAGCCCACTAGAATTGCAATCTATTTCTTCCCCCCATTTCACTAATTGCACTCCCACAGAATCTAAATCAAGAGTCTAACTCTGCCAAATCGGGATCCTACAAAATCCAAGCTAAAAGAAATCTGTACAGAAGCATCTTAATTAAGGTAATGAATAATCCACCAAAGTTAGATTTGAAAAGGGAAAAACAAGAGAATTCTATTACTAACTAGATGATGACAGCAATGCTCTATTATTGGAAGATTGAAGTGCTGTTCAATTGGGACATTATTGAAATTAATATTGCCCTCTCTGCTGCCATTACCGTTCCAACCAAAAAGGATTTTTTTTTTCTGAAACGATAGGAATATATTGATCAAAACATAACTATACACTTGTAGAGCAACGGCTCCAAGAAACTTTACAAAGGTGTTAGACACCTTGAGGATTGTTCCATTTCTCATCAACATATATGCCTACAGCATAAGTACTCACAGATTTACTTATATTGTCAATTGTTATATCTAAACAAAATGAGCATTTTTGAAACAAAGAGCCTAAGTTGGCGATGTCATCTATCATAGTTGCCAGTCTAATGTCTTTAGTTTTCCTTGACATCAACGATGACAGAAGCTGCTTGTGGGGGATATGAACCTTCAGTTCTGGCCAATTCTTTCCTCTAGCCTTAATTAAAGCTAACCTTACTGTCTCAGCTAAGTCCAATATTGAAATGTTTGTACCTTTGTCCCTCATGGCCCAAGCTGTCTTCACTTGTCCCCTGTGATTCTTTGCCACCACTCCCCTTCCCAGCCATCTAGTGTCGTTATCCTCATAGACAGCTATGTGCAAATTGACTTCATTTGTTTCATCTCGTGCTTGAACATCTTCCATAGGTCCTCTGGATGTTTCAATATTGCTCATTGGTTCTTGTTTTTCCTTTGCTAACACCTGCTCCTGCCAATCTTTTTGAGTTTTGTGAACAATCTTCGAAGGGTGTTTCTGCTTTGAGTTGTATTGCTATTCATTCCTTGCCTTCCAAATTTGCCAAAGTATGTTGGTTGTTAGCTCAATGTGGCTCTGACCTTGTTTCCTTTTTGCTGCTTCCATTACTTCATTCCACCAATAGGAAAAGTTACCTGAGTGCGCCAATATCCCATCCCACTGAATTGGTGCCATCTTCCACACCTCCCTAGCTCTCCTGCAGCTAAGCAGCATATGCTCTATGGTTTCCACTTGTTCGCCACATCCTTTGCAAATTGGATCACCCTTCCCTGTCCTTTTGTAGACCTGGTTGTTCACTGGTAGAATTCCTTTAATGCACTTCCACAAAAAATGTTTCAATTTTCCTTTTACGTTTAGCTTCCATAACTTCTTCCATATGTTGCTGAAATTGTTTGCCACACTTGTTTCCCCCAGAGCTTCTTCTTTGTTTTTCCTTTGTTCACTCCAGTCACACAAAAGTTTATAACCCGACTTCACAGTGTATTGACCAGTTTCACTATGTATCCAATAGTTGCTGTCCTCTCTCCCTGACAAACTAACAGGTATCTGCAGGATCTTTTCAGCATCTTTTTTGTTGAAAGTTGAAAAAATTACGTACCTATTCCATCGGAAGCCCCTAATCAAATGTTCAACCTTAGACACATCACAATTGGGAGGTTTGTCTATTTGCACTCTACCATCCTTATTTCCTGGTATCCACCCATAGTTCCAGATGTTTATACTTCTGCCATTTCCCACCTTTCTTCTTGTTCCCTCTTGCACCAGGTCTCTTGAATCCATTAGACTTTGCCACATCCAAGAGAACTGTTTTGGTACTTTGCACTTGAGAATGGATTCATTGTTGAAATATTTTGCCTTCAACACTTTGCTCACCAGTAAGTTGGGGTTGGTCAGGATTCTCCATACTTGTTTCCCCAGAAGAGCTTTATTAAAGCTCTGTAGTTCTTTAAAGCCCAGCCCTCCCCACTTTTTACCTTGAGTCATTTTCTCCCAAGAACACCAGTGTATCTTGTTCTTTTCCTTAGAATCTCCCCACCAGAATTTTGCCATTATAGAGCTTATCTCTCTGCACAGCTTGTTAGAGAGTTTGAACCATGGCATTGTGTAGACTGGCATGGCCATGGATATAGCTTTAATCATGACTTCCTTCCCTGCTTGACTGAGCATCTTACTTTTCCGGTTGCTTGCTCTATTTCTGATGTTGTCCTTGATAAAACCAAAAATCTGTTCTTTTGATCTAGTAATCACCATCGGAAGTCCGAGATACTTTCCTTGTGAAGCTGTCTGTATGCTTCCCAGTTGTTGAGTCACCACTGCCTTCTCCTCAGAGTTCATATTTTTACTAAAAAAGACAGAGGACTTTTCCAGATTTATGCTCTGGCCTGATTCCTTCTCATATTGCTTTAATATGGTCATCAGTTCCCTTGCTTGTCCACTGTTAGCTTTACAAAAAATCAATGAGTCATCCGCAAAAAATAGATGAGTAAGACATGGTCCACCTCTGCTTATTTTCATGCCAAAAAGCTTTCTCCTCTCAGCAGCTTGTCTTAGCAGATTTGAAAAACCTTCAGAGCACAGAAGGAATAAGTATGGTGAAAGCGGATCCCCCTGCCTAATGCCCCTCATAGGAGTAATGTATTCCCTAGGCTGTCCATTGATGTTGAAAGAGAAAGTTACAGTATTCAAGCAGTTCATGATCCATGTTCTCCACATACCACAAAAGCCCATTCTAACCATCACAGCATCTAAAAAGTTTCATTCTACTCTGTCATAGGCTTTAGACATGTCTAGTTTAACTGCCATATACCCATCTTTCCCTTGTCTTTTATTTTTCATGAAATGCAGAAGTTCATGGGAAAGAATGACATTATCCAGAATTTGTCTTCCAGAAATAAAAGCAACCTGATTTTTACTAATACAAAAATTCAGCACAGATTTAAGCCTATTGGCCAGGATTTTGGATATAATTTTATACACTACATTACACAGACTAATAGGCCTATAGTGCTTCATATCAGTGGGGTTCAGAACTTTAGGAATAAGGGAAATCAGAGTATGGTTCATAGACTTAAGCATGTGACCAGAATAAAAGAAAGAGTCTATGGCTTTAACCAGATCAATCTTTACAATTTTCCAAAATTTCTGGAAAAAAAGAGGAGTCATCCCATCTGAACCTGGAGATTTATTAGGATTCATAGCAAACAAAGCAGATTTAATCTCCTCTTCATTAACTGATCTAGTCAAGTTTTCATTCATACTAGGAGTTATTGAGTGTGGCATTCCTTCTAGTATGCTCTGTATCTCTTCACCCCCTGAGCTTGAAAAAAGATTGCTATAATATCCAGCCACTATTCTTCCCAAATCTTCTTCATTCTCGGTCCATGTCCCATCACTGTTTTGAATGTTTAGCATTCTGTTCTGCTTTCTTCTACCTCTCACGCATGCATGAAAATAGCTAGTATTCCTATCTCCCTCCCTTAGCCAATTCACTCTTGCCTTTTGGCTCCAGAATAGCTCCTCTTCTGCATAAGCCTTTTGTAACTGCTGTTTTAGAACTTTTTTCCTAGCCTTTTTGTCCTGACAGTCAGCACTATCTAACTCACCTAATTGCAGTTTAACATGATTAATCTTCTGCTTAGAGTTACTAATGAAACTATTTCTCCACTTGAGAAGAGCCACTCTACAATTTGCTATCTTTTTTGTCAGCCTAAACATGTTAGAACCTTCAAACCTTTGATTCCATGCTCGTTCCACCACTTGACCTACTCCTTCTCTATGTAACCATCTGTTATAAAAAAAGAACCTTTTCTTTCTTCTCTCTGCCAGTGGATTAGTGTTAACCAATAACATACTATGATCTGATGCATATGTTTCCAAATGGTCACAAGTAGCTCCTTCAAAAGTTTGATACCAAGCTGGACTGCATAATCCTCTATCCAATCTCTGTCTAACCTCCACTTCTTCTTCCCAGTTATTACTCCATGTCCAGGGGTTGCCTTTAAAGCCTATGTCTACCAGATCATTAGCTCCTATGAATTCCTTAAAATCCATGAAACTCCCCTCTTCTCTTAGCTTACCACCCTATTTCTCTTCATTTGAAACAATATCATTAAAGTCCCCAGCCAGGAGCCATCTGTCCCCCCATAGTCTCTTTCTTTCCCTAATGACTTGCCACTGGTTCTTTCTGATTCTGCTCTCACAACTAGCATAAATTCCAATTAGCCACCAGTCCTCCTTGCTGTTTGAATCCTTAACATGAGCTTCGATTGTGAAAGCAGTAGTAACTACTCTCATGACATCTATATTTCTGTTCCACATAAGGGTCATACCACCAGCTCTATTCATAGCTTTCACCACTGTCATCTCATCAAATCTGAGGATTGATTTGACTTTTTTCATGTATTTAATCCTATTTTTGGTCTCACTTAAGAAAACTATATTTGGAGAGAAGAGGTTGTTAGCCTCCCTCAGTTGGGGAACTGTCAAGGGGCTCCCCACTCCTTGACAATTCCACACCAGGACCTTCATTTATCTTTGAGGGGCCATGTGTGGCTGGCCCCTACCCCTTCTATGCCTTCCATCCTTACTTCAACTGTTTGGAGATCAATCTTGTTCCTTTTTGTTTCTTGTTCCTCCACTACAACATCTTTCATCTCTTCATCAACCAAAACTATCTTTCTTTTACCTTGACGTCCCTCGCGGTTGCAGTTTCCATCTAGTGCTGGCAGAGCTTTGCTCCCCACACCAGGGGATCTCAGTTGTCTTTTCCCTCTGCTGTACTGCCTTCTTCCTCCTCTTTGCTGTTTCGCTGCAATTTCTGAAACTATTTGCATGGGATTCTGGTCACCCCTTTGTGTCACATCTTCCACTGTTAGAGCCTCCTTCAGCTCCAATGCCACATCAACTAGGCTCATCTCTGATGACTCAGCCTCTCTCTCAACCTGCTATTTTTGGTTCTCATTTTGACATCTATCTTCTCTCCTCGCAGCATTTGTACCACTACCTCCTTCTTCCATAAGAGTAGAATTCAGGGTACTCACATTGGTCTTGTTTCCACCATTTACTGGATCACTGTGGTCTTGTTTGTTTTCTCCAGTTATGTCATGATGGGGTCCTCCCATTGCAGTGCTTTTTTCCTTGTCATTCATTCGTGTGTTCCTTTCTTCCTGTAGGGGGTGCCTGTCTGTCCTCTCCTGCCTGTCAACTCCTGAACCTTGCGCTTGTGATTCTTTGTGATTAACATGTCTAGGAACCAGTTCTCCATTTCTAAAACCCCAATTACTTCTCTCAGGATTATATCCACTCTGTTGTTCCTTCTGTGGGGATGCCTTTCCACAATTTGCTCTTAACCATGGCCCAAACTGATTTTCAGATTTCTCTTTGGTTATAGAGATGAAACACTTACAGTTCCTTTCACTGTGACCAATTAAGCCACATTTATAGCAAAAGTCCGGGCATCGTTCATATTTAAAAGCCAACCATTTGGTGGTTCCATTCATTTTGACAGTTGTTCCCCTCAGCAATGGTTGAGATATGTCAGCTGTCACTAAGATTTTCAAGTGCCTTCCTTCTTTCCCTCCTACTTGGGGAACTATTGCATCTCTGACTTCATCGAATACCTTACCAATTTTCCTACCTATCTCCTTTGATATCCAGTGCACTGGTAAATTCCATATCTGCACCCATAGTGGTGCAAGGTTAAAGGTTTCATCATCCTCTTCAACCCCCTCATACCAGTTCCTGAGCACCAGTATCTGATTATCCAAAACCCAAGGTCCTCCATTTAAAATTCTGTCTCTGTTCTCCTCACAAGGAATGTAAAACTGAAAGAGATTTGGACCTAATTCCATTATCCTGATATCTCTAGGATAACCCCAGGCAGAGTTCACAAAATTTTTCACCCCAACAAAATTCACTATTTTTTCACCTTTCACTTTCCCTACAAGACTAACTTCACATTCTTTAATACCCAGGTGTATATCTCCCAAGTCCAAATCAGCGCCTCCCAACTCTTTCTCTGAAAGATCAAATTTTTCCATTATATCCACTAGTTGTTCGGCCATTGAGATACTAGAGAATACTACGAGGGAATACCACACTCAACAGACCTCTAATATGAGGTAAAACTAAGAACAGAAAACACACAAGCTAGCCGGCTACACCACAAAACTAAGAGCAGAAAAACACACAAGCTAGCCGACTACACCACAAATCAGAAAAAAATAGAGAAAAGACAAGAAGGGATAACCATAAAGCTAAGAATCAAGAACCAGAAAAAGACAGCTTAGGCAGTCAAGTAACATGTCAAAACTCTTATTGAGTAGAAATGGCACTTTTCAAACCTGTTCAACCGCTACAACTCTGCTGTGATAGCTCCTGGAATTACCACAGACCCTATTCTTGTCTCAACTGGGTTCGTACAGAAGAGGGCTCCAACCCAGATAGTCTTGCTTAGTTGGAATTGACCCTTGTTTGGCAGAAAAACCGTCTACATACCAGCATCTTTAGTGTGCATGCCCGCAGTAAAGACGATCTGGTCTTGTTTGAGGTTTGGATTTCAGTTACAATGTTGAAAAGTTAGGGGTTTTGAAAGTTTCAAAGTTTCAAGGATGTTCAGCGGTGAGGAACTCTCAGAAGAGAGAGGGCACTCTTACTAAGAGAGAAAGAAACTCTCACAAAGGAGGACTGTGCTTTTTTACATGTCTTTTTCCGACCAAAAAAGATGCCGGTGGAAAAAGAAGTTATCATTACTAAAATGGTCCCCATTTATCATCTGTCCAGCCTTCCAACTGAATGTCCTCGTAGTCATGCTTATGCATCCTTGACTTTGCCAATGACCGGCCATTTTTCTCATTTCTTTCTCATTTAAAAACTTGGGTAAGCAGTCAAATTTAACCAAAGAATTTGTTAACGTAGTGGACTCTAAAATCCCAATGGAGATTGAGAAAAAAAAAAGAAATAAATTCAGAGTTCGGGGAGTGAGCGAAGATTTAGGATGAAAAGATGAAAATTGATTAATGGAAATGGCTGGAAATGTTGAGAAAGCGAGAACAATATGAGCAAGAAAGAAAAGGAAAAAGAAAGGAAGAGGGAAAAGGGAAGGGGGCAAAATTATCTTTATGCCCTTATCTCTTTGGTTTATAACACTTACACAATTACACTAATAGTGCGTGTAGGGATGGCAATGGGGACGGTTACCCGCGAGAGCCCCGCGGGGGGCTCTCGGGGCGGGGGTTGGGGCGGGAGGTGGGGTGGGGTCTTTATGCCCTTATCTCTTTGGTTTATAACACTTAAACAATTACACTAACAGTGCGTGTAGGGATGGCAATGGGGACGGTTACCCGCGAGAGCCCCGCGGGGGGCTCTTGGGGTGGGGGTTGGGGCGGGGGAGTATTTACCCCCGCCCCACCACCCGCAAAAAAAATTATATATATAAATATATATAGATATAATTATATATAATATGTAATTTAATTAGTTATAAACTTATGATAATGATATTATTAGTTAGATGTATTATATAATGTATATTAGTGTATATAATATAATTGATATTATCAATTATACGAATAATTAGACATGTCTACTAATAGAATTTATTAATTAGTTATACTAAATTTACTAATACATTTATAATAAATTTTTAATTACACTTAATAGAATAACATTTTTTCTCAAAACAAAGCACAAACACAATAATGAATTAGTGATTGTATTTGTACAAAAAGTGAAAACTTAACTATTTTAATTGTATTTATTCATCATGTTGGATTGTATTCAAATAACTTTTGTTTGATTGTTTTTATGAGTTTCAATTGTAAAATTACAATGAATAATAATTTGATGATGTGTTGATATTTTAATACTTAATTATTTATTAAAATTTAACTATAATAAAATTTTATTAACCCCGAAGAAAAAATTTTATTAACCCCGCGGGGGCACCTGCGAGGGAAGCGGGACGGGGTGGGGCGGGGCGGGGGTAGTGGGAAGCGGGGGACGGGGGGAATTAATAGGCAACGGGGCGGGGGGTCTCCCGCCCCGTTGCCATCCCCTCCCCCTCCCCCGCCCCGTTGCCATCTCTAAGTGCGTGCTATCTACCTCTCTAAGACACCATTAGTTTTTTGGATTCCATCACAGATCTTACTTAAGTGGAACGAATTTTATAGTTTGAGGGGATAAAATGAAATTAACCTTAGTAATTTGGAATTTGGATAACTTTATGCCAAAATTCTATGGCCTCTCTAGGTATCCATTTATTCAATTTCTACCCCTTAATGATAATAGCGGTTTAAATTTTAAAACAATAAAATTGTTACAAGTCCAAATCGCTTCTTTTGGAGATTGTAGTTATAAGAGTTCAGTACCTCGTATTTGCCAGGCGATATAATTGAAAAGCACCAAAAATCACATAAATCCAGAGACACATTTACACATGTAAAAGAATGATATGATGACAAGTAAACCAAAACACTATAATCTTAGTTTGACAAGTAAACAACAACAAAATGATGCCAAAACTATAATCTTAGTTTGACAAGTAAACAACAACAAAATGATGCGTTAAGTCAAAACAGCCCCAAAAATGAAGAAAATTATTCTAATGCTTTTAAGGCTCAAAAACTGCAAAAATTTGGATAACCAAGCATTTCAGGCTTTGTACTAGCTGTAATAATTTATTTTAACAAAAAAAATATGCACAATAATAGGTACTTTAATTCGATTTTTTATTTAGGTATTTTTTCAAACACCTAGCAGGCATATACAAAAATTATTTCCTTTTTCTTAATCTAGCTCAAGCCATTTCCCAAATTTTGAACTACACAACAAACATCAATAAAAGAGTTGAGGGAGTGTTTGTGTGTTGTTAAGCAAAATGAGAGAGAGCCTTTGAGAGACAGAGCGAGAGATGGTCTGTTTTTGTGCCTTGCCAATTGAGAGAAACGAAAGAGAGGGAGTCGAGAGTGGAGTGTGGGGGTGGTCAAAATGATGGCCTTCTCACCTAATGAAAAGAAAGGCAGGGGATAAAATGATGGTTTCTTCCAAATAAAAAGAAGGGATAATTTCAGATACCTCTCCTGAGATTTCTGACAGTCTCACTCTCCTTCCTGTGATTTCAAAAATATCACAAACCTCCTCTGTCAGAATTTTAGGTCCCATTTCTTACATCATCATGGCCAAAAAGACTTAAATACCCTCACAAGTTAGCTAATATTTCATGATTATCATGACAAATACATTCCAACTCACGTAACTACTTTTTCCTACGCTATATCTAATCTCCCTTTTATATGTATACATAGTTAAGCAATTAATACCTAACATGATGTATATTTTTGTAAATTGATTGTATCTCATAGATCACCCCATGTAAAGTACTCACAGACAAATAAGGACTACTCATACAAGTAAAATTACACATCTATTATAGGGAGATGCATAAATTGATCAAAGGGCTAAATAACCATTCCAAATTTATGCGTACCATTGTACTACCTTTTATAGATATACACAGTCAAGTAACTAATATCTAACATAATGTACATGTTTGTAAACTGATTGTACCTCATAGATCACCTCGTGTAAGGTGTATATAGACAAATTAGTATTAGTCATATAGATAAAATTACATACCCACTGCAGTTTGTAAGGAGATGTACAAGTGGGTCAAAACACCAATAACCATTCCAAATGTATGCATACCATTGCACTATACAAATTGCTGTGATGACTAATTGCAATATGCATGTGAACAAATAACTGTATGTTCAACAATTTCTATGCATTATACTTGGTCGATAACACGGTGTATATTATTTCAACCAGATTGTACATGCACTAAGTATTTATATACATTCTACTTATTGAAGTTAACTACATATCTACTAAATATATATTTAATGCACTCTTATAAGCACTAATGATTGATTTAATAGGCAATTGGAACAAATAACCATCTAGTAAAAGCTTTTGATATAATATTATTGATGAATAACATATTGTATATTCTGATAAACATGGTGTACATCACACACCTTATCTAGGTGCCTTTTTTGCGCCATTTTGTAATTGTGATTTATGTACATGACTTAAGTCTTGATTCAGACATGAAATTGAAGGCACACACATTGCTTCATACAGTAAGATACCAAAGTATGCTATTCTTCTGAGGCAATATAATCCTAGTAGCATATGCAAAGCTCATCAAACACCCAACAAGATGCACTTTTATCTATTGCTACTTCATTTTGCTGTTATATAGAGTTTCCTGCAAGAGTATGGTTGCAAAGAGACGTTAGAAGCTGTTCAGAAAGAACCGTTGGTTACTAGTTTCCAAAATGCAATAGCAACCTAGCCTTTGATGAGAGTTTCAAATGCGCCTCTCGAATTTTCATTCTTGCTATATGCATAAGTACTGCTCATTACAAATTAACCCACTAATGACAATCTCAAGGGTAGCTGTGGAATGAAGTTTTTTCCTCTCTCCTGATACACATATTATATTATTTGTGTTTTTGAAATGGGTTGGATTTGTTACTGCCTAATTAGTTTTAGGGGAGGTGGCTGATATTTTGAAAATCTTAAGGGAGGCCAGTGAAATTGTCAGAAATCTCAAGGGAGGTTTCTGAAATTATCCCTAAAAAGAAAGATGCATGGAGATTTTGAGTGCAAAAATGGATCAATTATTGCATTTGGTGAGAGAGAAATAATTAGGAGAAGATTTTTGATTTCTTGATTTTTTTTATTTTGTTTTTTTTCCCTAAAACAAACCTGCAAAAATGAGAAAAATGCACATTAAAATGCAAGAAAATAAATAACTTATTAAATACAAAAAATTCTAGAAAACATTTGGCCCATCTACTTCATAGAGATGTTTCATTTGGTGAGATAAAACTACCATGGATGGGAAAAAAATAATTAATGAGTACCCGTGGATGTCCTATGTAAATTATTTGGGACATTTCATTATTGAGTTGCCAGAAACTTGCACTGCTAAAACGGTTAATAATCTCCAAGTTTTTCTATCAAATAGGAAGAAATGTACTTACGAAAAGCATTGCTAGTCAAGGTAACTTAAAGGTGTCCTCTAGATTTTACTAAATCTTTAATTTGATTGTTCTTGGTTAGACATGATTTTGTGCGAGATCTAAGACAATGCAAGAAAGGGATGTTAGAAAATAGCACCGAACACAAATTGCAATCTTTAGGCCCAAAACTTGTTGGCAAGAATGTAAACTTATACATATACTTGATTGTTTTTACGTATTTTGCAGGTAATGTTGAAAAGTTCTTTTTTTGCTGTAGTGTGCATGCTAAAATTGGTGAAGTAAACACCGCAGACTACTCGTTTGTGGTTGAATTTGGTTGTTTTATGGGTCCCACCTTCGATTGCTCGTTTGGGTTGTTCTTTGATATTCTCTGAGTGTTTAATCTAATTGTGTGCGTGGATTCTTGATCATTTGCGAGAAAAAAAAAACACCGCAGACTACTGAAGAGTCATCTAATCTGATGCTAGACTAGACATGGAGTCAACCTGATCTTGTGCACACAAATAACAACATTTTATACGGAATACTAAAAGCATAAAAAAAAACAACTTAAAAGTTTGATAGCAAAGACATGCGTCAATGGCAGGTTAATCTTAGACTAGACCAGCTGATTAGATCGGTTGAATTGGGAATTAGGTACTTTTGGTGCTCAAGTTAATCATTGACCGAGTCAATTCTGGTAAAGAATTGGCTTTGATTGGGAAAAACCATGCACAAAAGATTGAATTTCAAATTATCTCTATTTGTTGTGTACTTTTTTTTGTTCTTTATTTCTTGTATTTTATCATAGCATTTAATTGTATGTGTATATATATATATATATATATGCGATGTCATTCAATTTTAACCACTGGTTCAACCAATTAAACCCATAACCCCAAAGCTTGACCAAGTTATTGCCATTTCCGAATTTTAAAATATTGACTAAAAAATCCATGCTTATTTGTTGTATGTTTAAAAATTAATAAAGTTAGGGGATGCATAGGGAAAAAAAGGAAATAAGTTAGGGGTGTGTAGTAGGGCAAATCCACGCGTGACACGTGTCAGCTCGGTATATTACACACGTCAGTTCGGCGTTAGGGACTACGCCTCTCGCACATGCCAGCTTGGCCGGAGGGAGCCAGCTCGGCTGTGTCAATGGCCCCTGTGTTGGGCCTTGTAGGCCGCCGCCTCCGAACTTTCAGGAGCTGTCATGCGAAGCCCTAAAAATACTCCGAATCCTAAGGGGACTTTGACTCCCACAAAAAAACTACAACCCATTCGGCCCTATATAAGCAACGCCATAAGACCACACAAGGTACGTGTAGACCAGTATTCTAAACTATTACTCTGTGGACAAACTTTACTGACTTGACCGTCGGAGTTATTCCGGGGACGCCAATCCCGCCATCTTTCTTTCTTTACAGGATCCTCAGTTCGGTTTACCCTCTCAGGTCGGCTGCGCCTAACCAGCTTGGCTCGCAACAGTTCAGCTCGGATCTGGTTTTTGGCTGTCGCATCAATTGGGGCCGTTTGTGGGAAAACGTAATTCTTCTCTTGCGAATCATGCCAAGAACGAGGTCCCAAAGGAATGCCGATGGATCCAAGGGGAACGAGGGAAGCAGCCCCCAACACCTCTCACGAGGGCCGACTCCTGGAGACGAGGGCGTGGGGCTCTCACGAATTCCGCCGGAGCAGTTGGTCCAGGCGGTGGCAGGGAACCTGTCAACTTTTGAGGCAATTGTGAATTACCTAAAGGGGCAGGCAGTAGGTAATCCCGGCCAGGGGCTAAAGAGCCAGGGAGATGGGCCGTCCGAATCTAGGACGGGGAGCCCTAGCCCTCGGCCAAAAAGAGTACGCCGGGAGCTCACGCGCGACCAGGTTGACGTTGTAGAACCTTCTCACAAGCACTCCAGAACCGAGCACCCGGAGCCCTTCCGGAGGTGTTTTAAGGAGGAACTCTCACCACGGAAGGAATAGCTCCAGGTGCAGGACAAGCTGGATCTACTCTTAGATCCAGAGGCGGATAGGTATATCGCCTCCCTCTTCGTCCCTGACATCAAGGATTACCCGCTGCCAGCGAAGTTCAAGATACCAAACATGAAGTCTTACGATGTGACTACGGATCCGAAGGATCACTTGTTTGCCTTTATGACCCAAATGCGCCTGCAAACTGCTGCGGATGCGGTCAGGTGCAAGACCATTCCAATGTTTTTGGAGGGTAAGGCGCGTCAGTGGTTCCAGGGGCTTCCTCCCAGGTCCATCCTGTCCTTTGCCCAGCTCGCGCGACTGTTCGCGGCCCAGTTCGTTTCGTCACGAGCCTTCTCCAAGAGCACGGCGTATTTGATGACTATCCAGCAAAGGCCTGAGGAGTCCTTGTGCGAATACATGGTACGTTTCAATAACGAGTCCCTTCAAGTTCGAGATCGCGATGACAAGGTGGTCATGGCTGCCTTTATTAACGGGCTGCGAAAACAGAAACTCTATACCGAGCTCGTGGAGAGACCTCCCAAGTCAGTTCGGGAGATGCTAGACCGAGCTCATGAGAAGGCCAACGCGAAGGAAGCCAATCGCCTTAAGAGTGCACAAGAAAGATTGAGGGATGACAAGCGCAGGAGGGGCGCCGACCAGGTGGATATACGGCCTGGCCAGGGAAGGAAAAACGCTTATGACCGCCTCCCCAGGAGCCGCCCAATGGGAGGAGACAAGTCTTGGGCTAGCCTCACGGCACCTCGAGCTCGGGTGCTCGCAGTGATGGAACAGGAAGGGCTCTCCCGACCTCCTCGATCTTTGGCCGGAGACAAAAGCAGACGGGACCAAGGTCTGTATTGCGCTTATCATCGAGATGTGGGGCACGATACAGAGGACTGCCGTCACCTCAAGAAAGACATTGAAAAACTGATTAAACGAGGCCATCTTGGGCAGTTCATACGAGAGGAACGAGCTGACCAGCAACGAGGAAGGCCCAGGTCGGAACGTCCGAGCTACCTCCGGGACCGACCTTAGGGGCCTTGTGGCCGAACTCCCGAGCAGGAAACACAGAATCTGGCGGGGGTGATTAACACTATTGTCGGAGGACCTATTGGCGGGGATAGTCATACAGTTCGACGGCACAATCGCCCCCATCCCACGGGGGAGAGCTCGGCCAAACGATTGAAGATGTATGAGGAAATAATCTATGGACCTGAAGACGCAGTCCCTCTGGCCTCTAATAACCATGAAGCCATTGTGATAGAAGTCATCACCTGTAATTACAAGGTGAAGAAGGTATACATAGACAACGGAAGTGCCATAGACGTGCTGTATTACAAGACCTTTAAGGAGCTACAACTGGAGGATAGACAGCTCGTACCGGTTCGAACTCCGTTGATCGGTTTTGCAGGTCCTCCCGTGAGGCCGGAAGGAATGATCACTCTCATGGTTACGGTGGGGGTGTCCCCGAAGTGCCGAACGGTCCCAGTAAACTTCGCGGTGGTTAAGGAGCCGTCGTCGTACAATATGATTCTGGGACGGCCCACACTGAATGCCCTCCGAGCTATTTGCTCCACCTTGCACCTCAGTATGAAGTTTCCTACTCCTGCTGGGGTGGCTGAGGTGCTGGGAGATCCGGAGGTGGCGAGGGCGTGTTATATTGCCACCCTCAAGGGTAAAGAGAAATTGGTAGCTCAGACAGTTTGTTTAGAGCCCTGGGAGCCCATGGAGAAAGGGGAAAGATTGGAGACGGACGAGGGGTTAGCCGAGTTGCCCGTCCAGCCCGACCGACCTGAGCACACAGTGAAGGTCGGCATCGGCCTAGGCGAGCTGGTCAGGAGTTCTTTAGAATCTCTCTTGGAGGAATATGCTGAGATTTTTGCTTGGAGTGCTGATGACATGCCAGAAATCCCCACCGAGCTGGCAGTCCATAGGCTATATGTGGACCCCAACGTCCGACCTGTGAAGCAGAAGAAGAGGAACTTTGCTCCTGAGCGAAAGGAGGTCGTCAAAAGCGAGGTGGGTAAGTTGCTGGAGGCTAAGATCGTTAAAGAAATCTACTACCCGACCTGGCTAGCCAATCCGGTGCTGGTCAAGAAGAAGGAGAAAGCTTGGAGGATGTGTGTGGATTTCACTGACTTAAATAAGGCTTGCCCGAAGGACTGTTACCCACTCCCACGGATTGACCAGCTCGTGGACTCAACAGCTGGTTATGAGATTTTCTGTTTCTTGGATGCCTTCAAGGGGTACCATCAGATAGCCTTGGACGAGGAGAATCAGGAGAAGACCTCGTTTATCACCGAGGACGGCACATATTGTTACGTCACTATGCCATTCGGACTAAAGAATGCAGGCGCGACCTATCAGAGGTTGGTAAACAAGTTGTTCAAGAATCAGATCGGCCGAAACCTGGAGGTCTATGTGGACGATATGTTAGTGAAAAGTCGAACTCAAGAGAAGTTCATCTCTGACCTGAGAGAAATTTTTGAGGTTCTTCGGAGCTCACGAATGCGGCTAAACCCAAAGAAGTGTACCTTTGGGGTCAGGTCGGAAAAATTCCTGGGCTACATGATTTCTAAAGAAGAGGTGAGAGCTAACCCAGACAAGATCAAGGCTATCATGGACATGGCTCTACCCCGGAATATTAAGGAGGTGCAACGTCTAACAGGGAGGATGGCAGTCTTGAACAGGTTCCTGTCCAAATCGGCAGTTCGGTGGTCACCTTTCTTCAAGGCCCTGAAAGGAGGTCGGCAGTTCGAGTGGAGCCCGGAGTGCCAGAAGACGTTCGATGAACTGAAGGCCCACCTCGCTCGGTTGCCAGCCCTGACCTCTCCCGAGTTCGGGGAGACCCTGTTCATCTATTTAACTGCGGGAGAGGGGGCCATTAGCGCAGTGCTAGTGCGAGAGGAAAACAAAGTGCAGAAACCCGTGTATTATGTCAGCCACGCCCTGCAGGGGGCCGAGGCAAGGTACTCGGCGGTAGAACGATATGTTTTGGCATTAGTACATGCAGCTCGGAAGCTCAGGACGTACTTCCAAACTCACCCCGTAGTGGTCATGACGGACCAGCCCCTGAAGCAGATCCTTTCCAAACCCGAGTCCTCGGGTCGAATGGTGAAGTGGGCTGTAGAATTGTCAGAATACGACCTGGGATATCAGCCCCGGAAGGCCATCAAAGCCCAAACATTGGCGGATTTCATAGCGGATGACGTTTCCTTTGGATCGCCCGAAGCGGAGGTCGATCAGGCCAGGGATATACAGGCCAGGAAGGATGGAGAAATTGTTAAAGATGCGCACACCGGAAGATGCGCACACCGGACAAGTAGCCAAAACCTTATAGACCCCAAAAACTACCAAGGCCACCCAGCCCCGAGAAGCAGCAGAGGTCTTTCAAGCTGGAGACGCTGCCGAGGTCACCCAGGCCATCCAAGTAGCGGAGGTCGGACCGTCCAAAGAGGCAGCTGAGGTCGAGCAGGCCAAAGAAGCTGCCGAGGGCGGACAGGCTGGAGAAGCAGCTAAGACCAAACAAACCCAGGAAACTACCGAGGTGGGACAGACCGGAGAGGCAGCGGAGGTGGGACAGGTATTAAACGCTGCCAAGGCCGAGCATTCTGGAAATGCAGTCAAAGCTGAACTGGCCAGAGAGACGGCTCAGGCCGGGAAGGTTACTGAGGCTGCGGGACGAGCTGATCCCACCTGAACGTTGTACGTGGACGGCGCGTCAAGTAAGGAATGATATGGGGCCGGGCTCCTCCTAATCAGCCCTACTGGGGGAGGAGCTGCCCTAGGCTCTGAGGTTCGATTTTAGAGCTTCTAACAATGAATCAGAGTACGAGACTCTGATTGCAAGAATGGAGATGGCCCGAAAGTTAGGGGCTAGATCGATAAAAGTCTATAACGACTCGCAGCTGATAGTAAACCAGGTATGGGGAAGCTACGAGGTCAAAGAGGGGACGCTAAGAAGGTACGTGGTCAAGACACGCGAGCTGAAGGGCCTGTTCGAGCAGTTCGCGCTTGAGCAGATTCCGCGAAGCCAGAACAAGAGAGTTGACGCCCTGTCTAAACTGGCCTCTACCTCGGTTGGCATCTTAAGTCGGGAAATACTGGTGGAGGTCGTCAGAAGTCGGGCCCATGAACCGTTCAACACTGCGGTTATTCAGGTGGTGAGCTCGTGGATGGATCCCATTGTCCAGTACCTGGCTCAAGGGGAGCTCCCACCGAGCAGGGTAGAGGCCCGCAAAGTCCTCCTTAAGTCGCAAAAGTACGTGCTCACGCATGAAGTCCTATACAGGAAATCCTACATGCAGCCCTGGTTGAAGTGTGTAACGCCCGAGGAAGGGAGCTATGTCTTGCGCGAGTTGCATGAAAGCATCTGCGGCAATCACGTTGGTCCAAGAGTATTGGCCAAGAAGGAAATGCTGGCTGGATACTATTGGCCCACCATCTTCAGGGACTCGGCCGAACTGATAGCTCGGTGTAAGTCTTGCCAGCTACACGCCCCAATCCATCACACCCCCACTCAGGAAATGATTCCTCTCATTAGCCCGTGATCATTCTTTCAATGGGGGATTGACCTGTTGGGGCCATTTCCCCGAGCTCCAGGTGGCTACGAACATTTGGTGGTAGCCATTGATTACTTCACTAAATGGGTAGAGGCCGAGCCCCTCAACACAATTAGTAGCAGGTCGATCCAGAAATTCCTTTGGAAAAGCATAGTCTACCGATTTGGCATACCAAAGGCTCTCGTCTCGGACAACGGCAGGCAGTTCGCTGACCACTCTCTCCAGGAATGGTGCACGGAGCTCGGCATCCAGCAGCACTTCACTTCAGTGGGGCACCCCCAAACCAATGGGCAGGTCGAGAATGTTAACAGAACCATCCTGCACGGCCTGAAGACAAGAATAGAGTCTGCCCGAACTAATTGGCTGGAGGAGTTGCCTACTATACTATGGGCTTACCGGACAACGCCTCGGACGGCCACCCAAGAGACCCCGTTCGTCCTGACATATGGGGTCGAAGCAGTAATCTCAGCAGAAATTGGAGTACCCTCGGGTAGGGTGCAACACTTTGTGGCTCAGAATAATGAGGAGGAGATACGGCTTAGTTTGGACCTGCTCGAGCATCGAAGGGAAGAGGCGGCTATAAGAATGGCTAAGTATAAGGGACAGGTCGCACGCTACTACAATGCCAGGGTAAGACACCTTTCTTTCAAGCCAGGGGACCTGATATTACGCAAGAACTCTGTGAGCCGAGCTGTGGGCGCGAGTAAGTTAGACCCAAATTGGGAAGGTCCCTACGTGGTAAGGGAAGCTGACCGGGCAGGTTATTGTAAACTAACTCGCCTGGATGGAGGCGAAGTCCCGCGCACCTGGCACAACTCAAATTTAAGACTTTTTCTTTAGTATCCTGCCCGACCTGAAAATGGTCAGCTGGACAGGTCTGTTTTTCATTTTATTAGTTCAGCACTTGGGCTTATAATGTATTCAAAACTTTTAAATAATAGAAAATTTTTACAAGTGTTGGATAAGAAAGAAGGCCATCTATTCCATTTCAAAAAAGGCATATATGCGGAGGGCCATACAAAAGCGAGTTGACCAACTCGGTCCCTACCCTAGCCTAATTCCTATAGGCCTATCCTATGTACTATCCGTCTAACTCTCCCCTTGCTGTTCTTGCTCTGGCTCGGGAGAGGTTGCGGGAAGAGTAGGGTCGGCGACCAAGGCAGCCAGGTCGCGCCCATTGGTGTAGCCCGCGATAAGTCTGTCAATTTGATGGACGGTTTGGGGGTTGTAATCAGGCCATTTGCTCAGGTCAAAACCCGGCAAGTTCAAGGACTGAACATCCGCCATGGCTTTGGTGTAACCGAGCTGCAGGACGGGGCCATTCAGGATGGCCAGGTCGTTCATGAAACCTTCGGACTTCTTAAACTCTTGAACGCCTAGCTGACGCCTTTCCGCCCTCGCCGTTTCTATCAGCTCGGTAGATCTTTTCTGCTCGGCCTCCAGAGTCACGGCCAGCTCGGCTGCCTTCTTCTTTTCCAACTCGCAGGAGGATTGGGCATCCGCAAATTGTTTCTTCAGGGACTCTAACTCGGCCTCCGCGGCTTCGAGCTGGCTTGATAGCCTTTCCTTGGCGGCGTCGACCTGAGATAGGTTGACCCCCATGTTTTTGTACCGCTGCGCCAGCTCGGCCCCAGCGACATTGAGCTGTAGATCGAATACAGGATAAGAAATCAGCAAATTAAAGGGGATGTCAGGGAGGCACTAAGTTAAGGAATCACCTGGGCTGTGCTGAGGTAAAAATGCTCCAGCAGCTCGGAGTTGGAGGCGAGTTGGATGAAGTGATGATCGCGTGGGAGCACTGCGCCCTGGACGAGCTCCCGGGCAGCTTCAGGAAATTGAGCTCGGTTATTCACCGACAGCCCCCACTTTGGGCAGAAATGTTGGGGGTGCGGGTGCGAGCTCTGGTCGGTAGGAGGCTTCAGAGGAATCACGTTCCTCATACGCCACATGGCTGAAGGCGACTCGGACGAGACCTGCTGCTCGGCGGAGTTCACTCCGTAGTGGAATGCAAGAGCTATTAAGGGTTCCTCCTGGGATTGAGGGGAAGTCGCCTCGGTCCTAACCCTTTTGGCCGCCGTCTTCTTCCTTTTCTTCTTTGGCTCCTCTCCAGGCGACGACTGAGCTGCGATCTGTGGATTGGGCGCTGGCGGAGGAGGAGGAGCCGCGCTGCTGGGGGCCGTGGATAGAGCGGGAGTAGGCGTGCTAGTACTACCGGATCCTCCAATGTTCAAAAGCTAGGAGAATCTCTTCACTGCAGAGGAAAAAGAGTGGGTCAGCTAGGGCAATGTGACCAAACTCATTAAAAAGAAGGAAGAAATGAGGCCCAGAAGTTACAAGCTGTCAGCTTCTCTGGGAGAAGAGGTCGGAGATCGGGGGCAGGGTCATTCACCTCTGCTCGAATCAGCCCTGCCGACCAGAGCTGTGCATTGTTAAACTCTTTTACCTTCAGCCGGGCTTCCGAGCTGACCAGGCGGTCCAGCTCGGCTTCAGGCAAAGGTGAGAGAATTGGATCAGAAACCTGGGTCTCCTCCCTCCAGGTCAGGGGAGGAAACCCAATGTTCTTCACAAAAAAGAATTGTGCCTTCCAGCCTTTGATGGAGGAAGGCATTTGCGTGAATAGCTCGCGGGTGGGGAGCTCCCCTCCGCTCCTGCGAGCGAAGTAGAACCAGCCGTGAACCGGGCCGCTCACTTTCATTTGAAAAAATGACCTAAACAGGTCCAAAGAATAAGGAATTTCGAGAGCTCGGCACAAAATGAAGAAGCCGAGGATCGACCGAATGGCATTGGGAACGAGTTGGGTAATTCGGATACCCCAGAAGGTCAGAATGTCATAAAGAAATTGGGGGATGGGAAGGCGGAGACCAGCCACGAGCTGATCCGTGTAGATAGCTAAGAACTCGGAAGGAGGTCGGCACGCGAACTCCCCCGGCTGGGCTGCCCTAGCCTCGAACTGGGGAGGAATATAGTACCTTCCCACCAACTCGTCCACATCCCCCTGGTCAAGGATGGGGGGAATTATTTCGACTTCCCCAAAGTCGATATCGGGCCCCCTAGGGGGTCCAGCCCTAGCGCGAGCTGGAATTGCCTCTAGAGGGATCTTTGGGCCAGCAGCTCCAACCTCAGGCTGGGCAGATTGACCGGGCTGGTCCATGGTTAAAACTGGAGAAGGGACTGGAGAAGGAAGGTACTCAGACCCGGACGAACTGGAAGAAGAAGAGCTAGAAGAGAGTATCTCTATGAGTGCAAGTCGGGTTACTCTACGCCTAGGTGCCGAGCTAGTAAGGTCTGAGTGTGTGGAAGAGGAAGACATAAAAGGGAAAGAAGACTTACTAGCGGATGATAGGGAAGAGCTGGTAGATGATTAACGCAACTCTCAGGTGGACTCACTAGGCGAGGAGCGAGCCGAAGAAGATTGGGGAAAGGAGAGAATGAGAATGGAAGCTTGAAAGTGACATTTGGTAGGACCTATTTATAGGCCTCCTGGGCGGGAAGTTGAAGAGCCCCGAGTTGAAAATTCGAATTTATTGCAAAGGGACGGTTACCTTGGAAAATGTTTGAGCTGACAACCGCCATCATGGGAGGACGTGACCTTTGAGGTGACGGTTGTGACGGTATACGTGGCGGTTATTCGAACAAGGTGCGCGATCGTGGGATCATGGGCCCCGCACTAGGTCGACCTGACGCTTCGTAATTTGGTCTAGACTCATGCGACTCCTCGGTGACTCTAGACTCAAGGGGAGCTAGTGTAGTAGGGCAAATCCACACGTGACATGTGTCAGCTCGGTATATTACACACATCAGTTCGGCGTTAGGGACTACGCCTCTCGCACATGCCAGCTCGGCCGGAGGGAGCCAGCTCGGCTGTGTCAATGGCCCCTGTGTTGGGCCTTGTGGGCCGCCGCCTCTGAACTTTCAGGAGCCGTCATGCGAAGCCCTAAAACGACTCCGAACCCTAAGAGGACTTTGACTCCCACAAGGAAACTACAACCCATTCGGCCCTATATAAGCAACGCCATAAGACCACACAAGGTACGTGTCGACCAGTACTCTAAACTATTACTCTGTGGACAAGCTTTACTGACTTGACCGTCGGAGTTATTCCGGGGACGCCAGTCCAACCATCTTCCTTTCTTTACAGGACTCTCAACTCGGTTCACCCTCTCAGGTCGGCTGCGCCTGACCAGCTCGGCTGCGCCTGACCAGCTCGGCTCGCAACAGTTCAGCTCGGATCTGGTTTTTGGCTGTCGCATCAGGGTGCAAAGTCAATTTTGACTTATTAACTGATATTTTGTTTCATACGTATAAAAATTGTCAATTTTCTCAACGTGGCTGTTAAATGAGTCAAAATGTTCGAATTTGGTATCTAGGGTGCAAAGGGGAAAAGATACTGAGTTTAGGAGTGCAAACTAAAATTACAACTAAGCTATCATAACTCACATTTTTGTAATATAACATGGTTCACTTGTTAATTAGTGATTTTTAACTGCATGGTGCACTACTTTTTTATTTCCTTGAATTTATTAGTTATTTGTGAAGTACAATTAGAACAAGTGGAGCCGTGTGATGGTTTTCTCGTAGTGATAATGCATGCATATTACATGATTTAGGAACTTCTGAACAAAAATAGAAGACTTACCATGCAGATTAAGACTTGTTTTGTTTTGAATTGAATTTCCATAACAGAAATTACTTTAAATGTTACCATGCAAGGGACAGTAATTTTGAATACCCAATATACACGGAAAAAAACCAACCTCTCACAAGTTAATAGGAAATTAAATATAATCCATCTCAAATCTTCAACTTTGTGAATTATTTTATTCTACTTTTTTTTCTTTTGGTGAGTGGGAGGATTTGAATCAAAGACCTCTTACCTACAACGCCTTCCATCTTACCATCCAACCCAATCCTCCACCCTTATTTTATTCTACTTTATCACAATATATTATTTAATACATATTTAATTAATTGAATTTTCATTATTTTTTTCTTAATGTCATAAGAAACATTGGCATTTATCTTTACTATAGTTTGTTATGTGACTCGTGAAGTTTTACTCTTTATCTTTAAGGTGTATTTGTACATGTAAAGAATTAAAGTCTATTGAAATTTATTTTAAAATAAAATCTATGCAGTTTTGATGTCAAAATCAAGTAAGATAGTAAGTCCACAAAAATCTTTCATTTACTTTTAGTAAATTATAAGATGTCACTTATCTAGAGTTTGTGAGATTCTTATAAAGAGAAAAAATCTTTAGATCTATAAAATCATCCAACATTTTATATCTAACTCAATAAACTCATTGAACTATACAAAACTATTGTCAAATCGAACCCCAATAGCATTAAATAAATTCATCCAATATTTCTTGTCCAACTCAATAAACTCGACCAGCTAATAATATAGTGGAATTTAAAACCCGACACCAATAGCATTGAACTCAACTAGCATGAAAAAAGAATTTTTATCACTTTCTTGATTCATGTTTCTCCTTAGCTATTCTTGTTTTAGAGTAAGTATAAGGATAAGAATATACTCAATAAATTTTCTACTAATATAAATATATGCCATTAAGGCATTATCAACTATGTTTTTTTGGGAATTTCGCCAATTTGGTCCCTAAACATTTTCACTTAAATCAATTTCGTCCTTTATTAAATATTTTAACCAATTTAGTCCCTGAGCTAGTTTTTTACTTTCAATGTAGGACTTTTTACTACATTTTACTCAATTCGCGTGGACCAAAGGGGTATAATTGTCATACTAGCTTAATCTGCTGCAATTATCCACCAAAATGGATTAGATATCATTATCCCGCCCATGCGATTATCGTTGGAAGTTCACTTTTCCCTTTGTCCTCAAAGCTTGCTCCAAATTATGTCAAATCCCTCTTGGAGAACAACTCCACGGACTAGTCTGGAAGTTGGGTTTTGGGCCGGATATGCATATAAGCAATGCATTGATTCATATGTATTCAGCTGGTGGTGTTCCGGACCGCTGGTGGTGTTTCGGACCTTGCGTTCACGATGTTTGATAAAATGCTCGAGAGAGATGTGGTGTCTTGGACTTCTATAATCGATGGGCTTGTGGATAATGATAAACCCGTTAAAGCTATAGCTTTGTTTGAGCACATGTTGGAAAATGACGTTGAATTTAATGAAGCAACGGTTGTTTCGGTTCTTAGAGCTTGTGCTGATACTGGTGCTCTTAGTATGGGTAGAAAAGTTCATGATTTGGTTAAGGAGAAGAAGCTTATTAGTTTGAATGGTAAAGTTAGCACGGCTCTCATAGACATATATGCGAAATGTGGGTGCATAGATGGTGCAAAGGAGGTATTTTCTGAAATAGTGAGCAAAGATGTTGTTACATGGACTGCAATGATTGCTGGCCTTGCCATTCATGGGCAATGTAAAGAGGCTATGGACTTGTTTGATAAGATGAAGGGTCTTGAGATAAAGCCAGATGAGAGGACATTGACTGCACTTTTATCGACTTATAGGAATGGGCATATGGTGAGTGAAGGCTTGGCTTGCTTCAGAACTATGAAGAATAAGTATAAGATCAGACCTAAAATGCAGCATTATGGTTGTGTTATAGACATGCTTGCTCAAGTTGGGCATTTAGATAATCGCATGGGCGGGATAATGACATCTAATCCGTTTCAGTGGATAATTGCAGCAGATTAAGCCAGTGTGACAATTATACCCCTTTGGTCCACGCGAATTGAGTAAAATGTAGTAAAAAGTCCTACATTGAAAGTAAAAAACTAGTTCAGGGACTAAATTGATTAAAATATTTAATGAAGGACGAAATTGATTTAAGTGAAAATGTTTAGGGACCAAATTGGCGAAATTCCCTTTTTTTTTTTTTGGTTAGCAAACCTCGTACATGGGGTGGGATGCTAACTAAAATTTTATTAAATATAACAAAAGTTACAAAAGGAGAGGGCATTAACCTGACCTCCAAAGTACATGAATATTTTAAAAGAACAAGAAAAGAAAAAAATCACAAAATTAACTATTGCATTTGCGGAAAGCAAGCAACCATGATCTGTCACGTCTAACTTCACCTGTAGCAGCTCTAGGCAATTCAACTTCAGATGTAAAAGTTAGCATAGAAGCGGCCTAAACCCCAACTTGGAAGAGTACATCAGCAACTTCAAATGTAGCGGTTCTCATTGTCTCTCGAAGACAATGGAAAACTTGAAGAAAGCATCCGAGAGACAATGGAAAACTTGAAGAAAGCATCCGGATAATTGACAACTAAGGTATTTTTATATTGTTTGAAACTATTAAGCTATACAAATAATAAAAAAATATCAAATCTTTTTTTAAAAGAATATGTTATCTAGAAATCTTTTATTGGTTTTTTTCATATCTAGATATCTTTTATTGATTTTTTCAATTCTACGAGTAAGTTTCTATTTTATTGTAGTTTATTTTTTGAGTGTGCTTGGTTCTATGAAATTGGAGTTACAAAATATAAATTGGAGCCCCAATTCCAGTATAGCTGTTTGGCTACTATGTTTATCACGTAATTAGAATTGAATCCCAAATTCATAGGGGTTGGATTTCACAATTATTGATAGGATGCATTTTGTTAATAAATTTGTGGATATTTTCCCCTCAATTTTTGACCAAATATTGTATTAATAGATAGATTCTATCATATTTGGTAAAGCATGTTAATTGTAGGGGTTGTGGAGCAAAAAGAGGTTAAAGGGAGATTTTTCAGAAAACCTGTGCACAGTTTGGTGAGGGTGCGTCTAATTCTTGCTGTCAAGTCTGGAAAGCTCGGGATCTTCTTGCACATAGAAGTTTGCTAATTCAATTGGAATGCTCTGGATCTTCTTGCGCATAGAAGTTTCCTAATTCAAATCGAATTCCGAACGGACTCTTTGCTAAAGATTGGATGGATTTCTTCCCTTATTAAATAGAGTATTCAATTAAGAAATAATAGACATTATCTCTTAAAGATTTTCTTTTCCAATTAGGAAGTATATTTTATCTCAATAGCTATAAATTAGGAGATTAGTTAGGAACAAGTTAGACTGGTTATTGGCTCTTATTACTTGGAAGCAAGAAACAATTTGCATTGTATCTTTTCCTTGGAAAAAGAGGACAACTTACTTTTGTTCTTTTCCAGAAGCCGCATGTCCCTTGCAATTCTCCATACTTTTGCTTGGGTCATATCAATGACTAGGAGAGGATCACTGTGCTCGGGCATGATGGTAAATTATAGATATGCCCAGATTTAAAGATAGTGAATTATACTGCAAAAATTTTTTTTATTGAATAAGTGTTTCAACATTTGCCTGAGAATAAATTTCTTGTATAGAAACAGTATTTAGTTTGTTTAGAAGTTTTTTAGTAGGTCTTACCAAATATAAAGGAAATGTAGGCATAAAGTCCTCAAAGTGAAATATACTAAGAATATACTCTTATTTTCTAATGTGTCATGTTTACTTTGATTGTTCTTTAGTAGTTGCTACAAAGACATTGGAATAGAAGAATAAGCTATTTCTTTACTGTGTATTCCATTTATAAGTGTCTGTGCACTATAGGTGATCTTTGATTAAGGAAGCATTTCATTTTCTTAGTTTAACATTGTAAAGAAAAAGTACCTATGGAGAATGAGACAACACAGCAACAAAAACAGTTTTCATATTAAACATTGAAGAAAGAAACATAGTCCAATGAAGATCCTTTCTCAGATACATCTAGGTCCAGTCATTTTCCATGATAGAGTACATATAAAAACTATTATACCATGAGAATGGCTTTCCTACACCATAGTTATCAAATATTAGGACAATGTAGGTGGAGCTTGATTCAGGAACAAAGACCAATATTTCTTCAAACTACAATTGGGGTTTAGCTACAAACATTCCAATTATCTGCAAACTGCCTTCCATGCATTGTAACTGTTATTGTTCTGTTTCCAGTTCTCAAAGCAATCGACCGTGTCTTGTCACCATGCAAGAAATGAGTGACAAACCTTGGAACTTCCTAATGTTACATCAGGTAAAGTCAAGATTGTTGCGGAAAATGAATGGTCAAAAGTGAAAAAAATACATACAAAACGTTCAAAGCTATAGCAGTTGTTTCTTAGAAGCACACACCTCCAGCTAAGCTTTGTACAAAATCTAGTTTCATTGATGATGATACTCGTTGCTGTATTATTCTTGATTTCCTATTCACTGGAAAGTAGATTGTATATGTCTAAGGTAAAGAAGGTTTTTAAGAAAAAGAAATGAATTAAATAAAACGAAAATAGTAAGGCTAACTTTCTAAATCAAAAGATGGTTTTGGATGTAAAACATTAGGTAGTGGATATGTCCATGGCATGTATCCTTGTTTCTTGTCCTGTTGAAAAGTGGATCATGTCAAAAATCAAACTTCCAAAATGACGAAGCAAGAAAGCACCATTTTCGTTGAGGATGTTGATGCGACGGAATTGTTGCCATCCTTCTCCAAACCATTGTCAATCAAATTTAATGATCCATGTCTTGTAGCCTTCTCTCATAGTAATTAGGCTATACTGATGTTTAATTAGATGGCTTGAAATTGAGTTGGAAACATCTACAATTGGGTTAGAACATTGCCGGTACAAAAAAATTTGTAGTTATTGGGAAAAACATATTGAGAATCACCTTAACTAAAACTCAAATTTTTCTACTAATAAAGTCAATACCTAGTCAATTTCTCTTAACTTTTCCCTTCCTTCCTATTTTTGAATACACAATTTCCTTTTTGCTGTAAAAGAAGTATCAAAAGCCATAATGATCTAGTGGAGGCAACATATTCAAATCCCAATGTAATAGGGTAAGTGACGTACCAAAATCTACCCAAATGACAGCAAAATCAATATATGGTAGTTCATCACTACCTAAATTGACCCAAATGACATGTATCCTGAAGTAGTTACATATCTCAATTTGGCGATTTAATGAAACTTCACATTTTTATTTGGATAGATGTAGCCGAAATCCCAAAAGATAAAAATACTAATTACATAAATACTGAAGAGAGGAGAAGTAGTTGTGATTGGTTTAAAAAACATACGTATCTCAAAGCAACTGCTGATTGCTAATTCTCAAGATAACATCTCTCTGTTTTCATCAGATGATTTCCTCCAAAAGATCAATTACATGTCAACTTATAGGCAGGAAAAAATATCAGCATGTTGAAGTTAAAAGAACATGGAAAATAAACTGCATAATGAATTTTCTTCATATTTTGTTAAAGCAAACAAAAAGGTGAAAGATAAGAAAAATCTTATTTCACTATGGAGTTTTTTACATAGAATTTTCCATAGTATATGTGAATAATCAAGTCCATTGAGGCAACCCACGAAGAAAGTGTAGATATATTTGTTGCTGTTCAATTTGTAGCTTTTATGAGTAAACCAATTAAAATCTTAAAGCAACTAGCAAAATAACTATCGCCTCAGGTTCATATTTTCAGCAAAAAGGAGTCCAACTAAGATAAGTAAGCTAATTGAAAAAAAGTTTCAAAAACAAAAGTGACTACAAAATATAATAATGAATTAAGAAAATTTTTAGATAGTAACTACAAAATAAAAGAGAAATATAATAATGATATAGCAATTTGATCCATTTCCAGTTAACGATACATAATTTAGAGTCGGTAAGAAAAATGAGACATCTCACAAAGCCTTTTGTGGGTCAAGAGTTGTCCACAAACCTGCATAGCAGGAACCCACAAAAAAGAAGAAAAACAAAAAATCAAATCAGTTGAAGAGTCCAGAGTAGAATAGAGGGGGGAAAAACTTAAAATCAGATGACAATTCTTACTTAGATAGTCTTTTCGCAGGTGACCATTGTATCTTGATCAATCGAAGGAGCTAAGGAGTAAAACCAACTAAAATGCATTAAATACTTAGCAGATTCAAGAACAAACTCAAAGAACAGAGTAACGTTCTGTTAGATTGCACAAGAGCCAACATTTATAGCTTTAAAAGCACAACATGAAATTCTTCACCAGAAATCCCTCAAATTTAAAGAAAAAATAGCTAACTATTTTCTTCATCAATCAAAAGGAAATATATAACAACATACTTTTCAACTCCATAAAACCTACCATTCATCCATGGAGGAGTGTTAGCGATCCATAACAAAATCTTCAAATGTATACTTGCATTACTGGAAAAACAAACTAATAATCAATCTAAAAGGAAAAAAAGAAAAAACAAGTGCCAAGAAAACAGGAGCTCCAACAGTCAGACATTTACATCTTTGTTATCCTTGCTCAAGAAAAAATATTGGTTGAAGGGTAAAGGTATTATCTTTTAAACTTGAATTCCACTATTGAAATTTGAGAGTAGGATAGCAATTCATTTTAGAATAAATTATCTGAAATTTGTCAATAATGGTCTAAGACGCTACAAGCCAAGGAGATATTAGAGGAAAAAACGACATATAAAACATATTGCAAGGGATTTAGGATTTAGGGCATAAAAAGCTAGTTTTTGATAAATGGAAAGGAAAAACAAAAGTACACTATTTCCTTTCTCCTTCACCTATTAAATAATAAAATTATGTGCTCATCTTCAATTTCACCATTAGAAATTAAAAGTAGTAGAAAACTCACGTGTGAAGAAACTTTCTAATTTTTTCCTTTTTTTTTCTTTCAGGCTTTCTAGAATTTTTCATTAATGGTTTGAATTGTCTCAGCCAAGGGAAAATAGAAGCAAAATAGGTAATAAAACAAGAAATAAAGGCATACAAAGCTTACCTTTTAATAAATTCTCTAACCTAAATTGCAAATTTTAAATGCACAATAACTAAATACATATTTCTTAAAATAAAATCGCACAAACCCACAAAAGACGAAATCTATCAACGAAATTAATTTTGAAGGTCAAAAATTCTAGATATATGATAGGTACCTATATCAGATTATTCCAAATCTTAGCACAGGAATGAAGGTTCTTGCTCTTGTGGTTAGAGAGACCAAACCAAAAGAAAAGAGGAAAAAATCACTAACAAAAAACGAAAAAAAAGACATTAAACCTAGGCAAGAGGGTAAAAGTTATTCATGATTATATTTGAAAAGAAATTATTCAAATGATTGAGATAAATCAAACATCTTACCGGATAAGTATACGTTTGAGTGATTTAAATGTGTTTTATTATTTAGTTTTGGTTTGTTTTACTTATTTTTATAACTAATTAACTAGGTTTTTAGTAAAGTTTACATTTTGTGGTTTAAGTATGAAAAATTGCATATCTATGTGTTTAAAGTAGTGAAAATTTCATGTTTTTGTAGATTTTAATGATTCAATCATCAATTGGAATGAATTGAGAAGATAATTGGATGATTGTTGATGATTTTAAGTGATTTAAAGAGAATATGAAGTGCAAAATGATCAATAGATAAAATGCAATCAAGTATAAAAGAAGAGGAGTTTGATAGTTTTGACACCTATTGGTATTTTGGCTATATATTGAGCTACAAGTAACAGATTGAGGTGATTCTTGAGCTATTTTGAAGCTAATATATATCTCTACATTTCTTATGAGACATCGAAATTCAATTCATGATTTTTCCCAATCAAAAAGTCAAAAAACAATTGGTCATTTCTGTTGTCGAAAGCTAAAACAAAACTTTGAACAGTCAAGGGTAGTTTGGTCATTTCTTAGTTTACAAAGCTCCATATTGGGTGATTCTTGAGGCAGTGGAAAGATAACACAAGATCTAGTTCATCCTCCATCATTGAGAAAATAGCAGTGGAACTTGATGCAAAAATAAAGTAAAGTTGAAAACTGATAAAAAATGAGGAAACCTGTAATAAGGCAAAACAGGGGCATGCCTACGTATTCTTCAATTGAACTTGCAATTTGCACATCAACTTGTTCTGCATTCACACAGCTTTCCCAGCTTATCTCCAGTTTAGAATTTTGGCTGTAGCTGTAAAAAAAAGTGTGGAAACTTGTAGAAGCAACTTTTGGGAATTTCAAGAGACAAAATTGCCAACTAAAAACAACTCACTTTGAACTTTAATTCTTTACAAATAGGGCCTTTGTTGAGCTTGTTTCATAACTTTGTAAGACTAGAGATACTATCAAAATATAGTCTTCACTAGTTTTTCTCAGTTCATTAGTTTAGTTCATTAGTATAGTATAGTTAGTATAGTTTATCCATTTTATACTTGTAGTTAGATTTGGATGAAGAATTAAGGAACAAGATAGAGAATTGGAACTCATGTGACAAAGGTAACCTCTCTCCTATAATTTTTTCTTTTGAATTTTATTTCATATTTAGTTATAATACAAGTTTAAATTTTATCATGTTTTGCTAAAATTTATGCCTAGAGTTATGGATGAACTTTCTATAACTTGTTTGTGATGTTTATTTGGTTATTTTATGATATTATTTTGAGCAAGTTGTTTATCACTTTTGCTTTTCTAATCATGATTAACCTGTCATTAATTGTGATAATCTTAAGATGTTAAGTTTATAATAAGAATTGGAATTTGACACTAGTTCAAAGAAATGCTAAACTTAGGGAGTTCACTCACAAAAGTAGAGGTGCGCCTTTGTGGTTATAGTAGCTTGTTCCATGTAATTTCATAGAAGAAATGACCTTGTAGTTAATTTCATAACCATAATAGTAGGTATAGATGAATTACAAGTATTGTTGATTCACTGTGAGAGTAGGTTTCACATACATTAGAAAATTACGCCATAACTAGCCAAGATAATAACATTCAATTAATCGGTAGTTTCATTTGCAAGAGTAGTAAGGAATTCCATAACCTTAGAAGCTTTCTAATATTTTTATTACTTTTATTTCATGTTTGTAGTGTAGATTTAACTTCTTACACTTGTGATAGTCTAAATAATAAACGAGTTCGAAAACCATCAGTAATTGATAATCTTTTCTGTGGGATTGATACCTAATATCCCCTATACTCGATAAATGATCTGTATACTTGTAGTAAACGGGGTATTTAAGTTTTATTACAATTTGATGCATGATAGAATCTTGTCATTGCCCCTTCATCCTTGTTTCCCTTTTCCTATTCAGAGAAGGAAGACTTTAAGAGGAATCGGCCATTAATGGAGAATTGAGGAGAAATGGGTGAGACAAATAGTTATCTGTTTTTTCCTATTTTGGTCCAGTGGGTAAACGAAGAATACAAGGGAAAAAGTCTTGAGATTGATGGAGATCGAGGAGAGAGGAGAAATGTTTAAAAATTATGAACAAAGAGTCACAACGGAGCATGTTCTCTTTTTTATGTTTTTTTTTATATAGACATGCTAATCTCTTTCGGTTCCAAGATACAACAAAAGAAAAGATAATCATAATTTTCTTCCTTTTTATACATTTTTCAAAAAACGTAATCATCGCTTTATGGTTCCGAGAAAAAAAAGGAAAAAAGACAAAATAAAGAAAAAAACCAAACACAAAAGGAATTCCACTTGATGCTCAATTCTCACATCACACACGTGAGGAGCACATGAAGAACGACCATGTTGTTGCATACTCTTCCCACTTTATATAGATTCTTTAAATGAACAACTAATTTTCTTTCTAGTCAAAGGTCAACAAGAAGACGCAATTTCAAATATCTGTGAGATGAAATTGATTACTAATTGTTTCTTTTAATTCATTGGTATTTGTACATTTTTTGATTTAATTTCTTATGATTATTTTGTTATTTGGATGTCAAGAGTCTGATATTTGAATTAACCTAATAATCTACTGGCATATTAACCAGTTAAATCCACAATTATTTGATTGGTTAATATTAGTGGTAACTAGTGTCATTGGTTTCATGTTAGAAAAATATATGATATAATTTAAACAAATCCACGTAGTGTGTTTGTTGGTTAGGATTGATCTTTTCTAGTCTTTAATGCAATCAGGAAATTAAATCTTACGGTCATATCTAGGTTATTTCTTGGTTAGGGAAATAATTAACGGTTGTATTTTGACTAATGTGAGAAATAATTGGTTGTCAGAATTTGTTGATGGCTATACCTAATCTATTAATGAATAATTAAATTATTTTTGCATTGATGATCAATTGTATGAACCATATCTGAAAAGTTGCACCTTGGGTTAGAGTCGTGTCTGTTGTTGATTTAATTTCTATTTATTTCCGTGAATTGCTTTTATAACTAGTTAAAAATGAGACTTAGAACTAATCAGCAGAGCAAGAAAGAGTGAAACCCTAGCCATTTCAAGAGTGAAACCCATGGCAGTTTCGGCTGCCTAGCCATTTTGTGATAGTGGGAACCGTGTTCTTTGTTACCTGTGTTTCGTAAGAAAGTTTTTTTTGAATCATTTTCTTCATCTACATCATCCCAATCCAATCTTTAACTTAATGCGACATTTATGACTCATCGAGAAGCACCTGCTATTTCTTTCTCTAATTATGATTTAGAGTCTATTGCTCATTCTTTTCATTTTCCTCTGGTTGAAATATTCTCTAAGAATAGCTACTCATGGAGGACATGAGGAAATTTTTCTATTCCCTTGATTTGAAGGATTCTTTTTGCATTGGCCTTCTTGATGCACACCATGTATTGATTAGGTTTCATAATGAGGTTGATTTCGTGTACATTTGGAGAAGAAATGTTTGGTATGTTTTCGGTTGTCCTATGCGAGTGTTTAAGTGGTTGACAACTTTTCATGTGGATAAGGAATTGACTTTGGTTCATATTTGGTTTAGTCTTCCGAAGCTTCCCATACACCTATTTGATAAGCAATGCTTGTTTCAAATAGTCTTTTGTTTGGAACGTCCAATTTAGTGGCTGCTGCACTTTCAAGGCCTAGCGTAGTTAGATTATGTGTAGAGGTAGATTTGTTGAAGGATTTGCCATCACGCATTTGGGTTCAACTTGGAGAGGGTCATGGTTTTTGGCAACTATTGAACCCTGAAATTTTGCCAATCGCCAAAGCCATGAAGAAGAAGATTGTCACGTTAAAAATTTGGAACTTCGACCCAAATTAGTGTCACAAGCTGAGGCAAAACCTATTATGGAATTTCGGCCTAAGAAGGATGGTTCTCATGATAATGGTACTATAGCAGCTCATAGGGAAGTTCCATCATTAGATATAGAGCAAACCATAGTTACTTCAGTCTCTGCTCTAGAGGTCATGTTAAATGGCTCAGTTAAATGGTATTATAGCAGCTCATAGGGAAGTTCCGTCGTTAGATATAGAGCAAACCATAATTACTTCAGATCCTCTGATGTTAAATGGATCAGTTCCTATGGGACCTTTGGGGTGAATGAGTTATTCATTGCTCCATCTTCCATCGCATGTTCTACTCAAGTTTTGAATGGATTGGAGGTGTCATTGAATCCAAAAAATGCTGTATCTATAGATGCTATTATTATTCTTGCGTAGCGGGTCTCCATTACAGATTTCGTGCCAAGTAGATCATCTATCAATCTAACTTTGTTAGAGTTTCCCAGTTTTTAGGCTTTTGTGGAATCGGTTAGGCATGATGGGAATTTTACCCATGCTAATTTAACTAACATGGCTGATGATGCAATTAAAGCTGCTGCTGATGTTTTCATTTAGGATTTGCTGATCGTGTGGTTCAAGAAGACTCCAATGCAGTTGATAATATTGTAGGTGGTGATGTGGGAGATGTTAATAATTCTATCATTGGTGATGTTGAATCAGATGGGATAGACGACGATATTTTGGTTGGATTGTCTTCTAATACAGCAAGTTTATCTCCTCGGTGACAAAATGTATAGAGCAATATGGAGGGAAGTTCGCATTCTTCGATTGATCCATTGAATATTGATCAACTTGCTGTGTTTGAACAGGTAAAAAATCAGGATATTCATACAAAATTTCCTTCTGATAAAGAACTCAGGTCGGTATCAAAAAAATCTCAAAATTCCTTTCAATTTTTATCTCACGATTAATGCAATTTTTTGGAATATTCGTCAGATTTCTAAATCCCCAAATTTTAGAAGATTGAAGATATTAATTTTGATGCATAAGCTATCAGTTGTTGGGATTTGCGAACCTAAATTATTTATGGATGAAGTTGACTCAATTCGACTGCATTTAAATTTTGATTATGTGGTTTGTAATTTTTCAGGTTTTCTTTAGTTTTCCTTTTGTTAGTCAGGTTAAAGGTGATTTGGATCAACATTTGTCTATTTTGTTAAGTCATCCTCAATTTTCTTGTTCTTTTTTAGTCTCCTTTGTTCGTGCAAAGTGTATATCTTTTGAGAGGAAGAATTTATGGAGTGCCTTGTTACATGACAAGCTGTGTAATGAGCCATGGTATATTGTGGGGGATTTTAATTTTATTTTGTCTTTGAGTGAAAAGAAGGGTGGTCGGCCTTGTCATCCTTCTGAGGGGTTGGAATTATCAAATTTTATGAGTGAGGCTGGTGTTTTTTATGCTGATTTTTCTGGTTCCAATTTTACTTGATGTAATAACAAGTATGGGCATGCAAGAAATTGGAAGAAACTTGATCGGTTATTGGTTAACATCGAGTGCTTGAACTTTTCTGCCTCGTTGTTTGTTTCACATTTGGTTCATGAGGCGTTAGACCATACTCTGCTTTTCATTTTCTTTTCTTCTAGGCTGGACAATAAGCCTCATTCATTCAGATTTCTCAATGTTTGGACTTTTAAGGATGGTTTATTGGATGTTATTAAGATAGTTTGGCAATTAGATGTTACAGGCTCTCCATTTTATGTTGTATGGGTAAAGTTGAGAAGTGTTTCTAAAGCTATTCAATAGTGGAATAAGAAGATGTTTGGTGATATTTTTGTTAATGTGAAGAAGGCTAAGGAAGCAGTGGCTTCAGTTGAAGTTTGGGCACAGGCAGATAGTTTGGATAATGCTCATATTGAGTTACAACGGGTATAACTTGAATTGAAGAATGTTTTGGCTATTGAAGAGTAGTTTTGGTATCAGAAAGCTAGGGTTAAATGGCTTCAACATGGGGATCATAATTCTAGATATTTTCATGCAGTAGTAAAGCAACAGAGGTATCGTGCAACAATTCATAGGATTAAAGATTTAAATAGAATTTGGATTATGGAAGACAATGAAATAGGAGGGCAAGCTGTAAGATTTTTTGGTGATTTATTTTTGGTTGATCCTATTCCATAGTTTCAGTTGCTTCATGTTGTCCCTAATTGAGCTTTGAAATTGATAACAGTTGTTTGGAAGAAATCCCTTCTTTAGATGAAGTTAAGAAGGTAATTTTTGATATGGATGGTGATAGTGCGGTAGGACTGGATGGTTTTACGAGTAAGTTCTTCACTCTTGCTTGGGAGGTGATAATTTAGGATGTTTATAAGGCATTTTTGAGTTTTTTCTGTGGGGCTAAACTTTCATGATTTGTAACATCTACATTTATTGTGTTTATTCCAAAGGTCATGAATCCTCAAGATTTTACTCAATTTCGACTTATCAATTTGTATAATTTTTTAAACAAAATTATTTCGCGAATCTTGGTTGGGCCGTTGTCTATTATTTTACCTCAAATTATTTCTCCTCAGCAGAGTGATTTTGTGAAGGGTCGGACTATTTCTGATAATTATCTTTTGGTTCAAGAATTGATTTCTAATATTAGGAGAAAATGTAGAGGTGAGTGATAAGTGACGATTTTGTGTTGTATTTGGATGATATTTTGTTCCACTTTTAGTCACTTTGACAATATTATAGGAAGAAAATGGATTATTTTGACTATAATTAATTTAAAATGCTCTTTTGTGGAATACGCATCACATCTATATGGCATGGTGATTCTATCCATGAAGCTCATAAAATTTAGGTAAAGTGAGCATCCTGGTCTTTGAACTTTAAACGAAAGTGTATTCCTTGGTTTATCAAAATTTTCAATTTAAGTTTAAATTGGTTTCAAATGAGTCGGCAACCAAAGTCCACTGATTTCTCTGTTGACACCATGACTTGCGGGCGCGTGCAAGGAAATGAGAAAGGTTAAATAGGTTCGTTGAAGGATACCTAGACAAGCGGAAAATTTTCAATTTTCAGATTTGATTAAATTTATTTTGCTCGATCTACTTTCGTGTCATTTTCAAGTTAATCCCATAGTCTTTTAGATGTATCCATTTGGATCCGCAAAACTTTTGTTTTTCCAGTTATCCTGGAGTCCTTTTTGCCCTTAAATTTGAAGCTATTCCAATGTCAATATAAATTCCTAATCTCCTCTCAAATTATACTAGTATTTAGCTCGTGCCTAGCACACTTTTTATTTTTTTCTAATCGATTAACCTTTCCTACACTAATAGTGTATATATCGTCAGTTTTGGATGAATAAGAATTATGTAATATTTAAATTTAAAATTTAATTTTTGCACATGTATCATAGATCCAATGATGATAGTATATATGGTGTCAGTGTGTATAAGATTTATTCTTTTTCTAATTGTTTGTGAATATAGTATGAATAATTCAAGTCATTCTTCTTACATATTCTTTAAAATTGGCTTTAGAAAATTGATGCATTCTAAGTGTTTAGTTACCATACCAATTTTTAAAAACTTCTATACATGCTTTTACTATGATATAATAATATTGATTAATACTATAATGTCTACCCAAAAAATTGATAGATATTTTTTGAAATATGACAGGTTGTTGAAACCTGTGCAATAATAAATACCTGCTCAAACAAAATATAATTTCTGTAGACAGTGATAAGCAGGGTCGAATCCACAGGGACTGAGGATATTTGTCTCTTTTAAAGCTCAAATTAACAACGGGGGATTTTAGGAAAATTAACAATGAACTATACTAATCAATTATTACAATTAAATAGAAATTAAATAGCAAACTATAGAAACTCAAATAGTATTGGACAGCTCTAGTCAAGAAGCAACTTCGGAAATGGTTCTTCTAATTGATCATCGATGCAAGAATATTCCACATATAAACTGACAAACAAGTTATAATTATCAAATAAACGATGACAATCAATTCCTCCGTAATTATCGATAACTAAGGTACGATCGTTAGCTATTACCCTAATTGCAAAATAATCCTAGGTACGACCATAGAATTAAATTTCACAATTGCCTTAAGATTTAGAGAAACCCTGTTCTAACCAGACAACACGCTACGAGGGTTGTCTACTAATTAGCCCGTATATTTTCCTGACATAATCTTGATTATGCCAGTTACCACTAATTTAGAATAATCAAACAATTACGGATTTAATTATTCTAATTGGCTCTAGGTTATTGAATTAATCTAACATCCGAGCCCAGGACAATTTAATAATACAATAACCATAAGAAAATATACGGATACCAGAAAATAATAGGAAAGCTAAAATCGATTAGATCTCACAATTTAAGTCGAACCAAATTCTCCATTGTTCTTGACTAGAAGAAGGGATTTAGTTCATCCCTATTGAGGAGAACCCACACAAGATTGTCACAATACTTCTGGCGTACATACGAACCAAAGAAAACGCATGCATAATGAAAAGAAAGAAAACTAAACTGTCTCTAAAAACTCAGCCACCAACCCTCTGTACGTTTCTCCCTTTTTAAAACCAAAAGAAAGTCTAATGCTATCTCTAGTGGTCCCCGCCGGAATTGAGAGTCCAATTCCATTTCACAAGCCTTTGTACGTTTCTTTTCCAAGAGTCCAAATGACTCATGCTTCTTATCCGTGGTCCCCGCCGAAATTGAGAGTCCAAGTACTCAAAAGAAAGCTCTGCCAAATTCCTTGTATTATGTTTTCTCTTGGTAGGAGGACTCTTAGTCAGCAAAAAAGGGGAATGGAAGTCCGGTTCTTCTCAGCAATGTGGGCCAGGTCTGTGGAGTATTTAGAAGTCTCCATTTTCTCCAGAAAATACCTCATTTTTTGTAGTTTTCTGCTCCATTCCCTGAAATTAAGTCCAGATACCAAATATTTTTTTTTTAATAAAAGGGAAAACCCCCGATCATTTATTTATTGTAAAGGAAAAAACCAAGAAGGTGGAAAAAATCCCAACCTTCAATACATGCCGGAGAACTAGGAGTACTACTCCTACACAGTAAATCTGCGAATGTATGGATAACCTATTGCATCCAAATTAATCAGCGACCGAACTCTACTTGGAAGCTGCTGACCAGATTGGCAAATATAAGTAAATATTAATAATTAAAACCATATTTGGCAAGGACAAAGGAGAAATTAATAATAAAATAATCAGCAATTAACACCCTATCAATTCCCCCCACACCTGAACCATGCTTGCTCTCAAGCATGAGAACATCAATTGAACACCAAAATTTGACAATGGCTGTTGCTCCAACTACCGTATTGCCAAGATATCCAGAAAAACATATATCAAGCTTCACAAGTTAAGATCCAAGAAAAATCACCCCAGTTAGCTTCCCAACCACCAACTCCACCAATTTAAAGCAAACTAATCTAAGAAAAAGGAATGGTTGCTCATATTTATCATCAAATGGTCCAACTATTAACCAAAATCTCGACATTAAGATCACGAACCGATAAGCTGACTTATTCACATACTAACACAATCTTTATTTTATTTTTTTTTCTTTTTGTTTTGTTTTTGTTTCTTTTTTTTTTTTTTTTGAGTAACAAAAGATTTAGTCTATAGCCCTTAGAGCCTTTTGACGCGAACTCCAACATTTGCCAGATGGAGGAGCCCGGTTACTCAGCTCCAATTGCTAGTAGCAGGATCGGTAGGATCGTGTAGGATCGTAAGATCGTACGATCCTACAATTTTTTTGTAAATTTGTGAAATACGAAGCTCCATTTTGCAAGTAAATGAAATATTTGTGGTATATTTGTAATTTATCAAAGAATTGCAACCTTTAATTGCAATTAGGAGCTTTTGGTAGGATCTTACGATTCTACAATCCGATTCTGTGAAACTAAAATCGATCCTACGTAGGATCCCGATTTTACAAACCTTGATTGCTACGGGACCACGCACTCATAGTAACTACTACCTTTTGACGCGAGAATCGATACTTTAGGTGAAGGTCCCCGATTACTCAATAGTAACCACTAGCGGAGTACAGTCAACTCTTATTTACAACCATATAGCACAATAACTAAACATAACACAAAAATAACAGCAACCGGCCTCAAATTTCCAAACATGGAGAACTAAAATTAATAATTGGACTAATTCACATGAAAAATGCCAACAATAATTCCCTATGCCTAGAAAAGTTAACCAAAAATTGGAAAAGTTAAGCAATTATTGCTATTCACCAAAGAGATGTTCTTGAACTCAACCACATTAACTTGATACACTTTTATTATTAAAACTTGACAATAGTAGAATTGGGGCTCAACAACCAACATCAAACTTGGTATTCAAATACGAACTGACCACTCGGATAAAGAAAAGAAAATAAACGAAAAAGGAGATAAATATCAAAGTAAAAACAAAGGAAAAACACCTAAAAATCGAAAACTGAAAATACTAGTACCACAACTGATTCCCCCCACACCTAAATCACACATTGCCCTCAATGTGACAAATAAACAGTAATTGCAAGGCGAAGGGCAACGGTACTTCCCTGAAGTCGTCAAAATAGGGGCGGGTCGGGCGGGAACTGAGGAGAAAGACTTGCATAGTGCATAAATGCTGCCAAATTCTGTGCCATGTGAGATTCTAGGTGTCCTAGACCTAGAAGATGACCATGGCCTCACCATTGGTTCTAAAGATCACTCCAATTGACAAGAGACAACAATGGCCAACGAATAATGGAAACAGGAAATTCAAAGCAATAACAATTGAAAAGCCAACCCCATGAACAAAATGCACAATTCAATCACCCACAGGTTTTACAAATACCCCAACACTGATAGCAAATGCAGTCAATAAGCACCTATGGGCCCAATTTGGTCAAATGCAGAATCAAGGCAGCCCAGAAGCGCAGCAAGTGCTTCAATGAACTAAGTAACTGAAATCTCTTGCCCGAAAACTCCCAAACAAGGGAATTAGACCCAAATATTGCCCGATTGGACACAATCCACAAATGTCAGCAATTAGACACAATTCCATCCAAAATCTCAACAACTGTCTCCAATTGGACAGTCAATTGCACAACTCAACCAACCAAAAATTCTAGCAACTCAGTCACAAAAGCTCAATCACATCGAATTAAGAAATTGTATGCAAATTACTACAACTAGTATCACTGGTATACCTTACAGATAATAAAGTAACATAAACGGCCACCCCAAGCAAGAAAATGTAATTCTAGGCACCTAGTGTCTAGACAAATGCCTCAACAAAGCAGCAATTACAACCAATAAGCAATGGTGATCTGAATGTTAGTCTCATGCAAAAATGATGTAACCCGAAATCGCAGCAATGGCTCCTACAAATCAATAATTCGAAGTGACAGTACAATGGCCACGGACTGTGTCAAGTAGAAATTGAACCATAGAGTCCTCAAGTGAGCCCAAGAACGGACTCTAAGAATGCGAGAGAGTAAAGTACAACTCGGAAACAGAGGGACACAGAGATACCTGCCCACTGCCCAACGGCGTCGTTGGTGGCAGTGGGGAACGGTAGAGGCAACAGCCGTGGCCTGTGGGAGAGAAACGCGTGGCGGTTGGCGGCAAAATGGAGCAGGAGAGCTGGCTAGAGGGAGGTACGGTTGTGGCTGTGGCTGTGGCTTGCGGCGCTGGGTAGCTCGCGGCTGGTGGCGCTGGAAGGAGAGAGATCGAGCGGCGGAGAGGAGTTGGTGGCCAGTGGAGGTCCATGGTGGAGGGAAAAGCGGACAGCATTGAGGCAGCTTGTGGCACTCGAAGGCAGCGCACGAGGAAGAGGAGTGAGGTGGCGTTCGGTGGTGGACGGCCGTGCACACGGGCAGCGCGCAATGGCGGCGCTGGGCGCGGAGAGAGAGGGAAAAGTGAACTGGGGGGGCCGGTGGAGCTCGTGAGCAGCATTGAGTGGTGGACGGCCGCGAGGGGAGAGAGGAGAGATGATGGAGAAAGAGAGGGTGGCGGTGGCATGGGCAGGCGGCTTGCTCTGGTAGTAGGTGGCGCGAGGTGGAGCTGGTGGCGTGCGGCTGTCGCGGTGGGAAGAGAGAGGCGCGGCGAGTTGGAGGTGAGCGAGGGAGGCGGCGACGCGCGATGGAGGAGCGTCGGCCGAAGAAGAAAAGAACAAAAAAGAAAAAGCCAAGCAGCGGGGAAGAAGAAGAAGAAAAGGGAAAGAAAGGAAAGAAAGAAAAGAAAAAGAAAGAAAGAAAGAAAGAAAAAGAAATGAGAAAAAAAAAAAAAAGAAGAAGATTTTTTTTTTTGGTTCTTTTCAAAAATTTATATTTCAAAATTTTGAATTTTGGAAAAGAAAGCAGAACTTAAGGTTAAAAAGGAAAATAATGTTAAAAAAAAATTTATTGATTTTTTTTTTTTGAATTCATGTTTTGGGTCGTCAAACACCGCGTGGGCACGCCAAAATGGGTAAACGTCCACTGATCTCAGGAGTCACAAACACCACGTGGGCACGCCAAGATTGCTGTCCTAACCATAGTGGAGGAAAACATTAAAATCGACCACAACCTAAATAAGAAACGACATAATTAAAGAATTTAACAATGAAAAACAATAAAATCAATATTTGGGTTGCCTCCCAAAAAGCGTCATTCTTTAACGTCTTTGGCTAGACATTGTCATGTCTGCTCAGGGAGGATAAAATCTTGTGGCTCGTTTCAGTGCTTCATCTTTTATATAATCCTAATAACCCTCGTTAATAGAGTAATTCTTGAGCACACGAGCTACGAGCTTCCATGAACTAATAGATGGCGCCAAACTGGTCAACAATAATCTGGATTCTTCACCCACTCCTCCATCACGTGCATTTATTGGTTCAACATATTTTGCCATTACCGCTCTTAACTTATTTCTGTCATGAAATTTAAAATTTTCTGGTATAATAAAATCAATTTCAATAACAGGAGTTGAAGAATAGAAGTCTGGAAAATATTGATTAAAGAATTGAGAAGATGTCACCGCATTTGGAAATTGTTCACTGGATTCATTCACTTGAACGAGTTGATGTTGGGGTCTCATTTCTTGCAGTTCAACTTCCTTTTCAATTGCCTCTTTAGATCCATTTTCTTGAGACTCTTGTAGCTCCATGTCACTTGTCAGAATAATTGCACTCTCATCTTCTTCAAGGTCGACGATGGTTTGTGAGGGCAATTCTTCATAATTTGAGAGTCTTTCTTGGACTTGGAATTCTAGGCGGTTAATTGCTATCATCAATTGATTGACCTGAGTTTGCAATGATTGCACTTGTCCCCATTGATTCCTCATGCTTTGTAGGTCAGAATTCATCTTTTGTTGATTAGCAATTAACTGCTTCATCGTTTCTTCTAGAGACGGATCTGGCATGGATAATGGTTGTTGAGACTCTTGCTGTTGAAAATCCATCGGCCCGGTCGTATAATTGAAATTGGAATCATCCCACCATCCTTGATCATACCCGTTTGAATAAGGGTCATACCACATTTGATACTGAGGTGAAGAATCTCCAAAATTATCAATTGAAGCACTTAGGTTATCTTAAAATGCGGGGCATATGTCGGTTGAATAACCTGAAAAAAAATAACTTCCACAATCTGCAACAGTCAATTGATCATTAGGAAAAACACGAGTCTCATAACTCCATTCAGGAATAAAATCCAGTCTATCATCAAAATACGGAATGTTAGCAGCCATCAACTATATACAAAAAAAAAAAAAAAAATCCCCGGCAACGGCACCAAAAATTGACAGGTTGTCGAATCCTGTGCAATAATAAATACCTGCTCAAATAAAATATAATTTATGTAGACAGTGATAAGTAGGGTCGAATCCACAGGGACTGGAGATATTTGTCTCTTTTAAAGCTCAAATTAACAATGGGGGATTTTAGGAAAATTAACAATGAACTATACTAATCAATTATTACAATTAAATAGAAATTAAATAGCAAACTATAGAAACTCAAATAGTATTGGACAGCTCTAGTCAAGAAGCAACTTCGGAAATGGTTCTTCTAATTGATCATCGATGCAAGAATATTCCACATATAAACTGACAAACAAGTTATAATTGTCAAACAAACGATGACAATCAATTCCTCCATAATTATCGATAGCTAAGGTACGACCGTTAGCTATTACCCTAATTGCAAAATAATCCTAGGTACGACCATAGAATTAAATTTCACAATTGTCTTAAGATTTAGAGAAACCCTGTTCTAATCAGATAACACGCTACGAGGGTTGTCTACTAATTAGCCCGTATATTTCCCTGACATAATCTTGATTATGCCAGTTACCACTAATTTAGAACAATCAAACAATTACGGATTTAATTATTCTAATTGGCTCTAGGTTATTGAATTAATCTAACATCCGGGCTTAGGACAATTTAATAATACAATAACCATAAGAAAATAAAGCAGAAAATATACGGATACTAGAAAATAATAGGAAAGCTAAAATCGATTAGATCTCACAATTTAAGTCGAACCAAATTCTCCATTGTTCTTGACTAGAAGAAGGGATTTAGTTCATCCCTATTGAGGAGAACCCACGCAAGATTGTCACAATACTTCTGGCGTACATACGAACCAAAGAAAACGCATGCATAATGAAAAGAAAGAAAACTAAACTGTCTCTAAAAACTCAGCCACCAACCCTCTGTACGTTTCTCCCTTTTTAAAGCCAAAAGAAAGTCTAATGCTATCTCTAGTGGTCCCCGCCGGAATTGAGAGTCCAATTCCATTTCACAAGCCTTTGTACGTTTCTTTTCCAAGAGTCCAAATGACTCATGCTTCTTATCCGTGGTCCCCGCCGAAATTGAGAGTCCAAGTACTCAAAAGAAAGCTCTGCCAAATTCCTTGTATTATGTTTTCTCTTGGTAGGAGGACTCTTAGTCAGTAAAAAAGGGGAATGGAAGTCCGGTTCTTCTCAGCAATGTGGGCCAGGTCTGTGGAGTATTTAGAAGTCTCCATTTTCTCCAGAAAATACCTCCTTTTTTTGTAGTTTTCTGCTTCATTCCCTGAAATTAAATCCAGATACCAAATATAAGTAAATATTAATAATTAAAACAATATTTGGCAAGGACAAAGGGGAAATTAATAATAAAATAATCAACAATTAACACCCTATCAAAATAATTAAAATTTGATTAAATGACCATGAACCTAGAACTATATATTTCTACCAAATTAAATACTAAAGATCCAAACATTATTTTTCATGAAGGAATATTTAATTTCTCTAGATTTAATAAATCTATAGATATAATAATTAAACTAAGTAAATTTAAGTCGTACTGATACAAAGGGTAAACAAATTTATTAAAAAAGATATATATTTTTTTGTTAGAAGAGAGAAAAAGTAAATAACCTATTAATTAGTGAAGAGTTCGATACAAATATGGATAAAACCCAAGTATGCAAATGACCTACAAATTTTCTTCAATTAGGCTTGCTATCTAGGAGAGAGAAATGGTTAATTAAATTTTTAATACTTTCACACACAAGTGCACACACATACATGTATATGTGCATGTATAATTAAATTTTAACAATGGTCGTAAACCTAGAACTAATTTTGTGCTCAATTAAATACACAAGATGTAGCAATTCATTTATCAATGAATATTCAGTTTTAAGTTTATTTGAAAAGATAAAAATTGTTAGAAGAGATGAAAACTATAAGAAAAAATTAACTAATTAGAGAGGAATTGGATACAAATATGGCTAAATTCTAAATATTCAAATGACTCATCAAATAATTATGCATGTCACCTAAGAGAGAGAAAATGGCTAATTAGAGTTAGTACTTCATATATACATACATACATGTGTGTGTATATGTATGTATGTATGTATATATGTATATGTATATGTATATGTATGCATGTGTATGTGTATATTCAAATTTTCCTACTATAAAGACCATTTTATCATGGAATTAAGTGGTATAATATGCCATTGGTTGATAGTCTAGTGGTCGAAGCTCATTCTATGGAGGTAAAGAATTCAAATGTTGTTATTCACCCTACTCAAAAGGTAAACATGAACTAATAGGCATAAGCATAAAATGTGGCAAAAGAGAAACATGTCTGATGTGACATGTTAGAACTAATAGCTTAGTAATACGCTTAATACTATAGGACATTAGGTGGCGTTTGATAAAACTAAACTTTGAAAATTGAAATCTGAAATCTGAATCCATTAAATTATTAAATTATTAAGTATGAAATTAAATACATTTGAGTGTATATCACATTAAGTGATAAGTAAATACTTTATCACTTATTTTTGGGAGCAAATTTTGCCTAAAAAATTCAGTACCACTTAATTAATTCAAATATTTAATTTTTTATTATCAAACATATCTGAACATATTAAGATCTGAATCTATTAACTTTAAGTGCTGAATTTGGATATCAAATAGTGAGCGGAAAATAAGTGAAGCACACAAACATGGTGTCTCTAAACTTCCACAAGTTAATTTATTTGAGGTTAGAGCAATCATTTTAATCTGATAGTAATAGCTTCGGTCGTCTTATTTGATGGGTAACTGCACATAATGGAGAATTTCAATAGGTAGAGAAATTGTAAAGTTCACTAGTTCAGAGCATTTAAATATTTAACTATGCATGCATCTTCAGAATGCAAAGTCAAAATAGTTCCTAATTTTTATTTATTTATTATTTTTTAACAAAAGAAGAAAAATAAAGGAAGAACATAGGTTAATGCTAAAATTTAGAAATGTTGAAAGAAGTTTAACTTCTCACGGCACTTGACCATCATTTTTATTTTTTTTATTTTTATCCATCTCTTTCCTTTTCTCTTTCAATTTAATATCAACTCCAACATTTAATCCTAAATTTTAAGTTAAACGCTTTTTACCCTAAACTTTTCTATTTAGAGTCATGTTTGTACTTTACAACAATAAATTGTATGTGACATTCGCATTGCATCTCAATTTCCAATTTGGAGATATTTTACACTTTAAAGTGTTTTTTCTATCCCACTGTTATTTTTTTTTTTCATTTTACTCCACCATTAACATGTTTGACATACCTGTTAAATACTAGTAATCATAGTAGTGTTTTATAACAGCATCTAGTTTTAAGTTCCCATCATATTCTTTGTTGGATCATTGTCACATTTGAAGATATTACCCTAATTTGTGTCTATAATCTTTGTCAGCATTGCTCTTGTTTTCTCTTTTTTTTTTCCGGAAACGATAGATGAATTTTATAGCAAACCAAACTTTACAATATTTGAGCAATGGCTCAACCACCAATACAAAGTGTACGATGACACTAAGAAGAGACAAAAATTCTCTCTTCATCTATAACTATGCTTAGAGCATAACGACTAATGCTTTTACATAGAGACATATAACTATTTTTTCCTACTTCAAAAAAGCACATTTGAAACAGATTAGCTAGAGCAAGTATATCTTCCACTAACGTGATTATGTTCGGATTGTCTCCTTTCCCACTTTTCAGCATGGCAATAAGATGTTTATTGACGTTTATGACTTTAATCCTGTGCCAACCAAGCTGCGTTACTTTGATGAGTGCCAGTCTCACTGCTGCAGCTTCATCTTGGATGTCCAGTAGCGAGGTCCTGTCCACTAGCGCCCAGTCAGCCGTGATTCTTGTTCCATTCAGCTTGGCCACAACGCCAATCCCCATCTTGTGTCCCTCAGATGCTTTTTGTGTTGCAATGTGAAGTTCCATCAAGTCCCTTGCCTCCATTCCTTCCTCCCTTTGCCTTGCATTTGATGCATCTGTTTGCTGCTTTTGTTTCCTCACTTCTAAAGGTATTTACCTTGTTGCTCCCTCTATCTGTTTCATTCTCCCTTTGGATACATTGGTTGGAAACTAATTCCTCCTTGCTTGACTCTTTTCGAACTACTTCCTCATTTAGTACTCCCCAGTAACTCCTTTTGGAAGGGAATCTGTAGCTATTAGTTTCTTTTTGTGGGAATCCTTTCCTAGGGTTTGCTCTCATCCAAGGTCTATATTGGTTCTCTTGTTGTCCACTCCCCACTGAAACTCTTGTTTTACAACCCTTTTCGCTATGTCCAATAACTACACTTGTGTAGTAGAAATTTGGGCATCTCTCATATTTAAACTTTATCCATCTCATGGAACCAATCATTTTGACAATAGTGCCCCTCATTAGTGGCTGGAAAGTATCCACCAAGACTTGCACCTTCAAGTGCCTTCCTTCTTTACCTCCTGTTTGAGGAATAATAATAACCTCTCTCACCCCCTGAAACACTGAGTTGCCAATGTGGCGATGGTGGAATGCATCTGATAGAGTAGGTCCAGGGAAAATGACTCAAGATTGACTCTAGGAGGAGTGATAGAAGAGTAGCCATTGGAGAGCTTGAACTTTGAAGAGAATATTCTCTTTCTTTAGTCTAAAACCATGGATTAATGAATGTTTTTCGATTTTACCCTTGAAATTATGCCCACGTGAGAGAGGTGTGCTATTTTTAGTCAGAGAAATGAGCAAATACGAGTACTAGGACCAAACTGGCTTATAATTTATATGTTAGGGACTATTCTGATTGATTTTAAATGTTAGGCACCAAAAAAGTTTTTTGTGAAAATGATAGGGACCAATTTGGCAAATTTCCCTTGAAAGAATGTTGAGCTCCCACCAATGGGGGGAAAAGGCTCTCAGTGAGAGAGAGAAAAGCTCTATTTGTGAGATAGTTAAATTCATTTGATTGAAATAGTTGGATTTTCCATTTCATTTTTTAAATTTCTTCATATTTGTAAAAAGCACATAATTGTGAAATTTATTTGTGATATTTGTGTGAAAATATACAAATGAATAAAGAATCTTTTCTCCTTGTATGTTTTTCTGTTTTTTTTTTCATATTATCTATTTTTTGACATTGATTTTTTTACAATCTCAAAGGGCTAATGAGAAATTTCTCATGTTTCGATTAAGAAATTTTGATCTATATAATAATTGCAAATGGAGTCTAAGGATAAGTAAATAATTTTTAATGGGCAATTTTTAATTGTAATTATCAACATTATTGAGATGTAATCAATTGGAGTATTTTATTTCTTTTAATTAGTACCACATTGAAATACAATAATTCTATTTGAAAGACATGAGGGTGATTTAAGAATAACAAAATCTAAGATAAAAAATGCCACTTTGTATTCTATGATATCTAAATGTTTTATATTATACCACTTCTGTATCTTACACACTGTGATCTTAGTAAGCTAAGGGTTTTATGATCTTAACTAAAAGCAGCATTTAACTTGGCATTTTAAGTGAATTTCATCTTTTCCAATTATGGCAGCATACATACTTGCAAATATTACATAACAGTTTAACTTCATAACATACCTCGAGGGGCTATTCCGAATGCATCTTGGTCATCCTCAATTCCTTCATACCATTTGTTCAGAACTAGCAGTTGGTTATCCACTATCCATGGCCCCCCATTTGCTATCCTTTCTCGACTTTCCTCTCCTGGGTTTATAAATTGGTATAGGTTAGGTCCCAATCTTTCACTTTCAAATCTTTAGGGTAGCCCCAGGCATTAGTGACAAAGTATTTAACTCCAATAAAGTTGGCTATCTTTTCACCCTGGATTTTCCCCATCAAACTTAGCAAACATTCCTGTCTACTAAGACTAGAATCTCCTACATCGAGATCTGTTATATTGCATTCTTGGTTGTTTAAGGCAAACTTTTGCATTATCTTTGTCACCTCTTCTGCCATAGTAACGAGCTGAGATATTAAAGGAATACCAAATCTATCTGATAATGTATAGAAGCTAACCACTCCAAAACAGCTCAAAAGAAAATCAGCTTTTTCCACTACGTAAATGCCAAGCTGGGAAATAAAAGAAAAAGAAAGGAAAAAAAATGAAAAGCTAGCTAAACAAAGGGTTGAAAGAGTATGAACTGGCCTCAAGTTGGACAGATTTATGTCTGTGTAGATCCAGCCCACCATTGTCTAGCTTTTACTTCTTTAATCTTGTGTTCCGGCTTGCATCTTCTACTTCATTGCAGCTAAGCATTTATAATCTTTGCTGTTAAAATTAGTTCCTGTAGTTACTTCTTTGCATTTACTCTTGTCCGGGCTTATCAGCTAAGAAAATCTGTGTTTGAGACTGGAAATTTGGTAGGTTTGAATTTTTGGAAATTTGAAATAGTCTTGAGCTCCCACCAATGGGGGGAAAATGTTCTCAATGAGAAAGAGAAAAGCTCTATTTGTGAGATAGTTAAATTCATTTGATTGAAATAGTTGGATTTTTCATTTCATTTTTTAAATTTCTTCATATTTGTAAAAAGCAGATAATTGTGAAATTTACTTGTGATATTTGTAGGAAGATATACAAATGAATAAGGGATCTTTTTCCTTGTATGTTTCTCTATTTTTTTTAGAGTGTATTTTTTTTTACATTCATTTTTTTTAGAATCTCAATTGGCTAATGAGAAATTTTTCATGCTTCGATTAAGAAATTTTGATCTATATAATAATTGGAAATGGAGTCTAGGGATAGGTAAATAATTTTTAATGGGCAATTTTTAATTGTAATTATCAACATTATTGAGATGTAATCAATTGCAGTGTTTTATTTCTTTTAATTAGTGCCATATTGAAATGCAATAATTCTAATTAAAAGACATGAGAGCGATTTAGGGATAACAAAAACTAAGATAAAAAAGTACCACATTGTATTCTTTGATATCTATAATGTTTTATATTATAGCACTCCTGTATCTTACATACTATGATCTCAATAAGCTAAGGGTTTTATAATCTTAACTTTAACTTGGCATTTTAAGTCAATTTCTTCTTTTCCAATTTTGGAAGCATACATACTTGCAAATATTACATAAAAGTTTAACTTCATAACATACCTTCTTTAAACTACACTTACTTTGATAAACGACATAACACTACACACCTATAAGATTATACCCCAGTTGTGATATGCCCCTTAAAACAAATTTGATCAGAATTTTACTTTTATAACCCACTATGGGTAACTAACTTAATCCATTTTATTCAAAGATTTTTGAATATATGTTTTCGCTAAATTGTCTGCCCACTTTATTTGTAATTTGGTTGAGAGAAACTTAATTTTGTTGCTACCACATATGCCACAGAATGAAATCTTGATTAATCAATTTAATTTTGCTTTCACCGACCTTGTTTTGTCTCGAGTCACTAGCAAATTAATAAACAAAACAAATGCTATCGTTTTTACTGTTGGTAGCAAGATCAGCAAATGAAATAAATGGTTCAAACATGTGGGGCACATTTCTGCCCAATAATTCCTGTGAGATTGACAGTTATTAGAGAGGCTCCATTGTGGACGAGGTGTACAAATTACAGCATCTCACAAAGCTTGTGATGGTGTACCTATACACACAGTTTATATCATAAAAATCCAGTATTTAATCCTCATACGGTTTTTTTTTTTTTTGCCAGAGACTGAATCACCACCTATTCAAACGGGTATCTGAGTACCTGTTGGTGAAATTTTTTCAAAAAAATTTAAATTTTTTAGAATGTAGGTCATGATACCTTGGCCTGCACTCAATGAGAATTTTAAAACTCTTTAGTGGCTAACTGCTCTATGAGTAGTTGCTTATTTAATCCTTATACTTGAGAAGAAACTATGCCTCCATCCACAGAAAGAAGCAGACAAAATTCAACTCCTTGTGAAAAGTAAAAAACCAGAAAGTGTAAGTTACATGTGTGTGTGTGTGTGTGTGTGTTTGCTTGTTCTTGTGATATATAAAAGGTGAGGGATAATAGTGACACGTCTTTCGAGAAAAAGCTTGAAAAAAAAAGAAAGAAAAAAACAACGAGAAAATTCTTGAACTTACACACAACTTTTTTTTATCTCACCAATCAACCTTGATTTTCCTCTAAACTACATCCCAATTATCATTTGGTTCTTAAATGATTCTACAAAATATATTTAACTCTAAAAATGTTTGACATTTAGTAATCAACCATATTTCTGTCAGCTTGAGGATAACTTGGCTTGCTTTTGACTTTTGACCACAAAATCACTAATCAGATTTGCTAGTGGGGCAAACTGCCTGTTTGTTTAGTTGAAGGGGGCAAAGCGTAAATGTGGTGAATGTTGAATGGATTTTTTTGTTTTTTCATTTAAACCTAGGAGTCAACAAATCGTTGGCTTGTCTTGGCTAATGATGACTTGTTTATGTTATTCCTGATTTGGTACCAAAAAGTGGGCTTTTGATGGATATTGCCAATTTTAAGTTCTGGCCATGTTACTAATGCATTACTGTTAAATTCATAGTATGTTAATTATTCTCTTACAACTATTAAATAAGCAGTTATGTGTGACAAACTTAGCTTTTCTTGCATATTGATATCGGCTGCTCCTTGTAAGTTTTCTCTCTTAAGTTTGCTTATTGTAATTCATAGTTCCAAACATAATTGTATTTTTGTTCGAAGTACCCGACACTTGATTTGTCAGATTTGTTAGAAATTTGAGGACTAAATTGATCCGGCATTCATAAATTAAAGTAAAATGTTGAGTGTCTAATAATTGAGAAAATTTTAAGGACTTTTAAAGGCAATTAAACCAAATATTAGGTCAATCAACCATATAGCTTTGCAACAGTAGCCACAAATGATTTTGGAGAAATGTATAGCTTATTTATTTCTTTGTCTTAGAATTCTTACTACATAATAAATTTTGGTCCCCCAGATGCAGAAAGGATCCTCCTGTCTGGAGCAACAAATGACTAGGAATAACCAACAACCCCCACAATAAAAAAATAATAATAATAAGTAGAAAACATAAGAGGGAGAAGAAAACATCCTAGCACTGTTTTATTCCTATGAGTCTAAGCAGTTGCAATTGGACCCATGGTAACATTGGCTTCCACATTCTTCATGAGTTCAAATCTTGGCTCTTTGGCCTGGAATTTAAGTCCAGCATAGAGTTTCATGTAGTCATCAAAAACAAATTTTGGGTAGACTTCTTTTCTTTCTTCTGCTTCTTTTTCCAGCAGTGCTGGTGCTGGATAAATAACTGCATCATTACCTGGATTGTAGAATGAAGCAAGTGACATCCTATTTCCATCTGTTTGAGCTATGACTCTGTGGAGCACACTTTTGTATTTTCCATTGGTAATCACCTGTGATTAATTTGTAACATAATTAGAACCCTAAATAAAAAGGCATAAATGAATAAACAGTCAATTCGATTTGTTAATTTTTGCATAAATTAATATTGATGTTTATTGTTGCTTACAAATTACAATCATCCCTCTAAATCTAGTATGATATTCCGTAATTATAAGTAATCTTTATGAGAAATAATCTATTCATAAGTAATATTTATTTATGAAGCACAAGTGTAGCTATACGTATTATGTTGGTATGAAAGTAAGAAATCTATTGTTTCTTTATCATATTACTTATAAAAGTATACATTTTTAATCCCAAGAAATTAAAGTGTACCTCGAGTTGGTCACCAAGGTTGACCACAATAGAGTGCTTCATTGGAGGGACATCAACCCATTGATCACCCTTGAGGAGTTGTAGACCACTTACTTTATCATCTTGGAAAAGCAAGATAACCCCACCAGCATCAGTGTGTGGTCGAAGTCCCTTAATCAACTCGGGCTTGGGACATGGAGGGTAGTTGCTAACATTAGTGCCAAAATTGGGACCTTTTGAACCATAAAAGGCTTTCTTCAAATAGCCCTTCTCAAGACCAAGATTTTCACATAGTAAATCAAGAAGTTCTTCAGCCAGTTTTTCTAATCTTACAGCAAACTCCTTCATGATGGTCCTGCATCACAAGAAAAAAATAATGAGGAAAATTTGATTGGATAGGTGGAATTAGTAAAAAGAGAAAAATAGCCTACGACAGAGCATGGATATATCTTGCTTTTTAGGCGTTGACAACGGAATATTTTAACATATTTTAAGCGAAGTTGTCAATAATTGTGTCTGATGAAAGGCTATTTTATTGATAAACCTGAATGGAAATCCAAATCTATCTGTTTCTTGAGAAGGGACACAGAAGTATGGTTGCATGTGTAGCATGTTCAGTCAGCTCAAAACTTCCTAATGTGTAACAGTAGTATTTATGCTTTTCATGTTCCTGTTAAGATCTTGTCTTGAATAACTCTCCACATCTGTAAACAACACTCTAATAATACAAAGATGAGAAGAAAATCTGGGCTAAGAACGCAAATAAAATGTTAACAAATACTCAAATTTACAACCTTTAACAACCAAGCTATGAATTAGTACAAGTAACATAAAGACAAATTCATACTGAAGATTTCTTCAAATTTTTTTTAGTTTTCTTTCTGTCAGCAAAATCATTACTTATCCACATAAGACTTGCTTCAAAATATTTCTTGAAGTGGGAAATGTGCTTCAAAATAATTATTACCTGTATTCATTATCTAGATCAGGGACTTGTGAAATGTTTGAGACAGGAAGGTGGCGCAAGAAAAATGTGCTCTCCCAATCCATATCAGTAATCTCAACTTGTACACCCTCTAAAGCCTTGCTTGCCACCAATTCCTTGAACCTTTGCTCCATGCATTTCTTGTAATGACCTTTTGTCAATCTTTCAACTGTGTCCATCATCTCGTGTGGGATTCCGTGGTTCACCAACTACATCAAAGTTTCAAAAGAAAAGAAACAAAAGTTAATAATGTAAACTTCTTAGAACCATTAAAATTAAAACTAACTCATGAAAATCCTAGGTACAGCAGTTTGTTACATCAAAAAAACAAAATGAGGTACACTAGTTTGCCTTATATCAGAAAGAAAATAAAAAAAAAAAAAGGAATGTATAGTACCTCAAAGAAACCCCAGTTTTCACAAGCATCCTTTATATGCTCCATGGTGGAAGCTCTCTTGTCACCATTGAGGTTTTTCATGTTGATTACTGGGAAGTTCTCCATCTTATTAGCCTTTGTGGTGGCTACTTTTCTTGCCTAAAGTGTGTGTTTTGTGCGTGGGAGTTGGATTTTGTTGTGTATTTTGTGTGTTTGTGTGTTGTGTGTGGGATTTGGATATTGGGGTGGCAATTTATAGGAGAAAGCTGGCAGGAGCGGAGACTAGAGAACACTTGAAAATCAATAAATCATGTAGTGGTCGAAAGCTTGTAAATGGATGGAAATTTCCATTTGGCCCACCAACAACACATGACTTAAATTCCAGTTGTTCTAGGTCGTTTTGCCTTGTTGGACCATCTTACCTGAAGTGCAAAGGTCCCACTTCTGATGGCTGGACATTTTCTTTATATCTTGACCGATAATGTGTGGCTGCCCTATTTTATTATTATTATTTTTTATCACAATAGTAATATTTCTATAATCTAATCTATGTTTCTAATCTAAGAGGAAGGGGAGTCGAAGGAATTGAATCACCATTGGAGAAAATCATTCAAAACAATCATATATAATGACAAATTGATAGAAGGCAAGGATCTTGACCTCCCACACCTTGACCAGACTAAATTTCTTGTGGTGACCATCAGCCCTTTGGGCGGCTGCTAGAGCTGTTAATCGAGCCGAGTCGAGCCGAGTATTGGGCTGCCGAGCTCGACTCGAGTTTAATTCGAGCCGAGCTCAACTCGAGCTCGTTAAGAAAACGAGCTTTAAAATGTGTTCGAACTCGACTCGTTAAATGTACATGTGGCTCGAGTTCGAGCTCGAGCTCGACTCGTTTATCACAAACGAGTCGAGCTTCACGAGCTCGAGCTCGAGCTCGTGCAAATTAACATTAATAAAAACCTATAATTTTTAATTTATATAATTTTAATTTCTAAAATGACAAATATGCCCTTCATTAACGAGCTCTAACGAGCTACTCGAGTATCAAACGAGCCGAGCTTACTCGGCTCGTTAACTAAACGAGCATGTTTCGAGCTCGAGCTTGACTCGTTAACCAAAATTAACGAGCCGAGCTCGAGCCTTAACGAGCCGAGCTCTAACGAGCTTTCGAGCTACTTGATTGGCTTAACAGCTCTAGCGGCTGCATATTATTATTGTTATTATTGTTTTGTTGAAATGTGATCTAAGTTGTTATCAAGCAAAATTGCCTGAATACTTGGATGAGTTTGTATAATAAGATTTTTTACTCTAGTAATTATATATATATAATACTTAAATTTAAATAAAAATTATATGTCATGCACTTAAAATTGTTCAGAAACGTAAAAAAATTATACTTTCATAATGTAGAATAAATTAATTCATACTTAAATAGATATATCATTTAAGTAATAATTGATGCAAAAAATTTTATATGACCTATATCAAAATTTACAATTATACGTTTAAAATATGTTAACATTTATCTCATGCAACCTATACAAAAACTGATCTCAACCGTTTAAAATCAATTTTGCCTCCAACCGTTCCTTATCCATCATTTAGCAATTATTGAGGCGCACAAATCCCTTTTTTTTTTTATCCATAAACCTGTGGCTGCCGGATGGAATAAGGTTTTCAAGCATGGCAAAGTCCTTGGTCTAACAGGAAACAGACAGTTTTATTGGCTAATTGAATGAATCCAACTTGGGTTTTCTTTATCGTCGTGTTTGTCGTCGTGTTTGTCCTCTTTAAGAAGACAAATAAGGATAAATAGTTAAAGCTTCTGACGTCTTTCATATATCAGTCAAATTTAAGTGATTATGTCAAATCTTTTTTGTTTTTTTATGGTAGTCGGCAGTGGCAGAGTCATAAGGGCGCTAGGGGCAGGTTTGTCCAAGTTCTGAAAAATTCCTTTTGATTCCTGAATACTTTGGATTTTCCATTTAAAATCATATTCCCCCCCCCCCCCCTCTCCCAATCTAATTTTTGCCTCATGAAAATTATTATCTTTTAGACTTTAAATACTTTAGACTTCTATTTAGTTCATATACATAATTTAACTTCATAATACATGTTTTTTTTTAGAACTTTATGTATTACCTCCCTGAAATTTGGTATTAAAGCAAAGAGAAGTTCGTTTTTCCGGTACACAAGAAATGAGAAGGTAGAGACATGAATAGTTACACGAATTTGGTATATTATCATGTATCTTGTTCCAATATTGGGGAAATAGCTTCCTTCTTGTGGTTTGTAGACTTACTTTTTATTATTACTCTATTAAAAACCATCTTAAAATCATAAAAAACTTCTTCATATAGAAATTTGGTTTAAAATAATTTACATTGATTTCGGATTAACTATAAAGACCAAAATATTAAGCGATATAGTCACAAAAAATTAACATGCATCTTATAATTTTCAAATTTAGACTCGTAAAGTAAAATTGCCATATTTTTAAGTTCACCCTCTCTTTTTAAAAATCCTGGCCCCGCCATGCTAAATCTATTAACTGTTGACCAACTAATCCGTTCACTTGTTTTGTGGTTTATGTTAAAACCTTTTACAATATTAGTGAACAATTAACCTGAAGTACACTAATGGTGAATTTTAAATTAGTTAATAGGTGGTTCCACTGTTATCTAATCAGCAAAAGTTTATATTGATAGCAATTTATTTGAATAAATTTCATATACACTGCCAATATATACACTATCACGGTTAGATCGATGACATATGAGTAACTTTTGAATTTCAAATTCAAATTTTATACATATATCATATATCTAATGATAATAGTGTATACAAGATTCATTTATTATACGCAGTTTACTAGGTGCATGATAATGTTAGAATTTCATAATGAGTACATTATTTTATTTGGTAAGTGTATCGTGCCGTCCGACCACAAATAGAAAAAGCCATGTAGAAATCAAGTGCATATGCATTTGGATACTTCCTCATATTTATCTCTTCATTTGCTCACCCTCTTTCCCTCTTCTTTCAAAAATTTCTTCAGCTAACGAACTCCACCTCTCATTCTCCAGTTCCCCTGGTGTCTGTCCCAATTGTTTTTGTCTTTGCTTTTGAAATAAATTTTTCTCTTCTGGAATTTTCCTAGTAAGAGTTTATTCTCGTCTAGCATTTTCCTAGTAAAAATTTCTTTGTTTCTTAATGAGAGTTTTTTATGATTATTATTTTCTTTATTTTCTATGTTCTTGTTAGATGTGGGGTCTTTTAAATCAATTTGGTTCAATCTGTTTGGAAGCAGAGTTTGAAAGTAAAACTGATATAAGCTTTACTGTAATTTACCGTAGAAATTATAGAAAAATATTTTAAGATGTAAATTTTTTTTTCTTTTCCTTTTCTTTTTCCTTTTTCGGAAGAGGTGTCCGGCGCCGGAGGTGGTGGTGGGTTGATGTGGGGGAGGAAGAAGAGGAAAGGAAAGAAGTGAAATTTATTTGTATTTTTTGGTATTTTTGAAGTGTGTATATTAAAAATTTTGAGGAGTGTTTTGGGGTTATTGTAGGTAAGGTTGTTAAAAATTTTATAGGAGAATAACTTGGCCTTTAAACTAAAACTTGTTAAATCAATTGTTTCAGAGTTTGAAACTAAAATTTATTTAATCTGTCCGTGGAAAACATGCACAAATCATGCATTGGAGTTACAGAGAATTTGTAAGAAAATTTTGGAGCTGTACAGTAATATTTCTTATTGGTTTCTAAGACGTCAAGAAAATCCCTTTCATCTGTTGTTTTTTTTTTGTTGCATGTTTTTCACGTATTTGTTACCATTGGTTCGGCTTTCGCTAATTGATTGAAATTCTCTTCTTTTTTATATACATACAAAAAATCTTTTCACTTGATTGTGTGTAAATCGTTTTGTGTTATGGCCGGCTCTAAAGTTTTGTCTTCTTCACATATATTACACCTAAATAAACATCTTTTTGGTTTTTCTTCTTTTGGCTGAATCACCTAAATAATGATCTGATTCTTTACAATTAGAAAGGTAGATTTAGAATTGACTTTCGAGTAGGGGAAAAGCTATGTGAAGAAAGGACGGGGACGCCACGAGTAGAGGTGAACTATATAGCCACATTAATATAAAGTTTTAGGGTACGAAATATAATTTGTCCATAGTGTATCCTTGCAAGTCTCATAACTTAATTTTCTTTTCCTTTGTTTTTTTTTTTTGGAGAATTAGGTATCAGAAAACACATTACCTGTCGTTTTCACGAGGAAATTTTTTTTTTGGAGAATTAGGTATAAACCACGTGAAGCTTCTGTCTATCTAGTCACTTCTAAATTCCGCAAATAACACTAATTAGTAAGACTAGAAAATCTTCAAATCTGACGAAATATTTGAAAAGTAAAAGTGGGTAGAGACGAGGAAATAGAAAATGGTAGAGCAATTCCCTCGTGCCAAAGGATGGGTACAAGTTTAAATAACAGATGATGACAATGACAATTAAATTCCATTATGTTGTGCTTATCAATGAGTCATTGACACATCTTGAATTCAAATTTTGTGATTTACAAAAATTTTTACTCTTTTTTTTAATAAATAAAGAGAAAAATATTATTATTAAACTTGTTGAAAGTCATCCAGTACTGATTATTTTACAAAATCTATAATAAAAATTTTTATAAGTCAATGATTTGATGCAGATCAAGAAGCAAAGTAATTTAAGTATTTGATTCGACAAGTTTCTGACTATTGGCTATTAGATCATTAAACATATTAAACTAATAAACATACGTACTATATTACGGGCAGCATTTCATTTTTCTTGTTCCACCTATCACTTAAATTTGTCTCTTTGATAAAATAATTACTTGTCATTCAATTTACAATCAAACTATTATATAGTCCTCATGACTTGTGGACTTTAATCTAATTTTACATTAGTATTTGTCCTATGAAGTACGGGATAGAATGTTTTGTTGACGAGTATTTATACCTCCAAGTGTAGATCAAATTGTAATATCGATGAATTGTAAACTATTGTATTAATCACTTGAAATTGTGCTGAGGTAATTGTATCAGTAAAAGTTAAAAAGTTAGAGAAATTGGATTTATAAGCTTGCTATTTGTCTGAGGCAGCTATTCTGGATATGTATTTTTTTTACTTTTTTTTTTGGATACTAATGGAATTACTTCTGTTGATTTTGCTGTTTCTTGTAATAACTTTATCCAAGTTTCAATAACACTTCAATTGAACAAAAATTAAAATACTTAGAGAGAAATTTTAACTGGCAATATGTATGATATGGACCTCTAAACAACAAATGGTTGGCTGGTTTGCTGAAGAATCTGGATAAGTCATTACAAGAAGGGTCCAGCTTTTTTCCTTTTCGAAGAATGGTCAAGTTGATTTAGACAGGACCTTGGCTACCTCGTAATGGTGAAAAGGAATGTAATTTGAACCTTGACAATTGACTTGGAATACAAATTCTGGATTCCCCCCAACTTCTTGGACATTGAAGCACGGCCAACCAAATGGGTCTAACTTTCTTGGTTTTTTTTTTTTTTGGGGGGTCTTATTCGTAAGAACTAATCAAGAGATACAAGTAAGTTAAATGGTTGAAGATCATTTTCTAAAGGCAAAGAACAATGCTTGTCATCATTATTAGAAAGAAATTTTGTAACAACAAATTGAAAATGTCATTAGGTCTAATATAGCGGGTCTACTTATTTTTCTTTTTCTAATAAAATAAAAAAATATTTTTATTTCATCAGATCTATATTAATGACAGAGAGTACATTGACACATGCCAGGAAATGAACAAATTTGAAAAAAATCAATATATCTAATACATTTAAAAAATAATAGATATTACACTTTGAAGTTCCAACAGATTTCAAACTCAAATAAATCACCAGTAAACCAATGAACATTTGTGTATGTTAATACTGTCTAATCTGTTGTTCAACTAGTTCAAGCTCAAATTCTAGGATGAATTTTGATGGGAGGGCCTACAAATCCTAAATTTGGCATACAAAATTTGAAAAAACTCTCGGATCTAATAAAAAAAAATTAAGGCCTTGCTTGCCAAATTGGCAACCACAATTACAGTAGAACAAATTGATTTGAGTTCCTCCATTGACTCCATGCTTAAGGCTATCTTTTTGTGGAATACGCATCACATCTATATGTCATGGTGATTCTATCTATGAAGCTCATAAAATTTAGGTAAAGTGAGCATCCTGGTCTTTGAACTTTAAACGAAAGTGTATTCGTTGGGTTATCAAAATTTTCCATTTAAGTTTAAATTAGTTTCAAATGAGTCCGCCACCAAAGTCCACTGAGTTTCTCCGTTGACACCACGAATTGCGGGCGCGTGCAAGGAAATAAGAAAGGTTAAATAGGTTCGTTGAAGGATATATAGACAAGCGGAAAATTTTCAATTTTCAGATTTGGTTAAATTTATTTTCCTCGATCGACTTTGGTATCATTTTCAAGTTAATCCCATAGTCTTTTAGATGTATCCATTTGGATCCGCAAAACTTTTGTTTTTCCAGCTATCCTGGAGTCCTTTTTGCCCTTAAATTTGAAGCTATTCCAATGTCAATATAAGTTCCTAATCTCCTCTCAAATTATACTAGTACTAGTATAAATACCCGTGCTACGCACAGCAGATTACATTTTTTAAAAAAATTATAATCTATGGAGAAATTTAAAAATAGTAAAATATTATAATCACGGGCACATGAAAGTATATTTAAAAAAATGAAACTTGTAACAATAGTTCAATATATGATAAAAACATCTCCATTATTTATAAACTATCACTTTTTTTTTCAATAGATTTTATTTATTAAGAAGACCAAATTACATTGTTGAAGCAGAAAGCAGAGCCCAGGGTTCTACTCTCTCACAATTTGTGCTCGAACAAAAGGAACTTCCCTGCTATCTAGAAGTATAATAGCTCTAACATCCCTCGGAAGTTGCTGGAAGGTCGTGGTAAAAAAGTCAGCCTAAGCCTCCATCATTGCTAATTTATCCGCCGCGGCGTTCACTTCTCTGAATATGTGTCTAGCAGTGGTATTGAAGCTCTGAAGCATGGCTCGAATCTGCCGTAATGTGTTACATAACGGCCATTTTGCCAAGGCCCTTGAGCCCAGCAAGTGAGCCAACCCCGTCGAGTCCACCTCCACTAATAGCCTCTGAACCCGAACCCTTTTGCAGAAGAGCAAACCCTGCAGTAATGCTAAACTCTCGGTGGTCAGCACGTCAACATCCCCGAATTCCTTATAGAATACAAAGATCAAGCCACCATCATGGTCCCATAGCAAGCCACCTCCCGATACCCTCCTACCTGAAACACTGGCATCCGTGTTCAACTTGACGACATCTTGTGGCGGTGGCTTCCAAGAAATCAGCAACCGCCGTGTTGCCTGTGGCCGCCAAGCAGCAAATAACACCCATGGATCATCCAAGTCACCCTTGAAGTGCGCCAAGGACCATAAATTTGCCCTTCCTAACTGCTCCACCTCACTGCCCACCGCACAAATAACCCCCTGTGGCTCCATCCGAGTCCCCTCAAACCTTGACTTGTTCCGTGCTTGCCAAAGACACCATAAAATTAAACATGGAAGAGCAGTCCGTATATGATTTGCAGAGATTGATGAAGTAGAAGCAAACCAAGAGAGACACTCCGTCGAGATTGAGGGGGAACTAGTATGAAGAATTCCGAAACCGTCTTCGAAAGAAACCCCAAACCTGCTCTGCTACTGCCCCGTCGAGAAATAGGTGAGTCAAGGACTTTTCATGCAAGGAGCAACAGCAGCGCCGAGACGCCAACTTGATGCCCCGCCGTTGCAAATTTACATCCACCGGAACCATATTACACATCACTTTTCACACTAGGAAGGAAATTTTGAGCAGCAGGACTCTATTCCATATGAACCTATCAGCCCTAGAGAGATTTCTTTTCTGCCGCAGGGCCTCCCACCCGTCTTTGATTGAGAAAACTCCCGATGAAGACCCTACCTACACCATTTCATCCTCCTGGTCCGGATGTAAGGAAACCTCCTGGACCTGGCGAACCAAACCCATCAGTAACCAGGCCTATAGCAACCCAGTGTTCCATCCTCTCTCTCCAAAAACCCAGCTACTAGCATGTGTGGCGGGTCAACTACACCTACTTTCTCAACCAGGGCACCTCTAAGAGCCACTTGTCATACCAAAAGTCGACAAACCCTTTACCCAAGCACCACCGAATCTTCGACTCCATAAAATCGCGGACCTGCTGTAACCGTCGCCAGATCCTTGTGGGCCGGCTCACTTGCACCTTAGATGGGTGTTCCCCCTTGATGTACTTCACACGCATGAAATCCGCCTACCGTGATCTATTCTGGTGTAACTACCACCACAGTTTGCATGCAAAGGCCACACTTATGTCCCCGAAGGATCGCACTCCCAAGCCCCCCTCCGATGTTGGGAAGCAAACCTTCTCCCATGAGGTCCAATGGATACCATTCGAACCATTCGCTTTATCCCACAAGAAAGCATTGCATATTCTACCCAGCCTCTGGAAAATTGCTCGTGGAGGTTGAAGGACCTGCAGCAGATACATTGGAATGGAGGAGAGTGCATGTCGGAATAGGACTAACTTACCCCCCTCCGAGATCAATCGGGAGCTCCAATGAGACAAACGACTTTGCATCTTTGCCAAAATTGGGTCAAAAAGTATGCATGTCACTCTGCTTCGGGATATAGGGGCTCCTAAATATACAAAAGGTAGCATTTGCTGCTGGAACTGTAACTTCTCCCGCACCAAGGCAACCGTATCCTCCAATGCTCTGTTAGAGAGAATAAAGGAGCTTTTACCCCCATTTATTCTCTGCCCAGAGTAAGCTTTATAACGCGCGAAGAACGCTACCAGTGAATCTAAACAATCCTCTGAACAGCAAGTAAGGACTAGCATATCGTCAGCAAATGCAAGATACGGGACCCGAGAACCAGGTGAGACATAATACCGACTCTCATTTTGTTCGAAGAGGTGCTGTAGCCCTCTCCCCAAAAATTCTGACACTAATAAGAACATAGCTGGAGAGAGGGGATCCCCCTGTCGAACTCCTCTAAAGGCTCTAAAGTACTCCCCTGGTGAACCATTGATTAAAATCGAAAACCAATTATTCAATACTGTTCTGAACATAAGATCGACTGCTTGTTCCTGGAACCCAAATTGGCGAAGCATAAAAATGAGAAAATTCCACTCCATCGGATCGTTTGCTTTTTCCATGTCAAGTTTCAGCATCAAATTGGGATGGCGTAACTTCCTATCCAGGTCCAAAGCTAGCTCCTGAGCTAGCAAAATATTCTCTGTAATAGCCCTCCCTGGTACGAAACCTGTCTGCCAGGGGGAGATCAGCCTAGGAGGCATGGCCTGGAGGCGATTCGCCAAAATTTTGGAAATCACTTTCGAGCTCACGTTGCAGAAACTGATCGGCCAGTAATCTTTCCATTAAGCCGCCCCTTGCACCTTCGGGATCAGCACAATAGCTGCACTTGACAATCCCCTCAGCTGCTGAACCCCCTGAAAGAACTCCTGAACCGCATCAACCAAATCGTCGCCTATAATTTGCCAACATGTCTGATAAAAGCCAGCCCCGAAACCGTCTGGGCCTGGAGAAAACACCACTTCTTTGACCTCTTCCAAAATAGGAGGGCGCTGTAACTTAACATTGTCCCCATGAGTGATTCTTGGGATCGGAAAATCCAATAGGGGGGCCACCTGTCCTGACGCTCTGACGTGAACAAGTTTTGATAAAATTGAGTGGCTGAGTGTTTAATGGCACCCTCGTCCTCCACCCAACGACCCGTCTCATCCTTTATCCGAACTATGAAATTCGTGTTTTGCCGTTGCTTGACTACGGAATGAAAGAATTTGGTATTGGCATCCCCTTCACGAAGCCATCTGATTGACAATTTTTGTCACCAGAACTCGCACTCCATAGCCAGCGCCCTCGCATAACTTGCCCGAGCTTCCCTTAGCTTTCCTTTCGCTAATGCATCCCGCCTCTCATTGAACTCCTTCTCGCTCTGACGGAGTACCTCCTCTGCTTCCTTGACAGCCTGAAAAATGTTACCAATAACTTGCCTGCTCTATTGCCATAGGATCGGTTAACTAATTTCCGATGAAACCCCACCATACCGTCGGCATTAACCGACCCATGCCACGCCTGTTGAACCACTAACAAGAAGTTCGGATATCGTTTCCAAACATTCAGATAACGAAAAGTCGGGGATCCGGGTCTTGGGTATCCGCTCTTGATCAAGAGCGGAGCATGGTCCGCACAACTTGGCATTAGGTGTGAGATAGTAGTAGTAGAAAATAATTCCGACCAAGCGGCGTTGGATAAAGCTCTGTCCAAACGCTGCCAAAGTACTCCATTTGTCCAAGTGATGGCCGAACCATCGAAGTCCACCTCCGCTAGGCCACAATTGAAAGTCGCGTCGTTAAATTGCTCCATGTTACGGAGATTGGGAGGTGCCCCCCGAAGCGCTCCTGAGCATTCAAAATAACATTGAAGTCACCCGCCACCATCCACGGGCCCTCATTAATGCCATGGATTGACTCCATTGCCTTCCATAACTCCCGTCTCCCTACTAGTGTACATTTAGCATATACTGCCGAGAAAAGGAAGGTAAATCCCCCCTAACTTATCTCCATGTTAGCCAGTTGATCCCCTACTTCACGGAGCTGGGCCACCAGCTCATCCTGCCACAAAACCCACATTGTACCTTCCAAAACCGAACACCCCTTTGAAAAGTGCAACATACGACAAATTGAAAGTAATTGCGAAGCATCCGTCATAAGCTCAATCAAAACAAGTAATCTTATGTGATTATCCACACATAACTTATGCAGATACCTTTGAGAATCCTTACGGGAGATACCCCGTACATTCCAAACTAGAATATTAATGCGACTTATCATTAGGTAAGGTAGAAGACTTAGTTTGAGAGAAAAATAGCTGCAACTTCTTATTGTACTTTACGGGTCATCCCATTTTCCTGGAAAGGTTGTTCAGTAGCGCCGCATCACAGGCATCAATCACTGCTCCCCGAGGCACCTGTGCATCCAGAAGAGGAGAGTCTTTTTAGTCGGTGATCCAAAGCCTCCTTAAACTGCTTCAAGGCAAGGACCGAGCAGTACTCCTGAAGCTGCCTGTCCATTGAGCATGATTGCCGCAAAGGCGGAGCTCGCGTGATTCCAAGGGAGATAGGACTCCTACTGAGCGACCCCCCTGCTCGAGGGGACGGCAGCTCCAGCCCGTCCTCCATGGAACCTAGGACTGCAAAGGAGTTGTCCAGTACCACCACACCACCTTCCCCCGGTTGGCTGTCCTCCACCCCTGTTGCGACAGTGTCTTCCTGAGTTGCCTCGCCTGCGGTCAGAACCACCGCCAAATCCAAACCCTTTCCCTGGTGCCATCCCGCTGCCCATCCTCCTCATTGACGTCGTGAAGCCCCAAAGACGGACCTGCTGCCACCACCGTGGGCTAGACAACATGAGTAGCAGGCAAGTCTGTCCCACCCTGCTGGAGCCCATCCTGGAGCTTCACAACCAGCTTCGCATCTCGCTATCTTGCCACCACTATGGGTCGTTCCTGCTTGCCGAGGAGAGCCGCAGTCACGGATTCATTCTCCTTGTGCTCCTTAGGTATGTAGGCTTGGTTGGGAAACCCAATCTCCCTTCGGACAGGCCTACGTTCTGGGTGGAGGCGAAACCACTCCTGCTCCCCATGACCCAACCTCTCACAATGCCCATAGAAAGCAGGCCAACTTTCGAATTCCACCTTCTGCCACTGCCCATGTTGGTCATCTCCTAGCCAAAGCCTCTTTATTGGAAGATTGGCCACATCAACCTCAATTAGGAGCCTGGCTACGGATGGTCTCTTCATGCTCAATGTTGCGGCATCCACCTATAGCGGCCTCCCTATCAGTGAGCCTATTTTCAGCAACAATTTCCTGTCAAAGAAAGGAAAAGGTAGCCCCGGCAGGTTCACCCAGATGGGGGTTATGGCACAATCCTGGCCAGCCTTAAAGTCAATTGTCCACTTAGAGATTTGCATGGGAGAGTTGTGGATAAACCATGTGCGTCTAACAAACAGTCTCGTGTAATCTTCCTCAAGTTCTGGTCGTATCAGCACATGTTTAGCGTCTAGCAATCCCACCGAACACAATCCCTTCAGCCCCAGCATCACAAAGAAATGCTGAACGATCTCTATTGCTGGCCTGTTGAATGCGAATCTCCCCATTAATGTGTTCTTGTAGGGTTCAACCAGCCCTAACAGTTCTTGCCGAGACAGCACGAGTGCAGGTTCCCCCCTATGCAAAACCCAGAGTCCCAATATCCGTTCCCGCAGAGAGGTCACCGCCCTCTACAATGTCCGCAAACGACTTGAAGGGGTGGGGTAGTTCTCCATGGCCAAGATTTGGCGGCCAAGCAGCCGCCATAGATTGAGGTACCTCCGCAACGTTGAAGAGAGGCGCCTAAACCCTAGCCGTGGGGTGGTAAACCTACACGTTCCTCCATCTTAACTTGACTTTTTAAACTATCGCTTTGATGAAGGTTGAATCCTGAAAAAAAATAGAAATTTATATCATAAATTGAGCGACATAAAGGTCCAATTAAATATAATTGAATATCATGAAAAAAATAGAAATTTATATCATAAATTGAACGACATAAGAGTCCAATTAAATATAATTGAATATTTAATTTGATAAGTAAATGAAATACTTACAAACATTTTGCCTTTGATTTGGTAATCTTCTACGAAGGTGTGAACATTCTTCACACCAATCAACTCTGAGTACGAACGCTAGTATTTGGGGTTTAATTAATTCTGTTGATTTTTGTAGAGTTCGTACTATAAATAAGAATGCACGATTTTTGCATGAATTAATGTGTTGGTCAAACAATGCATCTCCATTTTTCGGACAATTAAAAGCATACATAATTCAAAATTATCTTTTGTTTTAGACAGTTTGTAAATAATATTGTATAAAAATATATACATATAAATAATGTATACCTTTGTGTTTAAATCTCTAAGATAAGAAGCATTACAACGAAATATGAATCGTGCATGGCTGTATTGAAGAGCAAGGTATAGGTTACCACTGGAATCTCTAATGTCTATGTTATTTATCTGTTAAGAATAAATTGTGATGTATGATGCAAAAAAGTATATTAAATTCTAAATATATGGAAATAATTACCTGACAATAATGTCAACTACGTCATTACAATGGATACATACAATTTTTGCAAAATGATATTGACATGGCTGTCCACAATTTTGCATAACTCATGGAGCATATTGTCTATGTTGATACTTTGAATGTAAGCAAGTATTCGAAAATATTTAGCCTAAAACCATATAAAGAATGTATAGATTACAATTATTAATTCGAAACTACATATAGATACTTGTTCATTACTTAATTAATTGAGAGGAATTGTACCGCAGGTATAACTGCATATTCGGATATCCATATTCTCTTAGCATTTGATATAATAATATTGATTAATACTACAATGTATACGCAAAAAATTGATAGATATTTTTTGAGATAATTAAAATTGTATGAAATGATCATAAATCTAGAACTATATATTTGTACCAAATTAAATACTAAAGATCCAAACATTATTTTTTGTGAAGGAGTATTTAATTTCTAGAAATATTAATAAATCTATAGATATAATAATTAAACTAAGTAAATTTAAACCGTACTGATGCAAAGGGTAAACAAATTTATTTAAATATATATATGTTAGAAGAGAGAAAAATTATATAACATATTAATTAGAGAAGAGTTAGATATAAATATGGATAAAACTCAAGTATGCAAATGACCTACAAATTTTCTTCAATTAGGCTTGCTATCTAGGAGAGAGAAATGGTTAATTAAATTTTTAATACCTTCACACACAAGTACACACACATACATGTATATGTGCGTGTATAATTAAATTTTAACAATGGTTGTAAACCTAGAACTAATTTTGTGCTCAATTAAAAACACAAGATGTAGCAATTCATTTATCAATGAATATTCAATTTTAAGTTTATTTGAAAAGATAAAAATTGTTAGAAGAGATGAAAACTATGAAAAAATTAACTAATTGGAGAGGAGTTGGATACAAATATAGCTAAATTCTAAATATTCAAATGACCCATCAAATAATTATGCATGTCAACTAAGAGAGAGAAAATGGCTAATTAGAGTTAGTACTTTATATATATATACATACATGTGTGTGTGTATATTCAAATTTTCCTACTCTAAAGACCATTTTATAGTGGAAATTATACCATTGGTTGATAGTCTGGTGGTCAATGCTCATTTTATGGAGGTAAAGAATTCAAATGTTGAAATTCACCCTACTTAAAAGGTAAACATGAACAAATAGGCATAAGCATAAAATGTGATAAAAGAGAAACATGTCTGATGTGACGTGTTAGAACTAATAGCTCAGTAATATACTTAATACTATAGGACATTAGGCTGCGTTTGATAAAACTAAACTTTGAAAATTGAAATTTAAAATCTAAAATCTGAATCCGTTAAATTATCCAATTATTGAGTATTAAATTAAATACGTTTGAGTATATATCACATTCAGTGATAAGTAAATACACTTATTTTTGGGAGCAAATTTTGCTTAAAAAATTTAGTGCCACTTAATTAATTCAAATATTCAATTTTTGGTTATAAAACATGTTTGAATATATCAAGATTTGAATCCATTAATTTTAAGTACTAAATTTGGATATTAAACAGTAAGTCGAAAATAAGTGAAGCACACAAACATGGTGTCTTGACAGGTGCCGAACCTGTGCAATAATAATTACTAAAAAATCCTAGTTGCCACAACAATTAATTATAGAACAAATCCGAGTACTGGAGCAGGAACTCTACGTGTGCAATGGGTTACTTGATTAACCCTATTCCCGAAGAGTTTGCTTAATCCGATATACCAGAATTGTCTAAAAAAATATTAAATTTGCATACAATGGCAAGTAGGGTCGATTCCACAGGGAACGGGAAGGAAGTTGTTTCTTTCCAAGTCAATAGAATAAAATTGGGGGATAATTAATGGGATGAAAATGAAAATAAAATAAACAAAATTCAAAAGCCAACTCAACAAGTTCAATTCACTAAAAATAGCAATTAATAAAATTCTATCCAAATGATCAACTTTTCAGGCACGGTCCAATTAAATGATCATCGATGCAAATATATTTCATTCATCCGTCACTATGTTGGTTATAGTTATCAACAAGTTCTGACAACCAGTTCTTCCTTACTTTTTCGACAATCAAGGTACGACCACTGACTGTTTCTCTAACCAGAAAACAACCCTAGGTACGACCGTAGGAATTTAATTATCCAGTTGCATTAAAGCTAGAAGAACCCAACCCTAGTCAATAAACACGCTAAGAGAGTTTATTTAAACTAGATCTTGCGTTTCCCCAACATAAAACCAATTATGGTGGTCGTCACTAGTTGTTAACTAAACGAACAATTATGGATTCAATTTAGTTAACATGACGGTAGGCTATTGAATTAAATTAAATATCCGGCCATTGATACTCAATTAATAAAATACCCATGAACAATTAATCCAGGAAACGCACAAATAGTAACAAATTGGAAGAAATAATGAAAATTCGATTAGATCTCACAGATATTATGGACCACGCCCTCGCGTTAACCCTTGGGTAGAGGAGAAACCTAGCCGTTCCTTATCATATCCATCTCGCGTGATTTAATTGAAATCATTCAATTAATTGCCGAAAAATTGGGAAAGATGAACCAACGAAGGACGAAGAGAAAGTCTCTTAATCCCTTTTCTTATTTTGTATCCGTACTGGGACGAAGTCAAGAAGAGTCTCACGAAATTTATCAAAAGCCAAAGCAGAGAGAGAATCCGTCTACAGTGAAAGAAACGAAAGCTAAACTATTAAGCCCACGTGATTTTGGCTTGTACTCCTGTTTGCAGCCGAAAAGCAAGACCAAACGTCTGACGAGTTGGGAAGAGAAACTAAGCTAATGTATCAATTGATCGTGAATCTGGCCTTTTCTTTTCTTTTGTAGCGCTGCCAGGAGAAATCCACAAAAGGTCAGCTACAAAGCTTTTCTTTTTGGGGTTTTAATCTCATGCCTCTCGCGGTTCACGTGGACCCGATTTCTTGATTGGTTCTACTGCTATTAATCCCGCGGGTTCGGCTTTTGGGTAACCTCCTATAATTTCTAGCGTAGGCACGTCCTGAGATAAAGGATCTTCTGAAAATTTGCCTCAAGAGATTAATTTCAACACCAACCACCTACAATTCACACAAATATCAAATATGAGCAAAATCTCAATTCTTAGCATCATGAGCAGCCAAAATTAGGACAAAATAATAGTGCAAAATGTGCAAAATAGCCGCTCTATCATGTCTCCATGTACCCAAAATAAACTTCGACAAGTTAATTTATTTGAAGTTAAGCCAGTCATTTTAATCTAATAGTAATAGCTTCGTTCGTCTTATTTGATAAGTAATTGCACGTAATGGAGAATTTCAATAGGTAGAGAAATTGTAAAGTTCACTAGTTCAGAGCATTTAAATATAAAACTATGCATGCATCTTCAGAATGCAAAGTCGAAATAGTTCCTAATTTTAATTTAATTTTAATTTATTTATTTATTATTTTTTAACAAAAGAAGAAAAATAAAGGAAGAAAATAGGTTAATGCTAAAATTTAGAAATGTTGAAAAAAGTTTAAATTCTCACGGCACTTGACCATCATTATTTTTTTTTGTATTTTTATCCATCTCCTTCTTTTTCTCTTTCAATTTAATATCAACTCCAACATTTAATCCTAAATTTTAAGTTAAACGCTTTTTACTCTACACTTTTCTATTTAGAGTCATGTTTGTACTTTACAACAATAAATTGTATGTGACATTCGCATTGCATCTCAATTTCCAATTTGGAGATATTTTACATTTTAAAGTGTTTTTTCTGTCCCATTGTTATTTTTTTTTTCATTTTACTCCACCATTAACATGTTTGACGTACCTGTTAAATACTAGTAATTGAAGTAGTGTTTTATAACAGCATCTAGTTTTAAGTTCTCATCATATTCTTTGTTGGATTATTGTCACATTTGAAGATATTATGCTAATTTGTGTCTATAATCTTTCTCAGCATTCCTCATGCTTCCTCACTTCTAGAGGTATTTACCTTGTTGATCCCTCTATCTGTTTCCTTCTCCCTTTGGTTACATTGGTTGGAAACTAATTCCTCCTTGTTTGGCTATTTTAAAACTACTTCCCCATTTAGCACTCCCCAGTAACTCCTTTTGGAAGGGGATCTGTAGCTATTACTTTCTTTTTGTGGGGATTCTTTCCTAGGGTTTGCTCTTATCTAATGTCAATATTGGTTCTCTTGCTGTCCACTCCCCACTGAAACTCTTGTTTTACAGCCTTTCTCACTATGTCCAATAACTACACTTGTGTAGTAGAAATTTGGGCATCTCTCATATTTAAACTTTATCCATCTCATGGAACCAATCACTTTGACAATAGTGCCCCTCAGTAGTGGCTGAAAAGTATCAACCAAGACTTGCACCTTCAAGTGCCTTCCTTCTTTACCTCCTGGTTGAGGAATAATAACCTCTCTCACCCCCTGAAACACTGAGTTGCCAATGTGGTGATGGTGAAATGCATCTGATAGAGTACGTCCAGGGAAAATGACTCAAGATTGACTCTAGGAGGAGTGGGTGGAGTTATGGAAGAGTACCCATTGGAGAGCTTGAACTTTGAAGAGAATATTCTCTTTCTTTAGTCTAAAACCATGGATTAACGAATGTTTTTCGATTTTACGCTCGAAATTATGCCCACATGAGAGAGGTGTGCTATTTTTAGTCAGAAAAATAAGCAAATACGAGTACTAGGACCAAATTGGCTCATAATTTATATGTTAGGGACTATTCTGACTGATTTTAAATGTTAGGCACCAAAAAAAATTTTTGTGAAAATGTTAGGGTTCAATTTGGTAAATTTCCCTTGAAAGAATGTTGAGCTCCCACCAATGGGGGGAAAAGGCTCTCAATGAGAGAGAGAAAAGCTCTATTTGTGAGATAGTTAAATTCATTTGATTGAAATAGTTGGATTTTCCATCATTTTTTAAATTTCTTCATATTTGTAAAAAGAACATAGTTATGAAATTTATTTGTGATATTTGTATGAAAATATACAAATGAATGAGAGATCTTTTCTCCTTGTATGTTTCTCTATTTTTTTTTTCAAATTATCTATTTTTTTGACATTGGTTTTTTTACAATCTCAAATGGCTAATGAGAAATTTTGATCTATATAATAATTGGAAATGGAGTCTAAGGATAAGTAAATAATTTTTAATGTGCAATTTTTAATTGTAATTATCAACATTATTGAGATGTAATCAATTGGAGTGTTTTTATTTCTTTTAATTAGTGCCACATTGAAATACAATAATTCTAATTAAAAGACATGAGGGTGATTTAGAGATAACAAAAACTAAGATAAAAAAGTGTCACGTTATATTCTATGATATCTATAATGTTTTATATTATGCCACTCCTGTATCTTACATACTATGATCTCAGTAAACTAAGGGTTTTATGATCTTAACTAAAAGCAGCATTTAACTTGGCATTTTAAGTGAATTTCGTCTTTTCCAATTATGGCAGCATACATACTTGCAAATATTACATAAAAGTTTAACTTTATGGCATACCTTATTTAAACTACATTTACTTTGATAAACGGCATAACACTATACACATTTCTAGGATTATACCCCAGTTGTAATATGATCCTTAAAACAAATTTGATCAGAATTTTACTTTTATAACCCGCTGTGGGTAACTAACTTAATCCATTTTATTCAAAGATTTTTAAACATATGCTTTCACTAAATTGCCTACCCACTTTATTTGTAATTTGTTGGGAAAAACTTAATTTTGTTGCTACCACATATGCCACAGAATGAAATCTTGATTAATCAATTTCATTTTGCTTTCACCGACCTCGTTTTGTCTCGTGTCACTGGCAAATTAATAAACGAAATAAATGCTATCGTTTTTATTGTTGGTAGCAAGATCAGCAAATGAAATAAATGGTTCAAACATGTGGGGCATATTTTTGTCCAATAATTCCTGGGAGATTGACAGTTGTTAGAGAGGCCGTAAGGTGGACGAGGTGTACAAATTACAGTATCTCACAAAGCTTGTGATGCTGTACTGATAGGTTGTCGAACCTGTCTAATAATAAATACTTGGTCAAACAAAATATAATTTTTACAGATAATGATAAATAGGGTCGAATCCACAGGAATTGGGGATATTTGTCTCTTTTGAAGTTCAAACTAACAATGGGATTTTTTTTATAGCAGTGGTAATAATTAAACCATTGACTAAAAGTAAATAGCCAACCAAAAATTAAATGAAAAATTATTAAAATCCAAATTAATAATGATTAAACTCTAGCCAAGAAATAACTTCAGCAATGGTTAAATTAATTGATCATCGATACAGAGATATTTTCAATTATTAGCTAATAAATAAGTTATAACTGTCAAACAAGCGATGACAGTCAACTCTTTTAATCTCACAATTTTTAGATAAACCAAAGCCTTCGTTGTTCCTTAACTAGAAAAAGAGACTTAGTTCATCTCTGTTGGAACAATCTCACGTGAAATCATAGAAACAATTATCCCATACATCATTCCTCAATGCGATGAAGAAAATCGATTCAATTAAGAATAAGCAAAAGATCTGCTAAGTCAAAAGAATGACCAATTGTTTCTTCCTTTGCTCTGACATATGATGGAATCAATAGCCACAAAAAGACGAAAAAGTCAAGAGCAAAAAGGAGTCAAGATTGACGGCCCCTGTTGCTCCCTATTTTTTTTCCTACTGCCTATCCGACTACCAAGAGGAATAGAAGGGAAGACTCCTAGTTGAAAAAGGGAAGTTCCCCAAAATTTTCTCCTAGTCTGCCGTAGTTTATCACTGGATAAGGGAAACAATCTCCGTTTGGATTTTTGTTCTCTTTTACTACTCAAACTCTTCTACTGATTATTGTCAAATTAGCACCATTTTATGGTATTGTGTTCCACTCCCTGCAATAAGTACAAATTTTCAAAAATGAGTAGAAATCGCTAACTAATGCACAGTTGGTAAGATAATAGGAGGGAATTAATTATAAAATAAATGACAAAACTATGACCTATAAATTTCCCCCACACTTAAACCATGCTTATCCTCAAGCATGAGAATAGCAAACCAATTCCTGATAATGGCTATTACTCTATTTACTTATTGTCAAGATACCATGAAAACACATATCAAGCACCCATGATCAAGATCCAAGAAACATCACTTCGATTACCTTCTAAATTGCAGACTCCTCTAATTTATGGATAACTATTCTAAGAAAAAAGAATAATCGGTCAACATTTATCAGTAACTGGTCCAACTATTAATCAAAATCTCAATATTAAATTCATAAACCGGTAAGCTGACTTTAATCACATATTTACACAATCTTCACAACTTATATATATATATATATATTCGATAGTAACACTAATAGACTTAGTCTCTAGCCATTAGAGCCTTTTGACGCAGACTCTAACATTTGTCAGATGAAGAACCCCGGTTACTCAGCTTCTATTGCTACATAACAACGTATTTATAGAAATTACTACTATTTGATGCGAGAATCGACACTTTTGGTGCAGACCCTTGGTTACTTAACAGTAATAACTAGTGGAGTACAGCCAAATTTATTCACAATCAGGCGACAAAATAACTCAAGATATCACATAAAACAATAGCAGCTAGCCTCATTTCCTCAAACATGGAGAACTAAAGTTAATAATTGGACAAATTTACAGAAAAAATATCAAGCAGTTATTCCCTATGTCGAGAAAAGTTAAACAAAAATTGTAAGTCACAAAAGTATCGATATTTACCAAAGAGATATTTTTTTGAATCAACCAAATTAACTTGATACGCTTTTATTACTAAAACTTGATAATAAGCAAAATTAGGATCAACCAACCATCATCAATCCTTGGTAGTCACAGAAGTGCTAATCACTAATACAAGTAAAAGGAAAATAAAAGAAAAACAGAACAAATAACAAGAAATAAAGGAAAAACATCTAAAAACTAAAAATACTAGCTGTACCACAGCTCCCCTCCTACACCTAAGTCCGACATTGTCCCCAATGGAGGTAATAGAGCAAATAAAGGAAAGAGGACAATGGAACTTCCATCCCGATTAGCTAAGGGATAGGTGGGAACAGTGGAGTGAAGCCGACGTGGTGGAAGTAGGCGGCCAAGTTCTGAGACATCTGTGCTATCTGATTGGCGATATTTGTCACCCGCTCATCTACATGGTGAACTTGTGCACGCAGATGTCGTCACTCAACATTAGAGGCCATTGGTGGAGGCGGCACAGAAGAAGATAGTCCAGCAGTGTCATCGGTCGATCCAAGAGCTGAAGAGGACCCTGCTCGTATAGAAGGGCGTCGACCTGGTGCTCGAATGGGTCTCAGGAATGTAAACTAGTACATATCATCAACCTGCTCTATAACTCTCATTTTCTCTAGACAGCTCTCATCCAGAAACTCCATGTCAAAAACCAGTTGGAGATCGTGATTCTGAAAATTAAGAACCCTTAACTGGATTGTTAGGTTCATGATATGCGACCCAAGTATCAAGGGTTTGTTCCTCTTGGCTAAAACGGTCTTAAATTGTTATGCTGGCCAACACCCTAAATTCACCTTAATATTGTTCTTCATATACCAGATAAAGAAGAATTCTTGTCAACAAAGTATATCAGAGCTATCCTTGTAACTCGAGTAGCTGTAGGCCAAGAAGCGCTGAACATATCGAGAACTAGGGTCCTTAAGATAATAACTTCTGGATCTAAAAGGGTCGTAACGGTCCCCGTCAGACATTTCCTTCCAAATATAGGAGTAGTGAGAGAAAAATGGTTCTATGTAGTTACAAGCACTCTCGGCGTACTCCCTGGTTCTTGACTTTTTGCTCTTATTCATCTTATTCATTGTTCTTTCAATTATTCATTCGGATTGATCATCTCAATCGGGAGACGATGTATGCAACAATTAATTCTACAATTGTGCATAGGTTTTCCTCAACATAGTTGAACTAAATCTCTTTTTCTAGTCAAAAAATAATGGAGGTTTTAGTTCATCTAAAAATTGTGAGATCGAATTAATTTTATTTATTTATCTTATTTACTGGTATTGCATATTCTCTATTTGTGGTGTTTATAGTTATCTTGTTAATTGAATATCCTGGGCCCGAACGTTGAATTAATTTAACAATTTAATATCAATTGGAGCGTTGAATCCGTATTTGTTCAATTGCTCTAAAATAGAAAAAAAGAGGAGACTAAGTTCATTATTATTACTATTAAAAATGGAAAAAAAAGAAGGAGAAATAGAAAAATGTGATAAAAAGATGTGAAGGTTGTGTAAATATGTGATTAAAGTTGGCTTGCCGATTTATGAATTTAATGTTGAGATTTTGGTTAATAGTTGGACCATTTGCTGATAAATGTTGATCGACCATTCTTTTTTCTTAAAATAGTTAGCCATAAATTAGAGGCGTCTACGGTTTAGAAGCTAATTGAGGAGATGTTTCCTAGATCTCGACTATTGATGCTTGATATGCGTTTTCTCGGTATCTTGGCAATAAGATAGATGGATTGATAGCCAATGTCAGGAATTGGTGTTTGTTTGTTGTTTTCATTCTTGAGAACAAGCATGGTCTAGGTGTGGGGGGAATTAATAAGTCACACTTTTGTCATTTATTTTATAATTAATTTCCTCATATTATTTTACCGAATGTGTATTAATTGATAGATTCTACTCACTTTTGAAAATTTATATTGATTGCAGGGAATTGGAACAAAATGTGGTAAAAATGTGTAAATTTTCCACTACAATTGCTATTTGGCGTAGGCGCGTCAAGTCAGACCTTAACATGCCCAAAAAATGCAGGACAAGTGCGTGACACCAATTGCCAATTGAAAATGCAACATGGAGCTGCAAATATTCCATTAGCTGATTGTTAGTTTTGAATTGAAAAAGGTAGTTTAGCAAAAATAGGAAATGAACCAATTAGGAGATTTCCTATTTTTTTTGGTTTCAATTAAGTAGGAGATAGAAGTCAATTGAGATTAGGATTCTTTTTGCCTATTACTCATGGGAGTAGACGTAAGGAATTATATAGGAAAATAGTAGACAATCTTGACTACATTAGATTTTGACTTTTTCATCTTTTTGTGGCTATTGATTCCATCATATGTCAGAGCCCAAGGAAAAACATTAGTCATTCTTTTGGGTTTCGTAGTTCCTGCTTATTCTAGTTATTATTCCATCAACTTTTTCATGGACGTGACAATTATTTCTGCAAATCTGCATGTGATTGATTCAATGGCGATGAACTAAATCTCTTTTTTTAGTCAAAGAACAACGGAGGATTTGGTTCGATTTAAATTGTGAGATCTAATTGATTTTAGTTTTCCTATTTTTTTTTGGTATTTATATAGCTCCTGCTTTACTTTCTTATGGTTATTGTATTATTCAATTATCCCGAGCCCCTGGATGTTAGATTAATTCAATAATCTAGAACCAATTAGAATAATTAAATTCATAATTGTTTGATTGTTCTAAATTAGTGACAAATGGCATAATCGAGACTATGTCAGGAAAATATACGGGCTAATTTGTAAACAACTCTCGTAGCGTGTTGTTTGGTTAAAACGGGATTTCTCTAAATCTTAAAGCAATTGCAAAATTGAATTCTACGGTCGTACCTAAGATTATTTTGCAATTAGGACAGTAGCTAACGGTCGTACTTTAACTATCGATAATTAACGAGAAATTGATTGTCATCGCCCGTTCGACAATTATAACTTATTTATCAGTTTATATGTGAAATTATTTGTGCATCGATGATTAATTGGGAGAATCATTTTCGAAGTTGCTTCTTGACTAGAGCCGGTCTAATACTGTTTCAGTTTTTACAGTTTGTCATCTAATTTTTATTTAATTGCAATATTTGATTAGCATAGCTTATTGTTAATTTTCATAAAATCCCTCCATAATTTAAACTTTAGTAGGAACGAATTATTCCCAATTTCTGTGGATTCGACCCTATTTATCGCTATGTATAGAAAATATATTTTGTTTGAACAGGTATTTATTATTGTACAGACTCTACAACCTGTCAATTTTTTGTGAAATTGAACCGAATAATGGAAAAATTGAACTCTTGACCCATCATATGGAAATGAATCATATTTGCAGGATCGACAGTATATCTCGTAAGCAATTCAAACTCAAAAGTAGAGTAAAACTCATAACCAGTTTGACAAAGGCGGGACAGAAAATATCAAGATAAGATCACCAACCAATGACGGTAAATATCCGCTCAACCTCGTCCCTTATACCTAGTGCATCCATGACAATTTTTTCACAACATTTGCAGGGGATGATATGCCGCTCACAACACTTAGCATATCGCTGCTGATCGGACGTCTTAGTGAAGTTTAAATGCCCCCCAAAATAAGAGGATGTAGCCATATGGACACCCTTACCCCTACTTGGATGTGTTTGGACCCTGAAGAGGACGGGTTGGTTGATAGGTTCATTCACAGGAATGGTGGGTTGGGGAGTAAGAGGTTGAGGTTAAGGAGTTCTAGACCTAGAAATGGACTTTGGCCTCGCCATTGTCTCCAATTATCACCCAAGTCAACAAAAGAAATAGACTTGCCAGCAAGTATATGAAGCAAGTAATCTAGACATGGTAACAGTAGTCAATGCAGCAGACACTCAATAAGCATGGGTTATTATTTAATTTATCCAATCAAAAACCCCAAGAAATGTACCAAACAAATCCACACGCAGTTGACAGGCAGATTACCCCTAACAATGCAATTAAATTCAACCAATTTCAACAACCAATCAAGAGTCACTAGTGTCTCCCAATTCAATAGGCAAATGTAGAATTTATCTAGCCACAATATCAAAAAATTTCCAAATAATGCAGTAGTTCAAATTAAGAATCAAATGACTCCTAAAATCGATATAATCTAGGGAGGCAGTTCCCAATTGAATCGAATAACTACTGTCGGAAGTAATACTTCAAAATGGGTACTCTAGAGAGTTAGTTGAGAGGGGGTAAGGAAGTGGAGTACCTCTACCCCTATGACAACGAAAAGTGGTGGTAGAGGCAATCGTGGCAGTGCACGTCGGCGAGCGAGGCAGCAACGTGCAGTGGCGTGTGACGAAGCGAGATGGCAGGCGAGCGAATGATGGCGAAGCAGTGGGCTGCGGTGCTTGGTGGAGCAACGACGGCTGTAAGAGAGAGAGACGGCGGCGTGCTATGGTGGTAGGCATCGCGAAAGAGGACCACGAGGGATGGGCGGCATGCGTCGGCATGCGTTGAGCCGAGGAGGACCATGGCGAACCGAGAATCGGGGGATGCAGCTACGTGACTGCATGCGATTGTGTAGCGTCGGTTAGCGAGGGGAGTCCCGAGAGAAAGGATGGCAGCATGCGTTGGCATGCGTTGGGTTTTGGACCGAAAGAGAAAGAGAGGGAACTAGGGGCGGAAGAAAGGGGAAAAGAGAAAGAAAGAAAGAAAGAAGAAAAAGGAAAGAAAGGTTGCATGTTTTTTTTTTAATTTTAAATTTTGAATTTAGATTTTAAATTTTGAAAATTAAGAATTAAATTTCAAGGTGGAATGAAAAAACTTATTTATTTTTTTTAATTATTTTTTTAATACATATCTTTCCCTTTAACATGACGTGTACACGTCAAGAAGGCAAGAACCTTTCTGATGAATGTTCATTGAGTTCAAAATTATCACGTGCTCGGTTGACGCGGGCGCATCATAAGGGTGAAAATCATTTTCATGAAAACTTTGAAAATGACACATTATCACGTGCCCAAGTGATGCGGACACGTCATAAGGGTGGAAACTCTTCTGATGGAGAGTTGGTAAATTAAAAGTTACCCTGCGTTTTGTTGACGCAGGTGCGTCATGTTGGTCAGTCCGCTCCAGGATCGAAGGAAGAGCTTTTCAAGTAACTCGACGTGGGCGCGTCACGAGGATGGAAACCCTTCTGATAAAGCACCTGGGAATTGCATATTATCATGAGCCTTGGTGATACGGGTGCATCATGTTTGGGGAACACCTACTAATCATAAAAAACAAAACATTACACCAAGAATTTGGAAAAACCTTAAGAAAACAAATTGAAGTGACTAACTAAAATTGAATAAATAATTAAAAGAAATTGGGTTGCCTCCCAATAAATGCTTTTTTTTAACGTCTTTGACTGGACATGGCTAGATGTCGCTAATCGAAATAATTTGGTGTATCCAGATGTATCATCTCCACTTCTCCACTTGGAAAGCTCTCGTCATAGTATTTGAGACGATTTCCATTAATCACAAACTTATTGTCTGTCTTAGTGCTCTGGATTTCTACTGCACCATAGGGAAAGACGCGAGTAACAATAAAAGGACCGATCTAACGGGAACGCAATTTACCTAAAAATAACTTAAGTCTGGATTAGTATAGGAGAACTTTCTAGCCAATTTCAAAGGTCGTTCTAGAGATTTGTTGGTCACGAAACTCCTTACTTCTCTCCTTATAAATTACTGCGTTCTCATACGCTTCATCCCGAATCTCCCCCAATTCTTGCAAGTCCAACTTTCGATGGGCACCGGTTTCCTGTAAATTCATATTACATTGCTTTATCGCCCAAAAGGCCTTGTGCTCAAATTTCACTGGGAGGTGACACAACTTTCCGAATACCAATCTGTAGGGTGACATTCCTATAGGGGACTTATACGCATTTCGATAGGTCCAAAGTATATCTTTCAACCTTTGACTCCAATTCTTCCTATCGGGGCGAACAATTTTCTCTAATATCGACTTAATCTCTCTATTCGAAACCTCCGCTTGACCATTGATTTGAGGTTAGTATGATGTTGAGATCTTGTGGAGTACACCATACCTTCGAAATAGTGCAATTATGGTCTTATTACAGAAGTACGTCCCCCTGTCACTAACACTAGCTCTTGGTATTCTAAAAAGTACAAAAATATTGGATTTAATAAAATGTGAAACCACTTTTGAATCGTTAGTCTGAGTGGCTCCAATTTTCACGCACTTGGAAATATAGTCCACTACCAATAATATATATGTAAAACCAAATAATGCAGGAAAAGATCCCATAAAATCTATACGCCAAATATAAAAAATTTCTATAAAAATCATCGGGACTTGGGGCATATGATCTCTATGAGTTATATTATATACCTTTTGACATCAATTGCAGGATTTACAAAACAAATAAACATTTTTAAATAATGAAATCCAGTAAAGTCCACTTTCCAATGCCTTATGCGCAGTTCGCTTTGATCCAAAATGACCTCCGCATGTAAAAGTATGACAAAAAGTTTGTATTGATTGGAATTCAGCTTCACTTACGTATCTTCTGATTCCTTGTTCTGTGCATCTCTTTCACAGGTAAGGGTCATCCCATATGAAATATTTGGTATCGCTCTTCAACTTGTCCCTCTTTTCTTTACGCCAATCTGCAGGTAATTTAGCAATTACTAGATAATTAACTAAATCAGCATATCAAGGCACTTTAGAATTTAGAGAAAATTGTTGTTCATCAGGGAATGTATCCTTCAATGGCATGTTATCCTCTCCAACTGGTATGCGATTTAAATGGTTAGCTACCGAATTCTCCGAACCTCTTTTATCCCTTATCTCCAGGTCGAATTCTTGCAAGAGAAATATCCATCTTATTAGCCTCGGTTTCGTATCTTTCTTGGTCATTAGATACCTCAACTTTGTATAATCAGAAAATACAATAACTTTAACACCTAATAAATATGATCTAAATTTTTCTAAAGCAAGAATAATTGCAAGAGGCTCTTTTTCAGTAGTGAAATAATTTAGTTGAGTTGCATTCAAAGCTCGGGACGCATAGTAGATGGCGTGAGCTGCTTTCCCTACTCTTTGCCCCAACACTACTCCCACTGTATGGTCACTGACATTGCACACGATCTCAAATGGGAGATTCTAGTCAGGAGGTTGCATGATCGGTGGCGATGTTAATAGCTCTTTTAACTTGTTGAATGCTCTCTCACACTCAACATCGAATTTGAAGGCCATATCTTTCTGTAAGAGTTTGAACAGAGGAGCTCCAATTTTTGAGAAATCATTGATGAATTTTCGCTAAAAACCTGCATGTCTAAGAAAAGAAACACTTCCTGCATACTCGTGGAATAAGATAAAGTAGATATAATGTCTATTTTATCCTGATTAATCTCAATACCCTTAGAGGACACTACATGACCTAAAACTATCCCATGTTCAACCATAAAGTGACATTTTTTTCAGTTAAGCACGAGATTAGTTTCTATATATCTCAACAAGATCAATTTCAAGTTATCTAAACAATTATCGAAATTATCACCATATACACTAAAGTCGTCCATGAAAATCTCAATAATTTTCTCAACATATTTTAAAAAAATGCTCAAGATACATCTTTGAAATGTCGTAGATGCATTGCATAATCCGAAAGGCATTCGCCAGTATGTGAGTTTCAAACAGGTACGTGAAGGTGGTCTTCTCTTGATCTTCCGATATGATTGCAATTTGAAAATATCCTGAAAATTCATCTAAAAAATAATAGTAAGGTCGACAAGCTAATCGCTTAATCATTTGATCAATAAAAGGAAAGAAAAAATGATCCTTTTTTGTGACAGCGTTTAATTTTCGATAATCGATATACTACTGCCATCGGGTGGGTTTGCACACTTGCATGACCTCACCCTTCTAGTTGACCTCCACTATCACTCTTACTTTCTTTGGAAGTACCTGTACTGGGCTCACCCATGGACTGTCTAATATTGCGTAAATAATCCCTACATCTAGCAGTTTTAGTATTTTTTTTTCACCACTTCTATCATAAGGGGATTGAGCCTCCTTTGAACTTGCCGTACCAGTTTGGTATATTTTTTGAACCTTATTTGGTGTATATACACGGAGGGGCTAATTTCCTTAATGTCGGAGATGGTCCATCCTATCGCTTGTTTATACTTTCTAAGAACTCGGATTAACTTGTTCTCTTGTGTTTCTGATAGTCCTGCCAAGATAATTAAATTTCAAATGTTTAGACAGAGATTTCAATTCTATTATAGGTGCCTACACCACAGATGGTAATACTCTTTGGTGAGATTCGGGCACGAAGATAGGTGCGACCTCATACCTTGTCATAGTGATCGACAGCGATTGCAAAGCTCCAATCGTATATTTCAGCTCTTTACTCAATTCTACCTCATAAATTGTGTCCAACTCAAGGTGTTTGGTTAAAACAACTTTCAACTTATTCCTGTCAATAATTTCAAATACTTCCTGCACTGCAGGGTCAATAGCACTCACAGAAAAAATGGACCTAAAATTAGAATTCGATGGGTATTTCATGGTTTCAAAGATATTGAAATGAATAATTTTTTCATCAAATTTCATGGACAAGGTACCCTTATTAACATCAATTTTAGTCTGGATTGTGCTACAAAAGGGTCTGTCTAGTAGCAAAGGCGAGGGATCAAGGAAATGATCATCATCCATGTCAAATATATAAAAATCAGTTGTGAATACCAATTCATTAATTTTAACCAACATATTTTCGACCAACCTATCAGGATATGTATTCGTTCGATCAGCTAATTAAATTATTATCCTAATTTCTTTTAACGGACTTATGTTCAAGAAAGCATAGATAGATTTAGACATTACATTGATTGATACTCCTAAATTCAACATGACATTTTTAGCAAAGTATTACCTATCCTACAGGGGATAGAAAACATATCTAGATCTCACATTTTGGTGGGAGTTTCCTCTATAGAACTGCTGACACGTTCTCTCTCACAATAATTCTTACATCTCCCATCAGCTTTCTTCAGTTGATGCACAAATCTTTTCAAAATTTTGCGTACTTTGACACGTATTTGATTGCATCTAGCAAGGGAATGTTGATCTCTACCTTGCGAATTACCTCCAAGATCTCTTTCTCCTTGTTTTGCATTTTCGATTTCTCCAACCTACTAGAAAAATGAGGGGGATTAGTTTTAACCTCAATGATTGGGTCAGGGAGTACCACTGAATTTTTGCTGTTTCTGTCCTCCTCCTTAAGCTTTTTCTCGATTTTTTCTTCATTCTTGTCTTTTGGAGTCACGAGTTCGGATCCCTGAATTTTCTTCTCGCTCTTTAAGGTCATTGCACTTACATTTTTTAGGTTAAGTTTAGGTTGAGACAGCAATTTTTCGTGAACTTAGGATTCCAGGCGGTCGATTGCTAATGCCATCTGACTCATCTGACTCTGCATTGCTTGTATATGTTTCATTTGATTCCTTATATTTTATAGGTCAGAATCCGTCTTTTGTTGACTAAAAATTAACTGCTTCATCATTTCTTCTACAGATGGGTTTGAGCTTAGCGGAGGTGATGGCAGGTGAGGTTGATACTACTGTTGATACTCTTGCTGTTTATTTAATGCAAAATTTGATTGCCTATTTCCTCTATAACTAAAGTTAGGGTGATCTTTTCAACCCGAATTGTATGTGTTCGAGTACGGGTGATATGGCTTTTTCGGCGCGGGCACGTAACCAACCATGTTTACTTACTCGGCACTTTTTTCTTGAATCATTAGGCACATCTCTGTATAGTGACCTATAGCAGTGCAATTCCCACACACCTTGGCTTGTGGAAGATTTCTTACGGTCAATTGCCTAATAAAAGATGTTAATTCGGATAACTGCTATTGGATAGAGGATGTTTCTATCTCATTCACTCTGTATATCGGAATATCTTCTCTTATATCAAATTGCTGCGAGTTTTCGGATATCCCTTCAATCAACTCTCACGCTTCTCGAGAAGTTTTGTTCACCAACGCCTTTCCACTTACAGCATCAATAATACTCCTGTATCTGAAAAGTAGTCTCTCGTAAAAATATTGGATAAGTAATTTCTTGCTTATTTGGTGTTGAGAGCATTTGATGTATAACTTTTTGAATTTCTCCAAATAATCATAGAGCGACTCTCGTGAATATTGCTTGATACCGCATATCTCCTTTCTCAGACTTGCAGCCCAAGATGCAGGAAAATATTTTTTCTAAAATTTTTTCTTCAGCTGCTCTCACATGGTGATACTGTCTAGAGGTAAGTAGTACAGTCAGTCCTTTGCTAAGTCCTTAAGTGAGAAGGAGAATGCTCTCATTTTTATCTGTTCTTCCATAATTTTCGGGGGTTTCATACTATTGCAAATAATGTCGAACTCTTGCAAGTGTTTATAAGGCTTCTTACCTGGTAAATTATGAAAAGATGGTAAAAGATGAATTAGCCCAGATTTTAATTCAAACAAGATGTTATCATTTAAATTCGAAAAAGTAATGCATAAGGGTTATTGATTTAAATTAGGAGCAGCCAACTCCCTTAATATCTGTGTATTAGCTATAGTGATTTCTTCTCGATTGGGGTCATTCGGAGTATCGTCAAGCGAACTTGTTCATTCAACTTATGGATCGGGTCTTTGAGATGCAGCATTAGATTGCTCTTTTCTGAGCTATTTGGTCTCTTTTCGCGTTCGACGAGCAGTCTTCTCTAGCTCAGGATAAAAAATCAATTTGCCTGTATGAGAAGCCCAAGACATAAACTAGAAAAATGTTAGAAAATTAAAACGAAAATGAACTTAAAAGAAACAAATTAACTAACGCTAGCCCCCGACAACGGCGCAAAAAATTGACAGGTTATCGAGCCCGTACAATAATAAATGCCTACTCAAACAAAATATAATTTATGCAGATAGTGATACGTAGAGTCGAATCTACAGGGACTGGGATATTTGTCTCTTTTAAAATTCAAACTAACGATGGGGTTTTTTTTTTATAGCAATGGTAATAATTAAATTGTTTGACTAAAAGTAAATAGCCAACTAAAATTTAAATAACAAACTATTAAAACTCGAATTAATAATGACTAAACTCTAGCCAAGAAATAACTTCAGTAATGGTTAAATTAATTGATCATCGATGCAGAGATAATTCCAATTATTAACTAATAAATAAGTTATAGCTGCCAAACAAGCGATGACAGTCAACTCTTCCTTACTGTATCGACGACTGAGATACGCCCGTCAATTACTACTCTAATCGAGAATTAATTCTAGGTACGCCTGTAAGATTTAATTCTCCAATTGCCTTACGTATTAGAGGAGCCCTATTCTAACCAAATAACACACTACCAAGGTTATTTTAGATTAGTCTGTATATTCTCCTGACACAAACCCAATCATACCAGTTATCACTATTTTAGAGCAATTGAACAATTACGGATTCAATACACTAATTGACATTAGATTGCTAAATTAATTCAATGTCCGGGCCCGTGATATTCAATTAATAAAACAACCATAAGCACTACAATCAGAAAATATGCAAAGACCAGTAAATAAGATAAATAAATAAAATTAATTCAATCTCACAATTTTTAGATAAACCAAAGCATCCGTTGCCCCTTGACTAGAAAAAGAGATTTAGTTCATCTCTGTTGGAACAATCTCATGCGAAATCGTGGAAACAATTGTAGCATACATCGTTCCTCAATGCGATGAAGAAAATAGATTCAATTAAGAATAAGCAAAAGATATGCTAAGTCAAAAGAATGACCAATTGTTTCTCCCTTTGTTCTGACATACGATGGAATCAATAGCCACAACAAGATGAAAAGTCAAGAGCAAAAAGGAGTTAAGATTGACTGTGCCCCTTTTCCTCTCAAATTTTTTTCCTACTGCCTATCCGACTACCAAGAGGAATAGAAGGGAAGACTCCTAGTTGAGCCTGACCTCCGTCCTCTTTGGAAATTACTAAAAACAGAAAAAGGGAAGTTCCCCAAAATTTTCTCCTAGTTTGCCGCAGTTGACCACTGGATAAGGGAAACAATTTCCGTTTGGACTCTTGTTCCCTTTTACTGTTCAAACTCTTCTGTTAACTACCGTCAAATTAGTACCTTTTTATGGTATTTTGTTCTATTCCATGCAATAAATACAAATTTTTAAAAGTGAGTAGAATCCACTAACTAATGCACAGTTGGTAAGATAATAGGAGGGAATTAATTATAAAATAAATGACAATTATCGTGTACCTATACACGCAATTTATATCATAAAAATCCAATATTTAATCCTCATACTTTTATTTTTTTTAGCCAGAAACTGAATCACCACCAATCGAAATAGGTACCTAAGTACCAACTAATGAAATTTTTTCAAATAATTCTAAATTTTTTAAAATATAGACCATAATCCCTTGACCTACATTCAAGAAGAGTTTTATAACTATCTCTAGTGGCTAGAGTAGTTGGTTATTTAATCCTCATACTTACTAGAGGAAAACTTGTGTCTCCATCGACAGAAAGAAGCATACAAAATTCAGCTCCTTATGAGAAGTAAAAGACTAGAAAGGTATAAATTACAAGTGTGTGTGTGTGTGTGTGTGTCTGCTTGTTCTTGTGATATATGAAAGATGACAGATAATAGTGACACATGTTTTGAGAAAAAACTCGCCAAAAAAAAAGAAAGAAAAAGAGAATAGAGAATTCTTGAACTTACAAGTACTGTTTTATCTTGCCAATCAACCTTGATTTTTCCTCTAAACTACATCCAAATTATTATTTGGTTCTTAAATGATTCTACAAAATATATTTAACTCTAAAAACCTTTTACCATTAGTAATCAACCATATTTCTGTCAGCTTGAGGATAACCTGGCTTGCTTTTGACTATTGAGTTTTGTCCATTAAAATCACTAACCAGATTTACTAGAGAGGCAAACTGCCTGTTTGTTAAGTTGAAGGGGGCAAAGTGCAAATGTGGTGAATGTTGAATGAATTTTTTTTCTTTTCATTTAACCCTAGTAGCCAACAAATCGTTGGCTTGTCTTGGCTATAGATGACTTGTTTATGTTATTCCTGATTTGGCACCAAAAAGTGGGCTTTTGAAGGATATTGCCAATTTTAAGTTCTCGGCCATGTTACTAATGCATTACTGTTAAATGCTTTAACATGTATAATATGTTAATCATTAATTATCTTACAACTATTAAATAAGTAGTTATGTGTGACAAACTTAGCTTTTCTTGCATATTGATATCGGCTGCTCCTTGTAAGTTTTCTCTCTTAAGTTTGATAATTGTAATTCATAGTTCCAAACATAATTGTATTTTTGTTCGAAGTACCAGATATTTGATTTGTCAAATTTGTTAGAAATTTGAGGACTAAATTGATCCGGCATTCATAAATTAAAGTAAAATGTTGAGTGTCTAATAATTGAGAAAATTTTAAGGACTTTTAAAGGCAATTAAACCAAATATTAGGTCAATCAACCATATAGCTTTGCAACAGTAGACACAAATGATTTTGGAGAAATGTATAGCTTATTTTATTTCTTTGTCTTAGAATTCTTACTACATAATAAATTTTGGTCCCTCATATGTATAAAGGACCCTCCTCTCTGGAGCAACAAATGACTGGGAATAACCAACAACCCCCACAATAAAAAAAATAATAATAATAAGTAGAAAACATAAGAGGGAGAAGAAAACATCCTAGCACCGTTTTATTCCTATGAGTCTAGGCAGTTGCAATTGGACCCATGGTAACATTGGCTTCCACGTTCTTCATGAGTTCAAATCTTGGCTCTTTGGCCTGGAATTTAAGTCCAGCATACAGTTTCATGTAGTCATCAAAAACAAATTTTGGGTAGACTTCTTTTCTTTCTTCTGCTTCTTTTTCCAGTAGTGCTGGTGCTGGATAAATAACTGCATCATTGCCTGGATTGTAGAATGAAGCAAGTGACATCCTATTTCCATCTGTTTGAGCTATGACTCGGTGGAGCACACTTTTGTATTTACCATTGGTAATCACCTGTGATTAATTTGTAACATAATTAGAATCCTAAATAGAAAAGAAATATATGAATAAACAGTCAATTCGATTTATTAATTTTTGCATAAATTAATATTGATGTTTAGTGTTGCTTACAAATTACAATCACCCTCTAAATCTAGTATGATATTCCGTAATTATAAGTAATTTTTATGAGAAATAATCTATTCATAAGTAATATTTATTTATGAGGGACGAATGTAAATATACGTAATATGTTGGTATGAAGGTAAGAAATCTTTTGTTTCTTTTATTTAGTACTATCATATTACTTATAAAAGTATAAATTTTTTATCCCAAGAAATTAAAGTGTACCTCGAGTTGGTCACCAAGGTTGACCACAATAGAGTGCTTCATTGGAGGGACATCAACCCATTGATCACCCTTGAGGAGTTGTAGACCACTTACTTTATCATCTTGGAAAAGCAAGATAATCCCACCAGCATCAGTGTGTGGTCGAAGTCCCTTAATCAATTCTGGCTTGGGACATGGAGGGTAGTTGCTAACCTTGGTGCCAAAATTGGGACCTTTTGAACCATAAAAGGCTTTCTTCAAATAGCCCTTCTCAAGACCAAGATTTTCACATAGTAAATCAAGAAGTTCTTCGGCCAATTTTTCTAATCTTACAGCAAACTCCTTCATGAGGGTCCTGCATCATAAGCAAAAAATAATGAGGAAAATTTGATTGGATAGGTGGAATTAATAAAAAAAGAGAAAAATAGCCTATGACAGAGCTATGGATGTATCTTGCTTTTTAGGCGTTGACAAGGGAATATTTTAACATATTTTAAGCAAAGTTGTCAATAATTGTGTCTGATGAAAGGCTATTTTATTGATAAACCTGAATGGAAATCCAAATCTATCTGTTTCTTGAGAAGGGACGAAGAAGTATGGCTGCATGTGTAGCATGCTCAATCAGCTCAAAACTTCCTGTTGTGTTGGGACCTAGGAACTAACTATAGCGCAACAGTATTTATGGTTTTCATGCTCCTGTTAAGATCTTGTCTTGAATAACTTTCCACATCTGTAAACGACACTCTAATAGTACAAGGACGAGAAGAAAATCCGTGCTTAGAACACAAATAAAATGTTAACAAAGACTCAAATTTACAACCTTTAACAACCAAGCTATGAATTATTACAAGTAACATAAAGACAAATTCATACTGATGATTTCTTCAATTTTTTTTTAGTTTTCTTTCTGTCAGCAAAATGATTACTTATCCACATAAGGCTTGCTTCAAAATATTTCTTGAAGTGGGAAATGTGCTATAATTATTACCTGTATTCATCATCTAGATCAGGGACTTGTGAAATGTTTGAGACAGGAAGGTGGCGCAAGAAAAATGTGCTCTCCCAATCCATATCCGTAATCTCAGCTTGTACACCCTCTAAAGCCTTGCTTGCCACCAACTCCTTGAACCTTTGCTCCATGCATTTCTTGTAATGACCTTTTGTCAATCTTTCAACTGTGTCCATCATCTCGTGTGGGATTCCATGGTTCACCAACTACATCAAAGTTTCAAAAGAAAAGAAACAAAAGTTAATAATGTAAACTTCTTAGAACCATTAAAATTAAAACAAACTCATTAAAATGTAAACCTCTACAGCAGTTTGTTACATCAAAAAAAAAAAAACAAAATGAGGTACACTAGTTTGCCTTATATCAGAAAGAAAATTAAAAAAAAAAAGGAATGTGTAGTACCTCAAAGAAACCCCAGTTTTCACAAGCATCCTTTATATGCTCCATGGTGGAAGCTCTCTTGTCACCATTGAGGTTTTTCATGTTGATTACTGGGAAGTTCTCCATCTTACTAGCCTTTGTGGTGGCTACTTTTCTTGCCTAAATGTGTGTTTTGTGCGTGGGAGTTGGATTTTGTTGTGTATTTTGTGTGTTTGTGTGTTGTGTTGTGTGTGGGATTTGGATTTTGGGGTGGCAATTTATAGGAGAAAGCTGGCAAGAGTGGAGACTCTGAGAACACTTGAAAATCATGTAGTGGTGGAAAGGTTGTAAATGGATGGAAATTTCCATTTGGCCCACCAACAACACATGACTTAAATTCCAGTTGTTCCAGGTCGTTTTGCCTTGTTGGACCATCGTACCTGAAGTGCAAAGGTCCCACTTCTGATGGCTGGACATTTTCATCTTGACCGATAATGCGTGGCTGCCCTATTTTATTGTTATTGTTATTATTTTTTTTATCGCAATAGTAATATTTTTATAATCTAATTTATCCTAATCTAAAAGGAGGAGGAGTCGATGAGAGTTGAAATGCTCTCGGAAAAAGCCACTCAAGACAACCACATATAATGGTAAATTGGTGGGAGGCAAGAATTGAATCCTTGATCTCCCACACCACTAAAGACTAAATTGCTTGGTGGTGACCGCCAGCCCTTTGGGCGGCTAGCTATTATTATTGTTATTATTGTTTTGTTGAAATGTGATCTGAGCTGTTATCATACAAAACTGCTTGAATACTTGGATGGATTTGTATAATAAGATTTTTTACACTAGTAATTATATATATAATACTTACATTTAAATAAAAAGTATATGTCATGCACTTAAAATTGTTGAGAAACATAAAAAATTTATACGTTGATAATGTAGAATAAATTAATTCATACTTAAATAGATATACCATTTAAGTAATAATTCATGCATTTTTCAAAAAAAAAAAAGTAATAATTCATGCAAAAAATTTTATATGACCTATATCAAAATTTACAATTATACGTTTAAAATATGTTAACATTTATCTCATGCAACCTATACAAAAACTGATCTCCACCGTTTAAAATCAATTTTGCCTCCAACCGTTCCTTACCCATCATTTAGCAATTATTGAGGCGCACAAATCCCTTTTTTTTTTTTTTTTTTTTCATTCATCCATAAACCTGTGGCTGCCCGATGGAATAAGGTTTTCAAGCTTGGCAAAGTCCTTGGTCTAACCCATAGATGTTTTCACTTTCCTTACTGGTTCTAAAAGGAAACAGACAGTTTTATTGGCTAATTGATGGATGAATCCAACTTGGTTTTCTTTATCGTCGTGTTTGTCCTCTTTAAGAAGACAAAAAAAGGATAAATAGTTAAAACTTCTGACGTCTTGCATTACCGACTTTGTTTCATATATCAGTCAAATTTAAGTGATTATGTCAATCTTTTTTGGATTTTTATGGCAGTCGGCAGTGGGGAGTCACAAGGGGGCTAGGGGGCAGTTGCTCCCAAGTTCTGAAAAATTCCTTTTGATTCCTGAATACTTTGAAGATTTTCCATTTAAAATCATATTTTTGCCCCCCTTCCCCCATCTAATTTTTGCGTCATGAAAATTATTATCTTTTAGACTTTAAATACTTTTAGATTTCTATTTAGTTAGTTCATATACATAATTTAACTTCATAATACATGTTTTTTTTAGAACTTTATGTATTACCTCCCTGAAATTTGGTATTCAAGCAAAGAGAAGTTCGTTTTTCCGGTACATAAGAAATGAGAAGGTAGAGACATGAATAGTTATACGAATTTGATATATTATCATGTATCTTGATCCAATATTGGGGAAATAGCTTCCTTCTTGTGGTTTGTAGACTTACTTTTTATTATTACTCTATTAAAAATCATCTTAAGATCATAAAAAAACTTCTTCATATAGAAATTTGGTTTAAAATAATTTACATTGATTTCGGATTAACTATAAAGACCAAAATATTAAGCGATATAGTCACAAAAAATTATCATGCATTTTATAATTTTCAAATTTAGACTCATAAAGTAAAATTGCCATATTTTTAAGTTCACCCCCTCTTTTTAAAAATCCCTGCCCCACCATGCTAAATCTATTAACTGTATGACCAACTAATCCGTTCACTTGTTTTGTGGTTTATGTTAAAACCTTTTACAATATTAGTGAACAATTAACCTGAAGTACACTAATGGTGGATTTTAAATTAGTTAATAGGTGGTTCCACTGTTATCTAATCAGCAAAAGTTTATATTGATAGCAATTAATTTGAATAAATTTCATATACACTGTCAATACATACATTATCATGGTTAGATAAATGACACATGAGTAACGTTTGAATTTCAAATTCAAATTTTATACATGTGTCATATATCTAATGGTGATAGTGTACATAAGATTAATCCATTTATTATACGCAGTTTATTGGGTGCATGATAATGTTAGAATTTCAGAATGAGTACATTAGTTTATTTGGTATGTGTATCGTGCCGTCCGACCGCAAATAGAAAAAGCCATGTAGAAATCAAGTGCATATGCATTTGGATGCTTCTTCGTATTAATTTATCTCTTCATTTGCTCACCCCTTCTTTCCCTCTTCTTTCAAAAATTTCTTCAGCTAACGAACTCCACCTCTCATTCTCCAGTTCCCCTGGTCTTTCTCCCAATTGTTTTTGTCTTTGCTTTTGAAATAAATTTTTCTCTTCTGGGATTTTCCTAGTAAGAGTTTATTCTCGTCTGGCATTTTCCTAGTAAAAATTTCTTTGTTTCTTAATGAGAGTTTTTTATGGTTATTATTTTCTTTATTTTCTATGTTCTTGTTAGATGTGGGGTCTTTTAAATCAATTTGGTACAATCTGTTTGGAAGCAGAGTTTAAAAGTAAAATGATCTAAACTTTATTGTAATTTACTATAGAAATTGTAGAAAAAGATTTTAAGATGTAATTTTTTTTTCTTTTTCTTTTCTTTTTCCTTTTCCGGAAGAGATGGCCGGTGTCGGAAGAGGTGACCGGCACCGGAGGTGGTGGTGGGTTGATGTGGGGGAGGAAGAAAAAGAAAGGAAAGAAGGGAATTCTTTTTTTTTTTGTATTTTTTTATATTTTTGAAGTGTTTATATTAAAAATTTTGAGAAGTTTTTTGGGTTAATATATATAAAGTTGTTAAAAAAACTTATAGGAGAAAAACTTGGCCTTTAAATCAATTGTTTCAGAGTTTGAAACTAAAATTTATATAATCTGTACGTGGAAAACATGCACGAATCATGCATTGGAGCTACAGAGAATCTGTGTTTGTAAGAAAATTTTGGAGCTTTATAGTATTATTTCTTTATTGATTTCTAAGACGTGATGAAAATCCCTTTTATCCGTTGTTTTTTTTTGTTGCATGTTTTTCACGTATTTGTTACCAGTGGTTCGGCTTTCTCTAATTGATTGAAATTCTCTTCTTTTTCATATACATACAAAAATCTTGGTTGTTTTTCACTTGGTTGTGTATTGATTTTGTGTAAATCGTTTTTAAGCTGTAGTTGTCTTCATCGGGCATGTGATTTGTTTCGTACAAGATGGTCCATTTTATGTTATGGTCGGCTCTAAAGTTTTGTCTTCTTCACATATATTACACCTAAATAAACATCTTTTTGGTTTTTCTTCTTTTGGCTGAATCACCTAAATAATGATCTGATTCTTTACAATTAGAAAGGTAGATTTAGATTTGACTTTCGAGTAGGGGAAAAGCTATGTGAAGAAAAGACGGGGACGCCACGAGTAGAGGTGGCGTAATTGGAAATGGGGGAAAAGATATTTCGATTTTCAAGATTTGGTTAAAATTCATTTTCCTCAGTTGAATTTTGTGTCACTTTCAAATTAATCCTTTAATCTTTTAGAAGCATCAACTTGGACCCTTAAAACTTTTTTTTTCCCAAATTATATAGGAACCTTTTTTATTCTTGTTTTTTAAGCCATTCCAATGCAAATTTGAATTCCTACTCTTCTCTCAAAACATATTACGTTCAACAGTGTCCAATTCTTTGACTCCAATTTTAATAATGAATTCCTACATTTGGTATCGAGTATTAGTTCTTTCTTATGGAATTAGTTCGTGAAACTACTCTATTTAAATCTTTTTCAAAAAATAAAAAAGTTAGGATGAACCCACGAGGTATATCGGCCAAAAATGATGTGATGAAAGTATGTATCAGAAAAGGTAAAATGTGCACAAGCATAATGCCAACACTTGAAATTGTGCTGAGGTAATTGTATCAGTAAAAGTTAAAAAGTTAGAGAAAGTGGATTTATAAGCTTGCTATTTGTCTGAGGCAGCTATTCCGGATATATATTTTTTTTACTTTTTTTTTTGGATACTAATGGAATTACTTCTGTTGATTTTGCTGTTTCTTGTAATAACTTTATCCAAGTTTCAATAACACTTCAATTGAACAAAAATTAAAATACTTATAGAGAAATTTTAACTGGCAATATGTATGATATGGACCTCTAAACAACAAATGGTTGGCTGGTTTGCTGAAGAATCTAGATAAGTCATTACAAGAAGGGTCCAGCTTTTTTCCTTTTCGAAGAATGGTCAAGTTGATTTAGACAGGACCTTGGCTACCTTGTAATGGTGAAAAGGAATGTAATTTGAACCTTGACAATTGACTTGGAATACAAATTCTGGATTCCCCCCAACTTCTTGGACATTGAAGCACGGCCAACCAAATGGGTCTAACTTTCTTGGTGGTTTTTTTTTTTTTTTTGGGGGTCTTATTCGTAAGAACTAATCAAGAGATACAAGTAAGTTAAATGGTTGAAGATCATTTTCTAAAGGCAAAGAACAATGCTTGTCATCATTATTAGAAAGAAATTTTGTAACAACAAATTGAAAATGTCATTAGGTCTAATATAGCGGGTCTACTTATTTTTCTTTTTCTAATAAAATAAAAATATATTTTTATTTCATCAGATCTATATTAATGACAGAGAGTACATTGACACATGCCAGGAAATGAACAAATTTGAAAAAAAATCAATATATCTAATACATTTAAAAAATAATAGATATTACACTTTGAAGTTCCAACATATTTCAAACTCAAATAAATCACCAGTAAACCAATGAACATTTGTGTATGTTAATACTGTCTAATCTATTGTTCAACTAGTTCAAGCTCAAATTCTAGGATGAATTTTGATGGGAGGGCCTAAAAATCCTAATTTGGCATACAAAATTTGAAAAAACTCTCGGATCTAATAAAAAAAATTAAGGCCTTGCTTGCCAAATTGGCAACCACAATTACAGTAGAACAAATTGATTTGAGTTCCTCCACTGACTCCATGCTTAAGGCTATCTTTTTGTGGAATACGCATCACATCTATATGTCATGGTGATTCTATCTATGAAGCTCATAAAATTTAGGTAAAGTGAGCATCCTGGTCTTTGAACTTTAAACGAAAGTGTATTCCTTGGGTTATCAAAATTTTCCATTTAAGTTTAAATTAGTTTCAAATGAGTCTGCCACCAAAGTCCACTGAGTTTCTCCGTTGACACTACGAATTGCGGGCGCGTGCAAGGAAATAAGAAAGGTTAAATAGGTTCGTTGAAGGATATATAGACAAGCGGAAAATTTTCAATTTTCAGATTTGGTTAAATTTATTTTCCTCGATCGACTTTGGTGTCATTTTCAAGTTAATCCCATAGTCTTTTAGATGTATCCATTTGGATCCGCAAAACTTTTGTTTTTCCAGCTATCCTGGAGTCCTTTTTGCCCTTAAATTTGAAGCTATTCCAATGTCAATATAAGTTCCTAATCTCCTCTCAAATTATACTAGTACTAGTATAAATACCCGTTCTACGCACAGCAGATTACATTCTTGAAAAAAATTATAATCTATGGAGAAATTTAAAAATAGTAAAATATTATAATCACGGGCACATGAAAGTATATTTTAAAAAATGAAACTTGTAACAATAGTTCAATATATGATAAAAACATCTCCATTATTTATAAACTATCACTTTTTTTTTCAATAGATTTTATTTATTAAGAAGACCAAATTACATTGTTGAAGCAGAAAGCAGAGCCCAGGGTTCTACTCTCTCACAATCTGTGCTCGAACAAAAGGAACTTCCTTGCTATCTAGAAGTATAATAGCTCTAACATCCCTCGGAAGTTGCTGGAAGGTCGTGGTAAAAAAGTCAGCCTAAGCCTCCATCGTTGCTAATTTATCCGCCACGGCGTTCGCTTCTCTAAATATGTGTCTAGCAGTGGTATTGAAACTCTGAAGCATGGCTCGAATCTGCCGTAATGTGTTACATAACGGCCATTTTGCCAAGGCCCCTGAGCCCAGCAAGTGGGCCAACCCCGTCGAGTCCACCTCCACTAATAGCCTCTGAACCCGAACCCTTTTGCAGAGGAGCAAACCCTGCAGTAATGCCAAACTCTCGGTGGTCAGCACGTCAACATCCCCGAATTCCTTATAGAATGCAAAGATCAAGCCACCATCATAGTCCCACAGCAAGCCACCTCCCGATACCCTCCTACTTGAAACACTGGCATCCGTGTTCAACTTGATGACATCTTGTGGCGGTGGCTTCCAAGAAATCAGAAACCGCCGTGTTGCCTGTGGCCGCCAAGCAGCAAATAACACCCATGGATCATCCGAGTCACCCTTGAAGTGCGCCAAGGACCATAAATTTGCCCTCCCCAACTGCTCCACCTCACTGCCCATCGCACAAATAACCCCCTGTGGCTCCATCCGAATCCCCTCAAACCTTGACTTGTTCCATGCTTGCCAGAGACACCATAAAATTAAACATGGAAGAGCAGTCCGTATATGATTTGCCGAGACTGATGAAGTAGAAGCAAACCAAGAGAGACACTCCGCCGAGATTGAGGGGGAACTAGTATGAAGAATTCCGAACCATCTTCGAAAGAAACCCCAAACCTGCTCCGCTACTGCCCCGTCGAGAAATAGGTGAGTCAAGGACTTTTCATGCAAGGAGCAACAGCATCACCGAGACGCCAGCTTGATGCCCTGCCGTTGCAAATTTACATCCACCGGAACCATATTACGCAGCACTTTTCACACTAGGAAGGAGATTTTGAGCAGCAGGATTCTATTCCATATGAACTTATCAGCCCTAGAGAGATTTCTTTTCTGCCGCAGGGCCTCCCACCCGTATTTGATTGAGAAAACTCCCGATGAAGACCCTACCCACACCATTTCATCCTCCTGGTCCGGATGTAAGGAAACCTCCTGGACCTGGCGAACCAAACCCATCGGTAACCAGGCCTGTAGCAACCCAGTGTTCCATCCCTTCTCTCCAAAAAACTCAGCTACTAGCATGTGTGGCGGGTCAACTACACCTACTTTCTCAACCAGGGGCACCTCTAAGAGCCACTTGTCATACCAAAAGTCGACAAACCCTTTACCCAAGCACCACCAAATCTTCGACTCCATAAAATCGCGGACCTGCTGTAACCATCGCCAGATCCTTGTGGGCCGGCTCACTTGCACCTTAGATGGGTGTTCCCCCTTGATGTACTTCACACGCATGAAATCCGCCCACCGTGATCTATTCTGGTGTAACTGCCACCACAGTTTGCATGCAAAGGCCACACTTATGTCCCCGAAGGATCGCACTCTCAAGCCCCCCTCCGATGTTGGGAAGCAAACCTTCTCCCATGAGGTCCAATGGATACCCTTCAAACCATTCGCTTTATCCCACAAGAAAGCATTGCATATTCTACCCAGCCTCTGGAAAACCGCTCGTGGAGGTCGAAGGACCTGCAGCAGATACATTGGAATGGAGGAGAGTACATGTCGGAACAGGACTAACTTACCCCCTCTGAGAGTAATCGGGAGCTCCAATGAGACAAACGACTTTTCATCTTTGCCAAAATTGGGTCAAAAAGTAAGCATGTCACTCTGCCTCGGGATATAGGGGCTCCTAAATATACGAAAGGTAGCATTTGTTGCTGGAACTGCAACTTCTCCCGCACCAAGGCAACCGTATCCTCCGACGCTCTGTTAGAGAGAATAAAGGAGCTTTTATCCCCATTTATTCTCTGCCCAAAGTAAGCTTGATAACGCGCGAAGAACGCTACCAGTGAATCTAAACAATCCTCCGAACAACGAGTAAGGACTAGCATATCGTCAGCAAATGCAAGGTACGGAACCCGAGAACCAACTGAGATATAATACCGACTCTCATTTTGTTCGAAGAGGTGCTGTAGCCCTCTCCCCAAAAATTCTGACACCAATAAGAATATAGCTGGAGAGAAGGGATCCCCCTGCCGAACTCCTCTAGAGGCCCTAAAGTACTCCCCTGGTGAACCATTGATTAAAGCCGAAAATCAATTATTCAATACTGTTCTGAACATAAGATCGACTGCTTGTTCCTGGAACCCAAATTGGCGAAGCATAAAAATGAGAAAATTCCACTCCACCTGATCGTATGCTTTTTTCATGTCAAGTTTCAGCATCAAATTGGGATGGCGCAACTTCCTATCCAGGTCCAAAGCTAGCTCCTGAGCTAGCAAAATGTTCTCTGTAATAGCCCTTCCTGGTACGAAACCTGTCTGCTAGGGGGAGATCAGCCTAGGAAGCATGGCTTGGAGGCGATTCGCCAAAATTTTGGAAATCACTTTCGAGCTCACGTTGTAGAAACTGATCGGCCGGTAATCTTTCCATTGAGCCGCCCTTGCACCTTCGGGATCAGCACAATAGCTACACTTGAGAATCCCCTCGGCTGCTGAACTCCCTGAAAGAACTCCTGAACCGCATCAATCAAATCATCGCCTATAATTTGCCAACATGTCTGATAAAAACCAGCCCCGAAGCCGTCTGGGCCTGGAGCGCTCTTAGGAGAGAGCGAAAACACCACTTCTTTGACCTCTTCCAAAATAGGAGGGCGCTGTAACTTAACATTGTCCCCATGAGTGATTCTTGGGATCGGGAAATCCAATAGGGGGGCCACTTGTCCTAACGCTTCGACGTGAACAAGTTTTGATAAAATTGAGTGGCCAAATGTTTAATGGCACCCTCGTCCTCCACCCAACGACCCGTCTCATCCTTTATCCGACCTATGAAATTCGTGTTTCGCCGTTGCTTGACTACGGAATGAAAGAATTTGGTATTGGCATCCCCTTCACGAAGCCATCTGATTGACGATTTTTGTCGCCAGAACTCGCACTTCACAGCCAGCGCCCTCGCATAACTTGCCCGAGCTTCCCCTAGCTTTCCTTTCGCTAATGCATCCCGCCTCTCTTTGAACTCCTTCTCGCTCTAACGGAGTACCTCCTCTGCTTCCTTGACAGCCTGGAAAATGTTACCAAAAACTTGCTTGCTCCATTGCCATAGGATCGGTTTAAGGTTAACTAATTTTCGATGAAACCCCACCATACCGTCGATATTAATCGACCCATGCCACGCCTGTTGAACCACTAACAAGAAGTTCGGGTATCGTTTCCAAACATTCAGATAACGAAAAGTCGGAGATCCGTGTCTTGGGTATCCGCTCTTGATCAAGAGCGGAGCATGGTCCGAACAACCTGGCATTAGGTGTGAGACAGTAGTAGTAGAAAATAATTCCGACCAAGCGGCGTTGGATAAAGCTCTGTCCAAACGCTGCCAAAGTGTCCCATTTGTCCAAGTGAAGGCCGAACCATCGAAGTCCACCTCCGCTAGGCCACAATTGAAAATCGCGTCGTTAAATTCCTCCATGTTACGGAGATTGGGAGGTGCCCCCACGGAGCGCTCCTGGGCATTCAAAATAACATTGAAGTCACCCGCCACCATCCACGGGCCCTCATTAATGCCATGGATTGACTCCATCGCCTTCCATAACTCCCGTCTCCCTACTCGTGTACATTTAGCATATACTACCGAGAAAAGGAAGGTAAATCCCCCCCAACTTATCTCCATGTTAGCCAGTTGATCCCCTACTTCACGGAGTTGGGCCACCAGCTCATCCTGCCACAAAACCCACATTTTACCTTCCAAAACCGAACACCCCTTTGAAAAGTGCAACATACGACAAATTGAAGGTAATTGCGAAGCATCCGTCATAAGTTCAATCAAAACAAGTAATCTTATGTGATTATCCACACATAACTTATGCAGATACCTTTGAGAATCCTTACGAGAGATACCCCGTACATTCCAAACTAGAATATTCATGCGACTTATCATTAGGTAAGGTAGAAGACTTAGCTTGAGAGAAAAATAGTTGCAACTTCTTATTGTAGTTTACGGGTCATCCCATTTTTCTGGAAAGGTTGTTCAGCAGCGCCGCATCACGGGCATCAATCACTGTTCCCTGAGGCACCTGCGCATCCAGAAGAGGAGAGTCTTTCAGTCGATGATCCAAAACCTCCTTAAACTGCATCAAGGCAAGGACCGAGCAGTACTCCTGAAGCTGCTTGTCCATTGAGCATGATCGCCGCAAAGGCGGAGCTCGCGACGACTCCAAGGGAGATGGGACTCCTACTGAGCGACCCCCCTTCGTTGCTCGAGGGGACGGCAGCTCCAGCCCGTCCTCCATGGAACCTAGGACTGCAAAGGAGTTGTCCAGTATCACCACACCATCTTTCCCCGGTTGGCTGCCCTCCACCCCTGCTGCGACAGTGTCTTCCTAAGTTGCCTCGCCTGCGGTCAGAACCACCGCCAAATCCAAACCCCTCCCTTGGTGCCCATCCCGCTGCCCATCCTTCTCATTGACGTCGTGAAACCCCAAAGGCGGACCTGCTGCCACCACCGTGGGCTGGACAACATGAGCAGCAGGCAAGTCTGTCCCACCCTGCTGGAGCCCATCCTGGAGCTCCACAACCAGCTCCGCATCTCGCTGTCTTGCCACCACTATGGGTCATTCCTGCTTGCCGAGGAGAGTTGCAGTCACGGATTCATTCTTCTTGTGCTCCTTCGGTATGTAGGCTTGGTTGGGAATCCCAATCTCCCTTCGGACAGGCCTACATTCTGGGTGGAGGCGAAAGCACTCCTGGTCCCCATGACCCAACCTCTCACAATGCCCATAGAAAGCAGGCCAACTTTTGAATTCCACCTTTTGCCACTGCCCATATTGGTCATCTCCTAGCCAAAGCCTCTTTATTGGAAGCTTGTCCACATCAACCTCAATTAGGAGCCTGGCTACGGATGGTCTCTTCATGCTCAATGTTGCCACATCCACCTGCAGCGGCCTCCCTATCAGCGAGCCTATTTTCAGCAACAATTTCTTGTCAAAAAAAGGAAGAGGTAGCCCCGGCAGGTTCACCCAGATGGGGGCTATGGCACAATCCTGGCCAGCCTTAAAGTCAATTGTCTACTTAGAGATTTGCATGGGAGAGTTTGTGGATAAACCATGTGCATCTAACAAACAGTCTCGTGTAATCTTGCTCAAGTTCTGGTCGTATCAGCACATGTTTAGTGTCCAGCAATCCCACCGAACACAATCCCTTCAGCCCCAGCGTCACAAAGAAACGCTGAACGATCTCTATTGCTGGCCTGTTGAATGCGAATCTCCCCACTAATGTGTTCTTGTAGGGTTCAGCCAGCCCCAACAGTTCTTGCCGAGACAGCACGAGTGCAGGTTCCCCCTATGGAAACCCAGAGTCCCAATATCCGTTCCCGCAGAGAGGTCACCGCCCGCTATAATGTCCGCAAACGACTTGGAGGGGTGGGGTAGTTCTCCATAGACAAGGTTTGGAGGCCAAGCAGCTGCCATAGATTGAGATACCTCCGCAACGTTGAAGAGAGGCGCCTAAACCCTAGCCGTGGGGTGGTAAACCTACACGTTCCTCCACCTTAACTTGACTTTTTAAACTATCGCTTTGATGAAGGTTGAATCCTTAAAAAAAATAGAAATTTATATCATAAATTGAGCGACATAAGGGTCCAATTAAATATAATTGAATATTTAATTGATAAGTAAATGAAATACTTACAAACATTTTGCCTTTGATTTGGTAATCTTTTATGAAGGTGTGAAGAGGGTAATCTTCTACGAAGGTGTGAACACTTTTCACACCAATCAACTCTGAGTACGAACGCTAGTATTTGGGGTTTAATTAATTCTGTTGATTTTTGTGGAGTTCGTACTATAAATAAGAATGCACCATTTTTGCATGAATTAATGTGTTGGTCAAACAATGCATCTCCATTTTTCGGACAATTAAAAGCATACATAATTCAAAATTATCTTTTGTTTTAGAAAGTTTGTAAATAATATTGTATAAAAATATATACATATAAATAATGTATACCTTTGTGTTTAAATCTCTAAGATAAGAAGCATTACAACGAAATATGAATTGTGCATGGCTGTATTGAAGAGCAAGGTATAGGTTACCACTGGAATCTCTAATGTCTATGTTAACAATTTATCTGTTAAGAATAAATTGTGATGTATGATGCAAAAAAGTATATTAAATTCTAAATATATGAAAATAATTACCTGACAATAATGTCGACTACGTCATTACAATGGATACACACAATTTTTGGAAAATGAGAATGACATGGCTGTCCACAATTTTTGCATAACTCATGGAACATATTGTCTATGTTGATACTTTGAATGTAAGCAAGTATTCAAAAATATTTAGCCTAAAACCATCTAAAGAATGTATAGATTACAATTATTAATTCGAAACTACATATAGATACTTGTTCATTACTTAATTAATTGAGAGGAATTGTACCGTAGGTATAACTACATATTCGGACATCCATATTCTCTTGGCATTTGATATAATAATATTGATTAATACTATAATGTATACGCAAAAAATTGATAGATATTTTTTGAGATAATTAAAATTGTATGAAATGATCATAAATCTAAAACTATATATTTGTACCAAATTAAATACTAAAGATCCAAACATTATTTTTTGTGAAGGAATATTTAATTTCTAGAAACATTAATAAATCTATAGATATAATAATTAAACTAAGTAAGCTCTCGTCTGCAACCTCCACCGCCGCTGCATGTTCATCTTCCCAACCAACTTTCCTTGGAGCCGCTAATCTCCAGGCCCACCATGGTCGCCCTCCAGTCGTCTGCTGGGGGGCAAGGCACTTCACCCTCCTTTCAGAGGAAGTCGTTCTCGGAGCTTTTCAACTCTCGTTCACAGCCGGATCTGTCTGTCAAAGCCACGGCCTCTACACACAAGGGGGAGCCAGCAATCCTTTTCTCGCAAGACGCATTGGAGACGCTAGCGAAACCGTATAAATTTGCGCTTGTTGGAAAGTTTTCCAAGGGTCGTCCCAAGATAGAGGATCTGCGAAAATTTTTTCAGACTCTGGACTTGCGGGATGCAGCGACCTTGGGACTGCTAGATGCCCGGCATGTCCTCATAAATTTGCACAATGAAGCAGATTACCACAGAATCTGGGCCCGAAGCATCTGGTATACGCAGGGTTATCCGATGAGGATATTCAAGTGGTCTCCTGCGTTCCATGTTGATAAAGAACCATCTACTGTCCCGGTCTGGTTCCAACTTCCTAAACTACCGTTGCACTATTTTCATAAAGAGGTCCTGTTCCAGATTGTTTCGACGCTGGGGGTTCCGCTCTTCCTGGACGCTGCAACTTTGGCTGCTTCGAGACCGAGTGTGGCGAGGGTGTGTGTGGAGATTGATTTGTTGAAGACGCGGCCCTCTCGCATCTGGATTGGTAATGGCAATCATGAGGGATTTTGGCAAAATTTTGTCCCAGAAAATTTGCCTGCCTATTGTGGGCACTGCTTCCGGCAGGGCCATGCGAAGACAGAATGCCACATTCTGCATCCGGAGTTGTGGCGACCCAAAGCTGAGAAGAAAAAGACGAGCATGCAGGAATATCGGCTGAAGCCCACTGATGGAGGGCCTGTGCCTGGACCAGTGGAGGCTGCACGTCCGCTGACGGAGGTGACAAGGGCGACTGAGGAGCTTGCTGGAAAGGTAGGAGCAGTACCAGGGAACGGAATAGCAGCAGAGGCAGTAGTGCCAGAAGTTTCTGCTCTTACTATTGCTGCAGCGGCTCACGGACCTAAGGTAGATATGGCACCGGAAGTGGCGCTGAGTGGGAATGGGGCAGCGCAGCCTGTCCTGGTAGCACCCGTGGTTATACCGGAGGCGGTGGGAATGGGCAATGGGATGGACCAGCAGCAGGGGGGAGTGGCGTACTTAGGTGTGGGTGAGGGGGATGGGTCGGAGGAGAGGTTTCCATCGCTGCATGTTGATTTGGGAGGTGTAACAGTGGTCTCCACAGCTGAGAGGTTGCACGAGCTACAGGCACGGGTTGGCAATTTATCTCCTCGCGGCTCAGCGTCGAGGCAACAGGAGAGGAAGGGGAAGGATACAATGGCAGCGCTGAATCTTGACCCAGTGCTTGTTACAAATTCGTCCCAGGAGCCTTACATTCCAAAATTGCGAGGTAATCGGGCTCATTTTCCTTCGGATCGTACTTTACGCTCTATGGCTAGTTCTTCACGAAATTCTTTTGCTCTGCTATCCGATGATTAGTGCGCTATTTTGGAATATAAGGGGTATTTCCAGAGGCCCTAATTTGAAGAGATTACGTAAATTGATTAAATTATACTCCATTCAACTCGTGGCCATTTGCGAACCTAAGGTTGACTTGGATAGGATCAACGAATTTAGAATGAAACTGGGAATGGACTGTTGCGTTGCAAACCAATGGTGGTCATTATGGGTATTTTATAATTCGGTCTGTACCTGTCACATACTTGGTGAGTCGGAGCAGCACCTGACATTAAATGTACAAATGCAATGCCTACCTTCAATGGTTGTACTCTCGGCTATCCATGCTAAGTGTACTGCTCAGGAGCGGAACCAACTGTGGCTCGACCTAGTACGAGAGAAACCATTGGATATGCCTTGGTTGCTTATGGGGGATTTTAACGTGATTGCCCAGGTGGAGGAAAAGAGAGGTGGGTTACCGGTTCGACCGGAGGAAGGGGGGAGCTCCTTAATTTTATGTCCTCAGCAGGAGTGGGGGATGCCGGTTTTACGGGGTCTAGGTTTACATGGTGTAATAATAGGCAAGGGAGGGCTAGAATATGGAAGCGGCTTGATAGGGTTCTGTTAAATGACTTGGCTGTGCACTCAGAGCATGGTTTTGGGGTACAGCATCTGGGGAGGGACCCTTCGGATCATGCACCGTTGCTAATTTCGGCCGTAACACGGCTTGATAATAAGCCAAAGCCGTTTCGCTTCCTGAATGTGTGGACGAAAAATACAGGATTACTAGATGTTATTGCCGAGAGTTGGGGTCAGCCGATGTCGGGGTCACCGCTACGTGTCTTATCGGAGAAACTGCGAGTTGTTAAGCAGGCATTGAGGACGTGGTCGAAGACAGAGTTTGGGGATATATTTGTTGCAGTTCGACAGGCGGAGAAGGCGGTGATGGAAGCGGAGGAGGACTATGATCATCATCCGCCGGATGCCAAGTGGGTGGGACTCCAAGAGGCAAGGGCCAGGTTGCGGAACAATCTTACTATTGAGGAGGGTTTTTGGAAGCAGAAGGCTAGGGTCAAGTGGGCTGTTGAGGGTGACAAGAATTCAAAGTACTTCCATGATATAGTAGCTGAGAAGCGAAGAAAGGCTATCATACACCGCATTCGAAAGGCAAACGGAGAATGGGTGGACTCTGAGGGTCAGATAGGGTGCGAAGCGGTATCATTCTTCCAGGATTTGTTCACCGCAGAGGCGAGTGTTCAACCACAAGACTTCCTGCGGGTAATTCCGAGATTGGTATCTGAGCAGGATAATCTGATGCTGACAGAGGCTCCGACGTTGCATGAGGTAAAGGAAGTTATTTTCTCAATGGATGGAGAGAGTGCAGCGGGGCCCGATGGATTCACAGGGAAGTTTTTCACCTTTGCTTGGGAGGTTGTTGCGGCAGATGTGTATGCAGGGGTGGTCAGTTTCTTCTGTGGTGCGGAATTGCCGAGAGGGGTTGCTGCTACTTCTATTGTGCTAATTCCGAAGGTGCAATGCCCACAGGATTTCTCACAGTTCCGACCGATCAGTCTTTGTAATTTTATCAATAAAATTATTTCCAAGGTTTTGGCTGATAGGCTTGCAAGGATTCTTCCACAAATTATCTCCCCACAACAAAGTGGATTTGTTCAGGGAAGGTTGATTTCGGATAGTTTTCTTCTCGCGCAAGAATTAGTTACAGATATGAAGAGAGGGAACCGTGGGGGTAATGTGATCCTCAAGCTGGATATGATGAAGGCATATGATCGAGTCTCATGGCCCTTCCTGCTGCAAGTTATGCGCCGATTTGACTTCAGTGAGACCTGGATTGACATGATTTGGAGGTTAATCTCGAATGTCTGGTTCTCGGTAATTGTAAATGGACTTCCCCAAGGCTTTTTCAAAGCCACGCGCGGGTTGAGACAAGGAGACCCTATCTCTCCGGCTTTATTTGTGATTGGGGCTGAAGTGCTATCGAGGGCTTTGAACGAGCTACCAGGACGGAGGAATTTTAATCCATTTAAGGTTCCAGTGGGCTGTCCAACCATAACCCACTTGGCTTATGCTGATGATGTGATAGTGTTTACTAGTGGTCTGAAGCTGTCACTACAGATGGTCATGGGGGCGTTGGAGGAATATTGTGCGGTTTCAGGGCAGAAGGTTAATCATCAGAAGAGCTGTTTCCTGGTTCATCCGAGGTTGCAGTCCCAGCGTAGGATCTTGATTGGGCAACTAACAGGCTTCCGACAAAGGAATTTCCCAATTAAATACTTAGGTTGCCCTCTGTATGTGGGACGGATGAAGAAAGAGTATTATGCTGATATTGTTCACTCCGTTACCAGCAAAATTTTGTCCTGGAAGCACAGGACTTTATCTTCTGGAGGCAGGATTGTCCTTATAAAGAGCGTCCTTGCATCCATGCCGATTCATTTGCTAGCCGCGGCTTACCCACCTAAGGGAGTCTTAAGGGAGTTGGAGAAGATTTTTGCTAATTTCCTTTGGGGCTCATCGGATTGGGGTCCGAAGTTTCACTGGTTGTCTTGGGTCGAGCTTTGTCAGCCTTATAATGAAGGGGGGATTGGTATTAGGCGGCTCAATGAGATTTTCGATGCATTCTCAGTCAAACTATGGTGGCTTTTTAGACAGAAAAGGTCGTTATGGGCAGAGTTCATGTGGGCAAAATATTGCGGGAATCTCCATCCTTGTCTGGCTGAGGCGGGCCCGAGGGGCTCAGCTACGTGGCGGCGGATGCGATCGGTGCAACGGGTGGCTGACGAGCACATTGCATGGATTGTTAGAGAGGGGATGATGGACTTTTGGCATGACAATTGGTTGGGTACCGGGGCCTTGTGTCAGAAAGTAGATGTCTTTTTTGAGCATCGGGTGCAGGACTTCGTTGATGATCAGGGGTGGAAGGCACGGGAGCTCCGGCAAGTTCTAGAACCCGGTTTGATGCAGCGTGTTTTAGATACGCGGCCGCCTGACATGAATGGCTGCGACTCGATGGTATGGTCTCTTACGAACACTGGTAAGTTTACTGTTTCGTCAGCTTACGCGGTTATACGACAGGAAAACAATCGGTCCTGGTTGGCCTCATATGTCTGGCATAAAAGTCTTCCTTTTAAAATTTCCTTCTTCATGCTCCGACTGTTATCTTCTAAGCTTCCTCTTCAAGAGTGTTTGCGGAGGCTTGGGATACAGGGTCCTTCCAGGTGCTGCTGCTGTGGGTCACCCCAAACGGAGGGGTTGGATCATGTATTCTGCACTGGTGACCTTGCCATGCAGGTATGGGGCTATTTTGAGACTCAGGCTGTTGATTCGTCAGTTTGCACGACTCGGCATAGGGTTCTGAGATGGTGGTTACGGCCTTCCAACAACCGGTTCTTGCGTTATATTTTTCGGGTTGTCCCGTCGTTGATTTGTTGGGAGTTATGGAGGGCAAGGAATAGCTCTGTTTTTGAAGGAAGGGGGGCAGGGTGTGAAGGAGTTGTGCGGAAGGTCCTCCAACATCTGGGGGATCTGTTTCATGGGCAATTCCCGGGTGTACGAGTGTCGTTTCTGTCCTGGAGAGAGTGTTGTGACTTCTTGGTCAGGCAACAGCGGCAATTTGCGGTTGTACCGGTGAGCTGGGTGGCTCCAGGTGGTGGGTGTAAGATTAATTCAGATGGGTGTTCGAAAGGAAATCCGGGGCTCAGTGGTGGTGGTGGAGTCTTACGAGATGAGCAAGGCAATTTTTTAGTGGGGCACTCTTGTTTTTTTGGCAGGTTGACGAGCTTACACGCGGAACTTAAAGCTCTGCTTTTTGGAGTCAGATTGTGTTTGGAGAGAGGATACACGGACTTGCACATTGAAGCGGATTCGCTTGTTTTGATCAATATGGTGCAGGGGATTTATGCGTGCCCATGGAGGTTGCAACAGGATATGGAGGAATTGATGACCTACAGGCCCCACTTCCGTGGCATTTCGCACTGTTATAGGGAGGTGAATAGACCAGCGGATACGCTAGCAAATGTTGGGGTGGAGCTAATGAGAGACTGCATTTTTGATAGTTTTGCTATGTTGCCAAAAATGGCTAGGGGGAATCTTAGGATGGATAGGTTAGGCCTTCCGAGTTTTCGGGCTAGGCTCCGCTGACTCTACGGACGTTAAACGATGCGATGGGCTTTTATGCTTGGTGGAATAAAATAAATGATTAAGGAAAAAAAAATTGAAAAAAAAAATTAAACTAAGTAAATTTAAACCGTATTGATACAAAGGGTAAACAAATCTATTTAAATATATATATATATATGTTAGAAGAGAGAAAAATTATATAACATATTAATTAGAGAAGACTTAGATACAAATATGGATAAAACTCAAGTATGCAAATGACCTACAAATTTTCTTCAATTAGGTTTGCTATCTAGGAGAGAGAAATGGTTAATTAAATTTTTAATACTTTCACACACAAGTACACACACATACATGTATATGTGCGTGTATAATTAAATTTTAACAATGGTTGTAAACCTAGAACTAATTTTGTGCTCAATTAAAAACACAAGATGTAGCAATTCATTTATCAATGAATATTCAATTTTAAGTTTATTTGAAAAGATAAAAATTGTTAGAAGAGATGAAAACTATGAAAAAATTAACTAATTAGAGAGGAGTTGGATACAAATATGGCTAAATTCTAAATATTCAAATGACCCATCAAATAATTATGCATGTTACCTAAGAGAGAGAAAATGGCTAATTAGAGTTAGTACTTTATATATATATATATATACATACATGTGTGTATATTCAAATTTTCCTACTCTAAAGACCATTTTATCGTGGAAATTATGCCATTGGTTGATAGTCTGGTGGTCAATGCTCATTCTATGGAGGTAAAGAATTCAAATGTTGAAATTCACCCTACTTAAAAGGTAAACATGAACAAATAGGCATAAGCATAAAATGTGGTAAAAGAGAAACATGTCTGATGTGACATGTTAGAACTAATAGCTCAGTAATATACTTAATACTATAGGACATTAGGCTGCGTTTGATAAAACTAAACTTTGAAAATTGAAATTTAAAATCTAAAATCTAAATCCATTAAATTATCCAATTATTAAGTATTAAATTAAATACGTTTGAGTGTATATCACATTCAGCGATAAGTAAATACCTTATCACTTATTTTTGGGAGCAAATTTTGTTTAAAAATTTTAGTGCCACTTAATTAATTCAAATATTCAATTTTTGGTTATCAAACATGTTTGAACATATCAAGATTTGAATCCATTAATTTTAAGTACTAAATTTTGATATTAAACAGTAAGTCGAAAATAAGTGAAGCACACAAACATGGTGTCTCCATGTACCCAAAATAAACTTCAACAAGTTAATTTATTTGAGGTTAAGCCAGTCATTTTAATCTAATAGTAATAGCTTCGTTCGTCTTATTTGATGAGTAATTGCACATAATGGAGAATTTCAATAGGTAGAGAAATTGTAAAGTTCACTAGTTCAGAGCATTTTTTTTTTTGGCTAACCTCGTACACGAGGGGGGGCGCCACTCCAGAATTTATTCAATAGACACATCGCATACAACAGTTGGTCTGAACGCGAACCAGGAAAGCTAATGCAACCGTACATAAGGTACTCGCATCCTATCTAGGCGGGCTAACCCCTGTATATGGTCCGGAAGTGTTGACGCACCAAAGCTTTGACAGACACCTGTGGAATTAGCTAGATTTGCAAGCGCGTCGGCAACCCCGTTTGCCTCCCGATAAACATGAGTGAAAGTGACCTGGCGGCCCCGCGCTAAGGTTTGGATGCGTGAGATAGTCTTCCATAGCGTCCAAGGAATTCTTCCATTGCCATTCACCATAGCCAGCAGCACCTGAGAGTCCATTTCAACCTGTAGGAAGGGAAAATCTGTGGAGAGTAGCATACCCTCCAGTAATGCCAAGGCTTCCGCTTCCATATTTGTCCTTGATCCCAAGAAGGATGAGAAACCGCATAGGACACTACCCCCCGAGTCACGTAGCACCCCTCCAGCACCAGAGGAGCCTGGATTCCCTAGAGATAAGCCATCAACATTCAGTTTGACACACCCGTCCGGTGGTTTTTCCCAAACGACCTAGCGCGGGAGCATCCGCTCACGTGGTGTTAGTCGAAGTAACAAACCCGAGTGGACCAGTTCCCCGTCATCCCGCGTCACTTGAACCAAAGGCCAGACCTGGGACATGTGATGCAACAACGATTGAATATTCCAGCAAACCTGCGATGTTGTTAAGATAACCCCCTCATAAACCGCCATGTTCCTAGCCTTCCAAAGTCCCCAACAGATTAGCGACGGCAACACCCTGCACAGCTTTCCCCGTGCAGAGCTTGGAGGGTGACAAAGCCACCATTGTTGTAGCCTGCAGAGAATGTCCGTCGAAGGTGCATTGGGAATCCACATTACCCTGGCCAAGAAACTCCATACCTCAGATGCTAGGAAGCAGCCCGAGAATATGTGCTCTTGAGACTCTCCATTCAGGCAGAACGAGCACTTAGAGGGGAGGTGAAGGCCAAACCTCTGGAGGGCATCAGGGAACGGGAGGAACTTATTAAGTAGCTTCCACATAAAAACGGCGATTTTGCAAGGAACTCGACCACTCCATACACTTCTCCTAGATCCAAGGCAAGCCCGTTTAGACCGCAGAGCCTCCCATGCTGAGGAAATAGTGAAATCACCAGAGGATGTTAGAGTCCAAGCTGGTCGACCCCCGTCTTCCAAGTCTATAACTCGGGTGACCTGTGCCACCGTATCAGAAACAGCTAGCATTCGTCGCCAGACTATGGATGTCCTGCGGATTGCCCCATTGTCTTCACTATAACAAGACCTCATGAAAAGAGCCCACAAGGAGGTGGAATGGCGAAAACGCCACCACAGTTTGTAGCTGAACGCCCCCTATATGTCTTTAAAGAATCGTATGCCAAGGCCATCTTCCTCCACTGGAAAGCATAGTTTTTCCCAGGAACGCCAGTGGTGTTTAGGGCCCAGCTCCGTCAGACCCCAAAAAAAATTCGCCATTATCTGTTCCAGTTCCTTGAGCACCCCGGATGGTGGGTCCATAATGGCTAACACGTGCGTAGGTATGGCCGAAAGCACATGCTTAATGAGTATGAGTCGTCCCCCCTGGGAGAGAAGTTTTTTCTGCCAGCCCGCAAGTTTAGTAATGAATTTGTCTATTAAAAATTGGAAGTACACCTTTTTCCGACGTCCAGCATATAGATTGCATCCCAGATACGAGAGAGCCAGGGCCCCATGCCTGAAACCGGTCATCTGCTGAATCCGTCGAATTTGGCCAGAACCACACCGACGCGATGATATGAATAAGCCCTTGTGGTTGTTAACCCGCTGGCCTGTTGCAGTTTGATATAGATTTAAGAAATGAACCAAATTCCCTACCAACCTCTTATCTCCCCGAACAAAAATGATGACGTCGTCCGTGAAGGCCAAATGTGTGACCGTTCGGCATCCACGCGGTGTTGCGTAGGGCGCCACACTACCCCCAGCTACTTGTGCATTCAGTCCCCTACTAAGGGCCTCGGATGCCAGAATAAAGAGGAGAGGGGACAAAGGATCACCTTGCTTAATCCTACGGGAAGCCTGGAAAAAGCCCCTGGCCCTGCCATTTACCAACACAGAAAACCAGCTGAGGGAGAGGTTATTCAAAATAAGGAAAATGAAACGATAGTCAAAACCAAACTTGCAGAGGAGCTGCCGTAAAAACCACCATGACACCCTATCAAAAGCTTTCATCATGTCCAATTTGAAGATGCAGTTGTGTCCGCGGGTCTTCTTGTTAATGGAGGCAATCATTTCCTGTGCCAGGAGAACATTTTCAGCAATATCACGGCCAGGGCAAAACGCAGATTGCTCCAGAGATATAATGCCTGGGAGAATAGCCTGCAAGCGATTGGCTAGGACCTTCGTAAAAATCTTGTTCATAAAGGTGCACAGGCTAATGGGTCGGAAATCTGCAAACGTAGCTGGGTTCGGCTTCTTCGGGATTAATACAATCAAAGTGCTGGCAATTTCTTTTGGGAGCGGAGTCCCAGCCAAAAAGTCCATGGTCGCTGCTAAGGCGTCAAGGGCCACTATATCCCAACAATGGCGAAAAAAGGTGCCAGTGAATCCATCCGCACCCGGGGCACTATCTCCGTCGAGCTCGAAGACCACCCCCTTTACCTCCTCCATTGTAACCTCCCTTAATAAGACTCCATTTTGATCTGCAGACACTAGGTTCGGTATGTGTATGAGAAGCTCATCAACATTGCTAGCCTCCTCAGCTGTAAGAAGGCGCTGGAAAAAACACACCGCTGCCTGGCCAATCTTGTCGTCATCCTCAAGCCAAATCCCTCCCTCATCCTTAATGCGGTGAATGGCCAGCTTTGATCGTTTCTTTCTGACCGATGCATGGAAATATCGTGTATTGGAATCCCCATCCTTCAACCAACACAGTCGCGCTTTTTGACGCCAGTAGTCCTCTTCCACCCGGAGACTTTGCAACAGGCTGGCTTTTGCCCGATGGAGATCAGCCCTCGTCTCATCCGTCGGGGCAGCTTCAAACAAAATTTCTTTTTGCTGAACCTCAAACTCGTTCTGCCGGACAGCCTGGAAGATGTTTCCAAAGTGCTGCTTGCTCCAGTGGCGTAAACATGCCTTTAGCCGCTTCAGCTTGAAAGCCAGCCGGTACATACCATATCCTTGTGTGGAAAGTTCCCAATTGTTCTGCACCGTCGGTTTAAAATCGGAGCTAGAAACCCAGAAATTCTGGAATTTAAAGGGCTTCGGAACACTAGCATCAGCGGAGCGCAGATTCACCAATAAGGGCGTATGATTAGAGGTGGCCCGGTTGAGATGCTGCACAGAAGTATTTGGTAAAAAATTGAGCCATTGCTGGTTGATTAATACCCTGCCCAAACGTTTCCATATCCTAACTCCTGCCCTAACTCCGGACCATGTATATGAGCTTCCGGAGAACGGCAGCTCCTGAAGATGACAGTCAAAGATTGTTGTGCTGAAATCTGAAATGGCATCCAGGTCCTGGTTAGCCCGACCCGTATACTCCGCTAGCGTACGAATAGCATTAAAATCCCCCCTACCAACCACGGTCTTGTGATCGAGCTAGCGAGAGTGCGCAGTTCAGACCACAGAGCACGTCTTCCCACCTTAGTACATTTAGCATAAATGAAGGAGGCAAAGATAGTCTCTGTCCAAGAATCATGACCCACCATGACGTGGAGAATTTGCTCCGAGTTATGCATGACATTAAAATGGAAACCAAAACGCCAAAAAACCCATATCTTATTTGAGGGATTAAATAAACAAAAATCGAATGATAACTTCACCCGCAAGGCATCAAGGTTGTACGCTTCTGTCATAGGCTCCAAGAGGACTAAAACGGCAACTTGATGCAGACGAACTAAACTGAGCAAGCGACGTACAGAAAGTCTGTTCGTCGCTCCCATAATATTCCAAATTAGGAGATTATACATTGGAGTTAGGGTGGAGGGTTACCATGCTGGCTTTAGCAGCTTGCCGTGTCAAGACCTGCCGGGGTAGAGGGTTGTGGGATCGCCTCTTCCGTGACCTTCGCGAGAGCACCATGGTGAATCCATCTTCATCCCGATCAGCAAACTTCCGTTGTACTCGCGGTCCCAAAGCCTTGCTGAATTGCTGGAAGGAGGCGACCAGTGTCCTCCTATCGCACGCACCCTCCTCTGGCAATTCCTCCCCATCCGAGAGGGATCCTTGTGGAGGCATCTTCTCATGCGGAGCCGGCGGAATTTGCGAATCATCGCAGATACTACCCAAAACTGATGGTGTTGCAGTTACTTGCAAAACGCCCTGCCCACCTTCGAGCTGCGCAGGGTCAAAATATCTGTGCTCAGCGGACTCTTGCTCGCCTTTGTGCACAACATCGCCGCAACCATCCAAAGCCCCTTGAGCCACCGCGTCTGCTTGGCGCTCGGCAGTAGAGCAATGGGCTCCACTTCCTCCCCCCTGGGCCTGACCCACCGCCGCTGGGAGGAGAGGTAACTCCACGGGCGTGAGCATTGGGTGAGTAGTATTGGGTTGTTGTGCGCCGCCCCTCATCTCTTGGGTTTGGGTGACCCTCGCTGCCGTAGCAGGCCTTGGTCCATCTCTGCGTTGTTTGGTTTGCCGACATCCGTCACTAGAGTGCCCCTGTCGACTGCAAAGCAGGCAATAAAGCGGCAGGTTCTCGTAAAGGACGCGTTGCCAAAAGCCATGGCTGCCTGTCCCAATCCAAACACGAGCCGGCAATTCCTTTGAGATATCCAGATCCACGCATAATCGAGCAACACTGGGCCGCGCCAAGGAGGCAGTAGCGGCGTCAATTTGTAGCGGGTTGCCAATGGTGCTGGCGATGGAGAACAAGGACGCTTTATCGAAAAAATGAATAGGTAAATGCTCCAATGCAATCCAGACAGGGGCTCGTGAGGATTCACTTGATACTGTAAAGTCAGGGCTCCACTTAAAAACACGCATGGGAAATTCTGCAATGCTCCACAAGCCCTTCGTCCAACACCGTAGGAAATCCTCCTCCAAGCAAAACCGTATGAGGATATGCCTCTGGTCTAGAAGACCAACAGCGAAGTTGGATTTGAAGCCTATCGCCGAGCATGCCTTACGGATGACCTCCAGGCTTGGGCGTCCATGGGAGAATTTACCCACGACAGCAAACTTGAACGGAGCAGATAGCTTTGCAATATCCTCTTCCGAAAACAGGACGGCCGGCTCCCCACGAAACTGAGCCGCAATCTTGATCTTGCAAGGAGACAATGACGAAGATGACGTCTGATTCTGGAGCACGGCAGCAAAGGAGCGGCCAGCCCCACCTCCAGGCGGCAGGAGGCCAGCCATAGAGAAAACCCTAAACTGTCAAAAATAGATTCTCAAGTCTGCAGTTACCAGAGAGAATTATTTCCAAAGACACCAAATTACTTACTTGTGCAGTTGCACAGAGCATTTAAATATAAAACTATGCATGCATCTTCAGAATGCAAAGTCGAAATAGTTCCTAATTTTTATTTATTAATTTATTATTTTTTAACAAAAGAAGAAAAATAAAGGAAGAAAATAGGTTAATGCTAAAATTTAGAAATGTTGAAAGAAGTTTAAATTCTCACGGCACTTGCCCATCATTAGTTTTTTTTTTTTGTATTTTTATCCATCTCCTTCCTTTTCTCTTTCAATTTAATATCAACTCCAACATTTAATCCTAAATTTTAAGTTAAACGCTTTCTATTTAGAGTCATGTTTGTACTTTACAACAATAAATTGTATGTGACATTCGCATTGCATCTCAATTTCCAATTTGGAGATATTTTACATTTTAAAGTGTTTTTTCTGTCCCACTATTATTTTTTTTTCATTTTACTCCACCATTAACATGTTTGATGTACCTGTTAAATACTAGTAATTGTAGTAGTGTTTTATAATAGCATCTAATTTTAAGTTCTCATCATATTCTTTGTTGGATTATTGTCACATTTGAAGATATTATGCTAATTTGTGTCTATAATCTTTCTCAGCATTGCTCTTGTTTCCTCACTTCTAGAGGTATTTACCTTGTTGCTCCCTCTATTTGTTTCCTTCTCCCTTTGGTTACATTGGTTGGAAACTAATTCCGCCTTACTTGGCTCTTTTAAAACTACTTCCCCATTTAGCACTCCCCAGTAACTCCTTTTGGAAGGGGATCTGTAGCTATTACTTTCTTTTTGTGGGGATTCTTTCCTGGGGTTTGCTCTTATCCAATGTCAATATTGGTTCTCTTGCTGTCCACTTCCCATTGAAACTCTTGTTTTATAGCCTTTCTCACTATGTCTAATAACTACACTTGTATAGTAGAAATTTGGGCATCTCTCATATTTAAACTTTATCCATCTCATGGAACCAATCACTTTGACAATAGTGCCCCTCAGTAGTGGCTGGAAAATATCAACCAAGACTTGCACCTTCAAGTGCCTTCCTTCTTTACCTCCTGGTTGAGGAATAATAACCTTTCTCACCCCCTGAAACACTGAGTTGCCAATGTGGTGATGGTGAAATGCATCTGATAGAGTACGTCCAGGGAAAATGACTCAAGATTGACTCTAGGAGGAGTGGGTGGAGTTATGGAAGAGTACCCATTGGAGAGCTTGAACTTTGAAGAAAATATTCTCTTTCTTTAGTCTAAAACCATGGATTAAGGAATGTTTTTCGATTTTACGCTTGAAATTATGCCCACATGTGAGAGGTGTGCTATTTTTAATCAGAAAAATAAGCAAATACGAGTACTATGACCAAATTGGCTCATAATTTATATGTTAGGAACTATTCTGACTGATTTTAAATGTTAGGCACCAAAAACAATTTTTGTGAAAATGTTAGGGTTCAATTTGGTAAATTTTCCTTTAAAGAATGTTGAGCTCCCACCAGTGGGGGGAAAAGACTCTCAATGAGAGAGAGAAAAGCTCTATTTGTGAGATAGTTAAATTCATTTGATTGAAATAGTTGGATTTTCCATTTTATTTTTTAAATTTCTTCATATTTGTAAAAAGCACATAATTATGAAATTTATTTGTGATATTTGTATGAAAATATACAAATGAATGAGAGATCTTTTCTCCTTGTATGTTTCTCTGTTTTTTTTTTCAAATTATCTATTTTTTGACATTGATTTTTTTACAATCTCAAATGGCTAATGAGAAATTTTGATCTATATAATAATTGGAAATGGAGTCTAAGGATAAGTAAATAATTTTTAATGTGCAAATTTTAATTGTAATTATCAACATTATTGAGATGTAATCAATTGGAGTGTTTTTATTTCTTTTAATTAGTGCCACATTGAAACACAATAATTCTAATTAAAAGACATGAGGGTGATTTAGGGATAACAAAAACTAAGATAAAAAAGTGTAACGTTGTATTCTATGATATCTATAATGTTTTATATTATGCCACTCCTGTATCTTACATACTATGATCTCAGTAAGCTAAGGGTTTTATGATCTTAGCTAAAAGCAGCATTTGACTTGGCATTTTAAGTGAATTTCGTCTTTCCAATTATGGCAGCATACATACTTGCAAATATTACATAAAAGTTTAACTTCTTGGCATACCTTATTTAAACTACACTTACTTTGATAAACGGCATAACACTACACACATTTCTAGGATTATACCCCAGTTGTAATATGCCCCTTAAAACAAATTTGATCAGAATTTTACTTTTATAACCTGCTGTGGGTAACTAACTTAATCCATTTTATTCAAAGATTTTTGAACATATGCTTTCACTAAATTGTCTACTCACTTTATTTGTAATTTGTTGGGAGAAACTTAATTTTGTTGCTACCACATATGCAACAGAATGAAATCTTGATTAATCAATTTAATTTTGCTTTCACCGACCTCGTTTTGTCTCGTGTCACTAGCAAATTAATAAATGAAATAAATGCTATCGTTTTTATTGTCGGTAGCAAGATCAGCAAATGAAATAAATGGTTCAAACACGTGGGGCACATTTCTGTCCAATAATTCCTGGGAGATTGACAGTTGTTAGAGAGGCCCTAAGGTGGACGAGGTGTACAAGTTACAGCATCTCACAAAGCTTGTGATGCTGTACTGATAAGTTGTCGAACCTGTGTAATAATAAATATTTGATCAAACAAAATATAATTTTTACAGATTGTGATAAGTAGGGTCGAATCCACAGGGATTGGGGATATTTGTCTCTTTTGAAGTTCAAACTAACGATGGGATTTTTTTTATAGCAATGGTAATAATTAAACCATTGACTAAAAGTAAATAGCCAGCCAAAAATTAAATGACAAATTATTAAAACCCAAATTAATAATGATTAAACTCTAGCCAAGAAATAACTTCAGCAATGGTTAAATTAATTGATCATCGATGCAGAGATATTTCCAATTATTAGCTAATAAATAAGTTATAACTGTCAAACAAGCGATGACAGTCAACTCTTTTAATCTCACAATTTTTAGATAAACCAAAGCCTTCGTTGTTCCTTGACTAGAAAAAGAGACTTAGTTCAGCTCTATTGGAACAATCTCACGTGAAATCATAGAAACAATTGTCCCATACATCGTTCCTCAATGCGATGAAGAAAATCAATTCAATTAAGAATAAGCAAAAGATCTGCTAAGTCAAAAGAATGACCAATTGTTTCTTCCTTAGCTCTGACATACGATGGAATCAATAGCCACAAAAAGACGAAAATGTCAAGAGCAAAAAGAAGTCAAGATTGACGGCCCCTATTGCTCCCTATTTTTTTTCCTACTGCCTATCCGACTACTAAGAGGAATAGAAGGGAAGACTCCTAGTTGAAAAAGGGAAGTTCCCCAAAATTTTCTCCTAGTCTGTCGTAGTTGATCGCTGGATAAGAGAAACAATCTCCGTTTGGACTTTTGTTCTCTTTTACTACTCAAATCCTTCTGCTGATTACTGTCAAATTAGCACCATTTTTATGGTATTGTGTTCCACTCCCTGCAATAAGTACAAATTTTCAAAAATGAGTAGAAATCGCCAACTAATGCACAGTTGGTAAGATAATAGGAGGGAATTAATTATAAAATAAATGACAAAACTACGACCTATAAATTTCCCCCACACCTAAATCATGCTTGTCCTCAAGCATGAGAATAGCAAACCAATTCATGATAATGGCTATTACTCCATTTACTTATTGTCAAGATACCATGAAAACACATATCAAGCACCCGTGATCAAGATCCAAGAAACATCACTTCGGTTACCTTCTAAATCACAGACTCCTCTAATTTATGGATAACTATTCTAAGAAAAAAGAAAAATCAGTCAACATTTATCAGTAACTGGTTCAACTATTAACCAAAATCTCAATATTAAATTCATAAACCGACAAGCTGACTTTAATCACATATTTACACAATCTTCACAACTTATATATATATATATTCGATAGTAACACTAATAGACTTAGTCTCTAGCCATTAGAGCCTTTTGACGCAGACTCTAATATTTGTCAGATGAAGAAACCCGATTACTCAGTTTCTATTGCTACATAACAACGTATTCATAGAAATTACTATTATTTGACGTGAGAATCGACACTTTTGGTGCAGACCCTTGGTTACTTAACAGTAATAACTAGTGGAGTATAGCCAAATTTATTCACAATCTGGCGACAAAATAACTCAAGATATCACATAAAACAATAGCAGCTAGCCTCATTTCCTCAAACATGGATAACTAAAGTTAATAATTGGACAAATTTATAGAAAAAATATCAAGCAGTTATTCCCTATGTCAAGAAAAGTTAAACAAAAATTGTAAGTCACAAAAGTATCGATATTCACCAAAGAGATATTTTTTCGAATCAACCAAATTAACTTAATATGCTTTTATTACTAAAACTTGATAATAAGCAAAATTAGGATCAACCAACCATCATCAATCCTTGGTAGTCACAGAAGTGCTAATCACTAATACAAGTAAAAGGAAAATAAAAGAAAAACAGAACAAATAACAAGAAATAAAGGGAAAACATCTAAAAATTAAAAATACTTGGTGTACCACAGCTCCCCTCCTACACCTAAGTCCAACATTGTCCCCAATGGAGGTAATAGAGCAAATAAAGCAAAGAGGACAATGGAACTTCCATCCCGATTGGCTAAGGGATAGGTGGGAATAGTGGAGTGAAGCCGACGTGGTGGAAGTAGGCGGCCAAGTTCTGAGACATCTGTGCTACCTGATTGGCGATATTTGTCACCCGCTCATCTACATGGTAAACTTGTGCACGCAGATGTCGTCACTCAACATTAGAGGCCATTGGTGGAGGCGGCACAGAAGAAGATAGTCCAGCAGTGTCATCGGCCGATCCAAGAGCTGAAGAGGACCCTACTCGTATAGAAGGGCGTCGACCTGGTGCTCGAATGGGTCTCGGGAATGTAAACTGGTACATATCATCAACCTGCTCTATAACTCCCATTTTCTCTAGACAGTCCTCATCCAGAAACTCCATGTCAAAAACCAGTTGGAGATCGTGATTTTGAAAATTAAGAACCCTTAACTGGATTGCTAGGTGTATGACGTGCGACCCAAGTATCAAGGGTTTGTTTCTCTTGGCTAAAACGGTCTTAAATTGTGATGCCGGCCAACATCCTAAATTCACCTTAATATTGTTCTTCATACATCAGATAAAGAAGAATTCAGGTCAACAAAGTATATCAGAGCTATCCTTGTGACCCGAGTAGCTGTAGGCCAAGAAGCGCTAAACATATCGAGAACTAAGGTCCTTAAGATAAGAACTTCTGGATCTAAAAGGGTCATAACGGTCCCCGTCAGACATTTCCTTCCAAATATCGGAGTAGTGAGAGAAAAATGGTTCTATGTAGTCACAAGCACTCTCAGCGTACTCCCTAGTTCTTGACTTTTTGCTCTTATTCATCTTATTCGTCTTATTCATTGTTCTTTCAATTATTCATTCTAATTGATCATCTCAATCAGGAGACGATGTATGCAACAATTAATTCTACAATTGTGCATGGGTTTTCCTCAATATAGTTGAACTAAATCTCTTTTTCTAGTCAAAAAATAATAGAGGTTTTAGTTCATCTAAAAATTGTGAGATCGAAATGTTGAGATTTTGGTTAATAATTGGATCATTTGCCAATAAATGTTGATCGACCATTCCTTTTTTTTTTAGAATAGTTAGCCATAAATTAGAGGCGTCTACGGTTTAGAAGCTAATCGAGGAGATGTTTCCTGGATCTCGACTATTGATGCTTGATATGTGTTTCTCGGTATCTTGGCAGTAAGATAGATGGACTGATAGCCAATGTCAGGAATTGGTATTTGTTTGTTATTTTCATTCTTGAGAACAAGCATGGTCTAGGTGTACGGGGAATTAATAAGTCGCACTTTTGTCATTTATTTTATAATTAATTTCCTCATATTATCTTACCGAATGTGTATTAATTGATAGATTCTACTCACTTTTGAAAATTTATATTGATTGCAGGGAATTGGAACAAAATGTGGTAAAAATGTGCAAATTTTCCACTACAATTGCTATTTGGCGTAGGCGCGTCAAGTTAGACCTTAACATGCCAAAAAATGCAGGACAAGTGCGTGACACCAATTGACAATTGAAAATGCAACATGGAGCTGCAGATATTCCATTAGTTGATTGTTAGTTTTGAATTGAAAAAGATAGTTTAGCAAAAATAGGAAACGAACCAATTAGGAGATTTCCTATTATTTTGGTTTCAATTAAGAGATAGAAGTCAATTGAAATTAGGATTCTTTTTGCCTATTACTCATGGGAGTACCCGTAGAGGGGTAGGGAATTATATAGGAAAATAGTAGACAATCTTGACTACATTAGATTTTGACTTTTTCGTCTTTTTGTGGCTATTGATTCTATCATATGTCAGAGCCCAAGGAAAAACATTAGTCATTCTTTTGGGTTTTGTAGTTCCTGCTTATTTTAGATATTATTCCATCGACTTTTTCATGTACGTGACAATTATTTCTGCAAATCTGCGTGAGATTGATTCAATGGCGATGAACTAAATCTCTTTTTCTAGTCAAAGAACAACGGAGGATTTGGTTCGATTTAAATTGTGAGATCTAATTGATTTTAGTTTTCCTATTATTTTTTGGTATTCATATAGTTCCTGCTTTACTTTCTTATGGTTATTGTATTATTCAATTATCCCGAGCCCCCCGGATGTTAGATTAATTCAATAATCTAGAATCAATTAGAATAATTAAATTCGTAATTGTTTGATTGTTCTAAATTAGTGACAAATGGCATAATCGAGACTATGTCAGGAAAATATACGGGCTAATTTGTAAACAACCCTCGTGGCGTGTTGTTTGGTTAAAACATGGTTTCTCTAAATCTTAAAGCAATTGCAAAATTGAATTCTACGGTCGTACCTAAAATTATTTTGCAATTAGGGCAGTAGCTAACGGTCGTACTTTAACTATTGATAATTAAGAAAAAATTGATTGTCATCGCCCGTTCGACAATTATAACTTATTTATCAGTTTATATGTGAAATTATTTGTGCATCGATGATTAATTGGGAGAACCATTTTCGAAGTTGCTTCTTGACTAGAGCCGGTCTAATACTGTTTCAGTTTTTACAGTTTGTCATCTAATTTTTATTTAATTGCAATATTTGATTAGCATAGCTTATTGTTAATTTTCATAAAATCCCTCCGTAATTTAAACTTTAGTATGAACGAATTACTCTCAATTTCTGTGCATTCGACCCTATTTATCGCTATGTATAGAAAATATATTTTGTTTGAACATGTATTTATTATTGTACAGACTCTACAACCTGTCAATTTTTTGTCAAATTGAACTGAATAATGGAGAAATTGAACTCTTGACCCATCAGATGGAAATGAATCATATTTGGAGTATCGACAGTATATCCCGCAAGCAATTCAAACTCAAAAGTAGAGTAAAACTCCTAACCAGTTCGACAAAGGTGGGACAGAAAATATCAAGATAAGGTCACCAACCAATGACGGTAAATATCCGCTCAACCTCCTCCCTTATACCTAATGCACCCATGACAATTTTTTCACAACATTTGTAGGGGATGATATGCCGCTCACAATACTTAGCATATCGCTGCTGATTGGAAGTCTTAGTGAAGTTTAAATGCCTCCCAAAATAAGAGGATGTAGCCACATGGACACCCTTACCCCTACTTGGACGTGTTTGGACACCTGAAGAGGACGGTTGGTTGATAGGTTCATTCACAGGAATGGTGGGTTGGGGAGTAAGAGGTTGAGGTTGAGGAGTTCTAGACCTAGAAATGGACTTTGGCCTCACCATTGTCTCCAATTATCACCCAAGTCAATAAAAGAAATAGACTTGCCAGCAAGTATATGAAGCAAGTAATCTAGACATGGTAATGGTAGTCAATGCAACAGGCACTCAATAAGCACGGGTTATTACCTAATTTATCCAATCAAAAACCCCAAGAAATGTACCAAACAAATCCACACGCAGTTGACAGGTAGATTACCCCTAACAATGCAATTAAATTCAACCAATTTCAACAACCAATCAAGAGTAACTAGTGTCTCCCAATTCAATAGGCAAATGTAGAATTTATCTAGCCACAATATCAAAAAATTCCCAAATAATGCAGTAGTTCAAATTAAGAATCAAATGACTCCCAAAATCGATATAATCTAAGAAGGCAGTTCCCAATTGAATCGAATAACTACTGTCGGAAGTAATACTTCAAAATGGGTACTCTAGAGAGTTAGTTGAGAGGGGGTAAGGAAGTGGAGTACCTCTACCCCTATGACAATGAAAAGTGGTGGTAGAGGCAATCGTGGCAGTGTGCGTCGGCGAGCGAGGCAGCGACGTGCAGTGGTGTGTGACGGAGCGAGATGGCAGGCAAGCGAATGATGGCGAAGCAGCAGGCTGCGCTGCTTGGTGGAGCAACGACGGCGGTAAGAGAGGGAGACGGCGGCGTGCTATGGTGGTAGGCATCGCGAAGAACGACCACAACGGATGGGCGGCATGCGTTGAGCCGAGGAGGACGATGGCGAACCGAGAGTCGGGGGATGCAGCTAGGTGACTGCATGCGGTTGTGTAGCGTCGGTTGGCGAGGAGAGTCCCGAGAGGAAGGATGGCGGCACGCGTTGGCGTGCGTTGGGTTTTCGACCGAAAGAGAAAGAGAGGGAACAAGGGGCGGAAGAAAGGGGAAAAAAGAAAGAAAGAAGAAAAAGGAAAGAAAGGTTGCAGGTTTTTTTTTAAATTTTAAAATTTGAAAATTAAAAATTAAATTTCAAGGTGGAATAAAAAAATTAGTTATTTTTTTAAATTATTTTTTTAATACATATGTCTCCCTCTAACATGCCGTGTACACGTCAAGAAGGCAAGAACCCTTCTGATGAATGTTCATTGAGTTCAAAATTATCACGTGCTCGGTTGACGCTGGCGCATCATAAGAGTGAAAACCCTTTTCATGAAAACTTTGAAAATGACACATTACCACGTGCCCAAGTGATGCGGGCACGTCATAAGGGTGGAAACTCTTTTGATGGAGAGTTGGTAAATTAAAAGTTACCTTGCGTTTTTTTGACGCAGGCGCGTCATGTTGGTCAGTCCGTTCCAGGATCGAAGGAAGAGCTCTTCAAGCAACTCGACGCGGGCGCGTCACGAGGATGGAAACCCTTCTGATAAAGCACCTGGGAATTGCATATTATCACGAGCCTTGGTGATACGGGTGCGTCATGTTTGGGGAACACCTACTAATCATAAAAAACAAAAAATTACACCAAGAATTTGGAAAAACCTTAAGAAAACAAAATGAAGCGACTAACTAAAATTGAATAAACAATAAAAAGAAATTGGGTTGCCTCCCAATAAATGCCTTTTTTTAATGTCTTTGACTAGACATGGCTAGATGTCGCTAATCGAAATAATTTGGTGTATCCAAATGTATCATTTCCACTTCTCCACTTGGAAAGCTCTCGTAATAGTATTTGAAACGATTTTCATTCATCACAAACTTATTGTCTGTCTTAGTGCTCTGGATTTCTACTGCACCATAGGGAAAAACATGAGTAACAATAAAAGAACCGATCTAACGGGAACGCAATTTACCTAAAAATAACTTATGTCTGGATTAGTATAGGAGAACCTTCTAACCAACTTCAAAGGTCGTTCTAGAGATTTGTTGATCACGAAACTCCTTACTCCTCTCCTTATAAATTACTACGTTCTCATACGCTTCATTCCGAATCTCCCCCAATTCATGCAAGTCCAACTTTCGATGGGCACCGGTTTCCTCTAAATTCATATTACATTGCTTTATCGCCCAAAAGGCCTTGTGCTCAAATTTCACTGGGAGGTGACACAACTTTCCGAATACCAATCTGTAGAGTAACATTCCTATAGGGGACTTATACGCATTCCGATAGGTCCAAAGTATATCTTTCAACCTTTGACTCCAATTCTTCCTATCGGGACAAATCATTTTCTCCAGTATCGACTTAATCTCTCTATTCGAGATCTCCGCTTGACCATTGATTTGAGGTTGGTATGATGTCGAGACCTTGTGGAGTACACCATACTTTCGAAATAGCGCAACTATGGTTTTATTGCAGAAGTACGTCCCCCTGTCACTAACACTAGCTCTTGGTATCCTAAAAAGCACAAAAATATTGGATTTAATAAAATGTGAAACCACTTTTGAATCGTTAGTTTGAGTGGCTCCAATTTTCACGCATTTGAAAATATAGTCCACTACCAACAATATATATATAACCAAATAATGCAGGAAACGACCCCATAAAATCTATACGCCAAATATCAAAAATTTCTAAAAAAATCATCGGGACTTGGGGCATATGATCTCTACGGGTTATATTATATACCTTTTGACATCGATTGCAGGATTTACAAAACAAATAAACATTTTTAAATAACGAAAGCCAGTAGAGTCCACTTTCCAATGCCTTATGCGCAGTTCGCTTTGATCCAAAATGACCTCCGCATGTAAAAGTATGACAAAAAGTTTGTATTGATTGGAATTCAACTTCACTTACGTATCTTCTCATTCCTTGGTCTGTGCATCTCTTTCACAGGTAAGGGTCATCCCATATGAAATATTTGGTATCGCTCTTCAACTTGTCCCTCTTTGCTTTACGCCAATCTGTAGGTAGTTTAGGAATTACTAGATAATTAACTAAATCAGCATATCAAGGCACTTTAGAATTTAGAGAAAATAGTTGTTCATTAGAGAATGTATCCTTCAATGGCACATTATCCTCTCCAACTGGTATGCGACTTAAATGGTTAGCTACCAAATTCTCCGAACCTCTTTTATCCCTTATCTCCAGGTCGAATTCTTGCAAGAGAAATAACCATCTTATTAGCCTTGGTTTCGTATCTTTCTTGGTCATTAGATACCTCAACTTTATATAATCAGAAAATACAATAACTTTAACATCTAATAAATATGATCTAAATTTTTCTAAAGCAAGAATAATTGCAAGAAGCTCCTTTTCAGTAGTGAAATAATTCAGTTGAGTTGCATTCAAAGCTCGGGACGCATAGTAGATGGCGTGAGCTGCTTTCCCTACTCTTTACCCCAACACTACTCCCATTGTATGGTCACTGACATTTGCACACGATCTCAAATGAAAAATTTTAGTCAGGAGGTTGCATGATCGGTGGCGATGTCAATAGCTCTTTTAACTTGTTGAATGTTCTCTCACACTCAACATCAAATTTGAAGGCCATATCTTTCTGTAAGAGTTTGAACAGAGGAGCTTCGATTTTTGAGAAATCATTGATGAATCTTCGATAAAAACCTACATGTCTAAGAAAAGAAACACTTCCTGCATACTCGTGGAATAAGGTATAGTAGATATAATGTCTATTTTATCCTGATCAATCTCAATACCCTTAGAGGACACTACATGACCTAAAACTATCCCATGTTCAACCATAAAATGACATTTTTTTCATTTAAGCACGAGATTAGTTTCTATATATCTCAACAAGATCAATTTTAGGTTATCTAGACAATTATCGAAACTATCACCATATACACTAAAGTCGTCCATGAAAATCTCAATAATTTTCTCAACATATTTTGAAAAAAATGCTCACCATATATCTTTGAAATGTCGTTGGTGCATTGCATAATCCGAAGGGCATTTGCCAGTATGTGAAAGTTTCAAATAGGTACGTGAAAATGGTCTTCTCTTGATCTTCTGATACGATTGCAATTTGAAAATATCCTAAAAATTCATCTAAAAAATAATAGTAAGGTCGACAAGCTAATCACTCAAACATTTGGTCAATAAAAGAAAAGGAAAAATGATCCTTTTTTGTGACGACGTTTAATTTTTCGATAGTCGATATACTACCGCCATCGAGTGCGTTTGCACACTGGTATGAGCTAACCCTTTTGGTTGGCCTCCATTATCACTCCTACTTTCTTTGGAAGTACCTGTACTGGGCTCACCCATGGACTGTCTAATATTGCGTAAATAATCCCCACATCTAGTAGATTTAGTATTTCTTTTTTCACCACTTCTATCATAAGAGGATTGAGCCTCCTTTGAACTTGCCGTACCGGTTTGGTATATTTTTCAAGCCTTATTTGGTGTATATACATGGAGGAGCTAATTCCCTTAATGTCGGAAATGGTCCATCCTATCGCCTGCTTATGCTCTCTAAGAATTCGGATTAACTTGTCATCTTGTGTTTCTGATAGTTCTGTCGAGATAATTACCGGAAGCGTTTCCTTCTTACCCAAATATACATATTTCAAATGTTTAGACAGAGATTTCAGTTCTATTATAGGTGCCTACACCATAGATGGTGATACTCTTTGGTGAGATTCGGGCACGAAAATAAGTGCGAGCTCATACCTTGTCATAGTGATCGACAGCGATTGCAAAGCTCCAATCGTCTTTACTCAACTCTACCTCATAAGTTGTGTCCAACTCAATATGTTTGGTTAAAACAACTTCCAATTCATTCCTGTCAATAATTTCAAACACTTCCTGCATTGCAGGGTCAATAGCACTCACAGAAAAAATGGACCTAAAATTAGAATTCGAGGGGTATTTCATGGTTTCAAAGATATTGAAATGAATAATTTTTTCATCAAATTTCATGGAAAATGTACCCTTATTAACATCAATTTTAGTCTGGATTGTGCTATAAAAGGTCTGTCTAGTAGCAAAGGCGAGGGATCAAGGAAATGATCATCATCCATGTCAAATACATAAAAATCAGTTGCGAATACCAATTCATTAATTTTAACCAACACATCTTCGACCAACCTATCAGGATATGTATTCGTTCGATCAGCTAATTAAATTATTATTCTAATTTCTTTTAATGGATTTAGGTTCAAGAAAGCATAGATAGATTTAGACATTACATTGATTGTTACTCCTAAATCCAACATGACATTTTTAGCAAAGTATTACCTATCCTACCGGGGATAGAAAATATATCTAGATCCTCCTATTTTGGTGGGAGTTTCCTCTATAGAACTGCTGACACGTTCTCTCTCACAATAATTCTTACATCTCCCATCAGCCTTCTTCAGTTGATACACAAATCTTTTCAAAATTTCGCGTACTTTGACACGTGTTTGATTGCATCTAGCAGGGGAATGTTGATCTCTACCTTGCGAAATACCTCCAAGATCTGTTTCTCCTTGTTCTGCATTTTCAATTTCTCCAACCTTCTAGAAAAATGAGGGGGATTAGTTTTAACCTCAATGATTGGGTCAGGGAGTACCACTGAATTTTTGCTGTTTCTGTTGTCCTCCTTAAACTCTTTCTCGATTTTTTCTTCATTCTTGTCTTTTGGAGTCACGAGTTCGGATCCCTGAATTTCCTTCCCGCTCTTTAAGGTCATTGCACATATATTTTTTAAGGTAAAGTTTATATTGAGACAGTAATTTTTCGTGAACTTGGGATTCCTGGCAGTCAATTGTTAATACCATCTGACTCATCTGACTCTATATTGCTTGCATATGTTCCATTTGATTCCTTATATTTTATAGGTCAGAATCCGTCTTTTGTTGGCTAAAAATTAACTGCTTCATCATTTCTTCTAGAGATGGGTTTGAGCTTAGAGAAGGTGATGGCAAGTGAGATTGATACTACTGTTGATGTCCTTGCTGTTTATTCAATGCAAAATTTGATTGCCTATTTCCTCCAAAACTAAAGTTAGGGTGATCTTTTCAACCCGAATTGTATGTGTTCGAGTACGGGTCATATGGCTTTCTCGGCGCGGGCACGTAACTAACCATGTTTACTTACTCGGCACTTTCTTCTTGAATCATTAGGCACATCTCTGTATAGTGACCTATAGCAGTGCAATTCCCACACACCTTGGCTTGTGGAAGATTTCCTACAGTCAATTGCTAATAAAAGATGTTAATTCGGATAACTGCTATTGGATAGAGGATGTTTCTATCTCATTCACTCTGTGTATCGGAATATCTTCTCTTATATCGAATTGCTGCGAGTTTTCGGATATCCCTTCAATCAACTCTCATGCTTCTCGAGAAGTCTTGTTCACCAACGCCCTTCCACTTATAGCATTAATAATACTCCTGTCTCTGAAAAGTAGCCCATCGTAAAAATATTGGATAAGCAATTCCTTGCTTATTTGGTGTTGAGAGCATATGATGTATAACTTTTTGAATTTCTCCAAGTAATCATAGAGCGACTCTCATGAATATTGTTTGATACCGCATATCTCCTTTCTCAGACTTGCAGCTCAAGATGCAGGAAAATATTTTTTCTAAAATTTTTTCTTCAACTACTCTCACGTGGTGATACTATCTAAAGGTAGGTAGTACAGCCAGTTCTTTGCTAAGTCCTTAAGAGAGAAGGGGAATGCTCTCATTTTTATCTGTTCTTCCATAATTTTAGGAGGTTTCATACTGTTGCAAATAACATCGAACTCCTGCAAGTGCTTATAAGGCTTCTCACCTGGTAAATCATGAAAAGATGGTAAAAGATGAATTAGCCCAGATTTTAATTCAAACAGGGTGTTATCATTTAAATTCGAAAAAGTAATGCATAAGGGTTATTGATTTAAATTAGGAGCAGCCAACTTTCTTAATGTTTGTGTATTAGCTATAGTGATTTCTTCTCGATTCGGGTCATTCGAAGTATCGCCAAGCGAACTTGTTGATTCAACTTATGGATCGGGTCTTGAGATGCAGCATTAGATTGCTCTTCTCTGAGCTATTTGGTATCTTTTCGCGTTCGACGAGCAGTCTTCTCTACTTCAGGATAAAAAATCAATTTGGCTGTACGAGAAGCCCAAGACATAAACTAGAAAAATACCAGAAAATTAAAACGAAAATGAACTTAAAAGAAACAAATTAACTAATGCCAGTCCCCGACAACGGCACAAAAAATTGACAGGTTATCGAGCTCGTACAATAATAAATGCCTATTCAAACAAAATATAATTTGTACAGATAGTGATACGCAGAGTCGAATCTACAGGGACTGGGATATTTGTCTCTTTTGAAATTTAAACTAACGATGGAGTTTTTTTTTATAGCAATGGTAATAATTAAATTGTTTGACTAAAAGTAAATAGCTAACTAAAAATTAAATAACAAACTATTAAAACTCGAATTAATAATGACTAAACTCTAGCCAAGAAATAACTTCAGTAATGGTTAAATTAATTGATCATCGATGCAGAGATAATTCCAATTATTAACTAATAAATAAGTTATAACTGCCAAACAAGAGATGACAGTCAACTCTTCCTTACTGTATCGATGACTGAGATACGCCCGTCAATTTCTACTCTAATCGAGAATTAATTCTAGGTATGCCTGTAAGATTTAATTCTCCAATTGCCTTACATATTAGAGGAGTTCTATTCTAACCAAATAACACACTACCAAGGTTATTTTAGATTAGTCTGCATGTTCTCCTGACACAAACCCAATCATACCAGTTATCACTATTTTAGAGCAATTGAACAATTACGGATTCAATGCTCCAATTGACATTAGATTGCTAAATTAATTCAATGTCCGGGCCCGTGATACTCAATTAATAAAACAACCATAAGCACTACAATCAGAGAATATGCAAATTCCAGTAAATAAGATGAATAAATAAAATTAATTCGATCTCACACTTTTTAGATAAACCAAAGCATCCGTTGCCCCTTGACTAGAAAAAGAGATTTAGTTCATCTCTGTTGGAACAATTTCATGCGAAATCGTAGAAACAATTGTAGCATACATCGTTCCTCAATGCGATGAAGAAAATCGATTCAATTAAGAATAAGCAAAAGATCTACTAAGTCAAAAGAATGACCAATTGTTTCTTCCTTTGCTCTGACATACAATGGAATCAATAGCCACAAAAAGACGAAAAAGTCAAGAGCAAAAAGGAGTTAAGATTGACTGCGCCCCTTTTCCTCTCAAATTTTTTTCCTACTACCTATCCGACTACCAAGAGGAATAGAAGGGAAGACTCCTAGTTGAGCCTGACCTCCGTCCTCTTTGGAAATTACTAAAAACAGAAAAAGGGAAGTTCCCCAAAATTTTCTCCTAGTTTGCCGCAGTTGACCACTGGATAAGGGAGACAATCTCTGTTTGGACTCTTGTTCCCTTTTACTATTCAAACTCTTCTGTTAACTACCGTCAAATTAGCACCTTTTTATGGTATTTTGTTCTATTCCATGCAATAAATACAAATTTTTAAAAGTGAGTAGAATCCACTAATTAATGCACAGTTTGTAAGATAATAGGAGGGAATTAATTATAAAATAAATGACAAAACTATGACCTATCGAGTACATATACACGCAGTTTATATCATAAAAATCCTATATTTAATCCTCATACTTTTATTTTTTTTAGCCAGAAATTGAATCACCACCAATCGAAACAGGTACCTACCTAAGTACCAACTAATGAAATTTTTTCAAATAATTCTAAATTTTTTAAAATATAGACCATGATCCCTTGACCTACATTCAAGAAGAGTTTTATAACTATCTCTAGTGGCTAGAGTAGTTGGTTATTTAATCCTGATACTTACTAGAGGAAAACTTGTGTCTCCATCCACAGAAAGAAGCATACAAAATTCAGCTCCTTGTGAGAAGTAAAAGACTAGAAAGGTATAAATTACAAGTGTGTGTGTGTCTGCTTGTTCTTGTGATATATGAAAGATGAGGGATAATAGTGACACATGTTTCGAGAAAAAACTGGCCAAAAAAAAAGAAAGAAAAAGAGAATAGAGAATTCTTGAACTTACACGTACAGTTTTATCTTGCCAATCAACCTTGATTTTTCCTCTAAACTACATCCAAATTATTATTTGGTTCTTAAATGATTCTACAAAATATATTTAACTCTAAAAACCTTTTACCATTAGTAATCAACCATATTTCTGTCAGCTTGAGGATAACCTGGCTTGCTTTTGACTATTGAGTTTTGTCCATTAAAATCACTAGCCAGATTTACTAGAGAGGCAAACTGCCTGTTTGTTAAGTTTTTTTTTTTTTTTTTTTTCCAAAAACTACGATTTTATTGGCAAAACAACAGCGTACATAGAGCTTTAGACATCATCCAGATACTCTGAACTACTGTCCTATAACCTGCCACCGCAAGGAAGAAAATTCCCGGCTGTCCAAGACTATTGATGCTCGCACTAGATTCGGAAGTTGTTGAAACGAAGTGCAGAATAACTCTGATGACAATCGCAATCCAGCGAGTTTGTCTGCTGAAGAGTTCGCCTCCCTAAAAACGTGTGTTACAGAGGCTGAAAATGAGGAAAGCAGCTCCCGTATTTGCCTCAATGTATTGCATAGGGGCCACCGGGATGTCGCCCCCGCATTAATCAGACCAACTAGACTTTTAGAGTCTACCTCTACCAGCAGGGGTCCATGACTAGCTCCTTACATAGCTGAAGACCATGTAGCAAAGGGTTCGTTGGCTTGTCTTGGCTATTGATGACTTGTTTATGTTATTCCTGATTTGGCACCAAAAAGTGGGCTTTTGAAGGATATTGCCAATTTTAAGTTCTCGGCCATGTTACTAATGCATTACTGTTAAATGCTTTAACATGTATAATATGTTAATAATTAATTATCTTACAACTATTAAATAAGTAGTTATGTGTGACAAACTTAGCTTTTCTTGCATATTGATATCGGCTGCTCCTTGTAAGTTTTCTCTCTTAAGTTTGATAATTGTAATTCATAGTTCCAAACATAATTGTATTTTTGTTCGAAGTACCAGACATTTGATTTGTCAGATTTGTTAGAAATTTGAGGACTAAATTGATCTGGCATTCATAAATTAAAGTAAAATGTTGAGTGTCTAATAATTGAGAAAATTTTAAGGACTTTTAAAGGCAATTAAACCAAATATTAGGTCAATCAACCATATAGCTTTGCAACAGTAGACACAAATGATTTTGGAGAAATGTATAGCTTATTTTATTTCTTTGTCTTAGAATTCTTACTACATAATAAATTTTGGTCCCTCAGATGTATAAAGGACCCTCCTCTCTGGAGCAACAAATGACTGGGAATAACCAACAACCCCCACAATAAAAAAAAAATAATAATAAGTAGAAAACATAAGAGGGAGAAGAAAACATCCTAGCACCGTTTTATTCCTATGAGTCTAGGCAGTTGCAATTGGACCCATGGTAACATTGGCTTCCACGTTCTTCATGAGTTCAAATCTTGGCTCTTTGGCCTGGAATTTAAGTCCAGCATACAGTTTCATGTAGTCATCAAAAACAAATTTTGGGTAGACTTCTTTTCTTTCTTCTGCTTCCTTTTCCAGTAGTTCTGGTGCTGGATAAATAACTGCATCATTGCCTGGATTGTAGAATGAAGCAAGTGACATCCTATTTCCATCTGTTTGAGCTATGACTCGGTGGAGCACACTTTTGTATTTTCCATTGGTAATCACCTGTGATTAATTTGTAACATAATTAGAATCCTAAATAGAAAAGAAATATATGAATAAACAGTCAATTCGATTTATTAATTTTTGCATAAATTAATATTGATGTTTAGTGTTGCTTACAAATTAGAATCACCCCTCTAAATCTAGTATGATATTCCGTAATTATAAGTAATTTTTATGAGAAATAATCTATTCATAAGTAATATTTATTTATGAGGCACGAATGTAAATATACGTAATATGTTGGTATGAAGGTAAGAAATCTTTTGTTTCTTTTATTTAGTACTATCATATTACTTATAAAAGTATAAATTTTTTATCCCAAGAAATTAAAGTGTACCTCGAGTTGGTCACCAAGGTTGACCACAATAGAGTGCTTCATTGGAGGGACATCAACCCATTGATCACCCTTGAGGAGTTGTAGACCACTTACTTTATCATCTTGGAAAAGCAAGATAATCCCACCAGCATCAGTGTGTGGTCGAAGTCCCTTAATCAATTCTGGCTTGGGACATGGAGGGTAGTTGCTAACCTTGGTGCCAAAATTGGGACCTTTTGAACCATAAAAGGCTTTCTTCAAGTAGCCCTTCTCAAGACCAAGATTTTCACATAGTAAATCAAGAAGTTCTTCAGCCAATTTTTCTAATCTTACAGCAAACTCCTTCATGAGGGTCCTGCATCATAAGCAAAAAATAATGAGGAAAATTTGATTGGATAGGTGGAATTAATAAAAAAAGAGAAAAATAGCCTATGACAGAGCTATGGATATATCTTGCTTTTTAGGCGTTGACAAGGGAATATTTTAACATATTTTAAGCAAAGTTGTCAATAATTGTGTCTGATGAAAGGCTATTTTATTGATAAACCTGAATGGAAATCCAAATCTATCTGTTTCTTGAGAAGGGACGAAGAAGTATGGCTGCATGTGTAGCATGCTCAATCAGCTCAAAACTTCCTGTTGTGTTGGGACCTAGGAACTAACTATAGCGCAACAGTATTTATGGTTTTCATGCTCCTGTTAAGATCTTGTCTTGAATAACTTTCCACATCTGTAAACGACACTCTAATAGTACAAGGACGAGAAGAAAATCCGTGCTTAGAACACAAATAAAATGTTAACAAAGACTCAAATTTACAACCTTTAACAACCAAGCTATGAATTATTACAAGTAACATAAAGACAAATTCATACTGATGATTTCTTCAATTTTTTTTAGTTTTCTTTCTGTCAGCAAAATGATTACTTATCCACATAAGGCTTGCTTCAAAATATTTCTTGAAGTGGGAAATGTGCTATAATTATTACCTGTATTCATCATCTAGATCAGGGACTTGTGAAATGTTTGAGACAGGAAGGTGGCGCAAGAAAAATGTGCTCTCCCAATCCATATCCGTAATCTCAGCTTGTACACCCTCTAAAGCCTTGCTTGCCACCAACTCCTTGAACCTTTGCTCCATGCATTTCTTGTAATGACCTTTTGTCAATCTTTCAACTGTGTCCATCATCTCGTGTGGGATTCCATGGTTCACCAACTACATCAAAGTTTCAAAAGAAAAGAAACAAAAGTTAATAATGTAAACTTCTTAGAACCATTAAAATTAAAACAAACTCATTAAAATGTAAACCTCTACAGCAGTTTGTTACATAAAAAAAAAAAACAAAATGAGGTACACTAGTTTGCCTTATATCAGAAAGAAAATTAAAAAAAAAAAGGAATGTGTAGTACCTCAAAGAAACCCCAGTTTTCACAAGCATCCTTTATATGCTCCATGGTGGAAGCTCTCTTGTCACCATTGAGGTTTTTCATGTTGATTACTGGGAAGTTCTCCATCTTACTAGCCTTTGTGGTGGCTACTTTTCTTGCCTAAATGTGTGTTTTGTGCGTGGGAGTTGGATTTTGTTGTGTATTTTGTGTGTTTGTGTGTTGTGTTGTGTGTGGGATTTGGATTTTGGGGTGGCAATTTATAGGAGAAAGCTGGCAAGAGTGGAGACTCTGAGAACACTTGAAAATCATGTAGTGGTGGAAAGGTTGTAAATGGATGGAAATTTCCATTTGGCCCACCAACAACACATGACTTAAATTCCAGTTGTTCCAGGTCGTTTTGCCTTGTTGGACCATCGTACCTGAAGTGCAAAGGTCCCACTTCTGATGGCTGGACATTTTCATCTTGACCGATAATGCGTGGCTGCCCTATTTTATTGTTATTGTTATTATTTTTTTTATCGCAATAGTAATATTTTTATAATCTAATTTATCCTAATCTAAAAGGAGGAGGAGTCGATGAGAGTTGAAATGCTCTCGGAAAAAGCCACTCAAGACAACCACATATAATGGTAAATTGGTGGGAGGCAAGAATTGAATCCTTGATCTCCCACACCACTAAAGACTAAATTGCTTGGTGGTGACCGCCAGCCCTTTGGGCGGCTAGCTATTATTATTGTTATTATTGTTTTGTTGAAATGTGATCTGAGCTGTTATCATACAAAACTGCTTGAATACTTGGATGGATTTGTATAATAAGATTTTTTACACTAGTAATTATATATATAATACTTACATTTAAATAAAAAGTATATGTCATGCACTTAAAATTGTTGAGAAACATAAAAAATTTATACGTTGATAATGTAGAATAAATTAATTCATACTTAAATAGATATACCATTTAAGTAATAATTCATGCATTTTTCAAAAAAAAAAAAGTAATAATTCATGCAAAAAATTTTATATGACCTATATCAAAATTTACAATTATACGTTTAAAATATGTTAACATTTATCTCATGCAACCTATACAAAAACTGATCTCCACCGTTTAAAATCAATTTTGCCTCCAACCGTTCCTTACCCATCATTTAGCAATTATTGAGGCGCACAAATCCCTTTTTTTTTTTTTTTTTTTTCATTCATCCATAAACCTGTGGCTGCCCGATGGAATAAGGTTTTCAAGCTTGGCAAAGTCCTTGGTCTAACCCATAGATGTTTTCACTTTCCTTACTGGTTCTAAAAGGAAACAGACAGTTTTATTGGCTAATTGATGGATGAATCCAACTTGGTTTTCTTTATCGTCGTGTTTGTCCTCTTTAAGAAGACAAAAAAAGGATAAATAGTTAAAACTTCTGACGTCTTGCATTACCGACTTTGTTTCATATATCAGTCAAATTTAAGTGATTATGTCAATCTTTTTTGGATTTTTATGGCAGTCGGCAGTGGGGAGTCACAAGGGGGCTAGGGGGCAGTTGCTCCCAAGTTCTGAAAAATTCCTTTTGATTCCTGAATACTTTGAAGATTTTCCATTTAAAATCATATTTTTGCCCCCCTTCCCCCATCTAATTTTTGCGTCATGAAAATTATTATCTTTTAGACTTTAAATACTTTTAGATTTCTATTTAGTTAGTTCATATACATAATTTAACTTCATAATACATGTTTTTTTTAGAACTTTATGTATTACCTCCCTGAAATTTGGTATTCAAGCAAAGAGAAGTTCGTTTTTCCGGTACATAAGAAATGAGAAGGTAGAGACATGAATAGTTATACGAATTTGATATATTATCATGTATCTTGATCCAATATTGGGGAAATAGCTTCCTTCTTGTGGTTTGTAGACTTACTTTTTATTATTACTCTATTAAAAATCATCTTAAGATCATAAAAAAACTTCTTCATATAGAAATTTGGTTTAAAATAATTTACATTGATTTCGGATTAACTATAAAGACCAAAATATTAAGCGATATAGTCACAAAAAATTATCATGCATTTTATAATTTTCAAATTTAGACTCATAAAGTAAAATTGCCATATTTTTAAGTTCACCCCCTCTTTTTAAAAATCCCTGCCCCACCATGCTAAATCTATTAACTGTATGACCAACTAATCCGTTCACTTGTTTTGTGGTTTATGTTAAAACCTTTTACAATATTAGTGAACAATTAACCTGAAGTACACTAATGGTGGATTTTAAATTAGTTAATAGGTGGTTCCACTGTTATCTAATCAGCAAAAGTTTATATTGATAGCAATTAATTTGAATAAATTTCATATACACTGTCAATACATACATTATCATGGTTAGATAAATGACACATGAGTAACGTTTGAATTTCAAATTCAAATTTTATACATGTGTCATATATCTAATGGTGATAGTGTACATAAGATTAATCCATTTATTATACGCAGTTTATTGGGTGCATGATAATGTTAGAATTTCAGAATGAGTACATTAGTTTATTTGGTATGTGTATCGTGCCGTCCGACCGCAAATAGAAAAAGCCATGTAGAAATCAAGTGCATATGCATTTGGATGCTTCTTCGTATTAATTTATCTCTTCATTTGCTCACCCCTTCTTTCCCTCTTCTTTCAAAAATTTCTTCAGCTAACGAACTCCACCTCTCATTCTCCAGTTCCCCTGGTCTTTCTCCCAATTGTTTTTGTCTTTGCTTTTGAAATAAATTTTTCTCTTCTGGGATTTTCCTAGTAAGAGTTTATTCTCGTCTGGCATTTTCCTAGTAAAAATTTCTTTGTTTCTTAATGAGAGTTTTTTATGGTTATTATTTTCTTTATTTTCTATGTTCTTGTTAGATGTGGGGTCTTTTAAATCAATTTGGTACAATCTGTTTGGAAGCAGAGTTTAAAAGTAAAATGATCTAAACTTTATTGTAATTTACTATAGAAATTGTAGAAAAAGATTTTAAGATGTAATTTTTTTTTCTTTTTCTTTTCTTTTTCCTTTTCCGGAAGAGATGGCCGGTGTCGGAAGAGGTGACCGGCACGGGAGGTGGTGGTGGGTTGATGTGGGGGAGGAAGAAAAAGAAAGGAAAGAAGGGAATTCTTTTTTTTTTGTATTTTTTTATATTTTTGAAGTGTTTATATTAAAAATTTTGAGAAGTTTTTTGGGTTAATATATATAAAGTTGTTAAAAAAACTTATAGGAGAAAAACTTGGCCTTTAAATCAATTGTTTCAGAGTTTGAAACTAAAATTTATATAATCTGTACGTGGAAAACATGCACGAATCATGCATTGGAGCTACAGAGAATCTGTGTTTGTAAGAAAATTTTGGAGCTTTATAGTATTATTTCTTTATTGATTTCTAAGACGTGATGAAAATCCCTTTTATCCGTTGTTTTTTTTTGTTGCATGTTTTTCACGTATTTGTTACCAGTGGTTCGGCTTTCTCTAATTGATTGAAATTCTCTTCTTTTTCATATACATACAAAAATCTTGGTTGTTTTTCACTTGGTTGTGTATTGATTTTGTGTAAATCGTTTTTAAGCTGTAGTTGTCTTCATCGGGCATGTGATTTGTTTCGTACAAGATGGTCCATTTTATGTTATGGTCGGCTCTAAAGTTTTGTCTTCTTCACATATATTACACCTAAATAAACATCTTTTTGGTTTTTCTTCTTTTGGCTGAATCACCTAAATAATGATCTGATTCTTTACAATTAGAAAGGTAGATTTAGATTTGACTTTCGAGTAGGGGAAAAGCTATGTGAAGAAAAGACGGGGACGCCACGAGTAGAGGTGGCGTAATTGGAAATGGGGGAAAAGATATTTCGATTTTCAAGATTTGGTTAAAATTCATTTTCCTCAGTTGAATTTTGTGTCACTTTCAAATTAATCCTTTAATCTTTTAGAAGCATCAACTTGGACCCTTAAAACTTTTTTTTCCCAAATTATATAGGAACCTTTTTTATTCTTGTTTTTTAAGCCATTCCAATGCAAATTTGAATTCCTACTCTTCTCTCAAAACATATTACGTTCAACAGTGTCCAATTCTTTGACTCCAATTTTAATAATGAATTCCTACATTTGGTATCGAGTATTAGTTCTTTCTTATGGAATTAGTTCGTGAAACTACTCTATTTAAATCTTTTTCAAAAAATAAAAAAGTTAGGATGAACCCACGAGGTATATCGGCCAAAAATGATGTGATGAAAGTATGTATCAGAAAAGGTAAAATGTGCACAAGCATAATGCCAACACTTGAAATTGTGCTGAGGTAATTGTATCAGTAAAAGTTAAAAAGTTAGAGAAAGTGGATTTATAAGCTTGCTATTTGTCTGAGGCAGCTATTCCGGATATATATTTTTTTTACTTTTTTTTTTGGATACTAATGGAATTACTTCTGTTGATTTTGCTGTTTCTTGTAATAACTTTATCCAAGTTTCAATAACACTTCAATTGAACAAAAATTAAAATACTTATAGAGAAATTTTAACTGGCAATATGTATGATATGGACCTCTAAACAACAAATGGTTGGCTGGTTTGCTGAAGAATCTAGATAAGTCATTACAAGAAGGGTCCAGCTTTTTTCCTTTTCGAAGAATGGTCAAGTTGATTTAGACAGGACCTTGGCTACCTTGTAATGGTGAAAAGGAATGTAATTTGAACCTTGACAATTGACTTGGAATACAAATTCTGGATTCCCCCCAACTTCTTGGACATTGAAGCACGGCCAACCAAATGGGTCTAACTTTCTTGGTGGTTTTTTTTTTTTTTTTGGGGGTCTTATTCGTAAGAACTAATCAAGAGATACAAGTAAGTTAAATGGTTGAAGATCATTTTCTAAAGGCAAAGAACAATGCTTGTCATCATTATTAGAAAGAAATTTTGTAACAACAAATTGAAAATGTCATTAGGTCTAATATAGCGGGTCTACTTATTTTTCTTTTTCTAATAAAATAAAAATATATTTTTATTTCATCAGATCTATATTAATGACAGAGAGTACATTGACACATGCCAGGAAATGAACAAATTTGAAAAAAAATCAATATATCTAATACATTTAAAAAATAATAGATATTACACTTTGAAGTTCCAACAGATTTCAAACTCAAATAAATCACCAGTAAACCAATGAACATTTGTGTATGTTAATACTGTCTAATCTATTGTTCAACTAGTTCAAGCTCAAATTCTAGGATGAATTTTGATGGGAGGGCCTAAAAATCCTAAATTTGGCATACAAAATTTGAAAAAACTCTCGGATCTAATAAAAAAAATTAAGGCCTTGCTTGCCAAATTGGCAACCACAATTACAGTAGAACAAATTGATTTGAGTTCCTCCACTGACTCCATGCTTAAGGCTATCTTTTTGTGGAATACGCATCACATCTATATGTCATGGTGATTCTATCTATGAAGCTCATAAAATTTAGGTAAAGTGAGCATCCTGGTCTTTGAACTTTAAACGAAAGTGTATTCCTTGGGTTATCAAAATTTTCCATTTAAGTTTAAATTAGTTTCAAATGAGTCCGCCACCAAAGTCCACTGAGTTTCTCCGTTGACACCACGAATTGCGGGCGCATGCAAGGAAATAAGAAAGGTTAAATAGGTTCGTTGAAGGATATATAGACAAGCGGAAAATTTTCAATTTTCAGATTTGGTTAAATTTATTTTCCTCGATCGACTTTGGTGTCATTTTCAAGTTAATCCCATAGTCTTTTAGATGTATCCATTTGGATCCGCAAAACTTTTGTTTTTCCAGCTATCCTGGAGTCCTTTTTGCCCTTAAATTTGAAGCTATTCCAATGTCAATATAAGCTCCTAATCTCCTCTCAAATTATACTAGTACTAGTATAAATACCCGTGCTACGCACAGCAGATTATATTTTTGAAAAAAATTATAATCTATGGAGAAATTTAAAAATAGTAAAATATTATAATCACGGGCACATGAAAGTATATTTTAAAAAATGAAACTTGTAACAATAGTTCAATATGTGATAAAAACATCTCCATTATTTATAAACTATCACTTTTTTTTCAATAGATTTTATTTATTAAGAAGACCAAATTACATTGTTGAAGCAGAAAGCAGAGCCCAGGGTTCTACTCTCTCACAATTTGTGTTCGAACAAAAGGAACTTCCCTGCTATCTAGAAGTATAATAGCTCTAACATCCCTCGGAAGTTGCTGGAAGGTCGTGATAAAAAAGTCAGCCTAAGCCTCCATCGTTGCTAATTTATCTGCCGCGGCGTTCGCTTCTCTGAATATGTGTCTAGCAGTGGTATTGAATCTCTGAAGCATGGCTCGAATTTGCCGTAATGTGTTACATAACGGCCATTTTGCCAAGGCCCCTGAGCCCAGCAAGTGGGCCAACCCCGTCGAGTCCACCTCCACTAATAGCCTCTGAACTCGAACCCTTTTGCAGAACAGCAAACCCTGCAGTAATGCCAAACTCTCGGTGGTCAGCACGTCAACATCCCCGAATTCCTTATAGAATGCAAAGATCAAGCCACCATCATGGTCCCACAGCAAGCCACCTCCCGATACCCTCCTACCTGAAACACTGGCATCCGTGTTCAACTTGACGACATCTTGTGGCGGTGGCTTCCAAGAAATCAGCAACCGCCGTGTTGCCTGTGGCCGCCAAGCAGCAAATAACACCCATGGATCATCCGAGTCACCCTTGAAGTGCGCCAAGGACCATAAATTTGCCCTCCCCAACTGCTCCACCTCACTGCCCACCGCACAAATAACCCCCTGTGGCTCCATCCGAGTCCCCTCAAACCTTGACTTGTTCCATGCTTGCCAAAGACACCATAAAATTAAACATGGAAGAGCAGTCCGTATATGATTTGCCGAGACTGATGAAGTAGAAGCAAACCAAGAGAGACACTCCGCCGAGATTGAGGGGGAACTAGTATGAAGAATTCCGAACTGTCTTCGAAAGAAACCCCAAACCTGCTCCGCTACTGCCCCGTCGAGAAATAGGTGAGTCAAGGACTTTTCATGCAAGGAGCAACAGCATCACCGAGACGCCAGCTTGATGCCCTGCCATTGCAAATTTACATCCACCGGAACCATATTACGCAGCACTTTTCACACTAGGAAGGAGATTTTGAGCAGCAGGACTCTATTCCATATGAACCTATCAGCCTTAGAGAGATTTCTTTTCTGCCGCAGGGCCTCCCACCCGTCTTTGATTGAGAAAACTCCCGATGAAGACCCTACCCACACCATTTCATCCTCCTGGTTCGAATGTAAGGAAACCTCCTGGACCTAGCGAACCAAACCCATCGGTAACCAGGCCTGTAGCAACCCAGTGTTCCATCCCCTCTCTCCAAAAAACTCAGCTACTAGCATGTGTGGCGGGTCAACTACACCTACTTTCTCAACCAGGGGCACCTCTAAGAGCCACTTGTTATACCAAAAGTCGACAAACCCTTTACCCAAGCACCACCGAATCTTCGACTCCATAAAATCGCGGACCTGCTGTAACCGTCGCCAGATCCTTGTGGGCCGGCTCACTTGCACCTTAGATGGGTGTTCCCCCTTGATGTACTTCACACGTATGAAATCCGCCCACCGTGATCTATTCTGGTGTAACTGTCACCACAGTTTGCATGCAAAGGCCACACTTATGTCCCCGAAGGATCGCACTCCCAAGCCCCCCTCCGATGTTGGGAAGCAAACCTTCTCCCATGAGGTCCAATGGATACCCTTCGAACCATTCGCTTTATCCCACAAGAAAGCATTGCATATTCTACCCAGCCTCTGGAAAACCGCTCGTGGAGGTTGAAGGACCTGCAGCAGATACATTGGAATGGAGGAGAGTACATGTCGGAACAAGGCTAACTTACCCCCTTCCGAGAGCAATCGGGAGCTCCAATGAGACAAATGACTTTGCATCTTTGCCAAAATTGGGTCAAAAAGTATGCATGTCACTCTGCCTCGGGGTATAGGAGCTCCTAAATATACGAAAGGTAGCATTTGCTGCTGGAACTGCAACTTCTCCCGCACCAAGGCAACCGTATCCTCCGACACTCTGTTAGAGAGAATAAAGGAGCTTTTACCCCCATTTATTCTTTGCCCAGAGTAAGCTTGATAACGCGCGAAGAACGCTACCAGTGAATCTAAACAATCCTCCGAACAGCGAGTAAGGACTAGCATATCGTCAGCAAATGCAAGGTACGGGACCCGAGAACCAGCTGAGACATAATACCGACTCTTATTTTGTTCGAAGAGGTGCTGTAGCCCTCTCCCCAAAAATTCTGACACCAATAAGAACATAGCTGGAGAGAGGGGATCCCCCTGCCGAACTCCTCTAGAGGCCCTAAAGTACTCCCCTGGTGAACCATTGATTAAAATCGAAAACCAATTATTCAATACTGTTCTGAACATAAGATCGACTGCTTGTTCCTGGAACCCAAATTGGCGAAGCATAAAAATGAGAAAATTTCACTCCACCCGATCGTATGCTTTTTCCATGTCAAGTTTCAACATCAAATTGGGATGGCGCAACTTCCTATCCAGGTCCAAAGCTAGCTCCTGAGCTAGCAAAATGTTCTCTGTAATAGCCCTCCCTGGTACGAAACCTATCTACCAAAGGGAGATCTGCCTAGGAAGCATGGCCTGGAGGCGATTCGCCAAAATTTTGGAAATCACTTTCGAGCTCACGTTGCAGAAACTGATCGGCCGGTAATCTTTCCATTGAGCCGCCCTTGCACCTTCGGGATCAGCACAATAGCTGCACTTGAGAATCCCTTCGACTGCTGAACCCCCTGAAAGAACTCCTGAATCGCATCAACCAAATCCTCGCCTATAATTTGCCAACATGTCTGATAAAAGCCAGCCCCGAAGCCGTTTGGGCTTGGAGCGCTCTTAGGAGAGAGCGAAAACACCACTTCTTTGACCTCTTCCAAAATAGGAGGGCGCTGTAAAACATTGTCTCCATGAGTGATTCTTGGGATCAGGAAATCCAACAGGGGAGCCACATGTCCTGACGCTCCGACGTGAACAAGTTTTGATAAAATTGAGTGGCCGTTTAATGGCACCCTCGTCCTCCACCCAACGACCCGTCTCATCCTTTATCAAACCTATGAAATTCGTGTTTCGCCGTTACTTGACTACGGAATGAAAGAATTTGGTATTGGCATCCCCTTCACGAAGCCATCTGATTGACGATTTTTGTCGCCAGAACTCGCACTCCACAGCCAGCGCCGTCGCATAACTTGCCCGAGCTTCCTCTAGCTTTCCTTTCGCTAATGCATCCCGCCTCTCATTGAACTCCTTCTCGCTCTGACGGAGTACCTCCTCTGTTTCCTTGACAGCCTGGAAAATGTTACCAAAAACTTGCCTGCTCCATTGCCATAGGATCGGTTTAAGGTTAACTAATTTCCAATGAAACCCACCATACCGTCGGCATTAACTGACCCATGCCACGCCTATTGAACCACTAACAAGAAGTTTGGGTATCGTTTCCAAACATTTAGATAATGAAAAGCCGGGGATTCGTGTCTTGGGTATCCGCTCTTGATCAAGAGCGGAGCATGGTCCGCACAACCTGGCATTAGGTGTGAGACAGTAGTAGTAGAAAATAATTCCGACCAAGCGGCGTTGGATAAAGCTCTGTCCAAACGCTGCCAAAGTGCCCCATTTGTCCAAGTGAAGGCCGAACCATCGAAGTCCACCTCCGCTAGGCCACTTTGAAAATCGAGTCGTTAAATTCCTCCATGTTACGGAGATTAGGAGGTGCCCCCCGGAGCGCTCTTGGGCATTCAAAATAACATTGAAGTCACGCACCACCATCCACGGGCCCTCATTAATGCCATGGATTGACTCCATCGCCTTCCATAACTCCCGTCTCCCTACTCGTGTACATTTAGCATATACTGCCGAGAATAGGAAGGTAATTCCCCCCCAACTTATCTCCATGTTAGCCAGTTGATCCCCTACTTTACGGAGTTGGGCCACCAGCTCATCCTGCCACAAAACCCACATTTTACCTTCCAAAACCAAACACCCCTTTGAAAAGTGCAACATACGACAAATTGAAGGTAATTGCGAAGCATCCGTCATAACCTCAATCAAAACAAGTAATCTTATGTGATTATCCACACATAACTTATGCAGATACCTTTGAGAATCCTTACGGGAGATATTCCGTACATTCCAAATTAGAATATTAATGCGACTTATCATGAGGTAAGATAGAAAACTTAGCTTGAGAGAAAAATAGTTGCAACTTCTTATTGTAGTTTACGGGTCATCCTATTTTCTTGGAAACGTTGTTCAGCAGCGCCGCATCGCGGGCATCAATCACTGCTCCCTGAGGCACCTGCGCATCCAGAAGAGGAGAGTCTTTCAGTCGGTGATCCAAAGCCTCCTTAAACTGCTTCAATGCAAGGACCGAGCAGTACTCCTGAAGCTGCCTATCCATTGAGCATGATCGCCACAAAGGCGGAGCTCGCGGCGACTCCAAGGGAGATGGGACTCCTACTGAGCGACCCCCCTTCGTTGCTCGAGGGGACGACAGCTCCAGCCCGTCCTCCATGGAACCTAGGACTGCAAAGGAGTTGTCCAGTACCACCACACCACTTTTCCCCGGTTGGCTGCCCTCCGCCCCTGCTGCGACAGTGTCTTCCTGAGTTGCCTCGCCTGCGGTCAGAACCACCACCAAATCCAAACCCCTCCCCTGGTGCCCATCCCGCTGCCCATCCTCCTCATTAACGTCGTGAAGCCCTAAAGGCGGACCTGCTGCCACCACCGTGGGCTGGACAACATGAGCAGCAGGCAAGTCTGTCCCACCCTGCTGGAGCCCATCCTGGAGCTCCACAACCAGCTCCGCATCTCGCTGTCTTGCCACCACTATGGGTTGTTCCTGCTTGCCGAGGAGAGCCGCAATCACGGATTCATTCTCCTTGTGCTCCTTCGGTATGTAGGCTTGGTTGGGAATCCCAATCTCCCTTCGGACAGGCCTACGTTCTGGGTGGAAGCGAAAGCACTCCTGCTCCTCATGACCCAACCTCTCACAATGCCCATAGAAAGCAGGCCAACTTTCGAATTCCACCTTCTGCCACTGCCCATGTTGGTCATCTCCTAGCCAAAGCCTCTTTATTGGAAGATTGGCCACATCAACCTCAATTAGAAGCCTGGCTACGAATGGTCACTTCATGCTCAATGTTGCCGCATCCACCTGCAGCGGCCTCCCTATCAGCGAGCCTATTTTCAGCAACAATTTCCTGTCAAAGAAAGGAAGAGGTAGCCCCAGCAGGTTCATCCAGATGGGGGCTATGGCACAATCCTGGCCAGCCTTAAAGTCAATTGTCCACTTAGAGATTTGCATGGGAGAGTTGTTGATAAACCATGTGCGTCTAACAAACAGTCTCGTATAATCTTCCTCAAGTTCTGGTCGTATCAGCACATGTTTAGCGTCCAGCAATCCCACCGAACACAATCCCTTCAACCCCAGTGTCATAAAGAAACGTTGAACGATCCCTATTGCTGGCCTGTTGAATGCGAATCTCCCCACTAATGTGTTCTTGTAGGGTTCAGCTAGCCCCAACAGTTCTTGCCGAGACAGCACGAGTGCAGGTTCCCCCCTATGGAAACCCAGAATCCCAATATCCGTTCCCGCAGAGAGGTCACCGCCCGCTACAATGTCCGCAAATGACTTAGAGGGGTGGGGTAGTTCTCCATGGCCAAGGTTTGGCGGCCAAGTAGCCGTCATAGATTGAGGTACCTCCGCAACGTTGAAGAGAGACGCCTAAACCCTAGCCGTGGGGTGGTAAACCTACACGTTCCTCCACCTTAACTTGACTTTTTAAACTATCGCTTTGATGAAGGTTGAATCCTAAAAAAAAATAGAAATTTATATCATAAATTGAGCGACATAAGGGTCCAATTAAATATAATTGAATATTTAATTTGATAAGTAAATGAAATACTTACAAACATTTTGCCTTTGATTTGGTAATCTTCTACGAAGGTGTGAACATTCTTCACACCAATCAACTCTGAGTACGAACGCTAGTATTTAGGGTTTAATTAATTCTGTTGATTTTTGTGGAGTTCGTACTATAAATAAGAATGCACGATTTTTGCATGAATTAATGTGTTGGTCAAACAATGCATCTCCATTTTCCGGACAATTAAAAGCATACATAATTCAAAATTATCTTTTGTTTTAGACAGTTTGTAAATAATATTGTATAAAAATATATACATATAAATAATGTATACCTTTGTGTTTAAATTTCTAAGATAAGAAGCATTACAACGAAATATGAATCGTGCAGGGCTGTATTGAAGAGCAAGGTATAGGTTACCACTAGAATCTCTAACGTCTATGTTAACAATTTATCTGTTAAGAATAATTAGTGATGTATGATGCAAAAAACTATATTAAATTCTAAATATATGAAAATAATTACCTGACAATAATGTCGACTACGTCATTACAATGGATACACACAATTTTTGCAAAATGAGATTGACATGGCTATCCACAATTTTTGCATAACTCATGGAACATATTGTCTATGTTGATACTTTGAATGTAAGCAAGTATTCAAAAATATTTAGCCTAAAACCATCTAAAAAATGTATAGATTACAATTATTAATTCGAAACTACATATAGATACTTGTTCATTACTTAATTAATTGAGAGAAATTGTACCGTAGGTATAGTTGCATATTCGGATATCCATATTCTCTTAGCATTTAATATAATAATATTGATTAATACTATAATGTATACGCAAAAAATTGATAGATATTTTTTGAGATAATTAAAATTGTATGAAATGTTCATAAATCTAGAACTATATATTTGTACCAAATTAAATACTAAAGATCCAAACATTATTTTTTGTGAAGGAATATTTAATTTCTAGAAAAATTTCCTTTGGATAGGGAGCTCCGGTCGACGGTAAGAACCTCATGTGACTCGTGCACCTCCCTTTCTGATGCTTAATTCATTATTTTGGAATGTAAGGGGTCTCTCTAAGGCCTCTCATTTTAGGAAATTGAAAAAGATAGTAGGTTTAAATAAGCTCCAGCTGTTTGTGAAACTCATGTTCACGTGTCCCGCGCTGAGGAGTATCGTATTAGATTAGGATTTGATTGTGTTCGAACGCATTCGTCGGGTTTGTTATGGGCTTTTTATAACCTTCCTCTTGTTTGTTCGGTGATGACTGAGGGAGATCAGTTTTTTTCTCTAGAAATTTGTCACCCTCATGTGTCAGTTCCAATTACTGTTACTGCAGTATATGCTGCCTATACGTTAGAGGCTCGGAGGGTCCTCTGGGACGGTTTGTTGCAGTGTCAACCGCATCACAAGCCTTGGATTGTCGTTGGAGATTTCAATGTGGTCGTTGAACCATGGGAAAAGAGAGGGGGCGGCCTTTTAGAGTGGTTGAGGCTAGTGACTTTGTTGAATTTATGGGTTCTGCGGGATTGTTCGATGGGGGCTTCTCAGGGCCGAACTTTACCTGGTGTAATAATCGCCACGGTAGGGCAAGAATTTGGAAGCGGTTAGATCGTCTTTTGCTGAATGCGGCATGTTTAGACATATATTTGTCTGTCACTGTTTCCCATTTGGCGCGACATCCATCGGATCATGCCCCGTTGCTTATGGCGGTGTCTATCCGGTTGGATGGCAAGCCTCGGTGTTTTAGATTCATAAATGCGTGGGCTGACTATGACGATTTCAGGGGGGTGGTGAAGCAGTCTTGGGAGTAAGAGTGTATGGGGCCGCCGGTGCACGTCCTCTGTAGGAAGCTGCAGCGCTTAAGGCCGATAATTCAAGCGTGGAACAAGGATCGAGTGGGCAATTTCTCTGACAATGTGAGGAAGGCGGAGGCGGAAGTAGCTGGTTTGGAACAAGGTATGGTAGGTGGGGGATCTGATAATGAGCTACTGCGGTTACATCAGGCCTAGGCTCGGCTTAACCGTGTGTTAGCCATGGAGGAAGCCCTGTGGAAGCAACGGTCGAGAGTCAAATGGTTGCAGTTGGGGGATAGGAACACAGAATTCTTCCACTCCGTGGTGAAGCAAAGGCGAATGCAGCCTGTGATTCATGGTATTCAAGATTCCAATCACGAGTGGGTGACTGGGGATGCGCGTATTGGGTCTGAAGCAGTTAAGTACTTCTCCTCTCTTTTCTCGATGGAGGAGGATCCAGCCTCTTCGGCGGCGGTTGGGGTCATTCCTAAAATGGTGTCATTGGAAGACAATGAGTTTTTGCAGAACATGCCATCTTTCGATGAAGTTCAGCAAGTGGTGTTTGCGATGGACGGGGATAGTGCTGCTGGGTCAGATGGGTTCACTGGCAAATTTTTTACCTCCACTTGGGATATAATTGGTCGAGATGTCTATAACGCTGTGCGGAGTTTTTTTGTGGTGAAGAGCTACCGGGGCGGGTAACTGCCACCTCCATAGTTTTATTGGCCAAGGTAGCGCGTCCAAAGAATTTTTCAGAGTTCCGTCCGATCGGCTTGTGTAATTTCGTGAACAAGATTATTTCTAAGATCCTGGCAGCTCAGCTTGCGTCTATTCTTCCCAAAATCATTTCTGCAAATCAAAGTGGCTTCGTCTGGGGGCGGTTAATCTCGGATAATTATTCACTCGCTCAGGAACTGATCTCCAATATAGGTCGGAAAACGAGAGGAGGGAATGTGGCACTGAAGCTTGACATGACAAAAGCATATGATCGGGTGGCGTGGCCTTTTTTGATCAATGTCCTTAGGGCTTTTGGGTTCGGGGAGCAATGGATTGATATGGTTTGGCGGCTCATTTCGAATGTCTGATTTTTTGTGGTTGTCAATGGGACTTTGCATGGATTCTTTAAATCAGCACGAGGGCTGCGTCAGGGGGATCCGCTATCCCCTGCCTTGTTCATAATTGGGGCCGAGGTGTTGTCGCGATCTCTAAACAACTTGCCCTGCTGTCGAGGGTTTCAGGGATTTGGCGTTCCAAGGGGTTGCCCCCTAGTGACTCACTTGGGGTATGCGGATGATGTACTTGTTTTCTCTAGTGCAACGACAAGATCCTTACGGCTAGTGAAGTGAGTTTTGACTGACTATGAGGCTGTTTCGGGGCAAAGGATCAATGCAGGGAAGAGTTGCTTCTTGGCTCACCCAAAGATATGTCCCGCCAAGAAGTTGACAATTCAGAGGTTGACTGGCTTTAAGTATACGCCTTTCCCAATTAAGTATTTTGGTTTCCCGCTGTATTACGGGCAACGGAAAAAAGAATATTTTGGGGGATTATGTCAAGCAATCCTACTTCGAATTCAGTCTTGGCAGAACAGGGTGCTGTCGCAGGGAGCGAAGATAGTGCTGGTGAAACATGTTCTCTCATCTATGCCTACTTATTTGCTAATGGCGGCATCGCCTCCCAAATCTATTTTTCAGGAGATTGAGGGCATGTTTTCTAATTTTCTTTGGGGAGCTACAGAGGGGGGTACCAAGCACCATTGGATTAGGTGAAAGGATTTGTGTGTGTCACATGCTGAAGGGGGGGTTGGCTTGCGCCAATTGGAGGATGTCTATAAGGCTTTCTCGATCAAGTTATGGTGGACCTTTCGCGCAAATTCGTCCTTATGGGCTGAATTCATGCATGCTAAGTTCTGTCGGGAGGTGCACCCGAATCTAGTCTATGGGGCTAAGGGCTCAGAGGTGTGGAGAAGGATGGTGAAGGTGCAGAATATTGCGGAAAGACACATCGGATGGATTGTGCGGTCAGGGAGTGCTAATTTTTGGTTCGACAATTGGCTTGGGTCGGGCGGATTGTCGGAGCGGTTGGATAATGTATCCGATCATAAGGTAGCGGTTTTTGTGCAACAGGATGCTTGGGATGTCAGACGGATTTTGCAGTGGGTGCCTCAGGAGATAGCCTCGGAGATTGTTCGGGAGGATCCTCCTGTTGGGCAGCTTCCGGATCTAATGATTTGGAGGCCAGAGCATTCGGGGCGCTTCACGCTCAAGTCTGCTTTCTCAATAGTCCAACATCGTTCCTCCCCTTCACCATTATTCAAACGTATTTGGCATCATGCTGTGCCTTTGAGAATTTCATTCTTCCTGCTGCGTCTGCTACGAGAGCACCTCCCGTTGGATTGTACCTTATGGCGGTTGGGGATACATGAGCCTTCACGGTGTGTGTGTTGTTCGTCTCCTGAGGTCAAAACTGTGGAGCACTTATTCGCTGCGGGGGACATGGCGAATCACATTTGGCATTACTTTGGGGATGCGGTTGGAGTTGCCTGGACTGGGTCGGCCTTCCACGTCTATATGGCAGCCTGGTGGCAAGGAAGGCACCGCAATAAGTTTCTAATGTTTGTTCACCAGGTTATCCCTCTGTTGATTTGTTGGCACATTTGGAAGGCTCGGAATGGCGTCAAATATGAAGGCAAGACAGTTGGCGGGCTTCAGGTTTGTCGTTATATTTTTTCCGATCTTCTGGAGATGTTTCGAGTACAGTTCCCGGAATGCCGGGTTTCGACGCTATCTTGGTTACATTTTTATCTGGAGATTTCAAGTTGGAATAGGGCAACGTCACATATGCTGGTTAAATGGGTACGGCCCTCACACGGAGCCCTAAAACTTAACACGGACGGGTGTTCCAAGGGTAACCCTGGGGTGAGTGGTGGTGGAGGGGTGCTTCGGGAGGCAAGTGGTAGGCTGGTCATGGCGTTTTCGTGTAATTTTGGAATCGCTTCGAGTATGCAGGCTGAAGCCCGTGCTCTGCTTTTTGGAGTCCAGTTATGCCTCCAGCGGGGGTTTGATGCCTTTGATGTTGAACTGGATTCCTTGGTGTTAGTGCAAATTCTAAATAGGGCATCTCAGTGCCCATGGAGCATCTATAAGGAGGTGCAGCAATTAGTTGGATTGACATCCCATTTTTCATGCATTCGTCACTGTTATCGTCAGGCTAATCAGGTTGCTGATTTGTTGGTCAATGAAGGTTGTCGGCAGGGTCGGGTAGAGGTCTATCTAGCTGCTTCAGCTTTACCCCATTTAGCGAGAGGAGCGTATCACCTTGATAGGATAGGAGTTGTGTCTATCCGCGTGGTAAGGGAGTAGCAATCCGCCTCTATGGCCTCGCAACATTTTGCCTTTTATGGAATAAATAAATTATTTATTTTAAAAAAAAATCTATAGATATAATAATTAAACTAAGTAAATTTAAACCGTACTGATACAAAGGGTAAACAAATTTATTTATATATATATATGTTAGAAGAGAGAAAATTATATAGCATATTAATTAGAGAAGAGTTAGATACAAATATGGATAAAACTCAAGTATGCAAATGACCTACAAATTTTCTTCAATTAGGCTTGCTATCTAGGAGAGAGAAATGGTTAATTAAATTTTTAATATTTTCACACACATACATGTATATGTGCGTGTATAATTAAATTTTAACAATGGTTGTAAACCTAGAACTAATTTTGTGCTCAATTAAAAACACAAGATGTAGCAATTCATTTATCAATGAATATTCAATTTTAAGTTTATTTGAAAAGATAAAAATTGTTAGAAGAGATGAAAACTATGAAAAAATTAACTAATTAGAGAGGATTTGGATACAAATATGGCTAAATTCTAAATATTCAAATGACCCATCAAATAATTATGCATGTTACCTAAGAGAGAGAAAATGGCTAATTAGAGTTAGTACTTTATATATATATATATATATATATATATATATATATATATACATACATACATGTGTGTATATTCAAATTTTCCTACTCTAAAGACCATTTTATCGTGGAAATTAGGGTTTGTTTGGATTCCTTGTTTTTTGGTCTGTTTTTGAAAAACTGTTTTTCACATTCCAAAAGCTACAGTAATGTGTATTTCAAAAACAATTCAAAAAACACTATATCCAAACAATATATAAAAAATAACTCCAAATACATATTTAATATGTTTATTTCAATTTGTATATTTCAATTATGTATAGGATATATATATTATATTAATTTATATTTTATTTTATATAAAATATATTTTTATATTTCTAGAATATATTTATATAAATATTATGTATTATATAAATTATATATAATATAAATATGTAATTATACAAATTTATAAATATTAAATATTAAATATTATATATTTAATATATACATAATATATGTTTATGTATATTTATAATATACATTTATATTATGTATTATATATAATATAATACATTTATACATTTATATAAATATACATAATATTAATTATACATTTATACATAATATTAATACATTTATACATATATATTTATTATATTAATACACCTATACATAATATTAATATATATTTATGATATATTAATTTATACATTTATATAATATTCATTTATAATTTACACACATTTATAGTAACATACATTTATATTATGTATTATATATAATATAACACATTTATAATGCATTTATATATTTATATATTTATTTATAAATATTTATATATTTATAAATGTATTTATTTATAAATATATATAAATGTATTATAAATATATAAATGTATATAAATACATAGATATAAAAATTATAATTTATAATTTATAATTTATACATTTATATAATATTCACTTATAATTTATACGTTTATAATAATATACATTTATATTATGTATAATATATAATATAATACATTTATATATTTATTTATAAATATATAAATATTTATTTATAAATATATTTATATATTTATAAAAATATATAAATATATTTATAAAAATATATAAATATATTTATAAATAAATATATTTGTAAATTTATTTATAAATGTATATAAATACAAAAATATAAAATTTATAATTTATAATTTATACGTTTATATAATATTCATTTATAATTTATACATTTATATGATATTCATTTATACATTTAGAAAAATATTTATATTATGCATTATATATAATATAATACATTTACATATATTTATATAAATATATAAATATATTTATTTATAAATATTTATAAATGTATTATAAATGCATAAATGTATATAAATATAAAAATATAAAAATTAGAAATTAGAAATTATAATTTGTACATTTATATGATATTCATTTATAATTTATATATTTATAAATATATTTATATTATGTATTATATATAACATAATAGATTTATATTTATTTAGAAATATATAAATATATTTATTTATAAATATTTATAAATATATTATAAATGCATAAATGTATATAAATATAATAATATAAAAATTGGAAATTATAATTTATACATATATACATTTATATGATATAGCTGTTAAGCAAAACAAGCAGCTCGAAAGCTCGTTAGAACTCAGCTCGATAAGGCTCGAGTTCGAAAAATACTCGTTTAGTTATCGAGCCGAGTAAGCTCGAACTCGCTTCTTTACCGAGTAGCTTGGTTGAGCTCGACAAAGAAGGGTATTTTTTGTCATTTTAATAGTCAACAAGTAGAAATTTGGACTAGGGTTGATAACTTGATATTGCATCATTTCATTCTTCATTTCCGCCTCTCCCTCTCTGCCGCACCCCGCAGCTAGCAACCCACAGCCGCATCCACAACCCCGCAGCCCCGCAACCCCGCAGCCTCACAACCACAGCCCCGCAACCCCACAACTCGCAGCCGCACCCACAGCCCCGCCGTACTCCACAGCAAGCCGTAGTCCACAGCCGCAACCCACAGCAACCTCTGCCTCCACCGCCGCCCACAGACTCAACCCACAGGCCACAGCCTCTGTTTTCTGCCATTAACAACCGGTCCACCGCCAGGCCAAAACCAGTCCAATTTGACTGGTTTCTCTAATCCTTCGTGATTTCTGGTAAGTCTTGTCTCTTTTCGTAGGTAAATTATACTTAATGACAAGAGTTCAGAACCTGCGGTGTTTCGGCCCCCAAATCTGGTTTTAGGTTTCATTGCTGCTTACGGTTCAAAAACTTAACATGTGATGTGAGAAGGACTTAAATGTCTGGTGACCGTCTTCTACTTGCAAGGCTTTTAAGGATTTTGCATAATTTCTGTAATTTCTGTAATTTGCATAATCAATAATGACCCGTAATTTCTGTTCTGTAGTAGTTAATTTTTTTAATTTTGTAATGTTTTTACATTCCAAAATGGATAGCTTATGCAATTTCAGAAAGAAGACTGTTGTCTTGGAAATCCAATTTAAGTTTGATACGTACAGACGTTATATGACACTTCAATTTTCTCTTTTTAATGTTTTTGACTGTATTAATTATGAAGAATCCAAAAATTTTGTCGTTCAAATGCCAAGTTGGGTAGCATCATGTTATATGGGACTGTTATGTTAGTGCTTCAAAGCTAAAGCTGCCAAATTTGGTTTCCAATTAAGAGTTTTCATCTTAGAGTTTAACCTCAACTCTGCAAAGCCTCTCCAAAGGGTGGTTCATTTTTTACTCACAAAGCCTTACAGGCTTAATTTGGACAGCATACTTCTCTTTTTTTTTTTTTTGCCCTTTCTTTAGTTTCTTTAGTTGTTTGCTACCCACTAAATCAATTAACTAATAATTTATTAGCGACTAAATTAGTTACTCTTAAACTACAACTAATAAATTTATACATTCAACTTTCTATATTATAATTGATACTAAATATGTAAAGAATGTAACCCCCTAAAGTATAAGTTCATCACACTTTAGTTCTTAATCTAATCAATCACCTACTAAATGAGTTATTCGTAATTTATCCACTCATGAAGATTACTTTTAAATATATCTTTTGCATTTTAAAATTGAGATTGGTTTCCCATGTGCCATTGAGAATTAGAAGAAACAAAGGATATATTATTGGCAAAATTTTTTTGCTAACATTGTTTGTTATCCGTTGCATAAATGGTACTTCAGGTTTTATTGCTAATTTGGATTCATGCATTTGTAGAAATGGTGAAAAGGAAATTGAAAATAGTTATTAAATATCATATGGACTTGACTGCATATATTCCTGCATATGTTCCTTTTGGACTTGACTCAAGTATATTTTTCCTTTTAAATAATAGGTATGTACAGTCCTCCATTTCATTTATACCAAGGATCGTCAACAAGTCCTATTATGGAGGTTGGAAATGAAGCTGTAAAACAAGAACTTGAGGTGGAGTCTAATGCTGATGAAATGAGCGAAGAAGAGCTGGACTTAGATCACTTAGATCAGCCGAATGAAGGAACAGAAATAGGGGAAAAAGGTTGCTGTTAAAGGAGCAAATCCGTTTGAAAAAAATAACGGAAAAAGAAGTCAACAATATGGGAGGATATGACAATAGTAAAACAGCCTGATGGAACATTGAAAGTGCGGTGCAATCACTGCAAAGAACTATTTGTCAAAAATCCATCTGGAGCTACTTCTCAACACAAGCGTCACCTCAAAAATTGCCTACAAAAGAGGCTGGCTGTTGGGGAGGAAAATCAAAAGAGGCAGCAAGTGTTATCCTTTACCGAAGGACCCTCGGATGGTATAACTTCTATAACTAATTTCTCTTATGATCATGCTAAAGTACGAGAGTTAGCAGCTCATATGGTTCTTGTACATGAGTATCCCTTCTCTATGTTGGATCATGTTGTTTTTAACAAGTTCATGAAAGCTGCATCTCCATTTTATAAAAAGATTAACAGGCTAACAGTAAAGGAAGATTGTGTGAGTGCTTACATGCTTGAAAAGAAAAGGCTGAGAAATATATTAAAAGGTGCCAATAGGGTTAGTATAACCACGGATTTGTGGAAATCTGGTCAAAAAATTCAATACATGGTTGTGACAGGGCATTTTGTTGATAGTGATTGGGTGTTGCAAAAACGAGTTCTAAATTTTTGTAATGTCCCACCTCCTCACACGGGGGTAATTATTGCCGATGCATTAAGTAAGTGTTTTCTTGAGTAGGGGATCGAAAATAAGGTTTCTACTATCACTGTGGACAATGCTCTTATAATGATGTATGCATTAGGAGACTTAAAGAGGATTTCTCTCTAAGAAAAAGGTTGAGCATTGGAGGAAAAATTTTTCATGTTAGGTGTTGTGCCCATATACTTAATTTGCTTGTTCAAGATGGGCTTAATCAAATTGTTGATGTGATTGATGTTGTTCGAGAGGGGATTAAATATTTGAAAAATTCAGAGTCTCGCCTCAATGAATTTGCCAAAATAAAAAAAACAGCTTCAATTGCCTTCTAAAAAGCTCATTTTGGACTGCCCAACTAGGTAGAACAGCACTTATTTGATGTTGGCTTCAGCTCTAGAGTTTAGGGATGTATTTCTCAGGTATGGGGACATTGATCCTGGGTTTCACTATGTCCCAAGTGAGTTTGAGTGGTTGAAAGTTGGAGAAGTATGTAAATTTTTGGGTATTTTTTATGAGATCACCAATATTATTTCTGGATCCGATTACCCAACGGCTAACCTTTTTCTTGTAGAGTTGTATAGGATTAAAGAGCTATTAAATGAAAAAGCTCTCGATTTTTCTGATCATATTAGGTTTATGGCTGAAAGTATGACACAAAAATTTGACAAGTATTGGGGTGAAAGCAATGTTTTGATGTCTTTGGGTGCTATTCTTGATCCGAGGTACAAAATGGTCCTTGTTAGTCATACTTTTCCAGTTATTTATGGAGAAGTTGCAGCCCCTAGGTACATTGATGAGATTAGATGCATTCTTTATGACCTCTATAATGAATATGTGGATGCTCACATCTCATCTCATAGTGAGGAACCACAAAGGGAAGTTGGAAAAAGAAAACATTCGGAAATTTCAAGTAAATCTACTCAAGGGGCTGCTAAAAAGCTTGGAGTTAATGTTCTAACTGGGAAAGAAAAATTTCAGATGATTGTTAGTGAAATTGATAAGGCTCCCCCTGAAAAATCAGATTTAGATGTCTATTTGGAAGAAGGCAGGTATGTTTGTGATGCAAATGCAAATCTTGATGTCTTGGGTTGGTGGAAAGGGGAAAGGTGGAGGTTTCCTATATTGTCAAGATTGGCAAGTGATGTACTCGCTATTCCAGTTACAACCGTGGCGTCCGAATCTACTTTCAGTGCTGGTGGTAGAATAATCGATGATAGACGTGCTTCTATGTCCGTTGAAACGGTGCAAATGCTTCTTTGTGGGAATGATTGGATCCGCAATCTTCATGGGTTAAAAAATAAGTCTCGTGTAAGTAAAATATATACTCTACTAGTTGTTTATTTTAGCAGCTCATTTTATCTTGCTAGGAGTTGTAACTTTCTTGTTTTCATTTTGTAGGAACCACTCGATGTTTCCGAATCATCTACAATTGAAGAAATTGATCTTCCGGACATTTGAAGGCTGTTTTCTGGAATATGTGATGCTGTTTCTTGTGATTTGTAAAGCTAGACTTGTGAAGCTATACTTTTTCTTGTGATTTCTGAAGTTGGACAATTTTTAAGCTATGTAGCAGTGTTTTTCATGGTTATTTGGCTGTAGTTTGTGCGTTTATTTGGCTGGACATAACCTGTTATGGTATTGGCTCTTATGAATGTTGTCTCGTATGGAATTAGACTGTAGTTTGTGTATTTGTTTTGTTTTATTCCTAGAGTTTGTGTTGTATGGATGTTATGGTCTTATTTGTCTTGGATGAAATGTGGTTAGAATTTGTGTATTGTTGAATGTGAATGGCATTGGTTGCCAATCCTAATATTTTTTGTTGATTTTGGATAGCCTAAATCTGGATATGCTGGAGTACAACTTCGTAATAACTGATTGTTCAATTGCGAAATCGAGCCTCAAAATCGAGTCTCGAGCTTCGAACTCGAGTCTAAAATCAAGCCTCGAGCTCGTCCGAGCCTGGCTCGTTTGTGATAAACGAGTCGAGTTCGAGCTCGAGTTCGAGTCACATTTCCATTTTTCGAGTCGAGTTCGAGTGCATATCATAGCTCGTCTGCGCTATCGAGCGAGCTCGAGCCTGGCTCGAATTCTTCACGAGTCGAGCTCGGCGCTCAGATACTCGGCTCGATTAACAGCACTAATGATATTCATTTATAATTTATACATTTATAATAATACACAGTTATACATTTATAAATATATTTATATTATGTATTATATATAATATAATATATTTGTAATACATTTATATATTTTTATATAAATATATTTATTTATAAATATATATTGTTATAAAAATATATAAATTATAAATTATAAAAATATTCGAAAATATGTTTTAAAAATACATCTAAAAATAATCCATAAAACATCTACAGTAAAAGTTTTTTATATAGTTTTTGAAAAATAATCCCAAAAATAACTAATCCAAACGGACTTGTATTTGAAAAACGAAATGCTACAGTGCTGTTTTTGAAAAACAACCCCAAAAACAGCTAATTCAAATGGATCCGAAATACCATTGGTTGATAGTCTGGTGGTCAATGCTCATTCTATGGAGGTAAAGAATTCAAATATTGAAATTCACCGTACTTAAAAGGTAAACATGAACAAATAGGCATAAGCATAAAATGTGGTAAAAGAGAAACATGCCTGATGTGACGTGTTAGAACTTTTTTTTTTTTTTTTTTAACAAAAACTTTCATTCAATCCAGAACAAGAATACAGCAACTACCGGGAAGAGCCCTAGGTACTACCGCCTATGCACGTCCTACCCGAACACGCCTAACCGATGGCACCCCAAGTTTATTTAAGCGGCACTCTCCCTGGGCTACCGAGGGGACATTAGGCTGCGTTTGATAAAACTAAACTTTGAAAATTGAAATTTAAAATCTAAAATCTGAATCCATTAAATTATCCAATTATTAAGTATTAAATTAAATAAGTTTGAGTATATATCACATTCAGTGATAAGTAAATACCTTATCACTTATTTTTGGGAGCAAATTTTGTTTAAAAAATTTAGTGCCACTTAATTAATTCAAATATTCAATTTTTGGTTATCAAACATGTTTGAACATATCATGATTTGAATCCATTAATTTTAAGTACTAAATTTGGATATTAAACAGTAAGTCGAAAATAAGTGAAGCACACAAACATGGTGTCTCCATGTACCCAAAATAAACTTCAACAAGTTAATTTATTTGAGGTTAAGCCAGTCATTTTAATCTAATAGTAATAGCTTCGTTCGTATTATTTGATGAGTAATTGCACATAATGGAGAATTTCAAAAGGTAGAGAAATTGTAAAGTTCACTAGGTCAGAGCATTTAAATATAAAACTATGCATGCATCTTCAGAATGCAAAGTCGAAATAGTTCCTAATTTTAATTTATTTATTTATTATTTTTTAACAAAAGAAGAAAAATAAAGGAAGAAAATAGGTTAATGCTAAAATTTAGAAATGTTGAAAGAAGTTTAAATTCTCACGGCACTTGCCCATCATTATTTTTTTTTGGTATTTTTATCCATCTCCTTCCTTTTCTCTTTCAATTTAATATCAACTCCAACATTTAATCCTAAATTTTAAGTTAAACGCTCTTTACCCTAAACTTTTCTATTTAGAGTCATGTTTGTACTTTACAACAATAAATTGTATGTGACATTTGCATTGCATCTCAATTTCCAATTTGGAGATATTTTACATTTTAAAGTGTTTTTTCTGTCCCACTGTTATTTTTTTTCATTTTACTCCACCATTAACATGTTTGATGTACCTGTTAAATACTAGTAATTGTAGTAGTGTTTTATAACAGCATCTAGTTTTAAGTTCTCATCATATTCTTTGTTGGATTATTGTCACATTTGAAGATATTATGCTAATTTGTGTCTATAATCTTTCTCAGCATTGCTCTTGTTTCCTCACTTCTAGAGGTATTTGCCTTGTTGCTCCCTCTATCTGTTTCCTTCTCCCTTTGGTTACATTGGTTGGAAACTAATTCCTCCTTGCTTGGCTCTTTTAAAACTACTTCCCCATTTAGCACTCCCCAGTAACTCCTTTTGGAAGGGGATCTGTAGCTATTACTTTCTTTTTGTGGGGATTCTTTCTTAGGGTTTGCTCTTATCCAATGTCAATATTGGTTCTCTTGCTGTCCACTCCCCACTGAAACTCTTGTTTTACAGCCTTTCTCACTATGTCCAATAACTACACTTGTGTAGTAGAAATTTGGGCATCTCTCATATTTAAACTTTATCCATCTCATGGAACCAATCACTTTGACAATAGTGCCCCTCAGTAGTGGCTGGAAAGTATCAACCAAGACTTGCACCTTCAAGTGCCTTCCTTCTTTACCTCCTGGTTGAGGAATAATAACCTCTCTCACCCCCTGAAACACTGAGTTGCCAATGTGGTGATGGTGAAATGCATCTGATAGAGTACGTCCAGGGAAAATGACTCAAGATTGACTCTAGGAGGAGTGGGTGGAGTTATGGAAGAGTACCCATTGGAGAGCTTGAACTTTGAAGAAAATATTTTCTTTCTTTAGTCTAAAACCATGGATTAACGAATGTTTTTCGATTTTACGCTTGAAATTATGCCCACATGAGAGAAGTGTGCTATTTTTAGTCAGAAAAATAAGCAAATACGAGTACTAGGACCAAATTGGCTCATAATTTATATGTTAGGGACTATTCTGACTGATTTAAAATGTTAGGCACCAAAAACAATTTTTGTGAAAATGTTAGGGTTCAATTTGGTAAATTTCCCTTTAAAGAATATTGAGCTCCCACCAATGGGGGGAAAAGGCTCTCAATGAGAGAGAGAAAAGCTCTATTTGTGAGATAGTTAAATTCATTTGATTGAAATAGTTGGATTTTCCATTTCATTTTTTAAATTTCTTCATATTTGTAAAAAGCACATAATTATGAAATTTATTTGTGATATTTGTATGAAAATATACAAATGAATGAGAGATCTTTTCTCCTTGTATGTTTCTCTGTTTTTTTTTTCAAATTATTTATTTTTTGACATTGATTTTTTTTACAATCTCAAATGGCTAATGAGAAATTTTGATCTATATAATAATTGGAAATGGAGTCTAAGGATAAGTAAATAATTTTTTATGTGCAATTTTTAATTGTAATTACCAACATTATTGAGATGTAATCAATTGGAGTGTTTTTATTTCTTTTAATTAGTGCCACATTGAAACACAATAATTCTAATTAAAAGACATGAGGGTGATTTAGGGATAACAAAAACTAGATAAAAAAGTGTAACGTTGTACTCTATGATATCTATAATGTTTTATATTATGCCACTCCTGTATCTTACATACTATGATCTCAGTAAGCTAAGGGTTTTATGATCTTAACTAAAAGTAGCATTTAACTTGGCATTTTAAGTGAATTTCGTCTTTTCCAATTATGGCAGCATACATACTTGCAAATATTACATAAAAGTTTAACTTCATGGCATACCTTATTTAAACTACACTTACTTTGATAAACGGCATAACACTACACACATTTCTAGGATTATACCCCAGTTGTAATATGCCCCTTAAAACAAATTTGATCAGAATTTTACTTTTATAACCCGCTGTGGGTAACTAAGTTAATCCATTTTATTCAAAGATTTTTGAACATATGCTTTCACTAAATTGTCTACCCACTTTATTTGTAATTTGTTGGGAGAAACTTAATTTTGTTGCTACCACATATGCAACAGAATGAAATCTTGATTAATCAATTTAATTTTCCTTTCACTGACCTCGTTTTGTCTCGTGTCACTGGTAAATTAATAAACGAAATAAATGCTATCGTTTTTATTGTTGGTAGCAAGATCAGCAAACGAAATAAATGGTTCAAACATGTGGGGCACATTTCTGTCCAATCATTCCTGGGAGATTGACAGTTGTTAGACAGGCCCCAAGATGGACGAGGTGTACAAATTACAGCATCTCACAAAGCTTGTGATGCTGTACTGATAAGTTGTCGAACCTGTGTAATAATAAATATTTGGTCAAACAAAATATAATTTTTACAGATAGTGATAAGTAGGGTCGAATCCACAAGGATTGGAGATATTTGTCTCTTTTGAAGTTCAAACTAACGATGGAATTTTTTTTTATAGCAATGGTAATAATTAAACCTTTGACTAAAAGTAAATAGCCAACCAAAAATTAAATGACAAATTATTAAAACCCAAATTAATAATGATTAAACTCTAGCTAAGAAATAACTTCAGCAATGGTTAAATTAATTGATCATCGATATAGAGATATTTCCAATTATTAGCTAATAAATAAGTTATAAATGTCAAACAAGCGATGACAGTCAACTCTTTTAATCTCACAATTTTTAGATAAACCAAAGCTTTTGTTGTTCCTTGACTAGAAAAAGAGACTTAGTTCATCTCTGTTGGAACAATCTCACGTGAAATCATAGAAACAATTGCCCCATACATCGTTCCTCAATGCGATGAAGAAAATCGATTCAATTAAGAATAAGCAAAAGATCTGTTAAGTCAAAAGAATGACCAATTGTTTCTTCCTTTGCTCTGACATACGATGGAATCAATAGCCACAAAAAGACGAAAAAGTCAAGAGCAAAAAGGAGTCAAGATTGACGGCCCCTGTTGCTCCCTATTTTTTTTCCTACTGCCTATCCGACTACCAAGAGGAATAGAAGGGAAGACTCCTAGTTGAAAAAGGGAAGTTCCCCAAAATTTTCTCCTAGTCTGCCATAGTTGATCACTGGATAAGGGAAACAATCTCCGTTTGGACTTTTGTTCTCTTTTACTACTTAAATTCTTCTGCTGATTACTGTCAAATTAGCACCATTTTATGGTATTGTGTTCCACTCCCTGCAATAAGTACAAATTTTCAAAAATGAGTAGAAATCGCCAACCAATGCACAGTTGGTAAGATAATAGGAAGGAATTAATTATAAAATAAATGACAAAACTACGACCTATAAATTTCCCCCACACCTAAACCATGCTTGTTCTCAAGCATGAGAATAGAAAACCAATTCCTGATAATGGCTATTACTCCATTTACTTATTGTCAAGATACCATGAAAACACATATCAAGCACCCGTGATCAAGATCCAAAAAACATCACTTCAGTTACTTTCTAAATCACAGACTCCTCTAATTTATGGATAACTATTCTAAGAAAAAAGAATAATCGGTCAACATTTATCAGTAACTGGTCCAACTATTAACCAAAATTTCAATATTAAATTCATAAACTGGCAAACTGACTTTAATCACATATTTACACAATCTTCACAACTTATATATATATATATATATATATATTCGATAGTAACACTAATAGACTTAGTTTCTAGTCATTAGAGCCTTTTGGCGTAGACTCTAACATTTGTCAGATGAAGAAGCCTGGTTATTCAGCTTCTATTGCTACATAACAACGTATTCATAGAAATTACTATTATTTGATGTGCGAGAATCGACACTTTTGGTACAGACCCTTGGTTACTTAACAGTAATAACTAGTGGAGTACAACCAAATTTATTCACAATCAGATGACAAAATAATTCAAGATATCATATAAAACAATAGCAGCTAGCCTCATTTCCTCAAACATGGAGAACTAAAGTTAATAATTGGACAAATTTACAGAAAAAATATCAAGCAGTTATTCCCTATGTAGAGAAAAGTTAAACAAAAATTGTAAGTCACAAAAGTATCGATATTCATCAAAGAGATATTTTTTTGAATCAACCAAATTAACTTGATACGCTTTTATTACTAAAACTTGATAATAAGCAAAATTAGGATCAACCAACCATCATCAATCCTTGGTAGTCACAGAAGTGCTAATCACTAATACAAGTAAAAGGAAAATAAAAGAAAAACAGAACAAATAACAAGAAATAAAGGAAAAACATCTAAAAACTAAAAATACTAGCTGTACCACAGCTCCCCTCCTACACCTAAGTCCAACATTGTCCCCAATGAAGGTAATAGAGCAAATAAAGCAAAGAGGACAATGGAACTTCCATCCCGATTGGCTAAGGGATAGGTGGAAACAGTGGAGTGAAGCCGACGTGGTGGAAGTAGGCGGCCAAGTTCTGAGACATCTGTGCTACCTGATTGGCGATATTTGTCACCCGCTCATCTACATGGTGAACTTGTGCACGCAGATGTCGTCACTCAACATTAGAGGCCATTGGTGGAGGCGGCACAGAAGAAGATAGTCCAGCAGTGTCATCGGCCGATCCAAGAGCTGAAGAGGACCCTGCTCGTATAGAAGGGCATCGACCTGGTGTTCGAATAGGTCTCGGGAATGTAAACTGGTACATATCATCAACCTGCTCTATAACTCCCATTTTCTCTAGACAGCCCTTATCCAGAAACTCCATGTCAAAAACCAGTTGGAGATCGTGATTCTGAAAATTAAGAACCCTTAACTGGATTGCTAAGTGCATGATATGTGACCCAAGTATCAAGGGTTTGTTCCTCTTGGCTAAAATGGTCTTAAATTGTGATGCCGGCCAACACCCTAAATTCACCTTAATATTGTTCTTCATACACCAGATAAAGAAGAATTCAAATCAACAAAGTATATCGGAGCTATCCTTGTGACCCGAGTAGCTGTAGGCCAAGAAGCACTAAACATATCGAGAACTAGGGTCCTTAAGATAAGAACTTCTGGATCTAAAAGGGTCATAACGGTCCCCGTCAGACATTTCCTTCCAAATATCGGAGTAGTGAGAGAAAAATGGTTCTATGTAGTCACAAGCACTCTCAGCGTACTCCCTGGTTCTTGAATTTTTGCTCTTATTCATCTTATTCGTCTTATTCATTGTTCTTTCAATTATTCATTCGGATTGATCATCTCAATCAAGAGACGATGTATGCAACAATTAATTCTACAATTGTGCATGGGTTTTCCTCAACATAGTTGAACTAAATCTCTTTTTATAGTCAAAAAACAATGGAGGTTTTAGTTCATCTAAAAATTGTGAGATCGAATTAATTTTATTTATTTATCTTATTTACTGGTATTGCATATTCTCTATTTGTGGTGTTTATAGTTATCTTGTTAATTGAATATCCTGGGCCCGGACGTTGAATTAATTTAACAATTTAATATCAATTGGAGCGTTGAATCTGTATTTGTTCAATTGCTCTAAAATAGAAAAAAAAAAGGAGACTAAGTTCATTATTATTACTATTAAAAATAGGAAAAAAAAGAACGAGAAACAGAAAAATGTGATAAAAAGGTGTGAAGATTGTGTAAATATGTGATTAAAGTCGGCTTGCCAATTTATGAATTTAATGTTGAGATTTTGGTTAATAGTTGGACCATTTGCTGATAAATGTTGATCAACCATTCCTTTTTCTTAGAATAGTTAGCCATAAATTAGAGGCGTCTACGGTTTAGAAGCTAATCGAGGAGATGTTTCCTGGATCTCGACTATTGATGCTTGATATGTGTTTTCTCGGTATCTTGGCAATAAGATAGATGGATTGATAGCTAATGTCAGGAATTGGTATTTGTTTGTTATTTTCATTCTTGAAAACAAGCATAGTCTAGGTGTGGGGGGAATTAATAAGTCGCACTTTTGTCATTTATTTTATAATTAATTTTCTCATATTATCTTACCGAATGTGCATTAATTGACAGATCCTACTCACTTTTGAAAATTTATATTGATTGCAGGGAATTGGAACAAAATGCGGTAAAAATGTGCAAATTTTTCACTACAATTGCTATTTGGCGTAGGCGTGTCAAGTCAGACCTTAACATGCCAAAAAATGCAAGACAAGTGCGTGACGCCAATTGCCAATTGAAAATGCAACATGGAGCTGCAAATATTCCATTAGCTGATTGTTAGTTTTGAATTGAAAAAGATAGTTTAGCAAAAATAGGAAACGAACCAATTAGGAGATTTCCTATTTTTTTGGTTTCAATTGAGTAAGAGATAGAAGTCAATTCAGATTAGGATTCTTTTTGCCTATTACTCATGGGAGTAGCCGTAAGGAATTATATAGGAAAATAGTAGACAATCTTGACTACATTAGATTTTGACTTTTTCGTTTTTTTGTGGCTATTGATTCCATCATATGTCAGAGCCCAAGGAAAAACATTAGTCATTCTTTTGGGTTTTGTAGTTCCTGCTTATTCTAATTATTATTCCATCGACTTTTTCATGTACGTGACAATTATTTCTGCAAATCTGCGTGAGATTGATTAAATGGCGATGAACTAAATCTCTTTTTCTAGTCAAAGAACAACGGAGAATTTGGTTCGATTTAAATTGTGAGATCTAATTGATTTTAGTTTTCCTATTATTTTTTGGTATTCATATAGTTCTTGCTTTACTTTCTTATGGTTATTGTATTATTCAATTATCCCGAGCCCCCGGATGTTAGATTAATTCAATAATCTAGAACCAATTAGAATAATTAAATTCGTAATTGTTTGATTGTTCTAAATTAGTGACAAATGGCATAATCGAGACTATGTCAGGAAAATATACGGGCTAATTTGTAAACAACCCTCATAGCGTGTTGTTTGGTTAAAACAGGGTTTCTCTAAATCTTAAAGCAATTGCAAAATTGAATTCTAGGGTTGTACCTAGGATTATTTTACAATTAGGGCAGTAGCTAACGGTCGTACTTTAACTATCGATAATTAAGGAGAAATTGATTGTCGTCGCCCGTTCGACAATTATAACTTATTTATCAGTTTATATGTGAAATTATTTGTGCATCGATGATTAATTGGGAGAACCATTTTCGAAGTTGCTTCTTGACTAGAGCCGGTCTAATACTGTTTCAGCTTTTATAGTTTATCATCTAACTTTTATTTAATTGCAATATTTGATTAGCATAGCTTATTGTTAATTTTCATAAAATCCCTCCATAATTTAAACTTTAGTAGGAACGAATTACTCTCAATTTTTGTGGATTCGACCCTACTTATTGCTATGTATAGAAAATATATTTTGTTTGAACAGGTATTTATTATTGTACAGACTCTACAACCTGTCAATTTTTTGTCAAATTGAACTGAATAATGGAGAAATTGAACTCTTGACCCATCAGATGGAAATGAATCATATTTGGAGTATCGACAGTATATCCCGTAAGCAATTTAAAATCAAAAGTAGAGTAAAACTCCTAACCAGTTCGACAAAGGCTATGGTGGTAGGCATCGCGAAGGAAGACCACGAGGGATGGGCGGCATGCATCGGCATGCGTTGAGCCGAGGAGGACGATGGCGAACCGAGAGTCGGGGGATGCAGCTAGGTGACTGCATGCGATTGTGTAGCGTCGGTTGGCGAGGGGAGTCCCGAGAGGAAGGATGGTGGCACGCGTTGGCGTGCGTTGGGTTTTCGACCGAAAGAGAAAGAGAGGGAACTAGGGGTGGAAGAAAGGGAAAAAGAGAAAGAAAGAAAGAAAGAAGAAAAAGGAAAGAAAGGTTACAGGTTTTTTTTAAATTTTAAATTTTGAATTTAGATTTTAAATTTTGAAAATTAAAAATTAAATTTCAAGGTGGAATGAAAAAAAATTATTTATTTATTTTTTTAATTATTTTTTTAATACATATCTTTCCCTCTAACATGCCATGTACACGTCAAGAAGGTAAGAACCCTTCTGATGAATGTTCATTGAGTTCAAAATTATCACGTGCTTGGTTGACGCGGGCGCATCATAAGGGTGAAAACCCTTTTCATGAAAACTTTGAAAATGACACATTACCACGTGCCCAAGTGATGCGGACACGTCATAAGGGTGGAAACTCTTTTGATGGAGAATTGGTATATTAAAAGTTACCTTGCGTTTTGTTGACGCAGGCGCGTCATGTTGGTCAGTCTGTTCCAGGATCGAAAGAAGAACTCTTCAAGTAACTCGACGCAGGCGCGTCACGAGGTTGGAAACCCTTCTGATAAAGCACCTGGGAATTGCATATTATCACGAGCCTTGGTGATATGGGTGCGTCATGTTTGGGGAACACCTACTAATCATAAAAAACAAAAAATTACACCAAGAATTTGGAAAAACCTTAAGAAAACAAATTGAAGCGACTAACTAAAATTGAATAAACAATTAAAAGAAATTGGGTTGCCTCTCAATAGATGCCTTTTTTTAACGTCTTCGACTGGACATGGCTAGATGTCGCTAATCAAAATAATTAGGTGTATCCAGATGTATCATCTCCACTTCTCCACTTGGAAAGCTCTCGTAATAGTATTTGAGACGATTTCCATTCATCACAAACTTATTGTCCGTCTTAGTGCTCTGGATTTCTACTGCACCATATGGAAAGACGTGAGTAACAATAAAATGACTGATATAACGAGAACGCAATTTACCTAAAAATAACTTAAGTCTGGATTAGTACAGGAGAGCCTTCTAGCCAACTTCAAAGGTCGTTCTAGAGATTTGTTGGTCACGAAACTCCTTACTCCTCTCCTTATAAATTACTGTGTTCTCATACGCTTCATTCCGAATCTTCCCCAATTCTTGCAAGTCCAACTTTCGATGGACACCGATTTCTTCTAAATTCATATTATATTGCTTTATCGCCCAAAAGGCCTTGTGCTCAAATTTCACTGGGAGGTGACACAACTTTCCGAATACCAATCTGTAGGGTGACATTCCTATAGGGGACTTATACGCATTCCGATAGGTCCAAAGTATATCTTTCAACCTTTGACTCCAATTCTTCCTATCGGGACGAACCATTTTCTCCAGTATTGACTTAATCTCTCTATTCGAGACCTCCGCTTGACCATTGATTTGAAGTTGGTATGATGTTGAGACCTTGTGGAGTACACCATACCTTCGAAATAGCGCAACTATGGTCTTATTGCAGAAGTACGTCCCCTGTCACTAACACTAGCTCTTGGTATCCTAAAAAGCACAAAAATATTGGATTTAATAAAATGTGAAACCACTTTTGAATCATTAGTCTGAGTGGCTCCAATTTTCACGCACTTGGAAATATAGTCCACTACCAACAATATATATGTAAAACCAAATAATGCAGGAAAAAACCCCATAAAATCTATACGCCAAATATCAAAAATTTCTATAAAAATCATCGGGACTTGGGGCATATGATCTCTACGGGTTATATTATATACATTTTGACATCGATCGCAGGATTTACAAAACAAATAAACATTTTTAAATAACGAAAGCCAGTAAAGTCCACTTTCCAATGCCTTATGCGCAGTTCGCTTTGATCCAAAATGACCTCCGCATGTAAAAGTATGACAAAAAGTTTGTATTGATTGGAATTCAACTTCACTTACGTATCTTCTCATTCCTTGGTCTGTGCATCTCTTTCACAGGTAAGGGTCATCCCATATGAAATATTTGGTATCGCTCTTCAACTTGTTCCTCTTTGCTTTACGCCAATCTGCAAGTAGTTTAGCAATTACTATATAATTAACTAAATCAGCATATCAAGGCACTTTAGAATTTAGAGAAAATAGCTGTTCATCAGGGAATGTATCCTTCAATGGCACGTTATCATCTCCAACTGGTATGCGACTTAAATGGTTAGCTACCAAATTCTCCGAACCTCTTTTATTCCTTATCTTCAGGTCGAATTCTTGCAAGAGAAATATCTATCTTATTAGCCTCGGTTTCGTATCTTTCTTGGTCATTAGATACCTCAACTTTGTATAATCAGAAAATACAATAATTTTAACATCTAATAAATATGATCTAAATTTTTCTAAAGCAAGAATAATTGCAAGAAACTCATTTTCAGTAGTGAAATAATTCAGTTGAGTTGCATTCAAAGCTCGGGACGCATAGTAGATGGTGTGAGCTGCTTTCCCTACTCTTTGCTCCAACACTACTCTCACTGTATGGTCACTGACATTTGCACACGATCTCAAATGGGAGATTCTAGTCAGGAGGTTGCATGATCGGTGGCGACGTCAATAGCTCTTTTAATTTGTTGAATGCTGTCTCACACTCAACATCGAATTTGAAGGCCATATCTTTCTGTAAGAGTTTGAACAGAGGAGCTCCGATTTTTGAGAAATCATTGATGAATTTTCGATAAAAACCTACATGTCTAAGAAAAGAAACACTTCCCGTATACTCGTGGAATAAGATAAAGTAGATATAATGTCTATTTTGTCCTGATCAATCTCAATACCCTTAGAGGACACTACATGACCTAAAACTATCACATGTTCAACCATAAAACGACATTTTTTTCAGTTAAGCACGAGATTAGTTTCTATATATCTCAACAAGATCAATTTCAGGTTATCTAGACAATTATCAAAACTATCACCGTATACACTAAAGTCGTCCATAAAAATCTCAATAATTTTCTCAACATATTTTGAAAAAAATGCTCACCATACATCTTTGAAATGTTGTAGGTGCATTGCATAATCCGAAGGGCATTCGCCAGTATGTGAAAGTTTCAAACAGGTATGTGAAGGTAGTCTTCTCTTGATCTTCCGATACGATTGCAATTTGAAAATATCCTGAAAATTCATCTAAAAAATAATAGTAAGGTCGACAAACTAATCGCTCAATCATTTGGTCAATAAAAAGAAAGGAAAAATGATCATTTTTTGTGACAGCATTTAATTTCTGGTAGTCGATATACTACCGCCATCGGGTGGGTTTGCACACTGGCATGAGTTCACCATTCTGGTTGGTCTCTATTATCACTCCTACTTTCTTTGGAAGTACCTGTACTAGGCTCACCCATGGACTGTCTAATATTGCGTAAATAATCCCCACATCTAGCAGATTTAGTATTTCGTTTTTCACCACTTCTATCATAAGGGGATTGAGCCTTCTTTGAACTTGCCGTACCGGTTTGGTATATTTTTCAAGCCTTATTTGGTGTATATACATGGAGGGGCTAATTCCCTTAATGTCGGAGATGGTCCATCCTATCGCCTGCTTATGCTCTCTAAGAACTCGGATTAATTTGTCCTCTTGTGTTTCTGATAGTCCTGCCGAGATAATTACCGGAAGCGTTTCCTTCTTACCCAAATATACATATTTCAAATGTTCAGACAGAGATTTCAGTTCTATTATAGGTGCCTACACCACAGATGGTAATACTCTTTGGTGAGATTCAGGCGCGAAGATAAGTGCGAGCTCATACATTGTCATAGTGATCGATAGCGATTGCAAAGCTCCAATCGTATATTTCAGCTCTTTACTCAATTCTACCTCATAAGTTGTGTCCAACTCAAGGTGTTTGGTTAAAACAACTTCCAACTCATTCCTGTCAATAATTTCAAACACTTCCTGCACTGCAGGGTCAATAGCACTCACAGAAAAATGGACCTAAAATTAGAATTCGAGGGGTATTTCAAGGTTTCAAAGATATTGAAATGAATAATTTTTTCATCAAATTTCATAGACAAGGTACCCTTATTAATATCAATTTTAGTCTGGATTGTGCTATAAAAGGGTCTGTCTAGTAGCAAAGGTGAGGGATCAAGGAAATGACCATCATCCATGTCAAATACATAAAAATCAGTTGCGAATACCAATTCATTAATTTTAACCAACACATCTTCGACCAACCTATCAAGACATGTACTCGTTCGATCAGCTAATTAAATTATTATCCTAATTTCTTTTAACGGACTTAGGTTCAAGAAAGTATAGATAGATTTAGACATTACATTGATTGATACTCCTAAATCCAACATGATATTTTTAGCAAAGTATTACCTATCCTACAGGGGATAGAAAACATATCTAGATTCTCCCATTTTGGTAGGAGTTTCCTCTATAGAACTGCTGACACGTTCTCTCTTACAATAATTCTTACATCTCCCATCAGCCTTCTTCAGTTGATGCACAAATCTTTTCAAAATTTCGCGTACTTTGACACGTGTTTGATTGCATCTAGCAGGGGAATGTTGATCTCTACCTTGCGAAATACCTCAAAGATCTCTTTCTTCTTGTTCTGCATTTTTTATTTCTCCAACCTACTAGAAAAATGAGGGGGATTAGTTTTAACCTCAATGATTGGGTCAGGGAGTACCACTGAATTTTTGCTGTTTCTGTTCTCCTCCTTAAGCTCTTTCTCGATTTTTTCTTCATTCTTGTCTTTTGGAGTCACGAGTTCGAGTCCCTGAATTTCCTTCCCGCTCTTTAAGGTCATTGTACTTATATTTTTTAGGTTAAGTTTAGGTTGAGACAGCAATTTTTCGTGAACTTGGGATTCCAGGCAATCGATTGCTAATATCATCTGACTCTACATTGCTTGCATATGTTCCATTTGATTCCTTATATTTTATAGGTCAGAATCCGTCTTTTGTTGACTAAAAATTAACCGTTTCATCGTTTCTTCTAGAGATGGGTTTGAGCTTAGAGAAGGTGATGGCAGGTGAGGTTGATACTACTGTTGATACCCTTGCTATTTATTCAATGCAAAATTTGATTGCCTATTTCCTCCATAACTAAAGTTAGGGTGATCTTTTTAACCCGAATTGTATGTGTTCGAGTACGGGTCATATGGCTTTCTCGGCGCGGGCACGTAACCAACCATGTTTACTTACTCGGTACTTTCTTCTTGAATCATTAGGCACATCTCTGTATAGTGACCTATAGCAGTGCAATTCCCACACACCTTGGCTTGTGGAAGATTTTCTACAGTCAATTGCCTAATAAAAGATGTTAATTCGGATAACTGCTATTGGATAGAGGATGTTTCTATCTCATTCACTCTGTGTATCGGAATATCTTCTCTTATATCGAATTGCTGCGAGTTTTTGGATATCCCTTCAATCAACTCTCACGCTTCTCGAGAAGTCTTGTTCACCAACGCCCTTCCACTTACAGCATCAATAATACTCCTGTCTCTGAAAAGTAACCCCTCGTAAAAATATTGGATAAGCAATTCCTTACTTATTTGGTGTTGAGAGCATTTGATGTATAACTTTTTGAATTTCTCCAAGTAATCATAGAGCGACTCTCGTGAATATTGCTTGATACCCCATATCTCTTTTCTCAGACTTGCAGCTCAAGATGCAGGAAAATATTTTTTCTAAAATTTTTTCTTCAACTGCTCTCACGTGGTGATACTGTCTAGAGGTAGGTAGTACAGCCAGTTCTTTGCTAAGTCCTTAAGAGAGAAGGGGAATGCTTTCATTTTTATCTGTTCTTCCGTAATTTTCATGGGTTTCATACTGTTGCAAATAACATTGAACTCCTGCAAGTGCTTATAAGGCTTCTCACCTGGTAAATCATGAAAAGATTGTAAAAGATGAATTAGCCCAGATTTTAATTCAAACAGGGTGTTATCATTTAAATTCAAAAAAGTAATGCATAAGGGTTATTGATTTAAATTAGGAGCAGCCAACTCCCTTAATATCTGTGTATTAGCTATAGTGATTTCTTCTCGATCCGGGTCATTCGAAGTATCGCCAAGCGAACTTGTTGATTCAACTTATGGATCGGGGTCTTTGAGATGCAGCATTAGATTGCTCTTCTCTAAGATATTTGGTATCTTTTCGTGTTCGATGAGTAGTCTTCTCTACTTCAAGATAAAAAATCAATTTGCCTGTACGAGAAGCCCAAGACATAAATTAGAAAAATACCAGAAAATTAAAACGAAAATGAACTTAAAAGAAACAAATTAACTAACGCCAGTTCCCGACAACGGCGCAAAAAATTGATAGGTTATCGAGCCCGTACAATAATAAATGCCTACTCAAACAAAATATAATTTATGTAGATAGTGATACGTAGAGTCGAATGTACAGGGATTGGGATATTTGTCTCTTTTGAAATTCAAACTAACGATGGGGTTTTTTTTATAGCAATGGTAATAATTAAATTGTTTGACTAAAAGTAAATAGCCAACTAAAAATTAAATAGCAAACTATTAAAACTCGAATTAATAATGACTAAACTCTAGCCAAGAAATAACTTCAATAATGGTTAAATTAATTGATCATCGATGCAGAGATAATTCCAATTATTAACTAATAAATAAGTTATAACTGCCAAACAAGAGATGACAGTCAACTCTTCCTTACTGTATCGATGACTGAAATACGCCCGTCAATTACTACTCTAATCGAGAATTAATTCTAAGTACGCCTATAAGATTTAATTCTCCAATTGCCTTGCGTATTAGAGGAGCCCTATTCTAACCAAATAACACACTACCAAGGTTATTTTAGATTAGTCTGCATGTTCTCCTGACACAAACCCAATCATATCAGTTATCACTATTTTAGAACAATTGAACAATTACGGATTCAATGCTCCAATTGACATTAGATTGCTAAATTAATTCAATGTCCGGGCCCGTGATACTCAATTAATAAAACAACCATAAGCACTATAATCAGAGAATATGCAAATACCAGTAAATAAGATGAATAAATAAAATTAATTCGATCTCACAATTTTTAGATAAACCAAAGCATCCGTTGCCCCTTGACTAGAAAAAGAGATTTAGTTCATCTCTGTTGGAACAATCTCATGCGAAATCGTAGAAACAATTGTAGCATACATCGTTCCTCAATGCAATGAAGAAAATCGATTCAATTAAAAATAAGCAAAAGATCTACTAAGTCAAAAGAATGACCAATTGTTTCTTCCTTTGCTCTGACATACAATCGAATCAATAGCCACAAAAAGACGAAAAAGTCAAGAGCAAAAAGGAGTTAAGATTGACTGCGCCCCTTTTCCTCTCAAATTTTTTTCCTACTGCCTATCCGACTACCAAGAGGAATAGAAGGGAAGACTCCTAGTTGAGCCTGACCTCCGTCCTCTTTGGAAATTACTAAAAACAGAAAAAGGGAAGTTCCCCAAAATTTTCTCCTAGTCTGCCGCAGTTGACCACTGGATAAGGGAAACAATCTCCGTTTGGACTCTTGTTCCCTTTTACTATTCAAACTCTTCTGTTAACTACCGTCAAATTAGCACCTTTTTATGGTATTTTGTTCTATTCCATTTCAAAAAATACAAATTTTTAAAAGTGAGTAGAATCCACTAACTAATGCACAGTTGGTAAGATAATAGGAGGGAATTAATTATAAAATAAATGACAAAACTATGACCTATCGTGTACATATACACGCAGTTTATATCATAAAAATCCAATATTTAATCCTCATACTTTTATTTTTTTTAGCCAGAAATTGAATCACCACCAATCGAAACAGGTACCTAAGTACCAACTAATGAAATTTTTTCAAATAATTCTAAATTTTTTAAAATATAGACCATGATCCCTTGGCCTACATTCAAGAAGAGTTTTATAACTATCTCTAGTGGCTAGAGTAGTTGGTTATTTAATCCTCATACTTACTAGAGGAAAACCATGTCTCCATCCAAAGAAAGAAGCATACAAAATTCAACTCCTTATGAGAAGTAAAAGACTAGAAAGGTATAAATTACAAGTGTGTGTGTGTCTGCTTGTTCTTGTGATATATGAAAGATGAGGGATAATAGTGACACATGTTTCGAGAAAAAACTCGCCAAAAAAAAAAGAAAGAAAAAAAGAATAGAGAATTCTTGAACTTACAAGTACTGTTTTATCTTGCCAATCAACCTTGATTTTTCCTCTAAACTACATCCAAATTATTATTTGGTTCTTAAATGATTCTACAAAATATATTTAACTCTAAAAACCTTTTACCATTAGTAATCAACCTTATTTCTGTCAGCTTGAGGATAACCTGGCTTGCTTTTGACTATTGAGTTTTGTCCATTAAAATCACTAACTAGATTTACTAGAGAGGCAAACTGCCTGTTTGTCAAGTTGAAGGGGGCAAAGTGCAAATGTGGTGAATGTTGAATGAATTTTTTTCTTTTCATTTAACCCTAGTAGCCAACAAATCGTTGGCTTGTCTTGGCTATTGATGACTTGTTTATGTTATTCCTGATTTGGCACCAAAAAGTGGGCTTTTGAAGGATATTGCCAATTTTAAGTTCTCGGCCATGTTACTAATGCATTACTGTTAAATGCTTTAACATGTATAATATGTTAATCATTAATTATCTTACAACTATTAAATAAGTAGTTATGTGTGACAAACTTAGCTTTTCTTGCATATTGATATCGGCTGCTCCTTGTAAGTTTTCTCTCTTAAGTTTGATAATTGTAATTCATAGTTCCAAACATAATTGTATTTTTGTTCGAAGTACCAGACATTTGATTTGTCAGATTTGTTAGAAATTTGAGGACTAAATTGATCTGGCATTCATAAATTAAAGTAAAATGTTGAGTGTCTAATAATTGAGAAAATTTTAAGGACTTTTAAAGGCAATTAAACCAAATATTAGGTCAATCAACCATATAGCTTTGCAACAGTAGACACAAATGATTTTGGAGAAATGTATAGCTTATTTTATTTCTTTGTCTTAGAATTCTTACTACATAATAAATTTTGGTCCCTCAGATGTATAAAGGACCCTCCTCTCTGGAGCAACAAATGACTGGGAATAACCAACAACCCCCACAATAAAAAAAAAAAAATAATAATAAGTAGAAAACATAAGAGGGAGAAGAAAACATCCTAGCACCGTTTTATTCCTATGAGTCTAGGCAGTTGCAATTGGACCCATGGTAACATTGGCTTCCACGTTCTTCATGAGTTCAAATCTTGGCTCTTTGGCCTGGAATTTAAGTCCAGCATACAGTTTCATGTAGTCATCAAAAACAAATTTTGGGTAGACTTCTTTTCTTTCTTCTGCTTCTTTTTCCAGTAGTGCTGGTGCTGGATAAATAACTGCATCATTGCCTGGATTGTAGAATGAAGCAAGTGACATCCTATTTCCATCTGTTTGAGCTATGACTCGGTGGAGCACACTTTTGTATTTTCCATTGGTAATCACCTGTGATTAATTTGTAACATAATTAGAATCCTAAATAGAAAAGAAATATATGAATAAACAGTCAATTCGATTTATTAATTTTTGCATAAATTAATATTGATGTTTAGTGTTGCTTACAAATTAGAATCACCCCTCTAAATCTAGTATGATATTCCGTAATTATAAGTAATTTTTATGAGAAATAATCTATTCATAAGTAATATTTATTTATGAGGCACGAATGTAAATATACGTAATATGTTGGTATGAAGGTAAGAAATCTTTTGTTTCTTTTATTTAGTACTATCATATTACTTATAAAAGTATAAATTTTTTATCCCAAGAAATTAAAGTGTACCTCGAGTTGGTCACCAAGGTTGACCACAATAGAGTGCTTCATTGGAGGGACATCAACCCATTGATCACCCTTGAGGAGTTGTAGACCACTTACTTTATCATCTTGGAAAAGCAAGATAATCCCACCAGCATCAGTGTGTGGTCGAAGTCCCTTAATCAATTCTGGCTTGGGACATGGAGGGTAGTTGCTAACCTTGGTGCCAAAATTGGGACCTTTTGAACCGTAAAAGGCTTTCTTCAAGTAGCCCTTCTCAAGACCAAGATTTTCACATAGTAAATCAAGAAGTTCTTCAGCCAATTTTTCTAATCTTACAGCAAACTCCTTCATGAGGGTCCTGCATCATAAGCAAAAAATAATGAGGAAAATTTGATTGGATAGGTGGAATTAATAAAAAAAGAGAAAAATAGCCTATGACAGAGCTATGGATATATCTTGCTTTTTAGGCGTTGACAGGGAATATTTTAACATATTTTAAGCAAAGTTGTCAATAATTGTGTCTGATGGAAGGCTATTTTATTGATAAACCTGAATGGAAATCCAAATCTATCTGTTTCTTGAGAAGGGACGAAGAAGTATGGCTGCATGTGTAGCATGCTCAATCAGCTCAAAACTTCCTGTTGTGTTGGGACCTAGGAACTAACTATAGCGCAACAGTATTTATGGTTTTCGTGCTCCTGTTAAGATCTTGTCTTGAATAACTTTCCACATCTGTAAACGACACTCTAATAGTACAAGGACGAGAAGAAAATCCGTGCTTAGAACACAAATAAAATGTTAACAAAGACTCAAATTTACAACCTTTAACAACCAAGCTATGAATTATTACAAGTAACATAAAGACAAATTCATACTGATGATTTCTTCAAATTTTTTTTAGTTTTCTTTCTGTCAGCAAAATGATTACTTATCCACATCAGGCTTGCTTCAAAATATTTCTTGAAGTGGGAAATGTGCTATAATTATTACCTGTATTCATCATCTAGATCAGGGACTTGTGAAATGTTTGAGACAGGAAGGTGGCGCAAGAAAAATGTGCTCTCCCAATCCATATCCGTAATCTCAGCTTGTACACCCTCTAAAGCCTTGCTTGCCACCAACTCCTTGAACCTTTGCTCCATGCATTTCTTGTAATGACCTTTTGTCAATCTTTCAACTGTGTCCATCATCTCGTGTGGGATTCCATGGTTCACCAACTACATCAAAGTTTCAAAAGAAAAGAAACAAAAGTTAATAATGTAAACTTCTTAGAACCATTAAAATTAAAACAAACTCATTAAAATGTAAACCTCTACAGCAGTTTGTTACATAAAAAAAAAAAACAAAATGAGGTACACTAGTTTGCCTTATATCAGAAAGAAAATTAAAAAAAAAAAGGAATGTGTAGTACCTCAAAGAAACCCCAGTTTTCACAAGCATCCTTTATATGCTCCATGGTGGAAGCTCTCTTGTCACCATTGAGGTTTTTCATGTTGATTACTGGGAAGTTCTCCATCTTACTAGCCTTTGTGGTGGCTACTTTTCTTGCCTAAATGTGTGTTTTGTGCGTGGGAGTTGGATTTTGTTGTGTATTTTGTGTGTTTGTGTGTTGTGTTGTGTGTGGGATTTGGATTTTGGGGTGGCAATTTATAGGAGAAAGCTGGCAAGAGTGGAGACTCTGAGAACACTTGAAAATCATGTAGTGGTGGAAAGGTTGTAAATGGATGGAAATTTCCATTTGGCCCACCAACAACACATGACTTAAATTCCAGTTGTTCCAGGTCGTTTTGCCTTGTTGGACCATCGTACCTGAAGTGCAAAGGTCCCACTTCTGATGGCTGGACATTTTCATCTTGACCGATAATGCGTGGCTGCCCTATTTTATTGTTATTGTTATTATTTTTTTTATCGCAATAGTAATATTTTTATAATCTAATTTATCCTAATCTAAAAGGAGGAGGAGTCGATGAGAGTTGAAATGCTCTCGGAAAAAGCCACTCAAGACAACCACATATAATGGTAAATTGGTGGGAGGCAAGAATTGAATCCTTGATCTCCCACACCACTAAAGACTAAATTGCTTGGTGGTGACCGCCAGCCCTTTGGGCGGCTAGCTATTATTATTGTTATTATTGTTTTGTTGAAATGTGATCTGAGCTGTTATCATACAAAACTGCTTGAATACTTGGATGGATTTGTATAATAAGATTTTTTACACTAGTAATTATATATATAATACTTACATTTAAATAAAAAGTATATGTCATGCACTTAAAATTGTTGAGAAACATAAAAAATTTATACGTTGATAATGTAGAATAAATTAATTCATACTTAAATAGATATACCATTTAAGTAATAATTCATGCATTTTTCAAAAAAAAAAAAAGTAATAATTCATGCAAAAAATTTTATATGACCTATATCAAAATTTACAATTATACGTTTAAAATATGTTAACATTTATCTCATGCAACCTATACAAAAACTGATCTCCACCGTTTAAAATCAATTTTGCCTCCAACCGTTCCTTACCCATCATTTAGCAATTATTGAGGCGCACAAATCCCTTTTTTTTTTTTTTTTCATCCATAAACCTGTGGCTGCCCGATGGAATAAGGTTTTCAAGCTTGGCAAAGTCCTTGGTCTAACCCATAGATGTTTTCACTTTCCTTACTGGTTCTAAAAGGAAACAGACAGTTTTATTGGCTAATTGATGGATGAATCCAACTTGGTTTTCTTTATCGTCGTGTTTGTCCTCTTTAAGAAGACAAAAAAAGGATAAATAGTTAAAACTTCTGACGTCTTGCATTACCGACTTTGTTTCATATATCAGTCAAATTTAAGTGATTATGTCAATCTTTTTTGGATTTTTATGGCAGTCGGCAGTGGGGAGTCACAAGGGGGCTAGGGGGCAGTTGCTCCCAAGTTCTGAAAAATTCCTTTTGATTCCTGAATACTTTGAAGATTTTCCATTTAAAATCATATTTTTGCCCCCCTTCCCCCATCTAATTTTTGCGTCATGAAAATTATTATCTTTTAGACTTTAAATACTTTTAGATTTCTATTTAGTTGGTTCATATACATAATTTAACTTCATAATACATGTTTTTTTTAGAACTTTATGTATTACCTCCCTGAAATTTGGTATTCAAGCAAAGAGAAGTTCGTTTTTCCGGTACATAAGAAATGAGAAGGTAGAGACATGAATAGTTATACGAATTTGATATATTATCATGTATCTTGATCCAATATTGGGGAAATAGCTTCCTTCTTGTGGTTTGTAGACTTACTTTTTATTATTACTCTATTAAAAATCATCTTAAGATCATAAAAAAACTTCTTCATATAGAAATTTGGTTTAAAATAATTTACATTGATTTCGGATTAACTATAAAGACCAAAATATTAAGCGATATAGTCACAAAAAATTATCATGCATTTTATAATTTTCAAATTTAGACTCGTAAAGTAAAATTGCCATATTTTTAAGTTCACCCCCTCTTTTTAAAAATCCCTGCCCCGCCATGCTAAATCTATTAACTGTATGACCAACTAATCCGTTCACTTGTTTTGTGGTTTATGTTAAAACCTTTTACAATATTAGTGAACAATTAACCTGAAGTACACTAATGCTGAATTTTAAATTAGTTAATAGGTGGTTCCACTGTTATCTAATCAGCAAATGTTTATATTGATAGCAATTTATTTGAATAAATTTCATATACACTACCAATATATACACTATCACGGTTAGATCGATAACATATGAGTAACTTTTGAATTTCAAATTCAAATTTTATACATATGTCATATATCTAATGGTAATAGTGTATACAAGATTCATTTATTATACGCAGTTTACTAGGTGCATGATAATGTTAGAATTTCATAATGAGTACATTATTTTATTTGGTAAGTGTATCGTGCCGTCCGACCACAAATAGAAAAAGCCATGTAGAAATCAAGTGCATATGCATTTGGATACTTCCTCGTATTTATCTCTTCATTTGCTCACCCTCTTTCCCTCTTTCCCTCTTCATTTGCTAAGACGTCAAGAAAATCCCTTTCATCTGTTGTTTTTTTTTTTTTGTTGCATGTTTTTCACGTATTTGTTACCATTGGTTCGGCTTTCGCTAATTGATTGAAATTCTCTTCTTTTTTATATACATACAAAAAATCTTTTCACTTGATTGTGTGTAAATCGTTTCGTGCATGTGATTTGTTTCGTACAAGATGGTCCATTTTGTGTTATGGTCGGCTCTAAAGTTTTGTCTTCTTCACATATATTACACCTAAATAAACATCTTTTTGGTTTTTCTTCTTTTGGCTGAATCACCTAAATAATGATCTGATTCTTTACAATTAGAAAGGTAGATTTAGAATTGACTTTCGAGTAGGGGAAAAGCTATGTGAAGAAAAGACGGGGACGCCACGAATAGAGGTGGCGTAATTGGAAATGGGGGAAAAGATATTTCGATTTTCAAGATTTGGTTAAAATTCATTTTCCTCAGTTGAATTTTGTGTCACTTTCAAATTAATCCTTTAATCTTTTAGAAGCATCAACTTGGACCCTTAAAACTTTTTTTCCCAAATTATATAGGAACCTTTTTTATTCTTGTTTTTTAAGCCATTCCAATGCAAATTTGAATTCCTACTCTTCTCTCAAAACATATTACGTTCAACAGTGTCCAATTCTTTGACTCCAATTTTAATAATGAATTCCTACATTTGGTATCGAGTATTAGTTCTTTCTTATGGAATTAGTTCGTGAAACTACTCTATTTAAATCTTTTTCACTTCCACGTCAAAAAATAAAAAAGTTAGGATGAACCCACGAGGTATATCGGCCAAAAATGATGTGATGAAAGTATGTATCAGAAAAGGTAAAATGTGCACGAGCATAATGCCAACACTTGAAATTGTGCTGAGGTAATTGTATCAGTAAAAGTTAAAAAGTTAGAGAAAGTGGATTTATAAGCTTGCTATTTGTCTGAGGCAGCTATTCCGGATATATATATTTTTTACTTTTTTTTTTTGGATACTAATGGAATTACTTCTGTTGATTTTGCTGTTTCTTGTAATAACTTTATCCAAGTTTCAATAACACTTCAATTGAACAAAAATTAAAATACTTATAGAGAAATTTTAACTGGCAATATGTATGATATGGACCTCTAAACAACAAATGGTTGGCTGGTTTGCTGAAGAATCTAGATAAGTCATTACAAGAAGGGTCCAGCTTTTTTCCTTTTCGAAGAATGGTCAAGTTGATTTAGACAGGACCTTGGCTACCTCGTAATGGTGAAAAGGAATGTAATTTGAACCTTGACAATTGACTTGGAATACAAATTCTGGATTCCCCCCAACTTCTTGGACATTGAAGCACGGCCAACCAAATGGGTCTAACTTTCTTGGTGGTTTTTTTTTTTTTTTTGGGGGTCTTATTCGTAAGAACTAATCAAGAGATACAAGTAAGTTAAATGGTTGAAGATCATTTTCTAAAGGCAAAGAACAATGCTTGTCATCATTATTAGAAAGAAATTTTGTAACAACAAATTGAAAATGTCATTAGGTCTAATATAGCGGGTCTACTTATTTTTCTTTTTCTAATAAAATAAAAATATATTTTTATTTCATCAGATCTATATTAATGACAGAGAGTACATTGACACATGCCAGGAAATGAACAAATTTGAAAAAAAATCAATATATCTAATACATTTAAAAAATAATAGATATTACACTTTGAAGTTCCAACAGATTTCAAACTCAAATAAATCACCAGTAAACCAATGAACATTTGTGCATGTTAATACTGTCTAATCTATTGTTCAACTAGTTCAAGCTCAAATTCTAGGATGAATTTTGATGGGAGGGCCTAAAAATCCTAAATTTGGCATACAAAATTTGAAAAAACTCTCGGATCTAATAAAAAAAATTAAGGCCTTGCTTGCCAAATGGGCAACCACAATTACAGTAGAACAAATTGATTTGAGTTCCTCCACTGACTCCATGCTTAAGGCTATCTTTTTGTGGAATACGCATCACATCTATATGTCATGGTGATTCTATCTATGAAGCTCATAAAATTTAGGTAAAGTGAGCATCCTGGTCTTTGAACTTTAAACGAAAGTGTATTCCTTGGGTTATCAAAATTTTCCATTTAAGTTTAAATTAGTTTCAAATGAGTCCGCCACCAAAGTCCACTGAGTTTCTCCGTTGACACCACAAATTGCGGGCGCATGCAAGGAAATAAGAAAGGTTAAATAGGTTCGTTGAAGGATATATAGACAAGCGGAAAATTTTCAATTTTCAGATTTGGTTAAATTTATTTTCCTCCATCGACTTTGGTGTCATTTTCAAGTTAATCCCATAGTCTTTTAGATGTATCCATTTGGATCCGCAAAACTTTTGTTTTTCCAGCTATCCTGGAGTCCTTTTTGCCCTTAAATTTGAAGCTATTCCAATGTCAATATAAGCTCCTAATCTCCTCTCAAATTATACTAGTACTAGTATAAATACCCGTGCTACGCACAGCAGATTATATTTTTGAAAAAAATTATAATCTATGGAGAAATTTAAAAATAGTAAAATATTATAATCACGGGCACATGAAAGTATATTTTAAAAAATGAAACTTGTAACAATAGTTCAATATGTGATAAAAACATCTCCATTATTTATAAACTATCACTTTTTTTCAATAGATTTTATTTATTAAGAAGACCAAATTACATTGTTGAAGCAGAAAGCAGAGCCCAGGGTTCTACTCTCTCACAATTTGTGTTCGAACAAAAGGAACTTCCCTGCTATCTAGAAGTATAATAGCTCTAACATCCCTCGGAAGTTGCTGGAAGGTCGTGATAAAAAAGTCAGCCTAAGCCTCCATCATTGCTAATTTATCTGCCGCGGCGTTCGCTTCTCTGAATATGTGTCTAGCAGTGGTATTGAATCTCTGAAGCATGGCTCGAATTTGCCGTAATGTGTTACATAACGGCCATTTTGCCAAGGCCCCTGAGCCCAGCAAGTGGGCCAACCCCGTCGAGTCCACCTCCACTAATAGCCTCTGAACTCGAACCTTTTTGCAGAACAGCAAACCCTGCAGTAATGCCAAACTCTCGGTGGTCAACACGTCAACATCCCCGAATTCCTTATAGAATGCAAAGATCAAGCCACCATCATGGTCCCACAGCAAGCCACCTCCCGATACCCTCCTACCTGAAACACTGGCATCCGTGTTCAACTTGACGACATCTTGTGGCGGTGGCTTCCAAGAAATCAGCAACCGCCGTGTTGCCTGTGGCCGCCAAGCAGCAAATAACACCCATGGATCATCCGAGTCACCCTTGAAGTGCGCCAAGGACCATAAATTTGCCCTCCCCAACTGCTCCACCTCACTGCCCACCGCACAAATAACCCCCTGTGGCTCCATCCGAGTCCCCTCAAACCTTGACTTGTTCCATGCTTGCCAAAGACACCATAAAATTAAACATGGAAGAGCAGTCCGTATATGATTTGCCGAGACTGATGAAGTAGAAGCAAACCAAGAGAGACACTCCGCCGAGATTGAGGGGGAACTAGTATGAAGAATTCCGAACTGTCTTCGAAAGAAACCCCAAACCTGCTCCGCTACTGCCCCGTCGAGAAATAGGTGAGTCAAGGACTTTTCATGCAAGGAGCAACAGCATCACTGAGACGCCAGCTTGATGCCATGCCATTGCAAATTTACATCCACCGGAACCATATTACGCAGCACTTTTCACACTAGGAAGGAGATTTTGAGCAGCAGGACTCTATTCCATATGAACCTATCAGCCTTAGAGAGATTTCTTTTCTGCCGCAGGGCCTCCCACCCGTCTTTGATTGAGAAAACTCCCGATGAAGACCCTACCCACACCATTTCATCCTCCTGGTTCGAATGTAAGGAAACCTCCTGGACCTAGCGAACCAAACCCATCGGTAACCAGGCCTGTAGCAACCCAGTGTTCCATCCCCTCTCTCCAAAAAACTCAGCTACTAGCATGTGTGGCGGGTCAACTACACCTACTTTCTCAACCAGGGGCACCTCTAAGAGCCACTTGTTATACCAAAAGTCGACAAACCCTTTACCCAAGCACCACCGAATCTTCGACTCCATAAAATCGCGGACCTGCTGTAACCGTCGCCAGATCCTTGTGGGCCGGCTCACTTGCACCTTAGATGGGTGTTCCCCCTTGATGTACTTCACACGTATGAAATCCGCCCACCGTGATCTATTCTGGTGTAACTGTCACCACAGTTTGCATGCAAAGGCCACACTTATGTCCTCGAAGGATCGCACTCCCAAGCCCCCCTCCGATGTTGGAAAGCAAACCTTCTCCCATGAGGTCCAATGGATACCCTTCGAACCATTCGCTTTATCCCACAAGAAAGCATTGCATATTCTACCCAGCCTCTGGAAAACCGCTCGTGGAGGTTGAAGGACCTGCAGCAGATACATTGGAATGGAGGAGAGTACATGTCGGAACAAGGCTAACTTACCCCCCTCCGAGAGCAATCGGGAGCTCCAATGAGACAAATGACTTTGCATCTTTGCCAAAATTGGGTCAAAAAGTATGCATGTCACTCTGCCTCGGGGTATAGGAGCTCCTAAATATACGAAAGGTAGCATTTGCTGCTAGAACTGCAACTTCTCCCGCACCAAGGCAACCGTATCCTCCGACACTCTGTTAGAGAGAATAAAGGAGCTTTTACCCCCATTTATTCTTTGCCCAGAGTAAGCTTGATAACGCGCGAAGAACGCTACCAGTGAATCTAAACAATCCTCCGAACAGCGAGTAAGGACTAGCATATCGTCAGCAAATGCAAGGTACGGGACCCGAGAACCAGCTGAGACATAATACCAACTCTTATTTTGTTCGAAGAGGTGCTGTAGCCCTCTCCCCAAAAATTCTGACACCAATAAGAACATAGCTGGAGAGAGGGGATCCCCCTGCCGAACTCCTCTAGAGGCCCTAAAGTACTCCCCTGGTGAACCATTGATTAAAATCGAAAACCAATTATTCAATACTGTTCTGAACATAAGATCGACTGCTTGTTCCTGGAACCCAAATTGGCGAAGCATAAAAATGAGAAAATTTCACTCCACCCGATCGTATGTTTTTTCCATGTCAAGTTTCAACATCAAATTGGGATGGCGCAACTTCCTATCCAGGTCCAAAGCTAGCTCCTGAGCTAGCAAAATGTTCTCTGTAATAGCCCTCCCTGGTACGAAACCTATCTACCAAAGGGAGATCTGCCTAGGAAGCATGGCCTGGAGGCGATTCGCCAAAATTTTGGAAATCACTTTCGAGCTCACGTTGCAGAAACTGATCGGCCGGTAATCTTTCCATTGAGCCGCCCTTGCACCTTCGGGATCAGCACAATAGCTGCACTTGAGAATCCCTTCGACTGCTGAACCCCCTGAAAGAACTCCTGAATCGCATCAACCAAATCCTCGCCTATAATTTGCCAACATGTCTGATAAAAGCCAGCCCCGAAGCCGTTTGGGCTTGGAGCGCTCTTAGGAGAGAGCGAAAACACCACTTCTTTGACCTCTTCCAAAATAGGAGGGCGCTGTAAAACATTGTCTCCATGAGTGATTCTTGGGATCAGGAAATCCAACAGGGGAGCCACATGTCCTGACGCTCCGACGTGAACAAGTTTTGATAAAATTGAGTGGCCGTTTAATGGCACCCTCGTCCTCCACCCAACGACCCGTCTCATCCTTTATCAAACCTATGAAATTCGTGTTTCGCCGTTACTTGACTACGGAATGAAAGAATTTGGTATTGGCATCCCCTTCACGAAGCCATCTGATTGACGATTTTTGTCGCCAGAACTCGCACTCCACAGCCAGCGCCGTCGCATAACTTGCCCGAGCTTCCTCTAGCTTTCCTTTCGCTAATGCATCCCGCCTCTCATTGAACTCCTTCTCGCTCTGACGGAGTACCTCCTCTGTTTCCTTGACAGCCTGGAAAATGTTACCAAAAACTTGCCTGCTCCATTGCCATAGGATCGGTTTAAGGTTAACTAATTTCCAATGAAACCCACCATACCGTCGGCATTAACTGACCCATGCCACGCCTATTGAACCACTAACAAGAAGTTTGGGTATCGTTTCCAAACATTTAGATAATGAAAAGCCGGGGATTCGTGTCTTGGGTATCCGCTCTTGATCAAGAGCGGAGCATGGTCCGCACAACCTGGCATTAGGTGTGAGACAGTAGTAGTAGAAAATAATTCCGACCAAGCGGCGTTGGATAAAGCTCTGTCCAAACGCTGCCAAAGTGCCCCATTTGTCCAAGTGAAGGCCGAACCATCGAAGTCCACCTCCGCTAGGCCACTTTGAAAATCGAGTCGTTAAATTCCTCCATGTTACGGAGATTAGGAGGTGCCCCCCGGAGCGCTCTTGGGAATTCAAAATAACATTGAAGTCACGCACCACCATCCACGGGCCCTCATTAATGCCATGGATTGACTCCATCGCCTTCCATAACTCCCGTCTCCCTACTCGTGTACATTTAGCATATACTGCCGAGAATAGGAAGGTAATTCCCCCCCAACTTATCTCCATGTTAGCCAGTTGATCCCCTACTTTACGGAGTTGGGCCACCAGCTCATCCTGCCACAAAACCCACATTTTACCTTCCAAAACCAAACACCCCTTTGAAAAGTGCAACATACGACAAATTGAAGGTAATTGCGAAGCATCCGTCATAACCTCAATCAAAACAAGTAATCTTATGTGATTATCCACACATAACTTATGCAGATACCTTTGAGAATCCTTACGGGAGATATTCCGTACATTCCAAATTAGAATATTAATGCGACTTATCATGAGGTAAGATAGAAAACTTAGCTTGAGAGAAAAATAGTTGCAACTTCTTATTGTAGTTTACGGGTCATCCTATTTTCTTGGAAACGTTGTTCAGCAGCGCCGCATCGCGGGCATCAATCACTGCTCCCTGAGGCACCTGCGCATCCAGAAGAGGAGAGTCTTTCAGTCGGTGATCCAAAGCCTCCTTAAACTGCTTCAATGCAAGGACCGAGCAGTACTCCTGAAGCTGCCTATCCATTGAGCATGATCGCCACAAAGGCGGAGCTCGCGGCGACTCCAAGGGAGATGGGACTCCTACTGAGCGACCCCCCTTCGTTGCTCGAGGGGACGACAGCTCCAGCCCGTCCTCCATGGAACCTAGGACTGCAAAGGAGTTGTCCAGTACCACCACACCACTTTTCCCCGGTTGGCTGCCCTCCGCCCCTGCTGCGACAGTGTCTTCCTGAGTTGCCTCGCCTGCGGTCAGAACCACCACCAAATCCAAACCCCTCCCCTGGTGCCCATCCCGCTGCCCATCCTCCTCATTAACGTCGTGAAGCCCTAAAGGCGGACCTGCTGCCACCACCGTGGGCTGGACAACATGAGCAGCAGGCAAGTCTGTCCCACCCTGCTGGAGCCCATCCTGGAGCTCCACAACCAGCTCCGCATCTCGCTGTCTTGCCACCACTATGGGTTGTTCCTGCTTGCCGAGGAGAGCCGCAATCACGGATTCATTCTCCTTGTGCTCCTTCGGTATGTAGGCTTGGTTGGGAATCCCAATCTCCCTTCGGACAGGCCTACGTTCTGGGTGGAAGCGAAAGCACTCCTGCTCCTCATGACCCAACCTCTCACAATGCCCATAGAAAGCAGGCCAACTTTCGAATTCCACCTTCTGCCACTGCCCATGTTGGTCATCTCCTAGCCAAAGCCTCTTTATTGGAAGATTGGCCACATCAACCTCAATTAGAAGCCTGGCTACGAATGGTCACTTCATGCTCAATGTTGCCGCATCCACCTGCAGCGGCCTCCCTATCAGCGAGCCTATTTTCAGCAACAATTTCCTGTCAAAGAAAGGAAGAGGTAGCCCCAGCAGGTTCATCCAGATGGGGGCTATGGCACAATCCTGGCCAGCCTTAAAGTCAATTGTCCACTTAGAGATTTGCATGGGAGAGTTGTTGATAAACCATGTGCGTCTAACAAACAGTCTCGTATAATCTTCCTCAAGTTCTGGTCGTATCAGCACATGTTTAGCGTCCAGCAATCCCACCGAACACAATCCCTTCAACCCCAGTGTCATAAAGAAACGTTGAACGATCCCTATTGCTGGCCTGTTGAATGCGAATCTCCCCACTAATGTGTTATTGTAGGGTTCAGCTAGCCCCAACAGTTCTTGCCGAGACAGCACGAGTGCAGGTTCCCCCTTATGGAAACCCAGAATCCCAATATCCGTTCCCGCAGAGAGGTCACCGCCCGCTACAATGTCCGCAAATGACTTAGAGGGGTGGGGTAGTTCTCCATGGCCAAGGTTTGGCGGCCAAGTAGCCGTCATAAATTGAGGTACCTCCGCAACGTTGAAGAGAGACGCCTAAACCCTAGCCGTGGGGTGGTAAACCTACACGTTCCTCCACCTTAACTTGACTTTTTAAACTATCGCTTTGATGAAGGTTGAATCCTAAAAAAAATAGAAATTTATATCATAAATTGAGCGACATAAGGGTCCAATTAAATATAATTGAATATTTAATTTGATAAGTAAATGAAATACTTACAAACATTTTGCCTTTGATTTGGTAATCTTCTACGAAGGTGTGAACATTCTTCACACCAATCAACTCTGAGTACGAACGCTAGTATTTAGGGTTTAATTAATTCTGTTGATTTTTGTGGAGTTCGTACTATAAATAAGAATGCACGATTTTTGCATGAATTAATGTGTTGGTCAAACAATGCATCTCCATTTTCCGGACAATTAAAAGCATACATAATTCAAAATTATCTTTTGTTTTAGACAGTTTGTAAATAATATTGTATAAAAATATATACATATAAATAATGTATACCTTTGTGTTTAAATTTCTAAGATAAGAAGCATTACAACGAAATATGAATCGTGCAGGGCTGTATTGAAGAGCAAGGTATAGGTTACCACTAGAATCTCTAACGTCTATGTTAACAATTTATCTGTTAAGAATAATTAGTGATGTATGATGCAAAAAACTATATTAAATTCTAAATATATGAAAATAATTACCTGACAATAATGTCGACTACGTCATTACAATGGATACACACAATTTTTGCAAAATGAGATTGACATGGCTATCCACAATTTTTGCATAACTCATGGAACATATTGTCTATGTTGATACTTTGAATGTAAGCAAGTATTCAAAAATATTTAGCCTAAAACCATCTAAAAAATGTATAGATTACAATTATTAATTCGAAACTACATATAGATACTTGTTCATTACTTAATTAATTGAGAGAAATTGTACCGTAGGTATAGTTGCATATTCGGATATCCATATTCTCTTAGCATTTAATATAATAATATTGATTAATACTATAATGTATACGCAAAAAATTGATAGATATTTTTTGAGATAATTAAAATTGTATGAAATGTTCATAAATCTAGAACTATATATTTGTACCAAATTAAATACTAAAGATCCAAACATTATTTTTTGTGAAGGAATATTTAATTTCTAGAAAAATTTCCTTTGGATAGGGAGCTCCGGTCGACGGTAAGAACCTCATGTGACTCGTGCACCTCCCTTTCTGATGCTTAATTCATTATTTTGGAATGTAAGGGGTCTCTCTAAGGCCTCTCATTTTAGGAAATTGAAAAAGATAGTAGGTTTAAATAAGCTCCAGCTGTTTGTGAAACTCATGTTCACGTGTCCCGCGCTGAGGAGTATCGTATTAGATTAGGATTTGATTGTGTTCGAACGCATTCGTCGGGTTTGTTATGGGCTTTTTATAACCTTCCTCTTGTTTGTTCGGTGATGACTGAGGGAGATCAGTTTTTTTCTCTAGAAATTTGTCACCCTCATGTGTCAGTTCCAATTACTGTTACTGCAGTATATGCTGCCTCTACGTTAGAGGCTCGGAGGGTCCTCTGGGACGGTTTGTTGCAGTGTCAACCGCATCACAAGCTTTGGATTGTTGTTGGAGATTTCAATGTGGTCGTTGAACCATGGGAAAAGAGAGGGGGGCGGCCTTTTAGAGTGGTTGAGGCTAGTGACTTTGTTGAATGTATGGGTTCTGCGGGATTGTTCGATGGGGGCTTCTCAGGGCCGAACTTTACCTGGTGTAATAATCGCCACGGTAGGGCAAGAATTTGGAAGCGGTTAGATCGTCTTTTGCTGAATGCGGCATATTTAGACATACATTTGTCTGTCACTGTTTCCCATTTGGCGCGACATCCATCGGATCATGCCCCGTTGCTTATGGCGGTGTCTACCCGGTTGGATGGCAAGCCTCGGTGTTTTAGATTCATAAATGCGTGGGCTGACTATGACGATTTCAGGGGGGTGGTGAAGCAGTCTTGGGAGCAAGAGTGTATGGGGCCGCCGGTGCACGTCCTCTGTAGGAAGCTGCAGCGCTTAAGGCCGATAATTCAAGCGTGGAACAAGGATCGAGTGGGCAATTTCTCTAACAATGTGAGGAAGGCGGAGGCGGAAGTAGCTGGTTTGGAACAAGGTATGGTAGGTGGGGGATCTGATAATGAGCTACTGCGGTTACATCAGGCCCAGGCTCGGCTTAACCGTGCGTTAGCCATGGAGGAAGTCTTGTGGAAGCAACGGTCGAGAGTCAAATGGTTGCAGTTGGGGGATAGGAACACAAAATTCTTCCACTCCGTGGTGAAGCAACGGCGAATGCAGGCTGTGATTCATGGTATTCAAGATTCCAATCACAAGTGGGTGACTGAGGATGCGCGTATTGGGTCTGAAGCAGTTAAGTACTTCTCCTCTCTTTTCTCGATGGAGGAGGATCCAGCCTCTTCGGCGACGGTTGGGGTCATTCCTAAAATGGTGTCATTGGAAGACAATGAGTTTTTGCAGAACATGCCATCTTTCGATGAAATTCAGCAAGTGGTGTTTACGATGGATGTGGATAGTGCTGCTGGGTCAGATGGGTTCACTGGCAAATTTTTTACCTCCACTTGGGATATAATTGGTCGAGATGTCTATAACGCTGTGCGGAGTTTTTTTGTGGTGAAGAACTACCGCGGCGGGTAACTGCCACCTCCATAGTTTTATTGGCCAAGGTAGCGAGTCCAAAGAATTTTCAGAGTTCCGTCCAATCAGCTTGTGTAATTTCGTGAACAAGATTATTTCTAAGATCCTGGCGGCTCGGCTTGCGTCTATTCTTCCCAAAATCATTTCTGCAAATCAAAGTGGCTTCGTCCGGGGGCAGTTAATCTCGGATAATTATTCACTCGCTCAGGAACTGATCTCCAATATAGGTCGGAAAACGAGAGGAGGGAATGTGGCATTGAAACTTGACATGACAAAGCATATGATCGGGTGGCGTGGCCTTTTTTGATCAATGTCCTTAGGGCTTTTGGGTTCGGGGAGCAATGGATTGATATGGTTTGGCGGCTCATTTCGAATGTCTGATTTTTTGTGGTTGTCAATGGGACTTTGCATGGATTCTTTAAATCAGCACGAGGGCTGCGTCAGGGGGATCCGCTATCCCCTGCCTTGTTCATAATTGGGGCCGAGGTGTTGTCGCGATCTCTAAACAACTTGCCCTGCTGTCGAGGGTTTCAGGGATTTGGCGTTCCAAGGGGTTGCCCCCTAGTGACTCACTTGGGGTATGCGGATGATGTACTTGTTTTCTCTAGTGCAACGACAAGATCCTTACGGCTAGTGAAGCGAGTTTTGACTGACTATGAGGCTGTTTCGGGGCAAAGGATCAATGCGGGGAAGAGTTGCTTCTTGGCTCACCCAAAGATATGTCCCGCCAAGAAGTTGACAATTCAGAGGTTGACTGGCTTTAAGTATACGCCTTTCCCAATTAAGTATCTTGGTTTCCCGCTGTATTGCGGGCGACGGAAGAAAGAATATTTTGGGGGATTATGTCAAGCAATCCTACTTCGGATTCAGTCTTGGCAGAACAGGGTGCTGTCGCAGGGAGGGAAGATAGTGCTGGTGAAACATGTTCTCTCATCTATGCCTACTTATTTGCTAATGGCGGCATCACCTTCCAAATCTATTTTTCAGGAGATTGAGGGCATGTTTTCTAATTTTCTTTGGGGAGCTACAGAGGGGGGTACCAAGCACCATTGGATTAGGTGGAAGGATTTGTGTGTGTCACATGCTGAAGGGGGGGTTGGCTTGCGCCAATTGGAGGATGTCTATAAGGCTTTCTCGATCAAGTTATGGTGGACCTTTCGCGCAAATTCGTCCTTATGGGCTGAATTCATGCATGCTAGGTTCTGTCGGCAGGTGCACTCGAATCTAGTCTCTGGGGCTAAGGGCTCAGAGGTGTGGAGAAGGATGGTGAAGGTGCGGAATATTGCGGAAAGACACATCGGATGGATTGTGCGGTCAGGGAGTGCTAATTTTTGGTTCGACAATTGGCTTGGCTCGGGCGGATTGTCGGTGCGGTTGGATAATGTATCCGATCATAAGGTAGCGGATTTTGTGCAACAGGATGCTTGGGATGTCAGACGGATTTTGCAGTGGGTGCCTCAGGAGATAGCCTCGGAGATTGTTCGGGAGGATCCTCCTGCTGGGCAGCTTCCGGATCTGATGATTTGGAGGCCAGAGCATTCGGGGCGCTTCACGCTCAAGTCTGCTTTCTCAATAGTCCAACATCGTTCCTCCCCTTCACCATTATTCAAACGTATTTGGCATTATGCTGTGCCTTTGAGAATTTCATTCTTCCTGCTGCGTCTGCTACGAGAGCGCCTCCCGTTGGACTGTACCTTATGGCGGTTGGGGATACATGGGCCTTCACGGTGTGTGTGTTGTTCGTCTCCTGAGGTCGAAACTGTGGAGCACTTATTCGCTGCGGGGGACATGGCGAATCACATTTGGCATTACTTTGGGGATGCGGTTGGAGTTGCCTGGACTGGGTCGGCCTTCCACGTCTATATGGCAGCCTGGTGGCAAGGAAGGCACCGCAATAAGTTTCTGATGTTTGTTCACCAGGTTATCCCTCTGTTGATTTGTTGGCACATTTGGAAGGCTCGGAATGGCGTCAAATATGAAGGCAAGACGGTTGGCGGGCTTCAGGTTTGTCGTTATATTTTTTCCGATCTTCTGGAGATGTTTCGAGTACAGTTCCTGGAATGCCGGGTTTCGACGCTATCTTGGTTACATTTTTATCTGGAGATTTCAAGTTGGAATAGGGCAGTGTCACATATGCTGGTTAAATGGGTACGGCCCTCACACGGAGCCCTAAAACTTAACACGGACGGGTGTTCCAAGGGTAACCCTGGGGTGAGTGGTGGTGGAGGGGTGCTTCGGGAGGCAAGTGGTAGGCTGGTCATGGCGTTTTCGTGTAATTTTGGAATCGCTTCGAGTATGCAGGCTGAAGCCTGTGCTTTGCTTTTTGGAGTCCAGTTATGCCTCTAGCGGGGGTTTGATGCCTTTGATGTTGAACTGGATTCCTTGGTGTTAGTGCAAATTCTAAATAGGGCATCTCAGTGCCCATGGAGCATCTATAAGGAGGTGCAGCAATTAGTTGGATTGACATTCCATTTTTCATGCATTCGTCACTGTTATCGTCAGGCTAATCAGGTTGCTGATTTGTTGGTCAATGAAGGTTGTCGGTAGGGTCGGGTAGAGGTCTATCTAGCTGCTTCAGCTTTACCCCATTTAGCGAGAGGAGCGTATCACCTTGATAGGATAGGAGTTGTGTCTATCCGCGTGGTAAGGGAGTAGCAATCCGCCTCTATGGCCTCGCAACATTTTGCCTTTTATGGAATAAATAAATTATTTATTTTAAAAAAAAATCTATAGATATAATAATTAAACTAAGTAAATTTAAACCGTACTGATACAAAGGGTAAACAAATTTATATATATATATATATATATATATATATATATGTTAGAAGAGAGAAAAATTATATAACATATTAATTAGAGAAGAGTTAGATACAAATATGGATAAAACTCAAGTATGCAAATGACCTACAAATTTTCTTCAATTAGGCTTGCTATCTAGGAGAGAGAAATGGTTAATTAAATTTTTAATATTTTCACACACATACATGTATATGTGCGTGTATAATTAAATTTTAACAATGGTTGTAAACCTAGAACTAATTTTGTGCTCAATTAAAAACACAAGATGTAGCAATTCATTTATCAATGAATATTCAATTTTAAGTTTATTTGAAAAGATAAAAATTGTTAGAAGAGATGAAAACTATGAAAAAATTAACTAATTAGAGAGGATTTGGATACAAATATGGCTAAATTCTAAATATTCAAATGACCCATCAAATAATTATGCATGTTACCTAAGAGAGAGAAAATGGCTAATTAGAGTTAGTACTTTATATATATATATATATATACATACATGTGTGTATATTCAAATTTTCCTACTCTAAAGACCATTTTATCGTGGAAATTAGGGTTTGTTTGGATTCCTTATTTTTTGGTCTGTTTTTGAAAAATTGTTTTTCACATTCCAAATGCTACAGTAGTGTGTATTTCAAAAATAATTCAAAAAACACTATATCCAAACAATATATAAAAAATAACTCCAAATACATATTTAATATGTTTATTTCAATTTGTATATTTCAATTATGTATAGGATATATATATTATATTAATTTATATTTTATTTTATAAAAAATATATTTTTATATTTCTAGAATATATTTATATAAATATTATGTATTATATAAATTATATATAATATAAATATGTAATTATACAAATTTATAAATATTAAATATTACTCCCTCCGTCCCATTGTTAATGTCATGTTTTCACTTTTTTGTTGTCCCAAAATAAGAGCCTCATGGCAAAAGTCAAACAACTTTCACTACTACTTTCCTTTTATACCCTTAGTAATAATGACAAGATTCCATCAACTAATAATAAACAATTACATATGGCCCACCACAACACATGCACACTTTCACCATTCCTTGACCTTTTGCTTTTGGCTGGCAATTTTCGTGTGATAGACAAGGGGTAAAATTGGAAGAATATGAAAAGTGCAGTCCACCATTTTACTGTGCATAAAAAGTGCTATTCCCAAAAAACGTCCCAAATTTTGGGACGGAGGGAGTATATATTATATATTTAATATATACATAATATATATTTATGTATATTTATAATATACATTTATATTATGTATTATATATAATATAATACATTTATACATTTATATAAATATACATAATATTAATTATACATTTATACATAATATTAATACATTTATACATTTACATTTATTATATTAATACACCTATACATAATATTAATATATATTTATGATATATTAATTTATACATTTATATAATATTCATTTATAATTTACACACATTTATAGTAACATGCATTTATACATTTATAAATACATTTATATTATGTATTATATATAATATAACACATTTATAATGCATTTATATATTTATATATTTATTTATAAATATATATAAATGTATTATAAATATATAAATGTATATAAATACATAAATATAAAAATTATAATTTATAATTTATAATTTATACATTTATATAATATTCACTTATAATTTATACGTTTATAATAATATACATTAATAAATACATTTATATTATGTATAATATATAATATAATACATTTATATATTTATTTATAAATATATAAATATATAAATATTTATTTATAAATATATAAATATATAAATATTTATATATAAATATATAAATATTTATTTATAAATATATAAATATTTATTTATAAATATATAAATATTTATTTATAAATATATAAATATTTATTTATAAATATATAAATATTTATTTATAAATATATAAATATTTATTTATAAATAAATAAATATATTTATAAAAATATATAAATAAATATATTTATAAATAAATATATAAATGTATATAAATACAAAAATATAAAATTTATAATTTATACGTTTATATAATATTCATTTATAATTTATACATTTATATGATATTCATTTATACATTTATAAAAATATTTATATTATGCATTATATATAATATAATACATTTACATATATTTATATAAATATATAAATATATTTATTTATGAATATTTAGAAATGTATTATAAATGTATAAATGTATATAAATATAAAAATATAAAAATTATAAATTATAAATTATAATTTGAACATTTATATGATATTCATTTATAATTTATATATTTATAAATATATTTATATTATGTATTATATATAACATAATAGATTTATATTTATTTAGAAATTAATAAATGTATTTATTTATAAATATTTATAAATATATTATAAATGCATAAATGTATATAAATATAATAATATAAAAATTGAAAATTATAATTTATACATATATACATTTATATGATATAGCTGTTAAGCAAAACAAGCAGCTCGAAAGCTCGTTAGAGCTCGGCTCGATAAGGCTCGAGGTCGAAAAATACTCGTTTAGTTATCGAGCCGAGTAAGCTCGAACTCGCTTCTTTACCGAGTAGCTCGGTTGAGCTCGACAAAGAAGGGTATTTTTTGTCATTTTAATAGTCAGCAAGTAGAAATTTGGACTAGGGTTGATAACTTGATATTGCATCGTTTCATTCTTCATTTCCACCTCTCCCTCTCTGCTGCACCCCGCAGCTAGCAACCCACAGCCCCATCCACAACCGCAACCCCGCAGCCTCACAACCACAGCCCCGCAACCCCACAACTCGCAGCCGCACCCACAGCCCCGCCGTACTCCACAGCAAGCCGCAGTCCACAGCCGCAACCCACAGCAACCTCTGCCTCCACCGCCGCCCACAGACTCAACCCACAGGCCACAGCCTCTGTTTTCTGCCATTAACAACCGGTCCACCGCCAGGCCAAAACCAGTCCAATTTGACTGGTTTCTCTAATCCTTCGTGATTTCTGGTAAGTCTTGTCTCTTTTCGTAGGTAAATTATACTAAATGACAAGAGTTCAGAACCTGCGGTGTTTCGGCCCCCAAATCTGGTTTTAGGTTTCATTGCTGCTTACGGTTCAAAAACTTAACATGTGATGTGAGAAGGACTTAAATGTCTGGTGACCGTCTTCTACTTGCAAGGCTTTTAAGGATTTTGCATAATTTCTGTAATTTCTGTAATTTGCATAATCAATAATGACCCGTAATTTCTGTTCTGTAGTAGTTAATTTTTTTAATTTTGTAATGTTTTTACATTCCAAAATGGATAGCTTATGCAATTTCAGAAAGAAGACTGTTGTCTTGGAAATCCAATTTAAGTTTGATACGTACAGACGTTATATGACACTTCAATTTTCTCTTTTTAATGTTTTTGACTGTATTAATTATGAAGAATCCAAAAATTTTGTCATTCAAATGCCAAGTTGGGTAGCATCATGTTATATGGGACTGTTATGTTAGTGCTTCAAAGCTAAAGCTGCCAAATTTGGTTTCCAATTAAGAGTTTTCATCTTAGAGTTTAACCTCAACTCTGCAAAGCCTCTCCAAAGGGTGGTTCATTTTTTACTCACAAAGCCTTACAGGTTTAATTTGGACAGCATACTTCTCTTTTTTTTTTTTTTGCCCTTTCTTTAGTTTCTTTAGTTGTTTGCTACCCACTAAATCAATTAACTAATAATTTATTAGCGACTAAATTAGTTACTCTTAAACTACAACTAATAAATTTATACATTCAACTTTCTATATTATAATTGATACTAAATATGTAAAGAATGTAACCCCCTAAAGTATAAGTTCATCACACTTTAGTTCTTAATCTAATCAATCACCTACTAAATGAGTTATTCGTAATTTATCCACTCATGAAGATTACTTTTAAATATATCTTTTGCATTTTAAAATTGAGATTGGTTTCCCATGTGCCATTGAGAATTAGAAGAAACTAAGGATATATTATTGGCAAAATTTTTTTGCTAAAATTGTTTGTTATTCGTTGCATAAATGGTACTTCAGGTTTTATTGCTATTTTGGATTCATGCATTTGTAGAAATGGCGAAAAGGAAACTGAAAATAGTTATTAAATATCATATGGACTTGACTGCATATATTCCTGCATATGTTCCTTATGGACTTGACTCAAGTATATTTTTCCTTTTAAATAATAGGTATGTACAGTCCTCCATTTCATTTACACCAAGGATCGTCAACAAGTCCTATTATGGAGGTTGGAAATGAAGCTGTAAAACAAGAACTTGAGGTGGAGTCTAATGCTGATGAAATGAGCGAAGAAGAGCTGGACTTAGATCACTTAGATCAGCCGAATGAAGGAACAGAAATAGGGGAAAAGGGTGCTGTTAAAGGAGCAAATCCGTTTGAAAAAAAACAACGGAAAAAGAAGTCAACAATATGGGAGGATATGACAATAGTAAAACAGCCTGATGGAACATTGAAAGTGCGGTGCAATCACTGCAAAGAACTATTTGTCAAAAATCCATCTGGAGCTACTTCTCAACACAAGCGTCACCTCAAAAATTGCCTACAAAAGAGGCTGGCTGTTGGGGAGGAAAATCAAAAGAGGCAGCAAGTGTTATCCTTTACCGAAGGACCCTCGGATGGTATAACTTCTATAACTAATTTCTCTTATGATCATGCTAAAGTACGAGAGTTAGCAGCTCATATGGTTCTTGTACATGAGTATCCCTTCTCTATGTTGGATCATGTTGTTTTTAACAAGTTCATGAAAGCTGCATCTCCATTTTATAAAAAGATTAACAGGCTAACAGTAAAGGAAGATTGTGTGAGTGCTTACATGCTTGAAAAGAAAAGGCTGAGAAATATATTAAAAGGTGCCAATAGGGTTAGTATAACCACAGATTTGTGGAAATCTGGTCAAAAAATTCAATACATGGTTGTGACAGGGCATTTTGTTGATAGTGATTGGGTGTTGCAAAAACGAGTTCTAAATTTTTGTAATGTCCCACCTCCTCACACGGGGGTAATTATTGCCGATGCGTTAAGTAAGTGTTTTCTTGAGTAGGGGATCGAAAATAAGGTTTCTACTATAACCGTGGACAATGCTTCTTATAATGATGTATGCATTAGGAGACTTAAAGAGGATTTCTCTTTAAGAAAAAGGTTGAGCATTGGAGGAAAAATTTTTCATGTTAGGTGTTGTGCCCATATACTTAATTTGCTTGTTCAAGATGGGCTTAATCAAATTGTTGATGTGATTGATGTTGTTCGAGAGGGGATTAAATATTTGAAAAATTCAGAGTCTCGCCTCAATGAATTTGCCAAAATAAAAAAAACAGCTTCAATTGCCTTCTAAAAAGCTCATTTTGGACTGCCCAACTAGGTGGAACAACACTTATTTGATGTTGGCTTCAGCTCTAGAGTTTAGGGATGTATTTCTCAGGTATGGGGACATTGATCCTGGGTTTCACTATGTCCCAAGTGAGTTTGAGTGGTTGAAAGTTGAAGAAGTATGTAAATTTTTGGGTATTTTTTATGAGATCACCAATATTATTTCTGGATCCGATTACCCAACGGCTAACCTTTTTCTTGTAGAGTTGTATAGGATTAAAGAGCTATTAAATGAAAAAGCTCTCGATTTTTCTGATCATATTAGGTTTATGGCTGAAAGTATGACACAAAAATTTGACAAGTATTGGGGTGAAAGCAATGTTTTGATGTCTTTGGGTGCTATTCTTGATCCGAGGTACAAAATGGTCCTTGTTAGTCATACTTTTCCAGTTATTTATGGAGAAGTTGCAGCCCCTAGGTACATTGATGAGATTAGATGCATTCTTTATGACCTCTATAATGAATATGTGGATGCTCACATCTCATCTCATAGTGAGGAACCACAAAGGGAAGTTGGAAAAAGAAAACATTCGGAAATTTCAAGTAAATCTACTCAAGGGGCTGCTAAAAAGCTTGGAGTTAATGTTCTAACTGGGAAAGAAAAATTTCAGATGATTGTTAGTGAAATTGATAAGGCTCCCCCTGAAAAATCAGATTTAGATGTCTATTTGGAAGAAGGCAGGTATGTTTGTGATGCAAATGCAAATCTTGATGTCTTGGGTTGGTGGAAAGGGGAAAGGTGGAGGTTTCCTATATTGTCAAGATTGGCAAGTGATGTACTCGCTATTCCAGTTACAACCGTGGCGTCCGAATCTACTTTCAGTGCTGGTGGTAGAATAATCGATGATAGACGTGCTTCTATGTCCGTTGAAACGGTGCAAATGCTTCTTTGTGGGAATGATTGGATCCGCAATCTTCATGGGTTAAAAAATAAGTCTCGTGTAAGTAAAATATATACTCTACTAGTTGTTTATTTTAGCAGCTCATTTTATCTTGCTAGGAGTTGTAACTTTCTTGTTTTCATTTTGTAGGAACCACTCGATGTTTCCGAATCATCTACAATTGAAGAAATTGATCTTCCGGACATTTGAAGGCTGTTTTCTGGAATATGTGATGCTGTTTCTTGTGATTTGTAAAGCTAGACTTGTGAAGCTATACTTTTTCTTGTGATTTCTGAAGTTGGACAATTTTTAAGCTATGTAGCAGTGTTTTTCATGGTTATTTGGCTGTAGTTTGTGCGTTTATTTGGCTGGACATAACCTGTTATGGTATTGGCTCTTATGAATGTTGTCTCGTATGGAATTAGACTGTAGTTTGTGTATTTGTTTTGTTTTATTCCTAGAGTTTGTGTTGTATGGATGTTATGGTCTTATTTGTCTTGGATGAAATGTGGTTAGAATTTGTGTATTGTTGAATGTGAATGGCATTGGTTGCCAATCCTAATATTTTTTGTTGATTTTGGATAGCCTAAATCTGGATATGCTGGAGTACAACTTCGTAATAACTGATTGTTCAATTGCGAAATCGAGCCTCAAAATCGAGTCTCGAGCTTCGAACTCGAGTCTAAAATCAAGCCTCGAGCTCGTCCGAGCCTGGCTCGTTTGTGATAAACGAGTCGAGTTCGAGCTCGAGTTCGAGTCACATTTCCATTTTTCGAGTCGAGTTCGAGTGCATATCATAGCTCGTCTGCGCTATCGAGCGAGCTCGAGCCTGGCTCGAATTCTTCACGAGTCGAGCTCGGCGCTCAGATACTCGGCTCGATTAACAGCACTAATGATATTCATTTATAATTTATACATTTATAATAATACACAGTTATACATTTATAAATATATTTATATTATGTATTATATATAATATAATATATTTGTAATACATTTATATATTTTTATATAAATATATTTATTTATAAATATATATTGTTATAAAAATATATAAATTATAAATTATAAAAATATTCGAAAATATGTTTTAAAAATACATCTAAAAATAATCCATAAAACATCTACAGTAAAAGTTTTTTATATAGTTTTTGAAAAATAATCCCAAAAATAACTAATCCAAACGGACTTGTATTTGAAAAACGAAATGCTACAGTGCTGTTTTTGAAAAACAACCCCAAAAACAGCTAATTCAAATGGATCCGAAATACCATTGGTTGATAGTCTGGTGGTCAATGCTCATTCTATGGAGGTAAAGAATTCAAATATTGAAATTCACCGTACTTAAAAGGTAAACATGAACAAATAGGCATAAGCATAAAATGTGGTAAAAGAGAAACATGCCTGATGTGACGTGTTAGAACTTTTTTTTTTTTTTTTTTAACAAAAACTTTCATTCAATCCAGAACAAGAATACAGCAACTACCGGGAAGAGCCCTAGGTACTACCGCCTATGCACGTCCTACCCGAACACGCCTAACCGATGGCACCCCAAGTTTATTTAAGCGGCACTCTCCCTGGGCTACCGAGGGGACATTAGGCTGCGTTTGATAAAACTAAACTTTGAAAATTGAAATTTAAAATCTAAAATCTGAATCCATTAAATTATCCAATTATTAAGTATTAAATTAAATAAGTTTGAGTATATATCACATTCAGTGATAAGTAAATACCTTATCACTTATTTTTGGGAGCAAATTTTGTTTAAAAAATTTAGTGCCACTTAATTAATTCAAATATTCAATTTTTGGTTATCAAACATGTTTGAACATATCATGATTTGAATCCATTAATTTTAAGTACTAAATTTGGATATTAAACAGTAAGTCGAAAATAAGTGAAGCACACAAACATGGTGTCTCCATGTACCCAAAATAAACTTCAACAAGTTAATTTATTTGAGGTTAAGCCAGTCATTTTAATCTAATAGTAATAGCTTCGTTCGTATTATTTGATGAGTAATTGCACATAATGGAGAATTTCAAAAGGTAGAGAAATTGTAAAGTTCACTAGGTCAGAGCATTTAAATATAAAACTATGCATGCATCTTCAGAATGCAAAGTCGAAATAGTTCCTAATTTTAATTTATTTATTTATTATTTTTTAACAAAAGAAGAAAAATAAAGGAAGAAAATAGGTTAATGCTAAAATTTAGAAATGTTGAAAGAAGTTTAAATTCTCACGGCACTTGCCCATCATTATTTTTTTTTGGTATTTTTATCCATCTCCTTCCTTTTCTCTTTCAATTTAATATCAACTCCAACATTTAATCCTAAATTTTAAGTTAAACGCTCTTTACCCTAAACTTTTCTATTTAGAGTCATGTTTGTACTTTACAACAATAAATTGTATGTGACATTTGCATTGCATCTCAATTTCCAATTTGGAGATATTTTACATTTTAAAGTGTTTTTTCTGTCCCACTGTTATTTTTTTTCATTTTACTCCACCATTAACATGTTTGATGTACCTGTTAAATACTAGTAATTGTAGTAGTGTTTTATAACAGCATCTAGTTTTAAGTTCTCATCATATTCTTTGTTGGATTATTGTCACATTTGAAGATATTATGCTAATTTGTGTCTATAATCTTTCTCAGCATTGCTCTTGTTTCCTCACTTCTAGAGGTATTTGCCTTGTTGCTCCCTCTATCTGTTTCCTTCTCCCTTTGGTTACATTGGTTGGAAACTAATTCCTCCTTGCTTGGCTCTTTTAAAACTACTTCCCCATTTAGCACTCCCCAGTAACTCCTTTTGGAAGGGGATCTGTAGCTATTACTTTCTTTTTGTGGGGATTCTTTCTTAGGGTTTGCTCTTATCCAATGTCAATATTGGTTCTCTTGCTGTCCACTCCCCACTGAAACTCTTGTTTTACAGCCTTTCTCACTATGTCCAATAACTACACTTGTGTAGTAGAAATTTGGGCATCTCTCATATTTAAACTTTATCCATCTCATGGAACCAATCACTTTGACAATAGTGCCCCTCAGTAGTGGCTGGAAAGTATCAACCAAGACTTGCACCTTCAAGTGCCTTCCTTCTTTACCTCCTGGTTGAGGAATAATAACCTCTCTCACCCCCTGAAACACTGAGTTGCCAATGTGGTGATGGTGAAATGCATCTGATAGAGTACGTCCAGGGAAAATGACTCAAGATTGACTCTAGGAGGAGTGGGTGGAGTTATGGAAGAGTACCCATTGGAGAGCTTGAACTTTGAAGAAAATATTTTCTTTCTTTAGTCTAAAACCATGGATTAACGAATGTTTTTCGATTTTACGCTTGAAATTATGCCCACATGAGAGAAGTGTGCTATTTTTAGTCAGAAAAATAAGCAAATACGAGTACTAGGACCAAATTGGCTCATAATTTATATGTTAGGGACTATTCTGACTGATTTAAAATGTTAGGCACCAAAAACAATTTTTGTGAAAATGTTAGGGTTCAATTTGGTAAATTTCCCTTTAAAGAATATTGAGCTCCCACCAATGGGGGGAAAAGGCTCTCAATGAGAGAGAGAAAAGCTCTATTTGTGAGATAGTTAAATTCATTTGATTGAAATAGTTGGATTTTCCATTTCATTTTTTAAATTTCTTCATATTTGTAAAAAGCACATAATTATGAAATTTATTTGTGATATTTGTATGAAAATATACAAATGAATGAGAGATCTTTTCTCCTTGTATGTTTCTCTGTTTTTTTTTTCAAATTATTTATTTTTTGACATTGATTTTTTTTACAATCTCAAATGGCTAATGAGAAATTTTGATCTATATAATAATTGGAAATGGAGTCTAAGGATAAGTAAATAATTTTTTATGTGCAATTTTTAATTGTAATTACCAACATTATTGAGATGTAATCAATTGGAGTGTTTTTATTTCTTTTAATTAGTGCCACATTGAAACACAATAATTCTAATTAAAAGACATGAGGGTGATTTAGGGATAACAAAAACTAGATAAAAAAGTGTAACGTTGTACTCTATGATATCTATAATGTTTTATATTATGCCACTCCTGTATCTTACATACTATGATCTCAGTAAGCTAAGGGTTTTATGATCTTAACTAAAAGTAGCATTTAACTTGGCATTTTAAGTGAATTTCGTCTTTTCCAATTATGGCAGCATACATACTTGCAAATATTACATAAAAGTTTAACTTCATGGCATACCTTATTTAAACTACACTTACTTTGATAAACGGCATAACACTACACACATTTCTAGGATTATACCCCAGTTGTAATATACCCCTTAAAACAAATTTGATCAGAATTTTACTTTTATAACCCGCTGTGGGTAACTAAGTTAATCCATTTTATTCAAAGATTTTTGAACATATGCTTTCACTAAATTGTCTACCCACTTTATTTGTAATTTGTTGGGAGAAACTTAATTTTGTTGCTACCACATATGCAACAGAATGAAATCTTGATTAATCAATTTAATTTTCCTTTCACTGACCTCGTTTTGTCTCGTGTCACTGGTAAATTAATAAACGAAATAAATGCTATCGTTTTTATTGTTGGTAGCAAGATCAGCAAACGAAATAAATGGTTCAAACATGTGGGGCACATTTCTGTCCAATCATTCCTGGGAGATTGACAGTTGTTAGACAGGCCCCAAGATGGACGAGGTGTACAAATTACAGCATCTCACAAAGCTTGTGATGCTGTACTGATAAGTTGTCGAACCTGTGTAATAATAAATATTTGGTCAAACAAAATATAATTTTTACAGATAGTGATAAGTAGGGTCGAATCCACAAGGATTGGGGATATTTGTCTCTTTTGAAGTTCAAACTAACGATGGAATTTTTTTTTATAGCAATGGTAATAATTAAACCTTTGACTAAAAGTAAATAGCCAACCAAAAATTAAATGACAAATTATTAAAACCCAAATTAATAATGATTAAACTCTAACTAAGAAATAACTTCAGCAATGGTTAAATTAATTGATCATCGATACAGAGATATTTCCAATTATTAGCTAATAAATAAGTTATAACTGTCAAACAAGCGATGACAGTCAACTCTTTTAATCTCACAATTTTTAGATAAACCAAAGCTTTCGTTGTTCCTTGATTAGAAAAAGAGACTTAGTTCATCTCTGTTGGAACAATCTCACGTGAAATCATAGAAACAATTGTCCCATACATCGTTCCTCAATGCGATGAAGAAAATCGATTCAATTAAGAATAAGCAAAAGATCTGTTAAGTCAAAAGAATGACCAATTGTTTCTTCCTTTGCTCTGACATACGATGGAATCAATAGCCACAAAAAGACGAAAAAGTCAAGAGCAAAAAGGAGTCAAGATTGACGGCCCCTGTTGCTCCCTATTTTTTTTCCTACTGCCTATCCGACTACCAAGAGGAATAGAAGGGAAGACTCCTAGTTGAAAAAGGGAAGTTCCCCAAAATTTTCTCCTAGTCTGCCATAGTTGATCACTGGATAAGGGAAACAATTCCGTTTGGACTTTTGTTCTCTTTTACTACTTAAATTCTTCTGCTGATTACTGTCAAATTAGCACCATTTTATGGTATTGTGTTCCACTCCCTGCAATAAGTACAAATTTTCAAAAATGAGTAGAAATCGCCAACTAATGCACAGTTGGTAAGATAATAGGAGGGAATTAATTATAAAATAAATGACAAAACTACGACCTATAAATTTCCCCCACACCTAAACCATGCTTGTTCTCAAGCATGAGAATAGAAAACCAATTCCTGATAATGGCTATTACTCCATTTACTTATTGTCAAGATACCATGAAAACACATATCAAGCACCCGTGATCAAGATCCAAAAAACATCATTTCGGTTACCTTCTAAATCACAGACTCCTCTAATTTATGGATAACTATTCTAAGAAAAAAGAATAATCGGTCAACATTTATCAGTAACTGGTCCAACTATTAACCAAAATCTCAATATTAAATTCATAAACTGGCAAACTGACTTTAATCACATATTTACACAATCTTCACAACTTATATATATATATATATATATATTCGATAGTAACACTAATAGACTTAGTTTCTAGTCATTAGAGCCTTTTGGCGTAGACTCTAACATTTGTCAGATGAAGAAGCCCGGTTACTCAGCTTCTATTGCTACATAACAACGTATTCATAGAAATTACTATTATTTGATGCGAGAATCGACACTTTTGGTGCAGACCCTTGGTTACTTAATAGTAATAACTAGTGGAGTACAACCAAATTTATTCACAATCAGGTGACAAAATAACTCAAGATATCATATAAAACAATAGCAGCTAGCCTCATTTCCTCAAACATGGAGAACTAAAGTTAATAATTGGACAAATTTACAGAAAAAATATCAAGCAGTTATTCCCTATGTAGAGAAAAGTTAAACAAAAATTGTAAGTCACAAAAGTATCGATATTCACCAAAGAGATATTTTTTTGAATCAACCAAATTAACTTGATACGTTTTTATTACTAAAACTTGATAATAAGCAAAATTAGGATCAACCAACTATCATCAATCCTTGGTAGTCACAGAAGTGCTAATCACTAATACAAGTAAAAGGAAAATAAAAGAAAAACAGAACAAATAACAAGAAATAAAGGAAAAACATCTAAAAACTAAAAATACTAGCTGTACCACAGCTCCCCTCCTACACCTAAGTCCAACATTGTCCCCAATGAAGGTAATAGAGCAAATAAAGCAAAGAGGACAATGGAACTTCCATCCCGATTGGCTAAGGGATAGGTGGAAACAGTGGAGTGAAGTCGACGTGGTGGAAGTAGGCGGCCAAGTTCTGAGACATCTGTGCTACCGATTGGCGATATTTGTCACCCGCTCATCTACATGGTGAACTTGTGCACGCAGATGTCGTCACTCAACATTAGAGGCCATTGGTGGAGGCGGCACAGAAGAAGATAGTCCAGCAGTGTCATCGGCCGATCCAAGAGCTGAAGAGGACCCTGCTCGTATAGAAGGGCGTCGACCTGGTGTTCGAATAGGTCTCGGGAATGTAAACTGGTACATATCATCAACCTGCTCTATAACTCCCATTTTCTCTAGACAGCCCTTATCCAGAAACTCCATGTCAAAAACCAGTTGGAGATCGTGATTCTGAAAATTAAGAACCCTTAACTGGATTGCTAAGTGCATGATATGCGACCCAAGTATCAAGGAGATTCTAGTCAGGAGGTTGCATGATCGGTGGCGACGTCAATAGCTCTTTTAATTTGTTGAATGCTCTCTCACACTCAACATCGAATTTGAAGGCCATATCTTTCTGTAAGAGTTTGAACAGAGGAGCTCCGATTTTTGAGAAATCATTGATGAATTTTCGATAAAAACCTACATGTCTAAGAAAAGAAACACTTCCCGTATACTCGTGGAATAAGGTAAAGTAGATATAATGTTTATTTTGTCCTGATCAATCTCAATACCCTTAGAGGACACTACATGACCTAAAACTATCCCATGTTCAACCATAAAATGACATTTTTTTCAGTTAAGCACGAGATTAGTTTCTATATATCTCAACAAGATCAATTTCAGGTTATCTAGACAATTATCAAAACTATCATCATATACACTAAAGTCGTCCATGAAAATCTCAATAATTTTCTCAACATATTTTGAAAAAAATGCTCACCATACATCTTTGAAATGTTGTAGGTGCATTACATAATCCGAAGGGCATTCGCCAGTATGTGAAAGTTTCAAACAGGTACGTGAAGGTAGTCTTCTCTTGATCTTCCGATACGATTGCAATTTGAAAATATCCTGAAAATTCATCTAAAAAATAATAGTAAGGTCGACAAACTAATCGCTCAATCATTTGGTCAATAAAAGGAAAGGAAAAATGATCCTTTTTTGTGACAGCATTTAATTTCTGGTAGTCGATATACTACCGCCATCGGGTGGGTTTGCACACTGGCATGAGTTCACCATTCTGGTTGGCCTCCATTATCATTCCTACTTTCTTTGGAAGTACCTGTACTAGGCTCACCCATGGACTGTCTAATATTGCGTAAATAATCCCCACATCTAGCAGATTTAGTATTTCTTTTTTCACCACTTCTATCATAAGGGGATTGAGCCTTCTTTGAACTTGCCGTACCGGTTTGGTATATTTTTCAAGCCTTATTTGGTGTATATACATGGAGGGGCTAATTTCCTTAATGTCGGAGATGGTCCATCCTATCGCCTGCTTATGCTCTCTAAGAACTCGGATTAATTTGTCCTCTTGTGTTTCTGATAGTCCTGCCGAGATAATTACCTGAAGCGTTTCCTTCTTACCCAAATATACATATTTCAAATGTTTAGACAGAGATTTCAGTTCTATTATAGGTGCCTACACCACAGATGGTAATACTCTTTGGTGAGATTCAGGCGCGAAGATAAGTGCGAGCTCATACCTTGTCATAGTGATCGACAGCGATTGCAAAGCTCCAATCGTATATTTCAGCTCTTTACTCAATTCTACCTCATAAGTTGTGTCCAGCTCAAGGTGTTTGGTTAAAACAACTTTCAACTCATTCCTGTCAATAATTTCAAACACTTCCTGCACTGCAGGGTCAATAGCACTCACAGAAAAAATGGACCTAAAATTAGAATTCGAGGGGTATTTTATGGTTTCAAAGATATTGAAATGAATAATTTTTTCATCAAATTTCATAGACAAGGTACCCTTATTAACATCAATTTTAGTCTGGATTGTGCTATAAAAGGGTCTGTCTAGTAGCAAAGGTGAGGGATCAAGGAAATGACCATCATCCATGTCAAATACATAAAAATCAGTTGCGAATACCAATTCATTAATTTTAACCAACACATCTTCGACCAACCTATCAAGACATGTACTCGTTCGATCAGCTAATTAAATTATTATCCTAATTTCTTTTAACGGACTTAGGTTCAAGAAAGTATAGATAGATTTAGACATTACATTGATTGATACTCCTAAATCCAACATGATATTTTTAGCAAAGTATTACCTATCCTACAGGGGATAGAAAACATATCTAGATCCTCCCATTTTGGTAGGAGTTTCCTCTATAGAACTGCTGACACGTTCTCTCTCACAATAATTCCTACATCTCCCATCAGCCTTCTTCAGTTGATGCACAAATCTTTTCAAAATTTCGCGTACTTTGACACGTGTTTGATTGCATCTAGCAGGGGAATGTTGATTTCTACCTTGCGAAATACCTCCAAGATCTCTTTCTTCTTGTTCTGCATTTTTTATTTCTCCAACCTACTAGAAAAATGAGGGGGATTAGTTTTAACCTCAATGATTGGGTCAGGGAGTACCACTGAATTTTTGCTGTTTCTGTTCTCCTCCTTAAGCTCTTTCTCGATTTTTTCTTCATTCTTGTCTTTTGGAGTCACGAGTTCGAGTCCCTGAATTTCCTTCCCGCTCTTTAAGGTCATTGTACTTATATTTTTTAGGTTAAGTTTAGGTTGAGACAGCAATTTTTCGTGAACTTGGGATTCCAGGCAATCGATTGCTAATATCATCTGACTCTACATTGCTTGCATATGTTCCATTTGATTCCTTATATTTTATAGGTCAGAATCCGTCTTTTGTTGACTAAAAATTAACCGTTTCATCGTTTCTTCTAGAGATGGGTTTGAGCTTAGAGAAGGTGATGGCAGGTGAGGTTGATACTACTGTTGATACCCTTGCCATTTATTCAATGCAAAATTTGATTGCCTATTTCCTCCATAACTAAAGTTAGGGTGATCTTTTTAACCCGAATTGTATGTGTTCGAGTACGGGTCATATGGCTTTCTCGGCGCGGGCACGTAACCAACCATGTTTACTTACTCGGTACTTTCTTCTTGAATCATTAGGCATATCTCTGTATAGTGACCTATAGCAGTGCAATTCCCACACACCTTGGCTTGTGGAAGATTTTCTACAGTCAATTGCCTAATAAAAGATGTTAATTCGGATAACTGCTATTGGATAGAGGATGTTTCTATCTCATTCACTCTGTGTATCGGAATATCTTCTCTTATATCGAATTGCTGCGAGTTTTCGGATATCCCTTCAATCAACTCTCACGCTTCTCGAGAAGTCTTGTTCACTAACGCCCTTCCACTTACAGCATCAATAATACTCCTGTCTCTGAAAAGTAACCCCTCGTAAAAATATTGGATAAGCAATTCCTTACTTATTTGGTGTTGAGAGCATTTGATGTATAACTTTTTGAATTTCTCCAAGTAATCATAGAGCGACTCTCGTGAATATTGCTTGATACCCCATATCTCTTTTCTCAGACTTGCAGCTCAAGATGCAGGAAAATATTTTTTCTAAAATTTTTTCTTCAACTGATCTCACGTGGTGATACTGTCTAGAGGTAGGTAGTGCAGTCAGTTCTTTGCTAAGTCCTTAAGAGAGAAGGGGAATGCTTTCATTTTTATCTGTTCTTCCGTAATTTTCAGGGGTTTCATACTGTTGCAAATAACATTGAACTCCTGCAAGTGCTTATAAGGCTTCTCACCTGGTAAATCATGAAAAGATTGTAAAAGATGAATTAGCCCAGATTTTAATTCAAACAGGGTGTTATCATTTAAATTCAAAAAAGTAATGCATAAGGGTTATTGATTTAAATTAGGAGCAGCCAACTCCCTTAATATCTGTGTATTAGCTATAGTGATTTCTTCTCGATCCGGGTCATTCAAAGTATCGCCAAGCGAACTTGTTGATTCAACTTATGGATCGGGGTCTTTGAGATGCAGCATTAGATTGCTCTTCTCTAAGCTATTTGGTATCTTTTCGTGTTCGACGAGCAGTCTTCTCTACTTCAAGATAAAAAATCAATTTGCCTGTACGAGAAGCCCAAGACATAAATTAGAAAAATACCAGAAAATTAAAACGAAAATGAACTTAAAAGAAACAAATTAACTAACGCCAGTCCCCGACAACGGTGCAAAAAATTGATAGGTTATCGAGTCCGTACAATAATAAATGCCTACTCAAACAAAATATAATTTATGCAGATAGTGATATGTAGAGTCGAATGTACAGGGATTGGGATATTTGTCTCTTTTGAAATTCAAACTAATGATGGGGTTTTTTTTATAGCAATGGTAATAATTAAATTGTTTGACTAAAAGTAAATAGCCAACTAAAAATTAAATAGCAAACTATTAAAACTCGAATTAATAATGACTAAACTCTAGCCAAGAAATAACTTCAATAATGGTTAAATTAATTGATCATCGATGCAGAGATAATCCCAATTATTAACTAATAAATAAGTTATAACTGCCAAACAAGAGATGACAGTCAACTCTTCCTTACTGTATCGATGACTGAGATACGCCCGTCAATTACTACTCAAATCGAGAATTAATTCTAGGTACGCCTATAAGATTTAATTCTCCAATTGCCTTGCGTATTAGAGGAGCCCTATTCTAACCAAATAACACACTACCAAGGTTATTTTAGATTAGTCTGCATGTTCTCCTGACACAAACCCAATCATATCAGTTATCACTATTTTAGAGCAATTGAACAATTACGGATTCAATGCTCCAATTGACATTAGATTGCTAAATTAATTCAATGTCCGGGCCCGTGATACTCAATTAATAAAACAACCATAAGCACTACAATCAGAGAATATGCAAATACCAGTAAATAAGATGAATAAATAAAATTAATTCGATCTCACAATTTTTAGATAAACCAAAGCATCCGTTGCCCCTTGACTAGAAAAAGAGATTTAGTTCATCTCTGTTGGAACAATCTCATGCGAAATCGTAGAAACAATTGTAGCATACATCGTTCCTCAATGCAATGAAGAAAATCGATTCAATTAAAAATAAGCAAAAGATCTACTAAGTCAAAAGAATGACCAATTGTTTCTTCCTTTGCTCTGACATACAATCGAATCAATAGCCACAAAAAGACGAAAAAGTCAAGAGCAAAAAGGAGTTAAGATTGACTGCGCCCCTTTTCCTCTCAAATTTTTTTCCTACTGCCTATCCGACTACCAAGAGGAATAGAAGGGAAGACTCCTAGTTGAGCCTGACCTCCGTCCTCTTTGGAAATTACTAAAAACAGAAAAAGGGAAGTTCCCCAAAATTTTCTCCTAGTCTGCCGCAGTTGACCACTGGATAAGGGAAACAATCTCCGTTTGGACTCTTGTTCCCTTTTACTATTCAAACTCTTCTGTTAACTACCGTCAAATTAGCACCTTTTTATGGTATTTTGTTCTATTCCATTTCAAAAAATACAAATTTTTAAAAGTGAGTAGAATCCACTAACTAATGCACAGTTGGTAAGATAATAGGAGGGAATTAATTATAAAATAAATGACAAAACTATGACCTATCGTGTACATATACACGCAGTTTATATCATAAAAATCCAATATTTAATCCTCATACTTTTATTTTTTTTAGCCAGAAATTGAATCACCACCAATCGAAACAGGTACCTAAGTACCAACTAATGAAATTTTTTCGAATAATTCTAAATTTTTTAAAATATAGACCATGATCCCTTGGCCTACATTCAAGAAGAGTTTTATAACTATCTCTAGTGGCTAGAGTAGTTGGTTATTTAATCCTCATACTTACTAGAGGAAAACCATGTCTCCATCCAAAGAAAGAAGCATACAAAATTCAACTCCTTATGAGAAGTAAAAGACTAGAAAGGTATAAATTACAAGTGTGTGTGTGTCTGCTTGTTCTTGTGATATATGAAAGATGAGGGATAATAGTGACACATGTTTCGAGAAAAAACTCGCCAGAAAAAAAAAAGAAAGAAAAAGAGAATAGAGAATTCTTGAACTTACAAGTACTGTTTTATCTTGCCAATCAACCTTGATTTTTCCTCTAAACTACATCCAAATTATTATTTGGTTCTTAAATGATTCTACAAAATATATTTAACTCTAAAAACCTTTTACCATTAGTAATCAACCATATTTCTGTCAGCTTGAGGATAACCTGGCTTGCTTTTGACTATTGAGTTTTGTCCATTAAAATCACTAACTAGATTTACTAGAGAGGCAAACTGCTTGTTTGTCAAGTTGAAGGGGGCAAAGTGCAAATGTGGTGAATGTTGAATGAATTTTTTTCTTTTCATTTAACCCTAGTAGCCAACAAATCGTTGGCTTGTCTTGGCTATTGATGACTTGTTTATGTTATTCCTGATTTGGCACCAAAAAGTGGGCTTTTGAAGGATATTGCCAATTTTAAGTTCTCGGCCATGTTACTAATGCATTACTGTTAAATGCTTTAACATGTATAATATGTTAATCATTAATTATCTTACAACTATTAAATAAGTAGTTATGTGTGACAAACTTAGCTTTTCTTGCATATTGATATCGGCTGCTCCTTGTAAGTTTTCTCTCTTAAGTTTGATAATTGTAATTCATAGTTCCAAACATAATTGTATTTTTGTTCGAAGTACCAGACATTTGTTTTTTTTTTTTTTATTTAAACTTTTTTATTTTATTAATGAAAGAGATATACACAATATTTTTCCTTACAGGCGTCTAATTTTCCGAACTGAGGGCAAATCCAACTTGTCTAGAAAAATTGCCCCACGAGCTACCCTTGGGAGCATAGTTAAGCTGTCATAAATCTTGACTTGTTGGTGGGGATGAGATGTTCCGACATTGGATAAAGCGTCAGCAACTGTGTTAGCCTCTCGATAACAGTGTGATAAATGAGCAGGATCTTTCAAGAGCTTCAAAATCTGTCTGATTTCCCTTCGAATCTCCCATGGACATTGAATACGCTGCTGAATGATCTCAACTAAAAGCAATGAATCTGATTGAACCCTTATATTTTCGAAGCCCCTATTTTTACATGTTTGAAGACCAATAAGGAGGGCCCAAGTCTCTGCACGGAGAGATGTAGTGTGTCCAAGATAAGCCGAGAAAGCAATCACTGGTACGCCAAATGAATCTCGGAGAACTCCACCACCTCCACCCACTCCTGGATTACCTTTAGAGCATCCATCCGTGTTGAGTATCAACCTCCCTGTCTCCTTTATTTCCCAGCGAACCAATTTATATGCAATTCTACCGACAGATACATGCGATCGATCATACAAATGATGAAAAGACTGCAATTGAAGTTCTTGTTTGAAGTGAATCCCCACCATAGACTGTATTTCTGAGAAAATGTTCTTACAAATAGTAGACGATTGCATCTGGACACCCTCAAACATTGCTCTATTTCTTGCTTTCCAAATCTGCCAGCAAAGTACACTAGGTAGAATGCGGTCGATAAGTCGTCGTGTCTCAGAGTCATGTAAACGTAGCCACCATCCTACGATGCGAGGACGCAAAAAAGATCCTGGACACCTGAATCCACATAGGCCTCCAAAATAGTTCCAAACTACCGAGGCAATATGTCCGTTGGCAAATAGGTGCTCAATAGACTCCACAGATGCCGAGGAGCAGCAAAAACACTTTGAGGGAAGTTGGAAGCCAAGCTTACCTAACCTATCTGGTAATGGTAGTCTTCTCAGAAACAATCTTAACATGAAGAATGAGACTTTCCAAGGAATCTGAGGATGCCAAATGTAAGTAAAAGCCATTGACTTGTGTCGGGTCTGCCTGACGTCCCCAAAAGCCGATTGGAGAGAGAACTTACCAGATGTCGTGGGCATCCAAAAGACTTCAACTTCCCTCCCTTCCTCTGGTACCGGGTGTGCCAAAATGGAAGTAAGTTTCTCGCTTGGCATCGTCGAATGTAAGAGATTTATATTCCAGTGACCATTGGTGATAAAATTTTGGAATGACAAATTTGGGATAACTTTTGCATGTAGAAATAACGCACCACTTCCCAACCAGTTGTCATACCAAAAATGACAAGCTCCATCCCATAACATTGAGAGCTCCACTTGTCTACTTACGTTGATCATCCTTCTCCAGATTGCCGAGTCCGTTGTTCTGAGTTCGATCTGACAAGGATGAAGGCTTCCGCAATATTTTGCTTTCATGAACGATGCCCACAAGGATGATCCTGTTCGGAAATTCCACCAAAGCTTGCATGAAAAAGCTTGATATACGTCTCGTAGTCTTCGGAATCCGACTCCCCCTTCCTCAACCGGGTAACACAAGTGAGACCATCGTATCCAGTGGAATTTCGAGTCGTCGGTTGATGATCTCCACAGGAAGTTCGAGCACGAACTTTCTATAATTTTGAACACCTTGGCCGGGATCACAGCAGCTGACATTAGATGCATTGGCATAGAAGCCAACACGTGCTTGATTAGAACTATTTTGCCTCCAGAGGAAAGCAGCCTTGATTTCCATGACAAAATCCTCCCTAGAATAGACTGACACACTTCTCCAAAATATGAAGATTTGCATCTTCCAGAATAAAGAGGGAATCCCAAATAACGTATCGGAAATGACTGCCAGGCAAACCCAGTGATACGTTCAATCACCCTTCGTCTCGCTGGTGGCATCGATGGGTGGACCAAATAACAGCTTTTTTGCACATTTATGAGTTGCCCCGAACACCTTTGATATGCCTGTAACACCTGCATGATTGCCTTCAGAGAAGACGAGGATCCATTTGCGAATATAAGAACATCATCCGCAAATGCCAAGTGAGTAATAGTCGGACACCGATATGGAACTTTGAACCCCAGGAACCTCGATTGCATGGTGAGGTTATTCAGTCCTCTAGACAAAACCTCAGATCCTATAATAAATAATGCAGGAGATAATGGGTCTCCCTGACGAAGACCTCTCGAAGACTTGAAGAAACCGTAGGAGGAACCATTTATAATGATTGAAAACCAGACATTAGAGAGTAACCGCCATATAAGGTCAATAAATATTTCCCCGAATCCAAACCTCCTTAGAATATTAATAATATGGCCCCATGACATCCGGTCATATGCCTTGGACATGTCTAGTTTCATTAAAACATTTCCACCTCTATTCTTTTTCCCCATGCTTGATACCATCTCTTGAGCTAGTAGAAAATTTTCAGTTATATTGCGGCCCTTCACAAAACCTGTCTGATGTGGGGAAATGATTTTTGGCAGTAAACAAGCCATCCTATCTGTCAAAATCCGAGATAACACTTTATTGAAAAAATTGCATAGACTGATAGGCCTGAATTGAGAGAATTCCTGAGGATTTGGCGTCTTTGGAATTAGTATAATTGAAGTAGAAGTGATGAATCGTGGTAGCTCCGCCCCACAGAAGAAGCTCAGTACCGCATTGTAAACATCTTGAGCGATCACTTCCCAAGCAAATGTAAAAAATTTGCCTGTAAAACCGTCTGGGCCAGCTGCACTTTCTCCATCCATTAACTTTATGACTCCATATACCTCCTCAATTGAAGGTAATGCTTCCAGTTTTCCATTATCCTCTTCCGTAACCAAGTGCGGAATTAAATGTAGCATATCAGTAGATGATTCCAAAGAGCCCGTGAAAAGATCATTGAAATATGCCGTTGCCTCACTTGCTATATCATCGTCCTTTTCCACCCACTCACCATTGGACTTTTTGATGCGGTGTATCATTCCTTGAGCTCTTCTCTGCCTTACTACCGCATGAAAATATCTTGTATTCCTATCTCCTTGGCGAAGCCATTTGACCCTGGCCTTCTGTCTCCAATACTGTTCTTCAATTGACATTGAATACCGCAATTCTGCTTGTGCCTTATTAAGCTCAATTTGACACTCTTCGGAATAATCGTGGTCTAGCAACTCCTCAGCTCGTTGAACCGCCATTTCTGAAGAACGGACAGCGTCAAAAATATTCCCAAAATGTTGCTTGTTCCATGATTGAATAGCTCTCCTTGTTGCCAATAATTTAGAACACAATACGCGTAGCGGAGGCCCACCCACATCTTGTTTCCAAACATGGCGAATCACTTCCAAGAGCTCTGGTTTGGAAGTCCAAACATTCAGAAATCGGAACGGCCGAGGTTTGTTATCTGACCGAGTTGCAAAAGAAACCTTCAATGGTGCATGATCGGAGGGATGTCTTGCCAAGTGAAGTACCGAAATGTCATTTGACAAATCCAAACAAGGTCCATTGACTAAAAATCTGTCCAACCTTTTTGAAATCCGAGCTCTACTCCGTCGATTATTAGACCATGTGAATTTAGATCCTGAAAAACCGACATCAAAGACCTCAGCTTCCTCCATGAAATTCATAAAATCCACTCCTTCCGCTATAGCAAATGGACGCCCCCCTCGCTTTTCATGTGCTGCTAATATAACGTTGAAATCACCTCCAATACACCAAGGAAGTAAAGTAGGCTTATCATGTAATAATGATGTCCATAACTCTTTACGCTCATCCACTGAACACTTTGCATGAACAAAAGACATAATGATGGAACTTGGTAGTAATGGATTTTGAACATCTAGAGAAATATGTTGATCCGAACTACCAACGATCGAGCAAACAAAAGGATTATTATAGAAAACCCAAATATCGCTAGAGCAATTAACAAACACATAATCAAAAGATAGACGTAACCGAATGAGTTCGATTTTAGATACGTCTAGTTTTGGCTCACAAATCACAACAAAATGAACATGATAAATCCGAACTAATTTAATCAATCTTCTTAGGTTTGGTGCTTTTGCTATCCCTCTAATATTCCAAAATAATCCATTAATCATAAGAAAGAACCTGGAATGAATTTTTGGATGATGTCTGTGACCTTAACTGTCTGTCAGATGGGATTGGAGCCCGCATACCCTTTCTGTGCGGTTGTCGGAAGTCACCACCAGCCTCACCTATTTGATCAATGTTTAGGCCATTCATTGATGATTCCAGCAATTTTTCTTGTAGGACACCAATTCGGGGGGACAGATTTCCAGCATTAGTAGGCATTTGATTTGCTTCTACCAACTGTTGTGTAGAAACTTCATCCTCCACCCCTCGCAATTCAACATAGAGATTCTCCAAAACATTATTGTCGGCCAGCAGCTGCAGTTCAACATTGGTTTTGTCGGCCAATTGCTCATGGTCACTCCTTGCGTTGTTGTGGGCCTGATTTGCTTGTGTAAATGTTGTAGCTTTGTCGGTCAGATTCTGTTGTGCCAATGTTAAAGCATTCTCATCCAGATGATGTTGTTCGGTACTCAAAGGCTTCTCTTTGAGGACATGGGACCCTTCACTTTGACTGCCATGATGTTTCTCCAGCTGGTTTTCCATTGCTACATGTTCCCCATGCAAAACCGTATTCATCACCTTACATGTCTCCATGTTTACATTGACATCTGAAATTTCTAAATGGGTTACTACTCCTTCTGCATTAGCAGGATCATCATCAATAATGCAGTGTTGCAGATTTTTTACTTCCTTTTGCACGACTAACACGGCAGGTTCAGCAACCATGGCCTTTGCTGCTGAAGTTTTTATCCCATTTTTCACCGTAGCAGTGGTTGAAATTTCCTGTGAAGTAGACTCGTTTATCACAGTTTCATTCGCAGTAGCAGCAACTCCATTCACTATTATTTCATTTGCAATAACATTGGATATATTCGCTGCCTCTTTATTCTCCAAATCAGTTTGATTAGTCCCAGGTTGATGAGTAATCATCTGATTTCTATCTATGTATGGGTTTTGCTGGTTGTTCAGTTGCAGCCGAGACCCATCTTTTTTCAAATTCTTGTTGCAGTGCTCATGAGAATGTCCTAATCTTGAACAAAAAGAACAATACGGAGGAAGATTCTCTGTCTCAATACGTTGCCAAAAACCTGATTCCCCTTCGACAGCAACCCACACCCTTGGCACAAGAAGCTTCGCAACATCTATCTCTACGCACACCCTGGCTACACTAGGACGAATCCCAGCAGCCGTTGCCGAATCTAGAAACAAAGGTCTTCCTACTGGAGACAGTATGGAAAACAAAGAATGTTTGTCAAAATAATGAATAGGTAGAGCTGGAAGATTTACCCAAACCGGTACTAGAGATGATTCGCTATGCACATGAAATTCCCTGGTCCATCGAAACACACGCATTGGATGTTTACCCAACTGCCAAATTCCTCTCGTCCAAATTCTATTGAAATCTGCTTCAGCTGTACATTTAATAAGGACATGCCTATAGTCCAGACATTTGATTTGTCAGATTTGTTAGAAATTTGAGGACTAAATTGATCTGGCATTCATAAATTAAAGTAAAATGCTGAGTGTCTAATAATTGAGAAAATTTTAAGGACTTTTAAAGGCAAGTAAACCAAATATTAGGTCAATCAACCATATAGCTTTGCAACAGTAGACACAAATGATTTTGGAGAAATGTATAGCTTATTTTATTTCTTTGTCTTAGAATTCTTACTACATAATAAATTTTGGTCCCTCAGATGTATAAAGGACCCTCCTCTCTGGAGCAACAAATGACTGGGAATAACCAACAACCCCCACAATAAAAAAATAATAATAATAATAAGTAGAAAACATAAGAGGGAGAAGAAAACATCCTAGCACCGTTTTATTCCTATGAGTCTAGGCAGTTGCAATTGGACCCATGGTAACATTGGCTTCCACGTTCTTCATGAGTTCAAATCTTGGCTCTTTGGCCTGGAATTTAAGTCCAGCATACAGTTTCATGTAGTCATCAAAAACAAATTTTGGGTAGACTTCTTTTCTTTCTTCTGCTTCTTTTTCCAGTAGTGCTGGTGCTGGATAAATAACTGCATCATTGCCTGGATTGTAGAATGAAGCAAGTGACATCCTATTTCCATCTGTTTGAGCTATGACTCGGTGGAGCACACTTTTGTATTTTCCATTGGTAATCACCTGTGATTAATTTGTAACATAATTAGAATCCTAAATAGAAAAGAAATATATGAATAAACAGTCAATTCGATTTATTAATTTTTGCATAAATTAATATTGATGTTTAGTGTTGCTTACAAATTAGAATCACCCCTCTAAATCTAGTATGATATTCCGTAATTATAAGTAATTTTTATGAGAAATAATCTATTCATAAGTAATATTTATTTATGAGGCACGAATATAAATATACGTAATATGTTGGTATGAAAGTAAGAAATCTTTTGTTTCTTTTATTTAGTACTATCATATTACTTATAAAAGTATAAATTTTTTATCCCAAGAAATTAAAGTGTACCTCGAGTTGGTCACCAAGGTTGACCACAATAGAGTGCTTCATTGGAGGGACATCAACCCATTGATCACCCTTGAGGAGTTGTAGACCACTTACTTTATCATCTTGGAAAAGCAAGATAATCCCACCAGCATCAGTGTGTGGTCGAAGTCCCTTAATCAATTCTGGCTTGGGACATGGAGGGTAGTTGCTAACCTTGGTGCCAAAATTGGGACCTTTTGAACCGTAAAAGGCTTTCTTCAAGTAGCCCTTCTCAAGACCAAGATTTTCACATAGTAAATCAAGAAGTTCTTCAGCCAATTTTTCTAATCTTACAGCAAACTCCTTCATGAGGGTCCTGCATCATAAGCAAAAAATAATGAGGAAAATTTGATTGGATAGGTGGAATTAATAAAAAAAGAGAAAAATAACCTATGACAGAGCTATGGATATATCTTGCTTTTTAGGCGTTGACAAGGGAATATTTGAACATATTTTAAGCAAAGTTGTCAATAATTGTGTCTGATGAAAGGCTATTTTATTGATAAACCTGAATGGAAATCCAAATCTATCTGTTTCTTGAGAAGGGACGAAGAAGTATGGCTGCATGTGTAGCATGCTCAATCAGCTCAAAACTTCCTGTTGTGTTGGGACCTAGGAACTAACTATAGCGCAACAGTATTTATGGTTTTCATGCTCCTGTTAAGATCTTGTCTTGAATAACTTTCCACATCTGTAAACGACACTCTAATGGTACAAGGACGAGAAGAAAATCCGTGCTTAGAACACAAATAAAATGTTAACAAAGACTCAAATTTACAACCTTTAACAACCAAGCTATGAATTATTACAAGTAACATAAAGACAAATTCATACTGATGATTTCTTCAAAATTTTTTTAGTTTTCTTTCTGTCAGCAAAATGATTACTTATCCACATAAGGCTTGCTTCAAAATATTTCTTGAAGTGGGAAATGTGCTATAATTATTACCTGTATTCATCATCTAGATCAGGGACTTGTGAAATGTTTGAGACAGGAAGGTGGCGCAAGAAAAATGTGCTCTCCCAATCCATATCCGTAATCTCAGCTTGTACACCCTCTAAAGCCTTGCTTGCCACCAACTCCTTGAACCTTTGCTCCATGCATTTCTTGTAATGACCTTTTGTCAATCTTTCAACTGTGTCCATCATCTCGTGCGGGATTCCATGGTTCACCAACTACATCAAAGTTTCAAAAGAAAAGAAACAAAAGTTAATAATGTAAACTTCTTAGAACCATTAAAATTAAAACAAACTCATTAAAATGTAAACCTCTACAGCAGTTTGTTACATCAAAAAAAACAAAATGAGGTACACTAGTTTGCCTTATATCAGAAAGAAAATTAAAAAAAAAAGGAATGTGTAGTACCTCAAAGAAACCCCAGTTTTCACAAGCATCCTTTATATGCTCCATGGTGGAAGCTCTCTTGTCACCATTGAGGTTTTTCATGTTGATTACTGGGAAGTTCTCCATCTTACTAGCCTTTGTGGTGGCTACTTTTCTTGCCTAAATGTGTGTTTTGTGCGTGGGAGTTGGATTTTGTTGTGTATTTTGTGTGTTTGTGTGTTGTGTGTGGGATTTGGATTTTGGGGTGGCAATTTATAGGAGAAAGCTGGCAGGAGTGGAGACTCTGAGAACACTTGAAAATCATGTAGTGGTGGAAAGGTTGTAAATGGATGGAAATTTCCATTTGGCCCACCAACAACACATGACTTAAATTCCAGTTGTTCTAGGTCGTTTTGCCTTGTTGGACCATCTTACCTGAAGTGCAAAGGTCCCACTTCTGATGGCTGGACATTTTCATCTTGACCGATAATGCGTGGCTGCCCTATTTTATTGTTATTGTTATTATTTTTTTTTTATCGCAATAGTAATATTTCTACAATCTAATCTATTCTAATCTAAAAGGAGGAGGAGTCGATGAGAGTTGAAATGCTCTCGGAAAAAGCCACTCAAGACAACCACATATAATGGTAAATTGGTGGGAGGCAAGAATTGAATCCTTGACCTCCCACACCACTAAAGACTAAATTGCTTGGTGGTGACCGCCAGCCCTTTGGGCGGCTAGCTATTATTATTGTTATTATTGTTTTGTTGAAATGTGATCTGAGCTGTTATCATACAAAACTGCTTGAATACTTGGATGGATTTGTATAATAAGATTTTTTACACTAGTAATTATATATATAATACTTACATTTAAATAAAAAGTATATGTCATGCACTTAAAATTGTTGAGAAACATAAAAAATTTATACGTTGATAATGTAGAATAAATTAATTCATACTTAAATAGATATACCATTTAAGTAATAATTCATGCATTTTTCAAAAAAAAAAAGTAATAATTCATGCAAAAAATTTTATATGACCTATATCAAAATTTACAATTATACGTTTAAAATATGTTAACATTTATCTCATGCAACCTATACAAAAACTGATCTCCACCGTTTAAAATCAATTTTGCCTCCAACCGTTCCTTACCCATCATTTAGCAATTATTGAGGCGCACAAATCCCTTTTTTTTTTTTTTTTTTCATCCATAAACCTGTGGCTGCCCGATGGAATAAGGTTTTCAAGCTTGGCAAAGTCCTTGGTCTAACCCATAGATGTTTTCACTTTCCTTACTGGTTCTAAAAGGAAACAGACAGTTTTATTGGCTAATTGATGGATGAATCCAACTTGGTTTTCTTTATCGTCGTGTTTGTCCTCTTTAAGAAGACAAAAAAAGGATAAATAGTTAAAACTTCTGACGTCTTGCATTACCGACTTTGTTTCATATATCAGTCAAATTTAAGTGATTATGTCAATCTTTTTTGGATTTTTATGGCAGTCGGCAGTGGGGAGTCACAAGGGGGCTAGGGGGCAGTTGCTCCCAAGTTCTGAAAAATTCCTTTTGATTCCTGAATACTTTGAAGATTTTCCATTTAAAATCATATTTTTGCCCCCCTTCCCCCATCTAATTTTTGCGTCATGAAAATTATTATCTTTTAGACTTTAAATACTTTTAGATTTCTATTTAGTTAGTTCATATACATAATTTAACTTCATAATACATGTTTTTTTTAGAACTTTATGTATTACCTCCCTGAAATTTGGTATTCAAGCAAAGAGAAGTTCGTTTTTCCGGTACATAAGAAATGAGAAGGTAGAGACATGAATAGTTATACGAATTTGATATATTATCATGTATCTTGATCCAATATTGGGGAAATAGCTTCCTTCTTGTGGTTTGTAGACTTACTTTTTATTATTACTCTATTAAAAATCATCTTAAGATCATAAAAAAACTTCTTCATATAGAAATTTGGTTTAAAATAATTTACATTGATTTCGGATTAACTATAAAGACCAAAATATTAAGCGATATAGTCACAAAAAATTATCATGCATTTTATAATTTTCAAATTTAGACTCGTAAAGTAAAATTGCCATATTTTTAAGTTCACCCCCTCTTTTTAAAAATCCCTGCCCCGCCATGCTAAATCTATTAACTGTATGACCAACTAATCCGTTCACTTGTTTTGTGGTTTATGTTAAAACCTTTTACAATATTAGTGAACAATTAACCTGAAGTACACTAATGCTGAATTTTAAATTAGTTAATAGGTGGTTCCACTGTTATCTAATCAGCAAATGTTTATATTGATAGCAATTTATTTGAATAAATTTCATATACACTACCAATATATACACTATCACGGTTAGATCGATAACATATGAGTAACTTTTGAATTTCAAATTCAAATTTTATACATATGTCATATATCTAATGGTAATAGTGTATACAAGATTCATTTATTATACGCAGTTTACTAGGTGCATGATAATGTTAGAATTTCATAATGAGTACATTATTTTATTTGGTAAGTGTATCGTGCCGTCCGACCACAAATAGAAAAAGCCATGTAGAAATCAAGTGCATATGCATTTGGATACTTCCTCGTATTTATCTCTTCATTTGCTCACCCTCTTTCCCTCTTTCCCTCTTCATTTGCTAAGACGTCAAGAAAATCCCTTTCATCTGTTGTTTTTTTTTTTTTTGTTGCATGTTTTTCACGTATTTGTTACCATTGGTTCGGCTTTCGCTAATTGATTGAAATTCTCTTCTTTTTTATATACATACAAAAAATCTTTTCACTTGATTGTGTGTAAATCGTTTCGTGCATGTGATTTGTTTCGTACAAGATGGTCCATTTTGTGTTATGGTCGGCTCTAAAGTTTTGTCTTCTTCACATATATTACACCTAAATAAACATCTTTTTGGTTTTTCTTTTTTGGCTGAATCACCTAAATAATGATCTGATTCTTTACAATTAGAAAGGTAGATTTAGAATTGACTTTCGAGTAGGGGAAAAGCTATGTGAAGAAAAGACGGGGACGCCACGAATAGAGGTGGCGTAATTGGAAATGGGGGAAAAGATATTTCGATTTTCAAGATTTGGTTAAAATTCATTTTCCTCAGTTGAATTTTGTGTCACTTTCAAATTAATCCTTTAATCTTTTAGAAGCATCAACTTGGACCCTTAAAACTTTTTTCCCAAATTATATAGGAACCTTTTTTATTCTTGTTTTTTAAGCCATTCCAATGCAAATTTGAATTCCTACTCTTCTCTCAAAACATATTACGTTCAACAGTGTCCAATTCTTTGACTCCAATTTTAATAATGAATTCCTACAAATGGTATCGAGTATTAGTTCTTTCTTATGGAATTAGTTCGTGAAACTACTCTATTTAAATCTTTTTCACTTCCACGTCAAAAAATAAAAAAGTTAGGATGAACCCACGAGGTATATCGGCCAAAAATGATGTGATGAAAGTATGTATCAGAAAAGGTAAAATGTGCACAAGCATAATGCCAACACTTGAAATTGTGCTGAGGTAATTGTATCAGTAAAAGTTAAAAAGTTAGAGAAAGTGGATTTATAAGCTTGCTATTTGTCTGAGGCAGCTATTCCGGATATATATTTTTTTTACTTTTTTTTTTGGATACTAATGGAATTACTTCTGTTGATTTTGCTGTTTCTTGTAATAACTTTATCCAAGTTTCAATAACACTTCAATTGAACAAAAATTAAAATACTTATAGAGAAATGGTTGGCTGGTTGCTGGAGAATCTAGATGAGTCGTTATGGTCAAGTTGATTAGGCAGGACCTTGGCTACCTCGTTATGGTGAAAAGGAATGTAATTTGAACCTGACAATTGACTTCAATACAAATTCTGGATTCCCCCCAACTTCTTGGACATTGAAGCACGGCCATCCAATTGGGTTTAACTTTCTTGCCTTTCATTTTCCCTTTTTTCTTTTTGTGGTCCTATTAGTAAGAACTAATCAAGAGATACAAGTAAGTTAAAGGGTTCTAAGTTGAAAATCATTTTCTAAAGGCAAAGAACAATGCGTGTCATCATTGTTGGAAAGAAATTTTGTAACAACAAATTTGAAATTCCAACAGATTACACTTTGAAGTTCCAACAGATTTCAAACTCAAATAAATCACCTGTAAGCCAATGAACATTTGTGCATGTTAACACTATCTAATCTGTTGTTTAATTAGTTCGAGCTCAAATTCTAGGATGAATATTGATAGGAGGGCCTAAAAATCCTAAATTTGGCATACAAAATTTGAAAAAACTCTCAGATCTAATAAACAAAAATTAAGGCCTTGCTTGCCAAATTGGCAACCACAATTACAGTAGAACAAATTGATTTGAGTTCCTCCATTGACTCCATGCTTAAGGCTATCTTTTTGTGGAATACGCATCACATCTATATGTCATGGTGATTCTATCCATGAAGCTCATAAAATTTAGGTAAAGTGAGCATCCTGGTCTTTGGACTTTAAACGAAAGTGTATTCCTTGGGTTATCAAAATATTCCATTTAAGTTTAAATTGGTTTCAAATGAATCCGCAACCAAAGTCCACTGAGTTTCTCCGTTGACACCACGAATTGCGGGCGCGTGCAAGGAAATGAGAAAGGTTAAATAGGTTCATTGAAGGACACCTAGACAAGCGGAAAATTTTAAATTTTCAGATTTGATTAAATTTATATTGCTCGATCTACTTTCGTGTCATTTTCTAGTTAATCCCATAGACTTTTAGATGTATCCATTTGTATCCGCAAAGCTTTAGTTTTTCCAGTTATCCTGGAGTCCTTTTTGCCCTTAAATTTGAACCTATTCCAATGTCAATATAAGTTCCTAATCTCCTCGTGTCATTTAATTTGTTTAAATTTATTTTGCTCGATCTACTTTCATGTCATTTTCAAGTTAATTCCATAGACTTTTAGATGTATCCATTTGGATCCGCAAAACTTTTGTTTTTCCAGTTATCCTGGAGTCCTTTTTGCCCTTAAATTTGAAGCTATTCCAATGTCAATATAAGTTCCTAATCTCCTCTCAAATTATGCTAGTATTTAGCTTGTGCCTATCATACTTGTTATTTTTTTTCAAATGGATTAACCATTCCTACATTAATAGTTTATACATTGTTAGTTTTGGATGAATAAGAATTATGTAATATTTAAATTTGAAATTTAATTTTTGCACATGTATCGTAGATCCAATGATGATAGTACATATGCTGTCAATGTGTATAAGATTTACTCTTTTTCTAATTGGTTGTGAATACAGTATGAATAATTCAAGTCATCGTTCTTACATATTCTTTAAAATTGGCTTTAGAAAATTGATGCATTCTAAGTGTTTAGTTACCATACCAATTTTTAAAAACTTCTATACATGCTTTTACTATGATATAATAATATTGATTAATACTATAATGTATACCCAAAAAATTGGTAGATATTTTTTGAGATAATTAAAATTTTATTAAATGACCATGAACCTAGAACTATATATTTCTACCAAATTAAATACTAAAGATCCAAACATTATTTTTCATGAAGGAATATTTTATTTCTTTAGATTTAATAAATCTATAGATATAATAATTAAACTAAGTAAATTTAAGTCGTACTGATACAAAGGGTAAACAAATTTATTAAAAAAGATACATATTTTTTTGTTAGAAGAGAGAAACATTATATAACCTATTAATTAGTGAAGAGTTAGATAGAAATATGGATAAAACCCAAGTATGCAAATGACCTACAAATTTTCTTCAATTAGGCTTGCTATCTAGGAGAGAGAAATGGTTAATTAAATTTTTAATACTTTCACACACATACATGTATATGTGCGTGTATAATTAAATTTTAACAATGGTCGTAAACCTAGAACTGATTTTGTGCTCAATTAAATACACAAGATGTAGCAATTCATTTATCAATGAATATTCCGTTTTAAGTTTATTTGAAAAGATAAAAAATGTTAGAAGAGATGAAAACTATAAAAAAAAATTAACTAATTAGAGAGGAATTGGATACAAATATGGCTAAATTCTAAACATTCAAATGACTCATCAAACAGTGAGAGGTGAGCTTAAGTTTGAAATTAACAAGATAAGTGGAATGCTCTCCACAGCCTTCCTTTTTTAGAAAGTTTAGGGTTTCGGTTTTTTGGCCGCATGGCAGTCGCGCTTGGCCCTCCACCGTTGGGGAGGGCACCAGAATTCTTCCTCCCCCACGTTTCGAAAGAAAGCCTTCTCTGAGTTGTTTGGGCAAGGGTCGCTGGCGGAGATTGCGAAAGTTCAGGCGTCACTTTCTACACATCGTGGAGAGCCGGCTGTCGTCTTCAAGGCAGATGACATAGCAGCGGCGGCGAATCCTTTTCGTTATACTTTGGTTGGGAAGTTCTCCAAAGGTCGCCCTTTGCTGCCAGATTTGCGAAAATTTTTTTCCACGCTGGATTTGAAGGACATGATTTCTGTTGGACTCCTGGATGCCAGGCATGTATTGCTGAGATTCCATGGTGAAGCAGATTTTCTTCGGGTCTAGTCTAGGAGCCTGTGGTATGTGTATGGCCGCCCCATGAGGGTGTTCAAATGGACGTCTAAATTTCATGTGGATAGAGAATCATCTCTTGTGCCTGTATGGTTTCGCTTGCCCAAGCTACCGATTCATTTATTTGCTAAACCTTGTCTGTTTCACATCGTTTCTTGCTTGGGTAATCCCTGTTTGTGGACAAGGCAACGTCTTCTTTCTCTCGGCCAAACGTAGCGCGGGTTTTTGTTGAAGTAGATCTTTTAAAAACTCTTCCAGCAAGGGTTTGGGTTGATATGGGAGATGGGGATGGTTTTTGGCAGGCTTTGATCCCTGAGAGTCTTCCTAAGTATTGCGGTCATTGCTACCGCCACGGACACGACGACGTTAATTGCCATATCAAGCACCCTGATCTGCGTGTGACCAAGGTTCAGCGGCAGGAGGTGGATGCGAAGTCGTTGTATGGACAGGGCTCTGAAGAGCGTGGGGCATTGATTGGGATGTCTGCTGGGATGGTTCAGGTTGGCGCAGCACAGGCCATGGGGAAGGGGCAGCAGGATGTGGGGGAGGAGCAGGTGGCTGTTGCTGAGGGGGAGCTTCTCCAATCACAGCAGCAGCCTGCACGGGATGTAGTGACGCTGGTGGAGGCTGGGATTGTTTCTGCGGCTGATGCAATCATTCACCAGTTGGCAGACTAGGTGGCCCACAAACATGTGGAAGTGCGCAAGGAGGATATGTAGGTTGGGGGGTCGGCTTTGTTCGACGAGAATGGTGCGGTGCTAGTAGAGAGTATGACTACGGATGCTGATTCAGCTATGGTGGGGGAGTTAGGCGCCGGGGAGGAGATGGATGTGATTGGAATAGGTAGTAAGGTGTCGCGGGGGAGGTATGGGGATGATGCAGAACGGGAAGGTAGGTTGGAGATTGTCTTACCTCAGATTGCAGCTGGCGTCGTGCGAGGGAGTGGCCACCAGGTCAAGTTACAGGGAGAGGTCGGTGCTGTAGGGAGATCTTCCCCTGATGCTGGTGAAGCACGAGCGGCTATGTCTGATGGAGATCAGAGGCTGGATTCGAGTAGTGATGAGGAGACTTTGTCTCCAGTGGGCAATTTGCCTCCATGTCACCAGGTGTGTTTCCAGGAGGGGAACTTCGTGTCAGCGGCTGGAGCTCTCGATAGTTCGGTGGTAGTTCACAAGCTCAAACAAAAAGGTATTCGTGCGCTTTTTCCATCTGACAGACAATTGCGGTCTAATTTGATAAACTCACAGAATTCCTTCCATGCTCTTTTAAATGATTAAGGGTCTTTTTTGGAATATTCGGGGCATCTCTAAAGCTCCAAAATTGAGAAGGATTAAACAGTTAATTAAAATACATAATCTTCAATTCTTGGCCCTTTGTGAGCCTTGGTTGAAGGTCGACAAAGCTGAACGGTATAGGTACAAATTAAACTTTCATGGCTTGGTGCATAATACGAAGGGTTCGGTGTGGGTTTTCTTTAAAGAACCTTTCTCAGGTTTGGTTATTGGGGAGAGTTCCCAGCATGTGTCTGTACGGTTGTCCCACGAGCATTTAACGGGCTCTCAACTGGTTGTATCCTTTGTGCATGCTCGGTGCACGTCTGAGGAGAGGTGTGAGCTCTGGGATGGTTTATTGCGGGATAACCCAGGTTCTGCGGCATGGGTTGTTGGGGGGGATTTTAATGTAATTCTAGTGGCTGAGGAGAAGAAAGGGGGTGGGCTTTTGACCCTTTGGAAGCTATGGAGTTCAAGGATTTTATCACTGAGGCTAATCTCACAGATATTGATTTTTCTGGCGCTCGCTTTACCTGGTGTAACAATAGGCAGGGCAGGGCAAGAATTTGGAAGAGATTGGATCGGGTTTTGTTGAATGAGGGATGTCTGGACTTGGGTTTGGATTTGGCGATATCTCATCTAGCCAGGGAATCATCTGATCATGCTCCGCTCCTGATGTCCGTTTCCACCAGATTGGATAATAAACCGCGTCCGTTTAAGTTTCTTAATTTTTGGACGGGGCGTGAGGATTTCTTGCCTATGGTTCAGGATTCCTGGGGGCAGCCATGTCCTGGCTCTCCTCTGCATGTTCTTTGTTGTAAATTGAAGCGTCTTAGGAGCGCTATCCAAGCATGGAATAGGGAGGCCTTCGGGGATATATTTCAGACAGTTAGGCAGCAGGAAGAGGAGGTGAGGCTTGCGGAGCTGCGAGTGGAAAGTGATGAGTCGGTGGACGCTAGGGTGAATCTACACCTAGCTCAAGGTCGTTTGCGGGCTGCCTTGAGAGTGGAGGAGATGTTTTGGGAACAGAAGGCGCGGGTGAGATGGTTGCAGGAGGGAGATCGTAATACAAAGTTTTTTCATTCTGTGGTCAAACATAGAATGGCACGGTCGATCATTCACAGGATTAGGAATGGTAGAGGGGTGGGCTGAGTCGGAGGAGGAGATAGGTGCTGAGGCAGTGCGGTATTTTGAGGATTTGTTTACGGCTCAACATGTGGCTTCTTCTTCTACTTTGCTTAATCATATCCCAAAAATTTTGACAGTTGAGGAGAATGATTTGTTGGAGCAGGTTCCCTCTGAGGAGGAGATTCGTAGTACGGTATTTGCGATGGATGGGGATAGTACTCCGGGCCCGGATGGATATACGGGTAAATTTTTCACGGCTGCTTGGTCGGTTATCGGTGAGGATGTGGTTAGAGCAGTGGGTAGCTTCTTCTGTGGGGCTGACCTGCCGCGTGCAATTACAGCGACCTCCATTGTGCTTATTCCTAAGATTGCGCATCCCCAGGACTTTTCGCATTTTCGTCCGATTAGTTTGTGTAACTTCGTTAACAAGCTAATTTCGCGAATATTGGCGGATCGCTTGGCTCAAGTACTTCCTAAGATCATTTTCCCGCAGCAGAGTGGTTTTGTTCGGGAGCGGATCATATCAGATAATTTCTTGCTTGCGCAGGAGTTGCTATCTAGTATGGGTAGAACCTCTAGAAATGCTGATGTTGCTCTTAAACTAGATATGTCGAAGGCTTACGATCGTGTCTCTTGGGTGTTTTTGACTATGGTCTTGCGTAGATTTGGATTTGGGGAGCAATGGATTGACAGGGTTTGGAGATTGGTGTCGAATATCTGGTTTTCAGTTTTGGTTAATGGAGCGAGTGTCGGGTTTTTTAAATCTACGCGAGGGATTAGGCAAGGCGATCCATTGTCCCCAGGTCTATTTATCATTGGTGCGGAGGTGATGTCTCGCTCTCTAAATAAGCTGTTGGAGAATCGGGAGTTTAAGTGTTTTTTAGTTCCTAAAGGATGCCCTAAGATCACTCATCTTAGCTATACTGATGATGTCCTGGTTTTTTCTGGTGCTTGCTCCTCTTCATTGAGGTGTGTCATCCAGACGATTGGCGGGTATGAAGCAATATCGGGGCAGAAGATTAATGTTCAGAAGTGTGGTTTCTTGACTCATGATAAGTTGCCTAGCTATTGTATGGCGAGGGTTCGGCGGGCAACGGGTTTTGGCCATAAATCTTTTCCTGTGCGGTACTCGGGTTGCCCGCTTTTCACAGGGCTTCGGAAGAGTGTGTATTTCATGGAGATGGTGCAGTCAGTCATTAATAAAATTTCTTCATGGAGATCCAGATTTCTATCCAGTGGGGGGCGTCTCATACTCATAAGGCATGTTCTCTCTGCGATTCCGACTCGCTTGCTTGCAGCATCTTGTCCCCCAAGAGAAGTCCTTGCCTTGGTTGAACGGGCCATGGCCAATTTTCTTTGGGGGGAGCCGGAAGGGGGATTCCGGCATCACTGGATCAAATGGAAAATTTGTGTGCCGGCTTGGCTCAGGGGGGGATAGGTATTCGTTCGTTACTAGAGGTCCAGTCAGCGTTCTCACTCAAACTGTGGTGGCGGTTCCGTACAAGTGATTGTTTATGGTCAACATTTATGAGGGCAAAATATTGTCGGCGGAGTCATCCATGTATGGTGGGGGCGGTGCAGGGTAGCTCCTATGTGTGGCGCCGCATGCTTCAAATACGTGAGGTGGCAGAGCAAAATCTTTCGTGGCTGGTCCGGTCTGGTCAGTGTAACTTTTGGTTTGATAATTGGCTGGGATCTGGTCCTCTATGTCAGCGACTACCAAGTGTCTCTGACCATCCGGTAGGTGATTTCGTGTTGAATGGACTGTGGAATCAACAGTTGTTGCGGCGCTGGGTCCCGGATGATATAGTGTCAGAGATTATTACCAAATCTCCCCCAGTGTGCGGTGTGGGTTTTGACGGAGTCAGGGGATTTCTCGATTGCTTCCTCCTATGTGCTCCTGGGCAGGCAGAGTCCTTCCTCATTCATGTTTAGCAGGGTATGGCATTCTTTGATACCAATAAAGGTATCTTTTTTCATGGTGCGGTTGTTGCGGGATAGATTGCCTTTGGCGTCTGCGCTAGGACGATTGCATGTGTATGGCCCTTCCAAGTGTTTTTGTTGTTCGGCCCCGCAATCCGAATCTTTGGACCATATATTTGGGGAACGGGATGTAGCTCAGTTTTTGTGGACATTCTTTGGGAACGGTGCGGGCGTGACGTACCGAGGGAGTGGGGCGCGGTCACGTCTGGCTGGCTGGTGGTGTCAACCGAAATGTAGCTCGCGTTTGGCATCACTTCACGTACTGGTGCCTAGTATAATCTACTGGCATATTTGGTTAGCACGAAATCTTGCGATTTTTGAAGGGAAGTGCCTGCGTAGGGAGGCCATGTGTGAGCGCATCCTCGCGGATATTGTGGGGCTTTTTTGCGAGAAGTATGCAGGGGAGGCTGTGGGTCATGGGTCTTGGATGGCATTTTATTCCAATATCTGTCGATGGAGGCCTCGTTATTGTCATAGTCTGGTTCAATGGGTGCTTCCAACCCAGGGGACTTTCAAGTTAAATACGGATGGATGTTCGTTGGGCAACCCGGGCGTTAGTGGTGGGGGTGGTGTGCTCCGGGATTCATCTGGTGTAGTGGTGTTTGGGTTTTCGACTCCGCTTGGGGAGCTGACATGCATTCAGGCGGAGATTAGGTCCTTGTTGGTTGGAGTGCAACAATGTCTCCTTAGGGGATTCTTGCGGATTCAGGGGGAGGTGGATTCTCTTGTGTTAGTCAACATACTGCTCAAGAAATCAAGGTGTCCGTGGATAATTCTGCCAGAGGTAGCTGCCTTAGAGACGACTCAGGGTGTGGAATGGTCTGTTGGGCATTGTTATCGTGAGGCGAATCGGGTGGCGGATGCATTGGCCAAGGTAGGGGCACGGTCAGAGGATTTTGTCTTGTATTCTTCACAAAAAGACTTACCCAGATTGGCAAGGGGGGCCTTGGGCTTAGATAGGTCTCAGACTCCCGCTATTCGTGTTAGAGTTGCTCACGTGTGAACTCTTTGTAATTTTGATGGTTTTTCACAATAATATTTTGGGGTGGCGTCCCTCCCCGCATAGGGGTTAGGCGAAAAAAAAAAGTGTTCAAAATTTGATAAATGAGTAGATTAACTGTTAATTTTGTGAAAAAAAAAGACTCATCAAATAATTATGCATGTCACCTAAGAGAGAGAAAATGGCTAATTAGAGTTAGTACTTCATATATACATACATACATGTGTGTGTATATGTATGTATATATGTATGTATATGTATATGTATGCATGTGTGTGTATATTCACATTTTCCTACTCTAAAGACCATTTTATCATGGAATTAAGTGGTATAGTATGCCATTGGTTAATAGTCTAGTGGTCGATGCTCATTCTATGGAGGTAAAGAATTCAAATGTTGTCATTCACCCTACTCAAAAGGTAAACATGAACAAATAGGCATAAGCACAAAATGTGGCAAAAGAGAAACATGTCTGATGTGACATGTTAGAACTAATAGCTCAGTAATACGCTTAATACTATAGGACATTAGGTTGCGTTTGATAAAACTAAACTTTGAAAATTGAAATATGAAATATGAATCTATTAAATTATTAAGTATGAAATTAAATACATTTGAGTGTATATCACATTAAGTGATAAGTAAATACCATATCACTTATTTTTGGGAGCAAGTTTTGTCTTAAAAATTCAGTGTCACTTAATTAATTCAAATATTTAATTTTTGGTTGTCAAACATGTCTGAACATATTAAGACCTGAATCTATTAAATTTAAGTGCTGAATTTAGATATCAAACAGTGAGTGGAAAATAAGTGAAGCACACAAACATGGTGTCTCTATGTACTCAAAATAAACTTCCACAAGTTAATTTATTTGAGGTTAAAGCAGTAATTTTAATCTGATAGTAATAGCTTCGTTCGTCTTATTTGATGGGTAACCGCACATAATGGAGAATTTCAATAGGTAGAGAAATTGTAAAGTTCACTAGTTCAGAGCATATAAATATTTAACTATGCATCTATCTTCAGAATGCAGTGTCGAAATAGTTCCTAATTTTATTTTAATTTATTATTTTTTTAACAAAAGAAGAAAAACAAAGAAAGAACATAGGTTAATGCTAAAATTTAGAAATGTTGAATGAAGTTTAACTTATCACGGCACTTGACCATCATTATTTTTTTTTTATCCATTTCTTTCCTTTTCTGTTTCAATTTTATATCAACTCCAACATTTAATCCTAAATTTTAAGCTAAACACTTTTTACCCTAAACTTTTCTATTTAGAATCATGTTTGTACTTTACAACAATAAATTGTATGTTTCACATTGCATCTCAATTTCCAATTTGGAGATATATATTTTACACTGTAAAGTGTTTTTTCTGTCCCACCGTTATTTTTTTCACTTTACTCCACCATTAACATGTTTGACGTGTTAAATACTAGTAATCGTATTAGTGTTTAATAACAGCATCTAGTTTTAACTTCTCATCATATTCTTTGTTGGATCTTTGTCACATTTGAAGATATTAGAAATTGAGGCCCAAAAAAGAAGATATTAGAAATTGAAAAAACAATATTAGATAAAAATAACTAAATAAATTGTCCACAATAGCTGGTTTAAATCTTTCTTCAGGGCTAAACTATACAGCTACAGGAGGAAGTTGATCTTTCTTCCCAATAGATAAACCAGGTGCGTGATTTCTTGGTTGATTAACATAATTATAGTTCCTTCCAATATATGGAAAAGTTACAATGTGCAAATAAAATTTTGAACATATTCTATTGTTGAAAAATTATTGGCTAAAAGAAAAAAAAATTATATTGTGGGAACCAATCAAAAGTTTGAGGGTGTAAACTGGAACGACCTAATTGAAGAAAATGTGATGCTTACATGGGACAAGTGACACTATTAAGGACGCAATGTGGAGTTGATGTAAAGTTTGAAGGTTCAAAAAGAATTAGTCCATAGTATGTCATTGCAAGTTTCGTAGCGTAATTTTTTGCTGTTCTTTGAGATTTAGAAATCAGAATAAAAACATAACTGTCTTTTTCACCAGGAAATTGCAAGGTAGACATTTCATATTCTATAGGCCAAGAGAAACATTAGTATATATAGTTACTTGTGACTTGTGAATTCCAGGAATTTCTCTAATTCATCAAATTTGAAAGTTTTGAAATCTAATGCAATATTTGAATAATAAAAGTGGGTAGAGATGCCAACGAAGAATGAAAAAAATGCAAGAGCAATTCCCTCGTGCCAAAGATTGTGTACAAATTTCAATATTGCATGATTTGAATGACCCTTAAATCCCATTACATTGTACTTAATTCATAATCGTATAAGTTCACCTACAAAAAGCAACTAAAAATCACAACATGTATAAGCAATAGATACAAATATGAAAATTTTTAAAATAAAAAAGTAGACCATCTTTCACTTTGTTTTTATCGTATAGAGTCGTATATCGTATTGAGTAGCATTTTCCAAACGTTAATAAGTTAAGGCTTTTATACACATCAAGAAGCAAAGTGGTTTGAGGATTTGATTGGCTTTTTTTTTTTTTTTATCGACGGGAGCATTTCATTTTTCTCCTTCCACTTGCGACTAGAACAATTTTGTGTGTCTCATTTGTTAGTTAACTGATTCGTTAGTTAATTCCTATTGCTTTTAACTTTTGAATACCGCTACTAGTATTTGAATTTAATGTGATTTATTCGGTAAGATGTATAAATAGCTTTGTAAGGCAACTCGATGATATATTTTATAGAAAAAAAAGAAAAATATAAACTAACTTTAATATATGATAGTAAAAAGTACAAAAAGAAAAAAGAAAGCTCCAGAAACTTGAAAATGATAGAATATTAAAGAAAAGGAAACTTGCTTATAGAGAAATTTTAACTGGCAACATGTATGCTATATACCTTCAAAACATATACTTCTAATAACCAACTATAGGTCGGAGGCTGAAGAATCTAAGATAAGGAAGGGTAAAGTTGATAAGACAGGAAATGAAATGTTTTTTTGGACATTGACTATTGATTTGGATTGTACATTCCAGTTTATGGCCTACTAAAATTGATTTTCTTGCCTTTTTTGATTTATACATTTTCGTAATAGTAGCAATGATCAAGAGATAGAAGTCAATCACGAGATCCAAGGTCAAAACCTTGTTCTAAAGGCGAAGGACAATGCTTGTCATCAGTCTTAGAAAGAAAATTTGCAACAAAATTGTGGCGTAGGGTTCTTGTCTTGTGGCATAGAAAAAAACGTTGGTCCGATGTTAATTTCATTGTTAAAGTTTAAATTTTTATTCACACGCTCTTTAAATTGTCCTCGTACAATGCACTATAAAAGCATATGTTTTAGGAAAAGCATGTTTTAGGAACATTATTCAGGAAATTGGTAACTACAACAACGTATAAGAAATGACTTTGAGTTTCTCTATTGACTCTATTGTTAAGACTATCTCTTTGTCGAATATGTGTTCAAAGTAGATACCTTGGTGATTTAATTCAGTGAAGCTCATAATGATTCGGTGAAGGCGTGAGGCGTCTAGTCTCTTTTTTCAAAAAAAAAAAAAAAAACAGGGTCTAGTCTTGGTCTTTGAACATTTATCCAAGCCTAGTCATTATTGGTATCAAATGAGTTCCCAATTGAAGTAGATTGATACTAGCATTCGGATCCGTGTAATGCTTGAGTTTATATTTTAAATAAAAAAGAATAATATTATTTTGTGAAAAAAATATATGGAAAGAACAAGCTAAAAATTCACAATAGTATAAACTTTAATGAAAATGTGTTATTCTAAATAAAAATAGAGGAAAAATTTCCCTACTCAGGATAGGTAGGTAATTGCCTTAGTTACTAACTTGAGAAAACTATGAAATTGCATCGAAAATATGTTTAATAGTATCATATGATATTTTCCAACTTGACTATCATTTGTCCCATTCTAAAAAAAATTCTTCTTTCACCATGTTATTCTAAGAATTCACCATGTTAATCTAAGAATTCAACATATTGTTAAACTGCTTATGAATAACAAAAGAATTAATTAGTGCTGTTATTGGAAAAATATTTTTTAATGATTACAGACCCATACGGATTAAGTGTTTTTGACGATTTTTTAAAAAAAATCTCTCTTTTACTTCTTTCTCTTCCTCCCCTCCTTCACGGCCACCATCTTATCCTCTCCTTCCTTCTTCCTCTCCCTCTTTTTCTCCCCTCATTCTTCCTCCTTCATCTCTTTCCTTCCCTTCCCCCTTCCCCGCAAGCACTCTCCCCTCCCTTCTCCGGTCACAAGTGGCCACCAGATCTAGTTTTGTGTTTTAAATGAACATTCTTTTGTTTAGGGAACAAAAGGAATTTGTGGGGAAAAGAAATTGGTTGGAAAGCATGGGGAAGGGTGTGTAAGTGAAAGATTCCAAGTTTGAATCCTCCCATTTATACTAAAAAAGGGGTAAAAAAAAAAAAGAAGAATTTGTGTTGTTATGGAATAAATATTCAAGGAATTTTTTAAGGTCGCCAATCTATTCAGTCTTTTTTTTTTTTTTTTTGCATGCTTGTATTCTTTTTAAGTCTGCACATAAATTGTTTTTTCCCCCTCAATTATATCTATGACCACGATAAAATGCATTTTGCACCGACAATATTTCCAATAGTTAGTATTTTGCATCATAAACTTTTATAAACTTTTATCATCAATAGTATTTAACACCTTAAAATTAGCGGTTGGTTCCACTTTGGACCCAAAATTTTTTTTTTTGTCCTTTTAGTTGTAATAATTCTAAATCAACCGTAGTGTCACATGGTTAGGAACTAATATGGGTGTCACACATGGTACCATTCTAGATTAATAATACAAAGTAGATCTAATTATAGTTCTTGGTGTCGAGAAAGCCTTTATCTAATGGTTAAGGTCAATGCTTCAATAATCATAGATTCTAGGTTTCAAATCCTTTTTCTCCCTCCGCACCTCGTAAATCCTACATTGCCTTGCTAAATTAAAAAAAAAAACTAATTTCCTTTTAATTCCATAAATTATAGTCCTTGGCTTTTGTTAGATTTGTTAGATGCATAAAAAACAATTGTGATGAGCTAGTTTATCAACATATACTACCTATTCACATACAAACTGAGACACTTATTTTAGACAAATTCCATTATGCACCCCTTAATTTATGATAGATTACAATCTTTGCTCTTAATTCCAATTCTTTTTCTTTTTTGTTTTCGTCTCGTAATTCCAATTTTGAACATATTACATCCTAAATACATAAATCTATCTCATTTTTGCCCATTTGTTAGCAATGTTGAGTAAATTACTGTAATGTTTAAAACAAATACTCAAAAAAACTCATTTAGCAAAAGGGCGCTAGCTTCTAATGTATGTGATTTGAAGAATTCTTATAAATGATACTTGCTATTGATAGATGTACAGCTTTGATACAAAATTTGCATATGTTATGCTTAGTATATTACCATAAGAGTAACTATCAAAAGGAAAATCATAAAGTTGTTTTGGTTGCAATATTGAGAATTACAATATTTCTTGAAATTGAATTAACTAGCCTACTTGCTTAACTTTGAAGGGTATCCTTTCACTTATTCCTAAAATTTGAAGGGTTTGAAACTCCCAATTTATATACTATTTTTTTTTTCAAATCATAATAAATGTGGTACTAGATTCTTATCAAAATGGTACAGTTGGGGGACAACCTGTTGTTCATTAGAGTCCATTATTTTTAACACAACACTTTTCAATTATCATTGATTTGGGGAATGACCTGTCTAGTCCGATTTAACACAACAGAACAACATTATTATGCCTTCCAAAAAGTTAAAACAAGGCTATAATACCCACCAAGAATATGTTGGAAGGTTCATGAATGGACATCTATCGTGAGCTTATGTCCATTACTCGTGGATCTTGGATGAATGGTAATACATTGTTAATTCCACTGTCTCGTTTCTTGGTGGAAGACAATATCATGTCCCAAAGTACCATTAGAGTATAGCACGTGAAAATGTGCTTTTCAGTTTTCACTACATTTTCTTCCAATACTTTGTTTTTCTTTCTCTAAGACTATATTAGAGAAAATTTTGCCTTCTCTATTAATACCAGGTGGGTGTCAATTCGTAATTGCTAATTCTAAGACGGTCTAATGTGTAAATATCTACTACCCCAATAGTGGAATCAATGGTTCATCTGCTTGCAATAGAGCGTTAGTTTTGTTTTGCACCCTTCAACTATAGTCGGATTCTCACTTTAGTTTCTAAAATTCAAAGTGGGATGCTTTAGTTTCTAAGTATAAAATTTGTCCCGTTTAAATAAAATTTATCCCACTTTAATGCTTAAACTATATAATTTGTCCCATTCAAGTATAAAATCTACTCTACTTTAGGGACTAAGGTGTAAAAAGTTATGTGCTTTAAGGATTAAAGTGGAATAGATTTTACTTAAACGGGATAGATTCTATAATGCAGGAAACAAAGTATTCCACTTTGAAGTTCAAGGATCAAGGTGAGAAATTTGATTATAGTAGTAAGATGTAAAATGGAATTAACCTATTATCAGATGTCCATGTAAAATAGACATAAAATGCAAGTTAAAGCATAGCTTCAAAATTTTCTTAAAATTCAATGGAATTACACGCTCCCAATCATGGAATAGTAAGAAAATCCTTACCCATAACTCGAGAAGAAATTCAATTTTAGCAGAAAAAGGAGAACAGAGATTCTTGCAAGAAAGGAGAGGAACTCAGAAGAAATCCACTGGTCACTCGATTAGTACTTATTTATTTCTGTTTCATCGTGACTTTGTCTCGCCAATTGAAACATCCCCATAAACTTGATTGGTCTATGCATGTGTGTGCAAGTTAGTGCGCATGCCGGCTGGTATTTTTGCGCTTGTGTTGGGATCTTACACGTCTACCAGTAGACTCTGTCATCATGAGAAGCTCCAAAAGATGGTGGATCCTTTGCCAATAAATAAGATAACTTAATTGAAGTGGGCATCTGTCAATTTAATTGGTGGATATTATAAGATAATTTTGTAGATGAAACTAAAGCTAAGTAGTCCATCACCACCAAGGGGGAAGTAGTCAGTGTATTAGAAAATAAGTTGTAACACATACAAATTTTGAAATTTGGACTGAAAAGGAGTCAAAATCCTAATACATCAATAGTGCAAACACGTAGTAGGGTACCCTCTTTTTTTTTTTTCCTAAAAATTGAGAAATTATTCATGGTATCAAAAACATAAATAGCAAGAAAATTAAGTGCATTGGAAGAGAAAAAAAAAATCATGAACCACGTCCGTATGATCCCAAGCTAAGGATTCACCAAGACCACGAATTACAAATTAGGCTATGTGTGATGCAAACATAATTGGATCACAGAACCGTCAAAGTATAGTGCCAAACAAACTTAAAACCCTATGCCCTTTTTCGCCCGAATGTACTCAAATTACAAAAGCGCAAGTGGGCACTCTCAGCCAAAAAGCGGGCACTCCGGCAAAAAAGTAGGGGTGGCAATCGGGTCCAAATCAGGTTGGTGGGTCGGGTCTTGATCCGATCCGTCAGAAAATTTGTTGACTCGAATCCGACCCATCAACCCGTGACGGGTCAGGTATGCTGACCCAAACCTGAAAATTTCGGGTTGGCGGGTCGATTCGAAATTATCCGAAATTTAATTTTAATTTATTAATTTATCACTGTAATTTCTAATAAAATTAATTTCTCATAAAACTAATTACATAATCAAGTAATAAAAATTTAAATAAATAATTTCAAACCAAATCTAAAATAAATTAAATACCGTAAAAGTGTTTTATCCCAAACAAAATATAAAATAAATTAAAACAGTATAGAAGCAAAAAATAATATTTGTCCAAATATAATAATTTTAACTTCACACAGATTAAATAAATTCATTTAGGATTAAGTAATTAATGCCTTTGAAAAAAAAATAACTTAGTTTAGTTAGATAAAATTATTTTTATGTTTATTAAATTATTTTTAATTCGTAAACGGGTCATATCAGGTCACCACGGGTTGACCCGAAATCGACCTGTTTTCTTTTCGGGTTCATCGTGTTCAACCCGATTCTAACTCGAACTCCCGAAATCTCAACCCAAACCCATTAATTTCGTATTAGGTTCGCGTCGTGTTTTCAGGTCGTGTCAAAAATTGTCACTCCTACAAAAAAACAATCGCTCTTTTCACCTCAAAATCCACATCCTCAAACCAGTGACCAAACAAAGTAAAACCCTTTTAAGATCTAGACGTCTTGAGTTCAAATCACTTTGTTTTTCTTCGCTTCTTATATCCCACTCAAATCTTACTAGAAAAAATAAAAAAAAAATTGAAAAAACACTAAACAAAACCTTGATGACACCACATGAAATCTCAAAATGGATCTCTCAAACTAGTAAAACGATTAACTACTCCAACAATATCATGGTGTATAGGTCTCCAAGTTTGATATGCTATCGCAAATGATCTGTAGTTCTCCATGCAAGAATGCAAACTTAGTTGTTAAAGCAACAACTAAAGAACTCGAAAAGAAGCTAATACCACTTGTTGTTGGTTCTGAAAATTTCTAAACAAATTTATAAGGATAAATTCTTGCAAAGGACTAACTATAACCAATGTCATCGATGTAGCTAAATCATTCTTCCTAACATCATCACGATGTTCAGAAATGTTGACATACAACTGTTTTCATTAGTTCATTCTTCCTGAATTGATCTCTTTTTTAATGTTTAGATGTATTGATTAAGAGAGTACCGAGTGTTTGAATGTGATTTTTAGACATGGAAAGTTGACTAACAGAAATAGATGTAATTTTATTATGAATTGACAATAGACTGTGAAGCATAACAAGCGTCTATAAACATTTTTTCAATTACTAGTGTATTTTACCTTTTTTTAAATTGACCGCATAAAACTTGCATTTATGGATAAGTGCCCAAACAATTATGATATATATTCAAAGTTCCGTAAAAATTATGTTACATTCCTAAATTGCCACAATTTTATGGTGAATATGAAATTTTCATTAAATGGTCACTTTCCTTGTAATGTATACTATCTTTACGGATATACATAACAGTGAGGAAGGGGAAAGTTCTAATGCATTTGGTTAGTAGAAATTTCCAATTGGTTTCGTTGATCACATCCACTGTATTTTTCTTCCTAACCTCGATCTCATGGTCACAATTAGCATTTTTCTACAAATATCAGTTGGGGTTGTGACTGACATAGACAATAAGAAGTTGTCCTCTAGACTTTTGACCATAGTGGCGTGCTGCATTTGACCTCTCGGTCCATATAATTCCAACATGTTTATATGGTACAAAATCAATGCTCCTAGCTACAATTGAGCAATTATTTGTTGACTGATACTGGAAAATTAGCAGCGTAAGGAACGGTGATTAATTATTCGGTTGACCATTTTTGTCAAGAACAATACTGTTGAGGAAGACTACCAAGAAAAAAAAAAAGAGAGAGAGAGAGAATAACTGAAATTGGGAAGGTACAAAATTAGATATTTTCACAAAATCCCGCAAGACTTTACATTTTTGAAGTCGGTCACATTTCAATGAAGAGTTTGTTAATGAATATTGCACGCTAAAGTGCAGAAAATTATACAACTAAGATTTCATTAAATAAAAGAGGGTGTGTGAAAATCTTGAGGTATTGCCTTAACGATGACAAACAAGTTTGTGAACTTGTGAATTTTCTCTTTGTACCACGATTGTTAGTCGAGCCAACAAAGCATTCGTTACTTAATCCTCCAAAAACTGTGGATCAATCTCAAACAATTGCTTAATATTAATAGGCTTTTCAAATCAATTTCATCATTAGGCTCAATAGCTGTCTTCGCATCCTAAGCATTAGCACTTAATCCTCCAATAGCTGTGGATCAACCTCAAACAATTCCTCAAAATTAATAGGCTTTTCAATTCGACTTCAGCATTGGGCTTAACAATTGGTTTCACACCTTCGGCATTAGCCCGATACTGTGAAAGTGTGCACATGTAAGTCCAAGCATCTATGACTTGGTGTCCATCTTGATGGTCCAAGAAAAGTATCCCCTTCCTTTCCCTTTCCCCTGAAATGCTTCTTGTCTCTTAGATGCCATCTATGATTCATATTAGCACCAAAAACAAAGTGAGAATTTCAAGATTGCACAATATATGTCAAATTTTGGAAGGAAAGAGGTATAGTAGAAATCAACTTTATTACTTGCTTTAAAGCTATAACACTAATGTTATATTAGTTGGTTGCACAAATACCTTAATTTAATTAGTCAAGAGGAGCAATAAATTTGTGCAGATACATGATAAGTTATTTTGGAATTGAGTAGTTTTGGCTTGAACATGCTACCAAAAACACATCAAGAAAAAAGGCATTATGTATGATACACAAGCATATCAGATAAAAACAAAATTATGTCCAAAGCTAAATATGATAAACTATCAACTACATTACAAAGGAAAAAAAAATTCTTCAATTCTAATTCCGTCCAATATAGCCACACCTTCATGGAAAATTTTTTGTTTTCAAATTATTAGTTTCCGAGTATGTTTTATTCCTCTTATTTGACAAAATTAAATAAGCAAGAGTTGGTTGCATGGACTCTAACAAAGCATCTCCGATTCTCATAACTAAGCATGTTTGGAAGCCTTTGATACTATCTACCCCAATGAATTTCCTTGACTACCGAAAGTAGTAAAATGTCGAGTGACTTAATTTTGGGCAGGCCATGTGGCCATTTTCTATAGTTTGAATTTTGAAAAACGATTTTGTCAAAATATTTAACAGTAGATACTACCTTTTTAAGCGAACAACCTTATGACAAAACTATTACTTTTATTTAAAATGTACCATATTACCTTTAACAACTCAACTTACTAAAAAACCAACAGATAATTAATCATTAGATACAACTAACGTCAGTGCATCGTCTCGTACCTCGAATTCTATGTATCAGTACCAAATAATACCAACTAGAACATTGAGAACTAGAGGATTTTCAAAAGATACCAACCGTACAAGCAAGTAAATTTTTTTCAGGATTTCCTTATTCAATGGTAGTAGAATTAATATTGTCAGAAATGCACAAGGCTATGAGAAATAAGCATACATCCAATTTCTATCTTTTGGTCAACAAAAAAACTTAAAATAGCATATCTTGTATTTAGAACACTAGTTCATCTACCCTAAGAAACTCAAAAAATCTCAAATCTTCCTGTGTTTACAGGACTGCATAACATGCTAATAAGTACTATGTTTTGTGTGTGTATAGATTTTGGACCTTTGTTAAATTATCCTTCCATTGAAATAACAAAACTTAGGGTCTGTTTGGTTGGAAGTAAAATGTTTTCCTTGGGAAAATATTTTCCGTGGAAGTAATTTTCCATGAAAATCATTTCCCTTTCATCATTTTCAGGTGTTTTGTTAGTGTGACAGCCCCACTTTCCCCTAAGGCAAACCAAAGGGTTCGGCGGACTGCCTGCCCATCTCTCGCCGGGACTCAGTCGATCACTTCAAGCAACCATAAGAATATCTAACCACGATCCAACTTAAAACAAAACGTATATACAATAATATCTCAAGAAGAAGTACAACCGTCAAATATACAGAGGTTCTCAAATCACCATACAACCAGCCCGTGCCAAGCACTAGGGCGAGAACCATGACAAAAGAAAACCAAGGGCTAGACCCAGCTAGTCTATACCGACTCTCCTCCTTACTCGCCTTCCCCTGTTAAGGAAAACAAACTAAAGGGGTGAGCTATAAGCTCAGTGAGGTTCCGAACACATAGGCAACAAGAAGTTCAATGCATTCATTACATGTTACCAATAATTCAAATACAAAAGAAAGCAATAAACACCTTCATTAAAAGGATACGTGCTCACAAGGAGCCATTCGTTCATTCATTCATTCTCCTTTCGTTCCCTTATATCTTCAATCATTTGAAATTGCATTTGTATATAAGTAAAACCTTCATTCATTCATTCGTTCATTCATTCATTCACCAGGCTCCACCAACCTCCACCAACCTACAAGGTAATACTCGAGTATACCAAACGTTCACCCAGGTCCCTAATCGCCCGACCGAGTCCGCTTCTGACTCGAGACGACCGGTGACAAGGGGCAGTGGCCAGTTCAGCCAAAAGGCTTACATTCATGCACAAATAACATTTCAATCATTGAAAATTTCACAATCATTTAGGCTGAGTGCGATAAAGTACACACTTGCCTAGAAAGCTCGTTTTAACAATCATTGAAAGCATATAACATGTTATCAGTCATTCATACCAGCTATATAATCATGAAACATATCAAACAGGGAACACTCACCTATACACGCAAAATAACGTCCACTTCTCAATCACCAATGAAACCTAAAAGTAAACAAAGAACACATTACAATCCATCTAACATGATTTGGATGAAATCAAGGATTACCCGACTACTCGCGAGTAAACGTATAAAATGACTTTTAAAATGTCAATAGAGTATATGGATCCGTGGACGGAAATTACTAGGGTTTATAAACCAACCGTGAAACCAAACTCAAAAGGTTATGAAATTTTCGGCAGAAACACTTTAACCAACGATAAATCGAAATCCAATAAGGTAAGCTAAGAAGTATTGTTTTCGGAATCGTTTATGTAGCTCAAAATCAATAGACTATATGCTTTGATGAAAATCATGAAAAGGTGGCAAAACTATCTCACTTTCACTCTTAAAACTTCACTTAAAAGTTATTCACTTGTGGCCGAGAGAACCCTAGGTCAACCTCTATATTTTGGTAAACAGTAAGTAAACATTTGGAATTTCAACCCAAAGAGGTATTAGGTTTTAGAATGGTCAAATGATCATTTTATTTGCCAAGCGGAAATATACAGGTTCAAATAGAAATTTAGCCCTCGGCCACCTTTTGAAAGAGCCGGTAACATTTTCAGTAAATATGTCCAATTCGTCACGAAATACATTCGCAAAATCGCTTTAACTTGCTCACATTACAAGAAGATAAACGGACGGCATGTCCCTTGTGTATACCTATTTTCCAGCCATTAATGGCTTCATTTTTTTCCTCAAAACAGTCCCAACATCTCATATAGAATAATCTCATGTCCAAAAGCCATTCACTAGGCTTAAAGTCATATAAATACAAAAATAAATACAAAAATCAAGTTAGAAACATTTCCGGATAAAAACAGTTTTTGACATCATTTTGCGGTTTTGGCACCATTGGCGCTACGATTATCGGATGAAGGTGCAAGACACGCCGTTTCGAAGCTAACAGATAGGGGTACAATGTTGAAGAAGGCCACTCAGTCCAGTTTGTAGTGCAACTAGGTCAAAATTGACATATATGAAACCAGAATCTCACAAACAGGTTGGCTAACCGCACAATTGTTAAACAGCAATAATTCAGGCTACCGAAGTCCGATTGAAGTGTATCTTATGGTGTTTCGAAGCTAAAACACAACCCTACATTTATTATGAAGACCTCCATGGCCAAATCATGCATTTTCATGATAAAAAATGGAAAACTACACAAAGACAGAATTCTGGGCGTGAAACAGGTTTCATGGACAGTCAAGGGTATTTTGGTCATTTCACATGTTACAGTGGTCGGATCAAGCTGAAATTTTGTAGGCTACTATTTTATACCATTGGCTACAACTTTCATGTTTTGGCCAAAATCGAATTCGGTAAGGAGCATGGTGAAAAGTCACGATCAGATTGGGTGAAAAGACAACCCTGTTCGCTGAACTCCTACCTAGACCAGTCTGGGTATTTCCGAATTATCTCAGCATATACAACTCCAATTCAAGTGATTCCAAAGCCATTTGAAAGCTAAGATACAAGGCTATAATTCTTAAGAAGACATCAACAACCAAATCGGTAGTATTCCCAGTCAAACTACCCAATTACCAAAGCTGATTACTATTCTCGGATAGAAACAGGGTAGCAAGGGTATTTCGGTCTTTTCACAGGCTACTGAGCTCAGATTGAGCTGAAATTTACAGGTAACTAGAAAACATCATTCTCTACAACTTTCATGTTTTGTGCTAAGGCCAATTCGGCCTCTAACCTGGTCAAACAGAAACGGGCAGAATTGAGGAAATGAAACCCTAACTGGAAATTTTTGCATTCAAGTTAGAAATTTTCCACTAAAACATCTCTTTAGCTATCACAAGTCATTAATTTAACATAATCAAGAACAAAGGAAGGGTGGCTAGACATGATACCTTCAAATATCAAGAAAGGTGATGACTTAGGAATTTTTCTTCCAAAACAACTCCACTAGAAGCTTTAATCCTCCTTAATAAGTAACTTTGATGGAGTAATCTTCACTTTTAATGGTTAGAAATCAAGATTGGAGCAAGGGATTGAAGTACAAGATGAAGGATTTCCTCTCTTTTATCTCCTCAAAATTTCAGCCAACAAGGTGAAAAATGAAGAAACATTTGGTCAAAATGGATGTTTAGTAAAGTTAAGAAAAGTTAGTCAAAGTCCCCATCCAATGGTTTCATGACACTTGTCCCTCTCATTAATGTCATGCCTAACTTTTTTTGTCTCTCACACCTATCCACTTGGTACCTATAAATATCTCATAACACCCGATAAATTAAACCCATTATCCAAAAATTAACCTAACTGGCCGAAATTTTTCGAATTTTGCGCACTAGTGGGTCCCACGTCCGATATACGCTCTTAATTTCTCAAAAACTAACCGATACTAGAAAAATCATTTAAAAACTATATTTACTCATAAAATTGATTTAGAAAAATTTTCTAATAAAGAAAATGCAGAAAACGTGAAATTAAGAAAAGTACGGGTCCTCACACTCTCTCCCGCTTAAAGAAATTTCGTCCTCGAAATTTTTACCTTCGTTTTCCTCAGATGAGTCCGGAACTGTTTGGGTGCCTAACGCATAAGCTTTTGCTGGTCCGCTAGTTCGGTTCCCTCTTTCATTTGTCTGTTTTGTTTTAGCTCCCTCCAGTTGCGGAATACTACCTCCGCGTGACTGTCTCCTTGGACAGTTGCTAACTTGGTGCTCACCACTCCCACAAATCAAGCATTTCCGCCCTTTCCACCAACAATCGTTCTCGGTATGATTGGCATTTCCGCAATAGCCACAAGTCAGGTGAGAAGCCATCTTTTGGCTTCCTTGAGAAATTTCCTCAGGTCCGATTTGGCTCCCTTTAGTAGACCGTTTATCTACCGTCCCTATTGTCCATGGTGGGTAGGACAAAAATTTTGTTTTCTGCGTTTTGGAAGGGACTATCGATTCACTTGGTTCCTCACTCATACTACCAGCTACACCTCTTTTCCGTGTTTGGGAGACTTTTACTTGTGCCTTTGCATTCTCGATTCGTTGAGCCTTCTTAAGGGCCTCCGTAAATGTATTCACTTGCGCTGCTGCCAACGCCTCTTGGATGTCCAAATTTAGTCCCTGTATAAACCGTCTCACTCTTCTCGGTTCCGTGGCTACTAATTCTGAAGCAAACTTGGATAGTTTGGTAAATTTCGTTTCGTATTCAGCCACACTTAAGGTCCCCTGGCGTAGTCCAATAAATTCGTCCTCCCTCTTTTCTTGAACTAAGGGTGGGAGGTATTTCTCGTTAAATTCTCTTACAAAATTCGCCCATGTCCAGACAGTCTGTTCTCTTTCCCACTTTGTTCTAATTACATTCCACCATGCCCGGGCCGGTCCCTCAAATTGAAACACTGCGAAGTTCACCTGCCTTTGTTCAGTATAATTCAAAGCTGTGAATATATTTACCATGGCCTCTAGCCATTGTTCAGCGATGTCCGGGTTAGGCCCTCCAGCGAATTTTGGAGGTGCAAACTTCTGAAACCGCTCCAGAGCCTTATCCTCACCCGTCTCAGGGTTCCGGGGTTGATTTACGGGTATTTGACCTTGTTGATCTACTAATCTTGCCAAGATATCCGTCATTTGTTGCATTGCCGTCGCCATTTGGTCTCCGGTTGCAACTCTCGGTCCTTGTTCTTGTTCGGCGAACGTTTCCCTTTCTGCTCTAGGTTCTGGGGTCCATTTAGTTCCACAGCCTCGACCACGTCCCTGACTACGTCTCCCGTCCATATTTTTTTCCTTCCCTCTCTTTTTTTTTCAAAAGTGGTTTAATAAATAAATGCAATAAGGTGACTCAAAAGTAACCAAAATTGAGGCACCAAGTACACAAGTAAACATATATGCACATAGCACTCCACATATCAAGAAAAGAGATGATCAATTACACAAGTACGTATCAAGTCAGGCAAATATTCATATGCTCAAATACACCAATTAATGTCATGTAATAAGAATATATGGGCGAATCAAACATGGAGATGATGTGTCGCCCCAGTCTTAGCTAAGGTAATCCCGTCCGGTCCCTCACGTCACTTACTATTCACACCAGATATCCTTTAACCTCTTGTACTCATTCCAGTCGAACAAAGCCTGTTCATGTTCCCATAATACAAGTCTCAAATACTTAGCACTACCTCAACTCTGGAGTACTCGGGTACGAGAATCCGAAATAAGATAATTCACCTCTCGAGCTGGCCAGTCCCAAGAGTAAACCATCTACAATCGGAATTCCTCCCAGACGTACCTATATATGGTCCTCAGATTCCACAAGAAAATTTAAGGCCAATAACGTTCACAACTCATAGGTTATGCTCGAACGAGCAATTAATCCTTCATACCTATTCATCACTCAGTCCAGGCTCACTCCGCGCAGAGACCACGCGAACCAGGCTCTGATACCAACCGTGACAGCCCCACTTTCCCCTAAGGCGAACCAAAGGGTTCGGCGGACTGCCTGCCCAACTCTCGCTGGGACTCAGTCGATCACTTCAAGCAACCATAAGAATATCTAACCACGATCCAACTTAAAACAAAACGTATATACAATAATATCTCAAGAAGAAGTACAACCGTCAAATATACAGAGGTTCTCAAATCACCATACAACCAACCCGTGCCAAACACTAGGGCGAGAACCATGACAAAAGAAAACCAAGGGCTAGACCCAGCTAGTCTATACCGGCTCTCCTCCTTACTCGCCTTCCCCTGTTAAGGAAAACAAACTAAAGGGGTGAGCTATAAGTTCAGTGAGGTTCCGAACACATAGGCAACAAGAAGTTCAATGCATTCATTACATGTTACCAATAATTCAAATACAAAAGAAAGCAATAAACACCTTCATTAAAAGGATACGTGCTCACAAGGAGCCATTTGTTCATTCATTCATTCTCCTTTCGTTCCCTTATATCTTCAATCATTTGAAATTGCATTTGTATATAAGTAAAACCTTCATTCATTCATTCGTTCATTCATTCATTCACCAGGCTCCACCAACCTCCATCAACCTACAAGGTAATACTCGAGTATACCAAACGTTCACCCAGGTCCCTAATCGCCCGACCGACTCCGCTTCTGGCTCGAGACGACCGGTGACAAGGGGCAGTGGCCAGTTCAGCCAAAAGACTTACATTCATGCACAAATAACATTTCAATCATTGAAAATTTCACAATCATTTAGGCCGAGTGCGATAAAGTACACACTTGCCTAGAAAGCTCGTTTTAACAATCATTGAAAGCATATAACATGTTATCAGTCATTCATACCAGCTATATAATCATGAAACATATCAAACAGGGAACACTCACCTATACACGCAAAATAACGTCCACTTCTCAATCACCAATGAAACCTAAAAGTAAACAAAGAACACATTACAATCCATCTAACATGATTTGGATGAAATCAAGGATTACCCGACTACTCGCGAGTAAACGTATAAAATGACTTTTAAAGTGTCAATAGAGTATATGGATCCGTGGACGGAAATTACTAGGGTTTATAAACCAACCGTGAAACCAAACTCAAAAGGTTATGAAATTTTCGGCAGAAAACACTTTAACCAACGATAAATCGAAATCCAATAAGGTAAGCTAAGAAGTATTGTTTTCGGAATCGTTTATGTAGCTCAAAATCAATAGACTATATGCTTTGATGAAAATCATGAAAAGGTGGCAAAACTATCTCACTTTCACTCTTAAAACTTCACTTAAAAGTTATTCACTTGTGGCCGAGAGAACCCTAGGTCAACCTCTATATTTTGGTAAACAGTAAGTAAACATTTGGAATTTCAACCCAAAGAGGTATTAGGTTTTAGAATGGTCAAATGATCATTTTATTTGCCAAGCGGAAATATACAGGTTCAAATAAAAATTTAGCCCTCGGCCACCTTTTGAAAGAGCCGGTAACATTTTCAATAAATACGTCCAATTCGTCACGAAATACATTCGCAAAATCACTTTAACTTGCTCACATTACAAGAAGATAAACGGACGGCATGTCCCTTGTGTATACCTATTTTCCAGCCATTAATGGCTTCATTTTTTTCCTCAAAACAGTCCCAACATCTCATATAGAATAATCTCATGTCCAAAAGCCATTCACTAGGCTTAAAGTCATATAAATACAAAAATAAATACAAAAATCAAGTTAGAAACATTTCCGGATAAAAACAGTTTTTGACATCATTTTGCGGTTTTGGCACCATTGGCGCTACGATTATCGGATGAAGGTGCAAGACACGCCGTTTCGAAGCTAACAGATAGGGGTACAATGTTGAAGAAGGCCACTCAGTCCAGTTTGTAGTGCAACTAGGTCAAAATTGACATATATGAAACCAGAATCTCACAAACAGGTTGGCTAACCGCACAATTGTTAAACAGCAATAATTCAGGCTACCGAAGTCCGATTGAAGTGTATCTTATGGTGTTTCGAAGCTAAAACACAACCCTACATTTATTATGAAGACCTCCATGGGCAAATCATACATTTTCATGATAAAAAATGGAAAACTACACAGACAGAATTCTGGGCGCGAAACAGGTTTCATGGACAGTCAAGGGTATTTTGGTCATTTCACATGCTACAGTGGTCGGATCATGCTTAAATTTTGTAGGCTACTAGTTTATACCATTGGCTACAACTTTCATATTTTAGCCAAAATCGAATTCGGTAAGGAGCATGGTGAAAAGTCACGGTCAGATTGGGTGAAAAGACAACCCTGTTCGCTGAACTCCTACCTAGACCAGTCTGGGTATTTCCGAATTATCTCAGCATATACAACTCCAATTCAAGTGATTCCAAAGCCATTTGAAAGCTAAGATACAAGGCTATAATTCTTAAGAAGACATCAACAACCAAATCGGTAGTATTCCCAGTCAAACTACCCAATTACCAAAGCTGATTACTATTCTCGGATAGAAACAGGGTAGCAGGGGTATTTCGGTCTTTTCACAGGCTACTGAGCTCAGATTGAGCTGAAATTTACAGGTAACTAGAAAACATCATTCTCTACAACTTTCATGTTTTGTGCTAAGGCCAATTCGGCCTCTAACCTGGTCAAACAGAAACGGACAGAATTGAGGAAATGAAACTCTAACTGGAAATTTATGCATTCAAGTCAGAAATTTTCCACTAAAATATCTCTTTAGCTATCACAAGTCATTAATTTAACATAATCAAGAACAAAGGAAGGGTGGCTAGACATGATACCTTCAAATATCAAGAAAGGTGATGACTTAGGAATTTTTCTTCCAAAACAACTCCACTAGAAGCTTTAATCCTCCTTAATAAGTAACTTTGATGGAGTAATCTTCACTTTTAATGGTTAGAAATCAAGATTGGAGCAAGGGATTGAAGTACAAGATGAAGGATTTCCTCTCTTTTATCTCCTCAAAATTTCAGCCAACAAGGTGAAAAATGAAGAAACATTTGGTCAAAATGGATGTTTAGTAAAGTTAAGAAAAGTTAGTCAAAGTCTCCATCCAATGGTTTCATGACACTTGTCCCTCTCATTAATGTCATACCTAACTTTTTTTGTCTTTCTCACACCTATCCACTTGGTACCTATAAATATCTCATAACACCCGATAAATTAAACCCAGTATCCAAAAATTAACCTAACTGGCCGAAATTTTTCGAATTTTGCGCACTAGTGGGTCCCACGTCCGATATACGCTCTTAATTTCTCAAAAACTAACCGATACTAGAAAAATCATTTAAAAACTATATTTACTCATAAAATTGATCTAGAAAAATTTTCTAATAAAGAAAATGCAGAAAACGTGAAATTAAGAAAAGTACGGGTCCTCACAGTTAGCTTATTGAAAATATTTTTTTATTTCATTTTTCTGGTGTTTGTTTAACTTTGAAAATATTTTCACTTTTATCTCTATCTTTACTTTCTACACATTATAACTACATACTTCTTCCCATGCAAAATAAGAAATTTATCTCATTGTTTAACTTTAAAAAATCTTGGAGAAATGTATATATGAATAAAAAATATCTCCTTAAGCAATAAACAAATTGCTGGTCATTTAGTGTCAAATATCAATCACATGCAATGCTTATTGTGACATATATCTTGCACTCTCACTGCTAGAAGTTTTTCTAGAAAAGAATGTCCCTATTGTACATAATTAATTACTAGCATAGGATGAGCAGGATGGGGTTTTTTTTTATTTTAAATATACTAGGGAGAGGGTTGGATTGGGTTGGGTTGGGTGGTACGGGAGAGGGAGTGTAAGAAAGAGTTCTTGGGTTCGAGTCCTCCTGTTTACACTAAAAAAAAAAAAAGAACATACTACAAGATGTTTTCAGTAAGTTTGGAACATACTACAGGCGAGATGCATGCATTTCGGAAAACAACTTCAGTAAGTTTGGAAGGGAAGTTATTTTCCATAAGATGAGTGAAAATATTTTACATAGGAAAATGTTTTCAGTAACTTTTGTGCAACCAAACACGGGGAATTAGGAAAATATTTTTCTGAAAAACATTTTCACCCGAAACAAACGGACCCTTAATGTGAGCCATTCACATGGACACAAATGGATTTGAATAGCATTGTTTAATTGAATCAAGAAACATGGTTAGTCTAGTCAGTTGACAAGTTTTTATCATAGTTGCCTCTATTAATACACTCATTAACTATCCATTTCACACGAAAGTCCACTAGAAACTGCTCAATTCTCTAGAAAACACAAAATATCTTAAAACCACAACTAAACCAAGAAGGGCATAAATAAACAAATAGCATTCTTCTAGACAATAATTCTTTCATTAAGAAATAAATGGTGGCATAGGTGAAACCTTGTGAAATCCTCTTTTTCTTTTTCATCCATCTTGCAATTTGACATGGTTAGGATGTTCTCAATTTAATATAGAATTGGAACTCAAATTTTCTGGGTCAAGTAAAGGATTATAATTGATAGGTGTCGAATCTGTACAAATAATAAAACCTACTCAAGAAAATATTAATTTTGTATATAATAGTGAGTAGGGTCATCTTCATAGAGATGGGAGAGAAATTTGCTTCATTTTAGAGTGAGACTTATAGGGGGGTTTTTGAAAGATTCAAAAATAACTAATTAACTATTTTTTTTTATTCGGCAAAACCCACACCCTGGGTTGGGATGCCAGCCCAAATTTTATTAATTAACCATAACGAACATGAGGGGAACATAAACTTGACCTTAAAATTACATGGTGAACAAGAGTGATAATCAAGAAAAATTACATTTAATCTTACATCTTCGAAAGGAAGGAAACACTAGTTCCTCCAATCAATACTCTCCCCTAGCCAATACCAGTAAGTCAGCTACACGATCATAAACACAAAGCACAGAACCTGAATGAGCACAACCTTCATTAGACAAAACATCCGTAACCTTATTAGATTCTCGATAACAATGCTCGAACTGAATAATCCCCCGAGACATCTCAAGAATCTGCTCTACCTCACGGCTGATAGACCAAGGACACTGATAATTATTCATTAGAATCTGCACTAACACCATCGAACCTGATTCAACAACAAACTGCTGTACAATACCTCTTTGGAAACATAATTGCATCCCAATTAGCAAAACTTTGGCTTCGGCTTGCATACTAGTACCATTACCAAAGTATCCAGAAAAAGCAAATAGTAATTTTCCCGAAAAATCTCGAAGTATCCCCCTCCACCACTCAACCTGGGATTACCTTTCGAGCATCTATCTATGTTAAGTTTGAACATCCCCGAGTTTGGAGCTTGTCAATGAACCATTCGTATTTTAAATATATCAGACCACTCCTCAACCATTTCCAAAAATTGAGGCAATGCCATAACATGCTGCAACTCTCCAAACTTTAGCCAATAAGCATCCTTTAAATCTTGGAAAAATGGCCCGGAAAATGGAATGGGCATCCTTTGCAATCCCTTGAAATACCGCTATATTCCTTGCCTTCCATAAATTCCAGCAAACAAATATAGGCAAGAGACGAAATACAAACTTCAGCCTCTCCAACTTAGTTGGCTTATACCACCAACAAGCCAAATAAACTCGCAAATGTCCTCTAGCAATATTGACTCCACATAACGAACCAAAAAAGTTCCAAACAGCCACCGCCAACTCTCCCTCCATGAAAAGATGCTGCAAAGTTTTAGATTGAGACTCCAAGCAACAAAAGCACTTAGATGGCAGATGAGGCATGAATCTAGACAACACATCATCCAATAGTAATCGTCTCCGCAGCAAGAGCAGCATAAAGAAAGATAATTTCAAAGGAACTTGTGAATGCCAAAACTGTTTTGGCGTGAAAGAAGAAGTCTTGACATCTCGTAACTCTTGGAAAGTAGAAGATAAAGAGAAGCCACCACAAGTTGATGTAGTCCAAATCATTACATCCGGCGAATTCGTATGAGGAACAGCCATGCACAATATTTTCTGGACAATGTCAAATGGCAAAACCTGTGCCAACATGTGTATATTCCATGCCCCATTCTCAAAAAAATGTTGGAAAGACAAATTTTCCTACACCTCCACTCTGAGATACAAAGCAACTGATCCTATTCAATTATCATAGCAAAAATTACAGCTTGCACTATGGAGTTTCCAGAATATAAATAATTCTGCAAACCTCCTAATGTCCAACATATGTCACCATGTTGCAGACCTTGTAGAAGAAATGCGAGTTTGATAAGGATGAATTCCATGACAATACTTAGCACGCAAGAATAACTCCCACAAAGAAAGACCACTCCTAAATTCCACCATAGCTTATTTAAGAAAGCCACATAAGTTTCATAAATAGATCGAAATCCAACACCACCTTCCTCCCGAGGATAACACAAGTCCTTCCACCTAATCCAATGAAATTGATTCAAATCTTGAGCTGCTCCCCAAAGGAAATTTGCATGCACGTCTTCTATAAAATGAAAAATGCCTTTCAGTACTACCCCAGAAGCAAGTAAGTGAGTCAGGATACTTGAAAGTACATGCTTAATCAAAATAATCTTCCCACCGAGTGATGTAGACATCAGATTTTTGTCAATTTTTAATATTTTTTTGAATTTTTATCTATCTAATGAATCATTTATTTTCTTGCATTCTAAAGTATTTATTTTTCTCATTTTGTAGGTTTATTTTAAAAAAAAAAAAAAAAAAAGAGAGAAGATAAAATCTCCCTCTAATTATTTCTCTTTCACCAAATACACTATTAACCCATTTTTACACTCAATTCCCATTTGACCTTTCTATTCATTTTGATAAAAATTCATCATGTTATTTCCATGCATCTTTCTTGTCATTTGGAAGTCCATCATTTTTCACCAACCTAACACACAATTTTTCCCCTCTCAATTCCCTCTCTCGGCCCTCCTCTTTCCCAAAAAAAAAAAAAAATCTTCCAACACACCCCTTAGCTAACTCACGGCACTTCCACTACAAAAACACACACATCATTCCAATTTTTTTCTTCTCTTGGCTCTCACATGCACCTGTCCTCGGAGCAAAGAAAGGTGAAGGAAAGAAGTAAAGACAACAAGCAACAAACGGTTGAGGCTTAGGAATTCATTCAAAGTTTTAACCAAGAAACTCTACTTTCATTGAGGTATTTTTCAGCTTTTTTTTTTAAGCATATTGGATACATTTTGGTTGTTTAATTTCTCTTGCTTTTGCTGGTTTTTATTGGTGTTGTTGTATTGCTGAAAATTTGGGGAATGGCATAAGCTAGATTAAGGAAAAGGAAATGATTCTTGTGTATGCATGCCAAGTGTTTGAAAAAAATACTTAAATGAAAACCGAATTAAGATGTTAATTTTGTACATATATTGTTGTTAAAATGAATAATCATGACTAGTTAATGGTTTGGGAGGGTTGTTTAATTAAGTTTTGTGTCGATTTTGTAGTCTAAAAGGCAACAAAAAAATGAATTTTTAGGGGCTGTTTTGCTTTAATTTAGCCCTTTTAAGTTGTTTTCTTGTCAAATTAAAATCATAGTTGTATTGTAGAAGTTGTAAGGAGTGTTGTAGTATAATTTTTATGCTTTTTAGTAAAGGATATGGTGTTTTGAAAAAAACAAAAAATGGGTTGTCTTTTGCTATTTTCGCCACTTTTGGTTCATTATTTGTAAAAACTAAACCCAAAAACGAATTCTACGTGAAAAAAAAACGAGTGAGATTTTGGTGAAATTTTGTGAACGAAAAATTTGTCGGTGACAAGCGGCAGGCGGCGCCATGGCCACCGGCTAAGGAAGCTTCAGCTTCACCGGAGAGAAGAAGAGGGGAGAAGGGAGAAAGAAAAATAAAAGAGAAGGAAGAAAGAAAAAAAAATGAATGGGCTAGTGTTTTATTTTCTGATGGGCCAATTTCTTTAATTTGGATTGGGCTAGAGTTTTTGTTTTTTTTGGGGGCTTTTCATCTAGGCTTGTGTTTACTTTTATGAAGACAGTCCACATTTGTCTTTGGGTCGGATCGCTCTGACCCAAGCAAATAAAATAAATGGCCCAAACCCTTTTCTTACAAAAATCAGAAACCAAAAATTGCACTTTTGCCCCTAATCTTTTGAGTGATTCTATTGTGACCCAAAAAATTTTAAATTTCTTTCACTTAGGTCTTTAAATTAATTGCATTTGATCCCTAAACTTTATCTTTTATTTAATTTTGATCCCTAAATTTTGGAAAAATATATTTGTGACCTCAAAAGTTTTTCATTTTTTGCAATTCAATCCCTAGTGAATTTTTGACTCTTTCTATTATAAGTGTTTCTTTTCTTTAATAGCTAATTATGTTACTTTTGAATATATTTAACTTGTGATTTTTAGATGTTCTTAAATTTCTTTATGTTTGATATATTAATGTGAATTTAGTATTTTTATCATCATTATTATTATTTTCAATTAAATTGGTGTCATGATTCTTTTGTTCATTTCGAGTATAAATAGGGCAATTTGACTACATTAGTCACCATTTCAAAAGGGAGGTACCCCTATTATTATTTAAATGTCAATTACGTGCTTTTATGTGCTCCTATGTGTTTATATATTTTTATATACTTTGTTATTTATTTAATTCAAATGTTCATTCAAATCTTTTTTTTGTTTGTTTAGTTAATCTTATAATTATTTGAGAGGTATTTAAATACCTCAAGATCTAATAGACAAGTAATATTTTTAAAAATTGTAATTAGATAAATAAATGTATAAGATAGATAAGTTTATTTTATTATATTTTTCCATTTTAGATTGTAATTAGGTCCCCTATTGTAATAGATAGGATAGATAGGTTTATTTTATTATATTTCCCCATTTTAAATTGTAGTTAGACTTCCCACTGTAATAGGTAGGTTTTGCGTGTTTATGTGACTTATGTGTTTATATGCTTTATTCGCTTTCCTTAGGATTTTTGCAGCTAGATATTATGTTTATATGTTACGTGCTACGTGCTCTTATGTGTTTATTTGTTTTAATTTATGCCCTATTCATTTTACTATGTATTATTAATGTATGACGTTATCACACTAGTCTAAAGCTAGTTGTGGCTTCTCTCTCCGCCTACTTGCTAGTCCAACGCTAGTAAAGATTTTTAGAAATGGGTTAGTCCAATGCTAGACTCTTAGATCATTCGTGCGTTAGATTCATCTTTTGCATGACATTCATCATATTTTCATGCATATTTTTTAGGATTTTTTCTCATTTGCATGATATTTTCTTTTATATTATCCTCTCTAACCACTACCCTCTATATGCGTTAATCATATCATTAAAGATTGCATCTCATTTAAGAAATTGGAAATAAACTAGTTCATTTGCTTGTTTAGATTAGGAGAATTACTTTTTGAATATGGGAAATGGGCGATTATAACTTTTTAGTTTAAATACTCCATTGATCCCTTCATAAGAAAATTATGTCACGAGTTTTTTTGCCTCCCGTACCGATTATATTGCATCCCTATTCTTTGGCCACTTATATCTAGATATATAATTTAATTTTCTTTTCTTTTCTTTGAATTTCATTTATGCATGCTCGTGACCCTTTTCAAGGGATTATTTTGGTCCTTACAATTAATGCGATTGATATCAATTAAACCCTTGAATGGACATTTTGTCCCTTTCAATATTTTCTATAAATTTATGTTTGCATCTATGTAGGAAACATCCAAATATGATAAATTTAAGGGTTAGATTAGAAAACTTTTGACTAAATCTCGCAACTAGTTTAGACTAGGTTGAAAGGGTGCCTTAGATTCAAGTCAATCGAACCTTGCCTTCCCTTTCTTCAATCGTAACTCTCGAACTCATGTTTTTTTGTTTTCAAAGACCTGGAATTGTCGAAAATGGTTATATTTTATTTTATTTTGGTTAAAAATATTTTTTTTTGTGACTTGGTACGCTCAAACTCAATACCAAGTGGCGACTTCTAATTTTCTTAAAAACCCTTTTAGATTCAATTTTGGACCCAAAACTGTCGCATTTTTTAAAAGTCCCATTTTAGGTCCTTTTCACTTATTTTTAAATAAAAATCACGTCTTTTGTAAATACGATCATCACGAAAAATGGGGCGCGACAATTTGGCGACTCCACCAGAGACACTAAAGAGTCCAAGCACTTGGTTTAGTTGTCTTTTCTCTTTCTAATCCTTTCACTTATTATATTTGGATGTTTTATGTTACATTTTTCTTTTTAGGATATTTTGCATTTCACACTCATTTTTCGTGTATATGATGATTGGTTTGTCTATTTACTTATTCATATCGCGTTTTGCATTTGGGGATGGGGAGCGATATTACCCTAGAGCTTTCATGCATATTTAATGGTATTACTCTCTCCCCTCAAAGGAGCACTTCATACGTGCATACGTTATTCCTTTTAACATTTTATCTTATTTTCTTTTAGTGGTTGTCACGCTACTCCTCCTTGTTAGGATTAGAATCGATCCACTTGGACATGTGCCCGTAACACGATGTGCACGTAGCAATGTCTGCGGGATCACTCGAGCTATCGACTAAGGGTTTTGGGATTGATGACCCTTCGCCATTTTGTCTGAAGGCTTGGAGACTTGAAACCTTATCGAGTCGAGATGCATTAGTGAGTCCAATCTTATGCATTCATTTAGAAATCACCTAGGATAGAGCATTTATCTAACCTATTAAGAGCATTAGACACTAAAGGAGGGATTCTACCCCTCTTTCTCTTTCTTTATCTTATATTTTTGTATTATTTTGTTGCTCCAATCTGTTATGTGTTGTTTATTAAACTAACTATTGTTTTATTTTCTTATATTGCATTCATAAACCCTAGAAATAAGAGTCCTGGCATGGTACTCACTTAGGGCAAACCGCTTTTCATAAATAGTACGTTTAAATTTCAGTTTATCGCATTAATACTATGTATATATATATATATATATGTGCATGTCATTTTAGGCTTACCCCGGCATCTAAAAGGAGCACCTTTAGATCATGTTTCAATTATCGTATTGCACATTTATTCATTTTAATAAACTGTCATCATGCATTAACCGTAAAGGAAATGCCACTTAGCAAATCCCGTATTAGGAATAAACTATCATTTTATCTCGAATATATAATCCAATGAGACTTGCACGTTTATATTTTTGTACCATCTAAAGGGGTAGTGCACAAGATAAGGTAAGATCTGATCCTATCTATGATAATGGCATTGAAATTGGTGGGGTAACTTTTGTACATTAGAATATGAGCATCTAATAATCATTTTTGGTCATTTTATCATAGTTGGTAAAAATCCCTTGCGTAAGGACACTAAACTAAAGAAATTCACAATTGATTTCCTTGTTGTTGGAAAAATAAATATATCGTGGCCAAATTTTGATTTTAGAAGGCTCATAGATTAATGCATTGTAATGAGAACTATAAAATTTGGGACTACAAATGAGTTGGCAATCCATTCGATCTTTGAATGAGCCATCCATTCTGTTCAATTCATTTGATCAGTTTATTCTCTTTTAGGGTTTTGATCCATCCTTCACTAAATAAATTAGTCGAAACATTGTAATCTTTTTAAGAGTAGACTCTTTTATACTAAATTGATTTTTGACATCTCTTTTTGTGCCAACCAAAACAATCAATCCATTTGAACTTTGTCCTTATTCTGTTAGTCCAAATGTTTCCTGTCGTTTCAATTGGCCAAATTTTTAAATTGCTTTTCAGTCGAATGCCAGTAAATTGATCGGATCCATCAGGTATTGTATGGTGCCTACCCTAGAAGATTGCATTTTTCATATTAGGCTAACCCTTGGCATAAAAGGGTTCTTCCATAGGACATGCATATAGGATTTGCAGTTTTGCTTACTAACGCTGGGTTTTTTTTTTCTTTTTCTTTTTTTCCCCTTCCTCTGCATTCATAAATGATATTTCAAGAAGGCAAAAATGTGTTTTGTATATCTAACAATAATTTTGATTTGATAAATTTTGAAAATTAGTATTACTTGATTCTTGGGTAGATTTTGCATTGCAAAACATGGAGCTTCCATTTGGAAGCGCCAGTTTAGATCATCTAAAAGATTGTGTGATATAGTTTGTCAAAAACAAAAACAAAAAAAATCTTTGTTTGTGGTTTCTGACACATTTTATCTTAAAAGAAAAAAAAAAAAAAGAGGAAGAGCATGTATGTGTGTAAGGGAGTCCCTTAGAAGCTTTTCTTTTCTCATTTGTATAGCCGAGCAACAATTTTGTTTTAAACATTTGTAATAACAAAGTTTTCATTTAGACTATTCTTGTTTACAATTTTGTATATATTTATTTGCATTCGATTCTTTTTTAACTCATATGGAGACTTCATGGTGGATCTCAAGAAATAAGACTAAGTTTAGATTCCCAATTTTGTCATCTCTTGCATGAAATTCATATGTTTAGCTTTCTAAAGTCTTCGCATGCGTGGGATTTATGACCCAGACAATTCAAGGAGAGTGCTTAGAAATTGAAATCAAAAGTGATCACTTGAACTTGTTAGTGTGTCTCGAGAGACTAAGTATGATGGCTTTTCTATTTCATTTTTGCCATTCATATTTTGCCCAACTCCATCAAGTCTCAAAAATTAGTCGCCCTGATTGACACACTTCAGAGTAGGGCTTTTTTACTTTGGAAAGATTCATTGTGTCTAATCAAATTCAATCCACATCTAGTTGAAAGTAAAAATGCTCATCACTCTTGTTTGTTTGAGAATTTGGGATGATGCTTTAGACTTTCGTTTCTCTATCTATACAGTTTTTATCATTTGGTCTCCTTTTTGAGCCATCGCAAGCACAATTTTGTTTCAAATAAGAGCCTTGGTGATCACAACCCTACATTGATGAAATTTTCAAATGTCAAAGGGAATAGATTCTCCCAATGAGTTATCATTTACTTTGGTTGTCATGTGAAGTAAGAATGATGTTTTAGCCATCTTTTCTGCAATCCAAACACTGTTTATCCTTTACATCCTCATTGGATTTTAAATTGGTGGTTCGTTTCAAAAAGCACTCATAATCGCACCCCGCATCAAGGAAGGAGATTTGGAAACTTTCAATAATAGCAAATATGCTAAATTTTTTTAGAAGAGACATGAAATATTCAACAAAAAAAGCAAAAAAAAAAAGAAAAAAAAGGGCATCTATCTTCTAAACATTAGAGAGGTTTTGATTCTATCATTGATATTTGGATTTCAACATTGGCAAAAAAAAAAGAAAGAAAAAAAATAGAGAAAAGGAAAAAATATGCAAAAAATAGGAAACCGAGAAAAAGAAAGAAAAATGCAACAAAAAAGAAGAGAAGAAAATTCAATGCTGAAATCCCTCAGTGATGGTGATAAAAGTTGAAGTGGAATAAAAAAATTTTAAATCCAAGCCCAAAACTAGGGCAATTTTGGAAGGAATGCGATCTTAAATGCAATATTCTTAAAAGTCGTATTTCTTTTAACTATCATTTTCAAACCGCATTGTTAGCTCAAAAAGTCCATTACTAACTTATTTTTTATGACAACTTGAAGTAAGGATTAAGTCCCTAAGGGATCTACTAATCACTCGTGATCAAAAGGTTGTAATTTATTTCAATGTATTTAGCTATCCCTTCGACCCATATATAACGAGTCTATAAAGTTTATATGTTCACTGAGTTTTCATAAGAAATAGGGGTGAGAAACTATTTGTTTTTACTAAGATGTGGTATTAAGTGGAATAGATTCATTTGAAGCACGAAGTTTAAGAGACTTTCTGGTGTATAGTTTTTAGTTTTTATTTCTTTTAGCTACCTCAAAATCAGAAGTAATACCCATTTCATTGATCCTGAGGGTTGAGCTAACGAGAAAGAGTAGTCATTTCCCCCTAATTGTTGATCTTAAGTGAGGACAAGATCTATTGCAATTTGGTCTTGTTTTGAGAGGTTCATCATGGAGTCTTCTATAGGAGTTTAAGCATGACATTCTTTGGCTTTCTTTTCATTTGAAGAATGCAATTTCTTTTGTATTGCATGTCCTTAATGATACACCAATGCACATCAAAAATTAGCCTTTGATTGTTTTCTAAATTTTGGGGAGTATAGTTTTCTTGTTCATCAAATAAATGATAAGTTATCTTTGGCCCCGTTTGACAAGTTAATTTTTTTGGTGTTTGTTTAAAACTTTATTGTAGTTTACTATAGAAGTTTTTTAAAAAAATTTTGAAGCGTGTAAATTTTTAAATATTTGAAATGTATAGTTTAAAAATTTTGAGAAGTTTTTTGAGGTTACTGTAGTTAAAGTTTTTAAAAACACTTGTAGCAAACAAACTTGACAAAAAACTCAAATGACAAACAGGGCCAAAAAAAATTTTTTTGGCCTAAATTGAGGCAAAATTTTATAATACATCTGTAGAGTATGCCCAAGGGTCAAGTGGACTTCAAATCTATTATTCAAAGTTTGACTTTAATAAGTCAACACTTTGCATTAACAATAATTATTCGTGAAAAAATAAATCAAGTGCATATTGTACTTTGAAAAATCCCCCTTGTGCAGGCATTTATGATTGAGATCGAGTAAAAAGCGCAACTCAAAACTTGTAAATTTGGAGGTCAATCACGAATAAAAAAGGGGGGCAATAATGCTACATTGCAAAGTAGAGGATCGGCTATTTATTCAAAAGGAGTACATATTTCAGCAGCCAACTTGGAAAAAAAGAAAAAAAGAGAGTGAAAGAAAAAAAAAAGTTTTTCCTTCAATTTTGCAAATTTTTGCTATTGAACTTTGGGAGCATTTCACTTGGAGATTATATTTCTAAATTGGGGCAACACCTTATCCTCTTATGCTTCGAATGAAAGTGGTAATACCTGTCAAAATTGAGATCCCGTCCTTGCGCATTTTGACGAAGGCTCAGGTAGAAGAAATCAAATGAATCAAGGAGCACAATGAGTTGCTGTCTCCAATGAGTGAAAAGAGGTTGAATATTATTTGTCATGGACAATGCTATCAACAAAGGATGGTTCATTGTTTATGACAAGAAAGACAAATCTCGCCTATTTGAAATAAGGGACAAGGTTTTGAAGCGAATTCTTCTGATTCAAGAGGAGGTTAAAGGAAAGTTTGCTCCAACTTAGTAAAGACCATTTATTGTTCAAAAAGTACTATTCGGAGGAGCGCTTATTCTCATGGAAATTGACGGACAAGTTTTTTCTCAACCAATCAATACAGGCATGTGCAAAAAATTTTTCATTTGATTATAAAAAATCTTTTTAAAATTACTGCAAGAGAGGGGTTTAAGACAGACTTTCTTTCCTTTTTTCCATTTCAATATCTTATCCTTAGTTTTTCCCCTTTGATTTTTCATAATATCTTATCCTTTTTCACTTGGAAACCCCTTAAGATCACTAACCCCTTACTGGGGCAATTTATTTCTTTCAAAAAGAAAGAAAAAAAAAGAAAATAGAAAAAAAGAATAAAAAAAAAGAAAAGAGAAGTTCAGTTAGAATTAAACTAGGAAAAATTTTTCATTTTTTATTAGCCCTATACTGGGGTAAAATTTCAAAAACATACGATCTCAAAAGTATTCCAAACTCATCATATGACCTGCTTTCAAGTACTAACCTTCTTAATATACCCTACCTGACTCCAATTACAAGAGCTGAAATAGTGTTGACCTTTCTCTTTTACAATATTTTGAAAAAAAATTTTTAATCAATTGGCAAATGATATAAATACAACTTTTCTGAAACATGTGAGAGAGGATTGCCTCACTGATGCTACTAATTGTCAAAATATGACTGGATTGATACAATTGGCTTTAAAATTGTATTGTCTATGTTTCAAGGTAAAAACCTGAAAGGACACCTTTAAAAAAAAAAAAGAGAGAGAGAGAAAAAGGAAAAAAATAGAAGAAAAATAGAAAAAAGAAAAAAAAACAACAAAAAAAAAGAAGAAAAAGGAGAAGAAAAAGGGGATGACCTTAGTGAAAATCCGAAAGGTTAAGGTCATCAAGGTAAGGTTTTGGAGCACAAGAAAATCATGAACGAAAAGCTGGATACCAAAACTTGAAATATTGGTGACTATGTCTATTTGAATTTTTTCATACTATTGTTTTTCTATCAACATTGATTTCCAGATAGACGACATCAAAAGGGGTTAAATGTTACAGCTTTCTTTTTCAAAGGCTATTCATTCAAATCTGGTCATTAGAAAAAGTTGATTTGTTATACAAAGTGAAATATGGCTGACTGATGCTAGAAAATTGAGAAGATTCAAGACAAGTTGCAGCACAACTCTTGGAAAGCAATTTTGATATCGAAAGATCAGCTTGCATGGTTCTCAAGGCCAAAGGGATCACATAGTGACGGTATTATGTGATCACTCTTTCTGCCTTTTTCGAAAGTATGAAAAATGTGGTCTTTGTTAAACATGATTTACACTAGGGCAAATATCAAAAGGAGTGAGCTCCAATTTTGGTAATGCATTCCAAATCGGCTTTGTGAAAAAAAAAAGTCTTTAAAAATCGAGATGATAGTGACATATGTATGTGCCTCTCAAATCCCTTGAAGAGAGAGTTGCCACTGGTATTCTTCAAATTTTAAAGTTCGTCACTTTTGACTTTTTTTTTTAAAAAAAAGTGTTTTTTTCATTTATTCTTCTTCTAAAGTTTGAAAAAAAAAAAAAAAAAGATTGCAAATCCACCAACTTGAGCAACATGCATTTTAATCTTTCAGTTTGATAGTATAGGACTTGCGTTTTCATTTCTTTCGGTATTTAATTGGGTTTGGGTCTTATCCCACCAATCTGTCATTTAATAATCTGCATTTAATTGGGCTCAGGTTTAATCCCACTGATTATCTAGGTTTCGAGCATATTTTCATTCTCTTGCTAGGCGTCTGGGTTTGGATTCAGTCCCATTGAACAGTTCAGATTCTTGACAAATCGAATTTAATTTCCTGTTGGTGAGTCTCAGTGTCCGCCGCACACCCTTCTATCCCTCTTCTTGACAGATCAAATTTAACTTATTGTTGGCGAGTCTCAACGTCTACCGTGCACGCTTCTATCCCTCTTCCTAATAATCAAATTTAATTTTCTATTGGAAAGTTTTAGCGTCCGCCACGCATCTTTCTATCTCCCTTCTTGGAGCGTAATCACGTCCCTCCTCGCATCTTTTTCTAATTATGACAACCTACTTTTCTTGACTGTTTTGGTTAATAATTATGCTTTCTCACTTATTTTGTGTTTCATATTTAGAAGATCTGAGAGTTCAAACTTTTTTGACTTTGCAAAGATCACGGATGGTCAATGCACTTGTTTCGTTGTGATTCACTTATATTCGAACTACGTTTGACTTGATTCCCATGGCAGGATACATAGACAACTTTACACAAGTTCGATCATGTCTTTTACAACGTCATTGCATCATTTTGTTCAATAATTTTAGTCAAGTGTTGACTTGTTATTTTAGCTCAGATGCAGTTAAAAGAAATATGTAAATAATTTGGTATCTACGTTTTTGTTTTGAATTTTTTCGAAACTTTAGACAAAGAAATTCTAGACAAAGAGGGACAAGTTGTAAACACCAAATTTTTGTCAATTTTTAATATTTTCTTGAATTTTTATCTATCTAATGAGTCATTTATTTTCTTACATTCTAATGTATTTATTTTTCTCATTTTGTAGGTTTTTTTTTTAAAAAAAAAAGAAACAAAAAGAAACAAAAAAAGAAAAAAAAAAGAGAAGATAAAATCTCCCCCTAATTATTTCTTTTTCGCCAAATACACTATTAACCCATTTTTACACTCAATTCCCATTTGACCTTTTCTATTCATTTTGGTAAAAATTCATCATGTTATTTCCATGCATGTTTCTTGCCATTTGGAAGTTCATCATTTTTGACCAACCTAATACACAATTTTTCCCCTCTCAATTCCCTCTCTTAGCCCTCCTATTTCCCCAAAAAAAAAAAAAAAAAAAAAATCTTCCAACACACCTCTTGGCTCACTCACGGCACTTCCACTACAAAAACACACACATATCACTCCATTTTTTTCTTCTCTTGGCTCTCACATGCACCTGTCCTTGGAGCAAAAAAAGGTGAAGGAAAGAAGTAAAGACAACAAGCAACAAACGGTTGAGGCTTAGGAATTCATTCAAGATTTTAACCAAGAAACTCCACTTTCATTGAGGTATTTTTCAGGTTTTTTTTTGTTAGCATATTAGATACATTTTGGTTGTTTAATTTCTCTTGCTTTTGCTGATTTTTATTGTTGTTGTTGTATTGCTGAAAATTTGGGGAATGACATAGGCTAGATTAAGGAAAAGGAAATGATTCTTGTGTATGCATGCCAAGTGTTTGAAAAAAAATACTTAAATGGAAAACTGAGTTAAGATGTTAATTTTGTACATATATTGTTGTTAAAATGAATAATCATGGCTAGTTAATGGTTTGGGGAGGTTGTTTAATTAAGTTTTGTGTCCATTTTGGAGTCTAAAAGGCAACAAAAAAATGAATTTTTAGAGGTTGGTTTGCTTTAATTTAGCCCTTTTATTTTGTTTTCTTGTCAAATTAAAATCATAGTTGTATTATAGAGGTTGTAAGGAGTGTTGTAGTATAATTTTTATGATTTTTGGTAAAGGATATGGTGTTTTGAAAAAAAATAAAAATTGGGCTGTCTTTTACTATTTTCACCACTTTTGGTTCATTTTTTAAAAAAACTAAACCCAAAAATAAATTCTACGCGAAAAATCGAGTGGGGTGTATTTTGGTGAAATTTTGTGATCGAAAAATTTGCTGGCGACCGTCATGGCCACCGACTAAAGAAGCTTCAGCTTCACTAGAGAGAAGAAGAGGGGAGAAGGGAGAAAGAAAAAGATAAGAAAATGAAGAAAGAAAAGAAAGGAAAGAAAAAAGAATGAATGGGCTAATGTTTTATTTTCTGGTGGACCAATTTCTTTAATTTCGATTGGGCTAGAGTTTTGTTTTTTTCGAGACATTTCATCTGGGCGTGTTTATTTTTATAAAGACAGCCCACATTTTTTTTGGGCCAAATGGCTCTGGCCTAAGCAAATAAAAAAAATAAATGGCCCAAAGTCCTTTTTTTAGAAAAATTAGAAATCAAAAATTGCACTTTCGCCCCTAATCTTTTGAGTGGTATTATTGTGGCTTAGAAAATTTTAAATTTCTTTCACATAGGTCCTTAAATTAATTGTATTTTGATCCCTGAACTTTGTCCTTTATTTTATTTTGACCCTAAACTTTGAAAAATTATATTTTTATCCCAAAAGTTTTTCAATTTTTGCAATTCAGTCCCTAGTGAATTGTTTGCTCTCTCCATTATAATTGTTTCTTTTCTTTAATAGCTAATTATGTTACTTTTGAATATACTTAACTTGTGAATTTTAGATGTTCTTAAATGTCTTTATGTTTGACATATTAATGAAAATTTAGTATTTTTATCATCCCTATTATTATTTTCAATTAAATTGGTGTCATGATTCTTTTGTTCATTTTGAGTATAAATAGGACAATTTGACTCCATTTAGTCACTATTTCAAAAGGAAGGTACCCCTATTATTATTTAAATGTCAATTACGTGCTCTTATGTGCTACTATGTGCTCCTATATGTTTATATGGTTTTATATGTTTTGTTATTTAATTAATTCAAATATTTATTCAAATATTTTTATGTTTGTTTAGTTAATCTTATAATTATTTGGGAGGTATTTAAATACCTCAAGATGTAATAGATAGGTAATATTTTTAAAAATTGTAATTAAATAGACAAATGTAATAAATAAGATAGATAGATTTATTTTATTATATTTTTCCATTTTAGATTGTAATTAGGTCCCCTATTGTAATAGATAGGATAGATAGGTTTATTTTATTATATTTCTTTATTTTAGATTGTACTTAGACTATCCACTATAATAGGTAGGTTTTGCGTGTTTATGTGGCTTATGTGTTTTTATATGTTATCCACTTTCCTTAGGATTTTTGCATCTAGATATTATGTTTATGTGTTATGTGCTACGTGCTACGTGCTCTTATATGTTTATTTATTTTAATTTATACCCTATTCATTTTACTATGTATTATTAATGTATAACGTCATCACAGTAGTCTAACGCTAGTTGTAGCTTCTCTCTCCACCTACTTGCTAGTCCAACGCTAGTAAGGATTTTTAGAAATGGGTTAGTCCAATGCTAGACCTTAGATCATTCGTGCGTTAGATTCATCTTTTGCATGACATTCATCACATTTTCATGCATATTTTTTAGGATTTTTTCTCATTTGCATGATATTTTCTTTTATATTAGCCTCTCTAACCTCTACCCTCTATATGCGTTAATCATATCATTAAAGATTGCATCTCATTTAAGAAATTGGAAATAAACTAGTTCATTTCCTTGTTTAGATTAGGAGAATTACTTTTCGAATATGGGAAATATGCGATTATAACTTTTTAGTTTAAATACTCCATTCATCCCTACATAAGAAAATTATGTCACGAATTTTTTTGCCTCCCGTACCGATTATATTGTATCCCTATTCTTTGGCCACTTATATCTAGATATATAATTTAATTTTCTTTTCTTTTTTTTGAATTTCATTTATGCATGCTCATAACCCCTTTCAAGGGATTATTTTGGTCCTTGCAATTAATGCGACTGATATCAATTAAACTCTTGAATGAACATTTTGTCCCTTTCCATATTTTCTATAAATTTATGTTTGCATCCATGTAGGAAACATCCAAATTTGATAAATTTAAGGGTTAGATTAAGAAAACTTTCGACTAAATCTCGCAACTAGTTTAGACTAGGTTGAAAGGGTGTCTTAGATTTGAGTCAATCGAACATTTGCCTTCCCTTTCTTTAATCGTGATTCCCGAAATCATTTTCTCTTGTTTTCAAAGACCTGGAGTCGTCGAAAAGGGTTTTATTTTAATTTATTTTGGTTAAAAATATTTTTTTTATGACTTGGTACACCCAAACTCAATACCAAGTGGTGACTCCTAATTTTCTTAAAAACCCTTTTAGATTCAATTTTGGACCCAAGCTGTCGCATTTTTAAAAGTCCCATTTTAGATCTTTTTCACTTATTTTTAAATAAAAATCACATCTTTTGTAAATATGATTTTCATCACAAAAAATGGGGCATGACAGGTGACAGTAGCCAAGACTTCCAAGAAAATACTTTATCAACGATATTCTAATATAAATCAACATAATAGCACCTTTGCACCTACCAATAAACAAAGGAGAACCCAAATAACGAACCAAAAAATCTTTTCTTGAAAACTTAGTAACTTGCTTAATTACACCTTGGCGAGCTACCGATACCCAAGGATGTACTAAATAACCACTTTTATTAACATTCACTAACTGATCAGAATCATTTTGATACAATTTTAACACCCTCATAATTTTCTTCAAAGAAGACACGGACCATTAGCAAAAATTATGGAGTATGTTTGGATAGGAGATTATTTGAGATATTTATTTAAAATAATTACTGTAACATTTTTTGTGATGTGATGTATGTGAGATAAAAAGGTGATTGGGAAGATAAAAATGTGTGTTGGAATGATGCAAGCAAATTATTTTACTTCAAATCATTCCTATCCGAACAAACTGATTCAGGAACTTTGAATCCCACAAAATTTGATTAGGAGGATAAAAAATTCAACCCTCTAGATAAAATCTCAACTCCAATAATAAATAACACTTGTGAGAGGGGATCTCCCTGACAAAGACCCCTAGAAGACTTTAAAAAACCATAAGACACTCCATTTACTAACACTGAAAACCAAATATTTGATAACAACCTCCAAACAGTGTCAATAAATTTCTCTCCAAATGATATGATCCGGAGCCCCCATTCTAGTCCACGAAGATCTCACATGCGCAAGTTATTTGTGTCATTCATTTGGTCTTGTTGAGCAAGGGCTTATTTGTCATTTATTTGCTAGTTTGGTTATTTATTTTAGTTTAATAAATTCGGCCAATCTACCCTTATTTTGGCCGAACATTAGATAGTAATTTTACTTAATAAATTTGGCCAAGTTGTCCTAGTCTAGCGGAATTATTAGTCCTTAAATTTAGGGTTTAGATTAAATCCAATTCACTTTAGGTTTTCAAGTTGTATGGCTATATATAGCTGAAGCAAGGAACATTCATCATCAGATTTCATTCAATAAAATTTGTGAGTTTCACTTTCTTTTTTTACAAGAGAGCTCCTTTGAATACTTAAGAATCTTTCTTAAGTTATTCATCCCGAACTTATCAATCAAGTACCTCCTTGATTGTGGCGTTCTTCTACCTTCAAATTTGGTTCATTAATTCGAGTAGTTGCGGGTTGAAATAGTATCAACATTGTTCGTAACTCCTAAGATTAAATTGGGTCAGATTTCTTTTCGCTGCCAAACCTTTGCTGAAGTTGTGTAGATCGTGTCGGAGTACGTCTCACATCACCAAATCCAAACCATCACAACACGTTTATAAGAAACAGCCAAGACATCCTATCACATGCCTTAACCATGTCAAGTTTAAACGCTAGATTCCCACTGACGAGTACGGGGTATACATATAACAATTAGCTCATTCCATAGTCAAGTTTTACATTTATAACATTCTAAATATCCCAAATGCAATTTTTCGCAAGTATACGAGTCGAGAGCAAGTATAGGGTATTAAGAGTCGAACCCACAGGGAAGATTGTCAATTACCGGCACTACTAAAACTCCTCTAACGATCAATGAATTAAAAGAAATAAAACTTATGCTAAACTGTGCAAGAAAATAGCAAATGAAAACTCTTTAGGCTATGATATCCCTAACTACTCATGCAAGTGTTATTTTTGGATCATTGAATACTACTATCTTGGCTAATTATGACGTAATTTCCTCGTACATGTGAAACCTACTTTCATAGTGAATCAATTATATTTATAACTAATCCATACCTACTCTTGTAGTTATGAAATTAACTATAAGTTAATTACCTCTATGAAATTACATGAAATGAATTACTAAAGTCACAAAAGTGCACATCTACTCTCGTAAGTGTACTCCCTATGTTTAGTACTTCTTGAATTAGTGTTAAATCCCAATTTTGATTAAAAAAACAACACTTTTAAATAATCACAATTAATGGCCAGTTAATCATGATTTATAGGAGCAAAAGTGCTAAATAACTTATTTAAAATAATAACATCAAATAACCAAAAAATTAACACAATATAATCATAGAAATTTCAACCAAAATCCAAGGCATAAACTTTAGAAACCCATAAAAAACATAAAATCCAAAACTTGCATATTAGCTAAATTTAAAATCAATTACAAAAGATAAAGAGTTGGGAAGCGAGAGTAACCCTTATCACATGAGCTCTCTCTCCTTGCCTTCTTTATCCTCAAACTTCTTCTTCATCTAACTAATACACAAGAAAGGATGAACTGGCTAAAGTTATACTATCCTACACTACCTAAACTAAAGAGTTAAGAACTATCTAAGAACTACATTTTTGTAGTGTTTCTTCACCCTATCTCCAAGCTCTCTTGATTCTTGCAACTCTATGGCTATTTTTAGATGAATTTAATCAAGAAATGAGGCTTCAAACATCACTTTTATAGCTGCAAAATAGTTGTCACTCTTCCATCAATAGCTGCGAATCATTGGACGAGAAAACAAGTTGTGCAAGTGGCGAGCCATAATTTCTGACTAGAATCAGCCAAGAATCCGTTCTAAAACTGGCTGGATTGCTCCCCTGCTTTACTTCTCAATTTCTGTTCAGTCTTCAATGTTGTTCCAATTTTGCATCAATTTCAACTGAACCTTTCTCGATATTAGAAGCTGAATTAACTCTTGACCAAAACATAAAACTTGTAGCCCTTTGAGTTAGCTTTCCAATCCTCAAGAATCACTTCATTTGGATTTGTGTAGGCTGAGAAATGACTAAAATACTCTTAACTGTTCAATGCCTTGTTTCAGCTTCGACCATATAATTTGGCTATTGTAATTCAATTTTTTGACCTAGAAAACCTTTAAACTGGATTTCAATGGTTTCATAGGAATTGTAGATCTATCTCTTATCTTCAAAATGGTTCAAGAATCATCTCAATCCGATCATTGTAGTTCAAGTTAGAGCCGAAATATGAAAATGTGTTAAAAATGTCAACTTTCCTTTTTCATCTAAATGAAGTCTATTTCCAACTCCTATAAAAATTATGGACAAAATACAAGTAAAAAGGGACATAAACCCCATTTAAACACTTAACAACATTTTAAACTAATTATTGCAGCCAAAATAATCCATTTTCTTTCTATAATATTGTCAAAGTGACTAAAAGTGGAATAAAATATCATCCAAATATAGCACAAATTGTCACTTATCAACTTCCCTACACAATCAATTGCAATGATTCAAGAAGCGAAAATGGTATATGCACTTTTTTTTGCATTTAGTTCCTCATGACTCGGCAAACACTCATTATACAATTGGTCAAATTACACTAAATACTTATAATATCAAGTCAAGGAAAGATAATAATAGCCTAATTTGGAGAGATTCGTGGAGGGATTGCCGAAGGAATTGTTGGCAGAAAATTTTTTTTATCTCCTGCATATTTGGCCTTGAATCCGACCGAAAATTGGCCGGATTATTGGCCGGATTTGCTATAGAAGAATGCATTTTCTGCAATGTTTTCCTCCAAGTTTGCTTGGCCAACTTTCTGCATTCCACCCGATATCCACTCGCTTTCATGTTTCTTGAATAAAATCAAGTTTTAATCTTGAAAATGCATTTTTTTCGCAACTAAATACACATGAAAGCAAATGATCATGCACTGAGATAACTTTAACATGAAACGTATGACATGCATCAAATGAACATAAAAACTCCCTTTTTGCCTCATTGTATGCACTTTTGCACCTGAGAAGATTTGCCTGAACCCTTGTTGCAACCTACAAAACACACAAAAACGTTAGCTAAACAACTAAAACCTACTAAAAACAAGAAATCTTTGGATTGCCTCTCAACAAGCGCTTCTTTTTAGTCATTAGCTGGACTATATAACATCATTATCCAGGATGTTTAGTTAACGAATAATCCACTATTTTAGGTCGTGGTGGATTATTAAAAGCTGACTCGATCACATGAGTCATATATCCAAATGAGAGGAAAAATGGACATGGCTTACCAATCTCAAGTGACTCATAGATATTACCTTGGATGTGCATCATTTGAGTATTCACCAAAGGTGATGCCATAAGGGTTTTTGGACAATAATACCGTTAGAACCTTTACTTTCAACACACTCCTCGAGAGGGGTTAACAATGAGTCGTTAAGGATCACCTCTTGAGTTTCGAGGTTAGCTCTAAAGGTACTATCTTGTGAAATGGACATTTTCTCATTGAAATTCAAATTAAATTCATCATTTTCATCAAAATGCAATCCATTTTCATTTACAACATGCTTACCATTCATGCTAGGATCATTTTGCATATCATTAGAAGAAATAACTTCACACAAAACATGCAATTGATCTTGTATTCTATCAAAATGAGAAATTAATTCATCTAACCTATCCTCAACCCAACAAAATGATTGGAGGTTGCATTAGATAGTTTTTCTATAGCTAAATCAAAGTGGTTAACGGATTTTTCTATGGCTAACTCCCAAGGCGGTATAAAATCATTAGCGAATGTTTCACTTTCTAGTTCCCAAGGTAAAGATGCATTAGCTAACCTTTCTATTGCCAATTCCTAAGATGGCTTAGATTTATATTGGATAAATTCGGGTTTGTAATCATAAAAACTTGAAGAATCACTATATGCATATTGATTATCCCAACCATAAGTATAAGAATTAGGTCCATTTTGATCAAAATAAGGATTGTAATGTCCCAATTCATCATAATAACATTCATTTTGTGCTTGTCTATATATATAACTAGTATAATCACCTCCACACAAGTCACAAATCTCATGATAAGAATTACAAACATTAAAATTTCTCTTTTGTTCAAGCATATTTGTAATGGTGTCCAATTGCACTTTTAATGTTATAAAATCACATTTAGCCTTTAAGCACCTCAAGCCATTCTCAAATGACATACCTTTAGTAATTTCTTGATTGCTTCTATCCATAGAGCGTTGCACGTAGTAACCATTCATTGCCGAACTTCCACTTCTCATGCATTGTTCTCCAAATTGACATATCCTCCTCATTACCTAAACTTGCTTTTAAATAACTTAAAAGCAAGATCAGTAAGAAAAATAGGTGATAAAATACATACACACTTTAAACACAAAAATAAAAAGAAAATAAAATTCAAGACTAACTCGACAAACACACAACAAACTAGACTCAATTAATACATAAGAAAAAATATTAAAATGTCTAAACTAATAAAGTTGCTCTTCACGCCGATATTGCCACAAATCTTGCCCGGCAACGACGTCAAAAACTTGACGAGCGCGGGGTATACATATAGCACTTAGCTTATTCCATGGTCAAGTTTTACATTTATAACATCCTAAATACTCCACACATGATTTTTCGCAAGTATACGAGTCGAGAGTGAATATAGGGTATTAAGGATCGAACTCATAGAGAAGATTGTCAATTACCGGCATTACTAAAGTTCCTCTATTATTTAGACGATCAATGAATTAAAAAAATAAAACTTATGCTAAACTATGCAAGAAAATAGCAAATGAAAGCTCCTTAGGCTATGATATCCCTAACTACTCATACAAGTGCTATTTTTGGATCATTAAGTACTATTATTGTAGCTAGTTATTCTATAATTTTCTCATGCATATGAAACCTATTTTCGTATTGAATCAACTATACTTATAACTAATCCATACCTACTCTCGTGGTTATGAAATTAGTTACAAGTTAATTACCTCTATGAAATTACATGAAATGAATCACTAAAGCCACAAAGGTGTACCTCTACTCTTGTGAGTGTACTCCCTAGGTTTACACTTCTTAAACTTGTATTAAATCCCAATTTTCATTGAAAAAATAACACCTTTAGATAATCACAATTAATGGCCAGTTAATCATGATTTGTAAGAGCAAAAATGCTAAATAACTTACTCAAAAGAATAGCATCAAATAACCAAGAAATTAACACAATACAATCATAGAAAGTTCAACCAAAATCCAACGCATAAACTTTAGAAACGCCTAACAAATATAAAATCCAAAACTTGCATATTAACTAAATTTAGAATCAATTACAAAGGATAAAGAATTGGGAAGGTAGAGTACCTCTTATCACATGAACTCTCACTTCTTACCTTCTTCATCCTCCAACTTTTTCTTCATCCAGCTAATACACAAGAAAGGATGAACTAGCTAAAGTTATATACTATCCTGCACTACCTAAACTAAAGAGTTAAGAGCTATCTAAGAACTACATTTTTGTGGTGTTTCTTTACCCCCCTCTCCAAGCTCTCTTGATTCTTGCACCTCCATGGCTATTTATAGATGAATTTAGTCAAGAAATAAGGCTTCAAACATCACTTTTACAGCTACAAAATAGTTGTCACTCGTCCATCAATAGCTATGAATTATTGGAGGAGAAAACAAGTTGTAAAAGTTGAGAGCCATAATTTCTGACCAGAACCCGACTAAGAATCCGTCCAGAAACTGGCCAGATTGCTGCCCTACTTTGCTTCTCAATTTCTATTCAATTTTCAATGTTGTTCCAATTTCGCATCAACTTCAACTGAACATTTCTCGATGTTAGAAGTTGAATTAACTCTTGACCAAAATATAAAACTTGTAGCCCTTTGGATTTGTGTAAGCTAAAAAGTGACTGAAATACCCTTAACTGTTCAATGTCTTATTTGGATTTGTGCAGGATGAGAAATGACTGAAATACTCTTAACTGTTCAATGCCTTGTTTCAGTTTCGACCATAGAAGTTGGCTACTGTAATTCAACTTTTTAACCTGGAAAACCTATACATTGGATTTCAATGTCTTCATAGAATTGTAGATCTATCTCTTATCATCAAAATGGTTCAAGAATATTCTCAATCCGATCATTGTAACTCAAGCTATGGTCGAAATATGAAAATGTGTGAATGCTGTCAACTTTCCTTTTTCATCCAAATGAAGTCTATTTCCAATTCTTATAAAAATTATGGACAAAATGCAAGTAAAAAGGGACATAAATCTCATTTAAATACTTAAGAGCATTTTAAATTAATTATAGTCAAAATAATCCATTTTCTTCCTATAATATTGTCAAAGTGACTAAAAGTGGAACAAAATATCATCCAAATATAACACAAAATCGTCACTTATCACTCACCTCTACATTTTCTCCTAATATTAGAAATCAATTCTTGAACCAAAAGATAATTATCAGAAATAGTCCGACCCTTCACAAAATCACTCTGCTGAGGAGAAATAATTTGAGGTAAAATAATAGACAACGGCCCAACCAAGATTCGCGAAATAATTTTGTTTAAAAAATTATACAAATTGATAAGTCGAAATTGAGTAAAATCTTGAGGATTCATGACCTTTGGAATAAACACAATAAATGTAGATGTTACAAATCATGAAAGTTTAGCCCCACAGAAAAAACTCAAAAATGCCTTATAAACATCCTAAATTATCACCTCCCAAGCAAGAGTGAAGAACTTACTCGTAAAACCATCCAGTCCTACCGCACTATCACCATCCATATCAAAAATTACCTTCTTAACTTCATCTAAAGAAGGGATTTCTTCCAAACAACTGTTATCAATTTCAAAGCTCAATTAGGGATAACATGAAGCAACTGAAACTCTGGAATAGGATCAACCAAAAATAAATCACCAAAAAATCTTACAGCTTGCCCTCCTATTTCATTGTCTTCCATAATCCAAATTCTATTTAAATCTTTAATCCTATGAATTGTTGCACGATACCTCTGTTGCTTTACTACTGCATGAAAATATCTAGAATTATGATCCCCATGTTGAAGCCATTTAACCCTAGCTTTCTGATACCAAAACTACTCTTCAATAGCCAAAACATTCTTCAATTCAAGTTATACCCGTTGTAACTCAATATGAGCATTATCCGAACTATCTGCCTGTACCCAAACTTCAACTGAAGCCACTGCTTCCTTAGCCTTCTTCACATTAACAAAAATATCACCAAACATCTTCTTATTCCACTATTGAATAGCTTTAGAAACACTTCTCAACTTTACCCATACAACATAAAATGGAGAGCCTGTAACATCTAATTGCCAAACTATCTTAATAACATCCAATAAACCATCCTTAAAAGTCCAAACATTGAGAAATCTGAATGAATGAGGCTTATTGTCCAGCCTAGAAGAAAAGAAAATGAAAAGCAGAGTATGGTCTAACGCCTCATGAACCAAATGTGAAACAAACAACGAGGCAGAAAAGTTCAAGCACTCGATGTTAACCAATAACCGATCAAGTTTCTTCCAATTTCTTGCATGCCCATACTTGTTATTACATCAAGTAAAATTGGAACCAGAAAAATCAGCATAAAAAACACCAGCCTCACTCATAAAATTTGATAATTCCAACCCCTCAGAAGGATGACAAGGCCGACCACCCTTCTTTTCACTCAAAGACAAAATAAAATTAAAATCCCCCACAATATACCATGGCTCATTACACAGCTTGTCATGTAACAAGGCACTCCATAAATTCTTCCTCTCAAAAGATATACACTTTGCACGAACAAAGGAGACTAAAAAAGAACAAGAAAATTGAGGATGACTTAACAAAATAGACAAATGTTGATCCAAATCACCTTTAACCTGACTAACAAAAGGAAAACTAAAGAAAACCTGAAAAATTACAAACCACATAATCAAAATTTAAATGCAGTCGAATTGAGTCAACTTCATCCACAAATAATTTAGGTTCGCAAATCCCAACAACTGATAGCTTATGCATCAAAATTAATATCTTCAATCTTCTAAAATTTGGGGATTTAGAAATCTGACGAATATTCCAAAAAATTGCATTAATCGTGAGATAAAAATTGAAAGGAATTTTGAGATTTTTTTGATACCGACCTGAGTTCTTTATCAGAAGGAAATTTTGTATGAATATCCTGATTTTTTACCTGTTCAAACACAGCAAGTTGATCAATATTCAATGGATTAATCGAAGAATGCGAACTTCCCTCCATATTGCTCTATACATTTTGTCACCGAGGAGATAAACTTGCTGTATTAGAAGACAATCCAACCAAAATATCGTCGTCTACCCCATCTGATTCAACATCACCAATGATAGAATTATTAACATCTCCCACATCACCACCTACAATATTATCAACTGCATTGGAGTCTTCTTGAACCACACGATCAGCAAATCCTAAATGAAAACATCAGCAGCAGCTTTAATTGCATCATCAGCCATGTTAGTTAAATTAGCATGGGTAAAATTCCCATCATGCCTAACCGATTCCACAAAAGCCTAAAAACTGGGAAACTCTAACAAAGTTAGATTGATAGATGATCTACTTGGCACGAAATCTGTAATGGAGACCCGCTACGCAAGAATAATAATAGCATCTATAGATACAGCATTTTTTGGATTCAATGACACCTCCAATCCATTCAAAACTTGAGTAGAACATGCGATGGAAGATGGAGCAATGAATAACTCATTCACCCCAAAGGTCCCATAGGAACTGATCCATTTAACATCAGAGGATCTGAAGTAATTATGGTTTGCTCTATATCTAACGACGGAACTTCCCTATGAGCTGCTATAATACCATTTAACTGAGCCATTTAACATGACCTCTAGAGCAGAGACTGAAGTAACTATGGTTTGCTCTATATCTAATGATGGAACTTCCCTATGAGCTGCTATAGTACCATTATCATGAGAACCATCCTTCTTAGGCCGAAATTCCATAATAGGTTTTGCCTCAGCTTGTGACACTAATTTGGGTCGAAGTTCCAAATTTTTAACGTGACAATCTTCTTCTTCATGGCTTTGGCGATTGGCAAAATTTCAGGGTTCAATAGTTGCCAAAAACCATGACCCTCTCCAAGTTGAACCCAAATGCGTGATGGCAAATCCTTCAACAAATCTACCTCTACACATAATCTAACTACGCTAGGCCTTGAAAGTGCAGCAGCCACTAAATTGGACGTTCCAAACAAAAGACTATTTGAAACAAGCATTGCTTATCAAATAGGTGTATGGGAAGCTTCGGAAGACTAAACCAAATATGAACCAAAGTCAATTCCTTATCCACATGAAAAGTTGTCAACCACTTAAACACTCGCATAGGACAACCGAAAACATACCAAACATTTCTTCTCCAAATGTACACGAAATCAACCTCATTATGAAACCTAATCAATACATGGTGTGCATCAAGAAGGCCAATGCAAAAAGAATCCTTCAAATCAAGGGAATAGAAAAATTTCCTCATGTCCTCCATGAGTAGCTATTCTTAGAGAATATTTCAACCAGAGGAAAATGAAAAGAATGAGCAATAGACTCTAAATCATAATTAGAGAAAGAAATAGCAGGTGCTTCTCGATGAGTCATAAATGTCGCATTAAGTTAAAGATTGGATTGGGATGATGTAGATGAAGAAAATGATTCAAAAAAAACTTTCTTACGAAACACAGGTAACAAAGAACACGGTTCCCACTATCACAAGATGGCTAGGCAGCCGAAACTGCCATGGGTTTCACTCTTGAAATGGCTAGGGTTTCACTCTTTCTTGCTCTGCTGATTAGTTCTAAGTCTCATTTTTAACTAGTTATAAAAGCAATTCACGGAAATAAATAGAAATTAAATCAACAACAGACACGACTCTAACCCAAGGTGCAACTTTTCAGATATGGTTCATACAATTGATCATCAATGCAAAAATAATTTAATTATTCATTAATAGATTAGGTATAGCCATCAACAAATTCTGACAACCAATTATTTCTCACATTAGTCAAAATACAACCGTTAATTATTTCCCTAACCAAGAAATAACCTAGATATGACCGTAAGATTTAATTTCCTGATTGCATTAAAGACTAGAAAAGATCAATCCTAACCAACAAACACACTACGTGGATTTGTTTAAATTATATCATATATTTTTCTAACATGAAACCAATGACACTAGTTACCACTAATATTAACCAATCAAATAATTGTGGATTTAACTGGTTAATATGCCAGTAGATTATTAGGTTAATTCAAATATCAGACTCTTGACATCCAAATAACAAAATAATCATAAGAAATTAAATCAAAAAATGTACAAATACCAATGAATTAAAAGAAACAATTAGTAATCAATTTGATCTCACAGATATTTGAAATTGCGTCTTCTTGTTGACCTTTGACTAGAAAGAAAATTAGTTGTTCATTTAAAGAATCTATATAAAGTGGGAAGAGTATGCAACAACATGGTCGTTCTTCATGTGCTCCTCACGTGTGTGATGTGAGAATTGAGCATCAAGTGGAATTCCTTTTGTGTTTGGTTTTTTTCTTTATTTTGTCTTTTTTCCTTTTTTTTCTCGGAACCATAAAGCGATGATTACGTTTTTTGAAAAATGTATAAAAAGGAAGAAAATTATGATTATCTTTTCTTTTGTTGTATCTTGGAACCGAAAGAGATTAGCATGTCTATATAAAAAAAAACATAAAAAAGAGAACATGCTCCGTTGTGACTCTTTGTTCATAATTTTTAAACATTTCTCCTCTCTCCTCGATCTCCATCAATCTCAAGACTTTTTCCCTTGTATTCTTCGTTTACCCACTGGACCAAAATAGGAAAAAACAGATAACTATTTGTCTCACCCATTTCTCCTCAATTCTCCATTAATGGCCGATTCCTCTTAAAGTCTTCCTTCTCTGAATAGGAAAAGGGAAACAAGGATGAAGGGGCAATGACAAGATTCTATCATGCATCAAATTGTAATAAAACTTAAATACCCCGTTTACTACAAGTATACAGATCATTTATCGAGTATAGGGGATATTAGGTATCAATCCCACAGAAAAGATTATCAATTACTGATGGTTTTCGAACTCGTTTATTATTTAGACTATCACAAGTGTAAGAAGTTAAATCTACACTACAAACATGAAATAAAAGTAATAAAAATATTAGAAAGCTTCTAAGGTTATGGAATTCCTTACTACTCTTGCAAATGAAACTACCGATTAATTGAATGTTATTATCTTGGCTAGTTATGGCGTAATTTTCTAATGTATGTGAAACCTACTCTCACAGTGAATCAACAATACTTGTAATTAATCTATACCTACTATTATGGTTATGAAATTAACTACAAGGTCATTTCTTCTATGAAATTACATGGAACAAGCTACTATAACCACAAAGGCGCACCTCTACTTTCGTGAGTGAACTCCCTAAGTTTAGCATTTCTTTGAACTAGTGTCAAATTCCAATTCTTATTACAGGTTTCCTCATTTTTTATCAGTTTTCAACTTTACTTTATTTTTGCATCAAGTTCCACTGCTATTTTCTCAATGATGGAGGATGAACTAGATCTTGTGTTATCTTTCCACTGCCTCAAGAATCACCCAATATGGAGCTTTGTAAACTAAGAAATGACCAAACTACCCTTGACTGTTCAAAGTTTTGTTTTAGCTTTCGACAACAGAAATGACCAATTGTTTTTTGACTTTTTGATTGGGAAAAATCATGAATTGAATTTCGATGTCTCATAAGAAATGTAGAGATATATATTAGCTTCAAAATAGCTCAAGAATCACCTCAATCTGTTACTTGTAGCTCAATATATAGCCAAAATACCAATAGGTGTCAAAACTATCAAACTCCTCTTCTTTTATACTTGATTGCATTTTATCTATTGATCATTTTGCACTTCATATTCTCTTTAAATCACTTAAAATCATCAACAATCATCCAATTATCTTCTCAATTCATTCCAATTGATGATTGAATCATTAAAATCTACAAAAACATGAAATTTTCACTACTTTAAACACATAGATATGCAATTTTTCATACTTAAACCACAAAATGTAAACTTTACTAAAAACCTAGTTAATTAGTTATAAAAATAAGTAAAACAAACCAAAACTAAATAATAAAACACATTTAAATCACTCAAACGTATACTTATCCGGTAAGATGTTTGATTTATCTCAATCATTTGAATAATTTCTTTTCAAATATAATCATGAATAACTTTTACCCTCTTGCCTAGGTTTAATGTCTTTTTTTCGTTTTTTGTTAGTGATTTTTTCCTCTTTTCTTTTGGTTTGGTCTCTCTAACCACAAGAGCAAGAACCTTCATTCCTGTGCTAAGATTTGGAATAATCTGATATAGGTACCTATCATATATCTAGAATTTTTTACCTTCAAAATTAATTTCGTTGATAGATTTCGTCTTTTGTGGGTTTGTGCGATTTTATTTTAAGAAATATGTATTTAGTTATTGTGCATTTAAAATTTGCAATTTAGGTTAGAGAATTTATTAAAAGGTAAGCTTTGTATGCCTTTATTTCTTGTTTTATTACCTATTTTGCTTCTATTTTCCCTTGGCTGAGACAATTCAAACCATTAATGAAAAATTCTAGAAAGCCTGAAAGAAAAAAAAAGGAAAAAATTAGAAAGTTTCTTCACACGTGAGTTTTCTACTACTTTTAATTTCTAATGGTGAAATTGAAGATGAGCACATAATTTTATTATTTAATAGGTGAAGGAGAAAGGAAATAGTGTACTTTTGTTTTTCCTTTCCATTTATCAAAAACTAGCTTTTTATGCCCTAAATCCTAAATCCCTTGCAATATGTTTTATATGTCGTTTTTTCCTCTAATATCTCCTTGGCTTGTAGCGTCTTAGACCATTATTGACAAATTTCAGATAATTTATTCTAAAATGAATTGCTATCCTACTCTCAAATTTCAATAGTGGAATTCAAGTTTAAAAGATAATACCTTTACCCTTCAACCAATATTTTTTCTTGAGCAAGGATAACAAAGATGTAAATGTCTGACTGTTGGAGCTCCTGTTTTCTTGGCACTTGTTGTTTCTTTTTTCCTTTTAGATTGATTATTAGTTTGTTTTTCCAGTAATGCAAGTATACATTTGAAGATTTTGTTATGGATCGCTAACACTCCTCCATGGATGAATGGTAGGTTTTATGGAGTTGAAAAGTATGTTGTTATATATTTCCTTTTGATTGATGAAGAAAATAGTTAGCTATTTTTTCTTTAAATTTGAGGGATTTCTGGTGAAGAATTTCATGTTGTGCTTTTAAAGCTATAAATGTTGGCTCTTGTGCAATCTAACAGAACGTTACTCTGTTCTTTGAGTTTGTTCTTGAATCTGCTAAGTATTTAATGCATTTTAGTTGGTTTTACTCCTTAGCTCCTTCGATTGATCAAGATACAATGGTCACCTGCGAAAAGACTATCTAAGTAAGAATTGTCATCTGATTTTAAGTTTTTCCCCCCTCTATTCTACTCTGGACTCTTCAACTGATTTGATTTTTTGTTTTTCTTCTTTTTTGTGGGTTCCTGCTATGCAGGTTTGTGGACAACTCTTGACCCACAAAAGGCTTTGTGAGATGTCTCATTTTTCTTACCGACTCTAAATTATGTATCGTTAACTGGAAATGGATCAAATTGCTATATCATTATTATATTTCTCTTTTATTTTGTAGTTACTATCTAAAAATTTTCTTAATTCATTATTATATTTTGTAGTCACTTTTGTTTTTGAAACTTTTTTTCAATTAGCTTACTTATCTTAGTTGGACTCCTTTTTGCTGAAAATATGAACCTGAGGCGATAGTTATTTTGCTAGTTGCTTTAAGATTTTAATTGGTTTACTCATAAAAGCTACAAATTGAACAGCAACAAATATATCTACACTTTCTTCGTGGGTTGCCTCAATGGACTTGATTATTCACATATACTATGGAAAATTCTATGTAAAAAACTCCATAGTGAAATAAGATTTTTCTTATCTTTCACCTTTTTGTTTGCTTTAACAAAATATGAAGAAAATTCATTATGCAGTTTATTTTCCATGTTCTTTTAACTTCAACATGCTGATATTTTTTCCTGCCTATAAGTTGACATGTAATTGATCTTTTGGAGGAAATCATCTGATGAAAACAGAGAGATGTTATCTTGAGAATTAGCAATCAGCAGTAGCTTTGAGATACGTATGTTTTTTAAACCAATCACAACTACTTCTCCTCTCTTCAGTATTTATGTAATTAGTATTTTTATCTTTTGGGATTTCGGCTACATCTATCCAAATAAAAATGTGAAGTTTCATTAAATCGCCAAATTGAGATATGTAACTACTTCAGGATACATGTCATTTGGGTCAATTTAGGTAGTGATGAACTACCATATATTGATTTTGCTGTCATTTGGGTAGATTTTGGTACGTCACTTACCCTATTACATTGGGATTTGAATATGTTGCCTCCACTAGATCATTATGGCTTTTGATACTTCTTTTACAGCAAAAAGGAAATTGTGTATTCAAAAATAGGAAGGAAGGGAAAAGTTAAGAGAAATTGACTAGGTATTGACTTTATTAGTAGAAAAATTTGAGTTTTAGTTAAGGTGATTCTCAATATGTTTTTCCCAATAACTACAAATTTTTTTGTACCGGCAATGTTCTAACCCAATTGTAGATGTTTCCAACTCAATTTCAAGCCATCTAATTAAACATCAGTATAGCCTAATTACTATGAGAGAAGGCTACAAGACATGGATCATTAAATTTGATTGACAATGGTTTGGAGAAGGATGGCAACAATTCCGTCGCATCAACATCCTCAACGAAAATGGTGCTTTCTTGCTTCGTCATTTTGGAAGTTTGATTTTTGACATGATCCACTTTTCAACAGGACAAGAAACAAGGATACATGCCATGGACATATCCACTACCTAATGTTTTACATCCAAAACCATCTTTTGATTTAGAAAGTTAGCCTTACTATTTTCGTTTTATTTAATTCATTTCTTTTTCTTAAAAACCTTCTTTACCTTAGACATATACAATCTACTTTCCAGTGAATAGGAAATCAAGAATAATACAGCAACGAGTATCATCATCAATGAAACTAGATTTTGTACAAAGCTTAGCTGAAGGTGTGTGCTTCTAAGAAACAACTGCTATAGCTTTGAACGTTTTGTATGTATTTTTTTCACTTTTGACCATTCATTTTCCGCAACAATCTTGACTTTACCTGATGTAACATTAGGAAGTTCCAAGGTTTGTCACTCATTTCTTGCATGGTGACAAGACACGGTCGATTGCTTTGAGAACTGGAAACAGAACAATAACAGTTACAATGCATGGAAGGCAGTTTGCAGATAATTGGAATGTTTGTAGCTAAACCCCAATTGTAGTTTGAAGAAATATTGGTCTTTGTTCCTGAATCAAGCTCCACCTACATTGTCCTAATATTTGATAACTATGGTGTAGGAAAGCCATTCTCATGGTATAATAGTTTTTATATGTACTCTATCATGGAAAATGACTGGACCTAGATGTATCTGAGAAAGGATCTTCATTGGACTATGTTTCTTTCTTCAATGTTTAATATGAAAACTGTTTTTGTTGCTGTGTTGTCTCATTCTCCATAGGTACTTTTTCTTTACAATGTTAAACTAAGAAAATGAAATGCTTCCTTAATCAAAGATCACCTATAGTGCACAGACACTTATAAATGGAATACACAGTAAAGAAATAGCTTATTCTTCTATTCCAATGTCTTTGTAGCAACTACTAAAGAACAATCAAAGTAAACATGACACATTAGAAAATAAGAGTATATTCTTAGTATATTTCACTTTGAGGACTTTATGCCTACATTTCCTTTATATTTGGTAAGACCTACTAAAAAACTTCTAAACAAACTAAATACTGTTTCTATACAAGAAATTTATTCTCAGGCAAATGTTGAAACACTTATTCAATAAAAAAAATTTTTGCAATATAATTCACTATCTTTAAATCTGGGCATATCTATAATTTACCATCATGCCCGAGCACAGTGATCCTCTCCTAGTCATTGATATGACCCAAGCAAAAGTATGGAGAATTGCAAGGGACATGCGGCTTCTGGAAAAGAACAAAAGTAAGTTGTCCTCTTTTTCCAAGGAAAAGATACAATGCAAATTGTTTCTTGCTTCCAAGTAATAAGAGCCAATAACCAGTCTAACTTGTTCCTAACTAATCTCCTAATTTATAGCTATTGAGATAAAATATACTTCCTAATTGGAAAAGAAAATCTTTAAGAGATAATGTCTATTATTTCTTAATTGAATACTCTATTTAATAAGGGAAGAAATCCATCCAATCTTTAGCAAAGAGTCCGTTCGGAATTCGATTTGAATTAGGAAACTTCTATGCGCAAGAAGATCCAGAGCATTCCAATTGAATTAGCAAACTTCTATGTGCAAGAAGATCCCGAGCTTTCCAGACTTGACAGCAAGAATTAGACGCACCCTCACCAAACTGTGCACAAGTTTTCTGAAAAATCTCCCTTTAACCTCTTTTTGCTCCACAACCCCTACAATTAACATGCTTTACCAAATATGATAGAATCTATCTATTAATACAATATTTGGTCAAAAATTGAGGGGAAAATATCCACAAATTTATTAACAAAATGCATCCTATCAATAATTGTGAAATCCAACCCCTATGAATTTGGGATTCAATTCTAATTACGTGATAAACATAGTAGCCAAACAGCTATACTGGAATTGGGGCTCCAATTTATATTTTGTAACTCCAATTTCATAGAACCAAGCACACTCAAAAAATAAACTACAATAAAATAGAAACTTACTCGTAGAATTGAAAAAATCAATAAAAGATATCTAGATATGAAAAAAACCAATAAAAGATTTCTAGATAACATATTCTTTTAAAAAAAGATTTGATATTTTTTTATTATTTGTATAGCTTAATAGTTTCAAACAATATAAAAATACCTTAGTTGTCAATTATCCGGATGCTTTCTTCAAGTTTTCCATTGTCTCTCGGATGCTTTCTTCAAGTTTTCCATTGTCTTCGAGAGACAATGAGAACCGCTACATTTGAAGTTGCTGATGTACTCTTCCAAGTTGGGGTTTAGGCCGCTTCTATGCTAACTTTTACATCTGAAGTTGAATTGCCTAGAGCTGCTACAGGTGAAGTTAGACTCGACAGATCATGGTTGCTTGCTTTCCGCAAATGCAATAGTTAATTTTGTGATTTTTTTCTTTTCTTGTTCTTTTAAAATATTCATGTACTTTGGAGGTCAGGTTAATGCCCTCTCCTTTTGTAACTTTTGTTATATTTAATAAAATTTTAGTTAGCATCCCACCCCATGTACGAGGTTTGCTAACCAAAAAAAAAAAAAGGGAATTTCGCCAATTTGGTCCCTAAACATTTTCACTTAAATCAATTTCGTCCTTCATTAAATATTTTAATCAATTTAGTCTCTGAACTAGTTTTTTACTTTCAATGTAGGACTTTTTACTACATTTTACTCAATTCGCGTGGACCAAAGGGGTATAATTGTCACACTGGCTTAATCTGCTGCAATTATCCACTGAAACGGATTAGATGTCATTATCCCGCCCATTTAAATGGTTGATTACTAAATGGTTGATTACTAAATGTCAAACATTTTTAGAGTTAAATATATTTTGTAGAATCATTTAAGAACCAAATGATAATTGGGATGTAGTTTAGAGGAAAATCAAGGTTGATTGGTGAGATAAAAAAAAGTTGTGTGTAAGTTCAAGAATTTTCTCGTTGTTTTTTTCTTTCTTTTTTTTTCAAGCTTTTTCTCGAAAGACGTGTCACTATTATCCCTCACCTTTTATATATCACAAGAACAAGCAAACACACACACACACACACATGTAACTTACACTTTCTGGTTTTTTACTTTTCACAAGGAGTTGAATTTTGTCTGCTTCTTTCTGTGGATGGAGGCATAGTTTCTTCTCAAGTATAAGGATTAAATAAGCAACTACTCATAGAGCAGTTAGCCACTAAAGAGTTTTAAAATTCTCATTGAGTGCAGGCCAAGGTATCATGACCTACATTCTAAAAAATTTAAATTTTTTTGAAAAAATTTCACCAACAGGTACTCAGATACCCGTTTGAATAGGTGGTGATTCAGTCTCTGGCAAAAAAAAAAAAAACCGTATGAGGATTAAATACTGGATTTTTATGATATAAACTGTGTGTATAGGTACACCATCACAAGCTTTGTGAGATGCTGTAATTTGTACACCTCGTCCACAATGGAGCCTCTCTAATAACTGTCAATCTCACAGGAATTATTGGGCAGAAATGTGCCCCACATGTTTGAACCATTTATTTCATTTGCTGATCTTGCTACCAATAGTAAAAACGATAGCATTTGTTTTGTTTATTAATTTGCTAGTGACTCGAGACAAAACGAGGTCGGTGAAAGCAAAATTAAATTGATTAATCAAGATTTCATTCTGTGGCATATGTGGTAGCAACAAAATTAAGTTTCTCTCAACCAAATTACAAATAAAGTGGGCAGACAATTTAGCGAAAACATATATTCAAAAATCTTTGAATAAAATGGATTAAGTTAGTTACCCATAGTGGGTTATAAAAGTAAAATTCTGATCAAATTTGTTTTAAGGGGCATATCACAACTGGGGTATAATCTTATAGGTGTGTAGTGTTATGTCGTTTATCAAAGTAAGTGTAGTTTAAAGAAGGTATGTTATGAAGTTAAACTTTTATGTAATATTTGCAAGTATGTATGCTTCCAAAATTGGAAAAGAAGAAATTGACTTAAAATGCCAAGTTAAAGTTAAGATTATAAAACCCTTAGCTTATTGAGATCATAGTATGTAAGATACAGGAGTGCTATAATATAAAACATTATAGATATCAAAGAATACAATGTGGTACTTTTTTATCTTAGTTTTTGTTATCCCTAAATCGCTCTCATGTCTTTTAATTAGAATTATTGCATTTCAATATGGCACTAATTAAAAGAAATAAAACACTGCAATTGATTACATCTCAATAATGTTAATAATTACAATTAAAAATTGCCCATTAAAAATTATTTACCTATCCCTAGACTCCATTTCCAATTATTATATAGATCAAAATTTCTTAATCGAAGCATGAAAAATTTCTCATTAGCCAATTGAGATTCTAAAAAAAATGAATGTAAAAAAAAATAGACACTCTAAAAAAAATAGAGAAACATACAAGGAAAAAGATCCCTTATTCATTTGTATATCTTCCTACAAATATCACAAGTAAATTTCACAATTATCTGCTTTTTACAAATATGAAGAAATTTAAAAAATGAAATGAAAAATCCAACTATTTCAATCAAATGAATTTAACTATCTCACAAATAGAGCTTTTCTCTTTCTCATTGAGAACATTTTCCCCCCATTGGTGGGAGCTCAAGACTATTTCAAATTTCCAAAAATTCAAACCTACCAAATTCCCAGTCTCAAACACAGATTTTCTTAGCTGATAAGCCCGGACAAGAGTAAATGCAAAGAAGTAACTACAGGAACTAATTTTAACAGCAAAGATTATAAATGCTTAGCTGCAATGAAGTAGAAGATGCAAGCCGGAACACAAGATTAAAGAAGTAAAAGCTAGACAATGGTGGGCTGGATCTACACAGACATAAATCTGTCCAACTTGAGGCCAGTTCATACTCTTTCAACCCTTTGTTTAGCTAGCTTTTCATTTTTTTTCCTTTCTTTTTCTTTTATTTCCCAGCTTGGCATTTACGTAGTGGAAAAAGCTGATTTTCTTTTGAGCTGTTTTGGAGTAGTTAGCTTCTATACATTATCAGATAGATTTGGTATTCCTTTAATATCTCAGCTCGTTACTATGGCAGAAGAGGTGACAAAGATAATGCAAAAGTTTGCCTTAAACAACCAAGAATGCAATATAACAGATCTCGATGTAGGAGATTCTAGTCTTAGTAGACAGGAATGTTTGCTAAGTTTGATGGGGAAAATCCAGGGTGAAAAGATAGCCAACTTTATTGGAGTTAAATACTTTGTCACTAATGCCTGGGGCTACCCTAAAGATTTGAAAGTGACAGATTGGGACCTAACCTATGCCAATTTATAAACCCAGGAGAGGAAAGTCGAGAAAGGATAGCAAATGGGGGGCCATGGATAGTGGATAACCAACTGCTAGTTCTGAACAAATGGTATGAAGGAATTGAGGATGACCAAGATGCATTCGGAATAGCCCCTCGAGGTATGTTATGAAGTTAAACTGTTATGTAATATTTGCAAGTATGTATGCTGCCATAATTGGAAAAGATGAAATTCACTTAAAATGCCAAGTTAAATGCTACTTTTAGTTAAGATCATAAAACCCTTAGCTTACTAAGATCACAGTGTGTAAGATACAGAAGTGGTATAATATAAAACATTTAGATATCATAGAATACAAAGTGGCATTTTTTATCTTAGTTTTTGTTATTCTTAAATCACCCTCATGTCTTTCAAATAGAATTATTGTATTTCAATGTGGTACTAATTAAAAGAAATAAAATACTCCAATTGATTACATCTCAATAATGTTGATAATTACAATTAAAAATTGCCCATTAAAAATTATTTACTTATCCTTAGACTCCATTTGCAATTATTATATAGATCAAAATTTCTTAATCGAAACATGAGAAATTTCTCATTAGCCCTTTGAGATTGTAAAAAAATCAATGTCAAAAAATAGATAATATGAAAAAAAAAACAGAAAAACATACAAGGAGAAAAGATTCTTTATTCATTTGTATATTTTCACACAAATATCACAAATAAATTTCACAATTATGTGCTTTTTACAAATATGAAGAAATTTAAAAAATGAAATGGAAAATCCAACTATTTCAATCAAATGAATTTAACTATCTCACAAATAGAGCTTTTCTCTCTCTCACTGAGAGCCTTTTCCCCCCATTGGTGGGAGCTCAACATTCTTTCAAGGGAAATTTGCCAAATTGGTCCCTATCATTTTCACAAAAAACTTTTTTGGTGCCTAACATTTAAAATCAATCAGAATAGTCCCTAACATATAAATTATAAGCCAGTTTGGTCCTAGTACTCGTATTTGCTCATTTCTCTGACTAAAAATAGCACACCTCTCTCACGTGGGCATAATTTCAAGGGTAAAATCGAAAAACATTCATTAATCCATGGTTTTAGACTAAAGAAAGAGAATATTCTCTTCAAAGTTCAAGCTCTCCAATGGCTACTCTTCTATCACTCCTCCTAGAGTCAATCTTGAGTCATTTTCCCTGGACCTACTCTATCAGATGCATTCCACCATCGCCACATTGGCAACTCAGTGTTTCAGGGGGTGAGAGAGGTTATTATTATTCCTCAAACAGGAGGTAAAGAAGGAAGGCACTTGAAGGTGCAAGTCTTGGTGGATACTTTCCAGCCACTAATGAGGGGCACTATTGTCAAAATGATTGGTTCCATGAGATGGATAAAGTTTAAATATGAGAGATGCCCAAATTTCTACTACACAAGTGTAGTTATTGGACATAGCGAAAAGGGTTGTAAAACAAGAGTTTCAGTGGGGAGTGGACAACAAGAGAACCAATATAGACCTTGGATGAGAGCAAACCCTAGGAAAGGATTCCCACAAAAAGAAACTAATAGCTACAGATTCCCTTCCAAAAGGAGTTACTGGGGAGTACTAAATGAGGAAGTAGTTCGAAAAGAGTCAAGCAAGGAGGAATTAGTTTCCAACCAATGTATCCAAAGGGAGAATGAAACAGATAGAGGGAGCAACAAGGTAAATACCTTTAGAAGTGAGGAAACAAAAGCAGCAAACAGATGCATCAAATGCAAGGCAAAGGGAGGAAGGAATGGAGGCAAGGGACTTGATGGAACTTCACATTGCAACACAAAAAGCATCTGAGGGACACAAGATGGGGATTGGCGTTGTGGCCAAGCTGAATGGAACAAGAATCACGGCTGACTGGGCGCTAGTGGACAGGACCTCGCTACTGGACATCCAAGATGAAGCTGCAGCAGTGAGACTGGCACTCATCAAAGTAACGCAGCTTGGTTGGCACAGGATTAAAGTCATAAACGTCAATAAACATCTTATTGCCATGCTGAAAAGTGGGAAAGGAGACAATCCGAACATAATCACGTTAGTGGAAGATATACTTGCTCTAGCTAATCTGTTTCAAATGTGCTTTTTTGAAGTAGGAAAAAATAGTAATATGTCTCTATGTAAAAGCATTAGTCGTTATGCTCTAAGCATAGTTATAGATGAAGAGAGAATTTTTGTCTCTTCTTAGTGTCATCGTACACTTTGTATTGGTGGTTGAGCCATTGCTCAAATATTGTAAAGTTTGGTTTGCTATAAAATTCATCTATCGTTTCCGAAAAAAAAAAAGAGAAAACAAGAGCAATGCTGACAAAGATTATAGACACAAATTAGGGTAATATCTTCAAATGTGACAATGATCCAACAAAGAATATGATGGGAACTTAAAACTAGATGCTGTTATAAAACACTACTATGATTACTAGTATTTAACAGGTATGTCAAACATGTTAATGGTGGAGTAAAATGAAAAAAAAAATAACAGTGGGATAGAAAAAACACTTTAAAGTGTAAAATATCTCCAAATTGGAAATTGAGATGCAATGCGAATGTCACATACAATTTATTGTTGTAAAGTACAAACATGACTCTAAATAGAAAAGTTTAGGGTAAAAAGCGTTTAACTTAAAATTTAGGATTAAATGTTGGAGTTGATATTAAATTGAAAGAGAAAAGGAAAGAGATGGATAAAAATAAAAAAAAATAAAAATGATGGTCAAGTGCCGTGAGAAGTTAAACTTCTTTCAACATTTCTAAATTTTAGCATTAACCTATGTTCTTCCTTTATTTTTCTTCTTTTGTTAAAAAATAATAAATAAATAAAAATTAGGAACTATTTTGACTTTGCATTCTGAAGATGCATGCATAGTTAAATATTTAAATGCTCTGAACTAGTGAACTTTACAATTTCTCTACCTATTGAAATTCTCCATTATGTGCAGTTACCCATCAAATAAGACGACCGAAGCTATTACTATCAGATTAAAATGATTGCTCTAACCTCAAATAAATTAACTTGTGGAAGTTTAGAGACACCATGTTTGTGTGCTTCACTTATTTTCCGCTCACTATTTGATATCCAAATTCAGCACTTAAAGTTAATAGATTCAGATCTTAATATGTTCAGATATGTTTGATAATAAAAAATTAAATATTTGAATTAATTAAGTGGTACTGAATTTTTTAGGCAAAATTTGCTCCCAAAAATAAGTGATAAAGTATTTACTTATCACTTAATATGATATACACTCAAATGTATTTAATTTCATACTTAATAATTTAATAATTTAATGGATTCAGATTTCAGATTTCAATTTTCAAAGTTTAGTTTTATCAAACGCCACCTAATGTCCTATAGTATTAAGCGTATTACTAAGCTATTAGTTCTAACATGTCACATCAGACATGTTTCTCTTTTGCCACATTTTATGCTTATGCCTATTAGTTCATGTTTACCTTTTGAGTAGGGTGAATAACAACATTTGAATTCTTTACCTCCATAGAATGAGCTTCGACCACTAGACTATCAACCAATGGCATATTATACCACTTAATTCCATGATAAAATGGTCTTTATAGTAGGAAAATTTGAATATTCACATACACATGCATACATATACATATACATATACATATATACATACATACATACAAATACACACACATGTATGTATGTATATATGAAGTACTAACTCTAATTAGCCATTTTCTCTCTCTTAGGTGACATGCATAATTATTTGATGAGTCATTTGAATATTTAGAATTTAGCCATATTTGTATCCAATTCCTCTCTAATTAGTTAATTTTTTCTTATAGTTTTCATCTCTTCTAACAATTTTTATCTTTTCAAATAAACTTAAAACTGAATATTCATTGATAAATGAATTGCTACATCTTGTGTATTTAATTGAGCACAAAATTAGTTCTAGGTTTACGACCATTGTTAAAATTTAATTATACATGCACATATACATGTATGTGTGTGCACTTGTGTGTGAAAGTATTAAAAATTTAATTAACCATTTCTCTCTCCTCGATAGCAAGCCTAATTGAAGAAAATTTGTAGGTCATTTGCATACTTGGGTTTTATCCATATTTGTATCGAACTCTTCACTAATTAATAGGTTATTTACTTTTTCTCTCTTCTAACAAAAAAATATATATCTTTTTTAATAAATTTGTTTACCCTTTGTATCAGTACGACTTAAATTTACTTAGTTTAATTATTAAATCTATAGATTTATTAAATCTAGAGAAATTAAATATTCCTTCATGAAAAATAATGTTTGGATCTTTAGTATTTAATTTGGTAGAAATATATAGTTCTAGGTTCATGGTCATTTAATAAAATTTTAATTATTTTGATAGGGTGTTAATTGTTGATTATTTTATTATTAATTTCCCCTTTGTCCTTGCCAAATATTGTTTTAATTATTAATATTTACTTATATTTGGTATCTGGATTTAATTTCAGGGAATGAAGCAGAAACTACAAAAAAAGGAGGTATTTTCTGGAGAAAATGGAGACTTCTAAATACTCCACAGACCTGGCCCACATTGCTGAGAAGAACCGGACTTCCATTCCCCTTTTTTACTGACTAAGAGTCCTCCTACCAAGAGAAAACATAATACAAGGAATTTGGCAGAGCTTTCTTTTGAGTACTTGGACTCTCAATTTCGGCGGGGACCACGGATAAGAAGCATGAGTCATTTGGACTCTTGGAAAAGAAACGTACAAAGGCTTGTGAAATGGAATTGGACTCTCAATTCCGGCGGGGACCACTAGAGATAGCATTAGACTTTCTTTTGGCTTTAAAAAGGGAGAAACGTACAGAGGGTTGGTGGCTGAGTTTTTAGAGACAGTTTAGTTTTCTTTCTTTTCATTATGCATGCGTTTTCTTTGGTTCGTATGTACGCCAGAAGTATTGTGACAATCTTGCGTGGGTTCTCCTCAATAGGGATGAACTAAATCCCTTCTTCTAGTCAAGAACAATGGAGAATTTGGTTCGACTTAAATTGTGAGATCTAATCGATTTTAGCTTTCCTATTATTTTCTGGTATCCGTATATTTTCTTATGGTTATTGTATTATTAAATTGTCCTGGGCTCGGATGTTAGATTAATTCAATAACCTAGAGCCAATTAGAATAATTAAATCCGTAATTGTTTGATTGTTTTAAATTAGTGGTAACTGGCATAATCAAGATTATGTCAGGAAAATATACGGGCTAATTAGTAGACAACCCTCGTAGCGTGTTATCTGATTAGAACAGGGTTTCTCTAAATCTTAAGACAATTGTGAAATTTAATTCTATGGTCGTACCTAGGATTATTTTGCAATTAGGGCAATAGCTAACGGTCGTACCTTAGCTATCGATAATTATGGAGGAATTGATTGTCATCGTTTGTTTAACAATTATAACTTGTTTGTCAGTTTATATGTGGAATATTCTTGCATCGATGATCAATTAGAAGAACCATTTCCGAAGTTGCTTCTTGACTAGAGCTGTCCAATACTATTTGAGTTTCTATAGTTTGCTATTTAATTTCTATTTAATTGTAATAATTGATTAGTATAGTTCATTGTTAATTTTCCTAAAATCCCCCGTTGTTAATTTGAGCTTTAAAAGAGACAAATATCTCCAGTCCCTGTGGATTCGACCCTACTTATCACTGTCTACATAAATTATATTTTATTTGAGCAGGTATTTATTATTGCACAGGATTCGACAACCTGTCAATTTTTGGTGCCGTTGCCGGGGATTTTTTTTTTTTTTTTTGTATATAGTTGATGGCTGCTAACATTCCGTATTTTGATGATAGACTGGATTTTATTCCTGAATGGAGTTATGAGACTCGTGTTTTTCCTAATGATCAATTGACTGTTGCAGATTGTGGAAGTTATTTTTTTTCAGGTTATTCAACCGACATATGCCCCGCATTTTAAGATAACCTAAGTGCTCCAATTGATAATTTTGGAGATTCTTCACCTCAGTATCAAATGTGGTATGACCCTTATTCAAACGGGTATGATCAAGGATGGTGGGATGATTCCAATTTCAATTATACGACCGGGCCGATGGATTTTCAACAGCAAGAGTCTCAACAACCATTATCCATGCCAGATCCGTCTCTAGAAGAAATGATGAAGCAGTTAATTGCTAATCAACAAAAGATGAATTCTGACCTACAAAGCATGAGGAATCAATGGGGACAAGTGCAATCATTGCAAACTCAGGTCAATCAATTGATGATAGCAATTAACCGCCTAGAATTCCAAGTCCAAGAAAGACTCTCAAATTATGAAGAATTGCCCTCACAAACCATCGTCGACCTTGAAGAAGATGAGAGTGCAATTATTCTGACAAGTGACATGGAGCTACAAGAGTCTCAAGAAAATGGATCTAAAAAGGCAATTGAAAAGGAAGTTGAACTGCAAGAAATGAGACCCCAACATCAACTCGTTCAAGTGAATGAATCCAGTGAACAATTTCCAAATGCGGTGACATCTTCTCAATTCTTTAATCAATATTTTCCAGACTTCTATTCTTCAACTCCTGTTATTGAGATTGATTTTATTATATCAGAAAATTTTAAATTTCATGATAGAAATAAGTTAAGAGCGGTAATGGCAAAATATGTTGAACCAATAAATGCACGTGATGGAGGAGTGGGTGAAGAATCCAGATTATTGTTGACCAGTTTGGCGCCATCTATTAGTTCATGGAAGCTCGTAGCTCGTGTGCTCAAGAATTACTCTATTAACGAGGGTTATTAGGATTATATAAAAGATGAAGCACTGAAACGAGCCACAAGATTTTATCCTCCCTGAGCAGACATGACAATGTCTAGCCAAAGACGTTAAAGAATGACGCTTTTTGGGAGGCAACCCAAATATTGATTTTATTGTTTTTCGTTGTTAAATTCTTTAATTATGTCGTTTCTTATTTAGGTTGTGGTCGATTTTAATGTTTTCCTCCACTATGGTTAGGACAGCAATCTTGGCGTGCCCACGTGGTGTTTGTGACTCCTGAGATCAGTGGACGTTTACCCATTTTGACGTGCCCACGCGGTGTTTGACGACCCAAAACATGAATTCAAAAAAAAAAATCAATAAATTTTTTTTTAACATTATTTTCCTTTTTAACCTTAAGTTCTGCTTTCTTTTCCAAAATTCAAAACTTTGAAATATAAATTTTTGAAAAGAACCAAAAAAAAAAATCTTCTTCTTTTTTTTTTTTTTCTCTTTTCTTTTTCTTTCTTTCTTTCTTTGTTTTTTCTTTCTTTCTTTTTCTTTTCTTTCTTTCCCTTTTCTTCTTCTTCTTCCCCGCTGCTTGGCTTTTTCTTTTTTGTTCTTTTCTTCTTCGGCCGACGCTCCTCCATCGCGCGTCGCCGCCTCCCTCGCTCACCTCCAACTCGCCGCGCCTCTCTCTTCTCACCGCGACAGCCGCACGCCACCAGCTCCACCTCGCGCCACCTACTACCAGAGCAAGCCGCCTGCCCATGCCACCGCCACCCTCTCTTTCTCCATCATCTCTCCTCTCTCCCCTCGCGGCTGTCCACCACTCAATGCTGCTCACGAGCTCCACCGGCCCCCCCCAGTTCACTTTTCCCTCTCTCTCCGCGCCCAGCGCCGCCATTGCGCGCTGCCCGTGTGCACGGCCGTCCACCACCGAACACCACCTCACTCCTCTTCCTCGTGCGCTGCCTTCGAGTGCCACAAGCTGCCTCAATGCTGTCCGCTTTTCCCTCCACCATGGACCTCCACTGGCCACCAACTCCTCTCCGCCGCTCGATCTCTCTCCTTCCAGCGCCACCAGCCGCGAGCTACCCAGCGCCGCAAGCCACAGCCACAGCCACAACCGTACCTCCCTCTAGCCAGCTCTCCTGTTCCATTTTGCCGCCAACCGCCACGCGTTTCTCTCCCACAGGCCACGGCTGTTGCCTCTACCGTTCCCCACTGCCACCAACGACGCCGTTGGGCAGTGGGCAGGTATCTCTGTGTCCCTCTATTTCCGAGTTGTACTTTACTCTCTCGCATTCTTAGAGTCCGTTCTTGGGCTCACTTGAGGACTCTATGGTTCAATTTCTACTTGACGCAGTCCGTGGCCATTGTGCTGTCACTTCGAATTATTGATTTGTAGGAGCCATTGCTGCGATTTTGGGTTACATCATTTTTGCATGAGACTAACATTCAGATCACCATTGCTTATTGGTTGTAATTGCTGCTTTGTTGAGGCATTTGTCTAGACACTAGGTGCCTAGAATTACATTTTCTTGCTTGGGGTGGCCGTTTATGTTACTTTATTATCTGTAAGGTATACCAGTGATACTAGTTGTAGTAATTTGCATACAATTTCTTAATTCGATGTGATTGAGCTTTTGTGACTGAGTTGCTAGAATTTTTGGTTGGTTGAGTTGTGCAATTGACTGTCCAATTGGAGACAGTTGTTGAGATTTTGGGTGGAATTGTGTCTAATTGCTGACATTTGTGGATTGTGTCCAATCGGGCAATATTTGGGTCTAATTCCCTTGTTTGGGAGTTTTCGGGCAAGAGATTTCAGTTACTTAGTTCATTGAAGCACTTGCTGCGCTTCTGGGCTGCCTTGATTCTGCATTTGACCAAATTGGGCCCATAGGTGCTTATTGACTGCATTTGCTATCAGTGTTGGGGTATTTGTAAAACCTGTGGGTGATTGAATTGTGCATTTTGTTCATGGGGTTGGCTTTTCAATTGTTGTTGCTTTGAATTTCCTGTTTCCATTATTTGTTGGCCATTGTTGTCTCTTGTCAATTGGAGTGATCTTTAGAACCAATGGTGAGGCCATGGTCATCTTCTAGGTCTAGGACACCTAGAATCTCACATGGCACAGAATTTGGCAGCATTTATGCACTATGCAAGTCTTTCTCCTCAGTTCCCGCCCGACCCGCCCCTATTTTGACGACTTCAGGGAAGTACCGTTGCCCTTCGCCTTGCAATTACTGTTTATTTGTCACATTGAGGGCAATGTGTGATTTAGGTGTGGGGGGAATCAGTTGTGGTACTAGTATTTTCAGTTTTCGATTTTTAGGTGTTTTTCCTTTGTTTTTACTTTGATATTTATCTCCTTTTTCGTTTATTTTCTTTTCTTTATCCGAGTGGTCAGTTCGTATTTGAATACCAAGTTTGATGTTGGTTGTTGAGCCCCAATTCTACTATTGTCAAGTTTTAATAATAAAAGTGTATCAAGTTAATGTGGTTGAGTTCAAGAATATCTCTTTGGTGAATAGCAATAATTGCTTAACTTTTCCAATTTTTGGTTAACTTTTCTAGGCATAGGGAATTATTGTTGGCATTTTTCATGTGAATTAGTCCAATTATTAATTTTAGTTCTCCATGTTTGGAAATTTGAGGCCGGTTGCTGTTATTTTTGTGTTATGTTTAGTTATTGTACTATATGGTTGTAAATAAGAGTTGACTGTACTCCGCTAGTGGTTACTATTGAGTAATCGGGGACCTTCACCTAAAGTATCGATTCTCGCGTCAAAAGGTAGTAGTTACTATGAGTGCGTGGTCCCGTAGCAATCAAGGTTTGTAAAATCGGGATCCTACGTAGGATCGATTTTAGTTTCACAGAATCGGATTGTAGAATCGTAAGATCCTACCAAAAGCTCCTAATTGCAATTAAAGGTTGCAATTCTTTGATAAATTACAAATATACCACAAATATTTCATTTACTTGCAAAATGGAGCTTCGTATTTCACAAATTTACAAAAAAATTGTAGGATCGTACGATCTTACGATCCTACACGATCCTACCGATCCTGCTACTAGCAATTGGAGCTGAGTAACCGGGCTCCTCCATCTGGCAAATGTTGGAGTTCGCGTCAAAAGGCTCTAAGGGCTATAGACTAAATCTTTTGTTACTCAAAAAAAAAAAAAAAGAAACAAAAACAAAACAAAAAGAAAAAAAAATAAAATAAAGATTGTGTTAGTATGTGAATAAGTCAGCTTATCGGTTCGTGATCTTAATGTCGAGATTTTGGTTAATAGTTGGACCATTTGATGATAAATATGAGCAACCATTCTTTTTTCTTAGATTAGTTTGCTTTAAATTGGTGGAGTTGGTGGTTGGGAAGCTAACTGGGGTGATTTTTCTTGGATCTTAACTTGTGAAGCTTGATATATGTTTTTCTGGATATCTTGGCAATACGGTAGTTGGAGCAACAGCCATTGTCAAATTTTGGTGTTCAATTGATGTTCTCATGCTTGAGAGCAAGCATGGTTCAGGTGTGGGGGGAATTGATAGGGTGTTAATTGCTGATTATTTTATTATTAATTTCTCCTTTGTCCTTGCCAAATATGGTTTTAATTATTAATATTTACTTATATTTGCCAATCTGGTCAGCAGCTTCCAAGTAGAGTTCGGTCGCTGATTAATTTGGATGCAATAGGTTATCCATACATTCGCAGATTTACTGTGTAGGAGTAGTACTCCTAGTTCTCCGGCATGTATTGAAGGTTGGGATTTTTTCCACCTTCTTGGTTTTTTCCTTTACAATAAATAAATGATCGGGGGTTTTCCCTTTTATTAAAAAAAAATATTTGGTATCTGGACTTAATTTCAGGGAATGGAGCAGAAAACTACAAAAAAGGAGGTATTTTCTGGAGAAAATGGAGACTTCTAAATACTCCACAGACCTGGCCCACATTGCTGAGAAGAACCGGACTTCCATTCCCCTTTTTTACTGACTAAGAGTCCTCCTACCAAGAGAAAACATAATACAAGGAATTTGGCAGAGCTTTCTTTTGAGTACTTGGACTCTCAATTTCGGCGGGGACCACGGATAAGAAGCATGAGTCATTTGGACTCTTGGAAAAGAAACGTACAAAGGCTTGTGAAATGGAATTGGACTCTCAATTCCGGCGGGGACCACTAGAGATAGCATTAGACTTTCTTTTGGCTTTAAAAAGGGAGAAACGTACAGAGGGTTGGTGGCTGAGTTTTTAGAGACAGTTTAGTTTTCTTTCTTTTCATTATGCATGCGTTTTCTTTGGTTCGTATGTACGCCAGAAGTATTGTGACAATCTTGCGTGGGTTCTCCTCAATAGGGATGAACTAAATCCCTTCTTCTAGTCAAGAACAATGGAGAATTTGGTTCGACTTAAATTGTGAGATCTAATCGATTTTAGCTTTCCTATTATTTTCTGGTATCCGTATATTTTCTTATGGTTATTGTATTATTAAATTGTCCTGGGCTCGGATGTTAGATTAATTCAATAACCTAGAGCCAATTAGAATAATTAAATCCGTAATTGTTTGATTGTTTTAAATTAGTGGTAACTGGCATAATCAAGATTATGTCAGGAAAATATACGGGCTAATTAGTAGACAACCCTCGTAGCGTGTTGTCTGGTTAGAACAGGGTTTCTCTAAATCTTAAGGCAATTGTGAAATTTAATTCTATGGTCGTACCTAGGATTATTTTGCAATTAGGGTAATAGCTAACGGTCGTACCTTAGTTATCGATAATTACGGAGGAATTGATTGTCATCGTTTATTTGATAATTATAACTTGTTTGTCAGTTTATATGTGGAATATTCTTGCATCGATGATCAATTAGAAGAACCATTTCCGAAGTTGCTTCTTGACTAGAGCTGTCCAATACTATTTGAGTTTCTATAGTTTGCTATTTAATTTCTATTTAATTGTAATAATTGATTAGTATAGTTCATTGTTAATTTTCCTAAAATCCCCCGTTGTTAATTTGAGCTTTAAAAGAGACAAATATCCTCAGTCCCTGTGGATTCGACTCTGCTTATCACTGTCTACAGAAATTATATTTTGTTTGAGCAGGTATTTATTATTGCACAGGTTTCAACAACCTGTCATATTTCAAAAAATATCTATCAATTTTTTGGGTAGACATTATAGTATTAATCAATATTATTATATCATAGTAAAAGCATGTACAGAAGTTTTAAAAAATTGGTATGGTAACTAAACACTTAGAATGCATCAATTTTCTAAAGCCAATTTTAAAGAATATGTAAGAAGAATGACTTGAATTATTCATACTATATTCACAAACAATTAGAAAAAGAATAAATCTTATACACACTGACACCATATATACTATCATCATTGGATCTATGATACATGTGCAAAAATTAAATTTTAAATTTAAATATTACATAATTCTTATTCATCCAAAACTGACGATATATACACTATTAGTGTAGGAAAGGTTAATCGATTAGAAAAAAATAAAAAGTGTGCTAGGCACGAGCTAAATACTAGTATAATTTGAGAGGAGATTAGGAATTTATATTGACATTGGAATAGCTTCAAATTTAAGGGCAAAAAGGACTCCAGGATAACTGGAAAAACAAAAGTTTTGCAGATCCAAATGGATACATCTAAAAGACTATGGGATTAACTTGAAAATGACACGAAAGTAGATCGAGCAAAATAAATTTAATCAAATCTGAAAATTGAAAATTTTCCGCTTGTCTAGGTATCCTTCAACGAACCTATTTAACCTTTCTCATTTCCTTGCACGCGCCCGCAAGTCATGGTGTCAACAGAGAAATCAGTGGACTTTGGTTGCCGACTCATTTGAAACCAATTTAAACTTAAATTGAAAATTTTGATAAACCAAGGAATACACTTTCGTTTAAAGTTCAAAGACCAGGATGCTCACTTTACCTAAATTTTATGAGCTTCATGGATAGAATCACCATGCCATATAGATGTGATGCGTATTCCACAAAAAGATAGCCTTAAGCATGGAGTCAATGGAGGAACTCAAATCAATTTGTTCTACTGTAATTGTGGTTGCCAATTTGCCAAGCAAGGCCTTAATTTTTGTTTATTAGATCTGAGAGTTTTTTCAAAAATTTGTATGCCAAATTTAGGATTTTTAGGCCCTCCTATCAATATTCATCCTAGAATTTCAAATTTGTTGTTACAAAATTTCTTTCCAACAATGATGACACGCATTGTTCTTTGCCTTTAGAAAATGTTTTGCAACTTAGAACCCTTTAACTTACTTGTATCGCTTGATTAGTTCTTACTAATAGGACCCCAAAAGGAAAAAAGGGAAAATGAAAGGCAAGAAAGTTAAACCCATTTGGATGGCCGTGCTTCAATGTCCAAGAAGTTGGGGGGAATCCAGAATTTGTATTCCAAGTCAATTGTCAAGGTTCAAATTACATTCCTTTTCACCATTACGAGGTAGCCAAGGTCCTGTCTAAATCAACTTGACCATTCTTCTAAAAGGAAAAAAGCTGGACGCTTCTTGTAATGACTTATCCAGATTCTTCAGCAAACCAGCCAACCATTTGTTGTTTAGAGGTCCATATCACACATATTGCCAGTTAAAATTTCTCTATAATCCATATCAAAATCGCGATTGGGATTATCAAATTCTTAATGTGGCTATATAGTTCACCTCTACTCGTGGCGTCCCCGTCTTTTCTTCACATAGCTTTTCCCCTAAATCTACCTTTCTAATTGTAAAGAATCAGATCATTATTTAGGTGATTCAGCCAAAAGAAGAAAAACCAAAAAGATGTTTATTTAGGTGTAATATATGTGAAGAAGACAAAACTTTAGAGCCGACCATAACATAAAATGGACCATCTTGTACGAAACAAATCACATGCCCGATGAAGACAACTACAGCTTAAAAACGATTTACACAAAATCAATACACAACCAAGTGAAAAGATTTTTGTATGTATATGAAAAAAAAGAGAATTTCAATCAATTAGAGAAAGCCGAACCAATGGTAACAAATACGTGAAAAACATGCAACAAAAAAAAAGAACAACAGATAAAAGGGATTTTCATCACGTCTTGGAAACCAATAAAGAAATAATACTATAAAGCTCCAAAATTTTCTTACAAACACAGATTCTCTGTAGCTCCAATGCATGATTCGTGCATGTTTTCCACGGACAGATTATATAAATTTTAGTTTCGAACTCTGAAACAATTGATTTAACAAGTTTTAGTTTAAAGGCCAAGTTTTTCTCCTATAAGTTTTTTTAACAACGTTATATATATTAACTCAAAAAACTCCTCAAAATTTTTAATATACACACTTCAAAAATACCAAAAAATACAAAAAAAAAAAAAATTCCCTTCTTTCCTTTCTTTTTCTTCCTCCCCCACATCAACCCACCACCACCTCCAATGCCGGTCACCTCTTTCGACACCGGCCATCTCTTCCGGAAAGGGAAAAAGAAAAGAAAAAGAAAAAAATATTTACATCTAAAATTTTTTTTCTATAACTTCTACAGTAAATTATAGTAAAGTTTAAATAAGTTTTACTTTCAAACTCCGCTTCCAAATAGATTGGACCAAATTGATTTAAAAGACCCCAGATCTAGCAAGAACATAGAAAATAAAGAAAATAATAACCATAAAAAACTCTCATTAAGAGACAAAAAAATTTTTACAAGGAAAGTGCAAGACAAGAATAAACTCTTACTAGGAGAATCCTAGAAGAGAAAATTTATTTCAAAAGCAAAGAAAAAAACAATTGGGAGAGAGACCAAGGGAACTGGAGAATGAGAGGTGGAGTTCGTTAGCTGAAGAAATTTTTGAAAGAAGAGGGAAAGAAGGGGCGAGCAAATGAAGCGATAAATATGAAGAAGTATCCAAATGCATGTGCACTTGATTTCTACATGACCTTTTTCTATTTGTGGTCTAACGGCAGGATACGCATACCAAATAAAATAATGTACTCATTATGAAATTCTAACATTATCATGCACCCAGTAAACTGTATATAATAAATGGATTAATTTTATATACACTGTTAGTGTATACACTATCACTATTAAATATATGACACATGTACAAAATTTAAATTTAAAATTCAAAAGTTGCTCATGTGTCATTTATCTAACCGTGATAGTGTATACACTAACAGTGTATATAAATTTTTTTTTTCCAAAATGGTAACATGATATTAATCATAAAACTAATAGAAAATCAGAGCAACTGCTCCATTAAGTCTGCTTGAGCTAGCTCCAGCAGCCATGCTGGGAAGTCACACTTCCATTCAGCAACATCTATCAAACTTATAGATATTTTGCTAGATGGTGACTCACAAAGTTGTTTATCCTTCTAGTGAAGGAAAAACAACATTCATCAAAGTCTTTTTTCAATCTCCAGATATCTAACGGAATGGTTGCAATGCTGGCCTCCTCCTCCTTTGCATTGATCTTATCCACTACAAGTTTACAATCAGATTCGAATTCTACTTTCCTCCATCCCTTTAGTTTGGCAATTACCATTGCTTCCCTTAGCGCCAATGCTTCCTCTATTTTTGCATCTACACAGCTTTTGGTTAGGCACGCCCAGGTGCTTATCAGCTTTCCTTGGCAGTTCCTAGCCACGATACCCCACCCCGCTTTGTTGATCTTCCTATTCAAGGCCGCATCTGTGGTGATTTTGATCCAATTTGCTTGTGGTTTTTTCTAGCCCTTGTCCACCTCTGCCTCTCCTGTTCCTTGATCTTCTTTTACTGTCCCATCCTCCTGAGCCATCTGGTATTCATTCCATTCTGGTACCGCCTTGTTAACTGCCATCATTGGATCTCTGCTCTTATTATTGAATTGCTTATCATTCCTAGATTTCCAGATTTGCTACAGAATGTTCACAGTGAGAGCTATATGCTCCCTTCCATTCTCCCTATTCACAACCCCTCTGAGCTCTTCCCACTAATGCCAAAATTGTTGCTAAACACCTCTAATCCATCGCAATTCAATGGAGCAGCTTTCCATATTGCTCCAGCGTTGCCACAAAGAAATAGCATGTGCTCCAGTGTCTCAACATTATCACTACAACACCTGCACACATGATCTCCTTTTGCACATTCCTCCTTAACCACTGTATTAGTTGGCAAAATTCCTTGCAGACATTTCCAAATGAAATGTTTTAGCTTACTCTTCATGTTCAGACCCCATAAAAAATTCCAACTTTGAGACTTGATTCTCCTGCTGCTGCTTGATTCTAATGTTCTTTTGGGATAGTTGTTCCCCTTCTTCATTTCTTTTACTTGTCTATAGCCAAATTTGACTGTATATGCTCCTGTACTTGATTTTGCCTAGCAGATCCTACTTTTAATTTCCCCAGACTAAATGGTATCCTCAATATGGGCATTCTATCATTTTCCTCAAACTCCTGCAAAAGCAAATCTCTATTCCATTTTCCATCCTTGATCAGCTCACACACCCTCTGGATTTTACTATCTAATTTCTTCTGTGATTTTATTTCCATCGTCAAAACCAAATAGCCATCTGTCCTCCCATACCTTAATGGTTTCACCATCCCCCACCCTTTTCCTCATCTCTTCTTCCAATACTCCTCTTGCACTCAGTAAGCTCTTCCAGCACCATGAGTCTATGCCTCTTTGTTGTGTCTCCCAAATTGACTTTCTTGAAAAGTATTTGGTTTTCATGATTCTACTCATCAGTAAGTCTGGCCTCGTTAGGATTCTCCATAGCTGTTTCCCCAATAAAGCCAAGTTAAAGTCTTATAGGTCCCTAAAACCAAGTCCCCCATCTCCTTTGAGATCAGTCATTCTGCTCCACTTAAGCCAGTGAATTTTCTTCTGACCCTACCAGAACTTGGCCATCTCTGAACATATGTTTCTACATAATTCCTTAGGCAATCTACAACAGGACATGACATAGGTTGAGAGGGATAGGATTACAGACTTTAGTAGAATCTCCTTGTCAGCTTGACTCAGAAGTTTTTCCTTCCATCCTCTAAGTCTGTTTACTGTTTTCTGTCGAATGAAATAAAAAACTTGCCTTTTTGATCTTCCTATAACTAGAGCGAGTCCTACATATTTGCTCTGCTAAACCTGTTTCATACGTACAAGCTTCTTGAGCACCTCTTCTTTATGCTTTTCTTTTACATTTCTGCTGAAGAAGATGGATGACTCCTCTTTGTTTATCAGTTGGCCTAATGTTCTACCATAGACTTCCAATACCTTCATGAACTGAGCAGTCTCATCAGCTTTGGCTCAACAAAAAGTTAGTGAATCATCTGCAAAAAAAGAGATGGGACAAGCTGGGAGCTCCATTAGCAATATTCATTCCAGACATAATGCCCCATCTATTGGCCTTTTCTAATAATGCAGAGAACTCTTCAGTACAAATCAGAAACAAGTAGGGTGATAAGGGATCACCCTGTCTTTATCTTCTAATAGGCTTAATGAACCCTCTCTTTTCCCCATTAACATTTATGGAATAAGTGACACTGGTTATGCACTCCAGAATCCATTGAATCCATTTTGAGCAGAATCCCATTTTCTACATTATCTTTGTCAAGAACACCCATTCTACTCAATCATAATCCTTAGACATGTCTAGTTTAATAGCCATATAACCATTTTTTCCAGTTCTTTTATTTTTCAGGGAGTGAATACTTTCATGAGCAATAAGGACATTGTCTAAGATCTGCCTTCCAGGAACAAAGGTAGATTGGGAAGGGCTAATGCAACAATCAAGGATAGTTTTGAATCTGTTATCAATACTTTTGATATGATCTTATAGATGACATTGCACAAACTAATAGGTCTGTACCTTGTGATCATGGTTGAGGAATCATATTTAGGGATGAGACTAATCATGGTTTCATTTATAGACTTGAGAATATGGCCAGAATGAAAGAAATCTTGGACTGCATTAATAACATCTTTTCTAATAACATGCCAAAATTTTTGGAAGAAGATAGGAGACATACCATCTGGCCCTGGAGACTTGTTAGGATGCATGGAATTCACTGCATGGCTAATTTCTTGTTTTGAAACTGGTCTGATCAGCTTTCTATTCATCTCAGCAGTTATAGTTTGTGGGATCCCTTCCAAGATATCACTGAAATCAGTAGGATCATCAGTCGTGAACAATTGTTAAAAATAATCCACAATTTTCTCACTTATCTCCTCCCCATTATTGCACCACTCCCCATTTTTCCTTTTTAACACATTAATTTTATTCTGTCTTCTCCTGCTCATCACACTGGCATGGAAAAAACTAGTATTCTTATCTCCCTCTTTAAGCCATTTGAACCTTGCTTTCTGGCTCCAGTAGATTTCTTCCCTCTTATAAGCATCCACCAGTGTCCTTTTTAGCCCTATAGTTTTTACTCTATCTTCACTATTATTACTCTCCCTCAACTCTTTGATTTGATCTATGTATTTTTTTTGAATTCATATTCAGTTTCTTATTCCAGTTCAGAAGATTTATTCTAACTGGTTTTTATCTTGGTTTGCACCCTATACAGTCTAGACCCCTACTGATTAGTATCCCATGCTTCCTTTACTACTTCCCCCACACAATCTTGCATAAGTCATCTCCTATCGAACACAAATCTTCTTCTCCTTTTCATTTCTACATATGTAGTATCTAAAATCAAAACACAATGGTCAGAAGCTTCAGTTTCAACATTAGTACACTTGGCCTTTCCAAAGTTGTCACACCACTATTTACTTCCCGTTATCCTATCAATTCTCTTTTTAATCTCTTTCTTCTTGTCTTAGTTATTACACCAAGTCCAAGGTACTCCCTCAAACCACCCAATATCAATCAACATATTCTTATTGATAAAATTGTTAAAGATTTCAAAGCTGGTATCTGACCTAGTTCTACCTCCCCACTTTTCCCATTAGAAGTGATATCATTTGGATTCCCCATCATTGCCCAACAATCACCCCAAATTTGTTTTCTTCTCTCTATAACCTTCCATTGTTGTTCTCTAAGTTTACCATCTGAACTAGCATATATGCACACACACTACCAGTCTCTTTTCCTTTCATGATCAACAATTAACAACTCGATAATAAAACTTGTAAACAAAATATTTTTCACATGAACATCATTTTTCCAGATAACAGCCAGACCTCCAGTAATACCCGCTGGATCTGCTCCAAATAGGTTATCAAACTTTACCCATTGTTTAATACTGTTCATAAAACTCTTCTTTTTTGTCTCTGATAGAAAAATCAGAGAAGGGGAGTGAACTCTAACAAGTTCCTTGAGTTGGGGAACTGTCAAGGGGCCCCTCGCACCTTGATAATTGTACACCAGAGCTCTCATTTGGATATGGGAGCCCCACTAAGGGAGGGCTCCACCACCTTAGTAATCATCAGCACATCTTCAGTCCTCTCAAGCAACCTGGCCTTCTTTTTATTCTCTGATTCCCTCTGATTCCCTACTTGATCTCCTCTATTGGCATCCTTCTTTCTTTTTCCTGTTTCCAGCTTATTCAGATTTTTCCCTACCTCAGAAAAGGGTTTTCTTCTACTAACTTCGTGCACTAGTCTCTTCCATGTTTTACTAGTCCTATGATTTCTTGTACTAGTTTTGGTCGTCTTGCATGCATAATTTGTTTCCTTCACCCTTTCTCCCCTCATCTTCCCCACCATTTCCCCTTTAAAACTGTTGTTACTCTCTCCATCAACTCACATAATATCCTTACTGTCTTTTCCCTTCTTAACATTCTCCTCTTCTATCACTTTATACCTCTGAATCCCTCCTCCCCTATCCTTTTCTGTTATTTCCTTAACTTCTTCCTGTGTATAAGGCTCTACCTTGCTCTCTTCCCCCTGCTAGATGTTTACCTACTCCTATAATCTCTTGTCTCTCTTCAAACCTACTAGTTTTTCCCCTCCAAACTACTCCATTCTGAGCATCACCTCCTAAATTTGAGGTTCCTGATTTTCTAGAGGCACTGTGGAATTCTTTAGTGTAAGTTAGTAGAGGATACTATTGAATTCCAACTTCCTCTTCTAGATTTTGTTCCCTATATCCTTCTCTCTCTGGCTTCTCATCTTCCCTCCCATTCCTGAATTTCTTCTTAGGACTCCTAGGAAAGCTAGCTCTAAGCCAGCTACCATATTGATTTTTCTTATCCATGTTCATTCTCTTCCTGATGCAATTTCATTCATTATGTCCTTTCAGGCCACAACAGAAACAAAAATTTGGACATTTTTCGTATTTAGATTCAATCCATCTTGTCATACCATTGCTTTTAACCATAATTCCCCTAGGTAAAGGCACTTTAAGATTTAGTTCAGCAAGAATTTTTAAATGTCTACCATCCTTACCTCCTCCCTAGGGAATAATAACCTCTTTGACACCGGTAAAGATGCCTCCTATTTTGCGCCTAGCTTCCTTCATAGCCCAATAAAGATGTATAGTCCAGGTCCGGACCCATACTAGAGTCTTACTAAAAGCCATCTCTGCTTCCTTCAACCCTGCTTTCCATTCTAGCAACACCAAAGGCTGACCATCATAGATCCATGGTCTTTTGCTTAGCACTAGCTCAATGTCCTTCCTACTCTCAAACATAAATTGGAACATATTGGCTCTGATTTCTGTAATTTTTAAATTTCTCAGTTAAGGCCACATATTATATGCAAAGCTCTTCATATCGGTAATATTGGCATGTTTTCCCCCCTAGACTTTACCAATTAAACTCAGTTTGCATTCCTTTATTCCTTCTTCCAGCTTCTCATTTTCCAGACAAACTCCCTCCCTTTCACTCTCGGATAAGGGGAATTTCCTCAAAACCTCCTCTATACGCTCCATCTCAGAAGATCCCATAGTCTATACTACTTCAGGTTCCAAATCTTGCAACTCCAGTCCAGCTCTTGAAATCGCCACCGTTTTCCACTTCTCCATACATTGTCTTCGCGGCTGAGCAGTAGAGCCCTAGGATCAGGGATCTAGGATGAGGGACTTGAAAAACTCAAACAAAAGAAGAAAGAGAAAAGGAAAAAAGAAAAGGAAAGGAGAAGAAAAAAAGAAAAAAAGAAAAAAGACAAAAAAATCGGATTACACTTCTTGCCGAACTAGATGGATGAATTTGTATGGCTATTAACTAGAAATGCTCTTGCTATTTTAGGATAGATTGATGTTCTCAACAAAGAAGCTTAAAATGGAATGAATCTCTTTAAAGTTCAGACAGAATTCTATCAGGATAGATTTCAGTTATTTTGGGATTTGGAATTTGAAAAACTGTTAGGAAACTTGCCTCCCACGAGAGGGGGATTTCTCTTTCCATAATAGGGAAAAAAACTCTCAGAGTGAGAGACTAGTTCAACAGTACATATAAAATTTACTCATAATAAATTGTTATCAATATAAACTTTTACTGATTAGATAATAGTGGAACCACCTATTAGCCAATTTTAAACTCACCATTAGTGTACGTCAGGTTAATTGTCCACTAATATTGTAAAAGGATTTAACACAAACCACACAACAATTGAACGGATGAGCTGCTCATACAGTTAATAGGTTTAGTGTGACAGCCCTACCTTCCCCTAAGGCGTACCAAAGGAGTTAGCGGACTGCCTGCCCAACTCTCGTCAGGACTACTAAAACGGTACAACACCAGCTCAAGTCGTTCGGGTGTCTATTAGCGCGCTTAACCAAACCAACAATCGAGAAACGGAAAACAAAAGTTAAAACGTAAAGCAAATAATGACTGCCAGGTCACAATCCGCTCAAGACCCAATCAAATGCAAGTAACTTCATACAATCCTTGAAATGAACATATACAAGTCCCGTATAATACATTAAACATGAGTACACACACTAATATAAACCACATCTGTAGGGTTACAAACCAAAAGAAAGCATTTAAATCCAGGTACAATTAAGGTTCTAACTATTGAGGAGCTACACAAAATCTCTCAACTAGCTCTACTCAACTCATTCTTCAAAAGCAAAAGTCCAAAAGGTAATTCCCTGTAAGGAAAATAAAATTAACGGAGTGAGCTTTCGCCTAATGAGATACCATCACGTAATATATCAGGAGCACATAAACACAAGAATATTCAATCCAAATACGTACGTCAAGTAAGCAAAAGCAACAACGCCCAAATATAAGGAATAAAAGCCATCCAACACAACCACAAGCACCCAAGCAATTCATAAGCCATTCAATATACTTCATTAGGATCACAATACCCCTCAATTAGAGCCAATTAGAAGTGCAACAATCATCCATAGAAAACCCCCAATTTGAAACCCTAAATCTGAAATTTTTCGCAAATAACCACAATTAACGTACAAGAGAGCTATTTAACACCATTTAGAACCATCAATTCAAGCCCAAACATATCCATCATAGGAAAACAGAAATAAACCCACAAAAATCAGAAAATTAGCTAGCTTCACTCCAATCCACCAAATCTTCCGTAAAATCACGTATATAGCTACTATAAGGCACCAATTGGCCAAAATTAGAAACAAAAGATGAGTTCCAAGTAAGATACCTTAGTTCTTCAAGAAAGGTTGTAGCTTAGGAGGTTTTCTTCCAAAACAACACCACCAAGTTCTTCAAACACCCTTAGCAAGATGATTTTATGGACTAATTCAAGAAACAATCGGTTAATTTTCAAGATTTGGCAAGGATTTGAAGATGGAAGGTTGAAGATTTCTTCCCTTTTCTTCCTAGAGGAATTCGGCCAAGAGAGGATGAAGAATGAAGATGTCTTGGTCAAAATTAGACCTTTAAGTAAAGATAAAGAAAGTTAGGCAAAGTTAAGCAAGTTTAATCCAACAAGAATTGGACACTTGGCACTTTGTTTTGTTTAGAGTTATCTTCTTGTCCCTCCATAATTAAACCATCTAGATAACCTCTAATCATCTACTAACACCTAGTAATTAAATCCCTTTATGAAAAATTGAACTGAATTGGCCGAAATTCTCTCACTAAATACACTAGCGGGCCCCACGTCCAAAATATACTTCCAATTTCTCACGAACTACCTTATACTAGAAAAATGATTTAAAAACTATATTTCCTGATAACATGTGGATAAAAGTAATATAATAAAGAAAATAAAAGAAAACGGGTGCACAGGAATAAAACCCTAAATTTTTTTTTTCCGTTCTGGGTTCTCACATCCTCTCCCCCTTAAAAAATTTCGCCATCGAAATTGCTCACCTGGGTTACTAAACAGCTCAGGGTATTTCTTTTGCATCTCTTCCTCCATCTCCCAGATTGCCTCTTCTATTCCATGATTCCTCCATAAAACTTTCACTAATGGAATTTGTTTATTCCTCAGTTCCTTAATCCTTCGATCGAGTATTTGTATAGGTCTCTCTTCGTAAGTGAGTACCTTATCTAACTCAATCTCCTCTGGTCGCACAATGTGGATTGGATCATGGTAGTACTTTTTCAACATCGAAACATGGAAAACGTCATGAATCCGAGCTAAACTTGGCGACAACTCGAGTCGGTACGCTACTTTCCCAACTCGTTGAAGAATTTTGTAAGGCCCCACGAACCGTGGTTGAAGTTTCTTTCCTCTACCCGCAGTGACGCTTCGTAGTGACGTGATTTTAAGGAAAACACGGTCTCCAACTTCGAACTCCAAATCTTTCCTTCGGTTATCGGCGTAGCTCTTTTGTCGGCTTTGAGCTATTTAGAGTCTTTGACGGATCAATTTAACCTTTTCTTGTGCATCCTCCATCCAAGGAATGGTTGTTGGATCTAGAACTTTTTTTTCTCCTACTTCATCCCAATAAATGGGCGAACGACACTTCCGTCCGTAGAGAGCTTCATATGGTGCCATTTGAATGGACGAATGGTAACTGTTATTGTAAGCAAACTCTACCAAAGTCATATGTTGACCCCAGTTACCCCCAAAATCCAGAATACAAGTTCGTAACATATCCTCGAGGGTTTGAATCGTTCGCTCCGACTGCCCATCCGTCTGGGGGTGATAAGTGGTACTAAGGTTAATTTTGGTCCCTAAGTGCTCCTGAAACTTTTGCCAAAACCTCGATACAAAACGAGGATCTCGATCTGAAACTATACTCACTGGAACCCCATGTAACCTCACAATTTCATTCAGGTACAACCGAGCCAGCTTATCCATAGAATCCTTCACATTCACAGGTAAGAAATGGGCCGATTTGGTCAACCGATCAACGATCACCCAAACGGCATCATGTCCTTTTTGAGTTCTTGGCAGTCCAGAAACAAAGTCCATCGTGATATTTTTTCACTTCCATTCGGGTATCTCAAGAGGTTGTAATAGTCCAGAGGGTTTTTGGTGTTCAGCCTTAACTTGCTGGCAAATCAGACAGGTTTGGATATATTGGGCAATCTCTCTCTTCATCTTATCCCACCAGTACAATCGTCGCAAGTCTTGGTACATCTTATTACTACCAGGATGGATCGTGTATTTCGATCGATGGGATTCCTCCAAAATTTTTCTTTTCAAGTTTTCATCATTGGCTACCACCACCCGGTTCCTATATCTTAAAATCCCTTCAGGACCCAAATTGAAATCAGGTAATGCTTCCTTTTCTACCTTTTCCTTCCACTTTTGTACCGTCGGATCCTTCTCTTGAGTTTCTTTAATTCGATTAAGAATAGTAGAGGTTACCCGAATATTTTCAAAAGTTATTTTCTTGCATCCCAATCTAGGGTTCCACTCGCTAGTTGCTCCTAACATCTCCCACTCCTTGACCAACAACCCTGCTACTTGAGCTTTCTGACTTAGGGCGTCCGCTACTACATTAGCTTTACCCGGATGGTAATTGATTGTGCAGTCATAATCTTCTAAGAGTTCCATCCACCGGCGTTGCCTCATATTCAACTCTTTTTGGGAGAAGAGATACTTAAGACTTTTATAGTCTGAATAAACCTCAAAGGTAACCCCGTAGAGATAGTGTCTCCACTTTTTCAGAGCAAAGACCACCGCAGCTAACTCCAAGTCATAGGTAGGGTAGTTTTGTTCATGGATTTTTAGTTTCCTAGAGGCAAAGGCAATCACGTTCTTGTTTTGCATTAACACACACCCCAAACCTTCCCTCGAAGCATCGATATAAACAGTGAAACTGTCATTCCCATTAGACAAGGCTAAAACAGGAGCCATGGTTAACCTTCGCTTCAACTCCTGAAAACTGGTTTCACACCTAGTATCCCACACAAAACGGCCATTTTTCTTCGTCAGATCGGTTAAAGGGCCGGCTAGTTTGGAAAAGTTTTTAATAAAGCGTCGATAATACCCAGCCAACCCTAGGAAACTGCGAATCTCAGTGGGATTTTCTGGCCTCTTCCATTCAGCTACCACCTCTACTTTCGCGGGGTCTACCGTGATACCTTCTTTTGAAATCACATGTCCCAGGAAAGAAATTTTCTCCAGCCAAAATTCACACTTACTAAATTTGGCGTATAGTTGATGATCTCTCAGGGTTTGTAACACTAACTTTAAACGCTGCTCATGTTCCTCACGGGTTTTAGAATAGACCAAAATGTCGTCAATAAACACGACAACAAATCGGTCCAGGTAGGGTTTGAAAACCCGATGCATCAGATCCATAAAGGCGGCAGGGGCATTGGTCAACCCAAAGGGCATGACTGCAAATTCAAAATGCCCATATCTAGAATTGAAAGCAGTATTTGGTACATCTTCTTTCTTAATTAGCAACTGATAGTAACTCTGTCGGAGATCTAACTTTGAAAAGACCACTGCGCCTTGTAACTGGTCAAACAGTTCATCAATATGGGGAAGTGTGTATTTGTTCTTAATGGTCATATTGTTTAGTCCCCGATAATCGATACACAATCTTAAAGTCAATCCTTCTTCTTAACAAATAGTACCGGAGCCCCCCAAGAAGATCCACTTTCATGAATTAACCCACGCTCCAACAGATCTTGCAACTGCAATTTCAACTCCTTGAGTTCAGCAGGTGCCATTCGATAGGGGGTCTTAGAGATAGGTGACGCTCCTGGCAATAGGTCAATCTTAAACTCTATCTCTCTTTTCGGAGGTAAAGTTACTAATTCATCAGGAAACACATCCGGATATTCACTTACAATAGGCACATCTTCAACCCTTAGCTTATCAGTGGGAGTGTTTATCAGAAAAGCTAGAAACCCTTGAGCCCCTCTATACAGAAATTTCCTAGCCTTAATACCCGAGATCAATGCAGATGAGACTAAACTACCTCTTACATCTAGTCTTAAGGTTGCCTCCCCCGGTATACGAAGTTCCACTATTTTCCTCTTACAATCAAGTTGTGCATCGTACCTTGCTAGCCAGTCCATACCCAGTATAACGTCGTACCCCTGAATGGCTAAACTTATAAGGTTCCCCAAAAGCTTCCTCTCTCCTACCCAAATTTTGCAATTCGCATACATCGAACCAGTAATCAAACGTTGGTCCCCCATAGGAGTACTAACTTCTAAGTCATAAGGCAAGCTAATAGGGTTTATATCAATGCCGCACATAAAATTGGGGTTAACAAAGGAATGGGTAGCACCAGGATCTATCAAAATCCTAGCTAGACGATGGAAAACCGGGATCGTACCTTCTACAACCCCAGAGGAATCAGGGACTTGATGTTGCTCCAGGGAGTAAACCCGAGCTGGCACCTTTAGCTTTGTCCCTTCTACCTTAGACTGTCCCGAGTTGGCCTTCGACGACTGGGTGGTTGCTCTCGCCTCCCGAGGTAACACTGGACAGTTAGCTATTTGATGCTCTGCACTCCCGCAGCGCAAGCATCTTCTCTCCTTCCTCCAACAGTCATCCTCGGTGTGGTTTGATTTTCCACAAAATCCACAGGGTCCTCGTGCAACTGAGGCCGAACTTCCTTGTTAGGTGCTTTTCTGCGGGCTCCGTCCATTATGACCACCCCTCGGCGGAGTCTCTTGCGTCATCCCCGGTTGCCTTCCTCCACCGGCTCCTCGTCCAAACTTGGGAGGGGTCCCTTTATCTCCTTGGGTCGAACTACTCCCCGTTTTTTCACCTGAAAGTTTCTTACTTGAAGCCTTGCATTTTCAACTCGCAAAACTTTCTCCACGGTGTCACTAAAGGTATTGATCTGGGCTACCGCCAGATCCTTTTGAATTTCCACATTGAGCCCCTGAATAAAACGTCGAACTCTCCTTTGCTCCGTCAGAATGAGTTCAGGGACGAATTTAGATAAACGAGTAAACTGGCTCTCGTACTCAGCTACCGATTGAGTCCCCTGACGGAGTCTAATGAACTCGTCCTCCTTCTTTTCCTGGACTAGAGGGGGAAAGTATTTCGCATTGAAGTCCCTCACAAAGTTTACCCATGTTCTTGGTGTTTGTTCTCGGTCCCACTTCATTCGTATCACGTTCCACCAAGAACGTGCGGCCCCTTCCAATTGAAAGACAGCGAAAGTAACCTGCCTCTCCTCTGAATAGTGTAGGGCGGTAAAAATATCTATCATTTTCTCTAACCACTTTTCGGCCACGTCCGGATCTGGCCCGCCCAGAAATTTTGGTGGAGAGAACTTCTGAAATCTCTCTAGGACCCGATCTTCACTCTCTACTACATGGCCAGGGTTCCCAGGTTGCTGGATAGGAGGTTGGCCCTGCTGTTGCACTACGTGGGCTAACAGGTCAGTCATTTGCTGCATAGCAGCAGCTATCTGGGCACTAGGGTCAACCCTAGGTTCAGGATTTGGTTCAGTCGTGGTATCCCTAGTACCCTCGTCAGTTGTGAGTTGCCTAACCCCGCGCCCGCTGTCTCGCCCACTACGAGTGCCTTCCATTCTTTAAGTCAATCTAAAGTCGAGGCACAAAATAATATTAAAAGTGCATATAATTATAGTCATATAAGCATGAACAAAGAATCAAAAGTAAACACCACTTAAGGCATATATTCACATAGCACATTTATACATGGAACACATAACTGTGTCAAACAGTCATACATAAGCAGTCAGGCAGATATATACAAAGGTACTCCCGTGAAGCTAAAAGAGGGTCTACCAAAATACACTGTACAACCTAGGTCCCAAAAGGTGCAAAACAACTAACCAAAAACTTTTCCTAGGTATCCCTCACACGGGATCAAAACAAGGTTCAAAAATCCTAATCTAGTCCTTGACGGAGCCAACCGACTCCCCCCCAGAACTAGAGCTAGGGGCGCCTCCCTGACCTGGAGCTCCGCCACCTGGAACTCCCCCTGGCGCATTGGCGCCAATCACTCCCTGGATTAGCGCCCCACACTCGTCGATAATAGCGCCGGACCGGTCTCTCACTTCCCGGACTACTCTAGTAAGGCGGTCGTTAACCACCTGCAACTGCTCTCTCAGAGCGTCCGTCCTCTCCCGCTCCATGACCACGTCCCCCTGGAGCTCTCCAATCCTATCGGCCTGCATCCGCATGATGCCCCTAAGTCTAAGGGTCTCAGTGCGCTCCCTGGCGGCGTCACATCCAAGCCTCCGTCGCTCGGCAAGTACCGCCTCAACCACGTGGTCCGCGTAAGAGTAAAACTGGCAACGCTTACAGCGGCGGGTTCGGCTAGCGGTATACCACAGCCGAATCGGACCTCCCGGTCTCTCCTGGTAATCGATAACCCGAGGGTAGCCTCTGAGGTGGCTCGTCTCCGCCCGCTCCACTAGTGCCGGCCATAACCTACAAAGATAGCAAAGGTTTACATCTTAGACAATATATTCACACTTAATGGCGTCTAAACACAATCCTCAAAATGCTAAGAATTAGGTCTTAGGTTCGCCCAGGTTATTTCTAATCTAGGCTCTGATACCACCTGTGACAGCCCCACCTTCCCCTAAGGCGTACCAAAGGAGTTAGCGGATTGCCTGCCTAACTCTCGCCAGGACTACTAAAACGGTACAACACCAGCTCAAGTTGTTCGGGTGTCTATTAGCGCGCTTAACCAAACCAACAATCGAGAAACGGAAAGCAAAAGTTAAAACGTAAAGCGAATAGTGACTGCCAGGTCACAATCCGCTCAAGACCCAATCAAATGCAAGCAACTTCATACAATTCTTGAAATGAACATATACAAGTCCCGTATAATACATTGAACATGAGTACACACACTAATATAAACCACATCTGTAGGGTTACAAACCAAAAGAAAGCATTTAAATCCAGGTACAATTAAGGTTCCAACTATTGAGGAGCTACACAAAATCTCTCAACTAGCTCTACTCAACTCATTCTTCAAAAGCAAAAGTCCAAAAGGTAATTCCCTGTAAGGAAAACAAAATTAACGGAGTGAGCTTTCGCCCAATGAGATACCATCACGTAATATACCAGGAGCACATAAACACAAGAATATTCAATTCAAATACGTACGTCAAGTAAGCAAAAGCAACAACGCCCAAATATAAGGAATAAAAGGATACGGATGGCTCTCAAAAGCCCTTTTCCTCTTTTGCCATACTTGATCTCATCTCATTGACCCTCCGTCAATGTATACCAGGTAATCATGACCGTAGACTCCTCTTTACTCCAATTATCCGTCCACCTCACTTTCCCTTTACCGGGCCCGAACACCAAACAGTACAGAATTGGTATTATTCGAGTATACCGGAATCAAGGGTCTCATACCCAAAGATTCCCAAATACAATCCCCATGGCTTGTCAAATGTCCCCGACCAAGTCCTTACTAGCTCGAGTCCATTGACTTCCAATAAGGTAGAGCTCAGAGTGAACGGCAAAAGTCCAGAGTTACAGTAAAGGTTGGTATCCAATCGACACCAAATCAAGTACAGTCAAGAGTATTCAAGTGATATCATAAACAAGCAAGTAGGCCTAATATAATAATCAGTCAAGGAGGCCAGAGAGTACGAGAGTGGTAAAGTACACCCTTGCCTCACCTAGCTCAACCAATCATCACAACTAGCCCAAATCACAGAATTCAAGTACAAGAAAGCCACGGAATAACAAATATGTGAGTAGTATACTCACCAAGTCAAATAAAGAAATTTCACAAGTTTTCGCCCGACGTGAGTCTCGGATCACCGGCGCGCCCTATAATAATCAAGAAAGTACAATTAAGACTCAAACACGAGTCGAATACCTTATACTAGGAACTATTAAGGTAAAACCCAAATATAGCTTGGAAAATAGGAAATGCATAGCATTTAGGGTTAACAGTAGAAACAATCCCTAAAATTGCTCATTTCTATCCAATCACAACCCAACTCACAAGAACCCAATACCCCAGACACTCGGACAGCATTTCCCCTAAAATGTCAGCTTTTCCAACCTACAAAACAACCATTAAAAGCCATCCAACACAACCACAAGCACCCAAGCAATTCATAAGCCATTCAATATACTTCATTAGGGTCACAATACCCCTCAATTAGAGCCAATTAGAAGCTCAACAATCATCCATAGAAAACCCCCAATTTGAAACCCTAAATCTGAAATTTTTCGCAAATAACCACAATTAACGTATAAGAGAGCTATTTAACACCATTTAGAACCATCAATTCAAGCCCAAACATATCCATCATAGGAAAACAGAAATAAACCCACAAAATCAGAAAATTAGCTAGCTTCACTCCAATCCACCAAATCTTCCGTAAAATCACGTATATAGCTACTATAAGGCACCAATTGGCCAAAATTAGAAACAAAAGATGAGTTCCAAGCAAGATACCTTAGTTCTTCAAGAAAGGTTGTAGCTTAGGAGGTTTTCTTCCAAAACAACACCACCAAGTTTTTCAAACACCCTTAGCAAGATGATTTTATGGACTAATTTAAGAAACAATCGGTTAATTTTCAAGATTTGGCAAGGATTTGAAGATGGAAGGTTGAAGATTTCTTCCCTTTTCTTCCTAGAGGAATTCGGCCAAGAGAGGATGAAGAATGAAGATGTCTTGGTCAAAATTAGACCTTTAAGTAAAGATAAAGAAAGTTAGGCAAAATTAGGCAAGTTTAATCCAACAAGAATTGGACACTTGGCACTTTGTTTTGTTTAGAGTTATCTTCTTGTCCCTCCATAATTAAACCATCTAGATAACCTCTAATCATCTACTAACACCTAGTAATTAAATCCCTTTATGGAAAATTGAACTGAATTGGCCGAAATTCTCTCACTAAATACACTAGCGGGCCCCACGTCCAAAATATACTCCTAATTTCTCACGAACTACCTTATATTAGAAAAATGATTTAAAAACTATATTTCCTGATAACATGTGGATAAAAGTAATATAATAAAGAAAATAAAAGAAAACGGGTGCACAGGAATAAAATCCTAATTTTTTTTTCCGTTCTGGGTTCTCACATTTAGCATGGCAGGGACGGGATTTTTAAAAAGTGGGGCTGAACTCAAAAAATGTGTGCAAATTTTACTTTACGAGCGTAAATTTGAAAATCATAAAATGTGCGTTAATTCTTTGTGACTATATCGCTTAATGATTTGGTCTTTATATATAATCCCAAATCAATGTACATTATTTCAAACCAAATTTCTATATGAAGAAGTTTTTTATGGTCTTAAGATGATTTTTAATAGAGTAATAATAAAAAATAAGTCTACAAACCATAAGTAGGAAGCTATTTCCCCAATATTGGATCAAGATACATGATAATATATCAAATTCGTATAACTATTCATGTCTCTACCTTCTCATTTCTTATGCACCGGGAAAAAAAATCTCTTTGCTTTAATACTGAATTTCAAGGAGGTAATACATAAAATTCTAAAAAAAACATGTATTATGAAGTTAAATTATGTACATGAACTAACTAAATAGAAATCTAAAAGTATTTAAAGTCTAAAAGATAATAATTTTCATGAGGCAAAAATTAGATTGGGGGGAGGGGGGTAAAAGTATGATTTTAAATGGAAATTCTTCAAAGTATTAAGGAATCAAAAGGAATTTTTCATAACTTGGGAGCAGCTGCCCCTAGCCCCCTTGTGACTCCTCCACTGCCGACTGCCATAAAAAAACAAAAAAAGATTGACATAATCACTTAAATTTGACTGATATATGAAACAAAGTCGGTAATGCAAGAAGTTAGAAGTTTTAACTATTTATCCTTACTTGTCTTCTTAAAGAGGACAAACAAGACGATAGAGAAACCCAAGTTGGATTCATTCAATTAGCCAATAAAACTGTCTGTTTCCTTTTAGAACCAGTAAGGAAAGTGAAAACATCTATCGGTTAGACCAAGGACCGCCATGCTTGAAAACCTTATTCCATTCGGCAGCCACGGGTTTATGGATAAAAAAAAAAAAAAAAAGGATTTGGGCGCCTCAATAATTGCTAAATGATGAATAAGGAACGGTTGGAGGCAAAATTGATTTTCAACGGTTGAGATCAGTTTTTGTATAGGTTGCATGAGATAAATGTTAACATATTTTAGACGTAAAATTGTAAATTTCGATATAGGTCATATAATTTTTTTTGCATGAATTATTACTTAAATGGTATATGCATTTAAGTATGAATTAATTTATTCTGCATTATCAACGTATCAATTTTTTATCAATCTGAATGAATTTAAGTGCATGACATATACTTTTTATTTAAATGTAAGTATTATATATATAATTACTAGTGTAAAAAATCTTATTATACAAATCCATCCAAGTATTCAAGCAATTTTGTATGATAACAGCTCAGATCAAATTTCAACAAATAATAATAATAATAATAATAAAATAGGGCAGCCACACATTGTTGGTCTCTTTTTTTTTTTTTTTTCCTGACGGAATGGGTGTTCGGGTCAAGTCCGTAAAGGCGGCCCGACTAATCCCACTTCGGTCCGGCCCAGCGCCCCAACCAGACCTAACACGTTAGATGCACGAAGAAGCCGATGTTACTGCGGAGGTTCGACCCCAGGACCTGATGGTCCCGAGGAAGAGGCGCCAACCACCAGCCCATTCACGTGGGGGCTAGCCACACATTGTTGGTCAAGAAACAAAGAAAGTGTCCAGCCATCAGAAGTGGACCTTTGCACTTCAGGTAAGATGGTCGAACAAGGCAAAACGACCAGAGCAACTGGAATTTAGGTCATGTGTTGTTGGTGGGCCAAATGGAAATTTCCATCCATTTACAACCTTTCGACCACTACATGATTTTCAAGTGCTCTCAGAGTCTCCACTCCTGCCAGCTTTCGCCTATAAATTGCCACCCCAAAATCCAAATCCCACACACAACACACAAACACACAAAATACACAACAAAATCCAACTCCCGCGCACAAAAAACACATTTAGGCAAGAAAAATAGCCACCACAAAGGCTAGTAAGATGGAGAACTTCCCAGTAATCAACATGAAAAACCTCAATGGTGACAAGAGAGCTTCCACCATGGATATTATAAAGGATGCTTGTGAAAACTGGGGTTTCTTTGAGGTACTACACATTCCTTTTTTAAAAAAATTTTCTTTCTGATATAAGGCAAACTAGTTTACCTCATTTTGTTTTTTTGATGTAACAAACTGCTGTACCTAGGATTTTCATGAGTTAGTTTTAATTTTAATGGTTCTAAGAAGTTTACATTATTAACTTTTGTTTCTTTTCTTTTGAAACTTTGATGTAGTTGGTGAACCATGGAATCCCACACGAGATGATGGACACAGTTGAAAGATTGACAAAAGGTCATTACAAGAAATGCATGGAGCAAAGGTTCAAGGAGTTGGTGGCAAGCAAGGCTTTAGAGGGTGTACAAGCTGAAATTACTGATATGGATTGGGAGAGCACATTTTTCTTGCGCCACCTTCCTGTCTCAAACATTTCACAAGTCCCTGATCTAGATGATGAATACAGGTAATAATTATAGCACATTTCCTACTTCAACAAATATTTTGAAGCAAGTCTTATGTGGATAAGTAATGATTTTGCTGACAGAAAGAAAACTAAAAAAAATTTGAAGAAATCATCAGTATGAATTCGTCTTTATGTTACTTGTAATAATCCATAGCTTGGTTGTTAAAGGTTGTAAATTTGAGTATTTGTAAACATTTTATTTGCGTTCTTAGCACAGATTTTCTTCTCATCTTTGTATTATTAGAGTGTTGCTTACAGATGTGGAAAGTTATTCAAATACTACTGTTGCGCTAGTTAGTTCCTAGGTCCCAACACAATAAGAAGTTTTGAGCTGACTGAACCATACTTCCGTGTCCCTTCTCAAGAAACAGATAGATTTGGATTTCCATTCAGGTTTATCAATAAAATAGCCTTTCATCAGACACAATTATTGACAACTTCGCTTAAAATATGCTAAAATAATCCCTTGTTAACGCCTAAAAAGCAAGATATATCCATAGCTCTGTCATAGGCTATTTTTCTCTTTTTATTATTTCCACCTATCCCATCAAATTTTCCTCATTATTTTTTTCTTGTGATGCAGGACCATCATGAAGGAGTTTGCTGTAAGATTAGAAAAACTGGCTGAAGAACTTCTTGATTTGCTATGTGAAAATCTTGGTCTTGAGAAGGGCTATTTGAAGAAAGCCTTTTATGGTTCAAAAGGTCCCAATTTTGGTACCAAGGTTAGCAACTACCCTCCATGTCCCAAGCCAGAATTGATTAAGGGACTTCGACCACACACTGATGCTGGTGGGGTTATCTTGCTTTTCCAAGATGATAAAGTAAGTGGTCTACAACTGCTCAAGGGTGATCAATGGGTTGATGTCCCTCCAATGAAGCACTCTATTGTGGTCAACCTTGGTGACCAACTCGAGGTACACTTTAATTTCTTGGGATTAAAATTTTATACTTTTATAAGTAATATGATAAAGAAACAATAGATTTCTTACTTTCATACCAACATAATACGTATAGCTACACTTGTGCTTCATAAATAAATATTACTTATGAATAGATTATTTCTCATAAAGATTACTTATAATTACGGAATATCATACTAGATTTAGAGGGATGATTGTTATTTGTAAGCAACAATAAACATCAATATTAATTTATGCAAAAATTAACAAATCGAATTGACTGTTTATTCATTTATGCCTTTTTATTTAGGGTTCTAATTATGTTACAAATTAATCACAGGTGATTACCAATGGAAAATACAAAAGTGTGCTCCACAGAGTCATAGCTCAAACAGATGGAAATAGGATGTCACTTGCTTCATTCTACAATCCAGGTAATGATGCAGTTATTTATCCAGCACCAGCACTGCTGGAAAAAGAAGCAGAAGAAAGAAAAGAAGTCTACCCAAAATTTGTTTTTGATGACTACATGAAACTCTATGCTGGACTTAAATTCCAGGCCAAAGAGCCAAGATTTGAACTCATGAAGAACATGGAAGCCAATGTTACCATGGGTCCAATTGCAACTGCTTAGACTCATAGAAATAAACAGTGCTAGGATGTTTTCTTCTCCCTCTTATGTTTTCTACTTATTATTATTATTTTTTTATTGTGGGGGTTGTTTGTTATTCCTAGTCATTTGTTGCTCCAGACAGGAGGGTCCTTTCTACATCTGAGGGACCAAAATTTATTATGTAGTAAGAATTCTAAGACAAAGAAATAAAATAAGCTATACATTTCTCCAAAATCATTTGTGTCTACTGTTGCAAAGCTATATGGTTGATTGACCTAATATTTGGTTTACTTGCCTTTAAAAGTCCTTAAAATTTTCTCAATTATTAGACACTCAACATTTTACTTTAATTTATGAATGCCGGATCAATTTAGTCCTCAAATTTCTAACAAATCTGACAAATCAAATGTCTGGTACTTCGAACAAAAATACAATTATGTTTGGAACTATGAATTACAATTAGCAAACTTAAGAGAGAAAACTTACAAGGAGCAGCCGATATCAATATGCAAGAAAAGCTAAGTTTGTCACACATAACTGCTTATTTAATAGTTGTAAGAGAATAATTAACATATTATGAATTTAACAGTAATGCATTAGTAACATGGCTGAGAACTTAAAATTGGCAATATCCTTCAAAAAGCCACTTTTTGGTACCAAATCAGGAATAACATAAACAAGTCATCAATAGCCAAGACAAGCCAACGATTTGTTGACTACTAGGTTTAAATGAAAAAACAAAAAAATCCATTCAACATTCACCACATTTACGCTTTGCCCCCTTCAACTAAACAAACAGGCAGTTTATCCCACTAGCAAATCTGATTAGTGATTTTGTGGTCAAAAGTCAAAAGCAAGCCAAGTTATCCTCAAGCTGACAGAAATATGGTTGACTACTAAAGGTCAAAAATTTTTAGAGTTAAATATATTTTGTAGAATCATTTAAGAACCAAATGATAATTGGGATGTAGTTTAGAGGAAAATCCAGGTTGATTGGTGAGATAAAAAGAGTTGTGTGTAAGTTCAAGAATTTTCTCGTTGTTTTTTTCTTGTTTTTTTTTTCAAGCTTTTTTCTCGAAAGACATGTCACTATTATCCCTCACCTTTTATATATCACAAGAACAAGCAAACACACACACACACACACACACATGTAACTTACACTTTCTAGTCTTTTACTTTTCACAAGGAGTTGAATTTTGTCTGCTTCTTTCTGTGGATGGAGGCATAGGTTCTTCCCAAGTATAAGGATTAAATAACCAACGACTCATAGAGTAGTTAGCCACTAAAGAGTTTTAAAATTCTCATTGAGTGCAGGTCAAGGGATCATGACCTATATTCTAAAAAATTTAAAATTTTTTGAAAAAATTTCACCAGCAGGTACTCAGATACCCGTTTGAATAGGCGGTGATTCAGTCTCTGGCAAAAAAAAAAAGTATGAGGATTAAATACTGGATTTTTATGATATAAACTGTGTGTATAGGTACACCATCACAAGGTTTGTGAGATGATGTAATTTGTACACCTCGTCCACAATGGAGGCTCTCTAACAACTTTCAATCTCCCAGGAATTATTGGGCAGAAATGTGCCCCATATGTTTGAACCATTTATTTCATTTGTTGATCTTGCTACCAACAGTAAAAACGATAGCATTTGTTTTGTTTATTAATTTACCAGTGACACGAGACAAAACGAGGTCGGTGAAAGCAAAATTAAATTGATTAATCAAGATTTCATTCTGTGGCATATGTGGTAGCAACAAAATTAAGTTTCTCTCACAAAATTACAAATAAAGTGGGTAGACAATTTAGCAAAAGCATATGTCCAAAAATCTTTGAATAAAATGGATAAGTTAGTTACCCATAGTGGGTTATAAAAGTAAAATTCTGATCAAATTTGTTTAAGGGCCATATCACAACTGGGGTATAATCTTATAGGTGTGTAGTGTTATGTCGTTTATCAAAGTAAGTGTAGTTTAAATAAGGTATATTATGAAGTTAAACTTTTATGTAATATTTGCAAGTATGTATGCTTCCAAAATTGGAAAAGAAGAAATTCACTTAAAATGCCAAGTTAAATGTTGCTTTTAGTTAAGATTATAAAACCCTTAGCTTATTGAGATCATAGTAGGTAAGATACAAGAGTGCTATAATATCAAACATTATAGACATCATAGAATACAACGTGGCACTTTTTTATCTTAGTTTTTGTTATCCCTAAATCGCTATCATGTCTTTTAATTAGAATTACTGCATTTCAATGTGGCACTAATTAAAAGAAATAAAACACTCCAATTGATTACATCTCAATAATGTTGATAATTACAATTAAAAATTGCCCATTAAAAATTATTTACCTATCCTTAGACTCCATTTCCAATTATTAAATAGATCAAAATTTCTTAATCGAAGCATGCAAAATTTCTCATTGGCCAATTGAGATTGTAAAAAAAATGAATGTAAAAAAATAGATACTCTGAAAAAAAAAATAGAGAAACATACAAGGAAAAAGATCCCTTATTCATTTGTATATCTTCATACAAATATCACAAGTAAATTTCACAATTATGTACTTTTTACAAATATGAAGAAATTTAAAAAATGAAATGAAAAATCCAACTATTTCAATCAAATGAATTTAACTATCTCACAAATAGAGCTTTCTCTTTCTCATTGAGAACATTTCCCCCCTATTGGTGGAGCTCAACACTGTTTCAAATTTCCAAAAATTCAAACCCACTTTTACCCACCCTAAATTCCAACCCAAATTCCTAGTCTCAAACACAGATTTTCTTAGCTAAAAAGCCCGCACAAGAGTAAATGCAAAGAAGTAACTACAGGAACTAATTTTAACAGCAAAGATTATAAATGCTTTGCTGCACTGAAGTAGAAGATGCAAGCCGGAACACAAGATTAAAGAAGTAAAAGCTAGACAGTGGTGGGCTGGATCTTCACAGACATAAATCTGTCCAACTTGAGGCCAATTCATACTCTTTCAACCCTTTGTTTAGCTAACTTTTCATTTTTTTTCCTTTCTTTTTCTTTTATCTCCCAGCCTAGCATTTACCTAGTGGTAAAAGCTGATTTTCTTTTGATCTGTTTTGGAGTGGTTAGCTTCTATTCATTATCAGATAGATTTGGGATTCCTTTAATATCTTAGCTCGTTACTATGGCAGAAGAGCTAACTAAGATAATGCAGAAGTTTGCCTTAAACAACCAAGAGTGCAATATAACAGATCTGGATGTTGGAGATTCTAGTCTTAGCAGACAGGAATGGTTGCTAAGTTTGATGGGGAAAATCCGGAGTGAAAAGATAGCCAACTTTATTGGAGTTAAAAACTTTGTCACTAATGCCTGGGGCTACCCTAAAGATTTGAAAGTGATAGATTGGGCCTAACCTATACCAATTTATAAACCCAGGAGTGGAAAGTCGAGAAAGGATAGCAAATGGGGGGCCATGGATAGTGGATATCCAACTGCTAGTTTTGAACAAATGGTACAAAGGAATTGAGGATGACCAAGATGCATTCAGAATAGCCCCTTGAGGTATGTTATGAAGTTAAACTTTTATGTAATATTTGCAAGTATGTATGCTGCCATAATTGGAAAAGACGAAATTCACTTAAAATGCCAAGTTAAATGCTGCTTTTAGTTAAGATCATAAAACCCTTAACTTACTGAGATCACAGTGTGTAAGATACAGAAGTGGTATAATATAAAACATTATAGATATCATAGAATACAAAGTGGCACTTTTATAACTTAGTTTTTGTTATCCTTAAATCACCCTCATGTCTTTTAAATAGAATTATTGCATTTCAATGTGGCACTAATTAAAAGAAATAAAACACTCCAATTGATTACACTCAACAATGTTGATAATTACAATTAAAAATTGCCCATTAAAAATTATTTACTTATCCTTAGACTCCATTTCCAATTATTATATAGATCACAATTTCTTAATCGAAGCATGAGAAATTTCACATTAGCCATTTGAAATTGTAAAAAAATCAATGTCAAAAAATAGATAATCTAAAAAAAAAACAGAGAAACATACAAGGAGAAAAGTTTCTTTATTCATTTGTATATTTTCACACAAATATCACAAATAAATTTCACAATTATGTACTTTTTACAAGTATGAAGAAATTTAAAAAATGAAATGGAAAATCCAACTATTTCAATCAAATCAATTTAACTATCTCACAAATAAAGCTTACTCTCTCTCATTGGGAGCCTTTTCCCCCCATTGTGGGAGCTCAACATCTTTTCAAGGGAAATTTGCCAAATTGGTCCCTCACAAAAAACTTTTTTGGTGCCTAACATTTAAAATCTGTCAGAATAGTCCCTAACATATAAATTATGAGCCAGTTTGGTCCTAGTACTCGTATTTGCTCATTTCTCTGACTAAAAATAGCACACCTCTCTCACATGGGCATAATTTTAAGGGTAAAATCGAAAAACATTCGTTAATCCATGGTTTTAGACTAAAGAAAGAGAATATTCTCTTCAAAGTTCAAGCTCTCCAATGGCTACTCTTCCATAACTCCACCCACTCCTCCTAGAGTCAATCTTGAGTTATTTCCCTAGACCTACTCTATCAGATGCATTCCACCATCACCACAATGGCAACTCAGTGTTTCAGGGGGTGAGAGAGGTTATTATTCCTCAAGCAAGAGGTAAAGAAGGAAGGCACTTGAAGGTGCAAGTCTTGGTTGATACTTTCCAGCCACTACTGAGGGGCACTATTGTCAAAATGATTGGTTCCATGAGATGGATAAAGTTTAAATATGAGAGATGCCCAAATTCCTACTACACAAGTGTAGCTATTGGACATAGCGAGAAAGGTTGTAAAACAAGAGTTTCTGTGGGGAGTGGACAACAACAGAACCAACATTGACCTTGGATGAGAGCAAACCCTAGGAAAGGATTCCCACAAAAAGAAAGTAATAGCTACAGATCCCCTTCCAAAAGGAGTTACTGGGGAGTGCTAAATGAAGAAGTAGTTCGAAAAGAGTCAAGCAAGGAGGAATTAGTTTCCAACCAATGTAGCCAAAGGGAGAAGGAAACAGATAGAGGGAGCAACAAGGTAAATACCTCTAGAAGTGAGGAAACAAGAGCAATGCTAACAAAGATTATAGACACAAATTAGAGTAATATCTTCAAATGTGGCAATGATCCAACAAAGAATATGATGAGAACTTAAAACTAGATGCTGTTATAAAACACTACTATGATTACTAGTATTTAACAGGTACGTCAAACATGTTAATGGTGGAGTAAAATGAAAAAAAAAATAACAGTGGGATAAAAAAAACACTTTTTTTTTGTTATTGTATTTCTTTTTTTATTTCAATTGATAATAATAAGTTGAAAGTACAGCATTTCGAACAATTTTCCTAGGGCAATCCATGACGCAGACAAATCGTCATGCAGCCGGCCTATTAAATAACCAGAGAGAAGGAAGACCTAATCTATCCAACCTGAGTGCCCCTCTCGCGAGCTGAGGGAGCATATGGTCATAAACCTTCATCTGGACAAGAGGGTGCAAGACTCCCTCATTGGCGAGGATGTCTGCCACCGTGTTTGCTTCACGAAAACAATGAGAGAAATGCCCTGGATCCTCCGCAAGCTGCCATATGTGGAATACCTCTCTCCGAACTTGCCACGGACACTGAAAACGATGTTGCAATATACCTACCAACACCCATGAGTTGGATTGTACTCGAACCCGTGTGAAACCTTTCTGATCGCAAAGACGGAGACCCACAAGCAGAGCCAATACCTCCGCGCGTAAACTCGTACCAACCCCCAGGCAAACTAAATATCCTATCAAAAATCGACCCTTTGAATCCCGGAGAACACCACCCCCGCCACTTACTCCTGGGTTGCCCTTAGAGCACCCGTTTGTATTAAGTGTCACTAGCCCCGTACCTGCTGCCCGCCACTGAACAATCTTGCACTGACGTAAAACTGGGGGTTTGGAGAGCCTATCAAAAAACTGACCAAAAATTGGGAGGAGATTCCCCCTGTGAACCTTGCTGGTGACCGCCAAAACAACATCATGGATAATGCCCTGACAAATATCTCCCGATGACAATCTAATCCCCTCCCAGACCGCTTTATTTCTTGCCTTCCAAATATGCCAACAGATGAAACATGGGAGAATCGAGACCACCACCCATCTTTGACCCTCCGGCTGCCTGGCCAACCACCACATCACCACTCTGTCGCGCACCTGACTCCGAGGCAAACCTATTCCACAAACGGCACCAAAGAAACCCCATACCTCCCTCGCTTGGTGGCCCGATGCAAAAATATGCTCAATAGACTCCCCTGCCGCCGGTCGACAACAGAAGCACTTTGACGGTAGGTGGACCCCAAACTTGCCCAAGATGTCATCGAGTGGAAGTCTCTGCAACAATAATCGGAGCATAAAAAATGATACCTTTAAGGGGATCTGGCGATGCCAGATGTGGGAGAATATCCCGGAAGCGTTTCGCAATTGCCTGACCTCTTGAAACGCGGAAGATAAAGAGAACTGCCCGGAAACCGACGGCATCCATATCAACTCATCCGGCCGCTCGCCATCCAGGGGTGGCTGTTGTAATATCAACTCCATGATGTCCCTAGGGAAATGTCGGGCAAGAAGCATTGAATTCCATCGTCCATCTACCATAAAATCCTTGAATGTCAGGGTTCCATGAACCGGGACTCCGTGGAAAAGCGCTCCACTACCCATCAGTTGTCATACCAAAAATCACAAGTTCCCGCATTCACCAACCACCGCATGGAGAACTCCGCTTGACGGCTCACATTAAGCAACCATTTCCAAGTAGCCGACGCCCCTGCACTAAGTTCCGCCTGACAAGGGTGAGAATGTCGACAATATTTTGCTAGCAAGAACTTAGCCCATAGAGAAGCCCTCGTGCGGAACTTCCACCATAACTTCAATGAGAAGGCCGTACAATTTATTGTTGTAAAGTACAAACATGACTCTAAATAGAAAAGTTTAAGGTAAAAAGCGTTTAACTTAAAATTTAGGATTAAATGTTGGAGTTGATATTAAATTGAAAGAGAAAAGGAAAGAGATGGATAAAAAAAAAATGATGGTCAAGTGCCGTGAGAAGTTAAACTTCTTTCAACATTTCTAAATTTTAGCATTAACCTATGTTCTTCCTTTATTTTTCTTCTTTTGTTAAAAAATAATAAATTAATTAAAATTAGGAACTGTTTCGACTTTGTATTCTGAAGATGCATGCATAGTTAAATATTTAAATGCTCTGAACTAGTGAACTTTACAATTTCTCTACCTATTGAAATTCTCCATTATGTGCAGTTACCCATCAAATAAGACGACCGAAGCTATTGCTATTAGATTAAAATGATTGCTTTAACCTCAAATAAATTAACTTGTGGAAGTTTATTTTGAGTACATAGAGACACCATGTTTGTGTGCTTCACTTATTTTCCACTCACTATTTGATATCCAAATTCAGCACTTAAAGTTAATGGATTCAGATCTTAATATGTGCAGATATGTTTAATAAAAAATTAAATACTTGAATTAATTAAGTGTCACTGAATTTTTTAGGCAAAACTTGCTCTCAAAAATAAGTGATAAGGTATCTACTTATCACTTAATGTAATATACACTCAAATGTATTTAATTTAATACTTAATAATTTAATAATTTAATGGATTCAGATTTCAGATTTCAATTTTCAAAGTTTAGTTTTATCAAACGCAACCTAATGTCCTATAGTATTAAGTGTATTACTGAGCTATTAGTTCTAACATGTCACAGCAGACATGTTTCTCTTTTTACCATATTTTATGCTTATGCCTATTTGTTCATGTTTACCTTTTGAGTAGGGTGAATAACAACATTTGAATTCTTTACCTCCATAGAATGAGCATCGACCACTAGACTATCAACCAATGGCATATAATAGCACTTATTTCCACGATAAAATGGTCTTTAGAGTAGGAAAATTTGAATACACACACATGCATACAGATACATATACATACACATACATACATATATATATACACACACAAACATGTATGCATGTATATATGAAGTACTAACTCTAATTAACCATTTTCTCTCTCTTAGGTGACATGCATAATTATTTGATGGGTCATTTGAATATTTAGAATTTAGCCATATTTGTATCCAACTCCTCTCTAATTAGTTAATTTTTTTATAGTTTTCATCTCTTCTAACAATTTTTATCTTTTCAAATAAACTTAAAACTGAATATTCATTGATAAATTAATTGCTACATCTTGTGTTTTTAATTGAGCACAAAATTAGTTCTAGGTTTACAACCATTGTTAAAATTTAATTATACACGCACATATACATGTATGTGTGTGAAAGTATTAAAAATTTAATTAACCATTTCTCTCTCCTAGATAGCAAGCCTAATTGAAGAAAATTTGTAGGTCATTTGCATACTTGGGTTTTATCCATATTTGTATCTAACTCTTCTCTAATTAATATGTTATATAATTTTTCTCTCTTCTAACAATATATATATATTTAAATAAATTTGTTTACCCTTTGTATCGGTACGGCTTAAATTTACTTAGTTTAATTATTATATCTATAGAGTTATTAATGTTTCTAGAAATTAAATATTCCTTCATGAAAAATAATGTTTGGATCTTTAGTATTTAATTTGGTACAAATATATAGTTCTAGGTTTATGGTCATTTTATACAATTTTAATTATCTCAAAAAATATCTATCAATTTTTTGGGTATACATTATAGTATTAATCAATATTATTATATCATAGTAAAAACATATATATAAGTTTTTAAAAAGTGGTATGGTAACTAAACACTTAGAATGTATCTATTTTCTAATACCAATTTTAAAGAATATGTAAGAACATTGACTTGAATTATTCATACTGTATTCACAACCAATTAGAAAAAGAGAAAATCTTATACACACTAACAGCATATATACTATCATCATTGGATCTATGATACATGTGTAAAAATTAAATTTTAAATTTAAATATTACATAATTCTTATTCATCCAAAACTGACGATGTATACACTGTTAATGTAGGAAAGGTTAATCGATTAGAAAAAAAAATAACAAGTATGATAGGCACGAGCTAAATACTAGTATAATTTGAGAGGAGATTAGGAATTTATATTGACATTGGAATAGCTTCAAATTTAAGGGCAAAAAGGACTCCAGGATAACTGGAAAAACAAAAGTTTTGCGGATCCAAATGGATACATCTAAAAGACTATGGGATTAACTTGAAAATGACACGAAAGTAGATCGAGCAAAATAAATTTAATCAAATCTGAAAATTGAAAATTTTCCGCTTGTCTAGGTATCCTTCAACGAACCTATTTTACCTTTCTCATTTCCTTGCACGCGCCCGCAAGTCATGGTGTCAACGGAGAAATCAGTGGACTTTGGTTGCCGACTCATTTGAAACCAATTTAAACTTAAATTGAAAATTTTGATAAACCAAGGAATACACTTTCGTTTAAAGTCCAAAGACCAGGATGCTCACTTTACCTAAATTTTATGAGCTTCATGGATAGAATCACCATGACATATAGATGTGATGCGTATTCCACAAAAAGATAGCCTTAAGCATGGAGTCAATGGAGGAACTCAAATCAATTTGTTCTACTGTAATTGTGGTTGCCAATTTGGCAAGCAAGGCCTTAATTTTTGTTTATTAGATCTGAGAGTTTTTTCAAAAATTTGTATGCCAAATTTAGGATTTTTAGGCCCTCCTATCAATATTCATCCTAGAATTTCAAATTTGTTGCTACAAAATTTCTTTCCAACAATGATGACACGCATTGTTCTTTGCCTTTAGAAAATGTTTTTCAACTTAGAACCCTTTAACTTACTTGTATCGCTTGATTAGTTCTTACTAATAGGACCCCAAAAGGAAAAAAGGGAAAATGAAAGGCAAGAAAGTTAAACCCATTTGGATGGCCGTGCTTCAATGTCCAAGAAGTTGGGGGGAATCCAGAATTTGTATTCCAAGTCAATTGTCAAGGTTCAAATTACATTCCTTTTCACCATTACGAGGTAGCCAAGGTCCTGTCTAAATCAACTTGACCATTCTTCGAAAAGGAAAAAAGCTGGACCCTTCTTGTAATGACTTATCCAGATTCTTCAGCAAACCAGCCAACCATTTGTTGTTTAGAGGTCCATATCACACATATTGCCAGTTAAAATTTCTCTATAAGTATCCAAAAAAAAAAAATAATAGTAAAATTTAAGTGGTAGGTGGAACAAGAAAAATGAAATGTTCCCCTTAATATAGTACGTATTTTATTAGTTTAATATGTTTAATGATCTAATAGCAAATAGTCAGAAAATTGTTGAATCAAATATTTAAATTACCTTTCTTCTTGATCTGCATCAAATCGTTGACTTATAAAAATTTTTATTATAGATTTTGTAAAATAATCAGTACTCGACGACTTTCAACAAGTTTAATAATAATATTTTTCTCTTTATTTATTAAAAAAAAGAGTAAAAATTTTTGTAAATCACAAAATTTGAATTCAAGATGTGTCAATGACTCATTGATAAGCACAACATAATGGAATTTAATTGTCATTGTCATCATCTGTTATTTAAACTTGTACCCATCCTTTGGCACGAGGGAATTGCTCTACCATTTTCTATTTCCTCGTCTCTACCCACTTTTACTTTTCAAATATTTCGTCAGATTTGAAGATTTTCTAGTCTTACTAATTAGTGTTATTTTCGGAATTTAGAAGTGACTAGATAGACAGAAGCTTCACGTGGTTTATAGCCTGTGAAATGTGTACCTCAAAATTTGTTTTCTGATACCTAATTCTGCAAAAAAAAAAAAAAAAGGAAAAGAAAATTAAGTTATGAGACTTGCAAGGATACACTATGGACAAATTATATTTTGTACCCTAAAACTTTATATTAATTCCCATATATTATTTCTAACCAACTTTTTTTTCCCCTTTTTTTTTTGCAAAAGTGCCCAATTTTAAATTTAGGACTCAATCTAGAAATTTATATAAAGTTCATATATGCAACATGGAAGGTGATTATAATCCGACCATTATTAAAATTGGAGTCAAAGAATTGGACACTGTTGAACGTAATATGTTTTGAGAGAAGATTAGGAATTTAAATTTGCATTGGAATGGCTTAAAACACAAGAATAAAAAAGGTTCCTATATAATTTGGGAAAAAAAAAGTTTTAAGGGTCCAAGTTGATGCTTCTAAAAGATTAAAGGATTAATTTGAAAGTGACACAAAATTCAACTGAGGAAAATGAATTTTAACCAAATCTTGAAAATCGAAATATCTTTTCCCCCATTTCCAAGTACGCCACCTCTACTCGTGGCGTCCCCGTCTTTTCTTCACATAGCTTTTCCCCTACTCGAAAGCCAAAGCTAAATCTACCTTTCTAATTGTAAAGAATCAGATCATTATTTAGGTGATTCAGCCAAAAGAAGAAAAACCAAAAAGATGTTTATCTAGGTGTAATATATGTGAAGAAGACAAAACTTTAGAGCCGACCATAACACAAAATGGACCATCTTGTACGAAACAAAACACATGCACGAAACGATTTACACAAAATCAACACACAATCAAGTGAAAAGATTTTTTGTATGTATATAAAAAAGAAGAGAATTTCAATCAATTAAAGAAAGCCGAACCAATGGTAACAAATGCGTGAAAAACATGCAACAAAAAAAAAAAACAACAGATGAAAGGGATTTTCTTGACGTCTTAGAAACCAATAAGAAATAATACTGTACAGCTCCAAAATTTTCTTACAAACACAGATTCTCTGTAGCTCCAATGCATGATTCGTGCATGTTTTCCACGGACAGATTATATAAATTTTAGTTTCGAACTCTGAAACAATTGATTTAACAAGTTTTAGTTTAAAGGCCAAGTTTTTCTCCTATAAGTTTTTTTAACAACGTTATATATATTAACTCAAAAAACTCCTCAAAATTTTTAATATACACACTTCAAAAATACCAAAAAATACAAATAAACTTCACTTCTTTCCTTTCCTCTTCTTCCTCCCCCACATCAACCCACCACCACCTCCGGCGCCGGACACCTCTTCCGAAAAAAGAAAAAGAAAAGGAAAAGAAAAAAAAAATTTACATCTTAAAATCTTTTTCTACAATTTCGACGGTAAATTACAGTAAAGTTTAGATCAGTTTTACTTTCAAACTCTGCTTCCAAACAGATTGAACCAAATTGATTTAAAAGACCCCACATCTAACAAGAACATAGAAAATAAAGAAAATAATAACCATAAAAAACTCTCATTAAGAAACAAAGAAATTTTTACTAGGAAAATGCTAGACGAGAATAAACTCTTATTAGGAAAATTCCAGAAGAGAAATATTTATTTCAAAAGCAAAGACAAAAACAATTGGGACAGAGACCAGGGGAACTGGAGAATGAGAGGTGGAGTTCGTTAGCTGAAGAAATTTTTGAAAGAAGAGGGAAAGAGGGTGAGCAAATGAAGAGATAAATACGAGGAAGCATCCAAATGCATATGCACTTGATTTCTACATGAGCTTTTTCTATTTGTGGTCTGACAGCAGGATACACATACCAAATAAAATATCGTACTCATTATGAAATTCTAACATTATCATGCACCCAGCAAACTGCGTATAATACATGGATTAATCTTATATATATTATCAGTGTATACACTATCATCATTTAAAATTCAAAAGTTGCTCATGTATCATCTATCTAACCGTAATAGTATATACATGACAGTATATATGAAATTTATTCAAATAAATTGCTATCAATATAAACTTTTGCTGATTAGATAACAGTGGAACCACCTATTAACCAATTTAAAATTCACCATTAGTGTACTTCAGGTTAATTGTTCACTAATATTGTAAAAGGTTTTAACATAAACCACAAAACAAGTGAACGGATTAGTTGGTCATATAGTTAATAGATTTAGCATGGCGGGGCCAGGATTTTTAAAAAGAGCGGGTGAACTTAAAAATATGGCAAATTTTACTTTACGAGTGTAAATGTGAAAATTATAAAATGCATGTTAATTTTTTGTGACTATATCGCTTAATAATTTGGTCTATATATTTAATCCGAAATCAATGTAAATTATTTAAAACCAAATTTCTATATGAAGAAGTTTTTTATGATCTGAAGATGATTTTTAATAGAGTAATAATAAAAAGCAAGTCTGCAAACCCCAAGAAGGAAGCTATTTCCCCATTGTTGGATCAAGATACATGATAATGTATCAAATTCGTATAACTATTCATGTCTCTACCTTCTCATTTCTTATGTACCAGAAAAACAAACTTCTCTTTGCTTCAATACCAAATTTCAGGGAGGTAATACATAAAGTTCTAAAAAAAAACATGTATTATGAAGTTAAATTATGTATATGAAGTAACTAAATAGAAGTCTAAAGTATTTAAAGTCTAAAAGATAATAGTTTTCATGAGGCAAAAAATTAGATTGGGAGGGGGGCAAAAATATGATTTTAAATGGAAAATCCAAAGTATTCAGGAATCAAAAGGAATTTTTCAGAACTTGGAAGCAGCTGCCCTGTCCCCCTTGTGACTCTGCCACTGCGACTACCATAAAAAAACAAAAAAGATTGACAAACAAGACGATATATGAAAGAAAGTCGGTAATGCAAGAAGTTATCTTAAAGAGGACAAACAAGACGATAAAGAGAACCCAAGTTGGATTCATTCAATTAGCCAATAAAACTGTCTGTTTCCTTTTAGAACCAGTTAGGAAAGTGAAAACATCTATGGGTCAGACCAAGGACTTTGCCAAGCTTGAAAACCTTATTCCATCCGGCAGCCACAGGCTTATGGATAAAAAAAAAAAGGGATTTGTGCGCCTCAATAATTGTTGAATGATGGATAAGGAACGGTTGGAGGCAAAATTGATTTTAAACGGTTGAGATCAGTTTTTGTATAGGTTGCATGAGATAAATGTTAACATATTTTAAACGCAAAATTGTAAATTTTGGTATAGGTCATATAAATTCTTTTGCATGAATTATTACTTAAATGGTATATCTATTTAAGTATGAATTAATTTATTCTACATTATCAACGTATAAATTTATTATGTTTCTGAACAATTTTAAGTGCATGACATATAATTTTTATTTAAATTTAAGTATTATATATAGATAATTACTAGAGTAAAAAATCTTATTATACAAACTCATCCAACTATTCAAGCAATTTTGTATGATAACAACTTAGATCACATTTCAACAAAACAATAATAATAATAATAATAATAGCCACCCGCCCAAAGGGCCAGTGGTCACCACCAAGCAATTTAATTTTAGTGGTGTGGGAGGTCAATTCTTGCCTCCTACCAATTTGTCATTATATGTGATTATCTTGAATGGCTTTCTCCGATGGTGATTTAACTTTCATCCGCTCCCCCTCCTCTTAAATTAAGATAAATTAGATTATAGTGAGTTTGTTTGGATAAGAGTTTATTTGGATGATTTATTTGAGATATTTACTGTAGCATTTTTTGTGATGTGATGTATGTGAGATAAAAAAGTGATTGGGAAGATAAAAAGGTGATTGGGATTTGTGAGAATAAATTTTGCAAACCAAATTCTCTCTATCCAAACAAACTCACTAGTGTGTTTGGATAGGAGATTATTTGAAATATTATTTGAAATAATTAATATAGCACTTTTTATGATATGATATATGTAAAATAATTGAAAAAATAAAAAAATGTATTAGAAATTATAATTGTGATATAAGCAAATAAATTTGGACAAATAATCTCCTTTCCAAACACATTCATTATTATTGTGATAAAAAAAATAATAACAATAATAATAAAATAGGGCAGCCACACATTATCGGTCAAGATACAAAGAAAATGTCCAGCCATCAGAAGTGGGACCTTTGCACTTAAGGTAAGATGGTCTAACAAGGCAAAAGGACCAGAGCAACTGGAATTTAAATCGTGTTGTTGGTGGGCCAAATGGAAATTTCCATCCATTTACAACCTTTCGACCACTACATGATTTTCAAGTGTTCTCTGGTCTCCACTCCTGCCAGCTTTCTCCTATAAATTGCCACCCCAAAATCCAAATCCCACACACAACACACAAACACACAAAATACACAACAAAATCCAACTCCCACGCACAAAACGCACATTTAGGCAAGAAAAATAGCCACCACAAAGGCTAGTAAGATGGAGAACTTCCCAGTAATCAACATGAAAAACCTCAATGGTGACAAGAGAGCTTCCACCATGGATATTATAAAGGATGCTTGTGAAAACTGGGGTTTCTTTGAGGTACTACACATTCCTTTTTTTTTTTTTAATTTTCTTTCTGATATAAGGTAAACTAGTGTAACTCATTTTGTTTTTTTGATGTAACAAACTGCTGTACCTAGGATTTTCATGAGTTAGTTTTAATTTTAATGGTTCTAAGAAGTTTACATTATTAACTTTTGTTTCTTTTCTTTTGAAACTTTGATGTAGTTGGTGAACCATGGAATCCCACATGAGATGATGGACACAGTTGAAAGATTGACAAAAGGTCATTACAAGAAATGCATGGAGCAAAGGTTCAAGGAGTTGGTGGCAAGCAAGGCTTTAGAGGGTGTACAAGCTGAGATTACTGATATGGATTGGGAGAGCACATTTTTCTTGCGCCACCTTCCTGTCTCAAACATTTCACAAGTCCCTGATCTAGATGATGAATACAGGTAATAATTATAGCACATTTCCCACTTCAAGAAACATTTTGAAGCAAGTCTTTATGTGGATAAGTAATCATTTTTCTGACAGAAAGAAAACTAAAAAAAATTTGAAGAAATCATCAGTATGAATTTGTCTTTATGTTACGTGGAATAATTCACAGCTTGGTTGTTAAAGGTTGTAAATTTGAGTCTTTGTTAACGTTTTATTTGTGTTCTTAGCACAGATTTTCTTGTCATCCTTGTACTATTAGAGTGTTGTTTACAGATGTGGATAGTTATTCAAGACAAGATCTTAACAGGAACATGAAAAGCATAAATACTGTTGCGCTGTAGTTAGTTCCTAGGTCTCAACACAATAGGAAGTTTTGAGCTGACCGAACATAATACACATGCAACCATACCTCTGTGTCCCTTCTCAAGAAACAGATAGATTTGGATTTCCATTCAGGTATATCAATAAAATAGCCTTTCATCAGACACAATTATTGACAACTTGGCTTGAAATATCTTAAAATATTCCCTTGTCAATGCCTAAAAAGCAAGATATATCCATAGCTCTGTCATAGGCTATTTTTCTCTTTTTATTATTTCCACCTATCCCATCAAATTTTCCTCATTATTTTTTTCTTGTGATGCAGGACCATCATGAAGGAGTTTGCTGTAAGATTAGAAAAACTGGCTGAAGAACTTCTTGATTTGCTATGTGAAAATCTTGGTCTTGAGAAGGGCTATTTGAAGAAAGCCTTTTATGGTTCAAAAGGTCCCAATTTTGGTACCAAGGTTAGCAACTACCCTCCATGTCCCAAGCCAGAATTGATTAAGGGACTTCGACCACACACTGATGCTGGTGGGGTTATCTTGCTTTTCCAAGATGATAAAGTAAGTGGTCTACAACTGCTCAAGGGTGATCAATGGGTTGATGTCCCTCCAATGAAGCACTCTATTGTGGTCAACCTTGGTGACCAACTCGAGGTACACTTTAATTTCTTGGGATTAAAATTTTATACTTTTATAAGTAATATGATAAAGAAACAATAGATTTCTTACTTTCATACCAACATAATACGTATAGCTACACTTGTGCTTCATAAATAAATATTACTTATGAATAGATTATTTCTCATAAAGATTACTTATAATTACGGAATATCATACTAGATTTAGAGGGATGATTGTAATTTGTAAGCAACAATAAACATCAATATTAATTTATGCAAAAATTAACAAATCGAATTGACTGTTTATTCATTTATGCCTTTTTATTTAGGGTTCTAATTATGTTACAAATTAATCACAGGTGATTACCAATGGAAAATACAAAAGTGTGCTCCACAGAGTCATAGCTCAGACAGATGGAAATAGGATGTCACTTGCTTCATTCTACAATCCAGGTAATGATGCAGTTATTTATCCAGCACCAGCACTGCTGGAAAAAGAAGCAGAAGAAAGAAAAGAAGTCTACCCAAAATTTGTTTTTGATGACTACATGAAACTCTATGCTGGACTTAAATTCCAGGCCAAAGAGCCAAGATTTGAACTCATGAAGAACGTGGAAGCCAATGTTACCATGGGTCCAATTGCAACTGCTTAGACTCATAGGAATAAAACAGTGCTAGGATGTTTTCTTCTCCCTCTTATGTTTTCTACTTATTATTATTATTTTTTTATTGTGGGGGTTGTTGGTTATTCCTAGTCATTTGTTGCTCCAGACAGGAGGATCCTTTCTGCATCTGGGGGACCAAAATTTATTATGTAGTAAGAATTCTAAGACAAAGAAATAAATAAGCTATACATTTCTCCAAAATCATTTGTGGCTACTGTTGCAAAGCTATATGGTTGATTGACCTAATATTTGGTTTAATTGCCTTTAAAAGTCCTTAAAATTTTCTCAATTATTAGACACTCAACATTTTACTTTAATTTATGAATGCCGGATCAATTTAGTCCTCAAATTTCTAACAAATCTGACAAATCAAGTGTCGGGTACTTCGAACAAAAATACAATTATGTTTGGAACTATGAATTACAATAAGCAAACTTAAGAGAGAAAACTTACAAGGAGCAGCCGATATCAATATGCAAGAAAAGCTAAGTTTGTCACACATAACTGCTTATTTAATAGTTGTAAGAGAATAATTAACATACTATGAATTTAACAGTAATGCATTAGTAACATGGCCAGAACTTAAAATTGGCAATATCCATCAAAAGCCCACTTTTTGGTACCAAATCAGGAATAACATAAACAAGTCATCAATAGCCAAGACAAGCCAACGATTTGTTGACTACTAGGTTTAAATGAAAAAACAAAAAAATCCATTCAACATTCACCACATTTACGCTTTGCCCCCTTCAACTAAACAAACAGGCAGTTTGCCCCACTAGCAAATCTGATTAGTGATTTTGTGGTCAAAAGTCAAAAGCAAGCCAAGTTATCCTCAAGCTGACAGAAATATGGTTGATTACTAAATGTCAAACATTTTTAGAGTTAAATATATTTTGTAGAATCATTTAAGAACCAAATGATAATTGGGATGTAGTTTAGAGGAAAATCAAGGTTGATTGGTGAGATAAAAAAAGTTGTGTGTAAGTTCAAGAATTTTCCCGTTGTTTTTTTCTTTCTTTTTTTTTTCAAGCTTTTTCTCGAAAGACGTGTCACTATTATCCCTCACCTTATGTATCACAAGAACAAGCAAACACACACACATGTAACTTACACTTTCTGGTTTTTTACTTTTCACAAGGAGTTGAATTTTGTCTGCTTCTTTCTGTGGATGGAGGCATAGTTTCTTCTCAAGTATAAGGATTAAATAAGCAACTACTTATAGAGCAGTTAGCCACTAAAGAGTTTTAAAATTCTCATTGAGTGCAGGCCAAGGTATCATGACCTACATTCTAAAAAATTTAAATTTTTTTGAAAAAATTTCACCAGCAGGTACTCAGATACCCGTTTGAATAGGTGGTGATTCAGTCTCTGGCAAAAAAAAAACCGTATGAGGATTAAATACTGGATTTTTATGATATAAACTGTGTGTATAGGTACACCATCACAAGCTTTGTGAGATGCTGTAATTTGTACACCTCGTCCACAATGGAGCCTCTCTAATAACTGTCAATCTCACAGGAATTATTGGGCAGAAATGTGCCCCACATGTTTGAACCATTTATTTCATTTGCTGATCTTGCTACCAACAGTAAAAATGATAGCATTTGTTATGTTTATTAATTTGCTAGTGACTCGAGACAAAACGAGGTCGGTGAAAGCAAAATTAAATTGATTAATCAAGATTTCATTCTGTGGCATATGTGGTAGCAACAAAATTAAGTTTCTCTCAACCAAATTACAAATAAAGTGGGCAGACAATTTAGCGAAAACATATGTTCAAAAATCTTTGAATAAAATGGATTAAGTTAGTTACCCATAGTGGGTTATAAAAGTAAAATTCTGATCAAATTTGTTTTAAGGGGCATATCACAACTGGGGTATAATCTTATAGGTGTGTAGTGTTATGTCGTTTATCAAAGTAAGTGTAGTTTAAATAAGGTATGTTATGAAGTTAAACTTTTATGTAATATTTGCAAGTATGTATGCTTCCAAAATTGGAAAAGAAGAAATTGACTTAAAATGCCAAGTTAAAGTTAAGATTATAAAACCCTTAGCTTATTGAGATCATAGTATGTAGGATACAGGAGTGCTATAATATAAAACATTATAGATATCGAAGAATACAATGTGGTACTTTTTTATCTTAATTTTTGTTATCCCTAAATCGCTCTCATGTCTTTTAATTAGAATTATTGCATTTCAATATGGCACTAATTAAAAGAAATAAAACACTGCAATTGATTACATCTCAATAATGTTGATAATTACAATTAAAAATTGCCCATTAAAAATTATTTACCTATCCCTAGACTCCATTTCCAATTATTATATAGATCAAAATTTCTTAATCGAAGCATGAAAAATTTCTCATTAGCCAATTGAGACTGTAAAAAAAATAGATACTCTAAAAAAAAATAGAGAAACCTACAAGGAAAAAGATCCCTTATTCATTTGTATATCTTCCTACAAATATCACAAGTAAATTTCACAATTATCTGCTTTTTACAAATATGAAGAAATTTAAAAAATGAAATGAAAAATCCAACTATTTCAATCAAATGAATTTAACTATCTCACAAATAGAGCTTTTCTCTTTCTCATTGAGAACATTTTCCCCCCATTGGTGGGAGCTCAAGACTATTTCAAATTTCCAAAAATTCAAACCTACCAAATTCCCGGTCTCAAACACAGATTTTCTTAGCTGATAAGCCCGGACAAGAGTAAATGAAAAGAAGTAACTACAGGAACTAATTTTAACAGCAAAGATTATAAATGCTTAGCTGCAATGAAGTAGAAGATGCAAGCCGGAACACAAGATTAAAGAAGTAAAAGCTAGACAATGGTGGGCTGGATCTACACAAGACATAAATCTGTCCAACTTGAGGCCAGTTCATACTCTTTCAACCCTTTGTTTAGCTAGCTTTTAATTTTTTCCTTTCTTTTTCTTTTATTTCCCAGCTTGGCATTTACCTAGTGGAAAAAGCTGATTTTCTTTTGAGCTGTTTTGGAGTGGTTAGCTTCTATACATTATCAGATAGATTTGGTATTCCTTTAATATCTCAGCTCGTTACTATGGCAGAAGAGGTGACAAAGATAATGCAGAAGTTTGCCTTAAACAACCAAGAATGCAATATAACAGATCTGGATGTAGGAGATTCTAGTCTTAGTAGACAGGAATGTTTGCTAAGTTTGATGGGGAAAATCCAGGGTGAAAAGATAGCCAACTTTACTGGAGTTAAGTACTTTGTCACTAATGCCTGGGGCTACCCTAAAGATTTGAAAGTGACATATTGGGACCTAACCTATACCAATTTATAAACCCAGGAGTGGAAAGTCGAGAAAGGATAGCAAATGGGGGGCCATGGATAGTGGATAACCAACTGCTAGTTCTGAACAAATTGTATGAAGGAATTGAGGATGACCAAGATGCATTCGGAATAGCCCCTCGAGGTATGTTATGAAGTTAAACTTTTATGTAATATTTGCAAGTATGTATGCTGCCATAATTGGAAAAGATGAAATTCACTTAAAATGCCAAGTTAAATGCTGCTTTTAGTTAAGATCATAAAACCCTTAGCTTACTAAGATCACAGTGTGTAAGATACAGAAGTGGTATAATATAAAACATTTAGATATCATAGAATACAAAGTGGCATTTTTTATCTTAGTTTTTGTTATTCTTAAATCACCCTCATGTCTTTCAAATAGAATTATTGTATTTCAATGTGGTACTAATTAAAAGAAATAAAACACTCCAATTGATTACATCTCAATAATGTTGATAATTGCCCATTAAAAATTATTTACTTATCCTTAGACTCCATTTGCAATTATTATATAGATCAAAATTTCTTAATCGAAACATGAGAAATTTCTCATTAGCCCTTTGAGATTGTAAAAAAATCAATGTCAAAAAATAGATAATATGAAAAAGAAACTGAAAAACATACAAGGAGAAAAGATTCTTTATTCATTTGTATATTTTCACACAAATATCACAAATAAATTTCACAATTATGTGCTTTTTACAAATATGAAGAAATTTTAAAAATGAAATGGAAAATCCAACTATTTCAATCAAATGAATTTAACTATCTCACAAATAGAGCTTTTCTCTCTCTCACTGAGAGCCTTTTCCCCCCATTGGTGGGAGCTCAACATTCTTTCAAGGGAAATTTGCCAAATTGGTCCCTATCATTTTCACAAAAAACTTTTTTGGTGCCTAACATTTAAAATCAATCAGAATAATCCCTAACATATAAATTATAAGCCAGTTTGGTCCTAGTACTCGTATTTGCTCATTTCTCTGACTAAAAATAGCACACCTCTCTCACGTGGGCATAATTTCAAGGGTAAAATCGAAAAACATTCATTAATCCATGGTTTTAGACTAAAGAAAGAGAATATTCTCTTCAAAGTTCAAGCTCTCCAATGGCTACTCTTCCATAACTCCACCCACTCCTTCTAGAGTCAATCTTGAGTCATTTTCCCTGGACCTACTCTATCAGATGCATTCCACCATCGCCACATTGGCAACTCAGTGTTTCAGGGGGTGAGAGAGGTTATTATTCCTCAAACAGGAGGTAAAGAAGAAAGGCACTTGAAGGTGCAAGTCTTGGTGGATACTTTCCAGCCACTACTGAGGGGCACTATTGTCAAAATGATTGGTTCCATGAGATGGATAAAGTTTAAATATGAGAGATGCCCAAATTCCTACTACACAAGTGTAGCTATTGGACATAGCGAGAAAGGTTGTAAAACAAGAGTTTCAGTGGGGAGTGGACAACAAGAGAACCAATATTGACCTTGGATGAGAGCAAACCCTAGGAAAGGATTCCCACAAAAAGAAACTAATAGCTACAAATTCCCTTCCAAAAGGAGTTACTGGGGAGTACTAAATGAGGAAGTAGTTCGAAAAGAGTCAAGCAAGGAGGAATTAGTTTCCAACCAATGTATCCAAAGGGAGAATGAAACAGATAGAGGGAGCAACAAGGTAAATACCTTTAGAAGTGAGGAAACAAGAGCAGCAAACAGATGCATCAAATGCAAGGCAAAGGGAGGAAGGAATGGAGGCAAGGGACTTGATGGAACTTCACATTGCAACACAAAAAGCATCTGAGGGACACAAGATGGGGATTGGCGTTGTGGCCAAGCTGAATGGAACAAGAATCACAGCTGACTGGGCGCTAGTGGACAGGACCTCGCTACTAGACATCCAAGATGAAGCTGCAGCAGTGAGACTGGCACTCATCAAAGTAAGGCAGCTTGGTTGGCACAGGATTAAAGTCATAAACGTCAATAAACATCTTATTGCCATGCTGAAAAGTGGGAAAGGAGACAATCTGAACATAGTCACGTTAGTGGAAGATATACTTGCTCTAGCTAATCTGTTTCAAATGTGGTTTTTTGAAGTAGGAAAAAATAGTAATATGTCTCTATGTAAAAGCATTAGTCGTTATGCTCTAAGCATAGTTATAGATGAAGAGAGAATTTTTGTCTCTTCTTAGTGTCATCGTACACTTTGTATAGGTGGTTGAGCCATTGCTCAATTATTGTAAAGTTTGGTTTGCTATAAAATTCATCTATCGTTTCCGAAAAAAAAAAGAGGAAACAAGAGCAATGCTGACAAACATTATAGACACAAATTAGGGTAATATCTTCAAATGTGACAATGATCCAACAAAGAATATGATGGGAACTTAAAACTAGATGCTGTTATAAAACACTACTATGATTACTAGTATTTAACAGGTATGTCAAACATGTTAATGGTGGAGTAAAATGAAAAAAAAATAACAGTGGGATAGAAAAAACACTTTAAAGTGTAAAATATCTCCAAATTGGAAATTGAGATGCAATGCGAATGTCACATACAATTTATTGTTGTAAAGTACAAACATGACTCTAAATAGAAAAGTTTTGGGTAAAAAGCGTTTAACTTAAAATTTAGGATTAAATGTTGGAGTTGATATTAAATTGAAAGAGAAAAGGAAAGAGATGGATAAAAATAAAAAAAATAAAAATGATGGTCAAGTGCCGTGAGAAGTTAAACTTCTTTCAACATTTCTAAATTTTAGCATTAACCTATGTTCTTCCTTTATTTTTCTTCTTTTGTTAAAAAATAATAAATAAATAAAAATTAGGAACTATTTCGACTTTGCATTCTGAAGATGCATGCATAGTTAAATATTGAAATGCTCTGAACTAGTGAACTTTACAATTTCTCTACCTATTGAAATTCTCCATTATGTGCAGTTACCCATCAAATAAGACGACCAAAGCTATTACTATCAGATTAAAATGATTGCTTTAACCTCAAATAAATTAACTTGTGGAAGTTTATTTTGAGTACATAGAGACACCATGTTTGTGTGCTTCACTTATTTTCCGCTCACTGTTTGATATCCAAATTTAGCACTTAAAGTTAATAGATTCAGATCTTAATATGTTCAGATATGTTTGATAATAAAAAATTAAATATTTGAATTAATTAAGTGGTACTGAATTTTTTAGGCAAAATTTGCTCCCAAAAATAAGTGATAAGGTATTTACTTATCACTTAATGTGATATACACTCAAATGTATTTAATTTCATACTTAATAATTTAATAATTTAATGGATTCAGATTTCAGATTTCAATTTTCAAAGTTTAGTTTTATCAAACGCCACCTAATGTCCTATAGTATTAAGCGTATTACTGAGCTATTAGTTCTAACATGTCACATCAGACATGTTTCTCTTTTGCCACATTTTATGCTTATGCCTATTTGTTCATGTTTACCTTTTGAGTAGGGTGAATAACAACATTTGAATTCTTTACCTCCATAGAATGAGCTTCGACCACTAGACTATCAACCAATGGCATATTATACCACTTAATTCCATGATAAAATGGTCTTTAGAGTAGGAAAATTTGAATATACACATACACATGCGTACATATACATATACATACATACATATACACACACATGTATGTATGTATATATGAAGTACTTACTCTAATTAGCCATTTTCTCTCTCTTAGGTGACATGCATAATTATTTGACGAGTCATTTGAATATTTATAATTTAGCCATATTTGTATCCAATTCCTCTCTAATTAGTTAATTTTTTTCTTATAGTTTTCATCTCTTCTAACAATTTTTATCTTTTCAAATAAACTTAAAACTGAATATTCATTGATAAATGAATTGCTACACCTTGTGTATTTAATTGAGCACAAAATTAGTTCTAGGTTTACGACCATTGTTAAAATTTAATTATACACGCACATATACATGTATGTGTGTGCACTTGTGTGTGAAAGTATTAAAAATTTAATTAACCATTTCTCTCTCCTAGATAGCAAGCCTAATTGAAAAAAATTTGTAGGTCATTTGCATACTTGGGTTTTATCCATATTTGTATTGAACTCTTCACTAATTAATAGGTTATATACTTTTTCTCTCTTCTAACAAAAAAAATATATATCTTTTTTAATAAATTTGTTTACCCTTTGTATCAGTACGACTTAAATTTACTTATTTTAATTATTATATCTATAGATTTACTAAATCTAGAGAAATTAAATATTCCTTCATGAAAAATAATGTTTGGATCTTTAGTATTTAATTTGGTAGAAATATATAGTTCTAGGTTCATGGTCATTTAATAAAATTTTAATTATTTCAAAAAATATCTATCAATTTTTTGGGTATACATTATAGTATTAATCAATATTATTATATCATAGTAAAAGCATGTATAGAAGTTTTTAAAAATTGGTATGGTAACTAAACACTTAGAATGCATCAATTTTCTAAAGCCAATTTTAAAGAATATGTAAGAACAATGACTTGAATTATTCATACTATATTCACAAACAATTAGAAAAAGAGTAAATCTTATACACACTGACACCATATATACTATCATCATTGGATCTATGATACATGTGCAAAAATTAAATTTCAAATTTAAATATTAATAATTTTTATTCATCCAAAACTGACGATATATACACTATTAGTGTAGGAAAAGTTAATCGATTAGAAAAAAATAAAAAGTGTGCTAGGCACGAGCTAAATACTAGTATAATTTGAGAGGAGATTAGGATCTTATATTGACATTGGAATAGCTTCAAATTTAAGGGCAAAAAGGACTCCAGGATAACTGGAAAATGACAAAAGGACTCCAGAAAAAAACAAAAGTTTTGTGGATCCAAATGGATACACCCAAAAGACTGTGGGATTAACTTGAAAATGACAGGAAAGTAGATCGAGCAAAATAAATTTAACCAAATCTGAAAATTGAAAATTTTCCGCTTGTCTATATATCCTTGAACGAACCTATTTAACCTTTCTTATTTCCTTGCACGTGCCCACAATTTCGTGGTGTCAACGGAGAAACTCAGTGGACCTTGGTTGCGGACTCATTTGAAACCAATTTAAATTTAAATGGAAAATTTTGATAACCCAAGGAATACACTTTCGTTTAAAGTCCAAAGACCAGGATGCACACTTTACCTAAATTTTATGAGCTTCATGGATAGAATCACCATGACATATAGATGTGATGCGTATTCCACAAAAAGATAGCCTTAAGCATGGAGTCAATGGAGGAACTCAAATCAATTTGTTCTACTGTAATTGTGGTTGCCAATTTGGGAAGCAAGGCCTTAATTTTTGTTTATTAGATCTGAGAGTTTTTTCAAAATTTGTATGCCAAATTTAGGATTTTTAGGCCCTCCTATCGATATTAATCCTAGAATTTGAGCTCGAACTAATTAAACAACAGATTAGATAGTGTTAACATGCACAAATGTTCATTGGCTTACAGGTGATTTATTTGAGTTTGAAATCTGTTGGAACTTCTAAGTGTAATCTGTTGGAATTTCAAATTTGTTGTTACAAAATTTCTTTCCAACAATGATGACACGCATTGTTCTTTGCCTTTAGAAAATGATTTTCAACTTAGAACCCTTTAACTTACTTGTATCTCTTGATTAGTTCTTACTAATAGGACCCCAAAAAGAAAAAAGGGAAAATGAAAGGCAAGAAAGTTAAACCCAATTGGATGGCCGTGCTTCAATGTCCAAGAAGTTGGGGGGAATCCAGAATTTGTATTGAAGTCAATTGTCAGGTTCAAATTACATTCCTTTTCACCATAACGAGGTAGCCAAGGTCCTGCCTAATCAACTTGACCATTCTTCGAAAAGGAAAAAGGCTGGACCCTTCTTGTAACGACTCATCTAGATTCTCCAGCAACCAGCCAACCATTTGTTGTTTGGAGGTCCAAATCATACATATTGCCAGTTAAAATTTCTATATAAGTATTTTAATTTTTGTTCAATTGAAGTGTTATTGAAACTTGGGTGAAGTTATTACAAGAAACAGCAAAATCAACAGAAGTAATTCCATTATTATCCAAAAAAAACCATAATTTTTTCCCCCAAATCCAGAATAGCAGCCTCAGACAAATAGCAACCTTATAAATCCACTTTCTCTAACTTTTTAACTTTTTGGTAATGATACAATTACCTCAGCACAATTTCAAGTGTTGGCATTATGCTTGTGCACATTTTACCTTTCCTGATACATACTTTCATCACATCATATTTGGCCGATATACCTCGTGGGTTCATTCTATCTTTTTTATTTTTTGACGTGGAAGTGAAAAAGATTTAAACAGACTAGTTTCACGAACTAATTCCGTGAGAAAGAACTAATACTCGATACCAAATATAGCCCTTTTTTTTAACAACCTATCTACGCATCTTACTCTTTTATTTTTCATAAGATTGTGTATAACTTAGAATTGTGTGATTAATACAATAGTTTACAATTCATTGAGATTACAATTTGATCTACACTTGGAGGTATAAATACTCGTCAACAAAACAATCTATCCCGTACTTTGTAGGACAAATACTAATGTAAAATTAGATTAATATAAAATACTAATGTAAAATTAGATTAAAGTCCTCAAGTCATGAGGACTATATAATAGTTTGATTGTAAATTGAATGACAAGTAAATTTTCAATGTTCAAGATCTAGAGGAATTATTTTATCAGAGAGACAAATTTAGGTGGTAGGTAGAACAAGAAAAATGAAATGCTCCCCTTAATTTAATACGTATGTTTATTAGTTTAATAGGGTTAATTACAATTACCTCCCTTAAAGTTTGGCCAAACTACCAAATGATCCTTGAAGTTTGGTCAAATAACAAATGCCCCCTTATTAGTAACTTCCGTTAAGTATCATAGATGGAATTGGTGAAAAGACAAGATAACCATAAGCATTATTAGTTGGAATAGCGCCTGTATTGTATTTTACAATAGGAACGAATTTTCAAACACTCAGATATAATTTTATACTCTAAGAAAATCATAATTCTTCCTTTTATTTTAATCTTCTTCATCTCTAACTTTCTGAAAGCTTGAATATGGCAACCATGGCAGCAGCAGTCGAAGGCTCTCTAGCCCATCTGGCCATGCTCAGCCACTACCGGCCACTAACATTCAATGGTGGATCTTTGTCAAATTTGCAACTAGGACTTGAAATTTGTGTAAATTATGATTTGATCATCAATTTTGGCCAAAAGTGACCACAAAAGCACCAAACAAGTCTAAATAGCTGTATCTCGTATTCTTATCACTACTCAAACCAAATTCCACAAAATTTTTATGAAAAATTTATTCATGATAAATAGAATAAAAACCAAAAAGCTGCATCTCCTATTCTCATCACCACTCAAACCATATTCCACAAAATTTGTATGAAAATTATGTTCATGACAAATAGAACACAAACCAGCCAACAAGTCAACAAGAAAACATCAAGATCCCTCTATTCAAGAGCCAAAGAGACGAAACCCATTTCATTTTAAATTTATAGATCTCTAATAACAAAAAGAATTCATCTCACTTTAGATTCGCAGATTCCTCACATTTACCATGTAGAAAATTGGCACGGGGCATATAGCAACTATTGATTTGTACCCATTGGAGTAGAAAAGTGACAAATCGTCCATGCAATTATGTGCCTTTTTGTGCTTGAAAGCTAACACATGGTATTATCCCAATTGAACCCTGTACACACTTATTGGTTATGATGAAGAAGTCTTTCGAGCGAAGGTTGCTGGTAAATTATATGTTATCCCAATTAACAATCCTAGCTTCAATTCTAGCCATTAAATTAAAAGGCTATTTAAATCTAAACCCACGACAAGGTGAAACTCTCAACTCGAAAGCACTTTCATTTTTTCTTGATTTTGGTATACTCTCTTTTTCCTTTTTTTTTCATAATTTTCATTTAATTTCTCCTCTGTTTGTTATTGCAAAGCTCTTTTTTTCCTAATATTTTATTATTGTTATGTTATTTCAAATCTTTCTTCTATGAGGTAACAATTAGTGAAATTGACTTGTCATAAAAATTTGCAACTCTTTTCTTTTTCTCTTGTGGTTCTTGGGTAGTCAATTTCTTTTAGGGTTAATTACATTTACCTCCCTTGAGCTTTGACCAAACGAATCGATCCCTGAGATTTAACCAAATAACAAAAAGGTCCCTCAAATTGAAAGATGTATAACAGATACACCCCTCCGTTAGTCGGTTGCCGTTGACCGTTAGGGCTAATTACATTTACCTCCCCTGAGATTTGATCAAATAACGAATCGATCCCTGAAATTTGATCAAATAACAGATTCCTCCCCCACACTAACTTCTGTCACTTATATGTAACGGAAATAGCCAAAAGTTTGAATAACCCTTATTGATTTCCATCAAATTTTTAAGGGTTAATTACATTGTGTAGAAAAGCCTTCTGCTGGTTTGGTTTTACAATGGGTTACTAATATATAGAGTAAAATGCCAATAGAAAGCTGGTACTTCGTTTATATAATAGGAAAAGTATAAGGAGCTGGTACATTATGGAAAGAAAAAATGCGTACTACATTTTCAACCCTCTTATTCATTGAAAATTTTAATTTTACTTTATCTTTTAAATAAATTATTTTTTGAAAAAAATGGGTTCTTTGTTCATATAATTGGGAAAAGTCGTAAAGCATTGGGATTTTATGGGATAATGGGTATTACCCCATGTAACCCAAAATTTGTCACACTATTTCACCAAATTACAAAATACATGTATGGCAAATTTTGCATTACAAGGTCTACCAGAATTTACTCTGATTTTATCTGTTAAATAAATTAATAATTTGTTGGATTCAAAATTTTATCTATTAACCAAAAATTTTTTTTTTCTGAAAACACAAAAATCGATAGGTCAAAAAATTGATGGAAATCAATAAGGGTTATTCAGACTTTTGGCTATTTCCGTTACATATAAGTGACAGAAGTTAGTATGGGAGAGGAATTTGTTATTTGGTCAAATCTCAGGGATCAATTCGTTATTTGATCAAATCTCAGGGGAGGTAAATGTAATTAACCCATAATTTTAACAGTCAACGGCAACAGACTAACGGGGAGGGTGTATCTGTTATACATCTTTCAATTTGAGGGACCTTTTTGTTATTTGATCAAATCTCAGGGATCGATTCGTTATTTGATCAAACCTCAGGGAAGGTAAATGTAATTAACCCTATGTTTAATGATCTAATACCCAATAGTCAGAAAGTTGTCGAATCAAATATTTAAATTACCTTGTTTCTTGATCTGTATCAAATCCTTGACTTATAAAAGTTTTATTATAGAGTTTGTAAAATAATTAATGTTGGACGTCTTTCAACAGGTTTAATAAAAATACTTTTCTATTTATTTATCAAAAAAGAGAGTAAAAGTTTTTGTAAATCACAAAATTTGAATTCAAGAGGTGTCAATGGAATTTATTTGCCATTGTCATAATTTATTATTGAAACTTGACCCATCCTTTGGCATGAGGGAATTGCTCTACCATTTTCTATTTCCTCGTCTCTACCCACTTTTACTTTTCAAATATTTCGGCAGATTTGAAGATTTTCTAGTCTTACTAATTAGAGTTATTTGCGGAATTTAGAAGTGACTAGATAGACAGAAGCTTCACATGGTTTTATAGCCTATGAAATGTGTACCTCAAAATTTCCTCGTGAAAACGACAGGTAATGTATTTTCTGATACCTAATTCTCCAAAAAAAAAAAAAGGAAAAGAAAATTCAGTTATGGGACTTGCAAGGATATACTATGGACAAATTATATTTTGTACCCCTAAAACTTTATATTAATTCCCATATTGCACCTTTAACAGTGTTATCCACCCACTTTGATCCAGTAGTAAACAGGCGTCTAGAAACATTAACCAAAAAGCAGCTCTGAGAATCAAATTTTCTATTAGTTTCTTTATTCACCACCCTTAAACTTCTGATTGGTTTATAAATTACATTTTTTTTCTTTTAACAAATGACAATTATGTGAACCAACAAACTGCAAATCATGCATCTGGTTTGTCTAGTGGGAATGATTGGATTATCAAATTCTTAACGTGGCTATATAGTTCAGCCCAAAAAGATTCCAACAAGCTACTGAGGAATAAAGTATATATGCCATTCATTTTGTTTGTGAGTAAAAGTATTACGGCAATAATTTCTATTATAAGACTTTAAGAATAGATGCATACACTAATGAAGTTTTGATTTTGATGGTGGACTAGAGTGGGCAGAAAAAAGCACTTTGGACTGCAACATGTCTCAAAGCTGAAGGTTGAAATGCAATGTATCACATAGAATTTATAGTTGAAAGTACAAACTTGACGTTAAGGTGTTGTTTCTAATCAACTTTTTTTTTCCTTTTTTGCAAAAAGTGCCCAATTTCAAATTTAGGATTCAATCTAGAAATTTATATAAGTTCATAGATGCAAAATGGAATTATCTTATATGCAATTGATCTAAATGAACATAGGAGAAAATGAAAGACAAAGCTAATAGATGAAAAATGAGAATGGCCAAGCGCCAGAACAAGTTAAACTTTTTTTTACTGCTTTCTATGCATGTGTCTAGTTCTTCATATTCATCATAGAGGAAGGTGATTATAATCTAACCATTATCAACCAATGTATCTGTTTTACCACTTAAAACTGGAGTCGAAGAATTGGACACTGTTGTATGTAATATGTTTTGACAGAAGATTAGGAATTTAAAATTTACATTGGAATGGCTTCGAAAACAAGAATAAAAAAAGAATCCTATATTATTTGGAAAAATAAAAAAGTTTTAAGGGTCCAAGTGGATGCTTCTAAAAGATTAAAGGATTAATTTGAGACTGACACAAAATTCAACTCAGGAAAATGAATTTTAACCAAATCTTGGAAATCGAAATGTCTTTTCCCCCATTTCCAAGTACGCCGCCTCTACTTGTGGCATCCCTGTCTTTTCTTCACATAGTTTTTCCCATGCTCGAAAGTCAAATCTAAATCTACCTTTGTAATTGTGAAGAATCATATCGGACCTGTTTGGATTTGAGAGTTTTTCAAAAACTTATTTTTCATTTACAATGCTACAATAAAAATTTTATAAAAATAACTTCAAAAACATCATATCCAAACAAATATTTTAAAAACAACTCCAAATATACAAAAAATATATTAATATATATATATTAATATATAAATATTATATACAAAAAAATATATTTTGCCTAATAAATATATAAATACATATATAAATATTAATACAAAATATAAATATATATAATTAAATATATTTACATATATTTATAAATATATTTATATTTATTTATTTAATTATATAAATATATTTAATTATATATATTTATATAAATAATACATTTATATAAATTTATAAATATTTTTATTTCAAATATTTTTATAATATGCAAATTAATATATATATATTTTTTAATATGTATATTTTGATATTTATATTTCAATTATGAATATAAGATATATAAAAATTATAGTAATATTAATATATTTCAATTATGTATATTAATATGTATAATATATATATTACATCAATTGAAATAAATATTATATTTTTATAAATAAATACCAATATTTTGTTTAAAATATATTCATATATATATTATTTAAATATAAATAGATTCAAACTCTGAAACAATTGATTTAACAAGTTTTAGTTTAAAGGCCAAGTTATTCTCCTATAAAATTTTTAACAACCTTACCTACAATAACCCCAAAACACTCCTCAAAATTTTTAATATACACACTTCAAAAATACCAAACAATACAAATAAATTTCACTTCTTTCCTTTCCTCTTCTTCCTCCCCCACATCAACCCACCACCACCTCCGGCGCCGGACACCTCTTCCGAAAAAGGAAAAAGAAAAGGAAAAGAAAAAAAAATTTTACATCTTAAAATCTTTTTCTACAATTTCTACAGTAAATTACAGTAAAGTTTAGATCAATTTTACTTTCAAACTCCGCTTCCAAACAGATTGATCCAAATTGATTTAAAAGACCCCACATCTAACAAGAACATAGAAAATAAAGAAAATAATAACCATAAAAAACTCTCATTAAGAAACAAAGAAACTTTTACCAGGAAAATGCTAGACGAGAATAAACTCTTACTAGGAAATCCCAGAAGAGAAAATTTTATTTCAAAAGCAAAGACAAAAACAATTGGGAGAGAGATCAGGGGAACTGGAGAATGAGAGGTGGAGTTCGTTAGCTGAAGAAATTTTTGAAAGAAGAGGGAAAGAAGGGTGAGTAAATGAAGAGATAAATACGAGGAAGTATCCAAATGCATATGCACTTGATTTATACATGAGCTTCTTCTATTTGTGGTCTGACGGCACGATACACTTACCAAATAAAATAATGTAGTCATTATGAAATTCTAACATTATCATGCACCCAGTAAACTGTGTATAATAAATGAATTAATTTTATATATACTATCACCATTAGATATATAACATATGTATAAAATTTGAATTTGAAATTCAAAAGTTACTCATGTGTCATCGATCTAATCGTGATAGTGTATATATTGACAGTGTATATAAAATTTATTCAAATAAATTGCTATCAATATAAACTTTTGCTGATTAGATAACAGTGGAACCACCTATTAACTAATTTAAAATACACCATTACTGTACTTCAGGTTAATTGTTCACTGATATTGTAAAAGGTTTTAACATAAACCACAAAACAAGTGAACGGAATAGTTGGTCATACAGTTAATCGATTTAGCATGGCGGGCCAGGATTTTTAAAAAGAGGGGGTGAACTTAAAAATATGGCAATTTTACTTTACGAGTCTAAATTTGAAAATTATAAAATGCATGATAAATTTTTTGTGACTATATCACTTAATATTTTGGTCTTTATAGTTAATCCGAAATCAATGTAAATTATTTTAAACGAAATTTCTATATGAAGAAGTTTTTTATGATCTTAAGATGATTTTTAATAGAGTACTAATAAAAAGTAAGTCTACAAACCACAAGAAGGAAGCTATTTCCCCAATATTGGAACAAGATACATGATAATATATCAAATTCGTGTAACTATTCATGTCTCTACCTTCTCATTTCTTGTGTACCGGAAAAACGAACTTTTCTTTGCTTTAATACCAAATTTCAGGGAGGTAATACATAAAGTTCTAAAAAAAAACATGTATTATGAAGTTAAATTATGTATATGAAGTAACTAAATAGAAGTTTAAAGTATTTAAAGTCTAAAAGATAATAATTTCATGAGGCAAAACTTAGATTGGGAGGGGGGGGGGAATATGATTTTAAATGGAAAATCCAAAGTATTTAGGAATCAAAAGGAATTTTTCAGAACTTGGAAGCAGCTGCCCCTAACCCCTTGTGACTCTGCCACTGCCGACTACCATAAAAAAAAAAAAAAAGATTGACATAATCACTTAAATTTGACTGATATATGAAAGAAAGTCGGTTATCCTTATTTGTCTTCTTAAAGAGGACAAACACGACGATAAAGAAAACCCAAGTTGGATTCATTCAATTAGCCAATAAAACTGTCTGTTTCCTGTTAGACCAAGGACTTTGCCATGCTTGAAAACCTTATTCCATTCGGCAGCCACAGGTTTATGGATTAAAAAAAAAAAAGGGATTTGTGCGCCTCAATAATTGCTAAATAATGGATAAGGAACGGTTGGAGGCAAAATTGATTTTAAACGATTGAGATCAGTTTTTGTATAGGTTGCATGAGATAAATGTTAACATATTTTAAACGTATAATTGTAAATTTTGATATAGGTCATATAAAATTTTTTGCATCAATTATTACTTAAATGGTATATCTATTTAAGTATGAATTAATTTATTCTACATTATCAAAGTATAATTTTTTATGTTTCTGAACAATTTTAAGTGCATGACATATAATTTTTATTTAAATTTAAGTATTATATATATATAATTACTAGAGTAAAAAATCTTATTATACAAACTCATCCAAGTATTCGGACAATTTTGTATGATAACAACTTAGATCACATTTCAACAAAACAATAATAACAATAATAATATGCAGCCGCCCAACGGGCTGATGGTCACCACAAGCAATTTAGTCTTGATGGTATGGGAGGTCAAGAATTCAATTCTTGCCTTTCATTAATTTACTATTATATGTGGTTGTCTTGAGTGGCTTTCTCTGAGGGTATTTCAACTCTCATCGACTCCCCCTTCTCTTAGATTAGGATAATTTAGATTATAAAAATATTACTATTGCGATAAAAAAAATAATAACAATAACAATAAAATAGGGCAGCCACAGATTATCGGTCAAGATGAAAATGTCCAGCCATCAGAAGTGGGACCTTTGCACTTCAGGTAAGATGGTCCAACAAGGCAAAACGACCTAGAACAACTGGAATTTAAGTCAGTGTTGTTGGTGGGCCAAATGGAAATTTCCATCCATTTACAAGCTTTCGACCACTACATGATTTTCAAGTGTTCTCTAGTCTCCGCTCGTGCCAGCTTTCTCCTATAAATTGCCACCCCAATATCCAAATCCCACACACAACACACAAAATACACAACAAAATCCAACTCCCACGCACAAAACACACACTTTAGGCAAGAAAAGTAGCCACCACAAAGGCTAGTAAGATGGAGAACTTCCCAATAATCAACATGAAAAACCTCAATGGTGACAAGAGAGCTTCCACCATGGAGCATATAAAGGATGCTTGTGAAAACTGGGGTTTCTTTGAGGTACTACGCATTCCTTTTTTTTTAAATTTTCTTTCTGATATAAGGCAAACTAGTGTACCTCATTTTGTTTTTTTGATGTAACAAACTGCTGTACCTAGGATTTTCATGAGTTAGTTTTAATTTTAATGGTTCTAAGAAGTTTACATTATTAACTTTTGTTTCTTTTCTTTGGAAACTTTGATGTAGTTGGTGAACCATGGAATCCCACACGAGATGATGGACACAGTTGAAAGATTGACAAAAGGTCATTACAAGAAATGCATGGAGCAAAGGTTCAAGGAGTTGGTGGCAAGCAAGGCTTTAGAGGGTGTACAAGTTGAGATTACGGATATGGATTGGGAGAGCACATTTTTCTTGCGCCACCTTCCTGTCTCAAACATTTCACAAGTCCCTGATCTAGATGATGAATACAGGTAACAATTATAGCACATTTCCCAATTCAAGAAATATTTTGAAGCAAGTCTTATGTGGATAAGTAATCATTTTGCTGACAGAAAGAAAACTAAAAAAAAATTGAAGAAACCAAGAGTATGAATTTGTCTTTATGTTACTTGTAATAATTCATAGCTTCGTTGTTAAAGGTTGTAAATTTGAGTCTTTGTTAACATTTTATTTGTGTTCTTAGCACAGATTTTCTTGTCATCCTTGTACTATTAGAGTGTTGTTTACAGATGTGGAAAGTTATTCAAGACAAGATCTTAACAGGAACATGAAATGCATAAATACTGTTGCGCTGTAGTTAGTTCCTAGGTCCCAACACAATAGGAAGTTTTGAGCTGACCGAACCTCTGTGTCCCTCTGTGTCCCTTCTCAAGAAACAGATAGATTTGGATTTCCATTCAGGTATATCAATAAAATAGCCTTTCATCAGACACAATTATTGACAACTTGGCTTGAAATATCTTAAAATATTCCCTTGTCAATGCCTAAAAAGCAAGATATATCCATGGCTCTGTCATAGGCTATTTTAATTTTCTCTTTTTATTAATTCCACCTATCCCATCAAATTTTCCTCATTATTTTTTCTTATGATTCAGGACCATCATGAAGGAGTTTGCTGTAAGATTAGAAAAACTGGCTGAAGAACTTCTTGATTTACTATGTGAAAATCTTGGTCTTGAGAAGGGCTATTTGAAGAAAGCCTTTTATGGTTCAAAAGGTCCCAATTTTGGCACCAAGGTTAGCAACTACCCTCCATGTCCCAAGCCAGAATTGATTAAGGGACTTCGACCACACACTGATGCTGGTGGGATTATCTTGCTTTTCCAAGATGATAAAGTAAGTGGTCTACAACTGCTCAAGCGTGATCAATGGGTTGATGTCCCTCCAATGAAGCACTCTATTGTGGTCAACCTTGGTGACCAACTCGAGGTACACATTAATTTCTTGGGATTAAAAATTTATACTTTTATAAGTAATATGATAGTACTAAATAAAAGAAACAAAAGATTTCTTACCTTCATACCAACATATTACGTATAGTTACACTTGTGCCTCATAAATATTGCTTATGGATAGATAATTTCTCAAAAAAATTACTTATAAATACGGAATATCATGCCAGATTTAGAGGGGTGATTGTAATTTGTGAGCAACACTAAACATCAATATTAATTAATGCAAAAATTAACAAATCGAATCGACTATTTATTCACTTATGCCTTTTTATTTAGGGTTCTAATTATGTTACAAATTAATCACAGGTGATTACCAATGGAAAATACAAAAGTGTGCTCCACCGAGTCATAGCTCAAACAGATGGAAATAGGATGTCACTTGCTTCATTCTACAATCCAGGCAATGATGCAATTATTTATCCAGCACCAGCACTGCTGGAAAAAGAAGCAGAAGAAAGAAAAGAAGTCTACCCAAAATTTGTTTTTGATGACTACATGAAACTCTATGCTGGACTTAAATTCCAGGCCAAAGAGCCAAGATTTGAACTCATGAAGAACGTGGAAGCCAATGTTACCATAGGAATAAAACAGTGCTAGGATGTTTTCTTCTCCTCATATGTTTTCTACTTATTATTATTATTATTATTTTTTATTGTGGGGGTTGTTGGTTATTCCTAGTCATTTGTTGCTCGGGTCCTTTATACATCTGAGGGACCAAAATTTATTATGTCGTAAGAATTCTAAGACAAAGAAATAAAATAAGCTATACATTTCTCCAAAATCATTTGTGGCAACTGTTGCAAAGCTATATGGTTGATTGACCTAATATTTGGTTTAAATGCCTTTTAAAGTCCTTAAAATTTTCTCTATTATTAGACACTCAACATTTTACTTTAATTTATGAATGCCGGATCAATTTAGTCCTCAAATTTCTAACAAATCTAACAAATCAAATATCTGGTACTTTGAACAAAAACACAATTATGTTTGGAACTATGAATTTCAATTATCAAACTTAAGAGAGAAAACTTACAAGGAGCAGCCGATATCAAATGCAAGAAAAGCTAAGTTTGTCTCACATAACTATTTATTTAATAGTTGTAAGCGAATGATTAACATATTATACATGTTAAAGCATTTAACAGTAATGCATTAGTTACATGGCCGAGAACTTAAAATTGGCAATATCCTTCAAAAGCCCACTTTTTGGTACCAAATCACGAATAACATAAACAAGTTATCAATAGCCAAGACAAGCCAACGATTTGTTGACTACTAAGTTTAAATGAAAAAACAAAATCCATTCAACATTTACCACATTTGTACTTTGCCACCTTCAACTTAAAAAACAGGCAGTTTGCCCTCTAGCAAATCTGGTTAGTGATTTTAACGGTCAAAACTCAAAAGTCAAAAGCAAGCCAAGTTATCCTCAAGCTGACAGAAATATGGTTGACTACTAATGGAAAAAGTTTTTAGAGTTAAATATATTTTGTAGAACCATTTAAGAACCAAATACTAATTTGGATGCAGTTTAGAGGAAAAATCAAGGTTGATTGGTGACATAAAAAAGTTGTATAAGTTCAAGAATTCTCTCATTCTCCTTATAGTTCTTTTTTTCCCTTTCTTTTTTGCAAGTTTTTTCTCGAAACATGTGTCACTATTATCCCTCAACTTCATATATCCAAGAACATGCAGACACACACACACACACACACGTGTAACTTACACCTTTCCAGTCTTTTACTTTTCACAAGGAGTTGAATTTTGTATGCTTCTTTCTGTGGATGGAGACACAAGTTTTCCTCTAGTAAGTATGAGGATTAAATAACCAACGACTATAGCCATTAGAGAGAGCTATAAAACTCTCCTTGAGTGCAGCTCGAGATTATGGTCTATATTATAAAAAAATTAGAATTTTTAAAAAAAATTTCATCAGGAGGTACGTAGGCAGTGGCGGAGCTAGGAATTAACTTTGGGGGGAGGGGCGAGTCTATAGCAATGAAAGTAAAATATATTTACAAAAAAAATAATATGAACACATATACCACAAGATTAGAAACAACCTTATATAGAATGAAAATTACTTATACGCTTCACATATACAAAAATATCATCATATTTACAAATCTATTTGACTGTGTGGGACATATGAAATTGTGCACGACAACTTTTAATTTTATCAAAGTCATCAATGATTGAATTTATATCAAAAGTTCTAGCAATTTCTTTCTCAATATACATTATCATAGAGTTAGCAAGAAAGTCTTCCTCCATCCTAGAACACAAACAAGTCTTGATGATTTTCATAGCAGAAAATGCACGCTCTGTTGTAGCTGTTGAAACAGGAAGAGTCAAAATAAGACGAATCAATCTATCAATAAGAGTATAGCACATTGACTTTCTTGTCTTTGCTAACACTTGGCACAACTCCTGAAGTGATGACAAATTTTGGAGCTGAGAATTATAGGAAAACTCAATCTGGAAAAGCTCTAATTGAGTTCTTAAGTGTAACTTCTCTTGATCTGTGAAGTCAGCTGAATAAAACTTGTTTGCAAGTTGACAAATTTGTTCAATATTGAAAGCCTGAAAATTATCTTTGGGGTGCAATGCTGGACTAAGAATAAGCAACTCTATTACATCTTCCTTAAACCTATTCTTCATTTCAAGTATTTGAGAATCAACAGTTGCCAAAAACACATCAATCCTGTAGTGATGCTCCATGGTAATTGGATCATTTTGTTTTCGAATTCTTCCTCGACCTGCTTTATAAATGACATTCATATCAGGCATCTCTATATTTCGTGCATCACAAAATGTCTTTACATTGGTGAACAATTCATTCCATCCATTATCTCTGTAACTTTAAAGTCGATCCTTTGTTGCTGAAGCCAATTTAAGGGCACCCAAAATATCTTGAGATTTGCATTGTAAAGCTTGAGAAAGTACTTGTGCAAATCCTAAAATGTCCCTCATCATATGCATAACAAGAACAAAATCAAAGGATGTCATGAAATCATAAACTCTGTCAGCTTCACTTCTTTGAATTGATGTATTTCCATAATTGATAACATCAATTAGGACAGAGCAAATGTCTTCATATTCTATGAATAAGCTATAGATAGAACTAAAATGAGACCCCCATCTTGTAGTCCCTGGCCGTTTTAAGGTACCAATCTGATTCTGACCCCTACCAGTCTCAAGTTCATCAATAGCAATCAATTCAGCAATTCTAGCAGCTCTAGCAACTCTAAGTTGGTCCACACGTTTGCAAGAAGATGAAATTAAATTTATAAGAAGAGATAAGTATGTAAAGAATTGTTCCACAGGAATTACCTCTTGAGATGTTGCTACCAATGTTAATTGCAATTGATGAGCAAAACAGTGAATATAATATGCATAGGGGCACTCCTGAATAAATAATGCTTGTAGTCCATTCCATTCTCCATGCATGTTACTAGCTCCATCATATCCTTGGCCACGAATGTTTTCCACACTAAGATTATGGCGAGAAAGGACATCACATATCTCCTTCTTCAAAGTCAAGGAATTGGTTTCGTGCACATGACCAATGTCAAAAAATCTCTCTTGAGTATAGCCTTGCTTGTCCACAAATCTAAGAACAATAGCCATTTGCTCTCTTTTTGATCTATCTTGAGCCTCATCAACAAGTATAGAAAATTTTGAATCACTAATCTCCTCTCAAATATACTTTTGTATCTTGCTCGACCAAGTGGACAATATCTCCTTTTGGATCGTAGGAGAAGTATAAGATGCATTTCGAGGAGCATTATCAAGGACCACACAGCCACTTTTTCATTATAAGAAGACACATGCTTGATCAACTCAATAAAATTACCTCGATTGTTAGAATCTAAACTTTCATCATGACCCCTAAAAGCCACCGCTTGAAATGCACACCATTTTGCAGCATCTATGGAAACTTGAAGTTGCAACCGATTTTTTGCAACTTGCTCAGAATTTTGCTTCTCAACAATTTTATCAAGATGTTGCAATGAGTTTCCCAAATCATGATAGCATTGCATTACCACTTTGTGTGATGAGTTAGGATCTTTTTCAATGTGATTTAAAAAAGCACAATTTTTTTCCATCATTTACCTTCTTCCATGATCTAAATCCACTAGTTGTGAAGGCCATTGATCCAAAACGGTCCGTTGGCTTGGAAAAAAGTGAGCAAGGAAGACAAAAGGCAGCATTCTTTGTTGGAGAAAATTCCAACCAATCTGGAAACAATTTATACCAAGAGAAAAGGAAACGTCGGCCCTTCTTGTCAACAACCATTGATTCAATCGGAAGCTCAGGTTGGTATGGCCCAAACTTAATATATGCTCTCCGTACCTCATCCCTTTGATGCTCTAGATATTCCCAAATGGATTTTTGCTTTCCAGGATCACGTTCTATGGATGAAATATCAAACTCTAATGATTTAATTCTACAAAATTTCTTTGTTTGATGCTTAGGAGAAGAATCACGAAGAGGACAAGGAGTTTCACCACTTCCACTTGGTTCTAGACGTCTTTTCTTGAAAAAAGAATCAATTGTCCAATTGGCCATTACCACTATATTTGCAACAAAACAACAACCTGTAATCGAAATAAAATTGATTGAGAAATGCTGTTTATGGTCTTAGAGATGGGAATTTGACCAATGCAAAAGACTGGTTTCCCTAATTCCGTTACAAATTTGGCCATTCAACCTGACTGAAAGCCCGGCCATCACCCAAGGAAGCCAACAGGATTCTCAAAATAAAATTAGTATGAAAATTGGAAAAGAAAACCAGTCTCAAAATCAACTAAAATAAATGCTTATCACCCGAATTCGGAAGGCCAAGTACGAAAAACAATACAAGTCCCTCTCGAGCATTTCATCAAACAACTGGCAGGCGAACTTTTTACACCCACATTTCACTAAATAAATGCAATGTCAAACTAACCTAGTAAATGGTAATAGCTTGAAATTCCTGCGACATTGTATTTGTATCCCCAGAAACGGCTTCACCAGTGGGAGAGAATTAAAGGAGTCTGTCTGTAGGTTCTTCTTCTGTGTAATCTTTTCTTTGCGCGGTAGGGAGGAAGTAGTATAATATGCTGCTACTAGATAGCAGTGAAAGATACCAAGTGTACAGTAGCAAACTAGACAGAGTTGCCCCGCGTTTTTTATGCACTTCAAAACTTGACGAGGAATTTGATGACTTGCATATTCAAATTGCCATGTTATTATTAGTAGAGCAATGAGGCCTTCATAAAATGTATGTACATCTCTACTATAACAGAAAAATCTGAGGAGGTGGGCACTGGCCAGTGGGTGTTTCCTTTGCCTTTGTGTTTTGATTTCTTGTCTGTGGCCAGTTGTTCGATGTGACTCCTTACCATTTTTCACTCGAAAGCCTCCCTTTTAGCTTAGCTTAGCTTCTAACTATGGACGGACATGAAGCAAACAAGTAATCCCGCCAAACATTATTGTTTGGGCCCTTGGAGGGGCAGAGTAAATTTTTTGATCAATTTTTGGGGGGGGCAAAACATAATAATAAAAATTTTTTTACTTAGAAATTTTTTTAACAATTGGAGAGGGGGCGGTTGCCCCCTGGCCCCTCCTTCCCTCCGCCCCTGTACATAGGTACCGTTTAGAAGTCCCCAGCCAAAAAAAAAGAGGATTAAATACTGAATTTTATGATATAAACTGAATGTATAGGTACACCATCACCAGCTTTGTGAGATGATGTAATTTGTACACCTTGTCCACAATGGAGCCTCTCTAGCAACTGTCAATCTCCCAGGAATTCTAGAGTATAAGTGTGCCTCGCATGATTGAACCATTCATTTCATTTGTTGACCTTGCTGCCAACGGTAAAAACGATCGTATTTAGTTTGTTTATTAATTTTCCAGTGACACGAGACAAAACGAGGCCGGTGGAAGAAAAATTAAATTGTTTAATCAAGATTTCATTCTATGGCATATGTGGTAGCAACAAAGTTAAGTTTCTTCCAACAAAATTACAAATAAAGTGGGCAGACAATTTAGCGAAAGCATATGTTCAAAAATCTTTGAATAAAATGAATTAAGTTAGTTACCCATAGCGGTTATAAAAGTAAAATTCTGACCAAATTTGTTTTAAGGGGCATATTACAACTGGGATATAATCTTAGAGGGGTGTAGTGTTATGTCGTTTATCAAAGTAAGTAAGGTATCTGTTAGGAAATTGGCAACTTTTTTAGACAAGTTTTTTATTTTGTGTGGAAGTAACTAGTTTTCTAATTGGTTTTAGTTACTTGAAGTATTATCTAGGAATTTTCTATTTCGTTTACGATTAGAAGTTATTTCCTATTTTCTATAAGTCTAGAAATTAGAATTGATTTCTTGTTGTTATTTGGGTTTTGGCCAAATAATGATCCCTATAAAGAGGTGGGTTGGATTGGATACTACAAAGAGACACACAATGGCACACAAAAGGCGACATGTACTCTTATACATGAGTGATGAGAGAGGGTTCTTGAAAAATAAGAGATGGTATACAAGGGTTGGGATTGGATTCAAGTTATATTCTTGTATAAGGTTTGTCTCTCATAATAAAGAATAGGTTTTTCTTCGTAAATGTAGGTTCAATGGTGGAACCGAACCACGTTAAATATTGTATGTTGTTTATCTTTCATGCTTGCGGCTTGTTCCTCATTAAATTGTTGTATACTTGATATTTCAATAGTTATGTGTTCTGCGTTTGGCTCTCACCAAGTGGTATCAAAGCCTATTGCGAGACAGGGCTACTCACAAGCAATTGGATCCCAACAAACTGAATGATTGGATCAAGAGTTTGGTTGTTTAAAATTGGATCCTGGTTAACTGTTGAGATCAAATGGATTGATAGCTATCACCAATTTGAATAATTTAATGGGTCATATCCTTGTTTCAATGGTTTGGCAAAAGCATTGATGGTAAAAGATGGGAAGTCGAAAAGCATAGAGATGCTTGATGGTGAATTTAGGTAGGTGATTCAAGGGTCAAGGAAAAGGTGGAGTCCAATGTTGATTTTGAGTGCGAATCGGTGGAGACTTTCTCACACCTCCAACAGTTGATACTTCATTCCGATGAATTTTAGATTTTGGTTATATTTTTTGGATGGTGTAGCACGTGTTCCAGAGAAACAAAGAGATCTAATTTTCAAGCGTAAGAAGACTCTAATAGTTACCAGTTTTTTGTTTTAGGTGAAATCTTAGAAACCATACGTGGCGAGACAGTCCTGAGAATAGGAAGAAATATGGTGATTTTATCACTTAGTTATCTCAATGATCAGGGTTAAATCTCATAGAAGGGGATCCCGGATTACAAGTGGTGGTGAATCGAAACACTTTCTCACGAGTCAATTGGAAGTTGGAGTTCAGGTAACTAAGCATGTTTATTCGCCAATTGAATTAATTTGGTGTCAAGATTGTATTGATTCAGGTGTGTAGTTGGGTATCATATTATTTGGTTGTTGAAAGCAAATGATTACTACAACCAATTTTCGCCAAGGTGAAAATTTGTTAGGAAATTAATTTAATTTCTTTTTGTACAAGTTTCTTATTTTGTGTGGAAGTAACTAGTTTTCTAATTGGTTTTAGTTACTTGAAGTAGTATCCAAGGAATTTTCTATTTTGTTTAGGATTAGAAGTTATTTCCTATTCTGTATAAGTCTAGGAATTAGAATTGGTTTCCTGTTGTTATTTGGGTTTTGCCTAAATAGTATTCTCTATAAATAGATTGGATTGACATACTACAAAGAGATATATAAGGGCACACAAGAGGCGACACGTAGTCTTATACATTGGTGGTGAGAGAGGGTTATTGGAAAATGAGAGATGGTACACAAGAGTTGGGTTGGGTTCAAATTGTATTCTTGTATAGGATTTTCCTCTCATAATAAAGAATGTGTTTCTCTCCGTAGATGTGGGCTCAATATTGGAGTCGAATTATATTAAATATTGTATGTCGTTTATCTTTTATAGTTGTGGCTTGTTCCTCATTATTGTTGTGTATTTAATATCTCAATAATTGTGTGTTTCGCGTTTGGATCCTAATAGTATGTCGCGAAGTTAACCTTTTATGTAATATTTGCAAGTATATATGCTGTCAAAATTTGGAAAGAAGAAATTCACTTAAAATGCCAAATTAAATGCTGCTTTTAGTTAAGATTATAAAACCCTTAGCTTATTGAGATCACAGTATGTAAGATACATGAGTGGTATAATATAAAACATTATAGATACCATATAATACAATGTGGCACTTTTTTTATCTCAGTTTTCGTTATCTCTAAATCACCCTCATATTTTTTAATTAGAATTATTGCATTTCAATGTGGTACTAATTAAAAGAAATAAAACAATCCAATTAATTACATCTCAATAATATTGATAATTACAATTAAAAATTATTTACCTATCCTTAGTGTCGCGCCCTATTTTTTGCGATGGAAAAAGAAATAAGGTGTTTATAAAAGATGTGATTCTTATTTAAAAATAAATGAAAAGGACCTAGAATGGGACTTAAAAAAAAAGACAATTTGGGTCCAAAATTTAGTCTAAAATATTTTTAAGAAAAAATAGGAGTCGCCACTTGGTATGGAGTTTGAGTGTACCAAGTCACCCCAAAAAATATTTTTTGACAAAAATAAAATAAAATAAAACCCTTTTGACAACTCCAGATCTTCGAAAACAGGAGAGAAAATGGGTTCGGGAGTCACGGTTGAAGAAAGGGAAGGCAAAGATTCGATTAACTCAAACCTAAGGCGCCCTTTCAACCTAGTCTAAGCTAGTTGCGAGATTTAGTCAAAATTTTCCTAATCTAACCCTTAATTTTATCACGTTTGGATGTTTCCTACATGGATGCAAATCTAAATTTATAAAAAATATCGAAAGGGACACAATGTTCATTCAAGGGTTTAATTGAACCAATCGCATTAATTGCGAAGGCCAAAATGATTCCTTGAAAGTGTCACGAGTATGCGAATGATGAAATTAAAATAAAAGAAAAGAAATTAAATCATATACATATATAAGTTATCAAAGAAAAAGGGATTGCAACTTAAAGGGTATGGGAGGCAAAAACTCGTGACATAATTTTCTTATACATGGATTAATAGGGTATTTAAACTAAAGAGTTATGATCACCCATTTCCCATGTTTGAAAAATAATTATCCTAAAATGAATAAGCAAATGAACTAGTTTAAATGAGATGCAATTCTACATGACATGATTGATACCTATAGAGGGTAAGGGATAATATAATAGGGAATATCATGCAAATGAGAAAAGATCCTAAAAATGAAAATATGCATGAAAATGTAATGAATAGCACACAAAGATGAATCTAACGCAAGACGGCCTAAAGGGTCTAGCGTTGGACTAGCCCATTTCTAAAAATCCTTACTAGCGTTGGACTAGCAAGTAAGCGGAGGGAGAAGCCACAACTAGCGTTGGACTAGTGTGGTGACGTCATGCATTAACAATTCATAGTGAAGCAAATAAAGCATAAATTAAAACAAATAAACACATAAGAGCACGTAACACATAACACGTAAACATAATATTTATATGCCAAAATCCTAAGAAAAGCGGATAAAACACATAACACATAAGCCACATAAACATGCAACCTATCTATTACATCGGGGAACGCCTAACTACAATCTAGGAGGGAAAAATATAATAAAACAAATCTAATTATCCTATCTATTACATTTTTGAGGTATTTAAATACCTCTCGAATCATTATAAAAACTAACTAAAACATATATAAGAAAATTTGAATGAATATTTAAATCAAATAAATAAAGCATATAAAAATATATAAACACATAGGAACACATAGGAGCACATAAGAGCACGTAATTGACATTGAAATAATAAAATAGGAGTAACTCCCGTTTGAAGTGGTGACTAAATGGAGTCAAATTGTCCTAATTATACTCACAATGAACAAAAGGATCATGACACCAATTTAATTGAAAAAGAAAATAATAATACAAGCACTAAATTCACACTAATATGTCAGACGTAAAGAAATTTAAGCAAATCTAAAAATTACAAGTTAAGTATATTCAAAAATAGCATAATTAGCTATTAAAGAAAAGAAACAATCATAATAAAGAGAGTCAAAATTCATCGGGGACTGAATTGCAAAAATTGAAAAATTTTTGGGGATAAAAATATAATTTTTCCAAAGTTTAGGGGCCAAAATTAAATAAAAGATAAAATTCAGGGATCAAAGTGAAATTATTATAAGGACCTACATGAAAGAAATTTAAAATGGTCTGGACCGAAGCGAAACTACTCCAAAGATCAGGGGCTAAAATGCAAGCTTCGGTTTCTGATTTGGGAGGAAAAGGGCATCGTGCCTCCCTTTTTATTTTACTTGGGCCGAACCTACCTAAACCCAACTGAAAACCCAAGCCAAAACACACAGGCCAACCCGTCTTTTATCACTCAAACCCAGCCAAAAATACATAGGCTCCAACCTCCTAACCCAACCGAAACCCAAAAGAAAAATAAACCAAAGCCCATCCCCCAAAACCTAACAAAATAACCACAAACCCACCTAAAAAACTCACATTAGCCCAAACCCCTTTTTTCTTTCTTTCTTTCTTCCCTTCTTTTCTTTTCTTCCTCCACTTCCAGCCGTTTCTTTTTTTCTTCTTCTACGGCCAGCTGAAGAAGCTTCAGGCGGCCATGGCGGCCGCCGGTGGCATCACCGCCGGCGACCTCTTCGGTCACCAAAAATTCTCAAAATACACCTTCTCACTCGATTTTTCGCGCAGACTCCATTTTCGGAGTTAGTTTTTACAAGAGATGATCTGAAAGTGTCCAAAATGTAAAATAAACAGCCCAACTTTTATATTTTTAAAACCTCAAATCTTCACCAAAAATCACAAAATTTATGCCAAAACACTCCTTATAGCTTCTACATGACAATTATAATCTTAGTTAACAAGAACACAACAACAAAATGATGCATTAAGTCAAAACAGCCCTAAAAATAAAGCAAATATTTCAATGCCTTTAAAGGCTCAAAACTTCAAAATACTTAAATAATTCAACACTTTTTCAAACCACGTACTAACTACAACCGTCTATTTCACCAGAAATAAGCACAAAAAGTTCACCAGTTTAATTCATTTTTCGTTTTGTCATTTTCACAAACATTTAACGTGCATTCACAGGCCCATTTCTTTTTCCCTTAATTGCATGCATGGCTCACCCCAAAACTTTAACAACATCAGGAGCCACAACAACAAACGAAAGCAAAGGACAGATAAGCATCAAAACATGCATTTAATCTAATTAATTAAGGAAAAGAAAGCCGGAAAAAAGAAAACAAAATGTACCTCAATGAAGGTTGTAGTCCTTTGGCTAGGAGTTTGATGAAATCGGCAAACTCCAATAACTTAACCCACCACTGCCTTTCTTTCTGTGTTTGAGGTTGTGGAAGAAAAATGGGTAGAAGGAGCCGTGAGCAGAGTGAGGGAATGGGGAGTTAGTTTTTTCTTTCTTTCTTTGTCTGATTTCCCTTGTGTGTGTCTCGAGAGAGTGAATTGAGGGAGTAGTTTTTGTGGTCAGGTTGTTTTTGAGCCCCAAAAAGTGCCGTTCCTTTTTTGTCAATCCTCGAGAATAAGGAGGGAACCAAGGGATTTTTGTCAAATGGGTTTAGTTGTGTGCGTGTGTGTGTGTGTGTTTTTTTTAAGATAAATCTACAAAAATGAGACAAAAATATACTTAAAAAAAATGCAAGAAAATAAATGATTCATCAAATAGAAAATACCCAAGGAAACATAAAATTTGACAAAAATTTGGCAAAAATTTGGTGTCTACACTTAGACTCCATTTCCAATTATTCTATAGATCAAAATTTCTTAATCGAAACATAAAATATTTCTCATTAGTCATTTGAGATTGTAAAAAAATCAATGTCAAAAAATAGATACTCTAGAAAAAAACAGAGAAACATACAAGGAAAAAAGATCTCTTATTTATTTGTATATCTTCATACAAATATCACAAATAAATTTCACAATTACGTGCTTTTTACAAATATGAAGAAATTTAAAAAATGAAAAGAAAAATCCAACTATTTCAATCAAATGAATTTAACTATCTCCAAAATAGAGCTTTTCTCTCTCTCATTGAGCGCCTTTTCGTCCCATTGGTGGGAGCTCAACACTCTTTCAAATTCCAAAAATTCAAACCCTCTTTTACTCGCACTAAATTCCAAGCCAAATTCTCAATCTCAAACATAGATTTTCTTAGCTGATAAGCCCGGACAAGAGTAAATGCAAAGGAGTAACTACAGGAACTAATCTTAACAATAAAGATTATAAATGCTCAGCTGAACTGAAGTAGAAGATGCAAGCCGAAACACAAGATTAAAGAAGTAAAAGCTAGACAGTGGTGGGCTAGATCTTCACAAACACTGTCCAACTTGAGGCCAGTTCATACTCTTTCAACCCTTTGTTTAGCTAGCCTTTTTTTTTTTTTTTTACTTTTTTTCCTTCTTTTTCTTTTATCTCCTAGGTTAGCATTTACCTAGTGGAAAAAAGTTGATTTTCTTTTGGTCTGTTTTAGATTGATTAGCTTCTATTCATTATCAAATAGATTTGCGATTCTTTCATTATTAGCTCATTACTATGGCTGAAGAGCTGACTAAGACATTGTAGAAGTTTGCGTTAAACAACCAAGAGTGCAGTATCACATATCTAGATGTAGAAGATTCTAGTCCTAGTAGACAGGAATGTTTGCTAAGTTTGATGGGGAAAATCTGGGCTGAAAAGATAGCTAACTTTACTGGAGTTAAAAACTTTGTCACTAAAGGATGGCAAATGGGGGGCCATGGATAGTGGATAACTAACTGCTAGTTTTGAACAAATGGTATGAAGGAATTGAGGATGACCAAGATGAATTCAGAATTGCCCCTTTGTGGGTGTAAATGTGGAATTTACCAATCCACTAGGTGTCTAAAGAAGTGGGGAAGAAGAGTGGCAACTCAGTATTTCAAGGAGTGAGAGAAGTTATTATTCCTCAAATAGGAGGTAAAGAAGGAATTCACTTGAAGGTGCAAGTCTTGGTTGATACTTTCCGGCCAATACTTAGGGGCACTATTGTCAAAATGAATGGTTTCATGAGATGGATAAAGTTTAAATATGAGAGATGCCTAGATTTCTGCTACACAAGTGGAGTTATTGGACATAGTGAAAAAGGTTGTAAAACCAGAGTTTAAGTGGGAACTGGACAACAGGAGAACCATTATGGACCTTGGATGAGAGTAAACCTTAGGAAAGGATCCCCACAAAAAGAAAGTAATAACTACAGATCCCCTTCCAAAAGGAGTTACTAGGGAGTGTTAAATGGGGAACTAGTTTGAAAAGAGTCAAGCAAGGAGGAATTAGTTCCCAATCAATCTAACGAAAGGGAGAAGGAAACAAATAGAGGGAGCAACAAGGAAAATACCTCTATGCCAAGCAACTAACTTCGAGACAACTAAGGGAAAACTTCAAGCTAGAAGTGAGGAAACAAGAGCAATGTTGACAAAGATTATAGATACAAATTAGGCTCCAAACACAACCAAATGTAAAAAGGAAGAAAGAGACATGATAAAACCCACTATGACTGAGATGGTGCCAATACAAGAGGTTAAGGAGAAGGAACATATGAATGGTAAGAATCAGGAAAAGATGGAGGAGCTGAAAGAACCTATGAGAGATGGAAAATTAGAATACCAAGAGGAGGACATTGAAATGTGGGACTCACTGCTTCTAGGAAAGAAACAAACTAGTGTCACCTATACTCACGAAGGGAACAAGCAAGAAGAGAAAAGTAACTTGATGCAAGAAATGTCATTAGACCGGTGCCTTAATATCAAACTGAGACGATCTCCATTACATATGAATCTCGTAATCAACAAGGTCGGATCATGATGGTGATATTCAAGCTTAGACACTGGAAGACCTATGACCCAACCTAATTCTCGAGGTACAAACTTCTTGATATTATCTCATTCCATGACCTAATGAGTTAGCAAACCAAGGTTTTGGTAGAAAGGCGCCACAATCAACTGCATTTCTTGATTGATAGGCTAGGACTGAACACTCAAAAGAACCTCTAAAGTATTCAAAAAGGAGCTCACAAAAAGCCAAGAGAGAAACTCTCAATTTTGCTAGAAAATTTGACTTCTTCTTCCTGGAAAAACTTTTAAGCTCTTTTTATAGAGTTTACAAGATAAAAACCCGACTCTAACTAGGAAACTAATTGACTATCTCGGCCCCTAGGATTCCTTTAAGCTTGCTGACCTTAATAACTTCAAAAGTGACTAGGAAAGTCACACATATGACTCAAGAACAGCAACTAAATAAATTGGCACACATCTAAAACTAACCTGGCCAAATGCAACAACTACACTAAATGAATTAATCTAAGGACTAGCTTGCTGGACCATTTGAAGCAACGTAACAATCAAATGCTTTTCTTGATTAAGATCTTCAACCCCTTAAAACCTTCAATTGATTCATGAACAATATGAACAAATGTGTTGAGTTGATCTTTAAACTTCTTGGCGCGAACTCTAATAATCGGTCCAACTAGAACAAGGACTTGATCATTACTTGGCTTGCTCAAACCACTCAAAACTTGATCTCTAACATCTCCAATCTTTCTATCATTCCCTTTCTCTTGAGAAGGTTTTGTTTTCAAATCTAGTGCGTTATTTGAATCAAAAGGACATAAATAAAAAATATTGAATGTAGTACTAACACCATACTCGCCTGGTAGTTCAAGCTCATAGGCGCTATCATTGATACGTTCTAACACTTGAAATGGTCCATCACCACATGATAGCAACTTATTATGGCATTGAACTAGGAATTGCTCCTTGAGCATATGTAACCAGACCCAATCATCAGGTTTAAACACCATCTTTTGATGTCCCTTATTAGCATGTTTGGCATATTAGGCTGTATATTTCTCAATATTGGAACGTACCTTCTCATGTAAGTGACTAACAAAATCAGCTCATTTCTTACCATCTAAGTCAACACACACTCATGCACAGGCAAAGGAACTAAATCTAAAGGTGTCAATGGATTAAAACCATTAACAATTTCAAATGGCGAGAACTAAGTAGTAGAGTGAATAGTATGATTGTAAGCAAACTCAACATGAGGTAGGTACTTCTCCCAATTCCTAAGGTGCTTTTTAAAAATGGCACGCAACAAGGTACACAAAGTGTAATTGACCACCTCTATTTAGCCATCTGTTTGAGGGTGACTAGAAGTAGAGAATAATAACTTGGATCCTAACTTAGACCATAGAACCTTCCAAAAGAAACTAAAGAATTTTGCATCTCAGTTAGAAACTACGGTTCTAGGTATGTTATGCAATCTCACTGTTTCCTTAAAGAATAAGTTAGCTATATGAGATGTATTATCAGTCTTATGATAGACAATAAAATGAGCCATTTTTGAGAAGTGGTCAATAACAATATATGGAATCATTGCCATACCTAGACCTAGGTAAATCAAGAATGAAATCCATAGAGATATCTACCCATAATTCTTGCAGGATAGGTAAAGGTGTATAGAGACCATAAAGGCGTACCTTCAATTTGGCTTACTTATATGTAACGTATCGAACCACTATTCTCTCTACATCGTGCTTCATATGTGACCAATAAAAATGTTCCTGCAAAATATGAAGCATTTTAACAATAACAAAGTGTGCCATTAGACTCCCAATATGTGACTATCATATCAACAATTCTCAAATTAAACTAGAGAGTATTCATAACCTATTCATGTAGTACAAATAGTCATTGGAAAAGTAGAACTTACCTTGAACAGCTTTACTACATGCCACATAGATCTCACCAAAGTCATGGTCATTACCATAAAGTTCTTTAATCATTTCAAATCCAAGTAGCTTAACATATCAAGTAGTAATGAGAAAATACCTACGTGATAGTGAATCAACTACAATATTTGTGATACAGTTCTCGATTAACTCGTTTCGAGACACGTAGCACATTTGCCCAAGGATCTAGTAAGGTTGTCCAACGCTTGGGTTGCAGAACCTAAAACCAACACGGACGACACGAATTAGTAGAAGGTGGTAAAACGACAACTCCAACAGATGTGACTACTCCAGTGGATAGGTCGGTAGAACAATCAAGGACAAAATGCAAGATTGCTCAACACCATTGCCAAAACAAGTTAAAGGCTCGAAATTCTCACAAGGAAAAAAGTCAAAAAAACTAAGCAATTTTATTCATCAAATGTCTACCTCAAAACTTTACAAAGCACGCCCTTTTATAGGCTAAGGGCTAATAAACCCTAAGGGAAATAGGAGAGGGGAGTTCGGCCATCTTGGGATCAAGATGGGCCGGCTCATGCTCTTCTAAAGCAACTAATCTAACTCTAAGTAAACACTAAGGCCTAAAGCCCTATTCGTCCAACTCACTTGGAGGCCGGCTTGACTCTTCATGGGCTTGGATCATGGCGTAGATAATTTGATTGTCTCCTTCCAATCCTTCAATATCTCTATGGACTCCGTGTTGATTTTGGACAATTCGAACAAGGGTTTGGAGAGATTCTTTGAAGAAATTGGCCCGTGCACGTGTGACTGGGCCCAATGGCACTCGGACTGGATCAAGGTCCATGCACACATCAATTTGTCTTGCCACCTTTATACTTAATTATATATGGAAAAGACTCAACGAATGCAATCCAACGTGCATGTTTCTTACTCAAGGATTTGCGTTCAAATCTGGATCCTCCTCGTCAAGAAACGGGATCAAATCCGCGACATTGAAAGTCGCGCTAACATTATACTCCCCAAGTAGCTCCAATTTGTAAGCGTTGTCATTGACTCGTTGGAGCACTCGAAAAGACCTATCACCTCTTGGGGATAACTTGCTTTGACGCTGCTTGGGAAATCTTTCTTTTCTCAAGTGTAGCCAAACCCATTCGCCAGGCTCAAAAATCATCTTACGACGGTGCTTGTTGGCTTGCTGGATGTATTGTTGAGTACGTCTCTTAATGTTTGCTCGAACAACTTCATGTAACCTGCGCACAAAATCAGCTTTTTTTCCCATCTAAGCTTGTGTGCTCAAAGGAAGGTAAGGGTACCAAATCCAAGAGAGTCGAGGGGTTAAAGCCATAGACGATCTCAAACGGTGAGTAGTGTATTGCACTATGAACAGTTCGATTGTAAGCAAATTCAATGTGAAGCAAACACTCTTCCCAAGATTTAAGATTCCTTTTAATCAAAGCCCAAAGTAGAGTACCAAGTGTGCAATTGACAACTTCCGTTTGTCCATCGCTTTGTGGATGACTGATGGTGGAGAATAACAATCTAGTGCCAAGTTTAGACCACAAAGTCTTCCAAAGTAACTCAAGAACTTTACATTTCTATCACTAACAATGATCTTAGGCATGCCATGCAGACGGACAATTTTCTTGAAGAACAAATTAGTAATATGAGATGCATCGTCATTTTTGTGACAGGGGATAAAATGTACCATCTTAGAGAATATATCAACCACGACAAAGATGGAATAATTACCCCTTGGTGACCTAAGTAGTTCTAAGACAAAGTCCATAGACAAGTCTACCCAAAAATAGTGAGGATAGGCAATGGGGTATACAGGCCGTATGAATTTGTTTTAGACTTCGCCTTATGACAAGTGACATATCTACCAACCATGCGGTCGACATCTCTATGCATGTGAGGTCAGTAAAAGTGCTCTTGTAACATGGCTAGAATCTTAGCAATGCCAAAGTGTCCCATGAGACAACCACTATGTGCCTCTCGAATCAAAAGATCATGAATGGAAGAGTTAGGGACACACAACTTATCCACATAAAACAAAAATTCATTATGCAAGAAATACTTTCCATGTGGACTCTTCATACAAGATGCATAGACTTCCCCAAAATCATGGTCATGGGCATATATCTCCTTGAGCATCTCAAACCCTAACAACTTGGCATCAAAAACAGCAAGCAAAGAATGTCTACGAGATAAGGTATCAGCTACCACATTCGTTTTGTCAGTTTTGTACTTAATGATATAGGAGAAGATGTCGATGAAATTTACCCATTTGGCATGGTGTTTGCTTAACTTTGGTTGGCCCTTAAGAAATTTCAAAGATTCGTGATCAGTGTATATCACGAACTCCCTTGGACGGAGGTAACGTTGCCAGGTCTCCAATGTTCTTACAAGTGCGTAAAGCTCTTTGTCGTACGTGGGGTAGTTCAGGGCAGCACCTCCCAATTTCTCACTGAAGAATGCACAAGGCCTCTTGTCTTGCATGAGGACAGCGCCAATACTTACACCAGAAGTATCACATTCAATTTCAAAAGCTTTGTTAAACTTAGATAATACTAGAACATGTGCATGTGTGAGTTTGTCCTTGAGGGTAAGAAATGCTTGTTCTTGGGCTTTCCCCCAATGGAATTTGTCATTTTTCTTGGTCACGGCGGTCAATAGGGCGGTAATGGTGCTGAAATATTTGACAAATCGCCAGTAGAAACCCGCCAATCCATGGAAGCTGCGCACCTCATGGATGGATGTTAGAGTTAGCCATTGCTTGATGGTCTCAATCTTGGATTCGTCTACTTTAATGCCTTGTGAACTCACAACATAGCCTAAAAACATGAGTTCATTAGTACAAAAGGTGCACTTCTTAAGGTTGGCGTATAGACGCGCCTCTCAAAGTATATTAAGAACTAGTTTCAAATGCTCCATGTGTTCATGTTCACTGCGACTATATATTAGAATATCATCAAAGTAAACAATGACAAATTTCCCAATGAAATGCCTCAAGACATGGTTCATTAACCGCATGAATGTACTAGGGGTGTTAATCAACCCAAAAGGCATGACTAGCCACTCATAGAGACCATGTTTGATTTTGAAAGCCGTTTTCCATTCATCACCTTCTTTTATCCTAATTTGATGATAGCCACTCCTTAAATCAATTTTAGTAAATATAATAGCACCATCGAATTCATCAAGCATATCATCTAGTTTAGGAATGGGATGACGATATTTAACAGTAATAGCATTAACGGCCCTACAATCAGTGCACATGCGCCAAGTACCATCCTTTTTTAGGACAAGTATCACAGGCACAGCACAAGAATTTAGACTTTCTTTTACCCAACCCTTACCTAATAGGCCATCAACTTGTCGTTGAAATTCCTTTGTCTCCTTGGGCCCATGCGGTAAGCCGGTTTGTTGGGTAGTGGTGCTTCAGGAATCAGGTCTATTTGGTGCTCAATCCCTCGAATGAGTGGTAAACCGTTAGGAACCTCATCAGGGAACACATCCTTGAATTCTTGTAAAAGAGCAACTATACTCGAAGGCAATGCCTTATTGAGCTCAGCAACATCTAAAAGCACATGTTTGCAAATCATGAGAAGTACAGGTTGGTCAGCATTTACAAGTTTGCGCACATCTTTAGCCTTAATTATCATGTTTTGCTTCCTAGTATTTGGTTTAACCAATGCATGATCACGTGGTACACTAGGTGTGCTCACTTGACCCTTGATCGATTGCTCACTAGTGGACGTAGCAAGTGCCAGGGTCGACCGTCTTTTGCTTTCGCTTTTGAAGGTCTAAGTCACACTCCCTTTGCAATTTTAATTTGTTCTCATAAACTTGTGTAGGTGTGAGTGGTGTGAGGACCATACGTTTGCCATCGTGCAAAAGTGTGTACATATTTGCCCTTCCATCGAATGTGATGTGTTTGTCAAATTGCTAAGATCTCCCCATGATGACATGTGTAGCATGCATAGGCACTACATCACACAGAAATTCATCAACGTAAGTACCAATTGAAAAAGGGACGCGTACCTGTTTGAAGACACGTACCTCTCCATCCTCACTTAGCCATTGGAGACGGTAGGGGTGTGGATGTCTAGTAGTTAGGAGACCCAGTTTCTCAACCATAAGCAAGCTCGCCATATTGGTGTAACTTCCCCCATCAATGATGAGACTACACACCTTGTCACCTACTTTACAGCGAGTGTAAAATAAGTTCTCTATTGCAACTGCTCATCCTCCTTGATTCGGGCGGTTAGCACTCGTCGTGCCACCAAACAACCTACTTCTCCTTGTGTAGGAGAGCAATCTTCCTCAGCCGAGTCTTCTTCCAGGCAGTCACCTTTGATCAATCCAGGCATCTCCTCACAATCGTCATCATCGGACACGATCTCACCATTGTGAGTGATTAACATGACCCGTTGGTTTGGACATTGAGACTGAATATATCCAAACCCTTGGCACTTGAAGCACTTAATGTCTCTACTCCTAGTTTTAGGAGTCTCAAGTGGTACCTTAGAAATAGATCTGGATGCATCAACAGCTTTGTTAGAGGTAAAATTGGTATTGTGGTTAGAGGCATTACCTTGAATTCGGTTGGAAGGGATTGGTGTAGCCGAATTTCCAGTTTCGTGGGTTGTTCTCCGTGGTATGTTTCCCTTCCAGGAAGGTGAGTTGGAAGTTTGGAAGGTACGGGTCCCACGCCTCAATTTCTTTCCCCTCTCGACCTTGATGGCTAATTCAAGAAAGTCATGGATGTCCAAATAGTGTTGGAGCTCCAAGGCTTCTTGAAAGTCGGGGTTGAGACCTCTAAGAAACCTCGCCATGGTCGTTTCACCGTCTTCTTGAATATTCGCCCTCATTATGGCTATCTCGATCTCCTTGTAATAGTTCTTCACACTCATGTTGCCTTGAGTGAGAGTTTGAAGTTTCGAGTGGAGATCGCGGTTATAGTAGTTAGGAACAAATCTCTTGCACATCAAAGCCTTGAGTTCTCGCCAAGTCCGGACTCGCGGTTCTCCCATTCTCCTCCTATAGGTCCTTACTTGGTCCCACCAGACTAGGGCGTAGTCGATGAACTCAACGGTGGCAACTTTTATCTTTTGTTCCTCACTATATTCGTAGCAATCGAAGACTATCTCGATACAACCTTCCCATTCCAAGTAAGCCTCAGGGTCACTCTTGCCTTTGAACGCGGGAACTTGAATCTTAAGTCCCTTGAGTTCGTTCTTAGACGTGTCCCTTTTAGGCCTTTCGGCTCTTTCGTCATCTTCACTCACCGAGTAGTCCTCACTGTTTGCTCCTCTAGGTCCATGGTTATTTCGGTTGTGAGATCTGGATCTAGAGCCCCTCGTGAGACTCTTGGAGAGCTTGTCAAAACTATTGTGCAATTTCTCCATTTGTTGTTCGCTAACTCGTCTAAGTTTGTTCTTCATGGCGGTGAACATCAATGAGTAGTCAGTGGGTGGTTACTCTTTTTCCATGTCTGCAAAATGGTTAGTAACAAGAGAAAACAATGCAAGTATAACCTCACTTCACTCCCTTAATGTATCACTCTCTCTCATGTTTATCACTCAAACACTCTTTAAAGATTTCACCCAATACCTTTACTTGTTGGTTTAGGTAGTTGAGAAATGCCGCTCAGGTCCAATAATCGTCACTTCACTCCCTTAATGTATCACTCTCTCTCATGTTTATCACTCAAATACTCTTTAAAGATCTCACCCAATACCTTTACTTATTAGTTTAGGTAGTTGAGAAATGCCGCTCAGGTCCAATAATCGTCACCAACTTTTTTCACAAGAGTAATCAAGTAGACAAGATACAAATGGTAGTAGAGAATGAAGTAGAAAGGGCAAATTTGTAAAAGATAGGATGACGGACAGCAAGGGAAAAAGGCGCCAATGTGAACACAAAGAGAAAGAAACCCTAGCTTCCCAAAATTTAGGAGTGAGTTCATAAAACGTAGGAGAGAATGTAGGGGAGTATCCTAGTGGAAACAAAGAGTTATCCAAGTGTTTTACTTAGTTTCCTAAAGTGATTTTGGAAAACAAGTTAATTTTGGAAACTCTTTAGAAAACCTTTCTTGAACAACTTTTAGAAACTCCCAAATTCCTCTCCAAGTAGACTTGCAAATCAGATTTGGCATCTTCCTTGTCCATCAAAATTTTTCAGATTTTTTCTCCTTCCAAAATTCCCTCACCAAGGTCGGTTACTCCCTCATAAAAACCCCTCTCACAGCCGCACTCTCCCTCACAATCAATTCGGCCCTTTTACTCTCAAGAAGCAAGCAATTCGGTTCTTCCTCCCTTGCGTAACACACAATCCGCTTCGGCTATGAGGTCCCACCAAGAAGAGGTAGGCGATCTCACACAAATTTCTTCCCCACGGATTGCTCAAGACCCTCCCAAGAAATTTACTCCCACTCCACAGAAGTCCTTCACCACCACAAGAGAGTATAGGAAGTTGTTTATTCGAAGGGAGGTTCAAGTTTTCAAGAAACAAGGTGGTCAAGAAATTCAAAAATCTCGAAGGGTGGTTCAAGTTATCAAGGCTCAAGGTGATCAAGAATTTCAAGAAGAGGTAGGTCAAAACTTTTGAACCTTTGCTTGGAGTTAAATTTCTGTTTTGGAGTAGAACACAATGTAAGAACAGGTTTGGCAATAAAATTCAACTTCCCTTTTCTCTTTCTCGTGTCACCCGAATGCTCTTCTTTCTTTTCTTTTTGTTTCTGTTTTTTTTTGTTTACTTAAAGAGAAACACAATACTTGGCCGAATGGAACAATTCTAGATTCGGTCAGCCTCTCAACTCGCAACAATGCACAACCCAAATCCCTCAAGAATTAGCAAGATACTTTTAAAAATTCCAAGAACTTCAAGATAGTAATCAAGAACTTCAAGAAACCCTAAAATCTTGTAGGTTCTCTTCAAGATTCACAACACCAACAAGTTTAACCACAAATCAGATTAGAAAATCAAATAAAATGACTTGGATGACATCAAACAAGCTTGGACAGATTTGGAAACAAAAACTCTTGCGCATAACAAACCCTAGTCGCAAGTAGGAAACCCTATCTGCCACAATTAGTGATTTTCTTGTGGCTTAGGCGATGACTAACGACCCAAACAAACTTGGAGGCTCAACCAGAATTTTTTTTCACGTTCCAAGTGTACACAAGTCGCGATTGATTGGACACAAACAACGAGCAAGACTATGGCAGGCTTGATGACAACTTCCAACCAAACAATAAGGCACGACTTGCGGACAGATTTGTTTGACAATACAAGGCGTACTATGGACAGACATTTAAGCCAAACGTCATTACACTTTGGTTAGGTTTCACGGCAATAATTGGACACCAAAGACGGACAGAATTCAATGATGCAACATGTGAATCAAGTTACGGCCGGATTTGAACACAACTCTGGACAGATTTGAACCAAACGACGCATACGACAAAGGAAGAAAAGTGCGGACAGATTTGTTTTTTTGTTTTGTTTTGTAATGAGGTACAACAAGAACGGACAGATTAGCAACAAGATTCAATGACACGGACAATTTTTTTTGAATAGGCAGTGGACAAAACACACAAATTCTTATGACACAACTACGAAAAACAAGGATATAACGAAAGATACCTCCACCTAAGCTCTGAAGCCAACTGATACGGTCCTCGATCAACTCGTTTCGAAACACGTAGTACGTTTGCCCAAGGATCTAGTGAGATTGTCCAACGCTTGGGTTGCGGAACTTAAAACCAACACGAACGACACGAATTGGTAGAAGGTGGTAGAACGACGACTCCAACAGAGGTAACTACTCCAATGGATAGGTCGGTAAAACAATCAAGGACAACACGCAAGATTGCTCAACACCCTTGCCAAAGCAAGTTAAAGGCTCGAAATTCTCACAAGGAAGAAAGTCGAAAATACTAAGCAATTTTATTCATCAAACGTCTACCTCAAAACCTTACAAAGCACGCTCTTTTATAGGCTAAGGGCTAATAAACCCTAAGGGAAATAGGAGAGGGGAGTTCGGCTATCTTGGGGTCAAGATGGGCCGGTCCATGCTCTTTTAAAGCAACTAATCTAACTCTAAGTAAACACTAAGGTCTATAGCCCTATTCGGTCAACTCACTTGGAGGCCCACTTGACTCTTCATGGTATTGGATCATGGCATAGATGATTTGATTGTCTCCTTCCAAGCCTTCAATATCTCTATGGACTCCGTGTTGGTCTTGAACAATTCGAACAAGGGTTTGGAGGGTCTTTGAAGAGTTTAGCCCGTGCACGTGTGACTGGGCCCAATGGCACTCGGATTGGGTCATTACGTGGGCTGAGATCCGTGTGTGCACACATCAATTTGTCCTACCACCTTTATACTTAATTACATATGGAAAAGACTCAACGAATACAATCCAATGTGCATGTTTCTTACTCAGGGTGTTTTGCGTTTTTAAATACTTAAGAGACTCATGATCCGTATGAATCACGAATTCCTTAGGTTTTAAGTAATACTGCCACACTTGTATGCGCAAACTAAAGTATAAAGTTCCTTATCATATGTAAAGTAGTTTAAAGTCGTTAAGCTTTTCGTTAAAGTAAGCAATCAGCTTCCCTTCTTGAATCAATACAACACCAATTCCTATACCTGAAGCATCATTCAATTTCAAATGTCTTAGAAAAGTTAAGTAAGGATAATAAAGGTATATGTGTGAGTTTGTGTTTCAAAATTTGAAAAGCCTTCTCTTGTACTTCTTCCCAATGAAAGTTCGGTCAATGGGACAGCCAGGGTACTGAAGTCATTCACAAATCTTTTATAGAATCCAGCAAAGCCATGGAAACTCCTAATATTTGCCAATGGACTTAGGCATTGGTCACTCTTGAATCACCTTAACCTTTTGCTCATTCATCTGCATACCCTGTGCACTAATAACATAGTCTAGAAACATAAGTTTATTAGTGCAAAAATTACACTTTTTAATGTTGATGTAAAGCTTCTCTTTTGAAGCACATCCAAGATACCACGCAAATGCTATAAGTGCTCTTTAATACTCTTACTATATGCTAAAATGTTATCAAAATAAACTATGACGAATTTACATAAGAATGGGTGTAACACATGATTCATTAAATGTATAAAAGTACTTGGTGCGTTAGTTAATTTAAAAGGCATAACCAACTACTCATATAACCTATACTTAGTTTTAAAAGTAATTTTTCATTCATCCCCTTCTTTTATTCTAATTTGAAGATAATCGTTTTTCAAGTCAATTTTAGTGAAAATTACTGCACCATAAAGCTTATCAAGCATGTCATCTAATCTAGAAATTGGATGACGATACTTTAACATAATGACATTGATAGCTCTATAGTCAGTGCACATATGCCACAAACCATCTTTCTTTGGAACTAGGATGACTGGAACTGCACATGAGCTAAGACTTTCACTTGCCCATCCTTTGCTCAAAAGGTCATCAACCTACCTACCTTTAAAGCTCCTTTGTCTCTTCCAGATTACTTTTATAAGCTGGTCGATTTGGCAAAATTGCACCGGGGATGAAGTCTATTTGGTGCTCCATTCCACGAAGAGGTTGCAGTCTGCTTGGTACTTCATCTGGAAACACATCTATGTACTCTTGCAAAAGAGAAACCACCTCCCTAGGCAAGTTAGTATCTAAGCCTTCAAGGGGAAGCTTTGCTTCCTTGCACACAAGTACAAGAAGAAACTATTTAGAACTCACTATTTTTCTCACCTATTTGGCTTTTGTAATCAACACACTTTTACTCTTGTTTGTTATCTCTTTAGCTGAGTTATGAATTGGGTTTTTCCTCTCTTCTTTTGCCTTGACTCTCTCACTTTTTTTCCTTTCCTCATTTTCTAATTTAAACTCTCTTTGGAATCTCACTTGATCTTCATGAACTTGTTTAGGGGTAAGAGGTGCAACGGTTATTTTCCTATCTCTACGTACAAAAAAGTATTTGTTAGATACTCTATCAAAAGAAATTCTCCTATCAAATTGCCATGGTCATCCAAGTATAATGTGACTAGCTTGCATTGGTGCAATGTCACACAACACCTTATCATCATATCGACCAAAGAAATGAGAACTTTCTTACTGATGCATACTTCACCACTATTGTTGAGCTACTGTAACTTATACGGTCATGGATGATCAGTCGTTGGCAACTTTAGTTTATCTACCATGAAGACACTTGCAACGTTGGTGCAACTATCTCCATCAATGATCAAACTAGATAGCTTGTCTTTGACTAGACAGCACGTATAAAATATGTTTTCACGTTGCACTTCCTCATCCTTGATCGTGAGGTCAATACTCTTCGGCTACTAATCCAAACCCCACTTGTCCCTCTAAAGCACATTCTTCTCCAGAATCATCATCCTCCTCAATCAAGGTTAGCATGTCTTCATATTCTTCTTTATCGTCCGTCACAATGTCTCCATGAGGTAAGGCCACCATTGTCCTTTGATTCAGGCATTGGGTAGCAATGTGAACTCATCCTTGGCACTTGAAACGTTGATTATCATGTATTTATCCCTTAGGCAGTTGCTCGTTGGATTTCGCTTGATTACTTCCCTTGGTAGGCTCGAACTTGATCTTATTTGCTCCATCACTCCTCGGTTTTGAAGAGAAAGAGGGAGCTGGAAATTTTGTTTCACTTCTTGCATTCACTTGTCTAGTGTTGGGAGTAGGCACGTTATAATTGGCTCAAGTTTGTCCCCTCCTCTTGAGCCTTTGCTTCACTTTGACAGCTTTATCAAATAACTCATGAACCTCCATGTAGTGCTAAAGCTCTACTCTTTCTGCTATCTCTGATCGCAAACCATTTAAAAATCTAGCCATGGTTGCCTCTTTTCCTCTTTTATGCTTGCTTGAAGCATAAGTACCTCCATCTTCTTGAAGTAGTCATCTATATTCTAGCTTTCTTGTACTAGAGTTTGTAATTTCTAGTACAAGTCTCGATAATAATGTCCCAACACAAATCACGATCTTATGATCCCCTTCAATTCGGTCCAAGTAGAAACTTTTGAAAGTCTACTCCATCTCCTACTTAGACATAGTTGATCCCACCATACCACTGCGTACTCGAAAAACTCGATGACGACAAACTTGACCTTTTGTTCCTCAGTATAATCTTGACATGCAAAAATCATCTCAATTTTTGACTCCTATTCCAAGTAAGCTTCAGGATCGGATCTTCCTTTAAATTTAGGTATTTTCATTTTAATTCCCCTGAATGCATCAGATGTTCGCTCTTGTTTCTTAGTCTTTGGCCTCCTTGGACGTTCTTGCTCATCATTAGAGCTATCAGATACCTCCACGTGCGCTTTGCCCTTGGATGATTTGGAGTGGCTGGTAGTGCTGCAAGTCCTACAAAGTTCCTCTTGGATCGGCTCCAAAGCTTGGTTCAGCATATTTCTAAACTTTGCTTCCAAAAGTTGCAGTGAATAGCACGACATCAAAAGGGTGAGAATCACCTCCATCTCCACTTGACATAATGATTGTACCTGCAAAAATGGTTAGTAACAAAATTGTCCTCATTTCACTCCCTCATGTGTTTACTCTCATACTCGTGTGTCACTCAAATAGATAATCACTCTATTGAGCTCACCAATATATCTCATGACCTTGTTTGCACCTCTTTGAAGAAGTTAGAACCTCCTCAAGTATTTATTGGCTCACTTGGGAATGTCGCACAAGTGTAGCACTTGGTAAGGGAGAGATTTTGACTTGTTAAATACTCAATTTGTGCTTGTGAACCTATTGGACAGATTTGATTCTTTAAGCTGGATGCAAGAGAACATGAGCTGACTCTAACGAATCCTAGAAAAAAATTTACCTACCCGAAGTACGCTTGAACAATTTGGACTTAAATTTGATTCAGTATGACATAAATGAAGCTCGAAAACTGCATACAATAAAGCTGGAATTTGCTGGAAAACAACACAATGAACTATTAGTGACGCAACACAACTAATTGCTGAAAAACCTAACACAAGAACTGGAAATTTGGATTTTATTTCTGGCCTTAAAAAATTTTTTTTATGGTTAAGACTACTGGAAAATGAGTGAAACTAACGACTCAAGAAACTATAAAAGATACGACTCAAGAATGAATACAAAAGAGCTACGCGACACTTGATCATGTTGCAGCAATTAAGAAATTAAAGACCAGCGGAAATTCTTGGAATAATTTGGAATTAAACCCTTTTTCCCAACAAGACAATGATTAAACAAGCTATAGTCAATGGATTTCAAGGAAATCTGGACAGCTTGTTTTTTATTGTACCGGTCTAGTCAAATTCGAATGTGAATTGGAAATGATTGGCAGCTGTTTGCTATTATATGTGCCCAGCCAAGTTTAGATTCCCACAACAGGTTTGATACGTAATTCTGGCTCTTTCAAGAATCAAATTCGTAGCTGTATTGTTGGGTTTTTTTTTTTACAGCAACAGCCAAGAACTTTGTACGATGAACGTTAGATGGCTGGAAATTTTTGTGCAGCTTTGTATCGCACAAGAGTTAGTCCCAAACCCAGAAAATCTTCAAGATTCTTTCAAGAATTCAAGAGGTATTTTCCAAAATTTAAGAAATGAAGAAGCGAAAATTTACCCCAAACAGCCCACTGTTTCAACAAAATAGATTTGAGGTTGAACAAGCTTTAAGAATTCTCAATTAAGGCTTCAAGAACTTCAAGATTGTTGCTTTAAACAATCAAGAACATCAAGAAACCCAAGTTTTGATATCAGATTCCAAGAATTTTTGTAAGGCTAGTCCACTTTTTTTCCTTTTGCAACTCGAACAAACAAGAACTCAAGAAGGCAGCTTAGGTTTTATTTAAGAAACTATGAAAAAACACAAAATATTAGAACAAGAAACGAAGATAAAAAAGATAAATTAAATTTGGATAGCACCCAAAAAGATGAAGCCTTAACGGCTCCACGCAACAAACCCTAGGACTCGAATTTTTTTGGCTGGATTAAAATCGAATAAAAACAAGACTCAAACACAAACTATGAATCAAGAATAAGACTCCAAAGCTAGAATTAAAAGAATATTACCTGAATACCATCAACCTAGGTTTGATGCCAACTGATATGATCTCCGTTGCATACGAATCTCGTAATCAACAAGCCTGGACCATGATAGTGATATTCAAGCTTAGGCAATGGAAAACCTACAACCCAACCTAACTCCCGAGGTGCATATTTCTTGATATTATCTCAACCTACAACCTATTGAGTTAGTGAACTAAGGTTTTGGTAGAAGGTCATCACAATCAAGTGTGTTTCTTGCTTGATAAGCCAAGATTGAACGCTCAAGAGAACTTCTAAAGTGTTCAAAAGGAGCTCATGAAAAGCCAAGACAAAAACTCTCAATTTGCTGGAAAATTCGACCTCTTTTTCTTGGAAAAACGTTTAAGCTCTCTTTATAGAGTTTACAAGACACACAACCGACTCTAACTAGGAAACTAATTGACTATCAGCCCCTAGGTTTCCCTTAAGCTGGCCAACCTTAATAACTTCAAAAGTGACTAGGAAAGTCACACAAATGACTCGAAAACAGCAACTAAATAATTCGGCACTCATCTAAGACTAAGCTGGCCGAATACAACAACTACACTAAACGAATGAATCTAAGGACTAACTTGCTGGACACTTGAAACAACACAACAATTGAATGTTTTTTTTATTAAGATCTTCAACCACCTTAAAACCTTCAATTAATTCACGAACAACATGAACAAATGTGTTGAGTTGATCTTTAAGTTTCTTGGCGCAAGCTCTAGTAATTGGTCTAATAAGAATTTGATCATTGCTCGCCTTGCTCGAACCACTCAAAACTTGATCTCCAAAGTCTCTAATCTTTCTATAAAAAATCCCAAGGTATATTTTCCATACATTTTCATGCTTCACCCATATGTGCTGAAAGGATGTTAAAAACAGATTCTTGCAGTGTAGACTCAGATTCAGATACATTTTTATATGGCTATAAAATCTTGCTCAAAAACTTAAAAATCTCAAGGCATATTTCTATACAGTTTCATGCTTCATCCACTTGTGCTAAAAGGATGTTAAAGACATAGATTCTTGTAGTGTAGACTCAGATTCAGATACATTTATATTGCCAGATGTCCCACACAAAATCGAGTTCACAAAATCTCAATTGCCTGAAGCGACGAGGATAAGTCGACCGACATGAAGGGCATCCTGTATCATATGAGCGACATTAAGAATTTAGTGAAATGGGATGTTGTAAATAGTTTTAAGGAGTTGGATCCATGGTATGTGAAGCAAATAAAAAAAGTTACAAAAATTTCTGGTGCACTGGCCCTACTTGTTTTTGCAAGAGAAGTTTGAAAAGGGCAAGAAAACATATTTTCCTAATGATAGTTGCTTAAAATGGCTTGATTCAATGGGAAACAATTCGGTGATGGCAGCCTCAGTCATCTATCATTCAAACAACTACAAGAAATTGGTTCTAGGTTGGAAGCCTCAAGCCGACCATTCATTTGGATCATCAGAGAATTGGCTTATTCACAAGAACTTGAAAAATGGTTAATAGATGAGAAGTTTGAGGAGAGAGTTCAAGGTTTAATTTTCTAAGGTTGGGCTCCATAGGTCGAAATCTTGTCCCATCCATCCACTGGAGGATTCTTGATTCACTATGTGTGGAGTTCGAGCGTGGAAGAAATATGTTCTAGTGTAACAATGATAAGATATCTGCTGTTTGTTGAGCAATTTTTCAATGAAAAGTTGGTGGTTAAGGAATTGGTGTTAGGATTGAACTTGAGATGTGCATGGAATCGGGGAGGTTGAGAATATTTTAGTGACAAGAGAAAATGTAAAAGTTACAATTGATAAGCTATTTGATGAAGGAGAAGAGGTAGAGGAAAGGAGAAACTGGGCAAAGAAATTGAGTGAGTTGACAAAACATGCAGTTCAAGAAGAGGGTCCTTCTTACAAGAATATCAAATTGTTGATTGAAGATGCATTGCAAGAAGCCCTGAAAGGACCTGAATTTCAATCGCATGATCTGCTGTGATTGTTGCTGTTGGTTGTATAATAACATTTTATCTTTTATCAAGGATATGATCATAGATATGTGTACTGGTGACCTTTAGACATTTTGGTCAGGATTATTTAGGTCTTGAATGAATTTACCATGGCTTTAAAGTACAAGAATATACCAAAACAAAGATGTATGTGCAAAAATCTAAAATTGAGCAATTATGTGCAAGTTGCCAATATGGAATCTAATAAAGGATTGTAGAAACTTTTCTTTCCCCAGATCATAATGCTACTATCTGTACTCACCTTTCACTCAACAAATACAGATTATCAAGATGTCACAAAGTTCGTCTTTGTCAACTAGTTAGCCCGCTATTAATTTCTTGATTCTGCACGATAGAAGACCTTTATATCATAGTTCAAAAATAACGTGGAATTACAAATTTCTTAGGATTCAAAATGATGAGACAATAAACATATACAGATCTTGGAAGCTGGATATCTTTGCCTAAAACAACACAAATATCACCTTAGACACATAAGCTAACCCATAGTCTTGTATGGCTTTTAGTTCTTTAAGTAGAAGCTTTGTGACTTTTCCGAACAATCTTTTTCAAATAATAAATGCAAGACCCATAAGGTGGGGATAAGTACTTTATTATCCAATCTTTTCCCTAGAAAAGGTGCAAAATAAGCACCCAATGAGAGATACCAGCCTTTGCCTTGTATCTATATTTACTTGCAGTTTCGTGAACTCGCAAATGGCATCAACCAATTAGTTATGGAAACTCTGGCTATTCCATTTTTAAACTGACTAGTTTTATCCATTTGTTGAAAAAAAAAAGAGTAACAGAGAAGTAAAAAAGTTGTCTCAAAAGTGGCTATGTTTTTTCTAGAAATGGTACACTCATTCTAATTACGATATTCAATTGATCATCGGAAAAGTGTGTTTGACAAGATAAGCATTGATTTTACTAGCCATTGGGATTTTAAAACGTTCAAGAATTAGAGGGTGAAACTCAAGATCTCTTTTATTGCTCCTTTTTTTTTCTAGACTACAATTAGATAAGATTGACAACCCAAAAAGACCAAAAGTCATATTGAAAATTCTTGTTTAGCAATCACAACTGTATGGGAATCTTTATGCAGTCAGGTTCCTTCAGTAGATCAAAGACTTGGTGTATGTCCTTTAGTTGAAGTTCATGCGTTAAAAGAAGGTCGAGTTTCTGTATCTCCTGCAAGGAAGATAGGAAATTTTCATCTAATTTCCCTGGTCAATGCAGAAAGTTTTTGTTTTCTCATCTATCCTCTGTGGGATGGTGGAGACTGGAAAGTTCAATTATTTCAGTTAAGGTTTGTGCTTTTGAATAGGAAAGTATCTATAACTTTTGAAGAAAAAGCTATGCTGAAGATATATGGAATTCCAGTACATTTTTCTTGAAGACGACTCTACCTTGTTGATGCATTTGTCAATCATAACAGGAAGGTCGGACTGGACTTTAAACCCACAAAAAAATTGTATTTGATTGTTCTATGACAAGTATATAGTTTACGTGTTTTTAGTTTGTTTTATTAGTTAGGTTTGGTGTATTTTAACTAGTTTTATAACTAATTAACTAGGGTTTTGGTAAAGATATGCATTTTATGGTTTAAATGGCAAACATTACATTTCTATGAATTTTTATGATAAAAACTTCATATTTTTGTAGATTCAATGAGTCAATCATCAAATGGCATGAATTGAGAAGACAATTGGATGATAATTGGTGATTGGAAGAGGGTTTAAGAAGACATGAAGTGCAAAACATTCAAATGAAGAAATGCAAGTGAAGATAATTTTGACACATCTTTTTATTTCGGCAATATCTTGCACTTCAATGATTGGATTGAGGTGATCTTTTATCATTTTAAAGCTAAGAGATAGATCTACATTTGGTATGAAAACATCGAAATCCAATTCAGTTGTTTTCCTAGTCAAAATGTCGAAGTATAGAAGCACATGTGCATGGTCGAGTGCTGGAACAAGGCTCTGACCAGGTGATGATATTTTGATCATATCTTGGTCCACAGAGCTCTAAATTGGATGATTTTTCAAGCATTGGAAAGTTAACTCAAAGGCCTAACTTTCTGTTTTGCCTAAGAGCTAGTTTGGCCTCTATCATTGAAAGAATAGCAGTTGATGTGGAGTCAGTGCACAGAATTGAATACGCAACTTGGCAATACGCGGGTTGTAGTCGCGTATTCTCAAGTCGCGTATTGTAGCCTGATTTCAACAACTTGCTCAGCCACTGGACTTGTTTTCATACTACTTTCCAGCTATAGTTGGAGAGAAAATTTCGGCTGCACATGCTTCTGATGCAAAAAAGAAGAGGAAAAGAGCTTTATGTCTTGTCAAAAGCCCATCCTTTTGACTCTCTTAACAATTAGATGTTAGAATCATTAGAAGAAGAGAGTAAAAGATATTAGAAGTAGTTCATATGAGATTTTACTAGGAGAACTTAGAAGTTAGTCTTGTCTTGTTCTCTCTAGCTAGCGACTTTTGTGAGAACAATTGGAGGTTTCATTGTACACCATTTTGTTGAAAAAATTGAAGATCATTGGGAGATTCTTTATTAACCTTGGCTAAGCTTTCTTTAGTCTATCTTTTACTTGTGATTCATGATGTGTTTATGCGATGAAGTTATGAGCTTACTTGTTATATCTTATATGAGTAGCTAAATTTCTAAATCTAGGGAGTAAATGAAACTTATGGCTACTTGATATGTAGTGGATATGATTTATACCTGTTACATTTTGTATTAAATTGTTTACTTGTGCATGTTTATCACTTGTTGCTTGATCACCAATAGCAAGCTCTTAGTTGTTATTATCAATGAAAGTTAGTAATAATGATGGAACAACATGAGTAAAGCTTGATATGTAGACTCATGAGAATAGAGGTATACTTAAGTGGATTAACTTGCATTTCATGAAGGAAACAAGAGTAGATCTACTTATTCACCATGAGAATAGGGAAAACTAGACTACATCTAGGCCATTTTATTATGAGAATGAGATTTGGTAATATTGGAAATGAATCCTTAGTTAAACAAGGGTTGTAATAAGAGATAAATCTATTCATTTGTGTTGTTTATACCATAAGTGGAATCTACATCCCTAAACATAAGTATTTAGTGAATTTTCTCCATTTGTTAACTTGCAATTGTCTAGTTAAGATTTGTAGGTAGTAGTAATTATAGATTCTCTTGCTTAAATTGATTGTAGTCTAAATAATAAAGTAAGTGAGGACCTAGTACTTGAAACATCGCTCTCTGTGGGACCAATTCGATATTTGTCCAAAACTATTAAATTGACCTGTATACTTGCAATCCGAACGGGTAAAATTTCGAATTAAACTTGTACTTATATAAAAGAAAACTTTCAAGTTTTTGGCACCGTTACCGGGGAGCGGCAATATTAGGGCCTAATTAACTATATTAATTTAGACATTTTTTATATTTACTAGTTAAATTGTTTATAGTTAAATTAGGATTTTTATCAGTTTTTGTTAATTAATTCTACATAATCTCTTTTATTTTTGTTTGTAGTATATGCACCGAATTCTACGGGTAGTAGCGCCTTTTGATCCGAAAATTGAAAGGACACTACGTAGACAAAAAAGGCGTACACCATAACAAGAAAAAGAAGAGGTTTGGCAACCAATAGAGAAAATTGCAATAAAGCTACCTTTTGAAAAAGAAATGGCAGAAAACGAAGCAAATAGGCGAGTTCTAAGGGATTTCGCTCTACCGGGAACTCAAGGATCCCAAACAAGTATAGTGCAGCCGACAGTAAACGCTAACAATTTTGAAATTAAACCATTATTAATTCAAATTGTGCAACAATCTCAATTTGAAGTGAATGCCGTAGAGGATCCAAATGCACATTTAGCCATATTTTTGGAGATATGTGATACGATCAAAATGAATGGAAGTAGTGAAGATGTAATAAGGTTAAGGTTGTTTCCATTTTCATTGAGGGATAAGGCTAAAATTTGGCTATATTCTCATGCTCCTAATACCTTCACTACTTAAGATGATTTATCTAGGGCATTTTTGAATAAATACTTCCCACTGGGTAAAATGGCTAAGTTTAGAATAGATATCACTAATTTTAGTCAATTTGATAGTGAATTGTTGTATGAATCTTGGGAACGGTTTAGAAAGTTGTTTCAGAGGTATCAACATCATGGACTTTCCGATTGGCTCATTGTATAAACTTTCTATAATGGTTTATCTTTCACAACTAAAACTACTATTGATGCTGCAGCAGGTGGTGCTTTAATGGGTAAATCACCCGAAAAAATTCAAAATTTGATAGAAGAAATGGTAGCTAACAACTACCAATGAACTAATGAAAGAGGTAATCCAATGCGACAAGCATGTATAATTGAAATTGATGCTATCAATATATTTAGTGCGCAAATGAATAACATGATGCAAATATTACGTCGTCAAATTAAATGTAGTCCAAGTTCTTCCTCTAATGTGCATGTTGCTTATTGTTCTATATGTGGAGGAGAACATGACTCTAACGAGTGTGTTGATGTTGAGCAGGATCAATTTGTTAATAATTATAATAGGAATACTCAAAATAATCCATACTCGAATACATATAATTCAGGATGGAGGAATCATCCAAATTTCAGATGGAAGGAGCAACGCAACCCACAAAGGCCCAATAATCCGCTGAGATTCCAACCAAGGCACAACCAGCGAACACTAAGCCGGATTGGGAGATTGCGATGGAAAAATTGGCAAAAGGAATTTCGGTGAGATTCGAACGAATAGAGAGACGGTTGGATCAATTGACCGGAATGTACAGAAATGTGGAGATCCATATTGGTCAAATCGCCAATTCTATTAACAACCGAAATTAAGGAGAATTGTCAAGTAAAACAAAGGTTAATCTCAAGGAACATGTCAAGACCATTACTTTTCGTAGTGGTAAACAACTAGGGCCCTCCGGTGTTAGAAAACAAGGGGAATGAAGAGAGTGTTAGTGGAGGAGATGAATCATTAGAGAAAAACATAAGTGTGAGGGAAGGTGATGAGGAGAAAGTGGAAGAAGAGCAATCAACATCCTTCAATACCGTTCCAATACCTTTGGTAGTGCCATTTCCTCAACGACTCAAGCCAATTAAACTTAACAAAGATTTTGATAAATTTGTAAAAATTTTTAAACAATTGCATATTAATATTCCTTTTATTGATGCTATTTCGCAGATTCCTTCGTATGCCAAGTTCCTCAAGGAGATCATGACACGAAAAAAGAAATTACAGGACCGTAAAACAACAGCATTAATTGAGGAGTGTAGTGCCATCATACAAAACAAGCTGCCACCGAAATTGAAAGATCCGAGGAGTTTTTCTATGCCTTACACTATCGGTAACATTGAATTTTCAAAAGTATTATGTGAGAACCTGAGAAAATTATGTGTATGCCCTAAATTTATTTCATTTTAATTACATTGGTATTAGAAATATTATATATAACGAATAAGTGGTTAAATTAAATGCCTAATTGAATTTTTATAAAAATTGAGAATTTAGAAATATCCTAAAATGGTGTAAAAATTTTATATGAATCAAATAAACATATGATATACATATTGTAATTTGAGCCATTTGAAAATATTATATAGTTGAATAAGTTACATGACTAATTAATTTTCCTTAAAGCCAAATGTGTGGAAATCTACAAGATTGATATAAGCAAAATTTTTCAAGGCACATATAAATTAGAACAAACGAAATTTTGAATCAATGAGTGAGACAATTAAATTATGGACTCATAGTAAACAAATGAACTAAAACTAAAGGACCTAACCAATCTTGGAGATTCAGTTAGACTACCATGCAACTAAGGAACAAGCTACTAGAATTTGGACAAAACAGGAACCGAAGTTTGAACGGTGGAAGGAAAAATAAGCAGAAATTGGCTGTTAGTTGGGCGGTGAACAACTCCTACAAAGACAGCTGCCAATTACTTGCTAAGTTAGGTGATGACCAAAGAGAGAAAGAGAACAACAGTGGCCAACAAGCTGATAACAAAACCAAGCGATGACTGAGTGGAGGAAAAATGAGAGATTCTGCCAATACATTTTGGGTGGTGACCGAGATGAGAAACAAGGCATTTCTTTTGATAGCCAATACCGAGAGAAAACAGAGTACTAAGCTTTCTTCCTTTTCCATACCCAAAACCGAGAGAAATAGTGAGAGTGAGGGAGCTCTCTGATTCCATTCTTTCCTTCCAGTCAACCAAGTGAGTAAGAGAGTGAGGTAGAGAAAAGAGGAAGCTTGGAGCATTTCACCACAAGGAATTGAAGGAGGAGGAGGAAGGGGGCTGCTTGCATTTTTCTTCTTTTCCAGCTTTGATTGTAAGGAGAAAGGGAGGTAAAATCATTATAAACATCTTATTCTTCTAATATCTTTGATTATTCAAGTTGCATGTTAGATTTAGCTTAGAAAAGTGAGTTTTGGCTGAAGAAATCTTGATTAATGATTGACTATTTGCTGGAAGAAAATTCTGGTATGGCCGAGGAAATGAAGCAGGTCGCAGCTTATTATTTAAATTGTGGAGGAAATTTTCTTCTAGGAGTTAAGTTATACGTTTACTCTCTTGTTTTATCTGAGAATCTAGACCAATGATGATATTTAAGTGAGAAATTTTGCAAGAGTTAGCAAGGAAGATTGGTTATGCTGGCCAAGAGAGTTATTCTAGTTTCCTCTAAGAATTTTTGTTGTGAAATCTTATTTTGTGGCTCAATTCACCTCATAACACATTAACTCTAACCTACATGTTGGATTCAGGAGTAAAATAAAGGGATTTGGCAGAAGAAAATCTAGATTAATGACTGACTAAGTGCAGAAAATTCTGTTTAGTGACTGATTAAGTGTTGGAAAAGAAAACTATAACAACCGAGAGGATGAAGCTGGAATTGTAGCTTGTTACCAGAGTTTTCTTTGGAAAAATGATGTTAGGATGCATGCAATATGTTTAACTTAGGTTTTATAAGATGCTCAGCTGAAAAACTCACGAAAAGTTGGAGGTTTGGGCTGGAAATGTTGAAGGAAAGCTGCTGGAATTTCCCAGCTTCAGCCGAGAGAGGAACAAGTGCAGCAATTCTTCATTTTCCAGCTTTCTCTAGTCACAGCAGGGGTAAAACTTCCTTAAATCTTCATTTCCTTCACATGTAAAGAAGATTACTAGTTGCATTTAGTTTTAATAAAGAAACTTGTGGTTCTTTTGAAGATTAAAATCAAACTTTCCCTTGATTTGAGTTAATCTGTCCGAATTGAGTTTATATTGCATTTTGCCATCTTTTGCTTCAAATTTTGACTGGACTTGTTGTAAATACATGCTATATACAGTAGAATATATGGTGGAATGAATGTATGTCGAAATATCTAGAGAAATATTTCATTTTTGGCTCATGAAACCTGAATCTTCAAAGCTGGAAATCCGTTAGCCTGGTAATTAGTTGATGTCAGGTTTTCTCTTCAATTTAAATGGATTTTATGTTGAATTATGGCTGGAATTCGTGCTTTATGTCTTGTATAAAGTTTATAGGGTGATGCATGTGAGTTTCTATGGTGAAAAGCTTGACTTTTGTGGCTGGAATCCTTATTTAGAGGACTGTATGGCTGCTGGAAATTTCCAGCTTAGCCGATAGTGAGTTTTTTTTATTTTAAGTGGGTAATTTGGTGAAATGTAACTATAAAATCATATTATATACTTAGTATAATCCTTACTTAGTGTTTCATGCTAGTTTTTCTTGGAGAAAACTCGATTAATAGGGCTGAAAAGGCTGTAAAAGGACTGCAAAACTATGAGACAGCTGTTAGCTTGTCCAATGGATGTCTAGTTGAAATTCTTGTTCTAAAACTGAAATTTCTTGGAAAGTTTTGTTGGATTTCGGAACTGCATGTCCTCATTTTAGTTTATGAGATTGCATGTTGATTTGGGATGGATTGAATGAAATTTATTGGGAAAAATCCCTCACTTGGACCGAATGTTTGTTGGATGGAAGATAGCTTCTAAATGTTGATTTTAGTGAATTTCTTGATGAAAATCCTACTAGGGATCTTATATCATGCTCAGCGATGAATGCATGTCAAATTTGGTTATTGTTTGATGCATTAAATGAAATTTTGGTGAAGATATATGGCTGGAAATTTCAACTTTGAACCTGAGTGCTGCTATGTTTTTCCAACTTTAGATTTCATAACTTGAAATTTATGCATGTATTCATCAAAAACAACCCTAATCCTCTGTTTTACTCCGTATATTCATGGTTGTCCTAATTTGAAAGGAAATAACTGAATCTTAGAGAAAGAAATGGGAGCTAGTCAAGCATGCAGAACTGTTTTGATAGATTTGAGTTGATTGGATGATTCGGTTGTATTGCTGAGTTTTTCTGGAAATTTTAGCTAAGTCTTAACCCAAGATAATCTATAACAGAATGATAGTGAAATGGACCTTGAATTTGAGGAAGTTTAAGCAAGAATATAGCAAACTAAAGGAAGAAACTTGATTACCTATTGCTGAAAAACTGTTTTGAACCATTTCTAAAAACAAGTACTTAGATTTTAAGTTTAACTTGAATTCTAAAAGTCGAACTTGAACCAAAACTGACCAAAACCCGTTCGAACCATCTTATAACAATTTTACTTGTGAAAATTCATCCAAAATATAGGATATAATCAAGGAAGCTCATAGGAATACTAAGGTGCCAATCTCTAGAAAATTTATCAATTTTGAACTTTGATTTCTAAAATGATCCTTTTGATTTTTAAATGATCCTTAGAACCTAAATCCCAACCATCATTATAAAATGTAAATTGCCATACAACCACTATACCTTACTTTATTTTTGGTAAAATATGGAACTTTAAGGCTTGAAAGATTAAAGCTACCTAGATTTTGAGCCTTTGATGTTGTAGAATAAGATAAATATTAAGAAGATCATCTTAAAACCCTCTATATAAGTATGCATTTAAACATCTTGAACTATACCTATATGCACCTATATATATTTAGCTAAAATCATCATACGAACCTTAACTTCACCATTGGAGAAAATAATAAATAAACTAATAAGTCCATAACTATTTCAAGGACGGAGAAGGAACTAGAGGAGGGTCCAAGCACTGAGTAGTGAATTCAAATACTTTGAATGAGTGTTTCCGAATTTATCTGTTTAACTGTTTATGTTTACTTAAGTGCAATTATGTGATAAATGTGCTTATTATGAAATATTGTTAAGTGATTCATTGTAAAATGTATCTCAGTTGTCCCTCGCCTTCTAAGTCGAAGGTGTATTTTATCGCACTCGGTTTAGTTGAATTTGAAGGTTGATAATTGACTAAATATTATTGTAAATATGCATGAATGTAAGCCGTATACGTACTTTACCGCATCGACTAAATTGGGCCTCAAAATCCTTTGTTCAACGGACTATTCAAGCTAGCAAAGGGCTTGGTCGGATAGGACAGAAGATTTGGGTAAATGTTTCGGTATACTCGAGTATTACCATGAAGTTAGGAGATTATTGAACTGATTATTGAATGTAGGGGATTGTTTATTGCTTTGGATGACATAAGGAGGCGAATTGGTGTAGTGTACAATGACATTGAAATGAGTGTGCAATGATATTGAAATGAGTGTCTCTTGACACTGAAATGAATGCTCAATAACATTGAATTGACTCCCAGGAGGAGTGCGTATCTTTTTGAAAGTGATTGTACAGTGAAATGTGCACTACTTGCTTAATTGTGCTGATTTAAGTGTTTATTAAATGTTACTTACTCGGCAAACCTCACTGAGCTTTAACTCAACCCTTTAGTTTTGTTTTCCTTACAAGAGTTGGTGGTCGGGGATCGAACGAGGGATCTTAGATAGATAACGAGAAGACTTTTGTGATTGTAAATCCTTTAGTAACTTATTATGGTTGGAACTTTTGTAGGGAACTTGGTATTGTAAAAGTTTTGAGCGTTTGGTTTTGGTTTATAAATATGTTATCTCTGAACTTAATGTAAGATTAGTGAGAGTTTATCATATGTTACTCTGAAATTAATGTTAGTGAATGAGTCCTGATGAGAACCAGGCAGGCGGTCCGCTATCTTCTAGGGTATGCCCTAGGAGAGGGTTGGGCCGTCACATATTATGTGACTTTGGTGCAAGTGTATCTTTATTTCCTCTAACTGTGGCTAGACAATTAGGTTTTCATGAGCTCAAACGAACTAATATTACCTTACAATTAGTTGATAAGTCTATTAGATATCCACTAGGAGTTTTGGAAAATATGTTAATCAAGGTGCAAAAAATTTATCATTTCGGTGAATTTTATGGTATTAGATATGGAGGAAGATATGTCTATGTCAATTATCTTAGGTAGATCATTTTTAACAACTGCGATACTATTATTGATATAAAAAATGGCAAGCTTAAATTTCAAATAGGTGAAGAAGAGATAGTATTTAATTTGAATGAAATGAAAAAATATCGTTCTTTTACCGATCATGCATGTTTAATTGACTCAATAGATATGCTGACCAAAGAGATGTATCAAATCAATCTTGATGTTGATCCTCTTGAGTTTTACTTAATAAGTGCAGGAATGCAAAAGGAGAATGATGAAGAAAGTGAAGCATTGGCCCAATATTTGGCTGCACAATCTTCTTATAGAAAGAGGTGTGTGTATGAAAATCTTGGACAAGGAAAGGGACTTCCACCACCTTCAGAAATAGAAGCTCCAAATCTTGAACTCAAGCCACTTCCTAGCCACTTGAAGTATGAGTTTCTTGGTGACAATGAAACTCTACCGGTGATCATCAATGCTTACTTAAAAGACGAGCAATGTAAAAAGTTGCTACAAGTTTTAAGAAAGCACAAGAAGGCTATTGGATGGACCATTTCCGACATACAAGGAATTAGCCCTTCTATATGCATGCTTTGCATTCTTTTGGAGGAAAATTAAAAATCGGTGGTTGAAATGCAAAGAAGGCTTAACCCGAACATGAAAGAGGTGGTAAGATTAGAAATTATCAAGTAGTTGGATGAGGGTATAATCTTTCCTATCTCAGATAGTGTTTAGATAAGTCCAATTCATGTTGTCCCAAAGAAGGGTGGAACTACCATAGTTAAAGGGAAGAATGATGAATTTATTCCCTCTAGACTTGTAATAGAATGGCAAGTATGTATTGATCATAGGAAGTTAAATGCAGTCACACGAAAAAGATCACTTTTCCCTATACTTTCTTAATCAGTTATTGGGGCGTATTGCTAGTTATGAATTTTTTTGTTTCCTTGATGGATTTTCAGGTTATAACCAAATAGCGACAGCTCTCGAAGATCAAGAAAAGACCACCTTTACTTGTCCATATGGCACATTTGCTTTTCGACGAATGCCATTTGATCTTTGCAATGCCCTGCCACATTTCAACGTTGTATGATGTCAATTTTTTCTGATTATTTAGAGAAAATTATAGAAATTTTCATGGATGATTTTTCTGTATATGGCTCATCGTTTGACCTTTGTCTTTATAAGTTGGATTTGATTTTGCAGCGACGCAAAGAGAAGAATTGTGATGCCCCCACTTCTCTCTAGGGTGAACCTAAGGGTACCCGCGGAACACCTGCCTAACTCTTACCAGGACTCGATACAAGTCGAATTTAAACTTAACAATACACCACCAATAATGAAAGCCAAAATAAAGAAAAGTCACTTCCTTATATAAATATTCAAATCTTACATCACAAGATTCTCAAAAGTTCATCAACTTTTCCAAAAAATACAACCACTAGAAGTCGACTAATTGACTACATCCAAAATTCTAATCAAAAGTAATCAAATCGGCTTCTCCAAAATTCTTTCTATTTCGATCTCCTGTTAAGAAAAATAAACTAATGGGGTGAGCAAACACTTCGTGAGGCCAAAAAAATCATGCAAACACATAGTTCAAATAACAATAACACTTGTATAAAAGATAAAGTTAGAAAGTTCATGTAATTCACAATAAATAATAAAACACAATCAATAAGGATACGAGAACTCTCAGGAGTTAGATTCCACTTGCTTTATCGAGATTCGATCCAATACCACCCTGTGATGACACTTCGTCAACCGGGTAAGTATTAAGTCCGTAGAACTTCCCTTAACGTCAAGTTTCCGTCCACCGTTACACTCCTAATCGGGCTCGAACGTCGATTAGAAAAAGCAATACTATTCGAGTATGCCAAGCAAAATCTCTCCAAAAGATCATGCTTTAAAAATCTATCTCATGGTTCACCAAACTGCTCGACCAAACCTTTGTCGACTCGAGTCACAAGGTTAGTCTATGAGTTTGGGCGTCCCCCACAATTATAAGTATAAGTCGATGAAATTCACTTCAATCGACATCGATTCAACACAAATATCATTATAAGTCGATGATATTCACTCCAATCGACATCAATTCAATACAAATATAATATTCACTTCACATAATTCAATTATAAATTCACTTAAAAGAGAACGAGTGCGATAAAGTACACACTCGTCTTGACAATTTCAAAATACTCAATTAATAAGGAACAATTCAGCATATAGCAACAATTCATGCACTTGACACTCACCAAATCAAAAGTAAGTGAGCAAATAAAGTCTTTAGTAGTCTGCTCCAAGGTTTCCTTCAATATCCTCTTGAGCGCCTGAAGAAAAACGACAAACAATCACTCTCATACATTCACAACCACTTATTATTCAAGGAAAAAAGTGCATTTGCTTAGACGTAGGACAATGTCTCAAAAGAGTTTCACTCTATTAAATTTTCAGATTCAAAAGTGAGAGTTTAAAGTCACAAGGGAGAACTAGTATCTTCCATGAAATCGGATTTCAAACGAACTATCAATATCAGAAGAAAATGAAAAGTTCTTAAAAACTTATTTCCTAAGAAATTAAGAATTTCAGCTTTGCGCGATAAATTTGGTAAAATCAGATCTTGAATTTGGTATGTTCAAAAATGAAGATAGAACCAGTCTTGATTTTCAGCGATGTTTGAAAATTCGGTAAAATTCATAGGAAATGAATCAGTTTTTGAAATTTATAATACAATAAGGGTTCCAAACAAAGTTTCAAACACACAAGTGAAACTAAATTCAGAGTTTTGAGTAACAAGATATAACAGTTTGAAATTGGTTGATTTTCGTGACTTGAACAGTGGATTTCCAGTTTTGAAGGGCAATATTTGGGGCATTATTTGGGTATCGAAATGGCATTAAAATTATCCCAAATTTGGTACACTTAAACTTCCATATATGGACTACCTCTATATCAAAATTTAGGCAAAACTTGCACGGGAAGGCAGTTAACAAAACGGCCAAAGTTTGTGAAATTTTCAAAGCTAATTTGCCAACCCTATCTCTCTTTTTTTTTTCAAAAGTTTTGTCCAACAAAATCAGCCCCAATTCGCTCCATTTTTGAAACCAAGATTTTAGAAACATTTAATGAACAATTTATGGGTAAATGACTCTAAAATTTTCAAAATATAACATCCCAAAACAGATTTGGCCATTCGGTCAACAAGGAAGGGAAAATTTTTCAGTTTCCAGCTTTGTCGCAGTTTTGAAATCAAACCATATCTAACTCTATACAAATCCAAATTGAGAATGATTTATGGCGTTGGAAACTAGGTTCCAAATGCTACAATTCATCAGAAGACATCATTTTTAAAAATCTTTTCACAAGTGGGACAAAATCGAGCCAAAAGATGCAGTTTCCCAGTTTCTCTCTGACAGACTGGCAAAGCAGGACAGTCCACTTTGCCGAGTCGCTACGGATCACTCAAAACGAACTAGTAGGGGATTTTTATACCGTTGGAAAGCTATAAATGGCTGGTTTTGAATGCCACTAACAGAACACAATTTTGACTTTTTCACAAAAAGTTATGTTTGGACAAAGAACCACTGTTTGGTTACCCTGCTAGGCGTTTTCCAGATTTGAATCTTTACCAAAACTCAAGTTTTGTGCAACCATTTGATACGATTTTTGAAAGACACTTTCTACACACATAATACAACATATATCCATCAATTTAGCAGTCAACCAAGCATCAAAATTTTGAAACTAAAACAGAACAACATGACCAGAATTTCGGCCAGCTTCCTTTCGTGGCTTTCCTTTGATTTCTCTCCACTTTCTAACCAAAATCATCTCATTCATCACATAAAAAACCATAATCAAACAGTCAAGCCTCAAGTCAGCTACCTAGAGGTCTCATCAAGACAGCTAGCCTATGATTTAAAGTGAGATAAATGGTTCCTCAAGTCCCTTAGCCTATAAATGCGATTAGGGTTTCAAACCCATGAAGATTAACCGTTAAACTTTGGATAATTGGAAAGATTAAAGAGATGAAGTGATTACCCTTTAAACCTAGATGAATACCATATTTTTCCACCAAAATTTCTCCAAGAAACTCCACAAGATTGCTTCTTTCTCCTAGCTAGAGTGAATCTCCAAGAGGTTTGATGGTTGGACGTTGATTTGCAAGCCAAATCGAAGCTAGAAGATGAAGTTCCTTTCTTCCCTTTTCTTCTCCTTTGGGTTGGCCGAATGAGGTGAGAGAGATGAGGGTTTGGTGTGGTGAAACTTGTGAGGGAAGCTTGGATGAAAAGTGGTTATTAAGTTTGCCAAAAAGTCAACTCTCACTAGTGTCGAAATAGTGATTCGTACGACCAATTTTTTCCCTTGTTTGTTACACTCATGCACTAATCCTCTAAGGTAATTCTCCTAACATTGTAATTACTTATACTTGAGTCTAGTATTAAATCCTCAAATTTCTAATTAGTCTCGCGGTACGACTTTCGAGAAACTATCGACACGCGCGCGATAAAGCGAAAATTTGAACTCACTCACCTCCAATCCCTCAATTAATTTTTCTTAGTCTACTATTAATCATTCTTAATTCTCCATGATTATTGCACTCTTGGATCAAATATTATCTCGAAAAATATGTATTCGCTATTCCTTACCAAACGAGTCGTAGAAAATTAATTTTTGCTAACGGAACGTTTTAAAAATATTAGTGAGACCTTGTTCCATGTAAATAGATTTAAAATGATTGAAACAAATTATTCGGAGAAAATGGGTGAATAAATAATTAAATAAACCAATAAAATAGAGTTAAAATAAATAAAATTCGGGTCCTCACACGAATCTTGTGCTTAATTGGGAGAAGTGTCATTTTATAGTTCGAGAAGGAATTGTTCTTGGGTATAGGATTTCATCTCAAGGAATAGAGATGGACGGAGCCAAAATAGAAGAGATTGACCAAATGTTACCTCCAACCAATGTCAAAGGGATAAGAAACTTTCTTGGACATACGGGTTTCTATAGATGTTTTATTAAGGACTTTTCCAAGATAGCTAAACCATTATGTGATTTACTATGTAAAGATGCTCCATTTCATTTTCATGATTATTGTTTAATGGCTTTTGATAGGTTAAAGGAGTTGACCTCAACACTGATTATAACGTCATCGGATTGGTCGCTATCATTTGAGTTGATGAGTGATGCAAGCGACTATGCAATAGGAACTGTGTTAGGTCAATGAAAGGAAGGAAGGTTGCATGTGATTTACTATACAAGTAAAGTGCTCAATGAAGCACAAATTAACTATGCAACCACGGAAAAAGAACTTTTGACGGTGATATTTGCCTTAGATAAATTTAAATCTTATTTAGTAAGATCTAAAGTTATCATTTATATGGACCATTCAGCTCTTATATATTTGCTCTATAAAAAAGATGCAAAATCGCGCTTAATTCGTTGGATTTTCTTATTGTAGGAATTTGAGACAAAAACGATCGGAGAATTTGGTGGCGGATCATTTATCGCTATTAGAATATATCCCTATTGATGATCAAGTTCCAATTAAAGAGAATTTTTAGATGAGTTTGTTCTTGCACTAACCAAGTCCCCATGATATGCAGATTTTACTAATTTTTTGATAAGTGGGGTACTTCTGAAGGGTTTGAATTTTCATCAAAGAAAGAAATTCTTGCATGATGTTAAAAGTTACTTTTGGGAGGAACCATTGCTTTATAAACATTGTGTTAATGGTATGATAAGAAGATGTATTCCTGAAGAGGAGGTACGTGATATTTTGTTTTATTGTCATAATTTAGAAACGGGAGGTCATTTTAGCACTTCTAAAACCGTAGTTAAGCTTTGGCAATCGGGATTTTATTGGCATACCATGTATCGAGATGCTCGGAAATATGTTAAAAGTTGTGATGCTTGTCAAAGAACCGAAAATATTTCTAGAAAATATGAAATGTCCTTAACTACTTTCTTAGAAGTTGAGTTATTTGATGTGTGGGATATTGATTTTATGGGACCATTTCCTAACTCTTTCAACAATAAGTACATCATAGTGGCGGTCGATTATGTGTTTAAATGGGTGAAGGCAATTGCCTCACCTATGAATGATACTAAGGTGGTGCTTAGATTACTTAAAAATAACATTTTTTGTCAGTTTGATATTCCTAAGACCATAGTAAATGGTGAAGGAAAGCATTTTGACTCTTTATTGTTTAAGTATGGTTATAAGCACAAGACATCACTACTATACCACCCACAAGTAAACGGACCAGCTGAGTTAGCCAACAGAGAGATTAAACTCATCTTGGAGAAAACGGTGAATAAATCAAGAAAGGATTGGGTGAGACGTCCGGATGATACATTATGGGCGTATCAAACGGCATTTAAGATACCTTTGGGGATGTCGCCGTATCGATTAGTATTTGAAAAAGTTTGTCATTTGCCTGTAGAGATTGAACATAAAGCATATTGGGCAATGAAAGCGATTAACATAGATTTACGTCTTGCAGGTGGGAGAAGACTACTTGAACTGAGCGAATTTGAGGTGGGGCAAAAAGTGCTATTATACAACTCACGCCTTAAGTTGTTTCCGGGAAAACTAAAGTCAAGGTGGTCGGGACCTTTTGAAGTCACTCGAGTGTTTCTTTATGAAGCCGTTGAAGTAGTTAATGCAAGAAACGAACGATTCAAAGTCAATGGAAAAATATTGAAACCCTACTTGGGGGGCAAAATCGTTCCCAAAGGACATATGTCGGTGACTCTTCTTCGACTTAAAGATCCAAATCTTTTAAGTCGAACCAATGATTATAAACAAAAGTGCTAGCTGGGAGGCAATCCAATGTTTTTGTTAAGGATGTTAATTTGGTATGATTTTATGTTTAACGCATGTAATTAAGTTAGTTTATTATTTTTGTGTGATAGATTTGGCAAACGGAAGCAAGGATGGCCATTCGAGTCGGAAAAGGCGAAGTTTGATTGACGAACTCAACCTCACAATTTTTTGTTAAAGGTGTTTTCGATCCGTTAAAAAGGGGTAAAATGCATGTTTTTATCATTTTACATGTGCATGTAATGTTAAAATTGGCAAAAGAATGGTTTAAAATGCATTTTGAGTTCTTGGGGGTAATAATTGAAAAATTGGTTAAGTATGAATTTCTGCAGAAAACTGTAGAAAAACAGAAAACGAGACCCAATACGTGACTAGTATGTCGCGTATTAAAGGCCACGTATTGCATTCTGCACCTGCAAAGGAGAATACGCGATCATCATAAATACGTTACCCTATGGTCGCTTATTCACTAATCGCGTATTACAATCCGTATCTGCAAAGAAGAATACGCGATAACCAGAAATACGCGACCTACAAGTCGCGTATGCACTAATCACGTATTACAATCCGCACCTATAAAGCATAATACGTGACTCATAATACACGACTTGTAGGTCGCGTATTGACTTCTCGAGCATAAAAGCAGAATACGCGAACTGCAGTTTTTCATTCTTCCACTGCCTTCTACTCACATTTTCTCTTCTCTTCTTACATACAATTCATAAAACTCCATTTTGCTGCATATCTTGGCTAAAAATCACCCACCCAACACCTATTGACTATTATATATCCTTTCTAACCGATTAAAATCCAACAAAAACACCTAAAAATCAATTTTAAGGATATTGAAGACTAGGATTTCTAGTTGTTAATTTCTTCAATTAGAGGTTAATTAGTGGATGCTTCATAGGGTTTTTCATATATTTAGCATTACCAAATATTCTTCTACGTGATTGAACTAAGTTTCTTCATCAAATTTTCGTATTTTAGAAGTTCATATTTTTTAATTTCCTGAGTTTTCTGACATCTTTTAATTCCAAATTTTTGATGATATATATTATTGTTTCTGGCCTCAATAATGTTTATTAAGGTTGTTTAAGCATGTGTACATGTTCAAATGTAGCAAATTAATGATTAATAGTTCTTTAAAATTTTAAATTGCTATATTTGGCTAAAATTAGAAAGTTGGCGTGAAATATTTTCAAACCATTGGTGATCAATAATTATGGTATAAAATGATTGGTTGATGATGTTTAGCATGTGCATTATGTACAGTGAGAAATTTGAATGATTTTGTCAGTTATTAGGATAATTTTCGCTTAAACATGATTATAACTAACTGTGCATTATTGTTGTTAATTACCGATTGCTATAATCATGATTAACACTAATTTCATTGATTGGGATATGATTGTTAACTATTTTGAGTAAATTATGATGTTTGCAATCTTTGGCAATTTTACAATCATGTCTCTCTTGTTATATAGTTGGACGTTTTTGAATACTCAATTAACTCTTTATGACATAGGGATATGAACTTATGGTTATTTGCGCCGATTTTGGCTATTTGACATGCATTATTATCAGTGTGTGAGATATGTTATAGTATATGGATTGATTGAATTTTTGTAGGTACTATGACAAGAGGATAACAAGTGGTATATTCTTCCTCGAGTAGTGAAGAGATTGAAGAAATGGAAAATAGTGAAAAAGTAGAGGACATTGAAGAGGAGCCACGATCCCCTTCACCTCCACCTGCTCCTCGACATCAACGGGGGAGAACTGCGCGACATACCTAGCTAGTGATATTTGATAGCGCACGGTTTTCCACGCGGCAGCACCAGGAGTGGTATAAAGCACATGCTAACCTGGAGTTCTTGTTCGAAAAGCATGTGAGCTCCGAGGTTGAAATTGCATTTCAAATTGCGGAGGCGTTTGACTAATTTGGTTGGGCGCCGATTCTCCAGTTGCCCACTTACTACTATCTGGAGCTAGTGCGCGAGTTTTATGCCAATATCATCAACAAAGCAAGGTATAGTGGCGAATTGGTAGAATCTTGGGTCCTTGGAACGTGCATCTCCTTGTCACGGCAGCGTCTGGCAGCAATTTTGGGTTATCGCGACCAAGGTCCAACAATCGATCTGAAGAAGGGATTCGTCGCTCCCAATAAGAGGTGGGATCCATCACATGCCATGGCAAGGTTTGGTCTAGAATACCAACCTTTTCATTCTTCGAGGAAAGAGACGATAATTGCTAGTGTTTTTGACGTTCGCCATCGTTTCATTATTTATATGATGACAAATAATGTGATAGCTAAGAAGACGGGTCATAGTATGGTCAGGAAAAGTGATATCTACTTCCTTGACTATATGTTCCATAACTAGGAGACCTCATATGCCCATATTCCGTTGCCAAACATCATCATCAGCTACATACGGTCTACGGTGAGGCGTCGGACAACCTCTTTCAAATTGGCATTCCCTCGCCTACTCACATTGGTGTTCGAACGGATGGGGGTTAATTTAACTGGAGTTGCACGACAAGTTGTTTGCCCGAGTGCCAAGTTAACTTTTACCTCACTACGAAGCATGGGCGTTGACGTGGCAGCTGTCCACCATCCACTTACGAAACGGCATTCCAAGGCACGGCATGGTGGCGGTGAGGCTGGTCCATCCATCTCTGCTCCACCACCACCTCCTCCAGTGCATCATCCTCAATCCAATTGGCAAAGGCATTTCACTCGCTTAGATGACATCGATTACCGGTTGGGGAGGATGGACACTCGCATTGAGCGTATTGAGACTCACTTGGGCATTCCTCTACCTCCCCCGCGAGATGACGAGAGTGACGCCTGAAGTTCTGCCGGATTTAGTTTCTTTATCTTTGTGTTCCGTTTTATTTTCTTTGTGGTTGTTGTCGTTTGTTCTAACTTTTTTGCAAGGGATGTTTACCTTGCATTTATTATTTTGAATATTGAAACGTGTGGCAGTTTTTAGTAGATAGTTGATCGGTCGATAGTTCATGATTCAAGGTTGAATTAGATAGCAGCCATCTCCATTGGGGGAGTACCTTGTTCTTATTTTTGTTTCTTTTCTTTTCCCTACACATTGAGGACAATGTGTATGTTAAGTGTGGGGGGACAATTATCTGTTAGATGTTACTATGTTTGGACATGTTATTGGAAATATTTCTTGTGCTTAAATGTCATCTTTTTTGGGCTTTCTAGCAGGGAGTTTCGTCCAGTTTTAAAGAGAAACTCTATCAAAATTTTTTAAAATCTTGTTCAAATTTGCAAAATTGCTCCAAAAATGTTTCAAATTTTTTCGATTTTATCTAAGGGGTAACAAGTTCCATACCATTAGTAATTCAAATTCTTTCTACTTTTGATATAAATATATGTGATTTGGATACTTGTTTTCTCATTTAACTTGAAAATAACTATTATGTGATTATAATTTGTGTATTTATAGGAAGTATATCTTGCAAAGTGGAGAAAATTATGGCTATATTTTGAAAATTTGATGAAATTTCTTCTCTTTACTTGATTTTATAAGTTAAGTGATAAATATGGTCAATAATTGCAATACTCTTCTCATGATTATTCTATTGAGGAAATGTTATTATCTTTGCTTTGAAAAAAAATAGAAAGTAGAAAAAAAATGAAAAAAGAAAAAAGAAAGAGAATAAGACTTGTCTAATGGTTCTTGTGCTTAGTAATTCGAAGTCTTCATCTACAAATGTTGACTTTTACGTAAAACGATACTGGAATTAAGAGTATGCAGAGCAACTTGAGTATGTGAAGTGTTGAATAACCGGCAATCTTCATCTAAAAATGTCGATTTTCACGTAAAAATGAACTTTAATAACTTGAGTAATATTTAGTTATATTATATGAATAAATCCCTCTAAGTTGAATAAGAAGATGATTATGGGTTTAGGAAGCATTTTATTGACCATATAAGTTACTTGTTTGTAAAATTGGGTAAGGATGAGGAATTGAGTTGAACTAGCCAAAATTATGGTATAATTTGCTCTCCATTACTTGATATTATGAGTACGAGGATTAATGGCATAATGGTTATTTATCTTGTTTTGAGGAAATGAGTTGAATGGTGCACATATGTTTACTTTCAAGATTTTTGATCATTGTTGGTTAGTATTTCTTATTGCTTGAGGACAAGTAATGGTTCAAGTATGGGGGTATTTAACAAGTATATATTTTATGTATTTTTAGTGTGTTTTATTAGTTGGATTTGGTGTATTTTAACTAGTTTTATAACTAATTAACTAGGGTTTTGGTAAAGATATGCATTTTATGGTTTAAATGACAAACATTGAATTTCTATGGCAAAAATTTCATGTTTTTGTAGGTTTAATGAGTCAATCATCAAATGACACGAATTGAGAAAATAATTGGATGATAATTGGTCATTGGAAGAGGGTTCAAGAAGACATGAAGTGCAAAACATTCAAATGAAGAAATACAAGTGAAGATAATTTTGACACATCTTTGTATTTCGGCAATATCTTGCGCTTCAATGATTGGATCGAGGTAATCTTTATATCATTTTGAATCTAAAAGATAGATCTACATTTGGTATGAAGACATCGAAATCCAATTCAGTTGTTTTCCTGGTCAAAAAGTCGAAGTACAGAAGCACATGTGCATGGTCGAGTGCTGGAACTGAGCTCTAACCAGGTGATAGTATTTTGATCATATCTTGGTCCACAGAGCTCTAAATTGAATGCTTTTTGAAGCATTAGAAATCTAACTCAAATAGTTACAACTTTTATATTTTGCCCAAGAGTTAGTTCAGCTTCTATCATTGAGAGTATAGTAGTTGAAGTGGAGTCAAGTGCATAGAATTGAATACGTGACTTGGCAATACGTGGGTTGTAATCACGTATTCTCAAGTCACGTATTATAGCCTAATTTTAGCAACTTGCTCAGCTACTTGCCTTGTTTGCACACTACTTTCCATCTATAATTGGAGAGAGAATTTCGGCTACACATGCTTCTGATCCAAAAAAGAAGAGGAAATGAGCTTTATGTCTTGTCAAAAGCCCATATTTTTTACTCTCTTAAAAATTAGATGTTAGAATCATTAGAAGAAGGGAGTAGAAGATATTAGAAGTAGTTCATATGAGATTTTACTAGGAGAACTTAGAAGTTAGTCTTGTCTTGTTCTCTCTAGCTAGTAACTTTTGTGAGAACAATTGGAGACTTCATTGTACACTATTTTGTTGAAAAAATTGAAGATCATTGGGAGATTTTTCATTAACCTTGGCTAAGCTTTCTTTAGTCTATCTTTTACTTGTGATTCATGATGTGTTTATGCGATGAAGCTATGAGCTTACATGTTATATCTTACATAAGTAGCTAAATTTCTAAATCTAGGGAGTAGATGAAACTTATGGCTACTTGATATGCAGTGAATATGATTTACACTTGTTACATTTTGTATTAAATTGTTTACTTGTGCATGCTTATCACTTGTTGTTGCTTGATCACCAATAGCAAGCTCTTAGTTGTTATTATCAATGAAAATTGGTAATAATGATGGAACAACATGAGTAGAGCTTGATGTGTAGACTCATGAGAATAGAGGTACACTTAAGTGGATTAACATGCATTTCATGATGGAAACAAGAGTAGATCTAGTTATTCACCATGAGAATAGGGAAAACTAGACTACATCTAGGCCATTTTATCATGAGAATGAGATTTGATAATATTGGTAATGAATCCCTAGTTAAACAAGGGTTGTAATAAGAGGTAAATCTATTCATTTGTGTTGTTTATGCCATAAGTAGAATCTACATCCCTAAACTCAAGTATTTAGTGAATTTTCTCCATTTGTTAACTTGCAATTGTCTAATTAAGATTTGTACGTAGTAGTAATTATAGATCATTATCAGTTTCCCTAATCCCTGATAGCAAATCACCAGGAAAAAAGTAACTTGGAATTAGTAGCAGTTTGCCAGTTTCAAATACTATACTCTATGGTTGTGTTATGGGACAGTTAATTACTACTTTAGTGGTTTTCAGAGCTTCGCTAACCAAGTCAAGGACCTCCGTGCATTCAAAGCTATTTGTCCACTCCTCAACCATTAGTCATCTCTTTCACCCTTTTTGAGATGGATTCATCACCAATGGTTTTGGGGTCTATATAATGATGTTATTCCAAAAGCCTCCCCAGTTTCGCGCTTGTTTTTGTTGATGTCAATGCCTATATTTTGTGCTGTTCCGTGCACTCGAGCACCCTGAACTGCTTGTGTTGCGTCCAAAAGTTAAGTTCTAGGGGAATAACGAAACAGATTGAAGAAGGTTCCATGTATTTATCTATTAGTGCATTCAGGAAGTTCGGTGTAGAGTTTGGGATGACAAATCATATTACAATCTTTCAGAAAGTTTGTTATTAGACCAGATGTATCAGTGCACCCTGGGACACACATGTAGGCCTCACAAATTCTCTTTAAAAAGGTTTGTTTTAGATTGAGTGAACCAAACTCGCATATTTGTCTCATGATTGTCGCGCCCCATTTTTAATGAAAAATAAAAATCACGGGTTTATAAAATTGAATTTTGATTAATTTTGAGTGAAAAAATGAGTGTTGGTTTGTAGAGAATGAATAAAAAAAGGGCTAAAATGGGGTTTAAAAGTGCGACGATTTTGACCCAAAATAATAGTTTAAAAAGAATTTTTAATAAAAAATAGGAGTCGCCACTTGGTATTGAGTTAAGGTGTACCAAGTCACCTAAAATGAATTTTAAGTAAATAAAACCCTTTTTAAACGACTCCAACTCTGCAAAAATCAAGAGAAAAAGGGTTGGGAGTCACGGTTGAAGGAAGAGAAGGCAAGGATAAAATCCAAAACACCCTTTCAACCTAACTAAGGCTAGTTGCGTGATTTAGTCAAAAATTTTCTTAATTTAATTTAAAAACTTATCACATTTGGATGTTGCTATATAAATGCAAATCTAGACCTAATGTATATCGGAAGGGTCAATATGTCTCTTCAAAACTTATTGGTGCAAATCGCATTAATTGCGATGTCCAAAAGTGACTCTTTGAAGAGGTCACGGAATTTACAAAAGTGAGACTCGAAGAAAAATAATAATATACAAATATACATGACCTAAGAGAATGCATCATAATGGATGTGGGGAACTAATATTCGTGATTTTAATTTTTCCCTTTAATTGAGGGAATACGAGCGTGCTAAGACTAGAGAGCCATACTCGTTCATATCCCATGTTCAAGGGGTTTTCTCCTATCTAATCAAGCAAATGATCTAATCTAATTTTAATTTTATTAAATGGAATGTAAGTCTACATGTCATGTTTCGCACAAGAAGATAAGAGAGATATATATGTAGGGAAAATATGGGATAAGGGATACATATATAGGGGAAGTATCATGCAAAAATAGTAAGGATCCTAAAAAAGTAGAAAATATGCATGAAATGTAGTGATTTGTCACACAAACATGATCTAGCGCGGGACGGCCCCTAAGGGTCTAGCATTGGACTGGCGCATGTCTACAAGTTCTCATTAGCATTGTACTAGCGAAAAATAGAGGAAATAGGGCCACAACTAGCGTTGGACTAGTGTGGTGACGTCATGCATTTATTATAACTAAACAAATCAAGTAAACATAATAAAAATAATTAAACACATAATATCACATAAAACACATAGCACATAAGCATGATATATAGATGCAAAAACCCTAAGAAAGCGAGTTAACACATAAACACACAAGCATGTAAAACACACATACAAATAAAAACAAACAGAGACCTAACTATTACATTTGGGGGCCCTATCTACAATCTTAAAAAACGGGAAAAAGAATAAATAAAATAAAATGGCCTAACTATTACAATTTCACATTTAATTGCCTCTCAAATAATCAAATTTAAATTAAAATAAATATACTAAATAAAAACAAATAAAATGACTAAATAAATAAATAAAATAAAAACATTCAAAAGGCATGCAATTATTCACATAAAGTCACATAGGAGCACATAGGATCAGGTAAAATCAAAATAAAGTGTAGAGTATACCTCCCTTGAATTGGTGATCTAACGAAATGAAATTTCTCTTATTTATCCTCCAATACAAAAAAATGATTAAGGCATCACTTTAATCAACAAATAATTATAAGAGATGGAAATAAATATGAAATTGAATCAATTAAAGTATTTAAATGAAAGTAAACAACCCATATTTAAGCAATTGAAAGCAAGTGGGGACTTAATTGGAAGAATTAAAGAAGTTTGAGGGGTCAAATTATTATTATTACAAATGTTAAGGGTCTAAATTAAAATAAAATAAAATAAAGGGCTTAAGATGAAGTCTACCAAAATAAAAACTAAAATTCACAAAAATAAATCAAAACCCTCTCATCAAACCCAGAACAAAATATTACCCAAATTTTAATTATTTTACTAAAATCCAAATAAAGCTATAAATCTATCAAAAATTATTAAACTTCAAATTTCTTCCTAAAATTCCTAAACAATCTATCCAAAAATCATATTAAAGTATGCCAAAGCAAATCAAAATTAAAAGGGGCAAAATTGGTTTTATTTTCTCAAATTTCGGGCCAAATCAGAATTATTTAAAAGCATAGGGGTCAAAATGTGATTTTTAGAAAATTCCCATGCAAAGCTTCGAATAAGCTTATGCTTCTGCAATTTCCCAGCCACTATTCTTTCTGTAACTTTTCTCATTCAGCCGAAACATGGTCATGCTAAGTTACTCAAACCAAACCTACTAATTCATCAACCAAACCCAAGTGCAATAACTTCAACCCATTGTTAACATTACCCAAAATACAATTACCTATTTCCATCAGATTCAATAATGCAACTAGTTATGAAAAATGCAGCAAAGATGAAAAGAAAGAAACTTGCGGTAAACATGTACATGGTACACCAATCAAACAACAAGCAAACCACAAACTTCAAGCAAACCAAGAGCTTCAGCAACAAAATAAATGACCTGTCAACATTGCTACAACAAAGTAGAGAGCTCCAACCCTATTCCAACAACTCTCGGCCCCTTATAAGAGTTCTAATATACTCAACCAAGAATTGACTCAATGTATCAAGACCACAAAGCTTTCTTTTCCCTTTCCAACATAAGATTCTGACTTCTAAACAGAAAGGTTTCGCATAAGAGCATGAAAATCTGGAAGAGTTGCTACAACTTTCTTATATGGTTGGTATGAAGAACCCATCATCATCCGGAATGAATATAACATCAAAAGCCATCATTTAATCTTATGTAGCAAAGAAAAAATGAAGCCCTTTTTCGTGAAATAAAAAGGCTCGATTCAATAATACGGCAACCAGCCACAAATACTCCAAACCCAACACAAAATTATGCAACTAAGGTTTCAAACAAGAGACCTGCAAGATAACAAGGGAAGAAAAATGAAGATTTTGATGCAAAGTCGCGAGATTAGTAGCATGATTCTTTCATTTTTCTCTCCTAAACGTGTCAAGGACTAATCAAGATGAATGGTGGGTTGGGCTGGGCGAGACACAAGTGGTTGGGGCTGGAGTGCAGGAGGTAGACGTGAGGGGCATGGATGCATTACTGCTCGACAAGATGGAGTGGCAGGGGGCTGGTCATGCGACAATGGTGTCGAAAATTCAGCTCCGAAATTCATTTGGGGTCCTTGCTAGGGTAGGCGATGAGGTAGGGGAGTTGAGGGCTAGAAATCTTAGAGGTGCTCGGTCATTGAGCCCAGTGCGTGGAGAGACTACAAAGACGCTGCGATGTCAGGAGCTGCAGGTGATGCATGCGCAGTTGACACGGCAGTTGGAACATTCAAGCAAGCTGGTACAAAATTGGAGGGTATCATCGGCACTTGATCCATTGGATAATCAGCTATTGGAATAGGTGGGTAACACAAGAGGGTCAGAAGAAGTGGGCAAGCTCCCAAAAACATCTGCAGTAGGTGGGGAAACTCAAAAGAGGTACGCACTACGTTCCAATGTTAGGTCCCATTAATTTTCTGGTATGGAATATACGGGGTGCGTCAAAGATGGACTCACTCCGATATTTAAAAAAGTTGAAATTTGATTTTAATGTGAAGCTTCTGGTTTTGTAGGAGCCTATGTCAGATGAAGAGCGGTTGGACTTTGTGAAAAGGTTTGTAGGTTGTAGGTCGGTAGCTTCATTTGTGGACTGTAAGATCTGGGTTTTATGGGACCTTGCTCTTACCATATCATTTAACATGTTCGCAGATCAGTTAGTGGATATGGAGTTTAGCACTTCCGTTGGTACAATTTTTCTTTCGGCAATCTATGCCAAGTGCACAGGGGTCGCTCGGCGACTTCTTTGGGAGGCCATGGAGGGGTTGGCGTCGTCACGCCAAGGACCCTGGATATTGGCTGGTGATTTTAACATCATATCAGAGGCCTCAGAGCGGCTGGGGGGAGGTACCTCCCTCGAAACATGGAAGAGTTCAATTAAACGATTTTAACTGTGGTCTTGTCTCAATAGATTTTGAGGGAGCGCAGTTTACATGGACGAATGGGACTATTTGGCAGCGATTGGATAGGGTACTGATGAATCGTGAATGGGCTGAGTTGTATGATGTATCAAAGGTATTGTACCTTGCTAGGGGAAGATCGGATCATGCACCCCTCTTGATTAAGTGCGATTCGGGGAGACAGATGACCTCGGCCTTCTAGGACCTCAATGTGTGGCCACGCCATGCCTCTTTCCATGGAGTTGTTGAGGGGGCATGGGTATCAGGTGGCCCGGCACATACAATGTCAGAGTTCTACCGTAAACTGGTCACGGTTAGGGATAAGCTGAGGGCATGGAATAAGGAGGTGTTTGGACACATTGGCACTAGGGTGGCGGATCTTGAGAAAGTGATGTGTACAGCGGAGCGGCAGTACGACATGGAGAGGACAGTGATGTCTAAGATTGCCTACCATGAGGCTAGAACGGCATACATGCAGCAACTGGCAATTGAGTGTGAATTTTGGCGTCAGAAATCGAGGATCAAATGGATTCAGGCGGGAGATGCAAACTGATGAGCAACCTTAGGGGAAAACCCTCCTAGAACCTCCCAACCTTGTAATTATCAGAGTTGGATCGTTTTTCCCAATGGAAATTGAACTCGATTGATCTCATGAACTCAAGACCTCTGACACACAAAGGCAATCAGCAACCTTAAGCAAATAATGATGGATGAAGAGACACCACGATTAGGGAACAAACTAATCGATAAAGTCAGATTTGAATCCTAAGCAATGAACTCAAGAATTCAAAAGTAAGTTCGATTAAGAACTTGAAGGAAAATTCCTCACGATTTCTGGTTGTAAAAAATTCTGTCTTTTCACGCATACAATAGGTGCCTTTTTATAGGCTAAAACTAGGGCAAAAATCCGGCCCACATAAACCTGAAAGAAATTCGGTCCGCATAAAGAACTTAAAGAGCCAGCTCTTTAAAACTTTCCGATAAGATCCAATAAGTAATAAAATACTTAATGCCTAACAACTACTAAACTAGACAGTCTTAAAACAACTACCAGCTAAACTAACAAGTATGAGATCATTCCTTCACTTCAAACGTACAAGTGAACAAAGTAACGTCATGGTCCATCAAATTTTCAAACCTAACTTGCTCCTTGCTTGTATGGTGAATGATCAAGGCTTGTAAAGCTTCCTTCACCTTCTTGGATCTTGATCTTGTCATCGGACCGTCAATGTTGTCCTTGACCCAAGGTTGAAGTTGTTGCGTACCCGTATCTGCATCATTCCCTCCCTCCTCGAAAGGATTCATCCTCGAATTTTCAAAGTCTGTATCAAAGTCAAAAGGAGATAGGTCAGATACATTAAAAGATGCGCTTATGCCATACTCACTTGGAAGTTCCAATTTGTATGCGTTGTCGTTGATCCTCTCTAGTACTCGAAAAGATCCGTCGCCTCTTGGATGTAACTTGGTCCGTCGAAATGCTGGAAACCTTTCCTTCCTCATGTGCACCCAAACCCAATCACCGGGTTCGAATACAACATGTTTTCTACCCTTATTTGCATGTTGTGCATATTACGCATTTTTCTTCTCAATTTGAGTTCGAACTCTCTTATGCAAGGTCCGAACAGCTTCTGCCTTTTTGACACCATCTGCGCTTAAACACTCATTAACAGGAATAGGGGATAAATCTAGAGGGGTTAGCGGCTGAAATCCATAAATAATTTGAAAAGGGGAATGATTGGTAGTAGAATGAGTGGTTCGGTTATATGCAAACTCGGCAATAGGCAAACATTCTTCCCACTTCTTCAAGTTCCTTTGAACAATGGCTCGAAGTAGAGCACCAAGGGTTCGATTGGTTACCTCAGTCTGACCATCCGTTTGGGGATGATTAGAAGTAGAAAACAGCAACTTAGTTCCCAACTTTCCCCAAAGTGATTTCCAGAAATAGCTTAAGAATTTCACATCCCTATCACTTACAATAGTACGCTGTACTCCATGCAATCTAACCACATCCTTGAAGAATAAATCAGCAACATGGCGCGCATCACTTGTTTTCCTACAAGGGATAAAATGAGCCATTTTAGAAAATCTATCCACTACAACAAAGATACTATCCATACCTGTAGAAGATCTTGGTAAACCAAGCACAAAATCCATGGATATGTCTGTCCAAGGAGCATGAGGTACGGGTAGAGGAGTATACAATCCATGAGGGTTACTCCTTGACTTTGCCTGCTTACACTTTAAACACTTATCACAAATGTTAGCAATGTCACGCCTCATTTTAGGCCAATAGAAATGCTCATGCAAAATGTCAAGAGTTTTATCAATACCGAAATACCCCATCAACCCTCCGCCATGGGCTTCTCTAACAAGTAATTCCCTAAGTGAACAGTTGGGAATACATAGGCGATTTTCTTTGAACAAGAAGCCTTCATGCCTATAAAACTTTTGAAATGCAGCATGTTCACAAGCTTGAAACACATTAGAAAAATCAGCATCATGTGCATACAAGTCTTTAATGTGCTCAAAACCAAGTAACTTAGTGCTCAGGTTAGTGATCAAAATATACCTTCTAGACAATGCATCCGCAACGACATTATCTTTTCCCTTCTTATATTTAATGATATATGGAAAGGAATCAATAAATGCAATCTATTTCGCATGTCTTTTATGCAACTTACCCTGCCCCTTAAGGAATTTAATTGATTCATGATCAGTATGTATCACAAATTCCTTAGGCATAAGATAATGCAGCCACACTTCAAGAGCACGCACAACAGCATACAATTCTTTATCATAAGTAGGGTAATTAGGAGCTCCCCCACTCAACTTCTCACTGAAATATGCCAAAGGCCTATTATTTTGATGTAAAACAGCCCCGATGTCAATCCCACTAACATCACATTCAACTTCAAACATCACATCAAAATTAGGCAAAGCAAGAATAGGTGCTGAAGTTAACAAATTTTTAAGTTTATTAAACGACTCTTCTTGCTCTTTTCCCAATTGAAACCCCACATTCTTTTTAACTATCTCATTCAAAGGTGCTGCAATAGTACTAAAGTCTTTAACAAATCTCCTATAGAAACTTGCAAGACCATGAAAAGACCTTACTTGAGACACATTGGTTGGAGTCGGCCACTCCATGATAGCCTTTACCTTGGCGGGATCAATACTTATGCCATTTGCACTAACAATATAACCAAGAAAGTTAACCTCAGGAGTGTAAAAGACACATTTTTCCAGGTTAGCAAATAACCTATTTTCACGCAAGGCACTTAAAACAAGTCGCAAATGCTCAACATGCTCTTCTAAAGACTTGCTAAAGATCAATATATCATCAAAATAAACAACAACGAACTTTCCAAGAAAATGCCTTAAAACATGGTTCATTAATCTCATGAAAGTACTTGGGGCGTTTGTTAAGCCGAAAGGCATCACAAGCCACTCATAAAGACCATACTTCGTTTTGAAAGCAGTTTTCCATTCGTCACCTTCTTTTATCCTTATTTGATGATAACCAGATTTTAAGTCAATTTTAGTGAAAATGATTGCTCCATGCAATTCTTCTAACATATCGTCTAGCCTAGGAATGGGATGACGATACTTAACAGTAATTTTATTAATTGCACGACAATCTGTACACATTCTCCAAGTCCCTTCTTTCTTAGGTACTAAAATAACGGGAACTGCACAGGGACTAAGAGATTCACGAACCTGGTCCTTTTCAAGGAGGGAATCGACTTGCCTTTGGATTTCCTTTGTTTCCTCCGGATTTGCTCTATAGGCTGGTCGATTTGGTAGAATTGCTCCAGGAACAAAGTCGATTTGATGTTCAATACCTCGAATTGGAGGTAATCCTTTCGGTAGTTCCTCCGGAAACACATCCTTGAATTCCTGCAAAAGAGAGTAGATTGCACTAGGAAGAGAATCGGTTATGCCTAGTGTGTAAAAAGAAGAATAATCAGCTTACCTGTACAGAAGTACTACGAGAAGACTTTGTGCATTCAAAGCCATATCTACCTCACGCACACTTGCATAGAAGTTCCTTTTTTTCACCTTCAAGCTCTCGGCCTCACTGAGTTTTTTTCCACTCGAATTTCCTTTTTCACTCAACTCGGCCTCTACTTTCTTTTTTTCCTCATTCTCTCTCATTCGGCTTTTTCTTTGTTTCTTTCGGTTGCCTTTTCTCTCTCTCTTTTCTTAAATGCAATTGTTCTTCATACACTTGTGTAGGTGTCAATGGTGAAAGAGTGATTTTGAGGTTGTCCATAATGAACTTATATTTATTGGTAAGTCCAATATGATCAGCCTGTCTATCATACTCCCAAGGACGTCCCAACAAGACATGACTAGCTTGCATAGGAATTACATCACATAAAACTTGGTCCTTGTACAGACCAATAGAAAAAGCGATTAAAGCTTGTTTGGTCACCTTGACTTCCCCCCCCATCATTTAACCAAGATAGTCTATAGGGTTTAGGGTGATAAGTCCATGGAAGGTGTTTTTGCTCAACAAATTCAGCAGCTACGCAATTAGTACAAGAGCCACTATCAATGATCATGAGACATACCTCATTTCCAATTTTGCATCTTGTATGAAAAATGTTGGTCCGTTGGAGATCATCTTCTTGAGCTTGTGCATTTAGCACTCTCATAGTCACCATAGTTCGAGCCACGGGGTCCTCTTCTATTTCAACCAGATCATCATCCTTCCCCTCTTCTTCAAGCGATGGCATGTCCGCATATTCCTCCTCCCCTTCGCTTTGCCACATTCCCTCTTCATTCATATACATGATGCTTCGGTTAGGGCATTGAGCCATGAGGTGGCCAATTCCCTTGCATTTGAAACATGCCCTTGGCTGGTTGGTAGATGTATTTACTCCTGAAAGAGTCGGCCATGGGGTTGGTTTAGAAGAAGTTGCACTCGGGTGGGACGGTTGTTCCATCCGCTTGTTTTCCCTCTCTCTATTACCTTGTCTTGGCCAAGCACTGGATGTTGGCAATTGATTTCTTTTCCAAGGGGTGGAAGAGGATGTAGTGATTCGGCCACTAGGTCTCTTTAGAGGTAAGGCTTGCTTTTCCACCTTCTCTGCATACGACACCGTTTGTTGAAGTTCAAAGTGGTCTTGAAGCTCAACCTTCTTCCTGATTTCAGGATTTAATCCATTAAGGAACCTTGCCATGGTTGCTTCCGGATCCTCTTGGACATTGGCCCTTATCATCGCTATCTCCATTTGTTTGTGGTACTCATCAACCAAATTAGAACCTTGAGTGAGTCGTTGGAGCCGATTGTACAAGTCCGTGGTATAATGGAAGGGTACAAATCGTTTCTTCATCACTTGCTTCATTTCAGCCCAAGTGTCAATTGGTGGTTCCCTATTTCTCCTTCTTATGGCACATACTTGCTCCCACCAAATGGATGCATAATCTTCAAATTCAATAGCCGCAAGTTTCACCTTTTTCTCTTCAGAGTAGCTGTGGACTTCAAACACTTGCTCAACTCGCCTAACCCAATCCAAGTAAGTTTCAGGATCATTTTTCCCATGAAAGGTAGGCATCTTAGTCTTGATGGAACCAAGATTGTCATCAGTTCTCCTAGGTCGGTCTCGACCTTCCCTCGCTTCCCTGTGGCTTTTCCTTGATCGGAATGAGGTGTTAGAATGATACCCCTCATCATCTGCATCTTGCTCAACACTCTGAGCACTTGAAGCTCTATTGGGAATATCTCCAGTACCTCGCATCTCAATGGCAGCCAACCTATCGGATAGTTGTGTCGTCACAAATTCTTGTCTCTCCACTTGTTTTTGAAGAGCTTGGAGCACCAGTTTGAGTGACACGTTGGTTTCAGACGGCTCAGGCATGTTCCCCTCTTGAGACATATTGTCAAACCTGCAAAACAAGTGTATCCTAGTCTACCTTGCAAAGCACTCGTGTATCACTTAAGAAAACACACTCACTCTCAATTTTTCTTCTCAAAGTTCTTAAAACAACTCAAACTCTCAAAAATTCCAGAATTAATTACCCTATAAGCAAGTAATAAGACACAAAGCAGAATTTTGTAAATCCTAGAAACACTACCCGAAGCTAGAACCTCTTTTTTTTTTTTTTGAGCAGCTGTTTTTTTTTTTTTCTGAGTTTCTGGCCAGTATTTGGGTGGTAAATGGTGTTTGTGACGGTTTAGGTTTGGTTTTGGAAACTGATTTGGGGGTGTTTGGGGCTGGTTAGGTCGTTTGGGGTTGTTGGAATTCAATTAAGGTTGGAAACTCAAGAATTGGAAACCAATCAAGATTTGGAGACTCAAGTTTTTTTTTTTTTTTTTTTTGGGAACCAATCAAGATTTGGAGACTAATCAAGAATTGGAGACCAATCAAGAATTGGAAACTCAAGATTTGGGAAACTTGATTTCCTTTGTGTGAGAGCCAATTCCTTCTATTCTTCCTTTTTTTTTTGTTCTTTTTTGTTCTTTTTTTTTTTTTTGCTTCGCCTCTTCAAGGAACACAAATTCAGGTCACACCAACAAGTTCAAGAAAAACGGATGAAGGTTATGCAAATTTCAAGAAGGCCCTAGTTCTTGATTTATTGTTCAAGAACTTTCAAAACAAGACTTGGTGGTTCAAGAACTTCAAGAATTTTGTTCAAGGAACTCAAGAACTTTCCCAAATTATGTTGTGGTGTCTAGGGTTTGCAAGAACAACAACCAATATTCAAGAAATAGGCAAAACAGAATTTCAGCAATACTCAAAAGAAAATTCCAGCAATACTCTAGCAACTTGGACACTAAAAACAATATAAGGTACGTGACTCTTTTTTTTTTTTTTTGTCTTTAAACCCTAACAACCCAAACAAAAATATAACAGACTCAAGAACAAAAGTTGGACAGAAAACACAAAAAGACAATACCCAACAGGTTTTTTTTTTTACTCGGATGAACAGTAACGTGAACAGTACGCTACAGTACGATGAACAGTATTTCGGAACAGTAACGGTGAACAGTAATCGCTACAGTTTTTTTTTTTTTTTATTTTGACAAAAGACACAAACTAATAAGATATGAACAACTTCAATTGAAAGAGAATTAACCTGATGCTCTGATTACCAACTGATGAGCAACCCTAGGGGAAGACCCTCATAGAACCTCCCAACCTTGTAATTATCAGAGTTGGATCGTTTCTCCCAATGGAAATTGAACTCGATTGTTCTCATGAACTCAAGACCTCTGACACACAAAGGCAATCAGCAACCTTAAGCAAATAATGATGGATGAAGAGACACCACGATTAGGGAACAAACTAATCGATAAAGTCAGATTTGAATCCTAAGCAATGAACTCAAGAATTCAAGAGTAAGTTCGATTAATAACTTGAAGGAAAATTTCTCACGATTTCTGGTTGTAAAAAATTCTGTCTTTTCACGCATACAATAGGTGCCTTTTTATAGGCTAAAACTAGGACAAAAATCCGGCCCACATAAACCTGAAAGAAATTCAGTCCGCATAAAGAGCTTAAAGAGCCAGCTCTTTAAAGCTTTCCGATAAGGTCCAATAAGTAATAAAATACTTAACGCCTAACAACTACTAAACTAGACAGTCTTAAAACAACTACCAACTAAACTAACAAGTATGAGATCATTCCTTCACTTCAAACGTACAAGTGAACAAAGTAACGTCATGGTCCATCAAATCTTCAAACCTAGCTTGTTCCTTGCTTGTATGGTGAATGATCAAGGCTTGTAAAGCTTCCTTCACCTTCTTGGATCTTGATCTTGTCATCGGACCGTCAATGTTGTTCTTGACCCAAGGTTGAAGTTGTTGCGTACCCGTATCTGCATCACAAACACTGCTTTCTTCCATGCAGCAGTTCGACAAAGGCGATCCTTTATATTGCCAGGATACACAGTGCGACGGGGCAGTGGTTGACAACTGCTACCGATATCAAGTGCTCCGCAACATCGTTCTTTGAGACGTTGTTCACATCGAATAGGGATACCGATCGGCATCCTGTATTGCCTTTCGCTCTTCCACAGGTGTCTATGGGGGACAACATGAGCCTCTTGGCTATGCCGTCAATGGAGGAAGTTCGTGAAGTAGTATTCTCGATCAGTCCGGATAGTGCCCAGGTCCAGATGGGTTTTGGCTCCGGTTTCTATCAGGCATGTTGGGGGATACTTAAGAAGGAATTGGTGGTTGCTACACAAGATTATTTTAAGGGCGGGTGGCTACCTCAAGGGGTTACCAGCACATTAATTGTGTTAATACCGAAACTAAAAGGGGCATCTCGATGGCAGGACTTTTGGCCAATTAGTCTGTGTAATGTTAGCTCCAAGATTATATCTAAACTTGTGACCAATAGGTTGAACAAGCTTCTGCCCCAACTGATTTCTTCTTGGCAGTCCGGCTTTGTCCCGGGGTGCCAAATCAGTGATAATGTTCTCTTGGCGCAAGAGCATGCCCAGGAACTTGATCGTCGGTTGGAAAGTCCGAACCTCATGTTAAGGTTGGATATGGAAAAGACATATGATCGAGTGGAGTGGTCGTTTCTGCTCTTTATGCTTCGGGCTTTTGGTTTCCAGGAAGAAGCGGTTGATCTGATCTTCCACCTAGTTGCAAATAATTGGTTCTCTGTGCTTGTCAACGTCAACAGAATTTTTTAAATCAACGCGAGGGGTCAGATAGGGGGATCCGATCTCTCCGGCATTATTCGTTTTAGTTGCTGAATTTTTAGGAGGGGGCTTCATACCTTGTTCCAGCAGGGCCGTCACAGATTTTTCAGGTTGGAGAACCTAAGGTCCCGTACCTGGCATTCGCGGATGATGTTATTGTGTTCACGAGATTGTCATGGGAGACCTTAGAGGCAATCGGAGATTTCTTCAGGCAGTATCAAAAGTATTCGGGCCAAAAGATTAATGCGGCCAAAAAGCTGTTTTGTGTGTCCATCTGGGGCGACTCAGGCGCAAGTGGATCTGGTCTCTCATATCCTAGGGTTTCCGCGGCAGTTCTTTCCTCTAATATATCTTGGGGTCCCCATTACTCGAGGCAGGTGTTAATCATTGCTCTTTGATGGGATTATTGCAAAGGTCCAAGCGAGAGTCTGTCACTGGAGTACAAAGATCCTCTCCTCAAGGGGCAGGCTAGTTCTGTTAAAGCACATATTGAATTCGATGCCGATGTATCTTTTGTAGGTTCTTAAACCTCCTAAGGCGGTCTTGGTTGCGTTAGGGCAAATATTTAACTCTTTCTTGTGGGATAGAGCACCTGACTATAAGTGGATTCATTAGGCATCGTGGGAGAAATTGTGCTTCCCCAGGGAGGAGGGGGTTTGGGGATTAAGTCATTAGAGGATATGGGTAAAGTATTCTCCTACAAGCTTTGGTGGAGGCTGCGACAAAGGGGATCTATCTGGTCAGACTTTATGTTCTCAAAATATGTAGGGGATCAACATCCACTCTAGGTGGAAGTAGCACGACCGACGGGGACATGGAAATGCCTAATGGGCATACGGGAGATGGCTGATGCTCACATTACTTGGAGGCTGGGTTCGGGTATAGTGAATTTTTGGCTGGACAACTGGTGTGAGCTTGGACCCTTACGTTCCTTGTTGCTGGAGAGTAGGGACAAGCCTCATTTTTTAGTGGTGGAGTTCTTGGGACGGGATGGGTGGAATAGGGACCGTCTCTTGCAATGGCTTCCGAGCCACCTTGTGGATGTGATTGTGGAGGTGCCTTTCGACCTCGATGGGCAGGATCAGATCATGTGGACAGGGTCGGCTACAGGGTGCTTCTCACTAACCTCTGCATGGGAGCTATATTGACAGCATCGAGGGGCCTTCTCCATGCATGGTATGGTTTGGAATAGGGGTGTGCCGCTGAAGATGTCTATATTTGCTTGGAAACTGTTGCATAATTTTGTCCCCTTAGATTCGGTCCTCCGTTGGAGGGGGCTGGCCATGGTATCCAGATGCTCCTGTTGTCTCAAGGAGGAGGAGTCGGTGCCCCACCTGTTTATCAGTGGTCTGGTGGCAAAGGAGGTTTGAGGGCACTTTGGTACCATGTTTGGCATGCCACGCTTACCATTCGATGAACTTCAGCTTCAATGGAGGAAGTGGGCCACATTGCGGCCTCGCATCCCGATGCACCATATCCGTTATATCCTCCCTATATTTGTATCATGGTTCCTCTGGCAGGGACGAAATAAGGCACGGTTCGAAGGACAAGAGTTTTCTGCTCGGAGGGTTGTCTGGGAGGTGGTTAATTTCATTTATGACTTGGGAAGAGCAAAGAAACTTGAGAAGGCACAGTTCTATGGGGATCTGGATAGCGAGTTGGCGAGCTTCGCATCTTCGGTGACTCGAACACGGCAGGCAGTGGTGGTAACATGGACGAAGCCCCCTGCTCAAAGGTACAAGCTAAATACGGATGCTAGTGTGGTCAACAGGAGGGCTAGTGGAGGAGGGGTACTGCGAGACTCGAATGGTAGATTGGTATTCGCTTTCTACAAAGAGTTTGGGAAGAACGGGGTGTTGCAGGCTGAGGCATTAGCTGTATTGGAGGGGTTGCGCCTGTGTGCGGCAAGGGGACTACATGGGGTCTTGGTGGAGATGGATTCAGCAGTTTTGGTGTTGCTAGTCAAGTCATTGGCACTGGGAGGCTGGTCATATTGCAATGTGCTAAGAAAATTTCGCAGGCTACTGGAACAGGTGTCCTTTTCATTTCAGCACATTTTTCGAAAGGCAAATATGGTCGCGGATAAGTTAGCTGCTCTGCTAAGGTACCCGAGTATGGTCTTTGACTCTCTCTATCTCCTTCCACGGGGGATCCGTGGCTGTTTGGCTTTGGATGCTAGAGAATTTCCATCATTTAGGCTAGTGCACTCTTAGGCGGTTGGGCTCTTCCAGCCTATTCTCTATATCTTTTGTAACCATCTCCCGTTTTTGGGGTTTTAATAAAGGTAATATTTTATTAAAATAAAGATGAACGTTTAACTGGTGTACATGAGGATCTAAAGGATAACGGCTCCGTCACAACTCAAACATCAACCACAGCAAAAACAACTCAAGATCACAGGTTATGCACTTGGATTCTCATAAAATGGTGTTAAAGCAACAAAAGGGAGAAGCTAAAGTTACCTTGGAACCTTTGTGAAGAAGGTCAAACGTGAAAATCCTCTCAAAAGATCACGCCAATCCGGAAATGAAGCTCAAGAGGGTTGCTGCAGAAAATTTCAGTGCTGACGAGCGGGCTAATTCAAGCAACGATTCGGACATCTTCCCAACGTGATTTCGAAAGAATCTCTGCACGAAAGTTGAAGCTCTACCTCCATAGATATCCTAGATGTCCTAAAACCTCAAAAAAGAAACCGATTCAGTGGAGAAATTTGCCTCCCAAAATGGCAAAAAACCAACCTGAACCCTTAAAAAAATTCTGCAAAAAATGCTCTTCTTCCTTCAGTTTTCTCTTTTTCCTTTCGTTTTCTTTGTTGGTTCCCTTCTAATCCTCCCCAGATTTCCCCCTGTTCCTCTCTTTCTCTAGCTTTCTCCCTTTTCTTCTTTCTTTTTCCCCCACGAAACATTCTTCCTTTCTTTGCTTTCTTCCTTTTTCCCTTCTTCCTGTTCTATCTTGTTTGGCCCGAAGATTTCTCTCTAGTTTTCTCCCTCTCTCAGCCTCTCTTTTTCTCCCTTTCTTTTCCAGGTAGCCCCCGAAACCCTTCCCTTCTCCAGTTTTCCCTTCCTTCTCGGTTTTTCCTCTCCTTTTTTTCCTTACCCGAAGCCTCCTTTCTTTTCTTTTTCTTTCCTTGTTTTTTCCAAATTTTTTTCCAAGCTCCACCTATCCTAGCCACCTATCCCCTTACGTGTTGTGGTGTCAAAGAAATAAGGACACTTGTCTCATTTGCATGCACTCCACCTAGCTATTGTGCATGGCCTCCACCTATTTTCTTTTTCTTTTATTTTTTTGGTTTTTCAAAACAAGTTTAGGGAAACCAAAAAATATTAAATGCATTACTAATTTTCATTTTATTTTGAAGCACTTGAATTAAAAAAAAATTTTTGTGAGAATTTTTTTTTTTAGAAATTTAGTGCAAAAATGTCTAAAAAAGAAAAATGATGAACCTAATTTACTAAAATAAGCAAAAATAAACACTAACTATCATTTTACAAATTTAATCAACTAAAATAAAATAAAATAAACACAAGAATAAATAATAATAATAATAATAATAAAGCTAAAATTGAATTAAATAAAATTAAAATTTTGGTGTCTACAACGATACACCTGTACGCCTAGTCTAAAACAACACAAAACATAATCTTTAGTTGGTGTAACACTGGCAAGCTAATGTTGCACTTACTCCCAATCCAACAGTGCCAAGACCAAAAACAGTGACCGTAGAACCTTTTTCAACCTTGGCATCCTTCCAGGTTGCTCCAAACCCGGTGGTGAAGCCGTAGGACAGGAGGCTAACGTGCGGCAGAGCTACTCTTGAATCTATCTTGAGGACATAGTTGGCATCTATAACGGTATGCTGGGACCATGTAGAGCAGCTAAATAATTGATACAGCATTTGGCGGCCTCCTTAACTAATAATGGACATTCTTGATGTACCGTCCGGCATTAATCCAGTGGAAGCTTGTACAGGGTATGCTTGGCATAGGTTTGTCCTTCCCGATGTACAGTTGTTGCATTCTCGACACTCTCCCAAGAATGTAGGAATGACTAAGTCTCCCACTTTGAGCTGAGAAACTCGTCCACCAACACTCTCTCTCTTGCTGGAGAAAGGCACAGTCATAGAAGATAAAAGCAGTTAACTATGGATCTCTTCAGGCGCTTTATAAAATTTATAAAGCTGAAAACTGAAATATGAAAACTGGAACTTAATTGCTAAAGCGAAATGTGAAAAGCAAAAGAGTGACTGGGTGAGAAATCAATTACCTGACACCTTCATGTCCTAGAACTCGAGGGAATAATAGAGGTTGGAATGAGCATTAACAAAAGTGATGAGAAAGCAAGAGAGTTGAGTTAAAGATCAAAACAGAAGACCGCCAAAAAATGGTGGGAGTAAAGAGTAGCAACCGTTAGAAGGCCCTTGTAGCATAAGATATCAGTGTGGCAAAGGCTAGCAAATAACATCTAAATCCTAATTTCACCTGATCTTGGAGGTTCTACCTCAATCTCTTCTACCCTGGGTTCCTCGCCTGGTCCCTAGCACACAACTCCTGTTTTTCCCCCCAGTTGATCAAAACATTTTCCAATGCCAAAACAAGTGAAAGTAGCATCAATCAATTAAGCCTTAAACGGAGTACTCTAATATTTGGTGATACAGAAAGAAAAACAGCATAAGAGACTAACAAAGTTAACAATAGGCAATTCCTTGTATTATCCGAAACAAAACATTTAAAGAAAGAAAGAAAGACTTAGTTAATGTGGCTAGGAACTAATCAATCATTAGTGAGTTCACCTTTGCAAGTTATGACGTCGGAGCTGCTGCCGGTCGACATGATCCATCCTCTAGCCTTCCTCGATATTGTGTGCTATGTTTTTTGACGTGTAGTGCTAAGCAGCTGAAAGAACAATAATATTATATCCCAACCCCAACAACAATTGTAGCATATAGTAGTAAAGTTTTATGATAGAGAGAGTTACTGCACCCATCAGAGGATAAGACGGTGGCAATAATGATGGAGTGCAGAGGAGTTCAAATGGATTAGTTTTATTATTATGTAATCTATACCTATATCAATATCGATAGTCCTATATTAGTTTAAAGGGACGTGTGCTGCAGGTTATGAGTATTAAAAACCTAAAAGGATTCATTTTCTGAAGCTAAAAGGGGAAGATTCTACCATTCCTTCCCTGACTACTAGGGTGATCCTAATGATTAAACTAATCAAATTTGATAACTTGTTTAGAAACCTAATTAATATGTAATCCCTGAATTTTATCACCAAAGAGATCATCTAAACTGTTGTGCAAAATGGTAATTTCACACCATGCTACTTTTTCTTTTATTTTTTGGCATGAATCATGCTCCTTTTCGAGTGCATAACTAACCGTCTTTTTAAAACACAAAAGATATGGAAAGATTCTTTTAAGTATTTACATGTTCAGTCAATTCGGTCAATACTAAAGATACCTGAATTAACCAAGGGTTAAAGTGTATTTGCCCTTTCTCAAAGCACCTAAAGGTTTTTCCACCATGATTACATTACCAAGAAATTAGGTAAGGCATGATAATTGATAACCAGAGCAGTTAATGGCAGATATGTGGTTCAAGAAGGTCCCAACTTTCACAAGTTAAGTCCCAACTTTCACAAGTTAAGTACAAAGCAAAACTTATAATAATATTTATATTTGCATATTCCATGTATTCATATGGTAATTGATTATTGTCCAAATTTAAAGAAAGCCAGTTGTACTGCACTAATATTTGATTTTCATGACTTAAGTTTCCAGAATTGCAGCATCCTAATTAAATAGAAGTACTTTATTGAAAATTAGAAGTTAATTGGCTAGATCTACAGATCTTCTTATTAAGGAGTTGGGTAATAATTGACTAGAAACTTACTAAACTTAGGGATTATGTTTGTTCATAGTTCTGCCTTTGTTCCTTGAAATTAACAAGCTTTGGTTAAGTTTGATCAGATTCCCCAAAACATCCAAAATATTTAAGAAGATATCAAATAGTAATTTCTATTTTTCTAGTCAATTGTATGAAAGAACTCGATTTACATACGTATGCATTGTTGCTTCCCCTTTTGGGATTATCTTGTTTAAACCTCAATAAAGTTGTAGCTGATATATTCTAATGTAAATGTCGTCTTTGATTTTTTTTTTAATATTGAATTTTTATATTGAAATCATGTTGCGAGATAAACTCAATTTCGAATGTTTCACTTGGCTTTTATATAGTTGCCTCTGAGAAAAAAAATGTGGTAAATTACATATAATCCACCTGTGGTTTTGTATAATGCCAAATGACTCTCTTAAGGTTTTTAAATAGTCATATAATCCTATTGTGGTTTTATATAAAGTGAAAAATAGATAAAATGTACAATTAATTATGGTGGTTATACAAGGTGCGCTCCAAAAGCGAGTGTGATAAAATTATAATGTCTATTTAACCCCTTATAATTTGCATAAATATTCATTTTATCTCATGTGATTTTTGCATTTACTTACGTATCCCCATGTGATTTTATATAAGGTGATTAATTCGTTGTTTGATTCAACGCTTCAGGGCACTATTAATATTTTAACTAATGACATTATATAGGCCATTTTTCATCAAATTTCTAATTTACATGAAATTATAGGAAGTGAAGTGAATATTTTGAAATGTTAGAGGAATCATGTGACAATAGATAAAATCAAGAAGGTTACGTTGACCTCTACTACATTGCCTAATTTTTCAATCATTTCATGAACATCAGCTTAGAGTGCAAACAATGCACCAAAACAAAGATCAGTAATGCATTGTACTTGCAAAAGTCTAACATTGAGCAATTATGTACAAGTAGCTAAATCTAATAAAAGATTTTAGAAACTATTATTGGGGGGCCGTCCTGAGAGGAGGGGTTGTGGAGGTTTCAAAACTATAACTTAAATGCTCCCATCTATACTCACCTTTTCACTCAACAAACACAGATTATCAAAATGTCAGTAAGTTCATCTTTGTCAACTAGTTAGCCAACACTGTTAATTAGGTCTATTGTTTAGCATACCTTTGTATTAAATACAAAATGTTCTATTATAAAAGCTTGTGCCTAAAGTCTTTCAAAAGGCATCCCTTCACAAAAAAACCATTATCGAGCCAAAAAAATTGTTATCAAAAGAGTGTAAAATGACACAGTTTCACCAAAAAGTTTGTTAAACGGCCCATAGTTAGCAAAAGTCCATCAAATGAAACCATTTACCAATATTAATAGAAAATATACCCGTAAATTTCATTTTGGCCCCTAAACAATACATGATTTTCTACTTTAATCCCTAAATTTCAAAATAGGATACTTATATCTCCAAACTACTAAATGCTCCCAATTAAGTAAAATCGTTGATAGAATCCACAAAATCATTGGGATTTTCAGTTCAGAGCATGTAAAACATGCGCCGTTAGTAAGGTTAAGTAAGAATGAACACTAAAATGGTCAGTACATAAATGTAAATTCGCCCATTAGGTATAAGGGCCAAAGAAATTGTAGACACCAAATTTTTGGTGCTTTATTATTTATTTATTTACTATTCATTTTTTATTTGTTCTATTTTTATTTGTCACAATTAGTTTTATTTACTTTTTAGTTTTAGTTATTTTAGCCATTTTAGCGTAGAATTTCTCAAAGGAAAAAGAAAAGCGTTCAAAAAAATATGTTTTAGTTGTTTTAGATTTAGTTTCATTATTTAAAATTAAAAATGAAAAAAATGATGAAAAATTATTATTAAAGAAAAAAAAAAGAAGAAGAAGAAGAAAAAGGAAAAAGTCAATCAAAGGACAAAGAATAAGACACATAAGTCTATTTTGGGATTTGAGATCTTGGCCCTTGATATTAGGTTTAGTCTTTGGAGGGGCCTTTTAAGAGGCCAAAGAGCCGCAAGCATCAAGGGAGGTCTTCTGAAGAGCAAAAGAAAGAAACCGGAGAGGGGGGTCCATTGACCGAGAAGGGGGCAGAAAAGAAAAAAAAACAGAAAAGGAAAGGGCGGCCAAGGCTTACGGTGGGGAAAACAGAGAGAAGAAAAACCAAGGGGATGACGGCTGAGGAGGCTATGAAGGAAAAAGAGGGAGCTAGAGGAAGACAAAGGGGGGCTGAAAAAAAGAGGGCCGAGAGAGAGTGACGGGGAGCTTTGGGGGAGAGCAAAAAAAAACAGAGAAAAAACAAGGAAAACACAACAGAGGGTTTTTCGGCAGTGAGTTTGAGAAGGAGAAAACGGGCGGCGGACACAGAGCGTCGGCGAGGAACGCGAGCAGGAGGAGGATCAGCGGGTATTGAAGAAAGCTGAAGAAAAGGGAAAGAAAGAAAGGACGGAAGGCTTCACCTTCAAGACTGAACGAAGAACAAGGGAAAAGGAAAACGGGGAGCCAAAGGAAAAAATAGAGAGCAAAGAAAAAGGAAAAGAAGGAAGGAGAGTTCTGGCAGGAGGCTAACGGCGGCTAAGAGGAAAAGCCGAGGAAGCGCAAAAGAGCTACGGGAGTAGGAGAGGAGCAAAAGGAAAAGAGGGCTTCGGCAAACAAAAAGCAGAGAAAAAAAACCAAAAAAAAACAGAGAGCTTGGCCGAAAAGAGGAGGAAGAAAATTTGTTTCGGCAGGGATGGAAAAGGGCAGCAAATAAACAAGGGAAGAAAGGACTGGTCTCCAAGAATTTTTCTAGAGCAGCAGGGAGGCCCTTAGTTCCTCTTTCCAAGCTTAAGACTATCTTGTAATGAAGTAGGGATATAAAGAAGTAAAGGCGTGAAGTGGCAACAAAGGGAAAGCGTGATCAAGCAGAGAGGAAAGAAGAGAAGACGCGGATTGAAGAATTCAGACAGCAAGTGGGCACAAAGTAAATAAAGGCGTGATAACAAAAAGGGAGAAGGCACCAGGAGACAGCAAAGGCGCGAGCAAGAAAGCACGCTCATTCTGGGTTCACGTCCTTCTTGCTGCAAGTGGACAGCATAATCTAGAAGATTCACTCACACGCAATTTCTATGTCATTAGCTAGTGGGCAAGTTAGTTAGGATAGATTACTATAAATATTACGATCATGCAATTGTTATTGGGAGAGAAAATTCCCGAATTGTAATCAGAAGGAGAATATCCTTTCTGTTATCCTTTCTTTAAGTTTTCCTGCATTCTTTCTCATCTTCTTCTCTTTCCTGCCAATTTCCTTTTCTGTAAGCAAGTTGAAGTTGTTCAATAAAAGTCCAATTGTTCCTAAAATTCATTCAGTTTGAGTATAATTCGTGTTCTTATCAATTGAGTACATTGCAGATACATTCCTCACCAAACACCATTTTAGGTTCTGTACCACAACAGTGGTATCAGAGTTGTGTTGCGAGCCATAGGGATGACAAAAAACCAGGATGAAAATCTGAGAAGAGAGGTCGTGGAATTAGGGAGTGTGGTCAGGACCTTTGCCAACAAAAGTGAGGGAGTAGAACAGGCCATGAGGACAATGGAGTTCAGACAGGATGCTACTGAAAAACTACTGAAAGGATTGGATCAGAAATATGAGGGCCTGATGAACATGATGGCTCAGTTGGTGGCCAAGATAAGTGACCAGGGAAAGGAACCAGAAGGCAGTAGTAGCTCAAAAAAAGATGATCGATCAAATGAATCCAGGATGGAGCCACAAAAAGAAGTAGGTAGTAGGAGAGAGGCTAGAGTCCATGGTAGATTGCCAAAAATGGATCTGCCAATTTTTTATGGAGACAATCCAAGGGAGTGGATCAGAAAGGCTAACAAGTATTTCAAACTACATGAGATAGAGGAGGACTTGAGGGCTGAGGTTGCTGAACTCTATTTCAGAGACAGAGCAGACATCTGGTTCCATGGAGTTTTCCATGGAAGGGAGGCTATTCCCTGGTCAGAATTATCCACTGCTCTATGCATCAGATTTGGAGAGGGAAGTCCAGAAGAAGCCATCGAAGAATTCAATAAGCTGGTGCAGGCAGGATCTGTGGCTGAATACTTGGAGAAATTCGAGATGCTCAAAGCCCCGGTAATGCCTTCTCTGCCTCACTTGTCTGATTCATATTATAAGGCATGTTTTATGAGTGGACTGAAAGAGGAAATAGTCAATATGGTGAAAATATCTAAACCTGAAACCTTAGCTGTTGCCATTGAAATAGCAAAACTCCAAGAAAAGAACCTCAAAGCAATCCAAAAAATGCAGAAACCTGTCAATACCAGTTTCAATAGCCAAAAAATCCACAGCAAAACTACACCCCACACCAAATGGAACCAAAACTACCCCAAACACACCAACAAACCCCCTGATCAGCACACTTCCAACCAGAACCTATTTAAAAAAATAACTCCCACAGAATACAATCACAGGAGGGAAAAGGGGCTGTGTTATAGATGTGCAGAACCTTATACCTTGGGGCATGTTTGCAAACAAGCCCATGCACATTTACTGTTGGCTGATGAGGATGAAGACATGGAGAGGGGTAGGAAACCAGAGGACGAAGTTTTCTGTGACTGCATTAATGGAGGTCTGGCAGAGGAACACATAGAAGTATCAATTCATGCCCTGGCAGGAGGAGCAAGGCACAAAACGATAAGGCTGAGGGGTCATGTTAAGGGAAGGCAAGTCACTGCACTGATTGATAGTGGTAGTACCCATTGCTTCTTGGATGAGCAGCTGGCAAAGGAGTTGAAACTGTGTACACAGGGGCCAACTTTGGTAGTCAATGTGGCTAATGGTGAGAAGGTGGACTCCAAGGGACTGGATAAGCCTATGCAGTGGGAAATGCAGGGGCATCAGTTCCAACATACTTTCAACACTCTGAGGTTGGGGGGATGTGACATGATACTGGGGGTGGATTGGTTGGCCAAACACAGCCCTATAGAGTTCAATTTCATGGAACTCAGTATGAAGATCCTCAAGGGGAAGCAAGAAATAATACTGATAGGGGAGGACATCAGCACCAAGTTGGAGATACTCAAAGGAGGCAGGCTAGCAAAATGGCTAAGGAAGCAGGAATATGGGGTCGTAGCACAACTGGTGACAGTGGGGAAGGAGGAAAGACCAGGACAGATACCCACTGAAATCAACCATGTGCTAGATCAATACAAGGATGTCTTTGAAGAACCAAAAGGAATGCCTCCAACAATGAGCCATGATCACCAGATTGTCCTCAAGGAGGGAGCCAAGCCCTTCCAGGTGAGGCCATACAGGTGCCCCTACGTGCAGAAGTCAGAAATTGAGAAGTTGGTGAAGGAAATGCTGGAACTGGGCATCATGCAACCCAGCAGCAGCCCATTTGCTTCCCCAGTGCTACTGGTTAAGAAAAAAGATGGGACATGGAGGTTCTGTGTAGACTACAGGCAGTTGAATGAGCTGACAGTGAAGAACAAATTCCCCATGCCCCTGATCGAAGAGTTAATAGATGAACTGCATGGGGCCAAGTATTTCACAAAAATAGATCTGAGGGCAGGATACTTTCAAATCAGGGTCAAAGTGGAAGACATACCAAAAATAGCTTTCAGGACTCATCAAGGACTCTATGAATTCAAGGTCATGCCATTTGGCTTGACCAATGCCCCTGCAACCTTCCAGAGCCTGATGAATCAGGTCTTCCAGGAACAGATGAGGAAACATGTGCTGGTGTTCTTTGATGACATTCTGGTCTACAGCCCCACACTGGAGACACATGTGAAGCATGTGACTGAGGTAATGAGTATTCTGAGGCAACACCAGTTATTTGCTAAAATGAGTAAATGTTCTTTTGCTCAGCTACAGGTGGAATATTTAGGACACATCATTTCAGCAGAGGGAGTACAGGCTGACCCTGAGAAGATAGAAGGCATGAAAAACTGGTCGAGACCAACCAACATCAAGCAACTAAGGGGATTTTTGGGCCTAACAGGGTACTATAGGAGATTTGTCAAAGGGTATGGGGCTATAGCCAGATCCCTGACAGACCTGCTCAAGAAGGACAACTTCCACTGGAGTGAAGACACAGAGCAGGCTTTCCAGCAACTGAAAGAGGCCATGTGTAGCACCCCAATTCCAGCAGTACCTGACTTTACACAGCCATTCATTATTGAGACTGATGCATGCTACACTGGCATAGGAGCTGTGCTAATGCAGAATAGAAGACCTATCTCCTACCTCAGTCAAGCTCTGGGACAGAAAAACATGGGGTTATCAATCTACGAAAAAGAACTACTGGCCTTGGTGACAGCTGTGACCAAATGGAGACACTACTTAGAAGGGCACCATTTCATTATACATACTGACCATCAAAGCCTGAAGTATCTCCTGGAGCAGAGGATCACTACCCCACTCCAACAGAAATGGCTCACTAAATTGTTGGGGTTGAGCTACGAGATCCATTACAAAAAAGGTAAGGATAACCTGGCTGCTGATGCACTGTCTAGACAGGGCAGGGAAGAAATGGGGGAGTGCACAGCTATATCATGTGCAGTGCCAACCTGGGTACAGGAGGTGATAGAGAGTTACAAGGGGGATGAATGGACTCAGAAGACCATAGCTCTGGTGTTATTAACCCCCACACTAGCACCGGACTACTCATACCAGGATGGCATTCTCAAGTTCAAGAAGAGGCTAGTAGTAGGGGGACAAGGTGATACCAGGAGGAAGTTAATTACTGCATTACACGATTCCCAGATTGGAGGACACTCAGGCATTCAGGCCAGCTACATGAGGGCCAAACAGCTATTTTATTGGCCAGGGATGTATCAGGAAATCAAGAAGGCAGTCCTAGAGTGTGATACCTGCAGAAAATGTAAAGACGAACATGTGGCTTACCCAGGATTGCTGCAGCCACTTCCTATTCCCCAGCACTCATGGAGCCACATTTCTATGGATTTTGTTGAAGGACTACCCCAATCAGAAGGAAGGAATACTATTATGGTAGTGGTAGATAGGTTTACCAAGTATGCACACTTTATCAGTTTATCACATCCTTTTGATGCTCGAAAAGTGGCCAGACTCTTCATTGATTACATCAGTAAACTACATGGCATTCCCCAAAGCATGCTCTCAGACAGAGACAGGATTTTTGTCAGTAAATTCTGGGAAGAACTGTTCAGTTCACTGGGGGCCAAATTGAACTACAGCACAGCTTATCACCCTCAGACTGATGGCCAGACTGAGAGGGTGAACCAGGTGCTCGAAATGTACCTCAGGTGCCTGACTCATTTGGAACCAAAAAAGTGGAATCAGTGGTTATCTCTGGCAGAATGGTGGTACAACACTTCTCACCACACTGCCATCCAGATGACTCCTTTTGAGGCTCTATATGGTCTAGCCCCTCCCCAATTGGCTCTGGGACCTTACCTGCAATCCAGGGTAGCTGCAGTAGGAGAATACCTCAGAGAGAGGCAACAAATGGATAGCATGCTGAAACAGAATTTGAAGCAGGCTTAGGAGAGGATGAAAAGGTATGCTGATGAGAAGAGGAGTGAACGAGAATTTAATAAAGGAGATTGGGTGTATCTACGGTTGCAACCTTACAGACAAAGCTCTGTGGCCCTCAGAGGGAACACCAAGTTATCAGCAAGGTACTTTGGCCCTTACAGAGTGGAGGAAAGAATAGGAAATGTAGCTTATAGACTGGAACTGCCAAGCTCTTCAAAGGTACACCCTGTCTTCCATGTGTCATTGCTCAAAAGAAAGGTGGGAGATAAGATCACCCCCACCCTCCATTTACCAGAAACAAATGAAAAGGGTCATTGGAGAGTAGAGCCTATTGCCATACTGGATAGGAAAATGGTGAAGAAAAAAAATGCAGCTGCCACGCAGTGGCTAGTCCACTGGTGGGGTACGGATCCTGCAGAAGCTACATGGGAGGATGCTGAGGAGATCGAAAGACAATTCCCTACCTTCCAACCTTGAGGTCAAGGTTTGCTGTGGAGGGGAAGGTATTGTAATGAAGTAGGGATATAAAGAAGTAAAGGCGTGAAGTGGCAACAAAGGAAAGCGTGATCAAACAGAGAGGAAAGAAAAGAAGACGCGGATTGAAGAATTCAGACAGCAAGTGGGCACAAAGTAAATAAAGGCGTGATAACAAAAAGGGAGAAGGCGCCAGGAGACAGCAAAGGCGTGAGCAAGAAAGCACGCTCATTCTGGGTTCACGTCCTTCTTGCTGCAAGTGGACAGGATAATCTAGAAGATTCACTCACACGCAATTTCTATGTCATTAGCTAGTGGGCAAGTTAGTTAGGATAGATTACTATAAATATTACGATCATGCAATTGTTATTGGGAGAGAAAATTCCCGAATTGTAATCAGAAGGAGAATATCCTTTCTGTTATCCTTTCTTTAAGTTTTCCTGCATTCTTTCTCATCTTCTTCTCTTTCCCGCCAATTTCCTTTTCTGTAAGCAAGTTGAAGTTGTTCAATAAAAGTCCAATTGTTCCTGAAATTCATTCAGCTTGAGTATAATTCGTGTTCTTATCAATTGAGTACATTGCAGATACATTCCTCACCAAACACCATTTTAGGTTCTGTACCACAACATATCTACAATGAAGTAGCCAGCCCCGCCCTCCCCGCTGCTGATGCCGACGACGCAAGTGTACTGCGTGATGGGCGGCGCCTCCAGCCACACGCAGCGCCGCCTTCTCCTCCCCACAACAAAAGCCTGCGCCCGGCAACTCCGCACCCAACCCCTCAATTCTTCCTCCATTTCGCCTTACAAAGCTAACACTGCCGCCTGTGGACTACCACCGTGAGAAGTCACAGTAAGGTAGCCTCTTCATTTCCATTTCCTTCTTCCGTCAAAGTATATTTTCTGTAAGGTTGGCATCTCAATTTTCGCGTCGATTGTTCATGGCCATTTTCTGTATGTTGATTAGATTGGTTTCTTGTGGGTTTGCTGTAAATTGTGGGGCTGAGTATAGCTTCACTTGAGTAAAAGATTAGTGAAATTTTGATGCCCTTTACCTGTTTGATGAAATGCCCGGCTAAAAATTCTGTTTGAGGAACGATTGACTTGCGTTTTGCTGTGATCTTGTTTTTGTCTGCGAAGAAAGCTGAAATGCTAATGATGCTTAGACTGTTTGGAGAAGCTGACTATTTGTCCCAAAATTTTTGCTGTTTTCACTCTTGTTTTGCATCCTTTCGATGGGTCTTTGTAGCTTGCATTTTGGTTAAATTTCAAAGATTAGAGTTGTAAGATCTTGCTGTTTTGGTTTGAATATTTGATGTGTGATTGGATGTTGTTTGCGCCTGGCATGAATTTCATAAGAAGTATTGTTGCAGAAAATGTCCTGATTGCAGGCTCTTCCATTTTGTTCTTTGATTGACCTTCAAGGGTTGTCTCCTTGCCTGTTGTGTTGTGTGTTGGAGCTTAATGGAATGGGTTAATGAATTTGATGATTTGGTTTAAGATGGCCTAAGTCGCCTAGGTTGTATATGCTGCAAAAATTATAGAGAATTGGTGATGAAGAAGAGTTTCTGTGAAGAAAAATGCTTTCTGCGAAGAACATGCGTGAATAAATCTGAAAATTTGCAATTTAATCCCTCAATTTCTGTCTAACTTCATTGTGGCTCAAAATCTGGAAAAACCAAACTAATTTTGTCCTTTTAAGTTTAATCCTCTGTTTGCATATTTTATGCAACTTTGTGGATAGATTAATTCTTGATTGTGGGTCATAATTGTGGCTTAATAATTTTGTTGATTTGTTTATCTTGTTGGGTTTAATGAAATAAGTGTTTGGGCGAAGAGGTTATTTTGTGTTTGGGTTTAAGAAAGTTATTTTAGTTTATTTTGTTTGTTTTTTTTTTTTTTGGTTTGGGCTAGAGGGTCAAGGCCCATCTATTTGGTTGGCTAATTTGGTTGGCTAATTTTTGGCCAAAATAACATACAAGCCCACTTGTTTTTTCCTTGGACGTTTGATTGGGCCAAGTGATCTTGGCCCAAGAAAAGTGAAAATGGCCCATTCCCTTTTGTTTTGGATTTCCGATTGGGCCTGGAAGGTTTTGACCCAAGCAAATAAGGAAAAATGGCCCAATGGTTTGGTCCATTAAGAAACCAGAAAATGATTTTGCAAATCAGTCCCTGAATTTTCCCTTGATTGTACTGTGGCCCTGGATATTTTCAACTACTCTCAATTCGGTCCTTACTTTAATTGCAAATAAGTCCTTGAACTTTATTTTTCTTTAATTTTGGCCCCAAAATTTTGTCAATCTTTGCAATCAAGTCCTTTCTTCTCTTGACTTCTTAAATGTGGGTTGTTGACATGATTTAATTGATTCAAATTCATGTTTATTTTTATCCTTTGTGATTATTTGTCAAATAAATTGGTACCTTGACCTTTTCTTTTATTTTGGAGGATAAATAAGCGATTTCACTCCATTAGGGCTCCGACTCAAGGGAGGTATACCTTATCCCTTATTTCTTGCTTTATTTGACTCTACGTGCCCTATGTGACTTTACATGTTTGATTGTATGCTTCTTGAATGTTTTTTTATTCATTTCATTTATTTATTCATTTGTTTTATTGGCTTTGTATATTTCTTTTAGTTCAATTTTTATCATTTGGGAGGCACTCGAATGCCAAAATTGTAATAGTTAGGGATTTAATTGTTTTATTCCATCTTATTCCCCCTTTTAGATTGTAGTAGGCCTTCTCCCCCAATAATGTAATAGTTAGGGCCTTAATTGCCTTATGTGTTGTGCATGCTTACGTGCGACGTGTTACTTGTTTTATTAGGCTCTTGCATCTAGTCAAGCATGCTAAGTGTTATGTGCTACGTGTTTATGAGTGTTTGGCATGTCTACTTGCTTTCTATAGTCGTAGATGAATGTGATGGATAAATGTACGTCACCACACTAGTCCAATGCTAGTTGTGGCTCATTATTCCGTTAGGAATTCATAGAAAGGGCTAGTCCAACGCTAGACCCAATAGGCCGTCCCCCTTGCATGTTCACTACATTTCATGCATTTTTCTTAGTTTTTATCATTTGGCATGCTCCTCCAACCTTTTCCCTTTATTTAGGCTTTTGCATCTCATGCTAGTCGTATGGTACATTTGCTTGAGAATCCCCTTTCGATAAGGAAAACGGGCGAGTGTGGCTCAAAATAGCCTTAGCACGCTAGTTCTCCTTTCTAATCAAAGGGAAAATTGAAGTCACAAAGTTAGGAGTCCTTCCCGTGCCCAACTTGTTGCATCCCCTTAGGGTCATACACTTGCATTCTTTTTATATCACCTCTTTACCTTTCAACCACATTTTCTCACTTTTCTCAATCCACACTTTCTCAACATCTTTTTATCACTTATTTATTTCTCATCTCACAAATGGCACTCCAAATTGCACTGATATGTATCTACTATTCTATTTTTTCATCCATTTACACACGAACACCTTTTTTTTTATCACATTTGCACACTTGCACTTACCTTGTTTTTACATTTCGCATCCTTCATACATTTTCATACTTGTACATATTTGAGTCTTCATTTGCATTTTCCTATGACCTCTATGAGATTCTTCCTATTGGCCTTCACAAACCCATGTGATTGGGACCAAAAATCTCATAAGAGACATTTTAGATTTAGGTTTGCATTTTTCTTTCCATTTTGCATCCATTAGTCATATCCAACATGCGATACATACCTTAGATAGAAAAATTAGGAAAAGCGGGGCTAAGTCACGCAACTAGCTTTGGCTAGGGTAAGGGAGTGCCTTAGGCTTTGCCTTTGCCTTCTCCCTTATCAAATGTGACCCCCGATCCCTCTCTTTGGTTACGTAGACCTAAAAGTTCTTCAAAAGGGTTTGTTTACTTTTTCTTTCAAAAACAAAACAAAAATCATTTTTTTGGGTGACTTGGTACACCCTAACTCCGTACCAAGTGGCGACTCCATTTTTTCATCCAAAACCCTTTTTGAACTTTATTTGGCCGAATCGTCGCATTTTCAAGTCCCACGGCCTTTTATTTTCATTTTTTCACACACGTTCACATACACACTACTTTCACACTCACACACTATCAAAAAGTGGGGCGCGACAATTTGGCGACTCCACTGGGGAATTCCTAAGTGGGTCCAAGCATTTGACTTAGCCATTCGTTTCCTTTTTCTACCCTTTTTATGCATGGCATGTCGATATTAGGGTTGCATCTTCCATTTTTAGGACCTTTTGTCTCACGTACGCATCAAACTACTTCCTCGCTCACGAATGTATGGTTGGTTGTTTGGATGTATGTTTTACTTACTTATCTCGCGCTTGCATTGCATTTGGGGGGGTGTGTCACCTTTAGAGCCTCGCGTTGGTTCTCAACCCTTTCCCTCAAAATAGGGAGCACTTCATACGTGCACGTTTATTTATTGTTATCCCATTTTATTTTTATTTTCGTGGGCGTTTCCCACACCGCCTTGTAGGATTAGGATCGATCGCCTTAGGTAGGCGGATGGTGTGCGCTGCGCCCATAGCGCTACCTAAGGGATCACTCGAGCCACCGATCGAAGGCCTTGGGAGTGATGACCCTTGGCCTTTGGGTCTGAAAGCTTGGGGACCTTTTAAACCTTATCGAGTCTAGTCGCATTAGTGAACCCCAGCCTCATGCATCCATGTTAGAATTTTCCTAGGTTAGAGTCAGACTCACCCTCTTTTAAGCACATTAGGCACGAGGGAAGGGGTTCCACCTCTTTTACTTGTTTTTATTGTATTTCTTTTCTTAATTGCTCCCAATATGTTATGTGTACTATCAATTGCACTAACCATTCTTTTGTTTTCTTGGCTTGCATTCATGTGCCTTAGCAAATAAGAGGCCTCTTTGGCTCTCTTTTAGTGACTTACCCACTAGATAACTCACATGTTTAAATTTCAGTTATTACACTTAATTTTCAATAAGTACATCTCATTTTTAGATCTTTTCCCCCCGATGCATTATTTATGTCCTTTAGGCCATATTTGTCACATATTTACATCGCTTTAATAAACTGGCATCATGCATAAACCCTAGAAGGGAATACCATTTAGCGGATCCCGTGTTAGGAATAAGCCACCTTGTGTCTCGGATACTTAATCCAAGGAGACTTGCACGTTTACATTTTGTACCATCCAAAGGGGTAGTGCACAAGGTAAGGTAGGATCCAATCATTTTCATAGAGTGATTTTTGGAATATGAGCATCTAATAATCACTTTTTGGCTATTTTATCAAAATTGGTAAAATTCCCTTGCGTAAAAGGACATTAATTTGAAGAAAATTCACAAATGATTCCTCCTATTGAGACGATAAATAAACTGAGGCCAAAATTTGATTTTAGAAGCCTCATAGACTAATGCGTCAAGCCATTCAATCCATTGGATCATTTGATTCCTCAATTTCATCTAGTCCATTTTATCAATTTGTTCATTTTTAGGACAACCTAGTCGATTTTGAATTCATTTGACTAGTTTATCCATTTTAGGGCAATCTAGTTGACTTTTGAATAAATCACCAATTTCATTCAATTTATTTGATTAGTTAGGGCAATTTTATCGATTTTCGATAAATCATCAATTTCGTCTGATTCATTTGACCAGTTTACCCTTTTAGGGTGATCTGGTCAATTTTGAATAAATTCTTGATTTCATTCAATTCATTTGACCAATTTTTTTTTTAGGATGTTCCGGTCCATTTTGAATAAAATTCTCAATTTTATTCGATCAAGTTCCTTTTTTAGGATGATTCGGTCCATTTTGAGTAAGTTTTAAATTTCACTCAATTTATTTGACCCGTTTCCCTTTTAGGGTAATTCGGTCGATTTTAAATAAATTGTCAATTTCATTCAACCCGTTTGACCTATTAGGGTTTCAGTGTCGAATTTCAAATTGGGAAACCTAGTCGATTTTGAGAAAACCATCCATTGCATCCAGCCATTTGATCAGTTGGGGTTTTTGACCCGTGCTTTACTGAGAAAATTTGTCAACGAATTCCAATCTCTTCAATAGGAAGTTTGTCAAGGTCAAACCCGTGCGTTTTTGCCAATTCTTGTATCGATCAAAAGTGATCAATCCATTCGGACAATGTCCTTATTTTGACAAATGTCTTTCGTCTCTCCAATTGATCAAATTCTTCAAAATTATTTTTCACTCAATGAGTTGATCGGATCCGTCAGGTATGGTATAATGCCTACCCTAGAGGATTGCATTTTCATGCTAGGCCTACCCTTGGCACAAAAAGGGTCCCCCCCATAGGACATGCATATCGATTTTATATTCTTTCTTACTAACTCAGGGTATTTTTCTTTTGTTTTCCCCCCTCCCCTGCATTCATAAAAAACACTTCAATAAAAGGAAAAATATTTTTCTATATCGGATGGCACTTCCGATCTAATAAGGTGTCAAAATTGCAAGTATTGTGTGATTCCTGGGCAGATCCTACAATAAAAACATAAATGACCTATCTGGAAGCTCTACGCTAAAGTTTCTGAGAGATTTTGTAATTATTTCCAAAGGGGAAATTCTATTTATTTGATTTGTTAATACATTTTGTTCCAACAGAAAAGGAGATGAAAAGTGTATATGTGGAGCTCTTTACAAGTCGCTCTCTTCTCATTTGTATCATATTTGAATGAGAAATTTTGTTTCAAATTTTTTCAGCAATAAAATTTTTGGACAATTATTGTTTTGTATATTCATGTACATTTCTTTGGAGATTTCATGATGAATTTTAAGAAAATAAGATCAAATTGAGATTTCCTCAACCTCCAGCCTGAAAATTCACAAGTGTAAGCTTTCTAAAATCCTTACACTCGACTGGTGATCCAACCTGTACAATAAAAGTGCTCAAAAATAAAAGAAGTCACTCAAAAGACCCAATGAGATACCTTTTTTCCTTCACTGTACAATTCATATTTTGTCCACTTCTATTGACCCCAAAATAAAATCAGTCACATTGATTGATAAATTGCAAACTGGGGCAACCTCTGCTTCGGAAAATGTCCATGGTGTCTAATTAGATTCAATTCACATCTAAGTGAAAGAAAAAATGTGCATTATTCTTGTTTGTTTTAAAAATTTGGAATGATACTTCCAGCATTCGTTGCTCTATCCATACAGCTTTTATCATTTGCTCTCCCATTCGAGCCTTTGAAAGAATGATTTCGTTTCAAATGAGCGCCTTGATGATCACTACCCTATATTGGAAAATTTTCAATTATCAAAAAGGGGAATGGATTTTCAATAACCATTTCGTTACTTTGGTTGTCATGAGGTGTAAGAATGATACTTTGGCCATCGTTTTTACAACCTAAACACCATTTATCCCTTGCATCCTCATTTGAGCCAAAAAAAAAATTGGTGGTTCTTTTCGAGTGCACATATGGTCATACCTCACATTGGGGAAGAAGATTGGGGAATTTTGAAAAAGAAAAAAAGAAAAAGGGGAAAGGGAACCTCAAATTGGGAAAATTTGATTCCACTTGGGTTCCAATTTTGAAAAAAAAGAAAAGGAAGAGATTTGTCCGCACGGACCGCCTATGTTTCACAAAAATGGATGAACAAGGGTCTTCCTCAGTCAGTAATTCAGATACATGCAAAAAATTTCGCATTAACGAAAGTTTCCTTTCAGAGTTATTGTAAGGGACGGAACAAAGGTCAGACCCTCTTCTTTTCCAATCAAACGTTCTATCCTTAGTTATCACTTTTGAGCCTTCAGAATAAAATATTTCATTTGGCAACCCCTGAAAATCGCAAACCCCACACTGGGGGCAAGTTTGAGTTGAAAAGGAAAATTTCAAGAAGTGAAAAAGTGAAAAGCCACAAAATCAAAAGACAAAAGAAGAAATGAGAACCTCAGTTCACAAATAAACTGGGGCAAATTTTGTGAAAGTTTCAAAGAATGGCAAAAGGTCGAAAAATCAAAGAAGAAAGAAAATGAAAGTGAAAAAGCCTCAATTGAGCATAAACTGGGGCAAATTCTGATTTAACCCTAAAAATAGGGTTGGCACAACAATGCGATCTCAGATTACTTAAACCACTCTTGAAATCTGCCTTCAAGCCTTAACTTTTCTAAACATCCCACCAGACCCCATTACAAAAGCTGAAAGTCCTGACTTCTGTTCTTTGCAATGGCTCTGTCAAATTTCTGATGCCGGAAAATTTTTAGCTGTATTTCTGAATTGCTTGAGTATGGGGGCTGACGCTACTCACCATGGAAAACCCACCAGATCAAAGAAAAGAAAACGGAAAAGCAAAAAGGAAAAATGAAATACAAAAGATTCGATGGTGAAGTCTCTATTGAGTGATCAAACAAAGTTCAGAATCTTCGAGTTCAAAATAGGGGCAATTTTGAAAAAATGCGATCTGTGGTGCAATGTCCTTGAAAGCCTTATCCTTCAACTATCGTTTCAAACCACATTACAAGCTAATAAAGTCCATAGTTGACTTATTCCTTCATGACAATCCAAAGTGAGGATTATGCTCGTAAGAAATCCATCAATCATTCGTGATCATGGGGGTATAACCAGTTTTCACAGGTTTAGCTATCGCTTCTACCCATTTTGTTGCAAGCCTACAAAGCTTATACGTTGACTAAGTTTTCTTAAAAAATAAGGGTGACAAACTCTTTGCTTTCACTAAGATGTGGTATTGAAAGGATTACATACAATTTGGGCACAAAAAATCAGACAAATCTTGACCTCTCATTTTCCTTGGCCACCTCAAAATCAGAAATAAAGTCACTTGATTGGTCCTGAAAGATGAGCCAACAAGAAGTGGTGACCCGTTACCCAAAGCACAGATGCTAAAAGTGAGGAAGAAATCTTCTGTAATTTGGTATTATTTCAAGAAATTCATCATGAAATTTTCTTTTAGGAAACATAGTTCTTATAGTGTTTAAACAAATGGAAAGTCATCCAAACAAGTTTTTGCAATTAAATGGCCCATACTGGGGCAATTTTTTGTTATGAGAATTCGTGAGAATAAGCCCACACAGGGGCAAATATTTTTGTAGTCCAATTGAGGATTTCGTTCAAAGAATCAAATAATGCATTTTTCAAATCAATCACGCTGCTCTTTTCATGGAAATTTGAGTGCATGTCATATTTTGGTAAACCCCCGGTGCAGGTATTTATAGTTGAAATCGACGAAAGAGCATTTGGTGATGTGGAAGGCCGATGCCGAAAAAAGAGAAGAAAGAAAGGAAAAGGGCCCTACACTGGGGCAAATTATTTTGAAAAAGATTCTCTCGAAAAATCAGAAAAATTAAAAAAAAAATTCAAAAGTCAAAAATCAAGTTCAAATTCTTGTTTCTTGGAAAATCAAATTTAATTGCTTGTTTCTTGACAAATCAAATTCAATTTCTTGTTCACAATATCCCATTGGCCCTGGATTTCGTGCCGCCAACATCACAAATATCAAGTTGGGTCTGGACTTGGTGCCGCCAACATTCCAAGGATCACGTTGGGCCTGGATTTCGTGCCGCCAACATTCCAAAAATCACGTTGGGCCTGGAATTCATGCCGCCAACTTCACAACATCCCGTTGGGCCTGGATTTCGTGCCACCAACATTTCATTGGGCAGGCTCGAGTTTAATCCCACTGACCAATTCATCACACTGGGACAAATTATTTCGACAAGTCTCTCTCAGTCAGGAAAAATCAAAAAAATCAAAAAATCAAATCAAGTTCATCACGGCAGGCTCGGGTTTGATCCCACTGTCCGATTGTCAAAGCTTTTCATTTACTGGAGCTGGGTTTGTCCCGCCAGTAAGCATTTCATTTTCATTGCTACTGGAGCTGGGTTTGTCCCGCCAGTAAGTATTTCATTTTCATTGCTATTGGAGTTGGGTTTGTCCCGCCAGTAAGCATTTTATTTTCATTGGAGCTAGGTTTGTCCCGCCAGTAAGCATTTCATTTTCACTGCCACTAGCCGTGGGTCAGTCCCACTAGTGAGTATTTCCTTTTATTCTGCCACTAGCCGTGGGTCAGTCCCACTAGTGAACATTTCCTTTTATCCTGCCACTAGCCGTGGGTCAGTCCCACTAGTGAGCATTTTCATTCGTATCGCCACTAGCCGTGGGTCAGTCCCACTAGTGAGGATTTTCATTCGTTCGCCACTAGCCGTGGGTCAGTCCCACTAGTGAGCATTTCCTTTCGTTAGTCACTAGCCGTGGGTCAGTCCCACTAGTGAGCATTTCTTCTGCCGCTAGCCGTGGGTCAGTCCCACTAGTGAGCACTTCCTTTGGTATCGTCACTAGCCGTAGGTCAGTCCCACTAGTGAGCATTTCATTTGCATCACTAACAAACATGGGTCAGTCTCATTAACACTTCATTTCACTTCTTTCATTTGTATCACCAATAAACATGGGTCAATCCCACCAACACTCCATCTCACTTCAATTCATCTGATTTTAAATTCTGTTCGGGTCAATCCCGTTTAAATTCTTGTTCGGGTCAGTCCCGTTTTAAATTTCTGTTCGGGTCAGTCCCGTTTTAAATTCCTGTTCGGGTCAGTCCCGTTTAAATTCTTGTTCGGGTCAGTCCCATTTTAAATTTCTGTTCGGGTCAGTCCTGTTTTAAATTCTTGTTCGGGTCAGTCCCGTTTAAATTTCTGTTCGGGTCAGTCCCGTTTAAATTCTTGTTCGGGTCAGTCCCGTTTAAATTTCTGTTCGGATCAGTCCCGTTTAAATTCTTGTTCGGGTCAGTCCCGTTTAAATTTCTGTTCGGGTCAGTCCCGTTTAAATTCTGTTCGGGTCAGTCCCGTTTAAATTTCTGTTCCCGTTTAAATTTCTGTTCGGGTCAGTCCCGTTTAAATTCTGTTCGGGTCAGTCCCGTTTAATTTTCTGTTCGGGTCAGTCCCGTTTAAATTCCTGTTCGAGTCAGTCCCGTTTAAATTCTTGTTCGGGTCAATCCCGTTTTAAATTCCTGTTCGGGCCAGTACCGATTTTAAATTTCCTGTCTCGGGTCAGTCCCGATTAAATTTTCTGTTTCAATTTCTTGTTTGGGTCAGTTCTATTTCAAAAATTTTTGTCAAAAGGGGTCAATCCTCATTTCTAGAGTGTCAGTCGTTCAAGTTTCATGCAGCCAAATAACACAGGTAAGTATTTATGTCTACTTCTTTATCTCAAATTTTTTCAAAACTCAGACAAAGAGGGGCAAACTGTAGACACCAAATTTTTGGTGCTTTATTATTTATTTATTTACTATTCGTTTTTTATTTGTTCTATTTTTATTTGTCACAATTAGTTTTATTTACTTTTTAGTTTTAGTTATTTTAGCCATTTTAGCGTAGAATTTCTCAAAGGAAAAAGAAAAGCTTTCAAAAAAATATGTTTTAGTTGTTTTAGATTTAGTTTCATTATTTAAAATTAAAAATGAAAAAAATGATGAAAAATTATTATTAAAGAAAAAAAAAGAAGAAGAAGAAAAAGGAAAAAGTCAATCAAAGGACAAAGAATAAGACACATAAGTCTATTTTGGGATTTGAGATCTTGGCCCTTGATATTAGGTTTAGTTTTTGGAGGGGCCTTTAAGAGGCCAAAGAGCCGCAAGCATCAAGGGAGGTCTTCTGAAGAGCAAAAGAAAGAAACCGGAGATGGGGGTCCATTGACCGAGAAGGGGGCAGAAAAGAAAAAAAAACAGAAAAGGAAAGGGCGGCCAAGGCTTACGGTGGGAAAAACAGAGAGAAAAGAAAAACCAAGGGGATGACGGCTGAGGAGGCTATGAAGGAAAAAGAGGGAGCTAGAGGAAGACAAAGGGGGGCTGAAAAAAAGAGGGCCGAGAGAGAGTGACGGGGAGCTTTGGGGGAGAGCCAAAAAAAAAACAGAGAAAAAACAAGGAAAACACAATAGAGGGTTTTTCGGCAGTGAGTTTGAGAAGGAGAAAACGGGCGGCGGACACAGAGCGTCGGCGAGGAACGCGAGCAGGAGGAGGATCAGCGGGTATTGAAGAAAGCTGAAGAAAAGGGAAAGAAAGAAAGGACGGAAGGCTTCACCTTCAAGACTGAACGAAGAACAAGGGAAAAGGAAAACGGGGAGCCAAAGGAAAAAATAGAGAGCAAAGAAAAAGGAAAAGAAGGAGGGAGAGTTCTGGCAGGAGGCTAACGGCGGCTAAGAGGAAAAGCCGAGGAAGCGCAAAAGAGCTACGGGAGTAGGAGAGGAGCAAAAGGAAAAGGGGGTTTCAGCAAACAAAAAGCAGAGAAAAAAAACTAAAAAAAAACAAAGAGCTTGGCCGAAAGGAGGAGGAAGAAAAATTGTTTCGGCAGGGGTGGAAAAGGGCAGCAAATAAACAAGGGAAGAAAGGACTGGTCTCCAAGAATTTTTCTAGAGCAGCAGGGAGGCCCTTAGTTCCTCTTTCCAAGCTTAAGACTATCTACAAGTGAACAAGTTAACTTCATGGTGCATCAAATCTTCAAACTTAGCTTGCTCCTTGTTTGTATGGTGAATGATCAAGACTCATAAAACTTCCTTCGCCCTTTTATGGACCAGAGGATCCTTGACCCAAGGTTGAGTTATTGCACACCCGTATCCGCATCATTCCTTCTTTCCTCGAAAAGATTCGTCCTCGAATCTTCAAAGTTTTCTCTTGAAAGTGATTTGTCTACAAATCGATGGCGCGCTTAAAGGACAGCAATGTTGGAAATAGATGAATGACTACGAGCCATGTTACATGTCGTTTGGTCAGCTTCGGGAAGCTCTCAAACAAGGACATGCGCCAAGGTAGGAAAGAGCTTGTGTAAGGCGTGTGAAAATCCCAAGTGGCAATCCAAAACTCTCTAATTAGCCTTTGGTCATGAATCTTCACATTGACACCTTGATTGTGCAAAGGTGTAAAATCCAGCACTAGTTGACATTGATTTGAATCATCTTGCATGGATAAATTGGGAGCAACTTGTTGCATGGATGAGCCACTAAACAACTCGTGGAGGACAGCTTTGGGATCTTGCATGACACACAATTTCTCATCTTCCAACATATAAGGTAGCAAACAATTGAATTCCACTTCATGAGAGTTACTCGAACTAGCACAAATTGAAGTTGACAAATTGAGCACTTGGCCACCAGCTTTTGGCTGTGTGAATAAGTATGAAAGATCACCACCTTTAGTTGGAATAAGCACGAAATCAGGTTGTAAGTCTTTAATCAAAACTGGAAAATTTTGGACAGCTTTACAACCTACAAAAACAAAATAACCTTCAACTTGAAACAAATTAGAAATTGGGTAAAGAAGTAATGGTACATCATCAACTAAATGGTAAGAAGGTATAGAACAAGTTTTAAGTGTGAATACTCCCTTTACCACTTCATTATTCCTTCCACCAATTGATTCAACTTGAGAAGGCATTGCTAGCCTTTTACACTTTCCTTCAAAATCTGCATAAGAAATACAAGTGTTAGGATGGAAATTATACTCAAAAGAAGGTAAAGATGAAGAATGAACCATAGGTAGTAAATGAGAGTCAAAGTTTGGAATTCTCCCTTCATGGTTGGTTTGAATTGATTCCCCTTTGGTATGGATAGATTTGAATTGAAATTGTTCCATGAGGTGATCCCAAATAGATTTAATTCCTAAAAGACAAACTCCATGGAAACTAGTGAATTGTACAAGTGACTTTGGAATGGAGCATGGCATGACTAACTTCACTTGACTTTGCTTAATCTGCACAAATGAAGAAACACTAAATAAAGCAAAGGTAAGTTCGTTAGAAAAACAATAAGCTCTCACATTTTTGCTCAAAATTGGCTCACTTTCTTTTTTTTCTTCCTTTTTATCACTCATCTCATCAAAATTTTTCATCTCTTTATCTAGCTTAACGCCTTCGATTGTTTTCTCATTATCAACCTCCTCAACAAATGGTTCAATAGGATCAGATACTCCTTTGTTGGGAATATGGTCAGCTACCTCCTTCTTAGAAAACTCACTTTGATAGCATCCATTTGACTCCATTTGTTTTTGGTGTAGAAGACGTTGATATGTCTCTCAAAATGACTCCTCATGAGGTGATTCAACTCTAGGTTTAGACCTAGAAAATGTTGAATGAAGCTTTTTATCACCTCTTGTATAAACCGGCTTTAAAGAGGTAGATTGCATGGAACCCCTCCTCTTAAAAGATTCGTTCTCTCGCTGGGGTTTATGTTTGTGTTCCATCACTCCCCTTTGGCTTTTCCTTGATCGAAATGAGGTGTTAGAATGATATCTCTCATCATCCGCATCATGATCAACATTCTGAACACTCGAAACTCTATTGTGTGTATTTTCGGTACCTCGCATCTCAATGGCAGCCAATCTGTCTAATAATTGTGTCATTACAACTTCATGTCTCTCCACTTGTTTTCGAAGAGTTTGGAGCACCAGTTTGAGTGACACGTCGGTTTCAGACGGCTCAGGCATGTTCCCTTCTTGAGACATATTGTCAAACCTGCAAAACAAGTGTATCCTAGTCTATCTTACAAAGCACTCGTGTATCACTCAAGGAAAACACACTCATTCTCAATTTTCCTTCTCAAAGTTGTTAAAACAACTCAAACTCTCAAAAATTTCAGAATTAATTACCCTATAAGCAAGTAATAAGACACAAAACAGAATTTTGTAAATCCTAAAAAAACTCTACCCAAAGCTGGAACTTTTTTTTTTGAGCTGCTGTTTTGCTGAGTTTCTGGTCAGTATTTTGGAGGATAAGTGGTGCTTTTGGGATGTTCAAATAATGCAAGAACCAGTCCTCAAATTTCAGGGAAATCGGCTCGCAAAGACTAGCTCAGCCGATTTTAGAAACCCAAGAATTTAAAGGCGGTGTGGCTAAGGTGTTTATGGTGGTTTAGGTTTGGTTTTGGAAACTGATTTTGGGGTGCTTGGGGTCTGGTTAGGTAGTTTGGGGTCGTTGAAATTCAATTAAGATTGAAAATTCAAGAATTGGAAACCAATCAAGATTTGGAGACTCAAGTTTTTTTGAGAAATCAATCAAGATTTGGAGACTAATCAAGAATTGGAGACAAATCAATAATTGGAAACTCAAGATTTGGGAAACTTGATTTCCTTTGTGTGAGAGCCGATTCCTTCTCTTCTTCCTTTTTTTTTTTTGTTCTCCTTTTTTTTTTTTTTTTTGCTTCGGCTCTTCAAGGAACACAAATTCAGGTCACACCAACAAGTTCAAGAAAAACGGATGAAAGGTTATGCAAATTTCAAGAAGGCCCTAATTCTTGATTTATTGTTCAAGAACTTTCAAAATAAGACTTGGTGGTTCAAGAACTTCAAGAATTTTGTTCAAGGAGCTTAAGAACTTCCCCAAATTATGTTGTGGTGTCTAGGTTTGCAAGAATAACAACCAATACTCAAGAAATATGCAAAACAGAATTTCAGCAATACTCAAAAGAAAATTCCAGCAATACTCTAGCAACTTGGACACTAAAACAATATAAGGTACGTGACTCTTTTTTTTTTTTTTTTGTCTTTAAACCCTAACAATCCAAACACAAGTATAACAGACCCAAGAACTTGGACAGAAAAACACAAAAAAAAAAAAATAACACCCAAACAGATTTTTTTTTTACTCGGATGAACAGTAACATGAACAGTACGATGAACAGTAATCGCTACAGTATATATTCTTTTTTGACAAAAGACACAAACTAACAAGATATGAACAACTTCAATTAGAAGAGAATTAACCTGATGCTCTAATTACCAACTGATAACCAACCCTAGGGGAAGACCCTCCTAGACCCTCCCAACCTTGTAATTATCAGAGTTGGATCTTTTCTTCTAATGGAAATTGAACTCGATTGTTCTCATGAACTCAAGACCTCTGACACACAAAGGTAATCAGCAACCTTAAGCAAATATGATGGATGAAAAGACACCACGATTAGGGAACAAGCTAATCGATAAAGTCAGATTTGAATCCTAAGCAATGAACTCAAGAATTCAAGAGTAAGTTCGATTAAAAACTTGAAGAAAAATTCCTCACAATTTCTGGTTGTAATAATCTCTGTGTCGCTCATACAATAGGTGCCTTTTATAGGATAAAACTATGGCAAATCCAACCCACATAAACCTAAAATAAGAATTCGGTCTGCATAAAGAGTCAGCTCTTTAAGACTTCCCGATAAGGCCCAATAAGTAATAAAATACTCAACGACTAACAACTACTAAATTAGGCAGTCTTAAAACAACTACCAACTAAGCTAACAAGTATGAGATCACTCTTTCACTTCAAACGTACAAGTGAACAAGTTAACTTCATGGTGTATCAAATCTTCAAACTTAGCTTGCTCCTTGTTTGTATGGTGAATGATCAAAACTCATAAAACTTCCTTCACCCTTTTATGGACCAGAGGATCCTTGACCCAAGGTTGAAGTTATTGCACACCCGTATTCGCATCAGATGATGCTGGACCAGAAGAGGATGAAAATGGAGTCAATGTTGATGAAAAGTTGCCAGATTCAAATGGAGATGATGAAGCAAGAATCAAAGAATGCATATGCATGGTTGGATGAAAAGGACCCCAATACTTGGTCTACAGCCCATGTCAGAACTAGATTGGACTATGATATATTGGTTAATAATATGTGTTAATCTTTTAATTCAATCTTTTTAAAGGTATAATCACTGCCTATCATAGGCATGTTGCAGACTATTTACTTATATTTGTTGAAGAGGATGGAGAATGAAAGAGAGATAATGTCCAAGCATGAAGGTTAAGCTACTTGCCTATTATTGGTTATCACAATTTTTAGAGTTACATGAAGCATATCTAATTTGCATGTCCTTTATTTGTCAGGTCTCTTATGTCCAATAATTTTGACATTCTTAAGAAGGCCAAGAAAGAGCATTGCATGTGCATCTATCATTATGCTGGAACAATGAAGTATCAGATATGTTGTCATTTCAGTGACCAGTTTGTCGTTGATTTGGGAGGCAAGACTTGCATTTGCAGAAAATGGCGACTGAGGGGATTCTATGTGGCCCTGCAATGGCTACTATTAATAAGAGATGTGACAAATCAGAAAAAAAAAATTTGTACACCCACTTACTGGAAGAGTACATACATGATAAGTTATGAAGTTATATTGAATCCAATCAATGGTCCCAATTTATGGGTCCAAGTAGATTTACCCACCAATGAAGTTTCTAAATTATGGGAGATCACTTGGAAGACCAAAAAGGTGTGAAAGAAGGGACCAGATAAAGATGAGAATAGGCAGTCATGTGTCAATCCATTTGAACCTCACAAAATCAGCAAGATTGAAACTAGGGAAAAATCCACTTTCCGTCCCTAAACTTTGAGTTAAGGACACATTTCATCCCTAAAATTTTAGATGCCACATTTAGTACATGAATTAATTATTTTTTGCCACATTTAGTCCAAAAATAGTAAATCGCTTAATTTGGATGGAGAAAGTCACGTGTTTGGCACGTGGCTGTAAGTAAAACCAATTTCTTAGTCAAAATTGACGGCCATATCAGCATTCTCCATCCAAATTGAATATTTTATCATTTTTGGATGAAATGCAGCCCAAAATAATTAATTCATGTATTAAATGTGGTGCGTCTAAAAGTTTGGGAATTAAATATGTTCCTAACTCAAAGTTCAAGAACAAAAAGTGGAATTTTCCCATTGAAACTAGGATGCGCTGCAGTCTATTCAAGAAATACTGGCATAATAGGAGGAGCTGCCCTGATAAAAACTAGCAAGCTACTGTAGTCGAAGAGGGACAAGATGGGCCTATGGACAAGGAATCTGGTTGGACCAACACACACAAACAGATGCCACCAAAAATAAAAGTGCAACAAGGAATACTAGTACTAGTCTAACTACTGCTAATGTGACTCAAATAAGTACACAAAAGAGCTGCACAACTACTCCTCAAAATCAAAATGAATAGAAAATTGATGGAGAACAACCAGCAAAGAATTAAAGCAACATATGCTCTTTTTCTTTTTTTTTTTTTTTGGAAACCTAGAAGAAAGGTTGCAAGCTGATGCAACCTTTAGAAACTCACTAAACATGACTGGAGAACTTAGATTCAACAATGGTGCAACTGATATTCTTATTAACCCATATGAGACAGCTACAAAAGGAACTCAATCTGGACATGTAAATGCTTTGAAATCTGTGGTTGTTGCTGTGTGAGATAGAAATTCGTTTACTCTCCTATTAATTGCTTGTTATCTCTTGACATGTAGTTGAAGTCCAATGTTAGTGGCAAACTTTGTTCCCATTGTCCAGGACTAACAATGAAACCACCAAACTCATGCATTGATGATAGGCAGACAAAAGAGCTGGGTTCAACTAGTTGTGTCACCAAAGGACTTCAACCAGCCTTCTTCACTTGGAGGGGGAACATATGTGTAAATTTTGTCTACATTGCAAGCAGCTATAGGTCACGTGAATGATTCAACTAGCATTGGCAATGTGCAGCTCTATGGGAATGGAAACGAAGCTGCAAAGTTAGGGAATTTAAATCCGAGAAGCAAATAGTTGTGTTTTTTGGGATGTCTCACAACTGATGTTTTGTTGTTTTGTGAATTTTTAAGTAAATCGTTTATATTATATTTTGGGGAACTGATGTTTTATGTTTTGTGAAACATATTGTCTTTTGGTGTGAGGCTAAACATGCCTTCTTCTTAAATGATCAAATTTAATCTATTTTCAATTGCATCTACTATCTCAAATACTTGGTGGTGTTGCGAATGTTTACAGGTTTATCATATACTGTCAAATGTACTTTAACAAGTTGGGACACTTTAGTCCCTCAACTATAGAAAAAGAGATAGTTCAATCCTCATACTTCAGTAGCTAAGGACACTTAGGTTCCTAAAATTCAAACAAATGAACACATAGACCCCTAAACTACAAAATCTATCCAAAATTAGTAAACCTAGTGTTCCTTGAACCACATATTACATTACACCAAAAACCACAGCTTATACTGCTAGCAAAAATTACATCTTCTCTATCCCAATTCCATATAACCATTGTGACTTTCATTAAAAACTACACTATTTTTTCCTACTACACTGTCGCTTCTTTTCCCACAATTATGGAGATGTTTCTTCGTGAACTCCAAGGATGACCTTTATCGCCGAGATTTAAACAAAAGTATCCATAAAACAGTGACAACCCAATGAAGAAACAATTACATCTTCAGCCTTCTTATTTTTCCTTGTTGCAGCCTTGAGTTCTCTTGCAACCTCTCAATCTCATATTCCAATTTTTTCTTCATTCTTATCAATCCAGGAATTATATTCTTGGACCTATGACACATTTCAGGATCCACCTAATTACAATACCTGCATCCCCCGATTCCTACATTAACAACACCATCAAGAGAGTGAATACAAGTTTACCTAGGTGCATTGCATACAAATCAGAAACATAGGGGAAGATGTACAAACAAAAATAATAGAAATGGAAATTACACTGTAATTTGGACATTAATAAAACCTTCTTCTTGGGTTTAAATCTATCCATGATGTCACCATCAATGCTTGTTAATTTTCCATAGTTGCAAGTGTCCCTAACCATCTCTCTTTTGTCTCCTTTCTTATCTTCAAATTTACAAAAGCTCTTATCTTCTTTTTTCGTTCCCCTCTTTTGGAGATTCAGCCAATTAGTCTCTATTTTCTTAAGGCACATCGTACCCGTTTTATGAATTGGATTGGGTCAATTATGTGACATGAATGTACCGATAAAAAGAGAGATACTTTCCCTTCTTTGTACTAAATAAATTTATTTTTTATTTTTTTATATATTTTCTCTGAATTTTCATTCTTACCCTTGGTCAACAGTACGTGTTATACATGCTCCGAAAACTATGACAACTTTATGGATCCTATCAACGATTTTACTTAATTGGGATGGATTCAGTAGTTCAGGGACTTAAGTGTCTCATTTTAAACTTTAGGGACTAAAGTGACAAATCACGTATAGTTTAGGGGGTCAAAATGAAATTTACTCAAAAAAAACTTGCACCAAAAAATCTGTCTAGTAGCAACTCAACCAACAGCCTTCTTGTGTTTTCTTTTTCTAGATTCCATAATTTTTCTCTTACTCCCTCCCTCATGAAAAATTTGTTGCTTTTTGAGACTCCAATTTATTATCAACGGCCTCCAACTTTTGAAGAATTCGGTACGTTTTCCATTTTGTCCTTCGTTTGGACTCAAAAGGTGGACAATGGGGGGACAAAACATGATAGTGTGTGGTCCACTTATTATTGATTGGCATATGACTTATTGTAGTTGGAATTAGAGCGTAAAAATGCGCAAGGCAATCATTTCAAAATGGTTGGTACATGCATATCAATCATATGAACAACGAAGTTGCAAATTTTAACGGAAGACTTCTAGCCCAATAACACTTACATTTTAGTTAGGTGAGACAGCAGCAAGCATTGGAAATTATTGATAAAGTTCACAACCATTTTTAGCAAGTGACAAATATGATAGACCAAAATAAAAACTATGACTCTTCCAATGAAATGAAAGGAATATTTGTTTTCATTATCTCTTCAATTGATATAAGTTGGTTCACGACTATTTCCAAATCCCTAAACATAATGGAACTGGAAAAGCTTAGCTATTAATTTGGATGAGATAGATAGATACGTCAGTGGATTGGGTATTGTTTAAACCCAATCCAATTGCTTACTGGCTTGGATTTTAAACATGCTCAAGGATCTGAGGTCGGCGAAACTCAAGATCTCTTTTATTGCTCCCTTTCGTTATGGACTACAATCAGATAAGATTGAAAACCAAAAAGACCAAAAGCCATATTGGAAATTCTTGCTCGGCAATCATAACCATGGTTCAAAGTCGCGGTCGCGGTCGCGGCCCGGAACGTTCCACATCGGTCTCGGCATATCGGTCACGGTCTCGGTGAGACGCAAATTTTAAAGCATTTAATATTCTAAAAACTGTTAATAATATAAAAAAAAAAGTATGCTAAACAAAAATAATAAAAAATAACAAAAGAAAATTTGTAAAATGTACTATTTTTATACATATTACACATGATAAGTACTTTTAATTATTTAAAACAATGGCATCACAAATAAAATCAAAATAACATAGACCACAATTTTAAAACTAATAATTGCAAAAGTAATATCAACCATTAACAATACAAACTAAAGATTTATTTATAGCATAAAGTTGGAATATTTTGATCAATCTCCTGCCAAAAATAAAAAGAAATCATATTAGATAAAGGTAAATATGTAAAAAGATATACTAGTACTTTATATTTTCGTACCTGTTAATACCAAGTAGAATGACGATATGGTTCAAAATCATCCTGATTGGTCGATGAATGGTAAAACAGATGTGGAAGTGGCATAGGACCTTGAGTAGGTAGTGTAAACGAGTTATCTGGTGTATTTATTGGATGTGAGGATTGACTAGATGTTCCATAATCATTGGACGGAAGAACTTCTGGATTGGAGATGATTTGTTGATGGTAGTATCCAAACCCTCGATAGTTAACACTATCGCTGGTACCATATGATGCAGTAGAATCATGACCATAAAATCCAATGTTATTGGAATCAAAAGAAGAACCATCATGAGATTTATCTATTTCTTTTTCATAGTATCCACTACCATGAATGCTAGTAGACCTTTCAACCTGTCCAGGTCTGTCAAATGGCCGATATCCACTGTAATAGTCAGGAGTGATTCCATATGATTGGTCATAGCCATATCCCAATTGACTAGTACTACGATTTTGATTAGATTCATGCTCATAAGTTGAGTATATACCCAAATTTTGCATCTGATCATTGACTCCTCTATATCTTTGTAACCCTGAATGGTGAGAGAAAGTATCCTCACTTGAAAATTGAGTTAAATCATTGAGGAATTGACGTTGTGCTTCTATACCAGGACGATAGCCATGATCAGTATCTTGAGTGGCATAATAATTATCTTGTCCTTGAGCCCATGACATACCTCCTGCTTGTTGGCTATCTCGATTGTAACCACTATGCCTGGAAGAATTGTTCCCTCCATCTCCATTGTCACCATTGTCATCATCATCATTACTGCTGTCACTTTTATTTGAAGATGACGGAACAGTCTGCTTACTGGTTTGTTTAGTCTTACTTTTTTGTTTCCTACTTGAGGATGCAACAAGACCTTTCTTATTTCTTTTGGTAATATATTGGGACAATGTATCACCAAAACCATCGTTGTCATGTTCTTGATATTCACTACTTTCTGATTCAGTTTGATGAATGCCCTTATCCAACCAATCCAGATTATCTTCAGGCAATGTGGGTTGTTCATTTTCTCTTATCCAATCATCCAATATATCATCTTGGTGAAAAATGTGATTCAAGTCAATTGGGTTGTAGAAATCATCAGTATCTCTTTGATGCATCAAATTTTTCACCTTCAATCGCATATTGTAATGCACAAAAACTAATTTATGCAATTTTTTAACTGCCAAACAGTTGCGTAGTTTTGTATGAATTAATGACCATGTACTCCAATTTCGCTCACAACCAGAGGATGTGCAGGTTTGACTCAATATTTTCACTGCAATATTCCTTAAATTTGGCGCATCTTCACCGTAGTTAAGCCACCATTCAGCTAAACAAACAAAGTAATAATAACATTCATTTATTATTATTATTTTAATATTATAAAAATATTAACTTCATTTATATGATTTGGATGTTTATGTAAGTATGAATTAAGTTGAAACCTGGTAAAGATTTTGGTAATGCTCTTGCTGCAATAGCACTTCCAAAGCCTCCCTTTTTGTCTGCAAAAATTTTGATCTACAAAAATAATGTATACACAAGTGTTAAAATTTTAAAATTTGTTGATTAATATAAATAAATAAAATAATCAAAAGAATACCTCATTTATTGAATCAACTTGTGCATCTAAATTTGGCTCCAACTTTGCAATGATGTTCTTTAACCCTCTTCGAACTTCATCCAGATTAAACTCACAAGTTCCAGAATATTGAAGGATCGGGTTCAAAAAATATGCTAAATACAATAAAATAACAAAATTAGAAAATAAATAAATAAATATTACATATTTAAATTGGATGTAATATTTTAAATTACCTGCCGCATGTAAATCCCGATGAAGTTGATTGTACCATCTATTATCAATCACTTCCCAAATTGTTTTCCAAGATTTCACCGACTTTTGAATAGCCATTTTTGCTCTATCCATTGCCTCATAAATAATTGGCAATGTTGGCTTATTATCTTGATCAATAGTTTTTAAAACTTTGACCAGAGGCTCCATTATTGCACACACATTTCTAACTTTTTTCCAAAACTTCTCTGACAATATCAACTCAGCTACTTTAATAGCTTCTGCTTTTCTCTTGGTAGTGTTATTAAACTCTGCCCATTCATCTGAGGTGCACATTCTTTTCAGTTCTGTACAATGCCGAAGAAGACTTTCCATAGAAATGAATTCAGTTGCAAATCTAGTGATACCTGGACATAGCAGTTCCCTTTTTTTTGTATATGTCTTCATCAGATTCACTACTTTGTCACTGTTATATATGAAACTTGTTATCTTCTTCCCCTGAGCAATAGTTTCTTTTACATTATCTATTTTGCCAATATCCTCCAACATCAAATCTATACAATGCGCAGCGCAAGGTGACCAGAAAAGATTTTTTCTTTTTTTCATCAACAGTTGTCCAGCAGCTTTCATACTAGATTCACTATCTGTCACAACTTGCACAACATTTTTTTCCCCCACAACCTCTACTACCTCATCCATTAACTTGAAAATATATTCAGCAGTTTTCTTAATATTGGTACAATCAACTGAACTATGGTATATCATGTGCCTATCACAGTATACCATAAAATTTATTATTGGATGTTTTGTACGAGTGCTCCACCCATCACACATAAGTGTACAACCAAAAGTTGAAAATTTATCATAAATATCTCCAAGATATTTCTCAAGCTCTTCAAATTCTTCATCTAAATATTCATTTCCAATTTGATAAGCTGAAGGCCCTTTAATACCAGAACCAACTTTGGCAATTTCATCAATCATCGATTGATAATAAGGATTGTCAGTTGCATGAAATGGTATAGCATTGAAATGAAAAAACTTTGAAACTGCCTTACCAACTCTTTTTATATTTTCCTTCGCAAACATTGATTTGACTGATTTTTGTTTCGAAGGAAACATATGTGAGTCAATTCCTCTGCTTGTCATTTCATCTGCTGTCTGACACTGAAATTACGTGACAATCCTCTTTTATTTTCAGAAGTCGTTGGGTTTGAAGTGCCAACATCCATATTCCCTAAAATTCACAATATTTAACAAATAAAAAATGAATGACTAAATTGCAAATTTATGTAATTATATTTAATAAAATAGTATCAATTTTGTTATAATATTTTAGTTTACAAATCATACCTGACATAAACATAGAAGGTCGACTCCCAGATACCGAATGCCTTCGTTGTTCGTCTAAAAATTGCAAGTATTGGCTCTCTCTAATTGCTTGCTTCATTTGTTTTTTTTCCAACGCCATCCGACTTTCTTCATCAATTTCAAAAAAGACTTCGTCCTCCTCGTCGCCAACCATGTTGAAATTACCATGCATACTTTCTTGTTGGAAAGAATTCAATATTTCTTCTTTTTTCTGTTTTATTGTAGCTCTTTGAATCTTACCAATCTTTAGATGCAATTTCATTAAATCTCTAACTTCACTTGAGGCCCTTGGACAAGGCTCAACTTGTCCTATGACATGACCGACATGTTCTTTCAACCTTGTAATGCCACCATGCATTATTTTTCCACAATAATTGCATCTCACAATTTTTCTATTCCCTCCCACGGGTTTACCATGTTCCCAACCAATATCCTTGCTCGTCATTGTAACTATTACACATATCAATATAAATGGTTAATACATCACAAAATAATTAAAGATATATGAAAAAAATACAACAAGCAGTTTCTAACATTTTGTAATTATAATAATTTATTTCTATTATATTAGTAAGTTAAACATCTAATCTATAATGTAAACCTGCAACAATGATCATTTTTTCATTTATTATAAGAACTTCGGCATTTTGTTTGTTGATGGGTGATTAACTTAAACATATAATTTAGCTCTCCATCTTCCTATAGTTTTTAGTTCATGATCATGATCACCAGGATGATTATGTATTATAATAAGTTGGAAGATAATACTAAATGTCCCTCTCTATTAGCACAAAAATATACACATACAGTGGAAGCAATTCTCATATCTCTCCAATTTCTTTGTTAACCATCGTCATATATATATATATATATATATATATATATATATATATATATATATATAACTAGACATGATTTTTCACTCACTTTGCTACCTAGTCGTCCAAGAATTACAAAAGTTTTTGTTTTATACATAAGGATTACTAAATTTATAGAGGAAAAATTATTCTTGGAAAAAAGAATAATTTAGTAAGCATCGCAATGGATTAGTAAGCAAAGTACAAATCCAACCTCCAAGATTGCTAACCATTAAAAAGCCGGCAAAAAGACAAGAAATTTACTCACGCTTTGGAGTCACTTGTGAATGCAGATTGCTAATTTCCACCTGGGGATACCTATCAGCAGGAGGGAAGAGCAGGACGGCCAGCTATTCAACAACCTAGGCCCCCAAGAATTCCTTACTGGCATCAACTGAACAACACATGAGCAAAGCAATAATGTCGTGATTGTAGTTTATTTTGTGCAGCTGGCTTAATAAAGTAATATTACGAATTTATGATTTCAAATAAAGAACAAATGCAGCTGGCTTAATAAAAGGCATCATTTAACCCTTTAATTCATGTGTTGTTCACGACAGTTGGCCCTTGTAATGGATCAGTTTCTTTTAATAACTCTAATGTCTTAGAGCACCTTACAAGCAGAATATCTGAAGGTACAATAAGAAAATCAATTACCTGCTGAAGCTTGACAAGGCAAGGGAGAATAAGGCAAAAAGGACATGAATCACAACCATCTGGGTTATCTCTGTGAAGGTATGGCCAAATGACTCCATTGGGCACTATCTTTTTGCAACATTCTACTTTGTTTCAGAGGGCGGAATTCCAAAGCTCGGCAAGAAGACAGAGTTAAGTTACCATGAAGAAGAATTGAAGGAAACGGAAAGGATTACTACGTTCTGCAACACTACTAGTCCAATAATTTAGTAAAGTGAACGTGGACCCTTCAAAGTAAAGTGAAGGTACTACCTTCACTTTAACGTGGAAAAGAAAACGCATCTTTTCATGTGATAGTACTGTGTCCCTTTTGCTTTTTTTCTATAGATTTTTTGTTAAATTCACCTTGACTCGGGATGACTCGGGGTGACTCGAGGTGACTCGACCGTGACAACCCGTCGCGGTGACGTCTCGGCCGATTTCTCGGCGAGACGAGTATCTCGGTCTCGAATCGTCGCGGTATCGTCTCGGCCTAGGCCGAGACGGTTACGACTCGGCCGAGACGTCTCGGTCTCGGCCGAGTCTTCGAACCATTCATAACTGGATGAGAACCTTTACGTTTTCAGGTTCCTTCAGTAGATCAAAGGCTCGGTTTATGTTGTTAAGTTGAACTTCATGAGTTAAAAGCTGATCTAGTTTCTGTATCTCCTGTAAGATAGATAGGAAACTCCAGCTAATTTCCATGGCGAAGAATTGAATTATTTTAGTTAAGTTTTGTCCTTTTGAATATGAAAGTATCCGAAATTTTTGAAGAAAAGCTATGCTGAAGATAAATGGAATTTCAGTGCATGTTTCTTGAATATTACTCTACCTTATTGATGCATTTGTCAATTACAACTGGAAGGTCAAATTGGACTTTACCCCCGCCAAAAATAGAGTATTTGAATGTTCTACATCCGAGCAGCGAAACAAATTCTATTTCCATGCTCTTCTAAGTCCCTGCTCCAAGCATAGTCGTTTTCCCTACTCCCTGATAGCAAATTACTAGGGAAAAGGTAACTTGGAATTAGTAGCAGTTTCAAATACTATACTACATGGTTGCGTTATGGGACAGTTATTTACCACTTTGGTACTTTCCAGAGCTTCGTTAACTAAGTGAGAGACCCTTGTGCACTCAAAGCTGTAGTCCACTCCTAATCCATTAGTCAGCTCTTTTACCATTTCTGAGATGGATTTATCACCAATGGCTTTGGGATTTATATAATGTGTCATTCCAAAAGCCTCCCTCTTTTCGCGCTTGCCTTTGTTGATGTCAATGCCTATAATTTGTGCTGCTCCATGCACTCGGGCAACCTCAACTGCCTGCATTGCATTGGAAAGTTTGGTCCTATGAGAAGAGCAGGACAGATTGAGGAAGGATCCATTGGGATAGATACGGTTGTGTTTCGTGCAGTTAAATGAGGTTGTTGTACTTCTTCATACATTGGTGTACCAAGTTGTATTACACATTGAGTTGATGTGCATGAAAAAAATTTACAAGTACACCAAGGTTATTTGGTGGTACACCAAATTATGTAAGAAGAATGGCAACCGTTGGAACTACACGAAATCCTAACCGTACCTGTCCCTCGTCCTAATATTTGGCATGTTGATGTTGCACGTACTCCCAGTCCAACAGCGCCAAGATTGAAAATAGCTACGGTAAAACCTTTTTTCAACCTTGGCTTCTTTCTAGGTTGCTCCAAACCCAGTGGTGAAAATAGCTACGGTAAAATCTTTTTTCAACCTTGGCTTCTTTCTAGGTTGCTCCAAACCCAGTGGTGAAGCCGCAGGACAGGAAGCTAGCGTGTGGCAGAGATAGCCGTGAATCCATCTTCACGACATATTTAGCATCTACAATGGTATACTGGGACCATGTGGAGCAGCTAAGAAATTGGTACAGCTTTTGGCAGCTACCTGAAGTTATAATGGACATTCTTGACGTACCGTCTGGCATTAATCCGGTGAAAGCTTGTAAGGGGTAGGTCTCACATAGGTTGGTCTTTCCGGAAATACAGTTGTTGCATTCTTGACACTCCCCCAAGTATGTAGGAATGACCATGTCTCCCACTTTGAGGTAAGAGACTCCTTCACCGACACTCTCTATCTAGCTAGAAAGAAGATGAAAGGGATTACTATTCAGCTCTATTTGGTCGTTATTTTATAACTGAATTCCGAAATTTGAAATTTGAAACTGAAATTACTGAAGCAAAATGCGAGAACAAAAGAGAGATTGGGAGAGGAATCGATTACCCGACACCTTCATGTCCCAGAACACGTGAAGTGTGAAACAATGACAATTGTATACAGATTGCATTATTTTAGCTAGGAGCCAATCAATCCGTAGTGGGTTCAGTACTTTTGCAAGTTATGATATTGGAGCTATTGCGGGTCGACATTATCACCACACTTGATGATTACGAGGGGAACTTGAATTGGCTTTCCCTGTGTGGAAGAGACAAATGCTTTCAACTGCTTGAAACTTATCTATATCGTTGTAGTCTTGTAATCTTGTAATCTGATCTGATCGTCTTCCTCTGTGTCTTGATAATTTGTTGTGCTAAGCAGCTGAAAGAAGGATTATAGTAATATACCAAATCCAACAATGATTGCTGCATATAGTTGTAAAATAATTACACTGAAGGGAATGGTGGTGTTGGTTGTTGTATGATATCGAATGCTACTGCAACAGAGCAGAACAGAGGGTCAGACAGTAGTAATTTTTTTTTTGGACAATTAAGGTAGTAGTAATAAGGTTGGAGCCTGAAGGACTATAACTGGTTTAGATTTATTTGTATGGTAGACCACGTTTCCACTGTACAATATGCATATGGCTTTTAGGCATGCGATGCAGTCGTTTGTGAGTTTACAATTATTGGGTGCCATGCAACTCGCATGCGCCACTTTTTTTATTATTTTTTATTTTCCACCCTATTGCAGATAAATCGAGCTTAATCTAGTTTGTTGCGAGTTGACTTGGTTCAATTTTGACCAAATTCAAATCTAGTTTGAATTCGCGTTGATAGAGATTGAGTAATTCAAATAGTTCAGATAGCTAAACACTGACATTTGATATTACTAATGCTAACATCAGGGTTCAAGTTCAAGATTTATAACTGAAATCCAAATTACTACATAAAATTTCTGCTACAAATTTTTTCGTTCTTCACTTTTAAAATATTAATTTTATATTCTTTACAAATTTAACTTAGCAAAATTTGGTCAACAACTTAAATTTTCGACCAATTTTTACTCTGAAATCACTACGTGATCTATATGTATTCATTTTTTTATGCACTAGAGTCAAATTCCACATTTTTAGTAGTAAAAATAAATATGGATTGGATCATATCCCATTTTTTTAAGAAAAAAGGAATATGATTTGCATTAGATTCTATTTTTTAGACTCAAGTTTGAGCAAATATATATGTGAGATTCAAAAGGTCATCGAACTTATTTGAACTTCATAGATATATAACGAAAAACTATTTACGAAACCTTTAAACTATCTTAATTATCTCAAATTAACCCCTATCTATTTTAAATCTCAAATCGGTTTTTCAACAAAAAAAAAAGCGTCATATTCTGATGGTTCAGTCTATCTTTCCTGTTAAATCTAATGGATCTAAGGGTAAAATTTTTTGAAGTATTTAATGGTGGAAATAGAATGAAGTATTAAAATTTGATACTTTTTATTTCTAATGGGCCAATTTGATACTTACAATAGATAAGTTATCAACTTGAGACAATTCAAATGGTTTAATGGATCCGACGGTAGTGTACCTGATATAATGTGTTTCAATTTTTATATCTAGTAATGTAAATTATCCATTGTATCCCTAATTAAAAGATACAAAGTATTTATTTATATGGTCGAAGTTTAATGGAATTTAATTAACTTAGATCAAAACTAGAATTTGACCTCAAGTAAACTAAAATAATAAAGGAGTCGAGTTGGAACTTGAATTTGAACTTTACTATTTTGGCTCGAGCAATACTTGAGTTTGTAGGCGGTGAATCGGGTTGAAAGTAAAAAGTCACCGAAGACTGGCGGAATGCCCTCGATACCAATTCACATGAGTTGCCCTTCTTTCAGAAGGCATGATACCAGTATTCGTATCTTCTTCCGATCTTTCCGAGGCTTTTAGAGTTGAGGCAACAGAGGAAGCATGTGAAAAATGTGTTTGAACTTTCAGTCTCTATTAAACAAGGAACCCATTATTCTTCAGCTGTAGAGGGAAAATTATTAGAAATTTCATTTTAGTTCCCAAATGAACATATTCTAATTCCAACAATGTTCTTTTGGTTTACATACGTTATTCCACCTCAATGTGTTTGGATAAAGTATTATTTTAAATATTATTTTGAATAATTACTATAGTACTTTTATAATGTGATATATGTGAAATAAAAGAATAATTAAAAATATAAAAAATTAATTAAAATATATATTTGTAATATAAAGGAAAATTATGTAAAATAATTTAACAATCGAAACACACTAAAAATTTTTCAAACAAAAAGGGGGACGCAAAGAGAGATAGTACAGTTCTTGCTACGCCACTGTATCTGACGTAGGCCCAAATTTAATGCCCCTATGGATACGAATACTGCATTTTTACGGAGGAGGGGGACAACCGTTCCAGAAGGTTCATGGCCATGATTAGGCCAAAAAAATTTGTGCGGCTCAGATCACTCATTATAACTCGATTTTCATGCCGTGTGTAACCCACAAAAATGTTGTTCTAGTGTACTCGCTGTTGTTCTATTGTTACACTTTGTACAGATGATGTTATACCGTGTGTAAATAGTATTACACCTTCCGGAACGGTTGCTCTGACAACCGTTCCAGCCCCGGATCCCATTTTTACACATGGCTATTAGACAAAATAGACATAAGAACTTCATCGCTCAGATTAAAAAGGAGGACGGCACGTGGTTGGGTTCTTTAACAGAAACCAAATCTTCAGCAATGGAGCATTTTTCTTTGCTATTTGGGTTTAATGTGGACGAACAACTATGGAGTGGTTTTAATTTACCTCTTCCGTGGGTTCCCTCACAAGCCTAGTGACACACCAACCATGCCCCTTCCATTTTTCCGATCATAAAGCCCTTCGATCCCTTTATTTATCTTTCATTCCTTTGAATAAGTAAAACCTGCTCTATTTGAGGGGCCTGTTACGAAGTAAACTCAATTGGTTAAGGAAGTTCAAGTTATGAATGCTTATGTTACAGTAAAAAAGTAGGTTGAGGTTACAAAGTAAAGTTGACTGGTTAAGGAAAGTTTGGGTTACGAAATCACTTATCGTCAATTCATGTCTATCCAAGAGATTGCGTATGGAAAATGTTGAAACTCGATTCATTTTTTATTATCATTTTTTTTTACGAATGAAAAATTTTGAATCTAAAATTTTTTTGTTATAATCCCTTCTATCTTACCGGCCAACCCAATCCTCTACCTAGTTTGATTTGATTCCTTTACAACCTTAGCACGAAATTTTTTCCCCTTGGCAATATTAGCAAGTGCCCCTGATTGCCCGCTCGTTTAACTTAGAGAATGATAAAAAGAATAAGGATACTCACTAGTTATCAACTGCCATATTTTTTTCTTAAATTAATGTGCTCTTTTTTGGAGAAGTGAAACTTAACAATTTCCTCAAAAGATATCATTTGTTGTTCACAAAAGTAATCTTATTGGTGCATGTGTATTACTCCACAATTTTTTTTTGTCATCATCATTATTTTCTATGAATTCTAGATTTAAAATGGAATCCAAATTTGTCCTACTTAATGTTTTTTACTTCTATAATTTTAATCAACATTGTTTTTTAATTTTAATTACCAAACAACTTCAAACCTGTAACTCGGCACTCAGGTGACAGTGTTGTGTGGTGGTTGGCTAGTTTCCGCCACGTTGAGTAAAACTTGCCCTACGTAATAGGGAATAGTACTATCATATTCCGGGGGCCCAACAAAAGATATTGGAATTTTTGGAGTACTGGAGTCCTTTTAATTACTCCCTCCATCCCCATTATTTGATCTTATTTTGAAAATTCAACTTTTTAAAAATAATAGTTTGATTATAATGTTTGCACTTTTCTTTCCAATTTTATCTTCACAAATTCAAAATTTATATTTCAATGGAAGGACTAATGGATGCTTTGACTATGATTAGAGGGAAGGGTTATGTCGGAAAGAGAAACTAAAGGATGTTTTAACTTTTTCGATAGGACAAATATTTTGGGACATCCCAAAATGGAAATTAGTACACTTTCAATAGGACGAAAAGAGTATTGTCTTGCATTAGTTTGTAAGTTCTAACCACACCTTATTCTATTTCTTTTTCCTTTTTTCTTTTTTTTTAGGAAAAGGAGCTATAGTTAAAATTTAAACTGAGTCAATTACAATCATTATAGGGAGTTTAGAGCCTCATACATCTCCACACAACTATTTTCAACATAAACGAGCTTCTTGGGAAAGGATCTTCTAATAACATGCAAGTCTTGCAATATTTGGCATATTTTTCTATTGATTTAGTATGTATCAAGACTTGCACCAAATGGTGCAAGACTTGTGCAAATAAAACAAAAATTGGTGAACACAAACTTAATGAAAAGAGTAAAAAGATATATCAAATATTGTAAAACTTACACCAATCAAGGTGTACGACAAAAGTGTAATAGGGTCTCGTGTAACCGAAAATCCTTTAGTGCTTTTTCGTTCAAAACAAACTCTTAACCACTCATTCTTGATATATGCTAGTGATAGTAAAAATAACTACTACTGCTCCAGAAATTGAGAAGTTTGATACAACGATCGTTCTTGAAGGGTGTACTGCTTTTGGTAATCGATTGTAATTTATCACAAAGGACTCATATAATTTTGATAGCGATAAAAAGTGTTTGTGTTGCCAAACGTTCCAAGGCTTTATGTTGCCCAAAAGAAATATGCAAAATTGGCTGGTAAAGTGTACCCTTTACATATGTTTATTTTCAAGGAATTCTGAGTCTATATGTAGCAGAAGAGAACGAACAATAATGGCCTTTTTGTCTGCCTCATTTGTTCTGCAATTTGCCGTTTATAGTTGAAACACACATCCCCTTTATACATATCACTGGGAATAGGTAATATATGTTCTGGAGTTCTTTAAAAAATATTCTGGATTATTCTTTGCAGTACAGTTTCTGATAGGATTGTCAAAGATGATTTTGTGTGACCTTAAATTAGAGAACAATCTAGTTCTTACCTTAGTGATCATATCCATTATTTGTTGTGAGTTCAGTTTGACAATGAAAGATTGCATCCGTGGATAATAAAGTCTGCTTGGAGGTTAATTATGGCATAAGAGATATATTGAGGAACATTATGAAGATTTATCACACTATTCTACTGTCACCAATAGGAGGAATCAATGATGTAGGCTTATGAAGTAAATACGTTAAGGCGGAAAAAAAGAACAAGCAAAAACTTTTCGTAATCCTGAATTCCAAAATTATGTAATTCTTAGCTTCCCATTGAACATATTTGCAAAAAAAAAAGTCAAGAACCTGAATATTTACTGAAGTACTACTATTCAGAATGATGGTTGAAGTTTTCTAGATTGTTAAATAATTTCTCTTGTTTTCTGGTGTCTTGTAGCAAGTATCACTATTAACAAACGTTTTGCTCTATAAAAGACGAGAATTTTGTTCCTCCATCATGTAGATTTTGCCACTAGCAGTTATTTGGTAGTAGGAACTTTTGTGTGTTTGTTTGGTTCGGCACATAGGAGAGTTTACCTTAATTATTGAGAAAAGTAGAAAGCAACACTCCACAGAATCAGTGCTTTGTACTGCTTAAATTAGGAAATTTGCTCATTGTCTCTGTTCCATCATCCATTCAATCTTGTAAGGTAGATCTCATTATGGTCATTGTTCTCCCGAAGGCAGTGTTTTAAAAATCGAATCGGACCGGCCGGTTCGACCGGTCGAACCGCAAAGCAGCCTTAGCTCCGGTCCGGTTCATGCTTTGGGTTGATTATACTTAAAAATCAGGTTTAACCGTTCGAACTGTGTGAACCTGATTGAAACGTTAAACTAGCGGTTTTTTTTGGTTTTTGTCTATTAAATTGAAAAAAAATTAAAAAAAAGAATATGTTTTCCTTAATCCTAAAAACTAATTATTAAATGCCACATTCACTCACTTTCTTCTCATTTTTTTGCCTCTTATCAAGTTTGTATTTTTATTTTTTTATTTTCTTGACTTTCTCAAAAACTCCAAACTCCAAACTTCTTTTTTTTTTTAAGTTGCAATATCTAAATATCAAAAACTTGAATTAAAATTTAAACTCACAATGTCTAATTTTCATAGACGTGAATTTTGTATAATTTCAAAATATTGTGGTATTTTGAGTTGGATTTAAGATTATTTTTGGGTAAATTCAATTAAGATTGAGATAAAATTTATTTATTTCAACTTATAATTTAAAATTTTTATTTGTGAAAATATTAATTTTTTCATCATATAAAGTCTTAAATTAGTCCAATGCATGTCTTATTTTGTGCATATATATTTATATAAATTATTTTTTAAAAAATTTATTGAAACAGGGTTAAACCGATCCGACCGATTGAACCTCAACCCGAACACCTCACCAGTTCAATTAACGGTCCGAGTTTCAAAATATCGCCCAAAGGTTGTATGTCAAGAAAGTAGTCATAGGTTTTCTGACCATTCAATAATTCCAACACAAAGGTTTTGAATGATTTTGCAGTGGAACTCTTCCAAAATGACCAATTATTGGAACTTGCCTCACATGAAGTGGCTGCACGAAGGCTTCAAGACATAAACACTGTACTTGCTGCTTTGCCTAACAATTGTCGCATAGTTGGCAAGGAGCATAAATTTTATATAGTTAATCCAATAATTCTCTATCTCTTTTTCTGGGGATAACTATCTCTTACTTTGCTTATATACGCTGAAATGACCAATTATGGGGTCCTTGTCTGGCTCTACTTCTCTTGAAGCAAGTCAGTTCAAGAATTTTGTCAATGGTATTGAGGAGGACCAGCCTTTGTTTTTCGTGATATGGACCATTTTTCCCTCCTTTCTTCATCTCTTCCTTCAATATGTTTTATTCTTATGATGTTATCAATTGCATTACAAGTCAGATTGGTAACTTTTCCAACTCAGAACTAGAGCAATATTTGGCGGAGTTTGTGAACGGTATATTTAGCTTAATCTGATCAGCATATTAAATGCTTTATTGACTTCTGTATATTACTTAGAATAGGCTAATTAACCATGACATAGAACTTCTGTATCCGTTATTGCCCTGCCCTATGTTAGGCTGTTGCATTTACTTCAAGGCCGAGCTAATCTTGAACGTTTTGTGAATTAAGGGTTACTTGTGAAGTGTACCAATCTTTCGTTCTTGTTCCTCTCGCAATCAATCATATATTTGTATTGGATTGATACCATTACAAATTTACGCATACAATTAACTTAATCCATGTTAGTTAATGTAGCTAACTTCTCCTGATCATGTCAGAAACATTCGGTGCCAATGGTTTTTGAGCTATTTTTTCCCTGGATATTGAAATGAATAAAGTATGGAAGTGATAATAACTAAAGAGTAACCTATTCATTTTTTAATTTGTTAAAGTTATTAACATACGAATTGTGTTAGAGAGATACACCTCGAGAGAACTCATCAAAAAATCCAATATATAAGAGATATGAGTCAGAAACTCAATTTTGATTCAAAAGTTTAAGTTATTAGGTTTCAAACTCTTACTTGCATATCTAAACTTTCTCCATCTCTCGAATCAATGTGGTACTCATGAACCTAATATTCTTTTCGTTTATGAGTAACCCTTCACATTGAATCCAAGTTTACAAACTCTTCTCTAAACCCACTTTAATGCTCAATACAAGTGCACCTTAACACCTAAAGTCATCTCTTCTTGCAATTATAGACCCACTCTTCTTTAACATCCAAATTGGATTACAGACCCCTTAACAACCCATGACTCTTTGATCTAACACCAATAAGACTTCCTGCCAAAACCATGACGTACCTAATCCAACACCAGCCAAATTCTTTGGTACTTTGGTCCACCACTAAGAAGAGAAATTTTACCAGTCCAATTTACTATGAGTAGTCCAGACTCATAATCAGAAGCTCTGATACCATTTATTGGGATCCAAGCATGAAACAAAGAACTATTGAGATATCAAATATACAACAATTTAATGACAAGTAAGTCACAAATATGAAAGATAAATTATACATAAGATTTAATATGGTTCAACTCTATCATGGATCCTACGCCCACGGAAAGAAAATCAATTCATCACTATGAGAGGAAATCCTATAGAAGAATACAACTTGAATCCAATCCCAACCCTTATATACCATCTCTCATATTTCAAGAATCCTCTCTCACCCTATGTATAAGATTGCATGTTGCCCTTACATGTCACTTTGTTGTATGACAAACCCCACCTATTTATAAGCTACATTGCTTGGCTAATACTCAAATAATAATAGGAAATAATTGTTAATTCCTAATCTTATATAGAACAGAAAATAATTTCTAATTCCTAAATTTATAAAAATAAGAAATTTCTTGGCTATTACTTCAAGTAACTAAAACCAAATAGGAAACTAAAACCAAAACAAGAAACCTGTCTGAAAGAAATTAACCCAATTTCCTAACAAGTTGATGTGAACTTTTTATCGTCCTTAAATTTAACATGCTTATTATAATTGAATGTTATGTTAATGTAGCCTAAAACTCTTAGAAAATTATTCAACATTTTTTATTGTATTGGCGCTTGGAAGGCAGTGAATTTATATCCGCTGGGAGAAAACTCTTTGTGTTACAAAATGGATCTGATGTTCATCAGAGTACAGAAACTTCGGAAGATTTTTTTTTTTGGTTTATCTGTACTTTTTTCTTTTGTTAGTATGTGAAAGATCTTTTCTTTTAAAAGCCGATTATCACTTCATTTTGCGTACTCAATCTTTCATAAGACCTCATATATACAATTAACAACAATTTTTGTTCGTCTGTATAGTGGACAATCGTGATAAAGTAACTAATGATTTTCCTTTGCTTGATGGATTAGACATTTGAAATTCAGTTCTACTGCAAACTCGTGGGCAAATATGCAACTTTCTAAGATTGCAGGAACCATTAGCATCCGTTTCTTTCAAGTTTATTTCACAAATTTGCTCAAGGTTCTTCGTCTTTTGAGGAGATGTGGCATTCAGATCTAGTTGAATTTTAACTTATTATTGTTTAACCTATTCTTGATGACACCTGTTTCTTGCATGGGAGGAGATTTATTTATCAATTTAAGAGTAGGCACTCGCCTCCTTTCGAGCTAGTTTCTCCATTTGACACTTTGCAAAACTTGTGTCTTTCTGAATGTTGACATTAATTAGACAGTTTGTTCCTTTTGCTATTGACTTATGTAACGAGAAATTGCAGAAAATTTTGCATTTAGGAAGCGAATAAAGTTTATCATAAGCAAATATTATGTAAACAAATTGTCTGGGAATTCTTTCATAATAATGGTGTTGTTCTTCTAGCGTTCACTCTTAGTAGTCCCAATTATGATCGATAGGACCATTTAAAAGTGAGGAAGCATTATTCAGATGTTGCGGCCATTTCTTTCATTTGTTACATAAAATGTTTGGAGAAAATGTGAGCAAATTCTGGTGTGGTGGTTGTTTCGTGCTTTCACTAAAATTGAAAAGCAAAGGCATGTATTGTGCTAACAATTATGTATGGTTACGTGCTTTGCAGTTTCTAATTTTGACTTGGATGCTGCGACTTGTGTGATGAGGTTTGTTGATGTTGTAGGTGAAAATGGAACATTTATTAAGACCTTCTACTGGACTCAAGGCTTTTCCACTCTGAAGTAGAATGAAATGATTTTGTCCTAAATACTACTTTCGGTTTCTATACCTTTGCCTCCATGTCTCGTCTAATTTGAAGCAAGACGAAATGCAGCTTACCGCTTGTACACTTTCGAACAGGGGTGTCAACTTGTTGGATTTGGACCCAGAACTGACCTGGATCCGATAAATTTTTTCTGATTTCGATTGAAAAATTATTCCGATGCCCGAACCGGATCCCGGCCCGTTCACTATAACAAAAAAAGGGTCGGATACAGAATATAAGATTCCGATCCGTATCCTGTTTGGACCCGAATAATATATTAATAATTATAAAATATAAATATTTCTAAATACATTTTCTTTACCAAATTAACAATTTAATAATGACTTTATAGATTAATTTGTGATTAGTTTTGGATTGACTATTGCGAGTTATTTGTGATGTTAAGCTTCCCCGTTTGGCCTTCCCTTCGGTTACTACCGATTCAACTTCAACTTGTATGATTTGTGCAATGATTTATTGTAACTGATTTAAACACAATCCTATCTGTGACATAATCTGTAGCAATTACGTAATTCAACTTGTAGTATGATTTGCGCAATGATTCTAAATGAAACTGATTTAAACACAAAACTCTTATAGGTCTCTGAAAATTCGTGGCATAATCGGTAGTAATTATGTAATTTACTAGATTGCATTTTTTTCATAAGTGAGAGCATTTGAACCAAAAACCTCTTACAACGTCTCCCATCTCATCATCCAATCTAACCTTCCCTTGTGTAATTTACATGATTTTACATGAAACTGATTTAAACACAATGCTCTTATAAGTTTCTAAAAATTCATGGCATAATCGATAAACACAATGTTCTTATCTGTTTCCGAAAATTCGTGACATAATCGATAGCAATTATACAATTTACTAGACTGCATTTTTTTCATGAGTGATAGCACTTGAACCAAAAACCTCTTACTTACCGCGTCTCGTATCTTACTACTCAATCTAACTCTCGCCCTCGTAATTTACAAGATTGCATTATTATTTTAATGTTTTATTTTTACTTTTTTTTATTTATCTATTCTATTGCTCATTACTGTGTACAACACTTGAACATATCATTTACTTAAAGACTCAAGCGTTCCTGCAAAACAATTTCATATCTTTCCACCAATACAAGGGTTCTGAATCCCATTAACAACAACCCAAATAAACAAGGAGAAAAGGAAAAAACAAGAAACCTCAACTATTTCTCTAGCTTGGCTTCCATGGCTGATCCATATTGAAGGGAGCAATGCTGAGAAGAAGAGATGGCAAGACAAGTGGTAGAAACAAGTGGGCTTAGTTGGTGGTTGGTGGCCGTGATAATGGAGTATGAGAATTGAGAAACACCAGTAGAGAGAGAATGGTTAGAGAATATCTGTTCCTACTTTGTTTGGTCTGGTCATTAATGAGAAGCAAAATTGTTCCTACTCAGGAATGATGATTGAAGTATTTTGGGTCTTCCATTACCATAGATTCATTGTCATGGTAGAGTACCAAACACTTGATGGCCATACCCATTGAATACCCCCAAAAACCCTCGAACCAACGGGTGGTAAGTTCATTCAGCGGTCAAGGCACACACACTCCCATAAATTCTCTCAATTGGTTAGGCATGACTCTATCCTAAGATATTCACAACACTGCCTAATTATTCTTTTACATTACAATACTTGGATCCAGAAGAATTATTAGAAGTGCATTAGAAAAGTTTGGGGTCACCTAAAATTGTCATGAAAATAAGGACGCAGTCCATTAGATTCACCTGACAACCAATACCAATAGGCAAAAGACAAACTGAAGGTAAATGAATGAATAGTAATTAGAGCTAGAGATAGATAAAATCCTGGAATAAAAGAAGCAAGAATACACAACCAAAAGTTCCAAAACCCAACTCAGCTCAAAAACAACAATAGCTAATAAATACCTTATCATAATGCGAAATTAAAGAAGAAAATTGTATCAATAACTGAACTTTCAGAAACTTCTGTCCTGTCAGGTGACCTACTAAGGTTCACAGCGAGAATTACCCCTAGTTTTACATAAATACTGGGAACCAAATCTTAGTAGCAAACTATAATATCCTCCATTTCCTCTCCAATTCGTAGCATATACGTCTCACACAGGCACCCGCACTCAAGGGAAGTGCAGAAACTACAAGTACAAAATCCAGATATGATATTAACATATAAAGAAAACGAAGAAAAAAGGCCAATTCATATGCAAAGCCATTTTACTCACAGGAAATGTGAATTTTCAAGCATGTAGACTCAAATAAAAACAGTACCTGATATAAGATCATCTGTGTAGTCATCATTAATTTTCCCATGAGCCATGGCACCAATCTGTTGGGAAGTTTTCAAAATTTTAGGAGTGGTCTACCAGAAAAAATGATAGTAAATCTAATTAAGACACAACTAATCCAAGGAGACCTAACCACGAATACAGGAGTGCAATCATTGCCTACATCATCAACATAGTCGCGCAACCTTACAGCCTTTGGCGAACTAACAGAGAGCCCTGAAGCAAAAAAAGTTTATCCATTGTCAAATAAACAAAAGAAAGATGCATTTTCCATGAAATGAGCAAATCAACAGATTACCTATTATTCGAGAATTAACAGGCAAATGCTTGACCAAAGGGTTCTCAATCAACTGCATTAGTTTCTCACCCCCACCCCTAGCTTTGATACTAAACTTCTGCAATAACTGGGCTGCATCATTTAATAAAGTGATACAGGGAACACAAACGAGCAGAATGAGAGTAGGCAGATGGAAAGAGCACATATAATAAACATAAAACAACACAGAAGACTCACACATCATAGCACAAAATTTGCCCAATGTCGGCGGTATGCGAACATGTGGCTTGATTTTGATAAGATGCCCAAGATCAGTTTTAACGAACACAGCCTGAACCATACCAGCCATATTAAGTCGGCTGCCCAATATATCAACGAGAATCTGGAGATAAAAGATGTAGCAAAATAGATGGTCAATGTGAGTAAAATTTTGAATTAAAAAAAAATGGGCTCAAGCAATAACAATAGACGAATAAATAGCACTTTATTGCCACAATGGGATCATTAGTTGACAGAACATTATACATCCTTTGCACATAGTCATATGGAATACAAGCGTTCACAGGTAGAAGAAGAAACAAGGAAAACATTCCATGCAGATAAATTAGAACATCCAGATACAAAATCAATAGATTTTACTATTCTATGCCTTGACATATAAACCAGCTGCCATACTTCACGCTTTTTTTCCTTTTATTTTTGTATTTTGATTTTCGGCCCTATGGAGGGCTGAAGACCCAAAGCTATTCACAAAGATGTTGCTCTCGGCATATAGACCCCTCTGAATTCTGCTCAAGAAGGCTCCTTGATTTAAATGCTATATTGAAAAGATAAGAATCGTCCACAATGTAAATTATTAATGGAGAATGGGAAAACATGAAAGCAGCAGAAAAGTAACTAAATACCAAATACTACTCCTTCAGATGGATGTTCATTTATACAACAATAAACAAATGGAAAGGCCTACAAAACACAAGGTGACAGATGCATTTCTAATGCATTTAAGTCAGAGAAAAGCAGGAATCTCTTCACTTCTAAAGTGACCGACAAACGAGAGGCCATAAGTGGATGAATGCATACTTAACGCTGTTGGATATTCACACCCCATGCTTTTCTCTTTACCTACTACTGCATATAGGTAGAGGCACCCAAAAAAAACACACGCGCGCACACACACGATTCTAATTCATTTTTAAGCTTTGGATTTTGTCAATACTATGAAACTTGGATACAGATAACCCAATGGAAACCCTATAGATTACACAAAATAACTTAGTACCAAACCAGAGTGAATGTGAGAGAGAGGGGAAGAGAGAGAGAGAGCTTTGTCAAAGTCAAGTGTAATCAAGTAGACCTGTCTAAATGCTTTTCCTTCTTATCTTTATCTCCAAAGTCCTAGTCAACTAAGTCAATTACCCTTTCTATTAATCCTTACCCTCGGACCCTCTTCTCCAATCTAAGGGTATCAACATTCAAAATACATGATAAATTCCAGGGAAAAATGAACTCATAGTAATTTAATATTCTTTCTTTCACGTCATTAGGAGGAAAGATTTCAGGAAAGCCACATGGAAAGGTGTGTAATAATCATGGAAAACCATAGAATTTGTAATCATGTTTAAATAGATTTCAAATTCACATGCTTAAGAGATTTTATGATGCTGGAATTTTCAAAACCTGGAAACTTCATAGAAAATGGCAATGCAAATTAAAGAACCTCAGAAACTTACATGTCCCATTGGTATTGCGAAAGCAACATACAAAAGTAAAAGAACATCTCCTGAATTAAGAAGTAAAATGGTAATAAATGATTTATACAGAGAAACAGCTAACTTATTTGGTTCTCCTTTGCCTGCCTGCTCCATTACTTAAATAAACACTAGGTAATGCCTCTATACCATATTACCATGACACCAAGATTTAGACTACATCTAAATGAGAAGCTGCCAGGGCTTGAAAACTAAGTAATGATAAAGGATCATCCTTAACAAGAAATAAATAGGAAGCTATGACTCGGAACGAGGGTTTAGCACAGTAACTCTCATAAAAAAAAAATCTTTACTGAAATTTTAGTCGGCAAAATACCAAAAACTACAATATTAATTAAATAAGCAAGGCCCTGAGATTTATGCATGGAACTTAGTCATTTCTAAGTTCCTAAAGTAAAAAATAGAACATGGATGACAGACATAAAGAAATATGCACACCCACCACGCACGCTCACAAATACACACACACATATATATAATGTATGTACATTTATATGTATATGTATGGAGAGAGAGAGAGAGAGAGTAAATATACAATTGTCACTCTGGGCGTATATGCAAACATATTATACAAACTTGTTTATATGCCTCTCTCTATGTATACCAAGATAGATGATTATGACATTTATACCACTTACAACTTTAAATAGAAATTATATGTACCTCTAAATCTGCCAAGACTGATCAGTCATAAGCAGAGTATGTCAAGAATAAAGGACTAATAATTTTTTAGTTACCTTGAATGCTTCTGAAGAAAAACAACAAACAAAATTTGGGATAAAGATTTCGTACACATCTTCTACTTTGGATGTTGAACCTCAAACTGATTTCAACTCGCAAGTACAATCTAAATGCAGGAAAAACATTGAATATCGCTTGCAGAAAAAGAAATAAAAATGAACCATCTAGAGGGTGTTAGCCTACCCTAAACTTGGTAGAAAAAGGACCAAAAACAACTGAAGTTTACCAAACAAGATCATTGATTTTCCATATGCAGTGGTTTAATTTACAACAACGGTTAATTACAAATTGATTGTCACAATATTAAAAGGAAAACCTCGCCAACTTGACCAAGAAACTAAAGCCAAAGAAAGACGATCCATCAGAGGAATGGGAAACACTAGGTTTCTGAGGTCACATTTGACTGTATAATTACGGATCACACATTAGATTCCCTAGATGCAACTTCAAGTTAATTAACTTGTATCTAATTTATCCCTCAATGAAACCAGCCTATAACACAAATAATTCTCTCAGCCCTCAATTGCACAACTCACAATCTTCAGAAAGAAAACATACAGGTGTATGTCTAGCACATGAACATTGTAAAATGTGAAAGCAAAGAGCATATCAATATCATTTTAGTCTAAACTGACGCATCAGAGTTCACAAAAATCTCATAAAAAAACCCCAGAAAAAATCATGAGTGGATTGATAACAGAAACAAAGGAATTTCCTTGAGATATTCACAGTATCATCTTCAGGTAATGCGTGAAAAGCCATAAAACTACTTTAAACACTCTGCAAGTAATATCTTCAAGGTAAATTTCCAAATTCAACAACTCTGTCTAGATCATAGCATTCATCAAGTAGTGCTTTCATGAAGATTACCTCATGGACAATATCAGGTCTGTAATCATAAGGATTCATGTTCTTCTTCCTTAAAAAATCAGCATGCTTGTCGGGATTCAATATCTCATATGTCTGCGGGAAAATAAAAAGAGACAGCAGCTTGAAATTTAATAATGCATCAAGTGTTGAGCCTAATTCTGTAACATCCTTTGAACAAACTGAAGAAAACAAAAACAACATAAATATTTAGAGAATGAAAAAGTTAAAGAGTAGTATCCTCATGTACCCTGCCAACATAAGCAGGCACAAGTGAAGCTTTTTCAAGAACAAACACTACACCAGATTTTGGATGGTTGCTCGAAGGCACTGGTGGAATTCCCGGAAGTATATCCTCAGAGTCACCAGCTTTTGCCTCCTCTTTTCTGGCTTTTGCCATGTCTTTCTTCCTCTCCTCATCTTTGCTGACAGCATGTTCATGTTCTTTCTCTCGTTCATGCTCTTCTCTAGAATGACTTAGAAGCTTCTTCACTGAACAAGGACGCAATATGCTTTTCCTCTGTCTTCTTTTTACCCTAATTTAAAAAATAATAAACGTCAAAATGGGAAACTGGCACATGGCAGAGTACAATGGGATAAATGATATGATCCAGAGCCCTCCCCCCCCCCCCCAACTCTAGTCCACGAAGATCTCACATACGAAAGTTATTCAAAGTTTCAAGTTGTGCCGTTCATTTGGTCTTGTTGAGCAAGGGCTTATTTGTCATTTTAGTTGCTGTTTAGTTATTTTATTCTTGTTAATAAATTCAGCCAAACAGCCCTTCTAGTTGGCCGAATATTAGATAGCCCATTTTAGTTATTTCGGCCCAAAGGGATCCTAGTCTAGCCGAGTTTGCTTAGGTATTTTTTAGTTCAAGTGATTCCAATTCACTTAAGGTCTAGTTTAAGTGAATCCAATTCACTTTAGGTCTTCTAGTTTTGTATGGCTATATATAGCCCAAGTAAGAGACCTTCAAAATCGGTTTTTGATCAATAAAATTTCGTGAGTTAATCACTTTTTTTTTTCCAAGAGAGCTCCTTTGAATATTTGAGAATCTTTCTGAAGTTATTCATACTGAACTTATCAACCAACTATCTCCTTGGTTGTGGCGTTCTACTACGTATAATTTGATTCGCTAATTCGTTAAGTCGCGGGTTGAGATTGTATCAATATTGTTCGCTACTTAGAGGGTTAGATTGGGTCACATTCTCCGCTGTTGGTGTCATTGTCTAGATCGTGCCCAACTATGTATCACATCAATAATACAAAACAACAGGAAAACATGCAAAACAGAATAAGGCACAAAAAGAATAGCATGCTAAAACAGTCAAGATCTGCTATTAAGATAACTGAATACACTCTTCTCAACTAATCAGAAATGCAGCCAAAGACCTCTGGTCATAGCCATTTTAACTTATCATTCTTCCAGGTTTCAGTTCTAGTGGATAACCATTACCATTCCAAAATTAAATTCAAAGAAAACCAGATAAATTAAATTGTGAGCATGTACACCTGATGCTGAAGAAGGCTTGGGATATTGTAGTTCAACAAGCTACAACTAAGTCCTTGATCATTGTAAAGAAGGCTTAAGAAAGAAATTCCACTGCCTTATCATTCCAAGTAGGTATTATCTCCAGCATGCACATACTAGATAAAACAGACATGTATTAAGTTTCTCAGTAGAGCCACAAAACCATCTCTAAACCACATCTATACAAACTGCACAACAAAATATGACAACCTAGCAATGTTTGCCTATGTCACAAAACATACAAAGTGGTCTTGCATTTATCAAAAACTTAATAAAACAATCCCAACTTGAAATTCAAGGAAAACTCTGTTAACAGTATAGATATAAAAAATGAAAAGTCATAGAGCAAAACTCCAACAGCAACATAAGCAATATTTATTAGCACTGAAAAAGATACTGTAAAAATAACTAAAATCATGTCAAGAAATGGTAGGAACAAATCTACTTATTCCAATACAACCAAATAATTTCACTCCCAAAAGAATAACAAATATTGGTGTCAAAAGAAGTACAAACAAAAAATGGTGAATGATGGTTTTTGGTGGTAGTGACATAAAAAAAAAAATTATCAATCTACTCCTTATCTTGGAAAATCTAGTCCATAAAGATTCCTCTGCTACTTGCAAAAATGACACTGAATTCAACTACAGATCAGAAAGAGGACAAAGCTCTCCAACAAATTTCAAGAGCCAATAGCCAGTTACCAAAGACTCCGCTGATTATAGATAAGTCGATAAGGAAAACATCGAGGCAATCCACGTGCAATAACCATCACCAGCTCTTTCAACTGCACAAGAGATGCAAAAAGTATAGTATCAACTCTCACGCGTCATTAGTAGCATGCAATGCCTCCCAAAGAATTAAAACTTCTCCATGTAATAGTTCAATATGCAGCTCCTACATTACATTCTTCCAAACTCTTATTTCAAGCAACATTGAGAACAACATTAGTAGATAGTTATACCAATTATCAGGCCAAAATTAACCAGTAACGTTTAGAGAAAGCACGTCCAGCATCTAAGGAAGCAAGTACAACACGAAGTACAGAATTCATCAATTTCATACGATGGCCATGGCCAGTTTAACGAACAAGGGGCAGCAGCAAATAATTGTTCAAAGGTATTGCAAGCTCAACCAAATCACCAACTTCTGAATCAATGGCATTCATACAAGTAGTTGACCTTGTAATTTTATACTGATTGAACTATCTTAGTACATGCAAAAGCTTCAGAGAGAGTCAACGAAAGGTGCTGAAGAATGCTTATCACTGTCTAAAGTAATAACCATTTTTCCGAAATTCAAAAGCAAAGGGGGCATGCCTGGTTCAGTGACTTGGACGGGCTGCTCCAAGAAGGAGCAAACGAGTCGGAGCGGCTGATGCCGGGTGTGTGGACTCAGTGAATCTAACATGCAACGAGTCATGGGACTCGATCAGTTTCATTAATCAAAAATTTATGCAAAGACAATGCCAATCAATTCCCAACAACATCCCAAAATAATGATAAGTGAAATCCAATTGGATAAAATCAATGAAAGAAAATTGCACCAGAAACAATCAGAAACTACTCTACTTACCTGTATTTATGCCAAACCTGCCTCCCCAAAAAGCCACTGAAAGAACAGCGATTGGGAGGGAAAGAAGGAGAAGGGGACTAAGACGGGCGACTGGTTTAGCTGGGGAGTGGCCGTTGAGTGGAATGGGTACTTTACCGTGCTGGCGGGTTTAAGATGTTAGCGAAGGCCGTAAAAAGGGTTTTGCGGGGGATTTTGCCAACTGGGCAGGCTGACTGGTGCGAGGGAAGAGAAGGGAAGCAAAGGGCCTAGTGGGAAAAAGAAAGTGATTTCATCAATCTTGTTTAAGATTAAATCTGGAAGCAAAGAATCAAAATATTGAAACTAGATATTGTTAGATTATGGAAGGGAAAAAAAAAAGGAAAGGAAAATATTATGTGTTAATGAGAATTTTACCCATAACTTAATATAGTCTAATTTTAAATTTTTTTAATTAACTTAAGTTTTCTTTCTCTCTATTTTTGCCCACTTTTGGCGAACTTCTCTATATTTTCTAAAAACAAGAAAACATCACAAAAGTGGTATCAGTTGGGGTTGGGTTCTAATTTAAGGGTAGTCGCAAATAGTATGTTGCGCCCCATTTTTTTGTAAAACGAGTGATGTGTGGATCGAAAATTGGTGATGTGGTGTTTAAAATAAAAGAAAAAGGCCATGTGACTTTGAAATACGACAGTTTGACCAAAAATAGTAATCTAAAAAGGTTTTGGTAAAAATATAGGAGTCACCACTTGGTATTGAATTAAGGTGTACCAAGTCACCCAAAAATGTGGATTTTAAAAATGTAAAACCTTTTTAGATTGACTCCAAAATCTACGACAAATCAGAGAAAATGGTTCGGAGGTCACAGTTGAAGAGAGACAAGGCAAAGACAATGTCTAAGGCACCCTCTCAACCTAACCTAAGATAATTACATGATTTAGTCATGATTTTCCTAATTTCTAACCAAAAGATGTATCACATTTAGATGTAACTAACATGGATGCAATCCTAAATCTAATGATGAATCGAAAGGGACAAATATCTCTTAGAGGCTTAATCGGACTTGATCATATGAGTTGTGATAGCCAAGGATAAACCCTCCAAGAGGTCACAAATAGTGCCAATGATGTAAAAATGAGTGAAATGAATGTGTGCAATGTGAACAAAATGAGCGTGTGTGAAGTGAGAATGTGTAAAACGGTAATATGCAAAGTGATAATATGTAAAGTGAGAGTGCAAAAGTGATAGTGGGCAAAGTGATAGTGTGCAGAGTGAGAATATGTAAGATGAGAGTGTGTGAAGTGAAAATGTGCAAAAAATGATAGTGTGTAAAGCGGGGGTGTGCAAATAGAAATGTGCCTTCAAAATGCATGAGCCCTAAAGGAATGCAAACAAGACGGGTACGAGAGACTAATGTTCATGACTCAATTTTCCCTTTAGTAGAGGGAATACGAGCGTGCTAAGGCTAGAAAGCCAAACTCATCCATATCCCATACTCAAGGAGTTATTTCCTGCTCTAATCAGGCAAATGTACTAATCTACCCCTAATTTCCTAAATGAGATGTAAATCTAAATGTTATATACACATAGGGGCAAGGGATATTTTATTAGAGGAAATATTATATGCAAAATGATAAAGATCCTAATACTAGAAAAAATGCATGACATGCAATGTAATCATGCAAACATGATCTAGCGAGGGGGATTCCTAAGGGTCTAGCGTTTGGACTAACCCATATCTACAAATTCTCACTAGCGTTGGACTCGTGAGAAAATCGAAACAAAGAGTCACAACTAGCGTTGGACTAGTGTGGATTCGAGAAAGGGGGCCACAACTAGCGTTGGACTAGTGTGGTGACGACATGCACTTGTTACAATCAAATAAATCATGTAAGACCTAATAAAATCACATAATATCACATAAACACATAACACATAATCATAATATCTAGATGCAAGGCCCTAAGAAAGCGGTAACACATAGCACATAGGCATGCAAATCACACAAAACACATAAAGCAAATAGAGCCCTAACTATTACATTAAGGGGGGGGCCTAACTACAATCTAAGAGGGGGGAAAGGAATAAAATAATTAAATCCCTAACTATTACATACTTTGGCATTTAAATGCCCCCAAATAATTAACTAAAGAAAATGAAATTAAAGAAAAGCAAAGTAAATAACTAAATCAAACCAAACAAAATAAAATAATAAAATAAAAAATAAAAAACGAATTAAAGCATGCAAAATTCATGAAAGCACGTAGGAGTACGTGGGAAAAATAAAATTAAAGGGATAGAGGTTACCTCCCTTGCAATGGTAATCAAATGAAGAAAAAATTAGCTTTAAAACAATAAAAATGTCAAGGCACCAATTAAATAGTAAAATATAAACAAAAACACAAAAATAAGTTAAACCAACAAATCACCAAATCCTTCCCAATTGCAACTTAAATGTAATCAAATAATGCATAGTTACAAAGAAGGTAAATTATCAATCAAATTTCTAAAATAAAAACTACTAAGGACCCAATAGCAAACATTAACCAATCATTCAAGTCCAATTAAAATATTTTGGGAACTTCAAAGGTCCATAAGTAATGAAAAGGTCAAGTAATGGTTCAAATTGCAATTACTCTAGGACCTAATTGCAAGAAATTAGAACATAATTGGGCCTTTGTAGCATTGCTTCAAAATCACAGGGACCAAAGTGTAATTTTCCTTTTGTTTTTCATGCATGCACACGAAGTCTTCTGCCATTTTCTGAGTTTCAACGTCTATGAACCGTACAAAGCAAAATCTCATACCAACGAGAACATGCACTTCATGTATTTTATTTCCATAATCAAATGCTAAAGATTCATCAATGGAAGCAAAGCATGTTCAGCAAACGAATTGTCCAAGACAAACATGACAGAGAAGCAAGACATGCAAGCAATCAATGAAGGAATGGAGAAACACTTCTGCAACAACAAACCAGCCCACTCTGGCTGTGTGTATTCTAGGCGTGACTAATACTCATCAAAAGAAAACCCAACATCTGACTAATTTATCAAAGAAAGACATGAAACAAAGGGAACCATGAAATGGAAGAGATAAACAAGAGAAAACAGCACATAAGCACTAACGAATAGATTGATGTCTATCTATATTCAGATTCTTAGGCCAATCTGGCAAACTGGAGAAAACATATTCTTCTAGTTCAAAACATTACTCAGTGAATCAGCAAACAGGGCAAACATTTTTTGCAGCCTTTAATTGTCTTCAAGAAAAGTAGTTCCACGGCAAACTATATCAGCAATTTTTGCACACCACATACATACTAAACCATCATCTGATACAAAAAAACAGCAAGAACCGACTCCAAAATTCCTTGTTTCTTTTCCTCTCTCCAACTAACAAACACAAGTTAGCCAGAATCCCTCTCACGCGTATACAGAAAGATGCACGAAATCTCATCTTTTTGATTCAAGACTTTGTTTAGGCATTTTATCAAACACTAAATGGGCATGGAAATTTCAGCAATTCCCTACTCAAATGAGGTCTCGGTTGGCCCCAAAACTGACAGCAAAACCAGAAATTTCAACCCAATTAACAAATAAAGCAGTAATCTTTCAGAAAACGTAGGCAAATCCACCAAGAAATTGTGATAAAAAAAACAACAGAGCTTCAAGCGGCCATGCTTGAAAAACTGAAATTTGAAGGAAGAAGATAGCTTACAAAGCTATACAGGTGATGATTGACGGCGATGATGGTCGTTGATTCCCGCCGACTCCAGCCTTTTCCAGCCGCTCCTTCGTTCTTTTCCTTAGCCTTTCTCTCCTGTTTTTGTTTTGCTGTTCCAGGTTTATTGCCGAAGCCTTTTTCCTCTGTTTTTCTTTTTTCGTCCCAGATTTTCCTTCTTCTTTTCTAGCTCTCACTCTCTCTCCCAAGCTCCCCCCAGTTGTTGTTTTTTTCGTTCTTCCTTTTTTCCTAGCCGCTGTTTCTCCTTTTCTTTTTCCTCCCAGCCGGCCATCCAATCCCTCTTTTGATTTTTCTTTTGATTTTTTTTTCTAGGAAAATCGTCCAAAACCTCCATCATATTTTGTAAAATGATTTTTTTCGTCCCTCACTTTTAAAAGTATAATTTTATATCCCTTACATATTCACATCGATCAAATTTAGTCCCTAACTAGATTTCCGATCATTTTTTGACCGAAATCCATCACGTGCAAAACACGTGATCATTTTTGAAGGGTAAATTAGTCAAATTATATTTTACATAATCTGATCTATAGTCCTTCACATTTTATAAAACAAATTTTTTCGTCCCTCACATTTTATAAAATAATTTTTTCATCCCTCACATTTCACAAAATGAATTTCTCCATCCCGCACATTTCAAAAAATGAATATTTCCATCCCTCACTAATTATGTATGTGAGGGAAACCCTAAAAAAAAACTGTGTGTAAATACATTTTGTTTAAACACATGTATTTGTCTATTTGATTTTGCTTAATAATACGAATAGCATAAATATATATATGTGTTTATTTGATTTCACTTAACAATACGAATACCATATATTATACGTGATCATTTGATTTCATCTGTTATTAGCTAGTAAATAATCTTGCATCCATTGTCAAGTTGACCAATAAAGCTATTTTCGGTCAAAATACAATAAGAATATGCAAATTAAGGTTCTATTGGTAAATATTAGTCATAATCATACAAAAAGAGAAGATAGCCCACAAGTTGGGCCTAATTACATACATGTGTTTATACTATTATTATTAAGCAAAATCAAATAGACATATACATGTGTTTAAAAAAATGTATTCACACACATAATTAGTGAGAAAAGAAAATTTCATTTTTTGAAATGTGAGGGATGGAGAAATTCATTTTGTGAAATGTGAGGGACGAAAAAATTTATTTTATAAGATGTGGAGGACTATAGATTAGATTATGTAAAATATAATTTGACAAATTTACCCTTCAAAAATGATCACGTGCCTTGCACATGATGGATTCCGACCAAAAAATTATCGAAAACCTAGTTAGGAACTAAATTTGTCCGATGTAAATATGTAAGGGATATAAAATTACACTTTTAAAAGTGAGAGACGAAAAAAGTTATTTTACAAAATGTGAGGGATGTTTTGGACGATTTTTCCATTTTTTTTCCTCGAAGTGTCTCTAACACCTAACCCCTTAGGTGCTTTGTTGCCCAACACACAAAAGGACACTTGTCCCCATTGCATGCCCCCCACTTGTCATTTTTACTTTTTTCTTTTTTCTTTTTCTCTTTTCTTCTTTTTTCTTTTTCTGAAATTTAGTAGATAAAAAATGCTTTTAACCTTAAATCAAATAAAATAAAACCTAAAATCGAAACGAATAAAGCTAAAATTAAATTAATTAAATAAATAAAGTTTAAAATCAAAAATTTGGTGTCTACATAGTAAATGAAGTTTCATAAAAACAAAAGGGTTATTATCACTTTACCCCCTTAACGTTTGGTGTCACTATCAATTTTCTCTTTAATGTTATTTTTTAGTTACTTTACCCCAAGACTAACGGTCAAACTTAACGAAATTTGTTAATTAAAATAAAAAGATAAGTTTAACCCTAAAATTTATTATCACTTTACCCCCATAAACTATAACCTCATTATGGATTTACCTCATAGAGTTATTTTTTAACCAATTTATCACACCATTAAACCAATTTAGCAAGTTAAAAAACTTTAGAGAAAGTACCCTCCTCTTTGTATGATAAAAACAATAAAAAATTTAAAATGGCTCTTTTCATTTTTAGCATCAAGAAAAAAAGTCAAAGTATTAATTTTTTTCTTCTTGACAATCTTATTAATATTAAAACTAATAGAAAAATTAGGAGGGGGAGAGAGAGATAGAGAGAGAGCTCAATTCATTTTTTTAAATACAAATAAGAAAGTTAAATATTTTTATTATTTTAAAATTATTTTACTTTACTGTTTACCACCAGATTTCAATCATAATCCCAACAGGCTTAAATTAATACAATAATGTTAGATTTTTTTATTATTTCTTTTATAAAATCTAATTTTCTATCTCCTTCTTTCCTATCTCTTTTCTTTTCCTAATATTGATAAGTATGAAAAAAGAAATTTGAGAAAATCCTTTTATTTTTATATTTTTGGATCCCTTAAAGTGAAAAAAGAAGAATAATCATTCCAAATTTTTTATTTTTAATTATATATATAAAAGGGTCAATATATTTAAAAAAATTTTACCAAACTAATTAGATTAACGATAAAGTAAAATGCCTAGAAAATAATGTTAGGAATTAAAGCGATTATATCACTATAATTTAAAAGAATAAAGTAATAATAACAATATAATATTGCTATAGAATAAAAGGGTATGTCCAAAATTTTTAATATGTTGAGTTAAATTACTTATGGGGGTGAGTGACTAAAAGATGATGTTAGGGGGTAGACTAATAGTAGTGATATAGTTGAAGGGGGTAAAGTGATAATAACCTTAAAAAATGATTTAAATTACATTTTTTTTGGACGAAGTAAAAGGATCAATTTTGTTTAGTTAGTTATTTATTTTTGAAAAGGCTTCACCACACCCCAAATGGGGGGCAAAACTCGCTTTATTTTTGTAAAAAGAAATCGCCGCTGATTTGAGGTGTGACAAACCATTTATTTTTTTATTTCTAAAAGGAATCACAGCTGATTTTGTACCACTTAACCCTAGATCCTAAAGCCATAAATCCTAATCCGTAACCCAAACCCTAACCCTACCTTATATGTAAATCCTAACCCTAAAAGTCTAAAATTTAATTTACCACAAAATTGTGCTAATTTCATAAAACGGTGATTAATCATCTTATAAAAATTCTTTCAGGTTTCAGTTGAAAATACAAAATTAATTTAAAATGAAATATGCTCAAGTCATCCATTTTTTAATATTTTGGTTTTAATGTTAATTTAAATAACGATAAATAATGCGGCATTCAACGATAAATGGGTAAAATTATTAAATTAAAATTTCGGTGACAATTAAACGGGTGGCTTGAAAAGAAAATTTCTTAAAATTTGAATATCACCCACAAACGCACCTCTTGCCCTTATCACGTAAAGTAGCCAAATTTTCAGTATATCCTACTGTATGGAGATCTTACTGTAGCTGTAGTCATTCAGACCTTCGAACTAGTGTCTGCACTCCTTTAGCGTTTGGTCCTTGTCATCATCAACAGAGGGATGCATCACAGGAGTTTGACCACATCTGGGGCAAGAACAATCTATAGACGTCGTGGAAGGAGCATGAACGGAAACGCTATCAGCCTTTATCTGAAAAATAGGTGAAAAACTCATCGAGATGCCTAGGAAATCGTAAATATGATCAAGAGCATCCTTTAACTCATTTTTTAGGCGGACGTATAGTCGAATATGTATATGGGAGTAGGTATATCAGTGAAATGCCCTCCGAAAGCTGAAACAATTGGATGTTTGAAGAAAGTTTCAGTGTGAGGAAAGTGTATGCTAATAGGTGGGTCATATGAACTTTGCGTAACCTCTGTGTTAGGCACATCAATACCATGTGTGAAGATTTCCTATCTGTGATACCTACCTGCCTATTTCCTACCACACACCTGTCTAGATAAATGCTTGACAGGCATCTCGGAAGAAGCAATATGAGAGGTAGATGGGTTATCATCTTAACAGTCAAATGGATCAATTGTCATTTGCATTTCTTGAATTAAGTACTATAATGTCCCAAAAGTTTCCTCTCGTATCAATATTAGACTAGGATAAGCACATTGCATAGGATTGACGGGATTGAAGTACATGTTACTATTGATTTGATCCAAGATCGAGTATAACCTGAAAAAAAGAGGATTTTGTGTATTATAATCATTTCGTATGTTATTTTATAAAAAGTAAGCATATGGTTAGATGAACAAGATAAATATTAAATAATTTACCAAGTAATCAAACTATCCCCCATCTCTTCGATGACCGGCATATCGGGCCTTTTGTGAAATAGGAGGTGTAATGTAGCGGATAGTAAGATTTTAGAACCATATCATGTACTCATTCGTAGGCCTTCTTAGCTCGTGTTGATGGCCTCCAACAATCGATTCAACACGATGCTCCCAGTATTGCACCAAATGATTATGGTACCAAGGCTAATCCCTCCTTGCACGACCTAAGCAACATAGAGAAAACAATTTATTATCTGTGTTTGTGTGAACAATGTCAGGTATTAGCTGATGTATTCCAAACTATCATAATACCTAGTGTAAAAGGCGAAATTCGACAACCTCCCAATATATTAATCAAACTACTGATCGTCATGTGTGTTGCTCGACTGAGCAATAGGTGAAAAGGAGTGCAATAAGGTTAGCAGAAAAAGATTTCAAAATAAACTATGGCAATGAGAGAGCGGAGTTAGTTGCCATAGTAAATAAATAATAATAGTATGATAGCAATATTCATTAATTGTGTACCTCATCAACACCTATCTTGATTAGTGTATTATGAAACAAGGACACAACATGCGAGAGCACTTATTTTGTCATACGGTTGCCTATCCAGTTATCGCCTCTAGAAAAATCATTTTTTTGTGCAGTTGGAACCACCATGATCAAGTAAATCTTGAGCATCCTTTCCCATACCTCTAACTGTTAAAAATATAAGCATTGTGAACGTCATATTAATTACGCAATCAACTGAAATAAAGACGCTCAAACATCTCAGAATTGTTTTCATTCGTACCTGTAGAAATATATTTGGACCAACAATGCAACTTGTGATTGGGTACAATGCTTTATAGAGTCGGGAGTATAAACAAACAAGTATAGCACTGCCCCAACTGAAATGACTCATACCTTTTATGTCTTGTAACTATTCTAACCAGTGGCAACTTACAACGTTCCCACAGATGTTAGCAAACAACTACCCAACAAAAATGATCAAAATGTAGTACTAAATTTGTTGCCGAACTAATTCCTCTAGTGCATCATTTGGAAGAGACTCATATAAAAAGTCAAATATGGGAACAAGTTTCAACATCTCATCCTTGAAGTGCCGATTCACTAGCCTAAAGGCTAGAAGCTTCTCAATCAAATCCTTTTTTGTACAATATTTCTATTAGAATCGATCAGCATCATTGGTAATCCATCAACATGAAAACTCCATAATACCTCCATGTCCTGTAAAATGATGGTAGGCTCATCCACGAGAAGGTGAAATGTGTGGGTCTCCTGCCTCTAATGCTCAATAAGCGTGATAATCAATATATGATCAAATTCAAAATAGTCTACCTGTATAATTCCCCAAAAACCTGTAGCATGAAAATAATTTGCTATTCGAGAGTTCAGATGATTCCGTACCAGGCCCCAAAAAAATCTGTCAGCTAACTTTATCGAGCTGATTCTCATGGCCCCAAAAAATTGCCTTCAATCTATGTATATCCTGCAAATATAAATAGTCGGTAATGTGTGGCCCTTGTATAGGATCAAAGGTTTGCTTGGGCCAATAGTCTAGGTCTACAAAAGTCTGCATATACAAAAGTTAACTAGATGAAATTGAAAGATATTTAGATTTATAAATTGAACATTAGCAATTAATAATGCTCGAATACAATAAAAAGTTGCGAAAGGACTTGATGACTAGATAAAACTATAGCAAATATTTAAATATAGAGTCTAACGATCAAGCAATTTCTTGTACACATTTTTTACCCATAATATTTTTACATATGAAAATGACTAGAATAAAGATAACTGGAGGCATTATGTCCTATTTATGAATAATAGCTATAGTGACAAGATGCATTAGGGCATCGACAATCCATCTGATTTGTATTCTAACTAGGGTCCTAGGGTTAAGTCTCTTTTATTTAATTCTTCTTACATCGTAATTAAATCATAGTTTTGAAGGAACCCAATAAGTTGCATCTTGTAGTTGTTGAAACAGCCCCTGAAAAGAACCTTGTCAGGCTAAAAAATATGTGCACGTGGCCAACTAAATGGCATGAATTAGTGTCCGATCGATATCAAGTTGTAAAGCCGTAAGAGTATGAAAATTTGAGTTCAGTCCACTTGCCACACATATATGTGCCATTCTCAAAGTTGACAATCTATGCATTGGCATCCTTTCTATTATCACGTCGGCCAGTGGTTATGTAGTAAAATTTCACCTCTGTGATAGTACACTTGTACTGAGTGTCTTCATACCTTTAACTTATTTGCTAAAAAATTATTTCCTATTTCTTTGAGAAAAAGGTATATCGTATTAAAAACCAACTTTCACTTCGTTATAAAAAGTTCAACAATTTGGTTGAAAGTAAACTGTATGCATGTTGTAATTAGTAATAATCGAGCATTACGCAATAAGTGGTTAAAACATTCAACTATATTTGTAGATATGTGGCCCCATCGACATCTCTCATCCTTATATAACGTCCACTATTCTAGTTTGATAAAACCATTATTCAGTCAATTATACGCCTCTTTATTTAACAATCAAATATATTCCATAAATGTTTCATACTTCTTGGCTTGATTTGGAGTCCCAACAGCCTACATAAGATCCTTAAATTTTGACAAAGATAATTGTGTATGTTTAAACTTACATTTAGCAAAGCATATAATATATTAGTTTATATTCACTGAATTTTAAATCAAATTCGTACATCTAATTTCGAAATTTTTGCGTAAAATTGCTATGCATGTGTACTAAACAATATTGGTACACAATCATCGATTCCTTCCACTCTGACAAAGTATTCATAGCATGTGTTATGTCCTTATATTGATCCCAAATAATGTATACATTCTCAACCTCTCGACACATATGATGTCACAATTGTGACATGAACCATGCCCAATTTCGATTTGTCTTCTCGTCCACAGGTGCGAATGCAATTGAAAACTATTGATTGGAAGCATCAAATTCAATAGCAACCAATAATTTTGCCTTGTATGTTCCATTTCTAAATGTGCCATTAACACAAATAACTGATTTAAGGTGTCAAAATGACTCAATCACGGGTCCAAAACACATAGTAAAAAATTATGCATCCAATAATGCTTTACAGATGGTACTCCCACACGATAGTTGTTTTCGGATTAATTGCCATCGATTCTTGCATGTACGCAGGCAGTTAGATTATTGAAGTTGGCCAATCACCATACACAATAGCAATCGCATGTTGCCTAGCATACCATACTTTTTTATACAAAACATCCGTTTCAAAAGCACACTTAATGATAATCTGTATTTTCTTGATGGCATAAAGTGGACCGTTCTTAACGTGACTCTTAACTGCCAATTACATGGTAGAAAGGTATTGTAAAACTTGCAACGAACATACCACATTGTTGATTTACTTTTCTCATTTTGTACTCCCTATTGTGCTTGATTGCCCAAAATTTTAATAGCTCGTTGTACGTGTTTCTTTGTTTCAAACACTATTCCCAATCTAAGATCCTTTGTACGGTCATTTCACACATTATACTTTTCTATTGCTACCTTGTTACAAGGATACAAATCCAGTTAAGCATCAATTTCTTCAAGATTGTGTAAATGGAGTGATATATGAAACAAGGTCGACAGATCAGGATGTGAAAGGCCAACCTGATTGTTGGCTTCTTCATTGACTCAATTTCGCTTATGACAATTATTGTTAGAGTCATTACTGTCAGGTTCTAGTTATGTGTCAGGATCAACATCAACACCCACACTTTTCGATATGTTCGGTAGGAAGGACATCAAGGGAATTTTTGTTTGAGGAAATTCGACAAAGAAACTATTATCAAACATGCATTTACTTTTGTCATCATTGAGCTTTCAATTTATATGATTTTCCCTACGACTTGACTTATCATGCAACATTCGTCCATACTCTGATTTTACTATCATTTTTTTACTTTTACATGTAGGAGTAGGAAACATGTTGTCTAACTCTGCTTCAAAGCCAAACTGAACAAATTATATTTATCAGACATCGTGATCACTGTGGATATGGGTTTTATGGCTTGACCTACATATATATCTCACATGCCGTGTGTAGTGACATCAATTTCATATGATATAGTATTTCAATATTATCCTCACACCCCAATTGTACTTCAACAAATGTATTTATACTTACAAAATTCCTAAATCATATATTCAACTTGAAAATATTTTGATCTAACCCTGTATTGGTGTACACTCTATCCACCAACTCATCATAACTTATTCCATGTTTTTGCTAATATGACTTTTTTGTATCTCGGAGGATCATATGTGAATGATCTTTCGGTTACAACTATTTTGCCTCCCCAATAAAATTGAATCATCAATGTGATGTCCGTTGACATTTATCCTAATCTTATTAATATTTTTAAGTCAACTTATACTTCTTAACAATTTGCCATCATTAATAATGTTAACTTAACAAACATCATCATTATTGATAACATATGTAATAAAACAATCACAAATTACTATTCAGTCCTAATAAGTAAAAAAAAATTCCTTGCCCAAATAATTACAAACGAATAATTAAAGATAAAGTTATCAACCAACTATTATTAATTAAATTATTATTAATGATTTTTCTTTAGTATTAATCAAATAATTACTATTAACTACTTTTAAGTACTATTTACAATTAACTTGTAACCACTAAATACTACTTATTATTTATTATTATTTATTGCTCACTAATCATAGTTACTAGTAAACTGCTGACCACTACTGAACATTACTACAACTTATTTCTTTTTACTATTAGTTACTATAACCATTACTTACCAATTTCTAGTACCAGTACTACTAATTATCAATTACTATCTCAATTTACATTTTACTATTGCTATTTGCTATTTACTATTAGTATTTAATTTTTATTATTACTATTACTATTTAATTTTTACTAGTACTCTTACTATTTATTGTTAGCTCATTACTATTACAATTAACTGCTGCTATTAACATTTACAATTGCAGTTTATTATTTACTATTTATTATTTATTACATCATATGTATTATTTGATATTTATTATTTACCGTTACTATATACTATTTAACATTTACTATTTACTATTTACTATTTATCAATTATTGTTTACTATTTACTATTTTTTTATTTTTTATTTACCATATAAACCCTCTATTTCTATCCAACCCTGCATACCTCCCAAGCATAATATTCATTAAAAAGAAAACACAAATAATCTAGACATTTAACCAAGCAAACGAAGCAATGGAAAAATACATTGGGCATTTAACCTAAAAATTAAGTCGGTAGTTCATTTACTTAGGATTAGTGCTAAAATCAAATAATCAACTATCTCAAAGTCAATTACCACCAAATCCAATAAAAAAGGACTGCTACTATTTACTCAAAACTTTAAAACAATTGCTAATATTACAAAACAATTACTAATAAAACGATTAAAGAAACCTTATAATGACAACGGCTCTGCACTTCTTCAACAACTCTTTTTCCAATCCATCACTTTTTTGTTCACCTGGGACCTAAGATGACAATGCTGATGAACAGAATTTGACAATGACTTTGTGAATACACTTGCCACTGAAATCTATTCTGAAAACTATCTTTGGCAACACCACTCATTTTAAAAGACACAAGAGAATATGGGAGAATTTGGGGTTGTGCGAGAAAGAAATAAGCTGAAGTTTAAGTTGAAGTTGGGGTTGCTTGAGAGAGAATACACTCGTTTTAGCTAAAATTGAGTTATTTTTACAGCAAAACTTCAAAAGCAGCTTAGGTTGTATCGACACTACTTTGACTGCAAAATTTTTTTTCATTGTAGTTGAGACCGTTGATCGCTTACATCGACGGTCTAGAGCTGCGGCATTTTGAAAAAAAAAAAAACAAAATTTCATCACTACAAATTTAATTTGTGGTGAAGAAATACAAAAATGACACATCAAATCATGACTATTGATCAATATCATCAAAGATCAAGAGCTTTTGGCACACATTTAATGTGCGGCTTCTAAAAAATTTTAAATTAGTTGCAAATTTAATTTACGGCAATTTTTCCAACTGTTGATCAAATGGATCAATGGTCCAGCCCTTTTGTTGCAAATTTAATGTGCGGCTATAAAAAAAAATTTAAATCAGCCTTCACCATAAATTTTATGTGCAACTTAAAAAATTTTTCAGCACTCGCCACAAATTTTATTTGCTGCAATAGAATAAGAAATTTTTTCTACAACTTCAAATCCCAACCATTGATCAAATATTGATCAAATGTTGATCAATGGTCCAGCAGCTTTTACCACATCTTGGATCTGAGGCTAAAATAAAATATTCAACCAAAAATCTTAAGCTGCTGAAAAAAATTTCAAAAATAAATTTGATTTTTTGTGCACCGATTTTATCAGTTGTGGCGACCCTTATTTCAAAAACAAATCCCACACAACACTACATTTGCAATGTTTTCGTACACCAATATTATTCTGAAAAATTCACCCCCACTTTTGGACATAAAGTAGATTGACGTGCAAAAAATTTGATCCATACAACAAAAACTTTATCCCTCCATTTCATTTCCTTTCTTTTGCTTCCTCTAATTTCCTCAAAATAACCATTTTGAGTTTTTTTTTAAGAATTGTTATTTGAACCCTTTACAACATAAAAAAGAATGAAGTACTTAGTTTGACATCAAAACCCTCCCCTTCTCAGGTGTATTTGATAAAATTGGAATTTGAAATATGAAATCTAAATATATTAATTTATTAAATTGTTAAGTATTGAAATTGTAACATTTGAGCGTATTTGATATTAAATAATAAGTGAACAACTTATCACTTATTATTTCGAGTAAAATTTGCCTAAGCAATATAGAGTTACATAATTAATTAAGATGTTCTATTTTTTTTTATTGTCAAACACATCTAAACATATTAAACTTTGAACCTATCAAGTTTAAATGTTGAATTGGATTATCTGACAAAATTTAAAGTCTTCCTTGAACAAAAAAAAAATACATCAAAAAAAGTTCACTAAACCTCTATGAACATTGTTCACAATTGTACTTTACTCTCTAAACTTTTTTAGTAAGGCACTTAGTCTCCTTTCTTGTTTTTGGACAATATTATCTTTTCTATATTTTTTCTTTTTTCTTCTTTACTCATCCCTTTTTTTTTTCTATTACTTCCTTCTTTTTTTCCTTGTTTTAATTACCCATCTTTCATGCCACTATTTCTTTCCATTTCTTATTAGTATTACTAGTTGTATACTTATACTAATATATTAATTTTCTTCTACTTATAATTTTACTCTTGTTGTAATTTGTTTGCTTGTGCATTTTCATAACTAGTATGTGAAAAAATGCTATATCCTCATCACAATGAAAGGCATATATAATAGCAACTTAATTACCTAAACAATTATAAACAAGTTAAAATACAAGATTACTTGAAATTTTAAAGTAATTATGAAATAAACAATACAAATAATATTTTTGTTTCTTTTATATTTTACTGTGTGTATAATTGGGAAATATTAATGGAACTCTTTTTTATTAGTCATAAGCTCTCATTTGTTTAGATGTATATAAATAATTTAAATACAAAACAAAATATGCTTTGCACATAGGTAACATATATTTGTGATTATTATTACTATTAAAATTAAACATAAAAATGATACAAAAAAGAAATAAGTTCAAGTAGATTAAAAATAATATATAAATAATAATAACAAAAAGAAGAAATGAGCTAGTAATAATGCATGCGCAGTTGTTGCGTGTGCCACATAACGCATGTGGACCACACGGCCTATTGAGCTTCCATCTTGCTTTAGACTTTTTTTTTGGCATTAGTAACATTATCTAATCTACTCCTACGCTAACCTATACTATGGAGTGTAGACACCAAATTTTTATTTTAAACTTTATTTGTTTAATTAATTTAATTTTAGCTTTATTTGTTTCAATTTTAGGTTTATTTTATTATCTATTTTTGTCTTCATACTAAATTTAGAAGAAAAAAGAAAAAAAGCAAAAAGAGAAAAAGAGAAAAAAAGAAAGAAAAGAAAAAAGAAAAATAGTAAAAAATGGCAAGTGGGAGGCATGCATTAGGACAAGTGTCACTTTATGTGTTGGACAATTAAGCACCTAAGGGATTAGGTGTTAGACACTTGGAGGCCCAAAATTTGAAGGAAAAAGAGAAATAACAAAAAGAATGGAAGGGCGGCTAGGTTTTGAAGGGAGGTCTCTTGGGGGGCTAGAAAAAAACGGAGAGCTTGGTCAGAGAAAAAGAGAGAAAAAGGAAAAACAGGAGAGACTGAGAAAAACCAGAAAGGAAGAGGTAGAGAAAAGATGAGTGGCGGCTGAAGAAAGAAATCTGGAAGAAAAAACCAGAAAAAGGGGAAACAAGGAAAAATCAGAGGGGAAGGGCTTCGGCCGAAAATAAAATAGAGCAAAGGAGAGGAAAGAAAAAGAGGCAAGAGGACGGCAGAAGGAAACAGAGAAAGAAAGGATGGCGGTGGACGAAGAGGCTTGCGGCTGAGAAAGAACCGGAATCGCCGCTGCCCATAGCCGCCGCCACCTTGCCGAGCCCACCATCATCACTGGCGAAATTTCACCAAGCAAATGCTGTAAGCCGTCTTCCCTCCTTGAATTTCAGTCTTCCATTTTAGTACAAACATTGATAAATCTCAAAGCATGTCTGCCGTACACTTGTTCGGTGCCAATTTCATGTTGATTGCTCATGATTTTAGATTGTATGCGCCTTATGTGTTGAATTGGACTGAAATCTCATATCTCTGACAAATTTTGGGGTCGGTTACAACATAAATTGAGCAAAGATTGGTTGAAATTTTCGTGGCCGTTTGTTGTTTGACAAAATGCCCAAACGAAATTTCAAACCAAAAGAGTCAATATTGTGCATTTTCTGTATGTGTTCAAGAGGAAGTCTGGCCAGAACCTGTGTATTCGTTATTTGGGGAGAGAGGAAAAGAAACAAGGAATTTTGGAGCGGGTTATTGCTGTTTTTGTATTAGATAATGGTTTAGTATGTATTTGATGGGCAAAATTGCTGATATGGTTTGCTGTGGAACTATGTTTCTTGAAGACAATTAAAGACAACAAAAATTTGCTGGTTTGCATTTCCATTGGCTGATGTGTTTCCCCCATTGCTCCTTTGATTACTTGCATGTCCACATTGCAGTCCTTCTTCTTTTCCTTGCTTGCATTCTACTAGCGATGTCCTAAGTCTATTAAGGGCTTTATTCTCTTGCGCTGCATGAAACCGTGAGTTCCATGTTAATTGGAACCATTTTTCATTTTTGCTGCATCACGGTTTGCAGCTCATGAAATCCGCAGCTTATAAAGCTGTTACAGAGCAATTCAAAAGCTCCACACTCATTTGCATTTGTTAGCATTGAAGCTTGCCATTTGGTTTGTAATTGCTTCATCATATTAGTTTCCATTTCTCCAAGTGTACGAAGAAAATGTTGCTGTTTGTTATTATTTTGCTAACCTGCTGTTTTCTTTATGCTGGTTCCATAAGCTGCTAAGAGGTTTGCATTTCTGCGATTGCATTCTGTTGCTTGTTTGGGATGTTAAAATTCTGTGTTTTGTTACTTGGAATAAGGCTTTGATGTTTGGTTGAAATTAGTTGTTTTGGGATGGAAAGGAGATTGCATTCAAGTGATCCGAAATGAAGCTGCAAAAAGAAATTGCATGCGAAATGCTATTAAGGAAAGCTTCTTCTACGTAGTTTGCATGCAAATCAAAAAGAAAAGTTGCCTATAACCCCTTAATTTCTATTTAATGTTACTATGGCCCGAAAAACTTTTAATTTCTTTCAATTGGGTCCTTAACTTAATTGCAAATAGACCCCTAAACTTCATTTCTCTTTAATTTTGGCCCTAAAACTTTGTTAATTTTTGCAATTAAGTTCCTTCTTCTTTTAACTTCTTAAATGTGGGTTGTTTACATGATTCAATTGATTCAATATCATGTTTATCTTTTGTGATTATTTGTTAACTAAAGTGATGCCTTGACCCTTTCTTTGTTTTTTGGAGGGTAAATAAGTAATTTCACTCCATTAGGGTCCCAACTCAAGGGAGGTACACCCTAACCCTTATTTCTCACTTTATTTGATCCTACGTGCCCTATGTGACTTTATGTGTTCGATTGCATGCATCTTGAATTTTTTTATTATTTATTTATTTATTTATTTGTTTGCTTTATTGGCTTTAGTTTTTGTATATTTATTTTAGTTCAATTTTGATCATTTGAAAGGCAATTTAATGCCAAAGTTGTAATAGTTGGGTTATGATTTTGTTTATTTATTTTTTTCCCCCTTAGATTGTAATAGACATTCCCTTTTGTAATAGATAGGGCTTGTGTGCTATGTGTTTGTGTGTGTCTATATGTCTATGTGTTTAATTGCTTTTCCTAGGATTCTGCATCTAGACAAGCATGCTTGTGTGTTACGTGCTATGTGAAACTATGTGTTTTGCATGTCTACTTGTTTTTAGTATTATATCTGATTATGTGGATGGAATGTACGTTACCGTGGCTAGTCCAATACTAGTCATAGTCTTCCTTTCGAGCTCTCACAAGTCCAATGTTTGTGAGAGAACGATAGTTAAGGGTTAGTCCAATGCTAAACTCTTAGGAACCATCCGCACGTTAGATCATGATTGTGTGATAAAATCACTTCATCTCATGCATATTTTCACTTTTTAGGGTCTTTTATCATTTTTTGCATGACATCCCTCCTTATACGTATATCTCTTCTCCCATATTTTCCTTATGTGTATATTACTTACCCCTTTGTATGAAACATGACATTAGACTTGCTTTTCATCTAAGCATTAGACCTAGGTTAGTACATTTGCTTCATTAAACCCCTTGGATATGGGATATAGATGAGTTTGGCTTCTCTAACCTTAGCACGCTCGTATTCCCTTTATTAAAGGGAACATTGAAGTCACGAGTATAAGTTCCCCGCACCCATTATGATGCATTCCTTTAGGTCATACACATTTGTATATTATTATTTTCTTTACTTTTTCTTTCTTTCGAGTCTCATGACTTGCATTATTCGTGACTTTTTCGAAAAGTCTTTATTGGGCGTCACAATTAATGGATTGGTACCAAGTAAGTCTTGAAGATACATTTCGACTCCCCGACACCCTCCTAGGTCTAGGGTATGCATTCATATAGTACATCCAAATGTGATAAATCTTAAGAGTAAGATAAGAAAATCTTTGACTAAATCGCGCAACTAACCTTGATTAGATTGAAAGGGTGCCTTGGATTCTTATCCTTGCCTTCCCTTTCTTCAAATGTAACTCCCGAATCGTTTTCTCTGATTTTCGTAGGTTAGGAGTCATCTAAAAAGGTTTTTACTTCACTTTTTCAAAAATTACTTTTTGGGTGACTTGGTACACTCCAACTCAATACCAAGTGGCGACTCCTACTCTTCTAAAAACTTTTTTAGATTATTATTTTGGCCAAACCGTCGCATTTAAAAGTCCCATGGTTTTTTCCTTTATTTCTCACATTCACACATTTCACACATTTCACGCACACTACACATTACGATTTCAAACGACTCTTTTCGATTTTTCCAAAAAATGGGGCGCCACAGCTGGCGACTCCACTGGGGACTTAGAGAGTCTGAGCAAATTTGATTTAGTTAACCTTTTTCTTCTTTTAACCTTTCCATATATCGCATTTGGATGTTTAGGGTTGCATTTTTTTTATGATTTTTGCATTTCGCGCGTATCAACTCACTCTCTCACCCATTTGTGTACGATTGATTGGATGGATGAATGGTTTATTTATGTGATCCCGCGCTTTGCATTGCATTTGGGCGGGGGGATATTACCCTAGAGTCTCGCGTTGGTTCTCGATCCCTCCCCTCCAAACGAAACACTAGCATACGTGCATACGCTTTATTTTTTATCCCTCATTTATTTTTCTTTTAGTGGCTTGTCACACCACTCCACCCTTCTAGGATTAGGCGACCCACTTGGACGTGTGATCGCGACACAATGTGTGCGTAGCATGATCCGAGGGGTCACTCAATCTTCCATTTTAAGTTTTGGGTTGATAATCTTTAGCTTTTAATCGAAGGTTGAGGATTTTTAATAGATTTACTCAAACACGTAGCCGTGACACGATGTGTGCGTAACGGTGTTTGAGGAATCGCTCGAGCGACCGACAAGGAACCTTGGGAGTGATGACCTTCGGTTTCCAAGTCTGAAGGCTCGGGGACCTAAGACTTTTCGAGTCTAGATGCATTAGTGAGTCAATACCTCATGCATCCATGATAGTTTACCTAGGGTAGAGTGTGCCTTACCCTATTAGGGACACCATTCACGAGGGGAGGGATCCAACCCCTCTATTCCTTCTATTGCTTTATCTCTTTGTATTGTTTTGCTACAAATGTGTTATATGTATTTATCTGATTGAACTAACTTTTCTTGGTTTTTGTCTCTATTGTATTCATAAGCCCTAAGAAATAAGAGTCCTGGCATGGTATTCTCTAGGAGTCTACCCTATTTGATATGACACGTTTAAATTCAATACTTCGCATTGGCAGCTTAAATACATTTCATTTTAGACTTACCCCGATATAGAAAATGGGGTTCCTTTAGGACACGTTTCATTGGTGTACTGCATATTTGGTCGCTTTGATAAGCTGGCATCATGCATCCACCTTAGAAGGGAATGCCATTTAGGGAATCCCGTTATAGGAATAAACCATCTCGTGTCTCGGATATGTAATCCAAATGAGACTTGCACGTCTATATTTCTTGTACCATTCAAAGGGGTAGTGCACAAGGTAAGGTAGGATCCGATCATTTTCATAAAGCGATCTTTGGAATATGAGCGTCTAATAATCACTTTTTGGTCATTCTATCAAAAATTGGTAAAATTCTCTTGCGTAAAGGACATTAATATGAAAAAATTTACAAACGATCCCTCATTGTTGAGACGATAAATGTATCGAGGCCAAATCTTGATTTTAGAAGGCTCATAAATTAATGTATCACAATGAATTTTGAAACTACCAATAGATAGACAATTCAATAAACCATCATTTCCATTCAATTCATTTGATCAAATTATCCATCAAATTCATCCAATCTATTTGGTCAATTCATTCATTTTTAGGACAATTCGGTCAATTTTGAATAAATTATCATTTTCATTCATTTGACCAATTTACCCCTTTTTAGGATGATCCGATCAATTTTGAATAAATCATCAATTTCATTCGACTAATTTACCCTTTTAGGGTGATCTGATCAATATTGAATAAATCATCAATTCCATTCAATTTTTTTGACCAGTTTACCTATTTTTGAGATGATCTAGTCAATTTTGAATAAATCATCAATTTCATCCAATCCCTTTGACCTGTTTTTTCCCTTTTAGGGTTTAAGTTTAAGGTTCATTGAATAAACTAGTCGAGACATGTAATCCTTTTAAGAGTAGACTTTTTCACACACCATTTTATGTGTTGATCAAAACAGGCAATCCATTCGGATTTCATCCTCATTTTTTTTAGGGCAAATGTCTATTTTTCACTCCAATTGGACAAAATTTTTCAAATTATTTTTCACTCAATAAGTTGATTGGATCCATCAGGTATTGTATAGTGTCTGTTCTGGAGAATTGCATTCTCATTCTAGACCTACCATTGGCACAAAAAGGGTTCCCCCATAGGACATGCATCCGAATTGCTTTAATTTTTACTAACTCGTGTCTTTTTCTTTCTTTTAACAGTAGTTAAGCCAGAAAGGGAGTCTAAATAGGGATTTTTCCTAAATTTTCAGGTGTTTTTCAAATATAGCTACACAAAAAGTCCCATCGTTACATGATCTCGCAGTTGGGCTTTGAGAAACTGTGTAAATATGAGTACACACCCGGAATCATCCGACAGGCCTGTAACGGCCCCGTTAGCTGATTTGGCAAACCTAGGAGCTCAACTAAGCGAAGTTTTGAATAAATTCAATGGGCTGAATATGGAAATGGCCACACAACGGCGCGTGATTGATCAGTTAGTTGCTGGTAGTGGTAGTGGTGGTCAACCTGAGCCTTTACCTGCTAACCAACCTAAACCGCAACCAATACTTTTCCCCTATACTCAAACCCCCTTTACCCCGCATTTTGCAAATCCGCGTGAAGAAACTTTTATCTATCCCACTCATGGCCTACCCCATACCCATGCACCCGCTATCCAAACCAATCCTCTTCACCCCCAAATTTTCCAAAATTACCTACACATTAGTCTGAATATGCCACTCGAACCTCAGGGACCACATTATTACCCCATCACTGAGCCATTCCACATGGATACCGCCACTCAAGGGAAAGAAGAAGCTGGGGAGTCGTCCGCGTCAATGGATAAGAATTTGCTAAAGCGATTGGATCAGTTTGAGGAGTTCATAAGGAAAAACCAAGGTTTGAACAAACAAGGAGGTCTGGACTACAACGAGCTGTGCCTATTTTTGGATATGCAATTGCCCATAGGTTTTAAAACGCCCAAGTTTAGCAAGTATGACAGAACGGGCAACCCCAAGACATATCTCCGAATGTTTGCCAACAAATTGAGCAAGCCAATAGATGACGAGAATCTACCAGTTCGTTTGTTTCCTGAAAGCTGAGAAGGCGATGCATTGGACTGATATTCCAATTTGAAACCCGAGGATATGAGGACATGGCTGAACTTATCAACCGCTTTTGTAAGGCAATACGAATACAATTGCGAGCTAACTCCAACGAGGACCACATTGGAGGGAACCAAGAGGAGACCATCCGAGGACCACTAGACATATGCGAAGAGATGGAGAAAATTGGCCACCAAGGTGGAGCCTCCTATGACTGAAGATGAGATTGTTCGTACGTTCATCAAAACTCATGACCCGCCTTACTTTGAGGAGATTTTTCGTATGATCGGGTGTTCATTTGCAGCAATTATCAATAAGTTGGAGGAATATGACGAATACGTCAAAGTAGGGAAAATTGTCAATGTATCAACTTTAAAATCACAGTTGGACGCCTTGCAAGGTCAGAGTAATAATAGAAGGGAGCCTCAACTCAAGAAAAAAGAGGAGGAAACTACTTTTGTTTGGGGCCAAGGACCGTTTTCAAGACCCAGATCCCAACGTTACCACACATATTCATCTCGTTACCCAAACCCACGCCCTGTTTACCATACTACTACCAATCACCCCCGACCTCAGCCAAACTATGCAAGCCCACCTACAATACCTTTCCCAATATCTCAAAGCAATCCTCAAATTCAACCTCGTCTATCTTATAATCCCAGACCTGCTCCACCAAACCAACAGACTTACAACCCTCCTCAAACCAATAAAATACAAAAACTTGGTCGATCTCGAACTTTTACCAACTTAGGCCGACCCATTGACCAACTGTATGAACAGTTCAAGGCCGTCGGTGAAATCGATGACATATCTCCTCCAATCTACTCTCGTCGAGGTCTCTCTTCTGGGTACGACCCTCAAGCCACTTGTGCCTACCATTTTGGAGCGTCCGGTCACTCGACCAGTAACTGTTGGGTACTGAAACATAGGATCCAAGACATGATCGAAGCAGGAGATATAGTGTTAAGGAAAAGGGAAGAACAAGGATCGAGTATAAGTACGAATCCCTTTCCTGAACACAATGACACCTTTGAGGCATTTACCCCCAATGAAGAAATTTAAAAATCCTGGAAATGGCTGAATTAGTGAGGTTCCTCTTGAAGAGAAGTTTCGATAAATTTGGGGAGCTGTTTTGTTTAAAATCAATGAAAATCGTTCATACATGTGTCTTTTGTTTAACTATGTTTTTTGTAAATAGTTTTCAATCAAGTGACTGCTAAAGACACGTTTCATGATATTAAGTTTGGGTTTTGTCTGGAAATTCAGTAAAATGTACAGTTTTATATATATTGTGACTTACACATTCTTTTTAGATGGCCTAGAATAAAATCGTCTGACCCTTTGGATATCACTGTTCAAAAATTTGATGGCAGCGATCTCACGAATGTAAATTTGAATTTCAAAATGAGAGAAGTGGCGAGGAGACATCCGAAAATGTTTCAAAGGAGCCCGAATGGAATAAAAAGAAGTTCAAGACGAATCGGGATCAAGATTAGGAATAAGAAACAGTTAAACACGGTCCATCATGGTCAATATGATCAAAAGGATTGGTCCGTGATTACCATTAAAGGGTTAAATCATGACCATTCAGACAAGGAAGCAAAGCATTAAGGTGGTTTTTGTCAGTACAAAATGAAGCCAAAAGAAGAGTTTGTCGCGAATTGGCAAGGTGCTCTTATTATCAAAAAGGTATTGCCTGGTGGAGCACTTGTTCTCTCAGCCAATCAATTCGGAGATGTGTAAGAAATTTTCATCTGATAAATGGAAGTTTCCTTTTAGGGTTAATGCGAAGAATGGAATAAAACTTAGGCCCTCTTTCTTTCCAATTAAACATTTTATCCCTAGTTATCTCTTTTGAACCTTCAGAATAAATCATTTCGTTTGACAACCCTTGAGAATCGCAAACCCCACATTGGGGTAAGTTTGAGCCGAAAGAAAGGGAAATAAAAGAAAAGAAAAAGAGTGAACCTCAATTAAAAAATAAATTGGGGCAAAATTTTGAAAATTTCAATGAAATGGTAGAAGGCCGGAAAAGAAAAAGGAAGAAAAGAAAAATAAAAGAAAAGAGAGCCTCAATTGAGAATAAATTGGGGCAAATTTTGAAATTTTCAATGAAATGGTAGAAGGCCGAAAAAGAAAAAGAAAGAAAAGAAAAATGAAAGAAAAGAGAGTCTCAATTGAGAATAAACTGGGGCAAGTTTTGATTTAAGCCTAAAATAGGGTTGGCGCAACAATGCGAACTCAGATCATTTAAACTATTCATAAAATCTGCCTTCAATCCTTAACCTTTTCTTATCACCTAGTTAGATCCCATTCCAAAAGCCAAAAGTCCTGACTTCCATTTTTTGTACCACCTTTTTAAGGAAATTTTCTTAATCAAATGACAAATGATGTCAATACATCTTCGTCATTTTGCAAGAGAACGTTTGTTGCACTGATGCCATCATTTCTTAAACACATTTTGAGTTGATGAAGGCTATCGGCAGGATTGGTTCATTAGTGAAAACCGGAGTATCACCCAAGAAGAAAAAGGAAAAGAAAAGAAGAAAAAGAAAGGGAAGAAAAATAAAAAGGTGAGAATAGCCTTAGTGAAAACCTGAAAAAGCACTAGGGTAGGATTTTATAAGGAGAAGTAAGCTTGGATTTGAAAGACTGGTGACTCAGTTCGTTGAAATTTCTATTCACCTTGTGGTTCGGTTGCCGACATTGAATTTTGGAAGAATGATATCCAAAGAGTCAACGGTGATAATTTGTTAGAGATTAAAGGGTTTTGGTTTATCCAATATAAATTGTTAAGTTTACAGATTCATTTTTCTTAAATTAATTTTTGTTTTCAAATTACAGAGATTTTCATCATTGATTGTGTAAATATAATATTCTTTCATTTGTTTCATGGTCTCATTTATTTTTTGGATTTATCCAATGGCAATCCCTGTGATTTATTGGAATTACCTGGATACCAAGTGTCTTATTAGCATTAGAAGTCAAGAAGATGGAATGTGATTCGAGGAGCGAAGTTGGATCAAGAATTTATTAAATGGCAACCCCTATGATTGACTGGATACCAAGGGTCTTGTTAGCATTGGAAGTTGAGAAAACTTGACACAGTTCACAGAGTAAAGTGAAGTTTTCGCTATATCGGAAAAACGTCCAAAAACTCATGTTTACACATTTCTTGAAAGTAAGATTGATCGGATGGTGGTGGCATTATCTATCATTACCATTATTTTTCCTTTTTGTAGGTCCAATGGTCCAATAACAACACACTGGGGCAATTTTTATATGACTGTGGAGTATTACCCAAGAATTGAAGGGTTCGGACCAAAGAAGAGGTGATTCAAAGTTTTAAGGAGAAGCAACCCTGTCATAATGCAATTCAAATGATCGGTTGCACAATAATTGATGGAGATTGGGGCAAAATTATTTTTTGAAAAGTTTCTCCCAAACAAAAAGGAAAAAATGGAAAAAAAAATCAAAAATAAGGTTTAGCTTCTTATTTCTTGAAGAAATCAATTTCAATCTCAAATTTTAATTTTTTGTTAGCGAGTCTCAGCGTCCGCCGCGCACCCTTCTACCTCCTTTCTTGACAATCATATTTAATTCACTGACTTCAACCACCGTCAGCATCGAGTCTATCTCACTAAGGTGTGCGTTTTTATTCCACCACCGTTAGCATCAAATCTATCTCACTAACGTGTAGCATCGAGTCTATCTCACTAACGTGTGTTTTTTTTATTCTATCACCGTTAGCATCGAATTTATCTCACTAACGTGTGCATTTTTATTCTACCACCGTTAGCATCGAATCTATCTCACTAATGTTGCTTTTTTATTCAACCACCGTTAGCATCGAGTCTATCTCACTAACGTATGCGTTTTTATTCTACCACTGTTAGCATCGAATCTATCTCACTAACGTGTGCTTTTTTATTCAACCACCGTTAGCATCGAGTGAGATGCATCGAGTCTATCTCACTAACGTGTGCGTTTTTATTCTACCACCGTTAGCGTCGAATCTATCTCACTAACGTGTGCTTTTTTATTCAATCACCGTTAGCATCGAGTCTATCTCACTAACGTGTGCGTTTTTATTCTACCACCGTTAGTATCGAGTCTATCTCACTAACGTGTGTTTTTTTATTCAACCACCGTTAGCATCGAATCTATCTCACTAACGTGTGCGTTTTTATTCTGCCACCGTTAGAATCGAGTTTATCTCACTAACGTGTGTGTTGTTTTTAGTCTATCTTCGTTAGCATTGGGTTCATCCCACTAACGTGTCTTTCTATTTTCGATTTTCTTGACAGGTTCGGGTGTTATCCCACAAACCGATTATCAAGATTATCAAGGTAGGCTCGAGTTTAATCCCACTGACCGATTGTCAAGACATTTCATTCATCATTGCCATGAAACACGGGTTAATCCCACTAATGTACATTACATCTTATCGTTAGACATGGGTCAGTCCCACTAACACTTCATTTCACTTCATTTCATCCCATTGGGCTTGGATTTTGTGCCACCAATCTCGGCAGGCTTGGGTTGTATTCCACTAACCGATGTCATGCAGCTTCGGGTCAATCCCGTTTTAAATTTCTTGTTCGGGTCAGTCCCATTTTAAATTTCTTATTCAGGTCAATCCCGTTTTAAATTTCTTGTTTGGGTCAGTCCCATTTTAAATTTATTATTCGGATCAGTCCTGTTTTAAGTTGCTCGTCGGGGTCAGTCCCATTTTAAAATTTTTGTTAAAGGGATCAGTTCTCATTTCAAAAACGGCAGTCGTTCGAGTCGTTCACAGCCGAATAACGCAGGTAAATATTTGGTGTCTACGTCTTTGTCTCAAGTTTCTTCGAAACTCAGACAAAGAGGGGCAAACTGTAGACACCAAATTTTTGATTTTAAACTTTATTTGTTTAATTAATTTAATTTTAGTTTTATTTGTTTCAATTTTAGGTTTATTTTATTATCTATTTTTGTCTTCATACTAAATTTAGAAGAAAAAAGAAAAAAAGCAAAAAGCGAAAAAGAGTAAAAAAGAAAAAAAAGAAAAAAGAAAAATAGTAAAAAATGGCAAGTGGGAGGCATGCATTGGAACAAGTGTCACTTTATGTATTGGACAATAAGCACCTAAGGGATTAGGTGTTAGACACTTGGAGGCCCAAGATTTGAAAGAAAAAGAGAAATAACAAAAAGAATGGAAGGGCAGCTAAGTTTTGAATGGGAGGTCTCTTGGGGGGCTAGAAAAAAACGGAGAGCTTGGTCTGAGAAAAAGAGAGAAAAAGGAAAAACAGGGGAGACTGAGAAAAACCAGAAAGGAAGAGGTAGAGAAAAGATGAGTGGCGGCTGAAGAAAGAAATCTGGAAGAAAAAACCAGAAAAAGGGGGAACAAGGAAAAATCAGAGGGGAAGGGCTTCGACCGAAAAGAAAATAGAGCAAAGGAGAGGAAAGAAAAAGAGGCAGGAGGATGGCAGAAGGAAACAGAGAAAGAAAGGATGGCGGTGGACGAAGAGGCTTGCGGCTGAGAAAGAATCGGAATCACCGCTGCCCATAGCCGCCGCCACCTCGCCGAGCCCACCATCATCACTGGCGAAATTTCACCAAGCAAACGCTGTAAGCCGTCTTCCCTCCTTGAATTTCAGTCTTCCATTTTAGTACAAACATTGATAAATCTCAAAGCAAGTCTGTTGTGCACTTGTTCGGTGCCAATTTCATATTGATTGCTCACGATTTTAGATTGTATGCACCTTATGTGTTGAATTGGACTGAAATCTCATATCTCTGACAAATTTTGGGGCCGGTTACAACATAAATTGAGCAAAGATTGGTTGAAATTTTCGTGGCCGTTTGTTGTTTGACAAAATGCCCAAACTAAATTTCAAACCAAAAGAGTCAATCTTGTGCATTTTCTGTATGTGTTCAAGAGGAAGTCTGGCTAGTCCAAAGCTGGCCAGAACCTGTGTATTCGTTAGTTGGGGAGAGAGGAAAAGAAACAAGGAATTTTGGAGCGGGTTCTTGTTGTTTTTGTATTAGATAATGGTTTAGTATGTATTTGATGGGCAAAATTGCTGATATGGTTTGCTGTGTAACTACGTTTCTTGAAGACAATTAAAGACAACAAAAATTTGCTGGTTTGCATTTCCATTGGCTAATGTGTTTCCCCCATTGCTCCTTTGATTACTTGCATGTCCACATTGCGGTCCTTCTTCTTTTCCTTGCTTGCATTCTACTAGCAACATCCTAAGTCTCTTAAGTCTGTTAAGGGCTTTATTCTCTTGTGCTGCATGAAACCGTGAGTTCCATGTTAATTGGAACCATTTTTCATTTTTGCTGCATCACGGTTTGCAGCTCATGAAATCCGCAGCTTATAAAGCTGTTACAGAGCAATTCAAAAGCTCCACACTCATTTGCATTTGTTAGCATTGAAGCTTGCTATTTAGTTTGTAATTGCTTCATCATATTAGTTTCCATTTCTCCAAGTGTACGAAGAAAATGTTGCTGTTTGTTATTATTTTGCTAACCTGCTGTTTTCTTTATACTTGTTCCATAAGCTGCTAAGAGGTTTGCATTTCTGCGATTGCATTCTGTTGCTTGTTTGGGATGTTAAAATTCTGTGTTTTGTTACTTGGAATAAGGCTTTGATGTTTGGTTGAGATTAGTTGCTTTGGGATGGAAAGGAGATTGCATTCAAGTGATCCGAAATGAAGCTGCAGAAAGAAATTGCATGCGAAATGCTATTAAGGAAAGCTTCTTCTACGTAGTTTGCATGCAAATCAAAAAGAAAAGTTGCCTATAACCCCTTAATTTCTATTTAATGTTACTATGGCCCGAAAAACTTTTAATTTCTTTCAATTGGGTCCTTAACTTAATTGCAAACAGACCCCTAAACTTCATTTCTCTTTAATTTTGGCCCTAAAACTTTGTTAATTTTTCCAATTAAGTCCCATCTTCTTTTAACTTCTTAAATGTGGGTTGTTTACATGATTCAATATCATGTTTATCTTTTGTGATTATTTGTTAACTAAAGTGATGCCTTGACCCTTTCTTTGTTTTTTGGAGGGTAAATAAGTAATTTCACTCCATTAGGGTCCCAACTCAAGGGAGGTACACCCTAACCCTTATTTCTCACTTTATTTGATCCTACGTGCCCTATGTGACTTTATGTGTTCGATTGCATGCCTCTTGAATTTTTTTTATTATTTGTTTGCTTTATTGGCTTTAGTTTTTGTATATTTATTTTAGTTCAATTTTGATCATTTGAAAGGCAATTTAATGCCAAAGTTGTAATAGTTGGGTTATGATTTTGTTTATTTATTTTTTTCCTTCTTAGATTGTAATAGACATTCCCTTTTGCAATCGATAGGGCTTGTGTGCTATGTGTTTGTGTGTGCCTATATGTCTATGTGTTTAATCGCTTTTGTTAGGATTCTGCATCTAGACAAACATGCTTGTGTGTTACGTGTTATGTGAAACTATGTGTTTTGCATGCCTACTTGTTTTTAATATTATATCTGATTATGTGGATGGAATGTACGTTACCGTGGCTAGTCCAATGTTAGTCATAGTCTTCCCTTCGAGCTCTCACAAGTCCAATGCTTGTGAGAGAACGATAGTCAAGGGCTAGTCCAATGGTAGACTCTTAGGAACCATCCGCACGTTAGATCATGATTATGTGATAAAATCACTTCATCTCATGCATATTTTCACTTTTTAGGGTCTTTTATCATTTTTTGCATGACATCCCTCCTTATACGTATATCTCTTCTTCCATATTTTCCTTATGTGTATATTACTTACCCCTTTGTATGAAACATGACATTAGACTTGCATTTCATCTAAGCATTAGACCTAGGTTAGTACATTTGCTTGATTAGACTAGGAAAAACCCCTTGGATATGGGATATGGACGAGTTTGGCTTCTCTAATCTTAGCACGCTCGTATTTCCTCTATTAAAGGGAACATTGAAGTCACGAGTATAAGTTCCCCGCACCCATTATGATGCATTCCTTTAGGTCATACACATTTGTATATTATTATTTTCTTTACTTTTTCTTTCTTTCGAGTCTCATGACTTGCATTATTCGTGACTTCTTCGAAAAATCTTTATTGGGCGTTACAATTAATGGATTGGTACCAAGTAAGCCTTGAAGATACATTTCGACCCCCCGACACCCTCCTAGGTCTAGGGTATGCATTCATATAGTACATCTAAATGTGATAAATTTTAAGGGTAAAATAAGAAAATCTTTGACTAAATCGCGCAGCTAACCTTGGTTAGGTTGAAAAGGTGCCTTGGATTTTTATCCTTGCCTTCCCTTTCTTCAAATGTGACTCCCGAATCGTTTTCTCTAATTTTCGTAGGCTAGGAGTCATCTAAAAAGGTTTTTACTTCACTTTTTCAAAAATTACTTTTTGGGTGACTTGGTACATTCCAACTCAATACCAAGTGGCGACTCCTACTCTTCTGAAAACCTTTTTAGATTATCATTTTGGCCAAACCGTCGCATTTAAAATTTCCATGGCCTTTTTCTTTATTTCTCACATTCACACACTTCACACATTTCACGCACACTACACATTACGATTTCAAACGACTCTTTTCGATTTTTCCAAAAAATGGGGCGCGACATGGAGAAATAGGAGTTTAAAAAAACTTGTATAGGACCTACACTAACCTATACTATGGGGGAGGGAATGTGAGAACCCGAAAATTTTTTTTTCTAGACTTTATGTTATTTATTTGCACGCATTTTCTACATTTCCTTTATTAGAAAAATTTTCTAGATAATTTTTATGAGTGAAAATAGTTTTTAAATCATTTTTCTAGTATAACTTAGTTCATGAGATTTTAGGAGTGTACATTGGACGTGGGACCCGCTAGTACGTTAAATGTGAATTATTCGGCCAATTAGGTTAAGTTTTGCATAAATGGATTAAATTACTGGGTGTTAGGGGATAATTAGAGGTTACCTAGATGAATTAATTTTGGAGAGACAAAAGGATAGTTTTAAACCCAAAAGGTGACATGTGTCACCTTCTTACTCAAGGTCACACTTTGACCACTATTCACCAACTTTACTAAAACCCAAAATTGACCAAAAATCCTCTTCATCTTCATCCATTTGGCCGAGCTTCTTGAGAGAGGAAAAGAGAGAAAGCCTTCAACTTGTTTTTTCATTTCTTGCTCCAATCTTGTGATATAACCGTTAAAACTCCAAATTACTCGTAAAAATCCTTTGTTAAGTAGTATTGAAGAAGGTGGTGGAGTGGTTTGGAAATAGGAGGTGCTAAGTTGCCATTTCTCTTGAGTTTACAAGGTGAGTTGCTAAGAAATTTTTCCTTTGTTCTTGATAATGTTAAACTAGTGCTTTTGTGGCTAAATATGTTGATTTGTGGTAGGTTTTATAATTTTAAGTGAAATTTGTGAAATTTCTGATTTTATTCATGATTTTTCTGATTTGATATGATAAGTGTTGATTGGCCATGGGTTATGGCTTGATATGGCCTAAAGTGGAGTGGTGTGTTAATTATAGGTATTTGCGGAAAATTTCATCTTTGTGCTGAAATTTCAGATTTAGGGTTGCAATTTAGGGCTTTTCTAGGGTTATTGTGGAACTCTTGATTTGGCTTTGTTTAAGGGTATTGTAACCCTAATAAGGTGTATTGAATAGCTTATGACTTGTAATTGTAATTGTGGTTGTGTTGGAGGAATATAAACGATTGTTTCTAAGATGGGAAATTTGAAATTTTAGGGAAAATGCCGTCCAATTTTTAAGTCTAGGTGATTTCATGGTAATTGGCTTGTTGTGAGTGGACATGAGTGACTTTGGGGTTGTCTAAACCTTTAACACCAAGTGTTCCTTTTTTTCACCTTCAAGTTCTCTTGGCTTTGCATCAGTAGTATGTGGATTAGGTTTATGACTCATGTTCGAGTCTCATTGGGTCCGTTTGGATTCTTGTTTTTTGGCCTGTTTTTGAAAAACTGTTTTTCACAATCCAAATGCTACAGTAAATGTGTATTTCAAAAACAACTCCAAAAACACCAATATCCAAACAATATATCAAAAATAACTCCAAATACATATTTAATATGTTTATTTCAACTTATATATTTCAATTATGTATAGGATATATATATATTATATTAATTTAAATATATTTATTTATACATATTATAAATATTTTACTTTATATAAAATATATTTTTATATATTTATATAAATAATATATATTATATAAATTATAAATATTATAAATATGTTATTATACATTTATATAAATGTTATATATTATATATATTTAATATATAAATAATATATATTATATATATTGAACATTTATATAAATGTACATTTAAACATAATATATATATTTATGTATATTTATAATATACATTTATATTATGTATTATATATAATACAATACATTTATACATTTATATTAATATACATAATATTAATTACACATTTATACATAATATTAATAAATGTATACATTTATATTTATTACATTAATACATTTATACATAGTATTAATATATATTTATAATATATTAATTTATACATTTATATAATATTCATTTATAATTTATACACATTTATAATAATATACATTTATACATTTACAAATATATTTATATTATGTATTATATATAATATAATACACTTATAATACATTTATATATTTATTTATAAATATAATATATAATAAATAAATAAATATAATACACTTATTTATTTATATATAATATACTCCCTCCGTTCCTTATTAGATGTTCTAATCCATTGTTTCTTTTTATCTGTCATTTTATGATATCAAGAAAGCATTTATGAACTTTTTTCCAAATTTACCCTTGCTTACCCTTTCAACTTTCTTGAATTGGAACTCTAAATAATTAAATGACAGGTAGTATTAATTAGGTATAGTTGAAGAGAGATAAAGGGTAATTTTGAGAAGTAAAGTAAAATTTTTGTTGACTTTTAGAAAATAACCAACTTTCTTAATCTAAGAGAACTAGTTATTCAGGCCATCTAATAAGGAACGGAGGGAGTATAAATTTATTTATAAATATAATACACTTACTTATTTAGAATAATATATAAATATATTTATTCATAAATATATAAATATATTTATTCATAAATATATAAATATATTTATTTATAAATATTTATAATTGTATTATAAATGCATAAATGTATATAAATACAAAAACATAAAAATTATAAATTATAAATTATAATATACATTTATATAATATTCATTTATAATTTATATATTTATAGTAATATACATTTAAACATTTATAAATATATTTATATTATGTATTATATATAATATAATACATTTATATATAAATATATGAATATATTTATTTATAAATATTTAAATATATTTATTTATAAATATTAATAAATGTATTATAAATGCATAGATGTATATAAATATAAAAATACAAAAATTAAAAATTATAATTTATAATTTATAGATTTATATAATATTCATTTATAATTTATACATTTATAAAAATGTATAATTATATATTGTTATAAAAATATAAAAATTATAAATTATAAAAATACTCGAAAATATGTTTTAAAAATACATCTAAAAATAATCCATAAAACATCTACAGTAAAAGTTTTTTATTTTTGAAAAACAACCCCAAAAACAACTAATCCAAACGGACTTGTATTTGAAAAACGAAATGCTACAGTGCTGTTTTTGAAAAACAACCCCAAAAACAGCTAATCCAAACGGACCCATTGTGTTTTCTTGAATGTTTTAGGGCGTGTTGCTGACTCAAGGCTCTCGTTGGGTGAAAATTTGTGAAATCTCTTTGTTTGATTGGTGAGTGTACTACTCATATGATTGTTATTTCATGGCTTTGTTATACTTGAATTCTATGATTGGAATGCTTGTGTTTACTGATGATACTGGTTGAGACGAGAGTGTATTTTATCATTCTCATACTCTATGGCTTATTTGACTGTTTACTGTATCACTTGAATTCGCTTGATTATACTTGAACTGGTGTCATTTGGACGTGTATCCAACGACTTTTACTGTTGACTTTGAACTCAACCCCATTGGTGGTCAATTGAATCGAGCCAACAAGGGCATGGTCGAGGAAATTAACAAGCCATGGGGACTGTTTCTGTGGAATCATTGGGTATGAGACTCTTGATTCCGGTATACTCGAGTATTACCATTTCTGAACTGGTTGGATTTCGGGCCTGGTAAGGGGTATGTGAGGTGGATAAAAATTGAAGAAAAGTGGAGTCTATGGTATTGGTTACTCTTTAAGCGTTGACGGAGAATTAACGGGGTGAGATCAAGTACGTCAAATGAGGAAAAGGGCTCTTGAGAGCCGTCCGTATCCTTTTTAATTTTTTTTTGAAATATGGTGTTAGTTCGGCTCACTTATTGAACGTATTTGGATTGAGTATCTTTGTGCTTATGTGAATTGTGTTTTACTTGCGTGATGGTACCTTATTGAGTGAAAACTCACTCCGTTGCCTTTGTTTTCCTTACAGGGAATAACCTTTTGGAGACTATGATGTTTTGAAGCCGATTTGAGCTAGTTTTAATATTCTTTTGTATAGCTCCTCGATGGTTGGAAAAACCTTAAATGTATTTTGATCCAACATTTCCTTTTGAATTGTAAATTTGCAACTATACGTGTATAAAAGTGTTTAGTAATGTTCATGTGTTACATTCAGTTTGTAAATGTCTATTTTCAAGGTTTATATGATTTGATGGTAATCCGTTGAGTTTCGCACAAGTTCGGATTTTGAACTACAAAAGAAAAATTTTTGGCTAGAAAAGACACAGGGGAATCCGGCCGCAAATCCGGCCAAGTCTTGGTCGGATTGCTGGCCGGATTGTCACGAATTTTTTGAATCCGTGAGATTTCAGCCTCTGCCTCCAATCCGGCCAAATTCCGGCAGGATTGTGACGTGGCAGGCACTATTCATTTGCGGCTCCAATTTTCATTTTTTCGTTTCACGATTTTTGAATCGTTTAAGCGCACTGATATCTTCTGAAACGTTTTAGATTGTGTATAACTGTTTTAGTAGTCCTGACGAGAGTTGGACAGGTAGTCCGCTAATCCCTTTGGTATGCCTTAGGGGACGGTGGGGTTGTCACAGTTGGTATCAGAGTTTAAGTTAGAAGTGACTTAGGCAAGTTTGATTTTTGCTTCTTAGGACCTATGGGGACTACGTTAAGACGCCGTTAAGTGTGATTATATTGTCCAAGATGTAAACTTTTACTATCCTTGTAGGTAATGGTCGGAACCAGTGGAGCGGGCGGAGGTGAGCCACCTCATAGGCGCCCACGAGTCATCGATTACCAGGAGAGGCCGGGAGGTCCGATCCGATTTTGGTATACTGCTAGCCGAACCCGTCGCTGTAGGCATTGCTAGCATTACTCTTATGCTGACCATATGGTCGTGGCGGTACTAGATGAGAGGAGGAGACTTAAAAGTGCCGCCGCCAGGGATCACATTGAGGCGCTTAGGCTAAGGGGCATCATAAGGATGCAAGCTGATCGGATTGGAGAGCTCCAAGGAGATATAGCCATAGAGCAAGAGCGAACGAATGCTCTGAGGGAGCAGTTGCATGTGGTAAACACCCATCTTACTAATGTGGTACGGGAGGTTAGAGACCGTTCCGGCGGCATTATTGATGAGTGCGAGGCGCTAATCTAAGGTGTGATTAGCGCCAATGCGCAAGTGGAGGCTCCTAGTGATGAAATACCTAGAGAGGGGAGCACCCCTAGTTCTAGCCAAGGGGGAGAGTCTGTGGGCTCAGTAGGAAACTAGGCTAGACATCGTTTGAACTAACTTTTGATTCCATGGGAAAGTAGATTAGGGAAAGAACCCTTAGCTAGCCGTTTTTGTATGTTTGGACTAGCTTTGTATATATATCTTTTGATGACTCCGTTATCTCATGGAAGTTCTTTTGTCTGTATTTGGCTGACTGTGACTGTGTAATTTGTTTGATATGGTCGTGTTATGTGTATATATATGTTTGGTTGTGAGTAGCTCCTGTTCCTTGTTTATGCTTCCATCTATTTTTACTGTTATCTTTATGTTACGGCCCTAGATTGATTAATTTCAATGGAGGAAACCCGTAATAGACGTGGTCGTGGTTGCGGAATTAGGCAACCCACGACTGAAGGGGGTACTAGGGAAATCACATCTGAACCAAATCCTGAACCTAGGGTCGATCCGAACGTGCAAGTGGCCGCAGCCATCCAACGAATGACCGACTTGTTAGCTCATGTAGTGAAGTAACAGGGTCAAAACCCTAATCCCTACCCTGGAAACCCTGGTACTTATGTGGAAGGCGAGGATAGGACCCTCGAAAGATTTCAGAAGTTTTCTCCACCGAAGTTTATTGGCGGGCTAGATCCAGATGTGGCCGAGAGATGGTTAGAAAAGATTGTGGACATTTTCGCTGCCCTGCACTACACGGAGGAAGGGCAGGTGACTTTTGTTGTCTTCCAACTAGAAGGGGCAGCCCATTCCTGGTGGAATGTAATAAGACAGAAATGGGACCGAGAACAAACGCCTAAGACATGGGTTAATTTCATGAAGGAGTTCAACGCTAAATTCTTCCCTCCTCTAGTTCAAGAACGGAAAGAAGACGAGTTTATTAGATTTCGCCAGGGGACCTAGATTGTAGCCGAGTATGAGAGTCAATTCACTCGACTGTCCAAATTCGTGCCCGAACTCATCATGACCGAACAACGAAAAATAAGACGCTTTGTCCAGGGTCTGAACGTGGAGATCCAAAAGGATCTAACTATAGCCCAGATTAACGCCTTTAGTGAGGCAGTGGAGAAGGCTCAACGAGTAGAAAATGCCAGGCTACAAGTGAGAAACTTCCAGGTGAAGAAGCGAGAATTTCCTGAAAATAGTTCGGGACAGGGGGATAAGAGTATTCCTCCCAAGTTTGTACGGGGAGCTAGAGGAGGAAGGATGCCGGGAATGTCATAGGGGGCCCCGTCAAGAGGTGGCTAAGTTGGGAGAAGTCAAAGAGGAGGTTTCCAAGGAGGCTCGGCTTCTGTATCTCGCGGATCCTGCGGGTATTGCGGAAAGCCAAATCACAGGGAGGATAATTGTTGGAAGAAGGAGAGAAAATGTTTGCGCTGTAGAAGTACAGACCACCAGTTTGCAATTGTCCGGTCCTATCACGAGATGGAAGGGGAAGCTAACAACCGACGAGGACTAATTCCGAACCGACTAAGGTGGAAGGGACTAAACCTAAGATATCGGCTCGAGTGTATTTATTGGAGCCACAACAGGTCCTCAATTCTTCTGAAATTGTAAAAGATACGATTCCCGTATTCTACCGATTTGTGAAAGTTTTAGTAGATCCCGGTGCTACTCATTCATTTGTCAACTCCAATTTCATGTGCGGAATAGATATAAAACCTACTAGTTTACCTTATGACCTGGAAGTTAGTACTCCTACGGGGGATCACCGTTTAATCACTAGTATGATTTATAAGGATTGTGAAATTTGGGTAGGAGAGAGGAAATTATTAGAAAATTTGATAAGTCTGTCCATTAAGGGGTATGACGTAATTCTAGGTATGGAATATTAGCCCGGTATAATGCTCAACTTGATTGTAAGAGGAAAATAGTGGAGTTTCGTATTCCTAGAGAGGCGACCTTAAGGTTAGATATAAGGGGTAGGTTGGCCTCATCTGCATTAATTTCGGGTATTCGGGTTAGGAAATTACTAAATAGAGGGGCAAAAGGGTTTTTAGCCTTTCTAATCAATACCCTCACCGATAAATTGAAGGTAAAGGATGTGCACGTGGTGAAGGACTATCCAGACGTATTTTCTGATGAATTAGTAACCCTACCTCCGAAGAGAGAGATAGAATTCAAAATTGATCTGTTATCAGGGACGTCACCTATCTTTAAAATCCCATATCGGATGGCACCTGGTGAACTTAAGGTGTTGAAATTGTAATTACAAGATCTTTTGAAACGGGGGTTCATTCGGGAGAATAGGTCTCTTTGGGGAGCCCCTGTGTTATTCATGAAAAAAAAGGATGGAAGTTTGCGAATGTGCATAAACTATCGGAGGCTGAATAATGTAATGGTTAAGAATAAGTACCCGTTGCCCCATATTGATGAGTTATTTGACCAATTGTAAGGAACGGTGGTCTTTTCGAAATTAGATTTTCAACAGAGGTATTATCAATTGTTAATTAGGAAGGACGATATACCAAAAATTACCTTCAATTCTAGATACGGGTATTTTGAATTCGCAGTCATGCCATTTGGACTAACCAATGCCCCTGCTGCCTTCATGGATTTGATGCATAGGATTTTTAAGTCCTATTTGGATCGATTTGTAGTTGTATTTATAGATAACATCTTGGTTTACTCAAAAACTCGGGAGGAGCATGAGCAGCATTTAAGAATCGTTTTGCAAACCCTAAAGATCATCAGTTGTATGCCAAGTTTAGTAAGTGTGAGTTTTGGTTGGAGAAAATTTCTTTCTTAGGGCATGTAATTTCCCAAGAGGGCATTATTGTTGACCCGGCGAAAGTAGAGGCCGTGGCTGATTGGAAGAGACCAGAAAATTCTACAGAAATTCGTAGTTTTCTAGGGTTGGCTGGGTACTATAGGCGTTTTATTAAGGACTTTTTCAAACTTGCCGGTCCTTTAATCGACCTGACGAAGAAAAATGGCCATTTTATGTGGGATGCTGGGTGTGAAGCTAGTTTTCGAGAGCTAAAGAAAAGATTAACTAGTGCACCGATTCTAGTTTTGCCTAACGGATAATTTTACCGTTTATACCGACGCCTCGCGGGAAGGTTTGGGGTGTGTGCTGATGCAAAACCAAAATGTGATATCTTTTACCTCTGAAAAATTGAAACCCCACGAATAGAACTACCCAACCCATGACCTGAATTTAGCCACAGTTATTTTCGCTTTGAAAAAGTGGAGACACTATCTATACGGGGTAACTTTCGAGATTTACTCAGACTAAGAGCCTTAAATACCTCTTCTCGCAAAAGGAATTGAATATGAGGCAGCGGCAATGGATAGAATTTCTGGAGGACTACGACTACACCATTAACTACCATTCGGAAAAAACTAACGTGGTGGCCGATGCCTTAAGTCAAAAAACTCAAGTAGCAGGGTTAATGATTAAGGAGTGGGATCTGTTAGAATCGGTTTGTGAGTGGAAACCCTATTTTGGAAGTCATAAGGTGATTTTTGGTAATGTTAAAGTAATGTCCACTCTGTTGGAACGAATTAAAGAGGCTCAGAAGGAAGATTCTATGGTACAAAAGTGGGGAGAGAAAATGAAAAAAGGAGAATTGTCAGATTTCAACTTCAGTCCCGAGGGAGTTTTGAAATACCGAAACTGAGTGGTGGTGCCTAAAAATAAAATATTAAAGAAAGAGATCTTAGAGGAGGCTCATTTGTCCAAATATACAATCCATCCGGGTAGCAGCAAGATATATCAGAAGCTAAAAGGAGTCTATTGGTGGGACAACATGAAGAAGAAAATTGCTCAATACGTGCAAACATGTCTCATCTGTCAACAAATTAAGGCGGAACATAAAAAACCATATGGATTGTTACAACCTCTTGAGATACCCAAATGGAAGTGAAAAAACATTACAATGAATTTTGTTTCAGATTTGCCACGAACACAATGAGTACATGATGCTGTTTGGGTGATCGTTGATCGGTTAACCAAATCGGCCCATTTCTTGTCGGTAAATATGAAGTATTCTATGGACAAATTGACTCAGGTGTATATGGATGAAATTGTAAGATTACACGGAGTATTTGTGAGCATTGCTTTGGATAGAGATCTCCGTTTTGTAACTAGATTTTGGCAAAAATTTCAGGAGACTTTGGGGACTAAACTCAACTTTAGTACTACTTATCATCCCCAAACTGATGGAAGTCGGAGCGAACAATTCAAACTCTCGAAAATATGTTAAGGACTTGTATTTTGGATTTTGGGGGTAATTGGGGCCAACATATGACATTTGTAGAGTTTGCTTACAATAACAGTTACCATTCGTCAATTCAAATGGTACCGTACGAAGCTCTGTATGGGAGGAAGTGCCGATCACCGCTCTATTGGGATGAAATAGGTAAAAGGAAGGTTCTAGATCCAACAACTATTCCATGGATGGAGGATGCACGAGAAAAAGTCAAGTTGATACGTCAAAAACTCCAGACAGCTCAAAACCGACAAAAGAGCTACGCGGACAATCGAAGGAAAGATTTGGAGTTTGAAGTTGGAGATCATATCTTCCTTAAAATCACACTGTTACGAAGCGTCACAACAGGTAAAGAAAAAAAACTGCAACCGAGGTTCGTCGTACCTTTCGAAATTCTCCAAAAAATTGGGAAAGTAGCGTATCGACTTGAACTATCGTAAAGTCTGTCCAAGATTCATGACGTCTTCCATGTTTCGATACTTAAGAAGTATTATCCCGACTCGACCCATATTTTGCAACTGGAGAAGATTGAGATAGATGAGTCACTCACCTATGAGGAGAAACCTGTGCAGTTGCTTGACTGAAAGATTAAGGAGTTGAGAAACAAACAAATCCCTTTGGTGAAGATCTTGTGGAGAATTTATGGGATAGAAGAGACTACTTGGGAGGTGGAAGAAGAAATGCAAAAGAAATACCCTGAACTGTTTGTGAATCAAGATGAGAAATTTTGAGGACGAAATTCTTTTAAGGAGGAGAGAGTATGAGAACCCGAAAATTTTCTTATTTTCTAGGCTTTATTTTATTTATTTGCACGCATTTTCTACATTTCCTTCATTAGAAAAATTTTCTAGATAATTTTTATGAGTAAAAATAGTTTTTAAATCATTTTTCTAATATAACTTAGTTCATGAGATTTTAGGAGTGTACATTGGACGTGGGACCCGCTAGTACGTTAAATGTGAATTATTTGGTCAATTAGGTTAAGTTTTGCATAAATGGATTAAATTACTGGGTGTTAGGGGATAATTAGAGGTTACCTAGATGAATTAATTTTGGAGAGACAAAAAGATAGTTTTAAACCCAAAAGGTGACATGTGTCACATTCTTACTCAAGGTCACACTTTGACCACTATTCACCAACTTTACTAAAACCCAAAATTAACCAAAAATCCTCTTCATCTTCATCCATTTGGCCGAGCTTCTTGAGAGAGGAAAAGAGAGAAAGCCTTCAACTTGTTTTTTCATTTCTTGCTCCAATCTTGTGATCTAACCGTTAAAAATCCAAATTACTCCGTAAAAATCCTTTGTTAAGTAGTATTGAAGAAGGTGGTGGAGTGGTTTGGAAATAGGAGATGCTAAGTTGCCATTTCTCTTGAGTTTACAAGGTGAGTTGCTAAGAAATTCTTCCTTTGTTCTTGATAATGTTAAACTAGTGGCTTTAGTGGCTAAATATGTTGATTTGTGGTAGGTTTTATGGTTTTAAGTGGAGTTTGTGAAATTTCTGATTTTATTCATGATTTTTCTGGTTTTATATGATAAGTGTTGATTGGCCATGGATTATGACTTGATATGGTCTAAAGTGGAGCTCTGGTGTGTTAATTGTAGTTATTTGTCGAAAATTTCAGTTTTGTGCGAAAATTTCAGATTTAGGGTTGCAATTTGGGGCTTTTCTAGGGTTATTGTGGAGCTCTTGATTTGGCTTTGTTTAAAAGGTATTATAACCCTAATAAGGTGTATTGAATGGCTTATGACTTGGAATTGTAATTGTGGTTGTGTTGGAGGAATATAAATGATTGTTTGTAGGATGAAAAATCTGAAATTTTAGGGGAAATGATGTCCAATTTTTAAATCTAGGTGATTTCATGGTAGTTGGCTTGTTGTGAGTGGACATGAGTGACTTTGGGGTTGTCTAAACCTTTAGCATCAAGTGTTCCTTTTTTTCACCTTCAAGTTCTCTTGGCTTTGCATTAGTAGTATGTAAATTAGGTTTATGACTCATGTTCGAGTCTCACTGTGTTTTCTTGAATGTTTTAGGACGTGCCGGTGACCCAGGGCGCTCGCTGGGCGGAAATTTGTGAAATCTCTTTGTTTGATTGGTGAGTATACTACTCACATGATTGTTACTTTATGACTTTGTTATACTTGAAATCTATGATCGGAATGCTTGTGTTTACTGATGATATTGGTTGAGACGAGGGTATAATTTATCACTCTCATACTCTATGGCTTATTTGACTGTTTACTGTATCACTTGAATTCTCTTGATTATACTTGAACTGGTGTCATTTGGACGTGTATCCAGCGACTTTTACTATTGACTTTGAGGTCAACCCCATTGGTGGTCAATTGAATCGAGTCAGTAAGGGCATGGTCGAGGAAATTGACAAACTATGGGGACTGTTTCTGTGAAATCATTGGGTATGAGACTCTTGATTCCGGTATACTCGAGTATTACCATTTCTGAACTGGTTGAATTTCGGGCCCGGTAAGGGGTATGTGAGGCGGATGAAAATTGGAGAAAAGTGGAGTCTACGGTATTGGTTACTCTTTAAGCATTGACGGAGAGTTAACGGGGTGAGATCAAGTACGGCAAGTGACGAAAAGGGCTATTGAGAGTCCTCCGTATTCTTCTTAATTTTTTTTTGAAATGTGGTGTTAGTTCTGCTCACTTATTGAACGTATTTGGATTGAGTATCTTTGTGCTTATGTGAACTATGTTTACTTGCGTGATGGTACCTCATTGAGTGAAAGCTCACTCCGTTGCTTTTGTTTTCCTTACAGGAAATAACCTTTTGGAGACTATGATGTTTTGAAGCCGATTTGAGCTAGTTTTAATATTCTTTTGTATAACTCCTCGATGGTTGGAAAAACCTTAAATGTATTTTGATCCAACATTTCCTTTTGAATTGTAAATTTGCAACTATACGTGTATAAAAGTGTTTAGTAATGTTCATGTGTTACATTCGGTTTGTAAATGTCTATTTTCAAGGTTTATGTGATTTGATGGTAATCGGTTGGATTTCGGACAGGTTCGGATTTTGAACTACAAAAGAAAAATTTTTGGCAAGAAAGGACACAGGGGGAATCCGCTCGCAAATCCGGCCAGATCTTGGCCGGATTGCTGGCCGAATTGTCATGGATTTTTTGAATCCGTGAGATTTCAGCCTCTGCCTCCAATCCGGCCAAGAATCTGGCCAGAAATCCGGCCAGATTGTGACGTGGCAGGCACTATTTATTTGTGGCTCCGATTTTCGTTTTTTCGTTTCGCGATTTTTGAATCGTTTAAGCGCGCTGATATCTTCCGAAATGTTTTAGATTGTATATAACTGTCTTAGTAGTTTTGGCAAGAGGTGGATAAGCAGTCCGCTAACCCCTTTGGTATGTCTTAGGGGAAGGTGAGGCTATCACAGGGAAAGCTGAAAGAGACAGTATGAGGGTTGTGGGATGAACTATCAAATTAGACAAGTGCACTATGGATTAACCTACACTACGGAGGAAGGGGAGTTTAAAGAAACTTGTATAGATCCTACACTAACCTATACTATATGGGGGTGGAGGAGAGGCAAAAGCCTAAAAAGACTTGTGTGGGGGGTTGTGGAATGAACCACCAGAACAGACAAACACACTATAAGGGAGAGAGAGTCTAAAGAGGCTTGCATGAAGGTTGAGAGATGAAGCGCCAGACCAAACAAGTACACTACTTCACTTTCCGGATTTTTATAAAAACAAGGAAGCACAGTTATCCATTTTGTAGGGTTTGAACACTTGATCTACTGCAGGGCAGAGTTTAAAGAGGCTCTCTCTGGCCTTGGCCACGTTGAACCAAAGCCCAATGGTTATCCATTTTGCTTTAGACCACCACTAGAACATTCATCTTCACGCAAGGAATCCGATAGGAAAAATTATACAAAGCGTCCCTCACATATCATGAAAATAATTTTAATATTTCTCATATTCAAAATGTCAATTTGTGGATCCTTCATTATAGCAAATTTGTCTAATTTGGTTCCAAACTCATATTTTGACTTTTTTTTTGGCTAAGATTAATCACATGAGCCCAATATGATCAATTTTAAAGGCAAAAGGACAGATCTTGTTTATGACTCACCAAATGACCTGACCCAAAAATATGTCCAAAAGAGCAATTTCTAATGTCGAAAATAATACTTGCAATTTGGCAAAAACAATTAGGTTTTTTTTTCACCAAAAATATCTCCACATTGTATTCATTAAACATCAATGGCGAAAATAGAGCAACACTATGGATGATAAATGATTCGAGCTAAAGTACAAGATATGGAGAGCTGCAGAGATTGAAAGAATTCTATCAAATTTGAGAAAGGATACTTTATTAATTATTTCTATTATTTTATTTTTCTCTTTTAAAATTCCTTGCCTACAACCTTGAAATCTTAATAAAAATAGTGGCTTTTCCTACTCAAATAAGGATTTTCTAAGTCACTAATAATAAATTTATCTTTTTCTCATATTAAAATTATATCTTAATTTTTTTTGGCATTTTTAGATCCAAAAGGTCTCTTTTTCCCTAAATAATTTGATTCTTGGATTGGTACTTTCGAGTATAAACTGGACTCAAAGGCCTTTCAAAATTAGTATATAATTTTAACATATAAATAAACTGATTAATGGAAGAATCCTTGAACAAATTTTTGTTATTAGATCATCCCTTTTTTATTAATTAGATAACATGAAGTTTCAAATTAAACATAATAATATATGGAAAAATAATGGACTTACAATTTACAAATAATGTTGACTTTTGCTAGAAATTTGTAAAAATTTTAATTAAGATACAAATACTATTACTAGAGTATTGATGATTTCTACAATCTAAGAAATGTTTTAGATTGGCCTAAAAGAGACTAAAAGGCTCTTTAGCTTTTATTTGTTAGAACTTGGATTATTTGTTCGCTTGATGCAATGATGATACCGATGCCTTGCTAGTCGCTTCTAATTCTCTCAATCTCTCTTAGGACTTGCTATAGGAAAATATAAACCAAGCTTATTAATTTGTTTATTTGGTTATATGTTAGTCGAGGCCGTGTGTCATTAATATGTTAGTTAGTATAGTAAGTTGCATTGTGAATTAGTAAAGTTGGCCATATTGGATTCGACCCATAATGTTAGTAGTAGAGGTCAACCAATAAGGGATTAGTACTATAGCCTCTGCATCCATTTTAGTTTTTAAGAGTTAGTAGTCTTTGCATCAATTTTGTCTGTTGTTGCTGTATTTGTAGTCGCAGCCTTTTTTGAGTAATAGAAGAAAATTTTTTCCTTTGCCTCTTATATCAACTTCTTGTGATTGTTCTTGTGGATTTATGTAATACGTATATGCTTTTGTCCATCACTTGCCCTTCCATCCTCATTTCTAAATCTTTTTTATAGATGCCAATTATTCCTATTACTTGATTGCATTATTGCTTATTTCTATTCCTCATAAGGTTTTGTATTGCAGGCTGAGTCAGAATTATCATCCTATGAGGGTCGAATGCTTGTTTGGACTTTGGAAACTATATTTTATTTCTGCTGGAGTGGAACCTAAGTTATTTAATACTGAATCTTACCTAATCTGTCTATGGCTCCAGTTTTTTCGACATTAGGCATTTAACAGGGGAAAAACTAAACTACATTCAGGGCACACCGAAGAGAGTCTCACTCAACCTAAGGGGGACCCACAGAACTTCACAATCCAGGCAATTGCTGTCTATGGCTCCAATTAAATATCGTTGTTGACACTTTTGTTTCTTTTTGACCCGTGGACCAAAGAGACATTATTGAGTATTGAATATAGTTTTTGGCTGTTGGCCTTTCTTTTAACATATCAAGCATGTTTTCTAGATTTTGCATCCTCTCATCACCTATAATATCTTCTTCCCCATCATTATAATCTTCATCCATGTACAGATCTTGAATTTCCCAATAAATATCTTTTACGTGAAATTCTACCAATTCTTTTTATTGGGTTGTCTATAAGAATTTTATATCAGGAAATTTATACATACAATAGAATTTTGAAAGTCATCTCCAAATGCAATAGGGGGCCAGTGAGTACGGGTTTCATTTTCTTCAACTCCATCATATGCTAACTGTCATGCACTCTAATGGTATATTTTTTTCTTCTATTGCGAAATTTTTGCAAATCTACAAATAATTTTTGATGGGCATTATTGCCATGCTTCATTGCTCGTCTAGGATAATATGATGTTGAGTCGAGTAGCATGCTCATTAGATAAATTTGGAGCTTTTGCTAAATATAGTGGGTTCTACATATTTATATCGATCTTGGAAGAATAAAGAATTGACTACACATGCCAGTTTTCTGCCAAATTGGTATGTTTTTTTCAGATTGAAAAGACTAATATATATACAAATACATATTTCGAGAGCTTTTTTGGGGTGAGAGTCATGCTTTGTCCTTCAATGTTTAATTCTAATGGTTGATATGTGTCTAAATATAGTGAATCTCTATAAAACATATAGGTTAAATGGTATTTATAGTTTTCTTTTTATAATGGAAGTACCTGGCATAGAGGATCATTAGTTCTAGGACAAGCACTGTAATTCCCATAATATGACTCATAAGTGAACAACATTCCCTATGGATAAATTTTGGAATTTGAAATATCTTGCAGAAATTCGTAAATTGTGATCATCTTTTTTATCTCACTATTTTGGGATTTGGAGATGATCAATTTTTGGATTTTGAAAGGAAATGGTGCCAAAGTCTTTTGTTGAAAGAAGAAAAATCGGGCACTCATTTTTTTGCTTTTCTTTGAGACTAAGAGATGGTTAGTCTGGGAAATTTTCTTTCCTTTTAAAGAAATTCACAGCACTCTTTTTTTTTTTTATCAAGGCCCATAGATGACGATAATCTTTTGCCTTTAGGTAATGGGAGTGAAAAGTCTTTAAGTTTTTCTATTAATTGTTCTTTTTCGTCATTTAGTTTTCTATATTTATTGTTTAACAATTTAAAACTTCTAGGCATTTTTTCTCAATGAACACAAAATTTTGCTTTTTACCTTCTAAAATGTCATTACTTTCTCTATCTTAATAGGCTCAATCCATCCTACTTATATAGAAATTAATTCCTACATTTTTCTACATGCATCTAATGCTTCTTGAAAACTGTAAAAACCTTTAAACCAAGGATTTTGAAAATTTTTCTTTGTTTTAAAACTTCTAACTATTGATGATATATTCTTAGATGATATCTTCGAAATACTGCATAATAGGTGAAAATTTTCCGTTAAGGTCTTTATTCTATTTTTGAAAAATAATGAGTTAATGCATTTAAAACTCTTCCTACTTTCGTGATATCTCCTCTAATAATTCATATGTTATCAAGCAAATGCTGGTGGCTATCATTTACTGCTACATTTGTTCTTCCTACTTTGGAGTTGAGGAAAAACCCTGTAGAATCAAGTTTTGTATGAACAAAGGTTGAAATTTCGAGGACAAAATTCTTTTAAGGGGGGAAGGATGTGAGAACCCGAGAAAATTATGTGTATGCCCTGAATTTATTTTATTTTATTTATTTTGATATTAGAAATATTATATATAACGAATAAACGGTTAAATTAAATGCGTAATTAAATTCCTATAAAATTGAGAATTTAGAAAATTCCTAGAATAGTGTAGAAATATTTTATGAATTAAATAAATATATGGCATGCATATCGTAATTGATGTCATTTGCAAATATTACTAGACATGTAACATATACTATATAGCTCAATAAGTACATGTTTAATAAGTTTTTCTTAAAGCTAAATGTGTGAGAATTTATTAGATGAACGTAAGAAAATTTTCATGTGTTATTTAAAATTTAGTGCATGTCCCACTTTATTTTCTTTTTGTTATTGAATGATTATAGGTCTAAATTGTCCCTTTAATAAATAAGTGAGTCGATATATATCTTAGGAGGATTATATCATTTACACCATAAAACGTTAGTATTAGAATATGTTGTGGTATTAGGAAAAAAAGAAAAGAAAAGAAAACGTGGAAGATACTTGCCTTCACACCTGTCCAAGCATTACTAATATCTAGGGGAGGAACTAATGGAAGAATAAAAGATAGTGCCTTCATTCTTAATTGACCGAGAGGAAACAAGAAAGGAAAACAAACCGCGTTCCATTCACTTCCCCTGCTACATAAAACCGAGAAACAAGAAGAAGGAAAAATAGAGAAGCTCTCTTACCTTTTTCAAACATGAACACTGGCCAAGAACCAAGAGAAACTCCAGCTCATTTAACCAAGGAACCAAGAGAGGGATAGTTTGCTCATTGCATGACCAGCCACAAATTTTGACCGAGTCAAAACAGCTTCCATTCTTTCTTGTTTCTATTCAGCTTGATCGAGAGCCATTTTCCCCTTTCTTCACTTCATGTTGGGCCTGAGAGAGAGAAGAGTTGAGAGACCTGTCTTTTTCATTTGTCCAGCAAAGAAAGTAGAGAGCTTTGAGAGAAACTAGTGTGTTTTGTCTTCATTTCCAACCGAGAGAGAGAGATATTGCTCAACAAAATATCTTGCTCCTTGCCTCCATTTTTGACCATTCCAAGTAGCATGCAAATGTTGACCAAATTTACTCCCTTTTGCTTCTTTTCTTCAGTTCAACCGAGTGAGAGAAAGAAAACAAAAACAAGACTGGTCCTTTGTTTTTTTTTTAACACCAACCAAGAGAGAAAAGCTGAGAGAAATAAGAGGGAGAGCTCCTTTCCCCTCCTTCTTGCAGCCGAGAGAGAAGAGCTGAGAGAAACCGAAAGAAACTCCAACCAGTCCTCTTTTCTTTTTCTTCAATCTTGAACATCAATCAAGAAACAAGAAAATTATAACGCATCCTAGCCAAGAATTGGGGAAGAAAGGCAGAAATTTCCAGCTCAAAAAAAAAATCGTGGGGAAAGAAGTTGAAGCTATAAGTTTCATTGCAGCTTCCATTCTTGCAAGATCAAAGGTAAACTTGCTAGCCAAACTTTCCATTTTTCTCAGGACACAGTGAGATGATTGATGCATGTTAGTTCTAGCCATGGAAATGGAAATTTGGTGGGAAAGTACCCTCATTAGAAGTTGATTTATATGCTGAAGATTTCCAGCTTTGACCGAGGGGGAAATGAGTTCAATTTACAGCCTCTTATTTCAACCTTTTGAGGAGTTTCCACTAGGAATTCATGCTATAAGTGTTGTATTTCTTGTTTAGTATGATATATAGCATGTTGTCGCTGATTTTGGTAGCAAATTGGTGGCTTACGTGTGAGAAAATTGGCAGCAACAAAGTTGAATAACTCCTGTGAAACCAATGGAGTGAGGCTGCAAGTTTGGTTCCTTTCTCCCAAGAAATCTTGCTGCAATTTATTTAAATTTACCGTATATATCTCCTATTTCTCTTTCTAGGACCTGCACATATTGTATTCTTTACCTTCAGGAGAAATAAAACTTGATTTGTGAAGAAACTTTGCTTGAAAATCTGTTAAGTTAATGAGCATGGACTGACTGATTGCATAAAGCCGGATATATCAGTTGTACTTTGCATTTGGAGTGAAGTTTTACAAAGATTTCATGTTTTGTATCATGACAACTGTGTATATAGAAGTTGGTATGTTTATATGGTTGAATCATAGTTGTATGTTCATTGATTTGGCTGAAAAATTGTCTAAGAAAGCTTGAACTTCAGGTGACAGTCACCTCTAGGCAGTTTTAGCAAAATGATCATAACTTAGCGTAGAAAAATCAAAATTGAATACCGTCAATTGCGTTTGAAACTAGACTCATAGATCTTTCCAATGGTATAAAATTGGAGCTGTGGTTCATTTTATATATGCACCAGAAAATCAGCAAAGTTGACTGAAAAATCGGTCCTGAACAAGTAAAAATTGGGATGCTGTGGTAACTTGTGACTCAATTTGGATTAACTTATGAACCAAATCTCCTTGAGATGTCTGCTAAAGATTGTTAGTATTCAAGTCTGGTTTTAAATGAGATAATTTGTATGAGTTTTCGACATTTATAACTTAAGTTATAATTTTTCTAAAGAAAGAATGCTTGCTGGAATTTTAGCTTTGATCGCTAAATTTTCAAGATGATTTTAAGCTCAATTTGTTCAAAACACCCTAGAAGACTTTAAACTACAAGTATGTGTTGGAAATGAACCAAAACCATGGACCTTAAGTGATTTAAACTCCATTTATTTCACTGTTTTCATGGCTGGAATTCTCCTTGAGGCTGACTGAAAGAGAGAGTGATTTTATTTAGCTTTATTCTTGGTTTTGTGTGGTGAAATCAACTTGTTAATGTCCTAAACACGTGATTAAACATTAACTTTGGTATGAGTAGTGAATTGGAATAGAAAATGAAAGGTTTTGAGAGGTGAAAACTTCACTTTTACATATTTCATGTCCCAAGCAATAAATTTCCCGTTTTAGTTAAGGAAAATGAAAATGAGTATTAAAATGCTAATATCATGTGTACTATATATTTTAGCCATGTCATGTAATTTTTCCAACTTGCATATGTTCCATTAGTTTGCTTATGGAAATTTAAGCTTGTGGAGTTGAACTTTTGCTTGACGGCCAGCCTTGGTATGGAGATATGTGAGCTGAATACTTGTCTATTTTTGGTGGCTTTATGGTCTGAAACTAGTAGCTTGTATAGCCTATCATTTGTGGTCTTGATTTGGATGGTTTGGCCATGAAATTTTGTATTGAATTTGGAGAGGAAATATAGGATAAAACAGGGGTTATGCTGTCCAAATTTTGGGGCAGCTTACTACCTTGATTTTGAACTGATTTGGTGATGTACTTGCCTAATATGCTTAGCGAACCTTTAAGCTTTGCTTATGTATTGCATTTTGGTTGAAATGGAAGGGTTTCATTGGGATTTTCTTCTAAATTGCTGGCTAAAATTGTGTTTGTTTGTCGATGGAGAGTGCAGCCTATTACATTGTTGTTTGTCTAACCTTTTAGTAATTGATTTTGGCCAAAACTTGTTCCAAACTTTGGTGGAGCCTTTTGTGCGTGAATTTGAGTGAAAACTATGAAAATTGGGAGGTGAAAACCTCATGATTGTACTTGTTTCACTGCTGCGAAAAATTCTGATTTAGAGGGCAGTTTTGCACCTTGCTACCTTTTAGCCTCAATGTCTTTAGTTTGAAAGTCTTTTGGACACAACCTCGCTGACTTGACTTGAGAAAACCTTGTTTCTTTTGTAAAGCCCAAAGACAACCTAAGAGGGGGGTGAATTAGGTTGATTAAAATCTTAATCAAATTTATGCACTTTTTTTCTTTAATAAAAATTTACCTTCTTTTCTAGTAATGATCAACCAAGTAGATTAGAATAAGAGAACACTATTGATCAGAGAAACAAGTATAAATAAGCAATGAGATTTTTATTAAAACAAAAAGTAAGATAGAGTATCAAACCGATTGTCTACCAAGCTTTCCTCAAACTTGAAGACCAATCACTAGGTTGAGCAACTTCTCTTTGATGAAAGATGTTCAACTAGATGTACAATGGAGGGAGCACTTCCTCCTTGCCCTAAGCCTCACTTAGTCAAGTTAAGAAGTTTTACAATCACTCAGATAACCCTCAACAAAGCTACACTAATGAAACTTTCAACTACAAAAGAAATGCTCACACGAAATTCATACCACTTGGATAACAAATCTAGCTTTGGAGACTATTTTCTAGCTAAAATATCTCTTGAGAACTTGTAAACAAAGTGTGCAAAAGTCCCTTCTTGGTTCAGAACAGTTTGTTTTTAAAGGGGACCAAAAATGGGATTCATCAATGCTTCCAACGGATAGAAGGCAGATGAAGAGTCAGCTAGCCGTTGGGGCTGTCGGACGTCCGACGACCAAATCATCGTCCGAACCAATCATCCGAAAGCAGCCAAGTTGAAGTTCGGACGTCCGATGCGTTTTTATCGTCCAACAGCACAGCGTCCGATCGTTGGCAGAGAGTTAGCAAGTCATCTTGGAATTTTTCGGACGTCCGATGCGGTTGATGTGCGTTCGAGGCGTGCGTCCGATCCTTCCGGACGTCCGATGCTTCCTTATGACCGTCCGACAGAGCTTCTTTCTTGATGTTCTTTATCCTTTCGGACGTCCGACAGATTCCTTTTGGACGTCCGACATGAGTGTCCTGTTTTTGCTTCTTCTTTTGGTTGATTTGCGTTTCATGACATATTTGTACCTGATTCTTTGATAGGCAAAAACACTTATATTTGAAGAAAGTTAGACAAACATTTCAAAATACTTTGTGATCATCAAAACCAAGAATAACATTCTACCCCTTTTTGATGATGACAAAACAAATGTTTGAAATGAGGTTTGATGATTGGAATAAAAGCTCCCCCTTTCTCAATAGACAAGAACTCCCCCTTACTTAGTGAATCATAAAAATTTTGAAAAACTCCCCCTCACTTGGCTGCCCAACCGAATTAAACAATTATCCAAAAATATGACAATTAAGCAGCCAACAACCAACATTTTACTAATTCAATCCATCAGCCAATCCAAATTTAATATCAATCCAACATCATCAATCATCAATCAATCCAGTCCTCTCCCCCTTTTTGTCATCACAAAAGGGCAATCAATCACATCCATCTCATCCACAAACAAACACATTCATTAATGCAAACCAAAAAGAAATTCATTATATCCACACAGTCATCATTCAAAACACTTACATATCGATCAAAAAGTACCAAAAGAAACATAAACATAAGCATAACCAAATGTTGAATTCATCTACATATCCATTGTTGAACACCATAAACACATAAAAGAGACAAACAGAATGCAAATGTCCTAAATGGTGAACTATGTGGATCCAGGTGATCTTCGAGAGAGCTGATATTGGGAGAGGTCCTCCTCATCAGTTTCTTCATCATTTTCAGCAGCCTCTTCAATTGGTGCCTTGCCTTTGTCTGATGTGGAAGGGCCATGAGGAGTCACAGGAGTTGATGAGTTCGGATCTGGAATTGATGAACTTGGATCAGTGGTGCGAGGCTCTTTGCCATGTGAAACTTCCTCAACCACAGGTAGGGGAAAAAGAAGATTCTTTTTGTCTAGGTAGGCTGTTTGATGCTCAGAGGACATGGTGAGCATTAGACCATGTTCCAGAAGAAGAACATGCTGTTTGAGTTCACGAAGGAGTTCAATCACTTCATCATTGGAGGAGGAAGATGCCTTAGTGGCAGACTTCCTAGGATGAATGGGAGTGAGTGTGACAAATGAAGGATCATGTGCAGCCTTAGACCTATGTTTACTAGATGATGCCCGCTTATAAGCCCATAGATTATCCTTAAAGACAAGATTTTTCCTTTCAAAATATCCTTTGGTAAAGGCATAAGAAGATGCTTCTTTGGGACAAACACCCAGAATTGGAACTTTGTAAAACTCAAAAATCTTTTGAAGAAACTTTCCATAAGATAATTTTCTGCGAGAATCAGTGGCATAGCGAAATAAAAACTTGCACATGACAAAATCAAAATCAATACAAATTTTTTCTCGAAAACAGTAAAAGAAATACAACTCCATTTTGTTTGCATCAGTTCTATGACCATCAGTAGGACAAGCAGGTTTGAAATGATTGAAAATGCAATTAGATTCACAGGGGGAAGATCATTCAGTTTAGCATCGGCAGGGGAGGAAAAACTTCTTTTAAAATAAGTCAACATTTTAGCCCCATCAAAATGATTATCAGCAGTAGGGTGCTCTTCATAGGAAAAGAAATTTACAATTTTATCCTTGCAACCACGTTCAATGGTAGTATTTAAAATGGAATTTACAGTTTCAGAATTAAAGACTAAGTCTACCCCATTAACCCTGGACATGATCTCAATTTGGCCAGTGCCTTTCAGGGTAATAAACATTGGGCATAGAAATGAGATGTGACCATTTTTGGAAAGCAAATAGACTCAAAATGGATTCTAAACCTATGTGACGAAATTCAGAAGAATTTATAGTGCGTTGAGGGATGACACCTTTCTGGGATATCCAGGAATGTCTGTCTTTTGCAGCATCATCAAAAAATGGAGGGAGAGTAGTTGATTTTGGAGGCGGTTGAGTTGAGGTTCCCTGTCCAGATTCAGATAGAGGGGTAGGTTGTGGTGTAGGCCGTGACATTTGACCCTTCACAGCTCCTCTCTTGAAACGTTTGGATGTCCTTTTGACCGTAGGAAGATCATCATCCTCATCCCTGAGTGGATGCTTGCGTCCGGCAGTAACCTTTCCTCCTCTTAGATTCACCATTGTGCGAAATGTGTGGAATGAAAGATGCAAATGATGCACACAGTAGTAAGGAAGTGAAATACACAGAAATTTTGGGACAAAAAGGCCTTAAACAAGATTTGACAGAGCGGTTATGAAAGAGTAGGGTTTTGAGGGAAATTTGGGAATTTGCGAAATGTTATGCGATTCGGTGAAATGATCAGGAGAAATGAAACACAATCGATCAGGAAAAGTTTTGTTTGAGTCAATTTGGGAATGAGAGCTTCAAAATGGTATGAATTAGAGAGTGAGAGATGAGAGAGTTTTCGTCCGAGAGAAAATAGAAAAAGAAGAGTTTGAAGCAAATGAGAAAGAAAGTTACTTTTAAAAAATGAGCCGTTGTACTGTCGGACGGCCGAACGAAGTCGTGCGTCCGACAGTTTCGTCCGAACAGGTGCATTCTGGGAAAATAGCTGAAGAACATCATCGGACGTCCGTTCATCCTCTTTCGGAACGGACGTCCGAAAAAAAAAATTTTAAGCTGATTTTTCAATTATCCCTAATTTTGATCTTAGATGAATGAACTGATCTAATGGCAAAACTTTTGTAAAAATATCAGCAAATTGATCTTTAGAACAAACATAATTTACACAAATTTCACCTTTTTGAACAAGATCACGAATAAAGTGGTGCTTTATATCTATATGCTTTGTCCTAGAATGCTGAATAGGATTTTTGGTCAAATTTATAGCACTAGTATTATCACAGAATACAGGCATGCAGTCATACAACAATCCAAAATCATTCAAGGTATATTTCATCCATAAAAGTTGAGCACAACATGCACTAGCGGCAATATATTCCTCTTCGGTTGTAGACAAAGAGATTACATTTTGTTTCTTGCTAAACCAAGAGACTAAACAATTTCCAAGAAAGTGACAAGTTCCACTAGTACTCTTTCTATCCACACGACAACCTCCAAAATCAGCATCCGAATAACTATATAGTGCAAACTCACTAGATCTAGCATACCAAAGACCATAGTCTAATGTACCTTTCAAATACCTAAAAATCCTTTTTACAGCATTCAAATGTGATTCTTTTGGACACGATTGAAATCTAGCACACAAGCAAACAGCAAACATAATATCAGGTCTACTTGCGGTTAAATAGAGTAGGCTTCCGATCATACCTCTATAGTGCTTTTCATCCATATGATTACCTTCTTCATCTTTGTCAAGTTTTGTAGAAGTGCACATTGGAGTTCCAACTTGCTTTGAGTCCTCCATGCCAAACCTTTTCAGCAATTCCTTGGTATATTTTGCTTGATTTATAAAAATTCCCTCAAGAGCTTGATGTATTTGAAGTCCAAGAAAGAAATTTAATTCTCCCATCATACTCATTTCAAATTCACTTTGCATAGTGGTGGAAAAATCCTTGCATAGATACTCATTAGTAGCACCAAAAATAATATCATCAACATATATTTGCACAATAAGGTTATTCAACACTTGCTTAGTAAAAAGTGTGGTGTCCACAATACCTCTTTTGAAACCATTTTCAATCAAGAAACCACTTAGTCTTTCATACCAAGCTCTTGGAGCCTGTTTTAAACCATATAAAGCTTTAGATAGTTTAAACACATGACTTGGAAATTTTGTATTTTCAAAACCAGGGGATTGATCCACATATACTTCTTGATCAATAAAACCATTTAAAAAGTACTTTTAACATCCATTTGAAACAATTTGAAGCCTTTGAAGCAAGCAAAAGCAAGAAGCATTCTAATAGATTCTAATCTAGCTACGGGAGCAAATGTTTCATCAAAATCAATTCCTTCTTCTTGTGCATATCCTTTAGCAACTAATCTGGCTTTATTTTTTACAACAACACCTTTATCATCCAACTTATTTCTAAATATCCACTTTGTGCCAATGATAGGTTGATTTTGAGGTCTATCAACAAGTGTCCAAAGCTTATTTCTCTCAAATTGATTAAGTTCCTCTTGCATTGCCAAAATTCAGTTTTCATCCTTTAAAGCATTATTGATATTTTTGGGTTCAAAAAGAGAAACTAAAGCAAAATTATCTATCAATTTTCTAGAAGAGGAACGAGTCCTTACCTTCTCGGATGGATCACCAATTATAAGTTCTTTCGGATGATTTTGGCTAAATTTCCAAGCCTTGGGAAGATCTTTGAATGGATCATCATTTCTGTCCTCATCTTCCCTTTCTTGATTTTCATGAGCTTCATTCTCCATTTCCTTTGCTTCCGGTTCAGAGTTTCCTCCATCTCCAATTTTTAGCTTTTCCATTCCTTCGCGAACACCTACATCATCATCCTTACACGAACGTTTGGAATTATCATCATTAGTTTCATCAAATGTTATGTGTATAGTTTCTTCTATCACAAGAGTCCTTCTATTAAAGACTCTATATCCTCTTTTATTCTCGCAATATCCCAAAAATATTCCTTCATCAGATTTTTTCTCAAACTTACCAAGATGTTCCTTTAAATTTAAAATAAAACAGTTACAACCAAAGACCTTGAAATATCCAACTGTAGGTTTCTTGTCAAAAATCAGTTCATAAGATGTTTTATTCAAAATGGGTCTCAAAAGGATTCGATTCATCACATAACATGCAGTGTTTACCGCTTCAGCCCAAAGGTACTTTGGCAAACTACATTCACTTAACATGGTTCTAGCAGCCTCTTGTAGAGTCCTATTTTTCCTTTCTACAACACCATTTTGTTGTGGAGTTCTTGCAATAGAAAACTCATGTGTTATGCCATTATAATCACAAAATTCTGGAAAACCACAATACTTGAATTCTGTTCCATTATCACTTCTAATTCTAACAATTTTTAAACCAAGCAGATTTTGCACTTTAGCAAACAATGAAGTGAAATTCTTGAACGCATCATCCTTATGAGCAAGAAATATTACCCAAGTATATCTAGAATAATCATCCACAATCACAAAGCAGTATTTCTTATCTCCCAAGCTAGTGATTTGAGTAGGACCAAATAAGTCAAGATGCAAGAGTTCTAAAGGTTTGGAAGTAGATACACACTTCTTTGGTTTAAAAGAAACTTTTGTTTGCTTTCCAAATTTACATGCATCACAAATTTTATCCTTTTCAAAATTGATTTTTGGCAAGCCTCTAACAAGCTCCTTTTTCAAAATTTCCTTTAGTAAATTCATGTTAAAATGACAAAGTCTCCTATGCCACAACCAAGGATCTTCATTTGAAACTTTAAGACATTTTAAGCTAGATGAATCAATTTTATCAAGAACCACAATATATATGTCGTTGAACCTCTTACCTTTGAACACAACATTATATTTGGAATCAAGCACAATGCATTCATGCTTTTTAAACAACACATACAAGTCTTTATCACACAATTGACTAACACTAAGCAAGTTATAACCTAAGTTATCAACTAAGAGCACATTATGAACAAAAGTTTCACCATCCTTACCAACATCACCTATTTCAATTGTCTTAACTTTCACATCATCACCAAATGTCACCTTCCCACTTGATTTTGATTTCAGCTTTATGAACAAAAAAGGATCACCGGTCATATGCCTTGAGCAGCCGCTATCAATAAACCATTTTGATTTGTTTGAGCCTTTTTCCTGAAAAGAGAAAGTGTTTGGTACCCTTTTTAATTTTTGGGTCCACAATAGTTAGCATTGTATCTAACTAATCACATGCATTTCATCCCTTTGTTCAGATTTCTTTTCACATAGCAATCACCTTTCAAATGCCTTTTTTGACAACAAAAACCACACATAATGGAAGAGTCCTTAACATGTAATGATTTGACATATCTCAATCCACCTCTTCTATATGTTATGAAACCATGTGCATTTTTGTTATGTGCTAAAGTTCTTTGATGAGTAGTAAGATGGGTAGATGACATGTTCCTTTTGATAAAATCCTGCTTTCTTGCTTTCAAAGTTTCATCCAAGTTGTCCATTCTTTTTTTCAAATCACCGTGTCTTTCCTTCAGCATTTCACAAATATTTATTTTTCTATCAAACTCATTTTGAACATCACATCCGGCTCTTACAAGACTTTCATTGTCAGTCTTTAGTTGTTTATTTTGTTGAAAAAGACTTGTATTTTCTTGAATGAGAAAAGCCATTTTCTGTTTTAACTGCTTGTTTTTATCATAAGATTCCTTCAAGACATTATGCAGTTTTTCAATAAAGGATTCAAGATCATCATCTTCATCATCATCACTTTCAGATTGAGAGTGTGTGGAAATTACCTCATTATTTTCAATAGCCATGAAAGCCATTTGAGCTGATTCTTCCTCTTCTTCAACTTCCCCTTCGGAGTTACATTCATTCCAAGTAATCTGGAAGTTGTTGAATCTTGGTTTTCGATCAGCTTTACCATCTTTCATTTTCTTCATGGGACATTCGTTTGCATAGTGTCCAGGTTGTCCACATTCATAGCATTTGTCCACTTGCTTCTTGTTGAATTCTTATTTTCCTTTGTTCCTTACATTTGATGAATAATTTTGAAATTGATTGCTAGGTCCTCCATTTCTAAACTTCCTTTAATTCAATATTCTCTTGAAGCCTCTTATGATGAGAGCAGGGTCATTATCATCACCATCCGAATCTTCATCATCCAAGTGAGTTGGATCATCTTCACCTTGAGTAGTCTTTAGAGCAATATTTCTCTTTGCTCTAGCATCCTCTTCCTCCCGCACTTTGGATTTCAATTTCAACTCATAAGAGGTTAGTGAGTTAATGAGAGATTCAATAGGCACAGAATTTAAATCCTTAGCCTCCTCTATTGCAGTCACTTTATTTTTCCATTCTTTGCCCAATGCATTGAGAATTTTCCTGTTCTTCTCTCCCAAGGTGTACTCTTTGCCCAACACCTCGAGATCTTTGATCAAGTCATTGAACCTGCAATACATTTTGTCAATATACTCAAGAGGTTCAATTTTAAATGATTCATACTTTGTCACCAAGATAGCCTTTTTTTGTTCTCTCACGTTGTCACCACCCTCATGGATTTCTCTTAACTTATCCCACATTTCTTTGGCCGATTTACAGCCTTTTACTCTAATTGATTCATTTGAATCTAAGACACTATAAAGAACGTTCATGGCCTTGACATTTAATGTGAGGTTAGTCCTATCTTGAGCATTCATTTCAACTCTCGTTTTTGGCCGAAGTAAACCTGTATCTGCATCAAGAAAGTTAGCTTCATGCGATCCTTCACTCACAATAAACCATAACTCAATATCAATAGATTGCAAAAAGATAATCATCCTTTCTTTCCAGCTAACATAATTGGAGCCACTAAACATGGGAGGCCTAGTAACAGATTGCCCCTCAACAAACATGGCATGATTGGTTGTCATCTTTACTCCAAACCCCTTGAGCTTAATCTCTAGGAGACCAAACTCTGATACCAATTGTAAGGCCCAAAGACAACCTAAGAGGGGGGTGAATTAGGTTAATTAAAATCTTAATCAAATTTATGCATTTTTTTTCTTTAATAAAAATTTACCTTCTTTTCTAGTAATGATCAACCAAGTAGATTAGAATAAGAGAACACTATTGATCAGAGAAACAAGTATAAATAAGCAATGAGATTTTTATTAAAACAAAAAGTAAGATAGAGTATCAAACCGATTGTCTACCAAACTTTTCTCAAACTTGAAGACCAATCACTAGGTTGAGCAACTTCTCTTTGATGAAAGATGTTCAACTAGATGTACAATGGAGGGAGCACTTCCTCCTTGCCCTAAGCCTCACTTAGTCAAGCTAAGAAGTTTTACAATCACTCAGATAACCCTCAACAAAGCTACACTAATGAAACTTTCAACCACAAAAGAAATGCTCACACGAAATTCACACCACTTGAATAACAAATCTAGCTTTGGAAACTATTTTCTAGCTAAAATATCTCTTGAGAACTTGTAAACAAAGTGTGCAAAAGTCCCTTCTTGGTTCAGAACAGTTTGTTTTTAAAGGGGACCAAAAATGGGTTTCATCAATGCTTCAAACGGATAGAAGGCAGATGAAGAGTCAGCTAGCCGTTGGGGCTGTCGGACGTCCGACGACCAAATCATCGTCCGAACCAATCGTCCGAAAGCAGCCAAGTTGAAGTTCGGACGTCCGATGCGTTTTTATCGTCCGACAGCACAGCGTCCGATCGTTGGCAGAGAGTTGGCAAGTCATCTTGGAATTTTTCGGACGTCCGATGCGGTTGATGTGCGTCCGAGGCGTGCGTCCGATCCTTCCGGACGTCCGATGCTTCCTTATGAGCGTCCGACAGAGCTTCCTTCTTGATGTTCTTTATCCTTTCGGACGTCCGACAGATTCCTTTTGGACGTCCGACATGAGTGTCCTGTTTTTGCTTCTTCTTTTGGTTGATTTGCGTTTCATGACATATTTGTACCTGATTCTTTGATACGCAAAAACACTTATATTTGAAGAAAGTTAGACAAACATTTCAAAGTATTTTGTGATCATTAAAACCAAGAATAACATCTTTCATTGGCTCGCCGCTGGAAAATTTCCCGCCATGAAGCGAATAAGGAACTTGTTGATTATTCATGTTTCTTGAGTCCAAAATACTCTCATACGCTTCAAAACCCTACTTGAGTTTTGCCCTAGAGTATACTTAGATTTTTCCTTGATTTGCATTCCAAATATGGCTGTATATGTTGGGTTTTGAAAAAAAATTAAATTAACTTGGAGAGGTATACGACTCATAGTCGAGTCTAAATTATGAATTCTGTTCACTTGGTTTTTCTTAGGGCTTGTCTGATCAAGGGGGCAATCCAGGAGGAAACTTTTGACTCTATTTTTGCTTGAACTAGTGAGTGTTCCAACTGCAAGTTCCATGCTACTTGTTGCGCAAATATGACTTGTATATGACTTGTTACTTGAATTGGCTTGTTATTACATAGGTGAGTGTGTACTTTATCACGCTCGACCTAATTTGACTGAATTCCTGTTTGACTACTATAAGTGAATTGTTTACAAGTGAACTGAGATTCATATGCATGAGTTGAAAGTAACGGCCTGGATCCTAAACCCCATAGACTAGTTAATCGAATCGAGCCGGCAAGGGTCTGGTCGATTAAATAACGAATCCTAGGTCTACTGTTTTGTCGAATAGAGTGTTATCTCCTCGACTAATTGGTATACTCGAGTATTACCACCACTGTTTATGTTTGGAGTTCGGGCCCGGTAGGGGGTTGATTGGTGGATGGAGGTTGGAATTAAGTGGTGATCTACTGGACTTGTTATGATTCCATGGTTGACGGAGTGTCAACAGATTCTGAACAAGTTGTCACGGAACCTGTTCCCGAGAACAGACTGTATCCTTTTATATGCATGTATTATCCGTTGTACATAGTTAAATGAGTTGTTTGGATGTTATGTTCTTTATGGAAAATGTGATCATGCTATCATGTGAATGCTAAAATGCCTAATTGCTTGTTGTTCTCTTGGAACTTCACTGAGCTTTTAGCTCATCCCTTCATTTGTTTTCCTTAACAGGGTACGGGGATGACAAGGACAAGAATAGTGCTAGTTGTAATAGGAAATCTTAATCTTGTATTTGGACGGCACTGTATTATAGTATTAGTTTACAAGTTCTTATCTTTTGGTCTATATTTTGGTTTGTATATTCGGATGATCGGTAGCATGTAGATGTTATATTGAAGAATTTTAGCGTTATTAATTTGCTATCCAACGAATAAGGAATTCAAAAGTTGTAGTCCTTATTTTAAATAATTGCAATCCTATTTATACTTAGAGAAGTGATTGAACTATTTGCATTTCATTTCGCTTAGTCGTATACATAAGTATGGAGTTTTTGTGAAGTTGGATGGCTTGTAATATCTATTGGGGAGATTCATTCTTACTTTAGAGTTAATGTTATCTCTGAAATTAATGTTAGTGAGTGAGTCCTGACGAGAGTTAGGCAGGCGGTCCGCCGAACCCTTTGGTTAGCCTTAGGGGGAGGTGGAGCTGTCACATTGTACTTGTATGACTTTGAACCTATTGAACGGCTATTGAAATGAGATGATTTTGTGTATGACTTTAGGGCTGATTGCGGAAAAGAATGAAGTCACAAATGGCTAAAAAATAGGTAAATACAAAAGGCGTGCTGCCCAAATTTACGCTCAAGAACTAGATAGATATACTTGCGATTTGCGTAAGAATTTGAGAACGAATACCATTTGAACCATCTAGGATATTTGCATTTTTTTATTGAGGTATATAAGTTAGAATTTGGCAGAAACTTATACCCTTAGAAAAATGAAATTTACGACTAATAGAAATACGTTTTCTTTGTCACTTCGACTCAAATGGAGATTTTAAAGTTTTACGAGTGAGCATAAGTTTTACAAATATTTTACTTATGTCCTTTGGTTTAAATGTATTTTTTTCACTACCAAAATCATATTTATACCTTATACTAGTACGTATTCGAATTTTCTTTGAATCACTTAAATCTTTGATGGTTGAAGTATAATGTGTTCTTTTGATTATATTAGGGTTCCTTGGTGATTGAGGGTGTTATCCGGAAAGATACTTTAGACGTTATTTTTCTTAAATAGGTGAGTGTTCCTTGTTGGCTATATTTTCATTGACTATGTGGCTTGTTCTTGATTATATGACTTGTTATGAATGAACAATAACTTGTTAAATGCTTCCACTGATTGTTTAAAATGAGCTTTCTAGGTGAGTGTGTACTTTATCGCACTTGACCTAAATGAATGTAAAATTTTCAATGATTGAATGATTATATGTGCATGAATGTAAGCCTCTTGGCTGAATTGGGCCCTGCCCTTCGTTACTGATCGACTCAAGTCAGAAGCGAACTCGATCGGGCGATTTAGTGACCCTGGGTGAACGTTTGGTATACTTGTGTATTACCTTGTAGTCTGGTGAAACCTGGCCAACGTCCAGGAAAGGGTGAAATGAAATGAATGAATGAATGTCAATGTAAATGAAGGGTTTTACTTATCAAAATGCATTTTCAAACGATTGGAGGAATAAGGAAATGAAAGGAGAATGAATGAATGAATGGATCTATGTGAGCATGTATCCTTTTAATGAATGTTATTATTGCTTTATATTGTCATGTTTCTTGAATTACTTGCTATCTATGGTCAATGTATTGAACTCATTGTTTGTTTATGTGTTTGGAACCTCACTGACCTTTTAACTCATTCCGTTAGTTTTGTTTTGATTAACAAGGAATGCCAGCAAGAATGAGAGCTCTGTATAGACTAACTTAGTCTAGTTCTTTGAATTCTTTTGTAATGGTTCTCGCCCTAGCACTTGGCAAGGGTTGGATGAATGAGGAATTGGGAACCTTTGTATATTTAAATTTTGTAATTCCTTTGGAGATTGGAATGTATATAAGTTTATGTTTTAAGTTTAGGATCGTTATTCGCTTGTTTTGTAAATTTTATCTTCAATTCCTTGAGGTGAATGACTGAGTCCCAGCGAGAGTTGGGCAGGCGGTCCGCCAAACCCTTTGGTTCGCCTTAGGGGAAGGTGGGGCCGTCACAGTTGGTATCAGAGCCTGCTTCGCATGATCTCTGCGTGGAGTGAGATCGGGTTAAGTGGTGAATGAGTATGAAGGATTAAGTGCTCGTTGAGCTTAAGCTATGGAGTCATGAATTGTTATAGGTCTTAAATCTTTCTCCCAGTATTTGAGGACCATTGATAGGTATGTCATGTAGGAATCTCGATTGTAAATAGTTTACTCTTGGGACTGGCCAACTCGAGATGTGAATTATCTTATTTCGGATTCTTGTGCCCGAGTACTCCAGAGTTGAAGCGGTACTAAGTGCTTGAAACTTGCAGTTTGGGAACATTAAGAGACTTTGTTTGACTAGAATGAGTACAAGAAATCAACGGACGTTTAGTTCGAATAGAAAGTGATGTGAGAGACCGGACGGGATTATCTTAACTGCGTATGGGACGACATATCGCCTTTTCTTTTGATTTGCCCTTGTAATGTTACTACATGATTTTTGTTTGTAGTATGTTACCTGTGTAATATTGACTACTTTTGATTATCTGTTAAACTTGATATGTCTCTTTGTGCATATGTTGTATCATGTTGTGTTTATGTTTATTTGTATAATTGGTGTGTTCGAATTTGTTATTTTAGTCAATTTACTCCGTTTATCCATTAAATTACTTTTGAAAAAGAAAAGAGAGAGAGAGAGAGAGAGAAGGGTATGGAAGGGAGACGTGGACGTGATCGTGGTCGTGGTCGTGGGACTAAGCGAACTCTAGAGCCAAGAGACGAAAGGGAAACAACAGCTGAGCTAGAACAAGGAACGAGGGTTGAAGCCGGGGACCAAATGGCGACGGCTATACAACAAATGATAAATATTTTAGCAAGATTGGTGGACCAACAAGGTCAAATGCCTGTGAATCAATCCCAGAACCTTGAGATAGGAGAAGATCGGGCCCTTGAGAGGCGTCAAAAATTTGTCCCTCCGAAATTCCTTGGAGGGTCTGATCCGGACATAGCTGAACAGTGGTTGGAGGCCATGATCAACATCTTTGCAGTTTTAAACTATACCAAACAAAGACAAGTGAATTTTGCGATATTTCAATTTGAAGGACCGGTCCGAGCATGGTGGAACGTGATTAAGGCAAAGTGGGAAAGAGAACAAACCGTATGGACATGAGCTAATTTCTTAAGAGAATTTAATTAAAAGTATCTCCCACCTTTAGTCCAAGAAAGGAGGGAGGATGAGTTTATTGGATTACGCCAGGGAACTCAAAGTGTGGCCGAATATGAAACAAAATTTACCAAATTGTCTAAATTTGCTTCCGAATTAGTGGCCACGGAACAAAGCAGGGTGAGACGGTTTATACAGGGATTGAATTTAGAAATTCAAGAAACTCTAACGGCGATTCAAGTTAATACTTTCACGGAAGCCCTTGAGAAAGCCCAAAGAATTGAGGCTGCGAAGGCACAGATAAAAGCCTCCCAAACTCGGAAAAGGGGTGCACCTAGTAGTGTGACTGAGGAACCAAGTGAATCGATAGCACCTTCCAAAGTACAGAAAGTGAACCCTTTACCCCGCCCACCATGGACATTAGGAGCATTAGATGAAGGGTCTACGAAAGGAAGTCAGATCGAATCAAAGGAAATTTCTTGAGAAGGTCAAACAGTAGCTCCTCGATTGGCATGTGGATACTGTGGAAAGGCAAATCACACTGAGAATGATTACTGGCGAAAAGGGGAAAAGTGTTTGATTTGTGGGATTAGCAATCATCAACTTAGCACTTGCCCGAAGAAACAGCCACGAGAGAGTAGTACGCAACAAGTGGAAGGAATCAAATCAAAACAAACTAATGAAAGAGGGAACCAGATGAAAATACCAGCACAGGTTTATGCCGTAGACCAGCAACAAGTTCCGGGATCATTTGAGGCAACGGAAGGTAAAAATTTCGAGAAGAAATTTCTTAAGGGGGAGAGAGTGTGGAACCCAAAAATTTTCACATTTTCTCAGCATTATTTTATTTTTTTCCTACATTTTATACTTTCCTTAGAAATATTAAAATTTCTATGCATTTTTACAAGCAAGTATAGTTTTAAAATCATTTTCCTAGTATGAGTTAGTGTATGTCAAATTTGAAACGCATTATAGACGTGGGACCCACTAGTGCGATAAAATTTGGTGATTAATAGTGAGTTTTAGATGATATTAAGTATGTGATTAGAAGTACTAAAAAAATAAATAAATAAGGGAGACCAAGGGATAGACATTTCTCATTTTATTGCCAATGGTCAACAAGCCTACAAAGTTTGACAAAAACTTGACTAAGACTAAGCTATCATTTTCATCACCATTTTTCCTTCACTTCTTCCTTGTCTTGGCCGATTCTTGAAGGAGAAAAGAAGAGATACTTTGGTCAATAAATAGACATTATGTCTTGTCTTCACAAGTCTCAATCAACTACCTAACTTTGGACCAAGACCTTGACTAACATTAGTCTTGTCTTTACTTTGGAGTAAGTTTCCATTTCAACCAAAATTCTTGATTTCATTTCAGCTAAGGATAGCCGAAATTCTGATTCCATTTTAGCTAAGGGTAGCCGAAATCCTTGACTAGAAAAGAAAGGAAAAGAAGCCAAAATAAAGGACAATTGAGGGAAAGCCAAGGGTTGACATTGTCAAGGCATTCTTTGACCAATGAAACTTCTAGTCCTTATCTTGCAAATTTCACCAACCATCCCTCATTTTGATCTCTCTTGGCCGAACCTTCAAGACAACAAAAGAAAGAAAAACTGCTCCAATTTCACCTTGATTCCAAGCTATAACTAGTAGGAAATCACTCTCTAATCCAAAAACCAATTCATAAGAAGTTACCACAAGGAAGAAAGGTGGGCTAGAGTGGAGCTATTTTGGAAGAAAGCAAGCTTTGTTTTTGAGGTAATATGGCTGACCACTCTTTCCTTTTTCCTTAATCATGTTGGAGTTGCTTAGTAGCTTGTATTTGTGGTTGTAATGCTTATATCATGTGATTTTAGATGGTTGGGGTGATGAATTTGAGTTAGGGTTTGAATGATTCACTTATCATACTTGTTGTATGGGTGGTATATGATGTATATAAGTTGGTATAAGAGGTGGTAGTGATGGTTTCAAGCTAAAAATGAGATTTATACCTTGATTGTAGCAAATTTCCAGAATTGAAGTTAAGGTATACCCTGTTCTGCCCGGTTCTAGTTCACCATGTTAGAGACCGAATTAGCCTTAGCCTAAAACATGAAAGTTGTATAGAATGATGTTTTATAGTTTTCTGCAAAATTTCATCTCAATCGGAGCAACGTAGCCTGTGAAAAGATCAAAATACCCTGACTGCCCTAGGTGAATCCAGTGATCCGTTTTGGATATTTCACCAATCTGGCCGTGTCTTTTCACCATGATATGTACTGAACTAGTATTTAGCCAAAACATGAAAGTTGTAGTAATATGTCTCAGCTTTCCAACGGCCCTAAAAACACCTTAATCGGACTTCGGTAGCCTGAGTTATTGTTGGTTACGCATAGTGCGGTTAACTAATCTGAATGTGAGATTTTGGTTCTGTAAATGACAACTTTGACTTAGATACACTACAAACTGGATTGAGTGGTTTTCATAAAAGTTGTAGGCCTTTTTCTTAACTTCAAAACAGTATAAATTTCACCTCAATCTGATAAGCGTAGCTTTGGTTGTGCCCATTACGCTAAGCAACGGCAAATCTGTCTTTTGTTTTATAACTTAAACTTCATTTCCGGACATTTTCCTAGTTTGATTTTGTGCTTGTATGACTTTGAGCCTATTAAACGGCTATTGAAATGAGATGATTTTGTGTATGACTTTGGGGCTGATTGTGGAAAAGAATGAAGTCATAAATGGCTGGAAAATAGGTAAATACAAAGGGCGTACTGCCCAAATTTACGCTCAAAAACTAGGTAGATGTACTTGCGACTTGCGTAAGGATTTGAGAACGAATACCACTTGAACTATCTAGGATATTTACGTTTTTTTTTATTGAGGTATATAAGTTAGAACTTGGCCGAAATTTGTACCCTTAAAAAAATGAAATTTACGACTAATAGAAATACGTTTTTTTTGTCACTTCGACTCAAATGGAGATTTTAAAGTTTTACGAGTGAGCATAAGTTTTACAAATATTTTACTTATGTCCTTTGGTTTAAATGTACTCTTTTCACTATCAAAACCATATTTATACCTTGTACTAGTACGTATTCAAATTTTCTTTGAATCACTTAAATCTTTGATGGTTGAAGCATAATGTGTTCTTTTGATTATATTAGGGTTCTTTGGTGATTAAGGGTGTTATCCGGAAGGATACTTTGGACGCTATTTTGCTTAAATAGGTGAGTGTTCCTTGTTGGCTATATTTTCATTGACTATGTGGCTTGTTCTTGATTATATGACTTGTTATGAATGAATGATAACATATTAAATGCTTCCACTGATTGCTTAAAATGAGCTTTCTAGGCGAGTGTGTACTTTATCGCACTCGACCTAAATGAATGTGAAATTTTCAATGATTGAATGATTATATGTGCATGAATGTAAGTCTCTTGGCTGAACTGGGTCTTGCCCTTCGTTACTGATCGACTCGAGCCAGAAGTGGACTCGGTCGGGCGATTTAGTGACCCTGAGTGAACGTTTGGTATACTCGAGTATTACCTTGTAGTCTGGTGGAGCCTGACCAACGTCCAAGAGGGGCTGAAATGAAATGAATGAATCAATGTCAATGTAAATGAAGGGTTTTACTTATCAAATGCATTTTCAAATGATTGGAGGAATAAGAAAATGAAAGGAGAATGAATGAATGGCTCCATGTGAGCACGTATCCTTTTAATGAATGTTATTATTGCTTTATGTTGTCATGTTTCTTGAATTACTTGCTATCTATGGTCAATGTATTGAACTCATTGTTTGTTTATGTGTTTGGAACCTCACTGAGTTTTTAGATCATTCCGTTAGTTTTGTTTTCCTTAACAGGAGATGCGAACAAGGACGAGAGCTCTGTATAGACTAACTTAGTCAAATTCTTTGAATTCTTTTATAATGGTTCTCACCCTAACACTTGGCAAGGGTTGGATGTATGAGAAATTGGGAACCTTTGTATATTTAAATTTTGTAATTCCTTTGGAGATAGGAATGTATATAAATTTATGTTTTAAGTTTGGGATCGTTATTCGCTTGTTTTGTAAATTTTATCTTCAATTCCTTGAGATGAATGACTGAGTTCCGGCGAGAGTTGGGCAGGCGGTCCGCCGAACCCTTTGGTTCGCCTTAGGGGAAGGTGGGGTCGTCACAGGTAGTGCTAGTGTTTAGAGTTTTATCAAAATAATAGAGAGAGAAAAAAAATAACACCATCCCTACTTTCTTTCGTCTGCCTCCCTAGAGCAAGAATCAACTAAAAGTAGAGGAGAAGAAGAAGACATCGCCGTCAAACAAGTAGACAATTAAACGCTTAAACCTGTAAGTTCCGAACGCACACTAAAATTCTTTTTCTCTTACATCTATTTAATTCCATGAATTATTTTGAAAATTTCGGGTATATATACATCGAGATATATTTATGCCTGCATGAGAAATTTAGTAAGTTTTAGGCTTGGATTAGTAGGATTAGGGTATTAAATTTCAATCATGGGGATGAATAGGGTTTATCAAATTGTTGGAAAGTTAAAAAAAAAAAAAAAGGAAAAAAAAAGCAGAGACGCCGCCGCTGCTGTTTTGCTAAGCGTTGCTGGAGCAACGCAGCCAAGAAAAAAAGGGACAAAAAGCCGCCAACGTATGGCTGGCGACATGGGAAAAGGGTTGGCCGAGTGCCAAAAAAAAAAAGAAAACGAATGTCGCCAACGCATGGCTAGCGACAGGGAGTAATTGTCAAAGGTTGGCTTTTCGGCCAACCCAAGAAAAAAAAGGGGTAGAAGGTCACCAGCAATTGCTGGCGGCTATTGCTTGATTTCATGGGTTGCCCAAAAGGAAGAAAGAAAAAAAAATTAGGTAAAATAGTGGCTGGTCGCCACTGCTATCGTTCTGTCACTGTCGAGCTGTAAGGTCAACTGGGGTCAAAGTCTAGGAAAAAAAATGGCAAATAGACGTGGACCAAAATATAATGTAAAATTTAGTAAATGTACTATAAATAAATTTTAAATAAAAATACCCCATCTTTATAGTTTATTGTGGGTATTAAAATTCAGGACCAAATTTAAAGTAGTTAAATTGAAAAGTTAGTCATGTAAAATTATGCTTAATTGATTAAGTCTAAAATACTTAAATAGAAATTTAAAACATCTTAATCTAACCTTATTAGATTAATTTAGACAATGTAAGATAAGTTCTAGATTGTTAAATGAAACGCTTAAAATAATAATAATAATAATGATAATGATAATACCAGTAATAATGATAATAATAATAATACTAATAATAATTAATAAAACAATGATAGTAATAATAATGGTAGCATATACATGGATGAAAAAAGTAAGGATATAAATGAAAATAAAAATATAAAAACAAGTAGAATAAACTAAGACAATAATTATAATAATAAATCAATGTACATATATACATAAATAATAATAACACCTACACATGCACAAAAAAAATGGAGGTAAAGCGCAAGATAATGGTAACTAATTAACAAATATATATATGTATGTATATATGTATAGTAAGAAATAAAATAAGGTAATAAAATAAAGTAACAACGACAAGGACGATAATAGTAATAATGAATAAAAATAAATTATAAATATATATAGTAAGATAATAGTCAAGATAATAAATATAATTATGAATAATTATTTTCTTTTAAATTAGGAAACTTTACAAAAAGGAAAACTTTCCAAATTAAGAAACTTTCTAAAAATAAAAACTTTTCAAAAATAGAAATCATTCAATTTAGGAAAATGCTGTTAGGGTTCATATAATGGTCTAGACATGAATCTTCAACTTGCTCAGAGTTTGTATATGTATACATTTATAGGAAATGTCAACTAATTAGGAAACCTATGTGTTTGATAGCTACGACACAAGTTTAAAAAATCTAAAGTAGTTCCACTTGAGCAGCCAGACAAAGGTAGGTGATACCTACCCTTCTGAGATTTCAAAAATTTAAAGGGAAATTTTTGTCATCGATTATATTTTTACGTGTTAATCTGAATTGTTTTTTATTGAATAATTTACTTGACTGTTTAAGCAAATTCTATTTTGATTATATAAAAATGAACCATGTGACTTATTTGAAACTTGATATTTTATTATATACCAACTGAGCTGTATTTTTTATGAAATCAAGAACTATGCATGTGACGTGTGAAATGAATTTGTGTAAAGAAAAGCTCAAAACAATCATGGGATAGATGATAGAGGCTATAGTCCTGTCTAATGGTCATGGTAGCTTGGTATAAAGTTCGGCCGATTGACAAGGTCATGATAGCCTGGTATAGAATCCGGCCGATTGACCCATGTATGTAATGAGAACAATTGGTAGTTATGAAACCTATTGGTCGCCCACCTAGAAGGGGTTTAATCTCTAAACTGAGTACTCAATAGCCAGTCATTACATGTACTTATTATGAGTTGATATGAAATGATTTATGAACTGATATGAAGAGCCTTATGAATTGATATGAAATAATTTACGACTTTATGATTTTTCATGTATAGTTAGCAATAAGATACTTTTAAATTGCTTATCACTCATTACTACTAACGGTTTTATAAACAACGTTACTTTCATGATTATGGATGTGAACGAGGTGTAAATGATTTGATTTATATCTATACATGTATCTATAAAGTTATGAGTGCATGGTCAAACAGAGGGGTAGATATTATCTACTGAACGATTTGTCGCTCACCCCACTTTTTACCATCTTTGCCAATTCTGAAGAGTATGAGTTGATTTACGTAGAAGACCCTGAGGATGATTTTTATTAGTTTTTAAGTGAACAGAAGTTAGCAAGCTAGCTACTTCTAGTTGTTAATTTTATTTACATTGTTTCCGTTGTTTCAACTAGAGAATAAATGTAAGAATTTATCGGGTATTCATAGACTACCTTTTATATGATCTTTGTACAGCACTTTATTTGGTTATATCATTTAGTACTTTTAAAGTTTAGTCTGGTTAAATGTTTCCTTGTATTCTTGAGTGAGACTTGAGAATACGGCGGATGCCACGCGACGGGTGCGCGCGGGATAGTGGTATCAGAGCCTAGGTTATATGGTCTGAGAGTATGAGAAATGATATTTGGATATTAATGATTTTGGAAATTGAAAGGAGATGGAAAACAGGTCAAAGGAAATAAGAGATTCCTATGACATTTTTTAGTGGTATCAGAGCCTAGGTTATATGATCTGAAAGTATGTGAAATGGTGTTTGAGATATTAGGGGTATTGAGTATTGAAATGAGATGAAAAGACAAAAAGGATTAAAGGAAATAAGAGATTCTTGTAATTTTTAATATTATCAAAGTTTAGGTTATGCGATCTAGATGTATGCTGAACGATGTTTGTAATATGTGTGATTTTAGGAATTGGAATGAAATTGGATAGAATATTGTGAAATAAGAGATTTTCATAATATTAGTGATAACTGAGCTTGGGGTACGATTTACTCTTTAGAGAAAATACATACTAGGAAATGATCAATTGTGACTGAATAAATAGGCTTGAAAATTTGCATATGTGATTTAAGTTGAAATGGTACTATTGGTGTTTAGGATGTTCCTTTAATTGGATATGATTTTGGTAGTACATTCTAAGTTTAAGATGTCGGATGTGTAGGAAATATGATATATATTTGAAGTAGTGTCTACAGGAAATTAAAAGTATCAAGGAATTAAAGTACGCAGCAAGCGTGATGAATTAAATAAAGAGATCCAGTTTAACTAGTGTGGGATTAATTGCACGATGGGTAACAACAACATTAGAGGTTATATTGACTTATCTTGACCGATGAAACCACTTCAAAAGATGAAGAATGAAATGTTGCAGATCTTTTCTATTTGTAATCGAGTTCTATAAATAATGCTCTTACCTGGATAGATGTACTATTGATGCTGCTACTATTTTAATCTAGTTGAACTATTACTACTACTGGAGATAACTAATAGGTGTATGGCCTTATCAAATACAAATTGATATAGTCTACCAGTAGTATTCCCTCGGTGGGAGATGTGGTCAAAAGCGAATAGACTTGTCTCTTTTTGAGATTTATAATGATTAGATCCAATGCCCAAACAATTATTGAACTAGTTTATTGGATTATTACATCGTGCTTAGTCAATAAATATGTTAGAAATTTCTTAGAATACATAATCTTACATAGTTCTTATCTCAAAAAAATTATTTTGCGAACAAATGTTAATCAAGATTTTTGAATAAGTATACTTATCAAATAAGTATAATTTCTATAAATATGAATACATTACGATACATAAATTAACAATAAAAAAAGAATAAACACCATAAATAATTGTATCTTATAAACCTGTACAAAATGTTTTTATAATACTCATCCAATCTCAAAAAGAGCTATAGATAAATGTATTCTACATTAAAAAAAATCATATCATATAGAAATAATCTAACAATAATTCTTGATAAATTTTCTTCATACTCTAAGTTCTAATGGTGCAAGAAGCACAATTAACTAACTCATGTGTTTCAAACATTTTCAGGTTCCTAAACTTGTATGAGTTCGAAATTTTATACATAGATAAATACTTTACTAAAGTTATGGTAAAGTTATTATATTCAAATATGAGAATTTGGCGATAATTGTTGTATGAAATTTTGTGTGTTTTGGTACCATAATATGAATATGTGTTTTGAAAATTGAATTGAGGTAAAAAAAAATGAAGGAAATAAGATTTCCATGGCATTTAGTGGTACAACAACTCAGGTTATAGGATCTGGAAATAGGTATGATGCTATTTGAGGTATTATTGATCTTTTTTTTTGGAATTTGAAATGAGATTTGAGGAAAACAAGAAATTTCCATTACCAATTACAAACACAATGGGCACGAACCCATATATCGAGGTAATGACTACTTTTTGTGAGAATAAGTTGTGATAGAATGTGTGTCAAAAGAAGAAATGATACTGTTAATGTTTATGACATCCTTTATAAAGGTTGATCTCTATGGAGTATTATAAACTGATATTTCGAATGCCAGATTTGTGAGAGACATTATGTCCATCTAAACTATATAAATATCAAGATGGGAGGTATTGAGAAAAAAATAAGAGTGCGTAGCAGAAGTTTGATGAAATTAAATAAGGAAATCCAATTTAGATATTATAGGAATAATTCCCAAGATGTGTTGCAAGAACATTGAAAATTTTGTTAACTTATATTGATGTTTATGTTTTTTAGGTTTCAAGAACAAAACCTTTAAAGAGGGAGAGAATGTGATATCTAGTCTAAAAATAAGTTGCGAAAGTGTCGAATTGGGATCCTAAATCATGTCTAGATTTTTGGTCGACCTACCAAGATATTATGGGAACTCACCTGAGATTTAGTACCACCTTCTACCCCCAAACGGATAGATAGTCAAAAATGACCCTACAGATACTGGAGGACATGCTCAGAACTTGTGTTCTAGACTTCTCGGATAATTGGGATAGGTTGGTGAAACTAATGGAGTTCTCGTACAATAATAGTTATTATAGCGGTATAGTATGGCACCGTTTGAGCATTGTATGGACGAAAGTGTAGATCCCCCTTATATTGGGATGAAGTAGGTGAGAAGTCGATCACTATTCTCGATTTAGTGGAAAGAACCTTGGAGAAAATTAAGATTGCTTGAGAAAGACTAAAAGTAGTTCAAAACCGAAACAAAAGTTGGGCAGATTCAAAGAAGAGACCTTTAAAGTTTCAACTAGGAGAAAAGGTATATTTGAAAGTATCCCCTACCAAAGGAATGATGAGATTTGGAACAAGTGGCAAGTTAACTCCGAGGTATGTAGGGCCTTACGAAATACTAGATAGAGTTGGACCTCTAACGTACCGATTGGCTCTCCTACCTACTTTGTCAAGGATGCATAATGTTTTTCATATCTCCCAACTGAGGAAGTATGTATCAGACCCGAGCCATATTTTGGAGGATCAACCCATCGAAGTGAGGGAGAACTTATCAGTGGGGGAAGTTCCTTTAAGAATCGTGGACCGAAAGGACCAAGTTCTAAGGAGAAGGACCATATCCTACATCAAGGTGCAATGGACGAACCATACATCGCTAGAGGCAACGTGGGAATTGGAGGAGGACATGCATAATAGATACCCCTATCTTTTTTATCAAGGTACGTAAGTTTCGAGGACGAAACTTTTTGTAAGGGGGTAGAATGTAAAATCCCACATCCTTGCTCATTTTTTTTATTACTTGATTTTTGTCAATTAATTAAAAAGATAAAATTACTATGGGTATGAAAAAAAATAATATATAAAACTTATTAGTAGGATAGGGTAGAGGAGTAATTAGGGGTTAGTAAGGAGACAAGAGTTCATAATAAATTAAAACTCTTATCTAAACCACCTACTAGTGGGTAGTGCTAGGGTTTAGAGTTTTATCAAAACAATAGAGAGAAAAAAAATAACACCATCCCTATCTTTCTTTCGTCTGCCTCCCCTAGAGTAGAGGAGAAGAAGAGGATATCGTCGTCGAACAAGCAGACGATTAAACGCTTAGACCTGTAAGTTTCGAACGCACGCTAAAATTCTTTTTCTCTTATGTCTATTTAATTCCATGAACTATTTTGAAATTTTCGGGTATATGTACATCGAGATATATTTATGCCTACATGAGAAATTTAGGAAGATTTAGGTTTGGATTAGTAGGATTAGGGTATTAAATTTCAATCATAGAGATGAATAGGGTTTATCAAATTGTTGGAAAGTTATAAAAAAAATGTTGCTAAGCATTGCTGGAGCAACGCAACCAAGAAAAAAAAATGGAGGAAAAGCTGCCAGCGCATGGCTGGCGACAAGGGATAAAAAACGAATGTTGCTAGCACATGGCTGGCGATGGGAAGTAATTGTCAAAGGTTGGCCCCCAAGATGAAAAAAAAGGGGCAAAGGGTTGCTGGCGACCATTGCTTGATTTCATGGAGGAAGAAAGAAAAAAATAATTTAGGTAAACAGTGGCTGGTCGCCGCAGCTGTCGTTATGCCACTGTCGAACTGTAAGGTCAATTGGGGTTAGATTCTAGGGGAAAAAATGGCAAGTAGACGTGGACCAAAATATAATATAAAATTTAGTAATGTACAATAAATAAATTTTAAACATAACTACCCTATCTTTATAGTTTATCGTGGGTATTAAAATTCAAGGCTGAATTTAAAGTAGTTGTTAGAATTGAAGAGTTAATCATGTAAATTGAATAGAACCAACTGATGACTAAAAATAGAGAAGAAGAAAAAGCAGATGAAGAGAAACAAAATGATATAAGTGGGTTAAGACAATAAGTAGAAAGGAGCTTTTCATCTCATCCATGAAAAGTTGCAAAAAGAAAGCTCCTAAATGTGCAATTTTTGTACATTGGAAATCCAACAAATTAATTAAGTTGTCAAAGTTCTACAATGTAAGCATCCCAGGGATGTCCTTTCTTTTTCTGCTGATACAAATGGTGGTGGATAAGCATTGGCTAATACAAACGGTGGTCTGACTTGGCACATTGAGCACAGTGTCATCAGACATGTTAGTACCTTTTATAAAAACGTAATAATCATTGTTTGGTTCCAAGACTACCCTTCAAGAAACAAAAAAACAAAAAATAAAAGAATCCACTTGAAAGCAAATGGTTTGGCAGAACACGTGGCAAACACATGGAGGACGACCATGTTTTGGCATCCTCTTCTCACTTTATATACATTCTTTAAATAAACAATGCACCAAGAGATTTCGTCGTCATGTGCCACGCACGTGAGTTGTGTAAATTTGCGCTTCCAGATGCTTCATTGGAATGGTTCGAGTAATTGGGTTACCCATGGGTTTTCTGCTTTGGAACAGATGGCCGTACGAGTTCCTTTCCTTTCCCAGCTCTCACAACTGCATTGTCCAGAGCTACCAGGAGAGCTTTCTCCGAAATGGTAATTGGCAAGATTTAACATGGTTGTCTCTTTCGATGCAATCTAAATTCCAAGACAAATTGGCTGTGCCATTTTTTCCTACGGTTTTCTCAATTGCTTTCTCATCTCCATTTTCTCGCTTCGTCTTTGTCTTGAGAATTCTGTTTGTGCTACTCTAATCAGGCACTTTTTAGCTTCTTTTCCTTATCGCTTCATCTTTGTCTTGCGGATTCTATGTGGTTATTGCTCTGCCTATGTGAAGCTTAGTTATGTCCTGCTCTTGGATGTTTGTTGTTGTGTTCTACATTTCTATCTTTTTCTATTTTCTTCACTTACCTCTATGTCTTGCATTTCCATCTCTTTTCTCTTATCAGGTATTTCAATATTTCCTCTGTTTTCCACTTCCTTTTTTTTTAATTTTAACAAGCTCTCCTTTTCTGCAGATCCTTTACTTGTGAGCTCTAATAATAGTTTCTTCTGTCAGATAATTTGTAATTTTTTGTTTTTCTTTGCTCTTGGATACCATTTTTGTTATTGCTCTGTCTACATTTCCCCCCTTATCTCTTTCTTTTTCTCATCAGTTATTTTAGTATTTCCCTCCGTTTCCTTCATTTTCTTTTTTGCATTTTGACAAGCTCCTCTTTTCTGTAGATCCTTACTTGCGAGCTCTGATTGTAATTTTTCCCATCAGGTAAATTGTATTTTTTCTATTTTTTGTTTTCTCATGGATATTTGATTATGTTTCTTTTTACCATTTTCACTTTTTTCTGTCCATTGGTTTCATGTTTGTTGGATATTTTTCTATTCTTTGCTCATTTATCTTTGTGTTTTGCATTTATATCCTCTTGTCATCTTTTTTGTTGTGATTTTGTTTTTCATTGGTTTATTCTCGTAGGTCTTTTGTGTTATAATTCTGTTAATGTGCATAGATTTTAGCAGCCTTTGTAAGCAGAAATTTTCATATTTACTTCTTATATTTGGACTTGCCTTTCTAGGTTGTGGTTTCGTCTTTGCTTGGCATTCTCCTGGGTCTTTCATGTTGTAGGTCTGTTAATGTGTATAGCTTTTTGAAGCTTCTGTGAGCCAAAATTTATTTTATTTACTTGGATGGAATAATGTTAGTATTACTTGAGCTTGGTTGAATCTTTCTGAGAACTGTAGCTTTTTTTTCTTTTGGATTTTCCATTGGCCATTTCCTTTGCTTTCCCTTCTGGTCCTGATGTGGTTGTGAGACAATGGCTAGGGATAAGCCTGTTTACACTTGCACTTTTGAAACAATTGAGGTTTCTAAGAAAAAATGTAGATGAGTTACTCTTCCTTTTGGTTATGGTGTACTTGTGAGACAATAGCTGGAGATGATCCTTGACAGATTAAGTTCTATTTATCAAAAAATCCTTGACTGATTTACTTCTCAATGTGTAAAGCTTTGAAAGCTTCTGTGAGCATAATTTTTTTATTTAGTTGGATGGCATTATATGCGTATTACTTGGCTGATATGGAGTAAAGGCCTTGATCTATAATTTGTACTTAAGCTTTTAGGATTTCCAGTATCGTATTTGAGTTTTGGAGATTGGACATTCATGTAAAGGCCAAATTATTGTATTTTTTCTACAAATTTTTAAGGCTAATATGCCACTTGTGTTTTGTTATTTTCATAAGAATATTTAAAACAATCTGTCTTTGTTAAAATTGTCTTTACAGGATAGAATAGTTGGGTCAACTATGTAACACATAATGGTTGTGATCATTGTAGTTACAGTAATGCAAATCTTGTTGGGAAAATTTTCGAAATATTTGCTTGTTTCCCAAGTATTGCATGTTATAAATAAGTTTATGTATGTTGGCTTTGTTAGGAAGTATTAAGTGAGGTATTTCCTACTTTGCTCTATCTAGAGGTTTCATATATCTTCAACCAATTATAATGCTCTTGTACTTAATGCTCGTCCTTGTATCTTGACTTCTTATTTAAACATGCTATGCTCGTCCTCTCTTTAAAATACATTCAACATCTTCTTCCTTTGGTGGCACAACAAACTTTCCCTTGTTTTTGCTCCTTGCTTTAGTGATCAGCTTTGAGATATGCTAAAATTATAGAACTAAAATACTCTTGATATTAACCACCTATGGCTAAACCAAGAGACCCTTTTAGAAAATGGGAGGTAGTTGAGAAGGGAAACAATATTAAATTTTATCTATGCACATTTGACCATGAAAAGATTCATGCAGCAACTACTATAAACAAGGTTCATGGAGAGACAACTTATTGTGTGAAGAGGTCTTTCCTTGAAGCATATCCAATGGTTCTAAAATATATGAGTAAACCCTCACTATTTTCATTTGCATTGATTGAGCAGTGGCTATAGAATAATACACATATCACATCGATGGCATTCGTAGAAACAGGTGGCTTTTTATACATGTTTGCATCATTATATAATGAGGACTACTCAAAGAGCTACACATATGATTGCATTTCTTTTGTTCTCTTGAACACAAAATGAAGAGTTGGTTTCATGGATAGTGGATGACCATGGTGTTATGTTTTGTTCTACATAAGCACCGGAAAATAGGTCATCTGTTAAATTAATACATACCTAACCTGTCTATCTCATTTCAAGAGATCCTTGCTGCTAATTGTTTTGAAGATGGACACTTTATCATGGTTTGGCTCATTGGAAATAAAAATTCTGAATTCTTGTTTTGAAAAAGAATGGAACAGTTTCTGTAGTGATAACTACATCTCTCCAGGCAATATGAATTTTTTCTAAAATAGAGGGAACTTCATCTATGAAGTTTTCGCTTTCTCTGCTACTCACAATCTAATTTGGACATGACGAACATTGCACTTGCCAATGCTCCCATACACACCACTGATCTCCGAAAGAGCGTAAATTTGCATCTCACTATGAATCATTTTTTTTTCTCACCTGATATACTTTACTAACACACATTTGTTGTGCTACAGATGATATAGTTATAGATGTGAGTTTAGGATTCGTTGCATCATCAATCAATTCATTAGGCATGATCTAAGGGTGCTGAATGTGCTCTAAGTTTATGTGACGATTAAGCCGGATCCTAAGGCGAATCAAAGGGTTAAGTGGACCGCCTGCCTAACTCTCACAAAGACTCACTCATTCACTCACATTAGTTTCAAAGATAACATTTCACTAATTAAAACCATTAACCGTCTATTATACTTAGATACATTCCAAACATAAGTAAAGTTGTCCTAAGCTACAACATTTAATATGTACAGTCCTTAAAGATAATAAGGCTGCCAAAACTATAACATTAAGTACAAAAGAATTCATCCTCGTACAATTCAAGACTCAGGCTTAAATTTTTGGCTATTCTCCACACCTGTCCTTTACTCCTGGAAGGAAAACAAATTAATGGGTCGAGCAAAGCCCAATGAGGTTTCCAAAGCAATCAACAATTAATAAACACATGACACGTAATCAAAATTAAGCAAGAAAAAAACACTTCACTAGATAAAATAAAGAACACTTCACTGAACAATCGCATTGAAAGGATATGATGCTCGCATTAGAGCCACTTCAATGCATTACACACTCCACCGAATTCCTCCTTATAACTGTCAAAATAGTAAATACTTCTCTAACTTAGATGGCCCTAGCAGTAATCTACTACTCCATGGTAATACTCGAGCATACCGAAATACTTATTCAAAGTTACATCGTATCCAACCAAGCCTTTTATTGGCTTGAATAGTCTATTGAATAGTGGGTTTTGAGGCCCAATTCAGCTAATATGGTAAAGTACACACAAATCTTACAGTCATGCACACTTACAATAATACTTTATCAATTATTAACCTTCAAACTCAAACTAAATTGGGTGTGATAAAGTACACTACCGACATAGAAGGCGAGGGACAATTGAAATACACTGTACAATAAAACACTGACATAATCATATAAACATTGTTTAAGTAACACAAGCAATTTAAACACACAAATACGGAAACACTCACCTAAAATATTTTTTGAGTTCACATTTCGGTTCTTGGATCCCCTGCCTGAAACTTCCTCAGCTCCCGAGATATTTATGGACTTATTAATTCCCAAAATGATGAGTTAAGGCTCACATGATGATTTTGACTAAAGTATATATGTATGTGTATACACAATTCAAGATGTTTAAAGTGATTATATAGCAATAAAGGTTGGGATTTAGGTTCTAAGGATCATTTAGAATCAAAAGAAAAAGTGGGTTTTTCTAGGATTTGGTAGTTTAGAGATCTTATGAAGTTCCTTGATTTTTACTCTAGATTTTTGGATAATTTTTATAGATAAGTGTTTTTTAAGGTAATTTAGAGAAGTTTGATCAATTTCTGCTCATTGCTACCTTAGAAATTTAAAGTTAAAACTAGAATCGAAGAATTAAGTTAAGATTGTTCATGTTCCATGTTGTTGGTCCAAAGTTCACCATTTCCTTAGCTCGAATCTCCTATAATCCAACTTGCATTTTACCGTTATTCTTATAGGTTGTTCTTAGTTCAAATTTTAATTAAAATCTCCTAAAACTTCTAGAAAAACAGTTCTAACTCCCAAACCATCCTAAACTTGTTCAAAATAGGTTTATAGGCTCAACTAGCCCCAAATTTCTTTTCCAAAGCTGGACATTTCTTCTTAAATCAAAGTAGGCATAATATATAGAGTGAAACATAGCACCATAGGGTAATTTTAACCAATATTTGCATAAACTTCAATTTACAAGTTGGAAGCTAAGCCTAAGGAAGCACACCAGTCATTCGATTCTTAAAACTGATGTTCCAGCCAAATATCTTCAAGGTTTTGCATTCAATATATTAAATTATCAACCAAATCCAACATGCACTTATCCATATACTGGAATGAAACCAGAGCTTCCCAAAATTCAGCAAAACCTTCCAATAAACTTTTGCTTCAACAAGAATTTAGCTACTTTCCAATAGACAGGTTAACAACAATGCGGTTCAGTCATTCCAGCCTCATTAATTGAATTTTTATTAAGAAAACCAGCACACAACACTAAATAAAGATGGTATTAAGTATTTAGCAGGAGTTTTTCAGCTTAAACTTTTAGAAATTTCGCAAGGAAAGTCAAAAAATATAAGTTTTCTTTTCTTTCAGCCAAAGCTGGAATTTCCAGCAAGAAACCATCTATAAAACGACAAAACCAGGTCTAAACTCACATGCATCACTCTAGAAACATTAGACAAGGCACAAAGCACGGATTTCAATCATGATCTAGCAATATTTTCCAAGAAAATGACCAAAGTTGCAATGTTTTTCTTCCTAATTTGTTGTCTTCAAATTCTAGATTTGGTGCTGCTTCAAAAGTTCATCTTTTCTTGCTTTTAACACTTCAAATATCACATGCATGATCAAGTTAAGGTAAGGAAAGATATGGAGAATAAATTTTAACTACTACTTCAACAAGACGTTTGAAAAAAAATTGAAAATTTTCAGCTATAACTGATAGGCCAACTTGTAGTTTTGAGCAAGATTTTTTTACTTTTCTAGCAACGAGTATCCTGTAACTTGCTGCTATTATGCTTGACTCAACTCAAAAACTACATGCATGCTGAGCTTAGGGAGTAAGAAGTATATATAGTATAGACAAGAATCATCTTGCAAGTTTGAATGGAAAAACACTAAAGCCTGCAACTAAACCACTACATCTGCAACAACAACCTTCTTAACAAAAATTCAGCAAAATCTCTCTTCAAAACCAACACTTATTTCGCCCATCTTCTAGTAAAACTATACATGCAGATGGAGATAAGGAAGTGAAAGCCTAAATGAAGTGCATGCAGACACAATTTCTCATGTTTTAAAGAAGAGATAGTCGTAATTTTTGCAGCATAGTTCATTGAGCTTCTACAGTAGTTTTCAACAAATTTTTTTCCAAATTTGTTGAACTTTGTTTTCCCAAAAATTTCTTCTTATCTTAGTTCTAACTTAGCGTAAGACATTGCTAACTAAATACAAAAGTTCTAACTTACCAACGGTCTAACAAGGCATCAGGTTTTACCAACGTTTTCAGTAAAAGTTTAATAAAATATGTAACATAAATGCATGAAATAGCCAAATTAAAATAGAAACGTAATTCGAAACAAAGCAAATATAAATGCAAAGTTTAAATATGCGTATGCACTTTTAACAGGGGTGTGGCTCTGATACCACTTCTATTCCAGGTATTGAAATGTAATAAACATAAGTAGTTGGACTTACTTTTGATTCTTGAGTGACTAACGGAAGCTTGGAAGGAAATTCAACCTTGAAGACTTTATTGCAATGTTGAAATATGATACAAAGACTTTTGAGTACAAGGGTTGTTTAGAGTGGTTGGATGTGGTAAGAAAACTAAGACAAGTCTGTAGGTTCTTCTGATATTTTTTCCACGATGCCTCTCTTCTGGAATTGTATGCTATTTATAGAGGCTCTGATCTTCATTTGGTCTTCATTTCATCTGCATTTGAATTTTATTTGCCTTTATTGAGAAGTGGCCGACACCTTTGAGTGATTAATTTCCTTTTTGAAGTGGCCGCTACTTTTGAATGACTCAAAAGTCATTTGGGTCTTGTCCGCATGGTCCCCCGAAAGGATCAAAAGTTGATTCGGATGACTCTGCTGACTCATCAATTTTGGCCGTGTCTTCTTTTTTCTCTTGCTTTTGCAAATAGTCCAAATATTCTTTTAGTAATCTTGGATCTTGTAACATCTTTTTCATCAGGAAATCATTTGAATTTGCCTCGGATGCTATCTGCGTCTCTTTTGCTTTTTCTTTCTTTATTGGAGTAGTATTTAGAGTAGGTGCCAAAATAATTGGTGTTGGTGGAGAATTTGCAGTAGATCTTGAGGTAGTGGGCAGCTGTCTTGTCCATTTGAGCTTATCTCCAGTAGTCAGGAATCGAATGACATTCGCTTGATCTGCGAATTCTTGATTGAATCATGTCCACCATTTAATTTTGAATTCTCATTTATATTATTTACAATTATAAAATTATGTCTAATACAATATTCATTATTACATATTGATCCTTTTGTAAATTTATATTTTACTTTTAAATCTTCTCCATTCGCTGCCATTAGTTTTTCCTTTGTTCTTTCACAATATTTAGTGGGGATTATTCCTTCTTTAATACGACTTGTATCAGCTCCGCTATCTATGAGAGCTACAAAGGTTTCTTTGAAATCTTCTACTGTGATGGTTACTAAAGCAAACCATTTTTGAAAAGTCATTTTTTCTATAGTATTTAAGTATTGTTCTTCATTTACTGGGTTTTCTGCTATTGATATTTCATTTGTTTTAGTATTAGAAGTTGAAGGTTGATTGTTATCTATTAATGCTAGTTTGGCTTCTATTTCCAAGTCTTTTGTCTTTAAATCTATAATTTCTTGTTGTAATTGTTTTACTTGTATTTTAAGATTATTAATTTCTGATTGAAGGTCTTTAGTAGTTTCTTTTTTCATTATATTTATATTTGGATATTTATCTATTAATTTCGAAATGCTAAAAGGTTCTATTATCTTTGGCATTTTATCTTCTTGAATAATTAAGCTTTTTAGTCTTTCTAATTATTCTTTTTTAGCTATTGGGTCTTCAATTTTATCTATTATATCTAATAAAAATTCTTTATCTTCTTTTTTAGTTATAACATTTATATATTTTGGAGTACAATTACAATCTTCTTCGCTCTCAGAACTAGATATATCATCATAATATTCATTTTCAGAATGATTATCTTGTTCAGTTATTAATAAATTTATTAACTTGTTTTTGATTTCTTCGTCGTTTGCACAGATTTCTGTAATTTTTTCTTTTCATTTACATTTGTTTGTTTTATGACCTATTTTTCCGCATTTGTAACAAACAATTTTCTTTTTAATAAATTTTTTCTTTTTAGTTGGTTCATTTTCTTTAGGCTTTTTATATTTTATTTTCTTAGAATATTTTTTAATTTTCTTCTTATATGCTGATGGTGATTTAATTCTTTTAATTCCAAATGCATCACAGAATGATCCTACTTCTTTTCTTTTGGATCCATATTTTATTTGAAGTCTTAATTCTGAACATAACATTAATCCTTCTTTTTTCACAAAAGCAAATAATTGTCCAAAAGTAATATTCTCGAATGAAATGACATCTGTTCCTATTTCCTTTTGTAAATTATCCATTATTCTTTGTGAAAATAAGCTTGGTAATCCAGTTATGAATCTTTCTTTCCAGAATGAAGCATTACAATCTGGTCTTCTTAATATATTTGTTAAAAACATGTCTTTATACCATCTAAAGTCTGATAATGTTGGACATCTTAAATTTGTTAAGAATGTTTTATTAGAATTTAATTCCTCTTTTGGATTTCCTATAAAATACATGACTATTGTTACAATTAAAAATTATGCAGCATCTGACTGTATTTGAATATTTCCTTGATCATCTTCTATTTCTTGTGTATGATCTAATATTGATAATTTATCTTGTAATGTTAAAGCATTATCCCACCAATTTTTTAATTGTCCAGTAAATCCTGAGACTAATAATGTTGCAATATTTCTTTCTTGAATATTTTTAATTTTGTAGGCTAATCTAGCCATTCTCATTTCTTGCAAATTATTTAATACTTCATATTCAGCTTTTCCATCTATATTCCATTCATATATTGAATCTCCATCATATTTAGTAGTTCTAAATTTTGATCTTTCCTCATATTGAATATCCGGAGGACTTGGTCTAGGATAATAATTTTTTGAACTCACCATCTTCCAATTATTTTTATTATAATTTTTTTTTATTTTATTTATTTGATTTCCTTCTGTTTCTTCAAATTGATTTTCTATTGGTAAATCATATCTTCCTCTTCTTCTGATTCTGTTGATTTTTCAGATAAATCTTCTATTTCTTCAGATGAATTTTCTTCTATTATTCTATCTAATGTATTTATTTTTGGAGTTGAAGGTTTAGATTCTGTGGTTATATTTTGTAAAGCTTGATATATTTTATTTAATAAATTATCTGTAGTATTTATTTTTTGACTATTAATATTTTGTACTAAATCTTGCTCTTTTTCTCTTGTCAGGCTTCTGGGTTTAAAATGAGGTGCTGAAATATCATTTGGGAATTTTAAATCTGATTTCTTTATTGTATCAATTTTAGTATTTAATACTTCCATATGTTGAGATATTGTATGAAGAATTTGATTTGTATAATTATTTTGTTGATAAACTTTTTTAATATCATCTAAATTCACATTATTATTTGTACTTGATTCAGCTTCTCTTCCTTTCTTAAAAGGTGAGGCAATTATTTCTCCTTGTCCTATATTAATTTTTACTTCTTGTAATGGAGGGTGTATTGAGGTTATAATTTGTTCGTCTTTTAATTTCTATTTTTTATATAAATTAGTTTGAACATTTATTTGGGGTGTACTGTATATATCATTTATTCCTAATTTTGACATATAAAATGTTAGCCATGTGAAAAAAGGAAAATCAAACTTTTGTTTTTCTATTTCAATTTTCCATTCTGTAATTAATTTTTCTTTATATTGTGATTCTAATTGAAAAAACCAAATTCTTTTTTCAGTATTTTCTTCATCATCAAAATCTTCTTGTAAGTATTTATGATTTATTTTATATGGTTTATTTATAACATTTATTTCTCCTTTCATTTGTGAATGAGTAGGGGAATATTCTGATTGATTTTGATTTATAACTTCTGGAACAGGTGTTTTATACTTAAAAGTTGAAGTATTTTCTAAAGGAAAATTTATTTCAGTGGATTCATAATTAGAATGTCTAGCTGGTATCCATGAATAACTTGAACTAGGTCTTTCTCTTAATGAAGCGAATCTTATTAAAGTATTTCCATCAGGTTTTTCTATAATATCTTCGGCTGCAGTTTGTTCTATATTTCTTGCTATTTGTGGATTTCTAATTTCAAATTCACTTGGTATGGTTATTTCATTCCATTTTAATCTTTTTGGAGTATAAGTTGTAGGTCGGTCAGCATCTACTTGTAATAAAGTTGTTTCTTCTTTAAGAGTTGGAGTCATTATAAATTTGGGATTTAAATGAGATGATAAAGGTCTGTAATACATTCTGTATATTATTTCAAAATTCTTTGTATGTTTTTCAAATTCATTTCCTTGTAAATGAACATCTAATATAACTGAATTTAAAATATGTGGGTCTGTTAGATCTATTGAAAAATTTGGAGCACAGTTAAAATATATAGGTCCATTACAAACATTTGTTTGAATCATAGAAAGTAAAGAAGTTTTATATCTTTTTAATCTAGTATCTCTTAATGCTAAATATATAGGAGCATCTACTCCTAAATGGAATAAAGGTTTTACAGCAATTTGTATTAAACCTATATGAATATATCGATATCCTTTACTTAAATATTTTTGAATTGTACTATGATTTAATAATGGAATTGTTTGATATTTTTCGTGAATAGATATTGTTTCTTCATGAGTTTTAACTGATAATGCTGTTTTGAAATCTAACGAGCCTATTCTATATATATGTTCTATCTTTTCTTCTGGAATAGTCCAATCTGAATTATTTATAGGCATATGATATTCATGACTTTGTACTATATTAGCTTGCTTTGAATTAGATCCTAATTTAAATTGTCTAAGAAATGCAGCTATGCTTAATATTTAATTAAATTTTACTTAGACAGGAACAACCGAGCACTATGCCTGGAACATCCTATCCTGGACTTACCAACGGTCTAACAAGGCATCAGGTTTTACCAACGTTTTCAGTAAAAGTTTAATAAAATATGTAACATAAATGCATGAAATAGCCAAATTAAAATAGAAACGTAATTCGAAACAAAGCAAATATAAATGCAAAGTTTAAATATGCGTATGCACTTTTAACAGGGGTGTGGCTCTGATACCACTTCTATCCCAGGTATTGAAATGTAATAAACATAAGTAGTTGGACTTACTTTTGATTCTTGAGTGACTAACGGAAGCTTGGAAGGAAATTCAACCTTGAAGACTTTATTGCAATGTTGAAATATGATACAAAGACTTTTGAGTACAAGAGTTGTTTAGAGTGGTTGGAAGTGGTAAGAAAACTAAGACAAGTCTGTAGGTTCTTCTGATATTTTTTCCACGATGCCTCTCTTCTGGAATTGTATGCTATTTATAGAGGCTCTGATCTTCATTTGGTCTTCATTTCATCTGCATTTGAATTTTATTTGCCTTTATTGAGAAGTGGCCGACACCTTTGAGTGATTAATTTCCTTTTTGAAGTGGCCGCTACTTTTGAATGACTCAGAAGTCATTTGGGTCTTGTCCGCATGGTCCCCCGAAAGGATCAAAAGTTGATTCGGATGACTCTGCTGACTCATCAATTTTGGCCGTGTCTTCTTTTTTCTCTTACTTTTGCAAATAGTCTAAATATTCTTTTAGTAATCTTGGATCTTGTAACATTTTTTTCATCAGGAAATCATTTGAATTTGCCTCAGATGCTATCTCCGTCTCTTTTGCTTTTTCTTTCTTTATTGGAGTAGTATTTGGAGTAGGTGCCAAAATAATTGGTGTTGGTGGAGAATTTGCAGTAGATTTTGAGGTAGTGGGCAGCTGTCTTGTCCATTTGAGCTCATCTCCAGTAGTCAGGAATCGAATGACATTTGCTTGATCTGCGAATTCTTGATTGAATCCTGTCCACCATTTAATTTTGAATTCTCTAACCAATGACATTGGGAGTGGTTTTTCTAATTCTTGTTGTATTTTGAAACTCCAGCAAAATATCCATGGAACTTTGAACTCCATATGGAATAGAATTGGTCTCGTATATTCTTCCCCCTTTGCTCTTTTTAGATAGGTTTGAAATCCCATAAGCACATTTGGAGGTAATATGTCTGATTGTGGTCCAAACCATTTCCACCAATGATTGAACCAAATTGGAAATTCTCTAGTACAATTTTCTTTGAATGTAAAGAACCAGAAATGATTGAAGGGTCTAAAAGGGAAAGCACGATACCATGCCATTTTATAGTCTTGGTATGTGAATCCATCTGGAATAAAATTTACTGAAAAGAACTTTTTAGAATAAAGAGAAGTCCATTCATTAGGAGAACAAACTTTCTTTATTATGCATTTTGAGTGGCTAATAATATTTGGATTCTTTTTATCTGGAATGGGAAATATTTCTACAGATTGAGAATCTGTAAGAATTAATTCATAATAATCTAGATTTTTGGAAGGCTCATCTGGTTGCCAGTAGCATTTTGGAGGGAAAATTCTCTGAATAGTTTGGTTGAGTATAGAGTATAATGGTGTTTCTTGAAATCTGGTCAAGGTAATATGTTGAGTGAATGGTTTTGTGAAATACATGTTTTCTGCGGGTTTTTCTGGAGATTTAGGGGTTTGCTGAATGAATCTTATTGGAGGAAAAGTTGGAGTGCTAGCAGCTTGACTATATGTCAAAACTGGAAAATCTTGAAGTATTTGGAATCTGTTTTGGTTTACAGGGGTTAAACTCATCTCATAATCTTGAGGAGTTTTTGGCCTGGTGTTGCCTGCTTTTGAATCCATGATCCTGCAAAATGTTTAACAAATAATTCTGTTAAGCTGTTCTTTGAGCTGTTGAATTCGAGTTATGATGGGTTGAATATCTTCTGGAGGATGATTGGCTTTTTCTAAAACATTCTTAAATATAATATTTGAATTGATCTGCCTTTTTAGAAGAAAGGCTTGTTCTTTTGGTGTGGTTGCAGCCCAAAAGCTATGTCTAATATGAACTGTATCATGGTTTCGAATTTGAGAATAAGGAATTGGTTGAATAGTTTTGTCGGGATTTTTGACAAAATAGGTAAAGGGTCTATGAGAAATATTGGTAGCTCTTTTTTGAAGAATAGGGTTATCTCTTTCTGCTCGAAGTCTTCGAAGGTATTCTTTGTGAGTTTCACTTTCCATTTCCCTGTAAAAATTCTCTTGTCAAGAAGTCAGGAAGAGAATTATTTTCTCCTTTAATGAATTCTATCTCGAAATCAAATACTGAAAGAATTGCTTGCCATCTAGCAAATATTTGTTTTGAAACTATATTTTGAACATCTTTTTGTAAAATTTCTTTTGCTGATTTACAATCTATTCTGATTAAAAATTTCTTATTATATAAATCATCTTGAAATTTTGATATGCACAAAACTATGGATAAAATCTCTTTTTTAATAGTTGAATAATTCTTTTGAGGGTCAGACCATGTTCCAGAATGAAATCTGACTAATTCTTCTTTTGAATTATCTATTCGTTGTTTTAATATTCCACCATATCCTAATTCTGATGCATCAGTTTCAACTATCATGAATGCTTTAGGATGAGGTAGACATAAACAGGGTAATGACTCTATTTTTTCCTTTAAATATTTTATTTTTTGTGTATGTTCATCTGTCCAAGGTTTTGGATTTTTCTCTAATCTATTAAATAATATAGAGCATTCTTGTCTTAATTTAGGAAAGAAGTCTGCTATATAATTTAAACATCCTAAAAATCTTTGCAATTGATTTTTATCTTTTATCTCATTTGGAAATTTAGTAGCAAATTCTAAAGCTCTATTAATTGGTTTTATTGTTCCTTGATATATATTATGTCCTAAAAATCTTATTTTTGTTTGGAATAATTTCATTTTTGGAGCAAAAACAACTAATCCATTTTTCTTAACTACTTTTAAAAATATACTTAAATGTTTAAAATGTTGTTCTATTGATTCTGAAAATATTAATACATCATCTATATAGACTATACTGAATGAACTGTAAGGATTAAAAATATCATTCATTATATTTTGAAATTCTGATGGTGCATTTTTTAATCCAAATGGCATAACTTTCCATTCATAATGTCCAAAAGGTGTTGTAAATGCTGTTTTATATCTATCTTTTGGATCTATTATTATTTGCCAATATCCGGATTTCATATCAAACTTTGAAAATATCTTGGCATTAAATAATCTATTGAGTAAATCTTTTTTATTAGGAATAGGATATCTAATCCATTGCAGTACTTTATTTAAAGGTTTATAATTTATTACTAACCTTGGAACTCCTCTTTCTTTTTCAGCTTGATTCATAACATAAAATGCAGCACAGCTCCATGGTGATTTTGAAGGTGTTATTAATCCTTTATCTATTAGTATTTTTATTTCCTTCTTACAAAATTCTAATAACTCAGAATTCATTTGTATTGGTCTTGCTTTTGTTGGAATATTTTTTTCATTAAAATCTTTTTCATAAGGTAATTTTATCATATGTTGTTTTCTATCCCAAAAAGCATTAGGAATATCTGCACAAATTTCTTTTTTAAATAATTCTTCGAGTTCTGATATTCTTTTTTGTATTTTAATATCATTTAATTGTTCTTCAATTTTTAAATAAGATTTTTCCTCTTTAATATAGTTTATTTGTTGTTGTACTTTTGTAATAGTATTTATTGTTTTATATATTGAAAATGTTTGTAATGTTTGTAATTCCCTTTGTCTTATTGGAGTTAAGAATTTAAAGGTAATAACTTTTCCCATTATGTTTACTGAAATTCCTTCATTACTTACTAGAAATGGATAAATTTGAATTAAAAAAGGTGTTCCTAATATTACATCATGATTTATATTATTTACAATTATAAAATTATGTCTAATACAATATTCATTATTACATATTGATCCTTTTGTAAATTTATATTTTACTTTTAAATCTTCTCCATTCGCTGCCATTAGTTTTTCCTTTGTTCTTTCACAATATTTAGTGGGGATTATTCCTTCTTTAATACAACTTGTATCAGCTCCGCTATCTATGAGAGCTACAAAGGTTTCTTTGAAATCTTCTACTGTGATGGTTACTAAAGCAAACCATTTTTGAAAAGTCATTTTTTCTATAGTATTTAAGTATTGTTCTTCATTTACTGGGTTTTCTGCTATTGATATTTCATTTGTTTTAGTATTAAAAGTTGAAGGTTGATTGTTATCTATTAATGCTAGTTTGGCTTCTATTTCCAAGTCTTTTGTCTTTAAATCTATAATTTCTTGTTGTAATTGTTTTACTTGTATTTTAAGATTATTAATTTCTGATTGAAGGTCTTTAGTAGTTTCTTTTTTCATTATATTTATATTTGGATATTTATCTATTAATTTCGAAATGCTAAAAGGTTCTATTATCTTTGGCATTTTATCTTCTTGAATAATTAAGCTTTTTAGTCTTTCTAAATATTCTTTTTTAGCTATTGGGTCTTCAATTTTATCTATTATATCTAATAAAAATTATTTATCTTCTTTTTTAGTTATAACATTTATATATTTTGGAGTACAATTACAATCTTCTTCGCTCTCAGAACTAGATATATCATCATAATATTCATTTTCAGAATGATTATCTTGTTCAGTTATTAATAAATTTATTAACTTGTTTTTGATTTCTTCGTCGTTTGCATGGATTTCTGTAATTTTTTCTTTTAATTTACATTTGTTTGCTTTATGACCTATTTTTCCGCATTTGTAACAAACAATTTTCTTTTTAATAAATTTTTTCTTTTTAGTTGGTTCATTTTCTTTAGGCTTTTTATATTTTATTTTCTTAGAATATTTTTTAATTTTCTTCTTATATGCTGATGGTGATTTAATTCTTTTAATTCCAAATGCATCACAGAATGATCCTACTTCTTTTCTTTTGGATCCATATTTTATTTGAAGTCTTAATTCTGAACATAACATTAATCCTTCTTTTTTAACAAAAGCAAATAATTGTCCAAAAGTAATATTCTCGAATGAAATGACATCTGTTCCTATTTCCTTTTGTAAATTATCCATTATTCTTTGTGAAAATAAGATTATTCTGTAAAGTTATTCTGGTTCGTAGCAGCTTTAATATCAGAAGTTGTTAAAGGTTATACAGAATTAAAGTTGATCTATGTGTAAAGTAATGGATATAATAACCAGATGTAAAGTTATTCTGGTTACATTACCAATTCTGTAGTTACATTACAACCAAAATTAACCAGATGTAATACAGTAATATGTACAGAATTATTACAAAAGTACATATTATACAAAATCTATGTGTAAAGATCAAGTAATGTTAGCGGCCACTTCAAAAAGGAAATTAATCACTCAAAAGTGTCGGCCACTTCTCAATAAAGGCAAATAAAATTCAAATGCAGATGAAATGAAAACCAAATGAAGATCAGAGCCTCTATAAATAGCATACAATTCCAGAAGAGAGGCATCGTGAAAAAAATATCAGAAGAACCTACAGACTTGTCTTAGTTTTCTTACCACTTCCAACCACTCTAAACAACCCTTGTACTCAAAAGTCTTTGTATCATATTTCAACATTGCAATAAAGTCTTCAAGGTTGAATTTCCTTCCAAGCTTCCGTTAGTCACTCAAGAATCAAAAGTAAGTCCAACTACTTATGTTTATTACATTTCAATACCTGGGATAGAAGTGGTATCAGAGCCACACCCCTGTTAAAAGTGCATACGCATATTTAAACTTTGCATTTATATTTGCTTTGTTTCGAATTACGTTTCTATTTTAATTTGGCTATTTCATGCATTTATGTTACATATTTTATTAAACTTTTACTGAAAACGTTGGTAAAACCTGATGCCTTGTTAGACCGTTGGTAAGTCCAGGATAGGATGTTCCAGGCATAGTGCTCGGTTGTTCCCGTCTAAGTAAAATTTAATTAAATATTAAGCATGGCTGCATTTCTTAGACAATTTAAATTAGGATCTAATTCAAAGCAAGGTAATATAGTACAAAGTCATGAATATCATATGCCTATAAATAATTCAGATTGGACTATTCCAGAAGAAAAGATAGAACATATATATAGAATAGGCTCGTTAGATTTCAAAATAGCATTATCAGTTAAAACTCATGAAGAAACAATATCTATTCACGAAGAATATCAAACAATTTCATTATTAAATCATAGTACAATTCAAAAATATTTAAGTAAAGGATATTGATATATTCATATAGGTTTAATACAAATTGCTGTAAAACCTTTATTCCATTTAGGAGTAGATGCTCCTATATATTTAGCATTAAGAGATACTAGATTAAAAAGATATAAAACTTCTTTACTTTCTATGATTCAAACAAATGTTTGTAATGGACCTACATATTTTAACTGTGCTCCAAATTTTTCAATAGATCTAACAGACCCACATATTTTAAATTCAGTTATATTAGATGTTCATTTACAAGGAAATGAATTTGAAAAACATACAAAGAATTTTGCAATAATATACAGAATGTATTACAGACCTTTATCATCTCATTTAAATCCCAAATTTATAATGACTCCAACTCTTAAAGAAGAAACAACTTTATTACAAGTAGATGCTGACCGACCTACAACTTATACTCCAAAAAGATTAAAATGGAATGAAATAACCATACCAAGTGAATTTGAAATTAGAAATCCACAAATAGCAAGAAATATAGAACAAACTACAGCCGAAAATATTATAGAAAAACCTGATGGAAATACTTTAATAAGATTCGCTTCATTAAGAGAAAGACCTAGTTCAAGTTATTCATGGATACCAGCTAGACATTCTAATTATGAATCCACTGAAATAAATTTTCCTTTAGAAAATACTTCAACTTTTAAGTATAAAACACCTGTTCCAGAAGTTATAAATCAAAATCAATCAGAATATTCCCCTACTCATTCACAAATGAAAGGAGAAATAAATGTTATAAATAAACCATATAAAATAAATCATAAATACTTACAAGAAGATTTTGATGATGAAGAAAATACTGAAAAAAGAATTTGGTTTTTTCAATTAGAATCATAATATAAAGAAAAATTAATTACAGAATGGAAAATTGAAATAGAAAAACAAAAGTTTGATTTTCCTTTTTTCACATGGCTAACATTTTATATGTCAAAATTAGGAATAAATGATATATACAGTACACCCCAAATAAATGTTCAAACTAATTTATATAAAAAATGGAAATTAAAAGACGAACAAATTATAACCTCAATACACCCTCCATTACAAGAAGTAAAAATTAATATAGGACAAGGAGAAATAATTGCCTCACCTTTTAAGAAAGGAAGAGAAGCTGAATCAAGTACAAATAATAATGTAGAGTTTATCAACAAAATAATTATACAAATCAAATTCTTCATACAATATCTCAACATATGGAAGTATTAAATACTAAAATTGATACAATAAAGTCTTCAAGGTTGAATTTCCTTCCAAGCTTCCGTTAGTCACTCAAGAATCAAAAGTAAGTCCAACTACTTATAATGAAGCATTACACACCACTGAAATTTCATTGATCATCTATTGAACCCTAATCAAGATTGCTGTTTGAGTTGGTCTCATAATTGAAATTTAGAATTTGGGAGTGTAAAGATTGCTCTTACTGTATAATAAATTACATAAAATTGAGTTTTAATCTTGTGATTGATTAGCTCAAAATCAAATTTCTTGTTTGAGTTTCTATTTGGGAAACAATTTATGACATCAATCTATGATTTTTTGAGATATTTGAGAATTTTGAGATTCAAGTTTATGTTTTATTAGATGGATTTGATAATTTATTTAAGGAAAAAGTGTTTTAACTAAATATTATATAATTGATAGGTGTCAAACTAGTAAGTATAAAATTCCTATTCCAAAAACATAATTTTGAATGCAATAGCAAAGAGTAGGGTTGTATTCAAAGGATTGGGTGATTTTTTTTTGTGCAAATAGTAATAGTGTTTCAAGGAATTAAACTAACATAATTCAATTAACAAAATAAAAAGGCAAAACTTAATAAAAGTATGTTAATAAGAGACAACTTTTAGTCGAAGGAATAATTTCAACTTTGGTTCATCAACTAGTCATTGATGTAAAGATAAATTCACATAGTCATGAATAAATTGGTTATCACTATTAATAAGTTCTAACAACCTGCCTTTTCTTACTTTTTTAGCTACCAAGGTACGACTATTAATTACTTCTTTAATTCAATGATAACCCTATGTACGACCATAAGATTTAATATATTAACAGCATAAAGATTTAGAAAAGCCATCAATTCTAATCAGCAAATACATACGAAGGTTTATTTAAACTAGATCATATATTCTTGTAATATATATTCAAAAGCTTCTTTTACAATTAAATTTTATAACACTTACCACAAATATCAAAACTATCAAACAATTACAGATTTAACATTTTAGACGCATCAAATTATTTTGTCAAATCAAATAAGGGTCCGTTATTTAATCAAACAAAACAATCACCTTGAGAAGCATAGAGAATATACATATACTCATAAACTAATGAAACATAAAAATAAAATTAGATATCACATTTGTTGTAGAACCAAAAGTCTTAATTAATTTTCAATTAGAAAAAGAGAACTTTAGCCGCTCTTCACAGTGAAAACACAGACAAAAAAAAAACTAGGATTTGCTCAGGGAATGATCTTAAAAAGAGTCTCATCTCCTTATTAAGAATCTTACTTAAGCAATACTACTACTTGGTAAAATAAGTAATTTCTGTTTATAAAGGAATCAATGACAACTAGCCTATTAAGAACACCAAGTCCGTTTCTAATTAATGGGAAAAATACACTTTTCATCCTCAAAGTTTGGATTGTTAACCAATTTCACCTCAAAGTTTCACCCAAAACACATTTCATCCTCAAAGTTTCGTAATTTTGGCCAATTAAGGACAATTGACGGGAATTTGTAAATTTATCATTAGAACCAACTTTAAACCCAACAAAAAATGGGTAAAACCGAATGGAGCCATTTTTTAACAGAACAATAATTTGCAACGGACAAAAACCAACATTCTTCTCCTTCTTCCCTCTACCTTCTCCCCTCTGCCTTTTTGCAACCCCAAAATTTTTTGTGCAGCTTCAGCCCAAGATTGCATCTCCTGATATGCATCACACAAATGCAGTAACCACATTATATAAAGATCTGGAACGCCTTCTGTAACCAAGTAGTGTTGTCAAAACAACTAGCGTATTATTACTTCCTTGGTGATCTTTACTGAAGTTAGGGGGCGTCATGCAGGAAGTTAAATCCTTTTCGTGTATATATGCTAGTATTATATTTATATCTGGTACTCTTCTTTTTGGAGTTACTATTGTACTAGTTCCTTTAGAGATGAACAGTTCATAAAATAGTTTAACCCTGTGGAAAGCTTGCCTGGCTTCTTTTACAGAGATCCCTTATGTGAAGTAGAATTTAGTTACGAAACAATATGCAACTTCAACTCGCCTCCACAATACATGATGCATAGGTAACAGGGTAAAGATATAAGGGGCCAGAAATTGGGGCCATTGGTTTGAATTCAACAGCTATCATATACAAGTTACTAGGTTTCGAATGCATTTGTTATTTAGCATCCCTTGAAGACGATAGCATACATTGTTGTTGCAACAATTTTCTTCAATCTTCTGATTGGAGCACTGTAGTATTATTCATGTTCATTGCTCTGTATGTGGTATCATCACAGTGAACTGCACATTTAGCTGACTTGGTAAGTTAAAATCCGAAGCAAAAGCTTCCATCTTGAATAGCAACGTATAGTACAGCACTCAACCCAGCAATTTCCGACTCAAATATTACTGGTTCTTGGGGGAGGATGTCCACTTAGAAATGCTTTGAAAACTGTGAGAGCTTGGGAAGAAGAAGTGAAGGGGACTTCATGGGCTGCTCCCTTAACGGTAGCATATGTCAAGTGTGTATTATTTTTACTGTTCTCTAATCGACCAAATGATTGACATCAGCCCCCAACCTGCAGGAGCAAAGGCCAATGCAAGTTTGTAAAAGCCCTCTGCTACTGCATATCGATCCACAGTCATAATAGAAGCCTAGAAGATTTTTTGATTAATACCATATATTAATAAAAATTCATCATGCATATTATATGTGGTAGGATTGATCATAACATCAAATATACCATAAGCGTATGTTCCAAGCTAGCATCAAAAGCCAAAAAAGAGCTGTCAGCAAGATATTTGACCTCAGTCCAGGACCAATGGTTCTCTGATAAATTTTGAGGAACAGAGCAAGTGAATTATCTGGAAGACCACAATCATTTAACAAGTTAGGACTCTTAGATTCATCTTCCATTTCCCTCAACGATATTCTAAGAGCGCTTCACCACTTTCTTCAAGTGTTCCATCAGATTTCATCTGAGTCACTTGAACTTCAGATATCAATTCAGAAAGAGTAATAATTACCATGACCCTTAGCCTAGCTGTTTGCGTGAAGTAGGAGAAAGAGCTCTACAACATAAAAAAGCTAAACTTTACTCAACATGTCAAGAAGCATATTTACCACTGGAGCCATATAACTATCCTAAGTAAATCAGTAACTATACCCGGACAAGTATTTGTAGGCCAGTAACAGTTCTTTTCCTGATACTGTCATTCCGAAAAACTGCAAGACGAAGAAGATGAAAAGCAACTTGCTTCAAGAATCGATCATTTTCCCTTGCCATTAGTGTTGCTCCATGGAGTTCAAAGACACTGTTGAACATAGGGAACAGAGCTTTCCAGAATGCCAGGGGTTGATTACAAGAGAAGACATTCATAAATATAGAATTCTGGCAGTCAAGTTTCCTATAATCAGTTGCGATGTTGTGGGATGCAGCAGTTTTGGAAAATTTATCAGCTATTTCCAGAACTTGAAGACTGACGGCCGCACTAAGGTTTTCTTCCCAAGTTCCTAAAAGAGTGGAGAAAAAAGAAGGAGAAGAATGGAGCTTTTCCCTTTTGCTATTTTCCAAATTTTTGTTCGTTACAAAAAGTGGCTTCATTCGGTTTGACCCGTTTTTTGTTGGGTATAAAGTTGGATCTGACGGAGCGTGCTTCTCACGTGCAAAGTTCCGTGCAAATTAAATAATTATCCTTCATTTCCCGTCAATTATCCTTAATTGGTCAAAATTACAGAACTTTGAGGATGAAATGTGTTTTGGATGAAACTTTGAGGTGAAATTGGTCAACAACCTAAATTTTGAGGATGAAAAGCGCATTTTTCCCCTAATTAATCATCAAGAGTTCCATGCAATAGGGGCACTTCAAATCCCGCACTCTCTAGACTTCAGAGCATAATAAGATTTGCCCACACCAAACAAAGTTTAGTCTTTTAGAAACTATCTTTTAAGGTCCTTTTAACCTCAAATTCCTATAAATAGCACCAAATACAAAATATAAGTAAAATTTATCAATTAACACAATACTTGACTAGGGTTAAGAGGGAGTATTCACAAATATAATACAAGTTAGCTCTCTATCAATAATTGAAGATGAACTATTTAGATCACTTTTGAAATAAAACAACCACTTGTCAACTTGGGAAAACTCTGGCTACTGCTTAGGAAAATTTATGAGGTATTAACTAGTGAAACTGTCAACTTGGAATATTGCATCGCAATTGTCACCTCAGGAGAACAAGCATTGAGGAGAAGTGCAAGTTAATGCCCCAGTCCTGCTTATTAATTGCATATAAGTAGACTTCATCAGGTTATGAATTGTGATGTGCCAACAGGGATAGAGGAAGTAGTCGTCTTGCTTCCTAGCCAACACTATGAGAAGATCAAGATGATCCTAAGCAATTGCGTGTTTTTTACATGGTAACAGACCATGGAATTACAATTCAAAGGGTATAAAGCATATGGTAAGCAAGAAATATGTAGTCAAGCTGGGACGGGAACGCTATCATGGAAATCACAGGCCAACCCATTAGTTGATGTCTAGCAGTTTGAAGGTTCAGACTACATACAGGGACTAGAATCCACTGAAATATCATTTGTGGTAATATTATGAAATTTCAATTATGAATACACTTAAGCATTACGATAAATACACTGAAATTATGAATCCACTGAAATAAATTTTCCTTTAGAAAATACTTCAACTTTTAAGTATAAAACACCTGTTCCAGAAGTTATAAATCAAAATCAATCAGAATATTCCCCTACTCATTCACAAATGAAAGGAGAAATAAATGTTATAAATAAACCATATAAAATAAATCATAAATACTTACAAGAAGATTTTGATGATGAAGAAAATACTGAAAAAAGAATTTGGTTTTTTCAATTAGAATCACAATATAAAGAAAAATTAATTACAGAATGGAAAATTGAAATAGAAAAACAAAAGTTTGATTTTCCTTTTTTCACATGGCTAACATTTTATATGTCAAAATTAGGAATAAATGATATATACAGTACACCCCAAATAAATGTTCAAACTAATTTATATAAAAAATGGAAATTAAAAGACGAACAAATTATAACCTCAATACACCCTCCATTACAAGAAGTAAAAATTAATATAGGACAAGGAGAAATAATTGCCTCACCTTTTAAGAAAGGAAGAGAAGCTGAATCAAATACAAATAATAATGTGAATTTAGATGATATTAAAAAAGTTTATCAACAAAATAATTATACAAATCAAATTCTTCATGCAATATCTCAACATATGGAAGTATTAAATACTAAAATTGATACAATAAAGAAATCAGATTTAAAATTCCCAAATGATATTTCAGCACCTCATTTTAAACCCAGAAGCCTGACAAGAGAAAAAGAGCAAGATTTAGTACAAAATATTAATAGTCAAAAAATAAATACTACAGATAATTTATTAAATAAAATATCTCAAGCTTTACAAAATATAACCACAGAATCTAAACCTTCAACTCCAAAAATAAATACATTAGATAGAATAATAGAAGAAAATTCATCTGAAGAAATAGAAGATTTATCTGAAAAATCAACAGAATCAGAAGAAGAGGAAGATATGATTTTACCAATAGAAAATCAATTTGAAGAAACAGAAGGAAATCAAATAAATAAAATAAAAAGAAAAAATTATAATAAAAATAATTGGAAGATGGTAAGTTCAAAAAATTATTATCCTAGACCAAGTCCTCCGGATATTCAATATGAGGAAAGATCAAAATTTAGAACTACTAAATATGATGGAGATTCAATATATGAATGGAATATAGATGGAAAAGCTGAATATGAAGTATTAAATAATTTGCAAGAAATGAGAATGGCTAGATTAGCCTACAAAATTAAAAATATTCAAGAAAGAAATATTGCAACATTATTAGTCTCAGGATTTACTGGACAATTAAAAAATTGGTGGGATAATGCTTTAACATTACAAGATAAATTATCAATATTAGATCATACACAAGAAATAGAAGATGATCAAGGAAATATTCAAATACAGTCAGATGCTGCAGAATTTTTAATTGTAACAATAGTCATGTATTTTATAGGAAATCCAAAAGAGGAATTAAATTCTAATAAAACATTCTTAACAAATTTAAGATGTCCAACATTATCAGACTTTAGATGGTATAAAGACATGTTTTTAACAAATGTATTAAGAAGACCAGATTGTAATGCTTCATTCTGGAAAGAAAGATTCATAACTGGATTACCAAGCTTATTTTCACAAAGAATAATGGATAATTTACAAAAGGAAATAGGAACAGATGTCATTTCATTCGAGAATATTACTTTTGGACAATTATTTGCTTTTGTGAAAAAAGAAGGATTAATGTTATGTTCAGAATTAAGACTTCAAATAAAATATGGATCCAAAAGAAAAGAAGTAGGATCATTCTGTGATGCATTTGGAATTAAAAGAATTAAATCACCATCAGCATATAAGAAGAAAATTAAAAAATATTCTAAGAAAATAAAATATAAAAAGCCTAAAGAAAATGAACCAACTAAAAAGAAAAAATTTATTAAAAAGAATAATAGATTTTGTAATACATTCTGTATACATTCCATATTTATCAAACATTATATGTACAAGAAAATCAATTAATTTTGTATAAAGTTTTAACACAGATTTCTTAAGTTTGACCAAGTTGATACTTGATCCGAGTCTGAAAACATAGGGATTAAATAAGCAACTTGTTAGTGGTTGAAGCAATTGAGGAGAACAATTAAACCAATCATGGGTAGGAGGGAAATGATCATAAATTAATATATACAATTAATTAAACCAATTGTAGGAGAAATGATTATTAATTATTAAATTAATAATTATAAAGGAGTAAATGAATGGTTAATTAATTAGTTGAGATGGAATATTTGTGGGAGAAATGATATGTTGTTGCATGATTGTTTATCTTTTCTTTAGTCTATTGAATAATATAGAACATTCTTGTCTTAATTTAGGAAAGAAATCTGCTATATAATTTAAACATTCTAAAAACCTTTGTAATTGATTTTTATCTTTTATTTCATCTGGAAATTTAATTGTAAATTCTAAAGCTCTATTAATGGGTTTTATTGTTCCTTGATATATATTATGCCCTAAAAATCTTATTTTTGTTTGGAATAATTTCATTTTGGGAGCAGAAACAACTAATCCATTTTTCTTAACTATTTTTACAAATATATTTAAATGTTTAAAATGTTGTTCTATTGATTCTGAAAATATTAATACATCATCTATATAAACTATACTGAATGAACTATAAGGATTAAAAATATCATTTATTATGTTTTGAAATTCTGATGGTGCATTTTTTAATCCAAATGGCATGACTTTCCATTCATAATGACCAAAAGGCGTGGTAAATGCTGTTTTATATCTATCTTTTGGTGTTATTAATATTTGCCAATATCCTGATTTTAAATCAAACTTTGAGAATATTTTTGCATTAAATAATCTATTAAGCAAATCTTTTTTATTAGGAATGGGATATCTAATCCATTGTAAGACTTTGTTTAAAGGTTTATAATTTATAACTAATCTTGGAACTCCTCTTTCTTTTTCAGCTTGATTCATTACATAAAATGCAGCATAACTTCAGGGTGATTTTGAAGGTGTTATTAATCCTTTATCTATTAATATTTTTATTTCTTTTTTACAAGATTCTAGTAAATCAGAATTCATTTGTATTGGTCTTGCTTTTGTTGGAATATTCTTTTCATTAAAATCTTTTTCATATGGTAATTCTATCATATGTTGTTTTCTATCCCAAAAAGCATTAGGAATATCTGCACAAATTTCTTTTTGTAATAACTCTTCTATTTCTGATATTCTTTTTTGTATTTTAATGTCTTTTAATTGTTTTTCAATTTTTAAATAAGACTTTTCTTCTTTAATATAACTTATGTGTTGTTGTACTTTAGTAATAGTATTTATTGTTTTATAAATGGAGGATATTTGTAAAGTCTGTAATTCTCTTTGTTTTATTGGAGTTAAGAATTTAAAAGTAATAATTTTTCCCATTATATTTATTGAAATTCCTTCATGGCTTACTAAAAATGGATAAATTTGAATTAAAAAAGGTGTTCCTAATATTACATCATGATTTATATTTTTTACAACTATAAAATTATGTTTAATACAATATTCATTGTTGAAAGGTGTTCCTAATATTACATCATGATTTATATTTTTTACAACTATAAAATTATGTTTAATACAATATTCATTGTTGCATATTGATCCTTTTGTAAATTTATATTTTACTTGTAAATTTTCTCCATTTGCTGCCATCAATGTTTCTTTTGTTCTTTCACAATATTTAGTAGGAATTATTCCTTCTTTAATACAACTTGCATCAGCTCCACTATCTATTAGAGCTACATAAGTTTCTTTGAAATCTTCTACTGTAATGGTTACTAAAGCAAACCATTTTTGAAATGTCATTTTTTCTATAGTATTTAAATATTGAGCTTCTTCTACCGGTTTTTCTGATATTAATATTTCTTCTGTTTTAGAATTAGAGGTTGAGGGCTGATTATTTATTAATGCTATTTTTGCTTCTATTTCTAAATCTTTTGTTTTTAATTCTATTATTTCCTGTTGTAATTGTTTTACTTGTATTTTAAGATTATTAATTTCTGATTGAAGATCTTTAGTAGTTTCTTTCTTCATTATATTTATATTTGGATATTTGTCTATTAATTTCGAAATACTAAAAGGTTCTATTATCTTTGGCATTTTATCTTCTTGAATAATTAAACTTTTCAGTCTTTCTAAATATTCTTTTTTAGCTATTGGGTCTTCAATTTTTTCTATTATATCGAGTAAAAATTCTTTATCTTCTTTTTTAGTTATAACATTTATATATTTAGGAATATTAGAACAATTACAATTTTCTTCACTTTCTAAACTGGATATATCATCATAATATTCTTCTTCGAAACTTGGATCTTTTTCATTTATTAATAGATTTATTAATTTATTTTTAATTTCTTCTTCGTTAACACAGATTTCTGTAATTTTCTCTTTTAATTTACCAATATATATATAGATAAAGAATGTTAATGTATTACATATTACTGTATTACATCTGGTTAATTATTACAAAAGTTGTAGCTCAACCTTTAATACATCTGGTTCGTAGCAGCTTTAAGCTAGGAAGATAGCTAATCTCTCTCTCTCTCTTCCTAACTCTTAGCTAGATGGATTGCAAATTTCTTCTTCATTCCTAACTAGCTCTCACGGTTGAGAAAAAGTAAGAAATGGCTCTCTGCTTGTGTGTGGTTCTCTCCTTTCCTCTTGATTGTGTCTTGGCTATCTTAAGAAACTAAGGAAGATGGAAGCTATGGATAGTTTCTACTCTTTCTCTTGACTGACTAAGATATAGAGCACTAGCTCCGATTCTTTGGTGATGAGTAATACATTTGCATGCCTATGGATAACTGGTGAGGACAAACGCACTCCACGTTTTGTTGTTGCTATTTTTTTTTGTATGAAATTTCCTCACAATAAATCTTTCGTTGTTACTTATACTAATGTTTTGTAAGATAGGTGATGCAATTTTCTAAGATATACTAATGTAGCACAAAAACTTTGCTCCGTTTGAATTAGCTGTTTTTGAAAAACTTTACTGTAGCAGTGTGTATGAAAATTTTTTACTGATCGGCACAATAGCTTTGTAGAAAAGCTTAGATATTGAATTTCACCCAAACTTATAATAGCAACTTGGAATAGGATGAGAAAATATACTTAAGAAGGTGAAAAACTGATTATTAATTCTAGAAATCACTCTTAAGAATCTTTAGGCATCACAACTAAAGTTAGGATGTATCACACAATGCTAAGAAAGACGTTGAGTTTACAGGAAAATTTTATTAATGATAAAAAATTTGACTTCTCTTTATGAAGGAATGGTTATGTATAGACACTAGAACAAAGCGAACTTTAATCCTAATTAGGACTCCTAGTTAGAATAGAATTCTAGTAGAAAGTTAGAAAGTTAAACTTTCACCAAAAATAATTACTAAACAAAAAAGTATCATAAACATAAAATTCCAGTAACTAATCTAAATTACTAAAATACCCATACTGGTGAAAATCAGAAAACAAACTCCATAGGATTGAAACCAACTCTCAAGTTGGTTCCTTGTCATCAAAAACCCGCCAAATCAATGTTTGGGTATTCGACACATTCTTTCCACATCTCCTATAAACCTTAGTAGATTTTTGTCACTTATCTTTATCATCCCTTCCCCGCTTGAGAAGACTCGACCTGATACATCTCATAGAAATTTGGACCCAACTTCTGAAATTCAGATTCGGTAATTTATGTACAATCTGTACATGGTGGTCCCATCCAATGAATAAGAAACTTTTGGTAGCAGCCCCCTCTAGTAGACACAATTTGGTGATTAAAAACATCTTCAATTGCTTCACATAAGCATGTAGAAAGTGGAAGAGCAGCCTTAGAAGTCCCATCTGTTGAATCGTCTAAATGCCCATCACAAGTAGTCAAATCTTCAATGTTGAACACATTGCTAATCCCCATATCATCAGATAACTCAAGAACATAAGCATTTGAGCTAATTTTCTTGAGAACCTTGAAAGGACCTGCACTTGTTGTATGTAGCTTCTTGTAGACACCCTTAGGATATCTCTCTGGCCAAATACGTACCATAACTTCATCCCCTTCTTCAAATTCTCTAAATTTGTTCTTCAAATCTGCATGTACTTTGTGCCTTTCATTGCTGATAGCAATTCGGTGTCAAACTTTATCATGTATACCCAAAATATGTTTAGAAAAAGCTTCAGCTTCAGCACTTGGATGAGGGTTAACTAGTAATGGAAGCAAATCAATTGGTTTGTGAGGATTATTTTTCGTTACAAACTCGAAAGGACTATAACTAGTTGATTGATTCACTAAACTATTGTAAGCAAATTCTGCCATTGGTAGAATTTGATTTCAACTAGAAACATGATCACCAACCAAACACCAAAGTAGATCACCAAGGCTGGGGTGAACAACTTCTGTCTGACCATCTGTTTGTAGATGGAAAGAAGAAGAAAACTTGAGTTTAGTGTGTAGCATCTTTCACAAAGTCTACCAAAAGTAACTCATAAACTTCACATCCCTGTCTGAAACTATAGTCATTGGCAGTCCATGAAATCTAACTACCTCTTTGAAGAAAATCTTGGCTATATGGATAGCATCCGAAGTCTTAGCACATGGGAGAAAGTGAATCATTTTAGAAAATAAAGAATCATAACCTTGCAATATTCTTGGTAGTCCAAGGACAAAATCCATATGATGGGTTTTTGATATAAGTACAAGTTTAATTCTGAATTTTACCCGTTTTGACTGCAAGTATACAGATCAAATTAGTAGTTTATGGCAAATATCGAGTCGATCCCATGGAGAGCGATTTCACAAGTACTAAATCCTTACTTATTCTATTATTTAGACTAACAATCAATTTAAGTAAGGGAAAATACAATTACTAACACCTATAAACCTTCACAAGACAATTGCAAGATAACAAATGGAGAAAATTCACTAAATACTTGAGTTTAGAGATGTAGATTCCACTTATAGCATAAACAATACAAATGAATAGATTTAGCTCTTGTTATAACCCATGTTTAACTAGGGATTCATTTCCAATATTACCAAATCTCATTCTCATGATGAAATGGCCTAGATATAGTCTAGTTTTCCCTATTTTCATGGTGAATAACTAAATCTACTCATGAAATGCAAGTTTAATCTATTTAATTGTACCTCTATTCTCATGAGTCTACTACTTAAACTCTACTCATGTTGTTCTATCATTGTTACCAACTTTCATTGAATAATAGCAACTAAGAGCTTGTTATTGGTGATGAAGCAACAACAAATGATAAGCATGCACAAATAGACAAGTTAATACAAAATGTAACAAGTGTAAATCATATCTATTTTATATCAAATAGTCATAAGTTTCATCTACTTGCTAGATCTAGAAATTTAGCTACTCATGTTAAATATAGTAAAAATATATATAGTTCATTGCACAAACACATCATAAATCACAAGTTAAAGATAGATGAAGAAAGCTTAGCCAAGTTAATTAAAAAACTCCCAATGATCTTCAATTTCTTCAACAAAAATGGTGTATAATGAAGTCTCCAATTGTTCTTACAAAAAGTGCTAATTAGAGAGAACAAAACAAGACTAACATCTAAGTCTCAAGCTAAAACTGAATTCAACCCCTTCTACTATATTCTACTCTCTTCTTCTAATGATTCTAATATCTAATTGTTAAGAGAGTCAAAAAGGTAGGCTTTGGACAAGACATAAAGTTCCTTTTCTCTTCTTTTTTGCTTCAGAAGCATGTGCAGCTGAAATTCTCTCTCCAACTATAGCTAAAAAGTAATGTGAAAACAAGGCAAGTGGTTGAGCAAGTTGCAGAAATCCGGCTACAATACGCGACTTCACACACGTTTTCTCAAGTCGCGTATTCACTTTTGTGAATTTGGCCTCAGTTCAACTGCTATTTTCTCTATGATGGAGGTTGAACTAACTTTTGTGCAAAACATGAAAGTTGTAGCCTATTGAGTTAACTTTCCAATTCTTTAAGAATTATCCAATTTGAAACTCTATGGACTGAGATATGATCAAAAAATCATCAACTAGTCAATCCCCCATTTCAGCTCTCGACCACACAAAGAAGCTTCTGTGTTTTGACTTTTTGACTAGGAAAACAGTTGAATTGGACTTTGATATCTCATACCAAGTGTAAATCTATCTCTTAGCTTCAAAATGATATAAAGATCACCTCGATTCGATTATTGTAGCTCAAAATATAGCCGAAATACGAAGATGTGTCAAAACTATCTTCACTTGCATTTCTTCATTTGGATGTTTTGCACTTCATGTCTTCTTTAAGCACTGCAAATTATCATCAATCACCAAATTCTCTTCTGAATTTACATCCTTTGATGATTGAATCATTAAATCTACAAAAACATGAAATTTTTACCATTAAAATTCATATAAATGCAATTTTTGCCATTTAAACCATAAAATGTATATTTTTACCAAAACCCTAGTTAATTAGTTATAAAACTACTTAAAACATACTAAAATTAACTAATAAAATATATTTAAAAACACTAAAATATACTCTTGTCACCATACTCAAATCCTACCACGGTTCATGTGGAATGGGTAGTGGCATGTAAAGAACAGTGTTTTTCTTTCACTCTTTGGCCAATTGACAAATTTGACGTCTAACAATAGTCTTACCGACATTACGTCTTATACTTGGCCAATAGAAGCGATCTTGCACCACAGCAATTGTCTTGTCATGTCCAAAGTGTCGAGCAGCATCTCTACCATGTAATTTCCAAATTAACTCCTTCCGCAGTGAAATACTAGGAATACAAAGTAGAGTCCTCTTGGAAAGATAGCCATCATGGATAAAAGAATCGGCATATTCTGCTTGTTTACCAGCCATTAAGTCCTTATATAAGATCTTGAAATCTCTACAATGAGGATAATCTTGCTTAAGTGAATCAAAACCAACCACTCAAACCGCCATAGTAGTTAGAATAAGATGCACACGACTAAGTGCATCAGCCACCTTATTCTTAACACCTGCTTTGTATTTGATAACAAAATTGTATTGTTAAAGAAAGAAACCTATTTGTCATGCCGATGACTCGGCTTCTTGAGAATTTATATTTTTGAGGGCCTCGTGATAAGAATATAGCACAAATTCCTTATAAATAAGATAATGATGTCAATAGCAAATAGATTGAATGACAGCGTAGAATTCCTTGTCATAAGTAGAGTATTTCTACTTTGCTTCATTCAGCTTTTCACTAAAATAAACAATAGAATGTCATTCTTGACTTAGAACTCCACCAATCCTAACATGAAAAACATCACATGCGATCTCAAATATCTTAGAAAAATCTGCCAACCTAAGCACTAGAGTTTTGGTCATTTGCATTTTCAATTCTTCAAAAGCCTTCATTGTAGCTTTTGCCCATTGAAACTATCCCTGCTTCATGCAATTAGTGATAGGAGCCATAATAGAGCTAAACCCCCGTATAAATTGCCTGTAGAAAGAAACTAGCCTATGGAAATTGCGCACCTCCTTGAAATTAGTAGGAACCAGTAATCTACTATTGCCTTCACCTTTTTTCAAATCAGCAGCTATCCCTTCATTTGAAATAAAAAACCCAAAAATACAAGACTAAGAGCTATCAAAGTACACTTCTTCAAGTCGATATATAGTTTTTCTCGATGAAGAACTCTCATTACTTGTTGAAAATGGTTAATGTGCTTCTTTTTGTTTTGCTATAAATTAAAATACCATCAAAATAGACACCAAAAAGCGGCCAATAAAGGGTTGAAATACATGTATCATGATTCTTATAAAAGTGTTGGGAGCATTAGAGAGGCCAAATGACATCACTAGCCACTCGTAGAGGCTATTGTTCGTCTTAAAGGCTGTTTTCCACTCATTACCCGAACGAATTTTGATTTGATAGTACCTTTTTTGCAAGTCAATTTTAGTATAGGTAGTTGAACCAGCCATCATATCAATCATATCATCAAGTCTAGGTATGGAAAATCTATACTTGATTGTTATCTTGTTGATTGCATGGCTATCTACACATATGCTCCAGGTTCTATTTTTCTTTGAAATCAATAAAGCCAACATTGCACAAGGACTTAGACTGAATTGAATATGTCCTTTGTCCAAGAGCTCATCCATTTCTCTTTAAGTTCAACAAACCATTCGAGTTCATGTGATAGGCAAGCAAGGTAGGGAGTTGAGAGTAGTATAAAATCTATTGCATGGTGGATATCACACGTAAGTGGTAGTCCAAGCGGCAAATCTTCTGGAACTACATCAGAAAAATCGGACAGCAATTTGACAATTTCTGGAGGCACTTCTTCAGAGTTGACAACTACTGCAATTTTCACTTCTTTGAAGGCTAATATCATAATAACTCCTTGCTCCTTTCTCTCCCTTTCAAATTGCTTCTTGCTCAAAATCTGAAGAGGTTTCTTGCTTGTCTCGATCACTTCATTAACTCTTGAATTCTCTTATTTGGTTAGTTTCTTCTCATGAAACTTCTTCATAGTCTCAGCACTCATAGGCTTTAGGACTATGTGCTGGTCATTAAACTTGAATGAGTAAGTGTTTGACTTCCCATTATGATCCATATCTCGATCATATAGTTAAGGTCGACCAAGAAGTATATGGAAAATAGTCATTGGAAAAATGTCACACCATATAGTATCATTGTAAGGTCTATGTTTAATGGACACCAAGTAATGTTTCGTTATCGAAATAGAGTTACTGTTGATCCAAGCAACCTTGTAAGGTTCAGGATATGGCTCTGTAGGCAAACTTAACTGTTGTACGGTAGACTCTGAAACCATATTCATGCTACTGCCACCATCAATATTGAGCTTTCTAGTCTCTTGTCCATAGCAAACTAAGATTTGAAAGATTGAAGTTCTTCGCCAGTCTTCCTTTTGTGACTTTGGTGCACTGAGGATATGCCTCACAACGGAGAGATAAGACGTGTCTTCTTCTTCCTCTTCTAAATCATCAATATTAAGTTGTGCTATCTCAGTCAAATAATCAGTACTTTCATCTTACCCAACCTCTAGATTTTCCTTATCTTTGAAATTGGCACCAATGTGCAAGTTTCTCTTGTTCGGGCACTCCCATGCCATGTATCCCTCAAATCACACTTGAAACATCCATCTTTATTCTTGTTTCCTTCATCGATTGTGGAAGCCTTAGTTTTAGTCACTGCAAGTTTGGAAATTGCTTGAGTTGTTGCTGATTTATATAGCTTTCCATTTGCAGCAAATCTTTTAGGAATTACCTCCCCACCTTAAGTATTAAACCTCTTAAGTAGTGGCTACTGCAGGCTCTTTTCAAGCCTAAGAACTATTTGGAAAGCATTATCAACTGTGTAGATATTACGTCCCATCAATTCTTTGCGAATTTCGGGTCTCAAACCCAACTTAAATCTGGATAAAACTTGTGTTGAACTTTTGGTGCCTTTGTAAGGAATTTTTAGCTCTTCAAACTTATTCATATACTCAGCAACTGTCATTCCTCCTTGCCTTAAGCTATTCATATCATCAAAAAGATCAGCTGCATAATATAGAGGCATGTATTTTCTCTTCAAACGTAGCTTCATCTCTTCCCACATCAAGTCTAGTTGTCCAGCAAGTCGAAGATCATGCTTGACTCCTATCCACCATACTTGGACTTGTCCAACAAGTTTCATGATAGCAAACTTAACTTTTCTCTCATCAGTCATATCATACCAATCAAAATAGCGTTGCAAAGTAGCAAGCCAGTTAGAAAAAACTTTAGGACCAATTTTTCCATCGAAATTAGGAATATTTACTCTTACCTTTTTTGTGATGTCTCCTGAGAAATCATAGGAGTCTTGTCTTCCTTGCCTAACTGATTGAAAAATCTCTTCAGCCATGTCAAAAAAAAAAGCTTGTGGCCTTCCAAAAGATTGATTGAATCTATTTTTACTCCTATCAAATTGATTCTTGGTTGTGTCTTCAGGTTGTTCGAGATGCTTTGGTTCTTTTTCATTGTTTTTGACTCCCGATTCAGACCCATTGTTGCCTCTAGATTCAAGAATTTGTTGTTGCTCAGTATTAAAAATTTTGTCTTCTAACATAGCAATCCTCTTGAAGAGAAGATTAATGATGTTATCTTATTTTTTGTGTGTGTATCGACCCCTAAAATTCAATCCACTTCTTTTTGTCATGGAAAAGCCTTGCTGTGATACCAAAATTGACCCAACACAAAAGCTTGGTAGGCACAATAGCTTTGTAGAAAATCTTAGATGTTGAATTTCACCCAAACTTATAATAGCAATTTGGAATAGGACGAGAGAATATACTTAAGAAGGTGAAAAATTGATTAGTAATTATAGAAATCACTCTTAGGAATCTTTTTGCATCACGCCTAAAATTGGAATTTATCACACAAACCTAAGAAAGACGTTGAGTGTGCATGAAAATTTTATTAATGACAAAAAAAATCTGACTTCTCTTTGTGAAAAATGGTTATTTATAGACATTAGAACAAAATCAACCCCAATCCTAATTAGAACTCTTAATTAGAATAAAATTCTAGCAGAAACTAGAAAGTTAAGTTTTCGTATTCCCCATAACAACTAAAACACTAATTACTAAATAGAAAATTATCATAAATATAAAATTCTTGCTGCTAATCCAAATTACTAAAATACTCATACTGGCGAAAATCAGAAAATAAACTCCATAAAATTCAAACCAACTCCCAAGTTGGTTCCTTGTCATCAAAAGCATGCCAAATCAATGTTTGAGCATTCAATACATCCTTCTCACGTCTCCTATAAACTTTAGTGGATTTTTGCCACTTATCTCTATCATATGCCTATTTATTTGTTAGTGAGAAGAAGAAATTGAACATGCAAGTCAACCAACAACAATAATAATAATAATGTAACATGCACTAAAAATTAAATAAAACATCAAAATTTTCAGACTCTCACAGTTTATACTCGAAGATTTAGATATAACATGGTATCTACGTAAATATTTTTTAAAACAAATCCTTCTATTTTGCAACATAATTCCTTTACTTTCTTATGCCTTGCTTCTTGCTTGTAGAAAATTCTAAAGCCCACTGATCAGAAAGTAGTTGAGTCTTGGATTCTAGATATTGTTCTAACAAATGGAATCAGAAGTTACAATATTGGAATCGCAAAAGATAGCTTTCATCGAAGATGGAGTGACTTTCTTGCAGTTCATAGGCTAGAAGACGGAGATATTTTGCTCTTTCTTCCTCAACCTCGTACTTCATTTGCTGTATTGATCTTTGGAGCCAGTGGAATAGAAATTATGTACCCCTAGCATTGCACGTTCAGGATCTAAATATTATGTTAGTAGATTCCAAATCATTAATGCAATTGCTCTTGTCCCATTCAGTGTGCCAATATTTGGTTTGGTACTTCTAAATGCATTCAATAGATTTAACCTTGTTTTGAGTTCCACTTCCTGACCCTTGTTTTGTCTATCATAAATTTTAAACTTGCATTCTTGATCTCCAAAGTTATATTGCCTTCTATATTGTTTTTATATTATTATTAAATTTTAACTAGATTAAATGCTTGCCTTCTTCTAGACGTTCATAGATATATTAATGATTAATTAGTGAGGTATATGGATCTGAACAAATAAAACGTATATAACGCAACCACAAGGTATTTAATTCCGTTTTGAAAAAAAAAAGGTATTTAATTCTGTGACATTATCACTATTCATGTAATGTCTACTTATTCATACTTAAATGGGCATACATGCTATCTATTCACCGCACACTGCCATGGTTATGCCTTCTAGTTGTTTATTTGGTTGAAAAAAAACACATTTTTGGACGAACACACTCCAGCCAATAATGATTGACCACATCAGCAAAACAACCACCCCTCTAAGCCATGGCATTCCCCATTTTATATATATGGTAATTACAAAAAATTGATAATTAATTGTGATTTATTTGAAAAGGAAAAAAAATGTTAATAATTGCAAAATATTGGTAATTAAATGTTATTTGTTAGGCAATAAAAAAGTGAGATTATTAATTAATTAATGAACAATTAACTACAAAAATTCTATAATTAAACATGATTTGTTGAACAATCCAAAATAGAAGAGGACATTTTTTATAACATTTGAAAAAATAATTGATAATTAATTGCGATTTTTTAGGCAACCACAAAAAAGAAGTCAATTTTTTTCCTTTTGTAAATTATCCATTATTCTTTGTGAAAATAAGCTTGGTAATCCAGTTATGAATCTTTCTTTCCAGAATGAAGCATTACAATCTGGTTCCTTGATCATCTTCAATTTCTTGTGTATGATCTAATATTGATAATTTATCTTGTAATGTTAAAGCATTATCCCACCAATTTTTTAATTGTCCAGTAAATCCTGAAACTAATAATGTTGCAATATTTCTTTCTTGAATATTTTTAATTTTGTAAGCTAATCTAGCCATTCCCATTTCTTGCAAATTATTTAATACTTCATATTCAGCTTTACCATCTATATTCCATTCATATATTGAATCTCCATCATATTTAGTAGTTCTAAATTTTGATCTTTCTTCATATTGAATATCCGGAGGACTTGGTCTAGGATAGTAATTTTTTGAACTTACCATCTTCCAATTATTTTTATTATAATTTTTTCTTTTTATTCTATTTATTTGATTCATATCCATTAAATTTACATGTAAATTTTCTCCAAAAAGCATTAGGAATATCTGCACAAATTTCTTTTTGAAATAATTCTTCTAGTTCTGATATTCTTTTTGTATTTTAATATCATTTAATTGTTCTTCAATTTTTAAATAGGATTTTTCTTCTTTAATATAACTTATTTGTTGTTGTACTTTAGTAATGGTATTTATTGTTTTATATATTGAAAATGTTTGTAATGTTTGTAATTCCCTTTGTCTTATTGGAGTTAAGAATTTAAAGGTAATAATTTTTCCCATCATGTTTACTGAAATTCCTTCATTACTTACTAAAAATGGATATATTTGAATTAAAAAGGGTGTTCCTAATATTACATCATGATTTGTATTATTTACAATTATGAAATTATGTCTAATACAATATTCATTATTACATATTGATCCTTTTGTAAATTTATATTTTACTTTTAAATCTTCTCCATTCGCAGCCATTAGTTTTTCTTTTGTTCTTTCACAATATTTAGTGGGGATTATTCCTTCTTTAATACAACTTGTATCAGCTCCACTATCTATTAGAGCTACAAATGTTTCTTTGAAATCTTCTACTGTGATGGTTACTAAAGCAAACCATTTTTGAAATAAAGTTTATGTTGATTGCTGTAATTCTATCCTTAAAGTTTCTGTTGATTGCTATCTCTTATGAGGAAAGTATGCATCATGGGTTGTTTATTTACTTGATTTCAGTTGATACTCATGAATCTTGGGTTTAAATTTGAACCTTGATGAATGGCTTTTAGGTTATTCTTGCTCTTGGTTCATTCATCTTATTTAGTTTTTACAAAAAAAAAAGTGACAATTTAGATTATGCCTTAATTGTTTCTATTTGACAAAATGTGCAAGATAAATAAAATGGGTATTCATATCAAAAAACAGCAAAAGAAGAAAAAAAAAGAACAAAGCATAATAAGAAAGACAAAGGATCTCTAGCCATAGGCATCAACAGAAAACACAGACACCTTCATAGTTCCTAGCATGCTTGATCACAATTCAGGAAAATCATCAAATAGATCACAAGACAGAGATGTAATAAAACCAAAGTAGAGAACAATTGCACACACAAAAGAGAAAAAAAATAAAAACCTATCAATGTGGAAGAATCGCCCCAGAAGTCACAAATTGGTTTCTTAAGACCAAGGCAAGAACCACCTGCAAAACAAAATAGAAAGACAAAAGGAAAAGAACTCAACAATAATATTTGCAAGAGAATGAAGCACAAAAGAAAGAAAAGATTCCAGAAAAATCATGGTAAAACTTTTAAAATGGAAAAAACAAACTAAACCACTGCAAGCAAAAAAAACATGAAAGAAAGAAAAAGAGCTCAACAACAATACTCATAGAAAAAATCCAAAAACTGATTCCTACTTTCTAACACCTCCTATCACAATTCCAAATCAAAAGCTACGAGCATTTAGATAAAAGGACTAACAACCACAGTCATAAAACAAAAACTATAAAAGAAAGAACAAGGAAATCTAGCCATAGGTATCAGCAGAAAACACATAGACTATTTCACACTTCTTGGCATGACTGATTGCAACTCAAATATATATATATATATATATATATATATATATATATATATATATATATATCAAACAAGTCACAAGATAAAGATGTTAAGAAACCAAAGCAGCAAAATTGCATCCATGGAAGGAAAAAAAGGACAAATCAAAACCGATCAATGTGGAAGAATCACTCTAGAAGCCGCAGGTCAATTTCTTAAAAAAGAGGCCAGAGCCACCTGCAAAATAAAACAAAAACAACATTATACATAGAACCAAAAGAAATACATTATCGACATTAACCAAAAGAAATACGTTATACATTGAACCAAAAAACATTAACAAAAAAAGGATTTGTTAACATTATTGATATAGAAACCAAAAGAAAAACAAAAAGATTTTAACAACCGAGCAAAGAGATCATGAATGAAGAGAATCTAAAACACTCATACACAATGGAAAGGAATTAGCACACCATGCTTCAGCTCTAGCCTTATTTAGATTGAAAATAAGAGTCAATGAAGATGAAAATCAAATCCAAAAAAAATTTTAGTACTTATTTTATTTCTATTGAGAAGAGTTTAACTATGTCAAAGAAGCATTTTTGTATTTTTGGAAAGAGATAATTATTTTAGGAAAGTAATTATTAATTCAACAATTGTTGTAGTATTCTAAAGGGGGTGATCCGACAATTGTAAGGATGTGTAGTGGTAATACGGAAGTAGATCATTAAAATGATACAATTGTCTTTAAAAGTAAGGGTAAAATTGAGACTACATTAAGCGACACATTTTGTTTATACCAACCACTCCTCACTTTATATATTAGTGATTGACGCACATTCAATCGATATGTATGGAATGAACAAAAAATCTTCATTTAACAAACAAGTGTAAAATCCTTATTTGACAGCAAAATCAAGAAGTAACAAATTATAAAAATTAGTACAACAAAATATCATAAAAATCAAATAAAATAAATCAAGCAATTATCTTTAGTGGTTGACTAATGAATCTCTTAAAAAGAAAAAATCAAAGAAAAACTTATTCTAACAATGAGATTGAACTTTACAATCATTTATAGGATAATTGTATTTAACAATTGTAAACTATAAAAATCTTTTGGCTAGAGATACTTATGAAAAAAATTTTACGCTAAAGGAGATGGTGGAGAAGTTTCATTTATGAGGTTTTAATCTTTAGTTCAGTACAAGTTTATTTTCTGGGATTGTGGGTTGTAGTTTATAGTAGTCATGTGATTTTAGTAGTTATGGTTAAGTAATAAATCGTCGTGACTATATCAATGGTTGTGTGATGTTATCATACTAGTGGTTGAATTGTAGTAGGTCAGTGACCAACTATTATTTCAAGGATGCAAAAGTGGTAGCATATTGTTTGTACCAAATCATCTATTCCCGTTTTATTATTATTGTAGAGATAGTTAAAGTAAGATAGTAAGATAACTATACAATATACAGAGAGAGAGAGTCGCAGTTGATGTAAATATTTTTTGAGCATCTATTGTTATCCTTAGAAAAATTAATTTTTGCTCTAATCAATTAACCAGATTTGCCAACATAATCATTGATAATCATCCATAGGATTGTATAGGGGTGGAGTTGAACCAAGTAGTTCGGCTCAAGCTCGCGAGCTACTTTGTCTGCAGCTCGAGATTGAGCTCAGTTGACCAAGCTCGATCTCGAGCTTGACCTACTCGTTAGAGTTATCGAGTCGAGCTCGATCTTAGATATATGATACTCGCGAATTCGACGAGCTCTATCGAATATCGCATAAAAAATTTAAAAAATTATATATAAAATTATTAATATAGGTAAACAACTTATGAAATTTACAATGAACCATTCTACCACCTTTATTTATTTGTGTGGACAAAGTAGAGATTTCATAAATCATAAATCATTATTTGTGTGGACAATGAAGGAAAACACAAATTTTTTTGCACAGGTTTTCGAGCTCATTTTACGAGCTTAGCTCAAGTACTCGAGCTCGAATCTTATGCTAGTTCGAGCTCAAGTTTTTTTTAACTACATCGAGTCGAGTTCAAGTCTGAAGTTTGAGGCTTGTTTGACCTCGATCTCGAGCTCGAGTAGTCCTCACAGCTAGGATTGTAACAACCAAATTAACTATGACCTTATTAAAGAAAATGTTAAGAATGGAACAAAATTCTTTAATAAAATTTGTATATATGAAATTAATTTATGTAAAAATAAAATTTATATATTCATGGAAAACAATAAGTATTTCTAAGTTGCATACACATTGAGTGTATGCTTTTGCTCTAGTCAATATAGTATCTACATAACTATGTTTATAAAATGGCCGATCCATATCGGAGATCTGATGTTAGTGAAACAGATTCCAAAAAATTGATTAATATCCAATTTTAAACATTGGTAAAATGATTTGTAATAGACATTGAAATTTGATTTTCGAATTCTCGACTACAAGTTGAATTGCCAAATTTTATATTTGTATATATTTCATATCTACTAATGTATTATATTGCATATATTAAGAATAGTATTATAATTTTATGCTTCTATACAAATACGTGACCTTAACAGTGTATTTTTAACATATTAATACATTCTATATTATTAATTACATATTAAACATACTTAACTAATCTATATTTTAAAAATATTGACTATCCGACTAAAATCCAATTACCAATATTCAAATTATCAAATAAAAGTTTGGATGATAATTGAATATTGGTCTTATTAAAAAAAACCAAAAAAATCAACCCAATTACCAATTATTGATTTCTCAAATGCACAAAACTAATGTAAAAATTTTGTTCAGGTCTTTTTATTCTAGGTACGGGTAAGGATATAATTCCGGGATCCGGATCCGAACCCGTTTTATCAAACAAAAAACGGATCGAATACGGAATGTGGTGTTCCGACCCGTACCCGAATATAAATTAATTAATAATTTAAAATATATATTTATTAATATAAGATTCCAAAATTTACTTCAAACACGCCAAACCCTAAAATCCCTTTGGTATCCCTTTGCCGCATCTGATACCTCTCTCACTCTCTCCACTTTTTGCTGTCCCCAATTTGACAATTTCAGCCGTCCCTTTTCCAAGCTTCAAAGAGGAGCAACTGAGCAAGGCAAAATCTAAGCTTCCAGCCCACCATCCCTCTTTCTCTTCGGTTTGTCTCCACCATTTTTGACTTCTGAGCTTCCACCAGACTGTCCGACTCTTTGGTCCGCCTCCGCCATCTCTTCAGTCCACACTCTCTCACGGTTGCAGCTCCAGCAGCGGGCCTTCCGGCGACACTCATTGGTTCCAGCTCTCACTCTCTAACAGGGTAAATTTTTCTAGTATTTTGTCTTTGTCAAAGGTGGTGGCTGTTTCATCTACACTTGATATTTTCTAAAATCTACAAGTTTTTTTTTTCCAAATTATGCTTATTCCTTTCAATCCCTTGATAAGGATAATTCCTCATTCTTGGGTTCAATGCCACTGCTGCTCCTGATGATGTTTTCGTCATTGAGGGTGGAGAATTGTGTGGAAGAGGGAGTTAAATTAGCTGTTGGTGGATGAGAAGATAATATTGGTTTACCAATCTGGCCGGAATTACCACATAATCTGTCTTCAATTTAATTTCAGCTATTACTGAAGTTACAAACCAAATACCCCATTTTTAACTTTTCAGCTTTTAGATTAGAATCTCTGCCAGCATACTCGGTCTCACAGCCCTGACTAAAGGTGAAAAATCGAACCTGATGTTTAACATGGAAAATGAGGACACTGCCACTACCTGAGTGATGCTGTTCAACGAAGTAAATTCTTCAGAATAATGAATTAGCCCTGTAATTAAATGAATTCTACCCTCTGAAAGTTAACACCAAAACCTTTAAATCCGATTTGCCAATTTGCCATTGTTCCATCAAAACTGATTTCAAAACCTCGACGTCCGATCACCGCTGCCTCCACTGGTCGTTTTAGCTTAGCCACCTACGGTCCCGCCTGTCGCCGATTTGGCAAGTACTGTTCGAGCGATTATCTGTGATTATCTGTAGTATTCTATTTCACTCTCATATGTCCAAGACGATCAATCACAAGAACACTACCTAGTGTAGATATTATCATGATGAATTTTCTGATTTTTAAGCACTAAAAACGGATGTAATAATTCTCTCCTTGGGCAGGCAGTGGCAGGCACTGAATCAATCCCAAATGATGCTAAAGGCTTGCTCTGCTGATGGTAGCCTAAAGCGGAAGAAAGAACCCGAAGCAGCTGATGACGAACGAGGGAAAAGAAATGAAATTCCAGAATTAGCTTTAACGCCTCATGAAATCGGTCGTAGAAAGGTCAATTTTATCTTTGACAATGCCGCAATAAAGAAGACTCTCGTAAAAAAGGTGTGAATCTAATTTTTTTTTTTTATCGATTTATGCAAGAATGCACGTTGGCACAAGTCTAGTGTATGGTACACTATATTTTAGTCATTATAGTAACAATGAAAGAAACTTTGACACGTAGCAAATTTTAGTTCCTGGGATGGTGGGGAGAATATTCTGTAATTTTTCCCCCATAATTCTGCTTGTAGTCACTAATTTTGTGAGTAAAATATGCTGTACTTTATCCTATACAAATGCAAGCTTCATGTGTTCTATAAGATGGTGTAGAATTAATTTTTTTATTTAGTGACTAACATTAGTTTGAGGAAAGTTCCCTGGAATGCTCATAATTATTTTTTTGTAGAGGCATTGTGAAAGTATAGTATAATTCTTGCAGAAGTGGAAAGTTCCATGTTCCTTGGATGATGCGGAGATTATTCTGAGGCAGAATAAGGATGTGAACCAATACCGATGTGACATCTTGCACGAGGTTGTTAGCTCATTCCTTTCTCTGTTGACTTGTATTGTTTTTCACATAGTGCTGCATATTCAACTATTTAAATATGGACAGAAGCTATACAATCTATACATATATATGTGTGTGTGTGTATATGTATATATGCATATTTTAAAGTAGCTGAAAATTTCATTTAAGAAGTTTTCAGGCATTTAAATTTTTAATATTTTGCATTTGAGTAGGGTAGAAGTGGGTGAAATTTGGCAGGTCATCTCGAAGTGCAGGGAGAACATGTTTTACTTTATTCTCTGCCTGAATGTGAATGCTTGCATCTTTGCAGTTGAATTAGTTTTTTGTTTTTTATCTGGGGACAATCTTGGCTGAGTTATCCCTCCAGGGATATGAGGAACCTTTTCCCTGAATGAGGCTCCAATTTTTCATCCTAAATATAAAGGTTGAGAAACTAATGTTTTTGGTGCTTCTAGATTCAAATATTTTTTACATTCACCTATGTTGTTCGATGATAATAGGTTTGTACAAAATCTCTATGGAGTAGAACTTATTAGTAAGCATTCAGTACTTCTTTTTACATTTTTCATGCTTTGAAATAAATTATTGTTGGAGTGATTCAGAAAATCTTGTAACTGTTTATGATATATTCAACATGTCCACATGTATATATAAAAGAGAATGAGAGAGAGAGAGAGAGAGAGAGAGAGAGAGAGATTCTAACTTGAAACTGTATTTATATTGGTAAGAGGAGAAATGGAATAAGATATGATCTTGCAAAAACTGAGAGCATGTGTGGAGATAAAATATTGTCATTGTTTCAATGAGAAAATAATTTCACTGTACAGTTAAATTGAGAAAGAGAAGTAAAAGAAAAAAGATATGGTGTCAAGTTCCATTAATCTGTATATGTCACCCCTGCTCAATGTGAGTGCTCTCCCTGATTTCTGCTAGTAGTGATGTGCTTTTAGGTGCATAATCTCTTTCCTTATAAGCATGGAATTATTTATTCTAGACAGGCAATCAATGGCATTCATACACATCTTGTCCTTTTTTCTAGTACTGAAAAACTTGCCATTCTGTTAAGCAGATTCTAGAACAAAGGTTTCCAAATAGTTACTAGTGTAAGGGTGAAATCTTGAATAGGGCTGTCAATTTGCTACCCAGCCCGTTCAGCCCAATAAATGCCTGGTGAGCCTTATTCTTAACAGGGCTGGGCACAGCTTGGGCCTAAATAATAGGCCCAAATTAAATGTGAGCTGAGCTTGAGCTTTACTAGACTCAAGCCTGATTAAGGCCCAGCCCATGAACATGTATAATTATGTATGTGTGTATGTATGTATGTATGTATATATATATATATGTATGTATGTATGCATGTATGTATGTATAATTGTATATTAAATGATATATATAATTGTGTAAACATGTATAATTATGTATGTGTGTGTGTGTATGTATGTATATATGTATGTATAAGTGAATATTAAATGATATATATAATTGTGTACTTAATTATGAGCTTAGGCTTGATATGAGCCCGGAGCTCATATTAAAGTATAAGCTGAGTTTGAGCCTTCTAACTTAGGCCCAAGCCTGAAAGTCCAATTTATTTTCCGAGCCGAGCCTGGGCTTGCCAAAGCCTGGCTTCTGGAGCCCGATTGACACCCTTGAAAATTTACAATAGTGTAATTACATAGCTACAGGTTTGCTAATCATACCTCTTATCTTTGGGTGCTAGTTATCCACTAGATAGAGAACATGAGAGGTAATTAGTTGCTGAGAATGGTTTATTGAAGAGTTTACCAGGATTCCCTGCTCTCAATTTTAACGCAATTAATATCTGGTTAACTGCTTCACATGAAGGTGGTGCACCCTTGATGATTTGTTGCTTACATAATGCCAAAAGTTGAACAAAGTATTACATGTTACTGCATGTAAAACAGTAGTAAAATAACTTTTTCAAATGACGTCCAGTATCTAGAAAAGAGAACTTTGAAATCAACTTTAGGTGTTGAGTGGCCAATGTTACAGCTCCAAAATTTGTTACCATGATGTATAAATAATTAGAAAAGAGATAATGAAGGTAGAAGCCTTTATCTAACAGTCAACTTAACATCCAAATAAATTAGATTCAGATGCAAAAAAAAAAAAACTATAAATGTACTTGAAAATGTATAAAACATTATTTTCCCCTGAAAAGGAAAAGTCATTTATAAATGAGGCATGAAGGGGGTGCGCCATAAGCACAAGTTTTGAGTATATAGTCAATCAGTGAAATGAATTTTCGAGAAAATCATCAAATGAGAATCAGTTGCCTGGCTTACAGTAATTTACACAGGAAAATAAGGTGTGCTAAAAGCAACCTTTAACTGCTTGAAGTTTTGATGAACTCCTTCAAAAGCAACAGAGCCATGTGGCAATATTTGTGTCTTCTAGTTTCTGCTTTACTATAGAAAAATAAATGATGATCTGTTTTTAGTAGAAAAGAGAGTGCGATGCGTTTGATTCTCCTGTGGTGAGGGGGTTTTCTAGGTGAGAGTGGTGATTTGAGGGTAGCCTCCTGCTTGATTGAATTCTGAGAGTCGGAGGAAGATCTCTCATCTGATGACCCTGAACAAGAAGGAAATTAGGTATAGACTTGTTTGGATGGACAGAATATTTTTTTTTAATTTCAGTATTTGTGACATAATTTAGTAATTTATTTTAAATCAGGTTTAAGGAAATTACACCATATTCTTGATTTGCACAAAGCTAAACCTTAATCAGGATACATGATTGATTTATGTATGGATAAATTTCCAAAACTGGATTTGCATCAAATAACTGTTGGAATAAGCAGTAACAATGAGCAACTTTAACATCTTGATTGATGGCCATATTAATTGTAGTTGATACTTGTCCCTGAAAGTGATTTTACTGCAGTCTCCTCTGCAAATTAGATGCCTCTTGAGTCCATCCCACCCTGGATGTTTTGGTGCATTGCTATGCAGTCAACCATGTTGATGTGCATTTTGGATACAGGAAGTGAAGAACTTCTAAGCATCCACAATGATGATGTTACCGGGACATATGTTTGAATGCCATTTGAAGGCTCTTTAGTGTACTAGTTCTTAACCTTTGGAAGATGTAATTTCCTCTAGGGAAAAGCTGACCTGATTTTGCTACCTTGGTGCATTCCCTGCTGAATTTTTGTTTGCTCTGTTAATTTTCTTGTCTTGTCTTTTTAGAATGTGATGAGCATTTTGAGCTTCTTTCAGTGTTAAGTTGCTTACTCAACAGTTAAGGTGTTAAGTAGTACTCAGATTTTTATTTTGAGTGTGCTCATTTGCTTTTCCAGTGCGCTTGTTCAGTTAAGTAGGCTTGTAAAATTTTGGGAATCTCGGTGTAGGCTTAGAGGTTTTAATTGTCCATTTGGAATATCAATTCTAGATGTCCCAATATTTTAACTGAGTTTTCATTTCCTAAATTTACTGGAAACCGAAATGCTGCACACGCTCTGTACTTTCTGATAATAAAATGAAATGTGCTCAAGTTCAAATAGAGGAAGTAGAAAATTGAATTGATCACCACCTTTGTTCCATTTTGTTAATGCTTAAATCTGTGAACGAGTGGTCTGGAGATTCAGACTTTGATGATGTTCCCGCTAGTTTAATAAGAAAACAATCATCTTGCCCAGCAGCCCTCCAAAAAAGAAAAAGCAAAATAAAAATGGAAAAAAATGATCTCAGAAGCCTAAAAATAAAAGTATAAGATCGCTCGAAAACAGGGAGGAATTCTGGTGTATAGGGAGCTTTTATGGTGATTCTTAGGTTTGAAGACGGTTTATATGTTTTACATTTCCATTTACAGATATTAGGACTTGTATATTTTGATATTAGTCTCAATGGTATTTTGGCTATTCTCTTTTGCTGTAAAACATTAGCAATTATGTTCTCTGCGTCTTAAGAGTTACTTGACTATTTTTGGATGCTAAGTGGAGTGGTAGTTGATTTAGAAGACTCTAAGGTAATGATCGTGTATAACATAGGAAATAGAAATCCTGCTCTTAAAGATCAAGTTTAGCTAAGTCTATGGCTTATAAATATCCCTTGTAGCTAGGTATTGAAATACATAGAGTTGACTAATGATGATTCAGTTTGTTTGATCATTGGCTTGCTCTATTCTTCTCCCAAGTTACCCTAAATTCTCCTGTCTTTGCAACTGTTCACGATTGCTGTTTACAGCCCCAAAGCATTGTCTTGCTCTATTCTTCACCCAAGTTCCCCTAAGTTCTCCTGTCTTTGCAACGATTGCTGTTTACAGCCCCAAAGCAGCCCTAAGATCATTCATTCTTCTGCTAGTCTTTGCAGGCAAGATCACCTCTATCCTGTCCTGTATCTAAGTTCATAAAATAACAAGGTAATTTGAGAATCTTCATGTGGTATAACTTTTAAATGGACAAGACAAAGCTATCGGTTGCACAATTAGAATTCAGGATGTGCACATAAAATATACAGAAGAAGCCTGATTTGAAAATTGATCTGGCCAAAATGTTAATCTACCTTCCTTTGACAGCCTTGAACTAATAGAAAATTGATATGTCACAGTTTAAAAGTTTAGGTGGAAGCTTTGGGTAGGAATAGGTTTTGAGAACCCATTTGGTTGGAGGGTTTTTACCTCTTCGATTGGAATCAAAGGTTAATGAAACCCATAATATTGTTCAGTTCACCTGTGTGGGATCGCTCATTACCCACTTTTAGGTCTTCCAGTCCCATAGATTCAGTATGCAGTTAAATTGGCACTTTCATCCTCAATCATGATCTGTTTCACCTTAAAGTCAAAATTTAAATCAAACTAAACCCAATACAGCAATTAAAACTCAGAATAATAGAAAGTAAAGAAGCGTCATTCTTTTCCTCTTCTTCAATATATCCATCTTCTCAATCACCACTTCTTAATCAAACTTCTGTAGATTCTTGCAATGGAGGTTGAGAGAATATCTCTCAAGGGAGATATAGAGACGAGAGAGCTGGAAAGGGGGAGAGGTTTGTTTGCTGGGGAGACATTTTTTTTTTGCTGGTCTGAGTTGGAAGGATCAAATCATGACAAATTTGAGAAAAATAACCATGGACAAAGGAAGATGGTGGAGAGAAAGAAGGGGTAGAGGTTTGTTTTCTGGGGAGACGTTTCTTTTTTTTTTTTGCTGGTCTGAGTTGGATTTGATAAGTTTGATTTTTTGTAATTTTGATAATTAAGATCTAGTTTTGACATTTTTTTTTTTTTTGCAAATCTCTGGTCTGATTTAGTTTAATAAATTTTTGGTTAATTGTTGTGGTTTTTGATGATTAAACGACACGGGAGGCTGTCAATTAGGTTTTAGTAATCTGCTATGAGTTGCTGCTACAATAGGTGATGCCAAAGCTTCAGACTTTTCAGGGATTTCTCTGAGAATTGGGGACAACAAGGAAGGCGATGGACAGAAAAAAGGTAGAAGGAATAAAATAAGTGATAGTGATTCCCATTGCGCTATAGATACCAAACATCAGTTTTAGAATAAATGAATCTTGCTAATCCCATTATCATTTAGGGCGTATTGGATAGTGATTGCCATTGCCATTCATTAGTAGTAACCGAATGGGTGTTAAAGTTTAGACAAGCTAAATGTACTATCTGAGTTGCATATCAAATATATGTTAATTTGGTAGAAATTCAGTTGAAAACCGAAAGATCTATGCTCCTTTTTTACGAATAGATCCAATCTTCTTGTAAGCTACGTGATAAGAAGGCAAAGTGATATTTGTTGCACATAGTGGGCACATGGAATCTTGATCTTGAACGGACCAAGGACCGAGCAATAGGATTCGAACTTTAATTTCTGGAGCACTTAAAATGTGTTGAGATCAGCTGATGAATTAATAACAATGTCTTATTCTTTGCCCCCTTTTTTTACTTGACCTTTTCCTAATACTTTTTGTTGCTAACTATTCTGAATTTGTTTCTACAGCTAGCAGGTACCAGTATGGTTTCATCCTAAAGTCCTTTCTTTTATTGTACTTAGTTTTTGGTACCAACAGCATTGGATTTGTTATTCCCATTGTGCTCGTGTTTCTTCAACTTATGGGGATTGGGTAATTTAAGAATAAAATTAAAGACTTCGCTTTTTGCATAGGCTACAATGCACTTGACTGAGGATGGAAGGATAGAATTAAGTTTTAGCTTTATGTGTATATAATCTGTACATTTTCTGGAATCATAGCCGCATCACTTCATTAGGTTTGCTCCTTGAAGTGTAGAATGTTCAAGGAATTATGCAACTTTGCTAGCCTGTTAGTGATATTTCATTATAGCACATTTGTGTTGCCTTTCTCATTCTATGATTCATCCTGACTTGGGAAATCAATTTAATAATTGACTTTGGTGGTGTTCCTTTTTGTTCAGATACATTTAGATCACATAAGAATGTTAAGGTTGCTTTTCCCTTCCATCATATGGTATGTAGTGGGTTCACAATAGTTGACTGCATAAATTTTAAGAAAGATCGCCTCCTTTATTCTGAATTCCTGTTTGAAAACAATATTTCCTAGTTTGTAGTATGTGAAAATGTCATGACTCGAAGGCCCCTATAACACTGTTGGAGCTATTGGGTTTTCTGACTGCTTTTGCTGATGGTGTAATTCAATTCTATGATTTTTAAGGTGCCTGTGACAATGATGTATGCAGGCTTTACGGGCAATTCTGGATAGTCCACTGAATAGATATGGATTGGTTGGGGCTATATATGTTAAAATTGAGAATGGAGTGTTGTTCGAAGTTAAACCGCAGGTTCGGATACCCAGAACGTTGCAGCGTTTTTGTGGTCTAATGAGTAAGCATTTATTTTTTCCATGCTATTCTCTCTTTTTCTTAGTGCTCTGATTTCGATTTGTTTTATGAACTTTGTCTCTTCCACAATTTGTTCTTTCTTTCCTAATTCAATGACATTTTGTAGTGGGACCTTATTTTTAGTTGAGCTGCATGTTCTTTCTTGTTTTTTGGAAACACTACAGTGAATTTGTTGGAGAAATCTTGCATACGGACTGAAGGAACCAAGGAAGTCCTTTTACGTGTGATTCAGGAACCTGTAACCAGATATTTACCAGCCAATTCTCATATTATAGGTGAGTATTGCTATATCTAGAACCTTGTAATTCATTTTGCATTGTTGACTGTTTTTTGAGCTTTTTTGGAGAAAGAAAGAGCTAATTATAGGTTGTTGTGCTTGTCATTTAGGCCTTTCCCATACTTCTCCAAAGGTGGTTAATATTGAAGACTATCTGTCTGCTGTAGACGATGATATCAACCTTACTTTTGTGGTACTCTCTCTCTCTAGCCCTTTTTTTTTGGTGTCTTTGGGGCTATGTTATTATTTATTGCAGCCTCCACCTATGCTCAACAGCTGCAAGCCTACATAAGGCCATCTGTTTTATTTGTAGGTTGGAACATCAGTCCAAGGGGAAATAAATCAGCAGTATGTAGATGATTGTTTAACAGGTAAAACATGAGTTGCTTTATAAGTTTGCTGCCATTATATTTGTTTTTATAAGATAGTATGTGAGAATGAGGCATATTCCCCACTGAATGTTGATTGCAGTGATGTTGGTGGATTAGAGGTGATTGACATGGATTTGTCAATTTTTTTTTGCAGAAAAGTGGTGTATTTAAACATTAAAAGTAGTATTACATGAAAATTTAGCTGTTTCCCCTGTGTGTTGTGTTGACCATGATGCAATTTTCTTTAGAATGATAGTGCCTTGGTTAGCACTGACCTGATGCAAGACCTAGTGCTGCATAAATTTTTGCAGTGACTTTGTTTTGATTTACATATGAGTTACTCAAGGTTGCTTGCTTTGTTTCTTTGGGACCAACTCCTATGCCAAAATTTTGGGCCAAAAGGAAATGCATGTGTAAAGTGTTGATCTTTGTGTCGTTTTTAAGCTTTCTAGATTTGAATCCAGAAGTATTCCTCACAGGAATGGCCAGGTTCATTATTGATTTGTCTACTTCACCTCAATTCACATTCCTGAATTGTTGCATTTACTTTGTAGATGGGATCATGGGAAGGCAACGAGCTAACCTTTTCTAGAAAATATAGAAGAATCTGTTTTGTCCTCTCAAATGGTTTCGCCTAATAAGTTTCTAGATGAATACTTTTTGGACAACATTCTGGAAAAAAAATATTTTTTTCATGTTAATGGCATAGTCATTTCAACTGCTTTTTGACATTACATGTACCCAGCTTCTCTCTTTTCGGATTTTCTGCATCACTAGTCCTCATTGATATGGGTGTCTTAGTGTGTGGAACATTAAGTTGAAATTATGCCTGTTGAAATGTTTTGGAGGGCCAAGATGTGGCCATATACGTGACATGTCAAAAGGGTTGAATTTCTTCAATTTAGTAACTACAAGCTTTACAGGATGTACATTTCTGATCCATCATCTGTTATGCGTTATGTGCCTCTGTTAGACAAATCCTTATGGAGCTTCTTTGCTTCAGTATATATATTAAGCATCTAAATCCAACTGCCTGCTAGATATTTGCTATTAGCATTATCATCAAGTTGCTACCACCTACAATATGTAGTATGGTTTCATTGATCGATTAGCATTTACCTAAAGTTCAAACATTTGTTGGGAAATGAATTGGGGGAGAAAGTTGAAAGAGGAATACTTCGACTTTTTTCCTAAATTGGTAAGATAAATAGAATTTGTACTGGCGATGACTTATATTTTTGTAGTTTTCGGACAACTAACACAATAGAGCATTTTAATCTCAAAATAAGGTAGCAGACATGGGCCTGCTTGACATTCCATGCATGGTAAGGTGATCTCTTAATTTATAGGCTGTTACTGAGGCAAAAGTAGCTCCAGCAGGGGTCACCAAGTCAGTTCAAGATTTGGTTGATCTTTACCTTGGACTACTACTCTTTTGCTCATGGGCTGGCAGTTTTGTTTGTGGCATGCTTGTTATTACTCATTAACTGGTATAATAGTGAGGTGCTTGTCCATTTGTCCTTGCTTTCTGTGACTGTAGTGTTAAAAATATTTAATTTAAATTTGTCATTAAGTTTGTTGCTTAGTATCGTTGCTACGTCCCACATTGGATGTGTTTCTGGTATATTTGGGAGTGCTGAGAGTTTTCTTTGCTTACTGCAGTTACCAACTATCCATTGTCTGCAAAAGGGAGCATTGGGATGATATGCCATGTCCTTGAACATAAGTGGAATATCTTCTAATTTACTGCTTTTCTTTTTGGGGGAGGAAAGATCTCATATAGGGAGTATCTCTAAATTTTACTATTTGCAAATCCAGTTTTTACAGTACATAATAGCTTCTTTTTGAATTTTTTTAAATTATTAACATCAGATTTTGTCCTTTAGCGGCTGGCGTTTATATCTCTTGTAGCTATCATTTCTCAAAAAAAAAAAAAAAAAAAAAAAAAAAAAAATTTGGGTATAGCCTTGTTTGCGGAGAATCAGTCAATATAGATGTTCAGCTGTCTGTGCGTGGAGCAACATTTATGGATTTGACTTCATTTTTTCTCTTCGTCAAATGGTTGTTTTTCGAGGGGTTCTAAAAATTGTAGTGCATCCACTTTATTGGAATTTTTTTAAATTGAAAAGAATTTATGTGAGTTTAAAATATAGTTGGAGAACGAGTTGAAATTTTTTTTAATTCTTTTTTTTTTTTTTGTCATTTCCGTTGTATCAATTTCATAAAATACTAATACGGAGTTCACTTCGACAAATTTGTACTTGGTTTGAGAATCTAGATTGAGATTGTAAAAAATACACATAGAATTTCACTTTTATTTCAAAATTAAGTTTATGTGAGGTTAAAGAATAGCTAAGGACGAGTCAAATTTTTTTTTCCTTTTTTTGTCATTTCCATTGTATCAATTTCATAAAGTACTAAGACGGGGTTTATTCTCATAAATCTATACTTGGTTTGAGACCTTTATTTGAGATCATAAATAATGCAAAAAAAGACAAAAGTCGCCCATTTTCATTTTGAGAGACTAAATTTTGACATACTCATTCTTGATATGTGAGGGGTAATCTGTACAATTTTTCCTTTGTTTGGGAATGTCTTGAAATTTGTGTTATCTTAAGAGTTATCTTCTTATTATTTCCGGATCCATTGCATCATAGTTGTCGGAACTGTGTCATTACTCAAAACTTCTTCATCTCAAAGCTATCCTTTCAAATTTTAGTATCAAAGTTAATAAGTCAATTTGAAATATTAATTGTGATTTACAAAAGTATGCAATTTGAAATACTAATAGTGCCTGCTCTAAATTTATAGATCTAGAATCTTTTTTTTTTTTTTTTTTTTTGTAAATCTATAATCTAGTTTTTTCATTATTGTCAAATCTAAATTTCTATTAGGACTTAAATCAGTTTTAACTAGATCTGGCTATCAGTTACATACACAGATACATTGGGTTAGATACATTGGGTTACAATGATTCATTCGGATAGAAAATATATACAGCATCAATGTTATTTTTATTTGTATTAATTTCCTGGATGTGTTGTATCCATTGATTTCATATGTATATGTATTTGTGTCATGTTTCTTTGATGTATTTTTTGCCATTAGTGCATTTTTTTTTTTGAATGAAATGATATTTTCTATTAAAAAAAAAAAGAAATATAAGTTTTTGTTAATTGAATGACAAAAGAGTACTAGTTTTTCTAATTGAATGACCATTTTATTAACTCGATAAAAAGTTTAATGATCAAAGTAGAAGAATCAAAATAATTTAATGACATTTTTGTCAACGATCAAAGTAGAAGATTCAAAATAATTTAATGACTATTTTTATCATTCACTCTTTGATTTCTGGATCCCGTCAAAAAGAAGAGTTTCCTATCACAGTTCAAGAAATAATGCCAAATAATATATGGAAATTGAAGAAACCCTAGACGTATCCTATGTCCTAAAAGTTGGAATTATTTGCCTAAACAACCCAAAGATGAACTTGCAAACATAATTAACCGGATCCTGAGCCTCGTATTGCATTCAAGTCTTTAAATAGACAACTGTGATTTTTCCAACTGACTTTCAGATAATAAATAAACAGGAAAATAAAAGTCTATACCCCAAAGCGAAAGTGGGAATGAGTACTTTATCATCCAGTTTTTCCCTAGAAAATGTGTACAATAAGTATACGATGGAAGACACTAGCCTTTTGCTTTGTAGTATATGTTTGGGTTAATTCCACTTTGTGCTTTTTAATTATACTTGAATTCTTACTTTAGTCTTTAAATTTTAAAATGCAACAATACTTTAGTCCCTAACACAGAAAATTTATCCATATTAGTCCCTAAAGGATAAAATTTGCCCCAATTTAATCCCTAAGTATACCTACTTAGACGTAAAATCTATCTCACTTCCTTGATGATGTTATTTAAGTGAGACAAATTTTATACTTTAAGAACTATAGTGTCCCATTTTAAAGTTTAAAAATCAAAATAAAAATTTGGTTAAAGTTGAAGGGTGCAAAATAGAATTAACCACTATATGTTTACCAAGTAGGCATTGATTGACAGATTTACAAAAAGACTCCTTTTTCTTGCATTACTCGTCTTTAGGAGCAAGGAACACCAGTTCTTTTCAGATTTAGCAGTTTGCTTTCATCGCTGAAACTCTGGTTAGCAATTCTGTTTTTATCACCAGTTTTATCCATTTATGAAGAGAGGGGAAGGGGGGGGGGGAGGAGGGAAGAAAACAAGAAAAAACCAAACAGTATCACCATAACAGAGTTAAGCATGTCACTGCTTAAAGCATCAGATTAAATAGCTCCATTAATTTTTTTTTATCACTACTTTTATTTGTGACAAGGCTATTATTCCGATCAAGCCATCTGATAATACAAGGCCCACAATTATCAAACCTTTTAAAAAATTAATACCCCAGAAAAAGTATTGGTAAACTTGTTGGTTGTACAGCTCCGTTTGGATTAGCTGTTTTTTGGTGTTTTTGAAAAAATTTGCTATAACAGTTTTTAGAGTATATTTTGAAATATTTTTAGAAACTATTTTGAGATATTTAATAGTAGAAAAGTTTCTAGAATATATTTTGAGATATTTTTTAAAATTTAAAAAAATTTAAACTAATTTTTAAATTACCTTTTAGAGTACTTTTTAAAAATTTTTATTGTATTTGAAAAACTGATTTTTGAAAAACACTCCAAAAAACAAGGGAGGATCCAAACAGTGAAAAAGGAGATATGTTTTGTCTTAAAAGGAGATATGTTTTTTGCGGAATCGATTGGAACTCTCATTCTAATCACAATGTTTAATCGATCACTACATTGGCATCAGCCAATCTCTACTGGTAGAAAAGTACACAGTTGCCCAAGCTAATTGGGAAGTTTTAGCACAAAAAATCATATGTTGCATTGTTGTTGTGGTTATTCCAATATAAAATTTGTTTTTTAGGACTATAGAAGTTTCCATTTGGCAAGATAACATTTGTTTTTTAGAGACCAGTGGAATTATAAGCATGTTACAGGATCGACGGTGAAGCTCAAGTTCTTTCTTGTTTGCTTTTTTGTTTTTTTAAATTAAACAAAACATACCAACAAGCCAACAATACCACAAAAAATACAAAATTTTAGTGCACACATACCGTATAGTTAAACAAGGTAGAAAAAAAAAGACAAAAATCTTAGCCAAAAATTGGATTAAGTCCGGAATAACACGATTAGACACCAATCTCTAGATTTATCTCACTTATACGATGAATAATGTTAAGATTGGTTAGACCATATCTAGAATAGGATTGCAAAATACTATATGTTAAATTGAACGTGCATGAGTTATAACAATTGTTATGCGCTTGCAGGTTACTAATTGTACCAACAGCTTCATTTCCTCCACCTTTTAGTGGCATAAAATTCTAGTTTGCATTCACAAAAATTGATTGGTTTCTTGCTCCAATTTATTTTCCTAAATTTTATAATGGTGCCTGTACAAAATCCAAGAAGATTACCAATGTTTAAATAGCCCTAAACAACTTTGATATGTCATAATGGTGCCCTTTCCCTTTCTCAGCAATCTAGAGGATTTTGATATGTCATAAATAGCCCTAAAAGCAAGCTTACAAAATCTTTTGAACTATAAAAAAAAAACTTTTTTATTTAGTCAATTGTCAACTATTACTCTTATTCTAACCTATACTATGCGAGGGAGAGTCCAACTATGCCAAGAGCTGCTAGAGGGAGAGAATCCCACTTCTAAATTAAAGAGGTATTAGAACACAATCTTTAGATTTTAGGGTTAATTACCTTTACCTCCTCTCGAGTTTAACCAAACCACACAATTTACCCTGAGATTTGGCCAAATAACAAAGACCCCCTTTAACAAACTTCCGTTTATGGATGAATCCAGTCCATGACCCCACCTATGGACCATGCAAAAACTTGGGTGAATCCAAGTCCATGACCCCACCTATGGACCATGCGATTCATCTGTTCCCATCCCCATTGGAGGCTCAGTGCATGGATCATCTTCATCTCTTATCTTATGTCTACCCAACTTCAGCAGGTGAATTTGTCTCACCATCTCGTTCATTTGCTTTCTTTTTCATCCGAAATTATCGATATTTGGCCCAAAGCAAAAAAATTGAGGCATTAATACCTGTCAAATGTTGCATCACTGTACATCTTTCAACCTCTATACGATCTTGTAAAATTAGATCCAGTCCGCCAAGCTATATATGTGTGAGCAAGTTTGTACATTACAAGCTTTCGGGGGATTTAGAACTTCAATTAATCAAATATATATATAGGGCAGCTTCCTATCAAACACGGAAGGAAAATGAGACAGGCAAAAGGAGGTGAAGATGGCTGCAAAGATTTTGTGGATTTTTTGGGTTGTTTGCTTAGTTCTGATTTTATGTGTTTGTGAAACTGCCTGTGAGAGATTTTGTTAACATTTTGATCCAAGCATGAAGATCATTCCCTTCTCTCCTGGCCCCCCTCCGATGGATATCTTCATCTTTCTTTCTTCAAATTCTTCTTTAGATTGCTTGTTTTTCTCTTCCAGGAGAAAAGAGAGAGACGGTCGAAAAGAAAGTTTCAAGGATGAATGGTGGCGCCCGTCCAAACGTCGAAGTTCCAAAGCTTGTTTCTTGTCCTTCTTTTTTTTTTTTTTTTTTTTTTTGTTTTGAAAAATACGTAACAAAGAATATTGGTTAACCTAGTTAAGTGGGTGATGTGGGTTACTTGAGAACCACAAGGTCCAAGGGTGGGGTCCTGAACCGGATTCACCCAAGTATTTTCTAAAAACGAAAACCCACCATGTTGAATTGTCAGGAGACTCAAGAGTCAGGACTGCTGTGTTTCCTCTGTCCTTCGTCATTAAAACATTTCGGCCACAGCGGGAAGCCAACAAAACTTAGCAGCATCCTATGCGGCTGTTGTGCTCTTCCTTGGCTGGTCATCACAGCTAAGCGGTGGACCTTCGTCAAATTTGCAATCCAACTCAAGAGTTTTCTCTTTTTTCTTTTTTAGGGATAGTTTCAAAAACCTCCCCCGAGATTTCTTATAATATCACTCAGTTCTTCTGAAATTTTTAAAATCTCATTTACCTCCATTGGATTGATATTTCTTTAACATTTTAATCCCTTTGGAAGAAATACAAGAAAGATTAAACTTTTGTTCCAATACTACTCTTATGTTATCCTACTTATGAAATTTATAACAATAATAAAAAATAAAATAAGGTTAAATTTTTATAACGTGTAAATATCTTGAAAAATTTACACGTATGGAGAGATTATTTTAGTTTTTAACACAACGTAAACTACATTATGAATTAAAACATATTTTTTAAAAAAATATCCTGACTCCTTAATTGTGCACAGAATCTTTTAAAGTATTAATTACTTTACCAAAATCCTCCTAAGTGATTGACCTTGATTAGATTTAATTTTTCCATGTATTTTGCTATCCCATCACGATCCCAATGCAAAGAAATATTGATCATATTAGCTAATTTTTTTTAATTTTAAAATTTTATTTTGTTTTGGCTTTTTGATTAAATAGTTATTAAGAGCAAGGTTAAGGTTATCAATTTGTGACATTTGATAGGAATATTTAATCTTATCAAGTTGACAAGAGAGATAAGCTAGATTTTAAAAACTTCAGGGAGTTGAGTGATAGTATGATAAACCTTAATGGTGGTTTATGAAATTATTCCTTTTTTTTAAATCCGATTCTAATACAAGCAAGGGTCTTGAGGGGCTAATTTCTCAGATTATTTGTATTTAAAAAAAATAACCGTTAAATGCACCTCTGACAGGGGTCTTTCTGATTGTGTAGCGGCCGTGCTGACTCAGCACGGCCCGTAACTAAAAATGTGACCAAATATTCTCTGCAAAAAATTCAGGTGCCAGTAGATGCCAGACCGGGACGTGCTGACTGGGCACGTCCCGGTCAGACCGAAAACGAATTTGGTCAGAGCATTTGTCAGCCGGGGACGTGCTGACTGGGCACGTCCCCCGGCTGACAGAAAACTGGCATAATCATTATCAAATGCTTATGACAGAAAACTGGCATAAGCATTTGTCCCGGGGACGTACTTAAATTTTTTATTATTATTAAATCATTATCAAATGCATAATAGTTGTTAATTAAAGAAAGATTCATGTATTCTAATAAGCAGGAATTAATATAATGAAATATATTTATAAATTATAAATTATATAAATATTTATATAATGATGACAGTATAATATAAATAATGTAATTAATAACTAAATAATGTTTCATTAACATAAATAATGTTTCATTAACCCTCCTGTCAGACATACATTTGACGAAATTTTTTCAGATTACGAATCTTTTCGTACAAGTTAGTATTTAAAATTATTATTACTTTAGTTATTAATTACATTATTTATGTTATGTTAATGAAACATGTAGCTTATTTATGTATTTACATGTTATATTATACTGTCATCAAATGATATTAATTAAACATGTTTTTTGTATAGTGTGTTGTTGTTATGCTATATTAATTAATAGTTAATTTAAAGTGTATTAAATTTATTTATAATTTTATAATATTGAAGTGCAGCAAAAAGAGTTAACTAGTGGTGATGGTTCTATAGTGTTGTCGACTACGACTTATATAAAATTATAGAAGTACTATATAATATGATTCATATAGAATTAGTAGAAGAATCAATTAAAATTATTAGTTTTTAGAATCAATAAAAAAATTTGAGGAGATAAGATTGATATAGATGAAGAATTCCTGTACGTAGGACTTTTGTAAGATATCATTTATAATACATTTATAAATATTTACAAATAAATATATTTATATATTTATATAAAAATATATAAATGTATTATATTATCTATAATATATAATATACATATATTTATAAATGTATAAGTGTATATTATTATAAAAGTATAAATTATAAATGAATATTATATAAATGTATAAATTAATATATTATAAATATATATTAATATTATGTATAAAAGTATTAATATAATTAATATAAATATATAAATGTATTAATTTTATGTATAAATGTAAAATTAATATTATGTATATTAATATAAATGTATAAATGTATTATATTATATATAATACATAATATAAATGTATATTATATATATACATTAATATATATTATGTATAAATGTACATTTATATATTATATATAATATAATATATAATATATATTATATTATATATAATTTATATAGTATATAATATTTATATAAATATATTATAAATGCGTAAAAATATTTTGGGTAAAAATAAATATTTATAATATGTATAAATAAATAAAAAAATACATAATATATAAGTATTTAATATATATAAGATACATTAATATTAATTATAAATATTATAATATTATAAATATGGTGTTTATATAATATTTCAATTTGTAATATTTATTATATATTTCATTATATAAATATTTATATAATTTATAATTTATAAATATATTTCATTATATTAATTCCTACTTATTAGAATACATGAATCTTTCTTTAATTAACAACTATTATGCATTTGATAATGATTTAATAATAATAAAAAATTTAAGTACGTCCCCCGGGGGACAAATGCTTATGCCAGTTTTCTGTCATAAGCATTTGATAATGATTATGCCAGTTTTCTGTCAGCTGGGGGACGTGCCCAGTCAGCACGTCCCCGGCTGACAAATGCTCTGACCAAGTTCGTTTTAGTCTGACCGGGACGTGCCCAGTCAGCACGTCCCGATCTGACATCTTCTGACTCCACTGAATTTTTTGCAGAGAATTTTTGGTCAAATTTTTAGTTACGGGGCCGTGCTGAGTCAGCACGGCCGCTATACAATTAGAAAGACTCCCTGTCAGAGGTGCATTTGACGGTTATTTTTTTTAAATACAAATAATCTGAGAAATTAGCCGTCTTGAGGAAGGGGATGATTGGGGGAGGGAACGTTTCCTTGTATTCCTATGACGTGCCAGCTTACTACTCTATTGATTCTTCACGGAAATGGCATTGGCAGACTTCGATTCCTAACCAACCCCCCGAGAGGAACTAAAGTTTCTTCTAGCGGCTACTGGATTAATGCCCAGTGATTCCAACTCGAGTTTTCGAGTGGAGCACGATTCTAACCTTTGATGTGACCGAAAGGAGTCGCAAAGCCATCAAACAAGCGGAAAACCAAGCTTCGGCGTCTTGATGCTTGTCCACTCAAATCAAAGCCAGTGCCCACAAATATACAGCCAAAACATCCATATGAAAAGTACTAATCAAGAGAGAAAACCGCAAAACTCAAAACAACTTTCCATATCAGATCCTTAAATCTCTACAAATTAGAAACCCATCTCATCTGATGTCCACAAAGCCCCAAGAATTTTCGGCCAAGAAATTGTCGCAAGGCATATATCATCAGTGTGATTTGTGTGCACGAGTGTTGAGATCAGTCAAACATATCCTATCTTTCTTTCTGTCTTTGTATTTTGAAAGGAAGAAAATGGTATATATAAAATGATGATTTAAAAGAAAGTGATGGGATATAAATAAGCATATTCGTTAATGATGGCAATTGTTTAGAGTCAATATTTGGACAGGAAAAGGTGGGAATTCATGTAGATAGCAAGATACACACTGTGTATTCATTGGCTCTGATGCTGGGCAGCCGTAATATCAAAACAAAAAGCTAAACCGAACATTTTGAACACAATGTGGTTGTAACCCACGATATCCGGCTACACTTTCTTGAGTTTGATGAAACAATATGATTGCAGGAATTCTTTTCCTAAGAATGATGGAAACCTAGGGGTGAGAGAGAGGAGAATATTGATGGGAGAAATTGCAGATTTTTGGTTTTTCAAGTCCGCGGAGTTAAAGAGTGGGAGAAATTAGGAATTTAGATTGGATGATTTTTTTTTCTCCGTACACGATAAATTCTATTCTATACTTATTTCTACTTTATACTAAGGAGAGGGAGGACCCAAAGGAGTCAAGGAAGGAATCTGGAGGAATGAACCACCATCGGTCCAAATGAGTGCGTAGGCACTTGCTGGCGAATTTTTAAAAAAAAATCCTAAATTTAGAATGCGGGTCAAGAATTTTGACCCTTAACCTATACCAAGTAGAGTTTTAAATCTCTTTTAATGACAAAAAGTAGTTGGTTATTTAGATTGGACATCAGTAGAGCTTTTTAAAACCTATCTAGGTATCTTTGTAATTTAGCATTAGGGACAATTTAATAATTTGGCAATTTGTTTTATGTGTACTATATAGAGATTTTTTAACCTATCTAGGTATCTTTGTAATTTTTTGATAGGGAAAGTTTAATAATTTGGCAATATATTCAATGTGTACTATATTTAATAAATAATCACTTCCCCATTTCAAAATATTGAGAAACTTAAATAAATTTCAGTATTTTCTTATCATTTTTCAAAATTTTCCTATGATAAAAGTCTTTTTTTTTTAAAAAAAAAAATTTGGATGAATTTGACTCCTATCAACACCATGAATTAGAGTAATGCCCTCAAAACTATAAATAGCTTACAAAAATTCTTACAATTCATCTACTAATACAATACTTACATCAATAACGACATTTGAATACACAAATTTTATTTAAAAAAATAATTCATTCTTATTAATTGAACCAAGTCGTAATGACATGTGATACAAGTCTTACTACCCCGTAACAAAGGCGAGCATGAGTACCTTATTATCCAAATTTGTTTCCACGAAAAAGTGTACAATGAGGATCCAATGGAAGATGCCAGCCTTTGCTTTGTGCTATACATTTACTGGCAGTCACTTTGAATTTGGCCAGAAGGCATTGATTGACGGACCTACCAAAATACTGCTTTTTCTTGCATTGCTTGCCTTTAGGAGCGAGAGACACCATTTCTTTTCAGATAAACCAGAGTGCTTTCATGGTTGAATCTCTGGCTTGGCAACTTTAGATCCATTTGTCAAAGAGTAAAAAACCGTCAAAGGAACAAAAAGAGTAGACACGGTCGCACGTCACTACACAAACCATCGAATTATCTTAGCCCCTTTCGTTGTTTACTGCTATTAATGCCATGCTGATGCCATCAATGCTCTTAGGTCCCATTTGGATTATACATTTTCTCGGAGTTTTTTAAAAATATATATACTGGAGAGAATTGCACCAATCTTTTCTTACATATTTTTTATATGAAAATTTAGTTTTTTAGAATGAAAAAGTGCGATTTTAATCCCTAATAAATAAAAATTAATTACTTTTGATCCTTTTCACTATTCCATGCAAATTTTGGCCGGAAACGTAGTTAATTTTTAAAGGGTAAAAATGGTATATCACTTCAATGTTGATAAAAAATATAAAGGACCAATGGAGATGTTGACATTCATATTTGTTGGTTGGTCCCCTGCATTCAAACAAATCCAACAGTTTCCGTAAGATTTCAATTGGCTTATAAGCAGAAACATAATCGATCCAACAGATTTACCAGCTAAACATACCAATAAACCAACCAGAACATAACAAAAGATATGCCTCTATTCTTAGAAAAATTTTTTTGAAGAAACAAAGGTCCCACCTTTTATATCAAGACGCTCTCCGGTGTAGACGCCCAAGAGCCCACAAAACACAAGGGATAATGTCGCAAACCTCCCCTAAGGTTTTTAATAATTGTAGAGAGCTTTTCTTAAATTTTTAAAATTACACATACCTCCCTTATTTTTACTATTTATGTAACAATGTAAGCCCAACAAGTTAAATTTTCTCTCAAAAATTCTAAACTATCCTTTTGTATAAAACTACAAAAAAAAAAATACAATATACTAAATCAAATTTTTTTTTCATATTTGAACAAATCCACTATCCTAGTGCTTAACAACTATCCAAACATAAACTTCGAATTATTATCAAATTCAAGTAGTCGTCCAAAAGATCCTAAATTGTATATACAACATCAATACTTGTCATGCAAATAAAAAAAAAAAAAACACACACACACACACACCCAGGCAGGCATACTCTTCCCCCTTGTTGACAATCAATTTTATACTCCAAAATTAAATCTCAATGCCTCAATGTCTTTCCAGTCTAGTCTAAAACGACCATTATAATACTCCTATGTCCTTAAAATATCAATATCTAAGAAACAGAGAATAAGTTCTACCTCTATAACAAAATTATAACCAATAATTACTAAACCAACGAAAGAAATCCTTATACAAATTATTGACATTTTACAAAAAATTTTCTTGATAATAGACAAAATACGACAAATTCCACATCTTTGGTCATTCTTCTTATATCAATCATCAATTTTATTATTTATTTCTCTATCACCAAGAGTCTCGTCAATTTCCTTCTAGTTTGACATTTAATTTGCTTTTCTACTGATTTTACAATTTCATTTTGCTAATATCCATAAAACTGAAAATAATAAAAAGATAGCATAGCAATATAATATCTAGAAAAGAGAGGAGCGAAAATAGACACGAGTTAGAGAAATGCAACCGACCCTTCGTTTATCACAACTATTGCACTTGATCTTAGTTCGATTCCTTTAGATGCCCCACTAGTGGTTCGATAGGAGATTATTTGAAATATTATTTAGAATAATAACTATAGTATTTTTGGTGATGTGATGTATGTAAAATAAAAATATAATTAAAATATAATTAAAAAATAAAAAAAATGTATTAAAAATTATATTCATGATATAAGCAAATAATTTAGAGCTAAATAATAACTATCTAAAGTCTAAACACACTAAATTGACTGTCTCGAAAAAGGGTGGGAACTTGTTTTCCACTTTTTCTTCTGGAAGCGAAATTTGGAAGAGTCAATCATGGCAAAAGAAAGAGTTCCATTATTGCCTGCCTCAAAATAGAAGTCTCGTGGGTAGAGGCGAATTGTTTGGAGGTTTATACTTTATACTTCTTCCGTTCCACTTTGATAGTCCTGTTTCTTTTTTCACACACTTTTAAAAAAAATAGTTAACTTTGTTAGAAAAGTAAATTTAGATTGCTATTTTTCTAAAATACCGTCACATTAAATATGGTACAACTTTATGGAAACTTGAATTGATGATAAAAAAAGAATCAACTCTCATTAAATAGGATAGGATTATAGTAATAACAACTTATATTGAATAAGGGTATTTTAAGAAAATTAAAATACATCTATATTCTTTAATTGAAAAGTGGACTATAATTTGGGACAGACAAAAAAGGAAAACAGGACTATCAAAGTGGGACGGAAGAGTTTATTTTTTTGGAGGTTTATATTTACTCCGCATTCCCAACATCGCCATTGGTTCCTTATATTTTTAGGCAATATTGAAGTTATTTGTCATTTTTACCCTTTGAAAATTGAGCGGGCAATGTGGTCGTGACTTATTCCCACCAAAATTCCTTTGAAAATGTAAAAAGGAATAGAAGTGATATTTTCATGTCAATGATACGTAAAAGACTAATGTACAACTCTTTCAATATATTATACTCATATAATATACATATAGTAAAAAGGTAATTTAAAAAATATTGAAGGAAGCAAAAATTCACAATTCAAACAGGGCCTTGGCTGTTACCATCTTGCAAGCCATTCTATGCAAGGACACCATTATCAAACCTTTTAAAAATAAATGCCCCACAAAAGTTCAGGAGAACGTTTTGGTTCTAGAACAGTTGATTTCAGCGAAAACCTGTTTGGATTGTCATTTTTTGCCAAAAAATTGCATCGTCTTTCCTGATTACATTTCCTTATTATCTTTTTCTCTCACATACATCAAATTGCTATAGTAATTTTTTCATGAAAAATCATAAAAAATACAATCCAAACAGAAAGTTTCTGATTTCTAAAAAGTGGAAGTGTTTTTTTTTTCTTTTCTTCCTTTTTCCCAATTCCAAAACTCTCATTGTAAAAATGGATGCGTTTGCTCAAACTAATCAAGAAGGAATTGCACACAAATATCGTTCAAGTCTTTTTTGTTCGGCAAGAAAATCAAATTTTATTTTTAATTGACCTTTATAATTTGAATATTTTATCAGCATTTCGAGAGTGAAACTAAAGTTCATTTTTCGCGTCTTCAACCCCTTGCCTTTTTCCCCTCTCTTAGGGAAGAACAAGACCTACCAACACTACCACAAAAGAATTGCAGGAAGGAGGAAAGTGTAGGAAGTGGTAACTAGATAGATAGATTAGATGTGAATTATTATATAGACAAAGATGGTCCAAGATGTTACCACTATCTAACAACAATAATGACTCAATAACTAATTACATTGGATACCAAAAAATATTACTACCATAAGAAAGACACCTACAACCACTCAAGACACCTCTTTCTCCTCTGCTCTGCTAATATTAATATCCAGTGGGGAATTCACACTTCCCATACTCTGCAAACAAAAGCCCACAATTTCAAGGTTAGTAAGAATAATCAAAAAGCAATTTTATAACCATTAGGGTACAAAATTCAACGTTGGGGGATTAAGAACTTACTACCATCAAGAAACAGTTAACAAAGATTCTCCAATGAATAATTTACGTGCCCTATGGGTCAATAACATATCAGTACATTCCCGCTTGGGTTGTAAAATTTTTGGAATTTTTGTAGAAAACTGTTCCGTGACGATGTGAAATAATAAAGATGATTGAAAAATGTATTAAAATAAATATTTCTGCGAAAACTAAAAATCCAAACAAGGAAACGTCTGGCTGAAAATTAAGGACAAGATTCCCTAAATATATCTAAAAAATGAAAAACAAATAAAAAAATAAAACTCAACAAGCGGCAAGCCAGAAGAAGGTCAAAAGGTCCCCAACAAAGGTCTGAGTCTATCACGTGCTGCCCATTTACTTGGCCCGCACAAACTTTCCTGACATTGGGGGGGACCAGCACTGTTTTTCACGCTGTCTAGATTAAGCACGTGCGCATGTTAGTGATGCACCAAAGCAATCTCTAACGTGCGCCACGATTTTCTGTAGAATTAATTAAGCAAATAAAAATACTAAACACTTTTAGTTATTAATCACTTAACATTTTTCCTTTCAAAAATTCACTAATCATTTTTTAACTAGAAAAAATAAAAAAAGTTGAAAAATAATTTTTTTTTTAGAAAAAAGTAAAATGTTTATTCTAAATAATCACAAATTCAAACACCCATAAGACCTAAATAATATAATTCTATTAACTTGATTATGAGAATTAAATTGCGAGGAAACAAATAAATAAATGAAATAAAGTAAAATGAGGTAGTAACACTTACTAGGTGGTATAGAAACAACGTATGCGGCTCCACCGAAATAGCATGTACCAATAGCTCGGCCCTTCTTCTGATAGTAGCTATTGAAAGCGAAGGAAGCATGAGCATCAAGCGTATTAGGATCGTAACACGTGGACCCAGGCTGGATCGGACGGCAATCAGCCCCTCCCTCACCACAAGCGAAATCTAGAGCCACCTGCAGCTTCTCTCTCTCCTCATCCCCATTCGCGACGCACCAAGTTTGCCCTGAATAGCTGTGTGAATTACCGCTGGTGCCCTTCGAGTTTCTCCTGTCACCGGTCACCGGAGTAGGGTTGTCGTGGTAATGCTTCAATCCTTCGACGGTAAAAGGAACGTCGTAAACTTTGTCTTCGTTAGGGTAAAATAACCCGTAATTTCTCTCGGAAGTGGGCCCCACCTTTTTGTCCTCGTTGAAAAGGGCGAACAAATAGACGGTCAGATTTTCTTTGGGTCTCAAGGGGGTCCCACCGCCTGTCAGGATTCTCTTCACTAGATTTCCGTTATATGCAGCTGCGTTTTCGACGGAGGCTCCGATTTCATTCGGGTCTCCTTTCGAAGGCCAGCCGGTTTCAGTGACTACAATTGAAACGTCGTCGTACTTGATAGCCGACATTGCCGCAAAAACGGCGTCGATCTGGGCGTCAAAGAGACTAAAGTAATGCTTTCCGTTACCGGCGTCTACGACTCCCGGGTTTTCTCGAAAGAGTGCGTAGTCTAAGGAGATGACGTCAGAGTTCGATTCGTAGGCGAAAAACGGGTAGGCATTGACCATGAGGTATGACCCGGTTTGGCGGAGGAAATCCAGCATGGGTTTGAAAACGGGCTCGATCAAATCGGGTCGGAATGACCCGGCAGAAGATGGGTAGGAATTCTGGAGGGCGCTGAGGGCTATTGGGGAAGATACCTTGATGTCGTCATGGAAGTTGTACTTCTCAAGGGCGGAATGGATGTTTTTCATGGCGGGTACAAGGAACCGGGTCGTGTTTTGCGGGTCGACGAAGACTTCATTACCGACGGCAATGGCTTCGATTTGGGTGGCGGGATGGTAAGCAGCGACGTTTCGCTGGACCCAGGAGTAGGCGAAAGAAGGCCGTCTGGCGGCGGAGAAGAGAAGCTCATTTGGGAGGTCCACGGTTACTTTAACACCCGACCCGGCTAAGGCTTTGAGAACCGCCGGATCCGTGTCGTACACCTTGACCCGATCCAAACCCTGAGATTTTAGGAGCTCCGCTACTTTGCTTGCTGATGGGAGGTTATCTGCTATTCTCCCATAATTCACCCCTATTGAACCCCCATCTGCAAAATGAAAATGCACCAAAACATCAACATATATGCATAAAAACGCACACACCCATGTGGGTACGTGTGTGCAAAAATGGTGTTGTAGAGTGTGTGCGCGCGTGCGTGCGTGTATGGGATAGTTGCATGGGGGAATGAATAATAAAAGAAAAGGTGTGAAATGATGAGAGTTTTTTTTTTCCTTTTTGGGGACTAAAATAGCCATGAATGAGCAAAAAGAGATGGTGGGATTTTACCTGAATGAGAAAAGATTGAGAGGATGAGGAGGAGCAGGAGGGGGACGTTGAAATATTCCATCATGCTCTGAAACTTGGGAGAACAGAGCATGAATGAGAGAGTAAAAGTTGCAATATGGGATGGATTACTTTGGCTGGGGATTGGCAGCAGCTGGGGGTATGGGGTGATGGGGGAAGTGGGAATGTGGAGTGTGCACCGAGGAATGAATGTGGGCTGAGGGAATGCAGGAGAGAAGGGGAAGTGGTGTAGCAGGATTTATAGAAATAAGTGTAGGGCGTTTGTTTAGGATGGGGCTGTGTGCGGGCTGAATGATGATGATAGGACCCGGTTTGTTTAGGATCCGATAGCATCCTGTTTGCATCCAGTAGAATATTGATTTGGTAAATACTGATTATTTGAAAAAATAATCTGAAATAATATTATAACACTTTTTGTAATGTAACAATACGTGACATAAAAAAGTGATTAAAATTGTATTTCTAATGCAAGTAGAACACTATTTGATAAACCATATAGACCTTTGAAGTCTGAGTAGAGTGAAATTCATGCAAAGTGTGTGTTTGGATAGATTAATGTTTAAAATATTATTTAAAATAATTATTATAGTATTTTTTGTGATGTATATGAGATATAAAGTTAGTTTAAAATATAAAAAATTGGATTAAAAAACGTGTTTATGATGTAAGTAAAATATTATTTGAAAAATTTTAACTATCCAAACATTCATACGGTATTATTTCATTACTGTAAATCTCTATGAAATTTGTCTCTTGCTGACTTCAAAATCTAATTTCGTTTTTAATTATAAATATCCTTGTGCCGTAGAGAAATTGTGAAAATTGTCAAACAAATGGATATTTAGAGCATTGCATTTACATACATAAGCATTTTCATGTTGAAAATAGTATTTCAACTTCTGTGTGCTAATTTATGGTATCAATTTTTGACATTACCCAAAGTTTTTCGAAAAACTCAGTAATGATCTACATTGATGCTAAACAAAACAAAATAGATCAAAGATTAAAATTTACAATGTTAATCTTTATATGCGTTATATGGCCCTCAAGTCAGTTCTCCATTGTAAATAGATGTAAATCCAGAGGTGCCCAAATTGAATATTGTTATTGAAATGTTTTCCCTTTTTGCAAGAAGGATAAATTAAATTTAAAAAAGATCCGAATACAGTATCAGTCCAATTCGGGTATAATGTGACGGTTTAGATCCGATTACACGGAGTGATTTGGTTCATGGAGCTGAGGGAATCGAGGCGTTAAGGAGTGCTGACTGTGCTGGGACCGACAATGTTGGTACACCTATCTGACGAGAGGCCAAAAAAAAAAAGGAGAGAAAAGGGTAGAAATGGAAAGTATGGACCACTATAGAGTATAGAAGTATAGACTAGAGAGCTGTTGTAAGATGAAAAGGATAGGGTACACTACTCCACGTGGCCCCGTTGTTAACGGGACCCACTCAATTCGACCGTTTTCTACAGCAGCATTGCTAATTACTAAATAGTGTAAAGATACATCACTTTTTCATTGTCTGTGTCTAGATCCATGATGATGATGCGGATTGTGCCCGATCTGAGCTCGGATTGAATTTTTTAAGGAACAGTTTTGTTTGATCGCATCACAATAAGAAAAAACGTTTTAGCCCGTTCTGGTAGTTAGTAGGCCGTTTTAATTACTGTTTCTGGAGTTTTTATAAAAAATATATATATTGTATTGATTGAATGCATGTGAAATAAAAAATAATTTAAAAATATGTTTATGAGAAATATAAAATTTTTTGAAAAAAATTACAATCCAAACAAATTTTCATATTATGCTTAGAAGAATAATTGAAAATTTGACCTTTAAAGTTAGAACATTAAAAAATTTTCAAGATTCAATTTAGTTTGTAAGGACATTAGTGTGATTATAGTCAAATAAAAATTTCAATGACCATTAAAACATTTCCAAAATTTGAGAATCAAAACTAGGGTTGCACGCAAGTTGAATCGAATTCAAATAATATTGTATTAGAGCTCGATTTTTCTCAAAATGTCTATACTTGAGTTCAAAGTCGAGCTTTAACTTGTGAACTTTTTTTATGATGCTCGAGCTCAACTTGAGTCCTACTCAAGTTCAAGTTCAGGTTTGATTGAGTTTCCATCCAAAAGATGGAAAGAAAAAAAGAAAGAAAAGAAGAAGAGGAGGAGGATCTCAAATGACAAAATAGATAAAAGAAAACACTAAATAATGTTGTTTAGTGGGGGAGGAGAGTTAATAAAGTGATTACGTATTCCATGAGGGTATTGTGAAGAAAATTTACACGCGCACAAAAATACATATACGTAGCATGGTTTTTTTTAACATATCTAGTATATTGGAGAATGCAAGTGTTTCCAATTGATTTTCAATTGCTGATGTGGTGCGCTACCATTGGCCAGATTTTGTAGTTCTCCAATTGATTTCAAATTGATGAGGTGTTGTCTTCTGATTCGTCAATTGGTAATAGTCCTCCCAATTGCATATGAAAATGGTGACATTGTGAGTTTTGATTGGATGAGAGGTGGTAGTCCTTTAATTGCATCTAGGATTGTGCTAAAATTTGGCCCTTTTTTTTTGCCTAACAAATCACATTAACAAAAATTTGGGCTACTTTTTTTGGTTGTCCACCAAATCGCATCTAATTACCAATTTTTCACAATTAATTGTTAATAAATAATCAATAATGCCATTTTTTTGTCATCCAACAAACCACATTTAATTAAAAATTTTTTGCAATTATTAACAAAAAATTGACTTCTTTTTTGTGGTCGCCCAAAAAACAACAATTATCACTTTTTTTCAAATGTTATCAAAAAATGTCCTCTTTTATTTTGGGTTGTTCAACAAATCATATTTAATTATAGAATTTTTGTAATAATTGCTCATTAATCAATTAATAATTTCACTTTTTTATTGCCAACAAATCACAATTAATTACCAACTTTTTAACACAATTTTTTGGTTTCCAAAAAAATCACAATTAATTAACAATTTTTTGTAACTAATTAGCACGTACGAACTAAATGTGAACGAATGTTGCAAATAGTGGTCATTTTGTGCTAATGTGTTGCGCTGTGATTGGAGGGATTGTCCTGCTCGTGTGAATTGGCAAATTTCTTCCTTGATGTAATTGCTCGTGTGAATTAATAACCCTCCAGCTTAACCATGTGCTCTGCAAGGGGCCTTTCTTTTTTTTTTTTTTTTTAACCATAGATTTGATTATTTTTTCAGGGAAGAAACCCATTAGGCCATTACCCATAGGGATAGATTGACTTATTGTTAGAGTTGGCGAGACTTGCGTTGGGCTCAAAGCTTCATAGAACTGTCCTTTCCCCTCTGTTTGTCTCTCACCCTTCCTCTATTTGTTTCTTTAGAAAGCCCTCATTCTCTCTTCCTTTCTTCATATTTTCTCCGAAATGGGCTCAATATTTTTGCTTGAAGGGTTGTTCTTTCCTCCCTTGCCTAAACTTCTCCAGCCTTTTTTTCTTTTTGTTCTCCAGTTTAGTTGTCTAACATCGTGGCTAGCTTCTTTACAAAAATGCTGCTGTTGTTGTGGTTTTTTTTTTGTAGGATAATAGAGTTGCACCAGATCTTTCTCTCTCTGTCCAGATGCAAGGAAATTTGCAGAATTTGTCTCCAGATTATCAAGTTCTTTATTGCCTCTTAATCTTTATTTCCTTTCTATATTTCTTGGTTTTTTTTCCCCAAAAATTTTTGCCTGGTTAATATCTAAATTTCGCCTATGTTGTTCCTTATTTCTTTGTCCATGCTTTCTCACAAGACAGAGGCAACCAAGAGAAGATCATCACCGGGAAATATTGCTTCCTTGGGTTTCGTCCTTCTTCATTTGAAGTTTTCTCTATTTTATTTTTTCATTTTTTTAAAAGTTTTGTACTCTTTTGCAAGTAGTTTCTATGTTACTTATTTCTTTCTTTGGGTTTGTAGACGACCCTTTACAAACTTGTATGATATTTATTATAGATGGGAGAATTGCTTGGTAGAGAAACTAAAGGAAAAGGTTGTTGAAAAACTCTGGCCAATGGAGTTTACATGACTCATCTGATGGCACTATTTTTTTTTTGTTCCATGCAGGGGTGCGTTCAACTATTGACTCATAAAGGACGATCTATATGCTAACCAATCCAAAGTCTCTATTTGTTGAGATCAAATTATTGTAAAATATAAGTGTATTTCAAAAGTTTTTTTTTGTTCCACATCAGAAAAATGAATAGGACAAAAGTTTTGTTCCATATCGGAAAATGAATAGGACCTCTCAAGATTTATAATGTATAAATAGGTGCTATTTCTCCTTGAAAAATCACACCATTTCTTCTTCCCCTGACAGTTGATACCTTTCTGTCAGCTTTCTTCCCAATTCTCCCCCTGACAGTAGATACCTTCCTATCAGCTTCCTCTTCTACTTCTTCTTCTTCTTACTCTGTTGGATTTATATTTCATTGCTAGTTCTGATCTTTCCTGTTCATAATAGGAAGAAGGTTTGTTTAAAGTTGGAGAAACATTTCAACCTCCTGAAATAGTTTCTTAGGACAGTGCTATAAAGCACGACTCAAGCTACATTATATTAATTTCAATTAACATTGTTTTTGGCTGTTTTTCCAACAATCTAAGAAACTATGGCCTCCGGCAATGTTAACACTTCACAACCTACATCCACATTAGTTGTTGTTGTACTACCGTTGGCTAAACCTTTTTCAGACATCTCCAAAATTAAAGTTTTTGCTAATGAAAACTTCAAAAGATGGCAAGAACGTGTGCACTCTCTACTCGACATTTATGGAGTGACCTATGCACTGACAGAAGTACAACCAACTGCGACTACGGATGTTAAGACGTAAGAATCCTGGCAATATGCCAATAAGGTATGTCGGCATACTATTTTACAAACACTTTCAAATGAACTGTTTGATGTGTGTTGTAGCTACAAGGAAGTTAAGAAAATTTGGGAAGCCTTGATAACAAAATTTACCGCCCAAAAAGCCACCAAACAAAAATTTGTCGTGGGAAAGTACAACCAATGGCAGATGACAGAAGACAAAGAAATGAAGGTACAAATCACGGAATACCAAATGCGACTCAAGGATCTCAAAAATGAAGACATAAATTTGCCTGAAAAATTCACTGCTGGCATGTTAATTGAAAAGCTGCCCGAATCGTAGACTGACTACAAAAATAATCTGAAGTACAAGCAGAAAATTACACCATTGATGAGCTCGTGAAACACATTCTGATTCAAAATTCCAACAGGAAGGAGTTAAGGACTGTCAAAACTAAGGAGATGGCTTTCAAAACTATCTTGGTTCAAAGCAACAATAAAAGGTACGCCAATAAATTCTAGAATTACAAGCCTAAAAATCCCAACTTTAAGAAAAAAGAAGGCATTTGCTATGTTTGTGGAAAACCAGGACACCATGTTGCCGAATGCAAGCACAGAAAGAAAGGTGACAAAGCAAATAGCAATCATCCTAAAGTTAATTTAGTCGAAGGAGATGATATAATTGCTGCAGTCATCTCTCAAGTTAACATTGTAGCAAATGTGAAAGAGTGGGTAGTAAACTCTAGGGCTACTCGGCACATATATGCAAATCAAGAAGCATTTTCTTCCTATACTCCAATAGGGGATAATGAAGAGGTGGTCTACCTTGGAGACTCACGAACTGCTAAAGTTCTGGGTAAAGGCAAAATTCTCCTAAAACTTACATCTGGAAAAACTTTGGCCCTCAATGATGTGCTGCATGTACCGAATATTCGGGCAAATCTAAATTCTATAGCATTGCTAGAAAAAGTTGGGTTGAAAGTATCATTTGAATCTGATAAAATTGTAACGACAAAAAATATGTATTTGTGGGTAAGGGTTACTGCAATCAGGGACTCTTTGTACTTAACATTTCAAATGTGATCAATGAAAATGCATCTTCTTCTGCTTATATTGTTGATTCAATTTCTTTATGGCATGCTAGATTAGGACATGTTAATGTTAGCTACATAAAGAAAATGCAATCAGTCGGGTTACTTTCTAGTATCAATAATAATAATATGAAAAAATGTCAAACATGTGCAGAAACTAAATAAACTAAGAAAAGTTGTATAACTGTTCAAAGAGAAATTGAACTCCTAAATCTAATTCACACTGATTTAGGTGATTTAAAACAAACTATGAGTAGAGGAGGAAAAAAATATTATGTTACTTTTATAGATGATTATTCTAGATACACTAAACTTTATTTACTTAGAAATAAAGATGATACTCATAATGCCTTTTTATCTTATAAGTTTGAGGTAGAAAATCAACTCAATAAAAAGATAAAAAGAATCAGATTAGATAGAAAAGGTGAATATTTAGCTTTAAATAAGTTTTGTGAACATGAAAGCATAATACATGAAATAATACCTCCTTACTCACCAAAATCTAATGTAGTAGCTGAAAGAAAAAATAAAACACTAAAAGAAATGATGAATTCTATGTTAGTTTGTTCTCATGCTCTAGATAACTTATGGGGAGAAGCTATATTATCTGCTTGTTATCTACAAAATAGAATTTCACATAAAAAGACTGGCAAAACACCTTATGAGTTATGAAAAAATTATAAATCAAATTTAAAATATTTAAAAGTATGGGGATGTCTTGCTAAAATGCTATTACCTGAATCTAAGAAAAGAAAATTAAGTTCTAAAACTTCTGATTGTATGTTTATTGCATATGCTGAATATAGTGCCACATATAGATTTCTTGTTTTGAGAAATGATGTACTTGATTGTAATACAATCATTGAGACAAAGAATGCTAAATTTTTTGAACATATTTTTCCAGTGTCCAATAAAATTTCTCATGCACTTGTTGAAAGAAATGAGGAAATAACCTCTAATGAGGAGTTGAGAAGGAGTAAAGGTCAAGAAAAGAATTTTCCTATGGGAATGATTTTCAAACCTTTCTTGTTGACAATGATCCTTTAATGTAGTCTGATGCAACTTCTTCTTCTGATTGCAAGTTTTGGAAAGAAGCAATTAAATCAGAAATAGATTCTATTTTGAAAAATAAAATATGGACTTTGGTAGACTTATCGCCTGATGCAAAACCTATTCGTTACAAATGAATTTTTAAAAGAAAATATAATTTTGATGGTTCTATAGAAAAATACAAGACTCGTTTAATAGCTAAAGGTTTTTCTCAGAAACAAAATATTGACTATTTTGACACGTTTGCACCAATAACAAGAATTTCTTCTATTCGTGTTTTATTTGCCTTAGTTTTTATCCATAAACTTGTAGTTCATCAAATGGATGTCAAAACAACTTTTTCAAATGGCGATTTAGAAGAAGAAATTTATATATTTCAACCTGAAAGATGTGTTGTATTTGGACAATAAAATAAAGTGTGTAAATTAATTAAATCTTTTTATGGCCTAAAACAAGCTCCTAAACAATGGCATGAGAAATTTGATCAAATATTGATAAAAGACGATTTTTCGTCTGTAGAAGTGGATAAATGTGTATATACTAAAATTGTGAATAATCAATATGTGATAATTAGCCTATATGTGGATGGCATGCTTATATTTGGTACAAGTATAGAGATTGTTAATAGTACTAAATATTTCTTATCTTCTAATTTTGATATGAAAGATTTGGGTGAAACTAAAATGATACTGGGTGTTAAAATCATAAGGAGAAATGATGGTATAATGTTGTCACAAGAATATTATACAGAAAGACTTCTTAGGAAGTTTGAAAGTTATGATGTGACACCTGTAAATACTCCTTATGAAACTAACACTAAATTAAAGAAAAATAATGGCGACCCAATTACTCAGTCTAAATATGCTCAGATTATTGGGAGTCTGATGCATTTGATGAATTTCACAAGACCTGACATAGATTATGCTCTGTGTAGATTGAGTAGATATACTCACAATCCCAATATGGCCAAGCATCTGGACAGGTTGTGAACTTTGAAAAATCTGCCTTGTTTTTCTCTAAAAACACTCCCAACATGATTAGGAAGGAGGTGTGTAAGGTGTTGGATAATATGAGGGAGGCCCAAAGTGGTAAGTATCTAGGTCTCCCTATGACTATAGGAAGAGATAAGAACCAGGTGTTTGGGTACCTGAAAGACAAGATTAATAGCAAGTTGCAAGGGTGGAAACACAAGCTGCTCAGTCAAGGGGGTAAAGAGACTCTGATGAAATCTGTAATCATGGCCATGCCTAATTACATTATGTCTTGCTTCAAACTCCCTAGTGGGTTGTGTAAGGAGATTAGTTCTAAGTTAGCTAGATTTTGGTGGGGAGGGGGGGGGAATCGAAAAGAAAATGCATTGGGTCAAATGGAGCAAGCTGTCAGATGTGAAGGGTAGAGGGGGGTTGGGTTTTAGGGACTTAGAGATTCTCAATCTAGCTTTGCTTGCGAAGCAAATTTGGAGAGTCATCACTAATCCAAATTTGCTAGTAAGCAAAGTTTTGAAAGCAAAGTACATGAAAGAGGGAAACTGGATAGAAACACAACCCCCGCCTACGGCTTCTTGGTGCTGGAAAAGTATCCACAAGGGGGGAGAGTTATTGCAACAAGGGCTATGGAAGCGGGTGGGAGATGGTAGAACAGTGAGGATTTGGGAGGATTAGTGGATACCTGGATCGTCCAATGGTTGTGTATCAACTCCAAGACCAACAAGCTGCCCACTCGTATATGTCCATGAATTAATTGAGGATGGGAGGTGGAAATCTGATCTCCTGCAGCTGTGGTTCAGGAGTGAAGACATCACTCTCATCTCCAGCATCCCTCTTAGTATTTTTGGCAGGAAAGACAGGTTTTATTGGCAGTATAGCCAATCTGGAAGTTACACAGTAAAGACTGGCTATGCTGTTGCAAAAGGGACAGTTGCCAACATGAGGAGCAAAACGGCACATGAACCTGAGACGAGTTGGGAAATTAGGAAACATACGGTATGGAAAAGGCTGTGGAGTTTGAATATCAAGCTGAAACTAAAACACTTCCTATGGAGATGCCTACAGAATGCCTTGCCTGCAAATGAAACACTTTTTAAGAGGATAGGAAAGGGAAGTAACATATGTTCCTGCTGTGGTGACAATGCTGAAACCATTGAACATATGTTATTCTTTTGCCCAACTGCCAAAGTGGTATGGAAACTTGCTCCAGTGAAATGGGATGGGATAGCTGAACTACAAGGCAACTTTTGGAACTAGTGGGTTGCTGTGATGGCAAGTGTGGAAGGCTAGAAACAAAATGACCTTCCAAGCTGAGAGGGGGAATGCAAAACTGATTGTCGACAAAACTCACAGTGAATGGCTTGAGTATGAAGCTTACAATGAAACCAATGGAAGACCAGCTACACCAGCCGTGGAGAATGGGCAATCACAACAGAAATGGGAACCACCTAAAGAAGGGGTGATAAGGATAAACACAGATGCGGCACTCTCAGCTAAGATGGTCCGGACATGCCTGGGGATCATTGCGCGGAATTGGCGTGGAAAGATAGTGAAAGCTAAAGGCATCGTGACACGGAGGAGAGGAGTACCAGCAATCGAGGAAGCAATGGCAATAAGGAGTGCATTGGAAATGGCCAAAAATGCAGGATGGACTACAATAGAGGTCCAATCTGATTGCAAATGTGTGGTAAGCCTACTCAACTCAAGCAATAGACAGGATTGTATGTTGCAAACGATCCTGGATGACATTGAAGATTTGAAGAAGAAATTTGACTGTTGTGTGTTTTTGTTTATTCCGAGGACTGCTAATACTTGTAGCCATGCTTTGGCTCAATTTGCAGTTAAGTCAGTTAGGATAATTGAATGGGAGGGATCATTCCCATCTTGGTTATCAGAACTAGCTAGGAAAGATATGGGGGTAGTTACCCCGTTTTGTAATTAACTCTTGTAATTTCAAGTGTTAATATATATAAAATTGGTATCGTTTGTCAAAAAAAAAAAAAAAAAAACAATAGTGAGTATTGGTTTGCATTAGTCAGACTAGTGAAATATTTGAGAGGTACCATGAATTATGGTATTGTATATTATAGATTTTCCACTAGATTAGAAAGGTACAGTGATGCTAATTGGATCTCGGATTCAAATGAGACAAAATCTACTAGTGGTTATGTATTCACCTTTGGTGGTTGTGCAGTAGCATGGAAGTCAGCTAAACAAACAATCATTGCTAGATCAACTATGGAATAAGAGTTTATACCTCTGAGTTGACTAGTTTGAGGCTGATTGGTTAAGAAACTTCTTAGCCAATATTCCTCCGACTAAGGAACTGTTGCCTCCTGTATCCATATATTGTGATTGTCAAATGGCAATTACTATTGCTAAAAACAAATAATATAATTGTAAAAGTTGACACATGAAATTAAGACATGATGTCATAAAGTAGCTGCTTAGAGATGGAATTATTTCCATTGATTATGTGAAATCAGAATTGAATTTGGCCGATCCTTTGACTAAACTCGTAAGAAGAAAATTGATTCTTCAAACTTCAAAAGAAATGGGACTTCGACCAACAAATTGTCAATAGAGACAGTAACCCAACCTATGTGATTGGTGATTCCATGAAGTAGGTTCATATAGGTAATAACACATCAATATTGACCGTAAAGCACTTCAAATTTAAGTCCCTCCAGAAATAAGTGCTTTAAGTAACTATGAGGATGAGTTAAAATTTTTAATGAATTCATATCCCATTAGGGAGGTGTATTTAAAGCAGTATATGCTTGATGAATTCACCTATATGAGAGTGGAGTGGGGCCGCTCCTATAAGATTCCTTGGTCAAATCTTAGAGCTCTCATGAATAACCAGGTAGGCACACGGTCTAAAAGCGCAAAATCGTGTTAACAGCAAAATTATGGGTTGTAATGTGATTGACAAAATCTCTGTCATACGTCAAGAATTATTGGTTCATAGAAATTCATATTTCGCCAACAATTCTGTAGGTCATGTTTCGTCAGTCTAAGTTTGGTTCATAGTTTAAAAGACACCAAACTAATTACATTTTACCCAAATAAATCCAACAGATTATTTTCTTATCTTTTGTCCAAAATCTTTTGAAATAAGAAGGAGATTGTTGTAAAATATTTCAAAAGTTTTGTCCCACATTGGAAAATGAATAGGACAAAAGTTTTGTCCCATATTAGAAAATGAATAGGACCTCTCAAGATTTATAATGTATAAATAAGTGCTATTTCCCCTTGGAAAATCACACCAATTCTTCTTCCCCTAATAGTTGATATCTTCCTGTCAGCTTTCTTCCCAATTCTCTCCCTGACAGTAGATACCTTTCTGTTAGCTTCCTCTTCTACTTCTTACTCTGTTGGATTTATATTTCATTTGCTAGTTCTGATCCTTCCTATTCATAATAGGAAGAAGCCTTGTTTAAATTTGGGGAAACATTTCGACCTCCTAAAATAGTTTCTTAGGACAGTGCTATAAAGCACGACTCAAGCTACATTATATTAATTTCAGTTAACATTGTTTTTGGTTGTTTTTCCAACACAAATTTCATGTCATTGATTGTTGAAAGCTTTATTTATTTTTTAGAAAACTATTTTTCTTTTTTATTTTCTTGTGAAGTTTTGGTTTTCATTTTCCAAAGAGTGTATATACTTTTTGTGTTTTCTTAGTTGCTAATAAAAGCACTAAAACTGATCGAGGAGCCATTAGTTGAGATACTCGTTTTAAGTACATGTTCCCTATGTATTTGTGTTGCATGAATCTTGCCTGCCCTTTTTCTTTTAAACGAGTACCTTTTATTTTAGGTTCACAAGAATACCATTTTTTGGTTAAATTTTTGTTGATTTTGTTCCTAAAAGATTGGCATTGGGGATAACATTTTGAGAATATAAAGTATATATGGGAGATTGAGTATTAGCCTATTATTGCAGAGAAATTTCTTACCGTCCACTGCCATTTAACCGGTTTATTACATGCTTCTTGCTTATTTAGACTTTACCTTCCACGAAAATGATTTCAATGTTTGTGGGCAATTAAAAGTTTGGTGTGATAATATGTTGGTCTTTCCAGTTTCTTTATTGCTTGAAAAGGTGATGAGAATTTTTTGCAGATAAAATAACAAAAAGATGTTAGGAATACTTTGCATTTAGATGCTATTTTCTTAAATCATCTACTTTTTATGTTACTTTTGGTTATGTTATTAATTTTTTATTCTTTTATGTTATTAATTTAGTTCGTCCATGTTAAAGGTGCAAATGATTGAAGATTACATATTTAAATTTCTGAAATTTACTTCACAGGTTTTATTCCTTATCTCACAATTAAATGATTAAATGGAAACCTTTTAGAGGACAAATAGAGCTTCATGAAAACAAGAAACTAGATTCATGTAGAATTTTGGTGAAAATGGAACAATTTGCTTTGAAAGCAAGATTAAGGACTATTTGATTTTTCTTCGCATTAGCTTCTCACAATTGCAACAAATTTCTAATAGCCTTTCTTTGCTTAGGTTCCCATTTTAAACAGCAAGAGAAATGGGACAAAAAAAAAAAAAAAGAAGGCTATGATAAGAAGAAGCAGAAAGGAGAAAATGGATCTTCATCAGAACATGTATGCTTTTGTTTTCACCTTTTTTGTGAAATTTAAGCTAGTTCTGTTAGTTTTTTTTGTTTTATTTTTTCCCCTTGATTAGAAGGATAAGATGAGAAGAAAAATAAGCAGATGAAGAGAAAAGTATAGATCTTCAGCCTAATCTGGTGTATAAGTTTCTTTTTTTATTTTAATTTAAGCAGTTTTTGTAAGGTTTTATTTTAGTTCAAATACATTTTATCTGATTTTTTGAAATGAAAATAAGGAGGTGAAGCAAATGAAAGGAAAGAACGGATCTTTGGTTTGATTCAATGTTGTAAGTTTTTTCTGTTACTTTTTCTTTGTAGCTTGATCACTTTTCTGAGTTTCCTTTTTGTTTGCCTTTTTTTAAAATCCGACTTTCTATTATTGAATCTAAAGCAAAAAAGAAAGAAAAAAATAATAAAATTTTAGAGTCCTAAGTGTTTTTTTTAAAAAAAATTTGTGTAAATAGTGGTTGTAGAATTGGTTATTAGAATGAAGGAAAAATTGGATTTTGATCAACTCATTGTAGATGGGAAGTTCTTGAAACTAATTGATCAGATAATGCTTAGGATCACATCAAATTGTTTTTGTTTTGAGTTTTCATTTTTTGCTAGTTTATTCATTGTGCAATTATTTATTATACTGACAATAAGATTTGATTTTGATAAGACTGAGAATTCTAATAGCTTACAAGCAAATGATAAGGTAGACAGTAGAATCATTTATACTTTTTGGTTTGGGGTTTCGTATCAATCTGTGGGAATTAGGTACTAGAGGAGCTATATTTTGGGATATCAATGTTAATTATCATTGGATTTGCTAAAATTAGCATTTATGGTGTACATTTAAAGCTTAAAGTAATGCAATTACATTGGACGCTCATGATTTATCTAAAATAGAAAGAGAAAAATATGCCACAAACTGGTTTATCCGAATCTATTAACTGAAACTCATATGCAAAATCCCATTTTTTGGCCCAAAAAACTACGAAAATCTCAAGCGACTTCAATGACAATGTGACTCTATGCAAGAAATGTACAACAACTCTTGTGAGAAGGCTGGATGGGCTTTAAGTTTGACCACCCTTGTGGAAGTGAGATCATCAATTGTAGCTGAGGTTCCATCTTTAGTGGGTTATTCTTTGTAGTTCGCCGAACCTTCAAATGCTCTCTCCTTAATTACCTCAATTGTTCATGTCACCAGTGCGGTTGAATGGTAACATTAATTACAATTTATCTCTCATTTGGGGAGTATGCATGCTTGTGTGTGGGAATTCTGATGAGTTTTATGCATATTTTTTGTGTTCAAGGATCACTGCTATGGCTTTGGTTTGGCAATTTGGGGAACTCCGCTTTTTTTTTTTTGGTTTGCAAATTTTTTTTTGGTGTCAATCTTTCTCGAGACAATCTATTAAACAAAAGGACCACCTTTAGTAAGATTGTTAAGAAACTTTATAGGTGGAGTTGGCTTTATTTGGTTTGCTTGATATTAGATCTCTTCATGATTGCTGTATGGCTTTTCTGGCTTTTGGAGTAAGTATTTTGATTCTAAATTATTTATGAAAAAAGTTGAATTGGATTTTATCAATAAACTTAAGCACTATAGAAAATTTTGATTATGCGGTGAGCCAAATTATAGTCAATGGATGCCAGCATTTTGCTTGTGATTCTAAAAAGATTTTATTCTTCAAACTTAATGTGAATATATATAGAGGAGCTAGCTAATTTTTTCTTTCAAATTTGATTGATTAACAGCCTAGATATTGGAGCCTTGAAAGTGTATGGAGTTCTTAGCTCGATATGTTTGTTTTTTCCTTTCTTTCTAATACTTTTAGTAAGTTGTTCATTATATACCCTAACAATTAGTGGCTATTCCATTTTCTCCTGATTGTATGATGATTTCTTTTAATGTTTCAACACTTGTGCATGATGATCTGGCTCAATCAGATTAAAGCTTACAAACAAAACTATTAACTTCTCCTTGATTACATGTGTCTCTTTTTTTTATTTATAAAAATTCTATTTTCATTCTATGCAGAAGCAAGGACCATCTTAATGATCTTAGTAGATTATTCATATTCACTACTTAATAAAACTACAGAAACAGAACGGCAAAGTTTTTGGTGCACCTTTGTGTAACTTTTCATACTTAATATTTGAATTTGAATTACTAGGCATTTTTGGGCAACATTGAAAATTACAGTGCACATCGTGCGGTATTCTCCTTCTAGTAAGTGTATTAATGTAACCAAGACACAAACGTAGCTTTTCTTAAGTATCACGCACAACCTATTTAATTTGTCTTCCACTTTTTATTACCACAAGATTTATCTGTACAAACTTGTAACTCTACTTTGAATGTGTATAGTTAGAAAACTATACAATTAATTACACATATTAAAATGAAACCCAATTATTTGTTTGACAAAACCACAAGGTTTAATGCCTCAAGGCTAACAAGCTATAGATTGTGACAAGTAAATACAGTGTGAATTGTTTGTGAATCTTTTACTTATCACTTGTGTCACAATTGAATCCTTTTTATTCTACAATACCAAGATAAGTCTATTAGTGCCTAAAATTATTGAACAAATCTTTAAACTTAGTCAAATGTTTCCAATCTATATAAATTTTAATAAATTGAAAACCCCTTTCTATTCTAGTTCTCCTTGGCCAAGGATTTCCGAATTACATCTTAAAAAACTACATTGAAATTTATACATTTTTTTGTTAAAGGATTCTACATTTTTTATTGACAATTCACATCTCTCAAAACTCGTTAGAATACTCGTATTTCTTGTTAAAATACAAGTATGTTATATTATCAAAGTATAGGTATAATATATAGGAAAATTCTACGTTTTTTTGGGGTACCATTCCCTCAAATTGTATTTCTAAGTAATGATAAACAGTTTAAATTTTAAATATTTAATCTGAGGGTCAATAATACTTCTTTCACTATCGAATGATGAAATTCACTTATAGGTATAATACTCAAAAGGGACTGCAGAATCTCTCTAATATACAAACAAAACAACCATGATGTATCAAGGACAAAATGAAGGGAGTTCTACAGTACCTTTTGAGAACTATACCATTATGTATCTATTCATCATTAGATGTATAAAAAGACATATTAGCCTTTAGATAGTTTTAAGAGTTTAAATTCCTAAATGATATGATAATAGTTTATTGGATTACAATTCTGGGTATGATACCCTAAAGGAATGGTAGAATTTTCCTAAAAATGGCACTTACATTTTAACTGAGAACAACTAATATTCAAATTTGAGACTGGAGACCATTCAAGAAAGGGAGACTTTAATTTGAGACTAAGATCATCTCTCTCCACGGGATAGAAAAAGGCTCTCTAGAAGGTTTTGTAGAGAGGAGGGAAATACTTCAATTCAAAAAGAATGAGAATTTTTTAACACGAGGTTATATTTATTTTGGTCAAAATATTACGATGCAGTTTTTAGCTAGAGGCCAAACATGAGTGACTAAATCGCATTTCTTTAGTAGCATATCATGTTTACGAATTTTTTTTTTATTTTTTTACTTTGCACATAAATTGATCGTTTTTTCTATACACTCTGAGAGCATTTGATAATTTTGATCATCAGTTTTCTTGTTTTGGTCATTTGGGAGGGAGCATCCATTTTCACCACCACTTCAATAGGCTTTTTGGAAGACAAAAAAAAAAATCTCACAAAAATATTACATCAAACTAAAATAGTCCCTGCAGGGCTATGCAGATCCTCAGACATATCCTCATGCTTATAAACCTTACTAATACATAAGAAGCACTTTGCGTTTCTACAATAGAGCCACTTACAAGTTCAAAGCTATGCTTCAGACCATTGTACTTTCAAGTGCATTAGTTTGCTTCTATAGATTGTATTTCGTTCTTGTTCGCCTTTGTAACATAAAACAAATTACTAATCGAAATTGAAGTTCATAATTGGCCACTATATCAGGTGTTAAGTCCAATTTTGGAGCTGAGTGCCCATACCGTGCTATATAAATCTGAAACAAAATTAATCTTATATATAATTTACGGTTTAATTCATGTAGATGCCTTTTTAGTGGTCAAATTGGAGATGGCACTAAGGATAGTTTTGATCTTTCAATTAGACTTGACAGCAAGGTTAAATCATTGTCTGCCATTACCAAATTTTTGTTACCATTTTGCCTTTTTAGGAACTAATTATGTGGCTCGTTTTTTCCTGACATTGACCATTTTGTAATTTCATACTTGTTTGACTTTGGATATATCTGCTTCTTGCATCTTACTGATAATGATGCGACGGTGTGTATTTGACAAATAAAAGAAGTTTCATGCAACTTCCTCTATACATTCAAAGGATCAAGTTACATGCAAATTTCTATATATTCAGACCAGTTTTCCTATGCTTGTTTAGGAGAAGAATCAAGTATTCTTTTATTCTACGGATATGATTTCTACTTCTTCGACTAGTTTTCCTTTTCTTTTTTTTGCTTACTTGTTTTAGGTTTATCTATTTCTATTCATCTGCAATTTTTTGGTATGCAGCTCTTTAATACTCATGTGCATACTGCTCTCGACTTTCTTAACTTAGGTGCTAGTGGATTTGCTTTTGTTAGTTTGGTTTGGTATATCAATGGAGGTATTTTGCTCCCTTTTCTATATAGTTCGCTTTCTTTGCTTGCATGCTTAGTATGTTGAGTTTTGGGAATCTCGTTTGCAAAATCTATTTTATTCTTTTATCTATTTAGCCTGCATCTCTTGTTTTTGGAGTATGCATGATCATCTCCTTCGTTGAGAACCGGTTATCATGACTATATTAGCAGGCAACTACTTCTTATGCTAGAACTTAGGAAGAAATTTCTCCTCCATCTCCTGCTTCTTTATTTCGTCTTGTGCTTCTTTGCCTTGCTTTTTTTTTCCTTCCCTTCCTTGCTATTTGTTTTTCTTCAAGTAAATCTTGTTCTCATTAATCTTATTGCTACATCCTCATGCATCTATTTTCTTTATTACTACTTTTCTTTCACCCTTTTTTTTGCGAAGACTTGTTTGTACTGTAGTTATATGTTTAGATTAGTTGTTTTGGGGGTGTTTTTGAAATATTTTACTGTACCAGTATATATGAAAAACTTTTACTATAGATGCTTTTTCAAAATATTTGATATATTTTTGTTTATGTATTACTGTAGCATTGTATTTGAAAAACTTGTTTTTAAAAAATAGGCCAATCCAAATAGGAATTTAAATTTTTGATTAGGTGGGATTACTTGACCGATGTTGTGCATTTTTAATTGGCTGAAACACCTTAACTTGACATGTGGAGACATGATTGGCTAATGAATAACCTAAATTTCAAGTGCGCATGACATATGACAATATTTAATTAGATAAAAATAATCTGTAGAAATAATTTATAAACTAATGCTAATTTTTAAATTAATTAAAAATTTCATTTTCTACAAATGCCCTCACGAAACTGGTCCATGAATGCTGAAGATTGAAGTAAAATTTAAACGGACAAGTTTTGATATTTTTATCAATCTAATTCAAAATTCAGTAAATATATTAATTTTCAAATAAAGCCCACAAATGGACTAAAACTTGAAATTTCATGGTTGTGGCATTTGAATTAAGCACAACATGACCGTGCAAAAGATTTTAAACTCCATCACCACTACAATCATCAAATGTATACACCATTAAGTGAATTCGGTGCTTTCAATTTCCAAGACCAAATGATTCCGTATTGTAATTTCATCAAACTTTTATATGCTCTATAGGACATAATATGCATGTACGACATTCCGAAACTGAACTAGAATCCTTCTCTCTTGCAAATTGTAAACACAATCCTTTGCCAGACTATGACTGAAGTAAATTAACTCAACAACCTAACTATCAATTTCTTATACAACTTGTAAAATCAACTCCTAGAATAATTGGACTTTCTGTGAAAAGTAAACTATAGTAAATAACGGCATGAATCACAATCCCATACAACACAGGATTAAATTTTGAAACTATCCACAACTCATATCCATTATTTTATGAACTCAAAAAACTAAAATAATAAATGAGCCATGCGAGAGACCAATTGCCATATGATTCAATCACGTAGAAAACATCCAAGTTGTATGCAAAATTTATTGGGAATCCATTGGACATGCATAATCAAACCCAATCTCTTATTAGGTTCAGACTACCAACAAACTAAAAGTCCCGAGGACTGTAGTGGAAATTATAGAGTCAGCAACAAACTCACCTTCTCACTTCCTTCACAAATTAAATTTAGCTAATAAGGTTTGCAAAATTTACTCTTCAATTAAAGATGAAAACCGCTTCTTTCCCACATCTTAACAACAATCCATGTAGAATGGACGTTTAATTTTATCCAAATTAGAACAGTCTTTAGCCCAAATTCTTTTTGAATGTAGGATGACACATCCACTATAAATACACAAGTTCAAGGTATAAATTCTCTAACAATCAAAGCAAGAGCAAATTTTTCTTCAACTCGGTGTTATCAATTTACTACTATTCGCTCTATTTCTTGCTGTCAAAATTGCTGCTATTGCTCTCTTGTCATCATTGCTATCTTTCAATCGGTGGATCGGTTTAAATTGTAGGCATCATTCACCCAAGACAACCCTAGTTTTTTTACTTCAAGGTACTAGTTCTTCCTCTTATAAGATACACCCCATATTAAATAATTTTGCATGCATCACTTAATTGAACCACCGAGAGACATCTTGAACAATCACTTGTATATTATAATACAAACTTGTGATTAATCTAGTAAAATAATATGAACTATAATGTCTTGATTGTCTTCAATGGATGGCCTATCTCGATTTTATTCATACTTGGTTGCCATGGTCAATTTCAAAATTTTATAAGAATTTCTTTTCATCATCAAATATATACACACACACACAAAATTCAGCAACCATACAGAGTAAGGATTATACCACATCACCGCCACATATCTCGTTGACGGGCGAAAAGGAAGGATTCCAATTGAAGAGCTTGTCGTTATACATCAATAAACTAGCAATCGACACCTTTGTTGAGTCTTTTATACATCTCAAAGGTATTTTCATCTTGAAAATTAAATCAGCAAGTGGACCAAGGATGTCATAGCGCCATCAACTTTTTCTACAGCATCAAGAAAAGATGAAGTAGTCATGTTGAACTCATCACTTCATAATAGAGATCCAGGGATAGCCAACTTTACGTTTCCATTCCCGAGCTTTAACTTTGGTTAAGTTACATTGAGTGTTCCTTCATCTTTCTTTGGTGAGGTATTCTACACTTGTCACTATTGGGAATGGGTTGAAAACATTATTGGAAGACATAAGAAGGCGCTCACACATGCTAGAGGATTCGAAATTGTCCACATATCTAGGTTCTCATATGATCATTGCGAGAACATCCTATGAGTTTTCTTCAAATATTTTTGCCCTTCAATGAACACACTTCACATGCCTATTGGGAAGCTATCCATCACACTTTTGGGATATTTATTGAGTTGGTGGCCTTTCACATGAAGAGGCATTCTTCGACAAAATTGTTCCATCAGTTAAGGAGCTTCTCAATGTCAATAAAGAAGGAAAATCATTTCTTCCTGAGAGCTGCAAGCATCTCTTCTTGGCATACTACCAACTTTGGAAGAATGACCAAGTAGTGCAAATCAAGAACTGGATTCACTTCGATGAGATATAGAGCTCCTCCAAATAAGGCAAACGGAAGAAAGACAACATCAAACCTCAAACTGGGATTCCATACTATAATTTCATCAAACTTTTCTTTGCTCTGTAGGATGCAAATAACATGCATGTATGACATTCCGAAGTTGAACTAGAATCCTTCTCTCTTGCAAATTGTAAACACAATCTTTTGCTAGAGCATTGACTAAATTAAATAATAAATCCAAGTTCCAAATTGACTCAACAACCCAACTACTATTGTCTTATACCACTTCTAAAATCAACTTCTAGAAGAATTGGACTTTCTGTGAAGAGTAAACTATAGTAAATAATGGCACGAAACACAATCCTATACTATAATGAATTGAATTTTGGAAACAAACACAACTCAGACCTATTCTATTATATTATGACCTAAAAATAATAATAAATGACCCATGTGAGGGATCAATTGTCATATGATTCAATCACATAGAAAATTTCCAAGTTGTATGCAAAATTTTTTAGGAATCTATTGGATGTGCATAATCAAATCCAATCTCTTATTGGCTTCAAACTACCAATAAACTAGAAGTCCCAAGAATTGCAATGAAAATTGTAGAGTCTGCGTCAAACTCAACTTCTCACTTCCTTCACAAATTGAATTTAGCTAATAAAGCTTGCAAAATTCACTCTTCAATTATAGATGAAAATCATTTTTTTCCCATATCTTAACATAATCCGCGCGGAATGGAAGTTTAATGTTATCCAAATTAGAGTTGTCTTTAGCCCAAATTCTACTTGAATGTAGGATGACACATCCACTATAAATACATAAGTTCAAGGCATAAATGCTCTAACAATAAAAAAAAGAGCAAATTTTTCTTCATCTCGGTGTTATTAAGTTACTACTGTTTGCTCATTTTATTGCTGTCAAAATTGCCCATACTGCTCTCTTGTTATCATTGTTACCTTTCTATTGGTGAAATGCTTTAAATTGTAAGCATCATTCTCCCAAGACAACCCAAGTTTTTTTGACTTGAAAGTACCGTTTCTTTTTTTTATAAGATGCACCCCATATTAAATAATTTTGCATGTATCACTCAATTGAACCATCGAGAGTCATCTTGATCAATCACTTTATATTACAATACAAACTTATGATTGATCTAGTAAAAATATAAACTACAATGTCTTAATTATCTTAAGTGGATGGCTTACCTCGATTTTATTCATACTTGGTTGCCATGGTCAATTTCAAAGTTTTATAAGAATTTATTTTCTTTATCTAATATATATATTTTTGCAAAATTTCAACAACCATGCAATTTAAGGATTATGCCACACCACAGTCACATACCTCGTTGATGGACGAACGGGGAGGATCCCAATCGAAGAACTTGTCTTTATATGTCAACAAACTAGCAATCGACGCCTTTGCTATATCTTTTATACCTCATGAAGGGTTCTTCATCTGGAAGATTAGACAGGCAAGTGGACCAAGGATATCGTAGCACTATCGTCTTTTTCTACAGCATCAGGGAAAATGAAAATAGTCATGTTAAACTCACTGCTTCATATTGGAGATTCAGGGATAGCCAAATTTACACTTCCATTCATAAGCTTTAACCTTGGTAAAGCTACATGGAATGTTTCTTTGTCTTTCTTTCTCGCTATTGAAAATGGGCCAAAGACATCATTGGAAGGCACAAGGAGGCACTCACACATGCCAGAGTATTCAAAACCATCCACGTATCTAGTTTCTCATATGATCATTGCTAGAACATCCTATGAGCTTTCTTCAAATATTGGTGCTCATTTATGAACACACATCACACGCCTATCGGGGAGTTATTCATCACACTTTAGGATCTTTATCAACTTGGTGGCTTTTCACTTGAAGGGGCATTCTTTGATGACATTGTTCCGTTAGTTAAGGAGCTTCTGAACTTTGACAAAGAGGGAAAATCATTTCTCCTTGAGAGTTGCAAGCATCTCTTCTTGGCATACTATCATCTTTGAAAGAATGACCAAGGAGTGCAAATCAAGAATTGGATTCACTTCCTGTTCAAAGAAGAGGCGAGATATAGAGTTCTTCTAGATAGGGCAAATAGAAGAAAAACAACATCAAAACCCAAACTGAGATTCCATATTGTAATTTCATCAAAATTTTCTTTGTTCTATAGGATGCAAAAAACATGCATGCATGACATTCTGAAGCTGAAATAGAATCCTTCGCCCTTGCAAATTGTAAACACAATCCTTTACTGGACCATGACTGAAGTAAACAGCGAATTCAAGTTCCAAATTAATTCAACAAACCTACTACCATCCTCTTATACAACTTGTGAAATCAATTTCTAGAAGAATTGGACTTTATGTGATGAATAAACTATAGTAAATAATGACATAAATCACAATCCTGTACTATAAGGAATTGAATTTTGAAACCAATCATAGCTCCTGCCCATTATTTTATGAATTAAAAAAAAATAAATATCCTATGCGAGAGACCAATTGCCATATGATTCAATCACGTAGAAAACATCCAAGTTGTATGCAAAATTTATCAAGAATGTGCTGGACATTCATAATCAAATCTAATCTCTCATTGGCTTTAGAATACCAACAAACTAAAAGTTCTAAGGACTGCAGTGAAAATTATAGAGTCAATGTCAAATTCAACTTCTTACTTCCTTCACAAATTGAATTTAACTAATAAATCTTGCAAAATTCACTCTTCAATTATAGATGAAAATCACTTCTTTCCTATATCTTAACAACAATCCATGCGGATTTGAAGTTTAATTTTATCCAAATTAGAATAGTCTTCAGCCCAAATTCTCTATGAATGTAGGACGGCACATGCACTATAAATATGCAAAACCAAGGCATGAATTTTTTCACAATCAAAGCAAGAGCAAATTTTTCTTCAACTCGGAGTTGTCAAGTTTCTGCTATTCGCTCATTTTCTTGTTGTCAAAATTGCCGCTACTGCTCTCTTGTCATCGTTGCTATCTTTCAATCGGTGAAACGTTTTTAATTGTAAGCATCATTCTACCAAGACAACCCGGGTTTTTTGGACTTGAAGTTATGCACCCTATATTAAATAATTTTACATGCATCATATAACTGAACCATCGTGAGTCATCTTGACCAATCACTTGTATATTATAATACAAATTTGTGATTGACCTAATAAAATAATATAAATTTTGTGGTTGGGTTGTTCATTAGAGGAGCAAGTGAACTTTTGGGAAATAGGACAGGAGCATCACATAGCACTGCAAGTGAATAGGTAATTACGTTGGAAAATGGTCAAAATAAAACTATGAAAATCACTTAACATGTGTGAGGGAGGCTAAATCGTGGAATTGCAACATGCGAGGTATTATTGCAGCTGTTCACCAAGAATGGTTCGAGAGGTATTGGGCAATATGAACATAAAACAACTGGTACAAGTGGATCACATGGGCTTTATTTGCATCATGGAAAATGAAAGAATTTGATATAAAGATGGAGCTCATGTCATTGCTTGTGGAAAAATTTGATCTAGTAGATTATTCACTTAATGTGCATGGAGTTAGTTTTAAAGTTAGGCCTAAAGTTGTACAGTTTTGCTTAGGACTGAAAAACAAAGGGGCAGAACTGGTGGAAGATGTGAGTATAATAGATAAGAACATTGAACGCGAACTAAACATGGGGGATAGGTGGGCTTGACATATTTGGCAAGAAGTCTGAACAATCTGCAAACATGGGTGAAGAAGTTTACGGTAAAATTTTCACTTTTCTTAATTGGTAGCTTTTTGAGTCTAGGAACAAAAGATGGTGCGCATAGGTCACTTATTCCTACTCTAGCAAATGTTGAAGACATAAGCAAGATTAATTGGGTTAAATTTGTTGTTGACGGCTTCATAAAGAAAATGCATGACTAGTCACATAATAGAGGAAGCAAATATGAGGGTGCATGCGTTTCTTTATAGTAAGAAATTGTGTTGAAAATCAGTATGAATGTGTTTGTTAGGTTATTTGTCATCGAGATGAGAGTTGACGGGAATTTGTTGTTTCAGATACATTATTTGGCACATGTGCAGCTAAAAAGAGGGCTATTGTGCCTATATGCTTCAGGTTGACACCTCAAATTAGTGAATGAGATGAAATAGAATATATTGAGGGCCTCGGATCTTCGGTGTGTAGGCGTATTCAGTGGAGTTGAGGTAAAGAAAAGAAGGGAATATAGTGCAAGATGGACAAGACTGAAAATCATTTAGAGTGATTACTAAATGTGCTAATTTTGCTAGTTGAAGTGGTGATAGAAGACGAAGAACATTAGTTGAAAGTTAGAGCAGTTGAATATTATGTGAAGGAGCAGACGGTTATTGGTGCAATATTCAGGAAAATTAAGACTGACATATTTCGGATGATGAAGAGGCAACATGCATTGGAGATGACATTCATAAGTTTGGAAAGAAACATATTGAAGCAAACAAGAAAGGCAACACGGTGGCACGGGGTAAAGTAATGAAAAATGCTGCTGGATCAACAAGTAAGGATCTCTAAATAGTCGATAAGTAGGATGGAACAACGAGGGGCTTTAAACTAAGGACACCTGCCAAGGAGAGAGACTTGGATCGATGCAAGATTGGAAGAGTGGTGATTGTGATAATGGTATCATCTCACCATTTAAGGTTAGGATAGGTGATCCAGCAAGAGATAGAGTAAGCTGTAACAGGGTACTTAAGATGAATAACACATGTTGGACAATATATAGCGGAACCAATTCCTGTTAAGTGTGGAATCCTTTCTATAGTCTCGAACAATATAGTCGAAGTGATAGTCGAGACCCACTGTAGGATCATGGGGAACTCAAGGGGTGGAGGGAAAAGGCCATCTCCATACGAGTTGGGTGCCATGGTTGGAAGATAAAGTAGAGGGAAATGATTGCCAATACATCAGGTAACATAATTGGTACTTTGGCTCTGTAGCAATTGTGGATTCTTATGACCAACATTTTACTTAGACATTGTGCATAAATGGTGTCTAAGGTTGTGAAGTTTCAAAGGATTGGAGAAATGGAACAGCATTATGATCCAACAAAAATAGGAGTTCGAATCGGCAAGGACGGAGGGGTAGAATATGCAAATGTCGGATATAGAATATTCGAGTACATCACAAGCAAAAATATGCCTTTAGGGCATGTTATGTGTATGTGGCTATAATAAATTAGTTTGTGGTTGTAGTTAGAGTCCATTTTTTTATGGTGATATTCAATTGCGTGAGGTTGCAAAAAAAAAAAAGACACTAACCAATTCTGAATTGTGAACTATTAAATGTGAAAGCACTACACTCATACAAATAATGTCGCATTACACAACAAGAGAGGCAATGCAATCTGTTTTGCCTACGAACCGTGTTACGTCTAAGGTTGGGTTCTTTCGCTCAACTTATGGATTTGTTATACTATATCACTTTATCGTTAATTTAGCATTAAGTAACTCCTGACCATAAATATTCAGGTCATATCTTGCTATATATACATGTTGACTCTTGAGACAAGGAAGTCATCAAAGAATGGCCCTCACAAGACATGGTTTCTACCCATTGACTTTTTGGTACATGGCCAAATTGAAGAGATTATGGTTTGTTGTTTTATGTCATATCTGTTCAAATTAAGGTTTGCCTATGTAAGGTTTGCCTATGTGAGCTTTTGACAATGATCATTACTCGCACTTAATACTTAGGTAGAGGCACGTAAAGAGGAATACAGAGTTGAGTCGTTGTTTTCAAGTTTCCTAATTGGTGAACAGGTATACGAATATGAGAGGGTTAGAATGCTGAGATGTTTGGTTTGGAATTGTGTTAGTTTCTCCATTTGATAGTATGTATGCTATTGTTATTTTTTTGCTAATCGTGAAACTAATGTTATGTTATGTGTGGTACAATGGAGATATGTGTTCCCCCCAACTGAAAGGGTAAGCACTTGTACATATTTATCATAGATTATCCAAACAAGTCAATCGGTGTGTTAAACTCCATGCCTATATATGATAAGGTGGATGCCCAATTTAAAATGGCCATGAGAGTGGTATAGCAGCAACGCTAGTTTGCATTATGAGATTGTTGTTAATCGAATTATTACTTGGGTACTAACTCTATTTGTCATTTCTGTTTAGTTGGCATTGTTCAAATGCCACAAAATTCAGGAAGCTTTAGTGACCGGATTGGTGCTATGTACGTCTATGATATAGGAGGATTTGCATACAACATAGCAAATTGGTGCCCTATACAAGAGAATATGTAATTTCAATTACATGATTTGGATAAGAGAAATAGTGTAGTTAGTTCATGGTTTTGGATGCTAATACTTTCTTCCTTAAATATACCTAGGTTTGATTGCGGTGTGTACGTCATGAAATTTATGGAGCTTTTTGATTGTAATGTGATGACTTGCTCTACTAGGTACTGACCATCCACAAGAATTTTAGCTCATTCACACTGGAAGCAAACTGTATCTGGCTAGATAATTTCCTCTAACATACCAGTTTGACTCCAAGTCCGAGAAGATTGAAATTGCGACTAGATTTTTCATGTTCGATGGAAACCTGTTGAAGGAGAGGGGGCTAAAGATTCTTCAGAAGATGGGCATACAGGTGTTATAATGAGGCTAAGCACTCGATTGGGACGGGAGGAGAGGGTGCATGTTTTGTGGTAACTGTGTAGTGGGTAGATATCAGTTATTGGGCCATGGCTCATATTTCTATATTTGGTAATAACTGTGTAATGGGTAGATTTTAATAATTGGGTCATTTTTCATGTTTCTCGCTCTTATAATTTGTGTGTAGCATGTGTTAGGGCCCAACTTATCAGGCGATTCATTGATTTTATGATATTGAGCCATATAATCCTTACATATACAACCATCCTAAAACCAAAATCGTGGGTCACTTGTTTGTTTTGAAAAATTCAAATTGTGATATTTATTTTTCTAATTTTTGGCCAGTGATTAGTTCACTGAAACATTAGCTAGCTCCGGAGAATCTTCTCTTGGGAAAATAGGTGCAATAAAACTAAAACAACATTCATAGTGGGGCATATATTCACTAAATGTGTTTAGTTGCAACTTACAACAAGGGAAGGCTCTTCGGATTTTGACATATGCAAGCTACTCGTACTCTATTTTTCATAAGGTAAGAAGTTGTAATGTTATGCCAATGGTCCCATGCACCAAATTATATTTTGGAATTAAATATATGTGGGTCAAGCACATATACTTGACGCAAGATGCTTCTATTTTTTGCGCAAGCAAATTACTTGATGGATGCATATAATAGGATGCTGGTATCTCATTTCATGGAGTGTGATTTCTACACACCCATTCCAAAACACTAGTTATCCAAAAGGGCACTATATAAGGAAAAATTAGAGCATCCATACAATGGTCATGTCCACTACCAATGCATCCGTTGTAAGCTATCAATGGCCACTGTATCGGCCTAATCAGCAACATCCCTCAGATCCTGGCTTGAAGAGACTAACCGCCCAACCCGTGGCACGCAGGGGTGTAGCCCCTCATGCTGGCCGAGCGTGGTACGGTATTTTGCGCTGCCATTGTGATTAAGGAAATAAAGTTGCGCCTTCACTAACAGTTATAGTTTTTGGTGCAATGGTAAGCGCTTGATCCTGACAATTGGTATCAGAGCGAGGTCGCGGGTTCGAGTCTCCCTGGCTGTTGCTGGGGGAGGGATTGTTGGCCTAATCAGCAACATCTCTCAGATCCCGGCTTGAAAGGACTAACCGCCCAACCCGTGGCACCCAGGGGTGCAGCCCCTTATGCTGGCCAAGCGTGGTATGGTGCTTTGCGCTACCATTGTGGTTAAGGAAATAAAATTGCGCCTTCGCTAATAGCTATAGGTTTTGGTGCAATAGTAAGCGCTTGATCTTGACACACTGTGCGTTTGCCTTTGCAGGAGACTGTGTGGTGAAGGTAGTTCACAAATCACCTATAAACATGGGACGTTTTTACTACTCTTGTCTGAAGGAAACAGTATGTTACAAAGGAATGTTCTTCCTCTACTCAAAAAATGGTGAATGTGTGTTAAGATGCAGAACAATTGAATCACACTCTGTAATTGTACTATAAGGAAAGTGTCCAGGGCTCAAAGGCTTCTGTGATGAATCTGCTGCTTTCGTTGAGGATGGAGCTGCTTGAGCATCCTATGAGGCAGATACTAATAAAGATCTCTGTTTGGAAGATGCGTGGAAACCATAAAATAATGTCATAAAGAGTTGGAAAAGCTGCGGAAATTAGTTGCTAAGTTTAAATCCTATGTAATATGTATGGGTTTGGTTGTCTTTGTTCTCATTTTTAAGATGTAACTCAGTGTATTTCAAATTTTTGTTTAAAGAAATGGTCGACAACATGTTAAGTTCACTTCATTTGCATCTTCCACTTCAATGATTAAGTCAATATTCGGAGGTTATGTATTGGTTCGGTTACCATGGACTTTGTTCATGCAAGAAAAATTAAAACGAAGCCTTTCGCGAATGAATGTAAAGACTGACCAATTTATTTGCATGCCTTGGAAATTTTAAAACATTAATAGTAAGTGTGATAGTATAAGAACCTCACATAAGAAGAAGGGTTAAATGTAACAAACTCTCATGAACTTTCATAACTGTTGCACAATACACCTCGAAATATGTTTATAGGCACTTTGCACCCTAAAAAAACGACCGTTCACACATTTCATGGTCAAACAAAGTGCGTGGCTTGCACTTTCTATCTGTTGAAATTTGCTGACTGAATTACCCTCTTTCCCAATGAATAAATGTTTCCACCTATCATCACTTCTAAGGTTGCAAACGAATCGAATCGCTCGTGAGCGGCTCGAGTCAAACTCGAGTTCAAAATATTAATCCCGTTAGCTCGCAAGTCGGCTCGCGAGCTCGAGTATATATATATTTATTTATTTTAATAGTAAAATTACATATATATCTTTAACATTTTATTATTTATTAAGAAAAATATTATTTTATTTATTTTTTAAAAAATAAAATAATTATTTTTTATTTTTTTGACCTCGAGCTCGAGCTCGGCTCGAATCGAGTTGAGCTCGAGCTTTAAATTGTGAGCTCATCGAACTCGAACTCGAGTTCGAATTCAATAAAACTAAGTCAAGACTCGATTCGATTAGATCAAAACTCGACTCTGCTCGGTTCGTTTGCAACTCTAATCACTTCTCCTCATAATTTTTCCCTTGTATTTACTCTTCTTCATAGATGCACAATTCTTCTACACACATGGAACACAGTCCAGATAGTTGTAGTTCAAGCAATGCATATAAAGCAACAAACTTCAACTCAAGATGTAGGTGTGGAAGAATAGCACCTCTACGTACTTTATGGACCATTCACAATCCAAGAAGAAAATTGTTAGGATGTTCTAATTATTTGGTAAGTCCAAATCTCATACAATTTCAGTGAACCAAAGGCAATAACAGCCGCTTATTTTGGAATTTTTTTAAAAAATAGAATACTAATGCATGCGGGTATTTTAATGGATGGAACTTGAAACATGTAAAAAAGGAATGGAAATTGGAGAATATTTTCATGGCCAAATGGAAGAAATGCAGGCAAGGATTAATCATTTGCAGCAACTAAATGAGCAACTACAAAGAACATATGAAAGAGTGAATACTGCAAGAGTTACTACTATGCTTCAAAATGACCAGCTAGTGACCAAATGTGAAGAATTCAAAACTATAATCCAATCATTACAAAAAACAATGGCCAAGTATAAAAGGGCTCTTAAAGAAAGAATAAGAATCGACTCCAAAGAGAGGAAGCTGATATCTCTAATTGTAGTAGTGCTTGTTGTAGTTGTAATTGCAATAATGAAAGAAAAGAAAAAGGAATAAGTGTATTTCCTGCCATGAACACCATTTAACATGTATCATTTAAGATAGTATAAAATTATGGTTGTTGTAAACAGCACCATAGTGCTGGTTTCATGTTAGAGAAAAAAAGAAAGCAATGTGGAAAAAATAAACAGCATAATAATAGAAAGAGCAAAGGCAGTAACTTCATAAACCAATCCATAGTTCATTGATGAAATACTATAAAGCATACTACATAAACTACTAGGAAGATCATCTTCCACATTACTAATACAAGTATCAAAATATCATATTCTAGTGTTCAACCAAACAAAAAAGACCATATCTGGTGTCTAAACACTTTAAAAGTATGTTTCCATTACAAAAGAGGAACATATCCTTTACGAGCTATATTATCATTTTAGTAGTTAGATGAACCTTCATTAGGTGGTACTCGAGAGTCTCATGCACACATGTCCTAGTGCTGGAAGATTGATTGAAGAACAAAACATCACCAAATCTTATTGAATGCTTTTGGATCTGGTACAAATAAAAACAAGATATTGGTCATGTATATTTACTTTATCTTGCCTGTGAATTGTATATGAATTGCAGTAATAATATATACCTACGTAGTGTGTATACTACCCTCATTAGCATTGGTATTAATGCTCAATTGTGAGCCTCCAGTTAGGGGGTCATTTGTCCACTAATTACACATGACATTAGTTAGTTCAAATGCAGCGAAAATTAAGCAAAAATGTACAAAAATATAGCTGAAATACTTACCATTTGAACTGTCCGGGTTTTAGAAGTGTTATGAGGTTGCATAGCCACCCTTGCCACTTGTTATTAATAAGAAAGACATTAGTATAAGTTAAAAAAATAACAAAATCTGGAAATATACATAATGCCTAAGATAGGCCTTGTTTGGCACTTGATTTTTTGCCAAGTTTGTCTGTTACAAGTTTTTAAAAATTTTAGCTACAGTAACCTTAAAAAATTTTTCAAAGTTTTTAAACTATATATTTCAAAATATTTAAAAATTTACGCACTTCAAAAATTTTTTAAAAAATTTTTACAGTAAATTACAGTAAAGTTTTAGATAAATATCCAAAAAATTCACTTGCGAAACAGGGCCATAATATTAGATCACCATATCAGATGGGATGAAGTTTTTGCCATCAGACATGCCAATACCATTTCAATTTCCAAATCCAAAACGCGATGGAGGACATCCTGAAAATGCATCTCTCCCTCTTTTTCCTGTTCCACAACCTCTAGCTGATGATTCCATTCCCCTACCATTACCTCTTCTCCTTCTATTACTCCTTCCATTACCACTAGTCATATTGACATTAGCATTTTGTGTGTCCACATTAATCATTCTCGGTCTTCCACCAACATTTCTTAAAGGAGCTGTACCTCCGCCCCTTCTTGTTTGAGTGGCATCTTCATTCAACAAAAGTAACCAAATTAGTAAATAAGCTAAGTAAGGAAATTATTAAACACAATTTAAGGCATCATACACAACTTGTCTTGGTTGCTTTTATGTCTTCTTATTATGACTAGGCATATTACAGTTGCTACAGTGAGCTATAGTACCCTTTCTGGATACCACATCACTATTCGCAAGCTCATCTTCACTTTTTCTTCGTAACTTTCTTGGTCTGCCAGGTTCTCTTCTTAGTTTTGGTGGTTGAATGGGCAATCCACCTGTTTGAACCTATAGACTATCTTCTGGGATAGGAATCACCATACCCTTATAAGCTCTACAATAGTACTCTACACTATAGTATGGATAAACAAGGTTTGGTGGTTTGTTATTAGAATCTATAATTGCTGCACATGCATGTACACTAGTAACACCAGTTATATCCCATTCTCTGCAAGTACAAGTTCTTGCATTCAAGTTAACAATTTTGTGCCCTGCATAGCCTGTGATCTCCTATATGCCTTGACTAGCTTGAACAGCTTAATATTCTACTGCTCGTGCCTTAATTTCCTTCACCTTGTCATGGATTCTTGGACAAATTTTTTCCTTGACCTTAGATATGAATTCTCTCTTTTCTTGGTTCTACACATAATAAGCCTTCTAATCGTTTCAAATATAGATAAAATTGGCTACTCCCTTACCTCCTTAATAGGCTGGTTGAAGGATTCACTGATGTTGTTGTTCAAAAGATCGCACTTTGATCTTGGATTGAACATGCACCTTGACCAAAGATTAGTTGGAATAGCACTCAACTAGTCATAAGCTTCCCTATAAGCAACCTGGAGTTCTCTCATCTTTTGTGTCCAACCATCTGCATCATATGCCCTTGCAGTAGCCACATGATGTCTCTACGAGTTTTGTCTTTAAACCTAAATTTGAAATTGGCATACATATGCCTAACACAAAACCCATGTTCCACCCTAGGAAACAACACATCAAATGTCTCTCTACCAGACCCTATAAAATAGCAACACCATCAATCAGATTGGGTTTAATTGTATAGCAGTAATAAACTAATATATGAATATTGAAAAAATTTAATGGCAAGTTTACCTTTTGTCTGTTAGAAATGAATACCCAATTCATGTCAGCTGGTGATCCAATATGAGTAACCAGAAGTTCTAGAAACCAACGCCAGCTTTCCTTACATTCAGATTCCATGCTTGCCATTACTATAGGATACATCTGATTATTTCCATCCCTCCTAACAGCATGCATTAGATATCCTCCAAATCTTCCTTTGAGATGGCAAGCATCTAAACTTATAACTAGTTTGTAGCCATTGATAAACCCATCCTTTTGTACACCAAACATAACAAACATTCTCTGAAATATAGGATTGATAGAGGCTGGAACAACTTCTGTCATTACATAGACTATAGAAACAGGATTTTTCAACATAATGGTTACATAATAATCTCTAAATCTAGAATATTTTGTTTAAGGAAAATTACTTATCTTGCTCTTGGGCAAAACCATAAAAAGATTTTCGCACGCACTTCTGTTTTTACAATCATGTAATTTTGCATGATAGTTGATCAATGCCAAGTAATCAGAGAAGAAATTTAACAATTGAGTTCTCAAGACCAACCCCTTTACACTTCACGATTTTGCCTGAGGATATTTAAATACTAAGAGATGTGATCCTTAACAATTTCAGTTCTCATGCCCCACTGGACAGATCGGCTGGCATGGACTGGATCTCTTGCTGGTCTAAGGAGCCCAAAGATGATAACAATGATACTTCAGAACATTCCAACCATATGTCATTTTGTTAAGGAACATATTGAATTCTTACTAACAATTTGTACCTTAAAATCTTGTAACCCACATGCGAGCATAGATTGTTTCGATTTCCAAATTTACACTAACAAGTAACAACCAGACCCTTTGAGCTCATTGGATTAAGATAATGGGAAATATATTGTACCTGTGATGGCCCCACCTCCTCCTAAGGCGAATCAAAGGGTCGGCGGATCGCCGGTCTAACTCTCGCCAGGACTACAGATCAAATCATTCATAAACCTTACCAAACGGTCTAAGAAACTTCGAAAAAATGAATCATCGGAAAACGCAAAGGATCGCGGCCACGTCAAAATCCGACCAAATGTTTTTTCTTCCTTGTTTAAGGTTCGCACTCGCTTGATTTTTCCAATGGATACAAGAAAGTTCACATAACTATAGAAATATACAATCTCATATGAATACGCTTGAAACCCTTGATTAAACACTTATATACATATATACATCAGAGTCTTCAACGAGTTAATTTGAAATACAAGTTATAGTAACCATACGTATACAAAATTATAATTAGGGTTTCGATTATAGAGGAGCATGATTAAAAGAATATCTACACTAGTTAGGCTCTTTCTTCAAAAATCATAACTCTCAAAATATTGAACCCTGTAAGGAAAATAAATATAACAGGAACGGGGTGAGTTTACGCTCAATGAGTTACCACAAGTACAAATAGTCAAGAATCATAGTATTTCACTCTCAAGACACATATATACAACATATAAGGAAATGAACAAACACCTCAATAGAAAGGATACAGGTGGCTCTTAGGAGTTAAAATTCCTATTGCAATATTCGATTCCAACTTGTTGACGCTCCGTCAACGTTTGAAGACACAAACATGACCATAGACCCCACTTGACATCAAATTTCGTCCACCGAACATATCCCTTGCCAGGTCCGAACACCACATACAGAACAGAGGTGGTAATACTCGAGTATATTGGAAATTCAGAGTCTCCAATACCTAAAGATTTTCCAGAAACAGACTATCGTGGCTCGTTATCTAATCGACCAGACCCTTGCCGACTCGATTCGAATAACTAGCCACAGGATTTGAGTTCAGAGGTCACAGAAGGGTCGTTGGATACAAGCCTCCAAATGACGTCAGAATAGATATAGATAACAGATTCAAATTCATACAGTAAACGATCACATAGGCAAGAGAATGAGTGTGATAAAGTATACCCTCGTCTCATTCAGAATAAACAGAGTTCATAGTCATTCAAGTCACAAATTTCAAGTACAAAGCAATCAGTTAAGTAACAAATCAGGGGAGTGGTACACTCACCAGTTCAAACAAAGATAACTTCAAAAGTTTTCTCCCAAAGGATGGCTTTGATCACCATCACATCCTAACAACAACCAAGGTAAAACAATTATGGTTCCCCTATCCACAAACCCAGGAACGGAATGCACAAATGAGTTTCGACTACAAGTCGTGTGCCTAGTCAAGTTAACTATTAGGGCAAAGAAACAACAATGTGGCGTTGGAGTAAAAATGTAGCAGTTGGTCTTAAAAACATGAATAACCCTAAAACCTTTCGCTCAAGTAGCGAGTACATCCAACTAGTTCTTGAATGAAAATTTGGGCAGCACGTCCTTTGTATTTATCTATTTTTCAACCATTTATGACTTCATTATTTTCCTCAATTCAGCCCCAAAATCACACACAAATAATCTTACCACAATAGCCTTCCACTAGGCTCCATGTCATTCAATTATAAAATAATGCTAGCAATGCGGCCGGAACTAATGTTCAAGACAAATAACAAAATAATAGGTTTGACATCCTTGGCGTTTGGTCACAACCAAAGCTACGCTTATCGGATTGGAATACACTTTATACCGTTTCGAAACTAAGACAGAGAACTACACTTCTTATGAAAACATCAATATTCAATTCGTGCATTTTCAATATCAAAATGTGACATCTCTGAGAAAAACAAAAAACTATCCGCAAAACAGTACATTTGGCAGTCAAGGGTATTTTTGTCATTTCATATGCTACAGTGCTCCGATTGAACTGAAATTTTGTATGAAGATAGTTAACACCATTTCCTACAACCTTTATGTTTTGACCTAAACTTGATTCGGCCTTTAACATGGACGTACATACAGGTCAGTAACAGGGCAGTTTCAACCTTAAAGCTGAAAATTTGAACTTTAACTCTAGAAATTCATATCTAACTAGTACTCTATCATTGAAACTATCAATTACTAGTTCAATAACATCAATTAGTAGGTAAATAACCATAATCAAGACTGAAAATGTAAACCCTAGCTAAACATTCCACCATATCATGCACAACTCACTAATTAACCGTCATAACCCAAGATTAAGAGTTTCTATCTAAACTTTAGCAAGATTAAGAAAAGTAAAAGGGAAGACAGCCAAGATACCTTCCAAAGAGTGCTTGTAGGTGAGAACCACACCACTTTCTTCCATAACTTTTATCACACAAAACTTCCTAAGTACTAAAATGAAAGTTTAATTGGTTTGGATTTTGGATTCCAACTCAAACAAGATGGATTCAAGATGAAGTTGCTAGCTTTCTTTCCTCTCTTTTCTCTCTTCAACTCATGGAAAATGTGCAGAAATGAAGGCTGAAATGAAGCTCCAAAAAAGATAAGAAGGTAGGAATTGATTTGGATCAAAGTTTAACAAGTGTCATACTTTGATTAGAAGTCAAATTTTTTCTTCTTTTTCCTTTCTTTTTGGTCAATAATTTCGGCTCTCTCTCTAGGATAATTAAGGGCTGATATTTATGAAATAATAACAAGAAGACTAAGGTAATAAAGTTGTGGTCAAGTGGTGTATTCAATCGGTAGCGAACGGTACACGTCGGTTCAAACTGATTTTTCTTAAATCGCGTGTACTAGAGTTTTCACTTACAATTCACTAGTTTATTATTATTATTTCTAATCACACACTTTTTTCTATCTAATACTCACTCTTAATTATCAAATTTAGTACACACACATTCACAATTAATCACACTAGTGGGTCTCACGTCCAATATACACTACTAACGTCACATTGACTAACTTGTACTGGAAAAATGATTTAACAATTTAATTCCCTTATAAAAATCTCTCAAAAATTAATATAACAAAAAAAGAAATAGAAATGGTATGCAAGAAAATAAAATAATGACTAGAAAATAAAGAAATTTTTGGGTCCTCATACTCTCTCCACCTTAAAGAAATTTCGTTCTCCAAATTTTCTTACGACCAGAATCTATCCAAATCTTAATTAAATGATGAAATACGGGAATCATACCTTCTACATTCTCAAACGAGTCAAGGACCCGATATTGCTCTAGATAATACACCCGAGTCGGTACTTTTGATCCAGTCCCTTCCTTTTTTGATTGTCCAAGGTTAGTCTTGGTTGGTTGTTGGGTCCCTTTCCCTTCTCGCAATTGAATTGGACAGTCAGCAATGTGATGATCGGCGCTCCCACAGCGTAGGCATTTTTCCTCTTTCTTCCAACAATTATCTCCGTGTGATTTGGCCCTCTGCAAAATTCACAGGGACCACGAGATGTAAAAGACGAGCCTCCCCGTGAGGCACCACTCTATTCTCGCCCAACCTGATCACCTCTGGCCTGGACTCCCTTTGACTCCTTAGGAAGTCTTACTTCTCCAGTTCCCCTTCCAAATTTGGGAGGAGTACTTTCATCCTCTTGTCCCGAACTACTTCCAGGCCATTCCCGTTTCTTCGTTTGGAAGGTTCTAACTTGAAATCTCGCATTTTCAACTCGTATGACTTTTTTTACAGCATCACTAAATATATTGATCTGGGCTACGGCTAATTTTTTTTGAATCTCAACGTTCAACCTCTGAATAAATCGTCGTATCCTCCTCTGCTCAGTCACAATAAGTTTGAGAGCGAATTTAGACAATCTAGTAAAGTGACTCTCGTATTTTGCCACTGTTTGAACTCCCTGACGAAACCTAATGAACTCATCCTCCTTTTGCTCTTGAGCTAGAGGAGGAAAATATTTGGCATTGAACTCTCTCATGAAATTGACCCAAGTCTTTGGTGTTCGCTCTTTCTTCCACTTCATTCTGATCACATTTCACCAAGAACGGGCTGTTCCTTCCAACTGGAAGACAGCAAATGTTACCTGTCTCTCTTCAGTATAATGCAGAGTAGTGAAATTGTCAATCACGTTCTCCAATCACTTCTTGGCCACATCTGGGTATGGTCCTCTAATAAATTATGGTGGAGAGAACTTTTGAAATCGTTCGAGAGCTCTATCCTCACCCTCTACATGGTTTCCAAGGTTTTCAAGTTGAGAAATAGAGTTTTGGCTCTGATACTCCACTACGTGGGCCAATAGATCGGTCATACGCTGAATAGCGGCGGTTACTTGAACATTAGGGTCAATCCTCGGTCTAGGATTTTGTTCAGATACCGGTTCACGGTTACCCTCTTCATTCATGGGTTGCCTCAATCCGCGCCCACGGCCTCGTCTACTACGAGTACCTTCCATTCGATTTAATCAATCTAAAGTTGAAGCGCGAAGGTAATATGAAAGAGAGATCAATGCATGGACAAGTTACAACAATACACACAAGTCAAAAATCAAACAGTTAACACAACTTTAGTATATATATCACACAGTAATAGTCAGATACAAACAAAAGTAATCTCATGAAAGTAGGGGGTCATTCAAAAGTACAATATACAAGCTAGGGCAGAAGTACAAAAGCATCTGAGCTTTCCTAACTGCCCCTCACATGGAATCAAACATGGCTTACAGGAGGTCTAACCTAGTTTCCAATCGAGCTAACGAACTCTCCCTCATGGGTAGAACTAGATGTGTCTCCCTCTCTAGGAGGAGCTCCATCCATAACCAACAAGAATAACACAGTTTATATCGTAGACAGGGTTAATCATACTTAATGATACCTTAACACATCACACGAAATTCCGTAGAATCAAAGTTCTAGTTCGCCTAAGTCATTTCTAACCTAGGCTCTCATCTTTAGTATTCGCGTACAAGAATCCAAAATAAGATAATTCACAACTTGAACTAACTAGTCCCAAAAATAAATCATCTACATCTGAGATTCTTACCGACATACATATCTATTATCTCCAAGTTCCATGATAAAGGTTTGAAACCTATAACATTTCACGATCCATAGCTTATACGCAAAAGAGCACTTAATCCTTTACACTCATTCATGATATCAGGACCATAACACCACTCGGTCCAAGCTCATTCCGCGCAGAAACCATGCGAAGCAGGTCTGATACCATCTGTGACGGTCCCACCTCCTCTTAAGGTGAACCAAAAGGTCGGCGGACCGCCTGCCCAACTCTCGCTAGAACTACAGATCAAATCATTCATAAACCTTACTAAATGGTACAAGAAATTTTGAGAAAATGAATCATCGGAAAACGCAAAGGACCGCGGCCACGTCAAAATCTGACCAAATGTTTTTTCTTCCTCGATCAAGGTTCGCACTCGTTCGATTTTCTGAATGGATACAAGAAAGTTCAAATAACCATAGAAACGTACAATCTCATACCAATACGCTTGAAACCCTTGATTAAACACTTATACACATATATATATCAGAGTCTTCAACGAATTAACTTGAAATACAAGCCACAGTAACCATACGTATACAAAATTACAATTAGGGTTTCGGTTACAGAGGAGCATGATCAAAAGAATGTCTATAGTAGCTCGACTCTTTCTTCAAAAATCATAACTCTTAAAATATTGAACCCTGTAAGAAAAACAAAGATAACGGAAATGAGGAGAGTTTACGCTCAATGAGTTACCACAAGTACAAGTAGTCAAGAATCATGGTATTTCACTCTCAAGGCACATATACACAACATATAAGGAAATGAACAAACACCGTGATAGAAAGGATACAGGTGGCTCTCAAGAGTCAAAATTCCCATTGCAGTATTTGATCTCAACTCGTTGACGCTCCGTCAACGTTCGAAGACACAAACATGACCGTAGACCCCACTTGACATTAAATTTAGTCCACCGAACATATCCCTTGCCGAGCCCGAACACCACATACAGAACAGAGGTGGTAATACTCGAGTATACCAGAAATCTAAAACCTCCAATACCCAAAGATTTTCCAGAAACAGACTACTGTGGCTCGTTATCTAATCAACCAGATCCTTGCCGACTCGACTTGAGTAACTAGCCACAGGATTTGAGCTCAGAGGTCACAGAAGAGTCGTTGGATACAAGCCTCCAAACGACGTCAGAACAGACATGGATAACAGATTCAAATTCACACAGTAAATGATCACACAAGTAAGAGAACGAGTGTGATAAAGTACACCCTCATCTCATTCATAATAAATAGAGTTCATAGTCATTCAAGTTATAGATTTCAAGTACAAAGCAACCAGTTAAGCAACAAATCAGGGGAGTGGTACACTCACTAGTTCAAACAAAGATAACTTCAAAAATTTTCTCCCAATGGATGGCTTTGATCACAGTCACGTTCTAACAACAACCAAGGTAAAACAATTATGGTTCCCCTATCCACAAATCCAGGAACGGAATGCACAAATAAGACTCGACTACATATTGTGTGCCTAGTCAAGTTAACTATTAGGGCAAAGAAATAATAATGTGGCGTTGAAGTAAAAAGGTAGCAGTTGGTCTTAAAAACATGAACAACCCTAAAACCTTTCGCTCAAGTCGCGAGTACATCCAACTAACTCATGAGTGAAAATTTGGGCAGCACGCCCTTTGTATTTACTTATTTTCCAGCCATTTATGGCTTCATTATTTTCCTCAATTCAGCCCCAAAATCACACACAAATAATCTTATCACAATAGCCTTTGACTGGACTCCATGTCCTTCAATTACAAAATAATGCTAGCAATGCGACCAGAACTAATGTTTAAGACAAATAAAAAAATAACGGGTTTGACATTTCTTGGCGTTTCGGTCACAACCGAAGTTATGCTTATCGGATTGGAGTACACTTTATACCGTTTCAAAGCTAAGACAGAGAACTACATTTCTTATGAAGATATAAACATCCAATTCATGCATTTTCAATATCAAAATGTGACATCTCTGAGGAAAACAAAAAACTATCTGCAAAACAGTACATTTGGCAGTCAAAGGTATTTTTGTGATTTCATATGCTACAGTGCTCCGATTGAACTGAAATTTTGTATGAAGATAGTTAACACCATTTCCTACAACCTTTATGTTTTGACCTAAATTTGATTCGGCCTTTAACATGGACGTACATACAGGTCAGTAACAGGGCAGTTTCAACCTTAAAGCTGAAAATTTGAACTTTAACTCTAGAAATTCATATCTAACTAGTACTCTATCATCGAAACTATCAATTACTAGTTCAATAACATCAATTAGTAGGTAAATAACCATTATCAAGACTGAAAATGTAAACCCTAGCTAAACATTCCACCATATCATGCACAACTCACTAATTAACCGTCATAACCCAAGATTAAGAGTTTCTATCTAAACTTTAGCAAGATTAAGAAGAGAAAAGGGAAGATAGCCAAGATACCTTCCAAAGAGTGCTTGTAGGTGAGAACCACACCACTTTCTTCCACAACTTTTACCACATAAAGCTTCCTAAGTACTAAAATGAAAGTTTAATTGGTTTGGATTTTGGATTCCAACTCAAACAAGATGGATTCAAGATGAAGTTGCTAGTTTTCCTTCCTCTCTTTTCTCTCTTCAACTCAAGGCCAAATGTGCAGAAATGAAGGCTAAAATGAAGCTCCAAGAAAGATAAGAAGGTAGGAATTGATTTGGGTCAAAATTTAACAAGTGTTACACTTTGATTGGAAGTCAAATTTTTTCTTCTTTTTCCTTTCTTTTTGATCAATAATTTCGGCTCTCTCTCTAGGATAATTAAGGGATGATATTTATGAAATAATAACAAGAGGATTAAGGTAATAAAGTGGTGGTCAAGTGGTGTATTCAATCGGTAGCGAACGATACACGTCGGTTCAAACCGATTTTTCTTAAATTACGTGTACTAGGGTTTTCACGTACAATTCATTAACTTATTACTATTAGTTCTAATCACACACTTTTTTTTAATCTAAAACTCACTTTTAACCACTAAATTTAGTACACACTCCTCCATAATTAATCATAATAGCGGGTCCCACGTCCAATATATACTACTAACGTCACATAGACTAACTTGTACCGGAAAAATGTCTTAACAACTTAATTACCTTATAAAAATCTCTCAAAAATTAATATAACAAAGAAAGGTATAGAAATGGTATGCAAGAGAATAAAATAATGACTAGAAAATAAAGAAATTTTCGGGTCCTCATAGTACCAGACTGAGCCAGCCAATTTATAACATTGGGAATCACTTGCACGAATTGGTGACAATCTTAAGCATGGGTGGTAGCAAAGACCCTTCCATGAAATATTGTTCAACAAAATTTGTTGCCTCTCATTGGGAGTGAAGAAGAAGAACTCCAACTCAGATGTCTGGCTCGATTTAGGATGCTAGTAATTTTACAAGAATGGAAACAACAATGGATACAACCAAAAGAACACCGTATTGCAAATCAAATACCTCATGTTACAACAAACACAAGCATAATCAGACAAATAAGTGATATCAAGACAAACAGGAGAGGTTGATAAAAATTAGGCCAGGTCATGATAGATTAGAACCATAGGAGGACAGAAATGACCTGGGCAACAAGTGGACACTTACTATCAATTTACCAGTCATGCCGGTGATGTGAACCTGGAGTCGAACATAAATCAATCAATTTGATAGTGATAATATCACATGCATTATTGCTGATGAGACCATGGGATGGGCACTAGAGATTGCAAAGAAAAATTGGAAGCAAGACAGTAGCCTTCTGGCCAGCTTCAGCAATTAGCTTCGCTGTTAGTCTTGAAATTCAGCATCCCCAAGCTCACAGATGATGGAATCATAAGTAGCAGAGGTAACATTACTGACTCGTTTCAGATCATCTAAATCTAGAATATTGTTTCTTATAATCTCCCAACATTTCAGAAAGTGCATGTTTCTTGGCCCTATACACCTTCCATCTCAAAACTCTTAATTTGAACTTTTTTTTAATTGTCTTTCAAAATCCCTTAAGTTTCCGGTCAGGATCATCAGCCAATTCCTTTTTGAAGTGTTCAGCCAACCATCTTGAATTTGCACTAACATTCTTATAAGACCAAGTACACCTATGAGAGATGCCTTTTATGCTTTTGACTTGCAATGCTTCAGTTTTCCTATAATAATTTGCATATATCCTCCAACCACATTCTCTGTTACATATTGTAATGATTTTGTTGCTATCATTTTTTTGAAACTTTAATTCAAAACCTTTAAGGATAGAATACATTTGAATTGCCTTTCTGAACGCATGTATGGTTATGAAAAGGAGGCCTACCACAATTTTAGGATCAACCATGTGTCTTTCCTCATTAAATTTAGGAAATTGTTCTCTATTTTCATCATTAAAAGACTGAATGGCAGTTTCTAGTACTTCAGCATCAACAATATTTTCATGTTGAACAAACTTATCCTCTTTCCTAGCCTTAACAAAGGGTCTATACTCATCACTAATTAACTCAGCATATTGTTGGTACTGTCCTAAATTAATATTGTTATCCAACCCACTAGTTACCTTAGTAGTATCATCACCAATATCACAGCCATCACTTAATGTGTCCCCATTTAAGAAATAATAAAAATTTGAGTCACATTCAGGAGATTGCTCACTTTCAGGTGTGTATGATTCATCAGATTCTGTTTCTGATTCATTCACATCATGATCAACCTCTGGTTCAAAATTATCATTCACCCCATCGGCCCCTAAACCACCATTACCATTCCAAGCTCTTTGATTAGCATTCATATTGCTATTACCTACAGGTCATTATCATAATGCTCATCCCAATTATTATTTTTTACATCCCCATTATCATTTACCTCTCCAACATAGATATAAATGTATGGTTCACCCTTAAACATTCCAAACATTTCCATGACTACTGCTTCACTATTTAGTAAGGCAAATTATCATCCGGCACTTTATAGCAAACTTGAGTGTTTATGGGCAGTTCTAGTCCTTTTAAAATCGCTTAAATTTCAAATCTTGACATATAATCTGGATCAATATCATTGAAATATTTTATATTCCCATCCACATATGTTAATCCTGAATTATGTACAAAATGGCCCCTATAATGGACTTCAAATGAGAACATATTTTCCAACTATGATTATCACACTGGTATGCGACAAAAAAATAATAATACAAGTGAGGGACCACAAACGCAGCTTTGTCGAACTTGGTTAACATACTATAATTAGTAATGATAAGGTTAAAACACACTACCAGACACCGACCCATGTTCAACACAATAGAATCTTGTAAAGAAACCTATAAACAACCTAATTATTGCATGAAAAGGACAAATAACAAAATTTGGTCGCAATCAGCCTAACAATAAACCAACATAAGGACCACGTGTAATATATTCCATCACAACCATAAAAATACACATTCTAAAACCCAAACTGCAGGTTTGGACATTCAAATCCACATAAAAATGGGTAAAAAGTCTATTAAAGAAAGAAAAAATTAGGGATTTGCATTGTACTTGATTTGCTAAGTTTCTATAAAGATTCCACCTTATTTTAGAATCTTCAAACCGTTATTTTTTCACTTCTAGTCACCCTCTGTAGTGATTCCGCTTTGAATCTTCCTCGATTGCAAGAAACAAACAAAATTTTGACAAACTCAAGAATTTTGGAAGTGAAAAGGAGTTCAGACTTTCTTTTGCCCTGTACTTTCCACCCAACATAATGGGTTTAATTGGGATGACGGGTGCTTTTGTCTGTTCAGTTATTGTCTGAGGATAAAGTTGTCATTTGAGTGATAAATTAAACGGTGTATAAAGATCCGTTACTTTTTAGTGGAGTTTGGGTGCAAAGTGTCTATAAACGTAATTCGGGATGTATTGTGCAATAGCTATGAAAGTTCATGGAAATTTTCTGCATTTAACCTTAAAAAGAATTATGCAAGCACCTGAAGGCACAAACAATAGCAATATTACTGTTGCTCATTGTGATAGTGAATGAAAAGGAAAGGGAATGGCCATAACGTGACCATTTATTTGTAGATGCTAACATTTTCTAAACTTTCAATATAACTGAAACCTATAATGGCATGCAACACTAGACGACTAGTCATCCTTTAACCCCCCAAAAACTTCTCAATCAATCGTCATGCTGGCAGCCATATGAGGAAATAGGCGAACGTGGTCTACTGCCTTGGTCAAGAAACCCTTGTAATTGTTTCTTGCGAGGCCAATGACAATTGTGGGGTTGAAGTCATCATGTAACCCAAATGTAACGACACTATACAATTTCAAACTGTGGATTGTTATTTCCAAGCTAAATCTGCATTCCTGCATTAGCTTTGTATCCATTTTCATCAAAGTAGTTTCTAACTATCCAATTGTCGTAGTCTGCTCCAAACAGCACATACTATTCGCAAAACTATGAGCACATATCATGTCCATGTTTCGCACAAGTTACTTTGGCTTGAAAACATAGAAATCATACAAAATCACACCAGCAAAGCGGCATTTGGGAATACTGGGGATGTCACCTATATGATGCCTAGCCAAGGAGCGAAAAACCTCCTTATTAGCGGCATCAGTTGGATCAGTCTTTGCAATGACAAGGTGGACAGGTGGATTAAGTGTAGTTGGGTAGTTTTTGATAAATACGGTTGCCCTTTCTATAAACCATTGGATGACAATCAGGTTCAAGGGATGCATTCCGTCTTGAATGAATTTCTTTGTCTCGGGATATGTTGGGACCACATGTAGTTGTGGATTAATTTGAAAGGGGTGCAGCATAATGGTACAACAGGTCAATGACGTTGGATTTGCACAGTCAATCAAGTTGCTTTAGTAGTGTGCTGGACTGTGCGGTTGAACACATGAGTCGTCCTTTGGCATTTATAACATATCATTTGTTCATTACCGCATGTTATAGCGCATGGCTAACATCATATGTCTAGTCATATTAAACTACAAGTCCTTTGAACCATGTATATCTGTCTACCTTCGGTTGGTAATTGACTGCAACTGCAGCAACTTGATGCATCGTTAATTGTGTTCGCTATATAGAATCTCGTATGGAGTAATAAGCACCATATGTTCTATCTTAATCAATCCCATAATGATGGAACAATTGAAACACCAATGTGGAAACTGATGTTGATTCAAGCAGCAAGAAAGGCAAAGGCTTTAGTATAATGCTGGAGATGGTAATAATGTGTGTACATGCATTAAATTATGTTAGTTGCCTATAAATACGTGTGTGTCCCACGCATGATCGCTTCATTGGTGAATTGCTAAATCGGTTGGAGACACATTCTGTAAAATAACGTTTTATAACGATCATACTAATTGCTATTTACTATTACAGTTATAATTAATTACAAATTACTAGTCTTCTGTTTGTTATTTGCAAACACATATTACTAACTCAAATTGCATGTGTGTGTGTGTCATGGGGCTTACTATGAATTTTTGCATGCTAACCTTCTTAAATCCTATTAAATAATGCTTATTAATAACCAATACTACTATATCTGACTAACACAATTAATTACTATTCAATAGGGGTTAGTATGAATTTTTGAATACTAGTTCTCTTAAATCCTACTAAATATTGCATATTAGTAAGTCAAATTATTATTAATAACTAATATGTCTACTTACTATTCACTAATACATCTATTACTTTTCAGTATTACTAATTATTATGTCTAATTATTGTGTACTATTATTACTACTAATTACTATTGACAATTCATTATTGCTAAATCAAATTATTATAACAAACTAATATGACTAATTACTATTCAATAGTGGTTACTGTGAATTTCTGAATACTAACCCTCTTAAACTCTACTAAATATTGCATATTAGTAATTCAAATTGCTATTACTAACTACTACACCTGATTACTATTCACTGTTACGTTGAATTTCTGTGAGACCCCGAAAATTCACTTGTCTTTATAACCCTTATGTGAACTCACTTGCCTTTGATTCTTGGTTGCTTTAGTGGTTGAATTTGAGCCAAGGGAGTGAATTTTATTAAGAAAAGTTTCATAATCTCAAGTTGTTAGAAAATCTAGAAATTTTTGCAGGAGGCTCTATGCAGCTTTGGAAAATTGGCTATAATTTCGTATAGGAAAGTCGGAATTGAGTTCTGTTTGTTGCGTTTGAAACTACACTCAGAGAGCTTCTTACGGTGTAAAATTCAGAGTTTGATTCAATGTCTATAAATTCTAGGAAATTGGCAAAGTTGACTGAAAATTCTGCCCTGCACAAGTAAACATAGGAATGTTGTAGTAGCTTATGGCTCAATTTAGGCCAACTTATGAACTAAATCTCTTTGGGGTGACTTCTAAAGATTCTTAGTATTTGAAGTCTGGTTTTTAACAAGCCAAGTTATATAAATTTTTGATATTTATAATTCAATTTATAATTTTTCTAAAGGGAGGGCATAAATTAGGGTTTTTGTGCATACTTGAGTTTTGGTGTGTGTTTTTGTGTGCATTTTGGTAGTGTGACTGTGAAGACTTGTAAAATCCCTCATATTTTCTTAAAAATTCTATTTTATTTGGAATCCATTATTTTACAATAGCTTTACTACTCATTCACTTCCTCAATAGTTACAATTAATCATAAAACCAAGGGTTTTCCCTTTATTTTCATCGTTAAGGTAAACTAGGGGTTTTATGTCTTTTCGTAGTGTAATTATTCGGTACGGAGTGTGTATCAAATTTAGTGATTTAGAGTGAGTTTTAGATGATATTAAGTGTATGATTAGAAGTAATAATAATAAGTTACTGAATTGTAAGTGAAAACCCTAGTACGTGCGAAATAAGGAAAAACGGGTTGAACCGATGTGTACCGTTCGTTACTGATTGAGTGCATCACTTGACCACCACTTTATTACCTTAATCTCCTTGTTTAGTTGAGCTAATTAGCTCTTAATTAACCCTTAAGTCAGCCACCATTATTGACTAAGGAAAAGAGAGATATTTTGGTGAAAATATTTGTGATTAAGCCATTTGTCAAAAATCCAACCAAGGTCTTGACCAAGACCTTTGACCAAGACTATCTTTAGTTTTCATCTTGTAAAATAGAACCAAAAACACCTCATTTTCTTCATGCTTGGTCGTGACTTAGGAGAGGAAAAAGAGAAGAGAGAAAATTTTCCATTTTTCCAACTTGAGAGCTTGCTTGATTCTTGAGAAAATTACCGTAAAACTTGATTCTACTCCGATCAATCATTGGGAAAGTTTGGAGGTGAGTTTAGTGGAACTTTTGGGAGGAAGAAAGTTCTTTTATCACAAGTTATTTTGAAGATTTTGAGGTATTATACTAGAAACCTCTCTTGTTTCTTTCTTATTTTGCAATTTAAGCAAAGCATGGCTTGATTGTGGTGGATTGGATGAAAAATTTCATGGTTTGGCTTATTAACTTATAATTTTCAGCTAGGGTTTGTAATTTTCTATTTTTATTAGTGTTATTTATCTAGAATATGATGTGAATAAACTTAGATAGGGAGTGGTAGTAGTGGTTTTATACATGAATAAGAAGATTATCACTTGAATGCATTAATTCCAACTTTAAGTTTTTGTACTACCATGTTCTGACCAGTTTCATTCAGCCATGATGGAGGGCGAATTGGGCTTAGCTCAAAACATGAAAGTTGTGAACAATGATGTTTTATAGCAGCTTGTAAAATTTCAACTCAATCTGATCACTGTAGCATGTGAAATGATAAAAATACCCTTGACTGCCATAGGTATAGTTTTGCGAGCAGTTTTGACATTTCATCATCCTGGCTGCATTTTTTTCACCTTGATCCATTTCAAATCAGCCTTTGGCCAAAACATGAAAGTTTTAGCCCTATGTTTCAACTTTCCAATGCAACCAAAAACACCTGAAACGAAATTGTGCAGCCTGAGTTATTGCCGTTTGAATTTAGTCATGAACTTTTGGTTCTGTAATTTGTAGATTCGACTTAGATAAACTGTGAACTGGGTTGAGTTGTCTTCATCAAAGTTGTAACCCTTTGTCTTAATTTCGAATGGTATAAATTTTACCTCAATCAAATAAGCGTAGTTTCGGTTGTGACCGATACGCTAAGTGACGTCAAATCTGCCATTTAGCTATTTGCCTTTAAACTTGATTTCTGGTTGCCTTGTTAAGACTTGTGATGTAATTGAATTATTTTGGAGCCTAATTGAAGGGCTATGGTGGTAACATTACTTGTGTGTCATTTTGAGGGCTGATTTGAGGAAAATAATAAAGCCATAAATGGCTAGAGAAAATAGTTAAATACAAGGGGCATGCCGCCCAAATTTTCACTCGAAGGTTAGGCAGATATACTTGCGACTCGAGCAAAGAATTGAGGTCAAATTGCACCTGAATTGCCTAGGGTATTCGAGTCTTCTTTCGTAGAGGTATATAAGCTGGAATTTGGCCAAAACTCGTACCCTTGGAAAAATAGAAATACATTTTCCTCGTCTTTTCGACTCAAATGGGGATTCTAAAGTTTTAATCGCTTCCTTACCGAAACTGAAAGAGCGAGCATGAATTTTTTAGAGTTGAAGAAGTCATGTGACTACTACTTAAACAAGTTTCGTTTACTTGATTTTCTTGAAGTGAAACTCCTATGTTTCGAATTCTAGTGGATTTTAAACTCTTAAATGATATTTTATCACAGATTTGGACTCCAACCAAGGAGTTGGACCTTAACGTGATTTTGAAACGCACTACATCTTTGGTGGGTGCTTCCAAATACCTGGTTGAATCGGACACTTGTTTTCAATACTTGAGTCATGTGATTTAATGATATGTAATTTGTTGGATCGGGCAAGAGTGTATTTTATCACACTTACCCTAATATGATCTATATTTGTTTATTGTTGCAATTGATTTGATATACTTGTACTTAACTTGTAAGTGCTGAGCGGCAGCATGTACCACACTCAATGTGAGTGGAAGGTGCCTCTCATTCCCGTCTCCATACTTTCATTTTGATTTAGTCGATTGGAGATGTTATCTCATCGACTTCTTGGGGACCCAAACCCCACTGGCTAGTTAATCGAGTCGAGTCGGCAAGACCTTGGTTAATTAGATAACGAACCATGGGTATCTAGTGTTGTCGAGTGGAGTGTTATCTCTTCGACTAATCGGTATACTCGAACATTACCATCAGTGTTTAGTTGGTGTTTGGACCCGATAAGGGGGTTGAATGGTGGACGGATTGGAGTTAAACGAAGTACTACTGGATTGGTTACTTTACTTGAAAGTTGACGGAGTGTCAACTAATACTTGATCAAGCTCTGGTGAAGTAATGGGAACTTGGCTCCTGAGAGCCATCTGTATCCTTATACTTTGACATGATTATTGTTTATTGAATTCTTGTTTTTTTTGAAAAACAAAACACTTTACACTCGTTCATTTTGAGATTTACTACTTGAGACGTTATTGCTCATTTTCTTGACTTGTTATACTCGCTAATTATCTACGTTGATATTTGTACTTCTAAAAATAGTTAACTTGTTATTTGGAATCTCACTTGACTTTTAACTCATTCCACACCATTTGTTTTCCTTACAAGGGGTGCGAGCAAGGCGTGAGACTGGTACAGACTAGTGTAGTCTAGTTTTTGAATTTTTGCGATTGTTCTCGCGCTAGTGCTAGACTAGGGTTGGATGAATTTGGATTGTAAAGATTTTAATGTATTTGGGCATGTATGAGCCTTGGAGTTGGATTTAAATATTAATGTATACTTTAAACTTGGAAATTATTATTCTAGTTCCTTTTTATGGCTGTAAGTTGTTTTCTTTCAGTAAGTGAGTGAGTCTTGGCGAGAGTTGGGCAGGCGGTCCGCTAAACCCTAGGGTACGCCCTAGGGGGAGGTGGGGTTGTCACAATTTCTGCACGGTAGTTCTCTTAAATCCTAACAATGATTGCTTGTTAGCAGCCAATATTACTATTACTTACTAATATGACAAATTACAATTCACTATTATTATGAATTTCTGAATACTAACTGTTCTAAATCCCATTAACTATTGCTTATTAGTTACCCATATTACTATTACTATTCATTATTACTAATTACTATGTCTAATTACTATGTACTATTATTACTACTAATTACTTCGCACTATTATTACTACTAATTACGATTGATAATTCGTTATTACTAATTTAAATTACTATAATTGACTAATACGACTAATTACTATTCAATAGGAGTTACTATGAATTTCTAAATACTAACTGTGAGGACCTAGAAAATTTGTCAATTCACTTAATTTAAATACATGGTATTTTATTTATTTGATCATTTATTTGTTTATTTATTGATTTGATGATGATTTTGCCTTAATACTTTTATTAAATTTTACATGTGAAAGTTAATGTGTGGGGTAAAATGAAAATTTTCTTTGTAGTGGGGTGTAAAAGAAATTTTAGAAAAAAGAGAGGACTTTAGTGCAATAAGAGAGAATTGGGATACTTGGAGTTAGAGAGCTCTAGAAGGTTACAAGTGTTGGGACACTTGGAGTTAAAGAACTTTAGAAGGTGATAAGTGTCACCATAGGAACCAAGGGAGACTTTTGATCAAGTTTTTTTGTCATTTAATTTTTCCTTTCTTACCTTAAAAAATGTAAATAAATGAAACAACCAAAATCAAGAGCAAAGGAGAAAGAGAGGACCGAGAGCTAGGAAAAAAAAAAGAGAAGAAAAGCTCAACTTTTTGTCCTCCATTTTTGCTTCAAATCTTCCCCAACTTTGGATGATTCTTGGAATCTTGCTTGAGTTTGGAAGAAAGTCTTGCTTGGGAGCAACTCTTGGAGGAAATTTGGACTTGTTGCTTGATTGAAATTGCTAGAAAAGGTATTGGTTTGAAACCCTATTTTTCCTTCAACTTTCTAGTAGATTTGTAGCTAGAAAAATTGAATGTTTGATGGGTTGTTGATGGGTTTTCTTGAAACCTTGATTTAGGTAGATGATTTGAGGAAAATTCCTTATATTTTCATGGCAAGTTAGGTAGATGACTTGAGTTCATTCTTGTGCTTTTATGATGAATATTTATGGTAGATTTTGGTGTTTTAAAACTTGATATTGTGGCTTGTGTGTATATTTCTTAGAAAGCTTGAATCTTGATTGGATTTTGCTGCAAATTTTGGTGAAAAAATTCTGTTTTGAAAGCTTCTTGATGGCCGAAACTTTTGAGTGCTATTAGCCCTTATTTTCAAGAAATTTTGGGAAAATCTTACTCCACAAACTATGTTGGACATTAAACTTTGACTGTGAGTTAGATTTGAACCAAAATCATGAGTTTAAATGGGAAAGTTGAGTCAAGGATTGCTGAAAATTTTTTCCCGCAGGAGACTTTGAGAAGTTTTGGGAAATCTGTTATATCTTAGTGTAGAAAAATCTGAATTGAGTTTCGTTTATTGCATTTGAAACAAGACTCATGGCTCTTTTAACCATGTAAAATCCATGGTTTGGTTCACTTTCAATAAATACCAGCAAAATTTCAAAATGGGCTGAAAATTCAAGACTGTCCTGTTTTTGCACTTAGTTGAGCAGTGAATTGAAACTGAGATTTGACTAATTTATGGGTTTGAATTTTATGAAGGTGTCTTCTAGAGAGTTGCAGTCGTTTGAGTCTATTTTCTAACGGTATAAGATTTATGATTTTTGGGCTTACGAAACTCAAGTTATGACTTTTCAAAAAGCATTACAAAAATTGGAATTTTTCTTATGAAATGACAAAAAACTTGGAAGGGTCTTGGAAACATTTTCTGGTTTTTAAACCTAACTTTCTTGATTACTTGTACTCCATTTCACACTTGGATTATGGATTTATTATGTATATGAGTTTTTTCTTGACTTGAATAAGAAAACTTGACGTTTTGGATCAAGAACTAGTGGTTTAAATCTTGAAAGTTATTAGGCCTTTTAAATGTGTTTTTAGTGGTGAACTCTCATGGTTCACTCAAGTTGATCTAGCTTTAAAGTGAAATTTTGCTCAACATAACTTGCTAATCAATTGCTCTCGAATGTGCTTTTAAAAGGAGCAACAAGTTTGAATTAAAAAGGGGTGAAAAGTGAAGCATCATGCCAAGAGTTTTGTGGAAAAATTTCACTTGCTTGATGTTTAAAACTTGGAGGATTTGTTGGTGTCTTTGCTAAGAAATAAATGATGGTTTTGGTGAAGTTTTGACTTCATAAGTTTTAGTAAACTTGAACGCTCATTTATATATATCAAAACTTGAGCAAAAGATTAGGAGTTAAGGAAGTAAAAGTGGTTTTCCCTCCCATGTATGTTTTGTTAAACTCTTGAGAGGTTTGGCTAACTTTTAAATCGAAAACTCTTGCCATGTTTTGACTTACAAATAGAGCACTTTTAAAGCTTTTCTTGAGTGTTATCTTAGTGGTTAAATGAAGAGAGTTTCTCTCTTAATTCGACAAGAATTTGAGCATGCTTGAGTGAAGGGTTAAGGGGAAATTGTTTGGCCTTGGTTGAACGATTATAGGTAATCGTTGATTGTGTATATCTCAAGTATTCAAGAGGAATTCAAGAGAAACCCCGAGGAGAACTTGTGAAAGTTTTCTCTTGTTTTGCTTATTTGACTATTGGTGAGTGTCAAGTGTATATTTCTTGATATCTTGATTTGAATGATATCATGTGTTATGTGTTAAATATTGAACTTGATGAGGCGAGGGTGTATTTTATTACATTCGTTCTCTTCTTCTCGAATGATCTTGTACTTGCTTGAACTTGATTGACTTGTACTTGTGTTTATACTTGTACTTGACTTGTAAGTGTTGAGCAGCAGTATATACCACACTCAATCCGAGTGGGAGGTGCCTCTCATTTCATCTCAGTACCTCTATCTTGATTAAATCGATTGGAGGATTATCTCGTCGACCCTAGTATTCAGCGGCAGTATGTACCATAATCAATCCGAGTGGGAGGTGCTTTTTATCCTATCTCAGTACCTCCATCTTGATTAAATGGATTAGAGTGTTATCTCATCGATCATACTTGTTCTTGCTTGGGTATACTTGAATATTACCATCACTATTTCTATTTGACTTTCAGGCCCGATAGGGGATAAAACGGTGGATGGGGATTCGTGTCAAGTGAATTCTATAGATTTGTTACTTGTGTGGTTGGCGGAGTGTCAACAAAAGAAAATGATATCCAAGATCGTGACATGGCAAGCTTGTAGATTAGCTCTTAAGAGCTCCTGTATCCTCTTAATGAACATATTTTAGTCCTTTTGTGGTTTTACTTGAAACCATTGTTGTTATTCTATACATGAACTATTTGAGTTGAATTATGGTACTTGCTCTACTTGCTTGCTTGATTTCTTGGCCTCACTAAGCATCTGCTCATTCCTTTAAATTGTTATTCCTTAACAGGAATTTGAAGTGAAGAATTTGAGGCGCTAGACTAGCCAACTTTTGTCTAGAGTTAGTGTGATTCCCTGGGCAACTTTTGGATATTTGAAAGTGTAGATTTTATTTGTATTTGAAATATTATAATTGTAATAGTTAACACTATTGCCTAAGGATTGTGGTTGTTGTTATTCAAGTACTTTCTTGGTTTTAAGAAATTTTTTGGCTTGAAAATCATGATTTGGTTCGAGTGAGTAAATGAGTCCTGACGAGAGTTGGGCAGGCGTCCCGCTAAACCCTCTGGTTCGTCCTAGGGGGCTGTGGGGGACTAACCCTCTTAAATCCTGCTAAATATTACGTATTAGTAACTCAAATTACTCTTACAAACTAATACATGTAATTAATATTCACTAATAGGTACTAGTACTATTCGCTATTACTAATTACTACGTCTAATTACTATGTACTATTAATATTATTAATTACTATGGATTATTATTACTACCAATTACTATTGACAATTCATTATTGCCAACTCAAATTACTATAACCAACCAATATGAATAATTACTATTCAATAAGGGTTATTATGAATTTTTGAATACTAGCCTCTTAAATCCTACTAAATATTGCATATTAGTAACTCAAATTACGATTACTAGCTAATACATCTAATTACTATTTACTATTACAATAAATTTCTACATGGTAGCTCTCTTACATCCTAGTGATGATTGCTTATTAGTAGTCAGTATTACTATTACTTACTAATACGACAAATTACAATTCATTATTACTAAGAATTTCTGAATACCAACCCTCCTAAATCCAATTAACTATTGCTTATTAGTTACCAATATTACTATACTATTCACTATTACCAATTAATACTACTAATTACCACGTACTATTATTACTACTAATTACTACGCACTATTATTACTAGTAATTACTATTGACAATTCGTTATTGCTAATTCAAATTACTATAACCGACTAATATGACTCATTACTATTCAATGGGGGTTACTATGAATTTTTGAGTGCTAGTCCTTTTAAATCCTGCTAAATATTGTATATTAGTCACTTAAATTACATTACTAACTAATACGTATAATTACTATTCACTGATACGTCTAATTACTATTCACTATTACTAATTACTATGTATGTTATTACTACTAATTACTATTGACAATTCAATATTGCTAATTCAAATTAATAAAGACTAATTACTAACATGGCTATTATTATTATTTATTACTACTTACTTGTTACTATAACTATTACTAATTACTATAACTACTTACATATGTATGCATGAATGCTATGTCAAATATTCTGGCATGTTAATGCGGGCGCATACCACCACACGCACGTAAAGCATGTGTGGTGGATTGGGCTACAACTGATTTGGGCAGTGACACTTACATGGCTTACTCATGAGATTCCTTAAGAACTTGTCCATAAATCTGCAAGTTTGGCCTATTACAATAACAACTGGATACAATTAATCAATAGCAATGTCTTCCCCAAATTATTACAGTGTTTCAGTTCACAATTAATGACAACACTGGAATAGGTAAAGTATACGGCTGTAACTGTTCAATGGACATGCATGCACAACTTCATGCTTGCTGGAAGTCCCTCGTCATGGCATGTTGGATGATTATAATAAAAGCGCTATGTTAATACAGGCCCCAGACCATGTTAGACTGTTGCTGGGATGGTAGATGATCATATTCCATACCCACCCACATGTTTTGGCCATAATGACACACATACACACATATATCATAATTTACTTTCATATATATGTATACATGCATACATTTGATATATATATACACACACACATAATAAGGACTTCAAACCTACATCAAATTCATGCTCACCCTGTTTGACGATACATTGTGCTCGTTGATACTATAGCCTGGAATACATTTTGACTTATTACATCCTGTAGTTGGAGGTGTATATGAAATTAGTGGAGCCGACTCCCATCTTATATGTAGATGGCTTAGGGTTAAATAACAAATCATTGTACACAAGTGTTCCAACACACTTGTAGTGGATGCCCTAAAATGCTGACATCCCCCTGATGTGCCTGTGTTTGTGAGCTCCTAGTCCAGGCTGTTTGATTGTAATGCTTATGCATATGCTCATATTGCTCTCCAATAAAAGGTATGTCCTGAAAAGATTGATTTTTGACGTATTTCACAAATGCCTACTCATGGAGAGCAGGTTGCCTGGGATAGTTTTGAATGTCATCAAGTTGGCATTCCACTGCATTTTCATCTCCATTTTGAACGTGTAAGTCTGTCGGACAAGTCCGAGCATTTTGCCCATCTTTGAGTCTGCGTCAATCAATAGGTTAGAAAACACTCCTTGGTATAGTTATGCAAGGAATTAAAACAATTTATGTGCATGTACTTCTACATGTCGATTTTAATTTTTTCAGTACACAAAACTTGTGGAGCATGTTAACATGTCCTCATGCGTGTTAATTTAAGCAATACCCGCAATTGCCATATCTGATACGCTTTGTCCGTGCCTTATACTTATTTGTGTGATCTCTCTTTGCTACCATTTTAAATTGGTCCCTTATTCCACGAATACGATCCTTGGTGTTTGATTTTTTGGATTCTCCTCCAACTGGGTGTCCAAACCCTCTCTCTATATAAGATGTTCACCACCTATGCGTGAGGTTGTGCAATACTGCCCTAATTGAACGAAATCCATCTCCCATGTGAAATGCAAAGAAGCACAACCCTTTACTGGAACTCATAAGTGAGCCACACTTAGTCGATTGTAGCATTTCGTCATAGAGTCCTTTTGGTAATTCAGCATCACAATCCCCTTCTTCCAGCTTTGCCCATCGTATCCACTATGACATTACACATGTTGCAGGAATTTTTTGCATGTTTTCGATGCCTATTACTCTGAACATGTGTGCATATGGCAATTCTTTCCACTCCATTTTTTGGCACGAGCATTTCATGTGTTGAGTTTTTTATCTAGTTCTACATACCAGGTTCTTGAGTCCTTGTACTTAGATAGTGAGAATACACAACCATTCATGGTATCAACTCTATCAAAGCAGTCATAAAGACCCTGATTGGATAAGTGCTTTTTAACGATTATAAAGATCTTCCTTGTGTAAATCCTGGATGCGTGACGATCAATGGGTTGCACTCGGTAGATAGCTTCAAAATTATATCCTTAGTGTTGTGCACTACCTCGGCCTCCTTGTCCCTCAGATAATCAAGCGCAAATGTGTAGATCTTTACAAACTCATACACACGCATTCTCCTATTAATGTACCTCAACAAGAAGGCGTTCATGTTCTCACATCTCTGAGTGCTCTGTATGTCTACAAAAATGTACCCCTTAGCAAAGTTTTAGCACACATATGCCTCCTACCAAACATCATTCCAACCCATTTTGCCCCATCCAAGCCACAAGCTGACACAACTGCATGCCACACTTCTTCAAATTTCTCTACCGAGACAGCCTTCTTCATAAACTTTCCAAACATTTCCATGAGGGGATAACATTTTTTACAATTTGACTCGGCATTCTTAGCAAGATGTCATGAACATAGCCAATGTCTTGATTCCGAGAGGATATTTTCAATGGCACGTCTCATTGACTTATCATTATTTGTGACAATGGAAATGGGCTTCTTAAAGTTGTTGCACTTCAATAGCGAGATCAACACCTATTCATATGCCTCAATGGTCTCTTCCGATACCAGAGCTAACCCAAACACAACAGTGCCAAAGTGATTGTTCACTCCCGCTATCACAACGAGTGGTTTGTGATAGTCATTTGTTTTATATATAGAATCCATCACTAGCACAGCTCCAAAGCACTCATAGTCGGTCAATAATGTTGGATCAACCCAGAATATATTCTTCAACCTTCCCTCTATATCTAGCTTGTAGTCAAAGAAGAACTTTGATTCACCTAGCTTTCTGCCACAAAAATAAGCTAGCTTGACTCCGCATCTCCATCCTCAATGTCTTTTCTCTTATCCACCTCCATGCGGTTGTACAGATCTTTCAGAACGAAACCAACATTCCTATAATTACTACATTGTATAGCGAAGAATTTCATTTCCTAGCTTGTTTTTACGCCAGCCATTGTCATTGCACTGGGTTGTGCATAATCGGCATCCGTAACTTTCTTGTAAGATCGTAAATATTGGACACTCGATTTTGCAACCATTCTTGGTTGTGATGCTTCACAAAAGTCTGTGACAATGTACACTTCCTTCTTCTTGTCAAACTTAATTCTAATACATGCTTGGCAGTTTACCCTTGTTTCAAGTCTTTCTCGCCTCTTTCTGCCGATGCGTTGGTTGTACTTATTATCCTTCTTCCTTCGCGAGAGCATACCAACTTCCTATACTACATTGACTTATCCGTAAATGCCTTCACATCTACTATTCTCACACTGAATTCGGTGATATTCACGTACATATTGTAGAAGTCATATGCTTGTTCTTCGGTCTCAAATGTCAATTGCATTACTTCATCCCCCAGTATATCATCGTTGATGCAATTTTGTATTGCTTCTTCTGGCTGGGATATAACCTCAGCTTCTTCTCCCCTATCTGTCTTAACATCACTTCCGTTGCTCATCCTTTCCTCATCAAGAAGGTGATCTGCGTTAAGGTTGAACATTTGCCTTTTTTCCGTTATTGACGTTTATCTTACTCCTGCACCAAATTCAGAACAATATACATCTTAGTCAGTGGCAAGTTGCCTGAATTTTTCTATTTTTCACTTACCCTTTTTCCATTGCATTCTATCAGGTCCTCATAAAATGAGTTATGCGTCCACCACGTGGCGTTTACTTTTTCAACGGCTCAGATGTTTTATTCAATAGCCATGACTTTCCATTCTGCACTTCATTTTTTAATAATTAATGTACTATATATCTTTTTCCATATGAATGGTACATAATGGGTACATGCATTTAATTAAGATTGCTAAGTCATACCATTAGACAGTACACAATTTACTTATTTTTTACAATTACAAATCTTTTCTTTGCTACTGATATTGAATAGATTATCATGCAATTTTGCCATGGATCATTATATTTCCTATTTCAAATCAATACATCGACCCTCCAACAATAAATTTTTCGTTCTACTTAAACATATCTTTTCATTTAGGCTAATACAATTAAATTTATAGTCATATGCATCGTTCTAATTCCAATTAAATCAGTACATCTGTGAGAGCCCGTAAATTTTCTCATTTTCTAGGTTTTATTCTATTTAAGTGCATGCTTTTTTGCATTTTCTTTATTAGAAAATTTTCTAGATAATTTTTATGAGTAAATATATTTTTTTAAATTATTTTTCTAATATCGGTTAGTCTTTGAGAAATTAAGAGTGTATACCGGACGTGGGACCCACTAGTGCGGAAAGTTCGGTAAAATTCGGCCAATTAGATTAAGTTTTGTATACCGGGTTTATTTTACTAGGTGTTAAGAGATAATTAGAAGTTACCAAATGGATTAGTGTGGGAGAGACAAAAGGATAGCTTTGCATTTAATGAGAGTGACAAGTGTCACTTGGTGATTTAATCTTACCTTTGACTACTATTCACTACTTTACCAATTAAACCAAAAATTGACCCAAAATCATCTTCATTTCAAGCTTATAGTGGCCGGCCCTCATAAGGAAGAAAAGAAAGGAAAAGCTCTCAAATTTCTTGCTCCAATCTTGCTCAATCTAGCAAATCAACGTTTAAACTTTCAATTTCTCCATAAAAACCCTTAGTTTAGTGTTTGTGAGGTTGTTGTTGGAAGTGGTTTGGAAGAAAGTGGTGCTTAGTTGCTTCTTCTCTTGAGTTACAAGGTGAGTAGCTAAGGAACCTCTCTTTTGTTCTTGATAATGGTAAATTTGTGGCTTGTATGAGTTAAAGAGATGGTTTTAGGTGATATTTTATGACTTTTAATTGAGTTTGGTGAATTTTATATTTATTCTTGATTTTTTATGTTTTTATATGTTTGATAGTGTGTGGCCATGGATGATGGCTTGGGATAGTCTAGAATGAAACTATAGTGCATAAATTGTAGCGAATTGCGGAAAATTTCCACTTTGTGCAGAAAATTGCAGATTAGGGTTTCAATTTTTTCCTGTTCTGCCCAGTACTGTTGGACCTAATTAGAGGCCGAATTAGCCTTAACTTAAAACATGAACGTTGTAGAGAATGATGTTTTATAGTTTCTTGCAAAATTTCAGGCCAATCGGAGTAACGTAGCTTATGAAAAGACTGAAATACCCCTGCTGCCCTGTTTCTACCCGAAACTAATAATCAGCTGTGGTAATTGGTTAGTTTGACTGGGAATACTACTGATTTGATTGTCGATGTCTTCTTAACATTTATAGCCTGGTATCTTACCTTTCAGATGGCTTTGGAATCACTTGAATTGGAGTCGTATGTGCTGAGATATGATTGAATGAATCAGGACTGCTGGTTGTATTTCATAGTAAACTTCGAACTGGAAAATTTGGAGTTGTTTTGGTAAATTTGACCTAGATACATTGCAAACTGGACTGAGTGGCCTTCTTCAACATTGTAGCCCTTTCTCTTAGCTTCGAAACGGTGTAAATTATACCTCAATCCGACAAGGGTAGCTTCAGTTGTGTTAATTCCGCTAAGCAACAGCAAATCTGCCTTTTGTTTTCCAACCCAAACTTCGTTTCCGCACATGTCTTAGTTTGATTTTGCACTTATACGTTCCATATGATTTTACTTTAGTGGTATGTGGATTCGATTTATGACTCGTATTCAAGTCTCATTGTGCTTGTTTGCATGGTTTAGGGCAAGACGGTGATTCAAGATGCTCTTTGGGCGGAAGTGTATGAAATTTCATTTGCTTGCTTGGTGAGTGTACTACTCACTTTATTGTTACTATGTGGCTTTGTTACACTTGGAATCAATGACTTGACTGCTTATTTGCATTATTGACATTGATTGAGGTGAGGGTGTACTTGATCACTCTCACCCTTTATGTCTTATATGACTGTTTACTATGTTACTTGAATGATACACGAACATACTTGAACTGGGGTCGTTTGGAAGAATATCCAACTATCATTACTATTGTCACTGAGCTCAACCCCATTGGTTGTCAATTGTATCGAGCCGGCAAGGGTTTGGTCGAGAAAATTGACAAGCCATGGGGACTGTTTATATGGAATCTTGTAGTATGAGACTCTCGATTCCGGTATACTCGAGTATTGCCAATTTCTACTGTTTGGAGTTCGGGCCTGGTAGGGGTATGTTGGGTGGAAGGAATGGAAGTAAAGTGGAGTCTACGTTTGGTTACCCTTTGTACATTGACGGAGGGTCAATGAGATACGATCAAGTATGGCGAGCGAGGAAAGAGGCTCTTGAGAGCCGTCTGTATCCTTTTACCATTGTTATTGATATGTGACTTTATTTAGCTTTCTTTTTGAATGATTTGTGATCGATCGACTCCATGCATAATTGAACTTCTTTGCTTGAGTGAAAGTATCTCACTGGGCGTAAATTCACTCCATTAAATTTTGTTTTTCTTACAGGGAACCACTTTGGGGGACTATGATGGTTTGAAGCACGAGTTGAGCTAGTTTTAATATATTTTTGTAAAGCTCCTCGATAGTTGGAAAACCCTAAATGTATTTTGATCTAATTATCTTCCTTTTTTTTTCGTAAATTACAAACGTATGTGTATAACACTGTTTAACCCTGTTCATGTATCCTATTTGGTTTGGAAATGTTTCCCGAGTTATATGACATGGCACCTACTATTCATTGGCGGTTTTGATTTTCGTTTTGCTATCTTGCAATTTTGTATATTTTGAGCGTGCTTTTATTTTTCCGGAACGTTTTAGATCGTGTTTAACTGCACCGTTAGTCCTGGTGAGAGTTGGGCAGGTAGTCCGCTAATCTCTTTGGTTCACCTTAAGGGAAGATGGGGCAGTCACAACATCGACCCCTCAACCATAAATTTTTTATTCTACTTAAGCATATCTTTCCATTTCGGCTAATTCAATTACGTTTATAGTCATGTGCAATGTTCTAATTCCAATTTCAAGCCCACTGAAAATTTAAGAAAACTTCTCCACCACGATCACTTCAACTATATTACAAGATGTAATTAACATCAATAATTTGGTGGTCTAACATCACTCAACTGCTACCTTTCGTATGCCACATTGGTACTCTGTACAACATAATAGTACAAAAATCAAATCTCGTACCATACATCTATTTAGAAATATCATTTAGTTCGACAAAAAAAAAAAAAACTGCACTCTAATCGACTAATCTTTCTTTTCATTTTCTCAACAATCCATCCATTTCAATACATTTCTACTGATCCGGTAATTCCATTTCCATTTTTCACTTTTCCCATTTCTTTTTCCACTAATCACGACCAACACCTACATCCATGTCATCAACATTCAATTTTTCCATTTTCTACACTTTGCATGACAACTTCACTTTTGTAACTTGTTTGCTCGCCTGACTCCTATGTTCTCCATGCCACTCCTGCGTGCCTTTATTCTTTTCCTGTCTTTCCTGCCTTCGTCATTGATCCTACTTCTTTCCTCTACATCATCCTTTGTACACATTTGCCCTTCCATTTTATAGACTATTGTATTACATGACCCATTAAATTTTTTGGTTACATACATATGTAAGTATACTTAAAAAAATGCCTTTAATTTGGTTGCTAGGAATTCATTCCTATTTCACTCTGCCCCCTTCAATTGCTTTAGCTGCCCCTTAAGCCTTTTAAATCTTGGACTGCCACCATCATTTCCTCCAACTGCCACTTAAGATCTTTGCATCCTTTCCATACCAGGTTTTCTCAAAACAGATTTATTTCCCCGTCCATACATTGAACTGACATCTTCTTACACACCCTCAATTCCATGTCCTTTCCTACATCAAACCAACCTGTCACTTCTCTTTTCCTGGTGTTCTATTTAACCGCTATTGTGGGCCCCTTCATCTCTCACCATTTTGGACTTCGTGCTCGAAACCACTTCACACAACTTCGATTTCCATTCTCTCTTGTCTGTCCACCTGCCATTGGATGGTCAGAACTTTACCACAAAAATGGTAGATACATGGTTTTGGCTATGGTGGAAAGTGAACAGTTCTGCTCATTGTGGGTAGAACCAATATGAGAAGGCCAATAGTGCTTGGTAGGGCCGAGTAGAGGGAGACAGCCTAAAGCTATGCTATGAACAGGAAAGGGCAGTTGCTGGTGGGACCAAATACGAATGCAATTCATGTGTTGGGTAAAAAAAAACTTTTGATATTACAGGGGAAGCCCTTTTACAAATTTGGTCATCATAAAATGGCCCAATAATTGGAGATATTTTGGAAACTCTCCAGATATAGGGGACCCACCAAAAATAAAAAATAAATGGCATCAAAGAAACAAGAAAGAAAAGGCGGACCAAGAATAAAGAAAATGGTAAACTTTTTAAATATAGTGCTACAATTTTGTACTTGAAAAGAAAAAAATAATGACTCATAAGTTTTGTAGAAAGACGAGTTAATTAAGTGGAATGTAAAGATAAATCAAGGAATTAGAAATTTAGATGTGATTACATTATATGGCAATTAACGAATGCGGTAAATATTAGTATTATGAACAAAAATGTAATTAGAAATTGGATGAAAATTAAATTTTTGAATATGCGCATGCAAGAGTTGAAGTCCCCCATATTGTTTAAAAATGAGTAATAATGTTTCATTGTAATAAAAAATAAAACATATTGCATTAGTAAATAAATTTTTTATTTAAATAAAAACAAAAACAAAAACAAAAGAACTAAAGAAAATTTGTACCATGATACAAATGATGATTGCGACAAGTGTCAACTAATGAAATATTACTAGATTTAAAAAAAGATTTAGGTATTAACATGAGGCTCAGTTAGGCACAATTGAAAAGTTCGCTTGAATTTTCGGAATAAGGAGAAAGAAGGAGAGGGACAAAAAAATAAAAGAAAGTTAAGGGATTCGCTTAACGATTAATATTCTATATATTGATATTATATTTATTATCAGTTTTGGATGAATGACAACTATACAAATTTTAAATTTTAAATCTAATGAAACTATGAACTTAAATTATGTTAGTAATTAGCCAATTGAAATTAATTACCAAATAACTAATCACCACATCATATATATCCTTTACAAAAACTAATTTTGATTACTTCTACACACCTAGAACATATCATATGCAGTAATATAATATTAAACACCAATCATTCATTAACTATTCTTTTTCTTCACTTACAATTTCATGAATTTGGGGATTGCATTACATATTTCATGAATTTTCACAAAAAAAATTTATCTACACAAATTGTGCCATCAATCAAGTTTAGCATAAGTCAATTTGTTTCATGTACTTAGAAGGTGTTTGGTAAATTGGTTCCTCAAGGAATGAGTTTCAAAATTATTCATAGTGATACTTGTCATTTGATGAAGGTTAATACTTAATCGGAATGAGTTGATGGAGATCATAGGATCATTTTGTGATTGACCATTATTTTAAAAGGAATCAATATTTACTCACCAATGTAACTGATATTTTTAATTAAAAATAAAAATTTTAAAAATACTAGAAGAAATTAAAAGAGTGAAAAGAATTTAGAAAAAAGTGGGGAAAAAAAAAACCTATATTTTGTATTTTTAGTTATACAACACTCTATGGGTTTCAACAACAAAAAAATCCATTACTATTAACTGATAAATAATAATGATAGTGATAATGATCACAAAAGGTTAATTTAATTTGCATGGTTCAACAATCGATGATGATTAATTTATCAATTGAGTCTAATGTATATCTACATTTATTGTTATCCTTTAGAAAGCTCTACAGTTTTTTATTTCTCTGCTACATAATTTACTTACTACAACTGGTTGCCTTAACTTAGTTGGACCCACATGGCTTGGACAATGGTCCCACATTGAGTTGTTGTGATTGTAGTGGCTCTACCCACATTGGGAAGTTCATCCCATTTTCTACCATAGAATCAACCGTAGATACATCTATACCATATTGTAGAAAACCATAATTTTTGGGTTTTGGCTATGGTGGAAAGTGACCAGTTCTGCTCACTAGAGATGTTAATCGAATCGGGTAGCTCACGAGCCGAGCTCGACTCAGCTCGATAAGGGCTCGACTCAGCTCATTGCCCTTATCGGCTCGTTTATTGAAAGAAACAAGCCGAGCTTGAGTTCAACTGGATACTCGTTTAATAGACGAGCCGAGCTATGCTTGACTCGTTTAAGCTCGACAGGCTTGAATAGTAGGGGCATTAGCGTCATTTCATTGTGTATTTGATACTTTAACCTAATTCATTCTCCCGTTTCTAGCTCTAATTTTTTCTTTCCTCTTTCGGTCTTTCCTTTTCCCGTTCCACAGCCGCAGCCGCAGCCGCACTCTCCATTCTTACCACCGTCACCGACTCACCATTCCATCCATCATCTCACCTCTATCACCAATCCGTCCGCCATCTCACCGCCATCATTCAATCCGAGTTTACGAGCACCGTTTAGGGACGCACCACCACTTCTCGTGAATCCGTGGCCATACGAAGCCACCTCGGTAGAGCTAGGGTCTACGACCATATCCCGATTCGCTGCATAATCTGGTAACCATTTCTTGTCATTGCAATTTATTTTTGGTTTTAAGAGGCTGTGTGGGTTTTGGTTAATAGTGGATAGCCCCGTATCCCATATGGCTTCCTGCTTCTAGGTTTATCTCTGTGTTTTAACTAATGGGTCACATCAAATTTCTTGCTTTTTTTTCTAAGCATTATTGCTTTATCAGTATCAAATATATATAGTTAGGAGCAGTACCAAAAATGGTGCTTGGCTTGGATTGGATGGAAGGTGAAGACGGAAAAGAGAGTAGTAGATTCTGTGTCTTGGGTGCAAGTAAGAATTGGGTGTTTTTGGGCTGCTGCTCAAATTCAAAGGGACTGGGTAGTACTTAAGCGGATAGTCTAACAACAGCTGAAGATTGTGTTTTTTTAACTTATTCCGAGTTATTATTATTATTATTATTATTATATAATTGTGATGAAAGTTGGTATCATGGGATATGTAAGTGAATTGTAGTCCCCATTAAATGGAATGTCACTCCACTCTCTACTGTAAATATGGATGAGCCAAGTCTATGCTTTGTGTAATTCCTATGATCAACATGATTATATGATTAAATCCTCGGTGCATTGCTGCTACTATCATCATTTGAGGCTTCTGCACCTGGGCCTTTTTGAAATTGTCTTTGTTCATTTTTCTTGTTTCTCATCAAATTGCTTGCTATCATCACTGGAAATGGTACTCTGTACATACATAGGTGGCGGTGGTTACTCGCAGATAGATGGATAGATTACTGCTGCTGGGTAAAATCGACTGCTTTTATTAGATTAGATGATATGATCATACGTGGAGCATTCACATGAATGTTAGTATATAAGGGGAACGGATAGACGTGGTAAAATATTTTTGCTTCATAGTTTGAGTGTAATGTGGGCAAACAAATAACAAATGCTAAATGGAGTTATCCTGGAAAGGATATTCTTGCACTCGAGTTGCCTTTTCTGGTGGGGCCTTGACCAAGTCTTAAACTTGGTCAAAGTAATCAAGCCTTTGCCCCATTGCATATTTTTTGTTGCTTTTAAAATTTCAACCTATAACCATGGTAATTAGGTAAAGGCAGCTGTAACCAGTGTATATACATATATATGTAAGTATGTATCCTTGTATAAACCCTATATGTATACATATAAGTAAAATACTTTAATTGAGAATCTTGTGGTCTTAAACCATATAACAAATAGCGGACAAAACTTTAACAGAGCTAGTCATCTTCTTTTCTTTAGCATGTGATATTTCTTCCTGTTCTGCACTTTTGATTTAGCTTGACAGTGAAAGCATACTTGAACCTAGAAGATTCTGCAAGGCAAATATAAATTCAAGAAAACTTTCTTCATTTTAGTTTCTTCATTTCAACAAAACTAACTTTTTGTTTGGATTGCCATTTTTAAGAGTTTTTCTCTGTTATTTCATTAATCTGGATGTAAGCTTGAGAATTGAGATAGGAACAAGTTAAAGAAATGTTAAAACTGGCTTGAAAGGAGATTATTTCTTGGAATCTATTTTATTACTTTTGTACCTTATTTCTTAGAAATGTTATTCTAAATTTCTATTTTGGCTAATCAGAATCTGTATTGGTTATTGAATGTGTTTTGATTAAGGAATGTACAGCTCTCCATTCAATTCATTTCAAGGTTCATCATCAAGTCCTGTGATGGAGCAAAATAATGAAGACGTGGAACAATTGAACTATAACAAAGGAAAAGCTGATGAGATGAGTGAAGAAGAGATAGAAATGATAGAAGATGAGAGCAATGAAGGAGGACAGAAAGTAGATGGAGATGAAGGAGTTAGTCCTTTTGAGAAAAGCAAAGGAAGAAGAAATCCAGTATATGGGATGAAATGACAACAGTAGTGCTAGATAATGGGACAGTCAAAGTGAAGTGCAACCATTGCAAGGAACTTTTTGCCAAGAGTGCAACCGGAGCCACATCTTAGCACAAGAGACACTTGAATTCTTGCCTACAAAGAAAGCTGGCCATTGGGGAGCAAAACAAACAGAAGCAACAAGTGCTATCATTCACCGAAGGCCTAAGTGATGGTTCACTTCCATTACAAATTTCTCGTATGATCTTGCCAAGATAAGAGAGCTTGCATCACATATGATTCTTGCACATGAGCACACCTTTTCTATGATGGATCATGTAGTTTTCAACAAATTCATGAAAGCGGCTTCTCCATTTTATAAAAAGATTAATCGGTAGACTGTAAAGGAAGATTGCATTAGTACTTATACAATTGAAAAAGGAATAGTATTACCACAAATTTGTGGAAATCAGGTAAAAAAAATTCAATATATGGTTGTGACTGGTCATTTTGTTGAATCATTGTTGAAAGATGCTGGTAGGAATAGTATTACCACAATTTTGTGGAAATCTGGTAAAAAAAATTCAATATATGGTTGTGAATCATTGTTGAAAGGTGCTGGTAGGAATAGTATTACCACAAATTTGTGAAAATCTGGTAAAAAAAATTCAATATATGGTTGTGACTGGTCATTTTGTTGATTCTAATTGGGTGTTACAAAAGCGTGTGTTGAATTTTTGCAATGTTCCTCCTCCTCATACTGGAGTTATTATAGCTGATGCTCTAAGTAAGTGCTTTATTGATTAGGGGATTGAGAATAAGGTTTCAAGCATAATTGTTGATAATGTTTCATACAATGATATGTGCATTAGGAGACTTAGAGAGGATTTTTCTCTAAGAAAGAGATTAAATATTGGAGAAAATTTTTTTCATGTTAGATGTTGTGCACATATACTTAATCTCTTAGTGCAAGATGGTCTTGGTCAACTTGGTAGTGTGATTGATGTTGTTAGAGAATGGATAAAGTACTTAAACAATTCTGAATCTAGGCTTCTTGAATTTGCTAAAATTAAAAAAACAGCTTCAGTTGCCCTCTAGAAAGCTAATTTTGGACTGTCCAACAAGGTGGAATATCACATATTTGATGTTAGCTTTGGGTTTAGAGTTCAAGGATGTCTTTCCAAGATATGCAGACATTGACTCCAGATTTCACCATGTTCCTACTAATTTTGAGTGGATGAAAGTGGAAGAAGTGTGCAAATTTCTAGGAATATTTCATGAAATCACTGATATGATTTCTGGATCCGAGTATCCAACAGCTAACATTTTTCTTGTGGAGCTCTATAGGATTAAAGAGCTTTTAAATAAAAAAGCTCTTGACCCTTATGAGCATATTCGAGCTATGGCTGGAAGTATGTCTACTAAATTTGATAAGTATTGGGGGAAAAGTAATGTGCTGCTATCTTTGGGTGCAATTTTGGATCCGAGATACAAAATGTTTCTTATTAATCATGCTTTTCTGGTGATTTATGGTGAGGATGCAACTCCTAGATTCGTGGCTGAAATTAGAGACATTCTTTATGAGTTTTACAATGAATATATTGATTGTCACATTGTTTCCCATTCTGAACAACAACAGAGGCAGGTTGTAAAAAGGAGACAAAATGAAGGTTCTAGTTCTTCTAGTAAGAAAGCTAGTAAAATAATTGGACCAGCCATTTTAACTGGTAAAGAAAAGTTTCACATGCATGTTAGTGAAATTAACAGGGCTCCACCAGAAAAATCAGATTTGGTTGTTTATTTAGAGGAAAGTAGGTATGCTTGTGATGCAAATGCGAATCTGGATGTTTTGGCTTAGTGGAAAGGGGAAAGATTGAGATTTCCTATCTTGTCGAGGATGGTTGCCGATATACTCTCCGTTCCTGTTACAACTGTGCCTTCAGAATCTACCTTTAGCGCCGGAGGTAGAGTAATTGATGATCAATGAGCTTCTATGTCAGTTGAGACGGTGCAAATGTTGCTTTGCGGCAACGATTGGATCCGCAGTCTTCATGGCCTAAAGAATAAGTCTCGCATAAGTAATTGATTGGAGGTTTTTGTTGTTGTTACAGTTTCATTATATCTGATTTTCAAGAATTTTATAACTTTCATACTTTTGTTTTGTAGGAATCACTTGATGCGGTCGAATCAATCACATTTGAGGAAGTTGAACTTCCTGAATCATTCACAACCTGATTTGGTGGCTGTTGATGTTGCAAGGTGCAAGCTGATTCATTCACATGCTGATTTCCCAAGCTGATTTCGTTCAAAAGTTGCATCATTCACAAGTTGTTTTCACCCAAGAAAGTGTTTTTAACTCTTGGACAATTGAATGGTATCAAAGAAACATGAAAGAAAAGAGGATTGGGAATAAAGAAAATAGTGAACTTTTTAAATATAGTGCTACCATTTTGTACTTGAAACGAAAAAATTAATGACTCATAAATATTGTAGAAAGATAAGTTAATTAAGTGGAGTGTAATGATAAATGGAAGAATTAGAAATTTAGATGTGATTACATTATATGGCAATTAACGAAAGCGGTAAATGTTAGTATTATCAACAAAAATGTTATTAAAAATTTGATGAAAATTAAATTTTTGGATATGTGCATGTAGGAGTTGAAGTCCCCCTATATTGTTTAAACATGAGTAATAAGGTTTCATTGTAATAAAAATTAAAACATATTACATTGGTAAATAACCAAAGAAAATTTGTACCATGATACAAATGATGATTGTGACAGGTGTCAACTAATGAAATATTACTAGATTTAAAAAAATATTTAGGTATTAACATGAGAATCAGTTAGGCAATCATTCATTGATTTTTCTTTTTCTTTACTTACAATTGATCATGCTTTGGGGATTGCATCGCATATTTCATGAATTTTCACAAAAAAAATTTGTCTACACAAATTGTGCCATCAATCAAGTTTAGCATAAGTCAATTTGTTTCATGTACTTAGAAGGCATTTGTTAGGTAGGTTCCTCCAGGAATGAGTTTCAAAATTATTCATAGTGATACTTTTCGTTTGATTAAGTTTAATACTTAATTGGAATGAGTTGATGGATATCATAGGCTCATTTTGTGATTGACTATTATTTTAATAGGAAGTCAATATTTACTCACCAATGTAATTGATATTTTTAATTAAAAATAAAAAGTTAAAAAAGAGTGAAAAAAATTTAGAAAAAAAGTAGGGAAAAAAAATATAAACCTATATCTATATTTTTAGTTATAAACACTCTATGGGTTTCAACAAAAACATCCATTACTATTAACTGATAAATACTAATGATAGTGATAATGATCACAAAAGGTTAATTTAATTCGCATGGTTCAACAATATAGATGATGATTAATTTATCAATTGAGTCTAATGTATATCTACATTTCTTGTTATCCTTTAGAAAGCCCCACAGTTTTTATTTTTCTGCTACATAATTTACTTACTATAGCCGGTTGCCTTAACTTAGTTGGACCCACACGGCTTGGACAATGCTCCCACATTGAGTTGTAGCGATTGTAGTAGCTCTGCCCATGGTGGGAAGTTCATCCCACTTTCCACCATATAATCAACGTCCAAAATGGTATCCCAGTCAGCAAGTGCATTAAGTCAATGTAGAAGCAGAGAAATGGTTGCCCTTGGGACCAAGATTTGCTTACTTGGCATATGCACTATTCTATCAGCGGAGCGGAGAAAAGGAATGGATGACTAGTATAGAGAAAAGCTAAATCCAGCGGGTAAAGTAAGAAGAAACGTACAAAAGCTAAATCCAGGACGAGTATCGACAAGAATGAGAGTTCAAATGATAAACTTGATAAGCTTGATCAGCACCACCACCACCATCAAGAACCTTGTGTATACTTAGTACACAAAGAGAACGAGATCCAATGTCTCGTGAAAACAAGACCGAAGAAGATGGAAAAGAAAACATGGCAGCTTGGCTTGTCGGGATAAAAACGCTTCGAATTCAACCTTACACTCTCCCGCCACTTGGTAATTTCTTCTTCCTTCTTCTCTCAGTTTTTTATTTGGTAATGTCTTGAAATTTGTATTATCTTGAGTTATCATTGTATTATTTCCTGATCCACTGCATCATAGTTGTCGGAACTGTCTCACTACTCAGAAATTCTTCGTCACCTCAAAGTTGTCCTCTCAAATTTTAGTACCAGAGTTAATAAATCAAGTTGAAATATTAATTGTGAATTACAAAATTATACAATTTGTTTCTACTGTTTGAGGTCATCGCTCTTCACGTGATAGCATGAAGCATCATCTAACAAGATTTAGTGGTTCCATTAGGTAGCCCAGTGACTGACTGCGTTCTGCTCTTGATATATAAAGCTATTGCATACTTCCCACAACTATCGATGGCTATGAAAAAAGCAATTCAATCTATATAAGAAAATGATGAGTACTGTCAATTGAGCATAAAACAATCTATTATTTTCATGTGAGTTCACTGGTTTAGTTACGGAATTTAGGCCCTCATGACGCCAAAATTCGCATCAAAGCGGTTGGGATTTGCGGAAGTGATGTCCATCACTTCAAGGTAAACCACACAGTTCAAGTTTTGGAAGTTTAAACATATGCTAGTATATAACGGTGACTACTGCATTTTTTGGTGCTTCGCCTTAACATTATTAAAAGCTGATAGTATGGTTACTCTCGTCGTGTGTTCCATCCAGCACATGAGGTGCGCAAATTTTGTGGTAAAAAAGCCTATGGTAATCGGGCATGAATGCGCTGGTGTCGTAGAAGAAGTAGGCAGCCAAGTGAAGTCTCTCACTGTGGGCGATCGTGTTGCTTTGGAACCAGGCATTAGTTGCGGGAGATGCAATTCTTGCAGGGTTGGCCGCTATAATCTCTGCTCAGAAATGAAATTCTTTGGCTCTCCTCCAACTAATGGTTCTCTAGCCACTATGGTAACTTCAGCATAGCATTTTTGTTCTGAATCTTGAATCCTAATCCTATTCAAGTTAATTCAATTGCTGAAACTAGAGATTCATCGAGCTTAATTATCTCTTCTGCCCTGCTTAGCTTGAAAGTGACGGGGAAACTTGGATTATTAATAGTCGAAGATTTGATTTGTCATCGATTCAGTAGAATGTATTTCCTTTTTCTTTGCTGAACCAGGTCCTCCATCCTGCGAACTTGTGTTTCAAATTACCCGATAATGTAAGCTTAGAAGAAGGGGCGATGTGTGAACCTTTGAGCGTAGGAGTCCATGCTTGTCGGCGTGCTAATATTGGTCCAGAGACTAAAGTATTGATCGTGGGAGCAGGTCCAATAGGTCTGGTTAGTATGCTGGCAGCTCGAGCTTTTGGAGCCCCCAAAATAGTCATGGTTGACATAGATGATTGCCGCTTATCATTTGCCAAAAAGCTTGGTGCAGATGGAACAATCCTAGCTTCCACGAAGATTGAGGTTTTGAGCATCTGTGCAACTTCATTGACACATAAGATTTCATAAATTAATTTGTGTCTCGCTTTTCCAGATTGTCTAAATTTATGCAAATATACTGTGGTTTCAGGATGTGCAGGATGAAGTTATTCAGATTGAAAACGCAATCGGTGCCCGTGTTGATGTCAGCTTTGATTGTGTTGGTGTGGATAAGACCATGACAACTGCCCTGAGTGCTACTCGTGCCGGCGGGAAAGTATGCCTCGTGGGGCTTGCCCAGAGCCAAATGAGTATCCCTCTTACTCCAGCTGCCGCAAGGTAACTTGATAACTTTCCTGTTTCCATGATGCTCCCTTTCTAAAGCTTCTGGTTTTCATATTCTAGATATTCAGACCATAATTGTCGTTGTTCTCTATTGATCAGGGAAGTTGATGTTATAGGCATATTCAGGTACAGGAATACGTGGCCACTTTGCATCGACTTCTTAAGGACTGGCAAGATAGATGTGAAGCCTCTCATAACTCACAGATTTAGCTTTAGCCAGCAGGATGTGGAGAAAGCATTTGAAACCACAGCCCGGGGTGGTAATGCCATCAAGGTCATGTTTAATCTATAGCTTTGACAAATTGTGCGTTAAAAGTGTCAGACTGAGAGAGCTGGCTGGCTTTTCTTCCCCAGGGCTTCATGGCCAGCCAGCCACCAAATCTATCTGAATGTCCTTCCCTTTTCTGTGTGCTAAATAAATAACAGCAGATTTCTGCGATTAAGATATTGAAGTTGCTATCAGAGTTGCAATTGCCTTCAAAGATCTTGCTGTAAATTAGGATACAATTTGTAATATTGGTAATATGTGCAAGAAACGTCCTTCTCGATTGTGAAATAAGCACTATCCATGGCTTGAAAAAGGTCACCAGGCGTTGCCAGGAAAATGCTAGTTTTACCTTACAACATGAGGCAAGAAAGGTACAATCAGATCTCCATCTGTAAATGCTTGTCTAGCTTTGACAATAGATTTTTTCGTCATCAATTCTAAATCACCATTGCACGGCGGATAATTGCAGAATGCCCTGTCATGCCCAGTTACACATCAGAGCAATTTTAACAAAACGGAATATCAAAATTAGTGTAAAAAACTATGATGTGTTGTCCAAATGTTTAATGAAAGTCTTTTACTTGACAACAGGAAATAAGTTCTACAAAGTTACGTTAATCCAAAATAGCATCTCAACTAATTGAATTGGTATTGAAAGATTAAAAGACATAACCATAAAAGTAGAAGAAAATGGATTTATTAGGATAATTAATTGTAAATACAAATAAATGACTAAATATAAAATGGATTTATTTCTAATTCCCCTGCTAAAAAATCTTACAAAGGGGAAGAAAATTCAAAATCATAACTCCAATAGTATCCAAGGCTAGAGCTACCCGTACTCTTCATCATTCACATTTACAAAGAAGAGTGTATTAGAAAATTGCACATGACACATATTTTGTCATAGAACAAAGCATCAAGATAAGGAAAAAAAAAAAACAGCACTCATTGCGTGTTCTATACTTACCAAATACTCCCAAGTACTTGGCATAAAATCAACACATTTGTAGGGCAATATAGACTGGGTGTCTTTGCCAACCCAAAATCAACCAAGAAGTAGTAATGCAACTATATATCTATGGGCAGTATCAAAAGAAACATCTAAGGATTCCTTACGAATTAAAAACTTAAGACTAAAAGCTGAGCAAAATTTATTCACAATGTCTTACCAAGAGTTGACAATAATCTCCACAAAAATTATCATAGGACCAATTTTGACAGCCTAAAGTATATTGTTTCTCAGGTAGTTCGTCATATAGAGGAGTATGCTGCTTATAGATTCCAAGGACTAGTCCAAATTGTAGTCCTTTATTTGATCATCTCATATTTTAGGGAAAACCAAATTTTAGTTTATCAAATTGTCTATACCCTTAATTTCAGTAATTGGGGGTTATTTCAATTCCATCTAAAACACCACTTAGAAGCCAAAAACAGCACAAAAAAAAATAAAATAAAGAAGTCTTGGATACAATCATTGACAAAAAGTAAGGAAAAGCCAAAGATTGTTCCCAAGTGTGCAGAGCCGTTTATTTTTGCGGAGTCGAAGAATGCCACTCCAACCTTCCAAACTATTACTTTTTTCAAAGCCATAAAGAAACCAACCAAAGCCAACAAATTCACAATATGGGAACTTAAAACAAAAAAATGGAAAAAGCGGAACCTTTTAATGTCAGGGTTAATTCCTGTATTATTTTAAACATGACATTTCTCTTCAATATAGCGGCAGCAAACAATTCCAAGTAAATGTGATTCTCAGCCAGAACTACTAATTAAAAATTTAATTATCAATTGAGTATTTAACTATTCATCGGCAAATTGTACCCAAATAATAATCAGGTACAATTACATAATCATGGTGCTTCCCATCCCTTTCTCTGGTGAATATTTTATTCATCATCCTGTACATAATATTTGTAGATTTTTTTTTTATTATTTTCATTTTTCGCCACTGGTTAGTAAGTGAATAAGATACATATCGAATATAGTCCATAAATAATACATAGGACTCAGCAGTTGATGTATCAGGCAGCGTGCAACTTATTGTCTTCCACTCACTCCTAAAATATTGCAAATACATTATCAAGTTTCACTATAAAAAAATTATTCCCAGGCACTATAGAAAGCAAGAATTATGTAGAGCATAAAGATTCAATAATTTTGCGAGTAGAAGAACACAGTTAAAGACAAAAATGATTGACGATTATCAATAGCATTTTTTCTAAATGGAAGAACATATTTAATATAAACATGATTGACAATTATTAATAACACATAAATTATTAATAACACATAATATGACTTTCACATGATTAATAACTGCATTATTTTCAGTTTTATCATTTATTTTAATTTTCTTGGCAATATATCCAAAAAAAAAGGGGTAGGTTAAAATCCAAATCATATGAATAAGCGAAATTGAGAATTCAGTCAAACACAACAAAAGCTCTGGAAGTTTATTTCTATGAAAGAAATACCAAAACCGAAAAAAAAGCCACTATTGAAGCAGGAGTAATCTTCCTTTGGATGAGGAAATATTAAACATAAAAAACACCAGAACTATCAATTAAAAATAATTTAAAAAAAAAACATAAAAGCCTAAGCAAAAACTAACAAAGCTTATCATCGAGAAAGAGCATAAAGTCCTAAACCTTTTCATCAAACCAACCTAATCCCCTGTCATCAAATTTATGATAGCTAGTTTTCTATTTATGCATGTATTCACCACCGGATCACTACCTTTTAGGGAAAAAAAAATGAACTTAACATAGTTCATGTTAACCCAACATCATCCACACGAAGTGCACGTCCGTAATAGAAAGGCCAATTTGGTGCCATAGGAAGAAGCAGCCTATACTATCAACAAAACATCCTTAAGACAATAATTACCATTTAGGCATTTTCATCTGTCTCCTGAAATAATAATGTCATATGCTACCGTCATCTTCTCTCCCCTGATTACAAGCTCAACCTGAAATCGCTTAGGATAAAAAAAGTTTAAATCATCTTCCTTATCAGCTATTACTTAGAAATCAACAGCGAAGTGGGGAAAGAAATCCTAGTCCAAGAAAAAGTAGATATAACATGGTATATAAAGAAGAAATGACAAACTTAAGTATTAGTTTGTCACAACTTTCATAACTTCCTAGAAGTTGAACAAATGATTGCACAAACATAAACTATTATAACATGCATTTATAGGTTAACAACGAAATAACTACAATCTTGGTTGGCAAAAGGATACTATAATAAATACCATAGAGGAGAGAAGAGATGGTCTAAAACCAAAGTAAAGTCCAAAGGCAAGGTTTTCAGAACTTTCATTCCTTTATGTCTGAGTACACTTAGAGGTAGGAAACAAGACGTATAACTATCGAAAAATAAAAAGTTACAGCAATCTTTTGTCATACTTCACTAAGATTGCCGGGGTTTAGTTAAAATTGTTCTTAGCTGTCCAACAAAACAAGAATGATTCCAATCCCTACTCAACCACTTTAACTTGTCATTCCAACGATAAAGACGAGAGTGCTAATGGGGGGCATAATAAGAAAAAAAAACGATCTATTGCTTCATCATATATGTGACAATGCAAGCGGAGAGTGTAAGTCTTATAGCCCTAACTTCTTAATCAATCTCTAATAAGTAGTCTTCTACCACAATATAACCAAAGTAATAATTAAAATTAAATCTAGGAACATAATTTTTTTTTTTTTTTTTTTTTACCAAACCAGCCTTTTTCACTCAACATTTTCACCATGTCTAGGAGGCCCCTTCACCTTAGATTACAAATTGTACATTTCCCAGAACCCAAAATCCAGCTTACCATATTTATCTGGATGTACTTAGGTTTTTCCACGGTTAGAGGTATTAAGTTGATTAAGTTGTGCACTTGAAATGTAAATCTCCTACCCCAAGGCACTTCCATTGTCCTTTATTAATGAAGGAATGTACCTTTACAATTATAGAACTCCCAAAACGAGTAATAAGCTGAGAAGAATAAGGTTGGAGTGCAGGGCCACGGGAAAAAAAAATTATTGATTAAAGTCTTCTATTACATTTCAAGAGAGTTACTGTGCTTAGCTTGTGAATAATCCGCAAGATGAACAATATAGATTATGCATTACCATTCATCCTCCAATGCCAACAAAATTCTGTCACTTTAATCTCCTTTTTCGATAAAATAAGATAAAATGTTTCTGTTTTTTTTTTCAAAATACTTTTGTTTCTAAGGCGTGGCAGCAGTGTACAAGTAGGACTCTTCTGATCATTCAATTTTTAAAATCTCCAATTCAAACTGAACATAGAGCGTGGGCACGTGCTGTTGAATGGAGTGTTCTGGAAAATCTTTCCATGTTGCTAGGAAACCATATGAAACTAAGGTGTGGGCATGTTTTATCTCAAATTCAAAACTAAACATAAGACGTGTGCACGCCTTATATGACAGTGTTCTGGAGATGCTGTTCATGCTCTAAAATACTACACAAAATTAGGTGTGGGCACGTCTTATAAGGGAAAGTCTTCAACCTATGAAATTGTGAGTAAAAAATGGCTCTTCCACTCATCACAGAGTACACCTGCAACCTACAATAAAACGTCCTCTGCCGAAAAGAAATGAAATAAACCTAAATTTTTTGACATGTAGAAAACCACAAAATGAATCAAAAATTAAATATAAACGCTTGGATTGCCTCTCAAGTAGCACCTTTCTTTTACGTCTTTGGCTGGTCTAACTCTTTGTGCATCAATCTTCCTGGTAAATTGGATCAATCAGTTGAATCTCCTCATAGTATAGGCAACAAAATCTTCAATTAAAGGCGCAAGTCTATGACCATTCACCTTAATTGTTAGTCTCTATACTTTGAATTTCAATAACAATATGATGAAAAATATTCATACAACAAATGGCCCAATCGATCTAGATTTTAATTTACCTGGCATAAAGTTCAACCTTGAGTTAGAGAGCAATACCTTTTGACCAATAAAAAATTACTTGCAATATAATAACTTGTCATGAAAGTACTTAGTCCGGTTTTTATACATTATTATAAGCTTCTAACTCAATCTCCTTTTTATACATTATTATAAGCTTCTAACTCTTGGAGTTGTAACTTCCTTTCTGCTTCAACCTTGCTAGCATTTAAATTACACTGCTTAACTACCCAAAAAAGCACGATGTTCAATTTCAACTGGCAAATGACACCACTTACCATATACCAACATGTAAGGTAACATTTCAAATGGAGTTTTGTATGCTATTCGGCATGCCCAAAGTGCACCCTCCAATCACAAACTCGAGTTCTTTCGATTAGGTTTAACCATTTTTTCCAAGATATTCTTACTTTCCCGATTTGAAACTTTAGCATGCTTGTTGGTCTGTGGATGATATGTTGTGCTACTCGATGATGTACGCCATATTTTTGCATTAGTGCTCCAATAATTCAGTTGTAAAATGGGTACTACCTTGATCACTAATTATGGCTCTTGGAATTCCAAACCTACTGAAAATGTTAGACTTGAGAAATCCTACAACAACCTTAGAATTGTTAGTATGAGTAGCTTTTGCTTCTGCCCATTTCAAAACAAAATCCACAAGCAGCAATGTATAAACAAAGCCAAAAGAGCTAAGAAAGGGTTCCATAAAATCCATTCCCCATACATCAAATATCTCACAATATAAAATAGGAGTTTGATGCATTTCATTCCTATGGAATAAATTACCAACCCTTTGACATTTTTCACAACTCTTGTAAAATTTATAAGCATCCTAAAAAAGAGTTTCCCAATAAAATCCACTGTCTAAATTTTTTCTAGCTTTCCTTTTAGGACCAAAATCTCGACCACATGCATTGTTATGACAATAGGCAAGTATGGAATGAATTTCTTTATTAGGCTGTGAATAATCTAATTAGAACCTATTTTCCATAGGTATGGTTCATCCCATATGTAATAGTTAAAATCATTTTTTATCTTGTCTTTCTTTGCCTTAGTCATATCATGAGGTAACATTCCAGTAACTAGAAAATTCACAATATCATCAAACCAGGGTTCCTTAATTGGAAATGGTCCTTCCTCGGACATAAGTCTGCTCAAATGATTTGTCACAGAATTATCAGCTCCTTTTCGGTCCTTGATTTCTAGATCAAACTCTTGCAACAATAGAATCCATCATATGAGTCTTGGCTTGGATTCTTTCTTCACCAATAGGTACCTGATGACTACATGATAAAAAAAAACTATTACTTTAAACCCTAACAAATATGATCAAAGCTTACCGACAGCAAACACTATAGCTAAAAGCTCCTTCTCTATGGTAAAATAGTTGCATTGGGTAGAATTTAGCGTCTTTGATGTATAGTAAACAATGTGATTGTTATTTCCATTTCTCTGCCGAAGTACAGCTCCTACAGCATATTGGCTTGTGTCACACATAATTCAAAAGGCATGTCCCAATTTGATGATTGTATAATTGGTGCCGAATCAACTTGTCAAAAGCCATTTCGCATTCATCTCCAACATCGAATAAGGCATCCTTTGTAATAACCTTCATAGTGGTTGTTCATATTTGGAGAAGTCCCAGCAACGGAACCATGTCATGTCCTAGAGCTATGCCTTGTTGGACCACGAAATGGCATTTTTCATAATTCAAAACCAAGTTTGTGTCAATGCAACATTTCAAAACTTTAGACAAGTGATCAAAAGAATTGGGATGATAGTAAAATCATTCATAAAAATTTCAATGCAATTCTCAATCAATTCAGAAAAAATACTCGTCATGCAACTTTGAAATGTAACTGGTGTTGAACTTAATCCCTGATTTTGATGATAACCAAACAAATTGATGATTTAGACTAATGATTTTGCCTAAGAAATTGTCCAAAATAGGTGTCCAGTGCAAACAAAAGAAGCAAAGACTTATACCAAAAGGAGCAAAACGCTGCTGAGTTTATCAGATGCACACATCGTTAGATTGAACATCCGATAATTATCGAGAAAGTTTCAGACTAAAGCTGTTGGACATTCCGCAAAACTGTAAGACGTCCAATAGTCAAGAGAAACTATCGGACAGAAATGTCGGATGCAAATCACCTGGATCAGCTGTTCAATAAAATTGAAGAAAAATGTTTTGCTCTATGATCTCTATCAGAGGAAGGACATGTTGGAATGCACAAACTTCATGGGCTGTCCAATAGGTATTGATAAACTCTAGCGGATGCACAGAAGTGCACCAGATGTCCGATACTCCCAATGGCTAATTTCTTCTGCATTTAACGGTTGACCATTGGAGAAGAAAAAAAAATACTTTTTGGACACATAAATACCGTTAAATCTGAAGTTGTTAGATATTGAATTACACATTGAATACAATCTTCCAAGAGTGATTTTGAACAAAAATACTCACCTAATTTTTATTATACTCTTTGTGTAGTAGATAAAAAATATAGCTTTTCAATTGTGAGTAGGTACTCAAGTGTGTAGCTTAGTGAGGGTTTACAAACATTGTAGTAAAATCTTTTGACTCAACCAAGAAGTGTTTGGAGTGAGCAAAAGGAGATCCTTCCTTGTACAATTTGGTGTTCATCAAATTGAAGACACTTTCTAGTGAAGAATTGGATTTCAAGTTGGGAGCAACTTGGTAGTTCATTTAGTTTGCACTTTCTTTTTCATTTATTTATTTAAGCTTTCATTGCTATCGCTTATTTACTCTCTATCGATTGTCCTTCATGTAAGTGTTTGATCACCTCGAAAACTTGGTAAATTTAAATTATACTTCATTTTCCATAAACCAATTTACGATTTTAATCAACCTAATTCAACCCCCCTCTTATGTTGCACTTGGACCTTACAATTAGTATTAGAATTTGGTCTCCTGGAGGCTAAACTCAATCGGTTTAGGAGTGATCCATGGCAACCAATAATGCATTATTTTTAGAGGGTTAATCCATCACTAGATCTCCTATGTTCAATGGGGTAAACTATGTGAGTTGGAAGGATAGAATGGAGATATTTCTACAATCGATAGATATTGAGTTGTGATATATAGTAAATAAGAGACCCTATGAGGCCCCTACCATAGATGCAGCTACTACTAGACCTAGACCCAAAAATAGGCAAGAATTGACCGACCAAGACAAGATAATCTCACATTGAATGCAAAAGTCATGAATATTTTGTACAATGCATTAAATGCAAATGAGTCAACTTGGGTCAAAGGTTGTAAAACGGCTAAGGAGATTTGGGACAAATAGAAGGAGATAAATGAGGGTAGTGATAGTGTGAGAGAGGAAACGAATTCTCTTTTGGTCATTAAATACAAATCCTTTAAGATGGAACCTCATGAAAGCATATATAAGATGTATTGTAAGTTCAATGACATTATTAAGGATTTAAAAGTGTTAGGTAAGGAATATATCTTAAGTGAGAAAAATAGGAAGATTTTAAATGTTTTATCCAAAGATTGAGATAATAAGGTGACGACCATTGAAGAAGCCAAAGATTTGAGTACCATGTCTATGGAATTACTTATAAATTCTCTAACCTCTTATGAATTAAAACTCAAATCCAAGATTCAAGAAAAAGAAGATGCAGGGATGAAAAGGAGCATTACATTAAAAGTTTCTCAAGAGAAGGATGACTCATTCTCTTTCGATGGTGAAGATGTTGAAGTTGATGATAATGATTTGGCATTCCTCATCAAAAGGTTCAAGAGAATCTTTAGGAGGAGGAGATTTAGAAGAGGAGGATCTAACAACAGCAATCCTAAACAACTCAACTACCAAAGACGAAAGGGGAAGCAAGAGACTAACAAAAAGTAAGGAGAAAAATGCTATAAATGTGACAAATTTGGACATTACATGAATGAATGTCCCATGAAAAAGAAGAAGGAAGGCAAAGGAGAAAGGAGACAAAGATTCAATAACTTCTAAATCACATGAAATGAATGCAACTCTGATGGAGAGATTGAAGAAGAAAAGGAATCCGCTCAAATGGCCTTCATGGCCATAGGTGATGATGAGAAATCAACATGCAATTCCTTTCTTGAAAATGATGATGAACATGATAATGATCTTGAATTGTTTGTTGTAAAGTTGCATGAAAATTTGAAAGATTCTTATGCAAAAAATAAAGATTTGAAAATAAAAATCAATGCATTACTTTATGAAAACTCAAAACTTTTTCAAGAAAATGAAAGATTGAAAAAGAAAAATAATGACTTGGAAAAAGCTTAAGGTTGATATGGATTTGCAAAAGAAATTTGATGATAAAGCAAAACTTTGTGAAAAGATTAAGATAAAACATAATGATTTTAAAAAAAGAATGGATGATTTGAACGAGTTCCTCCAAGGTGAAAAGCAAAATTTTTCTCAAACACAAAAAGAAAAATTTACTCTTGGTGCAAATGAGTTTACTGTTTATAGAAGAAGAGGAACTAAATTTATCAAATCTACTTGTGTGAAGGACACTAACATTGTATGTAATTATTGTTGTCAATTTGGACATATGAAAAATGATTTTTATGTTAGAAAAAATGTATGGAGAGACATGAGATCTGTGTGGATGGTTAGAAGTAGTACTAACTCTCATGGACTCAAAAATGAAAAGATACCACATATTATTTCGTGAATTTATGTGTATATATGCTTAAAGAAAACCACCAAAAAGTTAAAGTGGTTCATTGATAGTGAGTGTTTAAAACACATGACTCGTGATCTGTGAGGACCCGTAAAACTCCCCTAAGTTATTTTATTTTATTTTATTTTATTTTTGCATGCATTTCCTTTATTTTACTTTACTATATTAAATTTTCAAAGATTTTTATAAGTGAGTATAGGTTTAAATAATTTTTCTAGTATAAGTTAGTTCATGATAAGTTTGAAGTGCATTATAGACGTAGGACCCGCTAGTGCGCTAAGTGTGATAAAAATTTTGGCGATTAGTTGAAATTTTTAAAGGAATTTTATTTTACAAGGTGTTAGGAGATGATTAGAGGTTAGCTATATTAATTAGTATTGGTAGACAAAAGGATGAGATTGAAACCCTAAAGTACCATTTGTTACAAAATCATTGGAAGTTGGACTTTGACTCAAGACCATCTTACCTTTTAATTAACCAATTTTTACCAAAAACCCTCTTCATTTCTTCTTGGCTTGGCCGAACAAAGGGAGAGGAAAAAACCAAAGAGAAACTTCATCCTTCTCTTCAATTTCTTGTCTCAATCTTGAGTTCCAACTGATTAAATCACAAAGTACTCCATACAAAGTGCTAGCTAGGGAGGATTAGAGGTGTTGGTGGAGTGATTTTTGAGGGGGAAGTACAAAGTTATCATCTTTCTAGTATTTCTAAGGTAACTTTTCAAGAACCCCTCTTTTACTTCTAATAATTGTATAGTAGTGGTTTATAGTTGTTAAATACGTAGTTTTGAGAGAGATTTCTTGGTTTAAAGTAGTATTATGGTAATTTTCAGTTTTAGAGTAAAATTTCTGCCCTCATGTGATGTTCAATAGTTGGCCACTGTTTGATAGCTTTGTTATGGGATATTTTGAGATTTTATAGGCTAGTTTAACTTGCCCAAAGAAAATTTCAGCTTAGGTGTGTGAATTTCAGATTAGGGTTTCTAATTGGTAGTAATCTGCCCTGTTTTTGCACTGTATATTCATTTATGTTAGAGGCTGAATCAGCTCTCGCTCAAAACATGAAAGTTGTAGAAAATGGTGTTAATAGCTGCCTACAAAATTTCAGCTCAATCGGAGCACTGTAGATTATGAAATGACCGAAATACACTTGACTGCCCACAAGCCTTGTTTCACGGATAGTTTTCTGTCCTCTCTGAGATTTCGATTTTTGACCATGAAAATGTATGATTTGGCTTTGGACGTGTTCATAAGAACTGTAGGTATATGTATTGGCTTCGAAATGCTATAAGAATCGTATATTATGCCGAAAGGTATGTTTTATAGCCTATGATTTGTATATGGAATTGTGGTTGATTTGAGATGAGTTTGGTGTTGAGTGTAGGATGGAAAAATAGAGAATTTAAGGGGAGGTGCTGTCCAATTATTAAATCGTTTGGTTCCTTCAAGTGTGAGTTAATTTTGATAGAAATATAGGGTTTTGAGGGTTGTTCATGTTGTAGAACCAATTGCTATAATTTTACTCCGAAACCACACCTTTATCTCTTTGTATTTGTAGTCATTTGAATAGGCATACGACTAGTAGTCGAGCCTCATTTGTGCATTCCGTTTACTTAGTTTTGGATGTGGAAATTTCAATTGTTTTACTTTGGTTTTTTTAGGGTTTCACGGTGATCAAAACCCTACCTTGGGATGAAAACGTTTGAAGTGGTTTGTTAGAACTGGTGAGTGTACCTGTGACGCCCCCACTTCTCCCAAGGGTGAACTCGAGGGTGTCCGTGGGACGCCTGCTTAGCTCTGATACCAACTGTGATGCCCCCACTTCTCCCAAGGGCGAACCTCAGGGTATCCGCGGGACGCCAGTCCAACTCTCGCCAGGACTCGGTACAAATTTAAGTCAAACTTAAAATAACCAGTCGATAGTAGAAGTCGAAAATATAGAGAAAGGTCAATTCCTTACTAAATGTTCAAGTCTTACATCAAAACTACCAAAAATATTGTACCATCCTAAAATATACAGCTTCCAAAATTGTCCAAATGAATACTTTCAAACTTCTAATCAAAGGCCATCAAGTTGACCTCTCCATAATTCCTTCAATTTCATCTCCTGTTAAAGAAAGCAAGTCTAACGGGGTGAGCGGATGCTCGTGAGGCCAAGAAAAGAAAAAAAACATACAAGCAGGTAATTCAAGTAACAATAAAGCTGACATGAGAGATAAAGCAATAACATTCAAGTAAATCCCGAATATTCACAAGATACATTCCAGAAGGGTACAGGAGCTCTTTGAAGCTCACTTCCATTTGTTTTACCAAAGTCCTATCCAATAGTCCGTAGAACTTTACTTATTCCATTTATGATTCTGAGTCGAATGAGAGGTACCTCCCACCCAAATCGGTGTGGTACATACTATCGCTCAGTGATCGATTATACGTTTATGGTCCTGAGTCGAATGAGAGGTACCTCCCACCCGAATTGGTGTGGTACATACTATCGCTCAGTGGTCGATGAGACATCGTTCCAATTGACTTATGCTTTGCTCATAGTTCTGAGTCGAATGAGAGGTACCTCCCACCCAAATTGGTGTGGTACATACTATCGCTCAGTGATCGATTATACGTTTATGGTATCTCCCACCCGAATTGGTGTGGTACATACTATCGCTCAGTGGTCGATGAGACATCGCTCCAATCGACTTAGAAAGGTTTATGGTTCTGAGACGACATGAAAGGTACCTCCCACCCGGATCGGTGTGGTACATACTATTCGCTAAGAGCTCACGAGTTAAACATATTCATGTACAATTACCAATCATTATTTATGGTTCTGAGTCGACATGAGAGGTACCTCCCACCCGAATCGGTGTGATACATGCTATCGCTCAGGGAACCGATTTTAGCACTGAGACGGTATGAGAGGCACCTCCCACCCGAACCGGTGTGGTACATGCTTCCGCTCAGAACTTACGAGTTAAACGTGTTCATGTTATTCAAGCATTTGATATATCCAAGCATTTAATATATTTCAGCATTTCAAGCATGAGTTATTCATTTCAAATGAGAACGAGTGCGATAAAGTACACACTCGGCTCGGCAAGTTTACGTATCATGTATAATACTTGTACAACTAATATCTCAATCACATAAGCATTTAACACATACTTGACACTCACCAAGTAGCAAGAGTAAGTAGGTTCAATTTGAAGTTCAAGCGTCCACCGTGGAATCCTCTTGAAGGTTCTCGTGTGCGCCTGAACAAATAATAATAGACTATCATTCAAATATCCCCACTATTGAGAAAGATCGTATCATAGTACAATCTTAGAAAAATCTCGTGAAACGAGCCTTAATTATCCTAAATTGAGACTCTCAAGCGGGGTTTCAAAGTACAAGAGAAATTAAGTCTACATCATGGAAATCAAGGATAAAATATTTGAATAATATCGAAGGAATAAGGAGTACTTAAAAAACTCCATTTCCTTGGAATTCGAAAAATTTCTGTTTTGACATAAATCTTTGAAAAATCGTATCTCATTCTTTGTAGGTCCAAAATTGGAAAACTTGGTACCGTTGGAAATCTTTTTGAAAGTACTAAAAGTTATTAGAAGATACATTTCCATGAATCTAAGTGGAAGGCATTAAAAAATGGGCTTAAATTTACAGTTTCAGGGTGCTCAGAATTGTGCTGGGGTTGGTTTTTTGCTAACTTTGGAAATTCGGTAAAATTCATACGTTGCTAACCAGCTTCCGAACTTTATAACTCAATTAGAGTTGCAAGTAAAGTTTAGGACAGAACAAGCGGATCAAGAATCCGAGTTTTGAGCACCGAGATACGGTCGCTCAAAGTTGGAGGAAAAACAAAACTCTTAAGCTAGTTTCCAGATTTGAGTTCCAAACTTTGGGACTTTAGTTTGGTAGCAAAATGGACTCAAAACGGCACCAAATTTGGTATGAATATACCACCATATAAGGGCCACTCCCTTACCAAATTTCATAGAAAAATATGAACGGGAAGTCGGTTAACAAAACCGTTGAAATCGCAAGAAGTTCGAAGGCTAAGCTGCCTTTGAGCTTTCGTTTTGCCGTTTTCCAAACATTTGGCCAAGAAATGACTCAAACATGATTCATTCCAGTAGGTAATATCTAAAATATATCCAAGGTACATTTGATAGGTGATTTACACCAAGAAATTTCGAATAACAAGTCCCAAATCATTGCTAGTTCAAATCTGTCCAAATGTAAGGTATTCCTTCACCAGACTAGATTCGAGTTTTGATCATAAATCACTCAATTCAACTCAGAATTGAGCGTGGTTGGTGGTGTTGAAAAATAGACTCATAAGGTTACATTTTCTCAGAATAAACCATTTTCAAAATCAGTCCATAACCAGCTCGTTCGTGAGCATTAAGTTGCAGCTCATGAGCTGCCTTCCAGGAAGCAACGAAACAGAACAGTGGATTTCAAATGAATGGTTTGGCTAGATCAAGTAGAACCAGGACATGAATTTTATACCAACGGAAAGCTAGGGATATCTAGTTTCCAATGCCACAAACGGTACTCGATTCCGACATCGGAGCAACAGGTTATCGCTGAAACAAGAAGACTGCCTGGGCAGTGACGGGATTCAAATTCCAGATTTTCAAGCTTTCGAATTTCCGACATTTGGGTGATCAAATCATGTTATTTTTCAATGAAACTTTTTACACAACTAATATAACATGTAAAAAACATAAAAAAGCCATTAGAACATCAAAATTTGGCATTAAAGTGCTTGAACAAGGCAGGGGCAAAATGGTCACTTTTGGTCATTGCACCATCTTGGAGTTTCTAACAATAACCCAACATTATACCACTAATTTAAACACTAAACCAACATAATTATCATCATCAACCACCAAATCAGTTCATCAACCAAAGTGGGAGTTCATAGAGTCCACACACCAAAATCCAACATAAATAAAGCTACCCACTTACATGCATGAGCTTATATGTGCAATAGAACTTCCATAAATCAAGATTTTAAAGCTGGATCGTCACTTACTTCACTAGATATTCAAGGTAGAAATTTTTGGCCTTCTTGAGCCAAAGAAAAACCGTGAGAGCAGCCTCCTTTCCTAGCTCAAAGTGCTCTCCAAGTGATTAGTTAAGTGTAGTTAAATTTTGGTGTGATTTGGAGAAGATTTGGTGAAGAAATGATGAAGGAAAATTGATGAAGCAAGTTTGGTTCTTGCTCTTTGAGATGCATGGCTGAAATGGAGGGAAAAGAAGAGATGTTGCACGCCACTTTAGTTGAGGAATTGAAGGGTTTTGATCTAGTGTGATGCACCCATGAGGAGCTCAATAATGTGTGGCCCAAAATGCTCCAAAAGTCAACTAAGGATAGTGCGCGTATACGCGCGCTTCGTGCTCAATTCCTTTCGAGTTCGTTTCACTAGTGCCCTAAACCTCTAATGTACTTTCATTTATACTAATATTATTCATTCTTAATAGTCTAAAATTTCTCAATTAATCGCGCGCGTAAAAACGCGCATTTCCAAATTAAGCGTGATAACGCGAGACTTCCAATAAATTTTTATAACGATAGTACTAATGATTATCACTTGAGTATTTAAACATCAAATTACCTATTTTAAGACCATTGTACAAGTCTCCAATTTTTCAAATTTATTGTACCCTCGATCGATTAAAATTTCCACACACGTTTTCACTATTTTCACTAAATGAGCTTCCAAAAATTAATTTTTGAAACAAGTCACTTTAAAAATATAATGAAACTATAATTCCATGTATTTAGGTCTAATAAGAATAGAAAATAATATTCGGGACCATTGGCGAAATAAATAATTAAATAATCTCGTAACAGGAGTTTAAAATAGGTAAATTTGTGAGTTCTTATATGAGTCGAGTATTAATTCCTCAATTAACTTTTCTTAATCTACTATTAATCATTTTTAATTTTTCAATATTAATACACTCCCGATTCAAGTATAGTCTCGAAAAATGTGCACTCGTTGTTCCAAACTAAACGAATTTTTTTTTTGAAAAGTGAATTTTCCAACGAAACGCTTTAAAAACATAAAAGAGACGTTGTTCCATCTAAATGGATTTAAAATGATCGAAATAAATAATTCGGAGAAAATGAGTGAATAATTATTTAAATAACCCAATAATATTCTATAAAAATAAGAAAATTTTCGGGTCCTCACATCCTTCCCTCCTTAAAAGGAATTTCGTCCTCGAAATTCACACCTTGATTTATAAATAATCCCAAATACTTTCTCCTCCCGTGACCAATTTTCACCACTTTTAATTGTCACTTTCAAAACTCACGCTTATTGAACTTAAATATTCTCAGGTGCCATTCATGATCTTATTATAGGTCTAAGGGCTTGTAGCAATTGATTACATATCCATATACACTATAAAATCAATTAAAAGTAAGGTAAATTTTTATATGCCATAAAAGATCATAGTAGTTACACTAAATTATAATAAGTTCATCAAATCGTTTCAAAAGAAAAAGGGGAAGCAACAAGATCAAAATATGTAAAGTCGCAATACCCAACAAAAGGATAGCATCCCCTACACAAACGATTACTGTCTTCCAAAAGTTCTAGTCTATACTAAGGTAAAACTACAATCCCTGTTTGTCGAGTAAAGTTAGGTTCATCCCCACTGGTAAAGTTTCCACTATTTGGATTTCTCTTACAATCATCAGTATTAATCACTACTTCTGGCACTCGACTGATTTGTAGTGAATTTAGCAGGTTGTTGAGAATTTCCTTCTCCCTTAGAAGCTCTAGGACAATTCGAAAACTTATGCTCGATACTACCGCATCTCAGACATTTTCCTTATTTTCTCTAGCAGTCGGCTTCAGTGTGGTTAATCTTGCCACAGTATCCACAAGTTATATGGGGAGTCACGGCTTGACTAGTTTGAAATTTCCTTTTTTGTTAACCTCGCCTACCCTGATTTTCTTTTGGCGGAACTTTACTTGATGGAGTTTCTTCGGATTTTTCAAGCATCTTCACTCCTCCGGCCCCTTTTTCTATTTTAAGGGGTTGGGTAGACCTCTCAAACTATTTAGGGGTATCGCTTGGGTTACCGCTCTTTCTAGCATGAAAAGTCTTAGATTGAGACTTAGCATTTTCTACCCTCTGTGGCTTATCCAAGGCATCCGTAAAAGTGGTAATCTGGGCAGCCGCTAGGGATTCTTGGATTTCTACATTTAGCCCCTGAATAAACCTTCTTATCCTTTTCCGTTCAGTGACTACCAATTCAGGGGCAAATTTAGAAAGTTTGGTGAATCGTTCCTTATACTCGGCCACACTTAATAATCCTTGTTTCAACTTTATAAAGTCGTCCTCCCTCTTTTCCTGTACAATTGGCAGGAGGAATTTGACATTAAACTCCCTCTCAAAGTTTACCCAAGTCCAAGGAGTTTGTTCTCTTTCCCACTTTGCACTAACAACATTCTATCACGAGCGTGCCGCCCCTTCAAATTGGAAAACAGCAAAATTTACTTGCCTTTCCTCGTTATAATCTAAAGTAGTGAAAATATTAACCATCCTTTCAAACCAATTTTCCGCTACTTCGGGATCAGATCCTCCATGGAACTTAGGTGGAGCGAACTTCAGGAATCGCTCCAGGGCTCTATTTTCACCATTTTCTTGGTCCCTAGGTTGGTTGATTGGTTCAGGTCCCTGGCGCTCAACTAAGCGCTCAAGGATATTGGTCATGCGATTAATGGCCGTAGCCATTTGGTCACCCTCTTCATTTCTAGGGTTTTGGTTTGGTCCAATCACGGATCCCTTACCTCTCTCGGGAGTGCGGGGTTGCCGAAGCCTACGCCCACGCCTCCATCCACGTCCTCGCCGATTCATTTAGCAAGATTCTAAATGCATAATAAAAGAAGAATGCATAAGCACATGAATTGAAAAACAGGTGCACATTGCGAGAACACTTTAAATCAAAACATAACTATTCGCATAAGTTAGAATTCATGTCACATGTTAATGTTCATAAAATGAGTTAATAGTATCAAATACAGGTCATAGGTAAGAAAGTGTCACAAATATATGAGTACATGTAGGCAAAATACAAAAGGTCTCACGGCAGCACCACCTCTACTAGACTAGGCATGATCCAAAGAAAAATCATAAGTCTAGCTAGGAACAAAACTAGAAGGATTCACAATACCAGGCCACATCATTCGAATGATTATAAATTTCAAATTCCATTCAAAAGCCTAAGCCACTTTCTAAATTCTTAGCCAAGAACTTCCTACGAGTACAAGTTTTCCTTACTAAATTCAAGATGAAAATCCCTATACAAGTTAGGGTAATAAGTCAAACTAAAAAGAATGTAAAGATGTCTCACTTTCAAGTTCAAGGTGGAGTCCAAAGTGGTTCAAATGGTTCAACTTTTCTTTTCGGAATGTTTGGCAAGCAAAAGGATAAAGGAAGCAAAGTTCCTAACTCTCAAACTCAACAATTAATTATTTAAATTTCCTAATCTTGATTCTCCCCCAATCTAACTTGAAGATTAAAGTCTTATAGTGTTTTGTGAGCAAAATGGTACTTAAGGTAAAATCACATTGCACTTAATACACAATCAAGTCCCACAGTCTGGCATCCTAAACTTTTAAACCTAGGACACTCTACAAAGATTTGAAACCTAAGCTCTGATACCAACTGTGACGGTCCCACTTTTCCCAAGGGCGAACCCGAGGGTATCCGTGGGACACCTGCCTAACTCTGATACCAACTGTGACGCCTCCACTTCTCCCAAGGGCGAACCCCAGGGTATCCGCGGGACGCCAGCCCAACTCTCGCCAGAACTCGGTACAAATTTAAGTCAAATTTAAAATAACTAGTCGATACTAGAAGTCGAAAATATAGAGAAATATCAATTCCTTACTAAATGTTCAAGTCTTACATCAAAACTACCAAAAATATTGTACCATCCTAAAATATACAGCTTCCAAAATTGTGTAAATGAATACTTTCAAACTTCTAATCAAAGGCCATCAAGTTGACCTCTCCATAATTCCTTCCATTTCAGCTCCTGTTAAAGAAACCAAGTCTAACGGGGTGAGCGGATGCTCGTGAGGCCAAGAAAAGAAAAAAAAAATATACAAGCAGGTAATTCAAGTAACAATAAAGCTGACATGAGAGATAAAGCAATAACATTCAAGTAAATCCCGAATATTCACAAGATACATTCCAGAAGTGTACGGGAACTCTTAGGAGCTCACTTCCATTTGTTTTACCAAAGTTGTGAGAACTCGTAAAATTATTATTTTTCGACTCCTATTTTTGGCTCATTTAATTATTTACTCGAATATTTGCTTCGATTATTATTTTCTAGCCTTATTGGACTTAAATACATGTAGTTATGACTCCATTATATTTTTAAAGTGACTTGTTTCAAAAATTAATTTTTTTGAAAGCTCGATTAATGTAAATAGTGTAAACGTGTTATAAAACTTTAGCCATTTAGCAGTACAATAAGCTTGAAAATTTGGAGATATGTACAATGGTTCTAAAATAGGTAATTTTAGGTTTAAGTACTCAAATGATAGTTAGTGGTACGATCGTTACAAGAATTTCTTGAAGGTTTCACTTTATTGCGTCTAAATTGGAAATACGCGTTTTCACGCGCGCGATTAATTGAGGGACTTTGGGCCATTATTTTGGGACAATTAAGAGTGGATAATACTTGTATGAATATAAGTGCATTAGAGGTTTAATGCTTGTATGAATATAAGTGCATTAGAGGTTTAATGCACTAGTGAAACAAATGCGAGAGAAATCGAGCCCAAACGTGCCCTATTGAGAATTGACTTTGGGGATGATTGTGCACCACACATTGTGTCTTCCTTAAGAAGCTAAATTTGGACCAAACACTCTCTCTCTTAGTCTCTCTCTTGGCCGAATTCTTAGCAGCAAAACACAACACAAAGTTGTCATTTTTCATCCTCAATTCTTGCACAAAACCTTCATAGATTCACACCAAAATTGAAGATCACTTAGCTTGTCACTTGGAGAGTTCATCTAGCTATCAAAAGGAGGAGCTATTCACAGTTTTCTTGGAGCTTCTAAGAACCGAAAATTCTGCCTTGGTCTTCAACTAAATTAGGTAATGATCCAGCACTCTAATCTTGGTTTATAGAGGTTGTCTAACACCTTTAACCATATGGGTGGTTGTGTTTGTTGGAAAATATTGGAAAGTGGGCTCTATGAACTCCCACTCTTGGGTTGTTGCTGATTTTGTGGTTGATGATATTTATAATGTTGGTTTAGTGTTTGAAATGGTGGATTAATGGCGTATAATTAGTAGAAACTTCAAGGAACTCATGGGATAGAAATTTTCGATTTTGCCCCTGCCTTGTTCGGTTATTTTAAGGCCAATTTTTGATGATCTAATGGCTTGAATATGATGTTTATATGTTTAATTAGTTGTGTAAAAATTTTCATTGGAAAATATTGAGGTTTGGTTGGGCAAATGAATTTCTTTGTGAAACTAGTTAAGCTGGAAAACTGTTTTCGTGTAGCTCTGTCCAGCGATAGTGTTTCGGCCGTAACTCTGTCCTCCGACGTCAAAATTGAGTGCCGTCAGTGGCATTTGAAACTAGACATCCACATCTTTCCAATGGTATAAAATGAACGTTTTGGTTCCAGGTGTGTGAGCCAAACCAATCGTTTTAAGAAGGCTGCCCTGTTTCTCTGTTCTGCTGGAACGATTTGATGATGCTGCAACTTTAGACTTAATTTTGAGCCAGTTGCATGCTGAATCTTAAAATGATTTCTTCTGTGAAATTATAGCCCTATGAATGTATTTTCCAACACTATCAACCATGCTCAATTCCTAGTTAAATTGAGTGAGTCATGATCAAAATACGGTGACTGCCTTGTTCTTGAAACCCCTTAGATTTGGACAGATTTGATGTGAGACTCGTTGTAGTCTTACTAAATGAATTTCATGGTGTTAAACACCTACCAAATGTACTATGTATGTTCCTTAGACTTTTTTTGCACAAATGAATCATGTTTGGAGGTTTTCCTTAGCCGAATGTTTGGAAACAGAGAGAAATGGAGCTAAAGGCAGTTTTGCCTTAGTAATTTCAAAACTTTGGTTGATTGGTTAACCTTCCTGAAGGTATTTTTTCACTAAATTTGATATAGAGATACCTTTCATATAGGAGTACTATACTGAAAAATTTGGTACCAATCCAATCCCGTTTCGATACCTAACTGAAGTCCCAAAGTTGAAAGCTCAAATCTGGAAATTGTTCACCAGTTTTGAATTTTTCCCTAACTTTGAACTACCGTATCTCAGTGCTCGAAACTCCGATTCTTGATATGATTTTTCTGTTAAAAACCTTACTTGCAACTCTAATTGAGTTACAAATTTCAGAGACTAGCTCGTAACGTGTGAATTTTACCGAATTTTCAAAGTTGGCCAAAAACCAACTTAAATCTGTCTTATGAACCTAAAACAGTAATTTTGACCCCATTTTTGATTATCTTCCATTTCGAATCATGGAAAAGTGTTCTAAGAACTTTTAGTATTTTCAAAGAGGTTTCCAACGGTACCAAGTTTTCCAATTTTTGACATATAAAATGTGAGATACGATTTTTCAAAATATCGTATCAAAACTGAAAATTTTCCGAATTCCAAAGGAAGGAAGTTTTCAAGCATTCCTTATCCCTTCGATATTACTTGAACGTTTATACTTGATTTTCCAAAATAAAAAAACTCAATCGCTCTTGTACTTTAAGAAACTTCAATTGAACCTCGATTTACGAGTAATTGAGATTCGTTTTCATGAAATTTCCTTAGATTGTACTAGTGTACAATCTTCCTTGATAATTGGGATATATGAGTGATGCTTCACTATTATTTGCTCAGACGCACACGAGAACCTTCAAGAGAATCCTACAGTGAACACTTGAACTTCTGAAAAATATTTCTTCTTGATTTACTCGGTGAGTGTCAAGTGTATGACTACTTGAACTCTATGGACTTGATTCATGCTTGATTTACCTGATTACATGTTTAGCCTACCTGGTTTTAAAAAATGAAGTCGTGTGTGTACTTTATCGCACTCGTTCTCATTTGAAACAAATGACTCATGTTTAACATGATTTGCCTGGTTTACATGACCTGAAATACATGCTTAAACCTGTCAAATGCTTGAATACATGACATGGTATGCTTTGGCTGCATACGTCATTGGAATGAATCTCTTCGACACTTACATGATGCATGGGGGACGCCTAAACTCACAGGCCGACCTTGGAACTCGAGCCGGCATGGGTTTGGTCGGGAACCTCGGTGAGTCATGAGATTCACATGATAAGGTTGATCTATTGAGAGATCTTGCTTGGCATACTCGTGAAGTATCGCCTTATAAATGTCATGCGGGTCCGAAACGGTGTATGGTGGACGGATGAGAAGTAAGTGGTGATCTATGGTTTGGAAATATCAATCCGGTTGACGGAGAGTCATCGCGGGAAGATATACGAATGAACTGGCAAAGCAAGTGGAACTTAGCTCCTGAAAGTTATCATATCCTTGAATTGTTTCTGTTTACATTTTGTTGGCATTATTAATTATTTGCAAGTTATCACTTGAACTGTTACTTGAGCTTGTTACCTGAACTATGTGCCTGTATGTGTGTTCTTGGCCTCACGAGCGTTTTGCTCACCCTATATATTTGTTTTCCTTAACAGGGTTGAACTTGGAGGTGTACTGGAGAAACCCTCCTGACGTGCTTTTGTTTAGAATTTCTATTATATTTTAGCTATGCCCTTGGTTTTGGGTTGTACTTCTGGAATTAAAATGTAACTTTTGGGGCGTGATGTATATTTGGGATTCATGATGTACTCTGAACACCCGACGTGCGGGTTGGTTAATGGATGAATATTGTTAAGTTTGAACGCTTCCGCATTTACTGTATTTAAGTTATTTACGTGTGTTGTGTAGTTCGATAATAAGCTTGAATAGAATTGCTTGAGTCCTGGCGAGAGTTAGGCAAGCGTCCCGCGGATACCCTTTGGTTCGCCTTGGGGAGAAGTGGGGGCGTCACAGTTGGTATCAGAGCTTAGGTTTTAGATCTCTATAATGTATTCTAGGTTTAAAAGTTTAGGATGCCGGACTGTGGAACATGTTGGGAAGTTAAGTGACAACTTGTGAAAATGTAAACTAGACCCTAGGTTTGAATTAGTGGATGGTAAGGAGTCTTGATCTTGTGTGATACATGTGGGATAGTACGAAATGATCAGACCTAGTTTATTGAAAATATCTGGACCTACATGAGCTTTTACTTTTAAGAGTAAGCTATGGGAGGAAAGGGTGATATTAAATTGTTTCGGGACGCCTTCCGGTGGTCCATTATCGAGAAAGACCTAAGGGAGCATTGGAGAGATAATCCAATTCACAGAACTCAGATTTCATGTGATTTTCAAAGGATTTGCTCATACCCAAATAATGAGGTGTTAATAGTGGTTGATTATTAAAAGTGGTTATCCGAGAAAATTAGGGTGATTCGAGGGGATAATCGAGAACTGAGAGTAATTGCGGATGCCTAGATTACTAGAATTCCTAAAGTGGAAATTGAGATACTTAAGGAGCGGGAAAGATAAAGGCTCCTCGTGAGAAGTTTTAAACAGCTAAGAATCGACTTGTTAGGGTTGTGTTCGAAATTAAAGACAGGATGGATAAGTCGATGGTTGGGTGTGTAACCTTGGTTGAACAAATGGAGAATGACAAGATATTAGATAAGGGACATGAGATCTAAAACTACTAGTGCTGGAAATGAAAATGATCCTACGGAGGTAGTGAAGACTTTTGGCCTGCCAATCACTAAGTTAGTGATTTAAATTATTTTAATAGTTCTGCCAAAGATAGACGGGGTGACGCTCGCTTAAAAGGCCATTGCATCTTGTATCTTGTTTCACTACGTTTCCTATCTTTTGAGGCAATTAAACGTTACTCATGACATGCTTGACTTTACTGCTTTATGAATTCAAATCCATGATTGGGTTGTACACATTTGCGATTATTTTGGTGTCTTCCTTTTTACTCTTGTATTTGTTTGGCGTGATAAAGGTGTCACTTTTCAAACTCTGTTTATGTGCACTCACTTTATGTCATGCCTTTAAACATGTTACATTTATGGGTGGTTAAAGGAGTGAAAAAAAGATCGAGGGCGAGGGGTTAAACAACTCCAAACCCAAGGGGGCAATTATAGAGTGACTGCTAGACTGAACCAAAACCCTAGAAATGAAGGAAAATAATCACGTGATTATTGCTATTAACTAGATGATTGATGCCCTAGCACGATTAGTGGAGCACTAAAGCTCTAAACCAATCAACCATTTTGGGGACCAAGAGATGTGAAAATGGAATGATTCTTGATGTCCGCCTATCCAGGTTTTACGGAGAACCTAATTTCAAAATAATAAGATTGATTTGAAAGGATGCAATAAGTAACTAATGAGACTAAGAGATTATAATCTCTTCTCGAATAACTTCATAAACAAGCATTGGAGAGTGAAGTAAGACATGAAAACACTATATCAAGGAATAGAGTCCCCGTATCTAGTTGTTTCGTGAGTAATTGTAGTAATTTTATGGAGACTTAAGAGCTCACCCATGTTTAGCAGAGAATAGCTAAGATTTATATTTCGCAACGACCTCTAAGCGAAAGAATGCAAGAGTAATATGGCTCGAATTTCCATTATGAATAGCTACTCATTTTGATCCTTTGATTTGCCTGGTAGGCTAGCATCTGAGTTAAGCCAACTGGTGAGATGACAACTTTGGAAGAAATACGTAAGGAAATGGATATTCTTCGAAATGAGGTAGAATTTCAAAAGAAATTGGCTGAGTAATGGGAAGGACGGTGGAAACAAGAATATGCAGAGAAAACTGAGCTGCTACGTAAAAATATAGAACTGGAGAAGGAATACAAGGAAAATTCTCAAACTGGTCAAGCCGTCACTTTTCACACAAAATGTGGATACTGTGGTAAGATGAATCACACTGAGGACAAGTACTGGATAAAGCAAGGAAAGTGTCTGTGGTACGGTAGTATCAAGCATAAGATTTCGAATTGCCCTGGTAACCCTAACGAAAAGAAGAAATATTCAGCAGCCAACTAGACCCGCTACAAAGCTATCAAGTGCCAGATAGAAGTAATTAGTACTAATGGTTATGAAGGGGGTTCTAGTAGTGGAAGTTTTATGAGTGAGGATGTTTTGACTACACTCGAGGGATAGGGGTTGTAGTACCCTAGACTAGACTAGCACTTTTGGGGATTTAATCTTTTGTATAAAGGAAAGTCTTTTGTTATTTTGTATCTTGGCAACTTGACACGTTTTGGTATAATCTTATTGTTTTCCTTTTCCTTTTGAAATGATTTGATAAACATATCCCGAATTGATATAACTATTACAATTTTTCCATGACATATTGAGATATACCTTATTTTTAATTAATCTCATGGTTTATATATATACAGTTACATTTTGCCCTATACCTTTAGTGCTTTTAACTCGAGATATGGGCATTTTGAATTTGCCGTGATGTCGTTTGAGTTAACGAATGCACCTGCTGCTTTTATGGATTTAATGCATAGGGTCTTTAAACCCTATCTAGATCAATTCGTGGTAGTGTTCATTGATGATATATTGGTGTATTCTAAGAATGTGAAGAATCATGAGAAGCATTTGAGAATCGTTTTGCAAACTTTGAGGGAACATCAATTATATGCTAAGTTTAGCAAGTGCGAGTTCTGGTTAAAAGAAATGACTTTCTTGGGACACATAGTTTCTAAGAATGGGATTAAAATGAATCCAGTTAAAGTGAAAGCTGTTTCGAAATGGAAACGACCGGAAAACCCTACCAAGGTTCGGAGTTTTATTGGATTAGCAGGGTATTACCGGAAATTCATTCAGAATTTTTCGAAAATTGCTGGACCCATGACTAAATTGATCAAGAAAAATGGGAAGTTTATATGGAGTCCTAAGTGTGAAAAAAGTTTTCAGAAATTGAAAAGATGGTTGACAAGGGCGCCTGTGTTAGCTTTACCAAACGGAAAGGATAGTTTTGTGATTTACACAGATGCATCTAAAGAAGGATTGGGGTGTGTTCTAATGCAAAATGACAGAGTGATAGCATATGCCTCTAGAAAATTGAAACCGCATGAAGGGAATTACCCGACTCATGATTTGGAGTTAGCAGCTGTGGTCTTTGCTTTAAAGAAATGGAGGCATTATTTGTACGGGGTAACATTTGAGGTTTTTACAGATCACAAAAGCCTTAAATACTTGTTTTCTCAAAAGGAGATGAATTTGAGGCAACGTAGATGGATGGAATTTTTGGAAGACTATGATTGCACTATTAAGTACTATCCTGGGAAGGCCAATGTAGTGGTCGATGCTTTGAGCCGTCATGTGCAAATGGCTGGATTGATGATTAAGGAGTTTCAATTATTGGAAGAAGTGAGTTATTGGAATCCTCGATTGGAACCAAGGAAGGTAATTTTGGGGAATATTATAGTAACTTCCACTTTATTGGAACGCATTAAGAAATTTTAAGAAAAGGACACTGAAATACAAAAATGGGTGGAAAAGGTTAAAAAGGGAGACAAGACAGATTTTAATCTGGGCTCAAATGGAATATTGAGATTTCGGAATAGGGTGGTTGTGCCAAAGGATGAAGGACATAAAAAGAAAATTTTAGAAGAGACACACCGATCAAAGTTTACGGTAAACCCGGGAGGGAATAAAATGTACAAAGAGTTAAAGAGTCTGTATTGGTGGAAGAACATGAAGAAGGAGATTGCTCAATTTGTCCAAATATGCTTAATTTGTCAACAGGTCAAAACCGAACATCAGAAACCATCGGGACTTTTGCAACCTCTAGAAATACCTGAATGGAAATGAGAGAATATCACCATGGATTTTGTATCGGGATTACCAAGAACACAGAGAGGCCATGATGTGATTTGGGTAATAGTTGATAGATTGACCAAATAGGCTCATTTTCTGCCGATTAACATGAAATACCCATTGGAGAAATTAACCAAACTGTATTTGGACGAGATCATTAGATTACATGGAATCCCTGTCAGTATCGTGTCGGATAGAGATTCGAGATTTGTTTCGAGGTTCTGGCAAAAGATGCAAAGGGTATTGGAGACTAAGTTGAACTTTAGTACCACTTATCATCCCCAGACTGATGGACAGTCGGAGAGGATAATTCAAACACTTGAGGACATGTTAAAGACTTGTGTTCTGGACTTTGGAGAGAATTGGAGTAAGTTTTTGACTTTAGTAGAATTTGCCTATAACAATAGTTTTCACTCTTCCATTCAGATGGCCCCATATGAGGCGCTTTATGGTCGGAAGTGTAGGTCCCCGATTTGTTGGGATGAAATGGGTGAACGGAAGATCTTAGACCCAACCACAGTGCTTTGGATTGAGGAATCTAATGAAAAGGTAAAGTTGGTACGACAAAGAATTCAAACCGTTCAGAGTCATCAAAAGAGTTATGCAGATAATCGGAGAAAGGATTTGGAGTTTACTGTTGGAGATTTGGTATTTCTCAAGATTATACATTTGAAAGCAAGTTTGATGTCCGGAAAAGGAAAGAAGTTACTACCAAGGTTTGTAGGGTCTTACAAGATTATCCAACGTGTGGGGAGTGTAGCCCATAAGTTGGAGTTACCGCTGAGTTTATCTCGAATTCATAATGTGTTTCATGCATCAATGTTTAAGAAGTACCATTCGGACCCTTCACATGTCTTGCAACCAGAAAATGTTGAGATTGATGAGACTTTGACCTATGAGGAGAAACCGGTTAAACTTCTGGATAGGAAGGTGAAGGAATTGAGAAATAAACAGATACCATTAGTAAAGGTCCTCTGGAAGAACCATGGGTTGGATGAAGCAATTTGGGAGGTCGAAAAAGCAATTCGAGAAAAGTATCCAAACCTGTTCGTCAATCAAGGTAAATTTCGAGGACGAAATTTTCTTAAAGGGGAGAGAATGTGAGGACTCGTAAAATTATTATTTTTCGACTCCTATTTTTGACTCATTTAATTATTTACTCGAATATTTGCTTCGATTATTATTTTCTAACCTTATTGGACTTAAATACATGGAGTTATGACTCCACTATATTTTTAAAGTGACTTGTTTCAAAAATTAATTTTTTTGAAAGCTCGATTAATGTAAATAGTTTAACGTGTCTGAAAACTTTAGCCATTTGGGAGTACAATAAGCTTGAAAATTTGGAGACATGTACAATGGTTCTAAAATAGGTAATTTTAGGTTTAAGTACTCAAATGATAGTTAGTGGTACGATCGTTACAAGAATTTCTTGAAGGTTTCACTTTATCGCGCCTAAATTGGAAATACGCGTTTTCACACGCGCGATTAATTGAGGGACTTTGAGCCATTATTTTGGAACAATTAAGAGTGGATAATACTTGTATGAATATAAGTGCATTAGAGGTTTAGTGTACTAGTGAAACAAATGCGAGAAAAATCGAGCCCAAACGCGCCCTATTGAGAGTTGACTTTGGGGATGATTGTGCACCACACATTGTGTCTTCCTTAAGAAGCTAAATTTGGATCAAACACTCTCTCTCTTGGCCGAATTCTTAGCAGCAAAATACAACACAAAGTTGTCATTTTTCATCCTCAATTCTTGCACAAAACCTTCATAGATTCACACCAAAATTGAAGACCACTTAGCTTGTCACTTGGAGAGTTCATCTAGCTATCAAAAGGAGGAGCTTTTCAAGGTTTTCTTGGAGCTTCTAAGAACTGAAAATTCTGCCTTGGTTTTCAACTAAATTAGGTAATGATCTAGTACTCTAATCTTGGTTTATAGAGGTTGTCTAATACCTTTAAGCTCTTGCATCCATATGGGTGGTTGTGTTTGTTGGAAAATATTGGAAAGTGGGCTCTATGAACTCTCACTCTTGGGTTGTTGCTGATTTTGTGGTTGATGATATTTATAATGTTGGTTTAGTGTTTGAAATGGTGGATTAATGGCGTATAATTAGTAGAAACTTCAAGGAACTCATGGGATAGAAATTTTCGATTTTGCCCCTGCCTTGTTCGGTTATTTTAAGGCCAATTTTTTATGATCTAATGGCTTGAATATGATGTTTATATGTTGTATTAGTTGTGTAAAAATTTTCATTGGAAAATATTGAGGTTTGGTTGGGCAAATGAATTTCTTTGTGAAACTAGTCAAGCTGGAAAACGGTTTCCGTGTAGCTTTGTCCAGCGATAGTTTTTTGGCCGTAACTCTGTCCTCCGACTTCGAAATTGAGTTCCGTCAGTGGCATTTGAAACTAGACATCCACACCTTTCCAACGGTATAAAATGCACATTTTGGTTCCAAGTGTGTGAGCCAAACCAATCGTTTTAAAAAGGCTGCCCTGTTTCTCTGTTCTGCTGGAACGATTTGATGATGCTGCAACTTTAGACTTAATTTTGAGCCAATTGCATGCTGAATCTTAAAATGATTTCTTCTGTGAAATTATAGCCATATGAATGTATTTTCCAACACTATCAACCATGCTCAATTCCGAGTTAAATTGAGTGAGTCATGATCAAACTACAGTGACTGCCTTGTTCTTGAAAACCCTTGGATTTGGACAGATTTGATGTGAGACTCGTTGTAGTCTTACTAAATGAATTTCTTGGTGGTAAACACCTACCAAATGTACCATGTATGTTTCTTAGACTTTTCTTGCACAAATGAACTATGTTTGGAGGTTTTCCTTAGCCGAATGTTTGGAAACAGAGAGAAATGGAGTTAAAGGCAGTTTTGCCTTAGTAATTTCAAAACTTTGGTTGATTGGTTAACCTTCCCGAAGGTATTTTTTCACGAAATTTGATAGAGAGATACCCTTCATATAGGAGTACTATACTGAAAAATTTGGCACCAATCCAAGTCCGTTTCGATACCTAACTGAAGTCCCAAAGTTGAAAGCTCAAATCTGGAAATTGTTCACCAGTTTTGAATTTTTCCCTAACTTTGATCTACCGTATCTCAGTACTCGAAACTCCGACTCTTGATCCGCTTTTTCTGTTAAAAACCTTACTTGCAACTCTAATTGAGTTACAAATTTCAGAGACTAGCTCGTAACGTATGAATTTTGCTTAATTTTTAAAGTTGGCCAAAAATCAACTTAAATTTGCCTTATGAACCTAAAACAGTAACTTTGAGCCCATTTTTGAATATCTTCCATTTAGAATCATGGAAAAGTGTCTTCTAAGAACTTTTAGTATTTTCAAAGAGGTTTCCAACGGTACCAAGTTTTTCAATTTTTGACATGTTTTGAATGTGAGATACGATTTTTCAAAATATCGTATCAAAACTGAAAATTTTCCGAATTCCAAAGGAAGAAAGTTTTCAAACACTCCTTATCCCTTCGATATTACTTGAATGTTTATACTTGATTTTCCAAAATAAAAAAATTCGATCGCTCTTGTACTTTAAGAAACTTCAGTTGAACATCGATTTACGAGTAATTGAGGTTCGTTTTCATGAAATTTCCTTAGATTGTACTAGTGTACAATCTTCCTTGATAATTGGGATATATGAGTGATGTTTCACTATTATTTGCTCAGGCGCACACGAGAACCTTCAAGAGGATCCTACAGTGAACACTTGAACTTCTAGAAAATATTTCTTCTTGATTTGCTCGGTGAGTGTCAAGTGTATAACTACTTGAACTCTATGGACTTTATTCATACTTGGCTTACCTGATTACATGCTTAGCCTACCTGGTTTTAAAAAAATGGAGTCAAGTATGTACTTTATCGCACTCGTTCTCATTTGAAACAAATGACTCATGTTTAACATGGTTTGCCTGGTTTACATGACCTGAAATACATGCTTAAACCTGTCAAATGCTTGAATACATGACATGGTATGCTATGGCTGCATACGTCATTGGAGTGAATCTCGTCGACACTTACATGATGCATGGGGGACGCCCAAACTCATACGCCGACCTTGGAACTCGAGCCGGCATGGGCTTGGTCGGAAACCTCAGTGAGCCATGAGATTCACATGATAAGATTGATCTATTGAGAGATCTTGCTTGGCATACTCGTGAAGTATCGCCTTATAAATGTCGTGCGGGCCCGAAGCGGTGTATGGTGAACGGATGAGAACTAAGTGGTGATCTACGGTTTGAAAATATCAATTCGGTTGACGGAGAGTCATCGCGGGAAGATATACGAATGAACTGGCAAAGCAAGTGGAACTTAGCTTCTGATAGCTATCATATCCTTGAATTGTTTCTGTTTATATTTTGTTGTAATTATTAATTACTTGCAAGTTATCACTTGAACTGTTACTTGAGCTTGTTACCTGAACCATGTGCCTGCATGTGTGTTCTTGGCCTCACGAGCGTTTTGCTCACCCTGTAAATTTGTTTTCCTTAACAGGGTTGAACTTGGAGGTGTACTGGAGAAACCCTCCTGACGTGCTTTTGTTTAGGATTTTTATAATATTTTGGCTATGCCCTTGGTTTTGGGTTGTACTTCTGGAATTGAAATATAATTTTTGGGGTGTGATGTATATTTGGGATTCATGATGTACTCTGAACACCCGACGTGCGGGTTGGTTAATGGATGAATATTATTAAGTTTGAACGCTTACGCATTTACTGTATTTAACTTATTTACGTGTGTTGTGTAGTTCGATAATAAGCTTGAATGGAATTGCTTGAATCCTGGCGAGAGCTAGACAGGCGTCCCGCGGATACCCTTTGGTTCGTCTTGGGGAGAAGTGGGGGCGTCACAAAAGTCCCATCGAATAGTCCGTAGAACTTTATTTATTCCATTTATGATTATGAGTCGAATGAGAGGTACCTCCCACCCGAATCGGTTTGGTACATACTATCGCTCAGTGATCTATTATACGTTTATGGTCTTGAGTCGAATGAGAGGTACCTCCCACCCGAATTGGTGTGGTATATACTATCGCTCAGTGGTCGATAAGACATCGCTCCAATCGACTTATGTTTTGCTCATAGTTCTGAGTCAAATGAGAGGTACCTCCCACCCAAATTGGTGTGGTACATACTATCGCTCAGTGATCGATTATATATTTATGATCCTGAATCGAATGAGAGGTACCTCCCACCCGAATTGGTGTGGTACATACTATCGCTCAGTGGTCGATGAAACATCGCTTCAATCGATTTAGAAAGGTTTAGGGTTTTGAGACGACATGAGAAGTACCTCCCACCCGGATCGGTGTGGTACATACTATTCGCTCAAAACTCATGAGTTAAACATATTCATGTACAATTACCAATCATTGTTTATGGTTCTGAGTCGACATGAGAGGTACCTCCCACCCGAATCGGTGTGATGCATGCTATCACTCAAGGAACCGATTTTAGCACTGAGACGGTATGAGAGGCACCTCTCACCTGAACCGGTGTGGTACATGCTTCCGCTCAGAACTTACGAGTTAAACGTGTTCATGTTATTCAAGCATTTGATATATCCAAGCGATAAAGTACATACTCGGTTCGGCAAGTTTACGTATCATGTATAATACTTGTACAACTAATATCTCAATGACATAAGCATTTAACACATACTTGACACTCACCAGGTAGCAAGAATAAGTAGGTTCAATTTGAAGTTCAAGCGTCCACCATGGGATTCTCTTGAAGGTTCTCGTGTGCGCCTGAGCAAATAATAATAGACTATCATTCAAATATCCCCACTATTGAGGAAGATCGTATCATAGTACAATCTTAGAAAAATCTCGTGAAACGAGCCTTAATTATCCTAAATCGAGACTCTCAAGCGGGGTTTCAAAGTACAAGAGAAATTAAGTCTACATCATAGAAATCAAGGATAAAACATTTGAATAATATCGAAGGAATAAGGAGTATTTGAAAAACTCCATTTCCTTGGAATTTGAAAATTTTCTATTTTGATATGAATTTTTGAAAAATCGTATCTCATTTTTTGTAAGTCCAAAATTGGAAAACTTGGTACTGTTGGAAACCTCTTTGAAAGTACTAAAAGTTCTTAGAAGACACTTTTCCATGAATCTAAGTGGAAGGCATTCAAAAATGGGCTTAAATTTACAGTTTCAGGGTGCTCAGAATTGTGCTGGGGTTGGTTTTTCGCTAACTTTGGAAATTCGGTAAAATTCATACGTTGCAAACCAGCTTCCGAACTTTATAAATCAATTAGAGTTCCAAGTAAAGTTTAGGATAGAACAAGCAGATCAAGAATCGGAGTTTTGAGCACCGAGATACGGTCGCTCAAAGTTGGAGGAAAAACGAAACTGTTAAGCTAGTTTCCAGATTTGAGTTCCAAACTTTGGAACTTTAGTTTGGTAGCAAAATGGACTCGAAACGGCACCAAATTTGGTATGAATATACTAACATATAATGGCCACTCCTTTGCCAAATTTCATAGAAAAATATGAACGGGAAGTCGGTTAACAAAACCGTTGAAATCGCAAGAAATTCGAAGGCTAAGCTGCCTTTGAGCTTCTGTTTTGCCGTTTTCCCAACATTTGGCCAAGAAACGACTCAAACATGATTCATTCTAGTAGGTAATGTCTAAAATATGTCCAAGGTACATTTGATAGGTAATTTACACCAAGAAATTTCGAATAACAAGTCCCAAATCATTGCTAGTTCAAATCTGTCCAAATGTAAGGTATTCCTTAACCAGACCAGATTCGAGTTTTGATCATAAATCCCTCAATTCAACTCAGAATTGAGCGTGGTTAGTGGCGTTGGAAAATAGACTCATAAGGTTACATTTTCTCAGAAGAAACCATTTTCAAAATCAGTCCATAACCAGCTCGTTCGTGAGCATTAAGTTGCAGCTCATGAGCTGCCTTCCAGGAAGCAACGAAACAGGACAGTGGATTTCAAATGAATGGTTTGGCTAGCTCAAGTAGAACCAGGACATGAATTTATACCAACGGAAAGCTGGGAATGTCTAGTTTCCAATGCCACAAACAGAACTCGATTCTGACATTGGAGCAACAGGTTACAGCTAAAACAAGAAGACTGCCTGGGCAGTGACGGGATTCAAATTCCAGATTTTCAAGCTTTCAAATTTCTGACATTTGGGTGATCAAATCATATTATTTTTCAATGAAACTTTTTACACAACCAATATAACATGTAAAAAATATAAACAAGCCATTATAACCTCAAAATTTGGCATTAAAGTGCTTGAACAAGGCAGGGGCAAAATGGTCACTTTTGGTCATTGCACCATCTTGGAGTTTCTTACAATAAACCAACATTATACCACTAATTTAAGCACTAAACCAACATGATTATCATCATCAACCACCAAATCAGTTCATCAACCAAAGTGGGAGTTCATAGAGCCCACACACCAAAATCCAACATAAATAAAGCTACCCACAGGAGCTTATATGTGCAATAGAACTTCCATAAATCAAGATTTTAAGGCTGGATCGTCACTTACTTCACTAGATGTTCAAGGCAGAAATTTTTGGCCTTCTTGAGCCAAAGAAAAACCGTGAGAGCAGCCTCTTTTCCTAGCTCAAAGTGCTCTCCAAGTGATTAGTTAAGTGTAGTTAAATTTTGGTGTGATTTGGAGAAGATTTGGTGAAGAAATGATGAAGGAAAATTGATGAAGCAAGTTTGGTTCTTGCTCTTTGAGATGCACGGCTGAAATGGAGGAAAAAGAAGAGATGTTGAACGCCACTTTAGTTGAGGAATTGAAGGGTTTTGATCTAGTGTGATGCACCCATGAGGAGCTTAATAATGTGTGGTCCAAAATGCTCCAAAAATCAACTAAGGATAGTGCGCGTATACGCGCGCTTCGTGCTCAATTCCTTTCGAATTCATTTCACTAGTGCCCTAAACCTCTAATGTACTTTCATTTACACTAATATTATTCATTCTTAATAGTCTAAACTAATAGTCTAAAATTTCTCAATTAATCGCGCGCGTAAAAACGCGCATTTCCAAATTAAGCGCGATAACGCGAGACCTCCAAGAAATTTTTATAACGATAGTACTAATGATTATCACTTGAGTATTTAAACATAAAATTACCTATTTTAAAACCATTGTACAAGTCTCCAATTTTTCAAACTTATTGTACCCTCGTCGATTAAAATTTCCACACACGTTTTCACTAAACGAGCTTCCAAAAATTAATTTTTGAAACAAGTTACTTTAAAAATATAATGAAACTATAATTCCATGTATTTATGTCTAATAAGGATAGAAAATAATATTCGGGGCCATTGGCGAAATAAATAATTAAATAAACTCGTAATAGGAGTTTAAAATAGGTAAATTTGTGAGTTCTTACATGAGTCGAGTATTAATTCCTCAATTAACTTTTTTTAATCTACTATTAATCATTCTTAATTCTCCAATATTAATACACTCCCGATTCAAGTATAGTCTCGAAAAACATGCACTCGTTGTTCCAAACTAAACGAATTTTTTTTTTGAAAAGTGAATTTTCCAACAAAACGCTTTAAAAACATAAAAGAGACGTTGTTCCATCTAAATGGATTTAAAATAGTCGAAATAAATAATTCGGAGAAAATGAGTGAATAATTATTTAAATAACCCGGTAATATTCTATAAAAATAAGAAAATTTTCGGGTCCTCACAGTACCACTCCACTCATTGTTTCTTACTTGATTTCTGTACATGAAATCTGTGATTTGAATAACTGTACTATCTGTTTGTTCTGTTTGAGACGAGGGTGTACATTATCACACTCGTTGTCTCATCTGTCTGCGTATTTACTGTGTACATTTGACTCTGTTATCTGTGCTTAATCTGGCGTCGGTTGGAGACTTGTATCCAACGATCTTTCTGTAACCTTTGAGCTCAAAACCTGTGGCTAGTTACTCGAGTCGAGCCGGCAAGGGCCAGGTCGATTAGATAACAAACCACAGTGTTCTGTTTCTGGGAATCTTTGGGTATTGAGACTCTTGATTCTGGTATACTCGAGTATTACCACTTCTGCTTCTGTTGAGGTGTTCGGGCCTGGTAAGGAGTATGTTTGGTAGACGAGATTTGGCGTAAAGTAGGGTCTACGGACATGTTGGTTCTATATACGTTGACGGAGAGTCAACGGGTTTGGATCAAGTACTGCAATGAAAATCTGGCTTCTGAGAGCCACCTGTATCCTCCCTATTTGAATCACTGTGTCTAACTGCTTTACCTTATATCTAGCATGTGTATCTGATTGGTTAAACGTGGAATGCCATGATTTTACTCCTATATGTTTGGTACCTCATTGAGCGAAAACTCACTCCTCGTTATCTTTGTTTTCTTACAGGAACCATTTTGGAAATCATAATTTTTGGTAGCTAGTTAGATATTCTTTTGTTTTTTTTGTATAGCTTCTCGACAGTTAGAAACCCTAAATGTATTTTAATCGAATGTTTCGTTTGATTTGTAAAGTTACTAATGTGTATATATACAAGTGTTTCCTCATGTTTATATGGTACTTTTACTTGGGAATGTTTACTCTCTAATGTTAGTTAAAGCTTACTTGTACTTGGTTGGGTTTCGGACAAGCGCGAAAATTGAACGAGGAAAGAAGAAAATTTTGCTGGGAACTGTTCACAAAATCCGGCCGAGTATTTGGCCGGATTTGCTGGGAAATTTGAAAATTTTGAGTTGAGCTATTGCCTTCAATCCAGCTAGGAATCCGGCCGGGTATTCGGCCAGAAACCGGTCGAATTGTGACGTGACAGTTACTGTTCATTTTCAGTTTCGTTTCATTTTCCGTTCTCCTTTTGTTGAAGTGTTTAATCAAAATCCAGTACTACCGTTTGGTTTGGTAACTTCTATTTTGGGCTTGATGGTCTCCAATTGTTTGTTTCTTTGGGTTTTATGGCGCGTACTATAGGGTTTGTAAGATTCAACTCCGTAGTCCTGACGAAAATTGGGCAGGAGGTCCGTTGAATCCTTTGATTCGTCTTAGGAAAAAGTGGGGCTGTCACATGATCCATCACGATTCATTAAATTCAAACCAAAGAATAGTAGAAAAGTGAAATTTGGAGATGATAGAAAAGCTAAAACTATTGAAATAAGAGACGTTGGTAAATATGGTACAACTTTCATTCATAATATTTTTTTAGTTGACAATTTGGGATATAACTTGTTAAGTGTTAACCAACTATATGATAGAAACTTTTATGTACTATTAAAAAATATGAATGTTTGATTCTTGATTCCAGTTTCAATATTATTTTCAAAGGAAAAAGGTACAATATATTTATGTGATTTTTCTTAAGAAAATTGATTTTGGTAATTTCAAACGTCTTAAAATTTCAATTAATGATCTTTGGTTGTAGCATAGAAGATTTTATCATTTTAACATGGATTTACTAATGGGATTTTCAAAAAGAATCTTGTAAGAGATTTACCAAAAATTAAATTAAAAAATGATAAGATTTGTGATACTTGTCAATTTGGAAAACAAATCAAGATATCTTTTAAATCCAAAAATTATATTTTTACTACTAGACCTTTAGTGTTTTTACATCTTGATTTATTTGATCCAACACAAATTATTAGTTTGGGTAGTAAAAGATGTCGTTTTATGATTATTGATGATTATTCTAGATATACTTGTGTTATATTTCTTGCTTACAAGGATGATACTTTCAAAAAATTTGTTTCTTTGTTTGTAAAAGTTCAAAATTTGCCAAAGTTGATTATTGTGAAAATTAGAAGTGACAATGGATCGGAATTTAAATATTATGATTTTCTGAAATTTTGTGATCACACCGATATTTTACGTGAGTTTTCAATTGTCAAGACCTCTCAACAAAATGTTATTATTGAAAGAAAAAATAGGACTCTTTAAGAGACTGTCAGAATTATGATTACTGAATTTGATTTGCCAAGATATTTTTGGACCGAAATGGTAAACATTGCTTGTTATGTGATGAATAGAGTTCTCTTAAGACCTACTTTGAATAAAACTCATGAATTTCTTTTTGGTTAAAAAAACCCATTGTTGGATACTTTTAAGTTTTTTGTTTCAAATGTTTTATTTTGAATGTCAAAGAACATCTTGAAAATTTTGATAAGAAAACCGATGAAAGCATTTTCTTGAGGGAAAAAAGTCATAGTACCCCTCAAACTATTAGTCAGGTGAACTTTTTGCCCCCAAATAATTATAAGTAAACTTTTGGTCCCCGATCTATCCAAAGTACAAAATATTAGACTTTTTGTCAAATACAGCAGTTAATACCGATGGAAACTATGACCCCGTGAGACGCATACCGAAATATGAAGGGCATTTTTATTCACAATGAGCTGTGTTCCACTAGGTAAAATGGGACTTCTTCCCGAACAAAGAGTTGAACGAAGAAAAACTCCATTGTAGCCAAAGAGGTTGCCGAACTGGAAGCATGTGAGAAACCAACAATCTGCCTTTCCCATTGTGTAGGTGTGAGAAAGTGACGAGCGTCATAACTTCGTGGACCTTAAGGAATCCTGGGCGGAGATTTACGGTATGCGTGAATGGTGGCTGCAGATTTTGGTAGTGGATCGACAAGAAGATGTGCAGCCAGTTAAGGGAGATCATACCTGGCTTTCTGAAAAGAATTAATTTAACTGAACAATAAAGAGATAGGTACGAAGAAGAAGTAAGAAGACAAGAAAAGAAAATCGCAAAATTGAAGGTCAAAGTGAAAGAACTAGAAAAAGAAATCCGTAGCAAGAAGTGGGTGAACAAGTGTTTGATAAGATTGCTTTTGTTAACATGGATGCTTACAACTGTACTCTTAGTTAGTTGGGGCAAAAAAAATGGAAATCCCATGGTTTTTAGGCAAATAGAAGGAGTAGTATGAAGATGAATCAAGTGGATCTATGTTATGATTTTTTTACTCTGTAATGATTGTATCCGTAGAAAGGCAATGAAATCTAAGTTTTGATTTGTTGAATGAAAAAATCAGGCATGCTTTGTTGGAAAAAATCAGCCTATATTTGCAAGGCTTTGTTGTTTGGTTGAGAGTGTTGTAGTTTATTTCGTGTACATTTATGGTTGAAGTACAATTCCATTAATTAAATATACTAACTAGACAAAGACATGAAAAAGTGCAAAAGTGGGGTAAGCAAATATAAAAATCATTATATTCTATTGACCCTATATACACAATACTGCTGTCAATGGTCTACAAAAATATATCCAGAATACAAAACATAATCACCACTAACAAACAGTTGATTGGAATTCATCCACTAACATCCAACAAGATTGGAGATTGTAAAACAAAAAATTGTTTGCAAAAAATGTGTTGTGGTCCCCCTTCCATCAGCTCTTGACTGTTGCCCCTCTTCCATCAGCTCTTTCCATCCCATTTCTTTTCTAGTTTGTCTTCCTCTCCCTCTATCTCATCCACTCCACTTTCCTTTCCAAGGACCAACTGTGAACGGTGGCTTCTTACCTAAATATGCATAGTTACCATTTATGGCTCCCTTTTCTGCATCAGTGAGTGGCTTCCTACTTGAAGTTTTCCTGCTACGGGTTGTTGGACATGTCCGTTCACTCGGATGTGGAGTAGATGTTTGGTGCTGTTGTTGTGGTTGTTGAATGTCTTGTTGTGGTTACTGGTGCCTAGGTTCATGAGCATGGACTTGATGTGGCTGTTGCTGGCCTTGTTGTGGCTGCTGATTCACAGCTTCATGAACTTGCTGTTGGTGTGTCCTTGACTGCTCTACTTGCAAAGTTTCATGAACTATGTTAGCTACTAATTAGGAAAAAGTAAAAGTCAGTTTTGTTAGGTTGTACTTACTGTTTGTCTTCTCCTTCTTGCACTTGATTGCTGCCTCACAGGTTTAATTGAAGTTTCTTGCTGGCAATGTTCATTGGTTGGCTACTTGCATGTTGCTACATTATGACCAACCTCCCTACATTGTTCACAATGAATAATGATCCTTCTTCTTAGTCTTTTACCATGATTTTTGCCTTCAATTATGTTCCTTCTCCTAACTTATCTAGGCCTTCCAGGTTGAGCTACTGATACCGGAGGCTCCAATTCAGGCATTGTTGATGGGGGGCCAATGATCCTCACCACTAATTGGTTGCAACACATTTCGATAAAGATTCAGGAATAGCCCCCTACTATAACAAACATTCAAGTACTCTCGTGGGTCTTCATTCTTCAAAAGAATGGCAGCAATGGCGTGACAACATGGAATGCCACTAATCTCCCATAACCTGCAAGTGCAATTCCTTTTCTCCATATCTACAGCAAATTGGGCCCCTCTTGGTCCTTTCACCTGGTAGCCATGTAGTGCATTCCAAATAAGCATCCACTGACTTGCAATTTTGACCCTATTTTCAATAATTTCATTGATTAGAGGTCTAGTTGGGCTATTATATATTTTCATTGCTGATTTTCTCTTCTGGATCCTATTTATAAGGTACTCCCTGATCATTTCCAACATTGTTATAATAGGCTGGTCTCTAGTCTCAAGAATGTGCATTAAAAGACTCACACAAGTTGACCAGCATGTCACTCTTTGTGTGACTTGGAAAGAAGGCCTTGCACCAATGCTGAGGAGCTGGAGCATTTTTCATCCATTGATATGTCCAGTTATCAAAATCTTTGAGTTCAGCCATTGCTTTGTTGTAGAGTTCCTCTGTTATACAATTAGCAATGTTCCATAGCCTATTCTTAAGTGGCAATCCTGTATGCTTCTTCTTGAAGTTTTGATACATGTGCTGGACACAATACCTATGCTCACAATTTGGAAGAACTTCAGCTGATGCTCTATCCAACCCCTGTAAAGGAAGAAACAAAGTATCAGTGGTTGTTACTATGTATATATATACACATACACACATGCGTATATCATTTCAAGTGTATATGTATACATCTTTTGTTGGTCAGAAATAAAGGTATAATGAAATTGATTTTCAATTTTCAAATCATTACTAAGATATTTCAAGAACCACGCTCACTGCACTGTAGCTTCCCTCTCTATATCTCCCAAGGCAATAGGCCACCACCCATTATTAGGGTCAGTAGCAATGGCAGTCAATAACTGCCTTTTATAAGTCCCTTTCAAATGGCACCCATCCAATCCTATTATTGGCCTACAATCATCCTTAAATCCTTTCTTCATTGACCCTAAACAGCAGTATATTCTCATAAATTTTGGGTTGCCCCCAAGCTCTCTAAATGGAGTAAACATCACCTCCATTGTGCTGCCGTCATGTGTCTTTTTTATCTTAGCACAATACTCCCAAATTCTCTTATACTGATATTCAACTGATCCCTTTATCATTTCAAGTACCAGTTTTCTTACTTTGGCTGCTATCCATCTGGAAATTTGAGCTTGGTACTCCTCATTCACAGTTTGCCTACTCTCTCTAACTAGGATTTGAGAGTTCGGCCTAATCCTCTCCATGTACCTATCAAACAACCACTTAGCCTTTAGGTTTTTATTTTTTCCAGACGTGATTGCAATTTTCATGCTTGTCATGCAAGCTTTTGACTACTAAATCATTCGTGCCAAGTGCTTTTTCAATTGAGACAAACACAAACCATTGGCATAGGGCCTTGCACTTGGCTCTCACCCTTTTACTCTCATTCCTCTTGGTGTATACTGGCCTCCCCATCTTGATACCATATTCTTGAACAATTGCTTTAAACTGGGCTCTTGAATCAAATTTTATACCCAACTCAAATCTGGTATCAATCTTGAAGTTCTCCATAGAAAAATCTTGGTCACGATTTTTTGTTCTTCTGATACACCACCATCACTAGTAAAGTGGTCTAGGATTACATCTGCACCCAATGTATCAAATTCTGGTTGACTTTCAGTTGTTTGCTTCTATGCTTGTATATTTTTCCTTTTCCTAACTTATTTTTTTTGTCCACGCTGCTGTGCGTCATGATATTGTGAAGAATATGTGCCTGTTGCTTCATCATTGGCTTGTGAATCAGGCTGCTATGAAGCATTTATTATTGTTTCATGGTTGGAATGTATTTGTGTCTCATCAAACTACTACTCTAAAGTTCCACCCTCTGTTGTCTCAAACATAAGACTATCCAGTAATGCCTTATTTCCACAGTAGTCACCAGTGCTAAACCTGTCAGAGTCATGGTCTGATTCTGATTCTGATTCTTTAGCATCTTCCATATCTCCTTCCTCTTGAATAGGTTGTTGAGTACTATGATGGCCAATAGGTTGCTGGATAGTAGAAGCTTCTACACTACAACAATACAGGTCTGTTGAAGCAGAGGTAGTGGCTCGTTCTGGATCTAGTTCACTAGCAGGCTGCTAGATGCTCTGCCCTTGTACACCACTATGAGGCTGTTTAGTTGAGACATTTTGATTCTACTGAATGAGCGTATTTTGTTCAGCGTGTTGAGCGTCTTTTGTACCACTACTTTCTTCAACAAATAGCCTCCTTCTAGAAACTTTGTCAAAACATGGTTCCCCTATTATTCTTCCCTGCTCATCCAACTCCTCAATCACAATACCACAATGCTTTTTTTCTACTTGTTTAACAATCAACAAAGACCTAAAATGTTCAATTTCTTAGGTGTCAGGTGGTTACAAAAGACCTCCACAACTTTAAACTTGTAAGCCCATCTTGAAAATTTGTTAACATCCTCATCAGTGCATAACTCTCTTAATCCATTGGATAGATCTTTATTTGGTTCACGATAGTAATATAGTATGGCAGCTCTACGATGTCCCAATTTTGTCACCATTTTATTCAGTTCAAGAATGAACATTTTCGACATCACAAAGATCTATATGATCTATTTCTCCATCAACATACCACACATATTTTCCCTAATTAATTCTCCCCCCCATGGTGCAAACAAATAGTAAACCATTCAGAATCAGCCTCTGCAACAGTAATTTTAGCTTCAGGCAAACACAATGCTTAAAATAGGAAGAATAAATTATCACACAAATTATGAGTCATTTAGTCGTATTAGGCCAAATAAATACCCCAAATCCATATACTTGTTGAAGTTTCAACCACCAATAAACTACTATTTTAGCAGCCCCTTTTTGTCGGACATGGTCAATAGACAAAAAAGAATGTAAGACCACACCTGCTTATATAAATTTCTATGGAAAATGCCAACATATAGGACCACCAATCTTCCCGACAATACCATTTTTCAAATACACTCTTTTTAAACATTATTATTGATGCTTTGACACTTTCATATACAAGCACATATTTCTAAAACGAAAATCGGTCAAAAATAGGGATGGGCAACTTACCGTAAACAAGAAATGGATCGAAGTACACATTTGGCTTCCTTATTTGCCACTCCATTTCGCATCAACGTCTACTTCCATGGTGTTGATAGTTAGGAAACTGCAGCAGTCGCCGATAATGGTAGAGAGAGTGAGAGATAGTGGTGAAAGTAAACGATTTGGTCAAAATCATTTTTTACTCCATTTTACCGAGTGGAACATAGCTTATTATGGACAAAAATGCCCTTCGTATTTCGGCGTGCATCTCACGTGATTGTAGCTTCCATCGGTATTAACTACTGAATTTGACAGAAGGTCTAACATTTGGTACTTTGGATAGATCGAGAGCCAAAAGTTCACTTTTAATTATTTGGGGGCCAAAAGTTCACCCAACTAATAGTTTGAGGCCACCGAGACTTTTTTCCCTTTTCTTGAAATATTGTGAAAACAAATATGATTATCATGTTTACAATAGAAGAACTCTTGTTATAAAAGAAACTATATATGTTACGTTTGATGGGACTAATAATGTTATTTTTAAGAGCACGTGTAAAGATGATGATATGTGTGTGTAAGAAGAACTTGAAAAGTTAATAATTCAAGACGTGAAAGCCATACAAATGAAGGAATCACCAAAGAAAAACTGTGACAGCCCCACCTCCCGCTAAGGCGAACCAAAGGGTTCGGCGGATCGCCAGCCCAACTCTCGTCGGGACTCAGTCGTTCACTTCCATCCTCAATCAAAACCAGAACAAACCCATAAGAATAAACATAACAACAATCCAAAATTTAAACGAAACTTATATACATTGTTATCTCAAAAGGAAGTACAACCGTCGAATATACAAAGGTTCTCAATTCACCATACAACCAGCCTGTACCAAACACTAGGGCGAGAACCATTACAGAAACCAAAAGCTAGACCAAGCTAGTCTATACAGAGTTCTCGTCCTTGCTCGCCTTCCCCTGTTAAGGAAAACAAAACTAAAAGGATGAGCTAAAAGCTCAGTGAGATTCCAAACACATAATCAAACAATCAATCCACTGCATTAAACATAGAGCATCAATAACTCAGGAAATATTTACAATGGAAAGCTAGAATAACACATTCATTAAAAGGATACGGGCTCACAAGGAGCCATTCGTTCATTCGTTCATTCGTTCTCCTGTCATTTCCCATTATTCCTCCAATCATTTGAAAATATATTTTTGTAAGTAAAACCCTCGTTCGTTCATTCATTTCATTCACCCCCTTCCTGGACGTTGGCCAGGCTCCACCAAAATTCAAGATAATACTCGAGTATACCACTTTTACACCCAGGGTCACCATATCGCCCGATCAAATCCGCTTCTGGCTCGAGACAATCGGTAACGAATGACAGGGCCCAATTCAGCCAAAAGGCTTACATCATGCACAACTAACGTTTCAATTATTAAATCATTGAAATTTCACATTCATTTAGGTCGAGTGCGATAAATTACACACTCACCTAGAAAACTCGTTTAAAAATCATTGAGAGCACTTAACACGTTATCAAACAATAACACAAATCATGAAGTCAAGGAAAATATAACAAACAGGGAACACTCACCTATTTACGCAAAAAAATGACCAAAATATCCTTCCGGACAATACCCTCAGTCGTCGATGAAACCTAATATTAAACAAGAAAGAATATTACAATCCATCTAACAAAAGTTGGGTCGATCAAAGAAATCCAAAGTACCAGGTATCCACTTGATTTTTGGGATAAAAAGTGTACATTTAAACCAAGGATACGGGGAACCAAAAGTTTTTCAAATCAAACACAAAACCTACATATATTTAAGTAGATATTATATAACAAGTATCTTGGTGAAAATCATGTGAAAAAGGAGGACAAAATACCTTAATTTCACACTTAAAATCTCAGTTGAGAGTAGTTTTCTCGTGACCGAGAAAACCCTAATTCATACCTCTTTATTTTGGTAAGAACTAAGTAAACATTTGCAGTTTCAAACTGAAGAGGTATCATGTTTTAAAATGGTTAAAACAGTCATGATATTTAACGAAATAAAATATATAAACGAAATAATGAAATATAGAAGAGTAGCTCCTCAAACCCCCTTCGAGAGAACTAATATAACGAAATAAACCCAACTCGGTATAAAATCGCATTCCCAAAAGTCATTTTTACTGACTCAATTTACAAGAGAATAAATGGACAGCATTTCCCCTTAATTTCCTTATTTTCCATCCTACAAACAAATACCAACTCACATCCCAAATCAAATACAATTTCACATACAAATCATAGTCGATAAAACACCTTTTGGTATAATAACCACAACTAAAGCTATACTTATCGGATGGAAATGAATCTTATGGCATTTCGAAACCAAGACATATACCTACATTTCTTATGAAGACCTCCAAAGCCAAATCATGCATTTTCATGGTCAAAAATGGAAAACTCCACGAAAACAGAAAGCTGGGCGCGAAACAGGCTCATGGCAGTTAAGGGTATTTTGGTCATTTTACATGATACAGTACTCCAATTGAGCTGAAATTTTACAAGAAGATTGCTAACTCAATTATCTACAACTTTTGTGTTTTGAGAAAAGGCTGATTCAGTCCCTAACATGGTCAAACGTACAGTGCCAAAAACAGGACAGATTAAACCCTAAAACTGAAATTTGACTACACAAACTGAAATTTTCATAGGAAATCACATCTAGCATATACAAGCTTCACTTCACACACAACAGGGCTATCAATCCATGGCATATGCTTAAGCATCAAATAAGGGCAGAAAATTCTCATATTACTATAATACTATTTTAAACCATGAAATCTTCCACAAAACTACCTATTTAACAACTATAAACCACTACCATGCAATTATAAGAAACAAAGAGAGGTTTTCTTGGAAACTTACCTTAGAACACTAGAAAAATGGTAACTTAGTATCTTTCTTCCCAAATTGACTCCACTAAAACCTTTAATTCTTCCTAATAAGAAGTTTTTATGGAGCAATTTACAATTTTGATGGTTGGAAATCAAGATTGGAGAAAGAAATTGATGTGCAAGATGATGGATTTTCTCTCTTCTCTCCTCTCTATGGTTCGGCCAAGCAAGCAAAAGAATGAAGGAAATTTTGGTCAATTTTGATGTTTAGTAAAGGTAAAGAAGGTTTGGTCAAAGTCCACACCCAATAGGTTCATGACACTTGGCTCCTTTAATGTTTAAGCTTATCTTCTTGTCTCTCCATACTAATTAATCTAGCTAACCTCTATTTGTCTCCTAGCACCTTGTAAAATAATATCACTTAATACAAAACTCCAATGAATTGTCAAAAATATATTGCACTTAGCACACTAGCGGGTCTCACGTCCATAATACACTTCAAATTTAATATGAACTAACTTAAACTAGGAAAATGATTTGAAAACTCTACTCACTTATAAAAATCTCTGAAAAATCAATATAATAGGGTATAATGAAGAAAATGCATGCAAGAAAATAAAATAAAAATATTATGAAATAAGGAAGATTTACGGGTCCTCACACTCTCTCCCCCTTAAGAAATTTCGTTCTCGAAATTTTACCTTCAGTTGCTTCAGACGAGTCCGGAACTGTTTGGTTATCCAACGCATAAGCTTTTGCCGGTACACTAGTTCGTTTGCCTCTTTCGTTCACTTGTTTTGATTTGGCTCCATCCAGTTGTGGAGTACTACCTTCACGTGACTGTTTTCTCGGACAGTTGCTAACTTGATTATCCCCACTTCCGCAAATGAAACACTTCCACCCTTTTCGCCAACAATCGGTTTCGGTGTGATTGGCCTTTTCACAGTAGCCACAAGTCAAGTGAGAAGCCATCTTTTGGCTTTCTTGAGAAATTTCCTCAGGTCCGATTTGGCTCTCTTTTGTAGACCTTTCATCTACCACCCCTAATGTCCATGGTGGCCGGGTGAACGGTTTCACTTTTTGTACTTTAGAGGGTGTTATCGATTCACCCGGTTCCTCAACCACACTGGCCGCAGCACTTCTTTTCCGAGTTTGAGAGGCTTTTACCTATGCCTTTGCATTCTCGATTCGTTGGATTTTCTTAAGGGCCTCTGTAAACGTATTCACTTGAACCGCCGCTAGAGCTTCTAGAATTTCCAAATTCAATCCCTTTATAAACCGTCTCACTCTTCTCGGTTCCGTGGCTACTAATTCGGAAGCAAACTTTGATAGTTTGGTGAATTTCGTTTCGTATTCAACCACACTTAAGGTCCCCTGGCGTAGTCCAATAAATTCGTCCTCCCTCCTTTCTTGGACTAAGGGTGGGAGATACTTCTCGTTAAATTCTCTTACAAATTTTGCTCACATCCATACAGTCTGTTCTCTTTCCCACTTTGCTCTAATTACATTCCACCATGAGCGAGCCGACCCTTCAAACAGAAACACTGCAAAGCTTACTTGTCTCTGTTCAGTGTAGTTCAAAACTGTGAATATATTCACCATGGCCTCTAACCACTGTTCAGCGATGTCCAGATCAGGCCCTCCGGTGAATTTTGGAGGTGCAAACTTTTGAAACCTCTCAAGAGCCCGATCTTCTCCTATTTCAGGGTTTTGGGGTTGATTCACGGGCATTTGACCTTGTTGGTCCACCAATCTCGCTAAAACGTTTGTCATTTGTTGAATTGCCGTCGCCATTTGGCCTTCGGCTTCAACCCTAGGTCCTTGTACAGGTTCAGCTGTTGTTTCCCTTTCTTCTATTGGCTCTTGGACTTGCTTAGTCCCACGTCCGCGACTAGGTCTTCCCTCCATATATATTTTCCCCTCTTTTTTTTTTCTTTTCCCCAAAAGATAATTTAGTGAATAAATGCAGTAAATGGACGAAAGTAATCAAATTCTAGCACACCAATACACAAATAAACATATACATACATAACACACCAGATATCAAAAAGACAGACGATCAAATGTACAAATTCATATTAAATTAGACAGATAATCATATGCACAAATACTCAAACCAATGTCATGTCATAACGGTATAAGGGCAAATCAAAAGTAAAGGCGATATCGTCCCAGTCTCAGTTAAATACCCCGTCCGGTCTCTCACGTCACCTACTATCCAAACTAGATATCCATTGACCTCTTGTACTCATTCTAGCCAGACAAAGCCTATTCATGGTCTCAAAATGCAAATCTCAAATACTTAACACTGTCTCAATTCTGGAGTACTCGGGCACAAGAATCCGAAATAAGACAATTCACATCTCGAGTTGGCCAATCTCAAGAGTAAACTATCTACAATCGAGATTCCTTCCTGACGTACCTACCTATGGTCCTCAAATACCACAAGAAAATTTAAAACCTATAACATTCACAATTCATAACTTATGCTCGAACGAGCACTTAATCCTTTATATCTATTCATCACTCAGTCCAGGCTCACTCTGCGTAGAGACCACGCGAAACAGACTCTGATACCAACTGTGACAGCTCCACCTCCCCCTAAGGCGAACCAAAGGGTTCGGCGAACCGCCTGCCCAACTTTCACCGGGACTCAGTCGTTCACTTCCATCCTCAATCAAAACCAGAACAAACCCATAAGAATAAACATAACAACGATCCAAAACTTAAACGAAACTTATATACATTGCTATCTCAAAAGGAAATACAACCGTCGAATATATAAAGGTTCTCAATTCACCATACAACCAACCCGTGCCAAGTACTAGGGCGAGAGCCATTATAGAAACCAAGAATTAGACCAAGCTAGTCTATACAGGGCTCTCGCCCTTGCTCGCCTTCCCCTGTTAAGGAAAACAAAACTAAAAGGATGAGCTAAAAGCTCAGTAAGATTTCGGACACATAATCAAACAATCAATCCATTACATTCAACATAGAGCATTAATAACTCAGGAAATATTTACAATAGAAAGTTAGAATAACACATTCATTAAAAGGATACGGGCTCACAGGGAGCCATTCGTTCGTTCGTTCATTCGTTCTCTTGTCATTTCCCCTTATTCCTCCAATCATTTGAAAATGCATTTTTGTAAGTAAAATCCTCGTTTGTTCATTCATTTCATTCACCCCCTTCCTGGACGTTGGTCAGGCTCTACCAGAATTCAAGGTAATACTCGAGTATACCACTTTTACACCCAGGGTCACCATATCGCCCAACCCAATCCGTTTCTGGTTCGAGACGATCGGTAACGAAGGGCAGGGCCCAGTTCAGCCAAAAGACTTCTATCATGCACAACTAACGTTTCAATCATTAAATCATTGAAATTTCATATTCATTTAGGTCGAGTGCGATAAAGTACACACTCACCTAGAAAACTCATTTAAAAATCATTGAGAACACTTAACACATTATCAAACAATAACACAAATCATGAAGTCAAAGAAAATATAACAAACAAGAAACACTCACCTATTTAGGCAAAATAATGACCAAAATATCCTTCCGGACAATACCCTCAATCACCGATGAAACCTAAGATTAAGCAAGAGAGAATATTACAATCCATCTAACAAAAGTTAGGTCGATCAAAGAAATCCAAAGTACCAGGTATCCACATGATTTTTGGGATGAAAAGTGTACATTTAAACCAAGGATACGGGGAACCAAAAGTTTTCCAAATCAAACACAAAACCTACATATATTTAAGTAGATATTATATAACAAGTATCTTGGTGAAAATCATGTGAAAAAAGAAGACAAAATACCTTAATTTCACACTTAAAATCTCGTAGGATCATTTTCATTTCCAGCACTAGGGGTTTTAATCTCATGTCCCTTATCAAGTATCTTGTCATTCTCCACTCGTTCAACCAAGGTAACACACCCAACTATCGGCTTATCCATCCTATCCTTAATTTCGGGCACTACCCTAACAAGTCGATTCTTAGCTGTTTAAAGCTTCTCACAAAGAGCCTTTGTCTCCCTCGCTCTTTAAGTATCTTAATTTCCACTTCAGGAATTCTAATAGTCTAGGCATTCGTAATTGCCCTCAGTTCTCGATTATCCCCTCGAATCATCGTAGTTTCCTCGGATAGCCACTTTTAATAATCGACCACTATTAACACCCCATTATTTGGGTGTGAGCAAGTCTTTTGAAAATCACATGAAATCCAAGTTCTGTGAATTGGATTATCTCTCCAATGCTTCCTTAGGTCTTTCTCGATAATGGACAACCGGAAGACGTCCCGAAACAATTTAATATTACCCTTACCTCCCGTAACTTACCCTTAAAAGTAAAAACTCATGTAGGTCCAGATATATTTAATAACCTAGATCTGATCATTTCGTACTATCCCACATGTATCACACAAGATCAAGACTCCTTGTCATCCATTAATTCAAACCTAGGTTCTAGTTTTCATTTTCACAAACTGTCACTTAACTTCCCAACCTGTTCCACAATCCGGCATCCTAAACTTGTAAGTCTAGGGTACACTACAGAGATCTAAAGCCTAAGTTCTGATACCAATTGTGACGCCCCCACTTCTCCCTAAGGCAAACCAGAGGGTATCTGCGGAACCCCTGCCCAACTCTCGCCAGGACTCAAGCAGTTTCCGTTCAAACTTAATGCAAAACTATTCGATAGCACTGGATAAATAAGAAAGTGCGAAAAACTTTCAAACTTAACAATATATATAACGTTTATCCACCCTTACATGAAATTTCCAAAAGTTACATTAATACCCAAAATATACCACATCCGGGTACATCAAATATCCAAATCATACACAAAGTTCCCAAGAGTACAACCAATAAGAGGTCTAGCCCAAATTACCTTAGAAACCCTAAGCCAGAAGTGCATCAAAGGGGTTTTTCCAAGTTCATTCCATGTCCATTCCTGTTAAGGAAAACAAATTTACAGAGTGAGCAAAACGCTCGTGAGGCCAAGACCACACATGCAAGCACATTGTTCAAGTAACAATCCAAAATTGAAAAGTCGAGCAATAACATATCAAGAATTTAACGATTCACTGAAAAGTAAAACAGAAATAATTCAAGGATACTGGAGCTCTCAGGAGCTATATTCCTCTGGTACGATCAAGAACCTCCAGGAATTGACACTCCGTCAATCGAGTAGGTTTAGTCCGTAGAACTCCACTTAACCTGTCCCCTTTCACCTTACATACCCCTGTTTCGGGCCCGCCTGTCATTTGTTTAAGGCAATACTACTCGAGTATGCCAAACAAGATCTCTTCAATAGATCAAGCTTATCATGTGATTCTCATGCCTCGCCAAGATTCCCGACCAAATTCATGCCGACTCGAGTCCAAGGGTCGCCAATGAGATGTGGGCGTCCCCCAAGCATGTTCGAGTGTCGAGGAGATTCACTCCAACGACGTATGCAGTCATAACATACTATTTCAAGTCAAGCAAGCATGTAACATATGCAAACAATTGAGACATTCAATCATTTCAAGTACGAGTCATTTATTTCAAACGAGAATGAGTGCGATAAAGTACACCCCCGTCTTGAATTTTAAAAATCTCAAGTATCAATAACAAGTAACATGTATCGAGTTTACGGAGTTCAAGTAAACATGCACTTGACACTCACCAAGTAAACAAGAAGAAACGGCACTCAAAATTCAGGCGTCTACCGTGGGATCCTCTTGAAGTTCCCCTTGTGTGCCTGAGCAATTAATAAGGATTTATCACTCAAAATTCCAAATTATTACAAAGATTGTACTTAGTGCACAATCTAAGAAAAATCCCATGAAAACGAATCCTAATCACTCGTAAATCGGGACTCAAAGATGGGATTTTAAAGTACAAAAGCAATCGAGGTTTCATCTTGGAAATCAAGTTTAATACGCTCAAGTAACATCAAAGGAATAAGGAGAAGTCAAAAATCTCCATTTCATTAAGATTCGGAAATTTCAGTTTTGGTACGAGATCTTTGAAAAATCGAATCTCATTCTTTACAAGCCCAAAATTGGAAAACTTGGTACCGTTGGGAACCTCTTCCAAAGTACTAAAAGTTCCTAGAATACACTTTTTTAAGATTCCAAATGAAAAACATTCAAAAATGAGCTCAAAATCGCTATTTTGGTTCATAAGGCAGATTTAAGTTGGTTTTTGGTCAACTTTGAAAATTCAGCAAAATTCACTTGATTGGAACTAGCCTTTGAAATTTGCAAATATATTAGTGTTGTAATCCAAGTTTACAACAAAATAAGCAGAACGAGAAATGGAGTTTTGAGCACCAAGATATGGTAGCTCAAAATTACCCAAATTTCCTTGTTAAACAAGGGTTTTCCAAAATCAAGTTTTGAACTTTGGTAATTTAGTCGAGCAGTGAAATGGACTCGGATTAGTACCAAATTTGGTAATATAATACTCCTATATAAAGGGTATCCCGCTATCAAATTTCATGGAAAAATACCTTCGGGAAGATAGTCAACCAAACAACCAAAGTTTTGAAAAATCCTAAGGCAGAGCTGCCTTGAGCTTTTTGTTTTCCATTTCAAACATTTGGTCAAGGAAAATTCCTCAAACATGGCTCAATTGTATAGGAAAAGCCTGAGGAACATTCATGATATATTTGGCAAGTGTTTTAACTCCAAGAAATTCAATTGGCAAATCCACACCAAGTCTAACATCTATTTTGCCCAAAATTTAGGGTTTTCAAGAACAGGGCAGGTTTTGTATTTTGATCACAAATCACTCAATTCAACTCTGAATTAAGCATGGTTGGTGGCGTTGGAAAATAAATTCATAAAAATATAAGTTCATAGAAGAAATTGTTTTGAAATTCGGCACACAACTATCTCAAATTTGAGCCTCAAGTTGTAGCTTCTGAACTTCGTTCCAGGAAAATAGAGAAACAGGATAGTTATCTTAAAACTGTTGGTACGGGCTACTCGGGTGGAACTAGGGGTTTCATTTTATATCATTGGAAAGCTGGGAATGTCTAGTTTCAAATGCCACTAATGGCACTTGATTTCGACGTCGGAGTACAAAGTTATGGACAAAACAAGAAGGCTGTCTGAGCATTACGAGAAAATTTTCCAGGTTTACTAGCTTTGCAAGATTGATCCATTTGACCAACCAAACCTCAATATTTTTCGATGAAACTTTATACACCATCTATACAACATATAAAAATCATATACAAGCCATCAAACCCTCAGAATTTTGCAAAAAGGGGCTCGATCAAAACAGGGGGAGAATTGAAAATTTTTCAGCCATGCATTCCTTGAAGTTTATACTAGCTATGCACCATTAATCTACCAATTTAAGCACTAAACTAACATTATATCCATCATCAAGCATCACATTAGCCATCAATCCAAGAGTGGGAGTTCATAGAGCCCACTTTCAAAATTTTTCAATAATAACAGCCACCCACATGAATAACTAAGCTCATAAGTGTAAATCAACTCCCATAAATCAAGATTTCAAGGGTTGATCATCACTTACGTTTGTTGATGAGCTAAGCAGAATTTTTGGCCCCCTCTTTGCTCAAAAAAACTGTGGAAAGTTCCTTGTTTTTGTAGCTAGATGAACTCTCCAAGTGTTGAGCTAAGTGTAGTTCAATTTTGGTTGAATTTGGTGAAGGTTTGTGCAAGATTTGGAGATGAAAATTTGAGTTGTTTTTGCAGCTGATGGTTCGGCTGTCTTAGTGAGGAAGAGAGAGGGAATTTTGATCTAAATGAGGCTTCCAAAGGAAGCTTTAATGTGTGGCTATAATTTACTCCAAAGTCAACTCTTCTTCGCGCGTATACGCGCGTATTTTGTGCTCGATTCCTCTCGAGTTTATCTCACTAGTGTACTAAACCTCTAAAACACACTTATATTTATATAAATATTATTTATTCTTAATTGTCCCAAAATAATGGTCTAAAGTTTCTCAATTAATCGCGCGCGTGAAAACGCATATCTCCAATTTAAGCGCGATAGAGTGAAACCTCCAAGAAATTCTTATAACGATCGTACCACTAACTATTATTTGAGTACTTAAACCTAAAATTACTTATTTTAGGACCATTGTACACGTCTCCAATTTTCTAAGCTTATTGTACTCTCAATTGACTAAAATTTCTAAACACGTTTTCACTATTTTCATTAATCAAGCTTCCAAAAATTAATTTTTGAAACAAGTCACTTTAAAAATATAAGTAAGTCATAGATCAATGTAACTAGGTCTCAAGAGGTTATAAAATAATATTCGGAGTAAACAGGCAATTAAATATTTGAATAAGCTCGGAATAGTAATTTAAAATAATAAATTTTTGCGAGTCCTCATAGGAGCCTAGTTTTAATTCCTCAATTAACCTTTCTTAATCTACTATTGATCATTCTTAATTCTCCAATATTGATACACTCCCGATTCAAGTATAGCCTCGAAAGGCATGCACTCGTTGTTCCGAATTAAACGAAATTTCGAAAAATGAATTTTCCAACAAAACGCTTTAAAATATAAAAGAGGTGTTGTTCCATATAAATGGATTTTTAAATGGTCGAAATAAATAATTCGGAGAAAATGAGTAATTAAATATTTAAGTAAACTTCTAATATTCGATAAATAAGAAAATTTTTGGGTCCTCACAAATATAATAAGGTATAATGAAGAAAATGTATGCGAGAAAATAAAATAAAAATATTATGAAATAAGGAAGATTTACAGGTCCTCACAAAGACAACCCTCAAGAAGTTGAAGAACAAGAAGAAAAGAAGAAAGATGATGAAACACCAAATGATCTTCCCAAAACTTTAAAATTTGTTCAACATCATCTAAAAGAGTTTATTATAGGTGATCCTTTCGAAAGGGTAAAAACTCGTTCCTCCACTAAACCTTTAGTAGATAACTTTGCTTTTCTTCTCAATTTGTGTCTAAAATTGTGAGTGAGGTCTTGAAAGATGATAGTTAGATAATGGCCATGCAAGAAGAATTAAACCAATTTGAGAGAAATAAAATATGAACCTCAGTTAAGAGACTTTTAGACTATCCCATCCCTGGTACAAAATGAATTTTTAGAAACAAATTAAATAACAAAAGTGAGATTATTAGAAATAAGGTTAGATTAGTGGTTAAGGGTTATGCACAAGAAGAAAAAATAGATTTTGGTGAGGCATTTTCTCTCGTAGCTAGATAAGAATCAATTAGAATGTTTCTTGCTTATACTTGTTTCAAAGGTTTCAAATTATTTCAAATGGCTTTCAAAAGTGTCTTTTTAAATGGTTTTATTGACCAAGAAATTTATGTTAAGTAACCCCCCAATCTTGAAGATGAAAAGTTTTCAAATCATGTTTTTAAACTTTCAAAAGCCTTATATGATTTAAAACAAACTCCAAGAGTTTGGTATGAATGTTTGAGTGGTTTTTTTAGTCGAAAAATAGTTTTAAAAGAGGTGTTATTGACACCACTCTTTTTATAAAATATTGCACGAATGATCTCTTAATTGTGCAAATTTATATGGATGTTATTATATTTGTGTAAGAAATATTTCAATATAATGCAAAGGAAATTTGAAATGAGCATGATGGGAGAATTAAACTTCTTCCTTAGATTTCAAGTTTATTAAACTCAAGAGAGCACCTTCATCAACCAAGCCAAATACACCAAAAAGCTTCTCAAAAGGTTTGGAATGGAGAAATCAAAACAAGTAGGAACTCTTATGTGCACATCTATCAAGTTTGCAAAGGATGAAAAAGGTACCAAGGTTGATGAGAAGCATTATAAAGTATGATTGGTAATTTATTTTATTTAACCATAAGTAGACCCGATATTATATTTGCCTTTTGCTTATGTGCTCGTTTCCAATCATGTCCAAAAGAGTTCCACTTAATGGCCATTAAACATATTTTTAGATATTTGAAAAGGATTTTAAATTATGGTTTATAGTATTTAAAATCTCATAATTTTGCCTTAATTGATTTCTCAGATGCTGATTTTGCTAATTGTAGAGTGCATAGAAAGAGTACTAGTAGTACATGCCATTTTCTAGGTGGATGCTTAGTTTCATGATTTAGAAAAAAGCAAAATGGAATCTCCTTATCCACGGCAGAAGCCGAGTATATAGCCACCGGTGCATGTTGTACTCAATTGTTGTGGATGAAACATACATTGTTCGATTGTTACTTAAAATGTGATTGTGTGTCTGTCTTTCGTGACAACACTAGTGCCATTAATTTATCAAAAATCCCATAAAATATTTTAGAACTAAACATATAGATGTTAAGCATTATTTCATCTGTGATTTGGTTCAAATTGTTCAAAAGATCAAATAACTAATATTTTCATAAAAGCTATATCTTTGGATCAATTTTTATACTTAACAATAAAATTGGGAATTATAGACAAGGCCTTTGAAATTTTTTGATGACAATCTTTATCGAACGGTTTAGTGCTGAAGAATGGACATCTGATGAAGTTCTTCAACACTTTCTAAAATTCTGGGATCGAATGAATTGTTCAAATGCGTAACTATTGTTCAGACATCCGATACATAAAAATTGGTATTTTTAAGGATTTCGGATGCTTATTTGCTTCTCACTTCTCTCCATACCTTCAGACAAAAATACCTAACCCTAACTATTTCAATTCCAAAATTCAAACAAAACACTTGATTCTCTATACTCAAAATTTTTCTTAAACATCTCATATTTTGCAAAATCAGTCTACACCCCCAAATTCCCAAATCTTCAAAAATCACCTCTATAATCGAATTTGCACTTGTTTGTTCACATTCATCATCCCTAGATTCTGCATTCATCCTCATCATCTTACATTCATCATGGTTCGAGTTCAAGGAATGTCTTCTTCTGTCAGACACTTATCTGGGTCTGCTAACACTCCAACTCGTCGGAGGTTTACTCAAAATTAGCATAAAGAAAGGCAAGCTATTGGGAACATGCAGGGGACACAACAGCAACAACAACAACAATCTCAGTTGCTTCCTCGGTTCATTGATGCTAAAGCTGAAGAGAAATATGCCTTTTGTTACTCAAAGGTCTATAAATTCCTTTGACTTTTATCAATTTAATCTTCAGTCAGTCCTTGAGGATTTCAAGTTTCAAAAATGGTCTCACTTGCTCATGCTCCCTAATTTCTACTACCTAAAAGTGGTATATCAATGTTTCTCTAATTTTAGGAAAGGTAGTTCTCACAATGAAATTGTTTCTCGAGTAAACTGTGTCAATCTTCGTTTTGACCCTAACATTGTAAACCTTGTTCACAACACCAAAATGAAACATGGATGTAGGAGCAAGATTGCAAATTTGTTCTCTTATGAGGAATTCCCCACTGCTGTCCACCATTTTGATACTGCAAAGTTGATGACATATTTTAAAACTAGTTTCAATACACCCACTGATGCTAAATTAGATGACTTTGATCCCATTCACCTCATTATTATCACTATGGTCTCCAATCTCTTAATTTTTACTGATGGCCATAGAACTGATGTGAATAAAATGAAACTTTTCTTGTTCTACTATGTCATGGAGAAAATTCACAACGATTTTGGTTTTGTCATGTGTCGTTTCCTATTTAAATTTAGTACCGACACTTGTAGAAAACTGTCACATACAAAGCTTCTCACTCCTCTTTTTAAACACTTTAATGTTCCTTTTACTGGTGCATCTCCAAAGGAAAATTCTACCTTTTTTTCACTAAAACCTACTTTGAAAGAAAAAACATCAAATTTGTCCATGATTCTTAGATCTATAAAGAGGCTGGATCAAAGTATCATTCTAAACAGCTTCATGGCAGCCTAGCCACTTCCTCCATTCTTTCTAAATTGTTTAAAGTCAAATCTCCTTTTACTATTCACCCTCGCACCCCTTCTACTTGTCCATCTAGTTCTTCTTTGAACCCAGTGGTGAGTCTCCTTTTGGAGCTAAAGCAGCATGTTCTTCTTCTTGAACATGGTATCAACATGGTCATGACACCGGAGTAGCAAAGTAACTTCCTTGATTTGAAGAATCTACTCTTTCCACCTCCACCTCAAGAGGAGCCTCTTGTCCGAGAAAAACAACAAAGAGAGAAACCCTTAGCCACTCCTAGTGGACAAGCTAACTAGACACTCCTCATGTTGCACAAGCCACACAGGAAACTTCTCAAAGTATATTGGCTGCTCAAGAGACTACATAAACAACAAAAAATAAAACTGATCCCGAAGAAGATGATAAGGCCACTGAGGACAAACTTGATGCATCTAAGTGTCATCTTGCAAGAAGAAGGTTTGGTTCCTGTCGTATGCAATTTTAGGCATTGTAGCATTAATCATCCATAGGCTCCATATCTTCATGCATATCATCTAGACTATCTCCTTTTCTTCATTCTTAGGATCCCTATTTTCAATTCATATATAATTTACCATGTTGATAGTCCTTGTTTTGTTCTGGATGTTTGTTTTTTGCTCCCTTAATGCTTATTATTTAGGGTATGTCAATGGATTGGCTATGAATTTGGCTATAAAACCTGGTTTGGTATGATTCTAGGTATGTATTTTTTATTTTGGTATGGACGTATATTTTGGCTTTAGTACATATAGATTATATTTTCTGATTGATGACAAAAAGGGGGAGGGAGAGCATGCAATGGATGCTTTGTTGAGCGAGAGTACTGCTCATTTGCTTATGTTTAGGGAAAGCCTCTCAAAAAGTATTTTTTGTTTTGTCATCATCTTGCAATTTCTTTGCATTGTGGATTATTTCCAGAACAATGGAAAAAATGCACTTTTCATCCTCAAAGTTTGAATTTTTGACCAATTTCATCCCCAAAGTTTCACCAAGAATCCTCAAAGATTCTGAATTTTGGCAAATTAAGGACAATTGACAGAACATTATTCAATTTGGACGAAGAATGGCACATGAGAAGCATGTTCCATCAGAACCAACTTTATACCCAATAAAAAACGAATCAAACCAAATGAAGACATTTTATAACAGACGAAAATTGGGTAATACCCAAACCAACATTCTTCTCCTTCTTTCCTCTCTCTCTCTGTAACCCTAAAATTTTTTGCCAATCTCACTTTCATAATTCGGAGCATCCGCCAACGAGAAGTTCAAAAATTTTGAAGTTGTGAAGTTTCCATGTCAATGAGAAGCAAAAGTTCTGAAGTCTCCATGTCATCAACACTATTCTGCAACTGTGGTTGAGAACAAAAAATGAGCACCTGTTGGCACGGCGGAATTCGGGAAGAAGATTCCTTGGTTGCTCTTTGTGGCCGGTAAGAAATATTTGTCTATAAATATTTGTCCGTCAATGTGTTAATTTAGCTAACTAATTTTGAAAAATATCATTATTGTTATGGTAGAGACCCAAGAGATGTAGGTACTTTGAATGGGTTGATGAGTCAATTTGTCCAAGAGAGAGAGTTCTTATTCCTGGTTTGCTGAAAAAGGTTAATAAGATTGAAGAAAGAAAAAAATGTTGAAAGAATGCGTAAGAGGGAGAAAATTGTGATTACCATAATTGTGCTTTTGGTGGTGTTGATAGTGCTGAGTTGGAGGAGTAAAGATGAGGGAAAAGCAAAGGGAGGCAAGTTGCTGCTAATACTAGAGTGATTTTGCTAAAATTGCAGAAGAACATTCTAGAGGTGACCTTGTTTGTTGTTGGAATGAGAGTATCACTTGTTTATGAAAATATGTACAATTGTAGGATATAGGAAAGGACTTGTTTTATTTGTATATACAAAGGTTCCAAATGAACTTTACAATTTGATTTAGAAGGATTTAGGAAGGGAAAAGTATGAGCAATGCGTTTAGTGTAAAGAAATACTCATGTTTTGTTTGTAAAGTAGATTCAATTTTGACATTGTAATTACTTGATTCTGACATTGTAATTGGTAAACTTGTCAAAGTGTTGTTCCTATCATATATTAAAATGGCTATAAATTATTGTCTTTAGCAACCATGTCTCACATGTACTAATAAACCAAGTTGGAAAAAAATGAAAATATTCATAACTTCAATTAAAGTGCATTCCAAATAGTCAACTGCATGACTGTTGTTGAACATGGGATCATAAACTAAATAAAGTAGGCTATCACATTAGTGTTTGTACTTTCATAATTACAAGGCAAGGCAAAAGTTGAAATAGCAAAAGCCATTTTCTTTACAAAAGCAGCAACTATCACAATAGTTTCTCCTTTCCCTTCGATGTAGATGAACTAGGAGCACCCAATGTTGACTTGGCAACAGCAGCGACATGCATATGAACATCTTTAATCTTGATTGACCTCTCCACTTGTTTTTTAGTTTGTGGTCTTGCTAGTTTGATGCTATATTTGACTTGAGACTTTGACAGCCCAAACACTTTGTACATATCCATTTTCACTTGATTTGGAGCAGAGGATATAATGTCAATCTCAGCCAGTAGATCAGCATCTTGTTGATGTTTAATGTTTGAATCATTTTTAGAAACTATAGCTACAACTCTTCTTCTACCTTGCTGTTTCTTTTGCACAAAATAATACGAAGTAGCAAAAGTCAAATTGCATAAAATAAAAAATTAGAATGTGAAGCATGTTTTTCTATCCTTTTATTTGGAGACTCAGTAGTATGCTCCTTGGTTTTCCTTGTTGCCTGCAGTTTAAAAGGAAGACATGTTATTTGTATACCAAATAGTAGAGATAGATGTAACAAGTATACAAAACAACTTACAGTTTTTTTTCTAGCTTTAGCACATTTGTTATGGTCAAATGTTTAGGACCTTATAGGTGAAATGGCCAATTGTTCATTTGCTTGATTGTTGGTTGAAGCAGCAACTTGGCTTAAACCAATATCAATTTCTACAACCCCAGCATCTTGAGCATCTTTGAGAAGCTTGCATGACCTCATATTATGTCCCCTTTAATGACAGTATCTACACTTGTTAATCTGTCCCACTCTTGTCACCTTTTTCTTAGTCTTCACCTTGGGTTGTTGAATCTCATCTGCACTTCTCCTTCTCAGCTTCTTAGGCCTTCCAGGTGGTCTCCCATACAAGGATGGCAAAGGACCTTCACCAACATTAGTAAGCCCCCATTCAATTTCTCTAGTCATGGGACACACTAATCCTTCATAACACTTCATATATGTCTCCACTCTATACCGACTTGAAACATATAGTAGAGGATCCTTTTTAGCCATCCACAATGCAACAGTGGTATAGGGATAGGGTACCTGTTAGTTCTCATCTTCTGCAAGGGCGTATTTGCTCCTTCATGTTCACTGCATATTAGTCACCATATGGGTAGCTGACTTAATAAAGATCATCATTTGACTTGAATGTAAAATAGTCAGGTGGTCTATCTACATTTTCTGCATACTGTGAAGAATTTTGGGGCAATAAGGATAATTCTGCCACTTCTCTTTGGCCGGATCCCTATTTTTTTGCATTCTCTGCATCATGTACAGCCACATTGTCTCAAACATTTCAATTGTTGGCTTCTTCCTAATATCAAGAATTTTGCTGTTGAAGCACTCACAGATATTATTCAATAGCATAGCATACTTAGGATGAGTGCTAAAGTAGGCTCTGCTCCATTGACTTGGTGGTTTGTCATCAAACCACTTGGCTCCCTCTACATCAATTTCAGTCATTTTGTCCATTCTAATCTTAGAATTTCATGCATATAAACCCCTAATTTGCTGTATTGATCTTTTTCACTACCATGAACAATTTTCACTCCTTTTCTCCTTGTCCTATATGTTTTATTTTTTGTGAAGGAGAACCTATTTTTTTTCATCACTATCTTCCTAAAATGCTCCAAATCGAACTTAGAATTACACCTAAACTCTTCACAGTACTTCCTAGTTACCCATCTGAAATGCACAAGAGGGCTATCATATGTAAAACCACATGTGTGTGATTATCTTCAAATGTTCTTATTTAAATACTCCCGTCTCTACTTAACTTTCTAGCATATATAACCCAATTACATTCACTATTTCTGCATTTAACCCTCACCTTCACTGTATCTTGTTTCACAAACTTACAACGCCTGCCTTGTTTCACACTATAATTGTGTACAACAATTTTGAGAAGTTTCAAACTTGTAAAGGACATCTTTAGCTCTAATTTTGGATTGTCAATATCTTTAGGATAAAAAACAAGAGACCTCCTTTTAGAATCTTCATCATCAGACTCATGGATGCTTTCAAAATCAAATTCCAAATCAGGAACCACCTCTGTATCATTAGCCTCAACCACTATGTCATTTCCATTCAAATGATCAATTCTCCTACCCACATTTTCTTTCTTGTGATTGTCTACCTCCGACCATTCAACATTTTTGTCCACATTATCATGAAATATAGCATCATCAGCATCATCACCTATTTCATAAACTGAATCAACAGCTAAAAAATAAGTCTCATCACTGGAATTGGAATCGTTATTATCACCTATTTCATAGTTACCATTATTAACAGCAGACCCTCCTTCATCTTCATCCCTAATGTCATTGTTACCATCACCATTTTGGGGTTCATTTTCAATCTCATTTACCTCATACGGATCATAACCAAGTTGTTGCACTATAATTTCATGAAAGGATACTTCAAGGTATAAGTTAACTTCCTTGGTTGGTCCAGCCTCCCCCTTAATATAACCATTCAACTCCCTACTATTATCTATCCTCTTAAAGGTGTTATTTTCCCAACCATAATACACCTTGTGACCCTATATACCAGTACCCTTAATTAACCTATCCACTTTAGAAACCCTTAGATCTATACTCTCAACATAGCCAAAAACACACAAATCTCCACCTTCGTAATGGGGATGAGGAGTATACGATATGAGGCCTCCATGATGACATCTTAATATAATAAATGTGCTAGCCATTTCTGGTCAAAGAAAACAATATATATCAACAAAAAAAGTTGTGAATCTTCATAATTTCATGCAGTAAACTGTTGTCCCACACAACAACCTTCTAACAAGGGACCACTTTAACACTTCAACCATACACATGGCTGAATACAACCAAAATTTATATTATTGTTTCTTTCACCATAGATTATAGTCAAGCGACAACTATTATACAAACATAAGGGACACATCTACCCTATAATAATGAAACCAAGGCAAATTTTACATTTTTTATTTATACCGATACAAATGCCCAGATCTGGAAAAAGAATAGCCATAAATTATAGTCAAGAGCCACTTCAAAAAGTACAAACACAAGGGACCACATATAGGGTATCTTTCTCCAAAAAAGACATATCTTTCTGTAATTGTTGATTTTCGGTATAGAACAAATACCATAATTTGGGGATGGACAAGTGTTGTGATCTTTCTTTCGCAATACCATTTTTTTCTTCACCTAAAATGCTCCATGGACACCATCTATGCCCTCCTTCTTGCCGACAGATGCTCAGAATTATAAAGGTGAGATTGGCAAAAAAAATATTTAGGGTTACAGAGAGAGAGAGGAAAGGAGAAGAATGTTGGTCTGGGTATTACCCAATTTTCATCCATTACAAAATGGCTCTATTTGGTTTGACCTGTTTTTTGTTGGGTATAAAGTTGGATCTGATGAAGCATATTTCTCACGTGCCACTATCCATACAAATTAAATAATGTTCCGTCAATTGTCCTTAATTGGCCAAAATTCAAGATATTGGAGGATAAAATGTGCTCTTGGTGAAACTTTGGGGACGAAATTGGTCAGGAACCCAAACTTTGAGGATGAAAAGTGCATTTTTCCTCTACAACAACTACTATATTATCCACGGTTTGCTTGCTTAGGATGAAGCTACATTAGGCTACTCTAGTCAACTATCTCATTAGAGGCCTAATTGTAGCCACTAAAATTTTTGTGACCACTTTGTATATGACATTGCACAAAGAAATTGGCCTAAATTGTGCTACTCTTTCTAGTCCTTCCATTTTCAGAATGAGGGAAATAACTATAGTCTTCATATCTGGTGGGATCCTCTTTTAACAAACGAAGTCTAATACGAATGCCGTTGTATCGTTGCCCATAAATCCCCAATATTTTTGTAGAGGAGTATCTGTATTCCATCCAGCCCTGGAGCTTTATTTTCTTTCATATCAAACACTACCTTTTTTACTTCTACTAACCTCACATGTCTAAATAGACTTTGAAATTTTATGTTGTCTACCTTCAAATCCTTGGTTTCTCTAGAATAAGAAAGATAATTATGAATAAAAAAGAGGTCATCCCTTCTTATTTTCTAGAGATTAATATCTTTAAAGGACTTGGAGAGGAAGAAAAAATTAACTCTTCCTCATAATTACCTTTTGGTTAGTTGAGTAGTATTGAGTGGTAAAGACAAAGAAGTAGGATGGGTTCTTAAGTGTAGACTAGATTTGATCCATTAATTAAAAAGGCTTTGGGATCATGCTAGTTTTGATTAAGTACTCAATGGTGAATTATCGGGATGGAGTATGGATCTATCATAGTATGTTGAGCAGTGTAGTGGAGTAAGTGCTAGAAAATTTCCTAAAACTCACCATTATTATTTTTTCATTTTTCTTAAAATTAGAAAACTAAAACTTGGTGTCCAAAACATAAAATAAAAAGGTGAAATTTTGTAATTTAAGATTATCAACTCACCCTTTCTTTTCTAAGAAAATCAAAATGACAAAATTTTGGTGTCTATATCTTAACCCTCTTTACGCCCTCTTTATCGAAAATGTGAAGCAATTCTAGACAAAGATTTAATATTTTAAAAAAGAGTTGACTGAGTTCGTCTAAGAACCGCCCATGTGTCCCACTTGGAGAATTAGGTCAAATATAGTTCCAAAAAAATATTTTTTTTTGGGGTTTTCTAGAGGAGAGAGTGTCGCCACGCATTGGAGAACTAGCCCACCACTTCACATGTCCCTAACTATTACATCGAAATGAAAAGGAAATTACAAAAGGTTGCAAGAAAGAAAACCTATAATATGTTTCCAGCTACGAACTCATGCTCACGAAGGCTAAATATTGGCATGTCTTAGACTCACAAAGGCTGTCTCTTGTATTGATGAAATGCTGATACTAGATTGGTAGACTTGTGCTCATGAAGTTGAAAAAGGTAAAAGTAAAATGCTGAATTTGTGCTTATGAAACCCATAACTATAATTTGATAGACTTGTAATCATGAAGTCTGAATGACTAAATTGCTGGATGTGTATTCATGAAACCTAAAAATAGATGCTAGATTTGTGCTTCAAAACCTGTAACTAAAAAATAGCAGCTTGTGCCTAAAACGACTGTCGAAAAAACTGAACTGGTAGACTAGTGCTTACGAGGCTTGAATAACTGAATTGGTGGACTTATTCTCACAAAACCCAAAAAGTAATTGCCAAATTTTTACTCATGAAATTCATAACTAAAATTTGACAGACTAGTCTTCTCAAAACTTGAATTACTAAATTGATGAACTTGTGCTCACGAAACCTAAAAGGTAAATACTAGATTTGTGTTCATGAAATCCATAACTAAAATTTGACAGACTTATACTCATCAAACCAGAATATTGACTTGGTGGACTTGTACTCACGAAACACATTTAACAATGAAATGAAATTGCATTAAAATTGAAAAATCATATTTTAACTCTACAAAATGTAAAATCATATAGGAGGATAACTTTGATTATAAGCTTGCATCTTTGAAGAAAATAGGGGCTTGCCCTAGATTGGAATTCAAGATCTCACTACTCAATTATTTCTTTTGTCAAGTTAAATAGGACTTAAGGTTGTAACATGGTCAAGTTTGAGAGTGATGAAGGTTCACAAAAATTATTGCATAGTTTTAAAAATCCTGTGATCACTTACAATAAGAAACTCTAATATGCAAACAATAGACTTTTTCTAAAAAAATTCGAAAAATAAATAATGCAAAAGACTCAAGAACTTGAAATTTTCTCTTGGCTTTTTCTCCTCTTTCTTTTTTTTTATTTTTCTTCTCTTTTTTTACTTTCTTCTTTTTTTGGTCTTCCTTTTTCTTTGTTTCTTTTTCTTTGATACTCAAAGCATAAAATTTTCCACAATTTAACATTAAAAGGACCTAAATATGAAATCTAAGAAAATAAAAATAAACTTGATAGATAACCTTCATTGATTTTAAATTTAAACAGTTAATTCTTGAACAATACGACTCCCAAAAAACTCGCTTAAAATCTTGGGCTACTTGTTCTAATATAGATTGCATTTAAATGTTACCACAGTGTGAAGTGTAATCAACGGGATGGACTTAGCAAACAAAATTCTTTTCAAAGGTTCAAGAGAGTTTACAAAGGAAAATTATTTTTGGATGGTAGAAACGATATCCTACTCATATTCCCATCATTCATCAGAAATAATTGAATTGTTAGAGCTCTTGTTCAAATCTTGTACAATATTGAATGTCGCATTTGATGCATTCATGAGATCAAACATGTGAATTTTACTTTCCTTTCAAATCAAAGCAAGATTGTCCAATATAAAATGACTATTTATTTCAAAAATAGGAAACATGAACTATTGGAAAAAAGGAAATTAAAAATTCTCCTAGAAGGCTAAGATTAGGAAGAATGCTCTCATAGACCATCATCACTTTTCTCCTCTAGTAGCACCTTAGGCACGATTAGAAAGCGGGTTGTTGTTAACATTGGGTTGCTTAGCTAGCTCTTTTAATCACGGTCTACTTGGCATCTATCATGTATTAGATCATATGTTTCAAATGAATGCACCTTTCAGTAGAATGCCTAACTATACCAGTGATAAGCACAGGTTCCATTTGATTTGAAATATTTGGGATCCTAGTACTAAAGGGGTTCCACAACACTTATCCTTTATTGAGCAAACAAAGCCTCAAAGAATTGTGTGTGTGACATAAAAAGAGGTGTGAAATTTCTAAGAGGTTTATTGGGAACCTACTATTGGGTGAGATAAAACTGTTGAGAGTAAAAACCTTAAGGTTGGAAGTCAAAATAAGCTTGAAGGTTGTTGACATAATAAGGTAGTGGTGGTGTGCCATATGGTTGTATGTAGGATGGATATGAATTTTGTGGAGGTGGAAATGACATGTTGAGGTAGGATATGCAAATTGTTGATGGTTAGGAGAGCATGGAATGCAATTTGTGGAGTAAAGTGACCAGCAACCATATTACTTTCATTTTCTTTCTTCAATTAGAATATTGGCCCTTTACCACTAAAAGAGAAAAAATTTACATTCTCGGGGATTTCAGCAATATGTCCAAAATGTATTCCCGTTACAATTAATGAACCGGCACAAATCATTTCAGAAAATGGATGACCGTGTATGGTTAACAATTGTTTATAACATGATTCCTACTTAACATGAATGAAAAGTTTCACCATCTTAGATTCTTTGATAGGAGGTTGTATTTGTGCTACTATATCTCTCCATCTTTGGACATAATCCTTAAATGACTCACTTGGCTTCTTAAATATATACAACTATCCAAGTCTATTTGATGAAATGGTTAGCAATATCATTCCAAGTATGATAGTTACTAGATTCAACTTCATTTACCATTATAAAGCAGTACCAGATAAACATTTTTGAAACAATTGCATCCCTAGCATAACTTCCTATTTCATTAGCATAGATTTTCAAATGCAACAAAGGATTGCCAACTCCATTATACTTGGTGAACTCAAGTATATTAAATTTGTCAGAATATTTCAAATTTGGGAATAGAAGCAAATCAGAGAAATGAGTGCATGGGTATGAATTTAGTCATTGTAGGGATCGAAAAGAATCCTTCAATGATTGCACCTTCAAACTTAATGCTTTAGCCTCCTCAGATTGGACTAAAGTAGGTTCACTAACCACCACATTCTCAGTGAAAACTAGGGGGATAGAGATAGTGTTAAGAACAAAGGGATTGTGATTGTTCAGAATTGGGATTTGACCAATTGAAAAGGTAGGATTAGGGTTTGAACTCTAGTCATTGAGATTCAAGTCTTTGTGAGGTAGGAGAAGGATAGAAGTAATTAGGGTAAACATTGGAAGGACTTTCATATCACTAAAGTTTTGGTCAAGAAGGCTCTGGATTATTGGATAGAGTAGGTAATTTGTGGATTAACTTGAAGGTAAAGATTCATCATATTCATAAAATATTCCATTTTTGCAGTCATGTTTTTCCGCCTTTTGTTACATTAAAGCAAATTTATCCCTAGAAACAAGCTCATGGGCATTTGAAGGAGTGGGAGGAAAGTTTGAGTTGTTCTGTTCAGTAGGCATGACTTATTTTGCTATTGATCGACTAAGGATAGGATCACGAGGTGGGAGAATTGGCGTATGACGAGTTATTTTTGAAAATTCGTTCAAATTTAAAATAAGATATATGAAAAGTGTGACGCCCCCACTTCTCCCTAAGGCGAACCAAAGGGTATCCGCGGGACGCCTGCCTAACTCTCGTCAGGACTCAAGCAATTCCATTCAACTTATATCCGGACCACACAATACAAATCGATAACTTAGATACAATAATTGCGGAAGTGTTCAAACTTAATAACAGTTATCCATTTTTCAAACCACCCGTCAGCATACATAATACATTTCGTCCAAAGCCAAAGGCATAAACAAAAGTAATAGCAACTCTAAAACAAAAGCACATCAAGAGGGTTGCTCCATTTTACCTCTGAACTCAACCTGTTAAGGAAAACAAATCTACAGGGTGAGCAAAACGCTCGTGAGGCCAAGAACACACATGCAAACACATAGTTCAGATAACAATCCTAAATAACAATTCAGGTATTAGCTTGCAAGTAATTAATAACACCAATAAACTGTAACCAGAAACAATTCAAGGATATAGAAGCTCTCAGGAGCTAAATTCCACATTTGCCGATACCATTTATATATCTTTCCGTGATGACTCTCCGTCAACCGGATTGATATTTTCATATCCGTAGTTCACCACTTACTTCCCATCCGTCCACCATACACCACTTCGGGCCCGCACGACATTTATAAGGCGATACTTTACGAGTATGCCAAGCGAGATCTCTCAATAGATCAAGCTTATCATTTGAATCTCATGGTTCACCGAGGTTCCCGACCAAACCCATGTCGGCTCGAGTTCCAAGGTCGGCCTATGAGTTTGGGCGTCCCCCATGTGTCATGTAAATGTCGAGGAGATTCACTCCATCGACGTATGCAATCATAGCATACCATTTCATGTATTCAAGCATTTGATAGGTTTAAGCAGGCATTTCAAGTGATGTAAACCAAGCAAATCATGTTAAGCATGAGTCATTCGTTTCAAATGAGAACGAGTGCGATCAAGTACACACTCGACTCCATTTTGTCAAAATCAGTTAAGCTAAGCATGAAATCAGGTGAATCAAGCATGAATCAAGACTTTAGAGTTCAAGTAGGCATACACTTGACACTCACCAAGTTATGCAAGCTAGTAGGTTGGAGGGAGAGTTCAAACTTCCACAGTAGGGTCCTCTTGGAGGTCCTCGTGCGTGCCTGAACATCGTATATTAGATAATTACTGTAGGTCCCCAAGTGGTGAGAAAGATTGAGCACGAGTAAGGTTCGAAAATAATTGAAAACTTCGTTTGACTTGCCTTTGAAGTTGAATTCTCAAAAGGGTGTAAAACTTAAGTACAAAAATTGGATTATTATCCTTAAAATCATTGGTTGGAAACAAGTACGAGCGAAAAGATTGCAAAACGAACGATCGAAATCGAAGGAAGGCTGGCCACATCACAATCCGGCCGGAACCTGGCCGGATATCTGGCCGGATTTCTGGCCGGATTGGAGGCAGTGGCTAACCCCTTTTTTTCAATTTTGGCCACCAATCCGGCCAACAATCCGGCCAGAAACTGGCCGGATTCAAGACCGGATTCTGGAAAATTGTTCCTTCGCGGATTTCCTTTGAAATTTCAGAATTTTCGATTTTTGGTCAAATTTTTGAAAAATCATAACTTCTTTTCTACTAATCGAAACTTGATGAATTTGGTACCGTTGGAATCTTCTTTGAAAGTACTAAAAGTTCTTAGAAGATACCGTTCCATGAATCTAAGTGGAAGGCATTCAAAAATGAGCCTAAAGTTGCTGTTCTAGATTGCTAGGATTGAGCCGGGTTGGTTTTTCGCTAACTTTGGAAATTCGGCAAAAATCACTCGTTGGAAACCGGCCCTTGAAACTTATAACTCACTTAGAACTGCAAGTAAAGTTTTGGATGGAACAAGCGGCTCAAGAATCGGAGTTTCGAGTACCAAGATACGGTAGCTCGAAGTTGGGGAAAATTCAAGATTGTTACAAAATTTCCAGATTTGGTTCCAATTTTGGACCTTTAGTTAAGTGCCTAAACGGACTTGGATTGACACCAAATTTTGTAGTATAATACTTCCATATGAAGGTTATCTCTCTATCAAATTTCATGGAAAAATACCCTCGGAATGGTGGTCATTCAATCAACCAAAGTTTGGAAAAATCCTTAAGGCAATCTGTCCAAAGCTAAGGTTTTCAAAAATGAGGCAGTCGCCGTATTTTGATCATAACTCTCTCAATTTAACTCGGAATTGGAAGTGGTTGATAGTGTTAGAAAATAAATTCACAGGGCTACAACTTTACAGAAGAAATTGTTTCAAGTTTCAGCATGCAACTGGTTCAAAATCAAGCCTCAAGTTGCAGCATCATCAAATCATTTCGGCAGAACGGAGAAACAGGACAGCCAACTTCAGATGAATGGTGTGGCTCACACACATGAAACCAGAATGTGCACTATACACCGTTGGAAACATGGGAACGTCTAGTTTCAAATGCCGCTAACGGCACTTGATTTCGATGTCGGAGTACAGAGTTATGGACGAAACACGAACACTGGTCTGGTTACGACGGCAACCGTTTTCCCAAATTACTAGCTTTGGAAATAAATTCGTTTGACCCATCAAAACTCAATATTTTTCAATGAAATTTTGTACACAACTACTACAACATATATACAACATAATCAAGCCATTAAATCCTCAAATTTCTGCATTTAAGTGACCGAACAGAGCAGGGGTAAAATGGGAACTTTTTGTTTCAAGAGTTCAATAACGTTTCTGGTAACAAAGCACCTTTAATCTACTTCCTTAAGCTCTAATTCAGCAAATAAACCATCATCAAACATCATCACAGCCATCAACCCAAAGTGGGAGTTCATAGAGCCCACATTTCCAACAATACAAGCTATTAAAGTAAAGATTCCAACTCAAATGCGTAAATCAACTTCCATAAGACAAGTTGAAGGTGTTAGATTGCTACCTACTTTGATGGCTGGTTTGGACAGATTTTTCGGTCCTTTGAAGCTTGAAGAAACCGTGAAAGCTCCTCCCTTTTTCAGCCTATGTTGTTGTCCAAGTGAAAAGCTAAATGAATGTGAAGTTTGGTGAGAATCTATGGAAGTTTTGGTAGGAATTTGGTTGAGTTTTGGAAGAGAAGAAATGGTGAAGCTTCGGTTGTTCCTTTGCTGCAGTCTAGCCGTCCATTGCAGCAGAGGAAAGGAAATGAATTGCGGTTCCGAAGCCTTTGCGTATAAGAGACGCTTGACGTCAAAAATCTTTTAATACGTCAAATCAATTATAACTAGTACCCTACACTCGCGTTTTGTGTTCGATTTCTCTTACGTTTGTTGCACTAGTGCACTAAACCTCTAGGGCACTTACATTTGTATAAATATTATTCATTCCTAGTTGTCTCAAAATAATGGTCCAAAGTCTCCCAATTAAGCGCGCACGTGAAAACACGTATTTCTAATTTAGGCGCAATAAAATTGAAACCTTTGAAAAATTCTTATAACGATTGTACCACTAGTTATTACTTGTGTGTTTAAACCTAAAATTGTCTATTTTAGGACCATTGTATATGTCTTAAATTTTTAGCTTATTGCACTCCCAATTGGCTAAAGTTGAAATACGTTTTCACTTTTTCACTAATTAAGTTTTTATGAAAATATTTGTTTATTCATCTATATTTTTATTTTATTTTTTTTTTAAATGAGACACTTTAGAAATATAACGAACTATAAAATCATGTACTTAGATCTAATAGGCTAGAAAATATTATTCGTGGCAAAAATCCAAATAAATAATTAATTGAGCCAAAATTAGGGATTTTAAAATAATAGAAATTTCGAGTCTTCACAAAAAGTCATAGAATTAGAGAATAAAATAATATGCCAATAAACACAATGCATGTGAAAGAAGAAGAAAAATAACTCAAGTAAATAAACATTCAGCAAAAACAGATGCGTGTCCTATAGGGGGTATCCTTTAAAGCCAAGGACAAGGCTAGTATGCATGATTATATCCTTGTGGGTAGGGTACTATACTGTATTTGTTAACCCTTCTTGATTATAATCCTCAATTAGCTCATTTAAATACACCACTTGCCTAACTAGGCTATAAGCCTTTAGTACCACATTTTGACCATTTGAACTAATTACTATCTTGAAATTCACTTGGTTTGATCTTTCTTGAATTTTAATGCTCATGTGCCATGGTGATTACCAATCATCTAATATGACGCCCCCACTTCTCCCTAAGATGGACCAAAGGGTATCCGCGGGGCACCTGCCCAACTCTTGCCAGGATTCAAGCAATTTCCGTTCAAGCTTATTGCAGTACTAGACGTCACGACTAGATAAAATAAATGCAATTAGTGCGGAAGCGTTTAAACTTAACAATGCTTAACAATTGCCCAATTCTTACATCGGGTTTCCAAAATACAGCCCAAAAATCAAAATATACAATAACCATAATGTCTAGTCAATATCGCTGAAATCCTATTACAAAAGTGCCACAAAAGTAGTTCTCCCAAGTTTCAATCCATGTCCAATCCTGTTAAGGAAAATAAATTTACAGGGTGAGCAAAAACGCTCGTGAGGCCAAGAACACACATGCAAGCACATAATCCAAATAACAAGCCCAACTAACAGGTCAAATAATAAAGTGCGGGTAATTTACAATTTCAATACAATATAAACAGAAACAATTAAAGGATATGGTAGCTCTCAGGAGTTAAGTTCCACTTGCTTTGCCAATGCCATTCGTATACCTTCCCGCGATTACACTCCGTCACTCGGGTCAGTATTTCAAATCCATAGATCACCACTTCTATCCGTCCACCGTGCTCCGCACCGGGCTTGCATGACATTTATAAGGCGATACTCAACGAGTATGCCAAACAAGATCTCTCCAATAGATTAAACTTATCATGTGATTCTCATGGCTCATCGAGATTCCCGACCAAACCCATGCCGGCTCGAGTCCCAAAGTTGGCCTATGAGTTTGGGCGTCCCCCATGTACATTTAGGTGTCGAGGAGGTTCACTCCAGCGACGTATGCAACCATAGCATACTATTTCATGTAATTCAAGCATTTGATACATTCAAGCATTTGAACTTTCGAGCATTTGACATATTCAAACATTTCAAGCATGAGTGATTCATTTCAAATGAGAACGAGTGCGATAAGTATACACTCGACTCCATTTTCAAAATCTCAAGTCATCGATAGTAAACAAGCATGTATAAAGATCACAGGAGTTCAAGTAGTCACACACTTGACACTCATCAAGTAAACAAGGAAGAAATGTCACTTGAAGTTCAGACATTCACCGTGGAATCATCTTGAAAGTCCTCGTGGGTGCCTGAATAATTGATAATAAACTATCATTTATAAGTCTCCATTATCATGGAAGATCGTACACATGTACAACCTAGAAATATCGTGAAGACGAGCCCTAATTCTTCTTGTAAATCGAGGGTTTAAAGTAGGGTCCAGGAACACAAGAAAATCCAATTTTTATCCTTAAAATCATTGGACGGAAGTAGGTAGGTATGAAATCATGAAAATCATTTTTCAAATAAATGACTGAAGTCTGACGAAAATGTGACACGTCACAATTCAGCCAAGAACTGGCCGGATGTCCGGCCGGATTCAAGGCAGGGAGCAACCGAACCTTTTTTTTCGAATTTAGGAGCATTTTTGGAAAAATCATAACTCATTTTCTGAAAGTCCAAAATTGGAAAATTTGGTACCGTTGGAAACTACTTCTAAAGTACTAAAAGTTTCTAGAAAACACTTTTCCTTAATTCCAAATGGAAGACATTCAAAATTTAGTTCAAAATGGATGTTCTAGAATATCAAGGCAGATTTGGGTTGTTTTTCAGCAAAGTTTGGAAACTCGGCAAAATTCACTCAATGTGAAATAGCCTCTCAAATTTGAAACTCAATTAAAATTGTAATCAAAGTTTAAAAAAAACAAGTGGAACAAGAATCGGAGTTTTGAGCACCAAAATATAGTAGCTCAAAGTTACTAAAATTTCCTTGTTAAACAAGGGTTTTCCAAACTCAAATCATGAATTTTGGAAGTTTAGTTGAGCAGCGAAACGGACTCAGAACGGCACCAAATTTGATATGATTATACTACCATATAAGATATATTCCTCTACCAAAGTTCATGGATAAATAAGTACGGGAAGTTGGTTAACCAAATCACCAAAGTTTCTAAAATTTCAAGGCAAATCTGCCTTGTGTATAAAATGTCCTTTTCTAAACTTTTGGCCACATGAAATCCTTGCAAACATGGTACATTTTGGTAGAAAATGTTTATTAAACATCCAAGATATGTTTAATGGGTGATTAACACCAAGAATTTTCAAATAACAAGTTCCAAACCATGATATAAGCATTTACTAGCCCAAAAGAGGGTTTCAACCCCTTGAGTCAGTTTCGAAATACGGCCACAACTCAGTCAATTCAACTTGGAATTGAGCGTGGTTAGTGGCGTTGAAAACTAGATTCATAAGACTACAATTTCTTAGAAGAAATTATTTTCAAAATTGGTCCATAACTAGCTCACATTTGAGCATCAATTCACTATTCAAAACAGAGCTCCCATTGTAGACGTGAAACAGGATAGTCATGTTTAAACAATTGGTATGGACTACTCATGTGGAATCAAAATGTGCATTCTATACCATTGGAAATCTGGGAATGTTTAGTTTCCATTTCCACAAACGGTACTAGATTTCGACATCGGAGTAAAAAGTTATGGCCGTTTGAAAAACACTCCCAGGGCAGTGACGGGAAAATTTCCAGATTTGCTGAACTTCCGAAATCACAACGTTTGGCCAACCAAATCACGTTATTTTTTTATGAAACTTTTTACACAACCCACACAACATATATACATCATAAATAAGCTATTAGAACCACAAAAAATCACCCTAAGGGTCACGGACAATATAGGGGCAGAATTGGAAAACTTTCACCTTCACTCCCCTTTGAGTTTCTACCAACAATACAATATTATTCCACTAATTTAAGCACTAAACCAACATTAATAGCATCATATTTCATCAAATCATTCCATCCAACCAAAGTGGGAGTTCATAGAGCCCACACAATAATTTTTTCAATATAAACAAGCTACCCACATGCATGCATGAGTTTATATGTGCACTACTACTTCCATAAAGCAAGATTTGAAGAGTTGATCGTGTTTTACCTTCTTAGATGAACTAAGACAGAATTTTCAGTCCAACAAAGCCCAAGAAAACCATGGAAAGCAGCCCTCTTTCTTAGCTTGATGTAATCTCCAAGTGATTAGCTAAGTGTGGTTGAAATTTGAGTTGAAATGGGTAATGATTTTGTGAAGAAATGGAGAAGGAAAATTGAAGAGCTCCTTAGTGTTTTTCCTCCTTGGTTGGCCGGCTGAATGAGAGGGAAGAGAGAGAGTGTGTTTGATCAAATGAATCTTCCAAGAGAAGCTTTAATGTGTGGTCCAAAATTGTCCAAAAGTCAACTCTCTCCCCGCGCGCGTACGCCCGCATTTTGTGCTCAATTCTGCTCGAATTTGTTTCACTAGTGTACTAAACCTCTAATACACTTGTATTCATATTAATATTATTCACTCTTAACTGCCCCAAAATAAGGGTCTGAAGTTCCTCAATTAATCGCTCGCATAAAAACGTGTACTTCCGATTTAAGCGCGATAGAGTGAAATCTTCAAGAAATTCTTATTACGATAGTATAACTAACTATCATTTGAATACTTAAACATAAAAATACCTATTTAAGACTAATATACAAGTCTCCAATTTTCCAATCTCATTATATCCTCAAATCGATTATTGTCTCCAAACGCTTATTCACTAATCACACTTAACGAGCTTCCAAAAATTAAATTTTGAAACAAGTCACTTTAAAAATATAACGAAGCTATAGACCCATGTAATTAGGTCTAATTAGGTTAGAAAATAATATTCGGAACAAACGGGCCATTAAATATTTAAATAAACTCGAAATGGAATTTAAAATAATAAATTTTTTTTTTTTGTGAATCCTCACATTTAAGATAGTCAAAATATAATCAAGAAAGGTTCTTAACATAACCTTGTGAATTTTCGATCAATTGACTTCTCATCAAGTCATCACTTTAACTTGTACCCTACCCCTTTGGATATTTGAAATAATTTTAACATGCATTGTGTTTTCTAGGTTAGATGCTGACGAATGCGGGGTATACATATAACAATTAGCTCATTCCACAGTTAACTTTTACATTTATAATATTTTAAATACCCCACACGTGATTTTTTGCAAGTATACGAGTTGAGAGCGAGTGTAGGGTATTAAGGGTCGATCTCACAAGAAAAATTGTCAATTACCGGTACTACTAAAACTTCTCTATTATTTAGACAACCAGCAAATTAAAGGAAAAAAATATTATAAACTTATGTAAGAAAATAGCAAATGAAAGTTCCTTAGACTATGGTATCCCTAACTATTCATACAAGTGCTATTTTTGGATCATTGAGTAATACTATCTTGGCTAGTTATGGCATAATTTCCTCATACATGTGAAACCTCCTCTCATAGTAAACTAACTATACTTATAACTAATCCATACCTACTCTCATGATTATGAAATTAGCTACAAGTTAATTACTTTTCTGAAATTACGTTAAATGAATCACTACAGCCACAAAGGTGCACTTCTACTCTCGTGAGTGTACACTCTAGGTTTAGCACTTCTTAAACTAGTGTTAAATTTCAATTTTCATTGAACAAACAATACTTTTAGATAATCACAATTAATGGCCAATTATTCATGATTTATGGGAGCAAAAGTTTTAAATAACTTGCTCAAAATAAAAGTATCAAATAGCCAAGAAATTAACACAAAACAATCAGAGAAAGTTCAACCAAAACCCAAGGCATAAACTTTAGAAAGACATATTAAACATAAAATCCAAACTTGTATATTAACTAAACAAAAGAATCAAGTACAAAAGATTAAGAGTTTGGAAAGAAATGTAGCCCTTGTCACATGAGTTCATCTCCTCCATCTTCATCTCCTTCTTCATCTTTGCCTAGTTAAGAAACAAGAAGGATAAACTAACTAGTTAAACTATCCTACACTATAGTAACCTAGTACTAAGAAAATGTAAGAGCTACATTTTAGTGTTATTTCTTGCATTCCCCAAGCTCTCTTGATTCTTGCAACTTCATGGCTATTTGTAGATGAATTTAGTCAAGAAATGAGGCTTCAAACATCACTTTTACAATTGCAAAATAGTTGTCACACGTCCATCAATAGCTGTGAATTATTGGAGGAAAAAAATAAGTTAAGCAAATGGACAGCCATAATTTCTAACCAGAATCCGACCACATATCCATCCAGAAACTGGCCGGGATTGTGCGGCTGGATTGCTCCCTTGCTTTGCTTCTCAATTTCTGTTCAATCTTCAATGTTGTTCCAACTTTGCATCAACTTCAACTAAAATTTTCTCGATGATAGAAGCTGAATTAACTCTTGACCGAAACATAACACTTACACTCCTTTGATTAGCTTTCCAATGCATCAAAAATCACCTCATTTGGATTTGTGTAGGCTGCAAAATAACTGAAATACCCTTAACTACTCAATGCCTTGTTTCTGCTCCGACCATAGAAGTTGGCTACTGTAATTTAGCTTTTCTCACAGGAATTGTAGATCTACGTCTTATTTTCAAAATGGTTCAAGAATCATCTCAATCTATTCATTGTAGCTCAAGTTATAGCCGAAATATAAAAATGTGTCTAAGCTGTCAACTTCCCTTTTTCATCCAAATGAAATCTATTTCCAGCTTCTATAAAAAATTATGGACAAAATGCTAGTAAAAAGGGACGTAAACTTCATTTAAACAATTAACACATTTTAAACTAATTATAGCCAAAATAATCCATTTCCTTCTTATAGCATTGCAAAAGTGATTGAAAATAACCTAAAATGTCATTTTAATATAGTTTAAAATAGTCACTTATCAAATGCTGTGAGAACCCTGAAAAATGGATATATAAACTAGTGCATATTTCATTTGCATTTCTTTTATTCTTGGATAATTTTTTTAGTATTACTTTTAATTGTTCGCAATTAAGTACGTAAAAATAGGTTTAAGTGAAAAATAATATAATTTTCCAAAGTTATGAAATTTTTTGGTTTTATTTGACTAAATTAATATCTTTAGGGTTGGAATAATTTTTCGCCTTAAAATAAAATGTTAGAATACTTAATTCCTTTATGCTAAATTAATGATAATTGAATCGTTAGATTTACTATCTTAAAATAAATCATTTAAGTTCCTATGATTAATTCCAATTAGTTGCTAATGTTAAATGTTAATAAGAATTCCCGCGTTAAGATGAAAACCAATGAATTTTAGATAAATATGATTCTAATATACTAAACATACTTAAGGCGTGAAAATGCGATAAATATATCCTTATCTTTCTTTGTTTTCACAATAAGTGCGTAAAAATAATTTTTATGTGCAAATTGACACCCTGGGATTTAATTATTATTTCACTTGACTTTATATTACTAAATCGATAAATTTCGAATTAGACTAACTCCACTTCTTGAGAAATAATAATTAGAAATTCTAATAACTAATTTAATCGCTAAATAATATAGGAATTACTAGGAACCTTAATATTAAAGTTTAATCGAGAATTATTCGATAAAAATGGTTTAGGTATATTAGGGTATAATTAGGCGTTCAAATCACACTTGGGGATAATTTTTAGAATTAAGGTGGAAGTGAGAAATTAAGTTGAGATTAGGGAGCAGAGTGAAAAGACAAAAATACCTTACCATTCCATGCAAACCAAACAATCCCTCTGACCGCAAGTTCAATTACCGCAACTATCACCAATTCTATACGCCATCGATTCTAATACACGAAACCTCTGCTCCTAAAACCGCGGCACCATATACCATTCTTTCTATTTCACATCTCAAACCACATTTCCGTTTCTGCCGAAGTGCAATCTTTTCCCTCTACACATATACTCAACCTCCACTACCGCAAATCACTTCATTATTCCAGCCTCTACCACAACTACTCCACACCATTCTTCCTCACCTCGTGATCATCGACCAGGAGAGAGAGAGAGAGCTACACTCTGCAAGCCGAGAGTGAGAGTGAGGGAGAGCCGAGCTTCTTGTTTCTTTTCTTTCTGTCCGTAAGCTAGAGAGGGAAGAGAGGGACTTGCGATCCATTCTGCCTTCTAACCGTGAGCTGGTGAAGGGACTGAGGGCTGAACTTTCTCCATTCCAGCCGCCATCCAGAGCAAGGGAGAGAGAGAGCTAGTGGTCTGCATTTTCTGGGCTGCCGAAGGGAGGAGGATTATTTCTGCTGCTAACCGTGTGTGTGAGCTCCATTTGAGGTAACTTCTGAGCTGAAATTAGTTGGTTATAGGCAAGTGAGGTCAGCTATGGACTTGCATGTGGTGCTTGTGAGGTTAGAGGAGGATTTGTGACTTAAGAAATCTGATTTGGAAAAGAATTAAAGCTGTCGAAAGTTTGAAGCTGGAATTGCAGCTTGTTTCTGGAAATTTGCTGGAAAATGGTTGACTTTCACTTGGGTAGGTGCTTGACTAATTAAAATCAGAAGATTAAGCTTTGCATGAAATTATCAGACCGGCTAAGCAAGAGAAATAAAATAAAAAGAAACCGAATCTGCTACATGCATGTTTCATCCGAGACTTGTTGGAAAATTCTGGAATTGTGGATGATAGTAGTTGCTGTCCGAACTTGATTTAAACCAGAGCTGTTAGTAATTTCCATTAATTAGTCATGCATGTTGGTTTTGAGTACTTAATACAAGGTTTTAGCTGAAGAAAATCCAGATTTGCGTCTAACTTAACTGCTGGAAATTTTCTGGAATAGCCGAGAGACTTCATGTTTGTTTGCATTTGTAATTGCTGTCAAATGGGAAAATTTTGTTATGAATTGCATATAGATTGTTAGCTTTAAGTATTAAGTGAAGCTTAATGGAAGAAAATCTGAGGAAAAGTTGAATTGTGGATTGAAACCGAAGGAAAATTTTGTTTATGACTGAGTAAATGCTGGAAAATTTACGTGACTTGCCAAGGGAGTGAAACCAGAATTTGCAGTTGTTTCTGGAATTTTTCATTAGCAAACAATGTTTAGAAATGCATGAAATATATGTGTCTTAAGTCTTGTAAGATATTCAGTTGTAAAGTACTTGATCCGTTGGATAAATTGACCAAAAATGTTGAAACATAGCTGCTGCAATTTTTTCCAGCTTAGCCGATGGTGGCTCTTTTGAGTTTTAATGGAAACTTGGTGAGTGGGCTCTATGAATTCCCACAATGACTTGGATGATCTGATTAGCTAGTCAAGTATTTGCTTGTCGGATTTGAGTACTTAATATCATGTATTAGCCGAGTAAAAGTTGGTTTTATGACCAATTAGCTGCTGGAAATTCTGTTTAGCCGATGACAGATTTATTGTGGTGGAATTATTTGCCAAAATTACATGTTATTTGTTTTATTTCATGTCGGAAAATTTTGATGGCGGGCTCTATGAACTCCCACCCTTGGATTGATGATGGATACAATGCTAGTTTAGTGTTTAAATAGGTAGATTAATGATACCTAGCTAGTCTAGACTCCAAAAGATGCATCGTTCAAAAATGTTCAGATTTGCCCTGTTTTAATCGCACCCCTTTTTGCAAAATTTTGAGAGTTTCATGACTTGTATATCATGTTGATATGTTGAATATCTGGTGTACAAAGTTTCATTGAAAAATATTGAGGTTTGGTTGGTCAAATAAATCGATTTAACAAAGCTAGTAAATCTGGAACTATTTCCGAAATGCTCTGACCAGCTTTCGTATTTCGGCCATAATTTTGAACTCCGATGTCGAAATCGAGTGCCGTCAGCGGCATTTGAAACTAGACATTCCAACCTTTCCGATGATATAAAATTCACATTCTGGTTCCATGTATGTGAGCCAAACCAACTATTTTAAGTCGGCTGTTCTGTTTCTCTGTTTTACAAGAACAAAATGCTGAGGCTGCAACTTGTGACTCGAATTCGAGCTAGTTGTGTGCCGAATTTCAAAATGATTTCTTCTATGAAATTATAGCTCTATGAATGTCTTTTCCAACGCCTTAAACCATGCCAAATTCCGAGTTAATTTGAGTGATCTGTGATCAAAATATGAAACCTGCTCTGCCCTTGAAAACCCTGATTTTTAGACAGATTTGATGCAAGGTTTGGCAAAGACTTGCTAACTGAATATTTTGATGCTAAACACTTACCAAATGTACCATGAACCAGGTTTGGAGGAATTTTCCTTTGACCAAATGTCTGAAATGGAAAAACAAAAGGGTCAAGGCAGTTTTGTCTTAGTATTTGCGAAATTTTAGGTGTTTGATTGACCACCTTTCCGAAGTTATTTTTCCATGAAATTTGGTAGAGGAACAACCCTTATACGGTAGTATTATACTGCTAATTATGGTGTTATTCTGATGCCGTTTCATGGGTCAAATAAATTACCAAAGTTCATGACTCGAGTTTGAAAAACCCATGTTTCACAAGGGAATTTTAGTAACTTTGAGCTACCGTATCTTAGTGCTCAAAACCCCGTTTCTCATTCCCTTTGTTTTGTTATACTCTTGGATTACAACACTATTAGAGTTGAAAATTTCAAAAGCTAGTTCCAAACAAGTGAATTTTGCCGAAATTCCAAAGTTGGCCAAAAAAACCAACCTTAATCTGCCTTATGAACCAAAACAGTAACTTTGAGCCCATTTTTGACTATCTTCCATTTTGAATCATGGAAAAGTGTATTCTAGAAACTTTTAGTACTTTCAAAGAGGTTTCCAATAGTACCAAGTTTTTCAATTTTGGGCTTGTAGAGAGTAAGATATGATTTTTCAAAGATTATTTGTTAAATCTGGAATTTTCTAACTTAAAGGAAACTAAGGGGTTTCGAACTCTTCATTTCTGTCAATATCATTTGATTGTTTTACATTTGAATCCAGAGATGGAAATCAGATTTGTCTTGTATTTTAAAACTCCACTTTTGAACCTCGAGTTACACGAATTCTTAGGCTCGTCTCCGCGTTAATTTCTTAGATTGCACTAGCGTACAATTTTCATCGAAAACTAGAGAATTCGTAGCGATATTGAGTGGTACTTGAATTATTGTTTGCTCAGGCAATCGAGGAGATCTCCAAGAGGAACTCGGAGCGGACTCCTAAAACTCTTGTTTGAGACCTATTGCGCTTGTTTGACTAGGTGAGTGTTCCATATAGGAATACGTAGTTGAGTAAGTCTAGGACATGCTCATTTCATGATCGTTAAGTATTTACCATACTCGTGCCTATTTAAGAAATATATATATGCATTGCATATCGACATGAATTGGTTAAATGATTAACCCTATCAAATGATCTTATAAACTCAATACGTGCTTAGCCTGCTTGTTTTATGCTTATTTGGTTAAAGTGCTCTTGTGACTCGTTATGTGACAATTTGGAAAATGAGTTCCGATCCATCGAAGTGCGCAGTGTGTACTTTATCACACTAGCCGTTCGAGTGGTGACTTGCGTGAAACATTTTCTCGTGAATCTAAATGTAGTAACGTCGTTGGAGTGAATCTCCTCGACTTTCACATGGTAAAAATGGGATAATGGCCAATGATGGCCTATTAATCTGGCAAATGCCTGCCAAATAACCGTCATTACTCAACCGTTAACCGTCAACCGTTAACCGTTAACCGTTAACCGTGAACCGTTTACCAACCCACATGACTACCTGATTACCTGACTATTTGCTTGCATGATTTCTAATCTATATGATCATTCGATATCCGTGAATTATATGCTCCCATGAAATCAACTTGTATTGCTTACGTGCTAAGTGTCCACTTGATTACTTGATTATCATGAATCACATGTTATATGAAGTTGTCCATCATTGTTAGGCGAGTGTGTACTTTACCTCACTCGACCTATTCAAATGATGAATTTTACTTTTGTCGAATTACTTGATTACCTGTGCATGTTGTAAGCTATAAGCTGAACTTGGGCCCTGCCTCGGTTGCTGACCTACTCGAGCCAGGACTGGGCTCGGTCGGGTAGATTGGAACCCTGGACAACCGTTTCGGTATACTCGAGTACTACCACTGGAGGGATAAGGTGATGGCCAGTCAACCGTGGGGATCCGGGAGTTATAAGGTGCCAATGACCGACAAAGTTCCACTGGAACACCGTATCCTTTCGTGCTTGCTTTACTATTAATAATATTATTGCTCTCCTAGTTGGCATTCTCGGGTAAGACTCCTCATGAGCATTAACCTCTGAGATGAAGCAATCCTTGTAATGTTCTTCTAGTTGGACGAGCCACTATTTGTTTGACTGAAAATTTATGAAAATATAATTATATGGCTATTCATTTCAAAAGTACTAGTTCTACATGTGTTTTCAAGGTAGCAATTACCCGTGTAATGATTATCACCTCATGGTAACATGCCATTGTGTAACCTCGAATCATGCATATGATATGCACAACTTACTTGACCTATTTGAACTGTTAGAGCGTCTTGGAACCTCACTGGGCTGTGTAGCTCATCCCACGTTGTGGTTTTCTTTTACAGGTTCTGACAACTGAGGAAGACTTGAGATCTACTTGTACTTTAAGCTTGTAGTTTGAATTAAACAATGTAGCTTTTGTTTCGGGTTGCCACTTGAAGCTGGAAAGGTGTAAACCCTGGGTTTGTATGTGGCTTGTGCGAACGTATTTGAATTGTATGTCTTGTTTCTGGGGTTGTAATCGGGAAGCTATTTTAAGATTCGACGTTTGGCTATCTTATAGTACTGTTATCTCTGAAGTTAATGTGATTTTAGAAATTGATCTATTTTGGGAGAATCGATGTTGTAATAGATTAGGTTATACTTCGGAAGGATTTTTGCTAACTTGCTTGCGTGAGTCCTGGCGAGAGCTAGGCAGACGGCCCGCCAACCCTCTGGTTCGCCTTAGGGGAAAGTGGGGTCGCCACAGGTGGTATCAGAGATTAGGTTCTAGATCTTTGTAGTGTATCTTAGGCTTTAAGCATAAGATGCCGGACTGTGGAGTTTGATTGTTTAGTAAGTGGAATGTGATCTTAATACTTGATGATTGATTGAGTAATATTGAAGTGTTTGTTTTTAAGTGGGTTTACACACTAGGGTTTCTTATATTGTAAGAAACTGAAGAGAATTGTGTGAGAATTGATTTGAAAAGTGATAGTTAAGTTTTTTGAACATTGGTACTAGCTGATATCTATAAGATCGAATTTGACTGGGTAAATTGTAAGATTCGAGGTATCCTCTAGGCTTGTAATCTTCGTAAGTATATGTATGAAATTGAATGTGAATCTTGGATCGATTGTTTGATTGAGTCATCTTGTGAAATTTCCTTTGAGGAATAGTGGTGATTGAGTTGATTTGCATCTGGAGATGGCCAATCCTAGTGCGAATTGACTTGGTTTCCACTTGACGCTTAAGTGAGCCAGTTGTACATATTCCCTGAGTTTGAAAATGGTACTTGAGGCTTTAACTAGAAATCCCAAGGTTGGTTATTCTTGGAGATGAATGCACTTTAGTTATTGGCTGGTTTGCTAAAGATTTTTAAACTTTGGATAAATGACCTTTGATTTCAACTTGTATTATGACTTGATTAGCTCTAATTTTATAATGGTATGCAACCCAATTGAGACTAGTTTAAATTCTATGTTAACTGTTAATGTGCTATTTGTGAAAATGTCATCTGTGGATATAGTTTTATTGCTCATTTTGAAAATTGTTAAATATACGTGTGCATAGATAATTTTTAGTTTAGTGAGCCATTTGCACATATTTGTATAGATTAGTTGTGAGAATGGAAGGTGGGAGACGACGAAAGGGACGTCAACCTAGACAACCCCGAAATGAAAGAGTAGATAATGGATCTGATATTGACTAAAATGCCGAGCCCAGTGCTGGGAGAGGAAATAACCGAATGGGACACGTTCTAACCCGCATGACGGATATACTAGAGCTCCTAGTAGTTCAACAAGGTCAAGGTGTTGGACATGGAAACCAAGAAATAAGGGAGGATCGAGCTTTAGAGCGGTTTCAGAAATTCTTTCCGCCTAAGTTTGCTGGAGGACCTTGTGGCGACCCCACTTTCCCCTGAGGCGAATCAAAGGGTTGGCGGGCCGTCTGCCCAACTCTCGCAAGGACTCACGCGAGCAATCTAACCCGAATCCTTTCGAAGAATAACCTAATATATTACAAAACGATTTTTCCCCGAAAGATCTTCCTTAAAGCCACATTAACTTCAGAGATAGCAGTGATAAAAATAACCAGTCGAGACCCTTAAACGTCCTACGTGCTACGTACCAAAGTATAAAGTCGTACCAAACCAGGTAGATAAATACATAAATCCTTATTACAAACTTACAAGCCAAGTAATCGAATTAGGGTTTACACGATTTCCAGTTTCAAGTGGCAATCCAAAAAGGAAAATACATTATCCCAGATAACACATTACAGCCCACAGAATAAGTCATAGTATTCAAATACAATCCAAAAGAAAAACATAAGTAAGTGTTCAGCTTTCAGTTTCCAGAACCTGTTAAGGAAAACAATAAACGTGGGGTGAGCTAAAGCTCAGTGGTGCCCCAAAACATGCAATCACATAAATCAAACAACGGATAACAATTTAAACAAATTTAATCAATTAAGAAAGCGTATAACCGCACAAGATAGGATACAGGGGCTCTCGGGAGCCATTCTCCTCGCTTGATCAGATATCCTCGTAGTTGACCCTCCGTCAACTTTCACTACTTATAGTCCATGTAGATCCACTTATTTTAATCCTAACCCGTCACCGTTCATACCTTTGCTTCGGGCCCTAATTTCGTCTACCGACGCAGTATACTCGAGATATACCCGTATAAAATTTGTCGAGGGATTCACCCAATGACGTGATTGCAATCAGATACATGCGTCGAGAAATTTACCCAATGACGTGATTGCAATCAGATACATGCGTCAAGAGATTCACCCAATGACTTATTGTAGTTAGATTCATGCGTCGAGGGATTCACCCAACGACGTAACTACATTTAGATTCATGATAGTTAGATTCATGCGTCGAGGGATTCACCCAACGACGTAACTACATTTTGAATCAAGGATTTAGGAGAAAATATTTTGCACAAGTCACCACTCGAACGGCTAGTGTGATAAAGTACACACAGCTCACTTCGATGGATCAGAAACCAATTTTTTTCAACTTATCACATAACAAATCAAGAAAGAACTTTAAACGGTTAGGCATAGAACAGGCAGGGACACTCACAAAGAGTAGATGTCAGATATCAAGTTGGAATCGAATTCCGCATCCTCACAATACCCCTAGAAAACCAGGTTTTAAAACTATAAGTGTTGTTATACGGGTTCTTGGTTTATAAATACAAGGTTATCTGGTACATAACTAGTTTATCTACTCCAAATAAATCAACAATTTCCCTAGAGTTAAACTGATGAAAGTGATGAAATACTTCGTAGGATTTCTTTCTTTCTAGAGGTGCAAACCAGAACCAATTTGCTTTGAATAAGATTTCTTGCCAAACAAGTTTTCTGCGCCGTTTATTTAAAAATTATTAAAATCAAGTTTGACCTTTACAGTACAAATATAACACTTTCAATTTCTATTCAAGTTCCAGGTTTATAACTATAAAGGTTTATCGAGTATATAACTAGTTTATCGTTTCGAAGTAAATTCAAAGATTTACTTAGGTTGAAACTTGGCAAAAGTAGTAAAAATGTTTCTTGTAGTTTTCCCTATAAAAGGTAATTAGTATTATTTTCTTGAGATAAATCGACAAACCACTTAATATCAAAACTAGAAAGATACTTCGAAAGATTTCTTTTAAGCTATGGTTCTTGTAAAAATTGTCACTAAAACTATTTTATCTAAAATAAAGTTTCTTGCTGAGCAAGTTTCTACATTTTTAGTTAAAGCTATTAAAACTCTTATTTTGGAACTTTTCCTACCGACAACTATCCAAGGCAAATCTTCAAGAAAGAAAAGGAATTAAAATAAGACTTGGGGTTTTCAAAAGCTAGAGAAATTATTTTCTATAACTATTAAGGCTAGTTTAAGCTAAAGGAAAATTTATCGAGTTGGAAAGTTTTAGGCAAAACACTAGATATTGAGTTTTATAATCTAATACTAGCTGGAAAAATATTTTTGATTAATTTGATCACAGTTACTCGAGTTCGCAAGGTCGAAACGACTTTCACAGTTTTGATTCCATTTCGCAATCATATTATGGATCAAATATGGCAAAATCACATAACAAATTACTAGGGCTTCGTCAATCATTAGCCCTAGATTTCAACAATTGCATTTCTGATAAAAATAAAATTGAACGACCAAGGCTTCATCAATCATTAGCACTTGGTTTCAGCAAGCCCATCATAAGCAAATAAAAATAAAAGTAAGGCCTCCAAGACATTCCAGCAATTAACTTTCATCATCCAGTAGTACTTATAAAGTCATTCAAATGGCCAAGGGCTTCATCAATCATTAGCTCTTGCCAACCAATACACACTTTCAAATACCAATTCATTCAAAACAAGAACAAAAACTACAACCAACTTGAGATCCAAATGATTCCAAGAATCTAAAATATCCATTAAACTTTCCACTTTTATTTGCTAGAATCACTATACATATAGATTATAATCTGTCCAAACCAAGCTAAAGTAAATAATACACAAATCCAGCAAATAAACTCACCAAAAGTCCCAACCAGTTCGGTCATGCTGGAAAAATATTTTCCTTCAAAAATTGCTTTAGTTCATGTTCCACAAATCAAACAATTATGAAAATTATACTGTTGTAGAATAGATTTTTAATACTATCACATCCCAGAAGACACTTTTCAGAGATTCAAATCACAAATGGGCCAAATATTCTATCCAAGTCAAGAATTCAGTTTCCTGAGGAAACAGGACATTCAAACAGGACAGCCTACTTTGAGGAATCACGGACAGCAGTACACATGGAGGAAAAATATGAAATTTCTACAAAACAAAGGCCCATGACTCTAGTTTCAAATGCCACTGACGGCACCTCAATCGGATTTTCCTACACCAAGATATAAGCATTTTACTGAGACTGGTCAGAGAAATCCGAAAATCTGGAAATTCATTTTTCACTTGTGAAAAACTCCTTTTTCTCTTTTAAAACCATAAGACTCTTATTCAAACCATCATACATTTAAGTATGACATTCATACCAGCATATACCAAAGCAAATAACGCTTAATTCTAATAAATTATTCCACCAAAAAGCCCCCATAAATCTGTCATCAGCTAAGATAAAATTTGCCAGCAATTGATAGTTTATTTATATAGCTTTTGTTCCTAGTTTTCTTCAATTCTTACCTCAGCTCAACATGCAAAAGGTGATTAGCAAGCCTCAAGAAAATCTTAAACATCCAATACGAAAATCTGAATTGAAATTCGAAAACAAAACTAATTAAATGCTCACTTCCTTCTTTCGACCAAGCTGGAATATTTTGCAGCAGAAAATTTCCCTCGGTTTCAATCCACAATTCAACTTTTCCTCAGATTTTCTTCCATTAAGCTTCACTTAATACTTAAAGCTAACAATCTATATGCAATTCATAACAAAATTTTCCATTTGACAGCAATTACAAATGCAAACAAACATGAAGTCTCTCGGCTATTCCAGAAAATTTCCAGCAGCTAAGTTAGACGCAAATCTGGATTTTCTTCAGCTAAAACCTTGTATTAAGTACTCAAAACCAACATGCATGACTAATTAATGGAATTACTATCAGCTCTGGTTTAAATCAAGTTCGGACAGCAACTACTATCATCCACAATTCCAGAATTTTCCAACAAGTCTCGGATGAAACATGCATGTAGCAGATTCGGTTTCTTTTTATTTTATTTCTCTTGCTTAGCCGGTCTGATAATTTCATGCAAAGCTTAACCTTCTGATTTTAATTAGTCAAGCACCTACCCAAGTGAAAGTCAACCATTTTCCAGCAAATTTCCAGAAACAAGCTGCAATTCCAGCTTCAAACTTTCGACAGCTTTAATTCTTTTCCAAATCAGATTTCTTTAATGCTTTGATTTCATCATCCGATTTCACAAACAATACATGCATGCCCCTAGATGGCTCAATCTACCTCTTGATCAACCTAAAATGGTCCAGAAATTACCTCACACGGCAGAGCTGAATTTTTTTTTTCTTCCTCTCGGCACGCGCGCAAGGCCTGAAGTGCTGGTTCTGGTTGCAATAGTTGCGGCTGGGACTGATGAAGGTGGTGACGATCAACAGCTCCCACGACTTCCACTCGCTCTCTCCTTTCTTCCCTCAAGCTCACGGACAGACCAGAGAAGATTCAGCTCGCGATTTTTCTTTCTTTCCTCTCAGCTGCAAGGTGCAGCTCACTCTCTCTCTCTCGTTGATGATCACGAGGTGAAGCTCTCCCTTTCTCACTCTAGTTTGCGGACAGAAAGGAGCAAAAGAAATTAAACAGCTCGGTTCTTGCTCCTGTCGATGATACCGAGACAAGGAGTGATGTGAATTGAAATGGTATTAAGAAGTGTTGGAGTTGCCGAGATGAGAAGCTAAGCCGTGGATGAGGAATTGCAGTGGTTTCGGTGGAGTTGTGCAGAGGAAAGGAGATTTGGTGAAGAGTGGTATCTCGGTATCAAGAAAGAAATGGTTTGCGGTTTGCTTGTGCCGAGAAGAAATTGGAATTGCGGTTTTAGATTGTGAAATAGCATGTGAAATAGAGCAAATGGTATTGTGGTGCCGCGGTTTAAGAGACAGAGGTTTTCGTGTACGGATCGATTGCGTATAACAAATGGGTTGCGTATCGAATTGGTAAAAGCAAATGTGATTTGATTTGCGGTCAGACGTCTTGTTTGGTTTGCATGGAAAGGTGAGGTAATGGTATTTTAGTCTTTTCACTTTGCTCCCCAATCTCAACTCAATTTCTCGATTCCAACTTAATTCTAAAAATTATCCCCAAGTGTGATTTGAACGCCTAATAATATCCTAATATACCTAAACCATTTTTTTTATCGAATAATTATCGATTAAACTTGAATATTAAGGTTCCTAGTAATTCTTATATTATTTAGCGATTAAATTAATTATTAGAATTTCCAAGTATTATTTCTCAAGAAATAGGGTTAGTCTAACTCGAAATTTATTGATTTAGTGATATAAAGTCAAGTGAAATAATAATTAAATCCAAGGTGTCAATTTGCACATAAAAGTATTTTTACCCACTTATTGCGAAAACAAAGAAAGATAAGGATATATTTATCGAATTTTCACGCATTAAGTATGTTTAGTATATTAGTATCATATTTATCTAAAATTCATTGGTTTTCATCTTAACTCGGAAATTCCTATTAACATTTAACATTATTAACGATTAAAACTAGTTATCGGAAATCAAAGAATTTATTTTAAGGTAATAGAATTAATCCAACTCAAGAAATATTAATTTAGTATAGCAAAACCCAATAATTCAATATTGGTAAATTTATATTATTTATTACATAGAAATTATCTTTACACTTTTATTTCAAAACAATTAATTACAATACTAGAATTCAAAGAAATTAATTATTAGATCAATGAAATAGTTTACCATTGAAATATGAAGTTAATGTAACAAAACGAAGAAGTTTAGTAGTTTAGCATAATTCTTTTATTTTGCACCTAACGTTTATTTCTACGTACTTATTTAAAAACAATTGGACTTAGTGCTAAAATTTATTAAAGAATTAAAATGCAAATAAAATATGCACTGATATTTATATATCTATTTTCAGGGTTCTCACAGACCTGATCCAGAGGTGGCTGAGAATTGGTTAGAAAATATAAGAAATATATTTGATGCACTAGATTATTCCGAGGAGAGAGAAGTAAAGGAATTGAGAAATAAGAAAATTCCTCTGGTGAAGGTTTTATGGAGAAATCACGGACTGAAGGAAGCAACTTGGGAATTAGAAGAGGAAATGCAGAAAAAGTACCCTGATTTATTTACTTAGAAAGTGTGAATTTTGAGGACAAAATTCTTGTAAGGAGGGGAGGATGTGAGAACCCTGAAAAATGGATATATAAACTAGTGCATATTTCATTTGCATTTCTTTTATTCTTGGATAATTTTTTTAGTATTACTTTTAATTGTTCGCAATTAAGTACGTAAAAATAGGTTTACGTGAAAAATAATATAATTTTCCAAAGTTATGAAATTTCTTGGTTTTATTTGACTAAATTAATATCTTTAGGGTTGGAATAATTTTTCGCCTTAAAATAAAATGTTAGAATACTTAATTCCTTTATGCTAAATTAATGATAATTGAATCGTTAGATTTACTATCTTAAAATAAATCATTTAAGTTCCTATGATTAATTCCAATTAGTTGCTAATGTTAAATGTTAATAAGAATTCCCGCGTTAAGATGAAAATCAATGAATTTTAGATAAATATGATTCTAATATACTAAACATACTTAAGGCGTGAAAATTCGATAAATATATCCTTATCTTTCTTTGTTTTCACAATAAGTGCGTAAAAATAATTTTTATGTGCAAATTGATACCCTGGGATTTAATTATTATTTCACTTGACTTTATATTACTAAATCGATAAATTTCGAATTAGACTAACTCCACTTCTTGAGAAATAATAATTGGAAATTCTAATAACTAATTTAATCGCTAAATAATATAGGAATTACTAGGAACCTTAATATTAAAGTTTAATCGAGAATTATTCGATAAAAATGGTTTAGGTATATTAGGGTATAATTAGGCGTTCAAATCACACTTGGGGATAATTTTTAGAATTAAGGTGGAAGTGAGAAATTAAGTTGAGATTAGGGAGCAGAGTGAAAAGACAAAAATACCTTACCATTCCATGCAAACCAAACAATCCCTCTGACCGCAAGTTCAATTACCGCAACTATCACCAATTCTATACGCCATCGATTCTAATACACGAAACCTCTGCTCCTAAAACCGCGGCACCATATACCATTCTTTCTATTTCACATCTCAAACCACATTTCCGTTTCTGCCGAAGTGCAATCTTTTCCCTCTACACATATACTCAACCTCCACTACCGCAAATCACTTCATTATTCCAGCCTCTACCACAACTACTCCACACCATTCTTCCTCACCTCGTGATCATCGACCAGGAGAGAGAGAGAGAGCTACACTCTGCAAGCCGAGAGTGAGAGTGAGGGAGAGCCGAGCTTCTTGTTTCTTTTCTTTCTGTCCGTAAGCTAGAGAGGGAAGAGAGGGACTTGCGATCCATTCTGCCTTCTAACCGTGAGCTGGTGAAGGGACTGAGGGCTGAACTTTCTCCATTCCAGCCGCCATCCAGAGCAAGGGAGAGAGAGAGCTAGTGGTCTGCATTTTCTGGGCTGCCGAAGGGAGGAGGATTATTTCTGCTGCTAACCGTGTGTGTGAGCTCCATTTGAGGTAACTTCTGAGCTGAAATTAGTTGGTTATAGGCAAGTGAGGTCAGCTATGGACTTGCATGTGGTGCTTGTGAGGTTAGAGGAGGATTTGTGACTTAAGAAATCTGATTTGGAAAAGAATTAAAGCTGTCGAAAGTTTGAAGCTGGAATTGCAGCTTGTTTCTGGAAATTTGCTGGAAAATGGTTGACTTTCACTTGGGTAGGTGCTTGACTAATTAAAATCAGAAGATTAAGCTTTGCATGAAATTATCAGACCGGCTAAGCAAGAGAAATAAAATAAAAAGAAACCGAATCTGCTACATGCATGTTTCATCCGAGACTTGTTGGAAAATTCTGGAATTGTGGATGATAGTAGTTGCTGTCCGAACTTGATTTAAACCAGAGCTGTTAGTAATTTCCATTAATTAGTCATGCATGTTGGTTTTGAGTACTTAATACAAGGTTTTAGCTGAAGAAAATCCAGATTTGCGTCTAACTTAACTGCTGGAAATTTTCTGGAATAGCCGAGAGACTTCATGTTTGTTTGCATTTGTAATTGCTGTCAAATGGGAAAATTTTGTTATGAATTGCATATAGATTGTTAGCTTTAAGTATTAAGTGAAGCTTAATGGAAGAAAATCTGAGGAAAAGTTGAATTGTGGATTGAAACCGAAGGAAAATTTTGTTTATGACTGAGTAAATGCTGGAAAATTTACGTGACTTGCCAAGGGAGTGAAACCAGAATTTGCAGTTGTTTCTGGAATTTTTCATTAGCAAACAATGTTTAGAAATGCATGAAATATATGTGTCTTAAGTCTTGTAAGATATTCAGTTGTAAAGTACTTGATCCGTTGGATAAATTGACCAAAAATGTTGAAACATAGCTGCTGCAATTTTTTCCAGCTTAGCCGATGGTGGCTCTTTTGAGTTTTAATGGAAACTTGGTGAGTGGGCTCTATGAATTCCCACAATGACTTGGATGATCTGATTAGCTAGTCAAGTATTTGCTTGTCGGATTTGAGTACTTAATATCATGTATTAGCCGAGTAAAAGTTGGTTTTATGACCAATTAGCTGCTGGAAATTCTGTTTAGCCGATGACAGATTTATTGTGGTGGAATTATTTGCCAAAATTACATGTTATTTGTTTTATTTCATGTCGGAAAATTTTGATGGCGGGCTCTATGAACTCCCACCCTTGGATTGATGATGGATACAATGCTAGTTTAGTGTTTAAATAGGTAGATTAATGATACCTAGCTAGTCTAGACTCCAAAAGATGCATCGTTCAAAAATGTTCAGATTTGCCCTGTTTTAATCGCACCCCTTTTTGCAAAATTTTGAGAGTTTCATGACTTGTATATCATGTTGATATGTTGAATATCTGGTGTACAAAGTTTCATTGAAAAATATTGAGGTTTGGTTGGTCAAATAAATCGATTTAACAAAGCTAGTAAATCTGGAACTATTTCCGAAATGCTCTGACCAGCTTTCGTATTTCGGCCATAATTTTGAACTCCGATGTCGAAATCGAGTGCCGTCAGCGGCATTTGAAACTAGACATTCCAACCTTTCCGATGATATAAAATTCACATTCTGGTTCCATGTATGTGAGCCACACCAACTATTTTAAGTCGGCTGTTCTGTTTCTCTGTTTTACAAGAACAAAATGCTGAGGCTGCAACTTGTGACTCGAATTCGAGCTAGTTGTGTGCCGAATTTCAAAATGATTTCTTCTATGAAATTATAGCTCTATGAATGTCTTTTCCAACGCCTTAAACCATGCCAAATTCCGAGTTAATTTGAGTGATCTGTGATCAAAATATGAAACCTGCTCTGCCCTTGAAAACCCTGATTTTTAGACAGATTTGATGCAAGGTTTGGCAAAGACTTGCTAACTGAATATTTTGATGCTAAACACTTACCAAATGTACCATGAACCAGGTTTGGAGGAATTTTCCTTTGACCAAATGTCTGAAATGGAAAAACAAAAGGGTCAAGGCAGTTTTGTCTTAGTATTTGCGAAATTTTAGGTGTTTGATTGACCACCTTTCCGAAGTTATTTTTCCATGAAATTTGGTAGAGGAACAACCCTTATACGGTAGTATTATACTGCTAATTATGGTGTTATTCTGATGCCGTTTCATGGGTCAAATAAATTACCAAAGTTCATGACTCGAGTTTGAAAAACCCATGTTTCACAAGGGAATTTTAGTAACTTTGAGCTACCGTATCTTAGTGCTCAAAACCCCGTTTCTCATTCCCTTTGTTTTGTTATACTCTTGGATTACAACACTATTAGAGTTGAAAATTTCAAAAGCTAGTTCCAAACAAGTGAATTTTGCCGAAATTCCAAAGTTGGCCAAAAAAACCAACCTTAATCTGCCTTATGAACCAAAACAGTAACTTTGAGCCCATTTTTGACTATCTTCCATTTTGAATCATGGAAAAGTGTATTCTAGAAACTTTTAGTACTTTCAAAGAGGTTTCCAATAGTACCAAGTTTTTCAATTTTGGGCTTGTAGAGAGTAAGATATGATTTTTCAAAGATTATTTGTTAAATCTGGAATTTTCTAACTTAAAGGAAACTAAGGGGTTTCGAACTCTTCATTTCTGTCAATATCATTTGATTGTTTTACATTTGAATCCAGAGATGGAAATCAGATTTGTCTTGTATTTTAAAACTCCACTTTTGAACCTCGAGTTACACGAATTCTTAGGCTCGTCTCCGCGTTAATTTCTTAGATTGCACTAGCGTACAATTTTCATCGAAAACTAGAGAATTCGTAGCGATATTGAGTGGTACTTGAATTATTGTTTGCTCAGGCAATCGAGGAGATCTCCAAGAGAAACTCGGAGCGGACTCCTAAAACGCTTGTTTGAGACCTATTGCGCTTGTTTGACTAGGTGAGTGTTCCATATAGGAATACGTAGTTGAGTAAGTCTAGGACATGCTCATTTCATGATCGTTAAGTATTTACCATACTCGTGCCTATTTAAGAAATATATATATGCATTGCATATCGACATGAATTGGTTATATGATTAACCCTATCAAATGATCTTGTAAACTCAATACGTGCTTAGCCTGCTTGTTTTATGCTTATTTGGTTAAAGTGCTCTTGTGACTCGTTATGTGACAATTTGGAAAATGAGTTCCGATCCATCGAAGTGCGCAGTGTGTACTTTATCACACTAGCCGTTCGAGTGGTGACTTGCGTGAAACATTTTCTCGTGAATCTAAATGTAGTAACGTCGTTGGAGTGAATCTCCTCGACTTTCACATGGTAAAAATGGGATAATGGCCAATGATGGCCTATTAATATGGCAAATGCCTGCCAAATAACCGTCATTACTCAACCGTTAACCGTCAACCGTTAACCGTCAACCGTTAACCGTTAACCGTTAACCGTTTACCAACCCACATGACTACCTGATTACCTGACTATTTGCTCGCATGATTTCTAATCTATATGATCATTCGATATCCGTGAATTATATGCTCCCATGAAATCAACTTGTATTGCTTACGTGCTAAGTGTCCACTTGATTACTTGATTATCATGAATCACATGTTATATGAAGTTGTCCATCATTGTTAGGCGAGTGTGTACTTTACCTCACTCGACCTATTCAAATGATGAATTTTACTTTTGTCGAATTACTTGATTACCTGTGCATGTTGTAAGCTATAAGCTGAACTTGGGCCCTGCCTCGGTTACTGACCTACTCGAGCCAGGATTGGGCTCGGTCGGGTAGGTTGGAACCCTGGACAACCGTTTCGGTATACTCGAGTACTACCACTGGAGGGATAAGGTGATGGCCAGTCAACCGTGGGGATCCGGGAGTTATAAGGTGCCGATGACCGACAAAATTCCACTGGAACACCGTATCCTTTCGTGCTTGCTTTACTATTAATAATATTATTGCTCTCCTAGTTGGCATTCTCGGGTAAGACTCCTCATGAGCATTAACCTCTGAGATGAAGCAATCCTTGTAATGTTCTTCTAGTTGGACGAGCCACTATTTGTTTGAGTGAAAATTTATGAAAATATAATTATATGGCCATTCATTTCAAAAGTACTAGTTCTACATGTGTTTTCAAGGTAGCAATTACCCGTGTAATGATTATCACCTCATGGTAACATGCCATTGTGTAACCTCGAATCATGCATATGATATGCACAACTTACTTGACCTATTTGAACTGTTAGAGCGTCTTGGAACCTCACTGGGCTGTGTAGCTCATCCCACGTTGTGGTTTTCTTTTACAGGTTCTGACAACTGAGGACGACTTGAGATCTACTTGTACTTTAAGCTTGTAGTTTGAATTAAACAATGTAGCTTTTGTTTCGGGTTGCCACTTGAAGCTGGAAAGGTGTAAACCCTGGGTTTGTATGTGGCTTGTGCGAACGTATTTGAATTGTATGTCTTGTTTCTGGGGTTGTAATCGGGAAGCTATTTTAAGATTCGACGTTTGGCTATCTTATAGTACTGTTATCTCTGAAGTTAATGTGATTTTAGAAATTGATCTATTTTGGGAGAATCGATGTTGTAATAGATTAGGTTATACTTCGGAAGGATTTTTGCTAGCTTGCTTGTGTGAGTCCTGGCGAGAGTTAGGCAGACGGCCCGCCAACCCTCTGGTTCGCCTTAGGGGAAAGTGGGGTCGCCACAAATGCCCTAGACAGAAATGGAAGGCTCATTTCTAATGGGGTATCTGATGAGATGTCTCCGTTAAGGTTCATGCATGATGGCCATTACGAAAACAATAAATAACAAAAATCTTAAAATTTAAAGTTCAGAAGGTGAAATCTAAGGGGTACACCATAAAAGTAAAATGGGAAGTTCTAGGGGTATTTGCATCAACTTGAAAAAGCAATATATGGAAATAAGATTAAAAAACTCTAAACACGAGTATAAATGTAGATACAAGAAAGTAAATATGCAAAAGGAGTTTTTGTAGATACAAGAAAAGCCATTTCTTTTCTTTTTTTCTTTTTTCTTTTTTTAATTTATCGAATGTAAATGGGTTAACGAAGAAAAAAAAGAAATGAATTTGACAAAAAAGGGCTATCCCCTCCCATTGTCTAATGGGTACCTAAAAAGGGCAAAATGCTGTAACCTATGGGTTGAACTACGTGCAAATGTGGTTAGAGTTTGCTAATGCATCTAGATTCAAAGGTTTAAGGTTCCCAAACCTACAAACTAAAGGGCAAAAGGTCATCAATCCCAATGCCCTACATCAGTGGCTCAAGTGATCTTTCAAATACCGCTATAGGCGCAAAACACACCATCTATATATTTGGCTCGATCATAAATCCTATAAAAATGTGGGATAGCACCGACGAAAATCAAAAAGGTTGAAAGATGCATGGAATGTCATGAAAGTGTATTCCTAGAATTAGAATAATCAAATACTACAAAAAGCAAAATATTTACAAAAAATTAAAATTGAAACATATAAGAAAAAAATGGCAATACTAAGCTAAATAAACAAATATACAAATAAAACATCAAAACACATATAATAGCAAAAACGCAACTCAAAAAGGTCTTAAAACTATAAGAATAAAATTAAACAATACTTGATCTCACTAGTAATCCCCAGTGGAATCGCTAGCTGTCGGGCCCCTTTTTAAAAATAGAAATAAAAAGTAAAAATAAAAAATTAGTTTAAAATAATTTTTGGGTTTTTTTCAAAATAAAATATGGAAAATAAAAAAGAAAAAGGTCTAAAATTAAAATTAAAATTAAAATGGATTTTTTGGGTTTTTACAAAAATAAAAGACAAGTGAAAATGGCCTAAAATGGGACTTTACAAAGACAACAGATTTGGGCCCATTAAAGTCTAGAAAAAAGGTTTGAATGATTTGGAATTGTCACTTAGTATTGAATTTAAATGTACTGAATCACTATAAGGAAGAAGAGATAGGTTAGGTGGCTCAAAAAGAGGGAGTGTAAGTGAGAGGTTTTGAATCCGAACCCTCCTACTTATACTACAAAATTAAAAGGTGTACCAAAGCACTTAAAAAGGCAATTTTTTATTTTTGAAAAACAATTTTAAATCCTTTAACTAGACAACTCCAGGTCTTTCGAAATCAGAGAAATGGATTGGGAAGCTATACTTGTGAGAAGGGAAGGTCAAGGTTTTTCCCTCAAGCACCCCTCCTACGCCTAAAAAAATCAGTTGCAAGTTTAATTTTACTTCTTTACTTCAAAGGCCAAAATGAGTTAATCTATGCTAAACATATAACATGCAATTAGTTAATATCTAAACACATTAAAACATGCATAGCACATAAAAGTGAAACAAACCGAGATGATTAATTCCAAGGCTTCCATTAGAAAAGTCAAGGTATAATGCGCTCTCAGCTCACTCAATTGCATGCATGCTAATTGTGAAAAAAATTGAAAAATAATAAAATAAAATAAAAACACAAGAATTAGCATATGCCCCATAATGAGTTACATCACTTTTTAAAAAGAAAATAAACAAATTACACTTAACTTGAGAAATTTAAATGCTAATTAAATTAAGAATTAACTAGTGTCATTCAAGGGACCTAATTGAAACTACCTAAAATCGAGTTCTGGGGTCAATCTAAAAACTATTGAAACCTGGGGGTTAAATTATAAAGCTAGGAAAAAGTGTGGGACTAAAGTTGTAAATTTCTGGGAATTGGGCATCTTCTCCATCGAGACAAATCATCTATGCTGCTACCTTTTTTCATCGAAACACAAAAACTGCCATCTTCGGCCAACATTGGATTGCTCAAAAAGAACCTTCCCTCTCCTACACACATAACACACAATACTCACAATAAACTTCATATAAACTAAGAAAAAAATAGCAAAAACAAACTAAAAAAACCCAAACCCTAAAATCTATCAATTCGCTCTCACTTCGCTCATGAGCTCACAAGCTTTGGCCAGTATTAGACTAGTTGGAGTTCCTCCCCATGTGCAAAGATTCAGTGAAGTTCATCCATTTAGCTATAATTTTCTTTGGAAAATTTTATTAAGTTAAGAGCATAAGTCAATGTATTGCTTCTTAGATAGAATTGATTATAAATGCTTAATAAGTGTATATTTTGTGTGTTTTCAGTATATTTTATTAATTAATTTTTGTGTGTTTTAATTAGTTTTATAGCTTATGAACTAAGTTTCTAGTGAAAATATGCATTTTATTATTTAAGTGGTAAAAATTGCATTTCTACGGGTTTTAATGATGAAAACTTCATGTTTTTATAGGTTTAAGAATTCAATCATCAAATGGAGTGAATTGAGAAGATAATTGGATGTTTGATGATGGTCTGAAGTGATAAATAGAGAATATGAAGTGCAAGAGATGAAATGCAACTTAGTATACAAGAAGGAAGTTTTACAACTTTGACACTTTGTGGTATTTTAGCTATATCTTGAGTTACAAGTATTGGATTGAGGTGATTCTTGCACTGTTTTGAAACTAAGAGATATATCTACATTTTGTATGAAGACGTCAAAGTCCAATTTAGTTGTTTTTCATTTTCAAAATGTTGAAATACGAAGTGCATTTTCATTGTCAAAAGCTGAAATAGGGGATTGACTAGTTAATGGTATTTTGGTCATTTCTCGATCTACAGAGTTCCAAATTAGATGATTTTTGATGCATTGAAAAGCTACTTCAAGGATTACGACTTTTATATTTTGCACAAGAGTTAGTTCAACTTCTATCATTGAGAAAATATCAGTGGAAATTGGTACAAAAATAGAGCAAAAGAGCAAAACGTAGGTACAATACACAACCTTAGGTTGCATTTTCGAGGTCGCATATTCATGTTTTGCAACTGCAACTTGCTCTACAACTTATACTTTATTGACGCAACCTTTTTGACCAACTTTTCTGCAAAGATTCCAGCTGAAAATGAGCAGATGAGCATGAAAACTTTGAGAATCAACCTTTGAGAGAACTCATCTTGAGTTTTAATCTCTCTATAAAAAGAGGCCAAGGAGAACATTTTCATAGCTTTGGAAGATTAGAGAAATTCCACAAAAATGTAGTCTTCACTTATTTTCCTTAGTTCATTAGTTAGATTAGTATAGTATAGTTAGAATAGTTTATCCCTCTTGTATTTGTAGTTAGATTAAGATGAAGATGGAGAAGAAGGAAGCTCATTTGACAAGGGTTCTCTCTTCTCCAATTTTTTATCTTTTGTATAGGATTCTTAAATTTAGTTATTATACAAGTTTGGATTTGTATTTCAATATGTGTTTCTAAAGTTTATGTCTTGGGTTTTGGTTGAACTTGCTATGATTGTTTGGTGTTAACTTCTTGGCTATTTGATGCTATTATCTTGATTGAGTTACTTAGCACTTTTTCTCTTATAATTATGATTAATTGTCCATTTATTATGATCATCTAAAGGTGTTAGATATGCAATGAGAATTGGAATTCAACATTAGTTCAACGAAGTAATAAACCTAGAGAGTATACTCACAAGAGTAGAGGTGCACCTTTATAACTTTAGTGATTCATTTCATGTAGTTTCATAAAAGAAATGAATTTGTAATTAATTTTATAACCACGAGAGTAGATATGGTTTAGCTGCAAGTATAGTTAATTCAGTACGAGAATAGGTTTCACATACATGAGAAAATTACACCATAACTAGTCGAGATAGTAGTGTTTAATGATCCAAAAGTTACACTTGCATGAGTAATGAGGCATACCATGATCTAAGGAGCTTTCATTTATTATTTTCTTACACATTTTAGCTTAGTTTTATTTCCTTCAATTTGTTAATTGTCTAAATAATAAAGAAGTTTGAAAATCATCGGTAATTGACAATCTTCCCTATGGGATCAACACCAATTGTCCCTATGCTCAATAAACTACCTGTATACTTGTAGAAAATCACGTGTGGGGTATTTAGGATTTTATAAATGTAAAACTTGACTGTAGATGAATTAATTTTTATATGTATATCCCACGCTCTTCAAGTTTTTGGCGCCATTGCCGGAAAAAATTTTGTCAATATCGGGGTTAAGAACAATTTTATTAATTTAGACATTTTTGCTTGTTTTTCTTGTTTTTGTTGTGTCTAGTGTTTTAATTGTGGCATTCAGTGTCTTGTTGAGTCTTTTATTTTGTGTTTAGTATCTTGTTTATATATATATCGAGTCACTTATTCTTCTTAACCAAACTTGTTTTTGAGTTACTTTGAAAGTATGTTTAAGAATTCAAGAAGAGTAGGAAACATGGGCGAACAATGCTTGAGAAGTGGAAGATCGGCAATGGATTATTACCAAGTGCAAAACTCCTTGAATAGAGGTAACCAAAAATAACTGAACGTACGTTTTTTGAAGACAGTTTAAGAAGTTTAAAGACTAATGTTATAATGTTAAAAGTTCAATCGGACACCATTATGCATGAGATTGAACAAAAGTGGAATGTTAATAATTTTAATTCTAATCATGTGACTTGTGACTTTTGTGAAGGTTATCATGCTACTCATACATGTATGCAAGTACAAAATGTGGATTATTATGATGAATTTGGGTATTACAATTCTTATTTTGATCAATATGGTGGCTGAGATAATCAATGTACATATAGTGATTCTCAATGTTATCATGATTACCTATCCGAGTGTGTCCAATATGAATCTAAACTATCTTAGGAATTAGCCATAGAAAAACTAGCAAATGCAATCTCCGATCATTTTGATAGTGTTGAGGAAAAGTTAGATGAATTAACTTCTCATTTTAGTAGAATACAAGATCATTTACAAGTTTCGTGTGAAATTATTTCTTCAAATCATATGCAAAATGACCCTAGCATAAACGATGGGAATGTTGCATGTGAAAATGGGTTATATTTTTATAAAAATGATGCATCCAATGTGTGTTTCAATGAGAAAATATCCATTTCACATGATAATGCTTTTAGAATGAAGTTTGAACCTCAAGAGGCTTGTATAAATTATGTATATATAACCCCTCTTGAGGAGTGTGTTACAAATGAAGGTTCCAAGATCATAATCACCCAAGAAAATTATATGAACATTTCTTTGGTGAGTACTCAAGTAACACATATTCAAGGTAATATCTATGAATCACTTGAGTTAAGTAAGACTCTTCCATCTCTCTTATCATTTGATTATGTGGTTTTTGCTATCAAACCACCTTTTAATAATCCATCACGTCCTCTAATGGTGGATTATTCATTGACAAAACCTCCTTAAAAAATAAGATTAGATAGTCGAGCCAACAACTACAAACAAAAGTACTAATTGGGAGGCAATCCAATGTTTTGGTAATTTATGTTAATTTGGTGTGATTTTATGTTTAAGTTATTTTGTTATTTTTCATTTGTAGGTTTAGGAAATAGAAGCAAAGGTGATAAAATGAGGTGAAAAAGGCGAAATTTGATTAAGGAGCTCAACCCCTCAAATTGAATAATTGTTGTTTTTGATTCGTTAAAGAGGGTTAAAATGCATGTTCTGATTATTTTACATGTGCTTACATCGAATATTTTGATAAAAAAAATGAATTAGGATGCATTTTGAGCAATTGAGACAACAAGTGTAATTTTTGAAAAGTAAGACAATTCCGTAGAAAAATTGTAAAACTGTGAAAACACGGCTCAATACGCGACTTCAAGTCGCGTTTTCTCCAGTCACGTATTCAATTCTGCAATGTTAAAGAAGAATACGCGGACACCAAAACGTGACTTCAGGTCACGTATTCCTTGAAGCTGCGTATTTGTTTTTGTGACTTTAAAGCAGAAAATGTGACTCAAAGAAAACGTGAGCACAAGTCGCATTTTCCTCAAATCGCATTTTCTGAAAAAACTTTTAAATAGAAGAAAGCGTGAATTCCTTGTTTCATGTTCTTTTCTTCTTCATCTCATGTATTCCTCACACTCTTACACACACTTCACCAATTCTCATTACACCATTTCCTTACCAGAAATCATCCAACAAACATCATTTGATCTTCATAGAGCCTTTTTAACCGATTAAAATTCAAGAAAAATAACTCAAAAATCGATTGAAGGTTAGGTTTTTTCGCTTCTAATTCCTTAATTTGGAGGTTAATTGGGATAATTTTCATAGGGCTTTTTGCATCATTTGCATCATCAAAGGTCACTCTACCAACTTGAGGTAAATTTCTTGAATTTAACTTGGTATTTTAAAATTCACCATTTACATATCTTTTAAGTTTAATGGTACACTTTGAATGATGAATTTGTGATGTTATTTGTTGATGTATATAAGTTACATTATGCTTATTTAACATTTTTAAACATGTATAGATGATCAAATGTGGGAATGTGATGATCTATGTAATATTCACTTTATGCATATTCCTATTATATGATCAATGTGATAATTGGTCTTGAAATACAGAAGTCTATTTTCATTGTTGAAAACTGAAACAAGGTATTGACCAGTCAAGGGTATTTTGATCATTACTCGATCTATAGAGCTCCTAATTGGATGATTCTTGATGCATTGGAAAGTAACTCAAAGGGCTTACTATTTTGTACAAGAGTTAGTTTAGCTTCTATCATCAAGAAAATATCAGTGGAAGTTGGTACAAAAACAGAGTAAGGTTGAAATCTGCCCAAAATGAGTAAACCTGCAAAAGAGGAAAACATGGGTACAATACGCGACTTTAGGTCTCATTTTCAAGGTCATGTATTCGTGTTTTGCAGTTACAACTTACTCTACAACTTGTGCTTTATTCACACAACTTTTTTGACCAACTTTTATGCAAAAATTATGGCTGGAAATGAACAGATGAGCACGGAAACTTTGAGAAACAACCTTTAGAGTTTCAAGAAGCAATTTTGCCAACTAGAAACAGCTCATCTTAAGTTTGAATCTCTCTATAAAAAGAGGCCAAGAAGAATATTTCATTACTTTGGAAGGCTAGAGAAATTCCACAAAAATGTAGTATTCACTAATTTTTCCTTAGTTCATTAGTTATATTAGTATAGTATAGTTAGAGTAGGTTATCCCTCTTGTATTTGTAGTTAGATTAAGATGAAGATGAAGATGAAAAATGAGGAGATAAATCTCATTTGACAAGAGTTTTCTCTTCCCCAACTCTTTATCTTTTGTATTGGATTTTTAAATTTAGTTATTATACAAGTTTGGATTTGTATTTCAATATGTGTTTCTAAAGTTTATGCCTTAGGTTTTGGTTAAACTTTCTATGATTGTCTGGTGTTAAATTCTTGGCTATTTGATGCTATTATCTTGATTGAGTTATTTAGCACTTTTGCTCTTATAATCATGATTAACTGGCCATTGTTTATGATCATCTAAAGGTATTAGATTTACAATGAAAATTGGGATTTAACGCTAGTTTAAGGAAGTGATAAACCTAGGGAGTACACTCATGAGAGCAGAGATGCACCTTTGTGGCTTTAGTGATTTGTTTCATGTAATTTCATAGAAAAAATGAACTTGTAGTTAATTTCATAACCACGAGAGTAGGTATGATTTCGCTGCAAGTATAGTTTATTCATTACGAGAGTATGTTTCACATACATGAGGAAATTATGCCATAACTAGCCGAGATAGTAGCGTTTAATGATCCAAAAGTTACACTTGCATGAGTAGTCAGGGATACCATGACCTAGGGATCTTTCATTTGTTATTTTCTTGCACATTTTAGCTTAGTTTTATTTCTTTCAATTTGTTAATTGTCTAAATAATAAAGGAGTTTGAAAACCACCAGTAATTGACAATCTTCCATGTGAGATCGACACCTAATACCATTTTGTTCAATAAACGACCTGTATAGTTGCAGAAAATCGCATGTGGGATATTTAGAATTTTATAAATGTAAAACTGGACTATCGATAAGTTAATTGTTATATGTATACCATGCGCTTGTCAATGCTCCCAAAAATTTTTAACAACGAAATCAACGACCAACAACATTATTGTTGGCCCTAGTGCAACTTTTATCAGAAGTGAAGCTTAGAAAGATAAAATAACAATTAGGCTCAAATTAAAGAATCCCATGTGGAAATAAAAGAATAGGGAAAGAGACATCAAATACAAACGAGTTATAGTGGTTTGGCTACCCTCCTTAATATCTACATGGACTCTCCAATTTCTTTCAAGTCTCAACATTTTTACACTAAGGCCCTGTTTGATAATTCAATTCATTATTTAAATTTAATGGATTCAGATCTTAACATATTCAAACCGTTTGATAACCAAAAATTGAACGTCTGAATTAATTAAGTGGCATTAAATTTCCTAGGCAAAACTTACTCTTAAAATTAAGTGATAAACTATTCACTTATCATTGAATGTGATATGCACTCCAATGTATTAGGGGCTGCTTAATTAAAGGTTTGGGAATCATGAAATGGAATAAACCCCTTATTTGTTACTTTGGTTAAATCTATTGGAATGAACTTTTTGGAATCATATCTAAAAATTGGACTTCTCCCATTCCTGAACAAATTGGGAGGTTTTGGACAAAACCCTCAAGTTATTCCTTCACAACATTTTGTGGATAGACCTACCCATCACAAGAAATTAACGCCTCTGCTCTTTCTCTCTCTCTATCACACACCCCTCACTCTCTCTATTTGTTCTTCTTCATCAAATTTTCTATTATTCCATACTTTCTTCATCTCTTTTCCAAAACCTCTTCAAAAAAAATGAGATTTAAAATAGATCTAAATGGGTTAACAGTCGGCAAACATCTTTAGTAGACAAATTGTTCAGCAAGATCTCTAAGAGAGAGATCTCCAAGGAAAACTGGAAAAGAAAACCATCAACCCAAATCCAAAGGGTCCAAGGTACGTATTCTCTTAAATTTCTCCTATAGTTAATAGCAATAATAATAATATATAAGAAAGACCCAGAAAGCTACAAGTAGGCTTTTGTCGAAGGGATGATAAAAATGGGTGACTTGCAATTTAGCCGCCCTAGAGAGATACAAAAAAATTGCAGTGTTGTTAACGGGAGGCCTGTGGACATTCTACTAGAGTCTTGAAAAGGGAAAAAAGAAGAAGTGAGCTTAGGCATTTATTGAATATCGTGTTTATAGTGTAGAAATTTGTTATAATTAGATTATTATTGTTGATCTTGTGTCAATAGTAAATTTCAGAGGTTAAATAGATCAAATGTGTTTTAAATGAGAATTTGAGTGATGTAACTCTTGCTAAGTTGGCCAATATTCTCTACTAACTCTTGGGAGTTCCTGAAGTCTCTACTTTTACTTGCAGTAAAACAAATGGCTACATAGTAAAGAATACTTGCTCTAAATATCCAGTTGGGCAGTTGAGGATATGCATCACCAATTTTCATATGTATATGATTGTTTTATGTGCCAACTTTTATTTGTAAAACTTCCAAATTATCTTATTAGTGTTTATATCAACCGAAGGAAAGAAAACGCGGGAAAGGGTATTGTCAATATGTGGGGCCATTATATTTGACACTTGTGCATTTGTAGTTGAAGTTTTATGATGAATACTTATTTTTTATTGTCATATTATTATGTAGACAAAGATGCCACGTATGCCTATTGAAGACAGAAGACGTAAAAAAAATCGGAATAGCCAAATTTTATTGGGAATGATAATGGTTGTTATTGCATTTTTTATGATGTTGTATCAGTTAACATTCATTCATCTCAAAAGTAGAAGGTGCCAAATAAAATCAAAAGAAGAAAAAATCACTGAGCATATGCAACACTTATTTAATTTGATTAGGGAAAGTGATACTTATTGTATTAGTGAACTTTGTATGGATAGACGAACATTTGGGATATTATGTGAAATGATTGGACACATTGGATGCTTGAAAGCTGCAAGAAACATGTCAATAGAAGAGATATTGCCATGTTTGTATATGTTTTGGCCCACCACAAGAAAAGTAGAATAATTTGTCGTCTATTTTGGAGAAGTAGAGAAACAATGAGTCGTCAGTTTAATCTTTGCCTCCTAGCAGTTTTGAAATTGCATACTATATTGTTTAAGAAGCCTGAACCTATTACCGAAGATTGCACAGGTGAGAGATGGAAATGTTTTAAGGTAATTCATCAATTGAAATACAATTAGTTTATAAAATGTATATTTTCATCCAAACTATCTAATATAGAGATTTTAACTCATTTTACATTTTTTGACTTTTGTTATAATAGAATTGTTTAAGTGCCTTAGATGGGATATTAATAGATGTGACACCACCCACTAAACAAAAATTAGGATATCGAACAAGAAAAGGAAGTATTGCAACGAATGTTTTAGGGGTTTGTTCTGCTAATGTGCAATTTATCTATGTCTTGCCTGGTTGGGAAGGTTCGGCACATGATGATCATGTGCTTCAAAATGCTATCTCTAGACCTTATGGTCTTAAAGTCCCACAAGGTAAACATGCATTGCTGTATCCAATACCATTCAATCAATTTATTTTTTTCTAAAATAAGGTAGTTAGTCTAGTATTAATTTGTGCATGATTGAATTTTGAAGGTTGTTATTACTTGATGGATGCTGGATATTGTAATGCTGAAAAATTTCTTGCCCATTATCGAGGGCAAAGATATCACCTTAATGAATTCAATGGTTATCAACCACAGAGACCAGAGGTATATTCAACATGAAACATTCCAAAGCTAGAAATATCATAGAAAGATATTTTGGATTTCTAAAAGGAAGGTGAAAGATTCTAGCATCATTTTTTCCATTTCAAACACAAGTGCGAATAATTATGGCATGTTGTCTACTGCACAACTTAATAAGGAAGTTCATGACTTTTGATCCACAAGAATTACTACAAAGTGAAGAAAATGAAAGTGAAGATGAAGACAGTGATGAAGAAATAGTGTACATATCCACTATTTTGCCAAGTGACCAATGGGCAAATTTTAGTAATTATTTAGCTCAAGAAATGTTTGACAATTGCAGGGCTGGACTTAGTAGTTAGTTATGAATGTATGCTTAGCTCTTAGAATCATTAAATTTGGGTTGACATTTGATGTATTCTTGTAGTGGATTTGTGTATTGAATTGACACTTGATGTATTTCTATTGTGAAATTTATTTTTCAACTTTTTTGTGGGATTAAATTAATTGTATGTTCTTTTTAAGTGCTTTGTTATATTACAAATTTCACTTATATAGTATTTTTTATTGAAATTAATTGATATATATGGGCTGACTTTTAAATGATAGGATTGAGAATCATGAAACTGTATGTGGAAGAAGGAGAAACAAATGTTTTTGGACTGATGAAGAGGTTAAAATGCTCATAGAAGCATTGCAAGAGTTGGCTTGTGATCCAATGTGGAAATTAGATGGATGATTTAGAAATAATTATATGAGTGAATTGCTTAAAATTATCTTACGTAAGCAACCTACTTTTACCAAACAAGTCAGCCCACATATTGAATCAAAAGTTAAGTGGCTGAAAAATAGGTACCATGCAATTGTTGAAATGTGCAAAGAAAGTGGTTGTAGTTGGAATAATGTTGAGACAAAGATTTCTTGTGAAAAACAGTGGTATGATGATTGGTACAAGGTAAGAAATTGACTACTTTTTACATTGTGATATGGCAGTTTCAAAATTTTATTAAGATTATCATTTACCTTTCTATTCTATGTTTTAGACTCATAAGGATGCAAAAGGCCTTTGGGATGTCAAATTTTCATATTTAGGAGATCTTGAAATTGTATATGGAAGAGATAGAGCCATTAGAAATGTTGCTGAAAATTTTGTACAAGCTATCCAAGATATTGAAGCTATCCAAAATTTGGAGGAAGGAGATGAAGGAATTGATGCTATGTCAAACTCAGATGACGATAAGGTAGATGAAGATGAAGTAAATTCCATGGCATAATCAACTCAACCGAGCTCAACAAGCACAATGAATTCTAAGAAACAAAAGAAACAATCACCTCCCATTGCAAATATGTCAAAAGAAAATGAAATCTTTATCAACAATAAGGGGTGATCTTGATCCATCATTGCAACTTCTCACCAGCAAATTTGGAGAATTCATGGAGGGAATTCAAGCTAACTTCACAACTATGGCAGCAGCCATGTCAAATGAGAATAAACGTGAGCAATTGGTCTCAGATAGAAGAGATCAAGTTGTTACTGAGCTGTTGAAACTTGCTTTACCAAGTGGAGATGTAATGATTGCAGCCAACATACTTTCAGAGTAGACTTCCAAGCTTCATGTGTTCTACAATCTTCCTGCAGAAATGCAGTGACAATATGTAATTAACCTCTTTTATCCTCCATCTACTCACTAAAGTAAGACTTATTGATAGCTAGAAGTGATGATTTGGTGGCAATTTCTTTTTGTTATGGTGGTTGTTAGATGGTTAAATGATTAGTCTTTTGGAGATTGTAGATATTGAGTGGCACTCTTGAATGGCTTAGATTATTGGTTTGTATTTTGTTCTTATGGAGTTTGGCAATAGCATGGTTAGCTTTTTTGATTTGGTCTCCTTCTTTTATTCATCCATGCAAGGAGAGATCTTTTATTTCAAATCATTGTCTAATGTACGAAACACAAACAACTTATTAATGCAGCCACTATATTTATTTTCTAGTGTTAATTTTTCTTATGGTTTACGATTTTCTTATCTTTTATCAAAAACCAACTAACTATTGTGGTTACAATTGTGGAGATGTTAATTCATTGTATATGTAATTCTTTTATTTTATAATAATTTTTATATCAAGAGCAAAACTAGAATTTAATTGCATTTCATTCCAAAACACTCATCAAACCAAGCATCAAGAATTGGAATTATACTAATTCCAGTGTGTGAACCAATCTAAGATATTGGAATGAAAAGTTTTATTCCAAAACTAGAGTCCATGATTCTATTTCCATTTCTGATTCTAATCTGTGAACCAAGCACCCCCTTAGATTTAATTTTAACAATTCAATAACTTAATAGATTCAAACTTCAGATTTCAAATTTCAGACTTCAGTTTTTAGACTTTAGTTTTATCAAATGCACCTTAAGTGTCTCTTCACAAATTGGATGAGACAATGACCAAGTATAGTGGAGGCTCAATCAAGCTCACATTATGTTCTTTAACCCTAATTGAGCCTAGACTTTTTTTCTTAGTCAAGAAACCCCTCTCAAGTATTTGCCCATTTCTTTCAATTTTGAAGACCCACGCTAATGTACAAGTGAGACTCACCTTCTCTGAGGTTTTTCTACTCCCCAATGGAAAACCTTAGATAAACACTCAAACAATTTGAGATACAAGAAGAACCAACATTCTAATAGTGTGGTTTTATAATTGAAAGCCCAATGACATTCTGTGTTGTAGATTTACAAATGGAAGCTCATGAACTAGTGATAGGATGAAAGGATTTGACTTGTAAACTCTTGGATATGTTCCTCCACTTGTTGAAGCTAAAACTTGAACATTTAGCCTTTTATAAAAGCTCAATCTTGCTCCTAATGGTAAAAAATATAGCTGTTAAAGACTAGTTATTAGAACGATCAAAAGGCCAGTCCAAATGAATTACATCCAATCCATGTGTCCAAAAGGTCGATTAGACGGCCAAACCAAGTAACGCTATTTGAACCATGTGTAAGACCAAGGCAGCCAACTCTCTGTCTTTGTTCAGACGGTTGAACCTATGGAGTTGCATCCGAAGGCTGCTTCTAAAGACCATTTTCCAGCTTTTGATTTCTTTTTCTTTTTGTTCTCTTTTCCAATAATGTATTCTTGTTTCCTTGAGTGTAATTTATCGTAAAACTCATTTAAACCATTAACCACTTTACTACTTGTTTTGTTGTTCTATTAATATGAAGTAACAAATTTTGTTAAATAAGTGAAAGCATTATGTATCTAAGAATAACAAGAAAGACGAAGAACTCTATTTGCCAAGTTCATAATTGTTAATATATTGCAATATAAAACAAATTTGATTACTTGATCAACTACTACTATTTTGGACTACAAAAATATATCTGGCATATTAAATTAGATATTTGAGTGCTAAATTTGTATAAAGTGTTGTAGATCATGATCAATCAATTTATTCATAGTGAAAGTACACAAGTTGAGAGAATCAAATTAAATAAATAAAGGAATTATTCCAAGTACACAAAACAATGTTTTGAAAATCGGATCGGACCGGTCAGTTCTACTGGTCAGACAGCAAACCTGCGTAGCTCCAGTCTGGTTTATACTTTGGATTGACTAGACTTAAAAACCAAATTGAACCGTTCAAACCGTACGAACCTGATTAAACCGTTGAACTGGCGATTTTTTTTTGTCTATTAAATTGAAAAAAAATTAAAAAAAGGAATAGGTTTTCCTTAAATAGGTTTTCCTTAACATTAAAAATTAATTATTAAATGTCACATCCACTCATTTTCTTCTCATTTTTTTGCCTCTTATCAAGTTTGTATCTCTATTTTCTATTTTCTTGACTACCTCCAAACTCCAATCTTCTTTTTTTTTTAAGTTGCAATCTTTAAATACCAAAAATGTGAATTAAAATTTAAAATCACAATGTCTCATTCCCATAGACGTGAATTTTGTATAATTTTAGAATATTGTGGTATTTTGGGTTGGATATAGGATTATTTTTTTGGTAAATTCAATTAAGATTGAGATGAAATTTATTTGTTTCAACTTATAATTTTAAAATTTTATTTGTGAAAATCCAAATTCTTTGAAACTATTAAACTTTTCATCATATAAAGTCCTAAATTAGCCCAATGCATGTCTTATTTTGTGCATATATATTTATATAAATTATTTTTAAAAAAATTTATTGAATCAAGGTTGAACCGGTCCAACCAATTGAACTTCGATCCGAGTACTCCATCGGTTCAATCAACGATCTGAGTTTCAAAACATTGATGCAAAGGCCACAAACATGCAAAAACGTATTGGCATGAAAACAAAAATAAGATAAAGAAGAAAAGAACGAGAAACAATAGGAAAAAGAAAGGAAAATGGAAAAGGGCCAAAAAAAACTATGGTGCTTGTTGAATAACACTTACAATTCAAAGAAGTGGGGGCTAAGCACTGATAAACGAAAACTAGAGGCCGTTAGAAATGGTTAAGTGTAATTCACCCAATACACATAGTTTTTCTTTTGTACACCTATAGATGAACAAGATTTGGACTGGAACTAATAGATCCAAATCTGAATCCGATTTAATGCTGGCTCCACAATCGGTCGGCTTAACCCACGGTTACTAACACATATAGTTTTGGATTCTGTTTAAACAAGAAATTTAGGATTTTGGTTAGATCGAATCAGGATCTGCATAGTATATATTCCATCCGTAAAAGCTAATTTAATGAGAAGTATTTAGTGTATCTAATAAGGCTTTTCTAACGGATGCCCAATGGACACTCGTTAATACATCTAAACTCACCTAACCTATTATGTATAGACACATACTAATAATTATTATCATCCATTTGCATTTATATACTTTTCGTATTTAATCTTACCTATCCTCCCTTATATTTTTTTTATTTTTTAAATTAATTTTACATTTCAAAAAATATGACACCTGAAATATATCTTAATAATTGTCCAATAGGCAAATAGAACATTTCTAATATTTCAATCCCATTTTTATTCTTTTATTATTTCAACTTGTTACAAATTTTAATTCTAATTCTCTCTTTTATTTTGGTAGGGAAATGGTACGATTTAAAAAGTTGAGAGGGGGAAAGAGATTTGAATCTAAAACCTCCAAATCCTATTATCTCACACAAAATTTCTTTTTAATACATTAAACAATATGAGGACAAAAATTGCAACAGTTATACATAATCAATTATAATAAACATTTTTTTAAAAATTTAGATGAAACGTGTGGGCTGACGATCAATTATAATGAATGGATATACTATTTAGTTATGCATTTTAGTCTGCTTTGGATCCAAAATGGGTCGAAACAAGTAGATCCACTTCTCTTCTGTCTAGAGGTTGTGCCAACTAGATCACGGCCATATCCGGGATGAATCCACACTTGGACCCATATCTAGAAAGGAGGACTGGATTGAAGCCCAGATCCAATCCATTAGCGGTGGTGATGAAGTGTAAACAAATTTATTCAACTTTGTGTAAAATCAAATTTATTTAAGTGTGCGTAACCTAGTAGCATCTCTCAACTACTGACATGCAATACGTAATAATGCTACATTTGGGTTGTAGGTTAGGGGTTCGAACTCCACATGCAATGAAAAAAATTCAAAAGATGTGCCAAGCGCCCCTTTGGTCAAAGGTGTCATAGAGCCTCTTTAACCTCCCCTCACTTTAAAAGATAATAAATTAGATTATACAAATGTTACCGTTACCGGAAAAAAAAAAAATATTAGCATTGTCTATTTGTTCTATTGCAATCACCATTCTCATTCTTCAAACCATTCTATGATAAAACTTCATATTTTGACAAAGAGGATAGATTAGGTTTATATAAATGTTACCATTGCTGGGAAAAAGAAAAAAAGATTAGCATTGGCTATTTGTTCTATGGTAACTACCATTTGTAGACACCAAAATTTTATCATTTTTATTTTTCTTCATTTTATTCCTATTTTTGTTCATTTTTTGTTTAAATTTTATTTATTTTAATTTATTTTTGTTTTATTTCTATTTCTTGAGAAAAATCATTTCAATTCATTTTTTTTAAGAAAATTACGCAGAAAGAAAGAAAGAAAAGGCAGAAAACAAAACAAAACAAAAATCAAAATCAGTTTTTGTAAAACAAAAAAGAAAAAAAAGAAAAAAAAACCTTCCCACCCGCGCGTGCAAGCCACGCGCATATCATCTTCTTGTTTGGTCCGTACCGGAAGCCATAGTACAAGAAAAATTGCAGCAGCAAATTCGCAGCCATTTCCACTCTTTTTTTTCTTTTTTTTGCAATTTTCTTTCCCTCCAGGCCCTTTAGTACAATGCCAACTCATCTTAGTTGGAATCTATCAAGAAAAATCTAGAATTCAAAGCCATCTAATGGCTCAAAGTTGCCAAGAAACCATCTTTCATCTACACCATTGTTGTGAGGGTTTAGAGAGCTTAGTTCCATATAAAAAAAAAAACATAGCATTAGAGAAGGAGAACAAAGGAGAGGCGGCGAAAAAAGGAAAAAATAGAGGGAGAGAGCGAAAAAGAGAAAAAGAAAAGACGAAAAAGAGGATTGCAGAAATTTTTCAGAAAAACAAGGTTGGCCGATCAGCCACTTTCGAGCTCCATTTTCTCCTTCTACAAAACTCCGTTGAGAGAGATTTTTGCTTCTAGAAAAACTAGGGAGTGAGGAGAGAAAATTTCATTAGAGACCTCTTGAAAAAATCGTCTGGAATCCCCTCAAATCGAGGCTCGAATTTGTTCTCTTGAAAGAGTTTTCTAGAAAAAAAATTTTGAGCCAGCGTTGGTGGTTCGGTCACCTTCCCTGCCTGATTTTGATCTCCCTAGGGCATTTTGTGGGAAGATTTTGTTTTCTGGGCAAACTACGTTGGTTCGGGAGGAAGTTTCATGTTGGAAATTTTTGAAGAAAACCTCATAAACATCTTCAAATTTGGGCTTGAACTTGCTGCCTTCGTCACCCTTAAAAATTTTGCAACAAGTTTGATTGCCAAATTCCAACATTGGAATGCGCTTTTCTTAGATTTTTCCACATTTTCTTGCTGCCACAAGGTATCTTAGATTTTTCCACATTTTCTTGCTGCCACAAGGTATCAAAAGGTAGCCCATTCATCCCTCTTCTTTTGTGTATACCCAACAAATATGCAACAAATGTGCCGAAATTTGCTCCATTTGTCCTTGTCTCTTTCCTTTTTCTGCTGTATTTTTTTTATGGATTATTAGCTTAAGATTTTTGCCATGTTTGCATGTGATTAGATATGATGTCTAAATGATGAGATTTGGTTAAGTTCCCAAGCTGCACAATCTTGTTTTGGTCCAAATTTTTATGTTTGTCGGCGCCTTTTGCATTTTGATGAAATGAGAAGAAGTTGCAGAAACCTTCTTTGAAGCTTGCATGGATAATTTCCAAAAATTGCATTTTGACCCCCTACTTTTGCCTAATTTCACTATGACCCAAAATCTGGAAAAATTGAACCAATTTTGCCCCCTTTTAAACTTTAATCTTCTTGTGCATGTTTTATGTGACTTTTTGGGTATATTAATTCTGGGATTTAATGCATAATTAAGGCTTAGCATTTTTTTGTAGATTTATTACTTTGTTTGGTTTTAATGAAATAGGTTAGTTTGGGTTGAAGGTTATTTCTATTTGGGTTTTGATAAAAGGCTTTGGTTTTAAATTTTTTGGGTTTTAACATGGGTTTGGGAGTTTGAAACCCATGCTTTTTCAGTTGGATGGTTTGGGTAAAACTATGGGCTAGCCTAGGTATTTCGCCTTGCACCTTCGATTGGGTTTAGAAAGCTTTGGCCCAAAGAAATAAAAAATGGCCCAATGGCATGTGTTTTCTTAAGAAACCAGATCCGTAAATTGTAGATTAGTCCTTGTACTTTTGAGTAATTTTACTATAGGCCTAAAACTTTAGATTTATTTCAATTAAGTCACTCATTTAATTGCATTTTGATCCTTGAACTTTATTTTTTTTGTTTTGACCTATAATTTTTGTAATAATTATAATTTGACCTCAAAAACTTTCTTAAGTTTTATAATTAGGTCCCTAATAGTTTTGATTTCTTAAATATAAGTTACTTTCCTTCTTTAATTGTTAATTATAATTCATTTAAGTGTTTTAATTGATAGATTTCATGATTATTTCCATTTCTTTATAATTAAATTGATGTCTTGATTATTTTGTTGATTTTGGAGCATAAATAGGGCAAATTTCACCCCATTTAACCACAACTTCAAGGGAAGTAATCTCTTTTATTATTTTAAATTTTTTATGTGCTCGAATGTGTTTTTATGTGCAATTGCATGTTCTGAGTGTTTTTTCTTTTAATTATTCATTTTTATTCATTTTAAGTTTCATTTATTTTATTTAATTTTAATGATTATTTGAGAGGCATTGAAATGTCAAATTATAATAGATAAGTGCTCAAGACATGTATTTAGCTAACCTTTGTAATAGATAGGTTTTAATTTTTGCTAAAAATGTGTTTAGTTAGATTATTATTTTAAAATTTCCCCCTTTTAGATTGTAATTAGGCCGCCGAATGTAATAGTTAGATTTTTATTTGCGTTTATTTGCTTGTGTGCTTGCATGCTTGAGTGTTTATGTGTTTATTCACTTTCATTAGGGTTTTGCATTTAGAAATTATGCTTAAGTGTTATGTGTTCTATGTTCATTATGTGTTTATTTGCTTTAATTATATTTTATATGATTTATTTGTTTATAATAAATACATGACGTCACCACACTAGTCCAATGCTAGTTGTGGCTTTTCTCCCCGATTTCTCAATAGTCCAACCCTAGTGAACACTTGTAAAAATGGGCTAATCCAATGCTAAATCCTTTAGGCTGTCTCGCTATAAAATCACATTTTTTACATGGCATTCATCACATTTCATATATGTTTTTCATTTTTAGGGTCTTTTCTCATTTTGCATGATATTTCCTCTATATATTACCTCTCTTATCCCTATGTGCGCAAAACATGACATTTAGACTTACATTCCATTTAAGAAAATAGAAGTATGCTAGTTCATTTGCTTGATTAGGTTTGAAAGTATGCTAGTTCATTTGCTTGATTAGGTTAGAAGCGTCACCCTTCAAATATGAGAAATAGATGAGTATGGCTTCTTTGCCTTAGCAAGCTCGTATCTCCTCTATAAAAGAAAAAATTGAGTCACGAATTTTAATCTCCCGTACCCATTATGTTACATCTGTGAGAACTCGAAAAAAAAAATTATATGTACGCTATGAATTTCTTTTATTTTAATTACTTTGATATTAGAAATATTATAACGAATAAATGGTTAAATTACATGCTTAATTGAATTTATATAAAAATTGAGAATTTAGAAATATCCTAGAATGGTGTAAAAAAAAAATTTATATGAATCAAATAAACATATGATATGCATATTGTAATTTGAGCCATTTGAATTTATTACATAGTCGAATAGGTTACATGACTAATTAATTTTCCTTAAAGTCAAATGTGTGAAAATCTACTAGATCGATATAAGCAAATTTTTCAAGGTAAATGCAAATGAGAACAAACGAAATTTTGAATCAATGTGTGGGACCATAGAATTACGGACTCTTGGCAAACAAATGAACTAAAATTAAAAAGACCAAACCAACCTTAGACCTTTGGTTAATCTTCCATGCAGCCAAGAAACCAACTAAAGGTACTACATAAATCAACCTCAAAGAAGCATAACACTTGACTAAATTGGAACCGAATGGAAGCTACTTAAGCGGTGGAAGAAATCAGTAGGGGCTGGCCTTTAGCTTGGGGCGGTGAGTGACTCTCATTTGGACACCTGTCGAAATGAACCTGCTACCAAAATTACTGAGTAAGTAGTGACAGAGTGAAGGAAAATATTTGGAGGAATTGAAACCAAATAGAAGTCAGTCAGCTATCCAGACTAAATGGTGGAAAGGAAATAAGTGGATATCGAACGACCTAACTAACCTCTTATCTTAGCTAATCTACCATGCGGCCAGCTAGTATTAGAATTTTAGAAACAAGACCGAGTGGAGAAACTTTGGTTTTATCAACCACCGACTGAAGAGGAAGTGGAGGGATCAGTTCTTTGGAGTTACCAACCGAGAGAGTGAGAGAGAGAACTCTGCATTTTGTTAGGCAGCAACAACCGAAAGAGAAAACAGGGCATCAAACCATTTCTTCCTCTCAAACACCAAAGCCGAGAGCTAAGTAAGTGATAAGAGGAGAAACTAGTCTGCAACTTCGAGTTTCAGCTACATCAGTAAGGAAAAAAAAAATAGCGGGTGCAAGAGTTGGAGGAACCAGAGCCGAGAGAGGAGAGCAATCTGTAATTATCGAGCTTTAGGACACAAAAAGGTAAGAAACTTCAATAATCTCTTGCTTACTTAACTGGTATGAATGAATATATAAGTTGCATGTTAAGTTTTAGTAAGGAAAATAAGTTTTGATTGAGGAAATGTTCTGGTTTAGGATTAAAACTACTGCTCGAGTGAAGTTGTAGGAACCGAGAGTAAATCACTCGAGTTGTAGCTTGTTATCAATGTTTCTTTGGAGAATAATGATAGGAAATTCATGTTATGCATTACCTTAAGTTTTATAAGAAGTTTAATCAGCTAAACATGCGCTTTATACGTTGGGTTAGCTACGAAATTAGTTCTGGTTCAAGGAAAACATTATACATCAGATATAGTAACTAAGAGCAGAAATGAGCTATGGTTCTGTTTAGCTCTTGAAATTAGCTTTACTGTGAGGACCCAAAAATTTTCACATTTTCTCAGCATTATTTTATTTCTTTGACTATATTTTATACTTTCCTTGAAAATATTAAATTTTCTATGCATTTTTACAAGTAAGTACAGTTTTAAAATCATCTTCCTAGTATGAGTTAGTGTACGTTGAGTTTGAAGTGTATTTTGGACGTGGGACCCGCTAGTACGGTAAATGCGATATATTTTGACAACTTGTTGGAGTTTTGTATTAAGTGATATTATTTTACAAGGTGTTAAGAGATAATTAGAAGTTACCTATATGGATTAGTATTAGAGAGACAAAGAGATAAGCTTAAAACCCTAAAAGGAGCCAAGTGTCACTATGCTATTAGAAATTGGACTTTTGACCAAGGTTGGTAACTTTACTAAAATCATATTTTTGACCAAAATTCATTCATTTTCTTGTCTCCTTTGGCTGAAATTAGTGAGAGAGAAACCAAGAGAGTTCTTCATCTTCCACTTCAATTTCTTGCCCAAATCTTGAGTTTCAACCGATTAATTTGCAAACTACTCCATAAAACTTACTTTCCAAGTAGTTTCCAAGGTGTTTGTGGAGTTATTTTTGGAGGACAAAGCCTAAGCTACCATCTTTCATAGGGAGATAAGGTATTTTGCCAAGAACCTCTTCTTTACTTCAATTAATTGCTTATTAGTGGTTTTTAGTTGCTTTAGATGTTGTTTTGTGGAAGATTAGCACTTGAATGCATGAATTCCAGCTTGGATGATAACCTGCCCTGCTTCTGTCCGGTTCTATTTCACCTTGTTAGAGGCCGAACTAGCCTTAGGACAAAACATAAAAGTTGTAGAGAATAATGTTTTATAGTTGCTTGCAAAATTTCAGCTCAATTGGAGCAACGTAACCTATGAAAAGACCGAATTACCCCTGCTACCCTGTTTCTGTCCGAAAATGAAAATCAGCCTTTGTAAGTGGTTAGTTTGACCAGGAATATTACCGAATTGGTTGATGATATATTCTTAAGAATTATAGTCTTGTATCTTAGCTTTCAAATGGCTTTGGAATTACCTGAATTGGAGTTGTGTGTGCTGAGATATGAGTGAATAAAGCAGGACTGCTAGTTGATTTCTGCAGTGAATTTCGAACTGGAAAATCTGGAGTTGTTTTGGTAAATTTGACCTAGTTAGGGTGAGAACTGGACTAAGTGGTCTTCATGAAAGTTGTAGGTCTTTGTCTTAGCTTTTCAACGCCTCCAATAACGCCTTAAACGGACCTTGGTAGCCTATGATATGGCCATTTAAAGGTAGTACAGTTAATTAGCTGATTAGTTGGAACTTGGTTCTGGGAATTGGGAATTTGACTAGGTTACACTAGAATTTGGACTAAGTGGTCTTCATCACAATTGTAGCCCTCTGTCTTAGCTTCGAAACGGTATAAATTACATCCCAATCCGATAAGCATAGATTCAGATGTGTCCGTTACGCAAAACCTGTCAAACCTGTCTTTTGTTAAACTTCATTTCCGCACATGTTGTTAGCTTGATTTTTGTACTTATATGACTTTGAGCCTATGGAATGGCTATTGAAATGAGATGATATTGTGTGTGACTCTGGGATTGATTGAGAAAAACAATGAAGCCATAAATGGCTGGAAAAATAGGTAAATACAAAGGGCGTGCTGCCCAAATTTTCGCTCGAGGGCTAAGGTTCTATTTGAATTTGTATATTTTCGTTTGGCAAATACTATGACCGTTTTCCATCTTAAAACATGATCTTTCTTCAATTGGAAACTCCAAATGTTTACTTACGCTTACCAAATAAAAAGAAGTGGTTTAGGGTTTTCTTGGGTATTTTGTCCTCCCTTTTACATGAATTTCATTAAGATATTTAGTCTATAATATCTACTTGAATATGAGATGATTTTGAACCATATAAACGATCCCGAAAACAATATTTCTTAGCCTATCTAGTTGGATTCCGAATTGTCTTTGGTTCAAGTGTTTCCATTGGAAAATTTTATAACCCTTTTGAGTTGGGTTTTACGTTTCGACTATGAAACCCTAGTTATTTTTGTTCATGGGTCCAAATGTCCTCGTTTCACTTTAAAGTCTTTTATACGTTCTACTCATCAATTGTTGAGTTCTTTGATTTCACCTAATTGTTTGTATTAGATGAGTTGTAATATTCTTTCTTGTTTAATCTTAGGTTTTCTTGGTGACTAAAGATAATATCCGGAAGGATATTTTGCACGTTGTTTTGCGTATATAGATGAGTGTTCCTTGTTTGTTATATTTTCTTGACTTATTGGCTTGTTATTATTGATTGATAATGTGTTAAGTGCTTTCAATGATTGTTAAAATGAGTTTTCTAGGCGAGTGTGTACTTTATCGCACTCGACCTAAATAAATGTGAAATTTTCAATGATTAAATGCTAGTTGCGCATGAATGTAAGCCGTTTGGCTGAACTGGGCCCTGCCCTTCGTTACCGATCGACTCGAGTCAGAAGCGGACTCGGTCGAGCGATATGGTGACCCTGGGTGTGAACGTTGGTATACTCGAGTATTACCTTGTAGGTTGGTGGAGCCTGACTAATGTCCAGGAGGGGGTGAATGAAATGAAACGAACGATTTAACGAGGATTTTATTTACAAAAAATGCATTTTCAAACGATTGGAGGAATAAGAGGAAATGTCAGGAGAACGAATGAACGAACGAAAGCATGGCTCCCTGTGAGCCCGTATCCTTTTAATGAATGTGTTATTATCGCTTTCCATTGTAAATATTTCTTGAATTATTGATACTCTATGTTTAACGTATTGGATTGATTGTTTGGTTATGTGTTCGAAACCTCACTGAGCTTTGAGCTCATCCCTTTAGTTTTGTTTTCCTTAATAGGGGAAGATGGGCAATGACGAGAGCTCGGTACAGACTAGTTTGGTCTAGTTCTTTCATTTCTTTTGTAATGGTTCTCGCCCTAGTGCTTGGCATGGACTGGATGTATGAGGAATTGAGAACCTTTGTATATTCAATGATTGAACTCCCTTTTGAGATAGAAATGTAAATAAGTTTCGTTTTAAATTTTGGATTTTGTTACACAAATTCTTGTGGTTTTATTCTGATTTTGATTGAGGTATGACTGAGTCCCGGCGAGAGCTAGGCAGGCGGTCCACTGAACCCTTTGGTTCGCCTTAGGGTAAGATGGGGCTATCACATTTACGTTTTGTTTAGTCTTGAGTTATACCTTACATGCTAGCTGTAACCTGAGATTGAAAGGAATCCTAAGGAACTTACAAGTGATATCTTGTTGATATACGCGTGCGAAAGCATGCAAATCTGATGCATGCATGGCTGCACAAGATTTGCAGCTAGCTGCAGAAACGAAACCGAACTCAGTTTTTCTTTCTCCTTTGAATCCTAGTCATGAGCGACCTTGTTTAGCTTAGGATAACCTGCAACAAACAAGGTTAAAGCAAGTGGAAAACTGAAGTGAACAATGGACGACTCTTGACTGCACAAAAAGACCTCATTGCTCCTGACCTATTTTCATGTGGTTCTGGTCGTCCACTTTAGACCCTGAAAACATGACAACTAGGTATCGATATCTTCATAAGAAATGTAGGTTTATATCTTAGCTTCGAAACGCTATAAAATTTGCCTCAATCCGATAAGTGCAGCTCTAGTTATGATCGAAATACCGGAGGATGGCAAAGCTGCCTTTCTTGTTGCCTTTCATTTTGTTTCTAAATGCACTTGCTAAGATGCTAGCCATGAGGAACTAGTTTTAACCAGCATTTCTTCTAATTTCCAACCTATAAGCTTTCATAAATGATAGCTACGATTGTTCTGAGAATTAACGACTATACCTAGTTTCATGAGTAGAGTTAAACTAAGACGATTGAGTAAAAAACTCATGATAGTTGATGACAGATTTTTGTGCATAATTTGGATGAACCATTAGCTACAATTAGATGTTTCTTATCCTAATCCATGTTAGATCAAGTGTATGTTAAGTATTTGGCGTTTTAATCAAGTGAAAAATGAAGTTCTTGACCGAAAGCTTGAAGTAATATTGCTGAATTTACGTGGATTTGTTGAATGGTAATGAGTTAAGACTTATTTGATGTTTTAGAAACTCTAAGGTAATTTGTTATGGCTGTAAACATGAAATGGCTCCTAATTACTTAAGTTGGTTTCTAATTACTTAATATTGTCTTCACAAATATTTTAAAGACTATCAAATTTGAGAGGCTAGTGTAATGAAATAAAATTTAAAGTGCACACAACTTAGACCTTGGCTTGTTAAAAGGAGAACCAATGGAGTGTTCCCAAGCTTGCATCTTAGGATTTTGAGTGGAAAATATGTTACAGTTAATGTAAATACCTATAAGATTATAACCATAGAGCATATGTATAATTCTTGGTTTAAATGATAAAATTAATAAGTTTCAAAATAAAATGGGGAATAAACAGTAAATAGAGAATATATTTGTATTTCAAGGTCAAACTTGATTTTAATAGTTTAAATAATAATGTAAGAATGATAAATGATCATCTACAGATTATATATTTACCTTGAAATTATTAACTTGTCCCAAGAAATAGCTATGAGCCAGGAAACAAACCCAAGGCTCGAGAATAAATTATTTGGATAATTGGTGAGTGTTCCTTGTTTGTTATATTTTCATTGCCTATGTGGCTTGTTCTTGCTTATATGACTTGTTATGAACGAATGATAACATGTTAAATGTTTTCAATGATTTCTTAAAATGAGTTTGTTAGGCGAGTGTGTATTTTATCACACTCGACCTAAATGAAATGTGAAATTTTCAATGGTTAAGTCATTAAATGTTAGTTGTGCATGAATGTAAGGCTCTTGGCTGAACTGGGTCCTGCCTTTCGTTACTGATCGACTCAAGGCAGAAGCGGACTCGGTCGGGCGATTTAGTGACCCTGGGTGAACGTTTGGTATACTCGAGTATTACCTTGAAATCTGGAGCCTGGCCAATGTCCGAGAAGGGGGTGAATGAAATGAATGAACGAATGTCAACGCAAATGAGGGGTTTTACTTATCAAAATGTATTTTCAAATGATTGGAGGAATAAGGGGAATTGACAGGAGAATGAATGAACGAATGAATGAATGGTTTCTTGTGAGCACGTATCCTTTTAATGAATGTGTTCTTATCGCTTTCCATTGTAATGTTTCTTGAGTTATTGATTGTTTATGGTAATTGCATTGAACTTATCACTTGATTATATGTTCGGAACCTCATTGAGCTTTTAGTTCATCCCTTTCGTTTTGTTTTCCTTAATAGGGGAAGACGAGCAAGGACGAGAGCTCGGTGTAGGCTAGTTTGGTCTAGTTCTTTCATTTCTTTTGTAATGGTTCTCGCCCTAACACTTGGCATGGGCTGGATGTATAAAGAATTGAGAACCTTTGTATATTCAATGGTTGAACTCCCTTTTGAGATAGAAATGTAGATAAGTTTCGTTTTAAGTTTTGGATTTTGTTATACAAATTATTGTGGTTTTATTCCGGTTTTGATTGAGGTCTAAAGTGAACGACTGAGTCCCAGCGAGATCTGGGCAAGCGATCCGCCGAACCCTTTGGTCCGCCTTAGGGTGAGGTGGGGCTGTCACAACATCCCTCTCTTAGGTCACATATACTTATCTAATATTATAATTTTTTTTTCGAGTCTCACTCTTTGCATATTCGTGATCTCTTCTAAAAATCATTTTGAGCGTCACAATTAATGTAATTTGTACCAATTAAATTTTGAAGAGATATTTTGACCCTTTCGATATCCTTTAGATGTAGATTTGCATCCATGTAGAAACATTCAAATGTGATCAGTTTTATGGGTTAGATGAAAACAATTTTTGACTAAATCTCGTAATTAGTTTTGGTTAGGTTGAAAGGGTGCTTTAGATTTGATTGTATCAAATCTTTGCCTTCCCTTTTTTCAACCCTGACTCCTCAACTATTTTCTCTTTTTTTCAAAAATCAGAAATCGTCTAAAAAGGGTTCTGTCCATTTTTATTATTATTAAAAAATACATTTTTAGGTAATTTGGTACACCTAAATTCGATACCAAGTGGCGACTCCTATTTCTTCTTAAAAACCTTTTTTAGACTATTATTTTGGGCCAAAATCGTGGCACTTTTTTAAGTCCCATTTTAGGCCTTTTTTCTTTATTTATCCTCTAAAATAAAAAACTCATTTTCCAAATCAAAAATTCATTTTTCTAACACCTAAAATTTTATTTTATTTTTTCAACATTTTTTTTCAAATCCCATTTTAGCCCCTTTTTCTTTATTTATTTTCTAAAAATAAAAAACTCAATTTTTCAATGCACTCATCTTTTAATACATTTTTTGAACTCTACACCATTTAATTCTTTTTCGAAAAAATGGGGCGCAACACCATTCTCATTCTTCAAACCATTCTATGATAAAACTCCATATTTTGACAAACCTATAATCGTGCATTCACTGTTAATGTTGAGGTTTCAGAAATTAAAATTCTGAATTCTAGTTCTTGCGCTCCCTTCCTGTTTCTCAAATCCCATCTCTCTTTAGTTAGTAAAAAAAATTTTCAAAATATGGACGTTCACTAGAATAAGTATATATTTGTGCATAATTTATGTGGTTGGAAAGTCCTTTTATACATAAATAAACCATTCAAACAAGAAGGGGTAGATGGAGGAAAGGAAAAACAGAACATACATCATTTGCATTAAATTTAAATTCGATCAGTATCTTTGTTGTAATTACATCGATGTCAATGTTAATCGAATTGGCACTAATAATTCATAAATAATCAGCATTTAATCAACTATATAACAAAATCTCAGTTAAATGAAGTTCAATATGAGCATATGCACTTGGACAATCTAATTGAATTGAGTACATGTTCAACAGCTCCATCCACCTGGTGGACTAAGAGCTAACACAAGAAAAGAGTGAAAAATGACCACCTAAACCAGTAATACATTACACTAAAGCACTACAAGATGCAACTTATTTCAGCAGGAACATCAATAAATTGCTTATCTTGGTAAATTTTGAACCAGACCTTGGGTGGATTTAAAGCACTATGCTTGAAGTAGTATAGAAGTGGACTTAGCCAACAAACCAGCTGGGATCACCAACAAACCAGCTGGGATCACGGGGGAAGAACCTTTACTAGCTGCCTTGCTTTTGTGTCCGTTGACATGCAGAAGCCAGATGGAGACAATGAGCTCTTATCCTGGTATTTCGTCACAAACATAGTTTCAGCATTTAACTAAATGCTTTGAACCAGTTGTGAATTGAAATGGAATCCAATCAATAGCTTATAACATATACTTGGCTATAAACAAGACACTTATGGCTTGTTATTGACCTCTTAATAAAAAGTAACCTAATTTCTTCATTAACTGCACTGTAGGAATCAAATCATCGCCCTCTATAGATTAACAATCTAATCCAGAGTAGCAAGAAATCCACCCCTCTCACATAAACTTGTGGTTACCTCTTTGAACATGAAAATGGCATTGGAAGATGCTTGAAGCTAGATGTGTCAAACAGCTCCATGAATCTCTGATCAGATATTCTAGCCTTCGCTGCTGCAAAGCGTTGGTACTCATCAAACACAGAAGTCAAGCACCATCTCTGCAATTTTCTCAAGCATCCCACAAGACAACCAGTTCGGTGCTGCAACAACAAAAGCAGCCGTAGGTGCCAGTTTACAAAATTAGGTCTGTACCTGTCAGTTATAAGAATACAACAAAACTAACAATACACCAACCTTTCCTCTTTTGCAGTGGATCAATAGAGGATGATTCCTCGCATCTGTAGTAAAGGAAAAACAAGTATGTTAGTAAACTCTGCCACCATTGGATTATCAAAGATAAGCAATATGAAGGCATGGTAGAATAAGTTATAAGCTACCAATGACAACTTTCAATGCTTCACGTATAGTATCCTCTGGAATGTTGACGAACGGTTCCTGAATACCAAATGGTGAACATCATTTGCATAACAAAATTATGATTCAATTAAAGAAATCTTTGGCACAAGAAACATTTGTAATATCAGTAATTCGAAACAGACAATTCAGTTGCAGAGTCAAATTCCATCCTCCAAAGAATGGAACTACAATGCACGAAGAAAGAACCCATGATGCAATTTTAGGAACATGTACTTCAACACAAGCCCCAAAGATGAAATATGCAATCCCAAAATATGCTTCCGATAGATTAATTCTATCAATATGACTTTGTCCAAATTAGTGTCCCAAAAGTGGAATCCAATAAAGCCTGGAAAATAGCTTCACCTAAGTTGGTGAATATAAACATATGAAACCATCCAATTAAACTTTATCTTCAAGCTTCAGTTGATGTTATGCAGCTTTATATTTCTGTTCAAGTGATTTAACCTTCAAATCATCATTTGACACCTTCATCATGACATATGAACCAAATAAAAAAAAAAAGAAAAAGAAAGAGAAAAGAAAAAGAAAAAGAGAAACGAAGAAAGAACACATGCAGACACATACATCCAAAAGAATAGAGAAGAAATTAGTGGTTTTCTTTCACTACCCAGACCAAACTTCCTAACAAGATGCCGCTTGCCATTGAACCAGATTCTATATTAAAAAGCCTGGACAAAAATTGAAAGTCCAATTATCATCCAACTTGACTGTGCAGGAAGAACATCCAACCTCAGACATATTTGATCAAATGGCTAGCTGATAGCCAAGGATGTGAAAGCTAATGCAGATCCATTCTTACTGCTGTTATATTAAGACATTGCAATTCTACAAAACTGCAATATAAGGATCAGAAACGAAATGGTCAAGCCTATCAATTCCCCTTCCCCTCTCCCACCCCCAACATAAAGAAGAATGGTAAAAATAAAAGAAATGACTTATGGAACTCAATGCCTAGTTATTTCATGATAAGAATGACAAATTTACTAGACATTGTGAAGCTCAATGCCAATGATGCTATTAAACAGGTATGATTAATGATTGTTTTTCTCAGTAATATTCATAGTCTCTTGAGGAGCTAAAGAAAATCATATAACATATACCATAGCATCAATGACCTGGCTCTAAGTAACTACCCGGTTTTGAAATTTAAAAGGCTAACATACAGTTTATGCTTCTGATTGATAGAGATAAAGATAGAGATTATTTCTAGTATTATATGATTGTGACCACCTCATATGGTGGAATGATAGTGTCCCAGAACTTATCTTCTTTGTCCTACTGTCTCCGTGAAGACATGCTACTGTAGTTTTGCCCACAACACACACTCAAATCAAAAGAACAACATTATCCCTCTTTTTTTCCAAAATTTTAGAGCTCCTAATTATGAAACTTAATGCCATAAAACTCTTAAAATATGAAGGGATCCAACTTTCACATGACTGAAATATTACAAGATAGAAATTATGCATATCATTAACTGAATCATGAATGTGCATCAACCGAAACATAAAATTGCAACTGTTGCACCAGTATTTTCAGATTCATCCTATCATGCGATGAAGCAAGCAAATACATGTGTATCAGAACTGAAATGTCAAATTCATTAAACATATCCACACTGCATGTGTAGAAAAGAAAATCCGAGCACAAGTACAAGAAGAAGATTGCTTTCAAGTTCACCTTTCTTTACAGATTCAAGCTTCCATGATTATGTTCCCCGGTCAAGAATTGTCACCCAGCTTTTGTTGCAATAGGTTTTGTAGTGAGGAAAGAATTGGAAAATGTTTTTAATATCTATGAAAATCGTTATCTAAAGAGATTGGAAAGTAGTGGAAAAGAAATGCAGAAAGAAATGCAAAAAGAAATGAAAGGCATCTACGATTCCAAAAATGGAATATTCTCCAGCACAAGCAAAAAGAACACTCATTAAAAATAAAGCATCTAACTGAATAGTAATCATCAAACCAGCAACTCTATTCTCTTTCTCTTGAATCTTCATAAAATGTAGTACTACTAAATACCTTTCTCCAGCACTTGCATCAATATTAGATATACTGCCACTAACTTTTACTATTACTCAAACCCAGAAGAATTCATGAACTCCTCATGATGACACACTCTCTTCTACTGTGAATCAATAATTGCCATTTTCTAATTTCTGTATTTTGCCTCCCTATCTTTCTAGGTCCAACTATCTGCATGACAAAGTTGAATTGCGTTACTATAAACAAAACCCATTATCCCAAACACCCAATAATTGTTAATTCTTCGCCACAAAAGTCAAAATCAAATCAATATTAGAAAAGGAGTAGAAAAATTGAAGCAATGTAATCAAAGGGCAAAAGCCCAACTTTTACCTTAGCTCCATCAATCCCAAACTGGTATAACTGAATCCCATTTGCCATCAGAAAGTCCGTGTTGGCTTCCGGATATGGCTCTGGACAAAGATATCTGCAATCCACAAAAATAAATTGAAAAAAAAAAAAGAAGCCTGTGATCATCCCTCCAAATGGAAATCCGTTTGAATTACGATTTTTTTTTTTTTTTCAGTTTTGCAAGAAACAATTTTCCATAATTTATAACACTTATTATCCTAACCAGCTCAATCATTCCTACATCCAAACTCAAAAAAGTTGCATTAGCAACCAATTTTTCAGGAATCACAGTGTTTATTTTTCTGAAAACAATTTTCCAATTAACTGTAAAAATATGTACCCAATAAATCCTGACAAAGTTTACTTACATGATGGAACGAAGGGAGAGGGATTGGAGGAAGGAGAAGTTGGTGGAGTTAGGGAAGCCAGAGCGGAAAATGCCATTGTCAACCATAGCAAAGTTGAGAGGAGGAATAAACATCTCTTCATCATCATTCACGGTGGTTGGCGGTGGCGTGAGCTTCACTGCTGGCAAGACTTGAGGCTGAGAGGGCGGTTCAATGATGGCAACTTCAATGGTTCTGCACATATTTTCTTCACTCGGGATGACTACAGTTTGCTCTTTTTCTTCTTGTTCTTGATGCAAATTGTGGTCGATTTTCATAATTCAGATGGTACGGATTCACAAAGAATGAGAAGGAAATCAAAGGAGGAGTATAGGATTTTTGCTGCTACTGGTATTATTGAAGAAGAAGAGGATTCTTGTGATACTTGGACTTGAGAGGGGTGATGAGGTGGGGCTTATTTGGGGTGCGGTTTCTGCCGTTATTTATAGAGTTGGAACTTGGAAACTTGGAACTTGGAAATTTGTAATACTGAGATAGATGGCCATTTTTAAAGGTTAAAGTGGGAGGTGGACCACCCATATAGTTGAAGGTTAAGGGTCCAGTAGAAGTTATGAGAATTTAAAAAAAAAAATGGCTGTATATAACTTTCAAAGTTTTGTTTCAAAATGGAACTGTCCATAATAAATATACTTCATTGTTTATTTAAATTACACCGAAAAAGTAAGATTGACATATGAATCAAACAACTTGATAGTCTAATCTAAGATTTGAAAAAAAGTTCATTCAAAATTGATTTGCCTGTTAGTCAAACAAAATAATAACAGTATTTTTGCGTATGGTAAAGTTTTAAATTGAATTCAAATTCACTTTTAGTGGTTAAGGCCGAAATCCGAAAATTAGAAATTTTAGATTCAAATTCTCATTCCTCATCTCCTTCCCCTTCCCTGCTTTTTAAATCTCACATCTCTCTTATGTTTTCTTAAATGTTAGTCAAACTCAACTCAAACTTGGCTCAATAAAAGGTCATTTAAGTTGGGGTTGGTAAATATATAAACTAAGTTGAGCACAATTTCATGCTTGTTAAAAATAGATAAAAACATGAAATTTGGAATATTTGGTTTAATTAGATTCGTTTATACCCCTATCAAAAAGTAAGCTTAAATAGAATAAATTATGCCTTTGATTTGATTATTACATCTTTTGACATGGATTTAACTAATTTTGCACATCTAAATGGTCCATATAGTTAGGCCACCACCAAAGTTTTTAAGGATTGGAGGGGTGGATCGTTAAGGATTCAAACATTACTTCCTATCACTTATCATTATATGTGACTTGCCACTTTAAATGATTTTCTCTAAATCCGGCTATGTGTTTAGTCCCCATCAATTCCTTGTTTTTAAGGTTTGGTGGGGGTGGAAGATCATGGGTTCAAATCTTACTTCCATCACTTGTCACTATACGTGGCTTGTCACTTGAAATAGCTTTCTCTAAATCCATATAGTTGTGTGTCTTTAGTCCCCATCGATTCCTGTAGGTTCAGTTGAGCCCTCTCCTAGAATAGGTTAGAGTAAGAGTAGGAATAAATGTAGAGTAGATAAGTGACGAATGCCACATCATCTGAATTTAAATTTAAACATCAAATTTTGTATATGCAAATTTAAATATCAAATTTTATATATTGTCAATATATAAAAGATTTTTCCTTCTTTTTTCTGTTTGAAAAAAAAATTAGTAGGAAGGAGTATTGGGATTTAAGAATTAAGAAGGGGTAAGAAGGGATTCCATGATTTAAGAGGGGGGAGGGGGACTAAGACGGTTCAAGGTAGGGGTGTATTCGAGCCGAGTCGAGCTCGAGTACCGCTATACTCGAGCTCGACTCGGCTATAATATAATTATACTCGAGCCCGAGCTCGAGCTCGATCGAGTCGGAGAATCACAGCTCGAGCTCGAGCTCGATCGAGTCCTTAAAAAGCTCGAGCTCGACTCGATAAGGGTACTCACCCGTAATTTTTCAGAATTTATTTACCTATATTAGTAATTTTATATATAATTTTTTTTATGTGATACTCGATAGAGCTCGTCGAGCTCTCGAGTATCAAATTTCTGAGCTCGAGCTCGACTCGATAGCTCTAACGAGCAGCTCGAGATCGAGCTCGAGCTCGATGAAGCGAGTTCGAGCTCGAGCTTCTGATCAAGTACATATCGAGCTCGAATCGAGTAGTTTGACTCAGCTCCACCCCTAGTTCAAGGTAGGCATTCCTACACCTGATATAGGTGTCATCTGAATTATTTGATGGAATCGTTTGACAAGAGCGGAACTACAGCAGATGAAGATTGACATAATTTACATTTAGTCATTTATAGATATTAATTTTCACATTGTTTGGTGTAATTCAAACTGACAATTGCAGAGACCTTAAATCGAATTAAAGGAGACATTATTAATAGTTTTGTTTTTTTGGTTTGATAAGAAGGTAGAAAAGACCTATTGCCTCTAAGAGATCTAGAATAAGGTGTTCCAGGCATCTAAATTTTGAGTCTAGACATGCATTGTAGGATTTTCAAAAAACAAAAGGTGATTTTGTATATGCGTCATATATTCAACCGTAATAATGTATACACCGTCAGTGTATATAATATTTACTCTAATAGTTGATACACACCGTAAACTCGATATTTGATATTGATATATTTCAAAATAAAAAAAAAGTCATATTGGCGACCTTTTTCTTTGTCACTATAAGATTTGAATGATTTCTATTTCAATTTCGATTATTACACGAGTTAGGACATTTTTCCTTTAAAATTATTTATAATAATACACACGAATTTTTATTTAAAAAATTATCCGTTCTTACCGATCGAGGACAAGCAACTCGCGTATGAGTTACGTGCGTGGTACATTGCGCGTTTGACGGTAGAGGCAGGATACTTGGCAGTGATGCTTCATGCGTGTGCGTTTGTCCTTGCTCGGTAAATTTTTTAATACGGATTATGGAGAGGGACAGAGCGAGAGGGAATAAAAACGAGTGACGGCAAAGCAACCGACTGCGGTTTGCTGACTTTTATTTGTTGAATGGACTTTTGGACCCTTTGGAGGGATTCTGCAGGTGTGTGACGAAAAAGCGCCCTTCTGCAGGTGTTCGCGGTTTCTTTTGTCAGTCAAAATACTAATAAATTGCAATTTAACCCTTCAAAAATTTTTCCAGTTGTGTACTAATCCGGTCCACTTTTTGTCATTTTCCAATTTGATTTTGGAATACTGTAATCTCTTTTCAAGTTGTCAAAATTAATTTTGAAATCGGCCTATTTGGATGGTTGTTGTTAAAAGTGTTCTTTTATAATTTTTTGCTGCAACCATTTCATCTTTAGAGGTATACGTGCAATAAAAAGGATGGTGAAAGAAGGTTGTTTCTCAAAGGACTTTTCCGTTGTGTGATGTGTGCCACATATACTTGTATATAAAAGCGAATTTCCATCATTAAAGTTTCCTGAATTTGAGGGATTGAATGATATTATTTGAAAATTTTAGTGGGTCCATTTCCTTTATTTTAAGTGCTTGTCTTAAGAATCAAATTACGTAATAAAATAGGAAAAACCTTTTTCAAGTGTGTTTGGATAGAGTATTATTTGAAATATTATTTGGAATAATTACTGTAACACTTTTTATGATTTAATGTATGTGAGATAAAAAGTAGTTGAGAATATAAAAAGATAAATTGAAAAATGTGTTTATGATACAAGCGAAATATTACTTTGAGATAAATTTGCAATCCAAACACACTTGTTACAGTTGTATAATAATCAATGCAAATAGTTTTAGCGAAACACTTATATTTCTTATTCAACTTCACTCTGCCAAAAGTTATTTTTTGTACTATGGAGTGAATTATTTTAAATCACCTTAACGACCTCATATTTTATCTAGAAGAATTCCGGTAACATTGATAGCAGCCGTTTAGATTGCATTTTTTGAGGAGTTTTTGAGAAAAATTACTGTAACATTTTTTTAAAATACAATATATATTATTAAAAAATAATTAAAAATTATGTAGAATGAATATTCACAAAAAAAACATAAAAATCTTTCTTCAAAAATTCACAATCTAAACAGGCTGCTTTGAGTGCTGGATGTATATAGTTATGTATAGTGACTTGTTGCTCAATCACCCACTAAACTGCACCTTCTATGTGAGTCCCAAGCTCAAGTTGGCTTCAATTGCAGCAGCCCATGTGTTTGCTTTCGTTTCAATTAGTTGTTTGTTTCCGTTTTTTATGAACTTTCCTTAGCAGCAATATCATTTTCACTATCACTTGAAGCAAAGGTACAGATATATTGGTTGAAAAATGGAGCAAAAGAGGATGGGTATGACAAGATTCTTGAGCGAGGAAATATACAAAATGCAGATTGGACTCTACTCGATTATCAAGCAGTATTATTGTCCATTTTGGTGGTCTTAATTAGTGTACTAGGATGCTAATATGCCTAACTAGTGTGCTAGGATGCTATAACTCCTTGGCTTCTTTTCTCTTTACCCTTACGTTCTCTTTGCCTTCTTTTTACCCTCGATTTTCTCCTTGCCTTCTTTTTTCTTTACCCATATGTTCTCTTTGCCTTCTTTCTATCCTCAATCTTCTCTCTACCGTTCTTCCTCTACAGAAGGGAGATCTTGACCTCAAGTCAAGGTCTCCCGTCCTTTTTCTCTATTTTTATTTTATGTTCAATAAAGTCTCTCCTAGGGTATTTTATTAAAAGTTTTTATTTCTCCTAGTTTTTTATTAGTAAGAGTTTTCTTCTTTCATAACCTATTTTAGTGGGAGTTTTGTTTAGTTTTTATTAATTTTTTTCTCAAATTTAAGAGTTTTTTTAGGTCTATATGTTAGATCTAAAATTTTTTGGATTTTCTCATCAGATTTCAGCATCAATTTTGATCTTGAACCAGTTGAATAGCAAATCTAAGATAATAGACATGCACAGATATGTATGTAGTAGCTCGTGTGCAATTGGTCAGATTCGATGGTATGTGATTTACAATGTAATCTTTTATATTTTATAACTCTGTTAAATCTAATGATTTTTCAGATCAATTACAGAAGTGACATATTTTATGTATTTTCTGCCACTAATGCAGATTTCTTTGTCAAGCAAATCATTTTGGATGATTTTCAACTAATTTATTAATAATATTGGCTTCTTTTTTTATTTAAAAAAAAAGATGCTAATAAGCCTCACTACAAATGATACGCTAAGAAAAAATAGATAACATGATATTAACATAACAAAATTTTTCTTGATTCCTGTTTATCCCTTTAAATTGAGATCATCATTACCCTTGTGTGAATAGTTCTTGATGCTCAATTGGTAAAAGGCTAAATTGTATAAAAGCAAACAGTGAAAGGTGTGTCTCAAGACTCGAGTGGGGGGACTTGCTAGACACTGCCAAGTGTTTGCTTCAATTTTCTAACTTTTCCTTTTTTTTTTTCTCTAGTAGAATTTAGGTATTCACTTATAGGAGAAAACAAAAATTAAGGTAAAGGGTATGCGAATTGAAAAGCATTTAATGAAATTAGTTTTCTTTTTCAACAAACGTATTTAATGAAATTAGTTCGCTTGTATGAAATTCGTTCATTCTCAAGCTTCTTATTTCTCTTTCCCAATAAAATAATACCCTGTCCGATTCTAGTTTCTTTCTACCTCACACTATTCCCAAACACTATTAAATTCGTTCAAGAATTAAGTTATTGGTTGGGTAAAGTGCAGTAAAATCATGATAATCATGGAGATGAATGTGATCAATCCATCCAATATCCTAGAATGTATGAATCGGATTTGGAAACCACTTTTCCAAGTTACGTTAGGTTTTCGTCCCACCAACGCCTATTCGATGACTAAATAATTCCTTTTGGTATCAATCATGCGTGTTGCTGATTTTAGTTTTCCATGAAACTTATCTTTCCAATTTGAATGTAACTCTGTCTTTACTTGGTTAATTCTAATATATGTCCTTGAAATTAGGTAGGAAAATATTAACCGCACTTCACTTTTTATTAATTAGACTCCCATAATTTATTTTAGCATATAGTCTAATATATGAAATCATATGATAAAAATAAGTGAGAGTACGATTAACATTTCTCATTAGATAAACGTAAAAAAAAAAAAAAGTTCTCCAAAATTAATATTTCTTAATTTAGCCCCCTTAAAACTTAGCAGTTTGTTAATTTAGAACTTCAAACATTTTTTCCCTCAAATTAAGCCCTGTAGAAGTTGAAGTTTGTTTCAAAGTTACTCCACTTCCAAATATGCACAAGGGGTTAAAGTGAGCAAGATCAAAATTAGAGAGACTGCACTGATAAACTTTGGAGGTCAAGGAATAAGAAGAAGATAAAAAAGTTGAGGGCTCCCTTAAAATATATTTTAAATGTCTAAGTTTAAATAATCGGATACTTAAAGGGCTTGATTGACAGATACATGTATATTAGAGGAGTTGATTGGGATTATCACATGCTAATTTTCTTTTGTAAATTGTCTTGGTGCTCTTGAAGGTGTGTACGTTAATCATGATGCTGACTAGCTTGCTTAATTTAATCTTGCTGTCCTCCACAAATAAGCACAATTTGGCCGACTAATCACACCAGGATTAAAACAACCACAGCCATAAACTTAAATGCTCCATTACGCAATAATACAGGGCTCATGTTCTGTTTTTGAGTAGTTCTCCACTAATTGCGTCCAGTAATGCACGTGTATACAAAAAGTTATTATTAACTTCTTCGAGTTATTATTTATTTGTTTTATTAGTAGGGGATGAGTGGCTTTAAGAAATGGGGAGGAGAAGGATAAAGGAATTTGAATATATGTATTTTAATTTCTGAAATTTTAATTTTAACTATTAGATCAAGACTCCCTTGGCAAACTTTTTCAATATTTACGAGCTCCTAAAATTTTAATTTTAATTATTAGATCAAGACCCTCTCGGCAAACTTTTTCGATATTTGTGATTAAAAACAAACGGTAAAATCGCTTTAGCCACATTGCAAAGTCATTCAATTTCTTTCATGCTTGAAATCTATAATTTGAGAAAAATAAAGATCCATCTAAATATCAATGTTGATTAAAAAAAAACCTTGCAAACTAAAAAGAAACTGTCAATTTGACAGATAAAATTTTTAAAAAATGGCCTAAATATAAATCATCCATTATAACAAAGATGAGAGTTGATGGGCTACCTCTCTTTAAATAGATCATATACACAAAATTTCAAATTATTGATATATTCTTCACAATTATCCAACCTAAGAAAAGAAGACGCCCATGCAAATGGAACTACTACAATCGAATTGAAGAGCCTAAAACTTTGACATTGAGGAATAATTCTTTAACTTCTCAGGGGCACATAAACAAGAAAAGTGGAAAGGGTACAAGAAAAAAGAAAGATTAGGAAGATAACATGCCTTATTACGACAAAGATCAATTTCTTTCTTATATCCTCCTACTCTTTATATTTCACCAGTTTTATGCCACTTTACTCACATCAGTAAAAAGGGGGTCAAATATTTGATTAAGACAATATCAAATGGTAGACTGACTATATAGACAAATGTTTGATTGAGATCCCTAGGGGGCCACTAAAAGGTACCGGTACAAAACACAAACTTAGAAGTGTAGCCCAACAAGACAACACAAGAAAGAATTTCATCACGATTCCTACATTAATTTAAAGATTCATGAATCATTATTCTGGCTGACAATAATGTTTTTCTCTCCCATCATCATCTTATTTATTTTCTCATGATCATATTGGTACAAATGTACCATAAATTCCAGGAAGGGATCACAAGAGTACATTCTAAGGAATATGCTGATGGCTTAAGAACCAGTGGGCATGCACTGAGTTGTCTTCTTCCGTATTATAAACGCGAGGCCTGCGCGCCACGTCTTGTGCTGCGTCGTTTTGTGATGTGTGTGTGTGTCTGGAAATCCACGGGGCTAAAGTGCCAAAAAGGGGAAGTAGACTAAGCAAAGTGCGATTTCCGCTCTTCAACACCTTGAACATTTCCAACCACCAAGCTTTAGCTCACTAGCCATTGAAAAGGAATCAAATTTCTTTTTGGGTTGTAAATCGAGATTCGAACCTTATCTGATTTGAATAAAATCTAAAGGAGATACCAGAATATTTCTTTGGTTTAATCCGATTTGTATAACTCCTAACCTCTTATACAATCCTTTTAGACTCTCTGTCCCTAGACTCTCTGTCCCTGTAAAACAGGATATATTATATTATAAAAATGTTATCGTTGAGACAAAAAATTTTTTTTGAACATTCCTATCCATTCTAACGCTCTTTTTATAGAATCCATTTATTATTTTAGGCTATAAGTTCGGTATCTGTCAAACGTTTATTCGAAGGTTTGGTTTAAATATCATCACTAATGATACTCTTAAAAGAGTATCAAAGGTTAATTTCTAGACTTTATCTTAAATTTGCATTATGTACAAATACCAATGCTAATAATACAAGTCGTATACGGAGTCAAGATGTGAATTTAAGATGTATGCATAGAAATATAGCATTTTCTGCATCTCTTAGATAAATAATATGATAAACTATTTCATATGAGTAGTGTTTTGAAAATCGGATCGAACTGGCCGATTTTGGTTCAATGAACCGCGAATTGATCATGATTTGGGTCCGATTTTATATTTCATCCTAGAAGATAAATAAATCGGTCAAATTTGGTCATAGTCATGACACGTTGTACTCATAAGACTTTACTTTTACAAATACAAGGCACCTTGACCATGGCTTATAAAAATTTAACAAAAACTCAAATATCTCTTTGTAATTTCTTCCAATCACATTTCCAACTTGAACATCAAAATATCTTACACTTAAATGAACCACTCTCGCACCAAATTCTTAGAGATGGAGACAATGTTGGAATTAGGACACTTTGTCACTTTGTATAGTTACACAAAATTTGGTCTTTCCTTCATGTCTACCAATTCCAACTCTCTCCATCTTTGGCATAAGAGGATTATATTTAGCATTCATCAAAAAGATAACGTGGGTTGAGCAAAATGCACTATAAGTTTCAGAGGCAAAAAAAATTTCTGTAAAATGTGAGAGACTATTTCCCCCATTCTGCCAAAATTAACTCTAAAAATGATTCTGAGTTCCTTTTAAGGAATGATTAATTTTGTATATACTGACAATATAGTTTTTTTTGCACTAACAGCTTTAGATATATGTTACAAATGTATGATTTGAAATTCAAATTCAAATTAACATTATGTGGTATGATTTAAATCTGCTGGTGTTAAAAAAAATATACATTGACAATGTATAAAAAAATTATCCTTCAGAGAATAATTAGTAACAGTTTTGAATATATATTTTAAATAAGAAAAGAATTTAACTTTTTGAGTGTGTTTTAAAAGTGAAAAAGATAAAAAATTAAACCATCTCATTTTGTTTAGTAACACTAATTACTTGATTAACATGCAAAGAGTTACTGTCCTCGATTGTCCATATAATTAGCAAATCGGTGTTTGAACAATTTACCACATTTCCATCGCGAGTATTTCAACAATTAAGAAGCAGTTTGGCTCACCTTTTAATAATTGAAATTAGATTAATAAATCATACCACTGTTACGTATTTTTGTCATATTTCCCTTTGCACAATTGGTTTGGAACCCGAATATGTTGTTATATTTTAATGAGTTAATCAATATAAACTCAATCTTAAGTGAAGAATGAGAAGGTACGAGTTTTAGGAACGATTCCTGTATTGAGCCACCAAATGGGAAATACAGGCACTTTAAAATTGGATACCCATTTCACTCAGATATCTATATTACCAAAAACCTTGCAAATTATTTCCCAAAAGTAACGTGTGGTTTTAAGAAATGTAATAAACGTGGCTCAATCTAAGTGCTACAGCTAATACAGACTTCTGTGTCATGAAATCCTAGGACATTCGCAAAATTAACAACATAAAAGGATGGTAATGATAAGATACCATTTTATTCTAACTGTGATCCCTTAATTTTTTTTATGACTTCTAGTATATTGTCATTGATTTATATGATCTCAATTATTAATATTTTTCTAGCAAAATTAATGGAATAAAAGATTATAAAAATTAATCATAATGTATTGTTTTATTTTTTCTACAATATTTCAGCATCTTTTGACCACTTTCAACACATTGTCATTGACTTGTTAGGTCCTCCATGCTGTTAATTTTGCTAAAGTTGTTAACAATTAGATTTAAAGGGTAAAAACTTGAGAATTTAGGGTGCAAAGTATCCAAAATTGAGAGTTTAGGGTTTAAAGTGTTCAAAATTAAATTTTAAGGCACAAAGTAAAAAGTAATACAAGTTTGGGGGTGTAAAGTATGGGAGGCAAACAAGTGAGTGAGTCACTGAGCAAGCTACGTGCAAGCAATTAAGTCAAAGTTTGACTCGAGCTCAAGTTTGACCAAACTCGAATTAAGTTTGAGCTACTCGAATTTGGTTATCGAATTGAACTCAAATCTTTAGGTATTCTACTCAAAAACCTGTTGAGCTTTTTGGAATTACCTAAAAATTTATATTTTTAGAAGAAATTACATATCTTACCATTCAAACTCAAGCATGTACTTGATCTCAATTTGCTTCTTAAGCGAGTTCGAGTTCAAACTTGAGCTCCCTATATTTTACACGAGTTGAACTCCAATTTCGAAATCAAAGATTCGTCGAGCTTGAATATGGATAATAAAGTTTGAGCTTGAACTCGAATACACTAGTGTTTGAGTTCGACTCAGCCCGTTGCTACTCCTAATGCAAAGTGCAGTTAGTCCTTTTTCTATTGCAATTATTAGTTACAGCCTCTTTCTGCGGCTCATATTTGCCCTAGCCCAAAAATGAAGGTTGTGAGCACAAGGATGGAGATTGACAACCGAGAGTTCAATTTTGAGCAGTCTATTCGTTGTATTCCAGATTTACTTTTTGGGGCGGGCTGCGGTTCTATGGTAAGTTCCTTAAATCACATTAGATAAAATATTTGCTAATGAATAGATGAAATGTGATTCCTTGTACCATTCCTCTTCCCTAACTTCTTTTTGTTTATTCTCTTCTTAAAATTCCTTTTTCTTCAGGAGGAGACTACCGTGGTCTTCCTCTCATGAATTTCATTTTTACTCTAAATATCTTCTAAAATTTCTTATTGAGAGCTTTTTTTTTATTTCGTCTAAAATATCTTAATTTGTCTAAAGATTCCTAATGAGAATTTCTTTTTTTTTTCTATTTCAAAAGTTCCTAGTGAAATTTTTGTGTAGTTTTTTCTTATTTTGTTGTCAGATCTGAATTTATTTCAAATCTAATTATCAAACCTGAAACTCTTTTGGATCTTGAGTCTGTGTCGACAGATCTCATCATGATTATTGGAGGTTAAAGTAGTTAATTAATAGATCTGACAATTACAATATGCACAGAAGGTGCTACGGCAATTTATGCTACTAGAAGACATTTTGAAGTTTTTTTTTTGTATTTTTCAGATCTATGCATAATTTTTTAGATTTTTGTATCTGTTAAATTGCAAATTTGTTATTTTGAGTGCATGCTTAATCTATCATTAGCGTAGAATTCTGTGGTGTTAATCAAATCATGCTAGACAATTTTGAGCAATCTAGTTAATGAAATTTATTTTTTATAAAAAAAAATTCCTAGTGAATAAACACGCAATGCCTTCTATTCTCCATCTTGAGGGAAAGGAAATAGGGAAACGATATATGTCTACATTGTATGAAGATAAACAAGCACACATAATTTAGATGAGAGTCATGATTTGAATTTGTAAAAGAAAATCCTATAAAAATCCAAATGGAGGCTGAAAAGTTTACGGCATATGGTTACTGCAAAGGAGGACTTTAAGTACAAGAAGTTAATTTTAAAGGACTACTAAAAGTTTATCTTCTCGATTGAACAAATTTAAGAAGTGTACAAAATTGACTAAGAAACAAATAAGAGCAGTCATGCATCTTTTAGCAGTCTAGGAATTAGAGGTCTCCTTCACGTTTCTTAAAAGTATCTCTATATATATAGCACATGAATTAATTTATCACTAATTTTGACATGTATTTCCACAAATTATTGTGAAATCATTTCTAGTTATTCTTTTGTTTTGTCTTTTCTAGTCTGTTTTTGTAACAAACGAAATTTCAAAACAAAAGAATTGAAAACTATTTATACTTTGATATACTTTAAGAGTACATTTTGCAATTTATCAAATACATCTAAGTAAACCTAAATATCTAAATAGAGGATAACAAATGTAGGAAGCCACTAAACTATTACCATCGCAAAGTTTTGGTCATCAAATTCTTTTTGGGGTGATAAGATTATAATGAACCCAAAATAATGAATAATGACAAGTAACATGTACTACAATTCATCAACATTACGGTTACCATGAAGATAGTATTATAAGCAATAAAAATATATTGTTAGACTGAATTCACATATAGTGAAACTTGAATATAAAACATCTAATTCACGGTGATCGATAATTTCGAGCAAATACACAGGGTTGATTGTAGTAATAGAAATCACCTGAAGTAATCTAGGGGTCGAAACCCCAGGGATGAATTAATTTTCTACTTTAATTATTTAACAAATTTTAGTAAATACCAAGATTTGAATTTGAGCAATTAAATTATTAGTGTTTTCTACTTTAATTATTTAACAAATTTTAGTAAATACCAAGATTTAAATTTGAGCAATTAAACTATTGAGTAAGTGGCAAACAAGGGAATAAATCAAATAAATAGGGGTTGAGGAAACAATAGATGAGAATCTAGGGTTTTAGGTTTTAATTCAGAATTTGAATTAATTAACTAGTTATTTTCTTGACTAGCTAGGAACACCTAACACTAGGGTATTTTAGATTATCTCTCGATACTTCTAAATTGTGCCTAATTAAATCTCACATTTTTCTTGAGATCATAAGAATTTAACTATACCCTTGAAGAACTTAGGTGATTTAATAGTATCATGCGAACCCTAACCTAATCTAGTAATTAGGTTAAGCACGTTCATCTACCTAGTGCACAGTTGCATGTCACTTCTCAGCTTAATACAATTTAAAAACCATGTTCATGTTGATCAGGCATAAACACATAATTAAGGTCAAGATAGATAAATTATAATAGAAGGCAAGAAATTAAACTGGAGCAATTAATCAAAATCCTTCATAAGAGTCCTAAGACAAGAGGTAAATTGGTTCAATATAATGAAAAATTAAACCACAAATTCAATGAGTTAATACAAAGATGAGAATTAGACAAAGAAAACTTCTCAATCACTTGATCCATTCTCCTCCTTGCGCACTTCTTGATTCGTGAGAGATTGATTTTGATCTCCCAAGAAAAGCTATGAAAAATATGTTAAACTAGGCTAGACTAATATTTTTCAACTCTAAAACCGTCCTAAATATCTCCTATTATAGTTGCTAAAAGTTGCACATGAATCCATGTTGGAATAGGTATCTTAAAGTGGAAGAAAATCACGTGCGTAAAACTCCGATGAACTACGGTGACAACATCGATGACAACTCTAGTTCCGGTGTTTGTCAAGTAATAATTAAAGTGCTTGACCAGAAGAACTCTAGCGTGAAGACCGACACCAACTTCGGTGCCGATGTTTGGTCGCAACTCTCCATTTGCTTCTTTTCTTTGTCTTTCTTTATCAGATGCCTTTCTCCCCACAACGTGAAAATCAAACCAAATTAGCAATTCATTGACAAATTTAGGTGAAAAAATATACAATTATCTAATCATAAAACCACCCAATTATATTACAATTAGCACCTTATCAAGCTCCCATGCACTTAACCTGTGCTTGTCCCGAAACACGAGAATAATTGCATTAATATACCAGCAATGGCTATCTCTCAAATCTACCATGGTTAAGTCATTCATTCCAAATAAATGCTAAGCATCAATAGCAATATCAAAGAGACACTTGTCAAGTTAGTTTCTAGTGCCATCCTCCCTTTCAATTCTAACTAACTCCATCTAAATATATAAAATATCGATTCACCAATTCGCTGACAATAGCCTAATCATTAAGCAAAATCTCAAATTTGTATCTACATGGATCCACAAACTAATGCAATCATCATATATCTCTTTTTTCCTTCTTTTTTCTTTTTTTTTTCATTTTTTTCAACTTCTCCCACATTTAAAACTTTTCATATTGTAACAAGGAAGACATACTCAATTCTCAACCTTTTAACCTTTTGACGTGAATTTCGATATCTCCCAAATGAAAGAGTTCGGTTACTGAACTTTTCACTGCTTAAGAAACACATATTCATGGGAAATATGTCTCCGGTTACTAGACAACAACAACTAGCGAAATATAATTCACAGTTATAACTTAAACTTCTAAACATATTATCAACACATAAGCCTACTTCATATTCCAATAATATAAAGAGATAAGATTAATAATTGGGCCACAGTCCTACAAGAATTACTAACCAAATATTTACAATATCTGGAAAGAGTTAGCCATAAATTAAAAAGGCCCTAAAATACCAAATATTCACCAAATAAATGTTCTAAAGAAATCGCTATTTAACACTTAGCGCACCCATTAATATAACACCTTAAACATAGAAAGACTTGAAATTAAAACAATTACACATCAGGGTATAAAAAAATTCAATTAAAATATCCACAATTCCACCTACTCCACTTAAACACCACTCCCATCCTCCCATAGTTAAAACAACATTGTCCTCAATGGTGAGAAAAAGTTCAAAATAAACAAAAATAAGTGTGAATAATACTTCCTTGATGCCACAATATAGGAAATTGGACAATGTAACTGCCATCGGAATATCTTAAAAATGCAACATTCCAGTGAAACCTTTCCAAAACAAAAGAAAACACTACAAATAGAAGTTAATACACCACAAATAACTCTAACAACTATCAAATAAAACAAAGAAAATAATAGAAACTACGAAATCTTGCCCTACATAAAACCACCTCCAAAGTCCAAAACAAATAACCAAAATATGTTAAAGAAAATAATAGAAAATCACGGAGGACCCTGTCGATAAGGAAGCTACGTAACTAGCTCATCACACCACCTCCAAAGTCCAAAACAAATAACCAAAATATGTTAAAGAAAATAATAGAAAATCACGGAGGACCCTGCCGATAAGGAAGCTACGTAACTAGCTCATCTTCAATGCTAGTTACCCCCATCACTCTTCTCTCCAACCTCTCCATAGCCTCATGGGTTCCTCGAACTTTAGCTAGCACCATCTAGAGCAAATCACGAATTGAACGCTAAGATCACTGCTAAGATGTACCGGCACCCTACTCTAAATGCACACCCTCCTCCTCCTTATCCTCGCTGAATTTTTCAACTAATTTATAAGCTATGTGATTTATGGAGTCGCGATTCATCACTGTAGCCGCAACTTTATGAGGCTTACTTGCAAAGTCTACACCAAAGTACATAAAAATATGGGTCAACAAACGAGCATATGAAAATGCTTTCTTGGTACCCTTAAACTCGATTGTCCTAGACATAGCACCCAAAATAACAATGGCCAATGGAACACTGGTTATATCTCCTTACCTGCTCTCCAACTTATTAAGGAAATAGATGTCCATTACCCTCACTTTATTCTTACTACTCGATGCAAGGATGATATTATAATTACACTAGTAAACCACCAGGCTATACCTACGCTATAAAGATTTAGTAGGAATAGGCGCCGTTTCCATCCTAACCTCCCTAGTAATTGGATCCACTACTTGCTTGAAAGTGGAGAAACTAGAGCAAAATTTTTGCATTGTGGCCTCAGATACCCAATTAGGATCCCAATGCACTAAATATTTTTCATGGTCAAACATAGGACCCTCACCTTTAGCCCCCAATAAGGTAGCTAACCGTGCTCTAGTTAGTACTATTGGAACACCCTTCACATAACTCTCAAAATGCATGGAATTAGCCACATTCTTATTCATGATATTCGCATAAACTATCGAACAAAAGCTAGACCATACATATTAGGCAAATTCAACGTACAATCCCAACCCATAGTTTCAAATAAATCACGAAAATTATAATCAGCATCAAACTGAGAGTAAAGGTCAGCCTCGGCTAAAACAGTATTAGTAGGACAATGGGCATACCAAACTTGATTTTCGGCAGTAGTAAATCTCAAAGTATCAAAAACTAGTGCCTGACTACTACTAGCACCTCCGGTGTCCTGACGAATCCTGTGAAATCATGAGATCGGATCCCCAAGAAGATCAATATTAGCAAGTTCAGAATCAAAATTTCTGCACAAAATGACAACAAAGAGCGGACTGACCCCCCAGTTTGACTCCAATGCCTAAGCAATGTTTTAAAAACCGGACCGTCAATTGAACCGGTGAAGTGAAAGGGTCGAGATTCAACCGATCGGACCGGTTCAACCCCGGTTCAACGAATTTTTTAAAAAATAATTTATATAAATATATATATATGCACAAAATAAGACATGTAATGGACTAATTTAATACTTTATATGATGAAAAGTTTACTATTTTTTAATAACTTGGATTTTTAAAAATAATTTTTTAAAATTATAAGTTAAAAAAAATAAATTTCATCTCAATTTCAATTATATCTAAATCCAACCCAAAAATATCACAATATTTTAAAATTATACAAAAATCACGTCTATGAGAATTTAGATATTGTGAACTTAAATTTTAATTTATGTTTTGAAATTTAGAGATTGCAATTTAAAAAAGGAAGTTTGGAGTTCGAAGGAAGTCAAGAGCTCCAAAAATAGAAATGTAAACTTGATAAGAAACAAAAAATGAGATAAAAGTGAGTGGTTGTGGCACTAAATAATTTGGGTTAAAGAAAAATAATTCTTTTTTAACTTTTTTCAATTTAATGGATAAAAATAAAATTAAAAGATGGAAGAAAACACCAATAAATTAAAAATAAAGAGATTTGATTAAAAAGGAAGTGACAAAAGAAAAGATGATAGAGAGAGAGAGAGAGTTGAAAATTAAAAAGAAAGAGTCATGAGAGGATGAGATTTTGTAAAAAAAATGAAAAAAAGAAATATGAGTGTTTGTTTTATATAAATAAGTTATCAAAAAAACTAATAAGATTTGATGGTGCAACGGTTAACACATTGGTCTTCTATTACAAATGTCTTGAGTTCGAATCTTGATAGCTGCATTTTGAAAAAAAAAAAAAAAAAAAAAGAAAAGTTGAAAACCGGAAAACCACCGGTTCAACCTAGTTCGACGGTTTTCACGGTTCGACAGATTTTTGACCGGTTTTCAGATAAAGTCAAAGATGGCATAGAACCGGACCGGTGCCATGGCTGGTTCACGGTTCAACCGGTCGAACCGGTCAGTCTGATCCGGTTTTCAAAACATTGTGCCTAAGTTAGCAAAGGTAGGAGCTCGATAATAAATAGACGAGATAGATAGAATGATTGTATTATCTGTTACCTTAGGAGATCTATAAGAGGGGGTATTTATTGTGAAGTAAGGATCGAATTATTGGATTTTGAGCCGGTTTAATAGGATAATATGTGGCAGTAGATTAGTTGTAGGCCAGATTATGCTGTTAGGTAGATCTACAAAAGCCTGTTAGGGAACAGCAGGTTATGTCAATCACTTCACATTGATCGTGTGCCTTGTTGATGAGACATTCTAAGTTGTATGTGATTTTGCTTAGTTGGTAGTTCTCAAAATAACGCATGTCCCAAGGAGGAGATCTCGGGTACCTCATCTGGCCCCTAACCTGGGAGGTCTCTGGGTAAGAAATGACTAATGGGACATCTAACAGACCTAAAGAGATATGATAATTAATGTTGGGCATAAATCATGAGCCAATCTTGAACTTCAAGATTACGGGTAGGTTAAATGAACTGACCCTTCCGCTTTCCCTTCTATGAATAGAGGACTTAGCCTCATTCTCCATTCCTTTCCTTTTATGTCAATTTTTTATTCCCTCAGTAATACGATTCTCTCATGATTCTTTGATCAATTTCGACAGTATTTCTCGAAGCTACGAGTGGATTTTCCTTCCATTTGATCAGTAATATGATTCTCTCACAATTTTTTGATCAATTTCGACAGCATTTCTCGAAGCTACGAGTGAATTTTCCTTCCATTTGAAGTAAATTCAAGTAAGTAACCAGTATGGTATGTGGAATACAATGCTGTCTGTAGGCCTCAGGAGAAGGAATGAGTACGGTAAGGAGAGATTCAAATGACCAGGCCGAATCAAGTTGCGTCAAAGGGATCATCGAAGAATGAGGGGGGCCACAGAAGGAAACTTCGAGGGTCCTGAGTGAGACAATCATTTATGAGTTTGTCAAATCCTCTATAATACTCCAAGCTCCTCAGAATTCGACTGATTTTGACTTCGGGTCGATTTCTAATTTTGAAAGTTATGTTTCACGGCAGAACGTCTAGGATATATTGGACTATTATCCATGGCCTTTTGCTATGCAAAAAGGGTCCCTTTAGAGGGGCACCGAGTTTGTTGGCTTTCCAAGGACTATATGGTAGTCTAGCATGAACAAGTGAAGACTAAGCTGAGATTTCCTTTGACAAAATTCTTTCGAGAGAACCTTTTTTATTGGAGGATCCGAATCACCTAATTAGTGCCAAATGCCTTTTGCATCCTCATAGGCTTTGAGAAGCTGTGCAAGCACCTTGAGATAGAAGTCTCGACTTGTTATAGAGATTCTACACAATGAAGTGCAAAGGCCAGAAAAATGAATTGTTCTATTTCAGCACCTGTCCCCCTAGAAGGCCTTTGGTGGTAGATGTTTTGATCTCGATAAAGCATTGGAAGAATGATTTTTTTTATATCTTGGTTCAGTTCTTTCCTAAAGGATTCTAGTGGAGACTAGCTAATGCCGATTTCGATCTCGACCAAGGAAATATGGAATAGGAATCTTTTAAAAAATTGAATGACTCAAATTTGGTAATCTTTAGCTACTTCTTTTCCAAGATTGTGTTGGTAGACAGTGGGATCAGTTGTTCGTATATCAGATTGGGGAGCAAGCCTTATTATCGTAAGGGACTTGAAATGAATCGTAAATTTTGTTCATTTAGTCCTTTTCCAAATACTAAGTTCAGTAACTGATATGTCTTTTCAATTTTACAGTGGAAAAGATAACTGGCATGATTGCCTCAGTCGAGATAGTGAAAAGAAAGAGAAAGCAATGGGAGGCACCTCCAAGAAATCCCCCGCGAAGGTGGCTCGAAACGAGGTTTCAACCCCAATCAACTACAACCTCGGGATCCCAGTCGATTACTGTTCCTTAGGACACTAAGGTGACCGTGGCATTTAAGTCTGTGGCCACCATCCTTAAGAAACTTTTAGGATTTGAAAAGGGAAAAGGACTAATAGTGATGCAAAAGGTCCTTTTCCTGTGGTCTAGGAGTTGGTTTCTCTAATGGCCACTTCAACAAAGAATACCATTCACCCTTCCGAGCACTTCTAACCCAACTGAGAAGTGAATATCAATGACCAATCTTTCATCCCTTAGGTGGTTTGTGATCTATATTGCACCTTGATCATACCGAAAGATCTGACGTAGACTAAGCAAAGAAGCATGGCAAAGCTTCTCAAAAACTACTTCCTTACTAAGGTGGGGGTAAGTTAATAATTTGTCATTTTGACCAGTCTATCGAATTTTGACTTCTAACACATTATTATTTGATGTAGCACAATACTTTTGTTGTCGAGATAATCTCTCAAACTATTAGAGAAAGTATAGACAACCGAGACCAAGGTCTAGAATGCCAAAGATTTTGAGACTGTTAATAAGGATTTCATGATCTGGTTTCAATCCTTAGAGACTGCCTTTGAAGAATCTGAAACTTGGCTTAAGAAGCAAACCAAAACTCACAAAGTTAAGTTTCATCTTGCCACTCTAAAGGCTATGAGCACATGCACCAAATCTAAGAAATTTCTCGAAAACTTGATGGATATGAACAAATCAGTGTTCTCGTTTGAATGGACCTCGATTATAGATAAGGTTCGGTGACTCCACTCCGAACTCAACACCAAAACCCCAGAAGCCAACCAACACTATAATTCTGATGTTAAGGAGTTGGCTAACTGAGTTCTCCAAGGGATGCAAGTAGGACTTCGTCCTTTCTTCACCATCCAACAGTACAACAAGGAGGCTTACACCGAGCTATCCAAGGAAGAAGGAGAGAAAGAAGCCGAACAAGAGCTGTAAAAGGATGCAAGCAAGAGCCATATCGAAGTTGACCCATTTGCTAAAGGAGTTGAGTCTGCCAGTCTAAAATAAATTTGAATTTTGAATTTTGTATAGTCCGAGTGTTAATTCTCGAATTTGAATACGTACTTATAATTTTTATCAATAAAAACTATTTTCTGAGATTTATAAGTCAACTCATATTTTTTATCTACCCCATTTTGTTCAAGCGCTCCGTATACACTAATTCTCTCTTGCCCTTCATTTTTTTAACATTTGCATCAAAGGATAAACTAAAAAGAAGTAAAGACTTCAAGAACAGGATTAATAGATTGAATACATTGTTAATATAAGGAAGATCTTTTTATTGGCTGTAACCAAGTAGCGTACATCATTAAATCATGAATTAAACATTTTACAATTTGTTGTGTGCCATGTTCTCGGGACTAACGTGCCATTCCTATATGCCAATTTATAATAACTGGACGGATTTGTTGAGACAATCTTGTATAGTCCCTCCCATTTGGGATCAAGTTTTCCTGAAGCATGAGTTTTAAAAAACAGTGTTTTTGCGAAGCACTAAGTCTCCTACATCAAGGAATCTCTGTCTGACTCGACTATTATAATAGCGAGCCAAGGTATTCTTGTAGTATGTGGTTCGGATGTATGATAAACACTCAATAATTTATTGACATTTTACTTTACTTTAGTCACATCAATACTTTATATGACATCTTGATTTACTTTAGTCACACTCAATACTTTATTCTCATTTTTTTTTTGTTCTCTTTTTTCATGACTTTTCTCTCCTAAGTCCCAAACTGAGACTGAAACAAGACATGGGGTAGAAACCCCGATTACATCAGCTACTAAAATTTTCTTAAGCTCATCTGTTGGCTCCTCTCCTTTTCATTCTCTTCTATTATGGCATCCTAGTGGGTTCCTTTCTACCTCTGAAATTTTTGAATTTGCTCGCATTGACTATTTCTTTCCATACAATTTCGCTGTTTCCTTGAATTTCAAGGATTTAGGATTTTTAGGGTTTAGGGTTTAGGGTTTTCAGTGTTTAGGGTTTCTAAGTTTCCCCAAAGCATGAGTTTGAAAAATAGAATTTTTGCGAAATACCAAGTCTCCTATGTCAAGGAATCTTTCTTTGACTCGACTATTGTAATATCAAATTAGGGTGTTCTTGTAATATATGGTTCGGATGTATGATAACTCATATTTTTCTTCAACAAGATCCAAGTCAACTTAATGAGAACATGAAGATTTGGATTCCCTTGAAATTCAAGGAAATTCAATTGATGGTTGATGGTGCAATCAAGTTCAAGAATCATTGAAGATTTGTCATGCTTATTTCTTGTTATTTATTTAAGTAAGTTTCCAGCAATACTTGTTAGTTAGTCTTGAGTTATTAAGGGAAATAAAGGCTAAGGTCATGTTGACCATAGTTAAACCAATTGAGTCAGTTAGTTTCCTATTCTAATTGAATTAGAGTTTTAGGAAAGTAGTTAATTGTTTCCAAATTTATTTAGGAAGTTGTGTCAAGTCAAATAAAGAAACTTGTTTTGTTTCCAATTTAGATTAGGGTTTTGAGTTTTGTAAGGCTATAAATAGCCAACTTTATTTAACTATTCAATAAATGAGATTGAAGATGAATTAATAAAAAGAGAGTTGTCTCCTTTTATGGAGTTCCTTGATGGAACTTGAGTTTCTTCTTGAACAATATCAAGTATTTAGCTTGGATACTTGTGGTGTTCAAGGCAAGATGATCACATCATCTTGTTCTTTCAAGCCAATAACCAATCCACTAGGTTTCTAGAGACAGGTTCTCTTTAGGTCAACAAGGTAGTTATTGTTCAATAACCTGATCAAGATAGATCCTTCCGCTGCCTGATCGATTCGGTTCTTCAAGACAGGTTCTTGCTGGGTCGAGTTTGTATCACAACTCACCTTTCTTGGTTGTTAGTTTTGACTATATAATTGAGTAAGTGCATATTTAGAATGACTACCTCTACAAGAACCACTGCTTCAGCTCCATAGCTCAATGAAAATGGTGTTTTCTAGATTGCTGTATGATGAGTAATCTGATAAATTCACAAAATACTTGGTAATTTATTGACTCAAAATGTTTGAGCCTAATCTAGACGAGTCTCAAGATTTTGTAAGATTGCTCGGTTAAGATTCTTGATTTCACCATTTGTTTGAGGATGTCGCACCGAGATAAAGTGTTGGCAAATATTCAACTCCTGACACCATACTCAGAATGGATTTTCGAAAACTGCTTGCTATTGCTCAAAATTATTATTCGGGGTATTCCAAAGTGACAAACAATTTGCTTCCAAAAAAATTTTTTACAGCTCAACCGGTAATAGTAGTTTGAGGTTCAACTTCTATCAACTTAGTAAAATAATCGATTGCCATCAAAAGGTATATATAACCCTTGACTATGCAGGAGAATGGTCCAGTCCCCCATTATTCAATAGGCCATTTAAAAGTGATCGGAATCATTTCAAAGGTTGGTAAGTAGTGTTTTGGCGCATGCCGTTGACAAGCCGCACAAGTACGAACGAGATCTTGGGAATTGGAAGTCATTGTAAGCCAGAAATACCATAAAAAAATGCTCTCCGAATTAATGTTTGAGGATCACAATGTCTATCACACAACCCTTCATGGATCTCTCTCAAGACGTAACCCTGATCCATGGATCAAGATAAAATTCTTATATAATTGTCCATTGCGGAGGGCATACCTTGTCGCTCTCTATTGTATCTGTTGGGCTATTCATCGGTTCTTGGATAGAGTTCTTTCAACCAAATATGTTGAAGTAGAATTCATCCATGTGGGGGGCCTCCTCGATAGGACAGACCGGTCAAGAAATTTAATTGGGGTGTTTGAAAATTTTCACAAAAATAGGCCTCATGAAGGATGTAAAAGAAGATGACGCCAATTTAGACAAGGCATCTACCCTTTTATTTTGAGATCTCGGAATACAACAGATGTTGAAAGACTGGAATATTCTGACCATGTGTTGAACATGAGTAGGGTATTTAGATAGATTGCCATCCTTGGTTTCATATTCTCCTAAAACCTGTCAGACCGCCAATTGAGAATCATTGCATACTCACAAGTTTTGGATACTAAACTTTTGAACTATACTCAATCTGGTAATGAGAGCTTCATATTCGACCTTATTGCTAAAAGTAGAAAAAATGAAATAAAATGCACAAGTGCACTCCTTCGCTTCAAAACTAATGAGCAATAAGTTGGCTCCACTATCTTCTTTATTAGAGGACCCATCGACAAACATGGTCCATGAATAAGTTGCTCGGGAGCCATTCAAGTCATTATTTTTGGACGTCAGCTCAGCAATAAAAATGGTTAATGCCTGAGGTTTAATAGCCGCTCTCGCTAATAGGTAATATCAAATTCACCACATTTAATTGCCCATTTAGTTAGTTTTTCCAAAACCTCTGACTTCATTAAGATTTGGTGGATAGGCTAGTCGGTCATGACACAGATTGAATGTGCTTAGAAGTAAGTCTTAAGCCTCCAAGTTGCATATACTAGACAAAGGACAAGTTTTTTCATTATGGAGTATCGCTGTTCGAAACACTGGAGAGCCCGACTAACATAGTAGATAGGCTATTAAAATTTTTTCATTATGGAGTATCGCTATTGCGGAGGCTAAAGAGCTTGACTAACAGCGCTAACAGCCTTCATAGTAGCGAATAAGTAAATATACAGTGTTTCCTTGGGAATTGGTGAGACTAGTGTCGATAAAGATTATAGGTGAGTTTTAAGATCATTAAAAGCTTCCTAACATTCTTGTGTCCATTTGAAATTCCTATCTCTTTAGGAGTCTGAAAAAAAGTCATCCACGTATTGCTAATCAGGAAAGAAATCGATTGAGAATTGTCGTTCGTCCTATGACACGTTAGTGTCTCAGGCTGTTTTCGATGGCTCCATATCTCGGATGGCCTGCACGTTGTTGGGATTAGGTTTGATACCTCTTTTTAATACTCTAAATCTAAAGCATTTCTTCAAGGACACTCTAAAGATGCACTTCTTAGAGTTGCGTCTCATTAGATTGTCCCTCGACACACCAAAAACTTCTCAAAAATCCCTTACTAGTTCCTTGAAATTATGGCTTTTGACTAAAAGGTCATCAACATAGGCCTCCACATTCTGATTGATTTGGTGCCAAAATATCTTGTTCACCAACCTCTGGATGCGTATTTGAGTCTGAAGGGTATGGTCATGTAATAAAAGATATCTCGATCGGTAATGAAGGCTGCTTTTTCTTGGTCATCTTCATCCATCTCAATTTGATGATATTCCTTGAAAGCATCTAGGAAGCAAAATACAAGGTAAGCGATAGCAGTCTTTTGGATAAGTTTGGTTGAGATCCATAAAATCTAAACACATCCTTCAGTCTCCGGTATCCTTTTTGACCATCACCAAATTGGAAAGCCAAGTCGAGTGTAAGAATTTATCGACATTGGATAAAATGTCAGCTGATCTCTCTAGTCTAAAATTTCTTTTCTTTTGTCAAACGGGTCAAATCTTAGGGTCTACATTCAATTTATGGATCATTAAATCTCTTGGTATTCTCGGCATATCCTCAGTAGTCCAGACAAAGATATCTCAATATTCCTGAAGGAGACTAATGAATTTAAATTTAATAGGCTTGGGAAAGTTGGATCCAATACGAACGGTCTGGTCTGATAAATCACAAGATGTGGTAATCTCCTGAATTTCACATCTGGTTTTCAGCCTATGAGACATTCCAGTTTCTTTAAACTCTAGGGTCCCAGGGTTAATATAGACAGGCCTCCTCGGGGTGAGGAGGTCGTAACTCCTTCGGAGTTGGCATTTCACAAGGTGGTTAGATAACACTCTCATGCAGTTTTCAAATTGCAATGGATCTCGGCAATTCATGGTGATTCATAATTTCCTGCAAGTATACAAGGTCGATCGTAGTAATAGAAATCACCTGGAACAATCTAGGGGTTGAACCCACAGGGATGAGTTAATTCTCTACTTTAATTATTTAACAAATTTTAGTAAATACCAAGATTTGAATTTGAGCAATTAAACTATTGAATAAGTGGCAAACAAGGGAATAAATCAAATAAAATAGAGGTTGAGGAAATAGTAGATGAGAATCTAGGGTTTTAGGTTTTAATTCGGAATTTGAATTAATTACTCCCTCCGTCTCGAAAAGTTTGTCACTTTTCGGGACTCCAACTTATTACCAACAGTGCTCAATTTTTTAAAAATTCATCCGTGTTTTCCATGTTACCCTTCGTTTAAACACAAAAGCTGCAGAATGGATGATCAAAATGTGATAGTGGGGTCCATATGTTTATTGATTGGCATGTGACTTATTCTAATTTGAAGTAGAGTGTGAAGCCACGGACAGCAATCATTTCACGTTGGTTGGTGCGTGCAAAACCATCAACTAAACTGGAAAAGTTGCAAGTCTTGACGGAAGACTTTTTGGCCATAATAACACCTGCTTTTTAGTCAGGTGAGACAGGGGTAAGTATCGGAAATTATTGATAAAGTTTACAACCATTTTTGGTAAGTGACAAATATTTTGGGACAGACCAAAATAGAAAGCATGACACTTTCAATGGGACGGAGGGAGTAATTAGTTAGTTTCTTGACTGGCTAGGTACACCTAACACTAGGGTATTTTATATTATCTCTCGATACATCTAAATTGTGTCTAATTAAATCTCACGTCTTTCTCGAGATTACAAGAATTTAATTAAACCCTTGAAGAATTTAGGTGATTTAAGGTATCATACAAACCCTGACCTACTCTCGTGATGAGGTTAAGCATATTCATCTAATTAGTGCACAGTTGCATTTCACTTCTCAGCTTAATACAACTTAAAAATCATGTTCATGTTGATAAGGCATAAACACATAATTAAGATCAAGATAGATAAATCATAACAAAAGACAAGAAATTAAACTAGAGCAATTAATCAAAATTCTTCATAAGGGCCCTAAGCCTAGAGGTAAACTAGTTCAATATAATGAAAAATTAAATCACAAATTCAATGAATTAATACAAAGATGAGAATAAGTGAAACAAACTGCTCAATCACTTGCTCCAATCTCTTTCTTGCACGTTTCTTGATTCGTGAGAGATTGATCTTGATCTCCCAAGAAAAGCTATGAAAAATATGTTAAACTAGGCTAGACTAATATTTTTCAACCCTAAGACCGTCCTAAATATCTTCCATTTATAGTTGCTAAAAGTTACACGTGAATCCATATTGAAATAGGTTTCTTAAAGTTGAAGAAAATCACATGTGTAGAAGTCTAATGAACTCCAGTGACAACACCGACGACAACTCCGCTGACAACGTTTGTCACATGATGATTAATGTGCTTAACCAGAAGAACTTCGGTTTTGAAGATCGGTGTCAACGCCAGTGCCGGTGTTTGCGTCGCAACACTCCATTTGCATTTTTTCTTCGTCTTTCCTTTCAAGTAGTATGCAAAATTTATAATTTTGTAAATTAATAATCATTCCATCCATTTTAGTTGTTAACCCTAATTAAGTTGAGTTTGGAGACATTTATTCCCAAATCGAATATTTTTAGAAAAGGAAAAAATCCAAATGCAACGACACCAAAAATTGACAGGTGTCGAGATTGTACAATAATAAATATCTATTCGAGAAAAATTACAAATTTTGTAAATAGGGTGAGTAGGGTCTGGGGAAAATTTTGTTTCTTCTAAAGTTCAAGAGTATGAGGGTGAATTATTATAAAAATGGAAAAAATTAAATGGTTGAATAAAATAAATAAGTAAATAAAATCTAAATAACAATTTATTAAAATGGAATTAATAATAAATAACTCTAGCCAAGAAATAACTTCAAAAATAGTTCACTTAATTGATCATTGATGCAATGACAATTCCAATTATTAATTGATAAACAAGTTATAACTGTCAAATAAGCGATGATAATCAACTTCTCCTTATTGTATTGGTGATCAAGGTACGACCATTAATCACTATCCTAATTAAGAAATAACTCTATGTACGACCTTAGAGTTCAATTTTCCAATTATCTTGAGAATTAGAAAAACTCTGTTTTATCCAAATAACACGCTATGAGGGTTATTTTAAATTAGCCCATATATTGCTATGATACAAACTCAATCATGCCTGTTACCACTAATTTAGAACAATTAAACAATTACTAATTTAATTGCCCTAATTGATTTTGTTAAATTAATCTAAATTCCGGGCCCTGAATATTTGAATAACACAACAATCATAAGAAATTAAAGCAGAGAATATACGAATACCAGAAAATTAAAGTAATAAATATAACCAATTTGATCTCACAATTCTTGATAAACCAAATCGTCTATTGTTTCTTGACCAGAAATGGAAATTTGATTTATCTCTATTGAGAAAATCCCACGCGAATTAGTTGAGTTCATTGGACATTGGTATTTCTCCAAAGATACTATATTTTTATTCGAAGAAAGGAAAAGAAAAAGAAGAGAACCTATCCTTTGAGTCTGGCGGCTCAACTGAATAATATCCGATACCTCCTTGACTAGTCTCTGACTAGTCATCTATTTTTTAGACCAGAAAGAATAATCAAACGATAAAGCCGCTAGTTTTTCGTTTTCTACTACTACTAAACTACTAATACTAACTCAAATCAAATTTTCCCACAAATTCTATCTTAACCAAAAAAAAAAAAGTCAACATCAACTATCTGATAAAACATCCGAGTCTCGACTTTCAAAATTTAACGGCTGGATATTAGCGTCAACTTCCGAGCTTCCCGGACGTGCAGAATTTAACTTTGACGTAACCACACCGAACAGTAAATTTAGTGAAGAACTCGCGTCTTTTGCTTCCTTTTTATCCAAATCTCTACACCAACGATAATTATAAAAAATAAGTAGAATCCACCAATTAATGCAATATTTGGTAAAATAAAATAAGGAAATAATCATAAAATTAATGAAAAAATTGCAACCTATCAATTTCCCTCACACATAAACTGTGCTTGTCCTCAAACATATCCAACCTCAGAAACACGATCAAGATTCCAAGATTCTGGAGCAGTTTATATCAGCACAGACACCCTATTATCCCAACAAGTTTTCCAAGGTCAAAATACACTGAAGTTTAACAATATTCCCAAGAAATTTTAACAAAGGCACTCGTCACTCACAAAAGTGTATAGGCATACTATACTCTCAAATCAATACTATGGAATAACTATACCATATATTTGATCGGGTATCGCATCTCTACCACTAATAGTAAATCTAATACCAAAATTCAAGGGACTTAAATAAGATTGTAATGGGGTTTAGGCCGAGGGTAGTAAAGAAAGATGGATTAAAATGTGTAAACATGACAAAGAAGATATCAGGAAGTTATTGCATAAAATCAAATATCAACTTCACATCAGTCCACATAATCAAAGGTTTTCTTACAATTTCCAATAACTTAGCAAGTGAAAGCATGCTCTCGGGCTTCCGTCATTGATCACCAAATGCCACATAATGCCTAAAATATGTGATAACATGTTTTCTCTTTTTTGGAATATATATATTTCTTTTTTCTCCTTTTTCTTTTTTTTTTCAACATACACTTTTCTCATTTATTTTTTTCTCAAATGCTAACCCTTGCTAAAATTCATACATCGCCTTGTATCAACATAGAAAATCTCCATGCAATTAAATAAAGATACTTCTTTGACATGAGACTCAACAAGAATGTCTAAAATGAGAGGTTTCGGGTGTCGATTATGACTTAAAACAAAGAAAATGTCACAGGCTCAAACCTGGCTCACTAATGGTAAACAAAAGATTGGCAGGTCTTTAAGAAAGTCAAAAGAGTTGAAATCCTAAGTGCCCGTATCATTTTCCAGCGTCAAAGTCAACAAAAATGTGGTCTTGACATGCATATCAAAGCAAATTCTAGAATGACAAACGATGGGCGATAACCACTCAACAATCGAAAAATAGAGCAAATTAAGACAAGATGCTCAACAACAGGCCCAATAAACTCACAGAGTGGCTCAAATTTTTCAAATTCAGCATATTCATCACTTAGAGTCCTTATCAAGAAAAATAAGATACCCAACCAATACAAATTTACCGCATACACTTGCATCTTGATTGCACAAATTCATCACTGCCCATAAAAAGAGAAAGGATAAAAAACAAAAAAATCTCCCTGTGGTAAACCTAATATGCAGAAAAGTTTCTCGTGGTTTCAAAATATACAACACGACATCCTGTACTTTGAACTAAATTGTAAAGGTGACGGAATCCGTTAAACTTAACGGAAATAGACGAAATGACCAAAATGCCTTGATATAATTAAGCAAAAGACTGCTCAAAAAAATCATTTGTTTTATTCTCTAGATAGAGAGAATTGAGGATTAAGAGGTTGAACAAGTATATTTGTTAAAAATTAGGTATAAAAAATATTTTTTAGGTTCCAATAAGTCATTTCTGTTAAGTTTAACGGATTCCGTCACCTTTACAATTTAGTTCAAAGTACAGGATGTCGTGTTGTATATTTTAAAACCACAGGGGGCTTTTCTGTATATTAGGTTTACCACAGGAGACTTTTTTGTATTTTACCCAAAGAGAAAAGATGTCCAAAAGTAACTAGCCAATATAAAAATATTCACAAGTAAACCTAATTAATTAACATAACTCCTCCCCCACACCTAAATATGACATTGTCCCCAGTGGAAGAAATAAAGAACAAAATAAAAAGAAAGAGAACAACAGCACTTCCCTGAACGTGGAGGAGGTAATAGACAGCTATGTCTTGGGAGGAAAAGGTGCGTTGAAACCCACATGATGAAAGAAAGCTGCATCTCATATGGAGGAAAAGTTCTGTGTCATCCGAGTAATATAGAGCTCGAGCGAGTAAGATGCCCACTCATCTGCTGCATCTCCCTGTGAAGAGTTTGGTATTACTCGTCCCCACAAAATGGAGGCGATGGGGCCAACGTGGAAAGTCCTTGGTCATTATGAAGCAAGTCATCGGTACGCGAGCGATCTTGTGAACGCCTGCCTTGTCGAGGAGGTGGCTAAATAGGGCTTGGTGGGGCAAACATATATTCACCAAGAATGCGCTCCACAACCCCCATTTTCTCCAAGCAACCTAAATCTAAAGACTCCATAGGACAAGTTAGATGCAATCATGGTTAGTCAAATCTAAAATGCCTTGATTAACTACCAAATGAGTAACGTATGAACCCAGGATAAGTGGTTTGTTCTTCTTAGGCAGAATCAACTTGAATTGTGTGGCTAATTAGCACCCGAGATTAACCTTAATATTATTCAGCATGCACCACAAAAAGAAGTACTCGGGTTTGGCCAAGATACCCGAGCCGTCTCTCCTACTAGAAAAGTTATAGGCAAACAAACGCTAAACATATTGCCAAGCAAGGAACTTAAGGAAAGAGCTCTTAGACTAGCTCGGGTCATATCGCTCCCTATCAACAGATAACTCTTGCCACAACACCACATGTGTCGAGAAGAAGAGCTCAACATAGTCACAAGCGCTATCAATATATTCCCTTGTCTCAGATTGGACTCTATCGATGATACCAAAAGTGAAATTGAACTCAGTGATTGATTGCCTAAACTCCCTACCCAACAGTCGATACCTAATCACATTGGAGGTGTTGACAGTGAATTCATTAGGTAACTCGAACTCGAATGTGGCGTAGAACTCCCCAGTCAATTCAACAAAGGCGGGATATTGAATTCGAGTATAGTTACTCCATCCAATAATCGTAAACATCTCATCCACCTCATTGGCAATTTGTAAAGTCTCTAGTATAGGTTGGTGGATGTACTTACTAGCAATGATACGCGCTCTCACAACAAGTGGTGTATCAGCGTTTATCATCCTCTCTAGTGAAGTTCAAGTTTCTCCCAAAGTGAGCTGGTGACTCTATATGTATTCCTCTATCCTGACCTAATCGAGACTTTTGCCCTGAAGTAGAGGCAACAAAAGGCTTAGTCTTCCTAATGGTGGGTTGTGGTGATGGAGTGTTAGTTTTTTTCTTAGTGGCGGGATTTTTCTTGGCCGTTGTCGTCCTTAATTAGTCCAGAAGATGAATAATCGACTAATGAATCAATTAACCAGTACAACAGATTTGACCAATCACCCAAACCAGAATTTCAATAATGAACCAATTTTGTCACCAAATAAAATTACCAATCAAATTCCAATAAGGACAATTTCACCCCAAGAAAATAAAGAATTCGCCTTGCCAAGGAACCGTAATGAGAAATTGAAATCCCTAAATCAATGTCGATTGACCAATTCAACCAGAAAATATGCAAATGCATCCCAAAAATCCACCAAGTTCATTCACCAATTCACCAGCATAGAAATAGCAAAGTACCAATAATTTGCTCCGCAAAATAACCCAACCAACTATCAAAACCAATTCGCCAGACAACTAAAAGGCAACAGCACAGTAGTACCATATCAGATGGAAAATTCAACGAATTATCAAAGCTCTAACTAATTTATAGCAACAATGTCACCCAGTTAACAACAAGTACCATCACTACTTGGTTGTCAATAGTCCATTAGTGCCCATATATTGAGTTATAGACTAGATTATTGAAATTGCTGCCCGAGAAAAAAGAGTCGATGGCCACAGCAGGCTTGTACGGTGGCGATAGGTGATGATGAATGGCTGGCGGTCGCGCATTCTGCTCCAGCCGCCGCTGTAATTGTTCCCATATTTTTTTTATGCAACATCTTTTCATTACTTCTTGGTTTTTCCTTTAGTACTGCCATGTCTAAGTTAAAGCTCGTCTAATATGCCAAATTATGATGTAACTATAAATTGGCTCAAAAGAATCAAATAGAGCCAATTTGAGCATTGAAGTTTGGTTTGATTTCTTAACGAGCTTGTATATTGTATTTGAACTTGACATGTTTATGACTTTGAACTAAGTTTGATAAATTTATATCAAACTGACTTCACAATCTTTGGTTTCTATTTTAATATTGATGGCATCAAACTTTGCTTATTTAGATGAACTGAAAAATTTAATAAACCTAAAAATTGGTCAAACTAGATTTAGGAAATTATCCAACCAACGAACTTTGAACAAACTCTAGAAACCATTTACATTGTAGCCACATTTTCCTCTAGGCAGGTGTTTCGGCCACGCTTGTATAATCATATAACCCTTCATAAAATAACTTTACTGCCTAATTATTGTTTTTGCAAACTTATTTTTGCAAAATTTGAAAAGAAATTCTAGAGGAATTTCAACTTTTTTTTTCTAAAATTCTAATGTCCATCGTGAACCTAATACAAAAAAATCAACAAATAAATGAAAAATTACAACCAAAAACCCAGAATTTTATAGAAAAACTTCATGATGACAATTATTTTGACGACCAGGGACTATAAATATATGGACTTAGGATCACTTTTACAGACATTCAGCATAGTAAAAATACTCCATTGAACTAACATATGTTGGTTCAAGTGGAAGGAAAGAACAACGTTGGGAGAGATTCTTTTTACAAGGGGTCCGATTTGGTTCAAACAGGACTAGTCGCAAATCATACAACTAATGCGGATACCTATGATTTATACAAAAAAAAAAAAAAAAAAAAAAACTCCATTGAAGCATGTGAAGTTACATCAAATCAAAATTAGGATGTAAAATTTTATGATACTCTTGGTCGTGTAATCCCTTGTGAATGTCTAAATATATAGATCAGAGTCTATACCTAACTCTCCTACTTTTAGGTGGATTAAAAAAAAGCAGTAAAAATGCTAATGAATTGTCAAAATATGACGGTGACAATAGTGTGTTCACTGGTTACTATCCAAAGTCAATAGTGTGTCAAAAATGGAGGTTTACGTGCAAAAGTTGATTAAATAATTTGGTTAACATCTCTAGGAATAGTATATCGTGTTGCTTCAATTGAGGCAAATTAATACTTGCGCAAGGCTACTTAGGTTGAGCACGAAAAGGTTTGATAACCGGATGATGAGAGTTTGTGACGTGAAAGTTTTGTAGTTCTGGTTTATTTTAGATTAGTAATTTAGTCTTTTCTTAAATGTGGAAGCTTGAGTGTGATCTTTTTTATTATTTTTTGCAAAGTTCTTTGACGATTTGTTAAATATCTATGTTAAAAGTTAGAATGCTTGGTCGATGGTGAAGATTTAGATTATCATAGATTGACAGTTTCTTGTATCACTCAAACAGCTTCGCAATAATATACATTTACATTTTTTATTTGTTGAATAAAATGATGCTATAATTTAGAAGGTCGAAGGTTTATCCATTGTTTTTCAGTTTTGGCTCTTTGACCAAATAAGCTAAAACTTAATATTTTCAAATTATTTGCCAATGAAATATCGATCTGGTTGTCAAAATTGAGATTCCACAAGTCGTGAGTTCAACCCGCGCTATAGGTGAGTTAGTCGTACCATATGCTAGTATTTTTCCCATCATTTGTAGGTGATTTTGTGATATTTCAAAATTACATGGTACTTGTAGTGATCCAAGGTTGTGAGGTAGCTATAATTAAAAAAAAAAAATTTTCTCAATTATTTTAACCATCCCAAGATGGTTGTTAAGAAATGAACAAATTTCATAAGTGCCATTTTATGTTGGTTAGTTTGGTTATATACAGTATCCCGAGAGATTAAAACGGCAATGAGATCGCTCTATCATTATTTTTTGTCATCCATAGATTTTAGGGATAATTTCAGAAACCTCCCCTGAGATTTCTGATAATTTCACTGAGCTCCCCTGAGATTTAAAAAATTACACATACCTCCCTTATCATTTAAAATGACAATTTTAGCCTTAAATATTTTAATGAAATTCTCTTATTTAGTATGCTTATATTTAGAATGAGTTTTAAAATTATTTTTTCATTCTTTTTCCTTCTTATTCCTTTTTTTTTAAATTTTTTTGTCAATAAAATTGTAGAACTACCATTATTGCCTCTAGGTTTCTATTATAATTAAATGTCGAATTAGTGATTTTTTTGACGAGTTAATTTCATATGTAATCGAATGTTTTTGCTGATTTTTTCTATTTTTTGGATTAAAATTAACAATAAATCAAAAAGAAATGGCCCAAAAGCACTACTAAATTATGATAATCTCACTACTCCAAAAATTTATAAACTCTAAATGAATTATTTCAACATTTTGTTTCTATCTTATAAATCTAAATCCATAATAAAATACTATCAAAAATATCATATCATAGTAATAAATTTATTATTATAGTTATTTATCAAATAATGGATATGGACTTGAAAATTTTGGCACATTTTCTTATAATTATACTAAATAATCTTATAATTGTATAGGAAAATAAATCAAAAGTCATTCCACATGGGCATTTTTGGGTATTCATTTAAAAAAATTGTCCAAGGCAATATTATTTTAAGGTTTTGTTACTAAAACTATCAAATCAAGGGAGGTAAATGTAATTTTTCAAATTTTAGGGGAGCTCAATGAAATTGTTAGAAATCTCAGGGGAGGTTTCTAAAATTATCCCTTGATTTTAAGCATACACAAAGGGAAAACCAATTGACAATATAAATATGGGACAGGGCCTAGGATAATTACGATTTAGCATGTTTCTTAACTCTTCATACAGTATTAGCTTATAGTTTTCATGTTTAGTGATACTTTTTTTACAATGTGAAATAATTTGTGCCTGCTGGCTGATTAGGAACATTGAATAATTTGAGAAGGTAGACAGCAATTTCTCACATTTGTTGAATACTTCCCTCTGCCGTGTTCCCACATGTTAAGAATGCCATGCCCAGTTTATAAATATCAATTCTACTTTTGTTGCACAAAAATTTCAAGAATTTCTTAGGCTACTAGCATTTTGAAAGTAACACAATAAGACAAACGCTCATTCTTTTCTAATCTTTTTTTGACCATTTTGTACATTACTTGCATGGTCAGACTCTTGATGACGAGCAAACCATAGAACCATTTTTTCTATTAGAATTGATTTATTAGGTTCGTCAAACTAGTAAGAATTTCTTACAAAAAAAAAAAAAAAAAGAAAGCGCTATTTAGATTTACCAAAATTGATGAGACCAAAATGGAAGCATGACCTTTCTTTGGATTAAAAAAAACAGAGAGAGAGAGAAAAAGTGGAGTTTTCTACCATCCGACGGACAAAAGAAACTGAAAAAATGTGGAGTTTTCGGGTATTAAGTTCCTAAATATTGCCTTGTGGTTCCTATCCAAAGTCAATAGTGTGTCGAAAATGGAGGTTTACGTACAAAAGTTGGTTAAATAATTTGCTTAGCATCTCTAGGAACAGTATATTCTGTATATTCTGTTGCTTGAATTGAGGCAAATTAATACTCGAGCAAGGCTATTTAGGTTGAGCACGGAAAGGTTTGATAACCGAATGATGAGAGTTTGTGGCGTAAAAGAGTTTGGTAGTTATAGTTATTTTAGATTAGTAATTTAGTCTTGTCTTGAATGCGGAAACTTGAGCGTGATTATTATTATTTTTATTTTGCAAATTTCTTTGACGATTTTGTTATATATCTATGCGAGCCGGCACGTAGATAGTAAAGATAATTCATCATGCCATGTTAAAGGCTATAATGCTTGGTCGATAGTGAAGATTTAGATTATTAAATATTGATAGTTTCTTGTATAACTCAAACATCTTAGTGCAATAATACACTTTTACAATTTTTATTTGTTGAATAAAATAATGTTACAATTTAGAAGATTATGGAAGGATTCTCCTTTGTTCTTGACTTTTAGCTCTTTGACCAAATAAGTTAAAACTTAATATTTCTTAATTAATCGCGATGAGAACTTAATTTGATGATCAAGTTTAAGACGCCAGAAGTCGTGTTCAAGTTGCAGAACATGTGAGTTGTTTAGTCATCCTATGTGCTATTTTTTTTTCTCACCTTTTATAGATTAGTTTGTGACATTGCTAAATTATATGTTATTTGCATTGATTCCAGCATTGCAATGTAGTTGTGATTTTTGAAAAAAAAAAAATCTCTAATTTTAACCATCTAGAGATGATTTTAAAAAATGAAAAAAAAATTCATGAGTGCCATTTTGTATTGATTAGTTTGGTTCTATTCCGTGCACCGAGAGATGAAAGGGCCATGAGATTTCTCTATTATTATTTTCTCATCCATTGGTTGTAAGCGTACAGAAAGGGAAACTATTGACAAGATAAATATTGGATAGGGGAATCACGACTTATCATGTTTCTTAACTCTTCGTACAATATTAGCTTCTAGTTCTTATATTTGTGATACTTTTTTTACAAATTTGAAATTATTATGAGTAACTTTTTATGTATTGACAGTATAGTGATTTTTTTACGCTAACAGCTATGGATATATACTATAAGTACATAATTTGAATTTGAATTTTAAATTGATATTATGTAGTATGGTCTAAAAGTGTTAATGTAAAAAAAAATAATTGTACATTGACGATGTATCAAAAACTTACCCAATAATTTACGCTTGCTGGCTAATTGGGGATACTTGAACAATTTTGGAAGGTAAACTATAATTTCTCAAATTTGCTAAACAATACCCCCTGCCACGTTCCCATATTTAAAAATGTCATGCCCAGTTTATAAATATCAATTCTTCTTTGGTCCTTTGGACAAAAATTTCCAGAATTTCTTAGAGTACAAGCATTTTGAAATTAACACAATAAGACAAGCGCTTATACTTTTTTAATCTTATTTTTAACCATTTTGTACATTACTTGCATTGTCAGGCTCTTCATGAGGAGCAAACCCATAGAACAGTTTTTTCTATTAGAATTGATTTATTAGGTTTGTAGAAAGTAGCAAGGATTTCTTACGAAGAAAAGAGCTATTTAGACTTACCGAAATTGATGAGAACAAAGTGGAAGCATGACTTTTGTTTGGATTAAAAAAAAGGAAAAAAGGAGTTTACTTCTATCCGATGGAGAAAAGAAAAAATATGCAATTTTCTTCTATTAAAGCCCTGTCTAGAGTTGCAGTGACTTATAAAGAAATACGTCTGAAACAAATACTTTTCAACAAAAGTATTTTTAAATTACCAAAAATTGGGCTCCTTAAATTACAAGAAATTAGTTACCCAATATCATAGAAGTACTTTTAATGCTTAAAAACATTTTTTTTTGTAAACGCACTGCAATCCTAAATGGAGATGTTGCCTTGTGGTTACTCTAGCTCAAACACTTTTAAATATTTTTTATGGCATAAAAGTTCAGATTAGCCTTTACATTTATTTTTCAAAGTAAAAATAAAAGTTAACCTCTTACACGATATAAAGTCTCCAAGATCATTGTACAACTATCATTGCATGGATAAGAAAGATATGATAGAAAGGCGAAGTCACCGGCTAAGAGAAGTTTGGCTAAGGAAGGCTCATGCAAATAAGCACCCGTTAAAGGGGAGTTTCAGATACTAATTTTTTTGGTTTTAGTGGTTAAAATTGAGGGTTCAAAACTTAGAAATCATCGGTTCTAATTTTTCTTTTTTTTTTCACTTCTTAAATTTTATTCCTCCTTTATTAAAACAATTATAAAAAAAGCGAAGAAGGCATTAATTTTTCCAAAAAATGGTTGATTTGAAAAGCATCTAAAATTAGAGAGGTGAAATAATTATAATTGTGTGTACGGTAAGTTCACGTAATTTATGTGTGTTAATGAATATCCACTAAATACCGGTCAAAATCTAGTTCCAAAAAAGAATTGAAATCCAATCTCTTACATTATGTACAGCAGAGGCAGATCTGACCAAATTAATTGTGCTGAACTTTTTTGGCAGTAGAAAGGGTACGCCAGAAGGACAAGTGGATAACACTGTCAGAAAGCGGACATTTGCACCTATATGCTAATTAATTATTTCTGATGGGTTTAAAACTTTTTGACAAATGTCGTTGTTCTGTTGCGTTTCATGCGGATGGGGGGCGGGAACATGTACACGCGAACACGCAAAGGCCGAGGCTGTCAGGTTGACCACGAAAAATCATACTCCGTCCTACTTTGATAGTCTTGTATTCCTTTTTCATTTATCTCAAATTATAGTCCACTTTCTAATTGAAAAATATAATTGTATTTTAATTTTTCTAAAATACTCTTATTCAATATAAGTAGTTGTTACTATAAACTTACCCCATTTAATGAGAGTTAATTCTTTTTTGACCATCAATTCAAGTTCCCATAAAGTTGTACCATATTTAATGCGAGGGTATGTTAGGAAAATAGCAATCTAATTTACTTTTCCAACTATGTGAAAAAAGAAACAGGACTATCAAAGTGGGACGGAGAGAATAGTAAATTTCAAGAAATCGAAAGCATATTTTTTTTCTTTTCGAGGACAAATCGAAAGTATTTGCTTGTTCATTTAGTAAAAGAAATTTCTTATGCCTCAAATTTCTAGATTGGCAAAGACAGGACGTTTATTTTTGCAAATTGCTAATCTAAGCACGTATTATATTGGTGAAAAAAAACAAGTGCATTTTAATTTTTTTTTTTTTGGAAATGTAGCATTTTTTATGGACACTTTCTTGGTTGTTTTTTTTCCCCTTTTCTTGTTCTCTCTTGTCTTCGTATAACTTCACTTGGATGGTTATCCTAAAGAAATAAATTACACACGGATTTCTAAGAAGTCAAGAAACAGCTTTTATTAACTTGATATCCTTATCTTTTTCTGTTTTTAATTTGTTCTTGCTGTCCTCTGTCACGAATTTGGGAATAGAATAATAACTATAAATAGTGAATAAAAAAGCTAGGCATGAATAACTAAGGATTTTTGGCATATTATTTATTGGGTTTACACTTTGATAGACCCAATTTTCAAAGATTCAATGGCTAGATTGTTTCACACTATCTCATCAAGTGATATGACATAATCTGGACCATTTGATCTATAAACACCAGCTCTACCCAAGTTTTGATTTATTTATTCATGTACATACCTATGCGGGTAAGATGGAAGTGTACAATTACTGAGACCGATTTGCCAAGAAAACTTTTTTCGTTTTAGTTTGAAAAAAATTTGTTAACAACATTAGATGTTGGTCGTTTTTTTTCCCATTTTTTTAAATTTTGTTTGCCATTTTAAGATGGGAGCTTGATAGAAAGTACACATTCGAAATTTCAGGAAAATATATGGTAGTCTATTGCCAACAATATTTCTAGCCAAAAGGACTCTGTTTGGATTGTAAATTATTTGAGATATTTTTACTGTAATATTTTTTGTGATGTGATGTATGTGAGATAAAAAAATAATTAAAAAAATAAAAAAATATGTTAAAAATTATAATAATAATATAAATAAATAAATTTTGATAAATAATTCTCTATCCAAGCAGGGTTGGTCTAGATGGTTATGCTTATGAGGACCTCAGAAACAAGATATGGATTTGGGAGAGTTGCCACTTGTAACACCACCTATTATTAAATGCAATTTGGCTGCATGAGAGAAGTGCATAATAATTAAGATAGTGATATTGGGTTGCTATATTTTAACAGGAAACGTTGAAGATAGTGATACTGGGTTGCTATTAGTATATTTTAACTAGAAACGTTGTGGTCTTGTTTAGATTTTGATTCGGTCAAAAGGTAACATCGGGAAAGCGCAACTAATACCCTTTTTTATTTTTCTAAATCAAGAAAAAAGAAGAGGAAGACTCATACCCCTTTTGTACCATTTATTTTCACGAAAAAATAGTAAAAAGGATGGGCAATAGTTGATAAATCTAAACCTATGATCTTTTAGTTGCGTCCATAGGCCAAATTAAATATCTTTTTTGAAAAAAGGCAATTGTAATTCAATTAAAACTTACATATATTATTCGAAATTTTTGACGGGGGCAAAAGTTTAAATCTACACAAATTTTTTTAAAGAAAAATTTCAAATTTTCGATAGAGAAAAGCTTAATTCCCTGCCTCTCAGCCCCCTAGTTGCCCCATTGTTGCATTACTCTCTGTTCTCCAACTAGACTTGAACTCATATTTTCTTACACCAAAGTGAGAAAGATATGAGGACATCAATCCCATTTCTTGGCGTAATTCTATTTTTAGTTTCTCAAAAACTAGAATCCCAACACCATCAATTAATGAACGAAACATCAAGTGGTTATATAACTCGAAGCTTATGGTTTTCCTACATGCGCCTCCTAGGTGAATATCATTTTGCTGATGTTTTATATGGGGAGAAGATATTTTTATGTATTCAAAAATGCAATTAATTAATTAATGAACAACCCCAAGTGTAAATACACAATAAGACTATAGAGATAGCACAGGAACCAAGAGAAACAAAAGGGACCTACTAAAATTTTGCCTAGATTAACACACAAAGGAAATGAACATTACTCCCTTAGTGCGATCAATAGTACCACTTCTAGGACTTGGGCAATAATGGCAGACAATTATACTTCGAAATTGAATCCGTAATATGATCTAAAGATAAAAGATGCATGACAAGACACTTTGTAACCTGATTTCAAAAGTTATTGTAAAAAGGAATGTTTTTGGTCCAAAATCCGCAGCTCTAATGTTGGGTACATAAGATGATATAAATTGAGACGTCGACCTATTATAAGAAGGTAATTAACTATTGGGATAATTTTAGAAGGCCTTGAGGTTTGTAACAATTTCACTTGGCTTCCCTCAAGTTTAAGAAATTACACTGACCTCTCTTGATATAGTAAAATACCTATAATGCCCTCCACTTGGTAAACAATTTTAAATTTAAGGCAATAAATTTTCAAAAACCAAAACATAATCTATTTTTTTGCCTCTTATCTATTTTTGTTCCTCTCTTTTCTAATTAATATAACCTGTTTTTATTATCTTCAATTTTGTGAATATTAGCAAATTGAAATTATAAAATCAATAGAGGAAGCAGATTCTGTGTCAAATTAAAGGGAAATGAAAAGAATCACAGTGATAGAGAAAACAAATAATGAAATTAATGATTGAAATATGAAGAAGAACTAAAGATGTAGAATTTGTCATATTTTATTTATTGTCAAGAAAATTTTTATAAAATATCAATAATTAATAAGAATTTCTTTCGTTGCATTAGAAATTTTTTATTATAATTTTATTGTGGAGGTAGAATTTATTCTCTACTTTTGAGATATTAATATTTTTAAAATCATAGGAGGGTTGTAATGGTGGTTTTAGGCCAAATTAACTTGTACTGAAAACACATTTGAGCATTGACATTTAATTTTAGGGTATGAAATTGGTTGTCAATGGTGCATGTGTTTTTTTTTTCTTTTTTTGTGTGGCAAGTATTAATACTTTATATGCAATTTGAGATCTTTTGGATGGTTATTTAGATTTAGAACTTATACTTTGATGGTTGTTAGGGATTAGATTTGTTGATTTGTGTAAAGTATGGAAGAAAATGATTGAGTGCACTATTTTTCTTTCTTAGTTTTGTACAAAAGGGCAATTAAGGATTTTTGAGAAAAAACTCATTTGTTGGACTTATATTGTCACTAAACAATAAAGGTAGGGGAGGTATATGTAATTTTTAAAACTTGAGGGGAACTCTTTATAATTATTAAAAACCTCAGGAAATGTTTGTGAAATTATCCCTTAGCTATTAATACTACCTCATATGTGCTTCATTTTTTAACATATAATGTTCTTTTGGTTATATATTATTCTATTTTGGGTTTGGAATTGGGGGGTTTTTTGGGACGCAAGAACAATCTTCTTACATCGGGTAATATACTCTTTTTTTTTTTTGGTTCATTTTTCAACGTTTGACATTGCACACTTGATTGTTTCCCAGTCGAAAACAAAAATCTCTATCCATTTTCAAATCTTGAACAAAGTCAACAAAAAAGAATCCAATTGAATCCCGTGAAAGAGAAAGAAAGGTTGCAAATATTGAACCACTCGAACATTGCCAGCATTACATTCCATGGTATTCCATAGTTTGCTGTTTTAGTTAAACTTTGCGTACGCCTTTGGACATTGTTGTTGGATTTCTTGCAAAACTTCAAGTACGTAAAAACGAATTAATTTTAAGAAAAGAAGTACGATTGCCCCAATAATTGAGAAGTCTACATTGTTACCCTTGTAAATTAATCATCATGTGTACCAGTTTTAATACTTAAAAAAAAAAAAAAAAAAAAACTTCAATTGTTTCACGTAACTTGAATGGATTCCCACAAGTAATAGGTGGCTACTGGCTAGGTACCATCAAATCAACTTTAGCCCACGAGTGAATATCAGTAGTATATTAATCAATTATGGGATATGCTTTTTCACAAGCAACGTGATAGTGTTACATCAAGAGCTGCTAACTTCTTTTTTTTTTTTTTTTTTTTAAAAAAGATATGTCAAATGATATTAATTAGCTAGCATAGAAATCAAACTAGTGATTTGTATAAGTTTGACATTCTCTTAAAATATTTGATGAAGTTGAATATTTTTCTTGAAATAAATTTGTCAAAAGCTGTTGGCTGATACGTTAGAATTCTGAACTAGGGTTGCTAGAGTGTGTAAAACTTTCAAGGTAAAAAGTCACCATTGGCCGTTTGACTTACGGTATTCAATCTATGGTTCTTGATCGGGCCAAAAAGAGAATCGTGTACTCAGCGATATGTGAAGCGGCTTAGGGTAACGACGGCCGCCCAGAATATGTTTTTCTCTCTTTTTTTTTTTTGACAAAACACTCTATTTTTAGAGATAATTAAGCAATTTCATTGAGCAAATTATATTTGTTTACTAGATTCGTTTATAAATGTTATTTTTTGAAAGAGAGTTTAATTGATCTAAAATATATAAAAAATAATAAATATTTTCACGCTTTATTTTCTCTGTTATTGTACTCAATTAATTACATTTAATGTTAAAACTTCATGCTTGACTTAAAAGTATTTTATTAAGAACATTGAAAGTTGCAAATCAGTTTGAACTTTTTATGTAGTTGTATTGGAGATTGGATAATGGATTTCAACATTATTTTGTGGGTTTTGTATGCTTTGATTTTTTCTTTCCTTTTTAATTTTTTTTTTGGAATGCTTGTTTGTGGGCATGAGACCTTCAATTTTCTTTTTTTTTTTTTGGGTAAGATATGCGTTGATTCATATATGAAATACAAGATGAAATTGGTGTATATATATATATATATCATTATTTAAATTATATGATGAGAAGAGGTGTGGCGGAATCTTATGATCCAACCCTCTCGCAGCAAGTATCTGGTGACCGAATAACTATTAACATGCAAGGGGTAGTAAAAGGTCACAATGACTGACGCACAGAGTACACGTGAGTCAGCCCGATGCCTCTTGCAGGTTGTTACTCAATGCAAGAAATTTTTTTTTTACGAGCAAGTGAGCTAACATTATGTAATGAGAATGAAAATTCTAAAACTTAAATTTGCAAACTTCAAAAGGTTCAAATTTTCGCCTAACTATAAAACTAATTTTTTTTTACTAATGTGGCATTCCAAAATAAGGATATTAAATCCAAATTTGTAATTATTTAACTCCTTATTCAAAGCGGGTACTTCTATTAGTTCACATAAACTATTAGTGAAGTGAAATAACTACTTATGCACATTTATATTGGTACTTCGCATTTGAATAAGGAGTAAATCTTATATGAGCTGATAGTGTATACACTATCATAATTAGATGTATGATACATATACAAAATTTGGGTTTCAAATTTAAATTCGAATTATGTGTCTTGCATCAAATATTTAACGTATATATACTGTCAGTATATAGAAGATTAATTCTTGAATGATGCCTACCTACATTTACAACTTTGCATGAGATCTGATTTTGTGGAATATTTTGCATTAGGAGGCAGAAACCTTTTAGGCCTCTCTTTCCAAGCTTTACATATTGGGCCTAGCTGGGTTCGACAATTCTTGCAGTATAAGTGAAGCGCAATTTTGTTGAACTTAATCAATTGAACGACATGGCCGATCATTCAACGGCCTACAAATTGATAACAAGTCACGGTTGCTGAATCGTGGGCTACATGGTACAAAAAAAGAAAAAATCATAGTTATTAAACCCAACCCGGTAGGGAATCCGGCGAACTAGATGGGTCAACGGGTTACTGGTTCAATCAGTGGGTGAGTGGTTGAATCGGTGGGCCACTAAATATATTTAAATATTATATTTCATAATTTTAAATATAAAATATATGATATAAATTATAATAAATAATGTCATAGCAAATGCTCATATAATTTAATTTGCTATAAAATAATTAATTCATATAAGAATCAATAAAATATAAAGTTATTTAGTAATACACCAAACTTCAAGTATAAAATTTTATCTATGTTTAGTGTAATTATCTAACTTATTTACAAATTTTAAGTGCAAAAAATTATTAAAAATAATATTTGTCTTTATAATGAATTATGTAATATGTTATTTTTTAAGTCCATTTTATAACTTAATAGAGTATGGGGGTCATAAATTTTTATTAAAAGATTCCAAATAAATTTGTTTTAAAGAAATAAAAAAAAGATAAAATTGACAACATTTTTATATAAAAAAAAGATAAAATTGACAACTGGTCGGGTTTTCGATTTTATCCGGTCGAACTGTCGATCCGTTGACTAGTCAACGGTTTAATTGCTTAAACGATCTAATTTAAAACCCAGTCCGGATCATCGATTTGATCGATTCGACAGGCCGATCCGGATTTAATAACTATGAAAAAAACATCATGGCTACATGGCAAGGATTCGATTGGCTTTGAGTCTCCAAATTGTTATAGTGGAGGTTGAGACTAAATCCATTTTTGCAATGCTATTTCTCCTAGAAGACGATTTGAATAAGTATGAGGCAGGATACTTAGCACCTTTTGGAGTTGCGGTAACTTATTGAAAATACTTCACGAGTATAACTTTTGATAAAAGTACTTATCAACTACTTAAATGTTTACAAATATATTGTTTGAAGACATAATTTAATAAGTACTTATTGTATTGGATAAAATATAATTCAAAAATTTTTATAAGTGTTTATCTCTTTATTTGATTCATAATATAGGATAAGAAGATTAAATTTAATGTTTTATTTTTAAAAACATAAGAGCTACTCTAAAAGCATCAAATTTGAGCTTTTGCTAAAAGTACTTTTAACACTAAAAGCTCTACTCATAATTTTATGAGATGATATTTACCAAATACTTTAAAAGTATTTTTAACATCTAAAAGTAATTTTTTTTTTTATCAAAAGTACTGCAATCCCAAACGGGCCTTACATAGGAAGGCAGGGACCTCACCATGGAATTGGCAAGCATGTACACATCACAATTTCAGGAGTAAAAAATGGAGTTGGGAATTAGTGGCACCATTTCTGTAGACATGGGCTGTATCATGCGCAACCACCTTTTCTGTAGTTCCTCCTAAATGAAAACATTTTGTTTTCAATCCTCGATTGTTGGGCTTTTAGGGGGTCCCAAGTAATTAAACCCAAAAAAAAGGAAGAAAGAACAGCCCAAGATATAATTTTTTGTGGACTTGTCAGATGTTTTATTGCTCATATTGCGAGTTCTTATTTAAAAAGTCAAGATAAAAAAGGCGAAAGAAATCTATATATTTTCTATTGTTGGGGAGTTATTTTGCTTAAGAAAAGAAAGCAAAAGGCAGATTTAGAGGATTGTTTTCCAAAAGCTAGCTAGAGAGTTGTTAATTAGATGTAGATTTTTACCAACGATTACAATCCAAACCGGTCCTAACCCTGGAAAAATTATTGGGTAGAGGGTTATTAGTTCATTAGTTAAGTTAACCATAATTAGTGCATGATGTCATAAATATTTTATAAATATGATTAATAATTGTTCATCATTTGAATTGCAAATACTGGCGTAGTGGAGAATCTAGGTACAATTCTCTGCTTTCCTCCTTTCCGCTTCTCAAAATCCCACTTCTTCTTTGCCAAGAGAAAATTTAAAATAAAAATTGTAGAAACTTCACTTCATGTTAAAAATAGTCACTTCAATCCTAATCTTAGTCTTTTAAGTATTGCTTGTTTGAGACACAATAATTATTTTAAAAAATAAAAAGGTAAAAGAATTGTACAAAACATTTTCTGCTTCTTTAATTTGATACTTATTAACTCTTTAGATGTTATATAAATAATAATTTATAAGATAGGGATACAAGAAAATAAAAGGCTATGACAAAGAAAAAGTACACTATGCACTATGAGAGAGATATAATTGTGGGATACAATTTTTGGAGAGAAAGAGAAGGATAAAACATTAAATGCTACCCACCAATTTTGACATGTTTTATTTTGCGCCCGCATTACTTCCAATATTGAACATCGGTCGCCCTCAATCAGCGATAGAGATCAAGCATGTGAAGCTTGAAGTGTAAAATATTAAAGTGAAGGTCGTACAAAGGATTAGGCACCCATCGAGTTGTAAAAAAAATTGAAATAGGCAAATTTTGCAATTTTTTTTCCCTAATGTTTTAGTTCAATCTTTTTTCAACCTATCGTCCTTCAATTTCAATTTTTTTATGCTCCAAGTGTGGAGTAATCTTCAATTGGATCACGAACATTTTTCCTCCCCCAACGCTGTAGAGCCCTTAAGTTACTAAAATCATGCTTTTTGAGGATGTTTCAAGTGGCGCATAAGATGCTCAAATTTCATGAAATCTGGACATGTTCATAACCTAAGGGGACCAAAAATGTCTAATTCAGGTAACGAGTAATTAACCATGTCTATTCCAGAACAAAAAAAAAAACCAACAACTCAAATAGTCTGTATAAGGACAGATAAAAATCACAACATCAGCTTCTTGTTACTATTGGCAGGGTGGTTTAAACCGAAAATTTGGAGTCCAAAGGTCCTAACGTTGTTAGAGTCCACTAAAAGAATATAAAAGCATGATATTGTTAAGCGACATATACAAATAAACATGAAAATTTTTAAATATCAAGAGATGGGTCCATCTTTTAATTTGTATATATCGTATAAGTATAATACGTACATTGCTTATGCTTAGTGTAGAATTTTTCATGTTGCTATATATTCGCATACTTACCACCAAATTTGCCGAATTCAATCTTAAAGTCATCTCCTCTATGTGGCTTGCAGTCAGTTGTGATGCACAAGGCACATAGTTTAAGGAAATGGAATGAAGAACATTTGAGAAAAAGGAATCAAAAGCCCTTAATTTTCCTCACGAGAAAAAGATAAAATTCACAGCATCTTCTTCTGGCAATAAACAACTGGCATGGTTGATTTAAATGGAACATTTGGAGCCAAAAGGTGCTAATGTTGTTATTTGCATAATCAATTCCAAATTTGCCGAACCCAACTCATCTCCTCTGTGTGGCTTGTGCCAATTGTGATGCACAATTGGCAGATAAGTTTTAAGGAGATCGAATATAGTATGTTTGACAGAACCTTCTATAGCCGATTGATACGAAACTTGAGATTTGTTCAAGTCCAAAAGCCAGCGGTCATGAGCATTCTCTAACATCAAGAAGACAAGCTGGCCTTCTTCTATTTATTGCAATTTACAGAGAAAATGTCCCATCAGTTCCCCATTAAATTAAAGAACCACTTGGAGCCTAAGCTGCCGAAGTCCACAATTGGTCTAGAAATAGCCAAAAAAATCCTTCCTTATGTATATCAAATTGCAATGGCAGTTCCTCAGCAAACTAATAAAAACCAAGAAACCATCTTCTTTGCATTTTATCACAATGCCTCTATATTGATGAAAGTCACCATTCTGTTGATTTTCTTCTCTCATGCAGGTGGTGAAAAGGTGATTTGCATACAAAAGTCTAGATGACTAGAACTATGGTGGTATCTCTCCTGAGCTTATTCCCATCACGAGTAACTTCCCCTCTTCTGAACTTCACTAGAGGCCATTTCAGTTTTCTTGACCTTGCGAGGCCGCAAGGGTCTATTACCTTGTTGTTGTAGACCAAGTGCAAGATCATTACAAAGGGTTCGTGGAAGTTCTATTCTGACCTCTGTCCCTTCTGAGCTATTGCTTTTTGTGCATTGATGATTTTACTTTTGGGATATGCATTAATCTTAATCCATGATAGATGGATTATGTATAGCTTAGACTAGAGAGAATTAGTTATTGATGTTGTCAAAAGCGAACTTATTTATCTTTCTTATGTAAATATATCAATTGAAGAAGATTGATGCTTGTTTTATTTATTAATTTTTTTTATCAACTCAAATCAATAATCAATGACAACGAAGCATGATCTAATTGGTAAGATACTCTACTTGTAGCTGAAAGGTCATGAATTTGAGTTGTCAAAGAGGTAAATAGGGAACTACAATTGATTCTTTAAACAAAAGGAAAAAAAAAGTCAGTAATCAATGGCTTTGGTGTAATCTACCAATTATTTTTATTTCTAAAGTGTATTCAGAATGTGTAATATTTATTGATAAGGTACTAAGTCGGTTTGAAATATCTTATATAAAATTTTTCAAGAGAATAGAGTGCAAACCATATCAAAACTAATAATTTCTTATTATATAGGACCCTGGGTGAATGAAATGCCATGTGAGAAAAAGGTAGAGAAGGCTTACATTATTTACGATGGTAAAGAAAAATGAGCAAATAGCAAAGGAAAGTTTACATATTTAGGTTGGCTTGGTTTCTTCTCTTTTTTTTTTTTTTTTTCTCTTTTCTTTTGCTTTTCTTTTTCTTACTATATTCTATCTCTTAGTGAACTTTATCATGATTATTAAAAGGTAGTTTTTAATTCAAGCAATTGTATGAAAATTATTTTGCTCATAAAGGCCATTCGATATCAGGAGTATACAAATGAGAAATCCCTTTCAGCGCTTGATTGATAGTGTTATTTATATTGAAGGGTCAAAATCATTTTCTAGCTAATTTTCTTTTTTTGTCCCTTATTCTTGCCTTTAGTTCTTTTCTTCATATTCTTTTTTCTTTTTGTTTCCTTGAAATTTTGTTTTATTCACCTTTGCATCAGTAGGCAATACGCCACCAAATGGCATAGCTGGCATAGGGTATTTGTTATACCGAGAACCAATCTTCTTGCTCCAATTTCCAATCTCAAGTTGTAGGCACAAAAACCTAAAATTTTAGAATTTCAAAAGAAAATTCCTAAATTTCTACCAAGCAGCTTTAGAACTTCGAAAGAAAATTGTACTAAAACATTGCTATTTGGAGTCTAATTTGAGCAGTCTTGAATTGGTCATAATCTCTCCTAAAGTAGAAAATAAAATGAGACTAGATTCTAGAATTGCAATTTCTAATTTAGTTCAAGTCTTCTTGACAAGTAAAAAGTTTTATTTCAGGCTGGTTCAGTTACTATAGCAACTAACCAAAAATTATATATTTGGATTGAAGTTTTTCAAAGAAAATTTTTTACATTTTCTGTAATCATATTTTTCAATCACCTTTTTATCGCATATATATCAAATCATTACATTATATTGCACTATAGAAACTCCAAAAAATGGCAATTCAAATGCAACCTAAGCTTTTATCCAATTAAGAACACAAAGTCATTTCCCTTCTTCCAAATTTAATTTTTATTTTATCTTTTTCTTCAATAATCTATCCCTATAAAAAATTTAGAATGCCCATTCTCCAATTTTTTAAAATTTAAAAACCATAAACTATATATCTACTTCTCCAAGCCGGATTGTTAATGGTTTTCAACTATGTTTTGGCTGAAGGGAAGTACAATGGGAGTACCCTCAGCATATTGGGCAGAAACCTTGTTTTTTCAAAAGTAACAGAAGTGGGCATTTTAGATTTGCTCGTAGCTATGGTCAGGCCTATGTTTTCAAAACCGGATCAGATATCGACTCGGTCAAGCTCAGGGGTCAATGGATTCAACCGGATTTGATCAGAATTGAATCGGATGACATCATAAATAAAAATTATTTAAAAATTAAAATATTATATGTAAAATACCTAATAACATGTTAATATTAATAAAGGTATATTCATATATATTTGATGTTTCAACTACATTTAACAAGAAAATACAAAGAAATTAGAACAATCAAGTAGCAATTTATATTATTTAATGAGCATTAACAAGTTTAGAATTAAAATTATGGACTTAATTGAAAAATAACACTAAACTTTAAGACAACATTTATAAAGCATGAAATATTTGAGATCTTTTAATAATTTTTAACAATTTAGGAGTCATAACATAATATTGAAAAAGTTTGAATTTTTTTTAAAAAATGATTGATTGAACCAGAAAATCTGGTTTTTTCCCGGTCAAACCCAGTTTTTGACCAACCACTGAGCCAGGAAGGGACTTAAGTCCCTCCTTGGGCTGTAGGTGAGGGTTCAAAACCTCACCTGCAGCAAAAAAATCTAAGCGTAGTGCCATAATACTCTCTTGGTCTAGTTGGGTCTGTATACCCACTAGTCCCTAACACACAAGCCTCCTTAGGCTCCTCCTCCCCTAAATTAGGATAGAGTAGGTTATACAATGTATCGTTGCTGGCAAAAAAAAAAAAAATCCTGTTTTTGACCGGATTTGACCGGGTTTTTACTTATCCGATTTTTTAACATAATTCAGACCGAACACTTTGCCGGTTTCTAGTCGGACCGGCCGGTCCGATCCGAGTTTTAAAACACAGGGTCAAGCAAGGACTCTTTGTTTAACAACAAAAAAAAAAAAGAGAAAAAGTTAGTGGAAATTGATTAAATGGTCTATTTTTTTTATTGGTTTTGTTGGTTCAATCAGTCCTTGACTAAGTTTGACCGATCTTTTAGCCTTCCATATTTAATAAAGAGGCACAGCGGTGCTATTATAGTCACAACTAAACTAGTCAAGCGAATTTGGTTTGATTTTCAACATACTATTTTAATTACAAATTATATTTTAATAATCTACGAGTTCAACTACTGACCCGTAGGGGTAGCCAATAACCTATTAATACAACCTCTTTGTTGATTTCCATTCAGGTTGGGATTAATTAATAGCTGCTCACTATTGTTATTTCAATTATAAATGTAAAAGAAAATAATGCATGCACTAACACATTAGGCGTAGATACTAAAATAACATACACATATTAAAACAATAACATGCAAAAGCAAAGAAGTTTTATTAATAATTGAAATTTGTGACTTATACTTAATCTTAACCGTTAATTTTTAAATCAACCAGTCTCCCATTATTAACATTTTTTGAAGTCAGCACTTGGATTGCAGAGACGCCAATTTTCTCTCTGTCATTCATCCTCCTTCCATACAAGGTGGAGTTTATTTCTTTTTATTTTTTGATTTTTGTTTGTTTCATTACTTGCGCTAATTCTTTTGTGGTAATAGAGACCGTAGAATTGAAGAGTTGTTTTGATACACAGCTTGTATTTTGGAGCTAAATCAATCAGACAAAAAGTAAATGACTCAATATTCCATCAACTTTTGTCATTAATGATCCTATTTTGTCCATCAAGTTTTAAAAAGTATCTTTTAGGCTCCTCAACTCAAAAATTTTGTCATTCTAAAAGATCCCTCCAAGTCCAAGCCAAATCTAAATGTGATAATCTTTACTTTGCCTCTTAAGTTTGGACGTAATGTCTATTTTCCTTATCTACATTAAAGAATAAGGCACATTAGTTTTTTTTTGGTAATTTTTGTTATATTTAATTGCTGATTTTTTTTTAAATAAAGATTTGGTTAGATATTTAATATTTGACTAATTGGGAGTTTTCGCTTTAACTTGCACTCCTCGTACATTTTGTAGGAAGCTAACCAGCAAAAGTCGGTGCGTTTGTGGGAGCTTTACCCTGTGCTCAGGTAATGTAATGTAGGATTCCATATCCTGAAGGCAAAATTAAGAAGGTTGCTTGTCTAATGCCGTTTATATAAGGCTTGCTCTTTTAAGACTTGCACCGATTTGGAGTTTAGACGATTAATTGGTACTCCATCTTTTATATTATTGGAATCTTTCAATCAAACGACCAACTATCTTACATTAGGGAAGTAAATTATTTTCCAATTTTGCTTATGCGCATATGGTAGCTAGTTTCCTGTACGGAAGAAATAATTTTTCTTGTTCTCAACGTAACTTTCTCTAATGTAAATTCTTTCTTTCTCTGTAAGTTCCTCCTATCTTATCACTTAACCCGGTCCAACCCCTTCCTCTACCCCGGTTCTTTAATGTATACTATAAATAAGATTGTGAGAACACATTTATTTCACTTTGTTCTTCACTCACATAGATAAAAAGCTCTTAGACGAAATACCTTACCTATAGATATGGCTGCTCAAACTTCTTATGCTTGCATCCTGCTTCTTGCTCTTGTTCTTTTAGGTATGTGCATTATTCAATTTATAAATACATGTTATTTTGTACTTCATTTCTCTTAATGTGGTTATGTTCTCTTTTTTATTCTTTTAAACCAAAGTTCAGAAAATAATATCTGCATGTGCTTATACCGTAAGATATTATATGCTAGTTGAGAGGTAGTCTTTATTCATAATTGAATATTAAATTCAGTTAGACTAATTCATTAGATATTTCTTTTTTTTCAAATTACTTAACATTCTCATGAGTAATGTGTTTGTGTCTGTTTTTTTTTTTTCTTTTTTTTTTCTTGGGGGCAGCGGCAGGGAATACTCATGCACGAGAACTTACTTGCAAAAAGTTTATACCCAATGTATGTCCTAAGGATGATCTTGAAACCTGTCTGGCAGTTTGCAAGGAGAAGTTCAATGGCATAGGATACTGTGATTATGTTGACATAGATTTGCCCTTCATTTGTATTTGTGTTACCCATCAGTGCACTTTTCCTCCCACTGAAAAGTTCGCACCATAGTGTCTTCAGTTAGGCATGGCCACGATTCTAGAACCCACAGTTCGGTTCCAGAACCGTCGGTTCTGGTTCTTCAAAGAGGTAGAACCAGAACCGCATAGTTCTAATTTTTGTTCCTTATAGTTCTGGTTCTAGTTTTCAGTTCCGTATGGTTGTATACAATTTTATTTAATTCCTTATCCTTACCAATTTTAATATGAATATTACAATATATTTAAAATTTCAAATAACATGTAAAAAAATAAATACAAAATAAAGAGCATATTTTAATTTTATTATTATTCTACAAAGTAAGAAGTAATAAATAGATAATATAAATTTTATGAAAAGTACATTACATTGTCAAATTAAAAAATATATTACACTATCAAATGGTTGTCTTGTGTTGACTTTCTTGAGTTGGACAATCATCAATGTTAAAGATTCCATTTGAAGAAATATTGCAAAAAATATTTTTTTGCTTGCTTGATTTTGAAGATGAGCTACTACCATCAAAACTTGTCATTTGATAGCAAATAAGCAAAAAAAAAAAAATTGTAAGTAATAATTTAATACTTACAAATTATAATGATAGATATTAGATGAATAGAAAGAATTAAATAATTAATAAAATATATAGAAAGTCCATAAAATTTAAACTTTCTTAAAACCTATTAAACACAACTAATTTTTTTTGAATTATCTCACTACTTATATTAATTATTTTTAACAGTTCTGGAACCGGCGATTCTGGTTCAGGTTCTATTTTTTAGAGAACCAAAACCGGAATCTTTATCCAAGGTTCTACCATGATTTTGGTTCCGGTTCTGATCCGGTTCCAAACGGTCCGGTTCCGGTCTGGTTCCCGGTTCCAAATGGAACCATGGCCATGCCTATCTTCAGTTTTCAATGTTGCGGTATCGCATTCTCTCTTTAATAAGAGCAAGATTTGAAATTTCTTGACTATCCTCTTCCGTTATTCCATTTGCAAAGAAATAATGATGCAATATGTTGTTTTGGGAATGTTTATTTACTCTTATTCCATTTGGTATTCATGAACTCCAAAAAAAAATAAAGAAAAAGAGTAAAAGGATAGTGTAACTTGCTTAAACACCAGAAGTACAAAAAAAAAAAAAATTGATGGGAGAAAAAAAATTAAAGATGAATATGGAGGAAAATAACAACAAGACAAACCAGCAATAAGTCAACTGATGAGCTTAATAAATGCTAATGTTTTTCATTAAAGATAAAATTATGCAGTTATATATATTTTGTGAGGGACTTCATTTTGCTCCGGCTAGTTTGTAGTCAATCCCCACTTTGAACCTCTTAGGTTTTGAATTTAAACACATTGCATCCTAAATTCTTGGATGTGTAGTATTTGCGACTAACAAAATGTGTTAAGTATAGCAATTCTACATAATTAAAAAGACTAATTGCTCTTTGCGCCCCTTAACATATGTTTGATTCTTACTTTGTTTGCTAAACTTCATACTAGACGCGTAGCACCCTAAATTCTTTGATGCATCCCATGTGAGACCATTTCTCAAATGTCCATACTCTTCTTCGCTTTCTTTTATCTAACCGAGAATACATACATAATGGATCAACGTCATTAGCCTCGCATTTGTAGTTCTCTATAAGGGTGCAAAATAGAAATAATCCTTTCATTCATATCCAGTTGCTATACTCACATATTGTGTGCATGCTTCTTACTTAAATCACTTATGATTAACGCGATCCAAAATGGATAGATAAGAGAATTGAGGGTACAATAAGTCTAAGAATGTAAAATGACAATCAAGTATAATTTAGTGGGCACTAAGTGGTTTTAGTCCTAAGAATTTTTTTTTTTGAATGGAAGGTCAACATTCACCCCAGCGGCGACTTCAATCAAAAACAAAAAATGGGTTAAATTCATGAATCAAGCTCTAAATCCCAAGGACAGGATGAACTTAGATATTAATTTAAAGAAAAATTGAAAGTAAATTAATAATGACCGACGGGGAGGAATGTGTTGGATGATATGGAAGTAGGAAGTGTAAGTGAGAAATTTCGAGTCCTGAGACCTCCCTCTTATACTTTAAAAAAGAAAGGCTGAAATGTTCAAAGTAAAAGAAGGAACCTCTGTTTAATGAAATGAGGCTCAGTTTTATTGGGGAAAAAAAAGGAGAAACTTAATTTCTCGTATAAGTATCTAATAAACCCTCAATCTAGATATGAACTATTAGTATTACTTGCACATAAACATGATTTTCTTGCAATACAAATTGTATAAAGGGAAAATCATTCAAAACGTTCCTCACATTTTGTAGAATGATTTTTTTGGTCATTTACTTTTAAAAGTGAACTTTTACGTCTCTTATAAATTCATATTGGTTAAATTTGGTCCCTATCTAGGTTTCCAACTTGTTTATAGTCGACCAATAATTAATCAAGAGAAAGGACTCAAAAAAATGCCTTTTATCTGACCATGTGCTTTGCACGTGATCATTTTTGAAGGACAAAATTATCAAATCAAAATTTACATAATCTGATCTATAGTCCCTCACATTCATAAAATAATTTTTTTGTCCTTTAAATTTCACAAAATGAATTATTTCGTTCCTTTCATTTCACAAAATGATTTTTTTCATCCTTCATATTTTACAAAATAAAATTTTTCATTCCTCATTGATCATGTGTACGAATAACTTTTTTTTTAAACTCATGTATATATCTATTTGATTTCACATGAATAATACAAATAGGATGTAATATATCTCTATTTGATTTCACCTGAACGTACTGTTTAGGTGAATTTAAATAGATATATATAGAGGTTTTTAAAAATTATTATTTTTTCACTCATATTCATTTCCTTTTACTCAAAAATTGAAAATAAAAAAGACATTTACTCCTAAACATTATCAAGTATTTATATCAAATTAAATTTGGACAAAAACATAAACAAAGGAAACGTATAACAAAAAGAAGTAATTGATTGACATTTTCAAATTTTAAAACAATTATAAGGTAAGAAATTCAACTGTTGGTTTTAAAGGTGATGAGTAAAAACTTCAGATTTAAACTGCAATTTGTTAGCATGACTATAGAATTCGAATTAGGACCAATTAATTAGATGACCTTATTACACGACTCAATAAATGAATTATTACCAAAAGATAAATACTACAAATATTGAATAGATTCACATGGTAAAATCAAATAAATAAATATATGGGTTTAAAACAAAATTGTTAGATTTAACCTCATGTATATATCTATTAAATATCATGTCTATAATTATAATTAGTCTATTTAGGTGAAATCAAATAGAGATATTTTACATGCTATTCGTATTGTTCAAGTGAAATCAAATAAATATATACATGGATTTAAAAAAAAAACTATTTATACACATGGTCAATGAGAGATGAAAAAATTCATTTTGTGAAATGTGAGGGATGAAACAATTCATTTTGTGAAATGAATTTTAATTTATATATCGGATTATGTAAATTTTAATTTGACAATTTTGCTACTAAAAAATGATCACATGCAAGGCACGTGATGAATTCTGATCAAATTTGTAGTAAAAAACTTAGGTAGAGACCAAATTTGACCAATATGAATTTGTAAGGGACATGAAAATACACTTTTAAAAGTGAGGGATGAAAAAATCATTTTATAAAATGTGAGAAATATTTTGAATGATTTTCCCTTGTATAAACTTTGTCCTCATTTAAGCCCTATATTCACATGTGACGTCAAAAGTGAATATTCTTTCTTTATTTGGCTTTCCAATTAAAATTTGGAAAACAATTTCATAATGTCTTCAAACACCTCCTCGATGGACCGGTTCCCATTAACCTAAAAGTATAAAACATTTAATTATTACAAGAAATAATAACTTTTATTTCTAATGGTTAAGTTTTGAAACCCCAGAAATTAGAAGCCTTGAATTCTAATCCATTTATTCCTTCCTACTTTTTAAATCCCACTCCTCCCATACCAGAAAAATTAAAAAAAAAACTTTTATTTATCATTTGGCCTAGTTGAGCTGCTTACATTTTTGACCTTCTCCAGTGAGATGTAGTAATTCACCGCTGGTAAAGTGAGGTCATCAAAATTTTAGACTCGCTTAGGGATAATCTCAATATTGTCTTCAATTCTTCCCAGCAAAGAACCTATTTGCAAAAAGTTTAGGGAGAATTGTAGTTCTGGTTCCTAGTCTATTATTCGTGTGCACATTTGGTCTCCAATCTATTTCTAAAAGTAAATGAAGTGCCCAATCTATCCAATTTTGCACAATAGTGAGCAATTGATGAATTTCATCCAATTTCCAATGGAAATGATGGCACGTGTAGTCACATGCCTTGACTTATAAACTTTTCATTTTGGGTTAGTTACATTTAGTTCCCTTGAGGTTTGACCAAATGATAATGAGAAGGAACAAATGTGTATCAGAAATCCCCTGAGAAAGAAAAGGTAGAAAACAGTGGAAGAAAATTTTATGAAAAAAATAAAATAAGAAATACTACAAGTTTAAAAAAAAAAGAACAAACACAAACAAATTCTATGCATAAAAGAAAATATGTACATCCTTCTGGCCTGAAAAAAGAAATACATTAAAATTAGAAAAAAAGGAAAACAAAACTTTAGATGAAAAAAGGAAACCAAAATGAGAGATACAAGTTAAAAAGTATCAAAAAAATTATCTAAATATTTTTTGCACAAAAAATAAAAATAATTTTAAAAAACATCTTTTTAAAATGAAAGAAATAATTACCCAAAAAAAATCAAAAAATTGGAAACTGAATGTACTTTATATTTTGGACCAAAAATAGAATATACTACATGCCCAGAACAAACCTAGACCTACATCAAATCAAAATAGCAAAGCTCAATGAAGGCCCTTATATGGCTATGAATGTTAGGAAATTTGAATTCAAGGTTGATGAAGGATTTTGGAGTTACGGGACTTTGGCTCTTAATTCATGAATCTTTGAACTCGTAGTCAGTGGTGTAGACCCACCGCCACCACCAGTTGGAGAACCTTGTTTAAATTAGCCATATAAGGGTCATCCACGTCCCTCATGATCCAGCACAAAATAGACTACTCTTGGTTTAAGGATGCTGCCACGGACTCGGGTAGAACACTCTTCCGCTCCACCATTTTGCATGTTTCAATGGACATCGCAACAATGGTGCCAACACCCATCTCAAGAGCAGATGGTAGTGTGGGACAGGTTGGAGATCAAAGTCAGTTACAACATCCAATTCAAATTCAATTGCAACATTTGAGCTGGTGGTAGCAGAGGGGGCGTCTTGGGGCCATTTGATCAATGAATTTCCTTAAACCGCCATTAACTCGGTTGTATTTGTAAAGGCAACATCGCCGTCACCACCACTAGCTGCACTTCAATGTTATTGTCGCTACCGCCCTTCCTAGAGGAAACCACCCAATTCATTATTTCTCCTCAGATAGGAAATACCATAATCCACCTAAAAACAGGAAAGAAAGAAATTGAATATAACTCAAATTATACCAAGAATGTATGTGATTGTCCTAAATTGGAAAAACCCACTACAAATATCTCAAATTTGAGTTGGTGATGGTAGAGGGGGCAGCGGTAGTGGCGATGGTCGTCAGACAGCTATCAACGAACTTTAGCCCCTGCAGACACCGTTGTTGCCTCTTTTTGCTACCATGGTTGCTCTTCTAAGAAAATAGTCAAGAGTAGACAACAAGTCAAATTTAATGGGTGTTAAATGTAATTAACCCAAAATAAAAAGCATTCAAGTCATGACACGTGATTGCACATGCTATTATTTCCGTTAGAAATTGGATAAAATCCATCAATTGACCACTTTCACACAAAATTGAGTAGATTGAGGACCACTTTTATGTTCAGAAATAGATTAGGGATCAAATGAGCACATGAATGATAAATTGAGGACCAAAATTACAAATCTCCCAAAACGTATACCTAATGTGTGCTCTGAGCATGATATTGAAACTTGTCCCTTAGTTTGCAAGTAGATGTACAATGACGAAGGATACTACGATTATGTTGACAAAGGTTTGCCATTCATTTGTGTTTGTGTTATCCACCAGCGCACACCTTCTCTCACAGAAAAGTTCGCACCATAGTGTCTTCAGTTTTTTTATGTTGCAGTATCGTATTCTCTCTTTAATGAAAGCAGGATTTAGATTTTATTGACTATCCTCTTCCATTATTCGCTATACAAAGAAATAATGGTGCAATATTTTGTTGTGGGCATGTTTATTTACTCTTATTCCATTTGGTATTCATGCATTCCAAAAAAAAAAAGAAAGAGTAAAAGGATAGTGTACCTTGCTTAAACACAATAAGTACCCAAAAAAAAGGAATGTCAAAGAAGTGAACTACCCCAATATAAATATTTTCTTCAAATATTTGTCCTTCTATATCCTATGATTATCTTTGGTTCAAAAAAATTAATATTGAGGGGAGAACAAAAAAATTAATGATTAATATGAAGGAAAACGGGAACAAGACAAACCAACAATAACTCAACTAATGAGTATAATAATTGCAAATGTTTTTCGTTAAAGATAAAACTATGCAAAGTTATGGAGTTACATATATTTTGTGAGGGATTAATTCCACTTTGCTCTACCTAATTTGTAGTCAATTTCCACTTGGAACCTTAAGTTTTGAATTTGAACACATTGCACTCTAAATTCTCGGATACATGGTATTTGAGAGTGCATAGAATGCGTATATACAACAATTCTACAAATTTGAATCCTAACAATTGGGAGTGAGAAAGGCATGGTGAGGAGTGGGATGTACAAAATAGATAGCAATTCTACATTAATAAAAGGATTAACTGCACTTTGCACCCCTTACCTTAATTCTCATTTTGTATGCTAAAGTTTATAGTAGACGCGTAGCACCCTAAATTCTCAGATGCATCCCATTATTCCCATTTGACACCATTTCTCAAATGTCCATACTCATCTTCGCTTTCTTCTATCTAACCCAGAATACATAAATAATGAATTATCATCAGCAGCCTTATATTGTAGTTCTCTATTATGGTGCAAAATGAAATTAATCCTTTTGTTCATATCTAGTTGTATACTCGCGCGTTGTATGCATGCTCCTTACTTTAATTAGTTTTGGTTATGGCAACTCAAAATGGGCAAATAGAAGAATTTATGGTGCAATATATCCAAGAGTGAGGGTGACAACGGAGGCAGGTGCTCGTGGGAATAGAAATGAGGTGGGGATAAAAATGGGGCGGGGGCGGGGGAACTTAAAATGGGGCGGGCGGTGGGGCAACATACGCCCGCCCCATCCCCTACCCCATTTGACAAATGCCATTTTTCACTCTAAAATAGTAGCAGCAGCAGTAAGGCTAATAATACTTCAGCCAGAAAAGTTGAGCTTCTTCATCACTTTTGCATAAGCCAATGGGACAGTACCAGGACGTCTAAACTTGCCTTCGGTTTCTTGGACTTTAAGGTGAGTTTGTTTGATAAAACTAAAATCTGAAAACTGAACTCTGAAATTTGAAGTTTGAATCCATTAAATTATTGAATTGTTAAGTATCAAATCTAATACATTTAAATGCATATCACATTTAATGATTAAGTGAATAGTTTATCACTTAATTTTGGAAGCAAGTTTTGCCTAAAAAATTCAGTGTTACTTAATTAATTCGGATGTTCAATTTTTGATTATTAAATAGTCTGAATATGTTAAGATTTGAATCTATTAAATTTAAGTACTGAACTAGATAATCAAACAAGATCTAAATGTGCATTGTTCCGCTTCCTTTCTTTCCAATGCCCGATGTGCCACTTCCCTTCCTTCCAACGCATAATTAGTTATAATACTTTTATCAACCCCATGAGGGAAGTGGGGCGGGCACGGGGGAACTAGTGGGCAATGGGGCGGTTGCAATTCCTATATTTATTAGACTCCTCAATTCACAAATTTTGCTATTCTAAATGGTCCCTCCAAGTCCAAGCCACATCTAAGTGTGATAAATTTTACTTTACCCCTTAAGTTCAGACTTAATGTCTATTTTCCTTATCTACATTAAAGAATAAGGCTAATTTTTTTTTGTTAATTTCGGTTAGATATATAATAGTTGAATTTTTTAAATAAAGATTTGTTTAGATATTTATTATTTGACTAATTGGGAGCTTTAGCTTCAGCTTACACTCATTATACTTTTGTAGGAACTTAACCACCAAATGTCAGTGTCTATGAGAGCTTTACCCTCTATTTTGTATTCTATATATGTGCTCAACTCCTGGTAACTTAATGTAGGATTCCGTATTCTGAATGCTAAATTAAGAAAGTTGTTTGTTTAATGCCATTTATACAAGGCTTGCTCTGTTGAGATTTGCACTAATCTAGAGTTTAGATGAATAATTGGTACTTCATCTTTTACATTATTGAAAGATGGAATCTTTCAATGAATCAACTATCTCACATTAGGGAAGTAAATTATTTTCCAATTTTACTTATGCGCATATGGTAGCTAGTTTCCTATACGAAAGAAATCAATTTTCTTGTTCTCAAAGTAACGTTCTCTAATGTAAACTGTTTTTTTTTCTTTATAAGTGGAAGGCCTTGAATCTTTCTGGTGACAATCTTTCTCACTTTCCCATCCAACTCAATCCTCCCCCATTCTCTATCTCAACTTCTTATACTTCCATCCTGCTTCTTGCTCTTGCTCTTGTAGGTATGTGCATTATTCAATTTATAAATACATGTTGTTTTGTACTTCATTTCTCTTAATTTGGTTATGTCCTCTTTTTTATTCTTTTTAATCAAAGTTCAAAAAATAATTTTTGCATGTGCATAACATAAAACATTAATATGATGGTTAAAAAGTAGTCCGTATTCTAATAGAATATTAAATTCAGTTAGACTAATTAAATATTTCTTTTTGTTTTAAAATTACTTGAGATGCTCATGAGTAATATGTTTGTGTGTGTGTGTTTTTTTTGGGTGCATCAGTAAAGAATATCCATGCACAAGGACTTGTTTGCAAAAAGTTTATACCTAATGTATGTCCTGAGCATAATATCGAAACCTTTCCCGCAGTTTGCAAGTAGAAGTACAATGGCAAAGGATGCTGTGATTATGCTGACAAAGATTTGCCATTCATTTGTGTTTGTGTTACCCATCTGTGCCCACCTCCTCAAACAAAAAAGTTCGCGCATAGTGTCTTCAGTATTTTTATGTAGCGTTATTGCATTCTCTCTTTAATAAAGGAAATATTTAAATTTTATTGACTATCCTCTTCTATTATTCCATATGCAAAGAAATAATGATGCAATATGTTGTTTTAGGTATGTTATTTACTCTTATTCCATTTGGTATTGATGTATTCCAAAAAAAAGAAAAGAAGAGAAAAATAGTAAAAGGATAGTGTAACTTGCTTAATAGCATACGTACCCAAAAAAAAAAAAAACAAAGAAAATGAACTTTAAAAAGTGAACTAACCCAATATAAATATTTTCTTCACCTATTTGTCTTTTTGTTTTCTATGATTATCCTTAGTCCTAACAAAATTAAAATTGAGGGGAGAAAAAAATTAACAATTAATATGAAAGAAAACTTGAACAAGACAAATCAGCAATAACTCAACTGATCCTTTATGTAGTTTTTTTTTTGCTAGTGTAATTGGGAGGTATTGAACCCAAGACCTCTCAATTACACTCTGTCTTTCCATACCACCCAATCCATCCATCCATCACCCAAGCAATAATTCAACTGATGAGTTTAATAAATGCAAATGTTTTCGTTAAAGATAAACCTATGCAAAGTTATGCAGTTACATATATTTTGTTGTGAGACTAATTCCACTTTGCGCCACCTAATTTGTAGTCAATTCTCATTTTAAATCTTAAGGTTTGAATTTGAACATATTGCATTCTAAACTCTTGAATATGTGGTGTTCATGAAAATTTCAAGGATGTAGAAAAGCAACTAAAAAATAAATAACAAATTGATGAAAATATCAATTTAATTACTTTAAAACTTAAAGGGTACAACTCCGGCTTCTTTTACAAAAAAGGTAAAGTAAAAGTACTATCTTGATTCTTATTCTTTTTTAGCATAGATCTAGGGCAGTAAATCAGCAGACAATAATTTGGTAATTGATTGAAAATTGCCTAAAACTTTGGTAGTTGAAAACTTGAGCAGCCCTCAAGGGAGAAAATGTCTCTATATCCACAAATAATTTGGAGATTTAGCAGCATTTAAACACGGATGACCTCACAGATTTGAAGCAAAAACATCTCTTGATCTACAAATAATTTGTTGATTTCGCAGCACTTGAGATTTGCACAGATATTGTCTTGCAATCCACCATTTCAATTTGACAATTTGAAGATTTAGTAGTACTTGAGATTTGATGAGCTTGAAAAATTGGAATATCTTGTTGAACTCGAAGGACTTGCGGATTTAATGATGACTTGAAGGATTGAGGGACTTTTTGTAGACTTGAAAAGCGTGAAGCAGAATTTCTCTAGTAGTTTGTTTGCTACAACTTGTGTCTATTTGTCTCCTTCTATTTGTGTGTCTGTTCTTATTTAGAATAGAAGCACTCTATTTATAGGTGAAATTAGGGTTTTTTCACCTCTTAATGGATTACTTGTGGCTTAGGAAACCTGCAAGCCAAGAGAAAGCATTATGTTAGTCCATTATGCTTTTCCAGCTCTTAAAGACAGATGTCGTTCTTCAAAAGTTGATTGCTCTTGGCTTTTTGCATTGCCTTCACCTTTAGTTGAAGTAGTTTCTACTAACATTGATTCTTTAGCACTAGGGTTGTGGAACTTTTTATTTTTGTCCGTGTTTTTCTCTTTCCAGCGGCCTTTGATAGGGACAATCATGCCATGATTAGCAATATTAAGTTCCAAATCATATGCTTTAGATTTTTCAAAAGTTTTAGGCTGGACTCCTTGAAGGATGTATGAAAGCTTCCAATGCATTTCTTGTATGCACATCTCTATAGAGAAAGGCTTAGACAACTTGTCCTTGCAACTTAAACTCAATGTGCACCACTAATCAATGTATTCCATCATTACCTCATTTCTCCATTGCTTTGTATTGATGAGTTCCGTCATACTAATAGTGCGATGTGCGCTATAGAAATGATTTAGGAACTCATTCTAATTACTCCCAACTATCAATTGTTTCGGCTTTCAAATCAATGTACCGATCGAAGGCATTTCCCTTCAAGGATTGGAAGAATTGCTTTAGCAGGAAATCTCCTTTAGTGTTAGCACTACCACAAGTCTCTATGAAATGTTCTATATACTGCTCTGGGTTACCTTTTCCATTGAACTATTGAAACTTTGAAGGTTGATAATCAAGCGACATCTTAGATTGCTAGTCCTTTTTAGGTATGGTTTCCAATAGAGAGATGAGAATTGTGACAGACTATCAAATTGTGCTTTGACAGAGTTGGAAATTATCTCTTGCAGTTGTTGAACCAAAAGAGAGGCAATAGACTGATATCCTCCATCATTTTCAAATGAAGTAGACTTGTCAAGATCTTCTTCTTTATTTTTTCCCTTGTTCGTCTTATTAGATAAATCAAAAGTTTTGTGATTAGATTCCATACCACTAGAACTTTTAATCTCTCCATTAGTTTTGCGATTTGAAGGTCCTTCTCTTCTATGACCCTCTTTAGATCTTCAATTGTTTTTGATATCTTGCTCACTTGTTTCTCTATGCTAGATGCACTTGTCACCATGGAAGATGCAAAGTTGATTCCTTAAGAGCTTCATTTAGAGGAATTTGAAGACTTGCCCCACATAGAAGATTTCTCACTGTAGGCAAAGAAATCCTCTTTGACAGTTAGTTGACTAGATCCAATGACTTCAACGAGATAGCAGATTTATGCTCACTTGCAAATCTGCCCCCAATCTTTTGTTGTATGACTTCAAAAATGAGTGATTGGATTAGAGTAAAGATCAAAAGCAGCTCCTTGAAACCTGAGGTTCTCTTGAGCAGAATTGGTTACTTGTGAAACCATGAAATTTGAGAAAATAGAGATGAAGGGCAGAGTTGGTCTCATTAGGCATCCAAGAAATTTGTTCAGACAAAATTTTGAGTATGTAGAAATGCAACTAAAAAATGAAAAAAAAAATTGATGAAAGGGAAAATAGCCAATTTAGTCCTCAAACTATTTCACTAAAGCCGATTTGGTCCCTTAACTTTTGATCGCATGAATTAAGTCCTTTAACTAAAATTTTTGTGCCAATTAAGGACCTAAATGGTGTTGCCTCCTAGAACGCATGTTTCTGTACCCAAACCAATGGCGAGGCAGGGGCTTTTTTTGGAAGCACAAAATACAATGTGTATGGGAAGTAAGAAATCAACCATTTTGGGACCAAATTGGGGGAAACCTTTGAAGTGAAATAGGCGAGCAAAATTAGGGCTTTTTTTTTTTTGAAGCAAATTGCCACCAATCGAGTAAGATAAGATGAAGGAAACATAGTGGAATGGAAAAGTTGGTTTACGGGCGACACAGTTGAGTAAGGAACAGCTCGAGAATGAAAACTCCGACGAAATAGCAGCGAGTATTTTTAGTAAGTCTTGGCCTGCTTATAAGTGTTTGAAGTTAATATTTTTCCTAATAAGTTAAAGTTTGTGTCTGAAATAACTGGTTGGTTATTGAATTACAGTTTCAAAGTTTCACTTTTCTAATTTCAATGATAGGGTTTTGGTACATATGAAATATGGGGTATGGCATGGTATGTGTAATGACTTGAGATGTGGGGTTTGGCATGGTATGTATAGTGGCCTCTCTTGTTACATTAGTTTCGATGGTCCCTTTGTTGTGAAAAAAACATTATGTTGTTGTTTCATGCTACTTAATTGGGTCATATGATAGTGACTGAGCATGTGGATGCCTAATTTTAAAAAAAATTTTGTCTTTTGTGCAAAAAAAAAAAAAAATTACAGGACATGAGTTGAACTGTTTTACACTAAAAATGTATTATGGTGGGGTATATTTTGGACCACCACAAGAAAAGTATATGGGGGCAGTATGAAATATTTGAAGGTGTTATTGCGAATATAGTTAACACATCACATCTCCATAGCTTCTACACTTTTGTCAGATGTGAAGAAAATGTCAAATTGCTTTATAGAGTTCCTGGTGGAGATTGTATCTTCAAATTTCATAATATAGAAGGTGAGGATGATGTTATAGACTTGGCGTCTATTGGGAAACAAATTGGTGTGGTTGAGATGTACTTGGTGCAAGAATTTCACATTAGATTTATTGATAGTAAAGTGGGTAGCTCTAATGTGGATATTGGAGAAGCTAGTGTATCAAATGAAGATGCTTTTTATGTTAACATCATGTTTGAGGTGTCTATCACATTTGAAGAAACCAATGCGCCAATTGAATTAATGGAGGAAGAAGATGGTTGCGGGGTTGAAGAAGATGCACAATCAGATTTTACAGAAGATGAAAGTTTGGTCGACAGTGATTATGACTTTAAAGATGATGAAGATGATTTCATTTTCATGAAATCTGTTGTCGGTGCCAATAAAGAGCTTGAAAAAGCAAAAGAGATAGTAGAAACAATTGCTGTTGAAGGAAAGAATGAATGTAAAAAAAAAAAAGAACAAAAAAGGCCGGCTATTGGAGGATTTAGGCAACAAAATAGGGATGATAAAACTGATGACTTCAAGTTATATGATGGAGAAAATATTGAAGTGCATGAAGAATCAGAGTCAATCAATTCTGAAAAATTAAATAGCAATAGTGAAGCCTCGGATGAAGATAGCTTAAAGAGGAGGAAGCCAAGGTACATAAGGTTGACTTGAGCATGATATGGTGGATCAAAATTCTTTGTTGGGCTGTTGTTTGATGATAAAAAGATATTTAAAGGAGCTATTGATTATTATGGAGTCAAATAGGGTAAACATTTTAGGTGGGGTAAGAATGACACTAGTAGAATGCGGGCTAAATGCAATAGTGTAAATTGTGGCTGATTCATTTATGCTTCAAAAGAGGTTGATAGTGACGCCTTTGTTATTAGAACCATGGGACTATCTTGCAACTGTGGTAGGACTTTTCACCACAAGCGTGCCAATTTGGGTTTCCTAAGTAGACACTATATGGACTTTCTTAGATGAAACAAGAGGGTGAGTGTCACGGAATTTAAGGACAAGGTGTACTTAGAGTTGAATGTGGGCATAACAAGAGATAAAGTGAGTAAGACCTTTATGAAGGCCAAGCTTTTGATCCATGGCAGCTACAAACAACAATACACAAAGCTGTAGGACTACTACGAAGAGTTGCTAGCTTGCAATCCTAGTTCAACTATGCATATGAAGACAGTGGTTGATGATATAAGTGGTAATGAAAGATTTCAGAGGATATACATATGCTTTGAAGCATTGAAAAAAGGCTTCAGGGCTCGTTGTCGACGATTGGTTGGTGTAGATTATGATGACCCCACTGCCCCCTAGGGGGTATCCAAAGTTTAGCGGATCGCTTGCTTAGATCTCGCCAGGACTCGCTCACGTATTTCAAAAAAATAACTTACAACCATAGAAAATAAGCGAAACACAATTTCCAATCTTAAAATATACATTGATGCTTAAATTCAGCTCCACGGCTCATACATGCCCAAATATATCAAAATTTTTAAAATCCAGATACATTTAATCCTAGACGAGTACTAGCACGAGTGCAATCGTAAAAATTCAAAACAAACTAGACTTTGCTAGCCTGTACCAGTTCCCACGCCCTTGCTTGTACCCCCTGTAAAGAAAACAAATCTCATAGAATGAGCTAAAACTCAGTGAGGTTCCAAAACTTGATGCAGACCCAAATAGCAAGTTGACCATGATTTAAAATCACTAATATCAAAATAGCGAGCATATGAAGTAAAAAAAAAAAAGTAATAACGCTTTGTAAAGCCAAATACTGGATATTTAACATGTCAAGTAAAAGGATGCAATCGCTATTTCCAAATAGCTCCGCTATAGCTTGATCAAGTAGTAGTTGACTCTGCGTCAACTTTCAAGTAAAGTAACCAATTCAGTAGTGTTCCGCTTAACGCCAATCTGTCCACCATTCAACCCTTTACTGGGCTTGAACACCAAAATAAACATATGTGATAATACTCGAGTATATCGATTATCCGAGAAGGTATCAATCCACTCGACAAAACAAGAGACTCAGGGTTCGTTATCTAATCGACCAGGCCTTTTGCTGGCTCGACTGGATTAACTAACCTCAGGGTTTCTGGAATTCCAGAGTGTTCACGCATAGACAAGTATATCAAGTCATGTGTACTCAAGGCACAATAACAAGTCATGTTTAGAACAAGTGCGATAAAGTACACCCTGATATGTTCGAACAAGTCAAATATTGTCCAAGCACATTGGTAAAACATGTAAGAGCAAGTATCAAGGACAAACATGCACTTGGAAGCACTAACCAAAGGCCTAGTGCATTTCAAGGTCACGCTCAGGTGTAACTCCTTGGATGGAGTCCAAATCTGCGATAAAATATTATTCAAGAGTTTAAAATCAACTAGGATTCAAAACATAGGAGTTTCGCTTCAAGAAAATCAAGTAAACGAAACTTGTTTAAGTAGTATTCAAATTACTTATCAAACTCTAGAAAATTCATGCTCGCTCGTTTAGTTTCGATAAAGAAGTGATTTAGATTTTTGAAGTCGCACTTGGTATAAAAAATCGAGAAAATCGTATTTTTTAAGGGTTGCTATTTTCACTTTTTTCAAGGGTACGAGTTTCGGTGAAATTTCAGTTTATATACCTCTATCAAAGAAAACTCGAATACCTTAGATAAACCAAATCCAATTTGACTTCAAATCTTCGTTCAAGTCGCGAGTACATACGCCGAACCCTCGAGTGAAAATTTAGGCAGCATGCCCTTTGTATTTAGCTATTTTTCAGCCACTTAGGGCTTCATTTCTTTCCTCAACTCAGCCCAAATTCAACATATAAGCAAGCTTAACACGATAACTCTTCAACTAGGCTTAATATCATCCAAAGACAAGTCAATTCTAGCGATGAACCCATCAAGATCAAAGCTAGAAATCAGTTTTAAAGAAGAAATTATAAATGGCAGATTTGTCATCCTTCGGTGTTTTGGTCATAACTGCAGTTAGGTATATCGGATCAAGGTAAATTTTATGGTGTTTCGAAGTTAAGACATAAACTACATTTATTATGAACATCTCCAAAGCCAAATCATGCCTTTTCATGGTCAAAAATTGAAATTTCAGAGAAAACAGAAAGCTGTAGGTTAACTAGGGCATTTGGGCAGTCAGGGTATTTTAGTCATTTCACAAGCTACAGTGCTCATATTAAACTGAAATTATCTGGGTAGAAAGCTAACTCAAATCTCTACAACTTTTATGTTTTGAGTAAGAACTGATTTGGCCTTTATCATGGACGAACATACAGTTCAAGTTGATTCCAAAAACAGGGCAAAACATATCAAATGCTGAAAATTCAACTTTTAACTCTACAAAGTCACAATCAAGCCCATAATCACTTCACAAGTTCTATTTCCTAGCTTAATAACACCATTTACTAGGTAACCAACAATAATCAAAGCTTAAAAATGCAAACCCTAACTAAACATTCCACTACACCATCAAAACTACACAATCAACCATAGCAAGCCAAGATTAAAAGCTTCTATACCAAACTTAGCAAGATTACGCAAGAGAAATGGAAGTTTAAGCCTTACACCTTTCAAAAGCTTCTTGCAAGTGAAAAACAAATCACTATCTTCCAAAAATTTCACTACACCAAGCTTTCCAATCACCAAGAGGTAGGTTTAATCAGTTTGGTTTTGTTGATTTCACTCAAACAAGGCTTGATTCAAGGTTGAAGTTGCAAACTTTCTTCTCTCTTTTTCCTCCTCTCACTCTCGGCCAACAAGGAAAAAATGAAGGAGAAAAGAAGCCAATTTGAAGATAAGAAGGAAGGAAATTTGTTTAGTCAAGATTGGTTTGATTTCCGCCAAGTGTCATTTCATGGTTTAATCTCAAAATTTTTTCCTTTTCCCTCTTTTCTTAAGTAAAAATTGTGGCCACTTTAAGGGTTAATTGAGGGCTAATTAGCTCAATTAAAAACAAGGAGATTAAGGTAATAAAGTAATGTTCAACTGGTGTATCCAATCGGTAGCAAATGGTGCACGTCGGTTTAAGCCGATTTTCCTTAATTCGCGTGTACTAGTGTTTTCACTTGTGATTCATTTACTTATTATTAACACTTCTAATCACACACTTTTTCTTATCTAATACTCATTCTTATCCACCAAATTTAGTATATACACCTCACCAAATGATCACACTACCAAAATGCGCAAAAATCCTAATTTGTCTAACTATAAAAGTGCAAGTAAAACTTTCAATTCTATTATGTATTACAACTATTGAGGGAATAAAATTAGTAGTAAAGAAATTATAAAATAATTTATTTAAAATAAGAGGAAATTATAAGAAAATATGAGCAAAATTTCAAGTCGTCACACTCTCTTTCTCTTACACAAAAATCCGGGTTGCACATAGATGGTTGCCACTTGAGGAGTCCACATCCGAGATGCTATTGGGATTGATGCCAACGACTGCATCTACCCCATTACATATGCAGTAGTGGAAATTGAGAATAAGAGCTCATGGAAGTGGTTCATGGAGTTGTTGAAATATGACTTGTATATTTATGAACAAAAAACATGGACCTTCATCAGTGATAGACAAAAGGTATTTACAATCTTGTTGTTTTTGGGTTACCTAGGCTGGCTAGGTTACCTATTGCTCTATTACCAGGACCTAATGCTTGGAGGGATTCTGGTAAGATTCCGATCCTACTGCCTAAGAAGTTGAGACTTCCTAGTAGGCTAAAAAAAGCAAGGAAAAGGGGATTAGATGAATCTTGAAAAAGTAGTAATGGAATGACTAAGCTGTCAAGAGTGAGAATTACTAAACTAAGCTGCTCAAAATGCCATAAAAAGGGACATACAATAAGGAAATATCCATTGGTTATACCAGCCGAGCAGTTTGTTGGCCATGGCACTGGAAGGGGTCCTTCTCTCAACAGTAACAGATGCAGCAAATGTCAAGGGTATGGTCACAATCGAAAAACATGTCTAACCAATCATTCTGAGGGCCACCCTGATGTTGTAGGGACTAACTTAGATCATAGCCAGGCTGGTATATGTTCTCTTTTGCACATTTTTCAACACTACTACTCTACCAAAATTCATATAACCTTTGCTGTTTTCTCTAACTTTTAAAATTTTCCCATATCAACAAGCACAACCAAGGGTGAACAACCTGTTACTGGCTAACGATAACCTCCTAAAGGCTACCAAGTGGACATAAAGCTGCTGTTCATAAAAAAAAATGGTTAATTACTTTGAGGACATATGGCTAGTCATAATTAAGTTATGTTTCATTTACTTTGAGGACCTACTTAACTTAAATTCAATATTATTTTCATTTCTTGCTTTGTAGTTTCAAGTGCACAACAACAACTAGTACTTTCCACTGAAGTTACTAAACCAAAGAAGTAGAACATCAAATGCTACTTTTGTCGCACTCCAAGGCATGACAAAAAGACATCTCCTTCTATACAAGCACAAGGTTGGAGAATAAGGAAGGCGAAAATGGATGCTTATGGTCCCTATGTTGAATTAGTTGGAAAAAAGTGAAGAACCAAGCAGAAAGTAGGTTTTTTAGCATTGAAATGAACTTTTCATTTCCTCCATAAGTCATTCCAATGACTAATACTTGTTGATCATATGCAGGCTCATAAACTTATATATGAACCAGATGATGACAATAAACCAGGAATAACACAACTTGATAGCCATGCATGTGCGATGAAAAAGCTCCACTTAGTTTCACTATTATTGGACCTGTCTCCAAAAGGATGAAATTGTAACTTGCTGTTGGCTCTTGTCCAAGATGATAGAGCGTGACTAAATTTTGTGGCACTGTTGTTCTTTGAGTCAACCCACATTTTGTATAGCTTTTGTTAACATGGTTGAACCTAGAATTGTGTTTAGCTTTTGTTAAGTTACAATTGACTTCTTTAGTGAATAAGTGCTTTTGTTAATGGCTGGAAATGCAGTTGACAATATGTAGTTATAGTTTTAGTTTTATGTACTGTGTAGGCATTAAAATGGCAGTTCGTTGGCAGGTGAGATTATTCATTTTTAAGGCAAAACACTATTGAAATTTTTTCAAATTTTAATACAATATAATGTTATAATATCCAACCTGGCCTTATATACCATACAAATTATCATGTCCAAGAACAAGAATAAATAGATGCATCTTTACAAACAAGAACATTCCATTACATATCAACCTGGTCTTACACAAGTTTGCACCTACACAGTTTTCTAGAAACATGCCTAATTAGTTTAAACCTACTAAAGGCTTTTTCAGCAACTAGACTATTTTTGATGCAGCATTTTGAGTCCTAGTTCCATGGGCTTTCTTCTTGCATTGTGAACCCCCATTGCCATTAATAAGATGTAGCCTCCTACCAGTGCCAACATCAACATCTTGGTTTTTTTTTTCAATTTTTGAATTTTTATCCTCATTTCCTTGTTGTCTCCTTTGATTTTCCTTAGTTCCCTTAACAATTTAACAATCATGTTATTCGTATACTCCAGCAAGGGTGGATCATACGATAAAAAAAAGTTGCAAGAATGAGATGTCTGCATTAAAAGTTAATCCATCATTAGTAATAAAAATTAAATAAATACAGCCCAACCATTACGAAAATTATTAAAATTTAAGCATTTGGCTGGTCTCATTACACCGTAATTTCTACATCTACGGAACCTTCTTGATGGATTTGCTGTAGTCCAAGAAGACACTATTCTGCAGGATTCTTGGCAATGGCACTTCACGATTTCCTCTCCGTTGTAGTATTCAGTTTTTCCTCTACTAAATCCTTCGACATGCAAACTTCCATATGTCTCCTTCCTTGAAGATCAATTTGTAGCTGAGCTTACTGATCCCGCATCCAAATTTCTCCATCTGTTATGCACTTCAAAGGATGAACTTGAAGACATTTTAGTTGCAACCTTGAATTGGGAATAGGTGGAAGAACCCTAATTTCGTTTGGGTGACGACGCCGTATAGGTTCTCAATTGGCACAAGAATTTTAGTTAAAGGATTTAATTCATGCGATAAAACTTTAAGGGAACAAATTGGCTTTAGTGAAATAGTTTGAGAACTAAACTGGCAATTTTCCATTGACTAAAATTTCAATTTAATTACTTTAAAACTTAAAGGGTACAACTCCAACTTCTTATACAAAAAGGTAAAGTAAAAGTTTCCCCTTGACTCTTGCTCTTTTCTAGCGTAGACCTAAGGCAGCAAATCTGTAGACAATAATTTGATAATTGATCAAAAATTGCAAGAAACTTTGGCAGTTGAACACTTGAGCAGATTCCAAGGGAGAAAACGTCTCTGGAGTTATGAATAATTTGGAGATTTAGCAGCACTTGAACACGGATAACCTCGCTGATTTAGAGGAAATATGTGAGATCCCGATTCGTCCTTAATTTTGAATAAGGAATATTAGTGCTAAATTTTGCTATAAAATTTGATTTTAAGGATGATGGTAATTCTTTACATGTGATTTTGCTTTTTAGAATCGAAAAACCTTAATTTGGAATTTTATTAAAACCTAATGGATTTACACCTTTGATATTTTTACACAAAACCCTAGTTTACGTATTAATCATAAGTTTATGTGGTAGTAAATATTATGCATGCTAATGTATGTTTTCGTATAAGTAGATACCGGATTCGATTTCTATTATAAAGGTTAAGTAGGATTAGAAAGTTAAAAAGTCTTACACTAGTAAATTCCCTAGTGTTTTGCTAATTGAACAACCTTAAGTTGGGTTTAAAACCCTTAATCTAGCTAATGTAAAAAAAGATTGTGGTTTAGTTGCTTTTATGTGGAATAAGGAATAATTAAGGATGGGTGATTAAGATAATAAGGTGATTAGTGAAATGATTAAGTGTGACAAAGTATTTTGGATTAGAATAAGTTGTATCCTATGGAGTTAAGTGCAAGAGTTCCAAACATTTGTGGGCAAGAGTGTGAGAAAATAAAAAGGAAATTGCAAGGACTAGGAAGTGAATAATCATCTTTTATGTGATTGGTTGGTGGAAAATATCTACTAATGGTCTTGACTAAGTATTAATTCTAGAACATCCAAGAGAACACAAGACATAAACCAAATCAAAAACTAAAGAGAGAGAGAGAGAGAGAGAAGGCTTCAACTACTTCATCCATTTCTTGCACAAATCTTGTGATTCAACCATCCAAACTTGAAATCACTCCATAAAACTCCTTAGCTAGGTAGGATTGTGGAAGGTGGTGGTGTGGTTTGGAAAGAGGAGGTGCTAAGGTGCTTCTTTTCTTGAGTTTACAAGATGAGTTGTTAAGAACATTTCCCTTTAGCTTTGATAATGTTAAATTAGTGGCTTTAGTGGCTAGATATGATGACGTGTGGTGTGATTATGGTGTGTTTATGGTTGGAGGTGAAGTTTTGATGGATTTTGATTTATTATTGCTATTTTTCTGTTTTATATGATAATCATGGTTTAGTTATGGATTGAGGGTTTATTATGGTGTAAAATGAAGCTAATATATGTTGGATACGATCGGCTACGGAAAATTTCTGGTTAGTGCGGAAAATTACAGTTGAGGGTTGTGATTAACCCTGTTCTGCCCGAATCTGTTCGACCTAGTTAGAGGCCGAATTGGTCTTAGCACAAAACATAAAAGTTGTAGGGAATGATGTTTTATAGTTGTCTGCAAAATTTCAACTCAATCGGAGCAACATGGCCTGTGAAAAGATGGAATTACCCTGACTGCCATAGGATTAAAGTCAGTGAACAGTTTTGACAATGCACCAATCTGATAGTGTCTTTTCACCTTGATACATACTGAACTAGCATTTAGCCAAAACATGAAAGTTGTAGTTTCTTAAGTCCTTGTTATTCCTGCAAAATTTCAGGTCAAACGGATCAGTGTAGCTCGAGTTATAGCCAAAACACTTGCACCTGTTTTGAACACTGGATTGTGTTACGTTTTTGGATTTAGCCTCTGACCATGCTCGGTTTGCCTGGATAACATGCGAACTGGGTGTTGACCCTTTTATAAGAAATGTAGATCATGGTTTTAGCTTCAAAACGGTGTAAAGTGGGTCCAAATCCGAGTTCCGTAGCTCCAGTTATAACCAAAACAAGATTGGTTGTCAGAACTGCCTTTGAATTTGGACAGTTCTGACAGGAACTTTGGACCCATTTTTCACCCTACTCTGTATTGATTCAGGTTTTGGCCAAAACATAAAAGTTTTAGCATTATAGCATAGCTTTCTAACACCTTTGGAATTTCTTGATTCGGATTTGTGAGCTATGAGTTATGGTTTGGCAAACATACCTTGTCCGTCACCCTAAAGTGCGAACTTCTGGCACTGTTTTCCATACTTTCGACCTATTTCTGTTCAGATCCGAATTTAGGTGTCTTCACAAAAGTTGTAGCCTTTTCTTTTATCTTCAAGACGGTATCTCATACACTTTAATCCGACATTCCTAGCCCAACTTATGGTCAAAATAGTTTGGGACAGTAACTATGCCCATTTCCGTTTGCCAGCCGTTTCCATTTTCGTTTGCCGATTCCGCACATGCATGTGACAATTTTGCCGTTTTGTTTAATTTATACACTTTAGTAGTTGTTTGTGTGATAATATGGCTCAACCTTCTGCTACAGGCGGTGACGGGCTAGACGGAGCCGGTGGAGCCCACTAGCTGACGACTTGAATTCATTTTCGTACTTTCTCTCGTTATACTTGCTCTTTAGGTGAGTAATCAGGGTTTCTGTATAACTCAATATTAATATGAGTTTACTATGAAAATGGGCACTTAGGCGAGAGTGTACTTTATCACACTCGACCTAAACCCCATTAGTTGCTATTGATACCTGTGAAATATGTTTTTGTGATTTGTTATGGAGCATTTATTGCTTGAACCAGAGCATTTATTGCTTGAACCAGAGCATTTATTGTTTGAACTACGATTTTAGAGCATTTATTGCTTGAAAAATATTTTAGAGCATTTATTGCTCGTGACTTAAGCTGAGACTCATGGTCTCTCTATGTGGGATCCTTTAAGAGAAGCGAGCTGTGTGACTCAGGATCTCAAGAGTCAACCAGTGATCAACCTTAACAAATGAGTTGGTTTTGGAGCCACCCGTATCCTTACCATGTGGTGTTACTCTTTTGCTTTTGCTTTGCTCTCACTGTGCAAATATTAACATGTAAAAATTATATTTTTACCCCTGATTAGTCACTAAGCTTATAGCTTACCCCATTTTCTTTTGTTTTCCTTAGCAGGGGCCGACGTGGAGAAATTTTGGCACCATCACTAGTATAGTTGGGTTTTGTTTGTAACAACCGAATAGTTAATATGTTTTTCCCTATTATAGTGATCCATGTAAGGACCCTTCTTAGTGTCTACTCTTTGATTTTGGTTATAATCATAAGGATGTAATTGTATGGGTAGTTACTTTTGGGGATGTAAATAGAACTTTTTTGCTGATGTATATAATGTGAATAGTACTCTTTTGGTACTTTTAGCCTTTATTTGCTTTTGACTTCGAGTCCTAACGCGAGTTGGGCAGGCGTCTCGCCGATACCCTCGAGTTCGCCCTTGGGAGAATTGGGGGTGTCACAAAATACATTTCTTGATCTACAAATAATCCATTGATTTGGCAGCACTTGAGATTTGGGTAGATCTTGTCTCGCGATCTACCACTTCAACTTAACAATTTGAAGATTTAGTAGTAATTGAGGCTTTGATGAACCAAGGACTTGAGTTTTCCGATTTGAGTTTTCTTGACCTGATCATGCCGCGAGGGTCCATTACCTTGTTGTCACAGACCAAAAGCAAGATTATTATGAAGGGTTTGTGGAAGTTCTACCTTGACCACTATCCCTTCTGAGTAAAATCATTGAACTTTGGCTCAGTGGCTACAAAAAAGAACTAAATTCCTCTTTGGGTTGTATCCCTTCTAAGCCATACATTCCTTTTAGTGCCTTGACGATTTTAATTTTGTGGATATGCATTAATCTTAATCCATGATGGATGGATTATGTATAGGTTACACTAAAGAGAATTAATTATTGATGCTATCAAAAGTGAATTTATTTATCTTTCTTATATAAAATATCAATTGAAGAAGATTAAAGCTTGTTTTGTTTATTAAATTTTTATCAAGTTAGTAATCAATGGATTAGGTCTGATCTAACGGTCACAAATGATCCCAAACTCTATGGGCTTCCCATGTCTAAAGGTAATTGGGGGGGATGGGTTTAAGATATTTGGGATTGGGCCTAAATGGGACTAAATCCAACAATATGCCAACAAAAATGTGCATACTTGGGTATTGCTTAGGAGTCTCATGGGACCCAATCTATTGGGTTTTTGTAACAAATAATTTTATTTTTCCTCTACTCTTAATATCTTTAATCTATAGTTTTTCCATAAGAGAAATTTCTTTTTCTTTTTTAGCTGCCATTACCATCGTCTTCCATCATTTTCTCTTAGTTCCGTTCCCTTTGATTCTATGTTTGTAATAATGGATTTTCCCGTTTCCGTCTTTTATTAATACGTTACAGATGCTAGTCTACAATGCTCTCACTTGTGTTTCCTAATAGAAGTAAATATCATAGGTTGACTCTCTTTGACGTTCAAGTTTTTAGTGTGATGAATTTTTTACCATTCTTTTTTGTTTTTTCCTTTTGATTGTTGCTAAAGCCAGTAAATTATTTGAAGATATTAATTTGTCCCGACCGTTTTCTCTTGGTATTATAAGTAAAATACTTTGATACTTAAATAAAAAAGAATTAAGTCTAGTTGGTATAACACTAAAAAGAATAATGATAGCAATTTTTTTTTTAAATTGGTGATTAGATGCAACTCATTTATATTTTCTTTATATTCGCCTATCAAATTAATACTATTATTAATTTTTTTGGTTCAACAATTTAAGCAAAAGACTAAAATGAAATTCGAAAAATATATATATTTTGAGAAATTATTGCCTGAGGAATAGAGAGAAGTATATAGACTTCTTTTATAAGTAAAGAGAGAAGAGATATACCAAAAAAAAAAAGGCAAAATCAAATTTATTAAGTATTTGATATGTATCAATATAGGATTAACCCATTTTAGTCCCTGGCCCCCGACATATTGGTCCCATGACCTATACGGGACTGCTTGGACATAAGCTCATATTTTCCAGCCTCATTATTTAAGTCCTATCCAATTGCCCCTCATCCCACCTGTTAGCCATTTCTAGCCTAACCTACTAAATATATATGACCTTTGATGCATGAAATGACATACGAGGTAAAGGTAGAGAAGGCTTGCATTATCTACTTTGGTAAAGGAAAATAACAAAGAAGGAAGGTTTACAGGTTTATTTTAGGTTGGATTTTTCCTTTTTCTCTTTTACTTTTGCTTTTTTTTTCTTATTATATTCTATTTATTAGTAAACTCTATGATGAAGTCATGAATATTAAGAGCAAGCTTTTAATTCCAGAAATTGTATGAACATGTTTTTGCTGATAAAGGCCATTCCATTGTGTACAAATGAGAAATCCCTCTCAGGGGTTGACTAATAATGTTATTTATATGGACAAATTACACTTTACCCCTTGTGGTTTAATATTTTTGTACATAACTTCCTATAGTTTCAAAATCTATACATAACCCCCTCATAGTTTGAATTAAAGTGTCAAAGTACCGGAATTTGCAATCCATAACAGAGTCACCTAAAATATCAAAAATACCCCTATGTAAAGTTAAAATTTTTTTTATTAATCACATAGGGGTTATGTTTATATTTTAAAAATCATAAGAGGGTTACATGATAAAACATTAAACTATAAGGGAGTTATATGGTAAAATATAAAATCATATGGGATTACTGCTTCATGTATATTATGTTTATATATTTTTGTCATTTCAGCCATTTTAATTTTTAAACAAGGGTAATTTCAACATTTTTAAAGGTTTCGTTACGAATAATCATCATCATCCATGGCCGCAACATATGAATCATATTAAATCAGAAAAATCAGGAATAAATAGAAAATGTCATCAATTTCAACCAAAATCATGAAATAACACCTAATATCATCTCTTAGACTACCACAAGTCATTAATTAAACATCATTAGATAGAGGAGAGGGGTTCCTTCACTACTCACCTTAGAACCAAAGAAAAGAGACCACTTAGCACCTTAAGCTTCCAAACAACTTTACTAATCACCTCACAACCACTCACTTTAGGGTTTTTATGGAGTAAAAGCAAGATTAAACTGTTGGTTTGTTGAATTTGAGCAAGATTGGAGTAAGAATTTGGAGAGCTTTTTCCCTTTCTTTTGTTTTAAGTGGCCGGCCACAAGAAGCTTAGAAATGAAGAGTTTTTGGTCAATTTTTGGGTTTATTTAGTAAATGGTAAAAAGGTGAATAGTAGTCAAAATGCAAGATTTAATCATATGGTGACAGTTGTCACCCTATTTAATGCATGCATATCACTGTTCGGTTCCTCTCACACTAATCCACTTAGTAATCTCTAATTATCTCTCAGCACCAGATAATTTAAATCCAGTATCCAAAACTTAACTTAGTTGGCCGAATTTTTCCGAACTTTCCGCACTAGCGGGTCCCATATCCGGTATACGCTCATAATTTCTCAAAAACTAATCGATACTAGAAAAATCATCTACAAATGATATTTACTCATAAAAATTATCGAAAAAATTTTTCTAATAAAGAAAATGCAGAAAACATGCCATTAAAGAGAATAAAACCTAGAAAATGAGAAAATTACGGGTTCTCACACTTTCTCCCCCTTAAAAGAATTTCTCTCTCGAAATTTCTCACCTTAACTCACGAAAAGTTCAGGGTATTTCGTTTGCATCTCTTCTTCCACTTCCCAGGTAACTTCCTCTATCCCATGGTTTCTCCATAATATCTTAACCAAGGGAATCTGCTTGTTTCTTAGTTCTTTGACTTTTCGGTCAAACACTTGGACAGATTTCTCTTCGTAAGCAAGCGATTCGTCTACGTCGATCTCTTCTGGTTGTAAGATATGGGATAGGTTGGGATAGTACTTCTTGAGCATCGAGACGTGGAAGACGTCGTGAATTCGAGAGAGACTGGACGGCAGCTCTAATCGATACATGATCGTTCCTACCCTCTGGAGGATCTTGTAAGGTCCAACGTACCTCGGTTGGAGTTTCTTTCCTCTACCTACTGTGAGGCTCCGTAATGGTGTGACTTTAAGAAACACATGGTCTCCAACTTCGAATTCCAAGTCTTTTCTTCGATTGTCTGCATAACTCTTTTGTCGGTTTTGAGTTGTTTGGAGCCGTTGCCGTATCAACTGGACCTTTTCTCGCGCCTCTTCCATCCATGGAATAGTTGCTGGATCTAGCGCGTTTCTCTCGCCAACTTCATCCCAATAGATCGGTGACTGGCATTTTCGTCCATATAGTGTCTCGTATGGAGCCATTTGAATCGACGAATGGTAGCTGTTGTTGTACGCAAACTCTACTAAGGTCATGTGTTGATCCCAGTTGCCTCCAAAATCCAGAATGCAAGTCCGTAGCATGTCCTCGAGAGTCTAGATTGTCCGCTCTGATTGTCCATCCGTCTGAGGGTGATAAGTCGTGTTCAACTTGAGTTTAGTTCCCAGAGTTTCTTGAAATTTCTGCCAAAATCGAGATACGAACCGGGGATCTCTATCGGAGACGATGCTCACAGGAACGCCATGTAGCTTCACAATCTCATCCATGTACAACTGAGCTAACTTGTCCATAGAATACTTCATGTTCACCGACAAGAAATAGGCTGACTTGGTTAATCGATCGACGATAATCCAAACGGCATCGTGCCCTCTTTGCGTTCGCGGCAAATCTGAAACGAAATCCATTGTGATGTTTTCCCATTTCCACTCGGGTATCTCCAGGGGTTGTAACAAACTCGATGGTTTTTAATGCTCTGCCTTAACTTGTTGGCAAACGAGATATTTCTGCACGTATAAAGCAATTTCCTTCTTCATATTGTCCCACCAATAAGTTCCTTCCAGGTCTTGATACATCTTACTACTACCCGGATGGATTGTATACTTAGACCGATGGAATTCCTCTAAAATCTTCGTTTTCAATGATTCATCTTTCGGCACCACTATTCGGTTCCGGTATCTTAAAATATCCTCAGGACTAAAGTTGAAATCAGTTGTTTCTCCTTTTCCCATTTTCTCTCCTCACTTCGGTACCTTCAAATCCTCCTTTTGCGCTTTTTTAATGCGTTCCAGTAGAGTGGAGGTCACCTTAACATTGCCAAAACTCACCTTATGACTCCCAAGACAGGGTTTTCACTCACAAACAGATTTTAACAAATCCCACTCTTTGATCATCAACCCTGCTATTTGAACCTTACGACTCAAGGCATCGGCTACTACGTTTACCTTCCCCGGATGCTAGTTAATTGTACAGTCGTAATCTTCCAGAAATTCCATCCACCATCGTTGCCTCATGTTCAATTCCTTCTGTGAGAAAAGGTACCTAAGACTCTTGTGGTCCGAGTAAACCTCAAAAGTCACCCCATATAGGTAGTGCCTCCACTTTTTTAGCGCAAAAACAACGGCGGCTAGTTCTAGATCGTGGGTCAGATAATTCTGCTCGTAGAGTTTCAATTTCCTAGAGGCAAAAGAGATCACATTACGGCTCTGCATTAAAACGCATCCCAAGCCTTCTCGCGACGCATCAGTATACACAGCAAATCCGTCAACTACGTTAGGCAAGACTAGCACTGGAGCCATGGTCAATCTTTTCTTTAACTCTTGAAAACTTGTTTCACATCGAACATTCCATACGAACCGACCATGTTTCTTCGTCAGGTCAGTTAAAGGACCTGTTAATTTGGAGAAGTCTTTAATGAAACATCGGTAATACGCAGCTAACCCTAGAAAACTGCGGATCTCTGTGAGGTTTTCTGGCCTCTTCCAATTGGTCACGGTCTCTACTTTTGCCGGGTCAACCAAGATGCCTTCGTGGGAGATTACGTGCCCTAGGACAGCGATTTTCTCCAGCAAAAACTCGCACTTACTGAACTTGGGGTATAACTGATGCTCCCTTAGGGTCTGCAAAACAACTCTCAAATACTGCTCATGCTTCTCGCGAGTTTTGGAGTAGACCAAAATGTCATCAATAAAAACAACGACAAATCGGTCCAAATAGGGCTTAAAAATCCTATGCATTAGGTCCATGAAGGCGGCAAGAGCATTGGTTAATCCGAAGGGCATAACTACGAACTCATAATGCCTATATCTCGAGTTGAAAGCGGTTTTCAGAATATCTTCTCTCCTAATCAACAACTGGTAATACCCTTGGCGGAGGTCCAGTTTCTAGAAGACCACTACTCCTTGCAACTGGTCGAACAACTCATCAATGTGGGGCAGTGGATATTTATTCTTAACCGTGACGTTGTTCAGGCCCCGGTAGTCGATACATATTCTCAAACTTCCGTCCTTTTTCTTGACAAACAGGACAGGAGCTCCCAAGGAGACCCACTCTCTTGAATGAATCCCCGTTCCAGAAGGTCTTGTAATTGCAACTTTAGTTCCTTGAGCTCCGCGGGGCCATTCGGTATGGGATTTTTGAGATAGGTGAGGTTCCAGGTAACAGATCTATCTTGAATTCTATCTCCCTTTCCGGAGGTAGAGCTACTAACTCATCAGGGAATACATCCGGAAATTTCCTTACTATGACCACGTCCTCCACCTTTAACCTATCTGTAGAGATGTTAATCAGAAAGGCTAAAAATCCTTGCACCTCTCTACTTAGCAGTTTTCTAACCTGAATGCCCGAAATCAAAGCAGATGAGACTAACCTACCCCTTATGTCCAACCTTAAGGTTGTCTCACCAGGGATGCGGAATTCTACCATTTTCGTTTTACAATCCAATTGGGCATTATACCTGACTAACCAATCCATACCCAAGATCACATCATACCCCTTTATAACCAAGATTATCAAGTCCCCTAACAATCTTTTCTCTCCTACCCACACTTCACAATCCCTATAAACCATACTAGTAACCAAACGTTGATTTCCCGTAGGTGTACTAACTTCTAGGTCGTATGGTAAACCAGTAGATTTTATATCGATACCACACATGAAATAAGGGTTAACAAAGGAATGAGTGGCACCAGAATCTATTAAAACTTTGGCAAAGCGGTGGAAAATAGGGGTCGTACCTTCTACGACCTCTGAGAACTCTGGGACCTGTTGGGGCTCTAATGAATACACTCGAGCTGGCACCTTCGGTTTGGACCCATCTCCCTTAACTGGTCCAGCATTGGCCCTCGGCGGTGGTTGGCTCCCCTTTCCGTCTTGTTTTAGGATCGGGCAAGTAGCCAACTGGTGGTCTGCACTTCCACATCGCAGACATTTGCCCTCCTTCCTCCAGCAGTTATCTTCCGTGTGGTTTGGGTTCCCACAATGCCCACAGGGACCACGAGGTGCTGAAGCTGAGCCTCCCTGAAAACTTCCTCTTTGGCCTCGCCCAACTTGGCCACCCCTAGACGGAGTTCCTCTGCCTGTACCCGACTGTCGTCCACCTCCCATTTCTAGTCCAAACTTGGAGGGGGTACTCTTCTCACCCTGTCCTGAACTACTCCCAAGAAAATCTCGCTTCTTTGTCTGGAAGTTCCGGACTTGCAACCTAGCACTCTCTACCTGTTGGGCCTTCTCCACGACGTCGCTAAAAGCATTGATTTGAGCCACTGCGAGGTCCTTCTGGATTTCGACATTCAAGCCCTGGATAAAGCGCCTGATCCGCAGTTGCTCGGTCATGATCAGCTCAGACGCAAATTTAGACAGGCGGGTGAATTGACTCTTGTATTCCACCACAGATTGAGCCCCTTGACGGAGTCGGATGAACTCGTCTTCCTTCCTCTCCTGAACTAGAGGAGGGAAGAATTTCGCGTTGAATTCCTTTATAAAATTCACCCAAACCCTGGGCGTTTGTTTCCGTTCCCATTTTTGCCGTATTACGTTCCACCAGGAACGGGCCGTCCCTTCCAGCTAGAAAACGGCAAAAGTCACCTGCCGTTCTTCAGTGTAATGCAAGGCCGCAAAAATATCGACCATCTTCTCGAACCACTTTTCGGCGACATCTGGGTCGGACCCCCCAATAAACTTGGGTGGAGCAAACTTTTAAAATTGTTTGAGAACTCTGTTTTCACTCTCGATGTGATTGCCAGGATTTTCAGGGTTAGGAGTAGGGTTCTGACTCTATTGCTGCACCACTTGTGCCAGCAGATTGGTCAATTGCTGCATAGCGGCAGCTATTTGCACGTTGGGGTCAGGATTAGATCCAGATGAGGTTTTTCCAGTACCCCTGTCCGGCGTGGGTTGCCTATTTCCGCGCCCACGTCCCGGTCCACTCCGTGTACCTTCCATGAAGTCTATTTGGTTTAGGTAAATGTACTAAACCAATATAATAACAATGCATGTAAGTAAAACCCAAAAACTTTTACAATAACATATATATATACACTCCAAACAAGGTCAAACAACACACATATGAACAACCAGTCAGGTCAAGTACAGTCAAATCAAGTACAAACATAGACAATCCCCGAGGGAATGGCCTCATCAAAAGAATATACACGTAGCTAATCCAAACGTACAAAACGATTAGCTAAGGCTCTTTTCCCTATCCGCCCTATATACAGAAAACAAAACTATCCCAAAACCCTAGGAGTCGTGACCTAGTCCGTCGACGGGCTAGTAGACCCACCCGACGGGGTGGATTCGACCCCAGCCCCGGGCCCCGCACACGAGGCCTCGTCGCTCTCGTCATCGGTCAAATCATCACAGAGGTGCAGAATCGACTCGGCTCGACCCCTAACCTTCCGCGCTCGCTTAGTCTCACGCTCACGTGCCTCCTTAAGTTGAGTGCACAGGTCATCCACCCGATCCTCTACCTCAAGCACATCGTACTCTAAATCCTTGATTCGTTTGGCTTGTTTCTCATTGTCTGCCCTCAACTGATTCACCTCGGTCTCAAGCCTAAAGTTATCTGCGGCCAACTCCTTACGTTCCTCCGCCACAGCCAACACTAAGGCATTAGGGTAGACGTACGTGTGTCGACACTCGCAACGTCGGAGGCGATTAGTTAGGCTCCAACGCAAACGGCTCCTCTGGGCCGGATCTGGTACGGAATCACCGGAACCACCCCCTGCGGTCGCTCCCCAGTAGGGCTATCACTAGGCTCACCACTTCCGTCCATCCTACACCAAAAGAATAATTATCATCAATAATCTTAACAGACACAATCAAAAGAATCCTCAAATCGAACATTTCTAATATACCCAGGCCAATTCAAACCTAGGCTCTGATACCACCTATGACAGCTCCACCTTCCCCTAAGGCGAATCAAAGGGGTTAGCGGACTGCCTGCCCAACTCTCGCCAAGACTAACGGTTCAACTTACATCGATCTAAATCGTTCCGGGACATACCAACGCGCGTAAATAAGTCAAAATCACAAAATAAGAAAAATGAAAATCGAAGCCGACCATGAACAGTACCGGCCACGTCAGAATCCGACCAAATATCACGCAAATATACACATTTTGAAATTCAACATTTACATACCAAAATGGCATACAAAATTATCCCATAAGTTTATACATGTACGGTTGCAAATTACAATTCAACGATGGGTTGGGTCAAAATGAGTTTAGGGTTTTGCCCAAAAGGAGCTATTCAAAATATATTTGCACATAAGCTTGACTCGGCAATCCATATTCAACGCCTTTCCAAAAGTATTCAATTTTCTGTAAGGAAAACAAAAGGAATAGAGTGAGCTTACGCCCAGCAAGATACTATCACTCAAGCAACCAAGTTCATATAGGCATAGAGTTTTTCAATCCAATTCATCAAAAGTAAGCCAAGAGCACGCATCAATAGGGTTGATAAAAGGATACGGACGGCTCTCAAGAGCCCATTTCCTCGCTTATATGCTTGATCGGACATCATTGACCCTCCGTCAATGTTTACAAAGCAACCTACCGTAGACTCCACTTTACTTCCATTCCTTCCACCTAACATACCCCTACCGGGTCCGAACTCCAAACAGTAGAAATTTGATAATACTCGAGTATACCGGACTCAAGAGTCTCATTACTACAAGATTCCATATAACAGTCCCCATGGCTCATCAATTTTCACGACCAAACCCTTGCCGACTCGATTCAATCGACTACCAATGAGGTTGAACTCAGTAGTAACAGTAATGGCCGTTGGATACTCGTCCAAATGACATCAAATCAAGTATATCATGTATTATTTAAATACCACAGTGAAACAGTAAACAGTCGTACATAGTACCAAAAGGGATAAGAGCGATCAAGTACACCCTCACTTTAATCAGTTTCAATGGCCAATAGGCCCTCAAGGCATCAAGTTCAAGTATAGCAAAGCCACATTATAAACAAACAAGTGAGTAGTACACTTACCAAGCAAGCAAGTTAAATTTCATCAATTTTCGCCCAAAGAGCGTCTTGGACCACCGTCACGTTCTAAAATATTCAAATAAACATAATAAGACTCAATTACAAGTCATAACCAAATCCACATACCACCAAAACAAGGTTCCACTAGAATGTATAAGTACTAAAGTAAACTAGAAAAAGTCCGGAAATGAAGTTAAACTTTAAACCCTAAAAGCAGTTTTTGACATTATTTTGCGGTTTTGGCACCATTGGCACTACGATTATCGGATGGAGGTGCAATACACACCATTTCGAAGCTAAAATATAGGGTTACAATGTTGAAGAAGGCCACCCAATCCAGTTTCTAGTGCAACCAGATCAAAAATTCAATATACTAAACCAGAACCGCAAAAACAGGTAAACAAACCGCATTCTGGTTAACGAACCGTAATTCGGGCTACCTAAGTCCAAATCAAGTGATTCGAAAGCCATCCGAAAGCTAAGACACCAGGCTACATTTCTTAAGAAGATGTCAACACCCAAATCAGAAGTATTCCCAACTAAATTAACCAATTACAGAAGCAATTATCAAGTTCGGGTAGAAACAGGGCAGTAAGGGTATTTCGGTCTTTTCATAAGCTACACTACTCCTATTGGCCTGAAATTTTGCAGGCATCTCTAAAATATCATTCCCTACAACTTGAATGTTTTAACCCAAGGTTAATTCCGCCTCTAACTATGATGAACAGTGCCGGGCAGAAAGGGGGTAATCGAAACCCTAACTTCCGAAATTTCCATTCAATACGGAAATTTTCCGCAAATAACTACAATTGACACACTAAGGTTTCATTCCAGATCATTTCCAATCATCATCCATGGCCACAACATATGAATCATATTAAATCATAAAAATCAGAAATAAATAGAAAATGTCATCAATCTCAACCAAAATCATGAAATAACACCTAATATCATCTCTTAGGCTACCACAAGTCATTAATTAAACATCATTAGATAGAGGAGAGTGGTTCCTTCACTACTCACCTTAGAACCAAAGAAAAGAGACCACTTAGCACCTTAAGCTTCCAAACAACTTCACTAATCACCTCACAACCACTCACTTTAGGGTTTTTATGGAGTAAAAGCAAGATTAAACGGTTGGTTTGTTGAATTTGAGCAAGATTGGAGCAAGAATTTGGAGAGCTTTTTCCCTTTCTTTTTGTTTTAAGTGGCCGGCCACAAGAAGCTTAGAAATGAAGAGTTTTTGGTCAATTTTTGGGTTTATTTAGTAAATAGTAAAAAGGTGAATAGTAGTCAAAATGCAAGATTTAATCATATGGTGACACTTGTCACCCTATTTAATGCATGCATATCACTTTGTTTCCTCTCATACCAATCCACTTGGTAACCTCTAATTATCTCTCAGCACCCGATAATTTAAACCCAGTATCCAAAACTTAACCTAGTTGGCCGAATTTTTTCGAACTTTCCGCACTAGCGGGTCCCATATCCAGTATACGCTTTTAATTTCTCAAAACTAACCGATACTAGAAAAATCATCTACAAATGATATTTACTCATAAAAATTATCGAAAAAATTTTTCTAATAAAAAAATGCAGAAAACATGCCATTAAAGAGAATAAAACCTAGAAAATGAGAAAATTACGGGTTCTCACACCAAGTATTAATGGTTTCTTCGAGTTTGTCTAGGCCTCATACTAGAAGTTCTAAGTCAAAGTCCAAGAAGAACAACCAAGTAACCAAACCGTTCGAAGCCGTGGACAAGAAGAAGTACAAGGCAAAGAGCAAGTGTTTCCATTGTAACAAAGAGGGATATTGGAAGTGTCACTGTTAGGGTTACCTCAACAACCTTAAGGAGAAGAAACTTGATGAAACTTCTACTCAAGATATGTATATGATTGAGGTTAATATATCTATTTCTATTAATTCTTAGGCATTAGGTACCGAAAGCCAACCACTTGTTTATAGCAAATAGTTAGGCACTAGGTCCGCAAATTTGTAAGTAAACTGTAAGAAGTCCATTCAAATGCTTTATTGTAAAAAAAAAAAAATCATGTTTTCACTAGTTGGTTGCAATTGTAGAATTAACTATGTCATCGTTAACTCAAATTTTATATTGTTACACCAATATCCTATTAAATTATTATATACATCATATCAGTTACAAAAATTTTTAAGATAAGAGCAATTGTTTTGTGATGATCACTATTAAAATGAAGAAAAGCTACAAATATCACTCAATGCTTGTTTCTTAAATTTTTTCTTCTCTATCACTATTCAATTGGTAGTCTGAGAAATATTTTTCATAGAATGATGTAATAGGTTATGTAGTGGACTAAAAGCTTTGTATAAAATTATATTTTTTATGTGTTATAATACATTTCAATAAAAATTTTCATAGAATGATAAGTTGTGCGGTTGTGTGAAAACTTTGTATTGGGTTATGTTCTTTATGTGTTATACATTTTAATAAAATGATTTTTTGGGTATATAAAATATATTTTAATTATTGAAATATTTAGTAAATATAAAATAAAGAATAATAACAAACAAATATATTTAGTTTAAGTATATTTAAAAGAATTTCAGGACCTTTTTCCTTCTAGAAGAAGTGTAGGAACTTTAGTAAATTAACTGATATATTTGTCTTATCCATCACCCAATTAAAGAGTGAGTTTTCCCTCACATGTAGTCGCAATTACCAAATTAAAGGTCCGTGTTACCACTATTGCCCTTGATGTTTCAAAATACTTTTTACCATAAGTACTACCATAAAAACTTCATGGATTTACTTGTCATGATTTTCAACTTGTCATGCTTCAATTTCAATATTTTTTATGCTCTAAGTCTTCAATAATCTTCAATTGGATGACCAACTTTTCTTTCTCCCCTCTCTCACCCCCTTCCCCCCTTGGTGCAGGAGTAAAAAATACTTGGTAGAGCCTTCAAGTTACTAAAATGATATGAACATGTGATCAATGGCATCAAATTCTAAAGATGATTCAAGATAAAATAGTAGCTGATTCATTGAAGGTCAACAAATCCGGATTCCTTCCTGGGTTTGGAGTAGTTTTCCATAGTTTGTCATTATTTTAGATTATAACTATTATGTGTCGTTTGTTTGGACAATTCTAACCATGTGTGTTTCACTATTTTCAATAAATAGTAGGTGGATAATTAGTTAATTAAGTTGTTAGTTTGGTTGAATAAATAGCTAAAGGTCATGTGGACCATTATTGAGCCAATTTGAATTAGTTAGTTTCCTATTCTAGTCGAGTCAGGGTTAGAAAAGCAGTTAAATTGTTTTCAAGTTTGAGTAGGTTTTTTGAATCATTGTACGATTATAAATAACCAAACTTATGTAATGTTTTAGAATAAGTCAAATGATGAATAAAATTTGAGAATTTTCTCTTGCTTGTTCCTTGGGAACGTTCCTTGATACAAAATGAGTCATGTCTCCTTTGTTTAAGTTTTGGCTTATCAATTCAAGATCACGTTGAATTGTGGCGCCGTTCTACCAACAAATCTTGGTTCGTTAATTCGTTAAGCTGTGGGTCATGATTAAATTCAAGATTCATAACTTCAAAGGTTAGAGGGGTAGAGATTTTTTCATCAACTTTTGTTATATAACTTGATCAAGATAGATTCTTTCGTTGCCTGTGCAATTCGTTTCTTCAACAGCAGGAGTTTGAAAATTCGAGTTCGCATGGTTCGGCTCTTGATCCAAGTTAATATTCTTTTCTTTTTCTTGTTTTCCTCTTTGTTCTTCCACCAAACCATACCTAATTCAAAAAAAAATTCTGTTCATCATTTTAGGGTTTGAATTTTATGTGATCATCTTTGTTATCATTTGTTCAATTCTTGTTTCTTGTTAAGTCATCTTTGTTTATGTTTTATTGAGTCAAAAAAAATGGTACTGTAGCATCATTATTGTAACATTGTTACTATAGCGATACTGTTCATCATACTGTAGCAGTTACTGCTCATCCCGAAACAAAAAAAAAATTTCATGCCTTGTGTTTGTCTCTTGTTGTTTTTGAGTCCTATAGTTGGTTGGTGTTTTCTTGAAATTCTCAGATTGCATAGTTGGGTTCTTGAAAATCTTGAATCAAAATTTCAAAATCTTGTGATTTCTGAAAGGATCCTAGTTCATCTTCTTGAATTTGGAATTGCAGCTATCCTTATTTCTTGATTTGATCTTATGGAAAAAAGAAAAAAAAACAAGAGAAAAGAATCTGATCCGTGAAAAAAAAAGGAGAAAGAAAGAAGTTCTTGGACAGATCATAGTCTTGAATTTGGAAACAAGAAAATAGTCTTGAATTTAAAAACTTAATTTGACTTGGATTGTTGCCAAAATCTGGTCAGATAAATCTTTGTCCAATTTGGTTTGTTAAACTGCTTGAATCACACTTAGGAAAGTTTCTTAAAACAGCAATTTACTTTCCAAAAGTGAATCCAAGAATTAATCAAACTAAACTTTCAAATTCCAACCAAGTACAACTGGGTAGAGTCTCTAAGTTTTCAAATTTCTGCAGAGTCAATGTTTTATTAATTCTAACCATTTGTTTCTTTTGTTCTTGTATAATTTTGTCTATCTTTTGAGTTATTTTCAAGTTTACTTAAGTCAAGTACCATCAAGTCACAGCCATTCGTCTTGAACTCCTAACCATTACCACTATGTTGATTGAATTGTTAAGCCTTCTTGATGAATTGTAAGCAAATTCAATTTGTCTCAAGGATTGTGATCAAGGACTTGAAAGAGTGCTGAGATTAATAGAGCATGCTTACTTGAGTGTAAATACGAGAGTGAGTGGATACATGTAAGGGAGTGTTGTGAGGGAATTTCTTTCTTGTCACTAACCATTCTTGCAGATTCAAATACATACTTTTGGACGAATGGGAAGATCCACCTCTAGATATTCAAGTAGAGGACCTTATCAATTCATGATTGGTGACATCATGAGAAGGAATTAAGAGGATATCGAGGAGTTGGTTCTTCTAATTCTAAAATATCCATACCATCTTTCAGCAGTTTTAAAGATCCCGATGCATGCTTGACATAGGTAAAGAAAGTAGAATGCTTTTCTGAACATCAATCTTATACTGAGAAGGAGAAGGTAAAATTAGCTACCCGTGCTTTTAATCATTATGCTTTAACATGGTGGAATCAATTTGTGAAGGAACGTCGATTATATGGACTACCTTCAATTGCCACTTGGGGTGCATTGAAGAAGATAATACTTAAAAGATATGCTCCTACTTACTTTAGAGAGTTGTTGCAAAAATTTCACTTACTTAATCAAGGTTCTAAGATTGTGGTTGAGTATTTCGAAGAGATGGAGGCATTAATGAAGCAAGTTGGGATCGAGGAAGATCTAGACACTACTATTGACCAATTTTTAAGTGGATTGAAAAGGAAGATTGTTGATTGCATTGAAGTACTACCTCATATGAAGTTGAGAGGTGTGGTAAGTATGGCGATTAAAATTGAATGGCGACTTCGAAGAAAGAAAGAAGAGATTTCTCTAACAATTTCCATGTCTAAATCTAATAATGAGCCACATGAGGAGTCATGGTGGGATATCTACCAACATCAACTGCATGAGAAGTAAGTAAAGGAGAAAGCTGAATGCAATACTCAGGCATCTTCTGATATGGACTTTGTGGATGCCGTTGCCAATGAAAATCCACCTAAACCCATCCAAATTGAAGTTGAATTTGAAGAAATTATTATTGAAGCTGCGGAATGGGAGGAGGAAGTTGAGAGCGAATTCAATAATGTACAAAGTTTGAGTGAACATGAAGTAAAAGTCAAGGGAAGTGATAATGAAAAGAGAGTGCATTGTGCTTGAGTGAGAACATGAGTGAGAGTTTTCTTGAAATTGAGAGTATGATTGTAGAAATTGAGGGAATTATTGAGAGTACTTATTTGTCTACTAACAATCTTAATTTTGCTTTGTTTAGTATTTCTTATTTTGTGTAGGTTAAACAAAGTGCAATTGTCTTGGTCTTAAATTGTTCCATTCCTACATCCATTGGAGAGTTAGATAGCTTTCACGGAATTGGAGTCTTGAGTGTTGTTTCGTTTTTCTATTAACATGTGTTCAAACTTCAAATTAGGGATAGTTTACTTGTTGATCAGCCAATTGCCATGTCAAAGGCAGTAACTATACTTGAGTTTTGTTTCATACTTTCTTATAATTTTGATAATGTTGTTTCAATCTTTCTTTGTCCATTTTTTGGTTCGTTCAATACTAACTTTGCTATTTCATTTGTAGATTCTAAAACTGTCCATTCTTATTAAGTTTCATCCATGCAAGATATGCAAAGTTGTAAAGATGTGCCACATAAACATCAATTAGTGATGGATTGTACTACCTTGGATAACTAGATTAGGAGTTTTTCTATTCTACTTGAGTATCGCTATGAAGATCCTTATCTTGCAGATACAAATGGTAAGTTTTCAAGTGATTTCATACCTACAAGTACTCACTATTTAATTTCTTTTGTAGGTGTCGAATTTACAATTCGTGACAAAGAGTTCATGCTAGTGGTTATAGAGATTGTTCGTGAACATCTCAGAGTGAAGTGGAACTCCAATCAATTTTGGATACATTGGTACATCTCTTGGTTGAAAGATTTACACGTGAGTTCCTTACACTTACATAAGCGCCATGCAACGTGGCATGCTCGCATGAAGGTGTTGCCCAAAATGTTCCATTTTCTCCAATCTATCGATTTGAGACCAAATCGCTTTTAAGAGGAGGGGAATGATACGAACATGTGATCAATGGCATCAAATTCTAAAGATGATTTAAGATAAAAGAGTGGTTGATCCATTGAAACTCAACAAATCCGGATCCCTTCCTTAGTTTGGAGTAGTTTTGCCATAGTTTGTCATTATTTTAACGTATAACTATTATGTGTCGTTTGTTTGAAAAATTCCAATCATGTGTGTTTTGCTATTTTCAGCAAATAGTAGGTGGTTAATTAGTTAATTAAGTTGTTAGTTTGGTTGAATAAATGGCTAAAGGTCATGTGGACCATTATTGAACCAATTTGAGTTAGTTTTTTCCTATTCTAGTCCAGTCAGGGTTAGGAAATTAGTTAAATTGTTGTCAAGTTTAAGTAGGTTTTTTTGAGTCATTGTTAGCCTATAAATAGCCAAACTTATGTAATATTTTAGAATAAGTCAGATGATGAATAAAATTTGAGAGTTTTCTCTTTCTTATTTCTTGGGAACGTTCTTTAATACAAAGTGTGTTGTGTCTCCTTTGTTCAAGTTTTGACTTATCAATTCAAGTTCATGTTGAATTGTGATATCATTCTACCAACAAGTCTTGGTTTGCTAATTCGTTAAGTTGTAGGTCACGATTAAATTCGAGATTCATAACTTCGGAGGTTAGAGGGGTTGAGGTTTTTCTATCAACTTTTGTTCTATAACTTGATCAAAATAGATTCTTCCACTGCCTGTGCAATTCGCTTTTTCAAGAGCGGGAGTTTGGAGATTCGAATTCACATTTTAAAATCATGCACTTTGAGGGTTCGAGTAGCACACAAGAACACTACAAGAAAATTGTTCATCAGTGACAACACAAAGTCATCACAGAACATACAAATATTGTCACAAATACCTTTTATTGACGACTTTTTGATCGTCACAAAGTCGTCACTAAATCCCCATCGGTAAAAGTAAACAGTGACGACCTAAAATGTCGTCACTAAATAGTTCTCATTAGTGACGACTTTAAGTAAAGCATTTTTGACAAAAGATCAAGTCGTCAATAAAACACTTCCAGATTGTCGTCACTAATGACAACTATTTAGTGACGACCTGAAATGTCATCACTAAATAGTTGTCATTAGTGACAACAATCCGGAAGTGTTTTATTGACGAATTGACCTTTTGTCAAAAATGCTCTACTTAAAGTCGTCACTAAAAAGCACCGAAAGCCATTGTATATAACTATTTTACTGACAACAATTGTCGTCACAAATGTAGCTTAGATTTAGTGACAGTCTCTGTTGTGACAAAGAGTTTTTATTTTCTATTTTGTAACAACTTTTTTTTGTCATTAGATAATTTCTCAATAGCTTAATAGTCATAATTTGGCTTGTAATCATTGCTAAATCATTGATTTTAAATAAACCATACAAATAAACATGAACGATTGATAACCAAAAGTATTTGCATTAGATTACATGGTAATAATATAGCATTCTCAAATGCCAAATTCAAGTGTACATTACCCAACTAATGCCTACAAAAATAACATTTGTTCAAAATATCACTTGTACATAAGGTACATTTACAAAAGCAATCACAGTTTAAGAAATTGAAGAACATCTAAATGAACCACTGCATGAGCAAAAGGCAATTTTGTCTTCAACATTCTTCAACCATAACCACAGATATCTTCCAAAAGCTAGTATGAATAGCATTTATCTGTCATAAAAGAGTAAAAGAAGTAGGTAAGGGGAGGAGTACAATAATAAAGAACAAGTAATTAGACTTAGATTATTAAGACAAAAATTACAATTCATTAAGAACCTCATATAATTTGGGCCCACATATTACAACACCAGCAAGAAGTTAGAAATCACAGTCCAATCTATACAAATACAACACTGCATAAGCTCAATTAAAGAGCTCTCTAAAACAGTTTTTTTTATTTTCTTTCTTCTTCTTTAAATAGCTCAACTTATTGAACAATTAAATTGGACTCCCACAGTAATTATTGTTTAATCTTTATGCTTTTGGTTGTTTATATATTAAAACACAAAAAGCAACTTATTGTACGAGGTGTGAATACAGGAGGTACTAGCCCTCTTTGATTTTAGGAGTTTATGCTTCATAAATCATGAAGGAAACGATGCCTCTATAGGATTAAACTGTGCAAAGAGAATAAGCTATTTGCCTCACAATTTGAAAGTGAAGACCATCTAAACTGGTGAAACCAATCAAAGTTCACAAACGCCCCCTTTGCATTATATTCATTTCTTTCAAGTCACTACATAGGCAAAAAGAAGATTGCTATCCATGCATGGTCTGTCGCTTGTACTTGGAAATAATATACTATTGCAGATGAACAATCAGATTTTTACCTCTCTATTGATAAGCACTATATACATGATACCTAGATATTTCCCAAAGAATAAGTTCAGATAACAATCATGCATAACATCAGCCCCAAAAAATGCTATTACCATATTGTTGGTAATATGTCTAGTTAAACTAACCTAAGAGGATCTCCACAAGAATAACCGGTAAATCAGAAATATGTACTGTTACAAGCACATATTCTAGAAGATAACCATTTAGCACATGTACAAATCTTATGCACAAGGAACCTGATGAACGAAGCATAACCTATTTCCTTTTTTTCTTTTTTAGCTTATTTTAATCATTACTTCTCTCACTTCTCAAAGGTCATCCTCAGTTTTCCTTACCATTCTAAATACGGCCAGATCTGCTTCCAAAAAATTTCTGATCTTTTATATAACAATACGATACAACAATCAATGAGTATGCGTCCAAACACAAAAGTTTCGCATACAGCTAGTCTTCCAATAATGTGTAAATCACGTAAGAAAGTTTCCTACTTGTGGTATAAGAGTTAAAAAGGTTCACTTGAATGCGTAATATCAAAATGTATTCAACCAACTCCAAAAGGATTAAGTTAGACTGGATTCCCTCAAGGTTTGCCAGGTACTCTTTCTTGGACCCAAAAATGCAAACTCAGCACCAAACATTCCATTTTTTCTTTCAACATAAGATGAAACAGCAATTTATGTGCAAAAACTCAATGAGCAGAGAGGAAAACAGCAATAAGAATGCAGCAGCTTTTTGCTTCTTTCATTTTAGCTTAGATATATTCATGCCAAACAGTTCAAAAAACCAAACATGCTTGATTTATGTAACTTTGGATCAACAACATGTAACCCCAAGCATCATTTTCCGAATAGCATCAGATCAAAAGACAAACCCGAATAGCAGGTAGTGAAACAAACCCGAATGGCAGAAATCTAGCCAATCTCAATGACATATATGATATTCAAATCAAATTTTCACAGTCATCAACCAGACTCAAATGCGTGAACTTGGGACAGGGAGAGGAAGAAATAAAACGCAGCTACATGATATGAACATCCACTTCTAACTCAACCACTTTCGAGAAAGCATATCAAAGTCCGGACATGTCACCAAAACAGAATGACCCAACAAACTCTCCACCCATTTTATTTTATTAGCAGTCGTGTAGCTCAGCTGAACCACACTCCAAGCAAACAACAAATACTGGACACTTGAAGTTAATCAACCCCCAAAAATCCATCGGAAACACAGGCATTCAATCCAAAATTTGGTTATTCGGACAAACAAAAAACCAACCGAATGTTCATCATTTATTTTTTCACACGTAAAAATGCAGACCAGTTATCTTTCAATTAGAAAACTCAGTTGGGCATTTCATCGAACAGGTTAGGGGCATTAGAAACTTCACTACTTCCTTACTCAATTGAAGCTATAATTGGCCCCAAAATTTTCAGCAAACCCAAAATTTCAGTCCAATCAACATCCAGAAAAAGTCATGAACAATTGACATGAAATTTGAAACAAAAAACTAACAGCAAACATGGCATGTTCATCGGCAGACATGCTCCGAAAACTTTCAGAGTTTGTATTCGAATGAAAAAACTGAAATGTAAAGGAGAAGATTAACTTACAGTGATCTCTCACGGTGGAGGTTCGTGGATGACAGTGGCGGATTCCGACGGAATGTGGCAGCTCCGCCTGGTCTTTCTCCCTCTAGTTTTTCCTTCGCTTTCGTTTCTGCTCCAACCGACAACTTCCTCCCTCTCTCACTCCTTACCGCCGCCTCTCTTTCCTTATCCTCTGTTTTTCGGCTTTTTCCTCTGTTTTTCTGCTTCCCCAAACCTTAGCCAAAGCTCCCTCTATCTCTGTTTCTTCCTTTCAGCCCCTAGCTCTCCCTTGCTTTCTTTTGGTTTCTTTTCCTATGTTTCATTTTTGCGCTTTCCTGTTCTCTCCTCTAGCCCTTTCTCTCTTTTGTCCGTTTTTTCTTAGCTCTATCCGCCGCCCCCTCCTCTTAGCTTACTCCTCTTTCCTCTGAAACCTTCCCTCTCTGATTTTTTGTTTTTCTTTCTTTTCAGCTCGCCGTAGCTTTCCTTTTTCCTCCTTTTTGTTTCCTACCCTTAGCAGCCGTCCGCCGCCACTCTCTCTGTTTTCCTCAACCTCCCGAAGCTTTCTTCCCCCTTTTTCTTTTCTGTTTCTTTCTTTCCCTTTGTTTTTCCTCTAGCCTCAGACCAAGCTCCCCTCTCTAATTGTTCTTTTTCCTCTCGCCCGTTGTTCCCTTCAGCTCCCTCTAGTTCCTCCTGTCTTTCTTTTTCCTCTTCTCAGCCGAAGCCTTTTTCCCCCATTTTTCTTGCTCTCTCTGTCATCAGACCGCCCCCCCACCCAACCTTCATCAGATCTCCCTTGAAGCTCTTTCAATCTCTCGGCTCTCTCTCACTCCAGTCTTAGCCGCCGCCAGGAGTTTTCTTGCTCTCCCCGTTGTTGTTTTTGTTTCCTCCCTTCTTCCCGTGAAATCAATTTTCCAACCAATTTCTTCTGGCTCTCCATCAATCTCTCGAAGCCAGAAAAATGGGTTCCCCTTCTTCCTCTATCCCACGAAGCCCTCTCTGCCTTTTCTTTAGCTTTTTCCATTTTTTTTTCTTTCCCCCAACCGTAGCTCTCTATCCCATGAAGCCAGAAAGTTTGTGTTGCTCAAGTGTTCCGTTGCTTTTGTTTTCGGAATGTGTTCCCCTGCTTTGGTCTTTGCTTTGCTTTGGATATTGTTTTTGTTGCGCGGCACTTTCACTATGATTTGATCAAAATTTTGACTTCACTCATTTTCCCTCCATTTGATACCAAAAATCATGTTTTTTTCTAGATTTGTAATATGGTTTGAACCATAGATTTTAATGCTATAGTATTATTCTTTATTTTTTAGCAAAAAATAAAAATTTTCATCAATATAGGTGGCAAAATTTGTTAATTTCATATAATTGAAAATGTACTTTTATAATTTGCTAATATTTTATACTAATTTCTTACAATTGCAGCACTAAAGAACATCATGTAATTGAAAATAATTAAACTCAAATTATATGGTTATAACATAGTTTCAATAAAAATAATCATTTTCCCAACATTTGAGACCAATCATCATGCTTTTTTTATTTTTAATTTGGTTTGAAGCATAGATTTTATTGCTATAGTATTATTCTTTATTTTTTAGTACAAAAACACAAATTTTCATCAATATAGGTGGCAAAATTTGTTAATTACATATAAGTGAAAATATACTTTTATAATTTGCAAATATTTTAGCCCTGCAATTTTTTATAATTGCAGCACTAAAGTACATCATTAATTGAAAATAACGAAAGTCAAATTCTATGGTTATAACAGACTTTCATTAAAAATAATCAAATGCTATTAATAAGACATTATTGTTAAGTCAAAATCAAAGAAAATTTAGTGATGACATAATGTTATCACTAATTTATTCAAGATTATAATCACAAGAAAAGTCGTCACTAATTAAATTGCTAGTTTTTAATATTGTCAATTGCTAGTTTTTAATACTTTTGTGAAAATATTGATAATGGTTGAGAAAATTTTGTTACATTACTGCAAGTGATAAATGTACTTTTGTTCTTTTTCAAACATTTATTTTAATGTTTAATTTTGTTTAAAATTATTGTACTAGTATAGATTTGCAAGACAAAACTTAAGTTCTCAATAGTTAAAAAATTCATTACAGAGAAAACACAAAGTAGTAGTTGCAAAATGTGTATAAATTACAGATATTTTAATGTGTATAAATTACAGTTTATTTTAATGTTTAATTTTGTTTGAAACTATTTTACTAGTATAGATTTGCAAGGCATAGATTTATGGGTAATTTCTTTTTTTTTTTTTTTTTTGCTTTCACATATTTAATTTATGTTAAATACAAAACTTACCAGTTTCCCTTTCATAAAAATATTAGTGCAACACTTTTTGAATTTTACTTACAAACATTTATGTATTTAAGATAAATTAAATGATTCAGAGTGAAATGCCCATAAAGAGCAGAATATTTGTTCATGTAATGGAGGAAACCCACAAAGAGTTGGTACTTTATGGGCCATTTCTTTTTTTAAAAAAATTTAATTTATGTTGAAAAGATAACCTGCCAGTTTTCGTTTTGTAAGAAATCAGTGTAACACTTTTTGAATTTTACTTACAAATATTTATAAATTTATCTTAAATTATATGTTTGAGAGTAAAATGCCCATAAAAAGTTGGTATTTTGAATAGATAATGCTTATTTGCCCATAAACTACACTCCCTGAAGGCTATTTTGTTAATTACTTTGTAGTACTTTGTTATTCCTTTGCTAATACTACTTGGCATGTAGTACAAAGGATAAATCTGGCATAAATTTCTTATTCCATTGATAAAAAGACCTGCTTGCCTTATAACTATTGTAATGAAAGATATATCTTTAGAGTTCATAACAAATTATTACTTAAATTTGAGAAAATTATAAAATATTTATGCATAGTTTATCAAGATACCATTCGCAATTTCCTAATAAAAAAATAGGGGCTAAATTGTAAAAGCTAGGGTGCCATAATAGAAATAATAAAATTGGTGTATTACATATGGGGGTTAAATTGCAAAAGTTAGAGTGCCATAGTAGAATTAATGAAATTGGTGAATTACATATGGGGCTAAATTACAAAAGTTAGGGAGTAATAATAGAATTAAAGAAATCGGTGTACTACATATGAGGCTAAATTGTAAAAGTTAAGGTATCATAATGGAATCAATGGAATTTTTTACAACATTTGGGGCTAAATTACAAAAGTTAGGGTGGCACAGTAGAATTAATGAAAGTGACTTAGAAATAAGTACTTTAAACAGTGACGATTAATTCTTGTCACTAAATCCGAATCGGTGGAGTGACAGTGACGATATTAGAATTTGTCACTATATAGATCATTTTAGTGACAACTTTTTCAAGGTCGTCACTGAAGACTTAGTTGCTTTGAGCAATTATGACAACTCTCCTTGTCGTCACTAAAAAATGTTGTCACTAATGACCATATTTCTTGCAATGTAGTTTGTGACGAAAATAACGGGTCGTCACTAAACATTTAGTTGCTTTGATGCAATTGTGACAACTTTAGGTGTCGCGACTAAAGAACCTCCTTTTGTGACAACTTATTGTCATCACTGCAAAATGTTGTCACTAATAACTTTTTTTTTTAGTGATCAGTGACGATAACAAAAACTCGTCCGTAAATAGGCCAAGCAATAGTGATGATGTTCTTAATGTCGTCACTATTGCGTGTTCTAAACACTCCCACGCTCTTGCTAAATCTTGGCGGGAATTTACTAGTGACGACTTTTTCTAAGTCGTCACAAATGAGTTGGCTCCCATTAGAGGTTTGTGACGAGTTAGAAAGTCGTCAATAAAGGATCCACTTTTGTGACAACTTTTTTTCGTCACAGAGAAAAGTTGTCACTGATGACCAATTTTCTTGTAGTGGAAGTTCAAGTTTCATGAAATGTGGAGATGTTCATAACCTCAGAAGGCCAAACATGTCGAAGTTAGATAATGAGTAATTAACCATGTCTATCCCAGAATAAAAGGAACCGAAAACTCCACTTGTGGTTACAACTGACACAGGTGGTTTAAACAGAACATTTCGATCCCAAAAGTCTTAATGTTATTAGAGTCTACCTACAAAAGATGACTTTAAAAATGTGATATTGCTAAGTGATATATACAAATATAGGAACTTCTAAATATCAAGTGGTGGATCATCTTGTAATTTGTATTATACTTACTACCAAATATGCTGAATCCAATCTTAAACACATCTCCTTTATGTGAATTCCTGCCAATGATGCCCAAGGGACATAATTTTCCCCTCAATTTCTGCCAATTGTGATGCCAATTGAGAAAAAGGAACCAAAAACTCTCAATTTTCCTGACGAGAAAAACATAAAATCACAACGTCTTCTTCTCGTAACAATTGGCAAGGTTGATTTAGATGGAACATTTGGAGCCAAAAGGTGCTAATGTTTTTATTTGCACAATCAATACCAAATTTGCCGAATCCAACTCATCTCCTCTGCGTGGCTTGCTGCCAATTGTGCATCGTTACAAGGAAATCGAATAAAGAATGTTTGACAGAACCTTCTTTAGTTGTTTGATATGAAACATGAGATTTGTTCAAGTCCAAAAGCTAGCAGTCATAAGCATTCTCTAAAATCAAGAACACAAGCTGGCCTTCCTCCATTTGTTGCAATTTAAAGGGAAAATGTCACATCAATTCCACATTTTCTTGAAGAACCAATTGTAGCCTAAGCTGCTGAAGTCCCAAATTGGTCTATAAATAGCCACCAAACCCTTCCTAATGTATATCAAATTGCAATGGCAATTCCTCAGCAAACTAAGAAAAACCAAGAAACTATCTTCTTTACATTTTATCACGAAGCCTCTATATTAATGAAAGTCACGATCGTGTTAATTTTCTGCTCTCATCCAGGTGGTGAAATGGTGATTTGCATACAAAAGTCAAGTTGAGAAGAACTATGGTGGTATCTCTCCTGAGCTTATTCCTATCGCATGTATCTCCCTTCTTTCGAACTTCACTCGATCTCATTTGAGTTTTCTTGACCTTGCGAGGCCGCAAGGGTCCATAATTTTGTTGTCATGGACCAAGTGCAAGATTATTACGAAGGGTTCGTGGAAGTTCTATTCTGACCTCTATCCCTTCTGAGCTACGCCTTTTAGAGACTTGATGATTTTTTCCTTGGGCATGTATTAATCTTAATCCACGGTAGATGGATTATGTATCGCTTATGCAGGAGAGAATTTGTTATTGATCTTATTAAAAGCTAATTTATTTTTCTTTCTTATGTAAATAGATCAATTGAAGAATATTGATGCTTGTTCTTTTATTAATTTTTTTTCATCAATTAGGACAGTAATCAATGGCTTTGGTCTGATCTACCACTTATATATAACCCTTGGTGCATGAAATGACGTGAGGAAAAGGTAGAGAAGGCTTACATTGTTTAAGTTGGTTAAGGAAAATGAGTAAAAAGAATGACGGTTTACATGTTTAGGTTGTTTCCTTTTTCTTTTTTATCTTTTGCTTTTGCTTTTGCTTTTGTCTTTCTTTTTTTTTTCTTTTTCCTATTATGTTCTAATTTTAATAAACTCTATCATGAATTCATGAATATTAAGAGGTAGCTTTTAATTCAAGAAATTGTATGATCATTATTTTCCTGATAAAGACCATTCGATAATGTGCAAATGAGAAATCCCTTGTGGGGCTTGACTGATAATGTTATTTATATTGAACGGTCAAAATGATATTCTAGCTAATTTTCTTTTTTCATCTCTTATTTTTGCCTTTACTTCTTTTCTTCATAATCTTGTTTTTTTTCATTTTCTTCATCTTTGTATCAGTAGGTAACAAGCAACCAGATGGCATAGCTGGGTCATGGGCTGCCAGCATAGGGTATTTGTTATACCGAGAGCCAAATCTGCTCGCTCCAATTTGCAATCTCAACTTGTAGGCAAAAAAACCTCAAATTTTAGGACTTCAAAAGAAAATTCCTAAAATTCTGCCAAGCTGCTTTAGAGCTTCAAAAGAAAACTGTTTTAAAACATTGCAATTTGGAGTTTAATTTGAGTAGTCCTTAATGGGTTATAATCTCCTCTAAAGTAGAAAATAAAATGAGGCTAGATTATTGGAGTTGCAATTTCTAAACATGTCAAAAGTCTTCTTGATGAATAAAAAATTTTATTTCAGGCTGGTTCAGCTATCATACCAACTAACCAAAAACTAAATGCTTTTGTCCAATTAAGAACACAAAGTCGTTTTTCTTCTTCCAAAACTAATTTGTCTTTTATCTTTTTTCTTTCAATAATCTATCCCTATAAAAAATTTAGAAAGCTACTTTTGCAAAACTGAATGCAACTTTTCCCAAATAAAGGATCAAAACTCAACCATGAGTTGTGATTTATCACAAATTAAATATTAAGTTGACCATGAGTAAACTATTTTTATTGTGAGTATTTCAATGTTTGTCTTTTATTTAGGAAAAATCGTTCAAACTATCCCTCATATTTTAGCAAATGAATTTTTTCATCCTTCACTTTTAAAATATTTATTTCATGTTTATTACAAATTGAAATTATTAATATTTGGTCCCAATTTAAATTTTGACCACTTTTTAACCTGAAAATCATCACGTGACCTGCATAAAGTCATTTTTTATTTACAAGTTCGGATCTCACTTTTTTAGTTGTAAAAATGAATATGAATAGGGTAGATCCCACTTTTTTAGGGGAAATATGAATATAATTTGAATCAAATTCTAGTTTTTAGGGGTAAAAAAGAATATAAATCAAGTCATTTGTTTAATTTCAAATAGAATCTGATATTTTTGCCCCCCAAAATATGACCATGTGTAGTTCACGTGATGGATTCAAGGTAAAAGGCGATTGAAAATTTATGTTGGGAACAAATTTTATTGAATTGATTTTGTTAGGGACATAAAGTTACTATTTTAAAAGTGAATAGTGAAAAAATTCATTTAATGAATTGTAAGGGATATTTTGAATGATTTTTTCTTTTATTTAAGTGTTTTAAATTTCTTAAATTTTATTGATTTAGTTCTTTTCTATCAACATTTGTTCGGAAAACAACTTTAAAAGATCAAAACTCAAAAGATGCAGGTATAAATGCACTGTAAACAACTAAATACTACATATACTTCAACTTGAGTTATTTTAAGTTTTAGATATAGTATATACCCTTTTTTGAATCCCAAATTATTTCTCAATAGTTTAAAATTTTTTTATTAACTTAAATAAATATTTGAGAGTGAGCACTCCGTTGGAGCAATCCACCATATAAAACTATACTAAGAGAGTAGACAATCCACCCAACAAAAGCACCGTTAAGAACATTAATTCTATAACCATGGCAGAAGCTCATCCGATCCAAAACTTGAAACTGCCTTCATCATTGTCTTGGTTTCCTGTATCACTCTTCCTCCCATTCAATGCCAACAATTATGGAGAAAATTGTCTAAGAAAAGCTAAGCCATCTTCATTTCTAACTCCACCACATTGTCACCAGCAAAAATTCGATTGTATTTTGGGAAAGAAAGACAAAGATCCTTTTCCCAAAAGCAAGGCTTGGACTTGGAGGGCTAGTCAACCGTTGGAGTTGATACATTGATTTTTTAGGTTCTACAGACTGCTATTTGACTTGCTGAAGCCGTCATGACGAAAACATCAGCAATTTGCATTTGGACTTATGGTTATGATGGATGATCTCTTTACTGAAGGTCCAAATATGAGATCAAACTTGTGGGAAGGGCTCATGGATGTATGCATCTGCCCAATCATAGTTGGCTTTTAACTATGTTTTTGTTGAACGGAAGTACAATGGGACTACCCTCAGCATATTGGGCAGAAAACCTTTTCTTCAAAAGTAAGAGAAATGCCCATTGTCGGAGGAAATAGGCCTTTTAGATTTGCTCGTTGCTAGGCTCAGGCAACCACTGTCACTCTTGATCTCAGGACAAGAGAAGCTGTGGTGGAATACAATGTTTATGTCGTCCATTATTGAGGGTATTTTTCTCAACCTTTTGGTAGGAAAGTATTGAGAAGTTTTTTATCTCAGTATGACATCTCATTATTAGATTTTTTTTTTTTTTTTGTTTCAATGGAAACTGGGCGTGTATGCCTTGTCATGTAATGACAAAACCAGACACTTAAATCTAGTCTTGTGTCCTTGTCAAATTTGTTCGGTATCTGCTGTTACGAGATGTTGCAACTTGCACCATTGAAAATTGGAAACAATGGATTAATTGATAATGTTTGTCCTAAAAAGATGACCATAAGGGCTGATGGAGGAGGGGCAGGAATCAACTTTTCCTAAAGGTTAATGGTCAAGATTTAGCCAAAAATATATGTCTAGAATGCATTTTGTACATCATTTTTTATACTATGTGCGAAATTTATAAAATTTTATTCTATAGTTATACGTTGTTAAAAGTGAATTACATTGTATACATATAAAATTACATCTTATACATTTTATACAAAATTGGCCCAAACGATTCTCCTACCAACCGTTCATGTCCGTGTTCGGGCCGGATGGTTACAACGCTATGGATATTCAGACAACTAGTTCAAGTCTATGTTTGCATAAAAACTTCAGCCCACTTTTGAATGGACAAATCATACTGTCATCGATCAGGAATGGGCAGTCATATGATGATATCTGAGCTAGTTTTGGGCCTTGATACATTGATAACCAATTAGCCTTTCATGGCATCATTTTTAGGCCAGATAGATGAGTGACAGACGAGCTTTTACTTCAAAAAAATTATCTGGTTCAAACAATTCAACCATTAGGTTCAAACATTTAGTCTATTTTATTTTTTTAAATATTCAATAACTTGGACAACACTGAATTATTTTTAGAAACGAAAAAGAAAATGTTACTAGTAATTGATTGCATGGTCCAGTTTTTATTGGCTTTGACTGGTTCAATTGGTTCTTGATCGAGTTTGACTAATCTTTTAACCTTCTAGATTTAATAAAGAGTCAAGTTGATGCCATTACAAGTCACAAATAAATTAGTCAAGCTAATTTGGTTTGATATTCAAAATATTATTTTAATTACAAATTATATTTTAATAATCTACGATTCACCCATTGGTTTAAACAATAGCCTTTTAATATAACCTCTTTATTGATTTCTATCCAGACTGGGATCAACAACTACTCAGTGCTGTTATTGCAACTATAAATGTAAAAGAAAATAATGTATGTACTAATACATTAGACGTAGATACTAAAATAACATACTTATATTAAAAAATAATGTGCAAAAAGAAAAGAAATTTTATTAATAATCTGTGACTTATACTTAATCTTATCCATTCAGTTTTAAATCAACAAATCTCTCGTTATTAACATTTTTTGAAGTCATCACTTTGATTGCAGAGAGCCCAAATTTCTCTCTATCATTCATCTGCCTTCCCTACAAGGTGGAGTTTATTTGTTTTTGCTTTTTTGATTTTTGTTTGTTTCATTACTTGCACTAATTCTTTTGTGGCTATAGAAACCTTAGAATTTAAGAGTTGTTTTGATACGCACCTTGTATTTTGGAGCTAAATAAATCAGACAAGAAGACGTAAATGACTCAATATTCCATCAACTTTTATCATTAATGATCCTATTTTGTCCATCAAGTTTTAGAAAGTGTCTACTAGGCTCCTCAACTCGCAAAGTTTGGGACTTGGCTCCTCGCCATTGTCCCTTCCCACCATTTTCCTCAATACGCTTTTAGATATTCTGGCATTTGTCCTTGCGGAATTTAGAGGGATAAGATTTATTTACTTAACTAGATTTTAAACGTTAGTTACCTCACTTCAATACACCCAAATTAGTAGGAGCAAAATTCTAGGCTTCCTTTCTGTTCTCGTCTAATCATCTTCTTTATTTTACCATTCCATTGTAGAAGAACACTAGACATTATCAGTTCTTCCAAATTCTGAAACTCAATAGCAAAATTCAGTTTCACTACTGTGCTTTTGAAGATGTAAAAAATTTTTATATACCGGATTGGTATACGTTGTGCTTCAAGAAAAAAGTTAATATACAACTATACAATTATAATATCTCGTCATTTTGGAACTTATTCCAGTGACTCAAGTTCTAAAGTCATAAACCATTACATAAGCAAGAAAACCGACAATGAAATAAGACAAAAAGATGAGAATGATATGATTAATCTGAATATGTACTTTGAGAACTGTTTCGAAATTCCCAGAACAAAAAATCCGTTTCAAGTAACAAAAACATAACCAATTCGCTGCAATTTTGAGAAAAACAACAATGCAAGATCATGATCTGAACAGGATATAACTGTAACAATATGAACTTAAATTCCATGATTTGATTTTTCTTTCTTTTTCTTTTCCCATATAAAATTTGACTGGAAAAGGTTGGCTTTTTTTTTTTTTTTTTTCAAATACTCCAAATTATTGTAAATATGGTTTGTTAAATTGTGCTTAACCAAGGTTAAGATGCTGGTTATAAGCAAAAGAAATCCTGGACCTGGAATTCAAATTGGACACATGTCAAAATCATAATGCTATATTGAGGAGAACTGGAGAAATAAGTCATGGAGAGGAGCCGGATCTACAAATTTTGTTATTCTAAAAGGTCTCTCCAACTCCAAGCCAAATCTAAGTGTGATAATTTTCACTTTACCCCTTAAGCTTGGACTTAGTGTCTATTTAAAGAATAAGGCATATTAGCCTTTTTTTTTTTTTGGTAATTTTGGTTAGATATTTAATAGTTGAATTTTCAAATAAAGTTCTGTTTAGATATTTAATATTTGACTAATTTGGAGCTTTAGCTTCAACTTACACTCCTTATACATTTTGTAGGAACTTAACCACCAAAAATCGGTGCGCCAGTGGAAGCTTTACCCTCTATTTTGTATTCTATATGTGCTCAACTCCTGCTAATGTAATGTAGGATTCTATATTCTGAACGCAAAATTAAGAAAGTTGTTGTTAAATGCCGTTTATATAAGGCTTGCTCTTTTAAGACTTGCACTAATTTGGTGTTTAGATGATTAATTGGTACTACATCTTTTATATTATTGGAATCTTTCAATCAAACAACCATATTACATTAGGGAAGTAAATTATTTTCCAATTTTGCTTATGCACATATGGTAGCTAGTTTCCTGTACGGAAGAAATCAATTTTCTTGTTCTCAACGTAACTTTTTCTAATGTAAATCCTTTCATTCTTTGTAAGTTCTTCCTATCTTATCACTTGATCCAATCCAACCCACCCCAAATCCTCCTTCTCGGTTCGCTAATGTATACTATAAATAAGATTGTGAGAATACATTTATTTCACCTTGTTTTGCATTCACATAGATAAAAAGCTCTTAGACGAAGTACCTTACAAATATGGCTGCTCAAACTTCTTATGCTTGCATCCTGCTTCTTGCTCTTGTTCTTTTATGTATGTGCATTATTCAATTTATAAATACATGTTATTTTGTACTTCATTTCTCTTAATTTGGTTATGTTCTTTTTTTATTCTTTTTAACCAAAGTTCAGAAAATAATCTCTGCATGTGCTTATAGCGTAAGATATTATATGCTAGTTGAGTAGTAGTCTTTATTCATAATAGAATATTAAATTCAGTTAGATAATTAATTAGATATTTCTTTTTGTTTTCAAATTACTTAACATGCTCATGAGTAATGTGTGTGTGTGTGCGGCATTTTTTTTTGTTTGGGTGCAGCAGCAGGGAATATCCATGCACAAGAACTTGTTTGCCAAAAGTTTATACCTGAAGTATATCATTGGCGTCATCCTGATGAAACCTGTCCCGCAGTTTGCAAACAGAAGTACAATGGCGAAGGACACTGTCAGTTTGTTGGCAAAAAATATGTGCAATTCAGTTGTGGAGGTTTGGGGTGTCGTCCCCTTTGATGTATCCCACATCGGGGTTGGGAGGGTTTGGGTTAGTAGTTATAAGTCTCCTGTGGGACCTCAAAGGATACCAGCTTTTGGGGTTCCCTTGGGGTTTAGGTTTGTAAAAATTGACGTAAGCTCTTTGAGTTTCGAAAGAAAAAAAAAATTTGTGTTTGTGTTACCCATCAGTGCACATCTCCTCCCACATAAAAGTTCGTGCCATAGTGTTTTCAGTATTTTTATGTAGCGATACTTTTGTGTAGCGGTTTCAGTATTTTTATGTAGCGATACTTTTATGTAGCGGTATCGCATTCTCTCTTTAATAAAAAGCAAGATTTAAATTTTATTGACTATCCTCTTCCATTATTCCATATGCCAAGAAATGATGATGCAATATGTTGTTTTGGATATATTTATTTACTCTTATTCCATTTGGTATTCATGTATTCCAAAAAAAAAAAGAAAAGAAAAGAAAAATAGGAAAAGGATAGTGTAACTTGCTTAAACACCATAAGTACCCAAAAAAAAAAAAAAATGAACGTTAAAGAAGTGAACTAACCCAATATAAATATTTTCTTGACCTATTTGTCTTTTAGACCAGACCATGCGATTTGCCAAATACATCATTATTGTAAGCTCTTTCATACATATAGCAATACCCAAATTTTATTTTTTTACCCCATATGTTGTATATGTAAATCCTAGATGTGAAAATGTACAAAATTTGTGATATAGGTGCAGACACCAAAATTTCAATTCTATTTAATTCTATTTTAATTTTAATTTTTGTTTTATTTTATTTTATTAATAAAAATTCACAAAATAATAGTTAACTATTTTTATTGAATTAGGGTTCATTTTCTTTTTAAATAATTTCCAAAAAAAGAAAAGTCTCACAAAAATTTGTTTTAATCTTTTCAAATATAATTTCTTCAAAATAAATGAAATTTTTGTAAGGCAATCTTATTTAGGAATTAACATTTTATTTATCCTAAATTTGTTTTGAAAATACAAAAAAAAAAAAAAAAAAAAAGGATAGGTGAAATGCATGCAAATGAGCCATGTGTCTTGGTTTGTTGCATAACACATGCAAGGGGCTAGGTGGTAAGACAAGTGTAGAGCTTAGGAAAAATCTGGAACAAGGGAAAAAGGGAGAGAGGAGCTTCGTGGGAGCTAGGCTGTGAGGAAAAAGCAAGAGAAAAGAAAGAAAAAGGGTTTTCGGGCAAGGAGGAGAGAAACTGGAGAAAGAAAGAAAAAGGAAGAGGGACTGAGGAAAAACAACAAGGGGTAGAAGAGGGAGGTGGCCGAGGCAGGAGGAAGAAAAAACAGCAAAAGAAAGAAACAGGAGGAGAAACCAGAGGCTTCGCGCAGAGAGGAAAAAGGGAGTTGCGGGGAAGAAAAGAAAGAAAGGAAGAGCGGAAGAAAGAGGAGAAAACAAAAGGAAGAAAGGAAGAGAGGATCTGGGGAGAGTCTGAGGAAGAGTAGGAGGGCGGCGGAGCAAGAAAGGAAAGAAAGGAAAAGAGAGAAAACCGAGAGGAAAAGAAAAAACATTGAAAAGCTAAAAAAATTTTCTGGAATCAGGTTGGCGAACCAGCTCACTTTCCAGTCAAATTCCGACCAAACCTCCAATCTTCAGAATGAGATCTTTCTTTCTGCACCATCTCTGGATACCCACAAACAATTTTTGTTAAGGAATCAATCAGTAAAAAAGTCTTTAACCCTCTCAAATTGCGGCCCAAAATATGAACTGTGTCACTGCTGAAATTTCTGCGACTGCATTTCTGGAATCAGCGCAATTTCTTGGAGGCATTTCACATTCAATTTACTTCACCAGGGTTTTGAGGTAACTATCACTTCTCCCTTTATTGCTTTAACACTGTTTTCATGAGAATCCGAGCCTATGAGACGTGAATCTGGAGTTGTTTTGCTGTTGACAATGCTTGATAATTGTAGCTATGCTGCCTTTATTGTTTGGATCTTCACGTCTGCTAGTTAAAAGCTGTTTTTTATCATTTGCTGTATTTTTGCTAATCCTTGATCAGTTTGAGAGAGGCAATGAAAGAATAGCCAACCTTACAACTTTGCATCAAAATCTTCATTTTTCTTCCTTGATTATCTTGCCGTTCTCTTGTTTGAAACCTGGGCTGCTTATTCATGTGATGAACTTTGAATATCATGTTTAGTGATTGACATATTGGGTTTACTCTTGGTGATACATGGAAAAGGGTTTCATTTTCATTCTTTACGTAAAATCTGATGATGAGTTTTGATGGTTGTTTCGGTCTGAGGTTTCTGCGGATATGGGTTGTAGCAGCAAGAAGAAAAGCTTCCAGTTGCAGTCTTGCAGGAGCTTTCTTCGAATCTGATTTGCAGACAAGTTCACAAATTACATTTGTGCCCCCAAATTTCCCCATACTGCTACTATGGCCCAAACAATTGGAAAAATAATCAACTTTACCCTTTGGAAAGTTAAACATTCTCTTTATGTTTTAACCATGCTTTAGGCAAATCTTTTTCCTGATTTTAGGAGACAATTAGAGCTTAATTAATTTTTAGAGCTTTATTTTGCTTTGATTTCACCCCCTAACATTTGTAATAATAATTTTACTCCCGAAATTTTCTTAATGTTTGCAAATCTTCATGAGTTAGCTCAAGTTTTGTCAATAGAATTTCAAGTGAATTTGTTGAGTTTAGATTTTGGATGCTCCATAATTTAGTGAATTAAGGTGATGGCTCTTCAATCATTAATTTGCATCTTTGTTTGATAAGTTGGATTTTTTAACTATACTTAACTACATGCTTGGTTCAAATGGCATTTAATTTGTAAATTTTAGGAACCTTGAGTTGATTTCAAGTAATTAGTTGTGTTTATTAAATAAATTGGTGCCTTGACCATTTTCTTTGTTTTGGAGGGTAAATAAAAGAAATTTCGTATCATTAGGTCACCAATTCAAGGGAGGCACACTTTACTCCTTTATTTTGATTTTTACTTGATCCTATGTGAATTTATGTGTGATTTTACAAAGCGAGTTTTTGAATGTTTTTTATTTTATTTTGTTTTATTTATTTATTCACTTTACTTTTTTTTTAATTTTGTATATTTATTTTAATTTAATTTTTGATTATTTAAGAGGCATTTAAATGTCAAATTGTAATAGTTAGGGGGTTCAAGACATGTATTTAGATAGAATATGTAATAGTTAGGTAGTTATTTTATTATTTTATTCTTTCCCCTCTTAGACTGTAGTTAGGGCGCCCCCAAATGTAATAGTTAGGTTTCTATTTGCTCTTATTTGCTTTGTGTGCTTGCATACTTATGTGTTTACATGTTTACTCGCTTTCTTAGGGTCTTGCATCTAGATATCATGCTTATGTGCTATGTGCTATAAGTGATTTATATGTTTATTTGCTTTTATTATGTTTTATATGATTTGTTTAGTTATAATAAATGTGATATTACCGTGACTAGTCCAACGCTAGTCATGACCTCCTTCCTCGATTTCTCGCTAGTCCAGCGATTGTGAAAAGCATTTAGACATGGGCTAATCCAATGCTAGACCAGTTAGGGCCGATCATGAGCTAGAATCACATTTTGCATGCCTTACTACATTTCCATGCATGTTTTACTTTTAAGACTCTTTCTTCATTTTGCATGTTATATTTCCTTTTCCCTTGTGCGATTCATGACATCTAGACTTGCATTTTCATTTAGGCAATTAGGAAAGTAGATTAATTCATTCGCTTGATTAGATTAGTGAGTCACCCTTCGAATAAGGGAAACAAACGAGTATGGCTTTTTAACCTTAGCACGCTTGTTCTCCTTTCTATAAGAAGAAATATTCAAGTCATGAACCTAGTCCTCCGCACCCGTTATGTTGCATTGATCCTTTTAGGGCATACATGCATGATTTTCTCTTTTCTTCTAAAATTCATCTTTTGAACCCTAATTTCCCTTTCCCTTTAAAAATTCATTTTCCAAAACACTTTTTTTGCCTCTAAATTTCAATCAATTGCATCTTTTAAAATCCTAATTTTACTCTTTTTTTCCTCCGAGTCTCATCACTTGCATTTGTTGTGACCTCTTCGAGGAATCTATTTTGGCCGTCACAATTAATGTGTTCGATGCCGATCAAATCTCAAAGAGATATTTTGCCCCACTCGATATACCACTATGTTAGGCTTGCATTCATGTAACTACATCCAAAATGTAATACATTGTAAGTGTAGACACCAAATTTTTGGTGTTTTATTATTTATTTATTTACTATTCGTTTTTTATTTGTTCTATTTTTATTTGTCACAATTAGTTTTATTTACTTTTAGTTTTAGTTATTTTAGCCATTTTAGCGTAGAATTTCTCAAAGGAAAAAAGAAAAGCGTTCAAAAAAAATATGTTTTAGTTGTTTTAGATTTAGTTTCATTATTTAAAAATGAAAATGAAAAAAAAATTAAAAATTGAAAAATGAAAAAAAAAGGAAAAAGAAGAAAAGAAAAAAAAGGAAATCTTAGCTTTTTTTTTTTATCTTTTGGTTATTAATTCTGTACATTTTATTTAAATTTAAGTTTGTTTGAATTATTATTATTTTTATTGTGATTTAAATTAAGTGATTTAAAAAAAAAAAAAAACCGCGCATGCATGCGGCGTATAAAAACATTTGCAGAAAATATGGCAAGGGTATGATCGGATGGCTGGAGGATAGAGTAGAACAAACCTTTCATCCTCACCATTGGGGTGAGGGTTGAGAGTTAGAGGTTCCATATAAAAGGAAAAACACAGCCGAAGGAGAGGACAGAGGAATGACGGCCGAAAGATCTGCAAAGAGAGAAAACCGAGAAACCAGAGAGAAAAAAAAGGGGCTGACGGCTAGAGAAAAGGCTGAGAAAGTGACGGCTAGAATCTGGAATAGAGGAGGAACGGCTGGGGTTTTGGCTAAAGAAAGAAAAACAGAAAGGGCTGAGAGAGGGATAAGAGATGACAGCTGGGGAGGTTGAGCAAAAAGAAACGGAGGGCTGGACAGAAATAGAAAGGGCAGTGGCGACTGAGTTCTAAGATCTGAAACAAAAAAGGAAATAGAGAGGGCGACGGGGGAATAGCTAAGAGGAGAGAGGACCCGAGAGCTGGAGTGGCGGCGGAGGGTTAAGTAAAAAAAATCCGAAAGAGAGAGCGGCCAAGCTGCAATCAAAAGGAAAGAACCAGAAAAAGCGAACCTGGGAAAGCTTGGAGGAAAGCTTCGGCAAGGAAAAATCAGCAGAGAAAAAGGGAGAGCTTTGAGAGTAAAAGGGAACGGGATAGAGAGAAAGTGGTGGCTGGAAGGTTGAAGAGTAAAAGAAGGGAAAGATCTGGGTAGAACAGAAGAGGGGAAAGAACGAAAACTAGAAGACTGGAGAACGGGAAAGGAGGAGGAAATCTTCTCGGATCAGGCTGGTTTTCAGCACTATTGAGACACGATTTTCTTGATCAAATCGTTTTCTTTCTGGGTTGTTTGAGCAATCTGGGACATCTACAACATGAGGGGAGTGATTTTCGTTGAGAGATCTTGAAGAGAAAACCACGAGAAGGTAGCCAAATCGGGTGCCAAAGTGACGACTTCATCAGTACCGAAGTTCGTCGGCAGCGTTCTCAATTTCATTTCTGAAATCCGCATGCGTTTTTCCGGACATATTTCACGTTGCTTTGCTTCATCAATTCTTGCAGGTAATTATAGCTTTGTTTCTTGTCACTTTAACACAATTTTTGATAAACATGTGAGTTCGTCAGATTCGTTTCTCGTTCCTTCCTTGCATGCGATTGTATTTTATTCTTTCGTGATTCCTGATGCTCTGAGGATTTCGTCTGCCTGACTCAAATGCATTTAAAAGACATTAAGGTAGCTTGATGTTCAATGATCAAAAGGGTTGACTAGGAAAAATCGTGACTTTGTGGAACCCGACTTCATTTTATCGCAAGTTTGCTCTCTTCTTTGCTGCATTTTTTTTTGTCCTTTGGTTTTGCCGGAATCTTCGAGGCAGTTTATGCTTGGGTGGTATTTGATGATAATGAGGGTGAATTCCTTACGTTTGGTCTTTGGATGACAACTTAGTAGAGTTTGTTTTAGAATTTCTTGCGCACAAATGCACCCTGGCACAAGTAAATACATGTCATTTTCATGTTTTGCTGCATTCATTTCTTCCTGTAACTACTTGCAAATCTAGTTTAGTCATATTGTCGGTATGCTCGGGCTTATAACAAAGATAGTAATGGATAATTTGACGGGGGCTTGGGTTGTGTTTAAATTGTTGTTTTTCCTGGTTTGCCTATAAGCTGCAAAGTTCGTAGCAGGATCACATGAAGCAATGGAAGTTTGTGTCTTTAGCCCAGATTTGGCAGAAAGTCGTGTGACCAAGTTCCTTTTGCTCTTCCGTGTTGTCCTTTTTCTTTTGTTGGGTGGTAGTTCGCACTTCCCTTTCATCATATTTGAGATAATTGGTGTCTTGTGTTTGCTCTTGTTAATCAAGCCTTGATGTTTGTTAGTGATGTTTTGATTGTCAAATGCCGCATGTTGTAGAATGAAGAAAAACAGAGAATGCAGAAATCTTCTCCATATGCATGCATGAAAATGCTTTTGAAATTTGCACTTTGACCCCTCAAGTCCCCTTTTGTTCTATAAAGGCCCAATAATGTTCTAAATTCTTGCAATCGGGTCCTAAAGTAGTTGCATTTTAACCTTTACTTGACTTTTTCTTTGCCCTTGGACCCTTGAAACTCTTAAAAATGTTTAATTAGGCTTGAGTGCTTGGCTAATGTTCGCAATTGAGTCCTTGGTAGCTTCAATTTTTCAACTTGATTGTTTGTTTGCTTTCATTAATTACCATGTTTTGTTAGGTTGTATTTAATGCATGAATTGGTGAACTTTGAGTCTAAATGAGCTTTGTTTTGCACATTTTCTTTAATTTTTCCAAATAAATTGGTGTCTTGACCATTTCTTTTATTTTGGAGGATAAATAAGTGATTTCACTCCATTTAAGGCATCAACTCAAAGGAGGTATAATTTCTTTTATCTTTTTTGTCTCTCCCCTATGTGATCCAACGTGCTAAGTGAGAATTGCATGTCTAATTTGCTTTCCTTAATTCCTTTCATTTATTTCATTTACTCTTGCTTTTTGTTAAATTATTTTTTTATGGGGTATGTGTACACCTCTTGGCTTGTAATAGATAGGGCTTGGAAAGCACTTGATGAAGACCTATTGAAGACGTGTGTCTAGCTAGCAAATGTAATAGGTTTATTAGTTTGGTTGTTTGCCTTTGTTGCTATGTGTTAATTTGCTTTATTAGGCTCTTGCATCTAGTCGAGCATGCCAAGTGTTACGTGCTATGTGTTTATGAGTGTTTGGCATGTCTACTTGCTTTCTATAGTCGTAGATGAATGTGATGGATGAATGTACGTCACCACACTAGTCCAATGCTAGTTGTGGCTCATTATTCCGTTAGGAATTCATAGAAAGGGCTAGTCCAACGCTAGACCCTTAGGGATTTCCCTTTCGTTAGTGCATACTTGCATGTTCACTACATTTCATGCATTTTTCTTAATTTTTCATCTTTTGGCATGCTCCTCCAATCCTTTTCCCCTCATTTTAGGCTTTTTGCATCCTCATACTAGTTATAGGGTACATTTGCTTGAGAGTCCCCTTTCGATAAGGGAAACGAGCGAGTTTGGCTACAAAATAGCCTTAGCACGCTAGTTCTTCCTTCTAATCCAAGGGAAAATCAAAGTCGTAAAGTTAGGAGTCCTTCCCGTACCCGACTTGATGCATTCCCTTAGGGTCATACACTTGCATTATTTTTATATCACTTCCTCACTCTTTTAGCCACATTTTCTCACTATTTAGACTTTTCTCAATCTACACTTTCTCACCACTTTCTTCCTATCACTTATTTATTTTTCTATCTCACAAATGGCACCCAATTGCACTTATATGTATCTACTATTCTATTTTCATTCATTTGCACACACAAACACCTTTATTTCTCACACTTGCACACTTGCACACTTACACTTAAGTCCTCACTTGCATTAATCACGACTTCCTTGAGAGCTTTCCTTATTGGCCACCACAATTCATGTGGTTGGGACCTAAAAGCCTCATGAGAAACATTTTAGATTTAGGATTGCATTTTTCTTTCCTTTTCGTATTCATTAGTCATATCCAACATGCGATCCATACCTTGGGTAGAAAAATTAGGAATCGTGAGGCTAAGTCACGCAACTAGCTTTGGCTGGGGTAAGGGAGTGCCTTACGCTTTGCCTTTGCCTTCTCCCTTATCAAATGTGACCCCCGATCCCTTTCTTTGGTTACGTAGACCTAAAAGTTTTAAAAGGGTTTGTTTACTTTTTCGTTCAAAAATAAAAACCATTTTTGGGTGACTTGGTACACCCTAACTCTATACCAAGTGGCGACTCCATTTTTCATACAAAAAACCCTTTTGAACTTTATTTGGCCAAACCGTCGCATTTCACAATCCCACGGCCTTTATTTTCACTTTCACATGTTCACATACATATCTCACACACACTACCACACACACGTCACACACTAATCAAAAAGTGGGGCGCGACAACTTGGCGACTCCACTGGGGATTTCCTAAGTGGGTCCAAGCATTCGATTTAGCCATCCTTTTCCTTTTTCTACCCCTTTTATGCATTACATCTTGGATATTAGGGTTGCATTTTCCCTTTTTAGGACTCTTTGCCTCACTCGCGTCTCAAATTACTCCCTCGCTCACGAATGTATGATTGGTTGATTGGATGTATGTTTACTTGTTTATCTCGCGCTTGCATTGCATTTGGGGGGGTGTGTGTCACCTTTAGAGCCTCGCATGGTTCTCAATCCTTTCCCTCAAAATAGGGAACACTTCATACGTGCACGTTTACTTATTGTTATCCCATTTTATTTTATTTTTCGTGGGCGCTATCCCACACCGCCTTGTAGGATTAAGATTGATTGCCTTGGGTAGGCGAATGGTGTGCACTGCGCCCATAGCGCTACCTAAGGGATCACTCGAGCCACCGATCGAAGGCCTTGGGAGTGATGACCCTTTGCCTTTAGGTCTGAAGGCTTGGGAGCCGAAGTCTTATCGAGTCTAGTTGCATTAGTGAGTCCCAGTCTCATGCATCCATATTAGCATTTTCCTAAGTTAGAGTCAGCCTCACCCTCTTTTAAGCACCTTAGGCACGAGGGAAGGGGTTCCACCTCTTTTATTTGCTTTTATTGTATTTCTTTTCTTAATTGCTCCCAATATGTTATATGTACTATCAATTGCACTAACCATTCTTTTGTTTTCTTGGCTTGCATCCACATGCCTTAGCAATAAGAGGCCTCTTTGGCACTCTTTTAGTGACTTACCCACTAGATAACTCGCATGTTTAAATTTCAGTTATTGCACTTAATTTTCAATAAGTACATCTCATTATTAGACCGTTTCCCCCGATGCATTATTTATGTCATTTAGGTCATATTTGTCACATATTTACATCGCTTTAATAAACTGGCATCATGCATAAACCCTAGAAGGGAATGCCATTTAGCGGATCCCGTGTTAGGAATAAGCCACCTTGTGTCTCGGATACTTAATCCAAGAAGACTTGCACGTTTACATTTTTGTACCATCCAAAGGGGTAGTGCACAAGGTAAGGTAAGATCCGATCATTTTCATAGAACGATTTTTGGAATATGAGCGTCTAATAATCACTTTTTGGCCATTTTATCAAGTTGGTAAAAATCCCTTGCGTAAAAGGACATTAATTTGAAAAAATTCACAAATGATTCTTCCTATTGAGATGATAAAAAAATTGGGGCCAAAATTTGATTTTAGAAGACTCATAAGCTAATGCATCGTAATAAATTTTTGAAACTACCAGTGGATAGCTTGATTTTTTTTAAGCTCCCAATTCCATTCAATCCATTGGACCATTTCATTCATCAATTTCATTCAGTCTATTTTATCAAATTTACCCTTTTTAGGGTCATTCGGTCGATTTTTGAGTAAATCATCAACTCATTTGACCAATTTACCCTTTTTAGGGTCATCCGGTCGATTTTTGAATAAATCATCAATTTGATCAATTTACCCTTTTTAGGGTTATCCGGTCGATTTTTGAATAAATCTTCATTTCATTTGGCCAATTCACTCATTTTTAGGACAATCTAGTCGATTTTTGAATAAATCACCAACTTCATTCAATTCATTTGATTAGTTAGGGCAATTTTGGCGATTTTTGATAAATCATTCATTTCGTCCGATTCATTGGACCAGTTTACCCTTTAAGGGCGATCTGGTCAATTTTGAATAAATTCTCGATTTCATTCAATTCATTTGACCCGTTTCCCTTTTCAGGGTAATTTGGTCGATTTTAAATAAACTGTCAATGGCATTCAACCCATTTGACCAATCAGGGTTTCAGTGTCGAATTTCAAATTGAGAAACCTAGTCGATTTTGAGAAAACCATCCATTGCATTTAGCCGTTTGATCAGTTGGAGTTTTGACCCATGCTTCACTGAGAAAATTTGTCAATGAATTTCAATCTCTTTGATACGAAGTTCGTCGAGGTCAAACCCGTGCATTTGTGATCAATTCATTCGGACATTGTCCTTATTTTGACAAATGTCTTTCATCTCTCCAATTGACCAAATTCTTCAAAATTATTTTTCACTCAATGAGTTGATCAGATCCATCAGGTATGGTATAGTGCCTACCCTAGAGGATTGCATTTTCATGCTAGGCCTACCCTTGGCACAAAAAGGGTCCCCCCATAGGACATGCATACTGATTTTATATTCTTTCTTACTAATTCAGGGTATTTTTCTTTTGTTTTCCCCCCTTCCCTTGCATTCATGAAAAACACTTCAATAAAAGGAAAAATATTTTTCTATATCTGATGACACTTCTGATCTAATAAGGTGTCAAAATTGCAAGTATTGTGTGATTCTTGGGCAGATCCTACAATGAAAACATAAATAATCTATCTGGAAGTTCTACGCTAAAGCATCTGAGAGATTTTGTAATTATTTCCAAAGGAAAATTTTGTATATTTGATTTGTTAATACATTTTGTTCCAAAAGAAAAGGAGACAAAAAGTGTATATGTGGAGCTCTTTACAAGTTTCTCTCTTCTCATTTGTATCGTAATTGAAATTTTGTTTCAAACTTTTTCAGCAATAAAATTTTTGGACAATCATTGTTTTGTGTATATTTATGTACATTTCATTTTTTATTCTTATTCATTGGAGATTTCATGATGAATTTTAAGAAATAAGACTAAATTGGGATTTTTTCAACCTCCTGCCTGAAAATTCACAATAAGAGTGCTCAGAATTAAAAGAGGTCACTCAAAAGGCCCTATGAGATTCCTTTTCTCCTTCATTTGACCCCAAAATAAAATCAGTCACATTGATTGATAAATTGGGGTCATTTTTGCTTGAAAATATCCATTGTGTTTAACCGATTCAGTTCACATCTAAGTGAAAGCAAAAATGTGCATTACTCTTGTTTGTTTTGAAAATTTGGAATGATACTTCGAGCATTCTTTTCTCTACCTATACACATTTTATCATTTGCTCTCCCATTTGAATCTTTGAAAGAATAATTTCGCTTCAAATAAGAGCCTTAATGATCACTACCCTACATTGGGAAGATTTTCAAAAGGGAATGGATTCTCAATGAGCAATTCGTTTACTTAGTTGTCATGAGGCGTAAGAATGATACTTTGGCCATCGTTTCTACGACCTAAACACCATTTATCCCTTGCATCCTCATTTGAGCCAAAATAAAAAAAAATTGGTAGGTTCTTTTCAAGTGCACATATGATCGCACCCCACATTGGGGAAGGAGATTGGAGAATTTTGAAAAAGGAAAAAGAAAAGGGGGAAGGGAACCGCAAATTGGAAAAATTTGATTCCACTTGGGTTCCAATTTTGAAAAAAAAAGAAGAAAAGGAAGAGATTTGTCCGCACGTTCCGCCTATGTTTCACAAATATGGATGAACAAGGGTCTTCCTCAGTGAGTTAATTCAGATACATGCCAGAAATTTTCCATTAATGAAAGTTTCCTTTCAGAGTTATTGTAAGGAATGGAATAAAAGTCAGGCCCTTTTCTTTTCCAATCAAACGTTCTATCCTTAGTTTTCCCTTTTTAAGCCTTCAGAATAAAATACTTCATTTGGCAACCCCTGAGAATCGCAAACCCCACACTGGGACAAGTTTGAGTTGAAAGGGAAAGTTTCAAGAAGTGAAAAGTGAAAAGCCACAAAATCAAAAGCAAAAGAAGAAAAGAGAACCTCAGTTCAAAAATAAATTGGGGCAAATTTTGTGAAAGTTTCAAAGAATGGCAAAAGGCCGAAAAGTCAAAAGAAGAAAGAAAATGAAAGTGAAAAAGCCTCAATTAAGCATAAACTGAGGCAAATTCCGATTTAGCCCTAAAATAGGGTTGGCACAACAATGCGATCTCAGATTACTTAAACCACTCTTGAAATTTGCCTTCAAGCCTTAACTTTTCTAAACACCTCACTAGACCCCATTACAAAAGCTGAAAGTCCTGACTTCTGTTCTTTACAACGGCCTTGACAAGAAAATTTCTGATGTCGGAAAATTTTAGCTGTATTTCTGAATTGCCTGGGTATGGGGTTGACGCTACTTACCATGTCAAAACCCAACAAGTTGAGGGAAAGGAAAAAAGGCAGAAAGCAAAGCAAGAAAAGTAAATGCAAGAAAATGCAAAAAAATTCGACGCTGAAGTCCCTGGTGAATGATGAAAAAATGCAAACAAAGTCTAAGATCTTTGAGTTCAAAACAGGGGTAATTTTGGAAAATGCGATCTTCGGTGCAATATACTTGAAAGTCTTATTTTTTAACTATCGTTTTCAAGCCACATTACAAGCTCATAAAGTCCATCGTTGACTTATTCCTTCATGACAACCCAAAGTGAGAATTATGCTCATAAGAAAATCCATCAATCATTTGTGATCATAAGAGTATAACCAGTTTTCGCATGTTTAGCTATCGTTCTTACCCATTTGTTGCAAGCTTAAAGCTTATCTGTTGACTAAGTTTTCTTAAAAAATAAGGGTGACAAACTCTTTGCTTTCACTAAGATGTGATATTGAATGGTTTAGATACGATTTGGGCGCAAGAATGAAACAGATTCTGACCTCTCATTTCCTTAGCCATTTCAAAAATAAAGTCACTTGATTGGTTCTGAAAGATGAGCCAACAAGGAATGGTGACCCATTACCCAAAGCATTGATGCTAAAGTGGGGAAGAAATCTTTTATAATTTGGCATTATTTTGAGAAATTCATCATGAAATTTGCTATATGAGTTTAAGCAAGACATTCAATTTTCTTCACATGATATGTTAGGAAAAGCAATTGCTTACTTTGTTCAAATAATTGGAGAGTCATTCAAACAAATTTTTACAATTAAATAGGCCCACACTGGGGCAAATTTTCATGTGAGAGATTCTGCAAAATAGCCCACACTGGGGCAAAATTTTTTGTAATACATTTGAGGATGTCAAAACCAATCACGTTGCTCTTTTCAAATAAGAAATTTGAATACATGTCATACTTTGGTAAGCCCTCTGTGCAGGTATTTATGGCTGAAATCGACGAAGAGCATCCAGTGAGGCGGAAGTCAGATATCGGAAAAGAAAAGGAAGAAAAAAGAAAAAGGACCTGACACGGGGGCAAATTATTTTTGGCAAGATTCTCTCAGGGAAAATCAGATTGGGTCTTATCCCACTGACCATCACAAGATCACGTTGGGCTTGGATTTCGTGCCGCCAACTTCACAAGATCCTGTTGGGCCTGGATTTCGTGCCGCCAACATTCCAAATATCAAGTTGGGTTTGGATTTCGTGCCGCCAACATTCCAAATATCACGGTGGGTCTGGACTTTGTGCCGCCAACATTTCAACATCCTATTGGGCCTGAATTTGGTGCCGCCAATATCACAAAAATCACGTTGGGCCTGAATTTCGTGCCGCCAACTTCACAGGATCACGTTGGGCCTGGACTTCGTGCCGCCAACTTCACAGGATCACGTTGGGCCTGGACTTCGTGCCGCCAACTTCACAACATCCCGTTGGGCCTGGATTTCGTGCCGCCAACATTTCATTGGGTAGGCTCCGGTTTAATCCCACTGACCAATTCATCACACTGGGGCAAATTATTTCGACAAGTTTCTCTCAATCAGGAAAAATCAAAAAAATCAAAAAAATCAAAAAATCAAAAAATCAAAGTCAAAAATCAAATCAAGTTCATCACGGTAGGCTCGGGTGTGATTCCACTGTCCGATTGTCAAAGCATTTTATTCTCATTGCTATTGGAGCTGGGTTTGTCCCGCCAGTAAGCATTTCATTTTCATTGCTACTGGAGCTGGGTTTGTCCCGCCAGTGAGCATTTTATTTTCATTGCTATTGGAGCTGGGTTTGTCCCGCCAGTAAGCATTTTATTTTCATTGCTATTGGAGTTGGGTTTGTCCCGCCAGTAAGCATTTATTTTCACTGGAGTTGGGTTTGTCCCGCCAGTAAGCATTTTATTTTCACTGGAGCTGGGTTTGTCCCGCCAGTAAGCATTTCATTTTCATAGCCACTGGAGCGTGAGGTTAGTCCCGCCAGTGAGCATTTCATTTACCCCGCCGCTAGCCGTGGGTCAGTCCCACTAGCGTGCGTCCCATGATTTTCATTTTATTCGGGCCAGTCCCATGATTTTCGTTTTATTCGGGTCAGTCCCATGATTTAAAGTTTATTCGGTTTAGTCCCATGATTAAAAGCTTGTTCGGGTCAGTCCCATGATTTTCATTTAATTCGGGTCAGTCCCATGATTTAAAACTTATTCGGGTCAGTCCCATGATTAAAAGCTTGTTCGGGTCAGTCTCATGATTTTCATTCAATTCGGGTCAGTCCCATGATTTTCATTTTACTCGGGCCAGTCCCATGATTTTCGTTTTATTCGGGTCAGTCCCATGATTTTCATTTTATTCGGGTCAGTCCCATGATTTAAAACTTATTCGGGCCAGTCCCATGATTTAAAGTTTATTCGGATAAGTCCCATGATTTTAAATCTTATTCGAGTCAGTCCCATGATTAAAAGCTTGTTCGGATCTATCCCGTTTTAAATTTCCTGTTCGGGTCTATCCCGTTTTAAAATTCCTGTTCGGGTCAGTCCCGTTTTAAAATCTTGTCCGGACCAGTCCCATTTAAAATTCCTGTTCGGGTCAGTCCCGTTTTAAATTCCTGTTCGGGTCAGTCCCGTTTAATTTCTTGTTCGGGTCAGTTTCGTTTTAAATTCCTGTCTCGGGTCAGTCCCGATTTTAAATTTCCTGTCTCGGGTCAGTCCCGATTAAATTTTCTGTTTAATTTTCTTGTCTGGGTCAGTCCCATTTCACAGTTTGATAAAGGGGTCAGTCCCCGTTTCTAAAGCGTCCATTTGTTTGAGACGTTTTCACCGCCAAATAACACAGGTAAGTATTTGGTGTCTACTTCTTTGTCTCGAGTTTTTTCAAAACTCAGACAAAGAGGGGCAAACTGTAGACACCAAATTTTTGGTGTTTTATTATTTATTTATTTACTATTCGTTTTTTATTTGTTCTATTTTTATTTGTCACAATTAGTTTTATTTACATTTAGTTTTAGTTATTTTAGCCATTTTAGCGTAGAATTTCTCAAAGGAAAAAAGAAAAGCGTTCAAAAAAATATGTTTTAGTTGTTTTAGATTTAGTTTCATTATTTAAAAATGAAAATGAAAAAAAATTGAAAAATTGAAAAATGAAAAAAAGGAAAAAGAAGAAAAGAAAAAAAGAAAAAAAAGGAAAATCTTAGCTTTTTATTTTTTTATCTTTTGGTTATTAATTTTGTACATTTTATTTAAATTTAAGTTTGTTTGAATTATTATTATTTTTATTGTGATTTAAATTAAGTGATTAAAAAAAAAAAAAAAGCCGCGCATGCATGCGGCGTATAAAAACATTTGCAGAAAATATGGCAAGTGTATGATCGGATGGCTGGAGGATAGAGTAGAACAAACCTTTCATTCTCACCATTGGGGTGAGGGTTGAGAGTTAGAGGTTCCATATAAAAGGAAAAACACAGCCGAAGGAGAGGACAGAGGAATGACGGCCGAAAGATCTGCAAAGAGAGAAAACCGAGAAACCAGAGAGAAAAAAAAGGGGCTGACGGCTAGAGAAAAGGCTGAGAAAGTGACGGCTAGAATCTGGAATAGAGGAGGAACGACTGGGGTTTTGGCTAAAGAAAGAAAAACAGAAAGGGCTGAGAGAGGGATAAGAGATGACGGCTGGGGAGGTTGAGCAAAAAGAAACGGAGGGCTGGACAGAAATAGAAAGGGCAGTGGCGGCTGAGTTCTAAGATCTGAAACAAAAAAGGAAATAGAGAGGGCGACGGGAGGAATGGCTAAAAGGAGAGAGGACCCGAGAGCTGGAGTGGCGGCGGAGGGTTAAGTAAAAAAAGTCCGAAAGAGAGAGCGGCCAAGCTGCAATCAAAAGGAAAGAACCAGAAAAAGCGAACCTGGGAAAGCTTGGAGGAAAGCTTCGGCAAGGAAAAAACAGCAGAGAAAAATGGAGAGCTTTGAGAGTAAAAGGGAACGGGATAGAGAGAAAGTGGTGGCTGGAAGGTTGAAGAGTAAAAGAAGGGAAAGATCTGGGTAGAACAGAAGAGGGGAAAGAACGAAAACTAGAAGACTGGAGAACGGGAAAGGAGGAGGAAATCTTCTCGGATCAGGCTGGTTTTCAGCACTATTGAGACACGATTTTCTTGATCAAATCGTTTTCTTTCTGGGTTGTTTGAGCAATCTGGGACATCTACAACATGAGGGGAGTGATTTTCGTTCAGAGATCTTGAAGAGAAAACCACGGGAAGGTAGCCAAATCGGGTGCCAAAATGACGACTTCTTCAGTACCGAAGTTCGTCGGCAACGTTCTCAATTTCATTTCTGAAATCCGCATGCGTTTTTCCGGACATATTTCACGTTGCTTTGCTTCATCAATTCTTGCAGGTAATTATAGCTTTGTTTCTTGTCACTTTAACACAATTTTTGATAAAGATGTGAGTTCGTCAGATTCGTTTCTCGTTCCTTCCTTGCATGCGATTGTATTTCATTCTTTCGTGATTCCTGATGCTCTGAGGATTTCGTCTGCCTGACTCAAATGCATTTAAAAGACATTAAGGTAGCTTGATGTTCAATGATCAGATGGGTTGACTAGGAAAAATCGTGACTTTGTGGAACCCGACTTCATTTTATCGCAAGTTTGCTCTCTTCTTTGCTGCATTTTTTTTGTCCTTTGGTTTTGCCGGAATCTTCGAGGCAGTTTATGCTTGGGTGGTATTTGATGATAATGAGGGTGAATTCCTTACGTTTGGTCTTTGGATGACAACTTAGTAGAGTTTGTTTTAGAGTTTCTTGCGCACAAATGCACCCTGGCACAAGTAAATACATGTCATTTTCATGTTTTGCTGCATTCATTTCTTCCTGTAACTACTTGCAAATCTAGTTTAGTCATATTGTCGGTATGCTCGGGCTTATAACAAAGATAGTAATGGATAATTTGACGGGGGCTTGGGTTGTGTTTAAATTGTTGTTTTTCCTGGTTTGCCTATAAGCTGCAAAGTTCGTAGCAGGATCACATGAAGCAATGGAAGTTTGTGTCTTTAGCCCAGATTTGGCAGAAAGTCGTGTGACCAAGTTCCTTTTGCTCTTCCGTGTTGTCCTTTTTCTTTTGTTGGGTGGTAGTTCGCACTTCCCTTTCATCATATTTGAGATAATTGGTGTCTTGTGTTTGCTCTTGTTAATCAAGCCTTGATGTTTGTTAGTGATGTTTTGATTGTCAAATGCCGCATGTTGTAGAATGAAGAAAAATAGAGAATGCAGAAATCTTCTCCATATGCATGCATGAAAATGCTTTTGAAATTTGCACTTTGACCCCTCAAGTCCCCTTTTGTTCTATAAAGGCCCAATAATGTTCTAAATTCTTGCAATCGGGTCCTAAAGTAGTTGCATTTTAACCTTTACTTGACTTTTTCTTTGCCCTTGGACCCTTGAAACTCTTAAAAATGTTTAATTAGGCTTGAGTGCTTGGCTAATGTTCGCAATTGAGTCCTTGGTAGCTTCAATTTTTCAACTTGATTGTTTGTTTGCTTTCATTAATTACCATGTTTTGTTAGGTTGTATTTAATGCATGAATTGGTGAACTTTGAGTCTAAATGAGCTTTGTTTTGCACATTTTCTTTAATTTTTCCAAATAAATTGGTGCCTTGACCATTTCTTTTATTTTGAAGGATAAATAAGTGATTTCACTCCATTTAAGGCATCAACTCAAGGGAGGTATAATTTCTTTTATCTTTTTTGTATCTCCCCTATGTGATCCATCGTGCTAAGTGAGAATTGCATGTCTAATTTGCTTTCCTTAATTCCTTTCATTTATTTCATTTACTCTTGCTTTTTGTTAAATTATTCTTTTATGGGGTATGTGTACACCTCTTGGCTTGTAATAGATAGGGCTTGGAAAGCACTTGATGAAGACCTATTGAAGACGTGTGCCTAACTAGCAAATGTAATAGGTTTATTAGTTTGGTTGTTTGCCTTTGTTGCTATGTGTTAATTTGCTTTATTAGGCTCTTGCATCTAGTCGAGCATGCCAAGTGTTACGTGCTATGTGTTTATGAGTGTTTGGCATGTCTACTTGCTTTCTATAGTCGTAGATGAATATGATGGATGAATGTACGTCACCACACTAGTCCAATGCTAGTTGTGGCTCATTATTCCGTTAGGAATTCATAGAAAGGGCTAGTCCAACGCTAGACCCTTAGGGATTTCCCTTTTGTTAGTGCATACTTGCATGTTCACTACATTTCATGCATTTTTCTTAGTTTTTTATCATTTGGCATGCTCCTCCAATCTTTTTCCCCTCATTTTACGTTTTTTGCATCCTCATACTAGTTATAGGGTACATTTGCTTGAGAGTCCCCTTTCGATAAGGGAAACGAGCGAGTTTGGCTACAAAATAGCCTTAGCACGCTAGTTCTTCCTTCTAATCCAAGGGAAAATCAAAGTCGTAAAGTTAGGAGTCCTTCCCGTACCCGACTTGATGCATTCCCTTAGGGTCATACACTTGCATTATTTTTATATCACTTCCTCACTCTTTTAGCCACATTTTCTCACTACTTAGACTTTTCTCAATCTACACTTTCTCACCACTTTCTTCCTATCACTTATTTATTTTTCTATCTCACAAATGGCACCCAATTGCACTTATATGTATCTACTATTCTATTTTCATTCATTTGCACACACAAACACCTTTATTTCTCACACTTGCACACTTGCACACTTACACTTAAGTCCTCACTTGCATTAATCACGACTTCCTTGAGAGCTTTCCTTATTGGCCACCACAATTCATGTGGTTGGGACCTAAAAGCCTCATGAGAAACATTTTAGATTTAGGATTGCATTTTTCTTTCCTTTTCGTATCCATTAGTCATATCCAACATGCGATCCATACCTTGGGTAGAAAAATTAGGAATCGTGAGGCTAAGTCACGCAACTAACTTTGGCTAGGGTAAGGGAGTGCCTTAGGCTTTGCCTTTGCCTTCTCCCTTATCAAATGTGACCCCCGATCCCTTTCTTTGGTTACGTAGACCTAAAAGTTTTAAAAGGGTTTGTTTACTTTTTCGTTCAAAAACAAAAACCATTTTTGGGTGACTTGGTACACCCTAACTCTATACCAAGTGGCGACTCCATTTTTCATACAAAAAACCCTTTTGAACTTTATTTGGCCAAACCGTCGCATTTCACAATCCCACGGCTTTTATTTTCACTTTCACACGTTCACATACATATCTCACACACACTACCACACACACTTCACACACTAATCAAAAAGTGGGGCGCGACAGTAAGGTTAGAAATTTTGATTAAATCACGCAACTAGATTCCGCTAGATTGAAAAGGTGCTTTCGAGTCGAGTCAAATCGACTGTTGCCTTCCCTTTCTTCAACCGTGACTCCCGAATCCATTTTTTCTAGTTTTCAAATACCTGGAGTCGTTTAAAAGGGTTTTCTTTATTTTTGAAAATCAAATTTTCAGGGTGACTTGGTACACTCCAACTCAATACCAAGTGGCGACTCCAAATTGATCAAAAACCCTTTTAAAGTTGCATTTTGGGCCAAAATGTCGCATTTTCATGTCCCATCTTATGCTCTCTTTGCTTATTAAACTCATTTCTTCAAAAATACACTTTCACACATGCACTTGATTTTTATTTTAAAAAATGGGGCGCGACAATAGGTATAAAAAAATAAAAAAATAAAAAAAGGCTCGGCATAAATCGATATGCTGAAATAAAAAAGAAATCCAATGGGAAAGAAATAATGAATCATAATGTAAATAGAGTTCAGGTTTGAATTCCATAGTGAATCCCATAGAATGGATAATAGAGATGGAATTATCTATAATAATAGATAAATGAAAGACCTTTTCAACATTCCTATTCATCCACTTGAAATTCTAAAAATAAAATTGATTGATTGAATTTGAAAATTCAAACACAAACTAGCAATAACTCAATTGATCCTTTATGTAGTTTTTTTTTTCTAGTATAAATGAGAAGTTTTGAACCCGAGATCTCTCAGTTACACTCCCTTTCTCCAGACCATCCAACCCATCCATCGCCCAAGCAATAATTCCACTAATGAGTTTAATAAATGCAAATGTTTTTCAATAAAGATAAACCTATGCAAAAGTATGCAGTTACATATATTTTGTGAGGGACTAATTCCACTTTACTCCACCAATTTTGCAATCAATTCCCACTTTAACCTTAGGTTTTGAATTTGAACACATTGCACCCTAGACTATCGGATAGGTGGTATTTGAGAGTGCACATAATGCGTAAATATGGCAATTTTACAAGTTCGAATCTTGGACCTGATAATTGGGGTTGAGAAAAGTGTGGGGAGGAGTGAGAGGTAAATAAAAAGATAGAAATTCTACATTAATAAAAGGATTAATTGCACTCTGCATCCCTTAACTCAATTCTCAGTTTGATGCTAAACTATATGGTGGACGCATGGCATCCTAAATTCTTGGATGCATCCCATTTGACACCATTTCTCAAATGTCCATACTCTTCTTTCCTTTATTTTATCTAACCCAGAATACATACACAATGAATTATTATCAGCAGCCTTATATCGTAGTTCACTATGAGGATGCAAAATGGAATTAATCCTTTTATTCATATCATGTTGCTATATTGTGCATTGTGTGCATGCTCCGTACTTTAATTAGTTTTGGTTACGGTGACTCAAAATGGACAAATAAGAGAATTTAGTTTACAATATATCGAGTATTGTTTAGTGGGGACTAAGCGGTTTTAGTCATAATAAGTTCTTATTTTTTCAATGTAACGTCAACATTCACCCCATGTCCCAACGATGATGACAATCAAAAATCAAAAATGGGTTAAATTCATGAATGAAGCTTCAAATCTCAAGCACAAGATGAACTTAGATATTAATTTAAAAAATATTTGCCCATTTTAAAACTAAAGTAAATTAATAATGGATGAAATATTCAACGTAAAAGAAAGATACTTGATTTAACGAAATGAAACTCAGTTTCATCGGGGAAAAAAAGAAACTCAATTTCCATATAAGTATCTAATAGACCCTCAATCGAGATATGAGCTATTAGTATTACTTGCACATAAACATGATTTTCTTGCAATACTCGCTGAATAAACTTTTTTAAGCCCCACATTCACATGTGACGTCAAAAGTGAATATTCTTTCTGTATTAGGCTTTTCAATAAAAATCTGGGAAACAATTTCATGATGTCTTCAAACACTTCCTCCATGGACCGGTCACCATTAATCTAAAAGCATAAAACACATTCCATAATAACTTTTAATTTTAGTAACTAAGATTGAGGTTTCAAGAATTAAAGGTCTTGAATTTTAATCCCTCTATCCATTTTTCATTTCTTAATTCCTATCTTTCCCCTTAGGAGTGCTTACGAGCAGCTCGGTCAAACGTTTAGCTTGAACTCGGGTTGATCGAGTTCGAGTTGCTCATTTCAGGTTTTAAGTTGAGTTTGAGGTCTTTTATATGCTACTTGAGTGCTCAATAAGCCTAATCGAGTAATTCTATTATTGATATAGTACATTTATTTAATTATAAAATGACCATTATGGGTTCATGTTTTAGCCAAACTCGAGTTTTTTTGTTTGAATACTCAAGCTCGATAAGATTCAAGAACAGCATCAAGTCTTATCGAGTTGAGTTCGAGTTTATTTATTATCCCCACAAGTCGAGTCAAGCTACAAGTTCTCTTACTCGATTGAGTAGAGTTCAAGTCCAAGTAGCCTATGAATTCATCGAGTTAGAATTCGAGTATAATGCTACCCAAACTCGACTCGACTCGTTAGCACTTTTACTTCCCCTATTAGAAAAAAAGAATTTTTTTTAAAAAAATAACTTTTATACTTATCATTTGGCCAAGTTGAAATGCCTACCTTTTCGATCTTTCCCAATGTGTTGTAGTAATTCACCACTAGTAAAGTGAGGTCAACAAAATTTTTAACTCACTTTGGGATAGTCCCAACATTTGTCATCAACTCTTCCTTGCAAAGATTAGTGCATATGTATGAAGTGTCTAAGGATGCTTCTAGGCATGCCAATGGATAAGGTTTGAATTGGATTTCTGTGATCCAAATCTAAATCCATTAAATTTAGTTAGATTCATATTCAGACCTAGATCCAAATCCTCATAGATTTGGGTATCTAATAGGTATCCATGGGTAATTTTTTAAACATACAGTGAACTAAAGTAAAAATATTTAAAAATATATAGAATTCAAAAATAATACAAATATAATCTAATTTTTATTTTCAAATAATAAAATTAACATTCAAAATGTTGAATGCTATATTATGAACTCGAAAAAAGAACTATTATCAATTGCCTCTAGTTATTTCAAAACTTTATGTGCATTCTCATCCAATCTTTTGTTTGTTTGCCTTTACTTTTTCTCATTTTTTTGAAAAAGTTTACACCAATTACCATGACAATTAGGATTATTTTATAAATTTAATAATCTTTTATTTGTTTGCCTTTACTTTTTCTCATTTTTCTAAAAAAGTTTACACCAATTACCATGACAACTAGGATTATTTAATAAATTTAATAATATATATATATATATATATATGTACATATTTGGTTTGGATCAAGATTTGGGGTATAGATCATAGAAAATCAGACCATATTCAGATCAATGACTCTCTTACAGGGTCTACTTTGGATAGAGTTTGAATTTGAAAAATTAAATCCAAACCTTACCCAAGTGTACTGGGTCTGAGTTGGATCTGGATAAAACTCGATCCACTGACATACCTAAACGCTTGTTTTTAATTATATGTTATAAAAATTTAACTAGATAAAAAAGTATTACAAAAAGAAAAGGGTATTGTTAATGACACTCTATTTTTTATTAATGGAATTCTCACTATCATTTTTATTATATGATTTTCATTTATTAGACTACATGATAAAACAAATGGTTGGAGTACCATTATCAAAAAGTGAAGTGCGATTCACATTTTCCAAATAATGATAGTTTGCAAATTAAAAAAAAACCACTTGGATCAATTGGACTGACCAAATCAGTTCAGACATTTAAACAATTACTTTTCCAAATTGTTTCTTAAATTTATCTAGTACGAACTATTAAATAATTTTTGCTTTGACAAATTTTACCCTTAAATTTCACATTAATGAACTATTGGAGCATCATTTGGGATTTTTTTATGGAAATATATACAAATTGTATGACCTAGTTCTTTTTTGTACTAATTTTGTTGAAAATAGTTCTTTTTTTTCAAAATAAACTACCCAAAAAGGCCAAGTTAGATTGGAAAAATATTTAGTAAATTTGTACATTGACTGACTAAATATGGCACAAAAGAATCCATAAACAAGGAATTATGCATCAGAAATCATGTACACTCCAATTTAATTTAAAAAATAATAATATTATCTCCAAACTTCTAAGTTAAAAAAATCTAAAAGTTAAACGTATCCACTCTTGCTTTTAATCACTCACGATATACGTTATTAGATCATATAGTAATATTCTCCAGAAATAATAGTCATTTTCCAAACTCCTATTTTTAAAACTCTAAAAGTTAAACATATCCACTGTTATACTTTAATCTCTACTAAAAGAAAAGGTGTGAGATGCTAATCTAGTTTCAGTTTAAGAGTCGCGTTGTCATGACCTTTTCTGAACAATCAAGATACAATACAAACTTGATATCATCTACATTCATTAGGCAATGCATTCAAATTTCCATTAAAGAAATTGAACCAAAAAGCATTCAATCAAAGTGCAACAATTCACCCAACATTCATTTTTGTATTCATTTCTTTAGTTAACTAATCATTCTTAACTAAATCATACAAGATCATTCACAATTTTGTATATTTTCAGGAGATACAAGCATTTCAATTATCTAACAAGTTTAACAAGTATATTTATGTCCATGAATAGAAACCAAATTGATAATCCTTAGAACTCACATTCATAATATTTTCATAAGCATTTGGAATTTTCTACAATTATTACCCATTAAAACATTACATAAAATGCTTTTATTCACCTCAAATGATTGAAAGGATTTCTCTTGTTATTAAAACTGGAGTGCGTCTTTTTTTATTAGTATTTTAACCTTTAAGTTTTAGAAGCATTTCCCTAAAATCATTTGTCTTATAGACACCTTGTTTTTCTTTGTGAATTGTAGACTTGTCCTTTTTAACCCACAACAGTTTAACTTCTCTATCAAAATTTTCTTTCTTATAACTTGTATCAATTATATGACCAAATTTTTTACAAAAATAGCATGAGATATTGGATGAACAAGTTATTTTATGCTTAGCAAAATTTTCAACCCTAGACGGGCAGGAGGTGGTGGAGTTTTGCGTGATGGTGAGGGGAAGCTCCTGCTCGCTTTCTCCACATTTTTTGGGAGTTGTACTAGCATTCAAGCTGAGGCGAGGGCCCTTCTCTTCGGGGTTAACTTGTGTATTTCACGTGGATATGTGAGAGTGCAAGTTGAAGTGGACTCACTGGTGCTAGTTCAAATATTGCAGCAAGCAATTCGATGCCCGTGGAGTATTGATACAGAAGTCCGGACCCTCCTTTAGCTATCGTCTCATTTCGTTAGCATCTCTCATTGCTTCTGAGAAGGTAATCAAGTGGCTGATTGCTTGTCTAATATTGGCTGTGACGAAGCTTGTGACAGAACCTATCATCAGCTTTCGGATCTCCCTACTCGAGTCCGAGAGGCATTTAGACTGGACAAAATTGGTCTTCCTTCCCTTAGAAGATGCTAGGATAACTTGTTGTCTGAGAATGGTACTCCTCTTTCCAGCCAAGTAATTTAGTAGATGCATTGTGCTCCTGGGAGGTAAGGTCTATGTCCCCCTCCGTTTCTGTCTCTTTTCTGACGGGAATAAAAAAAATGATCTTTCTTGATTAAAAATGCTTAGCAAAATTTTTCATATAACCACTAGGCAATTTAGATTCATTTTCATCCTTACAACAAGTTTCACTTTTTTCTTTTCTAAATTTATTCAAGCACAAATTCAAATCATCCATTTTTTTCTTAATATTTACATGTTCTACTTTTAAAGATTCATAAACCTTCACTTTTTCTTTGAGTTTTTTAATTTTCTTTTTTCAATTCCTTATTTGAATTTTCAAATTCTTTGTGAAACTCTTTTAAACTACCAATAGTGACTTTAGTTTCTCATTTTCTTCTCTAATTTGTGTCTTCTCTAAAGAAGATTCATCCAATTGAGATTTTAATATCTTATTCAATTCATTTGCTCTTTTTAACTTTTCATATAAACTTCAAACAATCTTTTTAACTATTAGATCATCTATATTATCTTTGTCATTAGAATTTGAAGTTGAACATTCTTCCTTTTCTTCACTAAAATTAGGATTTTTACTCTCATAGATCTCTTCTAATTTTCTCCAAATTTCTTGAGCACTTTTACAATCTTTTATTCTTTTTGGTTCATCTTTATCCAAAACTTTACAAAGATTATTCATAACTTGTATATTTTGTGCCAATATTCTTTTATCATGAGACTCTTTCTTAGTCTTTTCTCTAAGTTTTCCTTTTTTTTATGATTAAAGCATTATAAGAACCATTCACAATAACATACCACAAATCAAAATCAATAGATTTAATAAAGGTTTCTGTCGTAGGTGATTCATTTATAGATGTTCCAAATAATAAGTTGGTTGCCATGATCTACTCTTAAGTCAATTGCATTTAATCTCTAGTTGACCAAATTTTGTTACCAATTGTAAGGTCCAAAGACTAAGGGGGAATGAATTAGGTTGTATAAAAACTAAACAAGTTATACAAAATTTCACCTGATTTTAAAACTAGCTGAATTCATGTAAGTGATTACACACTTAAGCAAGCAAAAAAGCAATAAGAATAAGGCAATTTAACCTTAAAAATAGAATAAAAGAGAAGAACATAAAGCAAACAAACTCCCAAACTTCTTTCAAATTCGGAGTTGAATCTTCCACTATTAGTAGTTTCTTCAATTGATGGCATAGCAAATCACCTTGTATATAAGAAAGCTCATTCTTTGCTTATCCTAAACGCCCTTTAGTTGAGCTAAAGAATTTTTCAATCTCACTCAAATTAACCCTCACAATGCGACAATTGAACGCCTTCAACCAACTAAGAACTAGTACACTTTTTAACCTCACCAAAATTACAAGTAAACTCACACACGAGTATTTTTCCTCAAAATTACTCTTTCAAAGTTTGTAATCATTGTAGGTGAAAGTCTTTCTAATATTTAGATTTGGAGGTATTTATAGATAGTGAAAATTGTCCCCAAGAGTCTCTCTAAAGGTGAAAACTTAGTTGCTAAAAAACTAGCCGTTGGAGCTATCAAATGTCCGATCCAAAAATTTTGCATCCAAACTTATATCCAAAGGTTGTTAAGTTGGTCTTCACTAGGAGTTTTAGACATCCGAACCTACGTCTGAGAGATGTGTCTGATAGAAATAGAGAGTTCACAGAGAGTTAGCCAGCTTGTTGGATGACTAATAGTTATATTCTATGTTCGACCCATCGTCCAATTATTAGAGTTGGCATTTTCTTCATTTTTCAGATGTCCGATCCTTCTATCTAGCATCTCAAGCTACGTCCAACCCTAAGTGATAAGTTGCATTCAAACTTGTTTTCCTTTTTTCTAAATTCATTGAGCTTGGACCTGTTCCTAACAAATTTTTCATGAAAAGAAATTAGTCCAAATCATTATTATGACTTGTTAATCATTAAAACCAAGAATTGATCAACCTAGATCTTCAATTAATTATCATTCAATTATTCAAAATATATAATTGAAAAGGTTTATACATGTTGGTACCAACTATCATAGGTTTGTTGAGATAATTTAAAAGGGCTTGCAACATAATTATGTATTATAAGAAATTTTGTTCTTAAAATTCATACTTCATGCACTGATAGAAAGTAAACGGGACTACATAATTATGTATTATAAGAAATTTTTGTTCTTAAAATTCGTACTTCATGCACTGATAGAAAGTAAATGGGACTACATAATAGTTGTGCAATAAGGGCCTCCCAACATTTTCATTGTCGATCTCCTGAGCATACTTCGAAATTTTAACTTAATTTTAGTAAAGATAGAGAAAAACAAATTGAAACGTAGGTAAAGAGAAGAAAAAGAAGAAATGAAAGAAGAAAACATAAAGCATTGCAATGAGAAATCATCCTTGATTGGGTTTCACAAAACAAGGTTGAGGAAAAGTTTCAACAAACTTTTGAAATTATTTCACGATGTTTTGTTTGTTAAATAGAGAAAGGCCCTGATTGCACAGCTATTATGTAGTCCCGTAATTATGTGGGTGGTAGTTATGTTTTAGTGGTGTTGAAGTAGGTATATATGCAAAATTGTGGCAATGGTAATAGAAGCTTTAATAGTGCCGGAACAAAGAGTAATTAAGAATTATTCTCCCATTTTACTAAAGCATATTATGTAGACAATTATCCTTGATTAACAAAATTTCTTAATAAAATTAATTATCTCAAGTTTAGTTTATGAATATTAGTTCAAGACGTGTACAGAAATATCTTGAAATATTTTGGCAGTCATAAAACTAAAACGTTTTATTAATTTTTTAAGAAGATTTGTACGACTTTGCTGTTTCACTATAGGGGTAATATGATGTTTCAAGAGGTTAAAACATGCAGACAACATGACACCCACTAATATTTTGGTGATATATTAGCAAGTGAAATAGACGAGCCAAGATTATTAACAGGACAACATGACAAGAAAAAGTTTAAAGACTTCATTTTCTATGACCACCTCAACTGTAAATTGAGTTTACATCCCCTACTAGTCAAAGTTTGTTAATGCTGTTTCATTTCTTGGGTTGTTGATATTTGTATGCAGGTTCTGAACAATCTCAAGTGTAATGAGATAATCTTTAATGAGAAATCTAATGGTAATGAACATGTGGAGTGGATTAATAAGATTATAGCTAAAGGGGCTTTTCATGAAATTTACTTGTACAACAAATCCAATTACATAGAAGGATCGGCATGGTCGAGATTTTCTTATACTAGGAATGCGATAAAGCACGCCAGCAATTTTGAAACAAGTCAGGGATTATTGAAGAATAACCAACAAGTTGTGATTTGGATAGAGCTGATTGAAGAGAAACCATTTGATCTTTTCGAGAATAATATAGTTTTTCCTATGGAACCAATCAGTTTGTGCATTAGATTAGAAATCCAGGATATCTTATAAAAATGCCACAGAACTTTCAAGATGGAAGTTATCCTATAGGTGCTGTATTTATACCTGTTCGTAATGCGAATTATAGTATTCATTCTTATAGGAATGGGAATGAAAAACAAGAGATACTTTTTTGTCAAAATATGGACAAACAGAAATTTAATTCCAAAGGAAGCACTTCATGAAGCCTCCCGCAATTTGATTGATTGATTATTTCACTTTTACATATGAAAGAAGAAAACATGCATTTGCATTTGCATGAGGTTGTTTGTAGAGTATGACAGCTATGGAGATGATGCATAGTAGACATAAAAAACCAAACAAATATAAGTTAGATTATTTTAAGTTCAAGATTTTCTACTTAATTTTATCTATGTTTTTGCTCAATTAATGCAATGAAATTCTGAAGAATTTTTTGGATTTGCGGGTGATGATATGCAAAGATGTTTTATGACATTGATTTTCTCCAAAAAAAAAATGTTAAACACCCCGGAACTGCTTTGACTTTATATAGCAAAAAAAATTTTAATTTCTAACTACTAGTAACTTTTGGTACACCTTGTGTTTCTTTTAGTTGAAAAACAAGAAATGTGTGAATAGACATAAACAACATTAAAATATTATAGGTAATTATAAAACAAAAAGTTCTATATACATTTTTTTTGGTGAAAGGTAAATTTTATATTTCACTGTATGGATGATAGTAGTAGTTAAAAAAGAGACATAAATGTTAACATTAAAGAGGTACTCTGTCCATACGTATACTTAAGTTTATATGTGTGTGTGCATCACACATACATATAAAGATACACACACGCACATATATTGTTAGGCCCCAGAATTCACATTGTTTCGATGATGACAAAGAGCACTTGTATTTTTGTCAAGTTTTGTTGTAGAATAAATAAAGACTTTTCGGATGCACAAAGCAATTATCCTAAGACTCATTGGACCATCCAATTGTCTCATAAAAGTTTCGCAAAAGGAGTAATTTCATGTTACTTAGACACATAATTGGACACTTCAATAAAATCTTCCACTATCTGAATATTCTTGTTAAGGCCTAGTAATATTCTAGTCAACGGATGTAAAATAGAATGCATCAAGGTTATTTGAATTCCAGAAGTCGCAAAATTCTCAAATAACAACTATGAGGACACACAATTGGACACAAGAACTGTCCCAAGTACTCTGTCAAAATAATTCTATTCTAATCACATTGAAACAGACAGGACGCAGGTTGGGACATTTAATGACCGTTTGAACGCCATAACGGCTAGTCTATTAGCTATTAATTTTTAGTTAGTTGATTAGTTGTAACGTTATTATTTTCCTATGTATTAATAGCTATTGAGATTAATCTTGTAAATAACAGTCAGAAAATGTGATTAGTGAGTGTTCAAGCAAGAAACTCATTGTTGTAATAGTTAGCTAAGACTGAAAAACTCTTCTTAGTGAGATTGAAGAGTACATTTATAGCTTGGATAGGTTAGTGGTGACGGTAAAAGTTCTTTCTCTTCAAGTAGAGAGACTGATTGAGCAGAAGTGATCTGAATCCTTGTATAAAGTATAACTTGTTCATCTACTTTGAAGGAGCTGTTTGTAAATACAAGTTAAAGTTGGTTTCAAACTTGTGCTGTGATTTGATTTGAGTTATTTTCAGCTTTATTATTTTGAACTTATTGTTTATCATTGCTTACAATTTGTATATCCAACTATACTAATTCTCCTTGTAGGAAGTAATTGTCCAAAAAGGAAGTAAACTTTCTTAATATTATTTAAAGTTTGGACAACCTAATTCACCCTCCCTCTTAAATTGCCTCTGAGATTGACATATATATATATATATATATTATGATATATGTGGTCCAATGAATATCAGGACATGACATTGAACCTATTATTTCATCACTTTTATCAACGATTTTACTCGTTTTGATTAATTTTTATTTGATCTCCCATAAGCCAAAAGTATTAGATTGATTCAAACTATATTTGAGTTTGGTTGAGAATCAATTGGACAAAACGATTAAGCCTTTGTATTTTTGTGTCTTTGTCTATATATATATAGTGATTAATATATATTACTAGGCATTAAGGCACACTTTATGTGTGTACAATTAATAAATATATAATTATTTATAAAGATTTTTTCTACAAATCGTTTTTACACTATGAAAGTAATTTTTTAGAGGATTTCAAGAAAATTGAAATATACAAACAATTGGTTATTTGATAGTTGCTTACAGTTATAAAAGTTATAAAAATAATTTTAAAAATTTTTTAAACTTGGAAAAGAATGAAGATAATTGTTTAATATGGTTAGCCCATTTTAACCTTTATTATAAGGGTTACAAAGGCATAACATAAAATGCCATAACACCATAAGCCCTCTTAGGCTTTATATATAGTGTAGGTAAGATATTTTGAACTTGAATTTCATGTGTGTGTGAAATTGCGTAATGTAGTGAAAAACACGGTATTTGTCGGATGTCCATATTGATATAAATTTCATATAATGATTTTTAAACACCCAATTAGATTTCTATGTGAGTTTGAACCTCAACCCAATAATTTTCTGAGTCTTTGAATCTGATTTTTTTTTGGTTTCAATATAAATCCTACTCATTCACAAACTAGTTGCGAAGTGAAAAAAATAATAGAAAATCGTTCAAAACGTCCCTCACATTTTGCAAAATGACTTTTTTCATCTCTCACTTTTAAAAGTGTAATTTTACTTCCCTTATAAATTCACACTGGTTAAATTTGGTCCCTACTTAGATTTCTAACTAGTTTTTGGCTGGAATCCACCACATGCCTTGCATGTAATCATTTTTGAGGGGCACAATTGTCAATTCAAATTTTACATAATCCGATTTATAGTCTCTCATATTTTACAAAATGAATTGTTTTATCTCTCACGTTTCATAAAATGAATTTTTTTATCGCTCACATTTCACAAAACAAATATTTTCATTTCTCATTGATCATGTGTACGAATAATTTTTTTTGTTAAACCCATGTATATTTCTATTTGATTTCACTTAAACAGTACGAATAGCATGCAATATATCCCTATTTGATTTCACCTAGACAGGCTAATTGTAGTTGTATATATGCTATTCAATAGATATATTCATGGTTTAAAACTAACAATTTTGTTTTAAACCCATGTATATATGTGACAGCCCCACCTCACCTTAAGGTGAACCAAAGGGTTGGTGGACCGCCTGCCCAACTCTCGTCAGGACTACGAAGTCGAATCACGCAAACCCGATATAGCGCACAAACGAATTCCCAAGAAAACAATCAATCGAAGACTACTAAGTTGAGAAGCATGAGATCTACACCGTAAGATACCATCTCAAATGAATACACTTAATGTACACGATGAAACACTTATATACATTCATGGAAAACTGTACAACTAAAAGCGGAATACTTCATTAAAAAAACAATTAGGGTTTTTATTACACAGGAGACATTCATGGAAAACTGTACAACTAAAAGCGGAATACTTCATTAAAAAAATAATTAGGGTTTTTATTACACAAGAGCTAACAAATAAACGTTTTACACCCGCTCAACCCTTTTTGCAAAATCACGGCTCAAAGTGTGGTTCCCTGCAAGGAAAACAAAGATAATGGGAAAGGGGTGAGCTTACGCTCAATGAGGTACCAAAATAATAGCAAGTAAGAATCATGGAACTTCATATTTAATTAGTCACATATGCAAATCAAATAAAGAAATGAACAAACACCATAGATAGAAAGGATACGGGTGGCTCTCAAGAGCCAAATTTCCACTTGCTTCACTGAAGCTTGATCGAAATAATAGTTGACACTCCGTCAACTTCCAAAAAGAGTAACCAGTCCCGTCCAGTAGAGCACCGCTTTACACCAAAATCCGTCCACCAAACTTACCCCTACCGGGCCCGAGCTCCAAACAGAAACAGAAGTGGTAATACTTGAGTATACCGGAATCAAGGGTCTCAATACCTAAAGATCCTAAAACAGACTACCGTGGTTCGTTATCTAATCGACCAGGCCCTTGCCGGCCCGACTCGAGTAACTAGCCACAGGTGTTGAGCTCAGAGATCACAAAAAGGTCGTTGGATACAAGTTTCCAAACGACGTCCGAACAGATACAGATACATTCAAATTCGCACCAAAAATTGGCATATGAACAGACAAGAGAACGAGTGTAATAAAGTACACCCTCGTCTCAAACAAAATAAACAGATAGTGCAGTCATTTAAATCGCAGATTGCAGAGGCAGAAACCAGGTTAAATAGCAAATGAGGGGAGTGGTACACTCACCTGATTAAATAAGGATAATTTCAAAAATTTTCTTCCCAAGTATGGCTTTACTCGTCGGCACCTCCTAGAACAATCAAGGTAAACACTCAAGACTGGACTCCAAGACATAATAAGTGAAATTCGCAAGTAAAACTTGATCACCAGTCAGGTGCCTATCCAAATAAACCATTAATGTAAAGCGAAAAGGTGACTTTAGAGTGAAAAGATAACGATTAGTCCTAAAGGCATGAACAATCCTCAAAACCCTTCCTACAATGACTGACCAACTCCAAATTTGAAGTAGAAAATAAAAGTAAGATCGATACTAGGAAAACAGGATTTTCCAATTTCGCGCAACCCTATATGAAAAATCATATTTCAAGTTTTATAAGTCCAAAATGAGTAAAATTTATACCATTGGAAAATACATTCCAAGGCCTATAACTTTCCAGAGAACACCCTCACAAGATTCAGAGCACAAGTCAGTCAAATTCAAGCCTCAAGTTGCTGCTTTATCCAGTGAAAGACATAACAGGTACAATATTTCAGTCAACTTTAAAAAATCACCAGAAATTGTACAGATAGAAACAAGGTCTGAAATTTACACGGTTTATAGCCCTACGAATCTAGTTTAAACCACAACAAATGGAACTCAGTTCCGACATTCCTACATCCAGATATAGTAAATTTCTCGAGACTGTGCAGAAGCTCCACGAAAATCTTGACAGCATTTCCCTTAGTCTTTCTTTACTTTTCCAACCAAACCTCAACACCCAATCACAAACTATCAAACACCTTTAATTAGAGCCACAATACCCTTCAAAACAACCAAATGGTAGCTCAACAAAGAAACCCTAGAAAAGCCCCAATTATAAACCCTAAAACCAAAAGACAGTTTTGACATCATTTAGCGGAACGGACATAACTTGAGCTACACTTATCGGATTTGGGTAAAATTTACATCGTTTCGAAGCTAAGATAGATAGCTATAACTTTCATGAAGACCACTCAGTCCAGTTCTCACTATAACTAGGTCAAATATACCAAAACAACTCCAGATTTTCCAATTCGAAGTTTACTGTGGCAGTCCTGATTCATTCAGTCATATCTCAACATATACAACTCCAATTCAAGTGATTCCAAAGCCATTAGAAAACTAAGACACAAGGGTAGAATTCTTAAGAAGACATCAACAACCAAATCAGTATTATTCCTGGTCAAAACAACCAATTACAGAAGCTTATTAGCATGTTCGGATAGAAACAGGGCAGCAGGGGTATTTCGGTCTTTTCACAGGCTACGTTGCTCCGATTGAGCTGAAATTTGCAGGCTACTACAAAACATCATTCTCTACAACTTTTATGTTTGGGCAAGAGCTGATTCGGCCTCTAACATGCTCAAATAAAACCGGACAGAACAGGGTCATTCAAAACCCTAACTTGGAATTCATGCATTCAAGTGCTAATCTTCCCCAAAACAACATCTAAAATAACTAAAAACCACTAATAAGCAATTAATTGAAGTAAAAAGGATGTTCTTGACAAAATACCTTAAAACCCCAAGAAAGTTGGTAGCTTAGTGCTTCCCTTTCCAAAACAACTCTACCAATCCTTCTTAATCCTTTCTAGCAAGAAGTTTTATGGAGTAATTTGGAGATTAAACGGTTGAATTGAAAGATTGGGCAAGATTAGAGGTAAGAAAGTGGAGAGGTTTTTCTTCATTTTTGCTTGAAGATGGCTGGCCAAGAAGATGAAGAAAATGAGAAATTTTTGGTCAATTTTAGTATTTATTTGGTAAAGGTGATAAGATGGTCTTATGATCAAAATGTAAGAATTAATCAACAAGTGACACTTGTCACTTCAATTAATACATGGTTATCTTTTTGTCTCTCCACTTTCATCCATATAACAACCTCTAATTATCTCTTAGCACCTGGTAAAATAAACCCGGTATCCAAAACTTAATCTAACTGGCCAAATTTTTCCGAACTTTCCGCACTAGCAGGTCCCACGTCCGGTATACGCTCTTAATTTCTCAAAAACCAACCGATACTAGAAAAATCATCTAAAAACTATATTTACTCATAAAAATTATCTAGAAAACTTTTCCTAATAAAGAAAATGCGGAAAAACATGCCATTAAATAGGATAAAACCCTAGAAAATGGAAAAATTTATGAGCTCTCACAATATATTTATTTGATTTCACCATGTGAATCTATTCAATATTTGTGGTCTTCTCTCTTTTGGTAATAATTTATTTATTGAGCTGTATGATAAAATCATCTAATTAATGGGTCCTAACTCGAATTCTATAGTCATGCTAATAAAGTGCAGTTTAAATCTAAAATTTCTACTAATCAACTTTAAGATTAATAGTTGAATTACTTGTCTTGTGATTGTCTTAAAATTTGTAAGTGCCAATCACTACTTGTTTTTGTCACACTTTTCCTTTGTTTATTTTTTTCCAAATTTAGTTTAATATAAATACTCGATAATCTTTAGAATTGAATGCCTTCTTTATTTTTAATTTTTGAGTAAAAGGAAATGAACATGAGTGAAAAAATAACAATTTTTTATACCCATGTATATATCTATTTGATTTCATCTGAATAATACGCTTAGACAAAATTAAATAGAGATATATTACATACTATTCGTACTATTTAGGTGAAATCAAATAGATATATACATGTTTTTTTTTAAAAAAGTTATTCGTACACATAATCAATGAGGGATGAAAAAAATTCATTTTGTAAAATTAAATGTGAGAGATGAAAAAAATTCATTTTGTGAAATGTGAGAGACTATGGATCGGATTATATAAAATTTGATTTGATAATTTTGCCCTTCCAAAATGGTCACGTGCAAAGTTCGTGGTAGATTCCGATCAAAAATTAATCGGAAACTTAGATAGGGATCTAATTTGACCAATGTGAATTTATAAGGAAAGTAAAATTATACTTTTAAAGTGAGTGACAAAAAAAGTTATTTTGTAAAATGTGATAGATGTTTTGAATAATTTTTTGAAAAAAAAGGGATCAAAATCAGAAGTAAAATATGGGTACGTAAAGAGGACAGCAACTTGCAACAATAATTCAAAACAAGTTATACGTGACGAAATTTGACCTGACTATCAAATGCGTTGTGTGCACGAAGGAAATAAAAATTAAGTTAAATTTCTCATCCCATTAACATTGGATGAAACTATAACAAACTTAAAAGTTCAGGGTGTAATACGTCCAAAATAGAAATTTAAGGGGCAAAGTGAGAAACCGTCATAATTTAGGAGGTTAAAACTGTAATTTAACTTAAAAGTAAATCCCAGCCACACCCAGTTGCCAATCGCAATCAAACTGACGTGGGCCGTTATTCTCCTCAAACTGCCGCACCAAATTTCCTCTTAGATTCATCTCCACACTCCCATTTTCCTCTTACATCTGACCAGAGAAGGGTGAAAACTGAAAGGAACACCAAGCTTTTTAAGCCCAGCAAATTCTCCAGCTGCAAAACTGGAGCCGATGATCATCAAAACTGTTCAAGATTGAAAGCCCATTTGAGAGAAGTCTTAAATTAGGGAAAAAAAAGTGACTGGGAACCTGGGGGGAATGGAGGAGAGTTCATCTGGGGCAGTTGTGCCGGCTGCAAAGGGGGAAACAAGGGACAAAAGGGCTGCAGCAGCGGCTGCCAGAGAGGTGGATGAAGAGGAGAAGGAGAAAGAGAAGACAGAAGAAGAAGAAGGAGAGTTGTTGGATAAGGAATTGCTATGCCCAATATGTATGCAGATAATTAAGGATGCATTTTTGACTTCATGTGGGCACAGTTTTTGCTATATGTGTATAGTAACTCATTTGCAGAACAAGAGTGATTGCCCCTGTTGCTCTCATTTTCTGACACCCTCTCAACTTTACCCCAATTTCCTCCTCGATAAGGTAGAAAGAATATTCCGAGACTCTATTCTGCATTTACTTGTTGCTTATTTTGTTGTAATTGTTCTTCAATTAAACCTTTTGGTACTTAATTACTATTATTTGTTGATGTGGAAATCTTCATCAGCAATGAAATTGGAGTTAATTTGGCACGATTTTACTGTGTTTTTTCAAGGAAATATTGCAAGTATGATCGTTATTGAAACATTTGCTGGTTATTGATAAAAAATGAATTGTAGTTAATTTTCGTGGAGCGCGCTCACACACATATAAAATTCATTTTATGGCTTCTCGCGCCTCATGCAGGTGATAAGCAGTTTTGATAAGTTAGGTTGTAAACATATCGCTAGCCTGAAGTTAGGTTGTAAGTATGCATGTTGGACGAAGTGGTCTTAGTATATTCTGTGGAAGATGTTAGCTTCAGAAAGGTGAAGAACCAAATAAGGTAGAGATACATTCCAGATGATCTTAGTATGTAGGATATGAAGCTTTTGCTCTAACCTTAAAATACTTTTGGATATCAGCCAAATCTAAGCTTTGGCCCATCTTGGTAATGAACTCCATTGTTGTGTAGAGTCTGTGTACGATATCATTGTCCTGTTTAAATTTTATATTTTTACAACAGAGTTGCTGATTGCCTGTGCTTAGTGACCTAGGCTCTGATGATAGGTAACATATCAGGCATCTTAAATCTCTCTCCCTGAGTGAATTAGTTTGATCCATTTGTCCACCTTGTGCACAAATCTATGGCATGAGGCACTTGATGCGTGTTGCTTGTTTCAATTTTCTAGTATGTTTTCTATGACTCTTTTTTTTTGTTAATATGATTATATTCCATTTTTAATTATTTTTCCTGCTTTCCTTGTTTACTACGTAGCTTTGCTAAATTTGGTGGATGAGACAACTTCTGTCTTTGCTATAGTATAGCACTTTTAGATTAAAATTTTTTTTTCTCTTTTTCCTTGTTTACTACATGGCTTTGCTGAATTTGGTGGATGAGACAAATTCTGTATTTGCTATACTATAGCACTTATTTCTATGATATAGCACTTTTAAATTTCTGTTAGGTGTATTCTTTTGGATGAATTAACCTCTGTTCACTAACTGTCTGTTTTCTATTTGGTTTGTATCTTGAAATCTTTTACTCCACAATGCAGCTTATTGTTATAAGGTTTCTCTGTACCACATTTGTAGCTATTGAAGAAGAGATCTGCCGTAAAAATTTCAAAAACTGCATCCTGTGCAGAGCAGTTTCGACAATCACTTGAGCAGGTAATTTATTTAATTAAGCACTGGTAGAATCGAGATACTGCTGTTACATCTGCCCTTGGTGGAGGGGAGATATGGATTTAGTCAGCTTGTTTTTCTATTGCTTTCGTTCAAATGATCTCGTTCACGGTATCTCTCATAATTGATGCTTGACCCACAATTGTGCAGCATATCTATGCACCCTTTGCTTGCTTTAATTTGTTCATCAAATTCATGGTGTTAAGATGTTAAGTTTTTTTAGAGATCATTAATTTGTAGGAATATCATTTAGAAGAAAGAACATTTTTTGTGCTTGTTTGTTACCTTGTGTCTGATTTGATCCCTCTAGGGGTTGAAGTGAAATTCTATTCACTAAAATCTCAATTCACAATTTGGTGACATGCTGCGCTTTGCTTTAGTGCGAAACTATGCCATGTAATTTGCCTCATGAGTTATAATAGGAAATGCTAGTGAATTGCATGAGAGAGGGGTCAATTGAGACTCATAAAGGGATGATTTCAGAGACCTCCCTTCAGGTTTTGGACAGTTTTACTTAGCAACCTTGTGGTGTTGAATATTACACTGACCTCCTTCATAGTGTTAAAATTAAAGAAAAATTTAAAACATATAGATCATAAAGGGATGATTTCAGAGACCTCCCTTCAGGTTTTGGACAGTTTTACTTAGCAACCTTGTGGTGTTGAATATTACACTGACCTCCTTCATAGTGTTAAAATTAAAGAAAAATTTAAAACCATATAGATAATTACTATATAACTTTCTCACAATTTCTATTAACTTTCAGCCCACTGAAAAAAAAGGAGAGACAGAGAGAGGAGAATAAGACCTCAGTTGAACTACAACTTCTCCCAAACCACTGCTTTATAATCACAAAGCCTCTGGAAAAAGTTCAATCTCACCAATTAAATTGCACTGTCATCTCATCTGAAGCCAACCTTTCCCAGACCCTTAAATTCAGACCACTGATATCACTACACTTCCAATTTTCCTCCTCCTCCTCCTTCTTGTGAACTGCAGGCTCTTTGCCTCTGTTGACTATTTTCTGATAATTTGCAAAAGGATGTGAAATTGAATAATTCTGTGCTTTTAGAGCCTGACAGATTGTTTGTTTGGTTGAAGAACAGGTCAAATCAAACTTGTGGGAAGCAACTGACTTATTGAGTTGGTGGTGGTCCTAGAAGTGAGGTAGTTGCTTTCTTTATGTTTGGCATTTAGGGAGGAGTGTTACAGTGCAACAGAAGGCCAATAGTTGAGGACGGGTAATGGCTAGGCACAGTTTGTGGCCAATGAAGAGTTGGATCTTGGGATTTGGATGGTTAGGAGAGGAAGACTGGTGAAGATTGAATGTGGAACATTGGTGGGAAGGGGTGGTGATTAGCTGGAGGTAGGGGGAGAGATATAGGTCAGGGAGCTTTTTACCTTTACTTTTTTTGTTTCTGATTTTGATAGAGATGAGGAAAGGGTGTTTTAGGATCTTCAATAGGAATTTTGTGTTTTTGCCGTATTTTGATCAGCAGATTTTAGGTTTTGTCACGTTAACAGTGAAAATAAGGAGGTCAGTGTGATATTTGAACCCACAGTGGTGCTAAGGAAAGTTGTCTGAAACCTCTGGATAGGTTTCTAAATTATCCTAACCAAAATTAGGTTTTGAACAATAAGAAAGACTCCTGAATTTTTGGTCTATCATAAGAGGCTAGAACTTTGGGAACAGGGTGTAAACTAATCCTGAATGTTCTTTGCGATCTTAGAGAGAAAGAATGGCTGAATGTACTCAGCCTGTATTTGCTGTAAACCTTGATTACTTGTTCCTTTACCATTGTCTATTTCTCTACTTAGCACAGGAAAAATTCCCAATTGAGATCTTTAATTTTCAAATGATCTGTTCGGCTTTAAATACCGTATCTGCACATAATGTCGACAGGTAGATATGTGCTTCTTTCTTTTGATACTTGTAGGTGCTCTTTTTTTTTTTTTGTTTTGCTTGAGGTTGAGGGCACATTAGTTTAGAACTTTTGTGAAGTAAAAACTGTATAGTGTCATGCTGAAAAAGCATTACATGGTAAAATGCTTGGCATAGCGGGTGATGTAAATTAAAGCTTCACTAGAATGTCCATTAGATCTCAATTGATTTAACTATAATACCAAAGTCTACTATCAAGACACAGACCCATTAGTTACTTTTCCATTTGCCTAGTACACTTAGGATTCCTGTAGTTTATACCAGTGCCATTGTTGAAACGAAATACTTGATACTTACTGTTATAACTAGTGTCGTATATGATGGAACCTATGGAAATACTTTCATAGTAATGTATATTCAACTGGTGGTGAGTATGGTGTAAACCTCATGCAGGAGTATTAGTTTTCACTATGATTTAAGTTGAAGCAATAGTTATCTACGAATTGTTCTAAAAGCTGTTGCATGTGCGCTATGCATGTGCTTGATGAACGTTCTTTTGTCTTTTGGCAATAAGCGCAATCATAGTGTTTTGAAGCTCTATAAACAGTCTTTTAGTGTACTCTGGCATGAGCTTTCATGACTTAGATCATTATCAAACTTCAGAGCTCTTGCGTAGTGTTCGATTGCTGGGAAATGTGTGGGAAAGTGAATTAAAGTTGGTTACTTTTCCTTTGTGCATTTCATTTGCAAGACAAATCTTCAAGTGTTTCCCCCCACTTTCCTGCATTATGTGTCCTGAAAAATATGCAGGATTTTGCAGGAAAAATATCAGTGATGCATTAATGTCCTAAATAATGTACCACTACATATTTTCTCTGAAATATATTTTTGTCAAACAAACATGCATCAGAAATCAATTTCTTTCCTTTACCTCTCTCTCCTGCCCTAGAAGCTATTCTTGTACTTGACTTTACACATCAATCTTCATAGTTAGTGCTGTGTTCTGCACCAAAATCTCACAGCATAAGGACACAGGGCTCATTGTGAGGGTCATTTTTGTAGAAACAATTTCCCTGTCAGAGATTTGGCTTGGACTAATCCTTCATGATGTTTTCTTATTCTGATTGGTGTGAATCCTAGTATTGTTTCCATCCTCACAAACAGCCATGAATTGATTCAGCCGTAGGCTAATTGATGTTCTAACATAGAATTCCTTGTTGGATTTTCTTGGGATGTTGTTATTGATAAGCTGGGTAACTAACTAAAATGGGTTGGTTTTAATGCAATCCCCCCCCGGGGGGGGTGTGGTTAGTCAATATGCATGCTATTAGCCCATAGGATTCTTCTGCATTCAGCTGTGTATGTGCAGAAGCTTGAAGTGTAACATTTGCTAAAATGATGTTTCTCACACTCTCTGGCTTGATTATATATGCGTGCTCTTATCTTATAGGATTCTTCTGTAGTTAGCTGTACATGTGCAGATGCTTGAAGTGTAACATTTTTTATCATTAGACAGGGTTGTGAAGTATCCATCAAGGAGCTGGATACCCTATTGACTCTGCTGGCAGAGAAAAAGAGAAAATTAGAGCAGGAAGAAGCAGAGAGAAATATGCAAATACTGCTGGATTTCTTACATATCTTAAGGAAGCAAAAAGTTGACGAGCTTAACGAGGTTTGTGCACTAGATTATGAGAAGGCATCTTGATATACCCTGCTGGATGCACCTGAATTGGAGCATTTGTTTTTGCTTTTTGCTTTGGTTCACTAGTGTATTCATCCGTCATCAGTTAAGTTGTTGATATTTCATGTCCCTACTGGATATTAGAATGTTTAGTTGTTTTTGTCTGCATTCATGATTCTTCAAGGGCCATGGAGATATTAAAATTGCTAGAAAGTTCAGCCCCAGTAAAATGATGATGGGATTTTCGTCTTCTAAGAGCTGTTTGAGAGCTCTTTTTAAAGTGTTTTTGGCTGCTTTAATATTTACAAGAAAGTAACTAGTTTTGAGAAGCTTGTAGATGAGCTTTTCAGAATTACTTTTGTTTGCTATGATGATAGTGTGCCTTGAAATTTAAACTTAATTTGTACAATGTACTTTTTTTTTTGCAACTTTTTTCTTTTAAAACTTTTATGAAACTGTGCCCCTTCAGTACATATCTGAAATTCAGTGTATGGCTACTTGTATGTTGTTAGCTGTACATAATTTATTTTCCAAATATTTATCTGTCCATATCTTTAGGTCAAGTTTGGTAGTACAGATTTTGATGTCGAGGCATTTGCTGTTCTTCTTGGTTCCAATTTTTCCAGTTGTAATTTCATGGGTGTATATGTTATTTGCTTTTACATGTCATCCATTCAACTTTTCTTTTACATTGCAAGGAAGGATTTCTGAAATTGATGATTAAACTGGGTTTTACCAATTTCTAAGTTTGTCTGGCTTTCCTGTGCCACATATAAAGGGTTACATTACATGTACAAATTTGGTGGGATTGCATGTTCTCCACTTTCTGCTTTTGAAACTAACATAATTGATCAGTATAACACTTATGTTCTACATGTCCTGTCTGCAGTATATCTGAAGTTGTAATGGTTGATGCAGTACATTCACAAATTATTTGAAAAAAGTTTTATATGTTTTTGGAGCTGGTTTTATTCTCAAATAGGTGTCGGATTAGCACAATGAAAGGCTAATAATTTTGGATGCAACATTTTAACAGACAGGAAAGCTCAATTGAGTTGAAAACACTTTGTTGGTATCTTTTGGGAAAAGCTTGTTTCTTGCTTCCTAATTTTTTGAAAGCAGAAGTTATGTACTCTGGAAAGTATGCCTCCTCTAATCTTCACTATGTAGATGGTGTAGAAGTGTAGAGTGAACTTTTATAAGCTTTGAAGGTGGCTTTGTTATGGGGATTGGTTTGTCCTAATTTCCCACTCTCCTACCTATTGAGTCTTTTCCTGATTCATAATGGTTCCTCGCAATATAGATGTAAATTAATGGATAGTTATATTTATCAAAGAAGTGAATATTCATAATCACTTGACCTCAAATTGATACCAAATTTGATTGTCACATTAGTTTCCTATTAAATTATTACTGTAAAAGCTGACATACTATGCCTTAGAAGTGTGTTCACCACTAGTGATATTTTTTTTTGCTTCATCTTTAGATACAAAATGATCTTCAGTATATTAAAGAAGACATTAACGCAGTTGAGAGGCATCGAATAGAGCTGTACCGGGTAAGGGACAGGTTTTCACTGAAACTGCAGGTGTTATCAGATGATTGCTTGGGTGTGAGATCACGTTCTTCATCCATAGATAGGACAAGCAGTGGACTTGTTTCCAGTTCTCGTAGTGCTCATGGAGGAGCTACTGGGAGCTTTCAGTATAAGAAAGGGGATTCAAAAGCTCAATTCAGCTCTCCTGCAAACCACAGGAAGGATGCTTCTCTTAGTGGATTAAATACACAGCCTATGAGTCAATCGGGCCTAGCTGTAGTACGGAAAAAGCGAGTTCATGCTCAGGTTAGCATTTTTAACTTGCTATGGATTTTGTCTCATAAATTTACCATTACAGTGGCTCACTCTTCTGCTTATGTTGCTTTTGGTGTGGTGTATGGTAGGAATGGCAAAGGGCCGAGTTTGGGGCGGGGGTCCCCTGCGTGGTTAATAAAAATTTGTCATATAATTTCATTGTAGTCAAATTTTAGCAAATAATTAAGTACTAAAATATCAATACATTACCAAATCATTTTACATTGTAGTTTTACAATTGAAACCCATAAAAACTATCAAACAAAAACTATTGGAGTACAATCCAACATGATGAAACAAATACAACTAAAGTAGTCAAGTTTTCACTTTTGAAATAAATACAATCACTAAGTTATTATTGTATTTTTTTTGCGAGAAAAAAAGTGTTATCCCTAGTGTATGGACCCATAGTACTTGTTATCTGTTGATAACTTTTACAGAACTCATTTGCTTTCTATTCTTTATGATGGTTGGACAAAGGGCTATGGTCCAAAAGTTCACTGTCTGCTGTTAATTTACTTTTATAAGGTGACTGGCCTTTTTTTTTTGGGTCCAAAACTTCCATAGCTATAAATTTATTGCAGTTGGGATTTGAATGTTAGATTTACAATTCATCTAATAGTTTGCTCTTTTTCAACACCAAAGTCCTTATATATGTCTTTGCTTGCAGTTTAATGATTTACAGGAGTGTTACTTGCAAAAGAGAAGGCAATTAGCCAAGCTGTTATTTAATCAAGAAGAGAAGGGTAGTACCATCGCGCACAGAGAAGGTTATAGCGCAGGTCTGGCAGATTTTCAAACTGTACTCAGCACCTTCACGCGATACAGGTAAAGTTACTCATTTTCTGTTACATGAAATACTCGTATGTTATTTAAATTTAATTCAATGCACTAAAATGGCTTTGTATCTTGTGTTGTGGAGTAGTCGGTTAAGAGTGATTGCAGAGTTAAGGCATGGGGATATTTTTCACTCTGCCAATGTTGCCAACATTGTCTCAAGGTAATTGGGATTATCTCCTTATAATTAGTGGACAACTGTTGTTATCTTCTTCTGTAGTTGACTGAGCTAGTAGTTACTTATGTAAATAGTCAGAGTAGCAACTAATGCGAAAGATTGACCAATGCCTTTTCCCAACTAAATGGTAGCAATTGTTCACCCTGATATTTCTTCTGAAATAAGCAGAAAAGCTGGATGAACTTGAGTTGGAATAGTTATGCTAGCTAGAGAGATTGTGTTGTTGTATTGGTATATTGTTGTTGAGACAGACTTCTTCAGTTCTTTTGGCTTCTATACACTGACAATTTTTTAATTGTTAAACTATACATGAGTGATTTACCATGTTGCAGTATAGAATTTGATCGGGATGATGAACTGTTTGCTACTGCTGGAGTTTCACGCCGAATTAAAGTTTTTGACTTCTCTTCAGTGAGTTTCAAACTTGCAGCTAGTTCTGTATTTAAGTTAAATTAGGTTCAAAGTGAAACATGGAGATATTTGATATCAGCAATTTTTTTACTGCAATTAGTAGGAATAAAGCTGTGAATGTCATTTTTTTTTTAAAGATTTTTGCTGGTTGGTCAGTTCAGTACAATTAATAAAATCCCTTCCAATGAAATAATAGCTCATATAAACTCTTGCACAACTTAGCCTTTGTAAGTATCACAAGCTGCCGCGGATTTTAAATAATAGCTCATGTAAACCCATGCACAACTTAGCCTTTGGAAGTATCAGTGACAAGCTGTTGCGGATTTTAAGTTCATTTGCAGCATTTGCATTGCAAAAGATAGTTCTGAGTGGCGCTTATGTTTCTTTTCATATGCAATCATCTGCTTTAGATGTGATAGAAGCTAAATCAAAGTATTCAGATATCTGATATCTGTGTATTATTAGGATGTTAATATACTTGAAAACACTAATCTGAGCATTCTCCAGATTTAAGTTCTTACCAGTAACACTAAATTGCAATTAAAAGAGGAGAAGAGTGAGATATTCCTAAACATTAGAACTTTCTAAAATCCTCTCTCTCTCTCTCTCTCTCTTTGGTGTGTGTAATGTATGAGCAACTTGTTCACGTGCTGCTCTGACAGCACACTAGTAGAGCAAAACTTAGGATTTCATTGTTCCTTAGACTAACTTTTCTCTTTTTATTTTTCAATTGATAGGTAATATATGAGTGGTATTCATAAAAAGGTATTCCTCATATATAGTAGGTGTGCAAGTAAGTTCCAACAAAAGGTTAATCCTAGATTCTATGCATACAAGGGTAATATGCCTTTCGATGAGAGCACATGAAACAAAATCCAGTTCTACATATTCTTATAAAAGTTTGCTCAAGGCATTTTCTCTACCCCTTCTTACCTTGAGAAAGTGGGGCACCTTGCATTCTTGAACTGATAAGTATCTTTTGGCTAAACCTAGCCTCCTCTGTCCCGAGGGACGTGGAGAGCTAATTCCCATTTCTTACTGAGTTAATTGAATTAACAGAAAATTCTTCGCTGGATGTAGGAAACTTGTTAAACTTACTCCACATGATCTTGTCTTTGTATATGTCATATTGGCTCACATGTTATTGGTATGGCTGTTGCTGTAACCAGCAAAATTAATAAGGGGACACTTGGTTTGCTAAGTTCATAATTGCGTGTTTCTGAAATGCTGTTTCTTGACCGGTCCACTGACTGTTGGCAATCTGGTTTGGTTCTCTAGATCATAAATGAACCTGCAGATGTGCACTGTCCTGTTGTAGAGATGGCAACAAGGTCTAAGCTTAGCTGCTTGAGTTGGAACAAGTACACTAAAAATCACATAGCTAGCAGTGACTATGAGGGAATAGTGACTGTTTGGGATGTGATGACACGGCAGGTAAATCTTCTATCACTTAGTACTGTATTAGTAATGTACTTGTTTGTTTGTTTTGAGGATGGTAAATTTGTACTTTGGACCTAACTTGGTTGATTAATTTTTATATGATGATAAACTTGGACAATTCAGAGTATCATGGAATATGAAGAGCATGAAAAACGGGCATGGAGTGTTGACTTTTCGCGTACTGAACCCTCAATGCTTGTGTCTGGAAGTGATGATTGTAAGGTACTATAATTAGTTTTTATTCCTGGAAGCACAGTGATCATGAACAGTTAGTACATTCATATTTCCTACTTGTTCTTTTAGAGCTTTAACGTTGTCTGTGCATTACAGCTGTAATTAAGTAGAGTCAAGTAACTCACATGCAAACTAGGCTCGAATGTCGTATAATCAAAGATTGATGTGACAAAGTAAATAAGATGAATTATCCGTTCAAGCTTGAGTCTTGTTCATTTTTAGAATCTTGAGCTTGACTCTTGTTTGTTTGTTGATAATTAAGTTTTGAGTTAAATTACATTTGAATGTGCCAGCAACCAAATGAATTGGATTTTAGCTTGCAAATGCAAGAAGCCAGTATTCTGTCTTATGTACAGACAGCAGAGACAGAAATGCATAACATACAATACTATTTTTCTTTTGCAAGCAGTGCTGGCACCTAGATATGCAAAGAAACTACATGGACCTGGAAAAACACTATTGAGAGGGTTCAAAGGACGGTGCTGAAGACTTCCAAGGATGGGTCAGCACAGTGTTAGCAGAGAGGAGAGGGAAAAAGGAAGTGAAATGGTGCATTTGTCTACTGTTGACTTTCATGTGGTTCGTAGTTAAAACAAAGATTAATTTACTTGAGTTCAAAAGTAGATTTTGGAGTGGAAGTAGTGAGAAAAACAGGTAGAATTGGGAAAAACTGACAGTGGAAGCTGTAGAAAATGACAAGTTGGGAGTGAAAACTAGAAACTGATAAAAATTGAGCCTATTTTGTGATTGAGCTTTACTTGTTAAGAAGACCAAACATTTTTAACAGATGAGTTTGACTGAGCTCCGTGAATAAATCTGTTAATGTACACCTTCTATCATTCATGCATGTGATAACATCTGTTGTAAATCTCTAGTGTGATGTATGAGCTCCATCATATTTCCTTGGATAAAATTGCAGGTCAAAGTCTGGTGCACAAAGCAGGAGGCTAGTGTTCTCAACATTGACATGAAGGCAAATATATGCTGTGTAAAGTATAATCCTGGATCGAGTGTTCATGTTGCGGTAAAGTATATTTTGTTATCAGCCTTGTTCTTAATCTGGAGTCTGTTTACTTCTACTAAGTTTGTAGAATCTGGTTGATTACTTGTCCAAATAATTGAATGTGGTTTTGCAATGCTACCTTGTATCATGTTGCTGTTACGAGCAACTTTACATATTTTTCCATTTTGCAGGTTGGCTCTGCAGACCATCACATCCATTATTATGATTTGAGAAACACCAGCAACCCACTTCACATATTTAGTGGGCATAAGAAAACCGTTTCATATGTGAAGTTTCTGTCCACCAATGAGCTTGCTTCTGCATCAACTGACAGCACCCTGCGGCTGTGGGATGTGAAGGAAAATTTGCCTGTAAGTTCAAAGAGTAATCCATAATTTAGTGAGGTGATAAACTCAGTCTGAAATTAGCACTCTCACTCCTAAAAGGGTCTTTTAAAGGACGAATGGAATGAAAGTGGCTAGTTTTGGAGTGAGTTCATCACTGGGTGAAATGTGTCAATTGTTTAAATTTGTTGTAGTGACAAACAGCTCCTAGTGGTAAATTGCCGTTATCATCTCCATTGACTATTTGTGACTGGCTTTTGATATTCAAATTGGTACTAATTTCCAATTGTTTTCGTAGGTTCGTACATTGAGAGGGCATACAAATGAGAAGAACTTTGTGGGTCTCACAGTCAACAATGAATTTATTGCTTGTGGTAGTGAAACAAATGAAGTATTCGTATACCACAAGGTCGGTTATCTTTTCTTGAACATCATTTTTATTTGATTGTAGAAAAAGCGTTGATTCTTACATGCACTTTTGGGCTTAATAGGCTATTGCTAGACCTGTGACTTGGCACAAATTTGGTTCTCCGGAAATGGATGATGCTGATGAAGATGCAGGTTCTTACTTTATTAGTGCAGTATGTTGGAAGAGTGATAGCCCGACCATGTTAGCCGCTAACAGCCAAGGAACAATTAAAGTGCTACTGCTAGCTGCATGAGTGTGTGAAATTAATATGTTTATGTGTCCTCACGAATACTAACAATTTATTACTTGTGAAAGTGTATTGATACCAAAAATTGGTACCTGATGCTTAGAAAGAAGTTGTACTAAATAGTTGTTGTGACTCCAGAATGATACAATTTTAGGTGTTTGGTCTTTTTATCTATTATTTTCTCTTCACCTAACATCTTGTAGATAGTTTGAATATAAAAGAAGTGGAATTGCTCTTTTCTTTCAGTTCTAGTGAAAGTTCTTCGATGAAATGCTTCTATTGGACTGCATTCTTCTGCGGTATCGACTATCGAGTAATATTTCTGGCGCACTCTTGTTACGCTATTTGCAACAACTTCACTTAATCTACTAAGGACACTAAAATGCGATAAAGGGTGATTTTTGAAACTGATTCAAAGGCAGCTTTGGATCTAAAACAAGGAGCAGGTTCGGAATCACCATTATCCAATCTGATACTTCTCATCAGGAATTACACACGTAGGGATTGGGAATGTAGACTACAACATGTTTGGAGAGAAGGGAATGGGTGCGCAGACTGGCTGGTTAAAAGAAGTGTTAACAAGGGATGTAGATTCTAACTGAACTTCAATAGGAATTGCGGGAATTGATTGGAGCAGATATTTTGGGTGCTGCAACCCTGTGTTTTGTCCCTGCTTAAGAGGGTCGACCTCCCCCACGCGAAAAAAAAAATACGATAAAGAAATGAGGTAGTATTTTCATATACTATTCAATGAACCTGCAAAATTATGACAAACTAAATACAAAAGCAAAAGCTTAGAAGCTTTTGTTGTTTTTTTTTTTGCCAAAATATATAATTTGTTGGACAGGGGTCCATTGGGTGATGGACAAAGGTCCAAAGACAATACAAAAATCTACTAGCACAGAAGAGTGGGATTAACCCATTTTTCATCTTGATACATGTTTAAGCATTTTTTTTTTGGTGTAAGTGGCATGCTTTGAATTCGGGTCTCTTACTCATATTTTTTCCTCCCATATCACCTAATCCATCTCTCCCCACCTCTCTGATATATGTTTAAAACATGATTGCTGAGAGATATGATTATATCATTTTTTCCTATTTGTACAACTAGGGGGGGGGGGGGGGGGGGGGAGTCCGCGCTAAGCGCAGGAGTTTTAACCTATGCGATAAAATATTTATTCAAAAACATTTATGGAAAAGATAATAGAATTAGAACTCCATGGTAATTGGTTTAATTGAATCAATTGAGGTGCATGAAATATATAAGTAAATTGGCCAAATCAACAAACTTATAAAGGAAAACAAATTTAGAAGTAAAAGAATAGGATTGTGGTAGATAATCACACAATACCACAACAACAATAGCAAAAATATCATTACCTTTGTTACTATACCATTATAACACAAAATCGTAGTCATGTCCAATCAACAATTAACATGTATCAACTATAAGATCAGATTTAGATCCTACCTTGGTAATAAAATTGCAGTCAATAGATAATCTTTAGTTGTAGTTTAACCACCCACGAACATCAGATTTTGGAAATATCAATGTAAGAAAGTTCCTATGGATATTCATATGTATGCATCATGTATTCCATAACAAAATTTCCATATTCATACAATAGCTATTGAGAAAATATTGTAGTAGAAAACTCACAATTTTTATTGTATCTGCTAAACATCCAAAACTGTAGAAAGAGGGAAAGTAAATGAGCATACTTGTCCAAATACCCACAACAAAAGATTGATTACAGGCATTTGAAGCAACAATCTTCAGTATTAAAAGTCTCCATTATTGTCAAGTTGAAGAGCACTACAATTTTACTTGTAATAGATTGGAAATATAAACCAAAATCAATCATGTTTATTATTAAGTGTTTTCTGAACCAACCAATCATCTTTAGCATTAAGACCCTCTATTATTGTAGCTATAAAAGCTATCCAGCAATTATAAAAGAAGATGAAGAGCATTGCAATTACATTTGTAAGTGATTTAAACACCACTTAAAAGCTTGATAATCACATGGAAAAATAAGCTAATTGCAAATGGGAAGACACAATAATTAAACCCAACTCAACTATACATTATAATGTTGTCCATTTGGCTTAATCACTTGCATTTGATTTTTTCCATATCTAAATTATCCCCAAAAATGGCAAATGAAAAATTTTACAACAGTCACCTACAAACTCCTTTATATATATATATATATATATATATATATATATATATATATATAGGTTCAGATACAATCCTCCTATGACATCTCAACAGATGACAACCACAACTATGTTTAATCAAACATTACATGGCTGCAATCAACTAATTGCTCATGTCCTATTCATAGGATTTATTGGGCAATTCAAAGGCTGGTGGAAAGAACATCTCATCATTGGAGACAAAAATATTATTCACAACATTCTAGTCACAGCCAACAAGGATGAATCTGATCTACAAGATGGGAACATCCTGCATGCTTCATGCAGAGAAGATACATACAAAGAATGGTTCTCAACAAGTATTTACTTGAGAAACGGGGAGTAAATACACGACATTACAAACAATGGATCAAAGAAGCATTAGAAGAATTATCAGCAATGATTTGCTGAACAAATGCTTCTAGAAACATTCAAGCTGGCAATCGGAACAAAAATTCAGAAAAAATCATTTTCACTGTAGCACCGGAAGTACTGTAGCAGTCCGGCAAGTTACTGTGAATGCACGGCAACAAAAGACAAACAAAGCACTGTAGCGCGCACTGTAGCACTACGGGAAAATTTGCTATAAATACCCCTCAAACCCAACACTTTAAACAACACCATTCTTACACCATTTCTTCAAGTCTCATTCTCTCTCTAGCTTGAAGAATCCTCCTCCCTCTCTCTACAAACAAGTTTCTTAGTTTTTAGATTTTTAGTTTTTAGTTTTCATCAAACAAAGGAGCTTGCACACAAGTTTCATATTCTTGTAAGTTCTCTTTTTTTTTCTTGTATTCTAATTCAATCAAATGGTCGGCTGAGCCGCCTTATATCCATTTGCTTATTCTTATTTTATTCGTTTTGATTATATTAACCATACATGGCTGGTTATACCGCCTGAGCTAACACTAACTTGTTTTTACATTCTATTATTTACATTCTGTTTAAACATGACTGGTTCAACCGCCTAAACTAACTAGTGGCAGTCCGGCTGCGACCCACTTCCTAACTTTTATGCTTTCTTCCTCTTAATTCTTTACTTGTTCCTGGTTTAAGGGGCTAACCCTCGTCCCGTCTGAGAGCCTACAATCCTCTCATAAATCCGATTCAAACAACTCAGACACTACAATCCTCTCATAAACTCTCAGAATCCATAGATCCACCAAAATCAAACCATATAAACCCAATAGATATAAATCTACCAGATTCTCCTGTAGATCTATCAAACCCAATAAGTCTACCAAACCAAAAGTCTATTAGAATTTCAAAACTTTTGATTTTCGAACAATCAATTGATAATTCTGTTAATTCTACTAGTATTAATATTGAAAAAGACATAGGATATTCCTCAATAAATGTCTTAAATAAAAAGCAACCTAGTATCAAACCTATAACTGATAAAATGTTCAAACAAATATTGATTCCTTGAAAACAATTACTAAAGAAACTGTTGAAATTCCTTCTCAGTCTTTTCCCAAACCAATGGTTATTAGAAATTCACCAACAAATATTATTTCTTTTAAACAAGAAAACCAGCTAGTTGAAACCCAGTCAACTAAAGATATAATTCAAAATTCTTTACAAATATTTATTTCAAGCTTATTCCGTGATTTTAATATCCCTTCCAATAATGAACATATTTCTCGGAAAAATTCAAAAGAAATTCCTGCAAACTATAATCAGGAAGAAATTCCTAAACTATTTATGTATTCTTTCATAACTTACAAACAATTGCAGCTTGATAAGCTAAAGGTACTTAATATCGAGTACCCAAGCCTCAAGGTGGAATCATGTACAGAGGAAACATGGTTATCCAGCAAATACAAGGGACAAACTGAGGAGACATGGATCTTCAACAAATTAAAGGGACAACCTCATTTACAAGGAGTATCTGGAAAATCTGGCTAGATCCCGAATCAATATTCCAAGATCTATCAGACCCAGCAAGTGGGGTCAGAAAATCCAGAAATTCAAGAAAAATCAGTACATCCAACCTTTATATTCTTGGGAGAATAGAATTGATCATCCTTCTATTCAAACAAGAAATAAATGGCAAGCCATCAGACACATCCGGCGGAAAATTAGACGCATCAGGCAAAAACCTCAGACAAAATCTTTTCTGAACAAATCAATTACCAAACAAGAGGTTCAGGCAGAGTCTGCTTCAACAAAATTGGTCATTCATGAAATTGAAATCAGGATTGACCAAGAGGCAGCTTATACCCATGCCAAGAAGATCCTTACAATCTATCCAGAAAAATACCTTTTCAATCTTTTTACCCATTTCATCCCAAAAACTCCTCTTCCAAATACCTACTTCTCAAACTTGCTTTTCAAACCTTTGGAAGACCAAAAGCTTTGGATTAAACAATGCTTTCCAATTCCTTTACCCAAACAAAAGTTCGGAATTCAAAGGACTTCCTTGATCAATACCATACAAAATTTCCAAAGGTTTTCTACCCTAAATAAATCATATTCAAATCCTTTTTTACAAAATTATACTTTCAACCGAGAAAACATCCAAAAACTATACCACCTCCAAATAATTCATTCTGATATTTTTAGAATAAAATTCAATATCCTTCAAAACTCATACAATAGGGAAGGCATCTATGAATGGAGCATAGATGGAATGTTCAGATATGAGGTTCTTAGGGTGTGATGCTCTAGGACGGGGAAGTGTCACAAGATCAGATCCAGGGAAAATGGGTTTCTACTATCAATCTTATGATTTTGTTTGGAAATATGGTCGTCATGCATAGTTAATTTTTCTCAAAAGATTTAGATCTATTCTTGTAGGTTTATTTTACTATCTTTATTATGATGGAAATATGATCGTCATGTATAGTTAATTCTTCTCAAAAGGTTAGATCTTTTCTTGTGGGTTTCACACTATCCTTTGTAATCTGATTAAGAAAAATAGTTTATCCTCCATGGACCCTGAAGGATTCTGTGCCAAAGGGAAGAGGATCATAAGTTGTTTAAATCTCTTTCTGTGTTTAAATTTTCCAATGACTTCTCCGGTTAAAGCATACTTCATAAATTCTAGTTCTTCTTCAAACAATAAATCTTTGAATAAACTTCAAACTAGAATTGCTCAAATTGAACAATCAATCCTTATTCAAAGAAAACTAGAAAACAAACCTTCTAAATTCCAGATTAATGAACAACACATTAGATCTGAATTCTTTGCAAACCACAATCATTGTAAAAGAAAACAATTTCTTGACAAATATAAGGGAGAAGCCCGAAAAAATATTCAAGAAAACTTTTATGACTTTTTGACAAAAACAAAACAAAATATTCATTTCTTTGACTGGTATGAGTCTCAAACACTCCAGGAGTCTTCCACAAATCCAGTCCAAACCATATCTATACCTGCATCCATATATATATATATATATATATATATATATAAAGGAGCACTATAAAAACAGTAATACGTAGGACTTGATGTCTTCTAGGAATGTTGCAATTCGAACTGCCATGTAACTTTGTTTCTAGAGTTGAGCAAATCAACTATTTGTTAGCTACTTCTATGCATATGCTTCTCCACCCCTTGCTCAGCTGCTTTGATGATTGCACGCGATTATATCAAGTCAAATACAACATTTCTTTGATATTCATTTTTTTTCTTGGAAAATTTGATTATTTACCTTATAATAAAATATTTTATATTTTTAATTTATTTAATCAATTCTTATTACAAAGACTATCTAGATTTGGACTCTTTGATCTATTCATTTTTTAATTTATTTTGAGATTTTTGATAAATTATGGATTTAACTCTGATAAACAAATCTTAATATGATCATGTTTTACCAAAGTTATTGTGTACTCATAATGTTTTTATCATTAAATCATAATATTGAAGGTCATTGTGCCACTTCTATTGAAGTTAGTGTTATTAAGGTTACTGCACACTCGTGATGCCACAAATTAAAACGGTTTTAATTACAAATCCATTATTTATCAAATTCTATTTTTTGTAGCAATTGATGAAGAAATAAATTCTGGCATTAAGTATCAAGTAATAAACATGTTTGTGATCTCACTTTGACAATTCAATGTAGTATTGAGAATGACATATTTTGATGGCTAATAATACCTATGTGCTTTGCGTGTGATTTATATTCCAAAATGTAGTATCATTAGATACTAAAATTTTTCATAATTTTGATTGTCAACCGTACTACAATATTCATATGTTCTTTTTGTTAACCAACTTTTTTGAATGCATCAAATGATAAACCGACGTTTTTCCAAGCAGATCCTTTTTTTAGAGCATTTAAATAATTTGTATCTTTGACTTTAACAAACAAATATTGCTGTTATCATGATTTTCCAAAGTTACACACTTTGATATCATTACACTTACTACCCGTTTGGTTGCCACTCCGGAATGGCAATGACAATCACTATCAAAACGTCTTCAATCGGAATAGGTTTACGCTATTCCTTTTGAGGTGTTTGGTTTACGAGAAGCAATGGGATGATTATTGATTTTGTTGATTGGTTTATTCACAGTCATCAATGGGAATACAAGCCCAATTCAACAACTATTTTCCTATGAATAAATAAAAAGTTATGGGATAATTTCAGATGCCTCCCCTGACTGGAAGCTTGTTCATTGCATTCAACTGGAGGAAGAGGTTGATAGTGTTAGTCAAATCTGGATCACGATTAACTCAAATCCTGATCCGGTTATTATGACTTAACTCAAATCCAAACCTGGTTTCTAGCTAATCCAGACTTCTGTGATACAGATTCATGCTTGTGCTAAACAACTACTAAGAATACAAGGCCGGATTGTGGATTCGCTATTCAATCCATGGCCGGATTGAACCTAAGCCAGTTTCCCTATAGTTAGGCAGTTTTATCTAACATAAACAAAATAAAATTTGTACATAAAATTAATACTGCAATCATTAATATAATACATTTTTAACCAGAATCAAGTCTTTTATAATACATAAAGACCATCTACAATAATGCAAAAAAGTCCAGTGATGGTACTAACCAAGTTAGCAATCTGATCAACATATGCCAAACTAGTATAATAACTTCCAAATCCAAAAAGTTCAAAACTATCACAAAAGACCATTCCATGATGGTAGTAGTTTACAATATACAAAAAAAACTAGATGCAATGGTTGATTTTTAACAATTAGGAGGATAAAGAAGGATAATTATGTAGGGATACTTTGCATCAACTAGAAGTTGAGAAAATATATTCAGTTTGGCTTCTTCATTAGAAAGGATATCAGTAGCTTTGAAAACATCAAGCGTATGGAGCCCAAGTTTGTAAAGCTCTTCCACAATTGTGTTCTTTCTAGTAGTTGCAAGTTACTCATGGGCATCTTCATTTGCCATTGCATTCGCGATAGTAGCAAAATGGCTAGTAAGACTAGCCACACATGAAGTAAATTGCTTAGTAGCCTCAGCAAGTTGTGCTTCAAGAGATGGTGCTTGGGCAGACTTCATTTTTTTTTGGCTCCTTTCTAGCAGTTGGTGCTTCTTGTTTCTATTTTCGTGAGGTACTTGTGCTTCTGCATTTGAATGAGTAGCTTGTGTGGCTGAATTTGCTTCTACAACTGCATTAGTTTCATCCATTGCATGGGTATTTCCACCCTCTACCTCCTCTACTTCCATGTTGTGAATAGCATCAACAAATCCTTCAACTAATTGACCAATAGATCTATCCCTTCCATGTACAATTTCCAGATCATTCAAATAAGGAAAACTTAAGTCCCAAGTACCTTTTGTCTCTCTATGTTTTTGCAGATGTTCATAATCTGTTGTCAAAACTAATTTCAAACATTAACAAAAAGAAGTCAAATCTTGCAAACATATTAGAAATATGAATCAACATCGTTACCTTGATCTAATCATCATACCATTTTCTCTCACACTGTATTTTATGCTCAACATCATTCCATTTGCAGCCACTTTCTTTCAGCACTTCTATAATTATGTGATATTTGCTTTCAACCACTTCAACTTTGAGTCAATATGAGAAGAAACCTGCTTAGTAAAGGTTGGCATCTTAATTCAAATTCTTTTATGTAACTCAACCATATAGTTGTTTTTGAACCCAAAATTAGCTTTTTACATGGGATCACAAGCAATTTCTTGTAATGCTTCAATTAACACCTTTGATTCATTAGCGGTCCAAAAGCATTTGTTTCTTCCTCTACCTCTAACTTTTTCACTTTATTGTGACTCATCAATGTCCATCCTACTATTAATATGCAATAACATGCACAACAAAGATAATATAAAAAAAGTCTGGAGGTAAAATACATTTTTAATGCAAATGGCAAGGTAAAATATATTTGAAACATAGAAACAAAGGCTATCAATGCTTAAATTAAACAAAAAAAAAAATCAAAGTACATGTTCATAATTGAAAGAAAACATAGAAAATAAAAAATATATAAAAAATCTGATGCATTTACTCAAGGCTGGCTCTCCATTCGTTAAACATTTGTTGTGCTAAGTTATTTCTGAAATTGACCCAATGATTTGTTGCTTGTATGGTGGTTATATATTCAATCTCATGATCTTCAGCATCACTGTCTCCATCAAGGTCATCTTCCTCTATACTCAACGAGTCATCTAGCTCATCTAATGGTGTTTGCCTCCTTATTAAGTTATATCAAGGACAACAAGCTAAGATGATTCGACCTTGGGTTTGAATAGGAAAAAATGATGGGGCTGCAAGAATCTTCAATTTTCCCTTTAGTCGAAAACACCTTTCTATGACATTTCTTGCTTTAGAGTGTTTCATATTGAAAAATTCCTCTACAATTTTTGGTCGTTGCGCTTCAAATTGGTTGAGATGACATCGTTGCTCCCAATCAGGAGCAAGAAATTCCTCAGAGTTACAATATCCACCATCAACCAAATAATAACAACCTTCATGGAGATATATAGAAGTTAGATTAATATTCTATTAATCACCTAAGTAATCCTAAATATATCATTGGTATCTTGCGGGACTTTTAATCCATTAGGCCTACATATAGCATCTTGTAAAACACGTCCATCATGGGTAGAGCCCTCCCAATAAGGTAAGACATAGATAAATTGCATGTCGGGTGCACAAACGCCTAGCACATTCATTGCAAGATCTGATTTTCTTGTTCGATATCTTGATTTTTCCTCTTTAGGTGGTGTGACTTTACTCATTGTACCATCTAGAGCACCTAGGCAATTCTACAATAGAAACCAGAAAAAAAAAAGAAAAAAAAAAGAAGAAAAACTGCATTTAAATTCAAATGAAACTAGTGCTCAAGGGGTTAAAGAAATCTCACATTTAATGTATGAATACCTGAAAACATCTCCATCTCTCGTCATTACAATCATTGTCAATCGGTTGAGGAGTCTTAAGCAACAAGGTATGCGATTTCAGCAGAGCTAAGAGGCATGAATTAAAGTTATGATTCACAGTTTCTCCACTTCATAAGAATTTATGTGATATTGTGTTATTTATTTTGTGATGAGCTAATTTATATAAAAACATTGCAACAATTTCTTCCAAACTCATAAATTTGGTGTCTTCTAAACCACCAACATCTCTAATCATCTTACACAATAAGCCAAAAGTGCGTCTATCTATCTGAAGTTCACTCTTACAATCGGTGTCACTGTCTTTAACTAGTCTAAACATATAAAGCATTCTTTCAGCTGTTTTCTCCTTAGAACTTTTTAACTATTGCTTTTTGTTTACCAAATACAACATAGTAATATGATACCACATTGCAAAGATAACAACTAGAGCTACGGCAAGAGGTGGCAATTTGGATTGAGATCCATTTATCCATCCATATAATCCATAATTAAATGGATTTAGATTATCCATTTATAGTATTGGTTTTAAATGGTTGATCAAAGTAAAACCATTAAATTAAATGGATTTATATGGATTATCCACAAAAACCACATATATCCATTTATTTAAAAACCAAATTAAAGAAACGGACAGGAAATGACTAAAAGAGTAAAAGTCTAAAACACAAGAGTTCGTTAGTTTCAGAGTCCTGACGTTCTGTCCCTTCTTGCAACTCTCCAAAAAATTGACCCAAAAGAAATTCCAAATATACTTCTGTTCTACGGCCACTAACCTCAGTTTTATCAAGAAAAATTTAGGTGAAAGCTCATCTGACAATTTAAGATTAGTAGAACTTCATTTGCCAGACGTTCCTGAACTTCCTCCATGATGTTCAAAGCGATAATGTTCAAAGACACATATGCTAGCATTTTCCAATGATTTCAAGTACCCAAGGCTGGGCAGCGCCGCGCCATTGAGTTGCCTTCAGGTAATTATATAGTTCTACTTTTACGGTCAAAAGTTTCCTCAACTAGTACGTTTACAAAGCAAAATCTATACCCCTAAGCTACAAATCGAATTTAAAGAATAGAGAATTGAAGCAAACAAGAAGAATCAACAAATCCATTTGCTCGCAGGCTTATTATGCTTATTATGTTTATGAAGTGCTTGATGAACTTCCCCTGAGAACGTTGAATCCAATATTTGTCTTGCATAATATGTGTAACCATATAATAATCAGAGTACCTGGCTGTGTTTGGGAAGGTTATGATATGGGGAAAAGGCAAGGAGGCAATTGCATCTCAAGATGGAGAAACTGAAAGCAAGAGGGATGAAGTAACCGATGGTAGCCAGGCTGCGCCTCTCATTATCCTCGGCCAATGCACTGATTATCAAACAAATGGGGTTCATCTACAATTTAAGCATGAACATGTTTTACAAGCTCAGTTAGCATTGCCAAGAATTGATTGAATATTGCTGAGCCGCTCTATCCTTTTCTTTTTCCTTTTTTTGTCTTATCATTTTCTGTTAAAACAGTAGGCGAATGGATCTGAATTCAGTTTCTGTAATTCGAAAGATGAAGAGCCACTCTCTTCTCAGTGCATTTTTCCAGCTTGTCAAATGTAAACTATCCTGAAGAGTTATAATTGCTCTTGATTGTGGAACCTGCACAATTGCTTTAGGTGTTTTGCTTTTGCGTTCTTCCTTCTTTCAGTTCAAGCACTGAGCTACAAAATCTCATTGAAGGCCACAAAGTTATCCTTATCGATGCCTCTTAAACTTTTATGAACTCTGACTCATGTATGGAAGAAAAGGAAAAACCTAAAATTTGTCCTCCTTCTCATCCAAATACACCTAAAATTTACAAGTATGAGCGGTTTTAGTCCCCAAATTTTGGACGAAAACAAATGTGGTACCCGATCTTTCAAATTTTGAGCACATTAAGTACCCTTGGCGATTTTTTCTCAAATTGCTACCGGAAAAAGTCATGCGACAGTCACATGTCCGGCCACAATTGTATAAAAAACGGCCAAAAAAATGTCAAATGCCATTCTAATACTAAATATTAAATTTAAGGACTAATAGCGTAATAAACAAAAAATCCAAGGACCCAAGGACTAAATAACATCATGAGTCAATTAAAAAATAAAAGAATGGTTTTAAAGCAGGCTGCCATTTTCTGTGCACTGGATAACCAGTGGGTTTGGCATTTTCTCTTAGTATAAAACCATGTTAAAATGAGCGGTTTTAGTCCCCAAATTTTGGACGAAAACAAATGTGGTACCCGATCTTTCATGGTGTTATTTAGTCCTTGGGTCCTTGGGTTTTTTGTTTATTATGCTATTAGTCCTTAAATTTAATATTTAGTATTAGAATGACATTTGATATTTTTTTAGCCATTTTTTATACAATTGTGGCCGGACATGTGACTGTCACGTGACTTTTTCCGGTAGCAATTTGAGAAAAAATCGCCAAGGGTACTTAATGTGCTCAAAATTTGAAAGATCGGGTACCACATTTGTTTTCGTCCATAATTTGGGGACTAAAACCGCTCATGCGTCATAATTTAGGTACCAAAACTGCATTTTTCTCTACAAGAAATGGTAATGTAAAAAAAAAAGTAACAAAAATATTTAAATGGATTATAAATGGATAATTGGTTTTTGTTTAATCCATTTAGATCCATCCATTTAGATCCATTTAATAAATGGATCTAAATGGATTGGATAAATTTTATCCACCATCCATTAAGTCAAAACCAATTATGAATCATTTATCCATATTGCCACCTCTAGCTACGGCCATTGTACACATTATACGAATATTATGAGTTTGCCTTTTGTCGTCTAATTGTAATAGGAGAACGAGCCATTCTATATAAACATAAATACATAGTTACCAACTTATTATAGTAAAGTACACTATTCAGAAAGTTAACTACTTTAAAACTTGAAAAAAATGCGAAAAGCTTTCAATAGATGCAACAAAGTAGTTTAATCTTTCATTTACATACAACATCAACCATAAAACAAATTAGAATAAAAAAAAAGATTCGGAAAAGTAACCCATGAAATCATCTTGTACAATGAAGAGAGAGAAAGAGTGTTACCTGAAATTTCTCTGGTTAGAACAAATTTCTCTGGTGTATTTGGGATAATTCGCTGATTTGATGCTAGTTGTCGTAGTTGAGAGATGAGAAAGAGAGATGAGAGAAAGAGAGCTTATGAAGTTTTCTGGACGCAGCAATAGGTAAGGACCAAAATACTCGTTAACTGCGTTTGCAAAATTGTAGATTTTCCATACTCATAGATTGATGCCCGATAGTTGTCAACCAAATCTTATCAATTGGAATCAACCCCTTTCAAAAGTCATAGTGGAGACCCATTACCCCCAACCAAACGGGTACTTAAATCATAATATTACGGTATTTGATATACAAAATAATTTTGTTAAGTGAGAAAAATAAATTTAGTTTCTAACATGAGAGCAATAGATGGAACCTACAAATATTAGTAACATAAAAAGTTAAAATGTAATATCAATTTCTAAAAGAGCATTAGAGTAAATGAGTTAGTGTATTTAAATTATGTAATTTAACTCAACAATCATATTGTATATTTATCCTAGTCTCTTCCACCTATTCCCCAGGTTCTTGCACACTGAGAGAAACCGAAGAATGAGACAAATTAAGAAAGAAGTCAATGATTCAATCAGGAGAATTATAAATTCAAAATTAAAAGCAATGAAAGCTGGAGAATCCTGTGATGATGACTTCTTGGATAGATTACTAGAGTCAAATTCTCAAGAAATTCATGAACATGGAAGCAAGGATGTTGGAATGACTGCCCAAAAGGAGATAGAAGAGTGCGAGCTCTTCCATTTTGCAGGACAGGCAGTTAGTGCCATGGCCCTCCTCTCTGAATTTTGAAAATTTTAATTCATAGTGTGTAAATATATGTGTAAAACAAAATTGGCTCCCCTTCCCTAATTTTTTACAATTTTAGTTTATATTATAAGAATATATATATATACACACACACAAATGAGCCACCTTTGAATTAATTTTTTCTTCAAAAAGTTATTTATTTTTTATTGTGCTAATTATTTAATCAAAGGTTATTTCTTGTCTTAATTTTCGTTATGACTATACTGCATATTTATGAAATAGAGATACATTTATGATTAAAATTAATATTTGATGTTTTTAAATGTCATATACTTAAATAAATGAAAATTATTTCGAATATAACATATTAAGATAGTTTTGTTAGGAAACCCCCCGGCCCCCCAACCCAACCCACCCCACACAAAGGAAAGAATCCTGGCTCTGTCACTGCTAAGTCGTCTAAAAGTTGTAAGTACTCTTTTGCACTGGGAAATTGATCTTTTTGCATAAGCTTTTGGCGAAAATCCAGTCAAGGAGGTCTTAATTTTTTTCTTTTGTGTACGTGTTCATACGATTATATCACAGGTAACTATGCTATTATATGTAATGCTAAGGCAATATCCACCGTTACTCTTTTGTTTGCTGGAATTCTAATCTTAAAACTGTTAGCGTTAATTTATCATGATCCTGAATTATGGGGAGATAATGTGAAAGAGTTCAAACCAAAGCGATTTCCGGAGTTGTGTCCAGTGCAGCAAAGGGTCAAGCTGCATTCTTCCCAATTGGTTGGGGACCTCGTATCTGCACTGGTCAAAATTTTTCTATGTTGCAAGCAAAAATGGTGATGGTGATGATCCTGCAAAGATTCTCCTTTGAACTTTAACCATCCTACTCATATGCTTCCTGCACACTGATCACACTTAAACCGCAGCATGGAGCTCACTTTATTTTGCAGAAGCTGTAGGTTGTGCTTCATCGTTTGGAAATCCTATGTGGGTTTCACAAAATCATTCATAATCTATTGTCGGTTTCGCTGATAAATGGAGGAATCATCTACCATGTGGTATACCATATTTGTGTTATCTCATGGTTTATTTCTTTTTTCATTTTTTTTTGGTCACACTGTTGTTTTTACAATGTAGCATACCACGTTGTAGAATTGATATAACACACGCACACATATAGATAAGGCATAATTTATATATATATATATATATATATATATATATATATATATATATATATATATTATCACTATCTTACAAATAAGGGATGATTTCAGAAACTTCCCTTGAGGTTTCTAACAATTCTACTGGCCTTCCCTACGGTTTATAAAATTACACTTACCTCCTTTAGTAAAATTGTGGGTCTAATTAATTATATTATATGGAGAGAAATTACTCATATACCCTAAAACATTATGTCTTATATTAGAAACTAATATCTAATGACTGAATAATTAGAGCACTAATTAACGGAAGTAATTGTTGGGAATTTCTTTAATGATGAATGGTGACTTGCAATTACAAAATAATACCAATTGATATATCAAATGGTGCAATTTGATAATTGATAGAACTTGACAATGACTGAAATTAGTTATAATGTGAGAAGAGGGGCTTTGGTACAAGGGAAAAAATTATAGCAATTTTTTTAAACTCTTAAAGCTATGATAGTTGTAAACTAATTTCGTGGAAGTAAAGGAGAAAGGAGGAAAAAGAAAGGCAAAATTAAAAAAAAATTTTATTCAAAATCACAAAAATTATAGCAATCCTCGTATTAAGAGATATGACTAGTCTATTTTGCTGAATCTTGTAATCATTAGTATAGTTTTGTTGCTTATTTATAGTGTCTAATGAATTGAATGTGCACTTTTTGAATAGTAAAATGTGTGTGTTAATTGTTTTTAACTTTTAATTATTTTTATTCTTTTATTAATACAACTTATATACATGCATTAGGGATATTTATGAAATAAAAGTTTCATTTCTCTTCTTAAAGTACTTTTTTAATGTTAATTTTTATGATTTGGGCTAATTTTGTTACCAAAATCTTAACCACAAGGGTGGTTTGTATAATTTTGCAAACCTCAGGAGAGACTAGTGAAATAATCAAATACCTTAGGGGAGGCTTTTGAAATTATCGCTATAAATTAAACTTGACCTTGGGTCCCACAGATCATCAGGTCAAGAGTTTCTCGAGGTACTTGGCATTTAGTCAACTCTATCAATAAAACAATTAGGTTCACAAATGCTTTTGAATAATTTGGTGTAATTGTTGCTAGATCTTTTCTCGAATTTTTTTTTTTTTTTGAAAAACAGAAAGGTTTGTGGTTCGGTTTTGAAGGTATACAACTTACAACAAACACAATGGACTGCAAATTAACATTATTCCAATGGCAGACGCAAGTCAATCAAGCGCATCAGTATAACAACACCATCAAATGGTTTGCCTATTCCTCGTTCTTGTACTGGAGGAGAGCTAATGCTAATCCCAGGATGATCAGGGGGATCAGGAATTGCAATATCTTAACCAAACCTCCAAAAGTCTGGATTCCTCTAGAAGCCGCTGCTTCTTCAGTTGTATCTTCATGTTCAACGGGAAGAGTCGATATGTCTACATCACCAATGTAGTAGTCAACCAGCTTTTCCTTGCCTCCTCACTGTGGTTCTGTTCGTCAAAATCAATTGTGGCATCTTTCCCAGTTACTGCAAGAAGGACCTCATCACCCCCGGGATGGTCATCCAGAAATAAGGACACATCGTACACCTTCCCGGAGATTATAAGCCAGATGTCCCCCCTTTTGTCGTGCCTTGCAACCTCATCAAAGACAAACTCTACGATCTGTCATCTCTTCGAATATGACGAGAGGGAGAGCCCAGAAAAGCTTGTTATGTGTATGGCTGTTCTTTATTTCAGCAGCAGCAGCAGAAGCAGCAGCTTTGGGCTTTGGAGTCCAGAGACAGTTGCAGTAGAAGAGGGTATCCAGCGAAGCAGTGGTACAATTTATATAATGGTTGTTTTACAATTTATGAAATCGGTTCTTTACAACCGTTGTTCTTTATATAATGGTTGTTTTACAATTTATAAAAATTGTTGCGGTATTACAAGACAACATGCTAATACAGTAATTTTTTTTGTTGTTTTTTTGAAGGAACATGCTAATAATTCGAGAGGAAGAGGAAGAATTTTACATTCTACCCTGTGATGCTAACTAATTATACTACTACTACTACTAAGTAATGGTACCAAGCGGGGCTATAATTAATAGATCTTTTCTCGACTTGTGTTCCACTTCTGAAATAAAGGACACAAAACTATAAATAGTAAACCAAACCATAAAGTTACTAAATAGCACCAAACCCTAGACACTAATAAAACCAAAATCAACCATAATAAATTGCACGTGAACGTATTATAATCTATTTATTTTGGTACGCGAATATTTACATTATGATTATTTGGTAAACTAGTTATTCACCCATGCATTTGCACGGATACCTTTTATGTTTTAAAGCTTATATTTTTTGGAATGAAAATTGATACAAAAGAACTTAAATTATTATTTTATAAAATTTAATATACTAAGTGTAAGTCAAATATTTAAATTAAATTGATTAAAAATAGTTAATTCATAATAACTTAATAATTAATTTCAATCGAATCTTATCTCATTACTCAATTGTTAATGAATTTATTATTTGATTAAATTATTAAAAATAGTTAATTCATGGCTGATTCTGTTACAACTATATATGTGTGTGTGTGTGTGTGTGTGTGTGTAAGCCTCTCTTAACAAGATGGAAAATTTTAAATTTGGTATTAGATTGTCATTAATAATTTTGTACTTTGATAAGGATTCACATATACAGAGATAAGGATATAAAGAGATAAGTGGTAATAAAAGCTAATTTTATCTTTCTTGTTCTGGTTAAACTGTCAAAGTCAATTTAGTTCATAATTCAATGATGTGTTAAGATTGTTTATTTTACGAAATCATGTTTGGGTCGAAATGGTCTAATTTTGGGAGAATTGTGCAATTTCGAAAGAGAAGAAATAGACTTCTGATCAAATGCTACCAACTCCAAATGCTCAGGATTTTTTAGGAAATGGTGTATTCACAAATGGATTAAAGATCCTGATCCTTAATGATTCTTGAATGCACATATATCTTTGGATAAGCACTTTACCGAACTTTAGCAAATTGCTCGAGTGCACATATACCTTTAGTAATTTACTTTGGCTACACAATTAGATCCCCTTAGCAGTTGTTACTCTCTTTGAAGTTCAATGCCTTCTAATTGAATTTTCTTTGAAAAGAAAAAAAGTCGTCCATATGATTTAGGCATTCGTTTTATATTTCTTGCACAAAGTAATCCATGTTTAAGCATTTAAGCTAATGTATTTTTATCTGTTTTATATTAACTGAAGAAAACTATCCTCAATTTAAAGTCCAAAATCTTAGATTCTGAATTTGACTTGGCAGCACGCTAGCAGCTAAATCCACAAACAACAAAGAAAACTAACTAATGTAACTTGTAGATCTATCAGTTCTCCAAAGTTTTGACACTTGTGCTTTATGAATTTTTAAAACTTCTAGCACTTAGGGTCTGTTTGTTAGGACTAAAAAATGTTTTCCTAATTTTCAAGTGTTTGGTTCAATTATAACATAGGAAAATATTTTCTTTTGGAAAAGATTTTACGCTCGATGGCGTAAAATAACTTCTGCAAAAAAGAAACTGAAGTTATTTTCCTTATCTTAAAGAAATGGAAACATCGAAGTCAGGCAATCACGTCGCCATGCTTCCTCCTCCTCCTCTTGCACATGCAGCCTCTTCATTGTCCTCTATTTTTCTCTCACACACAAATATATGCTGAGGCAAAAAATTTTGACAAACTCAAATCTCTTAAGATTAACTAATCTAGATCCAAAGAACTGTTCAAGTTGTCTATATTTGGGTGAAGGTTGGTGATGATGATTAGTATGTCTATGCATGGTTTTGGTTTCTTCAGCAGATGTAAATGTGGGAAAATAGTTGACGATGGTGATAGAAGAAGAGCCGACAAGGATGCTAAAAGATGAATAAGTTAATCACAGCAACATGGGCTCAGTCTTTACGACGGGCTTGGGTGTTTTTGTAATAAGTATCCAAACACCAGAAAATAATAGAGAAAAGAAACTATTTTCCTGTAAAAAATTTTCAGTGGAAGACCTTTTCCAAAGAAAATATTTTACTCTCTACCAAACGGACCCTTAATCTGCAGGTACTTCTGTATTTGGGATTAGTATTGTCAATCCCTACAATTATTTATCCGCCAATCATTTACACAGAAAGCATCTCTCTTAACCTTCAATTCTTATCTTCTTGTAGCACTACTACATATCCTTTTTGCAGAAACAATGTTAGCTTAGAATTAATAATAATTAAAAATACCAAAAAATTCATAATTTAACTTAGAAAATGTGACTAACTTCGACATTTCTGACAAGTGTCGAACCTGTGTAATAATAAAAACCTACTCAATGAAAATATAAATTTGCATACAGCGGTAAGTAGGGTCGATTTCACAGGGATTGGGAAAAATTTGCTCTTTTTCAAGTTAAAACAGAATGGGGGGATTTTCAAGATTTAACGACTAATGGAATATCACCAAGGCAATGAAACACACAAAAGAAATTAGGAAAAACAATTAATGGAAAAAACTCTAGCCAATGTCACACTTCAGAGATTGTTCAAGTAACTGATCATTGATGCAGTTATAATTCCAATATTCATTAATAAATAGGTTTTTAACTGCTGATACGATCTGACAGTCAGTTTCTCCTTACTGTTTCTATAATCAAGGTATGACCATTGACTATTTTCCTAATTTAGAAATAACCCTAGGTACGACCACAGGATTTAATTCCTCAATTGCATTAGAAACTAGAGAAATCCTGTTCTAATCAATAAACACGGTACGAGGGTTTATTTAAATTAGATTGTACGTTTTCCTGACACAAATCTAATTATGCCAGTTGCTACCAGGATTAGAACAATCAAACAATTACGGATTCAATTATTCTAATTAGCAAATAGATTACATGTATAATTCAATATTGCACACCTATTCAATCACATACTAATCATACTTTATGAAGTAGAAAACGTACAAATATCAAAGAATAGAGAAAATAAATAAAATCAATTAGATCTCACAGTGATAGCTGAACCAAATCCTTGGTGTTTCTTGACTAGAAATATGAAATTAGTTCTCCATTAAGGGAGAACAAGCCATGCCAAAAATAATCTGTTCGAAGCTTGCAATTATCTTTCTCTAAAAATCGGTCAAAAGGAAAAACAAGAACAAGAGCAACTACATTTTTGGCCCTAGCAAAAGGGATTGTCCCCAACGAATTCTACATGGCTGACTCTTAATTGGTTGGTCTCCTAATACCAATCAAATTCCTAAGGAATTTCCTATTACAATTCAATTTCCTACAAGCTTTCCAATTGCGTGAGATTGACGTGGACTGCCAAGGAATAGGAAACTTCAGCAATCATCAATTTTCGGAATTTGACTTGGATTGGGAAATTGTTCGACGTTAGGAAACTACCAATTTCAGGTTTCGAACCTTTGAACTTCGGCGCCCCGCATGCAAATCGTTAGAAATCCTCCATTTAAGCCTTTTTCACTCCAATTTCTGAAATTAACACAAGAATACTAATCGTGGGTAAAACCAGTCAAATAGGGTGATATCTAGTGTAAATAAAAAGGAAAATATACCAACTAAATGTACCCTATCAACTCCCCTACACCTAAATCATGCTTGTCCTCAAGCATAATCAAGCTCAGAAAGCAATTCATAGCAGGTCCCACCAATAAAGGCATCCTACATTCCCCAACAACTTCATCAAACTCAGAATATATCAAATTGACATTCCTTACATTTAATATGCACTCATTCACTCCAAAGTGTATAGGGTATAAGACTACTCTCAAATCGACATAATGGAATGACATTACCATAAGTTTGCTCATACATCACATCTCCACCACTCAACCATGGATCAAATGCAAAAATTAAAGGGACTTTCACACGGTTGTAATGGGCCTCGGGTGAAGGTAGGGTAGAAGGATAATTCAAGATGTAAATATGCCAAAGAAAATGCCAAAAGTCCAATGCACAACTTCCTTGTAGGTTTACACTTCCAAGGCATGCTACACTTCCATCAACCAAACAAGTGAAAGCAATTGCCGGCACTTCCCATAATCACAATTCAATAAGTATGCACGAAAGCATGTTGCAACACTTTTTTCACTCTTTTTTTCTTTTGATTCTTCTCTTTTGTTTTTTGAATCAAACATTCCAGAAAACACCTGAACTTGCTACACTTGCTTTTCTCATTCTTTGCCTTGCAAATAGTATACCAAATTTTTATGCAATGAAATTTGAGCATTTCTCTAGCATAAAGGTACAAAGAGAAAGTCTAAAAAGAGGTCATAGGCTAACAATTAGGGTATCAAACAAAGAAAAGGGTTAAAGGCTCAACTTGGCTCGCTAAAGGTAGATAAAATAAAGGTAGGTTTTTGAGCAAGTCAAAAATGGTTCAATCCTAGGTGCCCTTATCATTTTAATGAATCTAATTCAACAAAATTGTGATCTCAACATGCATAACAAAGCAACTTCTAGAATGACAAAACCATGTGCGTGAACCACTCAACAATAAAAAATAGATCAAATATAGAGTATAATGCTCACAATCAGGTTCAACAATCTCACCGGTGGCCAGGAATTAATGTCAAATCCAACATATTCATCAATTAATTCCATCATCAAGAAAAGTAGAAAACCCCATGGCATGAACTCACTATTCATACTCGCACCTCAATTGCATTCATCATTGTTTAAAACAAAAACTAATAAGGAAAACAAAATGCAAACAACTCCTAAAAGCATAGCTAACCCTCCCCCACTCCTAAACCTTACATTGTACTCAATGTAAGTAGTAAAGAACAAGGTAATGCAGAAAAGGGACAACGATACTTCCCTGAACATGTAGGAAGGTACCAATGGACTAGGGCTCGGGAGGAAAGGGTGAACGGAAACCCACGTGTTGGAAATAGTGAGCGAAGTTCTGGGCTGTGCAGGACACCTGGCGCTCAATTCGCTCCAATCGAGAATCCATTTGATGTAACTGGAAGCAGAGATCTACTGAATGCCTCTCTTCAGAAGATGATGGCAGTGGTGCAGAAGGGGAAGAACTAGGGCCATCAGTAGAAGTACCGCTAGTCTCAGAGGCGGTAGCTTTAGAAGCTTTGCGCTTCGGTGGAAGCTGGATCAGCCCTGGAGGAGTAAACTAGAAGACATCATTGACCTGCTGAACTAAATCCATTTTCTCCAAACAAACCGAATCAAGGGGTTCCATAGTGCAAGCCAAATGCAGATTATGATTATTCAAATCCAAAACCCCAAGATTAACGGCCAAACGAGTGATATATAAACCCAAAATTAATGGCTTATTTCTCTTGCTCAAGACAGTCCGGAAGTGAGAAGCAAACCAACATCCCAAGTTAACTTTAACTTTATCAACCACACACCAAATAAAAAAGAACTCGGGTTTTGTCAAAGTACCCGAATTGTCCTTCCTACCCGAGAAACTATAAGCCATGAAACAGTGAAGATAACGGAAAGCGGGGTTCTTTAGATATGAGGCCTTAGACTAGCTAGGATCATAGGAGTGGGTGTCACCTGACAGATCCTTCCAATAGCCAGTGTTATGAGAGAAAAAAGGTTCAGTGTATTCACAGGTATGCCATATATTCAGCAGTTTGAGAATAAGGGGCATCAATAAAACCAAAAGCCAGATTGAATTCAGTAATGGACTGTTTGAATTCTTTACCCATCAATCGAAAATGAACTATATCAGGAGTTGTAACAGAAAATTATCTAGTATATTGAACTCAAAAATGGCATAAAATTCCCATGTTAACTCAGTAAAAATAGGCAAAACAATTGACACATAATTGGTCCAACCGATAGCAGCTATCCTCCTAGTGACCTCATCTTTAATGTTTAAAATGTCTAGTGTATCAATTTATAAGGAATAATTTTTCTTGTACAAGCAGCTGCATACTGTTTCTTATCGGCTGCCTTAGTGAAGTTCAGATTGCCGTCAAAGTGGGTCGGGGAAGAGAGGTGAACCCCCCTGTTCCTCCCAAGCTAGGACCGGCGACCACCCGAAGCAGTTGCTTGGGAAGGTCCACTCAAAGGAATAGTGGATTGGGGTAAAGAAGTGCTGGCTGTGGATTGGTTTTTAGCATGCTTTTTCGGCATTTGGGGGACAAAGAGTCAAGAATAAGCAAGAAGTCAAGGTCACATCCCCAACCTGACGGATAGACATTAGGTACTACTGGAGTACTAAGTGTGCCAGGCGAAACCTGAGTGTGAACAACCAAAATCTGCCAATTGTGTTTGTCATCAGATGCCAAATAATGTGTCTGTCCTCAGTTAACAAAAGAAAAGAAAGAAAAATTAAGGAAAGAGGGAACTTGATGTGAGAGCAGGCAGTGAGGGACTAAGAGATAGTGCCAGCGTCGCTGTCGGAACGACATGCAGGCAGAGGCAGTGACGATGACGGGGTGGGCGCGATGGCACGGCGATGGACAACAAACGACAGGCAACGATGGCAGCGATGTGGACGGCGGGGACGATGGCGGGCAAAGCAGGCGGCGCGCGAGCACACGATGCGTGCAACATTGACAGTGGCCGAGCCGAGTAGTGGACGGCGAGTGAGCGTACGATGCGGATGGTGGGCAAGCGGCGGGGGAAGGCAGCAGCAGGAAAGGGAGAAAAAGGAAGGGAAAAGAGAAAGAAAAGGAAGAAAAAGAAAGAAAGAGAAAAGAGAGAAGAAGAGTAGGGCACCATTTTTGTTTTGTATATATATAGGAAGTAAGAAAAGGCAATTTTGTCCTTTCACCCCCTTTTTTTTTGTAACCACTGTATTAGACGTGGGCACGCCTAACTGCCCTCGAGTCTTCTGACCAACTCTTGGAAATTAAGACCCTTCGTGATCACGCCTAACTCATGCTGAGTCTTCTGCTGAAATGACGAAAATTCATGCCTTAGGCGTGACCACCTGGCGTGGGCATGCCTAACTAGTGAAGAGTCTTCTGCCCGCAGATGAAAATTGTCTTCCTTAGGCGTGCCTAATTGGCATGGGCACGCCTAATTGGTAGGAAACTTGCTAATCATCCATAGCGAAAATTTAAGCCACCAAATATGAAAAGTTCAAGAGAAACATATTAAAACACATCGAAAAAAATCAAATAACTAAAAAAAAATGGATTGGATTGCCTCCTAATAAGCGCCTTTCTTTAATGTCTTTGGCTAGACTACACCGAAAACTTTTTAATCTATATAAATGGGTTCCTCAAGGTGCATGGATTCGACTTTGTCTACTGAGAAGAGCTTAAGCTTGGAATGATAGAGGAGGACTTTTTGTTCAATTTCGAAAGTTTTTCTTGAAATTTGTTGATCATAAAAAACCCTGTTTCTCTCTTTGTAGATCATGGCATTTTCGTACGTTTCATTCCTTAATTCTTCCAACTCTTGCAATTAAAGCTTCCTCTATACTCCCGCTTCGACCAAGTCCATATTACATTGTTTGACCGCCCAGAATGCCTTATGCTCCAATTCAACTGGAAGATGGCACGGCTTCCCAAATATCAACTTATAGGGAGACATCCCAATAGGTGTTTTGTATGCAGTCCTATATGCATAGAGTGCATCCTCTAGTCGTGAACTCCAATCCTTCCTATCAGGGCGAACTAGTTTCTCCAAGATGGACTTAATCTCTTTATTCGAAATTTCAGCCAACCCATTCGTTTGAGGGTGATACGATATAGAAATCTTGTGAAGAACACCATACTTGCAAAGTAGAGCCACAAACACCCTATTACAAAAGTGTTTTCCTCGGTCACTAATCATGGTCTGTGGCATCCCAAAGTGAACAAAAATATGAGATTTTACAAAGTCTGCAACTAATTTGGAATCGTTAGTCCGGGTGGCTTTTGCTTCCACCTACTTCGAGACATAGTCGACAACCAATAAAATATACAAAAAATCATAGGAGCACGAAAATGGGCCCATAAAGTCAATACCCCATACTTCAAAAATTTCACAAATTAATATGGGGTTTTGGGGCATATGGTCTCTATGGGAAACATTGCCTACCCTCTGACATTTATCGCAAGATTTGCAAAATAGTTATGCATCTTTGAATAGGGTAGGCTAATAAAACCACTGTCCAACACTTTACGGGCTGTTCGTTTTGGTCCAAAATGACCCCCACATGCATAAGAATGACAAAAAGTTAAAATAGAAGCAAATTCAATTTCACTTAAGCTGTCGCGCCCTATTTTTTAATGAAAAAATAATGTGTTCATGAATTTTTGTTCAATTTTGGGAAAAATGAATTTTTAATAAGAAAATGAATAAAGAAATGAATTTTGATTGAAAAATGGATTTTTGTTTTTTAGAGAATAAATAAGAAAATGGGTCTAAAATGGGACTAAAAAAATGTGATGATTTTGACCCAAAAATAATAGTTTAAAAAGGATTTTTAATAAAAAAATACGAGTCACCACTTGATATTGAGTTAAGGTGTATCAAGTCATCTAAAATGAATTTTAAATAAAAAGTAGAAAAAACCCTTTTTAAACGACTCCAAGTCTGCGAAAATCAGAGAAAAGTGTTCGGGAGTCACATTTGAAGAAATGAAAGGCAAGGATAAAATCCAAGGCGCCCTTTCAACCTAACCTAGAGTTAGTTGCGTGATTTAGTCAAAAATTTTCTTATTTTAATCTAAAAATTTATCACATTTGGATGTCACTATATAAATGCAAACTTAGATCTAATGGCTATCGGAAGGGTCAAAATATCTCTTCCAAGTTTGATTGGTGCAAGTCACATTAATTGTGATGCCCAAGAGTAATTCTTTGAAGAGATCACGAATATGCAAAATATGAGACTCGAAGAAAAGAAAATAAAAGAAAATAATAACATACAAATATACATGACCTAAAGGAATGGATCATAACGGGAGCGGGAACTATAATTCGTGACTAGATTTTCCTTTTTATAGAGGAGATACGAGCGTGCTAAAGTTAGGGAGCCATACTCGTCCATATCCCATATTTAAAGGGGTGATTTCCCTATCTAATCAAGCGAATGATCTAACCTAATTCTATTTTTCTTAAATGAAAAGCAAGTCTAATGTCATGTTTCACACATAGGGATAAGGAATATACATATAGGGGAAATATTGGATAAGGGATATACATATAAGGAAAATGTCATACAAAATGATAAAAACTCTAAAAGATAGAAAATATGCATGCAAATGTAGTGATTGTTACACAAACATGATCTAGCGCGTGAACGGTGCTTAAGGGTCTAGCGTTGGACTAGCCCATGTCTATGAGTTCCTATTAACATTGGACTAGCGAGAAAATGGAAAGAAAGGGTCACAACTAGTGTTGGACCAGTGTGGTGACGTCAGGCATTTATTATAATCAAATAAATCATATAAAGCGTAATAAAAGTAAATAAACACATAAATCACATATAGCACATAACACATAAGCATGATATCTAGATGCAAGATCCTAAGAAAGCAAGTAACACGTAAACACACAAGCATGCAAAATACACAAAGCAAATAAAGCGAATAAAGACCTAACTATTACATTTGGGGAGAGGCCCTAACTACAATCTAAGGGGGGAAGAGATGAAACAAAATAAAATAATAACCTAACTATTACAACTTGGCATTTAAATGTCTCTAAAATAACTAAAATTAAATTAAAATAAATATACAAAATTAAAATAAATAAAGTGAATAAACAAATAAATGAAATAATAAAAAACATTAAAAAATGTAATTTCACACATAAAATCACATAGTAGCACATAGGATCAAATAAAATCAAAATAAAGGAGTAGAATATACCTCCCTTAAAGTGGTGTCCTAAAGAAATGAAATTTTTCTTATTTACCCTCCAAAACAAAGAAAAGGGTCAATGCATCACTTTAATTAACCAATAATCACATGAAATGGAAATAATCATGAAATTGAATCAATCAAAGCATTCCAATAAAAGTTAACAACCCATATTTAACAAATTAAAACAAATAAGGACCCAATTGAAAGAATTGAAGAAATTTGAGGGTCAAATTATTATTATTACAAATATTAGGGGTCTAAATTAAAATTAATTAAAATTAATGGCTTAAAATGAAACCTACCAAAACAAAACTAAAATTCACAAAAAATGAATGAAAAACCATTTGTTACAATTAAACAACAAAAATACTCAAATTTTCACTAAAAATTCGAATTAAAATCATAAATTTCTCAAAAACTATTAAATCTCAAATTTCATCCTAAAATTCACTAAAAATCTATCCAAAAATCACATTAAATCATATAAACATTTTTAAACGGACCGAATTGATTAATTTTCCAATTTTCTGGGCCATAGTAGCATTAGTTGACAAATCAGGGGTCAAAGTGCAATTTTTGGAAGTTTCATGCATCTTTTTCAAAGGAGCCTTCTTCCTTACTAGTTTCCACAATTTTTCCTAGTTTTCGCAGTCATTTCTCTTGGTAAAACATGACAAAATGCAAAAATTTCAATCACCGAAATGTAATCTTCTGGGTTTTGCCGATTCAACACACTCAAGCAGCCATGAACTCAATAAATAAAAAACTCATGGCTTCCTCTGATATTTCGAGATTTCAGCAAGCTCACACGGCAAATGTACACTAAGGCATTGTGAGATACAAAAGACAACAAAAATGAAAAGAATCAACTCCAGACCTCTTGGCTTCTCTTCCCTCCGGACTGGCAAACCCATAGGTTCTGGGTTTTGTGGTTTTCATGTCAAAAAGATTCAAACAAACACCAAACTTTCAAGCCAAGTCAACAAGAACCAAACTCGAATCTTGTACTTGGCACTCCTAAGGATTCTCAGATCCAAACCACATGCACAAACAAGGACCAAAGATGCAATCTTTAGTTCATCAGATTACATATGTGGGAAAAATACTATCTATTCATGGCTTCTAAATTGAGTTCATAGTTTCAGATACACCTTAAATGAACAAAGGGATGGATCCTAGGCCTATTAACAGCACAATAACATCACCAAGCATAACCACAGTCATCGTCATCAAGCATCGACAAAACTTAGGAAAGGAAGAAAATCATGCATAAGGGATTCAACTCTCTATGAAAATTGTGTCAAACCAAGATTGAGAAGAGTCCATGATTACTTGAGAGTACATAGGCTGCTAAACGAACAGGAAAGACCCCAAGAAATCGAACGGCTCTGGAAAACGAAATCCACGAACTGGGTTGCGGCAGATTTCAGCGCTGATGCAGGCGATGCTTTGGGTCAAGATTTGGGAAGGTTATGGATGTTTATCCTAAGAACTTTCTATAAGAAAGTTGTTCTAATATGTCTAGGGAAAGTGTAAAAACAACGAAATCCTCCCAAAAACTCAACAATTGATCTGAAATTTGCAATGGAGTCTATTCGTCCAGCTTGGAACGATGTTTTCCAGCAGACAAACTTTTGTTTTCCTTTGATTTTTCGCTTGTCTTTCTTCTTTTTTTCTTGGCTATTTTCCCTCTCCAATCTTCCCAAAGTTTCTCCCTCTCTCCTCTTCTTGCTTTCTTTCTCTCTTTCTTCCCCCTTTTCTCCCTTTCTCCTTTTCCTTCTCTTTTCTTGGTTTCCCTTGCCCAAAGCTCTCTCCTTTCTCAGTTTCTCTCTTTTGTTTCCCTTCTCTGGTTCTTCATCCGCCACTTGGTTCCTTCTTCCCCCTCGCTTGGTTCCTTCTTCCCTTTTTTCCTAGTGCCCCCGCAGCTCCCTTCTTTCTGTTTTCTTTTTTCTCCCCAGATCCTCTGTCCAATATTTTGGGTCCAATTTCCTGTCCAATGTGAAACTATGTAGTTTCACTTATTATATCTGTTTATATGACAACTAAAAATTAGTGGATATTTGGCTGCCTTATACTTCTTTTTCTTTCTTCTTTTTTGGGTTTCCTTTATTTACACAACTTTGTTACAATTCTCATTTTTTTTAAAACAAAGTATCAAGGATTTCAAATACAAAAGAATATTTAAAAAAGACGGGAATTGTAACAAAGTTGTGTAAACAAAGGAAATCCAAACAAGAAAAAATAAAAAGAAGTATAAGGCAGCCAAACAACCACTTATTTTTAGTTGCCACATCAGCAGATATAATAAGTGAAACTACGTAGTTTCACATTAGACAGGAAATTGGACACAAAATATTGGATAGAGGATCTGCTCTCGATTTCCCTAAGCTCCCGGTTTCCTCTCTCGGTCTCCTCCTTTTTCTTTTCTCTTGCTCTTTCTTGTTTTTCCTAAAGCTCTCTCCCTGAATCTCCCCTCCTTTCTTGCCCGCTTAGTTTTCTTTTTTTCTCTCAAACCCCCAGCCCATTGCTTCCTCTAATTTCTTTCTTTTCTGTTCATCCCTTGCCCGTTGCCCTTTTTTTGCTTTTTTTTCTTTGTTTTTTTCTTTTCTTTTTCCTAAGCTTCCAAGTGTCTTACCACCTAACCCCCCTTGCATGTGTTGTCAACCAAGAATGAGGACACTTGTCCTATTTGCATGTACTCCATTTGTCTAATATCCCCCTAATACATTTGTCTAATGATCTCCTAATACACTTATCTTCTTATTTTCATTTATTTATTATATATCTTCCAAAAACAATTTAGGTAAACAAAATGATAAAACGTTAATTCCTAATTGCAAATGCATTGCACAATTTTTATTTAACTTAAAAAGAATTGAATCTAAAAGGATTAAAGACAAATTTTGAATTTTTGTGAGAATTTTTTCCTTTTATAGAAATTTAATGTAAAAAATACCTTAAAAATGAAAATGATAAACCTAATTTACAAAAATAAACACTAATTATCATTTAATCAGTTAAAATAAGATAAAATTAAAATAAAAGAATAAATAATAATAAAAAATAAAGCTAAAATTGAATTAGATAAAAATTGAAATTTTGGTGTCTACAACTTCCAGAGATAGGTGTCATCTCACATGTAGTACTTAGCATCACACGTAGTACTTATTTTCATTTATTTATTATATATCTTCCAAAAACAATTTAGGTAAACAAAATGATAAAACGTTAATTCCTAATTGCAAATGCATTGCACAATTTTTATTTATCTTCAAAAAAAATTGATTCTAAAAGGATTAAAGACAAATTTTGAATTTTTGTGAGAATTTTTCCTTTTTTAGAAATTTAATGCAAAAAATAACTTAAAAATGAAAATGATAAACCTAATTTACAAAAATAAACACTAACTGTCATTTAATCAGTTAAAATAAGATAAAATTAAAATAAAAGAATAAATAATAATAAAAAATAAAGCTAAAATTAAATTAGATAAAAATTGAAATTTTAGTGTCTACAACTTCCAGAGATAGGGGTCATCTCACATGTAGTACTTAGCATCACTCTTGAGTTTGTCCTTTTTCACTTTTGGCCATCTTGTAGGAAACTAATTAGTGACCAGATAATTTATCATATCTGCATACCAAGGGAAAGATGATTGAAGAGAAAATAAATGCTCATCAGGAAAAGTCTCCCTTAAAGGAAAGTCATCCTTTGTAATGGATAATCTACTCAGATGATCAGCAACTAAATTTTCTGATGTGATTCCACGATCTAGACAACCGATTCACCAACGGTTTAGGCAGCGGAAAACTTGACCCTAATTAACCCTAGAAGTTACGAACAATATTGATACTATCTCAACCCGTAACCAATCGAATTAATGAACCAAATTGTAAGGTAGAGGAACGCCACAATCAAGGTGGGCACTTGATTGATAAGTTCAATTGAATGACTTAAGAAAACTCTCAAGTATTCAAGGAGGACTCTCTTGGAGAGAGAAAGTGAATAAACTCTCAAGTTTATGAATGTAAAAATCTTTTCCTCAAACGTATAAGGCATAGGCTTATTTATAGCCTTACAATGACTCCAAAACCTAATCTAACTTGGACTAAACTAACTTCCCTAATTAATTAGCAATAATTCGGCCATTACAAGACAACTCTCGGCCGACCTTTGGACTGAAATAAATGACTTAAACCACTAATCAACTATACTTTCGGTCCAATTAGAAAGTAAGCTGACCAAAATAAGGACACTAACAAACGACCAACAAACAGCAAGGAACTTTCTAATTTATAGCCTAGCCATCAATACTAATTAAACGACAAAACTTGGGACTTGAATCTTGTATATTGGCATGCCTTGATTCACATCATTCCCCTCCTCTTGGAAGCGATTTGTCCCCAAATCAATGGCTTGCTTGGACAGCATCAACATTGGGCGCCACTTTATGATGACTAGCCGTTCTACATGTCGTTTATGCAACTGTAAGATGCATGTGAACTTGACACACAACGTGGTATGATTCAGCATGTGAGGAACATCTCTTGGATTGTGCGTGACATAGGCGTTGATGTCGCTCAACTTATGAGAATGTAAATGCTTGAAATCCACTTCATTTGATGCATACGAACTAGGAAGATGTGAAGTAGACAAAAGGAACAATGTGGAACCAGATTCCAGAGGCTGAAACAAGCATGAAAATTCGTGGTCAACTGCTGGCAAATAGCCTTCAAAATCGGCAGCAACTAGCACTACAAAGTGCACGAAATCTGATTGGATCTTGCTAGGCAATTCTGGAAAATTCGGGACAGCTTCATTACCTGCATGCAAAGGATAAAATTCAGTTCTTAAAAGACCAGAATTTTGCTCAAGGATGGAAAGGATTTCATGTAGGAGTGGATAGGGGAATGTAGAGGAAGATTCAAGTGGAACCACTCCCTTTGAGTCGTGAGTAAGCTTTGTGGCAAGCAAGACAGATCTAGGAGAATAAGGGGGTATAGTGTATTGAAGAACAGATTTGATGAGCAAACTACGAATTCCGTAGAAGCACATGAGGTCTCCAAAGGATTTAGGAACTGAACAAAGTAAGGTAAGTGTAATTGCACCATGCTCCAGCTGCACAAAAGATACTGTGTTAAATAAAATAAAGGTTAGTGTGCTAGGAAGGAAACAATCTCCCTCACAAATGGCTCGGGCAATCATGCTTAATTTCCCCCCATTGCGACCTACTATGGCCAACTGATTTTTGCCCCTTTCCTTTATATCTTGCTTGACACTTTGTTCACTTCGTATGCTCCTTTGTTTACTTTCAGCTTTATCCAACTCCCACTCCCTTTGAAGCATTGCTTGATCTTCTCGCACTTGCTTAGGGGAAAGCGGAGCAAGAGTAACCTTCCTATCGCTGTGAAGAAAGGAATATTTGTTAGTACGACCGTCATAAGTAACCTTCTTATCGTATTGCCATGGCCGTCCCAAGATGATGTGAGTGGCTTGCATCGGCACTACGTCACACAATAGCTCATCTTCATATCTACCAATGCTAAATTTCACAGGTGCTTGTTTGGAGACACGTACTTCACCACAATCACTAAACCATTGCAATTTGTAAGGTCTAGGGTGATCTCGTGTAGGTAGTTGTAACTTCTTCACCATTAGAGAACTTACTACATTAGCACAACTCCCACCATCGACAATCAAACTACACACTTTGCCATTAACAAGACAACGTGTATAGAAGATGTTCTCTCATTGCACTTCCTCCTCAATGCGCTGTGCATTCAACGCCATCCTTGTAACCAATCCTAACCCAATAGGTTGATCGATAGGAACCTCCTCACTTGATTCGTCATCATCATCCTCCTGTAATGGCGGCATCCCTTCATACTCCCTTTCATCATCGGTGGTGATATCTCCATTAGGAAGCATGATCATTATTCGCTGATTTGGGCATTGGTTCGCAATGTGACCGACGGCTTGACATTTCCAGCACTTAATATCTCGGTTTCTAGGCCTTGATTCTCGTTTACTGGTTTGGAAGCTCCTCTAGAATCAAATTTAGAAACATTTGGTCGAGGGTTGATGGATACCTCTTGCTTCGGCCATGAAGTTGTTGGATTACTAGCGGCTGTATCATCTCCCCTAGGCTGGAAATTTCGTTGATTTGAAGTGTAAATAGAGGCATAATTTCTGGGTGTACCCCTCCTCTTGAGCCGTCGCTCAATTTTGATCGCCTTCTCCACCATGTCCTCTAGTTCAATATAGTATTGTAGCTCAAGTTGGTCAGCAATTTCCGGTCTCAAACCACTAAGAAAACGCGCCATTGTCGCTTTCCTATCCTCATGAATGTCGGCTCTGAGCATGGAATTTTCCATGTCCTTGTAGTAGTCCTCAACCGAACGATTTCCTTGGGACAAGGTTTGAAGCTTTTGGTACAAGTCTCTATGGTAGTGACTTGGTACAAATCGCTTCTTCATGAGGCGTTTAAGCTCAGTCCAAGTGGTTACAGATGGGTCACCACACCTTCTTCGGCTTGTAACCACTTGATCCCACCAAACTATAGCATAGTCGGTGAATTCTACCACAGCCAATCTCAACTTTTGCTCATCCGTGTAATTGTTGCAATCAAAGACTAACTCCACTCTCCTCTCCCATTCAAGGTATGTATCCGGATCTGATTTACCTTGGAATTGTGGAATTCTCATTTTAATTCCCTTGATTGCATCACCAACTTGTTTGGTGTTCCTCCTCAGTCGCCTTTGCCCACGGTCAAAGTCGTCATCTGAGTTAGAGTCACTAAACTCGGGCATAGGCCTTTCGTGACTTCTCCCACTGTGTTGATACCCTTTTGAGCCGTTTTGGGACTCTTCCAACCTGTCAAGGCGTATATTCATGGGCTCAAGCTTTTGATCCAAAAGGCGTCCCATCTCCTCCTTCAAACTTTCTGTCAAACGGGAAAAATCGAAAGCTGGCGTGCTTTCTCCTTCGTTAGACATGGCCTTTGATTTTAAACCTGCAAGAAAGGGTTAGTATAAAACAGAAAATTTTATCTCACGACTTCCTCACGTGTATCACTCACTCTCGTGTATCCTCAAGTGTTTAGAACACTCTAATGATCTCACCATTCACTTCCAAAACCCTTGATTGCCCCCTTTGAAGAAATCAGAAATTTTCTCCAAGTAGTTCAATCAACTTTAATCAAGTTTTCCCCAAAAGTGGCGTATGAGTAACTGGAATTTAAGACTGAATGAAGTCTCAAAAGGCAGCAATTACATAGGCAAGAATACGCTGGAAGTTTAGTGACTTAGTCCGCAAAAGAATGATTCAAGGGTGTAAGAGTTTAATTTGGACAAGGACTCAATGGAACCTAACGGCTAAGCAACCTCTAATCTGTTTAGAATTCTGATTGTGTGTATCTAGCCACGAAGTAATCTAAAAAGGACTCCAAAAACACCATTGCACACGGTTGGACAGAATGCTACTTCAACCGAATCAGAGAGCAAGATGGCAGAACTTGTTTGGATCTTAGAATGACTTTACCCGACTTTGCACGCGGCTGATTTCCTTTGGAAGCTGTAGACAATGTTTCTTGGGTAATTTTGGATTATGTGGAGGATTGTTTTGGCGGCTGGCTTCCCAAGTCAAGCAACAAGTCTGAAGTGGACAGATTGGTGGGGCTAGGGGTTGTCCTAGCAAGCCAAGTCGGTTGGGGTTTCCCTCGTCAAGGAGATTTCTTATTTCAAGAGGGTTTCTTATTTCTTGTGATCCGATTCTGGTTTCCTCTTTCTTTTCTTTCTTTCTTTGACTTTTTTTTCCAACCAGAATTCTTTTCTTTCTCTTGAATTTCGGATCAAGGTTTCAAGAATAAGAATGATTGGGCAGCCTTGTGATCAGCGGTGGTCAGCCTTGTCAATTCGGATCAAGGTTTCAAGGTTTCAAGCGGTGGTCAGCCTTGGTTTCAAGATTCCAAGAGCAAGAGCCGATTGGTACTTGTGCCAATCAAGACCTCCACTAAGTGTACCAAGATTCCGTGACACAATCCAGCAATTCATATGAAGACTTCCGAGATTCACGAAGAGAATAGATCAAGAAATCAAGATTTTCAAGAAGTAAAGGTAAGCCTCTCAAGGTTTCCAAGGAAGATAATTGCAAAACAGTTTCAGCCTTTTTGTGTAGAACAACAATTTTCCAAGCCCTCTTGTTCAAAGAAAACACTTCGGTTTCGAGAATTAACCAACGACCAGAATTTTGGTTGCCTCATGCATGTGTTTTCCTCTTTTTCTCTTCTTTTTTTTTCCTTTTTTTTTTGGTGGTTGCTTTGCACGACCAGAACGACTCAACAACACAATGAAAGGACTATGATCTGATCTAAACAGTAGCAAGAGACGGCAAACAGATTGCTTGCGAGAAACAAGACACGAGAACACAACGACGGCACAAAATCTTAGCGGCTGTTTTCATTTTTTTTTTTTTTTGACTCGATGACTTCAAGACTCAAACACACAACACTGAGATGCAATTAAGGACAAGAAAACACAGCAGCAATAGACGACACAAAGTGGACAACAAAGGGATAATTTGCGGACAGGACAAACGCAAAAACAATGAAACTAGCGACTGATGATTTTTTTTTTTGACACACGAAATCAGATTTGATAACAAACGAATATGACTTGAAACAAAGCGAAAAGGAAGGATATAACCTGGTGGTTGTCGACTAGCTCTGATTACCAACTGATGTGATTCCACGATCTAGACAACCGATTCACCAACGGTTTAGGCAGCGGAAAACTTGACCCTAATTAACCCTAGAAGTTACGAACAATATTGATACTATCTCAACCCGTAACCAATCGAATTAATGAACCAAATTGTAAGGTAGAGGAACGCCACAATCAAGGTGGGCACTTGATTGATAAGTTCAATTGAATGACTTAAGAAAACTCTCAAGTATTCAAGGAGGACTCTCTTGGAGAGAGAAAGTGAATAAACTCTCAAGTTTATGAATGTAAAAATCTTTTCCTCAAACGTATAAGGCATAGGCTTATTTATAGCCTTACAATGACTCCAAAACCTAATCTAACTTGGACTAAACTAACTTCCCTAATTAATTAGCAATAATTCGGCCATTACAAGACAACTCTCGGCCGACCTTTGGACTGAAATAAATGACTTAAACCACTAATCAACTATACTTTCGGTCCAATTAGAAAGTAAGCTGACCAAAATAAGGACACTAACAAACGACCAACAAACAGCAAGGAACTTTCTAATTTATAGCCTAGCCATCAATACTAATTAAACGACAAAACTTGGGACTTGAATCTTGTATATTGGCATGCCTTGATTCACATCATTTTCTATCCATCGTTTATCTCGAATTTCCAAATCGAATTCTTGTAGCAATAATATCCATCGGATCAACTTGGCTTTGCTTCCTTTTTGGTCATCAAATACCGCAACGCTGCATGATCAGAATATACAATCACCTTAACTTTTAACAAGTAAGATCTAAATTTTTCTAAGGCAAAAATAATATCTAAAAACTCCTCTGCGGTGGAGTAGTTCAATTGCGCTCCATTCAATGCCTTTGAAGCATAATAGATTGCATGAGTGGCTTTTCCCACGTTTTGCCTCAAGACTGCCCCTACTGTAGTGTTGTATCACACATGATCTCGAATGGGAGACTCCAGTCCGGGGGTTGGATAATTGGTGGTGAGGTCAACAACTCTTTTAACTTATATATATCTCCGTCCATAACTTTTGATGATTACAAAACAATTGGATGTTACTAATAATTGTTGAAGAGATTGTTTCAGGAATTGGAACAAAAACAAGGTCGAAGACTTGAAGCCAAAACAGGATCAAAGATTGACAAATTGCTAAAATGGCTATCGGACGCACAAAAGGACCATATCGGACGGCCGACAACCATCGAGTAACTTTGGACGCATGAAGAACTCACACTCGGACATCCGATGCCAAGTCTTTTATGATCACTGACCTCGATCGAACGCACAATACCTCAGTACTGGACGTTCGGTAAATGTTGCGGTACTTTGGACGCAATGCACTGAGAGCACCGGACGTCCGAAAGAAATGAAGAAGGATTTGCAAGCTTACATTCGGACGTATATTGTGGAAGGACCAGACGTCCTAAGAATCTCAAGAAAATGTCTTGAACTCACTGTCTTCGTTCGGACGCAGAAAATCAGAGTACTGGACGTCCAACATCACCAACGACTAGTTGACTCCTCAGATGCCTTCTATCCATTGACAACATTAATTAAGAATTTTTTGGTCTCCTATAAATAGAGTATAGTCAACTACTTCAATAGAACTTTACACATTAAGTCTATATCAGATCTTGAGTAATTCAAGTGTAAGAATACTCCAAAAAGAAGATTTGTACTCTTAGTTGTGTAATCTTCGTTTAGCTTTTCAAATGTAATTCAGTTTCTTCAATAGTGTAACTTTGTGAGGGTTATCCGAGTGATTTTAAAACTTCCTTACTTGATTGAGTGAGACTTGAGACAAGGAGAAAGTGATCCTTCCTTTGTACACAAGAGATTGGTTGTAAGTTGATCAACTTAAAGAAACTTGGTATATAAAGTGGTATTCAAACTTAAGTCAAGTTTGAAACTTGGTCTGCCATTCTATCCCTTTACTTATTGTCTTGCAATATATATTGTTTATTTCTTCTACTCACAAATTACTTGTGCTAGTCCATTAATTGTTTCTTTGTGAGGTCCTTTAGAAAAAGAAAGCAAGTTCTAGAAAAAGTGATTCATATCTTGGCTAGTTTTTTGGATAACCTAATTCACCCCCTCTTAGGTTGTCTTCGATCCTTACAATTGGTACCAGAACTTGGTCTCCTAGAGATTAAACTCAATCGGCTTGGGAGTAAAAAATGACAACCAACAATGTCATGTTCTTTGAGGGACAATTTGTCACTAGACCTCTAATGTTCAATGGGTCAAACTATGTGAGTTGGAAGGAGAGGATGATCATTTTCTTACAATCTATTGATATTGAGTTATGGTTTATTGTTAATGAGGGCCCATATGATACTTCTATTATTGATGATAATACTCATAGGCCGAAACCAAAAATAAGAAGTGAGTTGACTGTTAAAGATAGAACTCATCTTACTCTAAATACCAAGACTATGAATGTATTATATAGTACTCTAGATTCAAATGAGTTCATTAGAGTCAAAGGCTGTAGATCTGCAAAAGAAATTTGGGATAAACTTAGAGAAATCCATGAAGGAAGCGAGAATGTGAGAGAATAAAAGAAGTCCATCTTAGTCACTAAGTATGAATCCTTTATGATGGAACCTCATGAAAATATTGACAAGATGTACTGCAGATTTGATGATCTTATCAAGGATTTAGAAGTGTTTGAGAAGAACTACTCTCTAGGTGAGAAAAACAGAAAAATCTTGAATGCCTTATCAAAGGATTGGAAGAGTAAAGTGACTGCCATAAAGGAAGTTAAAGATCTAAATATCCTACCTATTGAATCTCTTATTAATTCTCTAATCTCTTATGAGTTGAAACTCAAATCCAAGGTGCAAGAAGAAGAAGACACAAAGATGAGGAGGAGTATTGCTTTGAAAGTTTCACAAGATGAAGAGGATACAGCCTCCCTGGATGGAGAAGATATGGAAGGTGATGATAGTGACATTGCACTCATCACAAGAGGCTTCAAAAGAATACTCAATAAGGGGAGATTCAGAAAAGGTGGTCTGAGCAATTCCTTCCCGAATCAGTCCAACAACTTGAGAAATAAATGGAAACTAGAGTTTAACAAAAAGTAAACTGATAAGTATTTTGAATGCGGCCAACTTGGACACTATGCAAATGAGTGTCCAATAAAAAGGAAGAAGGAGAGCAAGGTTGAATGAAAACCAAGGTTCAACAATTTTCAGATCACCTGAAATGACTGCAATTCAAAAGGTGAAATCGAAGAAGAAGAGGAATCAGCCCAAGTGGCCTTCATGGCCATTGGTGATGAAGAGGTAACTACGTGTAACTCTTTAACTGATAGTGACAGTGAATCTGATGATGATGTTAATTCATTTTTAGAAAAAATGCACAACAGTTTGAAAGAATCCTATGTCAGAAACAAATAACTAAAACAAAAGATCAGTTTTTTAATTCAAGACAATGCAAATCTTTTTCAACAAAACAAACACTTGAAAAATGAAAATGAGAATCTGAAAAGGATTGAATTAGATTTGCATGCTAAACTCGACAGAAAAGCAAATTTCTGTGACATACTAAAAAGTGAACAAAATTGTTTGAAAAGAAGAATGAGTGATCTTGGCCAGTGGTTTCAACATCAGAAACAGAATTACTTTTAAAGAAATGTTAAAAAATCTCACTTTAGCACTCATCGGAATAAGTTAAATTATCATGCAAATGATTTTACCATCTATAGGAGAAGTTAAGTCAGTTTTGTTAAACCTGTTCATTTGAATGATCCATCAACTATATGCAGCTTTTGTTATCAATTTGGTCACATGAATAGCAACTGTTATGTTAACAAAACATGAGAAATGGTATGAGATGCATGTGGATGGTTAGACATAATGCTAACTCTCAAGGACACAAAAACTAATGGGTACCAAATATTATCTTGTGGGCTTTTGTGTAGGTGAACTTGATAAACATTGTTAAAGAATCAAAATGGTTCATTGATAGTGGATGTTCAAGACATATGACCGGTGATGCATCACAGTTCATCAAGCTCAAGCCAAAAGCAAGTGGAAAGGTAACTTTTGGAGATGATAATAAAGCCAAAACTGTTGGAATTGGTAACGTTGGTAAGAATGATCAAACTTTTGTTCGTAATGTCCTTTTAGTTGACAATCTGAGCTATAACTTTCTAAGTGTTAGTCAATTATGTGATAGGAACCTGTTTGTGTTATTTAAAAAACATGAATGCCTTGTTCTTGACTTAAAATTCAACATTATTTTCAAAGAAAAAAGAATTAATGACATTTATGTAGTTATTCTTGAAAAAGTTGATTTTTCCAGTCTTAGTTGTCTCAAAGTAGCAAATGAGGATCCCTGATTGTGGCACAGAAGGCTCTGTCATTTCAATATGAATTTGTTAAAAGAGATTTCTAAAAAGAAACTGGTTAGAAGGATTCCAAAACTCAACTTTAGTAAAGACCGTATCTGTGATGCTTGCCAATTTAGAAAACAAGTCAAGGTATCTTTTAAACCCAAGAAATGTGTTTCTTCTACAAAGCCCTTAGAACTCTTACATCTTGATCTTTTTGATCCTACTCAAACAATAAGCCTAGGTGGCAAAAGATTTTGTTTTGTTGTTGTTGATGACTATTCTAGATACACTTGGGTGATGTTTCTTGCACATAAAAATGATGCTTTCAAAAACTTTGTTTCTATGGTTGCTAAGGTTCAGAATCTGATTGGTTTGAAAATCATAAAAATTCGAAATGACAACGCACAAAATTTCATTTTTGTGGCTTTCCAGAATTTTGTGACAACAATGGCATTACACATGAGTTTTCTATTGCTATAGTTCCTCAGCAAAATAGAGTGGTTGAAAGGAAAAATAGTATTTTTCAAGAGGCTGCTAGAACCATGCATAGTGAATACAATTTACCAAAGTACTTTTGAACTGAAACTATAAACACTGCCTGCTATACCATGAACAGAGCTCTTTTAAGACTAATTTTGAACAAAACTTCGTATGAGCTGTTGTTTGATAAGAAATCTTGTCATTGGTTATTTTAAAGTCTTTGGTTGCAAATGTTTCATTCTAAACATCAAGGAGCATCTTGGTAAGTTTGATAAAAAATCTGATGAGGGGATCTTCTTGAGATATTGTGAAAATAAGAGGGGCTTTAGAGTTTATAATCGTAGAACTCTGGTTATAGAGGAAACTATACATATCACTTTCGATGAATTTAATGGTGACATTTTCATGAGTTGTGGTGAAGATAATGATGCAGGTGTTCTAGAAGAACTAAAGAAGCTAATAATCAGTAATCAAGGTACAGCTTCATTAGAAAATGATTCAAAGGAAGATGAAAATCAAGACAGTCCTGCTAGGGAAGACAATGACAGAGACACTACCATTCCTAATGATCTTCCAAGAGTCTGAAAATTTGTCCAAAACCATCCTAAGGAACTTATCATTGGTGATCCATCCGAAAAGGTCAGAACACGTTCCTCTTCTAGACAACTAATAAATAACTTTGCATTGGTCTCACATTTTGAGCCCAAAAATGTTGTTGATGCATTGAAAGATGAGTTCTGGATTTTAGCCATGGAAGAGGAGTTAAATCAATTTGAAAGAAACAAGATTTGGACATTAGTTGTTAGACTACAAGATCATCATATCATTGGCACTAAATGGGTTTTAAGAAACAAAATGAATGACAAAGGTGAGGTAGTTAGAAATAAGGTCAGATCGGTAGTTAAGGGATATATTCAAGAAGAAGAAATAGATTTTGATGAATCATTTGCACCTGTAGTTAGGTTAGAATCTATTAGAATGTTTTTGACTTTTGCATGTTTCAAGAATTTTAAATTATTTCAAATTGATGTTAAAAGTGCTTTCTTAAATGGTTTTATAGATAAAAAAATTTATGTCAATCAACCTCCTGGTTTTGAAAATGAAATTTATCCAAATCATGTTTTTAAACTCTCAAAAGCCTTATATGGATTAAAACAAGCTCCAAAAACATGGTATGAACGTTTGAGTGGTTTTTTGATTGAAAATTACTTCAAAAGAGGTATAGTAGATACTACTTTTTTCACTAAACAAAGTTCACGTGATTTTCTAATTGTACAAATATATGTGGATGATATAATATTTGGTGCTACTAATGAGAGCTTGTGCAAGGACTTTTCCAAAATCATGCAAAAAGAGTTTGAAATGAGTATGATGGGAGAATTAAATTTCTTCCTTTGACTCCAAGTGACACAAACCCAAGATGGAACCTTCATCAATCAAACCAAATACACCAAGGAACTGCTAAAAAGATTTAGAATGGAGGATTCAAAGCAAATTGGAACACCCATGTGCACATCTACCAAGTTTGACAAAGATGAAGAAGGTACAAAAATTGATGAAAAGAAGTATAGAGGTATGATTGGTAGCTTGCTTTACTTAACAGCTTGTAGGCCTGATATCATGTTTGCTGTGTGCTTGTGTGTTCGTTTTGTCTTGTCCAAAGGAATCATATTTAAATGCGGTAAAAAGAATCTTCAGATACTTAAAAGGAACCTTGAATTTTGGCTTTTGGTATCTTAAGTGTCATGAACTTCCCTTATGTGGATTCTCTGATGCTGATTTTGGTGACTGTAGAGTAGATAAAAAAAGTACAACTGGTGTATGTAACTTCCTTGGAAATTGCTTAGTATCCTGGTTCAGCAAGAAACAGAATGCTATTTCTTTGTCTACAACCGAAGCAGAATATGTTGCTGCTGGTGCTTGCTGTGCTCAATTGTTGTGAATGAAAAATACATTGAATGACTTTGGTTTAGTGTATAATTGTGTGCCTATGTTTTGTGACAACACTAGTACCATCATTTTGATAAAAAATCTCATTCAACATTCTAGAACCAAGCACATAGACATTAAGCATCACTTCATTCGCGATCTTGTCCACAAGAGTGAAATTTGTGTTCAATATGTTTGTTATAAAGATCAAATTGCTGATATCCTCACTAAAACCTTTTCACTGGATCAATTTGTGTATCTGAGAACAAAATTGGACGTTTCAGAAAAAATTCTCTAAGTTTCTCTTTGGTCTACTCTTTATCGGACGTCCGATGGATTAAAACGGACGTCCGACAGTGTTCTTCATCCCTTTTTCAGAAAAATTCGAGTTCGGACGGTTGTGTCGGACGCGTCACTTCGTTCGGCCGTCCGACATTCAAAAATTACTTCATATAAGGAAGTCACCTACCTCATTAAGTTCATTTACTCTCTTAGTCTCGGACGCAACTCTTCAGTTTTCTTTCAAATTTCAAATTTCAAATTACTCTATCCTCTAATCAAGTTCCAAGAAAATGATTCAATTAGACACCATTACACTCATATTGCCCGTTATCTGGACATAATAACCTCTTCCAACTTCCAACTGTCTCATAATTCCCAATTCGCATCCAAAACCCTAAGTTCTCAAAACCTACTCCTTGTGGTTGGTTCGTGCATCAATATTAGTTCATGTTGCATTCTTCATCTATCTCATACACTCTGCACCACTCCCTACATCAACATCCAACTACATTACATCATGGTTAGAATTAGAGGTGGTTCTGCGGGGGTTGGACGCTCTTTTAGATTTAGGGATGAGGATATTGATATTGTGGAACCCTCCACCAAAGCATCCAAAAAGAAAACTGCTAATCGAGGTAGAAAGGTGAAGCAGATTGTTCAAAGGAAGCGAGATGCTCCAACTGTTGAGCCATCTGATGAGCAGATGGAAGAGCATAACTCTGAAGAAAATCCAATTAGTAGGAATGCAGAAGAAATGGAAGAGCCCACCCATGCTGAAGTAACTGTCACGAAATTACCTGGGGGAAGAAAAAAATTGCCCAAAAGAGAAGCATTGCTCAATCAAATGCAGAGAAAAATGCTGAGGATCAGCACACCCCTGAACCATCTACCAGAAAATCTCCACGGACAAGGACTGAGGTTCAGAATACTGAGTCGTCTGCTAAGCAAACTGCAAAAAGAAAACGTTCTGCAAAGGAATCAAAGACTCAGCCTGCCAAGGAACCTCCTCATCTGCCAAAATTCGTTGATGATGAGACCAGAGACAGATTTGATTTGGTCTCATAAAAGGGATTCATCACTCAAAGGACTATTTCTCCTTTTGAATTTCGTAAGCTCGACCTCGAACCTATCATTAAACTTTTTGAGTTCCAAATATGGGTTCATCTTCTGTCCATCCCCAATACTTTTTACCCTGATATGCTTCATCAATTCTTTGTAAATCTCAGAAAGGGTAATTCATACATAGAACTCATCTCTAGGATCAACTCTGTAGACATCACGTTAACTCCTGACATTGTGAACTCTATTCTGAAAACAAATATTGAAGATGGTTTTAAAGGAAAAGTTGTAAATTTCTTTTCATATGAGGAATATCCTTCCGCTTATCATCATTTTCACATTGCTAAACTCATGACCTATTTTCGATCGCACTTCAACACTCCTGCTGAGGCAAGATTAGAAGATCTTAACCCTCAGAATTTGATCACTTTTACCGTCATTTCAAATCTGTTGGTGCCCACTGATGGCCACAGAACTGATGCGAACAAAATGGAGCTTTATCTATTTTACTGTTTTGTTGAAAAAATCAGAATTAACTTTGGGTTTGTGATGTGCAAATTTCTGCTCAAGATTAGCACTGATAGTCAAAGAAAGCTCTCTTATGAAAAATTTCAGACTCCTATTTTTACCCATTTTAAAATCCATTTTATTCGAAAATCACCCAAAGACAGCGCCTCAACAGTTTTCTCACAAGCATATTTTGAAAGAAAGAATCTAAAATTTTTTGAAAGCCATTGATGTTATAAGGAGACAGTTGCAGAGACAAGGAGAAAGCATCTTCACGAAACCCCTGTCTCTCCTAGAACTCCTCGTGATCAGTCCCTGTATATCTCTCCATTCACTATCCACCCTAGAAAATCAGCCAGTAAGTCACTCTCTTCCAATTCTGAGGTCATTTCCTTGTTTGAGTACCTCAAACAGTATGTTCTGCTCATTGAAGATGGTCTCATGATGACCATGTCCCCTGTCCAGCAGTCTATTTTTATTCAAAAAAGGAATCTCCTTGTACCTTCAATCCTAGAATTCAATGAAAACGCTTATAAAAAAAAGCCAAGACCTTAGCCCACAGAGCATACTCCTGGTACTGAAGCCACTCCAGAAGTACATGCTTCCAGCTCTTAGTCAAAGATAAAGACAAGGCTCCTGTAACTGAGGAGGCAATTGAAGATGATGATGAAGAGACTGAGGAAGAAGACCAAGTAGATCCTGAGCAGTTTCGTCTAACCAGAAGAAGACCTGGATCGTCTAAAATCACTATCTAGGCACTGCTAGGACACTGCACATCATCATTAGGACAATAGTTCATCTTTTGCACTGAAAAACCTTTAGTATGCTATGTATTAATGATCATATTCCTTTATTGGTTTGTAAAACTGGTGCTACTCTGTTAATTGTTGTTTTTCTTATTATGATGTTTCTTCTATGAATAGATGTCTTTATCCTTTGCTGTGAACGATTCTGGTTGGTTTTTTCTGGATGCTAATACTGTTACTGATATTGTTGGATATATTTCGTCTGATTGATAATTCTTATTGAATGTTGACAAATTTGTTTGGTACAACTATTGATCATATGGTTGTTTTATGATGACAAAAAGGGGGAGAAAATGGATATGGAATCTATAAGTAAGGAAGAGTCGGTTTGAGGGAGAGTTACGTATACTCTCGCATTATGCAAAGGGGGAGCTGCAATCAAAATTCTAACAAAATTCTAAATTTCTTTTTGTTCCATCCAATGTTTTGTCATCATAAAAAAGGGAGAGATTGTATATCTCAATCCATAACTTTTGATGATTACAAAACAATTGGATATTACTAATAATTGTTGAAGAGATTGTTTCAGGAATTGGAACAAAAACAAGGTCAAAGACTTGAAAGCAAAACAGGATCAAAGATTGACAAATTGCTGAAATGGCTGTCGGACCCACAAAAGGACCATATCGGACGGCCGACAACCATCGAATAACTTCGAACGCATGAAGAACTCACACTCGGACGTCCGAAACCAAGTCTTCAATGATCACTAACCTCGATCGAATACACAATACTTCAGTACCGGACGTCTGGTAAACGTTGCGGTACTTCGGAAGCAATGCATTGAGGGCACCGGACGTCCGAAAGAAATGAAAAAGGATTTGCAAGCTTACATTCAGACGTATATTGTGGAAGGACTGGACGTCTTAAGAATCTCAAGAAAATGTCTTGAACTCACCGTCTTTGTTCAGATGCAGAAAATCAGAGTACCGGACGTCCGACATCACCAACGGCTAGTTGACTCCTCAGCTGCCTTCTATCCGTTGACAGCATTAATTAAAGAATTTTTTGGTTTCCTATAAATAGAGTATAGTCAACTACTTCAATACAACTTTACACATTAAGTTTACATCAGATCTTGAGTGATTCAAGTGTAAGAATACTCTAAAAAGAAGATTTGTACTCTTAGTTGTGTAATTTTTGTTTAGATTTTCAAGTGTGATTCAGTTTCTTCAATAGTGTAGCTTTGTGAGGGTTATCCGAGTGATTGTAAAACTTCCTTACTTGATCGAGTGAGACTTGAGACAAGGAGGAAGTGATCATTCTTTTGTACACAAGAGATTGGTTGTAAGTTGATAACTTGAAGAAGCTTGGTATATAAAGTGGTATTCAAATTTAAGTCAAGTTTGAAACTTGGTCTGCCATTCTATCCCTTTACTTATTGTCTTGCAATATATATTGTTTATTTCTTCTACTCACAAATCACTTGTGCTAGTCCATTAATTGTTTCTTTGTGAGGTCCTTTAGAAAAAGAAAGCAAGTTCTAGAAAAAGTGACTCATATCTTGGCTAGTTTTTTGGATAACCTAATTCACCCCCCCTCTTAGCTTGTTTTCGATCCTTACACTTATCGAATGCCTTCTTGCAATCATCACTGAATTCGAATGGTATATCTTTTTGCAGGAATTGGAATAGTGGAGCTCCAATCTTTGAAAAGTCTTTAATAAACCTGTGATAGAACCCTGCATGTCCCAGAAAAGAACGCACTTCCCGCACGCTTGCGGGGTAAGGTAAGGAAATTACCAGCTCTATCTTGGTTTTGTTTACTTCAATGCCTTTAGAGGATATCACATGACCCAAAACTATCTCATATTCGACCATAAAATGACATTTTTTCCAATTAAGCACTATGTTAGTTTCAATACATATTCTCAAGCTTAGCGTCAAATTATCAAGACACTCATCAAAACTGTCACCATCTACACTGAAATTATCCATAAATACCTCTATGATTTTCTCCGCATACTCAGAAAAGATTCTTACCATACACCTTTGGAACATTGCAGGTGCATTACACAGTATAAAGGACATTCTTCTATAGGCAAAGGTACCAAATGGACATGTGAACGTTGTTTTTTCTTGATCCTCCAGTGCGATGGCAACTTGAAAGTAACTTGAAAAGCTATCTAAGAAACAATAGTAAGCACGACACGCCAATCGTTCAATCATGTGGTCAATAAAGGGCAGAGGGTAGTAGTCAATTTTTGTTATTGCATTAAGTTTCGGGTAGTCGATGCATTAACGCCATCTGGTAGGCTTGTGAATTGGAACAAGTTGACCTTCGTGATTGGGTTCTACCGTTATTCCAGTTTTCTTTGGGACTACTTGCACATAACTCACTTACGGACTATCGGAGATGGCAGAAATTATCTCCACATCCAAAAGTTTGAGTATCTCATTTTTTACCACCTTCATCATCATAGGGTTTAATCTCCTTTGCGGTTGGCATACCAGCTTTGCATCCTCTTCAAGCCTAATCCGATGCATATATAAGGATGGACTTATGCCTTTGATATTAGCAATTGACCAACCTATCGCCTCATTGTGTTCTAGAAGTACCCTTAGCAACTTTTCTTCTTGAACGGCTGGTAATTTGGCTGAAATTATGATGGAAGGGTTTTCCCATCACCAAGATATACATACTTGAGATGATCCGGTAAATGTTTCAATTCCACCATTGGCACCTGTAGCACAGAAGGCAACAACTTTTGATGAGGTTCAGACATAAACAAAGGTGCAAGTTCATACCTCTTTGTAGTAGGTGCCAGTGACTACAATGATCCAACCATGTGCTTCAATTCTGTACCTAACTCCATATCACAAGTCACTTCCAACCCAAGATGCTTAATGAGAGCGACTTCTAATTCATTCCTGCCATTCAACTTAAAAACTTCCTGGACTACAGGGTTAATTATACCTATGCCAAAAATAGAGTGGGAATCAGATGGATACTTCATGACATCAAATATATTAAAGTGAACCATCTCTCCATCAAACTCCATTATAAGGGTACCCCTTTTTACATCGATTTTTGTGTTGACAGTGTTTAGGAAGGGTCTCCCTAATATGAGAGGTGAGGGATTTGGGGAGTGTTCATCATACATATCAAGTATGTAGAAATTATCGTTGGAAACGCTAGTTCATTCACTTGGACCAAAACATCTTCATTAGCCCCTCAGGGTATGCATTAGTACGGTCTGCTATTGAATTATGATCCTAGTTTCCTTTAATGGCCCTAGATTTAAAGAGGTATAAATACTCTTTGGCATCACATTAATCGATGCTCCGAAATCTAGCATCGTATCTCTAATCTTCGCATTCTCTATTCAATATGAGATAGAGAACATAACTAGATCCCTACATTTTGGCAGTAGTTTCCTATGCAACACTGCTGACACGTTCTCTCCCATCAAAATCCTCTCATCTCCTCTCAGCTCCTTTAATCTATGCACAAGTCCTCTAAAAACTTTACGTACCCAGGCACCTGCTTAATCGCATCCAATAGGGGGATGTTTATTTGCACTTTGCGAAACACCTCTAGGATCTCTTTTTCCTTGTCTTGTTTCTTCGGCTTCTCCAACCTACTAAGGAAGAGTGATGGATTAGTCTTAATTTTGGCCATAATGTCAGAGATTACCTCAGGAGTTGTCCTTCCCATTCCTTCTTCTTCTAACTCTTTCTCAATTTGATCCTCATCTTTATCCTTAGGGACCAGTGGTTTGGGGCTTTCGATTTCTTTCTCGCTTCTAAGGATCATAGCACTCACGTTTCTCGGGTTCACCTCAAGCTACGAAGGTAATCTTCCATCCACTTTGGCTTCTAAGCGATTGACTGTAGCTGCTACTTGACTCATTTGTGTTTGCAAATTCTGTATGCTAGAGTCTATCTTCTATTGAAACTGTGCGGTGCTAGAAGCCAAACTTTGAATTATGTCCTCAAAGGATGCACCTGATGAACTAGAGGAGGAAGGTTTAGGCTTTGGTTGGTACGATTGTTGGAATCCTAGAGGGCAATTAGGGAAGGAGTTCTGTTGCCTGTTCCCATATCTGAAATTTGGGTATTCCCACCACCCCGGATTGTAGGTGTTCGAGTAGGAGTCGTATTGCCTACGAGACGTGGGCACGCCACCAGCCATATTCACATGTTCAGTTCCTCCCTCTTGCAGCATTGGATATAAGTCTGTGGAGTGACCTATGTTTATGCAAATCCCACACACGCTGGCTTGTTGCGAATTCCCTACAGCCAGTTGCTGAACAAAAGATGTTAGATCAGTTAACTATTGTTGAATAGATGACACTTCGACCTCATTTACTCTACGGATGTAGGTGTTTTTGCAGGAGCCAAATTGCTGCAAATTCTCCGCCATTTCCTCGATTAGCTCCCATGCCTCTCTAGGGGTCTTGTTCGCTAATGCCATACCACTTGCAGCATCAATGATGTTCCGATCAGACCATTGGAGCCCTTCATAAAAATATTGGATCAATAATTATCCATTAATTTGATGTTGTGGACATTTAGTGCATAATTTATTGAACTTCTCTCAATACTCATACAGGGACTTCCCGGGGTTTTGTTTGATACCGCATATTTCCTTTCTTAGACTGGCAGCCCGAGAAGCAGGAAAATATATTTCTAGAAATTTCTTCTTCAACTGCACCCATGTTATGATACTACCTGCTAGTAGGTAGTATAGCCAGTCCTTAGTAGTGTCCTTAAGAGAAAATGGAAATGCTCTAAGTTTTATTTGCTCCTCAGTGACTCCGGGGGGTTTCATACTTGAGCAAACCACATCAAATTCTTGGAGGTGTTTGTGGGGTTTCTTACCTGAAAGGCCATGAAAAGAGGGTAAGAGGTGGATCAAACCAAATTTTAGCTCAAAAAAAGTATTCTCATTTAGATTTAGAAAAGTGATGCATAAGGGTTGTTGAGTTAAATCAGGGGCAGCCAACTCCCTTAGTGTCCTATTATTTGCCATTATGTATTCCTTTTGCTCCAAATCGCTTGAGTAATCAGTTGATAACTCAATTGCCATGTTAAAATCGGGGAATGCTACAAAGAAATGTCCTTCCTTGTATTTCTTGGTCTCCTGTTTCAACCTACGCGCCGTCTTCTTGACCTCGGGGCCGTATATCAATTCACCTGGGCGGGAAGAACGAGGCATAAACTAACAAAAGTATCAGAAATAAGGTAAAATAAATAAATACGAGAAAGTAAAATGAAATAAAATGAACTTAGAAAAAGAACCAAATAATTCAGGCACCAGTCCCCGGCAATGACGCCAAAAATTGACAGGTGTCGAGCCTATGCAATAATAAAGACCTACTTAACGAAAATATAAATTTGCATACAGCGATAAGTAGGGTCGATTCCACAGCGATAAGTATGGTGATATTTTAGCCAATTTGATTGTTTAATCTTCATATAGAGTATGATTGGATGATGAATTTTGATATGTGAAAAATTATCAATTTTAGTGGTATTTAGGGGTGAAATTGAACATGTGCATAATGTATGTTTCTTAGATTGCGTTTTACTTCTAATTTTGTTATTATATGGTGATGCTATAATTACCTAGAGAAGGAGACATGCTTATACTTCATATTTTAGGTAAAGAGGATGCTAATTTTGTTAAATGCATTAAAGTTTGGAAAATGTGGTGTGATGATGTGAGAAATTTTGGCAATGAATTATTTGCAAAAACTCTTTATGCCTTTGTCATTTTTGCATCTTTTGACGCTTACCTAGTTTATTTGCCATTTTGTATTTTAGATTTTAGTACTAATTGGTACAAATGGAACTCATGAAATTTTCTTTTTGTAGAATTGCGGCAAATGGATCATAAACTTTATGATGGATTGGGGAACTTCAAATTTATGCACTTCAATCATATCAATAGGGGAGTATTCTTTCCCTTATCTTACTTTCGTTCTTTACACATTGAGAACAATGTATATATTAAGTATTGGAGGGAGAATTAAGATTATATGCATTGTATGTGATTGATTTGTTGGTTGAAAATATTGGACTTGTGCTTAGAAAATGTTAACGTGTTTAGAAAATTTTCAATATTAGGTTTGTTGGCAGGGAGTCTTGTCCATTTATAAAGGGAAATTCTGCCAAAATTTTTTCAAAATCATGTCCAAAATTACAATATTGCCTGAAAATGTTTCAAATTTTTTCAATATTATCCAAGTTCCATCCTATTAGTAATTTAAATTCCTTCTACTTTTGAGTTTAATATATATGACTTGAAACATCTTTTCTCATTTAACTTGAAAATGACTATTATGTGGTTATAATTTCTACATTTGTATAAAAGTATATCTTGAAGAGTGGAGAAAATTATGCCTAAATTTTGCATGTTTGATGAAATTTCTTCTCTTTACTTGATTTTACATAGTTAAGTGATAAATATGATCAATAATTGCAATACTCTTCTCATGATTATTCTTTTGAGAGAATGATTATTATCTTTATTTTGAAAAAAAGAAAAAAAAAGAGCGAATAAAAGTTGTTTTATTCCAATGGTTCTTGTATTTAGTAACTGAAAGTCTTTATCTACAAATGCTGACTTTCACGTAAAACGGTACTTTCAAAACTTGAGTATATATTTAGATATACTATATGAATACATCCCTCTTTAAGTTTGAAAAAGAAGATGATTATGAGTTTAGAAAGCATTTTATTGACCATAGGAATTACTTACTTGTGAAATTGAGAGTGTGAGGACCTAGAAAAAAATTTGTTAATTTATTTAGCCTAAATACATGGTATTTTATTTATTTAGTCATCTATTTGTTTATTTATTGATTTGACAATGATTTTGTTTCAAGGCTTTTATTAAATTTTACATGTGAAAATTTGTGTGTGGGCTAAAATGTAATTTTTTTCTTTTTAGTGGGGTTTGAAAGGAGCTTTTGAAAAAAATAAGGTGGTTTAGTGCAATAAGAATTCTCTAGAAGGTGACATGTGTTACCATAAGAGTTAAGCCTCTTTCTTTGACTTTTGACCAAAGCTTTCTTACCATTTATCTTCCATTTCTTGCCTTAAAAAATAACAAACAAACACAAGAGAAAGAAAGAGAGAGAAGACCGTGAGCTTGAGGAGGAAAGGGGGGGAAGAAACTTCATCCAAAATAGCTTGAATCTTGCTTGTATTTTGTGGGAAAAGGAAGAAGATAGCTTGGGGATTCCATCTACCTTTGCTAGAGCTTGAAAAAGGGAGAAGATTTGGTGATTGGAAGTTCATCTTGGTTGGAAGAAAAAGAGGTAAAAGGCTAGATTAACCTTATTTCTTTGTTTTATGTTGAAAAATAAGGTTGATTGTTGGATAAAGACATGATTTGGTGGTGAATCTTGGTAGTTTTCAAGTTGATGATGTTTATAATTCATACTTGAATTAGGGTTTGATTATACATATGCTTATGTTATAATTTTGGTGGCTATCTTCTTGTAATTTTGGCTTCATAAGTGTTTATTATTGTGTTGGTGATGAAACCCTATGGAATTAGTAGATGGTATGGGCTGATTTTCGGACAATTACTTGGAAGAATGTTGGAAAAATTTGGGGAAAAATTTCTATTTGATGGCCGAACCTAAGAGCTGGAATTTCAGTTTTGAATTTTACATTTTCAAGATGATTTTAAACTTGATTTTTGCTCAAGATACTCTATATTATCTAAACTACAAGGGTATGCTGAAATTTGACTAAAAATCATGAGTTTAAGTGGGAAAATTGAGTCAAGTGTTGCTGAAAATTTTTGCCGCAGGTGACTCGGAGCAGTCTTGGGAAATCTACTATATCTTGGTGTACAAAAATCGAAATTGAGTTCTACTTGTTGAGTTTGAAACTAGATTTAGAGTGCATTCTACCGTGAAAAATCACAATTTTTGTCAGTTCCTATGAATATTTATGATTTCCAAAGTTGACTAAATTTTCACACCTGCTCTGTTTTTCCACCTGATGAAGCAGCAACTTGAGACTGGAATTTGACTGATTTATGGATAGTGTTGACCTTGGTCGATCAATCCTTGGTTTTGATGATTAACAAACCAAAATGTAGATTTGGGCTAATGTTTTTATGTGAGCAATTTGTTAGAACAGATTCTTGTGGCACAAAAGAAGAAGCAAAAGCAGGGCACTCATGTCAGACGTCCGAAAGGAAGCTATCGGACGTCCGAAAGAATAAAGAACATCAAGAAGGAAACTCTGTCGGACGCACATCGATCGCATCGGACGTCCGAGAAATTTCGCAAAGATTTGATGACTCTCTGACTACGTTCGGACGCAGGGTTCGGACATTCGACAGGTGGTTTGGACTCAGGGTTCGGACGTCCGACAGGTGGTTCGGACGTCCGACAGGCCAACGGCTAGTTTTGACAGCATTTAATATTTGACCGTTGGAGAGTCTTTTGGAGCCATTTCTCACCTTCTATAAAAACCCCAAAGCACAAGAAGACTAGAGACTTTTGCCAACACAAAATACAAGCTTACAAGTGAGATTTTTGATTAGAAAGATTCTTTGTTGGTTGTATAAGGGGTTGGGAAAGTTGGGTTGTGAGGTTGCTCAAGTGAAGGTTACTCTCTAGGAGGAGTAAAACCTTGGTGAAGGTGAACTTATCACTTGAAGTGGTAAAACCTTGGTGAAGGTTGCCTCATTTGTATAAAATAGTTCTTAATTGGGTGAGTGATCTTTCAAGTGTAGGTTGTTGAGGGTTAACTAGTATTGTTGTAAAACTCCTTGGCTCAACCAAAGAGTGTTTGGGGTGAGGAAGGAGTGAGCCTTCACTTGTACATCTTGGTTAGCATCGCCATCAATTGAAGAGGCTATTGGATTGATATTTGGTTTGCATTTCTTATCTTTTCTCTTTAATTAAGTTTTCTTTATTGTGCTTAAATTTGATATATCTTTGTGCATCATTGTGAAATTGTTTGTACTCATTGGGTTGCACCGGGCACTTACAGATAGAATCTTACAAATATGTATTCTGGAAAATTGTAACCCTTTGAGTCTATTTTTCAATGGTATAAAGTTTATAAATTTTGGACTTAAGAAGCTTGTGATACGATTTTTCAAACAATGTCACGCAAAATTGGAGAAAATTCTGTTTTTCTAAAGTTGTTCTTGCTTCCATTTCCAACCTTAAGTTGGAGTTGTTAAACCATTTTGAGCTTGGTTTTATGATTGGAATGAGAAAATTCTTGATTACTCATGTCCCTTGGGTCTAAATGTTTTCTTTTCACTCCAAAACCATATTTGCATCGTTGCACTAGTAGTTACTTGAATTTTCTTTTATTCACCTAAGTTTTGAATGGTTGAACCATAATACTTTATTTTGATTGTTCTTAGAGTTTGTTAGTGATTAAGGACATAATCTAGGGACGAACTTTAAACGTTATTTTGCTTAAATTGGTGAGTGTCAAGTGTAGGTTTTTTGATATCTTAATTTGAATGATATCACGTGTTATGTGTTGAATTTTGAACTGGATGAGGCGAGGGTGTACTTTATCGCACTCGTCCTCCTTTCTTGAATGATCTTGTACTCGTTTGAACTTGATTGACCTGTACTTATGCTTGTGCTTGTGCTTGACTTGTAAGTGCTGAACGGTAGCATGTACCACACTCAATTTGAGTGGGAGGTGCCTCTCATCCCGTCTCAATACTTTTATTCTGACTAAGTCGATTGGAGAGTTATCTCATTGACCCTAGTGTTGAGCGGTAGCATGTACCACACTTAATCCGAGTGGGAGGTGCCTCTTATCCTGTCTCAGTACCTTTATCTTGATTAAGTCGATTGGAGTATTATCTCATCGACCATACTTATTCTTGCTTGGGTATACTCGAGTATTATCACCACTATTTCTATGTGGCGTTCGGGCCCAATAGGGGGTGAAACGGTGGATGGGGATTCGTGTCAAGTGAATTTTACGGACTTGTTATTTGCGTGGTTGACAGAGTGTCAACAAAAGAAAATGATATCCAAGATCGTGAAATGGCAATCTTGTGGATTAGCTCCTGAGAGCTCTCGTATTCTTTTAATGAATGTGTTTTAGTCCTTTTGTGGTTTTACGTGGAACTATTGTTGTTATTCGGTGCATGTGCGACTTGAGTTAAATTATGGTACTTGTTTTACTTGTTTGCTTGTTTTCTTGGCCTCATTGAGCGTTAACTTATTCCTTTTAGTTAGTTTTCCTTAGCAGGCGTTAGCAACGTGGAAGTGGGGAAATAGACAGTTCGAGAGTTGATGTCTAACTTTAAGTAACTTGCCATCCTAGTTGTACTTGGTGATTTGATTAGACAACTTAGATTTTATTCGTTTGATTATATGTATAAGTAGGGATATGGTCTGTAATGTTTAGCCATGAAGTTTTGATACTTACTTTGAGGTTAATTTTATTGGAGTTTTGGAATTGTTATTATTTTTTGAGATCCGTGAGTGAGTCCTGACAAGAGTTGAGCAGGCGGTCCACCAAACCCTTGGGTACGCCCTATGGGAAGGTGGGGCTGTCACAGAGAGAGGTTGAGAAATTGAATTGAACTAGTATAATTGATTCTCTTTTACTTGATATTATGAGTATTTGAACTTAATTGAACGATTGTATAATGGTTATTTACCTTGTTTTGAGGAAGTGAACTTGAATGGTGCACATATGTTTAATTTTAAAACTTTGGATCATTGTTGGTTGTATTTCCTATTGCTTGAAGACAAGCAATGATTCAAGTGTGAGGGAATTTAATAATTGCATATTTTATGTGCTTTTAGTGTGTTTTACTATTTAGTTTTGGTGTGTGTTTTAGTCATTTTTATATCTAATTAATTAAGTTTCTTGTAAAAATATGCATTTTTCAGTTTAAAGTGTGAAATTGCATTTCTATGTGTTTTAATGGTGAAAACTTCACGTTTTTGTAGATTTAATGATTCAATCATCAATTGGAGTGAATTAAGAAGATATTTGTGTAGACATCAAATTTTTGATTTTTTAATTTTATTGGTTTAATTAATTTAATTTTTTGCTTTATTTGTTTCAATTCTAGGGTTTTTATTTTATTTTATTTTTATTTTATTATCCATTTTGCTCATTAGTCTTTTAACTTTTATTTTAAAGTTTTTAGTATTAAACTTTATCGAAAAAAAGAAAAAAAAAGAGAAAATATGCAAAAATATAATAAGAGAAATGTGTAAAATAGGTGGAAATTTGCATGCTAGACAACTGGAGAATATACAATAGGATAAGCGTCCCTTTTATATTGGGACAACACATCACTTAGGGAGGGGGAGATTAAGACACTTGTAGGTTGTTGATTTGAAAAAGAAAAGGAGAAAAAAAAGGCAAGAAAAAACTGGAAGTGGCGGTTAGGGTTTGAAGGGGCTTGGAGGGGTGAGTTACGGAAAAGGAAGGAAACCGTAGGAGGGGGCGGACAAAAAAAGAAAGAAAGAGAACAAAAAAGGGGCGGAAAGAAAAAAGACAAAAAAAAGAAGAGAAACAGGCAGCGGACGGAGAGCCAAAAGGAGAGGAGACCGAGAGAGTTGAGGGCAAAAACAGAGCAAAGGAGAAGGGCTTGATCGGAGGAAAAATGGAAGAAAAGAACAAGAAAAAGGGAGATGAGAGTGGCGGCTGAATCGGGAGGAGATTGAGAAAAACACAGCAAAAGGAAAAGAGGAAAAGGGAGAAACCAGAGAGGGAATGGCCGGCTTGGAGAGAAGAGGAGGGGAGGCTTTTGACGGCTGGTTTAGGGAGGAAATTAAGAAAAAGAAACCGCCAAAGACTGGAGGGGTCTCCGCGTTACCGTTGAGCTCACCGTTCAGAACCGTTAGGCCAAGGTGGCGGTAGTCCCCTCTGTTGCCGCTCTGGTCATCAAGGCCCTGAAGGAGCCCAAGACGACAGCGACGACGAAGAACCTGATAGAAAATCCAAAGCAGTTACAGATGAGTTGTGCGCAAGAAACGGAGGAACCAAAGCAGAGGCGCAAAGCTGCGATAAAAATCGAGCAAGGAAGATACGTCCGCAGAGTTGCTGGAACCACCAGTCCGCATCCGCCGCTGCTCGTTCCCTCCGTCGACCACCACCAGCACCGCCACCATCCAGATTCGATTCAACCTCAGAAACTGAGAGCACTGTAAGTGTTCTCTTTAAATTTCAGCTCTTTTCAAGTTTTTGAAGCATGTCTGCCGTGACTTTGCTTGTGGCTATGTTTCTGTTGGGTTAGTTGAGAATTTGAAGTATGTGTGCCTTATGAGTTGATTGGGTTAAATTTTCTTGGGTTGCTGACAAATTTCTGGGGCTAATTACAGTTTCAATTAAGCAAGAATTGCTGAAATTATCTATGCCCGTTAGTCATTTGACAAAATGCCCGACTGAAAATTATGCCTGAAGGGTGATTGGCTTGTGTCTTGTATGTGAGGGAAATGGATATTCGGTCAATTTAATACATGTCTGGGTATGGTAGTTGGTTTCTAGGATAGAAATGAAAGTTTCTTTTAATTTTGATGTGTTTTCTTTGCGCACTTTTTCTGTTTTTTCTTCTTTCTTTGAGTCCGGATTACATATTGAGATTGGGAGAGGGGAAGCTTGTGCGAGTTTCAGGAATGGTTAGAGTTGAAGTTGAACTTTCTGTTGTTTTCTATTTGCAAAGCAGAACGAAACAGCAACTGATAATTTGCCCGTTTGGAGAAGACGATTGTTTGTGTAGTTTGTGATTTCAGTCCCGTGATTTCCCATTTCTTTGTAATTTGTCCCCCCAAAGTTTTTAGAACTTCATAATTTCGACCCCAACGTCTTCATGATTCCTACAATTAGGTCCCTATTTTGTTGTATTTGAACCTCTCAAGTTTCCCCTTTATTCTGATATAGCCCAAAGAACTGGAAAAGTTAAGTTCATTTCTCCCTTTTAGATTTTAATCATCTTTTAATATGCATGAGTAGTCTTTTAACTAGATTATTTCTTGTTTTTAGGATATATTTGTGGCTTAATAATTTTTGTTGATTTTATCATGTTAGGGTGCTTGTGAAACAAGTAATTTGGATTAAGAGGTTATTTGTGTTTTGGTTTAAGGAAGTGGGCTTAGTCTATTTTTGTGGGGTTTCTGGCTTGGGCTTAGGTGGTAAAAGCCCACTCTTTAGGGTGGGGTTTGTTTTGTTGGAAAGTGGAGGCTAGCCCGCCGGTTTTCTTGGGGCTTTCGACCGGGCTTAGAGAGCCTCGGCCCAAACAAATAAAATTGCCCAATGGCCTGGTTGGGTAAGAATCTGGTAACTGGATTTGCAAATCAGTCCCTGGATTTTTCCTTAACTATACTGTGGCCCTAGAAAAACTTTAGGCTTCTTTCAATTGGGTCCTTATTTTAATTACAAATGAGTCCCTAAACTTTGTTTTTCTTTAATTTGACCCCAAAACTTTGTTAATTTTTGCAATCAAGTCCTTTCTTCTTTTGACTTCTTGAATGTGGGTTGTTTATATGATTTAATTGATTCGATTTCACAATTCATTTTTATCTTTTATGATTATTTGTTAATTAAAGTGATGCATTGACCTTTTCTTTGTATTTTGGAGGGTAAATAAGTGACTTCACTTCATTAGAGCCCCAACTCAAGGGAGGTACACCCTATCCCTTATTTTGACTTATTTGATCCTATGTGCACTTATGTGAAATTATGTGTGAAATTGCATGTGTCTTTTTCTTTTTGAATATTCTTATTATATTTGTTCATTTAGTTACTTTATTTGTTTTAATTTTGTATATTTATTTTAATTTAATTTGTAATTATTTGAGAGGGCAATTAAATGCCACAATTGTAATAGTTAGATTATTATATCATTTTATTCCTTCCCCCCCTTTAGATTGTAGTAGGGTTCCCCGAATGTAATAGTTAGGGCTTTATTTGCCTTGTGTTTTTGCATGCCTATGTGTTATGTATTACTCGCTTTCCTAGGGCCTTGCATCTAGAATGTCATGCTTATGTGTTATGTGCTATATGTGATTTATGTGTTTATTTGCTTTATTATGCTTTATCTGATTTCTTAGACTGTAATAAATGCATGTTATCACACTAGTCCAATGCTAGCTATGATTCCTTTCCCGTCACCACACTAGTCCAACAGTAGTTGTGGCTCTTTGTTCCGATTTTCCACTAGTCCAATGCTAGTGAGGATTCATAGACATGAGTTAGTCCAATGCTCGACCCTTAGGAACCTCCCTCGCTAGATCATGTTTGTATGATTACATTACACTTCATGCATATCTTTCCGTTTGTTTTAGGATCTTTATCATTTTCACATAATATTTCCCCTAATAAAATATCCTTTACCCCTATGTATATATAACCTTCAGATTTGCATCTCATTTAGGAAATTAGTGGGTAGATTAGTGCATTTTGCCTGGTGAGACTAGGAAAAACCCCTTGGATATGGGATATGGACGAGTTTGGCTTTTCTAACCTTAGCACGCTCGTATTCCCTCTATTAAAGGGAACATTAAAAGTCACGAACATTAGATCCCAGCACCCGATATGATGCATTCTTTTAGGACATGTATATTTGTATAATTATGATTATTTTTTATTATTTTCCTTTTCTTTTCTTAGAGTCTCATATTTTTGCATTATTAGTGACTTCTTCGAAGAGTCTTTATTGGGCATCACAATTAATATGATTGGTACCAAATAAGTTTTGAAAATACATTTCGACCCTCCTAGGTCTTGGGTTTGCATTCATATGGAATATCCAAATGTGATAAATCTTTAGGTTAAAATAAGAAAATTTTTGACTAAATCGTGCAACTAGCCTTGGCTAGGTTGAAAGGGTGCCTTGGATTCTTATCCTTGCCTTCCTTTTCTTCAAATGTGACTCCCGAATCTTTTTCTTTGATTTTCATAGATTTGGAGTCGTTTAAAAAGGGTTTTCCTACTTTTTTTTCCTTTAAAATTCATTTTTTAGGTGATTTGGTACACCTCAACTTAATACCAAGTGGCGACTCCATTTTTAATCCAAAAATCCTTTTTAAACTATATTTTGGGTCAAATCGTCGCATTTTGAAGTCCCATTTAGACCCATGTTTTTCATTTTTTTAAATCAAAAATTCATTTTCCAATAAAAAATCGAATTAAAAGCCATTTTCCTAAACTCGTCTTTTATCTTCTTTATTTAAAAAATGGGGCGCGACAGCTGGCGACTCCACTGGGGACTTAGAGAGTCCAAGCAAATTTGATTTAGTAAATCCTTTTCTTCTTTTAACCTTTTCATATATCGCATTTGGATGTTTAGGATTGCATTTTTTAGGATTTTTGCATTTCCCGCGTATCGACTCACTCCCTCACCCATTTGTGCACGAATGATTGAATGGATGAATGATTTATTTATGTTACCCCGCGCTTGCATTGTTGGGTGGGGGGTGGTCACCTTAGAACCTCCGTCTGTATTTATGGTATTTAATCCCTCCCCTCAATAATAAAGCACCTCATACGTGCATGCATAGCTTATTTACCCTATTTTTTTCTTTTTTCATGGGCGTTTCCCACATCTCCTTGTAGGATTAGGATCGATTGCCTTGGGTAGGCGGATGGTGTGCTCTGCGTCCATAGCGCTACCTAAGGGATCACTCGAGCCACCGACTGAAGGCCCTGAGAGTGATGACCCTTCGCCTTTAGGTCTGAAGGCTTAGGAGCCGAAGACTTATCGAGTCTAGATGTATTAGTGAGCCAAAGCTCATGCATCCATATTAGAATTGCCTAGGGTAGAGTCGACCATACCCTATTAGGAACACTATTCACGAGGGGAGGGATCCAACCCCTCTTTTCCTTTTATTGCTTTATCTCTTTGTATTATTTTGCTACAATATGTTATGTGTATTTATCTGATTAAATTAACTTTTCTTGGTTTTTGTCTCGATTGCATTCATAAGCCCTAGAAAATAAAGAGTCCTGGCATTGTACTCTCTAGAAACCTACCTTATTTGATGTGAAACGTTTAAATTCAATACTTCGCATTTTCAACAATAAATACATTTCATTTTAGGGTCACCCCGGCATACAAAAAGGGGTTCCCTTTAGGTCACGTTTCACTTGTGTATTTCATATTTACTCGCTTTGATAAAATGGCATCATGCATAAAACCTAGGAAGGGAATGCCATTTAGGGGATCCCGTGTTAGGAATAAACTACCTCGTGTCTCGGAAACTTAATCCAAGAAGACTTGCACGTTTACATTTTGTACCATCCGAAGGGGTAGTGCACGAGATAAGGTAGGATCCGATCATTTTTCAAGAGCGATCTTTGGAATATGAGCGTCTAATAATCACCTTTTGGTCATTTTATCAAAATTGGTAAAAATCCCTTGCTTAAAGAACATTAATTTGAAGAAATTCACAAATAATTCCTCACTATTGAGACGATAAATAAATTGAGGCCAAAATTTGATTTTAGAAGGCTCATAGACTAATGCATCGCAATAAATTTTTGAAACTACCAATGGATAGATTGATTTTTTAAATAAGTTGTCAATTCCATTCAATCCATTGGACCATTTTATTCATCAATTTCATCCAGTCCATTTTATCAATTTGTTCATTTTTAGGGTAACCTAATCGATTTTGAATTCATTTGACTAGTTTACCCATTTTAAGGCAATCTAGTCAATTTTTGAATAGATCACTAATTTCATTCAATTCATTTGATTAGTTTATTCATTCTTAGTGTGAGGACCCGCAAAATTTTTCTTGTTTTATTTTATTTTATTCTATTTTATTTTTCCGCATGTATTTTCCTTGCTTTCAATCAATTAATCATTTAATTTTCAGAGATTTTATAAGTGAGTATCGTTTTTAAATCATTTGTTTTGGTATAAGTGCATACATGTTAAATTTGAGGTGCATTATGGATGTGAGATCCTGGATTCCAAATTGTCTCAAATAAATTAAATATGGATATTTATAGTAGCTATTGTGTGAAAAATGTATTTTACCATGTGTTTTAATTTTCAAAGGGTATTTTACATACCAAAAGTGAAAAATTTAATGGAATCATTAAAATCCTACTTTCAAAACTAAACCGTTAAGTTTAAATTAAATTCAACCAATTAATATTTTCGTGATTGTATGTCCATCCATGCATGTTTAGTACGGGGGTTTGAGTGATTAGTACCTTGGGTTGGTGGACTTAAGTTAGTTTTAATTAAACTAAGTAAACCAATGGGTTAATTACATTGGATCAAGTAGAGTTTTAGTGTTGGGCCTTTAAGTTTTAATTTCATTAGAAGCCTAAGCCATAAACCCATTAATTACCCAAGCCCATGACCCATCTCTTGTTTTGCTTTACTATTAATAGACTTAGCTATTAAGTTAGGAGGACATAAGACAAAACAAACAAAGCCAACACCAAGAACAAGCTACCGTGAGCTTGGAGAAGAAGAAAGGCAGCATCGGGTGAGCTAGGAGAAGAGAGAAAAAAAAAAGAAAGAGAATCATTGGGGTTATTCATCCAACCTTGCTTGCAACCAACCAAGGGAACTTTGCTGGAGAGTTGAAGCTCAAGGATACATCTCCTCAAAGAATCGACCAGCTAGGGGTATGATTAAGGATTTGAGGTAAACTAATTTCCTAACTCTTGATTCTTGTGGTAAAACATATGATTGATGATTGGAAGTTGAATCTAACTAGCTAGGAACTGATTTGAATGGCTGGAAATTCGTTTGATTGGGTGGAATTTAAATGAACTTCAAGTGTTCCTTTTCTGTCAAGATTTCTGTCCGAAATTAGTCTGAAAATTTGAACATGTTGGGAGCTGAATTGGCCTTAGTACAAAACATGAAAGTTGTAGGGAATGATGGTTTATAGTTGCCTGTAAAATTTCAGCTCAATCGGAGCAACAGCCTGTGAAAAGACCGAAATACCCCTGCTTCCCTGTATTTATCCGAAACTGATAATCAGCTTCTGTAATTGGATGTTTTGACCAGGAATACTATTGATTTGGTTGTTGATGTCTTCTTAAGACTTATAGCCTTGTGTCTTATCTTTCTAATGGCTTTGGAATTACCTGAATTGGAGTTGTGTGTGCTGAGATATGAGTGAATAAAGCAGGACTGCTAGTTGATTTCCACAGTGAATTTCAAACTGGAAAATCTGGAGTTTTGTTTTGGTAAATTTGACCTAGTTAGGGTGAGAACTGGACTGAGTGGTCTTCATAAAAGTTGTAGGTCTTTGTCTTAGCTTTTTAACGCCTCCAAGAATGTCTTAAACGGGCTTTGGTAGCCTACGATATGGCCATTTAAAGGTAGTACGGTTAATTAGCCGATTAGTTGGAACTTGGTTCTAGGTATTGGGAATTTGACTAGGTTACACTGGAATTTGGACTAAGTGGTCTTCATCAAAATTGTAGCCCTCTGTCTTAGCTTCGAAACGGTACAAATTACATTCCAATCCGATAAGCGTAGCGTCGGATGTGTCCGTTACGCCAAACCCGTCAAATCTGTATTTTGTTAAGTTTCATTTCCGCATTTGTTATTAGCTCGATTTCTATACTTGTATTGTTTTGAGCATATGGAACAGCTATTGAAATGAATTTGTGTTGTGGGTAACCTTGGTTTGATTGAGAAAAAGAATGAAGCCATAAATGGTTGGAAATAGGAAAATACAAAGGGCGTGCTGCCCAAATTTTCGCTCGAGGGCTAAGTTTCTATTTGAACTGGTATACTTACGTTTGGTCTATGAAACCCTAGTTATTTTTTTCCACAGATCCAAATGCCCTCTTTACACTTTAAAAGTCATTTTTATACGTTTACTCGCGAGTAGTCGGGTAATTCTTGATTTCATCTAAATCATGCTAGATGGATTGTAATGTGTTCTTTGTTTAATTTTAGGTTTCATTGGTGATTGAGAAGTGGACCTTATTTTGCATGTATAGGTGAGTGTTCCTTGTTTGTTGTATTTTCTTGACTTCATGACTTGTATTATTGGTTGATAACGTGTTAAGTGCTTTCAATGATTAGCCAAAACGAGTTTTCTAGGCGAGTGTGTACTTTATCGCGCTCAGCCTAAATGATTGTGAAATTTCAATGATTAAACGATTGAAATGTTACTTGTGCATGAATGTAAGCCTTTTGGCTGAACTGGCCACTGTCCCTTGTTACCGATCGACTCGAGCCAGAAGCAGACTCGGTCGGGCGATATGGTGACCTGAGTGAACGTTTGGTATACTCGAGTATTATCTTGTAGGTTGGTGGAGGTTGGTGGAGCCTGGACAATGTCCGGGATGGGGTGAATGAATGAATGAACGCATGAATGAATGAGGGGTTTTACTTGTACAAAAGGTATTTTCAAATGATTGAAGGTATAAGGGAATGAAAGGAGAATGAATGAATGAACGAACGAAAGCATGGCTCCCTGTGAGCCCGTATCCTTTTAATGAACGTGTTTATCGCTTTATTTTATGCTTGTATCTTGAATTTCTGGGTATATGTAATGAATGCATTGAACTTCTTATTTGTCTATGTGATCGGAACCTCACTGAGCTTTTATCTCATCCCTTTAGTTTTGTTTTCCTTAACAGGGGAAGGCGAGCAAGGACAAGAGCTTGTATTGACTAGCTGGGTCTAGCCCTTGATTTTCTTTTGTAATGGTTCTCGCCCTAGTGCTTGGCACGGGCTGGTTGTATGGTGAATTGAGAACCTTGATATATTCGATGATTGTACTCCCTTTTGAGATAGTAATGTATTTATAAGTTTCACTTAAGTTTTGGATTGTTGTATGTTATTCCTTCGGTTGTATTTCGGACTTGATTAAGGAACGACTGAGTCCCGGCGAGAGTTGGGCAGGCGGTCTACCGAACCCTGGGGTACGCCCTAGGGAGAAGTGGGGCCATCACACTTAGGGCAATCTTATCGATTTTGAATAAATCATCAATTTCGTCCGATCCATTTCACCAATTTGCCTAGTTTTAAGGCAATTCAGTCGATTTTGAATAAATCATCATTTCACTCGATTTGTTTGATCAATTGATTTCATTCAATTCATTTGATTAGTCTAATTCATTTTTAGGGGTATCCATTCAATTTTGAATAAATAATCAAATTTCATTCAATGCATTTGACCATTTTACCCTTTTTAAGGTGATCTGGTCCATTTTTTAATAAATCATCAATTTCATCCAACACAGTCAACTAATTAGGGTTTTAATGTCAAATTTCAAATTGAGAAACCTAGTTGTTTAAAAAAAAAAAATCACCCATAGCATTTATTTGATTTGGATGAATTAGGGTTTTGACCTATGTTAGGAAATTTCAAATTTCTTCAATAACAAGCTCGTCAAAGCTAAATTAATTTGTATAAATTCCTATGCCAACCAAAACCATTCATTCATTTAGAACTTTTCTATTGTTCAATTGGCCCAAAATTTTCAAATTATTTTCCAATCAACTGTCAATGAGTTGATCGGATCCATCAGGTATGGTATGGTGCCTACCCTAGAGGATTGCATTTTCGTGCTAGGCCTACCCTTGGCATAAAAGGGCTCCTCCCATAGGACATGCATACCGATTCTGCAATTTTGCTTACTAACTCTGGGTATTTTTTTCCTTTTATTTTTCCCCCTCCCCCTGCATTCATAAAAATGTTTCAATGAGGTGAAATTTTTTTTTCTATATCTGATAACAATTTTTGATCCGGAAAGTGTGAAAAGTATTACTTGACTCTTGGGCAGACCCTGCGATGAAAACATAAAAGATCTATTTGGAAGCGTTAGGCTAAAGCCTCTAAGAGATTTCATAATTGTTTTTCAAAGGAAAATTCTGTATATTTGACTTGTTAATACATTTTTGGCCCAAAAGAAAAGGAGACAAAAAGTGTATATATGTGGAGCTCTTTAGAAGTTTTTCTCTTCTCATTTGTATTATAATTGAACGAGAAATTTTGTTTTAAACTTTTTCAGCAATAAAGTTTTGGATAATTATTGTATTCATGTACATTTTATTCTTTTGCTCATCGGAGATTTCATGATGAATTTTGGGAAATAAAGCTAAATTGAGATTTTTTCAACCTCCAGCCTGAAATTTCACGAGTGTATGCTTTCTAAAATCCTTACGTACACTCAATTAGTGATCCGAGCTATACAATAAGAGTGCTCAGAGTTTAAAAAAAAAAAAAAAGAAGGTGAGCGGTCACTCAAAAGGCCCAATGAGATACCTTTTCTCCTCCACTTAACCCCAAAATAAAATCAGTCACATTGATTGATAAATTACAAATTGGGGTAATCTTTGCTTGAAAAAATGTCCATTGTATCTAATTATATTCAATTCACATCGAAGTGAAAGCAAAAATGTGCATTATCCTTGTTTATTTTGAAAATTTGGAATGATACTTCGAGCGTTCGTTTCTCTACCCATACAGATTTTATCATTTGCTCTCCCATTTGAGCCTTTGAAAGAATAATTTCGTTTCAAATAAAAGCCTTAATGATCACTACCCTACATTGAAAAATTTTCAAATATCAAAAGGAAATGGATTTTCAATGAGCAATTCGTTACTTTGGTTGTCATGAAACGTAAGAATGATGCTTTGGCCATCGTTTCTACAACCTAAACACTGTTTTACCCATTGCATCCTCATTTGAGCTAAAATCGGTGGTTCTTTTCAAAGCACCTATGATCGCACCCCACATTGGGGAAGGAGATTGGAGAATTTTTCCAAAAAGGAGAAAAAGCAAAATGCTAAAATTAAAAGAAAGAGAGAACCCCGAATGGGAAAATTTATTCTACCTGGGCTTTAATTTTGAAAAAAAGAGAAAAGAAAAGAGGGAAAGAGAAAAGAAAGAAAAGTTGTCCGGCGGATCCTCTATGTTTCACGGATATGGATGAACGGAAGTCATCGTCGGTTAATTGATTCAGATGCATGCAAAAAATTTTGCATTGATGAAAGTTTCCTTTCAGAGTTAATGTAAGGAACGGAGTGAAAAGTCAGACTCTCTTCTTTTCCAATCAAACATTCTATCCCTAATTATCCCTTTTGAGCTTTCAGAATAAATTATTTCGTTTGGCAACCTCTGAGAATCGCAAACCCCATACTGGGGCAAGTTTGAGTTGAAAAAGAAGAAAAGTCTCAAAAGATGAAAAGTGATAAGGCAACAAAATCAAAAGACAAAGAAAGAAAAGAGAACCTCAGTTGAACATGAACTGGGGCAAATCTTGAAATTTCAAAGGAATGGCGGAAGGCCGAAAGAAAAATCAATCAAAAAGAGAAGGTTGAAAGAGAAAAGAGCCTCAATTGAGAATAAATTGGGGCAAGTTCTGATTTAACCCTAAAATAGGGTTGGCGCAATAATGCGATCTCAAGTCATTCAAATTGCTTTTGAAATCCACTTTCAAGCCTTAATCTTTCTAAGCACGCCACCAGACCCCATTACAAAAGCCGAAAGTCCTGACTTCTGTTCTTTGCATTATCTCTGTCAAGAAATTTTCTAATTAGCAAGTGATGCTCATATACTGATGCCGAAAAATTTTTTAGATGTACTTCTGAATTGATTAGCTATGAATTTGACAGTACTCATCATGTGAAAACACGCAAGGATGCCGTTAAAAAAAACAAAAACAAAAAAAAAGAAGATAGAGGAAAAAAAGCGAGCGAAATAAATGCAAATACAAAAGATTCGACGGTGAAATGCCTGTTGAGTGGTGATAAAAGTCAAACATAGTTCAGGATCTTGGAGTCCAAATTGGGGCAATTTTTGGAAAATGCGATCTTCAGTGCAATGTCCTTAAAAATCTTATCTCTTTAACTATCGATTTCAAGTCGCATTACAAGCTCATAAAGTTCATCGTTGACTTATCCTTCATGACAACTCGAAGTAAAGATTATGCTTCTGAGGAATCTCACAATCATTTGTGATCATAAGGCTATAAACTGTTTCCACATGTTTAGCTATCGTTTCTGCCCATACGTTACAAGCCTAGAAAACTTATATGTTGACTAAATTTTCTCAAGAAATAGGGGTGACAAACTATTTGCTTTCACTAAGATGTGATATTGAATGGATTACATACCATTGGGCACAAAAATAAGACAGATCCTAACCTCCCATTTTTCCTTAGTCACCTCAAAATCAGAAATAATACCCACTTAATTGGTCCTGAAAGATGAGCTAACAAGAAGTGGTGATCCATTACCCTAAGCATCAATGCTAAGGTGAGAAAGGAATCACTTGTAATTTGGTATTATTTTGAGAAATTCATCATGAAATTTTCTGTTAGTAAGTATAGTTTCTTACTTTGTTCAAATAAATGGAGAGTCATTCAAACAAATTTTTGCAATTAAATGGTCCCACGCTGGGGCAAATTTTCATTTGAGAGATTTTGCAAAAGGAGCCCACACCGCGGCAAGTTTTTATTTGTGAGATTTCGTAAAATGGGCCCACACTGGGGCAAATTTTTTGTAATACATTTGAGGTTTTTGTCCAAAAATCAAATAATACATTTTCAAATCAATCACGCTGCTCTTTTCATGAAATTTAAGTGCATGTCATACTTTGGTAAACCCCTTGCGCAGGTATTTATGACTGAAATCGACGGAAAAGCATCTGGTGATGTGGAAGGCCGATGCCGAAGAAAGAGAAGAAAGAAGGGAAAAGGGCCCTACACTGGGGCAAATTATTTTTTTGAAAAAGATTCTCTCGAAAAGATTAAAAATCAGGAAAAAAAATCAAAAATAAAAAATCAGAAGAAAATCATTAAAAAAATCAGAAATAAAAAATCAAATTTAATTTCTTGTGGGTGAAATTTCAGCGTATGCCGCGGACCCTTCTATCCCTCTTTTTGACAATCACACTTAATTTCTTGACCAATTGGATGGCAGGATTGGATCTTATCCCACTGACCATTCATAAACATCACGTTGGGTCTGGATTTTGTGCCGCAAATATCACAAAGATCACGTTGGGCCTGGATTTCGTGCCGCCAACATCACAAAGATCACGTTGGGCCTGGATTTTGTGCCGCCAACATCACGTTGGGCCTGGATTTCGTGCCACCAACATTCCATTGGACTTAGATTTTGTGCAACCAAGGCGGGTTCGGGTCTAATCCCACCGACAAATCATCAAGGCAGGCTCGGGTTTAATCCCACTGACCGATTCTCGAGACAGACTTGGGTTTAATCCCACTGACCAATTCATCACACTGGGGCAAATCTTTGGATAATTTTTCGAGCAAGTCTTATGCAGTTTTTTCACACATACCAGCATTTTATTTATCATTGCCACTAGCCGTTGGGCCAGTCCCATGATTTTAAGTTTTGTTCGGGTCAGTCCCATGATTTTAAGTTTTGTTCGGGTCAGTCCCATGATTTAATTTTTGTTCGGGTCAGTCCCATGATTTTAAGTTTTGTTCGGGTCAGTCCCATGATTTTAAGTTTGTTCGGATCAGTCTCATGATTTTAATTTTGTTCGAGTCAATCCCATGATTTAAAGTATGTTCGGGTCAGTCCCATGATTTTAATTTTGTTCGGGTCAGTCCCATTATTTAAATTTTGTTCGGGCCAGTCCCATGATTTTAAATTTTTGGTTTGGGTCAGTCCCGATTTTAAATTTCTCGTTTGGATCAGTCCCATTTTAAAATTTTTTTTCAAAGGAGTCAGTCCCCATTTTTATAGCATCAGTCGTTTGAGTCGTTTGCAACCGAATAACACAGGTAAGTATTTGGTGTCTACGACTTTGTCTCAAATTTTCAAAAGTGATCATTTTCCTGTAAGGAAAACAAATGGAACGGAATGAGCTTAAACCCAGTGAGTTACTACAACATAAGCAACAAAGAGCATATAGCATGTCCTTGCAACTAAAGTACACAATTAAGGAATGAACAAAACGGTAAAAGGATACGGACGGCTCTCAAGAGCCCATTTCCACGCTTACAGTCTTGATCCAACCTCATTGACCCTCCGTCAATGTTAAAAGTACCAAACCGTAGACCTCACTTTACTTCCATTCCTTCCACCCAACATACCCCAACCGGGCCCGCACTCCAACCAGTAGCCTTTGGTAATACTCGAGTATACCGGAACCAAGAGTCTCATTACTACAAGATTCCCCAGTACAGTCCCCGTGGTATGTCAATTTTCACGACCAAGCTCTCGCCGGCTCGATTCAATTGACTACCTACGGGGTTGAGCTCAGCAATACAGTAAGGCCGTTGGATATTCGTCCAAACGACACCAAATCAGTTTTCCATGATTGCAATTCAATATCTCATATAGCAAGTGCAGTATCTCAGTAAAACGGTAAACAGTCATGAATGGAATCACAAGGGGGTGAGGGCGGTCAAGTACACCCTCAACTCAATCACTTCCATTAGCCAAATAAGCCTTCAAGGCATCAAATTCACAAATAACAAAGCCACATTGTAACATTTAAGTGAGTAGTATACTCACCACTCACGTAGGTGAGGTTTCATGCACCGTCGTCCAAAGTACGTCGTGCACTAACGTCACGCCCTAGAACACGTAAACAAATACCATGAGACTCGATAACGAGTCATAAAGCCATGCCAATCACAACCCCAATAGGGTTTCATATGCATATATAAGCATGATAGCAAACCAAAAAATCAGGAAAAGTAACTATATTAGCCCTAATAACAAAACAGTTTTGGCCTCCTTATGCGGCAATGGCACAAAATACGCTACGCTTATCGGATGAGGGTGTAAGACCCACCATCTCGAAGCTAAAAGACAGGGCTACAACAATGTAGAAGGCCACTCAGTCCAAATCTTAGCACAACTAGGTCAAAAATGCAGAATACCAAACCAGAACCGTAATTGCAGGTTTACAAATCACACTATGCTGTAATTAGTCCAACTCAGTCTATACAGGTCCAAATGCATATGATAGCTAGGACATCAAGTTACATTTCATCAGAAGACACCAACAACAAAATCCAAAACAATCCCAGCCAAAACAACCCATTTCAGACGCAGTTCGCACATTCTGATCAACCCAGAACAGCAACAGTAAAATCGACATTTCTCACTCTACACTACTCCAAATGACCTAAAATTTTACAGGCACCTCAAACACATCAATACCTACAACTTTCATGTTTTAAACAAAGGCCAATTCGGCCTCTAACCATCTGATACAAAACCGGACAGAAAAGGGGTTATCAAACCCTAACTTCCTAAAATTCCTTCCAAACCCAAAATTGGTTGCAATTACCAATCATTTACACCTACTAGAGTCATTACCCCTCATTACCAACCATCATAAATAACCACAACATCATGATCACATTAAACCAGAAAATTCCTCAATAAAATAAAAACTTCACCAATTCATCTCAAACCAAGTAATAAACCCCAAATTTCAGCACTTTAGCTACCACTAAGCACAACTTAAGCTTCATTAAGTGTAGGAGGAAGTTCAATCATCACTTACCTAGTAAACAAGAGAGAAGGAGTTGTAGGACACCTTAGCTTCCTTGGACACTTCCACAAAACACTTACTAGCACCAAATGGAGGGATTTTATGGAGTAGAAACAAATTTAAGCACTTGGTTTGGATGATTTGCACTAGATGGAGAGTTTTTCTTTGAAGAGTTTTCTTCCTTCTTGAGCTTAAGGTGGCCGGCCAACATGGAGAAAGAAAGAGTGAATTTTTGGTCAATTTTTGAGATATTTATTTAATGGGTAAGAAAGGTCAAAAAGGTGAATAGTTGTCTTAGGTTTCAACCAATGGAAGTGTGACACTTGTCACACCATTAAATGCATTTCTATCCTTTTGTTTCCTCTTACATCAATCACTTCACATCCTCTACTTATCTCTTAACACCCGATAAATTTCAACCAGTATCCAAAACTTAACCTTATTGGCCGAATTTTTCCGAACTTTTCGCACTAATGGGTCCCACGTCCAATATATATCCGTAATTTTTCAAAAACTACCCAATGCTAGAAAAATCATCTAAAAACTATACTTACTCATAAAATCCACCAAGAAATTTTTCCTACGCCAGAAAATGCAGCAAACATGCAATTAAAGGGAAAAAACCCTAGGAAAAACATTAAGGGAAAAATACGGGTTCTCACACTCTCTCCCCCTTAAAAGAATTTCGTCCTCGAAATTCCTTATCATTGACTACTTCGGGATTAAATTGAGCATTATACTTAGCTAACAGATCTGTACCCCTTCACTGGCCAGGTTCAGTAAATTATTACCTTCCACGTCCTCTAATGGGTCCTCTGATACCACTTGTAACAGCCCCACCTTCCCCTAAGGCGAACCAAAGGGGTTGGCGGACTGCCTGCCCAGCTCTCGCCAGGACTAACGGATCAGTTACGTCGATCTATTACGTTCCGGAACATACCCACGCGCGCAAACAAGTCAAAATCACAAAATAAAAATAAAATAAAATAATGAAAAACGCGCCGATGATGAACAATGCCGGACACGTCAGAATCCGAAGTTCAACCATACATCAATCCAACATATACATACATTGAAATTCAACATTTACAACCAAATGGCATGCCACAAAAACCATTCATCATGAATATACATGTTCGGTTTGCCAATCAAAAGAAAATGAACCCAATACACATTAGGGTTTCATTCAAAGAGTTATTCAAAAGATACATTTACATGAGCTCAACTTGCTAGTACAACCTTTCCAAAAGTGATCATTTTCCTGTAAGGAAAACAAATGGAACGGAATGAGCTTAAGCCCAGTGAGTTACTACAACATAAGCAACAAAGAGCATATAGCATGTCCTTGCAACTAAAGTACACAATTAAGGAATGAACAAAACGGTAAAAGGATACGGACGGCTCTCAAGAGCCCATTTCCACGCTTACAGTCTTGATCCAACCTCATTGACCCTCCGTCAATGTTAAAAGTACCAAACCGTAGACCTCACTTTACTTCCATTCCTTCCACCCAACATACCCCAACCGGGCCCGCACTCCAACCAGTAGCTTTTGGTAATACTCGAGTATACCGGAACCAAGAGTCTCATTACTACAAGATTCCCCAGTACAGTCCCCGTGGTATGTCAATTTTCACGACCAAACCCTCGTCGGCTCGATTCAATTGACTACCTACGGGGTTGAGCTCAGCAATACAGTAAGGCCGTTGGATATTCGTCCAAACGACACCAAATCAGTTTTCCATGATTGCAATTCAATATCTCATATAGCAAGTGCAGTATCTCAGTAAAACGGTAAACAGTCATGAATGGAATCACAAGGGGGTGAGGGCGGTCAAGTACACCCTCAACTCAATCACTTCCATTAGCCAAATAAGCCTTCAAGGCATCAAATTCACAAATAACAAAGCCACATTGTAACATTTAAGTGAGTAGTATACTCACCACTCACGTAGGTGAGGTTTCATGCACCGTCGTCCAAAGTACGTCGTGCACTAACGTCACGCCCTAGAACACGTAAACAAATACCATGAGACTCGATAACGAGTCATAAAGCCATGCCAATCACAACCCCAATAGGGTTTCATATGCATATATAAGCATGATAGCAAACCAAAAAATCAGGAAAAGTAACTATATTAGCCCTAATAACAAAACAGTTTTGGCCTCCTTATGCGGCAATGGCACAAAATACGCTACGCTTATCGGATGAGGGTGTAAGACCCACCATCTCGAAGCTAAAAGACAGGGCTACAACAATGTAGAAGGCCACTCAGTCCAAATCTTAGCACAACTAGGTCAAAAATGCAGAATACCAAACCAGAACCGTAATTGCAGGTTTACAAATCACACTATGCTGTAATTAGTCCAACTCAGTCTATACAGGTCCAAATGCATATGATAGCTAGGACATCAAGTTACATTTCATCAGAAGACACCAACAACAAAATCCAAAACAATCCCAGCCAAAACAACCCATTTCAGACGCAGTTCGCACATTCTGATCAACCCAGAACAGCAACAGTAAAATCGACATTTCTCACTCTACACTACTCCAAATGACCTAAAATTTTACAGGCACCTCAAACACATCAATACCTACAACTTTCATGTTTTAAACAAAGGCCAATTCGGCCTCTAACCATCTGATACAAAACCGGACAGAAAAGGGGTTATCAAACCCTAACTTCCTAAAATTCCTTCCAAACCCAAAATTGGTTGCAATTACCAATCATTTACACCTACTAGAGTCATTACCCCTCATTACCAACCATCATAAATAACCACAACATCATGATCACATTAAACCAGAAAATTCCTCAATAAAATAAAAACTTCACCAATTCATCTCAAACCAAGTAATAAACCCCAAATTTCAGCACTTTAGCTACCACTAAGCACAACTTAAGCTTCATTAAGTGTAGGAGGAAGTTCAATCATCACTTACCTAGTAAACAAGAGAGAAGGAGTTGTAGGACACCTTAGCTTCCTTGGACACTTCCACAAAACACTTACTAGCACCAAATGGAGGGATTTTATGGAGTAGAAACAAATTTAAGCACTTGGTTTGGATGATTTGCACTAGATGGAGAGTTTTTCTTTGAAGAGTTTTCTTCCTTCTTGAGCTTAAGGTGGCCGGCCAACATGGAGAAAGAAAGAGTGAATTTTTGGTCAATTTTTGAGATATTTATTTAATGGGTAAGAAAGGTCAAAAAGGTGAATAGTTGTCTTAGGCTTCAACCAATGGAAGTGTGACACTTGTCACACCATTAAATGCATTTCTATCCTTTTGTTTCCTCTTACATCAATCACTTCACCTCCTCTACTTATCTCTTAACACCCGATAAATTTCAACCAGTGTCCAAAACTTAACCTTATTGGCCGAATTTTTCTGAACTTTTCGCACTAGTGGGTCCCACGTCCAATATATATCCGTAATTTTTCAAAAACTACCCAATGCTAGAAAAATCATCTAAAAACTATACTTACTCATAAAATCCACCAAGAAATTTTTCCTACGCCAGAAAATGCAGCAAACATGCAATTAAAGGGGAAAAACCCTAGGAAAAATATTAAGGGAAAAATACGGGTTCTCACAGGGGCAAACTGTAGACACCAAATTTTTGATTTTTTAATTTTATTGGTTTAATTAATTTAATTTTTTGCTTTATTTGTTTCAATTCTAGGGTTTTTATTTTATTTTATTTTTATTTTATTATCCATTTTGCTCATTAGTCTTTTAACTTTTATTTTAAAGTTTTTAGTATTAAACTTTATCGAAAAAAAGAAAAAAAAGAGAAAATATGCAAAAATATAATAAGGGAAATGGGTAAAATAGGTGAAAATTTGCATGCTAGACAAATGGAGAATATACAATAGGTTACGTGTCCTTTTTATATTGGGACAACACATCACTTAGGGAGGGAGAGATTGAGACACTTGTAGGTTGTTGATTTGAAAAAGAAAAGGAGAAAAAAAAGGCAAGAAAAAACTGGAAGTGGCGGCTAGGGTTTGAAGGGGCTAGGAGAGGTGAGTTACGGAAAAGGAAGGAAACCGTAGGAGGGGGCGGACGAAAAAAGAAAGAAAGAGAATAAAAAAGGGGCGGAAAGAAAAAAGACAAAAAAAAGAAGAGAAACAGGCGGCGGACGGAGAGCCAAAAGGAGAGGAGACCGAGAGAGTTGAGGGCAAAAACAGAGCAAAGGAGAAGGGCTTGATCGGAGGAAAAATGGAAGAAAAGAACAAGAAAAAGGGAGATGAGAGTGGCGGCTGAATCGGGAGGAGATTGAGAAAAACACAGCAAAAGGAAAAGAGGAAAAGGGAGAAACCAGAGAGGGAATGGCCGGCTTGGAGAGAAGAGGAGGGGAGGCTTTTGACCGCTGGTTTAGGGAGGAAATTAAGAAAAAGAAACCGCCAAAGACTGGAGGGGTCTTCGCGTTACCGTTGAGCTCACCGTTCAGAACCGTCAGGCCAAGGTGGCGGTAGTCCCCTCCGTTGCCGCTCTAGTCATCAAGGCCCTGAAGGAGCCCAAGATGACAGCGATGACGAAGAACCTGATAGAAAATCCAAAGCAGTTACAGATGAGCTGTGGGCAAGAAACGGAGGAACCAAAGCAAAGGCGCAAAACTGCAATAAAAATCGAGCAAGGAAGATACGTCCGCAGAGTTGCCGGAACCACCAGTCCGCATCCGCCGCTGCTCGCTCCCTCCGTCGACCACCACCAGCGCCGCCACCATCCAGATTCGATTCAACCTCAGAAACTGAGAGCACTGTAAGTGTTCTCTTTAAATTTCAGCTTTTTTCAAGTTTTTGAAGCATGTCTGCCGTGACTTTGCTTGTGGCTATGTTTCTGTTGGGTTATTTGAGAATTTGAAGTATGTGTGCCTAATGAGTTGATTGGGTTAAATTTTCTTGGGTTGCTGACAAATTTCTGGGGCTAATTACAGTTTCAATTAAGCAAGAATTGCTGAAATTATCTATGCCCGTTAGTCATTTGACAAAATGTCCGACTGAAAATTATGCCTGAAGGGTGATTGGCTTGTGTCTTGTATGTGAGGGAAATGGATATTCGGTCAATTTAATACATGTCTGGGTATGGTAGTTGGTTTCTAGGATAGAAATGAAAGTTTCTTTTAATTTTGATGTGTTTTCTTTGCGCACTTTTTCTGTTTTTTCTTCTTTCTTTGAGTCCGGATTACATATTGAGATTGGGAGAGGGGAAGCTTGTGCGAGTTTCAGGAATGGTTAGAGTTGAAGTTGAACTTTCTGTTGTTTTCTATTTGCAAAGAAGAACGAAACAGCAACTGATAATTTGCCTGTTTGGAGAAGACGATTGTTTGTGTAGTTTGTGATTTCAGTCCCGTGATTTCCCATTTCTTTGTAATTTGTCCCCCCAAAGTTTTTAGAACTTCATAATTTCGACCCCAACGTCTTCATGATTCCTACAATTAGGTCCCTATTTTGTTGTAATTGAACCTCTCAAGTTTCCCCTTTATTCTGATATAGCCCAAAGAACTGGAAAAATTAAGTTCATTTCTCCCTTTTAGATTTTAATCATCTTTTAATATGCATGAGTAGTCTTTTAACTAGATTATTTCTTGTTTTTAGGATATATTTGTGGCTTAATAATTTTTGTTGATTTTATCATGTTAGGATGCTTGTGAAACAAGTAATTTGGGCTAAGAGGTTATTTGTGTTTGGGTTTAAGGAAGTGGGCTTAGTCTATTTTTGTGGGGTTTCTGGCTTGAGCTTAGGAGGTAAAACCCACTCTTTAGGGTGGGGTTTGTTTTGTTGGAAAGTGAAGTTAGCCCGCCGGTTTTCTTGGGGCTTTCGACCGGGCTTAGAGAGCCTCGGCCCAAACAAATAAAATGGCCCAATGGCCTGGTTGGGTAAGAATCTGGTAACTGGATTTGCAAATCAGTCCCTGGATTTTTCTTTAACTATACTGTGGCCCTAGAAAAACTTTAGGCTTCTTTCAATTGGGTCCTTATTTTAATTACAAATGAGTCCCTAAACTTTGTTTTTCTTTAATTTGACCCCAAAACTTTGTTAATTTTTGCAATCAAGTCCTTTCTTCTTTTGACTTCTTGAATGTGGGTTGTTTATATGATTTAATTGATTCGATTTCACAATTCATTTTTATCTTTTATGATTATTTGTTAATTAAAGTGATGCATTGACCTTTTCTTTGTATTTTGGAGGGTAAATAAGTGACTTCACTTCATTAGAGCCCCAACTCAAGAGAGGTACACCCTATCCCTTATTTTGACTTATTTGATCCTATGTGCACTTATGTGAAATTATGTGTGAAATTGCATGTGTCTTTTTCTTTTTGAATATTCTTATTATATTTGTTCATTTAGTTACTTTATTTGTTTTAATTTTGTATATTTATTTTAATTTAATTTGTAATTATTTGAGAGGGCAATTAAATGCCACAATTGTAATAGTTAGATTATTATATCATTTTATTCCTTCCCCCCCTTTAAATTGTAGTAGGGTTCCCCGAATGTAATAGTTAGGCCTTTATTTGCCTTGTGTTTTTGCATGCCTATGTGTTATGTGTTACTCGCTTTCTTAGGGCCTTACATCTAGAATGTCATACTTATGTGTTATGTGATTTATGTGATTTATGTGTTTATTTGCTTTATTATGCTTTATCTGATTTCTTAGACCGTAATAAATGCATGTTATCACACTAGTCCAATGCTAGCTGTGATTCTTTTCCCATCACGACACTAGTCTAACACTAGTTGTGGCTCTTTGTTCCGATTTCCCACTAGTCCAATACTAGTGAGGATTCATAGACATGGGCTAGTCCAATGCTAGACCCTTAGGGACCTCCCTCGCTAGATCATGTTTGTATGATTACATTACACTTCATGCATATCTTTCCGTTTTTTTAGGATCTTTATCATTTTCACATAATATTTCCCCTAATAAAATATCCTTTACCCCTATGTATATATAACCTTTAGATTTGCATCTCATTTAGGAAATTAGGGGGTAGATTAGTGCATTTTGCCTGGTTAGACTACGAAAAACCCCTTGGATATGGGATATGGACGAGTTTGACTTCTCTAGCCTTAGCACGCTCGTATTCCCTCTATTAAAGGGAACATTGAAAGTTACGAACATTAGATCCTCGCACCCGATATGATGCATTCTTTTAGGACATGTATATTTGTATAATTATGATTATTTTTTATTATTTTCCTTTTCTTTTCTTAGAGTCTCATATTTTTGCATTATTAGTGACTTCTTCGAAGAGTCTTTATTGGGCGTCACAATTAATGTGATTGGTACCAAATAAGCTTTGAAAATACATTTCGACCCTCCTAGGTCTAGGGTTTGCATTCATATAGAATATCCAAATGTGATAAATCTTTAGGTTAAAATAAGAAAATCTTGGACTAAATCGCGCAACTAGCCTTGGCTAGGTTGAAAGGGTGCCTTGGATTCTTATCCTTGCCTTCCCTTTATTCAAATGTGACTCCCGAATCTTTTTCTTTGATTTTCGTAGACTTGGAGTCGTTTAAAAAGGGTTTTCCTACTTTTTTCCTTTAAAATTCATTTTTTAGGTGACTTGGTACACCTCAACTTAATACCAAGTGGCGACTCCATTTTTAATTCAAAAACCCTTTTTAAACTATATTTTAGGTCAAATCGTCGCATTTTCAAGTCCCATTTAGACCCATGTTTTTCATTTTTTTTAAAATCAAAAATTCATTTTCCAATAAAAAATCGAACCAAAAGCCATTTTTCTAAACTCGTCTTTTATCTTCTTTATTTAAAAAATGGGGCGCGACAATTTGGAAGTGGTTTAAAGAAGATATGAAGTGCAAAATGCTAAAAAAAGAAAATGCAATCAAGTATGAAAGGAAAGGAAGTTTTCCAGCTTTGACATTTTATGGTATTTTGGATATATTTTGAGGTACAAGCATTGGATTGAGGTGATAATTGTGCCATTTTCAAGCTAACACATAGTTCTATATTTCATATGAGACATCAAAGTCCAGTTCATGAGTTTTTCTTGTCAAAAAATTGAAATGCAGTCAGCCATTTCTATTATCAAAAGCTGAAACAGGGGATTGACTAGTTGAGGCTATTTTGATCATTTCTTGGTCCACAGCTCCAAATTGGATGATTTTTTTTTGCATTGAAAATCTAATTCAAAGGGATACAACTTTAATGTTTGCAACATAGCTAGTTTAGCTTCCATCATCAACAAAATAGTAGTTGAAGTGGTGCTAAAGTCACAGAAGTGAAAACGTGAGTTCAGAATACGTGGAATTAGGTCGTGTATTCAGAACCTGCATATTCTCTCCTATATTTTTGTAACTTACACATCAACTTGTTCTACATTCACATAGCTTTTCCAGCTCATCTACAATTCAAAATTTTGGCTGTATAGATAGGGAAAAGTGTGGAAACTTGGAGAAGCAACCTTTGAGAGTTTCAAGAGGCAAAAATGCTATCTAGAAACAACTCATTTGTGGCTTGAATTCCTTTATAAATAGAGGTATTTGGGGAACATTTTCACAACTTTGGAAAGCTAGAGAAACTCCACAAAAATGTAGTCTTCACTAGAATTTTCTTAGTTAGGGCAGATTAGTGCAGTTAGTGTAGTTTATCCTTCTTGTACTTGTAGCTAAACTTTGATAAAGATTAAGGAGCAAGATGGAGAGTTTGATCTCATATGACAAGGGTGATATCTCTTGATAGGATTTTGATATGAATACAAGTTTAAATCCGAATTACATCCGTTTTATTGCAAGCATACAGGTCAAATTAGTAGTTTTGGGTATATATTGGATCAATCCCACAGAGAGCAACTTTGCAAGTACTAGGTCCTTACTTACTTTATTATTTAGTCTAATGATCAATTTAAGCAAGAGAGGTTGTAACTAGTCTTAACTACATATTTGCAAGGTAACAATGGAGAAAATTTACCAAATACTTGAGTCTAGAGATATAGATTCCACTTATGGTATAAAAGATACAAATAAATAGATTTACCTCTTGTTGCAACTCTTGTTTAACTAGGGATTCATTTCCAATATTATCAAATCTCATTCTCATGATAAAATGGCCTAAAATAGACTAGCTTTCCCTATTCTCATGGTTAATTACTCTTATTTCCTTTATGAAATGCAAGTTCAATCCACTTAAGTGTATCTCTATTCTTATGAGAATACTACTCAAGCTCTATTTATGTTGTTCCATCAATATTACTAACTTTCAGTGAATAATAACAACTATAAGCTTACTATTGGTGATCAAGTAATAATGTGACGCCCCGAAAAGTATGAGTGTGAGTGACCCCAAACTACTGTTAAAGCTTCTTATGAACCGTTTCTTGCACTATTTACTTGATTGCATATCATGAGTGCTTGCATGTGGCTCATGACATGTTTTGGCTTAAATGAGTGCTTGGAATTCGTGTGCTGAACACCAACGTCTCCACCTCTGTGTACTGTTCATCTGGAGCAAATGGCTCCCCACTGACTGTTTACTGTTTAATGTTTGTTTGGAGCGTTGGGTGTTTAAGTACAACGATTTCGCTGGCTCACGAGAGCAATAAATGTAAATTTGATCTTGAAATCATGACATCACTGAAATGAACGACTGTGAAACTGAATTGATTACTGATTTTAATGGTTACTCGCTGAGCTTCTAGCTCCCCCCAAAAATGTTTTCAACTGTGACGGCCCCACCTCTCCCTAGGACGAACCAGAGGGTTCGGCGGGCCGCCTGCCCAGCTCTCGCCGGGACTCAGTCGCTCACTACAGTTCTCAACCCAATTACAATATAAATCTCAAAATTACCTCAAATTCTCCAATGGTTACATATCACAAATGCAGCGGAAACTGATTCCAATCGTGGAACGTATACTTACATCCATATCAATTTCAAATATTTATACAAGATCAACTCGTACATAAAATAGATCCAAACTTAAACTATACACGATATAAGCCATCCAGTCACGTGAATAAGCACTCCAAGCTTTTCTTCGCCTTGAGCCCTGTGGGGGGGACTGTGACGGCCCCACCTCTCCCTAGGACGAACCAGAGGGTTCGGCGGGCCGCCTGCCCACCTCTCGCCGGGACTCAGTCGCTCACTACAGTTCTCAACCCAATTACAATATAAATCTCAAAATTACCTCAAATTCTCCAATGGTTACATATTACAAATGCAGCGGAAACTGATTCCAATCGTGGAACGTATACTTACATCCATATCAATTTCAAATATTTATACAAGACCAACTCGTACATAAAATAGATCCAAACTTAAACTATACACGATATAAGCCATCCAGTCACGTGAATAAGCACTCCAAGCTTTTCTTCGCCTTGAGCCCTGTGGGGGGGACTGTGACGGCCCCACCTCTCCCTAGGACGAACCAGAGGGTTCGGCGGGCCGCCTGCCCAGCTCTCGCCGGGACTCAGTCGCTCACTACAGTTCTCAACCCAATTACAATATAAATCTCAAAATTACCTCAAATTCTCCAATGGTTACATATTAAAAATGCAGCGGAAACTGATTCCAATCGTGGAACGTATACTTACATCCATATCAATTTCAAATATTTATACAAGACCAACTCGTACATAAAATAGATCCAAACTTAAACTATACACGATATAAGCCATCCAGTCACGTGAATAAGCACTCCAAGCTTTTCTTCGCCTTGAGCCCTGTGGGGGGGGAAATAAAACATTTTTGGGGTGAGCTAGAAGCTCAGCGAGTAACCATTAAAATCAGTAATCAATTCAGTTTCACAGTCGTTCATTTCAGTGATGTCATGATTTCAAGATCAAATTTACATTTATTGCTCTCGTGAGCCAGCGAAATCGTTGTACTTAAACACCCAACGCTCCAAACAAACATTAAACAGTAAACAGTCAGTGGGGAGCCATTTGCTCCAGATGAACAGTACACAGAGGTGGAGACGTTGGTGTTCAGCACACGAATTCCAAGCACTCATTTAAGCCAAAACATGTCATGGGCCACATGCAAGCACTCATGATATGCAATCAAGTAAATAGTGCAAGAAACGGTTCATAAGAAGCTTTAACAGTAGTTTGGGGTCACTCACACTCATACTTTTCGGGGCGTCACAATCTCCCCTCCTTAAAAGAATGTCGTCCTCGACATTCCCTCTTGTACTAATCAAGTCAAAACATCCCGCAAGAATCACTGATATTCAAACCAAACCCACAGTCTGGTATCCTAAACTTCAAGCCTAGGATACACTACAGAGATCTGAAGCCTAAGCTCTGATACCAACTGTGACGGCCCCACCTCTCCCTAGGACGAACCAGAGGGTTCGGCGGGCCGCCTGCCCAGCTCTCGCCGGGATTCAGTCGCTCACTACAGTTCTCAACCCAATTACAATATAAATCTCAAAATTACCTCAAATTCTCCAATGGTTACATATTACAAATGCAGCGGAAACTGATTCCAATCGTGGAACGTATACTTACATCCATATCAATTTCAAATATTTATACTAGACCAACTCGTACATAAAATAGATCCAAACTTAAACTATACACGATATAAGCCATCCAGTCACGTGAATAAGCACTCCAAGCTTTTCTTCGCCTTGAGCCCTGTGGGGGGGGGGAAATAAAACATTTTTGGGGTGAGCTAGAAGCTCAGCGAGTAACCATTAAAATCAGTAATCAATTCAGTTTCACAGTCGTTCATTTCAGTGATGTCATGATTTCAAGATCAAATTTACATTTATTGCTCTCGTGAGCCAGCGAAATCGTTGTACTTAAACACCCAACGCTCCAAACAAACATTAAACAGTAATCAGTCAGTGGGGAGCCATTTGCTCCAGATGAACAGTACACAGAGGTGGAGACGTTGGTGTTCAGCACACGAATTCCAAGCACTCATTTAAGCCAAAACATGTCATGGGCCACATGCAAGCACTCATGATATGCAATCAAGTAAATAGTGCAAGAAACGGTTCATAAGAAGCTTTAACAGTAGTTTGGGGTCACTCACACTCATACTTTTCGGGGCGTCACAAATAACAAGTGATAACTATGCATAAATAAACAAGTTAATATAAGGTGTAACAAGTGTAAATCATATTCACTTCACTCAAGTAGCCATAAGTTTCATCTACTCCCTAGATCTAGAAATTTAACTACTCATATAATCAATAGCATGAAAGAACATAGCTTTATTGCATGAACACATATTGAATCACAAGTAAAAAGATAGATAAAGAAAGCTTAACCAAGATTAATGAAGAAGCTTCCAATGATCTTCTATTTCTTCAATAAAATGAGTTGTACAATGAAGTCTCCAATTTTTCTCACAAAAGTTCTAGCTAGAGAAACAAGACAAAACTAATTACTAAGCTCTAATGCTAAAACCTGATGAGAACTACTTCTAATGTCATGTTCTCTCTTTTTCTAATGATTCTTACATCCTTTGTGTTAAGAGAGTTAAAAAGTGATTTTTGGACAAGACATAAAGCTCATTTTCTCTTCCAAAAAAGTCCCTTGAACATGTGTAGCCAAAATTCTTGTCTAGAGTAGACCTGGAAAGTAGTGTGAAAGCAGAGCAAGTGGCTGAGCAAGTTGCAGAAATCAGGCTATAATACGCGACCTTGGAATATACGACTTTAACTCACGTATTCAAGGGTCACGTATTCACTTCTATGAATTTGGCATCATTTCAACTGCTATTGTCTCAATGATAGAGGTTGAACTAGCTCTTGTACAAAACATGAAAGTTGTAGCCCTTTGAGTTAGCTTTTGAATTCCTTAAGAATCTTCAATTAGGAGTGCTATAGACTGCAAAATGATCAAAATACCCTTGATTGGTTAGAGGTCTATTTCAGCTTTCGACAACAAAGTTGTACTTCTATATTTTGACATTTTGACAAGGAAAACGACCGAACTGGACTTCAATGTCTTCATGTCAAATGTAGATCTATCTCATAGCTTCAAAATGGTATAAGAATCACCTCAATCTGATGCATGTAGCTTAAGATATAGTTGAAACACCACAATGTGTCAAAACTATCTTCACTTGCATTTCTTCCTTTGAATGTTTTCCACTTCATGTCTTCTTTAAACCTCTTCAAATCATCAATAATCATCCAAAAATGTTTTCAATTCACTCCCTTTGATGATTGAATCATTAAACCTATAAAAATATGAAGTTTTTACCATTAAAATCCACAGAAATGCAATATTTACCACTTAAACCACAAAATGTACATTTTTACTAGATTCCTAGTTAATTAGCTATAAAACTAAATAAAACACACCAGAATTAACTAATAAAACACACTAAAAACACGTAAAATATGCACCTATCAATCTTCCTCACACTTGAACCATTGCTTGTCCTCAAGCAATAAGAAATACCAACCAACAATGATCCAAAATTTTGAAAATAAACATATGTGCACCATTCAATTTCATTTCCTCAAAACAGGTAAATAACTATTATGCAATCATTCATTAATTCTCAAGTACTCATAATATCAAGTAAACTGAGCTAAGTATACCCTAATTATACTAGTTCAACTCAATTTCTCATTCTTACCTAATTTCACAAGTAACTCATATGGTCAATGAATTACTTCAAGTTTAAACTGTGAAAGTAACTCATATGGTCAATGAATTACTTCTTACCCATGATCATCTTCTTATTCAAGTTTAAAGAGGGATTTATTTATATAACATAACTAAATATATATTTAAATTGTGAAAGTGCATTTTTACTCGAGAATCCACATTTTTAGATGAACATCGCTGGTTACTCAACAATTCACATTCTCAAGTTGCCTTGCATACTCTTAATTCAAGTACCGTTTTACATAAAAACTAACATTTGTAGATAAAAACTCCCGGTTACTAAGCACAAAAACCATTGGCGTAGAACAACTTTTATTCTCTCTTTTTTCTTCTTCTTTTTTTTTTCATTTTTGTTCAAAGTAAGCCCCTCAAAAGCATAATTATGAGAAGAATATTGCACTTATTGACTATATTTATCGCTTAACTTATAAATTCATGTAAAGGAAAAAAAGATTCATCAAACATGCAAAATGTAGGCATAATTTTCTCTATTTTACATGATATACTTTCCTATAAATGCACAAATTATAATCACATAATAGTCATTTCCAAATTAAATGAGAAAATAAGTTTTCAAGCCACATACATTTATCTCAAAAGGTGAAGGAATGTGAGTTACTAAAGGTGTGAAACTTTTTACCCCTTGGATAAAATTGAAAAAATTTGAAACTTTTTAGGGCAAATTTGGACAAGATTTTGAAAAAATTTTGGCAGAGTTTTCCCTTAAAACTAGATGAAACTCTTTGCCAACAAACCCACGATTAACAACATTCAAGTGCAATTTATATTCCAAACATCAAATCCAAGCAATAAACACAAAAATACTACAAGTACCACACATTTCCTCCCTCACACTTAAAATGCACATTGTCCTCAATGTGTAGGAAAAGAAAAACAACAAAAAATAGAAAGAAGTAATCCCCAGTGCAATGGCTGAGCTCCAGATCAACCATGAATCACGAACATTTGCCAAAAGACACAACATCTACTAACACTGTCCAAAAGATGAAATGTAAAAGGAAAAGTGGAAGTTAAACATCCTACAAACAAAAGATTAAGAAAGACAAGAAAACCGGGAAACAAAAACAAGAGCCATCTTAGAGGCACAGCTTCAATCATTGGCTTCATCTTCATTGCCGTCATGAGGTGGAGGAATGCCTAAATGATACTCAATCCTCTCCAAGCTAGTGTCTATCCGTTCCAACCGATATTCGATATCGTCCAGGTGAGTAAAGAGCCACTTTGATTGCTGTTGTAGAGGAGGAGGTGCACCAGTAGAAGGTCCGCTTCCTCTCAGCCATGACGTGTCTTTTGTCTCCTTTTTCGAGTAGGTTGAGGGATGTTCTCCATACCAATACCCATACGACAAAGTGAAGAAACCGATAACTCAATTTTAGGCTTAACAAACTCACGAGTTACCCCCTGCAAGTTAGCGTCTTAATGCTCAAACACCAAAGGGAGAAGACGAGAAAATGCCAACTTGAATGAATTAGTCCGCCACCTTGTCGTAGACCTTATGTAGCTAATGATGATGTTCGGCAATGGAATTCGAGCATAGGAGGACTTCCGATTATGAAACATATAATCAAGAAAATACATGTCACTTTTTCGGATCTCTGTATGACCAGTCTTTTTGGGTATGATATTGTGTGTCATTATATAGATGATGAAATGATAGCGAGGTTCAAAGACACTTGCCACCATTGTCTCCTTCCTTGAAGACCGAAAAGGTTGGTACTTAAGACAAAACCTATTCATGGCATGCGATGGATCCCACCGCCTATTGGGTGTGACGAAACGTTTCTTTAGATCGATCGCTTGACCTTGGTTGCTACAACCCAAAACAGCAGCTAAGCGCTCTTGTGATAAAATAATGCACCTCCCACGCACCCATGACTCCACCAACTCGCCACTGTGATGTGCTTTATTATCAATATTGACGTAAAACTTGCACACCAAGTCTGAGTAGTAGTGAGTTGGTAATGCGAGAATTGGCGCTCAATTGAGTTGGTTAAACGCCTCCGAGATACGATAGACCAGTTCAATTTCTGGACTCATGCATTTCAAAGAGAAACTCCAAATTAGCATGCACTTCGTGCCACTCTTAATTCGTACGACTTGTGAACTTGATACTATCAAAAACAATAACTTTGACACTACGAGAAGTGCCCTCCCATTGTCGTCTCCTCACTGGTTGGGGTGAAAGTGACCTCTCTTTTTCACTTTCTTCAATATCTTCACTCACTTCCATCTTGTCATTACTAGAGGATGAATAGAAAGCTTGTTCTCTTCTTGCCATAATATCTAAGAAAAGAAATTCAATTATCCACATATACTAAGACATATTTCATAGCTTTGACAATAATGAATCCCAATTGGCGCAAATAACCGTAATACATATCTCAATGTCATAAGAAATTAAATAAACATACATAAACGACCGCTATTATGACATATGAGATTTGACATAAAAAAAGTGTCAAAAATTGTCAAAATCACCAATTTATTAAAATAGGCAATAAATATGTCCCAATTGATGAAATTAGCAACAATCATGATTATAATAATCTTCTATTGGCAACAATAATGCACATTTAGTTATAAACATGGTTAAGCAAAAATTATTTCCATAAATCATAAAATTCATAACAATCACTCACTATACACAGTACACATGCTAAAACCTCATCAACTAACCATTTAATCATCTATCAAGAATGGCTCAACATTTCAATTTTAGCCAAATATAGCAAATTAAAAATTTAAACAACTCATAATCCATCAATTTGCTAAATTTGAACATGTAAACATGCTTAAACAACCTTAGTAAACATAATGGAGGTCAAAAACTTCAATAAACATCATAAAAAATTCGAAATTAGAAGATGTCAAAAAACTCAGGAAATTGAAAAATACCAATTTCTAAAATATAAAGATTTGATGACAAAACTTACCTCAATCGCAAAGAGTGATGTTTGGAAATGATGATTATGCAAAAAGCCTTATGAAAATCACTCCAATTCACCTCCAATTGATGAATTTAAAAACTAAAAACTCTAGGCCCAAATTTCTTAAAAATAAATTTTTAGTTATTTTTCTTGGATTTCAATCTGTTAAAAAGACTTTATGAAGGCTAAATGATGATCGTTTGATGTTTTCTAGCAAGAAAATGGAGTAATAAGTGGAATTTTGTGAAGATGTGCATCTGGGGCTGAAGGAAAATGCGACTTGGAGAAGAAATGAAGAATAAAGAATGAGATGCGTTTTGGGTTTTCGAACAAGTGAGGAATACACGACTTGTTAATGCGCGACTTGAAGTCGTGTTTTCTATGAAATTTTTTTAGAATTGAATACGTGACTTCTTCAATACACGACTTGAAGTTGCGTTTTGAAGTCGCGTATTTTGCTTCATTCTTGTAGAGTTCAAAACGCGATTTCATGAATACGTGACTTTAAGTCGTGTTTTCTGCTTTAATCTTGCAGAAATGAAAAGCCGATTTATGGGATATGCGACTTAAAGTTGCATTTTCCTAAAATCTGCATTTTCTTCTGCAAAATTTGTAAAAATGCTAGCTTTAAAAAATTATACATGGTACCCCAATTATTCAAAATGCATCCTAGATCATTTTTTTCCTAAAATTACCATCGCATGCACATGTAAAATAATCAAAGCATGCATTTTACCCCTTTTAACAGATCAAATACACCTTTAACATAAATCGAGCGGTTGAGTTCCTTGATCAAAATTCGTCTTTTCTACCTTAAATGGTCATCTTTGCTTCCATTTACCGAACCTATAATGCAAAAATAACAAACTAACTTAAATACAGGAATTAAACATAAAATCATACCAAATTAACATATATAACTTAAATATTGAGTTGCCTCCCAACTAGCGCTTTTGTTTATAGTCGTTGACTCGACTCAAAAGGTTTAGCTTATTAAGTTGAAGATCAGTCACCCAAAGGACATATTAGTTCTTTGGGGATGATTTCACCCACCAAATAGGATTTTAATCGTTATCCGTTGACCTTGAACCGCTCATTGCTTGTATTAACCACTTCAACGGCTCCATAAGAAAAAACTTGAGTGACTTCAAATGGTTCCGACCACCTTGATTTGAGTTTTCCGGAAAACAATCTAAGGCGTAAATTGTATAATAGAACTTTTTCGCCCACCTCAAATTGGTTGGGTATAAGATGCTTATCATGCCAATATTTCACTTTATCTTTGTAAATTTTGGCATTCTCATAAGCATGTAGTCGGGGTTTCTCGAGTTCGCTCAACTCAATTAGTCTCCTCCTACCTGTAAGATTAAAATCCATACTAATTGCTCTAACAACCCAATATGCCTTATGTTCAATTTCTATAGGTAAATGATAAACTTTTTCATATACTAATCGATACGGTGACATCTCCAAAGGTGTCTTAAATGCCGTTCAATAAGCTCACAGTCTTGCCCAATATATTTTTGAGTTGTTCACTGTTTTCTCCAAGATGAGCTTGATCTCTTGATTGGTCAATTCCGCTTGTTCGTTTGCTTGTGGATGGTATGAAAGTGATGTCTTATGTCTACAACCATACTTAAGCAACAAAGAATCAAGTTGTTTATTATAAAACTGCTTTCCTTCATCACTTACTATGGTTTTAAGGATACCGAATCTACTAAAAATGTTCCTTTTAAGAAACCGAAATACTACCTTAGTATCATTGGTAGGTGAAGCAATTGTCTCCACCCATTTAGACACATAGTCTACAGCTGCTAAGATGTACTTATTATTAAAAAAACTAGGAAATGGTCTCATAAAATTAATACCCCACACATCAAATAACTCTACTTCTAAGAAAGTAGTTAAGGGCATTTCATTTTTTCTAAAAATATTTCTGATTCTTTGACAGGCATCACAGCTTTTAACATATTTTCGAATATCTCGGTACATGGTAGGCCAATAAAATCCCAATTGCCACACCTTGGCTACGGTCTTAGAAGTACTAAAATGACCACCCATTTTCAAGTTATGACAATGATAAAGAATATCATGTGCCTCCTCTTCGGGAACACATCTACGAACCATTCTATCGGCACAATGCTTATAGAGCAAGAGTTCCTTCCAAAAATAGCTTTTAACATCATGCAAGAATTTTTTCTTTTAGTGAAAATCAAAATGCTTTGGAAGCACTCCACTTACTAAATAATTAGCAAAATCTGCATACCATAGAGAATTGATAAGTGCTAAAGCAAATTCATCCGGGAAATTTTCTTTAATTGGAAATTTGTCATTTGTCGGGATGTACTCCAGTTTCGAAAGGTGATCTGCCACAAGATTTTTCGATCTCTTTTTGTCCTTAATTTCAACATCAAATTCCTAAAATAAAAGAATCCACCGGATTAGATGAGATTTTGCATCTTTCTTATGAAGTAAGTATTTAAGAGCTGAATGGTTCATATAGATGATAACTTTAGATCCTACTAAATAGGATCTAAATTTATTTAGGGCAAATGCCACCGCCAATAGCTCCTTCTTCGTAGTTGAATAATTGAGTTGCGCCTCGTTCAGTGATTTCCTAGCATAAGAGATAACATATATCTCTCATTCTTTCTTTTTCCCCAAAACTGCTTCAACCGCGTAGTCGCTTACATCACACATCAATTCAAAAGGTAGCGACCAATCCGGTGAAGGTATAATGGGTGCGGAAACCAATTACTTCTTGTAACGACCCCACCTCCCCCTAAGGCGTACCAGAGGGTTCGGCGGGCCGCCTGCCCAGCTCTCGCCGGGACTCAGTCGTTCTTTAATCAAATCCAGAACAAATCACAAGAATAAATAGGGCAGCAATCCAAACTTAAAGTGGAACTTATATACATTGCTATCTCAAAAGGAAGTACAACCATCAAATGTACAAAGGTTCTCACTTCACTATACAACTAGCCCATGCCAAGCACTAGGGCGAGAACCATTACAAAAGAAACAAAAGACCTAGACTAGGCTAGTCTATGCTCTCATCCTGCTCGCCGTCCCCTGTTAAGGAAAACAAAACTAAAGGGGTGAGCTAAAAGCTCAGTGAGGTTCCAAACAGATAATCAAACAATCAAACAATCAATTCAATACATTAAACATGGAGTATCAATAATTCAAGAAACATTTACAATGGAAAGCAATAGTAACATTCATTAAAAGGATACGGCTCACAAGGAGCAATTCGTTCATTCGTTCATTCGTTCTCCTGACATTTCCCCTTATTCCTCCAATCATTTGAAAATGCATTTTTCGTTTATCAATAAACCCTCGTTCGTTCGTTCGTTCGTTCATTCATTCATTCACCCCCGTCCTGGCCGTTGGCCAGTCTCCACCAACCTACAGGATAATACTCGAGTATACCAAACGTTCACCCAAATCCCTAATGGCCCGACCGAGTCCGCTTCTGGCTCGAGACGACCGGTAACAAGGGGCAATGGCCAGTTCAGCCCAAAAGGCTTACATTCATGCGCAAGTAACATTTCAATCATTAAATCCTTGAAAATTACACAGTTATTTAGGTCGAGTGCGATAAAGTACACACTCGCCTAAAAAACTCGTTTTGGAAATCATTAAAAGCAATTAACACATTAGCAAATGATAACAACAAGCCATAAAGTCAAATAAGGAACACTCACCTAGATATACAAAATAACGTGTAAAATATCCTTCCGGATATTACCCTTAGTCACCAATGAAACCTAAGGTTGAACAAGAGAACATATATTACAGTTTATCGAGCAAAACATTTAAGCGAAACAAAGAAACCCGACTAATTAGGAGTAAAACGTGTAAAGATGACTTTCAAGTAAGAAGAGGGTTGTTTGAACCCCAAGATGAACAATCATGTTTTAAAATGGAAAACCGGTCATGGTATTGGCCAAACAAAAGTATACAAGTTCAAATAGAAACCTAGCCCTCGAGCGAAAATTTGGGCAGCACGCCCTTTGTGTTTACCTAATTTTCCAGCCATTTTGGCTTCATTATTTTTCCTCAACCACAACCCAACATCACACATAAGCAATTCAAGTCAAGAGCCGTTCCATAGGCTCACAATATCATAAGAATAAGAATTACAACAATCACAAGTGCAGAAATTCAACTTAGCACAAGACAGATTTGACGTACGAATGCGGAAATAACATATCTGAAGCTACGCTTATCGGATTGAGACGAAACCTATGCCGTTTCGAAGCTAAGACACAGAGCTACAACATTCATGCAGGTAACTTAGTCCAGTTCCTAATGTAACTTAGTCAAATTCTCAAATTACTAAACCAGAAACCAATTCATCGGCTGTTTAAACGCATAACACTGTAATGGACATATCTCAGAGTACACAAGTCCAAATCAGGTGTTCTTAGAGGCATTTGAAAGCTAATTCAGAATACCACAGCTTTCATGTTTTGGCGAAAAGCTAAATCAGAATGGATCCTAGTCGAAAAACGTGATAAACTGGACTTAACTGATCACACGGACTGCTTGGGAAATACTTAAAACAGTAAGGGTATTTTGGACTTTTCATGTCCTACGTTGCTCCGATTGAGTTGAAATTTTGTAGGCACCTATAAAATACCATTCTATACAACTTTCCTTCTTTGACCTAAGGCCAATTCGGCCTCTAACATAGGGCTACAAAACCGGACAGAATAGAAGAACAATTTTCCAGAATTCTGAAAATTTCAGTTTCTAGTGGAATTTTCTCAAATTTCTGGTTCTAATCACCACCAAACAACCTTATATAACCTTAATTACAACATTTACAATCATACAACAAGTTTAGGCAGAGAGCTATGAAACCCTAGCTTGCTTATTCATCCCAAAATTCATCACAACCACTTGCATAATCATGAAATTAAGCCAAAACTTAAGCTAAAAATCATCTGAAACCCAAAATTTAAGCAACAAGGATCATGACCAGATTTGTACCTCTAAAGGAAGACTTGGATGAGTGATAGTTCACTCCCTTTGAAATTTCTTGGTTCCTCAAGCTTCCCAACTCACAACCTCCACTTTAATCGGTTTGGAATTGGAATTCCTCACTTAGTTGTAGCAAATCAAGAAGATGGAATGTTTTTTTTTCTTGCTCTCACTTTCCCACACTCTTTGGTTCGGCCAGCAGCAGAAATATGGAGAGGAAAGGTGAAAAAATTGGTTAAGTAAGATGCCAAAGTGTCTTGGTCAAGATGCTCTTAGGTGGCGACACTTGTCGCCACCACCACCTTTCTTTTTTTTTCTCTTTCTTTTCCTTCTTTTCTAGCCACTAGTTTTGGTCAGCCTTAGCTGTAATATAAGAAGATATTTTGCTCAAGTATCAATGAACTTGTAGGGTAAGAAAGTGGTGGTCAAGTGGTGCGTTCAATCGGTAGTGCGCGGGACCCGCTGGTTCGCGCCGTTTTTCTTAAAAACTCACGTACTAGGGTTTTTACTTCCCATTCACTAACCTTATATCATTGCTACCAATCACATATTATTTCTCACTTAAAAGTCACTTTTAATCCTCAAATTTAATCCTTACTCTGTACCGAAAATTCATCCAGCGAAAAATCGCGAAAACCCTAATTTTGCTCCAAACTTGAAACCGAAGCGTAAAACCCTATTTTCTAGGTTTACTTACACTTATTGTGAAATAATTGGGTAGTGGCTTTGATAAATAATAATTTTCAAATAAAAGGGTATTTTTGAGAAAAATACAAGAAATTTGCGAGTCCTCACATTCTCTCCCCTTTAAAAAAATTTCGTCCTCGAAATTTTACCTTCAGTTGCCTCAGACGAGTCTGGAACTTGTCGGTTGTCTAAAGCATAAACCTTTACCGGTCCGCTAGTTCGTTTCCCTCCTTCATTCACTTGTGATTTAGCTCCATCCAGTTGCAGAGTATTGCTTTCACGTGACTGTCTCCTCGGACAGTTGCTAACTTGATGATTGCCACTTCCGCAGATTAAACATTTCCGCCCCTTTCTCCAACAATCGCTTTCGACATGATTTGCCTTTCCACAGTACCCACAGACCACGTGAGAAGCCATCTTTTGGCTTTCTTGAAAACTTTTCCCAAATCTGATTTGGCTTTCTTTTGTAGATCCTTCACCTATCGTCCCTAATTTCCATGGTGGGTGGGACAAAAAGTTCACTTTTTGCACTTTGGAAGGGACTCTCGCTTCACTTAATTCCTCCGCTACACTACTCGATGCACTCCTTTTCTGGGTCTGGGAAGCTTTTATCTGTGCCTTTGCAGTCTCGATTCTTTGAGCTTTCTCAAGGGCCTCCGTAAACGTATTCACTTGTACTGCCGCTAATGCTTCTTGGAGTTCCAAATTTAATCCCTGTATAAACCGTCTTACTCTTCGCCGCTCTGTGGCCACCAATTCAGAAGCAAACTTGGATAGTTTCGTAAATTTTGTTTCATATTCGGCCACACTTAGCGTTCCCTGGCGTAGTCCAATAAACTCTTCCTCTCTCCTCTCTTGAACTAAAGGAGGGAGGTATTTCTCGTTAAATTCCCTTATGAAATTCGTCCATGTCCATACAGTCTGTTCTCTTTCCCATTTTGCTTTAATAACGTTCCACCACGCTCGGGCCGATCCTTCAAATTGGAACACCGCAAAGTTTACTTGTCTTTGCTCGGTGTAGTTCAAGACGGTGAAAATATTAATCATGGCCTCTAACCATTGTTCGGCTATATCCGGATCAGATCCTCCAAGAAATTTCGGAGGAGTAAACTTCTGAAACCTCTCAAGAGCCTTATCTTCTCCGATTTCAGGGTTTCGGGGTTGATTCACCGCCATTTGGCCTTGTTGATCCACCAGTCTTGCCAAGATATCTGTCATTTGTTGCATTACCGTTGCCATTTGGTCTTCGGCTTCAACCCTCGTTCCTTGCTCTTGTGCAGATGTTGTTTCTCTTTCCTCTCTTGGCTCTTGAGCTCGTTCATTCCCACGGCCACGTCCACGTCCACGGCTACGTCTCCCGTCCATATATATGTTTTCCCTCTCTTTTCTTTTCCCCCAAAAGGTAATTTAGTAAATAAACATGATAAGGTTACTAAAGTAACTATTGAGGGCACCAAATATTCAAATAAACATATACCCACATAACACGCCATACCAAGATGACAGATAAGCAAATACACAAATACATATCAAGTTGGACAGATAACCATGTACATACAGGTATACTAACGTCATGTAGTAACAATATACAGGTAAATCAAAAGGAAAAGGTGAAGTCGTCCCAGTATCAGCCCGTCCGGTCTCTCACGTCACTTACTATCCAAACTAGATGTCCCTGATCTCTTGTGCTCATTCTAGTCAGACAAAGCCTGTTCATGTTCCCAAAATGTAAGTCTCAAGTATTTAGCAGCACCTCAACTATAGAGTACTCAGGCACGAGAATCCGAAATAAGATAATTCACATCTCGAGCTGCAGTCCCAAGAGTAAACTATCTACAATCGGAATTCCTACCTGACATACCTATCTATGGTCCTCAGATACCATTAGAAAGATTTAAGGCCTATAACATTCGCAATTCATAGCTTCACTTAGTCCCTCATACTTATTCACCACTTAGTCCAGGGTCACTCCACGTAGAAACCACGCGAAGCAACTATAAATTTTATCCCTCAATCGCTTAACTTTCAAGTCCAATCAAATCCCACAGTTCGGTATCCTAATCTTTAATCTAGGATACACTACAGAGATCTGAAGCCTAAGCTCTGATACCACTTGTAACGACCCCACCTCCCCCTAAGGCGTACCAGAGGGTTCGGCGGGCTGCCTGCCCAGCTCTCGCCGGGACTCAGTCGTTCTTTAATCAAATCCAGAACAAATCACAGGAATAAATAGGGCAGCAATCCAAACTTAAAGTGGAACTTATATACATTGCTATCTCAAAAGGAAGTACAACCATCAAATGTACAAAGGTTCTCACTTCACTATACAACTAGCCCGTGCCAAGCACTAGGGCGAGAACCATTACAAAAGAAACAAAAGACCTAGACTAGGCTAGTCTATGCTCTCATCCTGCTCGCCGTCCCCTATTAAGGAAAACAAAACTAAAGGGGTGAGCTAAAAGCTCAGTGAGGTTCCAAACAGATAATCAAACAATCAAACAATCAATTCAATACATTAAACATGGAGTATCAATAATTCAAGAAACATTTACAATGGAAAGCAATAGTAACATTCATTAAAAGGATACGGCTCACAAGGAGCAATTTGTTCATTCGTTCATTCGTTCTCCTGACATTTCCCCTTATTCCTCCAATCATTTGAAAATGCATTTTTCGTTTATCAATAAACCCTCGTTCGTTCGTTCGTTCGTTCATTCATTCATTCATCCCCGTCCTGGCCGTTGGCCAGTCTCCACCAACCTACAGGGTAATATTCGAGTATACCAAACGTTCACCCAAGTCCCTAATCGCCCGACCGAGTCCGCTTCTGGCTCGAGACGACCGGTAACAAGGGGCAATGGCCAGTTCAGCCCAAAAGGCTTACATTCATGAGCAAGTAATATTTCAATCATTAAATCCTTGAAAATTACACAGTTATTTAGGTCGAGTGCGATAAAGTACACACTCGCCTAAAAAACTCGTTTTGGAAATCATTAAAAGCAATTAACACATTAGCAAATGATAACAACAAGCCATAAAGTCAAATAAGGAACACTCACCTAGATATACAAAATAACGTGTAAAATATCCTTCCGGATATTACCCTTAGTCACCAATGAAACCTAAGGTTGAACAAGAGAACATATTACAGTTTATCGAGCAAAACATTTAAGGGAAACAAAGAAACCCGACTAATTAGGAGTAAAACGTGTAAAGATGACTTTCAAGTAAGAAGAGGGTTGTTTGAACCCCAGGATGAACAATCATGTTTTAAAATGGAAAACCGGTCATGGTATTGGCCAAACAAAAGTATACAAGTTCAAATAGAAACCTAGCCCTCGAGCGAAAATTTGGGCAGCACGCCCTTTGTGTTTACCTAATTTTCCAGCCATTTTGGCTTCATTATTTTTCCTCAACCACAACCCAACATCACACATAAGCAATTCAAGTCAAGAGCCGTTCCATAGGCTCACAATATCATAAGAATAAGAATTACAACAATCACAAGTGCAGAAATTCAACTTAGCACAAGACAGATTTGACGTACGAATGCGGAAATAACATATCCGAAGCTACGCTTATCGGATTGAGACGAAACCTATGCCGTTTCGAAACTAAGACAAAGAGCTACAACATTCATGCAGGTCACTTAGTCCAGTTCCTAATGTAACTTAGTCAAATTCTCAAATTACTAAACCAGAAACCAATTCGTTGGCTGTTTAAACGTATAACACTGTAATGGACATATCTCAGAGTACACAAGTCCAAATCAGGTGTTCTTAGAGGCATTTGAAAGCTAATTCAGAATACTACAGCTTTCATGTTTTGGCGAAAAGCTAAATCAGAATGGATCCTAGTCGAAAAACGTGATAAACTGGACTTAACTGATCACACGGACTGCTTGGGAAATACTTAAAATAGTAAGGGTATTTTGGACTTTTCATGTCCTACGTTGCTCCGATTGAGCTGACATTTTGTAGGCACCTATAAAATACCATTCTATACAATTTTCCTTCTTTGACCTAAGGCCAATTCGGCCTCTAACATAGGGCTACAAAACCGGACAGAATAGAAGAACAATTTTCCAGAATTCTGAAAATTTCAGTTTCTAGTGGAATTTTCTCAAATTTCTGGTTCTAATCACCACCAAACAACCTTATATAACCTTAATTACAACATTTACAATCATACAACAAGTTTAGGCAGAGAGCTATGAAACCCTAGCTTGCTTATTCATCCCAAAATTCATCACAACCACTTGCATAATCATGAAATTAAGCCAAAACTTAAGCTAAAAATCATCTGAAACCCAAAATTTAAGCAACAAGGATCATGACCAGATTTGTACCTCTAAAGGAAGACTTGGATGAGTGATAGTTCACTCCCTTTGAAATTTCTTGGTTCCTCAAGCTTCCCAACTCACAACCTCCACTTTAATCGGTTTGGAATTGGAATTCCTCACTTAGTTGTAGCAAATCAAGAAGATGGAATGTTTTTTTTTCTTGCTCTCACTTTCCCACACTCTTTGGTTCGGCCAGCAGCAGAAATATGGAGAGGAAAGGTGAAAAAATTGGTTAAGTAAGATGCCAAAGTGTCTTGGTCAAGATGCTCTTAGGTGGCGACACGCCACCACCACCTTTCTTTTTTTTTCTCTTTCTTTTCCTTCTTTTCTAGCCACTAGTTTTGGTCAGCCTTAGCTGTAATATAAGAAGATATTTTGCTCAAGTATCAATGAACTTGTAGGGTAAGAAAGTGGTGGTCAAGTGGTGCGTTCAATCGGTAGTGCGCGGGACCCGCTGGTTCGCGCCGTTTTTCTTAAAAACTCACGTACTAGGGTTTTTACTTCCCATTCACTAACCTTATATCATTGCTACCAATCACATATTATTTCTCACTTAAAAGTCACTTTTAATCCTCAAATTTAATCCTTACTCTGTACCGAAAATTCATCCGGCGAAAAATCGCGAAAACCCTAATTTTGCTCCAAACTTGAAACCGAAGCGTAAAACCCTATTTTCTAGGTTTACTTACCCTTATTGTGAAATAATTGGGTAGTGGCTTTGATAAATAATAATTTTCAAATAAAAGGGTATTTTTGAGAAAAATACAAGAAATTTGCGAGTCCTCACACTTCTTCAACCTATTAAATGCAATTAAACACTTATCATTAAAATGAAAAGAGATATCTTTACATAGTAAATCACACAATGGCTTTGTTATCTTAGAAAAATCCTTAATAAAATGTCTATAAAAGCCTGCGTATCCAAGAAATCTTCTTATCCCCTTGACATTAGTTGGAGATAGCATTTGTTCAATAACTTTTATTTTTGCTTTGTTCACCTCAATTTCCTTAAAGGAAATCTTGTGTCTTAGAACAATTCCTTCACGAACCATAAAATGCAATTTCTCCCAATTTAGTACAATATTTGTCTTCTCACATCTATGCAAAAATAAATCTAAATTATGAAGACAATGGTCAAAAGATGAACCAAAAACTGAAAAATCATCCATAAAATTTTTCATAATTTTCTCAATATAATCAGAAAATATGGTCATTATGCAACGTTGAAATGTTTCAGGAGCGTTGCATAGCTCAAATGGCATCCTTCTAAAAGCAAAGGTACCATAGGGGCAAGTGAATGTGGTCTTTTTTTGATCTTTCAGAGCTATAGCTATTTGATTATAACCTGAAAATCCATAAAAAAAATAATAAAATTCATAATCAGCTATTTGTTCTAATAATTGATCAAGAAATGATAAAGGAAAGTGATCCTTTGTAGTAACTACATTCAACTTCCTCTAATCAAAGCATACTCTCCACCCGACCACAAGACGTAATGGAATCATTTCATCATTTTTGCCCATTATTATTGTGATTCCATTCTTCTTAGGGACAATATAAATGGGGCTAATCCAAATACTGTCTGAGATAGAAAAGATTATACCTGCATCTAGTCACTTGAGAATTTTATTTCTTACCACCTCTTTCATGTTCGGATTGAGTCTTCTTTGTATCTCTACCACCGGTTGTTTGCAACTGTCCTTTAGCAAAATGCGATGCATACATATAGATAGACTTATACCTTTTATATCGGAGATTGTCCATCCAATTGCCCTTTTGTGCTTTCTTAAAACTCTTAACTATTTCATAATTTGTTCCTGGTCTAAGTGAGCACTTACAATCACAGGTAGAGTACTATTCTCTCTAAGGAATTCATACCTTAGATTGTTTGGAAACGGCTTGAACTCTGACTTTAGCGGTTCAATCTCCGAAGGTGGTGAGAGTCCTTTTCCTTAACCAAGCGTCTTATAAAAATTATCTCTTTTATAAGGTGTTTGAAAATTCAAGTACTTAGCCAATGCTTCAATTTCTTCATCTTTTTCCTCTTGCATCCCTACACTTGTTAAATAAAGTTCAAGAATATTGAAGTCAAGATTGATTCGACTCAACTCTTGGGTTAGCATTTCAATCATGCCAATGGAACAAGTATGATCAGTAAAAGAAGGATATTTTTCCATTTCATTCAAGCCAAATACTACCTTTTCTTCACTTACTTAAAACTTGAGTTTGCTATTTTTGACATCAATAATAGTACGCGTAGTTGCTAAAAATGGTCTACCAAGAATAATTGGCATAGATATATCTTCCTCCATATCTAATATCACAAAATCCATAGGAATGATGAATTTTTGAACTTTAATCAACATATTTTCAAAATTCCTAATGGATATCTAGTAGACCGATTGGCTAGCTGCAAAGTCATATTAGTACATTTTAACTTATGCAAACCTAATTGTCTAGCCATCGTTAGAGGGATTAAGGATACACTAGCACTAAGGTCATATAATACCTTAGAAATTTAATGTTACCGATGGTGCACGGCATAGAAAACTCCCCGGATCCTTCAATTTTGGCGGCAGTTTGTTTTGTATAATGGCACTACACTCCTCCATTAATGCTATTGTTTCGTGATCCTCTAATTTTCTCTTTTGTGTCATGATCTCCTTAAGGGATTTCGCATATGAAGGAATCTGCGAGGACTCATGTTTTATTTCTTAAAATAGTCATTTTTATAATTATTTGCCCTAGTGTTAGTTAATTATATTTTAGTTGCATGAATTTCTTTTAAATTTGACTTTTGGCAAGCTTATTAGTTCCTTTCCCCTCCAATCTTCTAACACAAGTTTCATCACACAAAACCTCTCTCTCTCTCTCCATAGTCGGCCGAACCTCAAGGGAAAAGAAGGCAAAGAAAACTCCTCACTTCTAGCTTTCATTTGGCTTGCAATTCATCATCCAACTTTCAAACACTTTGGAGATTTGTTTTATCTTGCAGCAAGAAGCAATCTTGTGGATTTTCTTGGGGAATTTTGGTGGTGAAATCTGATCTCATCTAGGGTTTAAAGAGGTAACCCTTCATCTCCTTTAATCTTTCCAATTTCTTCAAGATTGAAGCTTAGTTTTCATGGGTTTACAACCCTAAACAAGAATATAGGTTAGAGAACTTGAGTAAACCATTTATTTTGCTTTAAATCATAGGCTACCGGTCTTAAGGAAACTTGTAGGTAGCTGACATAAGGCTTGATTGTTTGGTTATGGTTGTTTATGTGATATATAGCTTGATTACGGTTAGAAAGTAGAGGAAAAGTTGGAAGAAATTGCGGAAGGAAGCTAGCCGAAAATTCTGTCCATGTTGTCCGGTTTGTATTTCAAAATTTTGATGCTTGGTTGGCTGTGAAATTGATGGATACATGTTGTATATTGTGTGTACACAGTGCCTTTCAAAAATCGTATCGAATGGTTACTCAAAACTTGAGTTTTGGAAAAGTTTCCAATCTGGAAAAATGTATAGCAGGGTACTCGGACAGTGGCCCTTTGTCTAAACATAACTTTTTTGTACAAAATTCAAAATTGAGTGCGTTAGCGGCATTCAAAACTAGACATTCATAGCTTTCCAACGGTATAAAAATTCCCTGCTAGTTCATTTTGAGTGATCCGTATTGAGTTGGCAAAGTCAGCTGTTCTGTTTTGACTGGCTGTTTGAATGAAACTGGGAAGCTGCATCTTGTGGCTCGATTTTGTCCCACTTGTGAAAAGATTTTCAAAATGATGTCTTCTGATAAATTGTAGCATTTTGAACCTAGTTTGCAACGCCATAAACTATCTTCAATTTGGAGTTTATAGAGTTAGATATGGCTTGATTTCGAAAACGCGACAAAGCTGGAAACTGGAAACTTTTCCCTTTCTTGCTGACCGAATGGTCAAATTTATTTTGGGATGTTATATTTCGAAAATTTTAATGTCATTTAACCAGTAATTGCTTATATAATGTTTCTAGAATCTTGGTTTCAAAAATGGAGTGAATTGGGACTGATTTCGTTGGACAAAACGTTTGAAAGAAAAAGAAATAGGATGGCAGATTCACTTGAAAAGATTTCACGAATTTTGGTCATTTTGTTAACTGCCTTCTCGTACGAATTTTTATCTAAATTTTGATAGAGAGGTAGTCCATGTATGTGGGTTTATGTGTACCAAATTTGGCGTAATTTCAATACCATTTCGATATCCAAATGATACCCCAAAGATTGCTCTTCAAATCTGGAAATCCACTACTCAAGTAGTGAATATCAACCGATTTTAAGCTATTATATCTTGTTGCTCAAAACTCCAAATCTAGTTCCGTTCATTGTGTTTGAAACTTTGTTTGGGACTCTTATTGTGTTACGAATTTCAGAGACTGATTTACTTTCTATGAATTTTACCAAACTTCCAAATATCGCCGAAAATCAAGACTGGTTCGGTCTTGCTTTCTTGAATCAGCAAATTTGAGCTGAAAAATGAATGCTTTCTATTTAGAATCTTGAAAAAGTATCTTCTAGGAACCTTTATTATTTTAGATCTAGTTTCCAACAGTATAAATTTTTCCATTTTTGGGCATACAAAACTCAAGATCTGATTTTACCAAATTTGTTGCGCAAAGCTGAAATTTTCTGATTTATTAAGAGTTGAACTTTTAACTTGTCACATTCTTTTGATATTGATAGTTTATTTTAAAACCAATTTCATGGAGGATACAAGTTTCGTTGGTGACTTTAAATCCTCACTTTTGGATCTTGAATCTCATTGGAGTGAAACTCTTTTAAGACATTGTCTTAATTTTAAGCGTGTATACAGTCTTCCTTAATTGATAAGGAATTGTGAATGTATGAGAGTGATTGTTGGTCATTTTTTTAGGCACTCAAGAGGGTCTTGAGGAGAATCTCGGGGCGAACAACTAAAGACTTTACTTGCTCACTTACCTTGATTTGGTGAGTGTCAAGTGTATGATTTGTTGCCTAATACTTGCAATACTTCTTGTTGAATATGTGAATTGTACTTGTTGAGATGAGTGTGTACTTTATCGCATTCGCTCTCTTTTACTTGACTAGATAATAGACTTGCTCATATTTGATATTATACTTGTGTTTGACTTGTGTCGATCGAAGTGAATTTCATCGACTTATGTTTGAAATTATCGATTGGAGCGTTGTCTCGTCGACCATTCTTACTTGAGGGGGACACCCAACCTCATTGGCTAACTTTGCGAATCGAGCCAGCATGGGCTTGGTCGAGAAGCTTAGTAAACCATGAGTAAACATGAAACTTGATCTATTGGAGAGATCTTGCTTGGCATACTCGTGTAGTACTGCCACAATATAGTCGAGTAATATCAAAACCTTGACGAGGGGGTGTAACGGTGAACAGGATCTGAGGAAAGTGTAGTTCCTACGGATTCGATACTTACTTGGTTGACGAAGTATCAACATGAAATTTGATCAAGACCTTGACCCTGCTACGTGGAATTTAGCTCCTGAGAACTATAATATCCTTGAATTGTTTCTGCTTACCTTTCCTACTTGAAATGTTAATTACTCAAATTTCACAGTTTTACTTATTGTATAAATGTTATTGGTACGTGGACTATGTGTTTGCATGTGTGTTTTTTAGCCTCACTGAGCGTTCGCTCACCCAATTAGTTTTGTTTTCCTTAACATGAGATCAGAATGGAAAGAATTTTTGGAGAAGACGGTTTGATTACTTTTGATTAGTATTTTGGGATGTAATTGATTAGCCGACTTCTAGTGGTGGTATTTTAGGAAAGTTGATGTAATTTTGAGAACGTGTGATGTAAGACTTGAAGGTTTATTTAGGGAGAGACTTCTCCTTATTTTGTCTTTTATTACTGGCTGTGTACCTCTAAGTTTAAATTTGACTTGTATTGAGTCCTGACGAGAGTTGGGCAGGCGTTCCGTGGATACCCTTGGTTTCGCCTTTGAGAGAAGTGGGGGTGTCACAGTTGGTATTAGAACGCTAGGTTTAGAGATCTATTTGGGAGATGTATTAGAGACTTTACCCTTGAGAATAGGAACGAGATAACTTAGTTAGACCTTAAGTTGATATTTGAGCAAATTCGCGATTTTAAGTTTCTAACCTAAAATTTGTGGTTGTTTTGTAGAGATGGAGAACGGAAATGGGAGTCATTCTGCTAATGGTAATGGGCATGCTAATGGTCACGTGGAGTCTTTTAGGCCTATCTACTATCGAGTGCTTGGTAGAGGAGCTTGTGTTCGATTTTCGCCTTTCTCTAGATTTCCCCATTGTCCCTGTAGGACGACGCATGATTATCCTAACGACCTTGTATTGTCCATTGATGATGAGCGACGGTAGTTGGTCAATACTAACAGAGCCTTACTCCAGGAGATCGAGGAGTTGGGTGCCATGGTGGATGTTCAGGATGCTAGGATTACGGAGTTAGAAGGGACGATGGTAGACGAGTTGGCTAGGATTGAGGCTGCTCATGATGAGATTCAGAGGACTAGGGCTCGACTCGCTAGGGTAGTCGAGGAGGTCTGGGATCAGGCCGCTGGGATTCTAGCTGACACCACTATGTTGATCGAGGAAGTGATGGATGCTGTTTAGAACCCGGTTCCTGAGGGCACTTCTAAGGAGGAGCCTTTCGAGGAGGATCCGGAGAAAGACCCAGAGGAGAAGGTCCCGCCTAAGGTCCTGCTGAGGATTAGATTTGGAGTGATAAATCATTTGATTTTTATAGTTAGGAATAACTGGGGTGGTGCTAGTTCAAAGGCCATTGTATTTTGCTTAACTGTGTGGCCTACTTTTGAGACATTTGAATCTACTTTTGACATGCATGACTAAATGTACTTTTGTGGCACCTGTGTGCTATATTTTTGTAAATGCCCCATGACTTGCTAATTGTATGAATTTTAAAGTGTTAATATATGTTAGTTATTATTATTTCCAATGTTTTCATGTTGGCTCTTATTTTAAGTATTTTCTCGCGTAATTATTTTATTTTTTGCATTAGGCATAGCTAGAATCATGGATGGACGAAAGAACAGTAGAGGTCGAGGGCGTGGGGTTAGGTAATCCCAACCTCAAGGGGATGATCAAAGATCAGCAACTGGTCCAACCCAAGGACAAGAAAATATAGAGGGTAACCACGTGACTACTGCCATCAACAGCATGACTGATATTTTAGAGCGATTAGTAGAGCGACCAGGTTTAGAACCTGTTAACCAACTTGGGGCTCAGGATAGAGGGGATGATAGGGCTTTGGAGAGATTTTTGAAATTTGCTCCGCCTAACTTTATTAGAGGACCTGATCCTAAATTAGCGGAGAACTGGTTGGAGAGAATAACCAATATATTTGCCGCTCTAGACTATACTGAAAAGAGACGAGTGAACTTTGCTGCCTTTCAATTTGAAAGTGTAGCACGTGCTTGGTGGGATGTGATAAGGGGAAAATGGGAAAGAGTGCAAACCCCTTGGATTTGGAAGAACTTTACAAGGGAGTTTAATGAGAAATTTCCTCCGCCCTTGATTCAAGAGAAAAGGGAGGACGAATTTATAAAGTTGAGACAGGGAACTTCTAGCATGGCTGAATATGAAGGGAAATTTACTAAACTTTCTAAGTACGCTCCGAAATTGGTGACTAATGAGGGAAAAAGGATAAGACGCTTTGTGCAAGAACTTAACGTGGAGATTCAAGAAGGGTTGGCGGTATCCCAAATCTCTACGTTCACTGAAACTTTAGAGAAAGTGCAGAGAGTCGAAAATGCGAGACTACAAGTTAGGGACTTCCACATAAAGAAAAGGAGCAATCCTAGTTACTTCTCTGGACAAGCAAGTAAAAATGCTCCACCTCCCAAAATGGAAAGAGGAACGGGAGGAGTAAGAACTGTTGGAGCACCAAGAGGGGTTTTATCAAGGGGAAGCTATAGCGGGCAAGGCCAAGTGAGAGGGACACCTCCTAGTAGACAAGTCGTGGCTCCTCAAGTTGTTTGTGACTACTGTGATAAGCCCAACTATACAGAAAATGAATGTTGGAGAAAATCGGGGAAGTACTTGTACTATAGCAGTGTCGAGCACCAACTCGCAAGTTGTCCAAGTGTGCTGAAGGAGGGAGGTAATACTCAAAGGTCAGAAAAGTCAACATCTAAGCAGACTAATGCTGGAGGGAGTCGACCTAAAGTGCTTGCTAGGGTTTACGCTTTGGACTTTCAATAGATCCCTGACTCTACTGAGATGGTTGAAGGTACGATCCCTATTTTCCACCGTTTAGTTAAAGTTTTGATTGATCCGAGTGCAAAAAACTTTTTTGTGAACCCTAACTTTATGAGCGAGATAGATATGAAACCAATTAAATTACCTTATGATTTGGAGGTTAGAACGCCTACTGGGAATCAAAGTTTAATTGCTAACTTGATAAATGGGAATTGTGAGATATGGGTTGGGGAGAAAAATTAATGGCCGAGTTGATGAGTTTAGCTATTAAGGAATATGATGTTATCCTAGGAATGGATTGGTTAGTTTGTTACCATACTCAGTTGAATTGTAAGACGAAAATGGTAGAATTGTGTATTCCGGGAGAGACAACCCTAAAATTGGATGTAAGGGGCAGACTTGCCTTATCTGCTCTTATTTTAGGAATTCGAGGTAGAAAGATGTTGAGCAAAGGAACTCAAGGATATTTGACTTTTTTTATAAATACTCCTAATGATAAAGTGAGATTGGAAGATATGCTAGTAGTAAAGGAGTATCCAGATATTTTTTCTGAGGAACTAGAGTCTTTATCTCCGGAAAGGGAGATAGCCTTTAAGATTGATGTGACTCCGGGAGTAGTACCTATGTCTAAGATGCCTTATAGAATAGATCCGGCTGAATTGAAAGAATCAAAGTTGCAATTACAGGACCTTCTAGAGCGAGGCTTTATAAAAGAAAATGATTCACCGTGGGGAGCTCCGGTATTGTTTGTTAAAAAGAAAAATAGTAGTTTGAGATTGTGCATAGACTACCAGGCTTGAATGACGTAACCATCAAGAATAAGTATCCTTTACCCCACATTGATGAGTTATTTGATCAATTGCAAGGGGCGGTAGTATTTTCAAAATTGGATCTCAGGTAGGGTTATTATCAACTAAGGATTTTGAAAAAAAATATACCTAAAACTGCCTTTAACTCGAGGTACGGACACTTTGAGTTCGCAGTGATGCCATTCGGGTTGACTAATACACCTACAGTTTTTATGGATTTAATGCACAGACTCTTTAAACCTTATCTGAATCAGTTTGTAGTAGTATTTATTGATGATGTACTGGTGTATTTTAAGACTCTAGAGGATCATGAGAATTATTTTACAAAATTTGAGGGAACATCAGTTGTATGCTAAGTTTAGCAAATGTGAATTCTGGTTGAAGGAAGTAATCTTTCTAGGTCATATAATTCCAAGGACGGAATTAAGGTGGATCTAGCCAAAGTTGAAGCAGTTTCTAAGTGGAAGCAACCGGAAAATCCTACTAAAATTCAAAATTTTATTGGGTTAGTAGGGTATTATCGGAGGTTTATCAAAGATTTTTCTAAGATTGCTGGACCCATGACTGAGTTGACCAAGAAAAGTGAAAAATTTATATAGGGCCCGAAGTGCGAAGAAAGTTTTCATAAGTTAAAGAGACGGTTGACAAGGGCACTTGTATTAGCTTTACCTAATGGAAAAAATAGTTTTGTGGTCTATACAGATGCTTCCAAAGAAGACTTGGGGTGTGTATTGATGCAGAATGATAAGGTGATTGCGTATGCCTCTAGAAAATTAAAACCGCATGAGAGAAACTACCCAACTCATGATTTGAAGTTAGCGGCTATAGTGCTTGTATTAAAGAAGTGGAGATATTACCTATATGGAGTGACATTTTAGGTTTTCACGAACCATAAGATTCTTAAGTATTAGTTTTCTCAAAAGGAGTTGAATTTGAGACAACGTAGATGGGTGGAGTTTTTTGAGGATTATGATTGTACGATAAATTATCATCCAAGAAGAGCGAATGTAGTGGCCGATGTTTTAAGTCGTCAAGTGCAAGTCGCAGGATTGATGATTAAAGAATTGCACTTGTTGGAAGAGATTAGTTGTTGGAATCCTCGACTTGAACCGAGAAAAGTGATCCTTGGAAACATTGTCATGAAATCCACTTTGTTGGAACATATCAATGAAGCTCGGGAGAAGGACATTGAAGTACAAAAGTGGTTAGAGAAAATTAGTAAGGGAGAAATGTCGAATTTTAACTTGGGAACAAACGATGTACTAAGATTTCAGAATCGTATGGTAGTGCCAAAAGACGAATGGCTTAAGAAGGAAATCCTGAAAGAAGCATACCGATCTAAGTACATGGTACATCTTGGAGGGAATAAAATATATCAGAACTTGAAGAGTCTATGCTGGTGGGAGAACATGAAAAAGGAAATTGTTCAGTTTGTCCAGACTATTGGATTTGCCAGCAGGTTAAAGTCGAGCATCAGAAATCATCTGACCTATTGCAACCTTTAGAGATACCCGAATGGAAGTGGAAAAATATCACCATGGATTTTGTATTTGGATTGCCAAGAGCACAAAGAGGTCGATGCCGTTTAGATAATAGTGGATAGTTTGACCAAATCTACTCACTTTTTGCCAATTAGTATGAAATACTCGTTAGAGAAGTTAGCTAAGTTATACTTGAATGTTGTTATAAGGTTACACGGGATACCTGTAAGTATTGTATCTGATCGAGACTCTCAATTTGTTTCTCGATTCTGGCAAAAAATGCAAGAAATGTTAGGGACTAAATTAAATTTTAGCACTACTTACCACCCACAAACTGATGGACAATGAGAGAGGACGATTCAAACTCATGAGGACATGTTGAGAACCTATATTTTGGATTATGGTGAGAGTTGGAGTAAGTATTTGACATTGGTGGAATTTGCTTATAATAATAGTTTCCATTCATTCATTCAAATGGCTCCGTATGAAGTACTTTATGGTCGACAGTGTAGATCTCCGATTTGTAGGGATGAAATAGGTGAAAGAAAGATTTTAGATCCAACTGCAGTGTCTTGAATTGAAGAGGCGCGAGAAAAAGTGAAGTTAATACGCCAGAGGATTCAAACCGCACAAAGTCGTCAGAAGAGCTATGCAAACAATTGAAGGAAAGATTTAGAATTTGCGGTTGGAGATCAAGTTTTCCTTAAGATCACTCCTCTGAAAAGCGAGTCTGATGATAGGAAAAGTGTCGCGCCCCATTTTTGAAAATAAAGAAAAATGAATTGTTTTTAAGAAAATGAATTTTTTGGATTATTTTTGAGTGCAAAATGTGTTTTTTAAAAATAAAGAAAAATGGGTCTAAATGGGACTTGAAAATGCGACGATTTGACCCAAAATGATAGTTTAAAAAGGGTTTTTAAATAAAAATTGGAGTCGCCACTTGGTATTGAGTTAAGGTGTACCAAGTCACCTAAAAATGAATTTTTCAAAGAAAAGGAAAAAAATAGAAAAACCCTTTTTAAACGACTCCAAATTTACGTAAATCAAAGAAAAAGGTTCGGGAGTCACATTTGAAGAAAGGGAAGGTAAAGATAAAAAATTCAAGGCACCCTTTCAACCTAACCAAGGCTAGTTGCGCGATTTAGTAAAAAATTTTCTTATTTTACCCTTAAGATTTATCACATTTGGATGTACTATATGAATGCATACCCTAGACCTAGGAGGGTATCGGGGGGTCAAAATATCTCTTTAAACCTTAATTGGTGACAATCACATTAATTGTGATGCCCAATAGGGACTCTTTGAAGAGGTCACAGATATGCAAGTCATGAGACTCAAAAGAAAGAAAAAGTAAAGAAAATAATAATATACAAATGTGTATGACCTAAAGGAATGCATCATAATGGGTGCGGGGAACTTATACTCGTGACTTCAATGTTCCCTTTAATAGAGGGAATACGAGCGTGCTAAGGTTAGAAAAGCCAAATTCGTCCATATCCCATATCCAAGGGGTAATTTTCCTAATCTAATCATGCAAATGTACTAGCCTAGTTCTAATACTTCAATGGGAATGCAAGTCTAATGTTATGTTTTCATACAAAAGGGTAAGGAATATACATATAAGGGGAAATAGGGGATAAGGGCTATACATATAAGGAAAGTGTCATGCAACATGGTAAAGCCCTAAAAAAGTGAAAAAACATGCATGAGATGAAGTGATTTTATCACACAATCATGATCTAACGTGCGGATGGTCCCTAAGGATTTAGTGTTGGACTAACCCTTTACTAACGTTTTCTCCCAAGCGTTGGACTTGTAAGAGCTTGAGGGGAAGACCATGACTAGCATTGGACTAGCCACGGTAACGTGCATTCCATCCACATAATCAGATATAATACTAAAAAGCAAATAGACATGCAAAACACATAGTTTCACATAGCACGTAGCACGTAAGCATGCTTATCTAGATGCAGAAGCCTAGGGAAAGCAATTAAACACATAAACATATAGGCACGCACAAGCACATAGCACACAAACCCTATCTATTACAAAAAAGGATGCCTACTACAATCTAAGGGGGGGAAATTTGGAAAAGTAAATCCTAATTATTACAAATTGGGGTTTAAATGCCCTCAAATGACTTGCTTAATTAAAGAAAACGATATAAAAAGAAAGTGAAACAAGCAATTATACCATTAATAAAATGAAAATGGAATTAAAGCATGCATATTCACACAAAACATATAGGAGCACGTAGAAAATAAAATTAAAGAGATAGAGGTTACCTCCCTTGCAATGGGGTTCTCATGGGGTGAAATTACTTATTTATCCTCCAAAATAAAAGAAAAGGTCAAGGCAACACGAATAATTACGTAAATACGAAATTGAATCATCAAAAGCCTTTAAGCGCCTAAGCAGCCCATATTCAACTAAATTAGGATCCAAATGAAAGGGAAAAGAAAGTTTGAGGGATCAATTTGATTAACTTTCAATTGCTTGGGCCACAGTGAAACAAGAGGAGACTTGGGGGCCAAAGTGCAATTTTTGAAAGTTTTTTCATGCAAGTTCATGCAAAGTTACGAAGCTTATGCTTCTGCAATTTCTAGCTAACATCTCTACTGCAATTTTAGAATAGCAAGTTTTCTGCAGCTCTTAACAAGATTCAAACTTAAAACAACAAGACCACTATCTTATCCTCACACTTTGCAACACAAACTTTAGATTTAAACACCAAAAGTTGGCCAAAAGGGCATGCAAATCTGGACAGCTCATGGGCTTTTTTCTGCTACTTTGAAATTTCAGCAAACCTTTGGTTATTCGCCTAGATGTGAAGTGTGAAGCAACTCAAGCGAAATCTACCAATTCAACAACCAAAACCTAATGCAAAAACCTCAAACCATCCTTGTTAACATCACCTAAGCAGAATTATCTATCCCAGAAGATCCAATCAGAGGAAACCATAGACAAACCATCGCAGTCAAGTATCAAGCAAAACAAGCATTTCAAGCAAGCCAAAAGCTTGAGCAAAACAACATTTGGATATTCACCTAAATGTGCTCGTGTGTGAAAAATGCAGCAAAGATACAAGAGTAGGAAACTTAGTGTGAACATGTACATGGCATATCAACAAAACCACAAATTTCAATCAAACTAGAGCTTCAGCAACCGAAAGTGCAGGCCTGCTGCATTTTTACTTCCAAACTCGGATTTCAGATTCAAATACACAAAGTTTGATCAAGACCTTTTCAACCAAACATCACATAAATCTCCAAATCTTAAATCCAAGCATGATCATTCAACTTTAATGATTCCCACAGAGAGACTTCGGGCCAAGAAAATAAGAAAGAAAAAGTGCAACCGAGGAGCCTTTATCATCTACTTGCAATGGCCAATTAAACATTCAACACAGAACATTCCACTCTTCAACCAAACATTGAAATCATCATAAAGAAACAAGAACAGGCTATGCTTATGAACATGAAACTTTGACATCAAAACCCAAACAAGAAACTGAACACTTAATGCGTGATTCATACTTCTCCAAGTTTTCAAAGCTATGGCTTTTCTAAGTGCAGCTTTAATAGCAAATATTATTCATGACATTCCAACCAAACAACAAGCAAAGGAAACATGTCAACCGAGCCACAATTTCAGCAAAACAAAAGAAAAAACTGAAACTATCCGCACATACTGCTGCCACAAGTTGAGAGCTCCATGCTTGTTGCAGCAGTTTTTGCGCTCTTAAACTTCAAGCAAAACACACTCTGAATCCAAGCCATGTATCAACAAATGTTGTTTTTCAATTTTCAACATAAAACCTTGGATTTAAACACATAAAAGTGTCAAACACAGGAGCATGCCAATCTAGAAATTTCCTACACCTTTTTTCATTCAAATGAACAAACCAACTAAACAACACATAAATCCGTGTTCCAAACACAACCGCGAGTTTCAGCAGCAAGGAAACTAGTTAGCTAAGCTTTCTACCAGTCCCAAAAGAACAAAGCATGAACAGCAAACAAAATTTCAGGTACAGCTCACACAAAGTTGGAAGCTTTCTTCGTTTTCTCACTCGGTTGGAGCATATTCATGCAAAATCAGTCCCATAAGACCCCCTATCTCACTACCCCAAACCCTCTAATGTTATAACTTCCTAACATTGTTAAGATAATCCTCGACAAATCACTTATCAACGACCTATTAGCAACAACTCCCCCGTGCGACAGAAAAGAAATGCAGCAAAGCCATAAAAACTTGCAATAAGTCCATACCCTAACATATCAATCACACAACTAGCCACCATACTAGATGTCGCACCCCACTTTTTGAGGTGTGAGAGTAGTGTGTGGAATATGTATATGAACGTGTGTGAAAGTAAAAATAAAAGGCCGTGGGATTGTGAAATGCGACGGTTTGGCCAAACAAAGGGTTTTAGATAGAAAAGGAGTCGCCACTTGGTATAGAGTTAGGGTGTACCAAGTCACCCAAAAAGTGATTTTTTTGGAAAAAAAAAGTAAACAAACCCTTTTTAAAGAATTTTTAGGTCTACGTAACCAAAAAAAGGGATCGGAGGTCACATTTGATAAGGGAGAAGGCAAAGGCAAAGCCTAAGGCACTCCCTTACCCTAGCCAAAGCTAGTTGCGTGACTTAGCCCTTCTTTTTCTAATTCTTCTACCCAAAGTATGTGTTGCATGTTGGATATGACTAATGGATGCGAAAAAAGAAAAATGCAATCCTAAATCTAAAATGTCTCTTATGAGGCTTTTTGGTCCCAACCACATGAATTGTGATGGCCAATAAGGAAAACTCTCATAGAGGTCACGGGTAATGCAAATGAAGACCCAAATATGAGTGCAAGTGTGAAAATGTAAGAAGAATGCAAAATAAAATAAAAATAAAAATATAAATGTAAGTGCAAGTGTGCAAATGTAAGAAAAGTGCATGTGTGCCAATTGAGAAAATAAAGGTGTTTGTGTGCAAGTGGATGAAAATATGGTATAATAGTAATAAATGCATATAAGTGCAACTGGGTGCAATTTGTGAGGTAGAAAATAAATAAGTGATAGGAAAAGAAAAATGTACAAACATGGCATGTGGATTGAGAAAAAATATAAGTAGTAAAAGAATGTGGATAAAGAAGGTGAGGAAGTGATATGATAAAAATGAGAGTGTATGAACCTAGAGGGATGCATCAAGTCGGGTACAGAAATGACTCCTAACTTTGTGATTTTAATTTTCCCTTTTGATAGAAGGAATACAAGCGTGCTAAGGTTTAGAAAAGCCACACTCGTCTATATCCCATATTTAAGGGGTAACTCTCAAGCAAATGTACCTTATAACTAGCATGGAGATGCAAAAAAGCCTAAAATGAAAGGGAAAGGGTTGGAGGGGCATGCCAAATGCTAGAAAACTAAGAAAAATGTATGAAATGTAGTGAGACATGCAAGTATGTACTAACGAGAGGGGACAACCTATTGGATCTAGCATTGGACTAGCCCTCTTCTAAAATTCTCTCACAAGCATTGGACTTGCGAGAGCTCGAGGGGAGAGACCATGGCCAGCGACGCATTCATCCATCACATTCATCTATGACTATAGAAAGCAAGTAGACATGCCAATCACCATTAAACACGTAGCACATAACACTTAGCATGCTCGACTAAATGCAAGAGCCTAATAAAGCAAATTAACACGTAGCAACAAAAGCAAGCAATCAAGCTAATGAACCTATTACATTTGCTAACTAAAACAAATGGGGAAGAGGAAAAATGAATAAAAATGCTCTCCAAGCCCTAGCTATTACAAGCCAAGAGGTGTACACATACCCCATAAAAGAATAATTTAATAAAAGCAAAAGTAAATGAAATAAATGAAAGGAATTAAGGAAAGGCAAGGAAAGCAAAGTAGACATGCAATTCTCACTTAGCACGTTGGATCACATAGAGGAGAGACAAAAAAGGATAAAAGAAGTTATACCTTCCCGTTTGTGATGTTAGTAAAGTGAACAAGACTTAACTTGGGCTAGAGTCACCAAAGAAAGAGATAACTTGGGCTAAAACCGTCAAAGCAAGGGATTAGTGCACCACTTTAAAGATAAGTAGAATAAAAGGCAAAAAGGAAACTCAGAACACCTTAGAAACTTCAAAAGGGGTATTAACAAACCACCAAAATTTTCCCTAATTGCGACTTAAATGAAATCAAATAATGCATAATTTCCAAGAAAAGCAAATATTAATCACATTTTCGAAATAGAAAAACTACCGAGGACCCAATTGCAAATATTAAACAATCACTCAAACCCAATTTAAACATTTTGGAAAACTTCAAAGGCCTATAAGCAAAGAAATAATCACGTAGTGGTTCAAATTGCAATTATTCTAGGACCTAATTGCAAGAAAACAGAACATAGTTGGGCCTTTGTAGCATTGCTTAGCAAACTAGGGGTCAAGGTGCAATTTTTGAAAGCCATTTGCATGCAAGTTCCATGCAACTACGAAGGAAAAACAAATTTCTGCATCACCTTGCCCTTAAGCTTTCAGCAGCCAACACAAAATCCGAACACCAACTTGTTTTCAAATTCCGATTACAAACCTAAACACACAGCTTTAAACTAGATGCAAACTGTATACTCACCACTATCCAAACAGGCAGAAAAATTAGAAAGATCTCATGCAAAATTCTGGAAAAAACATGCAAGAAAATTTGAAGAACAAAAAAAAAACACTGCTATAACTTTCTTCCCATTTCATCGACACAGACAAGCCAACCAAATATCAGAATTTTTGGGTCAAAAAACAAACGTTGCAAGCCTCACTCATAAATTAAACCAAATATTAAACCTTTATTATGGGATCAGGGCAGAAAATCTGAAAAAACGCCAGGAAAAGAAAGAAAAACCAAAACAGAATGCAGCGAAAGCTTTTACAATGGCAAAGCAAGAGTGCAGCAAAAATTCTTGTCGTTTCTCTGTGATTTTTATAACTTATTAGCGCACCCACAAGACTACACTAGATTTCAAAAGGCCACCATAAAACACTAGATTGAACCATGCAAAATAATAACCCATTCAAGGTTCACTCCAAGTTATGTTCAAACACAGTTTCCTGCTGCAAATTCGCTGCTATGGAATTCATAACGGAACCAGGTAACAAAATCCAAGAAATATCAAGTTTTCAAACCAAGCAACAAGATTATGGAGTTCACGCATCAAGATTCCATCTTGGTACATTTAATGTCAAATTGGTGATATAAAACCAGAACTATCATCTCGTAAGATGGGCAAGAAAAGTGCAGCCAAAGAAAAGAATAATGCAAGCAAGTTTCTCTTCGCTACAACTAACATCTGAACCCAAACATCACTCTCTAATTTCAAGCAAGCAAAAAATACAGCCACTCGACATCTACACTCACACAAAAACCTTCTGCTGCCATTTCATTCAGCCGAAGTCCGCTCATGTGGAAAACTCAGACGAACACCGCTGTAATGATTTCGGCCCATCTATAATCATATTACCCGAATAACATTTCCATTTTTCAGAAGATCTGACTGTATTGCTAATCACAGAAATGCAGAAAAGGAAGAAGCTTGTAGCGAACTGAAGCTAGATTCATCGAAAGTTACTGCCTTTTTAACCCAACCATCTAATCATCGAATATCCACTTGCTCTAAAGCCTTTACATCTCAAAACATCAGAAATCCCAGAAAGGTGAACTACCAGATGTATGTACGAGGAAGGAACAAGAAAACAGATGACATGAAACGAAAAAAAAAACTGCCTTTACCTCAAGACAAGCTCGCTGCTTTTGGAAACGAAAAAAAAACCCCAAGGAACGCTTGTTGCAGAAACTCTTAATGTTGATGAAATCGCTCCTTCTTTCTTGGTTTCCTCTCGGTATCTCCTCAGATTTTTAAGCCGTAAAAACCCTCTCTTTTTCCGTTTTTTTTAGCTTTGCCCGTGACCTTTTTCCCTCCTTTTCTCTCTAGCTTTCTCAACCTCCAGATTCCCTGCTCTCCGCCGTCACTTCCTCCCCTTTTCTTGTTGCTCTCCCTTTTTTTATCTCCGGTTGCTTCTCCTCTCTTTTCTCTCAGACTTCCGCCGCCTGCTAAACCTCCCAGCACTCTGCTAAAACCTCTCCCCTTTTTCTTAATCAGCCGCCAAACACTCTATTCTCTCAACCCCCCCAGCCGTCACTCCTTTCTCTAGTTTTCCTCAAACCCTAGCCGCCCTCTCTAGTTTTCCTCTAGCCGTCTCACGCCCTCTTTTTTTTTCTTCTCTTTTCAAATCAGCCACCTACAAGTGTCTCAATCTCCCCTTCCCTAAGTGATGTGTTGTTCCCATATAAAAAAGACACTTGGCCTATTGTATATTCTCCACTTGTCTAGCATGCAAATTTCCACCTATTTCACACATTTTCCTTATTATATTTTTGTATATTTTCTCTTTTTCCTCTTTTTTTTTCTTTTTTTTCCGATAAAGTTTAATACTAAAACTTTAAAATAAAAAAATTAAAAGACTAATGAGCAAAATGGATAATAAAATAAAATAAAATAAAAACCCTAGAATTGAAACAAATAAAGCAAAAAAAATTATATTAATTAAACCAATAAAATTAAAAAATCAAAAATTTGGTGTCTACACTAGAACCTCAATCTAAGCACGGATTTTAGGAAAAAGAAAACAACATCAAATGGATTTTTGAGGGAGTAGGCAAAGCTTCGTATACCTAGACAGCAAAAGAAGCAGCTTTGAAGGTCGATGAGAGTAGTTTCCCGTGGGTGAAGGCACTTCAGTTCCTGAATTTCTTCCTCCTTGTTCGCTCTCTTCTTCCAGTTTTTCTATCTACCCGTAACCTCCCCCAATCTCCTCTCACAGCCTTTTCCTCTCAGTTTTCTGGTTCTCTCGGTCTCTCTCTCCTTCTATCTCACAGTGGTTCCTCCCCAAACCTAGCCGTCACCTTTTGCTCTCTCTTTTTTCTCTCCCGAAGTTTCTCCCTCTCCTCTGGTTTTTCCTCCGCTCCCCGCCGTCACATACTTGCAGCTTGGCTGCATTTCTTTTCCCAGATTCCTTCTCTTTTTGCCCTCAGCCCCGAACTCCTATTTCTCATCAGTCGTCACACTCCTCTCCAGACTCTTCTAGCTTTTCTCAGCTTTTTATATAAGAAGCTCATACCCGAAACCTAGCATCTAAGGCGCAGAAATAAACTCAATTCTTTTTGCATTTTTTACATCCTTAGATCTTCATGGTTTCTGATAAACCTTAGATCAAGCCAAGTGGTTTTTTGTTGGGATCATGAAACGGAGGAGAAAAAAAGTAAAACAATGGAGCTTGAATTTTTCTACGCATGCTTCTGATATAAAATTCAGGAGAGGCTTGGATCGTGTGCATCTCAGGGTGCATGAGCTTGCCCCCTTTTGTCATTTTTACTTTTTTTCCTTTTTCTTTTTTTTTTCTTTTTCTGAAATTTAGTATATATAAAAAAATGCTTTTAACCTTAAATCAAATCAAATAAAATAAAATAAGAGACACGAAAACAAAAATAAATAATAAAATAAAATAAAATAAAAACCTAAAATTGAAACAAATAATGCTAAAATTAAATTAATTAAACAAATAAAGTTTAAAATAAAAAATTTGGTGTCTACAAAAAGGAAAGAAGTTGCAACCTAAATTCGTAGGGCCTTATAAGATTCTTCAACGTGTAGGAAACATGGCCTATAAGTTGGAATTGCCACCAAATTTATCTCGGATTCGTAATGTTTTCCACGTATGTATGTTTAAGAAATATCATCCAAATCCGTCCCATGTACTGCAGTCGAAAAATATTGAGATTGATGAGGCACTGACTTATGAGGAGCGGCCAGTGAAACTTCTGGATCGTAAGGTGAAGGAACTAAGGAATAAGCGAATCCCTTTGGTGAAAGTCCTTTGGAGAAATCACGGAGTAGAAGAAGCAACTTGGGAAATAGAGAAGGAGATTCGAAAGAAATACCCAAACCTATTTCCAGATCAAAGTATGAATTTCGTGGACGAAATTCTTTTAAGGAGGAGAGGATGTGAAGACTCATGTTTTACTTCTTAAAATAGTCATTTTTATAATTATTTGCCCTAGTGTTAGTTAATTATATTTTAGTTGCATGAATTTCTTTTAAATTTTACTTTATCGCGCGCAAGTCGAAAGTTCGTGCATTTTACGTTAGAACGACTAAGTGGAGATTTGAGAAATTAATACTAGACTTGTAAGAGTGAGTAATTATAGTGTTAAAGGAATTACATTGGAGAATTAGCATATGAGTGTATCAAACAAGAGAGAAAGTGGTAGTGCATGACACTATTTCAACAACTATTCAAAGTTGACTTTTGGCAAGCTTATTAGTTCCTTTTCCCTCCAATCTTCCAACACAAGTTTCATCACACAAAACCTCTCTCTCTCTCTCCATAGTCGGCCGAACCTCAAGGGAAAAGAAGGGAAAGAAAACTCCCCACTTCTAGCTTTCATTTGGCTTGCAATTCATCATCCAACTTTCAAACACTTAGGAGATTTGTTTTATCTTGGAGCAAGAAGCAATCTTGTGGATTTTCTTGGGAAATTTTGGTGGAGAAATCTGATTTCATCTAGGGTTTAAAGAGGTAACCCTTCATCTCCTTTAATCTTTCCAATTTCTTCAAGATTGAAACTTAGAGTGTGTTTGGATTGTAAGTTATTTGAGATATTTTTACTGTAGCACTTTTTGTGATGTGATGTATGTGAGATAAAAAGGTAATTGGGAAGATAAAAAGGTGTATTGGAAATTGTAATGGTGATGTAAGCAAATATATTTGTGCAAATAACTTACAATCCAAACACACTCTTAGTTTTCATGGGTTTACAACCCTAAGCAAGAAAATAGGTTAGAGGACTTGAGAAAACCATTTATTTTCTTTAAATCATAGGCTAGCGGTCTTGAGGAGGCTTGTAGGTAGCTGACTTGAGGTTTGATTGTTTGGTTGTGGTTGTTTATGTGATATATAGCTTGATTACGGTTAGAAAGCGAAGGAAAAGTTGGAAGAAATTGCAGAGGGAAGCTGGCCGAAAATTCTGTCCATGTTGTCCTGTTGGTATTTCAAAACTTTGATACTTGGTTGGCTGTGAAATTGATGGATATATGTTGTATATTGTGTGTACAAAGTGCCTCTCAAAAATCGTATCGAATGGTTACTCAAAACTTGAGTTTTGGAAAAGTTTCCAATCTGGAAAAATGTATAGCAAGGTACCCGGACAGTGGCCCTTTGTCTAAACATAACTTTTTGTACAAAAGTTAAAATTGAGTTCGTTAGCGGGATTCAAAACTAGATATTCAAAACTAATTCATTTTGAGTGATCCGTGTCGACTCGGCAAAGTCAGCTGTTCTGTTTTGACTGGCTGTTTGAATGAAACTGGGAAGCTACATCTTGTGGTTCGATTTTGTCCCACTTGTGAAAAAATTTTCAAAATGATGTCTTTCTGATAAATTGTAGAATTTTGAACCTAGTTTCCAATGCCATAAACTATTTTCAATTTGGAGTTGTATAGAGTTAGATACGGCTTGATTTCGAAAACCTCACCTTAACCCTCCATGTGTCCTAACACCTCACCTTCTAGGTGTTGTGTTGTCAAAAAAATAAAGAGACACTTGTCCCTATTGCATGTGTGCCACTTGGCCACTATTCCCCTAATACACTTGTCAAATGATCCTCTATTACACTTGTCTTCTTATTTTATTTATTATATAGTTTCTAAAAACAATTCAAGTAAACAAAAGAAACAAAATGTTAATTCCTAATTGCATTGCACAATTTTCATTTATCTTAAAGATATTGAATCTAAAAAGATTAAAGACTCGCCTCGCTTCGGGCATTCCAAAGGAACCGACCATGTTTCTTTGTCAAGTCGGTTAAGGGACCGGCCAATTTGGAAAGTCCTTGATGAAACGCCTGTAATATCCAACCAGCCCTAGAAAGCTACGGATCTCGGTGGGATTTTCTGGCCTCTTCCAATTAGTCACAGCCTCTACTTTCGCCGGGTTAACTGAAATACCCTCTTGAGAAATTACGTGTCCCAGAAAAGAAATTTTCTCCAGCCAAAATTCGCACTTGCTGAACTTGGCGTATAGTTGATGGTCTGTTAGGGTTTGTAAGACAATCCTCAAGTGCTGCTCATGCTCTTCACGTGTCTTGGAATAGACTAGAATGTCGTCGATGAAGACTACAACAAATCGATCCAGGTAGGGCTTAAAAACCCTATGCCTTAAATCCATGAAGGCGGCAGGAGCATTGGTTAGTCCAAAGGGCATAACTGCGAACTCGTAATGCCCATATCTCGAGTTGAAGGCGGTTTTCGGAATATCCTCCTTCCTGATTAATAACTGGTAATACCCTTGACGGAGATCCAGTTTCGAAAAGACCACCGCTCCCTGCAACTGATCAAACAACTCATCTATGTGGGGCAGTGGATACTTATTTTTCACCGTAATATTATTCAGGCCCCGATAATCGATACACATCCTCAACCCACCGTCCTTTTTCTTCACAAACAGCATAGGGGCTCCCCAAGGAGACCCACTCTCTTGAATGAATCCCCGCTCCAAAAGATCCTGTAATTGCAACTTTAGCTCCTTGAGTTCAGCAGGAGCCATTCGGTATGGTGTTTTTGAGATATGTGAGGATCCCGGTAGCAGGTCTATTTTGAATTCAATCTCTTTTTCCGGAGGTAGAGCTACTAACTCATCAGGGAATACGTCCGGAAATTCCTTTACTATGGCAACGTCTTCCACCTTTAACTTATCCGTGGGGGTATTAATCAGAAAGGCTAAAAATCCTTGCGCCCCTCTACTTAGCAGTTTCCTAGCCCAAATGCCCGAAATCAAAGCAGATGAGGCTAACCTACCCCTTATATCCAACCTTATGTTGCCTCACCAAGGATGCGGAATTCTACCACTTTTGTTTTACAATCCAGTTGGGCATTATACTTGGCTAGCCAATCCATACCCAATATCACATCATACCCTTTGAGGACTAAGCTTATCAAGTCCCCTAACAATCTCTTCTCTCCTACCCACACTTCACAATCCTTATAAGCCATACTAGTAGTCAAACGTTGATTCTCCATAGGTGTACTAACTTCTAGGTCGTATGGTAAACTAGCAGGTTTTATATCGATGCCACACATGAAATCAGGATTAACGAAGGAATGAGTAGCACTAGGATCAATTAAAACTTTGGCAAAGCGGTGGAAAATAGGGATCGTACCTTCTACGACCTCCGAGGAATCTGGGACCTGTTAGGGCTCTAAGGAATACACTTGAGCTGGCACATTAGATTTGGACCCATCTCTCCTAACTGGTCCAACATTGGCCTTTGGCGCGGTTTGAGCTCCCTTTTCGTCTTGTTTTAAGAGTGGACAGGTAGCAAGCTTGTGGTCTGCGCTTCCGCAACGCAGACATTTATCTCCCTTCTTCCAGCAATTATCTTCGGAGTGATTCGGCTTTCCACAGTATCCACAAGGCCCACGGGATGCCGAACCGAAACCCTTTTGGAAGTTTCCGCCTTGGCCTCTTCCGGCTGAGCCACCCCTGGACTGAGCCCCTCTGCCGAAACCGGTCTATCGTCCACCGCCAGCTCCTCGTCCGAACTTGGAGGGAGTACTTTTATCTCCTTGTCCAGAGCTGCTTCCAGGAAAACTCCGCTTCTTCGCCTAGAAGTTCCGTACTTGGACCCTAGCACTCTCTACTCGTTGGGCTTTCTCAACGGCCTCGCTAAAAGCATTAATTTGAGCCACTGCGAGGTCCTTCTGAATCTCCACGTTTAGGCCCTGGATAAAATGCCTAATTCGCCGTTGCTCTGTCACGATCAACTCAGGCGCAAATTTGGACAGGCAGGTGAACTAGCTCTCGTATTCCGCCATCGATTGAGCTCCTTGACGGAGTCGGATGAACTCATCTTCCTTCCTCTCCTGAACCAGAGGAGGGAAGAATTTCGCGTTAAACTCTCTCATAAAATTTACCCAAGTCCTGGGCGTTTATTCCCGTTCCCATTTTTGCCGTATGACATTCCACCAGGAACGGGCTGCCCCTTCCACCTGAAAAATGGTAAAAGTCACCTGCCGTTCTTCGGTATAGTGCAGGGCAGCGAAAATGTCTACCATCTTTTCGAGCCACCTTTCGGCGACATCCGAATCAGGTCCCCCAATGAACTTGGATGGAGCAAACTTTTGAAATCGTTCGAGAGCTCTGTCTTCGCTCTCGACATGATTGCCAGGGTTTCCAGGATTAGAGTTTGGATTCTGGCCTTGTTGCTGCACCACTTGTGCCAGCAGGTTGGTCATTTGCTGCATAGCGACAGCTATCTGTACATTGGGATCAACTCTCGGTTCAGGATTGGGTCCAGAGGAGGTTTCCCCAGCACCCCGGTCTGGCGTAGGTTGCCTATTCCCGCGCCCACGCCCTCGTCCACTACGTGTGCCTTCCATAAGTTCTATTTGATCTAGACAAACGTACTATAACAATAAAATGACAATGCATGTAAGTAAAATCCCAACAACTTTTACAACCATATATATACATTCCAAACAAGGTAACAACACACATATAAACAACAGGCAGTCAAGTCAAGTACAATCATGGACAATCCCCAAGGGAATGGCCTCATTAAAAGAAATATACACGTAACTAATCTATACGTACAAAATGATTAGCTAAGGCTTTTTCCCTATCCGTCCCATGTACAGAAACAAAACTATCTCAAAAACCCTAGGAGTCGTAACCTAGTCCGACGACGAGCTAGTAAACCCACCGGACGGAGTGGATCCAACCCCAGCCTCAGGCCCCGCACAAGAGTCCTCGTCACTCACGCCCTCGACCACGTTAGTACAGAGGTTCAGGATCGAGGCAGCTCGAACTTTCACCTTTCGGGCTCTCTTAGACTCGCGCTCACGGACTTCCCTAAGCTGAGTGCAGAGGTCATCCACCCTATCCTCTACCTCTAGCACGTCGTATTCCAAGCCCTTAATACGCTCGGCCTGTCTCTCATTGGCCGCCCTAAGCTGGGTCACCTCGGCCTCAAGTCGAGCATTCTCTCCGGTCAACTCCTTACGCTCCGCGGCCACGGCCAACACTAGAGCGTTAGGGTAAGCATACTTATGTCGGCACTCACACCGTTTGAGGCGGTTAGCCGGGCTCTAACGAACCACGGCCCCTCTTGGCCGAATCTGGTATGGGATCACAGGAAGCGCTTCACGAGGTCTCTCGCCCAGAGGACTATCACTAGGCTCACCCTGTCCGGCATCCTACACCAAAAGAGCAATTAACCATAAATAAGCTTAAAAGCCATAAACAAAGAACCCTCAAATCAAGCAATTCTAATACACCCAAGCCAATTCAAACCTAGCCTCTGATACCACCTGTGACAGCCCCACCTTCCCCTAAGGCGAATCAAAGGGGTTAGCGGACTGCCTGCCCAACTCTCGCCAGGACTAACAGTGCAGTTTAGAGCGATATAAGGCGTTTCGAAACTTACAAACCCGCGTAAACAAGTCAAAATGTCAAAAAAAAAAAGAAACCGGAGTCGGTCATGAATAGTAACCGACACGTCAAAACCCAACCGACCACCAAGCAAATATTTACATGTTGGAATTAAGCATATACAATCCAAAGTGGCATGCAAAAGTTATTCAAAATGGATACAATTATGGTTTGCCAAATCAAAAGACAAACGGACCCAAAAGTACATATAGGGTTTCAATAAATGAGCTATACAAAAGATATGTCCAACTAGCTCAAATCGGCAACCAAATCTCAATTGCAGTCCAAAAGTATTTATTTTCCTGTAAGGAAAACAAAAGGAATAGAGTGAGCCAATTGCCCAGTGAGATAATACTACTCAAGCAACAAAGTTCATAGATGCATCAAGCTTTTCAGTCCAATTCATCAAAAGTAAATAAAGGCACCCATCAATAAGGATGATAAAAGGATACGGGCGGCTCTCAAGAGTCCTTTTCCTCGTTTGCATTCTTGATCGGATCTCATTGACTCTCCGTCAATGGTTAAAAGTAACCAACCGTAGACTTCACTTTACTTTCATTCCTTCCACCTAACATTCCCCTACCGAGCCCGAACTCCAAACACTTGCACTGTGGTATTACTCGAGTATACCGGAATCAAGAGTCTCTCATACTACAAGATTCCATATAACATTTCCCCAAGGCTCATTAATTGTCACGACCAAGCCCTCGCCGGCTCGATTCAATCAACTACCAATGGGGTTGAGCTCAATGATAACAATCATGGTCGTTGGATACGCGTCCAAACAACACCAAGTCATGTATTTTCATTTCATGTAACATTCCAATAACATGAGAAATAAGTGAGAGTGATAAAGTACACCCTCACTTCAATCAATATCAATGGTACAATAAACATTTAACTCATCAAGTTCAAGCATCAAAGCCATATAGTAACACACAAGTGAGTAGTACACTCACCAAGCTTGCAAATGGTGTTTCATACACTTCCGTCAAAAGAACGTCATGAACCACCGTCACGCCCTAAAACATGCAAAAAGTACAATGAGACTCGATAACGAGTCATAAACCAATGCCAAATACGACCCCAATAGGGTTCCATAAGCATATACAAGCATTAGAGAAAACCAGAAAAATCCGGAAATAGAATTAGCTTTAGCCCTGAAAAAACAGTTTTTGACCTCATTTTACGGTAATGGCACCAAAGGCACTACGATTATCGGATGAAGGTGCAAGACCCACCCTTTCAAAACTAAGAGATAGGGCTACAATGTTCCAGAAGGCAACTCTGTCCAATTTTGAGTGTAACAAGGTCAAAAATACATGATACTACACCAGAACCAGAAAAATAGATTCACAAAACGCATTCTGGTGTAAACATCATAAAACAAGCTACCTAAGTCCAAATCCAGTAATTCCAAAGCCATCCAAAAGCTTAGAAATAGGGCTACATTTCATCAGAAGACCTCAACAACCAATTCGGAAACATTTCCAACCAAAATAACCAATTACAGTCGCAGTTCTCAAGTTCGGGTAGAAACAGGACAACAAGGGTAATTCCATCTTTTCATAAGCTACGCTACTCCGATTGACCTGAAATTTTGTAGGCACCCTTAAAATATTATTACCTACAACTTTCATGTTTTAATCCAAATCCAATTCGGCCTCTAACCATGAGCTACAAAACCGGGCAGAATGTATAACTTTGAAACCCTAGTTTTTTAATTTTCTTCCAAAACAGAAATTGCTTGCAATTAACCACTTTTCCCACCTCCTAGCTTCATTACATACCAATTCCAATCATCATACATGCCCACATAATCATATTCATATTAAATCAGAAAAATCACCAATAATTATAAAACTTCACCAATTCAACCAAAAATCAAAATTAATCCATAAACTTGCATCTCATACTATCACCAAGCATGAATTAAACATCATTAGAGGGAGGAAAGGAGTCCTTCACCACTCACCTTGGTAAAACAAGAGAGAGAGCAATTAACCACCTTAGCTTTCCCAAACAACTTCACCAAACACCCCACAAACACTAAGTGAAGAGGTTTTATGGAGTAATTGCAAGTTTAAGTGGTTGATTTGGTAGATTTGAGCAAGATTGAAGGTAAGAAAATGGAGTAGTTTTTCTTCTTTTTGCTTGAGAGAGAGTCGGCTTCAAGAGCTTGAAATGAAGCTAATTTTTGGTGATTTTTGGTTTATTTGGTTATTTGGTCAAATTGTCAAAAACATGAATAATTGTCATAACTCAAGACTTAATCATAGGGTGACACTTGTCAGCCTATTTAATGCATCAATATCCTTTTGTTCCCTCTCACTCTAATCCATAAGGTATCCTCTAATTATCTCTTAGCACCCGATAAATTAAATCTAGTATCCGAAACTTAACCTAATTGGTCGAATTTTTTCAAACTTTCCACACTAACTGGTCCCACGTCTGATATATACTCTTAATTTCTCAAAACCTATTCGATACTAGAAAAATCATCCAAAAACTATATCTGCTCATTAAAAATATCTAGAAATTTTCCTAATCACGAAAATACAGAAAACAAGCCATGAAAGATAATAAAACCTAGAAAATGGGAAAAATTACGGGTTCTCACACATTCACCATTTGTAACAAAATCACAGAGCACCAGCTCCAAATGGTAAAAATTGGAAATTGGGATCTGGGATGTGGGGACTGGCTTCTTTTAGATTTTAGATACTCTTGATTCCTTTTCCTTTTTTTCCCCTTTTTAACATTTGGGAAGGGGATTGCCTTCCTCTTGTCTTTTTTTTCCCTTTTGTGATACACCAGAACTTATTCAACCTAATTGCTTCTTGGGAAATAATTTTTATCCCATTTTGCAGAAAAGAAGAAAACCATTTTTCTTATTTAAGGGTTTAACATGGTGGGTTTGAAGTTTAACTTTGGAATCTGCTTCTATGCGGAAGTACAAAAGCCCCCTAGATGCATTTGCTCAGATCTTGAAGAATGAGGGTGCAAGGTCTCTCTTCAAGGAAGCTGGTGCAAACATCTTACTGATTTTGAAGAATGAGGGTTCAAGAGTTGGTTTTTTTCCTCAAGATTTCAAAGATTAGGCAATGAGAAAATCCCCCATCTCGGAGAAGCTTCAACCTATCCAACAAATCAGAGATTCCAAAATAGTTGGTAAACCCATCTCAGATTTGGGCACAAAATCACAAGAGTCTGATGGAAAGTTCAACTTTGAACATGAAATATGCATCCGTTAGAATATGGAGTACCTTCTGCAACAGTTGTGTCAATCCTGAATCTGTTAGGTGAAATGCTAACTGGACTTATTTATTGCATTGGTCAACACGGGAAAGATGAGAAGGAGACCTTTGTTAGTGGAAGCACAGTTTACTCGTATGGAAAAGCCCAGACAGTCATTTTCCAGATTATGTCAAGGTCCCCACCATGAAGACTGGCTTTCCATCTCATGCTTTATTTACGATTGGAAAAGGTAAGTAATGATAAAGGGTGTTCTTTGTTACAAATGGTGGAAGTGGGAGGAGGAGGAAGAAGAAAGAAAAAGGGAGAGGAAGGAGACTGGAGGTGGAGGTGATGGCGGTGGGTGGCAATGTAAGTGATGGATGGTTGTGGGTAAAGAAGAATGAGGGCATAAATTTTTTAAAAGCTGTGCAGATGAATTTGTGCCTCAAAAAGTTGATTTCCGTCTTTCCTAACGGCACAAATGCACGGAATGACTAAAATGGTACTAGTTCAGTGACATTTCGTGCTAATAAAAAAGTTTAGTGACTAGAACCGACAATAGTTTAGTGACATTTCGCGCAATTCGCTCAAATTAGTAGATTATGTGTGTGGGTTTGTTAAGTTGGATCTCGAGCCAAGTGTATAGGAGCATTGGATTAAGACAGGAGTAAAATAAGAGAATGTTTCGATTTAAGGGCGTTGAGCCATTATAAAAAAAATGGCAAGTGTATTTGGGCCAAAAAAAATAGTATTGAGCCAAGTGTATAGGAGCGTTGGATTAATGATAAGTGACTAATTTACGTAATAATTGTATGACATTTTATATTATTTTTAGTCACTTTGGTTACATTATTGGAAGAAAATGAATCATTTTTGCTATAATTGGTGAAAAATGCTTTTAAGTGGTTAAATGAGGTTTTTATCATTTTTTACTTGGAATTTGTGCATTTTGACAGTTTTGACACATTTTCATATTTTGGCTATAAATTGAGCTAGAATGATCGGATTCAGATGATTCTTAAACCAATTTGAAAATAAGAGATAGATCTACAACTTTGGTGAAGACATCTGAATCCAATTTGAAGGTTTTCTAGGTCAAAAAGCCGAATTACAGTAGCTAATTTCTATTGGTCGAAGCTAAAATAGGGCAATGAGTAGTCAAGGGTATTTTGCTCATTTCTCAGCCTACACAGATCCAAATGAGGTTTTCTTGATGAATTGGAAAGCTAACTCAGAGGGCTACAAGTTTCATGTTTTGGTCAAGAGCTAAATAAGCTTTTATCATCAAGAAAGGTTCAGTTGAAATTGACGTAAAATCGGAGCAGAGCTAAAAATTGAACAAAAGTGCACCAAAATGTCATTGTAGCAATTCGGCCAGAACTTGGCCGGATTTGTGGCCAGATTTCTGGCCGGATTGTAGTCAGTAAAGGCTGCACTTAATGCGGAAAACTCAATTTCACCTCCACTAAGTCACATGTGAGAAACATCAGATGTGAGAACCCGTAAAACCCTAATTATTTTCCTAGGGTTTATTTCCCCTTAATTGCATGTTTTCTGCATTTTCTGGCGTAGAAATATTTTCTTAGTGAATTTTATGAGCAATTATAGTTTTAAAATGATTTTCCTAGCATTGGAGAAATTTTAGAAAATTAAGAGTAAATAGTGGACGTGGGACCCACTAGTGCGAAAAGTTCGGAAAAATTCGGCCAATAAGGTTAAGTTTTGGATACTGGAGTTAATTTATCGGGTGTTAAGAGATAAGTAGAGGATGTTATTTGGATTGGTATGAGGGGGAAACAAAGAGATAGAGATTCATTTATGAAGTGACAAGTGTCACCATTTGATTGGTTGGACACTATTCACTTTTTGACTTTTTTTACCAAGTGATTAAATATCTTAAAATTTCACAAAAATCACCATTTCTTCTCTCTCTCATGGCCGAACCTCTTGCAAGGAAAAGGAAGAAAACTTCTCCAAGTTTCAAGCTTCAAACTAGCTCAAATCTTCCAAGAAAATTACTTAAACTAGTTTCTACTCCATAAATTCCCTCTAGTTGGTGCTAGTAAGTGATTTGGTGAAATTTTTTGGAGAAGCTAAGGTGTCCACAATCCCTCTCTCTCTTGATTTCTTGGTAAGTGTTGCTTGAAACACCCTACTACATCTAATAATGCTTATTTTGTGCTTAATGGGGGCATGAGAGAAGGAATATATGATTTGTTTCTTGATTTGGCTTGTTTTGGTGAAGTTTTTATTTTATTGGGAATTTTTCTGGTTTAATATGATCTTGATGTTGGGGGCTTGCATGATGAATTGTAATGGTTGGAAATGGCTCTAGTGGATGTGAAATGTGGTTAAATGCAATCAATTTTGGATTTGGTGTGAAATTTGAAAAGTTAGGGTTCTTGAACCCCAATTCTGTCCGGTTTTAGATCACTGGGTTAGAGGCCGAATTAGACTTTGCTCAAAACATGAAAGTTGTTGGTATTGATGTGATGGAGATTCCTGTAAAATTTCAGGTCATTTGGATTAATGTAGAATGAGTTATGACGAAGTTACTGTAGCTGTTCTGCTTTGGACAGAATGCGAAAACTGCGATAGTAATTGGCCATTTTGACTGGAATTGGTTTGGATTCTGGAGTTGGTGTCTTCTGATGAAATGTAGCTGAGTGTCTTAGCTAACATATGCCTTTGGAATTTCGGCATTTGGACTTGTATGGACTGAGATATACTGATTACAGTTTTCTGTGTTTTGCAAACCTGTTTTGGGAATTCTGGGTTAGTATTTGGCATTTTCGACCTAGTTAAGCTAGGAACTGGATCGAGCGACCTTCTACATTGTTGTAGCTCTGTTTAATAGCTTCGAAAAGGTGGGTCTTACACCCCCATCCGATAACCGTAGAGAATTTGACGCCATTACCGCATAATGAGTGTAAAACAGTTTTCTATTTGGGGCCAAGACTAAGGCCATTTTCTAATTTCTGGTTTGCTATTATGCTTATATATGTATATGAAACCCTATTGGGGTTGTGATTGGCATGGCTTTATGAAACCCTATTGGTTGGCATGGTTTTAAGGCTTACTCTTATTCCGGTCATTTTCTAGCTAACTTTTGTACTTGTACTACTTTGAGCCTAGTGAACGGCTTTTGGGAATGAGATGACTTTTGTGTGAGGTGTTGGGACTGATTTGAGGAAATAATGAAGCCTTAATGGCTGGAAAAGTAAGAAATTTAGGGGAAGTGCTGCCCGATTTTCTAGGCCGTTTGGTTCTTTAAGTTGGATTTGCCTTTTGGTAGAATGAAAGGCTTTTGGGTTGTTTGCGCCTAGGTCTTCATGCTACCTTTTCGTTTCCAAGAAAATCATGTTTTGCACCCTTGCATTAGTAATTATTTGGCGAGGCATACGACTAGTAGTCGAGCCTCACATGTGCATTCTGTTTACTCGATTCTGGAAGTAAAACCTTCAATTGGTTTATTTTGATTATTTTAGGGTTTCTTGGCGATTAAGGCCAATCTGAAGTGAAAACTTTTGGAGTTGAGCCGGTGAGTGTACCACTCCCCTCCATTGCTGTTTAACTTGATTTCTGCTCTGCAATCTATTTATTTGTTCGAGACAGGGGTGTACTTTATCACACTCGTTCTCTAGTCTGTTCATATGCCAATTTACTATGCAAAATTTGAATCTGTTATCTGTGTCTGCATCTGTTCGGATTTCTATGACCTATGAGCTCAATCCTGTGGCTAAGTTATTCGAGTCGGGCCGGCAAGGGCCTGGACGATTAGATAACGAACCACGGTAGTCTGTTCGGGGATTTTTGGGTATTGAGACCCTTGATTCCGGTATACTCGAGTATTACCATTTCTGTTCGGTTACGGTGAGCGGGCCCGGTAAAGGGGTGTTTGGTGGACGGAATTCGGTGTAAAGAGGGGTCTACGGACGTTTTGGTTCTATATACGTTGACGGAGAGTCAACCGGTTTGGATCAAGTACTGCGCTGGAAATTTGGCTCCTGAGAGCCACCCGTATCCTTCTGATTTGAATCATTAGTTCCTTTGCTTTACATCTGACATGTGTATCTGATTTGTTAAATGTGAAATGCCATGACTTTATTGCTATCTGTTTGGTACCTCATTGAGCGCAAGCTCACCCCGTTCTGTTCCTTTTGTTTTCCTTACAGGAAAATAAATACTTTTGGACTGGATTTGATAATCGGTTGCCGACTTGAGCTAGTTGGACATATCTTTTGTATAGCTCATGTATTAAAACCCTAAATGTACTTTTGGTCCGTTTCTCTTTTGGATTTGGCAAACCGTACATGTATCCACTTTTGAATCACTTTGGTATGCCCCTTTTGGGAAGTATATGCTAACTTGTGAGATGTAAATATTTGCTTGACGTTTGGTTGGGTTTTGACGTGTCGGTTCCTCTTCATGGCCGACTCCGACTTTGTTTTTTTTCTTATTTTGTGGGTTCGACTGGTTTTCACGCGGTTGTATGACCCGAAAAGTATTAGATCGCGCTAATCTGATCCGTAGTCCTGGCGAGAGCTGGGCAGGCAGTCCGCCAACCCCTTTGGTTCGCCTTAGGGGAAAGTGGGGCTGTTACATCAGACATGTGAGAAACATCACCAGCTGTAAAAGGGAAGTGAAAGGCCTTCTTTCATCTTTATATAATCAAAACTTGCAAGATTGAAGGAGAATAGAGAGAGATACGGGAGAACTTGGAGAGTGCAGAGATGTAGCTCTTACATCTTCTGAGTGTTAGATTAGTTTTAATGTAGATTAGTATAGTTCATCCATTCTTGTATATTGGCTAGATTAGGATGAAGACGGAGATGAAGAAGGAGGAGTTGAAGCTCAAGTGACATGGGTTATCTCTTCTCCAACTCTTTATCTTTTATACTTGATTCCAAGTTTAGTTAATATGCAAATTCTGAATTTTGTGTTTAATATGTATCTTTAAAGTTTATGCCTTGGGTTTGGTTGAACTTTCTATGATTTTTAGCGTTTATTATTTGGTTATTTGATTGCTATTATTTGAACAAGTTATTTAGCACTTTGGCTCATTAAATCATGATTAATCTGGTACCATTAATTGTGATTATCTAAGGTGTTGTTTCTGCAATGAAAATTGAAATTTAACATTAGTTCAAGAAATGCTAAACATAGGGAGTACAGTCACGAAAGTAGAGGTGCACCTATGTGGTTTTAGTGATTAATTTCATGTAATTTCATTGAAAAAATGAACTTATAGCTAATTTCATGACCATGAGAATAGGTATGGATTAGTTATAAGTATAGTTGATTCACTACAAAGTAGCTTTCATATGCATAAGGAAATTACACCATAAGTAGCCTAGATAGTAGTACTCAATGATCCAAAAATGGCAATTGCATGAGTAGTTAGGGATACCACAACCTAAGGAGCTTTCATTTGTTATTTTCTTGCATAAGTTCAGTAGGTTTCATTTCTTATAATACATTGATAGTCTAAATAATAGAGAAGCTTTAGTAGTGCAGATAATTGCAATCTTTCTTGTGGGATCGACCCTTAATACCCTATACTCGCTCACGATTCGTATACTTGCGATAAATCGCGTGTGGGGTATTTAGGAGTTTATAAATGTAAAACTTGATTAGGATGAGCTTAATGTTATATGTATACCCTACGCCCGTCAAGTTTTTGGCGCCATTGCCGGGGAAGATTTAGCAATATCAGTGTGAAGAACAACTTTATTAGTTTAGACATTTTATTAGTTATAGTGTGAATGTTATTTTCTATAATTTTAGTGTTTTATGTGTGTATGTGTTTTATCACCTATTCTTCTTACTAATCTTGCTATTTAAGTCGTTTAAAAGCAATTTTAGGTGATGAGGAGGATAGATCAATTTGGAAGACAATGCTTGAGAAGTGGAAGATTGGCAATGGATGGTTACCAAGTGCAAAACTTCTTCAACAGAGGTAACCAAGAATTTACTAAATGTATGTCTTTTGAAGATGGTTTAAGGTGCTTAAAGACTAAATTTGATGTTATGATGTTACAAATTCAAATGGATACAATTATGCATGAAATTGAGCAAGGGAGGAATGCCAATGCTTTTAATTCTTATCATGTGATTTGTGACTTGTGTGGAGGTTATCATGCCACTAATACATGTATGTAAGCACAAAATGTGGATTATGATGATGAATTAGAGCATTACCATCCTTGTTTTGATAGATATAGTGCTAATTGGAGCAATTTTCCTACTTATGGTTGGGATAATCAATGTACATATAGTGATTATCCATATTTTTATGATTACCAACCTGAAAGTGTTCAATATGAATCAAAACCATCTTGGGAATTGGCAATAGAGAAGTTAGCTAATGCACCTCTACCTTGGGAATTAGAAAGTGAACCATTAGTTAATGATTCTAATGCATCTTGGGAGCTAGCTGTAGAAAATTTTTCTAATCAATTTGATTCAGCAATAGAAAAGCTAGCAAATGCAACTTTCGACCATTTTGATAAGATTGAGGAAAGAATAGATGAATTATCTTCTCACTTTGGTAGAATACATGAGCAATTGAATGCATTGTGTGAAATTATTTCTTCTAATGATATGCAAAATGATCCTAACATGAATGGTAGGAATGTTGTATGTGAAAATGGATTGCATTTTGATGAAAATGATGAATCTCGATTGTGTTTCAATGAGCAAATATCCATTTCACATGATAATATCTTAGGAACTAACTTCGAACCTCAAGAGGTGAGTTTTAATGACTCATTTTTCACCCCTCTTGAGGAATGCATTGAAGGTATATTTTCTAAGGGTATTGCTGCCCAAGATACTCTCATGGCATTTCCTTTGGTAAGTTCTCAAGTGGTGCATATTCAAGATAATATCTATGAAATACTTGGGATTGGTAAGTCACTTTCATTTCTCACATTATTAGATCATGTGACTTTTGCTTTAAAGTCACCATTTAATGATCCACCAAGGTCTAAAATGGTGGATTATTCGTTAACTAAACCTCCTTGATAATGAGATGATATAGTCAAACTAATTACTATAAAGAAGCGCTAGTTGGGAGGCAATCCAACGATTTCTTATTTTTAGTAAGTTTTAGTTGTTTAACCAGTGTTTTTGTATGTTTTGTATGTAGACACCAAATTTTTGGTGTAATTTCATTTATTGTTTATTTTTAGTTTTTTATTTATCGTGTTAGTTTTATTCGATTGTTAGTTTTTAGTTTCTAGTTTTATTTTTATCTTTATTTTTAAGTTTTAGCATAGAATTTCTTGAAAAAAGAGAAAAAAAGAAAAATCATAAAAAGAAAAAAAAGGAAAAAGAAAAATAGCAATTTTGTTTTATTTGGCTTTATTTATCTATTTTTAGTCATTTCTACTTTATTTATTTTATTTTCGTTTGGTTCATTTAGAAAAAAAAGGGAAAAATGAAAATGGAAAATGAAAAATGAAAAATGCACATTGTTGTTTCTAATGTTAATTAATTTGTTTTGTTATTTATTTTTACTGTTTTCAACTTTGTTTAATTAAGTTATAAAAAAAAAAAAAAAAGAAGAGTCACGCATGCCAAAAGCTGCGTGTTGCCGCAGCTTGCAAAGAAGGACTTGGCAGCCCTTTGGCTGTAATTTCAGAGGAAGTGGCTGGGTTGTAGGGTTGAGGAGTCCCATATAAATAGCAAAAAGAAGGGCAGCCGCAAAAAAAAAAGGGGGGATAGTCGACTGAAAAAAAGGGAGAGAGGTTGACAGCTAGAATCTGGGGTTGAGGGTTTGGAAAAGGAAAAACCGACAAAAGAAAAATCTGAGAAAAGTCTGTGACTTGAGAGGAGGGGGACGGCTGGAGAGTTTGGGATTGGAGAGATAGAGTGAAGAAAGGAGCGACCGAGAGAGAGACCAGGGGAGGCGGCTGGAGTTTGATAAAGGAGCAGAACTGAGAAACCGAAACAAAAAGAAGGGATCTGGTGGGTAGCTGAGGGTCTAAGAGGGTTGGACAAAAGGAAAACCGAGAAGATAGCGGACAGCCAGAGGAACCAACCGAGAGAGAGATCTGAGGGGCCTGTGAGGAGGAGAACAGAAAACGGGAAAACCGCGAGAAAGAAAGCTGAGAGTGACGAACTAGACGAGCAAGGAAGGAAAAACGTAGGCCGAGAGCTTGGGAAGGAGGAAGGAGGCAGGCTTCGGACCTGAAGATAGGAGCTTGCAAACTGGACTCGGTGAATTTTGCTCATCCCAGCATATTCACGGTGATTCGGATCCAAAAGGCAGGAAAAGAGGTAGTCTTAAACCCTATTTTTGTTTTGTTTCTTCTAAAACTAAACGTGGGCTTCTTGTTTGATTAGCATGACTAGTATCTGGGCCATTAGAATGCATTGTTTGTCTGCTGAATGCATTGTTTGTTAGCATAACTTCAGTAGTTGTGTTTTGAACGTGTTTGATTGGGGATTCGTCAGCTAAAAAGCTATCAGCTTTTGCGTTTTCTTTCCTTCATGAAAATGAAATGGGTTGATCCATGGGTTTCCTTTTTAATGATCTCTGATGCTCCAAGTTGTTTGTCTGCTGCCGGTCAGGTGAAAACTCAGGAATTTGTAGAAAGGTCATGAATGAATCTGGGCAAGTTTTTCCCCAGTTCAGATTTTCTTTCCTTTTGTGTGTTTGTTATTACACCTTGATGATAAACTGGGAGTTAGATTTTTTTTGTTGTTTGTTAAATTTTTTTGGTTTGAGATGGGTTAAGATGTTAAAGCTTCATAATATGGTTTGAGTTTTCGGCTTATTGCAGCGAGGTCGGCAAGACTGGTTCCCTTGGGTGATTAAAATGCTATTTTGGTTCGATATTTTTCTGTTGGGTCTGTTCGTTGTTGGATGGTGATACCATTGTGTGCGTTTGTTGTAATTTATTGCAGCAAAGTGTGGTATAATAGCAGGCCACAACCTAAACATGGTTTATAGAATGAGTAAATCAGTCGATGCCCCAAGTTCCTTTTCTTTTGCTGATTCTATGCTCGGTTTCCTTGTTGAAAAGAGTGAAGTAGACAATGGTATTTGGTTGCCTAGCTTAGAGGTTTGATGTTTGGTGCAAAAGTTTAGATCAAAGTCATGCATTCGAACCAGAAATATGTGTTGGTAAACAAAAATGCAGCAGGTTTCATCTTTGGTGGCTGGAACATACGCTTGTTTTCCTCATGGTTTTCATAAGAACTTGCATAAAATGCTTCCAACAACCCATCAGAATTTGAACCCAACATGCTAGAATTTAGTAGAACCCAACATGTATGATTTGTGTTGAGTTGAGTTTTGTGGAATCAGTTGACAAGCTTGCATGTTTCATTTAATTTCGTGTTCATGGCTGTTCTCCTGCGTAAATGGAAGCCGAAAGTTGCAGAAAGTTTCAAGAGTTGCTGAATGGTTTTTGTTGCAGAAACAAAGAAAGCTTCAGTCCTGCAGAAATTCTTCCTCCGCTAGTTTACATGCATGCAAATACTTTTAAAAAAAATTGCAGCACCTCTTTGCATGAAAACTGTTTGTCACAGTAGTATTACCGAGTGCATTGCTTGATCATATGAAGCTCTGGTTTGTCCAGTTTTCTGGTTTGTTCGGCTGTTTGAGTATGATCTGCTGTAAGGTGCAAGGCCACAGCAGGCTGGAATTTGCAGAATGTATTAGTTTCTTCATGTTTTAGTGGCATGATTTCCTTTTGTGTTTTGTTTCTTTGAATGCCAAATTACTGTTTTAAGGTTGGGTCAAGAAAACTTCGTTTAAAGCATGGTGTGAGCCTGAATTCGGTTCTGGAAAGTGAAGCAAAGAATGCAGCAGCCTTGCTCATCTTATTGCAGAGGGCCTTATACGATTTGCATGGTTTTTGCATGCAAAATAACTTTCCAAACTTGCACTTTGGCCCCTCAAGTCTTCTTTTGTTTCACTATGGCCCAAGTATATTGAAAAGCCCATCAAAGTGATCCCTCAACCTTTCTTTTCCCTTTCAATTGAGTCCTAATTTTATGAATCATGGATTGTTTAATTGCTTAAATACTTTCAATGGGTCAAATTCATGTAATTAATGGTTAATTCGAGATGCCTTGACCCCTCATATTCCTTCTCCCTTCCAATTAGATCCCAAGGTGGGTGCAAGTTGAGTCGTTATTTGTTATTTGTTTTTTTTTAATTTATTTTGGCACTTTTGAAGTGCTTAAATGTTCTAATTGGGCTCACATGATTGATTAATGTTTGCAATTGGATCCTTTTCACATGATAATTTGCCTCGGTATGCTTTTACGTGAATTGTGGACAAATTTCAATGGATAATTCCAAATGTCATGGAAGCTTAATAATCTTGGAAGAATTCGTAGTCTTGGTTTCATTTGATTCAGTTTTTCTTAGATAATTTTGTTATTTAATCATAATAAATAATTTATGTGATAGTTTTTCTCTTTTGTGATTTTTGCATTTGATTGTGATGGATTCCACCTTAAGCATTTCAATTTAGCACTCCACTTTAGATTCTTGAGACCTTTATTTGAGACCGAGTTTGCATACACATGCACAGTTTATTCCATGTTTAATGCTCATTTCATGCTTAATTTCCATTTTTGTGTTTAATTTTTGTCTCATGTGATTATTTGATAATTAAAGTGGTACCTTGACCTTTTTATTATTTTGGAGGGTGAATTAGTAATTTCGCTTCATTAGGGCATCGATTCAAGGGAGGTATACTCTATCCCTTATTTTGGCCTTATTTGACCATATGTGACCCAATGTGCTAAGTGTGAATCGCATGCCTAATTTGCTTTCATTACCATTCTTTAGTTCTATTATTTCATTCACTTTTGCTTTATTAAGTTTTTTCTTTTATGGGGTATGTGTACACCTCTTGGCTTGTAATAGATAGGGCTTTGGTCCATTTTCCCTTTCCTCCTTTTGTTTTAGTTAGTGAATGTAATAGATAGGGCTTGGAGGAGCATTCAATGAAGACCTATCGAAGACGTGTGCCTAGCTAGCAAATGTAATAGTTAGGGCTTTAATTGTCTTATGTGTCTTGCATGCTTAGTTGCTACGTGTTAATTTGCTTTGTTAGGGCCTTGCATCTAGTCGAGCATGCTAAATGTTATGTGCTATGTGTTTATGGGTGTTTGACATGTCTACTCGCTTTCCATAGCCATGAATGAATGTGATGGATGAATGTACGTTTCCACTAGTCCAACGCTAGTCGGAATTCATAGAATGGGCTAGTCCAACGCTAGACCCTTAGGGATTTCCCCTCGTTAGTACATGTTTGCATGTTCATTACATGTCATGCATTTTTTTAGTTTTATCATTTTGCATGCCCCTCGAACCCCTTTTCCCTCCATTTTAGGATTTTTGCATTTCATGCTAGTTATAGGGTTCATTTGCTTGAGAGTCCCCTTAAATATGGGATATAGACGAGTGTGGCTTTTTCTAAGCCTTAGCACGCTTGTATTCCCTCTATAAAAGGGTAAATTGAGTCACGATTTAGGTCTCCCCGTCCCAATATGCATGCATTCCCTAGGCTCATGCATTCTAAATCCACTCTATCATTACACTTTCACTTTTCCTCCCATTTGCACACGTACACCTTTTATCCCTTCACTTGCACACGAACACTTTTGTCCCATTTTGCACACGTGCACCTTTATGTTTCTTCACTTGCACACGAACACTTTTATCATCACTTGCACACATGCACTTCATATTATCATTTCACATACCGTACCTTGCCCACTCACTTGCACATTTTCATTTGCATATTTATTGTTTTTTATTACTTTTTCAAACTCATGTCCTCACATTGCATACATGCATTCCATTCATTCGCATCCCACTCGCATTATTCGTGACCTCTTCAAAAGATCGTTATTGGGCTTCACAATTAATGTGATTAGCACCACTCAACCTTCGAAGAGAAATTTCCCCCAATACCCCTAGGTCTAGGGTTTGCATTCATGTAGTGCATCCAAATGTAATAAATTCTTCGGTTAAAATAAGAAAAACTTTGATTAAATCACGCAACTAGCCTTGGCTAGGTCGAAGGGGTGCCTTGGATTTTTATCTTTGCCTTCCCCTTCGTCAAATGTGACTCCCGAACCTTTTTCGTTAGTTTACGTGGACTAGGAGTCGTTTAAAAGGGGTTTCTTACTACTCTTTCCCATTTTTCTTTAAAAAATTCATTTTTAGGTGACTTGGTACACCTTAATTCATTACCAAGTGGCGACTCCGTATTTTTCAAAAAACCCTTTTTAAACTATAATTTTGGGTCAAATCGTCGCATTCTCATACCCCCATTTAGACCCACTTTTCTTTTAAATCAAAAATTCATTTTTTAATCACAAAAATACATTCATTTTAAACCATTTATTTATTTATCAAAAAATGGGGCGCGACAGTTGGCGACTCCACTGGGGACATTCGAGAGTCCGAGCAAATTTGATTTAATCAACCTTTTTCTTCTTTTAATCTTTTCATATATCACATTTGGGTGTTTAGGATTGCATTTTTCCTTTTATTAGGATTTTTGCATTTCACACGTACCAACTCCCTCACTTACTCATTTGGCGTACGATTGTTTTGATTGATGAATGGTTTATATACGTGATTCCGCGCTTTGCATTGCATTTGGGTTGGGGACATCACCTTAGAGCCTCGCGTTGGTTCTTGATCCCTCCCCTCCAAACGAGCACTAGCATACGTGCATACGCTTTAATTTTTCACCCTCCATTTATTTTTTCTTTTAGTGGCTTGTCACGCCACTCCACCCTATTAGGATTAGGAGACCCACTTGGACGTGTGATCGTGACACGACGTGTGCGTAGCACGATCCAATGGGTCACTCACTCTTCCGCTTTAAACTTTGGGTTAATATCCTTAGTTTTTAGTCGAAGGTTGAGGTTTTTTATAGATTCACTCAAACATGCGGCCGTGACACGACGTGTGCGTAGCGGTGTTTGGGGAATCGCTCGAGCCACCGACAAAGGGCCATGGAATTGATGACCCTTGGCCCTAAGTCTGAAGGCTTGGGGACCTGAGTTTATCGAGTTAGATGCATTAGTGAACCCCAACCTCATGCATCCATATAGTTCACCTAGGGTAGAGTCTGCCTTACCCTATTAGGGACACCATTCACGAGGGGAGGGATCCCATCCTTTTCCTTATTTACTTTTCCTGTTTTTTATCATTTAATTGTCCAACGTGTTATGTGATTAAATGTGGAACTAACTTTCCTTGTTTCTTGTTTTTGCATTCACAACCCTAGCAAATAAGAGGTCTGGCATGACCTTCTTTTAAGAAGCCTACCCGTGTAGATAGGACATGGCACGTTTAAGAAGTTTTGTATATTTTTGTGCATAAATAATAATGTCATGTCATTTTGGGCCTACCCTGGCAAATCAAGGGTCCTTTAGGTCATATTGCATATTTTACTGCCTTAATAAATGGCATCATGCATAAGCTCTAGAAAGGGAATGCCATTTAGGCGATCCCGTGCTAGGAATAAACCACCTTGTGTCTCGGATACTTAATCCAAAGAGACTTGCACGTTTACATTTTGTACCATCCAAAGGGGTAGTGCACAAGGTAAGGTAGGATCCGATCATTTTCATAGAGTAATCTTTGGAATATGAGCATCTAATAATCACTTTTTGGCCATTTTATCAAAAATTGGTAAAAATCCCTTGCGTGAAGGACATTAATTTGAAGAAATTCACAAATGATTCCTCCTATTGAGACGATAAATAAATTGAGGCCAAATCGTGATTTTAGAAGGCTCATAGACTAATTTTTTTGAAACCACCAATGGCCGAACGATTCAGTCGATCCGTTTTGTCGATTAATTTTGAATGAACCATCATTTTACCAATTTACCCTTTTTAGGGTCATTCGGTCTACTTTTGAATAAATCAATTTTATTTGGCCAATTTACCCTTTTTAGGGTCGTTTGGTCAATTTTTGAATAAATCAATTTCATTCATTTCGTTTGACCAATTTACCCTTCTAGGGTCATTTGGTCGATTTTGGAATAAATCAATTTCATTCATTTATTTTGACCAATTTACCCTTTTTAGGGTCATTCGGTCGATTTTTCTGAATAAAATCAAATTCATTAATTCATTTGACCAATTTACCCTTTTTAGGGCCATCTGGTCGATTTTTGAATAAATCTTCATTTCATTTCATTTGGCCAATTCACCCATTTTTAGGGCAATCTAGTCGATTTTCTGAATAAATCACCAATTTTTCCATTCTTAGGGCGATCTTATCGATTTCGAGTAAATCATTAATTTCGTCCGATTCATTTGACCAGTTTACCCTTTTAGGGCGATCCGGTCAATTTTGAATAAATTCTCGATTTCATTTAATTCATTTGACCAAGTTCCTTTTTTTAGGATAATCCGGTCAATTTTGAGTAAGTTTCTAAATTTCACTCAATTCATTTGACCCGTTTCCCTTTTTAGGGTAATCCGGTCGATTTTAAATAAATGGTCAATTTCATTTGACCAATTAAGGTTTCAATGTCGAAATTCAAATATGGAAACTTAGTCGATTTTGAGAAAACCATCCTTTGCATTTGATCAGTTGGAGTTTTGACCCGTGCTTCACTGAGAAATTTGTCAACAAATTCCAATCTCTTCGATAGGAAGTTCGTCAAAGTCAAACCTGTGCATTTTTGCAAATTCTTGTATCAATCAAAAGTGATCAATCCCTTCGGACGAGGTCCTCGTTTTGACAAGTGTCTCTCGTCACTCCAATTGACCAAATTTTTCAAAAAAAATTATTATTCACTCAATGAGTTGATCAGATCCATCAGGTATGGTATAGTGCCTACCTCAGAGGATTGCATTTTCATGCTAGGCCTACCCTTGGCACAAAAAGGGCTCTCCCGTAGGACATGCATCCGATTTTTTTTAGATATTTACTAACTCTTGTCTTTTTCTTTTCCTTTTCTTTATTTTCTTGGAATAACTAAGCGAAGGTTAAATCTAAAGGCAATTTTTCAAAAATTTTCAGGTAATATTTAAACTTAGCTTTTCGTCAAAACCCCATCATACCACGATCTCGTAATCAAGCCTAGAGGAGTCGTGAAAACATGAGTTCACAACCGGAACAGTCAGATAGGTCTGCTACTACCGCTCAACCCGAGACTGTAAGTTTGGGGATTCAGTTGACTGAGATGCTTACCAAATTCGGAGAGATGGCGTCTGAGATGGCCGCCCAAGGGAAGTTGAATGATGAGCTAATTAGCAGCGAAATTCAACCCGAACCTGTACCCGCCAGACAGCCTGAACAAGAGCCATTTGTCCTACCTTCGGCCCATGCCACTGTTACTCCATCATTTCCTATTGTACTCGAAGAAACTTGCACCTATCCCACCACAAATTTGCCATACACTTACCCTCCTCATCCTTCATCTTTTCTTACTCACATGCGAGGTCCACAACCCCAAATCACTTCAAATATACCACCTGACCCACATACCTTTTATTACCCTGCTGCTGAGCCATTCCTGCCGGACCATACTTTTCAAACCAAGCCAGAAATGGGGGAATCTTCCGCTCCCGTTGATATGAAGCTGCTTAAGCGCCTTGATCGTTTTGATGAATTTATAAGGAAGAGTCAGGGGGTGAACAAGCAAGGAGTCCTGGATTACGATGAGCTTTGCCTTTTTCCGAATGTGCAATTGCCTGAGGGGTTCAAAACTTCGAAGTTTAACAAGTATGATGGGACGGGCAATCCCAAGACACACCTCCGACTGTTCGCCAACAAGTTGGGTAGGCCAACAGATGATGAAAATCTGCCTTTAAGGCTATTCCCAAAAAGTCTGGAGGGGGATGCACTCGACTGGTATTCCAAGCTGAAACCTGAAGAAGCAAAGACCTGGCTGGACCTGTCCAATGCGTTTGTAAGGCAATACGAGTATAACTGCGAGCTGGCTCCAACACGAAACACGTTGGAAGGAACAAAAAGAAAACCCTCCGAGGATCACAAGACTTATGCCAAGAGATGGAGGAAAATAGCTGCCAAAGTCGAGCCACCGATGACTGAGGACGAAATCATACACACTTTCATTAAGGCACATGATCCTCCATATTTCGAAGAAATTTTTCGCATGACTGGATGCTCGTTCGCTGCTATTGTCAATAAACTTGAGGAGTACGATGACTTCGTGAAAGCTGGGAAGATTGTTAATGTCTCTACCCTCAAGTCACAGTTGGATGCTTTGCAAGGTCAGGGGACTAATGGGAAGAAGCAACAATTCAAAAAGCAAGAGGGGGAAACTACCTTCACCTGGAGTCAAAACCCTGTCCCAAGACCCAGACCTCGACAATACCCTACCTACTCAAACCCTTACCCCTACTACTCAAATCCTCGTCCTGTTTACCACACCAATATCACTCATCCTCGACCTCGCCCAAATTATGCCAACCCGCCTACAACTCCTTTCCAAATATTTCAACCAAACTTTCAACAAACTCGTCCTCGACCCCCTTACCACCAAAGATTTTCCCCACCAAATAGACCCACCTACAACTATCACCGACCCACTGAAACCTACAATCAAAGCCGTACCCGAACCTTCGCCAACCTAGACAGGCCTTTGGACCAATTGTATGAGCAATTGAAGGCTGCCAACAAAATAGGCGTGATTCCCCCTCCAACTTACCTTCATGGCATGCCTGCTGGGTACAATCCACATGCTATTTGTGCCTATCATTCGGGAGTACCTGGTCACTCAACCGTCGATTGCAGGGCACTCAAGCACAAAGTCCAAGACATGATCGAGACAGGGGAAATAATGCTAAGGAAAAGAGGTGAACAAGGGCCGAGCATAAGTACAAATCCTTTCCCTAAACACAAGGACACCTTCGAAGCATCCACCTCCAATGACAGAATTTGAAAATCCTGAAGGAGCTTTGCATAATTTGAATGGCCGAGTATCTTCCCTCTCGAAGGGAATTTCGGTAAATCTAGGGGTTGTTATTTACTAAGGTTCACGAAAACCATTTCTTGCATATGTGAATAGCTTAATGAAAACATCTTTTGCAACTAAGTTTTTGTCTTATTTCCGTTTTGATTAGTTTTTCCATCAAATGCATAATTTGTTTTTTCTGTTTATTTGATTATTGTCCCGAATTTTTTAATTCTTTTAGATGGCCAAAGATGAAATTATTTGACCATTTGAATATCACTGTTCTGGATTCCGATAATACCATTCATTCAAAAATTTCTTCGTGAAAAATTCCTTTGTTGAAAAGGCCAAAGATTCCTTTGTTGAAAAGGCCAAAAATCCCTTCGTTTGAAAAGGCCACAAATCCCTTCGTTGAAAAATTCCTTCTTTGAGAAGGACAAAAATCTCTTCTTTAAGAGACCCCTTCATGAAAAATCCCTTCATTGAGAAAGCCTTCATTGAGAAATCCCTTTATTAAGAATTCGTTCATTGAGGAAGCCTTCATTGAAAAATCTCTTCATTGAGAAAATCCCTTCTTTGCCAAGTTCGAAGCTGATTGATTAAAGCAGCGTCACCGACAATTGATTTTGATGGATGAAAAGCAGCTGAACGCCATGTGCCATGGCCAATGTTATCAAAGTGCGTGGCCTGTGTTCATAACAAAAAGGTCCGCCTCCGAGCCTTTAGAGAAGGAGGACAAAGAGTTAAAGCGAGTTTTGCCAATGCAAGATGAAGTCAAAGACGAATTTGATCTAAACGGGTAAGGACATTTGTCATTCAAAAAGGTGCCACCGAGTGGAGCACTTATCCTTGAAGAGATGGATGGGCAAACGTTCTCTCAACCTATCAAATCAGACATGTGTAAGAAGTCTTTATTTTTGATTATGCAAATTTCTTTTGAAAATCATGCAAGGGACGAGGTAAAAGTCAGGCCATCTTCCTTTCCAATCAAAACATTTCATCCTTAGTTATCCCCTTTGAGCCATCAGAACAGTAATTTTCGTTTGGCAGCCCTTGAGAGTTGCAAACCCCACACTGGGGCCAAGTTATTTTGGAAAAGAGATGATCAAAAGAAAAGAAAACCCTACACTGGGGCAAATTTATTTTGAAAGAGAAAGAAAAAGCAGAAAACCCTACACTGGGGCAAATTTTTGAAAAAGTTCAAAAGAATGGCAAAAGGCCAAAAGACAAATCAATCAAAAAGAGATGAAAAGGGAAAGAGAACCCCATACTGGGGCAAATTTAGCTTTGAAGAAAAATGCAAAAAGTGAGGAAGATGCAATGGAAAAAGCAAAGAGAGAAAATTCAATCAAACTGGGGCAAATTTCCCTCAATTTCGTTCGAAATTGAAGATGATTTCAAATGATGTAATCTCAGGTTATTTCACCTCTCATAAGAACAAATTGCGTTCAAGCCTTAACTTTTCTTGAAACACCCCACCTGACCTCATTACAAAAGCCCAAAAGTCCTGGCCTTCGTTCTTTGCTGTATTTCTATCAAGAAAATTTGCTAATCAACTGGCAGGTGATGTCCGTAATGTATTCGCCTAATCTCATAAGGGAAGTACATTTTACTGATGCCAGAAATCTTCAAATCATGTTTCTAAGTCGATCATGGTTGAGATATTTCTTTGTTCTTTAGGGAAAAAAAAAAAAGGTGAGGGCAACCTTGGTGAAAACCTGAAAGGGCGCCAAGGCAGGTTTTTGGCAACAAGCAAGCATGAAAAGGAACAGCTGATGACTTGGTTCATTTGGATTTTCTCCTTATTTTTGTCATACCTCAGCCAACATTGAATTCCAGAGCAAAGATGTCCAGAGAATCGAATATGACATCCGTTGGCTAAAGCTGTGTCATTTTGTAAAAACATTCTTTTGCAAATACATTCTTAGGAAACTCATTTTTTTCCAAATTACTTGCATTTATGGCATTTTTGTAGAATTTAAGCACAAATGGTTATGTGTGCATTCTGGTGCATATTCTTTCTTACATGACATGTGAATTTTCTTGCATACCCCATTCTTTATCATTGAATTTTGGTGAATAACAATCCCAGTGGTTTATTTCAAAAGTATGCTTGGATTCAGTCATCTTTTGGGAATAGTTGAAATTCAGCAAAGTCAGTTACGCAGACTTCGCAATATGGCAAAGCACATACCTGATCAGTTTGTAAATCGGAAAAGCCTTAGGGTGAAAAATCCAACTCAATCGACTGCCGCAGCAAAAGTTGATAAAGGTCTTGAAAGACTCATGTTTACACGATTCTCAAAGGAAAACGGATCAAATGATGGTGGCAATTTCTTTATTTTTTCTCTTTTGCAGAAAATTACATACACAGATGAAAGTAAGCACACCTCGCACTGGAATCGGTGTCGGAAAGAGTCCTCCGGTGAACAAAGGCAGATTGAAAATGTCGCAAGCAAATTTCATCGGAAAAATGCTACAGCATGGTGATACAGAATCAACTCTGGACTCACATTGCAAAAATTCATCATACTGGGGCAAATTAATTTTTTTGGAAAGATTTTCAAAAGACAAAAAAAAAAAAAAAAAAAAAGAGAAAAAAAAGAAGCAAAAGAAAAATCATCATCAATAAAAAATCAACACAAATTTTATCACGGCAGGCTCAGATTTAATCCCACTGACCGATTGTCAAAGCTTATTCGGGTCAGTCCCACGATCAAAAGCTTATTCGGGTCAGTCCCATAATCAAAAGCATTTTCGGGTCAGTCCCATGATCAAAAGCATTTTCCGGTCAGTCCCACGATCAAAAGCTTATTCGGGTCAGTCCCACGATCAAAAGTATTTTCGGGTCAGTCCCATGATCAAAAGCATTTTCGGGTCAGTCCCATGATCAAAAGCATTTTCGGGTCAGTCCCACGGTCAAGAGCTTATCCGGGTCAGTCCCATGATCAAAAGCATTTCGGGTCAGTCCCATGATCAGAAGCATTTTCGGGTCAGTCCCATGATCAAGAGATTATTCGGGTCAGTCCCATGATCAAAAGCATTTTCGGGTCAGTCCCATGATCAAGAGTTTATTCGGGTCAGTCCCATGATCAAAAGCATTTTCGGGTCAGTTCCATGATCAAAAGCTTATTCGGGTCAGTCCCACGATTCAAAGTTTATTCGGGTCAGTCCCGCGATTCAAAGCCTGTTCGGGTCAGTCCCGCGATTAAAATCTTATTCGGGTCAGTCCCACGATCAAAAGCATTTTCGGATCAGTCCCGCGATTCAAAGCTTATTCGGGTCAGTCCCGCGATTAAAGCTTGTTCGGGCCAGTCCCATGATTTGAATTTCCTTCTCTAGTCAGTCCCAATTTTAAATTTCTGTTTGGGTCTATCCCGTTTTAAATTTCTGTCTGGGTCTATCCCATTTAAATTTCTGTTCAGGTCTATTCCGTGGGTCTATCCCATTTACATTCCTGTCCGGGTCAGTCCCGTTTTCAATCCATGTTCGGGTCAGTCCCGTTTTAAATTCCTGTTCGGGTCAGTCCCGCTTTAAGTTCCTGTTTGGGCCAATCCCGTCTTTAAACTTCCAGTTCGGGTCTATCCTGTTTTAAATTTCTCGTCCGAGTCAGTCTCATTAAAAGGAGTCAGTCCTCATGTCAATAACAGCAGTCGTTCGAGTGGCTGAAGCCGAATGACGCAGGTAAGTATTTGGTGTCTACTTCTTTGTCTCAAGTTTTTCCAAAACTCAGACAAAGAGGGGCAAACTGTAGACACCAAATTTTTGGTGTAATTTCATTTACTGTTTATTTTTAGTTTTTTATTTATCGTGTTAGTTTTATTCGATTGTTAGTTTTTAGTTTCTAGTTTTATTTTTATCTTTATTTTTAAGTTTTAGCATAGAATTTCTTGAAAAAAGAGAAAAAAAGAAAAATCATAAAAAGAAAAAAAAGGAAAAAGAAAAATAGCAATTTTGTTTTATTTGGCTTTATTTATCTATTTTTAGTCATTTCTACTTTATTTATTTTATTTTCGTTTGGTTCATTTAGAAAAAAAAGGGAAAAATGAAAATGGAAAATGAAAAATGAAAAATGCACATTGTTGTTTCTAATGTTAATTAATTTGTTTTGTTATTTATTTTTACTGTTTTCAACTTTGTTTAATTAAGTTATAAAAAAAAAAAAAAAGAAGAGTCACGCATGCCAAAAGCTGCGTGTTGCCGCAGCTTGCAAAGAAGGACTTGGCAGCCCTTTGGCTGTAATTTCAGAGGAAGTGGCTGGGTTGTAGGGTTGAGGAGTCCCATATAAATAGCAAAAAGAAGGGCAGCCGCAAAAAAAAAGGGGGGGATAGTCGACTGAAAAAAAGGGAGAGAGGTTGACAGCTAGAATCTGGGGTTGAGGGTTTGGAAAAGGAAAAACCGACAAAAGAAAAATCTGAGAAAAGTCTGTGACTTGAGAGGAGGGGGACGGCTGGAGAGTTTGGGATTGGAGAGATAGAGTGAAGAAAGGAGCGACCGAGAGAGAGACCAGGGGAGGCGGCTGGAGTTTGATAAAGGAGCAGAACTGAGAAACCGAAACAAAAAGAAGGGATCTGGTGGGTAGCTGAGGGTCTAAGAGGGTTGGACAAAAGGAAAACTGAGAAGATAGCGGACAGCCAGAGGAACCAACCGAGAGAGAGATCTGAGGGGCCTGTGAGGAGGAGAACAGAAAACGGGAAAACCGCGAGAAAGAAAGCTGAGAGTGACGAACTAGACGAGCAAGGAAGGAAAAACGTAGGCCGAGAGCTTGGGAAGGAGGAAGGAGGCAGGCTTCGGACCTGAAGATAGGAGCTTGCAAACTGGACTCGGTGAATTTTGCTCATCCCAGCATATTCACGGTGATTCGGATCCAAAAGGCAGGAAAAGAGGTAGTCTTAAACCCTATTTTTGTTTTGTTTCTTCTAAAACTAAACGTGGGCTTCTTGTTTGATTAGCATGACTAGTATCTGGGCCATTAGAATGCATTGTTTGTCTGCTGAATGCATTGTTTGTTAGCATAACTTCAGTAGTTGTGTTTTGAACGTGTTTGATTGGGGATTCGTCAGCTAAAAAGCTATCAGCTTTTGCGTTTTCTTTCCTTCATGAAAATGAAATGGGTTGATCCATGGGTTTCCTTTTTAATGATCTCTGATGCTCCAAGTTGTTTGTCTGCTGCCGGTCAGGTGAAAACTCAGGAATTTGTAGAAAGGTCATGAATGAATCTGGGCAAGTTTTTCCCCAGTTCAGATTTTCTTTCCTTTTGTGTGTTTGTTATTACACCTTGATGATAAACTGGGAGTTAGATTTTTTTTGTTGTTTGTTAAATTTTTTTGGTTTGAGATGGGTTAAGATGTTAAAGCTTCATAATATGGTTTGAGTTTTCGGCTTATTGCAGCGAGGTCGGCAAGACTGGTTCCCTTGGGTGATTAAAATGCTATTTTGGTTCGATATTTTTCTGTTGGGTCTGTTCGTTGTTGGATGGTGATACCATTGTGTGCGTTTGTTGTAATTTATTGCAGCAAAGTGTGGTATAATAGCAGGCCACAACCTAAACATGGTTTATAGAATGAGTAAATCAGTCGATGCCCCAAGTTCCTTTTCTTTTGCTGATTCTATGCTCGGTTTCCTTGTTGAAAAGAGTGAAGTAGACAATGGTATTTGGTTGCCTAGCTTAGAGGTTTGATGTTTGGTGCAAAAGTTTAGATCAAAGTCATGCATTCGAACCAGAAATATGTGTTGGTAAACAAAAATGCAGCAGGTTTCATCTTTGGTGGCTGGAACATACGCTTGTTTTCCTCATGGTTTTCATAAGAACTTGCATAAAATGCTTCCAACAACCCATCAGAATTTGAACCCAACATGCTAGAATTTAGTAGAACCCAACATGTATGATTTGTGTTGAGTTGAGTTTTGTGGAATCAGTTGACAAGCTTGCATGTTTCATTTAATTTCGTGTTCATGGCTGTTCTCCTGCGTAAATGGAAGCCGAAAGTTGCAGAAAGTTTCAAGAGTTGCTGAATGGTTTTTGTTGCAGAAACAAAGAAAGCTTCAGTCCTGCAGAAATTCTTCCTCCGCTAGTTTACATGCATGCAAATACTTTTAAAAAAAATTGCAGCACCTCTTTGCATGAAAACTGTTTGTCACAGTAGTATTACCGAGTGCATTGCTTGATCATATGAAGCTCTGGTTTGTCCAGTTTTCTGGTTTGTTCGGCTGTTTGAGTATGATCTGCTGTAAGGTGCAAGGCCACAGCAGGCTGGAATTTGCAGAATGTATTAGTTTCTTCATGTTTTAGTGGCATGATTTCCTTTTGTGTTTTGTTTCTTTGAATGCCAAATTACTGTTTTAAGGTTGGGTCAAGAAAACTTCGTTTAAAGCATGGTGTGAGCCTGAATTCGGTTCTGGAAAGTGAAGCAAAGAATGCAGCAGCCTTGCTCATCTTATTGCAGAGGGCCTTATACGATTTGCATGGTTTTTGCATGCAAAATAACTTTCCAAACTTGCACTTTGGCCCCTCAAGTCTTCTTTTGTTTCACTATGGCCCAAGTATATTGAAAAGCCCATCAAAGTGATCCCTCAACCTTTCTTTTCCCTTTCAATTGAGTCCTAATTTTATGAATCATGGATTGTTTAATTGCTTAAATACTTTCAATGGGTCAAATTCATGTAATTAATGGTTAATTCGAGATGCCTTGACCCCTCATATTCCCTCTCCCTTCCAATTAGATCCCAAGGTGGGTGCAAGTTGAGTCGTTATTTGTTATTTGTTTTTTTTTAATTTATTTTGGGACTTTTGAAGTGCTTAAATGTTCTAATTGGGCTCACATGATTCATTAATGTTTGCAATTGGATCCTTTTCACATGATAATTTGCCTCGGTATGCTTTTACGTGAATTGTGGACAAATTTCAATGGATAATTCCAAATGTCATGAAAGCTTAATAATCTTGGAAGAATTCGTAGTCTTGGTTTCATTTGATTCAGTTTTTCTTAGATAATTTTGTTATTTAATCATAATAAATAATTTATGTGATAGTTTTTCTCTTTTGTGATTTTTGCATTTGATTGTGATGGATTCCACCTTAAGCATTTCAATTTAGCACTCCACTTTAGATTCTTGAGACCTTTATTTGAGACCGAGTTTGCATACACATGCACAGTTTATTCCATGTTTAATGCTCATTTCATGCTTAATTTCCATTTTTGTGTTTAATTTTTGTCTCATGTGATTATTTGATAATTAAAGTGGTACCTTGACCTTTTTATTATTTTGGAGGGTGAATTAGTAATTTCGCTTCATTAGGGCATCGATTCAAGGGAGGTATACTCTATCCCTTATTTTGGCCTTATTTGACCATATGTGACCCAATGTGCTAAGTGTGAATCGCATGCCTAATTTGCTTTCATTACCATTCTTTAGTTCCATTATTTCATTCACTTTTGCTTTATTAAGTTTTTTCTTTTATGGGGTATGTGTACACCTCTTGGCTTGTAATAGATAGGGCTTTGGTCCATTTTCCCTTTCCCCCTTTTGTTTTAATTAGTGAATGTAATAGATAGGGATTGGAGGAGCATTCAATGAAGACCTATCGAAGACGTGTGCCTAGCTAGCAAATGTAATAGTTAGGGCTTTAATTGTCTTATGTGTCTTGCATGCTTAGTTGCTACGTGTTAATTTGCTTTGTTAGGGCCTTGCATCTAGTCGAGCATGCTAAATGTTATGTGCTATGTGTTTATGGGTGTTTGACATGCCTACTCGCTTTCCATAGCCATGAATGAATGTGATGGATGAATGTACGTTTCCACTAGTCCAACGCTAGTCGGAATTCATAGAATGGGCTAGTCCAACGCTAGACCCTTAGGGATTTCCCCTCGTTAGTACATGTTTGCATGTTCATTACATGTCATGCATTTTTTTAGTTTTATCATTTTGCATGCCCCTCGAACCCCTTTTCCCTCCATTTTAGGATTTTTGCATTTCATGCTAGTTATAGGGTTCATTTGCTTGAGAGTCCCCTTAAATATGGGATATAGACGAGTGTGGCTTTTTCTAAGCCTTAGCACGCTTGTATTCCCTCTATAAAAGGGTAAATTGAGTCACGATTTAGGTCTCCCCGTCCCAATATGCATGCATTCCCTAGGCTCATACATTCTAAATCCACTCTATCATTACACTTTCACTTTTCCTCCCATTTGCACACGTACACCTTTTATCCCTTCACTTGCACACGAACACTTTTGTCCCATTTTGCACACGTGCACCTTTATGTTTCTTCACTTGCACACGAACACTTTTATCATCACTTGCACACATGCACTTCATATTATCATTTCACATACCGTACCTTGCCCACTCACTTGCACATTTTCATTTGCATATTTATTGTTTTTTATTACTTTTTCAAACTCATGTCCTCACATTGCATACATGCATTCCATTCATTCGCATCCCACTCGCATTATTCGTGACCTCTTCAAAAGATCGTTATTGGGCTTCACAATTAATGTGATTAGCACCACTCAACCTTCGAAGAGAAATTTCCCCCAATACCCCTAGGTCTAGGGTTTGCATTCATGTAGTGCATCCAAATGTAATAAATTCTTTGGTTAAAATAAGAAAAACTTTGATTAAATCACGCAATTAGCCTTGGCTAGGTCGAAGGGGTGCCTTGGATTTTTATCCTTGCCTTCCCCTTCGTCAAATGTGACTCCCGAACCTTTTTCGTTGGTTTACGTGGACTAGGAGTCGTTTAAAAGGGGTTTCTTACTACTCTTTCCCATTTTTCTTAAAAAAATTCATTTTTAGGTGACTTGGTACACCTTAACTCATTACCAAGTGGCGACTCCGTATTTTTCAAAAAATCCTTTTTAAACTATAATTTTGGGTCAAATCGTCGCATTTTCAAACCCCCATTTAGACCCACTTTTCTTTTAAATCAAAAATTCATTTTTTAATCACAAAAATACATTCATTTTAAACCATTTATTTATTTATCAAAAAATGGGGCGCGACATTGTAGGTAGCAATGGCAAGGGTTCATGCAAATGATTTCAATGACAAAAGTATCTATATTGAGGCAAAAAGGGAGTTTTCATGTTCAATTGTTGAGTTTCATGGATTTAAATTGTTTCATGTTAAAATTATAATCATGCATGATCATGTTAAACTTGAATTTTATTCAAAAAATATGAAAGCAAATGGATACTAATGGAATGCGGAAGGTTGGCCAAGCAAATTTGGAGGAAAAACTGCAGAAAATAGCTTTTTCTACAGTAAATCCGGCCAAATATTGGCCAGATTGAAGGCCGGATAGTCAGGGGAGGAAGGAAAATTTTTTCGGGCTTACTGGCTAGAATCCGGCTGGATTGTAAAAAAAAAAAAAAAAACCACTGTGTAAGGCCTGGTGCAACCGAATGAGTACAAACAATTTCACAATGATGCACAAAGATATATCAAATTTAAGCACAATAAAGAAAACTTAATTAAAGAGAAAAGATAAGAAATGCAAACCAAATATCAATCCAATAGCCTCTTCAATAGATGGCGATGCTAACCAAGATGTACAAGTGAAGTCTCACTCCTTCCTCACCCCAAACACACTTTGGTTGAGCCAAGGAGTTTTACAACTATTCTAGTTAACCCTCAACAACCTACACTTGAAAGATCACTCACCCAATTAAGAACTATTTTATACAAATGAGGCAACCTTCACCAAGGTTTTACCACTTCAAGTGATAGGTTCACCTTCACCAAGGTTTTACTCCTCCTAGAGAGTAACCTTCACTTGAGCAACCTCACAATCCAACTTCCCCAACCCCTTATACAACCAACAAAGAATCTTTCTACTCAAAAATCTCACTTGTAAGCTTGTATTTTGTGTTGGCAAAAGTCCCTTGTCTTCTTGTGCTTTGGGGTTTTTATAGAAGGTGAGAAATGGCTCCAAAAGACTCTCCAACGGTCAAATATTAAATGCTGTCAAAACTAGCCGTTGGCCTGTCGGACGTCCGAACCACCTGTCGGACGTCCGAACCCTGCGTCCGAACGTCGTCAGAGAGTCATCAAATCTTTGCGAAATTTCTCGGACGTCCGATGCGATCGATGTGCGTCCGATGCGTGCGTCCGTTGATGTTCTTCATCCTTTCGGACGTCCGATAGCTTCCTTTCGGACGTCCCACATGAGTGCCCTGTTTTTGCTTCTTCTTTTGTGCCACAAGAATCTGTTCTAACAAATTGCTCACATAAAAACATTAGCCCAAATCTTCATTTTTGGTTTGTTAATCATCAAAACCAAGGATTGATCGACCAAGGTCAACAATCTCCCCCTTTTTAATGATGACAAACAAAATGAAGATTTCTTTTATCAAATAAGTTCAAATAAAGCTCCCCCTTAGAAAGTGCCAACATACAAAGAAATTTCAATAAATCCTACACCCCCTTTTGGCATCAATCAAAAAAAAACAAACTCCCCCTTTATTTTTCAAATCAAGACCATATTGAATATCAAAATTTTCAAATGTACTTACAACCATTCAGCACTCCTTGGATCAAATCTTCATGATGTACCTAAATATGAGAAATTTCATTTGGTACCCTTTCTTTATAGGGTCCTTGGGAGTTAATACGACATGATCTAGCAATCCACATGGATTTCATGCCTTTTCTCATATTTTTCTTTACATAGCAATCATTTTGCATATGTCCAAATTTGTAACAAAAGTGACACATGATAGAAGTATTTTGCACATAGGTGGATTTAATGCAACTAATTTTCTTATTTCTTATCATAGCAAACTTATTTGTGCCTTGGAAAGATTTGCTTTCTTTTGTTTGAGAAAACTTTTGTTTTTCGTTTTGGAGAAACTCGTTCAAGTCATTAATTCTTTTCTTTAACACATTTTGTTCCTCCAACATTTTTTCATAAAGCTTTATTTTCTCTTCCAACTTCCTTTTCAAATTATTTTTGCAATCAAAAACACTTTTTTGATTTTTTAAATTATCATTTTCCATTCTCAAACATTTGTTTTCTTGAAAAAGTTTGGAGTTTTCTTCCAACAAATCATTTATTTTTGTTTTCAAATCTTTATTTTTAACATAAGATTTTCTCAAACTTTTATGCATTTTAATCATAAGAATTTTCACATCATCATCTTCATTATCTTCATCACAAGAAGAGTGATAAGAACTTACCTCATCTTCTCCAACGGCCATTAGTGCCATTTGGGCCAACTCTTCTTTTTCTCTTTTTGAATTGCATTCATCCCATGTAATTTTGCAATCTCCTCTTGAACATCTCTTGTTGAAGATCTTCTTGAAACTTTTGATGTGAGGAGTTATATCATTGTCCACTTCCATGATTTCATTACCCATGAAGGATGGGTTATCCCCCACTTGAGATGCTTTAAAAGCAATGTCTCTCTTATACAATCTTGCATTTTCTTCCTCTTGCACTTTGAATTTCAGCTTTAATTCATAAGAGGTTAGGGTATCCACAAGAGATTCAATGGACATAGAATTTAAATCCTTTGCCTCTTCTATAGCATTTATTTTGTTTTCCCATTCTTTTGGCAAGACATTCAAAATCTTTCTATTTTTCTCACCCAAAGAATATTCTTTTCCAAGCAATTTAAGATCTTCAATAATGTCACAAAATCTACTACACATCTTATCAACATTTTCAAGAGGATGCATTTTGAAAAATTCATATTGAGAAACAAGCAAAGATTTCTTTTGTTCTTTAATATCTTGGTTACCTTCATGAAATACACACAATTTATCCCAAATATCTTTAGCTGATTTACAACCTTTAATCCTACTAGATTCATTTACATCTAATGCATTATACAATATACACATGGCCTTGGCATTCAAAGAAAGGTATCTCTTGTCTTTTTCATTCAATTCATGTCTAGTCTTTATTCTACTCAAATTAGTGGTAGAGTCAACTATTCTAGCTTCATAAGGACCATCTTCTACCACATACCATAATTCAATATAAACGGATTGTAAGAAAATCATCATTCTTTGTTTCCACATGCTAAAATGAGAACCATTAAACATAGGTGGTCTATCAATAGATTGCCCTTCTAAAAAAGAAATTTTTATGGTTGCTATGATCTTTACTCTAAGCGGTTAAGCTTGATCAAAAGAGACCAAGCTCTGATACCAATTGTAAGGCCTGGTGCAACCCAATGAGTACAAACAATTTCACAATGATGCACAAAGATATATCAAATTTAAGCACAATAAAGAAAACTTAATTAAAGAGAAAAGATAAGAAATGCAAACCAAATATCAATCCAATAGCCTCTTCAATAGATGGCGATGCTAACCAAGATGTACAAGTGAAGGCTCACTCCTTCCTCACCCCAAACACACTTTGGTTGAGCCAAGGAGTTTTACAACTATTCTAGTTAACCCTCAACAACCTACACTTGAAAGATCACTCACCCAATTAAGAACTATTTTATACAAATGAGGCAACCTTCACCAAGGTTTTACCACTTCAAGTGATAGGTTCACCTTCACCAAGGTTTTACTCCTCCTAGAGAGTAACCTTCACTTGAGCAACCTCACAACCCAACTTCCCCAACCCCTTATACAACCAACAAAGAATCTTTCTACTCAAAAATCTCACTTGTAAGCTTGTATTTTGTGTTGGCAAAAGTTCCTTGTCTTCTTGTGCTTTGGGGTTTTTATAGGAGGTGAGAAATGGCTCCAAAAGACTCTCCAACGGTCAAATATTAAATGCTGTCAAAACTAGCCGTTGGCCTGTCGGACGTCCGAACCACCTGTCGGACGTCCGAACCCTGCGTCCAAACCACCTGTCGGACGTCCGAACCCTGCGTCCGAACGTCGTCAGAGAGTCATCAAATCTTTGCGAAATTTCTCGGACGTCCGATGCGATCGATGTGCGTCCGATGCGTGCGTCCGTTGATGTTCTTCATCCTTTCGGACGTCCCACATGAGTGCCCTGTTTTTGCTTCTTCTTTTGTGCCACAAGAATCTGTTCTAACAAATTGCTCACATAAAAACATTAGCCCAAATCTTCATTTTGGTTTGTTAATCATCAAAACCAAGGATTGATCGACCAAGGCAAAAAATCCGGCCGGATATGCAAGCAAAAAAAAAAAAAAAATCTGCCCAGAATCCCTCCAGCAATCCCTCCACGAATCCATCCAATTCTGGCCAGATATGAACAGTAACCAGCGTAAGATGAATCCGTTTCATGGATTCCTCACAATTTTTCTCCCTTCTTCTTCAACCCAACTCACACGCTAACACCTCAAACACACACCACTTACTAAAACACCACTTTTCACCATTTAATCTTCAAATAGCCTTCACCAAATCACTTTCTCCCATCCTCTAGAGTGAATTTCATAGTTCATATTCTTTCAAAAACAACTCTAAAGTGGTTTCAAGCTTACCATTAGTTAGGGTTCTACCTTCTTGAAATCACTCAATTGAGATCAAATTGGAGTAAGTTTCTTAGGGGTTTTCACATCATATTCATTACTTAACATCACCAAACCAATTTGAGGTAACAATTCTTCCCCTAACTTTGTTATTTGAATTTTGTCATGATTGAATATTTTCTATTTTTAGGCAATTTTTAATATGTGAAATTAGGTGCATTTATTTGAGCTTATTGATGCTATTGGTGATTGTTAGTGATAAATATATTTTGTGATTTGTATTTATTGTATTTATTTGGTGAATTTTTGCTAGTTTATGCTTAATTTGGCTTGGTGACAAAGTTGCATATTAAGTGGCCAATGTAGCATTTTAATTAGCTTAGTGGGAGTTTTTGATATTCACGTGAGTAATTTAAATTACCTAATGAATGAAAAGGTGCTTGGCTGAATGATTTCTTGAATTCTTAGGTAATTCTAAAAGAAGAGGTGAATTGAAGATGACCTTAATTGATGAAATTCATAAATGCACTTATAATCCTTGTGGTTCAATGGCTTTTAGTATTTCATGAATTCTCAAGAAGGTCATTTATATTTTGGCTTGGTGTGTTTGCCTCCATTTTGAGATTACTTTTGTACTTGAGGGGACTTGATCATTGATGACAAAATGTATAAATGGAACTTACTTTGTTCATAATGGTGGGCTTATTTTGTGAAATTTGCATCCCTTTGCTTTGGATACTAATGCATATATTTGATTAGTAAGGATTAGCTCATTTCACGTTTTTATCCCTAGAACATTGTATGGTTCCACATGTTTGATCATCTTTCTTTTTTCCTTGACTTGTATGTTTTCTTCTTGTTGATTGCAACCTTTTATTTTTAAGAAGTTGATTTGTTTTGATTTTGTCTTTTTCCAGGGTACAATAATTAAACTCTCCATTTTTTCCCAAATAAGGTTGGAAATTCATCACTTGGCCATGGATTTGGATTACGCAAGTTCATATAAGCAGTATTTTCTTTTGCTTTTTATTTATTCTCCTTTTCTCACATTGAGGACAATGTGAAGTTTAAGTGTGGGGGAGGAAATATTTGAACTTGCAAATACTTTCTATGTGATGATATTTTATGAATTTAAATGGTTAGAAATATTGGAATTGTGTTTGAATTATTTGCCATGTAGATAATTTGCTTGAAATTGGGTTGTTGGCAAACTCTGTAAAAAATTTTCTAAAATCTTTTCCAATATTTCACTATGGCCCAAAAGTTCTTCAAATTTTTGCATTTTCATTGAAAAAGGGCTAATTTGTTCTAACCTTAAGTGTTTGATTCTTCCAATTGTTGAAACTTTATGTGTATTTTGGAAGGTTTAGTTCTCATTTAACTTGGAAATGATTATTATGCAATTAGGATTTTTGCATTTTAGAAAGTATATTTGGTAAAGTGAAGAAAATTATGTCTATAAATTTTACATGTTTAATGAGATTTCTTCTCTTTACTTAATTTTACAAGTAAGTGATTGATATAGTTGATAAAGGTTATACACCTCCTTTGATTATTTTTATATAATTTTCTATGAGGGAAAAATCTATTTATTGTCATATTAAAAAAAAAGAAAAGAAAGTAAATAAAAATTATTCTACTCCAATGATTCTCGTACCAAGTAACCAGGGGTTGGCATCTACAAATGTCAATTTTCGCGTAAAAAGGTATTTGAATTAAGAGTATGCATAGCAACTTGAATAAATGAAATGTTGACTAACCGGGGATCTTCACCTAAAAGTGTCGATTTTCGCGTAAAAAGGCATTTTCACTATTTAAGTAAAATTAGTGTGAATAAATCCCTCTTAGTTGTAAAATAATAATAAAATAAGGATGATTATAGGAGGAGGAATGCTATAAATTGACTATGTAATTTACTTATTTGTGAAATTAGATTAGGGTGAGAGATTAAGTTTAACTTGTTAAATTAAGGTATAATTATCTTTCCTTTACTTAATATTATGAGTATTGAGCGTAATTTGAACAATTGTATAATGATTGTTTTTCAAGTCATGGGGAATTAAATTTGACAAAAATGCATATATTGTTTCACCTCTTGAATCATTGTAGTTGATTATGTGTGGATTGCTTGAGGACAAGTAATGATTTAAGTGTGAGGGAGTTTGATAAGTGACTAATTTATGTAATAATTGTATGACATTTTATATTATTTTTAGTCACTTTGGTTATTTAGGAGTTTATAAATGTAAAACTTAATTAGGATGAATTTAATGTTATATGTATACCTTACGCCCGTCAATTAAGACTAGAGTAAATAAGAGAATGTTTGGGTTTAAGGGCGTTGGGCCATTATTAAAAAAAATGGCAAGTATATTTGGGTAAAAAAAAAAAATAGTATGGGCATAGTAAATGTTCATCAAATAAATTTTAGGTATAACTAACCCATCTTTTGTGGACTATCATAGGTATTAAACTTCAAAACCCAACCTAAAAATAATTTTAGTCTTTAAAAGATTTTGTCATTCAGGCTTACGCTTATTTAATTAGGCCTAAGATATTTAAGTAGAAGTCTAAGATATTTTAATCTACCACTAGTAGATTAAGTTATACAATATAAGATAGGTCTTAGATTTCTTTTAAATGCTTAAAATAATAACAATAATAATAGCAACATAAATATAGATGAAATAAATTAAAGGAATAAACAAAAAATAAGATAAAAATATAAATAAAAATGGAATAAGTTAAGATAATAATTTTAATGGTAAATAACTATACATACGTATAGACATTAATAATAATACATACTTAGGTGCAAAAAATGGAAATAGAACAAAAGATAATAATGACTAATTAACATATATATATATAAATGAATGAAAGTAAAATAAAATAGTGTCGATAAGAACAATAATAATAATGAATAAAATAATAATAATAATAATAATAATAATAATAATAATAAATATATGTATAGTAAGATAATAGTCAAGATAATAAATATAATTTTGAATAATTATTACAAAATTAGGAAACTTTACAAAAAAGGGGGAAACCTTCCAAAAATGGAAACTTCTAAAAATAGAAACGTTCCAGTTTAGGAAAACTCTGCTAAGGTTCATATAATGGTCTAGACATGAATCTTAAACTTACTCAGAGTTGTATATTTATGCATCTATAAGAAATATCAACTAATTAGGAAACCTATGTATTTGATAGGTACGACATAAGTTTAAAAGACCTAAGGTAGTTCCACTCGAGCAGTCAGACAAAGGTAGGTTGTATTTACCCTTCGGAGATTTCAAAAGTTCAAAGTGAAATTTTTATTGTTAATCATATTTTTACGTGTTAACTTGAAATGTACCTGATTAAATGATCTACTTGAATATTTATGCAAGTTTTATTTTTGCCATACAAAGATGGACCATGTGACTTATTTGAACCATTTTGATATGTTATTATTTACCAAATGAGTAGTATCTTTCGTGAAATCAAAGAACTATGCATATGACGTGTGAAATGGATTTATGTCAAGTAAAGCTTAAAAGACTCATGAAATAGGTGGTAGGGACTATAGTCCTACCTAATGGTCATACTAGCCTGGTCTAGAGTCCAGCCAATTGACATGGTCATGGTAGTTCGGTATAGAGTTCGGTCAATTAATCCATGTATGTAATGAGATCAATCGATAGTCATGAAACCTATTGATCGCCCACTTAGAAGGAGTTTAATCTCTAGATTGAGTACTTAGAAACCGGTCATTGCATATACTTGTTATGAGCTGATATGAAATGACTTATGACTTTATGAATTTCATGTATGGTTATAAATAAGATGTTTATCAATTGCTGTGTTACTCGTTACTACTGATTGTTTTACAAATAACGTCATTTTCAATAATTATGCATGTAAATGATGTGCAAATAATTTGATTTATGTTATGTATATGCAAAACTATGGTTGCATGGTCCAACAGAGGAGTAGACTACCTACTGAGCGATTTGTCGCTCAACCCAATTTTTACCACTTTTGCAGATTCTGAAAAGTATGAGTTGATTTACATAGACAACCTTGAGGATGATTTTTATTAGCTATAAGTGGATAAGAATTAGCAGTCTAGTTGCTTTTAGCTACTAGTTTTATTTAATTTCTCTTTCCGTTGTTTCGATCAGAGAATAAATGTACAAATTTATTAGATATTCGTAGGCTACCTTTCATTTGAGATTTGTATCGCACTTTTTTTAGTTATATTATTTAATAATTTCTAAGTTTAGTCTAGTTTAATGTTGCCTTGTATTCTTGAGCGAGACTTAAGGGTACGACGAATGTCACGTGATTGACGCGGGCAAAATAGGGGCGTGACATGGGTGACTAACTAAAATGGGTTGGTTTGAATGCCATTTTTTTTTTGTGGGGAGGAGGTTGTGGTTAGTCAATATGCATGCTATTAGCCAGTAGGATTCTTTCGCATTCAGCCGTTTATGTGCAGAAGCTTGAAGTATAATATTTGCTAAAATGATGTTTCTTACACTCTCTGCCTTGATTTAACATGCATTCTCTTATCTTGTAGGATCCTTCTGTAGTTAGCTATATATGTGCAGATGCTTGAAGTGTAACATTTTTTTATCATTAGACAGGGTTGTGAAATATCAATCAAGGAGCTAGATACTTTGACGTCCCCACTTCTTCCTAAGGCGAACCAAAGGGTATCTGCGGAGCGCCTGCCCAACTCTCGCCAGGACTCGTTACAACTCCCGTTCAAACTTATTACAATACTAGCTATCACAACAAGACAAAGTAAGAAAGATAAGTCGCTTCTATAAATAACATTAAAACTTACACCACTAGTTCCAAAAATATATCAATCATCCAATTCTTACATTGGTTCCCAAAAGATACATCAATTTCCAAAATATACAACAGCCACAATGTCTAGTCAATTACATTTGGAACCTTAACACAAAAGTACAACATAAAGGTTTCTTCGAGTCTCACTCCACGTCCATTCCTGTTAAGGAAAACAAATCTATGGGGTGAACAATCGCTCGTGAGGCCTTGAAACACACATACAAGCACGTTGTCCAAATAACAATTCCAATTCATAAGAAAAACGATAATAATCGAGTAACTAATAATTCAAGTGAAATATAAACAGAAACAATTCAAGGATATGGTAGCTCTCAGGAGTTAAGTTCCACTTGCTTTGGCGGATCTCAATAGTATACTTTCCCATGGTGACTCTCCGTTAGCCGGGTCAATATTTCCAATCCGTAGACTCCACTTTACTTCACATGTCCTTCCACCTTACAACCTCCCACCGGGCCCGAACGACGATAAAGGCGCTACTGCACGAGTAGACCAAGCAAGATCTCTCCAATAGATTAAACTTATCATGTTATTCTCATGACTCACCAAGGTTTCCGACCAAGCCCATGCCGGCTTGAGTCCCAAGGTCAGTTTATGAGTTTGGGCGTTCCCCATGTAACATTTGTGAGTCGAGGAGATTCACTCCACGACGTATGCAGCCATAGCATACTATTTCATGTCATTCAAGCATTCAATACATTCAATCATTTATTTCATTTCAAGCAAGTTATTCATGAGTTATTCATTTCAAATGAGAATGAGTGCGGTAAAGTACACACTCAACTCCATTTTCAAAATTTCCAATCGACAATAACAATTGAACATGTACCACGTTCCCATAATTTCAACTATTCATGCACTTGACACTCACCAAGTAACTCAAGAAGTAAAGTACACTTGAGGGTTCAGGCGTCCGCCATGGGATCCTCTCGAAGGTCCTCTTAAGTGTCTGAGCAATTAATAATAAAATATTACACATTATCGCTTCAGACCCCTAATTATCGAAGAAGATTGTACTAGTGTACAATCTAAGAAGATATCACGAAAATGAGTATTAATTACTCGTAAATCGAGACTCAAAAGTGGAGTTTTAAATCACAAGAGAAATCTGATTTTTATCTTTAAAATCGAGTGTAAAACGGTCAAGTGGTATTGGAGGAAAAAATGGAGAGTTCTAAAAACTCAATTTCGTTTAAGTTTGAAAATTTCAGATTTGACACGCAATTTTTGAAAAATCGTAACTCACACTTAGTAAGTCCAAAATTGAAAAACTTGGTACCGTTGGAAACTACTTCCAAAGTACTAAAAGTTCCTGGAAACTACTTTCCATGATTCCAAATGGAAGACATTCAAAATTTGGGTCCAAGATGCTGTTTTGGAATACTAAGACAGATATGGGTTGATTTTCGGCCAAGTTTGGAAATTCGGAAAAATTCACACCATGTGAACTAATCTCTGAAATTTGGAACACAATTAGAGTTACAATCAAAGTTTAAAACACAACAAATGGAACAAGAATCAGAGTTTCGACAACCAAGATATAGTGGCTCAAAGTTACTGAAATTTCCTTACCAAACAAGGGTTTTCTAGATTTAAAATGGGAATTTTAAGACTTTGATTGAGCATCGAAATGGACCTAGAAGGGCATAAAATTTGGTATTATTACCCTACCATATGAGAGCTATTCTTCTATCAATTTTCATGTAAAAATTCGCACAGAAAGTTGGGTAACAAAGTCGCTAAAGTTCCACAATTTCCTAAGGCAAATCTGCCTTGCACTTTCATTTTTCTTTTCTCAATCATTTGGCCAATGAAATCTTTTCAAACATAGTTAATTTATGAAGACAATGTCTAAGAGACATCAAAAAAATGTGTTTGATAGGTGATTAACACCAAGAGTTTCGAAATAACAACTCCCAATCAAGATTAGCCATTGACCAGCCCAAATTTAGGGTTTTCAAGCAACGAGGCAGATTTGAAATTCGGCCATAAATCACTCAATTCAACTTGGAATTGAGCATGGTTGGCAGCGTTGAAAACTACATTCATAAGGTTATAATTTCACAGAAGGAAGCTTTTTAAAATTCTATCCAAAACTAGCTCATATTCGAGCATCAAGTTGTAGCTCATAACATGCACCCCAGTAAATCCGTGAAACAGGACAGGCATTTGCAAACGATTGGTATGGTTCACTCAGATGGAATCAGAGGATGCATTTTATACCGATGAAAAACTGGAAATGTCTAGTTTCTAATGCCATAAATGGAACTTAATTTTGATGTCGGAGCAAACAGTTATGGTCAAAACAAAATCACTGCCAGAGAGACTCTGGTCACGTTTTCCAGTTTTGGTGAAATTTCGAAATCTCAACTTTTACCCAACCAAATCAAGTAATTTTTTGAGAACCCTTTCTACACAACATATATTACACATTTACATCAAAATAAAGTCATTTGGGCCACAAAAATTGCACTAAAGGGGCACGGCAAAATAGGGGCAGAACCGTCCCTTTTTCTCATTTCACTCCTTTTGAGTTTTCTTCCACCATACAATTTATATCCACTAGATTTAGCACTAATCCAACATAAATAACACCCAATATCATCAAACCAGCTCATCAAATATAACTTATATAAGCCAAGATTCAAGAGGTTGATCATTTGTTACCTCCTTAGATGACTAAATCAGAAATTTTTGGTCCTTTGAAACTCAAGAAAACCGTGCAAATGAAACTCCTTTCCTAGCTTGAGTTGATTTCCAAGTGGCTTGCAAGGTGTAGTAAAAATTTGGAGTGATTTGGACAAGAAATGAAGCAAGAAAATGAAGAGCTTTTGGTCTTGTTTCTTCGTTGGGGTGGCCGGCCATCAAGAACAAAGAGAGAGAGTGTGTTTGGCTGATGATGAAACTTCCTTGAGAAGCTTAAGTGTGTGGCCAAAAGTGCTCTAAAAATCAACTAGGAATAGTGCGCATTCGCGCTCTTTTCGTGCTCGTTTCCTCTCGGGTTTGTTTTACTTGTGCACTAAACTTCTAATAAATTTCCATCCATACTATTATTATTCATTCTAAATAGTCTAAAAATAAAGACCTAAAGTCCATCGATTAATATCACGCTCGAAAATGCGTACTTCCGATTTGTACGCGATAAAGCGAAATTTCTAAGGAATTCTTGTAACGATAGTATTACTAACTAATACTTGAGTATTTAAACATAAAAATAACTATTTTGAGACTAATGTATGAGTCTTCACTCTCCAAATTCACTGTATCTTCAAATCGTTTATTGTCTCCAAACGCATATTCACTATTTTCACTTAACAACCTTTCAAAAATTAAATTTTGAAACGAGTCATTTTAAAAATATAAGTAAGTCATAATTCTATGTAATGGGGTCTAAAAAGGTTGAAATAAAATATTCGGAATAAACGGGCAATTAAATATTTAAATAAGCTAGTAATAGGAATTTAAAATAAGTAAATATTCGAGTCCTCACATCCTCTCCCCCTTAAGAAAATTTTATCCTCGAAATTTACCTTAATCTACGAACAGGTTTGGATACTTTTCTCGGATTGCTTCTTTGACTTCCCAGATTGCTTCCTCTATTCCATGATTCCTCCAAAGAACTTTCACTAATGGAATCTGCTTGTTTCTCAATTTTTTCACCTTACGATCCAAAAGTTTTACTGGTTTCTCCTCGTAGGTTAGTGTCTCATCAATTTCAATACTTTCCGATTGCAAAATATGAGAAGGATCTGGGTGATATTTCTTAAGCATGGACACGTGGAAAACGTTGTGAATCCGAGACAAACTTGGTGGCAATTCCAACTTATAGGCCACATTTCCTACACGTTGAATAATCTTGTACGACCCTGCGAATCTCGGTTGTAACTTCTTTCCTTTCCCAGACATTAAACTTGCTTTCAGAAGTGTAATCTTAAGAAATACTTGATCTCTAGCTGCAAATTCTAAATCCTTCCTTCGGTTATCTGCATAACTCTTCTGACGACCTTGTGCGGTCTGAATCTTTTGCCGTACCAACTTCACCTTTTCATTAGCTTCCTCAATTCAAGGCACGGTAGTCAGATCTAAGATTTTGCGTTCACTTATTTCATTCCAACAAATCGGAGATCTACACTTTCGACCATAAAGTGCTTCATACGGGGCCATTTGAATAGAAGAGTGGAAGCTATTATTATAGGCAAATTTCATCAATGTCAAAAATTTACTCAAACTCTCTCCAAAATCCAAAACGCAAGTTCTTAACATGTCCTCAAGAATTTGAATCGTTCTTTCAGTGTCGCGTCCCACTTTTTGATGGTGTGAAAGTAGTGTGTAGGATATGTATGTGAACGTGTGTGAAAGTGAAAATAAAAGGCCGTGGGATTGTGAAATGCGACGGTTTGGTCGAACAAAGGGTTTTAGATAGAAAAAAGGAGTCGCCACTTGGTATAGAGTTAAGGTGTACCAAGTCACCCAAAAAGTGATTTTTGTTTTTTGGAAAGAAAAGTAAACAAACCCTTTTTAAAGAATTTTTTAGGTCTACGTAACCAAAGAAAGGGATCGGGGGTCACATTTGATAAGAGAGAAGGCAAAGGCAAAGCCTAAGGCACTCCCTTACCCTAGCCAAAGTTAGTTGCATGACTTAGCCCTTCTTTTCCTAATTCTTCTACCCAAAGTATGTGTTGCATGTTGGATATGACTAATGGATGCTAAAAAAAGAAAAATGCAATTCTAAATCTAAAATGTCTCTTATGAGGTTTTTTGGTTCCAATCATATGAATTGTGATGGCCAGTAAGAAAAACTCTCATAGAGGTCACGGGTAATGCAAATGAAGACCCAAATATGAGTGCAAGTGTGAAAATGTAAGAAAAATGCAAAATAAAATAAAAATACAAATGTAAGTACAAGTGTGCAAATGTAAGAAAAGTGCATGTGTGCACATTGAAAAAATAACGATGTTTGTGTGCAAGTGGATGAAAATATGGTATAATGGTAGTAAGTGCATGTAAGTGCAATTTGGGTGCAATTTGTGAAGTAGAAAATAAATAAAAAGAAAAAGAATGTGCAAACATGGCATGTGGATTGCGAAAAATATAAGTAGTGAGAAAATGTGGATAAAAAAGTGAGGAGGTGACATGATAGAAATGAAAGTATATGAACCTAGAGGGATGTATCAAGTTGGGTACGGGAATGACTCCTAACTTCACGATTTAATTTTTCCTTTGATTAGAAGGTAGAACTAGCGTGCTAAGGCTATTTTGCAGCCACACTTGCTCGTTTCCCTTACGAAAGGGGACTCTCAAGCAAATGTACCCTATAACTAGTATGAAGATGCAAAAACCTAAAATGAAAGGGAAAGGGTTGGAGGGACATGCTAAATGTTAGAAAACTAAGAAAAATGCATGAAATGTAGTGAGACATGCAAGTATGTACAAACGAGAGGGGACAACCTATTGGGTCTAGCATTGGACTAGCCCTTTTCTAAAATTCTCTCACAAGCATTGGACTTGCGAGAGCTCGAGGGAAAAGACCATGGCCAGCGTTGGACTAGCCACGGTGACGCATTCATCCATCACATTCATCTATGACTATAGAAAGCAAGTAGACATGCCAATCACCTATAAACACGTAGCACATAACACTTAGCATGCTCGACTAAATGCAAGGGCCTAATAAAGCAAATTAACACGTAGCAACAAAAGCAAGCAATCAAGCTAATGAACCTATTACATTTGCTAGCTAGGCACACGTCTTCAATAGGTTTTCATCAAACGCTCTCCAAGCCCTGTCTATTACAAGCCAAGAGGTGTACACATACCCCATAAAAGAATAATTTAATAAAAGCAAAAGTAAATGAAATAAATAAATGAAAGGAATTAAGGAAAGGCAATGAAAGCAAAGTAGACATGCAATTCTCACTTAGCACGTTGAATCACATAGAGGAAAGATCAAAAAGGATAAAAGAAGTTATACCTCCCCCGTTCGTAATGTGAACAAGACTTAACTTGGGCTAGAGTCACCAAAGAAAGAGATAACTTGGGCTAAAACCATCAAAACAAGGGATTAATGCACCAATTTAATAGTAAATTATAATCAAACAAAACAAGTTAGACCAATCAATCATCAAATCCATCTCAAAATGCAATCAAATAATGCACGGTTACCAAGAAAGAGAGATTACCAATCAAATTCTAAAGTAAACACTCCTAATGATTCATTTGCAAACATTAACAATTTCTTAAGTTCGATTAAATATTATGGAACTTCAAGGGTCCAAGAGTAAGTAAGAGTCAAAGAGTGGTTCAACTTGCATTTTTAGGACCCAATAGCGACCATTAATCAACCCTTCAAGACCAATTAAAATATTTTGGGAACTCTAAAGGTTCAAGAGCAATGACAGGGTCAAGTATTGATTAAAATTGCAATTATCCTAGGACCTGATTGCAAGAAATTAAAACATCATTAGGCCATAGTAGCATGAGGAGAAACATGTGGGGTTCATTTGCAATTTTTAGAAGTTGTTTTTCATGCAAAGTCCATGCTAAAGCCACGAAACAAGCTTCTGCAACCTTTCGGCTATGGAGTTTTTACAATTTCTGCTATGATTCATTACCCACCAAACACATCACCAACAAACATCAACAACCACAAGACATCACCCCTAATCATCAACCAATTTGAGTGACACTTTCATTACAAGACTAAAACAGAAAATCTAAATTGGTGACTACCAGAGATACAAGAAATATCAGCCAAAGAAAGGAATAAAGCGCTGCAATTTTCCAGTTACCCTTAGCTATGCTTTGGGGGGTTCATCAGATGTAAAACACGGCCAAATTTTCAACCAAACAGCAAAGTTATGATCTCAAACATCAAACCAGAAATGATTTGATAGTTCATGCATCTGGTTAGTGACTTATGGAACCAGCATAGACAACATGAGGTGAGCAAAACATGAAAGCAAAACAGCAACTGTTCTTCATACACTGGGTTATTTGGTGCAAGTGTGCAAGTTCTTTGCTAAGCATAACTAAATTTTCCAGCGAACATTAGACTCCAGCATAGACTAAAATTTCCAGCAAAACAGCGAACATTTCCAACTTTCAAATCTGCAACTCTAAGCTAACAAACCACGAAGTGCATGCGAAGTAACGTACAACTGGATAGATTCAACTTCAGTGTTTCCATAAGATGCAACAAAACAACACAACTAAGTGCCATGAAACCTGTCGAAATCTTCAACTCTAGCCCTTAAAGATATTTAACCCAAACCAGAAAATGAGTACCCCAACAGAAATATAGCCATAAGAAAAATCACGGAAGACATGCTTCAAAAGCTTGAAAGGAACTGAATCTTAAGGAGAAAACTTACAGTGCTCTCAGTTTCTGAAGTTATCTTGAACCTGGGTGGTGGTGGTGCTGGTGGTGGTCGACGGACAGCAGCAGCAGCAAATGCGGACTGGTGGTGGGAGGTGGTTATGGAGGTTTGCGGGCGGTAGTGTCGATGAGCAGCGATTGCTCTGCTTTCTTTTCCCCTGCCTCACAAAGCTCTCTTTTCTCTAAAACCCTTCTCGGCCCTCCTGGGTTTTCCCCTTCCGATGAAGCTTTCCGTTTCTTTTTTTTTCTTTGTTTCTATCTCTTCGATCCTCTCTCTCTCGTCGCCTCTCCTACTCTATCTCTCAGCCCGTAAACCCTCATATCTGTTTTCTTTCTAGCTCTCCCCGCCGTCAACCTCCTATTGCTTTCCCTGGCCGTCCAAAAAAAATCCCCCCCCAAAGCTGCGTTTTTTGTTCTATTTATACTCAACACATACTCTCAAACCCTCACCTGAAAGGTGAGGATGAGAGTGGAGGTTTTTGCTGGGCATCCTAGGGCCATCCGATGGCCTCTGTAACGAAACAATTTTTGCGTTTTTGTTTTTTGTTTTTCTTTCTTTTTTTCTTTCTTTTTTTTCAGTTAAATAGTGAAAAATAAAACATATTTATAAGAATAACTTTCTCTTTTTGACAAATTTTGCTAAAAACAATCTTCCAATAAAAACAAAGATAAATGGCCAAGAGGACAAAACTAATACGAAATAAAAAATAAAAACTAAAAATAAAATAATAGATAATAATAATCTAAAATGCTAAAAGTGCCTCAAAACAAGAAATAGACAATAGCTATACTAAAACAAAAATAAAATAAAAAATGAAATAAATAAGTTAAAAAATTTGGTGCCTACATTCAGACTGTCCATCGGTCTGGGGATGGTATGTAGTTGTTTATCTCAACTCATATTTTTTGATGATTACAAAACAAATGAATGTTTCTAATACCTTTTGTAGAGATCCTTTTCAGAAATGAACCAAACAGGTCTGTGGATTTAAAGCAGAAAAAGAAGATCAAAAAGAATGAAGACTGCTGAGGATGATGTCGGACGCACAAAAGGAGAGTATCGGACGTCCGACATTCTTTGAGTTTCTTCGGACAAGTGAAGAACTCAGACTCGGACGTCCGAAGAAGACAAGCCAGGAGTTATTTGACTACTGATCATGATCGGACGCTCAACACCTGTGTATCGGATGTCCGACAAGTATTGTTGCTCTTCGGACAAGTCACTCCGGACGCATCGGCCGTCCGAAGGAATTGAAGAACAAAGTCCAAGTATGCATCCTACCCTCGGACGCATAAAAACCAAACATCGGACGTCCGACAGCACCAACGGCTAGTTGACTCTTCAGTTGTCTTCTACTCGTTGACAGCATTAATTGAAGAACTTTCAGGCTCCTATAAGAAGAACAAAGTCAACCACCTCAAGACAACTTTGCACATCAAGCCTACATCAGATCGTGAGTGATTCAAGTGTTAGAATACTCAAAAGAAACATTTGTACTCTTTGCGTGTGCAATCTTCGTGTAGTTTTTCAAGTGTGACATAGCTTCTTCAATAGTGTAGCATAGTGAGGGTTTGCGAGTGTTTGTAAAACTTCCTTGCTTGACCAAGTGTGGTTTGGGGCAAGAAGGAAGTGATCCCTTCCTTGTACACAAGAGATTGGTTGCAAGTTTGTTCAACTTGAAGTAACTTGGTATATAAAAGTGGTGTTCAAACCTCAGTTGTGTTTGAAGCCTGGTTTGTTTCTTTACTTTCATTTACTGCTGTTCTACATAAACTGTTCCTCTCTTCATCCCACGAATACTTGTGCTCTTGTGTTATCTTGTTCATTGGGTGGTCTTTGAGAAAAGAAAGGTAAACTGTGAAAAAGTGGCCTATATCTTAGCAGGTTTTTGAAAACCTAATTCACCCCCCTCTTACGTTGTTTTCGATCCTTACAATTGGTATCAGAACTTGGTCTCCTAGAGATTAAACTCAAGCGGCTTGGAGTAAAATGACAACCAATCATGCCATGTTTGTTGAGGGACAATCGGTCACTAGGCCTCCCATGTTTACTGGTTCCAATTGTGTTAGTTGGAAAGAAAGAATGATTATTTTCTTGCAATCCATTGATATTGAACTATGGTTTATTGTGAATGAAGGACCGCATGATGCTAACTTTCTTGATGCAGAAACAGGTGTGTTGCGGCCAAAAACAAGAGCTGAGATGAATGCTCAAGATAGAACCAATCTCACACTGATTGCCAAAGCCATGAATGTTTTCTATAGTGCCTTAGACTCAAATGAGTCAATTAGAGTAAAAGGATGTAAATCTGCCAAAGAAATGTGGGATAAGCTAAGAGAAATACATGAGGATAGTGACAACGTGAGAAAACAGAAAAAGTCCATTCTGGTCACTAAATATGAATCTTTTAAGATGGAGTCTCATGAAAACATCGATAAAATGTACTGTAGATTCAATGATCTGATCAAGGATTTAGAGGTGCTTGAGAAGGAGTACTCTCTAGGTGAAAAGAACAGAAAAAATTTGAATGCTCTATCAAAGGATTGGGAAAGCAAAGTGACTGCCATAGAGGAAGCCAAAGATCTAAATTCTTTATCCATTGAATCTCTGATTAACTCTCTAACTTCTTATGAACTGAAACTTAAATCTAAGTTGCAGGATGAAGAAGACGCAAAAGGAAGAAAGAGTATTACTCTGAAAGCTTCACAGGATGAAGATGAACCAGCCTCACAGGATGAAAATGATTTGGAAGGTGATGACAGTGATATTGCACTCATCACAAGAGGCTTTAAAAGATTTCTCAACAAAAGAAGATTTGGAAAAGGCGGATCCAGCAACTCCTTCCCAAATCAGTCCAATGACTTCAGAAACAGAGGAAAACTGGAGTTCAACAAGAAGTTAACTGATAAATGTTTTGAATGTGGCCAACCAGGACACTATGCAAATGAGTGTCTAATGAAGAAAAAGAAGGAAAACAAGGTTGAACGAAAACCAAAGTTCAACAATTTCCAGATTACCTGGAATGATTGCAACTCAGAAAGCGAAGTTGAAGAAGAAGAGGAATCTGCTCAAGTGGCCTTCATGGCCATTGGAGATGAAGAGGTAACACACTGCAACTCTCAAATCGATAGTGATAGTGAATCTGATGATGATGTTAATTCTTTTCTAGAAAAAATGCATAACAGCTTGAAAGAATCCTATGTTAAAAACAAGGAATTGAAGCAAAAAACTAGCTTTCTAATACAAGATAATGCAAATCTTTTTCGACAAAACAAACGTTTTAAACATGAAAATGATAACCTGAAAAGGACTGAAACTGATGTGCTTGCTGAACTTTACAAAAAGAAAAATTACTGTGACATACTCAGAAGTGAGCAATGCAACTTAAGAAAAAGAATTGATGATTTATGTCAATTGCTACATCATTTGAAACAGAACCATCTTCAAAAGAATGACACTATACCCTATATTAATACTCATCAAATAAGACTGAACCAAAATACAAATGAGTTTGCTGTTCACAGAAGAAGGCATGTCAGATTCATTAAACCTGTTCATTTGATTGATCCAATGTCAGTATGCAACTTTTGTTGTCAATCTGGTCACATGAATAGCAACTGTCATGTTAAGAAAAACATGAGAAATGGTATGAGATGCATGTGGGTAGTTAAACATAAGACTAACTCTCAAGGACCCAACATGTAAAGGGTACCAAGTATTATCTTGTAGGTTTGTGTGTAGGTGAACCAGGATAACATTTCTAAAGAATCAAAATAGTTCATTGATAGTGGATGTTCAAGACATATGACTGGTGATGCATCACAATTCATTAAACTCAAGCAAAAAGCAAGTGGAAAGGTAATGTTTGGAGATGATAACAAAGCCAAAACTGTTGGTATTGGCGATGTTGGTAAGAATGATCAAACTTTTATCCACAATGTTCTTCTTGTTGACAATCTGAGCTACAATCTGTTAAGTGTTAGCCAATTGTGTGATAGAAATCTGTTTGTATTGTTCAAAAAGCTTGAATGTCTCATATTTGACTCAAAGTTCAACATTATTTTCAAAGAAAAAAGAGTTAATGATGTCTATGTAGTTTTTCTTGAAAAATTTGATTCCTCATATCTCAAATGTCTCAAAGTAGCAAATGAGAACCCATGATTGTGGCATAGAAGGCTGTGTCATTTTAATATGGATTTGCTGAAAGAAATTTCTAAAAAGGAACTTGTTAGAGGTCTTCCAAAAATTAGATTTGAAAAAGACAGAATTTGTGATGCTTGCCAATTTGGAAAATAAATCAAGGTTTGTTTTAAACCCAAGAAATGTGTTTCTACTTCAAAACCACTTGAACTTCTGCACCTTGATCTGTTTGGTCCTACACAGACTGCAAGTCTTGGTGGTAAGAGATATTGTTTTATGATTGTTGACGATTATTCTAGATATACTTGGGCGATATTCCTTACTCATAAAGATGATGCCTTTAAGAATTTTACCTCATTATTTGCTAAAGTACAAAATCTGCTTGGCTTGAAAATTGTCAGGATTAGAAGTGATAATGGGACAGAATTCAAGTTCTGTGATTTTTCAGAATTTTGTGATCATAATGGTATTACTCATGAATTCTCTATTGCTAGAGTCCCTCAATAAAATGGAGTTTTAGAAAGAAAAAATAGAACTCTCCAAGAGGCTGCTAGAACCATGCTTAGTGAATGCAACTTACCAAAATATTTTTGGGTTGAAGCCATAAACACAGCCTGTTATACCATGAATAGAGTTCTTCTAAGACCGATTTTGAACAAAACCTCCTATGAGCTCATGTATGACAAAAAGCCTGTTGTTGGTTACTTCAAAATATTTGGTTGTAAATGTTTCATTTTGAATATCAAGGAACATCTTGGAAAGTTTGACAAGAAATCTGATGAGGGAATTTTCTTGGGTTATTGTGAAAACAAAAGAGATTTCAGAGTTTATAATCGTAGAACATTGATTATAGAGGAGGCTATACACATTACTTTTGATGAATCTAATGGTGATATCTCTATGAGTTGTGGTGAAGATGATGATACAGGTGTTCAAGAAGAATTGAAGAAGCTAGCAATCAATGATCATGACTCGGTCTCACCAGAAACTGATTCAAAGGATACTGATGCTCAGGTCAGTCCAGCTGAAGAAGTGAACAATAGAGATACCACTACTCCTAATGATCTTTCAAAAGCCTGAAAATTTGCTCATAATCATCCCAGGGAGCTTATAATTGGTGATCCTTCTGAAAAGGTCAGGACTCGTTCCTCTAGACACCTAGTAGATAATCTTGCTTTTGTATCACATATTGAACCTAAAAATGTTGTTGATGCATTGAATGATGAGCACTGGATTTTAGCTACGGAAGAAGAGTTAATCCAATTTGAGAAAAACAAAGTTTGGCCTTTGGTTGCCAAACCACTAGGCCATCCTATCATTGGCACAAAATGGGTTTTTAGAAACAAAATGAATGATAAAGGGGAAATTGTTAGAAATAAGGCTAGACTGGTGGCTAAGGGATACACTCAAGAAGAGGGAATAGACTTTGATGAGTCTTTTGCACCTGTGGCCAAGCTGGAATCCATAAGAATGCTTTTAGCATTTACATGTTTCAAGAATTTTAAATTATTTCAAATGGATGTTAAGAGTGCTTTCTTAAACGGATTTATAGATCAAGAAGTCTATGTTGACCAACCTCCTGGTTTTGAAAATCAATTTTATCCAGATCACGTGTTTAAACTCTCAAAAGCTTTATATGGATTAAAGCAAGCTCCTAGAGCATGGTATGAACGTCTGAGTGGATTTTTGATTGAAAATGATTTTAAAAGAGGCATTGTAGACACTACACTTTTTACAAAACAAAGCTCACGAGATCTTTTGATTGTGCAAATATATGTGGATGATATCATATTTGGTGCTACTAATGAAAAATTGTGCAAGGACTTTTCCATCATCATGCAAAAAGAATTTGAAATGAGCTTGATGGGAGAACTGAATTTCTTCCTTGGACTCCAAGTGATTCAAACCCAAGATGGAACATTTATAAATCAAACAAAATACACCAAGGAGTTGCTGAAAAGATTCAGAATGGAGGATTCAAAACCTGTTGGAACACCTATGTGCACATCTATCAAACTTGACAAAGATGAAGAAGTTGAGGAAAAGAAGTACAGAGGTATGATTGGGAGTTTACTTTATTTAACTGCTAGTAGCCTGACATCATGTTTGCTGTGTGCTTATGTGCTCGATTTCAATCCTGTCCAAAGGAATCACACTTGAATGCGGTAAAAAGAATCTTAAGATATATTAAAGAAACCTTAAATTTTGGTTTGTGGTATCCAAAATGTCATGAATTTCCTTTGTGTGGATTCTCTGATGCTGACTTTGGTGGTTGTAAAATAGATAGAAAAAGTACTACTGGTATATGCAACTTTCTTGGAAATTGCTTGGTCTCTTGGTTTAGTAAAAAACAAAATGCTATCTCATTGTCCACTACTGAAGCTGAATATGTTGCTGCTGGTGCTTGCTGTGCTCAATTGTTATGAATGAAAAACATATTGAATGACTATGGTTTAATATATGAATGTGTACCCATGTACTGTGACAACACTAGTGCAATTAATCTAACAAAAAATCCCATTCAACACTCTAGAACTAAGCACATTGATATAAAGTATCATTTCATTCGTGATCTTGTCTCCAAGGGGGTAATCCGTGTTGAGTTTGTTTGTTCTAAAGAACAAATAACTGATATCCTCACAAAAGTTGTTCCACTAGATCAATTTGTGTCCTTGAGAACAAAATTGGGCGTGTCAGAAAATATATTCTAAGTCTTATTTCTAGTCAATCTTTATCGGACGTTCGATAAATTGGAACGGACGTCCGACAGTGTTCTTCGTCCAAATCCAGAAAAAACCCTGGTTCGGACGGTTGTGTCGGACGCTTCACTTCGTTCGGACGTCCGACACTCAAAAATTGAGTCTTATAAGGCAGTTACCCATTCTTCTCAGTTCATTTTTTTTAAAAAAAGGTCTCGGACGCAACCTTTCAGTTTCCTCTAATATTTGAAATTCAAATTCTTCTCTTCTCAAACCAAGTTCCGAGAAATTGAACCAACCAACTCAATTACACTTCTATTGCGCATTAATCACTCATAAAAATCACTCCCAACCCCCAACTACCACAAAACTCCTAATTTACATACGAAACCCTAACTTCCCATAACTCCCTCCTTGCGGCTTCTCAGTACACATTAGTTGGCTCTTACTGCACTCTTTCTTTGTACACCACATTCCTTATCCAAAATCATATCCACATTGCATCATGGTTAGAATCAGAGGAGGATCTACTAGTGCCGGACGATCCTTTAGGCTTAGGGATGAAGACATTGAAATTTTGGAACCACCTCCTGTGGCACCCAAAAAGAAGATTGCAACCCGTGGTGGTAAGGTGAAGGAAACCGCCCAAAGAAAACTGAATATTCCAACTGCTGAATCATCTGATGAGCAGTTGGAAGGACAGAACTCTGAAGAAAACATTGTTGGTGGAAATGAGGAAGCAGAACAGACTGTCCAAGGTGATAAAGCTGTCACAAGGTCCTCTGCTAAAAGAAAGAGGTCTGCAAAGAGGAAGAGCACTCCTCAATCCAAGAAAAAGCAGTCTGCTGATCCCTCTAATGATCAGCAGAATGAAGGAAACACTACTGGGAGTCAGAAAACTCCTGAACCCTCTACCAGGAAGTCTCCAAGGACAAGAACTGAGGCTCAAAATATAGAGGCATCTGCCACACAAACCTCAAACAGGAAACGTTCTGGAAAGGATCCTGTGTCTCAGCCAGTAGAAGAACCCACTCCTCTTCCAAAATTCATTGATGATGAAGCCAGAGACAGATTTGAGTTAGTCTCTCAAAAAGGGTTCATTACCCAAAGGCTCATCCTTCCCTATGAATTTCGTAAGCTTGATCTTGAACCTGTTATCAAACTATTTGAATTCCAGAAATGGACTCATATTCTGACCATTCCTAATGTCTTTTACCCTGACATGCTGTATCAATTCTTTGCTAATCTTAGAAAGGGTAAATCACACACTGAACTCATCTCTAGGGTCAATTCTATAGACATCATGTTAACTCCTGACATTGTGAATTCCATTCTGAAAACCAGTATTGAACCGAGTTTCAAAGGAAAAATTGTAAATTTCTTTTCATATGAGGAATTTCCTTCTACCTATCATCATTTTTACAATGCTAAACTCATGACCTATTTTCAAACCACATTCAATACTCCTGCTGAGGCAAGATTGGATGATCTTAGTCCTCAGAACCTGATCATTTTCACCATCATTTCAAATCTGTTGGTGCCAACTGATGGCCACAGAACAGATGCAAATAAAATGGAACTCTATCTGTTCTACTGCTTTGTTGAAAAAATTCGCATTGACTTTGGATTTGTAATGTTCAAGTTTTTGCTCAAAATTAGCACTGACAGCCGTAGAAAGCTCTCTTATGGCAGATTTCTGACCCCTATCTTTGCCCATTTTGAAATTTCTTTTTCTGAAAAATCTCCCAAAGACAGTGCTTCATCAGTTTTCTCAAAAGCTTACTTTGAACGAAAGAACTTAAAATTTCTTGAAGGCCATTGGTGCTATAAGGAGACTGTTGCTGAGTCTAGAAGGAAAAATTTTCATGAAATCCCTGTCACTCCTAGGACTCCTCGTGATCAGTCAGGCTTTGTCTCTCCTTTCACCATTCATCCTAGGAAGTCTGCTAGCAGGTCCTTTGCATCCAATTCTGAAGTCATTTCCTTACTTGAAGACCTCAAACAGCATGTCTTGCTTATTGAAGAAGGTCTCGTGATGACCATGACCTCTGACCAAAAATCCTCCTTCATTGAAAAAAGAAACCTTCTTGTCCCTCCAGTACCTGAGAGCAATGTAAATGAGCCTAGAACTGAGCCCACAGGACCAACTACTAGTACTGAGACTACACCAGCTTCCAGTTCTCAGCCCAAGGATAAAGGCAAGGCTCCAGCAACTGAGGAATCAGATGAAGATAGTGATGAAGAAACTGAGGAAGAAGAGGATCCTGCACAGTATCGTCTGGCCAGGAGAAGGCCTGGATTATCTAAAATCACCATCTAGGCACTACTAGGTCACTGCACCTTTATCTAGGACTATAGTTCATCTTTTGCATTGCACTTTTGTATTAAGTGCTGAACACCTGGTCTGTACAACTGGATATTTTTTTACTGTTTATGAATGTTATAACTAAGTATTTTGTTATGAATGTTTTGAATGGGTGTTATGATTGGTTATGTGTTTGTGCAACCTGCTGATTGAATGAATGTTTCTGATTGATATCTGCTAAATGATTGACTCCAAACTGTGTTGTACATTGTAAATGCGTATACTGATATTGTTTCTGATGGGATGCATTGCTGGTACCAAAACTGATATTAAATCTTGTGATGACAAAAAGGGGGAGAATTGGAATTAGATTTGGTTTAACACTGATGGTGTAGAGTAACTAGTTAGGGGGAGTCAGTCTCTGGGGGAGTTGAGTTGGATCAGCACTGATGATGTGGACTGCGTTTCTTCCTGTATACTGCTCATGCACTTCGTTAGGGGGAGCTGTTATATTTTGCTCTATCCAATTGTTTTGTCATCATCAAAAAGGGGGAGATTGTTTATCTCAACTCATATCTTTTGATGATTACAAAACAAATGGATGTTTCTAATACCTTTTGTAGAGATCCTTTTCAGAAATGAACCAAACAGGTCTGTGGATTTAAAGCAGAAAAAGAAGATCAAAAAGAATGAAAACTGCTGAGGATGATGTCGGACGCACAAAAGGAGAGTATCGGACGTCCGACATTCTTTGAGTTTTTTCGGACGAGTGAAGAACTCAGACTCGGACATCCGAAGAAGACATCCCAGGAGTTATTTGACTACTGATCATGATCGGACGCTCAACACCTGTGTATTGGACGTCCGACAAGTATTGCTGCTCTTCGGACGAGTCACTCCGGACGTATCGGCCGTCCGAAGGAATTGAAGAAGAAAGTCCAAGTATGCATCCTACCCTCGGACACATAAAAACCAAACATCGGACGTCCGACAGCACCAACGGCTAGTTGACTCTTCAGTTGTCTTCTACCCGTTGACAGCATTAATTGAAGAACTTTCAGGCCTCCTATAAGAAGAACAAAGTCAACCACTTCAAGATAACTTTGCACATCAAGCCTACATCAGATTGTGAGTGATTCAAGTGTTAAAATACTCAAAAGGAACATTTGTACTCTTTGCGTGTGCAATCTTCGTGTAGTTTTTCAAGTGTGACATAGCTTCTTCAATAGTGTAGCATAGTGAGGGTTTGCGAGTATTTGTAAAACTTCCTTGCTTGACCAAGTGTGGTTTGGGGCAAGAAGGAAGTGATCCCTTCCTTGTACACAAGAGATTGGTTGCAAGTTTGTTCAACTTGAAGTAACTTGTTCTATAAAAGTGGTGTTCAAACCTCAGTTGTGTTTGAAGCCTGGTTTGTTTCTTTACTTTCATTTACTGCTGTTCTACATAAACTGTTCCTCTCTTCATCCCACGAATACTTGTGCTCTTGTGTTATCTTGTTCATTGGGTGGTCTTTGAGAAAAGAAAGGTAAACTGTGAAAAAGTGGCCTATATCTTAGCAGGTTTTTGAAAACCTAATTCACCCCTCCTCTTAGGTTGTCTTCGATCCTTACAGTAGTACTGAAGTTCAATCTAGTTCCCAATACTTCTTGCATCTTTTGCCAAAATCTTGAAACAAATCTTGGATCTCTATCGGACACAATACTTACAGGTATCCCATGTAACCTGATAATTTCATCCAAATACAACTTAGCCAATTTCTCCAATGGGTACTTCATATTAATTGGCAGAAAATGAGCCGATTTGGTCAATATATCTGCTATTACCCAAATGGCATCATGACCTCTTTGTGTTCTCGGTAACCCTGATACAAAATTCATGGTGATATTTTTCCATTTTCACTCACGTATCTCCAAAGGTTGTAGAAGTCTTGATGGTTTCTGATGTTCAGTTTTAACCTGTTGACAAACTAAACAGGTTTGGACATATTGGACAATCTTCTTCTTCATGCTCTCCCACCAATACAGACTCTTCATGTTTTGGTACATTTTATTCCCTCCTGGGTGTACCATGAACTTCGATCGGTGTGCCTCTTCTAAAATTTTCTTTTTAAGCCCTTCATCCTTTGGCACTACTATCCGATTCCGAAATCTCAATATAACATTCGTCCTCAAATTAAAATCCGACTTTTCTCCCTTTTTGACTTTCTCAACCCACCTTTGCACTTCAGGGTCCTTTCCTGAGTCTCGTTAATATGTCCTAACAAAGTGAAATTCACTACAATATTTTCAAGAATTACTTTTCTCGATTCAAGTCTAGAATTCCAATAACTAACTTCTTCTAACAAGTGTAATTCCTTAATCATCAATCCGGCCACTTGCACTTGACGACTTAAAGTATCGGGCACTACATTGGTTTTCCCTGGTTGGTACTTTATCGTGCAATCATAATCTTCCAAAAATTTCATCCACCTACATTGTCTCAAATTCAGGTCTTTTTGAGAAAATAAATACTTAAGACTTTTATGATCAGTAAAAATCTCAAATGTTACTTCGTACAGGTAATGCCTCCATTTCTTTAAATCGAACACCACAGCCGCTAACTTTAAATCATGAGTTGGGTAGTTTCTTTCATGCGGTTTCAACTTTCTAGAAGCATGTGCTGTCACTTTATCATTTTGCATTAATACACATCCCAAACCTTCCTTGGAAGCATCTGTGTAGACCACAAAACTATCTTTTCCATTCGGTAGATCTAACACAGGCGCTCTTGTTAAATGTCTCTGTAACTTTTGGAAACTCTCTTCACACTTAGAACTCCATATAAACTTCCCGCTTTTCTTGGTCAACTCAGTCATGGGTTCAGCAATTCTAGAAAAATTCTTAATGAATCTCCGGTAATATCCTGCTTACCCTATAAAACTTCGAACCTCTGTAGGGTTTTCCTGTCGTTTTCACTTTGAAACAGCTTCAATTTTGGGTGGATCCAGTTTTATCCCATCCTTAGAAATTATATAACCCAAGAATGTCATTTCTTTCAACCAAAACTCACACTTGCTAAATTTAACATATAATTGGTGTTCCCTCAGGGTTTGCAAAATAATTCTCAGGTGTTTCTCATGATCCTTCACATTCTTAGAGTATACCAAAATATCATTAATAAAAATCACCACAAATTGGTCCAGATAAGGCTTAAAGACCCTGTGCATCAAATCCATAAATGCCGCAAGTGCATTGGTTAGTCCAAATGGCATTACTGCAAATTCAAAGTGTCCATACCTCGAGTTAAAAGCAGTCTTGGGTATATGATGAGAATATAAAGACCAAGCCCCATTCAAGCACATGGGGAATTGGAAGATTCAAGTGAAGACTAGTTGATTGCACGAATGCTTGAGTTTAGTAGGATTATTTGATTTTTCTCATAGATTTTGGTTATTTCTCGCTTTAGAAAGTCTAGGTAATTAAGCTAGTTTAATTGCGGCCCATTTGTTAGTAAGTAAGGCCCAAAATCTTTCTTAAGTATGTAGGGTAGTTTGGTCAACTTTTGGATTAGGGTTAATGCTTGTAAGGGCTATAAATAGCCCCACTTCCTCTTTGTTTCAGATCAATTTTTTTGGCTATTAAATACGATTAGTGAGTTTTCACTTTTTTTTGGCAAGAGAGCTTCCTTTGAATACTTGAGAATCTTCTCAAGTTATTCACCTGAACTTATCAATCGAGTATCTCCTTGATTGTGGCGTTCTACTACCTCCAATTTGGATCGTTAATTCGAGTAGTGACGGGTTGAGATAATATCAAAATTGTTCGTGACTTCTAAGGATTAGTTGGGTCAAATTTCCGCTGCCTAAGCCATGGTGTTTTGGTTGTCTAGATCGGGGGTTCACATCAGTATATCTTTCTCCAAAATCCTCAATTGATAATAACCCTGTCTCAAATCCAACTTCGAGAATACCACTGCCCCTTGCAATTGATCAAATAATTCATCAATGTGGGGTAATGGATACTTATTCTTAACGGTGACATCATTCAAGTCTCGATAATCTATACACAACGTTAAACTCCCGTCTTTCTTCTTAACAAATAAGACCGGGACTCCCCACGGTGAGTCACTCTCTTTTATAAAACCCTGTTCCAACAAGTCCTACAATTGTAAATTCAATTCTTTCAACTCAACTGGAGCCATTTGATATGGCGTCTTAGAGATATGTGCTACTCCCGGAGTCACATCAATCTTAAAAACTATTTCTCTTTCCGGGGATAAAGACTCTAACTCTTCAGGAAAGACATCTGAGTACTCTTTCACTATAGGCATGTCCTCTAATCTCACTTTATCACTAGGAGTGTTGATTAGAAAAGTCAAATATCCCTGAGTTTCCTTACTTAACATTTTTCTAACTCGGATTCCTGAGATAAGTGTAGACGAAACTAACCTAGCTCTTACATCCACTTCAGGGTTGCCTCTCTCGGAACGCACAATTCTACTATTTTCATCTTACAGTTCAATTTAGCATTGTAACGGGCTAACCAGTCCATTTGTAGGATCACATCATACCCCTTAATCGCTAAACCTATCAGATTGGCCATTAATTTCCATTCTCCAATTTAGATCTCACAATCCCTATATACCAAGTTAGCGATTAGACTTTGATTCCCAGTAGGTGTCCTAACCTCCAAGTCATAAGGTAACTTAATTAGTTTCAAGTCTATTCCGCCCATGAAATTAGGGTTTACAAAGGAATGTGTCGCACCCGGATCAATTAAAACCCTAACTAAGCGGTGACAAATAGGAATCGTACCTTCAACAACCTCAGTCGCATCGGGTATCCGTTAATGGTCCAGTGCATAAACCCTAGCAGGTATCTTTGGTCGGTTTCTTCCAGCACTAATCTGTTTAGAGGTTGACTTTTTGGATCTTTGGGTGCTACCTCCCACCTTCAGCTTTTTTGGACAAGTTGTGAGTTGGTACTCGGTACTACCACAAACCAAACACTTTTCAGACTTTCTCCAACAATCGTTCTCAAAATGGTTAGGTTTATCACAGTACCCACAAGTAACTTGAGAGGTCACTGCCAAACCACTAGAAGGCACTCCTCTCGCTCGAACCGGTCCACTATGACCTCCTTTGGATAAAGCTCCCCTTGAAATTCCAGCAGTTCTTATACCTCCCATTCCTCTTCCCATTTTGGAAGGCTGTACATTCTTACTAGTCTGTCCAGAAGTACGACTAGAAAAGTTTCTATTCCTATTGTGAAAGTCCCTTACTTGCGTTCTCGCACTCTCAACCCTTTGTGCTTTCTCAAGAGCCTCGGTAAATGTAGAGATTTGGACGGCGGCCAGGCCCTCTTGGATTTCTACATTAATCCCTTGTACAAACCGCCTTATCCTTTTCCGTTCGTTGGTCACCAGTTCAGGGGCGTACTTAGAAAGTTTAGTAAACTTTCCTTCATACTCAACTACATTAAGAGTTCCTTGTTTCAATTTAATGAATTTATCCTCCCTCTTCTCTTGGATTAAGGGCGGAAGAAACTTTTCATTAAACTCCATCGTGAAATTCTCCCAAATCCAAGGGGTCTGGGCTTTCTCCCACTTTCCCCTTATCATGTCTCACCAAGCACGAGCCACTCCCTCAAATTGGAAAGCAACAAAGTTCACTCGTCTATCCTCGATATAGTCTAAGGCAGCGAATATATTAGTCATCCTCTCTAACCAATTCTCCGCTACCTCAGGGTCAAGTTCACCAGTGAACTTAAGTGGGTTAAATTTCAGGAACATCTCCAAAACTCTATCCTCTCCTCTATCCTACCCCCCAGGTTGATTGAGTGGTCCAAGACCCCGCTTTTCAGCTAAACGTTCTAGGATATCAGTCATCCTATATATGGCAGTAGCCACTTGATTTTTTTCTATATTTTCTTGTCCATGGATCAGTCCAGTTGCCTATCCCTGGTCATCCCCATGAGGTTGGACCTGTCTAGTCTCTCGCCCGCGGTCTCGACCACTCATTCGTCCTTTCATTATCCTAGGTATGCCTAGTACAAGAAATAAATCAATTATGCGAGAAAAATACTTAAACAAAGATCAATCATGGAAAACATTGGAACTAACAATAATTTACATTCATTATCATGTCAAAATCCATACAATTAGCAAGTTATGGGGGAAATTGCAAAAATATAGCACGTAATTGCCACAAGAGTACTTTTAGTCACGTAAGACTAAAGTAAAATCAAGTGTCTCAAAAGTAGACCACACAGTCATATAAAATACAATGGGTTCAGCACTAGTATCACCCCAACTAATCTTAACTATACCAATCAAAAAGGTTAAAAGGGTCAATCAGTCTAGACCTAGTCCACAGTAGGACTATTAGAGAAAATCTCCTCCTCAGGATCCTCCTCTTGAATTGGGCTCTGGGTAATATCCATCACCCCATCTATCATCATAGTGGCATCGGCCAGGATCTCGGAAGCCCGATCACGGACCTTCTCTCCTACTCTAACAAGTCGGGCTCTAGCCCTCTGAAGCTCCTTACGAGTGACCTCAGCAGTAGCCACCTCGCCAGCTAGTACCTCCTCAAACTCAACGATCCTCTCACCCTGAGCACTAACCATCTGCCTTAACTCATCCACCTTCACCTGTAAATCCTGGTAGAGATTCACCAACTGACGACGCTCGTCGTCCAAAACTAACACAAGGTGGTTTGGATAGGCAAACGTCAACCTACACGAATATCGTGGATACCTATTAAAGGGCGAGTAGCGCATTCAAACCCCTCAACCAAGAGCTCGGTAGTAAATAGGACTAAGAGGCTCTACATAACCATTAGCATGGCCATTCCCATTAGTTGCGGAGGTCCCATCTCCATATCCAACTCTGCAAAACAATCACACTTTTTGGATTAGAAACTTAGTCACTAGTTCGCTCAGATATCACTTAAGGTATGACTAACTTAGTCACTAACTTACCCAAGTATCACTTAAAGTATGACTTAGTCATACTATCTCAAATCTTAAGGGTAAGGTTTCTAGTATATCTCCCAAATAGATTTCTAACATAGCGCTCTGATACCAACTGTAACGCTCCCACTTCTCCCTAAGGTGAATCAAAGGATAACCGTAGGATGTCTGTCCAGCTCTCACCAGAACTCGTTACAACTCCTGTTCAAGCTGATTACAATACTACCTATCACGACAAGACAAAATAAGAAAGATAAGTCGCTTCCATAAATAACATTAAAACTTTCACCACTAGTTCCAAAAATATATCAATCATCCAATTCTTACATTGGTTCTCAAAAGATACATCCATTCCCAAAATATACAACAGCCATAATGTCTAGTCAATTACATTTGGAGCCTTAACACAAAAGTACAACAGAAAGGTTTCTTCGAGTCTCACTCCACGTCCATTTCTGTTAAGGAAAACAAATCTATGGGATGAGCAATCGCTCGTGAGGCCAAGAAATACACATGCAAGCACGTTGTCCAAATAACAATCCCAATTTACAAGAAAAATGATAATAATCGAGTACCTAACAATTGAAGTGAAATATAAATAGAAACAATTCAAAGATATGGTAGCTCTCAGGAGCTAAGTTCCACTTGCTTTGTCAGATCTCAATCGTATACCTTCCCGTGGTGACTCTCCGTCTGTCGGGTCGGTATTCTAATCTGTAGACTCCACTTTACTTCACATGTCGTTCCACCTTACAACCCCCCCACCGTGCCCGAACGACGATAAAGGCGCTACTGCATGAGTAGGCCAAGTAAGATCTCTCCAATAGATCAAACTTATCATGTTATTCTCATGACTCACTGAAGTTCCCGACCAAACCCATGCCGACTCGAGTCCCAAGGTCGGCTTATAAGTTTGGGCGTCCCCCATGTAACATTTGTGAGTCGAGGAGATTCACTCCATGACGTATGCAGCCATAGCATACTATTTCATGTCATTCAAACATTCAATACATTCAATCATTCATTTGATTTTAAGGAAGTCATTCATGAGTTATTCATTTCAAATGAGAACAAGTGCGGTAAAGTACACACTCGACTCCATTTTCAAAATTTTCAATCGATAATAACAATTGAACATGTATCACGTTCCCATAATTTCAACTATTCATGCACTTGACACTCATCAAGTAACTCAAGAAGTAAAGTACACTTGAGGGTTCAGGCGTCCACCGTGGGATCCTCTCGAATGTCCTCTTGAGTGCCTAAGCAATTAATAATAAACTATTACACATTATCGCTTAAAATAGTGATAGAAATACCAGATTCTTTCATGCTTGTGTATCTGATCATAGGGAGAAATCTGTTATCCATCGCATAAAGTCAAATTGCGGAAAGTGGCTGGAAAGAGAGATGGATATCTCAAAGGAGGCAGTGGCATTTTTTCAACAGTTGTTTTGGAATCAATCAGGTTCGATCTCCGATCATGTGCCGGACGTGATTCCAAAACTATTGACCGCTTAGGATAACCTCGAGTCAGAGTGACACCCTTCTCTAGAGGAGGTTAAGGATGTGGCGTTTTCAATGGATCCTGATAGTGCTGCTGGACCGGATAGTTTTTTGGGGAGGTTTTTTACCTTTGCATAGGAGGATGTCGAAAAAGATGTTTTTGAGATGGTAGGTAGTTTCTTTTGTGGATCGGAGTTGCCAAAGAGCATAACGGCAACGTCTATTGATACAAACCCTGTTGAAGACGAAACCCATATTCTCAAACCTGGACCCAGATGATTAATAGCAATAGTTTGGCAACAGAAAACTTGACCCTAATTAACTCTAAAAGTCACGAACAATATTGGTACGATCTCAACCTATAACTAATCGAATTAATGAACCAAAGTTGTAAGGTAGAGGAGCACCACAATTAAGGTGAATACTTGATTGATAAGTTCAATTGAATACTCTCAAGAACTCTCAAGTATTCAAGAAAGACTCTCTTGGAGAGAGAAAGTGAATAAGTTCACACACTTTCTGTAAAATTCTCATTAACTAAAAACATTGGAAAAGACTAGGCTATTTATAGCCTTACAATGACTCAAACCCTACTGCTATTTGGACTTGGTAACCTTTAACTAAGAAGGCAGATTTCATCCTTCAACAAGAGGACTAAGCTAGCCGTCTTTTAACACCTAATTTAACAAACTAAATAACTAACCAAACAAGTAGAATCTCGGCCTTCATGAAGTCAAAGTTGGCCGATTTATTACTCAACACAAATCAGCAAGGAAAAAATGACAATAAAGCTCTTGCTTAACAAGACTTTAATCAAATAACTAAACTAGCTATCATGGTACAATTTAACCTGCTTCTAATGTTTCATAGATTGAGAAGAGAGCCAGTTCTTCATGTTTGCATCATTCCCCTCCTTTTGTAAGCGATTTGTCCACAAATTGATGACCCATTTGGATAGCAACTTTGGCTTGTAATTACTTGATCCCACCAAACGATAGCATAGGCGATGAATTCCACCACTGCCAGTCTCAATTTTTACTCATCCATGTAGTCATTGCAATCAAAAACCAGCTCCATTCTTCTCTCCCATTCAAGGTATGCATCCGAGTCTGATTTACCTTGGAATAGTGGAATTTCATTTTAATTCCTTTGATTGCATCACCAACTAGTTTGGTATTCCTACTTGGTCTCCTTTGTCCACGATCAAAGTTGTCTTCAGAATTTGAATCACTAAACTCGGGCATGGGTATATCACAGCTTCTCCTGTCTCGTTGACTACCTTTTGAGCTGCTTTGTGACTCTTTCAGCCTACCAAGGCGTTCATTCATTGGCTCAAGTTTTTGATCCAAAAGACGTGCCATTTCTTCCCTCAAAATTTCTGCTAAACGTGAAAGATCGAAAGCTGGTGTGCTTTCTCCTTCATTAGATATGGTTTTGATATTAGACCTACATGAAAGGGTTAGTATAAAATAGGAAGTTTCACCTCACCACTCCCTTACGTGTTTCACTCACACTCGTGTATAACTCAAGTGTGTTTTAACACTTTAATGATCTCACAAATTCACTGCTCAAGTCATTTGATTACCTCTCTTGAAGCAATTAGAATTTACTTAAAGAAACTCAATCAAACTTTTCACCATGTTTCACACAAGATGGTGACGGTTTAAAGGCTGAGATTTGGAGTAAAAATAGACTGATATAATGACTCAAAAGACACTAACGATATGCTGAAAATTTCCAGATTTGTTGGCTAAAGACAACTCAAGAATTTGGAAAGTATTGACTTAGATAAGGAAAACTCAAATTAGGAAACTAGTGACTCAACTTAGGAAACTTTATAGACTCTTGGACTCCAAGCTGATTTGGACTCTCTTCGGAACCTCTTAGATATGATTTATAGACTAAAAGGACTCAAATGATTGGAATATAATGGCTGGAGAGATTGATAACCATGGCTGGAACAACAAACAATTGGCAGAAATTTTGAAAGCCTAGAAATTACTCTACCCGCATGTATGTGTGGCTAAAGTTTGGAAACTTGCTTAGGTGACGACGTCTGGAAATTTGTTTTGGGCAGCAGCTTGAGTTCACTATTGGAAAGCAAGATGTGGTTTTTAGTAACTTTCCTAAGTGTATGCTTGTGCAGCTCAACCCGAACCAGATTGCTCAAGGATTGATTGACTAGTTTTGGTAACAATCCAAGTTAAGGTAGGTTTGCAATTGCCAGCTGTTCTTGATCCGTTTCCTTTTTCTTCCTTTTTTTTCATTTTTTTCTTCCTTTTTTTCTTCTTCTTCATGAATTAAATTCTCTTTCTTTTTCTTTTGTTCAAGCTCGCTCAATCAAAACACAACAACAGTTGCATGTTATCAGCTTCAAGAAGATGAACCAAGGTTCAAGATTTGGAGAGTTTATGTTTCAGATATTCAAGAACCCAAATAACAGCCTAAAATTTTCAAGATTTTTCTATAAATTAGTCATGACAACTCAAGAATTCAAGATTATTTTCCAGATTTTAAGCACTTCAAATGACTCCCAAGAAAACAAGCAAGGTAGCCAAGGTTCAACAATAAAACGAGTAACAGCCACGGAATTTCCCAACAAGGTAATGACCAAATTTTTTTTTTTGATGCTAAATAGTTTCAAGACTCAAGAACAAGACAACAAGACACAAATAAGGCCATGAAACACGGCACCAACAAGAAATATGATTTGGACAGCAAGTAAAGAACATGGATAACAAAGGAAAAATTGCGGACAGTAAGGAACAACAAGAAACCCTAGCAACACAATTTTTTTTGACACAAGAATCTGAATTGGATAACAAGAAGATCTGACTCAAACACAAAAGCAAAAAGGGATATAACCTGGTATTTGTCAACTAGCTTTGCTTACTAGATGATACGAACCCCGTCGAAGACGAAACCTGTATTCTCAAGCCCCGGACCTAGACGATTAATACCGACCGACGGCTGGGCAATGGAAAACTTGACCCTAATTAACTCTAGAAGTCATGTACAATATTGATACGATCTCAACCTATAACTAATCGAATTAACGAACCAAAGTTGTAAGGTACAGGAGCACCACAATCAAGGTGAATACTTGATTGATAAGTTCAATTGAATACTCTCAAGAACTCTCAAGTATTCAAAAAAGGCTCTCTTGGAGAGAGAGAAAGTGAATAAGTTCACACAATTTCTGTAAAATTCTCATTAACTAAAAACATTGGAAAAGACTAGGCTATTTATAGCCTTACAATAACTCAAACCCTAATGCTATTTGGACTTGGTAACCCTTAACTAAGAAGGCAGATTTATAGCCTTCTTAGGCAAATTTATAGCCTTCTATAGCCTTCTTAGCCTTAACTAAGAATTTAAAAATTCTCATTAACTAAAAATATTGGAAAAGACTAGACTATTTATAGCCTTACAATAACTCAAACCCTAATGCTATTTGGACTTGGTAACCCTTAAATAAGAAGGCAGATTTCATCCCTCAACAAGAGAACTACACTGGCCGTCTTTTAACACCTAATTTAACTAACTAAATGACTAACCAAACAACTAGAATCTCGGCCTTCATGAAGTCAAAGTTGGCCGATTTATTACTCAACACAAATCAGCAAGAAAGAAATGATAATTAAGCCCTTGCTCTACAAGACTTTAATCAAATAACTAAATTAGCTATCAAGGTACAATTTAACTTGCTTCTAATGCTTCATAGATTGAGAAGGGAGCCAGCTTTTCATGTTTACATCATCTACTGTCCTAATTCCCAAGGTAGGTTCTCCTCAAGATTTCTCACAATAGCGACTTATTAGTCTTTGTACCTTCATAAATAAGATTATTTCTAAACTATTGGCGAAGGTTTTGCCGCTTTTGATTTTAGATAACCAGAGTGGGTTTGTTCAGGGTCGGCAAATCTCGAATAACTTTCTATTGGCCCAAGAACTAGTTTCTGGGATTCAAAGGGCGAATAGAGGAGGTAATACGGTCCTTAAGTTAGATATGGCGAAAGCTTATGATATGGTCTCCTAGAATTTTTTGATGCAAGTGATGTGTAGATTTGATTTTGGGGAGAGATGGATTGATATGATGTGGTGGCTAGTGGCTAATGTGTGATTTTCAGTGATTATTAATGCGACACCAAAAGGGTTCTTTAAATCTTCAAGGGGGTTGCGTCAAGGGGATCCCATCTCTCCATCTTTGTTTATTTTGGGGGTAGAGGCTTTGTCCCGTTTGCTAAATACTGCTTTACTAGGAGACCAAGGCTTTGCTCCTTTCAAAGTTCCCAGAGGCAACCCTAACATTTCTCATTTACCTTATGCAAATAATGTGATGATTTTCAAAAGCGGTCTAAGAGCTCATTAAAGATGGTCATTCGCTCTGTGGAAGCATATTGCAACGTGTCTAGACAATAGGTGAACCTCCAGAAAAGTTATTTTTTAGTACATCGAAAGCTTAATTCAACAACAAAGCATGTCATCTCTCAAGTTACAGGCTTCCAATAGAAGTCGTTCCCCATTAAATATCTTGGTTGCCCACTCTCCGTTGGAAGGGGTAAGATGTACTACTTCTCTGGTATTGCTGACTCGGTGTCCAAACGGGTGCTTTCACGGAATAATAAGATGTTATCTTATGGTGGGAAGCTGACTCTTATTAAAAATGTGCTTGCCTCAATATCGATTCATATATTGGCAGTTGCGTTACCCCCGAAGGGTCTGTTTCAAAGTCTTGAAAAACTCTTTGGTGAATTCCTATGGGACAGCTCCGAGTATGGCATGCGGTTCCATTGGATTAAATGGACTCCATTTGTAAGTTGGTGGAGGAAGGTGGAGTGGGGATACGTTTGCTACAATTGGTCTATGACGCACTTTCAATGAAGTTATGATGGTTGTTTTGCCAAAATACTTCCTTATGGGCACGCTTTATGCAGGGCAAATATTTGCATGAGGGGTATCCTTGTGAAGCAAAACAAGTTCGGGTCAGTCCCCTATGGCGAAGGATGGTGATGGCCAAAGATCTAGCGGAGAAGCATATTAGATGGGTTTTAGAGAATGGGGAAATGGATTTCTAGCATGAAAATTGGATGGGGCCTAGTCCTGTGTGCAGTAGAGTGGAGAACTTTAGGGTGCGTTCAGTGGCAAATTTTGTAGACCAAGATCAGTGGAACATAAGTCTATTACAGCAATGGCTACCACGTGACATAGTGTTTGACGTCTTATGTATTCCTCCACCTACATCTCGGTGGCCGGATAGAATGGTGTCAAATTTAAGCTCCTCGGGTTCATTCACTGTGTCATCTGCGTATCAAGTGGTAAGCCAACCTATGCCTAGGTCATTTTTCTTGACAGTATATGGCACTCACTGATTCCTTCTAAGGTTTCCTTCTTTATGCTACACTTGCTGAAGTCCCGCCTGCCAGTTCTGAACATTCTTTACCATTTTCAAATACATGGTCCATCTCATTGTTGGTGTTGTAAGGAGCCAGACGTGGAGAGTCTAGATCATATATTTTGCACTGGAGAGCTCTCCCGACAGGTTTGGCAGTCTTTTAAAGGGATTGCTAGAGGCTTCACTCCAGCTTATACTGTGCGACATGCGCTGGCTAAATGGTGATTACGTTACAATGAATTTCAATTTGAAGCTAGTCTATCAGATTCTTCCTTGCCTAGTGCGTTGGCATCACTAGAGGGCTAGGAATTCTATGCTCTTTGAAGGCAAAGGGGTGATGGCGGACTTTATTCATTTGTGTATTCTAGGGGAGCTGCGAGGGATTTTGTGCGGTCGATTTCCTAATCTTGCTAATGGCGGTTTCTCTTGGTGTTCATTTTATGAATTGGTGGTCAAGAGGGGCAAGCCTCATAAGCTCTCCTGGCAGAAATGGAGCAGGTCGCAGCTATTAATTCCTAAGCTGAATGTTGATGGGTGCTCTAGGGGTAATCCTAGAAGGTTAGGCGGGGGTGGTATTCTAAGGCATTTTATTTTTGCCTTCTTTCGTGTTTTTGGGGTAGCTAATAGTTTGCAGGCAGAACTGAATGTGATGCTTGCGAGGGTGAGGCTTTGTGTGCAACAAGGTTTTTTGGCTGTGCATGTGGAGTCGGATTCTTTACCTCTGATTCGAATGGTTCATGGTGAGTTAGGGGTCCCTTGGTGGCTAATGCGTGATTTTGAGGAGCTATTAGTTTTCCGACATCATGTGCAAGTGATAACAGACTGTTTTTGTGAGGCAAATAGTCTGCTGATAGTCTAGTTGGGTTTGGCATAAACCTGGGTGTCAACAATGTGTACGAGTCATTGGATCAACTCCCGCTAGAGGTTAGATGTTAGATTACTATGGAATGGTTAGGTATCCCTTCTATTAGATTTGAAGGGTGATATCCGGAGATAGTTCAATAGGTCTTGGAAGTAAGGTGTAGCCCACTCCTTGTATTCTGTCATTTCCCCATTATTAATAAAAGAAAGTAGGATCTTAAAAAAATCTAGATATTATAAAGGTGGTTAAAAAAATATCTAGATATTAAAAAAAAACCTAGAAAGTTGGATAAAAATATCTTAGATATTATGAAGCTGGTTAAAAAATAGAAAAATCTAGAGAATATACCATGAAATATTCTAGAATATACTTCTAGAATATGGTAGGAAGAATGTGCATAAGAAGAATCTAGAACACATATTTTATGACTCCACCTCCTCAAGACTACTATAAATAGAGATGGAGACATTGTAGATATGTGATGAGCGCAGGGTATCCATATAACAATTAGGTTCAATTTACAGTCAAGTTTTGTATTTATAAAATTCTAAATATCCCACACGTGATTTCTCACAAGTATACGGGTCAATATTGAGTACAGGGTATTAAGGGTCGAACCCATAGAGAAGAATAGACAACTACTGGTACTACTGAAGTTTCTCTATTATTTAGACAATCAACAAATTTAAGAAAATAAAACTAAACTAAATTATGCAAGAAAATAGCAAATGAAAACTCTTTAGGCTATCATATCCTAACTATTCATGCAAGTGCAATTTTTTTATCATTGAATACTACTATTTTAGTTAATTATGGTATAATTTTCTCATGCATGTGAAACCTACTCGCGTAGTAAATCAACTATACTTATAACTAATCCATACCTACTTTCGTGGTTATGAAATTAATACAAGTCTATTACCTTTATGAAATTACATGAAATAAATCACTAAAATCACAAAGGTGCACCTCTACCCTCATAATGTACTCTCTAGGTTTAGCACTTCCTGAACTAGTGTTAAATCCCAATTTTCATTGAAGCAACAATACCTTTAGATAATCACAATTAATGGTACCAAGTTAATCATGATTTAGAGGAACAAAAGTGCTAAATAATTTGCTCAAAATAATAGCATCAAATAGCCAAGAAATCAATACAATACATTCATAGAATGTTCAACCAAAATCCAAGGTATAAACTTTAGAAACACATAATGAACAAAAAATCAAAAACCTGCATATTAACCATGTTTAAGAATCCAATACAAAAGAGAAAGAGTTAGAGAAGAGATAACCCCTATCACTTGAGTTTCAACTCCTCATTCTTTATCTCCATCTTCATCCTAATCTAGCCAATATACAAAAGTGGATAAATTAACTAAAACTAAACTATTCTATACTATTCTAAACTAAATAGCTAAGAAACTACATTTTTGTGGTGTTTCTTGTCCCTTTTCTTCCCACCAACCTCTCTTCTTATGATTCTTACATATATAGTAGTAAAAGAGTCAAAAAATGCCAAATGAAATGACATAAAGTTTCCTTTGCACTTTCCTAAAGATTCTTGGGCATGTGCAGCCGAAAATTTGTACTGAAAGTGAGCTGGAAAGAGGTGTGAATGCATGGCAAGTTGCAAAACAAGTTGCAAAAAAATAGGGGAGAATATGCGACCTATGAATACGTGACCCGATCCCGCGTATTCAGAGGTCACATTTTCTCTTCAATCGCATTTCCTTGTTTCGTTTTTGCTCCAATTTAATACTAAGATCACAACCAAGGTAACCATGTTCTTGTTCATGCGTTGCACCAATAATACTTGCAAATCATGTCCACATTTGATGCTCTTTTACTTTCCAAATCATCGTTGAATCATGCACTAAACGAGTTTAAATAAATCCGTCTCGATCCAACGTTAATAATTCTGCTCAAATCTTACAAATATAACCAAATTGCACATTACATTGCTTAAGTGAAACTCACAAAATTTAGAAGTTTAGAGAGCAAGTTACACTGTAAAAACCCGATTTTATACCAAAAATAAACACATAATACCACTAATAAATATATATAATAAACACTTATCAATATGATGTATGAAGAGGAGTGAAGAAGTTGTGAAAAAACAAAGTGTTGTAAGTGTTGAGTCATATAATAAAAGTTTTGTTTGTGCCTTCCAATCTCTCCAAAAAGAGTTTCTATAGAGTCTCCTTTAACCTCTTCATAGTTATCATCAAATCATCTCCAACAAATAAGTATCAGAGCTGGTACCATTTTTGAAGTTGCAAAGATTATGTCAGCTTCAATGTTTCAAGTTCCTAGTCTTACCAAGGACAACTACAATCGATAGAGCATCCAAATGATGGCTTATCTTGGAGGAGAAGGTGCATGAAAATTTTTTGAAGAAGGCTATCAAGAGTCCGAAGACATATCATCTCTCACTCAAGTACAAAAAAAGGATCTCAAAGAAAGTAAGATAAAAGATCAAAAGACTTTCTCTATCATTTTACAAAGTGTTGATGCAACTCTTGAGAAAATAGCAAATGCTACAACTGTCAAACAAGCATGGGGTATTCTTCAAATATTCATGAGGGCATTGATAAAGTGAAGAAGGTATGTCTTCAAACTCTTAGAAGCGAATTTGAAGGTTTACAAATGAAAGAATCCGAATCAATTTATCACTCCAATTGATAATTGAATCAATGAAACCTACAAGTCATGAAACTTTAACCATTTAGTTCTATAGAAATGCAATGTTTCTCCTTTTAACCACAAAATGTAAAACTTAAATAAAAATCTAGTTATTCGACTCAGGCAAAGATAGAAATGAACTTGTCTAGATTGCTGCCTGGATGTATATTGCCCAAGCCAATATAGCTCAAAAGATTATGTTTTTGACTTAGCTTAATAGTCCCATTGAAGTATGTAGCTTGGGGATACATGTTTTTCAAGCATCTCCCTTGCTTTTTCCATTCATGTTCCCAAAATGATTGAAACTTCGGCTGTTAAAGGTTTTCCAAGTTGCAATTGGCATGGTGAGGGTTGGCCACTGTAAGTTTCTGCTATTCCAAGCCTGGAGAGTCTGCTTACAACAATGATCATTACATTAGTGCACATATATAAGCAGATATTTCATTTACAAGACAATTGAAAATATTACAGAAATTACCTGTAGTACAGTACATCGAGAACCTGGGCAACTTGGCAAAAATTTGCGTGAAGTTGCCTGGCCAAAGACCATGGATTTTGAAAGTAGTTGGTATGGGGTTTCTTTGACATTTGGTACGATCAAAATAACAAAAGCCGTTCAGCCATTGTTGCGCAAAAGTAAATACAACTGCAATTGATTCTTACGGGACAAAGTATGAGAATCAAAACGATAAGTTTAAACGCTTTGCCCATGATCCCAACGACAATATAGTGATTATACTTCTACTAGTGATAACTGAGCCTATTTATAGAATTGCCGATAAAGTTTTATGATTTTTTCCCCTTCTCTCCACCATCGAATATTAGTAAGAAGTAAGAACATTAATTATTGATATCTCTTTGCTGGAATGGTAAAATGGTTCATGACAAAAAGGTTCTTCAATTGATGTAAAGTTCGAATTTGGCAAAACTTCATTTATGGTATTGCTGGATTTATTCCACATCAAAATTATTGATATCTCTTTGCTAGAATGGTTGATGAATCATGACAAAAGGTTCTTCAATGGATGTAAATTTCAAATTTGGTAAAACTTCATTGATCATATTGTTCGATTTATCCCACATCTAATGAGAAAGGGGCAAGATACTTGATTATAAGTATCTTGATTAATCCCACAGCTAGTTTTTGTGGTGGAAAAATCCCGTAGTACCCAACGTTAATTGAAAGACTCAAATGAAAAGTTGATGTTGGGCCAACCCATTGGCCGATGTGTGAGGAGGGAGATTTGTAATACCTGAGGTTAATGTTGTCACAGCCTAGTGTCCGATGTGTGGTCTCACTTCTTCAACTAATTTGCAATGTTTTAAAACCCGGACCGCCAATTGAACCGGTGAAGTGAAAGGGTGTGACGCCCCGAAAAAAAAGAGTTTGAGAACCCGTAAAAAAACCCTAATCTTTTCCGAGGGTTTTATTTCCTTTAATAGCATGTTTTCTGCATTTCCTGGCTTAGGAAATTTTCCTGAGGAATTTTTATGAGTAATTATAGTTTTTAGATGATTTTTCTAGCCTTGGAGAGTTTTTGGAAAATTAAGAGTGTATAATGGACGTGGGACCCACTAGTTCGAAAAGTTCAGAAAAATTCGGCCAATTAGGTTAAATTCCGGATACTGTGTAAGATTTATCGGGTGTTAAGAGATAAGTAGAGTGTGTGAAATGATTGATGTGAGAGGAAAAGGAAGTGATAAGATTGCATTAATGGTGTGACAAGTGTCACCCTCTTAGTGGTTCCAAGTTAAGATTTACTATTCCAATTTTTGACTTTTTTTGACCAAAGGGTAAATATCTTAAAAATTGCTCAAAAATTCACCATTTCTTCTCCTTGATGGCCGGCCCTCTTGTGCTAAGAAAGGAAGAGAACTTCATCAATTTTCAAGCTTCCATTTGCTTCAATCTTCCAAAACAAATGCCTAAACTAGATTCCACTCCATAAAATTCCTCCCTTGGGTGCTAGTAAGTAGTTTAGTGAAGTTTGTTTGAAGAGTTAAGGTGTCCAACATCTCTACCTCTCTTGTTACTAGGTGAGTGGTGTGTGAATTCCCTCTTGCACTTAATGAAGCTTAAGTTATGCTTATTAGTGATTAAAGTGCTGAAATTTCTGGTTTTCATCTTGGTTTGAAGTGATTTGGTGAAGTTTTTATTTTATTGATGATTTTTCTGGTTTAATTGGATTATGATGGTGTGGTTGTTTATGATAATTGGCAATGGCCTATAATGACACTAGTAGGTGTGAATTGTTGATATATGCAATCAATTTTGGGTTTGGAATGAATTGTGAAAAGTTAGGGTTCATAAACCCCTAATTCTGTCCGGTTTTAGATCATAGGGTTAGAGGCCGAATTAGACTTTACTCAAAACATGAAAGTTGTAGGTATTGATGAATTTGAAGTTCCTGCAAAATTTCAGGTCATTTGGATTAGTGTAGAGTGAGATATGTCTATTTTACTGTTGCTGATCTGGGTTGCTCAGAATGTGAAAACTGCGCTTGTAATCGTTTGTTTTGACTGGAATTGGTTTGGATTTTGTTGTTGGTGTCTTCTGAGGAAATGTATCTGGATGTCTTAGCTAACATATGCCTTTGGAATTTCGGCTTTTGGACCTGTATAGACTGAGTTGTGTTCATTACAGCATTGTGTGATTTGTAAACCTGTTTTTGGTGGTTCTGGTGTAGTATTTGGCATATTTGACCTAGTTGTGCTAGGATTTGGATTGAGTGGCCCTCTACATTGTTGTAGCCCTATTTCATAGCTTCAAAACGGTGGGTCTTACACCCCCATCCGATAATCATAGTGAAATTGACACCATTACCGCAAAATGACGTCAAAACTGTTTTTCTGGTTTTGAGCTTAACCTTCATTTCCGGACTTTTTCCTAGCTTGACTTGTACTAGTACTACTTGGAGCTTGCTGAATGGATATTAGATGAACTTATTTGTGTGACTTTGGGACTGGCTGAAGAAATAATGAAGCCATGATGGCTGGGAAAGTAAGCAAATTTAGGGGAAGTGCTATCCGAAGTTTTAAAGGACTTGTTTGCATTGAGTTTGTGATCTAAGACTTGGATTTGAGCAAGGCAATGTTATGTGATGGATGATTTCTGAGCCGTGGAGGTGAGTGACCTCAAACTACTTCTAAAGTTATTTATGAACCATTTCTTACATTATTTACTTTTGAACTGTTTTCAAAGTTACTTTTGAAATGTTTTCTTGCATATCATGCGTGCTGGCATGTGAGTGTGCCTTGTTTGCTATATTTCTTGACTTCATGACTTGTGTTTTGGTTGATAACGTGTTAAGCGCTTATAATGATTTTCAAAACGAGTTTTCGAGGCGAGTGTGTACTTTATTGCACTCGACCTCGATAAATGTGAAATTTTCGATTGAAATATTACTTGCGCATGAATGTAAGCCTTTTGGGCTGAACTGGCCATTGCCCCTTGTTACCGGTCGTCTTGAGCCAGAAGCGGACTCGGTCAGGCGATGAGGAACTTAGGTGAACGTTTGGTATACTCGAGTATTACCTATGTAGGTTGGTGGAGCCTGGCCAAAAGCCAGGGACGGGGTGAATGAAATGAAATGAATGACTAAATGAGCGAGGAAATGTCAGGAGAATGAATGTATCCTTTCATGAATGTTACTATCGCTTTCCATTGTAAATGTTTCTTGAATTATTGATAATCCATATTTACTGTTTTGCAAATGTTGTAGTTGTTCCGGATTTATCATTTCATTTATGACATCATTGCTATATGACATCATTGAAATGAACTATTGTGAAACCGATTTGATTACTGATTTTAATGGTTACTCGCTGAGCTTCTAACTCACCCCAAAAATGTTTTATTTCCCCCCCCGCAGGGCTCAAGGCGAAGAAAAGCTTGGAGTGCTTATTCACGTGACTGGATGGCTTATATCGTGTACAGTTTAAGTTTGGATCTATTTTATGTATGAGTTGGTCTTGTGTAAATATTTGAAATTGATATGGATGTAAGTATACGTTCCACGATTGGAATCAGTTTCCGCTGCATTTGTAATATGTAATCATTGGAGAATTTGATGTAATTTTGAGATTTATATTGTAATTGGGTTGAGAACTGTAGTGAGCGACTGAGTCCCGGCGAGAGCTGGGCAGGCGGTTCGCCGAACCCTCTGGTTCGCCTTAGGGGGAGGTGGGGCCGTTACAAAGGGTCGAGATCCAATCGGTCGGACCGGTTCAACCCCGGTTCAATAAATAAATAAATATATAAATATATATATAGACACACACACACCTATGCACAGAATAAGATATAAATGCTAAACCACAATTAACATAAGAGCAATATCTAACATGTAACACACACACAATTAACATAGTTATCCAACTTACATGTCCAATTGTGTAAATGTTAGAATTAACAAAAAAAATACAAGTCTAGAAAACAATCAAAAGGTCCAAACAAGTCCAATTTTTGAGGCTTCTATAATCTTTCATCATTCTGGGACAACAAAGCTTAAAAAAAACCATTTTGACAAGTCGTCATTATCATCCAAGACCATTATATGAATCACTGACAAGTGATAAAAGTATAAAATCATATTAGTTCACTTAGCTTATGATTTGAGGACAAACCAAAAATCATAAAAGTATAAAATCTTATCTAATTTGAGGACAAACAAAAAAAAATACATTGATTTAGGCTGATCAGCTTATAATATAATCATTTAGGCTGCTGCTGCAATGACAAGTCAATAAGGATCATATGCCCAACAAACAAATTGTATAATTAGACATTTCATTACCGAACAAACCAATTCATTACCGATATTTCATTTCCTGAGATTGAGTTGGGCATACAATTTTGTGCCCTACAAACCAATTCATTACCAAACAAACAAACAAATTGCATGCAAATTTCATTACCGAATATCAGGAAGTACCGTAAACCAATTCATAGTGAAAAAAAGAAGATAGAAGCGCAGCAGGCGTATGAAGTAAAATACCTGAGGAAGATCGGTTGCTGTCAGTGAACTTCTTTTGAAAGATTTGATGCCAGCTCGTGAAATCAAGACTTCGAGCAGAACCTCTCCTTTCAGTCTAGCTCTCCTTTCTACCCTCAATCAAAAATTATACGCCGGAGAGAAGTACAAGCCTCAAAATTAGCCCCTTCGCACCTTCTTGCTTCAGCTGAAGGGAACTCGGTGCCTTAGTTCGCTTCGCCCCTTCTCTTAGTTCGCTCAGCCTCTACTCAGTGCCTAAAGGCAGGGCTCAGGACTGGGCTTAGAGTTTGGAGTTTGGAAAAGGAATTAGGGTTAAGCCATTAAGTCGGGAGAAGGAAATAGAGACGGCAGGCAAGGCAATTTCGGCAATTGTAGAGGAAGGCAGGAAGCAGGAAGACCGAAGCGAAGTGTGAAGAGACTGACCTGAAGATTAGGTTTAGATAATTTCGGTCAAAATTGAAAATTCAATCAATTTTGACTCAAAATTGAAAAACCGCAGTTTATGGTTTGATCCGATTTCAACGGTTTGAACGGGTTTGACCGGTTCTTGATCCAAGTCAACACAAGCTGTGAACCGGATCGGACACATGACCGGTTCGGGTCGAATCGGTCGAACCAGCCGGTCCGATCCGAGTTTGAAAACATTGCTAATTTGGGAAGGCCTAATATGATTGCCCCCATGTGAGGAGAAATATAGTGGATTTATACCAAATCCTAGTGCTTAATTATGAAGTTGAGAGAAAGCATCACTTTAACTAACCACGTCACTTCAACTAACGTTGGGTTGGGAAGGCCCAAGATGTTTACATAGGCCCAATTTTAGTAAGAATATGCTAGTAACACATTAACTATATTCATGATGTCTACAGAGGTATGTGATTAAGGACTTTTTTTAACTGGGCCGTCCACCAATGTCCTCTAAAAAAAATAAGACGTCTAAAATTAAAAAGCAATCCAACTTGCTTGATCAAGCTATGTAAATCTGCCTTTAGGATCATTAATTCTAGTAGCCATTGTTGGATGTCGATTGATGACGATGCAAAGAATTTATCCACCAATTTCAGATTTTCAATACGCCAGTCTGGGCATCTACAAATCAACAATTTTTAGCATGCTAGTAATATTGTTGCTTTAATGTAGTTATTCTTCTAGTAAATGACATTGCAATGGTAGGCCAGGGTAAGTCTCATGTAATTGATTATCGTCCCTGTGCTCTTAGCTGTTCATATTTTAGAAAGTTCCATTTGGGGTTCTTTTAATAGTCTCTTGTTGAACTTGTTTAGTACCTCATTTACATCCAGCTTAGTACTTAATGTGTGACAGTCCTACTTTCCCCCTAAGGAGTACCAGAGGGTTAGTGGACTGTCTGTCCAACTCTCGCCAGGACTACTAAAACAGTTATACACTATCTAAGATGTATTGAAGTAAAATAGCGCGCTTACACGATTCAAAATTTCCAAGTGAAATGAAAACGAAAATCGAAACTGTAAATGAATAGTGACTGCCACGTCACTATCCAGCCAGACTCTAATCAAATACAGATAATGTTATATAGCTCAGGAGAAAACATTTCCAAACCAAATAGGATACATGAGCATAGTTAGACAGTTTTATACACACACGTTTGAAATTTACCAATCAAAAGGAAAATATTTGGATCAAGGTACATTTAGGGTTTTCCATCTTCGAAGGAGCTATACAAAAGGGGTATTTATACAAGCTCAATACATTCCTCAAAATGATCATTGGTGCAAAAGATGGTTCCCTATAAGGAAAACAAGGATAACAGAACGGGGTGAACTAGAAACTCAATGAGGTACCAAAAGTATAAATAGTAGAAACAGTAGAACTCATAAGAAATTTCTCTTAAGGCACATATGCACGTCAAATATGAGAAATGAATAAACACCACAATGTAAAGGATACAGGTGGCTCTCAGGAGCCAAATCCCCGTTGCAATACTTGATCCAGTCTCGTTGACCCTCCGTCAACGTTCAAATAAAGAAATCAGTCCAGTAGAACACCACTTTAACGCCAAAATCCCATTTACCAAACATACCCTGCACCGGGCCCGAATGCCAAACAGGAACAGGAATGGTAATACTCGAGTATACCGGAATCAAGAGTCTCAATACCCAAAGATTTCCCAGGAACAGGAACAGGTACCCATGGATTGTCAATTATCTTGACCAAGCCCTTGCTGGCTCAATTTAATTAACTCCCCATGAGGTTGAGCTCAAGTTTAACAGGAAGATCGTTGGACACACTTCCAAACGATCTCATAACAAGTTCAAGTACATAACAAGTACATGTAATAGATTCCAATTCATTCAATACAAGCAAGAGAACTAGTGTGATAAAGTACACCCTCATCTCATACAAAATAAACAGTCGGGAAAGACATTCTAATAGCATTTTGCAAGTATAGATAACCAGTTTAGCAATAATTCAGGGAAGCGGTACACTCACCAATTCAAACAAGGATAACTTCAAAAGTTTCCTTCCCAAGTATGGCTTTAATTGCCGGCATTTCCTAGAACAATCAAGGAAAAACACTTAAGACTCGACTCCGATGCTTAGTAAGTGGAAATTGCAGGTGAGATTCGTTTGCGAGTCATATGCCTAGCCACATGAACCATTAATACAACACAAAGATGTAGCTTTGAAGTGAAAAAATAATAATTAGCCCTAAAGGCATGAACGACCTCAAACCCCTTCACCTCTACCCAAAACCATACCCTCAATGCTTTACCAACACCAAATATGAAATGGAAAATGGGAGTAAGAACAATTCTAGGAGAACAGGTTTTTTTTCCAGTTTTGCGCAACCCTAAATGAAAAATCATATCTCAAGCTCCTTAAGTCCAAAATTGATAAAATTTATACCTTTGGCAAATAGATTCAAAGAACGACAACTTTCCAGAAGACACCATTACAGGATTTAGAAAACAAGTCAGTCAAATTCGAGCCTCAAGTTGCTGCTTCAACCATCACAAGACAGAACAGACATGCAGTTTTCAGTTAACTTTGGAAAATCACCATAAATCATACAGACAGAAACAAGGTCTGAAATTTTTACGGTTTGTAGTTCTATGAATTGAGTTTCAAATGCAACAAATGGAACTCAATTCTGACATTTCTACATCAAGATATAGTAAATTTCCCGAGACTACGCAGAAGCTCTTACGAAAATTTTGACAGCACTTCCTTTGTCTTTCTTTACTTTTCCAACCAAACATCAACCCCCAATCACAAGCTATCAAACACCTTTAATTAGAGCCACAATACCCTTCAAAACAACCAAGCAGTAGCTCAACAAAGAAACCCTAGAAAAGCCCCAATTATAAACCCTAAATCTGAAATTTTCCGTACAAAGCGAAAATTTTCCGCAAATAGCTACAATTAACACTCCATAAGTTCATTCTAAGCCATACCAAGCCATCATCCATGGCCAACCAACATTGAACATATGAAAATAGAAAATTATGAATAAAAATAAAAACTCCACAATCTCTACCAAAAGTCATGAAATTCACCACAAAATCACGTAACTAGCCACCACACGTTCTGAATTCACCATTATTGGAAACAAACTATGAATCTTTACACACCATACCTTGGTACCTCACAAAAGGTAGTAGATTAGGTCTCTTGCTTCCAAAATAACTCCACCAACTTCCTCAATTCTACCTAGTTAGGGTTTTTTATGGAGTAATTTCAAGTTTGGATGGTTGGATTGCAAGATTGAGGCAAGAATTGAAGACACAAAATGAAGTCTCTCTATCTTTTATCTCCCTAGATGGTTCGGCCAAGAAGCTTGAAAGAAAGATGATTTTTGGGTCAATTTTGTTATATGGTAAAGGTAAAGTTAAATGGTCAAAGTCCAAGATGATATCACAAGGTGGCACTTGTCACCTTTTGGTTTATAGCTATCCCATTGTCTCTCTAATACTAATCCATCTAGGTAACCTCTAATTATCTCTTAGCACCTAGTAAATTACTCCCTGTACACGAAACTTAACCCAATTGGCCGAATTTTATCGAACTTACCGCACTAGTGGGTTTCACATCCGGTATACACTTTTAAAACCTCATGAACTAACTTATACTAGAAAAATACTTTATTTACTCATAAAATTATTTAGAAAATTTTTCCTAATAAAGAAAATGCATAAAAGGCGTGTAATTAAATAAAATAAAGCCTAGAAAATAAGAAAATTCACGGGTTCTCACTTGCTCTCCCCCTTAAAAGAATTTCGTCCTCGAAATTCCTTATCATCGCCTTTTTCGGAATACAAAAATTTTACTACTTCCTTCTCACGGTTAAATTGGGCATCATACTTAGCTAACCAATCTGTGCCCCAAATCTTACCTTCCACGTCCTCATACGGGTCAGGGACTTGATATTGCTTTAGGGAATACACCCGGGTTGACACCTTTGGTCTATTCTTTTTTCCCTTCGACTGGTCAGGGTTGGTCGTGGTTTGCTATCGGTTTCCACTCCTTTCTTGAGGTCGGGTTGGACAATTAGCGATTTGATGATCTGAACTTCTGTAACGCAGACATTTTCTTCCTTTCTTCCAGTAGATATCCTCCGTGTGATTTGGCTTCTCACAGTACCTGCAGGGGCTACGGGAATCGGAGACTGAGCCTCTCGGTGATGCACCACTTGATATCCCTGGTAGTTGTACTCCCCCGTTTCCCCTTCCAATCTTAGGAGATGTACTTTTATCCCCTTGCTCCGAACTACTTCCAGGAAATCCCCTTTTCTTGGTTTGGAAGTTCTTAACTTGTAACCTCGCATTTTCAACTCGTTGGGCTTTCTCCACAGCATCACTAAAGGTATTGAGTTGGGCCACAGCAAGTCCTTCTGTATCTCAACATTTAATCCTTGAACAAAATGTCTTATCTTCCTTTGCTCAGTCACAATTAGTTTGGGAGCAAACTTAGACAACCTAGTGAACTGGCTTTCATATTCTACGACAGTTTGAGTTCCCTGGCGAAACCTAATGAACTCATCTTCTTTCTTTTCCTGAATTAAAGGTGGAAAATACTTAGTGCTGAACTCTCTCATGAAATTTACCCACATCCTCGGTGTTTGTTCCCTTTCCCATTTCAGTCTTATGATATTCCACCAAGAACGGGCCACTCCCTCCAGTTGGAAGACGACGAATGTCACCTGTCGCTCCTCAGTGTAGTGTAACGCGACAAAGATATCAATCATCTTTTCTAGCCACCTCTCGGCCACGTCAGGGTCTGGTTCCCCAAGGAATTTTGATGGCGAGAATTTCTGAAATCGTTCAAGGGCTCTATCCTCACCCTCGATATGATTACTAGGATTCCCCTGCTGATTAATAGGATTTTGGCCCTGATGTTCTACCACGTGAACCTAAAGGTCGGTTATACGTTGGATAGCAGCAGCCACCTGAATGATAGGATCCATTCCAGGTTCAAGATTAGGTCCAGGTATTGGTTCCCGGTTTCCTCCTTCATTTGAGGTTCCACGGCCCCGGCCCCGTCCACTACAAGTACCCTCCATTTGGCTTAACCAGTCTAGGGTTGAAGCGCGAATACAATATTAAAATAAGGTATGCCGGTACAAGTGATAAAAGCAGACAATATACATATAACATATCTTTAGCAGATAAATCACACAGTAGCAGTCAGTCAGATACAAGCAGAAGGAATCACATAAAAGTCATTAAAAGAACTATATACTAGCTAGGCCAATGGTACACAAGCAACTAACCAACAGCTTTCTCTCTCTAGGCTCTGTCCACAATCTATGAGAATAACACAATTTAGATCTTAGACAGGGTCAATCATCCTTAATGATACCCTAACACATCGCATGAAGTCCCGTAGAATCAAATTCTAGTTAGTCCAAGTCACTTCTAACCTATGCTCTCATCTCTTTAGTAACAGGGTACAAGAATCCCAAAGAAAATAATTCACAACTCGAGCCGGCCGGTCCTAAGCGTAAATCATCACCATTAAAGATTCCTACCCGACATACATATCTATCTTTCGTAAATACCACAATAAGGGATTTACACTTATAATAGACACGATTTATAGCCTACGCCCAAAACAACACTAATTCCTTTACACTTATTCACACAATTGGGACCATAACACCACTTGGCCCAAACTCACTCCACGCAGAGATCACGTGAAATGGCTCTGATACCACCTGTGACAGCCCCACTTTCCCCCTAAGGTGTACCAAAGGGTTAGCGGACTGCCTACCCAATTCTCGCCAGGACTACTAAGACAGTTATACACGATCTAAGACGTACCGAAGTAAAATAGCATGCTTACACGATTCAAAATTTCCAAGCGAAATGAAAACGAAAATCGAAACCGCAAATGAATAGTGACTGCCACGTCACTATCCAGCCAAACTCTAATCAAATACAGATAATGTTATATAGCTCAGGAGAAAACATTTCCAAACCAAATAGGATACATGAGCATGGGTAAATAGTTTTATACACATACGTTTGAAATTTACCAATCAAAAGGAAAATATTTGGATCAAGGTACATTTAGGGTTTTCCATCTTCGAAGGAGCTATACAAAAGGGGTTTTTATACAAGCTCAATACATTCCTCAAAATGATCATTGGTACAAAAGATGGTTCCTTGTAAGGAAAACAAGGATAATAAAACGGGGTGAGTTAGAAGCTCAATGAGGTACCAAAAGTATAAATAGTAGAAACAGTTGAACTCATAAGAAATTTCTCTTAAGGCACATATGCACGTCAAATACGAGAAATGAATAAATACCACAATGTAAAGGATACAGGTGGCTCTCAGGAGCCAAATCTCCGTTGCAATACTTGATCCAGTCTCGTTGACCCTCTATCAACGTTCAAGTAAATAAATCAGTTCAGTAGAACACCACTTTAACGCCAAAATCCCGTTCACCAAACATATACCGTACCGGGCCCAAACGCCAAATAGGAATAGGAATGGTAATACTCGAGTATACCGGAATCAAGAGTCTCAATACCCAAAGATTTCCCAGGAACAGGTACCCATGGATTGTTAATTATCTCGACCAAGCCCTTGCCGGCTCAATTTAATTAACTCCCCATGAGGTTGAGCTCAAGTTTAACGGGAAGATTGTTGGACACACTTCCAAACGATCTCATAACAAGAGCAAGTAACAAGTTCAAGTACATAACAAGTACAAGTAACAGATTCCAGTTCATTCAGTACAGGCAAGAGAATGAGTGTAATAAAGTACACCCTCATCTCATACAAAATAAACAGTCGGGAAAGACATTCAAATAGCATTTTGTAAGTATAGATAACCAATTTAGCAATAATTCAGGGGAGTGGTACACTCACCAATTCAAGCAAGGAAAACTTCAAAAGTTTCCTTCCCAAGTATGGCTTTAATCACCGGCACTTCCTAGAACAATCAAGGAAAAACACTTAAGACTCGACTCCGATGCTTAGTAAGTGGAAATTGCAGGTGAGACTCGTTTGCGAGTCATATGCCTAGCCACATGAACCATTAATACAACACAAAGATGTAGCTTTGAAGTGAAAAGATAATAATTAGCCCTAAAGGCATGAACGACCTCAAACCCCTTCACCTCTACCCAAAACCATACCCTCAACGCTTTACCAACACCAAATATGAAATGGAAAATGAGAGTAAGAACAATTCTAAGAGAACAGGTTTTTTTTCCAGTTTTGCGCAACCCTAAATGAAAAATCATATCTCAAGTTCTTTAAGTCCAAAATTGATAAAATTTATACCGTTGGAAAATACATTCAAAGAGCGACAACTTTCCAGAAGACACCATTATAGCATTCAAAAAACAAGTCAGTCAAATTCGAGCCTCAAATTACTGCTTCAACCATCACAAGACAGAACAGGCATGCAGTTTTCAGTTAAATTTGGAAAATCACCATAAATCGTACAGATAGAAATAGGGTCTGAAATTTTAAGGTTTGTAGTTCTATAAATCTAGTTTCAAACGCAACAAACGGAACTCAATTCCGACATTTCTACATCAAGATATAGCAAATTTCCTGAGACTGCGCAGAAACTCCCACAAAAATTTTGACAGCACTTCCCCTTGTCTTTCTTTACTTTTCCAACCAAATCTCAACCCCCAATCACAAGCTATCAAACACCTTTAATTAGAGCCACAATACCCTTCAAAACAACCAAGTGGTAGCTCAACAAAGAAACCCTAGAAAAGCCCCAATTATAAACCCTAAATCTGAAATTCCGTACAAAGCGGAAATTTTCCGCAAATAGTTACAATTAACACTCCATAAGTTCATTCTAAGCCATACCAAGCCATCATCCATGGCCAACCAATATTGAACATTTAAAAACAGAAAATTATGAATAAAAATAAACCAAAAGATATGTAAGGTTTTATTTCGTACTTCGATATTTGCATACATGTATACGGAACCATATATGATTTTTGAAGTTATTGATTCTTGAGGGCTTTTACTATCTATTTTGAAAGATTAGTAGGGTTAAGATCCAGTAGGGCAAAACTTGTGTGCTAATAAGATCTTATCGAAATTGATCTGGGAGATATGCAAAGTGCATTGCGTATACCAATTTAAAAGGGGCTATTACATCATTTGTTCTTGAATTGACAAATTTCTTGAGGCAATTGAATCTGTGAACCGCATGAAAGAATTGTTATCTCGCTCGTCGTGAACAGATTAAGAATACAAGACTTACGTGATATTTAATGCGGAATAAGTTTTACAATTCGTAAGAGTGGGATGCAAAAGTGACATCTGGAGTTTTTGAATTAAGGTATGAATTTCGAGGACGATATTCTCTTAAGGGAGAGAGGATGTGAGGACCCATAATTTTATTATTTCAAAATATTGTTAAATTGGTCATTTTAAAAATATTTCGTACTCGAGTTACCCAAAAAAAAATACTAAAGTACATGAATTTCTCGAAAATAAATTTTACCGATTGGTTCTTTACGCGCATATTATTTTAATGCCCAAATTTATTCAAGATGAATTGCTTATCGTGATTTTTATTGTTATATATATATATATATATATATATATATATATATATATATATATATATATATATATATATATATATATATATATATATATATATATATACTTGGATTATCATATTTTAGAGTTTTAGAATCGAATAAGTTGAATTTCCAAGTTCAAACGAGAAAACCCTTAAGTTTGACCTTTATACGCGCACGTGCCGAAAAGGTCCCGACAGGCACATTAATTTGATTAATTGGAGATTTTAAGAACATGATATTAGACTACTAGTAATGTACTATTAATGTACTAGGGAAATTATCTCAGAGGTTTAGTGCACAAAAGTTGCAAACGAGCGCGAAAATTGGACACACGAAGACCCTAAATGAACCTAGCATGAGTTGACACTTAGACTTAACCATTAAGTCACCAATTCTCTCCGCTTTCATTACAACATCTGATTGCACTCTTTCTCCTCTCTTCACTCTCTCTGTCTGGCCGAAAATAGGAAGAAAAAGGGAAGAAAAATCTAGCCAAAATCCTTACAAAATTACTTCAATCCACTTCCAAATTTCATCATCCATTAGAGGGCTTTGATCCTAGCTTGGAAGAGGGGCCTGTTCATTGGTTTTCTTGGAGGAATTTCGGTCTAAATTTCTGCCCTAAAGCTGTCCAACTAAGTTCTTGAGGTAACTCACTCACCCACACTTCAATCTTGCAAAATTATAGCTCAAATGGAGCAAAGGTAGCATGGGTTTGCAATCTATGGCAGAATTTTGGTTGATTGGTTGAGTAATTATTTGATTGCAATTTCATGACATGCTGGACGGCTTGAGAATGCTTATTGGTGGCTGATTTGATGAATTAACATGTTGTGGTTGCTGATATTGTGCTATGTTACATGTATATAGAATGATTGTGCTATGCCCTGGTTTGGATGGCAGCTTTGCACCTTGCTACCTTTTAGCCTCAAAGTCTTTAGTTTGGAAATCTTTTGGACACAATCTTGCTGACTTTACTTGCTAAAATCTTGAAAAACAATTGTATGTTGAATTGGAATGAATATCATAACCTAAAGAGATGCATTACCACATTTCTTTTCATTATTTTGCTGCTGGAAATTTCCGGCCATGAAACGAAATGAACTCTTTGGTTTTTCATGTTCTCGGGTCCTAATGTTTTCTTTTCACTCTAAAGCCATATTTGCATCTTTGAACTGGTAGCTACTTGGGTTTTCTTTGGTTCATCTAAGTTTTGAATGGTTGAACCATAATATTTGATCTTGGTTATTCTTAGGGTTTGTCGGTGATCACCCGGATGCGAACTGTTGATGTTGTTTTTCCTTGAACTAGTGAGTGTACCACTCACATGACTTGTTGCTTAACTGATTTACTTGTGCTTGAAATTTATGACTTGAATGACTGTAAATTTAGTTTATCCTGGATGGGACGCGGGTGTACTTTATCACACTTGTTTCCCTTGATTGTTGGGCTGGTTTACTGTGCAATTTGGATCTGTTACTTGTGCATGAATTGATGTCGTTTGGAGGCTAATATCCAACGACCTTACTATGAAATTTGAGGTCAAACCTCACTGATAGTCAATCGAATCGAGCCAGTAAGGGCTTGGTCCAGATAGAATGACAAACCATGAGAAAACTGTTACTGATTCACTGGATATTTCTGATATCTGGTATACTCGAGTATTACCGCCACTGTTTTTGTTTGGTGTTTAGGCCCTGTAAGGGGTATGTTTGGTGGACTGAAATTGGTGTAAGGTAGGATCTACGGTCATGGTTTTGCTCCTTTAAACGTTGACGAAGTGTCAACGGGTTTGGATCAAGTTAATGCAATGGAAAACTTGGCTCGTGAGAGCCATCTGTATCCTTTTACTTGAACTACTCTGTTTAAGTTGTGGTGTTTACTTATATCTTTATTTAATACTTATATTTGATCGATTAAAACTGTAATTGTGTGATTATTGACTGCATAACTCTTTTGGTACCTCATTGGGTGAAAGCTCACCCTGTTACCTTTGTTTTCCTTACAAAGGGCGAAATTTTGGGAGCATGAATTTTGGGGAAAGAGTTGAGCTAGTGTAGTTGTTTCTTGTTTAAGCTCCTCTGTATTAGTAAACCTCACTTGTATTTGTATAAGTTTGGATACTCTGACTTGTACTTTAAGTTGAATCATTAGAGACTCCATTGTATAGAGTATGAATTGATTATTCGAAGTTAAATTGCGCATTTTGTTGTGGTAAATGTGAATTTTGGCTCAGTAGTTCTGGTGAGAGTTGGGCAGGCAATCCGCTAACCTTTAGGATACGCCCTAAAGAAAGGTGGGGCTGTCACAAAGATCAAGTATTTCAAGTTTACAGAGGTCGAGCGCACATAGGACACACTCGCCTAGCCAAAATCAAGTCACCAGTAAGATAAACATGTCACGTTTTTCAAGCATTTCAAATCAAGATATGGATCACATGTAAATCGAGTTACTTGTACATGTATGAATGAGATATCAAGTGTTTAGTCAAGTTAGGTCAACCACGATAAAGTACACACTCGCCTATGAAATAACAAATCAAATGTCTACCAATTTCTAGCAACAAGTAGCATGGAACATGCAGTTGGAACACTCACCAATTCAAAGCAGAGTAACGATAACCATTTGTCTCCGAGTTATGCTCGTGTTTACCGTCAAAGTCTAAGAGCAACCAAGACAAAAATATTATGGTCCAACCATCCAAAGCATAGGTGAACCAAGTTCACATGTTAGGCTCAACTATGAGCTATGCACCTGTCGAAGTTTGGCCTCTTCAAAACACAAGGATCCAAAGACAAATTTGAAAGTACAAATCAAGGAAAATCCAAGTGTATTCTAGGGCAATGATTCAAGTAAGGTTTTGGAGTGAAATGATAGCATTTTGACCCAAGAAACATGAGTAACCAACGAGTTCCTCATTTCATTCTATGGCTGGAAATTTTCAGCAGCAAAACAGTGAAGAAATCAAGGCGGTTCACCCTTTTAAGTTATTGGATTCACTCTAATTCAACACACCTTTGTAGTCCAAGGTTTTAGCAAGTGATATGAGCAAGATTGAGCCCAAAAGGCCATCAAATAAGGGGACTTTAAGGCTATAATAGCAGGGCAACTAAACTGCCATCCAACCAGAATTTTTAGAAAAGAAACAAGCACAACATGAGGTTTTCACCTTCCAAAACTCATGGTTTTCACTCAATTCAACATACAAAAGTCTTAACCAGTGTTTGAAACAAGTTTTGGCCAAAATTCATCATGAAAAGGTTGGAGAAAAACAAGGTAAAAGGCTGCACTATCCATTCGGCCAACAAACAACAATTGCAGCTAACAAATTACAGAACATTACCAATGAAAACCCTCCATTTCATCTAAAATTCAACACATGAGTGAGGCTTGAAGGTTTACCAAGTATCTTAGCAAATTTATGACAAAATCACCCCTCTATCATCACTCATATCACAAGAAAGAAAGTAACAAAAATTTCAGCAACACTTCCCCTTATTTCCTTAATTTTTCCTTCCAAACTCAACACTTATTTTCATAGCAATCCAACCTCAATCACAACCACAGGTTATAGGCTTTAAGGGGCACTTGTTTAAGGCCACAAAGTCACCCAAAATAGCTAATTATATAGCTCAAACACAACCATAATAAAGCTAGAAAAATGGAAACTCTAAGCTGAAATTTACAACTACAGGCTGAAATTTTCTATAATGAAGCCAAAATAACATATAAAAGTTAGAAAATTTACATGGCAAAGCTAATAGATCATAGCCAAGCTAAAATCATCATATCAAAGCTGAAATTTCTCACTCAAGGCTGGAATTTTCCAACCACCACATAAACCATGAAATTTTCCATGTAAACTGCCAAAATCAAGCCTTAAATCCACTCATATGCAAGTAATAAAAAAAGATGGCTTCTTGATATAGTTACCTTGAAACCCTAAGAAGAAATGGAAACCAAGAGCTTCTTTCTCCCAAATCTCTCCACCGAAGTCCTTAATCCTTCCTAGATGTCACCTTTTATGGAGTAGTTTGCAAGATTAAAATGAATACTCAAGGATTCAAGCAAGATTGGAAGGTTGAAGATGAAGTTTTTCCCTCTCTTTTCTCCCTCAAATGGTTGGCCAAGAAGAAAAGAAAGATGATAGATTTGTTGTCAAATTTTTTTGTTAATTAAAGGTTAAGAAAGGTCTTAATCAAAATGAAAGCTCCATGGCTTTGGTGACACTTGGCTCTCCAAGGTTAATTCTCATCTATTTGTCTTCCAAATACCAAAATATATAGTCAACCTCTAATTATCCCTTAGCACCTTATAAAATAATATCTCTTTGCACAAAACTCCTCCTAATCTTCAAAAATTTATCGCACACACCTCATTAGTGGGTCCTACTACCATAATATATTACGAACTTAACATGTACTAACTTATAAAAGAAAAATGATTTAAAAACTTGACTCATTTATAAAAAATCTGGGAAATTAAAGCAATAAAGTAAAGTAAAGAAAAAATATTCAAAGAAATAAAATAAAATATAAAATAATTTTTAGGTCCTCACGCAACCCCTCCTTCTTGATCTCCATTTTCATCCTAATCTAGCCAATATAAGAGTGGATAACACACATTCCTACCTAAACTATACTATACTACACTACCTTTACTAATGCACTAAAGAAATTCGAGTAAAAGTCTACATTTTTGTGTAGTTTCTCTAGGCTCCAAAGCTATGAAACAAGTTTTCCATAGGCCTCTATTTATAGAAAATTTAAGATCACGATGAGTTGTTTCTAGTTAGCATTTTAGTCTCTTGAAATCACCAAAAGTTGCTTCTCGAAATCGCTATGCTTGTTAGCTCACATCCATCCGAAATTCTTGCAAATAAATTGGTCAAAAAACTTGTGTGAACAAAGCACAAGTTACAAAACAAGTTACAGCTGCAATTGAAGAATACGTGGGCTAAAAACCGTGGCCCTATGTCACATATTGACCCCACGTTTTCTTCTTTTGCAAGTTTTCTCAATTCTGGTCAGTCTTCAACCTTGCTCTGTTTTTGCACCAATTTCAATTGATATTTTCTTGATGATGGATGTTGAACTAACTCTTGTGCAAAACATGAAATTATAGCTTTTTGAGTTGGCTCTCTAATGCCTCCAGAATCATCCAATTTGGAGCTCTGTAGACTGATAAATAACCAAAATACCCTTAACTGGTCAAAACTCTATTTCAGTTTTTGACAATAGAAATGACCGAATGTATTTCTATATTTTGACTAGAAAAACTCATGAACTAGGTTTTGGTGTCTCATATGAAATGTAGATCTATGTGTTAGCTTCAAAATAACTCAAAAATCACCCCAATCCAATTTGGTTTGCTCAAGCAACAGCCAAAATACCAACTAGTGTCGAAGCTGTAAAACTTCCTTTCTTTAGGGTTTGATTGCATTTCCTTTTTTGCACTTCATATTCACTTTAAAACCTTTCAAATCATCAAAAATTATCCAATTATCTTCGCAACTCACTCCATTTGATGATTGAATCATTTAACCTACAAAAATATAAATTTTTCACCACTTTAATCCATAGAAATGCAATTTTTAACACTTAAACCACAAAATATATAATTCACTAGAAACCTAGTTAATTAGTTAAAAAATAATTAAAATACACCAAAGCTAAATAAGAAAACATACTTAAAACACACAAAATATGCACTTGTCATCGTTAATCCTAATAAAATAGATTAAGGCATTTTGCATCTTTGTGCTTCAAATGTGTTTTGGTGATCTAAATTTCATATTGGTATGATATGCTATCGCTTGACTTGTATGATTCTGAAAAGCAATGATAGTTTTATTATATGCTTGACTAGCCTATTTGAAGTTACATTATGTATATGATCTTCCTGGTTCATCGATATTGATAAGTGACATTTTGTGCTATATTTGGATGATATTTTATATTACTTTTAGTTACTTTTGCAATACTATAAAAAGTCCATTTTAGTTAGATTGGTTCTAAATGCTATTTAGTGTTTAAATGAGATTTTTGTCCCTTTTACTTGCATTATGTTTATGTTTTTGTAGGAGTTGGAAATGGACTTCATTTCAGACAAGATATACTTTTGCGTTATGTTGATTGAATTCCTAATGTTTGCAAGGATGGCGAGTTTCAAAGATAGTTCGAGTCACAAAAGCAAAATAATGAAGAAACTTGTCAAAGAAGAAAGTTGGCCGAATCTCTCCAAGAATCCATGAAGGGATTGCCGGAGGGATTTGAGGCAAAGAGTTGTGGTGTAGACACCAAAATTTCAAGTTTATTTAATTCAATTTTAGCTTTACTTTATTATTTATTCTTGCTTTTATTTGATTTGATTTGATTTTATTTTAGTTGATTAAATTTGCAAAATGATAATTAGTATTTATATTTGCTTATTTTAGTAAATTAGGTTTATCAATTTTCTTTTTAAGACATTTTTCCATTAAATTTCTAGAAAAAGAAAATTCTCACAAAAAAATTTGTTTTAATCTTTTTAAATTCAAGTGCTTCAAAAAAAATGAAAATTAGTAATGCATTTAACATTTTTTTTTACCCTAAACTTGTTTTCAAAAACAAAAAATAACAAAATAAAAGAAAAATAGGTGGAGACCATGCAAACTAGCTAAGTGTATAAGGTAGGGAATAGATAAGTATCTTATTTTCTTTGGACACCACAACACTTGTTAGATTAGGTGGTGGGACACTTGTTGATTTGGGCAAATTTGGAGAAAGAAGCAAAGAGAGGAAAAGGCTACGGGGACAAGGGAAAAAAGGAACCGAGAGAGGGTTTGGGCAAAAGCAAGGAAAAAGAAGAGTGGTTGTGAGAGAGTCTGGGGCTGAGGGAGAAAAAGAAAGCTAGGGGACAAGGTTTTCGGCTGAGAAAAGAGAGGAGGGGGGAAGAGCAGGAGAAAAACTGAACAGAAAAGCAAGAAAAAAAAAACCAGAGGGAAAGCTTCGGGTAAGGAAGCTGGGGAGGAAGAAAGAAAAAGCTACGAAGGCAGGGAAAAAGAAAGAAACCAGAAAGAGAAACTGGTGGAAGAGGAAAAACCTGAAAAAGCAAGAAAAAAAGAAAAGGGAGAGGAGCCGCGGGAAAACAGCAAGAAGAGAGGAGAAACGAGCAAAAGGGTTGGAAGGGATAGGAAGAGAGCATCTGAGGAGAGTGAGAGAGGAAGGAGGAGACCGTGGAGAGTGAAGGAAATCTAGGAAAAAACAGAAAAAAGGGAAAAGAGGGTTTCGGGCAAGAAAAAAGAGGAGGAAAGGGAAAAAAGGGAGAAAAGGGGGAAGGAAAAAGAAGAAACCAGCAAAGAAAAAACCTGGGGAGAGTCTGGAGGGAATCAGAGGAGAAAACAGCAAAGGAAACGAAGGGCAAAAAGAAAGAAAGGAAATTTTTCCAGAAACCCTTTTCGGATCAGGCTGATTTTCTCCTGATTGGGCTACAATTTTCTCAATCAAACCGATTTCTTTTGGGTAGTTTAAGCGTTCTGGGATATCTACGAAGTGAAGCAAAGAATTTTCATTCAGAGATTTTTCTGAAATAACACTAGAAACGCATCTAAATCGAGGCTCCAAAACAAAAGCCCATCATCTCTTACAATCTTCTGGAGTTGCGGGTCAAAAGAATTTCACACCTTTTTTCACGCTCTCTCGGGATTATTTCATGTTTGATCTTCTTCACAAAGGTCCCAAGGTAATTGTAGCTTTTTCTTTTTGTTGCTTTAACACCATTCTTTTTTTAGAATCCAAGTAAGTTGGGATCTTGAGTTGTTTTTGCTTGTGGTTTCTTGTTTTATCATTCGGATGCCCATTGTTGTGACTTATGTTGATGAATTTTATTTGTAGATGTGATCTCCTGTTCTTGCTCTTAGCCCCCTTTATGATAGTTGAGTCCATCAAGGTTTTAAAAAGGAAAACTGAGCATCAAATTTTGCTGCAACAAGCTCGAGCCTCCTGGCTTGTTGCAGCAGTGTTGACAGATGCATTGTTTGATCGCATAAAGCCTTGGTTTGCTTGAAATTTTTGGTTTGTTTGCTGTTTGAATGCGATATTATGTATAACTTGCAGCAATGTGTGAGATAACATCAGGCTGCAATATGTCCATTCCTTCTGCTGCAGCAATAGCAATAGTCATTGTTTTGCAATCTTGAAATCACAGTTGCTCTAACTGAAGTCTAGGCTCACGTCCATTTGTTCTAGTTATAGCATTTGTTTAGTATTTGTATCATCTCTTCTCTTTTCTCTTACTTTGAGTTCAGCGCTTGGTAATGGGGTGAGTTTGTTTGCAAAAGTTGTTAACCAGAGATTTGGAAGGAACTTGGGGTTTTTCCTTGGTTTTCTTTCCTTGTATTCTGTTATGCTTCCGGATCTGACCAACTCAAACTGTTGGAGCTTAATTTGATGCAAGTTGAAGCTGTATGATTTGGTTTGTGGGTCTAGATAATGCTGATTTTCTTTGCTTGAATAAAGAACTGAGGAAGTTGCAAGAAAGCTTCAAAAGAAAATGTTGGGATATCAAGTGTGAATCAATGTCCCACATCGGAAAGAGATGAGTAGAATGAGGAACATATAAGTGAGAATGATCCATAGATCCAATGCCTTAAGGTTTTGGGTTGGATGTGGTGTCAAACCCATGGTTGTGGTTCCCATTCTAGCTCATGATTAAATTCTCCCCGAATTTGGCTCTCTTTGAGCCCAACAAGTGGTATCAGAGCCGATGGTTCGGCTGGGCAATGACTCCAGGGCAAAAAGCGGGTGGGAGTGGTAAGGTGTGGCTTGGATAAGAGCGGGGAAAAAAAAATCATGCAGACCTGCAGTGAGGCAAGGGCATGTGAGCTCTTGAGCAAGAATCGTACACTCCAGATTGAAGTGGGCTTGATGGAGTGGATAAGTTAGGGAGAGAGGTCTGATGTGGAAGAGATTCACAATTGAGGGGGAGATTGTTGGGATATCAAATGTGAATCAATGTCCCACATCGGAAAGAGATGAGTAGAATGAGAAATATATAAGTGGGAATGATCCATAGATCCAATGCCTTAAGGTTTTGGGTTGGATGTGGTGTCAAACCCATGGTTGTGGTTCCCATTCTAGCTCATGGTTAAATTCTCCCTGAGTTTGGCTCTCTCTGAGCCCAACAGAAAAAAAAGCCTCTGCGAAACATATGCATGGAAATTTTTTAGAAATTGCACTCTAACCCTTAATTTTTCAAGTAATGCTGCTATGGCCCGAAATTTGAGAAAATATAATCAATTTTGTCCATTCAAAACATTATTTTCTTTGATATGTTTTAATGTGCTTTTTGGATAGATTTTTAGTGAATTTTAGAATGAAATTTGAAAATTTAATAATTTTTTATAGATTCATGATTTTCGATTTGGATTTTTGTAAAAATGGTTTAGATTTGGATAATATTTTTTGATTGGGGTTTGGTGAAGGGGTTTTGATTTATTTTTGTGAATTTTGGTATTTAGTTTTGATAGGCTTCATCTTAAGCCCTTGATTTTTATTTTAATTTTGACCCCTTAATATTTGTAATAATAATAAATTGACCCCTCAAACTTCTTTAATTCTTCCAATCAAGCCCCCACTTGTTTTAAATTTCTTGAATATGGGTTGTTTGCTTTTATTTAAATACTTTAATTGACTCAATTTCATGTTTATTTCCATCTTTTACGATTATTTGTTAATTAAAGTGGTACCTTAATCATTTTTTTTCCCTATTGGAGGGTAATAAGAGAGAAATTTCATTTTATTAGGTCACCAATTCAAAGGAGGTACACTCTACTCTTTTATTCCGATTTTACTTGATCCTATGTGCTCCTCTGTGATTTTGTGTGTGTAATTGCATGTTTTTATTTCATTTAGTTATGTAGTCACTTTATTTCTTTTAATTTCGGGTATTCATTTTAATTATTGTTTGATTATTTAAGATGCATTTAAATATCAAATTGTAATAGTTAGGGGACTCAAGACATGTATTTAGATAGAATATGTAATAGTTAGGTATTTATTTTATTATTTATTTTATTCCTTCGCCCTTTAGATTGTAGTTAGGGCCCTAAATGTAATAGTTAAGTCTTTATTTGTTTTGTGTGTTTTGCATGCTTATGTATTTACGTGTTACTCACTTTCTTAGGGTCTTTGTGTAAGGATCGAAGACAACCAAGTGGAAGAGATCAATAATGTAAAGATCACAAACGTAGTAATAAGTAAATAAAAAGGAAAGAATTGCAAACCAATTAACTACCCAACTCCTCTTGAGCTTGTAGATTAATTCAAACAAGTTTCTTCAAATTGATGAATTACAATCACTCTTGTGTACAAAGGAAGGTTCATCTCCTCCTTGCCCCGAACTCCACTCGATCAAGTTAGGACGTTTTACTATCCCTCAGGACAACCCTCGCAGAGCTACACTTATGAAGTATTCACTCACAAATGAAAAGCTTATAATGAACCTACCACTAAGACTACAAATCTTCATTGGAGAGTATTTTCTCACTAAAATCACTCTAGATCTTTTGTATCTTCAGTGTGCAAAAGTTATTTGAAGATTCTGACCATGCTCTATTTATAGGAGACAAAGAAAGTGCTTCATTAATGCTTCCAACGGATAGAAAGTAGCTGAACAGTCAACTAGCCGTTGGAGTATCGGATGTCCGGTACTCCTATTTTTTGCGTCCGACAGCAGGCAGTGAGTTTGAGAAATTTTCTTCAATTCTATCGGACGTCCGATGCAAGCTCTTTGTGCGTCCGACAGCAAACAAAGAGATTTGAGAAATCGTCTTGTTTCTATCGGATGTCCGGTGGAGACATATTTAGCGTCCGAAATTACGCAATGATTATCGGACGTCCGATCCAAGCGTCCGACAGCTTTCAGCAGCCTTTGTCCCTTTCAATTGCACTTGATCTTTGAATCTGATTTGCTTCACAACTGAAAATATTTCTTGAAAATATATTAGTATTATCCATTGTTTTGTAAACATCAAAAGTTAGGGACCAAGGTCAACACTTTGCATCTAGATATCATGCTTATGTGCTATGTGTTTTATGTGATATTATGTGTTTACTTGCTTTTATTATATTTTATATGATTTATTTGATTATAATAAATGCATCACGTCACCACACTAGTCCAACGCTAGTTGTGGCCTTTTGTTCTGATTTTTCACTAGTCCAATGCTAGTAAGAACTTGTAGACATGGGCTAATCCAACGCTAGACCCTTAAGGACCCTCTATACGCTAGATCATGTTTGTATGATAAATCACTACATTTCATGCATATTTTCTACTTTTTAGATTTTTGCATGATATTTCCCCTATATGTATACGCCCCATTCCCATGCATGAAACATGACGTGAAGACTTGCATTCCATTTAAGAATTAGAACTAGATTAGTACATTTTGCTTGATTAGATTAGAGAAATTAACCCTTGAATATGGGATATGGACGAGTATGGTTTTCTAGCCTTAGCACGCTCATATTCCCTCTATAAAAGGGAAAATTGAAGTCACAAGTGTTAGTTCCTCGCACCCGTTATGTCGCATTGATCCTTTGAGGGCATACATGCATGATTTTCTCTTTTCTTCTAAAATACATCTTTTAAACCCTAATTTCCCTTTCCCTTTAAAAATTCATTTTCCCAAACACTAATCTCTTTTTGCCTCTAAATTTCAATCAATTGCATCTTTAAAATCCTAATTTTACTCTTTTTTCCTCCGAGTCTCATCATTTGCATTTATTGTGACCTCTTCGAGGAATCAATTTTGGCCGTCACAATTAATATGATCAATGCCGATCAAACCTCAAAGAGATATTTTGCCCCACTCGACCCACCATTAGGTCTAGGTTTGCATTCATATAGTGATATCCAAATGTGATAAATTTTTAGGTTAAAATAAGAAAATTTTTGACTAAATCACGCAACTAACCTTGGCTAGATTGAAAGGGTGCTTTGGATTTTATCCTTGCCTTCCCTTTCTTCAACCGTGACTCCCGAGCTCTTTTCTCTTGATTTTCGTAGACTTGGAGTCGTTTAAAAAGGGTTTTTTCTATTTTTTTTCTTTAAAAATTCATTTTAGGTGATTTGGTACACCTTAACTCAATACCAAGTGGCGACTCCTATTGTTTATTAAAAACCCTTTTTAAACTATTATTTTGTGCTAAAATCGTCGCATTTTTGAGTCCCATTTAGGCCCATTTTCTTTATTTATTTTCTAAAAAATCAAAAACTCATTGTTTCAAATCAAAATTCATTTTTATAAACTCGGAATTTTATTTTTCATTAAAAATGGGGCGCAACATGTGGCTTGAAGCAAAAATGTGCAAAGGAAACAAGGGAGGAATCCCTCCCAGAATCTGGCTTGATTGCCAGAGGGATTCAGATCAAATGTTGCGGTTGCAACTTGCGCAACTTGGTTTCAACTCTATTATTTCATATCTTTTGAGGGATGAATTTATAGATTTTTTAGCTATAAAAATGGAGGATCTAGAATGCTCTTTTGGACCAATCTTTTTCTATAAAAACACACGAGTTGCAAGAATCAAAGGAGAGCTTAGAGAGTGCAAGAATACACCACAAAAATGTAACTCTTACACTTTCTTAGTTGTAGGTTAGTATAGTATAGTCTAGATAGAAATGTGTGTTATCAACTCTCGCATATTGGTTAAACTAGGATGAAGATAGGGATGAAGAAGGAGGGGATGAAACTCATCTGACAAGGGTTCTCTCTTCTCTAACTCTTTATCTTTGTATTGGATTCTTACGTGCAGTTAATATTCAAGTTTTGAATTTCTGTTTCATTATATATTTCTAAAATTTCATGTCTTGGGTTTTGGTTGAACTTTCTATGATTGTATTGTATTGATTTCTTGACTATTTAATGCTATTATTTTGAGCAAGTTATTTAGCACTTTTGCCCCTCTAATCATGATTAATTTGGTACTATTAATTGTGATTATCTAAAAATGTTTCTTCAATGAAAATTGGGAGTTAAAACTAGTTCAAGAAAGTGCTAAATCTAGGGAGTACACTCACGAGAGTAAAGGTACATCTTTGTGGTTTTAGTGATTTATTTCATGTAATTTCATAGAAACTAATGAAATTATAGCTAATTTTACAACCACAAGAGTAAGTATGGATTAGTTATAGGTATAGTTGATTCACTATAAGAATAGGTTTTACATACATAAGAAAATTATACCATAGCTAGCCAGGATAGTAGTACTCAAAGATTCGAAATCAAATATCATAATCAAAATTTACATGACCAATCGACTTTGGATATAAAAATTGAGTAAATCTTATATACACTGACAATGTATACACACTATGATCATTAGATCCATGACATATATGCAAAAGTTGAATTTAATTCAAATTTTGCATAGTTGTCATTCATCCAACGTTGATAGTATATACACAGTCAGTATAGGAAAAATTAATACATAAAAATTTGGTGAAGTTTTAACATTGTTTTGTGGTAGGTGACCGGACGATCAACGATGGTTGCGGCAGAGGTCGGTGGTGGTGGCTTTCGCTTTGCTACATTGGAGGAGAAGAAAAACAAATGAAAAAAACTAAAAGAAAAAGGAAAACAAATGAGTTTTGGTTCAAGAGAAGGGACGAGTAAACAAAAATAGAAAAAGAAAAGAACAAAATCTCTATAAAAATTCCTAAAATGTGAAATAAAACTAAATGCATGACAAGTGTGTTTTAAAATCCTTATAAAAATTTCTAAAAGCACTTCACATTGACATAACACTATCTTCTAGCCAAAAAAATCTCTTTGTTAAATTAATCACAATTGAAAAATAATACACAAAATATATATTAAAATGTTAGTGAAAAGTGGAGAATTATAATTTTAGTATATAACTTTATTATACCACTATTGTATAAATTATTCCATGATTTGTGTATTAGGTTATGGTTAGAAATTGTGATTACTTTAGTAAGGAAAGGTGATTACTTTGGTAATAGTGTTAGAATAAACTTATATACTAAAATTAGGATTCTCCACTTTTAACTATTTTCTTAATATATTTTCCATGTATTATTTTTCAATTGGAATTACTTTAACAAAGGAAATTTATCGGGTAAAAGGCTGTGTTGTGCCAATGTGAAATGGTTTTAAGAATTTTATAGGGATTTTAGAACACATTTGTTATGCATTTAATTTTAGTTCACATTTTGCTTCATTTGAAAACCTTAAATATAAGTATTTAAAAAATAAAGGACCATATTGCTCAAAATTTTAAAAATTATGGACCAAAAATGTAAAATTAAAACTTTTGCCTAATCCCAATTTGTTTTTCACCATTAAATATTGTAATATTTAGTTGTCCTAAATTGACCTAAAATTAGAAACTCTGGGCATTTCATTTGTATTGGTTGAAATATTAGGATCCAGTTCGCACATCAACTGAACATTAGGACCAAAACTATAGTTTTCTCTTATATTTAGGCCAAATAGATTAATAGAATATCATACAAAGTTGAGCCTTGATTTTTTTTTCTTTTTTTTTCTCTTCTCAAAAGAAGCCAATAGTAAACACGAGTTTTATGCTAAATTGTAATTGTTTTAATCTTAAAAGTAAAGGTTGAAAAGCAAATTGGTATTTGAGCAATTTTTTTAGATCAGTTATCTTTTTTTTTTTTAAATCTCTTAGATATGAATGTTGATAAAGGAATTGGTATTTTAGCGAATAGTTTTTTATTTTTGGATAGATTATCTTTTAACATGAAAACTACTTATATGCTATACCATCTTTTGTTTTTAATCGCAAACCATGTAGATGGGGTGAGATGTCAAATCAAATTTTATTAAGATAATACAGGGTGGCATATACCTAACCTCTTGGAAATTACATTTGAATGTAGAAGCAACAAAATTTAAACAATGGTTACTACTCCCATCCAAGCTAATTGAGGATTACAAAAATCAAGGGATTCTATCCAATTTACCATGCCTCTAACCAGCTTTGTAAATTGAGATGATTGTACGTTTTACTTGTCTGGGTAGAGCTAGTTAGATTTGCCAAAGCATCGACCACAGATATTGTTAATCTTAATGTCCGAGTAAAAGCGAAGTTTCTTTCCTTGAATCATACTCTTAATTTGGTGGAGAATGGTACTGACCTTCTACGGAACTATTGTCTTGCCCCTATCATTTGCACCAAAATCTTGGAGCCTATGTCCACCCCCATCTGATAGTAACTTGATTGAGGCAAATGCTGCAGACACCATCTAAAAGTGCTAGACATTCAGCCTCTGCATTAGTTTTAAGGTTGAAGAAAATTGAAAGCCCTAATAATTTATTACCAAAATTGTCGAGTATAATCCCCACTTCTTCTAAAAGTCTTGGATTACCCAAAGAAGATCCATCTACATTCAGCTTTAGAGCATGAACTATTTATTGTTCATGTTATTTCTAGCACGATCTAAACTGGTTAACAAGGGAGGAACAATTGATGTGCATAAGTCCTCCATTAAGTTCAATCTGAACGCAGTGTAAACTGATTACATCTCATAGAACTATAAAAGTCTTTTTTTTTTTACAACTTTTGGGTGCAATTGTTCTGCACACATTGTTTGTCGCCCCAAACCTAAAAATTTGTTTCAAGGCATGGTCATATAGACGAATGTTGACACAAACTTATATTTAAGTAACGAAAACAAACTAAATTTAGTGATTGAATTTAGTTTAATGCTTCTGCTTGAAATCTAAAAGCTGACAAATGAATGAAATCCCATAGCAAGTCGGTAATACTATAATAGCTCTCTTGTAATGTAGTAACTTTTATTTGCCTTCATTGTTCTCATTTCATACACTTCATCTCAGAATTCATTTTATTTGCTACATGATCTTCCACCACAATAATGATGCTCAATATCATTTTTAGTGGGGAAGTACTAAGTGTGGTTGAAATGGTGAGATGATTTATGCAGGGAAACTTATCGTACCAGTGCCACAACTCCCAGTTCGTAGAAATTGTGAAGGACAATCAATAATCGTCATCATGGTAATAGTGAAACAAATTCCAATTTCTACCAAGACTGCAGTTTGCTGGGGAGGAGTCACGCACATCAAATCTGGCACGTGGTTACTGATAGCTCTGTAAAAAGTAGAATTCACTGAACTTATGGTAGGATTGCTGCCGGGATGTATATTGCCCATGGCAAGATAGTTCAAAATATTATGTCCTTGACTTAGCTGAATAGTCCTGCTGAAGTATGTAGCTTGGGGATACACGTTTTCTGAGCACGTCCCATGCGTGTTCCATTCATGTCTCCAAAACGATTAAAACTTCGGCTGTCGAAAGGTTTGTACAGTTGGTGATGGTTTGTTGAGGTCTGGCCACCGTATGTTTCTGTTGTTCCAATCCTGGAAATTCTGCTTACAAGAATGATCATTACATTAGTGAACCTGTGCAAGTGCATATTTCATGTTCAAGACATTTGAAAGACCTGTAGAAATTACCCGTAGTCGAGTATATTGAGAACCATTGCAACTTTGCAAAATTTTGGTGAAGTTGCCCGGCCAAAGACCATGGATTGTGAAAACAGTTGGCAGAGGGTTTCTTTGACATCTGTTTGGATTAGCTAGATTAACAGTATAATAGCCTCTCGGCCATTGTTGCACAAAAGTAAGGTACTGAAAGCTTGAGTTGATTGTCAGGGGGCAAAGCATGAGAATGGGAAGGATAAGTTTAAACACTATGCCCATCATCCCAACGACAGTATAGCGATTAGCACATAAAAATTTTGGTTGTGGAGAGTGGAAGATTATACTTCTATTAGTGATAACTAAGCCCATTTATAGAACTGCTGATTAAATTTTACTCCCTCTGTCCTGCTTTGATAGGTTTATTTTCCTTTTTCATTCTTCTAAGTTACAATCCACTATTCAATTGAAAAATGTAGTTAACTTATAATTTCTTTAAAATGCTCTTTTTTAATGTAAGTTGTTACTGAGTATAACTTAACTTATTTAATGTAAACCTAATTAGTCATATTCCATTTAATGTAAGGGAAATTTAGGAAGATAATAACCTAGATTTATTCTTCCAACAAAATTAGCTAACTTTTCTTAAATTGTGTGTTAAAAAAAAAACCAAACCTATAAAGTTCGAAAGCAGTAGTACTAAATCTATTGATGTTATTGGTCCATAGGGTCATATTATTTGGGAGGGGTTTCTATGGCATAAATTGACAGGAGAAAGGAAAAATATGCAAAAGAAAAACCATTAAACCATGTATCAACTATTTGCAAACATGTATTTGATACCCAAGAAATTTTAATGACTAATCCGCCATTCCATAAGACTGGAAAAATTGGTGATAGTTTGATAAATTGATTTCTATTGTTGAGTTGGGAAAGTAAAAGGTGTAATAGCATTTGTATTTTATTTAATTTTAAACATGCAACATATTATGGTCAACATGTTCACTTTTTCTGTGGTCAAGTATACAACATGTGAATTGTTTGATTAAAATAAAAAGAAAAAAAATGGTACCATACATGAGCTATGTTGCTCATGTGCTAAGTTGCAAAGTCTGCTTTAGTGCCCAAGAACTTATAGGCTAGAGAATCAAACAATTTACAACTCGTGTAAATCATTCATATTCCTGTTGAGGTTTAGGCAATCTATTGCTAAAGGTTTGACATATTCATTCCGGTAAGTAGTATAGCTTCACTATAATATGATTTGATTACGGATTGATACTAGAATCTTAAACAAATATTTTGTTTTCTATTACTTTTTTATACGAAAAATGATAATGAGCTTTGTTGGACTAACTTGTGTAGCTTACAGTGACCTATGATCTAAGGACATGCCTGATATGTGGTGGTGATCTGAACCGAACCTATCCAAATTTTACTTAAAAAAAAAAAAAAGGCATACCATCTTGTTACAAAATCTCTTCAATATGTTATGTAATACTGCCTTCATTTTCCAGAGTTTCAAGCACGCTATTCATTTTTCAAAATAATTACTTTGATTTTCTAGTTAGAGTGACACAAAATCACAACTTACATATATGCTATGACGTGTGTGGGGCAGGGCATGCATATACAATTAGTTCATTCATAATCAAGTTTTATATTTATAATTCTTAAATACCCCACAAGCTATTTTTTGCAAGTATACGAGTGGAGAATGAGTATAGGGTATTAAAGATCAAACCCACAGAGAATATTTTTAATTACCGGTGCTTTTCAAACGCTCAAAGTCACGTGTTTGGTATGTGGTCGTTACGTAAAAACAATTTCTTAGTCAAAATTAACAGTCACATCGGCCTTCTCCATCCAAATTGAATATTTTTCTGTTTTTAGATTAAATGTGACGTGTGTCTAACTCAAAATTTAAGGATGAAAAGTGAATTTTTTCCATTTTAAACAAGCAACATTTTATGGTCAAGATGCTTACTTTTTCTTTGGCCAAGTATATAACACGTGGCTCGTTTGATAAAAATAAAAAGAAAAAAAAGGTATCATGCATGAGCCGTGTTGCTTATGTACTGCGACAATGTTGCGGCAGACACAGGCACATGTTGAAAAGGAACTTAGTCCATAGTTTCCAAATTCCCTCGACAGAATCATAAAGAAGCACAAGTTGAAAGCTTTCACTCTTGAAAAAACTGAAGTCCAGCAGGACTCATGCAGCTGACTCCAGAATGCTAAAAACCTAGGTTGAATATTAGTTTTTTTTGGAATTGAACTTAACATTCAAAATCCCTTTTCCGTTGTCCATACAATTTACTAAATTAAGTTACCTTTTTTTTAAGTGTACATGGGAGGGTTCAACTCCGGACCTCTCATGCTCTCTTTCTTGGTATCATCCAACTTATTCCCCTATTAAATTAAGTTACTTGATTCTTCATTTTGCTTCATTTTGCCAGTTGCAAATTCCGGTTCCTAAAGTAATCCAAAGCAAATGTAAGGGATAAATATTTCATTCCATTGCTACAACTCCCATCTCTTTCAAAAACAAAAGGATCACCAGCAATAAGGACAGAATAATTGTATAATGAGAAACCAGGGGGAACTCATTCTTCTCCTCTTTAACTTTGATATAACAAGAATAAAGAAGGCTCAGAGATCAAACATGCACCTAGTAATAATCATAAAGCTCAAATTTCTAACATATGATTCGAAGAAAAAACTTATTGTAAAAGCTAAGACATGAAACCAAGAAAATGCGAGCAATAAAAAGCACATCTAATGAGCATGATTGTTCCAAGTCCTCATTTGATCTCCAGTTCAGTTCATTCGACGACCGCATAGTTCACCAAGATCAACCAAACTTTCATGATAAATATCTGCTTGCAGAGTCGTTGGAAACCCATGAATGTTGTATTTTGTAAGACTTCCTTGATTATCACCTAGGACAGCACATGAAGCCAACTGTCCATTGCTCATTTCCCAAAGCAGTTTATCAGTGTTCCATGAAGATAATGGGCCCTCGATCCTTGAGAGTGGTCCTATGGAAAACTTTTTATCCCAAGACTCCTGCACACCGAACTCCTTCATCACCCATATATCAAAATATTTATCCGAAATTTGCGTCTCTGGATTAGCATAGCATATCATGGCAAGTGAATTGTCCAAGTCAATGAGTTTCTGCATGCCAAATTCTCCTACTTCAAGGTCTACTGCTCCATCAGGGTATTGAATTTCTAGAAATTGCTCAATGCTCATGTCAAAAGAAAGGATCTTGAAGACAAAAGAATCAGTTAACAGTGTGCACCAATGGAAGCAGCCATTAAATTGAACAGAGAAGCGCGGGTTGTTATATACCATTTCCGGCAGGGAGACGTTTATATCGAGTTCTCTCCAAGAATTAGTTGAGACTGTACATTTCATCTCTGTAGGAATAAAGGAGAAATTTCCAATTTGACGATGAATTTTAAAAAGTTTCTACAAAATGAGTGTTTTAAGTGTAGACTTCCGTCAAGGGGTCTTCGCATTTGTAAAATGCGAACTGAATGCATTCGCATTTGACAAATGCGATGTCGCCTTGAATTTTCAATCCAAAAAAGGGAAAAAAAAAAAAAGAGTTACTTCAGACCTCGCATTTGGCAAATGCGAGGTCAAGTAACCTCGCATTTGTCAGGCGCGAGGTCATGGAACTCGCATTTAACCTATGCGAGGCAGGGAGCCCTTTATATTTCAATCCAAGGCTCTTGCGTTTCTTTTCTTTTCTTTTCTTTTTTACAAAATTAAGCAAGCTGTTTTTTTTAGAGTGTGAATTTTGTTTTTTGTTTTGTAAAATTATGGAGGACGAATTTGTAGGTTATTAAGTGATTGGCAAAAAAAAAATCCATTAATCTTGAATTTCACGTTAAAACCATACTGAATGATGATTGATATAATCAAGAGTAAAGCATTATTTTAGCATTTATGTAATGTTTAAAGAAGATATTAACTAAGCACTAATATTAATTAATTGGACAGATGCTTCCACATACTTCAGTAATTCAACAAAATTGGCACCCCAAATGCGCAACGGATCTTCTGTACCACACCCTGTCTCACATCCTATCCCATTCCTTATAATCTTGCCAAGTGTCTCTTAATAAATCAAACCCTCAGACAACCCAACTCGAACCATGTTAATTGATTAATCGATTAATTGGACAGAAAACTTAGGGTCCGTTTGGATTAGCTGTTTTTGGGGTTGTTTTTCAAAAACAGCACTGTAGCATTTCGTTTTTCAAATACAAGTCCGTTTGGATTAGTTGTTTTTGGGGTTGTTTTTCAAAAACTATATGAAAAACTTTTACTGTAGATTTTTTTGGATTATTTTTAGAGGTATTTTTAAAACATATTTTTGAGTATTTTTATAATTTTTTATTTTTATATTTATATACATTTATGCATTTATAATACATTTATAAATACTTATAAATAAATATATTTATATAAAAATATATAAATGCATTATATTATATATAATACATAATATAAATATATTTATAAATGTATAAATTATAAATGAATATTATATAAATGTTTATTATAATTTAAAATTTAAAATTTTTATATATTTATATTTATATACATTTATGCATTTATAATATATTTATAAATAAATATATTTATATATTTAAATAAATATATAAATGTATTATATTATATATAATACATAATATAAATATATTTATAAATGTATAACTGTATATTATTATAAATTATAAATTATAATAAATATCATATAAATGTATAATTTATAACTTATAATTTATATATTTTTATATTTTTATACATTTATGCATTTATAATACATTTATAAATATTTATAAATGAATATATTTATATATTTATATAAAAATATATAAATGTATTATATTATATATAATAGATAATTTAAATATATTAATAAATGTATAAATGTATATTATTATAAATGTGTATAAATTATAAATGAATATTATATAAATGTATAAATTAATATATTATAAATATTTATTAATATTATGTATAAATGTATGAATATAATTAATATAAATGTATTAATATTATGTATAAATGTATAATTAATATTATGTATATTATTATAAATGTATAAATGTATTATATTATATATAATACATAATATAATGTATTTTATAAATATACATATATATATTATGTATAAATGTATAATATATAAAATATATATTATGTATATATTAAATATATAATATATAATATACAATATTTATATAAATGTATAGTTACATATTTATATTATATATAATTTATATAATATATAATATTTATATAAATATATTATAAATGTATACAAATATATTTTATATAAAATAAAATATTTATAAAATGTATAAATAAATATATAAATATATAATATTACAAATATATAATATATATAATATTAATTAATATTAATATAATTTATATATAATATACATAATTGAAATATACATATTATATATATTAATATCTATTATAAAACAAAATTGCATAAATATATTTATAAATTTATATATATATAAATAAATGTATTTATATAAAATATAATATTTATTTCAATTGATATAATATATAATATTATACATAATTGGAATAAATATATTTAAATTAATATAATATATATATCCTATATTTAATTGAAATAAACATATTAAATATGTATTTGGAGTTGTTTTTGATATATTGTTTGGATATGTGTTTTTGAAATTGTTTTTGAAATACACATTTACTGTAGCATTTGGAATGTGAAAAACAGTTTTTCAAAAACAGTCCCAAAAACAAGAATCCAAACGGACCCTTAATCTCTTTAACCAAAACCAAGTAAAATAAAAATTCTTTTAACCAAAATCCCAATTTATCAAATTTAAAAACCCTAAAACCCAAACAACCTCTGTCCTCTCTTCATCATCTTCACCATTCAAGCAGACAACTTGATGATCCATTGCGCAATTTAACATGCATCACTGACGCCCACAAACATTCCCGCACTAGACTATCTTTCTACCCCATTCACACACACAAATTTTGCAGATAAAATCTAGCAGGAAAATTCAAGATTTCTGAGAGGAACCCAAGTTTTATTTTCCTTTTTCCTTGCTGGGTTTCTTCGAGGAACCTTCTTTGCCTCCTTTTCTCTGTTTTGCCAACTTTCGGGGTTTCAAGTATTCAAGAACCACAATTTGAAAGCCAGAAAGAAGTAATATCATCAGGCTTCTCCGGCAGAAAGGTACTGAGGCTTGAACTGAGTGTACATATAATCCTAGTGAAGTTATAGCTAGCTTGATCATTTTGTACACCAGCAGCTTGACAAAATGCCTCCGAGAAGCTGAACCTGTAGTTTCTGAACGTAGGTTATACGGCTCAATCAGTTATCCACAACTAGTCTTTGAAAACCTGCATGCTGAAATGACGAAATGCTCTATTTTATTTTATTTTTTTTGCAATAAAAATTCCTCTAGTTCTTTGCCAGAACCTAGGAATTGTAGTTTAAAGATTCCTAATTTGCTAAGATATGAGGGTTCCTTTTTGTAGCTTTCTGTCTTATATGGTAGCTTAATTTTTGTCATGTATCTAATTCCAGAAATTTCTTTTTCCTCTTGTAGGAAGAGTCGAAATCAGAAGTTTTCTGATGGCTGCAAATAAGCCTCGAACGAGTAGTTTCTCTCGGAATGTTGCAGTTTCCTTGCTGGGTTTCTTCTTAGCTCTTTCTTCTTGTAGAAAAATATTTGGTTTTAGTGTAAATTTGCATCGGGTAATGGGTTTTTCCACTTCCGAAGTTTTGTTTTTGGATGCAAAGTTAATTTAGCTTCTGTTGTTTGGTCAAAGCTCATCAGATTTTGTGCTCTCAATGGGCAATTGGACGAAGCTCACCACCTGTTCGATCAAATGCCTAAAAGGAAGATGAACCAAACTGTTCTGGAAAAGTTAGGTAAAAGTCTTGTAGTTTGGATACAAATGCTTAATTAAGTTCTTGATAGATGCTGATTGCTTAGTTGCCCTTTCTCCTCTTTTAAACCAAGTCTAAACTCATTTAGATTATTCTATTCTTGTTCTTGAATATTTCAGCCAATGAATAAATTACTGATATTGGAAAAATAAAAGAAAAACATTTTCATTTCTTGAATTTGTTCTGCTTTGTGGAAAGTCGTTAGATTGGTTTTGGAGAAACCAAGAAAGATTCATGTTAATGCATCTTTCACTATGGAAGCCTATATCATTCTCGTGCAACCTTGATGATGGACAAGAAGAGCAGGAGAGGAAAAGGTTCTTGAGTTGGATGGCTGAATGTTGACTGTGTCTGACCATGAGAGCCAGTGTATGAGTTGGATGGCTGAATGTGCTAAAGAGAAGGGTGCAAAGGTGTATAGGGCCTGGTTTATGGACATATACTGATATACATGGTACAGCATCAGCAGCCAGGGAGGCTACCTTTTGATATCTTCTTTTGAATTTCAATAGTTTCTTTCAAACATTATGGGAAAAAGTCCAAAGGCTCTCTTACTTTGGCACAAATCAAATACAGCAACTATAGTCACAGTACTTCGGCACTCTTATTCCCTGCTGTGATGAGATGATGGAGCTGGTTCAAGTCATTTGCATATGTTTACGTCTCCAGATGTCAAAGTTCTATCTCTGTTTGTCAAAGGCCAACTAGATCAAAGTGGAATTGGAAAAGAATCAGAGACAGATGACAATTCTTGTGCAGTGTTCCTCATGTCAATTGCTTCGCATGGCCACGAAATACTAATTCTCCATAGAATCAAATGGAAGCTCAGATGCAATAAACAGATTCTCTACCACGGAACAAAGGCTGCACAACAGAAATTTGATTTTTACATTCTTTGAGTCTTTTATTAACTGATTTGCTGATTGGTGGTTTTACTCATTTACCAACTGTATACATCTTAAATCTAAAATGATAAGTTCATATGGTATTCTTTTGCATTATCATCTTCCTACCTGTCGATTTTAGAGCACTGATGTACCCGAAAACATGAAAAATGTGCAAGTAAACACATTGGTAAACAACGGTCAGCGGATCAAGCTTTAGCACACTTCTCAATTTGAATTGGTATAATGAGCAATGTAAATGATCATCTGTTTCATGAGTTGACAGAAAGAGAACCAGAAGAAAACACCATCAAAAACGCTTTCTTGTATGCATCAAGAATCCAGAGCACTTCATACCCGAGATTTACTTTTCCTTGGCCTTGAGCATTTTTCAATCTTCTATACCAACAAGTATCAGGTATATCTGGTGCTGAATGTATAAGCATCAATACAGAAACATTATGCTATTCAAATCCATTAACAAATAGAAACGCAATCTCTTGACTTGTTGCATCAACTAGTATATCTTCTCTTCTACAGTTTAGTCAAAAGAACGTTTATTAGCACAAACTTAAACAAAAATATCAAAATCAATTGAAGTATAAGCACAAAGTATTATTCCATTGAAAGGCCTAACTAATCTATGAATGCAATCCCACAATCTCGTCCTCCATTTCTTCAGAAGCATCTTTATTCAATTTTCCCATTTTCAATTTCATCTTTAGCAACTTGTTGATCAGTATCATCATTATTTTGAAGTTCTTGTGCCTACAAAAACAAATGCTAAGTCAGCAAATATATTGAATTATAATTGTAAATTATCAAACTAATATATATATAAGATTAAATAATTAATCAAGGTTTTTTCTTACTTGGGCAAAACTTATTGATGCATGTTGTTGTGCTATTAAACTTGAAGACATCAAATCATAGCCTTGGTAGAAGGGTCCAACGTCTGCCGGAAAAATAAGAAATAAAAGACCACACATACAAACAAACAGCTATAAACTTGCAAAACTATAATACTTGGAAAAAATTAAGATAAATAAGAAACAACATGCAACTAATGGTTGACATAATATCTACAAAAAGCATACTATTCACTTACTTGTAATAATTGTGTCATGTTCTTAATATTTTGCCTATTGCAGATGTCTTCTATTGGGATTCCAAAGTCCTGATATAATTAAAGAGAGACAACCACAAATTAAAAATATCAATGACAAAATATATCTTCAATGTAGTTTTATCATCTAAAGAATAAAATATTCAAATAAAAGTTTAGAATGAATTACTTCACGAGGTTAGAAGTTATGGCAAGTTACTTTTGGAAGGAAAAAAGAAATGTTTTTTAACAAACCTGAAGATCATCATGTTCCAGTTTACATTGCTCATGTTTTTATATCCCCCGTCCCAGTCATGCATATAGCTTTACTTTTCCTTCATCACCCACGAGGCAGAGCCAATATTGATAACTTAATCTAAATTTGGTTTACCAATCAACAAAATTATTATTTTCATAGTGGATATTTAATAAGCTAGCTGCTGCATTCTTGTTTTCAAGTCTACAATTTGACGAAGTACTCGTGTTTTTGTTCATATACCTGATGTGCGTTTGTCTAATGAGCACGCCGTGATCTTCAGGCTTTATCTCATCTTCGTTTAAAACAATGTTTCCCATGTGCAATGCCAATGCATGTTCCTGCAAACCCTTTTTGGTATGGAAAGGAAGTTCCTCGAAGAAACCCAGCAAGGAAAAAGGAAAATAAAACTTGGGTTCCTCTCAGAAATCTTGAATTTTCCTGCTAGATTTTAGTCTGCAAAATTTGTGTGTGTGAATGGGGTAGAAAGATAGTCTAGTGCGGGAATGTTTGTGGGCGTCAGTGATGCATGTTAAATTGCGCAACGGATCATCAAGTTGTCTGCTTGAATGGTGAAGATGATGAAGAGAGGACAGAGGTTGTTTGGGTTTTAGGGTTTTTTAATTTGATAAATTGTGATTTTGGTTAAAGAGTTTTTATTTTACTTGATTTTGGTTAAAGAGATTAAGTTTTCTGTCTGGTTAATCGATTAATCAATTTAACATAGTTCGAGTTGGGTTGTTTGAAGGTTTGGTTATTAAGGGACACTTTGCAAGATTATAAGGAGTGGGACAGGATGTGAGACAGGGTGTGGTACAGAAGATCCGTTGCGCCCCAAATGCCATAAACAAGCTCAATAGCTCCTTTTATCATACCAAGCTTTCTTAAAAGAAATTTCGGAGTTCAAATTTTCCTTCATGGAGGATTTTTTTTTTTAAACTTTGAACTAGGTATCATCCTCAATATCGCATAAAATACGACTAACAATCACTGAAGAAGTCATTGCTTTTCTTATCAATCTTCACTAAATTGTTTTCTTTTTCCACGGTTAAACAGAAAGGGACATTCTCTCTCTCTCTCTCTCTCTGCTTTTTTTTTTTTTTTTTTTTTTTAATGGCAAACTCCATTCATAGATGAGGGATGCTAACCTTTTATTTTATTAAACCATAAAGTAAATAAACATTACAAGAGTTTGGAATGAGCATACGTGACCTGAATATACTCATGACAACTACTACGAAATGGCTAGCTAAAAAGAATCTATGTAAACACATATGTACCATCTAATAGCACGCTTTCTGAAAGAAGTCATCTATGCTCTATCTAAAGAAAATGATCATCGAGCTAGAGCTAGAAGAGAGTCCACGGAAGTGTGTATCAGCTATGACAAGATTTCTTTTTTACGTAAAAGGGATTTTATTGAATAGAACATGAATGTACACAAGAGCAGAGGAATCTGCTACACAAAAGTACTTCTACAACCAATTAAGCTATACAATAATACTACTACAATGAACTAAACTCCAATTGAGCAGACTATAGAGCCTCTTGTGCATGAATAGTTTTGGCAGAGATATCCCAGAATTCTTTCTTATTTAACTCTTTTAATGCTGTCTTTACCTCTTTCAGTTTCAAACAGAAAGTCCTCATAGGGTCACCTTGAAATTCAGTACGCCATGCCTTATGAAGTAGCTGAGGGAAATCATTGTGAGACATCCAAAATCCATGAAATTTGAAAGGCTTAGCTATGAGAAGCCCTCTTAGATAAATGATCCGTGACATGATTAGCTCCCGGAAACATTGAGAAATTGATATAAATGCCTGGGAGAGTTGCCGTAGCTCCTCCATCTCCAACAATATGGATATGACAACTTGCTAAGCAGAGTGTTAACCAAAGCGAGTCAAGCTGTATATGGAACCTGTTATAAGTTCTGTTCAAACATTGATGTACACAAAACAACACAGCCTTGATCAATTTCCTGATATATGTACAGGAAGTGATCAGCTCAATTATCTTAAAAACCAACATAAACTTCCACCTACAAGCCTTGTGAAATTTCTGATCAAGTTAATATGTTTCTAGATGCTTATCCAACCATAAATTCCATTATAAGGAAAAGTCAAACACTTTAAGCATACAATTTACAATCACTTGCTTCAAACACCAGAAAATTCATGACAGCTATAAGAAATAAATTCTTCAATTTGGTTCAAGAATTTTGGATTGGATTGGCGTCCATGATGTACCAAGATCATTTTAACCCCTGTTGCTAAGGTAACATAAAGCAAGGCATTCTGCAATAATTTAACTAGGTGGCAGAACTAAAAGGCTAACTACGCAAGTGAGACCGAAAATGAATAGAATGCTAAGAAATCCAAGAGGTTAAGTTCGTTTCTAGCATATTCTCCATATGGCAAGAAGTCCTAGAGGTTAAGTTGGTTTCTAGAATATTCTCCATATGCCATCGTCAAGAACTAGAAATTATGCCATTGTTTCTTTTGCTTTTTAGAAACTAATATGCCATTGTCAAACTCAAACTTCATGGCATTAGAATTTCTTCAAAAAAGTGACCCTTATACAGGTTGTATGCCCCAATCCCCAACTCTTGCTTCTACCAAGATTGCAATTTTTTCCATGGTTGATTGTATGAACAGATTTAAAAAATAAAAATAAAAACAGAGGAGTTGTACAGTCCGGAATGGGTATATTCATTCTAGCTCCTCAACCAAGAAAAATTCACAGTTGCCCTCACAATTAACTAAGATTGGGATCAAAACTTCCATGCATTCATAAGCCTACATGCAAGTACAAAATATTTAGATTCTTCAAAATCTAATCATATTATGATGGACCCTACTGACTATACTCAATGATCAGATTTAGGATGGAAGACGGTTGATGTTGCAGAAAGAAAGACCACTGTGCCAGCAGTGTGTCTTGAAATAGCAAATGGACTGGGTACCTCAAGGTTTCTATTCATGCAAAACAGTTATTTAGGTGTATTACCTAAGCGAGCCTCATTATGCAAATGTTGATGATCTAGAATTGTTAACAGTGATAACTCAGAATTGTAAGACTAGATAAATGGTGCAAGGACCTACAGGTTGCATCTCAAAACTATACATAGTTTCTCAATAACAAGCAAAACTTCAAAACAAGTAGCTAATACATACCACTACTTAAAAAGGTAAAACAAATTGCATCGTTTAATAGTAAGTAGCTAATAGCAGTTTTTTTTTTGTGAGGGGGGGGGGGGGGGGGGGTTACAAAAGCATGAACTAGAACCTGAAAACCTTACTGGTCTGGTAGCATTACAACCCACAGCAATACAACAAAACTAAAAGATGGACAACTTAACTTAGCCACTAGAATGCCACAAACAGACGATTCACTAAGAGAATCCTAATTGATTCAGCATATTTTAAGCATTAACCGTATATTAAGCAGCCAGCTAGTTAACTTTCAAAATTGCCAAGTTATAAATAGCAATGCCAATACCGTGGATGCTAATCACGAAATCCAACATACGGGTATCATGCAAAAATGCCAAATGGCTGGTCACGTGAACACTAGAACCAAGTCAAAGTTATCCGTAACTCAAAAGAAAATGATGCAGGACTAGCTGTGAAGTTATATGCAAATACCACTAATTTTATCTACACCTGTCTCTGTGGTTTTCTTTCTGCATTTACGTTTACTCTGGCTCTGGGGTGCAGTGGGTCATTTGACCCAAGGATTTCCCTCCCAGAAGATATTTCCTCAGACTCGACAGAAAAAAATGGAAAAAGCAGCACAACCCACATGATATTTACATCCAAATTGACATCAAATCTGAACTTTACATCGGATTAAAGTATTAAATAAATATAAAACGCATAAAAATCAGACTTTGCAACAAAAGTTCATACCTTTTATGCTGTTTGTGAGCTACAGAGCACAGCCACGAATTTGAAAGCCATTTGCGAAGGGAAAAGAAAATGTGCAGCGCAAAGGGTCACAAAATTGGTTGGCGATGACTGCTGAGGCAGAAATGGCAGCTGGTTGGCGTGCAAATGGCGTCTGGTGGAAGCTCAACAATGGCGAACAACAACCGACGAGAAAGAAAGAGATTGAGGGATTTTGGGCAATTTCCTCTTGGAAGCTTGGACTGGTGTCTAGCTAAGCAAAAGACGAGAGAGTGAGCTGGATGTGCAAAGTTTCGTTCCAATTTCTGCCCCTCTGCTTATGGATTTGAATGCCGAATGTTTGATGTAAAGAACGGAGCTCTGTTTTTGGGTTTAGGTGAAAGAGACTGAGAAATGCGAGGTACCTTTTAAAAAAAAAAAACGTATCCTAGCCCGCATTTGCGGAATGCACGTGCTAAGTAAGTTCGCATTCAACAAATGCTAATAACCTCATTTTAGAAACGCCTTCAACAATAGCCTTGTAAAAACTCATTTTTTTTTTATCATAATTCAAGAATTTACTCAGGAATAAAGATCACCATTTTATTTGCGAGCTGCAATTTTTGTAAGAGTGATGATCGTGTAATCGTCACTAATTGCATCAAACCCAAACCCCAAATCAGCCAGCCGGCGTTGATACCCTTGTGGGCAATGTAAGGGACAATCCGGCCGTGTAAGAAACTCGCGAGTTGTAGGATTACACAAATAAATATCATAAGAATCATAACTTCTAAGACAAATTATGCCATGGCATGTGCTCACCAAATGCATATTGTAGCGCAACGAATCTTCTGTCCCACATCCTGCAGAGATAAAGATTCATAATGGAATGATAACACAGTTTTTCTCTCGCCCTTGATGAAACACTTCACCAAGATGACATCTTCCTGATTACCGCTTTTGGCTTGGCTGACATGCAAATCAGCGAAACCGAGGCTTTTGATCAAAGAGCACCAAGATTTGCTAACGTATTTGAATCGAAACAAACATTTCACGGGTAATCTTACCAAGATCTGCATCAAGACATCCTCTGGAAGAACATCCATTTGTCTAGTTGTTTGGTCAATAGATTGATAGCAGAGAAGCATAAAAATAAAAATAAGGCTGCGAAGATAAGGGTTCATCAAGAGGTCTCCTCATTTGCAGTTTTCATCAAGGCTATCCTTTCTTTAGTGTGATCGTTTCTCACCAGAAGTAGTGAGATGATTTATTGACTGGATTGCTAGTTACCCACTTGGGTCAAGGCCTCCCCTTGCAGCTTTCAGGGCTCTCCTTGCCTTAGTGGGATCATTTTCTTGCAACTCGTGAGAAGTAGCGAGAAGATTTATTGAATGGATTGCTACTTGTTCACTCTATGATTAATTGGGAATATGTGCAGTTTGTGAAGTGATCAACTAACCTAACATTCCTATTAATATCTATATGTTCTTGAGTACAAAGGATAAGCAAGCCAAATCAAAGTTTTAGTAAATTGTAATAAAACCAAAAAGAAAATAAAAAAAGAGATTTAATAAATCATTAAATGGTACAATGGACACTTTGTCCAAAATCCCATAATCGAATGATGTGTTTAGATACAAAAGTTATCTTAAATATTATTTTATTTGCATTACAAAATACATTTTTCAACCAATTTTTTTATATTTTCAATTTATTTTTATCTCATATGTATCAATCACAAAAAGTGTTGCACTAAAATATGGGTGAACTGGATATTTATGAAGTATACTTATACAACAAATCTAATTACATAGAAGGATCGGCATGGCCGAGAGTTTCTAATACCAGGAATGTGATAAAGCATGCCAACAATTATGAACCAAATCAAGGATTACTGAAGAAGAACCAACAAGTTGTGATTTGGACAGAGATGATTGAAGATAAACTATTTGATCTTTTGGAAAATAATAATAGTTTTTCCCTACTACATCATGAAGAAGTTGCTAGATTGATGGAACCAATCAATTTGTAGAACTTTCAAAATCGAAATTATTCTATAGATGCTATATTTATGCTTGTTCGAAATGCGAATTATAATATTCATTCTTAAAAGAATGGGAATGAAAAACAAGACGTACTCTTTGTCAAAATATGGACAAACAGAACTTTGCTACGTAGCTTTGCTAAATTTCGTAACTTTGCTAAATTTGGTAGGTGAGACAAATTCTACCTTTTCTATAATATAGCACTTTTAAATTTCTATTTGGTGTATTCTTTTGCATGAAATAACCTCTGTTTATTAACTGTCTGTTTTCTATTTGGTTTGTGTCTTGAAATCTTTTACTCCACAATGTAGGTAATTATTATAATCTTTCTCTGTATCACATTTGTAGCTATTGAAGAAGAGATCTGCGGTAAAAATTTCAAAAAATGCATCCTATTCAGAGCAGTTTCGACAATCACTTGAGCAGGAAACTTATTTAATTAAGCAAAGCTAGAATCGAGATACTGCTATTAAGTTTGCCCTTGGTGGAGGGGGATATGGATTTAGTCAGCTCGTTTTTATGTTGCTTGCATTCAAATGATCTCGTTCACTGTATCTCTTGTACTTGAAGCTTGACCCACAATTGTGCAGCATGATATCTATGCACCCTTTGCTTGCTTTAATTTGTGCATCAAATTGATGGTGTTTAGATGTCAAATGTTTTAGAGATCATTAATTTGTAGGAGTATAATTTAGAAGAAAGAGCATTTTTTTGTGCTTGTTTGTTGCCTTGTTTCTGATTTGATGCCTCTAGGGAAATTCTATTCACGAAAATCTCAATTCACAATTCGATGACATGCTGTGCTTTGCTTTAGTGCGAAACTATGCCATGTAATTTGCCTCATCAGTTCTAATAGGAAATGCTGGTGAATTGCAATTGAGACTCATAAAGGGTTGATTTCAGAAACCTCCTCTCAAGTATTGGACGGTTTTACTTAGCAACCTTGTAATATCAAATATTACACTGACCTATCTTCATAGTGTTATAATTGAAGGGAAATTTAAAACCACATAGATAATTACTATATAACCTTCTAACAATTTCTATTAACTTTCAACCCCACCAAAATAGAGAGAGAGAGAGAGAGAGAGAGAGGAATAACACCTCAACCGAACTACAACTTCTCCCAAACCACTGCTTTCTAATAACAAATAGGGGTGCAAAAGAATCGAAATTAATCGAGTAGCTCGCGAGTTTGCTCAGTCAAAACTCGAGCTCGAACTCACATTGATCGAGTTTGAACAGATCGAGCTACTTGATGAGTCGAGCTTGAGGTTAATATATGAAGCTTGGAACCTTGTCGAGCTTAATCGAGCTCAATCGAGTTACACATATATATGTTTTTTCTATTTTTTTATTTATTACTATAAAATGTCTATTTTGTCCCTTGGTTAAAATTTCTAAAATATAAATTTGTATTTCTTAAACTCATTTAGATTCGATTGGGCTCGATAAGCATGAGCTCGAGTTAGAATTCGAGTATTGCAAAATAAAATTGATTTTGAGTAGGGATGGCAATGGGGCGGGGGTGGGGCGGGGGATCCTTCCCTCGTCCCCCGCCCCATTGTCAAATAACTCCCCCCGTCCCCCGCCCCATCCCCCCTTCCCTTGCCTCCCATCCCCCGCCCCGCCCCCGCACCGTTTCCCCCGTGGTCCCCCGCGAGGAAAAAAATCAATTTACGAAAAGCAAAACTCTCCTCATATGTCCAAGCATTTTTTACAACTAACAGGAAAAATGAAGAATTCCCAAACACTAACCAAAAATACCAAGAACAGTTAAAATCCAGAAATAACAAAAGGCAAAGATCAATGGAAAACATAAAACAGAAAATCAGCAAAATTAAGGGAAAAACAAACCCATGATTTGTTGGAACTGCTTATTTCGCCCCCACCCCCGCGGGGCGGGCACCTGCGGGCACCCGCTCCCATTGCCATCCCTAATTTTGAGTTAGAGCTTAACTTTCAAGATTTCAACCTCTGAGTTCGAGTCCAAATATTTTAACTTGAGTCGAGCTCGAGTACTCAACTCGACTCGACTCGTTGCACCCGTAATTACAAAGCCTCTGGAAAAAGTTCAATCTCACCAATTCAATTGCACTGTCGTCTCATCTGAAGCCAACTTTCCCAGCCCCCTAAATCCGGACCACTGACGTCACTGCACTTCCAATTTTCCTCCTCCTTGTGAACTGCAGCTCTTGGCCTCTGTTGACTATTTTCTTAAGATAATTTGCAAGACGATGTGAAATTGAATAATTCTGTGCTTTTAGAGCCTGACAGATTGTTTGTTTGGTTGACGAACAGGTCAAATCAATTTTGTGGGAAGCAACTGACTTGGCTTTTAGAGCCTGACTATTTTCTTTATGTTTGGCATTTAGGGAGGAGTGTTACAGTGCAACAGAAGGCCAATAGTTGAGGACGGGTAATGGCTAGGCACAGTTTGTGGCCAATGAAGAGTTGGATCTTGGGATTTGGATGGTTAGGAGAGGAAGACTGGTGAAGATTGAATGTGGAACATTGGTGGGAAGGGGTGGTGATTAGCTGGAGGTAGGGAGAGAGATATAGGTCAGGGAGTTCTTTTTTCCTTTACTTTTTTTGTTTCTGATTTTGATAGAGATGAGGAAAGGGTGTTTTAGGATCTTCAGTGGGAATTTTGTGCTTTCGCCCTATTTTGATCAGCAGATTTTAGGTTCTGTCACGTTAACAGTGAAAATAAGGAGGTCAGTGTGATATTTGAACCCACAGTGGTGCTAAGGAAAGTTGTCTGAAACCTCTGGATAGGTTTCTGAATTATCCTAACCAAAATTGGGTTTTGAACAATAAGAAAGACTCCTGAATTTTTGGTCTATCATAAGAGGCTAGAACTTTGGGAACAGGGTGTAACCTAATCTTGAATGTTCTTTGTGATCTTAGAGAGAAAGAATAACTGAATGTACTCAGCCTGTATTTGCTGTAAACCTTGATTACTTGTTCCTCTACCATTGTCCATTTCTCAACTTAGAACAGGAAAAATTCCCATTTGAGATCTTTAATTTTCAAATGATCTGTTTGGCTTTAAATATCGTATGTGCACATAATGTCGACAGGTAGATGTGTGCTTATTTCTTTTGATACTTGTAGGTTCTTTTTGTTTTTTTTTTTTTGGTTCGAGGTTGAGAACACATTAGTTTAGAACTTTTGTCGAGTAAAAACTGTAAAGCGTCATGCTGAAAAAGCATTACATGGAAAATCCTTGGCATAGTGGGTGATGTATATTAAAGCCTCACTAGAATGTCCATTTGGTCTCAATTGATTTAACTACAATACCAAAGTCTACTATCAAGACACAGGCCCATTAGTTACTTTTCCATTTGCCTAAGTACACTTTGGATTCCGGTGGTTTATACCAGTGCCATTGATCAAGCCAAATACTTGATACTTACTGTTATGACTAGTGTTGTATATGATGTAACCTATGGAAATGCTTCATAGTAATGTATATTCAACTGGTGGTGAGGATGATGTAAACCTCATGCAGGAGTATTAGTTTTCACTATGATTTAGGCTCAAGCAATAGTTGTCTACGAATTGTTCTAAAAGCTGTTGCATGTGTGCTATGCATGTGCTTGATGAACGTTCTCTTGTCTTTTGGCAATAAGCGGAATCATAGTGTTTTGCAGCTCTATAAACAGTCTTTTAGTGTACTCTAGCAGGAGTTTTCCTCGTTTTCATGACTTAGATCATTATCAAACTTCAGAGCTCTTGCGTAGTGTTCTATTGTTGCGAAATGTGTGGGAAAGTGAGTTAAAGTTGGTTACTTTTCCTTTGTGCATTCATTTGCAAGACAAATCTTCAAGTGTTTCCCCCCACTTTCCTGCATTCTATGTCCTGCAAAATATGCAGGATTTTGCAGGAAAAATATCAGTGATACATTAATATCCTCAATAATGTACCACTACATATTTTCTCTGAAATTTTTGTCAAACGAACATGCATCAGAAATGAATTTCTCTCCTTTATCTCTCTCTCCTGCACTTGACATTCCCACGCAGGTCCATTTGCTTGCCCTAGAAGCTATTCTTGTACTTGACTACTGTATTTACTCATCAATCTTCATAGTTAATGCTGTGTTTTGCACCAAAATCTCACAGCATAAGGACACAAAGGGCTCATTGTGAGGGTCATTTTTGTAGAAACAATTTCCTTGTCACAGATTTGTCTCGGACTAATTTTCCATGATAATTCCTTATTCTGATTGATGTGAATCCTAGCATTGTTTCCATCCTCGCAAACAGCCATGAATTGATTCAGCTGTAGGCTAATTGATGTTCTAACATAGAATTCTTTCTTGGATTTTCTTGGGATGTTGTTATTGATAAGCTGGGTAACTAACTAAAATGGGTTGGTTTTAATGCCTTTTTTTTTTTTGTTTTGGGGGGGAGGGGTGATAGGTCATAATTTGCTGCTAAATTTATAACTATTTTCCCCTTGATTTTAAACAAATATTATTTTAATTGTCGGATTCTACTTATATTTGGTATTTTGTGCTTATTTCAGGAGCGTGAATGAAAAGTGCTTAAATGAAGATTTTCTAGTGAAAAACATCTAATGGTTGCACGTGGACGCGCCTAAACTCACTGCACAAAGCTGGAAAGTCGGGATTGATATTGGGCAGTCTCCCAATCCGAATCAACTTCCTAATTTGTTAGCTGTCAGGACTTTCCTTCTTTCGAGGGATCATTCTCAAGGGAAAGAAAAGCTGGAGGAAATTGATTTGTAATAAAAATCTTTTTAGGAGTTGGATTGGTATTAGGAAACCAATCAATTAGGTAATTGAGCCAAGTCAAATTTGGCAGACATCATCTTTTGGCTTGGGACGAAAAAAGCATTTTTGCTCTTGTCTTTACTTTTCCCTTGGACCGATTTTTGGAGAAGACAATTGTAAGCTTCTGGCATATGCTTTTTCACATGGCTTGTTCTCCATTAATGGAGAACTAATTTAGTATTTCTAGTCAAAGGGACAACTGAAGATTTGATTCAATAATAACTGTGAGATCTAAGTATTTTAGGTTAGTGTCGGGAAAACGTATAATCTAATTTAAATAAACCCCCATAGCATGTTTATTGTCAGATCGTATCGACAGTTAAAAACCTGCTTATTAATGAATGTTGTAATTATATTTGTATCAATGATCAATTGCATGAACCATCTCTGAAATGTATCCTTGGCTAAAGTTTTCTCATTATTTCTGTCTTAATTATTTTTTGCAGTCGATTAATTTAGTTAATAATTCATTAACTTTTAATTCTCAGAACCCCTCCTTTTATCCTTGACTTGAAAAGGAGCAAATTTTTCCCAGTCCCTGAGGATACGATCCTACTTGCTCTATATACAAATTAACAAATTCTCATGAATAAATTCTGGTATATCGGATCTAGCAAACTCTTCGGAGTTAGGGTGAATCTAGTAACTCATTACACATCTAGAGTCCCTACTCCAGTACTAGAATTGACTTGGAACCGCTTTTGTTGGCAATTTAGGATTAACATTATTATTATTGCACAGACTTGATACTTGTCAATTTTTGGCACCGTTGTCGAGGACTGATGCCTAATTAATTTGTTTCTTTTTTAGTTCATCTTGTTTTCTTTTTTTTTTCTCTTATTTTTTATATATAGTTTATGGCTGCTAACATTCCGTATTTTGGTGATAGACTGGATTTAATTTGTGGAAAGGGTTATGAGACTCATGCTTTTTCTAATGATCAATTGGCTGTTACAAATTGTGGAAGTTATTTTGCCTCAGATCATTCAACCGACATATACACCCGCATTTCAAGATGGCTTAAGTGCTCCAATCGATACTTTTGGAGATTTTTCACCTCAATATCAAGCGTGGTATGACCCTTATTTAAACGGGTATGATCAAGGATCGTGGGATATTTCCAATCTTAATTATTCAAAAGGGCCAATGGGTTTTCAACAGCAAGAGTCTCAACAACCATCATCTATGTCAGGTATATCTCTTGAAAAAATGATTGAATCACTAACTTCTAACACATATCGGTTTCATTAGGAGACAAGCGAGCATTCATAACCTAGCAGATCAAGTGAATCAATTGACATCTAAGATAATGCAATTGACTTCTCCAACTTATGAAGAATAGACCAACGTCGACCTTAAAGAAGATAAGAGTGTAATTATCCTGATAAATGACTTGGAACTGCAAGAGTCTCAAAAAGAAGGATCTAAAGATGCAGTTGAAAAAAGAATTGAAGTGCAAGAAATGGGGGTCCCAATATCAAATTGTTCAAGTGAATGAATCTGGTGAACAATCTCCAACTGCGGTGACATCTCCTCCATTCTTTAATCAATATTCTCCTGATTCTTGTTCTTTAATGCTTGTTAGTGATATTGATTTTATTACATCAGATAATTTTGAGTTTCATGACAGGAATAAATTAAGAGTTACGATGACAAAATATCTCGAACCAGTAAGTGCTCGTAATGGAGGAGTGAGTGAAGAATTAAGGTCATTACTTGTTTGTTTGGAGCCATCTACTAATCCATGGAAGACCGTACCTCGTGTATTCAATGATTACTCTATTTATGAGGGATATTAGGACTACATAAAATATAAAGTGATACGGTCCTCGATCAACTTGTTTCGAGACACGTAGCACGTTTGCCCAAAGATCTAGCGAGGTTGTCCAATACTTGGATGGCGGAACCTAGAATCAAACGGACGACACGATTTGATTATAGGCGGTAGAACGACGACTCCGCAGAGGTGATTACTCTAATGGATAGGTTGGTAGAACAATTTAGGACAAGACGTAAGATTACTTACAACCCTTGCCAGAGCAAGTAAAGGCTCGAATTCTCTCTCAAGAAGAAGAATTGAAAATAACATACTTTATTAATAAAACGTCTTCCCTTTATGCTTACAAAGCAAGCCTTTATTTAGGCAAAACTAATGGAACCCTAATAAACTAGATAAGGAAGGTCAGCCACTCCTTGGACAAGGTGGGCCGGCCCATGACTCAAATAAACTAATCTAATCCAATTCTAAATAATTGAACCTAACACTAAGGCCTAGGGTCTAGTCGACCAACCCTTCATGGACTCTCTTCGTGGGGTTGGATCATCATGTAGACAACTTGATTATCATCCTTCAAGCCTTTAATGTCTCTATGAAAGCCTTGAGTCAAGGTCGCCATTCGTGCACACATCAGTCCCCTCCACTTGAGAAGGATTTGTCCTCAAATCTGGATGAAAATGGATGATACTACAAGAGTTGGTAGTATGAATGCCAGATCTAATGCCACCACATATTGGCCCTCTTAGACTGAATGATACTTGCATACGTCATGATTACTATGATTCGGTGCTCATGTTCAGCTAAGAAAAACTCATGGCTTTACTCCAATGGCTCCTCGATCAACTTGTTTCGAGACACGTAGCATGTTTGCCCAAGGATCTAGCGAGGTTGTCCAACGCTTGGATTGCGGAAAGTTAGAATCAAACGGATAACACGATTTGATTGTAGGCGGTAGAACGACGACTCCAATCGAAGTGGTTACTCAAGTGGATAGGTCGGTAGAACAATCATGAATAAGACGCAAGATTGCTCAATAACCCTTGCCAAAGCAAGTAGAAGGCTCGAATCTCTCTTAACAGGAAGAAACAAAAATAATCAAACTTTATTGATAAAACGTCTACCTTCAAACCTTACAAAGCAGGCCTTTTTATAGGCTAAGAGTTACTAAAACCCTAAGGGAAACAGGAAAGGGAAATCCGGCCATCTTGGTGTCAAGATGGGCCGGCCCATGCTTTACTAAATAAACTAATCCAACTCTATTAAACACTAAGGCCTAAAGCCCTACTCGGCCAACTCTCTTGGAGGTCCACTTGTCTCTTCATGGGCTTGGATCATGGTATAGATAACTTGATTGTCTCCTTCTAAACCTTCAATATCTCTATGGACTCCATGTTGGATTTGGACAATTCGGACAAGGCTTTGGAGGGATTCTTTGAAGAGCTTGACCCGTTCACATGTGACTGGGTCCAATGGAACTCGGACAGGATTATTGCGTGGGCCAAGATCCGTGCACACATCAGTCCCCTCCACTTGAGAAGGATTTGTCCTCAAATCTGGATGGAGATGAATGATACTAATGAGAATGGGTAGTGTGACACCTAAGTCTCCATATATTGGCCCTCTTAGATTGAAGGATACTTGCATATGTTATGATTAAGATAATTCGGTACACATGTCTCTTGGTCAGCTTTAAGGACATTCGCCAAGGTAGGAAGGAACGTGTATAAGGCTTGTGAACGTTCCAGGTTGCAACCCAAAGCTCGCTAATTAGCTTTCGGACACGGACATTCACATGCACTTCATAACGATGTTCATTGAAACTAGAAAAGCCTCGAACCTAGTTGTGCAAGGTGGTGTAATTCGGCCCTAAACACTAAATCGGCACAACTTGCCACTCTGGAGGTGGGACACTGAGCCACCCATGTTGCATGTCCGTAGAAACACGAACCAGTGAGGTAAGAATAGCACTCGGATCTTGATTGACACCCTTGCGTGCATCACCCAACATAAGCGGCAGGAATGAAGTGAAGTTCACCCCATACGAATCACATGCATTCGTGCAACATGTAGCTGGAACAAGCATGAAATCAGGTTGCAATTCTTTAGTCATAGTTGAAAAATTTTGGGCAGCTTTACAACCTGTAAAAACAAAATAACCGTCAACTTGAAACAATTCCGAAATTGGATAAAGAACTAATGGTACATTATTAACTAAATGGTAAGAAAATGTAGAACAAGATTTAAATGTGAAAACTCCCTTTGACACTTTAATATTCCTTCTACCAATTGATTCAACTTGAGGTTCCAGTACTAGTCCTTTACACTTCTCATCAAAATCAACACAAGAACAATAAGGGTTAGGGCTAGTAACATGTTCAAAATAAGGCAAAGATGAGGAATGAACCGCAGGTAGAGAACAAGCAATAGAATCTAGAATTTCTCTTTTAAGATGAGCTCGAACAAATCCTCCAATGGCGCGGACAGGTTTAAATGGGCTTTGTTCCATGAATTGATACCAATGAGATTTAGTTCCTAGAAGACAAACTTCATGGAAACTCGTAAAGTATCCAAGTGTTTTCGGAATGGAACATGTCATGACTAGCTCTACTTGATTTTGTGTAATATTTTTGCTCAACATCAACCCACTTTCTCTCTTCTCTTCCTTTTGATCACCCATCTCATCAGATTTGTCCATTTTTTTTTCTAGTTCAACAGCTGACCCTTTTATCTCATTGCTTTCAACTCCCTCGGATTTTACCTCTTCAGGCTCAATTTCCTCATCTAGCTTTTTCTCCATCCTATAACGCTCAAACTCCCTTTTCATGGATAATAAATCAATATAAAGCTAGTCATAAGTAAGTGCTACAAGTACTAAATGACGACCATTAAATACGAAGGAATACTTATTAGTATGTCCGTCATATTTAACTTCTCGCCTCGACATCCATGCTTTGCCCAACAACACATGTGTCACTTGAATTGGGACTACATCACACAACACCTCATCCACATATTTGCCAATTTGAATAGGTACAAGTGTGTGCTTAGTAACCCAAACATCACCATGAGTACTCATCAACTTGTACGGTTGAAGATGATCAATGGTTGGAAGATTTAATTTCTCAACCATGATAGCGCTTGCAAGGTTGACTTCACAACTCCCGTCAATGGCCAAGCTGCAGATTTTATCTTTGACACCACAACGGGTATAAAACCAACCAAGCAACTGAGATTTGACGATATCTAATTGCTCATCTACACCACGTAAGGCCACTTCTTTGACTCCCTTAGGATCAGGAAGACAATGTTGTGAGTTAGCTTTTATGCGTCTTGTACTCGCCATGAATGTATGAGGGAACCTGCAAACAGTTAGCAACGAAATCGAAAATATTGCCTTTCACGCTCCCTTATATGTATCCACTCGCACTCGTTATATGGATGTCACTCTAATGCTCTCATGACACTTCTCAAGTCACAGATTGTTCACCTTAAAGAAATGGAATTCCTCAAAGAGTTTTCAATCAACTTCTCTCCAAGTACTCCAAGATGGCAATGTTTAAGTGGCTGGAATTTGAAGGGAAGTTTTGGACAGATTTGATGGATGTGCTAGTGTGAATGGAATCTCAATGAAAACTTAGCTTTCTAAAATTTAGGAGTGTGTTCCTAAAATGTAGGAGAGAATGTAAGAGAGTGTTCCTAAAATATAGGAGAGAATATAGGAGAGTGTCCAAGTGAGAAAAGAGTCATTCAAGTGCTTTACTTAGTCTCCTAATTGACTTTGAAAAATTTAGTAAACAATTTAGATGAAGCAAGCAATACTTGGACAGATTTGAAACAAAGAAACCCTAGCGTAAATGAAACCCTAGCCGCAAGTAGACATCCTAGCCGCAAGTAGAAACCCTAGCAAGATAAGGAAACCCTAGCAAAAGAAGGAAACCTTAACAAGATAAGAAAACCCTAGCAGCCGTCACATTATTGTTCTTGCTGCCCAAGCGACAACCAACTAACGAGACAAATTTGGGAGCAACGTTGAAACATCAACGATCAGAATTTTTGATGCAACAAACGACTCAATACCAAGAAACAATTTGCGGACAGAAATTATCAACAAACTAGACACAAACACAAAGGAGATAACACACCAACAGATTTTGTATTCGAATGAATAGTAACATGAGCAGTGTCGGTAAACAGTACGATGAACAGTATCACTGAACAGTACGATGAACAGTGACTTTTTTTTTTAAAAAACAAGGCAGCGAACAAAACACAAAAATCCTACGACACAACTACGAATAACAAGAATATAACGAAAGATACCTCCACCTAAGTTCTGAAGCCAATTGGTACGGTCCTCGATCAATTCGTTTCGAGACACGTAGCACGTTTGCTCAATGATCTAGTGAGATTGTCCAACGCTTGGATTGCGGGATCTAAAACCAATACGGACGACATGAATTGGTAGAAGGCGGTAGAACAACGACTCCAACAGAAGTGATTATTCTAATGGATAGGTCGGTAGAACAATCAAGAACAAAACGCAAGATTGCTCAAACACCCTTGCCAAGAGCAAGTAAATGCTCGAAATTCTCACAAAGAAGAAAGTCAAAAAACTAAACAATTTTATTCATAAAACGTCTTCCCTAAAACCTTACAAACCACGCCCTTTTATAGGCTAAGAGCTAATAAAACCTAAGGGAAATAGGGAAGGGAAGTTCGGCCATCTTGGAGGCAAGATGGATCGGCCCATGCTCTTCTAAAGCAACTACCTCTTGAGAAGGATTTGCCCTCAAATCTAGATCCTTCTCGTTAAGAAACGGGCTCAAATCCGCGACATTGAAGGTTGCGCTAACATTGTACTCTCCAGGTAGCTCCAATTTGTAAGCGTTGTCATTAATTCGTTGGAGCACTTGGAAGGGTCCATCACCTCTTGGGGACAATTTGCTTTGTCGCTGCTTGGGGAATCTCTCCTTTCGCAAGTGTAGCGAAACCCAATCTCCAGGTTCAAAAACCATCTTATGATGGTACTTGTTGGCTTGCTGGATGTATTGTTGAGTACGCCTCTCAATATTTGCCCGAACGGCTTCATGTAACCTGCGCACAAATTCAGCCTTCTTTTTTCCATCTAAACTTGTGTGCTCAGAGGAAGGTAAGAGTACTAAATCAAGGGGGTCAGTGGGTTAAAGCCATAAATAATCTCAAAAGGTGAGTAGCGTGTAGCACTGTGAAAAGTTCGATTGTAGGCAAATTCAACATGAGGTAAACACTCTTCCCAAGTTTTAAGATTTTTTTTAATCAAAACCCGAAGTAGTGTACCAAGTGTGCGATTGACAACTTCAGTTTGTCCATCGCTTTGTGAATGACTGGTGGTGGAGAATAACAATCTAGTTCCAAGTTTAGACCACAAAGTCTTCCAAAAGTAACTCAAGAACTTTACATCTCTGTCGCTAACAATGGTCTTAGGCATGTCATGTAGACGGACTATTTCTTTGAAAAACAAAATAGCAATGTGAGATGCATCGTCAGTTTTGTGACAAGGGATAAAATGTGCCATCTTAGAAAATTTATCAACGACGACAAAGATGGAATTATTACCCCTTGGAGATCTAAGGAGTTCTAAGACAAAGTCCATAGACAAGTCTACCCAAGGATAGTGCGGAATAGGCAATGGGGTATACAGGCCGTATGGATTTGTTTTGGACTTCGCCTTATGACAAGGGACACATCTACCAACCATGCATTTAACATCCCGATGCATGTGAGGCCAGTAAAAGTGTTTTTGTAACATGGCTAGAGTCTTAACAATGCCAAAGTGTCCTATGAGACCACCACTATGTGCCTCCCTAACCAAAAGATCACGGATGGAAGAATTAGGCACACACAGCTTATCCACATGAAATAGAAATTCATCATGCAAAAAGTACTTTTCATGTGGGTTCTTAACACAAGCAGCATATATGTCACCAAAGTCATGATTATGCGTGTAGAGTTCCTTAATTATTTCGAACCCTAATAACTTAGCATCAAGAAAGACAAGCAAGGAATGTCTACGTGATAAGGCATCAGTTACCACATTCGTTTTGCCAGTCTTGTACTTAATCACATAGGAGAAGGTGTCAATGAAGTTTACCCATTTGGCATGTCTCTTGCTCAACTTAGGTTGCCCATTGAGAAACTTCAGTAACTCATGATCAGTGTGTATCACGAACTCTCGAGGGCGAAGATACTGTTACCAGGTCTCCAAGGCCCTCATCAGTGCGTACAACTCCTTGTCATACGTAGGGTAGTTTAAGGCAACTCCTCCCAGTTTTTCGCTAAAGAAGGCATAAGGCCTTTTGTCTTGTATGAGGACAGCGCCAATACTTACACCAGAAGCATCACATTCGATTTCAAAAGTCTTATTAAAATTTGGTAATGCTAAAACAGGTGCATATGTGAGTTTATTTTTTAGGGTAAGAAATGCTTGTTTTTGGGCTTCCCCCCAATGGAACTTGTCATTCTTCTTGGTCACGGCGGTCATTGGGGCGGCAATGGTGCTGAAGTTCTTGACAAAGCACCGGTAGAAGCTCACCAATCCAAGAAAGCTGCGCACCTCAGGGACGGATGTAGGAGTTGGCCATTGCTTGATGGCCTCAATTTTAGACTTGTCTACTTTGATACCCTGCAAACTCACTACATAGCCCAAAAACACAAGTTCATTAGTACAAAAGGTGCACTTCTTGAGGTTAGCGTATAAACGCGCCTGTCGAAATGTCTCAAGAACTAATCGCACATGCTCCAGGTGCTCTTGTTCATTGCGGTTATATATGAGAATATCATCAAAGTAAACAATGACAAATTTTTCAATGAAATTTCTCAAAACATGGTTCATTAATCTCATGAACGTGCTAGGGGCGTTAGTCAGTTCAAAAGGCATGACTAGCCACTCATAGAGACCATGTTTAGTTTTGAAAGCCGTTTTCCATTCATCGCCTTCTTTCATCCGAATTTGATGATAGCCAGTCCTTAAATCAATTTTGGTGAATATTATAACACCATCGAGTTCATCAAGCATATCATCTAATTTAGGAATGGGATGACGATATTTCACAGTGATGGCATTAACGACCTTACAGTCAGTGCACATGCGCCAAGTACCACCTTTTTGGGGACAAGTACCACAGGCACACCACAAGGACTTAGGCTCTCTTTTACCCAACTCTTATCTAGTAGTCCATCAATTTGCCGTTGAAACTCCTTTGTCTCTTCAGGACCCATGCGGTAAGCAGGTTTGTTGGGTAGTGGTGCTCCAGGAATGAGGTCGATTTGGTGCTCAATCCCTCGAATAGGTGGTAAGCCATCAGGGACCTCGTCAGGGAAAACATCCTCAAATTTCTACAAAAGATCAACCATACTTGAAGGCAATGCCTTATCGAACTCAGCAATATCTAAGAGCACATGTTTGCAAATCATAAGAAGTAAAGGCTGATCAGAATTTATAACTTTTCTAACATCCTTAGCCTTAATGATCATGTTTTGCTTCCTAGTGGGTGGTTTATTGGGTGAATGATCATGCGTGTGCTCACTTGAATCTTGATCGATTGCTTACTTGTGGAAGTGGAGCGTTTGCCAGGGTCAACCTCCTTTTGTTTCCTCTTTTGGCGATCTTGTTCACACTTTCTTTGTAACTTAAGTTGGTTCTCATACACTTGTGTAGGTGTGAGTGGTATGAGGACCAGGCGCTTGCCATTGTGCAAGAGTGTACTTATTTGCCCTACCATCAAATGTGACGTATTTATCAAACTGTCAAGGTCTCCCTAGAATGACATGTGTCGCATACATAGGCGCAACATCACACACAACTTCATCAATGTAATTGCCAATGGAGAAAGGGATGCATACCTATTTGTAGACATGTACCTCACCTTCTTCACTTAGCCATTGGAGTCAGTACGGGTGCGGATGCCTAGTGGTAGGAAGGCCTAGACTCTCAACCATGAGTAGGCTCGCCACATTCGTGCAACTTTCACCATCGATGATGAGGCTACATACTTTGTCACTTACTTTACAACGGGTGTAAAATAAGTTCTCCCTTTGTAGTTGCTCATCCTCTTTAACGCGAGTGGTTAATACTCGTCGTGCCACCAAGCACCCTATTTCTTCTTGTGTAGGAGAGCATTCTTCCCCAGCCGAGTCTCCTTCTACGCAATCATTCGTGTGCAATTTGGGCATCTCCTCACAATTGTCATCATCGGACACGACTTCACCATTGTGAGTGATTAGCATGACCTTTGGGTTTAGGAGTCCAAACCCTTGGCACTTGAAGCACTTGATGTCCCTACTCCTAATTTTAGGAGTCTCGTGCGGTACCTTTGAAGTGGACCTGGAGATATCGGTAACTTTTTTAGGGGTAGAATAAGAATTTCGGTTAGGAGCATCACCTTGAATTCGGCTAGAAGAAATTGGTGTGGCCGAATATCCAGTTTCATGGGTCGCTCTCCGTGGTTGGTTGCTCTTTCATGAGGTCAAACTGGAAGATTGGAAGGTACGGGCTCCTCGCCTCAATTTCTTTCCTCGCTCGGCCTTGATAGCAAGTTCAAGAAGATCATGCATGTCCACATAATGTTGGAGTTCTAAAACTTCTTGAAGGTCAGGGTTGAGACCTCGAAGAAACCTAGCCATGGTTGCTTCACTATCTTCTTGAAGGTTCGCCCTCATCATGGCCATTTCGATTTCCTTGTGGTAATCTTCCACACTCATGTTACCTTGATTGAGGGTTTGAAGTTTGGCGTGGAGATCCCGATTGTAATAGCTCAGAACGAATCTCATACCCATCAATGCCTTAAGTTCTCGTCAAGTTCAGACTCGCGGTTCTCCCATTCGCCTTCTATGGGTCCTCACTTGGTCCCACCAAACTAGAGCGTAGTCGGTGAACTCAACAGTGGCGACGTTAACCTTTTGTTCCTCACTATAGTCATAACAGTCGAAGACCATCTCGATACGGCCTTCCCATTCCAAATAAGCTTCAGGGTCACTCTTGCCCTTGAACGCGGGCACTTGAATTTTAAGCCCCTTCAGTTCGTTCTTAGACGTGTCCCTTCTAGGCTTCTCGAGTCGCTCCTCATCCTCACTAGCGGAGTAGTCCTCGCTATTCGCCTCTTTGGGGTCATGGTTACTCCAATTGTGGGATCTTGAACGAGAGTCTCATGTGAGACTCTTGGATAGCTCGTCAAATCGAGTGTGCAACTCCTCCATTTGTTGCTCACTAATTCACCTGAGCTCGTTCTTCATGGCGGTGAACATCAAGGAGTAGTCTGTGGTTGGTTGATGTTGCTCCATGTCTCTCCTTTTATGTCCTGTAAAAGGTTAGTAGCAAGAAAATAATGCAAATATATCCTTACTTCACTTCCTTAGTGTATCACTCACGCTCGTGTATAGTTCTCAAATAACTGTATTAAACTTACCAAGTACCTTTACCTGTGGGGTTAGGTAGTTCAGAAATGTTGCTCAAGTCCAATAATTGGTCACCAACTTATCCACAAGAGTAATCAAAAAAGCAGGAAACAATTGGGTGTGCAATTTGAAGTGGACTGTCCGGATTTTGGAGGGCCGAGGGCGGCCAGGAATGGCGCTAATTTGGGAACACAATGGACGAATTCCTAGTTTCCTAAAGTGTAGAAGTGGTTTCCTAAAGTATAGGAGAGAAGGTAGGAGTGGTTTCCTAATACAAGGGAGTTATCCAAGTGTCCTACTTAGTTTCCTAAAGTGATTTGGAAAACAAGTTGGATTTGAAAACTTCTTTGAAGATCTCTCTTGAACAACCTTTAGCAACTTCCAAACTCCTCTCCAAAACAGATTCGGCTCCTTTCCTCTTGTTAACCGAAAATTTTCAGAATTTTTTTCTTCTTAAACCCTTCCCTAAAGTTGGCTACTTCCCTATAAAATCCCTCTCTTCACAGCCGCACTTTACTCCCAAGAAATTCGGCTCTCTTACTCTCAAGACCCAAGCAACTCGGCTCTCCCCCTTTCTTTGTAAGGCAAGGCAGTTTTGGTTCTTATTTCAAGACAATGGCTTCCCAAGATAATGTGAGCAATGTCACTCAAGGATCCCCCAAACGGCCTGCTCAAGAAACTCTCAAGAAATTTATTCTGAAACCAAGAAAGCCCTTTATGGATGCGAGAGCGTACAAGAAACTTTTTATTCGAAGGGAGGTGCAAGTTTTCAAGGCTGAAGATGATCAAAAACCACAAGAACCTCAAAAAGTGGTACAAGTGATCAAGGCTCAAGGTGATCAAGATTTTCAAGAAGAGGTAGGCCAAACTTTTGAGATCTACCTTCTTGTTGTAATTTTCTGGTTTGGTTAGAACAAGAGGCAACAAAACAGATTTGGCAATAAAGGAACTCGATTTTTTTTCTCTTTCTCGTTTGTTCTCTTGTTCTTCCTCCTTCTTTCTCTTTTCCATTTCTGTTTTCTCTTTTTTTTTTTTACTTAAGGACAATTCAAATACTTGGCCGATTGGTCAAACCACATTCGGTTAGGCCCCCTTTTTTTCAGACAAGAAACGTTCAACCCCACAAGTTCATGCAAGAATTCTCCAAGAAACTTTCAAGAGTGTCAAGAGTTTCAAAATTAGTTTCAAGAACCTCAAGAAACCTAAAATTCTTGTAGATTTCCTTCAAGATTCACAACACCAACAAGTTTAAACTCCAAATCAGTTTAGAAAATTAACTAAAACAACTTGGATAACACCATATAAACTTGGACAGATTTGACAACAAAAAGAACCCTAGCCGCCAAGACAAAACCCTAGCCGTCGCCTAATTGCTATCTTATTGCTTCGGCTTGGACTAACGTCTTGGACAGATTTGGGCAAGGCGATGAGCAAGACTACGGGTAGATTTGCCGACAATAAAACGACTCACTAGCAAAGGTAGATTGCGGACAGATTGTGGTCCTCAAAGCGCAACAATAACCGCGGCTGATTAGCCCCCCCTTTTTTTGAATGGGAAAGAATGCAAATGACACACGAACTGCTTAACAACAACACAAAAAAGGAATTTCGGACAAATCAGAAACAAGGCTCAAACGACAAGAACAAACACGACGCAAACAGAAATTTTTTTTTTTGTAAAACAAGGTAGTGGAAACAAGGAAAACTAAGACAAAAAAATAAGACAAACAATGGATATAACGGAAGATACCTCAACCACAGCTCTGAAGCCAACTGATACGTTCCCCAATCAACTTGTTTCGAGACACGTAGCACGTTTGCCCAAGGATCTAGCGAGGTTGTCCTACGCTTGGATTGCGGGACCTTAAATCAACACAGACGACACAAGTTGGTTTAAAGTAGCTGAACGACGACTCCAATCGAGGTGGTTACTCAAGTGGATAAGTCGATAGAACAATCATGGACAAGACGCAAGATTGCTCAATAACCCCTGCCAAAGCAAATAGAAGGCTCGAATCTCTTTTAACAAGAAGAAACGAAAATAATCAAACTTTATTGATAAAACATCTTCCTTAAACCTTACAAAGCTAGCCTTTTTATAGGCTAAAGGTAACAAGAAAAACCCTAAGAAAACCCTCAAAGAGCAGTCGGCCATCTTGGTGTCAAGATGGACCGGCCCATGCTTCTACTACGCAGTTAATCTAACCCTAAGCAACCTTAAAGCCTAAAGACCCTTTTCGGCCCAATCACTTGGAGGCCCGCTTGACTCTCCATGGGTTTGGATCATGGTGTAGATGATTTGCTTGTCTCCTTCTAGGCCTTTAATATCTCTATGGACTCCATGTTGGTCTTGGACCATTCGAACAAGGTCTTGGAGGGATTCCTTGAAGAGTTTGGCTCGTGCACGTGTGACTGGGCCCAATGAAATTCAGACCGGGTCATTGCTTGTCTCGAAGCAAGTAGAAGGCTCGAATCTCTCTTAACAAGAAGAATCGAAAATAATCAAACTTTATTGATAAAACGTCTACACTTTATGCTTACAAAGCAAGCCTTTATATAGGCAAAACTAATGGAACCCTAATAAACTAGATAAGAAAGGTCGGCCATTCCTTGGACAAGGTGGGCCGGCCCATGACTCAAATAATCTAATCTAATCCAACTCTAAACAATTGAACTTAACACTAAGGCCTAGGGCCTAGTCGACCAACCCTTCATGGACTCTTTTCGTGGGTTTGGATCATCATGTAGACAATTTGATTATCATCCTTCAAGCCTTCAATGTCTCTATGAAAGCCTTGAGTCAAGACTGCCATTCGTGCACACATCATAAAGCACTAAAACAAGCTACACAATTTTATCCTCTGTAAATAAGTATAGCAATGTCTAGCCAAAAATATTAAAGAAATGCGCTTATTGGGAGGCAATCCAATCCATTTTTTTCAGTTTTTTGTTTATTTTATTTTATTTTATTTTATCATTTATTATGTGTTTCAATATGTTTCTCTTAGACTTTTCATATTTGGTGGCTTAATTTTTCATTATTGATGGTTAGTAGACTTTTCAATAGTTAGACTTGCTCATGCCAGGTGGTCACACCTAAAGAAGATAATTTTTATCTGCGGGCAGAAAACTTTTCAATAGTTAGACGTGCCCACACCAGATGGCCAAGCCTAAGGTATGAATTTTCGTCGCTTCAGCAGAAGACTCGGCATGGGTTAGACGTGCCATGTTAGGTGGTCACGTTTAAGGAACTTAATTTTCGAAGGATGGTCAGAAGACTCGATGTTAGTTAGGCGTGCCCACATCTAACACAACATTAAAAAGAAATTTTTTTTCCTTTCTTTTCTTTTCCTTTTCCTTTTCTTTTTCCCCTTTCTTTTTTTTCTCCTTCTCTTTCTTCTTTCTCTCTTTTTCTTTTCTTCTTCTCTCCCTTTCTTTTTTTTCTTCCTTTCTTTCCTAGAGAAGACCCCAAGACCGCAACTTTAGGATCTCAAATTCCACCGCTACCCGTCAATTGCCGTTGCCGTCACCATCGAGCTTTGCATGCCCTTTTACTCGTCACTCGTAGCTGTCCACAGACCCCCTCAATTTTCAGGGAAGTTTCGTTGTCCTTTTTATTTCGTATTCTATTCTTTATCTCTTACATTGGAGACAATGTAAGATTTAGGTGTGGGGGGAGTAGTATATTGATAATATATTAGAAAAGTGTAAGTATAGGCATTTTTGTTGGAATTTTTTGTTTGACTTTGTCGAATTTTATCCAATTTTTGCCTATGTTTATGCATACTTGTGTTTGTTCCTGATAAACGATGGTTAGATGTCTCAAATTTTTCTATTGCTAAGATTTTACACTCTAAGGTGTTAAGTATAATATGTTTAAGTTTAAGGGTATCTCTTTGGTGAATATTTGAGATTTTGTGACTTTTATACGTTTTGGTTAACTTCTCTAAATATTGTAAATATTTGTCTAGCATTTTTTGTACAAATTGGTTCAACTATTAATCTTAGTTCTTCATGTTTAAGAAATGAAGCGGATTTGTGTAATTGTTAATTTTAATTTGGTTCTTATTTATGAATAGTATTTGGCTATACACCGCTAGTATCGTTACTTAGTAACCGGTGGTCTTCACCACAAGTGTCGATTTCCGCGTCAAAAAGCGACGATAGCTATGAGTATATGATTTTTAAGCGATGATGGCTGAATAATCGGGATCCTTCTTTTGGCCAATGTTGGAGTTCACGTCAAAATGCTTAAATGGCTAAAAACTAAGCATTCCCTCTGAAAAAAAAGTCAATCAAGTGTGGGGATATTTTAGAAAAGAAAATGTGTTAATAGTGAAAAATGTGAAAGTGTTTGAATGAATTGTTAGCCCGTTGATCCATGACTTTTAATATTGACATTTTGTTTAATAGTCGAACCAGTTTGTAACAGTTCCACCTCCCCCTAAGACGAACCAAGGAGTTCGGTGGACTGCCTGCCCAACTCTCGCCAAGACTACCAAGCCAAAACACACATAAACCCTACCGGACGTGCAACAGAACTTCGATTCTTTCCACGAATACAGGAAAAGTACACATTGCCGGAGAATCATGCATTTCAATTAATATATATAACCATACACTTGTATAAATATATACATTGGAATTTTCAACAAGTTAACTTGAAGTACAAGCCAGAATAGTCATAAGGTATCAAAGTACACCTAGGGTTTACTATACTGAGGAGCATAAACAAAAGAATGTCTACAACTAACTCGACTCTTTCTTCCAAAAATCATGATTTCCAAAACATTGAACCCTGTATGGAAAACAAAGATAATGGAACGGGGTGAGTTTATACTCAATGAGGTACCAAACATACAAGCAGTCAAGAATCATGGTATTTCACGTTTGACCGGTTAGATACACACACCAGATATAAATGAAACAGTTAAACACAATGATTCAAATAGAAAGGATACGGGTGGCTCTTAGGAGCCAAATTTCCATTTGCCTCACCAGAACTTGATCAAGTCGTAGTTGACACTCCGTCAACTTTCAAGTAACGTATTCCGGCCAGTAGAGCACCACTTTACACCAAATTTTGTCCACCAAACATACCCCTACCAGGCCCGCAAAACAAACAGAAGTAGAGGTGGTAATACTCAAGTATGTCAGAAATCCAGAGTCTCCAATACCCAAAGATTCCCCAGAACAGACTCCCATGGATTGTAAATTTTCCTCGACTAAACCCTTGCTGGCTCGATTCAATGAACTATCCATGAGGTTGAGCTCATATTTCACAGGCACAGGAAGGTCATTGAATACGCGTCCAAACGACATCATATCAGACACAGATAACAGATTCAAGCTTATACCACAAACAGTCACATAGGACAGAGAGCGAGTGTGATAAAGTACACTCCGTTTCGTATAGAATAAATAGATGGTACAGTCATTCAAGTCACATATTGCAAGTACAGATAAACCAGTTAAGCAACGAATTATGGGGGTGGTACACTCACCAGTTCCAACAAGGATAACTTCAAAAGTTTCCTTCCAAAGAATGCCTTTGATCACCGGCACGTCCTAGAACAACCAAGGAAAACCATTGAGACTCAAGTACGAGTCGTATGCCTATAGTACGTAACAGGGTGCTAAAGGTAACAAGATAACAAGGTAACCAGGCAACAAGTGAAAGCATGACACGAGTGATTTTAAGACTTTAAGACTTAGAGGTAACAAAATACAAATTTGCCTTTCAAACCAGAATTTTCGCTGCCATGACACAAGTGAAATCATGAGGTTGTTCACCTCCTAATTGAAATAGTTTTCACTCAAATTCAAGCACAAAGGTTTAACCAATGTTTGGAACAAGTTTTGGCCAAAACCAAATCATGAAAAGGTTGGAAAACACAAGGTAATAGACTTCGCTATCACTTGACCAACAAACGGAAATTTCAGCCAACAACTTGGAGGAAAATACCAATGCAAATCCTTCCATTTCAACCAAAATTCAACATTGAAATAAAGCTTATAATATACCAAGCTTCTTAAGCAAGTTTATCACCAAATCGACCCAAACTTGAAGGAATCAAATAGTTCTAAAATTTTAGACAGCATGCCCTTGATATTTCGCTATTTTTCAGTCATTTATGGCTTCATTATTTTCCTCAAATCAGCCCCAAGGTTACACATAAGTAAGTTTAGCACAATAACTCTTCAACTAGGCTCAAAATAATCCAATTACAACACAAGTTTTCACAATGCAACCGGAAACCAAGTTTTAAGGACAAAAGCTAAATAATAGGTTTGACATCTCTTGGTGTTTCGGTCACAACTAAAGTTACGTTTATCAGATTGGTGTATACTTTATACCGTTCCGAAACTAAAACAAAGGGTTACAACTTTCATGAAGATAAGTCAACCCAGTTCATAGTTGATCTAGGTCGAATTTGCAGATTACAGAACCAGAATTTCAATGTCAGTCTAGTTGTCAGCACTGGATTTAAATGGCAATAACTCAAACTACAAAATTCCGATTGAGGCGTTTTCAGATGCGTTGGAAAGCTGAAACATAGGGTAGAATTTTTATATTTTGACCAAAGGCTGATTTGATACGGATCAAAGTGAAAAATGAAGCCAAAAATGTGAAATCTCAACACTATCGGCGAAATGGGGCACTTGGCAGTTTGGGTATTTTTGTTATTTCACATGCTACAGTGCTCCGATTGAACTGATATTTTGCAGGCAACTAGTTAACACCATTTCCTACAACTTTTATGTTTTGACTTAAGCCTGATTCGACCTCTAACATAGACGAATTAAACAGGTCAGAAGCAGGGCAGCTTCATCACTAACACGAGATTACATATAAGTTCATCAACCAAAACCCTAATCCAAACCCTTCATGCTGGCCGAATGTTATATGCTACAAAACTAACAAGGTTTAACCATGAATTTACTTACATAAACTAACCATAAGCATTACTACACATGAACACCAAGAACAACCATCCATTCCACAACCAAAGCTGAGACTTACACCACAAAGCTGGAATTTACTATAGCCACTATTAAAATCATGAAATCTACCTAAACAAGCCATAACTTTTACTTCTAAACTAATAAGTAGCACAACCATGAACTAATACCAACCTTACCTAGAATTGGAGAAGCACAACAACCCCTAGGAAGCTTGAACCACCAAAACACTCCACTCCAAGATGGCAATCCACCTTCCTAAGCAACTTCTATGGATTACTTTGCAATTTAATCGGTTGGAACTCAAGATTTGGACAAGAAATTGAAGAACAAGATGAAGGTTTTCTCTCTTCTCTCCTCTCCTTATTTTCGGCCATGAAGGGTATGAAAGTGAGGAAATTTTGGGTCAAAATCTGATTTTAGTAAAGGTGAGAAACTTAGTCAAGTCCAACATCCAATCAGGTCGCGATACTTGGCACCTTTACGGTTTAATCTTATTTTCTTTCTCCCAATGGTTAAGCTATCTAGCTAATCTCTAATTATCTCCTAGCACCTTGTAAAATAATATCCCTTAATGCAAAACTTTAACTAATTGTCAAAAATATATCACATTTACCGCACTAGCAGGTCCCACTTCCATAATACGCTTCAAACTTAATATGAATTAACTTAAACTAGGAAAATGATTTAAAAACTCTACTCACTTATAAAATTTCTGAAAAATCAATATAATAGGGTATAGTGAAGAAAATGCATGTGAGGAAATAAAATAAAGTAATATAAAATAAGAAAATTTTACGGGTCCTCACACAGTTGCTTATGGATGCTAGTTGAATATTTTATATTCTTAGATTAGTTAGTCATAAATTAAAAGAGTTCTTGATTTTGAAAGTTAACTGGAGAGATATTTCTTGAAAATTGCCACTAATATTTGACATATGTTTTAATTGTATCTTGGCAAAAGAAGATTCGAGTAATAGCCACTGTTTGAATTTGATTGCTTGATTTGTGTTCTCATGCTTGAGGACAAGCATGGTTTAGGTGTGGGAAAATTGATAAGTCATAATTTGTTGTTAAATTTATAATTATTTTCACCTTGATTTTAACCAAATATTGTTTTAATTATCGGATTCTACTTATATTTGGTATTTGTATTTATTTTAGGAGCGGGAATGAAAAGTGCTTAAATAAAGATTTTCTAGTGAAAAACATCTAATGGTTGCACGTGGGTACACCTAAACTCACTGCTCAAAACCGGAAAGTTGGGATTGATATTTGGCAGTCTCCCAATCCGAGTCAACTTCCTAATTTGTTAGCTGCCAGGACTTTCCTTATTTCAGGTGATCATTCTCAAGGAAAAGAAAAGCTAGAGAAAATTTATTTGTAATAAGAATCTTTTTAGGAATTGGATTGATATTAGGAAACCAATCAATTAGGTAATTGGGCCAAATCAAATTTGGCAAACATCATCTTTTGGCTAGAGACAAAAAAAGCATTTTTGCTCTTGTCTTTACTTTTCCCTTGGACTGATTTTTGGAGAAGACAATTGTAAGCTTTTGGCAGATGCCTTTTCACATGGCTTGGTCCCCATTAATGGAGAACTGATTTCGTATTTCTAATCAAGAGGGCAACTGAAGATTTGGTTCAACAATAACTGTGAGATCTAAATTATTTTAATTGCTTCATTCATTCATTGGTATTTGTATGTTTCCTGTTCTTAGTGGTTGTGACTATCATGTATAATTGGATAGTTGCGCAATATTTAATTATTCACGTAGTCTATTTGCTGATTGGGGGTAGTTGAATCCGTAATTGTTTGATTACTCTCATCCCGGTGGCAATTGGCATAATTAGATTTGTGTCAAGGAAACGTACAATCTAATTTAAATAAACCCTCGTAACGTGTTTATTGATTAAAGTAGGGTTTCTCTAGTTTCTAGTGCAATTGGAAAATTAAATCCTATGGTCGTACCTAGGATTATTCCTAAATTAGGAAAATAGTCAATGGTCGTATCTTGACTATCGAAACAATAAGGAGAGATTAACTGTCAGATCAGATCGGTATTCAAAAACCTGCTTATTAATAAATGTTGAAATTATATTTGAATCAATGATTAGTTGCATGAACCATCTCTGAAGTGTATCTTTGTCTAGAGTTTTCTCATTATTTCTCTCTCTTAATTATTTTTCGCGGTCGATTAATTTAGTTAATAATTCATTAGCTTTTAATTCCCAAAACCCCCATTTATCCTTGAGTTGAAAAGGAGCAAATTTTCCTCAGTCCCTGAGAATACGACCTTACTTGCCATATATATAAATTAACAAATTCTCGTGAATAAATTTTAATATATCGGATCTAGCAAACTCTTCAGAGTCAGGGTGAATCTATTAACCCATTACACATCCAGAGTCCCTGCTCTAGTGCTAGAATTGACTAGGCACTGCTTTTGTTGGCAACTAGGATTAACATTATTATTATTGCACAGACTCGACACCTGTCACGGGGGTTGTGGTTAGTCAATATGCATGCTATTATCCCGTAGGCTTCTTCTGCATTCAGCTGCATATGTGCAGAAGCTCAAAGTGTAACATTTGCTAAAATGATGTTTCTCACACTCTCTGGCTTGATTTATTGTAGGATTCTTCAGTAGTTAGCTGTATATGTGCAAATGCTTGAAGTGTAACATTTTTTATCATTAGACAGGATTGTGAAGTATCAATCAAGGAGCAGAGAAAAAGAGAAAAATTAGAGCAGGAAGACGCAGAGAGAAATATGCAAACACTGCTGGATTTCTTACACATCTTAAGGAAGCAAAAAGTTGACGAGCTTAACGAGGTTTATGCGCTAGATTATGAGAAGACCCTGCTGGATGCACCGGAATTAAAGCATTTATTTTTTCTTTTTGCTTTGCTTCACTAGTGTATTCATCAGTCATCAGTTAAGTTGTTGATATTTCATGTCTCTATCGAATATTAGAATGTAGTTGTTTTGTCTGCAGTTATGATTCTTCAAGGGCCATGGAGACATTAAAATTGCTTGAAAGTTCAGCCCTAGTAAAATGATGATGGGATTTTCATCTTCTAGGAGCTGTTTGAGAGCTCTTTTTAAAATGTTTTTGGTTGCTTTAATATTTAGAAGAAATTAACTAGTTTTGAGAAGCTTGTAGATATGCTTTCCAGGATTACTTTTGTTTGCTATAATCATAGTGCGCTTTGAAGTTTAAACTTAATTTGTACAAAGTACTTTTTTTTTTTGCAACATTTTTCTTCTGAAACCTTTGTGACACTGTGCCCCTACAATACATATATGAAATTCAGTGTATGGCTTCTTGTATGTTGTTAGCTGTACATAATTTATTTTCCAAATATTTATCTGTCCATATCTTTAGGTCAAGTTTGGTAGCATAGATTTTGATGTCGAGGCTTTTGCTATTCTTCTTGGTTCCAATTTTTTCCATTGTAATTTCATGGGTATATATGTTATTTGCTTTTACATGTCGTCCATTCAACTTTTCTTTGATTAAACTTGTTTTTACCAATTTCTAAGTTTGTCTGGCTTTCCTGTACCGCATATAAAGGTTTACTTTACATATACAAATTTGGTGGCATTGAATGTTTTCCACTTTCTGCTTTTGAAACTAACATAATTGATCAGTATAAAACTTATGTTTTGCTTGTCCTGTCTGCAGCATATCTTAAGTTGTGATGGTTGATGCAATGCATTCACAATTATTTGAAAAAAGTTTTATATGTTTTTGGAGGTGATTTTATTCTTAAATAGGTGTCGGATTGGCATAGTGAAAGGCTAAATAATTTTGGATGCAACATTTTAACATACAGGAAAGCTCAATTGAGTTCAAAAATTTTTGTTGGTATCTTTTGGGAAAAACTTGTTTCTTGCTTCCTAATTTTTCGAAAGCAGAAGTTATGTAATCTGGCAAGTACGGCCTCCTCTAATCTTCAATATAGCGTAGATGTGTAGAGTGAATTTTTATAAGCTTTGAAGGTGGCTTTGTTATGGGGATTGGTTTGTCCTAATTTCCCACCCTCCTACCTATTGAGTCTTTTCCTGATTCATAATGGTTCCTCGCAATATAGGTGTAAATTGATGGACAGTTCTATTTATCAAAGAAGCCAATATTCATAATCACTTGACTCAAATTGACACAAAATTTGATTGTCACATTAGTTTCCTTCTAAATTATTACTGTAAAAGCTGACATACTATGCCTTAGAATTCTATTCATCCCTAGTGATAATTTTTTTTCTTCATCTTTAGATACAAAATGATCTTCAATATATTAAAGAAGACATTAACGCTGTTGAGAGGCATCGAATAGAGCTGTACCGAGCAAAGGACAGGTTTTCACTGAAACTGCAGACGTTATCAGATGATTGCTTGGGTGTGAGATCTCGCTCTTCATCCATAGATAGGACAAGCAGTGGACTTGTTTCCAGTTCTCGTAGTACTCATGGAGGAGCTACTGGGAGCTTTCAGTATAAGAAAGGGGATTCAAAAGCTCAATTCAGCTCTCCTGCAAACCACAGGAAGGATGCTTCTCTTAGTGGATTAAATACACAGCCTATGAGTCAATCGGGCCTAGCTGTAGTACGGAAAAAGCGAGTTCATGCTCAGGTTAGCACTTTTAACAAACTATGGATTTTGTTTCATTAATTTACCATTACAGTGGCTCACTCTTCTGGTTATGTTGCTTTTGGTGTAGTGTATGGACTATGGACTTCTTCTGGTTATGTTGCTTTTGGTGTAGTGTATGGACTATGGACACATAGTACTTGTTATCTGTTGGTAACTTTTAAGGAACTCATTTGCTTTCTATTCTTTATGGTCTAAAAATTTATCACTATCTGTTGTTAATTACTTTTATAAAGTGACTGGCCTTTTTTTTTTGGGTCCAAAACTTCCATAGCTATAAATTTATTGTAGTTGGGATTTGAACGTTAGATTTACAATTCATCTAATAGTTTGCTCTTTTTCAACACGAAAATCCTTACATATGTCATTGCTCGCAGTTTAATGATTTACAGGAGTGTTACTTGCAAGAGAGTGTTATTTAATCAAGGAGAGAAGGGCAGTACTATTGTACACAGAGAAGGTTATAGCATAGGTCTGGCAGATTTTCAAATTGTACTTAGTACCTTCACGCGATACAAGTAAAGTTACTCATATTTTGTTACTTGAAATACTCGTATGTTATTTAAATTTAATTCAATGCGCCAAAATGGTTTGTCACTTCAGTACAATTAATAAAATCCCTTCCAATGAAATAATAGCTCATGTAAACTCTTGCACAACTTAGCCTTTGGAAGGATCATAGACAAGCTGTTGCATATTTTAAGTTCATTTGCATCATATTGCATTGCAAAAGATAGTTCTGAGTGGCACTTATGTTTCTTTTCATATGCAATCATCTACTTTAGATGTGATAGAAGCTAAATCAAAGTACTCAGATATCTGATATCTGTGTATTATTAGGATGTTAATATACTTGAAAACACTAATCTGAGCATTCTCTAGATTTAAGTTCTTACCAGTAACACTAAAATGCAATTAAAAGAGGAGGAGAGTGAGATATTCCTAAACATTAGAACTTTCTAAAATCTGGGGTGTGTGTAATGTATGAGCAACTTGTTCACGTGCTGCTCCGACAGCACACTAGTAGAGCGAAACTTTGGATTTCATTGTTCCTTAGACTAACTTTTCTATTTTTATTTTTCAACTGATAGGTAATATGTGAGTGGTATTCATAAAATGGTATTCCTCATATATAGTAGGTGCGCGAGTAAGTTCCAACAAAAGGCTAATCCTAGATTCTATGCATTTAAGGGTAATATGCCTCTCGGTGAGAGCACATGAAACAAAATCCAGCTCTACATATTCTTATACAAGTTTGCTCGAGGCATTTTCTCTACCCTTTCTTACCTTGAGAAAGTGGGGACACTTTACATTCTTGAACAGAGAAGCACCTTTTGGATAAACCTAGCCTTCTCCGTCCGTATCGCTAAAAAGATTAGATAGAGTATATCGAACAGGTGTTTAAGAGAGAGCTATCCAATATTATTTAGTTTTATCATTAAAGTGTACGACTGTAACATGTGCCAAGGATCATGAAAGATATAACAACATGGGAAAAATTGTAAGTGCCCGGTGCAACCCAATGAGTACAAACAATTTCACAATGATGCACTAGGATATATCAAATTTAAGCACAATAAAGAAAACTTAATTAAAGAGAAAAGATAAGAAATGCAAACCAAATATCAATCCAATAGCCTCTTCAATTGATGGCGATGCTAACCAAGATGTACAAGTGAAGGCTCACTCCTTCCTCACCCCAAACACTCTTTGGTTGAGCCAAGGAGTTTTACAACAATTCTAGTTAACCCTCAACAACCTACACTTGAAAGATCACTCACCCAATTAAGAACTATTTTATACAAATGAGGCAACCTTCACCAAGGTTTTACCACTTCAAGTGATAGGTTCACCTTCACCAAGGTTTTACTCCTCCTAGAGAATAACCTTCACTTGAGCAACCTCACAACCCAACTTTCCCAACCCCTTATACAACCAACAAAGAATCTTTCTACTCAAAAATCTCACTTGTAAGCTTGTATTTTGTGTTGGCAAAAGTCTCTGGTCTTCTTGTGCTTTGGGGTTTTTATAGAAGGTGAGAAATGGCTCCAAAAGACTCTCCAACGGTCAAATATTAATTGCTGTCAAAACTAGCCGTTGGCCTGTCGGACGTCCGACAGGTGCCTGTCGGACGTCCGAACCACCTGTCGGACGTCCGAACCCTGCGTCCGAACGTAGGCAGAGAGTCATCAAATCTTTGCGAAATTTCTCGGACGTCCGATGCGATCGATGTGCGTCCGAGGCGTGCGTCCGATCCTTCCGGACGTCCGATGCTTCCTCACGAGCGTCCGACAGAGTTTCCTTCTTGATGTTCTTCATCCTTTCGGACGTCCGATAGCGTCCGACATGAGTGCCCTGTTTTTGCTTCTTCTTTTATGCCACAAGAATCTGTTCTAACAAATTACTCACATAAAAACATTAGCCCAAATCTACATTTTGGTTTGTTAATCATCAAAACCAAGGATTGATCGACCAAGGTCAACAATCTCCCCCTTTTTGATGATGACAAACAAAATGAAGATTTCTTTTATCAAATAAGTTCAAATAAAGCTCCCCCTTAGAAAGTGCCAACATACAAAGAAATTTCAATAAATCCTACTCCCCCTTTTGGCATCAATCAAAAAAAACAAACTCCCCCTTTATTTTTCAAATCAAGATCATATTGAATATCAAAATTTTCAAATGTACTTACAACCATATAGCACTACTTGGATCAAATCTTCATGATGTACCTAAATATGAGAAATTTCATTTGGTACCCTTTCTTTATAGGGTCCTTGGGAGTTAATACGACATGATCTAGCAATCCACATGAATTTCATGCCTTTTCTCATATTTTTCTTTACATAGCAATCATTTTGCATATGTCCAAATTTGCAACAAAAGTTACACATGATAGAAGTATTTTGCACATAGGTGGATTTAATGCAACTAATTTTCTTACTTCTTATCATAGCAAATTTATTTGTGCCTTGAAAAGATTTGCTTTCTTTTGTTTGAGAAAACTTTTGTTTTTCATTTTGGAGAAACTCGTTCAAGTCATTAATTCTTTTCTTTAACACATTTTGTTCCTCCAACATTTTTTCATAAAACTTTGTTTTCTCTTCTAACTTCTTTTTTAAATTATTTTTGCAATCAAAAACACTTTTTTGATTTTTTAAATCATCATTTTCCATTCTCAAACATTTGTTTTCTTGAAACAGTTTGGAGTTTTCTTCCAACAAATCATTTATTTTTGTTTTCAAATCTTTATTTTTAGCATAAGATTTTCTCAAACTTTTATGCATTTTAATCATAAGAATTTTCACATCATCATCTTCATTATCTTCATCACAAGAAGAGTGATAAGAACTTACCTCATCTTCTCCAATGGCTATTAGTGCCATTTGGGCCAACTCTTCTTTTTCTCTTTTTGAATTGCATTCATCCCATGTAATTTTGCAATCTCCTCTTGAACATCTCTTGTTGAAGATCTTCTTGAAACTTTTGATGTGAGGAGTTATATCATTGTCCACTTCCATGATTTCATTACCCATGAAGGATGGGTTATCCCCCACTTGAGATGCTTTAAAAGCTATGCCTCTCTTATACATTCTTGCATTTTCTTCCTCTTGCACTTTGAATTCCAGCTTTAATTCATAAGAGGTTAGGGTATCCACAAGAGATTCAATGGACATAGAATTTAAATCCTTTGCCTCTTCTATAGCATTTATTTTGTTTTCCCATTCTTTTGGCAAGGCATTCAAAATCTTTCTATTTTTCTCACCCAAAGAATATTCTTTTCCAAGCAATTTAAGATCTTCAATAATGTCACAAAATCTACTACACATCTTATCAACATTTTCAAGAGGATGCATTTTAAAAAATTCATATTGAGAAACAAGTAAAGATTTCTTTTGTTCTTTAATATCTTGATTACCTTCATGAAATACACACAATTTATCCCAAATATCTTTAGCTGATTTACAACCTTTAATCCTACTAGATTCATTTACATCTAATGCATTGTACAATATACACATGGCCTTGGCATTCAAAGAAAGGTATCTCTTGTCTTTTTCATTCAATTCTTGTCTAGTCTTTAATCTACTCAAATTGGTGATAGAGTCAACTATTCTAGCTTCATAAGGACCATCTTCTACCACATACCATAATTCAATGTAAACAGATTGTAAGAAAATTATCATTCTTTGTTTCCACATGCTAAAATGAGAACCATTAAACATAGGTGGTCTATCAATAGATTGTCCTTCTAAAAAAGAAACTTTTATGGTTGCCATGATCTTTACTCTAAGCGGTTAAGCTTGATCAAAAGAGACCAAGCTCTGATACCAATTGTAAGTGCCCGGTGCAACCCAATGAGTACAAACAATTTCACAATGATGCACTAGGATATATCAAATTTAAGCACAATAAAGAAAACTTAATTAAAGAGAAAAGATAAGAAATGCAAACCAAATATCAATCCAATAGCCTCTTCAATTGATGGCGATGCTAACCAAGATGTACAAGTGAAGGCTCACTCCTTCCTCACCCCAAACACTCTTTGGTTGAGCCAAGGAGTTTTACAACAATTCTAGTTAACCCTCAACAACCTACACTTGAAAGATCACTCACCCAATTAAGAACTATTTTATACAAATGAGGCAACCTTCACCAAGGTTTTACCACTTCAAGTGATAGGTTCACCTTCACCAAGGTTTTACTCCTCCTAGAGAATAACCTTCACTTGAGCAACCTCACAACCCAACTTTCCCAACCCCTTATACAACCAACAAAGAATCTTTCTACTCAAAAATCTCACTTGTAAGCTTGTATTTTGTGTTGGCAAAAGTCTCTGGTCTTCTTGTGCTTTGGGGTTTTTATAGAAGGTGAGAAATGGCTCCAAAAGACTCTCCAACGGTCAAATATTAATTGCTGTCAAAACTAGCCGTTGGCCTGTCGGACGTCCGACAGGTGCCTGTCGGACGTCCGAACCACCTGTCGGACGTCCGAACCCTGCGTCCGAACGTAGGCAGAGAGTCATCAAATCTTTGCGAAATTTCTCGGACGTCCGATGCGATCGATGTGCGTCCGAGGCGTGCGTCCGATCCTTCCGGACGTCCGATGCTTCCTCACGAGCGTCCGACAGAGTTTCCTTCTTGATGTTCTTCATCCTTTCGGACGTCCGATAGCGTCCGACATGAGTGCCCTGTTTTTGCTTCTTCTTTTATGCCACAAGAATCTGTTCTAACAAATTACTCACATAAAAACATTAGCCCAAATCTACATTTTGGTTTGTTAATCATCAAAACCAAGGATTGATCGACCAAGGTCAACAATCTCCCCCTTTTTGATGATGACAAACAAAATGAAGATTTCTTTTATCAAATAAGTTCAAATAAAGCTCCCCCTTAGAAAGTGCCAACATACAAAGAAATTTCAATAAATCCTACTCCCCCTTTTGGCATCAATCAAAAAAAACAAACTCCCCCTTTATTTTTCAAATCAAGATCATATTGAATATCAAAATTTTCAAATGTACTTACAACCATATAGCACTACTTGGATCAAATCTTCATGATGTACCTAAATATGAGAAATTTCATTTGGTACCCTTTCTTTATAGGGTCCTTGGGAGTTAATACGACATGATCTAGCAATCCACATGAATTTCATGCCTTTTCTCATATTTTTCTTTACATAGCAATCATTTTGCATATGTCCAAATTTGCAACAAAAGTTACACATGATAGAAGTATTTTGCACATAGGTGGATTTAATGCAACTAATTTTCTTACTTCTTATCATAGCAAATTTATTTGTGCCTTGAAAAGATTTGCTTTCTTTTGTTTGAGAAAACTTTTGTTTTTCATTTTGGAGAAACTCGTTCAAGTCATTAATTCTTTTCTTTAACACATTTTGTTCCTCCAACATTTTTTCATAAAACTTTGTTTTCTCTTCTAACTTCTTTTTTAAATTATTTTTGCAATCAAAAACACTTTTTTGATTTTTTAAATCATCATTTTCCATTCTCAAACATTTGTTTTCTTGAAACAGTTTGGAGTTTTCTTCCAACAAATCATTTATTTTTGTTTTCAAATCTTTATTTTTAGCATAAGATTTTCTCAAACTTTTATGCATTTTAATCATAAGAATTTTCACATCATCATCTTCATTATCTTCATCACAAGAAGAGTGATAAGAACTTACCTCATCTTCTCCAATGGCTATTAGTGCCATTTGGGCCAACTCTTCTTTTTCTCTTTTTGAATTGCATTCATCCCATGTAATTTTGCAATCTCCTCTTGAACATCTCTTGTTGAAGATCTTCTTGAAACTTTTGATGTGAGGAGTTATATCATTGTCCACTTCCATGATTTCATTACCCATGAAGGATGGGTTATCCCCCACTTGAGATGCTTTAAAAGCTATGCCTCTCTTATACATTCTTGCATTTTCTTCCTCTTGCACTTTGAATTCCAGCTTTAATTCATAAGAGGTTAGGGTATCCACAAGAGATTCAATGGACATAGAATTTAAATCCTTTGCCTCTTCTATAGCATTTATTTTGTTTTCCCATTCTTTTGGCAAGGCATTCAAAATCTTTCTATTTTTCTCACCCAAAGAATATTCTTTTCCAAGCAATTTAAGATCTTCAATAATGTCACAAAATCTACTACACATCTTATCAACATTTTCAAGAGGATGCATTTTAAAAAATTCATATTGAGAAACAAGTAAAGATTTCTTTTGTTCTTTAATATCTTGATTACCTTCATGAAATACACACAATTTATCCCAAATATCTTTAGCTGATTTACAACCTTTAATCCTACTAGATTCATTTACATCTAATGCATTGTACAATATACACATGGCCTTGGCATTCAAAGAAAGGTATCTCTTGTCTTTTTCATTCAATTCTTGTCTAGTCTTTAATCTACTCAAATTGGTGATAGAGTCAACTATTCTAGCTTCATAAGGACCATCTTCTACCACATACCATAATTCAATGTAAACAGATTGTAAGAAAATTATCATTCTTTGTTTCCACATGCTAAAATGAGAACCATTAAACATAGGTGGTCTATCAATAGATTGTCCTTCTAAAAAAGAAACTTTTATGGTTGCCATGATCTTTACTCTAAGCGGTTAAGCTTGATCAAAAGAGACCAAGCTCTGATACCAATTGTAAGTGCCCGGTGCAACCCAATGAGTACAAACAATTTCACAATGATGCACTAGGATATATCAAATTTAAGCACAATAAAGAAAACTTAATTAAAGAGAAAAGATAAGAAATGCAAACCAAATATCAATCCAATAGCCTCTTCAATTGATGGCGATGCTAACCAAGATGTACAAGTGAAGGCTCACTCCTTCCTCACCCCAAACACTCTTTGGTTGAGCCAAGGAGTTTTACAACAATTCTAGTTAACCCTCAACAACCTACACTTGAAAGATCACTCACCCAATTAAGAACTATTTTATACAAATGAGGCAACCTTCACCAAGGTTTTACCACTTCAAGTGATAGGTTCACCTTCACCAAGGTTTTACTCCTCCTAGAGAATAACTTTCACTTGAGCAACCTCACAACCCAACTTTCCCAACCCCTTATACAACCAACAAAGAATCTTTCTACTCAAAAATCTCACTTGTAAGCTTGTATTTTGTGTTGGCAAAAGTCTCTAGTCTTCTTGTGCTTTGGGGTTTTTATAGAAGGTGAGAAATGGCTCCAAAAGACTCTCCAACGGTCAAATATTAATTGCTGTCAAAACTAGCCGTTGGCCTGTCGGACGTCCGAACCACCTGTCGGACGTCCGAACCCTGCGTCCGAACGTAGGCAGAGAGTCATCAAATCTTTGCGAAATTTCTCGGACGTCCGATGCGATCGATGTGCGTCCGAGGCGTGCGTCCGATCCTTCCGGACGTCCGATGCTTCCTCACGAGCGTCCGACAGAGTTTCCTTCTTGATGTTCTTCATCCTTTCGGACGTCCGATAGCGTCCGACATGAGTGCCCTGTTTTTGCTTCTTCTTTTATGCCACAAGAATCTGTTCTAACAAATTACTCACATAAAAACATTAGCCCAAATCTACATTTTGGTTTGTTAATCATCAAAACCAAGGATTGATCGACCAAGGTCAACAAAAATGTTAACAGTCATCCAAACTATAATAAGCTTAACAGTTATGAATCCAAAATATAAAGTATAGCAAGTACAAATTCAGTCTTGAATGTTGAGGTTGTTGAAGGCTTCGTTGATGCCAAAAATTTCATCCATAAAGTAAGAATTGATTATGGTGAAGGCAACTTCTCTAACTGGCTTAACTTGGGGTAGGAAGGTTTGATGTAGCACATAAGGATCCTTTCATGCAAGTTAGGCGTGACAAAGTTGGTCAGATTAAGTTTCTAGCAATAATTAAGATGGAGGACTGTGAATTACAATTTACAAAATAATTAGAAATAGGTAAGAAAAGTTCTGTGAAAATAAATAGGATGAGTATTTGCCTCTCCATTTGCATAGTGAAGTTCAACAGTTGAATACCTAACAAGTTTCTCAGCCTCAAAATCGATAGCAGTAGCACATAATGATCCATGTGAACAATATCTCTAATTGTCAAGTTCTAGATAGCAGCAAAAGTGTATTATCCTACATCGGTGGAATGAAGAGGAAAAGAATGATTAAAGGACTTGAGTGCCTGGGTTACATAGTAATTTGGGTTAACCATTTTGGGTCAGTAGATTTCGGTCCAAAAATTACTTGGGCCAGCTCTTGGATCCGAGTCGTGACAATTGGTATTAGAGCGAATCTCGCATAGTCTCTGCACAGGATAAGGTTGGACCAGCGGCTTATGATTCCAACTATACAAGAAAGTGCAAGAAGTTAAGTGTTGTGTGAGACTAAGTGCCACGTTTGATGGAGGCCACGTCTAGAACCCACATGACTAAATGCCACGTCAAGCGAGAGCTATCTCTAAAACCCGTACGAGCCACCTCTAGAGTCCGAGCATGATTAAGTGGACAATCTGGATTCTGACGGACTTTACGTCATCGCAAATTCCTAAAGGTGGGGAGAATGTAGTATCCTATATCGATGGAATAAAAAGGAAAAGAATGGTTTAAAGACTTGGGGTGCTTAGGCTACATAGTAAGTTGGATTAACCATTTTGGGCTAGTTGATTTCGATCCAAAAATTACTTTGGCCAACCCTTGGATCCAAGTCATGACAGTTGATGTAGTATCCCACACCAATGGAATAAAGAGAAAAAGAATGGTTTAAGGGCTTGAGTGCTTGGGCTACATAGTAATTTGAATTAACCATTTTGGGCCAATGGATTTCGGTCCAAAAATTACTTGGGCCAGCTCTAGACCCGGGTCGTGACAGTTGACATCAAAGCGAACCTCACATGGTCTCTGCGCAAGGTGAGTCTGGACCAACGAGTTATGGTTCGACTACACAAGAAAATGCAAGGAGCTAAGTGTTGTGCAGGGCTAAGTATCACGTTCGATGAGGGCCACATCTAGAACCCATTGGACTAAATGCCACGTCGGGCGAGGGCCACCTCTAAAGCCCGTATGAGCCTCCTCTAGAGTTCAAGTATGACTAAGTAGATAGAATTCGAGCATGACTAAGTGGACAATCTAGATTCTGATGAACTTTACGAGGATGCAAAGTCCTAAATGTGGAGAAAATGTCGTATCCCACATCGGTGGAATAAAGAGGAAAAGAATGGTTTAAGGACTTGGGTGGTTGGACTACATAGTAATTTAGGTTAACTATTTTAGGCCAGAGGATTTCGGTCCACAAATTACTTGGACCAGCCCTTAGACCCGAATCATGACAGTTGGTATTAGAGCGAAGCTCACATGATCTCTACGCGGGGTGGGTCTGGACCGACGTGTTATGGTTTTGACTACAAAAAGAAGTACAAGGAGTTAAGTGTTGTGCATGGATAAGTGCCACGTCGAACGAGGGCCACCTCTAGAGCCCGTACGAGCCATCTCTAGAGTTCAAGCATGACTAAGTGGATAGTCTGGATTCTGACGGGTTTTCTGTCAGGAACCAGGAGAAAGACGTTGTCGTTTAGCTAAAGGAAGTTGTGTTTTGCATAAATGGTGTCTTACCACTTAAGGGATTAGTTAGTGGAGTTAGTTAGTGAGCTGTACAAAACTATAAAAAGGGAGCTCAGTGATTGGCTGAGACTTATGACATGTATAACAGAATTCTGTTGAATAGAATCTTTCTCTCTCTTCCTTCAATTCTCTGAATATCCTTCTTCAACCTCTTTTCTAATTTCCCTCCCAATTCTAAACCATTCCATCAAGATCCTGACAAATTGGTAATCAGAGCTATTGATCCTTGGAAATTCCAATGGCGGAAGGAACTCGTCTGAAATCTTTGGAGGAACACGTCAAGAAACAAGAAGCAAGGCTGCAAGAAGCTATGGAGGCATTCCATGTTTCTCAGCAGCAGTTTCGAACTAAGGTCAGCGGCGAAATCAGAGTGGAAATGGAGAATTCCAACATGAACTTGGAGAAACTAGAAGCATCGATGATTGGACTGGAGCAGAAATTTAATTCCTTCCTGCAGATGATGATGAACAGAGAAAAGAGCTCTGTGGAGGAAGCAAGGGAAAGGCCACTACTACCAACACCACCGCCTCAACAAAGCCTCAACAAGAAAGGCGAGAGCAGTGGAGGCTTCATCTGAAGGGACAAAGGTAGGATCTATGTACCTAATCCTCCAAAATTAGAGCTACCTCTTTTTTATGGGGAAAATCCACAGGAATGGCTAAGAAAATGTAATAAGTACTTTCTGAATGATCAAGTTCCTGAGAATCAGAAGATAGATGTGGTTTCAAGGACTAAAAATGGAAAGAACAAGCCTAAGTTGGAAGGAATTTGAGGAGTTATTGTGCAAGAGGTTTTGTAATAAAATTTGCAGAGATATAGTAGAAGAATTTAACAAGATCCAACAGATTGGGAGTGTGGAGGACTACCAGGAAAAATTTCAGGAACTCAAGCCTCTAATGCTGATGAAAAATCCTCAACTAGATGAAGGATACTTTGTGTCAAGTTTTATTAGCGGGTTTAAGGAAGAGATTAAGCCTATGATCAGAATGCTAAAACCTACAGAATTGTCTGCTGCCTATGAGATGGCTCAATTGCAGGAATACTCCCTACAGTTGCAAAACAGGCAAGGGAAGGAAATGCAGAAGAGTTCCATGGAAAACAGATTTGGAATGCATAAAATTCAGCCCCCATGCACAGCCATAGGAAATCTATACAAAATTCCCCCTGTTAGCCACCACAAACATTCCAGTGCAAAGAAGGCAGTTCCAGATAATAGCTCCACCAGAAATATTTCTGCACAGGAAATACAATACAAGAGGAACAATGGCTTGTGTTTCAAGTGTGGGGAGAAATATGGGGCAGGACATCAGTGTAAAATGGGGCACTTAAACTTCCTTCTTGGGGAAGAAGAAGAGGAGTCAGAATTTGAGGATGCAGTTGGGGAACAAGATAAGCACACAGGGAATCCAAGAACTGTTATATAAATGTCATTACACACATTGTCAGAATCTCTCAAGAGAAAAACCATTACAATAACAAGACGTTTGGATGGAGAGGAAGTGCTGATTCTGATAGATACAGGTAGTTCTGACAGCTACATTGACAGTGAACTGGTTATTGCATTAGATATACCTTACAGAATGGTTTCACCCTTCTCTGTCATTGTGGGAAATTGAGCATATGTAACCAGCAAGGCTATCTGTCCTAGGGTCAGGTGGGAGGTCAATCAGCACAAGTTTGGTTTTGATTTGAAGGTAATGGAATTGAGTGGATGGCACATTGTGTTGGGAGTAGACTGGATGACTCATTTTAGCCCTATCACTTTTGATTTCCATAACCTCGGGATTTCTATGGAATATCAAGGGGAAGTGGTTCAGCTACAAGAGAGTTCTGAAGATTGCGAGATGAACTTAATTAAAGGCAAGGATCTGAGGCACTTTATAGAATATAAGAAAAGATACTTTGCTATGAGGACCTTAGAGATAGAATCAACCTCAACAAATGCCTCAGTAGTGACAGAGGGAGACCAACAACCTCAAGAGATCAAAGACTTATTGGAAGAATATGCAGATGTGTTCCAGCAGCCTATATCCTTACCACCTGTCAGAACATGTGTTCATGAGATTCCATTGAAGCCAGGGGCTTAACCATTCAAGCTAAAGCCCTATAGATACCCCCACTCCCAGAAGGATGAGATTGAAAAGCAAGTCACAAAAATGTTACATCATGGGATTGCAAGACACAGCAACAGTCCATTTGCATCACCAATCCTATTGGTCAAGAAGAAGGAAGGGATTTGGAGGTTCTGTGTTGACTGCAGGAAACTGAATGAGATCACCATCAGGGACTGTTACCCCATTCCAAATGTGGACGAGCTGCTGAATGAGCTAGCTGGATCCAAGTTTAAGTCTAAATTGGATCTGACAGTAGGTTATCATCAAATAAGGGTCAAACCTCAGGATGTGCACAAAACAGCATTTCAGACTCATTGTGGACATTATGAGTTTTTAGTCATGCCTTTTGGGCTGATTAATGCCCCTGCAACCTTTCAGTCTTTGATGAATCAAGTTTTTCAACCATATTTGAGGAAGTTTGTTCTAGTCTTCTTTGATGATATCCTGATCTAAAGTGAAACATGGGAATTACACCTGCAACACCTGAGGCAGGTAGGGAGCATTAACATGAAACAGGTATCATGATATGAGTACATTGAACAGGTAACAGATATGGAGCATACCGCAGGCATGGCTCAGGATTTCATGTTGACATTTTAGCATGAAACAATTATCATGATACAAGATAAACATATACTGTAGGATACGGTGTTCCAGTGGAACTCTGTCGGTCATCTGCACCTTATGACTTCCGGATCCCCTCGGTTTGACTGGCCATCACCTTATCCCTCCAGTGGTAATACTCGAGTATATCGAAACGGTGGTCCAGGGTTCCAACCTACCCGACCGAGCCCAGTCCTGGCTCGAGTAGGCCAGTAACCAAGGGCAGGGCCCAAGTTCAGCTTAGAGCTTACAACATGCACAGGTAACCAAGTAATTCGACAAAAGGTAAAATTCATCATTTGAGTAGGTCGAGTGAGGTAAAGTACACACTCGCCTAACAATGATGGGCAGTTTCATATAACATGTGATTCATGATAATCAAGTAATCAAGTGGATACTTAGCACGTAAGCACGTAAGCAATACAAGTTGATTTCATGGGAGCATGTAATTCACGGATATCGAATAGTCATGCAGATGGAAAATCATGTGAGCAAATAGTCAAGTAATCAGGTAGTCATGTGGGTTGGTAAACGGTTCACGGTTAACGGTTAACGGTTGAGTCGTGACAGTTCATATTAATAGGCCATCATTGGCCGTTATCCCATTTTTACCATGTGAGAGTCGAGGAGATTCACTCCAACGACGTATGCAACCATAGCATACCAAATCATATTATTCGAGCATTTCCAAGCATGAGTTATTCATCTCAAAAGAGAACGAGTGCGATAAAGTACACACTCGACTCCATTTTTCAAAATCGAGTAGGCTAAGCTAGCAATCTAACAAGTTAAGCATGTATCGAGTTTATATGGTCATTTGATATGGTTAATCATTTAACCAATTCATGTAGATATACAATGCAAGTATACATTCCTTAAATAGGCATGAGTATGGTAAATACTCAACACATAGCACTTAACACTTAATAATCATGAAATAAGCATGTCCTAGACTTGTTCAATTACGTATTCCTATATGGAACACTCACCTAGTCAAAACAAGCGAGTAGTTCTCAAACAAGCATTTGGGCGTCCACTTCGAATTTCTCTTGAAGGTCTTCTTGAGCGCTTGAGCAATTAACCATCAACTATTATACACTATCACTTAGAACCCCTATTTATCAAAGAAGGTTGTACAATCTAAAAAGAATTCATGAATTAGGTCTTAATTATTCATAATCGAGGCTCAAGAGTGAAGTTTTAAACTCTAAAGAGAAAGACTAGCATTTTTCATGAAATCGAGTTCAAAATGTTCAATCAATATCGAGAAAAGAAGGCAAGTTTCAAAAATCTTATTTTCTATGAATTTGACAAATTTCAGCTTTGGGTATCGATTTTAGAAAAATCATATCTTGCATTATATAGATCCAAAATTGGAAAACTTAATACCATTGGAAACCTCTTCAAAAGTACTAAAAGTTCTTAGAATATACTTTTCCATGATTCCAAATGGATGACATTCAAAAGTTGGCTCAAAGTTATTGCTTTAGAATACCAAGACAGTTTCAAGATTGGTTTTTGGGCAACTTTGAAAATTCGGTAAAATTCACACGTTGTAAATCAGCCTCCGAAATTTGTAACTCAATTAGAGTTACAATCAACGTTTAAAACAAAACAAGCGGAATGAGAAACGAAGTTTTGAGCATCAAGATATAGTAGCTCCAAGTTGCTGAAAAAGTTAAGACTGTTGGGCTATTTTCCAGGTTTGAAGGCTAGATTCGAAGTATCATTTGGTCATCGAGTTGGCATTGGAAATACATCAAACTTGGTACACTAAATCTTCCATGTGTGAACAATATTTCTACCAAGTTTCATACAAAAACTCTCACGGTAAGGTAGTCAATTAAACAACCAAAGTTTATGAAGAGTTTCAAGGCTAAACTACCTTCTCACTTTTCTTTTGTTTACAAACTTTTTGTACCATGAAATCGGTTCCAAATCTCTCCATTATTGAAACCAAAAGTTCATAAACATCCACTGAGCAATTTAAAGAGCATTGACATCCAAATTTTCGAAATAAAACTCCCCAAATAAGATTTGACCGTTTGGCTAAGAGAAAACGAAAAGATTTCCAGATTCGATGAGTGAATTTTGTGACATCATTTGCATATCAAAATGGTCATAGAATATTACCAAATTTTGCACAATTAAACCTCCATATGAGGATGGTTGATGGCGTTGTAAAGATCTCTCATAAAGATAAATTTTACCAGAAGAAACTATTTTCAAATTCTATCCACAAACAGCTCTTTTTTGAGCATCAAGATACAAGTCCTGTCCTGTCTCCTGGAGAGAAACGAAACAGGACAGTGATTTTCAATCGAATGGTGTGGTTCACTCAAGTGGAACCAGAATGTACAATTGGTACCGATGGAAAGCTGGGAATGTCTAGTTTCCGATACCACAAACGGCACTTAATTTCGACATCGGAGCAAAGAGTTATGGCCGATACAAAATGACTGCCTGGGCAATACGGGATTCATTTTCCAGTTTTGCTAACTTTGGAAATCAACTCATTTGACCAACCAAATCATGTTATTTTTTAATGAAATTTTGTACACAACCAATATAACATGTAAACAACGTAATCAAGCCATTAGAACGTCAAAATTTTGCACATGAGTGGTCGGACAAGGCAGGGGTAAAATCGGAAACTTTTGCTTCTTGCACCCAATGAAGTTTCTATTAATTACACACCATTAATCCATCATTTTAGCCACTAAACCAACAATATATCCATCATCAATCATCAAATCAACAACAATCCAAGAGTGGGAGTTCATAGAGCCCACTTTCACATTTTTCCAACAATATCAAGTCATCTACTTACATGCAAGTGCTTAAAGATGTATATCTACCACCATAATCAAGTTTAAGGTGATGGATCATGTTGTACCTTCTTAATGTACTAGATCAGAATTTTTAGCCCTCAAAATGCTCCAAGAAACCGTGATTTCCAGCACCCTTTTTGCAGCTCAAAATGGTGTCCAAGAGTGGATCTAAGTGTGTATGAAATTTGGTAGGATTTGGATGAAGATTGGTGAGGTTTTTGTGAGAAGAAATTTTGAAACTTGGAGGTGGGGAGAGAGAGAAAGCTGGCCGGCTGTTTGGAGCTCAAGAGAGAGAGAGAGTGATCAGATTTTAGCTTCCAAGAGAAGATACTAACTTGTGGCCACAAATCACCCATTAGTCAACTCACATTAGGGTGCGTTTGGCGCGATTCGGGCTCGATTCCTCTTGCTTTTGTTTCACTAGTACACTAAACCTCTAATGCACTTATATTCATATAAATATTATTCACTCTTAATTGTCCTAAAATAAGGGTCTAAAGTTCCTCAATTTAAATCGCGCGTGTGAAAACGCATATCTCCAATTTAGGCGCGATAACGCGAAACTTCTGAGAAATTCTTATATCGATAGTACTAATAACTATCACTTGAGTATTTAATCATTAAAATACCTAATTTAGGTCTATTATACAAATCTCCAATATTCCAAACTTATTGTGCTCTCAATCGGTCAAGATTTCCAAAGACGTGTTCACTATTTTCACTAAACGAGCTCCCGGAAATTAATTTTTGATACAAGTCTCTTTAAAAATATAATGAAACTATATTTCTATGTAATTAGGGCTCAATAGTTTAGAAAATAATATTCGGAATAAAAGACCAAATAATAATTAAATAAGCTAGAAATAGGAGATTAAATAAGTAAATTTTGCGAGTCCTCACACTCCACTTACTTCCTCCTACCAACATAGCACCCAAACATAACCAAACATATATGTAAATGTGATACTATTCGAATATGCCTAACATTTATGTAAATGTGATACTATTCGAATATGCCTAACAAGATCTCAAACGATCAAACTATATCATTTCCCAAGATTCACCAAACTTCTCAACCAAACTTTTGTCGGCTCGAGTCACAAGGTTAGCCAATGGGTTGGGGCGTCCCCACAAGCATGGTTGGTGGCTAAGACAGTGCTCCAATCGACTTTGAATCATTCATAGCACTAAGTCGGGATGAGCGATACTTCCCAGCCATTTAGGGCGTGATACATCTAGCCGCTCAGTACTCACGAGTTAAAATATTTCAAGAACAAGTGCAAGTCAAGTATTCATTTACTAGGTATCATTTAATCACAAAAAAGACAGGACGAGGGCGATAAAATACACCCTCGTCTCGGCAATTTCAGGTATCATATAGACTTGTACAAATATTAATTCAATCACATTAGCATTGAACATGCACTTGACACTCACCGAAAGTCAAGGCAAATAAGAGCAAAGCGAGAAGTCAGATGAGCTCTTCATCCTCGTGACCACCTGAGACATGTACATTCACGATTACCTAGGTATTCGACCAAGGTTAATAAGAAAAATATTTTCTCGCGACAGACTGTCAAGGTCACAAGTTTGAGTCAAGTTAAGAGTTTTTCCCGCTAAATCATTGAAATAATGTTCAAAGAGAGCTCTAATATCATTTTTTATTCAAGTCATGGTGCCTAATCTCAATTCCAAAAGAAAGTACTATTTCAACTTTTGGCACGAAAATCGAGGAAAAGGGTAGATAGTTTTCATCTCCCAAAACTTTTAATCTCATGTCCCAAAGGTTAAAATATAAAGAATGTTCATATTTTCCAAACTAATGGAATCAAAATCCATTCAAAACACCACTCATTTTTATAGCAAATGTCAAAGCTAAAGGTTCCAAATTTCGAGTATAAAACTTGTGAAAATTCTCCAAGATTTACTCTAATCAAAATGCTCCCTTTTAAAAGGTTCAAACTTATGAAAATTGAGGGCATAAAACTAGGGTTTGAAGTTCATTTTTCAAATATGAAAAGAGATGCTATCAACCAAGGAAGTTGAGCAACCAAGAAAACGCATTAGGAGAGATTTAATTCTTTGAAACCAAGAATCAAAACGAAGGTTTAAAGTTCAAAAGTGACCTTGTGTCCAACCATGAAATTAAACTTAAAATGGACTACAATCTCAAAGGAAGGTTGAAAATGTTTAAAAGAGTACTTTGGTTGAAACCAGAAAATTTTTAGCTTGGTGCGGCACTATTTGGAAAAATTGTATCTCGAGTTCCGGAAGTCAAAAAATTGGAAACTTTATACCGTTGGAAACTAGACTCAAAGCACTAAAACTCTCTAGAAGAACTTTTCTCAGACTCCAATCTGAAATTATTCAAAATTTAGCTCAAAGTCATTGTTTTAGACAGGACAAAGCAAAGCAGGCTTTCGATTTCAGTAAAGTTTGGAAATTCGACAAAATTCGTAGAAGTGGAACCAGCCCTTGAAATTTGTACCACCAATAGAGTTCTAAATCTATTTTCAAATGTAACAAATGGAATCCAATTCGGACGTTTTTACATCAAGATACAATAGTTTTAAGAAAACTAAATTTTAAACCTGTTTACGAAATTTTCAGTTTTGAAGGTTTGACAGAGTTTCAAAATCTGATCATAACTAAAGCTACACAACTCAACCTTTAACATGGTTTGTGGTGTTGAAAACTAGATTCAAAATTATACAATTTACTAGATGGAACTGTCTTAAAATTCATTTTGTAAGATAGGCGAAATTGAGTTACAAACTGCAGCTAGGCTGGTTTTTCGGATAGGAACAGTAAGGAAATTCAGTCATTTTGCCAGTTCGCTATGGCTCATAGGAAATGAATTTGGAGGTGCATTTTATACTGATGGAGATTTCTTGGATTCGAGTTTCGGATGCCATAAACGGCACTCGATTTCAACTCCCAGACAAAAAGTTATGACCCAAAATGTGAACACTAGTCGGTGCTCCTGGTCAGAAAATTTTCCAGATTTCATCCTCACATAAACTCTACTTTAACTCAACCAATTGGAAAAATTTTTGGAAGATATTTAACACACATGAGAACCATCATATAACAAACATTATAGCACCAAAATAACATCAAAATTCGAAATTAACATGAGAGTTTCAACAAGCTAAAATTTCGGACAGCATGCAACTTTCATCTTCTAACTTTCTTTTCCAACTTTCCAACTAAAACTAAACCATATCTTCTCAAAATAAGCATCAAACAAGCAATTAAACATACAAAATCCTCAAGGCCTCTACCTACAAAGACACCTCAAATCCACTATCTAATGTCAAGGTTCTTGTGAACTCATTAACAACCCAACAACTAAACTAACTAGACTAACTTACTACTAAGATTTGAGAGGAAAAGTTGAGGTTTCTTTGGATCATTACCTTGCTGCCAAGATGAAGACTAAACACTAGGGTGTGAGCTCTTAAATCACCAAAGTTTCTTCCTTGTTCAAGTCACCTTCCAACCTTGTAACAAGAACCGAGACAAGAAGCAAATTTGGAGTGTCTTTGTGGAGCAAGAATGGAAGACAAGGAGCTGAAATTTTCTTATGGGAAATGAGGGAGGCGAGTCAGCCAAGGGAGAGGAGAGGAATAAAGGTTTTAGATGGTAGTTGGGTGATTTGATGGGGTGTAAGAAGGATTGACATAAAAGTGTTCTTGGTGCCCAAAAGTCAACAACCGATTAGTGAGCAATTAGTGCCCTTAATTGAGCTTAACTTAACTCACTCACAACTAATCCCTCAATTAACTTTTCTTAGTCTACTATTAATCATCCTTAATTCTCCAAGATTAATGTATTCTCGGATCGAATTTATCTCAAAAAACGTGCATTCACTATTTCTCGCTAAACGAGCAGCAGAAAAATTAAATTTGCTAACGAAACGTTTTAAAAATATAAATGATACATTGTTCCATGCAAATGGATTTAAAATGGATGAAATAAATTATTCGGAGTAAGCGGGTGAATAAATAATTAGATAAACCAGTAAAATAAAATAAAAGTAAGAAAATTTAAAAAATTCGGGTCCTCACAACTTATATCTTTATTTGATGTCTAAATGTGATCGATTAAAAATTGTAAGTCTATGATTCTTGACTGCATGACCCTTTTGGTACCTCATTGGCCAAAAGCTCACTCTGTTACCTTTATTTTCCTTACAGGGGCGAATTTTTTGGAGCGTGAATTTTGCGGAAAGAGTTGAGCTAGTTATAGTTTGTTTTGTTTAAACTACTCTGTATTAGTAAACCTTACTTATATTTGTATAAGTTTGGATACTCTGACATGTACTTTAATTTAAATCATTAGAGACTCCATTGTATATAGTATGGATTAATTATTTGAAGTTAAATTGTGCATTTTGGTGTGGTAAATGTGAATTTTGGTTCAGTAGTCCTAACGAGAGCTGGGCAGGTAGTCTGCTAACCTTTGGGGTATGCCCTAATGGAAGGTGGGGCAGTCACAAGAAGATGAGCCGCTTGGCTTTTCTCTTGGCCTTTATTTTCTTTAGGCTTTCTTTTATCAAAGACTTATGTGACTGGTTTTGAGAAAATTATGTGAATTGTTCCTGTGAGGACTCACAAAAATTTATTATTTTAAATTCCATTTCAAACTTATTTTAATATTTAACGGCCCGTTTGTTCTGAATATTATTTTCTAATCTAATTAGACCTAATTACATGGGTCTATAGTTTCGTTATATTTTTAAAGTGACTTGTTTTAAAATTTAATTTTTGGAAACTCGTTAAGTGTGAATAGCAAATACGCGTTTGGAGACAATAATCGATTTGAGGATATAATGAGTTTGGAAAATTGGAAACTTGCATATTAGTCTTAAATAGGTATTTTTATGTTTAAGTATTCAAATGATAGTTAGTTATACTATTGTAATAAGAATTTCTCGGAGATTTCACTCTATCACGTTTAACTCGGAAGTATGCGTTTTTACGCGCCAGATTAATTGAGAAACTTTAGACTCTTATTTTGGGGCAATTAAGAGTGAATAATATTAATATGAATACAAGTGCATTAGAGGTTTAGTGCACTAGTGAAACAAACTCGAGAGAAATCGAGCACAAAACGCGCGCGTACGCGCGAGGGGAGAGAGTTGACTTTTGGACAATTTTGGACCACACATTAAAGCTTCTCTTGGAAGTTTCATTTGATCAAACACACTCTCTCTCTTCCCTCTCATTCAGCCGGCCTACCAAGGAGGAAAAACACCAAGGAGTTCTTCAATTTTCCTTCTCCATTTCTTCACAAAATCATCACCCATTTCACCTCAAATTTCAACCACACTTAGTTAATCACTTGGAGATTACATCAAGTTAAGAAAAAGGGCTGCTTTCCATGGTTTTCTTGGGATTCATTGGACCGAAAATTCTGTCTTAGTTCATCTAAGAAGGTAAACCACGATCAACCCTTCAAATCTTGCTTTATGGAAGTAGTAGTGCACATATAAGCTCTTGCATCCATGTGGATAGCTTGTTTATGTTGGAAAAATTGTTGTGTGGGCTCTATGAACTCCCACTTTGGTTGGATGGATTGATTTGATGAATGATGATGCTACTAATGTTGGTTTAGTGCTTAAATTAGTGGAATAATGTTGTATTGTTGGTAGAAACTCAAAGAGGAGTGAAGGTGAAAATTTTCCAATTCTGCCCCAATGTTGTCCGTGACCTTTAGGGTGATTTTTCGTGGTTCTAATGGCTTATTTATGATGTATATATGTTGTGTGGGTTGTAAAAAGTTTCATAAAAAAATAACATGGTTTGGTTGGCCAAACGTTGTGATTTCGGAAGTTCGGCAAATCTGAAAATTTTCCCGTCACTACCCTGGCAGTGTTTTTCAAATAGCCATAACTTTTTACTCCGATGTCGAAATCAAGTTCCGTTTGCGGAACTGGAAACTAGACATTACTAGCTTTCCAACGGTATAAAATTCATATTCTGATTCTACCTAAGTAATCCATACCAATCGTTTAAACATGACTGTCCTGTTTCACCTCTACACTGGGAGCCCTGTTTTGAGCAGTGAATTGGTGCTCAAATGTGAGCTAGTTGTGGACAGATTTTGAAAATGATCTCTTCTGAGAAATTATAGATTTATGAACCTAGTTTTTAACGCCACTAACCACGCTCAATTCTGAGTTGAATTGAGTGAGTTGTGGTTTATTTCGAAACTGACTCAATGGGTTGAAACCCTCTTATGGGCTAGTAAATGCTTATATCATGGTTTGGGACTTGTTATTTGAAAATTCTTGGTGTTAATCACCCATCAAACATATCTTGGATGTTAATAAACATTGTCTACCAAAATGTACCATGTTTGCAAGGATTTCATGTGGCCAAAAGCTTAGAAAAGGACATTTTATAAACAAGGCAGTTTTGCCTTGAAATTTTAGAAACTTGGGTGATTTGGTTAACCAACTTCCGGTGCTTATTTAGCCATGCAATTTGGCAGAGAAATAGTCCTTATATGGTAGTATTATATTGCTAATTTTGGTGCTATTCCGAGTCCGTTTCGCTGCTCAACTAAACTTCCAAAGTTCATGATTTGAGTTTGGAAAACCCTTGTTTAACAAGAAAATTTTAGTAACTTTGAGTCACTATATCTTAGTGCTCAAAACTCTGAATCTTGCGCTTGTTATGTCTTAAACCGACCTTGCAACTCAAATTGAGTTACAAATTTCAGAGGCTGGTTTGTACTGTGTGAATTTTCCTGAATTACCAAATTTTGTCGAAAACCAACCCCAAAACAGCAACTTTCAGCCAATTTTTGAATACCTTTTGTTTGGAATCATGAAAAATTGTCTTCTAGGAACTTTTAATACTTTCTAAGAGGTTTCCAACGGTACCAAGTTTTCCAATTTTAGACTTGTGGAGAGTGAGTTATGATTTTTCAAAGAATGTCGCAAATTCGATAAATCTTGACCGTTTTGAAAAGAATTCGTGCGGGAACATTTTCAAAGAATCCGTCCGTGTATCTAGCCAATTCTTGGCCGGATAGTTTGCACGATTAATGGTGAGAATTGAAAAAAAAAATTCGGTTAGTGCTTGTCTTCACAATATTTCTAGGTTGTACGTGTGTACAACCTTCCATGATAATGGAGACTTATAAATGATAGTTTATTATCAATTACTTAGACATCCAAGAGGACCTTCAAGAGGATCCTACGGTGAACGCCTGAACCTGCGAGTGGGAACTTCCTTGTTTCTTGTATCGGTGAGTGTCAAGTGTGTGACTACTTGAACTCCTGTGAACTTTATACATGCTTGTTTACTATCGATGATTTGAGATTTTGAAAATGGAGTCAAGTGTGTACTTTATCGCACTCGTTCTCGTTTGAAATGAATCACTCATGCCTAAAATGTTTGAATATGTCAAATGTTCTAAAGTTCAAATGCTTGAATGTATCAAATGTTTGAATTACATGAATTAATATGCTATGGCTGCATACGTCGTTGGAGTGAACCTCCTCGACACTCAAATGTACATGGGGGACGCCCAAACTCATAGGCTGACCTTGGAACTCGAGCCGGCATGGGTTTGGTCTGGAACCTCGGTGAGCCATGAGAATTACATGATAAACTTGATCTATTAAGAGATCTCGCTTGGCATACTCGTGGAGTATTATTTTATAAATGTCGTTCGGGCCCGGTGCGGTGTACGGTGGACGGACATGAGAAGTAAGTGGTGATCTACGGATTTGAAATACCAACCCAGGTGACGGAGTGTCATCGCGGGAAGATATACGAATGACATTGGCAAAGCAAGTGGAACTTAGCTCTTGAGAGCTACCATATTCTTGAATTGTTTTTGTTTATATTGTATTGAAATTATAAATTACCCGCACTTTATTATTTGACCTGTTAGTTGGGATTGTTACTTGGACTATGTGCTTGCATGTGTGTTCTTGGCCTCATGAGCGTTTTGCTCACCCTGTAGATTTGTTTTCCTTAATAGGATTAGACATGAATTGAAATTTGGGAGAACCACTTTTGTGGCACTTTTGTAATAGGATTTCAATGATATTGACTAGACATTATGGTTATTGTATATTTTGGTATTTGGGTTATATTTTGGAAACCTGATGTAAGGATTGGCAATTGTTAAACATTATTAAGTTTGAACGCTTCCGCACTAATTGCATTTATTTTATCTGGTCGTGACGTCTAGTACTGCAATAAGCTTGAACGGGAATTGCTTGAGTCCTGACAAGAGTTAGGCAGGTGCCCCGCGGATACCGTTTGGTCCGCTTTAGGGAGAAGTGGGGGCGTCACAGTTGGTATCAGAGCACTAGATTAGAGATCTATATGGGAGACATACTAGATACTCTACCCTTAAAACTTGAGACCGGACGATTTAGTCGTACCTTAAATGATATTTGGGGCAAACTAGTGACTAAGTTAGGCATGCCCAAGAGACGTCCGAGCGAGCTAGTGATTAAAATTTCTAATCCGAAAAAGTGTGATTATTTTGCAGGGATGAAAAACAGAAATGGAGCCCCGGCAGCTATCGGGAATGGCCATATTAATGGTTATGTAGAGCTCCTAGGCCTATTTACTACCAAACTCTAGGTGGGGGAACTCGCGTATGCTACTCGCCTGCTACTCGATACCCCCAATGCGCTTGTAGAGGAAAATGTAGAGGGAAATCAAATGGCTACTGCCATTAACAGGATGACTGACATCCTAGAACGCTTAACTGATAGGCAAGGTCCTGGACCGCTTAATCAAATTGGGGGATAGGATAGAGGTGAGGATAAAGCCTTGGAAAGGTTCCTAATGTTTAACCCACCTAAGTTCATGGGTGAACGTGACCTGAAAATAGCGGAGAATTGGTTAGAAAGGATGACCAACATATTCGCCGCTTTAGACTACACAGAGGATAGGCGAGTGAATTTTGCTGCTTTTCAATTTGAGAGATTGGCTCGTACTTGGTGGGACATGATAAAAGGAAAATGGGAGAGAGCTCAGACCCCTTGGACTTGGGAGAATTTCACGAGGGAATTTAATGAAAGGTCTCTTCCGCCCTTAATCCAAGAAAAGAGGGAGGATGAATTTATCAAGTTGAAACGGGGAACCCTTAGTGTATCGGAGTATGAGCGGAAGTTTACTAAACTTTCTAAGTATGCCCCTGAATTGGTAGTTAATGAACGAAGGAGGATTAGACGGTTTGTACAGAGACTCAATGTGAAAATCTAGAAGGGTTTGGCTGCAGTCCAAATCTCTACTTTTACCGAGACTCTAGAGAAAGCACAAAGGATTGAAAATGCGAGAATGCAAGTTAAGGACTTTCAGAATAGGAAGAGAAACTTTTCTAGTCGTATATCTGAACAGACTAGTAAGAATTCATGGCCTTCCAAAATTGGAAGAGGTATGGGAGGAATAAGGACTGCTGGAGCTGCTAAGGGAGCTTTGTCCAGAGGAGGTCATAGTGGACCGGTTCGAGCTAAGGGAGCACCTTCTAGTGGTTCGGCAGTGACCCCTCAAGTCACTTGTGGTTACTGCGGAAAACCCAACTACTCCGAGAATGATTGTTGGAGGAAATTTGGGAAGTGTTTGGCGTGTGGTAGTACGGACCACCAACTCGCAAACTGTCCAAACAAAATGAAGATGGGAGGTAACACTCAAAGACCTGAAAAGTCAACCTCTAAGCAGACCAGTGCGGGAGGAAGCCGACCTAAGGTACCAGTTAGGGTTTATGCACTGGATCATCAACAGATGCCTGATGCGACTGAGGTGGTTGAAGGTACGATTCCTGTCTTTCACCGCTTAGCTATGGTTTTAATCGATCCGGGTGCAACTCACTCTTTTATAAATCATAATTTTATGAGCGGAATAGACTTGAAGCCAATTAAGTTATCTTATGACTTGGAGGATAAAACACCTACTGGGGATCAAAGTTTAATCGCTAACTTGGTTTATAGAGATTGTGAGATCTGGGTTGAAGAGCGGAAATTACTGGCCGACCTGATAGGGTTAACAATTAAGGGATATGATGTGATCCTAGAAATGTACTGGTCAACCCGTTATATTGCCCAATTGAATTGTAAGACGAAAATAGTGGAATTGTGCATTCTGGGAGAGGCAACCCTGAAATTGGATGTAAATGGTAGATTAGCCTCATCTGCACTTATCTCAGGAATCCGAGGTAGGAAAATGCTAAGGGAGATCAGGGTTACTTGGCTTTTCTAATCAACACCCGTAGTGATAAGGTGAGATTGGAGGACATGCCTGTAGTAAAAGATTATTTGGATATTTTTCCTGAAGAGTTAGAGTCTTTACCCCCAAAAAGGATATAACTTTTAAGATTGATGTAATTCCGGGAGTAGCACCTATCTCTAAGACGCCATATCGGATGGCTCCAGCCGAGTTGAAAGAATTGAAATTACAACTACAGGACTTGTTGGAACGGGATTTTATAAAGGAAAGTGATTCACCATGGGGAGCCCCGATTTTGTTTGTTAAAAAGAAGGATGGGAGTTTGAGGTTGTATATAGAATACCGAGATTTGAATGATGTTACTATCAAGAATAAGTACCTCGTTGCCCCACATTGATGAATTGTTCGACCAACAGTAAGGGCGATAGTATTCTCGAAATTGGATTTGAGGCAGGGTTATTATCAATTGAGAATTTTGAAGAAGGATATACCCAAGACTACTTTAACTCGAGGTATGGACACTTTGAGTTTGCAGTAATGCCATTTGGATTGACTAATGCACCTGCTGTTTTCATGGATTTAATGCATAGGATTTTTAAACCTTATTTAGACTAATTTGTGGTGGTCTTTATTGATGATATTTTGGTGTATTCTAAGAATGTGGAGGATCATGAGAGGCACTTGAGAATTGTTTTGCAAACCTTGAGGGAACACAAATTGTATGCTAAGTTTAGCAAGTGTGAATTTTGGTTGAAAGAAGTGACATTCTTGGGGCACATAATTTCTAAAGATGGGATTAAGGTGGATCCAACTAAGGTTGAAACTGTCGCAAAATGGAAACGATCGGAAAACCCTACTGAGGTTCGAAATTTCATTGGACTAGCAGGGTATTACCGGAGGTTTATCCAGGATTTTTCTAGAATTGCTGGACCCATGACTGAGTTGACCAAGAAAAGTGGAAAGTTTATATGGAGTCCTAAGTGTGAAAAGAGTTTTCACGATTAAAGAGACGTTTGACGAGAGCACCTGTATTAGTTCTACCGAATGGAAATGATAGTTTTATGGTTTATATAGATGCATCTAAGGAAGGATTGGGATGTGTTTTAATGTAAAATGACAAAGTGATAGCGTATGCTTCTAGAAAATTGAAACCACATGAGGAAAATTACCCGACTCATGACTTGGAGTTGGCAGTGGTAGTATTTACTTTAAAGAAATAGAGACATTACCTGTATGGAATGACATTTGAGGTTTTTACTGATCACAAAAGACTTAAGTATTTGTTTTCTCAAAAGGAGCTGAATTTGAGGCAATGTATATGAATGGAATTTTTGGAAAACTATGATTGTACAATTAAGTACTATTCAGGAAAGGCCAATGTAGTGACCGATACTTTGAGTCGTCAAGTGCAAATGGCTGGATTGATGATCAATGAATTTCATTTGTTGGAAGAAATTAGTTATTGGAATTCTCGATTGAAACCGAGAAAAGTAATTTTGGGAAATATTATAGTGAATTCCACTCTAATGGAACGTATCACGGAATCCCAGAAAAAGGATGCCGAAGTGCAAAAATAGTTGGAAAAAGTCAAAAAGGGAAACAAGTCGGATTTTAATTTAGGATCAAAGGGTGTATTGAGATTTCGGAATCGAATAGTAGTGCCAAAAAATGAAGGGCTTAGAAAAGAAATCTTGGAAGAGGCACACCGATCGAAGTTTACTGTACACCCTAGAGGGAATAAAATGTACCAAGATTTGAAAAATCTTTATTGGTAGGAGAGTATGAAAAAGGAGATTGCCCAATTTGTCCAAACTTGTTTGATTTGTCAACAGGTTAAAGCCGAACATCAGAAACCATCTAGACTTTTATAACCTTTAGAAATACCTGAATGGAAATGGGAGAACATCATTATAGATTTTGTATCAGGATTACCAAGGACACAAAAGGACCATGATGCTATCTGGGTAATAGTGAATAGACTGATCAAATCAGCTCACTTTCTGGCGATTAATATAAAATACCCATTGGAGAAGTTGGCCAAGTTGTATTTGGATGAGATCATTAGGTTACATGGAATCCCTGTTAGTATTGTGTCCGATAGAGATCCAAGATTTGTTTCGAAACTCTGGCAAAAGATGCAAGAAATGTTGGGGACCAAACTAAATATTAGTACCACTTATCATCCTCAGACCGATGGACAGTCTGAGAGGCCAATTCAGACCCTTGAGGACATGTTGAGGACTTGTGTTTTGGATTTTGGGGAGAGTTGGAGTAAGTTTTTGACGTTGGTGGAATTTGCCTATAATAATAGTTTTCATTCTTCTATTCAAATGGCCCCGTATGAAGCACTTTACGGTCGAAAGTGTAGGTTTCCGATTTTTTAGGATAAAATAGGTGAGCGAAAGATCCTAAACCCAACTACAGTGCCTTGGATTGAAAAAGCTAATGAGAAAGTAAAGTTGATACGCCAGAAAATTCAGACCGCGCAGAGTCGTCAAAAGAATTATGCAGATAATCGGAGGAAGGATTTAGAATTTGCGGTTGGAGGTTTAGTATTTCTCAAGATTAAAGCAAGCTTAATGTCTGGAAAAGGAAAAAAATTACAACCGAGATTTATAAGACCTTATAAGGTTATCCAACGCGTGGAGAATGTAGCATATAAGTTGGAGTTGCCACCGAGTCTGTCTCGGATTCATAACGTGTTCCATGTGTCTATGCTTAAAAAGTACCATTCAGACCCTTCTCATGTTTTGTAGCCGGAAAGTGTTGAAATTGATGAGACTTTGACCTATGAGGAGAATCCGGTAAAACTTCTGGATCGGAAGGTGAAAGAACTAAGGAGTAAACAGATACCCTTGGTAAAAGTTCTCTGGAGGAATCATGGATTAGAAGAAACAACCTGAGAAGTCAAACAAGTAATTCGAGAAAAGTACCCAAACTTGTTCACCAATCAAGGTAAATTTCGAGGACGAAATTTTTTTAAGGGAGAGAGGATGTGAGGACTCACAAAAATTTATTATTTTAAATTCCATTTCGAGTTTATTTAAATATTTAATGGCCCATTTGTTCCGAATATTATTTTCTAATCTAATTAGACCTAATTACATGGGTCTATAGTTTCGTTATATTTTTTTTAAAGTGATTTGTTTCAAAATTTAATTTTTGGAAGGTCGTTAAGTGTGAATACCGAATACGCGTTTGGAGACAATGACCGATTTGAGGATATAATGAGTTTGAAAAATTGGAGACTTGTATATTAGTTTTAAATAGGTATTTTTATGTTTAAGTATTCAAATGATAGTTAGTTATACTATCATAACAAGAAATTCTTGGAAATTTCACTCTATCGCGCTTAAATCGGAAGTACGCGTTTTTACGCGCACGATTAATTGAGAAACTTTAGACCCTTGTTTTGCAGCAATTAAGAGTGAATAATATTATTAATATGAATACAAGTGCACTAGTGAAACAAACTCGAGAGAAATCGAGTACAAAACACGCGTGTATGTGTGCGGGGAGAGAGTTGACTTTTGGACAATTTTGGACCACACATTGAAACTTCTCTTGGAAGTTTCATTTGATCAAACACACTCTCTCTCTTCCCTCTCATTCAGCTAGCCAACCAAGGAGGAAAAACACCAAGGAGTTCTTCAATTTTCCTTCTCCATTTCTTCACAAAATCATCACACATTTCACCTCAAATTTCAATCACACTTAGTTAATCACTTGGAGATTACATCAAGCTAAGAAAGAGGGCTGCTTTCAACGGTTTTCTTGGGCTTCATTGGACCGTAAATTCTGTCTTAGTTCATCTAAGAAGGTAAACCACGATCAACCCTTCAAATCTTGCTTTATGGAAGTAGTAGTGCACATATAAACTCATGCATGCATGTGGATAGCTTGTTTATGTTGGAAAAATTGTTGCGTGGGTTCTATAAACTCCCACTTTGGTTGGATGGACTGATTTGATGAATGATGATGCTATTAATATTGGTTTAGTGCTTAAATTAGTGGAACAATGTTGTATTGTTGATAGAAACTCAAAGGGGAGTGAAGGTGAAAATTTTTCAATTCTGCCCCTATGTTGTCCGTGACCCTTAGGGTGATTTTTCGTGGTTCTAATGGCTTATTTATGATGTATATATGTTGTGTGGTTGTGTAAAAAGTTTCATAAAAAAATAACGTGATTTAGTTGGCCAAACATTGTGATTTCGGAAGTTCAACAAATCTGGAAATTTTCCCGTCATTGCCCTGGCAGTGTTTTTCAAACAGCCATAACTTTTTACTCCAATGTCAAAATCGAGTTCCGTTTGTGACACTAGAAACTACACATTCCTAGCTTTCCAAAGGTATAAAATTCACATTCTGATTCCACCGGAGTAGTCCATACCAATCATTTAAACATGACTGTCCTGTTTCACGTCTACATTGGGAGCCCTGTTTTGAGCAGTGAATTGGTGCTCAAATGTGAGCTAGTTGTGGACAGATTTTGAAAACGATCTCTTCTGAGAAATTGTAGCTTTATGAACCTACTTTTCAACGCCACTAACCACACTCAATTCCAAATTGAATTGAGTGAGTTGTGGCCGTATTTTGAAACTGACTCAATGGGTTGAAACCCTCTAGTGGGCTGGTAAATGCTTATATCATGGTTTGGGACTTGTTATTTGAAATTTCTTGGTGTTAATCACCCATCAAACATATCTTGGATGTTAATAAACATTGTCTACCAAAATGTACCATGTTTTCAAGGATTTCATATGGCCAAAAGTTTAGAAAAGGACATTTTATATACAAGGCAGTTTTGCCTTAAAATTTTAGAAACTTGGGTGATTTGATTAACCAACTTTCTGTGCTTATTTATCCATGAAATTTGGCAGAGAAATAGTCCTTATATGGTAGTATTATACTGCTAATTTTGGTGCTATTCTGAGTCCATTTCGCTGCTCAACTAAACTTCCAAAATTCATGATTTGAGTTTGGAAAACCCTTGTTTAACAAGGAAATTTTAGTAATTTTGAACTACCATATCTTGGTGCTCAAAACTCCGAATCTTGATCCGATTGTTGTGTCTTAAACCTAGCTTGCAACTCAAATTGAGTTACAAATTTCAGAGGCTGGTTTGTACTGTGTGAATTTTGCCGAATTACCAAACTTTGCCAAAAATCAACCCTAAAACAGCAACTTTGAGCCAATTTTTGAATACCTTCCGTTTGGAATCATGAAAAATTATCTTCTAGGAACTTTTAGTACTTTCTAAGAGGTTTCCAAGGGTAGTTTTCCAATTTTGGATTTGTGGAGAGTGAGTTATGATTTTTCAAAGAATGTCGCAAATTCAATAAATCTTGACCGTTTTGAAAAGAATTCGCGTAGGAACATTTTCAAAGAATCTGGCCACATATCCGGCCAATTCATGGCCGGATAGTTGGCCGGATTGATTGTGAAAAAGAAATTCGGTTGCTCTCTGCCTTGAATCCGGCCAGAAACCCGGCCAAATTGTGACGTGTCACTTCTTCGTCCGATTTCGGTCGTTCATTTGAAAAATGATTTTTATAATTTCATACCTACTTACTTCTGTCCAATAATTTTAAGGATAAAAACAATTAGATTTTCTTGTGCTCTTGAACCCTACTTTAAACCCTCGACTTACAAGAAGAGTTAGGGCTTGTCTTCACGATATTTCTAGGTTGTACGTGTGTATGACCTTCCATGATAATGGAGACTTATAAATGATAGTTTATTATCAATTACTCAGGCATTCAAGAGGACCTTCAAGAGAATCCTACAATGAACAACTGACCCTGCGAGTGGGAACTTCCTTGTTTCCTGTATCGGTGAGTGTCAAGTGTGTGACTACTTGAACTCCTGTGAACTTTATATATGCTTGTTTACTATCGATGACTTGAGATTTTGAAAATGGAGTTGAGTGTGTACTTTATCGCACTCGTTCTCATTTGAAATGAATCACTCATGCCTGAAATGTTTGAATATGTCAAATGCTCGAAAGTTCAAATGCTTGAATGTATCAAATGCTTGAATTACATGAAGTAATATGCTATGGCTGCATACATCATTGGAGTGAACCTCCTCGACACTCAAATGTACATGGGGGACACCCAAACTCATAGGCCGACCTTGGAACTCGAGCCGGCATGGGTTTGGTCAGGAACCTCAGTGAGTCATGAGAATTACATCATAAGTTTGATTTATTAAGAGAGCTCGCTTGGCATACTCGTGGAGTATCATCTTATAAATGTCGTTCAAGCCCGGTGCGGTGTATGGTGGACGGACATGAGAAGTAAGTGGTGATCTACGGATTTGAAATACCGACCCTGGTGACGGAGTGTCATCGCGAGAAGGTATACGAATAACATTGGCAAAGCAAGTGGAACTTAGCTCCTGAGAACTACCATATCCTTGAATTGTTTTTGTTTATATTGTATTGAAATTGTAAATTACCCGCACTTTATTATTTGACCTGTTAGTTGGGTTTGTTACTTGAACTACGTGCTTGCATGTGTGTTCTTGGCCTCACGAGCGTTTTGCTCACCCTGTAGATTTGTTTTCCTTAATAGGATTGGGCATGGATTGAACTTGGGAGAACTACTTTGGTGGCACTTTTGTAATAGGATTTCAGTGATATTGACTAGACATTATGGTTATTGTATATTTGGTATTTGGGCTGTATTTTGGAAACCTGATGTAAGGATTGGCAATTGTTAAACATTGTTAAGTTTGAACGCTTCCGCACTAATTGCATTTATTTTATCTGGTCGTGACGTCTAGTACTGCAATAAACTTGAACAGGAATTGCTTGAGTCCTGACGAGAGTTGGGCAAGCGCCCCGCGGATATCCTTTGGTCAGCCTTAGGGAGAAGTGGGGGCGTCACAGTTCCAATTGGTCATGCGTAGCTCTCTGTTCTAGTCGGGAAATAACAAAGGATTTGGTTCATTTACATCTGCGATATCTAATTGCTTTTATTAATTTCTTTATTAGTTAATATTCGTATGGTTTTTTAATTTAATTTCTCATGGTTGTTTTGTTGTTTGAATATCAAGAGCTCGATATTTAATTTAACTTAACAAACTAGTGCCAGTTAAGAGAGTTAAATCCGTAATTGTTTAATTATTTTAAATTAGTGGTGACTAGCATGATTGGTTTGGTTTCATGATACGGAAACATATGATCTAGTTTAAATAAACTCTGATAGTGAGTTTATCGATTAGAACAGGGCTTTTCTAGTTTCTAACGCAGTCAAGAAATTAAATTCTACAGGTTTACATAGGGTTATTTTTTTATTAGAGAAGTAGTTAACGGGCGGCGTAGCTCAACTATCGAGATGATAAGGACAAATTAGTTGTCATCGCTTGTTTGGTAATTATAACCCGTTTATTAACGAATAGATGAAATAATTATTGTATTGATGATCAGTTGTTGGAACCACTTTCGAAATTATTTCCTTGGCTAGAGCTTGTGTATTGTTGATTTAATTTTAATTCCCTTTTATTTGTCAGTTCTTATTTCATTATTTTGTTTAGTTTAATTTCAATTTTGTAAGGACTCGAATTTTTATTTTTCTTACTTTTATTTTGTTTTTCTGACTTATTTAATTATTTATTTATCCGTTAACTCCAAATAATTTATTTCATCCATTTTAAATCCATTTGCATGGAACAATGTATCATTTATATTTTAAAACGTTTTGTTAGCGAATTTAATTTTTCTGCGGCTCGTTTAGCGAGAAATAGCGAATGCACGTTTTTCGAGACAAATTCGATTCAAAAGTACATTAATTTTGGAGAATTAAGGATGATTAATAGTAGACTAAGAAAAGCTAACTGAGGGATTAAAGGTGAGTGAGTTAAATTGAGCTTAATTAGGAGCACTAATTGCTCACTAATCTATTGTTAACTTTTGAGCACCAATAACACCTTTATGTCAATCCTTCTTACACACCATCAAATCACCCAACTACCACCCAAAACCCTTCTTCCTTCTCTCTTCCTTGGCCGACTCCCCTCCCTCATTTCCCCTCAAAAATTTCAGCTCTCTTGTCTTCCATTTTCCTCCAAGAAAACTCTCCAAATTTGCTTCTTTCTTTGGTTCTTCATACAAGCTTGGAAGGTGACTTGATCAAGGAAGAAACTTTGGTGATTCAGGAGTTTATACTAGTGGTTATTCTTCATTCTTGGAAGCAAAGGTAATCCTCCAAGTTCTCATCTTTTTCCTCTCAATTATTAGTAGTAGTTAGTTATAGTTAGTTAGTTGTTGGGTTGTTGATGGGTTTACAAGAACCTTGACATTAGGTAGTGGATTTGAGGTGGCTTTGTAGGTAGAGGTCTTGAGGATTATTGTGTGTTTATTTGCTTGTTTGATGTTTATTTTGAGAAGATATGGCTTAGTTTTAATGGAAAGTTGGAAAAGAAAGTTAGAAGATGAAAGTTGCAGGCTATCCAAAATGTTGGCTTGTTGAAACTCTCATGTTAATTTCGAATTTTGATATTATTTTGGTGCTATAATGTTTGTTATACGATCGTGTTCATGTGTGTTAAATATCCCCCAAAAAGCTTTTCAATTGGTTGAGTTAAAGTATGGTTTACGTGAGGATGAAATCTGGAAAATTTTCTGACCAGGAGCATAGACCAATGTTCACGTTTTAGGTCATAACTTTTTGTCTGGGAGTTGAAATTGAGTGCTGTTTATGGCATCCGAAATTAGACTCCAAGAGCTTTCCATCGGTCACCTCCAAATTTGTTTCCTATGAGCCATAGTAAACCAGCAAAAATTACTGAATTTCCTCACTGTTCCTATCCGAGAAACCAGTCTAGCTGCAGTTTGTAGCTCAATTTCGCCTATCTTACAAAACAAATTTTAAGACAGTTCCTTCTAATGAATTGTAGCCTTTTGAATTTAGTTTTCAACACCACAAACCACGCTAAATTTCAAGTTGTGTATTTTTAGTTATGATCAGATTTTGAAACTCTGTCAAGCCTTCAAAATTGGAAATTTCGTAAAGTGGTTCCAAAATTCAGTTTTCTTAAAACTATTGTATCTTGATGTATAAAGGTCCAAATTGAGTTCTGTTTGTTGCATTTGAAACTAGATTTAGAACTCTATTGGTTGCATAAATTTCAAGGGCTGGTTCCACTTCTACGAATTTTACCAAATTTCCAAACTTTACTGAAATTGCAAGCCTGTTTTGCTCTGTCCTGTCTTGAACAGTGACTTTGAGCTAAAATTTGAATGATTTTGGATTAGATTCTGAGAAAAGTTCTTCTAGAGAGTTTTAGTGCTTTGAGTCTAGTTTCCAATGGTATAAAGTTTCTAATTTTTGGACTTCCGAAACTTGAGATACGATTTTTCCAAATAGTGTCGCACCAAGCTGCAAATTTTCTGATTGTAAACAAAGTACTCTCTTAAGCACTCTTAACCTTCCTTTGAGATTGTTGGTCCGTTTTAGGCTAATTTTATGGTTGAACGCAAGGTTCCTTTAGAACTTTAAACCTTCATTTTGAATCTTGGTTTCAAAGGATTAAACCTCTCTTAATGTGTTTTCTTGGTTGTTCAACTTCCTTGGTTGATGGCACCTCTTTTCAAATTTGAAAAATGAACTTTAACCCCTAGTTTTATGCTCTCGATTTCCATGAGTTTGAACTTTTAAAAGGGAGGGTTTTGACTAGAGTAAATCTTGAAGAATTTTCACTAGTTTTATACTCGAAACTTAGAACCTTTAGCTTTGACATTTGCTATGAAAATGAGTGGAGTTTTGAATGGATTTTGATTCCATTAGTTTGGAAAATGTGAACGTTCTTTATATTTTAACTTTTGGAACATGAGATTAGAAGTTCTGAGAGATGAAAACTATGTACCCTTTTCCTCAATTTTCGTGCCGAAAGTAGAAATGGTACTTTCTTTTGGAATTGGAATTATGTACCACGACTTGAATAAAAAATTACCTTTGAGCTCTCTTTGAGCATTATTTCATTGATTTAGCTAGAAAAGCTCTTTTAACTTGACTCGAACTTGTGATCTTGAGAGTGAGTAGTGAGAAAATATTTTTCTTATTAACCTTAGTCGAGTACTTAGGTAATCGTGAATGTGCATGTCTCAAGTGGTCACGAGGATGCTAAAGAGCTTGTCTGACTTCTCGCTTTGCTCTTGTTCGCCTTGACTTTTGATAAGTGTCAAGTGCAAGCTTAATACTAATATGATTGAAGTGATATTTGTACAAGTGCTATATGACACGTGAACTTGCCGAGGCGAGGGTATACTTTACCGCCCTCGTCCTCTCTTTCTTGTGATTAAATTATACTTGTTAAATGAATACATGACTTGCACTTGTACTTGAAATGTTTTAACTCGTGAGCACTGAGGGGCTAAATGTATCATGCCCTATTTGGGTGAGAGGTACCGTTCATCCCGACTCAGTGCTATGAACGATTCAAAGTCGATTGTAGCGTTCTCTCATCAACCAATCATGCTTGTGGGGGCGCCCCAACCCATTAGCTAACCTTGTGACTCGAGTCGGTAAAGGTTTGGTCGAGAAGTTTGGTGAATCTTGGGAAATGATATAGCTTGATCTTTTGAGATCTCACTAGGCATACTCGAATAGTATCACTTTTACATGAATATTTGGTTACAGATCCAAGTGGGTGCTATGTTGGTAGGAGGTAGTAAGTGGAGCGCTACGGTCCTATTACTAATTGAGTTGACGGAGAGTCAACCCCAAATGGCTTGAATGGGTCGAGAAATCGAAATAGCTTCTGAGAACTCCCGTATCCTTCCATTTGTGTTATTTCCAACTTGTGCACTTAAATGAAATGTTATGTTTAAAAGTTGTTTAAAGCATGTTATTTGATTGATTGGTGTTACTTGCTTGCCTCTTTATTTTCTTGGCCTCACTGAGCGTTTGCTCATCCCTTTAAGTTTGTTTTCCTTAACAGGCTTTGGAAGTGGATTGGTGGTTCTAGACTAGCGACTTGGTGGATGCTAGTATACATTTTGTATCAACTTTTGATGGCTCTTTAAATGTAATTTTGTTATTGTTGGTTGGTGGATTGTAATCGTAACTTTTAGCTTTGAAGTTATGGCTTGTATATTCGAAGTACTTTTTATTTAAGTCAATGGTTGTTTTGTGCCTCTATATTAAGCTTCAACGAGTGCGTGAGTTTTGACGAGATTTGGGCAGGCATCCCGCTGATACCCTAGGGTTCGCCCTAGGGAGAGGTGAGGATGTCACAAATTTTCCAAAACCCCTCCCCTTTATTTCTTACTTGGAAAGAAACGAATTTTCTCCAATCCCTATGGAGACAACCCTACTTACCACTATACGTAAATTTTCATTTTTCCTAAGTAAGAATTTATTATTGAACAAGCTCGATACTTGTCAGGTGAAGTCAAGACCTATAGTTTGCAAGGGCTATATTATACTCCTAAAATGATATTATTTTCGCTTGAGCCCTAAAATGATATTATTATTATTATGCAAAGAGAAAGTTATCTTATAACTGCAAATTAATTTTAAATTTTTTGGTTCAAACTTTTTAGTTATTTCTTATTCATGTAGTATTCAATTTTGTGTTTACATAACTCTAACATAATTACACCATGGGTAAGATATATAAAAGAAATTGATTGCTTAGGGGACAAAATTAGGGAACACGGGAGTTTTAAAAAGTATGGGGGGAGGACAATTTCAAGGGACAATAATAATTACTAAAATTAAGGAGGTGCAATTGTGAGAAAAACTTTACATTTTGTAGAACTTGCATGCATATTCTTCAGCATTTAGAAAATTGAGGTGGGCAATTGCCCATCCTCACCCAATCTGCCACTGATTGTTAGAGTAGTTTGTGAAATGAATGGAAATGAGACTTATTAAAATATAGTGATTTTTAACTATAACAGATTGTTGTGTGCATGCCAAGGATACAAAGGCTAGATTCTATCTAGAAGCAACTTACCATTCTATGCACAGGATACGCAAATGGATCCAATCCGTCTATAGATTTTTTGAAATCCTATATAATAGGCAATTCTAGGCAGGATCCACGGATGGATATGCATGGATACATCCACGGATCCATCACAATGGTCAGATTTTCTAAACTATTTTGTGGCATCTTTTCATGGCTTGTATCGCTTTGTTGCAACTTATGATGCCTAAAACCTGAAAGATTATATCTGAACGTTGTGTAGTCTTGAGAGGTACTCTTTTGCTATAAACTAACAAGTTTCAAAGGAATCAAACAAACTTTTGTCATTTGATCTTTTCTTGTTAAAGGAAACTTGTCATTTGCTAACAAATTTCCTTTCCTATTGTTGTATCCTAGGGGCAAATTTTTTTAATTCTATAGCAAATATTAAGTATAGTGAAGGCAATTAAAATCTTAACGATAGTGATTAAACCATGCTTCAAAAGTTTTTAATTCTTCTAAATTCTTCAATGAAATCTTCCTTTAGTATTTTTCTGCACTTTTAGTATGCATTTGTTCTTCATTTGTACTACGCACTTCAACAATTGTTGGATATTTTAGTACAAATATCACATGTTTATTATTGAATTCGATCACATGTTTATTTTGAATTCAAATACAATAAATTACAAATTCTTTAATGAATTTTTAGTTATAAATTCAACCATTCAAAAGTGTAACTTATGTCTTTAAAATGAGATTTATGTCTTGAATTGTGTAACCTATGTAACTAGACCTTTTTAATTTGTAGCTAAAAATATGAGGTTATTATTCCACTTAATGTTGTCATTTTAATACTCCTAATTTCTCAACCCATAAATAGAGGTTCCAATCCACCAAGTCATATACACTTTGCTATCCAAAAACTATCTTCTATATTCTACTTTTCTTCCTCTCACTACTATATTGGGTATTAGTTAGGTGTTGAGAAAAGTTTTAACTTCTCTAAATTGTGTAGGTTTATTAGAAGTAATAGTAAAGGTTGGGTTGTTATATCCTATAGGCATCATGTCGCCACCTTCTCATCACTCGTAATCCCTAAAAGAGTGCGAATCATCTTAAGAGAATGACCTAGTCTGTGCCTCACCTAACCAAAATTACTTTATTTGTTTCTTTGTTTAACCTCTGTTTTGCAAGTTGGTCATGGATATTGAATTCTCAAGGAATGACAAGTTAAGATGATCCTGAGGACCATGGAGGCAACAAGCAATGTTGCAAACACTAGCACAATTGGATCTAATGATCTTAATAAACCATTTTGCTTTAGTGTCCAACACTTCAAAAGATGGGCAAAGAAAGTGATGTTCTATTTGAACCTAATGAAAGCCGCCTGGTTCTAACTGCAAGGAATCTAAAAATGATGGACACCAATTCAATGACAAATGAAGAAAGGGACAATCATGCTAAACAAATACGCAAGGGGGAAAAATAACAAGGAAGATGGCAGAAACTATATCCTCAATATAAGTGACTTTATTGATAAGTGACTAATTTAAACTATTTTTGAATGACATTTTATGTTATTTTTAGTCACTTTGGCAATATTATAGGAAGAAAATGAATTATTTTGACTATAATTAGTTTAAAATGCTCTTAAGTGATTAAATGAGATTTATGTCCCTTTTACTTGCATTTTGTCCATAATTTTTATATGAATTGGAAATAGAGTTCATTTGGATGAAAAAGAAAAGTTGACAGCTTTGATATATTTGTATTTCAGTTATAACTTGAGCTACAATGATTGGATTAAGATGATCCTTGAACCATTTTGAAGATAAGAGATAGGTCTACAATTCATGTGAAGACATCAAAATCCAATTTAAAGGTTTCCAGGTCAAAAAGTCGAATTATTGTAGCCAATTTCTATGGTTGAAACTGAAACAAGGCATTGAGCAGTAAAGGGTATTTTAGTCATTTCTCAACCTACACAAATTCAAATGAGGTGGTTCTTGATCTATTGGAAAGATAACTCAAAGGGCTACAAGTTTTATGTTTTCTGCAAGAGTTAATTCAACTTCTATCATTGAGAAACGTTCAGTTGAAATTGATGCAAAATTGGAATGATCTTGAAGACTGAACAAATTTTGCAAAGAAAGGCAGGGGAGAAATCCGCCGAACAATCCGGCTGGATTTTGGACGGATACTTGGCCGGACTTTGGTCAAAAATGGCTGTTTTCCACTTTCACAACTTGTTTCATTCTCCAATAATTCACAGCTATTAATGGACGTGTGACAACCACTTTGCAGCTGTAAAAGTGATATTTGAAGCCTCATTTCTTGACTAAATTCATCTATAAATAGCCATGGAGTTGCAAGATTCAAGAGAGTTTGGAGAGTGCAAGAATATCACTAAAATATAGTTGTTACATTTTCTTAGTGTTAGGTTAGTCTAGCTAGTTAATTTATCTTTCTTATTTATTAGTTAGGGAAAGATGAAGAAGGAGATGAAGATGGAGTAGATGAGTTACATTTCTTTCCTAACTCTTTGTCTTTTGTACTTGATTCTATTGTTTAATTAATATGCAAGTTTGGATTCTATGTTTATAATGTGTTTCTAAAGTTTATGCCTTGGTTTTGGTTGAAATTTCTATGATTGTTAGTGTTTATTATTTGGCTATTTGATGCTATTATTTTGAGCAAGTTATTTAGCACTTTAAATCATGATTAACTTGGTACCATTAATTGTGATCATCTAAAAGTGTTGCTTCTTCAATGAAAATTGAGATTTAACATTAGTTCAAGAAGTGCTAAACCTAGGGAGTACACTCATAAGAGTAAAGGTGAATCTTTGTGGCCTTAGTAATTAATTTCATATAATTTTATAGAAGAAATGAACTTGTTACTAGTTTCATAATCACGGGAGTAGGTATGGATTAGTTATAAATATAGTTGATTTACTACGAAAGTAGGCTTCACAAGCATAACAAAATTACACTATAGCTAGGCAAGGTAATAGTACTCAATGATCCAAAAATAGTACTTGCGTAAGTAGTTAGGAATACCATAACCTAAAGAGTTTTCATTTGTTATTTTCTTGCATAAGTTTAGCATAGTTTTATTTCTTTTAATCATTGATTGTCTAAATAATAGAGAAGTTTTAGTAGTGCTGATCATTATCCAATCTTTCTCGTGGGATCGACCCGATGTATGCCCTAAATTATTAGTTGAGCAGTATACTTGCAGTCAAAATGGGTATAAATTGGATTTAAACTTGTACACATATAAAAAAAATCCGTTAAGTTTTTGGCTCCGTTGCCGAGAAAAATTTGTAGCAATATCAGCGTAAAGAGCAACTTTATTAGTTTTGACATTTTAATAATTATTCTTGTGTATTTATTGAGTCAAGTTTGTTGTGTATTTGTCCAATTAGTCTTGAATGTTATTTTCTTTTTATTTTTGTGATTAATGTGTGTATGTGTTTTATCACGTATTATTCTTACTAATCTTGCTCTTAAATTCTTTAAAGGCAATTTTAGATAATGAGAATGGTAGGTTAATTTGGAGAATAATGCATGAGAAGTGAAAATTCGGTAATGAATGGCTACTACGTGCAAAACTCCTTGAATAGAGATAACCAAGAAATTACCAAAGGTATGTCATTTGAAGATGGTTTAAGGAGTTAAAAGCTAAACTTGATGTTATAACGTTAAAAGTTCAATTGGACACCATTATGCATGAAATTAAGCAAAAGAGGAATGTTAATGCTTTTAATTATAATCATATGATTTGTGACTTGTATGGAGGATATCATGCTACTTATACATGTATGTAAGTACAAATGTGGATTATTTTTATGAATTTGGGCATTGCAATCCTTATCTTGATCAATATGGTTCTAATTAGGGCAATTCTTATGCTTATGGTTCGGATAATCAATGTGCTAATAGTGCTTCTCCTTATTTATATGATTACCAACTCGAATGTGTCCAATATGAATCAAAACCATCTTGAAAATTGGCAATAGAAAGATTAGCTAATGCACCTCTACCTTGGGAATTAGAAAATGAACCATTAGCTAATGATCCTAATGCATTTTGGGAGCTAGCTGTAGAAAATGTTTCTAATCAATTTGATTTAGTCATAGAAAAGCTAACCAATACAATTTCCGACGGTTTCGATAGGATTGAAGAAAGGTTAGATGAATTAGCTTCTCACTTGGGTCGAATTCACGATCAATTGCATGATTTGTGTAAAGTTATATCTTCTAATAATATCAAGTTGACCCTATTATGAATGGTTCGATTGTTGTATGTGATAATGGATTATATTTTGATCAAAATGATAAATCTAATTTGAGTTTCAATGAAGAAATGTCCATTTCACATAATAGTATCTTTGGAACTAACTGTAAGGATCGAAGACAACCTAAGAGGGAGGGTGAATTAGGTTGTTTAAAAGCTAGCCGAAATATAAATCACCTTTTTTTTCTGAACTAGCTCTCTTTTTCAAAAGTACCAGACCAGGGAACAAATTATGATAAAGCGGAAGTAATTTAGAGCAGAAGAGATAAACAGTTAATGTTGCAAAACAGTGAATAAGAAGATGGAATAGCAAACCAAATCTCAAACTCGACTAGAGTTTGAATATTCTTTTATATTGTAGGCTCCTTCAAGTTGATTGAACATACAACCAATCTCTTGTGTACAGGGGAAGAATAACTTCCTCCCTGCCTCAAGATACACTTGATCAAACAAGAAAGTTTTACAATTACTAGAATAACCCTCACAAAGCTACACTATTGAAGAAATTGAATCACACTTGAAAAGCTAAGAGAAGATCACACAACTAAGAGTACAAATCTTCTTTTTGGAGTATTCTTATGCTTGAATCACTCAAGATCTGATGTAGACTTAAAGTGTATCAGTGCCTTTGGTGGTTGACTTTTATCCTATTTATAGTAGACCAAAAACATCTTCAATTAATGCCATTAACGGACACAAGGCAGCTGAAGAGTCAACCAGCCGTTAGTAGTGTCGGACGTCCAGTAGGCTGGTTTTGTATGTCCGAACGCAGGCAGTGAGTTCAAGAAATTTTCTTGAAATCTTTAGGACGTCCGGCAGCATTAGAATATGCGTCCGACCATATGATGTAAGACTTGGAATCCTTCATTAATTCTTTCGGACGTCCGGTGCTTCTAATGCTTGTCGTCCGAAGTGTTGCAACGATTGTCGGACGTCCGGTGCTCAGGTATTGTGAGTCCGATCGAGGTTAGAGATCTTAGAGGTGCTGACTTATCAGCTTCGGACGACCGAGGATAGGTTCTTTGCACGTCCGAAGATACTCAACGGTTATCGGATGGCCGATAGGATGTATTTGTGCGTCCGACAGATGTTTTAGTAGATGCTTGGCCTTTGAACCTGTTTTGCTTCAATTTCTGACCAAAAACAAACTCGGAAAAACATTAGTTTTATCCACTTGTTTTGTAATCATCAAAAGGTACGAACAAAGATAAACACTAACCTTGAACCTCAAGAGGTGAGCCTTAACAACTCATTGATAATCTCCCTTGAGGAGTATGTTGAAGGTATAGATTCTAAAGGTATCATTGCCCAAAAAACCCTCATTGCATCTCCTTTGGTGAGTACTCAAGTGATATACATCCAAGACAATATCTATGAGTCACTTGAGATTGGTAAGCCACTGCCATTTTTCCTTTCATTTGGATATATGACTAATGTGATCAAGTCAACTTTTAATGATCCACCACGACATAAAATGGTGGATTATTTATTAACAAAACCTCCTTAAAAAAATGAGGTGCTATAGTCAATCTAATGACTATAAAGAAGTGCTTGTTGGGAGGCAACCCAACAATTTCTTGTTTTTAGTAGGTTTTAGTTATTTAATTAGTGTTTTTGTGTGTTTTGTAGGTGGCAATGACAAGGGTTCATGCAAATGATTTCAATTGCAAAAGTGTCTATATTGAAGTAAAAAAGGAGTTTTCATGTTCATTTGATGCATTTCATGCATTTAAAGTGCTTCATGTTTTTATTATATTAATGCACAATCATGTATTTCTAAGTGTATTTGGTTGAGCAAAGTACATTTTTATGGTTTAAAGTGCATTTTTCTTGAAGAACATGGAAACAGTTGAAAACCGGGTGAACGCGGAAACTTGATCAAGCAAAAAACTGGAAGAAAAACTGTAGAAATCAGAAATTTCTACAGCGAATCTGGCAAGATTCGCTGCCAGATTGATAGGGGAGGTGAAAAATTTTTTTGTTACTCACTGGCCAGAATCCAGCCGACAATCCGGCCGGATTTTGGCGGGTTTGTTGAACAAAAAAGGAATCCATTCACGGATTCCTCAATCTTTTCTTCTCTTCTTCTTCAAGTTACACACATACTCACACCTAAAACGCATACTACTCATCAAAATCACTCTTTTCACCATCAAATCTTCAAACTAACTTCACCAAAACACTCCTCTTACCTTCTAGAGAAGATTTCAGAGGTTAAACTTCTTCAAAAACAAGTTTTAATTCGGATTTGAGTTTGGCAAGAACAAGCATTTTAAACTTTTGAACTCTCCATTTGAGGCCGAATTAGAGCGAGATTTTAGGGGGTTTCTTCACCATTTGCATCCATAATCATCAACCAACGAGTCTGTGGTAACAAATCTTCACCAAAGTCTGCCATTTAAATTTTGCCATTTTTCACTTTTTTTCTAATTGTTGGGCAATTTCGAATTTCTTAATTTTGTAAAGTTTAGTGCTTTCCATTGTACTTATTGAGGTTATTGATGATTATTGGTGATGATTAACTCATGAACTTGTGATTATTTGGTGAATTTAGCAATTTTTAGCTAATTTTAAGGATTAATGTGATAGAAAATTTGTGAGAACCCGTAAATTTTCATATTTTCTAGGGTTTTATTTTATTTAATCGCACGTTTTTCTGTATTTTCTTTATTAGGAAATTTTCTAACTCGTTTTATAAGTAAATAGGGTTTTAAATCATTTTTCTAGTATAAATTAGTTCATGAGATTTTAGAAGTGTATACCGGGCGTGGGACCCGCTAGTGCGGAAAGTTCGGTAAAATTCGGCCAGTTAGGTTAAGTTTCGTATACCAGGATTAATTTAGCAGGTGTTAAGAGATAACTAGAGGTTATTAGATGAATTGGTGTGAGAGGGACAAAAGGATAGCCATGCATTAATTAAGGTGACAAGTGTCACCTCCCTATTTCATCTTGGACTTTGACTAATTGGCCAACTTTACCAAATAATCCCAAAATTCACCAAAAATTTATCATTTCTCTCCCTCTCTTGGCCGACTCTCTCCACAAGAAAAGAAAGAAAACTCTCAACTCTTTGGCTTCCAATCTTGCTTAATCCTCAAATCTAACCGATTAAACTTGGATTCTCTCCATAAAAACCCCTAGTCTAGTGGTTGCAAGGTTGGCTGTCAAGTGGTTTGGAAGATTAAGGTGCTAAATTGCTTCCTTTCTTGGGTTGGTAAGGTGAGTAGCCAAGAAATTCTTTCTTGTTCATGGTAATGCTAAATTGGTGCCTTATGGTAGTTGAATAAGTGATTTTTTGGATGATTTCATGACTTGTGGCGAAGATTGATGGATTTTTATTTTATGCTTGATTTTTCTAATTTCATATGTTTAGTGTTGGTTAGTCATGGATTGTTGGTTAGTTATTGTGTAAAATAGAGTTGATATATGTTGGATATGGTTGATTGTGCAAAAATTCTGGTTTGGGGCAAAATTTCCAGGTTAGGGTTTCAAACAGGCCGGTTCTGTCCAAATTTATTTGAGCAGGTTAGAAGCTGAATTAGTTTAAGGTTAAAACATGAAAGTTGTAGAGAATGATGTTTATAGTTGTCTACAAAATTTCAGCCCAATCGGAGCAATGTATCCTATGAAAAGACTGAAATACCCCTGCTGCCCTGTTTCTATCCGAACCTGATAATCCGCTTCTGTAATTGATTAGTTTGACCAGGACTACTACTGATTTGGTTGTTGATGTCTTCTTAAGAAATATAGCCTGGTCTCTTAGCTTTCGGATGGCTTTGGAATCACTCGAATTAGACTTTGGTAGCCTGAATTATGGTTATTTAATCAGAATGCGGTTCGTTAACCTGTTTATGCAGTTCTAGTTTAGTACATTGAACTTTTGACTTAGTTGCACTACAAACTAGACTGAGTGGTCTTCTTCAACATTGTAGCCCTTTCTCTTAACTTCAAAACGGTGTAAATTACACCTCAATCTGACAAGAATATCTTCAGTTGTGTTAATTCCGCTAAGCAACAGCAAATCTGCCTTTTGTTTCCCAACCCAAACTTCGTTTCCGCATATGTCCTAGTTTGATTTTGCACTTATACGTTCCATATGATTTTACTCTAGTGATATGTGGATTCGGTTTATGACTTGTATTCAAGCCTTATTGTGGCTCTAATTAAAGGTGTTTCATAGCTTGTGATTTGTGGGTGTTGAGATTTGGTTGGAAAGTAAAGAAAGACAAGGGACATGCTGTCAAAATTTTCGCGGAGCTTCTGCACAGTCTCGGGAAATTTGCTATATCTTGATGTAGGAATGTCAGAATTGAGTTCCGTTTATGGCATTTTAAATTAGATTCATAGGGCTATAAACCATGTAAATTTCAGACCCTGTTTATGTCTGTACCATTTATGGTGATTTTTCAAAGTTGACTAAAATATTGTACCTGTTCTGTCTTTCACTGGATAAAGCAGCAACTTGAGACTTGAATTTGACTGACTTGCGTTCTGAATCTTATGAGGGTGTTCTCTGGAAAGTTATAGCCCTTTGAATGTATTTTCCAACAGTATAATTTTTACTAATTTTGGACTTACAAAACTTGAGATATGATTTTTCATATAGGGTTGCGCGAAACTAGAAAATCCTGTTTTCCTAGTATCGATCTTACTTTCATTTTCTACTTCAAATTTGGAATTGGTCAGTCATTGTAGGTAGGATTTTGAGGTTGTTCATGCCTTTAGGACTAATCATTATTTTTTCACTCCAAAGTCACCTCTTTGCTTTACATTAATGGTTCATTTGGATAGGCACCTGACTTGTAATCGAGTTTTACTTGCGAATTCCACTTGTTAGGTCTTGGAGTCCAGTCTTAAGTGTTTGCCTTGATTGTTCTAGGAGGTGCTGGTGAGTAAAGCCATACTTGGGAAGGAAACTTTTGAAATTGTTTGATAAGGTGAGTGTCCCACTCCCGTGCCTTGTTGCTTAATTGGTCCATCTATACTTGAAATGTGTGACATGGATACTATGAACTCTGTTATTTTGAATGAGACGAGAGTGTATTTTATCACACTCGTTCTCTTGCCTGTGTTGTATAAACTAAAATATATTACTTGTACTTGTTATGAATTTGAACCTATTACTTGCACTTGTTATAAGGGAATTTGGAAGTGTGACCAACGACCTTCTTGTTAAACCTGAGCTCAACCTCATGGGGAGTTAATTAAATCGAGCCAGCAAGGGCTTGGTCGAGGTATTTGACAATCCATGAGTGCCTGTTTCTAGGGAATCTTTAAGTATTGAGACTCTTGATTCCGGTATACTCGAGTACTACCACTTTCATTCTTGTTTGGCATTCGGGCCCGGTAAGGGGGTATGATTGGTGAACGGGATTTGGCGTTAAAGTGGTGTTCTACTGGACTGGTTTCCTTATTTGAAAGTTGACGGAGGGTCAACGTAGTCGGATCAAGTACTGCAACGGGGATTTAGCTCCTGAGAGCCACCTGTATCCTTTCTATCTGAGATGTTTTGCTCCTCTCCTTATTTGGTACATGATACGAAATATGGGCCGCTTATAGGCCATGTTTCGGGCTGCAAGAGAATGAATCTTTTAGTAATAGTTTAGTAGTTTATTTTTCAGATTTCTATTTTATTTGGTAGGAATAAGTTCGGTCCAAGACCTCATGTTGAGTTGGATCCGATTTATAGAGTCTAGGCTCACTATTACTTAAGTTGGTTAATTAGCTTTTATTGGGTTATGTTGGGCCAGCTTAAAGCCTTCATTGGGTCGATTATAAGCTGTCCATTATTTAGCCCTAGCTATGATTAGCGAGTCAGTAGTTTAGTTGTCAAATCGAATAAGGAAACTTGCATTGTTTCCAACTTAGATTAGGTTTGCTTCTTTGTAAGGCTATAAATAGCCAAGTTTTGATAATTTAAGGGAGACACCTTTATCATAAAATACTTGAGAGAATTTTCTCCATCGCTTTCGAGCAACCCTTGAACAACTTAGAGTTATACTCTAGTGTTCTTGTTCGGCTTATCGATTCAAGAATTGCACTTGAATTGTGGCGCCTTCTACACTTGCCTGAGGTTCGCTAATTCGTCTGATTACGGGTTGAGATAATATCAACAAGTTCGTAGTCATGGGGATTAGAGGGGTCGTAGGGTTTCCGCTGCTACCGTTTCTTGCGTTCGAAGTCAAATCCAACAAGTGATCTTGGGTCGCGAATCTTCTCACCAACGAGATTCGTATCAGCTGGTATCAGAGCTAGCTTGTTGGTAACATTGTTTATCCCTCTTTCTGTGTTTTAATTCGTGTCCGTCTCGTTAAGTTAAAAAAAAAAAAAAAAACTCTTTGCACGTCGCGTTCTGTCCGTGAGTTTCTGTCCGCAAGCTTCCTTTGTTTTCAAATCTGGCTGTCATTGTTTGGTTCTGTTTTGTTGTCGCTTTCAATTTCTGGAATTCCTAGGAGTCACTTGTGTGGTGTCTGGATCATTTGTGTGTTCCATCGTTTGTTAACAAAAAAAAAAAAAAAAAACCGCTGGTGTCTTAGTTGTCGCATCTTTATTGCTGTTTTCTATTGACTCTTGGGCAACCTGTCCGTGTCTTGTTTATTGTTAATTTCTATTGAGTCTTGTGTGAAATCTGCTCGTGTCTTGCTATCTTTGTTTCCACCGTTTGTGTCCAACAAATTAAAGAATCAACCAGTGTTGATAGTCGTGCCCCAAGTCACACATAAAATACTGAGTCATTAGGAATTTCTGTCTTGCCGCACTTGCATTGATAAATCTGTCTGAATTGTCTCCTTATTGTTTGTGCGTGTCTATTGTTCAGTTTTGTTGTCTATTGCCTTCGTGACTAAGTTCCAAACCTGAGTTTAAAAAAAAAAAAAAAAACAGAAGCAAGATCCGAAGAAAAAATATTACAGCCGCAACTAGGGTCTTCTTCCTTTCTTGCCGCAACTAGGATTTTCCTTTTGGCGTTGAGTTGTGCGCCAATCTGCCAGGAATTTCGATCACTAGATGGCTCTAGTTTCTGTCCAGTTTGTAGTTTAATTCGTGTGGGGTCTTGTGTGTTTGGACTGTATACAAAAAAAAAAAAAAATGAGGAAAGCAGTCGCGTACCTTGAAGCCAAGTTGCTGGAATTTTTTTTTTGCTTGACTGTCGAACCTGATTTGCCTTCACACCTTGATAGTCTGTGTTGTTTCTTGCAAGTGGAATACCAAAACATACTTGGGAAGTTCAGGAAGCCGCACAAGAAAGGAAACGAAAAAAAAAAGAAAAAGGAAACCAAAAAAAAAAATAGAGAGAAACAGCCGCTGGAGGACTTCCAATCCTGATTGATTTCTAAATCCAAAGGGGTTTCCATTCTTATTGCTTCCTGATTTGTAGCCCCCACTTACCCATATTGATACCTTGGCATTTGAACCGCACCTCTGCATAACAAACAGACCCCAAAACAGCCCCAACCAGCCGCACCACACCTTGTTACCTAGACAGCCACACTACAAACCAGTTCCTAAACAAAACCCACCGCCCACTAGCACTTGTTTCCCTCTTTGGCTACAACACCTTGTGCCCCATTGTCAATTACTATCAAGGGCTAACCGACCCATTCTTCAGCATTCCACACAAAACCAATTCTCCATAAAAACCCCAGCCGAACCCAAGGCAGTGGTAAAATGAAATTCCAGTTATAAACATCCGTCTTAAGGACCAGGTTTTGTGTCTCAAATTTCCAGTTTTAAGTGTCGGACAATTGTTCATTATTGTGTCATTCAAGTAGTACTTCTTGAGTCAATCATCTAAGCACTCTTCCCGCAAATTTCCAGCATTATTTATTCCATTTTCCAGCCTCGTTTACTTCACTCCAAAGTTGATCGAACCACATATTAGTGGGTCTTGTGCGAAGCTAGTTGACTTCTTGGGGAAATTCTTCTAATTTCTTCAAGGGAAGCAAGCGGGACCTTGAGGACAAATTTGTGAGGACTACTTGAGGGAAAATTAGAGTGCAAACACGAGTGACGAGCGCATCCACGCGAGCTTGTGTGTTGTGAGGAATTTCTTTTCTCTGCTAACCAATTTTGCAGGTCACTTAACCATGCCTCGTGGAGTTGCATCTCATTCATATCATCAAGAATTCTTAGAGAACGAGCCTCTTAAGAGGAGGGGTTCCAAGCGAACTACTTCCAAGTACTCTAGTTCCACGCATTCCATCTCCGAGCATTCCCAACATGAGTTTCATTCACTTCAATAGGAAACGGATCATTTTCATGTCTTGTGCGTATATGACAGATATAAGCGTACTTGTAATGAGTATGAGGAGGAGCAAAGAAGTTTGCGTCGAGCATCTAAGCCAAGGTCTTCATCAAGCAAACGAGCATCATCTAAGGAGTGTTGTGGCAATCGAGTCATGAATTCTCGAATTGAATCAAAGCCTCGTGAATCAAAGGCTGATTTCCGAAGCCGGACTAAAGAATTAGTTGCCTCTATGATGGGAGAAATTAGCCAAGTGCTGAATTCATATTTTGAGCAACTTACTCATGAGTCAACCAATGGTGGTAAAGATGCTCCTTCTAGACCGCCATTGATTGAAGAAGTATCTATGATTGCTAGCAAGGAACTTGAGATTGAAAACCTTGAAGTCCCATCTACACAAGTTAGTTGTCTTGAGCTAGTTGAGAAGGAAGACAAGAGAAAAAGTGCGCTGACTTTGGAAAACAATGCGAGGGCTTATTTTTCTAACGACCTTACCTTTGTTTTGTTTAGCATTTCTTCTTTTACGCAGGTCAAGCAAGGAGAGATTGAGTTGATCATGGCATGTTCTATCCCTAAATCCATTAGTGGATATCAGAATTTTCATGGAATTTGCATCTTAAGTGTTGTATCCCTTTACTACCCATTGATATTCAACTTCACCCATGAGCCTGCTTTGCTTGTTGGGAGGGATAATGCAGTTTCAAAGGGAGTTCTTGCACTTGAATCCTGTTCTATGTCTTCTTACCATTTTGCAACAAGTGTTCCACGTGACGATCCATCTAATGAAGTCGATCATGTTCAAAGTGTTCTTTATTTTGTCAGTTGCATTATGGAGGGTCCAAGAAGATGTGACCTTGCTGCCAATGAACAATACATTTTATCTTGCATCATGGAATCGAAGCTATACGCGTTATCTTCCAGGCGTCGTTGGAGTAAAACGATGAGTTTTCCATGGCTGATCATGAGCATTTTCAAGCTGACCAAGAGACATGTGCATCGAATTATAATCATCATGACATATGCAAGTATCATTCAATCTAAGAAAGCCAATATGTGGAGATTTGGGGTTTCTTACTGCCACCTCTTGTTAGTATCATTCATTTCCACCCACGATTTGAGGACAAATCTTTTTCAAGAGGAGGGGAATGATGCGAAATATGAGCCACTTATGGGCCATGTCTCGAGCGGCAAGAGGTTGAACGTTTTAGTAATAGTTTAGTAGTTTATTTTCCAGATTTCTATTTTATTTGGTAGGAATAAGTTCGGTCCAAGACCTCATGTTGAGTTGGATCCGATTTATAGAGTCTAGGCTCACTATTACTTAAGTTGGTGAATTAGCTTTTATTGGGTTATGTTGGGCCAGCTTTATAAGCTGACCATTAGTTAGCCTTAATTGTGATTGTGATTGGTGAGTCATTAGTTAGTTCCTTTTCCTTTCTAGATTAGGGTTTTACTTGTAGCCTATATAAGGCACTACATTACGTCATTAAAAGGGGAGACACCTTTATCATAAAATACTTGAGAGAATTTTCTCCATCGCTTTCGAGCAACCCTTGAACAATTTAGAGTTATACTCTAGTGTTCTTGTTCGGCTTATCGATTCAAGAATCACACTTGAATTGTGGCGCCTTCTACACTTGCCTGAGGTTCGCTAATTCGTCTGATTACGGGTTGAGATAATATCAACAAGTTCGTAGTCATGGGGATTAGAGGGGTCGTAGGGTTTCCGCTGCTACCGTTTCTTGCGTTCGAAGTCAAATCCAACAAGTGATCTTGGGTCGCGAATCTTCTCACCAACGAGATCGTATCAGCGCACATCTTCTTGCATAAAATGTATGGTACATTGGCAGCAAGCTCACATCTTCTTGGATCCTCCATAATACAACTGACAAACTGAAGAACACTTTGAACACGATCGACTTCATTAGATTGATCATCACTTGGGACACTTGTTGCAAAATGGTAAGGAGGCAAAGGACAAAATTCAAGTGCAAGGACTCCCTTTGAAACTTCATTACTCCTCCCAACAAGCAAAGCAGGCTCATGGGTGAAGTTGTATATCAATGGATAGTAAAGGGATACAACACTTAAGATGCAAACACCATGAAAAGTCTGATATTCGCCAATGGATATAGGGATAGAACATGCCATGATCAACTCAATCTCTCCTTGCTTAACCTATATAAAAGAAGAAAAGCTAAACATAACAAAGGTAAGTTCGTTAGAAAAATAAGCCCTCGCATTGTTTCCCAAAGTCAGCGCACTTTTTCCCTTGTCTTCCTTCTCAACTAGCTCAAGACAACTAACTTGTGTAGATGGGACTTCAAGGTTTTCAATCTCAAGTTCATTGCTAGCATTCGTAGATATTTCTTCAATCAATGGTGGACCTATGTGATTAATTGAGCATGAAGTTCCTTGGTTCTTGCCTGTTATTATTTTGGGTACCTCATTGAGCGTAAACTCACCCCCTTCCCGTTATCTTTGTTTTCCTTGCAGGGAACAAACTATGAACTCATGGGTTTGGAAGAAAAGGGTCGAGCTATTGTATATGAAATTTTGTTAAGCTCTTTCGCAACCGAAACCCAAATTGTATTTTGAATAGTAGGAATACTTTGGCTTGTACTTTAGTTAATTTGTTCAAGACTTTAATGTAAATATATCTAAGTAAGTATTTAACCTTGTTTCTTAATTGTATTTGTTTGAGATGCTATGTTTTATAGCTCTGGTGAATGTTTATGTCACTGTTGGGAAGATCGGACCGGCGCGGCTTTTAAGCGAGGGAAGAAAGAAAATTTTGGCGGTTACTGTTCATTTTCGTTTCGTTTCGTTTTCGTTTCCGTTTTTCTTTCGTTGCAGTACTTAATTAAAGCATCATTGTACCTGAAGGTTAGGAATCATGTCTCCAATGTAATAGTTTCCAATGGATTGTTTCTTGGGTTTCTATCGTGCGTACTCTAGGGTTTACGATATTTGACTCCGTAGTCCTGGCGAGAGTTGGGCAGGCGGTCCGCCGAACCCTTTGGTTCGCCTTAGGGGAAGGTGGGGCTGTCACAAAATTTCTTGAGTTTATTGGATTGGAGAAAAGTTTGTGAGATAGGTGATTTGTTCTACGATATTTACATGCTAAGTTTATGCTTAATTTGCTTACCTCTTGATTTTCAGCTTGTTTATTTTAGAATTTTTGGTAAATAGCAAATTAATGACCTTTTTAAACCTAAAAATCATATTTAAGGAGCTATTTAGCATTTAATTTTGCTTATTTAGGTCATTAAGATGTGGGCGAGTTGTGTGTTTGTTTAGTTGTTTTTTCTAATTATTTGGACATTATTCCTTTTTGCACTCATATGTTTCATTTGAAAAATTAGAAGAGCATTTGTTGTTGATAGTAAATCTTGGTACTTACTTATGGTGTTGATTGATACTTATTATGTAAGTAAGTTAATGAGTTTGCTTCTTTAAAGATAAGGGTAAATGCGAAAAAGTGTTCGTTTTCCTTCATTTAACAATGTGCCTATTGGATAATGTTTAATAATTTTATTTAAGTACAATGGCTCACATTAAGAAAGTTGGGGTGAAATCTCCACCTCCCAAGAGAAAAAGATAAACTTCTACATCTATTTCTAGACCACAGTGTACAAAAAGAAAAGCAAGTAGACGACTTGTACTTGAAAATGAACCATCATCAGAAGAGGAGACTCAACAAGTAGAGCAAGAAGAGGAACAAGAAGAGCAAATTCCATATAATAGGTCACGGTTCACCTTCGCTGAAAATGAAACTTGGTATAATTCTCTAAGGGGAGCTAAGGTGTTAGTGGAGAAGGATGTCACTCCTGATGTTGAGGAGGTCTACCATCTCAAGGCCTACTTTGCTAAATTGGGATGGGAGAATTTCTTCAACTCACAAACATTTATTATGAAGAGATTGTCCGTGAATTTTATGCAAATGCAGAGACCAAGCAGTCTTTTCACTTTGACACAGAAGAAATTACAAGTACAGTATGAGGAACTAGCGTCCGAATCCATAGAACTCATTTGCAAAGCCTTTTTCAAGTTTCTGACGTTGGATATAAGGTTGATTTGAAGAAAGCATTTAAACCTCGCGATTTGGACTCATGGAACATGTTAAAGGTACTTGTACGTTTGGGAGTTGAGTACAAGGCCACTCGTAAACTTGGCAATATTCCATGCTAAATTCCTCATTTCTGGAGTCTCATCATCTTCTTATTTACTCGTTTGCCTCCAATATAATTCAAGAGCAAGTGGTACCAATGAAGCGCGCACAAGCGACATCTATTTCTTGGACAAAATGGAGCATGGCTTAGGCATCATCCAAGATATTCCATTAAGAAACATTATCACCAACCACAGGTGGGCTGTGATTCATAGTAATGATGTCAAACATACCTTCCCATATGCTCGCTTTTTTACCTTAGTATTTCAAAGGACTGGAGTTGATTTCTCTAATGCTACCCCTACATGCTTCAAGAAGAAAGATATATTTACATTGGATTTTTGCAAGTTTCTTTTGAAGATAAAAAACATGGGTGGTCCTTCAACCCAAGGAGATGCTCAAGGTGACATTCGACAAGAGGAAGAAACTGAAATTGCACGTCTTGAAGAAACTCAAGGTGTTGACACAACTACCCAACCGGTCTCAACCGACCCTCCTCCTCACATCCTCCATCATCACCTCAAGACACATGTTTTTTTCTCAAAAAGATGATAGATAAGCTGCTTTACATTAAGGTTGAAGTGAAGAAGAGTCGAAAAGAACACAAACAGAATTCCGAATGTCTTCATCGCATTGAGGCTAAACTTGACATTAAAGCTCCACTGACTCCACCTGACTAAGCGGCTACTTGAGAGAGTGCTCATCACCATCAACCCCGTCCATTTTCCAAATTTTGCATGTTTCTTTATCATTGCCTTTAGTCTTCACTTTTGGTAATTTTTAGTGTTTTATTAATCCTTTTTTGTATGAACTCATCCAAGTGATCCTCACTTTTGTTGTGGTTTTAGTGCTTCAGACTTTTTAAAGTTGGAAATTCATCACTTGGCCATAGATTTGGATAACACAAGTTCATTAGGAGTGTACTACTTTCTCTTACTTTCGTTATTTTTCCTTTCTCACATTGAGGACAATGTGAAGTTTAAGTGTGGGGCAAGGAAATATTTGAACTTGCATTCTAGTGCTTTGTGATGATATTTTGTGGATTTAATTGCGTTAGAAATATTGGAATTGTGCTTGAAAATATTGCCATATTGAACTTGTCTTGAAAATTTGGTTTATTTTGTCCATTTATAAGGGGAGATTCTATCAAAGTTTTTCTAAAATGTTTTCCAATATTTCACTATGCTCCAAAAATTTTTACAATTTTTGTCTTTGTTTTAAAAAGAGCCAATTTGTTCCAACTTTAAGTGCTCTAATTCTTCCACTTGTTGAAACTTTATATGTATTTTAGAAGATTTAGTTCTCTTTTGTCATGAAAATGGTTATTAGGCAATTAGAATTTTTACATTTTAGAAAGTATATCCTGTAAAGTAGGGATAATTATGCCTATAATTTTGCATGTTTAATGAGATTTCTCCTCTTTACTTAATTTTGCAGGTGATTGATATAGTCAATAAAAACTATACTCTTTCTTTGATTATTCTTATATATTTTCTATGAGAGAATGTCTATCTATTGTCTTTTACTTTTGGAAAAAATGAAAATGAAGAAAAAAGAGAAAGAATAAAAAGAATAAAAAAAGAGAAGAATAAGAGTTTTTGGTTTACTCCAATGATTCTTGTACCGAGTAACTGGGGGTTAGCATCTACAAATGTTGACATTCGCGTAAAAAGGTGCTTGAATTAAGAGTATGCATAGTAACTTGAATAAGTAAAATGTTGAGTAACCGGAACCTTCACCTAAAAGTGTCGATCTTCGAGACAAATTGCATTTTCACTATTCAAATAAAAATTGGTATGAATAAGTCCCTCTTTGTTGTGAAATTTGAGAAAAAGATGATTGAAAGAAAAGAATAGCTATAAATTGAATATGCGATTTGCTTGCTTGTAAAATTAGATTAAGGTGAGAGATTAAATTTAACTTGTTAAAATTAGGTATAATTATCTTCTTTTACTTGATATTATGAGTATTTAATGTAAATTGAATGATTGCATGATGATTATTTGACAAGTTATAAGGAGCTAAATTTGAAAAAGTGCATATACTGTTTCTATATTTGAGTCATTGTGATTCATTATGTGTGGATTGTTTGAGAACAAGCAATGATTCAAATGTGGTAGAGTTGATAAGTGACTAATTTAACCTATTTTTGAATGACATTTTATGTTATTTTTAGTCATTTTGACAATATTATAGGAAGAAAATGGATAATATTTGGCTATAATTAGTTTAAAATGCTCTTAAGTGATTAAATTAGGTTTATATCCCTTTTACTTACATTTTGCCCATAATTTTTATAGGAATTGAAAATATACTCCATTTGGATGAAAAAGAAAAGTTGACAGCTTTGACACATTTTTATTTTAGCTATAACATAAGATACAATGATTGGATTGAGATGATTCTTAAACCATTTTGAAGATAAGAGATAGGTCTACAGTTCCTGTGAAGACACCAAAATTCAGTTTAAAGGTTTTCTAGGTCAAAAAGCTGAATTACAGTAGCCAATTTCTATGGAAGAAACTGAAACAAGGCATTGAGTAGTCAAGGGTATTTCAGTCATTTCTCAGCCTACACGAATTCAAATGAGGTGATTCTTGATCCATTGATAACTCAAAGGGCTACAAGTTTTATGCTTTGTTCAAGAGTTAATTCAGCTTCTATTATTGAGAAAAGTTCAGTTAAAAGAAAAGCAAGCAACTTAGGGTTTTTCTCTCGGCTTGCTATTTTTAGCAACTTAGGGTTTTAGTTGCGTTTTTGGTTGGGCCACCATGGCCACTGGTCCCTCCTCTTCAAGGGAGGGAGCGCCGCCTTTGGCTTCAGATAAGGATGGTGGACGTCGGACTTTTGCTGCTGTCATCGCGACCAAGTCTGTGATGGGCTTCCAATCCAAATCGTTTGTGTCTTTAGTTTCCACGGATTCGCGCGTGCAGACTGCTGTTTCGACTCACAGAGGGGAGCTGGCCGTGACCTTCGCTATGGAGGATATTGTGCGCATGGCATCACCCTTTGAATATGTGTTGGTGGGGAAGTTTTCTCACGGTCAGCCGCTGATGGAGGAGATTAGAAAATTTTTCCAGACCTTGGATTTAAAGGATGATTTTTCGCTGGGGTTGTTGGACCGCAGGCACATCTTGATTCGGTTGACAAGCGAAGCGGACTACTATCGTGTATGGGCCAGGACCATTTGGTACATACATGAGGTTCCGATGAGAGTGTTTAAATGATCAATAGATTTCCATGTTGATAGAGAGCCATTGGTTGTTCCGGTGTGGTTTGCGCTTCCGAAGTTACCAGTGCACCTGTTTCACAAAGAGTGCTTATTCCCTATAGTCTCTTGCTTGGGTAGACCTTTGTGCGTGGATGCTGTGACTGCGAAGGGGACGCGATCAAATGTAGCTCGGGTTTGTATAGAGGTGGATTTGATGAACGATCTTTCGAACAAGGTCTGGATTGCATTTGGTGATAGGATGGGCTTCTGGCAGGAGTGTGACGCCTCCACTTCTCCCTAAGGTGAACCAAAGGGTATCCGTGAGACGCCTGCCTAGCTCTCGCCAAGACTCAAGCAAATCTATTCAAGCTTATTACTAGTCTACACAATACAAGTAAATAACTTAAATATAGTAAATGCGGAAGCGTTCAAGCTTAACAATAGTCATCTATTATCCGACCCGCACGTCGAGTGTTCAAAGTACATCATAAATCCCAAATATACATTACGCCCCAAAAGTTACATTTCAATTCCAAAAGTACAGCCCAAAACCAAGGCATAGCCAAAATATAATAGAAATCCTAAACAAAAGTACAACAGGAGGGTTTCTCCAATACATCTCTAAGTTCAATCCTGTTAAGAAAAACAAGTCTACAGGGTGAGCAAAATGCTCGTGAGGCCAAGAACACACATGCAAGCACGTAGTCCAAATAACAATCCCAAATAACAGTTTAAGAGATAATTACAAGTAATTAATAAAGCCAGCGAAATTAAACAGAAACAATTTAAGGATGTAGTAGCTCTCAGGAGCTAAGTTCCACTTGCTGTGTCGATGACATTCGTATACCTCCCCGCGGTTACACTCCATCAACCGAGTTGGTATTTTCAATCCGTAAAACTCCACTAATTTCCCATCCGTCCACCGTACACCGCTCCGGGCCCGCACGACATTTATAAGGCGATACTCCACGAGTATGCTAAGCAAGATCTCTCAATAGATCAAACTTATCATGTGAATCTCATGGCTCACCGAGATTCCCGACCAATCCCATGCCGGCTCGAATTCCAAGGTTGGCCTATGAGTTTGGGCGTCCCCCATGTACATGTAAATGTCGAGGAGATTCACTCCAACGACGTATGCATTCATAGCATACCAAGTCATGTATACAAATATTTGACAGGTCCAAGCATGTAATTCAAGATATGTAAGTCAAGCAAGCCAAGCCAAGCATGAATCAATTATTTCAAATGAGTACGAGTGCGACAAAGTACACACTAGACTCCATTTTATCAAAACCAGGTAGATTAAGCAAAACAAGCATGTATCAAGTTCACAGGAGTTCAAGTAAACATGCACTTGACACTCACCAAATAGTAAGTAGTCTCAACCGAAATTTAAACGTTCACCGTGGGATCCTCTTGAGGGTCCTCGTGCGCGCCTGAGCAAATAATAGTGAAGTATCACTCATATATCCCAATTATCATGGAAGATTGTACTAGTGTACAATCTAAGGAAATTTCATGAAAACGGACCTCAATTACTCGTAAATCAGGGTTTAAATGGAGTTTCTTAAAGTACAAGGGTAATCAAGCTTTCATTTTGGAAAATCAAGTATAAAACGTTCAAAAAATATTGAAGGAATAAGGAGTACTTGAAAACTCCCTTCCCTTGGAATTTGGAAAAAACTTCAGGTTTGATACAATACTTTGAAAAATCGTATCTTACATTCCACGAGTCAAAAATTGGAAAACTTGGTACCGTTGGAAATCTCTTTGAAAGTACTAAAAGTTCTTAGAATACACTTTTCTAAGATTCCAAATGAAAAACATTCAAAAATGAGCTCAAAGTCACTGTTTTGGTTCATAAGGCAGATTTAAGTTGGTTCTTGGCCAACTTTGAAAATTCGGCAAAATTCACTTGATTGAAACTAGCCTTTGAAATTTGCAAATCTAATAGTGTTGTAATTTAAGTTTACAACAAAATAAGCAGAACAAGAAACGGAGTTTCGAGCACCGAGATACGGCAGTTCAAAATTTGGGAAAATTCGAAACGGCTGAACAAATTTCCAGATTTGAGTTTCCGACTTTGGGACTTTAGTTAGATATCGAAATGGACTTCGATTGGTACAAAATTTGGCAATATAATACTCTAATATAAAGGGTATCCCTCTATCAAAATTTAAGGAAAAATACCTTCGGAAAGTTAGTCAACCAAACAATCAAAGTTTTGAAAAATCCTAAGGCAGAACTGCCTTGAGCTTTTTCATTCTTCATTTCCAACATTTGGCCCAGAAAATCCTTCAAACATGGCTCATTTGTATAGGAAAAGCCTAAGGAACATTCATGGTACATTTGATAAGTGTTTTAACTCCACGAAATTCAATTGGCAAGTCTACACCAAGTCTAACATCTATTTTGCCCAAATTTTAGGGTTTTCAAGAACAGGGCATGTTTCGTATTTTGATCACAAATCAATCAATTCAAATCCGAATTAAGCATGGTTGGTGGCGTGGGAAAATACATTCATAAAACTAAAATTTCACAGAAGAAATCGTTTTTGAAATTCAGCACCCAACTAGCTCAAATTCGAGCCTCAAGTTGTACCCTCTGTACTTCGTTCCAGGAAAATAGAGAAACAGGACAGTCATCTTAAAATGGTTGGTACAGGCTACTCGGGTGGAACTAGGGGTTGTATTTTATACCTTGGAAAGCTGGGAATATCTAGTTTCAAATGCCACCAACCGTACTTGATTTTGACATCGGAGCACAAAGTTATGGACGAAACAAGTAGACTGTCTGATCATTACGGGAAAAATTTTCCAGATTTACTAGCTTCACGAAATTAATCTATTTGACCAACCAAACCTCAATATTTTTCAATGAAATTTTATACACCATCTATACAACATATAAACATCATATACCAGCCATTAAATCCCCGAAATTTCACAGAAATAGGTACGTTCAAAGCAGGGGCAGAATCGGAACTTTTTACCCCATGCACTCCTTGAAGTTTATATTAATAATACACCATTAATCTACCATTTTGAGTACTAAACCAACATTAAATCCATCATCAAGCATGAGATCAGCCCTCAATACAACGGTGGGAGTTCATAGAGCCCACCCATTTCATTTTACGCCATAAACAAGCTAACCAATGGCATACTAGAGCTTAATCATGCAATATAATTTCCACAAGATAAGATTCTATGAGTTGATCATTATGTACCTCCTTGGTGTGCAAAGACTAGAAATTTCGGCCCCCCTTTTGTCCAAGAAAAACCGTGAAAGCTCCCTTCCTTTATAGCTTAAGATGATCCTCTAGTGTAGAGTTAAGTGTTCTCCAATTTTTGTGTGAATTGGGTGAGTTTTTGTGAGGTTTTGTGAAGAAAATTTGAAGAACAATGGTGTTCTTTTCCCTTGAGTTGGCCGGCCAAAGAGAGGTGAGGAGAGAGAGTATCTTGATCAAATTTAGCTTCCTAAGAAAGATTCATTTGTGTGGCCCATATTTGTGCAAAAGTCAACTCTCTAATAGTGCGCGTACGCGTGCGTTTCGTGCTCAATTCCTCTTGCATTTGTTTCATTAGTGCACTAAATCTTTAATGTACTTATATTCATACGAATATTATTCACTCTTAATTGTCCCAAAATAATAGTCTAAAGTCCCTCAATTAATCGCGCGCGTGAAAACGCGTATTTTCAATTTAGACGCGATAAAGTGAAACTTTCGAGAAATTCTTATAACGATCGTACCACTAACTATCACTTTAGTACTTAAACCTAAAATTACCTATTTTAGGACCATTGTACAAGTCTCCAAATTTTCGAGTTTATTGTACTCCCAATTGGCTAAAATTTCAAACACGTTTTCAATATTTTCATTAATTGAGTTTCTAAAAATTAATTTTTGATACGAGTCACTTTAAAAATATAATGAAGTCATAATTCCATGTATTTAAATCTAATAAGGTTAGAAAATAATAATCGGAGCAAATATTCAGATAAATAATTAAATGAGCAAAATAGGAATCGAAAATATAGTTTTTTACGAGTCCTCACATCCTCTCCCCCTTAAGAAAATTTCGTCCTCGAAATTCACCTTGATTGGCAAACAAGTCTGGATACTTCTCTCTGATCGTTTCTTTAACTTCCCATGTTGCTTCCTCAACTCCGTGGTTCCTCCAAAGAATTTTTACTAGTGGTATCTGCTTGTTCCTCAATTCCTTCACCTTTCGATCCAGAAATTTCACTGGTTTCTCCTCATAGGTCAAAGTCTCATCAATCTCAACATTTTCCGGTCGTACGACATGAGAAGGGTCCGGATGGTGCTTCTTAAGCATAGATACATGAAACACATTATAGATTCGAGATAAATTCGGCGGTAATTCCAACTTATAGGCTACACTCCCCACACGTTGGATAACCTTGTAAGGCCCTACAAACCTCGGCTATAACTTCTTTCCTTTTCCAGACATCAAACTTGCTTTCAAAGGTGTAATCTTGAGAAATACCAAATCTCCAACAGTAAACTCCAAATCCTTTCTCCGATTATCGGCATAACTCTTTTGGCGGCTCTGGGCGGTCTAAATTCTTTGGCGTACCAACCTTACTTTCTCATTAGTTTCTTCAATCCAAGATACTGTGGTTGGGTCTAAGATTTTCCGTTCACCTATTTCGTCCCAACAAATTGGAGACCTACATTTCCGACCATAAAGTGCCTCATATGGGGCCATCTGAATAGAAGAGTGGAAACTATTGTTGTAGGCAAATTCCACTAAAGTCAAAAACTTACTACAACTCTCTCCAAAATCCAGAACACAAGTCCTTAATATGTTCTCAAGAGTTTGAATTATCCTCTCAGACTGTCCATTAGTCTAGAGATGATAAGCGGTACTAAAGTTCAATTTAGTCCCCAATACCTCTTGCATCTTTTGCCAGAACCTCGAAACAAATCTCAGATCCCTGTCAGACACGATATTTATAGGTATTCCATGCAATCTAATGATCTCATCCAAATACAACTTGGCCAGCTTCTCTAACAGGTATTTCATATAATCGGTAGAAAATGGGCCGATTTGGTTAATCTATCCACTATCACCCGAATAGCATCATGGTTTCTTTGTGTCCTTGGCAATTCCGATACAAAATCTATGGTAATATTTTCTCATTTCCACTCAGGTATCTCCAAGGGTTACAAAAGTCCCGACGGTTTCTGATGTTCGGCCTTAACCTGTTGGCAAACTAAGCATGTTTGGATAAATTGGACAATCTCCTTCTTCATATTCTCCCACCAGTAAAGACTCTTCAAGTCCTGGTACATTTTATTCCCTCCAGGATGTACCGTAAACTTCAATCGGTGTGCCTCTTCTAAGATTTCCTTCTTAAGTCCTTTATCCTTTGGCACTACTATCCGATTCCGAAATCTCAATATTCCATTTGACCCCAAATTAAAATCCTTCTTATCTCCCATTTTAACATTTTCCACCCACTTTTGCACTTCAGTGTCCTTTTCTTGAGTTTTCTTAATGCGTTCCAACAAAGTGGAATTCACTACAATATTCCCCAGAATGACCTTCCTCGATTCCAGTCGAGAATTCCAATAATTAATTTCTTCCAACAACTAAAATTCCTTAACCATCAATCCAGCTACTTGCACTTGACGGCTCAAAGCACCGGCCATTACATTGGCTTTCTCGGGATGATATATCGTACAATCATAGTCCTCCAGAAATTCCATCTATCTACGTTACCTCAAATTCAGCTGCTTTTGAGAAAATAAGTACTTAAGCCTTTTGTGGTCTGTAAAAACCTCAAATGTCACCCCATACAGATAATGCCTCCATTTCTTCAAAGCAAAAACCACAGCTGCTAACTCCAAATCATGAGTCGGGTAATTCCCTTCATGCGGTTTCAATTTTCTAGAGGCATATGCTATCACTCTGTCATTTTGCATTAGAACAAACCCCAATCCTTCCTTAGAAGCATCCATGTAAACCACAAAACTATCATGTCCACTTGATAGAGCTAACACAGGTGCTCTTGTTAACCGTCTTTTCAACTCCTGAAAACTTTCCTCACACTTAGAACTCCATACAAACTTTTCATTTTTCTTGGTCAATTCAGTCATGGGTCCAGCAATTTTCGAAAAATCCTGGATGAATCTCCGGTAATACCCTGCCAATCCTATAAAACTTCGAACTTCCGTTGGGTTTTCCAGTCTTTTCCACTTTGAAATAGCTTCAACCTTAGTTGGATCCACTTTAATCCCATCCTTAGAGATTATATGCCCTAAGAAAGTCACTTCTTTTAACCAGAATTCACACTTGCTAAACTTAGCATATAATTGGTGTTCCCTCAAAGTTTGTAAAACAATCCTCAGGTGTTTTTCATATTCTTTCACATTCTTAGAATACACCAAAATATCATCAATGAACATTACCACAAATTGATCCAAATAAGACGTAAAAACCTTATGCATTAAATCCATAACAGCGGCAGGTGCATTTGTTAACCCAAAATGGCATCACAACAAACTCAAAAATGCCCATACCTTGAGTTAAAAGCAGTCTTGGGTATATCCTTCTCCAAAATCCTCAATTGATAATAGCCCTGTCTCAAATCCAAATTCGAGAATACTACCGCCCCTTGCAATTGATCAAATAACTCATTAATATTGGGCAACGGGTATTTATTCTTAATTGTAACATCATTCAAACCTCGGTAGTCTATACACAGTCTCAGACTCCCGTCCTTCTTCTTAACAAACAAAACTGGGGTTCCTCACGGTGAATCACTTTCCCATATAAAACCCCGTTCTAACAAGTCTTGTAGTTGCAATTTCAACTCCTTCAATTCGGTTGGGACCATTCGATATGGCGTCTTAGAAATAGGGGCTACTCCCAGAATTACATCAATCTTAAAGGCTATTTCCTGTTCCGGGGGTGGGGACTCCAATTCTTCAGGAAAAACATTGGAAAATTCTTTCACTACAGGCATGTCTTCCAAATTCATCTTATCATTAGAGGTGTTGATAAGGAAAGCCACATATCCTTGAGCTCCTTTACTTAACAACTTTTTAGCCCGGATCCCTGAGATAAATGCAGACGAAACTAATTTACCCATTACATCCAGTTTCAGGGTTGCTTCTCCTGGAATACGCAACTCTACAATTTTCGTCCTACAGTTTAACTGAGCATTATAACGGACTAACCAATCCATCCTCAAAATTACATCATATCCCTTAATCGTCAAACCTATCAAATCAACCAATAATTTTCGTTCCCCAATCTAGACTTTACAATCTCTATACACCAAGTTAGCAAATAGACTTTGATCCCCAATAGGCGTTTTAACCTCTAGATCATATGGTAACTTAATTGGTTTCAAGTTTATCCCACTCATGAAGTTAGGGTTTACAAAAGAATGTGTAGCACCTGGATCAATTAAAACCCTAACTAAACGGTGAAAGATTGGGATTGTATCTTCTACCACCTCAGTCGCCTCAGGTTGTTGATAATCCAGTGCATAAACCCTGGCCGGTACTTTCGGTCAGCTCCCTTCGGCACTGTTTGCTTAGAGGCTGACTTTTCCGGTCTCTGAGTATCACCTCCCGTCTTCATTTTGTTTGGACAGTTCGCGAGCTGGTGCTCGGTACTACCGCAGGCCAAGCACTTTCCAGACTTCCTCCAACAGTCATTTTCAGAATGGTTGGATTTTCTGCAGTACCCACATGTAACTTGAAGGGTCACCGCTGAACCACTAGAAGGCGCTCTCCTTGCCTGTGTCAGTCCACTACGACCTTCTCTAGATAAAACTCCCCTCGAGACTCCAGCAGTTCTTGTTCCTCCCATTCCTCTTCCCATTTTGGAAGGTTGTGCACTCTTACTAGTCTGCCCAGACGCAGAGCTAGAGAAATTCCTCTTTCTATTGTGAAAGTCCCTCACTTGCAGTCTTGCACTCTCAACCCTTTGTGCCTTCTCTAAAGCCTCAGTGAACGTAGAGATCTGGGCTGCAGCCAAACCCTCCTGAATTTTCACATTAAACCCCTGTACAAACCGTCTAATCCTTTTTCGCTCATTGGTCACCAATTCGGGGGCATACTTAGAAAGTTTACTAAATTTCCCTTCATACTCCGCTACACTAAGGGTTTCTTGTTTCAATTTGATAAATTCATCCTCCCTCTTCCCCTGGATTAAGGGTGGAAGAAACTTTTTATTAAACTCCCTCGTAAAATTCTCCCAAGTCCATGGGGTTTGAACTCTTTCCCATTTTCCTTTCATCATGTCCCACCAAGCACGAGCTACTCCCTCAAACTAGAAGGCTGCAAAATTCACTCGCCTATCTTCAGTGTAGTCTAAAGCAGCGAATATGTTGGTTATCCTTTCTAACCAATTCTCCGCTACCTCAGGATCAGGTTCGCTAAGGAACTTAGGCGGGTTAAATTTCAAGAACCTCTCTAAGGCTCTATCCTCTCCTCTTTCCTGACCCCCAGGTTGGTTGAACGGTCCAGGGTCTTGTCTATCAGCTAAGCGCTCTAGTATATCAGTCATTCTATTAATAGCAGTAGCCACTTGATTACCCTCAATATTTTCCTGACCTTGGGTCAGTCCAGTTGCCGATCCCTGGTCATCCCTTTGAGGTTGGCCTGTCTAGTCCCTCGCCCATGACCTCGACCACCTTTTAGTCCTTCCATAACCTAGGCGTGCCTAGTGCAAGAAATAAATAAATAAATTATGCGATGCAAAGTAGAGAGCAGGAACCAATCAAGAAAACATTGGAAATAACAATAATTTACATTTATTAGCATATCAAGTTCATACAATTAGCAAGTCATGGGGTAGTCACAAAAATATAGCACACAAATGCCACAAGAGTACTTTTAGTCACAGAAGACTAAAGTAAAAGCAAGTGCTTCCAAAAGTAAGCCACACAGTCATGCAAAATACAACGGCCTTAGCACTTAGCATCACCCCTGCTAATTCTAACTGTACTAGTCAAAAGAGTCAATCGCTAGGGACCTAGTCCACAGTAGAACTATCAGGAGGAATCTCCTCCTCAGGATCCTCCTCCTCCTCAGGGCTCTGAACTACACCCATCGCCTCATCCAGTAGCCTAGTGGCATCAGCTAGGATCCCGAAAACTCTATCACGAACATCCTCCCTCAACCTAGTAAGCTGAGCCCTAGTGCTCTGGAGCTCCTCACGAACCACTGCAGATGTGGCCACCTCGCCCTCGAGTACCTCCTCTAGTTCAGCAATCCTCTCACCCTGAGCGCTAACCATCTGTCTAAACTCATCCACCTCAACCTGTAAATCCCGATTAATATCTACTAACTGACGACGCTCGTCGTCCAAGGCCAGTACAACGTTGTTTGGGTAATCAAAGGTCACCCTACAAGCACATCGGGGGTATCGAGTAGCAGGCGAGTAGCGTACACAAACTCCCCCACCTAAAGCTCGGTAGTAGATAGTCTTAGGAGGCACTACATGACCATTTGCATGGCCATTCCCTTTAACTGTCGGAACTCCATTTCCATTTTCCATCCCTGCAAAATAATAGCATTTTTCGGGTTAGAAATTTAAATCACTATTTAGTTCGGATGTCGTTTATGCATGCCTAACCTAATCACTAGTATGCTACAAATACCCCTTAAGGTGCAACTTAATTATCCGGTCTCACGTCTTAAGGATAGAGTACCTAATATGTCTCCCATATAGATATCTAACCTAGCACTAACCTAGCGCTCTGATACCAACTGTGACGCCCCCACTTCTCCCTAAGGCGAACCAAAGGGTATCTGCGGGACGTCTGCCCAACTCTTGCCAAGACTCAAGCAAATCTATTCAAGCTTATTACCAGTCTACACAACACAAGTAAATAGCTTAAATATAATAAATGCGAAAGCGTTCAAATTTAACAATAGTCATCTATTATCCGACCCGCACGTCGGGTGTTCAAAGTACATCATAAATCACAAATATACATCACGCCCCAAATGTTACATTTCAATTCCAAAAGTACAACCCAAAACCAAGGCATGGCCAAAATAGAATAGAAATCTTAAACAAAAGTACATCAGGAGGGTTTCTCCAATACATCTCCGAGTTCAATCCTGTTAAGGAAAACAAATGTACAGGGTGAGCAAAACACTTGTGAGGCCAAGAACACACATGCAAGCACGTAGTCCAGATAACAGTTCCAAATAACAGTTTAAGAGATAATTACAAGTAATTAATAAAGCCAGTGAAATTAAACAGAAACAATTCAAGGATATAATAGCTCTTAGGAGCTAAGTTCCACTTGTTGTGTCGATGACATTCGTATACCTCCCCGCGGTGACACTCTATCAACTGGATCAGTATTTCCAATCCGTAGAACTCCACTAACATCCCATCCGTCCACCGTACACCACTCCGGGCCCGCACGACATTTATAGGGGGATACTCCACGAGTATGCCAAACAAGATCTCTCAATAGATCAAACTTATCATGTGAATCTCATGACTCACAGAGATTCCCGACCAATCTCATGCCGGCTCGAGTTCCAAGGTTGGCCTATGAGTTTGGGCGTCCCTCATGTACATGTAAATGTCGAGGAGATTCACTCCAACGACGTATGCATTCATAGCATACCAAGTCATGTATACAAGTATTTGACAGGTCCGAGTATGTAATTCAGGAGATGAATCAATTATTTCAAATGAGTACGAGTGCGATAAAGTACACACTCGACTCCATTTTCTCAAAACCAGGTAGATTAAGCAAGACAAACATGTATCAAGTTCACAGGAATTCAAGTAAACATGCACTTGACACTCACCAAGTAGTAAGTAGTCTCAACCGAAATTTAAGCGTTCACCGTGGGATCCTCTTGAGGGTCCTCGTGTGCGCCTGAGCAAATAATAGTGAAGTATCACTCATATATCCCAATTATCAAGGAAGATTGTGCTAGTGTACAATCTAAGAAAATTTAATGAAAACGGACCTCAATTACTCGTAAATCGGGGTTTAAATGGAGTTTCTTAAAGTGCACGGGTAATCGAGTTTTCATTTTGGAAAATCAAGTATAAAACGTTCAAGAAATATTGAAGAAATAAGGAGTACTTGAAAACTCCCTTCCCTTGGAATTTGGAAAAAACTTCAGGTTTGATACAATACTTTGAAAAATCGTATTTGAACAAAAGCGCTTTCAATTTTACTTGACTATTACTATACCCAAATTCACTTGTTTTACTTTTTCACAAAATTTATATATATATATATATATGTATACACATTTTGAACTCATTTGAGAATCGAAATCAGATAGAGTTCAAGTTCGAATCTTTTTTTAGAAACATGAATGCCTATTTGTTATGAATCAGAGAATAGAAATGATCGGGCTTTATGTACTAGTAAAGTTAACTCTTGGTTTGGATATAAAAGGGTGGTAAAGGTGTTGGATCACAGGTTATGCGAATATGAACCTACATGTCTATTTATCTTTCTTAAAGGTATTTTCTAAAATATACGTTTTACCCGAACATAGATTTAACTCGAAACTTTAAGGAAAAGTGTTGGAACACCCTCCATGTATATGTTATGATTATTATGTGTGTGTTTTAAAATTCATAAATTAAGTTGCATGATTAATCTTCTTAAATCTATTTGAGAGATTTGAAATATGTATTGATGATTGTGGTTAAACATTATTTGAAATCTCTTACTAAGAAAATTTAGTTTTGGATCATGAAGAAATTTGTATCTTTAATTCTAATTTTGAAAATTGTGAATCCCATTTTGCCACAGATACATTCAAAATACATCAAAAGTCTTGACTTTATCTTGTAGGTCATGATTGGTTTGATTTAGACAAACCTTTGAGGAAAAGGATTCTGGTCCTACTAGTGCGTAACAGTTTTTAGTCGGGGTTTGGAACTTGTTTCTTATGGCGTGTAATTTATGGTTTCACTACATACGTGAGTAAAACCTTAGAACGGAAGTACATATCATTATATCAAGTGGGTATTAGGAATAAATATCTTTTACCTTGCATAAATGAATCATTTGAGTATCTACAAGAGAATGTAGTACTTTCCAAGTTAGATTTAATACAGGACTACAACTAATTGAGGATTCTAGAGGAAGATGTGATTAAGGCTAGTTCATCAGAAAAGTAAGCACTTTGAAATTCAATTATGCCATGGGAGTAATGAATACACCAGTAGCATTAATGGATTCGAGTCTTTAAGTCGTATTTGGGTTAAAAATTGGCAGTAATACTCATAAATGACTTGGGGACTACAATAAGATATTATTGAATGTAAGGTTTCGTTTCGTACTTTCGATATTTGCATACATGTATACGGAACCAAATATGATTTTTGAAGTTATTGATTCTTGAGGGCTCTTACTATCTATTTTGAAGGATTATTAGGGTTAAGGTCTAGTAGGACAAAACTTGTGTGCTATTAAGATCTTATCGAATCTGATCTGCGAGATATTTAAAGTTCATTGCGTATATCAATTTAAATGGCTATTACATCATTCGTTCTTGAATTGACAAATTTCTTCAGGCAATTGAATCTGTGAACCGCATGAAAGAATTGTTATCTCGCTCGTCGTGAACAGATTAAGAATACAAGACTTACGTCATATTTAATGCGGAATAAGTTTTACAATTCGTAAGAGTGGGATGCAAAAGTGACATCTAGAGTTTTGAGTTAAGATATGAATTTCGAGGACGAAATTCTCTTAAGGGGGAGAGGATGTGAGGACCCATAATTTTATTATTTCAAAATATTGTTAAATTAGTCATTTTAAAAAATATTTCGTACTCGAGTTACAAAAAAAAAATAATAATAATAAATAAATAAAAAATAAAAATAAAAATACTAAAGTACATGAATTTCTCGAAAATAAATTTTACCGATTGGTTCTTTACGCGCATATTATTTTAATGCCCAAATTTATTCAAGATGAATTGCTTATCGTGATTTTATTGTTATATATATATATATACTTGGATTATCATACTTTAGAATTTTAGAATCGAATAAATTGAATTTCCAAGTTCAAACGAGAAAACCCTTAAGTTTGACCTTCATACACGCGCGTGGCGAAAAGGCCCCGACAGGCACATTAATTTGATTAATTGGAGATTTTAAGAGCATGATATTAGACTACTAGTAATGTGCTAGGGAAATTAGCTCAGAGGTTTAGTGCACAAAAGTTGCAAACGAGCGCGAAAATTAGACACGCGAAGACCCTAAATGGACCTAGCATGAGTTGACACTTAGACTTAACCATTAAGTCACCAATTCTCTCCACTTTCATTACAACATCTGATTGCACATTCGCGCCTCTCTTCACTCTCTCTGTTTGGCCGAAAATAGGAAGAAAAAGGGAAGAAAAATCTAGCCAAAATCCTTACAAAATTACTTCAATCCACTTCCAAATTTCATCATCCATTAGAGGGCTTTGATCCTAGCTTGGAAGAGGGGGCTGTTCATCGATTTTCTTGGAGGAATTTCAGTCAAAATTTCTGCCCTAAAACTGTCCAACTAAGTTCTTGAGGTAACTCACTCACCCACACTTCAATCTTGCAAAATTATAGCTCAAATGGAGCAAAGGTAGCATGGGTTTGCAACCTATGGCAGAATTTTGATTGATTGGTTGAGTAATTATTTTCTTGCAATTTCATGACATGCTTGAGGGCATGAGGATGCTTATTGGTGGCTGATTTGATGAATTAACATGTTGTGGTTGTTGATATTGTGCTATGTTACATGTATATAGACTGATTGATGGAATGAAGTTGGAAGAAAGTTAGAAATTTGGAGAAGGTACTATCTGAAATTTCTGACTTGCTGCCGACTTTCTTGTTTGCTGCTGCCCTGTAATATCGAAAATTTTCTGGTGCTAATTGAGCTTCTAAATTGGTGTAGATATGTTGTGCTATGTGTATTGTGGTTGTCTACCAAAAATCAACCCAAATGGTTGGTTAAATTTTGAGTTACAAGTAAAGAAGCAAAACTGGAACAAGCTCCAGAATTTTCTGACCAGCAACATTTGTGTAGCTATAACGTTTTGTTCGTTGATCGAAATTGAGTGCTGTTTGTGGCATTTGAAAGTAGACTCTTAGAGCTTTAAAATGGTACCAAGCTCATTTTCTAGTTCATCCCGAGCGATTCGTGGCAAGTCTTGAAAGTTGGCTGCCTGCTTATTACTGTTCATCCGAGACTGTCCAGAAAATCCATTTTGCTGCTTGATTTTGAACCACTTATGTCTGGATTTTGGAAATGATTTCTTCTACAAAAATATAGCCTTGTAAACCTAGTTTCTAAATCCACCAACCGTTTTCAATTTCACTGAGAATCGAGTGAGATACGGCCTAATTAGCGAAGTGCATTAAATCTGGAAATTTCAAGGGAGAGTACGGTCCGAATTTTCTGTGATTATTCGAAAATGTTTGGGGCTGAATTAGCCTTAGCACATAACATCAAAGTTGTATAGAATTGAGTTTAAATTATTCCTGTAAATTTTCAACTCAATCGGAGCAGGGTAGCTTGTGAAATGACAAAATTACCCCTGCTGCCCTGTTTCTATCAGAAATGATAATCAACCTCTGTAATTGGTTAGTTTGACCAGGAATATTATTGAATTGGTTGTTGATGTCTTCTTAAGAATTGTAGCCTTATATCTTCGCTTTCAAATGGCTTTGGAATCACCTGAATCGGAGTTGTGTGTGCTGAGTTATGATTAACTGAATCAGGACTGCCAGTAATTGTGTTGGTGAGCTTCGAACTGGAAAATCTGGGGGCTGTTTGGGTAAATTTGGCTAGGTTAGGGTGGGACCTGAGTTGAGATGTCTTCATGAGAATTGTAGAGCTATGTCTTAGCTTCGAAACGGTATGCTGTTTGTTTCAATCCGATAAGTGTAGCTCGAGTTGTGCTTAAATTACTAAAAGGTGACAGTGATATGTGATATTGAACTTTGTGTTTTAGGAATTGGATTTGGACAATAGTCAATTGTGGTGAATGGGGATCATGAGCGGTGATTGGTGAGTGTTCCTTATTTGTTAAAATCTTTCCTCAAGTATTTTAGTTAAATGTGCCCCTTTGCTTATTTAAATGTAATTGCCGTTACTAAAAGGGTTTGCTAAATAGATTTGTGAATTGTATTCTCTTTATAAGGTGTGTGTGTACTTTATCACACTCACCTAAGGACATGTGTTTGATTTGAGCAATTGGAATTTATTGTATTAGCTGCCTTATGTGATTAAATGTGATTAAATGAGACTTAGACGGGGGTGTACCTTGTCGCACTGGATTTCGGTCTCAATATTTCGATATTGGATGTGTGATATGTGATTGGATGTATACATGTGATAAATCTTGTTTTATTACATAATTGGCTTGTTAATTATTGCAAGGTATTCCTTAATTTGGATGGATGAACTGGTGTGTTTAAGTATAGTAAGAGGAAAAATTTCTAATTGAATCTTTCATGTTGGCCGAAATTTTTTAGACAAAATCTCAGATTTTTGGAGCTTTTATTTGAGTTAAAGTTTTGCCAAAATAATGGATTTTAAGTGTATTTGGGTTGATTAAACCGATTAGCTCTTCAAAGGAAAAGAAAGGAGTGAACTTGTTAAAGTGAAAACTGGAAATTTGCTTTCTGGAACATCAGGCCAGTTTCGGGAAAAAAGTTATCTTTTGGTGTCTACCACTCCAAATCGAGTCCTGTTTGTTTGATTTGAAACTAGACACATAAGGCTACAATCCATGTAAATTTCAGGGGCTAACTCATTTTATGTGATTTTTGGTGATTTTTCCAATTCCGCTGGAAAAATAGAATTTTCCCTGCCCTGTATTTTACTGTAGCAGTCTATTGATGGAAAAACTGGGCAAAATCTGTATGGAATCTCATCAAGGTGTCTTCTACAAAGTTTTAACCCTTTCCATTAGGTTTCCAACAGTATCAACCTTGCAAATTTTGGACTTGTAAATATTAAGTTACGATTTTCTAAAGGTTTCTGCCATAAACCTCCAGTTTCCTGATTTTTACAATAAACATGAAAATGACTTGATATTTTTGCTTGGCCTTGAATATGCACGTGAATGATCGTGATTATACATGTCTCAGGTGAATACGAGAACTCCGAAGAACTCGTTTAGCCGCTTCATTTTTTTCTCTCTCTCACGACTTTTGGTGAGTATCAAGTGCATGTGAAGTGTTTAAATGAAATGTTTCTCGTACTTGCTAGTTAATGAGGCTAGGGTGTACTTTATCGCCCTTGTCCTCTCTTTCATGAAATTGCTTGCTTGATAAGTGATACGTGTTACATGTGAATGCAAATGAAAGTGGTTTTCGTGAGCATTGAGCGGCAGAATGTATCATGCCCTTTTAGGGTAGGAGATACCGCTCATCCCGTCTCAATGCTATGACCAAATCTTGTCGATTGGAGTTTCGTCTCATCGACCTAAAAGTGAATAGGGGGGGACGCCCCAACCCATTGGCTAGCCTTGTAACTCGAGCCGGCAAGGGTTTGGTCGAGAAACTTGGTGAACCTTGGGAAGTGTTATAGCTTGATCCAAATAAGGGGTCTTGCTAGGTATACTTGTTAAGTGATACCACCTACATGCTTGTTTGGTTACGGATCCAAAAGGGTGTCATGGTGGCTGGAGGTAGTAAGTGGAGTTCTACATGGATAACTGTGAAAGTTGACGGAGGGTCAACTACCGAGCTTGGATCGCGCGTGGATTAGCTCCTGAGAGCTCCCGTATCCTTTTATTGTGATTAGATTCCCTAGTTGCTTAATGTTTCGCAGTGACTTGTTACTTGAGTTATTGCTTTATATTGTGTCTTTGCTAGCATGCTTGCATGTTTTTTTTCCTTGGTCTCACTGAGCATTAGCTCACCCCAATTTGTTTTCCTTAACAGGTTTGGAAGTGGAAGTTCAGAGGCTTAATTAGTGACCCCCCCTTTGGGTAGAACTAGTCGTTATCTGTAAATCTGGGACTCCATAGTGTAAAACTTATGATTATTTTGGGCATTCGGTATAGTAAAAGTACATTGAAAATCTTGGATGTAATATATAAGCATGAATCGTTCTTTTATATTTTAGAGTACATGAATGTTTTAGTGGCGTATTTCATGTGATATTGGAGTTTAGTTTGTAATTTACTTGAAGATTGTAGTGAGTCCCGGCGAGAGCTGGGCAGGCGGCCCGCCAAACCCTTTGGTTCGCCTTAGGGGGAGGTGGGGTCGTCACAATGGTGATTTTAATGTTGTTATTGGGGAGGAGGAAAAGAAGGGGGTGGCCATTTACAGTAGCTGAGGCAACTGATTTTGTGGCTTTCATGAGTTCTGTTGGATTGGTTGATGGCGGTTTTTCAGGTTCGCGATTTACCTGGTACAATAATCGCCATGGCCGCGCTAGGATCTAGAAATGTTTGGATCGCTTATTGATGAATGTGGAGTGTTTTGATGCTGGTCTGTCGATTGGTATTACTCACTTGGCACGTCACCCCTCTGATCATGCACCATTGTTACTCTCTGCTGGTACAAGGTTGGATGGTAAGCCCCGTCCATTTCGATTTATCAATGCTTGGGCGGATCGTGATGATTTCTTGGCGGTGGTGAGAGAGTCCTGGCAGCAAGAGTGCGGTGGGCCTCCGATGCATGTGCTTTGTTCTAAGTTACAGAGACTCAAGTGGCATCTTCAATTGTAGAACAAGAACTACGTGGGAAATTTTTTGGACAATGTAGCAAAGGCAGAAGAGGAGGTTGGAAGATTAGAGAGAGGATTAGAGGATGGGGGTTGGAGGGGATGCATGCGGAGCTACAGCAGGCGCAGGCCTCGTTGAGACGTGTGTTAGCCATGGAGGAGTCACTGTGGAGGCAACGAGGTCTGGTCAAATGGCTGGCTTTAGGTGATCGTAACACTAAGTTCTTTCATTCGGTGGTAAAGCAACGGCGTATGAACTCGATTATTCATCGAATTCAGAAGTCTGATAGGGGATGGGTTAATGAGGATACGCTCATTGGCGAGGAGGCAGTGCGGTATTTTTCATCATTATTCTCATTGGAGGATGCCCCTGGGATGCAGGATGTGCCCGATGTTATTCCCCGACTGGTATCTATGGAGGACAATGAGCGGTTGGAGGAGGTTCCGTCCTTGGAGGAAGTCCGGCACACAGTTTGTGAAATGGATAGGGATAGTGCTGCGAGTCCTGATGGTTTCTCCAGCCGGTTTTTTTCTGCTGCTTGGGAGATAGTTGGGGTTGATGTGTTTAATGCTGTTCAGAGTTTCTTTTGCAGCTCTGAGCTTCCCAAACGAATCACTGCTACGTCCATAGTGTTGTTGCCAAAGGTGAAACATCCAAAGGATTTCTCACAGTTTCGCCCAATTAGTCTATGAAACAAGATCTTCTCAAAAATTCTGACCCACCGGCTGGCTCCGATATTACCTAATCTCTGACAATTATCTTCTAGCACAGGAGATTATTACAAGCATTTAGCGGAAAGCACGCAGGGGTAACGTCGTGTTCAAGCTTGACATGATGAAAGCTTACGATAGGATGATGTGGCCTTTCTTGATAAAGGTCCTTCGCTCCTTTGGCTTTGGAGAATACTGGATTGATATGGTCTAGCGTGTTATCTCCAATGTTTGGTTTTTTGTCATTGTTAATGGTTCTCTATGCGTAATTCAGCTTGGGGGCTCCGCCAGGTGAATCCTTTGTCGCCTGCTTTGTTCATCATCGGGGCGGAGGTGCTTTCTCGGTCTTTAAATCAGTTGGTGCATCGACGGGGGTTCCAAGGCTTTGGGGGTCCCACGAGGCGGTCTGACTATTACCTATTTGGGGTATGCTGATGATGTGCTAATTTTCTCAAGTGCGGCCGCCACTGCTCTCCATCTGGTCATAAGGGTTTTAGACGATTATGAGGCGTCATCTGGCTAGTGGGTGAATAAATTGAAGAGTTGTTTCTTAGTTCATACTAACTTGGATAGGCCGAGGAGGATGGTGATCCAGCGGGCTACGGGGTTCAAGTCGTGCTCCTTTCCCATCAGGTATCTAGGGTACCCGCTGTATTATGGTCGACGGATAAAGGAGTATTTTGCTAGATTATGCCAGACTGTGGTGAGTAAGTTTGAGTCCTGGAAGAATAGGTTGTTATCTCCTGGGGATCGGATTGTTCTATTGAAGCACGTCCTCTTTGCTCTACCGGTATATCTCTTAATAGCTGCTTCATCTCCGAAGTCTGTGTTTAGAGAGATTGAAGGGCGTTTCTCAAATTTTCTTTGGGGTGAGTCAGAGTGGGGTCACAAGTGTAATTGGATCAGGTGGCTAAATTTATGTGTGCCAGGGGAAGAAGGGGGCTTGGGGCTTCATCGTTTGGAGGATATTTATAGCGCTTTTTCCATCAAGCTATGGTGGAGCTTCTGTTCTTTGTCATCTCTTTGGGCGACCTTCATGAAGGCTAAGTACTGCGCGCAGGTGCATCCTAATTTGGTAAATCGCGATGGGGGGTCCCAAGTTTGGAGACGGATGGTGGCGGTGCGGCACCTTGCGGAGTTTCACATTGGATAGATTGGGCGATCTGGGAGCTCAAATTTCTAGTTTGACAACTGGATTGGGACAGGTTCATTGGCTTCGCAGCTAGATAGTGTGTCAGACCATTTGGTTGCTGATTTCGTAGAGAATGGACATTGGAACGTCCCGCTTCTGCAGCAATGGGTGCCGCACGAGGTCGTCAGTGAGGTTGTTCGGGTTGTGGCTCCTGTAGGTCATCTCCCTGATTTAATGGTATGGAGACCATCACTATCGGGGCAGTTTACCCTACGGTCTACATTTCACCTTGTGAGACGACATACCAATAACTCATTCATGTCTCGATGAATATGGCACCCGGTGGTCCCTTTGAAAATCTCTTTCTTCTTATTACGTCTTTTACGGGGTCGCATACCGGTGGATTGTTGCTTGATGAAATTCAGGGTTCATGGGCCTTCCAGGTGTGGGTGTTGTCCATCTCCGAAGATCGAGACGGTTGAGCATGTTTTTGCTACTAGGGAGATGGCATCACGCGTATGGCATTTTTTCGGGGATCCAGTGGGCATATCCTGGCATGGCTCATCATTTCGTGTATGCATGGCATCCTGGTGGTATGGGAAGTGGGGTAACCGGCAGCTGGCTTTTGTGCATCATATTCTTCCACTCCTAATTTGCTGGCATCTATGGAAATTCAGAAACCGCATGAGATACGAGGGGGTTCGACTACGGTTTGCCAGGTTGTGCTACTTAGTCTTGTCCGACCTTCTGGAGCTATTTACACTGGTTTTTCCTCAACATAGGTCCTTTCTTGCAGATTGGGTGCAGTTCTATGCAGAGATTTCAGGGTGGGTTCCTCGAGTGTCCTATACGCTAGTGCGGTGGTCTCAACCTTCGGGGGATGTTATCAAACTCAATACAGATGGGTGTTCCAAAGGCAATTTTGGTGTTAGTGGAGGAGGAGGGATACTTTGGGATGGAGGTGGCATTTTGCTTTTGGCGTTTTCCTGTTATTCTGGTCATGCTACTAGTCTTCAGGCCGAAGTTTGTGCGCTTCTGTTTGGGGTTCAACTATGCGTTCAACATGGCTTTGGCAGGTTAGATGTCGAACTAGATTCACTCGTTTTAGTCCACATTCTCCTAGGCAAGGCTAGATCTCCTTGGGGTGTTTATCAGGAGATACAACAGTTGTTAGACTTGTGGGATCACTTTTTACGAGTTAGCCATTGTCTCTGCCAGGCAAACCAAATTGCAGATGCTCTATCAAATGTCGGTCGTGCTTAGGGGAGAGAGGAGATCTACAATTCCTCGTCAGCATTACCTCCGGAGGCTAGAGGAGCCATGTGCCTAGATAGGATAGGGGTTCCATCTGTTAGGCGATTTGTTCATGACAGGGCAGATTGTAGAGGCTGGTCTTCATTTTGATCAATAAAGAATAAAAATTTTAAAAAAAAAAAGAGAAAAGTTCAGTGGAATTTGATGCAAAATTGGAATGACCTTAAAGACTGAACAGAAATTGCAAAGAGAGATAGGGGAGCAATCCGCCTAACAATCCGGCCGGATTCTGGTCAGAAATGGCTGCTCTCCACTTACACAACTTGTTTTCTTCTCCAATAATTCACAGCTATTGATGGACGTGTGACAACCACTTTGCAACTATAAAAGTGATGTTTGAAACCTCATTTCTTGACTAAATTCATCTATAAATAGCCATTGAGTTACAAGATTCAAGAGAGCTTGGAGAGTACAAGAAATACTGTGACAGCCCCACCTCTCCCTAGGACAAACCCTAAGGTATCAGCGGACTGCCTACTCAACTCTTGCCGGGACTCGGTCGATCAAAGAACTAGCAACTCAAGATAATCAATGAAATATCTTCCAAACAAAGAGTGCAAACCCTAATTGAAATATAATCGTCACACCAACTTTTCAAACTTAGAATATAGAGCTAAATGTCAAACTTACCACTCCACATTTAATTTACATACATGCGTCAAACTTACGAATTCAAGCTTACAATAGTTAAAAGTAAGGTCTTCTAACAAAAATTACAATCTGAAGTACAAGTTAAGTAAAAGATAAAGTTATGAAAGCTCTTGCCCCTATGTCCATCCCACATCTGTTTAGGAAAACAAAAGGAGTGGGGTGAGTTAAAACCCAGTGAGGTTCCAAATAAATAGATAAGCACATAGCCAAATAAAGATGCAAGGTAAACAAGTAAACACAATATTGTACTACAACAATTTAATCACGGTTCAATTCAAGGATACGGGTGGATTCCAAAAACCAAAGCCACTTGAGCTTGATCATACGAGAATCCATTGACTCTCCGTCAACGTGATATGTTCTTCGATCAACTTGTTTTGAGACACGTAGTATGTTTGCCCAAGGATCTAGCAAGGTTGTCCAATGCTTGGATTGTGGAAACCTAGAGCTTGATCACCAGAGCTTGATCAAGTAATAGTTGACACTCCGTCAACCTTCAAGTAAGTAACCAATCCAGTAGAACACCACTTACACTACTCTCCGTCCACCATTCACACCCCCTACTGGACCCAAAATCCTCAATAAACACGGGTGGTAATACTCGAGTATACAGATTAGTCGAGGAGATATCGCTCCACTCAACATAACAAACGACCCATGGTTCGTTATCTAATCGACCAAACCCTTGTCAGCTCGACTCGATTAACTAGCCAATGGGGTTTGGATCCCTAAGAAGTCGATGAGATAATCTCTCCTATCGACGGAATTAAGATAAAAGTATGGAGACGGAAATGAGAGGCACCTCCCACTCGGATTGAGTGTGGTACATACTGCCGCTTCACACTTACAAATCAAGTACAAGTATATCAAGTTAATTGCAACAATAAACAAGTATAGATCATGTTAGGGCAAGTGCGATAAAGTACACTCTTGCCCGATCAACAAATCTCATATCAATTATGTACAAGTATTGTGAACAAGTGTCCAGGTCAACCAGCTATTTGGAAGCACTCACCCAAAATGTGGTGCCTTTACGAGTTACGTTCGGATATTACTCCGTGTGCGGAGTCCAAATCTGCGATAAAATATTGTTTAAGAACTTTTAAAAGTAACTAAGGTTCGAAACTTAAACGTTTTGTTCAATAAGAATCAAGAAATTGAAATTCACTTGGAGAATATTCGTGAAACACTCGTTTGCTTTTCAAACTATATAACTTTGTAACATTATATTTGGAAATGTCATTTAAGTCAAAAGTACAAAGAAAATGTATTCCGAGCAGTCATTATTTTATTTCTCAAGGTTACAAGTTCGGCCAAGTCCTTACTGATATACCTCGATAAAAGAAGACGCAAATATCCTAGATGGTTCAAGCAGTAATCACTCTTAACCGTTACTCAAGTTGCAAGTATGTCTACCTAGCCCTTGAACGTAAATTTGGGCAGCACGCCTTTTGTATTTTCCTATTTTCAGTCATTTATGGCTTCATTCTTTTCCTCAATCAAACCCAAAGTTACACACCAAACAATCTCATTTCAATAGCCATTCAATAGGCTCAAGGTAATACAAGTACAAAATCAAACTAACGACATGTGCGGAAATGAGGTTTAGCAAAAGACAGATTTGACGTGTTTTTTGCGTAACGGACACAACTGAGGCTACGCTTATCAGATTGGGGTACAACTTATACCATTTCGAAGTTAAGACGAAGGCCTACAATTTTCATGAAGATCACTCAGTCCAATTTGATACGAGCTCGACCCAGCAAGAACCTGTCTTGAAGAACCGAATCGATCAGGCAGCGGAAGGATCTATCTTGATCAGGTTATTGAACAATAACTACCTTGCTAGATCTAAAGAGAACCTGTCTCTAGAAACCTAGTGGATTGGTTATTGGCTTGAAAGAACAAGATGATGTGATCATCTTGCCTTGAACACCACAAGTATCCAAGCTAAATACTTGATACTGTTCAAGAAGAAACTCAAGTTCCATCAAGGAACTCCATAAAAGGAAACAACTCACTTTTTATTAATTCATTTTCAATATCTTATCCTCAATATTTAAATAAAGTTGGCTATTTATAGCCTTACAAGACTCAAAACCCTAATTTAAATTGGAAACAATACAAGTTCCCTTATTTGACTTGACTTCTAAACTTGACACAACTTCCTAAACAAATTTGGAAGCAATTAACTACTTTTTTAAAACTCTAATTTAACTAGAGTAGGAAACTAACTAACTCAAATTGGCTTAACTATGGTCAACATGACCTTAGCCTTTATTCCCTAATTCAAACAACTTACTTAACTCTCAAATTAACTCTAATTAACAACTAACATTGCTGAAAACTCAATTAAATAAATGATAACAAGAAATACGCATGACACGGGATTGGATCTTCAATGATTCTTGAGCTCGATTGCACCATCAACCATCATTGGAATGTGAGGACTTGTAAAATGAATTTTCTTGGACTTGAAAGGAATCCAAATCTTCATGTTCTCATTATTCCCCTCCTCTTGAAAGACGATTTGTCCTCAAATCGAGTGCTTGCTTACAAAAGAGTAACTCGGACAATGTCTTGACATATGCGACCCAAGAGGCATGTCTGCCTTTTTTTTTTTTTGTCCGAATTGCTCTCCTGAAAAGAGATGACAAGTGGCGGCCTAACTCCCTAAAATATAGGAAAAGATGGCTGAATCTGAGGATAAGATGAATGGGCTAAGGAAAACTCTAAAAATTAGGAGAAGTGGTGGCTAAAATGTAGGGATAGATCTTTGTAACAGGTTAGGAAACTGGGTTGGGAGTGTTTTGGGAATGATTAGATCGGTAGGTTCTTTGGAAGTCAATCAATATTTGAAAATCAATCAAGATTTGGAAACCAATCAAGACTTAGAAATCAATCAAGATATCAATCAAGATTTGGAAACCAATCAAGACACAACTCACTTTGGAAACAAACACAAGGAAAAAAAAATCTTTTTTTTTCGGATGAACAGTTCTGCTACAGTACTATGAACAGTATTGCTACAGTAGCGGGGGATGAACAGTACTGCTACAGGCGTGAACAGTCTGATGAACAGTACTCCGTGAACAGTTCCTTTTTTTTTTTTTTTTTGCTTTTGACGACTCAACACAAGGTTACGATTTCACTTGGAAGAAATTCAATGGGAGTTAAACCCTTGAAAAACCTGTTTTCAAGAACGTAATCACACCAAAAAATTTCAACCTCGATCAATCACAGGGTAGGTTCGACTCAAGTGAAAAAAATCAAGAAAACAAAAATCAAAATTTTTTTTTGTTTCTTTTAAATCAAAAGGCGACTAGGGTTTGGTTAGAAAAATAAATAGAAAAAAAGAAAACAAAAGGATATTAATCTGAATCAAGAGCCAAAGCTCTCATACCAGATGATACGAGCTCGACCCAGCAAGAACCTGTCTTGAAGAACCGAATCGATCAGGCAGCGGAAGGATCTATCTTGATCAGTTATTGAACAATAACTACCTTACTAGATCTAAAGAGAACCTGTCTCTAGAAACCTAGTGGATTGGTTATTGGCTTGAAAGAACAAGATGATGTGATCATCTTGCCTTGAACACCACAAGTATCCAAGCTAAATACTTGATACTGTTCAAGAAGAAACTCAAGTTCCATCAAGGAACTCCATAAAAGGAGACAACTCTCTTTTTATTAATTCATCTTCAATATCATATCCTCAATAGTTAAATAAAGTTGGCTATTTATAACCTTACAAGACTCAAAACCCTAATTTAAATTGGAAACAATACAAGTTCCCTTATTTGACTTGACTTCTAAACTTGACACAACTTCCTAAACAAATTTGGAAGCAATTAACTACTTTTTTAAAACTCTAATTTAACTAGAGTAGGAAACTAACTAACTCAAATTGGCTTAACTATGGTCAACATGACCTTAGCCTTTATTCCCTAATTCAAACAACTTACTTAACTCTCAAATTAACTCTAATTAACAACTAACATTACTGAAAACTCAATTGAATAAATGATAACAAGAAATATGCATGACACGGGATTGGATCTTCAATGATTCTTGAGCTCGATTGCACCATCAACCATCATTGGAATGTGAGGACTTGTAAAATGAATTTTCTTGGACTTGAAAGGAATCCAAATTTTCATGTTCTCATTATTCCCCTCCTCTTGAAAGACGATTTGTCCTCAAATCGAGTGCTTGCTTACAAAAGAGTAACTCGGAGAATGTCTTGATATATGCGACCCAAGAGGCATGTCTGCCTTTTTTTTTTTTTGTCCGAATTGCTCTCCTGAAAAGAGATGACAAGTGGCGGCCTAACTCCCTAAAATATAGGAAAAGATGGCTGAATCTGAGGATAAGATGAATGGGCTAAGGAAAACTCTAAAAATTAGGAGAAGTGGTGGCTAAAATGTAGGGATAGATCTTTGTAACGGGTTAGGAAACTGGGTTGGGAGTGTTTTGGGAATGGTTAGATCGGTAGGTTCTTTGGAAGTCAATCAATATTTGAAAATCAATCAAGATTTGGAAACCAATCAAGACTTAGAAATCAATCAAGATATCAATCAAGATTTGGAAACCAATCAAGACACAACTCACTTTGGAAACAAACACAAGGAAAAAAAATCTTTTTTTTCGGATGAACAGTTCTGCTACAGTACTATGAACAGTATTGCTACAGTAGCGGGGGATGAACAGTACTGCTACAGGCGTGAACAGTCTGATGAACAGTACTCCGTGAACAGTTCCTTTTTTTTTTTTTTTTTTTGCTTTTGACGACTCAACACAAGGTTACGATTTCACTTGGAAGAAATTCAATGGGAGTTAAACCCTTGAAAAACCTGTTTTCAAGAACGTAATCACACCAAAAAATTTCAACCTCGATCAATCACAGGGTAGGTTCGACTCAAGTGAAAAAAATCAAGAAAACAAAAATCAAAATTTTTTTTTTGTTTCTTTTAAATCAAAAGGCGACTAGGGTTTTGTTAGAAAAATAAGTAGAAAAAAAGAAAACAAAAGGATATTAACCTGAATCAAGAGTCGAAGCTCTCATACCAGATGATACGAGCTCGACCCAGCAAGAACCTGTCTTGAAGAACCGAATCGATCAGGCAGCGGAAGGATCTATCTTGATCAGGTTATTGAACAATAACTACCTTGCTAGATCTAAAGAGAACCTGTCTCTAGAAACCTAGTGGATTGGTTATTGGCTTGAAAGAACAAGATGATGTGATCATCTTGCCTTGAACACCACAAGTATCCAAGCTAAATACTTGATACTGTTCAAGAAGAAACTCAAGTTCCATCAAGGAACTCCATAAAAGGAGACAACTCTCTTTTTATTAATTCATCTTCAATATCATATCCTCAATAGTTAAATAAAGTTGGCTATTTATAACCTTACAAGATTCAAAACCCTAATTTAAATTGGAAACAATACAAGTTCCCTTATTTGACTTGACTTCTAAACTTGACACAACTTCCTAAACAAATTTGGAAGCAATTAACTACTTTTTTAAAACTCTAATTTAACTAGAGTAGGAAACTAACTAACTCCAATTGGCTTAACTATGGTCAACATGACCTTAGCCTTTATTCCCTAATTCAAACAACTTACTTAACTCTCAAATTAACTCTAATTAACAACTAACATTGCTGAAAACTCAATTAAATAAATGATAACAAGAAATACGCATGACACGGGGTTGGATTTTCAATGATTCTCGAGCTCGATTGCACCATCAACCATCATTGGAATGTGAGGACTTGTAAAATGAATGTTCTTGGACTTGAAAGGAATCCAAATCTTCATGTTCTCATTACAATTTCTAGTGTAACCCAGTCAAATTCCCAGTTCACAGAACCAAATTCCAACTAACCGGCCAGTTAACCGTACTACCTTCAAATGGCCATATCTCAAGTTACCAAAGTCCGTTTAAGGCATTCTTGGAGGCGTTGAAAATCTAAGACAAAGTACTAAAACTTTCATGTTTTGGAAAATGGCTAAATCAGCACGGATCATAGTGAATAGACACGGTCAATTGGATGAACTATTTAAAACTGATCACTGGATGCATCCTAGGGCAGTGAGGGTATTTTGGTCTTTTCATAGGATACGTTGTTGCGATTGGGCTGAAATTTTGTATACAACTATAAAATATCATTCTATACAACTTTCATATTTTATGCTAAGGCTAATTCAGCCTCTAACATCACGAACTGGAACCGGACAGAATTGAGCTACAGTTTTCCAGAAATCTGAAATTTTACGGTTTCAAAGTAAACTTTCTTCATTTCTTGCTTCAATCACTACCACAACCTCTTATATAAGCTTAGATACAACATATATTATCCAAACAGCAAGTATAGGTAGAAAATCATTCAAACCCTAACTCATGTAACTCAAGAACATACACTATATCCATCCAAATCATTATAATAGCTATCATCCACCACAAATAAGGTGCTATGCCAAGTTAAGCAAGATTAAGAGTAAGAAATGGTAAATCAGCATTATTACCTTACTAAAGTTACTTCCAAGAGCAGCCCTTGCTTTTCCTTCCAACTTTCACCAACATACCACTAGCTAAACACTCAAAGAAAGTTTTAATCGGATTAGTTTCTTGTTTCCTCACTTATGTGACTCAAACTCAAAATGGATTGGTGTATCTCTCCCTTGGTTTTTCTCTCCCTCTCTCTCGGACAAAGCAAGCAGAAAATGATGAAGAAAGGAAGCTAAATGGTGATAAGAAGGCAAGACAATTTGGTCTTGGTCAAGGCCCTAGATGGCGAACAAGTGGCATCACCAATTTCCACTCATTTTTTTTCTTTACCTTGCAAATTTGGTCAACATTTTCGGCCAAAGCTAGCTGAGAATGAGGGGATATTTTGCACAAATATTAATGAGCTTATGTGGTAAAAAAGTGGTGATTAAGTGGTGTGTTCAATCGGTAGTGCACGGTACACGTCGGTTCGCACCGTTTTTCCTTAAATCACACTTGCTAGGGTTTTTACTTCCTATTTACTAACTTTTTATCATTGTTTCTAATCACATATTATTTCTCACCTAAGAGTCACTCTTAAGTACCAAATTTGATTCTTACTCCGTACCGGATAATTACACTACAGATACACGAAAAATCCTATTTCACCTCGAATTGAAATCGGACAGGAAAACCCTAATTTCCTATGACCATTGGCACTTTTCTAGGGTGATTGAGTCGTAGGATAGTATAGAATAATAATTGCCAAATAATTTTCAAATAAAAGGGAATTTTTAAGAAAAACGTGAGAGTTTTACAATTCCATAAATTGAATTTAGGGTTTCGGTTGAAATATGAGAAATTTGAGAAAACGGTCAGTCACAAGTGAAACTAGGGTTTTGATTAGATTTTTAGGGTTTCTAGTCTTTTAAAACAAAACAAGGTTTTAAATCAAACCCAAAGAAATAACTTAAGTTTCTTCTTTAAAACAAAATAATGTTTTTCTTAAAAATAAAAATAAACTAAAGAAACCGTAATATTCTCTTTGAGACTAAACAAAAAATGATCCTAAAAGTTGGGGTATCACAATTCTAGTTATATAGCATTCTATCTAGTCTCTTCCAAATACGCGTATGCCCCCTCTATTATTACACAATGTGAACTTTGAACCCGAGAATCTAGCATCTTGTACTCCAGCCATAGCCATAAATAGAATAAAATCCAAACCTTTCCCTAGATGAAAAGGTAATCCACCTCTCTTTTCCTCCTCACTGAGAATGACATTGAAATCCCCTATTAGAAACCATGGAGGATCCACAGGATTGTCTACTAATAGAGACGACCAAAGCGACATTCTTTCCTGCTTAGTACACTTTGCATGCATGAATGAAAAGACCATAGGGGCAGATAATAGTTGTGACTGGATTTTAATTGACAAATGCTGACTAAATTCACTCATTTGGTCACAAACAAGTGAATTCTGATAAAACACCCATAGAGAACTCTCACTATTGACAACACATCTATCCATTCTCAACTGTAAACGTATCAAATGAATACCTATTGGAGACAACTTAGGTTCACAAATAGCAACTAATTGAATGGAAGACTCAACGATTAGACTTTTTAAACAATGAAAATTTGCGGCATGCGAGATACCCCTAATGTTCTAGAATAAGAAATTAATCATCAGACAAAGCTGCAAAAGAGTTATTGGAAAGTTTTGACTTAGAGCGTAAAGATTGATCACTAGAAAATTGGGCCCGAATACCTTTGCACTTAGGTTGCATGATCATTTTATAGCCCTTCTTCCCTTGAACCTTTTCCTAAACCTGTTGAATAATAGGATCTAAATTAAAAATATCCACAACCAAAGAATCAATGTCCCTCTATGCAACTCCCAATTCACCACGCGAAGACAAATTCCCAGCCCTTTTTTTTTTGCACTAACAACCTCTTCCTCTTCCACTGCTACACCTAACTCTACTCGTGTAAGATCCCGCATAGATTACCACCCTCCCCACCAGCCACAGGAGCAATATCAGTTATGACAACCAGAGAAGAAGAGGGCAATTTGACTGGAGTTTCTGCTGAACTGTTTTCAGGAAATACCGATGCATCCAAGGTAACAGCGTCACTCCCTAGCTTTGATTTCTAGGTTTGCAAATCCTCAACTACCCCTACAAGAGAATTTGTTGTCTCATTAGAAACTGCACTTGACTGCTACTCATCATTGCCATCTGGAACTCCCGTACTCTCCTTCCCCACTGAGATAGGACCCGAATGTTGCTCCTCTGACATATGCTGCACCTCTGTATAAGCAACAGCAACTTGGTACTGTCGCAACCTCAGCTATAGTTTTCTGAACCTGCAATTCACTAGGGACAAAAGCCATCATCTTGGGTTGAGAAACCACACGATTATTCTTCATCTCTTCCCTTTCTACCCAAAGTTCTGGATGGAGAAGATGACACATATTCTGATCATGCCCTTGCCGAAAATAATGATAACAATATCGTGGGATGTTTTCTGGAACTAGATTCTGCAAAAAACGCTCATGATCCCTATTGCCAATCCATATTCTACTAGGAAATGATTTAATCAAATCAATTTCAACACAAACTCTTGCCACACTTAGACAAGAGCCAGAGGCAGTAGCTGTAACCACGAATAGCGCCTTGCCTACACAACTAACAGTTTGAAAAAGACACTCATTATTAAAGTAGTGTATCGGTAGTTTTGGCAATTGAAATCATACTGGAATTACTGAAGGCTCCCAATCGACATGAAATGCTGGAGACCACCTAAACACCCTCATTGGCAACCCAAAAACTTACCAAATACCCTTGTCCAGATTCTGTGGAAATCCACCTCAGTACCCAGCCTAATAAGTACATGTCTAGAATCCAACAATCAACCAAGGCTGTCTCTTTTAAATCAAGCGAATGGAAGAAATTTCTCAAGTCCTCCATCTTTGGCCGTCCTTTAGAGAATTTCCCCACCAATGCGAACCTATATGGAATAGATAACACCTCCAGATCTGCCTATGCAAACATAATAGTTGGTTCACCGTGGTGAGAAGACATCTTGGCATTGACTTTGAGCGCAGGCTTAGATGACACCAGATTCACAAAGAGCTCTGAGAAGGACTTTTTATTAAAGGTAGGGGAAGTTAGAGCAAATTGCCCTCCGGAAAACTGCCGGAGGGCGACCATGGCTGCCATGCTAAGCAACGAAAACCCTAGAAAGATGGAAATGTTGTGATTTAATATCTCTAAAGTCCCACAATAGTAAGAAAGCATTAAAAAATTGGAATGTCCCAATAGTTTAGATGCATATTCAGGCATATAGATTTCTACATCTAGAAAATAATATAGTAATCGAATCTTTAGATGCAATATTTCGTGAAAATAAGTTTCCATTTAAATTTAAAGATAGGGGGTCTAAAATTGAATGAATATAGTATTTCTAAAGAAAATGAAATATCCAAAGAAGCTAATTCTTATAATACTAACACTAAAGTATTAACAAGAGAAAAAAAAACAATTGAGAACTAGTAAAAGGAAAAGAATACAAAAAGACTTTGGCCTTGATTTTCGACTTACAATATAGAGGGAGATCCTATAACTATTTCTAAAGTTTTATCATCTTTTTATTCTAATTTTTGAATAGATACAATTAATGATAAAATGGAATCTTTAATGTCCAATAAAACATAGAATTAGTTGATTTACCTCCAAGTTATGAACAATATGTTGTAAGTAGATATTAAGAAAAAAATTAAAACTGATGGTACAATAGATAAATATAAAGCTAGACTTGTTGCAAAAAGTTTTAAGCAAAAAGAAAAAATAGATTTCATAATAAGCTATAAGTGGATATCAAGGATAAAATCTAAGCCTAATGGTACAATAGATAAATATAAAGTTAGAGGCTTGTTGCAAAAGATTTTAAACGAAAATAATAAATAGATTTGTTCAACACTTATTCACTAGTTACAAGAGTAACTTCTATATGACTTTTGATAGCCGTAGCAACAATTCATGATTTAAAATTACGCCAAATGGATGTAAAAGAAAATTTTTCTTAATAGTGATTTAGATGAAAAAATTTATATGGATCAATACGAAGGGTTATTCAACCTGGTGATACGAACTAACCGTGCTTGGCGAACTCGCATACCAACAAACAGGATCTAGACAAGAGACTCCAAGGTTTGATTGTGCGGGACCCTAAACCCCCTTAGAATCCCTTGGATGAGAACTAAGATTGAATCTTAACCCTCAAGAAAAGATTAAAGGAAATTACGACTATTGGTAGAACGGCGCCACGAGCAAGTGTGATTCTTGCTTGATAAGCCAAGAAGAACAAGAAGAACACTTAGAACAAAATCTAAGATATTCAAAGTTAATCGAAGCTAAGAGAATACTCTTAAAACTGAAAATTGTTTATTGATTATTGAATGAATAACAAGCTTGGCCAAGCCTTGTATATATAGGCTTTGGTACTCCTAATCCTAACTAGTAATGGAAAACCATATTAACTCCAAATGAATGATGAGGAACCACCAAGACCTCAAGTTGTCACTTCACAAGGCTCGAGTAAGAATGATCTACACGCACCATCAATAAACCCTGGACCAATCACTCGAGCAAGAGCAAGAAAGATGCGTGAGAACCTCTAAACATTTCTCCAAATTGTTCATGCACGCATTGGAAGGATTCAAGAGGCTAAACACACGATGGTGAGCCTACTCCAAGTCCATGAAGAAGCCTCAGATTACTAGGATGAACTGCATAATGGGCTTCACTATCGAGTTCAGCGACTAATATAGGCTTGAGAATAAAGGTTGGACAGCCCATGTAGGCCCTAGCCAACCAGCCCATGTTGGGCTTCGTTTGTTAGCTTCCTTAGTAAGCTAGGTTTAGGGTTATTTGGAGTTAATATGGTTTTCCATTGCTAGTTAGGATTAGGAATACCAAAACCTATAAATATAAGGCTTGACCAAGCTTGTTATTCATTCAATAATCAATAAACAATTTTCAGTTTTAAGAGTATTCTCTTAGTTTCGATTAACTTTGAATATCTTAGATTCTGCTCTAAGTGTTCTTCTTGGCTTATCAAGTAAGAATCACACTTGCTCGTGGCGCCGTTCTACCAATAGCCGTAAGTTCCTTTAATCTTTTCTTGAGGGTTAAGATTCAATCTTAGTTCTCATCCAAGGGATTCTAAGGGGGTTTAGGGTCCCGCACAATCAAACCTTGGAGTTACTTGTCTAGATCCTGTTTGTTGGTATTCGAATTCGCCAAGCACGATTGGGTTCGTATCACCTAGTTTAGAAAATAAATCTTCATATGAACTAAAACAAGAACCTAAACAGTAGCATGAGAAATTTAATCAATAAGTATTGATTCATATCTTTAAGTCAAATGAAAGTGATAAGTATATTTATTATAAATATTTTATCAACTCTCATGTGATTATATGCTTATATGTTAATGATTTATTGATATTTAGTACTAATGTGCAAGTAATTGGGTTTACAAAGTATTACTTAACAATAATTTTGAAATGAAACATCTAGGAAAGCCAATATCATACGTTTGTATGAAAACTACTAAAAATACAGAAAGGAATTTTTATTGATCAACCTCACTATATTAAGAAAATATTAAAAAATTTTAATTATTTTGATTGTAAATGGATATGTACACCATTTGATCCTCGTATGACTAAAAATGATTCTGATGTAATGAAACAAAAAAAGTATACTAGTATAATTGGTAGTTTGAGGCATGCAACTGATTAAATTAGACCTGATATTGCATATGCAATTGGTGCACTTAGTAGGTTCACTATTAAACCCAATTTTACACATTGGAACGTGATACATAGAGTCATGAGATATCTTAAAAGATCTTTTGATCATGGTTTATTTTATAAAAAATATTCCATTGTACTAGAGGCTTTTAATCATATAGATTGGAGTTCACAATCTAGTGATTCTTTCCAATACTAATTATGTATTTACATTCAATGATTGAGCCGTATGTTGACAATCCAAAAAGCAACATATATTCACAAAGTCCACCATAAAGGTTGAGCTAATTGCTCTTGGTTCTACATGTGAAGAAGTAGGTTAGTTACTTGACTTACTGTCCGAAATTCCACTGTGGAATAAACCTGTACCACTTATTTTAACACATTGTGATAGTACAACTGCTATTGGCAGACTTCATAATAAATATTATAATGGAAAATAAAGATCTATTAGGAGAAAACACAATTCTGTGAGATCATATTTGAACAATGGTTCATTAACTATTGATTTTGTAAGATCAAGTGATAATCTTGCCTATCAGCTTACAAAAGCTCTAGCTAGAGAAAAAATTTGGAAAGCATAAAGAGAGATTGGACTAAAGTCCAAAAATGTAAAAGCTACCTATGAGCAAACAACTGCCTAGGGACTAGAGATCCCAAAAACGAGGTTGAAGGCAAGCGAATCATAAAGTCGCTTGTTGTGATACATGTACATTTGTATTTAGTCTAATCGTATGATGCATATGCATGTAATTCCATGATGAATGTGAGAGGTTGAGAACTATCATCTTAATGAGTTCTATAACCCTTACGGCTGGGATGTTTTAGTCACGGAAACATCCTTGATAGACTCACATATATGAGTGTAGGGATTTGGCCATCATTATAAGAATTTGGGCTAGTTCTTTAAAGCACTTATGAAAGTGGGGTAAAGCACATGGCCATAATGTGCTAGCTTGAAAAGCTTGTTTAAAAACATCTTGAATATCAAGTGTGTTATGGATTCTACATATTCTTATGTAGTCATAGTTCAATAGTTAATTCCATTATGACTCTAATATGGGAAAATTGAAACACTATATGAAAGTTTAAAAGCATTGCCACTTTCATGCGTCATGATGTTCTCACTAATGCCCGAGTTATTTTTATTAAAATAAGTGGGGGATTGTTAGATATTTTGACAAAAATATCACTTATTTATTTTTCAATTCAATCACGTATTTATTTTGAATTCGAACACAATATGTTACAAATTCTTTAATGAATTTTCAGCTATAAATTCAACCATTCAATAGTGTAACTTATGTCTTTGAAATGAGATTTATGTCTTGAATTGTGTAACCAATGTAATCATTAGTTTTATGAATTCATTTAGTAAATTTTTACTATTATACAATGAAGTTAGACAATTTCAATTTGTAGCTGAAAATATGATGTATTTATTCTATTTAATGTTGGCATTTTAATACTCCTAATTTTTCAACCTATAAATAGAGGTTTCTACCAACCAAGTCATATGCACTTTGCTATCTAAAAACTATCTTCTATTTCTCTTGCTCTCACTACTATATCGGGCATTAGTTAGGTGTTGAGAAAAGTTTTAACTTCTCTAAATTATATAAGTTTAATAGGAGCAATATTGAAGGCTGGGCTATTGTATCACACAAGCACTTAAGACGGAGCAGTGCAAGACAGAAGAAGATGAAGTGCTATAGCATGGAGATATCTTGGATATTCTCTTGATCACTTGTATGATGTCCACAAGTCAATGAAGATAGCAACCGAGATTTGAGATGCACTTGAATATAAATATAATACTAAAAAATAAGGTGCGGATAAATTTCTTATAAAGAAATATTTCAATTTTTCTTTTAATGATTATTCTTCTCTTCTTGATCAAGTCCATGATCTGCAAGTTTTGCTTTCAAAACTTAAAGATCTTGGTGTGAAGATTTCGGATCCATTACAAGTGGGGGCAATTATAGCAAAATTGCCCCCTCGTTGGAATGACTATCAAAAGAAACTGCTTCACACCTCTCAAATATTCTCATAGGATCAAATAATGAAACATCTTCACATAGAAGAGGATGCTAGGATATATCAAAAGAAAGAACTTGTGCCTAATCTTAAGATAAACTATGTGGATGATAGGAATAACCAAGATAATAGCCAAGTTGGAGGGTTTAAGAAGAGGAAACCATCTAGCCAAAACAATGCAAGTTTGAGGGACAAGAAGAAGAATCAAACCTATTAAACTGACAAGTATATATTTTAAGTGTTTTTAGTGTATTTTATGAGTTAGTTTTGGTGTTTTTTAACTAGTTTTATAACTAATTAACTAGGGGTTTGGTAAAAATGTACATTTTGTGGTTCAAATGGCAAACATTGTATTTCTTTGGATTTTAATGGTAAAAACTTCATGTTTTGTAGGTTTTATGATTCAATCATCAAAGGGTGTGAATTGAGAAGATAATTGGATGATAATTGATGATTTGAAGTGGTTAAAAGAAAACATGAAGTGCAAAATATTCAAATGAAAATATGCAAGTGAAGATAATTTTGACACATCTTCGTATTTTGGCAATATCTTGAGCTACAATGATCGGATCGAAATGATCTTTATATCATTTTGAAACTAAGAGATAGATCTACATTTGGTATGGGACATAGAAGTCCAATTCAGTTGTTTTCCTGGTCAAAAAGTCAAAAAACAGAAGCTTATTTGTGTGGTCGAAAGCTGAAATAGGGGATTGACTAATCAATGGTATTTCGATCATATCTCAGTCCACAGAGCTCCAAATTAGATGATTCTTGAAGCATTGGAAACTAACTCAAAGAGATACAACTTTTATATTTTTCTCAAGAGATAGTTCAGCCTCCATCATAGACAAAATAGCAATTGAAATGAGGCCAAATTCACAGAAGTGAATACGCGACTTGAGAAAACATGGGTTGTAGTCGCGTATTCTCAAGTTGCGTATTGTAGCTTGATTTCAGCAACTTGCTCAGCCACTTGCCTTGTTTTCACACTACTTTCCAACTATAGTTGGTAAGAGAATTTCGACGGCACATGCTTCTGATGCAAAAAGGAAGCGGAAAAGAGCTTTATGTCTTGTCCAACGTCCACCTTTTTTACTCTCTTAACAATTAGATATTAGAATCATTAGAAGAATAGAGTAGAACATATTAGAAGTAGCTTATATCAGATTTTAGCATGAGAACTTGAAAGGAAGTCTTGTCTTGTTCTCTCTAGCTAGCACTTTTTGTGAGAACAATTGAAGACTTCATTGTACACCATTTTGTTGAAGAAATTGAAGATCATTGGGAGCTTCTTCATTATTTTGGCTAAGCTTTCCTTTTCTATCTTTAACTTGTGATTCATGATGTGTTCATACAATGAAACTATATGTTTTCTTGTTATATCTTACATGAGTAACTAATTTTCTAGATCTAGGGAATAGATGAAGCTTATGGCTATTTGATATGAAGTGAATATAATTTACACTTGTTACATCTTGTATTAACTTGTCTATTTGTGAATGTTTATCACTTGCTATTGCTTGATCACCAATAACAAGTTCTTAGTTGTTATTATTCAATGAAAATTGGTAATAATAATGGAACAACATGAGTAGAGTTTGAGTAGCAGACTCATGAGAATAGAGGTACACTTAAGTGGATTAAACTTGCATTTCATGAAGGAAACAAGAGTAGAACTAGTTATTCACCATGAGAATAGGGAAAACTAGACTATTTTAGGCCATCTCATCATGAGAATGAGGTTTGGTAATGTTGAAAATGAATCCCTAGTTAAACAAGGGTTGTAACAAGAGATAAATCTATTCATTTGTGTTGCTTATGCCATAAGTAGAATCTACATCCCTAAATTTAAGTATTTAGTGAATTTTCTCCATTTGTTATCTTGCAATTATCTAATTAAGGTTTGTAGGTAGTAGTAATTATAGTTTTTCTTGCTTAAATTGATTGTTAGTCTAAATAATAGAGTAAGTTAGGACTTAGTACTTGAAAAATCACTCTCCGTGGGATCGACCTGATATATGTCCTAAACTACTAGTTCACCTATATACTTGCAGCCAAAACGAGTATAAATTGGATTTAAACTTGTACTTATATCAAAACCCCATCAATAACTATAGCAAAAAGGGGCATTACGGGGAGTGCAACCAATATAAGAAACAAAAGAAAAATAATGCCCAAACAAGATTTGTTGAAAATGATATGTTTCAGAAATTAATAAAATGGTGTTCGAGTAGAGGATATCTATGATTTTCGAATTGAATATGGCTTCTTCTCCATTCAATTCTTGTGATTGGTGGTATGACTTTGGTGCAACTGTGCATGTGTGCAATGACAAAGCCATGTTCAAAATTTATGAAGATGTTCCTAATAGACATGTGGTATTTATGAGCAATCAAGATACTACCAAAGTTCATGGAAAAGGGATAGAGAGTTGCTATTCACATGTGGTGAAAAGTTAGCGCTCACAAATGTATTACATATTTTGGGTATGAAGAAAAATCTTGCATCAACCAATAGGCTAAATAAGAATTGTCTTAGGGCTGTACTAGAATCTAATAAAATAATCTTGTCCAAGAATGGTGTATTTGTAGAACAAGACTATTCTTGTGATGGAATGTTTAAACTAAGTATCAATAAAGTTATTAATTCTCCTTAAAGACTAATTCTTCTTATCATTTGTGGCATGGTGGGCTAAGACATGCAAATATTAGGACTTTACATTTTATGTCTAAGCATTAATTGCTTATGGCGATAAAGAAGACAGAGATGTGAAATTTGTATTCAAGCAAAAAGCATTAGATTACCATTTTCTAAGGTTGAATGAAATACAACCTTGCATGAACTTATATATTCTAATAGATGTGAATTAAATGATTTATTAACAAGAGGTTGTAATGGGTACTTTATTACTTTTATTGATGATTATTCAAGATTTGCGCACGTTTATCTTATGAAAAATAAATATGAATGTTTTGCTATATTCAAATCTTACAAGTTGCTCATTGAAATCCAATTAGATAAAAAAAAATCAAACTATTGAGAAGTGATAGAGGAAGTCAATACTTTTCTAGTGAATTCTCAATATTTTGCGGACAAAATGGAATTATACACCAATCAAGTGCACCATATACTCCACAACAAAATGATTTGGTTGAAAGAAAAAAAATGGAACTTTAGGAGATATGATTAATTCTATGTTGGTAAGTTTTGGTTTGCCAAAGAACTTGTGAGGTGCAGCATTGCCGGTTGTGTGGTATGTACATAATAGAAGTGCTTCATTAAAAATAAAAGTCTCTCTATATGAAGTATGGAAAGGGAGAAACCAAACCTAAGTTATCTTAGAGTTTGGGGTTGCATTGCCTATTATAGACTCCTAGATAATAAGAAAATAAAGTTGGGGCCTTAGGCACTTAAAAGTTTGTTATGAGCTATGCAAAAATTTTCAAACTTATAGGTTGTTTGATCTTGATTAGAATGTTATTCTTGTGCCAAGAGATATGCAATTCTTTGAGAGTAAATTCTTAAAGATTCAGTGCCTATGAAAGATCCTACTAATGGTTTGAAACCTCTTCAAAGTGTTGATCCTTTGTCAATTTCCAAGTGGCCGCTAGAGTTCAAGGCAGACCAGGAATTATCGATAGCTCCAATTTGGGTTTGTTTCCCAGAGTTGCCAATTCCATTTTTTCAGCAGACCCAATTATTCAAGCTTGCGTCTACTTTGGGAAGGCCTCTTAAGATTGATGCATCTACTAGTGACATGCGCCGTCCTTCCGTAGCCAGAGTTTTGGTGGAGCTTAACGTTGCGTCTAATCCTGTGCGGTGTATTCGGATAGGTGATGAGCACCTCGGGTTTTAGCAGCCTATTGAGATGGAAATGTGGCCATCTTACTGTGGGTTTTGCAGTAGGTTTGGCCATGCAGAGGAGCAGTGCTTTCATAAAAATCCTTTCTTGTGATCTGATCCGCCAATTCGCGAAGTCCCTTCTAAAACACAGAAACAGCGCCAAATCTATGTTCCAAAAGTAGTGAATGAGAAGGAGAAGGAGTTGGAGGTGACGACAGTCCAGAGCAAACCGACCGCAGATGTCAACAAGGAATAAGGAATGTCTGCTGCTAATGCTCAGACAATTCCGTAGGCTGCCACTTTAGGGAATAATTCGTAGTTTGTTTTGGATAGTATTAATCCTATTGATTTTCAATCGAATATTGGGCAAAATCATAAGGGTAAGGAAAAGATGTCTGATGTTCAATCTTTGGTTTTACCAAACCTGCAAATGAATAAGCCGTTGGTTATACGGAGCCTCAAGGGTCTGCTGTGGATCAAATTTTGAATGGGGTTGTATCTCGGATAGGAAAAGCTGCAAAGTCTGTTATTGTCACAGATCGGGTTGTGGTTTCGGAGCATGGAACAGATGTTGGGCTGCAGACTTCGACTTCGAATCCACTTGAGGATGGGGAATTCACTGATTCGGAGTCTGAGAATGACCATTCCATTCAACCAGCTAATGGCGCATTCATAGAGGCTGCATCGGAAGAGAAGGCAATAGAGGCTGGCGACTCCTCACAGCAAGGTAATGGAATTACGTCTAATGTGGCAAACGGTGCGCTCGCGAAGGCAGACCAAGTTCATAACCCACGTGATATGGTGTCAATTGTGGGTACAAGTACAAGTACAAGAACAGACACGAAATCCTCTATGCCTCAAGATCCATAGTTTAAAAATGTGTCACAATTTAAAGATGTGTTCGAAGAGCTTAAATAGGAGAAATTACATGGTAGGATCTCCCTCGTATATCAAAAGCCTTTTCTTCATTCAAATACAACATGCAATGGTGACAAAAATGAAGAAGAAGAAGATGATTCACAACGCAATAAAGACAAAGACCAAGACCAGAAACTAGTTCACGAGCAATTTACCCACGTGATTTCAAAGAAAACGAGGAAGTAGCTTTCAAAAAAAGGTAAAACAATGCAAACACGTCAAGATGTTAAATCAAATTCCCATGCTCACTCACAATCCCACAAATGTGAGGCACCATCATGTGGATGATTTCGTTCGATTCATCTGTTATGTGTTTAGATTTGCAGATTTTTCCATATGTGTGTATTATTGTTGATCCTTAGTTGTCCCTTTTACTCTAACAGAGGTCAGGTTTGGCCCCCCTCTAATTCGCTGTACTCTTTTTGGATATAAATAAATTAAGGGATGGATCCCTATTTAAATTTAAAAAAAAAAGGTGTTGATCCTTCTTCCAGTGATAAGAGGGGTGAAATTGACACTCCGATTGAATCTAGGAGAAGTCAAAGGCCTACAAAAGAAGAGCATCTATCATCTAATTTCATATCTTCACAAGTTGTTGTCCTCTTTGATGAAGGCAATAGGGAATCTCTACAAAATAAGATACCAATCTTATTGAATGTAGAAGGTGATCCTAAGACATTTATTGAAGCTATATCATCAAGCGAAACTGCATTTTGAAGAGAAGCGACAAATGATGAAATAGGCTCATTATTGTCTAACAATACATGGGTTCTTGTTAATTTACAACAAGGTTCAAAACCATTCGGTTGCAAAATGGGTATTTAGAAGGAAATATGCCATGGGTGGATCTTTGCTAACCTTTAAGGTAAGGTTAGTAGCTAAGGGATTTAAACAAAAAGAAGGAATAGATTATTTTGGTACATATGCGCCAGTTGCTAGAATTACATTCATTAGAGTACTAATGTCTTTAGTTTAATTGTGCAATTTGTCTGTACATCAAATTGATGTTAAGACAACCTTTTTAAATATTGACTTGGATGAAAATGTTTATCTGGAACAACTTCAAGAGTTTGTTTGCCTAGAAATGAAAAGAAAGTTTGCAAACTAGTTAAGTCATTATATGGCGTGAATAAGCACCTAAACAATGGTATGAAAAATTTGAATATCTATTACTCTCAAGTGCATTTAGATATAATCATGCTTATAAGTGTATTTATTCTAAATTTGCTCAACAGTATAGTGATAATTTGTCTCTATATAGATGACATGCTAATTGTTAGTAATACTATGAAAAATGTTGAAGACACTAAGAAATATCTTTCTTTAAGGTTTAAAATGAAAGATATTGGTGACTGGACACTATCTTAAGCATTAAAGTTAGGAAATATAGTCGGAGTTATGCTTTGTGTCAATCTCACTATATTTACAAGATATTGAATAAGCTTCAACATCTTAAGATTAAAGAAGGGAGTACTCCCTTTGATCCTAGCTTGAAGCTTCATAAAAGTTCTAGAAATCCAATTACTCAACTTGAGTACGCTAGGGCAATTAGAAATTTGATGTATGCGATGCAATCTATAAGACCAGATATTTCATGCACGGTTTGTAGACTTACAAGATACACTAAAATCCCAATGTAGACCATCGGAAGTCTATTGAGAGGGTTTTTGGTTATCTCAAAATAACGACAACTCTAGGACTCTTTTATAATAGATTTCTGGCAATACTTGAACATTAGCATAGATGATAGTTGGTTCATTAGTGTGACTGATAAGAATTCGATAACCGGATGGATATTCACTTTGTATGGTGGTGCAATCTCATGAGCTTCTAGAAGCAAACTATGATTGTTTATTCCACTATGGAAGCTGAATTCATAACTTTGGCTGCTGCATATAAAGAGGCAAAATGGTTTAGAGACTTGTTACTTGATATCAAGTTGCAAACATAACCTATGCCTCCAATCTTTTTATATTGTGATAGTGAAACTACTATGTCTAGAGTTTAAACAAGTTGTACAATGATAAATCTATACTTCAATTTAAAACATGAGTATCTTAGACAAATGTTACAACATGGCATCGTGACTGTTGTACATGTAAGAACAGGCAACAATTTAGCGGATTCATTGACTAAGCCCTTACCAAGGGACTTAGTGAATACGATGTCATTGGGTATGGGGTTGAAACCATTTATCTAAAATTTCTAACAATGGGAATCTTGCCTTTATTCTAGCACTACCACTAGATGGAAAGATTTAAAGCGTAACAAGTTGTTAAGTGATTTGTGAGCACTAGTATTTTGTGTACAAATTTATCCCGCTAGTGCATAAATTGGGAGATTAAGTATATGATGAGTTATAATCTTAATGAAGTGTAATTACTCTCTATGTGTTTTTTTATATAAAGTTTGAGAGTGTCTTCACCTATATGATCATAGAAGTAATGCAAGTTCTAGCAAAAGTTTGAGATACTTTAGTAAATGATCAAGAAACTAGGATGGAGCACATGGCCAGTATTGGTGCTAAATTTCATTGTGAATAGGTCAATGAACTTGATATTATTTGTGTGGTATTTCTTGGTTAATTTATAAATCATAGTTTAATGCTATAAGCAACCATGATTTGGCTAGTTCTAGTGAAATATTAATACTAAAACAAAAATTTAAATCAAACAATACTTTTCTTTATGCACTCAATTATATGTGTTAGATTATCATTTCATTTTATAAACTAAGTGGAGGATTGTTAGAGTAGTTTGTGAAATGAAACGGAAATGAGGCTTGCTAAAATATGGTGATTTCTCACTGTAACAATTCATCCACCGATTGTTGCGTACATGCCTAGGATTCAATTATTGGATTCTGTCCAGAAGCAACTTACCATTCTGTGCACAGGATCCGTGGACATATCCAACTGGATCCATCTGCGAATATGTTGGAACCCTGCGTAACAGGCAATTCTAGGCAGGATCCGTTGATGGATCTGATAAATCCGTCCGCGGATCTATTATAATGATCAAATTTCTAAACTGTTTTGTGGCATCTTTTCGTGTCATGTGTCGCTTCATTGCAATTTTTTATGCCTAAAACGTGAAAGATTGCATCGGAACGTTATGTGATCTTGAGAAACTCTTTTGCTATAAATTAACTACTTTCAAAGGAATTAAAGTAACTTTTGTCCTTTGGTCTTTTCTTGTTAAAGGAAACTCGTCATTGTAAAAAATTTCCTTTGCTCTTGTTGTCTCCTAGGGATAAATTGCCTCAACCCTTTAGTAAATACTAGGTGTACCGGGGGATATTGAGTGTGTTTGGACAGCCAATTATTTGGCCAAATATATTTGCTGACATCACCATTACAATTTCCAATACACCTTTTTATCTTCCCAATTATCTTTTTATCTCACATACATCACATCACAAAAAGTGCTACAGTAAAAATATTTCAAATAACTTACAATCCAAACACACTCATTAAAACCTTAAGGATAGTGATTAAATCATGCCTCAAGAGTTATCAATTCTTCTAAATTTTTAGTGAAATCTTCCTCTAGTATTTTTCTGCACTTTTAGTGTGCATTTGTTCTTCATTTGTACTATATACTTCAACAATTAATGTGATTGATTTGGACTTCTAGCATCCCTATACCTGTTTCCTCTTGCACTGGTATTCCTTAGCACTGGTATCACTGGTCGAAGCAAGATGAGTCAGGGTGCTTTCAACTTTCAGGAAAGTTTTAGAGAAACTTGCATTTGAAGGTTATAAATTTGCTGCTCCAATTGATCCCAGAGTCACTCAGCCAAGCACGATATACAAGCTTGTCACCACAAGGTAGACCAAAATAGTGGGTAGAATTGGTGGACTGCCATTGGATTTGGTCTATGGCCTTTACCGAGTTTCATTTGGTCCCCTGTATCCAATCAACTATGGTCATGGCAACATATGTCTTTAAAGTGCAGACATGATCCTCAAGAGTAGTTGTTTAATTCCTTCTCTGTAGGTTTGAAATACTAGAGTACAGGTACGTCAATGATTATTCCTTTAGTTAATTGGACCACTACTTAATTTTTTTTGTAAGCATCGTCCTTGCTTTATTTCCCTAAAAGTTATTCATTATGCATCATTGATCATCCTTCCTCTATTTGCTCATCTGCATATGGAATTACAGTAGATTGATTAGATTAAATCCTAATTATCCACTTTTAATTACATGCTTTGATTAGATTAAATCCTAATTATCCGCTTTTACATGCCTATTGTTTTCTTTGAGCTGAATTTCAAGATTGCACTGTGGTTTGCCTCTTGTTCAAATTAAGCTTTTATATTAAAGTAATTTACTTTTCAAACTGTGCAAAGTGATTAAGTAGTTAATCTGGTTAACGATCATATTATTGACTACATAGTGCAGCACATTATTAGCGTTATGCAAGACTTTTTAGGTGCTTGTGATTTTCTGTCCTTTCTGCAACTACTTGCACAGGCACCGACTCTTTTGGTCAAAACGTGATTCTTTTTTTTTTGTCAATGGTGATCCCTACTCTTATTCTTACTCTAACTACGGGGAGAGTCAACTAAACCTACGGGGAACCGATAGGGATAAAATCACCACCGGATCAACGTGATTCAGGTAGAGACGATGACACAAGTTCCTCAACTCTGTGAAGATACCCACTTTTTTGCTTTTTAAGTTCTTTCTAATCGTTATCATTATCATTACTATTATAAACGTAATATGAGTCTTGATACCTTTAAGTGTAAGTATTTTCGTAGTCTTAATTTTTGTTATCTCAATTATGCACTTATTAATTGATTATAAAAATTTCATATTATGCTCTTATAAATTTATGATGATTAAATTTATTATACCATATCACATCAATTTAGAAGAAAATAAGCGGTTAACTAGAAGAAAGAAGCTTAACTGATGATTAAGTTGACTATAGAGGTAGGGATGGATTGGATGGTACGGGAGAGGAGGAAGGGTGTGCAAATGAAAAGTCCCAAGGTCGAACCCTCTCTCTTATACTAAAAAAAAAAAAAATTTGTTGACTATATTATCATATTGATTGAGGAGAAAACAAAAAAGAACTCCTCAAATTTAAGTAACCAGAATTTTGTCTTGCGACTCATTATATCTAAATGATCCTTTTCTTGCATAATTATATTCATTGATTGTACTTGATTGTGGCATAACAATTACAAAAATGCCTTTGTAAAGTTCATAAAATTTATATTATGGTGCCAATTAAACTAAAAAAATTCCTCAATCTAAAACTTGTCTACCATTCAGTTTTAGTTTTCTGTTATGCCTAAAATACTCCTCTCCAGTAAATGGATTTATTCATTCTAATAATTATCAATAAAAGGTAGCATTTACAAATAGGAAAAAAAAACAGCAGAAAGATAACATTCCTGAATTTTTATTATAGTGAAAGAGGCTTTCAGTTGAAAACATCATGTAAAATGCCAAAAACAATTTTTGATCAACGTTCTTGAACTTTATCATATTAAATATAACCCCTAGAGCCCTCCAAGATGTAGTAATTATTTATCAAGTTCTTTATGATACAACCAGTGTTGTTAGACCCGGTCCAAATCCGTCGGTTCGATTGGTCCGATCGTAAATCGGCCTTCTTCCCAAACTGATTTGTTAACACAAAACGGTTTTGGTTAATACCATTAAAATCGGTTAAATCAGTGACCCGATTTGACTGGTGACCTAATTTTCAAAAAAAAATTTGTTATTTTTTCCAAACATAATTTGAGTCGCGTAAATTGTAATACTTTCATTCATTAATAAGAATAAGAAAACACCACCAATTTAGTGTAAATACTAAAATCACTCGCTTTTCTAAATAATCTTTAAATCAAAATATTTTTATCACCTTCATCTTATCAATTTAGTATTAGTGATTCCAACTTGCATTAATTTGTCTTAATTTAGTTTTTCAAGTAATTTGGAGAATGGACATATTTTAGCCATGAATTTATATTTTTATATATAATTATTAGGTGTATATTTGATTGCTAGTCTAATATTTTTGAAACATTTTGTATAATTGACCGAATATAACCAAAAACTTAATTTCAATATTTTTGCAACTTACAAAAATATAAAATAATTATAACATCATAGCGAATTTTTGAGAACAGTCCGCCTGATCTGACCAATTGATCCCCAACTCAGTACTTTAACTAAGCCGCTATCCGATCGGAGTTTAACAACATTGGCTACAACTTATAAAGTTAACAAACATGAGCAAGCACTGTAGTTTAGGATGAAGGCTAGCCGATGAAACAATTTTACAAGATTAAGGAATGTTTCGGCAATTATTGTAAAACTTCCAATTTCTGTGATTTACTGTTGTCAATCTAAAGCAAAATGCTGAATTTGTAGGGGAAAAATAGGTAAAGTCTTTATAGACTTCCAACAATTCCGTCCACTCACAAGACACAGTTCACTATCCTCTGCAAAACTGAAGAAAATTCAAGAGAAGAAAGAGAACAAAAATGCGAATCCAGGAAGGACACCAAGGGAGAAAGAATGATAACCCTATGGCCTTTCAGAGAGACAAAAACATGTTGGACGAATCAGCTACAATTCATCAACTGTCAATTTATGAAGATAAATAGTTTATCTCTCCCTTCTCTTTTTTGCCATTGTAGACCTTATAAAGGTTATGTATATGAAACAGACGGCAGGAGAGAAGGGAAAAATAGGTGACTTCAATCGGATTCATCTTGTTGAACTTCTAAAGGTCTTTGGGAAGTACTTGGTAGGGCACCGATATGCAGAAGTTTTTCAGTATTTGAATTCTGTCCTTTCTGCATTGTAACTTCAGAGCTCCTTGAAAGGTCAGGCAATTTAGATGACAATGAGGGAGATGTCTCAGTCGAGGGTACGGTGGGTGAATTCCACTGATATGGCAAGACAGATGTATTAAATACTAGGGAAGGGACACCGACATATCCTGCCAAAGGGTGATCATACTTGCAAGTAGGACCATATCTGCAGAGTCCATGCATAGCATAGTACGAACATACAGCTTGCCCCTACATTTTGAAAGCATAGTCAAGTAAACCATACTAATTGCGGTTAAAAAAATTAATGCAGCCGAAAAAATTATATGAATACACCCTACTCTCTCCCCATTAATGTTGACAACTTTATCACTAGTCATTTTTTCAAAAGCCAATGTGCCTAGTTCCCTATTTGCAATTATTGCTACAGTAAAAAGGAGATGCTGCGTTTACTTGGTGTAGATTACCATTAGGTAAAGGGAACCAAATTCTGTCATCATAACTTCCTCTGAATTATATTTAACTATGAAAAGAATATCTATAAAATGAAATGGGTAGAACCTGCACTTGTAAGGTTAAAGCTAACAAAGCTGCTCAAAATGAGAATAAGCTAACTACCATACCATGAAGAGATTGTAAAGGCATAGAGACAATTAAATCTGCATTTCTGTCATGCTTAAGCTACATACACTCAAAAAGTTTTACATATACAGATGCTACTGCACTCAAAAAGTTTTACATATACAGATGCATACAGATCGCAACTGGGCAAATCATTATACATGAAGCAGCACACAAACCTACGGAACTTCCTTTGCATTTCAATTTAAGTGTTCACAAATTATCTTAGGAGTAGCAGCACTCACACAATTGCACATTAATCTTTTATTTGTACTATATATGACATTATTCCCCATTTTCATGCTGTTATGCTATAGCTCCTGGTAAAACTGTGCTGTTTCAAGGTAAAAAAAAAAATGCTTGTGAACGCAACGATACTTACGGGTCGTAGAGGGAGACCAAGTGGCCCTAACAAATTTGATGTGGTTGGAGCAACCTTATTTCCTGGGTGATAGTACTTACAGTCTGCTCCATATTTGCAGCTCCCAGTATTGACAAAATCATGGCATTCAGGTTGATCAGGTCTGTCAGGTTGGTGAGATGATGACGACAACAGAGGTGTCTGACCATCAAAAGTTTGATCGGCAAGATCATCCAAAATAGAAGAGCCATCCATGGTTCCCTGATAGCCACACAAGAATATGGAATCAGCAGCATGAAATGGACAAGAGATCAGCTTAATAGAAAGTCTACAAGCACCATAAATTAGAAAATTCATGGCCACTTCTCAGGAAACTTTTACTAACCATGTATGTACTCCAACACTGAAAAGGTGATAGATAAAGAGGCATATAAGATTGGGAACCTTGCACAGATGGATTGATTATAGAATTTGTCTTTGGTATTGATAAATCTGAAACTCCGCCTACATAGGGTATGCTAGATGAGGTCATAAATGCTAAGGTCGTAGATCCATAGGCAGTAGATCCTGTGACATGTAAGCCATTAGCAGCAGATACAGGCTGCGGATGGTCAAACTTGCACATTACTCCAAATTTGCACGTACTAGTTCGCATATAATAAGGACACGGCTTTTCATCCTGAGAAATTGTAACAGCTATATGAAGAAGTATAAAAGCAGCTAAGCTGCTTAAACACTATAACAAGTAAAGCGGAAGAACCAGAATGAGAAAAGTAAATAAGCACCTTACGCATAGGAAACCCCCAAATGTTCAGCAAGAGTGGATCAGAATTATGTCTATCCTGTGGGTGATGATATCTACAAGCTGATCCATATTTGCAGATACCTGTCCTTATATAGTGCTGCAGATAAATGCACAATGAAAATTAGGGCTGAAGATTGAATCTTCAGCTATTAACAAGCACTGATATTAGTTGGCAAATATTGTCAGTCTTAATGAATATAAAAAACACCCATTAGGATTCTCGAACAAAAATGAAGCACTTAAGTTTAAACTGGACAACTCCAGAGCTCTATCTGTTATGCTACAATTCATCAGAAAAATAGTTTGATAAAAGGAAAATATTAAATAGACAAATTTGTGTGTTAAATTCTATAAGCAAAAAACACGTAGATGGATTAATTATGAGAACTAGATAATCTGTGAAATGAAAATTTTCTTCAGGAGCATAACATAAAGCGGTCACCCAATAGATTTATATACAAGTCAAACAGACTATAGCAAAATAAGATCTAAAGACTGACAGAATCTGAAATTGTTTTAAGTTTGTTGAGTCAGTTGATTTATTCATCACAAAAAGTAGAATTTATGTTAATTCATGTTTTTGAGATGTCTCATGATCTTTTTTTGATGTTCTTTTCTGTCTAAACTAGTAGATTTTAGGTCAATCCAAATCCCTAGTTGCTCTTCTACATACCACCTCAATTACGTCCCTCAAAACCTTACAGTTTCACAAAATCAAGGTTCCACCATGGTTTTAATCCAGGTACTCAGGCTGGAAAGAATGACGTCAACAGATGACGGATCAAAGGTGAACAACACTTACTTCTAAATAAGACATTACCTTCACTAAGCCAATAAAGATCAGCTTTGGTCTCAATTAAATGTATCATACACCAGTAGTAACCACAAACATACCTTTGTACGGAGAAGATGATATCACATGCAGCGGGCACCCAACCAACTCTCATGCGGCTTCTTATAGTTGTTTCCTTTAGATTTGTTATATTCAGAGGCAACTAATAATTCAAATATAGCAATTGAGTATCTTACAACAATGGTCACATTGCTTTAGCAGGAGGATTAAGCCATAGATGAGACAGCTAAATTGGGGGAACTATAGTTGGCTCAAATATACATCCACCAGAAAGCACAGAGGAAGAAAAAATTGGATACAACTCTATACAAAGTGACTGAACTTTAAACTTTAAGCACAAAAGAACATGCAGAACAGTTTCAGATTTCTTCAACTTAAGTTTATGTAAGAATTGGTTTCAATTCAAGCTTTTAAGAAGCTATTTTAAAAGTTGTATTTTGAGGTTGAGTATTCACCAGATTAATAATGCTTGATTTGCAGGTTAACCAAGATTTTCTTAGTCAATGGATCCACAGATTCATGGATACTTTGAATTAATCCAGGTACTGTGCTCAACACACATTTTGAACCTCATATACTCTTAAAGGGTTAACAACAGCAAAAATATAAGAACATGCACATCAATCAATTTCATCTACCAAGGGTAATTAACCATCCGTCTTCACAGGGATTGATAAACCAATAACTCTTTTTCAAAATCAAACTTCTTCACAGCATTTTATTGGGGATAATCCAACCTCATTCTAACCTTAAAAATTTGACTAACAAGTTGATATTCTAACACCTATCATCCACTTTAAAACCCTCTTTTATATATCATTGAAAGTCTCATTTGTCGTGAACAGACTTCTTCAATCTCACCTGTATCGCAAATCTTCTTATCACTCCACCATATAATAATAAGAAAAGGTTCTCCCATCTGCTGCTTAGTATAGTTCTGGTTTTTCATATAATTTAAAAAATCTTTTTATTCAAAATGTTGATTAGTGTTTAGCAAAATGATATCACCAATTGTAGACTATATTCTACAAAATGACAATAGCCAATTTGTATGATTGTGGCATTTATCCACAAATGTTCAGAAATTCCCTGTGCCATTTGATCCATTCAACTCAGAAGAAAAGCAGAAGTTAGTTGTTCAAAGATTAAAAACTTAATTTGCACAATGTCAAAGATAAGCAACTGACAACACATTCATTACATCATAAATGGAAAAAATTCATACAAATTTTGAATATACATCAGCGCCATGAATAAGTGCAGTTCCAATTTATAAATCCTTGCCATCATAGACATGCACTGACTGAACCCAAAATGGTCATCCACAACACACTCCAAATAAAGTATTTGCTTTACTTCTCAGTGCATATGGCTTAGTGACATGCCTTTGTCTAATCCAGAATAATTGCAGGAAATTCGATATCAAAAAGAACAATTGCAGGAAAAATATCAGAGTTATCCTGATGGGTCAAATTTGTATTGTAGATTATAATCTATAAATGGCCACCAGGACAGACTTCAAAATTTGCCAACTCCAAAGGATATTTGTGTTAAAAAGATATGTCAGAATCAACTATTGAAACTTTTTCCCTTTTTTTGTAGTAATGCAACAAAGACCAATGAATCAGAAACTAATCTCTGGTGCACAGTAAGGAGGGGAGAAATTAAACGAAAAAAAAAAACACTTACCCTGCATTCAGGTTTTCCCTCCCTTTCTGGAAGTACACCAGAATTCTGATGCCCCTGCTCAACCACACAACCACAGTGATTATCAAAACACACTTATCTGGTTCATCAAAATTAACACAATAAAACTCTATGCCAAACCAGATACCTGGCTGGAATATGAAGGATGATTGAACCGACATCTACTTCCGTAACCACATTTCCCAGTCCTCAAATAGTATATACAATCAGGCTCACCAGGACGATCAGGAAAACAAACCGCTCCATAGGCACCTCCAGTGTCATCACCATTGTCCTCAATTTTCAACACCCCCATAGCTTCTGCAATATCCATCAGTAAAACAAATGCCTCAACGATTGTAGGCAGTGCCTTTCTGGACCATATGCTAAGAGCAGAAAAGCTTAAAATCTATTTTGGAAAGTTAATAAAATATATAAACTTCCATTATCATCCTGAAGAAGTATTTGACAAGGAAAGGGAAGTACTCTAAATCAACAGCCCCAAAGAAAATTAGAAATTTCCAAATCAAACCTTGTACAGTATATAATCACCAGCACGATTGATCATCGGCAAACGCGATCATCATCCAAAGATCATTACTTCACATATAATAGAAAAAATAAACGATCATGAAATAACTTAAACTACCATATTCAGTATATTAGAGCAAGCTGTCATCGACCCTGTCATCAACCCATTGCACTAAATCAAAAACCCAAAAATTTTATAAAAAATACCCAGAAAGACAAACAGATTAATTTGACTGCCCACAAAATCAAATGTCAATTTCTGCTTTCAAAAAATTTAAAAAGAAGAAGAAGAAGAAGAACCCAGAAAAGCAATAATTTACCATCAACTCTTTCCTTCCCTGCAAATAAATTAGACGATTTGGAGACTCCTCCATTATGCTGAACTTCAATGTTCTTCATCATCTATCAAGAATTAGATTTACCAACGAAATTGAAACAACTTGATCAAAAATCTGCTGACAAAGAAACTGAAAATGGACAAGCCTCTGCTCAGTGCTTTGGCCTTTTTCAACTAAAAACAAATCAAGATAATTATTTTCTTTATTTAACTCAACAATCCCTATGCAAAACTTGACTATTTTTTTGGTCTTTTTTTTCTTCCCTTCCTTCCTCTGTGAGTCACTATCTTGATTGTTGAGTGAGATTTTTCAGAGAATCAAAACTCCAAAAGATTTTAAATTTAATTTTGAGATTCTGAGACTATCTAGTCCCCACTAGTGTACGAATAATAATGATAAACTAAAAATGCTTTCGAAGGAAAAGACATAAAAGTACATGAGCAAATAATTATTCTGCCGTTCAAGGCAAGAGTATTTGTGTCATTTCGTCCTTGTTTTGATTTAATTAAAATAGATTGAGAAAGAATCAGGCGCGAAAATCAGAAATTCTTTTTTTTTTAATTTATTAGAAAATGTGACAAATTGTCGTAACTGGACCAGGTGGCTAATTTGATGTCGTGCAAGAAAAATGGATGCATCAGAGCCGTTGATCTGAAGGTGATTTGTGGGGTCCAGTGAATTGGAGAACCACAACCGATTGACGGTTTGAGGAATTAAAGAATGGTCTTAGGTGAGGACTGTGGGGCTCAAATTGACCTTGGAATTTGGAGACACCGATGGCGATTTATTCGCCGGTTCGAAATAAGAATACTTTCCGACATTACCTTGTCCGCCGGTGATACTTTCCGAGCAAATGGGAAGTGATTACAAAATTACAAGATAGCCCTCTGAGAAAAACAGAAAAATAAAAAAAAAAAGGATAGGTCTGAAATGATAATTAAAGGAGAGATCGTTTTTAATCTATTCTGTATATACCATATATACATAGAAAGAAGGAGCGGTTGGTATAAATTTTTTTGCGTCAATTTTTGGTATTCGTAAACTACCCTTGATAATTATCTACTTAAAACTTTTAATATATTCTTCTTCTAACTAATATGTATTTCTTATTATTTATTTTCCATCCTATTTAGTAAACCTTAATTTTTATTTGTAGCTATCAATTATGGTTATGAATCACTACTAAATAATTATTTGCTTATATATTTTATTTTAGTAAATTTTCTACATATTTTCTATTATAACATAAAACTAATTCTCTTGAAAATGAATTCAAATATATACTATATATATTATATACTAGCTATCGAGACACACTAAATGTGTTTGCTCCTCGTCAACAAATATTATTAGTTGCTCGAATCAAATAAATAGTACAGGTGAATAGAATTGTCGAGGCACGCTCCATGCCTGTGCTTCTCAGTTAAAACGTTGCGGGGAGATGAAGAAAAGCACAGCTGACCTGAATTAGGTGCTTTCCGTGTGCAAACTCTACAAAACACTGGACTAACACTGATCACCTCAAAAGTTATTATCAGTGGCCTTATTGCCTGATAGAAACAGTAGTATGAACTAATTGCAAGAGCTTATGAGAGAGAACCTGCATTTTTAAGTGAATAAGTAAAGAAAAGAAGGTAAATATTGAACCATTATGTCATAGAGAAAAGGGAGCAAGAGAAAACATAACTCCAGATTCTTCTTTAATGAATGGTAGGGGTGGTAATTTTCGATACGACCTGAAAACATGACACGAACCTAACACGAAATTAATGGATTTGGGTTGAGGTTTCGGGAATTCGGATCAAAATCGGGTTGAACCCGATGAACCCGAAAAGAAAACAGGTCGATTTCGGATCAACCCGTGGTGACCTGATATGACCCGATATGACCCGTTTACGAATTAAAAATAATTTAATAAACATAAAAATAATTTTATCTAACTAAACTAAGTTATTCTTTTTTTCAAAGGCATTAATTACTTAATCCTAAATAAATTTATTTAATTTGTGTGAAGTTGAAATTATTATATTTGGACAAATAATATATTATATTATTTTTTACTTTTATACTGTTTTAATTTATTTTATATTTTGTTTGGGATAAAACACTTTTACGGTGTTTAATTTATTTTAGATTTGGTTTGGAATTATTTATTTAAATTTTTATTACTTGATTATGTAATTAGTTTTGTGAGAAATTAATTTTATTAGAAATTACAGTGATAAATTAATAAATTAAAATTAAATTTCGGGTCATTTCGGGTCGACCCGCCAACCCGTCAACCTGAAATTTTCGGGTTCGGGTCAGTATACCTGACCCGTCACGGGTTGGTGGGTCAAGTTCGAGTCAATAGATTTTCTGACGGGTCGGGTCAGACCCGACCCGCCAACCTGATTTGGACCCGAATTGCCACCCCTAATGAATGGTTACAATAGTAAATTAATTGATGAATTCCAAGTGCATGAACCACTTGGAATACCGGTGAGAACCCATAAAATTTTCTTATTTTATAACATTTAATTCTATTTCTTTTCATGCATTTTCTTTGTTTTATTTTTACTACCTTAATTTTCTAGACATTTTATAAGTGAATATAGTTTTTAAAACATTTTTCTAGTATAAGTTAGTTCGGGTTAATTTGGAAGTGTATTAAGGATATGGGACCCGCTAGTGCGGTTAGTGCCATAAAATTTTGACGATTAAATGAAGTTTTGTATATAGGGATTATTTTACTAGGTGTTATGAGATATTTAGAGGTTAGCTAGATAGATTACCATTGAGAGACAAGAAGATAGGTTTAAACATAAAAGGTGCCATGTGTCACGTAACTAGTGGAAGTTGGATTTTGAGCAAAGGTTTTACAACTTTTCTAAAACTAATTTTGACCAAGATTTTTCTCATTTTATCCCTTGCTTGGCCGGCCACCTTGAGAGGAAAAATCAAGAGTTTCCTCAACTTCAACTTCAATTCTTGCTCAAATCTTGAGTTTCAACCGTTGAATTATCAAATTATTCCATCAAAGTTGCTTACTAAGGGGGATTAAAGCTTTTAGTGGAGGGATTTGTGAAAGGAAAACTCTAAACTATCATCTTTCATGAGGTGTTAAGTTTACTTTGTTTAGAAATTTCCTCTTTGTTCTTGATAATGTCAAATTAGTGGTTTGTAGTGGCTAAATATGTTGTTTTGTGGGAGATTTCATGGTTTAAGGGAGAGTTTTGATAAATTCCAGATTTTTTGTGATTTTTCTACCCTCATATGATGATTAAGGATTGGCCATGGAATGATAGCTTTATATTATGTAAAATGAAGCTTTTATGTGTTCGTTGTAGTTGTTTACAGAAAATTTCAATTTGTACGGAAAATTTCAGTTTTAGGGTTTCAATTTGGAGATTTCTTGTGAATGATCTTGGAGCTATTAATTGGCTTAAATTGAAGGGTATTAAGACCCTAATTAGGTGTGTTAAATAGCTTGTGAGTTATATGTGCAATTGTAGTTGGTTTGAGATGAAATTTGGTGTTGATTGTAGGAGGGAAAAATAGAGAATTTAAGGGGAGGTGCTGTCCAATTGTTGAAGTCATTTGTTTCCTACAAGTTTGAGTTGAATTTTGGAAGAAATGAAGGGTTTTGGGGTCATTCTTGTCCCTAGCACCAACTATTACCTTTTACTCAAAAGTTTCATTTTATCTCTTTGCATTTGTAGTCCATTGGAATAGGTATACGACTAGTAGTCGAGCCTCATTTGTGCATTCCGTTTACTGGGTTTATGAACGTGGAAACGATAATTGCTTTACCTTGGTTATTCTAGGGTTTCTCGGTGATTAAAGCCATATATTGGGTGAAGACTTTTGACGTATTTTGCTTGAATAGGTGAGTGTACCACTCGCATGACTTGTTGATTAACTCTTTTACCTATACCTGCAAAACGTGACTTGATTGACTGTAATACCTGTTTAATTCTGGACGAGATGAGGGTGTACTTTATCACACTCGTCTCTCTTGCTTATTTGTCAAGTCCCTGTATATGCTTGTACATGTTACTTGAACCTGTTGCTCGTTCTCTTGCCTGTGTGACTGTTTACTGTATAAACTGGAAATTAGCACTGTGCTTGACCTGATGTCGTTTGGAGGTGTATCCAACGACCTTCTTGTTAACCTTGAGCTCAAACTTCATGGGGAGTTAATCGAATCGAGCTAGCGAGGATTTGGTCGAGGAAATTGACAAACCATAGGGACTGTTCCTGGGGAATTCTAGGTATTGGAGACTCTGGATTCCCGATATACTCGAGTATTATCATCCTTGTTCTTGTTTGGAGTTCGGGCTCGGCAAAGGGTATCTTTGGTGAACAGGATTTAGCGTTCTAAGAGGGGTCTACGGACATGTTTATTTTATTAAACGTTGACGGAGGGTCAACGAGTTTGGATCAAGTACTGCAAATGGGAATTTGGCTCCTGAGAGCCACCTGTATCCTTTCCATTTAAGATGTTTATTTATTTCTTTATTTGCCGTGTCTATTTGAGTGAATGAAAATAAATCTCCATGGTTCATGATTGCTTGTGTTTTGGGTATCTCTGTGACGACCCCACTTCTCCCAAGGGCGAACCCAAGGGTATCGGCGGGCCGCCTGCCTAGCTCGCGCCAGGACTCAAAACTTAAAGCAATAAAACTAGATAAATCGAAAGAGCACTATATACAATATATACAATCCCAAAAGTTATATTTACATCTTCAAAAGTCTCGAGTCAAACCACTCTAATACACTATAACCACAACCAGCAAAAGATAGACCCTAAGAAGGGTTCTTATACAAACCACCAAAACAAAAACAAACATGCTAGATGTCTCACTATTACAAACAACCTAACTATACTAGCGGCAGAGTCCCAAAGTTCCCCGCGTCGTCCCCTGCTAAGGAAAACAAAGGAAACGGGGTAAGCTAGAAGCTTAGTAAGTAAACAGGGGGTAAAAGCATAAATTCACGTAGCAACAATTACACATTTAGAGTAAAGCAAAAGCAGAAAAGAACAACATCATATAATAAGGATACGGGTGGCTCCAAAGCCAATTCATGTGTCATGTATGATCTCCTGCCGACACTCCGTCGACCACCCTCAATGGTCCGTAGAACTTCACTTGTACACCCACCGACACCTTATCACCCTCACTGGCCAGTCACCTCACAAACTTGCCCGGGCGAACGAAATTGAACTTGCTGCGCAAGCTCGGTTCACAAACTTGGTCACCTTCTCGGTGAACCGGATTCACAAAATTGGTTCATAACATGAACCTACAAACTTGGTGATCTCAGACTAAGTTGGACTGACTTCGACCAAGCCCTAACCGGCTCGAATAGTCCATCTAGGTCATGAGATCGGGCCCCAAACTCACAAACTTCACAAAATTTATTCAAAAGTCACCCCGAGCCACAAGCTCAAGGGGTTTAGTTCCAAAATGTTTCATATACATATGTCATGTACAAATAGGTGCGAAAATTAGGGTTTAGGTCGAGTGCGATAAAGTACACCCTCGCCTAGGTACCCTTTTCATACATATCGAAACACATAACAACTAACACGTAAGCGCGGCCTGAATACTTACTCAAAATACCAAAAGTAGTACAAAGGCGGAATTCACTTTGTGTGTTGGCTAGTAGTGGGCCCCACCGGCTCCGCCTAGCTCACCACTGTCTGAAAACGAAGATTATGTCACAATATATCATAAACGGCAACTAACGTACTTAAAACAAGCAAAACGGCAAAATTGGCACGCGCAAGTGCGGAAACGGCAAAACGGCCGCACACGTCCGCGCGGAACGGCAAACGGAATTGGCCAAGTCGGCCATCTCAAACCGTTTTGGTCAAAAATTAGGCTAGGAATATCGGATCAAGGTACATGAGGTACCGTTACGAAGCTAAGAGGAAGGGCTACAATGTTCATGAAGACATCGCAACCCAGATCTCAATGGGTATAGGCGAAAATTGCGTGAAACAGTTCCAGCTGTTTCATTGCGAGTTACCAAACAGGCCTTGTTTGCAAGGCCGTAACTCACGGCTCAGAAATCGAAATTAAGAAATTCCAAAGGCATTAGAAAGCTGAGACATAAGGCTAAAACTTTCATGTTTTGGCCAAGACCTGAATCTATTCAGAACAAAACAAAATTCGAGTGCCAAAGTACCCGTCAGAACTGTCCAAATACAAGGCAGTTCTGACGAGCGATATTGTTTTGATCATAACCGGAGCTACGGAACTCGGTTTTCGACGTACTTTATACCGTTTCGAAGCTGAGATCAAGATCTAAACTTCATATGAAGGAGTCGACACCCAAATCGTACTGTATCAAAACCGAAAGATCACGGGCAGAAGCTAAACTAAAAGACGTACCAAATCTGATGTTCAAAACAGGCTTGAGCATTTCATCTATAACTCATGATACACTAATCCGTTTAACCTGAGATTTTACAGGCATACACAGGACTCAAGGGGCTACAATGTTGAAGAAGGCTACTCAATCTAGTTTCGAGTGCAACCAGGTCGAAAGTGCAATATACTATACCAGAATCGCAAAAACAGATTCACAAAACGTATTCTAGTGCAAACATCATAACTCAGCCTACACAAGTCCAAATCCAGAAATTCCAAAGGCATATGGTAGCTAATACATCAAAATACATTTCATTAGAAGACCATAACAACTAATTCGGAAGCAATACCAGCCAAAACAACCAATTACAAGTGCAGTTTTCACATTCTGATCAACCCAGAACAGCAACAGTAAAATCGACATATCTCACTCTACACTACTCCAAATGACCTGAAATTTTACAGGCACCTCAAACACATCAATACCTACAACTTTCATGTTTTAAGCAAAGGCCAATTCGGCCTCTAAGTAGGAGATACAAAACCAGACAGAAAAGGGGGTGGTGAAACCCTAAGTTGCTGAAATTTCCTCCAAATCCAAAATTACTTGCAATTATCACTCATTTGCACTTACTAGAGTCATTACCCCTCATTTCCAATCATCATACATAGCCACATCATAGTGATCATATGCAACCAGCAAAAATTCCAAATAAATAGAAAACTTCATCAATCTTAACTAAAATCAAGAAATAGTCCACAAAATCACACTCATAACAACCACAAGTCATTTATTAAGCATCTTTAGATAGAAGAGAGGGGTTCCATAGTCACTTACCTTAGAACCAAAGAAGAGAGACCACTTAGCACCTTAAGCTTCCAAACAACTCCACACAACACCTTACAAGCACTAAACTAAGAGGTTTTATGGAGTAGAAACAAGTTCCAATGGTTGGTTTTGATGATTTGGAGCAAAATGGAAGCAAAACTTGAAGAGTTTCTTCCTTGTTTTGAGAAAGAGAAAGTCGGCCAAGCTATGAGAGAAATGGAAGATATTTAGTCAATTTTTTGGTTTTATTTAGAATTTGGAAAATGGTTGAATAAAAGTCAAAACAAGGTTTAATCAAATGGTGACACATGTCACCCTATTTAATGCATCTTTATCACTTTGTCTCTCTCCACTCTCATCCACATCTCAACCTTCAATTATCTCATAACACCCGGTAAATTAAATCCAGTATTCAGAACTTAACCTAGTTGGCCGAATTTTTCCGAACTTTTCGCACTAGTGGGTCCCACGTTCGATATACGTTGTTAATTTCTCAAAATCCAACTAATACTAGAAAAATCATCTAAAAACTCTATTTACTCAATAAAAATTATCTGGGGAATTTTTCTAATACAGAAAAATGTAGAAAAGACAGGTTTCCAAGCTTAACCGGAAATTAGGGTTTTTGTTCACTTCGGGTTTCTAACCTTCTTAAACTTAATTAATCTATACAAAATGGATTAAATCCTATACTTACCCACACTAAAACACACATTAACATAACTAACTTTAATCACCACTCAAACTTGTTCGAATACAAAACTAGGGTTTAAATCTTACTCCCTACTTAGGGTTTTCGAAATACTCACAAAACCAAACGTTACCGCCTAACTAATGAATATATCAACATAGAACGGACTGGGGCCTCACAATCTCATTGAGCATAAACTCACCCCTTTCCGTCACCTTTGTTTTCCTTACAGGGTTCAACATGTTGGAAATCATGATTTTGAAGAAAAGAGTAGAGCTAGTGATAGACATCCCTTTTGATTATGCTCTTCTGTATAAGAAAACCCTAATTGTACTTTGAGCAAGTAACTCCCTTTGACTTGTAAAGTTCCAACGTATGTATATAAGTAATTATTCATGTCTCCTTCGTGTATTTGTTGATGAATGTACGCCCTATGGGTCTATATGAACTTTTCTTATATTAGTTGAAAAGTCGGACAAGTTCGGAACTTGAACGAGGAAGGAAAAATTTTGGCGGGAAAAACTGTTCACGAATCTGGCCGATACATGGCCGGATTTGCAGGGGGATTTTGAAAAAATTTTGGATCGAGCAACTGCCTCCAATCCGGCCAGGAATCCGGTCGGGTATCCGGCCAAATTTCGGCCGGATTGTGACGTGGCAATCTTTATTACTTTAATTTATTTAAAGTTTGAAAGTAATATCATTGTCCTTTTTGTTTATCAAATTAGTCCAATATGAAATTCTTGATCAAAATTGCTAAAACATGCCTGATCTTTAAAATTAGAGGAGGAAAATGGAGATTAAATCAATTTTTTTTAGAAGAAAAGGCAACAATAGTAAACTATAAATACATCAACAAAAAAAGACAATTATTGGTGTAATTGATACACAAGCACACAAAAGTGCAGAAATTTGTATTACACAAATTTCACTAAGAAAATATAGATGATGATGATGATCTTGAGGCACATTTGACACTATTCTTAAGGTGTTATTTGCCCTCACTAGATAAAATATTTGCTACATGGTTATGGCAAATTACCTCTAAAATACAACAAGATTGTTAAAGTAACTTGATAGCAAATCTCAAGTTTGCTCTACAAAGAAATGATCAAATGTTCTTGTTTTTACGTTTGTTACAAGCTTGTCAATTTATAAGGAAAACAACCTAAAGATCAGCAATACTGAATAGCCATGATTTCTTCACTTTTAATGATCATCGAGAGGCTGCATTAAACTCCTTTAATGGAACCAAATGCCAAAACTATTTCCTCACTATATTGGTCATCAAGAGGCCACATTAGACTTCTTTAATGGACAAAAATGCCAAAAACGTTTAGAAACTTTTTTCTCCCAACAAGCCACAAAGTTGTCAGTTTCTTTATTCTAACAAGCCTCATTATTATTTCATTCACAAACTATTCCACTACAATCCCCCACCTAGTTTGTGAATGAAATAACCAAACTAACACATAAAATACCATGCATAAAGAAAAGTATCATTAGATTTAAACTTTTCTTTTAGTGTAAGCACATTACCAAATCTAACCAAATCAAGGTTGCATATAGTATTAAACCATGATTTAAAAATTAGACTAGATATACCACACACATGCTATTATAAACATTGATCAATTCACAAAGAACTTTAGCACTATTAGCGGCCATGTGCTTCATCCTAGATTCATGATCATAAGCAAAAGCAAATCAACTTTTGCTAGAAGCGGCACCATTCCTATAATCATATAGGTGAAGACACTTTCAAACTCTATAAGACCAAGCACTAAGAAAGAATTTACACTTCATTAAGAGTATAATTTCAACATATACTCAACCTCTTATAACATTATGCATTAGTGGGGTAGGAATGTACACAATAATACCTAATGCTCACAACTACTTTGCAACTTGTTGTCAACCCTAAACCTTTTCATCTAGTGGCAGTGCTAGAATCAAGACAAGGTTCTCATTGTAAGTGATTTTAGATTAAGGTTTTCAACCCCATATCTAATAACATTAGATTTACCAAATCCCTTAACAAGGGTTTAATCGATAAATATCCTTAATTGTTATATATTCTCATATATAACAAATATAGCGTCATTATTTATTAAATTTTGTCTAAGGCACTCAAGTCTTAGATTTAACATGTGTAGATTTAACATTACACCTTATCCTAGGGACTAGACATAGAAGTTACACACTGTATAATAAAAAGACCGGATGCATAGGGTGTGGCCACAAACCCTAAACCACTTTGCCTTTTTACACATGTAGCAGCCAAAAATTTTGATTTCAACAATTAGCATCTTTGTTGATCTTAATCCCTAGTTTTTTATGTTTACAAAACAAATGGATGATACTAATATCTCTTCAAGATATATTTTCAGTTATGAAGCAAATTAAATTCAAAGATCGAGTGCAATTGAAAGAAACAAAAGTTGCTGAAAGCTGTCGGACGCTTGCGAAGACAGGATCGGACGTCCGATAATCATTGCGCAACTTCGGACACATGAAGAACTCCATCACCGGACGTCCGAAGGAAATAAGACATTCCCCCTAACTCACTGACCTCGATCGGACGCAAGTATCGGACGTCCGATAAAATCTTTCAAACTCTTTGTCTGCTATCGGACGGAAGTACTGGACGTCCGATAAGATCCTTCAAACTCGATGAAAGCTGTCGGATACTCACAAAAACAATACCGGATGTCCGATAGAATTGAAGAAAATTTCTCAAACTCACTGCCTGCTGTCAAATGCAAAAAACAGAAGTACCGGACGTCCGACACTCTCAACGGCTAGTTGACTCTTCAGCTACTTTCTATCCGTTGGAAGCATTAATAAAGCACTTTCTTGGTCTCCTATAAATAGAGCATGGTCAAAAACTCCAAATAGCTTTTGCACATTGAAGATACAAAAGATATAGAGTAGTTTTAGTGAGAAAACACTCTCCAAAGAAGATTTGTAGTCTTGGTGGTGCGAAATTCATTATAAACTTTTCATTTGTGAGTGAATACTTCAATAGTGTAATTCTGTGAGGGTTGTCCTGAGTGATAGTAAAACTTTCTAATTTGACCAAGTGGAGATAGGGGCAAGAAAGAAGTGAGTCTTCCTTCCTTTGTACACAAGATTGGTTGTATTTCATCAATTTGAAGAAACTTGTTTGAATTGATCTACAAATTCAAGAGGAGCTTAGTAGTCAATTGGTTTGCAATTCTTCCCTTCTTATTTATTTATTGTTATCTTGTGATCTTTAAATTGCTTATATCTTCTACTTCTCTCAAGTGATATTGTTCATTCATTGATTGATTTATTGTGTGATCACTTAGAAAAGAGGGTAAATTTTATATTGAGCAAAAAGTGCCCATAATTTGATTAATTTTATAATCAACCTAATTCACCCCCCTCTTAGGTTGTTTTCGGGCCTTAAAATCGATATCAGACTTTGGTCTCCTAGAAATTAAGTTCAATCGATTTTGGAGTAAAGATGACAACTAACAATGCCATATTTTTTTAAGAACAATCTGTAATTAGACCTCCAATGTTTAATTGATCAAATTATGTGAGTTAGAAAGAAAGAATGATTATCTTCTTGTAATCGATTGATATTGAGTGTGTTTGGATTGTGAGTTATTTGCCCAAAAATATTTGCTTACATCACCATTACAATTTTCAATACACCTTTTTATCTTCTCAATTACCTTTTTATCTCACATACATCACATCACAAAAAGTGTTACAGTAAAAATATCTCAAATAACTTACAATCCAAACACACTCATTGAATTGTAGTTTATTGTTAATGAAGGTCCATATGATGCCTTTATAGTAGATGAAAACACCCATAGATCTAGACCAAAAATAAGATATGAATTGATTGCAGATGATAGAATTTATCTCACCTTAAATGCAAAAGTTATGAATGTGTTATATAGTACTTTAGACTCAAATGAATTTATTAGAGTCAGTGGTTGTTAGGCAGCTAAAGAAATTTGGGACAAGATGAGAGAAATTCATGAAGGTAGTGAGAATATTAGAGAATAAAATAAATCTATTTTAGTTACTAATTATGAGTTGTTTAAGATGGAATCTCATGAAAATATTGATAAAATGTATTGTAGATTCAATGATTTTATTAAAGATCTAGAGGTGCTAGAAAAGAAATACTTCTTGGGAGAGAAAAATAGAAAATTCTTGAATGCCTTGTCCAAGGATTGGGAGAGTAAAGTGACTGCTATTGAAGAGGCTAAAGATTTGAATTCTATGCCTATTGAATCTGTTATTAATTCTCTAACCTCTTATGAATTGAAACTTAAGACTAAGGTACAAGAAAAAGAAGATGCAAAGCTCCCTGTGCTCATCTTTTGATATCTCGAATGGGGTTTGCAGCTCAGGATGTAGATGATTTGGTTTTATTGGATCGAGAAGATTTGGATGTTGATGACAATGATCTTGCTCTCATCACATAAATGTTCAAGAGAATTCTTAACAAAAGAATATTCACAATAGCAGGACCTAGCAATTCAGATTCTAATCAATTCAACATTGCAAGAAACAAAGGAAAGCATGAGGCCAACAAAAAACAAGATGGCAAATGTTATGAATGCGGTCAACTTGGACACTACATGAGTGAGTGTCTAATGAAGAAGAAACAAGAAGGAAGAAAATGAAGATTCAACAACTTCCAATTCACATGGAATGAGTACAACTCTGATGGTGAAATTGAAAAAAAAAAAAAAAACAATCTGCTCAATTGACTTTTATGGCCATTGAAGAAAATGAGGTAACAACTTCTAACTCTCAATTTAAAAGTAATGATGAAACTGATGATGATCTTGAATCTTTCATTAAAAAGTTGCATGATAGTTTGAAAGAATCTTATGCTAAAAACAAGGAATTAAAATACAAAATTAGTTTTTTTCTTCAAGATAATACACACATTTTTCAAGAAAACAGAAGCTGAAAACTGAAAATGATTTCTTGAAAAAGAATTAGATTGATTTACAAAATAAGTTTAATAGAAAAACAAGATTTTGTGAAATGTTCAAAAAGGAACAAAATGATTTGAAAAGAAGAATGGATAATTTAAATGAGTTATTCCAACATAAAAAAATAAGACTGTTTTCAAAGGAGTGAATCAAAGACTCATCTTGGCACTTATGAGAAGAAGATAAATTCTGGTGTAAATGATTTTGCTGTTTATAAGAGAAGACAAGTAAGATTTATTAAACCTATTTATACAAATAACTCGTTGATTATGTGTAATTTTTGTTGTCAAAAAGGTCATACGAAAAGCAATTGCTATGTGAGAAAGAACATGAGAAGAGGCATGAAATGCATGTGAATAGTTAGACATGATGCTAACTCTCAAGAACCCAAAAATTTTTGGGTACCATATATTAGTTCTTAAACTCTTGAATAGGTGAATTTGGTGAACATTATTAAGAAATGAAAGTGGTTCATAGACAATGAATGTTCAAGACACATGACCGGTAATCCATCATAATTCATCAAAACTCAAGTCAAAATTTTGTGGCAAGTGACATTTAGAGATGACATGAAAACTAAAACAATTGGAATAGGAGATTTTGATAAGATTGGTGAGATTCTTACTCATAATGTTCTATTGTAATTTCCTTTTGATGTTTCTGATGTTTTGAACTGAGTTTTTCTTGATTTTTTGGATATTATTGAATTCTTACGATGACAAAAAGGGCAAGAAAAGAATAATGCTGATCTAATGATGATTTGCATTGATAATTATTTTGATTGTTATTTCTCTATTTGGTATCAATTTTTTTGTTTTTTTGCCTGATGATTGCTGAATGTTGGTATGTTGATAATTGCTAAATTCTGGTATCATTTTTCTGTTTTTATTTGAAATATTGGATTCTCTGTTATTGTTGTTGGATTATGATTGCTGTTTTTTATTCTCATCTTATGATGACAAAAAGGAGGAGAAATGAATGCTATGTGTAAGGGGGAGTTATTCTGAGATTATATATTTTGCACTTAAAAATTTTGGATACAATGAGTAAGGGGAAGTTTATGCTCAATCTTTTTTCTTTTTTCCATCTATTGTTTTGTCATCATCAAAAAGGGGAAGAATGTTGATCTTAGTCTATAACTTTTGATGTTTACAAAACAAATGAATGATACTAATATCTCTTCAAGATATATTTTCAGTTATGAAGCAAATCAGATTCAAAGATCAAGTGCAATTGAAAGAAACAAAAGTTACTGAAAGCTGTCAGACGCTTGTAAAGACAAGATCGGATGTCTGATAATCATTGCGCAATTTCGGACGCATGAAGAACTCCATCACCGAATGTCCGAAGGAAATAAGACATTCCCCCTAACTCATTGACCTCGATCGGACGCAAGCATTGGACGTCCGATAGAATCCTTCAAACTCTTTGTCTGCTGTCGGACGGAAGTACCGGACGTCCGATATGATCCTTCAAACTCGACGAAAGCTGTCGAACGCTCACAAAAATAATACTGGATGTCTGATAGAATTGAAGAAAATTTCTCAAACTCACTGCCTGCTGTCGAACGCAAAAAATAGGAGTACCGGACGTCCGACACTCCCAACGGCTAGTTGACTGTTCAGCTACTTTCTATCCGTTGGAAGTATTAATGAAGCACTTTTTTGCTCTCCTATAAATAGAGAATGGTCAGAAATTCCAAATAACTTTTGGACACTGAAGATACAAAAGATATAGAGTAGTTTTAGTAAGAAAACACTTTCTAAGGAAGATTTGTAGTTTTGGTGGTGTGAATTTCATTATAATCTTTTCATTTATGAGTGAATACTTCAATAGTATAGCTCTATAAGGATTGTCCTAAGCGATAGTAAAACTTCCTAGTTTGACCAAGTGGAGATTGGGGTAAGGAGGAAGTGAGTTTTCCATTGTACACAAAATTGGTTGTATTTCATCCATTTGAATAAGTTTGTTTGAATTGATCTACAAGTTCAAGAGGGGCTTGGTAGTCAATTGGTTTGCAATTCTTCCCTTCTTATTTATTTATTGTTATCTTGTGATTGTTTATATCTTCTACTTCTCTCAAGTGATATTGTTCATTCATTGATTGATTCATTGTGTGATCACTTAAAAAAGAGGATAAATTTTACATTGAACAAAAAGTGCCCATAACTTGATTAGTTTTATAATCAACTTAATTCACCCCCCTCTTAGGTTGTTTTCGGGCCTTAAAATCTTATGATCACAAGATACTTTTGACTGAATTTAGAACAAATGCAATTGCCGGTATTTGCAGTACCTAAATTCACTTAAGAGTAATATAGATACATATATCCCATGCTATTGTTTAAGCAATTGCTTTACATACATATGTACAAATATTGAACAATCATCAATTAAGGTAATAAAATACTTATAACCATATTTGAATGCATGTTACACACTTCTTTTCTTAGACTAAGTTTTGACATAAAATACCATGACCTGTATTCACATGTCACAAACTACCATGTCACAAGAAAAAGAAGATTCAATCAAATGAATAGAATTTTTGCACTTATTAATAATCATATTAAACACAACATATAGACTTGTTTAACAAATACACTATTCTTGGACAATATAAGTTACTCTTTGTCCCTTGAACTAGTATTTGTATCTAGAAAATTTCCTTTTCCTTGGACCTTCCAACAAGACTGTTGTTGTTGTTTTTCTTCCTATCCACATATTCATCATATGATCAGTATTAACCTCCTTTATAGATAACTCAAGCATCTTCTTTTATACAAAAATGCTTTAGAACATGATCCACTATGCAAGTCTTAATAGTATAGAGTGATTTTCTTTGATAATCATTTCAACTAGGAGTAATTTTCCAATAATTACACCCACTATGAAATAACACAGAAATCTCCACTCCATGATCTTCTAAGTTATTTGAAGACCATTGTTAGGCCAAGGAGAGAAAAACTATGGTGAATACAAAATTCAAACAAAATTAACTAGAAATTTATTTGTATCTTACTTGAGTTTTCTTGTATTCCAATGTAGTCCAAATTCGGCTAGGGGTTTGAACATGAAGTAGAAGTTGTAGAAACAATCCATGAGGCCCTCTACACAACACTACATCCACTTTACATTTCTTTCACCTGCCTTGCTATCATCATCTTGTGGAGGAGAGATCGATTGCAATACCAGATAATATTTAAGTACATTTCCAGTAGTAGACTCCTTTGCACCAAACTACTCTGAAAATAACACCTTAACATTGTTGGTGTAATTGATACACATGCATACAAAAGTGCAGAAATTTGTATTACACAAATTTTACTAAGAAAATGGAGATGAAGATGATGATCTTGAGGCGTGTTCGACACTATCCTTAAGGTATTTTTGCCTCCGCTACATAGAGTATTTGCTATAAGGTTATGGCAAATTACCTGTAGGATATAACAAGATTTTTAGAGTAACTTAATAGCAAATGTCAAGTTTGCTGTTCAAAGAAATGATCAAATGTTCTTATTTGTTTGTTTGTTAGAAACTTGTCAATTTATAAGGAAAACAACCTAAAGGTCACCAAAACTAAATAGCCACAATTTCCTCACTTTTAATGATCATGAAGAGGCTACATTAAACTCCTTTAATAGAACCAAATCCTAAAATTGCTTCCTCACTATAATGGTCATCAAGAGACTGCATTAGGCTACTTTAATGGACAAAAATTCCAAAAACGTTTTAGAAATTATTTAACTCCCAACAGGCCATAAAGTCTTTAGTTTCTTTGTTCTAACAAGCCTCATTACTATTTCATTCAAAACTATTCCAACAACAATAGTATCAGCCTAAAAGTTCATGTAAACGAAAATAATAAAAAAAACTACTTTTTTAAACAAAAAACAAATTTAGTGTTACCTTTTTTTCGAAAAAAATTGGTGTCTATGTGTGTTTTAGTATTGTGTTATTTATTCTCTTTTGTCTATCTTAAATTATAATAAATTGATCAAAGCATATATAAAAGTGAATACTAACTGACAGGAAAAGTATTAAGGACATAAATGAAAATTAAACTTTATTTAACTCTTTTTAGTTTGATGTTGTTATCTAGTTGATACGATAGAAAAGATATATATTTTTTAGCAATGAAAAGAAATAATACTAAGTTATAGATAATTTCAAGAATAAATTGGCAATAATGTCATTGCACTCACCTTTTTTTTTTCTTTGTATTTCTAACTTTGACTAGTTTTTATGGAGGGTAAAGTGTGACTACTTCCTAAGTTCAGGAAGGCAAAGTGTTATTAATCCTAGTATTTATGAGCAACAAACCACAGCAAGAATTATGTCCCCAAGCTGGGACTTAGTTCAGTATCTATTGTATTGGTTTTAGGTTATGTAGTTATGAAAAGGTATTTCAAGAGGTAAGATAAAAGAAAATCTAATATTAAGCAAGCCAACAATTTTGATGATGTGAAAAACTCTTCGAAATGTACTATTAGCTAAAAATGATCAAGTTATTATGTAGATAAAATACTGACTTGTCTAAGATTAAGAGTCGCCATCAGCAATTGTAACCAAAAAAAGTAAATGAATGAATTTGAATGTGTTAGTTGAATTATTACTTATCATGTGGATACCAATATTAAGAATTATTCTTTAGAATGTTATTATTTATCTGTACCCCATTGGTGCGCACATCATCAACCACTAGATTAAGGTCTCCTTGGTGGACCTTGTAACATCTTAATACTAAATATTACTATAGAAATCTAACAAAATAATTTTCTCAGTCCCTATCCCCGGTAAAAAAGAATAATTTTGCCAATTATGAAATCAACTAAACCTTTTATCAATAAAAAGTCATGGCAAAAAGTCGTGCCTATGACTGAAGGTTTGCCAATAGTATTACGTTTTAACTTATCTTCCCAATCCTCGTGAGCTGCTTACTCGTACAAAAAAAAAAACATTTCGTGTATAGCTTGAAGTACATCTGCATTGACAATTAAATCTTTAAGAGTAAAACAAGAGCAGAATTTTCGTAGAGGATTATGAGGATAGCTGTGGTTTGAAAATTTATGAAGAGTTAGAGACTTAATTTGTGATATTAAAAATGAACATGACAAAAAGTGTATATAATCGCTTCCATTATTAGACAAGTTTTGACTTCATTACGATTTGAAAGTTCCATCGCCCCTACTAAATATTTTTATGTAAACAAAACAGAAAGATAAAATAAAATCGTCCTCTCAGTTCTCTAATTAAAAAAAAAAAAGAAAAAATTTCCATGAAAATCAAGCTGGTTAGAGATGATGCTATAGACACTTGATGCTGGGAAAACAGGCATTCAATGTTTGCGAGAAGTAATCAAACTTCAAATGGGAAAACAGACATTCATTGAGTCAAATTTGAAGTTTGAATACTTCTCTGAAACAGCGAATGGCTGTTTTCGCAGCATCAAGTGTCTATGGTTCACGGCTACAAATTGCATTTTCTGCTATTCCCCATGATAAAGATGTTTCTTAACCGTTCCTTCTTTGAAGAAATGTGATTCTATAGAAAAACTGAAGTAAAACACATCAAGTTTCTTCAACAACCGCCACGATAATAAGATACATCTTCCAACCAAGATGCATAGTAATCCTCCACTTGGTACACAATGCATGCACCATAATTAGCAAAAGGTGGAGTTAGTACAAAGACTAAGGTCTAGAATACTTCAGCATTAACAGTCTAATTCCTGCAAATCCTCCAGAATTTCTGTACTAGGGAGGATGTGTGTAATTTAAAAGGTTCCAGACCGGTATACCAAAAGTTGCTACCAGATGAACCATTCCAAAACCCCTTCAAAATGGATACTTGGGGTTGGCTATAGCCTATGTCAACAAGTATTTACAGGTTTATTAGAGTCAGACTTCAGCAAAAGAACATGGAGCCTGCAACCTTTTCATCCAGCCTGGGAAGCTCAGGAACAGAAATGCTACCAACTGATGTGATGCCACTCTTATGCCCAGAAGAAGTTTCAGAAAAATCCTCAAACTTTATGAACTGTCCCATTTGTTGGGCTGCAAGATGTGCATAACAAACAGGAGCCACTACAAAGAAAGTAAGGTGAAATTATGAAATTAACCTTCTTTATCGAATGACGTGTTAATCCTGAACTAACGGACAAATTTATATTTCCTTATTCAGAATAACATGAAAAGGTAGCTAAGAAATGAAAATACCAATTGAGATTGCAGATGTACTCCTTTGGTACCTAGAAAAGCGAAATACAGTAGCATTAATCAATTTCATAAGCTAAGCTAGGCACAGGCAAAAAAATAGCTTAAAAGCAAAAACTGAATCTTACACATATGAGAGAGAGAGGATGAGTTGTTGTAAGTCATCAGGAGAGAAACCAATCTCATCAAGCAAGACATGATAGTGAGCAGGCCGAGAAGTTCCCTGTCAGAGTAGAACTTTCAGCAGTTTCAAGGAAAAAATTTCCAGGCCTCCTTCAGCATAGAAACATTTATGACACCCTATTGTTTTACATGAAGTTCTGCCATGAGGTTGCTAATAAATGCTAAGTCTTATTTATACGGTTTTGCATCAACCGTCAGTCTACTCCAAATCAAACAAGTCACCACCAAGGTAATTAATTGACAACTTAGAATAGCTAGATAAATGTATTCCAAATATAAAAATAACTTACAATCATCCCTGCTTGAGCACACATGTAAAAATCATAATTTCTCGGATGGACTATTTTCGTGTCCACAACAGTACCTGCAGAGAGAGAGAGAGAGAGAGAGAACCTTAGACGGCTAAAATGAGATAAGTGAATATAATAGTAAACATGCAAACGCGGTGGGAAGACAGAACCTTAGATCCTATGAAGTACGATGAAAGAACGTGATCACGAAAATACAGACCTGGTGGAACATTTTCTGAGGCATTATTTTGAAAGAGCTTTGTGTGGTGATTCTTTTGAGCCACAATCACAGTGAATTTCGGAAAGTTAACCTCACCAAGATGCTCATAAGCCTGACAAGTTTCAGAAACTTCTAAGCAGATAATATTGAAAAGGGGGCGCTGACACTAGAGAATACAGATGGACATAACACCTGATTGTGGGTACTACAAGCATATCAAAGACCGTTTCTGATATACAAAATATTAGCAAAACCATTGGTACAATAAACGCTTCACTCAAATAGTGAAGGCATAATGGTTGGAGGAAATGTAAGAGATCCGATAAGTACATGCTGCATCTACAAAACCAACACGGGCCATAGTGGACAAAGCTGAAAGCTTTAGCTAATAGAGAACCCTGAATTAATATCGGCATGAAAGCTAAATTACCTTTATCATTTGATTGAGCTCAAAATTCAAAACCTTACTAAATTGTGATTCGCTCACTCCATCCCTGAAAGAGAACATATAGTCAATAAACCTCTGCACTGGTAGATTCATCATGTTAAAACAAATGTTTCATATTTACGCTAACGATAAAATAAGCAAGATGATTCGCGTGTGCACACACACACGAAAAAAGAAAAGGAGGAAAAGTTCTCCCTGCATGTTGAAATCGTCAACACCCAAAGAAGAGCATCTAGGATAGCCATAAGGTAACCAAGGTCTCAACAATCTAATGTAGATTCAAATGGACACTAGCATGAACAGGCAGAATACGTGGAAAAATAGCCAGACATGACCTGATAAGCTTTCCTATCACAAAAATATGGAACCAAATGTCCAATTGGTCATTTTCAACCACAAATGCATGGTAGGACTATGTTAAAAATGCATGGAATATATCTGTGCACACCGGGAAGGGTGGAATAATTTGAATTTGGCTTGCTTATACTTGTAGGATACTCAATTAAGGAAGCAAATATACTTTTAGGATTTTGCTTGTGGAAAAATTTGGATTTTGCCACAAGCAGAAATCATCTAAAGCCCCTGGCCGCATCCCCTAAAAAAGTAACAAAAAATAAAGACTAAAATATGAACATAAAGCCAAAGAGATGTCTAGGCAGAAAACATCACATAGCATCTAAGTGACTGTAAAACTGACAAATTGTCTGCCCATAATACACCAAGTCACCATGCATAACTGCCAAAGCAATAGAAGCTCCATTGTAATGTACCTGAAAACAATAACCTGAGCTGGCTTGTAGCCATTACTTGTACCATAGAAATCCAAAAGTAGTTCCCTGTAAAAAGATCAAACTAAGAGGTTATTCTTACTCAGCTGTCTAATAAGTTCCTCAACTACTTGCACAACTCTTCATATCAATGTTAGTATACTACAGAAGAATTTCGTTTTGATCATGCCTCATAATGCCACCATCTTCTCCATTTGCCAAAGGTTTGTATAGAGATTCAATCATTTCAACCTTTGATGATTGCGTACGAACAGCTGCTCTGTACCTTGATATCAGTGGCCAAGATCTAGATCCAACAACCTAGAAAAGAATACAAATGTAAGATGGCAAATACTAAGCATTATAAATTAGTATGTGCCGAAAATAAAACGCTGAGTAGCATAATTACAGCAGCAATAGATGGAATATCTGAGCGGCCAGGAGATCCATGAGAGACATCCATCCCCAAGATCATTGTTGGAGTATCCTTGATAAGTGGGATGCGTGAGGGTCGCTCTATTGACAACAGTGAATTGATCCCTCCAAGCTATGAAACAAGACATGAAAACATCACGATACTGAAACAACCACCTAATATCTTCAGACTTTTGTTGAACCAATTACCTTGGAATTGATTTTAAGAAGCACATTTGTGAGATATTGGTCATTGATCTTGGTAGGTGACAAGCATTGAGTAACGATACCAAGATCACTGAGATTCCTTTTCTTCCAAGGGCCTTGATGTGACAAAGACAACTCAATCAGTATAAGTTTTTCACCTTACCCAGAAAAATTGAATGCATGACTTCAAAATACCATATAAATCAGAATTTTTCCGCTCTGGCAACACACACAGCAGAAATTCAGGAGGACCAGGAAGTTTGGACATAATCAGTTCAAACATCTTCTCAACTCGTACTGCAGGGCTTAACCTTCGATTTTGTGGGTCTTCCTCTATCAGTGAATATGGTCGCTCAATATGCTAAAGCAAAAACAAAAATCTTTCAGGACATGTTTATGTACGAAACGAAGTAATAGAAAGCCAGAATGTTTCTTAACATACAATGCCCTTGTTTCTTCCACAGTTGATAAGCTCCCTCGAAAGATAACTGGTGTCACAACGGGCAGAGAAGTTGACAACTGCCCAACGTTCTATCCTGATGGGATCTACAAGTTTCTTTAGAAGAAGAAAAATGTATGAGAACGCATTAGAACTAAATTTCTTAGATTTCATGCAGAGTCACCATATTAGATAAAAGCATAAAAATTTGATGAATTTTGCGTAACCCTATTGACCTTCTTTCTGTCCCACTTTTCCACCCAAAAGGCATCCCTAACTTTGTTCACAAAGAAAAGTAGATATAAAGAACCAAACACAGAAGAATTCTGCTAATGCAGCATGCGTTTAACTATCATGATCCTTAAAATTGCAATTTGCAAGAGCCCCAAGCTCTAGGTTAACCGTTTTAACATGTCAGGGGCTGATGGTACCTTCTTGTTGAAGTTCCAACGGCCATTACATGGGAAGCAATCTTCATTGTTACCAACCTTCAACTGTAATTTGCAAGGAGAAAACGAAACAAGACCACATAAAAAATAAGCATATCATAAGTCACAGAACTTCATCATTTGAAGATAACTGATTTATCACCTTAGGTGCCTCAAGGACACGGCCATCAACTTGAGTAAGCTGTTTCTCAATGCATATGCCACAAGCAGAGAGGATAGGGTCATCATCATACCGATAGTTTTTCATAGCCTGCCAAGTTGCAAATAAAGATCATAAACTAAGAATACAAAGGAAGCTCAAATTGGGCATCGGATTGAAGTAACATACATTGGTTACAGCTTGTATTCTCTCTGGAGGCTTCTGCCTAGACTTTTCAACTAGAGATGCCCTCTGCATTGAGGTTAAAGCCTTTGTGTATCGTTGGAGAGATACAAGAGAACACAACTGGAATAAAGAAAAATATTCAATCAAGTTCTTAAAAACTAAGAAAGGGACATATCTAGCCAAAGGATGCTAAAGGGAGGTTGGAAGAGAAATCAGGGGGAAAAGTTCACATACCTCCAAAGGCAGATAGTTTGGTCGTTTAGGCTTTCCGACATCAAGGCATGGCATGTATGCAGACGAATGAAGTTCTATGTTTCGATGTTTTGTAAAATACTCATAAACTGTGACCTCTACAGTCTCTCCTCCATCATGTTGATCAGTACCACTTTTCACTTTCATAGAAAAACTAAACCAAAAATAAGAATCATTCTTAGAATTAAGAACAAATGGTGTATTTTGTGTGTGCATGTATATATATCTCATACACATACATATGTTTGCTCCAATTATAAATACATTATTTGATAACCACTTACAATTGCTGATTGCATGGCTTTTCACTTAAACCTATGATCTTGAATTCCATGTTGTTGTGCCTTGCCTTTACCCTCATATTTTTCAACATCTTCTTTGCCTGTAGATTTTAAGTTAAAAAATAATTAGAAACAGAAAGACAGTGATAGTTTATGTAATTGGACAGTTCTCTACCTTCACCCAATCAATAAAACGAGGTTCTTTTGCATTTTGGTTTGCAAGTAGAAAGTTAATTACAGGGCCAGGTGTCAGGATCATTGTTGTAGATACATCTGTATTAAGAAACTAAAGGAACATTAACAAATACATTTTTCTGAAGCTTGTATAGGTATATCTAAGGACAAAAGTTGAATTATACCCATATTCAAGGACAAGCCTCCATGAGTGGGCCGAAAGCTTGAATGAAATCCCCGACAACCAGTAACACCACCTCCAACCTCAGTAAATAACCTCGAATCATCATGAAAGAATGACTGCCTGACCAAAAGGCAACCCCTGCACCCAATACCAGGATTATAGAGTTTTGAGAAAAGAGAAACTTGTTACTGATAACCAAAATGAAGAAAGTTCATTTATACCTATTAGCAGCTTGTTGTCTCAGCACAATGTCAAGAACTCTCAGTGCATCTTGAACCTTTTCTGGTTCAGTTCCTTGAAGAGCAAGAGAGATGGACTTCAAGGGTACTTTGGCAGCGTAACTGATCGCAACTTTAAAGGTTTTTGATTGTAGAGAATGCTTTGCCCTTTTACCAGACTCACTAGGACTCCCGGTCTGAGAAGGGCTCCCCCTTCAAAGGACAAAAAAAAAAATTTTTGACAGAGAATTAACGCAATGTTTTCTATGAGATCTAAAAAATCTAGTGAAAACATATGCTCAACTAAGTACTACTCACCGTTTAACCATGGACTCCTCCAGAACTACTGGGAACTCTAAGTTGTTATGAGGCAGAGGCCCTACAGTGTATAAAGCTTTTTCTCCATCATATGCAAATCTCTTTCCAGCTAAATCAGAGAAATAGATTTGGTAAAGTTTATCCATAATTTTTCTCCCAATTCCCTTGCTGTCAACAGTTTTCCCTAGCTCAGAACTAATGGAAACCTGCAAAGATTTTATACAATGAACTTGATGTAGAAGAAAATTGGCCTAGAAAGTAGAGAATCACAGCCAAGGGAAATCCTACGGTATATTGGTAAAAAATCTCATCTGGATGCTTGAGAGAAACTCTGAAATGGTTAGTGAGCAGAGAGATAGGTCGCCCTGTTTTCCCAAATCCTGGCCTACTGATTATGCTGCGGTTTGGCCTATCTGCTTTCTCAGGCTTTACACTTGGTGGTATGACAGGTGGTGGTGCAGGCAAAGGTTGAGAATCACACTTGTTACCGTCCTTCTCCATCCTTCACACAAAATTAAGACCTGCACCATACAAACATGAAGCATATTCATCGTTGTCATGGCCACGAGTAATAATCAATATTACATAGACATGCTCCCGATCATAAACAATTTTTTTCCTAAAGCAACATATTGTGAGTTTCCTAAATGGTGTATATAGCAAATAGCTGGCATTTTGAAAATCATTCTCTGATATGTGATGGATGATCATTTACCATGCAAAGAAACAAGAAACAAGCTGAATAGTCATTTTGAGTTGCAGATTACCAACAATAACTAAACTATAACGAATTGAACAATCAAATGTCAAAACAACATGGGAAGCACCTCATGCATTAGAATGTCAGATAAAATCCAACCATACCAAATAATAGAGAAATCACCAACAGGCTCAATGTTATCCAATTCATGTGAACCTGGATAACTTTTTATTTGCAAATAATCATTTGATTGAATCATAAACACGTTTTCCAACCACCTTTTTATCTCACATACATCACATCACAAAAAGTGCTACACTATTTTTTTTTTTTTAATTATTCCAACTAATCTCCTATCCAAACACTAGTACTTACAACAGGAGAACCCAAAAATGGTGGTCTTAGTCTAAGGACCTTTTCAAGTAGTTTTGTAAGTTTATACTCAAAACTCAGTAAATTTGGAGATGACTGCCAAATTTTCATATACGGTCAAGAATACAAATAACCTCATGACCCTACCAATAATGTTGCTAAAACTACAGCTTTGATCATGCATAAATTTTTCCATCCTTTAAAAAATTCATACAGAAATAAAAATGACAAAATAAGGCACATACTAAACAATTTGGAAAAATTTACAATAAAATTTTGCATAGAAGCAGTAAGACAGTAACTTCATCGTAGGCATTTATATAAGAGCACCATTAAGTAAAACAAAGCAACGGGGGTAGCACATTTATTTATTTATTAGTTTATTTTTGGCAGTAGCACATTTAGTTGGTAATATGTTGCCTATGGCATGACAAAAACATCAACAAGAAGGTAGTAACTAAATATCTGAAAAGAAAAGGCAAAAAAAAAAAAAAAGAGAAGTAATTCTAATCCTGAGATAGACCGCTTCGTCATTCAGTACCCAAAAAACCCTTTTAACAACAAAATAATGAAAAAAAAAAAAGAAAAAAATGCCAGCGATAGCCGGCCCCTTATGCAGATAACACACGGAAACGTATCTCAGCCAGATTTATCAGAAAAATTGGAGACAAAATCTTAGTTTGTCAAAAACAAGGTATTCTAAAGCCCCAGACTTAGACACATGCATGAAACTAGCTAGTTTATTTACAAAAAGGCACATACTACTTGCTAAGTACATCATTTTGTGAGTAAATTAAAAATGAAAATCCCAACTGTAAAAATAGGATATTGCAGCAAAACAGAAATACAAAAAGCTAAATAAGATAATTTCATCAAGAAGAAACAGGGAAAAAAAAAACCTCGGAGAAGCATTGAAGTGTATATTTGAGAGCTTTGAGAATAACAGAATAAATAAAAGGCCATCCTGAATACTGTTCACAAAACAACTTCCATTATTAACAAATGTATTCTATATAATCTTTTTAATTTACAGTGAATATACACTGATAAATGAATATAAGTACAGATAAATCACACACATCCACATAGCAAACGAGAGAGTGAAAAGATATGAAACTAAAAGAGAAAACCTTCAGAAAAGCCAAAGAGGAGAAGGTTTACTCGAGGAAAACCAAAAGAAGGGAGGATAGAAAATAGAAAGAGGGACAAACGGAAACCAAAAATTAGCACAGACCAGTTTCAGAAAACTTAGATAAAAAAAATAGAAACTACCGACAAAAACATTCAAACCGAAACACGAAAATTCCTAAAAAAAAGAGAGAGCTTTTGAGGTGGAAATTTCTAAATAATTAGAAGGGTTTCTGAAGAAAAGCCCAAACCAACAAAAGAAACTAACATAAACTTATCAAAACAGATAAATGTGTGGGATTTAAAGCTACAACCCAGAAAATTATTCCAAAGATTAGATCAAAAGTTGAAGGAAACGGAGTGTTCTTGAAATGAATTATAAACCTACCAAGAAGAACATCAGATAATCACAGACGATACAATATAATCAATGTGTCTTCATAGCAAGAACCCAGAAATATTTTCCAAAGAAAACGTCAACAATTGAAGAAAATGAGTTCCTGAAAGTCTCAAAGATTTCCTGACGACTGACGAAAAATGGTGTGAAATAGGAAAAGGGTTTAATCAGAAAAGAAAACCCAAAAAGGATTATCAATCAAAATCAAAAATCACAGAGCATAGAATACATGCCAGTCCACTCCCCAGAAAATTTTTCCCAAAAAAATAAAAGGAAAAAAAAAAGAAGAGAAGAAGAAAGAGGCTTCTGTTGCATACTTTTGGGCTAATAATGAGACTGCCGATTGCTGTGATGGAAATTGTAAGGGGCTATAACTTATAGCCCACAAAAGAATGCGAAAAAAAAAGTACAACTTTTTCTCTCTGTCTCCTCTCTAAGTTTGCCTGATTTTTCATCAGAATAGTGGGGGAGGAGTACTGGAGCAGTACTCTTTCTGGGTTTTGAACTTTGAAGTTTTGTAAGTTTTGGGGAGAGTGGAGGGAAAGAGTCCCCAATTTTGGAAAATTATTTTTTCTGCTATAAAATCAGCGGTATTTGAACTGTGCAAAGCACAGTTTGGGCCCTAGAAATTTAGTCGAATGAGAACAAGGGGCAGGGACCTGCACAGTCAACGGCCAGATTTTGGTCAAAAAAATATGCGGTCCAGATTACAAGTTATATATCAATTTTCACAACGTGTGTGGGGTCCGTAAATTTTTGTACTAAAGTTACACGTTATGCAAACAAAGTTACGCCATGTGCAATCAAAGTTACGTGTTGTGTAAAATGACCAAAATGCCCACTGTCCGTCGAATGCATAACATCAAATTATTTTGACACATGATGAATGAATAGAAATATAGGAGAAAAATTGAGCATTAAAGCAATTAAATTTGACAAATATTATTTGAACTCTCATTTTTGTTAATCATACTTTCGTTATTATTTTTATCGTATAGTTTTTGTTTATTGTAGGAGCACAATTAACACAATATGGAATATAAATAAAACTTCTCTCAAAATTTGTTGTGAAGAGAAATTCCATCTATGAAGTCAATCTCTCTATTTATTGTGATTTGAATAAAGATTTTTAAACCACTATTATGATGATACCCAAAAAGAAGAGAAACTTAATACACTATAAGTGCATTGGTGTATTAATAGTAGTATAGTTTTAGTTAAAACTAAATCAAAAGCAGTCGTAATACTTTTAGTACTTTAATAATGGGAAAAAGTTTAGGAAGCTACTAAAACATGGCACAATCTTCAACATCAATATAACTTACTATAAACTTTCATATTTTTCTTTCTTTTGATAGAAGAATCCAGTTCATCTATTTAAATTCTGCTTAAAGGTGACAACATTATCCTGCAGCTCCTGAATATAAATAGCAAAGTTAGATAAAAATATGAATTGCCATGTTTCCTGGTCTACATATACAAATTAGAATTGAACTATTTTTTTATTGCAAAAACATCTTCCTAATCAAAATTGCAATTTCTAACAATTTTTTGTCAAGTCACACTCTAGGCCGAAAGCCTCAATTGTGACTTCCACCACCGACTGCAATCCTTGTATACTAACCCAATTCATACTACAACACTTGAGTAATTAAAAAACAAACAAAAATTAACTTTAGTTTAAATATATACAAAATCTTATTGGATCCTTCAATTAAATTTAATAGGCCATAAAGTAATTGCAAAAAGAAAGAAATGGAGAAAAACGGAGGTACAAGAATGCCTAGCTAGATTTATCTTGGTGGAAACATCACATGATATATCTTTCTCCTAAACAAATACACAAAATTATAGATAATTACAAAATGTAACCAAAAAACAAAGAAAAGGAAACAAAATGTGAAGTAAAAAATCAAATCATAGGAGAAGAAAATAAAAGAATGAATTTTTGTTCTATTATTCATAGAAAATGATCATTGGTATAAAATGAATTCTAAATTTTTTTTACATGTTTTAAAATTTCACCTTTTATCCATGAAGAACTACCAAATAAAACATCATCTTATAAATTTAACAAACAAATGCTAGTTGGTTATAACATTATGATAAAAAAATAGAGCAAATATGCGAGATTAGAGATGAAGAAACAAGGAAGAAAAGAAAATGTAAAATGGGATAAAAAATAATAAAGAATTCTTTTTGCTAAGTAGTTATCATCTTGACCAAAAAAAAAAAAACATCGCAACAATCTTAGTTAGATTAGTTTTAAAAAAATAAAAAATTTAAAAAAGTGAGGAATGACAGTAGTTACTGCAAGAAGAAAAAAAAAGAGATGGAATTGATTTTCTCAAGGAGAAAAAAAATTTTAATCCTTTAGCCCAATTGAATCAAAAAAGGGAAGGAAAAATTTAGGTAAAATAATCAAAGGTCCACTTGTCAAAAATATATACAATACATGTGTCAAAAAGATGGTTAGCTACAGTAACTTGGCTTTCTTTTTATATACAAGGTAGATTTACTAGGTGTAAAAATTAATACTTGAGTCGCACCATTGATCATCTTAGCATTTTGTTTGATGTAGGGAGCCAAGGACAGAGTCGTACGTGTGCTCTGCATCTTTATAGAATGCGTTCCCTTGCGATTTGGTGTTTTAACATATTATTCTTATGACTTAAAAATTATATAGTATAACTTTCTCATAATTTAGGTTAAAATATCACCGTTAATTTTTTTATTAAAACTAACAATTAACAATAAAAAGTTAAAGTTATACTAATAAATTGACAAATTTATCCATTTATTATTTCATTTTTTTCTTCCAAATATAAAAAGAAGAAATTGAAATAAAAATATTGATAAATAAGAATTAGAAAATATCATTAAAGACTTGGGTTTGAAAACCTATAATGATATTTGTAGTCAAAAAAGATTTGGTATTTTTTATTTCTTATTTGTTTGGTTTATATTTCGCTTCTATCTTTTTTGTTTCTTATTTATTTTTTTCCCTTCCATCTCTTTTGTATTTGAAGAAAATTAAAATTCTATAGGCCAAAATATAGATTTTCAAAATCATCTCTTGAGAGAGAGAGAGAGAGAGAGAGAGAAGGAAAAGTGAAAAAGAGAAAAAAAGTAAAAGGGAGAATTTGTCAATTCATTAATTTGATTTTGACTTTTTACTATTGACCGTTAGTTTTAACGGAAAAACTTACGGTGACACTTTCACCCAAATCATAAGGGAGTTATATATAAGTTTTAAACTATACAGGGTTATGTAATAAAGTATCAAACTACAGAGGGGTAAAAAGGCAATTTACCCTTGTAGAATTAAGTGATAAATTTAAAAAAAAAATCCCTATTACTTATGTAGTGGATACTTGCACAAGAGTATCTCCTTGCTACATTCTATTAGTTAAGGTAAATCCATTTTGGATTATGGGGGAAACTAAATCCAGGAGAAAGAATAAAATTTAATGAGGTTACATTTAGACTATTTTATTGATTGAAAAGATCATTTTATTCAATAAATCTATACTAATGGCAAAAAATATATCAAACAAAAATGACACCAACATATATAGATTTAAAATCAATAGATATAACAGATCTAAAAAATTAATACAAATAAAGATAATATTGATGAGATTTGGTCTCTCTCCTGTGGGAGAGATTAAGGAAATATTGACTGAAAATGTTCTAGAGACGAGGGGAAAAAAGTTCTAGAAAGAAGGGGCAATGTAGCATAACAATTTATATTCAAGCTATTAGTCATGACGTTTTCTTGTTTATTAAACTCAACCCAGGAATGAACTCAATGAGAGGATGGATCGAAGGATTATGTCAGGAATTGCAATTTGTGTTAGTTAAATCCAATGTAATTGTTTTTTATTAACAAAATCAGTTATAGTAATAAGTAGAACGGTATTGTTAGCTGAGTTAGTTAAGAATTATCTATTGATACGAATCTCGTCGATATGACGAAACTCATGACAACAAGCCCCGGATCTTTGGTGATTGAAAATAGGTTTAGGTAGCGGAATTCCTATGTAGACCCGTCTAATACCCGTAGTTGTGAATTTTGATTCAATCTTGCCCACAACTAAACGAATTAGTGAACCCCAGGATCCCAAGCACTTGATCCATACTCGAACCCTAGCAACGTGATCAACACTTGGACATCATTCATGCTCACATCAGCTACAAATCAGTTATAAAGTAGGGATTACTGTTGTAATTGGGCATCTTTTGGCAGTTAATAGAAAATTCCCTTTCTCTCATTTCTATTCTAATCTCTTTCTAGAATTCTCATCTTCAACCTCCGATACTTTCTCTTTCTTACTTCAACTTCCTAATCAAAATTCAATTCTCTTAAAACCAACTCAATAACCTGACAATTGGCATCCAAAGCCTGTGATCCTTGAAAAGATTTTCTTCAATGGCTGAGAGTACTAGATTTAAGACATTGGAAGAACAAGTTAAAAAGAAAGAAATTAAACTATAGGAGATGATAGAGTCACTGCATTCATCATAGACATCCCAAAAATAAATCAGAATTGAGCTAAAGAAAGAACTAGAAGAAAACAACAAATGTATGGAAAATCTACTGTCAAGCGTGGAGCAAAATTTTCTGTCAAGTGGGGAACAGAAGCTCTTCAAGAAAGAAGCAGGTAAACTACAAATCCCCAATCCTCCCAAGATTGACTTGCAATTGTTTCCTGGAAAAATCCTAGATATTGGAAACAAAAATGCAAAAATAATTTTTGAATCATCGTATACCAGATGAGCAGAGGATAGAAATAGTTGAAACGTATCTAGAAGGAAAGGCTGATAACTGGTTTCAAGGGGTAAAACTTGAAATTCCCAAATTGACTTGGGAGGAATTTGGAGAATTGTTATGCCTAGATTTAATGTTAGAAATGGTAGAGATGTTATAGAGGAATTCAATAAACTACAGCAAGAACGCAATGTTGAGGAATATTAGGAGAAATTTGAAGAACTTAAACCCCTCATGATGCTTAAGAATTGCAATGTGGATGAGAGTTATTTCATTTCCAGTTTTATCAGTGGTTTAAAAAAGGAAATCAAGCCCATGGTCAAAATGATGAAACTTGCTACTTTGAATAAGGCTTTTGAGACTTCATAATGGCAAGAGTATTCAATCAAGACACAGAACAAGAACTCCAAAGGAAGTCAAAAGAATATAGCTAAAAATGGGTTTGGGTTGACAAGAAGTGCTGCTGATCCTACATCAGGCAGTAATATCTACAAGGTGCCTTCTACAAGTAATTTTAGAAATATCAAGTTAAAAGGGCATGCTTTTGAGAATCAAGATACTAAAGAGATTTCTCCTCAAGGGGTTCAATATAGAAGAAATCATGGATTGTGTTTTAAGTATGGAGAAAAGTATGGTCTAGGCCATCAATGTAAGGTTGGGCATTTAAATTTCATGATATGTGAAGAAGAGGAAGATTCCATCTTCGAAGATGCTCTAGGTGAACAAAATGAACAAATGAGAAATCCTGGCCAAATTATGGAAATCTCAGTCAATACTTTATTTGAGGCTCTTAAGAGAAAAACCATTACATTGATGAGAAGTTTGGATGGAGAAGAAGTCTTGATTCTGGTAGATAAGGTAGCTCAAATAGTTATATTAGCAGTCAATTATTGATTGGAATGGACATTCTTTATCAGATGGTCACAGCTTTCTTTGTGATAGTTGGCATTGGATCCTGTATAACTAGCAGTGCCATTTGTCCTAGAGTAACTTGGGGAAGAAACTAACGTAAATTCTACTTTGACCTCAAAGTAATGGAGTTGGGAGGATGGGACATCATTAAACCTGCATGGATCGAAGATGATGTGAACATAGGATCCAATGATTCATGTTCAAGTCATACAAGAGGATGATTGATTGAAGAGCTCGTGGAAGTTCATACAATCCATCCCTTCCTTAGTTTAATCCTTAGTTAAGTTCATTTATATTAGCTATAATTGTTATTGGGCTTATGTGTGTTGTTTGCTTGGAATATGTCCAGCTGTGTGTTTAGTTATTTCTAGCAAATAATAGTTGGTTAACTAAAACACTAGGTCATGTTAACCATAGTTGAGGCTTAAGTCGGAGTTAGTTTCCTAATCCTAGCCGAGTTAGGTTACTTACGTATGTTCTAATTTAGTTAGGAGTTTTGAGTCTTTGTAAAGGCTATATAAAGCCTTCAGTTCCAAATGTTTTTTTATATGACTTGATGAATTAAAGAAAATTCCAGCAAAACACTCTATGTTTAGCGAGTCTTTTGTCTAAGAGATCCAAATATGAACACTTGAGAGGATTCTTAAGTTTTCAATTGACTTATCAATTCAAGATCACGTTAAATTGTGGCATCATTCTACCCTTCTAATCAATCTTGAGCAGTCCTTGATTGTTTTAGAAGCCATCTTTTGTATCAATAACCTAATCAAGATAGATCCTTCCACTGTCTAATCAACTGGGTTCTTCAAAACAGGTTTTTGTTGTGTCGAGTTCACATCAAAAGTTCTCCTAAGGAGTGATGAAACAGATCAGCAATGCCAAGAAATTATAGCTCAACTATTACTTGATCCTAATGCTAATACACCATATGCTCCAGCTGATGGGTTGTTAAGATACCAAGGAAAACTTTACGTTGGATCAGCACAAGGGATAAGATAGGAATTGATTAAAGCTTTGCATGCATCTGCAGTGAGAGGTCATTTTGGACAAAGAATTTGTTGGTGTAGAATCAAAAGCATTATTCTATTGGGCAAAAATAAAAAAAGTTATGATATCCTTTATGCAGTCATGTGATGTTTGCCAGGGGAACAAGTCAGAACATGTCCCTTATCCAAGATTGTTGCAACTCATAGTTGTGCCAAAACAAGTCTGGTCATATATACATATATATATGGATTTTGTTGACAAATTGCCCAAGTATTAGGGATATGACACAATTTTGGTAGTACTTGATCGATTGACTTTGGGCATCTTATTGTGTTAACACATCCATTTACTGCAAGGCAAGTTGCTCAATTTCTAGATAACATATACAAAATTCATAGATTACCAGAGGCCATTATAATAGACAGAGACAAAGTGTTTACTAGCCATTTCTGGAAGGAATTATTCAAGCTTGTGGGGACTGAGTTTAACTATAGTTCTTCCTATCATTCTCAGTTTGATGGTCAAAGTGATCGACTAAATTAGTGTCTAGAAACCTATTTAAGGTGCATAATATATGAATATCCAACTCAATGGAGTAATTAGTTTTATCAACAAAATGGTGGTACAATTATGCTTTCCACACTAGTTTGGGTATAACTCCTTTTGAAGCCCTGTTTGGTTACAAATGAAGTCCTATTCCATTAGGCCCTTAATTGGAGTCAATGATGCTAGCTACTTCTCAGATGATACAAGAAAGGAACAAAATTTCAGCAAGCATCAAAGAACATTTGGCTAAGGTTCAATAGAGGATGAAGTACTTTGTTGACAAATATAGAACTGAAAGGCAATTTAGTGTGGGAGAGTGGGTATTTTTGAAACTTCAACCCTATAGACAACAAACTATTGCTCTTAGGAAAAACTTGAAGCTCTCAGCCAAGTTTTATGGACCATTTCAAGTTTAGGAGAATTTTGGCCATGTAGCTTACAAACTGAAGCTGCCAGAAGGAACCCGATTACATCCAGTTTTACACATCTCATTATTTATAAAGAAGCTAGGACCACTTCAAGAAATTTCTTCCACTTTGCCAGAATTAGATAATCATAATCAACGTTCTTTGAAGCTTGAAACTATTCTCAAGAGAAGAGTCATTTGTAGAGAAGGAAGGCTTGTTATACAATTCTTGATCAAATGGAATCACTTGAGCTTGGATGAAGCTTCATGGGAGGGCAAAACATTTATCACTAATCAGTTTCCAAAATTCAAGACTTGAGGACAAGTCTGAATCTTTAAGTGGAGGGGATTGGTAGGAATTGTAATTTGTGCTACTTAATTCCAGTGTAATCATTTTTGATAAAAAAAAATTAGTTGTAGTAATAAGTGGAATGGTTTAATTGTTAGTTGAGTTAGTTAAGAATTAGTTACAAATGAGTTATAAAATGGGGACAATTGGACATCTTTTGGCAGTTAATGGAAAATTCCCTTTCTCTCATTTCTATTCTCATCTCTTTCTGGAATTCTCATCGTCAACCTCCATTTCTCTTTCATCCTTTAACTTCCTAATAAGATTCAATTTTCTTAAGATCAACTCAATAACCTGACAAATTACTAGTTTAACTAGTGGGTGAGTGGTTGAACAAAATGGTCAACGGGTTCAACTAGCAGGTGAGTGAATGAATTGGTGAGTTATTAAAATATAAATTTTAAATTAGATTAAATGATAGATAATTTATAACACAAGATGAAAATGACCATTCTAATGAGCTACTAAGATTACCTACTTTAAGCATTAAGACAAGATAAGTTTAATTAGTAATTCAAACCAATTTTTAAGTGTAAAACTTTGTTTTTAATTTAGTTTTAACTTACAGTACAAGATTTTATTTGGAATAATTTTGCTTTGGAATTCATTATTGTAATATATAGTTTTGATAATTCATTTAATTCATAGAATATGCTGGCTACCATCTTACTGACAGTACAACTATGTGCTGGCACTCAATTAGTAGCACTGTGCATGGGATAATTTCATAAACCACCCATAAAGTTTAAGCCAATATCATTAAGCACTCCTAAATTTTAAAATATCACTTACTGACAAGTTCAGGGTATACGTATAACAATTAAACTCAATTCACAGTCAAGTTTTATATGTATAAATTTCCAAATACTCCACACGCAATATTTCGCAATTATACGGGTCGTGAGCGAATATAAGGTATTAAGAGTCGATCTCTCAAGGAGGATGGGCAACTATCGGTATTACTAAATCATCTCTATTATTTAGACTATCAACAAATTAAAACAAATAAGCTAAACTATGAATGGATAGATAAATGCAAATAAAAGCTCCTTGGGTAATGGAATCCCTACCTATTCAAGCTAGTGTAACTTTCTAAGTAAATGAGTACCAAAATATTGGTTAAGTTATGGCGTAATTTCCTGATATACGTGATACCCGCTTTTACCGGTGTACCAACTATACTTATAGTTAATTCATACATACTTTCGTGGTCATGAAATCAACTACAAGTTTATTAACTTCTATGAAATCACATGGAACAAAGTCACAAAAGCCACAAAGGTATACCTCTACTTTCGTAAGTGTAACCGTAGTTTAACACTTCTATGAACTAGTGTCAAATTCCATTTCTCATTGCAAATCTAACACTTTTAGATGATCAAAATCAATGGCCAGTTAATCATGATTGTAAGAGCAAAAATGCTAAATAACTCAATCAAAATAATAGCATCAATTAGCCAAGAAATCAACGCCAAACAATCATAGAAAGTTCAACCAAATACCCAAGGCATATACTTTAAAAATACATAATAAACATAAAATCCAAAACTTGTATATTAACCATACTTAAGAATCCAATACAAAAGATAAAGAGTTGGAGAAGAGATAACCTTTGTCACATGAGTTTCAACCCCTCTTTTTTCATCTTCATCTTCATCTTAATTTAGCCAATACATGAGAGTGGATAACACACATAACTACCTAAACTATTCTATACTATACTAACCTAAAACTAAGAAAATGTAAGAGTTACATTTTTGTGGTGTATTCTTGCACTCTTCAAACTCTAAAATGAAGACACAAGCTCCTTTTTATAGAGAAATCTTTCCTCTTTGTGTGTTTCTTCAAGTGTGAACATTGGCTTCAAATGTCAACATTTTTTGTTCCAAGCAAAATCACCTCATTATAGAAGAAATAAAGTCAAGATTTGTTGCTAGAATCTCCCTTTTACAGCTTCAAATCTTATACAATTTGTCTCTCAAAAATTGTGAAAGAATGGAGTAGAAAACAAGTTGCGCAAGAGGAAGCCGTCAATGTTGACCGAAATCCCTCCAAGAAATCTGTCAAAGTTTTAGCTAGATTCCTTGGAGGGATTTGTCCCCTGTTTCACCAAAAATTCTCTGCCTTGAATCCTTCCAAAAACTGGCCAGATTGTTCGGAGGGATTCGAGTCGACTTCGGTTTTTGATAAGTATCTTTGTTTTATTCTTCTAACGACTCGAACCACTTTTAAAACTCATCATCCTTGTGAACTTTAGGATTGCAATCATTATATTATAAGCCTATTTCTTGTCCAAAATGAAGTCCATTTTCAATTCTTATAAAAATAACCAAAAATATGCAAATAAAAGGGACAAATTCTCAATTAAGCTTTAGATTGTATTTGGAACCAATTCTAGCAAATATTGACTATTTTCTTCCTATAATATTGAAAAAGTGACTAAAAGTAGAATAAAATATCATCCAAATATAGCACAAAATAATCACTTATCAACTCCCCTACACTTGAATCATTGCTTGTTCTCAAGCAATCAACACACAACCAACAACAATGATTCAAGAGGTGAAAACACTACATGCACTTTTTTTCGAATTTAGTTCCACATGATTTGGCAAACAATTGTCGCGCCCCATTTTTTAAATAAAATTAAAGTATTTTATAAAAATAAATTTATGATGAATTTTGAGAAAAATGAATTTTAATTACAAAATGAATAAAGAAATGAATTTTGATTAATTTTGTTTGAAAAATGAGTTTTTGATTTTTAGAAAATGAATAAAGGAAATGGGCCTAAAGGGCACTTAAAGTGCGATGATTTTAACCCAAAAATAATAGTTTAAAAAGGGTTTTTAATAAAAATTAGTCACCACTTGGTATAGAGTTAAGGTGTACCAAGTCATCTAAAAATTAATTTTAAATAAAAAAGTAGAGAAAATCCTTTTTTAACGACTCCAAGTCTTCAACAATCAGAGAAAAGGGGTCGGAAGTCATATTTGAAGAAAGGGAAGGCAAGGATAAAATCCAAAACACCCTTTCAACCTAGTCTAGAGTTAATTGCGTGAATTAGTAAAAAATTTTCTTATTTTAACCTAAAAATTTATTACATTTGGATGTCACTATATGGATGCAAAACCTAAACCTAGGAGGATATCGGGGGTCGGAATATCTTTTCAAAACTTAATTGGTGCAAATAACATTAATTGTGATGCCCAAGTTGACTCTTTGAAGAGGTCACGAATATGCAAAAATATGAAATTCGAAAGAAAGAAAAGAAAATAATAATTACACAAATATACATGATCTAAAGGAATGTATCATAACCGGTGCGGGGGGCTAAAAATTCGTGACTTTAATTTTCCTTTTAATAGAGGGAATACGAGCGTGCTAAGGCTAGAGAGCCATACTCGTCCATATCCCATATTCAAGGGGTATTTTCCTATCTAATCAAACAAATGATCTAATTTAGTTCCAATTTTCTTAAATGGAATGCAAGTCTACATGTCATGTTTCACACATAGGGGTAAGGAATATACATATAGGGGAAATATGGGATAAGGAATATACATATAAGGGAAATGTCATGCAAAAATGAAAAACCCTAAAAAGTAGAAAATATGCATGCAAATGTAGTGCTTATCACACAAACATGATCTAGCGCGTGGATGGTCCCTAAGAGTCTAGCGTTGGACTAACCCATGTCTATAAGTTCTCACTAGCATTGGACTAGTGAAAAATCGAAAAAAGGGCCACAACTAACGTTGGACTAGTGTGGGATCGAAAAAGGGGCCACAACTAGCGTTGGACTAGTGTGGTGACGACGTGCATTTATTACAATCAAATAAATCATGTAAAATATAATGAAGCAAATAAACACATAAATCACATAAAACACATAGCACATAAGCATGATATCTAGATGCAAGACCCTAAGAAAGCGAGTAACACATAAACACACAAGCATGCAAAACACACAAAGCAAATAAAGTAAATGAAGACCTAACTATTACATTTGGGGACCCTAACTACAATCTAAAAGGGAAAAGAATGAAATGACATAAAATAATAACCTAACTATTACAACTTGGCATTTAAATGCCTCTCAAATAACCAAAATATTAAATTAAAATGAATAGACAAAATTAAAACCAATAAAGTGAATAAATAAAAGAAACATTCAAAAAGGCATGCAATTACACACATCAAATCATATAGGAGCACATAGGATCAAGTAAAATCAAGATAAAGAGTAGAGTATATCTCTCTTGAATTGGTGACCTAAGGAAATGAAACTTTTCTTATTTTTCCTCCAAAACAAAGAAAAAGATCAAGGTATCACTTTAATTAACGAATAATCGCGAGAAATGGAAATAAACATGAAATTGAATCAATCAAAACATTCAAATAAAAGTAAACAACCCATATTCAACAAATTAAACAAATAAGTACCCAATTGAAAGAATTAAAAAAGTTTGAGGGGTAAAATCATTATTATGACAAATATTAGGGGGCTAAATGAAATAAATTAAAATTAAGGGTTTAAGGTGAAACCTATCAAAACCAAATGATAAAATTCACAAAAAATAAATGAAAACCTATTTGCTATAATTAAACAACAAAAATTCCCAAAATTTTACTAAAAATCCAAATCAAGACTATAAATTTATCAAAAATCATTAAACCTTCAAAATTCATTCTAAAATTCACTAAAATCTATCCAAAAATCACATTAAATCATATCAAAGAAAATTGACATTTTTAAAGGGACAAAATTGATTAATTTTTCAATTTTCTGGGCCATAATAGCATTAGTTGACAAATCAGGGGTTAAAGTGTAATATTTTTAAGTTTCATGCATCTTGTTGAAGGAGTCTTCTTCCTCACTGGTTTCTGCAATTTTTTCTGGTTTTCGCAGCCATTTCTCGTGGTAAACATGACAAACATCAAGACTTTCATCTTAAACAACAAACATCATAGACATTCAATCATTTCAACGTGCAAAAATTTCAATCACCGAAATGTAATCTTCTGGGTTTTGCCGATTCAACACACTCAAGCAGCCATGAACTCAATAAACAAAAAACTCATGGCTTCCTCTGATACTTCGAGATTTCAGCAACCTCACACGGCAAATTAACACTAAGTCATTGTGAGATACAAAAGACAACAAAAATGAAAAGAAAAAACTCCAGACCTCCTGGCTTCTCTCCCCCACTGGCAAACTCACAGGCTCTGGGTTTCGTGGTTTTCATGTCAAAAAGATTCAAACAAACACCAAACTTTCAAGCCAAGTCAACAAGAACCAAACTCGAATCTTGTACTTGGCACTCCTAAGGATTCTCAGACCCAAACCACATGCACAAACAAGGACCAAAGATGCAATCTTTAGTTCATCAGATTACATATGTGGGAAAAACACTATCTATTCATGGCTTCTAATTGAGTTCATAGTTTCAGATACACATTAAATGAACAAAGGGATGGATCCCAAGCCTATTAACAGCACAATAACATCATCAGGCATAACCACAGTCATCGTCATCAAGCATCGACAAAACTTAGGAAAGGAAGAAAATCATGCATAAGGGATTCAAATCTCTATGAAAATTGTGTCAAACCAAGATTGAGAAGAGTCCATGATTACCTGAGAGCACTTAGGCCGCTAAACGAACAGGAAAGGCTCCAAGAAATCGAACGGCTCTGGAAAACGAAATCCACGAACTGGGTTGCAGAAGATTTCAGCACTGATGCAGGCGATGCTTTGGGTCGAGATTTGGGAAGGTCATGGATGTTTTTCCTAAGAACTTTCTATAAGAAAGTTGGTCTAATATGTCTAGGGGAAGTGCAGAAACAACGAAATCCTTCCAAAAACTCAACAATTGATCTGAAATTTGCAATGAAGTGGGCTGTTCGTCCAGCCTGGAACCAAGTTTTCCAGTAGACAAACTTTTCTTTTCCTTCCCCCCTTTCTCCCTTTCTCCTTTTCCTTCTCTTTTCTTGGTTTCCCTTGCCCAAAGTTTTCTCCTTTCTCTCAGTTTCTCTCTTCCTTGCTTCCTCTTGTCCCGTGGCCCTCTTTTCCAGATTTCCCTCAGGCTCTCTTCCTATTTTTTCTACTCCACCAGCTCTCTTTCTCCCGCTTGGTTTTCTTTTTTCTTTCCCCCTTGCTCTCTTCTCCTCTTGCTTCCCCAAAACCCTTCGCCCTTTTTTGCTGCCCGTAGCTTTCTCTTTTTCTTTGCTTGGTCTTGTTTCCCATAGCTACTTTTCTTTTTTTTTTTCCTTTTATTTTATTTTTCCAAAAATTCCTAAATCAACAAGTGTCATATTACTAATCAAAGAGTAGGGACACTTGTCTAAAGCTCCCCTAACACACTTGCCTCATGCTCCCCTAACACACTTGTCTACCATGCAAGCCCCCACCTATCTTCTTATTTTTATTTATTTATTATATATTTGTTTTTCAAAATCAATTTAGGTAAACAAGAATGTTAATTCCTAAATGCAATTGAATTGCAAAATTTTTATTTATTTTAAAGAAATCGAATCTAAGAGGATTAAAAACAAATTTTTTGAATTTTTGTGAGAATTTTCCTTTTCAGAAATTTAATGCAAAAATATCTTAAAAATAAAAATGATGAACCTAATTTATAAAAATAAGCAAAAAATAAATACTAACTATCATTTTGTAAAGTTAATCAACTAAAATAACATAAGATAAAATAAGAACAAAAATAAATAATAAAAATAAAAATTAAATTTTTTGGTTTCTACAACAATCATTATACAATCATTCAATTTATACTAAATATTCATAATATCAAGTAAAGGTAAGATAATTATACCCTAATTTCAACAAGTTAAACTTAATCTCTTATCCTTAACCTAATTTCACAAGTAAGCAAATCGCATAGTCAATTCATAGCTATCCTTCTCCTATAATTATCTTTTTCTCAAATTTCACAACTAAGAGGGACTTTATTCATAAAAAATTTTACTCAAATAGTGAAAATGCCTTTGTCATGAAGATCGACACTTTTACTTGAAGATCTTCGGTTACTCAATATTTCATTTATTCAAATTACTATGCATGCTCTTAATTCAAGTATCTTTTTACATGAATGTCGACATTTATAAATGCCAACCTCCAGTTACTTGGTTCAAGAATTATTGGAGTAAAACAAAAACTCTTATTCTCTTCTTTTTTTCTTTTTATTTTCTTTTTCTTCTTTTTTATTCTTTTTTTTTCAAAATAAAAGACAATAAATAGACATTCCCTCTTAACAAATACATAAGAATAATCAAAGAAAGAGTATAGCTTTTATTGACTATATCAATCACTAACTTGTAAAATTAAGTAAAGAGGAGAAATCTTATTAAACATGCAAAATTATAGGCATAATTATCCCTACTTTACAAGATATACTTTTTAAAATGCAAAGATCTTAATTGCATAGTAACCATTTTCAAGTTAATTGAGAACTACATCTTCCAAAATACATATAAAGTTTCAACAAGTGGAAGAATTAGAACACTTAAAGTTGGATCAAATTGGCCCTTTTAAAATAAAATTGCAAAAATTGGAAGAATTTTTGGGCCATAGTGAAATTTTGGAAAAGATTTTGAAAAAATTTTGACAAAGTTTCCCCTTGTAACTGGACGAAACTCCCAGCCAACAAACCCAATTTCAAGAAAATTTTCCATATAGCAATTTTTCCAACACAATTTCATCATTTCTAATGCATTTAAATCCATAAAATATCATCACATGACACTAAATAGGAAGTCAATTATTCCCCTCCCTCACACTTAAATTTCACATTGTTGTCCATGTGAGAAAAGGAATATAAATATAGAGGAAGAGATAAGACTTCACTTATGACTTGCGCTATCCAAATCCATGGCTATGTGATGAATTTTCAACCTTATTTGACAAATAAAGGAGAGTTTAATCAATGCAAATGGCAAAATTAAAATAAAATGACTTTTTAAGAGTAAAAACTTGCAACGATCAAGAAGTAAACATGCAAATCAAGAGAAAAAGAAAAAGGATTGCTATGTTGGAATGGAATAAAAGGGTGCAAGGGAACTCCAAAGTAAGGACAAAGGAGCTAAAAGAGAAACTCAATGAAGTGAAAGAGGGAAATGATCTGGGCAAGAGTGGTCGAATTGCAGAGATAAAAAACCAACTAAGCAACGCATATAAGGAGGAAGAATTGCAATGGAGCCAAAAATCAAGAAGCAGATGGCTCAAAAAAGGTGATAGAAATACAGCTTTTTTTCACACAAGTGTGATGACAAAGAGGAAACAAAACACAATCAGCATTTTACAGAAACAAGATGGGACTTGGTGCAAGAATGAGAAGGAGGTTGAAGAGGAGCTTAGTGAGTACTACAATGACCTTTTCACCACTACCAAAAACTTTGAGGAAACACTAGCAGAGGTTCCAAGCACTATTTTCTGGCTCGATGAATGAGTAGCTGATTAAGCCTGTGGAAGAAAAAGAAATCAGACAAGCCTTGCTTTCAATGCATCCAAACAAAGCCCCAGGGACTGATGGTATGTCTCCACTTTTCTTCCAGCATTATTGACATATCATAAAAGAGGATTTGGTGTCTGTTATAAATAGCCTTTTTCATACTGGTAACTTGCTCAAAGCAGTGAATAAAACCATCATCTCTTTGATCCCAAAAACTGAGCTGTGTATTATAGGGCTATCAATTTATGTACTGTTCTGTATAAGATCATCTCGAAAATCATTGCAAACAGACTGAAAAGAGTGCTACAGCATTGTATCAGCTCTTCACAGTCTGCTTTCATTCCAGGCATACAAATCCTTGAAAGTGTTGTGATAGCTCATGAAATACTTCATTTTTTGAAAAACAAGAGAAGAGGAAAAACCGGTTTCATGGCTATTAAGTTTGATATGTCCAAAGCTTACAACAGAATAGAATGGAAATTTTTAGGGAGACTTATGATGAAAATGGGGTTCTATCCAATATTTGTTAAATGGATCATCGGCTGTCTGTCCTCTGTGTCTTACTCCTTCAATTTAAATGGCCAAAAAAGTAGGGCATATTAAACCAAGTAGAGGCATTAGACAAGGGGACCCATTATCACCTTACCTGTTCATTATCTGTGCTGAAGGTCTATCTAGTTTACTTAAAAAGGCAGTGGCAGAAAATGAGCTAACAAGAATCAAAATTTGCAGGGATAATCCTGCTATTTCTCATCTATTTTTTGCAGATGATTCCTTACTGTGCTGCAAAGCAAGCAAACATGAGGCATTGAAAGTGAAAGACATCCTGACAAAATATGGCAAAGCTTCTGGATAGGTGGTGAACTTTGACAAGTCAGCAATCTTCTATAACAAAAACATCACTGACTAGATAAAACAAGAGGTGAGTGAAGGGCTTGACAATATGAGAGAGGCAATAAATAGGACATGTTTGGGATTACAAATGGCCATTGGAAAATTTAAGACACAAGTTTTTGGATTTGTAAAGAGCAGAATTAGCAACAAGCTCCAAGGGTGGAAACAAAGGCTACTGAGTCAAGGAGGAAAAGAGGTACTGATCAAGTCAGTCATAGTGGCCATGCCAACATATGTAATGGCATGTTTTAGACTCCCCAAAGGGTTGTGCAGAGAAATCGCAATAAGGATTGCTAGGTTTTGGTGGGGTAAGGGAGGGAACGAGACCTGTGTTCATTGGGCAAGCTGAAAAATGATAGCATCATGGTACGTGGGCAGGCCGACAATGGCTCTAGTAATCGAGGAGCTGAGGATCACGTGCACGCCCCAAGTGGACCCATTACTAGGGCTCGCGCAAAGAAACTTCGTGAGCAACTCAATGTACTTATTCAGGCCATCCACAAGTCCTTTGAAGGATTCATACACTCAAGTGAAGGTGGTCGCGGTCCGATAATGAGCATTGAAGCTACACCTGAGGATTAGGGTTTTTTTTGCCAAACCCTAATTTCCATTTTAACATCATAGTTAGTTATTTCCACATTAGTTGATTAGATTGAATAATTGGCTAAGTGCATATTGCACGTAGAATCGCCAAAGGTAGTATTGCTAATTTACTCATTATTATTTGCTAGAGTGGGCTGTCTAGGAAGGAAAGCCCACGTGAGGCCCAACCCATCGGGGGGGTTAAGCCTCCCTTATTAGGGCCCATATCCACTGCACCCTTAGTCCATTTTCTTACTAGATTAGGGTTTTCACTTGTAGCCTATATAAGGCACCATATTACATCAATAAAGGATAGACACTTTTATCATAAAAATACTTGAGAGAATTTTCTCCATAGCTTTCGAGCAACCCTTGAACAACTTAGAGTTTAACTCTTGTGTTCTTGTTTGGCTTATCAATTCAAGAACCACACTTGAATTGTGGCGCCTCCTACACTTGCCTGAGATTCGCTAATTCGTTTGATTACGGGTTGAGATAATATCAACAAGTTCGTAGTCACGGGGATTAGAGGGGTCGTAGGGTTTCCGCTGCTACTGTTCCTTGCGTTCGAAGTCAAATCCAACAAGTGACTTGGGTCGCGAATCTTCTCACCAACGAGATTCGTATCAGCTGGCATCAGAGCTAGCTTGTTGGTAACATCATTTTTTATCCCTCTTTTCGTGTCTTTTGTATCTATCTCGTTAGAAAAAAAAAAATTTTCAGTCGCTAGTCTTATTCTTTGCAAAAAAATTCTGCCCGTCAGTGTTTTTGTGTCTTTCTTGTGCCGTTTCTAATTTCTAGAAATTCTGGGAATTATTTGTGTTATTCGTAGGCTATTTGTTTGTTAGTTACATCGTTTGGGTTTAAAAAAAAAAAACCAAAAAGAGAAGAAGAAGAAATCTGTTCATTCTTTCGTGCTGAGTTTTGGTAGTTTCCAAAAATCTGTTCGTTCTTCCTTGTTGAGTTTTAGTTGTTTCCAAATCTGTTCATGTCATTTTTTCTTCAGTTGCTTATCATCTAGGAAAGTATTGGTACCTTGTTCTTGAAATTCTTGCGTCAAATTTGCTGGTTTCACGAAGATCTTGAAGGGATTCGGATATTCTTGAAATCTGGAAATTAGCCTTGATATTCTTGAAGTTATTTGCTGGAAATTGTGGTTTGATCTTGAATTCTTGAAATTTTCTTGGGCGTGACATTGAAACATACCTGAACTTTGAGCTCTAATCGTTGGGAACCAAGAATCACGTCCTGCCAAACATTAAAATCACCAAAACAGGCCGCACCAAAGCTGCAACCAAACCTGGAAATTCGTGTGTTTGAGCCGAACCCATAGTGCATCTTTTGGCTGCATAAAAAAAAATAATAAATAATTTTCCAGCAAAGCAAAAGGACCACTTTCCTTGTCGGTTAGAGTTTTTTTTTAGTCTCGTTCTTAATTTTTTTCAGCTTTTGTGTCAATTCCTTTTCCAGTTTTTAGTCTTGAATATATTCTACCACTCCATTCTTAGTGTCCTAATTTTGTTTTCCAAGCAAATCTCTACTCTTACGAATCTCAAATTCTAGCGTGAACTTGATTTTTTGAGCTACACTTGAGCACTTGAGGAATTCTACTTTCTTCAGGGTTTGCAAGGGGCTGTGAGAAAATTTTGGTGAGCTCATTAGAGTGATCTAAGTGACCATACACGAGTGTGAGAGTATACACTTAGGGAGTGAAGTGAGGAAAAAAAAAAAAGGAGACAAACGTTTCTTTTTTCCTTTTTCCCTTTCTTTGCTACTAACCCTTGCAGGTACACTTGAGACTTCATGTCTAGTAGCAACGAAGGAGTATCCCATCCCATGGACTTTGAACAGATGATGGAGCAAATGGAGAGGCGTTTCCAACGCATGCTAGAACCCATTCAAGATGAGTTGCTGCAACTCCGAGCGTCTGGAACACCAAAAACTTCTAAATCCACACGAAGGCGAAGAGACGTGGAGTCGTCCGATGGTTCCAATAATGATGAAGATGATGAGGAACCTCGAGTTCGACCACGGCAAAGGAACCAGACTGGACCTACCGATGTATTCAAGGGAATCAAGATGCAAATCCCTGAGTTCAAAGGACGGTCCGATCCCGAGGCTTTTCTCGAATGGTTATCCAAGATCGAAATGGTCTTTTCTTGCCAAAACTACACCGAGGTGCAAAAGGTGCAATTGGCCACCATGGAATTTACTGAGTACGCTGTGGTTTGGTGGGACCAAATCAAGAAGTCTAGAAGGAGAAATGGTCTACCTGAGCTCTTTCCATGGCCCGAGCTTCGAACCATGATGCGCACCCGCTTTGTACCTGGACATTACACTAGAGATTTGTACCACCGATTACAAACCTTAGTCCAGGGCAACCGGAGTGTGGATGAGTACCACAAGGAGATGGAGATCCTAATACTTAGAGCGGATGTACAGGAGGATCCTGAAGCCACCATGGTGAGATTCTTGAGCGGGTTACGACCCGATATTGCTGAACGAGTGGAACTTCAACATTATATGGAGTTGCATGAGCTTGTAGACAAGGCTATTAAGGTCGAGCAAAGGCTCAAGAGGAGGGGTACCACTCGATCGAATTTCGGCAATACCGCCTACTCTACCAACCGCCCATTCCAACCAAGGAATGATTCTCGGCCTTCACCAAATGCTCATACTCCAAAGCCGAGATTCGAGGGAGGTAAGGTTGACAACCCTAGTTTTAGTAAGCCGCCCTCTTCTACTCCAAAATTCGAGGAGCCTAGGGCACAAACTAGGGCTCGTGATACTCGATGCTTCAAATGTCAAGGTAAAGGCCATATAGCTAGTCAATGTCCCAATCAAAAGACTATGATTATGATGCAAAATGACGAGATCGTGAGTGAGGACGAAGCCGAGTACGAAGGCATGCCACCCCTTGAAGGAGGTAGTGATGGTGAGTCACCAAATGAAGAGGAGTTTAGTGCACTCGAGGGTCACTTTGGGACCGCCTTGGTTGCAAGGAGAGCATTGACGACACGTGTTAAGGAGGACGAGTTTCAACGGGAGAACATTTTCTACATTAGGTGCTTCGTCAACCAAGCACTTTGTAGTGTGATTATTGATAGTGGGAGCTGTACAAATGTGGCTAGTTCACTCATGGTGGACAACTTGAAACTGCCTACGAGGGATCACCCGCGACCCTACAAACTCCAATGGCTCAACAATTCTGGGAAGGTTCGAGTAACCAAACATGTTCTTATATCCTTTCAAATTCATAAATATACTGATGAAATATTATGTGATGTAGTTCCTATGCAGGCTAGTCACATTATACTAGGTAGGCCGTGGCAGTTTGACAGGCAGGTGTCTTTTGATAGTGTGACTAACAAGTATAGTTTCTTGTATAATAGTAAGAAAGTCACCCTAGCTCCCCTTTCTCCAAAACAAGTGCATGAGGACCAATTGAAATTGCAACAAGAGTTTGAGAAGTATAGTGCAAAAAAGAAAGAAAATGAGAAAGTCGAGGCAAAAAAAGAGAGGAAAAAGGCTTTAGATAGCTCGGCAAGTGAGGTAAAACCCGAGGGAAAACAAATGCTCCTGATAAAAGCCAAGAAAGTGAGGAAGTTAATGAGGGATGAGCAACCGCTTCTTATGCTTGTTAGTAAAGAGGTAGCTCAGAATGTGGATGATCTTGATACTAACTTACCGCTTGAGGTTAAGTTTCTTTTGCAGGAATATGCTGATATCTTTCCTGATGACGTACCAAGTGGATTACCACCGCTTAGAGGCATTGAGCACCAAATGGACTTCGTCCCTGGAGCGTCGTTGCCAAATCGCCCAGCTTACAAGAGCAACCCGGAGGAAACTAAGGAGCTGCAAAGGCAAGTGGACGACTTGCTTGGCAAAGGATGGGCACGTGAGAGCTTAAGCCCGTGCGCTGTCCCAGTCATTTTGGTGCCCAAGAAAGATGGTACGTGGAGAATGTGCACTGATTGTAGAGCCGTAAATGCCATCACGGTAAAGTATCGCCACCCTATACCTCGCTTAGATGGCATGCTTGATGAGTTGCATGGGGCTGTGTTCTTTACCAAAATTGATCTCAAAAGTGGGTACCATCAAATTAGGATAAAGGAGGGGGACGAATGGAAAACTGCCTTCAAAACTAAGTATGGATTGTATGAGTGGTTAGTGATGCCTTTTGGGCTAACTAATGCACCTAGCACCTTCATGAGGTTAATGAACCATGTTTTGCGTCCATTCTTAGGGAAATTCGTGGTAGTTTACTTTGACGATATCCTAATTTATAGCAAATCTTATGATGAACACCTAGAGCATATTAGGGTTGTTATGGATGTACTTCGACGAGAGAAACTCTATGCCAATCTCAAGAAGTGCAATTTTTGCACTAATGAGATTGTGTTTCTAGGGTTTGTTATAAGTGCGCAGGGAATGAAGGCGGATGACCAAAAGGTGAAAGCTATCCAAGAGTGGCAAACACCAAGATCGGTGGGTGATGTTTGGAGCTTCCATGGACTTGCGAGTTTCTATAGGAGATTCGTGAGGGACTTTAGCACCATTGCTGCACCCTTGACCGAGTTGATCAAGAAGAATGAGAACTTCCATTGGGGAGATACTCAAGAACAAGCCTTTCGCGCTTTAAAGCACAAACTCACACATGCACCTGTACTTGCTTTACCTGACTTTTCTAAAACATTTGAAATTGATTGTGATGCTTCAGGTATTGGAGTTGGAGCTGTGTTGAACCAAGGAGGAAGTCCTATTGCCTACTTTAGTGAGAAACTCAATGGGGCTGCACTGAACTACTCAACTTATGATAAAGAGTTATACGCCCTCATTTGAGCACTACAAGTTTGGCAGCACTACTTAAGGCCTAAGGAATTCGTGATACACACTGATCATGAGTCCCTTAAATACCTTAAGGCCCAGCACACCTTGAGCAAAAAGCATGCAAGGTGGATCGCATTCGTGGAGTCCTTTCCGTACGTGATTAAATACAAGGCTGGTAAGTCTAATGTGGTTGCGGATGCACTCTCACGAAGGTACTCTCTACTCACTTCCTTAGATGCTAAGTTGTTAGGGTTTGAGCTGATTAAAGACATCTATGCACAAGATAGTGATTTCGGCTGACTTTACCTTTCTTGCAAACACACTGGATAAGGTAAATTTTTCATTTTCGATGGTTACTTGTTTTATGCCAATCGGCTTTGCATCCCACATGGATCCATCCGCGAACTTTTGGTACGAGAATCCCATTCGGGTGGCCTTATGGGACATTTTGGGGTTGATAAGACTCTTGCCATGCTGCAGGAGCACTTCTATTGGCCGTACATGAGAAGAGATGTTGCACGGGTGGTGGAGCGATGCTTAGCTTGTAAGAAAGCTAAATCCAAGGTACACCCGTATGGCCTTTACACCCCGTTACCTATTTCTAGTGCACCATGGGTTGACATTTCTATGGATTTTGTACTTGGTTTGCCTAGATCCAAGTATGACCATGACTCCATTTATGTGGTTGTTGATAGATTCTCTAAAATGGCACACTTCATTGCTTGTCATAAAACAGATGATGCATCTCATATTGCTAATTTGTTCTTTAAAGAGATTGTGAGATTGCATGGCATTCTTAGAACCATTGTATCTGATAGAGATGTTAAATTCCTAAGCTATTTTTGGAAGACACTCTGGTCTAAGTTAGGCACCAAATTGCTATTCTCTACTGCTAGCCACCCCAAAACTGATGGTCAAATCGAGGTGGTAAATCGTACATTAGGTACCTTGTTGCGTGCCATCATAAAAAAGAACTTGAAATCTTGGGAAGAGTGTTTATCTCATGTTGAGTTTGCTTATAATAGGGCTATCCATTCTACTACTGGTTTCTCTCCATTTAAATGTGTTTATGGTTTTAATCCGCTAACACCACTTGATCTAGTGCCATTACCTAGTAATGAGCACGCACATTTAGATGGTAAGAAACGTGCAGAGTTTGTTAAGCAACTGCATGAGAAAGTCAGGGCTAACATTGAGAGGAGAACTGCTCAATATGTCAAGCAAGCTAACAAAGGTCGCCAAAAGTTGATTTTTGAGCTTGGCGATTGGGTATGGTTGCACATGCGCAAAGAACGATTTCCTGTTCAAAGGAGGAACAAATTACACCCACGGGGTGATGGACCTTTTCAAGTGTTGGAGCGCATCAATGACAACGCCTACAAACTTGACCTTCCTGGTGAGTATAGAGTTAGTGCTACATTTAATGTCGCTGACTTAGCTCCTTTTGATGCAGATGATGCGTTTGATTTGAGGGCAAATCCTTCTCAAGAGGCGGGAAATGATAGCATCATGGTACGTGGGCAGGCCGACAATGGCTCGAGTAATCGAGGAGCTGAGGATCACGTGCACGCCCCAAGTGGACCCATTACTAGGGCTCGCGCAAAGAAACTTCGTGAGCAACTCAATGTATTTATTCAGGCCATCCACAAATCCTTTGAAAGATTCATACACTCAAGTGAAGGTGGTCGCGGTCCGATAATGAGCATTGAAGCTACACCTGAGGATTAGGGTTTTTTTTGCCAAACCCTAATTTCCATTTTAGCATCATAGTTAGTTATTTCTACATTAGTTGATTAGATTGAATAATTGGCTAAGTGCATATTGCACGTAGAATCGCCAAAGGTAGGATTGCTAATTTACTCATTATTATTTGCTAGAGTGGGCTGTCTAGGAAGAAAAGCCCACGTGAGGCCCAACCCATCGGGGGGGTTAACCCTCCCTTATTAGGGCCCATATCCACAGCACCCTTAGTCCATTTTCTTACTAGATTAGGGTTTTCACTTGTAGCCTATATAAGGCACCATATTACATCAATAAAGGGTAGACACTTTTATCATAAAAATACTTGAGAGAATTTTCTCCATAGCTTTCGAGCAACCCTTGAACAACTTAGAGTTTAACTCTTGTGTTCTTGTTTGGCTTATCAATTCAAGAACCACACTTGAATTGTGACGCCTCCTACACTTGCCTGAGGTTTACTAATTCGTTTGATTACGGGTTGAGATAATATCAACAAGTTCGTAGTCACGGGGATTAGAGGGGTCGTAGGGTTTCCGCTGCTACCGTTCCTTGCGTTTGAAGTCAAATCCCACAAGTGATCTTGGGTCGCGAATCTTCTCACCAACGAGATTCGTATCAGAAAAAAATTTCAGAAGTTAAAGAAAGAGGGGGAATAGGCTTCAGAGACCTAGAAGCCTTCAATACTGCCTTGCTTGCAAAGCAAATTTGGAGATTCTTAACCACCCCAAATTTGCTAGTAAGCAAGGTAATGAAAGCAAAAACATGAAGAATCCTAACTGGATGGAAAAATGTCCTCCAAACTTAGCATCATGGAGCTGAAAAGTATACACAGTGCCAAAACACTACTGTTTGCTAGGCTATGGAAAAGAATAGGTGATGGAAGTACTGTGAGTATATGGAAGGATAAATGGAAAATTGGATCAGAACAAAGGTGAAGTGACCTCTAAAAAACTTGATGATTGCCAATTAGAATTTGTAAGTGAGATGATAGAAAGGGGAAGTGGAAAAAAGAGTCATTACAGAAATGGTTCTGCAACAATGATGCTGAGCTGATTGAATGCATCCTTACTAGTATAGGTAGAAGAAAGGACAGAATATTCTGGAGATTCTCCAAAACTGGAACATACATTGTGAAGATTGGTTATGCATTGGCAAGATAGGAGGATGCCCAACACTGTAAAAAAAGAGAAGGCAATGCTGAAACCAATTAGGAGATAAGAAAATATAGTATGTGGAAGAAACTTTGGCAACTGAAGGTTAAGGCCAAGCTAAAACGCTTTATGTGGAAATGCTTGCAGAACTACCTACTAGTAAATGAGATTACTTTCAAAAGGTTTGGGAAAGAAGAGGAAAGATCTGACTGTTGTGGGGACAATATGGAAACCATAGAGCATTTGCTCTTCTTCTGTACAAATGCAACAATAGTATGGAAAATGGCTCCAGTAAGATGGGATGGACTGAGAGACAAATAGCAAAATTTGTGGTTCTGGTGGGAAACAGCTACATAATCAATCTCAAAGGAACAAGGGCAAGATAGAATAAACCTCACCATCAACATTTTCTAGCAAATCTGGAAAGCAAGAAACGAAAAAATGTTGAAAATTCCAATCCGGATCCATCTAGAACAGTTAAAAAAGCACAAGATGATTGGATCGAGTATGAATAGGTAAGAGAATCAGAATAGGAAAACATTGCACTACACATCAATAGCGAGCCTTAAGTCAGAAGAGAAACATTAAAGGAAGATGTGATATGCATGTATACAGACACTGCAATCTCAGCAAAAATGATCAGGATAGGCCAAGGAATAATTGCAAGAAACTGGAAAGGAACGATCATGAGAGCAAAAGGGATTGTCAACCTGGGAAGAACTGAGTAGACGACCCATCTTTTCTCCGACCTAGGAGACGACATCCACCAAACCGTTAGCCATGCTCGAAGCGATGAGCCTCTGCGAGTAACCCCACATATGCTACCAAAATAGTTCTAGACTCCTATCGCAACTTGTCCCTTTGAGAATACATGCTCCAACAGCTCTGTCGCCCCCTCTTGGCAGCACAAATATTTGGAGGCCAATTGGACACCCACTATCCACAAGGCATCAGTTAGAGGCAGTTTTCCCACTAACAGCAGCAGCATGAAGAAAGAGATTTTCAACGGGATCCGAGGATGCCATACCTGAGAGTGGATCATTGAGGAACTGCGAGCCTAACGGACCTCCTGAAATGCCGATGCCAATGTGAACCTCCCCGAAACCGTTAGGCTCCAAACCACCTCGTCACAGCCGTCTCTCGTCGGGATCGGGTGTTGTAGTATTTGGCGGGTGAACTCAAGCGGGATATATTGATCGAACAACTGGGCATCGCATTCCCCATTTGTGATGAAATCCTTGAAGGTGAGGGCCGAGTACACCGTAGGCTTTAGACAAAGAGCTCCACTTCTAAGCTAGTTGTCATACCAGAAGTCACAGGACCCCCCGTTCACCAACCAAACCATGGCTAATTCCACTTGCCAACTGATGTCTGTCTAACATTCTTCGCCATGTCAGTGAGTCAAATTGCCTCAATTCCACCTGGCAAGGGTGGAGATCCCAGCAGTACTTTGCCTGTATAAATTCCGTCCAAAGTGACGCTCCAGTTCAGAAACTCTACCACAATTTACAAGAGAAGACCGCATATACCTCTCGAAACTTCCTGAAACCCACTCCCCCCTCCTCAACCGGGACGCATAATTGAGACCATCTGATCTAGTGGAACTTCATCCCTTCTCCTGATGCTTACCATAAGAAATTCACACAAGCCTGCTCAATCCTCTTAAAGACTGAGGCAGGACATACCGCAGCAGATAGTAAATGGACCGGAATGGAAGAAAGCACATGCTTCATCAGAACAATTCTCCCTCCCTGAGATATCAACCTAGACTTCCATGACATGATTCGAGCCAATACCGCTTGGCACACATCTCCAAAGTACGCTGCTTTGCATCTACCCGTATACAAAGGAAAGCCAAGATAGTGAATTGGAAACTCCTGCCTCGTAAATTGTGTAACTCGCTCGATCACTCGTCTTAGCACTGGTGGAAGAGCCTTATAGACCAAGTAGCCATTATTTTGAGCATTCACCAGTTGCCCCGAGGATTGCTGGTACGCCTCAAGCACCTGCATAATTCGCTTTAAAGTAGCCGACCCATTAGTAAAGATGAACACGTCATCCACAAAAGCAAGGTGCGTAATGACAGGGCAGCTTGGTGTGGGACTCTAAACCCTACAAAACCCTGTTGCAATACAAGAGCATTTAACCCTCGCGAAAGTATCTCCGAACCAATAATGAAAACCCCTTGATTTCTTACTTCCAACACCACCAAAACCCCTTATATAACCTTAATTACAACATATATTACCATACACCAAGTTGGGCAGCAAATCATCAAACCCTAGTTCATATAACCTAAAGGGGAAAACCCCCAAAACATGATAGCATCTATTATTCACCACCAAATTTGAGTTGCTAAGCTAATTTACACAAGATTCAAAAGATCAAAGACCATGCTCAGATTTCATACCTCAAAGACAAGCTTGGATGAGTGATAATCAACCCCCTTGGAAAATTTCTGGTTCCCCTAGCTTCCCAACTCACAATTAGCACTTTGATCGGTTTGAAAATTTGATTTTCTCACTTGGTTTGGCTAAGATTCAAGAAGAAAAAATTTTTCTTTTGCTCTCCCTTTCTCTCTCTCTTTTGGTCGGCCAGCAGCAGAAATAATGAAGGGAAAGTGCAGAAAATTGGTTTAAGAAGGTTAGTTGCTCACTTGGCCAAGAAACTCTAGGATGGCGACAAGTGTCGCCACCTCCACCTTTCATTTTTCTCTTTCTTTCCTTGCTATTTCTAGCCTCTAATTTTCGATCAAACAAGCTGACAATTATGAGGATATTTTTGCTCAAATATCAATAAACTTGTATGGTAAGAAAGTGGTGGTCAATTGGTGCGTTCAATCGGTAATGCGCGGGACCCCCCGGTTCGCGCCGTTTTTCTTAAAAACACACATACTAGGGTTTTTACTTCCTATTCACTAACCTTATCTCATTGCTCCTAATCACATATTATTTCTCACTTAAAAGTCACTTTTAATTACCAAATTGATCATTGATCAGTACCGAAAATTCATCCGGCGAAAAATCGCGAAAACCCTAATTTGCCCCAATCTTGAAAACGAAGAATGAAACCCTACTTTCTAGGCTCATTTGCACTTATTATGAAATAATTGGATAGTAGGGCTTTAATAAATAATAATTTCCAAATAAAAGGAAATTTTTAAGAAAACGTGAGGAATTTTTCAATTCCAGTGATTAAAATTAGGGTTTCAATTAAAATGTGAGAGATTTAAGAAAACCGGTTAGTTACAAGTAAACTAGGGTTTTTGACTAAAATATTAGGGTTTCTAGTCTTTTAAAACAAAATAAGGTTTTAATCAAACCCAAAGAAATACACTTTAGTATCTTATTTACCAACAACCTCCTTATTATTAGTATTATTATTTTTTCGGGGTGTTACAATCTCCCCTCCTTAAAAGAATTTCGTCCTCGAAATTCATTTATTTATTCGTAATTATTCATAAATAAGTATAAACAAAATCAAATAGCTATACGGTTCAATAAAAGCATTTTCAAATCATAAAACGAAAATTAATAAAAGGGCAAATAAAAGGCAGATATTCATATACACAAATATACCAACTAATGTCATGTCATAACGATATAAGGCAAATCAAAAGAAAAGGTGATATCGTCCCGGTCTCAGTTAAGATAACCCCGTCCGGTCTCTCACGTCACTTTGTATCCAAACTAAGCATCTGTCGACCTCTTGTGCTCATTCTAGCCAAACGAAACCTATTCATGTTCCCAAAATGCAAGTCTCAAGTACTTAACGCTGCCTCAACTTTGGAGTACTCGGGCACGAGAATCCGAAATAAAATAGTTCACATCTCGAGTTGGCCAGTCCCAAGAGTAAACTATCTACAATCGAAATTCCTGCCCGACGTACATAACTATGATCCTCAAATACCACGGAAAAGATTAAAAACCCATAACATTCGCAATTCATAGCTTATGCTCGAACGGGCACTTAGTCCCTCATACTTATTCACCATTTAGTCCAGGGTCACTCCGCGCAGAAACCACGCAAAGCAGGCTCTAGGTTTTATCCCTCAATTGCTTAACTTTCAAATCAAATCGAATCCCACAGTCTGGCATCCTAAACTTCAAGCCTAGGATACACTACAGGAATCTGAAGCCTAAGCTCTGATACCAACTGTGACAGTTCTCAGGGTCACATCACAAGATACCTATCAGCTTGCCACCCGCACGCGGGCATCCCCTACGGAGAGTTTCGCTTCGTGACTCTTCACGAATGAGAGGCTCGGGACTTTTCCAGACGAAGGACTTAAAGTCCCAACTGTCGGCATATGGCTCTGATACCAACTGTGACGACCCCACTTCTCCCAATGGCGAACCCAAGGGTATCGCCAGGCCGTCTGCCTATCTCGCACCAGGATTCAAAAGTTAAAACAATAAAAGCCAGAAAATCCAAAAGTGTACTATACATACTAAATACAATCCCAAAAGAGTTATAATTACATTCCCCAAAAGTGCCTGCTCATACTATTACATCCTAATTGTCCAACTATTACAAGCAAATCTAAACGCACAGAAGCTAAACTAAAAACGCACAGAACCTGATGTTCAAAACAGGTTTGAGTATTTCATCTATAACTCATGATACCCTAATCCGTTTGACCTGAAATTTTACAAGAATATTCAAGACTTAAGGGGCTGCAATATTGCAGAAGGTCACTCAGCCCAGTTTCGAGTGTAACAAGGTCAAAAGTACCATTGACTACACCAGAATCGCAAAAACAGGTTTACAAACCGTATTCTGGTTCAAACATCATAAGTTAGGCTACCTAAGTCCAAATCAAGTGATTCCAAAGCCATCCGAAAGCTAAGATACAAGGCTACAATTCATCAGAAGACATAAACAACCAAATCAGAAGCATTCTTGGTCAAATTAATCAATTACAGAAGCAATACTCAAGTTCGGGTAGAAACAGAGCAGCAGGGGTATTTTGGTCTTTTCACAGGATACGTTGCTCCGATTGAGCTGAAATTTTGTAGGCACCTATAAAATATCATTCTATACAACTTTCATGTTTTGACCTAAGGCCAATTCTGTGAGGCCCCAGTTCGTTCTACGTTGATATATTCATTAATTGGGCGGTAACGTTTGGTTTTGGGAGTATTTCGAAAACCCTAAGTAGGGATTAAGATTTAAACCCTAAGTTCCGGTTAAGATTGAAAACCCGTTTTCCTACATTTTTTTTATTAGAAAATTCCCCAGATAATTTTTATGAGTAAATATAGTTTTTAGATGATTTTTCTGGTATTGGTTAGATTTTGAGAAATTAAGAACGTATATCGGACGTGGGACCCACTAGTGCGAAAAGTTCGGAAAAATTCGGCCAATTAGGTTAAATTCCGGATACTGTGTAAAATTTATCGGGTGTTAAGAGATAAGTAGAGAGTGAGATATGATTGATGTGAGAGAGAAAAGAAAGGATAGGAATGCATTAATGGTGGTGACAAGTGTCACCATTTCATTGGAGAAGACTTAAGAATTACTATTCACTTTCTTGACTTTTTTGATCAAAGATTAAATATCCAAAAATTGCTCAAAAATCACCATTTTTCTTGCACCTTGTGGCCGGCTCTCTCCTCTCTCTCTTTCTCTCTCTCTTGCTCCAAGTACAAAGAAGAAAAACTTCAATCTTGTTCCAAATCATCAAACCAACCATCCAACCTTGATTTTGCTCCATAAAACATCTTCAAGTGGTGGTTGTGAGTTGTTTTGTGGATTTGTTTGGAAGAGCTAAGGTGGTCTACAACTCCTCTTCTCTTGTATACTAGGTAAGTGATGTTTTACTACTTCCTTATACTTAATGATGGTTATTTTGTGCTTAATGGTGGCATAAGTGTTAGAATATATGATTTATTTCTTGATTTGAAGAGTTTTGGTGAAGTTTTCCATTTTATGATGAATTTTCTGGTTTAAAATGAATGGGATGTTGTGGCATTGTATGATGATTGGCAATGGACTATAATAACTCTAGTAGGTGTGAATTGTTGATAAATGCAATCAATTATGGATTTGGATGGAAAAATGGAAAGTTAGGGTTTATAAAATCCCAATTCTGTCCGGTTTTGGATCATAGGGTTAGAGGTCGAATTGGACTTTGCTCAAAACATGAAAGTTGTAGGTATTGATGTGTATAAGGTGCCTGTAAAATTTCAGGGCATTTGGATTAGTGTAGAGTGAGTTATGACGAAATTACTGTAGCTGTTCTGCTTTGATCAGAATGCGAAAACTGCGTTGGTATTTGGCTGTTTTGACTGGAATTGGTTTGGATTTTGAAGTTGGTGTCTTCTGATTAAATGTAACTGGATGTCTTAGCTAACATATGCCTTTGGACTTGTATGGACTGAGTTATATCGATTACAGTTTTCTGCGTTTTGCAAACCTGTTTTGGAAATTCTGGTATAGTATTTTGCATATTTGACCTAGTTGTGTTAGGAACTGGATTGAGTGACCTTCTACATTGTTGTAGCTCTGTTTCTTAGCTTCGAAATGGTGGGTCTTACACCCCCATCCAATAACCGTAATGAATTTGGTGCCATTACCGCATATTAAGGTCAAATACGGTTTGTGATCCTGTTTTGCAATTCTGGTATAGTGTCTTGCATTTTTGACCTTGTTACATTCAAAATTAGACAAAGTTTCCTTCTTCAACATTGTAGCCCCTTAAGTCCCGGATATCCCTGTAAATTTTCAGGTTAAACGGATTAGTATATCCTGAGCTATAAACGAAATACTCAGACCTATTTTGACCGTCAAATTCTGTTACGTTTTGGAAAGTTTATGACTGGAATTTTGGCTTCACATTTGACTGGGTTACAAGCTGTTTGGGCTTGAGACTAAAACACCAAACTTATAGCCCTATATCAGAGCTTTCTAACGCCCTTGGAATTTCATGAATCGGATTTATAAAACCTGAGATATAGCCGAGCAAACATGGCCTGCCCGTGAAAATGACCATTTTCTGGTCAGATCTGTTTTGGTACTGATGACCTATTTCCGTTCCGAATTTGGATTGCCAACCTTCATGAAAGTTGTTCCATTTAGAATGAACTATCTAACTGCCAATTTTCAGCTCTTTTGACTATGTGTAGCATAGAAAACAGTTTGCACTCAAAACTGACCATTTGTGCATCGGCCAGATTTCGTAAGCGATTGTGTTTGGTTCATTTGGGACTGAAGCCTCCAGTTTCAGTTCCGTATGTCTTCATAACAGTTGTTGTTCATCCGTTAAGCTTCGATTTGGCATCTCATACGCCTTAATCCGATATTCGTAGCTCAACTTATGGGTAAACTAGAAATGAGTATCAAATCTGCCGTTTCCGTTTCCGTCCGTCATATTTACGTGCGCGCGTGTCGTTTTGCCGTTTTGCTTGTTTTGGGCATGTTAGTGGCCGGTTGTGATAAAATCTTCTATTTCAGACAGCGGTGAGCTAGGCGGAGCCGGTGGGGCCCACTACTAGCGAACGCGCGAAGCGATTTTGCTTTCGTACTACTTTCGTTATTTTGAGTAAGTATTCAGGCCAGTTTGGTGTGTTTTCTTTACTATGTGTTTGAGATATGTGAAAAGGGCACTTAGGCGAGGGTGTACTTTATCGCACTCGACCTAAACCCTAATTTGAATGTATAATTGTACTTGGCATATGTATATGAACCTTTTGGAACCAAAACCCTTGAGCTTGTGGCTCGGGGCGACTTTCGAATAAAGTTTGTGAAGTTTGCAAAGTTTGTGATTTTGAATAATTTTGTGAAGTTTGTGAGTTTGGGGCGAACTCTTGACCTGGTTGGACTATTCGAGCCGGTTAGGGCTTGGTCTAAGGCAGTCCAACTTAGTCTGAGGTCACCAAGTTTGTAGGTTCATGTTATGAACCAATTTTGTAAATCCGGTTCACCGAGAAGGTGACCAAGTTTGTGACCCGAGCTTGTGACTCAAGCTCAAGTTTGTGATTTCGTTCGCCCGGGCAAGTTTGTGAGGTGACTGGCCAGTGAGGGTGATAAGGTGTCGGTGGGTGTACAAGTGAAGTTCTACGGACTATTATTTGCAGTCGACGGAGTGTCGGCAGGAGATCACGCATGGCACATGAGTTGGCTTTGGAGCCACCTGTATCCTTATTATGTGATGTTACTTTTCTGCTTTTGCTTTACTCTTATTGTGTAACTGTTACGTGAAATTTATGCTTTCGCCCCTGTTTACTTACTAAGCATATAGCTTACCCCATTCCTTTTGTTTTCCTTAGCAGGGGCCGACGCGGGGACTTTTGGCTCGTATACTAGTATAGTTAGATTGGCATGTAATAGTTGAACAGTTAGGATGTTTGTTTTTGTTTTGGTGGTTTGACTCGATACTTTTGGAGAATGTAATTATAACTCTTTTGGGATTGTATATATTGTTTTTAGTGCTCTTTCGAACTTTAAGTTTTGAGTCCTGGCGCGAGCTAGGCAGGCGGCCCGCCGATACCCTTGGGTTCGCCCTTGGGAGAAGTGGGGTCGTTACAAATTCGGCCTCTAACATAGGGCTATAAAACCAGACAGAAAAGAGGGAAAAATTTTCCAGATTCTAGAATTTTCAATGCAACCTTCCATGATTTCTTACTTCCAACACTACCAAAACCCCTTATATAACCTTAATTACAACATATATTACCATACACCAAGTTGGGCAGCAAATCATCAAACCCTAGTTCATATAACCTAAAGGGAAAAACCCCCAAAACATGATAGCATCTATTATTCACCACCAAATTTGAGTTGCTAAGCTAATTTACACAAGATTCAAAAGATCAAAGACCATGATCAGATTTCATACCTCAAAGACAAGCTTGGATGAGTGATAATCAACCCCCTTGGAAAATTTCTGGTTCCCCTAGCTTCCCAACTCACAATTAGCATTTTGATCGGTTTGAAAATTTGATTTTCTCACTTGGTTTGGCTAAGATTCAAGAAGAAAGAAATTTTCTTTTGCTCTCCCTTTCTCTCTCTCTTTTGGTTGGCCAGCAGCAGAAATAATGAAGGGAAAGTGCAGAAAATTGGTTTAAGAAGGTTAGTTGCTCACTTGGCCAAGAAACTCTAGGATGGCGACAAGCGTCGCCACCTCCACCTTTCATTTTTCTCTTTCTTTCCTTGCTATTTCTAGCCTTTAATTTTTGGTCAAACAAGCTGACAATTAAGAGGATATTTTGCTCAAATATCAATAAACTTGTATGGTAAGAAAGTGGTGGTCAATTGGTGCGTTCAATCGGTAATGCGCGGGACCCGCCGGTTCGCGCCGTTTTTCTTAAAAACACACGTACTAGGGTTTTTACTTCTTATTCACTAACCTTATCTCATTGCTCCTAATCACATATTATTTCTCACTTAAAAGTCACTTTTAATCACCAAATTGATCCTTGGTCAGTACCGAAAATTCATCCGGCGAAAAATCGCGAAAACCCTAAGTTGCCCCAATCTTGAAAACGAAGAATGAAACCCTACTTTTTAGGCTCATTTGCACTTATTATGGAATAATTGGATAGTAGGGCTTTAATAGATAATAATTTCCAAATAAAAGGAAATTTTTAAGAAAACGTGAGAAATTTTTCAATTCCAGTGATTAAAATTAGGGTTTCAATTAAAATGTGAGAGATTTAAGAAAACCGGTTAGTGACAAGTAAACTAGGGTTTTTGACTAAAATATTAGGGTTTCTAGTCTTTTAAAACAAAATAAGGTTTTAATCAAACTCAAAGAAATACACTTTAGTATCTTCTTTACCAACAACCTCCTTATTATTAGTATTATTATTTTTTCGGGGTGTTACAATCTCCCCTTCTTAAAAGAATTTCGTTCTCGAAATTCATTTATTTATTCGTAATTATTCATAAATAAGTATAAGCAAAATCAAATAGTTATACGGTTCAATAAAAGCATTTTCAAATCATAAAACGAAAATTAATAAAAGGGTAAATAAAAGGCAGATATTCATATACACAAATATACCAACTAATGTCATGTCATAACGATATAAGGCAAATCAAAAGAAAAGTTGATATCGTCCCGGTCTCAGTTAAGATAACCCCGACTGGTCTCTCACGTCACTTTCTATCCAAACTAAGCATCTGTCGACCTCTTGTACTCATTCTAGCCAAACGAAGCCTATTCATGTTCCCAAAATGCAAGTCTCAAGTACTTAACGCCGCCTCAATTTTGGAGTACTCGGGCACGAGAATCCGAAATAAAACAGTTCACATCTCGAGTTGGCCAGTCCCAAGTGTAAACTATCTACAATCGAAATTCCTGCCCGACGTACATATCTATGATCCTCAAATACCACGGAAAAGATTAAAAGCCCATAACATTCGCAATTCATAGCTTATGCTCGAACGGGCACTTAGTCCCTCATACTTATTCACCACTTAGTCCAGGGTCACTCCGCGCAGAAACCACGCAAAGCAGGCTCTAGATTTTATCCCTCAATTGCTTAACCTTCAAATCAAATCGAATCCCACAGTCCGGCATCCTAAACTTCAAGTCTAGGATACACTACAGGAATCTGAAGCCTAAGTTCTGATACCAACTGTGACAGTTCTCAGGGTCACATCACAAGGTACCTATCAGCTTGCCACCCGCACGCGGGCATCCCCTACGGAGAGTTTCGCTTCGTGACTCTTCACGAATGAGAGGCTCGGGGCTTTTCCAGACGAAGGACTTAAAGTCCCAACTGTCGGCATATGGCTCTGATACCAACTGTGACGACCCCACTTCTCCCAATGGCGAACCCAAGGGTATCGGCGGGCCGTCTGCCTAACTCGCGCCAAGACTCAAAACTTAAAACAATAAAAGCTAGAAAATCCAAAAGTGTACTATACATACTAAATACAATCCCAAAAGAGTTATAATTACATTCCCCAAAAGTGCCTGCTCATACTATTACATCCTAATTGTCCAACTATTACAAGCAAATCTAACTATACTAGTGTATGTGCCAAAAGTCCCCGCGTCGGCCCCTGCTAAGGAAAACAAAAGGAAATGGGTAAGCTATATGTTTAGTAAGTAAACAGGAGCAAAAGCGTAAATTTCACGTAACCACAGTTACACAGTAAGAGTAAAGCAAAAGCAGAAAAATAACATTCGATAATAAGGATACGGGTGGCTCCAAAGTCAATTCATGTGCCATGCGTGACCTCCTGTCGATACTCCGTCGACCACAATTAAGGTCCGTAGAACTCCACTTGTACACCCACCGAACACCTTATCACCCTCACTGGCCAGTCACCTCACAAACTTGCCTGGGCGAACGAAATCACAAACTTGAGCTTGAGTCACAAGTTCGGGTCACAAACTTGGTCCACATACTCGGTGAACCGGATTTACAAACTTGGTGACCTCAAACCAGGTTGGACTGACTTCGACCAAACCCTAACCGGCTCGAATAGTCCATCTCGATCATGAGATCGGGACCTAAACTCACAAACTTCACGAAATTATTCAAAAGTCACCCCGAGCCACAAGTTTAAGGGTTTTGGTTCCAAAATTGCTCATATACACAAGTCATGGACAAATATGTGCGCAAGTTAGGGGTTAGGTCGAGTGTGATAAAGTACACCCTCGCCTAGGTACCCTCTTCATACATATCGAAACACATAAGCAACTAACACCCAAGAGCGGCCTGAATACTTACTCAACGAACAAAAGAGCAAAATACGAAATTCGTGCCGCGAGGAGTAGCTAGTAGGCCCCACCGGCTCCACCTAGCTCACCAACGTCTAAAATAGAAGATTGTGTCACAATATATCACAAACGGCTACTAACATACTTAAAACAAGCAAAACGACTAAATCGGCACATACGAGTGCGGAAACGGCACACGGAAACGGGAATGGCGGCCTAGCCATTTGGCCGTCAAAACTGTTTTGAGTCTAATCGAAGCTATGAGTGTCGGATCAAGGTACATGAGGTACCGTTGTGAAGCTAAGAGAAAAGTCTATAACGTTCATGAAGACTCCTAACTCCGGATCTGAACAGAGATGGGTCGAAAGTGCAGAAAACCGTTCCAGGAATTCGCACTCCAAAGTAACGGATAGGGTATGTTTGCTTGACTATAACTCCCAGCTCACAAATCCAAATCAGAAAATTCCAAAGGAATTAGAAATCTGAGACATAAGGCTAAAACTTTGATGTTTTGACCAAGACCTGAATCCACTCAGAACAGAACGAAATTTGAGTGTCAAAGTACCCGTCAGAACTGTCCAGATTCAAAGGCAGTTCTGACGATTGATATTGTTTGGGTCATAACGGAAGCTACGGAACTCGGATTTCGACGCACTTTATACCGTTTCGAAGCCAAAACCAAGATCTATATTTCTTATGAAAGAGTCACCACCCAGATCGTACGGTATCAAAACCGAAAAAGTCACGGGCAGAAGCTAAACTAAAAACGCACAGAACCTGATGTTCAAAACAGGCTTGAGTATTTCATCTATAACTCATGATACCCTAATCCGTTTGACCTGAAATTATGCAAGAATATTCAAGACTTAAGGGGCTACAATATTTCAGAAGGTCACTCAGCCCAGTTTCGAGTGTAACAAGGTCATAAATACCATAGACTACACCAGAATCGCAAAAACAGGTTTACAAACCGTATTCTGGTTCAAACATCATAAGTTAGGCTACCTAAGTCCAAATCAAGTGATTCCAAAGCCATCCGAAAGCTAAGATACAAGGCTACAATTCATCAGAAGACATAAACAACCAAATCAGAAGCATTCCTGGTCAAATTAGCCAATTACAGAAGCAATACTCAAGTTCGGGTAGAAACGGGGCAGCAGGGGTATTTCGGTCTTTTCATAGGATACGTTGCTCCGATTGAGCTGAAATTTTGTAGGCACCTGTAAAATACTATTCTATACAACTTTCATGTTTTGATCTAAGGCCAATTCGGCCTCTAACATAGGGCTACAAAACCGGACAGAAAAGAGGGAAAAATTTTCCAGATTCTGGAATTTTCAATTTTCAATGCAACCTTCCTTGATTTCTTACTTCCAACACTAGCAAAACCCCTTATATAACCTTAATTACAACATATATTACCATACACCAAGTTGGGCAGCAAATCATCAAACCCTAGTTCATATAACCTAAAGGGGAAAACCCCCAAAACATGATAGCATCCATTATTCACCACCAAATTTGAGTTGCTAAGCTAATTTACACAAGATTCAAAAGATCAAAGACCATGATCAGATTTCATACCTCAAAGACAAGCTTGGATGAGTGATAATCAACCCCCTTGGAAAATTTCTAGTTCCCCTAGCTTCCCAACTCACAATTAGCACTTTGATCGGTTTGGAAATTTGATTTTCTCGCTTGGTTTGGCTAAGATTCAAGAAGAAAGAATTTTTCTTTTGCTCTCCCTTTCTCTCTCTCTTTTGGTCGGCCAGCAGCAGAAATAATGAAGGGAAAGTACAGAAAATTGGTTTAAGAAGGTTAGTTGCTCACTTAGCCAAGAAACTCTAGGATGGCGACAAGTGTCGCCACCTCCACCTTTCATTTTTCTCTTTCTTTCCTTGCTATTTCTAACCTCTAATTTTAGGTCAAACAAGCTGACAATTAAGAGGATATTTTGCTAAAATATCAATAAACTTGTATGGTAAGAAAGTGGTGGTCAATTGGTGCGTTCAATCGGTAATGCGCGGGACCCGCCGGTTCGCGCCGTTTTTCTTAAAAACACACATACTAGGGTTTTTACTTCCAATTCACTAACCTTATCTCATTGCTCCTAATCACATATTATTTCTCACTTAAAAGTCACTTTTAATCACCAAATTGATCCTTGGTCAGTACCGAAAATTCATCCGGCGAAAAATCGCGAAAACCCTAATTTGCCCCAATCTTGAAAACGAAGAATGAAACCCTACTTTTTAGGCTCATTTGCACTTATTATGGAATAATTGGATAGTAGGGCTTTAATAAATAATAATTTTCAAATAAAAGGAAATTTTTAAGAAAACGTGAGGAATTTTTCAATTCCAGTGATTAAAATTAGGGTTTCAATTAAAATGTGAGAGATTTAAGAAAACCGGTTAGTCACATGTAAACTAGGGTTTTTGACTAAAATATTAGGGTTTCTAGTCTTTTAAAACAAAATAAGGTTTTAATCAAACCCAAAGAAATACACTTTAGTATCTTCTTTACCAACAACCTCCTTATTATTAGTATTATTATTTTTTCGGGGTGTTACATCTATACTCCCTTCTTTATTAACTAAATTAAATTTCAATTCCTCACCATTAATCCCTAATATAAACTTACCTTTTTCCACATCAATTATGATTTATGCAGTAGCTGAAAACGGTTGTCCTAAAATAATTGGCATTTTCACATCTTCCTCAATATCTAAAACAACAAAATCCACAGGTATAATAGATTCCCTTACCCTTATAAGCACATTTTTCAAAATACCAATTAGATGTGTAATTGACCGATCCGCCAATTATAATGTGATATTGGTAGCTTTCAGCTCTTGAAGTCCCAACCTCCAGGCAACCGATAGCAGCATAAATGACACACTTGCACCTAAATCACATAAAGTATTAAAAAAATGCAATTGACCAATAGTACAAGGAATAGAAAAACTTTTCAAAATTTTCAATTTAGGAGAGAGTTTATTCTTAATTAATGCACTACACTCTTCCGTTAATGCTATTATCTCGATATCCACAATTTTCCTCTTCTTTGACATGATATCCTTTAAGAAACACGCATTAGAGGGAATTTGAGTAATAATATCAATGAAAGGAATGTTAATGTGCAATTGTTTAAAAATTTTGAGAAACTTTTCAAACTCCTGATCCTTCCCCTCTTTCTTCAACCTGTGAGGAAAAGGAATCACATTAGAATTCAACTTAGGAGGAGGTACATCAATATCAATAACAACATGATTATTTTGGTTTTCTTTCACTTTTTCAATTGCTTGCTCCTTACCTTTTTCACCACTTGAATTGCTAGAGTTAGGTCCCTTAACCATTTTACCACTTCTAAGAGTGATAGCATTGACATGCTCTCTCGGATTCACTTCGGTTTTACTCGACAATTCACCAAGATTTCTGTTATTGATTACATTAGCAATTTGACTAATTTGAACCTCCATATTTCTATACATCCCAGTCAATTGGTCCGATTGCCCTTTAATTCGCTCGAATCTTTCCGAAGTACCCTTGGCTAACTTCTCTACCGCTATCTCCCAATCCGGTTTAGTATTCATCTGTGGTTGCTTTGATTGGAATCCCTGCAGATTGGTCGGCCTTTGAGGGTAGCCTTGATCTTTCTACCCAAAATTTGGATAATTTCTCCACCTCGGATTGTAAGTATTCGAGTATGGGTTGTTTTGAACATTCCTATTATTAACAAACTGAGCCAGCTCACGATCAACACAATCATTAGTATCATGTTCTCCTCCACATATGGAACAACAAACTACTTGCACATTGGACGAAGAATTTAGACCACATCCGGCTTGTCTATTCAACACCTTCATCATATTGCTTATTTAAGCACTAAGCATATTGATGGTGTCAATTTCAATCATACCTGCTTGCTGCCTTGGATTACTTCTTTCATTATCCCATTGATAATTGTTTGCCGCTATTTCCTCTATGAAACTTTGAACTTCTTGAGGTGATTTTGCTATCAATGCTCCACTTATGGCTGCATCGATAGTAGTTTTAGTAGAAAAAGATAAACCATTATAGAAGATTTGCACAATTAACCAATCGGGAAGTCCATGGTGTGGACATTTCCGAAATAAATCTCGAAACCTTTCTCATGCTTCATATAATGATTCACCTTCCAATTGACTAAAATTAGCTATATCCATTCTAAGTTTAGCCGTTTTACCATGTGGGAAGTATCCCTAGATAAATCATCCCAAGTAGTAAAACTGTTAGGGGCATGAGAATGTAGCCAAATTTTAGCATTGTCTCTCAATGAAAGCGGGAACAACCTTAACCTTATAGCATCCTCACTAACTCCATTCATTTTGATTGTATCACATATCCCCAAAAATGTGGCTAAGTGTGCATTTAGATCTTCTACGGCATTACCTCCAGATTGAGATTGTTGCACCATTTGGATTAATAATGGTTTAATCTCAAAATTATTAGCATTTGCCATCGGTCGTGCTATACTTGTTTGAAATCCTTGGGTTCCCGGTAGAGCAAAATCCCTAAGAGCTCGCCTATTTGTTTCATTTTTCGCCATTTCCTCTTCAAAATGTAGATCTATCGCGATTTCCTCTATTTGTTCTCGAATTTCTTCTCCTTCTTGTTACAGTGTACGCCTTCTTTGTCTGCATAATGTCCTTTCAATTTTTGGATCAAAAGGTGCTACAACTCGTAAAGTCCGGTGCATACACTACAAACAAAAATAAAGAGATTGTGTAGAAGTATTTCACAAAACTACTAAAAATTCTAACTTAACTAGAAACAAAGATCAACTAACTAATTTAGAGAATGTTTAAATTAATAAATCTTGTTAGGCCTTAATATTGCCGATCCCCGGCAACGGCGCAAAAAACTTGACGGATTTTTGATATAAGTATAAGTTTAATTCTAAATTACACCCATTTTACTGCAAACATACAGGTCAAGCTAGTAGTTAGGGTTTATATCGGGTCGATCCCACAGAGAGCAACTTTGCAAGTACTAGGTCCTTACTCACTCTATTACTTAGATTAATGATCACTTTATGTAAGAGAAGTTATAATTACTACTACCTACAAATCTTAACTAGATATTTGTAAGATAACAAATGGAGAAAATTCACTAAATACTTGAGTCTAGAGATGTAGATTCCACTTATGGCATAAATGATGCAAATAAATAGATTTACCTCTTGTTACAACTTTTGTTTAACTAGGGATTCATTTTCAATATTACCAAATCTCATTCTCATGATAAAATGGCTTAGAATAGACTAGTTTTCCCTATTCTCATGATAAAGAACTAGATCTACTCTTGTTTCCTTAATGAAATGCAAGTTTAATCTACCTAAGTGTACTTCTATTCTCATGAGTCTGCTACTCAAGCTCTATTCATATTGTTCCATCATTATTACCAACTTTCATTGAATAATAATAACTAAAAGTTTACTATTGGTGATCAAGCATCAATAAGTGATAAGCATGCATAAATAGAGAAGTTAATACAAGGTATAACAAGTGTAAATCATATTCACTTCATATTAAGTAGTCATAAGTTTTATCCACTCCGTAGATTTAGAAATTTAGCTACTCATATAAGTTATAATAAGAAATACCATGGTTTCATTGCATGAACACATATTGAATCACAAGTGAAAGATAGATAAATAAAGTTTAGCCAAGATTGATGAAGAAGCTCCCAATAGTCTTCTATTTCTTCAACAAAATGAGTTGTACAATGAAATCTCCTATTGTTCTCACAAAAGCTCTAGTTAGAGAGAACAAAACAAAACTAACCTCTAAGTTCTAATGTTCAAATTTGATAAGAACTACTTCTAATATATTCTACTCTCCCTTTCTAATGATTCTAACATTTCAAGTGTTAAGAGAGTCAAAAGGTATTTTTTGGACAAGACATAAAGCTCCTTTTTACTTCCAAAATGTTCCTTGAACATTTGCAGCTGAAATTCTTGTCTGGAGTTGAGTTGGAAAGTAGTGTGAAAGTAGAGCAAGTAGCTGAGTAATTTGCAGAAATCAGGCTACAATACGCGACTTCAACTCACGTATTGCCAAGTCGAGTATTCACTTCTGTGAATTTGGCATCATTTCAACTGCTATTTTCTCATAGATAGAAGCCAAGCTAGTCTTGTCCATGAAATTGTAGCTCTTTGAGTTAGCTTTCCAATGCTTAAAAAATCATCCAATTTGGAGCTCTGTGGACCGAGATATGACCAAAATACCATCAACTGGTCAGAGCTCTGTTTCAGCTTTTGATCATGCACATGTACTTCTGTATCTCAACTTTTTGACAAGGAAGACGACTAAGCTGGATTTTGATGTCTCCATACCAAATGTAGAGCTTCTTTTAGCTCCAAAATGGTATAAGAATCACCTCAATCTGATGCTTTTAATTCAAGATATTGCCAAAATACCACAAGGTGTCAAAACTATCTTCACTTGCATTTCTTCCTTTGAAGGCTTTACACTTCATGTCTTCTTTAAATCACTTCAAATCATCAATAATCATCCAATTTTCTTCTCAATTCAAGCCAATTGATGATTGAATCATTAAACCTACAAAAACATGAAGTTTCACCATTAAAATCCATATAAATGCAATTTTTGCCACTTAAACCACAAAATGTATATTTTGACCAAAACCCTTGTTAATTAGTTATAAAACTAAATAAAACACACCAAAACTAACTAATAAAAAACACTGAAAATACGTAAAATATATACTTATCAAATACCCCCACACTTAAACCGTTGCTTGTCCTCAAGCAATAAGAAATATAAACCAACAATGATACAATCTTTTGAAAATAAACATATGTGCACATTTCAACTTCATTTTCTTAAAAGCAAGGTAAACAACCATTATGCAATCATCCATTAATCCTCAAGTACTCATAATATCAAGTAAAGGAGAGCTAATTATACCTTAATTATGCTAGTTCAAATCAATTTCTCATCCTTACCCAATTTAACAAACAAGTAACTCATATGGTCAATAAAAATGCTATCTAAACTCATGATCATCTTCTTATTCAAACTTAAAGAGGGATTTATTCATATAACATAACTACATATATGTTTAAGTTGTGAAAGTGCTTTTTACCGCGACGATTGACATTTTTAGATGACGATCACTGGTTACTCAACACTTCACATACTCAAGTTGCTTTGCATACTCTTAATTCAAGTACCATTTTATGCAAAAGTCGACATTTGTGGATGAAGACTTCCGGTTACTAAGCACAATAACCATTGGAGTTGAACAACTCTTATTCATTTTTTTCTTTTTTTCTTTTTCTTTTTTCATTTTTTTAACAAGAAAGAAAAGACCATACTTGTATTATAACTAAACATAAGATTCAAATACAAGAGTTAAAGAGTTGAAGAGATGGAACCCCTTGTCACATGTGAGCAACATCTTCTCTACTTTCAAATCTCAATCATCATCCTTGCTTAGTATAATACAAGATAGGATAAAAGTAGACTAACCTACCTAAATTAATGAACTAAGAAAAACTAGTGAAGACTACATTTTTGGTGGAGTTTCTCTTGCCTTCCAAAAATTGTGAAAGTGTTCCCCAAAGAAAGGATGATGAGGAAGCTCATGACTATCCTCTAGCAATGGCAACTTCAATGGCAGTAACTAGTCTTCCACATTCTTTTGCTGTCTCTCTCTTTTCTTTTAAGGGCAAGAAAGCTGGGACAGGGAGTTGTATGTGTGTAGTTGACTATAAGGGCCGAGAAGGAGAAGTTTGGCTCTTGGGGAAAATTAGAATGTAAGCTTTTTGGGAGTCTTTTTTTGTGTGTGTAGCTTGGAGGAAAAAAAAAAAAGAAGCAAGGCTGAGAGATTGGAGTTTGTTGGAGTCCTCTTTTTCTGATGGTGTGAGAACTTGTCTTTAGAATGTAGAGAACCAAGGAGAGAGTCTTTTTGGGAGTTGTTGGAGTTGGTTTTTGTTTTTGTCTGGAACTAAAAAGAGAGAGCCGAGAGAGTTCAAGAAAATGAGTGGAATTTGGTTAATCAAAATGATGAGTTTCTCACCAAATGAAAAGAAAGATGCATGGAACATTGACTGTAAAAATGGATCAATGGTGTATTTGGTGAAAGAGAAATAATTAGGGGAAGATTTTATCTTCTCTTTTTTTTTTTCAGTTTTTTAATTTTTTAATTTTTTTTGCTTTTGTTGTTGTTTTTCTTTTCCTAAAACAAACCTACAAAAATAAGAAAAATACACATTAAAATGCAAGAAAATCAGTAACTTATCAAATAGATATAAATTCAAAAAGAATTAAAAATTGATAAAAATTTGGTATCTACACCGACTAGCACAGAAGAGTAGGATTAACCCATTCTTCATCCAGATATATGCTTAAGCTTTTTTTTTTTTGGTGTAAGTGGGAGGCCGATTTTGGCAAAAAAAAGGCATCTAAGCTTTTGCCTTTATATATTTTTTTGTCGCAACGATAACAGTTCTATAACTTAATTTATGCTAATTTAAGGGGAGGGGAGTCGATGGGAGTTGAATGACCATCGGAGGAACGCCACTGAAGGCAGCCACATATAATGGCAAATTGGTGGGAGGTCAAAGTTCAATCCTTACCTCTCACACCACCAAGACTTAAGCGCTTGGTGATGACTACCAGCTCAAAGGGCTAGTTTTTTGCCCTTGCATTTAGTTTGTCAAAATATGCAGGTTCATTCACTGGTATATGCAAATAGTGCCCGTTTCTTTATCGTATTTTTGTGGCCTTAGTAGATTAAGTGAAAGTTGTTGCAAATAGTGTAACAAGAGAGCACAAGAAATATTACTCGACACTGCAGAAGAATGCATTCCAATAAGACCATTTCACCAAAGAACTCTTCACTAGGACTGAAAGAAAACAACAATTCAACTTCTTTCATATTCAAACTATCTATAAGATGTTAGGTGGGGAGAAAATAATAGAAAATAAGATGAAACACCTAAAATTGTATCATTCTGGAGTCACAACAAATATTTAGTATAACTTCTCTTTGAGCACCATTTATGAATTTTTGGTATCAATAGCTCACCAATCAAATATCAAGTTGATTGACACTCACAAGTAATAAATTGTTAGTATTCATGAGGATACAGAAACATATTAATTTCATGCACTTGTGCAGCAAGTAGCACCGCTTTAATTGTTCCTTGGCTATTAGCGGCTAACATGGTTGGGGTATCACTCTTCCAACATACTGCACTAATAAAGTAAGAACCTGCATCTTCGTCAGCATCATCCATTTTTGGAGAACCAAATTTATGCCAAGTGACAGGTCTAGCAATGGCCTATTAAGCCCAAAAGTGTATCTAGAACCAATATTTTTTCTACGGTCAAATAAAAATGATGTTCAAGCAAAGATAACTGACCTTGTGGTATACTAATACTTCATTTGTTTTGCTACCACAAGCAATAAATTCATTGTTGACTGTGAAACCCACGAAGTTCTTCTCATTTGTATGCCCTCTCAATGTACTGACCTACGAAAACAATTGGAAATTAGTATCAATTTGAATATCAAAAGCCAGTCATAAATAGTCAATGGAGATGATAATGGCAATTTACCACTAGGAGCTATTTGTCACCATAGTAATTTAAACAATTGACAGATTTCACCTAGTGATGAACTCACTCCAAAACTAGTCCCTTTCATTCCATTTGTCCTTTAAAAGACCCTTTTATGTGCGAGAATGCTAATTTCAGACTGAGTTTATCACTTCACTAAATTATGGATTACTCTTTGAACTTGCAGGCAAATTTTCCTTCACATCCCACAACTGCATGGTGTTAGGTCTAGTCCAGGAAAATGATCAAAGGATTTTTGGCAACTCAAAAGACAAATAACAAAGTAAAAAATAAATAAAATAGAAACACAGAAATTAACGTGATTCGGTCAAATTGACATATGTCTACAGACATGGGAGGAGCAAAATTTCACTATGAAAAATAGAGTACAAAAATGTCTTAAAAAAGTGTTCCTATCCCAAACACCTAATTTTTAAAACACAAATGAGGTTTAATGAGTCAAAGACCCAAATAACCCACTAATGCTCTCTTTTTTGTGTCTAATCCCATCACAGACCTACTTTATTTATAACTAACTAAGGGAAAGACTCTCTTGTACAAAAAGTGATGTGGGACAAAGTCATACATAACAAATCTCCACCTTGGCGTGTCCTCGACATCGACAATAGTAAATCAGTTTCATCTTCTCCACATAAGCCTCAATAGGTCTAAATCACCAACAACGAATACCAATCAAGTCAAAACACTGTTTGAACTTGTAAGCTGGAAGAGGTTTCGTGAACATGTCAGCAGGATTCTTCTTGGTATTGATTTTCTGTTCAAGGACTTTTTCCTCAGCAATAGTATCTCGAATGAAGTGAAATTTCACATCAATGTGCTTCATTCTCTTATGATACATCTGATTTTTAGTCAAGTGAATGACACTTTGACTATCACAGTAAATAGAGTAACACCTTAATGTAGGCTGAACTCGCCAAACAAATCTGCCAAACAAATCTTTCAACCATAAGGCTTCTTTGATTGCCTCGGTCACAGCCATATATTCTGCCTCTATAGTGGATAAAGGTACAATAGGTTATAAAGTAACTTTCCAACTAACTGAACAACAACCAATGCAAAATATGTAGCTTGAAAATGATCTTCTCCTGTCAAGATCTTCAACATAGTTAGAGTCTACAATATCAGCCAAAGTGTCATTTTTTCTCCCAAACTCTAAATAACTATTTGAAATCCCTTGTAAGTATCTAAGAATCCATTTCACAGTTTGTCAATGTGCTTTTCTAAGACAAGACATATATTTGCTAACAATACTGACTGTTTGAGCGATATCTGGATAAGTGCAAACCATTGAATACATAATGTTGCTGATTGCATTGGGATAAGAAACTCGTGACATATAATCTTCCTTTTCAACTAACTATGATGATTGAATAGCAGATAGTCAAAAGTGACTAACAAGAGGAGTAGTTACAGGTTTAGTATCTTTCATGTCAAACTGCTGCAAGACTTTCTCAAGGTAATTTTCTTGGGTCAAGAATAACTTTCTAACTCCTTGATCTCTTTTGATTTTTATACCAAGAATTTTCTTAGTTGCTCCCAAAAGTTTCATCTCAAATTCGCTACTTAACTAGGATTTCAAAGTGTGAATTTCAAACAAATTCTTAGTAGTAAATAGCATGTCATCAACATAAAGCAGCAAATAATTGAAAGAACCATCGTTTAACTTCTAGAAGTAGACACAACTATCATACATGCTCATTGAATAATCATGATCCAACATAAAAGTATTAGATCTCTTATACCACTGTTTTGGAGACTGCTTCAATTCATATAAGAATCTCTTCAACAAACAAATAGTCTCCCTTTTCTTCAACTTTAAATCCTTGAGATTGCTTCATATAAATTTTCTCTTCAAGTTTATCATGCAAAAAAACTGTCTTAATATCAAACTGCTCCAACTCCAAATCATACTTAGCAACTAAATCAAGGAAAACACAAATATAGTTATACTTAACAACAGGTGAAAACACATCATTAAAATCAACACCTTGTATCTAGCTATAGCCCTTTGCAACCAATCGTGTTTTGCATCTTGCATTTTCAACCTCTGGAATACTTTTTTTCTTCTTGAAAACCCCTTTGCATCCAATAATTTTCTTATCTAAGGGTGGTTTCACAAGAACTCAAATTTCATTTTGGTGGAGAGACTCAATTTCTTCATTAGTCATTGTGAGAATCTAAAAATTTTGTGAATTTATCTAGTTTAACTACATGGCACTTTATTTATTTAGTCATCTATTTGTTTATTTATTGACTTGATAATGATTGTCTTTATTAAATTTTCATGTGGGAGTTAGTATGTGGGGTTAAATGAGATTTTTCTTTTTAGTGGGATGTGAAAGGAACCTTTTGGAAAAAAAAGGGAGTTTAGAGCAATAAGAAACTATTAGAAGTGACATGTGTCACCATAAGAGAGCTAAGCTTCATTCTTTGACCCTTGACTAAGCTTTTCTACCATTTAATCTTTCATTTCTTGTCTTAAAATGAAACAAAACAAATTAAAGAGAAAGGGAGAGAGAGAACCGTGAGCTAGGGAGCAAAAAGAGAGGAAAAAAATTCATCCAAACTAGCTTCAATCTTGCTTGGATTTTGAGGGAAAAAGGAAGGAGATAGCTTAGGGTTTTCCTCTATCTTGGCTTAAGTTTGGAGAGGAGAAGATTTGGGGGTTGGAAGTTCATCTTGATTGGAAAGCAAAAGAGATAAAATGCTCGATTAAACTTCTTTCTTTGTCTTATGTTAAAAATAAGGTTGATTGTTGAATAAAGACCTGATATGGTGGTGAATCTTGGTAGTTTTCAAGTTGATGGTTCTTGTGCTTCATATTTGAGTTTGGGTTTGTATATGTATATGATTTATGGTGGTTTCTTGTTGAGAGTTTGGCCTTATATATATCGAATGTTATGTTGGAAATGAAACCCTATGGACTTGATAAGTATGGTTGGTTGGATTTGGTAAATTAGTTGGAGAAATGTTGGAAAAGTTAGAAAGAAATTTCTAGTTGTTGACCAAACGGAAAGGCCGAAGTTACAGCCTAGATTTCGAAATTCTTATCATGATTCTAGGCTTGATTTTGCTCAAAATACTTTAAACTGCTTTAACCTATAAGTGTGTGCTGAAATTTGATTGAAAACATGCATTTTTAAGTGGCTTAAACCTCACATTTTGACCAAAAACCATGGCTGGAAATTTTCGCAGGAGACTTTGAGTAGTTTTGGAAAATCTGTCATATCTTGGTATAGAAAAATCCAAATTGAGTTTTATTAGTGGAGTTTGAAACTAGATTCAGATTAATTTCTACCGTGAAAATTTCATAATTTTTCTCAATTCCTATGAATATCTGTGATTTTTCAAAATTGACTGAATTTTCATTCCTGTTCTGTCTTTCTATTGGATAAAGTAGCAACTTGAGATTGAATTTTGATTGACTTGTGGACAGAGTCTTGCAAAGCTGACTTAAGAAACTTGAGATATGATTTTTGAAATAGTATCGTGCAAAACTGAAGAAAATTCTATTTTCCTAAAACTGTTCTTACTTTTATTTCCAACTTCAAGTTGGGATTCTTGAACCATCTTGAATTTGGTTTTATGTTGGGGGTGGAGATAACTTGGTTGGTTTGGAGGTGATTTTCTTTTGAATAATGTGACTTGGCGTAGTGGATCTCATGACACTTTGTATATGTGATTTTAGGACGTGGAAGTGAGGTCAGAAGTGCACGTGAGGCGAACAATTGAACTTGTACTGTGGTGAGTGTTCTTTGGATGTTTATGGTTTAAATGACTATATGAAATGTTTGTACTAAATGTTAAATGTTTTTCAATAATTGTTAAAAGAATTTTTAATGGGCGAGTGTGTACTTCATCACACTCGACCCAAGCAAAGGTGAATTTTCAATGATTGAATGTTACTTGCGCATGAATGTAAGCCTTTGGTTGAATTGGGCCTTGGCTTTTCGTTGCCAGTTGATTCGAGCCAGTAACGGATTCCGTCGGACAGCTGGTGACTCTAGGACAACATTTGGTATACTCGAGTATTACCACAAAGTCTGGTGGAGAACTGGCCAGTGAATTCAATGCAATGAAATCAATGAATGAATGACATGAACACTGAAGGAGTTTTCACTTGCAAATGTTTTCTAATGTCGGAGGGATAAGGAAAATGGTTGACGAACGAAGGAATGAGTAACTTGAATTAATGGCTGCAAGTGAGCATGTATCCTTTCAATGAATGAATGATTGATTTTGAATGACTGCTTATTACGGTGTAAAGTGCTAAATGTAAATGTTTCCGTGTTTGCCCGCTTGATTGCTTGTTTGGGAACGTCACTGAGTTTTTAGCTCATTCCGTTAGTTTGTTTTCCTTACAGGAGTGGAGGCCGGAGCAAGTAGGCATGAACTAGGGTGTATAACTTTCATGTAGTTGTACTTTTATCGATGAGATGTATTAGGAATCTTTGAAAATGTAATCCTATGCTTTACTTTTGGATTGTGAATTAAGTTTGAATTACTGGTTGGAAATGGAACTTTTATATTAATTTCGAGACTTGAATTGCTATTTCAAGAACGTTAGTGAGTGAGTTCTGACGAGAGTTGGGCAAGCGGTCCACCAAACCCTTGGGTACGCCTTAGGGGGGGCGAGGTCATCACAGGTAGTATCAGAACTCTTATCGAGCTCATGCCAGGAGAGGATTTTTGGACTGTGGGAATTGACCTGTAAGTGTGGAATGAATCTCTATTGTTGAGAAAAATTAGATATGTATGTTGGGTAGGAATCTCAATTGTCGTTGATTTCTTCTTGAGAGTGGCCAACTCGAGCGGTGAATTATCATATTTTCAGATTTTTGTACTCGAGTACCAAAGAGTTGATATCTTTATGATAAGTCGATATCACGAGTAATATTGGAATAAGTCTGGATGGCGAATATCAATGCACGGGGGATGTGAATAGTCTGGACTTGGGATATATTGAAGATATTAGTGAGATTTAGGATCCTTATTATTCAAGTGTACATACCTGGTTATATTTCTTCGAGTTTTGATTAAGAGTATTGCTTGAGCAATATCTAGGGTCAATGTCCAATAGGGTAGAGATTTGAGAATTACGGATGTGAGTTCAGGCAGTTGGAAGGACACGTATTTCCTTGTTTTGCCATTGTATGTATTTTTGCTCGTGACGTGACACTGCTACTAAGTATAGTATTTGCTTTTGTTTTATGCACCTGGTTTTGATCTGCTTGATATGTATAGTATTTTGTGATTTGTTGTATGAACTTGGTATGTTATAAATATGCTAAGTATGTTTCCATATCTTTGGCTTTGTTTTGTGATGTGAAAATGTCTTTATTTTGGCTACTATAGCTGATTTATTTTATTTATGACCTATACAGCTTGTTTTGAAAAAAAAAGAGAGAAGAGAGAATGGAAGGAAGACGAAGTCGTGGACGTGGGGCTAGTCGTGGTCGAGGGGCTAGGCCAACTCAAGAATCAAGAGAAGAACGAGAAGCTGCACCAGAGCAACAACGTGAACCCAGTGCCAAAATAGGGGATCAGGTAGCGATGGCCATACAACGAATGACTGATATCTTGGCTCGTCTAGTGGAACAACAGGGTCAAGCACTTGTTTACTAACCTAGGGACCCTGAAATAGGAGAGGATAGAGCACTAGAGCGTTTTCAAAAGTTTACTCCCCCTAAGTACCTTGGAGGGCCTGATCCAGAGACGGCTAAGCATTGATTGGATGCTATGGTTAATATTTGTGCAGCCTTGAATTATACGGAGAAAAGACAAGTGGCATTTGTTGTCTTTCAATTTGAGAGACCCGCTCGGGCGTGGTAGAATGTTATTAGGGTAAAGTGGGAGAGAGAACAGACGACATGGACTTGGGTAAACTTTATGAGAGAATTTAATGAAAAATACTTTCCACCTCTTGTTCAAAAGAAGAGAGAGGACGATTTCATTAGGTTACGCCAAGGAATGCCAAGCGTGGCCGAATATGAAACACAATTCACCAAACTGTCCAAATTTGCTCCAGAGTTGGTGGTTACGGAGCAAAGGAGAGTGAGACGGTTTATCCAGGGTTGAATCTAGAGATCCAAGAAGCTTTAGCAGCAGCTCAAGTTAATACTTTTACTGAAACTCTTGAGAAGGCCCAAAAGATTGGGAATGCAAAGTCACAAGTAAAAACTTTTCAAGCACGAAAAAGGAGTGCACCTAGTTGTACATATGAGGAATCTAGGGAAAATGTAACGCCTTCCAAAGTAAGAAGAGCGAATCTTTCACCTTACCTACCATAGACATTAGGAACCCTAGAAGAAAGTTCTACAAAAGGAAGTCAAATAGGACAAGAAGGAATTTCTCGAAAAGGCCAAAATATGGCTCCTCGCTTAACCTGTAGATACTGTGGGAAGACGAATCACATTGAGGAGGATTGCTGGAGGAAGGGGCGAAAGTGCTTGATTTGTGTGAGTTCAAACCATCAAATTAACAACTGCCCGAGGAATCAGCAACGAGGAAATAATGCTCAACAAATGGATAGAACCACTTTTAAACAAGCTAAAGAGAGAGGAAACAGACCAAGAGTGCCAGCGTGGGTATATGCCATAGACAAGCAACAGGCTCCAGAATCATCTGAGGCAATGAAAGGTAAAAAAAAAAAAATTTCGAGAACTAAATTTTCTTAAGGGGGAGAGAGTGTGAGAATCTAAAAATTTTGCTAATTTATCTAGTTCAACTACATGACACTTGTGAGGACCCTAGAATTTTCATATTTTCTTAGCCTATTGTTTATTCTCATTTTCTCTCTTAAGTGAAAATTTGTTAACTAATCGTTTTAAACAAAGGAAGGCCTTGTTGTTATGTGTATTAGTGTCTGAGATAGGTATATATGTGCATGTGTTGGAAGAACAGTTGAACGAGGCAATCAAACTCGAGAAAAAAGAAAACATTTTGTGAAAAAAAAACTGAAGGGCCAAATCCGGCCAGTTCTTGGCCGGATTACTGGCCGGATTGTTGTGGAGTTTTGAAAAAAAAATGGATTTCCTCTATGGCCAGTATCCGGCCAGGAATCCGGCTAGATTTCGGCCGGATTCTGACGTGTCACAGCCGGTCATCAGCTTTGACCGGCTGTTTCCTTCCTTCTTATCCTACTTTTTGGCCCAAAATATCTTCATTTGTTCCTCAACTCAGCCGTGTGCCTTTGAGAGAAGAGAGAAAACTCTTATTTTCTAACTTCTATTTTCATTCAAATCTTGAGATTTCACCGTTGGATTTTGAAATCACTCCGTACAAGTGCTAACTAAGGTGGGTTAAAGGTGCTAGTGGAGTTGTTTTTGGAGGGGAAGCTGTAAGTTTCTACCTTTCTTCCTTTTTGTTCTAAAGTTGGTTAATTAGCAGTTTGTAAGGGTTAATCATGCTATATTATGAATGATTTCATGGTTTTAGGTCAAGTTGGACTATTTTCTGATTTATTGGGAATTTTCCTGATTTTATATGATAGTCATGGATTGGCCTTGGATTGATGGGTTAAAATGGTATTAATTGAAGCTTGTGTACGTTAATTGCGATTGTTTGCGGAAAATTTCCGCTTGTGGTGTGAATTTCCGGTTCTAGGGTTTCAATTTGGGGATTTTCTTATAGTTGGCTTTGGAGTCTCTAATTGGCTTTGATTGAAGAGTTTTGTGCCCTAATTGGACATGTTTTATTCCTTATGGACCATATGTGTGATTGTAATTAATGGTATGAGAATGGGTTTTTAATTGTAGGGTGAAAGTGAAGAAAGTTAGGGGAAATGCTGTCCGTTTCTTTTCTTGTCTTGTAAATGAGTTAAAGTGGTTTTGCAAATATATTTTGTGTCGATTTGGACGAATTTCCTTGAAAATTTCATCGGTTCTTTCAACAGGTGTTCGAGGGCTAAGTTTCTATTTGAACTTGTATATTTCTGCTTGGCAAATAATGTGACCGTTGTACCATTTTAAGACATGATACCTCTTCCGTTTGAAACTTCAAATGTTGCCTTACGCCCTTACCAAAATATAGAGTTATGAGTTAGGGTTTTATCGGGCACAAGTGAATTACTTTTAAGCGAGGTTTTAGTGTGGAAGTTAAAGTATTTTTGTCCTCCTTTTCACATGATTTTCATCAAGGCACTGGTCATCTAATGCCCACTTGAATATATATTGTTTTTGAGTCATATAAATGATTTCGAAACAATATTTCTTAGTTGATCCAGTTGGATTCCGATTTGACTTTGGTCCAAGTGTTTTCCGCCGGAAATTTTATAACCCTTTTGAGTTTGGTTTTGCGGTTGCTTTATGAAACCCTAGTTATTTCCGTCCATAGGTCCAAATGCCCTCGTTTCACTTTAAAGTCATTTTATACGTTCTACTCTTCATTAGTCGGGTATCTTCGATTTCACTTACTTGTTTTGCTAGACCAATTGTGATATTCTTTCTCTTGTCTAATCTTAGGTTTTCTTAGTGACTGAGAGTAATATCCGGAAGGATATTTTGTATGTTGTTTTGCGTAAATAAGTGAGTGTTCCTTGTTTGTTATACCTTCTTGATTATATGGCTTGTATGAATGATTGTTAACATGTTAAATGTGTTCAATGATTGCCAAAACGAGTTTTATAGGCGAGTGTGTACTTGATCGCATTCGATCTAAATAAAGGTGAAATTTTCAATGATTGAACGATTAGTTGTGCATGAATGTAAGCCTTTTGGCTGAACTGGGCCCTGCCCTTCGTTACCGATCGACTCGAGCCAGAAGCGGACTCGGTCGGGCGATATGGTGACCCTGGGTGAACGTTTGGTATACTTGAGTATTACCTTGAAGTCTGGTGGAGCCTGGCCAACATCCAGGAAGGGGGTGAATGACATGAATGAACGAATGTCAATGCAAATGAGGGGTTTTACTTACAAAAATGCATTTTCAAATGATTGGAGGAATATGGGAAATGAAAGGAGAATGAATGAACGAATGGCTCCCTGTGAGCACGTATCCTTTTATGAATGTGTTTATCGTTTTATATTGTAAATGTTTCTTGAATTATTGGTTATCGATGGTTAATGCCTTGGTTTGATTATGTGATTATGTGTTCGGAACCTCACTGAGCTTTTAGCTCACCCCTTTAGTTTTGTTTTCCTTAACAGGGGAAGGCGAGCAAGGACGAGAGCTCTATATAGACTAGCTTGGTCTAGTTCTTTGGTTTTGTAATGGTTCTCGCCCAAGTGCTTGGCACGGGCTGGTCCTATGGTGAATTGAAAACCTTTGTATATTCGACGTTTGTACTTCCTTTTGAGATAGCAATGTATATAAGTTTTGTTTTCAGTTTTGGATCGTTGTTATATTTATTCTTATGGGTTTGTTCTGGTTTTGATTGAGGGTTGAAGTGAATGATTGAGTTCCGGCGAGAGCTGAGCAGACGGTCCGCCGAACCTTTTGGTTCGCCTTAGGGGGAGGTGGGGCTGTCACAACACTTTATTTATTTAGACATCTACTTGTTTATTTATTGACTTGATAATGATTGTCTTAGTGCTTTTATTAAATTTTCATGTGGGAGTTAGTATGTGGGGTTAAATGAGATTTTTCTTTTTAGTAGGGTGTGAAAGGAACCTTTTCGAAAAAAAAGGAGTTTAGTGCAATAAGAAACTACTAGAAGTGACATGTGTCACCATAAGAGAGCTAAGCTTCTTTCTTTGACCATTGACTAAGCTTTTCTACCATTTAATCTTTCCTTTCTTGTCTTAAAATCAAACAAAACAAATTAAAGAGACTGGGAGAGAGAGAACCGTGAGCTAGGAAGGAAAAAGAAAGGAAAAAATTCATCCAAACTAGCTTCAATCTTGCTTGGATTTTGGGGGAAAAAAGAAGGAGATAGCTTAGGGTTTTCCTCTATCTTGGCTTAAGTTTGGAGAGGAGAAGATTTGGTGGTTGGAAGTTCATCTTGGTTGGAAAGCAAAAGAGATAAAATGCTAGATTAACCTTCTTTCTTTGTCTTATGTTAAAAATAAGGTTGATTGTTGGATAAAGACATGATATGGTGGTGAATCTTGGTAGTTTTCAAGTTGATGGTTCTTGTGCTTAATATTTGAGTTAGGGTTTGTATATGTATATGATTTATGGTGATTTCTTGTTGAGATTTTGGCCTTATATATATCTAATGTTATGTTGGAAATGAAACCCTATGGACTTGCTAAGTATGGTTGGTTGGATTTGGTAAATTAGTTGGAGAAATGTTGGAAAAGTTAGAAAGAAATTTCTAGTTGCTGACCAAATGGAATGGCTGAAGTTACAGCCTAGATTTCGAAATTTTTATCATGATTCTAGACTTGGTTTTGCTCAAAATACTTTATACTACTTTAGCCTACAAGTGTGTGTTGAAATTTGATTAAAAACATGCATTTTTTAAGTGGCTTAAACCTCACATTTTGACCAAAAACCATGGCTGGAAATTTTCACAGGAGATTTTGAGCAGTTTTGGAAAATCTATCATATCTTGGTGTAGAAAAATCCAAATTGAGTTTTGTTAGTGGAGTTTGAAACTAGATTCAGATTAATTTCTACCGTCAAAATTTCATCATTTTTCTCAATTCCTATGAATATCTGTGATTTTTCAAAATTGACTGAATTTTCATTCCTGTTCTGTCTTTCTATTGGATAAAGTAGCAACTTTAGATTGAATTTTAACTGACTTGTGGACAGAGTCTTGCAAAGGTTTCTTCTGAGAAATTCTAACCCTTTAAATCTATTTTCCAACGGTATAAAGTTTATAAATTTTGGACTTAAGAAATTTGAGATATGATTTTTGAAATAGTATCATGCAACACTGAAGAAAATTCTATTTTCCTAACAAGGGGGGAGGCTCGCGCAATGCGCCGGAGTGGGATGCCTGTGGGTCCGCTCTTTACGAAGGTTAGATAGATCTCACCACTTGCAAACATCCTTACCAATTCCATACAAATATAAGAACAGTGAAGAGAGAAAAGATGGAAGTTGTAACTGAGCAGCCATATGAAAATAATAGAGAACCACACCATAGTATTAGAAAAAACCATAGCTTAGATCAGAATGTTTGAGCTCATGACCATACGGACAGGGATATAGGCCCAATGATAGTTTCAGATTTAGAATAAATGTTTAGTGGCTCCTTTTGTAAGAAGGTATAATAGACCACCTTGCACTTAACCTAATTTGAAACAGTCTTACTTTAGATACTTCTATTTACATAGAACAGATAAAGGAAAAGTTCAATCTTCAAGGATGGGCTTTGGCAGTTTTGGTGCGGTGTTTCTTAGTAGGGTTGACTCTGAGTTTCATTGGGGCTGCTGCAACTGCTGCCTTTTTCTTCTTATCTTCTGTGTTAGAAGGACTGAGTTGATCCACTCCTTTGCTTTGTGTGTCTCTATACATTATGCTGTCAACTTTTTCTATTGCCATATCTTCAGCCATGTCGGTAACATTCTTTTTGGAATGTTCTTCTTGTGCTGCTCCCCAAGTGGATGCTGTAGCTTTGTAGTTGGTGATATATTTGCTGATGACATAGTTTTCTTCTGCAGTAGCATTGTTGATATGGGCAACTATGGCATTGTACTTTTCTGAGCTCCTGGAACTGTGGATTGTATTTGATTTCTTGACCAAGCAAACTAAGTTTTTCTGCTTGATGAAATCTGCTATAGTGGCGTACTGGACATTTCCCTATAAGAAGAATAGAGACTTTAAGTATTTATTTGAAGTGAGCAGTTTTTGAGTTCGAATGTACCTGCTGCTCTTGCTTTTGGATGTCACTTATGCAGAATGGGAGGAGTTGTTCAGCATCATCATCACTCAGGTCAAGAGTTATAACACCACTCATATCACTAATTTGCACTGTTAGTCTGCAGCTGTTTTTGGGTTCATGTTATTAGAAGCTTTTTGGCAGCAGGGGTTGTTAATATTAGATTAAGGTATATGTTTACCGTGGAGTGAAACGGATGCGTTGGTAGCATGAGGTGCAGGTGATCTCGCAATCTAGCCTTGCTCTGATGTATTTGTAGCAGTAGGGGCATGAATGGTACCATAGCTTTTGACTTCTATCTAGAAGTTTTGGTATGCCTCTAATCCAATAGGGCCTTGCCTGCAATGAATGAGCATTGTATTAGTACAAAGGCTCGGACAACTATACCAATTTTGCTAATGGTAATAGAAGTCAAAGTAGATAATCAATTTTGTAGCACTGTTAACCTATTGTGTTAAGCCATTTGTTAATGCCTATTACACCAGGCAAGAATTGTATTAGGCCCAGAAGACCCTCTTATAAAAGCTAATGCAAAGCGTGTGATTCTTGAATTTCACATGGGTGAGAGTTTCATAATAAAACTATAGAATCCATCAAGCAATTAAAAAGAATTAAAAAGCTTTACGCTACAGTGAGGTTCACAAGAGAGAAAGTACAATTTGACAAGTAAGATAATGAGTAGGGGAAAAAATGGTAATTACTCAGTAGCATTAAAACACAGAATTCCACCTACAAAGTCACGGAGATGCAGAAATACGAAGAAATGGGGACAAACAAGTAAATAAAAAATTACTGGGTAAAATGGGAAAATAGGAGGGACTAATTTCATTAATGAGGACAAAATTACTGTATGAAAGCCTGTATACCCGAAAAAACCAAATGAAATGGAGCATTAGTTAGTACTACAAAAACGTACGGATACAATGAAAACTAAACTCAAGACATTTTTGCCCAAAACATTCAAATCTCATTACCAATCAATCAGGATAGTAGGGAATGATAGTTCAAGCTTGTAGTCAGTATAATCCAATTCGATAACCCACAAGCCAATTTTGTAACGATAGAGACTACAGACTTTTTGGCTGTTGGCATGCATGTAGAAATAAAGGATTGTAAGTGAGTTGTATACGTACCTCAGCCATAGTTGTGAGGTCGCTGATAGTTATAACTCTGTCATCATCTGGTACGGGTAGGAGTTTGAGACGATCAGCATAAGTCCGCTCAGCAATGAAGCGCGTGATTTCCTCTTGATTGTGACTGCACCTAATATTTTATTTGTTGTAATGTAAAAGATAGTAAGCCTTTTTGGTAATGAATGTTGAATAATTCATAATGTAACTATTTTAAAGTAAAGTTACCAGTTACGCAGGTCATTGGCTTGCTAAATTGGAGGATTGATTAGAATGCTGCTGGAGAATTTGGTGGATAGATGCATGGCTACAAAGTTGGCAATAGCAACATAAGTTTTTCCTTTTTTGGTTTCATTCAACTTTGGATTTTTGTAAATGGTTTTTAAAAGAGTACTTACCATGGTAAGATGTCACTCGGACTCGAAGCGCTGCAACCACAGGTTGGGTGTGGATCATATCAGCTATGTCTTGTCCCTCTTCTGATTCATGCTCTCCCCAAAGGGTCAGTACCATTGGGTGTGACATATGATCTGTAAGAATGATGTCCCTAGTTGGTGTTCCGCCTCTGATTGCTTTCGGGTGCACGTGAATTGCTATTCCAATAAGATCTAATAACCAGAGTTTGATATTAAAAAATGTAACTATTACTGTGTAAGTTGTATGTTAAGGTAAATCAGGAATGGTACCTATTTCATCAGTTGTGTCAATATGCTAATAAACTGAATTGTAGTTAGCACAGTTAAACACATTAGGTATCAGAGGGTGGTCCACTTCATCGATTTCTTGGACAAGCGTGGAGTTGTCAATGGTCCATGAGCACTCATTTGGGTAGGTACTGTACCTTGGCAACACATTTTGAATCCTAGCATTCGATACATAATATCTTCGATATGGTTCAAAGTACTTCCTGAAGAACATTATATCTCCAGCATAAACTAGAGCTTGAGCAGTTTGACCCTGTAATTTTGAATACAGTAAGTGCTATGGTAATTAATTAGTTGTGTATTGTGCCAAAGTATGCAATGATAAGCTATATTACCTGACTATCAATAAACACCAACTTTTGGTAGCGTTTTCCATTTCTTGAAACCTGAACATTTTGCTTTTCAATCACTTGAACAATGGCAGTCCAGTTGTCCATGAGAGGTTGGAGTTCTGTGAAGTTTACCAGGCTGCTTTCCATTTTTTCACGTTTGAAGAGTGCTGCAGACAACTACCACAAAATCAAAGGATTCTAAAGACAAGAGTTACACTCTGAAGTAGTAAGTTCACAGAATTTAAATATAATCTATTACTAAGACATTTACTGGTACTTTATTTGCTATTTACATATAACAGAGTACTGGAATTATTGACAAGATAGCTGCAATACATCCTTGTAAACTATATTAGGAGTCACATAATCTAAACTTGAATCATATATAGGAGGCGTGATCAAAATTTTAACAGATTTGCTATTTTTAGCTCTAGATAATGCAACATACAGCTGCCCATGTGAAAAAACAGGTTCTCGCAAATAAATGCCAACATAATCTAAAGTTTGCCCTTGAGCTTTATTAATGGTCATTGCAAAACAAAGTCTTATAGGAAATTGCATTCGTTCAAAAGATATAGGAGAATTAGGGTTATTTTCAACACGAAAGCAAATTCTATGTAGAAATACTTGCTTGCCAGCAAATTCACCAGAACTTATGACTACATCTATAATATTGTGTTTAAGTGATTTGCATAGAAGTCTTGTTCCATTACATAGACCTTCTAGTGGGTCAATGTTTCTCAACAACATTATTGGTGCATTTTCTTTCAATGTCAATCGATGTGGAGGAAAACCATTTGGAGTGTGGCTATTCATGAAGTCCTCTAAAATTGCTTGTTGCAAATTATCTAAACATTTATCTCTGCTTAAATAGTCAAATGGGGTTCCGGGAAATTCCTGTATCAGTTTTTCATTGATCTGATCTACAAAATCATTTTTTGTAGTTAAAATTGCTCTATTAATTAATGAGTATGTATTTTCAGAAAATATGTTGAAGTTTGGATAGACAGTTGTAATGAATTGATTTATGGATTCTGCTTCATTTGTATAGCGAAGAAGCAATGCTTGAGAGATGTGAATACTTTCATTTTTAACTATGTTTTCTGTTCCATTACCTATACGAAGAAGGTACTTGCTAAAATCAGGATCTAATCTTGCTATCATGTTTTCCTTCAATTTTAATTTCTGCAGATGAGGCCAAATATAAGATTTTACAAGGCTAGCTTCAATAAAGTCTGATTTTGACCCTTTTACAACTACCGGCAAAACTTGCCTAAAATCACCACCAAATACCATCACTTTTGACCCAAATAATTCAGAGTTATCCATTAGGTCTCTAAGTAAACGATCTACTCCCTCAATTCCTGCTCTATGTGTCATAGGCGCTTCATCCCAAATGATCAATTTGGCTTGCTGTAATAACTTTGTCAATGAGCTTTGTTTGCTTACTTTGCACATGTTGTTAGGATTCATGTCTAAAGGAATTTTAAATCGTGAGTGGGCTGTTCTACCTCCAGGCAAGATAGAAGCAGCTACTCCACAAGAGGCCGTTGCCAAAGCTATACATCCCTTTGATCTAACTGCAGCTAGTAGTGCACGGTACAAGAATGTTTTCCCTGTTCCCGCAGACCCATCAATAACGAAACTCCCTTTGCTGTGTACAAAAACAGCATCTATGATAGTATCAAATGCTAATTTTTCATCTTCATTTAATTTAGAGATAGCAACAATATCTTCTTCATTGACTTTAAAGTTTAGCTCAGAATTTGTGTCTCTTGTACCTCCATCCATTTCATCAAACTTTAAGATTCCTGATACTAATCCATACATATTAATGTTTTTTCCCATTGATTCTAAGAACTTGCTAATCTCATAGAGAACTTTATGTTGGACCTGATCGTTTGACAAATTCAAAGTTCTATTAAAATCTTCTGACACAGATTCTTTGAATTTTAACCATAAATTTCTTGGATCAGCAGGAGTGAAGTAAACTAATAGGGTAGCAAATAGTCTTCTAAAGCTATATGGCATGTGGTATAAAGCTGCTTCTTCTAGGCACTGCTCTTGAGGGTTATTGGATTCAAATAATCCTCTCATTATTGCTGCTTCTCTAAAGGTATTAACATAAACACCACCGACAGTTTTCAGGTCATCAAATGATGTTGGCCCTTTTACATTCAATAACAATAATCTTAAAAAGTACCTCTCACCCTCACTTGGATTTGCTGTAACAATTCGGCCTATTGAACCTCTTTGTTGCCTAATATCCCATATGCGTTTACCAGATTTCCACACAAAATGTTCAGGAAATTCTTTGTATGTGCATTTTAATGTTTTGGCTCTCTCATCAGTAGCATTCATATGGAAAAATTCAGTTAGCATACTTTTCTTAGCAAATTTACTTTTCAAAAGATCTCTAAGATCAGCATCATCTTTGAAGGTCAGAGATTGGTAATTTTCAAGATGTAGCTGAAGGTTAATGACAGCAGGATGTGTTTCAAATAAGGGAAATATGTAAATTCGCCAAATGGCTTCAATAGGAGAAACCCATCTTGCTGATTGGTATTCCTTAATTTCATCTATCTCTTTAGATCTGTCATCTGAATTCACAGCAAAGTGTATTTTATCATGTCCCTTATAGATGTACTTATAAGTATACTTGACTACCTTTATTGTTGAGCAAATTTCAACATTCATATGGCAATTGAATTTTGCTAACAAGTAAGGATTATATGGAACCACCCATCTATTATCCAATTCATGGCCTCGAACTTTTACCTTTTCTCCATTGCTCCTCCGCCTATATGTTGGATAAGAATTTTCAGATTGTGTAGTCTTTTCTGCCCACTGTTTAGGATAATGATTTTTGCATTTTTTAACTGTTGTACCTTGCATACACACATTATCTGCATTTTTGTCGCCACAAGGACCATGCATCATGTGTTTGCGAACCATTTTAAACAAGTGTGGATGCTCTTTTTTGTCAGGAATCTCAGCAGAAACTATGTGATCATAGGATTCCGTTGAATATAATTTAGACGCTGGGTGTAAAATTATTAAGAAATGTGCATGCGGCAACCCATGTTTTTAGAATTCAACAACATAGGTGTAAGCAGCTACTTTACCCAATACCTCTTTTTTAAACAACTCTTCTTTTAAAATTTCTAATTTGGCATGAAAAACTCTAGCAGAAAGATCAACACGGTTTTGAGACTCATCAGTGGGCAGTAAGTTTTCTTTGATTTCTGGCCGTGATGGGTTACAATTCATTGTTAAAAAAATGTCAGGTTTTCCGAATTTTTGAACTAAGGCCATAGCATTAACATTGGCAAAATTACTCGTTGGCCATAGCAATAAAAGATGCTGGCAAAATTACTCGTTGCCCTACTTTTGAACCTCTACATTGGCCCTCAACTACAGAATCCATGACACCCTGTAATTGCTCAGTCCTAATTTGTTGTTGCCTATGCCGGAAAAAATCAAGCCTTTGACTCTCAATTTTTATGTACATGTCCACTACATACTGTTGAAATGCACGGGTAGTATTAAGAATACTTGGTTTATTTTTCTTCCTCATCTAGAACCTATATGCATAGTATTCACGCATGGACATATTCTCCTTTGAATTCTCAAAGTTTTTGAAAGCTGTTTCAAAAAATTTTAAGCCTCAATTTACATTTGGTAAACTAAAATTGTATTCATAAAATTTGTATTATATTTAAAAACAACTAACCTTTCTCTTCTGATTCTATTATATCTTCGGCAGATCTGAAGCTTGTTAAAGTTGCAGTCTGTTGATGATTTCTAACTGACCTTTTCCTTTTTTTTGGATTACCAGTGCCAGATCTCTGAATTCCAGGTTGCCACCCTGTTTCGCCAAAGGGAAATAGAAGTGGATACTGCAATGGATCATAACAGCCATAGTACTATTGAATTCTACGGCTTTGACCCTCTTTTGTGTATACTTGAATGTGTCTAGCATAGCTGTCCTGTGAGTTTTCACTTTCAACCCACAGTGCAGCTACTTGGGATACTGTTGGCTTGTTAAAGACTCGTTGATCAGTTTGACAGTAAGATTTCAGGACTATTTGATAATTGTCCAAGTCTGGAACATGTCTCAGGTTTCGGAAAAAGCAAGCATAAGGGTTACTTTTCATGAGTTCCATGAGTTTCACCACTATGCTCTCAGTTAGTTTTGTTGAAAAAGCCAATCGATTTGCGATTTCAAGTTCAGTATCATGAAAGTATAACTACAAAAACATTCCTGATCCTCCATGGGGAATCAATTGATTTATAAAATGATACGTTTGGCCTTGAATTTTAAAAGTATATATTCCTTTTCTTCTTTGGCAAAGCGATTTATCATAGTTAACTCCAAAAGAGGTGAAAGCGAACATATTATTGTATGTTCTTACATAGGTTCTGAAACAAATTGCTTCTTCAGTTTCACCAGTAAATAGCTCTATTAATATGTCTGGCATTTTATTTTCTTCTAAGACTACTTCTCCATTAGAGCAACAAAAGTTTGCAGACTCAGAATAAAATTTTTTGGCTCCGCAGTACTTGCAATTCTGTTGCTCTGGTAATCTATCACCTTCCAAGCTTATCGAAGATAATGCCTCAATTCCCTTCACCACCCTTTTACATTGTTTGCGTACCTTGTTTTGTTTCCTAATCGAAGCATTTTGGTCTTCCCCACAGCTTTTAACTACATGAATGGATTAAAAATGTCATTAATATGGTTTTTAATATGTTGAAGTTTTACAACTTGTTTTATTATGTAGAAGGAATAAACCTGAATTCTGTTTACACCTTCGTCTTGACATATGTTTAACTTCTCTTGAACGTTTAGGTTCAACTGAATATCCTATATGTGCAATGGTGATCAGTTTTTGTCAATGGGATCGCCACTGTTATATGATCAACAATGGTGATCCGTTTTTTAGCTAACCTGTTAGATCCTCCATTGGTTCAGAAAGCAAGCTATAGCAGGAGTTGCAGATGGGTGATTGGTCTACAATATTGGCAAATAAGGTGATCACTTTTAGCTAGTAGCTAGGGAGAAATCTCGGTTGGTAATGTTTGTTTCAAGAGGAAAGAATAATTAAACTTAGCAGTAGGAAACAATAACTAAACCTGAAGATTGGGTCGCTTTAGAATGCTGACACTTTTTTATCCGTCGAGCTGTAGAAGTAGAACCTATACATTTTCCACAGGATGTTAACTAACATATTTTGTAGGTCTCTTTTAATATATCTTGGGATATTTGTGAATTAAAAATGTTTTAAATTCCATGTGGTTCACCTTTGTGATATGTTGAAAATTCTGAAACATGCTCCTTCTGCCTTCGATTACCTTCAACTTTGTCTCTAGGAACTAAATAGATTGTGAAAATGTTATGCCTATATGACATCACAATAGCCTAAAGGAAAAGGGATTACAAAAATAACCTGCCTCACTGTGGTGCTTATGACCACAGTTAGGTTCCTGAATGCGAAAAGCCTGTTGTAACAGTTGCTTATTACTGGTGTGCTCATCATCTAAGCATAGAGATAGAGGCAAAGGTAGTTTAGTTTACAGCCATACTTGTTGGGAGTTATTATAGAGGTAGGTGGGCCTCTAAATATTCACTATAATGTAGTATATACAACGCGATACCTTTTCCTCTCAATACTAACGAGGGGGTAAAAGTAGTCTTTGTCTTTTCTTTTTTACTTTTATAGGTATCACGGCATTTTTTCCGTTGGATTTCTTTCTGCTCCTCAGTTAAAGAGGTATATCTTTGTCTAGCCTTTTCGTTACGTCGAGCTTTTCGGTCGAACATTTTAGAAGGAGCAATGTTTCGATTCATAGTGGGTTGCTATGGAAATGTTGGGTCAACTAACAAAAGTGGTTGGAACTTGAGGTTTACACAAACTTGAACAATTCGAATGAATCCTAAGACACAAGCTTATTTGTAGTATACTTCAGCACAGATTCAGCCTACAAATATTAACCACTTTTTGCTACCGAATGAACTGCAGCTCTTTTAAAATAAGGAACAACTACAATACTAATTGCTTATGCTTTCATGTACATACACATGTCATGAAATCTATGAGCGATGAAAGAGCAAAAGATTTTTTAACTGCACTACATAATACTCAAATCCAATGTAAACAAAAGAAGATTGCCAAACAAGCATAAATTGTAAACTAACGGAGATTTCCAAGCAGGCATGAATTCAATGGTAAACACAGTCCACAATTTTTATAAAAAAAACAAAACAGCTATTCCAACAAGTTTGGAGAAAGGTAGAAAATGAACTAACCTTTTTTAAAAAGAAACCGATAAAACTTGATCTTGATGAGAAGAGTTTGAGCCTGCATGACAAAAAAAATAATTAACTTGGTATGAAAGGCCGGAATTAATAAACGGACGAAGGATGCAGATGAGAACAAACACATCAGGTCTAAGAAAGCATGGTAATTCTTTTTTGAAAGAAAAAGCCAAAATCAAATGGGCAAAATTACTTGTATACGAATCTCACCTCAATTCCGAGGAAATTCCATATCGGCGACCAAACATATCACAGAGAAATAGCTATATGTAGCAACAGATTTAATACCAACCAATCATAGAAGGAAAGGAGAGAAACGGAAGAAGATGGAAGGCTATGCATGTAGCAAATGCGGAAGGAGGAGGAAAACCATAGGTGGCAAATGTGGGGGAGCTAATACTTCATCTGGTGGCTGTTTAATAATTAGAGCCATTAAGAGGAATAAAGTGGAAGAAGAAGCAAATAAGCGGAAACCAGACCTAATCGGCCAAGGAATTAAACAAGCCCAACATAATAAGAGGAACAAAAACTGACATGGGTGGCAAACATGGAGAAATTAAGAGACCGTTTAACAGAGGGAGGTGAAACTGGTGGAAGTTGAATTAAGAACCTCTCATAATAGTCATCAATAATCAAAGGGGCTTCGGTGAAATTTGCAAAGGGGCAAATGAGAAAACGGTTTTGGGTGGCAGAGGAAGAGAAACAGGGGTCTGACCATTTAATGTTAGATTTGATTACTGAGGTCCCTTATTCAGTGCCTATTCAGTGCTGTGTAATTAAGCTTAGCACCGGCCACTTCAGGATTGGCGTACGAAGGATTATACTGGTGCATTTTACTTAGGAATTAGTATTCTAGATATGGGCTCATTTGGTAATATGAGCCCCTAAGCAATTAAGAAAGGGACCCATCAAAATAATAAGAGGCGAGCAGACTACAATGGGTGATAACGTTGCAGGCATCATGGATAAAATAGTCATATTAACGCCAAACATTGCATTAACAACTTGTACAATATCAGCTCAACATCTCTACCTTGTCCACTCAATTGACAACGATATACAAAAAGGGTGGTTGAAACTTAAAGCTGAAATGCACAACGAAGATTTTCTTATATATGTATAGGAAACTGTTTTTACTTTCATTTCCAACTTCAAGTTGGGGTTGTTGAACCATCTTGAGCTTGGTTTTATGTTTGGAGTGGAGATAACTTGGTTGGTTTGAAGGTGATTTTCTTTTGAATAATGTGACTTGGCATAGTGGATCTCATGACACTTTGTATATGTGATTTTAGGACGTGGAAGTGGGGTCGGAAGTGCACGCGAGGTAAACAATTGAACTTGTACCGTGGTGAGTGTTCTTTGGATGTTTGTGGTTTAAATGACTATATGAAATGTTTGTACTAAATGTTAAATGTTTTTTAATGATTGTTAAAAGGATTTTTAATGGGCGAGTGCGTATTTCATCACACTCGACCCAAGCAAAGGTGAATTTTCAATGATTGAATATTACTTGCGCATGAATATAAGCCTTTGGTTGAATTGGGCCCTTGCTCTTCGTTGCCAGTTGACTCGAGCCAGTAACGGACTCCGTCGGGAGGTTGGTGACCCTGGGACAATATTTGGTATACTCGAGTATTATCACGAAGTCTGGTGGAAAACTGGCCAGTGAATTCAATGCAATGAAATCAATGAATGAATGACGTGAACACTGAAGGAGTTTTCACTTGCAAATATTTTCTAATGTCGGAGGGATAAGGAAAATGGTTGGCGAATGAATGAACGAGTAACTTGAATGAATGGCTACAAGTGAGCACGTATCCTTTCAATGAATGAATGATTGATTTTGAATGACTGCTTATTACTGTGTCAAGTGTGCAAAGTGCTAAATGTAAATGTTCCCGTGTTTGCCCACTTGATTGCTTGTTTGGGAACGTCACTGAGCTTTTAGCTCATTCTGTTAGTTTGTTTTCCTTACAGGAGTGGAGGCCGGAACAAGTAGGCATGAACTAGGGTGTATAACTTTTGTGTACTTGTACTTTTGTAGAGGGACGTATTTGGAATCTTTGGAAATGTAATCCTATGCTTTACTTTTGGATTGTAAATTAAGTTTGACTTACTGGTTGGAAATGGAACTTTTATATTAATTTCGAGACTTGAATGGCTATTTCAAGAACGTTAGTGAGCGAGTTCTGACGAGAGTTGGACAGGCGGTCCACCAATCCCTTGGGTAAGTCCTAGGGGGAGGTGGGGTCGTCACAGTCATAATCAAACAGCTTGCAAAATCATCATAAGAAATTGCCTCTGAATAAATAGTAGGTTCTCCTATTTCATTAGTTTTTCTGCAACAGACAAAGCATATGCAACCAAATCTACATATCTTTGTGGTGGTCGAATATCCCTTCTTGATCTATTTTTGGCTATGAAATATTGCTCCTTATCTGAATTAGTTTCATCAGTAGATTCAGATGCATTTACTAGCATTTGTTGAATAAAAGTACCAGAACTATCAATCTCAAACTCCACCTGCTTTTTGCATATTATCACCTGCATGACAAGAATTAGAAGACTCTTTCTTGAAAGATAACATAGTAAATTAATCAAAAATAACATCTGTACTGATCATAAATTTTAAAACTTTTCGATCAGGACACCACAATCTGTATCCTTTCACCTCAAAAGCATACCCAAGGAAAATACACTTTTTAACTCGATGTTTTAATTTCTCATCATTTACGTACATGTATGTTAGACACCCAAAAATTTTTAAACCAGAATAATTAGCAGTAGTACCAAACCAGACTTTCTCAGGAGGTTTGAAATAGAGGGCTATAGAAGGAGCACGGTTGATAATATAACAAGCCATAGAAATCGCCTCTGTCCAAAAGTCCTTTGTCAACCCTGCATTAGAATCATGCACCTCGCTCTCTCTAAAGTGTTCTATTCATATGTTCGGCCACAACATTTTGCTGAGATGTTATGTTGACAGTACGATGCCAAACAATTCCATCATTTTTGCAAAATTTATCAAATTTATATTTACAAAATTTCATGCCATTATTTGTTCTAAGCTGTTTGATCTGTCTACCTGTCTGTTTCTCAATCGAAACTTTCCATTGCTTAAAAGTGAAGTAAACATCATTCTTAAGTTTAAAAAAATAAATTCAAACTTTCATTGAATAATTATCAATGAAAGTTAACATATACTTGATACCATTCTTAAACGGAACACGAGATGGACCCCTGATAAGTGACTATTTTGTGCTATATTTGGATGATATTTTATTCCACTTTTAGTTACTTTTGCAATATTATAGGAAGAAAATAGTCAATATTTGTTAGAATGGGTTCTTAGTGCAATCCAATGCTTAAATGAGATATTTGTCCCTTTTACTTACACATTTTTGGTTATTTTTATAGGAGTTGGAAATGGACTTCCATTTTTATGAGAAATAGGCTTATATTATGATGATTGAAGTCCTAAAGTTCGTAAGGATGATGAGTTTCAAAAGTGGTTCGAGCTGCTAGAAAAAGATTACGAATAAACTTGTCAAAAATGGAAGTCGACTCGAATCCCTCTGAATAATCCGATCAGTTTTTGGAGGGATTCTTTGGAAGGATTCAAGGCAAAGAATTTTTAGTGAAGTAGGGGACAAATCCCTCCAAGGAATCTGGATGAAACTTGGAGGGATTGTTTGGAGAGATTCCGATCAACAATAACGGTTTCCACTTGTGCAACTTGTTTTTGCCTCCATTCTTTCTCACCTTTTGAAGGATAAATTGTACAAGATTTGTAACTGTAAAAAGGGATATTCTAGCAATAATTCTTGACTTTATTTCTTCCATAATGACGTGAATTAATTTGGAGCCAAAATTATTGACTTATTTAGAGTTGTGTTCACATTGAAGATGCAAGTGAACAACTTGAAAATTTCTATATAAATAGGAGTTTGTGTCTTCATTTGAGGAGTTTTAGAGAGGGGTGAAGAAACACCACAAAATGTAGTTTTTATATAGTTTTTAACTCTTTAGTTAGATAGTGTAGGATAATTTTAGTTTTTGCTAGTCATCCTTTCTTTTGTATTAGTTAAATGAAGATGCAATTGAAGGATGAAGAAGGCAAGGAGAGAGCTCATGTGACAAGGGTTGCTCTACCTTCCTAACTCTTTATCTTTTGTAATTGATTCTTAAGTTTAGTTAATATGCAAGTTATGGATTTGTATTCCAATATGTCTTTCTAAATTTAATACCTTGGATTTTAGTTGAACTTTCTATGATTGTGTTGCATTAATTTCTTGGCTATTTGATGCTTTTATTTTGAACAAGTTATTTATCACTTTTGCTCCTCTAAATCATAATTAATTTGGTACCATTAATTGTGATTATGTAAAGGTGTTGTTTTTTCAATGAAAATTGAGATTTAACACTAGTTGAAGAAGTACTAAACCTATGGAGTACACTCACGAGAGTAGAGGTGCACTTATGTGATTTTAGTGGCTTGTTCCATATAATTTCATAGAGGTAATTAACTTGTAACTAATTTCATAACCACGATAGTAGGTATGAATTAGTTATAAATATAATTGATTCACTGCAAAAGTGGGTTTCACATGTATAAGAAAATTACGCCATAATTAGCCAAAATAGTAGTATTCAATAATCCAAAAATAGCACTTGCATGAGTAGGTAGGGATACCATAACCTAAGAAACTTTCATTTGCTATTTTCTTACATAATTTAACTTAGTTTTATTTCCTTTAATTTGTTAATAGTCTAAATAATAGAAAAATTTTAGTAGTGTTGGTAGTTATCTATTCTTTCATGTGGACTCGTTTTCGACCCATATACTTGCAAAAAATTGTATGTGGGGTATTTAGAACTTTATAAATTTTTGATCTTCTTATTAAAATATTTGGAGAAGTGTACAAGAAGGTTGAATACAAGAGTAGTTGAATAAAAGAGGGTTTGAGAGATTTTTCTAAGGATTTTTACAAGAGGAGAATTTGTTCACTCATTCACCGATGCTTTGTCTTCTGATCTTGAATCTATTTATAGGGACGTTCCTTCTTGCATTTCATTTGAATTTGAATTTCATCTTGCTTTTATTTGAAATGTGGCCGACATCTTTTTCAAAAGTCATTTGGGTCTTGTCCGCATGGTTCTCCGAAAGGATCAAAAATAGATTCGGATGATTCAGCTGACTCTTCAATTTTGTCGGTTTCTTCCTTCTTATCTTGCTTTTGTAAATAGTCCAAATATTCTTTAAGCATCTCGGGATTCTGCATCATCTTTTTCATCAAAAAGTCGTTTGAGATTGCCTCGGATGCCATACTAACACCTTTTTCTTTATCTTTCTTTTTTGGAGTGGTTGGCATAGTGGTTGGAGTGGTTGGCATAGTTGTTGAAGTGGTTGATTGATTTGTCCATTTGAGTTTGTCTCCAGTTGTCAGGAATCTTATCACATTTGTTTGATCTCCATATTCTTGATTGAATTCTGTCCACCATTTGATCTTGAATTCTCTGACTAATGACATTGGAAGGGGTCTTTCTAGGTCTTGATGAATTTTGAAACTCCAGCAAAAAATCCACGGTACTTTGAATTCTACATGGAATAATATTGCTGAAATGTTCATAGAAATTTAGTATAAAATTGGACTTACTAAAAATTTAGAGTGGCCTTTGATAACGGAAGCTTGTTGAATGTTGTAATCCTTGATCTTCTTTTTAAAATATTTGGAGAAGTGTACAAGAAGGTTGAATACAAGAGTAGTTGAATAAAAGAGGGTTTGGGAGATTTTTCTAAGGATTTTTAAAAGAGGAGAATTTGTTCACTCATTCACCGATGAAAGGAGAAATAAATGTTGTAAATAAACCATATAAAATAAATCATAAATATTTACAAGAAGATTTTGATGATGAAGAAAATATTGAAAAAAGAATTTGATTTTTTCAATTAGAATCTGAATATAAAAGAAAATTAATTACAGAATGGAAAAATGAATTAGAAAAGCAAAAATTTGATTTCCCTTTCTTTACTTGGTTAGCATACTATATTTCAAAAATAGGAATAAATGATGTTTATAATACACCACAAATAAATGTTCAAACCAATTTATATAAAAAATGGAAATTAAAAGATGATCAAATTGTAACATCCATACATCCCCCATTACAAGAAGTAAAAATAAATATAGGACAAGAAGAAATAATAGCCTCACCTTTTAAAAAGGGTAGAGAAGCACTTTCTTTTTGTATGCTGATGGTGATTTAATTCTTTTAATTCCAAATGCATCACAAAATGATCCTACTTCTTTTGTTTTAGAACCATATTTTATTTGCAATCTTAATTCTGAACATAACATTAATCCTTCTTTTTTCACAAATGCAAATAATTGTGCAAAAGTAATATTTTCAAATGAAATTACATCTGTTCCCATTTCCTTTTGTAAACTATCCATTATTCTTTGTGAAAATAAACTTGGTAATCCAGTTATGAATCTTTCTTTCCAAAATGAAGCATTGCAATCTGGTCTTCTTAATACATTGGTTAAAAACATATTTTTATACCATCTAAAGTCTGATAATGTTGGACATCTTAAATTTGTTAAAAATGTTTTATTAGAGTTTAATTCTTCTTTTGGATTTCCTATAAAATACATTACTATTGTTACTATTAGAAATTCGAAAGATTTAATACCTTAGATTTTAGTTGAACTTTCTATGATTGTGTTGCATTAATTTCTTGGATATTTGATGCTTTTATTTTGAACAAGTTATTTAGCACTTTTGCTCCTCTAAATCATAATTAATTTGGTACCATTAATTGTGATTATGTAAATGTGTTGTTTCTTCAATGAAAATTGAGATTTAACACTAGTTCAAGAAGTACTAAACCTATGAAGTACACTCACGAGAGTAGAGGTGCACCTATGTGATTTTAGTTGCTTGTTCCATGTAATTTCATAGAGGTAATTAACTTGTAACTAATTTCATAACCACGATAGTAGGTATGAATTAGTTATAAATATAATTGATTCACTGCAAAAGTGGGTTTCACATGTATAAGAAAATTACGCCATAATTAGCCAAAATAGTAGTATTCAATAATCCAAAAATAGCACTTGCATGAGTAGGTAGGGATACCATAACCTAAGAAACTTTCATTTGCTATTTTCTTACATAATTTAACTTAGTTTTATTTCCTTTAATTTGTTAATAGTCTAAATAATAGAAAAATTTTAGTAGTGTTGGTAGTTATCTATTCTTTCATGTGGACTCGTTTTCGACCCATATACTTGCAAAAAATTGTATGTGGGGTATTTAGAACTTTATAAATTTTTGATCTTCTTATTAAAATATTTGGAGAAGTGTACAAGAAGGTTGAATACAAGAGTAGTTGAATAAAAGAGGGTTTGAGAGATTTTTCTAAGGATTTTTACAAGAGGAGAATTTGTTCACTCATTCACCGATGCTTTGTCTTCTGATCTTGAATCTATTTATAGGGACGTTCCTTCTTGCATTTCATTTGAATTTGAATTTCATCTTGCTTTTATTTGAAATGTGGCCGACATCTTTTTCAAAAGTCATTTGGGTCTTGTCCGCATGGTTCTCCGAAAGGATCAAAAATAGATTCGGATGATTCAGCTGACTCTTCAATTTTGTCGGTTTCTTCCTTCTTATCTTGCTTTTGTAAATAGTCCAAATATTCTTTAAGCATCTCGGGATTCTGCATCATCTTTTTCATCAAAAAGTCGTTTGAGATTGCCTCGGATGCCATACTAACACCTTTTTCTTTATCTTTCTTTTTTGGAGTGGTTGGCATAGTGGTTGGAGTGGTTGGCATAGTTGTTGAAGTGGTTGATTGATTTGTCCATTTGAGTTTGTCTCCAGTTGTCAGGAATCTTATCACATTTGTTTGATCTCCATATTCTTGATTGAATCCTGTCCACCATTTGATCTTGAATTCTCTGACTAATGACATTGGAAGGGGTCTTTCTAGGTCTTGATGAATTTTGAAACTCCAGCAAAAAATCCATGGTACTTTGAATTCTACATGGAATAATATTGCTGAAATGTTCATAGAAATTTAGTATAAAATTGGACTTACTAAAAATTTAGAGTGGCCTTTGATAACGGAAGCTTGTTGAATGTTGTAATCCTTGATCTTCTTTTTAAAATATTTGGAGAAGTGTACAAGAAGGTTGAATACAAGAGTAGTTGAATAAAAGAGGGTTTGGGAGATTTTTCTAAGGATTTTTAAAAGAGGAGAATTTGTTCACTCATTCACCGATGAAAGGAGAAATAAATGTTGTAAATAAACCATATAAAATAAATCATAAATATTTACAAGAAGATTTTGATGATGAAGAAAATATTGAAAAAAGAATTTGATTTTTTCAATTAGAATCTGAATATAAAAGAAAATTAATTACAGAATGGAAAAATGAATTAGAAAAGCAAAAATTTGATTTCCCTTTCTTTACTTGGTTAGCATACTATATTTCAAAAATAGGAATAAATGATGTTTATAATACACCACAAATAAATGTTCAAACCAATTTATATAAAAAATGGAAATTAAAAGATGATCAAATTGTAACATCCATACATCCCCCATTACAAGAAGTAAAAATAAATATAGGACAAGAAGAAATAATAGCCTCACCTTTTAAAAAGGGTAGAGAAGCACTTTCTTTTTGTATGCTGATGGTGATTTAATTCTTTTAATTCCAAATGCATCACAAAATGATCCTACTTCTTTTGTTTTAGAACCATATTTTATTTGCAATCTTAATTCTGAACATAACATTAATCCTTCTTTTTTCACAAATGCAAATAATTGTGCAAAAGTAATATTTTCAAATGAAATTACATCTGTTCCCATTTCCTTTTGTAAACTATCCATTATTCTTTGTGAAAATAAACTTGGTAATCCAGTTATGAATCTTTCTTTCCAAAATGAAGCATTGCAATCTGGTCTTCTTAATACATTGGTTAAAAACATATTTTTATACCATCTAAAGTCTGATAATGTTGGACATCTTAAATTTGTTAAAAATGTTTTATTAGAGTTTAATTCTTCTTTTGGATTTCCTATAAAATACATTACTATTGTTACTATTAGAAATTCGAAAGATTTAATACCTTAGATTTTAGTTGAACTTTCTATGATTGTGTTGCATTAATTTCTTGGATATTTGATGCTTTTATTTTGAACAAGTTATTTAGCACTTTTGCTCCTCTAAATCATAATTAATTTGGTACCATTAATTGTGATTATGTAAATGTGTTGTTTCTTCAATGAAAATTGAGATTTAACACTAGTTCAAGAAGTACTAAACCTATGAAGTACACTCACGAGAGTAGAGGTGCACCTATGTGATTTTAGTTGCTTGTTCCATGTAATTTCATAGAGGTAATTAACTTGTAACTAATTTCATAACCACGATAGTAGGTATGAATTAGTTATAAATATAATTGATTCACTGCAAAAGTGGGTTTCACATGTATAAGAAAATTACGCCATAATTAGCCAAAATAGTAGTATTCAATAATCCAAAAATAGCACTTGCATGAGTAGGTAGGGATACCATAACCTAAGAAACTTTCATTTGCTATTTTCTTACATAATTTAACTTAGTTTTATTTCCTTTAATTTGTTAATAGTCTAAATAATAGAAAAATTTTAGTAGTGTTGGTAGTTATCTATTCTTTCATGTGGACTCGTTTTCGACCCATATACTTGCAAAAAATTGTATGTGGGGTATTTAGAACTTTATAAATATAAAATTTGATTGTGGAATGAGTTTAATTGTTATATGTATACTCTGTGCTCGTCAACCCCATAAATCTGAATGAATGTAATCAAGAGTACCTTTCGTCTTATGAATTGTTGGTGAATTGAAATTTACTCTTTTCTACTTCCCAAAAATACAGTGCTCATAGAATTCCAATAGTCTCGTACGCTGATTGCAAAGAAATTCCCTTTTGCTTAGTATGTCCAAACCTTTCTCGCTCATTTGTTCCAAATGCATATGACATAATTTGGTGATGTCAGAATCAGATAAAGATGATGATGAAATAGCAACTAAACTTGTGATAGTAGATCACTGCAAAATATACAAACTACTAGATTTGCAAGCTTTCATAATAATAAGAGCACCTTTAGAAACCTTAATAATGTCATTTTCACCTGTGTATTTGTACCTTAGAGCCTCCTGAGTGTCCAAAGAAATGAGATTATTTTTCAAATCAGGAACATATCAATATTAGTGAGCGTCGTCATAATATCATCATGCATTTTAATTCGAACTGTACTCTTACTAACAACATCACAAACGACATTATTGTCCATCAAAACAATTTCACCATTACAAATTTTATAAGTGAAAACAAATCCCTATTGGGATACGTGTGATAAGAGTATCTTGAATCTAAAATTCATTCATTTTTAGACCTTATCCTGTCATCAATCACAAAGAAAATATTTTCATTATTCTCATCAGTTGCAACATGAGATTCGACAGTTTCAGTATTTTTCTCACCGGGTTTTTCTTTTTTCTTTAATCTATTTTCAATTTAAAATAATTTGCCTTAATGTGCCCCATTGTATGACAATAATTGCACTCCAAAATTCTATATATGAATTTAAATCTATATTTGGATATAATACTGTCAAATTCTCTGTTTTTGGTTCTGCCTCTAACAACTAGGCCTTCTACCTAACCTCCATTAATTTCCTCAATAATGTCCCTATCTATCTGCATCATAGATTTTAATGTAGATTTAATTTCCTAATACAAAATTATTTCTTTTCCATAATTCATAGTATTGCAAAAATATTTAAAGGATTGGGAAAGGGAACACAAAAGTTATAGGGCTTGTTTCGCATCATCAATTTTCAAATCTATATTTTTCAAACCCATAATAATGAAATCAAATTTATCAAGATGTGAGAGTATAGATGTATTTTCAGTCATTCGAAACACATGCAGGCTTTGCTTTAAATAAAATCGATTCTCAACTGTCTTCTTTATGTACAAACTTTAAGTTTGTCCCACATGGCCTTTGTCAAAATCTCAGTGGTTACCTCCTGCAAAATCTTGTCAGAGAAATTTAAGATAATACTGAATCGAACCTTCTTATCTATATCAGTATAATTTGCATTTTTCATACTCTCTGGTTTTTTCTCAACATCCTATATCGCTAAATCAACTCCTTCTTGAATTAAAATGGCTTCCATCTTGAGCTGTCACATCTTGAAATTGACATTCCTATCGAATTTTTCAACAATAGTTTTTGTTATTGTGCCATAAAATTCAAAACTTTCAAAGAAACTCTGGTACCAGTTTGTTAGATCTGGTTCTAGGAATATGGTCAAAGGATTTTTGGCAACTTTAAAAGACAAATAACAAAGCAAAAACTAAATAAAACAGTAACATAGAAATTTACGTAATTCGGTCAAATTGACCTATGTCCACGAACGAAGGAGGAATTAAATTTCACTGTAAAGAAAAGAGTACAAAAATGTTTAGGAAAGTGGTCCTAGGGCCAAAACATCTAATACTAAAAATATAAGAGAGTCCAAAATATTTTACTAAACAAAAAGGGTTAATATCCCAAAAACCCAAATTGCCCACTAATGCTCGCTTGGTTTGGTGTGTCTAATCCCATCACGGCTCACTCTATTTATAACCAACTAAGAAAAGGACTTCCTTGTACAAAAAGCGATGTGGGACAAAGCCACATATAACCTCTGTTTTGAAACTCGGACCGGACCGGCCAGGTAGCCGGTCCGAGTCATATTAAAAAACCGGAAATTTAAAACCCGGTCAAAGCCGGTCAAAAACCGGGTTTGACCGGGAAAAAATCGATTTTTCCGGTTCAATAGTAATTTTTTAAAAAAAAAAATTCAAACTTTATAATATTATGTTTTGACCCCCTAAATTGTTAAAACTTATTGATATACCTCAAATATTTGATACTTTATAAATATTGTCCTAAAATTTGATGTTATTTTTCAATTAAATTCATAATTTTAATTCTAAACTTGTTAATATTTATTAAATAATATAAATTGCTACTTGATTGTTCTAATTTCTTTGTATTTTCTTGTTAAATATATTTGAAACATCAAATATATATGAATATACCTTTATTAATATCAATATATTATTAGATATTATATATATAATATTTTAATTTTTAAATAATTTTTATTTATGACGTCATCCGGTTCGACCCCTATCGACCCCCGGTCGAACCCATTGACCCCTGACCCCTGATCTTGGCCGAGTCGCTATTCGGTCCGGTTCTGAAAACATAGCATATAACACAGGGTGCTGTCCGTTGATGCAAAAGCAAGCTCATTGGTGGACAAAAACTTCACATATGAAACGGCTTTCTTATGCCCACTAAATATGTAAAGTGGGTTGCTGGTGTTTCTCAAATCATAATAGTAGATACGATGGTCTGCAGAGCCAACCAGCAAAATGGAAAAATATGTGAAGTTGCTCGTAACAGCAACATGATACAAGGTAGCGTTCACCTTTTATGGAAAACCACATTCAATTATTTGGACAAGTAATCAACCAGATTCTGCGAACTTCGTAGAAGTAAATAGACTCCAGATTAAGAATAAGGCTGATAACAAAAAATACTTTACCGCAACATGAACACTGGATCCAGGATTATGCTTTACACTTCATGTCAATGTTGAGAACACTACCTGCAATTTTATTAAGGAAATATGATGGAGCTCATACATCTCACTAGAGGTTTACAACAGATGTTACCACATGCATGAATGATAAAAGGTGTACATTAACAGATTTATTCATGGAGCTCATTCAAGCTCATCTGTTAAAAATGTCTGGTCTTCTTAACAAGTAAAGCTCAATCACAAAATAGGCTTAATTTTTATCAGTTTCTAGTTTTCACTCCCAACTTGTCATATTCTACAGCTCCCACTCTTTCAGTTTTTCCCAATTCTACTTGTTTCTCTCACTACTTCCACTCTGAAATCTACTTCTGAACTCAGGTAAATTAAGAGAAATTTCTAAGTTGATGATGAATTTTAAAAAATTTCTGCAAAAGGAGTATTTTAAGTGTAGAATTTAGCCGAGGGGTCTTTGCATTTGTGAAATGCGAACTGAGTAAGCTCACATTTGATGAATGTGACCTCTTGTTAAATTTCCAATCTGCCAAAAAAAAAAAATTACTTCACACCTCGCATTTGGCAAATGTGAGGTCAAGCTCGGTAACCCCGCATTTGTCAAGTGCGAGGTGATGGACCTTGCATTTAACATATACGAGATAGGGAGCCTTTTATTTTTTGATCCAAGGTTCATGCATATCTTTTCTTTTCTTTTTTTTTTTAATTTTTTGTGAAAATAAGCAGGCCGCTTTTTTTTCCGAGTGTGGATTTTGTCTTTTATTTTGCAAAATTATGGAGGATGAATTTGAAGGTTATTAAGTGATTGCTTAAAATAATCCATTGATCTTGAATTTAACGTTAATGATTTTTTGGTGTAATCAAGAGTAAATCATTATTTTAGCATTGATGTAATATTCGAAGAAGATATTAACAAAACACTAATATTACTTGATTGGACAAATGCTTCCACATACTTCGGTAATTCAGCAAAATTCATACCCCAAGTACCATAAACAAGTTCAATAACTTTTCTTCTATCATACCAAGCTTTCTTATAAAAAATGTCTGCGTTCCAAATTTTCTTCATAGAGGACATTATATTTTTAACTTTGAACGAGATCTCATCCTTCATATTGCGTAAAGTACGACTAGCAATCACTGAAAAAGTCATTCCTTTTCTTACCAATTTTCACTAAATCATTTTCTTTTTCCACGGTTAAACAGAAAGGGACTCTCTCTCTCTGCTTTTTTTAATGGCAAACCTCGTTCATGAAGGAGGGATGCCAGCCTTTTATTTTATTAAACCATAAAATAAATGAACATTACAAGAGTTTGAGGTGGGCATACGTGACTTGAATATAATCATGACTACTACTGCAAGAATGTCTAGCCAAAAATAATCTATGTAAACACATATGTACCATCTAATAGCATGCCTTCTGAAAGAAGGTATCTATGCTCTATCTAAAGAAAATGATCCACGACTGGAACCGGAAGAGAGTCCAAGGAAGTGCATACAAGCTATAAGAAGATTGGTTCATCCCCCTCTTAGATAAATGATCCGTGATATGATTAGCTCCCGTTAACAATGCAAAATTGATATGAATGCTTGGGAAGGTTGCTGTAGCTCCTCCATCTCCAACAATATGGACCATGGGTATGAGAGCTTGTTAAGCAGAATGTTAACCAAAAAAAGTGAGTCAAGCTGGACATGGAACCTGTTATAACCTTTGGTCAAACATTGATGTACACAAAACAACACAGCCTTGATCAATTTCCTGATGTATGAACACGAGGTAGTCAACCCAATTTGAATAGTAGGGTACAATCACAAAGACCTGTTTTCATCTGTTGACCATTTATTGATAATTAGGTAGGAAAAAATCTTGGTGATTCAAGAAGTAAGAAACAGGTGCGCTTCTTTAAAGATCATCGTGTCACTGATTAAACATATTAAAATATGGATATGTAACCATCAAATTAAATAGGAGTTAAATTTAGAAACAAATATTGAGAATCTATTTAGTATATATTGAGCTTATTATGATTATTTGCATTTTCAAAAATGTCAGTTTTGATTTTAGGAGCCATATGGTACCTTATGTCCTTTGAGCGTCACTTTACATGTTGGAGGATGATATGTGAAAAAGAGAAGACACGTCATCATTGTGGCACTCTCTTCCTAGATTCTTTTAAACATATGAAGATCAAATAACTTCCACGAACATTATTGAGAGATATTTTTACTGTCTTTGATGGGGCTTGTGGAACCCCAGGTATCTTTAATGGATGGGAGATGATGGATCTAAAGCAGAATTCATCATCTTAGTTTGTACTCTGCCCCAACTTAGTTAATAATTACTCTGGCTGAAACTTCATACATATTTTCATGGATTATTACTTAAGAAGCTTACTTGAGTCATGGAGATCACATTCCTTGCTATTTGGTTCATTTCCAGCAGTAATTGGAGGAACTATATCACTATTTCACCATGGATTTTCTCTTTGTTAATATATATATATATATATATATCCCAAGCTTTACTTCACTAAATTGGTGTGAAAACATTTATTTTTTGGTAAAGTCACTTTTTTTTTGGAAAAGTAGTCTCAAATAATCTTTTACTTCTTCTCTTTCACTTCTTATGGAGAGAATTTAGTAGTGGTACCCAAGTTGTGGAGACACTTTTCTAAACCAAAATCAAGCATCAAATGATATGTAACCATCATCCAACTGGATCGATGGCAAAGCTATACTCAATAAAAATAGTCATTTTCTTACTTAAACAAGAAAAAAGTCAACATGAATGCATCAATGCAAACATTAGCTGTATTAATAAATAAATGGACAACGTAGCAAAATAGGGAAAGGTAGCCATCGTCAAGAACTAGAAATTATGTCATTGTTTCTTTCGCTTTTTAGAAACTAATATACCATTGTCAAACTCAAACTTCAAGCCATTAGAATTTCTTCAAAAAAGTGACCGTTATGTAGGTTGTATACCCCAATCCCCAACTCTTGCTTCTACCAGGCTTGCAATTTTTTCCATGGTTGGTGGTATGAATAGATTTAAAAATAAAAAATAAAAACAGAGGAGTTTGTACAATCCAGAATGGGTATTTTCATTTTAGCTTCAACCAAGAAAAATACGCAGTTGCCCTCATAATTAACTAAGATTGGGATAAAAAACTTACTCAAGTGGAGTTGTATAGTCCAATGGTGTGGTGGTTGCACGAGTGGAGCTCTGCTGGGGTATGGAGTCTGTCTTGCACAGAGGTGCCCAATTTTCTTGCTGTAGCTTCAACCGGATTAAGGAAGAGGATTCGGTAGATGTGAGATTCAAAAGGGAGGAAGGATTACTCCTTGTGCAAGGAAATTTTTGGCTGAAGTTAGAAGGATTTGGTGAATTGGGAGAACAAAGAGTTAGGGTTCAGTATGGGATGAGGATTTTGCCTTTCAATTTTGAACGCTTAGTCGGGGAGGAGAATTACAAGGAGTTTGCATTTTCTAAATGCAAAGACCCTTCTGTTTAGAATAGCCAACCCAAAACACCCCTTTTGCAGAACTACTTTTTTTTCATAATAATTTAAGAATTCTCTCAGTAAATTAATCTTTGTTTCAACTACGAACCACATGAAAGTCAACAGTAGAGAAATGCACCATTTCCCTTCCTTTTTCCCTCTTTTCTCTGCTAACACTATGCTACCCCATCCTCTAAAGTCTTCAGCACCATCCTTTGAACCCTCTTGTTAAAGTCAAGCCACAGCAGCAATTCTTGACTTCTTGCTGCAGCCGCAATTCTTGATTCTTGACTGTGGCAGAATTTTGTAATCCCACATCGCCAGAAGCTGAGGGAATAGCCTCCATTGTTTCCTATAAATAGAGAAGGCCTTTGAGAAGTTTAAGTGCACCACTCAAGAGAGTTATATGGGCTATTAGCTTCTTGAGTCATCTAGCCCATTTAGTCAAATATTTTAGGCTCTCTTGTATTGTGTTTAGGAATATTTCCTAAACCTTTTATAAGTGCCTTTTGGCCTAGGAACCACTTTCCTACGGCTTTTGTATTTCTTCTTCATAGTTGAAATATTGCTCCTCCCTCGCCCGTGGACGTAGGTCAATTTGACCGAACCACGTAAATCTTCTGTGTCTTTTATTTGCTTTGTTATCCGTCTTTATATGGTCGGTTTTACCGCCTAATTATTAATCTCCACCTTGGCATAATTTTGAGTACCACTATCGACAATAGTAAAATTTCTCCACCTTCTTCACATAAGCCCCAATGGGCTTAAATCACAAACGAACACCAATCAAGTCCAAGCACTGCTTGAACTTGTAATTTGGAAGAGGCTTCGTAAACATATCGGCTGGATTGTCCTTAGTATTGATTTTCTGAATAAGGACTTTTCCCTCAGCAATGATATCCCGAATGAAGTGATACTTCACATCAATATGCTTAGTTCTCTCATGATACATCTGATCTTTAGTCAAGTGTATGGCACTTTGACTATCACAGTGAATATCAGTAACACCTTGATATAGACTTAACTCGCTAAATAAACTCTTCAACCACAAGGCTTCTTTGATTGCCTCGGTCACAGCCATATATTCTGCTTCAGTAGTAGACAAAGCTACGACAGGTTGTAGAGTAGCTTTCCAACTAACAGCACAACTGCCAATGCAAAATACATAGCCTGAAAGTGATCTTCTCCTGTCAAGATCCCCAGCGTAGTCTGAGTCTACAAAACCAACCAAAGTGTTATTATTTCTTCCAAACTCCAAACATACATTTGAAGTACCTCGCAAGTATCTGAGAATCCACTTCACAGCCTGCCAATGTGTTTTACCAGGACAAGATATATATCTGCTAACAACACTGACTGCTTGTGCAATATCTGGACGAGTACAAACCATTGCATACATAATACTGCCGACTGCACTGGAATAAGGAACCCGTGCCATATAATCTTCCTCTTCATCTGATTTTGGTGATTGAGCAGCAGATAGCCGAAAATGGCTAGCAAGAGGAGTAGATACTGGTTTAGCATCTTTCATGCCAAAACGCTCCAAGACTTTCTCAAGGTAATTTTTCTGGGTCAAAAATAACTTCCCTACTCCTCGATCTCGATTGATATCCATGCCAAGAATTTTCTTAGCTGCTCCCAAATCTTTCATTTCAAATTCACTATTTAACTGCAGTTTCAAAGTGTGAATTTCTGACAAATTCTTGGCAGCAATGAGCATGTCATCAACATATAACAATAAGTAAATGAAAGAACCATCATTTAACTTCCGGAAGTAAACACAACTATCATACATGCTCCTTGAATAACCATGACCCAACATAAAGGAATCAAACCTCTTATACCATTGTCTTGGAGACTGCTTCAATCCATATAAGGATTTCTTCAATAAGCAAACATGGTCTTCTTTACCTTCAATTTCAAAACCCTGGGGTTGTCTCATATAAATTTGTTCTTCAAGTTCGCCATGTAAGAAAGCTGTCTTAACGTCGAGCTGTTCTAACTCCAAATTATACATGGCAACTAAAGCAAGCAAAACACGAATAGAGATATGTTTAACAACAGGTGAAAACACATCATTAAAATCAACACCTTGTACCTGACTATAGCCCTTTGCAACCAATCGTGCTTTATACCTTGCATCTTCAACCCCTGGAATACCTTCCTTCTTCTTGAAGACCCATTTGCATCCAACAATTTTCTTAGCTGACGGCGGCTTTACAAGAACCCAAGTTTCATTACGATGAAGAGATTCAATTTCTTCATTCATCGCAATCAACCACTTTGCAGAATCATCACAAGAAACTGCTTCTGAATAGGTGGAAGGCTCACCAACTGCATCAGTTTCTTCTGCAACAGACAAAGCATATGCAACTAAATTTGCATATCTTTGTGGTGGTCGAATGTCTCTCCTTGCTCTATCTCTGGCTATGGAATATTCCTCTTCTTCTAAACTATCTTCAACAGTAGATTCAGGTGTATCTACTGGCATTTGTTGAATAGAAGATTTGGACTGAGAAGGACCAGAACTGCCAATATCAAGCTCCACCTGCTTCTGCGTACTATCAGTAGTACAAGGACTAGAAGACTCCTTCTTGGAAGATAACATAGATAATTCATCAAAAGTAACATCTCTACTGATTACAAATTTTGGAGATTTGGGATCAGGACACCATAATCTGTATCCTTTCACCCCAGAAGCATACCCAAGAAAAATGCACCTTTTAGCCCTAGGCTCCAATTTTCCATCATTCACGTGCATGTATGCTGGACACCCAAAAACTTTTAAATTGGAGTAATCAGCAGGAGTACCTGACCAAACTTCCTCAGGAGTTTTGAAATCAAGAGATGCAGAAGGAGAACGGTTGACAATATAACAGGCCATATTGATCGCCTCTGCCCAAAAGTCGTTTGTCAACCCTGCATTGGAGATCATACATCTTGCTCTCTCCAAAAGCGTTCTGTTCATACGTTCGGCCACACCATTTTGTTGAGGCGTCATCCTGACGGTGTGATGCCGAACAATTCCTTCATTCTTGCAGAATTCATTAAATTCACCTCCACAAAATTCCATGCCATTATCTGTTCTCAACCGCTTAATGTGTTTTCCTGTTTGCTTCTCAATCAAAACTTTCCATTGCTTGAAAGTTAGGAAAACATCATTTTTATACTTAAGAAAATATACCCAAACTTTCCTTGAATAATCATCAATGAAAGTCAACATGTACCTGGCACCACCTTTAGAAGGAGCACGAGAAGGACCCCATAAATCTGAATGAATGTAATCAAGAGTACCTTTTGTCTTGTGAATTGCTTGTGAACTGAAGCTGACTCTTTTCTGCTTCCCAAAAATACAATGTTCACAGAATTCCAATGGACCGGTACTTTGTCCACACAGAAGTCCTCTTTTGCTTAGTATGCCCAAGCCTTTTTCACTCATGTGCCCCAAACGCATATGCCATAATTTGGTGATGTCTGTATCTGACAAAGATGATGTTGAAACAGCAGCAGCACCTGTAACAGTAGATCCCTGCAAAATATACAAAGTACCAGATCTGTGTGCCTTCATAACAACAAGAGCTCCTCGAGTAATTTTGAGAACTCCATCTCCACCTGAATACCTGCACCCGATAGACTCAAGAGTGCCCAAAGAAATGAGATTTTTCTTCAAATCTGGAACATGTCTAACATCTGTGAGCGTCCTCACAATACCATCGTACATTTTAATCCGGATTGTGCCTTTGCCAACAACTTTACAAACAGCGTTGTTGCCCATTAAGACAACTCCACCTTCAGTTGATTCATATGTTGAAAACCAGTCCCTGTTGGGACACATATGATACGAACAACCCGAATCTAAAATCCACTCATTGTTAGACCTAAAATTATTTTCCGTTGCACAGAAAATGGTTCCATCATTCTCATCAGCTGCTATACTAGCTTCAGCGGATTCAGTATTTTTCTCAACAAATTTTCCCTTTTGCTTTTCCTTATTTTTCAATTTAAAGCAATCAGAAATAACATGACCCTTCTTTTTACAATAATTGCACACCACATTTTTATGTCTGGACTTGGATCTACTTCTATTTTCTGTGTTTCTCCTTTCAGATCTACCCCGAACAAACAAGCCATCAGCTTGACTCCCACTAGTTTCCCCAGTAATATCCCTATCTATCTGCTCTTTAGATTTTAGTGCAGATTTAATTTCCCGATACGAAATTGTTTCTTTTCCATATATCATAGTATCACGGAAATGTTTAAAAGACTGGGGAAGGGAACACAAAAGTAATAGGGCTTGATCTTCATCATCAATTTTCGAATCTATATTCCCCAAATCCATAATAATGGAATCAAATTTATCAAGATGGGAGAGTATAGATGTACCTTCAGACATCCGAAGCATGTACAAACTCTGCTTCAAATATAGCCGATTCTCGACTGTCTTCTTCATATATAAGGCTTTCAATTTATCCCACATAGCCTTGGCCGAAGTCTCCGTTGCTACCTCACGCAATACCTCATCGGAGAGATTTAAGATTATGCTGGATCTGGCCTTCTTATCCATATCGGCGAAATCCGCATCCTTGACTTCTTCTGGTTTGTTCTCGATTCCGTGAATCGCTAGATCAACTCCGTCTTGAACAAGAATGGCTTCCATCTTGAGCTGCCACATTCCGAAGTTGACATTCCTGTCGAATTTCTCGACAACCGTCTTTGTTATCGTCATTGTTGCCACAAATTCTGTAACTTGAAGTTTGTCTCAAAAAACTGGCCAAACAAATATGCAAGTCTCGTGAGCGGGCCACAGGGTGAGCGGGCCCCACGAGATAAGCGGGCCCCACGGGGATGATCGGACCCCACAAGGTGAGTGGGCCCCACGGATAAACGGACCCCACAGAATGAGTGGGCCCCACAGGATGGACGGACCCCACCAGATGAACGGGACCCACCAGATAAAACTGTCTTGCAAAATATAACCAGCTCTGATACCAGTTTGTTAAAGACCGGGCCAGGAAATAGACAAACTCAAGTTAGCACAAAGTAGGCGGTATAACCGACCATATAATAGATAGGCGGTAGATACCGGCCATATAATAATTAGGCGGTAAAACCGACCATATAAAGACGGATAACAAAGCAAATAAAAGACACAGAAGATTTACGTGGTTCGGTCAAATTGACCTACGTCCACGGGCGAGGGAGGAGCAATATTTCAACTATGAAGAAGAAATACAAAAGCCGTAGGAAAGTGGTTCCTAGGCCAAAAGGCACTTATAAAAGGTTTAGGAAATATTCCTAAACACAATACAAGAGAGCCTAAAATATTTGACTAAATGGGCTAGATGACTCAAGAAGCTAATAGCCCATATAACTCTCTTGAGTGGTGCACTTAAACTTCTCAAAGGCCTTCTCTATTTATAGGAAACAATGGAGGCTATTCCCTCAGCTTCTGGCGATGTGGGATTACAAAATTCTGCCACAGTCAAGAATCAAGAATTGCGGCTGCAGCAAGAAGTCAAGAATTGCTGCTGTGGCTTGACTTTAACACCTCTCAATAGAGTTTTCCCAGATCCATGTAGTTCTTCGCATATCTAGGTGCCAGCACTGCTTGCAATGGAAAAATAGTGTTGCATGCTATGCATTTTTGTCTCTGCTGTCTGTTCATGAGACAAAATACCGGCTTCTTGCATTTGCAAGCTAAAACCCAATGCATTTGGTTGCTGGCACATTCAAATGTAATTTAACTCAAAACTTAATTATCAACAAACAAACAAGAGTCAAGCTCAAGCTTCTAAAAATGTACAAGACTCAAGCTTGAATAGATAATTCAGCTTATTTACTTTTTGTCACATCAATCTTTGATTATATGACATTCGAGCCTAGTTTGCATGTGAGTTACTTGACTCTACTTAATTACAGCTATAATGCACAGATCACTTTAAAGCTCTAAAAGAACAAGTGGGAAATATGAATGTACTAACTGCTTATGATCACTATGCTTCAAGGAGTAAAATCTAATTATAGTACCTTACAATTGTCACTCCCGGATACAAGCGTTGAGGGTTCAGTACGCGAAAAGTCAACACTCCATGCCCATTTTTCATGCTCTTCATATTTCATGATGCTCTGAATTCTCCAAGTTTATCAGCATATAAAAATTAATTAACAAAGTTAGGTCGAAAATGCAAATTTACCATCCTCAAGACAAACAAACAAGTATTTTACTAATACAGTACTAAGTGATAGATTTACCTGTCATGTCATCACATCCTAAACAGTCACCATTCCCTCATAGTCACTACTAGGTATGTGATTTTTAGTGTACTTGTTCCAACTCAAGCAGCTAAGCTTAGACCCTGTTGCCATCTCTACAACAGGTCAGTGCACATCTGCAGCTTCATTTATGGAGTAAATTCTAAAATATTATGAAAATTAAATTTAATTCCACCTAAGGGGTGTTTTGGGTTAGCTATTCTGACTCCGAGGGTGTTTGCATTTAGTGAATGCGAACTCGATTCAAATGCAAACAACTATCTTTGCCATTTTTTTGGATTCCATTGATTTAGTTTTAAAAAATAGAATAATGAGATCGCATTTAATAAATACGAACTTGTTTTACAGGATAGAAGAACGCACACGCAATCAGTCGTTCAAAATTAGAGCCGGAACTATTTCCCCAAATCAAACCCCACCTCTCCATTCTCCAAATCCACCAAATCTTTCCAGGCTCGTCTAGCAATTTCTTCACAAAAGAACAATCCACTCTCTGCACGTTGACTCCCGTTACTCTGTTTCTTCTTCCTTGATGTTGTTCTTCTCTCTTCAAAGTAGAATGTTGTGTGAGAAAATGGGATAAAAAGGATCGAGTGGAATTTTGCTCAGGTTTTGTTGTCGAGTTTAATTTCTACTGTCTTGACTTGAGATCCGACCCAAATAATCTCTGGAAATTTCGGCTTCTCTGTTCTCTAATTCTCTGACGTAACTTTTCTCTTTCTCTCTTTTTTTTTCATTTTTTTCAAGTACAATGTCTATTCTTACCATGCTTTTGAGATGATGAAGGAAACTGATTATGATTTAGTGATTAGTAGCTATGTTAATTGGTTTCAACTTTTTGAAGCGAATGATAATGGAATTTGAACTTTCGTTAAGGTTTTTTGGCATCCCTATACAAAGCCGTCATAGTATGTACCATTCTAGGCACTATTTTGGCAACAATTGAAACTGTTGTAGGACCTGCACATGCAGATTGAAGTTGAGTATTTTTTTTCCTATATCACGAGGTGTTTGAATATTTGAAATGGGAAGACATAACGGAGTAGATTACTTTCTGTTGTTTATAGATCATTGGTCCATGAAAGCTAGAGAGACCCATTTGAGTTGATCACATCATTTTTTACACGGGTATAACGATGAAAGCTTTTGAGGATGCTTTTCATCTGGCAGAATGGTAAAAGCCTTTTACTTTTTAGTAATGTGATTCACCTCAAACTCAAGACTGGTCTGCATTTTTTAAACGGGATAATTGCAGAAACCTCCCCTGACTTTTATAGTAATAGCATTGACCTCCCCTATCAATTTTGAAATAGCACTGACCTCCCCTATCAAAAGTTGGAGGCAATTTAATAGGCAAAAGTGGGTCAATTTACTAAAGTACCCCTGACATGATTTAATTTTAGCAAATGAATGTGATGAGTATTGAGTACTTTCATCAAACCCAACAAAACATTTGTTAATTAAAAATACACTAAATTAACTATTTCTGCATAGTTTAACTAATTAACTAAATAACTAATAATCTAATTAATTAATAACTAATTATCTAATAGTTAATAGTTATTAACTAATCAAACTATTTCTGCATAATTAAACTAATTAACTATTAACTAATTATCTAATTAACTATTAACTATTAACTAATTAACTAATTATCTAATTAACTAATTAACTAAAGCTATTGTCTGTCCGAAACTAATAAACTATTTGCATGTTAAACTAATTAACTACCTAATTATCTAATTAATTAATTAACTAATTTTTGTTTATCTAATTAACTAATTATCTAATTAACTAAAGTTGTTGTCTATCCGAAACTAACAAACTATTTCCATGTTAAACTAATTAACTGCTTAACTAATTAACTAAAACTGTTGTCTGTCCTAAACTAACAAACTGTTTGCATGTTAAACTAATTAACTAATTAACTAACTAATTATCCAATTAATTAATTAACTAATTTTTGTTTATCTAATTAACTAATTATATAATTATCTAATTAACTAATTAACTAAAGTTGTTGTCTATCCGAAACTAATAAACTATTTGCATGTTAAACTAATTAACTAATTAACTAAAGCTGTTGTCCGTCCGAAACTAACAAACTATTTGCATGTTAAACGAATTAACTAATTAACTACTTAACTAATTAATTAACTAATTAACTAATTTCTGTTTATCTAATTAACTAATTAACTAATTAACTAAAGCTGTTGTCTATCCGAAACTAACAAACTATTTGCATGTTAAAGTAATTAACTAATTAACTGCTTAACTAATTAACTAACTAATTATCTAATTAATTAATTAACTAATTTCCATTTATCTAATTAACTAAAGCTATTGTCTGTCCGAAACTAACAAACTATTTGCATGTTAAACTAATTAACTAATTAACTGCTTAACTAATTAACTAATTAATTAACTAACTAATTAACAAGCTATTTGCATGTTAAACGTTATGCAGTACGCATTACCTATTTAAAGTATCGGCTCTTTATAGGTATTTTACTTTCATACATTTAATTTATGATAAAAATATCAATGTTTGTAAGTAAAATTCAAAAAGTGTTACAAAAAATATCAATATTCTTACTTTCAAACATTTAATTTATGGCCCTATGCCCCTCCCTTTTTGTAAGAATATTACTGTAACACTTTTTGAATTTTACTTACAAAACATTGATGTTTTTATCATAAATTAAATATTTGAAAGTAAAATACCCATAAAGAGCCGATACTTTAAATAGGTAATGCGTACTGTATATAGTTTAACATGCAAATAGTTTGTTAATTAGTTAGTTAATTAATTAGTTAATTAGTTAAGCAGTTAATTAGTTTAACATGCAAATAGTTTGTTAGTTTCGGACAAACAATAGCTTTAGTTAATTAGATAAATAGAAATTAGTTAATTAATTAATTAGTTAATTAGATAATTAGTTAATAGTTAATATTAGTTAATAGTTAAACTATCTAACTATTAACTAATTAGACAATTAGTTAAGCAATTGTCAAGAAAATAATAATTGTCAAGCAAGAAGAGGACAAAATTGAAAGAAATTTCTTATCTCACTTCTACAAAAACTGTCAGGGAGGTTTCTGCAACAAATTGTTACTGTTCAGGGGAGGTGAATGCAATTTCTAAACCTAGAGGGGAGGTCAGTGCAAATGTCAGAAATCTCAGGGGAGGTTTCTGCAATTATCCCTTTTTTAAACTACCAATAAGCACGAAATTCATTTAAAACGTTCATCGTAAAGTTGTATAGCAAAGTCAAGTTGTAGTTCTTCTCTCTTATATTTTCCCGTCAGTGTTTGGGGATTCAAAGGAGGAATTCCATGCAAACAACTTCAGATGATGCTGTCAAATAAAATTAATTGAACGTATAAACCATAATTCAAAACCAACCTTGGGTCAGGTAGAGTAGTATGCCTATATTTATTTCTTTTGTATATATGGCTAATTTTGTTACAAAACCAATTCAGGCACTATCGTAGCATCATTGAAAGTCACCGACATGTCTAAAACTCCCCATACATGTCTAAAATTTTAAATATTCATGTAAAGGTCTAAAATTGAGGAAGTGAAAATACCTACAAATCAAGGAGATCACAATAAACTAGCAATGGGTCGAGAAAATAAGTAGCTAGTTAGAGTCTCTAATATCTAGAAGATCTCATGGTCTATCAAGGTTAGACTAGCAATGGGCTGAAACAATGAATTATGCTGCTGAGTTGTACGTTGAGGAAGAAATTGCCTAGATTCCTCATGAGTTGTTGAATGTTTCTCGCTCATTGTCAAGTTCATGCTTCACACTAATATTTCTTGGTATGCATTGGATTCTGCTGTAACTAAAAGTTAGTAGTTTCTAACTTTACAATTAATTTATTCTCCTTTTTAAGTGTAATATGCAATAAAAAAAGGAGAGTAGAATCCATAAAAGTCAGATGGTAATCACATTTACTCTGTTTAGCTTTGCACTATTTTCATCCATTGGACATATAGCAGGAAATTGATCAAGGCTTTGTTGTTTGGTGTACTCTAAGTTGTTTCAATGGTATTCACGATATAACATCTGAATCAAGCATCTGTGGTGAAGAATTAATCATCTCTTGTTTAGATTCGAGCCTAGACAACGCCTTTAAAAGCTCAAGATGCACTTGTTGCTTTAGTAGGTTTTGTCCAATTACTTGAACAAGTAGGTTTTGTGGCCCTTTTTGTCACGACTTGGGTCCAAGGGCTAACCCAAGTAATTTTTGGACCGAAATCCATTGGTCCAAAATGATTAACCCAAATTACTGTGTAGCCTAAGCACCCAAGTCCTTAAACCATTTTTTTCCTCTTTATTCCACCGTTGTGAGATACTACATCCTCTCTACCTTTAAGATTTTGCGTCCTCGCAAAATGTCAGGATCTTGATGGAATGGTTTGGAATTGGGAGGGAAATTAGAAAAGACGTTAAAGAAGGATATTCAGAGAATTGAAGGAAGAGAGCGAAAGATTCTATTCAACAAAATTCTGTTATACATGTCATGAGCCTCAGCCAATCACTGAGCTCCCTTTTTATAGTTTTGTACAGCTCACTAACTAACTCCACTAACTAACCCTTTAAGTGGTACGACACTGTTTATGCAAAACACAACTTCCTTTAGCTAAACGACGACGTCTTCCTCCTGCTTCCTGACATTTCCTCCCCCTTCAGTTTAGACTTGTCTGCAAGTCTCAAATTCTGGAAATTGTTGTTCTATGAAATCCTTGTCCTCCCAAGATGCTTCATCATATTCCAACTGCTACCACTTGATCAGGTACTGCACCACCGGTATTCCCTTCCGCGGAATAGCTCTTCTGTTCAAGACCATTTCTGGCATTAAGGGACACTGGTCCTGCAAATCAAATTCTGGCAGAGTAGTGGAGACCTGTTGTGGTGATCCAATCCTCTTTTTCAACAAGGATACGTGGAACACTAGGTGTATCCTAGCTGTAGGAGGCAGCTTAAGCTTATAAGCAACCTAACCTACCTTCACCTCCACTTCAAAAGGGCCATAGAACTTTGTTGCGAGCTTAAGGTTCCTTCTAATAGCTATGGTTTGTTGTCTATATAGTTGCAGCTTGAGAAACACCAATTCTCCTACTTCAAAACTCCTCTCAATCCTATGCCTGTCTGCGAAATATTTCATTCTCTGTTGAGACTTTAGTAGGTGTTCCTTGATACTGGCAGAAATCCTCACCCTTTCTTGGATTGCTTGAGCTGCTGCAGGGATGATAGAATCACAGTAGGGACCCATTGGTAGGGGTAAGGCCTTATAGCCATAGAGGGTTTCGAAAGGAGTCACATTCAGGCTACAATGGTACGCAAAGTTGTACCACCACTCAACTAGGGGAAGCCACTTACTCCACTGATTTGGGAATTCTCTAGCCATGCACCTCAGATAAGCTTCTACACACTGGTTAATTCTCTCACTCTGGCCATCTGTTTCTGGATGGTATGCAGAGCTATAGCACAAACTTACCCCAATCATTCGAAATAGCTCCTTCCAGAAATTGATAGTAAAGATTTTGTCTCTATCTGTGACTATAGTTTCAGGTAGTCCATGAAGTTTATACACCTAGTCTAGGAAAACTTGTGCCGCTTGTTTAGCAGAGAAAAGATGAGTAAGTAATAGGAAGTGACTGTATTTGGTGAGTCGATCCACTACTACCAGGATGGTGTCAAAATTTTGTGAAGTTGGAAGTCTCTCTATGAAATCCATAGAGATGTGTGTCCATGCTCGACTAGGTATAGGTAGGGGCTGCAAAAGTCTAGGGTACTGAATGTGTTCAGATTTATTCCTTTGGCAATTGTCACAGGCCTGCACAAATCTTCTCACATCTTGCTTCAATTCAGGCCAATTGAATATACTGCTGATTCTGTGCCAACTCCCCCTTTGTCTTGAATGACCTCCAACAGAAGAGGAGTGCAAGGCTTCCATGATCTGCTCCTTGACTCTATTGCTTGAGCCTACATAGAGCTTTCCCTTATATTTGAGAATACCATCACTGAGTTGATACTAGTCTGGATACTCAGGTTTCAGGATCATCTTGGCAATCAACTCCTGACATTGTGAATCTTGTTCATAGCTCTTGATCAGTTCTGTCATCCAAACTGGCTTAACAGAAGTTATAGCCAAATAGGTTCCTGTCCTGTGTTCATCTACATCTTCCTCTATAGATCTTTTGGAAAGTGCATCAGCTTCCAAGTTTTCACTGCCTTGTTTGTACTGAATCTCATAATCCAGTCCCAATAGTTTAGTTAACCACTTGTGCTGTATTGCTGTTGTTAGCTTCTGGTCTAGCAGGTATTTTAAAGACTGATGGTCAGTCCTTATGATAAAATGATAGCCTACTAGGTAATGTCTCCATTTTGTCACTGCTATCACCAATACCAGTAGTTCCTTTTCATAGGTAGACAACTCCAGGTTCCTTGGACTTAATGATTTGCGAAGGAATGCTATGGGATGCCCTTCTTGCATGAGTACAGCTCCAATTCCCTCTCCACTTGCATCAGTTTCCACCACAAATGGTTGCTCAAAGTCAGGCAGTTTTGGTACTGGAGCTGAGGTGTGAGAACCCGTAAATTCCCTAATAATTTTCCTAGGGGTTTTCCCCTTTAATGGCATGTTTTCTGCATTTTCTGGCTTAGAAAAATTTTCCTGGTTAATTTTATGAGTAAATATAATTTTTAGATGATTTTTCTAGTATTGGATAGTTTTTGAAAAATTACGGATATATAACGGACGTGGGACCCACTAGTGCGAAAAGTTCGGAAAAATTCGGCCAATAAGGTTAAGTTTCGGATACTGGTTGAACTTTATCGGGTGTTAATAGATAAGTAGAGGATGTGATGTGATTGATGTGAGAGGAAAAAAGAAGGATAGGAATGCATTAATGAAGTGACACTTGTCATGTTGGGATTGGTTTCACTTGTTGACAACTATTCACCTTTTTTACCTTTCTTACCAATTGAATAAATATCTCAAAAATCACAAAAAAATTCACTCTTGTCTTCACCTTCTTGGCCGGCCACCTTGAGCTTAGGAAGGAAGAAAACTCTTCAAAATCTTGGCTACCATCTAGCTCAAATCTTCCAAAACAATTGCTTGATCTTGTTTCTACTCCATAAAATCTCTCCATTTGGTGCTAGTAAGTGATTTGGTGAAGTGTTTAAGGAAGCTAAGGTGTCCAACAACTCTTCCTCTCTTGTTTACTAGGTGAGTGGTGAATGAACTTCCTCCTACACTTAATGAAGCTTAAGTTGTGCTTAGTGGTAGCTAAAGTGCTGAAATTTGTGGTTTATTTCTTGCTTTTGGATGACTTGGTGAAGTTTTCAATTTATTGGTGATTTTTCTGGTTTAATTTGATCATGATGTTGTGGCTATCCATGATGGTTGGAAATGATGTTTAATGACTCTAATAGGTGTATATGATAGATAATTGTAACCAATTTCTGGTTTGGAAGGAATTTGAGAAAGTTAGGGTTTTATATCCCCAATTCTGTCCGGTTTTGTATCTCATGATTAGAGGCCGAATTGGTCTTGACTTAAAACATGAAAGTTGTAGGTATTGATGTTTTAAAGGTGTCTGTAAAATTTCAGGTCAATTGGAGTTGTGTAGAATGAAAAAAGTCAAATTACTATTGCTATTCTGGTTGTATCAGAATGTAAGAACTGCGCCTGTAATTGGCTGTTTTGGCTGGAATTGCTTTGGATTTGGTTGTTGAGGTCTTCTGATGAAATGTAGCTGGATGTCTTAGCTACCGTATGCCTTTGGAATCAATGAATTTGGACTTGTATAGACTGAGTTGGACTAATTACAGCATAGTGTAATTTGTAAACCTGTTATTAAGGTTCTGGTGTAGTATTTTGCATATTTGACCTAGTTGTGCTAGGAATTGGATTGAGAGACCTTATACATTGTTGTAGCCCTGTTTCTTAGCTTCAAAACGGTGGGTCTTGCACCCTCATCCGATAATCGTAGTGAAATTGGTGCCATTACCGCAAAATGAGGACAAAAACTGTTTTTTTTCAGGGCCAAAGCTAGTTACATTTCCAAATTTCTGGTTTCCTGTAATGCTTGTTTATGCTTATGAAACCCTCTTGGGGTTGTGATTGGCATTGCTTTATGACTCGTTATCGAGTCTCATTGTACTTGTTTGCGTGTTCTAGGGCGTGACGGTGGTTCACGAAGTACTTTTGACGGACGTGCATGAAACAACACTTACTTGATTGGTGAGTATACCACTCACTTGAATGTTTATAATGTGGCTTTGCTATATGTGATTGTGATGCCTTGAATGCTTGTTTGGCTATTGGAAATGATTAAGGTGAGGGTGTACTTGACCGCCCTCATTCCTTTATATCCTGTTAATGACTGTTTACCGTTTCACTGTAATACTGCACTTGCTATATGAGATATTGAATTCCATTCATGGAAAACTGTTTGGGTGTCGGTTGGACGAGTATCCAACGGCCCTACTGTATTATTGAGTTCGACCCCGTTGGTAGTCAATTGAATCGAGCCAGCGAGGGCTTGGTCGTGAAAATTGACTAGCCACGGGGACTGAAATGTGAATCTTGTGGTAATGAGACCCTTGGTTCCGGTGTACTCGAGTATCACCAAAAGCTACTATTTGGAGTGCGGGCCCGGTTGGGGGTATGTTGGGTGGAAGGAATGGAAGTGAAGTGAGGTCTACGGTCGGGTATTCTTAAACATTGACGGAGGGTCAATGAGATTGGATCAAGAATGTAAGCGTGGAAATGGGCTCTTGAGAGCCGTCCGTATCCTTTTACTGATTTGTTTTATTCCTTAATTGTGTACTTGAAATGAAAGGTTATGCTTAAGTGATCTTTGTTGCTTATATGGTAGTATATCACTGGGTTTAAGCTCACTCCGTTCCATTTGTTTTCCTTACAGGGATATAATTACTTTTGGAATTTGATTGGATAGTCGATTGCCAAGTTGGGCTAGTGTAAATGTCTTTTGTTTAGCTTGTTGAATGAAACCCTAATGGGTATTGGGTTCATTTTCTTTTGATTTGCAAACCGAACATGTATATCCATGATGAATGGTTTTTGGCATGCCATTTGGTTGTAAATGTTGAATTTCAATGTATATATATGTTGGATTGATGTTTGGTTGAACTCCGGATTCTGACGTGGCCGGTACTGTTCATCATCGGCTTCGATTTTCATTTTTTTTATTTTGCGATTTTGACTTGTTGGCGCGCGTTGTTGTGTCCGGAACATAGCAGATCGACGTAAACTGATCCGTTAGTCCTGGCGAGAGTTGGGCAGGCAGTCCGCTAACCCCTTTGGTTCGCCTTAGGGGAAAGTGGGGCTGTCACAGGTGGTATCAGAGCCTAGGTCTGAATTAGCCTAGGTGTTATAGAATTGCTTGATTTGAGGGTTCTTTGTTATGGCCTTTAAGCTTATTTATGCTTATTTACACTTTTGGTGTAGGATGGACGGATCTAGTAGACCGAGTGATGGCCCTGCAGGCAAGCGACCCCGTGTAGCGCTCCCAGTGATCCCGTACCAGATTCGGCCGAGAGGGGCCGTCTTGCGTTGGAGTCCGGCGAGTCGCCTTCGTCGGTGTGAGTGTCGCCACGCCTACGCCTACCCTAACACCTTAGTGTTGGCCGTGGCAAAGGAGCGGAAGGCGTTGGCGAAAGATAACGTTAGGCTTGAGACTGAGGTGAAGCAGTTGAGGGCAGATAATGAGAAACAAGCTAAGCGCATTCAAGATTTGAAGTACGATGTACTAGAGGTTGAGGATAGAGTTGATGATCTCTGTACCCAACTTAGGGAGGCGCGTGAGCGCGAGTCTAAGAGGGCTCGAAAGGTGAAGAATCGAGCCGCTGCGATCCTGAACCTCTGCGCCGAGGTGGTGGAGGGAGTGAGCGACGAGGACTCCTGTGCGGGGTCTGAGGCTGGGGTTGGATCCACTCCGTCGGATGGGTCCCATAGCTCGTCCTCGGTCTAGGTTACGACTCCTAGAGTTGTTGTAGATAGTTTTGGTCTTGTATATAGGGCGGATAGGGAGTAGGGCCTTAGCTAATCATTTTGTACGGCTAAATTAGCTACGTGTATATTTCTTTTATTAAGGCCATTCCCTTGGGGATTGTCCATGTTTTGTACTTGACTTGACTGAACTTGACTCGACTGATTGTATATATGTGTGTGGCTTGATCTTGTTTGGCTTGTATATATACGTTTGTGATCATGTTTGGCATGTCTAAATATGTGTTATTGTGCAAGTTTTGAGTGTTACTTACATGCCTTGTTACTACTTTGGTTTAGTACTCTTGCCTAGACCAAGTAAAACCTATGGAAGGTACACGGAGTGGTCGGGGATGTGGGCGCGGTACTAGACAACCCACACCGGTTAGGGGTACTGGGGAAACCTCTACTGGACCCAATCTTGAACCACAAGCAGACCCTAATGTGCAAATAGCTGCTGCTATGCAGCAAATGACAAACTTGCTAGCACAGGTGGTGCAGCAATAGGGCCAAAACCCAAATTCTAACCCCGGGAACCCTGGTAACCACCTCGAGAGCGAAGATAGAGCTCTCGAACGATTCCAAAAGTTCGCCCCGCTGAAGTTTGTTGGGGGACCCGACCCGGACGTTGCCGAAAGGTGGCTTGAAAAGATGGTTGATATATTTGCAACTCTACACTACCCTGACGAACGGTAGGTAACTTTTGCCGTGTTCCAGCTTCAGGGGGCAGCCCGTTCCTGGTGGAACGTAATCAGGCAGAAATGGGAACGGGAGCAGACGCCTAGGACTTGGGTGAACTTCATCAGAGAGTTCAATGCAAAGTTTTTCCCTCCTCTAGTCCAGGAGAGGAAGGAAGACGAATTTATTAGGGGCTCAGACTGTAGCGGAATATGAGAGTCAATTCACCCGCCTGTCCAAGTTCGCGCCTGAGTTAATCATGACGGAACAACGACGGATTAGGCGCTTTATTCAGGGTTTGAATGTTGAGATTCAGAAAGATCTCGCAGTGGCTCAAATCAATGCGTTTAGCAAGGAAGGTTGTGGAAAAGGCCCAACGAGTTGAAAGTACGCAGTTGCAAGTCCGGAACTTCCAGACGAAGAAGCGTGGCTTTCCTGGGAGTAGTTCTGGACAGGGTGAGAAGAGTACTCCCTCTAAATTTGGAAGAGGAACGGGAGGTGGTCGACTCTGGTTTAGGTAGAGGGACTCCATTCAGGGGTGGCCAAGCTGGGCGAGGACAAAGGGGAAATGCTCAGAGTGGCTCGGCTTCAGTACCACGCGGTCCCTGCGGGCATTGCGGGAAGCCAAACCATACCGAAGATAACTGCTGGAGGAAACAGGACAAATGTCTGCGATGTGGAAGCGCAGACCACTAATTGGCTACTTGCCCGGTCCTGAAACAAGATGGAAAGGGAAGCCAACCACCGCCGAGGACCAATGCTGGACTAGCAAAGGGAGATGGGTCCAAACCTAAAGTGCCAGCCAGGGTGTATTCCTTAGAGCCCCATCAGGTCCCAGAGTCTTCGGAGGTCGTAGAAGGTACGATCCCTATTTTTCACCGTTTTGCCAAAGTTTTAATTGATCCTGGTGCCACTCATTCATTTGTTAACCCTGATTTCATGTGTGGCATCGATATAAAACCTGTTAGTTTACCATATGACCTAGAAGTTAGTACACTTACGGGAAATCAACGTTTGGTGACTAGTATGGTTTATAGGGATTGTGATGTATGGGTAGGTGAAAAGAAATTTTTAGGAGACCTGATAACCTTGTTCATTAAGGGGTATGACGTGATTTTGGGTATGGACTGGTTAGCCAAATATAACGCCCAACTGGATTGTAAAACGAAGGTGGTAGAATTTCGTATTCCTGACGAGGCAACCTTAAGGTTGGATATAAGGGGTAGGTTAGCCTCATCTGCTTTGATTTCGGGCATTCGAGTTAGGAAACTGATAAGTAGAGGGGCGCATGGATTTTTGGCCTTTTTGATTAACACCCCTACGGATAAGTTAAAAGTGGAAGACGTGGCCATAGTGAGGGAGTTTCCGGATGTATTCCCTGATGAGTTAGTAGCCTTACCTCCAGAACGGGAGATAGAATTCCAAATAGACCTGTTACCTAGAACCTCCCCTATCTCAAAAACCCCTTACAGAATGGCGCCTGCAGAACTTAAGGAGCTTAAGTTGCAATTACAAGACCTTTTGGAGCGGGGATTCATTCATGAGAGTGGGTCTCCTTGGGGAGCTCCTGTCCTATTTGTGAAGAAAAAGGACGGAACCTTGAGGATGTGTATTGACTACCAGGGTCTGAACAATGTTACGATCAAGAATAAATATCCACTGTCCCACATCGACGAGTTGTTCGACCAGCTGCAAGGAGCAGTGGTCTTCTCAAAGTTGGACCTCCGACAAGGATATTATCAGTTGTTAATTAGGAAGGAGGATATTCCGAAAACTGCTTTTAATTCGAGATATGGGCATTACGAGTTCGCCGTTATGCCCTTTGGACTGACCAATGCTCCTGCTGCCTTCATGGACCTAATGCATAGGGTTTTTAAGCACTACCTAAACCGATTTGTCGTTGTTTTTATTGATGACATTTTGGTCTATTCTAAGACACGCGAGGAGCATGAGGAGCATTTGAGGGTGGTGTTGTAGACGTTAAGGGAACATCAGTTGTACGCTAAGTTTAGTAAGTGCGAGTTCTGGTTGGAGAAAGTAGCATTCCTAGGGCACGTAATCTCCCACGAAGGCATTTCGGTGGACCCGGCGAAGGTTGAGGCCGTGACCAATTGGAAGAGGCCAGAAAATCCCACGGAAATTCGTAGTTTTCTAGGGCTAGCTGGGTACTACCGACGTTTCATTAAAGATTTCTCCAAACTAGCAGGACCTTTAACTGACCTGACGAAGAAGCATGGTCGATTTATCTGGAACGCGCGATGCGAAACAAGTTTTCAGGAACTAAAGAGAAGATTGACCATGGCTCCGGTACTAGTCTTGCCAAATGGAGTGGACGGGTTCGCGGTGTATGCAGACGCGTCGCGAGAAGGCTTGGGGTGCGTTTTGATGCAGAACCGTAATGTAATTTCTTTCGCCTCTAGGAAGTTGAAGCTTCACGAGTAGAATTACCCGACCCACGATCTGGAACTAGCCGCAGTGGTTTTTGCACTGAAAAAGTGGAGGCATTACCTATATGGGGTAACCTGCGAAGTGTACTCGGATCATAAAAGTCTTAGGTACCTCTTTTCCCAAAAGGAATTGAACATGAGGCAACGACGATGGATGGAATTTCTGGAGGATTACGACTGCACAATCAACTACCATCCGAGAAAGGCAAATGTGGTAGCCGATACTTTGAGTCGTAAGGTGCAAGTAGCGGGGTTGATGATCAAGGAGTGGGACCTATTAGAATCCGTATGTGAGTGGAGGCCCTGTCTTAGGAACCATAAGGTGATATTTGACAATGTTAGGGTGACCTCCACTCTACTGGAACGCATTAAAGAGGCGCAAAACGAAGATTTTATGGTACGGAAGTGGGGAGAAAAAGTGGAAAAAGGAGAAACAACGGACTTCAATTTTAGTCCTGAGGGCATTTTGAAATATCGAAACCGAATAGTGGTACCGAAGGATGAGTCGTTGAAAATGGAAATTTTGGAGGAAGCCCATCGGTCCAAGTATACAATCCATCCGGGCAGCAGCAAGATGTATCTGGACCTGAAAGGAACCTATTGGTGGGACAATATGAAGAAGAAAATCGCCCAGTACGTGCAAAAATGTCTCGTTTGCCAACAGGTGAAAGCAAAGCATCAAAAACCATCGGGTCTGTTACTACCCTTGGAGATACCCGAGTGGAAGTGGAAAAACATCACAATGGATTTCGTTTCCGGTTTACCGAGGACGCAAAGAGGACACGATGCCGTTTGGGTGATCGTTCATCGATTAACCAAGTCGGCCCATTTCTTGCCGGTGAACATGAGGTACTCCATGGATAAATTGGCCCGACTGTACATGGACGAGATAGTAAGGTTACATGGCGTTCCTGTGAGCATCATCTCCGATCGGGATCCACGGTTCGTATCTCGATTTTGACAGAAGTTTCAAGAAACCCTGGGGACTAAACTCAATTCAAGCACGACCTATCACCCTCAGACGGATGGACAGTCAGAGCGGACAATTCAAACTCTCGAGGACATGCTACGAACTTGCATTCTGGATTTTGGAGGCAACTGGGGTCAACACATGACTTTGGTAGAGTTTGCGTACAACAACAGCTTCCATTCGTCGATTCAAATGGCTCCATACGAATCCCTCTATGGACGCAAGTACCGGTCGCCGATTTATTGGGACGAAGTTGGCGAAAAAAAGGCACTAGACCCGGCAACTATTCCATGGATGGAAGAGGCTCAAGAGAAGGTCAAGTTGGTACGGCAACGACTCCAAACAGCTCAAAGCCGACAAAAGAGCTATGCGGATAATCGAAGAAAAGACTTGAAATTTGAAGTTGGAGACCACGTATTTCTCAAGATCACACCTTTACGAAGTATCACAGCAGGCAAAGGAAAGAAACTCCAACCGCGGTACGTCGGACCCTATAAGATCCTCCAGAGGGTAGGAGCGGTCGCGTATCGATTAGAACTGCCATCCAGTCTCTCTCGAATTCACGATGTGTTCCACGTCTCCATGTTAAAGAAGTATCATCCCGACCAATCCCATGTATTACAACCAGAGGAGATTGAAGTAGACGAATCGCTTGCTTACGAAGAGAAATCTGTCCAAGTGCCTGACCGGAAAGTCAAAGAGCTCAGAAACAAGCAGATTCCGTTAGTAAAAGTGCTATGAAGAAATCATGGAATAGAGGAAACTACTTGGGAAGTGGAAGAAAAAATGCGAAAGAAATACCCAAACCTTTTGGGGAGTTAAGGTGAGAAATTTCGAGAACGAAATTCTTTTAAAGGGGAGAGAGTGTGAGAACCCGTAAATTTCCTAATAATTTTCCTAGGGTTTTTCCCCTTTAATGGCATGTTTTCTGCATTTTCTGGCTTAGAAAAATTTTCCTGGTTAATTTTATGAGTAAATATAATTTTTAGATGATTTTTCTAGTATTGGATAGTTTTTGAAAAATTACGGATATATAACGGACGTGAGACCCACTAGTACGAAAAGTTCAGAAAAATTCGGCCAATAAGGTTAAGTTTCGGATACTGGTTGAACTTTATCGGGTGTTAATAGATAAGTAGAGGATGTGATGTGATTGATGTGAGAGGAAAAAAGAAGGATAGGAATGCATTAATGAAGTGACACTTGTCATGTTGGGATTGGTTTCACTTGTTGACAACTATTCACCTTTTTTACCTTTCTTACCAATTGAATAAATATCTCAAAAATCACAAAAAAATTCACTCTTGTCTTCACCTTCTTGGCCGGCCACCTTGAGCTTAGGAAGGAAGAAAACTCTTCAAAATCTTGGCTACCATCTAGCTCAAATCTTCCAAAACAATTGCTTGATCTTGTTTCTACTCCATAAAATCTCTCCATTTGGTGCTAGTAAGTGATTTGGTGAAGTGTTTAAGGAAGCTAAGGTGTCCAACAACTCTTCCTCTCTTGTTTACTAGGTGAGTGGTGAATGAACTTCCTCCTACACTTAATGAAGCTTAAGTTGTGCTTAGTGGTAGCTAAAGTGCTGAAATTTGTGGTTTATTTCTTGCTTTTGGATGACTTGGTGAAGTTTTCAATTTATTGGTGATTTTTCTGGTTTAATTTGATCATGATGTTGTGGCTATCCATGATGGTTGGAAATGATGTTTAATGACTCTAATAGGTGTATATGATAGATAATTGTAACCAATTTCTGGTTTGGAAGGAATTTGAGAAAGTTAGGGTTTTATATCCCCAATTCTGTCCGGTTTTGTATCTCATGATTAGAGGCCGAATTGGTCTTGACTTAAAACATGAAAGTTGTAGGTATTGATGTTTTAAAGGTGTCTGTAAAATTTCAGGTCAATTGGAGTTGTGTAGAATGAAAAAAGTCAAATTACTATTGCTATTCTGGTTGTATCAGAATGTAAGAACTGCGCCTGTAATTGGCTGTTTTGGCTGGAATTGCTTTGGATTTGGTTGTTGAGGTCTTCTGATGAAATGTAGCTGGATGTCTTAGCTACCGTATGCCTTTGGAATCAATGAATTTGGACTTGTATAGACTGAGTTGGACTAATTACAGCATAGTGTAATTTGTAAACCTGTTATTAAGGTTCTGGTGTAGTATTTTGCATATTTGACCTAGTTGTGCTAGGAATTGGATTGAGAGACCTTCTACATTGTTGTAGCCCTGTTTCTTAGCTTCAAAACGGTGGGTCTTGCACCCTCATCCGATAATCGTAGTGAAATTGGTGCCATTACCGCAAAATGAGGACAAAAACTGTTTTTTTTCAGGGCCAAAGCTAGTTACATTTCCAAATTTCTGGTTTCCTGTAATGCTTGTTTATGCTTATGAAACCCTCTTGGGGTTGTGATTGGCATTGCTTTATGACTCGTTATCGAGTCTCATTGTACTTGTTTGCGTGTTCTAGGGCGTGACGGTGGTTCACGAAGTACTTTTGACGGACGTGCATGAAACAACACTTACTTGATTGGTGAGTATACTACTCACTTGAATGTTTATAATGTGGCTTTGCTATACGTGATTGTGATGCCTTGAAGGCTTGTTTGGCTATTGGAAATGATTAAGGTGAGGGTGTACTTGACCGCCCTCATTCCTTTATATCCTGTTAATGACTGTTTACCGTTTCACTGTAATACTGCACTTGCTATATGAGATATTGAATTCCATTCATGGGAAACTGTTTGGGTGTCGGTTGGACGAGTATCCAACGGCCCTACTGTATTACTGAGTTCGACCCCGTTGGTAGTCAATTGAATCGAGCCAGCGAGGGCTTGGTCGTGAAAATTGACTAGCCACGGGGACTAAAATGGGAATCTTGTGGTAATGAGACCCTTGGTTCCGGTGTACTCGAGTATCACCAAAAACTACTGTTTGGAGTGCGGGCCCGGTTGGGGGTATGTTGGGTGGAAGGAATGGAAGTGAAGTGAGGTTTACGGTCGGGTATTCTTAAACATTGACGGAGGGTCAATGAGGTTGGATCAAGAATGTAAGCGTGGAAATGGGCTCTTGAGAGCCGTCCGTATCCTTTTACTGATTTGTTTTATTCCTTAATTGTGTACTTGAAATGAAAGGTTATGCTTAAGTGATCTTTGTTGCTTATATGGTAGTATATCACTGGGCTTAAGCTCACTCCGTTCCATTTGTTTTCCTTACAGGGATATAATTACTTTTGGGATTGGATTGGATAGTCGATTGCCAAGTTGAGCTAGTGTAAATGTCTTTTGTTTAGCTTGTTGAATGAAACCCTAATGGGTATTGGGTTCATTTTCTTTTGATTTGCAAACCGAACATGTATATCCATGATGAATGGTTTTTGGCATGCCATTTGGTTGTAAATGTTGAATTTCAATGTATATATATGTTGGATTGATGTTTGATTGAACTCCGGATTCTGACGTGGCCGGTACTGTTCATCATCGGTTTCGATTTTTGTTTTTTTTTATTTTGCGATTTTGACTTGTTGGCGCGCGTTGTTGTGTCCGGAACGTAGCAGATCGACGTAAACTGATCCGTTAGTCCTGGCGAGAGCTGGGCAGGCAGTCCGCTAACCCCTTTGGTTCGCCTTAGGGGAAGGTGGGGCTGTCACATGAGGTCATTACCTTTTTAAGTAGATCAAATGCTTGCTGAGTTGTGTTAGTCCAAACAAATGCATCTTTCCTTAGCAGATCTATCAATGGTTGACACAGAATCCCGTAGTCCTTAATAAATCTTCTGTAGTAACCTGTGAGTCCCAAAAATCCTCTCAACTCCTTCACTGACTTGTGTGTTGGCCAGGTCAGGATACTGTCAACCTTGGAAGAGTCCATACTAACCCCTTCTTCTGAAATGGTGTGTCCCAAGTAATCCACTCTAGTCTTTGCAAATGAACATTTGGATCTCTTAGCAAACAGCTGATTCTCTCTAAGCACAGTCAGTAATATGCTGAATTACTCGCACCGGTAATAAGCTCCAATTACTCGTGAACTATACATGCCAATGTCTTGAACCATGATAACTGTCTCATGATAAATGTCTTATACCATGATACATGTCTCAAATTACCCGTACAGTGATCATCACCTCATGATAACACGCCATTGTGTAACCTTGAACCATGCATATGATATGCCCAACTTACTTGATTTATTTGAACTGTTAGAGTGTCTTGGAACCTCACTGGGCTGTGTAGCTCATACCACGTTGTGAATTTCTTTTACAGGGTTCGAGACCAAAGGTGCTCGTGAGTAGTACTAGATTGTTTTCTTTTGAAAACTTTAAGTTATGATAACGGATAGCTATTGTATCCTTTTCCGTTGGGTTGTATTTAAGCTTGAAAGCTGCATATTGTAAGTGTGAGATATTTGAAATACTTTAATTATGTATTGAAGTTATTTAAAGTATTTCGAGCTTGTGAATGATGGATTGTAGTGAGTCCTGGCGAGAGTTGGGCAGGCGTCCCGCGGATACCCTTTGGTTCGCCTTAGGGAGAAGTGGGGGCGTCACAGTTGGTATCAGAGCTTAGGTTTCAGATCTTTATAGTGTATCCTAGGCTTAAATGCTTAGGATGCCGGACTGTGGGACTGGTTTGAAAGTTAAATCATTGCTTGTAGCGAAGAAATTTAGAGCCACTTCGCGTGGTCTCTACAAAGGATCAAGATAGGGTCAAGTGGTGTTATGGTCCTTACTGTGTGATTGAGTAAAGGCTTAAGTGCCCTTCTAGAAATGTAAGCTGTGAATCATGAATGTTATAAGTTGTAAAACTTTTATCTTGATAATTGGAGGGAATTTGATATGTATGTTGGGTAGGAATCTCGAATGTGGTGATTTACTCTTGGGACCGGCCGGCTCGAGTTGTGAATTACCTTATTTCGGATTCTTGTACCCGAGTACTTGAGGGTGGAAAACAACCCTAAGGGGCTTGATATCTCCATTTGTGGGGAATAGGAATGAATTAATATTTCATGAGAATGGTTACAGGAAATCAATAATTGTTTGGTTAAGATGGTACAATAATTAAGAGTGGAAGCTGGAAAATATTGTAACTCAAAAGATCCTTGTGTTGGAATTGAAATCGAGCATGTTAGGGAACGAGAATCGTCTAGTTCCAATTAATCTAGTGGATCTCTACTTGTAATCTTTCATAGTGAGACGATGGGAGTAGAACTTAAGAGTTTGCGCCTTGGAAATGAATGTACTTGTGATAATCACTTGTTTATTTTTGTTATTGACTTTGACTTGGCATGAACTTTACTTGGCCATAATTTGTATTATGATTTAATGAACTCTAGTTTGTGTTTACTTGCATAGTGATAATGTTATTTGTGAAAGTATCTTCATCCTCTTTAAATGTTGCTACTGGTATATGAGTATAGTTCAATTTTAACAAAGTGTGAGGTTTATGTATGTGCGTATAGATTAGTTGTGAACATGGAAACTAGAGGACAACGAAAGGGACGTCAACCTAGACAACCCCGAAGTGAAAGAGTAGATAATGGATCTGATATTGACCAAAATGCTGAGCTAAGTGCTGGGAGAGGAAATGACCAAATGGGACAAGTTTTAACTCGCATGACGGATATCCTAGAGCTCTTAGTAGCTCAACAAGGTCAAGGTGTTGGACAAGGAAACCAACGTGGAAACCAAGAAATAGGGGAGGATCGAACTTTAGAGCGGTTTCAGAAATTTTTCCCGCCCAAGTTTGCTGGAGGACCTGATCCAGAGGTGGCTGAGAATTGGTTAGAGAATATAAGAAATATATTCGATGCCTTGGATTACACAGAGGAGAGACAAGTTACCTTTGCTGTATTTCAACTTGAAGGAGCAGCCCGAGCCTGGTGGAATGTTATAAGGAACAAGTGGGAAAGAGATCAAACCCTAAGGACTTGGGTAAACTTTGTACGTGAATTTAATGAGAAATTTCTTCCTCCACTTGTCCAAGAAAAGAGAGAAGATGATTTTATAAAGCTTCATCAAGGAACTTTGAGCGTAGCTGAGTATGAAACACGCTTTACGAAGTTATCTATATATGCCCCAGAATTGGTGGCTACTGAACGGAAGAGAATAAGACGGTTTATCCAAGGATTAGATTTGGAAATCCAAGATGCCCTTGCCGCAGTACAGGTTGAAACATTTAGTGACGCTCTCGAAAAAGCGCAAAGGGTAGAAAGCACAAAATCTCAACTGAGAGCTTTTCAAGCAAGGAAAAGAGATGCATCTGACAGTACACTAGGAGAAAATGGACCACCACCCAAAGTTAGAAAAGAAATGGATGGAGTAGGACTGTTACTTCCTGCACCACTCATGATAAAGGAACCAAAAGGAACTATGTCGCGAGGGACTTCAATAGGACAGACACGATCGAAGAAAACCTTACAAGCAAGTCAGGTCACAACACCTCGTCCGAATTGTGGATATTGTGGAAGAACGAATCACACTGAAGAAAACTGTTGGCTAAAGGGGCGAAAGTGTATGGGGTGTGGGAGTACCAACCATAAAGTTCATGACTGTCCAAGGAGGTATCCACGAGAAACTACTGCTCAACAAGGAAATGGAACTGTCCCTCGACAAGTCAATGGAAGGAGAAACCGATAGTGGCGTCTGAAAGAACGCATGACAGGAACACACCATACGGTTTAGAGCTGTTTGAGATTACAGAAGGTATGAATTTCGAGGACGAAATTGTTTTAAGGAGGGGAGGTTGTGAGGACTCGCAAAATTTACTTATTTAATCTCCTATTTCTAGCTTATTTAATTATTATTTGGTCTTTTATTCCGAATATTATTTTCTAAACTCTTGAGCCCTAATTACATAGAAATATAGTTTCATTATATTTTTAAAGTGACTTGTATCAAAAATTAATTTCCAGGAGCTCGTTTAGTGAAAATAGTGAACACGTCTTTGGAAATCTTGACCGATTGAGAGCACAATAAGTTTGGAATATTGGAGATTTGTATAATAGACCTAAATTAGGTATTTTAATGATTAAATACTCAAGTGATAGTTATTAGTACTATCGATATAAGAATTTCTCGGAAGTTTCGCGTTATCGCGCCTAAATTGGAGATATGCGTTTTCACACGCGCGATTTAAATTGAGGAACTTTAGACCCTTATTTTAGGACAATTAAGAGTGAATAATATTTATATGAATATAAGTGCATTAGAGGTTTAGTGTACTAGTGAAACAAACGCAAGAGAAATCGAGCCCGAATCGTGCCAAACGCACCCTAATGTGAGTTGACTAATGGGTGATTTGTGGCCACAAGTTAGTATCTTCTCTTGGAAGCTAAAATCTGATCACTCTCTCTCTCTCTTGAGCTCCAAACAGCCGGCCAGCTTTCTCTCTCTCCCCACCTCCAAGTTTCAAAATTTCTTCTCACAAAAACCTCACCAATCTTCATCCAAATCCTACCAAATTTCATACACACTTAGATCCACTCTTGGACACCATTTTGAGCTGCAAAAAGGGTGCTGGAAATCACGGTTTCTTGGAGCATTTTGAGGGCTAAAAATTCTGATCTAGTACATTAAGAAGGTACAACATGATCCATCACCTTAAACTTGATTATGGTGGTAGATATACATCTTTAAGCACTTGCATGTAAGTAGATGACTTGATATTGTTGGAAAAATGTGAAAGTGGGCTCTATGAACTCCCACTCTTGGATTGTTGCTGATTTGATGATTGATGATGGATATATTGTTGGTTTAGTGGCTAAAATGATGGATTAATGGTGTGTAATTAATAGAAACTTCATTGGGTGCAAGAAGCAAAAGTTTTCGATTTTACCCCTGCCTTGTCCGACCACTCATGTGCAAAATTTTGACGTTCTAATGGCTTGATTACGTTGTTTACATGTTATATTGGTTGTGTACAAAATTTCATTGAAAAATAACATGATTTGGTTGGTCAAATGAGTTGATTTCCAAAGTTAGCAAAACTGGAAAATGAATCCCGTATTGCCCAGGCAGTCATTTTGTATCGGCCATAACTCTTTGCTCCGATGTCGAAATTAAGTGCCGTTTGTGGTATCGGAAACTAGACATTCCCAGCTTTCCATCGGTACCAATTGTACATTCTGGTTCCACTTGAGTGAACCACACCATTTGATTGAAAATCACTGTCCTGTTTCGTTTCTCTCCAGGAGACAGGACAGGACTTGTATCTTGATGCTCAAAAAAGAGCTGTTTGTGGATAGAATTTGAAAATAGTTTCTTCTGGTAAAATTTATCTTTATGAGAGATCTTTCCAATGCCATCAACCATCCTCATATGGAGGTTTAATTGTGCAAAATTTGGTAATATTCTATGACCATTTTGATATGCAAATGATGTCACAAAATTCACTCATCGAATCTGGAAAACTTTTCGTTTTCTCTTAGCCAAACGGTCAAATCTGATTTGGGGAGTTTTATTTCAAAAATTTGGATGTCAATGGTCTTTAAATTGCTCAGTGGATGTTTATGAACTCTTGGTTTCAATAATGGAGAGATTTGGAACTGATTTCATGGTACAAAAAGTTTGTAAACAAAAGAAAAGTGAGAAGGTAGTTTAGCCTTGAAACTCTTCATAAACTTTGGTTGTTTAATTGACTACCTTACCGTGAGAGTTTTTGTATGAAACTTGGTAGAAATATTGTTCACACATGGAAGATTTAGTGTACTAAGTTTGATGTATTTCCAATGCCAACTCGATGACCAAATGATACTTCGAATCTAGCCTTCAAACCTGGAAAATAGCCCAACAGTCTTAACTTTTTCAGCAACTTGGAGCTACTATATCTTGATGCTCAAAACTTCGTTTCTCATTCCGCTTGTTTTGTTTTAAACGTTGATTGTAACTCTAATTGAGTTACAAATTTCGGAGGCTGATTTACAACGTGTGAATTTTACCAAAATTTCAAAGTTGCCCAAAAACCAATCTTGAAACTGTCTTGGTATTCTAAAGCAATAACTTTGAGCCAACTTTTGAATGTCATCCATTTGGAATCATGGAAAAGTATATTCTAAGAACTTTTAGTACTTTTGACGAGGTTTCCAATGGTATTAAGTTTTCCAATTTTGGATTTATATAATGCAATATATGATTTTTCTAAAATCGATACCCAAAGCTGAAATTTGTCAAATTCTTAGAAAATAAGATTTTTGAAACTTGCCTTCTTATCTCGATATTGATTGAACATTTTGAACTCGATTTCATGAAAAATGCTAGTCTTTCTCTTTAGAGTTTAAAACTTCACTCTTGAGCCTCGATTATGAATAATTAAGACCTAATTTATGAATTCTTTTTAGATTGTACAACCTTCTTTGATAAGTAGGGGTTCTAAGTGATAGTGTATAATAGTTGATGGTTAATTGCTCAGGCGCTCAAGAAGACCTTCAAGAGAAATTCGAAGTGGACGCCCAAATGCTTGTTTGAGAACTACTCGCTTGTTTTGACTAGGTGAGTGTTCCATATAGGAATACGTAATTGAATAAGTCTAGGACATGCTTATTTCATGATTATTAAGTGTTAAGTGCTATGTGTTGAGTATTTACCATACTCATGCCTATTTAAGGAATGTATACTTGCATTGTATATCTACATGAATTGGTTAAATGATTAACCATATCAAATGACCATATAAACTCGATACATGCTTAACTTATTAGATTGCTAGCTTAGCCTACTCGATTTTGAAAAATGGAGTCGAGTGTGTACTTTATCGCACTCGTTCTCTTTTGAGATGAATAACTCATGCTTGGAAATGCTCGAATAATATGATTTGGTATGCTATGGTTGCATACGTCGTTGGAGTGAATCTCCTCGACTCTCACATGGTAAAAATGGGATAACGGCCAATGATGGCCTATTAATATGACAAATGCCTGTCAATTAACTGTCACGACTCAACCGTTAACCGTTAACCATGAACCGTTTACCAACCCACATGACTACCTGATTACTTGACTATTTGCTCACATGATTTTCCATCTGCATGACTATTCGATATCCGTGAATTACATGCTCCCATGAAATCAACTTGTATTGCTTACGTGCTTACGTGCTAAGTATCCACTTGATTACTTGATTATCATGAATCACATGTTATATGAAACTGCCCATCATTGTTAGGCGAGTGTGTACTTTACCTCACTCGACCTACTCAAATGATGAATTTTACCTTTTGTCGAATTACTTGGTTACCTGTGCATGTTGTAAGCTCTAAGCTGAACTTGGGCCCTGCCCTTGATTACTGGCCTACTCGAGCCAGGACTGGGCTCGGTCGGGTAGGTTGGAACCCTGGGCCACCGTTTCGGTATACTCGAGTATTACCACTGGAGGGATAAGGTGATGGCCAGTCAAACCGAGGGGATCCGGAAGTCATAAGGTGCAGATGACCGACAGAGTTCCACTGGAACACCGTATCCTACAGTATATTTTACCTTGTATCATGATAATTGTTTCATGCTAAAATGTCAACATGAAATCCTGAGCCATGCCTGCGGTATGCTCCATATCTGTTACCTGTTCAATGTACTCATATCATGATACCTGTTTCATGTTAATGCTCCCTACCTGTAATATGCTGAATTACTCGCACCGGTAATAAGCTCCAATTACTCGTGAACTATACATGCCAATGTCTTGAACCATGATAACTGTCTCATGATAAATGTCTTATACCATGATACATGTCTCAAATTACCCGTACAGTGATCATCACCTCATGATAACACGCCATTGTGTAACCTTGAACCATGCATATGATATGCCCAACTTACTTGATTTATTTGAACTGTTAGAGTGTCTTGGAACCTCACTGGGCTGTGTAGCTCATACCACGTTGTGAATTTCTTTTACAGGGTTCGAGACCAAAGGTGCTCGTGAGTAGTACTAGATTGTTTTCTTTTGAAAACTTTAAGTTATGATAACGGATAGCTATTGTATCCTTTTCCGTTGGGTTGTATTTAAGCTTGAAAGCTGCATATTGTAAGTGTGAGATATTTGAAATACTTTAATTATGTATTGAAGTTATTTAAAGTATTTCGAGCTTGTGAATGATGGATTGTAGTGAGTCCTGGCGAGAGTTGGGCAGGCGTCCCGCGGATACCCTTTGGTTCGCCTTAGGGAGAAGTGGGGGCGTCACAGTTGGTATCAGAGCTTAGGCTTCAGATCTTTATAGTGTATCCTAGGCTTAAATGCTTAGGATGCCGGACTGTGGGACTGGTTTGAAAGTTAAATGATTGCTTGTAGCGAAGAAATTTAGAGCCACTTCGCGTGGTCTCTACAAAGGAGCAAGATAGGGCCAAGTGGTGTTATGGTCCTTACTGTGTGATTGAGTAAAGGCTTAAGTGCCCTTCTAGAAATGTAAGCTGTGAATCATGATTGTTATAAGTTGTAAAACTTTTATCTTGATAATTGGAGGGAATTTGATATGTATGTTGGGTAGGAATCTCGAATGTGGTTATTTACTCTTGGGACCGGCCGGCTCGAGTTGTGAATTACCTTATTTCGGATTCTTGTACCCGAGTACTTGAGGGTGGAAAACAACCCTAAGGGGCTTGATATCTCCATTTGTGGGGAATAGGAATGAATTAATATTTCATGAGAATGGTTACAGGAAACCAATAATTGTTTGGTTAAGATGGTACAATAATTAAGAGTGGAAGCTGGAAAATATTGTAACTCAAAAGATCCTTGTGTTGGGATTGAAATCGAGCATGTTAGGGAACGAGAATCGTCTAGTTCCAATTAATCTAGTGGATCTCTACTTGTAATCTTTCATAGTGAGACGATGGGAGTAGAACTTAAGAGTTTGCGCTTTGGAGATGAATGTACTTGTGATAATCACTTGTTTATTTTTGTTATTGACTTTGACTTGGCATGAACTTTACTTGGCCATAATTTGTATTATGATTTAATGAACTCTAGTTTGTGTTTACTTGCATAGTGATAATGTTATTTGTGAAAGTATCTTCATCCTCTTTAAATGTTGCTACTGGTATATGAGTATAGTTCAATTTTAACAAAGTGTGAGGTTTATGTATGTGCGTATAGATTAGTTGTGAACATGGAAACTAGAGGACAACGAAAGGGACGTCAACCTAGACAACCCCGAAGTGAAAGAGTAGATAATGGATCTGATATTGACCAAAATGCTGAGCTAAGTGCTGGGAGAGGAAATGACCAAATGGGACAAGTTTTAACTAGCATGACGGATATCCTAGAGCTCTTAGTAGCTCAACAAGGTCAAGGTGTTGGACAAGGAAACCAACGTGGAAACCAAGAAATAGGGGAGGATCGAACTTTAGAGCGGTTTCAGAAATTTTTCCCGCCCGAGTTTGCTGGAGGACCTGATCCAGAGGTGGCTGAGAATTGGTTAGAGAATATAAGAAATATATTCGATGCCTTGGATTACACAGAGGAGAGACAAGTTACCTTTGCTGTATTTCAACTTGAAGGAGCAGCCCGAGCCTGGTGGAATGTTATAAGGAACAAGTGGGAAAGAGATCAAACCCTAAGGACTTGGGTAAACTTTGTACGTGAATTTAATGAGAAATTTCTTCCTCCACTTGTCCAAGAAAAGAGAGAAGATGATTTTATAAAGCTTCATCAAGGAACTTTGAGCGTAGCTGAGTATGAAACACGCTTTACGAAGTTATCTATATATGCCCCAGAATTGGTGGCTACTGAACGGAAGAGAATAAGACGGTTTATCCAAGGATTAGATTTGGAAATCCAAGATGCCCTTGCCGCAGTACAGGTTGAAACATTTAGTGACGCTCTCGAAAAAGCGCAAAGGGTAGAAAGCACAAAATCTCAACTGAGAGCTTTTCAAGCAAGGAAAAGAGATGCATCTGACAGTACACTAGGAGAAAATGGACCACCACCCAAAGTTAGAAAAGAAATGGATGGAGTAGGACTGTTACTTCCTGCACCACTCATGATAAAGGAACCAAAAGGAACTATGTCGCGAGGGACTTCAATAGGACAGACACGATCGAAGAAAACCTTACAAGCAAGTCAGGTCACAACACCTCGTCCGAATTGTGGATATTGTGGAAGAACGAATCACACTGAAGAAAACTGTTGGCTAAAGGGGCGAAAGTGTATGGGGTGTGGGAGTACCAACCATAAAGTTCATGACTGTCCAAGGAGGTATCCACGAGAAACTACTGCTCAACAAGGAAATGGAACTGTCCCTCGACAAGTCAATGGAAGGAGAAACCGATAGTGGCGTCTGAAAGAACGCATGACAGGAACACACCATACGGTTTAGAGCTGTTTGAGATTACAGAAGGTATGAATTTCGAGGACGAAATTGTTTTAAGGAGGGGAGGTTGTGAGGACTCGCAAAATTTACTTATTTAATCTCCTATTTCTAGCTTATTTAATTATTATTTGGTCTTTTATTCCGAATATTATTTTCTAAACTCTTGAGCCCTAATTACATAGAAATATAGTTTCATTATATTTTTAAAGTGACTTGTATCAAAAATTAATTTCCAGGAGCTCGTTTAGTGAAAATAGTGAACACGTCTTTGGAAATCTTGACCGATTGAGAGCACAATAAGTTTGGAATATTGGAGATTTGTATAATAGACCTAAATTAGGTATTTTAATGATTAAATACTCAAGTGATAGTTATTAGTACTATCGATATAAGAATTTCTCGGAAGTTTCGCGTTATCGCGCCTAAATTGGAGATATGCGTTTTCACACGCGCGATTTAAATTGAGGAACTTTAGACCCTTATTTTAGGACAATTAAGAGTGAATAATATTTATATGAATATAAGTGCATTAGAGGTTTAGTGTACTAGTGAAACAAACGCAAGAGGAATCGAGCCCGAATCGCGCCAAACGCACCCTAATGTGAGTTGACTAATGGGTGATTTGTGGCCACAAGTTAGTATCTTCTCTTGGAAGCTAAAATCTGATCACTCTCTCTCTCTCTTGAGCTCCAAACAGCCGGCCAGCTTTCTCTCTCTCCCCACCTCCAAGTTTCAAAATTTCTTCTCACAAAAACCTCACCAATCTTCATCCAAATCCTACCAAATTTCATACACACTTAGATCCACTCTTGGACACCATTTTGAGCTGCAAAAAGGGTGCTGGAAATCACGGTTTCTTGGAGCATTTTGAGGGCTAAAAATTCTGATCTAGTACATTAAGAAGGTACAACATGATCCATCACCTTAAACTTGATTATGGTGGTAGATATACATCTTTAAGCACTTGCATGTAAGTAGATGACTTGATATTGTTGGAAAAATGTGAAAGTGGGCTCTATGAACTCGCACTCTTGGATTGTTGCTGATTTGATGATTGATGATGGATATATTGTTGGTTTAGTGGCTAAAATGATGGATTAATGGTGTGTAATTAATAGAAACTTCATTGGGTGCAAGAAGCAAAAGTTTCCGATTTTACCCCTGCCTTGTCCGACCACTCATGTGCAAAATTTTGACGTTCTAATGGCTTGATTACGTTGTTTACATATTATATTGGTTGTGTACAAAATTTCATTGAAAAATAACATGATTTGGTTGGTCAAATGAGTTGATTTCCAAAGTTAGCAAAACTGGAAAATGAATCCCGTATTGCCCAGGCAGTCATTTTGTATCGGCCATAACTCTTTGCTCCGATGTCGAAATTAAGTGCCGTTTGTGGTATCGGAAACTAGACATTCCCAGCTTTCCATCGGTACCAATTGTACATTCTGGTTCCACTTGAGTGAACCACACCATTTGATTGAAAATCACTGTCCTGTTTCGTTTCTCTCCAGGAGACAGGACAGGACTTGTATCTTGATGCTCAAAAAAGAGCTGTTTGTGGATAGAATTTGAAAATAGTTTCTTCTGGTAAAATTTATCTTTATGAGAGATCTTTCCAATGCCATCAACCATCCTCATATGGAGGTTTAATTGTGCAAAATTTGGTAATATTCTATGACCATTTTGATATGCAAATGATGTCACAAAATTCACTCATCGAATCTGGAAAACTTTTCGTTTTCTCTTAGCCAAACGGTCAAATCTGATTTGGGGAGTTTTATTTCAAAAATTTGGATGTCAATGGTCTTTAAATTGCTCAGTGGATGTTTATGAACTCTTGGTTTCAATAATGGAGAGATTTGGAACTGATTTCATGGTACAAAAATTTTGTAAACAAAAGAAAAGTGAGAAGGTAGTTTAGCCTTGAAACTCTTCATAAACTTTGGTTGTTTAATTGACTACCTTACCGTGAGAGTTTTTGTATGAAACTTGGTAGAAATATTGTTCACACATGGAAGATTTAGTGTACTAAGTTTGATGTATTTCCAATGCCAACTCGATGACCAAATGATACTTCGAATCTAGCTTTCAAACCTGGAAAATAGCCCAACAGTCTTAACTTTTTCAGCAACTTGGAGCTACTATATCTTGATGCTCAAAACTTCGTTTCTCATTCCGCTTGTTTTGTTTTAAACGTTGATTGTAACTCTAATTGAGTTACAAATTTCAGAGGCTGATTTACAACGTGTGAATTTTACCAAAATTTCAAAGTTGCCCAAAAACCAATCTTGAAACTGTCTTGGTATTCTAAAGCAATAACTTTGAGCCAACTTTTGAATGTCATCCATTTGGAATCATGTAAAAGTAGATTCTAAGAACTTTTAGTACATTTGACGAGGTTTCCAATGGTATTAAGTTTTCCAATTTTGGATTTATATAATGCAAGATATGATTTTTCTAAAATCGATACCCAAAGCTGAAATTTGTCAAATTCTTAGAAAATAAGATTTTTGAAACTTGCCTTCTTTTCTCGATATTGATTGAACATTTTGAACTCGATTTCATGAAAAATGCTAGTCTTTCTCTTTAGAGTTTAAAACTTCACTCTTGAGCCTCGATTATGAATAATTGAGACCTAATTTATGAATTCTTTTTAGATTGTACAACCTTCTTTGATAAGTAGGGGTTCTAAGTGATAGTGTATAATAGTTGATGGTTAATTGCTCAGGCGCTCAAGAAGACCTTCAAGAGAAATTCGAAGTGGACGCCCAAATGCTTGTTTGAGAACTACTCGCTTGTTTTGACTAGGTGAGTGTTCCATATAGGAATACGTAATTGAATAAGTCTAGGACATGCTTATTTCATGATTATTAAGTGTTAAGTGCTATGTGTTGAGTATTTACCATACTCATGCCTATTTAAGGAATGTATACTTGCATTGTATATCTACATGAATTGGTTAAATGATTAACCATATCAAATGACCATATAAACTCGATACATGCTTAACTTATTAGATTGCTAGCTTAGCCTACTCGATTTTGAAAAATGGAGTCGAGTGTGTACTTTATCGCACTCGTTCTCTTTTGAGATGAATAACTCATGCTTGGAAATGCTCGAATAATATGATTTGGTATGCTATGGTTGCATACGTCGTTGGAGTGAATCTCCTCGACTCTCACATGGTAAAAATGGGATAACGGCCAATGATGGCCTATTAATATGACAAATGCCTGTCAATTAACTGTCACGACTCAACCGTTAACCGTTAACCGTGAACCGTTTACCAACCCACATGACTACCTGATTACTTGACTATTTGCTCACATGATTTTCCATCTGCATGACTATTCGATATCCGTGAATTACATGCTCCCATGAAATCAACTTGTATTGCTTACGTGCTTACGTGCTAAGTATCCACTTGATTACTTGATTATCATGAATCACATGTTATATGAAACTGCCCATCATTGTTAGGCGAGTGTGTACTTTACCTCACTCGACCTACTCAAATGATGAATTTTACCTTTTGTCGAATTACTTGGTTACCTGTGCATGTTGTAAGCTCTAAGCTGAACTTGGGCCCTGCCCTTGATTACTGGCCTACTCGAGCCAGGACTGGGCTCGGTCGGGTAGGTTGGAACCCTGGGCCACCGTTTCGGTATACTCGAGTATTACCACTGGAGGGATAAGGTGATGGCCAGTCAAACCGAGGGGATCCGGAAGTCATAAGGTGCAGATGACCGACAGAGTTCCACTGGAACACCGTATCCTACAGTATATTTTACCTTGTATCATGATAATTGTTTCATGCTAAAATGTCAACATGAAATCCTGAGCCATGCCTGCGGTATGCTCCATATCTGTTACCTGTTCAATGTACTCATATCATGATACCTGTTTCATGTTAATGCTCCCTACCTGTAATATGCTGAATTACTCGCACCGGTAATAAGCTCCAATTACTCGTGAACTATACATGCCAATGTCTTGAACCATGATAACTGTCTCATGATAAATGTCTTATACCATGATACATGTCTCAAATTACCCGTACAGTGATCATCACCTCATGATAACACGCCATTGTGTAACCTTGAACCATGCATATGATATGCCCAACTTACTTGATTTATTTGAACTGTTAGAGTGTCTTGGAACCTCACTGGGCTGTGTAGCTCATACCACGTTGTGAATTTCTTTTACAGGGTTCGAGACCAAAGGTGCTCGTGAGTAGTACTAGATTGTTTTCTTTTGAAAACTTTAAGTTATGATAACGGATAGCTATTGTATCCTTTTCCGTTGGGTTGTATTTAAGCTTGAAAGCTGCATATTGTAAGTGTGAGATATTTGAAGTACTTTAATTATGTATTGAAGTTATTTAAAGTATTTCGAGCTTGTGAATGATGGATTGTAGTGAGTCCTGGCGAGAGTTGGGCAGGCGTCCCGCGGATACCCTTTGGTTCGCCTTAGGGAGAAGTGGGGGCGTCACAGTTGGTATCAGAGCTTAGGCTTCAGATCTTTATAGTGTATCCTAGGCTTAAATGCTTAGGATGCCGGACTGTGGGACTGGTTTGAAAGTTAAATGATTGCTTGTAGCGAAGAAATTTAGAGCCACTTCGCGTGGTCTCTACAAAGGAGCAAGATAGGGCCAAGTGGTGTTATGGTCCTTACTGTGTGATTGAGTAAAGGCTTAAGTGCCCTTCTAGAAATGTAAGCTGTGAATCATGATTGTTATAAGTTGTAAAACTTTTATCTTGATAATTGGAGGGAATTTGATATGTATGTTGGGTAGGAATCTCGAATGTGGTTATTTACTCTTGGGACCGGCCGGCTCGAGTTGTGAATTACCTTATTTCGGATTCTTGTACCCGAGTACTTGAGGGTGGAAAACAACCCTAAGGGGCTTGATATCTCCATTTGTGGGGAATAGGAATGAATTAATATTTCATGAGAATGGTTACAGGAAACCAATAATTGTTTGGTTAAGATGGTACAATAATTAAGAGTGGAAGCTGGAAAATATTGTAACTCAAAAGATCCTTGTGTTGGGATTGAAATCGAGCATGTTAGGGAACGAGAATCGTCTAGTTCCAATTAATCTAGTGGATCTCTACTTGTAATCTTTCATAGTGAGACGATGGGAGTAGAACTTAAGAGTTTGCGCTTTGGAGATGAATGTACTTGTGATAATCACTTGTTTATTTTTGTTATTGACTTTGACTTGGCATGAACTTTACTTGGCCATAATTTGTATTATGATTTAATGAACTCTAGTTTGTGTTTACTTGCATAGTGATAATGTTATTTGTGAAAGTATCTTCATCCTCTTTAAATGTTGCTACTGGTATATGAGTATAGTTCAATTTTAACAAAGTGTGAGGTTTATGTATGTGCGTATAGATTAGTTGTGAACATGGAAACTAGAGGACAACGAAAGGGACGTCAACCTAGACAACCCCGAAGTGAAAGAGTAGATAATGGATCTGATATTGACCAAAATGCTGAGCTAAGTGCTGGGAGAGGAAATGACCAAATGGGACAAGTTTTAACTCGCATGACGGATATCCTAGAGCTCTTAGTAGCTCAACAAGGTCAAGGTGTTGGACAAGGAAACCAACGTGGAAACCAAGAAATAGGGGAGGATCGAACTTTAGAGCGGTTTCAGAAATTTTTCCCGCCCGAGTTTGCTGGAGGACCTGATCCAGAGGTGGCTGAGAATTGGTTAGAGAATATAAGAAATATATTCGATGCCTTGGATTACACAGAGGAGAGACAAGTTACCTTTGCTGTATTTCAACTTGAAGGAGCAGCCCGAGCCTGGTGGAATGTTATAAGGAACAAGTGGGAAAGAGATCAAACCCTAAGGACTTGGGTAAACTTTGTACGTGAATTTAATGAGAAATTTCTTCCTCCACTTGTCCAAGAAAAGAGAGAAGATGATTTTATAAAGCTTCATCAAGGAACTTTGAGCGTAGCTGAGTATGAAACACGCTTTACGAAGTTATCTATATATGCCCCAGAATTGGTGGCTACTGAACGGAAGAGAATAAGACGGTTTATCCAAGGATTAGATTTGGAAATCCAAGATGCCCTTGCCGCAGTACAGGTTGAAACATTTAGTGACGCTCTCGAAAAAGCGCAAAGGGTAGAAAGCACAAAATCTCAACTGAGAGCTTTTCAAGCAAGGAAAAGAGATGCATCTGACAGTACACTAGGAGAAAATGGACCACCACCCAAAGTTAGAAAAGAAATGGATGGAGTAGGACTGTTACTTCCTGCACCACTCATGATAAAGGAACCAAAAGGAACTATGTCGCGAGGGACTTCAATAGGACAGACACGATCGAAGAAAACCTTACAAGCAAGTCAGGTCACAACACCTCGTCCGAATTGTGGATATTGTGGAAGAACGAATCACACTGAAGAAAACTGTTGGCTAAAGGGGCGAAAGTGTATGGGGTGTGGGAGTACCAACCATAAAGTTCATGACTGTCCAAGGAGGTATCCACGAGAAACTACTGCTCAACAAGGAAATGGAACTGTCCCTCGACAAGTCAATGGAAGGAGAAACCGATAGTGGCGTCTGAAAGAACGCATGACAGGAACACACCATACGGTTTAGAGCTGTTTGAGATTACAGAAGGTATGAATTTCGAGGACGAAATTGTTTTAAGGAGGGGAGGTTGTGAGGACTCGCAAAATTTACTTATTTAATCTCCTATTTCTAGCTTATTTAATTATTATTTGGTCTTTTATTCCGAATATTATTTTCTAAACTCTTGAGCCCTAATTACATAGAAATATAGTTTCATTATATTTTTAAAGTGACTTGTATCAAAAATTAATTTCCAGGAGCTCGTTTAGTGAAAATAGTGAACACGTCTTTGGAAATCTTGACCGATTGAGAGCACAATAAGTTTGGAATATTGGAGATTTGTATAATAGACCTAAATTAGGTATTTTAATGATTAAATACTCAAGTGATAGTTATTAGTACTATCGATATAAGAATTTCTCGGAAGTTTCGCGTTATCGCGCCTAAATTGGAGATATGCGTTTTCACACGCGCGATTTAAATTGAGGAACTTTAGACCCTTATTTTAGGACAATTAAGAGTGAATAATATTTATATGAATATAAGTGCATTAGAGGTTTAGTGTACTAGTGAAACAAACGCAAGAGGAATCGAGCCCGAATCGCGCCAAACGCACCCTAATGTGAGTTGACTAATGGGTGATTTGTGGCCACAAGTTAGTATCTTCTCTTGGAAGCTAAAATCTGATCACTCTCTCTCTCTCTTGAGCTCCAAACAGCCGGCCAGCTTTCTCTCTCTCCCCACCTCCAAGTTTCAAAATTTCTTCTCACAAAAACCTCACCAATCTTCATCCAAATCCTACCAAATTTCATACACACTTAGATCCACTCTTGGACACCATTTTGAGCTGCAAAAAGGGTGCTGGAAATCACGGTTTCTTGGAGCATTTTGAGGGCTAAAAATTCTGATCTAGTACATTAAGAAGGTACAACATGATCCATCACCTTAAACTTGATTATGGTGGTAGATATACATCTTTAAGCACTTGCATGTAAGTAGATGACTTGATATTGTTGGAAAAATGTGAAAGTGGGCTCTATGAACTCGCACTCTTGGATTGTTGCTGATTTGATGATTGATGATGGATATATTGTTGGTTTAGTGGCTAAAATGATGGATTAATGGTGTGTAATTAATAGAAACTTCATTGGGTGCAAGAAGCAAAAGTTTCCGATTTTACCCCTGCCTTGTCCGACCACTCATGTGCAAAATTTTGACGTTCTAATGGCTTGATTACGTTGTTTACATATTATATTGGTTGTGTACAAAATTTCATTGAAAAATAACATGATTTGGTTGGTCAAATGAGTTGATTTCCAAAGTTAGCAAAACTGGAAAATGAATCCCGTATTGCCCAGGCAGTCATTTTGTATCGGCCATAACTCTTTGCTCCGATGTCGAAATTAAGTGCCGTTTGTGGTATCGGAAACTAGACATTCCCAGCTTTCCATCGGTACCAATTGTACATTCTGGTTCCACTTGAGTGAACCACACCATTTGATTGAAAATCACTGTCCTGTTTCGTTTCTCTCCAGGAGACAGGACATGACTTGTATCTTGATGCTCAAAAAAGAGCTGTTTGTGGATAGAATTTGAAAATAGTTTCTTCTGGTAAAATTTATCTTTATGAGAGATCTTTCCAATGCCATCAACCATCCTCATATGGAGGTTTAATTGTGCAAAATTTGGTAATATTCTATGACCATTTTGATATGCAAATGATGTCACAAAATTCACTCATCGAATCTGGAAAACTTTTCGTTTTCTCTTAGCCAAACGGTCAAATCTGATTTGGGGAGTTTTATTTCAAAAATTTGGATGTCAATGGTCTTTAAATTGCTCAGTGGATGTTTATGAACTCTTGGTTTCAATAATGGAGAGATTTGGAACTGATTTCATGGTACAAAAAGTTTGTAAACAAAAGAAAAGTGAGAAGGTAGTTTAGCCTTGAAACTCTTCATAAACTTTGGTTGTATAATTGACTACCTTACCGTGAGAGTTTTTGTATGAAACTTGGTAGAAATATTGTTCACATATGGAAGATTTAGTGTACTAAGTTTGATGTATTTCCAATGCCAACTCGATGACCAAATGATACTTCGAATCTAGCTTTAAAACCTGGAAAATAGCCCAACAGTCTTAACTTTTTCAGCAACTTGGAGCTACTATATCTTGATGCTCAAAACTTCGTTTCTCATTCCGCTTGTTTTGTTTTAAACGTTGATTGTAACTCTAATTGAGTTACAAATTTCAGAGGCTGATTTACAACGTGTGAATTTTACCAAATTTTCAAAGTTGCCCAAAAACCAATCTTGAAACTGTCTTGGTATTCTAAAGCAATAACTTTGAGCCAACTTTTGAATGTCATCCATTTGGAATCATGGAAAAGTATATTCTAAGAACTTTTAGTACTTTTGACGAGGTTTCCAATGGTATTAAGTTTTCCAATTTTGGATTTATATAATGCAAGATATGATTTTTCTAAAATCGATACCCAAAGCTGAAATTTGTCAAATTCTTAGAAAATAAGATTTTTGAAACTTGCCTTCTTTTCTCGATATTGATTGAACATTTTGAACTCGATTTCATGAAAAATGCTAGTCTTTCTCTTTAGAGTTTAAAACTTCACTCTTGAGCCTCGATTATGAATAATTAAGACCTAATTTATGAATTCTTTTTAGATTGTACAACCTTCTTTGATAAGTAGGGGTTCTAAGTGATAGTGTATAATAGTTGATGGTTAATTGCTCAGGCGCTCAAGAAGACCTTCAAGAGAAATTCGAAGTGGACGCCCAAATGCTTGTTTGAGAACTACTCGCTTGTTTTGACTAGGTGAGTGTTCCATATAGGAATACGTAATTGAATAAGTCTAGGACATGCTTATTTCATGATTATTAAGTGTTAAGTGCTATGTGTTGAGTATTTACCATACTCATGCCTATTTAAGGAATGTATACTTGCATTGTATATCTACATGAATTGGTTAAATGATTAACCATATCAAATGACCATATAAACTCGATACATGCTTAACTTATTAGATTGCTAGCTTAGCCTACTCGATTTTGAAAAATGGAGTCGAGTGTGTACTTTATCGCACTCGTTCTCTTTTGAGATGAATAACTCATGCTTGGAAATGCTCGAATAATATGATTTGGTATGCTATGGTTGCATACGTCGTTGGAGTGAATCTCCTCGACTCTCACATGGTAAAAATGGGATAACGGCCAATGATGGCCTATTAATATGACAAATGCCTGTCAATTAACTGTCACGACTCAACCGTTAACCGTTAACCGTGAACCGTTTACCAACCCACATGACTACCTGATTACTTGACTATTTGCTCACATGATTTTCCATCTGCATGACTATTCGATATCCGTGAATTACATGCTCCCATGAAATCAACTTGTATTGCTTACGTGCTTACGTGCTAAGTATCCACTTGATTACTTGATTATCATGAATCACATGTTATATGAAGCTGCTCATCATTGTTAGGCGAGTGTGTACTTTACCTCACTCGACCTATTCAAATGATGAATTTTACCTTTTGTCGAATTACTTGGTTACCTGTGCATGTTGTAAGCTCTAAGCTGAACTTGGGCCCTGCCCTTGATTACTGGCCTACTCGAGCCAGGACTGGGCTCGGTCGGGTAGGTTGGAACCCTGGGCCACCGTTTCGGTATACTCGAGTATTACCACTGGAGGGATAAGGTGATGGCCAGTCAAACCGAGGGGATCCGGAAGTCATAAGGTGCAGATGACCGACAGAGTTCCACTGGAACACCGTATCCTACAGTATATTTTACCTTGTATCATGATAATTGTTTCATGCTAAAATGTCAACATGAAATCCTGAGCCATGCCTGCGGTATGCTCCATATCTGTTACCTGTTCAATGTACTCATATCATGATACCTGTTTCATGTTAATGCTCCCTACCTGTAATATGCTGAATTACTCGCACCGGTAATAAGCTCCAATTACTCGTGAACTATACATGCCAATGTCTTGAACCATGATAACTGTCTCATGATAAATGTCTTATATCATGATACATGTCTCAAATTACCCGTACAGTGATCATCACCTCATGATAACACGCCATTGTGTAACCTTGAACCATGCATATGATATGCCCAACTTACTTGATTTATTTGAACTGTTAGAGTGTCTTGGAACCTCACTGGGACTGTGTAGCTCATACCACGTTGTGAATTTCTTTTACAGGGTTCGAGACCAAGGGTGCTCGTGAGTAGTACTAGATTGTTTTCCTTTGAAAACTTTAAGTTATGATAACGGATAGCTATTGTATCCTTTTCCGTTGGGTTGTATTTAAACTTGAAAGCTGCATATTGTAAGTGTGAGATATTTGAAGTACTTTAATTATGTATTGAAGTTATTTAAAGTATTTCGAGCTTGTGAATGATGCATTGTAGTGAGTCCTGGCGAGAGTTGGGCAGGCGTCCCGCGGATACCCTTTGGTTCGCCTTAGGGAGAAGTGGGGGCGTCACATGGAGCGCTACGGTCCTATTACTAATTGAGTTGACGGAGAGTCTTTGATTTATTACCTTGAAAACAGTCTTATTTTTTTATGTTGGAGCAACTCATTTAAATTATCCATTCTTCTTTTCAAATCACCTTGTTTCTTTTTGAATATTTCACAAAGTCTTGTTTTTCTATCAAGCACAAAGTGTAAAACAGTTTCATTCTTTTTTAAGAAACCACTTTCAGTTCTCAGGTTTTTGTTTTCTTGAAAAACACGTGTATTGTCCTGAAAAAAAAGGTAATTTTATGTTTTAATTCCTTGTTTCTAACATAAAATTCTTTCAAACTATCATGCAATTTTATAATGAAAGATTCAAGATCATCATCAGTTTCATCATCACTTTCAAATTGAGAGTTAGAAGATGTTACCTCATCATTTCCAATGGCCATGAAAGCCAATTGAGCAGATTCTTTTTCCTCTTCAATTTCACCATCGGAGTTGCATTCATTCCATGTGAATTAAAAGTTATTGAATCTTGATTTTCTTCCTTCTTTCTTTTTCATCATTGGACACTCACCCATGTAGTGTCCAGGTTGGTCGCATTCAAAGCATTTATCAGTTTGTTTTTTTATTGTACTCTTGTTTCCCTTTGTTTCTTATGTTGCTGAACTGATTCGAGAATGAGTTGTTGTTTCCTTCTTTTCTGAATCTTCGTTTGTTGAGCATTCTCTTGAAACTTTTTTGCGATGAGAGTAAGATCACTATCATCAGCTTTCGCGTCTTCATCATCTAAGGAGGCAGAATCATCTTAATCTTGGGATGCCTTTAGAGCAATGCTCCTTCTTACTTTCGCATCCTCTTCCTCTTGCACTTTGGACTTAAGTTTCAAATTAATAAGAGATTCAATAGGTAAGAAATTTAGATCTCTAACTTCTTCAATGGCAGTTACTTTACTCTCCCAATCCTTTGATAAAACATTCATAATTTTTCTGTTTTTCTCACCTAGAGAGTATTCCTTTTCCAGAACCTCTAAATCTTTAATGAGGTCGTTGAATCTACAGTATATCTCATCAATATTTTCATGAGGTTCCATCTTGAACGATTCATACTTGGTAATCAGAATAGACTTCTTTTGTTCTCTCACATTCTCACTTTCTTCATGGATTTCTCTAAGTTTGTCCCAGATTTCTTTAGCGGACTTACAACCCTTGACTCTAATAGATTCATTTGAGTCTAAATCACAATATAACACATTCATGACTTTTGCATTTAAGGTGAGATGCGCTCTATCCACAGCGGTCAGTTCATTTCTTGTTTTTTGATCTAGACCTATAAGAATTTTCATCTATAACAGAGGTATTATATGGACCTCCACTAATAATAAACCATAATTCGATATCAATAAATTGCAAGAAAATAATCATTCTTTCTTTCCAACTCACATAATTTGACCCATTAAATAATGGAGGTCTAATCACAGATTGTCCTTAAAAAAACATAGCATTGTTGGTTGTCATTTTTACTCCAAAACCGATTGAACTTAATCTCTAGGAGACCAAGGTTTGATACCAATTGTAAGGATCGAAAACAACCTAAGAGGGAGTGAATTAAGTTGATTAAAAATCTAATTAACTTATGGGCACTTTTTGTTCAATATGAAATTTACTCTCTTTTCTAAATGATCATACAATGAATCAATTAATAAATGAATAAGATCACTTGAGAGAAGTAGAAGAGATAAGCAATATAAAGATTACAAACACAACAATAAGTAAATAAAAATGAAAGAATTGCAAACCAATTAACTACCCAACTCCTCTTAAGCTTGTAGATTAATTCAAACAAACTTCTTCAAGTTGATGAATTACAATCACTCTTGTGTACAAAGGAAGGGTCACATACTCCTTGCCCTGAACTCTACTTGGTCAAGTTAAGAAGTTTTACTATTCTTCAGGACAACCCTCGTAGAGCTACACTCATTAAGTATTTGCTCACAAATGAAAAACTTACAATGAACCTCACACCATGAAGACTACGAATCTTCCTTGGAGAGTATTTTCTCACTAAAATCACTCTAGATCTTTTGTATTTTCAGTGTGTAAAAGTTTTTTAAAATTCTGATCATACTCTATTTATAGGAGACTAAGAAAGTGCTTCATTAATGCTTTCAATGGATAGAAAGTAGCTGAACAATCAACTAGCCGTTGGAGTATCGGACGTCCGGTACTACCCAAACATGCGTCCGACAGCATGCAGTGAGTTTGCAAAATATTCTTCAATTCTATTGGACGTTCGGTATTGTCTTTGTGAGCGTCCGACAGATTTAGTCGAGTTTGAATGATCCTATCGGACGACCGATACTTGCGTCCGATACTTGCGTCCGATTGAGGTCAGTGAGCCAGGAGGAATGTCTTATTTCCTTTGGACTTCCGGTGGTGGAATTCTTCATGCGTCCAAAGTTGCGCAATGATTATCGGACGTCCGATCCAAGCGTCCGACAGCTTTCAATAGCCTTTGTCCCTTTTAATTGCACTTGATTTTGAATCTGATTTACTTCACAGCTGAAAATATTTCTTGAAGAGATATTAGTATTATCCATTGTTTTGTAAATATCAAAAGTTAGGGATCAAGATCAACATAGTGGAGCCAAAGGATATATAGCCTTTCTTATCAATATACTTGAGGATAAAGTGAAGTTGAAAAAAGTGCCGGTAGTAAAAGAGTTTCCCGACGTTTTTCTCAAGGAATTAGAGATATTACCTCCGAAGAGGAAAATAGTATTTAAAATTGATGTGGCTCTGGGGACAGCCCCTATCTCTAAGACACGTTACAGGATGGTTCCGGTTGAATTAAAAGAATTGAAGTTACATTTACAAGATTTATTAGGAAGAGGTTTTATTAGAGAAAGTGACTCACCATGGGGAGCTCCAGTGCTCTTCGTTAAGAAGAAAGATGGGAGTTTGAGACTATGCATAGACTATCGAGATTTGAATGATGTGACCATTAAGAACAAATACCCTCTGCCTCACATAGATGAATTATTCGATCAGTTGCAAGGGGCAGTGGTATTTTCCAAGTTAGATTTGAGACAAGACTATTATCAATTGAGGATTCTAGAAGTTGATGTGTCGCTTTCAATTCACGATATGGGCATTTTGAATTTGCAATTATGCTATTTGGGTTAACTAATGCGCCCGCAGCATTCATGGACTTGATGCATCGGATTTTAAGCCGTATTTGGATCAATTTGTGGTGGTATTCATTAATGACATATTGGTGTATTCTAAATCTCGAGAAGATCATGAATAGCACCTAAGAATAGTTTTGCAAACCCTGAGAGAGCACAAACATTTTGTTAAGTTCAATAAATGTGAGTTTTGGTTGGAAGAAGTAGCCTTTTTAGATCATATAATCTCCAAGGAAGGGATTACTGTAGACCTGTCTAAGGTAGAAGTTGTTTCTAAGTGGAAACGACCAGAAAACTTATTCGTAGTTTCTTAAGGTTAGCCGAAAATTACCGTCGATTTATCAAGGACTTTTCTAAGATTGCAAGACCCTTAACCGAGTTGACTAAGAAGCATGTTAAGTTTATTTGGGATTCTAAATGTGAGGAAAGATTTCAAGAGTTGAAAAAGTGCTTAACCGAGGCACTTGTATTAGCATTGCTGAGCGGAGGAGATGGTTTTGCGGTTTATACAGATGCTTCAAAGGATGGTTCTAGGATGTGTATTGATTTAAAATGAAAAGTGATTGCGTATGTCTCCCATAAGTGAAACCTCATGAGCAAAATATCCGACTCATGATTTGGAATTAGTGGCAGTAGTGTTTGCCTTGAAAAAGTGAAGACCTTATTTATATGGAGTGACTTTCGAGGTTTTCACGGGTCACAAGAGTCTTAAATATTTGTTCTCCCAGAAAGAGTTGAATTTGAGACAACGTGGATTGGTGAAATTTTTGGAGAATTATGACTGTTTGCTTAACTACCACCCTGAAAAAGTTAACGTAGTGGCGGATGCCCTAAGTCATAAAGTGCAAGTAGTCAGTTTAATGGTGAGAAAATGGCATATGCTAGAAGAAGTTAGTTTTTGAAATCCGCATCTTGAGCCACAAAGGGTAATCTTTAGGAATATTACTATGAAATCTACCTTGTTAGATCGAATCAAAGAAGTTCAAAAAGGAGACCTTGAAGTGCAGAATTGGACTGAGGAAGTTCAAAAGGGGGAAAAGTCTTACTTCAATTTGGGAACCGATGGAGTATTAAAGTTTAGAAATTGTTTAGTGATACCTAAGAATGAAGGTTTGAAGAAGGAAACTTTGGATGAAACTCACCATTCTAAATATACGGTGCACTGTGGAGGTAATAAGATGCATCAAGACTTGAAAATCCTTTATTGGTGGTAGAATATAAAGAGAGAAATTGCTCAATTTGTTCGATCTTGTCTCACTTGCCAGCAAGTTAAGGCTGAGCATCAGAAACCATCTGGATTATTACAGCCGTTGGAAATACCTAAATGGAAGTGAAAAAATATCACAATGAATTTCGTATCAGGGCTACCAAGGACCCAGAGAGGACACGACACTATTTGGGTAATAGTGAATCAATTGACCAAATTTGCTCATTTTTTACCGATTAGTATGAAGTACTCCTTGAAAAAGTTGGCTAAGTTGTACTTGGACGAAATTATAAGATTGCATGGGATACTGGTGAGTATAGTCTCAGACCGTGACCCTAAATTTGTGTCTCGATTTTGGCAAAAGATGCAAGAGAGTCTAGGGACGAAACTGAATTTTAATATCACTTACCACCTGTAGACCGATGGACAATCAGAAAGGACAATCCAAACCCTAGAAGATATGTTGAGGTTGTGTATTGTGGATTTTGGAGAAAATTGGAGCCAGTATCTTACGTTGGTGGAATTTGCTTATAATAGTAGTTTTCATTTTTCAATACAAATGGTTCCTTATGAAATTCTTTATGGTCAAAAGTGTCGATCTCTGATTCATTGGGACGAAGTTAGAGAAAAGAAAATTTTGGACCCGACTACTGTACCTTGGGTTGAGGAGGTTTATGAGAAGGTGAAATTGATACGTCAGAGGATCCGAACCACTCAAAGCCGCCAAAAGAACTATGTAGATAATTGGAGGAGGGATTTAGAGTTTGAGGTTGGAGATAAAGTATTTCTTAAAATTACACCCTTGAAAGCAAGTCTAATGGCGAGAAAAGAGAAGAAGTTAAAACTGAGATTTGTGGGACCTTATATGGTTATTTAACGCGTAGGAAGTGTAGCTTACAAGTTGGAGTTGCCTTTAAGTTTGTCCAATATTCATGATGTCTTTCATGTTTCATGCTTAAGAAATATCATCCCGACTCATTTCATATGTTATGACTGGAAGAAGCAGAGATTGATGAGAATTTGTCCTATGAAGAAAGACCGGTAAGGATTTTAGATCGAAAAGTGAAAGAGTTAAGACGCAAGCAAATCGCTCTAGTAAAGATTTTTTGGAGAAATCATGAAATAGAGGAAGCGACTTAGGAAGTAGAAGGGGAGATCCAAAAGAAATATCCAGAATTGTTCCTAAATTAAGATATGAATTTCGAAAACAAAATTCTTTTAAAGGGGAAGGATGTGAGGACCTAAATTTTTAAATTTTATTTTATTTTACTATTTTATTTAATTATTTATTCACCTGTTTACTCCGAATAATTTATTTCATCCATTTGCATGGAACAATGTTTCATTTATATTTTTAAAACGTTTCGTTAGCAAATTTAATTTTTCTGCAACTCGTTCAGCGAGAAATAGTGAATGCATATATTTCGAGGTAAATTCGATCCGAGAGTACATTAATTTTAGAGAATTAAGGATGATTAATAGTAGACTAAGAAAAGTTAATTGAGAAATTAGTTGTGAGTGAGTTAAGTTAAACTCAATTAAGGGCACTAATTGTTCACTAATTGGTTGTTGACTTTTGGGCACTAAGAACACTTTTATGTCAATCCTTCTTACAACCCATCAAATCACCCAACTACCACCCAAAACCTTTCTTCCTCTCCTCTCCCTTGGTCAACTCCCCTCCCTCATTTCCCACAAGAAAATTTTAGTTCCTTGTCTTCCATTCTTGCTCCACAAAGACACTCCAAATTTGCTTCTTGTCTTAGTTCTTCATACAAACTTGGAAGGTGACTTGAATAAGGAAGAAACTCTGGTGATTTAAGAGCCCAAATCCTAGTGTTTAGTCTTCATCTTGGCAGCAAGCTAATGATCCAAAGAAACCTCAACTTTTCCTCTCAAATCTTAGTAGTAAGTTAGTCTAGTTAGTTTAGTTATTAGGTTATTGATGGGTTCACAAGAACCTTGACATTGGGTCGTAGACTTGAGGTGGCTTTGTAGGTAGAGGCTTTGAGCATTTTGTATGTTTAATTGCTTATTTGATGCTTATTTTGAGAAGATATGGTTTAGTTTTAGTTGGAAAGTTGGAAAAGAAAGCTAGAAGATGAAAGTTGCATGCTATCCGAAATTTTGGCTTGTTGAAACTCTCATGTTAATTTCGAATTTTGATGTTATTATGGTGCTATAATGTTTGTTATATGATGGTGTTCATGTGTGTTAAATATTTCCCAAAAATCTTTCCAATTGGTTGAGTTAAAGTAGGGTTTATGTGAGGATGAAATATGGAAAATTTTCTGACCAAGAGCACCGACCAGTGTTCACGTTTTGAATCATAACTTTTTGTTTGGGAGTTGAAATTGAGTACTATTTGTGGCATCTGAAACTAGACTCCGAGAGCTTTCTGTTGGTATAAAATGTACCTCTAAATTCATTTTCTATGAGCCATAGTGAACCAGCAAAGATGACTGAATTTCCTCACTGTTCCCATCCGAGAAACCAGCCTAGCTGCAGTTTGTAGCTCAATTTAGTCTATCTTGCAAAACGAATTTTAAGACAGTTTCTTCTAGTGAATTGTAGCTTTTTGAATCTAATTTTCAATGCCACAATCAACGCTAAAGTTTGAGTTGTGTAGCTTTAGTTATGATCAGATTTTGAAACTCTATCAAGCCTTCAAAACTGGAAATTTCGTAAACAGGTTCCAAAATTCAGTTTTCTTAAAATTATTGTATCTTGATGTAGAAAGATCCGAATTGGGTTCCATTTGTTGCATTTGAAACTAAATTTTCAACTCTATTGATGGTATAAATTCAAGGGTTGGTTCCACTTCTACAAATTTTGCCAAAATTCCAAACTTTACTAAAATTGCAAGCTTGTTTTGCTCTTGTCTAGAATAGTGACTTTGATTTAAAATTTGAATGATTTCAGATTGGAGTCTAAGAAAAGTGTCTTCTAGAGAGTTTTAGTGCTTTGAGTCTATTTTCCAATGGTATAAATTTTCTAATTTTTGGACTTCCGGAACTCGAGATACGATTTTTCCAAGTAGTGTCGCATCAAGCAAATTACTCTTTTAAACACTTTCAACCTCCCTTTGAGATTGTAGTCCATTTTAAGTTTAATTTCATGGTTGGACACAAGGTCACTTTTGAACTTTAAACCTTCATTTTGAATATTTGGTTTCAGAGGATTAAACCTCTCTTAATGCATTTTCTTGGTTGTTCAACTTCCTTTGTTGATGGCACCTTTTTTCATATTTGAAAAATGAATTTCAACCCCTAGTTTTATGCCCTCGATTTCCAAGAGTTTGAACTTTTAAAAGGGAGAGTTTTAACTAGAGTAAATTTTGGAGAATTTTCACTAGTTTTATATTCGAAACTTGGAACCTTTAGCTTTGATTGACATTTTCTATGAAAATGAGTGGAGTTTTGGATAGATTTTGACTCTATTAGTTTGGAAAATGTGAACGTTCTTTATATTTTAACTTTTGGGATGTGAGATTAGAAGTTTTAAGAGATGAAAACTATCTATCCTTTTTCTCGATTTTCATGTCGAAAGTGAAAATGGTACTTTCATTAGGAATTAAGATTACGTACCACGACTTGAATAAAAAACAACCTTAGAGCTCTCTTTGAGCATTATTTCAATGATTTAGTGAGAAAAACTTCCTAGTATAAGTTAGTATACGTTAAATTTGAAATGCATTATAGATGTGGGACCCGCTAGTACGATAAAATTTTGGTGATTAAGTGATTTTTGTGCTAAGTGTTATTATTTTACAAGGTGCTAGGAGATAATTAGAGGTTAGCTAGATGGATTAACCATTGGAAGAAAGAACATAAGCTTTAAACACTAGAAAGACCAAGTGTCACTACCTCATTAGATGTTAGACTTTTGACCAAGCTTATTTAACTTCCTAAAATCAAATTTTGACCAAAATTCCTTCATTTTTCTTGCTTCTTGGCCGAACCACTTGAGAAGAGAAACAAGAGAGAGTTCTTCAATTTTTGCTTCCAAACTTACTCAAATCTTGAGTTCTAGCCAATTAAATTGGAAACTACACTATACAAGTGCTCAACTAGGAAGCTTAAAGGAGTTGGTGGAGTGATTGTGGGAGGAAAGATACTAAGCTACCATTTTTCTTGAGTTTCCAAGGTATTTTGCCAAGAACTTTCCTCTTTGCTTCAATTAATTGCTAATTAGTGGCTTATAGTTGTTATAGATGTTGTTTTGTGGAAGATTTCATGGTTTGATCTAGAGTTATGTTAAATTTCAGTTTTAGGGTTTCAAATCTACCCTGTTTTTTCATTGTATATTCGTCCTTGAGAGAGACCAAATCAGCCCTTACTCAAAACATGAAAGTTGTTGATATTTGAGTTAGCTAGCTACTGCTAAAATTGCAGCTCAATCGGAGCACTGTACCTTGTGAAATGACCGAAATACCCTTGACTGCCCACAAGCCTTGTTTCATGGATAGTTTTCTGTCCTCTCTGAGATTTTGATTTTTGACCATAAAAATGCATGATTTGGCTTTGGAGGTCTTCATAAGGAATGTAGGTATATGCCTTGGTTTCGAAACTCCATAAGATTCGTTTCAATCCAATAAGTGTAGCTTCAGTTGTGGTTGTTATACCGAAAGGTGTATTTTATCGCCTATGATTTGTATGTGAAATTGTGGTTGAATTGGGATGAGATTTGGTGTTTGATTGTAGGATGGAAAGTGAAGAAATTAAAGGGAAATGCTGTCCATTTACTGTCTTGAAGTTTGAGTGATTAAAAGTGATATTGGAAATGTGATTTTGTGATGCTTTGGACTTATTTTGTTTGGACATACTTAGGTCCACTTTAATGGTGTTATTTGAGCTAGATTTCATTTGAACTTGTACATTTTCGCATGGTGAATGTGACAACCATTTTAAACATGATACTTAGATACAAATGTCAAGTTTTGAACTTCAAATATTTACTCATTTTCTTTCCGAAACAAAGAAGAGTTGTATAGGGTTTTTCGATCGCAAAACCTAATTTTATCAAGCGAGACTTTAGGTGTGAATTTAGGGTTTGTTTATCTTCCTTTTCATATGATTTTACCCAAAACACTTGTTATACATTATTTCTTTGCATATGTGTTAGTTTCGAGCCAAACAAAAATCTTTGCGAAAATTTGAAACAAATGCTTTTCATATCCAGCCGTGTATTCGGCCAAGTCTTGGCCGAATTGCTAGCTGGATTGATAGGAGAAGAAGAAAAAAATTGGGATTGCTCATTGCCTTGAATCCGGCCGGATATTCGGCCTAGTTCTGGCTGGATTGTGATGTGACACTATTCATTTGTTTTTCGATGGAATTTTCTAAAAACTTTTTTTTGAGTATAGTTTTGTGGTTGGTTTGGGGAAACTCTTACTTACCCATGTCCTTTGATCTAAATGTACTCTTTTCATTTTAAAACTCATATTTATACATTTTCCTAGTAATTATTCGGATTTTCTTTGATTCACCTAAATCTTTGATGGTGGAACCATAATGTGTTTCTTGGTTACTCTTAGGGTTCCTTGGTGATTGAAAGTATCACCCAAAAGAATATTTTGGACGTTCTTTTGTTTAAATAGGTGAGTGCTCTTTGTTTGTTATGTTTTCATTAACTATATGATTTGTTGTGGTGGATATTTGATTACATGATAAATTTTTGTTAAAAATGAATTTTGCTAGGTGAGTGTGTACTTTATCGCACTCGACCTAAATGAAATGTGACATTTTCAATGTTTAAGTGATTAAATGTTAGTTGTGCATGAATGTAAGCCTTTTGGTTGAATTGGGCCCTTACCCTTCGTTGCCAGTCGACTCGAGCTAAAAGCGGACTTGGTCGGGCTATTTGGTGATCTTGGGTGAAAGTTTGGTATACTCGAGTATTACCACGTTGTCGGGTGGAGTCTGGCCAATGTCCAAAAGGGGGAAGAATGAAATGAATGAACGAGTGACAATATCAATGGAGGGGTTTTCACTTACAAAATGCATTTTAAAATGATTGGAGGAATAAGCAAATGAAAGGTGAATGAAAGAACGAAAGGCTCCATGTGAGCATGTATCCTTTTAATGAATGTGTTATCATTGCTTTATATTGTAAATATTTTCTGGTTTACTTGTTATTACATGACTAATGTCCTTGTTTAAGTTGATTATGTGTCTGGAACCTCACTGAGCTTTTAACTCATTCCATTAGTTTTGTTTTTCTTAACAGGGGATGCGAGCAAAAACGAGAGATCTGTACAGACTAGCCTAGTCTAGTTCTTTTGAATTTTTGTAATGGTTCTCGCCCTAGTGCTTGACAAGGGTTGGATGTATGAAGAATTGATAACCTTTGTATATTTGAGTTGTATCCCTTTTGAGATAGAAATGTATATAAGTTTGGAATTATTGTTACACTTGTTCTGGTGGTCTTATTTTCATTTTTACTTGAGGTGTATGAGTGAGTCCCGACGAGAAATGGGCAGGCGGCCCGCTAAACCCTGGAGTACGCCCTAGGGAGAGGTGGGATTGGCATAATATTATTGGTAGAAAATGAATCATTTTGACTATAATTGGTGAAAAATGCTTTTAAGTGATTAAATGAGGTTTTTATCACTTTTTACTTGGATTTTGTGCATTTTGACAGTTTTGACACATTTTCGTATTTCGGCTATAACTTGAGCTACAGTGATCGGATTAAGATGATTCCTAAAACAATTTGAAAATAAGAGATAGATCTACAACTTTTGTTAAGACATCTGAATCCAGTTTGAAGGTTTTCCAGGTCAAAAAACCGAATTACAGTAGCCAATTTCTATTGGTCAAAGTTGAAACAGGGCATTGAGCAGTCAAGGGTATTTCAGTCATTTCTCAACCTACACAGATCCAAATGAGGTGATTCTTAATGCATTGGAAGGCTAACTCAAAGAGTTTTGGTTAAGAGTTAAATCAGCTTATATCATCAAGAAAAGTTCAGTTGAAGTTGAGGAAAAGTTTGAACCGAAAGTGCACAAAAAGTCACTGTAGCAATCCGGCCAGAACTTGGCCGGATTTCTGGCCGAATAGTTGTTAGAAAAAGCTGTTCTCTATGCGGACAACTTGTTTTCAACTCCAAAAGTCACAGCTGTGACGCCCCCACATCTTCCTAAGGAGAACCAAAGGGTAACCGCGGGACGCCTGCACAACTCTAGCCAGGATTCAGGCAAATTCTGTTCAAGCTTAATGTAGTACTAAGCATCACAACCAAATAATGAAAGGTAATTGATGCGGAAGCATTCAATCTTAACAACATTTAACAATTATCCAACCCTTGCATCGAGTTTCCAAAATATATCTTAAATCCCAAAATAATAACAGTCATAATGCCTAGTCAAATACATCGAAATTCTATTACAAAAATACATCAAAAGGGGAATTCCTTCGAGTCCCATTCCAAACTTATTTTTGCTAAGGAAAACAAATCTACAGGGTGAGCAAAATGCTCGTGAGGCCAAGAACACACATGCAAGCACATAGTCCAAATAACAAACCCAAGTAACAGGTTAAATGAGAATATACATGAAATTCACAATTCTAGTGAAATATAAACAGAAACAATTCAAGGATATGGTAGCTCTTAGGAGCTAAGTCCCACTTGCTTTGCCGATGTCATTCGTATATCTTCTCGCGATGACACTCCGTCAACCGGGTCGGTATTTCCATTCCGTAGATCACGACTTACTTCCCTCCGTTCACTATACACCTCCCCGGGTCCGCAAGACATTTATGAGGCAATACTCCATGAGTATGCCAAGCAAGACCTCTTATTAGGTCAAGCTTAATTATCTCATGGCTCGTCAAGGTTCCCGACCAAACCAATGCCGGCTCGAGTCCAAGGTCGGCCTATGAGTTTGGGCGTCCCCCATGTACATTTGGGTGTCGAGGAGATTCACTACAACGACGTATGCAGCCATAGCATACTATTTTATGTTTAGCAAGAATTTGAAACATTCTAATATCCATGTTATATCCAACAGGTCATTCATTACATGTCAAGCAAGTCATTCACAATTATTAGTTTCGATTGAGAACGAGTGCGATAAAATACACACTCGACTCCATTTTCAAAACTTAAATCATTGGTAACAAGTAGACATGTATCAAGTTCACAGGAGTTCAAGTAAACATGCACTTGACACTCACCAATATAAGTAATGAGGAAGAAATGTCATTCAGAGCTGTAGGCGTTCACTGTGGGATCCTCTTGAAGGTCCTCTTGTGTGCCTGAGCAATTAATAATGGGCTATTACTGATAATTCCAAATGATAGGGAAGGTCGTACACTAGTACGATATTAGAGTATATTTCAAAAATCGAGCCAAGGTTTCCCTTTAAAAATCGAGACTCAATAGGGTTATAAATATAGAGTAAAAACGGATCATTATCATTAAAATCATTGGATGGGAACGAGTACGTGCAAATAGGTTTCAAGACGAACGACCGAAATCGGAACAGGACAGGCCACGTCACTATCCGGCCGGGTTCTGGCCGGATTGGAGGTAGAGACCAACCTCCTTTTTTTTCAACAAATCTAGCCAAATATCCAGCGAAGAACTTGCCGGATTCTGGTGAGAAGTTTTCTGCGCGAATTTCTTTCAAACAGCCAAAGTTTTTTATTTTTGGGGTATTTTTTTGAAAAATCATAACTCACTTCCAGATTGTCCAAAATTAGAAAATTTGGTACCGTTGGAAACATCTTTCAAAGTGTCAAAGTTTCTAGAAGACATCTTTCTATGAATCCATGTGGAAGAAATTCAAATTTTGATTTGAAATTGATAATTTGAGTTATCAAGATAGATTTAAGTTGGTTTTTGGCCAAGTTTGAAAATTCGGCAAAATTCACTCAATTTGAATTAGTCTTTGAAATTTGGAATTCTATTAGAGCTATAATCCAAGTTTAAAACAAATCAAGTGGGAAAAGAATTGAAGTTTTGAGTACCAAGATATGGTGATCCAAAGTTACCAAAATTTCTTTTTTAAACAAAGGTTTTTCAAAGTGTAAACCATAGACTTTGGGAGTTTAGTTGTACATTGAAACGACCTTGAAATAGCACCAAATTTAGTATGATTATATTACCATATAAGGGCTATCCCTCTACCAAATTTCATAGATAAATAAGCGTGGAAAGTTGGTTAACCAAATCACCAAAGTTCCAAAATTTCAAGGCAAATCTGCGTTGTGAGTTCCGTTTTCCGTTTTCAAGACATTTGGCCTACACAAGATCAGGACATTCAATTAACCGAAAGAAGGTTGTGTTCAACACTGGGTCAGTTTCGAACTGTGGTCACAACTCACTCAATTCAACTTGGAATTGAGCGTGGTTGGTGGCGTTGGAAAACACATTCATAAGGTTACAATTTTCCAGAAGAAACCATTTTCAAAATCCATCCACAACTAGCCCACATTTGATAATCAATTTGTAGTTCATGTTCTGCCCTGTAGTGAACCAACGAAATAGGACAGCAATTTTTAAACGAATGGTTTGGCTCACACAAGTGAAACCAGGACGTGCCTTTTATACCCATGGAAAGCTGGGAATGTATAGTTTCCAATTCCGCAAACAGCACTTGATTTTGATATCGGAGCAAAGAGTTATGGCCGAAACAACAGGACTGCCTGGCAATCCTGGAAAATTTTCCAGTTTTACTATCCTTTAGAAATCAATACATTTGGCCAACTAAACCATATTATTTTTCAACAAAACTTTATACACTATCCATATAACATGTCTACATCATAAATAAGCCATTAAAACCTCAAAAAATTCGCACCAAAGTGCACGAACATGGCAGGGGTAAAATGGTCATTTTTGCTCATAGCACCTTCCTTGAGTTTCTACCCACAATATAACATTATCCCACTAATTTAAGCACTAAACCAACATTAATAACATCATCATACATCAAGTCAGTCCATCCAACCAAAGTGGGAGTTCATAGATCCCACACAACAATTTTTTCAACATAAACAAGCTACCCACATGCATGCATGAGTTTATATGTGCACTACTACTTCCATAAAGTAAGATTTGAAGGGTTGATCATCACTTACTCTCCTAATTGTGCAAGGCAGAAATTTTCGGCCCTCCTTAACTCAAGAAAACCGTGGAAAGTAGCTCTCTTTTGTAGTTTAAGATGATCACCAAGTGTTTAGCTAAGTGTGGGTGAAATTTGAGGTGAAATGGAGAAGATTTGGTGAAGGAAATGAAGAGGAAATTGAAGAACTTTGGTGTTGTTTTCTTGGCTTGGTGGCCGGCCAAATGAGAGAGAAAAGAGAGGGAGTGTTTGTTCAAATGAAACTTCCAAGAGAAGCTTTAATGTGTGGCCCATGTTTACCCAAAGTCAACTCTCCTTCGCTTGCACACGTGCGCATTTTGTGCTCGATTCCTCTCGAGTTTATTTCACTAGTGTACTAAACCTTTAATGCACTTATATTCATATAAATATTATTCACTATTAATTGTCCCAAAATAAGGGTCTAAAGTCCCTCAATAAAATCGTGCGTGTAAAAACGCGTATTTCCAATTTAAACGCGATACAGTGGAATCTCCAAGAATTTCTTATAATGCTAGTACCGCTAACCGTCACTTGAATACTTAAACATAAAATACCTATTTTAAAACAATTGTGCAAGCCTCTAATTTTCCAAGCTTATTGTACTCCCAAATCAGCTATAATATCCAAACGCGTATTTACTATTCCCGCTTAACGAGCTTCCAAAATTAAAATTTTCAACATGCTACTTTAAAAATATAATAAATCTATAAATCCATGTAATTAGGTCTAATGAGATTAGAAAATAATATTCGGAGCAAAAGGGAAATTAAATATTTAAATAAAATCGAAATGGAATTTAAAATATTAAATTTTGTGAGTCCTCACATCCTCTCCCCCTTAAAAAAATTTTGCCCTCGAAATTTTTCTTGATTGGTGAACAGGTCTGGATACTTTTCTCGAATTATTTTTTCGACCTCCCAAGTCGCTTCCTCTAGCCCATGGTTCTTCCAGAGAACTTTTACTAGTGGTATCTATTTATTTCACCTTTCTATCCAGAAACTTAACCGGTTTCTCCTCATAGGTCAATGTCTCATCGATCTCGATACTTTCTGGTTGTAAGACATGTGAAGGGTCTGGATGATACTTCTTAAGTATAGACACATGGAACACATTATGAATTCGAGATAGACTCGGTGGCAATTCCAACTTGTACGCTACCTGTCCCACGCGCTGGATAACCTTATAAGGCCCTACAAACCTCGGTTGTAGTTTTTTTCCCTTTCCAGACATCAAACTTGTTTTCAAAGGCGTGATCTTAAGAAACACTAGATCTCCAACCGCAAATTCCAAATCCTTTCTCCGATTATTTGTGTAGCTCTTTTGACGGCACTGTGCGGTTTGAATTCTCTGGCGTACCAACTTTACCTTTTCATTAGCTTCCTCAATCCAAGACACTGTGGTCGAGTCTAAGATCTTCCGTTCACCTATTTCATCCCAACAAATTGGAGACCTACATTTCAGACCATAAAGCGCTTCATACGGAGCCATTTGTATAGAGGAGTGGAAACTATTGTTATAGACAAATTCTACCAAAGTTAAAAACTTACTCCAACTTTTCCCAAAATCTAGAACACAAGTCCTCAACATGTCCTCAAGGGTCTGAATTGTCCTCTCAGACTGTCCATCGGTCTGAGGATGATAAGTGGTACTAAGATTTAGTTTAGTCCCCAACACTTCTTGCATCTTTTGTCAGAACCTCGAAATAAATCTCGGGTCTCTATCCGACACGATACTTACAGGTACTCCATGTAACCTGATAATCTCATCCACATACAGCTTAGCTAACTTCTCCAATAGGTACTTCATGTTAATCGGCAGAAAGTGATCCAATCAGTCTATCCACTATTACCCAAATAGCATCCTGGCCTCTCTATGTCCTCGGTAATCCTGATACAAAATTCATAGTGATGTTCTTCCATTTCCACTCAGGTATTTCTAGAGGTTGCAAAAGTCCTGATAGTTTCTGATGCTCGGCTTTAACCTGTTGACAGACCAAGCAAGTCTGAACAAATTGGGCAATCTCCCTCCTCATACTCTCCCACCAATATATGTGACGCCCCCACTTCTCCCTAAGGCGAACCAAAGGGTATCCGCGGGACGCCTGCCCAGCTCTCGCCAGGGCTCAAGCAATTTCCGTCCAAGTTAATACAATCAGTGCGTAAGCTTTCAAGCTTATCAATATTCAACATCTGCCGAATCATTACATCGAAATCTCGAAATACATCAATATTCAAAATATACATCAATCACAAGTCTAGCCCCAAAGTGTAACGGAAACCCTAAAACAAGAGTACGCCAAGAGGGGTTTCTCCAACATTTCTCCAAGTCCAATCCTGTTAAGGAAAACAAATCTATAGGGTGAGCAAAACGCTCGTGAGGCCAAGAACACACATGCAAGCACTTTGTTCAAATAGCAATCCCAAATTCATTAAATAAAACAGGATATTTCATTAATCAATCATTCGAGCAGGAAAAGTAAATCAGAAACAATTCAAGGATATAGTAGCTCTCAGGAGCTAGGTTCCACTCGCTCTGTCGATGTCATTCGTATACTTTCCCGCGTTGACCCTCCTGTCAACCAGGTCGGTAATTCCATTTCCGTAGATCACTACTTTCTTTCCTCCGTCCACCGTACACCCCAAGGGCCCACAATGTCCATTATTGGGCGATACTCAACGAGTATGCCAAGCAAGATCTCTTATTAGGTCGAGCTTATATGTATCTCATGGCTCGCCCAAATCCCCGACCAAACCCATTGCTGGCTCGAGTCTAAGGACGGCCTATGAGTTTGGGCGTCCCCCATTCATTTGAAAGTCGAGGAGGTTCACTCCAACGACATAAGCATTCATGACATAACATTGCATTTCATTCATTCATTCAATACATTTCATTCATTCATTTGAAATTAGAACGAGTGCGATAAAGTACGCACCTGCCCTTATTTTTAAAACTTTCAACAAATACCACAAATAAACAAGTATCAAAATTCACACACTTGACACTCACCGAGCAATTCAATAAGAATTATTTTCTGGGAGTTCAAGTGTCCACGGTGAGATCCTCTTGAAGGTCTCCTTGTGCGCCTGGCAATTAACAGTGGATAATCACACAATTAACCCACTTATCAAGAAGATTGTACACTAGTACAATCTAAGGATTATTTCGCAAAAAGGAACCTCAATTACACGTAAATCGAGGTTCAACTTGCCTTTTATTATGTACAATATTATTTGAGTTTTTATCATGAAAATCGTAAGCAAAACGTTTTAAGAATATCAAAAGAATAAAGAGTTCTTGAAAAACTCTATTTCTTTGAAATTGGAAAATTTTTCAGTTTTATGATGAATCCTTGAAAAATCGTAACTCGCTCGGTATAAGTCGAGAATTGGAAAACTTTATACCGTTGGAAACCTCTTAGAGAGTACTATAAGTTCCTAGAAGACACTTTTCCATGAATCGAAGTGAAAAGTGGTCAAAAATGAGCTTGAAGACGCAGGGTGGGTTTTCATGGCAGAATTAAGTTGGATTTCGGCCAACTTTGGAAATTCGGCACGATTCACACGTTGCAAACCGGCCTCTGAAATTTGCAGCTCAATTAGTGTTGCAAGTGAAGTTTATAACAAAACAAGCGGATCAAGAATCGGAGTTTCGAGTACCGAGATACGGTAGCCCGAAGTTGAGCAAATTCAAGACTGGATGAGAATTTTCTAGATTTGAACCTCTAACTTAAGTAATTCAATTGGGCATCGAAACGAACTTGAATTGGCACTAAATTGGCAGTATTTCAATACTATATGGAAAGTATCTCTCTATCGAATTTCGGGGAAAAATACTTTCGGCAAGGCAGTTAATTAGCCAACCAAAGTTCAAGAAAAATCCTAAGGCAATCTGCCTTTGACTTTCATTTTCCAAATTTCCAATCGTTTAACCAAGAAAGTTATCCAACCATGGTTCATTTGTGAAATAAAGGCCTAAGAAACATCCATAATACCTTTGGTAAGTGTTTAATATCAAGAACATCAACTAACAAGTTCACTCCAAGATTTTGTTCCAAACCAGTCCAAACATTAGGGTTTTCCAAAACAGAGCAGTCCACTTGTTTCAGTCACAACTCAGTCAATATAGCTCGAAATCGAGCATGGCTTACGCTGTTGGAAAATACATTCATAGAGTTAAAATATCACAGAAGAAATCGTTACCAAATTCGGCACCCATCTGGTTCAAAATCGGGCATCAAGTTGCTGCCTGAACACTTCATTCCAGATGAACAGAGCAACAGGACAGCGAATTTAAAACATTTGGTTCGGCTTGCTCACAAAGAATCAGAACGTGCATTATATACCAAATTAAAGCTAGGAATGTCTAGTTTCAAACGCCACCGACGGCACATGATTTCGACATCCGAGGACAGAGTTATAGCCAAAATACTACTGCTGGTCAGAGACATACGCGAATCAGTTTTCCAGATTTGCTGGTTTCTCAAAAAAATTCATTTGCTCAATCAAACCTCAATATTTTCCAATGAAATTTTCCACACCTCTAATACATCATATAGGCATCCAATTCAAGCCATTAGTTCATTAAAAACTGGCCTTAAAATGGCCGAACATGGCAGGGGCAAAATCGGAAGTTTTTGCTTCTTACACCCAATGAAGTTTCTACTAATTACCCACCACTAATGCATCATTATAACCACTAAACCAACAATATAATCACCATCACTCATCAAATCAGCAACAAAAACCCAAGTGTGGGAATTCAAAGAGCCCACAATCACATTTTTACACCATATACAAGCTAACCAAATGCATGCATGAACTTAACAAGGTAAGATAGCTTCCAAACTTCAAGTTTCCAAGAGTGGATCATCACTTACTTTGGGTTGGTGTTCAATCAGAAATTTCGGCCCTCTATTACCCCAGAAAAACCGTGATTTCCAGCCCTTGTTTGCAGCTCAAAATGATCCTCAAGTGTCAAGCTAGGTGTGGTGCAAGTTTGGTTAAATTTGGAGATGATTTGGGGTGGTTTTGAGTGAGATTAGTGAGCAGAAATTTTGAAGCAAATGTGTTAGAGAGAGGAGGGTGTTTGGTCGGCTGTGAGGAGAGAGAAAATGGAGGGAAATCTGACTTCCTTTAGCTTCCAAGAGAAGGTGAAATAAGTGGTGGTAATTCACCCAAAAGTCAACTCTCATTAGGGGCCGTTTGGTGCGATTACGGCTTGATTTCCTCGCGCGTTTGGTTCACTAGTGCACTAAACCTCCAAGGCATATATATTCATGTAAATATTATTCACTCTTAATTGTCCCGAAATAAGGGTCTAAAGTCCCTCAATTGAAGTCGCGCGTGAAAACGCGTACCGTCAAATTTAACGTTATAACGCGAAACTTCCGAGAAATTCTTATAACGATTGCACTATTAACTATCACTTGAATATTTATTCATAAGATTACCTATTTTAGGACCATAGTACAAGTCTCCAATATTCCAAGCTTATTGTGCTACTACGCGGATAAAATCTCCAAGTACTATTCACTATTTTTACTAAACGCGCTCTAGGAAATTAATTTTCGAAACGAATCATTTTAAAAATATAACGAAGTTATATTACCATGTATTTAGGTTCAATAGGTCTAGAAAATAATACTCGGAATAAATGAACAAGTAAATAATTAAATAAGCTCAAATTAGGGTTTTAATAGGAGTTTTACGAGTCTTTACATGAGTCGAGTATTAACTCCGCAAATCTCCAATAAATTTGTATCCATGCGTCTTTTGGAAAACTATCCACGCGTGAGTAATATATGCTCACCTAGAACTTATTCACCTTTGATTCTCGATTAACTTTTCTTAATCTGCTATTGTCCGTTCTTAATTTCCCCAGGATAATCATACTCTCGAATACAATATCACCTTGAAACACTCGTGTTCATTATTTCTCACTTAAACAATCCTTCCGAAAATTGAAGTTGTTAACGGGACATTTCAAAAACATAATGAAGACATTATTCCATACGAATGGATTTAAAATGGTCGTAATAAATTATTTGGGAGAAACAGGTGGTTAAATACTTAATTAAACGGTTAATATTTGATAAAAATAAGAAATTTTTCGGGTCCTCACATCCTCCCCTCCTTAAAAGGAATTTCGTCCTCGAAATTCAAACTTAGAAAAATATCACATCCCTCAATAGTCATGCTTAGCAAGTTAGTCAATAACTTACACTTTCCAATTCTTATCTCATAGTTTCTATCCGCCCAATTAACAATCAAGTTTTTGATCACCAAAATGCAATTTAACTTCCCAATCGGATAGTAGCTTAAGTGGCTTCCTGTCTACCTCATATAGGAAATGTTTGTACTTCTTTAATGCGAATATCACAGCCACTAACTCCAAATCATGAGTTGGCTACTTTCTCTCGTGATATCTTAACTTTCCAGAAGTATGCACAATCACCTCGTCATGCATCAGTAGTATACATTGTAAACTATCATTTGAAACATCTATATAAATCACAATACTGCCTCCTCAGCTTGGTAAGGCTAACACAAGTGCATCGATTAAACATTTTTTTTTTCCACTTTCAAAATTCCTCCTCACATTTAAAATCCCACATAACTTGCCAAGTCTTGCACTCTTAGAAAATTCCTTGATCAAACCAAAGGAAAGGTTCGACTACCATCAAGAACTCCAAATTTCGGTAGGATTTTCTAGTCGTTTCCTCTTAAACAACTTCTACTGTAGTTGAGTCAACAATAATTCCTTCCTTAGATATTGTATAACCTAGAAAGGCTATTTCCTTCCAGTCGAACTCACATTTGCCGAACTTAACGAAAGTTTGTGCATTCTTGGGGTTTGTAAAACATCTCCAAGTACCTTTCATGATCTTCTCAAACCTTAGAGTATACCGATATATCATCAATAATGCTACCACAGATTAATCCAATTACGATCTAAAACCCCAATGCATTCAGGTCATAGTTGCTACTAGTGCATTGGTCAACCCAATGGCGTAATTGAAAGTTCAAAGTGTCTCTTTCTTGAATTGGAGGTGATTTTAACACATCAGTCTCTAGAGTCCTCAACTGGTAATAGCTCTACTTTAAATTCAACTTGAATAATATCACGGCTCCTTGCCATTGGTCGAAATTTTCCGACTACGTGAGACAATGGAGCATTTGCTCTTAGTGGACACATCGTTCAAGTCTCGTTATTGTATATATATATATATATACCCTCAAGTTTCCATTCCAAATGTGATATCTGACTCCTCAATCATTATGCTCGGAAATCTACCAAAGATTTTCTTTCACTAACCCAAGTCTCACAGTATTAATATATCAAATTGGTAACCAAACATTGGATTCCAACTTCAACACCAAGCTCCCGATTTGGTCACGGTCCCTAGTCGCCTCCAGACCTTAGGGTGGTCTATATTCTCAAGCACAACCTCGACCATGTCTAATACCGTTCGTGTCTTATGATAAGTCTAAAAGTGTGAGCAAGATTTTGAATATACATGTAAGTCGTAAAACAAATCAAAAGCGGAGTAAAGTTTCATATGTCATAATGATCATAATAGGTACATCAAGTTGGAATAGATTTATCAAATCATTTCAAAAGGAAAAAGGGAAACAATAAGATCGTAGCAAAACGTGCCAAATTGCCAAGATACAAAACAAAAGACCTTTCCCTTTTCCACAAGGTTAAATTTCCAAAAGTGCTAGTCTAGTCTAGGGTACTACAACCCCTATCCCTCGAGTGTAGTCAAAACATCCTCACTCGTAAAACTTTCACTACTAGAACCCCCTTCATAAACATTAGTACTAATTACTTCCATCTGGCACTTGATTGCTTTATAGCGGCCTAGCTGGCTGTTGAGTATTTTCTCTTTTTGATAGGATTACCAGGGCAATTCGAAAACTTATGCTCGGTACTACCGCACTTAAAACATTTTCCTTGCTTTCTCCAGCACTCGGCCTCAACGTGGTTAACCTTGCCGCAGTATCCACAATGTGCATGAGAAGTGGCGGCTTGGCCAGTTCGAGGATTTTCTTTGCATTTCTTCTCTAATTCTACATTCTGGCGTAGTAATTCAATTTTCTCTGCATATTCTTGTTTCCACCGTCCTTCCCAGTACTCAGCTAGTTTTCTTTGAAATTCTACCTCATTTCGAAGAATATCCATTTCCTTAAGCATTTCCTCCAAAGTTGTCATCTTGCCGGTTGGTTTAAGTCAAATGCTAGCCTGCCAGGTAGATCAGAGGATCAAAATAAGTAACTATTCATAATGGAAGCTCGAGTCATGGTACTCTTTCATTCTTTTGCTTATAAGTTACCCCGGGATACCAATCTTAACTATCCTCTGCTTAATACGGCGAGTTCTTAAGTCTCCAAGAGATTGTTATCATTACTTACAAACATAACCAGATGCAGGGACCATATTCCTTAATATAAAATTTTCAAGTCTTAGTTCACTCTCCAATACTTACTTATAAGTTACTCGAGAAGAAACTCTAATATCTTGTTTTCACTAGTACCTTATTTGATTCCCTTAAATCGATCCTACTATTTCGAGATTAGATTCTCCGTGAAACTTAGATGGAGCGAACTTCAAGAATTGCTCAACTCCTCAACCTTACTTGGTTCTTAGGTTGGTTGATTGGTTTAGGGTTTTAGTGCTCCACTAATCATGCTAGGGCATCAATCGTCTGATTAATAGCAATAACTACACGATTATTTTCATTCATTTCTAGGGTTTTGATCCAGTCCAGCAGTCACTCTATAATCGTCTCCTTGAGCTTGGGGTTGCTTAATCCCTCACCCTCACTCCTTTTCACTCTTTTGGTCACCCATAAATTTAACATATTTAAAGGCATGACATAAAGTGAGTGCATATAAACGGAGTTTGAAAAGTGATACCTTTATCACGCCAACAAATACAAGAATAAAAAGGGAAGATACCAAAATAATCGCAAATGGGTACAACCCAATCATGGATTTGAAATCATGAAACAGTAAAGTCAATCATGCCATGAGTAACGTTTAATTGCCTCAAAAGGTAGGAAACATTGTGAAACAAGATACAAAATGCAAAGGCCTTTAAGCGAGTGCCACCCCTTCTATCTTTGGCAAAACTATTAAAATAGTTTAAATCACTAACTTAGTGATTGGCGGAGCCAAAAGTCTTAATTACCTCCGTAGGATCATTTCCATTTCCAGCACTAGGAGTTTTAAATCTCATGTCCCTTATCGAATATCTTGTCATTCTCCACTTGTTCAACCAAGATAATACACCCAGCCATCGACTTATCCATCATGTCTTTAATTTCGGACACTACCCCACAAGTCGATTCTTAGCTTTTTAAAGCTTCTCACAAGGAGCTTTTGTCTTCCTCGCTCCTTAAATATCTCAATCTCCACTTCAGGAATTCTAGTAGTCTAGACATCCACAATCGCCCTCGGTTCTCGATTATCCCCTTGAATCACCCTATTTTCCTCAAATAGCCACTTCCGATGATCGGCCACTATAAACACTCCATTACTTGGGCACGAGTAAGTCCTTTGGAAATAACATATCATACTAGTTCGGCGAGTTGGATCACACTTCCAACGAGCCCTTCCCTAGGCCCTTCACGGCCATGGTTACCATAACGCGTCTCCAAGACGGTGCAATGCCACCATTACTTTCCGTAACTTACAACTAAGATTAAAAGCTTAAATGGGACCAAATACACTGAATAAACTGGATTTGATCACCCCATATTATCCCACATGTATCACACAAGATTAAGACTCCTTATCATCCACTAATCCAAACCTAAGTTCTAGTTTTCGTTCCCACGAGCAGTCACTTAACTTTCCAACCAGTTCCACAGTCCGGCATCCTAAACATTTAAGCCTAGGATACACTACAGAGATCTAAAGCCTAAGCTCTGATACCAACTGTGACGCCCCCACTTCTCCCTAAGGCGAACCAAAGGGTATCCGCGGGACGCCTGCCCAGCTCTCGCCAGGACTCAAGCAATTTCCGTCCAAGCTTAATACAACACTAGACGTTACGATTAAATACCATAAATACAATCAGTGCGTAAGCTTTCAAGCTTATCAATATTCAACATCTGCCCAATCATTACATCGAAATCTCGAAATACATCAATATTCAAAATATACATCAATCACAAGTCTAGCCCCAAAGTGTAACGGAAACCCTAAAACAAGAGTACGCCAAGAGGGGTTTCTCCAACATTTCTCCAAGTCCAATCCTGTTAAGGAAAACAAATCTATAGGGTGAGCAAAACGCTCGTGAGGCCAAGAACACACATGCAAGCACTTTGTTCAAATAGCAATCCCAAATTCATTAAATAAAACAGGATATTTCATTAATCAATCATTCGAGCAGGAAAAGTAAATCAGAAACAATTCAAGGATATAGTAGCTCTCAGGAGCTAAGTTCCACTCGCTCTGTCGATGTCATTCGTATACTTTCCCGCATTGACCCTCCTGTCAACCGGGTCGGTATTTCCATTTCCGTAGATCACCACTTTCTTTCCTCCGTCCACCGTACACCCCAAGGGCCCACAATGTCCATTATTGGGCGATACTCAACGAGTATGCCAAGCAAGACCTCTTATTAGGTCGAGCTTATATGTATCTCATGGCTCGCCCAAATCCCCGACCAAGCCCATTGCTGGCTCGAGTCTAAGGACGGCCTATGAGTTTGGGCGTCCCCCATTCATTTGAAAGTCGAGGAGGTTCACTCCAACGACATAAGCATTCATGACATAACATTGCATTTCATTCATTCATTCAATACATTTCATTCATTCATTTGAAATTAGAACGAGTGCGATAAAGTACGCACCCGCCCTTATTTTTAAAACTTTCAACAAATACCACAAATAAACAAGTATCAAAATTCACACACTTGACACTCACCGAGCAATTCAATAAGAATTATTTTCTGGGAGTTCAAGTGTCCACGGTGAGATCCTCTTGAAGGTCTCCTTGTGCGCCTGGCAATTAACAGTGGATAATCACACAATTAACCCACTTATCAAGAAGATTGTACACTAGTACAATCTAAGGATTATTTCGCAAAAAGGAACCTCAATTACACGTAAATCGAGGTTCAACTTGCCTTTTATTATGTACAATATTATTTGAGTTTTTATCATGAAAATCGTAAGCAAAACGTTTTAAGAATATCAAAAGAATAAAGAGTTCTTGAAAAACTCTATTTCTTTGAAATTGGAAAATTTTTCAGTTTTATGATGAATCCTTGAAAAATCGTAACTCGCTCGGTATAAGTCGAGAATTGGAAAACTTTATACCGTTGGAAACCTCTTAGAGAGTACTATAAGTTCCTAGAAGACACTTTTCCATGAATCGAAGTGAAAAGTGGTCAAAAATGAGCTTGAAGACGCAGGGTGGGTTTTCATGGCAGAATTAAGTTGGATTTCGGCCAACTTTGGAAATTCGGCACGATTCACACGTTGCAAACCGGCCTCTGAATTTGCAGCTCAATTAGTGTTGCAAGTGAAGTTTATAACAAAACAAGCGGATCAAGAATCGGAGTTTCGAGTACCGAGATACGGTAGCCCGAAGTTGAGCAAATTCAAGACTGGATGAGAATTTTCCAGATTTGAACCTCTAACTTAAGTAATTCAATTGGGTATCGAAACGAACTTGAATTGGCACTAAAATTGGCAGTATTTCAATACTATATGGAAAGTATCTCTCTATCGAATTTCGGGGAAAAATACCTTCGGCAAGGTAGTTAATTAGCCAACCAAAGTTCAAGAAAAATCCTAAGGCAATCTGCCTTTGACTTTCATTTTCCAAATTTCCAATCGTTTAACCAAGAAAGTTATCCAACCATGGTTCATTTGTGAAATAAAGGCCTAAGAAACATCCATAATACCTTTGGTAAGTGTTTAATATCAAGAACATCAACTAACAAGTTCACTCCAAGATTTTGTTCCAAACCAGTCCAAACATTAGGGTTTTCCAAAACAGAGCAGTCCACTTGTTTCAGTCACAACTCAGTCAATATAGCTCGAAATCGAGCATGGCTTACGCCGTTGGAAAATACATTCATAGAGTTAAAATATCACAGAAGAAATCGTTTCCAAATTCGGCACCCATCTGGTTCAAAATCGGGCATCAAGTTGCTGCCTGAACACTTCATTCCAGATGAACAGAGCAACAGGACAGCGAATTTAAAACATTTGGTTCGGCTTGCTCACAAAGAATCAGAACGTGCATTATATACCAAATTAAAGCTAGGAATGTCTAGTTTCAACGCCACCGACGGCACATGATTTCGACATCCGAGGACAGAGTTATAGCCAAAATACTACTGCTGGTCAGAGACACACGCGAATCAGTTTTCCAGATTTGCTGGTTTCTCAAAAAAATTCATTTGCTCAATCAAACCTCAATATTTTCCAATGAAATTTTCCACACCTCTAATACATCATATAGGCATCCAATTCAATCCATTAGTTCATTAAAAACTGGCCTTAAAATGGCCGAACATGGCAGGGCAAAATCGGAAGTTTTTGCTTCTTACACCCAATGAAGTTTCTACTAATTACCCACCACTAATGCATCATTATAACCACTAAACCAACAATATAATCACCATCACTCATCAAATCAGCAACAACAACCCAAGTGTGGGAATTCAAAGAGCCCACAATCACATTTTTACACCATATACAAGCTAACAAAATGCATGCATGAACTTAACAAGGTAAGATAGCTTTCAAACTTCAAGTTTCCAAGAGTGGATCATCACTTACTTTGGGTTGGTGTTCAATCAGAAATTTCGGCCCTCTATTACCCCAGAAAAACCGTGATTTCCAGCCCTTGTTTGCAGCTCAAAATGATCCTCAAGTGTCAAGCTGGTGTGGTGCAAGTTTGGTTAAATTTGGAGATGATTTGGGGTGGTTTTGAGTGAGATTAGTGAGCAGAAATTTTGAAGCAAATGTGTTAGAGAGAGGAGGGTGTTTGGTCGGCTGTGAGGAGAGAGAAAATGGAGGGAAATCTGACTTCCTTTAGCTTCCAAGAGAAGGTGATATAAGTGGTGGTAATTCACCCAAAAGTCAACTCTCATTAGGGGCCGTTTGGTGCGATTACGGCTTGATTTCCTCGCGCGTTTGGTTCACTAGTGCACTAAACCTCCAAGGCATATATATTCATGTAAATATTATTCACTCTTAATTGTCCCGAAATAAGGGTCTAAAGTCCCTCAATTGAAGTCGCGCGTGAAAACGCGTACCGTCAAATTTAACGTTATAACGCGAAACTTCCGAGAAATTCTTATAACGATTGCACTATTAACTATCACTTGAATATTTATTCATAAGATTACCTATTTTAGGACCATAGTACAAGTCTCCAATATTCCAAGCTTATTGTGCTACTACGCGGATAAAATCTCCAAGTACTATTCACTATTTTTACTAAACGCGCTCTAGGAAATTAATTTTCGAAACGAATCATTTTAAAAATATAACGAAGTTATATTACCATGTATTTAGGTTCAATAGGTCTAGAAAATAATACTCGGAATAAATGAACAAGTAAATAATTAAATAAGCTCAAATTAGGGTTTTAATAGGAGTTTTACGAGTCTTTACATGAGTCGAGTATTAACTCCGCAAATCTCCAATAAATTTGTATCCATGCGTCCTTTGGAAAACTATCCACGCGTGAGTAATATATGCTCACCTAGAACTTATTCACCTTTGATTCTCGATTAACTTTTCTTAATCTGCTATTGTCCGTTCTTAATTTCCCCAGGATAATCATACTCTCGAATACAATATCACCTTGAAACACTCGTGTTCATTATTTCTCACTTAAACAATCCTTCCGAAAATTGAAGTTGTTAACGGGACATTTCAAAAACATAATGAAGACATTATTCCATACGAATGGATTTAAAATGGTCGTAATAAATTATTTGGGAGAAACAGGTGGTTAAATACTTAATTAAACGGTTAATATTTGATAACAATAAGAAATTTTTCGGGTCCTCACAATATAGACTCTTCAAATCTTGGTACATTTTATTCCTTTCAGGGTGTACCGTAAACTTTGATCGGTGTACCTCTTCTAAAATTTCTTTCTTAAGTCCCTCATCTTTTGGCACTACAATTCGATTCCGAAACTTCAAAATACCATTTGATCTCAAGTTAAAATCTGATTTTTCTTCCCTTTTAACATTTTCACCCACTTTTACACTTTGGCATCCTTTCCCTGAGATTCTTTGATACGCTCTAACAAAGTGGAGTTCAATATAATATTTCTCAAAATTACTTTTCTTAGTTCAAATTTAGGATTCCAATAACTAACTTCCTCTAGCAAATGTAATTCCTTAATCATCAATCTGGCTACTAGTACTTGTCGATTTAAAGTATCGGCCACTACAAATGGATCTAGATAAGGGTTAAAAATCCTATGCATTAAATCCATGAAAGCAGCAGGTGCATTAGTCAATCCAAATGGCATTACAGCAAACTCAAAGTGCCTATACCTCGAGTTAAAAGCAGTCTTGGGTATATCTTTCTCCAAAATCCTCAATTGGTAATAACCTTGTCTCAAATCCAACTTCGAGAAAACTACCGCCCCTTGCAATTGGTCAAACAATTCATCAATATGGGATAATGGGTATTTATTCTTAATTGTGACATCATTCAAGCCTCTATAGTCTATACATAGTCTCAAACTCCCGTCCTTTTTCTTAACGAACAAAATCGGGACTCCCCACGGAGAATCACTCTCTTTTATAAAACCCCATTCTAGCAAATCGTGTAGTTGAAATTTCAATTCTTTCAATTCAGCTGGAGCCATTCGATATGGCGTCTTAGAAATAGGTGCTACTCCCGGAGTCACATCAATCTTGAAAACTATTTTCTGTTCCGGGGGTAGAGACCCTAACTCTTCAGGAAATATATCTGAAAAATCTTTCACTACAGGCATGTCTTCCAATTTCACCTTATCACTAGGGGTGTTGATAAGAAAAGCCAGATATCCTCGAACTCTCTTACTTAACAATTTTCTAGCCCGGATCCCTGAGATTAAAGCAGATGAAGCTAACCTACCGTTTACATCCAATTTCAGGGTCGGTTCTCCTGGAATACCCAATTCTACAATCTTTGTTCTACAGTCCAACTGGGCATTGTAACGGGCTAACCAATCCATCCCTAAGATCACATTATACCCTTTAATTGCTAAACCTATTAGATCGGCCAATAATTTTCGTTCTTCGATCCAGATTTCACAATCGCCAAACATCAGTTAGCAACTAGACTTTGATCTTTGGTAGGTGTTTTAACTTCCAAATCATACGGTAACTTAATTGGCTTCAAATTTATCCTAGTCATGAAATTAGGGTTTACAATAGAATGTGTTGCACCCGGATCAATTAGAACCCTAATTAAACGGTAAAAGATTGGAATTGTACCTTCAACCACCTCAGTCGCCTCAGGAATTTGTTGATAATCCAGGGTATAAACCCTAGCCGGTACTTTCGGTCGACTTCCTCCGGTACTGATCTGCTTAGAGGTTGACTTTTCTGGTCTTTGAGGGTTACCTCCCGTTTTTGGTGATTTCGGACAATTGGCGACTTGATGTTTAGCACTACTACAAAAAAAACATTTTCCCGACTTTCTCTAACAATCATTTTCAGAGTAGTTGGATTTACCACAATACTCACAAGTAACTTGAGAGGTCACAACCGAACCAGTAGAAGGCGCTCCCCTAATTTGAGTTGGCCCACCACGACCTCCTCTAGATAGAGCTCCCCTAGAAGTTTCGGCAGTCCTTGTTCCTCCCGCTCCTCTTCCTATTTTGGAAGGTTGTGCATTCTTACTAGTCTGCCCAAAAGCAGGGCTAGAAAAGTTCCTCTTTCTATTGTGAAAGTCTCTCACTTGCAGTCTTGCACTCTCAACCCTTTGTGCCTTCTCTAAAGCCTCAGTAAATGTAGAAATTTGGGCTGCAGCTAAGCTCTCCTGAATTTTCACATTAAGTCCTTGCACAAATCGTCTAATCCTCTTCTGTTCATTGACTACTAACTCAGGAGCATACTTGGAAAGCTTAGTGAATTTCCCTTCATACTCTACTACACTAAGGGTTCCTTGTTTCAACTTGATAAATTTATCCTCTCTCTTTTCTTGAATCAAAGGTGGAAGGAACTTTTCATTGAATTCTCTCGTGAAGTTCTCCCAGGTCCAAGGGGTTTGAGCTCTCTCCCATTTTCCTTTTATCACATCCCACCAAACACCAGTTACACTTTTAAATTGAAAAGCAGCAAAATTCACTCACCTATCCTCAGTGTAGTCTAGGGCGGCGAATATGTTGGTCATCCTCTCTAACCAATTCTCCACTATTTCAGGGTCGGGTTCACCAAGAAATTTAGGCGGGTTGAACTTTAAGAATCTCTCTAAAGCTCTATCTTCTCCTCTGTCCTGTCCTCCAGGTTGGTTAAATGGTCCAGGACCTTGTCTATCAGTTAAGCGCTCTAGGATATCAGTCATCCTATTAATGGCAGTAGCCACTTGATTACCCTCAATATTTTCCTGTCCTTGGGTCGGTCTCGTTGCCTATCCCTGCTCATCCCCATGAGATTGGACCTGTCTAGTCTCTCACCCACGATCTCGACCACTTCTTAGTCCTTTCATAACCTAGGCGTGTCTAGTGCAAGAGATAAATCAATTATACGATGAAAAGTAGAAAGCTGGAACCAATCAAGAAAACATTGAAAATAACAATAATTTACATTTCTTAACATATCAAGTTCATACAATTAGCAAGTCATGGGGTAGTCACAAAAATATAACACACAGGTGCCACAAGAGTACTTTTAGTCACAGAAGACTAAAGTAAAAGCAAATGACTCAAAAATAGGCCACACAGTCATACAAAATATAATGGTTTCAGCACTCGCATCACCCCAACTAATCCTAACTGTACTGGTCAAAAGATCAAAAAGTCAAGTAGTCAATCACTAGGGCCTAGTCCACAGTAGGACTACCGGGCGGAACCTCCTCCTGGTCAGAGCTCTGGACTACATCCATCGCCTCATCTACCAGCCTAGTAGCATCAATCAGAATCCCGAAGACCCGATCACGGATCTCCTCTCCTAATCTAGTAACTCGAGCCCTAGTACTCTAGAGCTCCTTACGAGTGACTGCAGCAGTAGCCACCTCGCTCTCTATAACCTCCTCAAGCTCCACAATCCGCTCTCTCTGCGAGCTAACTATCTACCTCAACTCATCCACCTCAGCCTGTAAGTCCAAGTTGGCATTCACCAATTGACGACGCTCGTCGTTCAAAGCCAGTACAACATGGTTCGGGTAGGCAAAAGTCAACCTACACGAACATCGAGGGTAACTACTAGAGGGTGAGTAGCGCACTCGAGCCCCTCCACCAAGGGATCAGTAGTAAATAGGCCTAGGAGGCTCTACGTGACCATTAGTATGGTCATTCTCATTAGCTGCAGGAGTCCTATTTCTATTTTCCATCCTGCAAAATAATCAAACTTTTCGGGTTAGAAATTTAATCACTAACTCGCTCGGATGTCGCTTATGCATGCCTAATTCAATCACTAGTTTGCCCCAAATATCTCTTAAGGTATAACTTAATTATCCGATCTCAAGTCTTAAGGGTAGAGTATCTAATATGTCTCCCATATAGATCTCTAACCTAATGCTCTGATACCAACTATGATGCCTCCACATCTCCCTAAGGCGAACCAAAGGGTATCCGCGGGACGCCTGTCCAGGTCTTGCCAGGACTCAGGCAAATTCTGTTCAAGCTTAATGTAGTACTAAGCATCACAACCAAATAATGAAAGGCAATTGATGCAGAAGCTTTCAATCTTAACAATATTTAACAATTATCCAACCCTTGCATCGGGTTTTCAAAATATATCTTAAATCCCAAAATAACAATAGTCATAATGGCTAGTCAAATACATCGAAATTCCATAACAAAAATACATCAAAAGGGAAATTCCTTCGAGTTCTATTCCAAACTCATTCCTGTTAAGGAAAACAAATCTACAGGGTGAGCAAAACGCTCGTGAGGCCAAGAACACACATGCAACCATATACTCTAAGTAACAAGCCCAGGTAACAGGTCAAATGAGAATATACATGAAATTCACAATTCTAATGAAATATAAACAGAAACAATTCAAGGATATGGTAACTCTCGGGAGCTAAGTCCCACTTGCTTTGCCAATGTCATTCGTATACCTTCCCGCGATGACACTCCGTCAACTGGGTCGGTATTTCCATTTCGTAGATCACCACTTACTTCCCTCCGTCCACCGTACACCTCTCCGGGCCTGCAAGACATTTATGAGGCGATATTCCACGAGTATGCCAAGCAAGACCTCTCATTAGATCGAGCTTAATTATCTCATGGCTCGCCAAGGTTCCCGACCAAGCCCATGCCGGCTCAAGTCCAAAGTCGGCCTATGAGTTTGGGCGTCCCCCATGTACATTTGGGTGTCGAAGAGATTCACTCCATCGACGTATGCAGCCATAGCATAATATTTCATGTTTAGCAAGCATTTGAATCATTCTAGTATCCATGTCATATCCAGCAGGTCATTCATTACATGTCAAGCAAGTCATTCACAATTATTAGTTTCGAATGAGAACGAGTGCGATAAAGTACACACTCGACTCCATTTTCAAAGCTTAAATCATTGGTAACAAGTAGACATGTATCAAGTTCACAGGAGTTCAAGTAAACATGCACTTGACATTCACCAATATAAGTAATAAGGAAGAAATGTCACTCGGAGCTTTAGGCGTTCCCTGTAGGATCCTCTTGAAGGTTCTCTTGTGTGCCTGAGCAATTAATAATGGGCTATTACTGATAATTCCAAATGATAAGGAAGGTCGTATACTAGTACGATATTAGAATATATGATGTGAGACGGATCTAGACGAACGCCAAGTTGAGTGGATTTGTGGAACTTTGACCCTTCTAAAATCACGAGCCACGAACTAAGGAGAATCCTTAACCCAAGACTAGCCAGTTTAGTGAACCAAAGTATATTTAGAAGAACGCCACAATCAAGGAGACTACTTGATTGATAAGTTCGATGAACAACTTGAGATTAATTCTCAAGTATTCAAAGGAGATTCTCTTGAAACAAGAGAGAGTGAATAAACTCACGAATATGTTATAAAATCTGAAATATCTTTAATGAATGAAAACCTAGGCTATATATAGCCTTACATGACTCAAACCCTAGAAGGTCCAATGGACGACCTTGCCCTTCATTAAGGGTAAAATATCTAACAACTAATTGGCTAAATTAAGACTCTAAAATTCGGCCAAAGTAAAGTGGAAATTGACCGAAATTATTAATGCTAACAAAAACTATTAATGGTAACGAAAACCCTAACTAGCAATCTAGCACTTAGCAATCTAGAACTCTGTGGACTAGTCTTCACTTGGGTCTTCCGTTTGAAGGAAAGTGTATAGAGTAGTTTCTCCATTATGTAACCCTTCAATGGACCTCAAGTCATCACCAACTCGTTCTTGAATCGTGCAAACAAGAGCTTGAAGTGATTCTTGAATTCTCCTAGCACGCGCTCTTGTAATTGGACCATTGGGTATTTGCATGACTTGAGCACTAGAAGTTTGAGCAGCCTTGAGCCCCTCTTCATTAGTCCCCTCCTCTTGAAGGCGATTTGTCCCCAAATCAAACTCATCGTCTGCATGAAAAGGACTCAAGTCAGATACATTAAAAGTAGCATGTACCCCATACTCACCTGGGAGTTCTAGTTTGTAGGCGTTGTCATTTATACGCTCCAGGACTTGGAATGGACCATCTCCCCGTGGAAGTAGCTTACTACGCCTTTTGACTGGGAACCTCTCTTTGCGCATGTGTATCCATACCCAATCGCCAGGCTCAAAGACCATCTTGCGGCGCCCTTTGTTGGCACTTTGGATGTATTGAAGTGTACGCTTCTCGATGTTGGCTCTCACCTTAGTGTGTAACTCACGTACATATGCAGCTTTATTCTTACCATCCAAGTTAACTCTCTCATGAACAGGTAAAGGAGTTAAATCCAAAGGTATGAGAGGGTTAAAGCCATACACAATTTCAAATGGCGAATAATGTGTAGCAGAATGAACAGTGCGATTTTATGCAAATTCCACATGTGGTAAGCAATCTTCCCAAGATTTAATGTTTTTTTAATAATTGCGCGCAATAGGGTGGATAAAGTCCTATTAACCACTTCGGTTTGACCATCAGTTTGTGGGTGACTAGAAGTAGAAAATAGCAATTTAGTACCTAGTTTACACCACAAAGTTTTTCAAAAATAGCTAAGGAATTTGGCGTCCCTATCAGAAACAATAGTGCGAGGCATGCCATGTAATCTAACTATCTCACGAAAGAATAAATCTACAACATGCTTAGCATCATCTGTTTTGAGACAAGGAATAAAATGGGCCATTTTGGAGAAGCGGTCAACTACCACATAAATTGAATCATGTCCTTTTCTAGTCCTAGGGAGACCAAGCACAAAATCCATCGACAGATCAACCCATGGTGCATGTGGAATAGGCAAAGGTGTATAGAGACCATAAGGGTGTACCTTTGATTTCGCTTGGTGACAAGTCACACACCTTTCAATGTGCCTTTCCATGTCACTCCTCATGCGGGGCCAGAAGAAATGCTCTTGGAGAATCATCAAGGTCTTGGCAATGTCAAAATGCCCCATTAAACCACCTCCATGAGCTTCCCGTACTAGAAGCGTGCGCATGGAGCTCTTGGGAATGCAAAGCTTGTCTTTGTAGTATAAGAACCCCTGAGAGATGAAATAATGCTCACGAGAGTGTCGTGGCAAAGAGTTAAAAATCTCACCAAAATCGGAGTCAGTTGCATAAAATTCTTTAAGGAATTCAAACCCAAGCAACTTAGCATCTAATGTAGTGATAAGGGTATGCCTTCTCGAGAGTGCATCAGCCACTACATTCGTCTTACCTGCCTTGTATCTGATCACAAAGGTAAAACTGTCAATGAATGTAATCCATCGTGCATGTCGCTTACTCAACTTATCTTGGGATTTGATATGCTTGAGCGACTCATGGTCGGTGTGCAAGACAAACTCACGAGGGCGTAGGTAATGTTGCCATGTTTGGAGAGCCCGTACCAAGGCCATTAGTTCCTTATCATAGGTTGAGTAGTTGAGAGCAGCTCCATTCAACTTCTCGCTAAAGTAGGCAACCGGGCGACCCTCTTGGAGTAGAACAACTCCAATACCTATACCAGAAGCATCACACTCTACTTTAAAAGCTTTGTCAAAATTAGGTAAACTAAGAACAGGTGCATGTGTGAGCTTGTATTTAAGTAATTGGAAGGACTTAGCTTGGTCTTCGCCCCAATGAAATTGCACATTTTTCTTGACAATGGACGTAAGTGGGGCAGTAATTGTGCTAAAATCCTTGACAAAACACCTATAAAAGCTTGCCAAGCCATGGAAACTTCTCACCTCACTTACATTGGTAGGAGTTGGCCAATTATTAATAGCCTTCACCTTTTCTTGATCAACATGAATTCCCTGCTCACTTACAACATAGCCTAGGAAAACCAATTGATTTGTGCAAAAGGTACACTTTTTAAGGTTAGCGTAGAGGCTCGCCTTGCGAAGTGCATCTAGGACCATTTGTAAATGCACAACATGCTCATCTAGACTCCTACTATAGATCAAAATGTCATCAAAGTACACAACCACAAATTTACCAATGAAAGAACGTAAAACATGATTCATTAGCCTCATAAAAGTACTTGGTGCATTGGTTAGCCCAAAAGGCATGACCAACCACTCAAAAAGTCCATGTTTTGTTTTAAATGCAGTTTTCCATTCATCTCCTTCTTTCATGCGAATTTGATGGTAACCACTTTTCAAATCAATCTTAGTAAAAATGATAGCACCATGTAATTCATCAAGCATGTCATCCAAACGAGGTATGGGATGGCGGTACTTTACCGTTATGGCATTAATTGCCCTACAATCAGTGCACATGCGCCATCCTCCATCCTTCTTTGGAACAAGTAGAACTGGTACAGCACAAGGGCTTAGACTCTCTTGAATCCAACCTTTACCAAGCAACTCCTCCACTTGTCGTTGTTGCTCCTTGGTTTCCTCAGGATTGGTCCTATATGGTGCCTTGTTTGGAAGGGAAGATCCAGGGATGAAATCAATTTGATGTTCAATTCCCCTTAATGGAGGCAAACCAGTAGGTATATCCTCAGGAAAGACATCTTGATACTCCTGTAAAAGGTTAGTAATACTACTAGGCAAAGAAGCATCAGGAGCATTAGTGAATAAGGACCCCTTACAAAATAAAATAAATAAAACCTGGTTAGAGTGCAAGGCCTTTCTCACATCTTTTACCTTGGCAAGCATGCTGGATTTTCTCTCCCGTGTGGGCTCAAAGGCCGAATGAGAGGGGTCCAACTTGCTTGAAGAAGGATCGGCCAATACCAATTTCTTGGCTTTGGTGTTGTCCTTCTTGGCGGTAGTATGTAAGTCATACTCTTTTTGGAGACTAACTTGATCCTCATGCACTTGTTGAGGTGTAAGAGGTGCAAGTGTAATCTTTTTACAATGATGCATGAAAGAGTATTTGTTCAAGAAACCATCAAAAGTGACTCTTTTGTCAAATTGCCAAGGACGCCCTAAGAGTATATGTGCAGCTTGCATTGGTACTACATCACACATAACATCATCTTCATACCTACCAATGCGAAAAGTAACCAAAACTTGTTTAAGAACACGTACCTCTCCATTGTTGTTTAACCACTGAAGCTTGTAGGGACGGGGGTGTTCACTAGTTGGCAAGTTTAGTTTTTCCACCATCAATGCACTAGCAACATTAGTGCAACTTCCGGGGTCAATCACCAAACTGCATACCTTATTGGTCACATGGCACCTAGTGTAGAAGATGTTGTCACGTTGAAGCTCATCCTTACTAGCTTGAGTAGCTAGTGCCCTTCTTGCTACCAATCCAACCTTGTCTTGAGTTGGAACTTCCTCTATCTCATCTTCCTCTATCGCATCTTCAACCAGGGGAGGCATGTCTTTGTAATCCTCCTCCTCATCATCAGTGACAATGTCTCCATTTGGTAGGACAAGCATGGCCCGTGGGTTTGGACATTGGCTTGCAATATGCCCAACTCCTTGACACCTCCAACATTTGGTGTCACGACTCCTAGGTTTTGAAGTTTCGAATGGTGGCTTGGAAACAACCTTGGAGTCGGATTTGGCAAAAGGTGGCCGTGAGCTTGACCCTTGGTCTTGTTTTGGCTTTTGGGAATTCCAAGCGTTTGGGCTTCGCTCCTCCCTCCTGGGCTGGAATGGTCGAGTAGATGGATGTGGATTAGTGCTATAATTTCTGGTGGTGGATCCCCTCCGCTTGAGTCTCTGCTCAATTTTGATAGCCTTGTCCACCATATCATCTATCTCCACATAGTATTGAAGCTCAAGTTGGTCGGCTATTTCAGCCCTTAGACCACTGAGAAATCTTGCCATTGTAGCCTCTCGATCTTCTTGAATATCAGCTCTTAACATGGAGATTTCCATGTCCTTGTAGTAGTCCTCAACTGAGCGTTGACCTTGTGTCAAGGTTTGAAGTTTTTGGTACAAGTCTCTATGGTAGTGACTTGGTACAAATCGCTTCTTCATAAGTCGCTTGAGCTCAGTCCAAGTGGTGATAGGTGGTTCGCCACACCTTCTCCTGCTGGTAGCCATTTGTTCCCACCAAACAATGGCATAGTCGGTGAACTCTACTATGGCAAGTCTCAATTTCTGTGCATCGGTGTAGTCATTACAATCGAATACGAGTTCTACCCGACTCTCCCATTCAAGGTATGTAGCCGGATCGGATTTGCCTTGGAATGGAGGAATCTTCATCTTAATCCCTTTGATTGCATCACCAATTGCGCTTGTGTTTCTCTTCGGTCTCCTTTGCCTGTAGGTCTCACGGTCCGAATCGGTGTTGGAGTCACTAGATTCCTCCAGGGCGGATTTTTCTTTAGATTTCCTAGATGAAGCCCTAGATGAACTTAGGTGATCAATCTGCTCATGGATCGTTTCCAGTCGCTGGTCCAGTCTCCTTTGCATTTCTTTCCACATAGCATCCATTTTAAGTGATAACTGAGCAATGGTAAGTTCATTTTCCTGAGACATGGTGAACCTGTAAAACTTGACAAATTGTTAGTAGAAAAGGTCTCACTTGCTCCCTGAAGTGTTTCACTCCTCTCGTGTTTTCACTCAAGTGTGAAGTCACTCTAATGCTTTTACCAATTCACCTCTCAAGCCACTCGGTGGTTCCCTTTGAAGAAATCAGAAAATTTCTCAAGGAAATTCAATCAAACCTTAGTCAGGTAGCTCCCAATTGTAGCAAAGTAGCAAGAAACAAAAGTAGAAACGGAATGAAATGATAAGGAATGAAACGAGGAATATCCAAATACAATGGTGGAGTTTCCCAAGTGTTTCCTTAATTTTCCTAATTGATTTTTCTGGAAACAAGTTAGGTGTTGTACTTTTGGAAAGTTCCTTAAGGTCAGCTAAAAGGAAACAGGATTGGTTCCCAAAATTCCAGATTTTGTACCCCCTTAACCGTCCTCAAAATCGGCTATACCAAAACAGAATTGTTTCCAAATTTTCCAGATTTCCTTCTCCTTGTTCCTTTCCTAAAGTCGGCTGGTCAACCAAGTGCAAAACAGAATTTGGTAGCTTCGTATTCTACCCGAAACTATCCTTTGAAATTTCCAGAATTTTGCTTCTAAAAACCTCCCATAAAACTCGGTTATACTCCCCTCTCCTTGCTCCCAAATTTTCGTTCCTTACTCCCCCTCAAAGAACAAGCAATTCGGCCCCCTCCCCTTCGCACTACACCACACCACACACGGACAGATTGGGCTGTTGGTCCTAAGCAATGGCATCACAAGGTAATGCAAGTGATGTTACACAAGAATTTCCTAAACGGCTTGCCCAAGAAACTCCCCAGAATTTTATCCCTAAACCAAGGAGGCCCTGTATGGATGCAAGAGCGTACAAGAAGCTTTTTGTGCGAAGAGAGGTACAGGTCTTCACGAATCAAGATGGTCAAAAATCTGAGAGGGTGATTCAAACAATCAAGAGGCCAAGTGTTGGAGACCTTCAAGAGGAGGTTGGTCATAATTTTTAAGTATTCTTTTCTTGATGTAATTTTCTGGTTTGTGGGAACAATTGCAACAAAACAGAATTTGGTAAATAAATGTGCGGCTTCCTTCTTTGTTGTTTGCTACCCGAATGCCTTTTCTTTTTTTTTTTTTTCGAATCTAAGAACACACAATTACTCGGCTACTTGTGGGTAAAATTCCAGAATGTAATGTCAACCCAAAGTTCTCCTTCAATCCCCCAATAACTATTAAAATTCGAGACTTCAAGATTAGTTCAAGAAACTCAAGAACCCTAGATTATTGCAGTCCCTCTTCAAGATTCCAACCCCCAAACAAGTTTAACCACAAAAATCAGTTTAGGAGATTAATGAAAAAACAACTTGGGAAATAAACTAAAGCTGGAACAGATTTTGGTACGAAACTTGCGCCCAAGGAAACCCTAGTTGCAAGTGAAACCCTAGCCGTCGCAAAATATATTTTTTTTTTTTTGTTCAAACAGCAAATGCAGGCACACAGCTTGGTTACACTTGAAAGCAGGCCTCAAGACAGCAACACACAACAGGGAATGCACGAAGTGTACGCGAAGTAAAAGAAAACCCTAAGAACAACGTAACAAGAACAACAAAGGCGGACAGAATTTTTTTTTTTGTAATAATAATCGGACTAGACACAAAGAAAGACACGACCAGATTTGAAGACAAATACTAGAAAACTTACGAAGAAATGAAAAGGAGAAAAACAAAGAACCTCAACGGGATATACTTGATGTCGTCGACTAGCTCTGATTACCAACTGATGTGAGACGGATCTAGACGAACGCCAAGTTGAGTGGATTTGTGGAACTTTGACCCTTCTAAAATCACGAGCCACGAACTAAGGAGAATCCTTAACCCAAGACTAGCCAGTTTAGTGAACCAAAGTATATTTAGAAGAACGCCACAATCAAGGAGACTACTTGATTGATAAGTTCAATGAACAACTTGAGATTAACTCTCAAGTATTCAAAGGAGATTCTCTTGAAACAAGAGAGAGTGAATAAACTCACGAATATGTTATAAAATCTGAAATATCTTTAATGAATGAAAACCTAGGCTATATATAGCCTTACATGACTCAAACCCTAGAAGGTCCAATGGACGACCTTGCCCTTCATTAAGGGTAAAATATCTAACAACTAATTGGCTAAATTAAGACTCTAAAATTCGGCCAAAGTAAAGTGGAAATTGACCGAAATTATTAATGCTAACAAAAACTAATAATGGTAACGAAAACCCTAACTAGCAATCTAGCACTTAGCAATCTAGAACTCTGTGGACTAGTCTTCACTTGGGTCTTCCGTTTGAAGGAAAGTGTATAGAGTAGTTTCTCCATTATGTAACCCTTCAATGGACCTCAAGTCATCACCAACTCGTTCTTGAATCGTGCAAACAAGAGCTTGAAGTGATTCTTGAATTCTCCTAGCACGCGCTCTTGTAATTGGACCATTGGGTATTTGCATGACTTGAGCACTAGAAGTTTGAGCAGCCTTGAGCCCCTCTTCATTAATATATCTCGAAAATCGAGCCTAGATTTCCCTTTGAAAATCAAGACTCAATAGGGTTACAAATCTAGAGTAAAAATGGATCATTATCTTTAAAATCATTGGATGGGAACAAGTATATGCAAATAGGTTTCAAAATGAACGACCGAAGTCGGAACAGGACAGGCCACGTCACAATCCGACCGGGTTCTGGCCGGATTGGAGGCAGAGACCAACCTCCTTTTTTTTCAAATTCCAACACCAATCCGACCGACTATCCAGCCAAGAACTGGCCGGATTCTGGTGAGAAGTTTTCCGCGCGGATTTCTTTCAAACGGCCAAAATTTTTAATTTTTGGGATATTTTTTGAAAAATCATAACTCACTTCCTGATTGTCCAAAATTGGAAAATTTAGTACCGTTGGAAACACCTTTCAAAGTAGTCAAAGTTTCTAGAAGACACCTTTCCATGAATCCAAGTGGAAGATATTCAAATTTTGGCTTGAAGTTGATAACTTGAGTTATCAAGACAGATTTAAGTTGGTTTTTGGCCAACTTTGAAAATTCGGAAAAATTCACTCAATTTGAACTAGCCTTTGAAATTTGGAACTCTATTAGAGCTGTAATCCAAGTTTAAAACAAACCAAGTGGGACGAGAATTGAAGTTTTGAGCACCAAGATATGGTGATCCAAATTTACTAAAATTTTCTTGTTAAAGAAGGGTTTTTCCAAGTGTAAACCATAGACTTTGGGAGTTTAGTTGTACATTGAAACAACCTTGGAATAGCACCAAATTTGGTATGATTATATTACCACATAAGGGCTATCCCTCTACCAAAATTCCATTGATAAATAAGCACGGAAAGTTGGTTAACCAAATCACCAAAGTTTCAAAATTTCAAGGCAAATCTGCCTTGTGAGTTCCGTTTTCCGTTTTCAAGATGTTTGGCCTACAGAGCACCTCAAACATGGTCCATTTGCATATACAATGTCTAAGAGGTATCCAGAACACAATTTTGGGTGATTAACACCAAAAATTTTGAGTACAAGTCCCACACAAGATCAGGATATTCAATTAACCGAAAGAAGGTTGTGTTCAACACTAGGTCAATTTCGAACTTTGGTCACAACTCACTCAATTCAACTTGGAATTGAGCGTGGTTGGTGGCGTTGGAAAACACATTCATAAGGTTACAATTTCTCAGAAGAAATCATTTTCAAAATCCATCCACAACTAGCCCACATTTGAGAATCAAGTTGTATTTCATGTTCTGCCCTGTAGTGAACCAACGAAACAGGATAGCAATTTTTAAACAAATGGTTTGGGTCACACAAGTAAAACCAGGACATGCATTTTATACCCATGGAAAGCTGGGAATATCTAGTTTCCAATGCCGCAAACGGCACTCGATTTCGACATCGAAACAAAGAGTTATGGCTGAAACAACAGGACTGCCTGGGCAATCCTGGAAAATTTTCTAGTTTTGCTATCTTTTAGAAATCAATACATTTGGCCAACCAAACCATATTATTTTTCAACAAAACTTTCTACACTATCTATATAACATCATAAATAAGCCATTAAAACCTCAAAAATTCGCACCAAAGTGCACGAACATGACAGGAGTAAAATGGTCACTTTTGCTCATAGCACCTTCCTTGAGTTTCTACCCACAATACAACATTATCCCACTAATTTAAACACTAAACCAACATTAATAACATCATCATACATCAAGTCAGTCCATCCAGCCAAAGTGGGAGTTCATAGAGCCCACACAATAATTTTTCCAACATAAACAGCTACCCACATGCATGCATGAGTTTATATGTGCACTACTATTTCCATAAAGCAAGATTTGAAGGGTTGATCGTCACTTACTCTCCTAGTTGTACAAGGTAGAAATTTTTGGGCCTCCTCAGCTCAAGAAAACCGAGGAAAGCAGCTCCCTTTTGTAGCTTAAGATGTTCACCAAGTGTTTAGCTAAGTGTGGGTGGAATTTGAGATGAAATGGAGAAGATTTGGTGAAGGAAATGAAGAGGAAATTGAAGAACTTTGGTGTTGTTTTACTTGGCTTGGTGGCCGGCCAAATGAGAGAGAAAAGAGAGGGAGTGTTTGTTCAAATGAAGCTTCCAAGAGAAGCTTTAATGTGTGGCCCATGTTTACCCAAAAATCAACTCTCCTTCGCGCGCACGCATGCGTTTTGTGCTCGATTCCTCTCGAGTTTATTTCACTAGTGCACTAAACCTTTAATGCACTTATATTCATATAAATATTATTTACTCTTAATTTTCTCAAAATAAGGGTCTAAAATTCCTCAATTAAATCGCGCGTGTAAAAACACGTATTTCCAATTTAAGCGCAATACAATGGAATCTCCAAGAATTTCTTATAACGCTAGTACCATTAACCGTCACTTGAATACTTAAACATAAAATACTTATTTTAAGACCATTGTGCAAGCCTCTAATTTTCCAAGTTTATTGTAACCCCAAATCAGCTATAATCTCCAAATGGGCATTTACTATTCCCGCTTAACGAGATTCCAAAATTAAATTTTTCAACATGCCACTTTCAAAATATAAGAAAGCTACAAATCCATATAATTAGGTCTAATGAGGTTAGAAAATAATATTCGGAGCAAAAGAGCAATTAAATATTTAAATAAGCTCGAAATAGAATTTAAAATATTAAATTTTGTGAGTCCTCACAACAGCTAATAGTAGACATGTGAGAACCACTTTGCAGCTGTAAAAGGGAGGTGTAAGCGTCATTCCTTGGCCACCTTTATCTTTATATAGCCAAAACAATTGCAAGATTTAGGGAGAGATCATACGGGAGAAGCTTGGAGTCTGCAGAAATGTAGCTCTTCCATTTTCTTAGTGTGAGGTTAGTATAGTATAGGGTAGTTTAGCTAGTTAGTTCATCCTTCCTGTTTATTAGCTAGATGAAGAAGAGGTTGGAGGAACTCTCTCTTATGAGAGGTTTCTCTCTTCATTGAGGGCTGCTCTCCCTTTTGGTGGGAGCGTTGAAAAGTTACACCTTTTTCAAACTTTCAAACTTCAAATCCCAAAACTTCAAACTTCTAAACTTTAATGTCTGAATCAAACAGAAACCTAAACCAATGGTTCTTCGAATTAATGCATAGAGAGTATTGATGCACGCAACGATATCTACTATAAGCACGAGGTAATTTTGTTGGGTCTCCTACCTGGCAGCAGGTGTGAAAAAGATAAGAACATGGAAGTGAATCAGAAGTGCGAGGGCCTTCGAATGGGTAGAGTAAGCTTTAGATTTTCTAGTCTTAACAGTATGGATTTGACTTACCTTGCTTTTTAGTTTTCTTGTGCTTTTCGTTTCTGCATTTCGTCTTTCTTTGCTTCACTTCTCTGTGAGGCTCTGGTTGTTTTGTGTTTTCTGCCTTCTTTTACAGCTCCAGTCAGTAACTTAGTGCTCGGCAACTCTTGGTTGGTGGAATACCCAAGGATCCCTTGGTGACTCCATGGCTGAGGATTTGGCTGAGATCCTAGGGAAGTTTGCGCTCTCAAGCAAGGAGCTAGGTGGGGCTTGCTTGGACAGAGAGGAAGTTAACCTAGGGGTGAAAGAATGCCAGCTGAGTCTCTTTGGGAAATTTAAAGGTGAGAATATAGTGAACTACATGGGTGTGAAGAGTTTTGTTACAGCAGCTTGGGGTTATCCAAAAGACCTCAAAGTGGTTGAACTAGGGCCTAACTTCTTTCAGTTCCTCATCCATGGGGAGCAAGAAAGGGAAAGGATCCTAGGGGGAGGACCATGGATGATGGATAGCCAGCTTCTAGTTATGAATAGGTGGTTTGAAGGTATCGAAGAGGATGAAAATGCTTTTAACAAGGCCCTTCTGTGGGTGCAAATTTGGAACCTCCCGGTCCACTGGATGTCCGAGGAGGTGGGTAGAAAAATTGGAGCTGTGTTTAGCCGAGTTAATGAGGTTATCATCCCCCAGACGGGTAGTAAAGAAGGAAGACATATTAAGCTACTAGTGGTGGCTGATATCTCTCAACCATTACTAAGGGGGACAATAGTCAAGGTGGAAGGTTCTACAAAATGGGTGAGTTTCAAGTACGAGAGGTGTCCAGATTTCTGCTACAACTGTGAAATTATGGGACATTGCGAGAGAAATTGCAAGAGATTGGTCCTTATAAATAGAGGGCACCTAGAAAATCAGTATGGTACGTGGATAAGAGCTGGGAATAGTAGAAGCTCACCCCAAAAAGAACCTCTGGTTAAGAGAGGGACCAGCGACAAACACCACTGGAGGCTACATAATAGGAACTGGGTGGAAGTAGTGAAACAAAGACAACAGGACCCAAGTCAGAGCAGCCATGTACCATTAGCAGATCTAGCAGGCTCATCAAGTCATGCAACAGAGATGTAGGAACAGGTTAACAAACATGGAAAAGAGGACAATTCTGGTGTGAGTCAACCAATTATAGCCCCTAAGGCTATGGGGAACAGGCAGGATGAGGAAGCAACTATTGTAGCCTCTCTTTACAAGCTAAACATGGAGGCTGAGAAGACAGAGGGAAGGGGACTAAGCATGGTCTCAAGTAGGAAGGAGGTTACTACCAGTACGGAGATGAAGGAACCCCCTCAACAAGAGGGACTAAAAGATGGGAAGGATAAGAAAATGGAAAAAGTAAAAGGAATTGAGAACCAGGAGGCAGGAGGAACAATTGAGGATAATACAAGTGATATCACCCTACTAGATCTTATGGTAGAGGATAAGAAGAAAGAAGCTGTTACAAGACAGAATAGGAGATTGAAGAAGCAGCTAAGATCTCCTTCGAAAAGAAGAACTCCCCTAAAGGAGATCTGCATCAATATCAAATACGCAGGAGGAAATGAAATTTTAGTTATGTGATGAGGAAATGAAAGATGCTGAAGGAAGGGAGATAGAGGGAAAAAAAAACAAAGGATGTTCTGAGATTTGCTCTAATGTACAGGAGAAAGAAGAGGAGGGGACCAACCTATTCTGGGCCCCCAAACCCCAATGAAGGTTCCGGTGTGAAATTGCCAAGGTGTTGGGAGCACCATGACAATTCCCCATCTGAGGGAGGTTTCCAACCTCCTCTCCCCAAGTATGTTGTTCTTGAGTGAAACCAAAAATAGAGAAAGATACATGGATAGGGTAAGAGAGAAATTGAATTTTGAGAATAGTTGTGTAGTAGAGTCAATGAATAGGTCGAGGGGCATGACACTGATGTGGAAAGATGAAGTAAAAATCAAAGAGATACTCAAAACTGCCTTCACTATAGAAGCTCACGTGGAAGATTTTGAAACAAAGACAGCATGGTTGTTTATTGGAATATATGCAAGCTATGATAAGCTGATCAAGAAAAGTCAATGGAAAGTGATACAGGATAGGAAACAGCTGTGGGGAGGAAGATGGATTATAGCAGGAGACTTCAATGATATCCTCTCTAATAAGGAGAAGTGGGGAGGTAGATGGAGGGAAGAGAAGAGTTTTTCTGACTTCAAAAACTTCATAAATAACAACCAGATGATTGACATTGGTTTTGAGAGGAACCCTTGGACCTAGAGCAACAATTGGGAGGAGGTAGAGGAAGTCAGAGAGAGACTTGATAGAGGGTTATGTAGCTTAGACTGGTCCTTAGTTTTTGACAAAGTTAAATGCACACACGTTGATACCTTTGTGTCAGATCATAGCATGCTGATGATAGATACAAATCCAGAGGCTAGGAAGAGGAAAAAAAGATTTTACTTTGACAGGAGATGGCTAAAGAAAGAAGGTATCCAAAATGTGATCAGAAATGCATGGGATCAAGAATGTTCAGGGTCAAATGCAAAATCAGAAATTGCAGGATTGAATTATTAAAATGGAGGAACAACTCCAATTATAATGCTAAAAAGAAAATTGATTAGATCAAAAGTCAGCTGGAGAAGCTTCAGTATAGCACTCGTGCGGACACTAGAAGAGAGACAGTGGACCTGAAAGAACAATTAAAGGAGGCTTACAAGGAGGAGGAATTGTACTAGCACCAAAAAGCAAGACTAAACTGGATAAAATAGGGGGATAAGAACACTAAATTCTTTAATGCCCATGTGAAGGGGAGGAGGAGGAGAAACAGAATGTTGAATCTACAAAGAGAGGATGGTTCCTAGACTGAGAATGAGCAGGAGTTGGGTGAGGAAGTTGCAGATTTCTACAGGCAGCTCTTCACAAGTAAGGGGAATGGTAGTGCTGAGGAGATCCTTAGAGGTATTCCACCCACCATTACAGCTAGCATGAACGATCAACTGACTAGAGGTGCGCATGAAGAAGAAATCAGATCAGCCCTTTTCTCTATGTCTCCTGAAACAGCTCCAGGAATGGTTGGTATGTCCCCTATTTTTTTCCAGAAATTCTGGTGTATTATTAAACATGATGTAGTCCAGGCTATCCAAAGTTTTTTCCATTCCAATTCCTTGCCTAGAGCTCTGAATCATACCTTAATCTCCCTCATACCTAAAGTTAAAGGTCCTATCAACCTAAAGCATTATAGGCCTATTAGCTTGTGTAATGTGTTATATAAAATTATTTCCAAAATACTAGCTAATAGGCTTAAAGGTGTGTTAAGTTTTTGTATCAGTAAAACCCAGTCTGCATTCATTCCTGGTAGACAAATCCTAGACAATGTCATCATAACTCATGAATACTTGCATTTCCTGAAAAACAAAAGGTATGGGAAGGAGGGGTACATGACTGTTAAGCTAGACATGTCTAAAGCTTACGATAGAGTGGAGTGGCACTTTTTGAGGGACATGATGGAAAAAATGGGCTTTAGCAGCAAGTGGATTAGCTGGATCATGAAATGCATTGAATCTGTCTGTTATTCCTTCAACATAAATGGTGAGGTGAAGGAGTTTGTAGTACCAGAAAGAGGAATAAGACAGGGTGACCCCCTCTTACCATATCTCTTCCTACTATGCTCAGAAGGCTTCTCAAACCTGCTGAAAAGAGCTGAAGAGAACAAGAAGTTTACTGGACTCAAAATCAGCAGGAATGGACCTAGACTAACACATCTATTTTTTGCAGATGGCTCATTAATATTTTGTAAGGCAGACACCAAGCATGCTGAGAAGCTAAGGAGGATCCTGGAGGCCTATGAGAAGAGCTCTGGACAGTTGATCAACCTAGAGAAGTCTTCTGTTTTCTTCAGTAAAAAACATGGGACACAGCAAAAAGTTAGAAGTATGTTGCAGAATGGGGAATATCCAGATGGTCAACCAAGGCAAGTACTCGGGACTCCCAATGGTGATAACAAGAACAAAGGACCAAATCTTTGGTTTCATCAGAGACAATATTAAAAAGAATCTGGGAAGCTGGAAGCATAAGTTGTTAAGCCAAGCAGGGAAGGAGGTCTTGTTAAAAGCAGTGACTCAAGCAATGCCTACATATGCTATATCATGCTTCAAATTGCCTCTGAAGCTGTGTAAGAAGCTCAGTTCACTGATGGCAAGTTACTGGTGGGAAGACAATAATGGAAAGGACAAGATGCACCTATGCTCCTGGAAGAGAATTACTCAAAAAAAGAGCCAGGGAGGACTTGGAAAGATTTGGTCAACTTCAACAGAGCTTTGCTAGGCAAGCAGATATGGAGATTTCTAGTAAACCCAAATTTGCTCGTCTCTGAGGTTCTGAAAGCCAAATACTATCCTACTGGTTCCATATTCAAGTGTAAGCGCCCTCAGAATACTTCTTGGATCTGGCAGAGTCTAATGGGAGCTACGCAGCAGGTTGAGGAAGGCACCTGGAGGAAAATTGGAAATGGTCTTAGTACGGACATTTGGGAGGATAAGTGGATAGTAGGGAACAAAGATGGAAGACCCTCAACACCTAAACCCCCAGAAAGCAAAATGCAGAAAGTACAGGACTTAATCACTCAGAAGAGATGGAATAGAGTGGCAGTGCTCCGAACGTTTAATGGTAGGGATGCAAAAAAGATCCTAAGTATTCCTATCAGCTTAGCAGGTAAGGAGGATAGTAACTTCTGGATACATTCTTCAACAGGGCAATACACAGTGAACACAGGATATAAGGTACTCATGAAAGAGAAGGAAAGGAATGGCTATGATGGGGCAGGCACAAGTGTACACAATACATCAAAACAGATGTGGTCTTGCCTATGGAAACTAAACATCAAGCATAAACTGAAGACCTTCATGTGGAAATGCATCAACAATGCTCTCCCAGTCAATGAAGTAATTTTTAGTAGAACGCAAAAAGGAGATCCCATCTGTAAAGTCTGTGGAGAAGGGGTGGAGACTGTGGAACATGTGCTCCTGAACTGCAGACAGGCCAAGCAGGTATGGCAGATAGCACCAGTACAGTGGGAGGGTGCTAGGGATAAACAAGGCTGTTTCAAGGACTGGTGGAATGAAATTGCAGGAGCTAGATCTAGGCAGGCTGGTGATGAACATCTTCGTCTAACAGTTAACATTTTATGGCAAGTATGGAAAAGCAGGAACGAGTGGGAATTCAACAACAAACAAAGGCATGCATTGACAACAAATCAGAAAGCTCAAGAGTGGATAGAGTTCTGCGAAGCAAACAAAGACAAAGAGCAGTTGAGCACAACAGAAACAGCGGCAAAACAGATTCAAAGAATAGAAGTGGAGAATGCAGAGATGATTCAAGTGAAGATTGCTGCACTAAGAAGACCGAAAAGCAAAGAGGTTGGAATAGGGGTGACTACTATGACTGAAGGAAATGTTGTTGTCGCAGCTTGGGCAATGCATGAAAGAAGTTACAATTGTCCACAATTTGACGAAGTTGAGGCTATCAAGCTAGTTATGAGTAAATTAGCAGTCAATGGCTGGAGGAAAGTCATCATACAGAGCTGTAACAAGCAACTCATTCAGCAAATCTGTTCCGAAAGAGCTTCTAACATCAAATTGTATACTCTAGTTGATGATATTCTTAGCTTGAAAGCTCTGTTTCATATGTGCTATATCTAAAGTTGATAATCATATTAGCATTAGAGTTGGTAATTATGCTTTAGGCATTATACATGATGAGGAATGGTTCAATCCTCTATGCTGCTAAGCACTTTTTGTAAAGAAATGAGGGGCCTTTGCTCCAAGTGTAAAGTTTAGATGATGATCAATATATTACTAATATCGTTTCGGAAAAAAAAAGAAGACTTTGGAGGATGAAGAAGGCAAGGAGATGAACTCATGTGACAAGAATTACATTCCTTTCCAACTCTTTATCTTTTGTACTTGATTCCAAGTTTAGTTAATATACAAGTTTTGGATTTTATGTTTATTATGTGTTTCTAAAGTTTATACCTTGGGTTTGGTTGAATTTTCTATAATTGTTAGTGTTCATTATTTGGTTAATTGAATGTGACAGCCCCACTTTTCCCTAGGGTGAACCAAAGGGGTTAGCGGACTGCCTGCCCAACTCTCGTCAGGACTACGAAACTTATCACACTCAAAATACACATTCGTATCGATATTATAGCGTTTGAACGCTTCAACAGTCGCAAAAATCGAAAAAAATAAAGCCACAGATGAACAGTGACTGCCACGTCACTATTCGGCCGGAATCTGGCCAGATTGTCGGCAGGATTCTAGGCCGGATAGGGGGCAGTAGCCCAAAACGAAGGGATCCAAAACCCCTGTCAGTCCGGCCAAGAACTGGCCGGATTGCTCTGGCCAAATTGAGGCCAGTGGCCAAAACCCCAATTTTTTTCTCAAAGTCCCCTGCATATCCGGCCTTGTATCCGGCTGGAACTTGGCTGGATTCTTGGCCGGATATGGTGAACAGTAACCCCGCCAAATTCTTTTCTTCCTCATTCGAATTCCGTACTCGCACAAATCCAAACTAAACACAGGTAACAGGTATTCACCAATATTGCAATTACATACCAAATAATATATACATCATATAAACATGAGATAATACCTTAGTATAGCCATAGTGTTACTTGTACAAATCAAAAGAAAGTGTTTGGGCGGTTACATGTGGTTTCCAACTAGCGAGGAGCTATACGAAGAACAAAAGAATATCTAATTAACTCAACCCATTTCTCAAAACATGGTTCCAGAAGTGGTTCCTATAAGGAAAACAAAAGTAACGGGGGCGAGCTTACGCTCCTGAGGTACCAACAAGATGCACAAAGGTAATCATGCTCAGTCAAGGAACACATAAGAGATTACATCACAATAACCAAGATTAAAAGGATACAGTCGGCTCTCAAGAGCCACATTCCACTTGCCGTACTTGATTTCATATCGTTGACACTCCGTCAACCTTTGAAGAAAGGAACAAGACCGTAGATTCCACTTTACTCCACATCCGTTCCACCAATCGTCCCCCTTACCGGGCCTGAACACCTCACAAAAATGAAGAGGGCAATACTCGAGTATACCACAGGGTCGAGGAAATAGTACTCCACTCGACTAACAGTGAACCCAAAATTGGTTATTGAATCGCCCAGGCCCTTGCCGATTCGACTCAAATAACGTCCAATAGGTATGAGCTTCGATATCACAGTTAAATTGTCGGGCGTCGCCCTAGAGAATATCAAATCATGCACAGATATAGACTCGCAGTTAAACAGTGCTAGTAGTACAGATAAGAGAACGAGAGCGATGAAATACACTCTCATCTCATTCAAGCCAACCAAGTTCACATAAACCAGTACAAACAGTTATTTAAGCAATAAACCATATAATGGTACACTCACCGAGTCAAATAAGCAAGTTCACAAGTTTGCTTCAGACGTAGGCCCCGGATCACTGGCACGACCTAGAACAAGTAACAAAACAACAATTGAGACTCGAGCATGAGTCAAGCCACTACCATGAAATACTAGTATAATATACCAAGAAGTAAAATGGAGTGACAGTGGGTGTTAGGTATGAATAACCCCAAAACCCTTTCAATTCTACCCAAAATCACTCCCAACTCAAGGTTACCAAATCTCCTTAACATTGGACAGCACTTCCCCTTAGATTTTCACATTTCCAACCTATCATTTATCACCAATGTTCACACAACACGATCACAAGAGCAAACACAGTTGGTAGGCTAATCAATACCTTCATTACAGTCACAATACCCTTAAATCTTAACCAATTACAAACTTAATAATCAACCATAACAAAGCCCCAAAATTGCTAAAACTGAAATTTTCCTCTAAAAGCTGAAATTTTCCACAACAACCCACAATTCACATAAGATAACCTCATCTAAGCCAAATAAGATCATCATTCCATAGCCAACCACAATATACCATATAAAACAGAAAATCACTAATGAATATGACAATTGGTCAAACTCAACCATAACTCATGAAATATTCCACAATATAACATATCTAACCTCCAAACCCCGCTAATTTAACATTATTAGCTATAAAGAGGGGATTTCTTGGCAACTCACCTTACAAACCACAAGAAATAAGATACCTAATGCTTTTCCTTCACCAATGGATTCACCAATAACCCTAGGCTAACTCAACAAGTCACTTTGATGGAGAAATTTAGAGTTGTTGTGGTTGAAACACAAGATTAAGCAAGAAATGAAGTAGAAGAAGAAATTTTCTCCCTGGTTTCTCTCCTCTCAATGGCCGGCCAAGAAGGTAGAAAATGGAACAAAATTTGGTTAAAATTTGATTTAGTAAAGTAAGGTAACTCTAGTCAAAAGTCCAACATCCAATCGTATCGCGACACCTCGCTCCTCCAATGGTTATCTCATTCTTTTATCTCCTAATACTAATCCATCTAGCTAACCTCCAATTAATTTCTAATACTCAGTAATATAATCCCTATATATAAAAATTTCACTTAATTATCTATACTCATCACACTTATCGCACTAGTAGATCCCATATCCACTGTACACCACCATTACCACAGAAAAGGACTTATTTTAGGAAAATGATTTAAAAATCATATTTTCTCATAAAAATTCTTAGAAAATTAATATACTGAAGAAAATACTGAAAATGTGTGCAGAGGAACAAAATAAAGGCATAGAAAATAAGAAAATTTTCGGAATCTCACACTCTCTCCCCCTTGAAGAATTTCGTCCTCGAAATTTCTCACCTGGATTAACAAACAATTTAGGGTATTTCTGTAGCATCTCCTCCTCCATCTCCCAGGTCGCTTCCCCTACTCCATGATTTCTCCATAAGATTTTCACCAATGAAATTTGTTTATTTCTCAGGTCCTTAACCTTTCAATCGAGTAAACGCACAGGTTTCTCTTCGTAGGTAAGTGGTTCATCTATCTCAATCTCCTCAGGTTGAACAATATGGGTTGGGTCAGGGTAGTACTTCTTAAGTATTGACACGTGAAAGACGTCGTGTATCCGGAACAAACTTGGTGGTAATTCGAGTCGGTACACCACTTTCCCAACTCGTTGAAGAATCGTGAAAGGTCTTACGAATCTTGGTTGAAGTTTCTTTCCTCTACCCGCAGTAACGCTTCGTAATGGTGTAATCTTAAGGAAAATACAGTCTCCAACTTCAAACTCCAAATCTTTCCTTCGATTGTCCGCGTAGCTCTTTTGGCGAATTTGAGTTGTTTGGAGTTTCTGACGTATCAACTTAACTTTTTCTTGAGCATTCTGCATCCATGGAATGACTGTTGGGTCCAAGACCTTCTTTTCCCCTACTTCATCCCAATATATAGGTGAACGACACTTCTGTCCATAGAAAGCCTCATACGGTGTCATTTGAATGGACGAATGGTAATTGTTATTATAGGCGAACTCTACTAAAATCATATGTTGGCCCCAATTACCCCCAAAGTCTAAGACACAAGTCCTTAACATATCCTCAAGGGTCTGAATTGTTTGTTTCGACTGTCCATCTGTCTGGGGGTGATAAGTAGTACTAAGGTTGAGTTTAGTTCCTAAGTTCTCTTGAAACTTTTGCCAAAATTTCGACACAAATCGAGGGTCTCGGTCGGAAACTATACTCACTGTAACTCCATGTAACCTCACAATTTCTTTCATATACAACCGAGCCAACTTGTCCATGGAATACTTCATATTCACAGGCAAGAAATAAGTCGATTTGGTTAACCGATCAACGATCACCCAAACGGCATCATGTCCCTTTTGTGTCCTTGGTAGTCCCGAAACAAAGTCCATCGTAATATACTCTCACTTCCATTCAGGTATCTCAAAAGGTTGCAGTAATCCAGAAGGTTATTGGTGTTCAACCTTAACCTGCTGGCAGACTAGACAGGCTTGTACGTATTAAGCAATCTTCCTCTTCATCTTATCGCACCAGTACAACCGTCATAGGTCCTGATACATCTTATTACTACCCGGATGGATTGTGTATTTTGATCGATGGGCTTCCTCCAGAATCTCCCTTTTCAAATTCTCATCCCTAGGCACCACTATTCGATTCTTGAATCTCAAAACTCCCTAGAACTCAGGTTAAAATCAGAAATTTCCCCCTTTCCACTTTTTTCACCCACTTCTGAAGCATCGGATCCTCAGTTTGGGCTTCTTTGATTCGACCCAATAGAGTGGATGTCACACGGATACTTTCAAAGGTTATCTTTTTACGTTTCAACTTAGGATTCCACTCACCAACGGCTCCTAACATTTCTCACTCCTTGACCATCAGCCCAGATATTTGAGCCTTTCGACTTAGGGCATCAGCTACTACGTTAGCCTTACCGGGATGGTAGTTGATTGTGTAGTCATAATCTTCTAAGAATTCCATCCATCGGCGTTGCCTTATATTTAACTCCTTTTGGGAGAAGAGGACTTAAGCCTCTTATGGTCGGAATAGATTTCAAAGGTTACCCCATACAGGTAGTGTCTCCACTTTTTCAGTGCAAAAACAACTGCAGCTAGCTCCAAGTCATGGGTGGGATAGTTTTGCTCGTGATTTTTCAATTTCCTAGAGGCAAAGGCTATCACATTCTTATTTTACATCAATACACACCCCAAGCCTTCCCTCGAAGCATCAATATAAACAGTGAAATTGTTCTTATCATTAGGCAAGGCCAGAATAGGGGCCATGGTTAACCTTCGCTTCAATTCCTAAAACTATTCTCACACCGGGCATCCCGCAGATACCGACCATTTTTCTTTGTCAAATCGATTAAAGGACTGGCAAGTTTCGAGAAATCTTTAATAAACTAACGGTAGTAACCTGCCAACCCTAAGAAGCTTCGAATCGCGGTGGGACTTTCAAGTCTCTTCCACTTAGTCATTGCCTCCACCTTTGCCGGGTCTACAGCAGTTCCCTCTTTCGAAATCATATGCCCTAAGAAAGAAACCTTCTCCATCCAGAATTCACACGTACTAAATTTGGTATATAACTGATGATCTCTCAAGGTTTGTCAGTCCAACTTCAGGTGTTGCACATGCTCCTCTCGAGTTTTTGAGTAGACCAAAATGTCATCGATAAACACAACGACAAATCGGTCTAGATAGGGTTTGAAAACCTGATGCATTAAGTCCATAAAAGCGGCAGGGGCATTGGTCAGTCCAAAGGGCATAACGGCAAATTCGAAATGCCTATACCTAGAATTGAAGGCAGTTTTAGGCACATCTTTCTTCCCAATCAATAATTGGTAGTACCCCTATCGGAGATCTAGCTTTGAGAAGACAACTGCCCCTTGCAACTGGTCAAACAACTCATCAATGTGGGATAGTGGGTATTTATTCTTAATGGTCACGTTATTCAATTCCCGGTAGTCTATACACAATCTCAAGATCCCATCCTTTTTCTTGACAAAGAGAACGGGTGCCCTCCAAGGAGATCCACTCTCACGGATAAACCCTCGCTCCAACAGATCTTGCAACTGCAACCTCAACTCCTTGAGTTTAGCAGGTGCCATTCGATATGGGATTTTAGAGATAGGTGACGTCCCCGGTAATAGGTTAATCTCAAATTCTATTTCTCGCTCCGAAGGTAGATTTACTAATTCGTCAGGAAACACATCCGGATATTCACCCACTACTGGTACATCTTCTATCTTCAACTTATCGGTGGGAGTGTTAATAAGGAAAGCTAGAAACCCTTGTGCCCCTTTACTCAGTAGTTTTCTAGCCCGAATACCTGAAATCAATATAGATGAGGCTAGACTATCCCTCACATCTAGTCTTAAAGTCGCCTCCCCCGGTATACGAAATTTCACTACTTTTCTCTTACAATCAAGTTGGGCATCATACCTAACTAATCAGTCCATACCCAAAATCACATCGTACCCCTTAATAGCCAAACTTATAATATTTTCCAATAGCTTTCTCTCTCATACGCAAATCTCATAATTTGCATACATTTTACAAGTAGTCAAACACTGGTTCTCCGTAGGAGTACTCACTTCCAAATCATATGGCAGGTTAACAGGGGTTATTTCAATTCCACACATGAATTCGGGGTTAACAAAGGAATGGGTGGCATGGGGGGTCTATCAAAATCCTAACTAGACGGTGGAAGACAGGGATCGTACCTTCCACCACCTCCGCAGAATCTGGGACCGGACATTGCTCGAGAGAGTACACCCTAGCAGGCACCTTCGATTTTGTCCCTTCCATCCTCGACTGCCTCGAATTAGCCTTTGATGATTGTGTAGTTCCTCTCGCCTCTCGAGGTTGGACCGGACAGTTGGCTATCGGATGCTCCGCACTCTCACAGCGTAACCATTTCCTCTTCTTTCTCCAACAAGTTTCCTCCGTGTGGTTTGGCTTCCCACAGAATCCACATGGACCACGAGAAATAGTAGCGGAACTCCCCTGTGAGGCACTCCTCTGTTGGTCTCGTCCAGTTTGACCGCCTCTTGGCAGAGTCCCTCTCGCTGCTCTTAGTAGCCTTCCTCCTCCGGCTCCCCTTTCAAATTTGGGAAGGGTACTCTTACCTCCCTGGGTAGAGCTACTTCCAGTGAATCCCTGCTTTCTCACCTGGAAGTTCCTAACTTGAAACCTTGCATTCTTAGCTCGCAAAGCTTTCTCCACAGTGTCACTGAATGTGTTTATTTGGGCCACGGCCAAGTCTTTCTGAATTTCCACATTGAGCCCCTGAATAAAACGTCGCACCCTCCTTTGTTCGGTCATAATAAGTTCAGTGGCAAACTTGGATAGTTGGGTCAACTGGCTCTCGTACTCAGCCACAGATTGAGTTCCTTGGCGAAGTCAGATAAACTCGTCCTCCTTCTTTTCCTGGACCAAGGGCGGAAAGTACTTAGCGTTGAACTCTCTCATGAAGTTCACCCACGTTCTTGGCATCTGCTCCCTTTCCCACTTGGTTCGTATCACATTCCACCAAGAACGAGCGACCCCTTCTAGTTAGAAAATAGCGAAAATAACGTGTCTTTCCTCTGAGTAATGTAAGGTTGCAAAGATATACACCATCTTTTCCAACCAGCTCTCGGCCACATCAAGATCTGGCTCTCCTAGAAACTTTGGTGGGGAGAATTTTTGGAACCTCTCGAGAGCTCGATCCTCACTTTCAACGGGATTGCCAGGGTTCCCAGATTGCTGGATAGGATGTTGGCCCTGGTGTTGCACTACGTAGGCTAACAAGTCAGTCATTCGCTGAATAGTAGCAGCTATTTGGATATTAGGATCAACCCTAGGTTGGTTCAGACGTGGTTTCCCCAGTACCCCCTTCAGTCGTGGGTTGCCTAACTCCACGCCCTCGGCCTCGTCCACTACGAGTGACCTCCATTGATTTAAGTCAAACTAAAGTCGAGGCAAAAATATAATGTTAAAGGGGCACATAAACATAGACATGTAAACATGAACAAATAACCAAAAGTAAACACCACATAAGACATATATACACATAAAGCATTTATACATAGAACACATAATTATTTCAAACGGTCATACAGAAGCAGTCAGTCAAGTACATATAAAAGTAATCCCATGAAACTAAGGGGGTCCTCCAAAAAGATAATATACAAAGTTAGGCCAAAATACAAAAGCAACTAACTAAGAGTTTTCCCTAACTATTCCCCTCATGAGATCAAAACATAGCTCAAAGGAGTTCTAACCTAATTCCCAACCGAACCCACGGACTCTCCCCCTTGGCTAGAACTAGGTGTGCTCCCCTCTTCATGAGTTCCACTACCCGAAACTTCCACTTGTACATTAGTGCCGATCACCCCATGGATGAGCGCCTCACACTTGTTAATGATACCTCCGGATCGGTCTCAAACTTCCCTGACCACCCTTGTAAGGTGGTCAGTAGCCACGTGCAACTGCTCTCTAAGAGCGTTCATTCGCTCTTGCTCCATGGTTATGTCCCCCTGGAGCTCCCCAATCCGATCGGCTTGCATCCTCATGATGGCCCTCAGTCTAAGCGTCTCAATGTGATCCTTGGCGGCGGCACATCTAAGCGTCCTTCTTTTGTCTAGTACCGCCACGACTACATGGTCAACGTAAGAGTAATGCTAGCAACGATTACAGCGACGGGTCCGACTAGTAGAATACCAAAGCCGAATCGGACCTCCGGGCCTCTTTTGGTAATCGATGACTCGTGGGCGCCTCCGAGGTGGCTCACCTCCGCCCTCTCCACTTGTTCCAGCTATAACCTACAAGGATAACAAAGATTTACTTCTTAAACAAGGTAATCACACTTAACGGCGCCTTAATACAATCCTCACAGGTCCTAGGAAATAGATCTCTAACTCACCTAAGTCATTTCTAACCTAGGCTCTAATACCAACTGTGACAGCCCCACTTTTCCCTAGGGTAAATCAAAGGGGTTAGCGGATTGCCTGCCCAATTCTCATCAGGACTACAAAACTTATCACACTCAGAATACATATTCGTACCGATATTATAGCATTCAAACGCTTCAACGGTCGCAAAAATCGAAAAAAAAATGAAACCACAGATGAACAGTGATTGCCACGTCACTATCCGGCCGGATAGGAGGTAGAGCCCAAAACGAAGGGATCCAAAACCCCTGTCAATCCAGCCAGTAATCCGGCCAAGAACTGGCCCGATTGAGGCCAGTGGCCAAAACCCCAATTGTTTCTCAAAGTCCCCTGTATATCCGGCCTTGTATCCAGCTGGAACTTGGCCGGATTCTTGGCCGGATATGGTGAATAGTAACCCCGCCAAATTCTTTTATTCCTTATTCGAATTCCGTACTCGCACAAATCCAAACTAAACACAGGTAATAGGTATTCACCAATATTGCAAGTACATACCAAATAATATATACATCATATAAACATGAGATAATACCTTAGTATAGCCATAGTGTTATTTGTACAAATCAAAAGAAAGTGTTTGGGCGGTTACATGTGGTTTCCAACTAGCAAGGAGCTATACAAAGAATAAAAGAATATCTAATTAACTCAACCCGTTTCTCAAAACATGATTCTAGAAGTGGTTCCTGTAAGGAAAACAAAAGTAACGGGGGTGAGCTTACGCTCGTGAGATAACGACAAGACGCACAAAGGTAATCATGCTCAGTCAAGGAACACATAAGAAATTACATCACAATAACCAAGATTAAAAGGATACAGTCGGCTCTCAAGAGCCACATTCCACTTGCCGTACTTGATCTCATATCGTTGACACTCCGTCAACCTTTGAAGAAAGGAACAAGACCGTAAATTCTACTTTACTCCACATCCCTTCCACCAATCGTCCCTCTTACCGAGCCCGAACACCTCACAAAAATAAAGAGGGCAATACTCGCGTATATCACAGGGTCGAGGAGATAATACTCCACTCAACTAACAGTGAACCCGAAGTTGGTTATTGAATTGCCCAGGCCCTTGTCGGCTCGACTCAAATAACGTCCAATATGTAATAGCTCTGATATCACAGTTAAATTGTCGGGCGTAGCCCCAGAGAATATCAAATCATGCACAGATATAGACTCGCAGTTAAACAGTGCTAGTAGTACAGATAAGAGAACGAGAGCGATGAAATACACTCTCATCTCATTCAAGCCAACCAAGTTCACATAAACCAGTACAAACAGTCATTTAAGCAATAAACCATATAATAGTACACTCACCGAGTCAACTAAGCAAGTTTACAAGTTTGCTTCAAACGTAGGGCCCGGATCACCGGCACGACCTAGAACAAGTAAGAAAACCACAATTGAGACTCGAGCATGAGTCAAGCCACTACCATGAACTACTAGTATAATATACCAAGAAGTAAAATGGAGTGACAGTGGGTGTTAGGTATGAATAACCCCAAAACCCTTTCAATTCTACCCAAAATCACTCCCAACTCAAGGTTACCAAATCTCCTTAACATTGGACAGCACTTCCCCTTAGATTTTCACATTTCCAACCTATCATTTATCACCAATGTTCACACAACACGATCACAAGAGCAAACACAGTTGGTAGGCTAATCAATACCTTCATTACAGTCACAATACCCTTAAATCTTAACCAATTACAAGCTTAATAATCAACCATAACAAAGCCCCAAAATTGAAACCCTAAAATTGAAATTTTCCTCTAAAAGCTGAAATTTTCCACAACAACCCACAATTCACATAAGATAACCTCATCTAAGCCAATATAAGATCATCGTTCCATAGCCAACCATAATATACCATGTAAAACAGAAAAATCACTAATGAATATCACAATTGGTCAAACTCAACCATAACTCATGAAATATTCCACAATATAACATATCTAACCTCCAAACCCCGCTAATTTAACATTATTATCTACAAAGAGGGGATTTCTTGGCAACTCACCTTACAAACCACAAGAAATAAGGTAGCTAGTGCTTTCCTTCACCAATGGCTCCACCAATAACCCTAGGCTAACTCAACAAGTCACTTTGATGGAGAAATTTAGAGTTGTTGTGGTTGAAACATAAGATTAAGCAAGAAATAAAGTAGAAGAAAAAGTTTTCTCCCTTGGTTTCTTCCTCTCAATGGCCGGCCAAGAAGGTAGAAAATGGAACAAAATTTGGTCAAAATTTGGTCAAAATTTGATTTAGTAAAGTAAGGTAGCTCTAGTCAAAAGTCTAACATCCAATCGTATCGCGACACCTCACTCCTCCAATGGTTATCTCATTCTTTTATTTCCTAATACTAATCCATCTAGCTAACCTCCAATTAATTTCTAATACCCAGTAATATAAACCCTATATATAAAAACTTCACTTAATTGTCCACACTCATCACACTTATCACACTAGTGGGTCCCACATCCACTGTACACCACCATTACCATAGAAAATGACTTATTTTAGGAAAATGATTTAAAAATCATATTTTCTCATAAAATCCTTAGAAAATTAATATACTGAAGAAAATATAGAAAATGTGTGTAGAGGAACAAAATAAAGGCCTAGAAAATAAGAAAATTTTCGGAATCTCACATTGAAGCTATTATTTGAGCAAGTTATTTAGCACTTTAGCTCTATAATAGTGAACCTACTAAGTGCACCAGTTGCATATGCAATATCAGGTCTAATTTAATCAGTTGCATGCCTCAAACTACCAATTATACTAGCATACTTTTTTTGTTTCATTACATCAGAATCATTTTTAGTCATACGAGGATAAAATGGTGTACATATCCATTTACAATCAAAATAATTAAATTTTTTAAATATTTTCTTAATATAGTGAGATTGATCAATAAAAATTCCTTTCTGTATTTTTAGTAGTTTTCATACAAACGTATGATATTGGCTTTCCTAGATCTTGCATTTCAAAATTATTGTTAAGTAATACTTTGTAAACCCAATTACTTGCACATTAGTACTAAATATCAATAAATCATTAACATATAAGCATATAATCACATGAGAGTTGATAAAAGATTTATAATAAATATACTTATCACTTTTATTTGACTTAAAGATATTAATCAATACCTATTGATTAAATTTCTCATGCTACTGTTTAGGTTCTTGTTTTTGTTCATATGAAGATTTATTTAATTTACAAACTTTATTTTCTAAACCAGGTTGAATAAACCCTTCATATTGATCCATATAAATTTTTTCATCTAAATCACTATTAAGAAAAGTTTTCTTTGACATCCATTTGGCGCATTTTTAAATCATGAATTGTTGCTCCGGCTATCAAAAGTCATATAGAAGTTACTCTTGTGACTAGTGAATAAGTGTTGAACAAATCTATTTATTATTTTCGTTTAAAATCTTTTGCAACAAGCCTCTAACTTTATATTTATCTATTGTACCATCAGGCTTAGATTTTATCCTTAATATCCACTTATAGCTTATTGTGAAATCTATTTTTTCTTTTTGCTTAAAACTTTTTGCAACAAGTTTAGCTTTATATTTATCTATTGTACCATCAGTTTTAATTTTTTTTCTTAATATCTACTTACAACATATTGTTCATAACTTGGAGGTAAATCAACTAATTCTATGTTTTATTGGACATTAAAGATTCCATTTTATCATTAATTGTATCTCTTCAAAAATTAGAATAAAAAGATGATAAAACTTCTGAAATAGTTATAGGATCTCCCTCTATATTGTAAGTTGAAAATCAAGACCAAAGTCTTTTTGTATTCTTTTCCTTTTACTAGTTCTCAATTGTTCTTTTTCTCTTGTTAATACTTTAGTATTAGTATTATAAGAATTAGCTTCTTTGGATATTTCATTTTCTTTATTCATTCAATTTTAGACCCCCTGTCTTTAAATTTAAATGAAAACTTATTTTCATGAAATATTGCATCTAAAGATTCGATTACTATATTATTTTCTAGATGTAGAAATCTATATGCCTGAATATGCATCTAAACTATTGGGACATTCCAATTTTTCAATGCTTTCTTACTATTATGGGACTTTAGAGATATTAAATCACAACATTTCTATCTTTCTAGGGTTTTCTAATTACTAGGGTTTTCGTTGCTTAGCATGGCAGCCATGGTTGCCCTCCGGCAGTTTTCCGGAGGGCAATTTGCTCTAACTTCCCCTACCTTTAATAAAAAGTCCTTCTCAGAGCTCTTTGTGAATCTGGTGTCATCTAAGCCTGCGCTCAAAGTCAATGCCAAGATGTCTTCTCACCATGGTGAAGGTTGATCTGGAGGTGCTATCTATTCCATATAAGTTCGCATTGGTGGGGAAATTCTCTAAGGGACGGCCAAAGATGGAGGACTTGAGAAATTTCTTCCATTCACTTGATTTAAAAGAGACAGCCTCGGTTGATTATTGGATTCTAGACATGTACTTATTAGGCTGGGTACTGAGGTGGATTTCCACAGAATCTGGACAAGAGGTATTTGGTAAGTTTTTGGGTTGCCAATGAGGGTGTTTGGGTGGTCTCCAGCATTTCATGTCGATTGGGAGCCTTCAATAATTCCAGTATGATTTCAATTCCAAAATTACCGATACACTACTTTAATAAGGGGTGTCTTTTTCAAATTGTTAGTTGTGTAGGCAAGGCGCTATTCGTGGTTACAACTACTGCCTCTAGCTCTTGTCCAAGTGTGGCAAGAGTTTGTGTTGAAATTGATTTGATTAAATCATTTCCTAGTAGAATATGGATTGGCAATGGGGATCATGAGTGTTTTTTTGCAGAATCTAGTTCTAGAAAACATCCCATGATATTGTTATCATTGCTTTCTCAAGGGCATGATCAGAATATGTGTCATCTTCTCCATCCAGAACTTTGGGTAGAAAGGGAAGAGATGAAGAATAATCGTGTGGTTTCTCAGCCCAAGATGATGGCTTCTATCCCTAGTGAATTGCAGGTTCAGAAAACTACAGCTGAGGTTACGACAGTACCAAGTTGCTGCTGCTTATACAGAGGTGTAGCATATGTCAGAGAAGCAACATTTGGGTCCTATCTCAGTGGGGAAGGAAAGTACGGAGTTCCAGATGGCAATGATGAGCAGCAGTCGAGTGCGGTTTCTGATAAGACAACAAATTCTCTTGTAGGGGTAGTTGAGGATTTGCAAACCTAGAAATCAAAGCTGGGGAGTGACGTTGTTACCTTGGATGCATCGGTACTTCCTAATAACAGTTCGCCAGAAACTCCAGTCAAATTGCCCTCTTCTTCTCTGGTTGTCATAACTGATATTGCTCCTGTGGCTGGTGGGGAGGGTGGTAATCTACGTAGGGACCTTACACGGGTAGAGTTAGGTGTAGTAGTGGAAGAGGAAGAGGTTGTCAGTGCAAAAAAAAGGGCTGGGAATTTGTCTCCGCGTGGTGAGTTGGGAGTTGCATAGAGGGACATTGATTCTTTGGTTGTGGATATTTTTAATTTAGATCCTATTATTCAACAAGTTTAGGAAAAGGTTCAAGGGAAGAAGGGCTATAAAATGATCATGCAACCTAAGTACAAAGGTATTCGGGCCCAATTTTCTAGTGATCAATCTTTACGCTCTAAGTCAAAACTTTCCAATAACTCTTTTGCAGCTTTGTCTGATGATTAATTTCTTATTCTAGAACATTAGGGGTATCTCGCATGCCCCAAATTTTCATTTTTTAAAAAGTCTAATTGTTGAGTCTTCCATTCAATTAGTTGCTATTTGTGAACCTAAGTTGTCTCCAATAGGTATTCATTTGATACGTTTACAGTTGAGAATGGATAGATGTGTTGTCAATAGTGAGAGTTCTCTATGGGTGTTTATCAGAATTCACTTGTTTGTGACCAAATGAGTGAATCTAGTCAGCATTTGTCAATTAAAATCCAGTCACAACTATTATCTGCCCCTATGGCCTTTTCATTCGTGCATGCAAAGCGTACTGAGCAGGAAAGAATATCGCTTTGGTCGTCTCTATTAGTAGACAATCCTGTGGATCCTCCATGGTTTCTAATAGGGGATTTCAATGTCATTGTCAGTGTGGAGGAAAAGAGAGGTGGATTACCTTTTCGTCTAGGGAAAGGTTTAGATTTTATTCTATTTATGGCTATGGTTGGAGTACAAGATGCTAGATTCTCGGGTTCAAAGTTCACATTGTGTAATAATAGAGGGGGGCATACGCATATTTGGAAGAGACTAGACAGAATGCTATATAACCAGAATGCGTCTTGTTTAGATTTTAATTCCACGGTGCAACATTTAGGGAGGAACCCCTTGGACCAAGCACCTTTGCTGTTGGCGACAACATCTAGTAACATGACCGTAGTGTTCCACTTACTTCCTCCGTCTAACTTAACACCCTCTCGAATTCGGAACCAAACACGCATGAAATGGCGATACTATTCGAGTATGCCAAGCGAGATCTCAAAAGATCAAACTATAATATTTCTCAAGGTTCACCAATCTTCTCAACCAAGCCTTTGCCGGCTCGAATTATGAAGTTAACCAATCGGTTGGGGTGTCCCCAGAAGTATAAGTGGTCGATAAGATATCGCTCCAATCGACTTAGAATTGTTTATGATTCTGAGTCGGTATGAGAGGCATCACCCACCCGAATAGGATGTGGTATATGCTTCCGCTCAGTGCTCACGAGTTAAACATGTTCCTGTACAAATGCAAGTCATATATATTCATTTAACAAGTATCATGTAATCAGGAGAGAGAGAGAGAGAGAGAGAGGATGAGAGTGGTAAAGTACACCCTCGCCTAAGGTCCGCCAACTTGGCCTCGTCCGAGACGACTCGGCCGAGTCATAATCGGAACGGCAGGTGTTGTTCCGATACCGATACCCGAAATGCCAATTACACCATATCGGATTTGAATCATTCCAAATTAGCCGATATCGTCCGAATTAGAATCGTGTAGCAAGATAATGGCCAAATTCTCGGATTCGACTCGGATATGTACCGGTAAACAAGTTTAAACAATAACTGGGAAGCCAAACTAAACAAAAAAGGAGCAGACATCGAAAGGACACAAAAGGCATCGCACCACAGCTACGGCTGTTGCAGAGCCTTTCACAAAACCAAACAAAATTCAAACAGAGAACAAAAAGCCACAAAGTGCAATTATATAAGAGTATTATTGTCCTACAATTACAAAAGATGGTCCACCATAGCTATACGACTGTTGCAGTCTTTTCCCAAGCTTTCTTGTTTTCTTTTTTAGCTACAAAGACAAGTTTTAGGGAAAAGTAGGGATAAAGGGAAAACCATACCAGCAATTTATGCGTGATCCATCACTACCTTTTAAGCATCACTCTAGATTCTGGTGTGATTATTTGGAGAAACAAGCCGATCGGTTCTTCAATTTCTTCATCGTCCGGCTGCGGCTCAAAATAGAGGTGACGGCAGGCTATTGGAGGAAGACAACAACAGCGGGAAAGGGAAAGCAAAAGAAAGAATAAAGGTGATGGCCGGCTCTTCAATTTCTTCATTATCTGGCCGTGAAGGAGGTGAAAAAAGTGAGAAACGGAAATTGGAAAAAAAAATTGAAGGGAAGAGTTAGAGGAAGATACGACTAAAAATGAAGGGAAGACTCAGGGAAGACTCAAGGAGGTGTGGCTACACTAAACAGAAGATGGGTTTTTGTACCGAAGCCAGCCATAGGGAAAAAAATTGAAGGAAAAATTAGAAGCACTTAAAGTCCAGTTTTGGCCCAAGTAATTAAGAGATTAGGCTCCTAATCTTAAACCTAAGCATCAGTCAAAAAGGTCTGCATCTTTTTTCAAAATAACTTATCAATTTTAATTTTTTAATTTAGCATTCAGATATGATATTTAGATATTTGTAAATTTAAGTAATGCATTTTGACACTTTTTACATATTATTAAGCATATGATTAATTTGTATTAGTAGTCTCTTATCTAAATTTTAGTTAGAAAATATGTAGCGATTATTTGCATATATTTTAATGATCATAAATGTAATTTATTTATTTTCATGTATCTCAATTATGTTGGTTAAAATGATTTTAGGTAAATTAATAAGAAAAAGTCAAAAAAAGAGTTTACTTGAAAATGTTTATTGAAAATATGGTGAAAATGCTTGCTTTTTTATGTTTTTGCATTTTATAATATTATTTGATAGGTATTTTTTTTATTGTATTGAATTAAACACCGCTACTTCCTTTGTGTATCGAGATTTGTATTGTATTATGTAAGATATGATAATTTTATTCTTATATATACTTTTTTATCTCATACAAAATAGAATTAGAACGTACACCTTATTCTGAAATCATTTATTGCTAATGCTATAGGCCCTTATGGTAATGACAACATCATTTTATTTAATAATTAGTAACTATATATGATAATGTAGGTATTTAGTAAATTTAAGTTGATAATTGTGCTTTTTGTGGTATTTTCTATTTTTAGTAATTTTTTCAGATTTTTTGAAAATTTTTATGTACTATAATGTGCGTATCACCCGATATTCAACCGATATGGTGCGACAGATGTGGAACAACCGAGACCGCGACGCGACCGAGATCCGTGATGGCGAACCATGCCCTTGCCTCGGCAAGTTTATGTATCATATAGCACTTGTACAAATAGCAATTCAATCATAGTAGTATTGAACATACACTTGACATTCACCAAAAGTCAAGGCAAAACAAGAGCAAAGCGAGAAGTCAGATGAGCTCTTCAGCGTCCTTGTGACAACCTGAGACATGCACAATTATGATTATCTAGGTACTCGACCAAGGTTATAAAGAAAAACATTTACTTGCTACCCACTCTCAAGATCACAAGTCGAGTCAAGTTAAAGGAGCTTTTCTCGCTAAATCATTGAAATAATGTTCAAAGAGAACTCAAAAGTCATTTTTGATTCATGTCGTAGTAAGTAAATCTCAATTCCAAAAGAAAGTACCATATTCACTTTCAGCATGAAAATCGAGAAAAAGGTAGATGGTTTTCATCTCCCAAAACTTTTAATCTCATGTCCAAACTTTAGAATATAAAGAACGTTTACATTTTCCAAACTAATGGAGTCAAAACTCATCCAAAACTCCACTCGTTTCTATAGTAAATGTCAAAGCTAAAGTTCCAAGTTTCGAGTATAAAACTAGTGAAATTCTCCAAGAATTACTCTAGTCAAAATGCTCCCTTTTTAGACTTCAAACTCATAGGAATCGAGAGCATAAGACTAGCGGTTGAAACCTATTTCTCAAGTATGAAAAGAGGTGCCATTAACCAAGAAAGTTAGGCAACCAAGAAAACGCATCAAGAGAGATTTAATCCTTTGGAAACCAAGATTCAAAATGAAGGTTTAAAGTTCGAAAGGACCTTGTGTCCAACCATGAAGTTAAACTTAAATCGAACTAACAATCTCAAAGGAAAGTTGAAAGTTCTTAAAAGAGTACTTTGTTTGAAACCAGAAAATTTTTGGCTTGGTGCGACACTATTTGGAAAAATCATATCTCGAGTTCTGTAAGTCCAAAATTTGGAAACTTTATACCGTTGAAAACTAGTCTCAATGCACCAAAACTCTCTAGAAGACACTTTTCCCAGACTCCAATCTAAAATCATTCAAGTCTTAGCTCAAAATCACTGTTCCAGACAGGATAAAGCAAAACAGGCTTGCAAATTCAGTAAATTTTGGAAATTCGGCAAAATTAATAGAAATAGAATCAGCCCTTGCAATTTACATGACTAATAGAAATTCAAATCTAGTTTCAAATGCAAGAAACGAAACTCAATTCGGACTTTTCTACACCAAGATACAACAGTTTTAAGAAAGCTGACTTTTGGAATTTGTTTCACGGAATTTCCAATTTTGAAGTACTTAACAGGATTTCCAAATCTGGTCATAAATAAAACTACACAACTCAAAATTTAGTGTGGTTTGTGGTGTTGAAAACTATATTAAAAATGATAAAATCCACTAGAAGAAACTGTCTTAAAATTCGTTCGGCAAGATAGGAGAGAATGAGCTACAAACTGCAGCTACATTTGTTTCTCGGATGAAAACGGTGAGGAAAATCAGTCATTTTTACCGGTTCACTACGGCTCATAGAAAACGAATTAGGAGGTGAATTTTATACCATTGAAAAGTTCTCGGAATCTAGTTTCATATGACACAAATGGCATGCGATTTTGACTCCTGGAAAAAAAGTTATGGACTGAAACGTGTGCACTGGACTGGTATCCTGGTTTGTAATTTTTCCAGATTTCTTCCTCACTTCAACCCAACTTTTACTCAACCAATTGAAATGCTTTTAAGGAGATATTTAACACACATAAACACCAATATATAACAAACATTATAGCACCAAACTAACATCAAAATTCGAAATTATCGTGAGGGGTTCAACCAACCAAAATTCGGACAACAAGCATCCTCCATTCTTCTAGTTTTCTTTTCAACTTTTCAACCAAAACTAAGCCATAGTTCACCAAAACAAGCACCAAACAAACAAGTAAACACACAATAATCCTCAAGGCCTCTATCTAAAAGCCACCTCAAGTCCTCTACCTAGTGTCAAGGTCCATTGGACCCATCACAACCCAATATCTAACTAGTTAGAACTAACTAACTACTATGATTTGAGAGGAAAAGATGAGAGCTTTGGATGATTACCTTGCTTCCAAAAGTTGAAGACAAACCACTAGTTTATGAACTCTTAAACCCCCAAAGTTCCTTCCTCCTTCAAGTCACCCTTCAAGCTTGTGCAATGAACCAAGAAAAGAAGCAAGTTTGGAGTGTCTTCTTGGAGCAAAATGGAAGACAAGCTAGCTGAAATTCTTTTTGTGAGAAAATGGGGGAGGGTGGCTGGCCAAGGAGAGGAGAGGAAGAGAGGTTTTGTGTGGTAGTTGGTGAAGTGATGGAATGACAAGGAAGAAATGACATAAAGGTTTTTTGGTACCAAAAGTCAACAAAGGAATAGGAGGCCATTAGTTCTCCTAATTGAGCTTAATTTAACTCACTCACATCTAATTCCTCAATTAACTGTTCTTAGTCTACTATAGATCATCCTTAATTCTCCAAGATTATTGCACTCTAGGACCGAATTTTACCTCGAAAAATGTGTATTTGCTATTTCTCACTAAACGAGTCGCAGAAAATTAAATTTACTAGCAAAACATTTTAAAATATAAAATGAGACATTGCTCCAAGCAAATGAAATTAAAATGGATGAAATAAATTAATTGGAGAAAAGGGATAATTAAATAATTAAATAAGCCAGTAAAATAAAATAAAAAGTAAGTAAAATTCAGGTCCATACAGGTGAAGCCTGCCCCTAATCCTTATCTTGATTTTATTCTCCGCACTTTGCCTTGATTTGTTACTTTTGATGGTAAGTTGGAGTCAGTAATGCATGTTTGTGATCGGATCTTTTTTGAGCTAAGAGAATGTTTCTGTCTTCAGTTTTGGGATATTTCTATGACATGTCAATCATGGCCTAGTTTTTCTGATGTAGTAGCTAGGTTGTGAAACAGTGTTATCATTTTGGAGATTAGATGGATGTGTCTAATCCAATCGGTTGTGAAGTTGAACTCCGATGGTTGTTCAAGAGGCAATCTTGGGAGGAGTAGAGGTGGTTGTTTGTTCACAGATTGTGATGGGAGGTTCTTGCTAGCAATTTTGTGTTATTTTGGGGAGACTACAAGTCTACTTGCGGAATTGAAAGCGCTTCTTTATAGTGTTCAATTAGGTGTATCTCGTAGGCTAGTTAATTTGCATTGGAATCTGACTCATTGGTTCTTGTCCATATTATTCAGGGGAATTTTAGTTGTCCTTGGAGTTTGTAGAGGGAGTTACAAGACCTCCTTAAGTACAGACATTATTTTGAAGTTGTTTCTCATTATTTTCGAGAGGCGAATAAACCGGCGGATAGACTGTCTAATGTTGGAGTGGAGTCTAGGGAAACCTCAATTTATGAGTCCCTGTCTTGACTTGCCTCAGATAATTAGAGGAGATATTACTTAAGATGTGCTTGGTTTTCCTAATTTTCATAGAAACAGGATGTACGGGTTGAGGTTTTGGTTGCTGCATTTGTTCTGTTTATTCGATCATGTATTCCTGAGTGAGGTTTGGGTCCCATCTTTGTAATTTTTTATTACGTTAATAAAATCTAAGCTAGCTTCCCATCCCCATATACGGGGTTTGCCATTAAAAAAAAGAATATGCATCTAATTGCTTTTATTTCCAATTTTGAAATTTTTGATCCAGTGACAAACAAACCCCATACTCTAAAATATTCAATATTTGAGTTTTTATTTCTTTATAATTCATAAGGAGTTATGAAATCTTTTTTATGAGGCATGCTATTCATACTATAGTTGGCTCTTATAGCACTTTCATTCCATAAATTTTTAAGTGCACCTAAACTTGCTAACATAGCATTTGATAAATCTATTAATGCTCTATTTTTTCTTTCAGCCATGCCATTTGATTGAGGTATATGGTGGATTCATCGCATGTATTCTTCCTAATGATTTGACAAAGTCTATAAGGCCAATAGAGTCATATTCTTTTCTTCTATCTGTTCTAAACATTTTTAGTTTTCTTTCAAATTGATTTTCAACCTCTTTAACAAAAAAAAAAGAAAGTAAATTTATCAAAGGTCTCACTTTTATGTTTCATAAGGTAGACATAACAATATTTTATCATCTATAAATGTGATAAGTTATCTTTTACCTCCACGTGTTAATATGCTTTCAAATTCACAAATATCAAAATGTATTAATTCCAACAATTCCATTTTTCTTTCAACTTTCAAGTGATGGTGTTTAGTTATTTTAATCATGCCATGATATTCACACTTCTTAAACTCTTTTTTTTTGGGCTAACCCTATCCACGAGGATGGACGCCACCCCAACTTTTATTCATAGCAACCTGGTTGCAATAGAGAATGAACTTGACAAGGCATACATCTACGATATCTTTACCTTCCTAATATAAGGCATTCCCATTCCTACACTTCTTAAACTCATTATGCAATTTCAGAATTAATCTTTTGTGGTTCATATTTTTTAAATATTTGCTATTTATATGAAAAATACCTGCATGCGCGTATTTATGCAAGAAATGATACAAACAGAAGTAGAAGTTTCATTCATTTCAACATTAATTTAAACATACCATCATAAGTATAACATTTTCTTACAAAAGTCCCATTTTTTTTAAAAAACACATATTGAACAGACCCCATAGACTGCTTAAAATTAGCCTTATTAAGAAGATAGCAAGAAATCAAATTCTTCCTAATTTTATGAACATGAAGAACATATCTTAGGATTAGGACATACCTAAAAGTAAATTTTAGTTCAACTTTACCCATGGCTAGAACATTGGTTGTATGTGAATTTCCTAGTAAAACTTTTGATTCTTTTTCCACAAGAGACTAACTTTTGAACCAAATTCTATCAAAACAAACATGCCTAGAGGCACCAGAATCAACCAACCACCCTTCAGTATTTCTAATAAAATTGATTTCAGAAATCATAACCACAAATGACTCTTCAACTAGTTGATTCACATTAGCTTATGGCTTAGGACTGGGTCCAAAATTTTCTGAAATGACAATCTTTTATATGATGACTCAATTTTCTACAAATAAAACAAGCTCTATTATTCATATTATTTGAAAAATGTGGAGTATTTGAAACTTGTTTTGAATGGGGCCCTTGATTTGACTTTTACTAGTTAAAATTATTGTTTTTTTGAAAACTTGTTTTTCTTTTTCCTTTCTAGGTTTCAAATAGGTGTTATTTTTGTCTTATTGACCCTTAGAGACATTCTCACTAGAAATTAGGAAGTTCACTTTAATATTCCCATTAAATTCATCACATTTATCTTTTTTTTCTAGTTTCTTCTTCTATACACAATCTTGCTATTAGATTTGCTATTGTCAATTCTTGTTGCTTATGACATAGTCCTCTTTGAAATTCTTTCCACAATGTTGGAAGTTTGTAATGATGGCTAAAATCTGCTTTTGTTGATCTAGTTTGACTCCTTTAGTCTCAATCTCGTGGACAATCATTTGCAAGTCACAAACTTGTTCAAGCACTAGCTTGTTCTCCACCATTTGGAACCTGAAATAATGACTGCAAGCATATTTATTTGAACTAGCTTCCTCAATATCATATTTTTGTTGCAAAGCTCTCCAAATCCTTTTTGTTGAAGTATAAGATGAAGAATAAAAATTATAAATGACGGGTTTTCTTGTATGTGTACAAGTTTAAATCCAATTTATACCTGTTTTGACTGCAAGTACGCAGGTCAATTAGTAGTTTAGGGCATATATCGGGTCGATCCCACGAAAAAGATTGGACAATTACTAGCACTACTAAAACTTCTCTATTATTTAGACAATCAATGAATTAAAAGAAATAAAACTATGCTAAACTTATGCAAGAAATTAACAAATGAAAGCTACTTAGGTTATGGTATTCCTAATTACTCATACAAGTACTATTTTTGGATCATTGAGTACTATTATCTTAACTAGTTATGGCGTAATTTCCTTATGCATGCGAAGCCTACTTTCGTAGTAAATCAACTATACTTATAACTAATCCATACCTACTCTCGTGGTTATGAAATTAGTTATAAGTTCGTTTTTTCTATGAAATTACATGAAATTAATCACTAAGGCCACAAAGGTGCACCTCTACTCTCGTGAGTGTGCTCCTTAGATTTAGCATTTCTTGAACTAGTGTTAAATCTCAATATTCATTGAAGAAGCAATACTTTTACATAATCACAATTAATAGTACCAAATTAATCATGATTTAAAGAGTTAAAGTGCTAAATAACTGGTTCAAAATAATAGCATCAAATAGCCAAATAATAAACACTAACAATCATAGAAAGTTTACCAAACCAAGGCATAAACTTTAGAAACATTATAAACATAGAATCCAAACGTGTATATTAACTAAACAATAGAATCAAGTACAAAAGATAAAGAGTTAGGAAAGAAATATAACCCTTATCACATGAGTTCATTTCCTCTATCTTCATTTCCTTCTTCATTTTTGCCTAACTAATAAACAAAAAAGATAAACTAACTAGGTAGACTAGCCTATACTATACTAATCTAACACTAAGAAAATGTAAGAACTATATTTTAGTGGTATTTGTGAGAACCCTCACTTTAAAACACAATTCTTCTAAACTACATGCCTTGCCCTAAGATTTAAATCACTTATAACATGTCCTTACATTGCATTCTACATGCATTATAACATTTCCTTACATTGCACTTTATTACTCTTATTTGGATTGTAACATTTCTTTGAGTTGGTTTTATTTTATTTCACCACACACACTTTGACCAAGTGTCCTTTTATTTGTGGTTGGGACTTTATATGATAGTTTAGATGTGTTAATTAGATATTGGAACATTTGGAGGGTAGAAACATCATTGGTCAAAGATTAAGAGAAGACGTGGCCAAGATTGGGCCAAGTGGCAAAACTCTAACCACACATCTTGTTTGACCAAAGGATTAGAGGAAATTTAAACCAACTTTGTTTCACTTTTCCTCCATAATTTTGTGCATCTTGAAGCTTCCAAAGGAAGGAAGAAAACTCCATCTTCTTGCTTACCCTAGTTTGATCTTGAGCAAAAACCAAAAGAGAAAGAGCTTGAGTTAGTAGAGTGAATTTCCTCCAACCCTAGTGTGTGTCTCAAGCTTGGAGCTTTGGTTTTGATGGATTGTTTTGGTGGTTCAAGCTTCAAACAAGAGAGGTACATGAACCTTAAATCCTAGTTTTCTTGTGTTATATGAAATGTTTGAAGTTTTGATGGCAAACTAGAAATTGTTTGGATGTTGTTTGTGGTTAAAATCCTTGAACTAAACAAGTGGTAGTAGGGTTAGTTGGTTTGCCTACCATGTGCTTGATGAAATGTTTGAGCTTTGTTCATAGCTTTCCTTTATGTATTAACATGTTTTGGACCCTTTTTGAGTTAGAGATAACACTTGACATATTGTTTAAGTGAGAAACAATGATAGGATGAAGGTTGGTGAGATAAGTTAACTTGTGGACTGTTTTCCTTTTCTCTTGGCTGACCGGTTTTGTAAGGGAGGTTTCTCCTTGATTTTGTGGTCCATTTGCACCTTGATTAGGCCTAAGAAGCTTGCATAAACATTGGTTTAAAGTTTGGTGTGAACTAAAATGGAATTTAAGCAAGAAAGGTGGTTGTTTGAGCTAGTAGTGGACTGTTTTGGTACCATTGGTTGGCTAGACTGTTTTGACTCTTTTAATCATTTATGTGTATTTCATTTTGAGCTCCAATGATACTAGATAACTTGATCCCCTATATATGAACCATAGGAGATTAAATTGGATGAATTTGTGTGAGGACCCGAAAATTTTCTTATTTATCGAATGTTACAAGTTTACTTAAGTATTTATTTACTCATTTTCTCCAAATTATTTATTTTGACCATTTAAAAATCCAGTTATATGGAATAATGTCTCTTTTATATTTTAAAACGTTTTGTTGAAAAATTCACTTTTCGAAAATTCATTTAGTTCGGAATAGCGAGTACACGTTTTTCGAGGCTATACTTGGATCGGGAGTGTATTAATATTGGAGAATTAAAAATGATCAATAGTAGATTAAGAAAGGTTAATCGAGGAATTATACTAGACTCCTGTGAGGACTCGCAAAATTTATTATGTTAAATTCCTATTTCGAGTTTATTTGAATATTTAATTGCCCATTTATTTCGAATATTATTTTCTAACCTCTTTAGACCTAATTACATGGGTCTATAGTTTCGTTATATTTTTAAAGTGACTTGTGTCAAAATTTAATTTTTGGAAACTCGTTAAGTGAAAATAGTGACTACGCGATTGGGGATTTTAGCTGATTTGGAGATACCATAAGTTGGAAAAATTGGAGACTTGTATAATGGACCTAAAATAGGCATTTCTATGTTTAAGTATTCAAGTGATAGTTATTAGTACTATCGTTATAAGAATTTCTTGGAGGTTTTACTCTATCGCGCTTAAATCGAAAATATGCGTTCCACACGCGCGATTTAATTGAGGGACTTTAGACCCTTATTTTGGGACAATTAAGAGTGAATAATATTAATATGAATACAAGTGCATTAGAGGTTTAGTACACTAATGAAACAAATGCAAGAGGAATCGAGCACAAAACGCGCGCGTGCGCGCGCGAAAGAGAGTTGACTTTTGGAGCATTTTGGGCCACACATTCTTAAGCTTCTCATGGGTGCATCAATCTAGATCAAAACCCTTCAATTCATCATCTAAAGTGCCGTGCAACTCCTTCTTTTTCTCCTAAGAACAGCCGGCCAAGGGAAGGAAAGGAACCAAACTTGCTCCATCACTTTCTACTCCAAATTCTTGCACCAAATCTCAATCAAATCAAACCAAAATCGAACTACACCTAGTTAAACACTTGGGGATTGTATCTAGCTAAAAAGGGGGAGTTTTTCACAGTTCATTTTGGAGCTAGGAGGGGCCAAAAATTCTGTCTTGTTCGCTAATACGAGTAAGTAATGATCAGCTCTCAAATTCTTAGCCTATGGAAGTTGATTTACACTTATGAGCTTAGTTATTTATGTGGGTGGCTCGTTATTATTGGAAAATTTTGAATGTGGGCTCTATGAATTCCCACTCTTGGGTTGATGGCTGATGTGATGATTGATGATGGATTTAATGTTGGTTTAGTGCTAAAATTGGTAGATTAATGGTGCATAGCTAGTATAAACTTCAAGGATTGCATGGCTAAAAAGTTTCCAATTCTGCCCCTATTTTGATTGTGCATCTTTTTGCTGAATTTTGAGGTTTTAATGGCTTGAATATGATGTTTATATGTTGTATAGATGGTGTATAAAGTTTCATCAAAAAATATTGAGGTTTGGTTGGTCAAATGGATTAATCTCACAAAGCTAGCAAACCTGGAAACATTTTCCCGTAATGCTTAGACAGCCTTCTTGTTTCGTCCATAACTCTGTCCTCCAATGCCGAAATCAAGTTCCATCAATAGCATTTGAAACTAGATATTCCCAGATTTCCAACGGCATAAAATGCAACTCCTAATTCCACCCGAGTATCCCGTACCAATCATTTAAAGATGACTGTCTTGTTTCTCTGTTTTCCTGGAACGAAGTTCCAAAGTTACAATTTGAGGCTCAAATTTGAGCTAGTTGTCTGCTGAATTTCAAAATGATTTCTTCTGTGAAATTATAGTTTTATGAAATTTTTTTCCAACGCCACCAACCATGCTCAATTCCGAGTTGAATTGAGTGATTTGTTATCAAAATACAAAACCTGCCCTGTTCTTGAAAACCCTAAATTTTGGGCTGAATTGATGCTAGACTTGGTGTGAACTTGCCAATTGAATTTCTTGGACTTGAAAAACTTACCAAATGTACCATGAATGTTCCTTAGGTTTTTCCTACACAAATTAACCATGTTTGAAGGATTTTCCTTGGTTAAATGTTTGGAATGGAAAACAAAAAGCTCAAGGCAGTTTTGCCTTAGGATTTTTCGAAATTTTGGTTGTTTGGTTGACTACCTTCCCGAAGTTATTTCTCCATGAAATTTAGTAGAGGGACAACCCTTATATGTCAGTATTATACTACTAATTTTGGTGTTATTCCGATGCCGTTTCATGACTCAAATAAATTTCCAAAATTCATGACTCGAGTTTGGAAAACCCTTGTTTCACAAGGAAATCTTGGTAACTTTGAGTTGCCATATCTTAATGCTCAAAACCCCGTTTCTTGTTCCGCTTGTTTTTTTGTAAACTTGGATTGCGACTCTAATAGAGTTCCAAATTTTGAAGGCTAGTTCCAATCAAGTGAATTTTGCCGAATTTTCAAAGTTGGCCAAAAACCAACTTAAATCTGCCTTATGAACCTAAACAGCGACTTTGAGCTCATTTTTGAATATTTTTCATTTGGAATCTTAGAGAAGTGCATTCTAGGAACTTTTAGTACTTTGGAAGAGGTTTCCAATGGTACAAAGTTTTCCAATTTTGGACTTGTAAAGAATGAGATACAATTTTTCAATGATCTCGTACTAAAACTGAAATTTCCGAATCTTAAGGAAATGGAGATTTTTGAATTCTCCTTATTCCTTTAATATTACTTGAACGTATTAAACTTGATTTCCAAGATGAAACCTCGATTGCTTTTGTGCTTTAAAATCCCATCTTTAAACCTCAATTTACGAGTGATTGGGATTCGTTTTCATGGAATTTTCTTAGATTGTGCACTAAGTACAATCTTTGTAATAATTGGGGGTTTTGAGTGATAAATCCTTATTAATTGCTCAGGCACACAAGAGAATCCCACGGTGGACGCTTGAACTTCGAGTGCTGTTTCTTCTTGTTTACTTGGTGAATGTCAAGTGTGTGTTACTTGAACTACTGTGAACCAGATACATGTTTACTTGTTATTGATATTTGAGATTTTAAAATTCGAGACGGGGGTGTACTTTATCGCACTCGTTCTCGCTTGAAATAAATGACTCGCACTTGAAATACTCGAATGTCTCAATTGCTTGCACATGTTACTTGCTTGCTTGACTTGAAATAGTATGCTATGGCTGCATACGTCATTGGAGTGAATCTCCTTGACACTCGAACATGCTTGGGGGATGCCCACATCTCATTGGCGAACCTTGGACTCGAGCCGGCATGGGCTTGGTCGGATTCCTTGGTAAATCATGGGAAAAATTGAAAAGCTTGATCTAGTGAGAGATCTTGCTTGGCATACTCGAGTAGTATTGCCTTAAACAAATGACAGGCGGGCCCAAAACAGGGGTATGTAAGGTAAAAGGGGACAGGTTAAGTGGAGTTCTACGGACTAAACCTACCCGATTGACGGAGTGTCAACTTGTGGAGGTTATTGATCATGCAAGTGGAACATAGCTCCTGAGCTCCAGTATCCTTGAATTGTTTATGGTTACTTTCCTCGTAAATTGTTAATCATGGATATATTATTGCTCGACTTGTCAATTTGGGATTGTTACTTGAATAATGTGCTTGCATGTGTGTTCTTGGCCACACGAGCATTTTGCCCACCCTGTAGTTTTGTTTTCCTTAACAGGATTGGGCTTGGAATGAGACTCGGAGGAAATTTCTATTTTTGAGTACTTTTGTGGACTTTTGTAATAGGGTTCCAATTCTATTGACTAGACATTTTGGCTATTGTATATTTTGGGATGTATTTGGAAACCCGTTATATGGATTTGGTAATTGTTAAATATTATTAAACTTGAAAGCTTCCGCACTAATTGCATTTATATTATCTGGATGTGATGTCTAGTACCGTTATAAGCTTGAACGTATATTGCTTGACTCCTGGCAAGAGCTGGGCAGGCGTCCCTCGGATACCCTATGGTTCACCTTAGGGAGAAGTGGGGGCGTCATAGTTGGTATCAGAGATTAGGTTTCAAATCTTTGTAGTGTATCCTAGGCTTAAAAGTTTAGAATGCCGAACTGTGGAACAGGTTGGGAAGCTAAGTGATAGCTTCTGAAAATGAAAACTAGAACCTAGCTTTGAATTGATGGATGACAAGGCATCTTGATCTTATGTGATACATGTGAGATAGTATGAGATGATCAAATCCAGTTTATTTAGTATATTTGGTCCCATTTAAGTTTTTAATTTTAATTGTAAGTTACGGAAGGTAACGGTGGGATTGAACCGTCTTGGGGACGCATTATGGTGACCATGGCCATGAAGGGCCTAGGGGAGGGCTCGTTGAAGGTATAATCCAACTCGCCGAACTAGTACTTTATGTGATTTCCAAAGGACTTACTCGTGCCCAAATAATGGAATGTTTATAGTGCCTAATCATCGGAAGTGGCTATTCGAGAAAAATAGGATGATTCGAGGGGATAATCGAGATTTGAGGGCAATTGCGAATGCCTAGACTACTAGAATTCCTGAAGTGGAGATTGAAATACTTAAGGAGCAAGGAAGACAAAGGCTCCTTGTGAGAAGCTTTGAAAAGCTAAGAATCAACTTGTTGGGGTAGTGTTCAAAATTAAAGACAGGATGGATAAGTCGATGGCTGGATGTGTTACCTTGGTTAAACAAGTGGAGAATGACAAGGTATTCGATAAGGGACATGAGATCTAAAACTCCTAGTGCTGGAAATGAAAATGATCCTACGGAGGTAATTAAGACTTTTGGCGCCGCCAATTACTAAGTTAGTTATTTAAACTATTTTAATAGTTTTTGCCAAAAATAGACGGGGTGACACTCGCTTAAAGGCCATTGCATTTTGTATCTTGTTTCATTATGTTTCCTACCTTTTGAGACAATTCAACGTTACTCATGGCATGCTTGACTTTACTGCTTCATGATTTCAAATCCATGATTGGGTTGTACCCATTTGCAATTATTTTGGTGTCTTTCCTTTTGTTCTTGTATTTGTTTGGCATGATAAAGGTATCACTTTTCAAATTTCGTTTATGTGTACTCATTTTATGTCATGCCTTTAAACATGTTAAAATTATGGGTGACCAAAAGAGTGAAAAAGGATCGAGAGTGAGGGGTTAAGCAACCCCAAGCTCAAGGGGACGATTATAGAACGACTACTGGATTAAATCAAAACCCTAGAAATGAATAAAAATAATCGCATAATTATTGCCATTAACCAGACGATTGATGCCTTAGCATGATTAGTGGAGCACCAAAGTTCTAAACCAATCAACCAACCTAAAAACCAAGAAAGGTGAGAGGAGTTGAGTAATTTTTTAAGTTCGTCCATCTAAGCACATGGAAAATCTAACCTCGAAATAGTGAGATTGATTTGAGAAGATATAATAAGACACTAGTGAGAACAAGAGGTTATGATTTCTTCTTGAATGACCTTGTAGATAAGTATTGAAGAATGAACTAAGATATGGAATCTTTATATTAACGAATAAGGTCCCCTTACCCTGTTGAGTTTGTAATTACTGATAGTAATCTCATGGAGACTTAAGAGCTCGCCCGTGTTAAACAGAGAACGGTTAAGGCTAGTAGTTGACTTGAACTAACGGGTAAGATGACAAATTTGGAAGAAATGCGTAAGGAATTAGACCTCCTTCAAAAGGAGGTAGAGTTTCAAAAGAAATTGGCTAACTACTGGGAAGGGCGGTGGAAACAAGAATATGCTGAGAAAATTGAGTTGCTATATAAGAACGTAGAACTGGGAATAAAATACAAAGAAACTTCTCAAGCTGGTCAGGCCATGACTTCTCGTGCGCCTTGTGGATACTGTGGTAAGCCCAACCACACGGAAAATGAATATTGGAAGAATTCGGGAAAGTGCTTGTATTGTGGTAGCACCGAACATCAGATTTCAAGTTACCCCAGTGTCCCTAACAAAAGGAAGAAATACTTAGCAGCCAAGTAGGTTCGCCCAAAGCAATCGAATGTCAGATGGAAGTAATTAGTACTAATGGTTATGTAGGGGGTTCTAGTAGTGGAAGTTTTACGAGTGAGGATGTTTTGACTACACTTGAGGGATAGAGGTTGTAGTATCCTAGACTAGACTAGCACTTTTGGAAATTTAATCTTGTGAAAAGGGGAAAAGTCTTTTGTCGCTTTGTATCTTGGCAATTTGGCACGTTTTGTTACAATCTTGTTGCTTCCCTTTTTCCTTTTGAAATGATTTGATAAATCTATTCCAGCTTGATGTACCCATTATGATCTTTTATGAAATATGAAATTTACCTTGTTTTAAATGATTTCATGGCTTATATGTATGGATGCACTTTGTCTTATACCTCTAGATTGATAATAAGACATAAATGATAATAGACGTGATCGAGATTGTACTTGAGAGCGTAGGCAAACTTGAGGTCTTGGAGATAACCAGGGATCGGGACCGAATTGAGAACTTAATTTTGAAGGGGATCCAATGTTTAAGCACCAATTTGAGATATTAAAATCGGGAGATTTGAGTTTGTTATTCTTGGTTTTAATGATCACAAAGTACTTTGAAATGTTTATCTAACTCTCTTCAAATATAAGTGTTTTTGCCTATCAAAGAATCAGGTACGAATATGTCAAGAAATGAAAATCAACCAAAAGAAGAAGCAAAAACAGGACACTCATGTCGGACGTCCGAAAGGAATCTATTGGACGTCCGAAAGGATAAAGAACATCAAGAAGGAAGCTCTGTCGGACGCTCATAAGGAAGCGTTGGACGTCCGGAAGGATCGGACGCATGCCTCAGACGCATATCAACCGCGTCGGACGTCCGAAAAATTCCAAGATGACTTTCCAACTCTCTGACGACGATCGGACGCTGATGCTGTCGGACGATAAAAACTCATCGAACGTCCGAACTACAACTTGGCTGTTTTCGGACGATGATTTGGTCGTCGGACGTCCGACAGTCCCAACGGCTAGCTGACTCTTCATCTGCCTTCTATCCGTTGGAAGCATTAATGAAGCCCATTTTTGGTCCTCTTCAAATACAAACTGTTCTGAACTAAGAAGGGACTTTTGCACACTTTGTTTACAAGATCTGAAGAGATATTTTAGCTAGAAAATAGTCTCCAAATCTAGATTTGTTCTCCAAGTGGTGTGAATTTCTTGTGAGCATTTCTCTTGTGGTTGAAAGTTTCATTAGTGTAGCTTTGTTGAGGGTTATCTAAGTGATTGTAAAACCTCTTAACTTGACTAAGTGAGGCTTAGGGCAAGGAGGAAGTGCTCCCTCCATTGTACATCTAGTTGATCATCTTTCATCAAAGAGAAGTTGCTCAACCTAATGATTGGTCTTCAAGTTTGAGGAAAGCTTGGTAGACAATCGGTTTGATATTCTATCTTATTCTTTTTGTTTAATAAAATTCTCATTGCTTATCTATACTTGTTTTTCTAATCAACATTGCTCTCTTCTTCTAATCTACTTGGTTGATCATTACTAAAAAAGAAGGTAAATTTTTATTAAAGAAAAAGTGCATAAATTTGATTAAGATTTTAATCAACCTAATTCACCCCCCTCTTAGGTTGTCTTTGGGCCTTACAATTGGTATCAGAGCTTGGTCTCCTAGAGATTAAGCTCAAGCGGCTTGAAGTAAAGATGACAACCAGTCATGCTATGTTTGTTGAGGGGCAATCTGTTACTAGGCCTCCCATGTTTAGTGGCTCCAATTATGTTAGCTGGAAAGAAAGGATGATTATCTTTTTACAATCTATTGATATTGACCTATGATTTATTGTGAGTGAAGGACTGCTTGAAACTAACTTTCTTGATGCAGATACAGGTTTGCATCGACCAAAAATGAGAGCTGAAATGAATGCTCAAGATAGGACTAATCTCACATTGAATGCCAAAGTCATGAATGTCCTTTATAGTGCCTTAGATTCAAATGAATCAATTAGAGTAAAAGGCTGTAAATCGGCCAAAGAAATGTGGGATAAGTTAAGAGAAATTCATGAGGGTGGTGACAACGTGAGAGAACAGAAAAGGCTATCTTGGTCACAAAGTATGAATCATTTAAAATTGAACCTTTTGAGGATATTGACAAAATGTATTGCAGGTTCAATGACTTGATCAAAGATCTCGAGGTGTTGGGCAAAGAGTACACCTTGGGAGAGAAGAACAGGAAAATTCTCAATGCATTGGGTAAAGAATGGGAAAATAAAGTGACTGCAATAGAGGAGGCTAAAGATTTAAATTCTGTGCCTATTGAATCTCTCATTAACTCACTAACCTCTTATGAGTTGAAATTGAAATCTAAAGTGCAGGAGGAAGAGGATGTTAGAGCAAAGAGAAACATTGTTCTAAAAACTACTCAAGGTGAAAATGATCCAACTCACTTGGATGATGAAGACTCGGATGGTGATGATAATGATCTTGCTCTCATCACAAGAGGTTTTAAGAGAATCTTGAACAAAAGGAAATTTAGAAGAGGAGGACCTAGCAATCAATTTCAAAATCATACATCAAATGCAAGGAACAAAGGAAAACAAGAATTCAACAAGAAGCAAGTGGACAAATGCTATGAATGTGGATAGCCTGGACACTATGCAAACGAATGCCCCATGAAGAAAATGAAAGATGGGAAAGCTGATCGAAAGCCAAGATTCAACAACTTCCAGATTACTTGGAATGAATGTAACTCCGAAGGGGAAGTTGAAGAAGAGGAAGAATCAGCTCAAATGGCCTTCATGGCTATTGGAGATAATGAGGTAACTTCCATGCACTCTCAATCTGAAAGTGATGATGAAAAAGATGATGATCTTGAATCCTTTGTTGAAAAACTGCATAATGCCTTGAAGGAATCTTATGATAAAAACAAGCAGCTAAAACAGAAAATTGCTTTTCTCATTCATGAAAATGCAAGTCTTTTTCAACAAAATAAGCAACTAAAGACTGACAATGAATGTCTTGTAAGAGCCGGAGTTGATGTTCAAAATGAGCTTGATAGAAGACAAGTATTTGTGAAATGCTGAAGGAAAGACATGGTGATTTGAAGAAAAGAATGGACAACTTGGATGAGACTTTGAAAGCAAGAAAGCAAGATTTTCTCAAAAAGAACATGTCATCTACCCTTCTTACTGCTCATCAAGGAACATTAGCACACAACAAAAATGCACATTGTTTCACAACATATAGAAGAAGTGGATTGAAATATGTCAAACCATTACATGTTAAGGACTCTTCCATTATGTGTGATTTTTGTTGTCAAAAAGGGCATTTGAAAGGAGATTGCTATGTGAAAAGAAATCTGAACAAAGGGATGAGATGCATGTGATTAGTTAGACACAATGCTAACTATTGTGGACCCAAAAATTAAAAAAGGGTACCAAACACTTTCTCTTTTCAGGAAAAAGGCTCAAACAAGTCCAAATGGTTTATTGATAGCGGCTGCTCAAGGCATATGACCGGTGATCCCTCTTTGTTCATAAAGCTGAAATCAAAATCAAGTGGAAAGGTGACATTTGGTGATGATGTAAAAGCTAAGACAATTGGAATAGGTGATGTTGGTAAGGATGGTGAAACTTTTGTTCATAATGTGCTCTTAGTTGATAACTTAAGTTATAACTTGCTTATTGTTAGTCAACTGTGTGATAAAGACTTGAATGTGTTGTTTAAAAAGCATGAATGCATTGTGCTTGATTCCAAATATAATGTTGTGTTCAAAGGTAAGAGCTTCAACGACATATATATTGTGGTTCTTGATAAAATTGATTCTTCTAGCTTCAAATGTCTTAAAGCTTCAAATGAAGACCCTTGGTTGTGGCATAGGAGACTTTGTCATTTTAACATGGAATTGCTAAAGGAAATTTCGAAAAAGGAGCTGGTTAGAGGCTTGCCAAAAATCAGTTTTGAAAAGGATAAAATTTGTGATGCATGTCAATTTGGAAAGCAAACAAAAGTTTCTTTTAAACCAAAGAAGTGTGTATCTATTTCCAAACCTTTAGAACTCTTGCATCTTGACTTATTTGGTCCTACTCAAATCACTAGCTTGGGAGGTAAGAAATACTGCTTTGTGATTGTGGATGATTACTCTAGATATACTTGGGTAATATTTCTTGCTCATAAGGATGATGCGTTCAAGAATTTCATTTCATTGTTTGCTAAAGTGCAAAATCTGCTTGGTTTAAAATTTGTTAGAATTAGAAGTGATAATGGAACGGAATTCAAGTATTGTGGTTTTCTAGAATTTTGTGATCATAATGGTATAACACATGAGTTTTCTATTGTAAGAACTCCACAGCAAAATGGTGTTGTAGAAAGAAAAAATAGGACTCTACAAGAGGCTGTTAGAACCATGTTAAGTGAATGTAGTTTGTCAAAATACCTTTGGGCTTAAGCGGTAAACACTGCTTGTTATGTGATGAATCGAATCCTTTTGAGACCCATTTTGAATAAAACATCTTATGAACTGATTTTTGATAAGAAACCTACTGTTGGATATTTCAAGGTCTTTGGTTGTAAATGTTTTATTTTAAATCTAAAGGAACATCTTGGTAAGTTTGAGAAAAAATCTGATGAAGGAATATTTTTGGGATATTGTGAGAACAAAAGAGGATATAGAGTCTTTAATAGAAGGACTCTTGTGATAGAAGAAGCCATTCACATAACATTTGATGAAACTAATGATGATAATTCCAAAAGTTCGTGTGAGGATGATGATGTAGGTGTTCGTGAAGGAATGGAAAAGCTGAAAGTTGGTGATGAAGGAATTTCTAAACCAGTAGCAATGGAAATGATGGATGAAGCTCATAATGACCAAGAAAAGGATGATGAAGACAAGAATGATGATTCAGTCAAAGACCTTCCCAATGCTTGGAAATTTAGCCAAAATCATCCAAGAGAGCTTATAATTGGTGATCCATCCGAGAAGGTAAAGACTCGTTCCTCATCTAGAAAATTGATAGACAATTTACTTAGTTTCTCTTTTTGAACCCAAAAATACCAATGATGCTTTAAAGGATGAAAACTGGATTTTGGCAATGCAAGAGGAACTTAATCAATTTGAGAGAAATAAGGTTTGGACACTTGTTGATAGACCTAAAAATCAACCTATCATTGGCACAAAGTGGATATTTAGGAATAAATTGGATGATAAAGGTATTGTTGTAAGAAATAAAGCCAGATTAGTTGCTAAAGGATATGCACAAGAAGAAGGAATTGATTTTGATGAAACATTTGCTCCCGTGGCTAGATTAGAATCTATTAGAATGCTTCTTGCTTTTGCTTGCTTCAAAGGTTTCAAATTGTTTCAAATGGATGTTAAAAGTGCCTTTTTAAATGGTTTTATTGATCAAGAAGTATATGTGGATCAACCCCCCGGTTTTGAAAATACAAAATTTCCATGTCATGTGTTTAAACTATCTAAAGCATTATATGGTTTAAAACAGGCTCCAAGAGCTTGGTATGAAAAACTAAGTGGTTTCTTGATTGAAAATGGTTTCAAAAGAGGTATTGTGGACACCACACTTTTTACTAAGCAAGTGTTAAATGATCTTCTTATTGTGCAAATATATGTAGATGATATTATTTTTGGTGCTACTAATGAGTATCTATGCAAGGATTTTTCCACCACTATGCAAAGTGAATTTGAAATGAGTATGATGGGAGAATTAAATTTCTTCCTTGGACTTCAAATACATCAAACCCTTGAGGAAATTTTTATAAATCAAGCAAAATATACCAAGGAGTTGCTGAAAAGGTTTGGTATGGAGGACTCAAAGCAAGTTGGAACTCCAATGTGCACGTCTACAAAACTTGACAAAGATGAAGAAGGTAATCATGTGGATGAAAAGCACTATAGAGGTATGATCGGAAGCCTACTCTATTTAACCGCAAGTAGACCTGATATTATGTTTGCTGTTTGCTTGTGTGCTAGATTTCAATCTTGTCCAAAAGAATCACATTTAAATGTTGTTAAAAGAATTTTTAGGTATTTGAAAGGTACATTAGACTATGGTCTTTGGTATGCTAGATCTTGTGAATTTGCTCTATATGGATATTCGGATGCTGATTTTGGTGGTTGTCGTGTGGACAGAAAAAGTACTAGTGGTACTTGTCACTTTCTTGGTAATTGCTTAGTTTCTTGGTTTAGCAAAAAGCAAAATGCAATCTCTTTGTCTACAATCGAAGCGGAATATATTGCCGCTAGTGCATGTTGTGCTCAACTTTTATGGATGAAGCATACCTTGAATGATTTTGGATTGTTATATGACTGCATGCTTGTATTCTGTGATAACACTAGTACTATAAATTTGACCAAAAATCCTATACAACATTCTAGGACAAAACATATAGATATTAAGCACCACTTTATTCGTGATCTTGTTCAAAAAGGTGAAATTTGTGTAAATTATGTTTGTTCTAAAGATCAATTTGCTGATATTTTTACAAAAGCTTTGCCATTTGATCAGTTCATTCATTTGAGATCAAAATAAGGGATAATCGAAAAATCATCCTAAAAATTTTTTTTTATACCCTTCGGACGTCCGAAAGAAGATGAACGGACGTCCGATGATGTTCTTCAGCTATTTTTCAGAATGCACCTGTTCGGACGCAACTGTCGGACGCACAATTTCGTTCGGCCGTCCGACAGTGCAACGGCTCATTTTTTAAAACAACTTTCTTGCTCATTTGCTTCAGACTCTTCCTATTCTATTTCCTCTCGAACAAAAACTCTCTTGTCTCTCACTCTCAAATTCATATCATTCTGAAGCCCCCATTCCCAAATTGACTCAACCAAAACTTTTTCTGATCAATTGCGATTCATTTCTCCTGATCATTTCACAGAATCGCCTATCATTTCGCACATTCCCAAATTTTCCTCAAAACCCTACTTTCTCATAACCGCTCTGTCAAATCTTGTTCAAGGCCTTTTTGTCCCAAAATTTCTGTGCGATTCACTTCCCTACTACTGTGTGCATCATTTGCATCCTTCATTCCACATATTTCGCACAATGGTGAATCTAAAAGGAGGAAAGGTTACTGCCGGACGCAAGCATCCACTCAGGGATGAGGATGAGGATCTTCCTACGGTCAAACGTTCACCCAAACGCTTCAAGAGAGGAGCCGTAAAGGGTCAAATGTCACGGCCTACTCCACAACCCACCTCTCAGCCTGAATCTGGACAGGGAATCTCTTCTCAACCGCCTCCAAAATCAGCCACACTCCCTACATTCTTTGATGATGCTGCAAAAGACAAACACTCCTGGATATCCCAGAAAGGTGTCATCCCTCAACGAACTGTAAACTCTTCTGAATTTCGCCACATAGGTTTAGAATCCATTCTGAGTCTATTTGCTTTCCAGAAATGGTCACATCTCATTTCTATGCCCAATGTCTATTATCCTGAAATGCTGCATCAATTTTTTGCCAATCTTAGGAAAGGCACTGACCAAACTGAGATCATGCCCAGGGTTAATGGGGTAGACTTAATCTTTGATTCTGAAACTGTGAATTCCATTTTCAATACTACCATTGAACGTGGATGCAAGAATAAAATTGCAAATTTCTTTTCCTATGAAGAGCACCCTACTGCTGATAATCATTTTGATGGGGCTAAAATGTTGACTTATTTTAAAAGAAGTTTTTCCTCCCCTGCTGATGCTAAACTGAATGATCTTACTCCTGTGAATCTAATTGCCTTTTCAATCATTTCAAACCTGCTTGTACCCACTGATGGCCATAGAACTGATGCAAACAAAATGGAGTTGTATCTCTTTTACTGTTTTCGAGAAAAAATTCGTATTGATTTTGGTTTTGTCATGTGCAAGGTTTTACTTCGCTATGCCACTGATTCTCGCAGAAAATTATCTTATGGAAAGTTTCTTCAAAAGATTTTTGAGTTTTACAAAGTTCCAATTGTAGGTGTTTGTCCCAAAGAAGCATCTTCTTATGCCTTTAGCAAAGGATATTTTGAAAGGAAAAATCTTATTTTTAAAGATAATCTGTGGGCTTATAAGGGGCATCATCTAGTGAACAAAGGTCTAAGACTGCACATGATCCTTCATCTGTTTCACTCACTCCCATTCATCCCAGGAAGTCTGCCACTAAAGCATCTTCCTCCTCCAATGATGAAGTGATTGAGCTCCTTCGTGAACTCAAACAGCATGTTCTTCTTCTAGAACATGGTCTAATGCTCACCATGTCCTCTTAGCAACAAACAGCCTTCCTAAACAAAAGGAACCTTCTTTTTCCCCCACCCGTGGTTGAGGAAGTTTTCCATGACAAAGAGCCACACCCCACTGATCCAAGTTCATCAATTCCAGACCCTGGTTCATCAACTCCTGTGACTCCTCATGGCCCTTCCACATCAGATAAAGGCAAGGCACCAGTTGAAGAGGCTACTGAAGATGATGAAGAAACTGAAGAGGAGGATCTCTCCCAATATCAGCTCTCTCGAAGAACACCTGGATCCACATAGTTCACCATTTAGGACATTTGCATTTTGTTTGTCTATTTTAGGTGTTTGTGGTGTTCAACAATGGATATGTAGATGAATTCAACATTTGGTTATGATTATGTTTATGTTTCTTTTTGATAGATGTTTAAGTATTTTGAATGATGATTGTGTGGATGTAATGAATTTTTTTGGTTTGCATTGATGAATGTGTTTGTGGATGAGATGGATGTGATTGATTGTCCTTTTGTGATGACAAAAAGGGGGAGAGGACTGGATTGATTGATGATTGATGATGTTGGATTGATTGATTGATGATTTGATTAAATTTGGATTGGCTGATGGATTGAATTGGTAAATTTGGATTTGAGTTGGCTGCTTAATTGTCATATTTTGGATAATTGTTTAATTCGGTTGGGCAGCCAAGTGAGGGGGAGTTTTTCAAAATTTTTTTATGATTCACTAAGTAAGGGGGAGTTCTTGTCTATTGAGAAAAGGGGAGTTTTTATTGCAATCATCAAATCTCATTTCAAACCTTTGTTTTGTCATCATCAAAAAGGGGGAGAATGTTATTCTTGGTTTTGATGATCACAAAGTATTTTGAAATGTTTATCTAACTTTCTTCAAATATAAGTGTTTTTGCCTATCAAAGAATCAGGTACGAATATGTCATGAAATGCAAATCAACCAAAAGAAGAAGCAAAAACAGGACACTCATGTCGGACGTCCGAAAGGAATCTGTCGGACGTCCGAAAGGAGAAAGAACATCAAAAAGGAAGCTCTGTCGGACGCTCATAAGGAAGCATCGGACGTCCGGAAGGATCGAACGCACACCTCGGACGCACATCAACCGCATCAGACGTCTGAAAAATTCCAAGATGACTTGCCAACTCTCTGCCAACGATCGGACGCTGTGCTGTCGGACGATATAAACGCATCGGACGTCCGAACTTCAACTTGGCTGTTTTCGGATGATTGGTTCGGACGATGATTTGGTCGTCGGACGTCCGACAGCTCCAACGGCTAGCTGACTCTTCATCTGCCTTCTATCCGTTGGAAGCATTGATGAAGCCTATTTTTGGTCCCCTTTAAAAACAAACTGTTCTGAACCAAGAAGGGACTTTTACACACTTTGTTTACAAGATCTGAAGAGATATTTTAGCTAGAAAATAGTCTCCAAAGATAGATTTGTTCTCCAAGTGGTGTGAATTTCTTGTGAGCTTTTCTCTTGTGTTTGAAAGTTTTATTAGTGTAGCTTTGTTGAGGGTTATCTGAGTGATTGTAAAACTTCTTAGCTTGACTAAGTGTGGCTTAGGGCAAGGAGGAAGTGCTCCCTCCATTGTACATCTAGTTGATCATCTTTCATCAAAGAGAAGTTGCTCAACCTAGTGATTGGTCTTCAAGTTTGAGGAAATCTTGGTAGACAATCGGTTTGATATTCTATCTTACTTTTTGTTTAATAAAATTCTCATTGCTTATCTATACTTATTTTTCTGATCAATATTGCTCTCTTCTTCTAATCTACTTGGCTGATCATTACTAGAAAAGAAGGTAAATTTTTATTAAAGAAAAAATGCATAAATTTGATTAAGAGTTTAATCAACCTAATTCACCCCCCTCTTAGGTTGTCTTTGGGCCTTACAATGTGTGGATGTATATTTTTTTTTATTGGTTCTCCGTGACATATGTGATTGATTGGCCTTTTGTGATGACAAAAAGGGGGAGAGGACTGGATTGGATTGATTGATGATTTAATTGAAATTGAATTGGCTGATGGATTGAATTGGTAAAATGTTGGATGTTGGCTGCTTAATTGTTATGTTTTTGGATAATTGATTAATTCGGTTGGGTAGCCAAGTGAGGGGGAGTTTTTCAAATTTTTGCTCTATGATCCACTAAGTAAGGGGGAGTTGTTGTCAATTAAGAAAGGGGAGCTTATATTGCAATCATCAAATCTCATTTCAAACCATTGTTTTGTCATCGTTAAAAAGGGGGAGAATGTTATTCTTGGTTTTGATGATCACAAAGTACTTTGAAATGTTTATCTAACTCTCTTCAAATATAAGTATTTTTACCTATCAAAGAATCAGGTACGAATATGTCAAGAAATGAAAATCAACCAAAAGAAGAAGCAAAAACAGGACACTCATATCGGACGTCCGAAAGGATAAAGAACATCAAGAAGGAAGCTCTGTCGGACGCTCATAAGGAAGCGTTGGACGTCCGGAAGGATTGGATGCAGGCCACGGGCGCACATCAACCGCGTCGGACGTCCGAAAAATTTCAAGATGACTTGCCAACTCTCTGACGACGATCGGACGCTGATGATGTCGGACGATAAAAACTCATCGGACGTCCGAACTACAACTTGGCTGTTTTCGGACGATAGGTTCGGACGATGATTTGGTCGTCGGATGTCCGATAGCCCCAACGGCTAGCTAACTCTTCATCTGCCTTCTATCCGTTGGAAGCATTAATGAATCCCATTTTTTGTCCTCTTCAAATACAAACTGTTCTGAACTAAGAAGGGACTTTTGCACACTTTGTTTACAAGATCTGAAGAGATATTTTAGCTAGAAAATAGTCTCCAAAGCTAGATTTGTTCTCCAAGTGGTGTGAATTTCTTGTGAGCATTTCTCTTGTGGTTGAAAGTTTCATTAGTGTAGCTTTGTTGAGGGTTATCTGAGTGATTGTAAAACCTCTTAGCTTGACTAAGTGAGGCTTAGGGTAAGGAGGAAGTGCTCCCTCCATTGTACATCTAGTTGACCATCTTTCATCAAAGAGAAGTTGCTCAACCTAGTGATTGGTCTTCAAGTTGGAGGAAAGCTTGGTAGACAATCGGTTTGATATTCTATCTTATTCTTTTTGTTTAATAAAATTCTCATTGCTTATCTATACTTGTTTTTCTAATCAACATTGCTCTCTTCTTCTAATCTACTTGGTTGATCATTACTAGAAAAGAAAGTAAATTTTTATTAAAGAAAAAGTGCATAAATTTGATTAAGATTTTAATCAACCTAATTCACCCCCCTCTTAGGTTGTCTTTGGGCCTTACAGAGTTGGTGAAGGGGAAATATTTGATAGGTTCAATGAGTTTAACGAATAAGGACCGGATATCATATTTGGAATGGAAGCTAGAGGATATATATATCGATTATCGAGACTTGAACGATGTGACCATTAAGAACAAATACTCCATTGTCTCACATAGCCGGGGATTTTGACCAATGGCAAGGAGTCGTGATATTATTCAAGTTGAATTTAAAGTAGAGAGCTATTACCAGTTGAGGATCTTAGAAACTGATGGGTTTAAAATCACTTCCAATTCAAAATAGGGACATTTTGAACTTTCAATTACGCCGATGGGTTGACCAATGCACTAGCAGCAATTATGTCCTGAATACATCGGGGTTTTAAATCGTAATTGGATTAATCTGTGGTGGCATTTATTGATGATATATCGGTATACTCTAAGGTTTGAGGAGATCATGAAAGATACTTGATGATGTTTTACAAACCTCAAGGATGCACCAACTTTCGTTAAGTTCGATAAATGTGAGTTTCGATTGGAAGGAAATAGCCTTTCTAGGTTATACAATATCTAAGGAAAGAATTGTTATTGACTCAACTACAGTGGAAGTTGTTTGAGAGGAAACGACTAGAAAATCCTACCAAAATTTGGAGTTCTTGGAGATAGTTGAAACTTTTCTTTGGTTTGATCAAGAAATTTTCTAAGAGTACAAGATTTGGCAAGCTATTTGGGATTTTAAATGTGAGGAAGAATTTTAAAAGTGAAAGGTGTTTAACCGATGCACTTGTGTTAGCCCTACTGAGCGGAGGAGGTAGAGTTATGATTATCCAGATGCTTTAAAGGGTAGATTAGAATGTATACTAACGATACAGGATGAAGCAATTGTGTATGTCTCTAGAAAGTTAATATATCATGAGAGGAAGTAGCCAACTCATGATTTGGAATGAGTGGCGGTAAGAGTGAAGACGTTACCTATGTGAGGTAGATATAAGGCCGATTATGTTGCCCTATGATCTGGGAATTAAAATATCTAATGAGGAAAAATCAAGGTTTGAATGCTAGTTGAATGAATAGAAATTGTGCAGCATGGGTTGGAAAGCATAAATTGGTGATTGATCTGGTAGACTTAACCATTACGAGAATGATATTATCTTAGATGTGAATTTCGAGAACGAAATTCCTTTTAAGGAGGGGAGGATGTGAGGACCCGAAAATTTTTTTATTTATCGAATGTTACAAGTTTACTTAAGTATTTATTTACTCATTTTCTCCGAATTATTTATTTTGACCATTTAAAAATTCAGTTATATGGAACAACGCCTCTTTTATATTTTAAAACGTTTTGTTGGAAAATTCACTTTTCGAAAATTTATTTAGTTCGGAATAGCGAGTACACGTTTTTTGAGGCTATACTTGGATCGGGAGTATATTAATATTGGAGAATTAAGAATGATCAACAGTAGATTAAGAAAGGTTAATCGATGAATTATACTAAACTCCTCTGAGGACTCGCAAAATTTATTATTTTAAATTCTTATTTCGAGTTTATTTGAATATTTAATTGCCCATTTATTCCGAATATTATTTTCTAACCTCTTTAGACCTAATTACATGGGTCAATAGTTTCGTTATATTTTTAAAGTGACTTGTGTCAAAATTTAATTTTTGGAAGCTCGTTAAGTGAAAATAGTGATTACGCGATTAGGGATTTTAGCTGATTTGAAGATACCATAAGTTGGGAAAATTGGAGACTTGTATAATGGTCCTAAAATAGGCATTTCTATGTTTAAGTATTCAAGTGATAGTTATTAGTACTATCGTTATAAGAATTTCTTGGAGGTTTCACTCTATCGCGCTTAAATAAAAAATATGCGTTCCACACGCACAATTTAATTGAGGGACTTTAGACCCTTATTTTGGGACAATTAAGAGTGAATAATATTAATATGAATACAAGAGCATTAGAGGTTTAGTGCACTAGTGAAACAAATGCAAGAGGAATCGAGCACAAAACGCGTGCATGCGCGCGCGAAGGAGAGTTGACTTTTGGAGCATTTTGGACCACACATTCTTAAGCTTCTCATGGGTGCATCACACTAGATCAAAACCCTTCAATTCATCATCTAAAGTGCCGTGCAACTCCTTCTTTTTCTCTTAAGAACAGCCGGCCAAGGGAAGGAAAGGAACCAAACTTGCTCCATCACTTTCTACTCCAAATTCTTGCACCAAATCTCAACCAAATCAAACCAAAATTGAACTACACCTAGTTAAACACTTGGGGATTGTATCTAGCTAAAAAGGGGGAATTTCACGGTTCATTTTGGAGCTAGGAGGGGCCGAAAATTTTGTCTTGTTCGCTAATACGAGTAAGTAATGATCAACTCTCAAATTCTTAGCCTATGGAAGTTGATTTACACTTATGAGCTTAGTTATTCATGTGGGTGGCTTGTTATTGTTGGAAAATTTTGAAGGTGGGCTCTATGAATTCCCACTCTTGGGTTGATGGCTGATGTGATGATTGATGATGGATTTAATGTTGGTTTAGTGCTCAAATTGGTAGATTAATGGTGCATAGCTAGTATAAACTTCAAGGATTGCATGGCTAAAAAGTTTCCAATTCTGCCCCTATTTTGATCGTGCATCTTTTTGTGGAATTTTGAGGTTTTAATGGTTTGAATATGATGTTTATATGTTGTATAGATTGTGTATAAAGTTTCATCGAAAAATATTGAGGTTTGGTTGGTCAAATGGATTAATCTCACAAAGTTAGCAAACCTGGAAAAATTTTCCCGTAATACTCAGACAGCCTTCTTCTTTCGTCCATAACTCTGTGCTCCGACGTCGAAATCAAGTTCCGTCAGTGGCATTTGAAACTAAACATTCCCAACTTTCTAACGGTATAAAATGTAACTCCTAATTCCCCCCGAGTATCCCGTACCAACCGTTTAAAGATGACTGTCCTGTTTCTATGTTTTCCTGGAACGAAGTTCGAAGCTACAACTTGAGACTCGAATTTGAGCTAGTTGTGTGCAGAATTTCAAAATGCTTTCTTCTGTGAAATTATAGTTTTATGAATTTATTTTCCAACGCCACCAACCATGCTCAATTCCGAGCTGAATTGAGTGATTTATGATCAAAATACGAAACCTGCCATGTTCTTGAAAACCCTAAATTTTGGGCAGAATTGATGCTAGACTTGGTGTGGACTTGCCAATTGAATTTCTTGGACTTGAAACACTTACCAAATGTACCATGAATGTTCCTTAAGCTTTTCCTACACAAATAAACCATGTTTGAAGGATTTTCCTTGGTTAAATGTTTGGAATGGAAAACAAAAAGCTCAAGGCAGTTTTGCCTTACGATTTTTCGAAACTTTGGTTGTTTGGTTGACTACTTTCCCGAAGTTATTTCTCCATGAAATTTGGTAGAGGGCAACCCTTATATGGTAGTATTATACTACTAATTTTGGTGTTATTCTAAGGTGTGACGACCCCACTTCTCCCAAGGGCAAACCCAAGGGTATCGGCGGGCCGCCTGCCTAGCTCGCGCCAGGACTCAAAACTTAAAACAATCAAAGCCAGAAAATTCAAAAGAGTTCTATATACAATCCCAAAAGAGTTATAATTACATTCTCCAAAAGTATCGAGTCAAACCACCAAAACAAAAACAAACATCCTAACTGTTCAACTATTACAAGCCAATCTTACTATACTAGTATACGAGCCAAAAGTCCCCGCGTCGGCCCCTGCTAAGGAAAACAAAAGGAACGGGGTAAGCTATATGCTTAGTAAGTAAACAGGGGCGAAAGCATAAATTTCACTTAACAGTTACACAATAAGAGTAAAGCAAAAGCAGAAAAGTAACATCACATAATAAGGATACAGGTGGCTCCAAAGCCAACTCATGTGCCATGCGTGATCTCCTGCCGACACTCCGTCGACTGCAAATAATAGTCCGTAGAACTTCACTTGTACACCCACCGACACCTTATCACCCTCACTGGCCAGTCACCTCACAAACTTGCCCGGGCGAACGAAATCACAAACTTGAGCTTGAGTCACAAGCTCGGGTCACAAACTTGGTCACCTTCTCGGTGAACCGGATTTACAAAATTGGTTCATAACATGAACCTACAAACTTGGTGACCTCAGACTAAGTTGGACTGCCTTCGACCAAGCCCTAACCGGCTCGAATAGTCCAACCAGGTCAAGAGTTCGCCCCAAACTCACAAACTTCACAAAATTATTCAAAATCACAAACTTTGCAAACTTCACAAACTTTATTCGAAAGTCGCCCCGAGCCACAAGCTCAAGGGTTTTGGTTCCAAAAGGTTCATATACATATGCCAAGTACAATTATACATTCAAATTAGGGTTTAGGTCGAGTGCGATAAAGTACACCCTCGCCTAAGTGCCCTTTTCACATATCTCAAACACATAGCAAAGAAAACACACCAAACTGGCCTGAATACTTACCCAAAATACCGAAAGTAGTACTAAAGCAAAATCGCTTCGCGCGTTCGCTAGTAGTGGGCCCCACCGGCTCCGCCTAACTCACCGCTGTCTGAAACGGAAGATTTTATCACATTATATCACAAACGGCTACTAACAGATCCAAAACAAGCAAAACGTCAAAATTGGCACGCGCAAGTGCGGAAACGGCAAAAAGGGGCACACGCGCACGCGCGGAACGGCAAACGGGACGGCCAAATCCGCCATCTCAAACCGTTTTGGTCAAAAATTATGCTAGGAATATTGGATCAAGGTGAACGAGACACCATTTCGAAGCTATGAGGAAGGCCTACAATTCTCATGAAGACACCTTAAACTGGATCCGAATCAAAACAAGTTGAAATCATGGAAAACGGTACCAGAGGTTTGCACTTTGAATGACAGACAAGGTCTGTTTACTAGACCATAACTTCTAGCTCACAAGTCCAAATCAGGAAATTCCAAAGGCATTAGAAAGCTGAGACATAAGGCTAAAACTTTTATGTTTTATCCAAGATCTGAATCCACTCAGAACAGAACGAAAATCGAGTGCCAAAATACCCGTCAGAACTGTCCAAATACAAGGCAGTTCTGACGATCGATATTGTTTTTATCATAACAGGAGCTACGGAACTCGGATTTTGACGCACTTTATACCATTTCGAAGCTGAGACCAAGATATAAATTTCTTATGAAGAAGTCGACACCCAGATCGAATGGAATCAATAGGGAAAAACCCACGGTCAGAAACTGAAATTCAAAACGTACACAAACGAACGTCTAAAACAGGCCTGATGGTTTTGTCCATAACTCAGGATACACTAATCCGTTTGACCTGAAATTTTACAAGTAGATTCAGGACTTAAGATGCTACAATGTTGAAGAAGGCCACTCAGTCCAGTTCCTAGCTTAACTAGGTCAAAAATGCCAAATACTATACCAGAATTACCAAAACAGGTTTGCAAATCGCACAAAACTGTAATTACTATAACGCGGTCTATACAAGTCCAAATTCCGAAATTCCAAAGGCATAAGTTAGCTAAGACATCCAGCTACATTTCATCAGAAGACACCAACTCCAAAATCCAAACCAATTCCAGTCAAAATGGCCAATTACTATCGCAGTTTTCGCATTCTGATCAAAGCAGAACAGCTACAGTAATTTCGTCATAACTCATTCTACATTAATCCAAATGACCTGAAATTTTGTAGGCATCTCAATCATATCAATACCTACAACTTTAATGTTTTGAGCAAAGTCAAATTCGGCCTCTAACCCTATGATCCAAAACCAGACAGAATTAGGGATTTTCAAACCCTAACTTGCTAATTTATCTTCCAAACCAGAAATTTGCTGCAATTAACTACCATTCACACCAACTAGCTTCATTCCCAATCATTTCCAATCATCATACATAGCCACATCATAGTAATCATATGCAGCCAGCAAAAATCCCAAATAAATAGAAAACTTCATCAATCTTAACCAAAATCAAGAAATAGTCCACAAAATCACACTTATAACAACCACAAGTCATTTATTAAGCATCTTTAGATAGAAGAGAGGGGTTCCATAGTCACTTACCTTAGAACCAAAGAAGAGAGACCACTTAGCACCTTAAGCTTCCAACCAACTTCACCACACAACTCACTATCACTCACTTAATGGATTTTATGGAGGAACTTGAAGATTAATCGGTTTAGTTGAGAGATTGGGCAAGATTGAAGACAAGATTGTGGAGAGTTTCTTTTCTCTTTTTGCTTGGAGAAGGTCGGCCAAAGAGAGGGAAGAAATGGTGATTTTTTTTGTGAAATTTTTAGATATTTAACCAATTTTGGTCAAAAGTCAAAAAATGAAATAGTAATTCATAAGTCTTCTCCAATGAAATGGTGACACTTGTCACCACCTTTAATGCATTCCTATCCTTTCTTTTCTCTCTCACATCAATCAATTCACACTCTCTACTTATCTCTTAACACCCGATAAATTTTACACAGTATGCGGAATTTAACCTAATTGGCCGAATTTTCCCGAACTTTTCGCACTAGCGGGTCCCACTTCCGATATACGTTCTTAATTTCTCAAAAACAAACTAATCCTAGAAAAATCATCTAAAATTATCTAGGGAATTTTCTAATAAAAAAAATATAGAAAAGGACGGGCGATAAATATAACTCCACTTAAGCTTTCTAACATTGTGACACTAGAGGTTTACTAATCCAGAGTTTACTAACCATTTTCAAACTTGTTAAACCTCTGTAAACTATAACGAATCCTTTTTTTTTTCTTGTGCCAAAACACACACTAGAATACCGCATAAACTAGGGTTTTATCGTAAGCAAAGTTAGGGTTTTCAATCTTGGCCGAGATTAGGGTTTCTCCTTAGCCCTAAAACCTTAATTTAACCGTACAAAATAATGAATAACCCTAATCTCAACGCATGAACGGACTAGGTCCTCACATAAGGCCGTTTCATGGCTCAAATAAATTTTCAAAGTTCATGGCTCGAGTTTGGAAAACCATTGTTTCACAAGGGAATCTTGGTAACTTTGAGTTGCCATATCTTAATGTTCAAAACTCCGTTTCTTGTTCCACTTGTTTTTGTTGTAAACTTGGATTACGACTCTAATAGAGTTCCAAATTTTGAAGGCTAGTTCCAATCAAGTGAATTTTGCCAAATTTTCAAAGTTGGCCAAAAACCAACTTAAATCTGCCTTATGAACCTAAACAGCGACTTTGAGCTCATTTTTGAATGTTTTCCATTTGGAATCTTAGAGAAGTGTATTCTAGGAACTTTTAGTACTTTGGAAGAGGTTTCCAACAGTATAAAGCTTTCCAATTTTGGACTTGTAAAGAATGAGATACGATTTTTCAAAGATCTCGTACCAAAACTGAAATTTTTGAATCTTAAGGAAATGGAGATTTTTGAATTCTCCTTATTCCTTTAATATTACTTGAACATATTAAACTTGATTTCAAAGATGAAACCTCGATTGCTTTTGTGCTTTAAAATCCCATCTTTAAACCCCGATTTACGAGTGATTGGGATTCGTTTTCATGGGATTTTCTTAGATTGTGCACTAAGTACAATCTTTGTAATAATTGGGGGTTTTGAGTGATAAATCCTTATTAATTGCTCAGGCACACAAGAGGAACTTCAAGACGATCCCACGGTGGACGCTTGAACTTTGAGTACCGTTTTTTCTTGTTTACTTGGTGAGTGTCAAGTGTGTGTTACTTGAACTACTGTGAACCAGATACATGTTTACTTGTTATTGATACTTGAGATTTTAAAATTTGAGACGGAGGTGTACTTTATCGCACTCGTTCTCGCTTGAAATAAATGACTCGCACTTGAAATACTCGAATGTCTCAATTGCTTGCAAATGTTACTTGCTTGCTTGACTTGAAATAGTATGCTATGGCTGCATACGTCGTTGGAGTGAATCTCCTCGACACTCGAACATGCTTGGGGGACGCCCACATCTCATTGGCAAACCTTGGATTCGAGTCGGCATAGGCTTGGTCGGGCTCCTTGGTAAACCATGGGAAAAATTGAAAAGCTTGATCTAGTGAGAGATCTTGCTTGGCATGATCGAGTAGTATTGCCTTAAACAAATGACAGGCGGGCCCGAAACAGGGGTATGTAAGGTGAAAGGGGACAGGTTAAGTGGAGTTCTACGGACTAAATCTATCCGATTGACGGAGTGTCAACTCGTGGAGGTTATTGATCGTGCAAGTGGAACATAGCTCCTGAGAGTTCCTGTATCCTTAAATTGTTTATGGTTACTTTCCTCGTAAATTGTTAATCATGGATATATTATTGCTTGACTTGTCAATTTGGGATTGTTATTTGAACAATGTGCTTGCATGTGTGTTCTTGGCTTCACGAGCGTTTTGCTCACCCTGTAGTTTTGTTTTTCTTAACAGGATTGGGCTTGGAATGAGACTCGGAGGAAATTTCTATTTTTGAGTACTTTTGTGGACTTTTGTAATAGGGTTCCAATTCTATTGACTAGACATTTTGGCTATTGTATATTTTGGGATGTATTTGAAAACCCGTTATATGGATTTGGTAATTGTTAACTATTGTTAAGCTTGAACGCTTCCGCACTAATTGCATTTATATTATCTGGATGTGATGTCTAGTACCGTTATAAGTTTGAACATATATTGCTTGAGTCCTGGCAAGAGTTGGGCAGGCGTCCCGTTGATACCCTTTGGTTCGCCTTAGGGAGAAGTGGGGGCGTCACAATTTGGGCCAAAACAAGTGAAGTTAGCACCAAGAACTAGTGTAACTTTGCTAGGGTTTTAGGGCTGATCAGAATCGAAAAATCATCCGACTTCCCTGGATCACTGGTATTGATAAGATATGAACTAGAGTGTGTATTTGATACCTTTGGAATGTCCTTTGTGTCTGGTTTCCAACGCCACTGACAGCACCTGATTTTGACCTTCCTATAATGAGATATGGCCGTTTTCCCAAAACTGTGCTGGCGCGACTGTTTTACCCGCGAAGAACACCTTGAGCTTAAATGAAACTTTTCTTTTGACCAACTTTCTTGCACTTGTCAAACTTGTTTTCTCATGAACTTTTACTACATTTTGGATCTAACTTGCATGGTGAATTGAGTAGATTTAACTCTCATTTGGTCACCTAATGAGCTCACATTTGGGTTGGAACTGAACCTAGTTTGTTAACGATTTCACTCATTGCCCTAGAAGTGGGAAACTATGGTGAACGTAACCAAAGGACTTGACATTTGATCACTGCATTGCTTGACAAGTGAGTATTCCATTACCTGTTAACTGTCTATGTGAAATATCTGCGTACTTGATTGGTGACTAGTTGAGCTAAACATTATTTTCATAAATTGAGGCGAGCGTGTACTTTATCACACTCGACCTCCTTTGATTCCATTGAAGCTTTGTATATTGATGCTATGAGATATGATTTCTCTATATGTGACTGTATGTGAGTTGTTTGGGTGATACTCCATCAACTACTGCTACTATTTGGGTACCCAACCTCATAGGTGAGATGGTTGTATCGAGCCAACAAGAGCTTGGTCGAAAAGACCGATAAATCTTGAGGACTGTTTACTGAAAACTAGAAACCGGTATACTTGACTATTACCTACTTACTGTTTGAGGAGTTCGGGCCCAGTAAGGGGGTTGACTGGTGGACGGGAATTGGAGAAAATGGAGTTCTACGGACATTGTATTCTTTAAATGCAAACGTTGACGAAGAGTCAATGGATTCTCGTATGATCAAGCTCAAATGGCTTTGGCTTTTGGAAGCCACCCGTATCCTTGAATTGAACTGTGATTAAATTGTTGTAGTACAATACTGTGTTTACTTGTTTACCTTACATCTTTATTTGGCTATGTGCTTATCTGTTTATTTGGAACCTCATTGGGTTTTAACTCACCCCACTCCTTTTGTTTTCCTTAACAGATGTGGGATGGACATAGGAGCAAGAGCTTTCATAACTTTATCTTTTACTTGACTTGTACTTCGGATTGTAATTTTGTTAGAAGACCTTACTTTTGACTATTGTAAGCTTGAATTCATAAGTTTGGCGCATGTATGTAAATTAAATGTGGAGTGATAAGTTAGACATTTAGCTCTGTATTCTAAGTTTGAAAAGTTGGCATGGCGATTATATTTCAATTAGGGTTTGCACTCTTTGTTTGGAAGATATTTCACCGGTTATCTTGAGTTGCCAGTTCTTTGATTGACCAAGTCCCGGCGAGAGTTGGGCAGGCAGTCCGCTGATACCCTAGGATTTGCCCTAGAGAGAAGTGGGGTTGTCACAGTATTTCTTGCACTCTCCAAACTCTCTTGAATCTTGTAATTCAATGGCTATTTATAGATGAATTTAGTCAAGAAATGAGGTTTCAAACATCACTTTTATAACTGCAAAGTAGTTGTCACACGTCCATCAAGAACTATAAGTTATTGGAGAAGAAAACAAGTTGTGCAAGTGGAGAGCAGCCATTTCTGATCAGAATCTGGCTGGATTGTTGGGCGGATTGCTCCCCTATCTTTCTTTGCAATTTCTGTTCAGTCTTTAAGGTCATTCCAATTTTGCATCAACTTCAACTGAACTTTTCTCAATGATAGAAGTTGAATTAACTCTTGAACAAAACAAAAAACTTGTAGCCCTTTGAGTTACTTTCCAATGGATCAAGAATCACCTCATTTGAATTCATGTAGGCTGAGAAATGACCCAAATATCCTTGACTACTCAATACATTGTTTCAGTTTCGACCATAGAAATTGGCTACTGTAATTCAGCTTTTTGACCTAGAAAACCTTTAAACTGAATTTTGATGTCTTCACAGGAACTGTAGACCTATATCTTATCTTCAAAATGGTTTAAGAATCATCTCAATCCAATCATTTGTCTCATGTTATAGCTGAAATAAAAATGTGTCAAAGCTGTCAACTTTCTTTTTTCATCTAAATGAAGTCTATTTTCAATTCCTATAAAAATTATGGGCAAAATGCAAGTAAAAGGGATATAAACCTAATTTAATCACTTAAGAGCATTTTAAACTAATTATAGCCAAATATTATCCATTTTCTTCCTATAATATTGCCAAAATGACTAAAAATAACATAAAATGTCATTCAAAAATAGGTTAAATTAGTCACTTATCAACTCCCCCACACTTGAATCATTGCTTGTCCTCAAACAATCCATACAAAATGAATCACAATGACTCAAATATAGAAATAGTATATGCATTTTTCAAATTTAGCTCCTTATAACTTGTCAAATAATCATCGTGCAATCATTCAATTTGTGAGAACCCGAAAATTTTCACATTTTCTAGGCATTATTTTATTTTTGCCTACATTTTTATACTTGCCTTTAACATATTAAGGTTTCTATGCATTTTTATAAGTAAGTACAATTTTAAATCATTTTCCTATTATAAGTTAGTATACGTTAAATTTGAAGTGCATTATAGACGTGAGACCCGCTAGTGCGATAAAATTTTGGTGACTAAGTGATTTTTGTGCTAAATATTATTATTTTATATGGTGCTGGGAGATGATTAGAGGTTAGTTAGATAGATTAACCATTGTGAGCAAGAAGATAAGCTTAAAACATTCAAGGTGCCACATATCGCGAACCGATTGGAAGTTGGACTTGACCAAGACTTTCTCACCTTTACTAAACCAAAATTTGACCAAAAATTCCTTCATTTTTCTTGCTTCTTGGCCGCCTGTTTTGAGGAGAAAAACAAGAAGAGAAACTTCCTTTTCTAGCTTTCAAACTTGCTCAAATCTTGAGTTTTAGCCAACCAAATTGGAAACTACATCATTCAAGTGCTCACTAAGCAGGTTTAAAGGTTTTGGTGGAGTTATTTTGGAGGAGGAAGGTCTAAACTACCATTTTTTCTTGTGGTCATAAGGTATATTGTCAAGAAAATCCTTCTTTACTTCTGGTAATGGCATATTAGTGGTTTAGAAATGAGAAATATGTAGTTTTATGAGGAATATTGTGATTTGAAGTAATGATTGAGGAATTTTCAGTTTTCTTAGAGAATTTTCTGCCCTCATGTGATGATTAATGGTTGGCCATGAGTTATTAGTTTTGATATGTGAAAAATCTAGTGTTTTGGTGTTAGTTTAATGTGCCTAAAGGAATTTTCAGCTTGGGTGTTAAATTTCAGCTTTAGTAGAGAATTATGCCCTGTTCTGACTAGTTCCATTCGGCCATGATGAAGGCTGAATTGGGCTTAGCTCAAAACATGAAAGTTGTAGAAAATGATATTTTATAGCTGCCTATAAAATTACAGTTCAATAAGAGTACTGTAGCACATGAAATGATGAAAATACCATTGACTGCCATAGGTAGAGTTCTGTGGACAGTTTTGACATTTCATCATTCTGGCATCATTTTTTCACCTTGATCCATATTATATTAGCATTTGGCCAAAACATGAAAGTTGTAGTTCTATGTTTTAGCTTTCCAATGCATCTGAAAAAGTCTCAATCGGACTTTTGTAGCCTCAGTTATTGTCATTTGAACACAGTGCTCTTAACCAACCTGATGGTGAAATTCTGGTTCTGTAATTTGTAAATTTAACCTAGATACAATATGAACTGAATTGAGTTGTCTTCATTAAAATTGTATCCCTTTGGCTTATCTTCGAAATGGTATACATGTTACCCCAATCTGATAACCGTAGCTTCGGTTATAACCAAATACGCTAAGAGACGTTGAACCTATCTTTTTGTTCTATGTCTTAAACCTTATTTCCGGTCACTTTTCTACCTTATTTGTGTGTGATTTTGGGGGCTGATTGAGGAAAATAATGAACCATAAATGGCTGAAAAATAGGTAAATACAAAGGGTGTGCTGCCCAAATTTGCACTCGAAAGCTAGGTAGATGTACTCGCGACTTGAGTAAGGGTTGAGGATGAAACTAACTTGAATCATCTAAGGTATTCAAATCTTCTTCATTAGAGGTATATAAGTTAGAATCTGGCCGAAACTTGTACCCTTGGAAAAATGAAATTTACGACTAATAGAAATACGTTTTCTTCATTTCTTCGACTCAAATGGAGATTTCAAAGTTTTACAAGCGAGCATAAGTTTTACAAATATTTTACTCATGGCCTTTGGTTTAAATGTACTATTTTCACTTCCAAAACTATACTTATACTTTGTACTAGTAGTTATTCGGATTTTCTTTGGTTCACCTAAACTTTGGATGGTTTAACTGTAATATTTTCTCTTGGTTATTATTAGGGTTCCTTGGTGATTGAGGGTATTATTCGGAAAGAAACTTTGGACGTTATTTTCCTTAAATAGGTGAGTGTTCTTTGTACGTTTTGTTTCCAATGACTATGTGGATTGTTGTGACTATATGACTATTTGTGAATGTTGGAGTAAATGTTAAATGTTTTCAGTGATTTCTAAAAATGGATTTTGTTAGGCGAGTGTGTACTTTATCGCACTCGACCTAAATGAATGTGAAATTTACAATGATTAAATGTTTAAATACTACTTCTACATGAATGTAAGCCTTTGGCTGAACTGGGTCCTTGCCCTTCGTTGCCAGTCGACTCGAGCCAGAAGCGGACTCGGTCGGGTGATTGGTGATCCTGGGTTAATGTTTGGTATACTCGAGTATGACCACGAAGTCTGGTGGAGACTGGCCAATGTCCAGTAAGGGGAAAATGAAATGAATGAATAAATGGCAAGAACAATAGAGGGGTTTTCACTTACAAATATAATTTTTAATGACTGAAGGAATAAGGGAATAATTGGTGGAATGAATGAACGAAGGGCTCCACGTGAGCACGTATCTTTTTAATGAGTGTGTTATCATTGCTTTATATTGTAAATGTTTTCTAGATTACTTGTTATTACATGATTAATGTCCTTGTTTAATTACTTGGCTATGTGTACTGAACCTCACTAGGCTTGTCGCGCCCTATTTTTAAAAAACGAGTGATGTGACCAAAAATCAGTAATGTGGTATTTAAAATGTGCGTGAAATATGTGAAGTGTGTGAATGTGAGAAATAAAGAAAAAGGCCGTGGGACTTTGAAATACGATAGTTTGGCCAGAAATAGTAATCTAAAAAGGTTTTGATAAAAATGTAGGAGTTGCCACTTGGTATTGAGTTAGGGTGTACCAAGTCACCCAAAAAAATATGGATTTTAAATGTAAAAACCTTTTTAGATTGACTCCAAAATCTACGATAAATAAGAGAAAATGGCTCGGGGATCACGGTTGAAGAGAGGAAAGGCAAAGACAATGTCTAAGACACCCTCTCAACCTAGCCTAAACTAGTTGCATGATTTAGTCATAATTCTCCTAATTTCAAACCAAAAGATGTATCGTATTTGAACGTGTCTAACATGAATGCAAACCTAAATCTAATTATTGGTTCCAGTGGGACAAAATGTCTCTTTTGAGACTCGATTGATCCTAATCACATGAATTGTGATAGCCAATGGTGAACCCTCAAAGAGGTCACGAATAAATACAAATGAATGCTCGAGGAAAAATGAGAGTACGAAAATGTCTTTGAGTGTAAAATAAGTGTCAGGTGCCAAAGTGCAAAGTGCAAGTGTGAAAATTGGTATGTAAAGTGCAAGGGTGCAAATGAGTATGAGGGATAGTGTAAGATGCAGGTGTGCAAATGAGTATGTAAAGTGTAAATGTTCAGATGTAAAGTAAAGTGATAGTGTGCAAAATGATAGAGTGGATAAAGTGATAGTGTGCGGAGTGAGAATATATAAAGTGAGAGTGTGTGAAGTGATAGGGGGTAAAGTGGTAATGTACGAAGTGATAATGTGAAAAAATGATAGTGTAAAGTGGGAGTACGAATGATAATGTGCCTTAGAAATGCATGAGCCCTAAAGGAATGCAAGCAAGATAGGTACGGGGAAACCCTATATCATGACTTTTGATTTGCCTTTTGGTTAGAAAGAAAACGAGCGTGCTAAGGCTATGTGTAGCCACACTCGTCCGTTTCCCTTACCAGAAAGGTAACTCCCTAACCTAATCAAGCAAATGACCCTAATATATAACTAGAATGAATGCAAAACCCTAAAGATCGTGTTCCAAATGCGGAAAAAGGGTAAGGGTTCATGCAAAGTGTAAAATACTAAAAGGAAAAAATCAACGAAATGTAGTGAAGGCATGCGAGTATGTACTAACGAGGGGCGGCCCTATTGGGTCTAGCATTGGACTAACCCTTAACTAACGTTCTCTCACAAGCATTGGACATTATGAGAGCTCGAGGGGAAGACCATGACTAGCATTGGACTAGCCACGGTAATGTGCATTCCATCCACATAATCAGATAATAATACTAAAAGCAAATAGACATGCAAAGCACATAGTTTCACATAGCACATAAGCATGCTCATCTAGATGCAGAAGCCTAAGGAAGCAATTAAACACATAGGCATATAGGCACACACAAACACATAATACATAAGCCCTATCTATTACAAAAGGGAGGCCTACTACAATCTAAAAGGGGAATGTGAAATAAAATGAAGCAAGACAAGCCTAACTATTACAACTTGGCATTTAAATGCCTTTCAAATGATCAACATTGAACTAAAAATAAATATACAAAACTAAAGCCAATAAAGTGAATAAATAAATAAATGACATAAATAACAAAAATAATGGAAGATCATTCAAGAGAAATGCAATTAAACACGTAAAGTCACATAGGGCACGTAGGGTCAAATAGAGTATAAAATAAGGGATAGGGTGTACTTCCCTGGAGTTGGAGCCCTAATGGAGTGAAATTACTTATTTACCCTCCAAAATAATAAAAAGGGTCAAGGCATCACTTTAATAGTAAAATATAAACAAAAACACAAAAATAAGTTAAACCAACAAATCACCAAATCCTTCCCAATTGCAACTTGAATGTAATCGAATAATGCATAATTGCAAAGAAGGTAAATTACCAATCAATCCCAAGAGCAAGCATTAACCAATCATTCCAGCCCAATTAAAATATTTGGGAACTTCAAAGGCCCATATGTAATGAAAAGGTCAAGCAATGGTTCAAATTGCAATTACACTAGGACCTAATTGCAAGAAATTAGAACATCATTGGGCCTTAATGGCATTAACCAAAACCAAGGGGGTGAAATGCAATTATTAGAACATTTTCATGCAAACCATGCAATCCACGAAGGAAAAAAAAGCTTTTGCAACTACTTTCTATACTCTAGTAACCGAAATGAAACCTGCTGCACTTTCGTTTCCAAGCTTTGATCAAAACCATTTCATCTAAGCATATAAACCATGAGCTAACAAGCGGACCAGTTAACTTCCACATCCAACAAATGAACATATAGAAGGAAATTATACAAGTTCTTAAGAAACTTTCTTTCCACACCATTCCAGCTGCAACTTTCTTTCCATTTAGCCAAGACACATCTATGCAAAGCAGACTAAGAAATTCCTAATGGGCTTGATAATTCAACTCAAATGAAAAGAACTTGGGACAAAGGGGGGGAGAGAGATTTGAGGGAAACATCAAAACCTTGGAACCCACAGCTATACAATCTTGCTAACAAGACTGCCAAGCATCGACTTGGTTTTCCAGCTCACAGACGAAGGTGCGGGTTTTTGTACAAGCAATGAAACGGGAAGAAAAGAAAAAGAAACAGCGAGGAACAGCAACCATGCGCAACTTAAAGAAAATCCTATTCTAATCAAAGCAAATACAACTTCACCCATCTTAGGAAAATGCAGATTTGGTTTTAGCAAAAACCCATCGAATAAACAAAACACTAGATTTCAGTTCATCATATTGGGTTCCGTTTAGCGATGGAAACAAACAAGAAAAAGGGGTGGAAAGTTACCTATTCCACTGCCTTTAAACCTGGATCCTCAACAACAGGTGCAGCGGCAGTACCTCCAACTGGAACAACGACGGCAACTGCAACACCAACACCACCGCCAGCAAGTACTGAAGCTAGCTTTCCTCTACCAGCTGCAATCAGCTCTGCGATGTCCTTATCTTCCACTAAAGAGTAGCTAGAAGCCGATGCAAATCTGTGGAGGATAGTCAGCCAGATGAAGAAATTCCAGCAGCTCCTTTTCCTTTGGTTTCTTGCTCTTTTCTTTTCCCTTTGCCCAGTTTTCTTTCCTCTCACTGAAGTTTTCTCATTTTCCTCCAAAAGCCCGTAGCTTTCTGGACACCAGTCCCAAGCCCTCCAAGCTCTCTGTTTTTCTTTTCTTTTTCTCCTGATCAATTACTCAGCCGCCACTGCCCGTCACTCTTATCTCTCTCGCTCTTTCTTTTTCTCCGTCACTTTTCCTGGTTTTCTTGCTCCGCCGTTGTCTCTCAAACTCACCCCCTTATTCTCTTCTTTTGCTTGGTTTCTTGCATCCAAACCCTAGCCGTTGTTGCCCTTTTTTCCGTGGCCTTTCCCCCCTATTTTTCTTTTTCGGCCATCCCCCAATCCTTTTCTTTTTTATTTTTCTTTCCCCAAAAATTCTCAAACCTACGAGGTGTCTAGACACCTAACCCTTAGGTGCTTTGTTGTCCAAGACACAAAGGGACACTGGTCCCCATTGCATGCTCCCCACTTGTCATTTTTTCTTTTTTTCTTTTTCTGAAATTTAGTAGATAAAAAAATGCTGTTAACCTTAAATAAAATAAAATAAAATAAAATAAAACCTAAAATTGAAACGAATAAAGCTACAATTAAATTAATTAAATAAAAAAATTTGGTGTCTACAGGGCTTTTAGCTCATTCCGTTAGATTTGTTTTCCTTACAGGGGATGCGAGCGAGGGTGTGAGTCCTGTGCAGACTAGCTTGGTCTAGTTTTTTCGATTTTTTTTTTGTTCTCGCGCTAGTACTTGGATAGGATTGGATGTAGTAAAAACTTAAAACTTTTGTTCTAATTGGGATTATATTTTTGTTTGAGATGGATATGAATGTAAGTATATGTTTCAAGTTCGGGAATTGTTTTTTGTTTAGTCTCGAGGTTATATCTTATTTCACTTGATGAGAGCGATCGATTCCTAGTGAGACTTGGGTAGGCAGTCCGCCAAACCCTTTGGTTTGCCTTAGGAGAAGGTGGGGTTGTCACAAGTGGTATCAGAGCCACTTTGTGTGGTCTCTGCGCGGAATGAGCTTGGGTCAAGTGGTGTTATGGTCCTGATTTCGTGAATAAGTATGAAGGATTAAGTGTTCTTTTGAACATAAATTATGAATCATGAATTGTTATAGGTCTTAAATCTCTCTCATGGTACTTGAAGACAATAGATATGTACGTCAGGTAGGAATTTCAATTGTAGATAATTTACTCTTGGGACTGGCCAACTCGAGTGGTGAATTATCTCAGATTCTTGTACCCGAGTAAGCGGGAGTTGAGGGCAATACTAAGGACTTGAGATCTTTATTGCGGGGAACAGGAATGGGCTAATGTTTGGTGAGAGTAAGTGCCAGGGGTTAACGGACGTTTAGTTCGGATGGTAAGAGAAGTGAGAGATCGGACGGAAAAATATTTTAACCGAGTGTGGAATGGCATGTCGTGTTTCTTCTTGTTTTGCCCTGTATTGCTACTGTATGTATTTGGCTTGTGGCATTTCAATACTCACCTGTATAGTACTCGTTGCACTTGATTTTGTCTAACTTGATTTGTCTCCTTGCATATTTGGTGTGTTATATCTTGCCATTTTAATCAATTTACTTTGTTTACGTACAAAATCACCTTTTGAAAAAAAAAGCGAGAGAGAGAAAAGGGTATGGATGGGAGGCGTAGTCGTGGACGTGGAGCTAGTCGTGGCCGTGGGGTTAGGCAAGCTCAAGAATTGAGAGAAGAAAGAGAAACAGTAGCTGAACAAGATCATGGACCGAGGGTTGAGGCCAAAGATCAAGTAGCGACGGCGATACAACAAATGGCAAATATCTTAGCGCGATTGGTAGATCAATAAGGCCAAATGCCAGTGAATCAACCCCAAAATCCCGAGATAGGAGAGGATAAGGCTCTGGAGTGGTTTCAAAAATTTGTACCTCCTAAATTCCTTGAAGGGCATGATCCAGATGTAGCTGAACAGTGGTTAGAGGCAATGATTAACATCTTCGCAGCCTTGAACTACATGGAGCAAAGACAGGTGAACCTTGATGTATTCCAATTCGAAAGACCGGTTCGAGCATGGTGGAATGTTATTAGGGCAAAGTGGGAGAAAGAACAGACTGCATGGACATAGGTGAACTTTATAAGGGAATTTAACGAGAAATACCTCCCACCTTTGGTCCAAGAAAGAAGAGAGGAGGAGTTTATTGGATTGCGTCAGGGAATCCAGAGTGTGGCCGAATATGAGACTAAATTTACTAAGCTGTCTAAGTTTGCGTCCGAATTGGTGGTTACGGAGCAGAGAAGAGTGAGACAGTTTATATAAGAATTAAATTTAGAAATCCAGGAAGCTTTAGCGGCGGTTCAAGTTAATACTTTTACTGAGGCTTTGGAGAAAGTTCAAAGAATTGAGGACGTGAAAGCACAAGTAAAAGCTTTTCAAATACAAAAAAGAGGTACATCTAGCAGCATGCTTGAGGAATCTAGAGAAAAGATAATGCTCTCCAAAGTGCAAAAAGTGAACCATTTACTTCACCCACCATGGACATTAGGAGCACTAGATGAAGGGTCTACGAAAGAAAGTCAAATAGGATCAGAGGAAATTTCTCAAGAAGGTCAACAGTAGATCTTCAGTTGGATTGTGGATACTGTGGGAAGCAAATCACACTAAGAATGATTGCTAGAGAAAAGGGCGAAAATGTTTGATTTGTGGAAGTAGCAATCATCAATTTAGCAATTGCTCGAAGAAACAGCCACGAGAGAATAGTACTCAACAAGTGGGTGAGCCAAACCAAAACAAACTAATGAAAGAGGGAACCGAACAAAAGTACCAACACAGTTATATGCCGTAGACCAACAACAAGCTCCGAGGTCATCTGAGGCAACGGAAGGTAAAAATTTCAAGGACGAAATTTCTTAAGGGGGAGAGAGTGTGAGAACCCGAAAATTTTCACATTTTTTAAGCATTATTTTATTTGTGCCTACATTTTTATACTTGCCTTTAAAATATTAAAGTTTCTATGCATTTTTATAAGTAAGTACAATTTTAAATCATTTTCCTATTATAAGTTAGTGTACGTTAAATTTGAAGTGCATTATAGACGTGGGACCCGCTAGTGCGATAAAATTTTGGTGACTAAGTGACTTTTGTACTAAATGTTATTATTTTATACAGTGCTAGGAGATGATTAGAGGTTAGTTAGATAGATTAACCATTGGGAGAAGGAAGATAAGCTTAATACATTCAAGGTGCCATGTGTCGTGAACCAATTGGAAGTTGGACTTGACCAAGACTTTCTCACTTTTACTAAACCAAAATTTGACCAAAAATTCCTTTATTTTTCTTGCTTCTTGGCCAGCTGTTTTGAGGAGAAAAACAAGAAGAGAAACTTCCTTTTCTAGCTTTCAAACTTGCTCAAATCTTGAGTTTTAGCCAACCAAATTGGAAACTACATCATTCAAGTGCTCACTAAGCAGGTTTAAAGGTTTTGGTGGAGTTATTTTGGAGGAGGAAGGTCTAAACTACCATTTTTTCTTGTGGTCATAAGGTATATTGTCAAGAAAATCCTTCTTTACTTCTGGTAATGGCATATTAGTGGTTTAGAAATGAGAAATATGTAGTTTTACGAGGAATATTGTGATTTGAAGTAATGATTGAGGAATTTTCAGTTTTCTTAGAGAATTTTCTGCCCTCGTGTGATGATTAATGGTTGGCCATGAGTTATTACTTTTGATATGTGAAAAATCTAGTGTTTTGGTGTTAGTTGAATGTGCCTAAAGGAATTTTCAGCTTGGGTGTTAAATTTCAGTTTTAGTAGAGAATTCTGCCCTGTTCTGATCAGTTCCATTCGGCCATGATGGAGGCTGAATTGGGCTTAGCTCAAAACATGAAAGTTGTAGGAAATGATGTTTTATAGGTGTCTGTAAAATTATAGCTCAATAAGAGCACTGTAGCACATGAAATGATGAAAATACCCTTGATTACCATAGGTTCTGTGGACAGTTTTGACATTTCATCATTCAAGCTTCATTTTTTCACCTTGATCCGTATTAAATTAGCATTTAGCCAAAACACAAAAGTTGTAGCTCTATGTTTTAGCTTTCCAACGCATCTATAACGTCTCAATCGGACTTTTGTAACCTGAGTTATTGTCATTTGAACACAGTGCTGTTAACCAGCCTGATGGTGAAATTCTGATTCTGTTATTTATAAATTTAACCTAGATAAACTATGAACTGGGTTGAGTTGTCTGCATTAAAGTTGTAACTCTTTGGCTTAGCTTCTTAATGGTATAAATTTTACCCCAATCCAATACGCGTAGCTTTGGTTGTGACCAATATGCTAAGAGACATCGAACCTGTCTTTTTGTTTTATGTCTTAAACCTTATTTCCGGTTACTTTTCTAGCTTGGTTTTGTAATGGAATGACTTTTAGCCTATTGAACGGGTATCATAATGAGATTATTTGTGTGTGATTTTGGGGGCTGATTGAGAAAAATAATGAAACCATGAATGGCTGGAAAATAGGTAAATACAAAGGGCGTGCTGCCCAAATTTGCACTCGAGAGCTAAGTAGATATACTCGCGACTTGAGTAAGAGTTGAGGATGAAACCAACTTGAATCATCTAAGGTATTCAAATCTTCTTTATTAGAGGTATATAAGTTAGAATCTGGCCGAAACTTGTACCCTTGAAAAAATGAAATTTACGACTAATAGAAATACATTTTCTTCGTTTCCTCGACTCAAATGGAGATTTCAAAGTTTTACGAGCGAGCATATAAGTTTTACAAATATTTTACTCATGGCCTTTGGTTTAAATGTACTATTTTCACTTCCAAAACTATACTTATACTTTGTACTAGTAGTTATTCGGATTTTCTTTGGTTCACCTAAAATTTGGATGGTTTAACTATAATATTTTCTCTTGGTTATTATTAGGGTTCCTTGGTGATTGAGGGTATTATTCGGAAAGAAACTTTGGACGTTATTTTGCTTAAATAGGTGAGTGTTCTTTGTACGTTTTGTTTCCAATGACTATGTGGATTGCTGTAACTATATGACTATTTGTGAATGTTGGAGTAAATGTTAAATATTTTCAATGATTTCTAAAAATGAATTTTGCTTGGCGAGTGTGTACTCTATCGCACTCAACCTAAATGAATGTGAAATTTACAATGATTAAATGTTTAAATACTACTTGTACATGAATGTAAGCCTTTGGCTGAACTGGGCCCTTGCCCTTCGTTGCCAGTCGACTCGAGCCAGAAGCGGACTCGATCGGGCGATTGGTGACCCTGGGTTAATGTTTGGTATACTCGAGTATGACCACGAAGTCTGGTGGAGACTAGCCAATGTCCAGTAGGGGGAAAATAAAATGAATGAATGAATGGCAAGAACAATGGAGGGGTTTTCACTTACAAATATAATTTTTAATGACTGAAGGAATAAGGAAATAATTGGTGCAATGAATGAACGAAGGGCTCCACGTGAGCATGTATCCTTTTAATGAGTATATTATCATTGCTTTATATTGTAAATGATTTCTGGATTACTTGTTATTACATAATTAATGTCCTTGTTTAATTACTTGGCTATGTGTACGGAACCTCCCTGGGCTTTTAGCTCATTCCGTTAGTTTTGTTTTCCTTACAGGGGATGCGAACGAGAGTGTGAGTCCTGTGCAGACTAGCTTGGTCTAGTTTTTTTGAAATTTTATTTTTTTTGTTCTCGCGCTAGTGCTTGGATAAGGTTGGATGTAGTAAGAACTTAAATCTTTTGTTCTAATTGGGATTATATTTTTGTTTGAGATGGATATGAATGTAAGTATATGTTTCAAGTTAGGGAATTATTTTTCACTTAATCTCGAGGTTATATCTTATTTCACTTGATGAGAGTGATCGAGCCCTGGCGAGAGTTGGCTAGGCGGTCTGCCAAACCCTTTGGTTCGCCTTAGGGGAAAGTGGGGCTGTCACACAATTTACATTAAATACTCATAATATCAAGTAAAAGAAAGATAATTATACCTAATTTTAACAAGTTAAATTTAATCTCTCGCCTTAATCTAATTTCACAAGCAAGCAAATCAGATATTCAATTTATAGCTCTCCTTCTCCTTCAATCATTTTTTTCTTAAATTTCACAACTAAGAGGGACTTATTCATACTAATTTTTATTTGAATAGTGAAAATGCCTTTTGTTGCGAAGATCGACACTTTTAGATGAAGGTTTCGATTACTCAACATTTTACTTATTCAAGTTACTATGCATACTCTTAATTTAAGCACCTTTTTACGCGAACGTCAACATTTGTGGATGCTAACCCCCAGTTACTCGGTACAAGAATCATTGGAGTAGACCAAAAACTCCTATTCTTCTCTCTTTTTTATTCTTTCTCTTTTTTCTTCATTTTCATTTTTTTTCCAAAATTAAAAGACAATAGATAGACATTCTCTCATAGCAAATATATAAGAATAATTAAAGAAAGAGTATAGTTTTTATTGACTATGTCAATCACCTGCAAAATTAAGTAAAGAGAAGAAATCTCATTAAACATGCAAAATTATAGACATAATTATCCCTACTTTACAGGATATACTTTCTAAAATGTAAAAATTCTAATTGCATAATAACCATTTTCAAGACAAAAAAGAACTAAATCTTCTAAAATACATATAAAGTTTCAACAAGTGGAAGAATTAGAGCACTTAAAGTTGGAACAAATTAGCCCTTTTTAAAACAAAGACAAAAATTGTAAAAATTTTTGGAGCATAGTGAAATATTGGAAAACATTTTAGAAAAATTTTGACAAAATCTCCCCTTATAAATGGACAAAACAAACCAATTTTTCAAGACAAGTTCAATATGGCAATATTTTCAAGCACAATTCCAACATTTCTAATGCAATTAAATCCACAAAATATCATCACAAAGCACTAGAATGCAAGTTCAAATATTTCCCTCCCCCACAGTTAAACTTCACATTGTTCTCAATGTGAGAAAGGAAAAATAACGAAAGTAAGAGAAAGTAGTACACTTCTAATGAACTCGCGTTATCCAAATCTATGGCCAAGTGATGAATTTCCAACTTTAAAAAGTCTGAAGCACTAAAAGCACAACAAAAGTGAAGATCACTTGGATGAGTTCATACAAAAAAGGATTAATAAAACACTAAAAATTACCAAAAGTGAAGACTAAAGGCAATGATAAAGAAACATGCAAATTTTGGAAAATGGATGGGGTTGATGGTGATGAGCACTCTCTCAAGTAGCCACTTAGTTAGGTGAAGAAGGTGGAGTCGGTGGAGCTTCAATGCCAAGTTTAGCCTCAATGCGATGAAGACGTTCGGAATTCCATTTGTGTTCTTTTTTATTCTTCTTCACTTCGACCTTAATGCAAAGCAGCTTATCCATCATCTTTTTGAGAAAAAAGCGTGTGTCTTGAGGTGATGATGGAGGATATGAGGAGGAGGGATCGGTTGCGACTGGTTGGGCAGTTGTGTCAACACTTTGAGTTTATTCAAGATGTGCAATTTCAATTTCTTCCTCTTGTCGAATGTCACCTTGAGCATCTCCTTGGGTTGAAGGACCACCCATGTTTTTTATCTTCAAAAGAAACTTGCAAAAATCCAATGTAAAGATATCTTTCTTCTTGAAGCATGTAGGGGTAGCATTAGAGAAATCAACTCCAGTCCTTTGAAATACTAAGGTCAAAAAGAGAGCATATGGAAAGGTATGTTGACATCATTACTATGAATCACAGCCCACATGTGGTTGGTGATAATGCTTCCCAATGGAATATCTTGGATGGTGCTTAAACCATGCTCCATTTTGTCCAAGAAATAGATGTCGCTCGTGCGCGCCTCATTGGTACCACTTGCTCTTGAATTGTATTGGAGGCAAACGGGTAAATAAGAAGATGATGAGACTCCAAAAATGAGGAATTTAGCATGGAATATTGCCAAGTTTTACGAGTGGCCTTGTACTCAACTCCCAAACGTACAAGTACCTTTAACATGTACCATGAGTCCAAATCGCGAGGTTTAAATGCTTTCTTCAAATCAACCTTATATCCAACGTCAGAAACTTGAAAAAGGCTTTGCAAATGAGTTCTATGGATTCAGACGCTAGTTCCTCATACTGTACTTGTAATTTCTTCTGTGTCAAAGTGAAAAAACTGCTTGGTCTCTACATTTGCATAAAATTCACGGACAATCTCTTCATAATAAATGTTTGGGAGTTGAAGAAATTCTCCCATCCCAATTTAGCAAAGTAGGCCTTGAGATGGTAGACCTCCTCAACATCAGGAGTGACATCCTTCTCCACTAACACCTTAGCTCCCCTTGGAGAATTATACCAAGTTTCATTTTCAGCGAAGGTGAACCGTGACCTATTATATGGAATTTGCTCTTCTTGTTCCTCTTCTTGCTCTACAAGTCGTCTACTTGCTTTTCTTTTTGTACACTGTGGTCTAGAAGTAGATGTAGAAGTTTATCTTTTTCTCTTGGGAGGTGGAGATTTCACCCCAACTTTCTTAATGTGAGCCATTGTACTTAAATAAAATTATTAAACATTAACTTCATCCAATAGGCACATTGTTAAATGAAGGAAAATGTACACTTGTTCACATTTACCCTTGTCTTTAAAGAAGCAAACTCATTAACTTACTTACATAATAAGTATCAATCAACACCATAAGTAAGTACCAAGATTTACTATCAACAACAAATGCTCTTATAATTTTTCAAATGAAACATATGAGTGCAATAAGGAATAATGTCCAAATAATTAGAAAAAACAACTAAGCAAACACACAACTCACCCACATCTTAATGACCTAAATAAGCAAAATTAAATGCTAAATAGCTCCTTAAATATGAGTTTTAGGTTTAAAAAGGTCATTAATTTGCTATTTACCAAAAATTCTAAAATAAACACGCTGAAAATCAAGAGGTAAGCAAATTAATCATAAACTTAGCATGTAAATATCGTTGAACAAATCACCTATCTCACAAACTTTTCTCCAATCCAATAAAGTCAAGAAATTTTCTATCACATTAATCCTCAAAATTAGCTAAAAATTGCTAAATTCACCAAATAATCACAAGCTCGTGAGTTAATCATCACCAATAATCATCAATAACCTCAATAAGTACAATGGAGAGCACCAAACTTTACAAAATTAAGAAATTCGAAATTGCCCAAAAATTAGAAAAAAAGTGAAAAATGGCAAAATTTAAATGGCAAACTTTGGTGAAGATTTGTTACCTCAAACTTGTTGGTTGATGATTATGGATACAAATGGTGAAGAAACCCCCTAAAATCTCGCTCTAATTCGGCCTCAAATGGAGAGTTCAAAAGTTTGAAATGCTTGTTCTTGCCAAACTCAAATCCGAATTAAAACTTGTTTTTGAAGAAGTTTAACCTCTGAAATCTTCTCTAGAAGGTAAGAGGAGTGTTTTGGTGAAGTTAGTTTGAAGATTTGATGGTGAAAAAAGTGATTTTGATGAGTATTATGTGTTTTAGGTGTGAGTATGTGTGTAAGTTGAAGAAGAAGAGAAGAAAAGATTGAGGAATCCGTGAATGGATTCCTCTTTTGTTCAACAACCCGCCAGAATCCGGCCGGATTGTCGGCTGGATTCTGGCCAGCGAGTAATAAAAAATTTTTTCACCTCCCCTATCAATTTGGCAGCAAATCCGGCCAGATTTGTTGTAGAAATTTCTGATTTTTGCAGTTTTTCTTCCAGTTTTCTGCTTGACCAAGTTTCTGCGCTCACCCAGTTTTCAACTTGTTATTCTTGGTTTTGATGATCACAAAGAAATTTGAAATGTTTATACTGACCAAGAAAGTGAACACTTTGATCAGGTCTGATGGAACAAAGAAAGCATATGTTTGTTTAACTCCTGACTACGTTGCTTTGGATGTGGCAAACAAGATTGGAATAATATGAATGAATTTAGTCATTGTTTTGTTCCGATCAAAGATAGTGTCTTTTAAGTATGACAATTTTGCTATTCTTGTTATTTTGAAATGTATCTAACCTTCTTCGAAGATAAGTGTCTGTACCTGTCAAAGAATCAGGTATGGATAGGTCATGTAATGCAATTCAATCAAAAGAAGAAGCAAAAACAGGACACTCACGTCGGACGGCCGAAAGGAATCTGTCGGACGTCCGAAAGGATAAAGAGCATCAAGAAGGAAGTTCTGTCGGACGCTCGTGAGGAAGCATCGGACGTCCGGAAGGATCGGACGCTTGCCATCGGACGCTCATCAACCGCATCGGACGTCCGAAAAATTCCAAGATGACTTGCCAACTCTCTGCCTGCGATCGGACGCTGTGCAGTCGGACGATATAAACGCATTGGACGTCCGATCCTCAACTTGGCTGTTCTTCGGACGATTGGTTCGGACAATGATATTGTCGTCGGACGTCCGACAGCCTCAACGGCTAGTTGACTCTTCAGCTGCCTTCTATCCGTTGGAAGCATTGATGAAACCCATTTTTGGTTCCCTTTAAAATCAAACTGGCCTGAACTAAGGAGGGACTTTTGCACACTTTGTTTACAAGATCTCAAGAGATATTTTAGCAAGAAAATAGTCTTCAAAGCGAGATTTGTTTGAAAGTGGTGTGAACTTCTTGTGAGCATTTCTTTTGTGGTTGAAAGGATCTTTAGTGTAGCTGTGTCGAGGGTTTTCTGAGTGTTTGTAAAACTTCTTAGCTTGACTAAGTGAGGCTTAGGGCAAGGAGGAAGTGCTCCCTCCATTGTACATCTAGTTGATCTTCTTTCATCAAAGAGAAGTTGCTCAACCTAGTGATTGGTCTTCAAGTTTGAGGATAGCTTGGTAGACACTTGGTTTGATTCTCAATCTTACTTTTCTGTTTAATAAAATTCTCATTGCTTATCTATACTTGTTTTTCTGATCAATATTGCTCTTGTCTTCTAATCTACTTGGTTGATCATTACTAGAAAAGAAGGTAAATTTTATTAAAGAAAAAGTGCATAAATTTGGTTAAGTTTTTAATCAACCCAATTCACCCCCCCTCTTGGTTGTCTTTGGGACTTACAATTGGTATCAGAGCTTGGTCTCCTTGAAATTAAGTTCTAACGGCTTGGAGTAAAGATGATAACCAGTCATGCTATGTTTGTTGAGGGGCAATCTGTTACTAGGCCTCCTATGTTCAGTGACTCCAACTATGTTAGCTGGAAAGAAAGGATGATAATCTTTTTGCAATCTATTGATATTGAACTATGGTTTATTGTGAGTGAAGGACCACATGAAGCTAACTTTCTTGATGCAGAAACAGGTTTACTTCGACCAAAAACGAGAGCTGAAATGAATGCTCAAGACAGGACTAACCTCACATTGAATGCCAAGGCCATGAATGTTCTTTATAGTGCCTTAGATTCAAATGAATCAATTAGAGTAAAAGGCTGCAAATCGGCCAAAGAAATGTGGGATAAACTAAGAGAAATCCATGAGGGTGGTGACAATGTGAAAGAACAGAAAAAGGCTATCTTGGTCACAAAATATGAATCATTTAAAATTGAACCTCTTGAGGATATTGACAAAATGTATTGCAGGTTCACTGACTTGATCAAAGATCTCGAGGTGTTGGGCAAAGAGTACACCTTGGGAGAGAAGAACAGGAAAATTCTCAATGCCTTGGGCAAAGAATGGGAAAATAAAGTGACTGCAATAGAGGAGGCTAAGGATTTAAGTTCTGTGCCTATAGAATCTATCATTAACTCACTAACCTCTTATGAGTTGAAACTGAAATCTAAAGTGCAGGAGGAAGAGGATGCTAGAGCAAGGAGAAACATTGCTCTAAAGACTACTCAAGGTGAAGATGATACAGCTCACTTGGATGATGAAGATTCGGATGGTGATGATAATGATCTTGCTCTCATCACCAGAGGCTTCAAGAGAATCTTAAATAAAAGAAAGTTTAGAAGGGGAGGACCTAGCAATCAATTCCAGAATCAACCATCTATCGCAAAGTACAAAGGAAAACAAGATTTCAACAAGAAACAGTTGGACAAATGCTTCGAATGTGGATAGGCTGGACACTATGCAAACGAATGCTGTGACGACCCCACTTCTCCCAAGGGCGAACCCAAGGGTATCGGCGGGCCGCCTGCCTAGCTCGCGCCAGGATTCAAACCTTAAAGCGATAAAAACCAGAAAATCCAAAAGAGTACCTTACATACTATATACAAATCCCAAAAAGGTTATAATTACATTCTCCAAAAGTATCGAGTCAAACCACCAAAACAAAAACAAACATCCTAACTGTTCAACTATTACAAGCCAATCTTACTATACTAGTATACGAGCCAAAAGTCCCCGCGTCGGCCCCTGCTAAGGAAAACAAAAGGAATGGGGTAAGCTATATGCTTAGTAAGTAAACAGGGGCGAAAGCATAAATTTCACGTAACAGTTACACAATAAGAGTAAAGCAAAAGCAGAAAAGTAACATCACATAATAAGGATACAGGTGGCTCCAAAGCCAACTCATGTGCCATGCGTGATCTCCTGCCGACACTCCGTCGACTGCAAGTAATAGTCCGTAGAACTTCACTTGTACACCCACCGACACCTTATCACCCTCACTGGCCAGTCACCTCACAAACTTGCCCGGGCTAACGAAATCACAAACTTGAGGTTGAGTCACAAGCTCGGGTCACAAACTTGGTCACCTTCTCGGTGAACCGGATTCACAAAATTGGTTCATAACATGAACCTACAAACTTGGTGACCTCAGACTAAGTTGGACTGCCTTCGACCAAGCCCTAACCGGCTCGAATAGTCCAACCAGGTCAAGAGTTCGCCCCAAACTCACAAACTTCACAAAATTATTCAAAATCACAAACTTTGCAAACTTCACAAACTTTATTCGAAAGTCGCCCCGAGCCACAAGCTCAAGGGTTTTGGTTCCAAAAGGTTCATATACATATGCCAAGTACAATTATACATTCAAATTAGGGTTTAGGTCGAGTGCGATAAAGTACACCCTCGCCTAAGTGCCCTTTTCACATATCTCAAACACATAGCAAAGAAAACACACCAAACTGGCCTGAATACTTACTCAGAAACTGAAATAGCAAAAGTACGAAGTCGGATCGAAATGAACAGCTAGTAGTGGGCCCCACCAGTTCCGCCCAGCTCACCACCGTCTGAAATAGAAGATTGTGTCACATAATATCGCAAACGACTACTATCGTGCCTAAAACAAGCAAAACGGCAAAAACGGCACGCGCGCACGTAAATATGACGAACGGAAACGGAGACGGCCGTTAGCGGAAACGGCAGATTTGACACTCGTTTCAAGTTTACTCATAAGTTGAGTTACGAACATCAGATTAAGGCGTATGAGATGCCATATCGAAGCTAAAAGGATGAACAACAACTGTTATGAAGATATCCAGAACTGAAACTGGAGGCTTTAGTCCCAAATGAACCAAACACAATCACTTACGAAATCTGGCCAATGCACAAATGGTCAGTTTTGAGCGCAAACTGTTTTCTATGCTACACATGGTAAAAAGAGCTGAAAATTGGCAGTTAGATAGTTCATTCCAAATGGAACAACTTTCATGAAGGTCGGCAATCCAAATTCGGAACGGAAATTGGTCATCAGGACCAAAACAGATTTCTGGTCATTTTCACGGGCAGGCCTTGTTTGCTCGGCTATATCTCAGGTTTTATAAATCCGATTCATGAAATTCCAAGGGCGTTAGAAAGCTCTGATATAGGGCTATAAGTTTGGTGTTTTGGTCGGGAGCCCAAACAGCTTGTAACTCAGTCAAATGTGAAGCCAAAGTTCCAGCCATAAACTTTCCAAAAATGTACCAGAATCACAAACCGTATTTGACCTCAATATGCGGTAATGGCACCAAATTCACTACGGTTATCGGATGGGGGTGTAAGACCCACCGTTTCGAAGCTATGAAACAGGGCTACAACAATGTAGAAGGTCACTCAATCCAGTTCCTAGCTTAACTAGGTCGAAAATGCCAAATACTATACCAGAATTACCAAAACAGGTTTACAAATCACACAAAACTGTAATTACTATAACTTAGTCTATACAAGTCCAAATGCCGAAATTCCAAAGGAATATGTTAGCTAAGACATCCTGCTACATTTCATCAGAAGACACCAACATCCAAATCCAAACCAATTCCAGTCAAAATGGCCAATTACTATCGCAGTTTTCGCATTCTGTCCAAAGCAGAACAGCTACAGTAATTTCATCATATCTCATTCTACATTAATCCAAATGACCTGAAATTTTACAGGCACCTCAAACACATCAATACCTACAACTTTCATGTTTTGAGTAAAGTCAAATTCGGCCTCTAACCCTATGATCCAAAATCAGACAGAATTGGGGTTTTATGAACCCTAGCTTTTCATTTTCCAATCCAAATCCATAATTGGTTGCATTTATCCACAATTCACACCCACTAGAGTCATTATAGTCCATTACCATTCATCATACAAGGCCACAACATCCCATTCATATTAAACCAGAAAAATTCCCAATAAAATAAAAACTTCACCAAAACTCTTCAAATCAAGATAAAAACCAGAAATTTCAGCACTTTAATCGCTAATAAGCATAACTTAAGCTTCATTAAGTGCAAGAGTATGTTAAATCATCACTTACCTAGTATACAAGAGAAGAGGAGTTGTAGACCACCTTAGCTCTTCCAAACAAATCCACAAAACAACTCACAACCACCACTTGAAGATGTTTTATGGAGCAAAATCAAGGTTGGATGGTTGGTTTGATGATTTGGAACAAGATTGAAGTGTTTCTTCTTTGTACTTGGAGCAAGAGAGAGAGAAAGAGAGAGAGGAGAGAGCCGGCCACAAGGTGCAAGAAAAATGGTGATTTTTGAGCAATTTTTGGATATTTAATCTTTTGGTCAAAAAAGTCAAGAAAGTGAATAGTAATTCTTAAGTTTTCTCCAATGAAATAGTGACACTTGTCACCACCATTAATGCATTCCTATCCTTTCTTTTCTCTCTCACATCAATCATATCTCACTCTCTACTTATCTCTTAACACCCGATAAATTTTACACAGTATCCGGAATTTAACCTAATTGGCCGAATTTTTCCGAACTTTTCGCACTAGTGGGTCCCACGTCCGATATACGTTCTTAATTTCTCAAAATCTAACCAATACTAGAAAAATCATCTAAAACCCATATTTACTCATGAAAATTATCCTGGAGAATTTTCTAATAAAGAAAATGTAGAAAAACGGGTTTTCAATCTTAACCGGAACTTAGGGTTTAAATCTTAATCCCTACTTAGGGTTTTCGAAATACTCCCAAAACCAAACGTTACCGCCCAAATAATGAATATATCAACTTAGAACGAACTGGGGCCTCACAAATGCCCCATGAAGAAGATGAAAGATGGAAAAACTGATCGAAAGCCAAGATTCAACAACTTTCAGATTACTTGGAATGAATGCAACTCCGAAGGGGAAGTTGAAGAAGAAGAAGAATCAGCTCAAATGGCCTTCATGGCTGTTAGAAATAATGAGGTAACATCCACTCACTCTCAATCTGAAAGTGATGATGATGAAGATGATGATCTTGAATCCTTTATTGAAAAACTGCATAATGCCTTGAAGGAATCTTATGATAAAAACAAGCAGTTAAAACAGAAAATGGCTTTTCTCATTCAAGAAAATACAAGTCTTTTACAACAAAATAAACAACTAAAGACTGACAATGAAAGTCTTGTAAGAGCCGGATGTGATGTTCAAAATGAGCTTGTTAGAAAGATAAATATTTGTGAAATGCTGAAGGAAAGACATGGTGATTTGAAGAAAAGAATGGACAAATTGGATGAAACCTTGAAAGCAAGAAAGCAGGATTTTTTCAAAAAGAACATGTCATCTACTCATCCTACTGCTTGTCAAAGAACATTTGCTCACAACAAAATTGCACATGGCTTCACAACATTTAGAAGAGGTGGATTGAGATATATTAAACCAGTACATGTTAAAAATTCTTCCATTATGTGTAGTTTTTGTTGTCAAAAAGGACATTTGAGTAGAGATTGCTATGTGAAAAGAAATCTGAACAAAGGGATGAGATGCATGTGGTTAGTTAGATACAATGCTAACTCTTATGGACCCAAAAATTAAAAAGGGTACCAAACACTTTATCTTTTCAGGAAAAAGGATCAAACAAGTCCAAATGGTTCATTGATAGCGGCTGCTCAAGGCATATGACCGGTGATCCCTCTTTGTTCATAAAGCTGAAATCAAAATCAAGTGGTAAAGTGACATTTGGTGATGATGTGAAAGCTAAGACAATTGAAATATGTGATGTTGGTAAGGATGGTGAAACCTTTGTTCATAATGTGCTCTTAGTTGATAACTTAGGATATAATTTGCTTAGTGTTAGTCAATTGTGTGATAAAGACTTGTATGTGTTGTTTAAAAAGCATGAATGCATTGTACTTGATTCCAAATATAATGTTGTGTTCAAAGGGAAGAGGTTTAACGACATATATATTGTGATTCTTGATAAAGTTGATTCTTCTAGTTTAAAATGTCTTAAAGTTTCAAATGAAGATCCTTAGTTGTGGCATAGGAGACTTTGTCATTTTAACATGGATTTACTAAAGGAAATTTCGAAAAAGGAGCTTGTTAGAGGCTTGCCAAAAATCAGTTTTGAAAAGGATAAAATTTGTGATGCATGTCAATTTGGAAAGCAAACAAAAGTTTCTTTTAAACCAAAGAAGTGTGTATCTACTTCCAAACCTTTAGAACTCTTGCATCTTGACTTATTTGGTCCTACTCAAATCACTAGCTTGGGAGGTAAGAGATACTGCTTTGTGATTGTGGATGATTATTCTAGATATACTTGGGTAATATTTCTTGCTCATAAGGATGATGCTTTCAAGAATTTCACTTCATTGTTTGCTAAAGTGCAAAATCTGCTTGGTTTAAAAATTGTTAGAATTAGAAGTGATAATGGAACAGAATTCAAGTATTGTGGTTTTCCAGAATTTTGTGATTATAATGGTATAACTCATGAGTTTTCTATTGCAAGGACTCCACAGCAAAATGGTGTTGTAGAAAGGAAAAACAGGACTCTCCAAGAGGCTGCTAGAACTATGTTGAATGAATGTAGGTTGCCTAAATATCTTTGGGCTGAAGCGGTAAACACCGCATGTTATGTGATGAATAGAATCCTCTTGAGACCTATTTTGAAGAAAACTCCTTATGAACTGATTTTTGATAAGAAACCTACAGTTGGTTATTTCAAAGTATTTGGTTGTAAATGCTTTATTTTGAATCTAAAGGAACATCTTGGTAAGTTTGATAAAAAATCTGATGAAAGAATATTTTTGGGATATTGTGAGAATAAAAGAGGATATAGAGTTTTTAATAGGAGGACTCTTGTGATTGAAGAAGCTATACATATAACATTTGACGAAACAAATGATAATAATTCCAAAAGTCCGTGTGAGGATGATGATGTAGGTGTTCGAGAAGGAATGGAAAAGCTATCAATTGGAAATGAAGGAAGCTCTAAACCAGCAGCAACTGAAATGGAGAATGAAGTTCATAATGATCAAGTTGAGGAAAATGAAGACAAAAATGATGATCCACTCAAAGATCTTCCCAAGGCTTGGAAATTCAACCAAAATCATCCAAAAGAGCTTATAATTGGTGATCCATCCGAGAAGGTAAACACTCGTTCCTCATCCAGAAAATTGATTGACAATTTTGCCTTAGTTTCTCTTTTTGAACCCAAAAATATCAATGATACTTTAAAGGATGAAAACTGGATTTTGGCAATGCAAGAGGAACTTAATCAATTTGAGAGAAATAAAGTCTGGACACTTGTTGATAGACCTCAAAATCAACCTATCATTGGTACAAAGTGGATTTTTAGAAATAAGTTGAATGACAAGGGTGTTGTTGTAAGAAATAAAGCCAGATTAGTTGCTAAAGGATATGCACAAGAAGAAGGAATTGATTTTGATGAAACATTTTCTCCCGTAGCAAGATTAGAATTTATTAGAATGCTTCTTGCGTTTGCATGCTTTAAAGGCTTCAAACTGTTTCAAATGGATGTTAAAAGTGCTTTTTTAAATGGCTTTATTGATCAAGAAGTATATGTGGATCAACCCCCCGATTTTGAAAACACAAAATTTCCAAGTCATGTGTTTAAACTATCTAAGGCTTTATATGGTCTTAAACAGGCTCCAAGAGCTTGGTATGAAAGACTAAGTGGTTTCTTGATTGAAAATGGTTTCAAAAGGGGTGTTGTGGACACCACACTTTTTACTAAGCAAGTGTTGAATGACCTTCTTATTGTGCAAATATATGTTGATGATATTATTTTTGGTGCTACTAATGAGTATCTATGTAAGGAATTTTCCACCACTATGCAAAGTGAATTTGAAATGAGTATGATGGGAGAATTAAATTTCTTCCTTGGACTTCAAATACATCAAGCTCTTGAGGGAATTTTTATAAATCAAGCAAAATATACCAAGGAATTGCTGAAAAGGTTTGGCATGGAGGACTCAAAGCAAGTTGGAACTCCAATGTGCACTTCTACAAAGCTTGACAAAGATGAAGAAGGTAATCATGTGGATGAAAAGCATTATAGAGGTATGATCGGAAGCCTACTCTATTTAACCGCAAGTAGACCTGATATTATGTTTGCTGTTTGCTTGTGTGCTAGATTTCAATCTTATCCTAAAGAATCACATTTGAATGCTGTAAAAAGGATTTTTAGGTATTTGAAAGGTACATTAGACTATGGTCTTTGGTATGCTAGATCTAATGAATTTGCACTATATGGTTATTCGGATGCTGATTTTGGAGGATGTCGTGTGGATAGAAAGAGTACTCTGGAACTTGTCATTTTCTTGGAAATTGTTTAGTCTCTTGGTTTAGCAAGAAACAAAATGCAATCTCATTGTCTACAACCGAAGCGGAATATATTGCCGCTAGTGCATGTTGTGCTCAACTTTTATGGATGAAGCACACCTTGAATGATTTTGGATTGTTGTATGACTGCTTGCCTGTGTTCTGTGATAATACTAGTGCCATAAATCTGACCAAAAATCCCATTCAACATTCTAGGACTAAGCATATAGATATAAAGCACCACTTTATTCGTGATCTTGTTCAAAAAGGTGAAATTTGTGTAAATTATGTTTGTTCTAAAGATCAATTTGCTGATATTTTTACAAAAGCTTTGCCATTAGATCAGTTCATGCATCTAAGATCAAAATTAGGAATAATCGAAAAATCATCCTAAATTTTTCATAGCCTTCGGACGTCCGAAATAGGATGAACGGACGTCCGATGATGTTCTTCAGTCATTTTCCAGATTGCGCCTGTTCGGACGCAGCTGTCGGACGCACAACTTCGTTCGGCCGTCCGAAAGTGCAACGGCTCATTTTTTAAAACAACTTTCTTCCTCATTTGCTTTAGTCTCTTCCTATTCTATTTCCTCTCTGACGAAAACTCTCTCTTCCCTCACTCTCAAATTCATACCATTTTGAAGCTCCCATTCCCAAATTGACTCAACCAAAACATTTCCTCATCGTTTGCGTTTCATTTCTCCTGATCATTTCACCGAACTGAATAACATTTCGCAAATTCCCAAATTTTCCTCAAAACCCTACTCTTTCATAACCACTCTGTCAAATCTTGTTCAAGGTGTTTTTGTCCCAAAATTTCTGTGCGATTCACTTCCCTACTGCTGTGTGCACCATTTGCATCCTACATTCCACACATTTCGCACAATGGTGAATCTTAGAGGAGGAAAGGTTACTGCCGGACGCAAGCTTCCACTCAGGGATGAGGATGAGGATCTTCCTACGGTCAAACGTTCATCCAAGCGCTTCAAGAGAGGAGCCATAAAGGGTCAAATGTCACGGCCTACTCCACAACCCACTTCTCAACCAGAATCTGGACAGGGGACCTCTTCTCAACCGCCTCCTAAATCAGCCCCACTCCCTCCATTCTTTGATGATGCTACGAAAGACAAATACTCCTGGATATCCCAAAAAGGTGTCATCCCTCAACGAACTGTAAACCCTTCTGAATTTCGGTCCATAGGTTTAGAATCCATTCTGAGTCTATTTGCTTTCCAGAAATGGTCACATCTCATTTCTATGCCAAATGTCTATTATCCTGACATGCTGCATCAATTTTTTGCCAATCTTAGGAAAGGCACTGACCAAACTGAGATCATGTCCAGGGTTAATGGGGTAGACATACTCTTTGATTCTGATATTGTGAATTCCATTTTAAATACTACCATTGAACGTTTATGCAAAGATAAAATTGCTAATTTCTTTTCCTATGAAGAGCTCCCTACTGCTGATAATCATTTTGATGGGACTAAAATGTTGACCTATTTTAAAAGAAGTTTTTCCTCCCCTGCTAATGCTAAACTGAATGATCTTGCCCCTGTGAATTTAATTGCCTTTACTATCATTTCAAACTTGCTTGTGCCTACTGATGGCCATAGGACTGATGCAAACAAAATGGAGTTGTACCTCTTTTATTGTCTTCGAGAAAAAATTCGGATTGATTTTGGTTTTGTCATGTGCAAGTTTTTACTTCGCTATGCCACTGATTCTCGCAGAAAACTATCCTATGGAAAGTTTCTTCAAAAGATTTTTGAGTTTTTCAAAGTTCCAATTCTAGGTGTGTGTCCCAAAGAAGCATCTGCTTACGCCTTTACCAAAGCATATTTTGAAAGAAAAAATCTTGTTTTTAAAGATAATCTGTGGGCATATAAGGGGGCATCATCTAGTGAACAGAGGTCTAAGACTGTACATGATCCTTCATTCATTTTACTCACTCCCATTCACCCTAGGAAGTCTGCCACTAAAGCATCTTCCTCTTCCAGTGATGAAGTAATTGAGCTTCTTCGTGACCTCAAACAGCATGTTCTTCTTCTAGAACATGGTCTAATGCTCACTATGTCCTCTGAGCAACAAACTGCCTTCCTAGATAAAAAAGAACCTCCTGTTTCCCCCCCTGTGGTTGAGGAAGTCTCACATGACAAAGAACCTCGCACCACTGATCCAGGTTCATCAGTTCCAGATCCGAATTTATCAACTCCTGTGACTCCTCATGGCCCTTCCACATCAGACAAAGGCAAGGCACCAATTGAAGAAGCTGCTGAAGATGATGAAGAAACTGATAAGGAAGACCTCTCTCAATATCAGCTTTCTCGAAGGACACCTGGATCCAATTAGTTCATCACTTAGGACATTTGCATTGTGTTTGTCTTGTTTATGTGATTGTGGTGCTCAACAATGAATATGTAATGTAATGGATATTTTATGTTTTTTTTTCTTGTTGGTATTGTATGTTTATGTTAAGTATTTTGAATGATGACTGTGTTTATGGATGTTTAAGTATTTTGGTGTAATGAATTTGGTTTGCATTGATGAATGTGTTTGTGTATGTGATGGATATGATTGATTACCCTTTTGTGATGACAAAAAGGGGGAGATGGCTGGATTTATGGATTGATATGGATTTATGGATTGATATTGATGATTGGATTTATGGATTGATATTGATGATTGATTGATATTGGATTGATAATTAAATTTGGGTTGACTGATGGATTGTGGGGGAGTCAAGTGAGGGAGAGTTTTTCAAAACTGTTTATGATTCACTAAGTAAGGGGGAGTTCTTGTCTATTGTGAAAGGGGGTGATTTTATTCCAATCATCAAACCTCATTTCAAACCGTTGTTTTGTCATCATCAAAAAGGGGGAGAATGTTATTCTTGGTTTTGATGATTACAAAGAAATTTGAAATGTTTATACTGACCAAGAAAGTGAACACTTTGATCAGGTCTGATGGAACAAAGAAAGCATATGTTTGTTTAACTCCTGACTACGTTGCTTTGGATGTGGCAAACAAGATTGGAATAATATGAATGAATTTAGTCATTGTTTTGTTCCGATCAAAGATAGTGTCTTTTAAGTATGACAATTTTGATATTCTTGTTATTTTGAAATGTATCTAACCTTTGTGACGGCCCCACCTCCCCCTAAGGCGAACCAGAGGGTTCGGCGGGCCGCCTGCCCAGCTCTCGCCGGGACTCAATCATTCACTACAATCCTCAAATATATTACAATATAACTCTCAAAATTACATCAAATTCTCCAATAATTACATATCACAAGTGCAGCGGAAACTAATTCCAATCGTGGGATGTATACTTACATCCGTTTCAATTCCAAATATTGATACAAGCCCAACTCGTACATAAAATAAATCCAAATTTAAACTGTACACGATATAAGCCATCCAGTCACGTGAATAAGCACTCCAAGCTTTTCTTCGCCTTGAGCCCTGTGGGGGGGGAAATAAAACATTTTTGGGGTGAGCTAGAAGCTCAGCGAGTAACCATTAAAATCAGTAATCAATTCAGTTTCACAGTCGTTCATTTCAGTGATGTCATGATTTCAAGATCAAAGGTACATTTATTGCTCTCGTGAGCCAGCGAAATCGTTGTACTTAAACACCCAACGCTCCAAACAAACATTAAACAGTAAACAGTCAGTGGGGGAGCCATTTGCTCCAGATGAACAGTACACAGAGGTGGAGACGTTGGTGTTCAGCACACGAATTCCAAGCACTCATTTAAGCCAAAACATGTCATGGGCCACATGCAAGCACTCATGATATGCAATCAAGTAAATAGTGCAATAAACGGTTCATAAGTAATTTTGGGAACAGTTTAGGGTCACTCACCTCCACAGCTCAGAAACCATCCATCATGTATCATTGCCTTGCTCAACTCCAAGCCTTAGATCACAAACCCAATGCAAACAAGTCCCTTCAAAGTTCGGACAGCACTTCCCCTACATTTGCTAACTTTTCCAGCCATCATGGCTTCAAATGTAGAAGGTCACTGAATCCAGTTCCTAGCTTACCTAGGTCGAAAATGCCAAATACTATACCAGAATTACCAAAACAGGTTTGCAAATCACATAAAACTGTAATCGGTATATCTCAGTCCATACAAGTCCAAATGCCGAAATTCCAAAGGCATAAGTTAGCTAAGACATCCAGCTACATTTCATCAGAAGACACCAACTCCAAAATCCAAACTAATTCCAGTCAAAAAGGCCAATTACTATCGCAGTTTTCGCATTCTGATCAAAGCAGAACAGCTACAGTAATTTCGTCATAACTCATTCTACATTAATCCAAATGACCTGAAATTTTGTAGGCATCTCAATCATATCAATACCTACAACTTTCATGTTTTGAGCAAAGTCAAATTCGGCCTCTAACCCTATGATCCAAAACCGGACAGAATTGGGGATTTAAGAACCCTAACTTTTCAATTTTCACACCAAATCCAAAATTGGTTGCATTTATCCACCTTTCACACCCACTAGAGTCATTTTAGTCCATTGCCAATCATCACCAACAACCACACCATCATAATCCAATTAAACCAGAAAAATCATCATAAAATGGAAAACTTCACCAAAACAAACCAAATCAAGAAACAAATCATATATTCCTTCTCTCATGCCCCCATTAAGCACAAAATAAGTATCATTAGAGGTAGTAAGGTGTTTCAAGCTTCACTTACCAAGAACCAAGAGAGAGGAGGATGTTGGGCACCTTAATCCTTCAAACAAAGTTCACCTCTACACTCACTAACACTAGAAGATAGGATTTTATGGAGTGAAATGGATGGATGCAAATGTTTTTGGTTGATTTGCACCAAGTAGAAGCTTGAAAATTGAAGAAATCTCCTTCCTTTCTTGCTCAAGGTGGCCGGCCAACAAGGAGAGAAAAATGGTGATTTTTTTGGTGAATTTTGGATATTTAATCCCTTGGTCAAATAAGTCAAGACAATGAATAATAATTCTTAAAAGTTCAACCAATAAGAAAGTGACATGTGTCACTCTATTAAATGCATCCTTATCATTCTTTTCTCTCTCACATCAATCACTTCACACACCCTACTTATCTCTTAATACCCGATAAACTTTTAACAGTATCCGAAACTTAACCTTATTGGCCGAATTTTTCCGAACTTTTCGCACTAGTGGGTCCCACGTCCAATATTTATTCTTAATTTTCTAAAAACTCACCAATGCTAGAAAAATCATCTTAAAACTATAATTGCTCATAAAATCCACCCAGATAATATTTCTAAGCCAGAAATGCAAAAATTATGCAATTAAAGGAACTAAAACCCTAGGAAAATATTAGGGTTTTTACGGGTTCTCACACTCTTTTTTTTCGGGGCGTCACAATCTCCCCTCCTTAAAGGAATGTCGTCCTCGACATTCCATCTTGTACTAATCAAGTCAAGTCAACCCGCAAGAATCACTAATATTTCAAACCAAACCCACAGTCCGGCATCCTAAACTTCAAGTCTAGGATACACTACAGAGATCTGAAACCTAAGCTCTGATACCAACTGTGACGGCCCCACCTCCCCCTAAGGCGAACCAGAGGGTTCGGCGGGCCGCCTGCCCAGCTCTCGCCGGGACTCAATCATTCACTACAATCCTCAAATATATTACAATATAACTCTCAAAATTACATCAAATTCTCCAATAATTACATATCACAAGTGCAGCGGACACTAATTCCAATCGTGGGATGTATACTTACATCCGTTTCAATTCCAAATATTGATACAAGCCCAACTCGTACATAAAATAAATCCAAATTTAAACTGTACACGATATAAGCCATCCAGTCACGTGAATAAGCACTCCAAGCTTTTCTTCGCCTTGAGCCCTGTGGGGGGGGAAATAAAACATTTTTGGGGTGAGCTAGAAGCTCAGCGAGTAACCATTAAAATCAGTAATCAATTCAGTTTCACAGTCGTTCATTTCCGTGATGTCATGATTTCAAGATCAAAGGTACATTTATTGCTCTCGTGAGCCAGCGAAATCGTTGTACTTAAACACCCAACGCTCCAAACAAACATTAAACAGTAAACAGTCAGTGGGGGAGCCATTTGCTCCAGATGAACAGTACACAGAGGTGGAGACGTTGGTGTTCAGCACACGAATTCCAAGCACTCATTTAAGCCAAAACATGTCATGGGCCACATGCAAGCACTCATGATATGCAATCAAGTAAATAGTGCAATAAACGGTTCATAAGTAATTTTGGAAACAGTTTAGGGTCACTCACCTCCACAGCTCAGAAACCATCCATCATGTATCATTGCCTTGCTCAACTCCAAGCCTTAGATCACAAACCCAATGCAAACAAGTCCCTTCAAAGTTCGGACAGCACTTCCCCTACATTTGCTAACTTTTCCAGCCATCATGGCTTCATTATTACTCCAGCCAGTCCCTAAGTCACACAAATAAGTTCATCTAATATCCATTCAGCAAGCTCCAAGTAGTACAAAGACAAGTCAAGCTAGGGAAAAGTCCGGAAATGAAGGTTAAGCTCAAAACCAGAAAAATAGTTTTGACGTCATAATGCGGTAATGGCACAACTCTCACTACAATTATCGGTTGGGGGTGTAAGACCCACCGTTTCGAAGCTATGAAACAGGGCTACAACAATGTAGAAGGTCACTGAATCCAGTTCCTAGCTTACCTAGGTCGAAAATGCCAAATACTATACCAGAATTACCAAAACAGGTTTGCAAATCACATAAAACTGTAATCGGTATATCTCAGTCCATACAAGTCCAAATGCCGAAATTCCAAAGGCATAAGTTAGCTAAGACATCCAGCTACATTTCATCAGAAGACACCAACTCCAAAATCCAAACTAATTCCAGTCAAAAAGGCCAATTACTATCGCAGTTTTCGCATTCTGATCAAAGCAGAACAGCTACAGTAATTTCGTCATAACTCATTCTACATTAATCCAAATGACCTGAAATTTTGTAGGCATCTCAATCATATCAATACCTACAACTTTCATGTTTTGAGCAAAGTCAAATTCGGCCTCTAACCCTATGACCCAAAACCGGACAGAATTGGGGATTTAAGAACCCTAACTTTTCAATTTTCACACCAAATCCAAAATTGGTTGCATTTATCCACCTTTCACACCCACTAGAGTCATTTTAGTCCATTGCCAATCATCACCAACAACCACACCATCATAATCCAATTAAACCAGAAAAATCATCATAAAATGGAAAACTTCACCAAAACAAACCAAATCAAGAAACAAATCATATATTCCTTCTCTCATGCCCCCATTAAGCACAAAATAAGTATCATTAGAGGTAGTAAGGTGTTTCAAGCTTCACTTACCAAGAACCAAGAGAGAGGAGGATGTTGGGCACCTTAATCCTTCAAACAAAGTTCACCTCTACACTCACTAACACTAGAAGATAGGATTTTATGGAGTGAAATGGATGGATGCAAATGTTTTTGGTTGATTTGCACCAAGTAGAAGCTTGAAAATTGAAGAAATCTCCTTCCTTTCTTGCTCAAGGTGGCCGGCCAACAAGGAGAGAAAAATGGTGATTTTTTTGGTGAATTTTGGATATTTAATCCCTTGGTCAAATAAGTCAAGACAATGAATAATAATTCTTAAAAGTTCAACCAATAAGAAAGTGACATGTGTCACTCTATTAAATGCATCCTTATCATTCTTTTCTCTCTCACATCAATCACTTCACACACCCTACTTATCTCTTAATACCCGATAAACTTTTAACAGTATCCGAAACTTAACCTTATTGGCCGAATTTTTCCGAACTTTTCGCACTAGTGGGTCCCACGTCCAATATTTATTCTTAATTTTCTAAAAACTCACCAATGCTAGAAAAATCATCTTAAAACTATAATTGCTCATAAAATCCACCCAGATAATATTTCTAAGCCAGAAATGCAAAAATTATGCAATTAAAGGAACTAAAACCCTAGGAAAATATTAGGGTTTTTACGGGTTCTCACACTCTTTTTTTTCGGGGCGTCACAATCTCCCCTCCTTAAAGGAATGTCGTCCTCGACATTCCATCTTGTACTAATCAAGTCAAGTCAACCCGCAAGAATCACTAATATTTCAAACCAAACCCACAGTCCGGCATCCTAAACTTCAAGTCTAGGATACACTACAGAGATCTGAAACCTAAGCTCTGATACCAACTGTGACGGCCCCACCTCCCCCTAAGGCGAACCAGAGGGTTCGGCGGGCCGCCTGCCCAGCTCTCGCCGGGACTCAATCATTCACTACAATCCTCAAATATATTACAATATAACTCTCAAAATTACATCAAATTCTCCAATAATTACATATCACAAGTGCAGCGGACACTAATTCCAATCGTGGGATGTATACTTACATCCGTTTCAATTCCAAATATTGATACAAGCCCAACTCGTACATAAAATAAATCCAAATTTAAACTGTACACGATATAAGCCATCCAGTCACGTGAATAAGCACTCCAAGCTTTTCTTCGCCTTGAGCCCTGTGGGGGGGGAAATAAAACATTTTTGGGGTGAGCTAGAAGCTCAGCGAGTAACCATTAAAATCAGTAATCAATTCAGTTTCACAGTCGTTCATTTCCGTGATGTCATGATTTCAAGATCAAAGGTACATTTATTGCTCTCGTGAGCCAGCGAAATCGTTGTACTTAAACACCCAACGCTCCAAACAAACATTAAACAGTAAACAGTCAGTGGGGGAGCCATTTGCTCCAGATGAACAGTACACAGAGGTGGAGACGTTGGTGTTCAGCACACGAATTCCAAGCACTCATTTAAGCCAAAACATGTCATGGGCCACATGCAAGCACTCATGATATGCAATCAAGTAAATAGTGCAATAAACGGTTCATAAGTAATTTTGGAAACAGTTTAGGGTCACTCACCTCCACAGCTCAGAAACCATCCATCATGTATCATTGCCTTGCTCAACTCCAAGCCTTAGATCACAAACCCAATGCAAACAAGTCCCTTCAAAGTTCGGACAGCACTTCCCCTACATTTGCTAACTTTTCCAGCCATCATGGCTTCATTATTACTCCAGCCAGTCCCTAAGTCACACAAATAAGTTCATCTAATATCCATTCAGCAAGCTCCAAGTAGTACAAAGACAAGTCAAGCTAGGGAAAAGTCCGGAAATGAAGGTTAAGCTCAAAACCAGAAAAATAGTTTTGACGTCATAATGCGGTAATGGCACAACTCTCACTACAATTATCGGTTGGGGGTGTAAGACCCACCGTTTCGAAGCTATGAAACAGGGCTACAACAATGTAGAAGGTCACTGAATCCAGTTCCTAGCTTACCTAGGTCGAAAATGCCAAATACTATACCAGAATTACCAAAACAGGTTTGCAAATCACATAAAACTGTAATCGGTATATCTCAGTCCATACAAGTCCAAATGCCGAAATTCCAAAGGCATAAGTTAGCTAAGACATCCAGCTACATTTCATCAGAAGACACCAACTCCAAAATCCAAACTAATTCCAGTCAAAAAGGCCAATTACTATCGCAGTTTTCGCATTCTGATCAAAGCAGAACAGCTACAGTAATTTCGTCATAACTCATTCTACATTAATCCAAATGACCTGAAATTTTGTAGGCATCTCAATCATATCAATACCTACAACTTTCATGTTTTGAGCAAAGTCAAATTCGGCCTCTAACCCTATGACCCAAAACCGGACAGAATTGGGGATTTAAGAACCCTAACTTTTCAATTTTCACACCAAATCCAAAATTGGTTGCATTTATCCACCTTTCACACCCACTAGAGTCATTTTAGTCCATTGCCAATCATCACCAACAACCACACCATCATAATCCAATTAAACCAGAAAAATCATCATAAAATGGAAAACTTCACCAAAACAAACCAAATCAAGAAACAAATCATATATTCCTTCTCTCATGCCCCCATTAAGCACAAAATAAGTATCATTAGAGGTAGTAAGGTGTTTCAAGCTTCACTTACCAAGAACCAAGAGAGAGGAGGATGTTGGGCACCTTAATCCTTCAAACAAAGTTCACCTCTACACTCACTAACACTAGAAGATAGGATTTTATGGAGTGAAATGGATGGATGCAAATGTTTTTGGTTGATTTGCACCAAGTAGAAGCTTGAAAATTGAAGAAATCTCCTTCCTTTCTTGCTCAAGGTGGCCGGCCAACAAGGAGAGAAAAATGGTGATTTTTTTGGTGAATTTTGGATATTTAATCCCTTGGTCAAATAAGTCAAGACAATGAATAATAATTCTTAAAAGTTCAACCAATAAGAAAGTGACATGTGTCACTCTATTAAATGCATCCTTATCATTCTTTTCTCTCTCACATCAATCACTTCACACACCCTACTTATCTCTTAATACCCGATAAACTTTTAACAGTATCCGAAACTTAACCTTATTGGCCGAATTTTTCCGAACTTTTCGCACTAGTGGGTCCCACGTCCAATATTTATTCTTAATTTTCTAAAAACTCACCAATGCTAGAAAAATCATCTTAAAACTATAATTGCTCATAAAATCCACCCAGATAATATTTCTAAGCCAGAAATGCAAAAATTATGCAATTAAAGGAACTAAAACCCTAGGAAAATATTAGGGTTTTTACGGGTTCTCACACTCTTTTTTTTCGGGGCGTCACAATCTCCCCTCCTTAAAGGAATGTCGTCCTCGACATTCCATCTTGTACTAATCAAGTCAAGTCAACCCGCAAGAATCACTAATATTTCAAACCAAACCCACAGTCCGGCATCCTAAACTTCAAGTCTAGGATACACTACAGAGATCTGAAACCTAAGCTCTGATACCAACTGTGACGGCCCCACCTCCCCCTAAGGCGAACCAGAGGGTTCGGCGGGCCGCCTGCCCAGCTCTCGCCGGGACTCAATCATTCACTACAATCCTCAAATATATTACAATATAACTCTCAAAATTACATCAAATTCTCCAATAATTACATATCACAAGTGCAGCGGACACTAATTCCAATCGTGGGATGTATACTTACATCCGTTTCAATTCCAAATATTGATACAAGCCCAACTCGTACATAAAATAAATCCAAATTTAAACTGTACACGATATAAGCCATCCAGTCACGTGAATAAGCACTCCAAGCTTTTCTTCGCCTTGAGCCCTGTGGGGGGGGAAATAAAACATTTTTGGGGTGAGCTAGAAGCTCAGCGAGTAACCATTAAAATCAGTAATCAATTCAGTTTCACAGTCGTTCATTTCCGTGATGTCATGATTTCAAGATCAAAGGTACATTTATTGCTCTCGTGAGCCAGCGAAATCGTTGTACTTAAACACCCAACGCTCCAAACAAACATTAAACAGTAAACAGTCAGTGGGGGAGCCATTTGCTCCAGATGAACAGTACACAGAGGTGGAGACGTTGGTGTTCAGCACACGAATTCCAAGCACTCATTTAAGCCAAAACATGTCATGGGCCACATGCAAGCACTCATGATATGCAATCAAGTAAATAGTGCAATAAACGGTTCATAAGTAATTTTGGAAACAGTTTAGGGTCACTCACCTCCACAGCTCAGAAACCATCCATCATGTATCATTGCCTTGCTCAACTCCAAGCCTTAGATCACAAACCCAATGCAAACAAGTCCCTTCAAAGTTCGGACAGCACTTCCCCTACATTTGCTAACTTTTCCAGCCATCATGGCTTCATTATTACTCCAGCCAGTCCCTAAGTCACACAAATAAGTTCATCTAATATCCATTCAGCAAGCTCCAAGTAGTACAAAGACAAGTCAAGCTAGGGAAAAGTCCGGAAATGAAGGTTAAGCTCAAAACCAGAAAAATAGTTTTGACGTCATAATGCGGTAATGGCACAACTCTCACTACAATTATCGGTTGGGGGTGTAAGACCCACCGTTTCGAAGCTATGAAACAGGGCTACAACAATGTAGAAGGTCACTGAATCCAGTTCCTAGCTTACCTAGGTCGAAAATGCCAAATACTATACCAGAATTACCAAAACAGGTTTGCAAATCACATAAAACTGTAATCGGTATATCTCAGTCCATACAAGTCCAAATGCCGAAATTCCAAAGGCATAAGTTAGCTAAGACATCCAGCTACATTTCATCAGAAGACACCAACTCCAAAATCCAAACTAATTCCAGTCAAAAAGGCCAATTACTATCGCAGTTTTCGCATTCTGATCAAAGCAGAACAGCTACAGTAATTTCGTCATAACTCATTCTACATTAATCCAAATGACCTGAAATTTTGTAGGCATCTCAATCATATCAATACCTACAACTTTCATGTTTTGAGCAAAGTCAAATTCGGCCTCTAACCCTATGACCCAAAACCGGACAGAATTGGGGATTTAAGAACCCTAACTTTTCAATTTTCACACCAAATCCAAAATTGGTTGCATTTATCCACCTTTCACACCCACTAGAGTCATTTTAGTCCATTGCCAATCATCACCAACAACCACACCATCATAATCCAATTAAACCAGAAAAATCATCATAAAATGGAAAACTTCACCAAAACAAACCAAATCAAGAAACAAATCATATATTCCTTCTCTCATGCCCCCATTAAGCACAAAATAAGTATCATTAGAGGTAGTAAGGTGTTTCAAGCTTCACTTACCAAGAACCAAGAGAGAGGAGGATGTTGGGCACCTTAATCCTTCAAACAAAGTTCACCTCTACACTCACTAACACTAGAAGATAGGATTTTATGGAGTGAAATGGATGGATGCAAATGTTTTTGGTTGATTTGCACCAAGTAGAAGCTTGAAAATTGAAGAAATCTCCTTCCTTTCTTGCTCAAGGTGGCCGGCCAACAAGGAGAGAAAAATGGTGATTTTTTTGGTGAATTTTGGATATTTAATCCCTTGGTCAAATAAGTCAAGACAATGAATAATAATTCTTAAAAGTTCAACCAATAAGAAAGTGACATGTGTCACTCTATTAAATGCATCCTTATCATTCTTTTCTCTCTCACATCAATCACTTCACACACCCTACTTATCTCTTAATACCCGATAAACTTTTAACAGTATCCGAAACTTAACCTTATTGGCCGAATTTTTCCGAACTTTTCGCACTAGTGGGTCCCACGTCCAATATTTATTCTTAATTTTCTAAAAACTCACCAATGCTAGAAAAATCATCTTAAAACTATAATTGCTCATAAAATCCACCCAGATAATATTTCTAAGCCAGAAATGCAAAAATTATGCAATTAAAGGAACTAAAACCCTAGGAAAATATTAGGGTTTTTACGGGTTCTCACACTCTTTTTTTTCGGGGCGTCACAATCTCCCCTCCTTAAAGGAATGTCGTCCTCGACATTCCATCTTGTACTAATCAAGTCAAGTCAACCCGCAAGAATCACTAATATTTCAAACCAAACCCACAGTCCGGCATCCTAAACTTCAAGTCTAGGATACACTACAGAGATCTGAAACCTAAGCTCTGATACCAACTGTGACGGCCCCACCTCCCCCTAAGGCGAACCAGAGGGTTCGGCGGGCCGCCTGCCCAGCTCTCGCCGGGACTCAATCATTCACTACAATCCTCAAATATATTACAATATAACTCTCAAAATTACATCAAATTCTCCAATAATTACATATCACAAGTGCAGCGGACACTAATTCCAATCGTGGGATGTATACTTACATCCGTTTCAATTCCAAATATTGATACAAGCCCAACTCGTACATAAAATAAATCCAAATTTAAACTGTACACGATATAAGCCATCCAGTCACGTGAATAAGCACTCCAAGCTTTTCTTCGCCTTGAGCCCTGTGGGGGGGGAAATAAAACATTTTTGGGGTGAGCTAGAAGCTCAGCGAGTAACCATTAAAATCAGTAATCAATTCAGTTTCACAGTCGTTCATTTCCGTGATGTCATGATTTCAAGATCAAAGGTACATTTATTGCTCTCGTGAGCCAGCGAAATCGTTGTACTTAAACACCCAACGCTCCAAACAAACATTAAACAGTAAACAGTCAGTGGGGGAGCCATTTGCTCCAGATGAACAGTACACAGAGGTGGAGACGTTGGTGTTCAGCACACGAATTCCAAGCACTCATTTAAGCCAAAACATGTCATGGGCCACATGCAAGCACTCATGATATGCAATCAAGTAAATAGTGCAATAAACGGTTCATAAGTAATTTTGGAAACAGTTTAGGGTCACTCACCTCCACAGCTCAGAAACCATCCATCATGTATCATTGCCTTGCTCAACTCCAAGCCTTAGATCACAAACCCAATGCAAACAAGTCCCTTCAAAGTTCGGACAGCACTTCCCCTACATTTGCTAACTTTTCCAGCCATCATGGCTTCATTATTACTCCAGCCAGTCCCTAAGTCACACAAATAAGTTCATCTAATATCCATTCAGCAAGCTCCAAGTAGTACAAAGACAAGTCAAGCTAGGGAAAAGTCCGGAAATGAAGGTTAAGCTCAAAACCAGAAAAATAGTTTTGACGTCATAATGCGGTAATGGCACAACTCTCACTACAATTATCGGTTGGGGGTGTAAGACCCACCGTTTCGAAGCTATGAAACAGGGCTACAACAATGTAGAAGGTCACTGAATCCAGTTCCTAGCTTACCTAGGTCGAAAATGCCAAATACTATACCAGAATTACCAAAACAGGTTTGCAAATCACATAAAACTGTAATCGGTATATCTCAGTCCATACAAGTCCAAATGCCGAAATTCCAAAGGCATAAGTTAGCTAAGACATCCAGCTACATTTCATCAGAAGACACCAACTCCAAAATCCAAACTAATTCCAGTCAAAAAGGCCAATTACTATCGCAGTTTTCGCATTCTGATCAAAGCAGAACAGCTACAGTAATTTCGTCATAACTCATTCTACATTAATCCAAATGACCTGAAATTTTGTAGGCATCTCAATCATATCAATACCTACAACTTTCATGTTTTGAGCAAAGTCAAATTCGGCCTCTAACCCTATGACCCAAAACCGGACAGAATTGGGGATTTAAGAACCCTAACTTTTCAATTTTCACACCAAATCCAAAATTGGTTGCATTTATCCACCTTTCACACCCACTAGAGTCATTTTAGTCCATTGCCAATCATCACCAACAACCACACCATCATAATCCAATTAAACCAGAAAAATCATCATAAAATGGAAAACTTCACCAAAACAAACCAAATCAAGAAACAAATCATATATTCCTTCTCTCATGCCCCCATTAAGCACAAAATAAGTATCATTAGAGGTAGTAAGGTGTTTCAAGCTTCACTTACCAAGAACCAAGAGAGAGGAGGATGTTGGGCACCTTAATCCTTCAAACAAAGTTCACCTCTACACTCACTAACACTAGAAGATAGGATTTTATGGAGTGAAATGGATGGATGCAAATGTTTTTGGTTGATTTGCACCAAGTAGAAGCTTGAAAATTGAAGAAATCTCCTTCCTTTCTTGCTCAAGGTGGCCGGCCAACAAGGAGAGAAAAATGGTGATTTTTTTGGTGAATTTTGGATATTTAATCCCTTGGTCAAATAAGTCAAGACAATGAATAATAATTCTTAAAAGTTCAACCAATAAGAAAGTGACATGTGTCACTCTATTAAATGCATCCTTATCATTCTTTTCTCTCTCACATCAATCACTTCACACACCCTACTTATCTCTTAATACCCGATAAACTTTTAACAGTATCCGAAACTTAACCTTATTGGCCGAATTTTTCCGAACTTTTCGCACTAGTGGGTCCCACGTCCAATATTTATTCTTAATTTTCTAAAAACTCACCAATGCTAGAAAAATCATCTTAAAACTATAATTGCTCATAAAATCCACCCAGATAATATTTCTAAGCCAGAAATGCAAAAATTATGCAATTAAAGGAACTAAAACCCTAGGAAAATATTAGGGTTTTTACGGGTTCTCACACTCTTTTTTTTCGGGGCGTCACAATCTCCCCTCCTTAAAGGAATGTCGTCCTCGACATTCCATCTTGTACTAATCAAGTCAAGTCAACCCGCAAGAATCACTAATATTTCAAACCAAACCCACAGTCCGGCATCCTAAACTTCAAGTCTAGGATACACTACAGAGATCTGAAACCTAAGCTCTGATACCAACTGTGACGGCCCCACCTCCCCCTAAGGCGAACCAGAGGGTTCGGCGGGCCGCCTGCCCAGCTCTCGCCGGGACTCAATCATTCACTACAATCCTCAAATATATTACAATATAACTCTCAAAATTACATCAAATTCTCCAATAATTACATATCACAAGTGCAGCGGACACTAATTCCAATCGTGGGATGTATACTTACATCCGTTTCAATTCCAAATATTGATACAAGCCCAACTCGTACATAAAATAAATCCAAATTTAAACTGTACACGATATAAGCCATCCAGTCACGTGAATAAGCACTCCAAGCTTTTCTTCGCCTTGAGCCCTGTGGGGGGGGAAATAAAACATTTTTGGGGTGAGCTAGAAGCTCAGCGAGTAACCATTAAAATCAGTAATCAATTCAGTTTCACAGTCGTTCATTTCCGTGATGTCATGATTTCAAGATCAAAGGTACATTTATTGCTCTCGTGAGCCAGCGAAATCGTTGTACTTAAACACCCAACGCTCCAAACAAACATTAAACAGTAAACAGTCAGTGGGGGAGCCATTTGCTCCAGATGAACAGTACACAGAGGTGGAGACGTTGGTGTTCAGCACACGAATTCCAAGCACTCATTTAAGCCAAAACATGTCATGGGCCACATGCAAGCACTCATGATATGCAATCAAGTAAATAGTGCAATAAACGGTTCATAAGTAATTTTGGAAACAGTTTAGGGTCACTCACCTCCACAGCTCAGAAACCATCCATCATGTATCATTGCCTTGCTCAACTCCAAGCCTTAGATCACAAACCCAATGCAAACAAGTCCCTTCAAAGTTCGGACAGCACTTCCCCTACATTTGCTAACTTTTCCAGCCATCATGGCTTCATTATTACTCCAGCCAGTCCCTAAGTCACACAAATAAGTTCATCTAATATCCATTCAGCAAGCTCCAAGTAGTACAAAGACAAGTCAAGCTAGGGAAAAGTCCGGAAATGAAGGTTAAGCTCAAAACCAGAAAAATAGTTTTGACGTCATAATGCGGTAATGGCACAACTCTCACTACAATTATCGGTTGGGGGTGTAAGACCCACCGTTTCGAAGCTATGAAACAGGGCTACAACAATGTAGAAGGTCACTGAATCCAGTTCCTAGCTTACCTAGGTCGAAAATGCCAAATACTATACCAGAATTACCAAAACAGGTTTGCAAATCACATAAAACTGTAATCGGTATATCTCAGTCCATACAAGTCCAAATGCCGAAATTCCAAAGGCATAAGTTAGCTAAGACATCCAGCTACATTTCATCAGAAGACACCAACTCCAAAATCCAAACTAATTCCAGTCAAAAAGGCCAATTACTATCGCAGTTTTCGCATTCTGATCAAAGCAGAACAGCTACAGTAATTTCGTCATAACTCATTCTACATTAATCCAAATGACCTGAAATTTTGTAGGCATCTCAATCATATCAATACCTACAACTTTCATGTTTTGAGCAAAGTCAAATTCGGCCTCTAACCCTATGACCCAAAACCGGACAGAATTGGGGATTTAAGAACCCTAACTTTTCAATTTTCACACCAAATCCAAAATTGGTTGCATTTATCCACCTTTCACACCCACTAGAGTCATTTTAGTCCATTGCCAATCATCACCAACAACCACACCATCATAATCCAATTAAACCAGAAAAATCATCATAAAATGGAAAACTTCACCAAAACAAACCAAATCAAGAAACAAATCATATATTCCTTCTCTCATGCCCCCATTAAGCACAAAATAAGTATCATTAGAGGTAGTAAGGTGTTTCAAGCTTCACTTACCAAGAACCAAGAGAGAGGAGGATGTTGGGCACCTTAATCCTTCAAACAAAGTTCACCTCTACACTCACTAACACTAGAAGATAGGATTTTATGGAGTGAAATGGATGGATGCAAATGTTTTTGGTTGATTTGCACCAAGTAGAAGCTTGAAAATTGAAGAAATCTCCTTCCTTTCTTGCTCAAGGTGGCCGGCCAACAAGGAGAGAAAAATGGTGATTTTTTTGGTGAATTTTGGATATTTAATCCCTTGGTCAAATAAGTCAAGACAATGAATAATAATTCTTAAAAGTTCAACCAATAAGAAAGTGACATGTGTCACTCTATTAAATGCATCCTTATCATTCTTTTCTCTCTCACATCAATCACTTCACACACCCTACTTATCTCTTAATACCCGATAAACTTTTAACAGTATCCGAAACTTAACCTTATTGGCCGAATTTTTCCGAACTTTTCGCACTAGTGGGTCCCACGTCCAATATTTATTCTTAATTTTCTAAAAACTCACCAATGCTAGAAAAATCATCTTAAAACTATAATTGCTCATAAAATCCACCCAGATAATATTTCTAAGCCAGAAATGCAAAAATTATGCAATTAAAGGAACTAAAACCCTAGGAAAATATTAGGGTTTTTACGGGTTCTCACACTCTTTTTTTTCGGGGCGTCACAATCTCCCCTCCTTAAAGGAATGTCGTCCTCGACATTCCATCTTGTACTAATCAAGTCAAGTCAACCCGCAAGAATCACTAATATTTCAAACCAAACCCACAGTCCGGCATCCTAAACTTCAAGTCTAGGATACACTACAGAGATCTGAAACCTAAGCTCTGATACCAACTGTGACGGCCCCACCTCCCCCTAAGGCGAACCAGAGGGTTCGGCGGGCCGCCTGCCCAGCTCTCGCCGGGACTCAATCATTCACTACAATCCTCAAATATATTACAATATAACTCTCAAAATTACATCAAATTCTCCAATAATTACATATCACAAGTGCAGCGGACACTAATTCCAATCGTGGGATGTATACTTACATCCGTTTCAATTCCAAATATTGATACAAGCCCAACTCGTACATAAAATAAATCCAAATTTAAACTGTACACGATATAAGCCATCCAGTCACGTGAATAAGCACTCCAAGCTTTTCTTCGCCTTGAGCCCTGTGGGGGGGGAAATAAAACATTTTTGGGGTGAGCTAGAAGCTCAGCGAGTAACCATTAAAATCAGTAATCAATTCAGTTTCACAGTCGTTCATTTCCGTGATGTCATGATTTCAAGATCAAAGGTACATTTATTGCTCTCGTGAGCCAGCGAAATCGTTGTACTTAAACACCCAACGCTCCAAACAAACATTAAACAGTAAACAGTCAGTGGGGGAGCCATTTGCTCCAGATGAACAGTACACAGAGGTGGAGACGTTGGTGTTCAGCACACGAATTCCAAGCACTCATTTAAGCCAAAACATGTCATGGGCCACATGCAAGCACTCATGATATGCAATCAAGTAAATAGTGCAATAAACGGTTCATAAGTAATTTTGGAAACAGTTTAGGGTCACTCACCTCCACAGCTCAGAAACCATCCATCATGTATCATTGCCTTGCTCAACTCCAAGCCTTAGATCACAAACCCAATGCAAACAAGTCCCTTCAAAGTTCGGACAGCACTTCCCCTACATTTGCTAACTTTTCCAGCCATCATGGCTTCATTATTACTCCAGCCAGTCCCTAAGTCACACAAATAAGTTCATCTAATATCCATTCAGCAAGCTCCAAGTAGTACAAAGACAAGTCAAGCTAGGGAAAAGTCCGGAAATGAAGGTTAAGCTCAAAACCAGAAAAATAGTTTTGACGTCATAATGCGGTAATGGCACAACTCTCACTACAATTATCGGTTGGGGGTGTAAGACCCACCGTTTCGAAGCTATGAAACAGGGCTACAACAATGTAGAAGGTCACTGAATCCAGTTCCTAGCTTACCTAGGTCGAAAATGCCAAATACTATACCAGAATTACCAAAACAGGTTTGCAAATCACATAAAACTGTAATCGGTATATCTCAGTCCATACAAGTCCAAATGCCGAAATTCCAAAGGCATAAGTTAGCTAAGACATCCAGCTACATTTCATCAGAAGACACCAACTCCAAAATCCAAACTAATTCCAGTCAAAAAGGCCAATTACTATCGCAGTTTTCGCATTCTGATCAAAGCAGAACAGCTACAGTAATTTCGTCATAACTCATTCTACATTAATCCAAATGACCTGAAATTTTGTAGGCATCTCAATCATATCAATACCTACAACTTTCATGTTTTGAGCAAAGTCAAATTCGGCCTCTAACCCTATGACCCAAAACCGGACAGAATTGGGGATTTAAGAACCCTAACTTTTCAATTTTCACACCAAATCCAAAATTGGTTGCATTTATCCACCTTTCACACCCACTAGAGTCATTTTAGTCCATTGCCAATCATCACCAACAACCACACCATCATAATCCAATTAAACCAGAAAAATCATCATAAAATGGAAAACTTCACCAAAACAAACCAAATCAAGAAACAAATCATATATTCCTTCTCTCATGCCCCCATTAAGCACAAAATAAGTATCATTAGAGGTAGTAAGGTGTTTCAAGCTTCACTTACCAAGAACCAAGAGAGAGGAGGATGTTGGGCACCTTAATCCTTCAAACAAAGTTCACCTCTACACTCACTAACACTAGAAGATAGGATTTTATGGAGTGAAATGGATGGATGCAAATGTTTTTGGTTGATTTGCACCAAGTAGAAGCTTGAAAATTGAAGAAATCTCCTTCCTTTCTTGCTCAAGGTGGCCGGCCAACAAGGAGAGAAAAATGGTGATTTTTTTGGTGAATTTTGGATATTTAATCCCTTGGTCAAATAAGTCAAGACAATGAATAATAATTCTTAAAAGTTCAACCAATAAGAAAGTGACATGTGTCACTCTATTAAATGCATCCTTATCATTCTTTTCTCTCTCACATCAATCACTTCACACACCCTACTTATCTCTTAATACCCGATAAACTTTTAACAGTATCCGAAACTTAACCTTATTGGCCGAATTTTTCCGAACTTTTCGCACTAGTGGGTCCCACGTCCAATATTTATTCTTAATTTTCTAAAAACTCACCAATGCTAGAAAAATCATCTTAAAACTATAATTGCTCATAAAATCCACCCAGATAATATTTCTAAGCCAGAAATGCAAAAATTATGCAATTAAAGGAACTAAAACCCTAGGAAAATATTAGGGTTTTTACGGGTTCTCACACTCTTTTTTTTCGGGGCGTCACAATCTCCCCTCCTTAAAGGAATGTCGTCCTCGACATTCCATCTTGTACTAATCAAGTCAAGTCAACCCGCAAGAATCACTAATATTTCAAACCAAACCCACAGTCCGGCATCCTAAACTTCAAGTCTAGGATACACTACAGAGATCTGAAACCTAAGCTCTGATACCAACTGTGACGGCCCCACCTCCCCCTAAGGCGAACCAGAGGGTTCGGCGGGCCGCCTGCCCAGCTCTCGCCGGGACTCAATCATTCACTACAATCCTCAAATATATTACAATATAACTCTCAAAATTACATCAAATTCTCCAATAATTACATATCACAAGTGCAGCGGACACTAATTCCAATCGTGGGATGTATACTTACATCCGTTTCAATTCCAAATATTGATACAAGCCCAACTCGTACATAAAATAAATCCAAATTTAAACTGTACACGATATAAGCCATCCAGTCACGTGAATAAGCACTCCAAGCTTTTCTTCGCCTTGAGCCCTGTGGGGGGGGAAATAAAACATTTTTGGGGTGAGCTAGAAGCTCAGCGAGTAACCATTAAAATCAGTAATCAATTCAGTTTCACAGTCGTTCATTTCCGTGATGTCATGATTTCAAGATCAAAGGTACATTTATTGCTCTCGTGAGCCAGCGAAATCGTTGTACTTAAACACCCAACGCTCCAAACAAACATTAAACAGTAAACAGTCAGTGGGGGAGCCATTTGCTCCAGATGAACAGTACACAGAGGTGGAGACGTTGGTGTTCAGCACACGAATTCCAAGCACTCATTTAAGCCAAAACATGTCATGGGCCACATGCAAGCACTCATGATATGCAATCAAGTAAATAGTGCAATAAACGGTTCATAAGTAATTTTGGAAACAGTTTAGGGTCACTCACCTCCACAGCTCAGAAACCATCCATCATGTATCATTGCCTTGCTCAACTCCAAGCCTTAGATCACAAACCCAATGCAAACAAGTCCCTTCAAAGTTCGGACAGCACTTCCCCTACATTTGCTAACTTTTCCAGCCATCATGGCTTCATTATTACTCCAGCCAGTCCCTAAGTCACACAAATAAGTTCATCTAATATCCATTCAGCAAGCTCCAAGTAGTACAAAGACAAGTCAAGCTAGGGAAAAGTCCGGAAATGAAGGTTAAGCTCAAAACCAGAAAAATAGTTTTGACGTCATAATGCGGTAATGGCACAACTCTCACTACAATTATCGGTTGGGGGTGTAAGACCCACCGTTTCGAAGCTATGAAACAGGGCTACAACAATGTAGAAGGTCACTGAATCCAGTTCCTAGCTTACCTAGGTCGAAAATGCCAAATACTATACCAGAATTACCAAAACAGGTTTGCAAATCACATAAAACTGTAATCGGTATATCTCAGTCCATACAAGTCCAAATGCCGAAATTCCAAAGGCATAAGTTAGCTAAGACATCCAGCTACATTTCATCAGAAGACACCAACTCCAAAATCCAAACTAATTCCAGTCAAAAAGGCCAATTACTATCGCAGTTTTCGCATTCTGATCAAAGCAGAACAGCTACAGTAATTTCGTCATAACTCATTCTACATTAATCCAAATGACCTGAAATTTTGTAGGCATCTCAATCATATCAATACCTACAACTTTCATGTTTTGAGCAAAGTCAAATTCGGCCTCTAACCCTATGACCCAAAACCGGACAGAATTGGGGATTTAAGAACCCTAACTTTTCAATTTTCACACCAAATCCAAAATTGGTTGCATTTATCCACCTTTCACACCCACTAGAGTCATTTTAGTCCATTGCCAATCATCACCAACAACCACACCATCATAATCCAATTAAACCAGAAAAATCATCATAAAATGGAAAACTTCACCAAAACAAACCAAATCAAGAAACAAATCATATATTCCTTCTCTCATGCCCCCATTAAGCACAAAATAAGTATCATTAGAGGTAGTAAGGTGTTTCAAGCTTCACTTACCAAGAACCAAGAGAGAGGAGGATGTTGGGCACCTTAATCCTTCAAACAAAGTTCACCTCTACACTCACTAACACTAGAAGATAGGATTTTATGGAGTGAAATGGATGGATGCAAATGTTTTTGGTTGATTTGCACCAAGTAGAAGCTTGAAAATTGAAGAAATCTCCTTCCTTTCTTGCTCAAGGTGGCCGGCCAACAAGGAGAGAAAAATGGTGATTTTTTTGGTGAATTTTGGATATTTAATCCCTTGGTCAAATAAGTCAAGACAATGAATAATAATTCTTAAAAGTTCAACCAATAAGAAAGTGACATGTGTCACTCTATTAAATGCATCCTTATCATTCTTTTCTCTCTCACATCAATCACTTCACACACCCTACTTATCTCTTAATACCCGATAAACTTTTAACAGTATCCGAAACTTAACCTTATTGGCCGAATTTTTCCGAACTTTTCGCACTAGTGGGTCCCACGTCCAATATTTATTCTTAATTTTCTAAAAACTCACCAATGCTAGAAAAATCATCTTAAAACTATAATTGCTCATAAAATCCACCCAGATAATATTTCTAAGCCAGAAATGCAAAAATTATGCAATTAAAGGAACTAAAACCCTAGGAAAATATTAGGGTTTTTACGGGTTCTCACACTCTTTTTTTTCGGGGCGTCACAATCTCCCCTCCTTAAAGGAATGTCGTCCTCGACATTCCATCTTGTACTAATCAAGTCAAGTCAACCCGCAAGAATCACTAATATTTCAAACCAAACCCACAGTCCGGCATCCTAAACTTCAAGTCTAGGATACACTACAGAGATCTGAAACCTAAGCTCTGATACCAACTGTGACGGCCCCACCTCCCCCTAAGGCGAACCAGAGGGTTCGGCGGGCCGCCTGCCCAGCTCTCGCCGGGACTCAATCATTCACTACAATCCTCAAATATATTACAATATAACTCTCAAAATTACATCAAATTCTCCAATAATTACATATCACAAGTGCAGCGGACACTAATTCCAATCGTGGGATGTATACTTACATCCGTTTCAATTCCAAATATTGATACAAGCCCAACTCGTACATAAAATAAATCCAAATTTAAACTGTACACGATATAAGCCATCCAGTCACGTGAATAAGCACTCCAAGCTTTTCTTCGCCTTGAGCCCTGTGGGGGGGGAAATAAAACATTTTTGGGGTGAGCTAGAAGCTCAGCGAGTAACCATTAAAATCAGTAATCAATTCAGTTTCACAGTCGTTCATTTCCGTGATGTCATGATTTCAAGATCAAAGGTACATTTATTGCTCTCGTGAGCCAGCGAAATCGTTGTACTTAAACACCCAACGCTCCAAACAAACATTAAACAGTAAACAGTCAGTGGGGGAGCCATTTGCTCCAGATGAACAGTACACAGAGGTGGAGACGTTGGTGTTCAGCACACGAATTCCAAGCACTCATTTAAGCCAAAACATGTCATGGGCCACATGCAAGCACTCATGATATGCAATCAAGTAAATAGTGCAATAAACGGTTCATAAGTAATTTTGGAAACAGTTTAGGGTCACTCACCTCCACAGCTCAGAAACCATCCATCATGTATCATTGCCTTGCTCAACTCCAAGCCTTAGATCACAAACCCAATGCAAACAAGTCCCTTCAAAGTTCGGACAGCACTTCCCCTACATTTGCTAACTTTTCCAGCCATCATGGCTTCATTATTACTCCAGCCAGTCCCTAAGTCACACAAATAAGTTCATCTAATATCCATTCAGCAAGCTCCAAGTAGTACAAAGACAAGTCAAGCTAGGGAAAAGTCCGGAAATGAAGGTTAAGCTCAAAACCAGAAAAATAGTTTTGACGTCATAATGCGGTAATGGCACAACTCTCACTACAATTATCGGTTGGGGGTGTAAGACCCACCGTTTCGAAGCTATGAAACAGGGCTACAACAATGTAGAAGGTCACTGAATCCAGTTCCTAGCTTACCTAGGTCGAAAATGCCAAATACTATACCAGAATTACCAAAACAGGTTTGCAAATCACATAAAACTGTAATCGGTATATCTCAGTCCATACAAGTCCAAATGCCGAAATTCCAAAGGCATAAGTTAGCTAAGACATCCAGCTACATTTCATCAGAAGACACCAACTCCAAAATCCAAACTAATTCCAGTCAAAAAGGCCAATTACTATCGCAGTTTTCGCATTCTGATCAAAGCAGAACAGCTACAGTAATTTCGTCATAACTCATTCTACATTAATCCAAATGACCTGAAATTTTGTAGGCATCTCAATCATATCAATACCTACAACTTTCATGTTTTGAGCAAAGTCAAATTCGGCCTCTAACCCTATGACCCAAAACCGGACAGAATTGGGGATTTAAGAACCCTAACTTTTCAATTTTCACACCAAATCCAAAATTGGTTGCATTTATCCACCTTTCACACCCACTAGAGTCATTTTAGTCCATTGCCAATCATCACCAACAACCACACCATCATAATCCAATTAAACCAGAAAAATCATCATAAAATGGAAAACTTCACCAAAACAAACCAAATCAAGAAACAAATCATATATTCCTTCTCTCATGCCCCCATTAAGCACAAAATAAGTATCATTAGAGGTAGTAAGGTGTTTCAAGCTTCACTTACCAAGAACCAAGAGAGAGGAGGATGTTGGGCACCTTAATCCTTCAAACAAAGTTCACCTCTACACTCACTAACACTAGAAGATAGGATTTTATGGAGTGAAATGGATGGATGCAAATGTTTTTGGTTGATTTGCACCAAGTAGAAGCTTGAAAATTGAAGAAATCTCCTTCCTTTCTTGCTCAAGGTGGCCGGCCAACAAGGAGAGAAAAATGGTGATTTTTTTGGTGAATTTTGGATATTTAATCCCTTGGTCAAATAAGTCAAGACAATGAATAATAATTCTTAAAAGTTCAACCAATAAGAAAGTGACATGTGTCACTCTATTAAATGCATCCTTATCATTCTTTTCTCTCTCACATCAATCACTTCACACACCCTACTTATCTCTTAATACCCGATAAACTTTTAACAGTATCCGAAACTTAACCTTATTGGCCGAATTTTTCCGAACTTTTCGCACTAGTGGGTCCCACGTCCAATATTTATTCTTAATTTTCTAAAAACTCACCAATGCTAGAAAAATCATCTTAAAACTATAATTGCTCATAAAATCCACCCAGATAATATTTCTAAGCCAGAAATGCAAAAATTATGCAATTAAAGGAACTAAAACCCTAGGAAAATATTAGGGTTTTTACGGGTTCTCACACTCTTTTTTTTCGGGGCGTCACAATCTCCCCTCCTTAAAGGAATGTCGTCCTCGACATTCCATCTTGTACTAATCAAGTCAAGTCAACCCGCAAGAATCACTAATATTTCAAACCAAACCCACAGTCCGGCATCCTAAACTTCAAGTCTAGGATACACTACAGAGATCTGAAACCTAAGCTCTGATACCAACTGTGACGGCCCCACCTCCCCCTAAGGCGAACCAGAGGGTTCGGCGGGCCGCCTGCCCAGCTCTCGCCGGGACTCAATCATTCACTACAATCCTCAAATATATTACAATATAACTCTCAAAATTACATCAAATTCTCCAATAATTACATATCACAAGTGCAGCGGACACTAATTCCAATCGTGGGATGTATACTTACATCCGTTTCAATTCCAAATATTGATACAAGCCCAACTCGTACATAAAATAAATCCAAATTTAAACTGTACACGATATAAGCCATCCAGTCACGTGAATAAGCACTCCAAGCTTTTCTTCGCCTTGAGCCCTGTGGGGGGGGAAATAAAACATTTTTGGGGTGAGCTAGAAGCTCAGCGAGTAACCATTAAAATCAGTAATCAATTCAGTTTCACAGTCGTTCATTTCCGTGATGTCATGATTTCAAGATCAAAGGTACATTTATTGCTCTCGTGAGCCAGCGAAATCGTTGTACTTAAACACCCAACGCTCCAAACAAACATTAAACAGTAAACAGTCAGTGGGGGAGCCATTTGCTCCAGATGAACAGTACACAGAGGTGGAGACGTTGGTGTTCAGCACACGAATTCCAAGCACTCATTTAAGCCAAAACATGTCATGGGCCACATGCAAGCACTCATGATATGCAATCAAGTAAATAGTGCAATAAACGGTTCATAAGTAATTTTGGAAACAGTTTAGGGTCACTCACCTCCACAGCTCAGAAACCATCCATCATGTATCATTGCCTTGCTCAACTCCAAGCCTTAGATCACAAACCCAATGCAAACAAGTCCCTTCAAAGTTCGGACAGCACTTCCCCTACATTTGCTAACTTTTCCAGCCATCATGGCTTCATTATTACTCCAGCCAGTCCCTAAGTCACACAAATAAGTTCATCTAATATCCATTCAGCAAGCTCCAAGTAGTACAAAGACAAGTCAAGCTAGGGAAAAGTCCGGAAATGAAGGTTAAGCTCAAAACCAGAAAAATAGTTTTGACGTCATAATGCGGTAATGGCACAACTCTCACTACAATTATCGGTTGGGGGTGTAAGACCCACCGTTTCGAAGCTATGAAACAGGGCTACAACAATGTAGAAGGTCACTGAATCCAGTTCCTAGCTTACCTAGGTCGAAAATGCCAAATACTATACCAGAATTACCAAAACAGGTTTGCAAATCACATAAAACTGTAATCGGTATATCTCAGTCCATACAAGTCCAAATGCCGAAATTCCAAAGGCATAAGTTAGCTAAGACATCCAGCTACATTTCATCAGAAGACACCAACTCCAAAATCCAAACTAATTCCAGTCAAAAAGGCCAATTACTATCGCAGTTTTCGCATTCTGATCAAAGCAGAACAGCTACAGTAATTTCGTCATAACTCATTCTACATTAATCCAAATGACCTGAAATTTTGTAGGCATCTCAATCATATCAATACCTACAACTTTCATGTTTTGAGCAAAGTCAAATTCGGCCTCTAACCCTATGATCCAAAACCGGACAGAATTGGGGATTTAAGAACCCTAACTTTTCAATTTTCACACCAAATCCAAAATTGGTTGCATTTATCCACCTTTCACACCCACTAGAGTCATTTTAGTCCATTGCCAATCATCACCAACAACCACACCATCATAATCCAATTAAACCAGAAAAATCATCATAAAATGGAAAACTTCACCAAAACAAACCAAATCAAGAAACAAATCATATATTCCTTCTCTCATGCCCCCATTAAGCACAAAATAAGTATCATTAGAGGTAGTAAGGTGTTTCAAGCTTCACTTACCAAGAACCAAGAGAGAGGAGGATGTTGGGCACCTTAATCCTTCAAACAAAGTTCACCTCTACACTCACTAACACTAGAAGATAGGATTTTATGGAGTGAAATGGATGGATGCAAATGTTTTTGGTTGATTTGCACCAAGTAGAAGCTTGAAAATTGAAGAAATCTCCTTCCTTTCTTGCTCAAGGTGGCCGGCCAACAAGGAGAGAAAAATGGTGATTTTTTTGGTGAATTTTGGATATTTAATCCCTTGGTCAAATAAGTCAAGACAATGAATAATAATTCTTAAAAGTTCAACCAATAAGAAAGTGACATGTGTCACTCTATTAAATGCATCCTTATCATTCTTTTCTCTCTCACATCAATCACTTCACACACCCTACTTATCTCTTAATACCCGATAAACTTTTAACAGTATCCGAAACTTAACCTTATTGGCCGAATTTTTCCGAACTTTTCGCACTAGTGGGTCCCACGTCCAATATTTATTCTTAATTTTCTAAAAACTCACCAATGCTAGAAAAATCATCTTAAAACTATAATTGCTCATAAAATCCACCCAGATAATATTTCTAAGCCAAAAATGCAAAAATTATGCAATTAAAGGAACTAAAACCCTAGGAAAATATTAGGGTTTTTACGGGTTCTCACACTCTTTTTTTTCGGGGCGTCACAATCTCCCCTCCTTAAAGGAATGTCGTCCTCGACATTCCATCTTGTACTAATCAAGTCAAGTCAACCCGCAAGAATCACTAATATTTCAAACCAAACCCACAGTCCGGCATCCTAAACTTCAAGTCTAGGATACACTACAGAGATCTGAAACCTAAGCTCTGATACCAACTGTGACGGCCCCACCTCCCCCTAAGGCGAACCAGAGGGTTCGGCGGGCCGCCTGCCCAGCTCTCGCCGGGACTCAATCATTCACTACAATCCTCAAATATATTACAATATAACTCTCAAAATTACATCAAATTCTCCAATAATTACATATCACAAGTGCAGCGGACACTAATTCCAATCGTGGGATGTATACTTACATCCGTTTCAATTCCAAATATTGATACAAGCCCAACTCGTACATAAAATAAATCCAAATTTAAACTGTACACGATATAAGCCATCCAGTCACGTGAATAAGCACTCCAAGCTTTTCTTCGCCTTGAGCCCTGTGGGGGGGGAAATAAAACATTTTTGGGGTGAGCTAGAAGCTCAGCGAGTAACCATTAAAATCAGTAATCAATTCAGTTTCACAGTCGTTCATTTCCGTGATGTCATGATTTCAAGATCAAAGGTACATTTATTGCTCTCGTGAGCCAGCGAAATCGTTGTACTTAAACACCCAACGCTCCAAACAAACATTAAACAGTAAACAGTCAGTGGGGGAGCCATTTGCTCCAGATGAACAGTACACAGAGGTGGAGACGTTGGTGTTCAGCACACGAATTCCAAGCACTCATTTAAGCCAAAACATGTCATGGGCCACATGCAAGCACTCATGATATGCAATCAAGTAAATAGTGCAATAAACGGTTCATAAGTAATTTTGGAAACAGTTTAGGGTCACTCACCTCCACAGCTCAGAAACCATCCATCATGTATCATTGCCTTGCTCAACTCCAAGCCTTAGATCACAAACCCAATGCAAACAAGTCCCTTCAAAGTTCGGACAGCACTTCCCCTACATTTGCTAACTTTTCCAGCCATCATGGCTTCATTATTACTCCAGCCAGTCCCTAAGTCACACAAATAAGTTCATCTAATATCCATTCAGCAAGCTCCAAGTAGTACAAAGACAAGTCAAGCTAGGGAAAAGTCCGGAAATGAAGGTTAAGCTCAAAACCAGAAAAATAGTTTTGACGTCATAATGCGGTAATGGCACAACTCTCACTACAATTATCGGTTGGGGGTGTAAGACCCACCGTTTCGAAGCTATGAAACAGGGCTACAACAATGTAGAAGGTCACTGAATCCAGTTCCTAGCTTACCTAGGTCGAAAATGCCAAATACTATACCAGAATTACCAAAACAGGTTTGCAAATCACATAAAACTGTAATCGGTATATCTCAGTCCATACAAGTCCAAATGCCGAAATTCCAAAGGCATAAGTTAGCTAAGACATCCAGCTACATTTCATCAGAAGACACCAACTCCAAAATCCAAACTAATTCCAGTCAAAAAGGCCAATTACTATCGCAGTTTTCGCATTCTGATCAAAGCAGAACAGCTACAGTAATTTCGTCATAACTCATTCTACATTAATCCAAATGACCTGAAATTTTGTAGGCATCTCAATCATATCAATACCTACAACTTTCATGTTTTGAGCAAAGTCAAATTCGGCCTCTAACCCTATGATCCAAAACCGGACAGAATTGGGGATTTAAGAACCCTAACTTTTCAATTTTCACACCAAATCCAAAATTGGTTGCATTTATCCACCTTTCACACCCACTAGAGTCATTTTAGTCCATTGCCAATCATCACCAACAACCACACCATCATAATCCAATTAAACCAGAAAAATCATCATAAAATGGAAAACTTCACCAAAACAAACCAAATCAAGAAACAAATCATATATTCCTTCTCTCATGCCCCCATTAAGCACAAAATAAGTATCATTAGAGGTAGTAAGGTGTTTCAAGCTTCACTTACCAAGAACCAAGAGAGAGGAGGATGTTGGGCACCTTAATCCTTCAAACAAAGTTCACCTCTACACTCACTAACACTAGAAGATAGGATTTTATGGAGTGAAATGGATGGATGCAAATGTTTTTGGTTGATTTGCACCAAGTAGAAGCTTGAAAATTGAAGAAATCTCCTTCCTTTCTTGCTCAAGGTGGCCGGCCAACAAGGAGAGAAAAATGGTGATTTTTTTGGTGAATTTTGGATATTTAATCCCTTGGTCAAATAAGTCAAGACAATGAATAATAATTCTTAAAAGTTCAACCAATAAGAAAGTGACATGTGTCACTCTATTAAATGCATCCTTATCATTCTTTTCTCTCTCACATCAATCACTTCACACACCCTACTTATCTTTTAATACCCGATAAACTTTTAACAGTATCCGAAACTTAACCTTATTGGCCGAATTTTTCCGAACTTTTCGCACTAGTGGGTCCCACGTCCAATATTTATTCTTAATTTTCTAAAAACTCACCAATGCTAGAAAAATCATCTTAAAACTATAATTGCTCATAAAATCCACCCAGATAATATTTCTAAGCCAGAAATGCAAAAATTATGCAATTAAAGGAACTAAAACCCTAGGAAAATATTAGGGTTTTTACGGGTTCTCACACTATTTTTTTTCGGGGCGTCACAATCTCCCCTCCTTAAAGGAATGTCGTCCTCGACATTCCATCTTGTACTAATCAAGTCAAGTCAACCCGCAAGAATCACTAATATTTCAAACCAAACCCACAGTCCGGCATCCTAAACTTCAAGTCTAGGATACACTACAGAGATCTGAAACCTAAGCTCTGATACCAACTGTGACGGCCCCACCTCCCCCTAAGGCGAACCAGAGGGTTCGGCGGGCCGCCTGCCCAGCTCTCGCCGGGACTCAATCATTCACTACAATCCTCAAATATATTACAATATAACTCTCAAAATTACATCAAATTCTCCAATAATTACATATCACAAGTGCAGCGGACACTAATTCCAATCGTGGGATGTATACTTACATCCGTTTCAATTCCAAATATTGATACAAGCCCAACTCGTACATAAAATAAATCCAAATTTAAACTGTACACGATATAAGCCATCCAGTCACGTGAATAAGCACTCCAAGCTTTTCTTCGCCTTGAGCCCTGTGGGGGGGGAAATAAAACATTTTTGGGGTGAGCTAGAAGCTCAGCGAGTAACCATTAAAATCAGTAATCAATTCAGTTTCACAGTCGTTCATTTCCGTGATGTCATGATTTCAAGATCAAAGGTACATTTATTGCTCTCGTGAGCCAGCGAAATCGTTGTACTTAAACACCCAACGCTCCAAACAAACATTAAACAGTAAACAGTCAGTGGGGGAGCCATTTGCTCCAGATGAACAGTACACAGAGGTGGAGACGTTGGTGTTCAGCACACGAATTCCAAGCACTCATTTAAGCCAAAACATGTCATGGGCCACATGCAAGCACTCATGATATGCAATCAAGTAAATAGTGCAATAAACGGTTCATAAGTAATTTTGGAAACAGTTTAGGGTCACTCACCTCCACAGCTCAGAAACCATCCATCATGTATCATTGCCTTGCTCAACTCCAAGCCTTAGATCACAAACCCAATGCAAACAAGTCCCTTCAAAGTTCGGACAGCACTTCCCCTACATTTGCTAACTTTTCCAGCCATCATGGCTTCATTATTACTCCAGCCAGTCCCTAAGTCACACAAATAAGTTCATCTAATATCCATTCAGCAAGCTCCAAGTAGTACAAAGACAAGTCAAGCTAGGGAAAAGTCCGGAAATGAAGGTTAAGCTCAAAACCAGAAAAATAGTTTTGACGTCATAATGCGGTAATGGCACAACTCTCACTACAATTATCGGTTGGGGGTGTAAGACCCACCGTTTCGAAGCTATGAAACAGGGCTACAACAATGTAGAAGGTCACTGAATCCAGTTCCTAGCTTACCTAGGTCGAAAATGCCAAATACTATACCAGAATTACCAAAACAGGTTTGCAAATCACATAAAACTGTAATCGGTATATCTCAGTCCATACAAGTCCAAATGCCGAAATTCCAAAGGCATAAGTTAGCTAAGACATCCAGCTACATTTCATCAGAAGACACCAACTCCAAAATCCAAACTAATTCCAGTCAAAAAGGCCAATTACTATCGCAGTTTTCGCATTCTGATCAAAGCAGAACAGCTACAGTAATTTCGTCATAACTCATTCTACATTAATCCAAATGACCTGAAATTTTGTAGGCATCTCAATCATATCAATACCTACAACTTTCATGTTTTGAGCAAAGTCAAATTCGGCCTCTAACCCTATGACCCAAAACCGGACAGAATTGGGGATTTAAGAACCCTAACTTTTCAATTTTCACACCAAATCCAAAATTGGTTGCATTTATCCACCTTTCACACCCACTAGAGTCATTTTAGTCCATTGCCAATCATCACCAACAACCACACCATCATAATCCAATTAAACCAGAAAAATCATCATAAAATGGAAAACTTCACCAAAACAAACCAAATCAAGAAACAAATCATATATTCCTTCTCTCATGCCCCCATTAAGCACAAAATAAGTATCATTAGAGGTAGTAAGGTGTTTCAAGCTTCACTTACCAAGAACCAAGAGAGAGGAGGATGTTGGGCACCTTAATCCTTCAAACAAAGTTCACCTCTACACTCACTAACACTAGAAGATAGGATTTTATGGAGTGAAATGGATGGATGCAAATGTTTTTGGTTGATTTGCACCAAGTAGAAGCTTGAAAATTGAAGAAATCTCCTTCCTTTCTTGCTCAAGGTGGCCGGCCAACAAGGAGAGAAAAATGGTGATTTTTTTGGTGAATTTTGGATATTTAATCCCTTGGTCAAATAAGTCAAGACAATGAATAATAATTCTTAAAAGTTCAACCAATAAGAAAGTGACATGTGTCACTCTATTAAATGCATCCTTATCATTCTTTTCTCTCTCACATCAATCACTTCACACACCCTACTTATCTCTTAATACCCGATAAACTTTTAACAGTATCCGAAACTTAACCTTATTGGCCGAATTTTTCCGAACTTTTCGCACTAGTGGGTCCCACGTCCAATATTTATTCTTAATTTTCTAAAAACTCACCAATGCTAGAAAAATCATCTTAAAACTATAATTGCTCATAAAATCCACCCAGATAATATTTCTAAGCCAGAAATGCAAAAATTATGCAATTAAAGGAACTAAAACCCTAGGAAAATATTAGGGTTTTTACGGGTTCTCACACTCTTTTTTTTCGGGGCGTCACAACCTTCTTCGAAGATAAGTGTCTGTACCTGTCAAAGAATCAGGTATGGATAGGTCATGTAATGCAATTCAATCAAAAGAAGAAGCAAAAACAGGACACTCACGTCGGACGGCCGAAAGGAATCTGTCGGACGTCCGAAAGGATAAAGAGCATCAAGAAGGAAGTTCTGTCGGACGCTCGTGAGGAAGCATCGGACGTCCGGAAGGATCGAACGCTCATCAACCGCATCGGACGTCTGAAAAATTCCAAGATGACTTGCCAACTCTCTGCCTGCGATCGGACGCTGTGCAGTCGGAAGATATAAACGCATCGGACGTCCGATCCTCAACTTGGCTGTTCTTCGGACGATTGGTTCGGACGATGATATTGTCGTTGGACGTCCGACAGCCTCAACGGCTAGTTGACTCTTCAGCTGCCTTCTATCCGTTGGAAGCATTGATGAAGCCCATTTTTGGTTCCCTTTAAAATCAAACTGGCCTGAACTAAGGAGGGACTTTTGCACACTTTGTTTACAAGATCTCAAGAGATATTTTAGCAAGAAAATAGTCTTCAAAGCGAGATTTGTTTGAAAGTGGTGTGAACTTCTTGTGAGCATTTCTTTTGTGGTTGAAAGGATCTTTAGTGTAGCTGTGTTGAGGGTTTTCTGAGTGTTTGTAAAACTTCTTAGCTTGACTAAGTGAGGCTTAGGGCAAGGAGGAAGTGCTCCCTCCATTGTACATCTAGTTGATCTTCTTTCATCAAAGAGAAGTTGCTCAACCTAGTGATTGGTCTTCAAGTTTGAGGATAGCTTGGTAGACACTTGGTTTGATTCTCAATCTTACTTTTCTGTTTAATAAAATTCTCATTGCTTATCTATACTTGTTTTTCTGATCAATATTGCTCTTGTCTTCTAATCTATTTGGTTGATCATTACTAGAAAAGAAGGTAAATTTTATTAAAGAAAAAGTGCATAAATTTGGTTAAGTTTTTAATCAACCCAATTCACCCCCCCTCTTGGTTGTCTTTGGGACTTACACAACTGTTTTCATGTTCTTCAAGAAAAATGCACTTCAAACCATAAAAATGTACTTTGCTCAACCAAATGCACTTAGAAATACATGATCGTGCATTAATATAACAAAAACATGAAGCACTTTAAATGCATGAAATGCATCAAATGAACATGAAAACTCCTTTTTTACTTCAATATAGACACTTTTGCAATTGAAATCATTTGCATGAACCCTTGTCATTGCCACCTACAAAACACACAAAAACACTAATTAAATAACTAAAACCTACTAAAAACAAGAAATCGTTGGATTGCCTCCCAACAAGCACTTCTTTATAGTCATTAGATTGACTATAGCACCTCATTTGTTTAAGGAGGTTTTTGTTAATAATAATCTACCATTTTAGATCGTGGTGGATCATTAAAAGTTGACTTGATCACATTAGTTATATATCCAAATGAGAGGAAAAATGGAAGTGGCTTACCAATCTCAAGTGACTTATAGATATTGTCTTGGATGTATATCACTTGAGTACTCACCAAAGGAGATGCCATGAAGGTTTTTTGGGCAATAATACCTTTAGAATCTATACCTTCAACATACTCCTCAAGGGAGATTATCATGAGTTGTTAAGGCTCACCTCTTGAGGTTCAAGGTTAGTTCCAAAGATACTCTTATGTGAAATGGACATTTCTTCATTGAAACTCAAATTAGATTCATCATTTTGATCAAAATATAATCCATTATCTCATACAACAATCGCACCATTCATAATAGGGTTAACTTGCATATTATTAGAAGATATAACTTTACACAAATCATGCAATTGATCGTGAATTCGAACCAAGTGAGAAGCTAATTCATCTAACCTTTCTTCAATCCTATCGAAACGGTTGGAAATTGTATTAGCTAGCTTTTCTATGACTAAATCAAATTGATTAGAAACATTTTCTATAGTCAGCTCCCAAAATGCCTTAGGATCATTAGCTAATGGTTCATTTTCTAATTCCCAAGGTAGAGATGCATTAGCTAATCTTTCTACTGCCAATTTTCAAGATGGTTTTGATTCATATTGGACACATTCGAGTTGGTAATCATATAAATAAAGAGAAGCATTATTAGCATATTGATTATCCGAACCATAAGCATAAGAATTGCCCTAATTAGAATCATATTGATCAAGATAAGGATTGCAATGCCCAAATTCATCAAAATAATCCACATTTGTACTTGCATACATGTATAAGTAGCATGATATCCTCCACACAAGTCACAAATCATATGATTATAATTAAAAGCATTAACATTCCTCTTTTGCTCAATTTCATGCATAATGATGTCCAATTGAACTTTTAACGTTATAACATCAAGTTTAGCTTTTTAACTTCTTAAACCATCTTCAAATGACATACCTTTGCTAATTTTTTGGTTACCTCTATTCAAGGAGTTTTGCACATAGTAGCCATTCATTACTGAATTTTCACTTCTCATGCATTATTCTCCAAATTGACCTACCCTTCTCATTATCTAAAATTGCCTTTAAAGAATTTAAGAGCAAGATTAGTAAGAATAATATGTGATAAAACACATACACACATTAATCACAAAAATAAAAAGAAAATAACATTCAGGACTAACTGGACAAATACACAACAAACTTGACTCAATAAATATACAAGAATAATTATTAAAATGTTAAAACTAATAAAGTTGCTCTTCACGCCGATATTGCTACAAATTTTTCTCGGCAACGGAGCCAAAAACTTGACGGATTTTTTATATGTGTACAAGTTTAAATCCAATTTATACCCATTTTGACTATAAGTATACTGGTCAACTAGTAATTTAGCGCATATATCGGGTCGATCTCACGAGAAAGATTGGATAATGATCAGCACTACTAAAGCTTCTCTATTATTTAGACGATCAATGAATTAAAAGAAATAAAACTATGCTAAACTTATGCAAGAAAATAACAAATGAAAACTCCTTAGGTTATGGTATTCCTAACTAATCATGCAAGTACTATTTTTGGATCATTGAGTACTATTATCTTGGCTAGCTATAGTGTAATTTCCTTACGCTTGTGAAGCCTACTTTCGTAGTAAATCAACTATACTTATAACTAATGCATACCTACTTCCGTGATTATGAAATTAGTTACAAGTTCATTTCTTCTATAAAATTATATGAAATTAATCACTAAGGCCACAAAGATTCACCTTTACTCTTATGAGTGTACTCCCTAAGTTAAGCACTTCTTGAACTAGTGTTAAATCTCAATTTACATTGAAGAAGCAACACTTTTAGATGATCACAATTAATGGTACCAAGTTAATCATGATTTAAAGTGCTAAATAACTTGCTCAAAATAATAGCATCAAATAGCCAAATAATAAACACTAACAATCATAGAAATTTCAATCAAAACCAAGGCATAAACTTTAGAAACACATTATAAACATAAAATCCAAACTTGCATATTAATTAAACAATAGAATCAAGTATAAAAGACAAAGAGTTAGGAAAGAAATGTAACTCATCTACTCCATCTTCATCTCCTTCTTCATCTTCCCTAACTAAGAAATAAGAAAGATAAATTCACTAGCTAGACTAACCTATACTATGCTAACCTAACACTAAGAAAATGTAAGAACTATATTTTAGTGATATTCTTGTACTCTCCAAAATCTCTTGAATCTTGCAACTCCATGGCTATTTACAGATGAATTTAGTCAAGAAATGAGGCTTCAAATATCACTTTTATAGCTGCAAAGTGATTGTCACACGCCCATTAATAGCTATGAATTATTGGAGAATCAAACAAGTTGTGAAAGTGGAGAGCAGCCATTTCTGACCAGAATCCGGCCAAGTATCCCTCCAAATCCAGCCGGATTGTTGGGCGGATTTCTCCCCTGCATTGCAAAATCTGTTCAGTCTTCAAGATCATTCCAATTTTGCATCAATTTCAACTGAACATTTCTCAATGATAGAAGCTGAATTAACTCTTGCAGAAAACATAAAACTTGTAGTCCTTTGAGTTATCTTTCCAATGGATCAAGAACCACCTCATTTGAATTTGTGTAGGTTGAGAAATGACTGAAATACCCTTTACTGCTCAATGCCTTGTTTCAGTTTCAACCATAGAAATTGGCTACTATAATTCGACTTTTTGACCTGGAAAACCTTTAAACTGGAATTTGATGTCTTCACATGAATTGTAGACCTATATCTTATCTTCAAAATGGTTCAAGGATCATCTTAATCCAATTATTGTATCTCAAGTTATAGCCAAAATACAAATATGTAAAAGCTGTCAACTTTTCTTTTTCATCCAAATGAACTCTATTTCCAATTCATATAAAAATTATGGACAAAATGCAAGTAAAAGAGACATAAATCTCATTTAATCACTTAAGAGCATTTTAAACTAATTATAGTCAAAATAATCCATTTTCTTCCTATAATATTGCCAAAGTGACTAAAAATAACATAAAATGTCATTCAAAAATAGTTTAAATTAGTCACTTATCAATAAAGTCACTTATATTGAGGATATAGTTTCCGCCATCTTCCTTGTCATTTTTCCCCCCTATGTATTTATTTAGCATGATTGTCCCTTTCTTCATTTGTCATTGAATTGGTGTCCATCATTTTTAGATTCCTTGCAGTTAGAACCAGGCGGCTTTCATTAGGTTCAAATAGAACATCACTTTCTTTGCCCATCTTTTGAAGTGTTGGACACTAAAGCAAAATGGTTTATTAAGATCATTAGATCCAATTGTGCTAGTGTTTGCAACGTTTCTTGTTGCCTTCATGGTCCTCAGGATCATCTTAAATTGTCATTCCTTGAGAATTCAATATCCATGACCAACTTGCAAAACAGAGGTTAAAGAAAGAAACAAATAAAGTAATTTTGGTTAGGTGAGGCACGGACTAGGTCATTCTCTTAAGATGATTCGCACTCTTTTAGGGATTACGAGCGACGAGAAGGTGGCGGCATGATGCCTATAGGATATAACAACCCAACCTTCACTATTACTTCTAATAAACCTACACAGTTTAGAGAAGTTAAAACTTTTCTCAACACCTAACTAATACCCAATATAGTAGTGAGAGGAAGAGAAGTAGAAGGTAGAAGATAGTTTTTGGATAGCAAAGTGTATATGACTTGGTGGATTGGAACCTCTATTTATAGGTTGAGAAATTAGAAGTATTAAAATGACAACATTAAGTGGAATAATAACCTCATATTTTTAGCTACAAATTAAAAAGGTCTAGTTACATAGGTTACACAATTCAAGACATAAATCTCATTTTAAATACATAAGTTACACTTTTGAATGGTTGAATTTATAACTAAAAATTCATTAAAGAATTTGTAATTTATTGTATTTGAATTCAAAATAAACATGTGATTGAATTCAATAATAAACATATGATATTTGTACTAAAATATCCAACAATTGTTGAAGTGCGTAGTACAAATGAAGAACAAATGCATACTAAAAGTGTAGAAAAATACTAAAGGAAGATTTCATTGAAGAATTTAGAAGAATTAAAAACTTTTGAAGCATGGTTTAATCACTATCGTTAAGATTTTAATTGCCTTCACTATACTTAATATTTGCTATAGAATTAAAACAATTTGCCCCTAGGAAACAACAATAGGAAAGGAAATTTGTTAGCAAATGACAAGTTTCCTTTAACAAGAAAAGATCAAATGACAAAAGTTTGTTTGATTCCTTTGAAACTTGTTTGTTTATAGCAAAAGAGTATCTCTCAAGACTACACAACGTTCAGATATAATCTTTCAGGTTTTAGGCATCATAAGTTGCAACAAAGCGATACAAGCCATGAAAAGATGCCACAAAATATTTTAGAAAATCTGACCATTGTGATGGATCCGTGGATGTATCCATGCATATCCATCCGTGGATCCTGCCTGGAATTGCTTGTTAAATAGGATTTCAACAAATCTATAGACGGATTGGATCCATTTGCGTATCCTGTGCATAGAATGGTAAGTTGCTTCTAGATAGAATCTAGCCTTTGTATCCTTGGCAAGCACACAACAATCTGTTATAGTTAAAAATCACTATATTTTAATAAGTCTCATTTCCATTCATTTCACAAACTACTCTAACAATCAGTGGCAGATTGGGTGAGGATGGGCAATTGCCCACCTCAATTTTCCAAATGCTAAAGAATAGGCATGCAAGTTCTACAAAATGTAAAGTTTTTCTCACAATTGCACCTCCTCAATTTTAGTAATTACTATTGTCCCTTGAAATTGTCCTCTCCCCATACTTTTTAAAAACTCCCATGTCCCCTAATTTTGTCCCCTAAGCAATCATTTTCTTTTATATATCTTACCTATGGTGTAATTATGTTAGAGTTATGTAAACACAAAATTGAATACTACATGAATAAGAAATAACTAAAAAGTTTCCAAAAAAATTAAAATTAATTTGCAGTTATAAGATAACTTTCTCTTTGCATAATAATAATAATATCATTTTAGGGCTCAAGCAAAAATAATATCATTTTAGAAGTATAATATAGCCCTTGCAAACTATAGTTCTTGACTTCACCTGACAAGTGTCGAGCTTGTTCAATAATAAATTCTTACTCAGGAAAAATGAAAATTTGCGTATAGTGGTAAGTAGGGTCGTCTCCATAGGGACTGGAGAAAATTCATTTCTTTCCAAGTAAGAACTAAAGGGGGGTTTTGGAAAATTTGTGACGTCCTCTCAAAACTCACGCACCCTAGGGTATAAGAGGAATGTCTACCCAAATCTCGTCAAAACTCACGCACTCGTTCAAGTTTAATATAGAGCCACAAAACAACCATTGACTTAAATAAGAAGTATTTCGAATATACAAGCCATAACTTCAAAGCTAAAAGTTACGATTACAATCCACCAACCAACAATAACAAAATTACACTTAAAGAGCCATCAAAAGTTCATACAAAAGGTATACTAGCATCCACCAAGTCGCTAGTCTAGAACCACTAATCCATCTCCAAAGCCTGTTAAGGAAAACAAACTTAAAGGGATGAGCGAACGCTCAGTGAGGCCAAGAAAATAAACAGGCAAGCAAGTAACACCAATCAATCAAATAACATGCTTAAACAACTTTTAAATATAACATTTCATTTAAGTGCACAAGTTGGAAATAACACAAATGGAAGGATACGGGAGTTCTCAGGAGCTCTTTCTACTTCTCGACCCATTCAAGCCATTTGAGATTGACTCTCTGTCAACTCAATTAGTAATAGGACCATAGCGCTCCACTTACTACCTCCTACCAACATAGCACCTACTCGGATCCGTAACCAAACATTCATGTAAAGGCGATACTATTCGAGTATGCCTAGCGAGATCTCAAAAGATCAAGCTATATCATTTCCCAAGATTCACCAAATTTCTCGACCAAGCCCTTGCCGGCTCGAGTCATAAGGTTAGCCAATGGGTTGGGGCGTCCCCACAAGTATGATTGGTCGATGAGACAATGCTTTAATCAACTTTGAATCGTTCATAGCACTGAGTCGAGATGAGTAGTACCTCCCACCCAAATAGGGCGTGATACATCTAACCGCTCAGTGCCCACAAGTTAAAACATTTCAAGTATAAGTGCAAGTTATATATTCATTTAACAAGTATCATTCAATCATAAGAAGGAGAGGACGAGGGCGATAAAGTACACCCTCGCCTCGGCAAGTTTACGTGTCATATAGCACTTGTACAAATATCACTTCAATCACATTAGTATTAAACATACACTTGACACTCATCGAAAGTCAAGGCAAATAAGAGCAAAGCGAGAAGTCAGACGAGCGTTTCAGTATCCTCGTGACCACTTGAGACATGCACATTCACGATTACCTAGGTACTCGACCAAGATTAATAAGAAAAATATTTTCTCGCTACCCACTCTCAAGGTCACAAGTTCAAGTCAAGTTAAAAGAACTTTTCTTGCTAAATCATTGAAATAATGCTCAAAGAGAGCTCAAAGGTCGTTTTTGATTCAAGTCGTGGTACATAATTCCTATTCCAAAAGAAAGTACCATTTTCACTTTCGGCATGAAAATTGAGAAAAAGGGTAGATAGTTTTCATCTCTCAGAACTTCTAATCTTATGTTCCAAAAGTTAAAATATAAAGAATGTTCACATTTTCCAAACTAATGGAGTCAAAATCCATCCAAAACTCCATTCATTTTCATAGCAAATGTCAAAGCTAAAGGTTCTAAGTTTCGAGCATAAAACTAGTGAAAATTTTCCAAGATTTACTCTAGTCAAAATGCTCCCTTTTAAAAGTTCAAACTCATGGAAATTGAGAGCATAAAACTAGGGGTTAAAGCTCATTTTTCAAATTTGAAAAGAGGTGCCATCAACCCAGGAAGTTGAACAACCAAGAAAATGCATTAAGAGAGGTTTAATCTTTTGAAACCAAGATTCAAAATGAAGGTTTAAAGTTCTAAAGGAACCTTGCATTCAACCATAAAATTAGTCCTAAAATGGACCAACAATCTCAAATGAAGGTTAAGAGTGCTTAAGAGAGTACTTTGTTTAAAATCAGAAAATTTGCAGCTTGGTGCGACACCCAAAAATTAGAAACTTTATACCATTGGAAATTACACTCAAAGCACTAAAACTCTCTAGAAGACACTTTTCTCAGAATCTAATCCGAAATCATTCAAATTTTAGCTCAAAGTCACTGTTCAAGACAGGACAGAGCAAAACAGGCTTGTAATTTCAGTAAAGTTTGGAAATTCGACAAAATTCGTAGAAGTGGAACCAGCCCTTGAAATTTATACAACCAATACAGTTCTAAATCTAGTTTCAAATGCAACAAACAAAATTCAATTTGGACCTTTATACATCAAGATACAATAGTTTTAAGAAAACTGAATTTTGGAACCACTTTACGAAATTTCCAATTTTGAAGGCTTGACAAAGTATCAAAATCTGATCATAACTAAAGATACACAACTTGAAATTTAGCGTGGTTTGTGGCATTGAAAAGTAGATTCAAAAGGCTACAATTCACTAGAAGGAATTGTCTTAAAATTTGTTTCGTAAGATAGGCGAAATTGAGCTACAAATTGCAGCTAGGCTGGTTTCTCGGATGGGAACAGTGAGGAAATTCAGTAATTTTTGCTGGTTTACTACGGCTCATAGGAAACAAATTTGGAGGTATATTTTATACCGACGGAAAGCTCTTGGAGTCTAGTTTTGGATTCCATAAACGGCACTCAATTTCAACTCCTAGACAAAAAGTTATGACCTAAAACGTGAACATTGGTCTGTGTTCCTGGTCAGAAAATTTTCCAGATTTCATCCTCACGTAAACCGTACTTTAACTGAACCAATTGAAAAATTTTTTGCAAGATATTTAACACACATGAACACGATCGTATAACAAACATTATAGCACCAAAATAATATCAAAATTCGAAATTAACATGAGAGTTTCAACAAGCCAAAATTTCAGACAGCATGCAACTTTCATCTTCTAACTTTCTTTTCCAACTTTCCACTAAAACTAAGCCATATCTTCTCAAAATAAACATCAAACAAGCAAATAAACACACAATAATTCTCAAGGCCTCTACCTACAAAGCCACCTCAAGTCCACTACCTAATGTCAAGATTCTTGTGAACCCAACAACTAACTAACTATAACTAACTACTACTAATAATTGAGAGGAAAAAGATGAGAACTTGGAGAATTACCTTTGCTTCCAAGAATGAAAAACAACCACTAGTATAAACTCTTGAATCATCAAAGTTTCTTCCTTGATCAAGTCACCTTCCAAGCTTGTATGAAGAGCCAAAGAAAGAAGCAAATTTGGAGAGTTTTCTTGGAGGAAAATGGAAGACAAGAGAGCTGAAATTTTTGAGGGGAAATGAGGGAGGGGAGTCGGCCAAGGAAGAGAGAAGGAAGAATGGTTTTGGGTGGTAGTTGGGTGATTTGGTGGTGTGTAAGAAGGATTGACATAAAGGTGTTCTTGGTGCCCAAAAGTCAACAATTGATTAGTGAGCAATTAGTGCTCCTAATTAAGCTCAATTTAACTCACTCACCTTTAATCTCTCAGTTAACTTTCCTTAGTCTACTATTAATCATCCTTAATTCTCCAAGATTAATGTACTTTCGAATCGAATTTGTCTCGAAAAACGTGCATTCGCTATTTCTTGCTAAACGAGCCACAGAAAAAATAAATTCACTAACAAAACGTTTTAAAATATAAATGAGACATTGTTCCTTGCAAATGGATTTAAAATTGATGAAATAAATTATTCGGAGTTAATGAATAAATAAATAATTAAATAAGTCAGAAAAATAAAATAAAAGTAAGAAAAATAAAAATTCGGGTCCTCACAAAATTGAAATTAAACTAAACAAAATACTGAAATAAGAACTGACAAATAAAAGAGAATTAAAATTAAATCAACAATACACAAGCTCTAGCCAAGGAAATAATTTTGAAAGTGGTTCCAACAACTGATCATCGATGCAATAATTATTTCATCTATTCGTTAATAAATGGGTTATAATTGCCAAAGAAACAATGACAACTAATTTTTCCTTATCATCTCGATAGTTGAGCTACGCCCGTTAACTACTTCTCTAATCAAAAAATAACCCTACGTAATCCCATAGAATTTAATTTCTTGACTGTGTTAGCAACTAGAAAAGCCCTGTTCTAATCGATAAACTCACTACCAGAGTATATTTAAACTAGATCGTATGTTTCCGTATCATGAAACCAATCGTGCTAGTCAACATTAATTTAATATAATTAAACAATTACAGATTTAACTCTCTTAACTGGCACTAGTTTGTTAAGTTGAATTAAATATCGAGCTCTTGATATTCAAACAACAAAACAACCATGAGAAATTAAATTAAAAAAACCATGCGAATATTAACTAATAAAGAAATTAATAAAAGCAATTAGATCTCGCAGATGTAAATGAACTAAATCCTTTGTTATTTCTTGACTAGAAAAGAGAGCTATGCATGACCAATTGGAACAATCCACACAATTTTCTCAAAACCAGTCACATAAGTCTTTGATAAAAGAAAGCCTAAAGAAAATAAAGGCCAAGAGAAAAGCCAAGCGCCTCATCTTCTTGTGACAGCCCCACCTTCCATTAGGGCATACCCCAAAGGTTAGTAGACTATCTGCCCAACTCTTGCTAGGACTACTGAGCCAAAATTCACATTTACCACACCAAAATATGCAATTTAACTTCAAATAATCAATCCATACAATATACAATGGAGTCTCTAATGATTTAACTTAAAGTACAAGTCAGAGTATCCAAACTTATACAAATATAAGTGAGGTTTACTAATACAGAAGAGCTTAAACAAACCAAACTATAACTAGTTCAACTCTTTTCGCAAAATTCACGCTCTCAAAACTTCGCCCCTGTAAGGAAAACAAAGGTAACAGAGTGAGTTTTCGCCCAATGAGGTACCAAAAGGGTCATGCAGTCAAGAATCACACAATTATAATTTTTAATCGATCACATTTAGGCATCAAATAAAGATATAAGTTGTGAGGATCCGAATTTTTTAATTTTTCTTACTTTTATTTTATTTATTGGTTTATTTAATTATTTATTCACCCGTTCACTCCGAATAATTTATTTCATCCATTTGCATGGAACAATGTCTCATTTATATTTTTAAAACGTTTCGTTAGCAAATTTAATTTTTCTGCTACTCGTTTAGCTAGAAATAGTGAATGCACATTTTTTGAGACAAATTCGATCCGAGAGTACATTAATCTTGGAGAATTAAGGATGATTAATAGTAGACTAAGAAAAGTTAATTGAGTGATTAGTTGTGAGTGAGTTAAGTTAAGCTCAATTAAGGGCACTAATTGCTCACTAATCGGTTGTTGACTTTTGGGCACCAAGAACACCTTTATGTCAATCCTTCTTACACCCCATCAAATCACCCAACTACCACCAAAAACCTTTATTCCTCCCCTCTCTCTTGGCTGACTCCCCTCCCTTATTTCCCACAAGAAAATTTGAGCTCCTTGTCTTCCATTCTTGCTCGACAAAGACACTCCAAATTTGCTTCTTGTCTCTTCTTCATACAAGCTTGGAAGGTGACTTGAACAAGGAAGAAACTTTGGTGATTTAAGAGTTCAAACCCTAGTGTTTAGTCTTCATCTTGGCAGCAAGGTAATCATCTAAAGAAACCTCAACTTTTCCTCTCAAATCTTAGTAGTAAGTTAGTCTAGTTAGTTTAGTTGTTGGCTTGTTAATGGGTTCACAAGATCCTTGACATTAGATAGTGGATTTGAGGTGTCTTTATAGGTAGAGGCCTTGAGGATTTTTTATGTTTAATTGCTTGTTTGATGCTTATTTTGAGAAGATATGGTTTAGTTTTAGTTGGAAAGTTGGAAAAGAAAGTTAGAAGATGAAAGTTGCATGCTGTCTGAAATTTTGGCTTGTTGAAACTCTCATGTTAATTTTGAATTTTGATGTTATTTTGGTGCTATAATGTTTGTTATATGATGGTGTTCATGTGTGTTAAACATCTCCCAAAAAGTTTTCCAATTGGTTGAGTTAAAGTAGGGTTTATGTGAGGATGAAATCTGGAAAATTTTCTGACTAGGAGCACCAACTAGTATTCACGTTTTGGGTCATAACTTTTTGTCTGCGAGTTGAAATCGAGTGCCGTTTGTGGCATCCAAAACTAGGCTCCAAAAAATTTCCATCAGTGTAAAATGCACCTCCAAATTCATTTCTTATGAGCCATAGTGAACCGGCAAAATGACTGAATTTCTTCATTGTTCCCATTCTAAAAACCAGCCTAGCTGCAGTTTGTAGCTCAATTTCGCCTATCTTGAAAAATGAATTTTAAGACAGTTCCTTCTAGTGAATTGTATAATTTTGAATCTAGTTTTCAACGCCATAAACCATGCTAAATTTTGAGTTGTGTAGCTTTAGTTATGATCAGATTTTGAAACTCTGTCAAACCTTCAAAACTGGAAATTTCGTAAACAGGTTCTAAAATTCAGTTTTCTTAAAACTAATGTATATTGATGTAGAAATGTCCGAATTGGATTCCATTTGTTACATTTGAAACTAGATTTAGAACTCTATTGGTGGTATAAATTTCAAGGGCTGGTTCCACTTCTACGAATTTTGCCGAATTTCCAAACTTTACTGAAATTGAAAGCCTGTTTTGCTCTGTCCTGTCTAGAACAGTGACTTTGAGCTAAAATTTTAATGATTTCAGATTGGAGTCTGAGAAAAGTTCATCTAGAGAGTTTTAGTGTTTTGAGTCTAGTTTCCAACGGTATAAAGTTTCCAATTTTTGGACTTCCGGAACTCAAGATACGATTTTTCCAAGTAGTGCCGCACCAAACTGAAAATTTTATGGTTTCAACCAAAGTACTCTTTTAAACACTTTCAACCTCTCTCTGAGATTGTAGTCTGTTTTAAGTTTAATTTCATGGTTGAACACAAGGTCACTTTTGAACTTTAAACCTTCGTTTTGAATCTTGGTTTCAAAGGATTAAACCTCTCCTATTGCGTTTTCTTGGTTGCTCAACTTGCTTGGTTAATGGGACCTCTTTTCATATTTGAAAAATGAACTTCAACCCCTAGTTTTATGCCCTCGATTTCCATAAGATTGAACCTTTTAAAAGGGAGCGTTTTGATTAGAGTAAATCTTGGAGAATGTTCACAAGTTTTATACTCGAAATTTGGAACCTTTAGCTTTGACATTTGCTATGAAAATGAGTGGTGTTTTGGATGGATTTTGATTCCATTAGTTTGGAAAAAGTGAACGTTCTTTATATTTTAACCTTCGGGACATGAGATTAGAAGTTTTGGGAGATGAAAACTATCTACTATTTTCCTCGATTTTCATGCCAAAAGTGGAAATGGTACTTTCTTTTGGAATTGAGATTATGCACCACGACTTGAATCAAAAACTACATTAGAGCTCTCTTTAAACATTATTTCAATGATTTAGCGAGAAAAACTCTTTTAACTTGACTCGAACTTGTGACCTTGATAGTGGGTAGCGAGAAAATATTTTTCTTATTAACCTTGGTCGAGTACCTAAGTAATCGTGAATGTGCATGTCTCAGGTGGTCACGAGGATGCTGAAGAGCTCATCTGACTTCTCGCTTTGCTCTTGTTTGCCTTGACTTTCAGTGAGTGTCAAGTGCATGTTCAATACTAATGTGGTTGAATTGATATTTGTACAAGTCTATATGATACGTGAACTTGCCGAGACGAGGGTGTATTTTATTGCCCTCATCCTATCTTTCTTGGGATTGAATGATACCTATTAAATGAATACATGACTTGCACTTGTGCTTGAAATATTTTAACTCGTGAGCACTGAGCGGTTAGATGTATCATGCCCTAATTGGGTGGGAGGTATCGCTCATACCGACTTAGTACTGTGAACTATTCAAAGTCGATTGGAGCGTTGTCTCATCGACCAATCATGCTTGTGGGGACGCGCCAACCCATTGGCTAACCTTGTGAATCGAGCCAACAAGAGCTTAGTCGAGAAGTTTGGTGAATCTTGGGAAATGATATAGTTTGATCTTTTGAGATCTTGCTAGACATACTCGAATAGTATTGCCTTTACATGAATGTTTGGTTACGGATCCGAGTGGATGCTATGTTGGTAGGAGGTAGTAAGCGGAGCGCTATGGTCCTACAACTAATTCAGTTGACGGAGAGTCAACCCCAAATGGCTTGAATGGGTCGAGAAATGGAAATAGCTCCTGAGAGCTTCTGTATCTTTCCATGTGTGTTATTTCCAACTTGTGCACTTAAATGAAATATTATGTTTAAAAGTTGTTTAAAGCATGTTATTTGATTGATTGGTGTTACTTGCTTGCCTGTTTATTTTCTTGGCCTCACTAAGCGTTCATTCATCTTTTTAAGTTTGTTTTCCTTAGCAGGTTTTGGAGGTGGATTGGTGGTTCTAGACTAGCGACTTGGTGGATGCTAGTATACCTTTTGTATGAAATTTTGATAGCTCTTTAAGTGTAATTGTGTTATAGTTGGTTGGCGGATTGTAATCGTAACTTTTAGCATTAAAGTTATGGCTTGTATATTCGAAATATTTCTTATTTAAATCGATGGTTGTTTTGTGGCTCTATATTAAGGTTGAACGAATCCGTGAGTCCCGATGAGAGTTGGGCAGGTGTCCCGCTGATACCCTAACATTAACCCTAGGAAGAGATGGAGGCATCACAGTTGGTATCAGAGCGCTAGGTTTTAAATACCTGGAATAGGGTTAGGAGCTCTTAGTGGTGAACTTTTGGTCATAGAAACTTGTGGTAGACCTTAGATTAAATTCTTAAATGGTATCCGTGAATGTCAGGGCCTAACCTTTAGTTGTGGGTTATTTGTAGGATATGGACAGCAGCATTGATGATGATAGGGTTGAGGGACCTCTCTCCGTGATCCCGTATCGCCTGGTTGGAGGTAGATCCCTTCTGCAATACTCACCTGCTAGGAACCATCTGGTGTTAGGAGTAGCCGAGGAGCGGAGGTAGTTGACTCGTGACCTCCAGATAGCACTAGTGGAGAGAGAGGAAATGGAAGCCACTATGGAGGCCCAGACTGCCCAGATCTTGGAGTTAGAGGTTAGAGTACTAGAGGAGCATCAAAGAACTGACGCCTCCCATGCTCAGTATCAGGAGACCGAGAGGCGCCTTGTCCAGGTTTTCCAGGAGGCGGGGAACCGCGTGAATGGTATTATGGCCGAGTATGCGACTATGACCGAGCGTCTAGAGGAGGCTTTGCTTAGGGATGTACCTGGGGAGGCCGCACCTGCTATGGAGGTGGAGATTGCACCGATGGAGGAGGATCCTGAGAAGGACCCCGAGGAGGACCCTTCTGAAGCTGTAGAATCTTCTAGCTCGGTCCACTTGTATTAGAGATCTCTTGATCTTTTGACTTTGTTCAGAACTTAGAAAGGATGAACCTCGCTGTGAGGCCTTTTGTATTTTGTGCATGTACCCTTGTATTTTGAGGCACTTGGATGCCTATGTCCTGTATTTGATATCACTGACTCGTTGTATGCACTCTTAACGTGTGACATGACTTCTAATTTATGTAAATATCTATGCTTTGATTTTAAAGTGTTCTTGCAATTTGTACTTGTTTTAAATTTTTACACTTATTTTTCTCTTTTATTATGCGCTTAGAATCTTGCTATATGGATCGACGAGAACATAGAAGGGGCATGGGCGTAGGTTTCGACAACCCTGCACTCCCGAGAGAGGTGAAGCATCCGCGATTGGATCAAACCAAAACTCTAGAAACGAAGGGGGTGACCAAGTGGCTGCAGCCATTAATTGCATAATCGATGTTCTTGAACGTTTAGTTGAGCGTCAAGGTCCTGAACTAGCCGACCAGCTTAAGAACCAAGAGAAGGGTGAGGATAGAGTTTTAGAGCGTTTCTTGAAGTTCGTCCCAGCTAGGTTTCATGAAGGGTTTGATCTCGAGGTAGCAGAGAATTGGTTGGAAAGGATGGTGGAGATTTTTGCTGCTTTAGACTATGCTGAGGAAAGACAAGTTAATTTTGCCATTTTTCAGTTTGAGGGAGCAGCCCGCTCGTGGTGGAATGTTGTCAGAGCAAAGTGGGAAAGAGAACAAATCCTCTGGACTTGGGCAAACTTTGAGAGGGAGTTCAATGCCAAATTCCTTCCACCTATAATATAAGAAAAGAGGGAGGATGACTTTATTAAATTGAAACAAGGGTTACTAAGTGTGGCCGAGTATGAGGAGCGGTTCACTAAATTTTTCAAATTTGCCCCTGAACTTGTGGTCACGGAACGAAAGAGGATAAGGAGATTTATTCAGGGGTTAAATATAGAAATTCAAAAATCCCTAACAGTTGTCCAAATCACAACTTTCACGGATGCTTTGACAAAGGCATAGAGAGTAGAGATTGTTAAGTCCCAATCTAAAGCTTTTCATGCTTTTCATGCTAGAAAGAGGGGTAACCCAAGTAACACCCCTGGATCATCTGAAAAGTCCACCCAACCCCCTAAAATGAGAAGACGGGCTGGAGGAGTGAGAATGCCTGGAAAACCAGTAGGAGCTCCATCAAGGGGAACCCCACCAAAAGAAAATCAAAGCGGAAGAGGTCAGCAAAAAGAGAATTTTCAAGCTAGTCCGACTGTGACTCCTCGTGTGATTTGTGGATAGTGTAGCAAGTCTAACCACACTGAAGCCGAGTGCTGGAGAAAACAAGGAAAATGTCTGATTTGTGATAGTGCCGAGCACCAGATTGCAAGTTGCCCTAGTACCTCTAAGGAAGGAGTAAATACCCAACAGCCTATTAGATCTGCTTCAAAACAGTTAAGTGCTGGAGGGAGCCGACCAAAAATGCCAATTAGGGTTTACGCCTTAGATAATCAATAAATCCCTTAGATAATCCCGACTGAAGTGGTGGAAGATATGCCTTAGATAATCAATAAATTGCCTAACTAGAGTTTTAATTGATCTTGGGGCGCCCATTCATTCGTTGATCTTAAGTTTATGAAGGGTATAGATGTAAAATGTGAATTATTGCCTTTTGATTTGGAAGTTAAAATTCCTACGGGGAACCAATGCCTGACTGTTAATAAAGTTTATAGGAATTGTGAAATTTGGGTTGGTGAGAGAAGATTGGTAGTAGATTTAATGAATTTAGCAATTAAGGGGTATGATGTGATACTTGGGATGGATTTGTTAGCTCGATGCCATGCTCAGTTGGATTGTAAGACGAAATTAGTAGAGTTACACATTCCTGGAGAAGCAACTCTAAAATTAGATGTGAGGGGTAGACTAGTATCGTCTGCTTTAATTTCAGGGATTCGAGTTAGGAAATTGTTGAGTAGTGGAGCCAAAGGATATATAGCCTTTCGTATCAATATACTCGAGGATAAGGTGAAGTTGGAAAACGTGCAGGTAGTAAAAGAGTTTCCCGACGTCTTTCTCGAGAAATTAGAGACGTTACCTCCGAAAAGGAAAATAGTGTTTAAAATTGATGTGGCTCCGAGGACGGCCCCTATCTCTAAGACACGTTACAGGATGGTTTTGGTTGAATTAAAAGAATTGAAGTTGCAGTTACAAGATTTCTTAAGAAGAGGTTTTATTAGAGAAAGTGACTCACCATGAGGAGCTCCAGTGCTCTTTGTTAAGAAGAAAGATGGGAGTTTGAGACTATGTATAGACTATCGAAACTTGAATGATATAACCATTAAGAACAAATACCCTCTGCCTCACATAGATGAATTATTCGATCAGTTGCAAGGGGCAGTGGTATTTTCCAAGTTAGATTTGAGGCAAGGCTATTATCAATTGAGGATTCTAGAAGCTGATATGTCTAAAACCGCTTTCAATTCAAGATATGGGCATTTTGAATTGCAGTTATGCCATTAGGGTTAACTAATGCACTCGCAGCATTCATGGACTTGATGCATCGGATTTTAAGCCGTATTTGGATCAATTTGTGGTGATATTCATTGATGACATATTGGTGTATTCTAAATCTGGAGAAGATCATGAACAACACCTAAGAATAGTTTTACAAACCCTAAAAGAGCACAAACTTTTTGTTAAGTTCAATAAATGTGAGTTTTGTTTGGAAGAAGTAGCCTTTTTAGATCATATAATCTCCAAGGAAGAGATTACTGTAGACCCACGTAAGGTAGAAACTGTTTCTAAGTGGAAACGACCAAAAAACCTATTCGGAGTTTCTTAGGGTTAGCCGAATATTATCGTCGGTTTATCAAGGACTTTTTTAAGACTGCAAGACCCTTAACCGAGTTGACTAAGAAGCATGTTAAGTTTATTTGGGATTCTAAATGTGAGGAAGGATTTCAAGAGTTGAAAAAGTGTTTAACCGAGGCACTTGTGTTGGCATTGCCGAGCGGAGGAGATGGTTTTGCGGTTTATACAAATGCTTCAAAGGATGGTTTAGGATGTGTATTGATGCAAAATGAAAAAGTGATTGCGTATGTCTCCCGTAAGTTGAAACCTCATGAGCAGAATTATCCGACCCATGACTTGGAGTTAGCGCCAGTAGTGTTTGCTTTGAAAAAGTGAAAACATTATTTATATGGAGTGACTTTCGAGATTTTCACGGATCACAAGAGTTTTAAATATTTGTTTTTCCAAAAAGAGTTGAATTTGAGACAACGTAGATGGGTGAAATTTTTGGAGAATTATGACTGTTCGCTTAACTACCACCCTGGAAAAGTTAACGTAGTGGCGGATGCCTTAAGTCATAAAGTGCAAGTGGCCAGTTTAATGGTGAGAGAATGGCATATGCTAGAAGAATTTAGTGTTTGAAATCCGCGTCTTGAGCCACGGAGGGTAATCTTTAGGAATATTACTGTGAAATCTATCTTGTTAGATCGAATCAAAGAAGTTCAAAAAGGAGACCTTGAAGTGCAGAATTGGACTGAGAAAGTTCAAAAGGGGGAAAAGTCTTACTTCAATTTGGAACCGACGGAGTATTAAAGTTTAGAAATTGCCTAGTAGTACCCAAGAATGAAGGTTTGAAGAAGGAAACTTTGGACAAAACTCACCGTTCTAAGTATACGGTGCACCGTGGAGGTAATAAGATGCATCAAGACTTGAAAACCCTTTATTGGTGGTAGAATATAAAGAGAAATATTGCTCAATTTGTTCGATCTTGTCTCACTTGCCAGCAGGTTAAGGCTGAGCATCAGAAACCATCTGGATTATTACAACCGTTGGAAATACCTGAGTGAAAGTGAAAAAATATCACAATGGATTTCGTATCAGGGCTACCAAGGACCCAGAGAGGACACGACGCTATTTGGGTAATAGTGGACCGATTAACCAAATCTGCTCATTTTTTACCGATTAGTATGAAGTACTCATTGGAAAAGTTGGCTAAGTTGTACTTGGACGAAATTATAAGATTGCATGGGATACCGGTAAGTATAGTCTCAGATTGTGACCCTAAATTTATGTATCGATTTTGGCAAAAAATGCAAGAAAGTCTAGGGACTAAGTTGAATTTTAGTACCACTTACCACCCGTAGACCGAAGGACAATTAGAAAGGACAATCCAAACCCTAGAAGATATGTTGAGGTTGTGTATTGTGGATTTTGGAGAAAATTGGAGCCAGTATCTTACGTTGGTGGAATTTGCTTATAACAATAGTTTTCATTCTTCAACACAAATGGTTCCTTACGAAACTCTTTATGGTCGAAAGTGTCGATCTCTGATTCATTGGGACGAAGTTAGAGAAAAAAAAGATTTTGGACCCGACTACTATACCTTTGGCTTGAGGAGGTTTATGAGAAGGTGAAATTGATACGTCAGAGGATCCGAACCGCTCAAAGCCGCCAAAAAAACTATGTGAATAATTGGAGGAAAGATTTAGAATTTGAGTTTGGAGATAAAGTTTTTCTTAAAATTACACTCTTGAAAGCAAGTCTAATAGCGAGAAAAGAGAAGAAGTTGCAACCGATATTTGTGGGACCCTATATGGTTATTCAACACATAGAAAGTGTAGCTTACAAGTTGGAGTTGCCTCTAAGTTTGTCCAAGATTCATGATGTCTTCCATGTCTCCATGTTTGAGAAATATCGTCCCGACTCGTCCCATATGTTACGACCGGAAGAAGTAAACATTGATGAGAATTTGTCCTATGAAGAAAGACCGGTAAAGATTTTAAATCAAAAAGTAACGGAGTTAAGACGCAAGCAAATCGCTCTAGTGAAGATTTTTTGGAGAAATCATGGAATAGAGAAAGTGACTTGGGAAGTAGAAGGGGAGATCCAGAAGAAATATCCAGAATTGTTCCTAAATCAAGATATGAATTTCGAAAACGAAATTTTTTTAAGGGGGAAGGATGTGAGGACCCGAATTTTTTAATTTTTCTTACTTTTATTTTATTTTACTAGCTTATTTAATTATTTATTCACCCGTTTATTCCGAATAATTTATTTCATCCATTTTAAATCCATTTGTATGGAACAATGTTTCATTTATATTTTTAAAACGTGTCGTTAGCGAATTTAATTTTTCTGCGGCTCGTTCAGCGAGAAATAGTGAATGCATATTTTTCGAGATAAATTCGATCCGAGAGTACATTAATTTTAGAGAATTAAGGATGATTAATAGTAGACTAAGAAAAGTTAATTGAGCGATTAGTTGTGAGTGAGTTAAATTAAGCTCAATTAAGGGCACTAATTGCTCACTAATCGGTTGTTGACTTTTGGCACCAAGAACACCTTTATGTCAATCCTTCTTACACCCCATCAAATCACCCAACTACCACCCATAACCTTTCTTCCTCTCCTCTCCCTTGGCTGACTCCCCTCCCTCATTTCCCACAAGAAAATTTTAGTTCCTTGTCTTCCATTTTTGCTCCACAAAGACACTCCAAATTTGCTTCTTGTCTTTGTTCTTCATACAAACTTGGAAGGCAACTTGAATAAGAAAGAAACTTTGGCGATTTAAGAGCTCAAATCCTAGTATTTAGTCTTCATCTTGGCAGCAAGGTAATCATCTAATGAAACCTCAACTTTTCCTCTCAAAGCTTAGTAGTAAGTTAGTCTAGTTAGTTTAGTTATTAGGTTATTGATGGGTTCACAAGAACCTTGACATTAGGTAGTGGACTTGAGGTGGCTTTGTAGGCAGAGGCCTTGAGCATTTTGTATGTTTAATTGCTTGTTTGACACTTATTTTGAGAAGATATGGTTTAGTTTTAGTTGGAAAGTTGGAAATGAAAGTTAGAAGATGAAAGTTGCATGCTATCCGAAATTTTGGCTTGTTGAAATTCTCATGTTAATTTCGAATTTTGATGTTATTATGGTGCTATAATGTTTGTTACATGATGGTGTTCATGTTTGTTAAATATTTTCCAAAAAGCTTTCCAATTGGTTGAGTTAAAGTAGGGTTTATGTGAGAAGTCAGACGAGAACAGCACTCAATTTCAACTCCCAGACAAAAAGTTATGATAAAAAACGTGAACACTGGTCGGTGTTTTGGGAATCTGTTTTCCAACGGTATAAAGTTTCTAATTTTTGGACTTTCAGAACTCGAGATACGATTTTTCCAAGTAGTGTCGCTCCAAGCTGAAAATTTTCTGGTTTCAACCAAAGTACTCTTTTAAACACTTTTAACCTCCCTTTGAGATTGTAGTCGGTTTTAAGTTTAATTTCATGGTTGGACACAAGGTTACTTTTGAACTTTAAACCTTCATTTTGAATATTGGTTTTAAAGGATTAAACCTCTCTTAATGCGTTTTCTTGGTTGTTCAACTTCCTTGGTTGATGGCACATCTTTTCATATTTGAAAAATGAACTTCAACCCCTAGTTTTATGCCCTCGATTTCCAAGAGTTTGAACTTTTAAAAGGGAGAGTTTTGACTAGAGTAAATCTTGGAGAATTTTCACTAGTTTTATATTCGAAACTTGGAACCTTTAGCTTTGACATTTGCTATGAAAATGAGTAGAGTTTTGGATGGATTTTGGCTCTATTAGTTTGGAAAATGTGAACGTTCTTCATATTTTAACTTTCGGGATATGAGATTAGAAGTTTTAAGAGATGAAAACTATCTATCCTTTTCCTCGATTTTCGTGTCAAAAGTGAAAATGGTACTTTCTTTTGGAATTGAGATTACGTACCACGACTTGAATAAAAAACAACCTTAGAGCTCTCTTTGAGCATTATTTCAATGATTTAGTGAGAAAAACTCTTTTAATTTGACTCGAACTTGTGACCTTGAGAATAGGTAGCGCGAAAATGTTTTTCTTATTAACTTTGGTCAAGTACCTAGGTAATCGTGAATGTGCATGTCTCAGGTGGTCATGAGGATACTGAAGAGCTCGTCTGACTTTTCGCTTTGCTCTTGTTTGCCTTGACTTTCGGTGAGTGTCAAGTGCATGTTCAATGCTAATGTGATTGAATTGATATTTGTACAAGTGCTATATTATACATGAACTTGCCGAGGCGAGGGTGTACTTTATCGCCCGCATCCTCTCTTTCTTGTGATTGAATGATATTTGTTAAATGAATACATGACTTGCACTTGTACTTGAAATGTTTTAACTCGTGAGCACTGAGCGGGTATATGTGTCAAGCTCTAATTGGGTGAGAGGTACCGCTCATCCTGACTCAGTGCTATGAACGATTCAAAGTCGATTGAAGCGTTGTCTCATCAACCAATCATGCATGTGGGGACGCCCCAACCCATTGGCTAACCTTGTGACTCGAGCCGGCAAGAGCTTGGTCGAGAAGCTTGGTGAACCTTGGAAAATGATATAGTTTGATCTTTTGAGATATTGCTAAGCATACTCTAATAGTATCATCTTTACATGAATGTTTGGTTACGGATCCGAGTGGGTTCTATGTTGGTAGGAGGTAGTAAGTGGAGTGCTCTGGTCCAATTTCTAATTGAGTTGACGAAGAGTCAACCCCAAATGGCTTGAATGGGTCGAGAAGTGGAAATAACTCCTAAGAGCTCCCATATTCTTTCATGTGTGTTATTTTCAACTTGTGCACTTAAATGAAATGTTATGTTTAAAAGTTGTTTAAAGCATGTTATTTGATTGATTGGTGTTACTTGCTTGCCTATTTATTTTCTTGGCCTCACTGAGCGTTCGCTTATCCCTTTAATTTTTTTTTCCTTAGCAGACTTTGGAGGTGGATTGGTGGTTCTAGACTAGCAACTTGGTGGATGTTAGTATACCTTTTGTATGAACTTTTGATGACTCTTTAAGTGCAATTTTGTTATTGTTAGTTGGCGGATTGTAATCGTAACTTTTAACATTGAAGTTATGGCTTGTATATTCGAAGTACATCTTATTTAAGTCGATGGTTGTTTTGTGGCTCTGTATTAAGCTTGAACGAGTGCGTAAGTCCTGACGAAAGTTGGGTAGGCATCCCGCTGATACCCTAGGGTTCGCCCAAGGGAGAGATGGGGTGTCACATAAGTAAACACATCCCTTGGACAAAGTAATTCAAGTAAAAAGATACAAATGGCTCTCAAGAGCCAAGTTCCCCGTTGCATTAACTTGATCCAAACCCGTTGACACTCCGTCAACGTTTAAAGAAGCAAAACCATGACCGTAGATCCCTACTTTACACCAGTTTCTGTCCACAAAACATACCCGTTACTGGGCCTGAACACCAAACAGAAACAGCGGCGGTAATACTCGAGTATACTAGATATCAGAAATATTCAGTAAATCAGTAACAGTTTCCTCATGGTTCGTCATTCTAACTCGACCAAACCCTTATTGGCTCGATTCGATTGACTATCAATGAGGTTTGAGCTCAAATTTCACAGTAAGGTCATTGGATATTAGCCTCCAAACGACATCAATTCATGCACAAGTAACATATCCAAATTGCATAGTTAACCAGTCAAATAGTCAAGGGAAATGAGTGTGATAAAGTACACCCTCGTCCCATCTAGGATGAACTAAAGTCACAGTCATTCAAGTCATAAATTTCAAGCACAAGTAAATCGGTTAAGCAACAAGTCATACAAGTGGTACACTCACTAGTTCAAGCAAAAATAACCTCAAAAGTTTCCTCCTTGATTATGCCGTTGATCACCGACAAATCCTAAGAACAACAAGATAAAATATCATGGTTCAACCATCCAAAATTTAGGGGAACCAAAGATAATCCAAGTAACTACCAGTGCAAAGATGCACATATGATTTTGGAGGGAAAAGAAAATATTTGGATCTAAGAACAAGAATAACCAAATAGTCCTTCATTTCAATTCATGGCTGGAATTTCCGACAACAAAATAGCTAAGAAGACAACCAACCTCAAGGTTAAAGTGAAACAAATGCAACTAGAAAGCATATTGGAAGGAACCATCACTTTTCCTTTTACTTTTCACATGATTTTATCAAAATTGCAGCTTATATGCTACCATCAAGGTGCATGCAAGAAATCACATGTAACCAAAGTCCAGACCAACTCAAAATCATCCCTCTTATCTCACTTATTTCACAAGAGAGGAAGTAGTAAAAATTTCAGCAGCACTTCCCCTTGTTTTCTTTACTTTTCCATCCAAACTCAACACCAAATTTCATCTCAATTCAATCTCAATCACAACTACAGGTCATAAGTTGTCAAATACACTCGATTAAGGCCATAAACCATCCCCAAATAGCCAATTCATAGCTCAAATATCAACTACAATAAAGCTGAATTTTGGAAACCCTAAGCTGAAATTTAAACTACAAGCTGAAATTTTCCTTCAGCAAGCCAAACTAACATATAAAACCTAGATAAATCACATGACAAAACTATCAAATCATGGCCAAGTTCAAACATCATATAAGGGCTGAAATTTAACCATCAAAGCTGTAATTTTCAAATCACTGCTTCAAACCATGAATTTTTCCATGTAAACTACCAAAATCAATCTCTAAAACCACTAGTATGGAAGTATTAGAAGTAAAAAGGGTTTCTTGCCATAGTTACCTTGAAACCCTAAGAAAATGGAAACCAAGTGCTTCTTCCCCAAAAGTCTCTCCACTAAAGCCTTTAATCTTCCTTAGATATCACCTTTTATGGAGTAGTTTGCAAGATTGTTGGTTAAAACTCAAGATTTAAGCAAGAAATTGAGATTGAAGATGAAGTTTTCCTTTCCCTTTTTTTCCCTCAAGAGAGTCAGCCAAGCTTGGAAGAAAATGGAAGGAATTTTGATCAAATTTGGTTTTATTAAAGGATAAGAAATGTTGTTGTCAAAGTCAAATCTCCAAGGGTTACGCGACACTTGGCTCACTAAGGTTAATCCTCATCTTTTTTTGTCTTCCAAAGGCTAAACTATCTGGCTAACATCTAATTATCCCTTAGCACCTTATAAAATAATATCCCTTTATGCAAAAATCCTTCTTTTCTTCAAAAATTTATCGCACTTACTGCATTAGCGGGTCCCACTTCCATAATGCATTTTGAACTTAACATGAACTAATTTATACAAGAAAAATGCTTTAAAAACTTGTCTCACTTATAAAAATATCTAGAAAATTAAGGTAATAAAGTAAAGTAAAGAAAATATATTCGAAGAAATAAAATAAAATAATATAAAATAAGAAAATTTTTTGAGTCCTCACACTTCTTCAAGGCCCCTCCAGAGTCCCCCACTTTTGTTTCTTGTCAAAGTACTAATCAAGCAGGAGCCAGCCGACTTCCTCTCCCCCTATTTCCTAATTCATGTCTATTACTTCTAATAAAACACATTTACTAAACAAAAGAAAGAAATTATAAGTGATAAGTGACTAATTGACGGAATACTTGTATGACATTTTATATTATTTTTAGTCACTTTGGTTATATTATTGGTAGAAAATGAATAATTTTGGCTATAATTGGTGAAAAATGCTATTAGGTGATTAAATGAGGTTTTTATCACTTTTTACTTGGATTTTGTGCATTTTGACAGTTTTAACACATTTTTGTATTTCGCCTATAACTTGAGCTACTGTGATCGGATTGAGATGATTCTTGAGACGATTTGAAGATAAGAGATAGATCTACAGCTTTGGTGAAAACATCTAAATCCAGTTTGAAGGTTTTCCAAGTCAAAAAGCCGAATTACAGTAGCCAATTTCTATTGGTCGAAGCTGAAATAGGGTATTGAGCAGTCAAGGGTATTTCAGTCATTTCTCAACCTACACAAATCCAAATGAGGTGATTCTTGATGCATTGGAAAGCTAACGCAAAGGGCTACAACTTTTATGTTTTGGTCAAGAGTTAAGTCAACTTATATCATCAAGAAACGTTCAGCTGAAATTGAGGAAAAATCGGAGCAGCAGTGAAGTTTGAACCGAAAGTGCACAAAAAGTCACTGTAGCAATCCGGTTGGAACTTGGCCGGATTTCTGGCCGGATTGTGGTCAGAAAAGGTTGTTCTCTACGCAGACAACTTGTTTTCAACTCCAAAAAGTCATAGCTAATGCTATACATGTGAGAACCACTTTGCAGCTGTAAAAGGGAGGTGTAAGCCTCATTCCTTTACCACCTTTATCTTTATATAGCCAAATCAATTGCAAGATTGAGGGAGAGATCATACGGGAGAAGCTTGGAGTCTGCAGAAATGTAGCTCTTCCATTTTCTTAGTGTGAGGTTAGTATAGTATAGGATAGTTTAGCTAGTTAGTTCATCCTTCCTGTTTATTAGCTAGATGAAGAAGAGATTGGAGGATGAAGAAGGCAAGGAGATGAACTCATGTGACAAGGGTTACATTCCTTTCTAACTCTTCATCTTTTGTACTTGATTCCAAGTTTAGTTAATATACAAGTTTTGGATTTTATATTTATTATGTGTTTCTAAAGTTTATACCTAGGGTTTGGTTAAACTTTCTATAATTGTTAGTGTTCATTATTTGGTTATTTGAAGCTATTATTTGAGCAAGTTATTTAACACTTTATCTCTTTAAATCATAATTAATCCGGTACCATTAATTATTATTATCTAAGGTGTTGTTGCTGCAATGAAAATTGAGATTTAACACTGATTCAAGAAGTGCTAAATATAGAGAGTACACTCACGAGAGTAGAGGTGCACTTATGTGGTTTTAGTGATTCATTTCATGTAATTTCACAGAAGAAATGATCTTGTAGCTAATTTCATAACCATGAGAATAGGTATGGATTAGTTATAAGTAGAATTGATTCACTACGAAAATAGGATTCATATTCATAAGGAAATTACACCATAGCTAGCCAAGATAATAGTTCTCAATGATCCAAAAATAGCACTTGCATGAGTAGTTAGGGATACCATAACCTAAGGAGATTTCATTTGTTATTTTGCATAAGTTTAGTAGGATTCATTTCTTATAATTCATTGATAATCTAAATAATAGAGAAGTTTTAGTAGTGCCGGTAATTGTTCAATCTTCCTTATGGGATCGACCCGATGTATATTCTAAACTATTAGTTGACCTATATACTTGCAGTGAAACGGGTGTATTTCGAATTTTTTAACTTGTACGTATATCAAAATCCCGTCAAGTTTTTGGCGGCCGTTGCCGAGGAAGATTTGGTAATATCGGGGTGAAGAGCAACTTTATTAGTTTAGACATTTTATTAGTTATAGTGTGAATGTTATTTTCTATTGTTTTAGTGTTTATTGTGTGTATGTGTTTTATAACTTATTCTTCTTACTAATTTTACACTTAAGTTGTTTAAAAGTAATTTTAGGTAATGATGAAGGTAGGTCAATTTGGAGGACAATTCTTGAGAAATGGAAGATTGGCAATAGATGGTTACCAAATGCAAAACTCTTTCAATAGAGGTAACCAAGAAATTACTGAAGGTATGTCTTTGGAAGATAGTTTGAAGTGCTTAAAGGCAAAATTTGATGTTATAATGTTACAAGTTCAAATGGACACAATTTTGCATGAAATTGAGCAAAGGAGGAATGTTAATGCTTTTAATTCTTATCATGTGATTTGTGACTTGTGTGGAGATGATCATGCTACTTATACATGTATACAAGCACAAAATGTGGATTATTATGATGAATTTGGGCATTGCAATCCTTATCTTGGTCAGTATGGTCCTAATTGGGGCAATTCTTGTGATTATGGTTGGGATAATCAATGTGCTAATCATGCTTCTCCTTGTTTATATGATTGCCAACCCGAATATGTCCAATTTGAATCTAAACCATCTTGGGAATTGGCAATAGAAAGGTTAGCTAATGTACCTCTACCTGGGGAATTAGAAAGTGTACCATTAGCTAATAATCTAATGCATCTTTGGAGCTAGATGTAGAAAATTCTTCTAATCAATTTGATTTAGCCATAGAAAAACTAGCAAATGCAACCTCCAACCGTTTTGATAGGGTTGAAGAAATGTTAGATGAATTAACTTCTCATTTTGGTAGAATACAGGACCAATTATATGCATTGTATGAAGTTATTTCCTCTAATGATATGTAAAATGACCCTATTATGAATGGTGGAAATGTTGTATGTGAAAATGGATTGCATTTTGATGAAAATGATGAATCTCAATTGTGTTTCAATGAGCAAATGTCCATTTCACGTGTTGAACCTCAAGAGATGAGTTTTAATGACTCATTTTTCACTCCTCTTGAGGAGTGCATTGATAGTATAGGTTTTAAAGGTATTGTTACCCAAGAATGTTAAGCGGACATTCCTTTGGTGAGTTCTTAAGTGGTGCATATTCAAGGTAATATCTATGAAATACTTGAGATGTGTAAGTCACTTCCATCTCTCACATCATTAGAACATATGACTTTTACTATAAAGTCACTCTTTAATGATCCACCACGGCCCAAAATGGTGGATTATTCGTTAACTAAACCTCCTTGAAAAATGAGGTGAAATAGTCAAGCTAATGACTATAAAGAAATGCTAGTTGAGAGGCAACCCAATGATTTCTTATTTTTAGTAAGTTTTATTTGTTTAACTAATATTTTTATGTGTTTTGTAGGTTACAATGACAAGAAGTCATGCTAATTATTTCAAGTGCAAAATAGCGTATAAGGAGTGGAGACCGATGTGAAAAAGAGAAGCTTAACCTTGTATTTTTGAGTTTACAATGCTTAATTTCATGCTGTGAGGTTAAGTCAGTCATTTGCATGAAGTTGAAGTGCATTCAAGTGTTTAAATTTGTTCATAATCTATTTGCACTCTTTTGAACCATTTGAGCACCATCATGTGCATTGGAAGTGTCGAGGGGACTATTTGATCCAAGAACCTCAACCCTCAATTTGGATTCTACATGTCTTTAATTTGTTTTGAGGTGTTGAGATTCATGTTTAAGTCACTTTCCATGTGTGTGAAATGTTGAATTGTTAAAAATTTCATTGTAGAACACAAATTGGAGAGTGTGTTTCAAATTGGGGTCAAACTGAAAATTGCAGAAACTTCTACAATAAGTGCAGATTTAATGGATCTGAGGCCTCGGATCCACTTCTGCAATCGGAATTTTTTTTTTGCAGCACAATCCGGCCAGAAATCTAGCCAAATTTTGGCCGGATTCACAGCTGGATTAATAGGGGAGGGCGAAAATTTTTTTTCCAGTTCACTAGCCAGAATCCTGGCAGCTCTTCATCTTCAAGAGGAATCCGTTCACAGATTCCTCATTTCGTCTTTCCCTTCTCCTTTGACCTGTACACACACTCACACCTAAAACACATACTACTCACTAAACTCACTCTGTAAGGCCCGAAGACAACTAATGAGACAATTAACAAGAAAGCAAGACTGCCTGGGAATAGAAGAGATAATCAATTTAAAGAGCACAAACGTAACAATAAGTAAATAAAAAGGAAAGAATTACAAACCAATTAACTACCCAACTCCTCTTGAGCTTGTAGATTAATTCAGACAAGCTACTTCAAATTGATGAATTACAATCACTCTTGTGTACAAAGGAAGGTTCACCTCCTCCTTGCCCCGAATTCCACTCGGTCAAGTTAGGACGTTTTACTATCCCTCAGGACAACTCTTGCAGAGCTACACTCATGAAGTATTCACTCACAAATGAAAAACTTACAATGAATCTCACACCACTAAGACTACAAATCTTCTTTTGAGAGTATTTTCTCACTAAAATCACTCTAGATCTTTTGTATTTTCAGTGTGTCAAAATTGTTTGAAATATCTAACCAACCACTATTTATATAGGATCAAGAAAGTGCCTCATTAATGCTTCCAACGGATAGAAAGTAACTGAAGAGTCAGCTAGCCATTGGAGTGTCGGACGTCCGATAGCCCTGTTTTATGCGTCCGACAGCAAGCAGTGAGTTTAAGAGATTCGTCAATTCTTTCGGACGTCCGGTGCAAGCTTTTTGTGCGTCCGATAGCAAACAAAGAGATTTGAGAAATTATTTTGTTTCTATCGGACGTCCGGTAGAGACATATTCAGCGTCCGATAGTTTTGTCGACTTCGAAGGATCCTATCGAACGTCCGAAGCATGCGTCCGAAGTTGTGCAATGATTATCGGACGTCCGGTACTGTCTTCTTGAGCGTCTGACAGGTTCAGCATACTCTGTCTTTTTCAAATGTGCTTAATCTTTGAACCTGATTTATTTCATTACTGAAAAACCCTTTGAGGAGATGTTAGCAACATCCATTTATTTTGTAATCATCAAAAGTTAGGGACCAAGGTCAACATTCTCCCCCTTTTTGATGATAACAAAACAATAGATGGAAAAAAGAAAAAAAAAATTGAGTATATAAGTATAAACTCCCCCTCAGCATATAAGCATAAACTCCCCCTCACACAATGCATCTAAACTTATGAATTCAGAATAACTCCCCCTTATACATAGCATCCATATCTCCCCCCTTTTGCCATCATAAGGTGAGAGTGAAAATCTCATACCGCAATCCAACAACAATAACAGGGAATCTAACATTACAAACAAAAACAGAGAAATGATACCAGAAATCAGCAATCACCAACATACCAACATATCACAAAGAGTTTAATAAAATAAATCATCATTAGATCAGAATTATTCTTTTTTCTCCCTTTTTGACATCATATAAATTCAGTAATATTCAAAAACATCAAGAAAAAACTCAGTTCTAAGCATCAGAAACTTCAAAAAAAATTACAGAAAAGCATTATGAACAAGAATCTCATCAATTTTATCAATATCTCCTACTTGTTAGAATTAGCATCATGTCTAATTATCCATATGCATTTCATGCCTTTTTTTATATTCTTTCTCACATAACAATCACTTTTCATGTGACCTTTTTGACAACAGAAATTATACATAATCAAGGAGTTATTTACATGAACAGGTTTAATAAATCTTACTTGTCTTCTCTTATAAATAGCAAATTCGTTGGAATTAGAATTCAACCTATTCTTTTGAAAACAGACTTGTTTCTTGTGTTTAAGCAACTCATTTAGACCATCCATTCTTCTTTTCAAATCACTTTGTTCCATTTTGAACAATTCACAAAACTTTGTTTTTCTATCAAGCTCAAAGTGTAAAGCAATCTCACTCTTTTTGAAGTAATCATTTTCAGCTTTCAACTTTTTATTTTGTTGAAAAAGATTTGCATTATCTCGAAGTAAAAACTAATTTTCTGTTTTAACTCTTTGTTTCGAGCATAGGATTCTTTCAAACTATCATGCAATTTTATAATGAAAGATTCAAGATCATCATCAGTTTCATCATTACTTTCAAATTGAGAGTTACAAGATGTTACCTCATCATCTCCAATGACCATAAAAGTCAATTGAGTAGATTCTTCATCTTCTTCAATTTCACCATCGGAGTTGTACTCATTCCATGTGAATTGAAATTTGTTGAATCTTGATTTTCTTCCTTCTTTCTTCTTCATCACTGGACACTCACTTGCATAGTGTCCAGGTTGGCCGCATTCAAAGCACTTATCAGTTTGCTTTTTGATGAACTCTAGCTTCCCTTTGTTTCTCAAGTTGTTGGACTGATTCGGAAAGGAGTTGCTAGGTCCACCTTTTCTGAATCTTCTCTTGTTGAGTATTCTTTTTAAGCCTCGTGTGATGAGTGCAAGATCATTAACATCACCTTCCATGTCATCTTCACTTACGGAGGCTGTATCATCTTCATCTTGTGAAGCTTTCAGAGCAATATTCTTTCTCACTTTTGTATCTTCTTCTTCCTGCACCTTGAACTTGAGTTTTAACTCATAAGAAGTCAGTGAATTAATGAGAGATTCAATAGGCAAGGTATTTAGATCTTTGCCTTCCTCAATGGCAGTCACTTTACTCTCCCAATCCTTCGATAAAGCATTCATAATTTTTCTGTTTTTCTCACCTAGAGAGTATTCTTTTTCCAGCACCTCCAAATCCTTAATGAGGTCATTGAATCTACAATACATCTCATCAATGTTTTCATGAGGTTGCATCTTGAAGGATTCATACTTTGTAACTAGAATGGACTTCTTTTGTTCTCTAACATTCTCACTACCTTCATGAATTTCTCTCAATTTATCCCAAATTTCCTTGGCTGACTTGCAGTCTTTGACTCTAATAAATTCATTTAAGTCTAAAGCACAATATAGCACATTCATGGCTTTTGCGTTTAATGTGAGATGAGCTCTATCCGCAGCAGTCAGTTCACTTCTTGTTTTTGGTCTAGATCTCTGAGTATTTTCATCTATAAGAGAGGTATCATATGGACCTTCACTAATAATAAACCACAATTCAATATCAATAGATTGCAAAAAAATAATCATTTTTTCTTTCCAACTCACATAATTTGACCCATTAAACATAGGTGGTCTAATGACAGAATGTCCTTAAAAAAACATAGCATTGTTGGTTGTCATCTTTACTCCAAAGCCGATTGAGTTTAATCTCTAGGAGATCAAACTCTGATATCAATTGTAAGGTCCGAAGACAACTAATGAGACAATTAACAAGAAAGCAAGACTGCTTGGGAATAGAAGAGATAATCAATTTAAAGAGCACAAACGTTACAATAAGTAAATAAAAAGGAAAGAATTACAAACCAATTAACTACCCAACTCCTCTTGAGCTTGTAGATTAATTCAGACAAACTACTTCAAGTTGTTGAATTACAATCACTCTTGTGTACAAAGGAAGGTTCACCTCCTCCTTGCCTCGAATTCCACTCGGTCAAGGTAGGACGTTTTACTATCCATCAGGACAACCCTCGCAGAGCTACACTCATGAAGTATTCACTCACAAATGAAAAACTTACAATAAATCTCACACCACTAAGACTACAAATCTTCTTTTGAGAGTATTTTCTCACTAAAATCACTCTAGATCTTTTGTATCTTCAGTGTGTCAAAGTTGTTTGAAATATCTGACCAACCACTATTTATATAGGATCAAGAAAGTGCCTCATTAATGCTTCCAACGGATAGAAAATAGCTGAAGAGTCAACTAGCCATTGGAGTGTCGGACGTCCGATAGCCCTGTTTTATGCGTCTGACAGCAGACAGTGAGTTTAAGAGATTTTCTTCAATTCTTTCGGACGTCCGGTGTAAGCTTTTTGTGCATCCGACAGCAAACAAAGAGATTTGAGAAATTATCTTGTTTCTATCAGACGTCCGGTAGAGACATATTCAGCGTCCGATAGTTTTGTCGACTTCGAAGGATCCTATCGGACGTCTGAAGCATGCGTCCGAAATTGTGCAATGATTATCGGACGTCCGGTACTGTCTTCTTGAGCGTCCGACAGGTTCAGTATACTCTGTCTTTTTCAAATGTGCTTAATCTTTGAACCTGATTTATTTCATTACTGAAAATGCCTTTGAAGAGATGTTAGCAACATCCATTTGTTTTGTAATCATCAAAAGTTAGGGACCAAGGTCAACACACTCTTTTCACTATCCAATCTTCAAACCAACTTCACCAAAACACTCCTCTTAACCTCGAAAGTGGATTCATAGTTCACATTCTTTCAAAAAATAACTCTAAAGTGGTTTCAAGCTTACCATTAGTTAGGGTTGCACCTTCTTGAATCACTCAATTGAGGCCAAATTGGAGTAAATTTCTTGAGGGTTTTCACATCATATTCATCACTAAACATCACCAAACCATTTTGAGGTAACAAATCATCACCTAATATGTGAAGTTAGGTATATTTATTTGAGCTTATTGATACTATTGGTGATTGTTAGTGATAAATACATCTTGTGGTTTGCATGTATTGTATTTATTTGGTGAATTTTTGCTACTTTTATACTTAATTTGGCTTGGTGACATAGTTGCATATTAAGTGTTCATGTGAGTGATTTAGATTATCTAATGAATGAAAAGGTGCTTGGTTGAATGATTTCTTGAATTCTTAGGTAATTCTAAAAGAATAGGTGAATTGAAGATGGCCTTAATTGATGAAATTCATAAATGCACTTATAATCCTTGTGGTTCAATGTTTTTAGTATTTCATGAATTCTCACGAAGGTCATTTATATTTTGGTTTGGTGTGTTTGCCTCCATTTTGAGATTACTTTTGTACTTGAGGGGACTTAATCATTGATGATAAAATGTATAAATGGAACTTACTTTGTTCATGATGGTAGGTTTATTTTGTGAAATTAGCTTCCCTTTGCTTTGAATACTAATGCATATATTTGATTAGCAAAAATTAGCTTATTTCATGTTTTTAGCCCTTGAACATTGTATGGTTCCACATGCTTGATCATTTTTCCTTTTTCCCCTTGATTTGCATGTTTTCTTCTTATTGGTTGCAATCTTTTATTCTTAAGAAGTTGTTTTATTTTGATTTTGTCTTTTTCAAGGTGCAATAATTGAACTCTCCATTCTTTCCCAAATAAGATTGAAAATTCATCACATTGCCATGGATTTGGATAGCGCAAGTTCATATGAGCAGTATTTTTTTTTTACTCTTTATTTATATTTCTTTTCTCACATTAAGGACAATGTGAAGTTTAAGTGTGGGGGAGGGAAATATTTGAACTTGCATTCTAATGTCATGTGATGATATTTTGTGGATTTAAATGATTAGAAATATTGGAATTGTGCTTGAAAATTTTGCCATGTGGATAATTTGCTTGAAAATGGGTTTGTTGGCAGGGAGTTTCATCCATTTATAAAGGCAAAATCTGTCAAAATTTTTCTAAAACCTTTTCTAATATTTCATTGTGACCCAAAAGTTCTTCAAATTTTTGCATTTTTATTTTAAAAGGGTTAATTTGTTCTAACTGTAAATGTCTAATTCTTCCACTTGTTGAAACTTTATATGTATTTTGGAAGCTTTAGTTCTCATTTAACTTGGAAATGGTTATTATGCAATTAGAATTTTTGCATTTTAGAAAGTATATCCGATAAAGTGAGGAGAATTATGCCTATAATTTTACATGTTTAATAAGATTTCTCCTCTTTACTTAATTTTGCAAGTAAGTGATTGATATAGTCAATAAAGGTTATACTCCTCCTTTGATTATTCTTATATATTTTCTAAGAGGGAATATCTATTTATTGTCCTTTATTTTTGAAAAAAAGAGAATAAGAGTTTTTCTTCTACTCCAATGATTCTTGTACTAAGTAATCGGGGGTTGACATCTACAAATGTCGACATTCGCGTAAAAAGGTACTTGAATTAAGAGTATGCATAGCAATTTAAATAAGTGAAATGTTGAGTAACCGGGGATCTTCGCCTAAAAGTATCGATTTTCACGTAAAAAGGCATTTTCACTATAAATGTGTTTATAAAATGTTGAAGTGCGTCCGATCCTTCCGGACGTCCGATGCTTCCTTATGAGCGTCCGACAGAGCTTCCTTCTTGATGTTCTTTCTCCTTTCGGACGTCCGACAGATTCCTTTCGGACGTCCGACATGAGTGTCCTGTTTTTGCTTCTTCTTTTGGTTGATTTGCATTTCATGACATATTCGTACCTGATTCTTTGATAGGCAAAAACACTTATATTTGAAGAAAGTTAGATAAACATTTCAAAGTACTTTGTGATCATCAAAACCAAGAATAACAGTACCCATTTTAGAAAATACTACTGTCCCTTGAATTGGCCCCCATACTTTTTGACAAACATCTTCCCTTATTTTGTCGCCTAAGCAACCAATTTCCTTTATATATCTTTCCTCTGCAGTAATTCTTCTAGAGCTATTTAAACACAAAATTGAATACTACTTGAACAAGAAATAATTTAAAAAGTTAGACCACTAACGAGCATGGGGCATGCATATAAAATTAAGCTCAATCCACTGTCAAGTTTTAATTTTATAATTTTCTAAACACCCCACATACGATTTCTGTAAGTGTATTGGTCAAGAACTAGTATAGGGCATTAAGGGTCAAACCCACAAGAAACACAGTCAACTATCGATAATATTAAAACTTCTCTATCATTTAGACTATCAACAAATGAGCAAAATAAAATTATACTAGAAATGGACAAGAAAATCACACTAAAAAGCTCTTGGGGAAATGGAATCCCTAACTACTTTTGCTTGTGAATCTCTTTGATTAATTGATTGTTACTACCTTGGCTCATTATGGCATAATTTCTTCAAGCATGTGATACCTACTTTCACTAGTTAATTACTTATACCTACAGCTAATCTATACCTACTTTCATGGTTATGAAATCAATTACAAACTCATAAAATTCTATGAAATTACTCATAAACAAGCCACAAAGGTGCACCTGGACTTTAATGAGTGTACTTCCTAGGTTTAGTACTTTTTTGAACTAGTGTTAAATCCTAATTCTCACTGCAAACTTAACACCTTGAAATTATCACAATTAATAGCTAGTTAATCATGATTATAAAAGCAAAAGTCCCAAATAGCTTGCTCAAGATAATAGTATCAAATAACCCAAGAAATATCACAAACAATCCACATGTAGTTCAACCAAAATTCAAGGCATGAAACTTTAGCTAAACATACAACAAATGAAAATACAATCCAATCTTGTATTATAACTAACAAAGGAATCAAATAAAAGAATTAAAGGGTTAGGAGAGATCAAACCCTTGTTACTAGAGCTGAACTTCTTCATCTTTAACCTCAATCCTCATCCAAGCTAGCTAAATACAAAGATGGGATGACTAATCTACTCCCACACTAATCTAATCTAACCTAAGAACTAAGACCTAGCAGTTTTTGGCTTTAGATCCACATTTTTTTGGTATATTTCCCTCATTCTCCAGCTACAATTTTCGTTCATGGAGGTTCCTTTTATAAGGAAGAAGAAAGAAAGGAAATAATTGAGCAAGTTGCAGAAGTTGTGCAAGTGGGTTAGATAGTGTGAGAACTGGACTTTGATGACATGATAAGAATTTTATAGCATTGTTTTAGCTTTAAAATGAATTAAGAATCGTCTAAATCCAATGCTTGTAATTTGAGTTGTAGCCAAAATACTAGTAATATGTGTCATGTCCTTGTAACTTGAGTTATAGCCAAAATACTAGTAATATGTGTCATGTCCTCCAATCCGTTTCGTCCTTGTTCCTTCATTGTATCATCATTTCCACTTCATGTCAACTTCAAATACACTTCAAATCATCAATAATTATTGAAATGACTTGGTGCTTAACTCTATTTGATGATTGAAATGTTAAAGCCTACAAAAACATGAAGTTTTCACCACTTAGCACCATCAATATGCAACTTTCTCATTTTAACCACCAAATGCAAGAGTCAACTAAAAACCTAGTTATTCAATCCATAAAACAACTAAAACACACCAAAACTAGCTTAAACAACTACACAAAAACATGGAAAATAGGACTTATCACACCCCCCTCACTCGAATCATTGCTTGTTCTCAAGCAATGGTAAATAAACCAAAGATAATGATTCAAAATAGTGAAGTGGCATGCAATAAAGATTCATGTGTAGTAGCACAAAAGAGATGATCACTATATAAGCCTTGCACTTTAATTCTAGTGCTCCATAATATCAAACAAAGGAAAACTCATCATACCATCATTTACTCAAGTCCAATACCATGTATTATCCATAATCTAATCATGCTTGCCATGAAACTAGCATAATCAAAAAATGTAAAAACTTAACTTGTAACCACCCCTTAGAACTAAAGTGAACAAGGACAAGAACTAAGAAAACTTTCATATTTTTATCACATAAACTTTTATTCATTCTTTTCTTTCTTTTACTCTTTCGCATAAAGTTTTACTTGAGTAGTGAACTTGTCTTTTGATGCGAAAGCAAACATTGGTAGATGAATGCTCCAGGCTATTCGATCAGGTCGCAAACTCTCATTGCTTTGTATACTCTTAATTCTAGTACCATTTTATGTGAAAGTCAATATTTTTAGATAAAACTCCCCGATCACTAAGCATTTTGAATCATTGGAGCAGATGCTTGTGTGATCCATAATCACACAATCTTTTTTTTCTTCTTTTGTGAAAGACAAAAACTACATTACTTGATCCTTGCAAAAACTAGAACTAAAGGAAAAATCACAGGAAAAGGTTTACATTAATCAATCACACCAATCACACAACTTACACAAATAAACTAAGAGAAATACACTTCATGAACTTAAAGAGATCTTGGCATGATAAACTCCATTCTATAAGATATTACTTTTCCTAAAATCAAAACTCTAGACTCACACAATAACAACATCAAAGCCCTTTTCATACAAGCTCATCTCAACAAGCATGAAAACATCAATTCAAATTTAAAACTCCTTTCTCCACACTTAAATTTTTTAATATACCCAATAAGAAAGGAGATAAAAAAGAATTAGAAATGATATTCCTCATGTGCTTTTAACATGATTTGACCAAGACACAACCATAAAACATTATTGGCAACAAATTTTTGAAAATATTTCGGTAGAGTTTACCCTTATAATTGGATGAAACTCCTTACCAACAATTCCAAATTTCAACAATTTACATATACCAACATCACCATCTATCCAAATTTCAAGAAATACATCAATTTCTACATGAATACTTAGGGATGCATTCAATTCCAACCAATCTCACTCCCACACTTAAATTATACAGTATCCTTATTGTGAAAAGTAAAGGGAATGAACAAGAATATGCCCCTAGTGTAATAGGTGATTTGTTGTAATTGAGCAACATTACTTCTTTTCCAAGTCTCCATTAATAGTGCTCCTTTTGCCTTTATTCTTCAAACCTACAAAATAGAGACAAACATACTAAAAAGACATAAAATTAAACAAATAGTTGGGTTGCCTCCCAACAAGTGCTTGTTTATAGTCATTAACTTGACTAGATCGCCTCATTCTCAAGGAGGTTTTATTAATGAATGATATACCAACTTAGGTCGTGGTGGATCAACAAATGATAGTTTGGTTGCATGAGCCATGTATCCAAATGATAAGAGCGATAAAAGGAGTTTACTGGTTCCAAGTGTTTGGTAGGTATTACATTGTTCATACATCACTTAAGAACTTACCAAAGGAGATGCTGTATAAATTGCTTGGGCAATTTTATCTTTAAAACCTCCACTTTTGAAACACTTCTCAATAGGGGTTAAAAATAAACCACTAAAGCTTGTCGCTTGAGATTCAAGATTTTTTTTTTTTTTTTTATTGAGAGGAAAATGGATAGCACAAACATACAAATGCTGCATGGAAGCAGCTATTTAACCTGATATCTACGGAAATTTGGAAGACCCAACCTATCAAGAGTGATATCACCTTTTACTAGACGAGGTAATTCATTAAAAGACGTATACGTTATAGATACCCTCGATTCCACCCCAACATTAGCTTGAGATTCAAGATTAGTTCCAAAGAAGTCATCATGCAAAGTGGGCATTTCATCATCAACACTAAAATTAGATTCATCATGATCATCAAAATGTAGTCCATCTTCATATTTGACATATCTACCATTCATGCTAGTATTCCATTCATTTGAAGAAACAACTTCGTACAAAACATGTAATTTATTTTGTAAGCTACCAAAGTGCAAAGTCAATTTATCTAATGTAGCTTCAATACTAACAAAAAATGTAGTGCACTGGTTCTCAATTGCTGAATAGGTCCTCTTGGAATGATCCCCGACTTGTCTGTGGGCTTTGCCTAGGGTTTTTTCGAGCTTCAGCGGTGCCAATGGCTGCCCTTCAGTCGTCGACTGAAGGGATCCCCCTCCACCTAAGGAACAGCGATCCTTTGCTCAGCTGTTCATGTCGGCTCAGCCATCTCCCATCCCTACCAAGCCGCTGTCATCTCACAAAGGGGAAGTTGCTGTCTTTTTTTCGGTGGAGGATATCTCCAAGCTTGCGTCGCCATTTCGGCTTTCTCTGGTTGGCAAATTTTCTCGGGGTCGCCCCAAACTGGAGGACATCAAGAAATTTGTTCGCTCCCTGGACTTGAAGGATTCATACATGGTAGGCCATATGGATGCACGTCATGTTCTCATCCACTGCTCATCTGAGTCGGACTTCCATCGCCTCTGGTTGAGAGGTATTTGGTACGTGGGTAAATTTCCCATGAGGGTCTTCAAGTGGTCCTCTTCCTTCCACGTGAACAGAGAGTCGTCGTTGGCTCCAATTTGGTTTTCCCTCCCAGGCCTGCCGGTCCATTTCTTCAACAAACACTCTCTCTTTTCTGTCGTTCAGGCCGTGGGGGAGCCTTTATTTCTTGGCGCTGCAACTGTGAATCTAACCCGACCGAGCATTGCTCGCATTTGCGTCGAAGTCGATCTTCTCCACCTCGTCCCATCTTGGGTGTGGATTGGAGTGGAGAACTCCAGTGAGGGCTTTTGGCAGTCACTGGAGGCAGAATATGTTCCTCAATATTGTACCAACTGCTGGCACTTGGGCCACGCCAATAGTCAATGCCAAAAGGCTGATCTGGGTGGTCCTATGGCTCGCGTGAAGGACACCAGGAGTGCTGCGGAGGTGCAGGTAGGAGTTGTGGGTATGGCTACACTGACGCAACACCTGGGAGACCCAATTCCCGCTGCTACCCATGGACAGGTTGATGGTCCTGTGGCTCACGTGAAGGACACCAGAGAGGGTGCGGAGGTGCAGGTAGGGGGTGTGGGTGCGGCGCCGTTGCGTGGCCCAATTGCCGTTGCTACCCATGGATAGGTTGATGGCCCTATGGCTCGCGTGAAGGACACCAGGAGCGCTGCAGAGGTGCAGGCAGGAGGTGTGGGTGCGGCTACGTTGAACCAATAACTTGGAGACCCAAGTGCCGCTACTATCCATGATGGCCCAGATGGCGTTCCAGCTGCGGAGAGTGGGCGAGACAGTCCTACAACTGCTGTGGCGGTGACCCCTACTACTGCAGAGGTGGGTTCAGCGGAGGAGGGGTAGCTTCCTCTTCCCACTTCGGCTGGGATGGGCAGGCCGCCTTCGCCATCGCTTGATGTAGAACGACTGCTCGTACCTGATTTGGAGGCTATCGAGGGTAGTGATGAAGCGATGATTGAGGAGGAGGTTCAGCTGCAGATGGTTGGGGAAGGGGTTGTCATGCCTTGTGAGGTGGCTGTGGAAGAGGAGGAGGGCAGTGTGGTGCGGCTGCCCATCACGACCGGCAATCTTTCTCCTAGGGGCCAACCCTTTATGGAGGTAGTGCTACCATGCATTTCAAATAAGGTCCAGTCTGCGCGAGATGACTCACTCCAGATGGTTAGAAAGCACAAGGGGTATCGCTCTATCGCCCCGTCAAATAGAACATTCCGGTCTACCACGACTAGGTCACAGAATTCTTTCCAGGCATTGTCTCATGATTAACGCTCTCTTCTGGAATATAAGAGGTTTGTCTAAACCCTCTCACTTTAGGCGTCTCAGGACACTTGTAAGGCAATATCATATTCAGTTTCTTGTGCTTTGTGAAACTCGTGCTAACTACACACTTGCTGAAGAGTTTTGGCAAAAGCTCCATTTTGATCATGTAGTTTATAATTATTCTAGTTCTCTTTGGTTATTTTATAACGATCCTTTCAACGTAGTATTGGTGGGGGAGAGGGAGCAACATTTCTCCTTCCTTGCCCTCCATAGTTCTTTCCCTACCCCTGTGACTGTCTCCTTTGCCCATGCATTGTGCACGGGGGAGGAGAGACGGGAATTGTGGGGCAATTTGTTGCGAGACAAGCCTTCTCAGGGGCAATGGTGGGTGGGAAGGGATTTTAATGTGGTGGTGGTGGAGGTGGGGGAGAAAAAGGGCGGAAGGGCTTTCCGCTTGTCTGAGGCTGTCGATTTCTTGGAGTTCATGTCTTCTGCAGAACTCTTTGATGCTGGTTTTTCTGGTTCTTCCTACACGTGGTGTAATAATCGTTTAGACCGTGCGCGAATTTGGAAGCGGCTGGACCGACTCTTAATCAATAACCCATGCTTTGTCGCCGGGTTGATGATCTCGATTTCTCTTCTAGCTAGGGATCCGTCCGATCACTCTCCCCTCTTGCTCTCTGTTGCTACACGGGTTGATGGGAAACCACGGTCGTTCCGGTTTATAAATGCGTAGACCTCTCACGCTGGTTTTAGAGATGTCGTGACGGCCTCCTGGCAACAAGGGTGTGTCGGTTCTCCTCCTATTCACATAGTCTGCACTAAATTGGCCCGCTTGAAGGCGGATATTAAGGTGTGGAACAAGCAATGTTTCGGAGATATTTTCCAAACACGCGGAAGGCTGAGGAGGCCATCCTTGCTGCGGAAGGGCAAGTGGAGGAGGATGCTTCAGGTGAAGCGCAGGGGGCATTGGAGCGGGCCACTGCAGAGTGGCGGCGGTGTCTATTGGTGGAGAAGCGTTACTGGAAGCAGAAAGCGAAAGTTCATTGGCTTGAATTGGGCAATAAAAATACAAAGTTTTTCCATGCAGTCGTCAAGCAGAGGCGGTTACAATCAGTAATTCATCGAATTCAAGATGGGCAGGGTAATTGGTTAACAGCGGAGGATGACATCGGTGCCGAGTCGGTTCGGTATTTCTCTACGCTCTTTTCGGCTGAGCCCATCTCGTCCTGGGATTTGTCATCCGTTATCCCCATCGGTGCTGAGCCCATCCGACCATGATATGTTAGAGGAGGTCCCAACAATGGAAGAGGTATGGCTTGTGATTTTTAGTATGGATGGGGATAGTGCTGCTGGTCCTGATGGATTTTTTGGAAAATTTTTCACCTTTGCTTGGGAGATAATTACCCAAGACATATATAGTGCGGTGGTCAGTTTCTTCTGTGGAGCAGAGCTGCCGCGGAGGGTCACTGCTACGTTACTTGTACTCATTCCCAAGGTGCAGAACCCAAGTTCCTTCGCTCAGTTTCCGCCCATAAGCCTGTGTAACTTCTTGAATAAGGTCTTGTCTGTGACGACCCCACTTCTCCCAAGGGCGAACCCAAGGGTATCGGCGGGCCGCCTGCCTAGCTCGCGCCAGGACTCAAACCTTAAAGCGATAAAAACCAGAAAATCCAAAAGAGTACCTTACATACTATATACAAATCCCAAAAAGGTTATAATTACATTCTCCAAAAGTACCTGCTCAAACTATTACACCCTTATAATTACAACCAAAACTAAAAGGTAGACCCTAAGGAGGGTCCTTATACAAACCACCACAATAAAAACAAACATCCTAATTGTCCAACTATGACAAACCAATACTAGTGTAAGTGCCCATAAGTCCCCGCGTCGGTCCCTGCTAAGGAAAACAAAAGGAACGGGGTAAGTTATATGCTTAGTAAGTAAACAGGGGCAAAAGCGTAAATGTCACGTAAGCACAGTTACTCAATAAGAGTAAAGCAAAAGCAGAAAAGTAACATCACATAATAAGGATACAGGTGGCTCCAAAGCCAAGTCGTTGCCATGCGTGACCTCCTGTCGACACTCCGTCGACCATACATAAGGTCCGTAGAACTCCACTTGTACACCCACCGAACACCTTATCACCCTCACTGGCCAGTCACCTCACAAACTTGCCCAGGCGAACGAAATCACAAACTTGAGCTTGAGTCACAAGCTCGGGTCACAAAATTGGTTCACATACTCAGCGAACCGGGTTCACAAACTTGGTGACCTCAAACCAAGTTGGACTGACTTCGACCAAGCCCTAACCGGCTCGAATAGTCCATCTAGGTATTGAGTTCAACCTCAAACTCACAAAATTCACAAAATTATTCAAAAGTCACCCTGAGCCACCAGCTCAAGGGTTTTAGTTCCAAAATTGCTCATATACATAAGCCATGTACAAATATGTGTGCAAATTAGGGTTTAGAGCGAGTGCGATAAAGTACACCCTCGTCTAAGTACCCTCTTCATACATATCGAAACACATAAGCAACTAACATACAAAAGCGGCCTGAATACTTACTCCAAATACAAAAGTAGTACAAAAGCGGAAATCACTTCGTTGGTTGGCTAGTAGTGGGCCCCACCGGCTCCGCCTAGTTCACCACCGTCTGAAATCGAAGATTGTATCACAATATATCACAAACAGCTACTCACACACGTAAAACAAGCAAAACGGCAAAATTGGCACGCGCAAGTGCGAAAACGGCAAAAAGGGGCACACGCGCGCGCGCGGAACGGCAAACGGGACGGCCAAATCGGCCATCTTAAACCGTTTTGGTCGAAAGTTAGGCTAGGAGTGTCGGATCAAGGTGAGCGAGATACCGTTTCGAAGCTAAGAGGAAGGGCTACAATTCTCATGAAGACATCTCAACCCAGATCTCAATAGGTGTAGGTCAAAAAGGCACTAAATAGTGCCAGCTGTTTCATGGCAAGTTACCAAACATGCCCTGTTTGCAAGGCCGTAACTCACGGCTCAGAAATCGAAATCAAGAAATTCCAAAGGCGTTAGAAAGCTGAGAAATAAGGCTAAAACTTTGATGTTTTGGCCAAGACCTGAATCCACTCAGAACAGAACTAAAATCGAGTGTCAACGTACCCGTCAGAACTGTCCAAATACAAGGCAGTTCTGATGAGCGTTATTGTTTTGATCATAACAGGAGCTACGGAACTCGGTTTTCGACGTACTTTATACCGTTTCGAAGCTGAGACCAAGATCTAAATTTCTTATGAAGGAGTCCACACCCAGATCGTATGGAATCAGAACGGAAAAATGCACGGCAGAAACTGAAATGCAAAACGTACACAAACGGACGTCTAAAACAGGTCTGAGGGTTTTGTATATAAATCGGAATACATTAATCCGTTTGACCTGAAATTTTACAGGTAGATTCAGCACTTAAAAGGCTACAACGTTTAAGAAGGCCACTTAACCCAGTTTCGAGTGTAACTAGGTCAAAACTGTAAGATACTAAACCAGAATCGTAAAACAGGTGAACAAACCGCAACCTGGTGCAAACAGCATAACTCAGCCTACTTAAGTCCAAATTCAGAAATTTCAAAGGTATACGAAAGCTTAGAAACAGGGCTACATTTCATCAGAAGACTAGAACAACCAATTCTGAATTAATCCTATCCAAAATCACCAATTACAAGTGCAGTTCTTACATTCGGACAAAACCAGAACAGCAAGGGTATTTTCGACTTTTCTCACTCTACGCTACTCCGATTGACCTGAAATTTTACAGACACCTATAAAATGTCATTTCCTACAACTTTAATGTTTTAAGCCAAGGCCAATTCGGCCTCTATCTAGGACCAAAATATTCGGACAGAATGAAGAACCAAGAAACCCCAATTTTCCAGATTTCATTCAAAACAGAAATCACTTGCAATCTTCCACTTTTTCCACCATCTAGCATCATTACATACCATTTCCAACCATCATATATAGCCACACAATCATGCTTATATTAAAACAGGAAAAATCCCAATAAATATAAAACTTCACTAAATCATCCACAAATCAAGATATAAACCATAATTTTTCATCTCTTAACACCACTAAGCATGAATTAAGCTTCATTAGGTGAAGGAGAGAGTTCATTCATTACTCACCTAGTAAAACAAGAGAGAGGGAGTTGCTTGTCACCTTAGCTTCCACAAACACTTCACCAATCAACTTACTAATACCAAATGAAGAGGTTTTATGGAAGGAATTCAAGATTAACCGGTTAGTTTATGAGATTGAGCAAGATTAGGACAAGGAATTGAGAAAGATTTTTCTTTCTTCCTTTGGAGAGAATTTCGGCCAAGAGAGAGAAAAGAATGAGGAAGATTAAGCTTCATTTGTCTTATAAGAAGGTTGGAAAAAATAAGAATTAATTCTAGCCACAAGTTTGGTTAACACTTGGTTGAATCACAACCACACAATTTTCTCTCTCTTGTTGCATTTTGAACCACTAATTTTCGGCCAATAAGAAGCTAAGAGGGGGGAAGATATTTTGCTCTATTAGTGGTAAACTTGCATGGCAAGTAAGTGGTGGTCAATTGGTGCGTTCAATGGGTAATGCGCGGGACCCGCCGGTTCGCGCCGTTTTTTCTTAAAACACACGTACTAGGGTTTTTACTTCCTATTCACTAATCTTATCTTATTGCTCCTAATTACATATTATTTCTCACTTAAAAGTCACTTTTAATCACCAAATTTGATCCTTTTTCCGTACCAAAATTTCATCCGGCGAAAATCACAAAAACCCTAATTTTGCCCCAATGCTGAAACCGAAGAGTGAAACCCTACTTTCTAGGCTCACTTGCACTTATTATGGAATAATTGGATAGTAGGGCTTTAAATCTTAATCCCTACATAGGGTTTTCGAAATACTCCTAAAACCAAACGTTACCGCCCAGCTAATGAATATATCAACGTAGAACGGACTGGGGCCTCACAATCTCCCCCACTTAGAACAATTTCGTCCTCGAAATTTTTCTATGAACGGAACCTATCGAATCTAAAGTAACCAGTGGCCTGTACCTTCTTCGTCCTCAGAAGAAACGAGGCTTTTCATTCCAGTCCCTTCTCTATTTGACGGTCCAGGGTCGGTCTGGGTTGGCTGCTGGGTTCCTTTCTTTTCACGCAATAAACTAGGGCAATTAGCAATCCGATGCTCGGTGCTCCCGCAACGCAGACACCTTCCATCCTTTTTCCAGCAATCCACCTCCATATGGTTGGATTTTCTACAGTAGCCACAAAATGAGAGAGCGATTGGGATCTGATCCTCTTGTGAGACATCATGCAGTGGTCCTTCTCCACTTGGGTTTCCTCCCGGAGTATCCTCCTTAAGTGTCTCCAAAATTTTCACACCCCTTACTCCACGACCCTTCTTAGCGACTGGCCTACCTCGCTTACACTGTTCTGGCCTTTTACCTCTTTTCTTTGCATGGAAGATATTTACTTGTGGCCTTGCAATTCCTGTCCTTTGAGCTTCCTCTGGAAACCCCATAGCAGTAGTGTTTTGTGCCATTGTTAAGGCCTCCTCAGAAATCCCTTCGTATTTCCTTTTTAGCTCCAAGTTCTGGTGCAAGAGCTCAATCTTTTCTGAATACTCGTGCTTCCATCGCCCTTCCCAGTATGCGGCTAGTCTCCTTTGGACCTCTATTTCGTCTCGAAGAACTGCGATTTCCTTATACATCTCGACCCAATATGCCATCTCACGGAGTTGCTGGACCTTCGATAGTAGCCTGCTGGCCAAAACAATGGGTCATAATAAATTCCTAAATACCAATGACACTCTCGGTCCCTGGTTTTGTTCAGTGGTTGTTTCCCCTTTTTCTTGACTCTTGGCCCCGCTTGGCTCCACGGCCACGACCATGTCCGCGACTACGTCTTCCCTCTATGTTTTTTTTTCTTCCAAAGGGTACTTTAATAAATGAAATACGCAAATAAACTTATACGCACATAACACGCCATATTAAGGAGACAGATAATCAATTACACAAATACATATCAAATTGGACAGATAACCATGTACACACACACACATACTAACATCATGCAGTAACTATATACGGGCGAGTCAAAAGAAAAGGTGAAATCGTCCCAGTCTCAAATAAATAACCCCGTCCGATCTATCACGTTACTTTCTATCCAAACTAGACGTCCATTGACCTCTTGTGCTCATTCTAGTCAGACAAAGCCTGTTCATGTTTCCAAAATGAAATTTCAAGTACTTAACGCTGCCTCAACTTTAGAGTACTCGGGCACGAGAATCCGAAATAAGATAATTCACATCTCGAGCTGGCCAGTCCCAAGAGTAAACTATCTACAATCGAAATTCCTACCCGACGTACCTATTTATGATCCTCAAATACCACGGAAAAGATTAAAGGCCCATAACATTTGCAATTCACAGCTTATGCTCGAACGAGCACTTAGTCCTTCATATTTATTCACCACTTAGTCCAGGCTCACTCCGCGCAGAGACCATGCGAAGCAGCTATATATTTTATCCCTCAATTACTTAACTTTCATATCAAACCAAATCCCACAGTCCGGCATCCTAAACTTCAAGCCTAGGATACACTACAGAGATCTGAAGCCTAAGCTCTGATACCAACTGTGACGACCCCACTTCTCCCAAGGGCGAACCCAAGGGTATCGGCGGGCCGCCTGCCTAGCTCGCGCCAGGACTCAAACCTTAAAGCGATAAAAACCAGAAAATCCAAAAGAGTACCTTACATACTATATACAAATCCCAAAAAGGTTATAATTACATTCTCCAAAAGTACCTGCTCAAACTATTACACCCTTATAATTACAACCAAAACTAAAAGGTAGACCCTAAGGAGGGTCCTTATACAAACCACCACAATAAAAACAAACATCCTAATTGTCCAACTATGACAAACCAATACTAGTGTAAGTGCCCATAAGTCCCCGCGTCGGCCCCTGCTAAGGAAAACAAAAGGAACGGGGTAAGTTATATGCTTAGTAAGTAAACAGGGGCAAAAGCGTAAATGTCACGTAACCACAGTTACTCAATAAGAGTAAAGCAAAAGCAGAAAAGTAACATCACATAATAAGGATACAGGTGGCTCCAAAGCCAAGTCGTTGCCATGCGTGACCTCCTGTCGACACTCCGTCGACCATACATAAGGTCCGTAGAACTCCACTTGTACACCCACCGAACACCTTATCACCCTCACTGGCCAGTCACCTCACAAACTTGCCCAGGCGAACGAAATCACAAACTTGAGCTTGAGTCACAAGCTCGGGTCACAAAATTGGTTCACATACTCAGCGAACCGGGTTCACAAACTTGGTGACCTCAAACCAAGTTGGACTGACTTCGACCAAGCCCTAACCGGCTCGAATAGTCCATCTAGGTATGGAGTTCAACCTCAAACTCACAAAATTCACAAAATTATTCAAAAGTCACCCTGAGCCACCAGCTCAAGGGTTTTAGTTCCAAAATTGCTCATATACATAAGCCATGTACAAATATGTGTGCAAATTAGGGTTTAGAGCGAGTGCGATAAAGTACACCCTCGTCTAAGTACCCTCTTCATACATATCGAAACACATAAGCAACTAACATACAAAAGCGGCCTGAATACTTACTCCAAATACAAAAGTAGTACAAAAGCGGAAATCACTTCGTTGGTTGGCTAGTAGTGGGCCCCACCGGCTCCGCCTAGTTCACCACCGTCTGAAATCGAAGATTGTGTCACAATATATCACAAACAGCTACTCACACACGTAAAACAAGCAAAACGGCAAAATTGGCACGCGCAAGTGCGAAAACGGCAAAAAGGGGCACGCGCGCGCGCGCGGAACGGCAAACGGGACGGCCAAATCGGCCATCTTAAACCGTTTTGGTCGAAAGTTAGGCTAGGAGTGTCGGATCAAGGTGAACGAGATACCGTTTCGAAGCTAAGAGGAAGGGCTACAATTCTCATGAAGACATCTCAACCCAGATCTCAATAGGTATAGGTCAAAAAGGCACTAAATAGTGCCAGCTGTTTCATGGCAAGTTACCAAACATGCCCTGTTTGCAAGGCCGTAACTCACGGCTCAGAAATCGAAATCAAGAAATTCCAAAGGCGTTAGAAAGCTGAGACATAAGGCTAAAACTTTGATGTTTTGGCCAAGACCTGAATCCACTCAGAACAGAACTAAAATCGAGTGTCAACGTACCCGTCAGAACTGTCCAAATACAAGGCAGTTCTGATGAGCGTTATTGTTTTGATCATAACAGGAGCTACGGAACTCGGTTTTCGACGTACTTTATACCGTTTCGAAGCTGAGACCAAGATCTAAATTTCTTGTGAAGGAGTCCACACCCAGATCGTATGGAATCAGAACGGAAAAATGCACGGCAGAAACTGAAATGCAAAACGTACACAAACGGACGTCTAAAACAGGTCTGAGGGTTTTGTATATAAATCGGAATACATTAATCCGTTTGACCTGAAATTTTACAGGTAGATTCAGCACTTAAAAGGCTACAACGTTTAAGAAGGCCACTTAACCCAGTTTCGAGTGTAACTAGGTCAAAACTGTAAGATACTAAACCAGAATCGTAAAACAGGTGAACAAACCGCAACCTGGTGCAAACAGCATAACTCAGCCTACTTAAGTCCAAATTCAGAAATTTCAAAGGTATACGAAAGCTTAGAAACAGGGCTACATTTCATCAGAAGACTAGAACAACCAATTCTGAAGTAATCCTATCCAAAATCACCAATTACAAGTGCAGTTCTTACATTCGGACAAAACCAGAACAGCAAGGGTATTTTCGACTTTTCTCACTCTACGCTACTCCGATTGACCTGAAATTTTACAGACACCTATAAAATGTCATTTCCTACAACTTTAATGTTTTAAGCCAAGGCCAATTCGGCCTCTATCTAGGACCAAAATATTCGGACAGAATGAAGAACCAAGAAACCCCAATTTTCCAGATTTCATTCAAAACAGAAATCACTTGCAATCTTCCACTTTTTCCACCATCTAGCATCATTACATACCATTTCCAACCATCATATATAGCCACACAATCATGCTTATATTAAAACAGGAAAAATCCCAATAAATATAAAACTTCACTAAATCATCCACAAATCAAGATATAAACCATAATTTTTCATCTCTTAACACCACTAAGCATGAATTAAGCTTCATTAGGTGAAGGAGAGAGTTCATTCATTACTCACCTAGTAAAACAAGAGAGAGGGAGTTGCTTGTCACCTTAGCTTCCACAAACACTTCACCAATCAACTTACTAATACCAAATGAAGAGGTTTTATGGAAGGAATTCAAGATTAACCGGTTAGTTTATGAGATTGAGCAAGATTAGGACAAGGAATTGAGAGAGATTTTTCTTTCTTCCTTTGGAGAGAATTTCGGCCAAGAGAGAGAAAAGAATGAGGAAGATTAAGCTTCATTTGTCTTATAAGAAGGTTGGAAAAAATAAGAATTAATTCTAGCCACAAGTTTGGTTAACACTTGGTTGAATCACAACCACACAATTTTCTCTCTCTTGTTGCATTTTGAACCACTAATTTTCGGCCAATAAGAAGCTAAGAGGGGGGAAGATATTTTGCTCTATTAGTGGTAAACTTGCATGGCAAGTAAGTGGTGGTCAATTGGTGCGTTCAATCGGTAATGCGCGGGACCCGCCGGTTCGCGCCGTTTTTTCTTAAAACACACGTACTAGGGTTTTTACTTCCTATTCACTAATCTTATCTTATTGCTCCTAATTACATATTATTTCTCACTTAAAAGTCACTTTTAATCACCAAATTTGATCCTTTTTCCGTACCAAAATTTCATCCGGCGAAAATCACAAAAACCCTAATTTTGCCCCAATGCTGAAACCGAAGAGTGAAACCCTACTTTCTAGGCTCACTTGCACTTATTATGGAATAATTGGATAGTAGGGCTTTAAATCTTAATCCCTACATAGGGTTTTCGAAATACTCCTAAAACCAAACGTTACCGCCCAGCTAATGAATATATCAACGTAGAACGGACTGGGGCCTCACAATCTCCCCCACTTAGAACAATTTCGTCCTCGAAATTTTTCTATGAACGGAACCTATCGAATCTAAAGTAACCAGTGGCCTGTACCTTCTTCGTCCTCAGAAGAAACGAGGCTTTTCATTCCAGTCCCTTCTCTATTTGACGGTCCAGGGTCGGTCTGGGTTGGCTGCTGGGTTCCTTTCTTTTCACGCAATAAACTAGGGCAATTAGCAATCCGATGCTCGGTGCTCCCGCAACGCAGACACCTTCCATCCTTTTTCCAGCAATCCACCTCCATATGGTTGGATTTTCTACAGTAGCCACAAAATGAGAGAGCGATTGGGATCTGATCCTCTTGTGAGACATCATGCAGTGGTCCTTCTCCACTTGGGTTTCCTCCCGGAGTATCCTCCTTAAGTGTCTCCAAAATTTTCACACCCCTTACTCCATGACCCTTCTTAGCGACTGGCCTACCTCGCTTACACTGTTCTGGCCTTTTACCTCTTTTCTTTGCATGGAAGATATTTACTTGTGGCCTTGCAATTCCTGTCCTTTGAGCTTCCTCTGGAAACCCCATAGCAGTAGTGTTTTGTGCCATTGTTAAGGCCTCCTCAGAAATCCCTTCGTATTTCCTTTTTAGCTCCAAGTTCTGGTGCAAGAGCTCAATCTTTTCTGAATACTCGTGCTTCCATCGCCCTTCCCAGTATGCGGCTAGTCTCCTTTGGACCTCTATTTCGTCTCGAAGAACTGCGATTTCCTTATACATCTCGACCCAATATGCCATCTCACGGAGTTGCTGGACCTTCGATAGTAGCCTGCTGGCCAAAACAATGGGTCATAATAAATTCCTAAATACCAATGACACTCTCGGTCCCTGGTTTTGTTCAGTGGTTGTTTCCCCTTTTTCTTGACTCTTGGCCCCGCTTGGCTCCACGGCCACGACCATGTCCGCGACTACGTCTTCCCTCTATGTTTTTTTTTCTTCCAAAGGGTACTTTAATAAATGAAATACGCAAATAAACTTATACGCACATAACACGCCATATTAAGGAGACAGATAATCAATTACACAAATACATATCAAATTGGACAGATAACCATGTACACACACACACATACTAACATCATGCAGTAACTATATACGGGCGAGTCAAAAGAAAAGGTGAAATCGTCCCAGTCTCAAATAAATAACCCCGTCCGATCTATCACGTTACTTTCTATCCAAACTAGACGTCCATTGACCTCTTGTGCTCATTCTAGTCAGACAAAGCCTGTTCATGTTTCCAAAATGAAATTTCAAGTACTTAACGCTGCCTCAACTTTAGAGTACTCGGGCACGAGAATCCGAAATAAGATAATTCACATCTCGAGCTGGCCAGTCCCAAGAGTAAACTATCTACAATCGAAATTCCTACCCGACGTACCTATTTATGATCCTCAAATACCACGGAAAAGATTAAAGGCCCATAACATTTGCAATTCACAGCTTATGCTCGAACGAGCACTTAGTCCTTCATATTTATTCACCACTTAGTCCAGGCTCACTCCGCGCAGAGACCACGCGAAGCAGCTATATATTTTATCCCTCAATTACTTAACTTTCATATCAAATCAAATCCCACAGTCCGGCATCCTAAACTTCAAGCCTAGGATACACTACAGAGATCTGAAGCCTAAGCTCTGATACCAACTGTGACGACCCCACTTCTCCCAAGGGCGAACCCAAGGGTATCGGCGGGCCGCCTGCCTAGCTCGCGCCAGGACTCAAACCTTAAAGCGATAAAAACCAGAAAATCCAAAAGAGTACCTTACATACTATATACAAATCCCAAAAAGGTTATAATTACATTCTCCAAAAGTACCTGCTCAAACTATTACACCCTTATAATTACAACCAAAACTAAAAGGTAGACCCTAAGGAGGGTCCTTATACAAACCACCACAATAAAAACAAACATCCTAATTGTCCAACTATGACAAACCAATACTAGTGTAAGTGCCCATAAGTCCCCGCGTCGGCCCCTGCTAAGGAAAACAAAAGGAACGGGGTAAGTTATATGCTTAGTAAGTAAACAGGGGCAAAAGCGTAAATGTCACGTAACCACAGTTACTCAATAAGAGTAAAGCAAAAGCAGAAAAGTAACATCACATAATAAGGATACAGGTGGCTCCAAAGCCAAGTCGTTGCCATGCGTGACCTCCTGTCGACACTCCGTCGACCATACATAAGGTCCGTAGAACTCCACTTGTACACCCACCGAACACCTTATCACCCTCACTGGCCAGTCACCTCACAAACTTGCCCAGGCGAACGAAATCACAAACTTGAGCTTGAGTCACAAGCTCGGGTCACAAAATTGGTTCACATACTCAGCGAACCGGGTTCACAAACTTGGTGACCTCAAACCAAGTTGGACTGACTTCGACCAAGCCCTAACCGGCTCGAATAGTCCATCTAGGTATTGAGTTCAACCTCAAACTCACAAAATTCACAAAATTATTCAAAAGTCACCCTGAGCCACCAGCTCAAGGGTTTTAGTTCCAAAATTGCTCATATACATAAGCCATGTACAAATATGTGTGCAAATTAGGGTTTAGAGCGAGTGCGATAAAGTACACCCTCGTCTAAGTACCCTCTTCATACATATCGAAACACATAAGCAACTAACATACAAAAGCGGCCTGAATACTTACTCCAAATACAAAAGTAGTACAAAAGCGGAAATCACTTCGTTGGTTGGCTAGTAGTGGGCCCCACCGGCTCCGCCTAGTTCACCACCGTCTGAAATCGAAGATTGTGTCACAATATATCACAAACAGCTACTCACACACGTAAAACAAGCAAAACGGCAAAATTGGCACGCGCAAGTGCGAAAACGGCAAAAAGGGGCACGCGCGCGCGCGGAACGGCAAACGGGACGGCCAAATCGGCCATCTTAAACCGTTTTGGTCGAAAGTTAGGCTAGGAGTGTCGGATCAAGGTGAGCGAGATACCGTTTCGAAGCTAAGAGGAAGGGCTACAATTCTCATGAAGACATCTCAACCCAGATCTCAATAGGTATAGGTCAAAAAGGCACGAAATAGTGCCAGCTGTTTCATGGCAAGTTACCAAACATGCCCTGTTTGCAAGGCCGTAACTCACGGCTCAGAAATCGAAATCAAGAAATTCCAAAGGCGTTAGAAAGCTGAGACATAAGGCTAAAACTTTGATGTTTTGGCCAAGACCTGAATCCACTCAGAACAGAACTAAAATCGAGTGTCAACGTACCCGTCAGAACTGTCCAAATACAAGGCAGTTCTGATGAGCGTTATTGTTTTGATCATAACAGGAGCTACGGAACTCGGTTTTCGACGTACTTTATACCGTTTCGAAGCTGAGACCAAGATCTAAATTTCTTATGAAGGAGTCCACACCCAGATCGTATGGAATCAGAACGGAAAAATGCACGGCAGAAACTGAAATGCAAAACGTACACAAACGGACGTCTAAAACAGGTCTGAGGGTTTTGTATATAAATCGGAATACATTAATCCGTTTGACCTGAAATTTTACAGGTAGATTCAGCACTTAAAAGGCTACAACGTTTAAGAAGGCCACTTAACCCAGTTTCGAGTGTAACTAGGTCAAAACTGTAAGATACTAAACCAGAATCGTAAAACAGGTGAACAAACCGCAACCTGGTGCAAACAGCATAACTCAGCCTACTTAAGTCCAAATTCAGAAATTTCAAAGGTATACGAAAGCTTAGAAACAGGGCTACATTTCATCAGAAGACTAGAACAACCAATTCTGAATTAATCCTATCCAAAATCACCAATTACAAGTGCAGTTCTTACATTCGGACAAAACCAGAACAGCAAGGGTATTTTCGACTTTTCTCACTCTACGCTACTCCGATTGACCTGAAATTTTACAGACACCTATAAAATGTCATTTCCTACAACTTTCATGTTTTAAGACAAGGCCAATTCGGCCTCTATCTAGGACCAAAATATTCGGACAGAATGAAGAACCAAGAAACCCCAATTTTCCAGATTTCATTCAAAACAGAAATCACTTGCAATCTTCCACTTTTTCCACCATCTAGCATCATTACATACCATTTCCAACCATCATATATAGCCACACAATCATGCTTATATTAAAACAGGAAAAATCCCAATAAATATAAAACTTCACTAAATCATCCACAAATCAAGATATAAACCATAATTTTTCATCTCTTAACACCACTAAGCATGAATTAAGCTTCATTAGGTGAAGGAGAGAGTTCATTCATTACTCACCTAGTAAAACAAGAGAGAGGGAGTTGCTTGTCACCTTAGCTTCCACAAACACTTCACCAATCAACTTACTAATACCAAATGAAGAGGTTTTATGGAAGGAATTCAAGATTAACCGGTTAGTTTATGAGATTGAGCAAGATTAGGACAAGGAATTGAGAGAGATTTTTCTTTCTTCCTTTGGAGAGAATTTCGGCCAAGAGAGAGAAAAGAATGAGGAAGATTAAGCTTCATTTGTCTTATAAGAAGGTTGGAAAAAATAAGAATTAATTCTAGCCACAAGTTTGGTTAACACTTGGTTGAATCACAACCACACAATTTTCTCTCTCTTGTTGCATTTTGAACCACTAATTTTCGGCCAATAAGAAGCTAAGAGGGGGGAAGATATTTTGCTCTATTAGTGGTAAACTTGCATGGCAAGTAAGTGGTGGTCAATTGGTGCGTTCAATCGGTAATGCGCGGGACCCGCCGGTTCGCGCCGTTTTTTCTTAAAACACACGTACTAGGGTTTTTACTTCCTATTCACTAATCTTATCTTATTGCTCCTAATTACATATTATTTCTCACTTAAAAGTCACTTTTAATCACCAAATTTGATCCTTTTTCCGTACCAAAATTTCATCCGGCGAAAATCACAAAAACCCTAATTTTGCTCCAATGCTGAAACCGAAGAGTGAAACCCTACTTTCTAAGCTCACTTGCACTTATTATGGAATAATTGGATAGTAGGGCTTTAAATCTTAATCCCTACATAGGCTTTTCGAAATACTCCTAAAACCAAACGTTACCGCCCAGCTAATGAATATATCAACGTAGAACGGACTGGGGCCTCACATTGTCGCGGATCCTTGCTGAGAGATTGGCCACTCTCCTGCCCCACATTATTCCCCCCAATCAAAGTGGGTTTGTCCGAGGTCGTCAAATTTCGAATAACTTCCTACTCGCGCAGGAGGTGCTTACGGGTATAGGATGAAAGAATAGGGGGGGAATGTTGCTTTGAAGCTAGATATGGCAAAGGCTTACGATAGGGTCTCATGGGTTTATCTGGTTAATGTCCTTCGTGCTTTTGGATTTGGTGAACGGTGGACAGACATGGTTTGGCGGTTGGTTTCCAACCCTTGGTTTTCTGTTCTCATTAATGGGGTGCCATGTGGCTTTTTCCCAGTTTCGCGGGAGCTCCGCCAGGGGGATCCTTTATCCCCTTCCTTGTTTATCTTGGATGCAAAGGTCCTGTCTCACCTGCTAAACCAACTTCAATGGCATCCAGGATTTGGTGGCTTCAAAGTTCCTAGGGCTTGTTCTCCCATTACCCATTTGGGGTTTGCAGATGACATCCTTATCTTTTCTAGTGTGGCAGCGTCCTCTTTAAAGTTGTTAATGGCGACGCTGGCAAGGTACAAAGGCGTCTCAGGTCAAAGGATAAATGCTTCGAAGAGTGGTTTTATGTTCACTTGGTCATGCCCCGGAGCAGGAGATCAGAAATTCAGCGCATTACTGGCTTCCCCCAAAAGGAGTTTCCTGTACGTTACCTTGGGTCTCCGCTTTTTGTAGGGCGGCAGAAGAAGACCTTTTTCCAAGATTTGGCCAGTAAGGTGTACGCTAGGATTGCCTCATGGAAGAATCGACTGTTGTCTTCAGGTGGACGGATTGTTCTTTTAAAGTATGTGTTGTCCTCTATCCCTTTTCACTTATTGGCGGCGGTGTCACTTCCAAATCCATTTTGGCTACAGTAGAGCGGTTGTTTGCTAATTTCCTTTGGGGCACGGCTGGGGGTGTCCCCAAGCGTCATTGGATTTCTGGGAAGGAGCTGTGTGCTGCTAAGGAGGAGGGTGGGGTTGGTTTTCACTCCATGGTAGATGTTGTAAATTCTTTCTCGGTGAAGTTATGGTGGTGCTTTCGACAGAACTCATCTCTCTGGGCCAATTTCATGATGGCTAAGTATGCTCCCAAGCGTCATTGGATTTCTTGGAAGGAGCTATGTGCTGCTAAGGAAGAGGGTGGGGTTGGTTTTCACTCCATGGTAGATGTTGTAAATTCTTTCTCGGTGAAGTTATGGTGGCGCTTTCGACAGAACTCATCTCTCTGGGCCAATTTCATGATGGTTAAGTATGCTCCCAATGCTCATCCAGGTATGGTGGGTACTTCAGTGGGGGTGTCGTCCACATGGCGTAGGATGCTTTAGGTGCGGGACTTGGCTGAGCAACACATCACCTTTGTGGTTCGCTCGGGGAGTTCAAACATCTGGTTTGATAACTGGCTAGGGTCCGGGCCTTTGTCAAGTCGGCTAGGCAATGTCTCGGACCACAAGATCTCAGATTTCCTCATAGGAGGCTCATGAAATTTTCAGTTGTTGGCAGGATGGGTGCTTGGTGACATATTATCCGAGATTAGTCGATTTGCACTTCCGCAGATTGAAGAGGGGGTGGATGATTTGATGGTCTGGACCCCCACATAGTCTGGCATTTTCACACTAAGCATGGCTTTTGACTTAGTGCGGGCCCACTTGCCACAGTCATTTATCTTCTCCAGGGTTTGGCACCCCTCGCTTCTATTGAAAGTCTCCTTTTACCTGCTTCGACTGCTGAGGGATCGGTTGCCTTTGGATGCTAAGGTGTGTAAATTTGGTATTGCTGGTCCTTCGAAGTGCTTCTGTTGTGCCGAGGGTGGAGTTGAGACTCTAGACCACACGTTTTACGAGGGCAAATTTGCCGTAGCAGTATGGAACATGACTAGTTGGTGGTTCTGTTCGAGCTCGAATGTGTTTCTGTGCTTTGTTCACTGGATTATTCCTCCTTTGATCTGTTGGAATATTTAGAAGGCTAGGAATAAAGCACACTTAGAGGGGAAAGTCTACGGCCCTGGGGCTATTTCTAGTTTTGTCTTTGATGAGGTGTGAAATCTCTTCATTCTATTTCCCTGGGTGGCCCTGGGTCCCTACAAATTAGCCTGACTTTTATGCTTTCATCACCTCTGCTCACAAGCCAGTGTCAGCTCGCTTAGTGACATGGGTGAGACCACCACTGGGAGGGGTCAAACTGAACACGGACGGATGCTCAAGAGGCAACCCGGGGAGGGCAGGGGGAGGGGGAGTCTTCGAGATGATACGAGGCAGCTATTGCTTGCTTTCTCCACATCTTTCGGCAGCTGTACTAGCATCCAGGTTGAGGCGAGGGCCCTGCTCTTTGAGGTTAATTTGTGCCTTTCCCATGGATATGTGCGAGTGTATGTCAAAGTGGACTCACTGGTGCTAGTTCAAATATTGAAGCAGGCGTCTTGGTGCCCGTGGGGCATTGACACAGAGGTTCGCAATCTCCTCCAACTTTCATACTGCTTCATCAGTATCTCCCACTGTTTCAGAGAAGGTAATCTAGTGGCGGATTGCTTGTCAAATATTGGTTGCGATGACGGGGGTGACAGAGTCTACCATCAATTTACGGATCTCCCTGCTAGAGGCCGAGGGGTATTTAGATTGGATAGAATCGGTCTCCCTTCCATTAGAAAATGCTAGGTTTGTTTGATCTGTTTGGAGGTAAGGTCCATGTCCCTCTCCTTGGTTTCTCTTCTTTGACATAAAAGAAATAAAAAAGACTTATTTAAAAAAAAAACTAGCAAAATGATTAGAGTTTTTGTTGAATTCATCAGCTAACCTTTCTATAGGTTCCTCTAAAGATGATTTAGACTTGTTAGCTAATCTTTCAATTGTTGGCTCCCAAGATGGCTTAACTTCATATTAGACACTTAAAGGATGGAAATCATAAAAATTAGGCAAATCACTATAAACACATTGATTATGTCAACCGCAATCATAAGAATTAGCCCGGGTTAATATTGATCAAAACAAGAATCATAATGGTCAAATTCACCAAAATATTCCACATTTCGCATTTGCATGTATTGATAATCAACATTATATCCTTTAGGCAAAACACGATTCATATCAATGCTTGTAACTCGAGTTATAGACCAAATAGTAAAATGTATCATGTCCTCCAATCCGTTCCCTCCTTGTTTCTTTATTGTATCATCATTTCCACTTCATATCAACTTCAAATCATCAATAATTGTTCAAATGACTTGGCACTTAACTCCAATTGATGATTGAAATGTTAAAACCTACAAAAACATGAAGTTTTCACCACTTAGCACTATCAATATGCAATTTTCTCATTTTAACCAAAAGCAAAAGTCAACTAAAAACCTAGTTGTTCAACCCCTAAAATAGCTAAAACACACCAAAACCAACTTAAATAATTATATAAAAACATGCAAAATAGGCAATTATCAACCATCAACTAATGCACCTTGAAAATCACAAGATGTTGAATAATGATCAAGCTCCAAAAGCACTTCTTTGATTACCAAGAACAATAAAATACACGAAAAAAGAGCAATTACATTAGACAAAGCATAAAAGATAACACAGATAAAATTGCATTTTTGATATGGTATGCGAGATGAGTTGAATTTGCACTTATTTATGTAGTGACTCGGCAGATTTCCTTTAGTGAGGTACGTGTTTTCCAAGCCACAAGGGGTGGATTAATTTGGACCTTAATAGGTTTGCTTTTTCAGTTCTTTCCTCCAAAATATTGAAACATCTATTGTTTGCCTCATAAATTTTGATGAAATAACTTTTGAAATCCTAAAATTTATTAAACCCTACAAATTTGGCATTACCAATAAAACCAAAAAAGAGAAACTCAAATCTTACAAAAGTGACTTAGAAATTCTAGTGAAAAGATTGAAACTTACTATCTAGTTTTGGGTGAACTTAGGAGTTGTTTTTGTCAAAAGTAACTTAGTTCTGTAGATAACAATCTCGTAATAACATAATGTGAAATCATATACCTTTTCTAGGATTAGGGTTCTTTCCACTGAAATTCTCTCCATTGGTCTCTCAATTTATTCATATCTAAATTTATATAATGTTATAAAATTTTACGATTGTGTCTTTACATTTCTTTTGATCTATAGATCAATATATTAAAAAATATTTTTTGAGAATATTTTGACAATTTACATGAACTATTTGAGCGATGAAAAATGAGTCAAAATTGTGACAAAAATTGCAATCTTTAAAGAAACAGCAAAACTTGATCAATATCATATGAAATTTTATATATAACTAATACAAGTAATGAAATATATTATGAATGGAGTCCATCTATGAAAATAACTTTTTAAATCAATTTTATTAGGGTGTAGTAGAAAGAAGTTCTCTCTAATGCAATGGAGAGGAACCTAATCTCCATTTCTAATGTAGTCAATGCCACTTTGGACTTTTAATGCTAATATCTACTTCTACATTTTCATTATACCTCCCATTTTCTTTCTTCATTTTTTCATTGGCAATACAGTGATAACTTTTAGTATACGATGTGCATCAAATCTATTTAAAGATGAAAATCATCATAGACTTCAAAGTCCCAATTTGTATGTATATGTATGTATAAAAACATGTATGCATATATGCATGCACACACACACACATCTCTATGTATGTAAAATGAGAGGTGATGAGTTATGGCTAATTCCTCTTCCAATTTGACTTCATCTCATAGTGAAAAGGCATAGCTCGTTTTTCTCTCTCTCTTAATTTCTTCCTGGAGTCACATTGCTATGTTTTTAATCACTTGAGTTTTCTTCAGATGATAGTTAACTGCATTTCCTCAATGGGGGGAATGTTGCCAATGCAGTCATATTTGCCTTTTTGTCTACAATTTCAACAATTTTCTTTGGAGTTACATATGTAATAGTAAATCATAGTAAATTGTCCGGAGTTGTGTAACATTGCCTAAACTTTGTTAAATTATTTCAATAGCTCGCCTTCATCCCATACTACAATGCTCTTTCATCTCTCTTGCTTTTATAATGTTTCAATTTAAAGAACTTGAGAATGAGTCAACACATGTTAATTGTAATTATGACAAAGTTCGTTCATTTAACTAAACTAGTGATAGTGTGTATGGAGTTTCACAAATCTAGATATCATCTCCAGCACTTGGTAGCTAGAAATGAAAACCCATAGGTCTCCTAATAAATTTTAGAAGACCATTATGGAAATTGTCAAAACCCTCTTTTGGAAACTTTGATTCTTTCTTCCAAGAACTATTCTTCAAATTTACTTAAAATACCAAAACTTAGGCTGCATTTGATAAAATTGAAATCTGAATATGAAATCTAAATTTGAATCTATTAAATTACTAAATTATTAAGTATTAAATTTAATACATTTGGATGTATATCACATTAAATTATAAGTGAATAACTTATTACTTAATTTTTGAAACAATTTTTCCTTAGCAAATTCAATAGTACTTCATTAATTCAGCCATTCTATTTTTTATTTATAAATGTGTTAGAATATATTAACATTTGAATCCAATCTGAGTAGTGAATTGAATTATCAAATAGGACCTTAGTCTAAATGATCCTTTTTCTCACCATCTTCATGAAGACAACAGGGTGATTAATCGGCCTCTTTGCCACCAAAAAGGTGGCGGACAGCTTGGCATGGTAGCAACCACGGCTGCTAGAATCTTGCAACATCATCGCTACTGTTTCCTTGGATACTCACAACCGGCCAGTTCATGCTGGTTGTGAGATTAGAAATGGCTGGTTCCGACCACCCCTACCCCTTTTTAATTTAATATTTCATAAACTGTAAAATGTAGTGCATTATGCATAAATTGCTAGTTAACTATGCTATTTGGAACTTTATTTTGAATGAAAGCTACTTATTTTTTGTTCTTATATTGTTTTAGTAGGTGAAGAGCTTAATTAGAGAGAAAATAGACCAAAAATGTGGCTCAGAGAAGCAATAAAAGAAGAAGAAGTGAAGAGAAAGGAGTTTGGTAGGAATGACATGTTTCAGTATTTTGATAATAAGTTCAGCTACACAAATCAGATTGAGATGATTTTTGATTAATTTTGAAGAGAAGAGAATGATCTAACATCAAAGTCCACTTCTCATGTTTTCAAAGCCAAAAGTCCAAATTATTGAAGTATATTTTCATTGTGATGCTTTTCCAACCGGTTCTCTGTATTTAAAGCATATCTCAGCATCCAGAACTCCAAATTACATGATTTTTATGGCATTGAAAAGCTAATTCAAAGGACTGCACCTTTTATGTTTGGAAAAATTCCACTTTTTGTCCCCAAACTTTGGACTAGAGACACATTTCATCTTCAAAATTTGTGGTGCAACATATTTAGTACATAAATTATCAATTTTTGGACACATTTAGTCCAGAAACAAAAAATTGATCAATTTAGATGGAAAAGGGTCATGTGACCGATGTACAACCATTAAGGAAAAAAATCCCAAAAAAGAAACTAGCTTTTATTGGCTTCATTAGAAAAATATTATAAAAATATTTTTTGCCTATAACAAATTTATGTTAAAAAATATTACAAAAACAAATTTATGTTAACAAATTTATGTTAAAAATATTTTTTGCCTATAACAAATTTATGTTACAAAACTTCTTTTTCATGAGCATGTAAAAAATATTACAAAAATATTTTTTACCTATATATATATATATATATATATATATATATATATATGAAGGAAAGGCATAAATAGCTGGTTGCTTATGGGAAATAAAAGAAGCACATAGAGAATCCCATGCACAGCTAGTATTTTATTCGTTTCTAGAGAAGAAAAAAATGAAGCTATAAAGAGGTGGTAGTTTATGAACAAGATAAAAGAAAGTTATAAACAATTGGTAATTTTTGTACAAGATAAGGAAACAAAAACTATTAGCTATTTTGCTCTATTTCAGCAAAAACCAATGCTGATGTTGCATTTTATATTCTGCAAAATTTAGTAACAAAAATGCCTTTGTTCGGCAATTTACTTGTGCTGTGTATACAAAGGAGTAGTTCAATTAATCACCAAAAGCATTGTAAATACAAAGAACTATATCAACAATCCAATCGGGACAAATTGTCATCATTTCATTAATAAAGAACTAAAATAACGACCACATGGTGGTCACGTGACCCTTTTCCATCTAAATTGATCAATTTATTCTTTCTGGACTAAATGTGTCTAGAAATTGATAATTCATGTACTCAATGCATTGCATTACAAAGTTAGGGGACTAAATATATCCCTAACCTAGAGTTTGGGAACGAAAAGCGGAATTTTCCCTTTATATTTTGTTCAAGAGCTAATTCAGTCTTGTTGACAATCCATGCATGGACCCATATTGACTCGTGGGTAGATCCCATATTTGGTGTCGGATAATGAAAGGGGACTTCATGCTAGACATTCTCAGATTTTGATGGTTTGTGAGTGTCGAAACAAGTCAGGAGCCAGACTTAGGGCCAGTCTTTGGGCCAAACTTCATTGGGAAACCTACTCAAACTCTAGTTTTGGCAACTTTGCAAGACCTATTCATATCATATTTGGGATACAACTTTGAGAGACGATAAATAGGAGCATTCTAGGTCATTTTTATGGAAAAAAACCTAGGCTAAGCTTTAGTTCATCCATTTTACATATTTTTCTTGAGAGATTATGAAGAAGACATGGAAGAGTCAAGAAGCAACCAACATCGGAACTGAAGTTGGACAAATGGAGAAGCTTTCTTTACTTTATTCTTTGATATTCTCGTTGTTTCTTAAATTCTTGGTTTTAATTATGAATATGTTAAACTAACTCCATCCAAGGGTCAGGATTTTGTGAAGGATTTTTGATTATTTATTCTAGTTAATTTCTTGAATTTTGCATTGATTTATGTATCTTGATTTAATTCCATATTTGTGTTTGGCCATCATAAATATGCTTTTAGGGTTTATGTTGAATTGAGACGGAATATATAACCATGCACTAGATAGATAAACATACGTAGGCTAAACACAAGAGTACGTCAGAAAAAAAAAAGTTGGAAGCACAAGCAATCACCAGTTACCTACAACCATCAAAATATTCTGCTTAAGTTCTAGGGTTTACTTTGCTCTGCTTGGCAGCCATGGCTGTCCTCCGGCAGACTTCCGGAGGTTAATTCGCGCCAAACTCTAGACATGTAATTATTAGCTGGGTGCAGAGGCGGATTTCCATAGAATCTGGGCAAAGGGTATCTGGTATGTTCTTGGGGTGCCAATGATGGTGTTTAGGTGGTCTCCAGCTTTTCATGTCGATCGGGAGCCGATGTTTGTTCTAGTATGGTATCAATAGCCAAAGCTACCGATTCACTACTTAAATAAGGAGTGTCTTTTCCAAATTGTTAGCTGTTTAGGCAAGTCATTATTCGTGGATGCCGCTACTGCCGCTGGTTCTCGTCCTAGTGCAGCGAGAGTTTGTGTTGAAACTGATTTGAAGAAATCTTTTCCTAGCAAAATTTGAATTGGTAATGGGGATCATGAGGATTTTTGGCAGAATCTAGTTCCAGAAGACATACCAAAATATTGTTCTCATTGTTTTTTGGCAAGGACATGATCAGAGCATGTGTCATCTTCTTCATCCAGAACTTCGGGCAGAAAAGGAAGACAGGAAGGACACTCGTGTGGTGTATCAGCCCAAGACGATGGTTTCTGCCCCTAGCAAATTGCAGGTTCAGAAAACACCTGCTGAGGTCTCGGCAATACCAGTTTTGATTGCTGCTGCTTACACAGAGGTTTACCAGATGATAGAAGAGCAGAATGTTGGGCCTGTCTCAGTGGGGAAGAACAGTGTGGGACCTGCAGGTGGCATTGCTGTGCTGAGATCGAGTGCGACTACTGTGATGACAATAGATGTTATGGGAGCGACAGTTGAGGAGTTGTATAACCATAAATCGAAGTTGGGTAGTGACGCTGTTAATACGACTGTACTTCCTGGAGTTCGGTAGATTCTCCAATTAAATTGACAACTTCTCCTGTGGTGGTCGCGACTGGTAATACTCCTGTGACTGGTGAGAGGGGTGGTAATTACCATGATGGCATTGCTGGGGCAGAGGTAGGCGTAGTGGTAGAGGAGGAAGAGGTTTTCACTGCAGAACAAAGGGCTGGGAATTTATCTCCACATGGTAAGTTGGGAATTGCACAAAGGGACATTCATTATTTGGTTGTGAATATCTTTAATTTAGATCCTATTATTCAGCAAGTTTAGAACAATGTTCAGGACGATGAGGGCTATTAAAGGATTATGCAATCTAAGCAGAAAGGTATTCAGGCCCAATTTCCTAGTGATCGATCTTTATGCTTCAATTCAAAAATATCCACAAACTCTTTTGCTGCATTGTCTGATGATTAATTTCTTATTCTAGAACATTCGGGGTATCTAGCATGTTCTAAATCTTCGGCAGTTAAAAAGTTTAATCATCGAATATTCCATTCAACTAGTTGCTACTTGTGAACCTAAGTTGTCTCTAATCGATATTCATTCGATACATTTGCAGTTGAGTATGGATAGATGTGCTGCGAATAGTGAGGGTTCTCTGTGAGTGTTCTATAAGAACAACCTCAAACCCAGCCATTATTTCATATTTGGCTAAATGAAAGGCACTCTTGTGGTGAACAAGGCTTACAACTTCAGAGCATCTGCTATCAAAAGGTAAATATATTTGAATTCTATCAATTAAAGGTTATGAAATTTTTTTTTCAATATTCCTGGTTACTAAAGAAAACATGGTGGAATAGAAACTCTAAAGCAACAAGAGAACCATCAACCAATACTTTTTTTTTTTGGGCAAATCACCCATCAATCTCTAACTATAAAAGGTTAAAAACAAATAATTATTTAGTAATCAAATCCTTGTATTTTCTGTATCATATGATATATCCTCATGAACCAAGCTACAGAACTATTCCAGGTAATCTGATATTCCAAAAACTTCACCTGTAAATTTTGAATTATGACATAGAATTAAAGATTCAATTGATTTAACTAACTAATATCATATAGAGAAATTGGGGGACTGAGGCTGCTAGCACCATTCTTATACTGATAAAATATAACATTAAATTTCCTAAGTCAACTAATTGAATAGCTTAGAAAGTAGCTTAAAATACTTTGGGAAATCGGCTAGCAATAAACGTGCTTCGGTTAGAACCTCACTAACTGATTCACCGCCCAAGGCAAAATTATTTTGGGAATTCATAATGTACTTTTTCACTTCCAAACCTGGCATTAGCTACTTATCTAATTGGTTGTTTCGTTTAAAATATTTTACCACTAATCTAATGGCCCATTGCAAAAATTAGGTCGGTCGATGGTTCAAATTTAATTTCCCTTCTAGCCGAATACTATGTATTTCGGTGCTACATCCACATTCAAAGAATACAAAACCTGAACTCATGTACCGGTGTGATAGTAGTGAAAGATTGGAGATTGATGAACTTAATTACATATTCTTGGAGGTTACTTTTTTCACTGTTTGTTAAACTTTGATGTAAGACTTCCCTCTTTTAAAGGCAATTATGACCCACATGATTGATTCTAAAGTGAATAATATTTTGATTAATTGATTGACATTTTATCACTAATGAATTAGTATCTCCTATTGGATAATAATTGATATCTTATTTAATTAGTTAATCAATCAAATCAATCAATTAGTCAGATATATTATTCTTAGTTATGAATTATGACAAGATTTCTTTGATAGAAGGAACCCTAGATATTTTGGCATTTGCCTCTAAGAGTCCCTAGTCTAACTTCTTCTTCTACGTAGAAGCTCCTTAGTCTAACTTCAAAGAGACATGGAGGGATCAAACATAGAGACATGAAGGGATCAACATGTGCTTGACAACAATGATTAGAAGTAAATTTATTTAGATTTCGTTGCATAGTACATTTATATATACATAATTAGTATAACACTTGAGTCTTAGGGATCATGGATGCAAGAAACGATTTGCAAGATGGAGACTGGTGAGGATCTTCAGTCTGCAATAGTTGGAGTTCTTTGGTCCTGGTTTCTTTTTTCTTTTTTGGAAAAGAAATTTTATTGATATTGCTTGGACAATCATACATAGCGACACAGCAGTTACTATTCAGGGTAATACTCTTGAGCTAAAAAAAAAAAAAAAACCCTATTGCCTGCACAATATCTACACAACCAATTTACGAAAAAGACTAGTTACAGTTTTTTCTCAAAGGAAAATACTCTGCTCAAAGTCCAAGCCGAACTAAGTTGCCAGCTTTCCTTACCCTTCCAAACTCCTCTCCACCTTAATAACATAGCTTGAACCTCAGCAACGATCTTGCCTACAATCTGATCTGAACTCAGTTGCCTATTATTAAAAATTCGCTGACACCAGATAAAGTACAGTGTTGCAGCAAGGATAGCCTCATAAGTTGTCCCTTAAAAGAATTCCCAATCGGGTGTAGACAATGCCAGAATATCTCATTTGACCATGGATAAGAACTGTAACGACCAGATTTACACTTTGGATTTGTTTCCAAATTCTAAAGGTCACAAGACAAGCAAAAATAAAAGGTGGTCACGGGTCTCTACATTTTTAGAACAGAAAACACAAGAGTCCTGCAGATTTCGTTTTTGCCCACAAAACTTCACACACACACACGTGTGTGTATATGCATGCATGCATGCATGCATACATATATATATATATATATATATATATATATATATATATATATAGCGGTTTTAATCAACTTTTGCTCTTCATTTGGATTGCTTTTTGATAATGAAGTTGCATAACTAATTGAGCACCAGGTGACATCACAAATTGAGTGAATCAGAGAATTAGATACGTACTAACCTAATTACAACACATGTTTATATTTGAAATTTTTCAAAACACAACTGGACCGCAAATGCATTTTTATCCATTTCAACCCTTTCAGGTACAAAATTAGATAAAACATAACATCATCTCAGCAGTTAACGTGCATACACAACAGGATATATGGACTATTAATTGTTTGATGTTCAACCAAATAGATTAATTTAATTTACTCGATTGCTTTAGTTATTTCATATGTGCTTTTCTTTTTCTTTTTAATCAACAAACATTCTCAGAAATGCATCTAAATGAATTTCTTTATACCAAATGATAAGGGTTTATTTTACGTATTTTTAAGTGCATTTTATTAGTTAATTTTGGTTTGATTATTTAGTTTTATAACTAAAATAACTAACGTTTTGGTAAAAGTTTACATTTTATGTTAAAGTAGCTAACATTGCATTTCTATTGATTTTAATGGTAAAATTTCATTTTCATGCAGGATTAATGATTCAATCACCAAAGGATGTCAAATGAGGTGAAAATTAGATAATTGGTGATGAATTCAAGTGGTTAAAAAAGAAACGAGGTAAAAAACGTTTAAGTGAAGAAATGCAGTTCAAGACAGTTTTGGCACTCTTCGATATTTCGACTATCTCTGGAGCTACACTTATCAGATTGAGGTGATCTTTATACAGACTACAAAGCTCCGATTTGGATAATTCTTAAAGCATTGGAAAGCTAACACAAAAGGCTACGACTTTTGTGGTTTACACAGAAACTAGTTCGGCCTCCATCATAGAGAAAATCACAGTTGAAGCGAGGCCAAAAACACAGAGTTGAAAACGTGGGTTGATGCCGCGTTTTGTATAGACGCGTTTTGTAGCCGAAAAATCTGCAATTTGCTCAGCCATTTCGATTGTGTTCAGACTACTTTCCAGCTATAAGTTACAAGGGAATTCGATGCACATGCTTCAGAAGACAAAAGGGCAAGAAAGGTGGCTTATTTTCAAGTCAAAAAAATTGGTTATTGACTATCTTAACAAATCTCAAATTTGGGAATCAAAGGGTGGAAAATTTGACCAAGAAAAAGGAGTTTTGGACCAACTTTTATGCAGAGACATTTGGGGAGGTCTGACATTATCATACGGGAGAAGCTTGAAGAGTGCAGAAATGTAGTTCTTCCATTTCCTTAGTGTAGGATAGTTTAGCTAGTTAGTTTATCCTTCTTATTTATTAGCTAGATGAAAAAGAGGTTGGAGGATGAAGAAGGCAAGAAGATGAACTCACTTTCCAACTTTTTATCTTTTGTACTTGATTCCAAGTTTAGTTAATATACAAGTTCTGAATTTTGTGTTTATTATGTATCTTTAGAGTTTATGCCTTGGGTTGGGTTGAAATTCCTATGATTGTTAGTGTTCATTATTTGGCTATTTGATTGCTATTTTTTGAACAAGTTATTTAGCACTTTATCTCTTTAAATCATGATTAATCTGGTACCATTAGTTGTAATTATGTAAGATGTTATTTCTGCAATGAAAATTGAGATTTAACACTGGTTCAATAAGTGTTAAACATAGGGAGTACACTCACGAGAGTAGAGGTGCACCTATGTGGTTTTGATGATTAATTTCATGTGATTTTATTGAAGAAATGAACTTGTAACTAATTTCATAATCATGAGAATAGGTGTGGATTAGTTATGAGTATAATTGATTCACTACGAAAGTAGGATTCATATGTTTAAGGAAATTACACCATAGCTAGCTTAGATAGTAGTATTCAATGATCCAAATATAGCACTTGCATGAGTAGTTAGGGATACCATAACCGAAGGAGCTTTCATTTGTTATCTTGTATAAGTTTAGTAGGTTTAACTTGTTATATAATTCATTGATAGTCTAAATAATAGAGAAACTTTAGTAGTGCCGGTAATTGTTCATTCTTTCTCGTGGGATCGACCCGATATATACGTTAAACTACTAGTTGACCTGTATACTTGTAGTGAAACGGGTGTATTTCGGATTTTTAACTTGTACGTATATTAAAAATCCCGTCACCAAAATTAAGATACCCATCATTATTATTTAATGAAAACACCAAAAATGACCATCGAAAAAGAAACAAGCCGTGCTAAAGCACAAGTTAAAATACTAGTTCTCATAGGAGTAATTATAATTCAAATTATACAGCAAATAAGCAAACAAATATTTGAAACTTAGTAGAATCGTCTTTGTCTGTACCTCAATCCTTCTTATTCATATCTCCAAATATCTCATAAAAGTAATATTTGAAACTCTTGATATATTCCTCTTGGAAACACATACTAACCACTACTCCACCGTGAAGGTCACCATGAAGAACAAAATCCCCATCCCCATTGTGAGATGCTTCAACCATGCCTAATGATTTCCCCCAGCCAAAATCTAGGCCATTGAATGGGAACGTCAACCAGCTTGAAATGGTGAGGTTAGGATTGCCGAGATATTCCATATAGTCATGTCTTTCTTGAAATTTGGATAAATCTGTTTGCATCTGCAGAAATTCAATCTCGGAATATAGAAATTCACTTGTTACTGCTAGGATGGTCTTCCTTATCTTGGCTGCTGTATTAGCCAATGTACCTGTTAACAAGTTGCCAGAGAAATCCATGGATCGGATATCAAGAATTGCATTACCAAAATATCCAACAGGCAATGGTGGTTGAATAAGTTTGCGAAAATTAATTGGGAAGGACAAGACTGTAGGCTGTTCATGGATGAGTAGTCTGGCCCTGCATGCACACCGCCACAGGTGTGCCGAAATCACCTCAAATGTGCTATAGGGCCGTTTCATAGCGGGAACTATGCCATCACTGGCAAGACTCTTCAAAAACTCAATTTCTTTTGTCGATAGTATTAGCAAATCTATTGAAGTTTTCTTCTCTTGTTGGATTTTTGCACTTGTTTCCCCGATCACTATTGGTAATGGTAAATGAGGATTTGCAGCGTGCGAATTCACATCTATTCTTTCTCCACCACTTCTTGGAACCCTTGAATCACCTCGTAGAACTCTCCTGTCTAGGAAAGGTTTAGTGAAAATGCTGTTGCCACTCACTAAGCGAGCCCATTCTATAATGAAGTGGAATGCACTCTGTCCATCAGCAATTATATGTGAGATGGCTATGCCGAGAGCAATATTCTCATCTTTGAATTTTGTCACTTGTATGACCAACAATGGGAGATTTTTCATATCATTGTAGTTCAGTGAAGGGACAAGATTATGAAACAATGGACTTGGTGACAAATCTCCTATTTGATCAAGAGTTTCCCGACAAACGGCTTCAAGTAGTTGAGCTCCGGCGGAATTGCAATTTAACTCCATTCGTCCGCCTTCCAATAGCACTATCCGTCCTGCTAAAGGGTAGAAGTGCACTAGAGCCATGGCCAACGAGCTCTTTAGTTTATTAATGAGGGAGCCATCTTGTGTGAATTGTGGTGGAGGAGGTTTGTAGAAATGAACAGTGGGAATATGGATTAAATACCCAGTTTGATCAAATAGACTCAATGGCATATGACCTTGGAATGTTGGTGCAGATGGCTTTACTAAGTAAGAATTTTTGAACGTAATGTTCAATTTTTGTTCCATTTTGACAGGAAATGGGGATAGCAAAGGAGTAGCGTAGCAAAGGAGGATTTCAGAAGTCGGGAGTTTTTACTAGTGATGGTAATATGAAGGGTAAAGTACATCATAGCTTACTAAACACACAACACAATTGGGGCTAATGGGCTGTATGCGAAATGTCCAAAATAACCCTTCAAAACACTTTCAGAAGTTTAATGGGTTGTTTGGAACCAAAAAAATGTTTAATGGACAAATGAAACTTTTGAAAAATTTAGTGATCTCCAGTGAACTTTACCCTAATAAGAATAAATGGTCACAAATGATTTCGACTTAATAGATGGTGATGAAATTTACCCAATTTCTTTACAACCATTTAATAAATGGATCTAAATGGATTAAATAAAAAAATCATTATTTATTTATAATCTAAATGTTATTTAAATATTCAATTATTCGTTTAAATATTTTTGTTATTTTTTGCTTTACCATTTATTTTGTTTTAAATATTTTTGTTATTTTTTTTTGTTTTACCATTTTTGGTACTATATTACTTTTTTATGTATGTGTTAATTTAGTAGGTTCATTTGGGTGAGAAAAAGAGCAAAGTACTTAGTTTTTTATATGAAAATTTTGAATAGTTGTAAACTAGTTTTTCATTTGTTAGTTTAGTACAAATATGAGTAGCACAAAGCTACAACCATGACTGGCAAAAATATTCAAAATCTAACAACTGACTCAACCGATCCACTAATTTGAGAGGTTGTGTTGAGTCAATTGAATATTGGATTAGTTTCGGGTTGGGTGAAAGAAACTCAAATAATGTTTGGGCGGTTTGGATTTTTGAGTTGAGTATCCACTTAAAAATGTAATATGCTGTAAACCAGACGATTCGTCCTAGGGAAATCAATTTCTTGTAGTACTAACATTAACTTTCATTAAAGGGCGTCACCAACATCCAGATCTCAAATCTGTCGGCATATCCTTTTTTTCATATCCTAGATTCAGCCCCTCCAATTCACATATTTGGTTATGTCAATACTTTGGTGCTTTTGTTTTTCATCGATCCGTAACCACCACACAAAAAAAAGGCAAAAAGAAAAAGAAATAAAAATCGGGCAAATTAGTCAATAAAACAGTATTTCATGAGGAAAAAATCTATCGAGGTGATCTAAACAAAATTTTGGTAGGATTTTTTTCTCTGGAAACCAAGTGTATATGGAGGAATATGTCAGCATGAGCTTATTACAGGTGTGTGGATTAAAACAAAGAGTGCTTGTATGTGTAGAAATGTTTTTGTGTGTGAAAATATGTGCATGTATGTGAAAATGTGTTTGTGTGTAGAGAAATTATTTTGCACGTGTAAATGTGTGTAAGAGGGTATTATTTATCAAAATGCATAAAAATATATGTTGGATCATATTTGAGTTAATGAGTTTGAAATAACCCAATATGACTCAACTTAAAATCAATCCACTTTCTAGTTGGACGGATTAGGTATATGCTATTTAAGTAAAAACCTAATACCAACCCTCCCAAAACCCGCCTAATCTACACAATTGTTAGGTTTAGCTATAATCTTGAATTTCATAGTTGTAAAAACTCATCATATTGTTAATATACCTGCTGCTACTTTATAATTCCAAAGAAGTTTTTTTACAGTGGAAAAGATTAAGTATAAATTAGTGAAGCACTCCATGGCTTTTTTTCCCCCCTATATCAAACTATAACGTTATTGTGATATTTGCAACAAATAGAAAAAGGAAAGAATATAATGCTAAAGCAAAAACTGGGGAGGATAAACATGATTTTCTTGAAGAAAAAGATTTAAAACTGTTAACTGAAATGAACTGTAACTGGTTGAAAACATCATAAGGCAGAGAAGTTGCAATAGTTGACACAAACTTTCATATATGGAAGTATTACAACACTTTCTTAAAACCTTTCTATGTTTTTAACGGAGTTAATATTAGCATTGATTGAATTCCTGAAAAGTAGCCATCTTGTCCAGAAATGCTAGTGTTGCATAAACTTAGTAGGGTGTGGCATCAATTCTGACTCTGCTCTTCTAATCATTTCCCACATCACCTGCACGTTTTATATCCACAAGTTTGTATATCATTTTGAAATTTAAAAGGCCCAACACCTGATAGTAACAAAAGTAATAAAAACAGCATTTTAATGCATGATCCTAGCAATGTAATACATAAGAAGTAATCGCCATCACTGTTACAAGCATCAAGCGAAATAAAGTCACAACTTTGTAAATTTCAACCATGTTTCACGAGCATCTTTTGGCTGAATAAGCCGTGAAAAGTAGATCAAAAGCAGACAACCGTAGTCCAAGTAAGATCATAATTATAGGCCTTGCCAGCACATGATAGTAAATGCAGTTCCGAAATTATCAAGGTTCAGGCATCTAGTAAAAGAGAAAAAAAATCCTTAGCAAGGAATTCACCAAGAAATGATCTTTGATACTAAAGTATAATGGATGAATAGAGCACTCGTCAATGTCTAAACTCAGTAGCTGGTTAAATTGTGATTGAAGGGACTCCCAAGAATAAAAAACATCAAACTGCTTGCATGCTTTTGCCAGAGAGTACACTATACAAATGCCTTTCCTACTATCCAGAGAGATTAAAATTATCAGACAACCAAAGATTCTTCCATAGCTCCAATTTGGATCACATATCTGGAATTACCGTTACTGTTGTTTAATATGAAGTATGTGAACAAGATTTCAATGTTGCTTGGTAGACCCTTGCAGGTTGATGCGGCTATCTCCGATTTTCATAGGCCATCTGTGGCTAGGGTTTTGGTTCAACTAGATACATATAAGCCACGTGTTCTACGGATTTGGATTGGTCATGATTCTAAAGGGTTCTGGCAAAAAATTGAGTACAAGGTTTGGCCTGATTTTTGTCAACATTGTGGGAGAATTGGACAAAATCAAGATCAATGTTTTAAAAAACATCCTGAACTTCGCCCGGTGAAGGAGAGGAACGTGCAATCTAAGTCAATGTTAACTCAAGCTTATGTTGCAAAGATGTCAAAGGAAATGATTCCAGCTAGTGCGCCAGATAAATTGCATCATAATTCTGATTCCCTAGATGGGCATAATGAGCTATTGCATTGTGACGACCCCACCTCTCCTTAGAGCGTACCCAAGAGTTTGACGGATTATCTGTCCAACTCTCATCAGGATTCACTCATTAACGTTCTTAAAATAGCCGTTCAAGCCTCGAAATTAAGATTACATTTCAAACTTAATTTACAAGCCAAGAGTAAAACATAAGATTACATTTCCAAAGATTCCAAATACATCTCATCTATAAAAGTACAAATGCGAGAGGTTATATGCATTAGTTCACGACTACTTGCTCCAGCCTCCACCCCTGTAAGGAAAACAAACTAATGGGATGAGCTAAAAGCTCAGTGAGGCTCCCAAACCAGCAATCAAGTAGATAAAACATATAAGTATCACATTTAACACTTTTCACACTTTGCATAGTAATAGTGCAGTCATTCAAGAAACAAATATTCAATCATTGGAAGGATACGTGCTCACTTAGAGCCATTCATTCATTCAATCATTCAGTCTCCAATCATTTTCCTTATTCCTCTAATATTTAAAAACATTTAACAATGAAAACTCCTTCAGTGTTCATTTCATTCAGTTAATCATTTCATTCATTGCATTTCATTCACTGGCTAGTTCTCATATTAAAGTTGCTTTTAAGTGTGACATTCGATTTAATTGGTGCTACTTGCTTGAACTTCTTAGCCTCACTGAGCGTTAACTCACTTCAAGTTGTTTTCCTTAACAGGCTTTGGAGGTGGAAGTTGGAGATTCTAGACTAGCGGTTTGTGGTTGAAGATAGCATATCTTTTGTATGATATTGGAAACTTTTGAAGTCTAAATTTTGTTATACTTGGGTATTTTGGATTGTAATTGTAAATGGTAGCCGTGGGAGTTTTGGATTTGTATATTCAAAGTATCTCTCAATTATAAGTCAATGGTTGACTTGTGGTTCTCTATTAAGCTAGAATAAGTGCGTGAGTCCTGACGAGAGTTGGGCAGGCGCTCCGCTGATACCCCAGGGTTCGCCCTAGGGAGAGGTGGGGGCGTCACATATAGTGCAATAAGGAAGAGGTAGGATACTTGGAGTTAGAAACATCTAGATGGTGACATGTGTCACCATAGCCATCAAGTGTTAACTTCTTTGACCAAGCTTTAATCCTATTTTGACCAAGCTTTCTTACCAATTATCCTTTCATTACTTATCTTAAACCTAATAAACCAACACAAGAGAAAGAGATTAGAGAAATTGGAAGCTAGAAATCACAAGGAAGTGACACTTGGCGAAGTAGGGACCAAGTTTTTGTTATAAGACACCTTTGACCAATCTTGTCTTACCATTTTCTTTCCTTTCTTGACTTAAGACCAAACAAAATAAAAACCAAGAGAAAAAAAAAAAAAAGAGTGAGGACCGTGAGCTTGAGAAGAAAAGGGAAGAAAAAGATCCATTCCAACTAGCTTCAATTTTGCTTGGACTTTGAGGGGAAAGGAAGAAGATAGCTTGGGGTGTCTACCAACCTTTGCTTGAGCTTGGAAAAAGGAGAAGTTTGGGTGAGTGGATTAAGTTTCATCTTGATTGGAAGGCCAAAGAGGTAAAGTGTTAGGTTGTTCTTCTTTCTTACCTTATGTTGAAAACAAGTTGAATTTTTGGATTCAAGGTAAGATTTTATGGTGAATCTTGAAAGACTATGATTTGATGATTTTTATGCCTTATATTTGAATTCTAGGGTTTGATTATGCATATGATTGTGGTGTGATTATGACGGCTATTTATTGTGATTATGGCTACATATGTATCTATGGTCATGTTGGTGATGAAACCCTATGGAATTACTAGATGTTTTGGGCTGAATTTGGGACAATGAGTTGGAGGAAAGTTGGAAAAATTGGGAGGAAAATTTCTGGTTGCTGGCTGAATGGAAGGGCTACAATTGCAGCCTTTGTTTCGAAATCTTCTTAATGATTTAGGCTTGGTTTTGCTCAAAATATGTTATACTACTTTAGCCTATAAGTGTGTGCTGAAATTTGATCAAAATCATGCATTTTAAGTGGCTTAAACCTCACATTTTTTTTACCAAAACCATAACTGGAATTTGTTCAAGCTGAATTAGCGATGGAGGGACCAAAACTGGACTGTTTACCCTCTTTTGTTGATGTAACTTTGGCAAAAATTGCTTTATTATTTGCTTAGATGTTGATTCATGTATGTGAGGCTGATTTGAGCAAAAAGACTGAGCTTTAAATGGTGAAATTGTAGTTTGCTTTAAGATATATTAGTTGTTGAACTTTCCCAGTGGTCACTGCACAGACTTGGGAAAATTGTCATATCTTAGTGTATGAAAATCCAAATTGAGTTCTACTTCTTGCGTTTGAAACTAGATTCAGGGTGATTTCTACCATGAAAATTTCAGAAATTTTCTCAATTCCTATGAATATCTGTGATTTTCCAAAGTTGACTGAATTTCCACACCTGTTCTATTTTCTACTGGATGAAGTAGCAATTTGAGGCTGGAATTTGACTAATTTGTGGATAGAATCTTACAAACGTGTCTCTGGGAAATTGTAATCCTTTGAGTTTATTTTCCAACGGTATAAAGTTTATAAATTTTGGACTTAAGAAACTTGAGATATGATTTTTCAAATAGTATCACACAAAACTGGAGAAAATTCTGTCCTTCGAAAGCTATTCTTGCTTTCATTTCCAACTTCAAGTTGGAATTGTTGAACTATTTTGAGCTTGATTTTATGATTGGAGTGGAGATAAATTGGTTGGTTTGGAAGTGTTTTTTGTCCCTTTGAATATGGTGGTTTGGAGTAGTGGATCTCAAGGCACTTTACATACTCGATTTTAGAACTTGAAGGTGAGGCCGAAAGTGCTCCTAAGGCAAACACTTAAGTTTGTTGCCGTAGTGAGTATTCCAACTGCAAGTCTCATGCTACTTGTTGTTCAAATATGACTTGTTACTTGAATTGACTTATTGCATAGGTGAGTGTGTACTTCATCGCACTTGACCTAACTTGACTGAATTCCTGTTTTACTACTATAAGTGAATTGTTTACAAGTGAACTGATATTCATTCGCATGAGTTGAAAGAAACGGTCTGGATCCTAAACCCCATCCGTTAGTTATCGAGTCGAGTCAGCAAGGGTTTGGTCAACTAGATAACGCACCCTGGGTCTACTGTTTTGTTGAGTGGAGTGTTATCTTTTCGACTAATTGGCATACTCGAGTATTACCACTCACTACTACTATGGAGTTCGGGCCCGGTAGGGGGTTGTTCAATGGACAGAGATTGGAGTTAAGTGATGCTCTATTGGACTTGTTATAATTCCATCATTGACGGAGTGTCAATAGATCCTGGATAAATTGCGATGGAACCTGCTCCCGAGAGCAGACTATATCCTTGTCGTAAATGTATATTTACTATACATTGTTAAATGAGTTATTTGGATATTACTTGCTCCACAGAACATGTGATCATGCCAACATGTGAATGTTGTAATGCCTAACTGTTTGTTGTTTTCTTGGAACCTTACTGGGCTTTTATCTGATCCCTTTATTTGTTTTCCTTAATAGGGTGCGAGACAAGAGGGAAAAGAATAGTACTAGTTTGTAATAGAAATTCTTAAACTTGTAATCAGCCGGCACTATATTAGGGTACTAGTTTTCAAGCTCTCATCTTGTAGTTTGTACTTTGATTCGTCCATTTGACCGATTTGTAGCATGTAAATGTTATTTTGAAGAATTTTAGTGTTTAGTAATTTGGTATCCAAAGAATAGCGAGTTCGAAAGTTGTAGCTCTCATTTTAAGTAATTGCAAATTCTATTTATACTTAGTGAAGTGATTGAACTACTTGTATCTCATTTCACTTAGTTGTATACCTATGTATGGATGTTTTGTGATGTTGGGTGGTTTGTAATATTTATTGGGGAGTTTCATGCTTATTTTGAAGTTAATTTTATCTTTGAAGTTAATGTTAGTTAGTGAGTCCTGACTAGAGTTGGGCAGACGGTCCGCTAACTTCTAGAGTTCGCCCTAGAGAGAGGTGGGGTCATCACAAGGCACGTGGTAATGTGCAATTCTCAAGTTCTTCATCAGAAGGGTTTCCACTCTCATGACATGCCCGCATCAAGTCACCTGGAGAGCGCTTTCTTCGATCCTGGAGCTGACTGACTGACATGACGCGCCTGCGTCAATAGGGTGCGTGGTAATGAGCAATTCTTGAGTTCCCTATCAGAAGAGTTTCGACCCTCATGACGCGCCCACGTCAACAAGGCACGTGGTAACTTTCAATTCAACGAGTCATCGGCAGAAGGGTTCCTATCATCATGACGTGCCCACGTCGTGTCCTAAGGAAAGGTAAAAAAAATGAAAAAAATTTTTCCCTTTCTTTTTTCTTCCTTTTCCTTTCTTTTTCTTTCTTTCTCTCTTCTTTTTCTTTCTTCTTTCTTTCTTTCTTCCATCCGAACTCCACCGCCACCAACCATCAACATACATCGAGTTCCACAATCATTTGCCCGTCACACGTAACTATCCACGAACCCCTCAGTTCTCAGAAAAATTTCGTTGTCCCTTTTACTTCATATTTTTGATTATTTATCTTTTACATTGGGGACAATGTAAGATTTAGGTGTGGGGGAGATAGCATATGATAGTATATTGAAAAAGTGCAAATATAGGCATTTTTGTTGAAAATTTTTGTTTGATTTTTTTTTTGTCGAATTTTATCCAATTTTTGCCTATCTTTATGCATACTTGTGGTTGTACCTGATAAACGATGGTTAAACATCTCAAATTTTTCTATTGATAAGATTTTACACTCGAAGGTGTTAAGTATGACATGATTAAATTTAAGGGTATCTCTTTGGTGAATAGTTAAGATTTTGTGATTTTTACACTTTTTGGTTAACTTCTCTAAATATTGTAAATATTTGTCTAACATTTTTTGTGCAAATTGGTTCAACTATTAATTTTAGTTCTATATATTTAAGAAATGAAGCGGGTTTGTGTGATTTTTAATTTTATTTTTGGTGCTTATTTGAATTGTATTTGGCTCTACTCTGCTAGATATCGTTGCCTAATAACCGAGAGTTTTCACCAGAAGTGTCAACTTTCGCGCCAAAAAGTAATGATAACTATGAGTATGTGGTCCTTTAGCGATAAAAGTTAAGTAACTGGACTCATTCATTTGGTAGATGTCGAAGTTCGCGTCAAAAGGATTGAATGGCTAAGGACTAAGATTTTTCTCCTAAAAAAAGTTAAAAGAGAAGAAAAAAATGAGAGCTTAAGTATAGGGATATTTAAAAAAAAAAAAATGAGCTAATAGTGAAAAATATGGAAGTGTTTGAATGAATTGTTAGCCCGCTGATCCATGAATTTTAATGTTGAGATTTTGCTTAATAGTCGAACGATTTGCCAATGGATGCTGGTTGAATATTTTATATTCTTAGATTAGTTAGTCATAAATTGAAAGAGTCCTTGATTTTGAAAGCTAACTAGAGAGATTTTTTTTTTTAAAATTGCCACTAATACTTGACATGTGTTTTAATTGTTTTTTTTTTGTGGCTAACCCCGTACACGGGGGCGGGTGCTACCCCGTATATTATTTATTCAAACTGAAAGTTACAAAAAAGCTTAAAGCCTTATCCCAACACAGAAACTGTGCCATCCGAATCTTTCTAATTGACGGCAAACCTAATCTATCCAGACAAAGCTCGCCATGAGCCAACTATGGAATCAATCGTAAGTGTTCATAAACCCTAATCTACCGGTCAGGGTGGGTAACTCCCACATTAGACAAAATATTCGCAACTTTGTTCGCCTCCCGGTAGCCGTGAGCTATCCGAGGAGAGTCACCAAGCAACTGCCATATATGCCAAACTTCCCTTCAGATGTGCCAAGGACACTGGAATTGCTTCTGCAGAACCCCCACCAAGACCAAGAAATCTAACTGGACTACCACATTGCCAAACCCCCTCTGAGCACACTCGCGAAGCCCAATCAGAAGGGCTGTAGTCTCCGCATGTAGACTGGAGGTTTCCCCAAGATAAGCCGAAAATGCAAATAGTGAACTTCCTGACGAGTCGTGTAGGACACCACCACCACCACTCGGACCTGGATTGCCCTTTGAGCACCCATCCGTATTGAGCGTCAGCACCCCAATCTCCGGCTCTGTCCATCGCACCAACTGAAAGCCAAAACCACCCACTAGGAGAGCCGACCAATCATATAACTGCTGAAATGTGTGTGCCCTAATATTGCTCTTAAATTGAATCTCCAATGGCATTTTAACTTCCCTAAATATGGCCTGAACAACAGCTGCTGGATGCAATGGTTTGCCTTCAAAGACGCCTTTATTCCTAGCCTTCCAAATATGCCAGCAAATGAGGCTAGGGAGGATAGTAAACATAAAATGCCTCTTCTTCGATTTCTGCTCAACAAACCACTATGCACCCGTTCGAGCACGCAGCAAGAACCCTGTACAGGTTACCCCATACACACTCTCAAAATGACCCCATACCTCCAATGCCACCTGCCCCATAGAGAACACATGTTCAATAGATTCGCAGGAAGGACTCTGACAACAAAGACACTTCGAAGGCATCTGGAAACCAAGCTGACATAGTGTATCTGCCAAAGGCAACCGTCCCATTAATAATCATAACATGAAGAAGGAAATCTTCAATGGAAGTCGATGGTGCCAGACGCGTGATAGAACAGCAGATATGTTGTGGGCCTGACGAACCTCTCCAAAAGCCTAGGCCAGCGTGAATTTACCAGATGTTGACGCCATCCATACCGCCTCATCTGCACGACCCTCTACCGGTACCAGCTGTTGTAAGATAGACGGAATAATCTCTTGTGGTAAAGCTCGAGATAGCAACTGTACGTCCCATTCCTCATTTGTGATAAAGTCCCCAAAAGTGAGACTCGGGATGACTATAGACCGAAGAAATAAAGCACCGCTGCCTAACCAATTATCATACCATAAGTGGCATAAACCCTCGTTCACCTGCCATAGCATTGACAACTCCACCTGTCGACTAACACTTCACATTTGTCTCCAAGTAGCCGTAGTGGATAACCTCAATGGAATTGCACATGGATGCTCCCCCCTACAGTATTTAGCTTGCAAAAAAGTTGCCCAAAGCGAAGAACCAGTCCAAAACCTCCACCAAAACTTGCACGAAAAGGCTCGATAAACATCTTGAAGTCTGTGAAATCCTGCGCCCCCCTCTTCCACCGGGTAGCATAAGTTAGACCATCATATCCAGTCTCATCCAGTGATCCCCACAAGAAATTTACATAAGCCTTTTCAATCATTGCGAATACCGAGCTCGGCAACACCGCCACCAAGAGCAAATGGAAGGGTATAGTGTGAGGACTCGAAAATCTATTATTTTTAAATCTCTAATTTTGGCTTAATTAATTATTTATTTGGATTTTTTGCCATGAATAATATTTTCTAGCCTTATTAGACCTATGTACATGGTATTATAGCTTCGTTATATTTTTAAAGTATCTCGTTTCAAAAATTATTTTCTTAGAAGCTTGTTTAGTGAAAAAGTGAAAACGCGTTTGGAAAATTTAACCAATTGGGAGTACATTAAGTCCGGAAAATTGGAGACATGTACAATGGTTTTAAAATAGGTAAATTTAGGTTTAAGTACTCAAGTGATAGTTAGTGGTACGATCGTTATAAGAATTTGTCGAAAGTTTCACTTTATCGCGCCTAAATTGGAAATATGCGTTTTCACGCTCGCGATTAATTGAGGGACTTTAGACCATTATTTTGGAACAATTACGAGTGAATAATATTTATATGAATATAAGTGCATTAGAGGTTTAGTGCACTAGTGATATAAACTCGAAAGGAATCGAGCCCAAAATGCACGCTTATACGCGCAAGAGAGAGTTGACTTTCGGCAAATTGTGGCCACACATTTAAGCATACTTTAGAAGCTTTATTTCAGCATATCACACGCCTCTTTCTTTCTCATTTGGCTGAAACATCAGCTGCAACAAAACAACTCCAAGTTTTGCAAATTCCATCTCCAAATCTTACACAAATCTTCATCCAATTCACACCCAACTTAAACCACACGTGGCTTAACACTTAAGGATCATTTGAGCTGCAAAGGGGACCTGAAAATCACAGTTTTACTGGAGTAAAGGGGGGGCCATAAATTCTGTTTAAACATCAAACCAAAGTAGGTAATGATCCAACACTCTAAACTTGGTTTATAGAGGTTGTTTAACACCTTTAACCTTGGATATTCATAGGGGTAGTTGTTATTGTTGGAAATTTGGAAGGTGGGCTCTATCAACTCCCCCCTTTGTCTTGATGGCTGATGTGATGATTGATGATGAATTTAATGTTGTTTTAGGGCTCAAAATGGTAGATTAATGGTGTATTAGTAGTATGAACTTCAAGAAATGCATGAGAGGAAAAGTTCCAATTCTGCCCCTGCTTTGAACGTATCTATTTCTATGGAATTTTGGATTGTAATGACTTATATATGATGTTTATATGTTGTATAGATGGTGTATAAAATTTCATTGAAAAATATTGAAGTTTGGTGGGTCAAATGAATTGATTTCACAAAGCTAGTAAACCTGGAACTGTTCCCGTAATGCTCTGACCAGCTTTTGTGTTTCGGCCATAATTTTGTGTTCCGATGTCAAAATTGAGTGCCGTCAGTGGAATTTGAAACTAGACATTCCAACCTTTCCGACGGTATAAAATTCACGTTCTTGATCATTTTTCCTTTTTCCTTAACTTGCATGTTTTCTTCTTGTTGATTGCAACCTTTTATTTTTAAGAAATTTATTTGTTTTGATTTTGTCTTTTTCAGGGTACAATAAGTGAACTCTCCATTCTTTCTCAAATACGGTTGGAAATTCATTACATTGCCATGGATTTGGATCGCGCAAGTCATAAAGGGAGTATTTTCTTTTACTCTTTATTTATTTTTCTTTTCTCCCATTGAGAACAATGTGAAGTTTAAGTGTGGGGAAGGAAATATTTGAACTTGCATTTTAATGCTATGTGATGATATTTTGTGGACTTAAATACTTAGAAATATTGAAATTGTGTTTGAATTATTTGCCATATGGATAATTTGCCTGAAATTGGGTTTGTTGGCAGGGAGTTTTCATCCATTTATAAGGGAAAACTCCGACAAAATTTTTCTCAAATCTTTTTCAATATTTCACGGTGGCCCAAAAAATTCTTCAAATTTTTGCATTCGTATTCAAAAAGAGCTAAATTGTTCCAACCTTAAGTGTTTGATTCTTCCAATTTTTGAAACTTTATGTGTATTTTGGAAGGTTTAGTTCTCATTTAACTTGGAAATGATTATTATGCAATTAGGATTTTTGCATTTTAGAAATTATATTTGGTAAAGTGAGGAAAATTATGTCTATAAATTTTACATGTTTAATGAGATTCTTTTCTTTATTTAATTTTACAAGTAAGTGATTGATATAATCAATAAAGGTCATACTCTTCCTTTCATTAGTTTTATATATTTTTTATGAGAAAAAAAAAAGAAAAAAAGAAAGAGAGAAAAATAAAAAAAAAGAAAAGAAAAGAAAAGAAATTAAATAAAAATTGTTCTGCTCCAATTATTCTTGTACCAAGTAACGGGGGTTGGCATCTACAAATGTCGACATTCGTGTAAAAAGGTATTCGAATTAGGAGTATGCATAGGAATTTAAATAAGTGAAATGTTGAATAACCGGAGATCTTCACCTAAAAGTGTCGATTTTCGCTTAAAAAGATATTCTCACTATTTAAGTAAAATTAGTGTAACTAAATCACTCTTAGTTGTAAAATTTTGAGAAAAAGATGATTATAGGAGAAGAAAGGCTATAAATTGACTATGTGATTTGCTTATTTGTGGAATTAAATTAGGGTGAGAGATTGAGTTTAACTTATTGAATTTAGGGTATAACTATCTTTCCTTTACTTGATATTATGAGTATTTAGTGTAATTTGAACAATTGCGTAATGATTATTTTCCAAGTTTTAAGGAATTAAATGTGACAAAAGTACATATATTGTATCACCTTTTGAATCATTGTAGTTGATTATGTGTAGATTGCTTGAGGACAAGCAATGATTTAAGCGTGGGGGAGTTTGATAAGTGACTAATTTACGTAATAATTATATGACATTTTTTATTTTTAGTCACTTTGGGTATATTATTGGAAGAAAATGAATCGTTTTGGCTATAATTGGTGAAAAATGCTTTTAAATAATTAAATGAGGTTTTTATCACTTTTTTTACTTGGATTTTGTGCATTTTGACAGTTTTGACACATTTTCGTATTTCGACTATAACTTAAGCTACAATGATCGGATTGAGATGATTATTAAACCAATTTGAAGATAAAAGATAGATCTACAACTTTGGTGAAGACATCTGAATCCAGTTTGAAGGTTTTCAAAATCAAAAAGCTGAATTACAGTAGCCAATTTCATTTGGTCGAAGCTGAAACAGGGCAGTGAGCAGTCAAGGGTATTTCGGTCATTTCTCAGCCTACACAGATCCAAATGAGGTGATTCTTGATGCATTAAAAAGCTAACTCAAAGGCTACAAGTTTCATGTTTCGGTCAAGAGCTAAATTAGCTTTTATCATCAAGAAAAGTTCAGTTGAAATTGACGTAAAATCGGAGCAGAGCTGGAAATTGAACAAAAGTGCACCAAAACGGTACTGTAGCAATCCGGCCGGAACTTGGCCCGATTTCTGGCCAGATTGTGGTCAAAGAAATCTGCTCTTTACGCGGAAAACTCAATTTCACCTCCACTAAATCACATGTAATGCTAGACATGTGAGAAACATTCCCAACTGTAAAAGAGAGGTGTAAACCTCACTTCTTGACCAACTTTCACCTTTATATGGCCAAAACTTGCAAGATTGAAGAGTGAATAGAGAGACATACGGGAGAAACTTGGAGTGCAAAGATGTAGCTCTTACACTTTCTGAGTAGTAGGGTAGTTTAGTTTAGAATAGTGTAGCTCTTCCATTCTTGTATATTAGCTAGATTATGATGAAAATGGAGATGAAAAAGGAGGAGTTGAAGCTCATGTGACAAGGGTTATCTCTTTTCCAACTCCTTATCATTTGTATTGGATTCTAAGTTTAGTTGATATGCAAGTTCGAGATTTTGTATTCAATATGTGTCTCTAAAGTTTATGCCTTGGGTTTGGTTGAACTTTCTATAATTGTTAGTGTTTATTATTTGATTATTTGATTGTTATGATTTGAGCAAGTTATTTAGCACTTTTGCTCTTTAAATCATGATTAATCTGGTACCATTGATTGTGATTATTTAAGGTGTTGTTTCTGCAATGAAAATTGAGATTTAACACTAGTTCAAGAAGTGCTAATTAAACATAGGGAGTACACACTCACGAAAGTAGAGGTGCACCTATGTGGTTTTTAGTGATTCATTTCATGTAATTTCACTGAAGAAATGAACTTGTATCTAATTTCATAACCATGAGAATAGGTATGGATTAGTTATACGTATAACTGATTCACTATGAAAGTAGGATTCAAATGCATAAGGAAATTACACCATAACTAGCCTAGATGTAGTACTCAATGATCCAAATATAGCACTTGCATGAGTAGTTAGGGATACCATAATCTAAGGGGCTTTTATTTGTTATTTTGTATAATTTCAGTAGGTTAAATCTATTATAATTTATTGATAGTCTAAATAATAGAGAAGCTTTAGTAATACCGGTAATTGTTCACTCTTCCCTGTGGGATCAACCTGATATATACCCTAAACTATTAGTTGACCTGATATATACCCAAATTCAATTTTTTTAATTTGTACGTAATGTAAATTACCTGTCAAGTTTTTGGCGTCATTGCCAGGGATGATTTGGCAATATCGATGTGAAGAGTAACTTTATTAGTTTAGACATATTATTAGTTATACTGTGAATGTTATTTTCTGCTATTTTAGTGTTTTATGTGTGTATGTGTTTTATCATCTATTTTTCTTACTAATCTTGCTCTTAAGTTGTTTAAAAGTAATTTTAGGTGATGAGGAGGATAGATCAATTTGGAGGGCAATGCTTGAGAAGTGGAAAATTAGCAATGGATGGTTACCAAGTGCAAAACTCCTTCAATATAGGTAACTAAGAATTTACTGAATCTATGTCTTTTGAAGATGGTTTAAGGTGCTTAAAGGCTAAATTTGATGTTATGGTGCTACAAGTTCAAATGGACACAATTATGCATGAAATTGAGCAAGGGAGGAATGTTAATGTTTTTAATTCTTATCATGTGATTTGTGACTTGTGTGGAGATTATCATGCTACTAATACATGTATGCAAGCACAAAATGTAGATTATTATGATGAATTAGAGCATTACAATCCTTGTTTTGATCGATATAGTGCTAATTGGAGCAATTCTCCTGCTTATGGTTGGGATAATCAATGTACATATAGTGATTATCCATATTTTTATGATTACCAACCTGAAAGTATCCAATATGAATCAAAACCATCTTGGGAGTTGGTAGTAGAGAAGTTAGCTAATGCACCTCTACCTTGGGAGTTAGAAAGTGAACCATTAGCTAATGCTTCTAATGCATCTTAGGAGCTAGTTGTAGAAAATTTTTCTAATCAATTTGATTTAGCAATAGAAAAGCTAGCAAATGCAACTTCTGACCGTTTTGATAGGATTGAGGAAAGAATAGATGAATTAGCTTCTCACTTTGGTAGAATACATGAGCAATTGAATGCATTGTGTGAAGTTATTTCCTCTAATACTTTGCAAAATGATCCTAGCATGAATGGTGGAAATGTTCTATGTGAAAATGGGTTGCATTTTGATCAAAATTATGATTCTAACTTGTGTTTCAATGAGGAAATATCCATTTCACATAATAATATCTTTGAAGCTAACTTTGAATCTCAAGAAGTGAGCTTTAATGACTTATTTTTCACCCCTCTTGAGGAGTGTTTAAAAAGTACAGGTTTTAAAGGTATTTCTACCCAAGATACTCTCATGGCATTTCCTTTGGTGAATTCTCAAGTGGTGCATATTCAAGGTAATATCTATGAAACACTTGGAATATGTAAGTCACTTTTATTTCTCACATTATTAGATCATATGACTTTTGCTTTAAAGTCACCATTTAATGATCCATCAAGGCTTAAAATCGTGGATTATTCGTTAACTAAACCTCCTTGATAATGAGGTGATATAGTCAAGCTAATGACTATAAGAAGCACTTATTGGGAGGCAACCTAACGATTTCTTTTTTTTAGTAAGTTTTAGTTGTTTAACCAGTGGTTTTGTATGTTTTGTAAGTGGCAATGGCATGGATTCATGCAAATGATTTCAATGACAAAAGTGTCTATATTGAGGCAAAAAGGAGTTTTCATGTTCAATTGCTGCATTTCATGCATTTAAAGTGTTTCATGTTAAAATTATAATCATGCATGATCATGTTAAATTTGGGTTTTATTCAAAGAATATGAAAGCAAGTGGATACTAGTAGAATGTAGAAGGTTGGCCAAGCAAATTTGGAGGAAAAACTGCAGAAAATAGCTTTTTCTACAGCAAATCCGGCCATAAATCCTGTCAAATATTGTCCGGATTGAAGGCCGGATAGTCAGGGGAGAAAGAAAAATTTTTTTGGGCTCACTGGCTAGTATCCGGCCGTAAATCCGGTCAGAAATCCGGCCAGAAACTGGTTGGATATGCAGCAGCCCAAAAAAATTTTTTTTTGCCCAGAATCCCTTCAGCAATCCCTCCACGAATCCCTCCAATTTGTGGCCGGATATGAACAGTAACCAGCGTAAGATGAATCCGTTTCACGGATTCCTCACAATTTTTCTCCCTTCTTCTTCAACCCAACTCACACACTAACACCTCAAACACACACCACTCACTAAAACACCACTTTTCACCATTTAATCTTCAAATAACCTTCACCAAATTACTTTCTCTCATCCTCTAGAGTGAATTTCATAGTTCATATTTTTTCAAAAACAACTCTAAAGTGGTTTCAATCTTACCATTAGTTAGGGTTCTACCTTCTTGAAATCACTCAATTGAGGTCAAATTGGGGTAAGTTTCTTGAGGGCTTTCACATCTTATTCATCACTAAACATCACCTACCCACTTTGAGGTAACAAATCTTCACCTAACTTTGTTATTTAAATTTTGCCATGATTGAATATTTTCTATTTTTAGGCAATTTTTAATATGTGAAGTTAGATGTATTTATTTGAGCTTATTGATACTATTGGTGATTGTTAGTGATAAATATATTTTGTGATTTGCATTTATTGTATTTATTTGGTGAATTCTTGCTAGTTTTATGCTTAATTTGGCTTGGTGACAAAGTTGCATATTAAGTGGCCAATGTAGCATTTTAATTAGCTTAGTGGGAGTTTTTGATATTCATGTGAGTAATTTAGATTACCTAATGAATGAAAAGGTGCTTGATTGAATGATTTCTTGAATTCTTAGATAATTCTAAAAGAAGAGGTGAATTGAAGATGGCCTTAATTGATGAAATTCATAAATGCACTTATAATTTTTGTGGTTCAATAGTTTTTAGTATTTTCATGAATTCTCACGAAGGTCATGTATATTTTGATTTGGTGTGGTTGCCTCTATTTTGAGATTACTTTTGTACTTGAGGGAACTTGATCATTGATGGCAAAATGTGTAAATGGAACTTACTTTTTCATGATGGTGGATTTATTATGTGAAATTAGCTTCCCTTTGCTTTGGATACTAATGCATATATTTGATTAGCAAAGATTAGCTCATTTCATGTTTTTATCCCTTGAACATTGTATGGTTCCACATGCTTGATCATTTTTTCTTTTTCCTTGAATTGCATGTTTTTGTTGATTGCAAACTTTTATTTTTAAGAAGTTGATTTGTTTTGATTTTGTCTTTTTCCAGGGTATAATAATTAAACTCTCCATTCTTTTCCAAATAAGGTTGGAAATTCATCACTTGACCATGGATTTGGACGGAGGCAAGTTCATATGAGTATTATATTTTTTTACTCTTTATTTATTTTCCTTTTCTCACATTGAGGACAATGTGAAGTTTAAGTGTAGGGAAGGAAATATTTGAACTTGCAAATACTTTCTATGTGATGATATTTTGTGGATTTAAATGCTTAGAAATATTGGAATTGTGTTTGAATTATTTGCCATGTCGCTAATTTGCCTGAAATTGGGTTTGTTGGCAGGGAGTTTTCATCCATTTATAAGGAGAAACTCTGTAAAAAATTTTCTAATATTTCACTATGGCCCAAAAGTTCTTTAAATTTTTGCATTTTCATTCAAAAAGAGCTAATTTGTTCCAACTTTAAGTGTTTAATTCTTCCAATTGTTGAAACTTTATGTGTATTTTAGAAGGTTTAATCCTTATTTAACTTGGAAATTATTATTATGCAATTAGAATTTTTGCATTTTAGAAAGTATATTTGGTAAAGTGAAGAAAATTATGCTTATAATTTTACATATTTAATGAGATTTCTTCTCTTTACTTAATTTTGCAAGTAAGTGATTGATATAGTCAATAAAAGCTATACTCCTCCCTTGATTTAATTTTCTATGAGGAAAAATCTATTTATTTTCTGATAAAAAAAGAAAAATAAAAAGAAAAAAAGAAGAAAAGAAAGTAAATAAAAATGGTTGTACTCCAATGATTCTTGTACCATGTAATCGGGGGTTGGCATCTACAAATGTCAACTTTCGCGTAAAAAGGTATTTGAATTAAGAGTATGCATAGCAACTTGAATAAGTGAAATGTTGAGTAACCGGAGATCTTCACCTAAAAGTATCGATTTTCGTGTCAAAAGGCATTTTCACTATTTAAGTAAAATTAGTGTGAATAAATCCCTCTTAGTTGTAAAATAATAATAATAAAAAAAGAATGATTATAAGAGGAGAAATGCTATAAATTGATTATGTGATTTGCTTATTTGTGAAATTAGGTTAGGGTGAGAGATTAAATTTAACTTGTTAAATTAGGGTATAATTATCTTTCCTTTACCTGATATTATGAGTATTTAGTGTAAATTGAATAATTGTATAATGATTATTTTCCAAGTCATGAGGAATTAAATTTGACAAAAATGCATATATTGTTTCACCTCTCGAATCATTGTAGTTGATTATGTGTGGATTGCTTGAGGACAAGCAATGATTTAAGTGTGAGGGAGTTTGATAAGTGACTAATTTACGTTTTAATTGTGTGACATTTTATATTATTTTTAGTCACTTTGGGTATATTATTGGAAGAAAATGAATCATTTTGACTATAATTGGTGAAAAATGCTTTTAAGTGGTTAAATGAGGTGTTTATCACTTTTTACTTGGATTTTGTGCATTTTGACAGTTTTGACACATTTTCGTATTTTGGCTATAACTTGAACTACAATGATCGGATTGAAATGATTCTTAAACCACTTTGAAGATAAGAGATAGATCTACAACTTTGGTGAAAACATCTGAATCCAGTTTGAAGGTTTTCCAGGTCAAAAAGCCGAATTACAGTAGCTAATTTCTATTGGTCGAAGCTGAAACAGGGCAGTGAGCAGTCAAGCGTATTTCAATCATTTCTCCGCCTAAACAGATCCAAATGAGGTGATTTTTAATGCATTGGAAAGCTAACTCAAAGGGTTACAAGTTTTATGTTTTGGTTAAGAGCTAAACCAGCTTTTATCATCAAGAAAAGTTCAGTTTAAGTTGACGTAAAATTGGAACAGAGCTGGAAATTGAACAAAAGTGCACCAAAATGTCACAGTAGCAATTCGGCCGGAACTTGGCTGGATTTGTGGCCGGATTGTGGTCAGAGAAGGCTGCTCTTTACGCGGAAAACTCAATTTCACCTCCACTTAGTCACATTTAATGCTAGACATGTGAGAAACGTTACCAGCTATAAAAGAAAGGTGTAAGCCTCATTTCTTGACCACCTTTCATCTTTATATAGCCAAAACTTACAAGATTGAGGAGAATAGAGCGGTATATGGGAGAACTTGGAGAGTGCAAAAATGTAGCTCTTTCATCTTCTGAGTGTTAGGTTAGCATTAGTGTAGACTAGTATAGTTCATCCATTCTTGAATGTTAGCTAGATTAGGATGAAGCTGGAGATGAAGAAGGAGGAGTTGAAACTCAAGTAATATGGGTTATCTCTTCTCCAACTCTTTATCTTTTGTATCAGATTCTTAAGTATAGTTAATATGCAAGTTCTAGATTTTGTGTTCAATATGTGTCTCTAAAGTTTATGTCTTGGGTTTGGTTGAACTTTCTATAATTGTTAGTGTTTATTATTTGGTTATTTGATTCCTATGATTTGAGCAAGTTATTTAGCACTTTGACTCTTTAAATCATGATTAATCTGATACCATTGATTGTGATTATCTAAGGTATTGTTTCTACAATGAAAATTGAGATTTAACACTAGTTCAAGAAGTGCTAAATATAGGGTGTACACTCACGAAAGTAGAGGTGCACCTATGTGGTTTTTAGTGATTCATTTCATGTAATTTCATTGAAAAAATGAACTTGTAACTAATTTCATAACCATGAGAATAGGTATGGATTAGTTATAAGTATAATTGATTCACTATGAAAGTAGGATTCAAATGCATAAGGAAATTACACCATAACTAGCCTAGATGTAGTACTCAATGATCCAAATATAGCACTTGCATGAGTAGTTAGGGATACCACAACCTAAGGAGCTTTTATTTGTTATTTTGTATAATTTCAATAGGTTAAATTTGTTATAATTCATTGATAGTCTAAATAATAGAGAAACTTTAGTAATACCGGTAATTGGTCACTCTTCCCTGTGGGATCGACCTGATATATATTCTAAACTACTAGTTGACCTGTATACTTGCAGTGAACGGGTGTAATTCGCTTTTTTTAACTTGTACATAATGTAAATTACCCATCAGATGCGAAACCGAGACTCATAAGGTCGATATTGCTCCTGCAAGAATTTGACCTAGAGATAAGAGATAAAAGAGAGTCGGAGAATTTGGTAGCCAACCACTTGAGCCGCATACTAGTGGAAGAGGAGAAAGAGCCATTGAGGGATACATTCCCTTAGCAACACTTATTTTCTTTAATTCTCAGTTGCCTTGGTATGTAGATTTAGTAAATTACCTATGCAGGTTGGCCAAAATCAAGGAAGGACAAGTTGAAGAGCGATGCCAAGTACTTCATATGGGACGACCCGTACTTGTGAAAAAGATGTGCTAACCAAGTAATGAGAAGATGCGTAAGTGAAGCTGAATTTCAGTCAATCTTAACTTTCTGTCATACTATTGCCTGTAAAGGTCATTTTGGACCAAAGAGAACTGCTCATAAGGTATTAGAGAGTGGGTTTTATTGGCTTTCATTGTTTAAAGATGCGTATGTGTTTTATAAATCCTATGATCGATATCAAAAGGTAGGAAATGTAGCCCGTAAAGATCATATGCCCCAAGTCCCGTTGATTTTTGTGAAAATTTTTTATGTTCGGGGTATAAATTTTATGGGGTCTTTTCCTACCTCATTTGGTTTTATATACATCTTGTTGGCAGTCGGTTATGTTTTCAAATGGGTAGAGGCTAAAACCACCCAAACTAATGACTCGAAAGTGGTTGCAGATTTTATCAAGTCTAATATTTTTGTGCGTCTTGGGATGTCGAGAGCCATTGTTAGCGACAGAAGGACGCACTTCTGCAATAAGACCATAGCTACGCTGTTCTGACGATATGGTGTACTCCACAAAGTCCCAAAAAAGTACCACTCTCAGACCAATGGTCAAGCGGAGGTATTGAATCGAGAAATCAAGTCCATCCTGGAGAAAATGGTACGATCGAATAGGAAGGTCTGAAGCCAAAGGTTGGAAGATGCACTTTGAGCTTATCGGACTACATATAAGACCCTTATCGGCATGTCACCCTACAGATTGGTATTCAAGAAGCCATGTCACCTTCCAGTAAAATTCGAGCACAAGGCCTTTTGGGCGATAAAGCAATGTAACGTAAATCTAGAAGAGGCGGGGGCCCATCGAAAGTTGGACTTGCAGGAATTGGAAGAGATCCGGAACAAAGTGCATGAGAATGCATTAATTTACGAGGAGAGGAGTTAGGCGCTCCATAACCAACAAATTTTTAGGAAGACCTTTGTAGTTGGTCAGAAGGTTCTCTTATACCAATTCAAGTTTAAACTATTCTCAGGTAAGTTGCGTTCTCGTTGGATCGGTCCTTTTATTATCACTCATATCTTTCCCTATGGTGCAGTGGAAATCCTAAGTACTAAAACAGACAAGAAGTTTGTGGTGAATGCGCATCATCTCAAGCACTATTACGAGGGCTTTTCAAGTGGAGAAGTGGAAACGTCTAGATGCACCAACTTGTTCAAATTAGTGATGCCTAGCCATGTCTAGCCAAAGACGTTAAAGAAAGACGCTTTTTAAGAGGCAACCCAAATATTGGTTATGTTATTTTGTTGTTCAATTGTTTCAATTCGTCGTTTCTTACTTGGGTATTGATTGCTCTTGATATTTTCCTCCACTGTGACCAAAACAGGTAATCTTGGCGTGCCCGTGTGAGGAGGGCACGCAGTAATCGTGTAGACCCCAGCCTCATGGTCAGGAAACTTTTGCAAAACATGGCGTGCCCATGCCATGTTGGTAAAATCTCAACATCTCGCGACGTTGGCAGGAAGTGGAATCATGGTGTGCCTATGCAAGGAGGGCACGCGTTAAATTGCAAAAAGTGACTCTCAAGGTCAGTATACGTTTTTCAATCTTGGTGTGCCCGCGCCGTGTTTAACGACTCAAAAATAAAAAAAAAATATATAATTTAAAAAATATATTTTTTTTAATTAAAAAATAAGAGGGTTTTCAGTTTTTACCTTCAGTTTCAATTTTCAAGGTTCAAATTTTGAAACTTAAATTCGAAAAAAAAAAACTATTTTTCTTTATCTTTTTCTTTCTTTCTTTACTTCTTCCTTTTTCTTTTTTTCTTCTTCCCCAATTCCCTTTCCCTTCTCTTTGTCCACCGCCCCTACCCACACCACACCGCAAACCTCCATCGCCAATTCGCGACGCCTCCTCCTCCTCTCTTCCCTCATGGGTCACTACCCCAGCACGCGCTGCCCATTACGGCCGCCGCCGCTCGTGCCATCCACGCCGTGCTCTCTCCCTCTCCCTCGTTCAGCCCATAGTCCACCAACTACGACCTACGCGCACGACGCAGACACAGAAGCCACACTCTCTCGCGCGACAGTAGTGCGACGTTGCTCCTCCTGCCGCAGACGAACGCGTGCAGCACAGCCTAGGCCAGCCGCTCGCGACTGCCATCACTCTCCCCTCGCCACTTTCCGCAACAACAGTTTCCCTCGTGCGCCGCCACTGCCGTACGCACCGTCCTTGCCACGCCGCACCACCTTTTGACAGGTGGAGGTATTGCATCTTCCCTATTGTTAGTTACTTCTCTGAGACATCTATTTCTGAACTATCGTGCGTTAATTTTTGTTGTCCCTTTTGCTTATTGATTGCCCTATATTGCACCTTTGGGGTTGGTATTTGAGGGCACCTCAGACAGTCATTTTAGTTGGGAGTTATTTGGGGTTGTTTTCTGGTGTTGATTAAATTGTTGGGCATTATTTGGGTTTCGACTGCTTGAGACTTCTATTACGCCTTTAGTGGGTAATTTCTGAGTTTGTTTGTTGAATTGAGGGGTGACCGTGACACTTGCATTGCTTATTGAAGTTGGTTGACTCTATTGCCTTGCTAGGAGTATTCTGTCTATTCATTTCAATTGCTAGGTTCTTTGAAGCATTTGTTACGCCGTTGGACGATATTGTTTATGCATTTGACTAAATTGGGCCCACCAGTGATTATTGATTGCACTTGTTGTGTTGTTGGGGTATTTGTAGAGCCTTTGGGTGCCTGAATTGTGTATTTTGTTGATTGGGTTGACTACGAGGGCGGCTCCAGTGGTTATTAAATTGTTATTGCTTTGAATTTGCTGGTTCCTGTAGTTGTTGGAAACTGTTATCTCTTGTTCATTGGAGTGCGATGTAGAGAAAATGGTGAGACTGAAATTCTCTTCTAGGTCTAGGATATCTAGAACCTCTCAGCCCAGTCTTCCCCACCCCAACCCATCATTCCAGCCTCTAATCCCTCACACGACCTTTCTTCCTTTGGGAGGAGAGCTCATTTTGGGAGGCAAAGAGGCATCCATATTTTTGACCCCTCACATTTTTTGGGTAACTTGAACTTCACTAGGGCCGCCGACAAGCAGCGATATGCTGTTTGTTGTGATCGGCGAATTACCCCCTGCAGATTTCAGGATGCCGCCACTTTGGGTCTTCTAAATATTAGGGTCGACTTTGACCGTTTGATCACAACCATTGGGTGGTGTCCCTACACTTATATTATTGACTGTCCAGCAATTGTTGAGTTGGTTAGGGAGTTCTATGCCACCTTCGAGTTCGACCTTCCCACCGGTTATACAGTCTCTACCCCTAACGTCATCCGTTTTAGCTTAACGGGTCAAGAGTTCCACCACTCCATCACTGATTTTAACCTTGCCTTTGGTTTCATTGATCGGGACTATGCCGACTCTCGTGAATATGCCGAGAGTGCTTGTGACTACGTAGAACCCTTCTTCTCCCGCTATGGTTATATTTGGGAGGATATGTCTGTAGACCGTGCAAGTTATGACCCCTCGTCAGTCTAAGAGCTCTTATTTGAAGGACCCGGTATCTCACTACATCCAGCATTTTTAGCCTACAGTTTCTCGAGTAGGCGAGATAGTTCGGGTATTTTGTCTAAACTAGAATTCTTCTTTATTTGGTGCATGCACAACAACATTAAGGTTAATTTAGGGTGCTGGCTCGCTTCTCAATTCAAGTATGTTTTGACTAAAAAGAAGCTCCCCTTGATTCTCGGGTTCTATATTACCCATTTTTCTGTTAATTTGCATGTGGTTGATCTCTTTAAACATGATTTGCATGTAGTTTGTCAAATAGAGCTCTTAGACATTCCTTGCCTAGAGAAAATGGGCTTGATTCGGGAGGGTGACAATGGGTGGAAGGTTACTCCCCCGGGACCGACTCGCGTCCCCCCTTGATACTCTTTTGCCCGTTCCTCCACTGCTGGCGCTGATTCGGGCTGATGACTGGAACCAACTTCGGACACAAGTTCAAAATCTGGAGATTCAGATGATCAACATTGATGCCAATGTGGCCAATATGGCGCAAAATTTGGCAGCATTTATGCACCACACGGGATTTTCGCCTCCATTTGGGCCTAACCCACCACTGTGACCCCGCCACGGTCCCTGTGCTTTCAGGGAAGTTTCGTTGCCCTTCTTCTTGTATTTGCTGATTATTTGTTACATTGAGGGCAATGTGTCATTTAGGTGTGGAAGGTGTTCAGCTGTAGTGCTAGTATTTCTAATTTTTAGTTTTTAGATATTTTTCTTTTATTTTTAGATTTTTATTTATCTAGTTTTCGTCTACTTTCTTTTTAGTGATCAGCTCTCATGTGAATATCAAGGTTTGATGTTGGATTGTTGACTCTGCTTCTGCTATTGCCAAGTTTTAATAATAAAAGTGTATCAAATTAATGTGGTTGAGTCCAAGAACATCTTTTTGGTGAATATCGGTGATTGTTTGACTCTTCTAATTTTTGGTTAACTTTTCTAGGCATAGGGAATGATTGTTAGCATTTTCATGTGAATTGGTCCAGTTATTAACTTTAGTTCTCCATGTTTGAAGAAATGAGGCTAGCTGCTGCCACTTTTGTTTTCTTTGTTGTGTTATTGTGTTATCGATCTGTGAATAAAAGTTGACTGTACTCTGCTAGTTATCACTACTAAGTAACCGAGGATTTTCACCAAAAATGTTGATTCTCGTATCAAAAAATAGTAATTTCTATGAGTATGTGGTCTCATAGCGATCGGAGCTGAGTAATCAGGCTCCTCCATTTGGCAAATGTTAGAGTTCGCATCAAAAAACTCTAATGGCTGGAGACTAAGTCTTTCGTTACTATTGAAACAGAAAAAAAAGGACAAAAAAAAGAAAGATAGAAAAGTGTGATAAAAGAGTGGAGGTAGTGTCAATATGTGATTAAAGTCAGCTTGCCAATTTGTGAATTTACTATTAAGATTTTGGTTAATTAGTTGGACCATTTGCTAATAATGTTGGGCGACCATTCCTTTTCCTTAGATTAGTTTGCCTTAAATTGGAGGAGTTTGTGGTTTAGAAACTAACCGAGGTGATGTTTTTTGGATTTTGATCATTGATGCTTGATATATATTTTTCTTGGTATCTTGGCAATATGGTAGATGGAGCAATAGCCATTGTTGAATATTGGCGTTTGTTTACCTGTCTCATGCTTGAGGACAAGCATGGTTTAGGTGTGGGAAAATTGATAGGTTGGAATTTTATCATTTATTTCATAATTAATTTCCCTTATTATCTGACCCGATGTGGATTAATTGTCAGATTCGACTCACTTTTAGAAATTTGCGTTTATTATAGAGAGTAGAACAAAAATAACATAACAAGTGCCAATTTGACGGTTATCAGGAAAGGAGTTCAAGTAGCAGTCAACAGAGGGGCAAATACGGCATCCAGGGGCATTTTTGAAAAAGGGGAACTTTTCCCCTTTTGGTAATGACCGAAGAGAGAAGAGATGGAAGAAGGCTGGAGTCTCCTCTTTTTTCTCCTCCTGTGGAGCAGCCGCAAAGTAGAAAATATGACTTAGATAGGAAATAGAGCAGAGAAGAGGAGACTACTTTTTAGCTTTAGAACTTTGACTTTTCTTTTTTCGTCTCTCAGTAGCTTTTCTTCTCGCATGTCAGGAGCAATTGAAGGACTTAATCATTCTCTGTAGTTTTCATTTCTCTTTCTTTTCATCCGAACGAATTGAATTCTCCCGATCAAAAACAATGGCCGCATCTATTTCATCAACTTTGTGTGGGTGTTACTCATCAGGGATGAATTAAATTCCCTTTTTCTAGTCAAGAAACAACGGAGGTTTTGATTCTTCTAAAAATTGTGAGATCGAATTAATTTTATCTATTCCCTATTTGCAGTGTTTATGGTTATTTAATTAACTGATTATCTTGGATCCAGATGTCGAATTGATTTGGTAACCTATTGTCAATTAGAGCATTAAATTCGTAATTGTTTAATTGCTTTGAAATAGTGACAACTGGCATGATTAGGTTGGTGTCAAGGGAATACACAGACTAATCTAAAGTAACCCTGGTAGTGCGTTATTTGGTTAAAATCACTACAAGAAATTTGGTCATCAGTGACAACAATATGTCATCACAAGACATAGAAATGTTGTCACTAATGACTTTTATTGACGACTTTTGAGTCGTCACAGAGTCGTCACTATATCTCCGTCGGTAAAAGTATATAGTGACAACACAAAAAGTCGTCAGTGAATGGTTGTCATTAGTGACAACAGTATGAAAGAGTTTTATTGACGACTTGGCATGTTGTCAGAGATGTATTGATCAAAGTTGTCACTGAAAAGTGCCAGAAGTTGTCACTTATATGATATACTTATTGACAACATTTCTTGTCACAATTGAAGTTTGGAGTTAGTGACAAGCTTTGTTGTCACAAAAAGTTTTTTATTCTTGTTATGCGACAGCTCTTTTTTGTCATTAGTGATCTTTAACATTGTCAGCTCCATTTCAATAAACTCACAATTTAACATGGTAAATTATTTATCTAAAATAAATAGAAAGAAGTAATCTAAACAATCGATAATCAAAAGTAGTTGTTGCATTAGGCAACATGCCAATATAGCATATTCAGTACTCAAATGTCATATTGAGGTGCACATTACCCAACAAAGGTCTATAAAAGTAACATTGTGCCCAAATATCACATATTCATAAGGTACGTTTACAAAAGGAATTAAGTTCAAGAAACCAAAGAACATCCAAGCGAACCCTTGCATGAGAAATTGCGACTTTGTCTTCAACGTCCTTTAGTCATTGCTATAGACAGCTCCCAAAATTTTGTTTAAATAGCATTTATCTGTAATAAAGTAGTAAAACAAGTAGATAAGGGGAGGATTAAAACACTGAAGGAGAAGTAACAATACTTAGGTTGCTTAGCTAAAATATGCAATCCAATAAGAACCTCAATAATTAAAACTGTACATTCAAAATCAACCCCAAATAAAACCAAAATCAACCCCAGAAAATCAAAATCAGCCCCGAACTATTGCACAAAATCAGCTCAAGAAATAAGTACTGCTATTAAACTTCAGCTTCAAAGGAATAATATAACAAGTTGATAATGCAACAAGCACTGCTATAAGTACTGCTATGAACAATATAACCAATTGATAAGACTACAAGCACAACACTAAAGGAAAAGCAACTTTGATTCGCTTGCTTAGCTAAACATTCAAATAAACTAAACTGAACTAAACCAAAACAATCCAAAGTAATGCATAGTAGAGGATACAACGTGTCCAGTATGATAACCAAAGTAATGTGGATCACGATACAAGGTGTCGAGCTATCCATTCATATAGGAGAAACTGAGGCAATGTGTATCTCATTTATATAAGAGAAATTGATGCAATGGGTATCGTGAGAAAGATGTCTATGGGTTGCTCAATCTTTACAACCCATTTCTCCAAACCACTAGAGGATGAATACATGGAGTGGTACTGCATAAACAATATTAACATTATCAAAACCCATATACCCAAATTACTCAAATCACAAAAACAACTAAAAGCTACTGAAAAGCATTGGCATTGCCGTGTAAATGCTTGTTAAAGCAGTAAATATTGTAAATTGCAAGACTTAATAGCTACCATCCAAGGTCAGAACTCATCACTATCCTAGCTTGTGCTCAAACACATTACCTCAATAACACCATCATATCATACAAAAACTCAAATCACTTCAATATTTCAAAACAACATATGCTAAGCTTAAAGAGCACAAATTTCTGTAATGAAAGATCCAAAGTTCAAAACTTTCAAAGTCAAATAAGAGAACTTTAAAAGCAGCAAATTAAAGAAAAACAATTAAGTCACCTCTTTGATAATCTTCGTTGCCACTCTATCTTTAACACTCCCTCCTAGCTTCAAGAATTCAGTATTGCTTCAAATCTAACAAAGTAAATACTCGTCATCAATTCAAGTAAATAATAAGCTGAACATAACTATGAAAAATATTATGTTTGTTGAGAAAAAAAATTACCTCATAGCCAGTGGCATCAGATAGGCTATTGATTTATCAGGTACATTTATTTTTCAAGAAAGAAAAACAAGCACCCTGTCCTCTTCACCATATCCTATTTTATGCCCTAAGGTAGAATACTAACAAAAACCATTTCAAATTACACTTCAAATCACAAACTACTCCTAAGTATAAACTACTTTGCCATACTTAAGTAACCAAAACTGAATTGCATGGAGAAATAAAAGATAATTAAGGTAAGAACATAGATGATAATTGGAACCAAAAAGCACAGGAATTACCCATGCACAATGGCATAACATATGTCTAAACTACTTCACCATACTTAAGTAACCAAAGTTGAATTGCACGGATCACATACAAAAGTTGAACTAATCTTTCTCTATTTTCTGCTGGCATTCTCCTATAGATTTGTACAAGTAGGAACGCGAGGGAAAAATTTGACTGTGGTAATAGAAGAAATCAGAGCATTACTGTTCCTCACTGCTTCTTTGCTAACATTTTTATGAGCCCCTTGATAATTTTACCAAACCACATCAAATTCATGATAGAAAGAGCGTAAGGCACAACAAATACTAGAAAATAACCAACTGAATGCATCTGGATGACCTGACTATCGTGAATGTAAACATGGTGAAACATGCAAACAAACAACAAAATCCTTGCCATCAGCTAGCCACAAAAAATAAAGACACCGTTAATTAGGTAGACATTGGACCTCTTCAATCCAGAAATATCAAGATGCCATCTCATGTTGATTTCTGGGTAGTCATTTCTGATATGAGGACCATGAATGTGTAAAGCTGCCCGTCCCCAGTAAATACAAAATATGCTACAGAAACTTCGGAAAGACTGTGATGGACAAGAAAATTTCTGATATTCCATCTTTTCTTAAGCAAGAAAATTTGAGATTTCCAGTTGTGTGAACTTCAACAAGTGTCTTTAAATAAAGAAAAAGGCTCTCTGGGTGAGAGTGTAACTGAGAAATTACCATCAGAGTTTGCGCAAAATTACCTGTCTAATTTGACCAGATCACCAATCCTTGAAAAGATTGCTGCTTGGAAGGCTTCTGAATCAGTCTCACTCAGTCGCTGCAACATATCATGGATAAAAGAAAAGGCATGAATGGATTCATCTACAGCTTTTATATAACTATCCAATGCAGCAATGTACTGACATCTGTTTGAATGAATTAAGCCGCAGACCTGAACAAGGTCATAAAAACATTACAATCAACTTATTCGATATCCATGGATTTGCCTAACAATGGATATTATTTTCATCAGCATGTGAAATACCTGATGAAACTGACATCTTTCACACAAATGCAACAGGTAAGGAGCATCCCAATCTGTGTCAGGTACAACCTCTAAAAGTGTAAGCAATTGCTTCTCTCTTCTTTTGTGGATCTCAATATTCTGCCTAGAGACACTAGGTGAAAAGCTAATTTCTGATGTCAAATACTCCAAATTTTGACTTAAAATATATCTAGAGACCTTTGCTCTTTCATAGGCAACATAATAAGTAATAAACTCAATTATGTGACCTGCATCTTTCTTTGAAAGCCAAGTCTCCAATGAACTACAATCGTCACTGCTAGTAGAACCACCCTTTTGGAAGTAGCTTGCTTCAAGGATAAGAGACAGAACATCTACTAATTTCTTTAACTCGTCAACTAACCGTTAGCCAATCTTGGCATAACAACATAGCAATAGGATTGGCAGCAACCAACCCCTTCCCCTGCAACTTTTTTGTGGGATCAAGACATACAACAGAAGGATTTTAAAACCTACAATTTTCTAAATAAGAATAAAGCAATAAATATTTTGAGGTAAATGAGTATGCTATTATGCCTCATCTAAAGCTTGTCTAATTGCCTCATCTAATTTGGTCATTATTATTCAATTCTCCCCCTACCAAGTCCAGCCGTAGCTGATTTTGTACAAAATCGTTGGGAAGCTGCAAGTCCTTCCCAAGTGGGCCAAAAAGCAGAGGATACAATTAATCTAGGGGATTCACGATAACTAGGCAAAAAAGTTTCCCTAATTTTTTCCCTAAGTTAAAATTTAGGGCAATAAAATTTCAGGGGATGAAAAGTTTAATCATGTAAATAACCATAAAATTACACCCTCAATACAGGTTCAACAAGAATGCAGGTAGAAATTTTCAGAAGAAAAAAAAAACAAGCGTAGGGCCAAAATATTTGCAAACTATCTTAGAGACAAAGAAGAGAGGGAAAGAATTAACCTTTGCTGCAGAAACTTGGAGAATTACTTGGTCTTCAATGCCAAAGAGCCACGGTCCTTCACTGGTCTTCAATTGTCGAAGAGATCGAGAGTGTGGTAGAGGTGGAGGTGGAGGTGAAAATGGAAGTGGAAGTGGAGGTGGAGCCGTGGAGGTAGAGGTGAGTGTGGGCTAACGGGCTGAGTAAAAGAGAGGTGATTTGTGAGAGTCTGAGAGAGAGTTCAACACTTAGAAAGTTATTGTTTTGCATCTACGTAGTACAAGAGACTTGGACAAATTTGCGCCTCTTTTTTTTGCCTAGAATTTTAAAATTGCGCCACTTTGTTTTTGTCTTGAATTTTAACTAGATTTGGACATCATAATTCCGCCCTTTTTACACAAGAAAAATTGGTGCAATTTTGTCTTTTATAATTGTATTTGAAATATAGATTTCATTTTTATTCATTATTTTTGTGTCACAATTTTAAAAATTTTAGTATGAGTGGCAAAACTTTTTAAATTCATATAAATGGAAAAGCATAAAATTTAAATAGTTCTTATAGGTGCTAAAACTTTATATCAATTATAACTACTATTTATAAAACTTCACTATTAATCCATTATCTTCAAATAAGAAAAAAAATGCACAATTCAACTAATACATAAAGTGTATTAGTTAATTAACTATGGAGTTTAGGATTTATCCACTTCGATAATCGGTTCAATTTGAAAACTCTTATTTATTCATATCAAATTAACTAATAATCATTCTAAGTTAAGTAGTCACAAGTTTATTTACACTAATGAATTTTTTATTTTTTAATTATTTTTTATTCTAATGAAGTTATTACATATACAAGAAAATTAAACTAATAAGGAGGCTGATAAGTATACAACAGTTAAAAATCATTAGAGAACACATAATGGTTACAAAAAATTAGGATTAATAGTTGCAAAAGGCAATAAATATTTTAAATCAAACAGTGATAAGACTAGGTTGTCACTAACGGCTATATAATGTTATCAGTGACAACAATAGCAAAGTTGTCAAAGAAAGTGCTATTAATACTGACGACTTGTAGAAAGTTGTCACTATTGCAGTTCCCGCTCTCTCCGTGACTCCTGGCGGGAATCGAATTGTGACAACAATGCAAGGTCGTCACTGATGTGTTGGCTTCCTTGACTCAATTGTGACAACTTGCCGTATTGTGGTTAAATGACCCCATTCTGTGACGATTTTTTTTCATCACTGAGAAATGTTGTCACTAATGACCAAATTTCTTGTAGTGAATAGGGCTCGTATAATACGTAAGGCAATTGGAGAATTAAATCTTACAAGCGTACCTATGATTATTTCTCATTTAGAGCAGTGATTAGTGGTCATACCTTAATCACCGATACAGTAAGGAGGGGTTGACTGTCATCGCTTGTTTGGCAGTTATAATCTATTTATTAGTAAAAAATTGGAATTGTCTATGCATCGATGATCAATTAGATGAACCATTGTTGAAGTTATTTCTTAGTTAGACCTTTAGTTATCATTAATCTGATTTTAGTAGATTATCATTTAATTTTTAGTGAGTTATTTGATTTTATTCATACTGTTTAATTATTGTCATTGCTATAAAAACCCTCCCCATTGTCAGTTTGAACCCCATAAGAGACAAATATCCCCAGTCCCTGTGGATTCGACCCTACTTATCACTATCTACAGAAATTATATTTCAGTTGAGCAGGTATTTATTATTGCACAGGCTCGACAACCTGTCAATCAGCAACTCGGCTTAAGCTCGAACTGCTTGATAAAAGAAGTGAATCGAGCTCGAGTTTTAATATTTTGCACTCGAAAATTCAACGAGTCTAATCGAGTTTTTTATAATATATATTTTAATTTTTTTATATTTATTATTGTGAAATGTCAATAATATCATTTATTTAAAATTATATGTAAAATATTAATTTTTATTTGATGAACTTGATTAGACTTGATTGAGCTCAGATAAGCTCGATTGAACTTAATTTGAATTGAATAGATTTATTTAAACTCGAGGTCAAGTAACGTAAATTGAAGTCGAGCTCGAGCTCGACCTTAGTAATTTTGCCTTGCACTATTCAAGCTCGACTTGAGTTGAACGCACCGGTATATGCCATGCCGGTGAACTAGAAAACAAAAGTGCCAAACCGATACTGAAGTATCACGGCTTTCTGTCAGCTATTTGAGCAGTTGTCCTGTAACTGCCCATGCACTAAAGGGGGAAAGGATCACAAAATGGCTCAGCGGTTTAACTTCACTGTAATCCTGCAGAGCGATAATGAGACCAATATTCCTTCACGAGCTTGCCAAACAGTGAACCTTCTCTTTTCATCAACTCCATTGGTTCATCATACTCCGCAAGTTTCCCTATTATATTTGTCAGACAAATTTTTAGCATAATGATTATGGTCAAAAGACTAATTCAGCATAAACAAATGCTCAAGACATGAAGCTCACCCTCACTAATAGCCAAAACCTTAGTACAGTCCATCACTGTTGGTATTCTGTGAGCCACCGTGATCACCGTGCAATCAGCAAATTCTGCCCTGATAGTTTTCTGTAAAATCATGTCAGTAGCATTGTCTATTGATGCAGTTGCTTCATCAAGAACCAATATCTTGCTTCTTCTCAGTAGAGCACGGCCAAGACAGAACAATTGCCTCTGCCCCATGCTCCAGTTTGATCCATCTTCCACAACTGAAATTAAAAGAGATAGGTTAGTAAATCTTACCAGCAGCTGCAGCTGCTCATCATTCATCACTACCTTAGAACTGGACCAGCTTACCCAAGGAGCCGAGGCCTTCTTCTTTCTCCTGAATAGCGTCTTTGAGTTGACACTTCTCAAGAACCTTCTCGAAACAGAAAAAAAATTCTTACAAAGCAGTTAAAGCAACGCTGTTCGGAAAGTTGAAAAAAGAAAAAAGCAATTTCTCAAATGCAATAGCCACTGGCAATAGGAATGCTGAACTAAAAGTATTGACATTTAACCAAACATAAGCTGCAAATGCAAAATTCATGCTTTGATATGCCAAGATTTTAAGTACCTCCCATATTTCCGGATCAGGGTGTTGCCCCAAAGGATCTAAGTTGTATCTCACAGTTCCATTGAAAAGAGTAGGATCCTGTGGTATAATCCCAAAACGTGACCTCAAGTCATGGAGTCCAATTGTACAGATGTCGATTCCGTCTACTACGATTCTTCCACCAACTGGCTCCACCAGACGAAAGAGAGCACCAATCAGAGTAGTCTTCCCACTACCAGTTCGTCCAACAATACCAATTTTATGCCCTCCTTCGAATGTACAGCTGATCCCACGAAGAACAAGTGGGCCATCAGAACGATACTTGATCTGTAATTGAACTGATGTTAGCAGGTTGAAACAAAGATCGAATACATATAAAAGTAGTCAAATAGATATACCTGCAAACCTTGAATCTCTACTTTACCCACTATTGGCCAATTGGTTGGCGGTCGATTACATTCTATGACTTCAGGAGCTTCACTTGGTATGTGCATGTATTGGTTAAGCCTCTCCACAGAAATTATATAATTTGCCAGAGTACACTGGTTTTGGATGGAATACACAAGGGACATGTTTAATGAAAGACCATAGGACAAAGCCATTCCGACAAATCCTGCAATGACAGAGGATAATGATTAGAAGAAAAAATTTTCATTCTCAAACTTTAGCAGTATAGTGGGCAAATGCCTAGATAATAAGAATCTATATTTTGCTAGCATCAATTACTAGAACACCACGGACCGGAGCTAAAAGTTCCAGGAGGAAGTAAAACCATGCAGAGAGCTGAAGAGGCAAGAACTGTGGCACTGACTGTCTCCAATCGTTGAATCAGCCACTCATTAGCTGCAAAATTGTGGAAGAAAGGGCTGGCATTTGTGTCAAGAAGTTCTAGGTTCTTAACAAAGAAACGCTCTTCTTGTTCGAAAGCTCTGATTGTCATGCACCCTGCCAAAGATTCAGCAAGATGATTTGCAACAAAAGACTTGGTTGTGCCGTTAATACGCATTAGCTCTTTAGCAGAGGCAAAGTAGTATCTCTGTTGACAAGAAAACGCACGATGGTATTAGTATAGCAATCAGCGCAAAAACCTCTTAACATTATGTCAGAAGACCAGCAACTTATAAAACAGGAGGAACTTTTTCCAATTTATGCAAAACCTAGATATTGGCATAGTAAGTTTAGAACTTTCAGCTGGATATTCCACGAAAAAGGGCAAACCATTTTACTGCAGATAGAAAAACCACAATTAACTGACCTATGACGTAGCGACTTACTTCACTGACAAGAAGGAAAAGCAAGCCATTTGACACTAATAAAAGATTCAGAGGTCTTCACCCTTTTTAACACACTAGTTATAATCTTTTCTTGTCATTAAATTGATAAGCAAAAGTTTTTATGAAACAAGCCGGCCAGCATGTTACCTGTAACCGAATAGCCAAGTAGACCAGTGGTATCGAGACAACCAAAATTTGCCAGGTGAATACGGTTAGCACCACAACACTAGAGTAAAAATTCAAAGTTGCTACAACAGCAAAAATCAAGTTAAATGGAACATCGAGATCAACAATGCTCAGATCAACCGAGACCTGCTCAAGTAAAAATCAATGGGCGTTACTTTTAGTTCCAAGCCTTTAGATGTGTACTCAACTTGGCATACATGAAACTCTTACTATCCTTACCCGGCTTAATATCCTTCCCAAAGGCGTAGAGTCATAAAATGCCATGGGCGCGCGGAAAAGAGAATTCAATAGCTGAAAAAATAATGATTTTGAAGATTGCAGACCCAAAACAACTGTGCTCAGAGATCTACTGAGCAGAAGAAATGTTGACGAAAACCCAATGACCAAGTAGACTACAATTAGTTTCAGCGTGCTAACTTCAGGATTGTCAACATTTGCAGCCATCCAAGAGTTCTGTGATATCTGACCAATCACGAAAGTAAGATTAGAGAAAGCAGCCAAAGAAAAGAACAAGAAGCCTTTGTTCTGATTTAAATACTGAATGTAAGGCCTAAAGCCAGTGTCCCCGACTTCTCTCTCTTCTTGCTTGATCAACTGATCACCTGCTGATGCTTTAGAACCTTTGTCACTGTATGTCTTGTGGATTTCTTTGTTAGGAGTTTTATAACTTGGGGAGGAAGTAACTTCTGAAATCCTCTCAGAACCTGCAGTCTCTTTGTGTGCATCAACCAAACTCTGAAATTCTTTACTACAGGCTAGTAACTGATGATAGGGAGCCGCATTGAGAATCTCGCCATCTGACATAAACTGTCAAACAAGGTAGAAGTAAGTATATTGTTGTCAAGTAGATTTAGTGTGCCAGTTTCCTTGGGAGTAATATTCAGGGTAACGAAACCAGCTGTTTTGCTTTCCACTAATAACTAAAAGCACTCACTGCGTGAGTAACTTGATATCCAAATTTTTAGTAATATAGATGGCTATGTGCAACACCTCCAACGCTAAATAACTTTTTATTGCTAGGAAAATGTGATCAATCTGAAAACCTGTAATCAATTGACCTATGAAAGCAGAAAAAAATCATAACGCAAAACCAAGATTTTCAGACATCATAGCATCTAGTAGAAAGAGGCTTTCCCTTTGCTGTGTTGCTGTTGTTGTTTTTTTTTTTTTTTTGGGGGGGGGGGGGGGGGGGGGGTGCAGTGGCTTAATCCTAGATTTAACTGAAAAGTCATCTAAAAAGATATATTTCTCAGGCTTTATCACAGGAAGTGGAATCAGGTTACCAGAAAAAATGCCTAAAGGTACAAATCAAATGAAAACAACAACAGTTACAGCGTAAAAATTTCCCAGGGGTAAACTCACCAGAACACAATCAAATGCAGGAAGAAAATCAACTTGATGGCTTACAAGTAAGACAGTCTTCCCAGTTAGAGCTCCCATGACATAATCCTGCCAAGAATGGTGTGAGATTGTACATCATCACAAAGGAGTGTTACTAAGCATGTTCCACAACAGGAGGAGGTCAATCGATGTAAAGCAAGCCTCAGAATTATGAGGTCATGCAATCAACGCTCCCTCCCAGACTCCAGACTACCAGAAAATAAGAAGATGAGAATAATATGATAAAGTACTGACATTGAATAAGCTTGTGGCAGTGTGTGCATCAACAGCACTGAAGGGATCATCGAGTAGATATATGTCAGCATTCTGATATAAAGCCCGTGCTAGTTGAATCCGCTGCTTCTGTCCACCGCTGAGATTAACTCCCCTTTCTCCAATTTCAGTGAGATCACCATGAGGGAGCAACTCAAAATCTTTTACCAATGAACATTTTTCTAATGTTTGTTGGTATCTCTGGTAATCCATTGGAGACCCAAATAAAATATTGTCTCGAATACTTCCAGTCTGAATCCATGCTGATTGGGAAACATAGGCAATAGTTCCATGCACTCGAACCTGTAGAATGAAGATAAATTTATCACATAAGAGATGATCAGGTTATGTTTAAAGCCTTCTACAAGAATCCCATCTATGACAAAAATTGTTAGGGAGTTTCATAGGCATAGATAAAATCAGTTCAATAGAAGTACGTCAAAGAAACAAGAAATTAACTTACAGTTCCACAGGTAACTGGAACCTCTCCAAGAATTGCAGCTAGAAGGGTTGACTTACCTGAGCCCACCTCCCCACATATAGCAACCTTCTTACCAGGTCTAACCTCCAGATTTATGTTTCTAAGAGAGGGTTTCAATGAATTCTCTTCCCACGAGAGAGAAGCAGATCTTATAATAATGTTTCGACTTGTGTTTTCTCCAAGGCATAGCTGCCTCACATTTGCTACATCCAATTCAGGTGCCTCGAGAAACTTCACAATCCTGTTAAAAGAAACCTTAGCTTGAATGACTACTCCAATAACATCAGGAATAGATATAATAGGGTCCTGAACCAGTCGTAATGTTGCCACAAATGTGAAAACATTGCTTGCATATAGTGGAATACCAAGGAAATAGCAAGCCCCGAATGTTGTAGCAGAGACGAGTACAGGGGTTGACCAAAAAAGAAAGCTATTATATGCTTTACACAGCTGAACAGCTGACAACCATTTTTCTTCAACCTGCCTTAGATTCTCAATAACCTTCTTGACATGGCTTTCCCATGCATATAATTTCAAAACCTTCATATTGATAAGTGCCTCTGAAATAGCCTTTAGCCTGTCATCTTGTGCCACCATAAGCTTAGATTGGAATTTGTGCTGTAATTTTGCAAGGGGAGTATTACAAAGAACGGTAAGAACTATTACCGCCAAGGATGCAATTGTAGCAAGCCCCACAGCACGGTAGACAATTAAAAGTGCAAAGATGAGCTGAAGACCCGTTGTCCACGTCTGATGAAACCAGAAAGCAAATTCTCCAATCCGGTAGGCATCCACTGTAACATAGTTCATTATCTCACCACTTGAGTGCATCAACTTGGCAGTATTGGATAGTCTTAGTTGCTTCTTATAAATGGCTGCCGTTAACAAGGACCTTACTTTCACACCTACTAGTCTGCTTCTGAAATACCACTGTCTTTGGGACAAAGATTCCAAGTTCTTTGAGATAAAAAGCAAAACAGCCAAGACATAACCTTCATATTCAAAACTCTCTTTTCCTTCTGCAACCTGAATGAAGGCTTGTAGTAGAAGAGGACCAGCAGAGACGGTAACTATTTTCAGAAATGCAAAAAACCCTGATGTGAAGATCTCCCTCCAGTGGCATATTAAGATTGTCTTCAACACTGATGGTTGGGCTAGTCGATCAACTTGTTTCCGTTTGTTATATATATCCATAAACAGCAAGTAGCAGGACTCTGCTCGATCTTCCTCACGCAAGTTGGGTATGTCTTCATCCTCCAAAGTCTTCTCCTTTCCCCTTTTCATCAATGGATTCAACCACAAAAATGACATTTTACTGATAAATCCAGCTTTCTCAAATGGAGTGACACAGCCAACAGAATCAAGTTGGCCTTTTCCACTGGCCACGCCATTTAAGGGGGCCCTAAGATCATTTTCAGTGCTGTCCTCATTTTTGTAACCTTTGTAGGTGCACAACAACAGTAAACATGCTCCTATCAAAGACAATATGTATAACCCCATCCTAAATGACACCTCTTTATCGAGAATGGCAGTCACAAGAGAGAACCCACAAGCAATTCCCGAAAACAAGAATACAAGAATGGACAACAGCCTCAAAGGCGCTTGTGAAAAAACCTTTCCCCTAAGGCTCACAGTTAAACCCACTAATAAGCACGTCGACCCATGGAAAGTTAGCAACAACCACCAATGGAGAGGCAATGCACCGTGGGTTTTCCGTAACTCTCTTACCAACATCCAAATCCCCACACACAAATATAAAAGTCCAAGAAGACCATTGAAAGTGGCAGATATCAACTGCAATCCTGAAATAGCACGAGTTTGCGCATGCATCCATGGGAATTTTGACGAGGTTCTGGAGAAAAAAATGGCTAGGAACACAATTAAGAGCAAAACATCGAAGGAAATGATCAAGGCATGATTAATACACGTGGAGGACAGTGCTGCAGAGACTAAATTAGCACCGCAAAACTTCCTACTGCTGTCAGTACAATCAGATGCCCCGCAAAATATACTCCAAAGATCCACCATCTCGTCCTTAAACCGTCTTTGCCCTGTTGATTCTGAATTTTGATAAACACGAGAAAATGATTACCACACCATTCAAACAGGCGACGCACCGAAAAAAAAAAGGTTCTGATCATTTTGAATTCATCAAGGAAGTGGAAGGATCAAGAGAAGCACAGCTTATTGCTTAAAGAATGTGGAGATAATAAATAGAAGAGCCAACCAATAGACCACACACTTGCAAGATAAATTATGCAACACATCAAAAAACATGATCAGCAAAAAATTCTTTAGACTGCTTGAAGACAAGAAAATGGGACTAATTAGTCACTGCGGGCAGAGTTCGTTTGATCAAAAACTGCATGACCAGTCATGGTAGAATATGTTCATAGCATCCATCTCATTGTACTCGTACCCATCTCAATCACCTAGAAAACTTGCTCAATAACTGGTACTAACAAGCAAAAATGCAAGCATGACAACGACAACATACCTTGGATTGGCAAAGGTGTCCTCCCTCAAAACTCTCAAATCCTCCAGATTGCAAATAATAGAGTACTATTACCAATCCTCCCCGGCTTTGTCTTCCCTATGCACAGAAATGACGATGGGGATCATAAATAATAGAATACTATTACCAACCCTCCACGGCTTTGTCTTTCCTATACACAAAGAAATGACGATGTGGACCAGAAATCAATACTAACACAAATAAAATAGCTCGGGCATAGTACAATATTTTGGATCAACTCAAAAAAAAAAAAAACCATGAAAAAGGAAACAGGTTCCCAAGAGAGCAGAGGGGTGTGTGTTGGTTTTCTTTGTGTTTATTTATTTAAGCATGTGTTGAAAATAGAATCCAAATCCTACTCGTATTTCTCCGCTTCTTCCCGTTTCTCACATATCGCCCCGCCGTCTCAACATAGGCACATGCAATGCAGGTGCAGATTATTTTTTACCCAAAAAAAAAACAACGACACTGAGATACCAATGCACTTTAGAAAGGCACACACTTCAAAGGACAGAAGTAGAAAATACACTAGTACGGCAGAGATGTTGTCAGTATTGATTTTATAAAGAAGAGTAGTCTACCAAAACAACCTGCAAGACCCGACAGGGACGCGAGGAGCCACTGGACTTGGATCGTTGACAAGTCAGAGATGATGGCGCGGGGACAAATCACAAATCATACGGCCTAGCCAGAGTGAGTGCCACACTATCTCGTGAGAACGCCATGCAGGTTTGAGTTTGTTCTCAAAAAATATTTTTATGTAAAATTCATGATGGCTGCACTGTTTTAAAATAAACTAATCTTAAGTATATACACTATCAATATTAAATATATATAATATATATAATTTAAATTTAAAATTTACTCCTGTATTTTTCATTCAGCTATAATAATATATAAAATTTACTCTTTTAAAATTATGTTTAGTAATGATACAAATTATGGAAAAGGAAAATACTACTCCCTCCGTCCCACTTTGATAGTCCTGATTTTTTTTCATACCGTTTAAGAAAAGTAGTTAACTTTGTTGGAACAATCAATTTAGGTAGTTATTTTTCTAAAATACCCTCACATTAATTAGAATACAACTTTATGAAAACTTGAATTGATAGTAAAAAAAGGATCAACTCTTATTAAATAGGGTAGGTTTATAGTAACAACAACTTATATTGAATAAGAATATTTTAGAAAAATTAAAATATAACTACATTTTTTAATTGAAAAGTGGACTATAATTTGAGACAGACGAAAAAAGAAAATAGGACTATCAAACTGAAATGGAGGGAGTACTGTTATTATAGTCCATAAGTCATTTTGGACTTACGGACATTTCGGTACCATACAGCCTTTTAGGAAACATGGTCAACCCGCTTGTCCTTTTAATTCTTTTAGGAAAGATAGTCAACCAGCTTGTCCTGTTAATTCTCCTAATAATTCTTAAAATATTGAAAAATGCAATTTGGTTCCTTAAGTGGCGGACACAAATCATCTTATCTCCGCCGTAGTCTTGCCCAAACCCCATGGGATCCCTGCCGTGAAAACGACAAGCTTATTCACGTTTGGCGTTTTCTTTTTGGCATTTTTTTCCCTTTCTTCGACGGAGACAACAGGAAATTTTGCAGCCAATAAAGAAACATGAAAAAATTGAAAACCTCAAAAGAAAAGTTGGCCACCAAAGTCTCTCTTTAGATCGTAGGTGGGGATTTAAATCCTATTTGCAACCCCATCAACAGTAAAAAAAATTCAAATGTTATGTCATAACATTCTCTTGATTTAATTAAGTCTGCATACCTACTAAACTCTAACATACAAATCTTCTTAAACTCCATCTTTCCTGTAGATTAAGATAAAATATGTTATACAATTGTTATATTACAAAAAAAAAAAAATTGGCAGTCCAGTTTAGTTTAATTCCATCAGTGGTTAATAGGGGCCAGAGGATGAAGGGAACATGCGAAGAGAGAGAGATTGCAAGATTGATGGCAAAGCATCAAAGTGGAGAAAAAATAAAGGCAGAGGCAGAGGGTGAATTAAAAGTGGGGAGACAATGGATTTGTGTGGATGGGCGGGGCCGGGGGCGGGGCCGGGGCCGGGGCCGGGGCCGGGGGTGTAGGGATTTTGGCTGCAGTGGCAGGGAGGCCATGCAAGATTCGGAACGTGGTTTGTTTTGTTATATTGGTGCGTTCCGTGTTTAATGAATTGACGAAATTTTGGAGAACAGTCGTATGTAACATTTTCAAAAGTTACTGGTGTCTGTAACCCAATCACTGTCCTATGTAAAAAGGAAGAGGGGTGAATAGAATAGGTGGCTTGTGCGATTAAAAAGCTAATTTTATCTTCTATTAAGGGTATTTTTCGGGATAGAGACGGTTAAATTAAAGTAGCGATCTTTTAAATCCTTATACGAATCTGACCCCAGAACAGTGATTTTTTTAAAATATGAAGTATGGAGTTGCAGAGGCCCAAGATCTCTCGTTTTTTTTTTTTTTAAACTGACTCAAACGTTGTTGACTAGTGGCGAATAAAATCAGATTGATTCTAAAAGCAAAAAAAAAAGTAAACATTACAACCACCACACAATCATTTGTACCAACCAACTACTCCTAAAATAATTGAATATCAAGAGAGTTTTAAAATTTTATTTGCATATAGATCAAGAGATCAATTTTCCTTGCTTATATTGTGAAATTTAGATTTTTTAGAAAATATTATCAGCGAGTACATAGATACCCGTCTGAATCAATGATGGTTCTGTCCCTTCTGAATTCTTTTTGAGTCTCTTCAAGTTCCCCTTTTCCTAATATAGAGTAAGTGCAGATTTATTATATCTGAAAAAAAAAGAGATCGCCCTTCCCTTAATATAAAATAAATGAAAGTATAAAGTGAGTGTAGGTTTATCGGATCCAAAAAAAAAAAATTTATTTTGTACTGCTTTGTGCGTTAAAAATTGAAAGCTACTTTCAAATTTTCAAAGGTACACGAAATATCACTATCGGCCCCAACCAAACTTGTACGGCTGTCGGGGTTTTCATTGAAATCTAAGGACTCGGAGAGTTTTTGGTCGAAAGAAATATCACTATTGTTACTAGCTCCCACAATTGGCGAGTTGGTTTGTGGTATTGTTGAACTGTCAATTGTAATAGTCTGTTCACTATTTGTGGATTAGATGTAATTTTCCCAAAAAATTAAAAGAAAAAGAAAAAAAATCCTGCTGTCCACATGTACTCTTGGAGAGTACTTGTTTTCCTTTGGAAGAGTACTTATTCAACTAGTTGGTATTTTTCTTCATTTTCAAATATCTCAGAGATACCGAGTGATAATAAAAACCCTATTTATATTGCTATTTTTTGGAGTTTTTGTTAAAAAAAAAATACGATAGTGGTTTGATATATGTAAGATAAAAAAAATGATTGTTCCTAGGAAACGCAAAAATTTTTGAAGAAAAATGGTAAAACAAATAGCGCCAAAGCTCTTATTTATGGTATTCCTATAAATTACATTATCATTTGACAGCTAAAAAATATTAATTAGATTACCATCTCATGTATTATGTATTAATGCGCATAATACACATGACAAGATGCATTGAATGGAGTTCTTTGAGGCTTTGAAAAAAAAAAAGAGAGTTCTTTAAGAAAAACATTTTTTAAAATAATGTATTTTGCAATTAAAAAAAATTAAAAATGTTTAAGCCAAGGGTGTTTTCTGCGTCCGTTGACAGAGTAATAGAAATGTGTGGAGTCCTACACATTTTAATGCGTGCCAGATTCTTTTTTTTTCTTCTTTTTTAAATAAAAGAAAAGTGAGATTTATGAAACAAGAAAAAAAAATTAAAATTTAATAATTTTAAATCTTAAGTAGGGCAGTTTTACAATATAATCCTAAGTAGGGCTCGGTAGGGCAGTTTTGTAATAGGCCAGCGGTGGAAAGCAAAATGGAAAATGACTCAAAATGTAATCCTAAGTATTACTTCTTTTTTTTTTTTTGTTTTTTGAAGCAATATACATCCTACCTTATTGCCTTCAAACATGTACCACAGTCACGGAATGATAAAGTGATGATATTAAAGAAATGTTTCTAGTGCATGTTATTAAAGTTCACAAAGCATCAGTGGTTCTGAAATACATATGATACTCTTTTTTTTTTTGAATAAATATTTATACATTATTGTCGGTGTGTAATTTATTTTACGCTAACAAATTTAATTTAAATGATGTTACAAAGTGCGAATTCAAATTATACAAGGATGTTATGCATCCATAGTTATTAATATAAATTATCAACATATAGAGAATTAATTCTGCATTTTTTTTGAGGTAAATATATATACTCCTTGTTGGCACCTTGGAATGGGAAAACGGCGAGAATAGAGGCGTTAGCCTAAAATTTGTCTGGATTTGGTTACTGTTAGTCCATCCATCAACGTCACCAACGTCTCTGTCATTTTCTTGGTCTCTTTCTCCTAATTTTGCTAAAAGTTTAGGTGGTCTTCCCACAGGAATCCTACTATGGATGATGATACATATTGGAATATATATATATATATTCCGTACTTTGCTCTCAATGATTATGATGATGATGAAGATATACATATACATATGTATGTATATGTTTATATATATATATATATTATATTTTGTTCAACTTGTGAAACAATCAATCGGGAAATACCGTACACGTGACCCATGGATCGACCGCAAGCATTTGGGATGATGAATCACGTGAATACGTTTCGTGTGGCGTTCATTATACCATCATATGGTAGCCAGGCGGATGGACAGCCTATTGAGTCTTTACAATTACTAATAGCGATCCTAAAGCTGAATTTAGGTGAACTGCCAATCAAGCACCTTTCTGTCAACAACTGCATCAGTTTAGTTGGGCAATTGTAAATTTTTAGCGGGAAAATAGCAAATTCCATCTCTAAATTTTTCACTAGTGTTGATTTAGTATTTAACTTTTATTCTTAACCAATTTGATATGTAAACTTATTTTGTAGTTTCAATTAAGGACTTTTGTGGCGGTTTCACCATCTAAAACTAATCTGGCTCTTAATTGGCCAACTAAATAAGGGTATATTGGAAACATCACTTATGGGTCTATAATAAATCAAGTAAATTGTGTAAAAAATTACAATATTAAAATTTTAAAAAGTTTTACCTAGCGATTTTTTACATGATTTAAAAGTTTTATTTGGTGATTTTTGATATGTTTTACTTGTTTTATTACAGTTTCGTGATAATACCCTTAATTAATTAATTAATTAATTAGGGGCCAGATCAATTTTAGATAGTGGTGCCACTGCGAAAGTCCTTAATTGGAACTGCGAAATAAGTTCAAGTATCAAATTAGTTAGAAATAAAAGTTTGGGACTAAATCGACAGTAACAAAAAATTTAGGGACGAAATTGATCATTTTTCTATTTTTAGTTGGAGGAGCAAAAGTTGAATGAAAACAATCGGAAAAAAAACAAAAACAAAACAAAATGCTAGTGAAAAAAAATGGGAACATTTGTATCTCTCTCTAAATGGCAACTTTTGAAGGGAGTTGGTCCCCGACGTTATAGGCTATTGGTCAGAGAAAACGAGACAGCCCATAGTTTTCGAGTCCATATTAGAGGAGGATCCACCGACACTGGTAGTCATGGATTGGGCTAACGACTAAGTGGCCGGGGATTCAAGATACAAAAAGCTTTTGAGACAGCCCAGGCTCCAGGTGAGCCCAACTATCTCCGTGTGAGTGAAAACGCATTGGAGTCAGAATGCGGTACCATGTGCCTGAGATGTTGCACCATCGGTGTCCCTGCTATTTCAAAATTTTCCCTCCCCTCTCACAACGGAAATCTTTACTTGGGAACGTCGAAACCGAACTGTCTACTTTCCTCTTGGATGATTCCCGCAAATCAGCAATGAGTCAACTGTAATTCTACTCACTCGGATTGAGCTGAGTTGGCTGTAGCCCGATCGCTCTTCGATTGATTAATCGCTAAGGAAAAAAAAATAATAGTTAAACAAGGAAAAAAAAGAGAAGAAAATGCAGACTAAGGTCTCAAATGCTAATCGGCATTCCGGAATAGTGATTCGATCTCGGACTTCAACGATGTTATCCATGTTCGCCGCCTTAGCTTCCTTTAAGTTGCCGGCAGGTGAGTTTCATTTTACCATGATTCAAATTCTTCACTGAATTAATGTGATTTTTCTTCGGTTAGATTATATAATTTTTGTCTTCTTTCCCTGTATTTTAGTGTTTGTCGTTAATAATCAGAGGCAAATTTGGATATTAGCGTCAGTTGTGAGCAATAAAAAATTACCGAGTATGAGTGGATCGTAGCGGATCCTAGGAAATTGTTGTTTAGCTGAGATGATCGCGGAGCAACTTAATTTCGATGTTACGTTGTATAAATATTTGTTCACTAAAACACCTTCTTTAAAGAGTATACATGTTTTCTTTTTATTTATTTGTTGTCATTAAATCGTGGATACAGATTATGGCAGGATGCAGAAGAGAGGGTTCTCTTGACAAAGGAGCTTGATAGAATTACTGGGCAGGTACTTGATCTTTTGTTGATGATGAAATTTGCTCCATGAATTGCTGGAATTGTTTAATGGATGGTATGGTCTGTCATTTATTGCTGGACCTACCCTTCTCAGTAAGCTGTCATGACAATGCCGATCCGCTGGTGTAAAAATCAGAATGAAAACATTTTTTGTTGGTTCAAATGTGCAAGTGGAGATCAAATGTGAATTGCTACAGACAGTTGCTTTTGCTGTTTAGGGACATTCAGCAATATCAGTGGACGATACTCTAAAAATTATTGCTTGCAGGTGAATAAGATGATTGTTGTGACATCATCTATGTCTACTACTACTTACAATTCTAATGAAAATATTCTGTTCTCAGGGAACAAAAGAAGAAATTGTCTGCATTGGAGATGGAACTGGTGGCAGCTAGACAGGAGGGATTCGTTTCCAGTCACTTGCCAGAGAAAAATAGGACAGTATTTCTAATAAAAGGCCTCTAGTAGTGATAGGAATACTTACAGGATTTAGTCACAAGAGCAAGAGAGATGCTGTACGCAAGGCTTGGATGGGAACTGGTATTTATTACAGATCCGTCTTCGTTTATCTATGCAGTTTTGGTAGCTGGCTGTGTTTTGACAGCCATTTTCCGTAGAAAAATTGTTACGTTTTCCGTGAACACATTTCCCTATCACCTTTTTATCTCACATACATTATGCTCTTATACCCGTTTGGTTTTTGTGGATAGAAGTAGGGCTCAGTTCTATCGGTATTAAGAGTGCGGCGGCTTCATGGTCTTGTCTTGTCAATCATCTATTTCTATGGAAGACCAAATGAATTTACGTATCAGATGGACCTGTTAAAAGATTTGGAAGAACAAAAGATCTAGACGATTTATTTGGCAGACTCTAAAATACTGTAGCTCTAATAAGAGGTTCTACGTTTTTATTCTCTGAAGGTTGCCTCCCTGTTAAAGGGTTGGAATACAGATTATTAGAAGCATAGACATGTGATTATCAATTTATAGAATCTTCATTTTGCACCTGCTAAGTATGCACTCTCTGAATTCAGCCCCCCCCCCCCTCCCCCTTTCCCCCTTCTCTCACACATTCTGGGAGAGGAAAAAGACTGTCGTCTTGTCAAGATGCTCCAACCTCTCCAAGAAGGAAGATATCAGTGCCATGATTCATTACCTAAAGCTCAATTATATATGTGTGTTCCTTGATCCACTTAATCTTCATGTCACTCCGTTGCAGGATCCATTATTGGAAAAATCCACTAACAAATCATATTGCCAACATGAAATTATTTTGGTGGTCAGTTTTGTATAATTTCTTAGGTCAACTTCATAGACTCAAAGGGCTGACTTCCTTGATGTTCATATGTCAATGTTTATACTCTTGATCCTGGATTCCTTCTAAAAGGATTTCATGCATGCTTTTGTAATCTCATGTCTGAGATAATATGATAAAATAGAAAAGGGAAAAATATAAATGTTCTAAAATTTCAGTAATTATTGAAAGCAAACAAAGTATTACCATTTTTTTTCTTCTGATATAGCTTATATGACATTTTATCATGTAAGGCTTTTATAATAATTTGCTTAAATGTTCACATTTATAAGTTTTCTGTTATGTGGATTTTCAGTTGTAATTGTTTGTGTAATCCTACATGTTATACCTCTTTGCAGGTAAAGTGTTGAAAAAGGTAGAGGATGAGAAGGGAATAATTGCACGTTTTGTTATTGGGAGGAGGTATCATTTCTTTTGTTTTGCCATATTTCATTTCTTTTTCTTCAACTGATCTCTCTTGGAAGCCATTCTAGCGGTGGCTGTGAGTCTGCGATTTGAATTATCTTGCAGTTTTAACCGTTCAGACAGCTTGGACAGAAGCATTGACAATGAAAATAAAGAGACCAATGATTTTCTCATTCTTGTATGTTACGTCTACTCATTGATTCTTTTCAGAAATTACTTGTATTCCTACAATGAAAATAAAGAGACCAATGATTTTCTCATTCTTGTATGTTACGTCAACTCATTGAGTCTTTTCAGAAATTACTTGTATTCTTACATCTTTTTCAACAAACGATATTCTTACATCTTGTTGCCCCTTTTTTTGGGTTTTCATTACAGTCAGTATACTATTTGGTTGATAATGACATCTTTACTTCTATTTTTGGCAGGAAAACCATGTTGAGGGAGGAGGGGCTGAAACGGTTCTCTGACAACCGGAAGGTTCACGGCCATGATTAGGATAAAAAAATTTATGCAGCTCAGATCATTCTTTGTAATTCGATTTTCACGTCGTGTGAGACACATAAAAATATTGTTCTAATGTTACTTGCTATTGTTCTATTATTACATTTTATACAGATGATATTATATCATGTGCAAATGATATTACACCTTTCGAAACGGTTGCTCTGATGACCGTTCCAACCCCAGATCGCATGTTGAGGCACCTGAAGAACAGCCAAACAAGACAAGGTCATTTTTTGCTTATGCTGCAGAAAATTGGGATGCTGACTTCTTTTGCAAAAATCAATGATGATGTCTTTTTGAATATTGGTAATTATTAGACAAAACTGCAGGCAAAACTTTCTAGCGTTCAGTAGATCTTACTGTAAATGTCTGGCATACATGGTTTGTTGGGATACTTAAACATTGACGTGGCCTTTGAATTTTATTTATTCATCTTTTCTCCGCCCTTTTCTTCATTTTCTCAACTTTTTTTTGGAAAGGTAGTGTTGGGAAGGCAGAAGTTGAAAAGGGGATGGGACAGTGTGTGGATCACACCCTCACTGTGAGACAAGATACTGTGATTCTAACCATTAGATTATGTTCGTACTCATGAACGCACCTTTTGAATTCTATAATGGGGCTGAAATAATTTCAGATCCGGATTGTCGCTGTCAAATATAAAAGGCTTTTCCTACATTTGTGCTGCAGATGCATTAGGAAATACACTCGCTAGATATGCGGACAAGTCTCGCGTATATGTTGGGTGTATGATGTCAGGCGAAGTGTTTTCTGAACAGTGAGTGGGCCACAAATTTTGATTAGTGAAAAATGGTTTCGGAACTGAGCGGCTACAGAATTTTTTTTTTTTTTTTTTAAACTGTGCTATGAGTCAGTATTCATGGAGTTGTCTTGATGTCAGGAACTAAGTGGCATAATCTGGAATTGGGGAAGAATTCAGCTCAGGCGAGCTGAAAGAGTTGCAGAGGGAGAAGAGGGGAAGAATAAGAAGAGGGAAACTAGAGAGAGAGATAGAGAGAGATTCGGAAGGGAAGAGAGAGAGAGAGACAAAAGAGAAAAAATGATATTTCTGTTAGATGCTTACATGGATTCTCTCTCCAGTCATCTTTATACAAATCAGCTGAAATAACCTCCCTAACTAACTCAGTTACCAATCACGTGTTTCTACAACAACTCTCACATTTTGCTAAAACGACATCGTCCTACTAAAATCACTTTGCTTCATACGTCATCGTTTCTTGCCTTCATTCTTGTTGTCCTGACAATGCCTCCCGCAAAGAAAAAGTCTTGTCCTCAAGACTGGAAATGAGGAAATTGCGCAAGGATGAAATCCTTATCCTCCCATGAGGCTTCTTCATTTCCCAGTTGGCTCCATTTGATTAAAAACTGAACGACTGGTTGTCCATTACGTACAATAGCTCTTCTCTGCAAGATCTCTTCTGGTTGTAAGGGGCATTGGTCAGCATTGTCGAACTCAGCCAGGTTGTTTGACACCTGCTGCACTGGTCCAATCTTCTTCTTCAATAGTGAAACATGGAACACAGGGTGTATTCTGGCCCCTGCAGGTAACTTGAGGCGGTATGCCACTGATCCCACCTTAGCTTCTACTTGGAAGGGTCCATAGAATCTGGCAGACAATTTGAGACATTTCCTGATGGCGACTGACTGCTGCCTATACGGTTGCAGTTTAAGGAATACCCAGTCTCCAACTTCAAAGGAACGTTCTGTTCGATGCTGATCCGCAAAAAACTTCATCCTATGCTGAGCTTTAGTCAGGTGATCACGAATGCTGCTAGAGATCCATATCCTCTCCTGAAGAAGTTGAGCCGCTGCAGGTATCATAGTATCCAAGTAGGGACCCAATGGCAAGGGCACTGGCTTATAACCATATAAGGCCTCGAATGGAGTTAGCTGCAGACTGGAGTGGTAAGATGAGTTGTACCACCATTCTGCCATTGCCAACCACTTACTCCAAAGTTTTGGAAATTCACCAGTCATACATCTGAGGTAGGACTCCACACATTGATTCAATCGCTCACTTTGTCCGTCAGTTTGAGGATGATAAGCTGAACTGTAATGCAACTCCGTTCCCATCATTTTGAACAGCTCTTTCCAGAAAGTGCTGGTGAAGATCCTGTCTCTATCAGAGACAATAGACTCTGGCAGGCCATGCAGTCTGAAAATGCTGTCTAAAAATTGTTGAGCTACCTACTTAGCAGTGAAAGGATGAGCTAACGCTATGAAGTGTCCCACCTTGGTGAACCTATCAATGATCACCAGTATGGTGTCATACCCCTGTGAATTTGGTAAACTCTCTATAAAGTCCATGGTCAGGTGAGTCCAAGCCATCTGAGGAACAGGCAGTGGCTGCAGAAGACCTGGAGCATGTACATGCTCAGTCTTGTATCTCTGGCAAATGTCACAGGCTTATATAAACTGAACAACATCCTGTTTCATGGAAGGCCAATAGAAAAGGGATTTAATTCTTTGCCAGCATCCCCTCTGTCCTGAATGTCCTCCCACAGCAGAAGAGTGTAGGGCCTGGATGATCTTGCTCCTTAATCCAGTGGTAGCTCCTACATATATCCTACCATTGTACTTAAGCAGGTCATTACTCCACTCATACCTTGGTTGCGAAGTAGGGTCTAATAATAACTGAGCAATAATGTCTTTGCATTGGTTATCTGTTGAGTAACTCTCCTGGAGTTCCCGCATCCAGCTTGGTTTGACTGTGGACAGTGCTAGACATGAGGCTGTAGTAGCAGGGTCCATCTGTTTTCTTTCCTGCAGCCTAGAAAGGGCATCTGCCACCTTGTTTTCCACCCCCTTTTTGTATTGAATCTCATAGTCTAAGCCTAATAACTTGGTCAGCCACTTGTGTTGTAGCGCAGTCGTGAGTTTCTGATCCAACAGATATTTCAATGACTGATGATCAGTTTTGATAACAAAATGGTATCCTACCAAGTAATGTCTCCACTTGGTGACTGCCATAACCAAAGCTAATAATTCTTTTTCATAAGCTGATAATCCCAGATTCCTTGGTGACAAAGCCTTGCTTAAAAAAGCTATAGGATGACCTTCCTGCATCAAGACTGCCCCAATACCACCTCCACTTGCATCTGTTTCAATAGTGAAAGGCTTCTGGAAGTCTGGTAAACTCAGGACAGGAGCCGTACACATTATGTGTTTTAAAGTGCAGAAAGCCTCTTGAGCTTCTGGAGTCCATGTAAAGCTGTCCTTTTTGAGCAGTTCCGTGAGAGGCTTGCATACAATCCCATAGTGTCTGATAAATCTCCTGTAGTAGCCTGTCAATCCCAAAAATCCCCTCAGTTCCTTCACTGTTCGTGGGACTGGCCAGTCCATGATGCTGGTAACCTTGGATCTGTCCATAGACACCCCTTCTTCTGTTATAGTGTGGCCAAGGTAATCCATTGTCAGCTGGGCAAATGAGCACTTTGAGCGTTTGGCAAACAACTTATGTTCCCTCAGAACTGATAGCACTATCTTCAGGTGCTGCAAGTGTGACTCCAGTGTGGGACTGTAGACTAGGATGTCATCAAAGAAAACTAGAACAAATTTCCTCAGGTATGGCTGAAATACTTGGTTCATGAGAGCCTGAAATGTAGCTGGAGCGTTCGTCAACCCAAAGGGCATTACCAGAAACTCATAGTGGCCACAATGAGTCTGGAAGGCAGTTTTATACGTGTCCTTGGGCTTGACTCTAATTTGGTGATACCCTGAGGTGAGATCCAGCTTGGATTTATACCTGGATCCGGCCAACTCATTGAGAAGTTCATCCACATTTGGAATAGGGTACCTATCCTTTATAGTCATCTCGTTTAACCTTCGGTAATCTACACAGAAACGCCAAGTCCCTTCTTTCTTCTTCACCAACAAAACTGGCGAAGCAAAAGGACTGTTACTGTGAGTGATTATTCCATGCTGCAGCATGTCTTTAACCTGTTGTTCGATTTCCTCTTTTTGAGAGTGAGGATATCTATAAGGTTTCATTTTGAAAGGCTGACACTCAGGCTTTAATGGAATTTCATGATCTATTCCCCTTGATGGGGGCAACTTAGTAGGGGTTTCAAAAACATCTGCAAACTCATCAATAACATTCTGAATTCCCGTAGGAATAACAGTCTCTTGGACCCTGTCACCCTGTCCCAATCGCATGTTCATGCACAGTTGCCTCTTATACTCTATGAAAGTCCTCAAGTCATTTCCTCTAATGAGGTCTAGATCACAGTCTTCAGCCTGTCCATGCAAGTGTACAGCCTCCCCTTGATCTTGCAAGGAGATAGTCAATTTATGAAAATCAAAGGTTATAGGACTAAACTGAGTCATCCAATCTACACCAAGTATTATATCCCAGCCACTCAGATCCATCACTTTAAGGTCATAGCAGAATTTGTGTTGGTTAATTCCCCAAACTACCTTAGGACAAATTGCCTTGCCTGTTACACAGGCACCATTACCCACAATTACAGAAAAAGGATTACCCAGCTGGTATGGTATGTCAAATGCAATTACCTTCTCGCTGCTGATGTAGCTGTCTGAGCTACCTGTGTCCACTAAGATCAGCATTTCCTCTCCATCAAGCCTCCCTACCAATGTTATGGTCTTCCTTTTTAGAGCCTCAGACAAGGTATGCAGGGACATCTCCATCACCTGACCAGGTTGGCCTGTAGCCTCATCCTGTTCTCCCACCGCATCTTCAAAGTCAGATTCCTCTTCCTCCTCGCTAATCATGAAGTTTAAGTGGCTAAGCTTGCACTGATGCCCTTGTCCATACTTCTCCCCGCATTTGAAACAGAGGCCATGGTTCCTTCTGTACTGTATTTCCTGTGCAGAAATCCTCCTGGATTCCGAATCTGCAGATGAAACTGGCCTGCCTTTAAAATGAGTGTTTTTAAACGAATTAATTGGAGGCACCCTGTAGTTCGAATTATGATTCAGCTGTTGAGAAGAACTCCTTGACATTCCAAATCTGTTTTCTGAGCTTACTTTCACACTTTCCTTGGAATTTCTGTACTGTAGGCTCAATGCATTTTCTTGTAACACAGCTAAGTCAAAAGCCTCAGATAAGGATGTCGGTCTTAGCATCTTAATCATAGTCTTAATTTCTTCTTTCAGTCCACTAATAAAGCTTGATATGAAATAAGCCTCACTCAGATGTGGATTCCTTACAGTCATCAATACCTTGAGCTCTTCGAACTTTTCTTGATACTCCTCGACCTTCCCACCTTGGTGCAATTTGTTGAATTCCTCCACTACATCCTTTCCTGCTTGATAACCAAATCGTTTACACAGTAATTCCTCAAACATCTCCCAGGTTATCCCCGGTCTCTCTGCCTTCACTCCTTGGAACCACCTGTCCGCCTTACCTTCCAAGTACATCTCGATCACTTCTAACCTTTGATCTTCCGAAATCTGGTAATTCGTACAGTACTTGTGGCACTTCCTGATCCAGTCGCTCGGATTGTCCCCAGAAAACAAAGGTAAGTCAATCTTGGGGGGATTAGGAATTAGAATCTTGCCTGACTCCTTCCTCTCACTCCTGACAGCCTCACCCCCTAACTGCAACCTCTGATTGGGTGGAGGCGTCGGCAATAGTGGCGGTTGATCACTTAGGGTTCTTCCAGTTTCCGTACAGGACTTTTCTCTTTCCATCATCAGCTTGATGAAGGCGCTAACCTTCTGTTTCATTCCTGCCACTAATCCTTCCATCCGCTTGTTGTTTTCTTCCAGTTCAGCTCGAAGCTCATTGCGTAGCTGTTGCTGCTGGTGGTGCGATGTTTGCAGACCTTCGATCATTTCTTGAAGCTTGGATTCTTGCTTCTTGATCTGCTCCTCCAGTGTTTTGAATCTGGTGCTCTCCGCCATTCTGCTCAGTTCCGAGGATTCGACAAGCTCTGATACCACTTGTCAGGAACTAAGTGGCATAATCTGGAATTGGGGAAGAATTCAGCTCAGGCGAGCTGAAAGAGTTGCAGAGGGAGAAGAGGGGAAGAAGAAGAAGAGGGAAACCAGAGAGAGAGATAGAGAGAGATTCGGAAGGGAAGAGAGAGAGAGAGAGACAAAAGAGAAAAAATGATATTTCTGTTAGATGCTTACATGGATTCTCTCTCCAGTCATCTTTATACAAATCAGCTGAAATAACCTCCCTAACTAACTCAGTTACCAATCACGTGTTTCTACAACAACTCTCACATTTTGCTAAAACGACATCGTCCTACTAAAATCACTTTGCTTCATACGTCATCGTTTCTTGCCTTCATTCTTGTTGTCCTGACACTTGATTGGAACTTTGGCAGGAGCCACAGGTGGTATGAACCAGATTGGTGGAAATTTGGGGATGGAAAAACGTAAGTTGTATCATTTAGGATAAACAACAAAAAAGCCCTCTGTAATTAAGCAATCATATATAAAAGTCCCCTGTGATTTTATATCATACCAGTCGATACCCCGTGATTTGAATTAACCTGAAAAGTGGACGGAAATCAGCAAAACAGACGGAGATGAGTGAATAGATGAAAATACCCTTTTGATATAAGCGAAAATTGCAGAAGTAATTTTGCACTTTCATTCTATCGAAACCAACGAAGAGAGAGAGAAAGAAATAGAAAACCCTAGAGAGAGATAGAGCAGCCCCTTTTCTAGCCAATTTTCAGCAAAAATTTCGATTGTTATTTCAATCAAATATCAAGATCAACGGAGAATATGAGGAAGTGAAGATTTGCGGTAAAAAATCGAAGAAAAATGGGTTAGTATATCATCTCTCATCTATTTCAATTCGGGTTTTGGGGTATGTTGTACAAGAAAAATTGTTATTTACTGGTTTCAGATTAAATTGGGAGGCCATTATTTAACAAAGATAGCTTTTTTGATTAATTTACGAATGTTGTTAATGAAGATAAAGGTTTTTGACGTATGCCCAGCAAACCTAGCTGCATAGATAGATAGTTTAAGCATCACTTTCAAATTGGTAAAGTTTTGATAATTTTTGAAAGCTTAAAAAGAGACAGCTTTATAGAAGAGGTCCCTCCAAAAATGCATTTAGCAGCTTTGGTTCCAATGCCTCAGTTGTTTGGGATGATAAGGCTACGTGTTTCAGGTCCTAATCTGGTCATCCCTTGTTTTTGGTCAAACTCAATTGTTGAGTCCGACAGTCCGTCTTTTTGGCTTGAAGTTATACTATCAAAGTGCGGTATTACTTCTATTGATCAATTACTACTGTTAAATGCCATGATTAGTCAAGCATGCTAGTTTCTATAATCTGTCATTATCTTAATATGGCTTATATCGAGACATGTTGTGGTCCAATGTGGTCCTCAATTGTTTGTTCTGATTGTATTATGTTAGTTTTTTGTGTACTTGTGAAAGACTCTGAGAATTTATTGCTTGTCATGGTATCACAGAGGAGAAATCCGAGGACAAAGTTGAGATACATATGTATTTTGGTGGGAGATTTAGAGAAAAACCAAGGCTCCACTACACAGGAACCCACATGGCTATTTTCAAAGACAGAATTGAAGATCAGTTATCGATAGTGAGCCTGTGCAGAATATTTAAAAAAGTAGATGAAGAAGCAAATAAAGTAACGTTTTGGTTTTGTGTCCCAAATGTTGATTTAGAAGGTGGTCTACACCCAATTAGGGACAATAATGATATTAATTTAATGAAGCAGTGCTACTGGAACTTGCCAATGGAAAGGCTAATTTATGCTTGTAGTGGGGATGAGCCATTTGAAAAGGAGCCAGAAGATGGTGGGGTCAGTAATGGAATAAAAAATGAAGGCCCTGATACAACCTGTGGACATGAAGATAGTGGGGTCACTAACACTACGGGGACAGGTGCATGTGAAGATGATGAAGAGCTAGAATGGTTAAAAGATGGGTTGGAAACAATAGAAGATGAAGACATCTTTAGCCCCAAGAAAGATACTGCTGGACCCAGCAACTATAACAAAAAATGTGGGGCAGGGGCAGATGGAGACATAAAAAAATTGCCAGTGCATGTATTCTCATTTGGTGGAAAGACGGATGAAAAAAGTTCTCCTAAAAAGGGTTCTATGAGAAAGAAAAGGGCCAGCAAAACTTCACAATCTAGAGGGCCAGATGTGATTCGGCAAATTGACCCCCCTGTTTCATCTCAAAGGCCATCAGATGTTGAAGATGTAAGCATTGAAAAATGACTTGTTTCATCTCAAGGGCCATCAGAAGATGAAGCTGCAAACATCAAAAAATCTTCTGCAACATTTAGAGAATCAGATTTGAGAGAAGAAGATGAAAGGGTAGGGAATACTGAGGTGACTGAAGAGGATTGGCAAGAACCTGTGGTTCCAAATGAAGATTTGCTGGATAGATTTAGATCTGGTAGTGGAGAAGAAGAGGACTGCCTTGACTTCAATCCTGAAGTTGAGTTTGGGAAGCCACACTTTGAGCTGAAAGTGGGGCAGAGGTTTACTAATTTTTGAGTGTTTAGATCTGTGTTGTGTGAATGGCTAGTAAGAGAGGGTTATGAAGTTACTTGGGTGAAAAACTACTCTAAAAAAATTATTGCCATCTGTGCAAAAGGTTGTAGTTGGAGGATTCAGGCAACACCAATTCAAAATGAATCGGCCTTCCAAATAAAGTCACTGAAGGGTGAGCATGTGTGTGCTCGAGAATATCAAAATAAGCATGCAACAGCCTCATATCTGAGCAACAAATATCAAGAGAAGATCAGGGATAATCCAAAAGTTGATTTGATGGGGTTGAAGAATGACATCAGAAGAGATTTAATGATCAACGTGTCAATTGCTAAGGTTGGTAGAGCTAAACGTAAGGCAAAGGATATGATGTTAGGCACGGACATGGAGCAGTATCAAAAACTCTGGAGTTATGCAGCCACAGTTCGAGACAAAAATGCTGGAAGTACTGTAAAAATGCAGATTGACAAGCCTCCTGATGGTTCAAGGGGTACATTTCAAAGGTTATATTATTGCTTATATGCCTGTAAGAAGGGTTTTCTTGATGGTTGTAGACCAATAATTGGTCTAGATGGCTGTTTCCTTAAGACAACATTTGGTGGACAATTATTATCAGCACTTGGCAGAGATGGCAACGACAACATGGTGCCAATAGCATTTGCAGTGGTAGAGGTAGAGCGGTATGACTCCTGGAAATGGTTTTTGGAGTTGCTAATGGCTGATTTGGGCATGGGAAAAGATAACATTTCTTGGACCTTTATCTCAGATAGACAGAAAGGGCTTGTGCATGCTGTGGATGAACTGTTTCCAAATTCAGAGCATAGATTTTGCTTGAGGCATATGTACCAGAATTTTAACCAAAAGTTCAAAGGAAAGGAAATGAAAGACATGTTTTGGGCTGCTGCAAGTGCTGGCAATGAAAGGGAATGGAAAATGGCAATGATTGAACTAGAAAAGGCAAACAAAAAAGCTACTGAATGGTTGAGCAGAATTCCACCAGCCCTTTGGAGTAGATCACATTTTACAGGTTATAGTAAATGTGACATTCTGGTAAACAACCTAAATGAGTCATTCAACAACTATAGATTAGAAGCAAGAGAGTTACCTATCATTGGGATGCTTGAATGGATAAGGAGGAGATTGATGCAGAGAATTCAAACAAAGAGATCTGGAATGCAAAAGTTTCAAGGAGAGATCTGTCCTAATATAGCAGAAAAGATCGACAAGAATCAGAGATTGAGTAGGACATTTGTTGTGACCTGGGACAGTGGTCACAAGTATGAGGTCGACTGTGGTGTGAGAAAATGTGTGGTAGTAGACTTGCGTGAGTGGACATGTACCTGTGGATATTTTCAATTAACAGGTTATCCTTGTGCCCATGCATGTGCGGTGATAGGAGTATGTAGATTACCTATTAAAAATTATGTGCATGCTTGCTACACTAGAGCAGAATATCTGAAAACATATGCATATACTATCACACCTGTTCCAAGTGATATTTACTGGATAACAGCTGAAGAAGAGTCCATAAACCCCCCCTGCGGTTAGGAGAATGCCTGGTAGACCAAAGAAACTACGCCGAAGAACACAAGATGAGCCTAAGAAGAGTCAAGTATCAACTAGAAAGGAGCTTGTGGTACATTGCAAGAGATGTTTTCAGTCAAGGCATAACTCACGGACGTGCAAGAATCCCATTCACCCTAACTCCAAATTTTATAGGGTAATTTTCCTTGTACACTTAAATGTCATTTGTATAGCATCTGTATGTATTAATAATGTTAAATATCATTCTTATAGGCACCTGAAGCAAGCGCAGCTGAACCAATTGCTGAGTCGTCCACTCAACCACAGTCAACTAGTAAAGGAGCTCCTGCTGCACGAAGTACCACAATGACTAGCAAACAGGCTAGGAAGGTGTACACTCAACCAAGCTTTTACATTGATTTAATGAGTTTCATAAAAACAAACGGAGTTCTGATATACATCTAAGTTCTCTTTATATATGTAATTGCAGCCTGTGCATTGTGACAGCCCCACCTTCCCCTAAGGCGAACCAAAGGGATTAGCGGACTGCCTGCCCAACTCTCGCCAGAACTAATGGATCAGTTTACATCGATCTACTACGTTCTGGAACACACCAACGCGCGCAAATAAGTCAAAATCACAAAATAAAAAAAACGAAAATCGAAGCCGATAATGAACAGTACCGGCCACGTCAGAATCCGGAATTCAACCAAACATCAATCCAACATATATACATCGAAATTCAACATTTACAAGCCAAAGCGGCATACCAAAATATCCAACAAGCTCATACATGTGCAATTAGCCAATTACAAACCAACCATTGGTTGAAACAAAACACTTAGGGTTTTCACCCTCAAGGAGCTATTCAAAATATACATTTACATGAGCTCAACTTGACAACCAACTAGCACAACCTTTCCCAAAATAATCATTTTCCTGTAAGGAAAACAAATGGAACGGAGTGAGCTAAAGCTCAATGAGTTACTACCACATAAGCAACGAAGAGCATATTGCATAACCTTTCATTTCAAGTACACAATTAAGGAATAAAACAAATCGGTAAAGGATACGGACGGCTCTCAAGAGCCCCTTTCCACGCTTACATTCTTGATCCAACCTCATTGACCCTCCGTCAATGTTTAAGAGTACCAACCGTAGACCTCACTTCACTTCCATTCCTTCCACCCAACATACCCCAACCGGGCCCACACTGCAAACAGTAGCTTTTGCCAATACTCGAGTATACCGGAATCAAGAGTCTCATTACTACAAGATTCCCCAGTACAGTCCCCGTGGCATGTCAATTTTCACGACCAAGCCCTCGCCGGCTCGATTCAATTGACTACCAACGGGGTTGAGCTCAGTAATACAGTAAGGCCGTTGGATATTCGTCCAAACGACACCAAATCAGGTTTCCATGAAATGGAATTCAATAACTCATATATCAAGTTCAGTATTACAGTGAAACGGTAAACAGTCATTAACAGTATCAAAAGGGGTGAGGGCGGTCAAGTACACCCTCACCTTAACCAATTTCAATGGCCAAGTAAACCTTCATGGCATCACAATCATATATATCAAAGCCACATTGTAAATATTCATGTGAGTAGTACACTCACCAATCAAGTAGGTGATGTTTCATGCACCGTCGTCAAAAGTACGTTGTGAACCACCGTCACGCCCTAGAACACGCAAACAAGTACAATGAGACTCGATAACGAGTCATAAAGCAATGCCAATCACAACCCCAATAGGGTTTCATAAGTATATACAAGCATCATAGGTAACCAGAAAATCAGGAAATGACATTAGCTTTAACCCTGATAAAAACAATGCTTGACCTCATTTTGCGGGAATAGCACCAAAGACACTACGGTTATCGGATTAGGGTGTAAGACCCACTGTTTCGAAACTAAGAAACAGGGCTACAACAATGTAGAAGGTCACTCAGTCCAATTCCTAGCACAACTAGGTCAAATATGCAAGATACTAAATCAGAACCACAATAACAGGTTCACAAACTACATTCTGCTGTAATCAGTACAACTCAGTCTATACAGGTCCAAATTCAGAAATTCCAAAGGAATACGGTAGCTAGAACATCAAGCTACATTTCATCAGAAGACCTCAACAACCAAATCCAAAGCAATTCCAGTCAAAACAAGCAATTTCAGACACAGTTCTTACATTCGGATGAATCCAGAACAGCAATAGTAATTTCGACTTTTCTCCTTCTACACTACTCCGATTGACCTGAAATTTTACAGCCATCTCTAACACATCAATACCTACAACTTTTATGTTTTAAGCCAAGGCCAATTCGGCCTCTAACCATGAGATACAAAACCGGACAGAAATGAGGGTTATGAAACCCTAACTTTCCACATTTCCTTCCAAACCCAAAATTGCTTGCAAATACCAATCATGTACAGCTACTAGAGTCATTAACCATCATTTCCAACCATCATAGATAGACACAACATCATGATCACATTAAACCAGAAAAATCACCAATAAATTGAAAACTTCATCAATTCATCCAAAAGTAAGAAATAAACCACAAAATTCAACACTTTAGCCACCACTAGGCACAAATTAAGCTTCCTTAAGTGAAGGAGAAAGTTCAATCACCACTCACCTAGTAAACAAGAGAGGAAGAGTTGTTTGTCACCTTAGCTTCCCCAAACACTTCACCAAACCACTTACTATCACCAAATGGAAAGGTTTTATGGAGTAGAAACAAGATCAAATGGTTGGATGGTTACACTCAAGCAAGATGGAAGCAAGAATCTTGAAGAGTTTTTCTTTCTTCTTGGCTCAAGGTGGCCGGCCACAATGGAGAAGACAAGAGTGAATTTTTGGTGATTTTTAAGATATTTATTCAATTGGTAAGAAAAGTAAAAAAAGGTGAATAGTGTCAAACAAGTGTAACCACCCACAAAGTGACACTTGTCACTCCATAAAAGCATCCATATCCTTTTGTTTCCTCTCACATCAATCACATCTCATCATCTACTTATGTCTTAACACCCGATAAATTTCAACCAGTATCCAGAACTTATCCTAATTGACCGAATTTTTTTAAACTTTTCGCACTAGTGGGTCCCACGTCCGTTATATATCCTTAATTTTTCAAAAACTCTCCAATACAAGAAAAATCATCTAAAAACTATAACTACTCATAAAATTCACCAGAAAAATTTTCCTAAACCAGAAAATGCAGAAAAGATGCCATTAAAGGGGAAAAACCCTAGGAAAATTATTAGAAAATTTACGGGTTCTCACACTCTCTCCCCCTTAAAAAAATTTCTGCCTCGAAATTTCTCACCTTAACTCCCAAAAAGGTTTGGGTATTTCTTTCGCATTTCATCTTCCACTTCCCAAGTAGTTTCCTCTATCCCATGGTTTCTCCATAGTACCTTCACTAGCGGAATCTGCTTGTTGCGGAGCTCTTTGACTTTTCGATCGAGCACTTGGACCGGTTTCTCTTCATAGGCCAGCGATTCGTCTATTTCGATCTCCTTCGGTTGTAAGACATGGGATGGGTCGGGATAATACTTCTTTAGCATGGAGACGTGGAAGACATCGTGAATTCGAGAGAGACTGCATGGCAGTTCTAATCGATACGTGACCGCTCCTACCCTCTGGAGGATCTTGTAGGGTCCGACGTACCGCGGTTGGAGCTTCTTTCCTTTGCCCACTGTAACATTTCGTAAGGGTGTGATCTTGAGGAACACATGGTCTCCAACTTCAAACTCCAAGTCCTTTATTCGGTTATCCACCTAGCTCTTTTGTCGGTTTTGAGCTGTTTGGAGTCGTTGCCGTATCAACTTGATCTTCTCTTGAGTCTCTTCCATCCATGGAATAGTTGCCGGGTCTAGTGCTTTCTTTTCGCCAACTTCGTCCCAGTAAATCGGCAACCGGCACTTGCGTCCGTAGAGGGCTTCGTATAGAGCCATCTGAATTGACGAATGGAAGCTGTTGTTGTACGCAAACTCTACTAAGGTCATGTGTTGACCCCAGTTGCCTCCAAAATCCAGAATGCAAGTTCGTAGCATGTTCTCAAAAGTTTGAATCGTCCGCTCTGACTGTCCATCTGTCTGAGGGTGATAGGTCGTGCTCAAATTGAGTTTAGTCCTCAAGGTTTCTTGAAACTTCTGCCAAAACCGAGATACGAACCGTGGATCCCGATCGGAGACGATGCTCACCGGAACTCCATGTAGCCTTACTATCTTGTCCATGTACAGTCGGGCCAACTTGTCCATGAAATACCTCATGTTCACCGGCAAGAAATGGGCCGACTTGGTTAAGCGGTCAACGATCACCCAAACGGTATCGTGTTCTCTTTGCGTCCTCGGTAAACCGGAAACGAAGTCCATGGTGATATTTTCCCACTTCCACTCGGGTATCTCCAAGGGTTGTAACAGACTCGATGGTTTTTGATGCTCTGCTTTCACCCGTTGGCAAACGAGACATTTTTGCACGTATTGAGCGATTTTCCTCTTCATATTGTCCCACCAATATGTTTCTTTCAGGTCTTGATACATCTTGCTGCTGCCCGGATGGATTGTATACTTGGACCGATGGGCTTCCTCCAGAATCTCTATTTTCAACGACTCCTCCTTCGGTACCACTATTCGGTTTCGATATTTCAAAATGCCCTTAAGACTAAAATTGAAGTCCGTTGTTTCTCCCTTCTCCACCTTCTCTCCCCACTTCCGTACCATCAAATCTTCGTTTTGCGCCTCTTTAATGCGTTCCAGTAGAGTGGAGGTCACCCTAACATTGCTAAATAGCACCTTATGGCTCCCAAGACTGGGTCTCCACTCACATGCGGATTCTAATAAATCCCACTCTTTAATCATCAACCCTGCTACTTGCACCTTACGACTCAAGGCATCGGCTACCACATTTGCTTTTCCCGGATGGTAGTTGATTGTGCAGTCATAATCTTCCAAAAAATCCATCCACCGTCGTTGTCTCATGTTCAATTCCTTCTGGGAGAAGAGGTACCTAAGACTTTTGTGATCCGAGTACACTTCGAAGGTTACCCCATATAGGTAATGCCTCCACTTTTTCAGTGCAAAAACCATTGCGGCTAGTTCCAGATCGTGGGTCGGGTAGTTCTACTCGTGAAGTTTCAACTTCCTAGAGGCAAAAGAAATCACATTACGGTTCTGCATCAAAACGCACCCCAGGTCTTCTCGCGACGCGTCTGCATACACCGCAAACCCGTCCACTCCATTTGGCAAAACCAGTACTGGAGCCATGGTCAATCTTCTCTTTAGTTCCTAAAAACTTGTCTCGCATCGGGCGTTCCAGACAAACCGACCATGCTTCTTTGTCAGGTCAGTTAAAGGTCCTGCTAATTTGGAGAAATTTTTAATGAAACGTCGGTAGTACCCAGCTAGCCCTAGAAAGCTGCGAATTTCTGTGAGATTTTCTGGTCTCTTCCAATTTGTCACGCCTCTACCTTTGCCGGGTCCACCGAAATACCTTCGTGGGAAATTACGTGCCCTAGGAATGCTATTTTCTCCAACCAGAACTCGCATTTACTAAACTTGGCGTACAATTGATGTTCCCTTAACGTCTGCAACACCACTCTCAAATGCTCCTCATGCTCCTCGCGTGTCTTAGAGTAGACCAAAATGTCATCAATGAACACAACGACAAATCGGTCCAGATAGGGTTTGAAAACCCTATGCATTAGGTCCATAAAGGCGGCGGGAGCATTGGTCAGTCCAAAGGGCATAACGGCGAACTCGTAATGCCCATATCTCGAGTTGAAAGCAGTTTTCGGAATATCCTCCTTCCTAATTAACAACTGATAATATCCTTGTCGGAGGTCCAACTTTGAGAAAACCACTGCTCCTTGCAGCTGGTCGAACAACTCGTCGATGTGGGGCAGTGGATATTTATTCTTGATCGTAACATTGTTCAGACCCCGGTAGTCAATACACATCCTCAAGGTTCCGTCCTTTTTCTTTACAAATAGGACAGGAGCTCCCCAAGGAGACCCACTCTCATGAATGAATCCCCGCTCCAAAAGGTCTTGTAATTGCAACTTAAGTTCCTTAAGTTCTGCAGGCGCCATTCGGTAAGGGGTTTTTAAGATAGGTGAGGTTCCAGGTAACAGGTCTATTTGGAATTCTATCTCCCGTTCTGGAGGTAAGGCTACTAACTCATCAGGGAATACATTCGGAAATTCCCTCACTACGGCCACGTCTTCCACTTTTAACTTATCCGTAAGGGTGTTAATCAAAAAGGCCAAAAATCCTAACGCCCCTCTACTTATCAGTTTCCTAGCTCGAATGCCCGAAATTAAAACAGATGAGGCTAACCTACCCCTTATATCCAACCTTAAGGTTGCCTCACCAGGAATGCAAAATTTCACCACTTTCGTTTTACAATCCAGTTGGGCATTATATTTGGCTAGCCAGTCCATACCCAAAATCACATCATACCCCTTAATGGACAAGCTTATCAAGTCTCCTAAAAATCTCTTTTCACCTACCCACCCATCACAATCCCTATAAACCATACTAGTCACCAAACGTTGATTCCCCGTAGGTGTACTAACTTCTAGGTCATATGGTAAACTAGCAGGTTTTATATCGATGTCACACATGAAATCAGGGTTAACAAACGAATGAGTGGCACCAGGATCAATTAAAACTTTGGCAAAGCGGTGGAAAATAGGGATCGTATCTTTTACAACCTCTGAAGACTCTGGGACCTGATGGGGCTCTAAGGAATACACCCTACTCGGCACTTTAGGTTTGGACCCACCTCCCTTTGCTAGTCCAGTATTGGTCTTCGGCGGTGGTTGACTTCCCTTTCCATCTTGTTTCAGGACCGGGCAAGTAGCCAATTGGTGGTCTGCGCTTCCACATCGCAGACATTTGCCCTGTTTCCTCCAGCAGTTATCTTCGTTGTGGTTTGGCTTCCCGCAATGCCCGCAGGGACCGCGAGATACTGAAGCCGAGCCACTCTGAGCATTTCCCCTTTGTCTTCGCCCAACTTGGCCACCCCTGAATGGAGTCCCTCTACCTGAACCAGATTGTCGACCACCTCCCGTTTCTCGTCCAAATTTAGAGGGAGTACTCTTCTCACCCTGTCCAGAACTACTCCCAGGAAAGCCACGCTTCTTCGCTTGGAAGTTCCGGACTTGCAACCGTGCACTTTCAACTCGTTGGGCCTTTTCCACAACCTCGCTAAACGCATTGATTTGAGCCACCGCGAGGTCTTTTTGAATCTCAACATTTAAACCCTGAATAAAGCTCCTAATCCGTCGTTGTTCCGTCATGATTAACTCAGGCGCAAACTTGGACAGGCGGGTGAATTGATTCTCATATTCCGCCACAGTTTGAGCCCCTTGGCGGAGCCTAATAAACTCGTCTTCCTTCCTCTCCTGAACTAGAGGAGGGAAAAACTTCGCATTAAACTCTCGGATGAAATTCACCCAAGTCTTGGGCGTCTGCTCCCTTTCCCATTTCTGTCGGATTACGTTCCACCAGGAACGGGCCGCCCCCTCAAGCTGAAACACGGCAAAAGTCACCTGCCGTTCGTCAGGGTAGTGTAGGGCTGCAAATATATCAACCATCTTTTCAAGCCATCTTTCGGCAACGTCCGGGTCGGGTCCCCCAACAAACTTTGGCGGAGCGAACTTTTGAAAGCATTCGAGAGCTCTATATTCGCTTTCGATATGGTTACCAGGGTTTTTGGGGTTAGGGTTTGGGTTTTGGCTCTATTGCTGCACCACTTGTGCTAGCAAGGTTGTCATTTGCTACATAGCAGTAGCTATTTGCACATTAGGGTCTACTTGTGGTTCAAGATTGGGTCCAGTAGAGGTTTCCCCCGTACCCCTAATCGGTGTGGGTTGTCTAGTTCCGCACCCACGTCCCCGACCACTCCGTGTACCTTCCATGAGTTTTACTCGATCTAGGCAATAGTACTAAACCAAAGTAGTAACAAGGCATGTAAGTAACACTCAAAACTTTCACAATAACACATATTTATACATTCCAAACATGATCACAAACGTATATATACAAGCCAAGCAAGATCAAGCCACACACATATATACAATCAGTCGAGTCAAGTACAGGCAAGTCAGAAACAAACATAGACGATCCCCCGAGGAATGGCCTTATCAAAAGAAATTTACACGTAGCTAATCTAACAACCAAAACGATTAGCTAAGGCTCTTTCCCTATCCCTATGTACATACAAAACCCACCAAACTATCCCAAAAGAAGCTTAGAAGTTAAGGCCTAGTCAGTTGTCGGGCTCTGGGACCCAGGCGACGGGGTAGATTCCTCCCCAGCCTCGGCCCCCGCACACGAAGCCTCATCACTATCCTCCTCAAGCCCGTCGTCACAAAGATTAAGGATTGACTCAGCGCGACCCCTGACTTTGCGAGCTCGCTTAATCTCGCGCTCACGTGCCTCCCTTAGCTGGGTACAGAGATCATCAATTCTATCCTCAACCTCTAGTACATCGTACTTCAAATCCTGAATGCGCTTAGCTTGTTTCTCATTATCTGCCCTCAACTGCTTCACCTCAGTCTCAAGCCTAGCGTTATCTTTCGCCAACGCCTTCCGCTCCTTTGCTACGGCCAACACTAAGGTGTTAGGGTAGGCGTAGGCGTGGCGACACTCACACCGACGAAGGCGACTCGCCGGACTCCAACGCAAGACGGCCCCTCTCGGCCGAATCTGGTACGGGATCACTGGGAGCGCTACACGGGGTCGATCGCTTGCAGGGCCATCACTTGGTCCACTAGATCCGTCCATCCTACACCAAAAGTGTAAATAAGCATAAATAAGCTTAAAGGCCATAACAAAGAACCCTCAAATCAAGCAATTATATAACACCCAAGGTAATTCAAACCTAGGCTCTGATACCACCTGTGACAGCCCCACCTTCCTCTAAGGCGAACCAAAGGGATTAGCAAACCGCCTGTCCAACTCTCGCCAGGACTAACGGATCAGTTTACATCGATCTACTACGTTCCGGAACACACCAACGCGCGCAAACAAGTCAAAATCACAAAATAAAAAAAATGAAAATCGAAGCCGATGATGAACAGTACCGGCCACGTCAGAATCCGGAGTTCAACCAAACATCAATCCAACATATATACATCGAAATTCAACATTTACAAGCCAAAACGGCATACCAAAATATCCAACAAGTTCATACATGTGCAATTAGCCAATTACAAACCAACCATTGGTTGAAACAAAACACTTAGGGTTTTCACCCTCAAGGAGCTATTCAAAATATACATTTACATGAGTTCAACTTGACAACCAACGAGCACAACCTTTCCCAAAATAATCATTTTCCTGTAAGGAAAACAAATGGAACGGAGTGAGCTAAAGCTCAATGAGTTATTACCACATAAGCAATGAAGAGCATATAGCATAACCTTTCATTTCAAGTACACAATTAAAGAATAAAACAAATCGGTAAAAGGATACGGACGGCTCTCAAGAGCCCCTTTCCACGCTTACATTCTTGATCCAACCTCATTGACCCTCCGTCAATGTTTAAGAGTACCAACCGTAGACCTCACTTCACTTCCATTCCTTCCACCCAACATACCCCAACCAGGCCCGCACTCCAAACAGTAGCTTTTGGCAATACTCGAGTATACCGGAATCAAGAGTCTCATTACTACAAGATTCCCCAGTACAGTCCCCGTGGCATGTCAATTTTCACGACCAAACCCTCGCCGGCTCGATTCAATTGACTACCAACGGGGTTGAGCTCAGTAATACAGTAAGGCCGTTGGATATTCGTCCAAACGACACCAAATCAGGTTTCCATGAAATGGAATTCAATAACTCATATATCAAGTTCAGTATTACAGTGAAACGGTAAACAGTCATTAACAGTATCAAAAGGGGTGAGAGCGGTCAAGTACACCCTCACCTTAACCAGTTCCAATGGCCAAGTAAGCCTTCACGGCATCATAATTACATATATCAAAGCCACATTGTAAACATTCATGTGAGTAGTACACTCACCAATCAATTAGGTGATGTTTCATGCACCGTCGTCAAAAGTACGTCATGAACCACCGTCACGCCCTAAAACACGCAAACAAGTACAATGAGACTCGATAACGAGTCATAAAGCAATGCCAATCACAATCCCAATAGGGTTTCATAAGCATATACAAGCATCATAGGTAACCAGAAAATCAGGAAATGGCATTAGCTTTAACCCTGATAAAAATAATGTTTGACCTCATTTTGCGGGAATAGCACCAAAGACACTACGGTTATCGGATTAGGGTGTAAGACCCACCGTTTCGAAGCTAAGAACCAGGGCTACAACAATGTGGAAGGTCACTCAGTCCAATTCCTAGCACAACTAGGTCAAATATGCAAGATACTAAATCAGAACCACAATAACAGGTTCACAAACTACATTCTGCTGTAATCAATACAACTCAGTCTATACAGGTCCAAATTCAGAAATTCCAAAGGCATATGGTAGCTAGGACATCAAGCTACATTTCATCAGAAGACCTCAACAACCAAATCCAAAGCAATTCCAGCCAAAACAACCAATTTCAGACACAGTTCTTACATTCGGATGAATCCAGAACAGCAATAGTAATTTCGACTTTTCTCATTCTACACTCCTCCGATTGACCTGAAATTTTACAGCCATCTCTAACACATCAATACCTACAACTTTCATGTTTTAAGCCAAGGCCAATTCGGCCTCTAACCATGAGATACAAAACCGGACAGAAATGAGGGTTATGAAACCCTAACTTTCCACATTTCCTTCCAAACCCAAAATTTCTTGCAAATACCAATCATGTACACCTACTAGAGTCATTAACCATCATTTCCAACCATCATAGATAGCCACAACATCATGATCACATTAAACCAGAAAAATCACCAATAAATTGAAAACTTCATCAATTCATCCAAAAGTAATAAATAAACCACAAAATTCAACACTTTAGCCACCACTAGGCACAAATTAAGCTTCCTTAAGTGAAGGAGAAAGTTCAATCACCACTCACCTAGTAAACAAGAGAGGAAGAGTTGTTTGTCACCTTAGCTTCCCCAAACACTTCACCAAACCACTTACTATCACCAAATGGAAAGGTTTTATGGAGTAGAAACAAGATCAAATGGTTGGATGGTTACACTCAAGCAAGATGGAAGCAAGAATCTTGAAGAGTTTTTCTTTCTTCTTGGCTCAAGGTGGCCGGCCACAATGGAGAAGACAAGAGTGAATTTTTGGTGATTTTTAAGATATTTATTCAATTGGTAAGAAAAGTCAAAAAGGTAAATAGTGTCCAACAAATGTAACCACCCACAAAGTGACACTTGTCACTCCATAAAAGCATCCTTATCCTTTTATTTCCTCTCACATCAATCACATCTCATCCTCTACTTATCTCTTAACACCTGATAAATTTCAACCAGTATCCGGAACTTACCCTAATTGGCCGAATTTTTTCGAACTTTTCGCACTAGTGGGTCCCACGTCCGTTATATATCCTTAATTTTTCAAAAACTCTCCAATACAAGAAAAATCATCTAAAAACTATAACTACTCATAAAATTCACCAGGAAAATTTTCCTAAACCAGAAAATGCAGAAAACATGCCATTAAAGGGGAAAAATCCTAGGAAAATTATTAGGAAATTTACGGGTTCTCACATGCATGGTACGAATATGAGTGGGGGTAACAGTGCTGATGCCACCACTGCAACAGCAACCACAGCCACAACTCCAACTATTACTGATGTCTTGCGCAAGTGAAGGCCAAAGAGATCAAAAGCTATCCAGCCTTAATTACCTGCCTAATAGTTGTCTAGCTGTAGTTAGACCTTCATTTTGGAATATTACATACAGTTGCAATGATATCTGCAACTATCTAGAATGTACAATGATTGGTTGTCGATGAAAATGTAATGTCTACTAATCTGCATACAGTTAGCTTATGTATTTACTATTTTTGTGGTGATTGGATGAAGTTCTTGGGTACCAGATTTTGGTTGTGTGAAATGGCAACCAAATTTTGTAGTTACTGAATGATTCTGGAAACAGCGATGGAATCTATGTTCTGCATACACTTGGCTTATGTATTTACTATTTTGTGGTGACTGCATGAAGTTCTTGAGTACCAGATTTTGGTTGTGTGAAATAGCAAGCTGATTTTGTAGTTACTGAATGATTCTGGAAACAGTGATGGAATCTATGTTCTGCATACACTTAGCTTATGTATTTACTATTTTTGTGGTGACTGAATGAAGTTCTTGGGTACCAGATTTTGGTTCCCTGAAATGGCAACCAAATTTTGTAGTTATTGAATAATCTGGAAACAGATTTTGTAGTTACACTCTTTGTTCTGGAAATAGTTCTGAATCTATGTTCTTGGCAAGTTGAGATGAATGTTATGCAGAATGGCAACTGGCAACTAGATTCAATTTTGTCTTCTTTTGTTTGTCTTCTATATCACTTGCTGTCCAATCTTTTTTTGTTTGTCTTCTGTATCGGTTGTTGTCCAATTTTTAGCAGGTATATTTCTTACCCGTAGTGGAAACACCAGAACAAATCTGACCGTTATTCGGTTGGGGTAGACACCAAACAAAACTCCACAACTAGTTGAGCTAAGACTACCTGCTGAAATGCAGCTAGTTGAGCTAAGACTACTAATGTGCAAACAAAACTCCAACTAGCTTATTTCGTTCATTTTTTGGTGTTTTCAAAATGCATATTACCAAAACCAAACTACAAAATGTCGATTACCAATTTTGTTCAATTTCACTGCAACAAAACTCCATACATCACCAGCAGCCTACCAACTAGCAATTTGATAGATGAAGAGCTACATCATCAACAATAGCCTACCATTATCTTATCTGGTAGACATCAACAACAATAAAATAGAAAAGATAGATACCATAACACAACCTCCAACTAGCAATTTCAAATTCTTCATTTCATTGTCCAAATTTTCCAGTTTCGAGAGCATGCCACCCAGATACGCATTTTCTTCAACAGGTTGGCTCACTACGGGAACAGGTGCATCTCGATTTGGCTCGTCTCTGTAAATTGGGTTACACCATGAAAAGAACCCACATTCATCTTTTTCACACACAAAATATAACAATCCTTTCGATGGCTTTTCCGACTCAACAATCTTTAGCTTTGTCTTCCTTCGACAATTACATACCTTGTACTGGTATCGAAGACCTCTGCCTCCATTTCCCCCGCTTGTTGGTCGAGAGCTTGAGGAAGACATCTTGGGGTACTTTCTCCACTTTTCCTTCAGAATTTGCAAACCGAATATATACAAATACAGTTCACATTTTTACCTTAAAGCTTTGTTTCCTGCAATTCCTTTGCTAGCTTGCAAGCTCTGCTTGATTGATTACTTGCACAGGCTTCGAATGCTACCTTCAATCTTCAATTTTGGCCGAACATGAAGACTCGGAAGACTTGGAAGCTGGTGTCTTATTATTAAAGAGTGAAGGGTAAAGCAGGCATATCATGTGAAAGTTTGTGATGGAAATCTGTTTTTCGCATATGCACGCGCCTTTGCAGTTCGTTTAAGACACACGCCGAATATTTGATGATTTCCGTCCACTTTTCAGGTTAATTCAACCCACGGGATATCGACTGGTATGATATGAAACCACAGGGGGCTTTTATGTATGATTGCTTAACCACATGGGGCTTTTTTGTTGATTACCCTATCATTTATTACCTTGAATATTGCCAAAAAAATTAAATTACTGCTGATAAATATCATTTCACTTCTCCAGAACTTGCTAGGTAAGAGAGTTTACTAAACATCCTTTATAATGTGATTATATTCTGCGTGCTTGTCTACTTCATGACTCTACTGAGATGAAAGTCCATTTTCATTTTGGGAAATTCTCTGCTTCATAAATTTTGATGGTGACATAATGAATATGCACATTAAATAGAAGTCTGAGATCTTTTGCAAAATTTATGATGCTAATATCCTTTTCTTTCTGTAACGCAGATGAAAGCTTCACTGGTCTGTTCTTATTGAGGAAGCGATAAAATTTGTTTAAGTTTTTCGCTGAACTTTGAGCTCAATTTCATGAATGATGCATCCTTTCCGGGTCGGATATGTTTTGAATTTGGATACTGAAGAAAATAATTGGGTTTGTGGGAGTTAGCGATGCACAGACAAATAGGATTGTTAGTTGACTCCGACTTCATATTCGCTGAAACGGAATGCTTATATGAAGAATCAAATCCTCTTCAACTTTTTAGACGGCGATAGATTATTTTGTCAAATCAAATAAGGGTTCTTTATTTAATTAAACAAAACAATCATCTTGAAAACGAACAGAGAATATGTAAATACTTATAGATAGATAAAACAATAAAATCAAATTAAATTTCATAGTATTATTGGACCGAAGTTTCGATTATTCTTCAACTAAAAAGAGAGTTTAGCCACTCCTTGTCGTGCCTCATGTTTAAAAATAAAAGAGAAAGGTGTTAGAAAATTGAGTTTTTAAATTTAGAAAATAAAAAAAATGGCCTAAAATGGGACATAGAAAGTGTGATGGTTTGGGTTCAAAATAATAGTTTGAAAAGAATTTTTAGAAAAAGTAGAGTCGTCACTTGGTATCGATTTTAGGTGTACTAAGTCACCTAAAAAATGTTTTAAATAAAAAACAAATAAAATTCTTTTAAAAGATTTCAGATTTTTGAAAATAATAGAAAATGAGTTCGAGAGTCACGGTTGAAGAAAAATGGAAGGCAAAGGTTTATAGGCTCAAATTTAAGGCACCCTTTCAATCTAACCAAAGTTAGTTGCGAGATTTAGTTAAAATTTTTTCTAATTTAACTATTAACTTATCACACTTGGATATTTTCTATATGGATGCAAAAACTAAACCTAGGGTATCAAGAGGGTGGATTTTTGGAAATAATAAACTTATCTATTACATTTGTCTATCTAAATATATTTTTCTTGGGCAAAAGAGAAAGCCTATCTATTACAATTTGGCATTTAAATGCCTCCCAAATAAACATCAAAATTAAATAAATGAAAGTTTTAAAATGAATAAAATAAGTAAATAAAGCAAAAGTATTTAAAACATGCAATCACATATAAAACACATAGGAGTACATAAAAAAATATTAAAAAATACCCTTAAATTAGTAGCTAAATGAGGTAGACTTTACCCTATGTATACTCCAAAACCAGCAAAATGGTCAAGACACCAATTTAATTGATAACACTTTAAAATAAAATGTAAACATATAGCAAATTCACCTTATTATTTTAAAGAAATGTAAATAAACATAAAATTCCTAAAAATTACAACATTTAAATGAAGCATGATTTACAATTTAAAGAAGATAAACAATTGTAGTTAAAAGATAAAGATCAGGGATCTAATTGCAAAAGTTAAGAAATTTATTTTTTTTTTCAAAATCAGTATTTTCATTTATGTTTTCTTTCTTTTCCTTTTCTTCTTTTTCCTACAAAAATCAAACAAAATGATTTTACTTAAACAACTTTTTTTTAAAAAAAGAAAAGTAAGAATAAAAGGTAAAAACAAAAAGTAAAAGTAAAAATCAAAGTTTTGGTCATGGCAAAAAACCACCAAAAGAAAACATTAGGGTTTATTGGGAAAAAAGAAAAAGAAAAGAAATTGTCGAAAGGAAGAAAAGCCAAGGAGAAGACCGTCTGCCTCTTCTTTTGTTGGTGTGTCCCTGGCTTCTGTACCGGCTAAAGAGTCACAACTAATCACTTATATTACTTGCGGTTTTCTATCAACAAGGATAAGAATCGTTGGTTTTCAATATTATTCTAATAAATGCTAATACTACTAAATAAAACGAGAAATATCGTTTCTAAAAATAATCAATCAACTCCAACTGTATATGAAAATCACAATCGTTTTCAATCCTTATTATATCTTACATATATAAAGCACAAATCGCTTGTGAACAGTGCAGAATGGACCGGTTATGCCGTTATTTTTGTGAGCTTGAGGGGCTTTTTGGTCTTTTGCTGATGGGTGGCAATGGCTCTGCTGGCATTTTGCTTCTGTCCGCTGGCTCTCTTGGAGTGGTGAGTGGACCGGTTATCCAGTAATTTTCACCAACTTTGAGGGCATTTGGTATTGTTGGTGGGGTAAGAAAACGTTTACTTTCCTTCTTCAGGTGTGGTTTCCTTTTGCGAGCAAAATTCGTAAATATCAGGCTGGCTTCTGGTTAACTGTCCGATTGTACGAAACATATTACATTCAAATTAGCACCATCAAATTAAAATTAACTCCTCTTACTAACACAAAAAATTAAATTAACTCCGCTTGCGAAGTCTATTGCATGGAAATTAAGACCGCTTCACAAATTAAGATCAGTGGTGAGTGGGCGATGTAACCTTGCACTTTGCTGCAAGCTGCTGCCCGGTTGTTTCTTCAGTTAAAATGGTTATAGGGTCTTCCTGTTTTGAAAAAATATATACATAAGGGTCCCATGTAAACATTTTTTTTTTTTTTTTGCAAAAGGATAAACTTTCGTCATAAAAATGTATAATTTAACAAATGGATTATAGTTTTTGAACTTTTACAGTAGACCCAACTTTTTGCTTTTCGAGCATGAAAAAATGATTCAATAAATACGTATTTTCTAACCTTAAACACGAGTTTATTACCCCATTTGGTAGAATCGTTCCACCAGTTATTTCTTAGCATTTTATTCTAACCTATCCTTAAACGCAAGTTGATTTGGAATTCACCATTTAAAGTTTTCAACTATCTCTTGATTTTGAATACCACTTTTATTTAAAAAGAAAAATAAAAGAGAAACTCACCTATTTTAGCACATGATTTAAGAACACAAAATAACCTATAATTTTGCAGCTTATGATACAGATTACCAAAAAAAAAAAAAAATCATCAACCAAGTAAGAGAAAGAAACATCAAATAAGTAAGAATTATAAATCCAAAGAACCTAGAAAGTAGAAAAGAAAAATTTTAAGCTCAAAAAATTATTAGATATTGTATATATCTAAGCCATTATCTTAGTGAAAATTCGCTTTTGTATGGCTCTCTTGGAGTGGTGAGTGGACCGGTTATCTAGTAATTTTCACCAACTTTGAGGGCATTTGGTATTGTTGGTGGGGCAAGAAAACGTTTACTTTCCTTCTTCAGGTGTGGTTTCCTTTTGCGAGCAAAATTTGTAAATATTAGGCTGGCTTCTGGTTAACTGTCCGATTGTACGAAACATATTATGTTCAAATTAGCACCATCAAATTAAAATTAACTCCTCTTACTAAAAAAAAATTAAATTAACTCCGCTTGCGAAGTCTATTGCATGGAAATTAAGACCGCTTCACAAATTAAGATCAGTGGTGAGTGGGCGATGTAACCTTGCACTTTGCTGCAAGCTGCTGCCCGGTTGTTTCTTTAGTTAAAATAGTTATAGGGTCCTCCTGTTTTGAAAAAATATATACATAAGGGTCCCATGTAAACATTTTTTTTTTTTTTTGCAAAAGGATAAACTTTCGTCATAAAAATGTATAATTTAACAAATGGATTATAGTTTTTGAACTTTTACAGTAGACCCAACTTTTTTCTTTTCGGACATGAAAAAATGATTCAATAAATACATATTTTCTAACCTTAAACACGACTTTATTACCCCATTTGGTAGAATAGTTCCACCAGTTATTTCTTAGCATTTTATTCTAACTTATCCTTAAACGCAAGTTGATTTGGAATTCACCATTTAAAGTTTTCAACTATCTCTTGATTTTGAATACCACTTTTATTTAAAAAGAAAAATAAAAGAGAAACTCACCTATTTTAGCACATGATTTAAGAACACAAAATAACCTATAATTTTGCAGCTTATGATACAGATTACCAAAAAAAAAAAATCATCAACCAAGTAAGAGAAAGAAACATCAAATAAGTAAGAATTATAAATCCAAAGAACCTAGAAAGTAGAAAAGAAAAATTTTAAGCTCAAAAAATTATTAGATATTGTATATATCTAAGCCATTATCTTAGTGAAAATTCAAAGAGGTTCTTCCATGCTCCTCGTACTCACCACATAAAGTGTTGCCTCCCATACAAATTATCAAAACCAAAATCATCAAAATCTCCAAAAAAAAAAAGAGAGATAGACAGCCTAAAAAAAGGAAGAACGAAAGAAAAATAAGAAAATATGCATATTCACCCTTACAAGTTAAAATTGTTCAATATTGAGAGTCCAGACTCATTTTCAATAAATGATGTCCTGTCCAAAGAAACCATTGTTGCTCCCGCCATTCTTGAACACTTTTAATCTATCAATCAAACAATTATCTGAATTGCAACAAAAAGAATAGGATCCAATATGAAATCCTGATTAGGAGACATGTATAGCCATATGCCTTTTAGTTCTACCTAATTTTAGGCATTACTTACTGATTAATGCTACATTAAGAATGTTAAACAATCATGCCTTTTAGTTTTGCTTAATTTTAGGCATTATTTACTGATTAATACTATATTAAGAATGTAAGATAACCTGATTTTAAAGTCATGTTTATTTGTGCAATTAGGAAAAAAGACACACTCACACACATGTGACATGACTACTATATCTAACAAAGAAAAAAAACACAAATATAACAGCAAAATAATGAGTCTCAGCTACCTGACGCATGGCGTCAGGGCTTAAAAACTAGTTATACTAAAAGTGCGAGTTGGAGTTGCTACAGTGCTCATGGACCGGTTATCCGGTAATTTTGAGCAACTTCGGTAGCGTTTTCATAGGCAGATAGACTGGTTATGCTGTAAATTTTGACAATTCCAGTGGCATTTGATAGGCAGTTGTTTGGGCTTGCCCTCTTGCTCCAGAGTTCAGACGCTAGAATTCTTTCCCCTCTCCCTCCAGTGGCATTTTTTAGGAAGCATATATGCGCCATATATAAAGCTTGATGCCCTTTACGGTGTTGCATTGTTAGTTCTTTCTTCTTCTTTTTATTTTTTTTTGCCTTTATTATAAAGGAAAAAATGGATTTATTCTGTAAAAAATAATAAAACAACAATTGTACTATAACTTCGAATCTTCTCATATTTTTACGTTCAATTTCTCCATATTTATCTACTATATTTGGCACACATTTCTTCAATTTTTCTTTATTAACATCACCCAAATTAAGCCCATGCACTTGTTTCCCTTATAATACTTCACTTTTATAAGAGAATTATTATTACAAATATTTTTATTCTAATTAGTTATATACACATCTGAGTGTGCCTTAATCACTATTATGTATAACAAGAAAAGATTTATTGAACATGTTTGAACTAATTCTTGATAAGAAATTTCAGAAAAGTAATGTACTACCTAATCTTTAACTTTAGACACTTTTATTCGTATTTTCTTCATTCAGAGTTTTAGCTCTCTTGCCTATGTAATCTTGAGAGAAAGCCATTTGAAAAGCAACATATTGGATGTGTTTCTATCTCCAATTGAAGACCTGGATTTGGCGGTTTTACAAGGTGAAGTCTTCACACTCTCACCTACCTGATTTTGTTTAAATTTATTTCATTCTTGATTAGATACAAATAGTGTGTGCATAATTTTAAAAGTGATCAGCGTCACCATATTTATGATATTTGTATGTACTTGTACATTTTAAATGAATGCATCATTTATTTATAGTATCAAGAATTCGCAAAGATCTTAAGCCAAAGACTGACTATCTAAGAGAAAATTACAAATCAAATGAGTAAACGAGTAACAGCAATATTCAATTTACCTAAAGTCAAATTCTCCACATTTATTAACACCTATCATGTATTAAATATATAACCATTTTACATTAATCCACTTGCTTTCATTTGATCTTGATTAACATAGACCCAGGGCATCCTCACGCATCGTGTGAGGCTGAAAAATCTAGTTGATTAGCAAAAGCTCCATGCGCTGGAGCCTATTTCAAATCTTGCAATGTCTGGACGTCATGCTAAATTGAGACGTGTCTATCTCATACTGATAGTGGCCTTACGAAAAATTCGCGTTTTAAGCTCCTTTTACTTGCAACTTCCTATAAATGACACTAAACAAAAAAAAAATGAGTAAAATTTATCAATTAACACAATATTTTGCTATAATCAAAGGGAAATTCTTTGCAAATAAAATACATAATTAGCCCTCTATCAATAATGTTAAGAATAAGACTTAGCATGAAGTGTGTGTATGTGAAAAAATTAAAGCGGTAAAGATATTGGATTTTTGGCCCTAAGAAAATAAGAAAGAAAAAATCAAGAAAAAATTGTCAGGTTTTTGAAGTAAAAAATCTTCAATTCTAACATTAACCATTGGTTTCTGAATAGTTTTGTGTTCATTTGATGAATAAAGTCATATTTATATTTATGTCGGCCCAGTCTTTGAAATAGATAAAGTCATTTTATTCTGTCAGAAACAAATAACTAAAAGTACAATGATTTATACTTTTTTTTTGCGGTTAGAATCTAAAGCATCTATAGTGCAAGAAGACTATTTTCCAGAACAACCTGGGATAGAACTATTTTCCCAAATCAGATAGCATAGAGCAATGCAGTTTATACAAGTGATCCATAACTCTTCTTTTATTTCAACTGCTGAAGATTTCATAATGAATTGGAATAGCTGAAAAGAGGAACTCAATTTGAAAGAAAACTTGAAGAAAATCTGAGATTGGATTTCCGAAATACAGGTCAGATTTTCATCTACATCGATCTCTTATATTAGATCTACAAACTTTTTTTCTTTTTCCCGTTTATAGAAACCTTCCAAATCAATGGAGCGAGGAAAAAAAAGGGCTCAGTAGAATTAGAGATATAGTTAGAAAGAAGCTGAAATTTGAAGGACTAAAAACAGAATTTCAGTAAAATTTTCACTGGGCTTTTGCATGGGAATGATGTCTCTCTATCATTGGTTTTCTATGGGAATGAAGAATGATGTCCCTCAATGTCAGGATCAAATTACAGAGTATCGGAAGACTATGCCGACATTTTTTTTCAGTGCTGTTCTCTTGGCCATTACAACATTTATTACAGTAGAAAAACTGTAAACATCTACATTAAACGTCCATAGCGACGGTTCCATTACTTTGTGCTTATCCTGACTGATTCAAACCGATCAAATCAAATGAGTTGTAATCTTTCTGCTCAGGAGACCATGTCGAAACCCAAATGGGAGTTGGAGCTATCAATTAGTGGTGGAGCCAAGATCTAAGATTAATAGGAATTAAAAAAATCATTCTAGATGAATTATAGGGGACAAATATGTTGATAATCAATAAAAATTAAGGATATATAAAGATGCTATTTTGAATTCCATGTTTTACTATGAAAAATGTGATGACAATCTATAATTAATTCTTGATTATGTTGCTAATTTGGTTTAACATTAATAGATCTTGGTAAAAGAGTCTTGTAGCATCTTTTTGAATTGTAGTTAATTAGTGCAAATTTGAACATAACCAAAAACTACCAATCACAAAGTTAAACACGCAAGCCCTACAATTTTGTCAGTCTGACTGTCCAAAATATAACTCAAAAGACTTTTAAATCAATTATTCCCTGAGAGGAAAAAGATGACTTGAAAAACTTAATGAAAAAAACGTCAAAAAACATATGGGTTGTTGAAATAACCACCCCAACTGGGGAAGTTGATGGTTCCAGAAAACCGCTTGTCGAAAAGTTAAAAAAAAAACTAAAAAAATAGAATGAAAAAAGAAAAAAAAAAAAGAATCAAGGTTCATGGGCTAATGTCAGCAGAACTTTTAGGTGAGGCGTAGGATTTTTAAGTAGAGAAAGAGTAATTTGTGTAGTTCACTTGCTATATGAAACGAATAGCAATTGAATATTTAATATCACAATTTTGATCGTACTTGCATAATCCACGATTTGACTGTCTGTTTCATTTTCCATCCCAAATAATTAGAGTAGGCTGGAATGCCAACCAAAGTAAAATTTGCTTAGTCCTATTAAATATATGTTGGTTAATAAGGTTACACTGATTTCATTAACACTAACATAAGAGAATCAAGCATCCTGATTATGAAACAACATTTGCATCAGGCCATTTCAACGTACTGGATTATTATTCTCAATGTTTTGCTTTTTCCAGGAATTGTTGCTCAGGCTTAGTCAGTAGAAAACTTGCTTGGGATAACGATCATTTCCGGCCGGTTTTCCAATTTCCACCAGTGTCCAGCCGAATAATTGCAACTCTAATATTTGAAGGGGGGGATAGAGGGGGCAGGGGGGGGATGAAATTACAGCTTTTCTTTTCTTTTTCTTTTTTTGGATTTTTCTAACAAAAATCCATTGGATACTTGTTAACACACCTAAATTTCACTCAATTTACCATATATATACATATACTAACAATTACTACTTTCCATTGCATTTATACATTTTTCCTCATTAATGTTACCTTTCTAAAATCCAACTCTTAAATTACATTTTAACAAGTGCTCAATGTATACCCATTTGACAGACCCCCTTTTTCAATAAAGAATCACAAGACTTTGCAAAAACTATGAAAAAAAAAGATAAAAATAAAAAATAACTAGTGTTTACTTGCCATACATAAATGGATTTTTGTAACAGATGCCCATTTAGCACTTATTAACAACCTAAGTTCCACTTAACCCACCACGAGTACACACACACACACAATTATTATATTTCCTTACATTTATAGTTTTATACACTTTCTCTAATTCATCTTACCTTTTCAAAAATCTAATTTGACTTACATATTAACAAGTATTCAATGGATACCCGTTAGATATATCCTACATAAATAGCAATTTTTTTGGGTAAGTCATAAATACAATAGTTTCTACATTCTTTTTCATGAAAATGTAGAGAATCTATAACTCAAGCAGACTATTACCTCTATAATTCCTATTTAAACACTGAGATAGAGCTGTTTCTAAAATTAGATAGCATAAAGGAACCATTTGTACTTATGACAAGTGATCCAACTCTTGTTTTACTTCACCTCATCCCTGTGATGACAATTTTATTATTATTATTATTTGGTAAGTTTTGTATATACTTAAAGGCATTTTCCCTTCAAACATACTTTTGCATGCGATCAAACATTTGAAAGAGAGAAGGAAAAAAAAGTGAGGACAAAAAAAGGAAGACTAATATTTGAAAGATTTCTTACTGTCACCCTTGATTAGGTTCTTGTAAGAGTAAGATCAACATTTGAAAGAGGACACGGAAATAAATAAATTTGCAACATTAAATGCGAATGTTAGCACCGACAGAAGTAGCCTTAGTGTTTGTGGTCATGAAATTTCATGTGTAGATAACTGAGTCGTTTTGTCTTATCTTTTTTTTTTTTAACACAACTTATATTCTTTTTTGGGAAAAAAGGAAACCAGGATTACAAAATTTTCCGACACGCACCATCTCAATCTCCCCCCTTGCTATCCTCCTAACAGGTGACATGCCTAGCCTGTTCAATCGGGACTCCCCACTTGCCAGTTTTGGAAACCTGTTGATATGATCATAGACGATATAGGCATGTTGCTGATGAGAAATACCCACATTAGCCAAAATGTCCACCACACGATTAGTCTCTCTGAAACAATGAGAAACCCGCATCACATCTTCCACCATTTTCCAGATCTGCTCTATTTCGCGACGAATCTGCCACGGGCACCAGAAGCGGAGTTGAATAATCCCCACCAATACCTGAGAATCCAACTGGATCTCAACACTGCTGAAACCCTTCTTTACACACAGCCGTAGCCCAGTTAGCATTGCCAGGGCTTCCGTGTGCAAACTGGACCGTCTCCCAAAGAATGCCGAATAAGCCAAAATAGGCCTGCCCGACGAATCTCGCAATATCCCTCCCCCACCACTCCAACCTGGGTGCCCTTGGAACACCCGTCCATATTCAGCGTTAAACCTCCAGTCTCTTTCGCCTGCCACTGCACGATATGATAGTTGACGCGGCTCGCTTATTGACCCGACCAGTCATACAGCTGGGGAAACGTGATCCTCCCCAGCCTTTGATTAAAATGAATTTCCAGTTCTGCCTCGACGTCAGACATAATGGCTTGCCGAATATTGACCGAGCACATCCAGGTCCCCTCAAATACCACTTTGTTCCTTGCCCTCCATATGTGCCAGCAAATATAACTAGGCAAAATCTTGAAGATGAGGTGCCTTTTCTCAAGTCTCGAAGCCACCAACTACCAAGCCACCACCCGAGCCCGTAATGCTGACTCGATACCCTTGAGGGCACATAAACTAGTAAAATAAGCCCATACCTCCGTCGCGATCTGTCCCTCCGAAAAGAGATGCTCCAACATCTCACTTGCTCCATCATGACAGCAGAAACATTTGGAAGGCATCTGAAATCCCATCTTACAGAAGACGTCTGGGATTGGCAGGCGTCCGAGCAACAAGCGCAACATGAAGAAGGACACCTTTGTTGGAATACGACAATGCCAGATGTGAGAGTGAACAAATGAGGAGCTTCGGTCCTATCGTACCTCCTCGAATGCTGATGATAAAGAGAATTTGCCAGATGAAGACAAGCTCCAGACGACCTCATCCGCATGCCCTTGCTGGGGAACCGGATGATGTAAGACCGAAGGGAGAAGGTCAAGAGGAATGACCTGGGATAGCAAACTTGCATCCCACTTCCCATTTGTAATGAAATCTTTAAAAGAGAAAGTTGGATGCACCATGGTTTTAAGAAACACTGCACCAGTTATCATACCAAAAGTGACAAGTTCCCTCCTGGATTAGCTAGACCAAAGACAGCTCCACTTGCCAACTGATGCTTAACATCCTCCACCATGTCTCCCGAGGCCTGGCGACTCTGCTTAACCTGACATGGGTGAAGATCTATGCAGTATTTAGCTCGCAAAAAACTTGCCCAGAGCGACGAGCCAGTCATAAACTGCCACCACAGTTTGCAAGAGAATGCCGCATAAACATCACTTAGACGTCTAATTGCTACTACTCCCTCCCCAAGCGGGTAACACAAATGAGGCCAGCCAATCCAGTGGTATTTTAGCCCTGCCTCCGATTCATCCCAGAGGAAATTTGTACACGCATTTTCCACCCTTTTGAACACTGAGGCTGGTATCACATCTGCTACTAGCAAGTGTACTAGAATGGACATCAGAACATGCCTGATCAAGGTTAGTTCCCTCCTAGAAAAGAAACTTTGATTTCCAGGATATGATTCGGAGCAGCATAGCCTGACCTACCTCCTCAAGGTATGATGGCTTACTCCTTCTGATGTACAGAGGGAAACCAAGATACAGAAATGGGAAAACTTGCCTTGAGAATTGTGTGACTCTTTCAATCACCCTTCTGCGAGTCGAGGACATGGACAAGTGAACTAAGTAACCACTCTTTTGGATATTCACCAACTGGCCCAATGACTGCTGATACTTACCAACACTTGCATCATGCTTTTTAATGCAGTGGTAGACCCATTCGAAAAAATTAGTACGTCGTCTGTGAAGGCGGGGTGTATAACAGTAGGATAGCCCCTTGGGACCCTAAATCCCACGAAACCCACTTGCCGAGCTAAATTATTTAAATTGCATGATAATACCTCCGCCCTAATAATAAATAGCATGGGGGATAGGGGGTCCCCCTGTCGCACACCCCTGCTAGATCTGAAGAACCCATGTGACATCCCATTAATGAGAACCGAGAACTAGACATTCGAAACTAGACGCCAAACCATGTCTATGAATCTTTTCCCAAAGCCAAATCTCCGTAGAACACCAATAATATGCACCCAAGACATCTGATCATACGCCTTCGTCATATCCAGCTTTAAAGCCTTATTACCCCCTCCCCCCGTGACTTCTTACCAATGTCCATCATCTACAAAAAAAAATATTTCTAGTGACAACAATTTTTATCAAGAAAAGTTGCGTATGTTGTCAGGAAAAGTTTTCATGACGCTAATGTCGTCAGAGAAGATTGGTCACCTATACGCCGTCGGCAAAAGGTTTTCCTGACAACTAGTGGAATTCTCGTCAGGAAAAGTTCCATTTTCTGTGATGTGTCATCAAGAAAGGTAATCGTGATGATTCGGTCATCAGGAAAAGACCTCATATTCTTGATGAACCTTTGTCGGGAAAGACCCTGAACTTTGTTACTAAATTTTTGATTGTCAAGAAAAGTCATGCGTTGAAACTTGCTGGACGTACTTTAATGGCAATTCAATGTCATTTTTCCTGACGACAGCTGCTTCACTATAATATATTAGTTTCTAATTTCACCATTTAGCCTTTTTAAGCCTAGCAATTTTAGTGACAACAAAGTGATAATATCATCTATTTAGACACTCCACCCAATCAAAATATAAAAGTATGCAAGCAAAATATCAACCAAAACTTCGCAAATTTCATTAGTAGGCAACCATAATATGTCAAACCACAAAAGTTAGCCATGTCAAACATTGACATATCATTACATTCCATGATTTGAAACCAATATTATTTCTCCCTAGATAACTACCATGTACCTAACATGTGCTAAAACCAAAAGATGGACTTCAATTCCATGGTCAACAAAATACTAGAGATGGATGATATCAAAATAGAGGAATTCTTCAGTATGAGCTAAAAGCAGTCCACAATGTTGAGTTTATCCCAAACTCAAAAGCCAAAAGCCAAAAGCCAAAAGCAGTCCCAAAAGTTCATCCCAAACCTGTACAATAAAACCAAGAAAAATATGAAATCAGAGAAACAATAGAATGGCATGGAAAAGATGTATTTTTGTTATGATGCATGGATGATCACTACAAATTGCTTAAGGACCACTTCATCATGAGTACAAGCAATACAAGAATAATTACTATGCTGAAGTAACCAAGTTGTTCCACAATAGTAACACATAAATACATTTGTTTCGAATAAAGATCTACAAACTCATCATTACTAGGAAGAACCTCCACACTGCTTCTGTTTCCAAACGAGGAATTCTTGCAGCATTTCCTATATCCCTTGCTGGCTTTGTACAAGATTTTGGATTTGAGTATCTTGTGCTTGAATTCGCTCCTCATAGCATTGAATCTTCTCCTTGCACTGTTTTAGTTCTTCAAGTAGTGCTCTATTAGCTGAAGATTCGGGTTTGCGAGAAGATGGGGGTGGTATGACCCCCATACCCAACCTTTTGGCACGACCAGCCCTCTTTCCTAGGACATTTTCCATAATTTTTACTTCATTGACAGTTTCTCCATTCTCGATGCATTGCCTTCCCTCTTCTTTTAACTCATCCTGTACATATTAGATTCACATAACTCAAGGAGTCATTAAATGTATAATATATATATGTAAATGTCCTGTTACTAATAAAAAACAAAGTTACTGGAATCAGCCAACTATAGTGAAAATTACATCGAGAGATTTTGCAGTATTATTCACAAATTGGCCATCCTTTTTTATGTGAGCAGCAGTCCAAGCATGAATTGCACTTGGTGGAACCTATTTTATAGCATAAAAGATCTCGAGTTAGCTCTAGTTTCTTCCTAGTATAAATATAAGCCAAAATGGAAATAAAAAATCAGTAATATACCATCTCTTGTGCTCGAACATGATTTGATTTTGAACCACCAGTGTTCGGATAGGGTAACATGGCACGATTCTTTGTATTGGCTTCTGATTTTTTCTATTAAATACCAAAAAGATAGTCATGTGTTTTGCTTCCTTTAGCAAGTGAACAATCAAATGGATCATAGTATCAAAAAAGGCAGGGGGAAAGATTTTTTCCAACTTACATAATATTAATGGAGCATTTTTCTCCAACCTTTCCAAGTCATCCATCTTAAGTGTTTTAGAACACAAATCTCGAAAAAACTCACTTAATTCAAAAATTGCCTCATTGACTTCTTTGCACAAATACCCACGAATGCCCGCTGGAATAAGTCGTTGCAAGAGGACATGGTAGTCATGTGTTTTAAGTCCCATCAGTTTACCATCTTTAACACACTTGGAAATATTGGCAGCATACCCATCAGGAAACTTAATTGAACTCAAAAAATCACAAAATCCTTTTCTCTCACTTGAAGACATCACATACAAGGCTGGAGGCTTTGTTTTCTTTGTACCATCATCATGTAAGTGTAGTTGATGCCTTATTCCCATGTCAAGTAGATCATCACGAGTTTTATTAGTATCTTTTGTCTTATCAGGAATGTTCAACAATGTTGCTACTAAACTTTCACATGTTTTTTTAAGGATATGCATCACATCCAGACAATGTCTCATGGAGAGTTTTTCCCAATATGGTAACTCAAAAAATATACTTTTTTTCCTCCAATTACCCTGAATTTTATCAACTCCTTTTTTCCGAGTAACTGGGTTCTTACCAAACTCACCAAAGACACCAGCCAAGGAATTTTAATGTCTTAAAACGTGTTCTCCAGAAAATTCCTTTGGCTTGGAGCGTGTTTCAATAGTTCCATCAAAATGAGCTTTTTGCTTTCGCCAACGGTGGTCATGGTTCAAAAAGCGACGATGTCCCATGAAACATATTTTGCCTCTTAGTCCTTGTGAAGCAGTATCATCAAGACAACATGGACATGCTTTATACCCACTGGTGCTCCATCCAGACAAATAGCCATATGCAAGGAAATATGATATAGTCCATAAAATTGCTGCACGCATTTGAAAGTTTTGTCCACTATATGCATCATAAGTGCTGATTCCATGAAATAAATCTTTCAAATCATCTATTGCTGGCCTTAAGAACACATCTAACTCCTTTCCAGGGGCACGTGGACGAGGAATAAGAAGTGATAGTATAAGAAATTCCTTTCTCATAAACTTATATGCAGGCAAATTGTAAGGTACGAGAATAACTGGCCACATGCTATATGAGTTGCTCATGTTACCAAATGGATTGAATCCATCCGTGGCCAATCCAAGTCTTACATTTCGAGAATCTTTAGTAAAATCAGGATATTGCTTATCAAAATCCTTCCAAGCAATAGAATCAGCTGGATGTCTCATGATACTTTCCTCTTTAACCCGTTTCTCCTCATGCCATCTCATGTCTTCAACAGTTTTAGAAGATATAAAAAGTCTTTGCAACCTAGCTTTTAATGGAAAGTACCACATCACCTTCTGTGGAACTTTCTTCTTCTTGCCATTATTGACTTTCCATCGTGATTCTTTACAAATAGGACACTTGTCCATCTTTTCATTTTCTTTCCAAAACAATGCACAATCAAATTTGCAGACATCAATTTTTTGATACCCCAAACCTATACCAGATAGAATTTTCATGGCCCCATAAAAACTAGATGGAAGTATTTCTCCTTCTGGTAACATATCTTTTAAAAATTCTAGCATCATGTCAAATGCTTTGTTAGTCATATGGTTCATCACTTTGATATGGAGAAAGGAAACAATGAAACGCAGTAGGGAGTATTTTTTGCATCTCGGGTAAAGTTCTCTTTGTGCATCATTTAACAATTTGTCAAAATTTTTTGAATCCCATTCACTCGATGTCCCTGATTCATGTGCATTTCTTATCTCATCCAATAAATCAGGTAACTCATCAGATTCACCATTTTCATTCATATCAAAGTCATTATATACTGTTTCATTGATGAACTCTGCCTCACCTCCAACACCATTCTCATCAAGGTTATTGTTCTTTCCACTTGACATATAAGAGTGTGCAGAAAATGGTTCCCCATGGAAGACCCAATTTTTATAATACATACAAAAGCCTTTTTCTGACAAATCTGATTCAACTTGAGAAATGTTTTTCTTTTTGAATTTCTACATCTCCTACAGGGACAAAATAATTTTCCATCCAATCCCATACCATTGGTCTTAGCAAATTCAATAAAATCCTTAAGACCAGACTTATAATGACTTGACAAAATATTTGGATCATTTATCCAGCTCTTATCCATTTTCGATACCTAGAATAAGAAAAGTCTTAACTTACTAAACTCAAGGCATTGTCAATATGAATAACTCAAAAAGGAGGAAAGACAATTTCTAGCTATAAAAAGATAAAGGAGGCAAAAAGACATAGAATTATTCACAATTTACCTACTTTTTATGGCTTAGTTATGAATTCCAAGCTACTTAGATTATTCACTGATTACATCAAATGCTATACTACTTAATAAAACTGAAAACACATTAGATTATTCACTGATTACACCAAATGGTATACTACTCAATAAAACTAAAAACACATTCCTAATTGTACTATTCTTCTATTGTTTAATTGTATATGCTCTTGTATAGTATATAAGAAAACATTAAACATCATAACCCATAACTTGATTTACACAAATAAGGATGTAAACCATAACATAATTTGCAAGAAACTAGCAGTCATGATAAACACTTTTCATTCTTTATGGTAAGCTACCAAATAACCACATACCTCAAATTATGCAATCTTTTCTCTGGTTGTTCCTTTTCTTCTCTATCAAGGTAGTGAGAATGCAGGTCTGTTCTGCTGAATATGAAGAAATGCGAAATTAGATATTTTAAGAAATTCATCATACATAACCCCAAATTCTGCTAATCTTGAACTAAAAACTAGATTTCAAGTGTATCTGTATCAGAGAAAACACTTTCACTTTTAATCCAAGTTTCCCCTTTTAATCCAATCAGATAAATGATGAATAGAAGGCACTGTAAAAATCAAGTCAATGGCTGGAAAATGTTCGTGATATGGGAACTTACAGTCATAGTTAGCCCATCCAATCCTTTGGCCAGCCAAATCATAAACAACAATCTTGTCTTTCAGAACAAGGTCTGCATGAAAGGAAACAAATAATGAAGAAAAATAGGAAACAAATTCCAGTTTCATTCAGACACTTTCATGACAAAACAAGAGGACAAACCAGAAACACTGAACATGTATCTCTGGCATCACATTGAAGGCTCATATTAAATGATCAATCAGAGATGAATCCTTAACAAGGTTTCAGACATTGAAAAATGAAAAAAATTGTATTAGATAAAATTGTTGAAAGTCGGTTGCCCATCACATGTATGACAAAAAACTGAAAGACAAATAACAAGGATAAATTAGGAAAAATGTTCGATACAAGACAAGCGTCTAGCACACCTGGATGTGAACATTGCACCATAAGTTTGGATCTACTCTGGAGTTAATCCAAAATATAGGACCCATTTTGCTCATATCGTAATATTTCATTTTGCAATTTACAAGTCATATCTGCCCAATGGGAACTGAACCTGTCAAGGACTCACCTCCAAGAATAGTCAATCCTTGACCCTAAATTTTCTGAAAGCCAATGCACCAGACTGCTACACCATTCTGCCAAAAATGAGCTGTCAAATCAATTTTATATGTACATGTGTAGAATTCTCAACTCTTCACATGCAAGAACAAGTTTACCAAGAACCGTTCCTTTGTGAACATCAGGGAGATGGGAGCCTATCAAATTTGCACTAAATTCCTCATTCTCAACCAAAATAATGAAAATAATCAAATTTGAAACTTTAAGGGGCCAAATGAGGTTCTCCAAAACAATTTCTGAAAACTTAGATCACAAATGAGTCAATTTTTATGTAGAGAAAAATATTTGACACCGAACTTGAACTGATGATCTGTAGGACCATCATTTCACAGTCAATTAAGGATAAAATTAAAGAGGGATTTGGAGAAAGGGAGCTGATTCAAGACAAAATTGAAGGATTATTTGATTTTTACATCACCTTAGACTATCGTGTTGTCTCTCTTGTTGAAAGAGATGAAGACAAGTTCGGAGGAGTTCGTTGTTGTTCTCTGTTGTTGGAGATGAAAACAAGTTGAAGATTTGGAGAAAGTGTTACTTTGTTGTTGTTGTTCCAAAAGTAGAGATTTGGGAAAAGTGCTTCTTGTTTCCCGGTGTCTATGTCACAAGGACAAGATGTCCTTCTAAATTCCTTTTCTGTCCAAGAGGGGAAAAAATTGGTGGGAAAGAAATGGAGGGAGAATGAAAACTTTTCCTGACGAATTGATGTGGGGAAAGTGACTTTAGACAATGAAATAAATAGAAAAACACGTTTAAAGTAGCAGCACCTTTTGAAGGACATTTGCTTGACGGGTTGTCATAAAAAGCATGGTTTTCGTAACGAATAGGTTTCTTGTCACGAAAAATTTGTCACGAAAGAAATAATTTTTTTTAGTGTCAACTCTTGGGCTAATAAGTAATTTTTTGTGATGGTCCGCCCTTTAACAAACCCCGTTTGTTAAGGAGAGATGATTTTTGGTAAAATCGGAGCTCCACGGTCCACCAATATCCTGAAAATCAGTTTATTAAATAAATTACAGAGGCTGATCGGTCAAAACTTGGAGAAATCTCGAGGATTCGAAACTTTTGGAAGGAGTACTATGGAGGTCGACGTGACAAATCGAGGTAGCTCCGCCTCACAGAAGAAACTCATCACTACCCTATGGACATCACTAGCAATGATGTCCCACGCAAAGGTAAAGAACCTGCTTGTAAACCCATCTGGGTCAGCAGCACTATCCCCATCTATTACAAACACCACTCGTCTGACTTCCTACAGGGTCGGCATCTCCTCTGACACCGAATTGTCCTCCCCCGTGATCAATGATGGAATTAAGTCTAGCAGCCCGCCCGAGTTGGAGGACGTAGCTCCAGAAAAAAGGTCTAAAAAGTGTGCGATCGCCTTATTTGATATTGCGTTGTCATCCTCCACCCACAGCCCTATCTGCCTTCCTAATTCTGTGTATCATTCCTTGCACTCTTCTTTGTTTAACCACCGCATGAAAATATTTGGTGTTCCTGTCCCCACTCCGAAGCCATTTCACTATTGCCTTCTGTCGCCAAAATTGCTCTTCGACATAAGTTCCGCTTGAGCTCTCTGTAACTCAACCTACGCAGCCTCAAAGGCTTCATTCTCCACAGCCGCCTCTACTCTCAATATCATTGCCTCCGCCTCCCAGACTGCATCAAAAATATTCTCAAAGAACTACTTATTCCACTCTTGAATGCACCGCCGAGTCACCAGCAATTTAGAACACAAAATCCATAAGGGAGAACCCTGCATGTCCTCTTTCCATGCTCGTCGAATTACCTCCAATAAGTTTGGTTTTGCTGCCCATACATTTACGAAGTGAAAAGGCCGTGGTTTGTTGTCAAGCTATGACGTAAAGGAGATTCTTAGCGGAGAATGGTCCGAAGGGTGTCGTGCCAGATGAACAACAGATATTACCGAAGCAACATCCAGGCACTCCGCATTGATTAACAGTCTATCCAGCTACTTCCAAATTCGTGCTTGTCCCCTCCTGTTATTACTCCATGTGAAACTCCATCCCGAAAACCCTGCATCAAAAACCTTCGCCTCCTCCATAAACTCTAGAAACTCCACACCTTCAGCCATGGAAAAAGGCCGGCCTCCACGTTTTTCATAGGGAGCCGTTACCACATTAAAATCACCCCCAATGCACCAAGGAGAAGCATTGAGTTTATCCCTCAGTAAGTGATGCCACAACTCATGACGCTCATCCATTATACATTTTGCATGAACAAATGAGGAGAGCAAAGGACCTGACAACCACGGATGAAGAATCGACAACGTAATATGTTGAAACGAACTACTAACAACCGAGCATATAAACGGGCTACTAAAGAAGACCAAGAGATTTTCCGAAGGGTTAACAATTACCGAATCAAACGACAATTGCATGCAAATGTGATCAACATTGCAAATGGGCTGCTTAGGTTCCAATATAGCCACAAATTTAACATCATGTAAACGTACTGATTTACGAAGTATACGCAAGTTTGGGGCTTGAGCCACCCCTCGAATATTCCATAAAAGTGCGTTAATCATGATGCAAATCTTGGAAAGAGTTATGAGTAGATATTGCTGGCCTGATCTTTCTATCAGATGGTATACGGATGTCGGCTCCCCTTCCCCTCGGTTTGGTGAAGCCTTGCATGCCCCCAGCATGATCAATGTTCAATTCCACCACCAACGAAGCTGATTCAATGTCAGGTATGGTCACCATCCTTGGCGATAAGTTGCCTGTAGCTCGGGGTAGGTCGATGGCCTTTCTTTCATCCATGTCCACGTTCGGGTCTATCGGCACTTGCTCGGGTCCTGTGAAACCCACGGAGGTAAACCACCCATGCATAGCATGCAGCTTACCGCCATGGAGCTGCCCTTGCGCCTCCAAATGCTCCCCGCCAGTTGAATGTGGGAATGCCGATTCAGTTGCGGCTGCTCCCACTGCTAACCCATCTTCGGTGTGGCTTGCAGCCACCACTTCCGCCACGCCGGAATGGTGTTGGACAGGAGGCCGCTCTCCCTCACGCAAGTCAAGCACCTCACGCAAGTCAGGCGCCTCCCTGTCAACCCTTGCTCCAGAGGAATGGTGTTCTTGATGCGAGCCTTCCCCACTGCACTCCTGCTGCTGCGCAGCAACAGGTTGAGCCCCTGTAACAGTCTGTACTGGAGAAACGTGATCCCGCTAGTTCCATGCATCTCCCTCAGGCACCTGCCTCATCGACGACCTAGTATCCTGCCTCTCCTAGGTTTGCAATGCCTTCCCTGCATCCAGCGGAACATGGTGCATGACCCGTCTATCACCAGAGGCATCCACTGCCTCCTGCGCCTCAGCAACGGTCGTCTGGCCTTACGCTTGTGATGGGGGGTCGGCTGAAACCTGAGTCTGCATCCAATGAGGCTGTGCATTGAGCTTCAGCACCCCCTATTCCTTAGCGTTTCTCTTGTAGTCTCCCACCGAATGGCCCTGGCGCCAGCACCCAAAACAATATTTGGACAGGTCAGTCCTCAAGCACAATCTTTTGCCAGAAGCCGGATTCTCCTTCCACTACCACCTAGACTCTTGAGCAAAGCAGTTTCAGCAAATCCACTTCCATGCAAACCCGCGCCACGCTTGGCCGCGTTCCAGTAGCCGTGGCTGCATCCAAGAAGAGTGGCTTCCCGACAAGACTAACAATCGAGTAAAGAGAATATTTGTCGAAATAATGGACTGGCAGTGAAGGCAATAAAAACCACACTGGAGCAAGGGAGGACTCCTTATGAATGTGGAACTCTCTCATCCAACGGAAAACCCGCATAGGAAATTTGCCTTGCTGCCAAATCTCTCACGTCCAGATTCTGGTGAAGTCTGATTCTGCCAAGCATCTCAACAACACATGGCAATAGTCCATCAGGCCAATGGTTACCTGGTCCTTCAAGTTGAGCGTGAAAAAGAACTTTCGTATCTCCTCTAGTGTTGGTCTGCCGTGGGAGAATTTCCCCACTAAGGCCCATCGAAATGGTGCAGCAAGTTTTTCCACATCAGCTTTAGGGAAGATGACCGCTGCCTCTCCTTTGTAGGTAGTCACTAGTCGGAGCTGAATGGGTGAGGCGGTTGGTTGGGTAAACAGTTGGAAAAAGGACTTCCTTGTGGATGGGGAGTCCCCTCCGGCTGAAGGGTAGCCATGGTGTCTAGCAGTAGCCCATTGGCGGATAATGGTGACGGCAACCCTAGCAGCCCTTGTAGACGGCAACCCTAACTTTTTCGTTCTGCCTTATCATTTGTTTCTATGTCACGATCAAATCATAGAGTATGGTACTTTCTTGGCCACTACAATATTTATTACAATGGAAAACTAAAAAACATCTACATTAATTAAACGTCTATGGCGACGGCTCCATAGCATTAATTTGTGCAATCAAATGAGTTGCAACCTTTTTGCTTATGTGACCATAGGTCAAAACTAAAATGGGAGTTGAAGCTGTTACTTTATCAAATGTACATATGGTTGAATAGATTGCTCGATATAAAATTATGATTCATAAATCTAACATAAAATGGGTGTTTGGATGTGTTATGTGCATTACATGAGTAGGAAAATGTCAGCAAATTTTTTCAGATAATTTTAGAAAAAAGGTAATGGTCCTTTCTGGGCTACTAATTGGTAGCAGGGCTAAGACCTAAGATTAATGGGGATTAAGAAAAAAAGCCTTTATGGATGAATTACTGGGGGAAAATATATGTTGATAATTGATATAAAAAATTATAGATATATAATGAGAAAGTATTTTAATCACATAAAGATTGGTGATTAAAGGTGTATTAAAAAAAAGGAATTAAGAAATTCTTTTGTCAAAATATGAATTGTTTGACTATTTCGATATACTTATAAAATCTAGCACACTATATGTTTGAGAGTAGCCATAGCATTTCAAGCATTGGTGTACTACAATTTTGATCACATATAGTTTCTTAATTAAAATCAAGGATTTCTAGTCAACAAGTTGACTGCTTATTTTCTATGAATTTTCATTAGAACTTTTTTTGCATCGTATATTTGGGAATAGCCACAACATCTCAAATATACAATGTGAAGAACTTTAATCACGTAAGATTAAATGATTATAAAAGAAAAGAAAATTCAATGAAATTTAGTCAACATAAAGTTTTTGGACTATTAACAAATAACAAGATGCCATGCTAAAAATTTCACTTTTGCATTATATATTTGGGAGTGGCCACAACATCCCAAATATTTGATGTAAAATTTTTCATCACATACAGTTTGGTGATTGAAATTATGAATTTTTAGTCATATTAACTAGTTGACAATTTTTCTTATAATGCCGTATACTTAGGAGTAGCCATAGTATCTTAGCTATATTGGTGTTTGGAGAAATTTTGTATTTCTTTTTCACATATTGTTGAGTGATTGAAGGAATTTTAAAAAGGCATCTATATCAAGTTGCAACTAATTCACTAAGATAGTTATACGACCCCATAGGGAGGTAATTATTTTAGTAAGACAAATTGACATAGGATGGTAAATTAGAAAGTAAATTAAAAGATATTTTTATGCCCATGGGTACAAATTATTTCTTCAATTTATGGTTTTATATTACTAGTCTTATGATTAAGAAAAGTAAATTCTATGCATTTTGCAACCTTTGCCCACAGGAAGGTTTGAATTTATTATTTGGATTGAGAGAAGGTTGATTCAAAATCAAGGTCCAAACTTCATAGCATTTTTATGATATAGTTCTTGATTGTTAATTTAGTGTTTCATTCCAATGATTTTATGGTTCTTATTAATTTGACTTTTAAATTCATTTTGTTCAAGTTTTAAATTAACACTTTTATAACAACAAACAAACCATTCTTATAATATGGATATATTTGCTAATATAGAGATTAAGTATAAGAATTAGCAGTAATTTAATAGTTTGTGCATTCTATCTCATATTCACATAAAATAGGGTTCAAACCCTAATTATCTATAGTTAAATCTTGCACGAAGCCCATAAAGAAATTGTTGCAAGTTTTAATTAGCACCATTAGAAGGCTTTCCTTTGTGACACTTAAATATTGAAGTATATTTTGAAAAGATGAGAATTTTGCTATATTATGAATTAAAGTATTATTAAATTGAGATTGAGTTATTTTTGTAGCATTTCATTCTTGATTCTTTCATAAAGAATTTTTTAGCCATTCAATCCTTTATAATACACATAAAGATATATGGTTAATCATGTGTATTAGAAAAAGGATAAAGAGGTTAAGAAATAAGAGAAATTTAACTTTCCTGAAAGAAGAAATGCAAAGAAAGGTAATTTTGCTCTCATTAAGTCAAACAACAATAAAGACCAATATTGTTTGTAACAGAATGATATTTGATACTTTACCTGAGAGAAAATAACTAAAAAGAAAATCTTAATTGTTGAGTGTTATAAATTGTGATGTATTTGGTGAATTGGCTAAAGTCAGTCAATTTACATTGCCAATATAATAAGTTTTTTATTATATGGAAAGTGAACAAAAGTTTCTTTATAGAAACTAAAAATGTTTACATAAAGATAAGTGATGTATTATTTCTCATTTCAAGAAAATTTGTGTTTCTAAAACATTATTTTTCTTATTACTCTAGAATTTCTATTTTCAAATTAATTACTATTGGGTATGATTTTGAACCTCATTATCCAGTAGTAGATTTTGAAAATAGTGAAGTTATTAATTCTAAAGTTTTTAGTACCATCCTTTGAATTGAGAAATATACTATACTTGACCACAATAATTGTATTGGCAATAAGTATGTTTATCACTAGGGGAAACTCTTTAAATTTTGGCATAGGAGATTTAGATATATCTCCATAAGAAAAATAAAGAGTTGATAAATCATAAATCTTTAAAAATTTTAGATTTATCAACTATGATATTTTAAGTAGACTGCATAAGCAAAACAAACTACTCAACCATTATAGATGCCATAAGAGTTTCATTATGACACTAAAATTTTGTAAATTATTTCCAATCCTTTTTGGTGAGATATATTTATCTCATTATTAGGTAACTATTCATCAAATATAAAGCTCCTTTCTTATTTGATAAAGGATCAATATTTGATATCTTTGCAAGTGTTCAAATGAGAAAGGAAATTTGAAATTTGAAGGACAGAAAATAAGATGAAGGCACACAAAAAAATGTGGGCTATCCTATTTGTGCTCATTAATTAGGAAACATTGCTAATGAGCAAAAGCAATGCTTGATCAGTTACATCCAAATGGTGTACCTTATGGAAATAATGAGATATTTGTGGATATAGTATATTGGTAATCTTTATATCTTATTAGTAAAGCTTGAAACTGAAGTATATACTTAAACAATTTCCTCCAATGTTGTTTAAATACCACTTTGATTATGGCATGGATGGAAATCAAGTTTAAAATATTATGTTCAGTTTTGTGAGGGTAATCAACCTACAAATAAAGAAACTATACAAAGGAAACAAGGCTATCTTACTCCAAAAAATTTAGATTCTTTCATACTTCAAGAATTATTAGAACTGGCGATTTAAATTTGTTAAGAACATGAAGTAAGTGGGAGTGTTTTGACCCTAGAATGGAGTTTTGAAAAGGTAAGGATTCATATTTGACTCCTTTGCATATGGAAAATTGATAGCTTTTTTCAAAATAATTATTTAATTATTTTAGATAAGAAATCAATTGAAAAACTCCTTATCAAATAAACACATGAAGATAAATCCACATTGAACCCACTGGTTGAGTTATCTTTGAGACAGTGAGAGGCAAAATGTTCTCTATAGAAAATTGAAGTTCTCTAGTTACTATGTTATATGCCTACAAGAGTTTAAGATTGAATTGTGCAATGTTTTCATAAGATACAAATGGAGAAATCTCCATATTCAGGAATAATGTCACAAATTACTTCAAAATCACTACCAAATTTTGAGAGATTTTATTTGGGGTAATTATGGCACTAGTAACTCACTATTAGAGTTACATTAGATAAATATGAAAACAAATGTCCTTAACGTGACTCTTAATAATTAGGTGTACATATGTGTCACTATAATACACTTGTAGAGAACGCAATTTAAATCCAATTGTTGCTCCTCAACAGTATATTAATTTATTCTTCATTTGATCTTAGAAGAATTTTTCTACTAAATTAATATACTATGAGTTTTTTTCTCAATCATGATATTTGTGAAACCCTTCTGTCAGTAGTATTCACAAAATAGAATGTAAAAGATAGTTAATCTATCTTAAGATCTTCATGCAAGAGTTCTTTGATAATAAAGAGCAAATATTACTTTTAAGCAATAATAGTGAACAATTGCATAATGTTCACATCATGCATTTGAATAAATATAAATTCACCAAAGATGCTATGAAGTTATACCACAAGCATCTACTGTTTGGCCTACAGTTTGTCGATATTGTATTTTGGCTAATATAGACATTCAATTTGACTATACCCTTTCATTATGTATACATGAAAGAGTGGGAGTCAAAACAATCAAGTCGACATAAGGTATTCAATAGTTATTTAGAAAGCAAAAAAGTAGCTATTGAGTGTATAGTAAGGAGTTATTATTGTTGATCAAACAACTAAAGGTTGCCAGCTAAGTTGTTAATGATCAAATAACTCATATGGAACCCACTAGTTCATTTAGTATTTTACTATTATTCTCAACTATTGTTATTGCTTAGACAGTCGAGATACTTATGTTTACATGATTTTGTGCACAATATTGTTCATGTATAAAATAACGATCATGTGATCCATAAAGTTGGACCCTGAATAACTTATATGAAGTTATTTATAAAGTTCTTTTAAAGTACTTGATTAGAAAGTGTAATACATTATCATACATGGTAGGAAGTGTTTGCCAATGAGAACATAATCACCATGATTCGTGTATTATTATTTTCTAATTAAGCAACTATTACTTAACTGTTGAATTTGGTGAGTAACAAACAAGACTTATGGCTATTTTTAAGTAGATAGTCACTCACAAGTTATCTAACTATTTTATATGGGTCAAGTGGGGATGTAAGACTTGCTTCTTTTAGAGGCAATTGTGATCCACATGATTTGATTTGATTCTAAAGTGATTGATATCCTGATTAATTGATTGACATTTTATCAATAATTAATTCGTATCTCCCATTTGTTAATGATTGATTGGTATCTTCTACTAATTGATATCTTATTCAATCAGTTAACCAATCAAATCAATCAATTAGTCAGAAAAGGTTATGGATTATGGCAAGATTTCTTCGATGGAAGGAAACTCTAGAGATTTGGTAATTGCCAGTAAGGGTGCCTAGCCTAACTCATAAATAACCTGTGGAATTCCATCAACACTACACTCTTTGGTTAGGCATAAGGTAGAAGCTCATTACTCTAACTTCTTCTTCTACATAATTTTATGTTTTTAGAGTAGACAAGAAGCAGTCAAAGAGACAAGGAGAGACTAATTTGTATTTGACAACAATGATTAGAGGTAAGTCTATTTAGATTTCCATTACATAGTACATTCATATGTACATAGTTAGTTTAACAGGCCTTAGAAAAAGAGATGACATTCTAAAGCAACAAAACCTTATGAATATTTTTTCAATAGAAGAAAATGAAGTTGAAAAACATTTTCAAACGAGTAACCAAACATTTGAAAAATGCTAAAAACGAAATGATTTACTTGGAAAATAACTTCACTCGAAAATATTTTCCTAGTGAAAAACATTTTACAGCCAACCAAATGGACCCTTAGCTTCCAGTTTTCTCTATTACTCCTCAGAATCCTCCTCCATCTTGCAACATTGATCCTGAAGGATGATTATTCTTCTTGTGCAGGGGTCATGCAAATCTTCTCTGTGTGGTTCTAATTTGATCGGATGTCCCCAAAGGAGTTGAAGGATGGCGATTGATGTGGCTAACAACCTCAAATCTATAGAGGCCAAATACTAGAGGTGTGAATAGGAATTGAAATCGGCAATTCGAAACTTTGAAATCGGAATTTTTTTGAAATTTTGGTATCAAAATTTTCGATCGAATTTGATTTCGAATTCACCAACTCTGAATTCGAATTCCTTCTGAATTCAGTTCGAAATTTGATAAATTTCAATTTCACCGAATTCATGAATATAAAAATTATTATTATATAAATGTTATATTACATATATATTAAAAATATTATATATATATATATATATATATGAAAACGAATTTGAAATCAAAATAGGAATTCCGAATCACCAAATTCAAGAATATAAAATTTATTATTATAATATTGTCGCGCCCCATTTTTTATAAATAAATAAAATGGTTTGAGAAAGATGTATTTTTTGATTCAATTTATGATTGAAAAATGAATTGTGATTTAAAAGAAAAAGTGGGTCTAAATGGGACTTTTGAAAATGCGACGATTTGACCCAAGAAAAATAGTTCAAAAAGGGTTTTATATGAAAAATGGAGTCGCCACTTGATATAGAGTTAGGGTGTACCAAGTCACCCAAAAAAAATGAATTTTTTAGGAAAAAGTTGTAAGAAACCCCTTTTAAACGACTCCTAGTCCACGTAAACCAATGAAAAAGGTTCGGGAGTCACATTTGACGAAGGGGAAGGCAAGGATAAAAATCCAAGGCACCCCTCCGACCTAGCCAAGGCTAGTTGCGTGATTCAATCAAAGTTTTTCTTATTTTAACCAAAGAATTTATTACATTTGGATGCACTACATGAATGCAAACCCTAGACCTAGGGGTATTGGGGGAAATTTCCCTTCAAAGGTTGAATGGTACCAATCACATTAATAGTGAAGCCCAATAACGACCCTTTGAAGAAGTCACGAATAATGCGAGTGGGATGCAAATGAATGGAATGCATGTATGCAATGTGAGGATATGTGAAGTGAGAAAAATAATAAAAATAATAGGACGTAAGTGGAGGTGTGCAAATGTATTTACAAGTGTTTGTGTGTAAGTGAAGGGATAAAAAGGTGTACATGTGCAAATGGGAGAAAAAGTGAAAGTGTAATGATAGAGTGGATTTAGAATGCATGAGCCTAGGGAATGCATGCATATTGGGTACGGGGAGACCTAAATCGTGACTCAATTTGCCCTTTGATAGAGAGGATACAAGCGTGCTAAGGCTTAGAAAAAGCCACACTCGTCTATATCCCATATTTAAGGGGACTCTCAAGCAAATGAACCCTATAACTAGCATGAAATGCAAGAATCCTAAAATGGAGGGAAAAGGGGTTCGAGGGGCATGCAAAATGATAAAACTAAAAAGAATGCATGACATGTAATGAACATGCAAATATGTGCTAACGAGGGGAAATCCCTAAGGGTCTAGCGTTGGACTAGCCCATTCTATGAATTCCGACTAGCGTTGGACTAGTGGAAACGTACATTCATCCATCACATTCATTTAAGGATATGGAAAGCGAGTAGACATGCGAATCATCTAAATCATGTAGCACTTATCATGCTCGACTAGATGCAAGATCCTAATAAAGCATTTAACATATAACACATAGGCATGCAACCATTGCATTTGCTAACTAAAACAAAAGGGAAAGGGAAAATGGACCAAATTACTTACTACGCCCTATCTATTACAAGCCAAGAGGTGTACACATACCCCATTAATAAAAATCAAAAGTAAATGAAATAACTGAAAGGAAATAAGGAGAGGCTAGGAAAGCAAGTAGACATGCAAATTTCAATTAGCACATTAGTCCACATATGAGAGAAACAAAAAGGGGTAAAAGAGATTATACCTCCCCGTTGGTGATACTAAGGAAGTAAACAAACTCAACTTGGCTAGAGTCACCCAAGAAAAGGCTAATTTAGGCTAAAATCATCAGAAAACAAAAGATTAATGCACCAATTTAGTGATAAGATATAAACTAAACAATTTGAACCCACCAAAACATCAAACTTTCCCTCAATTGCAACTCAATGAAGTCAAAACTACTTAAGGACCAAGGCAAAGGCATGATCATCCGATCCCCAAGCATAACATCTACTAAAGACCCAAAACAAGCATTACTCAAACATTCAAGTCCAAGTAAATCGTTTAAGCACTTCAAAGATTTCCAAAAATAAAGAAAAAGCCAAACAATGGTTGAAGTTGCAATGATTTTAGGACTTAATTACAAGATACTAAAACATGCTTGGGCTTTTGTGGCACAAAGAGAAACTTAGAAGGATCAAATTGATTAAATGTTCCAATTACTTGGGCCTTAGTAGAACAAAAAGGGACTTGGGGGGTTAAAAGGCAATTTCTGAAATATTTGAATGCATGCAATCAGCAAATCTCAGCCAAAACAACATAAGCCTCTTTCAGCCATTTCTGCTATGTAAGCTTCCGCAACTCCAAGCCAAATTCGGTAAACCAGAATTCATGCATCATTTTGATTTCTCTCCGATCAAACATAGCTATGACTCAACAATAATAGGATTTTGGGAATACTTTCATGCAAGCTTCATATAACAAAAGAAGGCAAAAAGCTCTTGTAACAAAACAAACCCAAACTGCTGCATTTTTGGTTTCCAAGCTTGCGACAATTTCTAGCAACAATTACATCCATTTCATCATACAAACTATCTCATCAAACCAGAGATTATTGACCCAACTCAAAACATGACTTTGACAATCAAACAAACCAGGAAAACATAGCAGAAATTAGCGCGAAAAATCTGAACAAACATTAGCGTGACAGTGACATAGCAAACTGGAACTCATTTTACACACTTCAAACTCTAAGTACACAAACTTAATATCAAACTTTCCCCCCATTTCCTGGACAAATGAACATGAAGACAATGCAGCAAAGGAACGAGAAGAGACAGCTCACGGCTAGATAAAAAAAATGCAGCAAGGAAACAACAGATGCAACTCACGGCTAAAATGGAAAATGCAGCAAAGGAGTTACATATGCAACTCACGGCTAAATGGAAAATGCAGCAAAGGAGTTAGAGATGATAGCTCACGGCTGAATGAAAGATGCAGCAAGGTTCTTCTGCAACTTTTCATCTATAAACTACAACAACGGTAACCACATCCCACATCAAAACATCATTTGATCTTGCATTAAAAGGGCAAAAATGGATCCTTTTCATGTAACAAAAAACATTAAACCAACAATGCAGCGAAATAATACAAGATTCAAAGCCAAACGCAAAGACATGCATCCCAACAAATCCATCGTATTTTTGCAACTTCAGAAATTTATTCAACGCAAGAAAAAAAAAAAAACAATGAACTTCAATGAAACCCCCAGATCCATCAGCTAACTCCATAGGAATCCCAATCTAACAAGAAATCATACAATGACACAATATCAAAGATTCAACAATCCCCCTTTTCCCCACCCGATTCGCAAAGCAAAACAGATATAGGGGGGGAAAAAAACCAACAAGAAAAACTGCAACAAGAGTTTTGGCTCTTCTGAGGTAGATTGAACACCATATACATAAAAAAAAAGGAGAAAGAAACTACCTTTTTGCAGCTTTACCAAGTAGAGAGAAATGCGAAACCAGGAACGACTCCACAATGCGAGAAATTGCCGAAGTGGAAACCCAGCTCTTGCCGCAAATATCTGCTCAAGGACTGATGCACTCGCACTTTCGAGCCCGGATTTGATGAGCTTATGGGTGTTTGATCTAGAAATTCCCAGCACAAGAACTCTTCACCCTGGCTCCCCAGATTTTTCCGTTGTTTTCTGGTTTCTGGTTCCTTCCCTGCTCACAGCCCGTAGCTCTTAGCTTCTCTCAGTTTTTTTCTTTTTTTCTTGATTCATTTCCCTAGCTTTCTCTAGCTCTCCTTCGTTGCTGTTTTTTTCCGTTGCTCCCCTAGATTTTTCCAACTTCCCTCGGATGTCTTTCGCATCTCTCGGCTTCCTCCTCTCTTTCTAGCTTTCAGCCGTTCCTATCCTCTCTTCTCCTTCTCCGCCGTCAACTTGGATCCTTCCCCTTTGCTCAGTTTCTTTAGCCGCCGACTACACCCCAGTCCCTCCACAATATCTCAGCCGTCCCCTCTTTTCATATCCTCTCCAGATTTTTCCGTTGTTTTCCTCCTTGTGCGGCTGCTGTCTTTCTTTAGCTTTTATATCCAGTCCCTCAACCCTAAAACCCCAGCAATCCTTCTGTATTTGCAGCTTCAGGAGCCGCCCCAGGTTTTTTTTGCAAACGGCGCAAGTCCGCAGCTTTCATGCTGCGGCAACAATTTTTCCTTTTTTTTTTTTTTTTTTTTTTTTTTTTTTTTGCTAATAATGAAAATTCAACAAAACAAAATATAAAGACAAATAACTAATTAAGAAAGAAAACTAATTAAGAAAAATCGAATAAATTGAACGGAACTAAGCATAAAAAGATAAAAATGAAATGCTAATTTCCTTTCTCTTTTTTTTCATTTTTCATTTTCATTCTCATTTTTTCATTTTTCCAAGAAAACATTGAATTTAAATCAAAACAATTAAAACATATTTTTTTTGAATGCTTTTCTTTTCTTTTCGAGAAATTCTATGTTAAAACTTAACAATAAAACTAAAAACTAAAAACTAAAAATTGAATAAAACTAACACGACAAATAAAAAACTAAAAATAAATAGTAAATGAAATTACACCAAAAATTTGGTGTCTACAGTTTGCCCCTCTTTGTCTGAGTTTTGAAAAAATTGAGACAAAGAAGTAGACACCAAATGCTCACCTGTGTTATTCGGCTACGAGCGTCTCGAACGATGGACGCTTTAGAAATGGGGACTGACCCCTTTGACAAAAATTTAAAATGGGATTGACCCAAACAGAAAATTTAAAACGGGATTGACCCGAACGAAATTTAAAGACAGGATTGGCCCAAACAGGAACTTAAAGCGGGACTGACCCGAACAGAAATTTAAAACGGGACTAACCCGAACATGGATTGAAAACGGGACTGACCCGGACAGGAATGTAAATGGGATAGACCCACGGAATAGACCTGAACAGAAATTTAAATGGGATAGACCCAGACAGAAATTTAAATGGGACTGATCCGAACAGAAAAATTAAAATTGGGACTGACTAGAGAAGGAAATTCAAATCATGGGACTGGCCCGAACAAGCTTTAATCGCGGGACTGACCTGAATAAGCTTTGAATCGCGGGACTGACCCGAACAGGCTTTGAATTGTGGGACTGACCCGCATAAGCTTTGAATCGTGGGACTGACCCGAATAAGCTCTGGATCATGGGACTGACCCGAAAATGCTTTCGATCGTGGGACTGACCCGAATAAGCTTGGAATCACGGGACTGACCCGAATAAAATTTGAATCATGGGACTGACCCGAAAATGCTTTTGATCATGGGACTGACCCGAAAATGCTTTTGATCGTGGGACTGACCCGAATAAGCTTTTGATCATGGGACTGACCCGAATAAGCTTTCAATCGTGGAACTGACCCGAATGAGTTTTGAATCGTGGGACTGACCCGAATGATCGTGGGACTGACCTGAATGAACTTTCAATCGTGGGACTGACCCGAATGAGCTTTGAATCGTGGGACTGACCCGAATGATCGTGGGACTGACCCGAATGAACTTTCAATCGTGGGACTGACCCGAATGAGCTTTTGATCGAGGGACTGACCCGAAAATGCTTTGAATCGCGGGACTGACCCGAAAATGCTTTTGATCGAGGGACTGACCCGAAAATACTTTTGATCAGTGAAAATACTTTTGATCGTGGGACTGACCCGAAAATGCTTTTGATCGTGGGACTGACCCGAAAATGCTTTTGATCGAGGGACTGACCCGAAAATACTTTTGATCGTGGGACTGACCCGAATAAGCTTTTGATCATGGGACTGACCCGAAAATGCTTTTGATCATGGGACTGACCCGAAAATGCTTTTGATCGTGGGACTGACCCGAAAATGCTTTTGATCATGGGACTGACCCGAATAAACTTTGACAATCGGTCAGTGGGATTAAACCCGAGCCTGCCGCGATAAAATTTGTGTTGATTTTTGATTGATGATTTTTCCCTTTGCTCTTCTTTTTGACTTTTGAAAATCTTTCCAAAAAATTAATTTGCCCCAGTATGATGAATTTTTGCAATGTGAGTCCAGAGTTGATTCCGTATCGCCATGCTGTTGCATTTTTTGATGAAATTTGCTTGCGACATTTTCAATCTGCCTTTGTTCACCGAAGGACTCTTTCCGACACCGATTCCAGTGCGAGGTGTGCTTACTTTCATCTGTGTATGCAATTTTCTGCAAAAGAGAGAAAAAAGAAAGAAATTGCCACCATCATTTGATCCGTTTTCCTTTGAGAATCGTGTAAACATGAGTCTTTCAAGGCCTTTATCAACTTTTGCTGCGGCAGTCGATTGAGTTGGATTTTTCACCCTAAGGCTTTTCCGATTTACAAACTGATCAGGTATGTGTTTTGCCATATTGCGAAGTCTGCGTAACTGACTTTGTTGAACCTTAACCCTTTTCAAGAGATGACTGAACCCAAGTATGCTTTGAATAAGCCACGGGGATTGTTATTCACCAAAATTCAATGATAAAGAATGAAGTATGCAAGAAAATTCACATGTCATGAAAGAATAAATATGCACAAGAATGCACACATAACCATTTGTGCTTAGATTCTACAAAAATGCCATGAATGCAAGTAATTTGGAAAAATGAGCTTCCTAAGAACGTATTTGCAAAAGAATGTTTTTACAAATTGACACAGTTTTGGCCAACAAATGTCATATTCAATTCTCTGGATATCTTTGTTCTGGAATTCAATGTTGGCTGAGGTATGACAAAAATAAGGAGAAAATCCAAATGAACCAAGTCATCAGCTGTTCCTTTTCATGCTTGCTTGCTGCCAAAAACCTGCCTTGGCGCCCTTTCGGGTTTTCACTAAGGTTGCCCTCACCTTTTTTTTTTTTTTTTTTCGCGTCCTTTCGGATTTTCACCTAAAGAACAAAGAAATATCTCGATCATGATCGACTTAGAAACATGATTTGAAGATTTCTGGCATCAGTAGAATGTACTTCCCTTATGAGATTAGGCGAAAACATTACGGACATCACCTGCCAGTTGATTAGCAAATTTTCTTGATAGAGATACAGCAAAGAACGAAAGCCAGGACTTTTGGACTTTTGTAATGAGGTCAGGTGGGGTGTTTCAAGAAAAGTTAAGGCTTGAACGCAATTTGTTCTTATGAGAAGTGAAATAACCTGAGATTACATCATTTGAAATCATCTTCAATTTCGAACGAAATTGAGGGAAATTTGCCCCAGTTTGATTGAATTTTCTTTTTTTTTTTTCATTTTTCTTCAAAGCTAAATTTGCCCCAGTGTAGGGTTTTCTTTTCTTTTGATCATCTCTTTTCCAAAATAACTTGGCCCCAGTGTGGGGTTTGCAACTCTCAGGGGCTGCCAAACGAAAATTACTGTTCTGATGGCTCAAAGGGGATAACTAGGGATGAAATGTTTTGATTGGAAAGGAAGATGGCCTGACTTTTAGCTCGTCCCTTGCATGATTTCCCAAAAGAAATTTGCATAATCAAAAATAAAGACTTCTTACACATGTCTGATTTGATAGGTTGAGAGAATGTTTACCCATCCATCTCTTCAAGGATAAGTGCTCCACTCGGTGGCACCTTTTTGAATGACAAATGTCCTTACCAGTTTAGATCAAGTTTGTCTTTGACTTCATCTTGCATTGGCAAAACTCGCTTTAACTCTTTGTCCTCATTCTCTAAAGGCTCGGAGGCGGACCTTTTTGTTATGAACACAGGCCACGCACTTTGATAACATTGGCCATGGCACATGGCGTTCAGCTGCTTTTCATCCATCAAAATCAATTGTCGGTGATGCTGCTTTAATCAATCAGCTTCGAACTTGGCAAAGAAGGGATTTCCTCAACGAAGAGATTTTTCAATGAAGGCTTCCTCAATGAACGAATTCTCAATGAAGGAATTTCTCAATGAAGACTTTCTCAATGAAGGGATTTTTCAACGAAGGGATTTTTGGCATTTTCAAACGAAGGGATTTGTGGCCTTTTCAAACGAAGGGATTTTTGGCCTTTTCAACAAAGGAATTTTCCACGAAGAAATTTTTGAATGAATGGTATTATCGGAATCCAGAACAGTGATATTCAAATGGTCAAATAATTCCATCTTTGGCCATCTAAAAGAATTAAAAATTCGGGACAATAATCAAATAAACAGAAAAAACAAATTATGCATTTGATGGAAAAACTAATCAAAACGGAAACAAGACAAAAACTTAGTTGCAAAAGATGCTTTCACTAAGCTATTCACATATGCAAGAAATGGTTTTCGTGAACCTTAGTAAATAACAACCCCTAGATTTACCGAAATTCCCTTCGAGAGGGAAGATACTCAGCCATTCAAATTATGCAAAGCTCCTTCAGGATTTTCAAATTTCGTCATTGGAGGTGGATGCTTCGAAGGTGTCCTTGTGTTCAGGGAAAGGATTTGTACTTATGCTCGGCTCTTGTTCACCTCTTTTCCTTAGCATTATTTCCCCTGCCTCGATCATGTCTTGGACTTTGTGCTTGAGTGCCCTGCAATCGACGGTTGAGTGACCAGGTACTCCCGAATGATAGGCACAAATAGCATGTGGATTGTACCCAACAGGCATGCCATGAAGGTAAGTTGGAGGGGGAATCACGCCTATTTTGTTGACAGCCTTCAATTGCTCATACAATTGGTCCAAAGGCCTGCCTAGATTGGCGAAGGTTCGGGTACGGCTTTGATTGTAGGTTTCAGTGGGTCGGGGATAGTTGTAGGTGGGTCTATTTGGTGGGAAAAATCTTTGGTGGTAAGGGAGTCGAGGACGAGTTTGTTGAAAGCTTGGTTGAAATATTTGGAAAGGAGTTGTAGGCGGGTTGGCATAATTTGGGCGAGGTCGAGGATGGGTGATATTGGTGTGGTAAACAGGATGAGGGCTTAAATAGTAAGAGTAAGGGTTTGAGTAGGTAGGGTATTGTTGAGGTCTGGGTCTTGGGACAGGGTTTTGACTCCAGGTGAAGGTAGTTTCCCCCTCTTGCTTTTTGAATTGTTGCTTCTTCCCATTACCTCCTTGGCTTTGCAAAGCTTCCACTTGAGTTTTTAGGGCAGACACATTAACAATTTTTCCAGCCTTCACGAAATCATCAAATTCCTCAAGTTTATTAACAATTGCGGCAAATGAGCATCCAGTCATGCGAAAAATTTCTTCAAAGTACGGCGGATCATGTGCCTTAATGAAAGTACGTATGATTTCGTCTTCCGTCATTGGTGGCTCGACTTTTGCAGCTATTTTCCTCCACCTCTGGGCATAAGTCTTGTGATCTTCAGATGGCTTTCTCTTTGTCCCTTCCAACGTGGTTCGTGTTGGAGCCAGCTCGCAATTATACTCGTACTGCTTTACAAACGCATTGGACAGGTCCAGCCAGGTCTTTGCTTCTTCAGGTTTCAGCTTGGAATACCAGTCGAGTGCATCCCCCTCCAGACTTTCTGGGAATAGCCTCAAAGGCAGATTTTCATCATCTGTTGGCCTACCCAACTTGTTGGCGAACAGTCGGAGGTGTGTCTTGGGATTGCCCGTCCCATCATACTTGTTAAACTTCGGAGTTTTGAACCCCTCAGGCAATTGCACATTCGGGAAAAGGCAAAGCTCATCGTAATCCAGGACTCCTTGCTTGTTCACCCCCTGACTCTTCCTTATAAATTCATCAAAACAATCAAGGCGCTTAAGCAGCTTCATATCAACGGGAGCGGAAGATTCCCCCATTTCTGGCTTGGTTTGAAAAGTATGGTCCGGCAGGAATGGCTCAGCAGCAGGGTAATAAAGGGTATGTGGCTCAGGTGGTATATTTGAAGTGATTTGGGGTTGTGGACCTCGCATGTGAGTAAGAAAAAATGAAGGATGAGGAGGGTAAGTGTATGGCAAATTTGTGGTGGGATAGGTGAAAGTTTCTTCAGGTGCAATAGGGAATGATGGAGTAACAGTGGCGTGGGCCGAAGGTAGGACAAATGTCTCTTGCTCAGGCTGTCTGGCGGGTACAGGTTCAGGTTGAACTCCGCTGCTAATTAGCTCATCATCCAACTTCCTTTGAGCGGCCATCTCAGACGCCATCTCTCCAAACTTGGTAAGCATCTCAGTCAACTGAATCCCCAAACTTGCAGTCTCGGGTTGAGCAGTAGTAGTAGACCTATCTGACTGTTCTGGTTGTGAACTCATGTTTACACGACTCCTTTGGACTTGACTACGGGATCGTGTTATGATGGGGCTTCGACGAGAAGCTACGTTTAAATATTACCTGAGAATTTTTGAAAAATTGCCTTTAGATTCAATCCTTGCTTAGTTATTCCAAAGAAAATAAAGAAAGGGAAAAGAAAAAGACAAGAGTTAGTAGATATCCAGAAAATTCGGATGCATGTCCTATGGGGGAACCCTTTTTTGTGCCAAGGGTAGGCCTAGAATGAGGATGCAATCCTCTAGGGTAGGCACTATACCATACCTGATGGATCCGATCAACTCATTGAGTGAGGAGTAATTTTGAAAAATTTGGTCAATTGAAGTGAGAAGAGACGTTTATCAAAATGAGGACAGCGTCCGAAGGGATTGATTGCTTTTGATTGATACTAGAATTTGCAAAAACGCACAGGTTTGACCTTGACGAACTTCCTATCGAAGAAATTGGAATTCGTTTTGACAACTTTTCTTAGTGGAGCATGGGTCAAAACTCCAACTGATCAAATGGCTGGATACAATGGATGGTTTTCTCAAAAATCGACTAAATTTCCCAATTTGAAATTGAAACCCTGATTAGTCAAATGGGTTGAATGAAATTGACCATTTATTTAAAATCGACCGGATTACCCTAAAAAGGGAAACAGGTCAAATGAATTGAATGAAATTTAACTTATCCAAAATTAATCAGATCACCCTAAAAAGGGTAAATTGATCAAATAGATTGAACGCAACTTGATTTATTCAAAATCGGCTCGGTTGCCCTAAAAATGGGTAAATTGGCCAAATGAATGAAATTGAATTAGTGATTTATTCAAAGAATCGGCCGAATGACCCTAAAAAGGGTAAATTGGTCAAATGAATTGACGATTTATTCAAAATCGACCAGGTGACCCTAAAAGGGGTAAATTGGTCAAATGACCCTAAAAAGGGTAAATTGGTCAAATGAATTGAAGATTTATTCAAAATCGACCAAGTGACCCTAAAAATGGTGAATTGGTCAAATGACCCTAAAAAAGGTAAATTGGTCAAATGAATTGACGATTTATTGAAAATCGACCAAGTGACCCTAAAAAGGGTAAATTGGTCAAATGAATTGACGATTTATTCAAAATCGACCAGGTGCCCTAAAAAGGGTAAATTGGTCAAAATGAATTGACGATTTATTGAATGAATCGGCAAAATGGATTGGTTGAATTGTCCGGCCATTAGTTATTTCAAAATCATTGAGGTACATTAGTCTATGACCTTCTAAAAATCAAATTTTGGCCTTAATTTATTTATCATCTCAAAAGGAGGAATTATTTGTGAATTTCTTCAAATTAATGTCCTTCACGCAAGGGATTTTTACCAATTTTTGATAAAATGGCCAAAAAAGTGATTATTAGATGCTCATATTCCAAATATCACTCTATGAAAATGATCGAATCCTACCCTACCTTGTGCACTACCCCTTTGGATGATACAAAATGTAAACGTGCAAGTCTCACTGGATTAAGTATCCGAGACACAAGGTGGCTTATTCCTAAACACGGGATTCCCTATGTGGCATTCCCTTTCTATGGTTTATGCATGATGCCATTTATTAAAGCGATGTAAATATGTGACAAATATGGCCTAAAGGACATAAATAATGCATCGAGGGGAAAAGGTCTAAAGTGAAATGTACTTATTGAAAATTAAGTGCAATAACTGAAATTTAAACATGCGAGTTATCTAGTGGGTAAGTCACTAAAAGAGTGCCAAAGAGGCCTCTTATTGCTAAGGCATATGGATGCAAGCCAAGAAAACAAAAAGAATGGTTAGTGCAATTGATAGTACACATAACACATTGGGAGTAATTAAGAAAAGAAATACAAATAAAAACAAGTAAAAGGGGTGGAAACCCCTTCCCTCATGCCTAATGTGCTTAATAGGGTAAGGTCGACTCTACCCTAGGCGAGTCTAACATGGATGCATGAGGTTGGGGCTCACTAATGCAACTAGACTCGATAAGGCTTCGGCTCCCAAGCCTTCAGACCTAAAGGCAAAGGGTCATCACTCCCAAGGCCTTCGATCGGTGGCTCGAGTGATCCCTTAGGTAGCGCTATGGGCGCAGCGCACACCATCCGCCTACCCAAGGCAATCAATCCTAATCCTACAAGGCGGTGTGGGATAGCGCCCACGAAAAATAAAATAAAATGGGATAACAATAAGTAAACATGCACGTATGAAGTGTTCCCTATTTTGAGGGAAGGGGTTGAGAACCACACAAGGCTCTAAAGGTGACACCCCCCCCCAAATGCAATGCAAAGCGCGAAATTATACAAAAATAAATCATCCATCCATCCAAACAATCGTAGTCGAATGTGTGAGGAAGTGAGTTGATACGTGAAATGCAAAAATCCTAAAAAAAGGAAAAAATGCAATCCTAAACATCCAATGTGATAAATGAAAAGGTTAAAAGAAGAAAAAGGTTGATTAAATCAAATTTGCTCGGACTCTCGAAAGTCCCCAGTGGAGTCGCCAACTGTCGCGCCCCATTTTTTATAAATAAATAAAATGGTTTGAGAAAGATGTATTTTTTGATTCAATTTATGATTGAAAAATGAATTGTGATTTAAAAGAAAAAGTGGGTCTAAATGGGACTTTTGAAAATGCGACGATTTGACCCAAGAAAAATAGTTCAAAAAGGGTTTTATATGAAAAATGGAGTTGCCACTTGGTATAGAGTTAGAGTGTACCAAGTCACCCAAAAAAAATGAATTTTTTAGGAAAAAGTTGTAAGAAACCCCTTTTAAACGACTCCTAGTCCACGTAAACCAATGAAAAAGGTTCGGGAGTCACATTTGACGAAGGGGAAGGCAAGGATAAAAATCCAAGGCACCCCTCCGACCTAGCCAAGGCTAGTTGCGTGATTCAATCAAAGTTTTTCTTATTTTAACCAAAGAATTTATTACATTTGGATGCACTACATGAATGCAAACCCTAGACCTAGGGGTATTGGGGGAAATTTCCCTTCAAAGGTTGAATGGTACCAATCACATTAATAGTGAAGCCCAATAACGACCCTTTGAAGAAGTCACGAATAATGCGAGTGGGATGCAAATGAATGGAATGCATGTATGCAATGTGAGGATATGTGAAGTGAGAAAAATAATAAAAATAATAGGACGTAAGTGGAGGTGTGCAAATGTATTTACAAGTGTTTGTGTGCAAGTGAAGGGATAAAAAGGTGTACATGTGCAAATGGGAGAAAAAGTGAAAGTGTAATGATAGAGTGGATTTAGAATGCATGAGCCTAGGGAATGCATGCATATTGGGTACGGGGAGACCTAAATCGTGACTCAATTTGCCCTTTGATAGAGAGGATACAAGCGTGCTAAGGCTTAGAAAAAGCCACACTCGTCTATATCCCATATTTAAGGGGACTCTCAAGCAAATGAACCCTATAACTAGCATGAAATGCAAGAATCCTAAAATGGAGGGAAAAGGGGTTCGAGGGGCATGCAAAATGATAAAACTAAAAAGAATGCATGACATGTAATGAACATGCAAATATGTGCTAACGAGGGGAAATCCCTAAGGGTCTAGCGTTGGACTAGCCCATTCTATGAATTCCGACTAGCGTTGGACTAGTGGAAACGTACATTCATCCATCACATTCATTTAAGGATATGGAAAGCGAGTAGACATGCGAATCATCTAAATCATGTAGCACTTATCATGCTCGACTAGATGCAAGATCCTAATAAAGCATTTAACATATAACACATAGGCATGCAACCATTGCATTTGCTAACTAAAACAAAAGGGAAAGGGAAAATGGACCAAATTACTTACTACGCCCTATCTATTACAAGCCAAGAGGTGTACACATACCCCATTAATAAAAATCAAAAGTAAATGAAATAACTGAAAGGAAATAAGGAGAGGCTAGGAAAGCAAGTAGACATGCAAATTTCAATTAGCACATTAGTCCACATATGAGAGAAACAAAAAGGGGTAAAAGAGATTATACCTCCCCGTTGGTGATACTAAGGAAGTAAACAAACTCAACTTGGCTAGAGTCACCCAAGAAAAGGCTAATTTAGGCTAAAATCATCAGAAAACAAAAGATTAATGCACCAATTTAGTGATAAGATATAAACTAAACAATTTGAACCCACCAAAACATCAAACTTTCCCTCAATTGCAACTCAATGAAGTCAAAACTACTTAAGGACCAAGGCAAAGGCATGATCATCCGATCCCCAAGCATAACATCTACTAAAGACCCAAAACAAGCATTACTCAAACATTCAAGTCCTGTCGCGCCCCATTTTTTGATAAATAAATAAATGGTTTGAGAAAATGTATTTTTTGATTCAATTTGTGATTGGAAAATGAATTGTTATTTAAAAGAAAAATGGGTCTAAATGGGGGCTTGAGAATGCGACGATTTGACCCAAAATTATAGTTTAAAAAGGGTTTTTGAAGTAAAAAATCGGAGTCGCCACTTGGTAATGAGTTAAGGTGTACCAAGTCACCTAAAAATGAATTTTTAAAGAAAAATAGGAAAAAATATTAAGAAACCCCTTTTAAACGACTCCTAGTCCACGTAAACCAACGAAAAAGGTTCGGGAGTCACATTTGACGAAGGGGAAGGCAAGGATAAAAATCCAAGGCACCCCTTCGACCTAGCCAAGGCTAGTTGCGTGATTTAATCAAATATTTTCTTGTTTTAACCAAAGAATTTATTACATTTGGATGTACTATATGAATGCAAACCCTAGACCTAGGGGTATTGGGGGAAATTTCTCTTCAAAGGTTGAATGGTGCCAATCACATTAATTGTGAAGCCCAATAATGACCCTTTGGAGAGGTCACGAATAATGCGAGTGAGATGCAAATGAATGAAATGCATGTATGCAATGTGAGGACATGAGTTTGAAAAAGTAATAAAAAACAATAAATATGTAAATGAAAATGTGCACGTGAGTGGGCAAGGTACGGTATGTGAAATGATAATATGAAGTGCATGTGTGCAAGTGATGATAAAAGTGTTCGTGTGCAAGTGAAAAAAAATAAAGGTGCACGTGTGCAAAATGGGAGGAAAAATGAAAGTGTGATGAGGGTATAAAATGGTAGAGTGGATTTGAAAATGCATGAGCCTAGGGAATTCATGCATATTGGGTACGGGGAGACCTAAATCGTGACTCAATTTGCCCTTTTATAGAGGGAATACAAGCGTGCTAAGGCTTAGAAAAAGCCACACTCGTCTATATCCCATATTTAAGGGGACCCTCAAGCAGATGAACCCTATAACTAGCATGAAATGCAAAAATCCTAAAATGGAGGGAAAAGGGGTTCGAGGGGCATGCAAAATGATAAAATTAAAAAAAATGCATGACATGTAATGAACATGCAAACATGTACTAACGAGGGGAAGTCCCTAAGGGTCTAGCGTTGGACTAGCCCATTCTATGAATTCCGACTAGCGTTGGACTAGTGGAAACGTACATTCATCCATCACATTCATTTATAAATATAGAAAGCAAGTAGACATGCAAAATCACTTATAACACGTAGCACATAACACTTAGCATGCTCGACTAGATGCAATAGCTTAATAAAGCAAATTAAACACATAGCAAACCAAATAATACCCCAAAAGCAAATGAAACTATTACATGGGCTAACTAAAACAAATGGGGGAAGGGGGAAAAATGGACAAAGTGCTCTCCAATGCCCTATCTATTACAAGCCAAGAGGTGTACACATACCCCATAAATAAAATAAAAGAAAGACTTAAAAATGAAAGGAATTAAAGAAAACTTAAGAAAGCCAAGTAGACATGCAATTCACGTAACACGTAGGAGCACGTAAGAGAGAAGTAAAGAGGATAAAAGAAAGTTATACCTTCCCCTAATGGTAAGCAAATGAAGGAAAATGGCTTCAAAACAATAAAGGGGTCAAGGCATCAATTTAAAAGTAAAGTATAAGCAAAAACATCAAAAACCACCTAATTGCAACTTGAATGAGCTCAAAAAATGCTTAAAGACCAAGAAAACGGAATAACCCGTTCAATTTCCAAATATAGCATCTACTAAAGACCCAAAACAAGCATTACTCGAACATTCAAGTCCAAATAAATCGTTTAAGCACTTCAAAGATCTTAAAAATAAAGGAAAAGTCAAACAAAGATTGAAGTTGCAATGATTTTAGGACTTAATTACAAGATACTAGAACATGCTTGGGCTCTTGTGGAACAAAAAGAAACTTAAAAGGATCAAATTGATTAAATGTTCCAATTACTTGGGCCCTAGTGAGTCAAGAGGGGACTTGGGGGGTTAAAAATGTAATTTTCAGAAATTATTTCATGCAAAACCCATGCAAGCTACGTGAAAATCAACATGAGAAACAACATTCTGCAGCAGAAATTTCTGCTGAAAGCTTTCGGCAACCCAGAAGACAACCGTGACTTTCATTTTCTCAACCTTAACACCATTTTGATCGAAAAATCTTCTAACCAACACATTAAAGCATGAATCTAACAACCAAACAAACAGGTAAATCAAATTCAAAGTGAGTTTCTGCAATATTTTCTCTCATGTTTGCTCAAACGAAACCCAATTCAAACTCACATCTTATTTTCCAAAAAAAAACAGATCTCAAGCTCACATACATAGCTTTAACTAAGCTGCAAACTATGTCATCACCATCGCCTCAACAGGTAGAAAATTTAGAAGGAAAAAACATGCAAGTTCTATGCAATAGCCATGAAACAAGTTTCTGCAATTACTTCACATACTCTAGCAACCGAAGACTGCTGCACTTTCTTCTCAAGCTCAAGCTTCTTAATCACAACCGTGATCAAATTTTCCAAACCAACCAATTTCATTCAGACCCAACAAACAGAAAACTTAGCAACTTTATTCAAACAAACAGAAAAATTAGCAACTTCATTCAAACAGAAAAATTAGCAAAACATCAAAGGTTTGAAACTTCAGCAAACAAATCTTTTGAGCTTAGGCAGTTCGCATGGAAGCTGCACTCAAGCATTTCGAATCACAAACCCATGCTCAAAATCCTGTTAAGCTTCTCATGCATACAAACTACAACTTTCGGTCAAGGCTGGAATTACTATCTAACAAAAACAGCAAAGTTTGGAACCGCAATGGAAGAAAATAGCAAGACACAACCGTAAATTTCTGGTGCAGCAAAAAATGAATATGCATTTTCCAGCAGGTAGTTGGTCTTAAATCCGAATTTACCTCGGTTGAATCATTGTGCTAAGTACTCAAAACTAACATGCAAGGCTACTTAATGAAATTACTATCATAACTAGTTCAAATCAAGTTCGGTCAGCAACTATAATCATCCACAATTCCAGAAATTCTGTTCACCACCCTCGGATGAACTTGCATGTAGCAGTTTTCTGTTTCATATTTTTTTCCTTGCTTAGCCGAACTAATGAACTTCATGCAAAGCTTAATCACCTACTTCTTAGCTAGTTAATCACATTTATAAGCTCAGCCTGCCTCAGGGGAACGAAATTAAAATTGCATTTCCATTTCAGCTTCTCGGCAAAGCTGGAAAATTAGTTTAGCAGTCTAATACTTCCAATAAAAAAAAATCCAGCCATGCAACCGAAATCCTGCCCATAACGTTCACATGCAGTACCAAATAAAGAACTATTTAGCAGGTTGAGTTCAAAATTAAGCTCAGATCATCACAACTAGCAAATTAAAAAAAAACCGAAACTTCCAGCTCAAGCTCTCGGCAGCTTCACTTCCTTCTCAAACAGATTTTTCTGTGACTTAAACTATCATCTAGCCACACAATCTCACATGCATGCTTATAAACAACTTCATCAAGCCATAATCAACTAGCTTAAGTCCAGAAATTACCTCAGCTTAAGGCTCAAATCACGCAACTAGCAGCTGCAAAAATCCTCTACTCTCGGCTGTCCAGAATTTCAGTCCGCAACTCTCCTTCTCCCTTGCTCTAGCTTGCGACCAGTATGAAGACAATATGGCTCCCAATCTCTTTCTAGTTTACAGACGAAAGGAAATGGATGAAAAGCTCACACGGACAGCAGCTGCAATTTTTCCTCTCGGCAGCTCACGCACGCGAGGATGGTTAGTCTGAATTCAGTGGTTGCAGCTGTAATGGTTGTGACTGAATTGATCACGGCTAGTTGAGGGTGAAAAATGGAATGGCAGCTCCCTCTCCCTCGCTGGTTTCCTCACTTCGATGATTCCAAGGTAGAGGGTGTTGTTGTAGCTCACCGAAAGCTCACTCAGACGACAGAAAGCTGATGTTTCTCTCCTCTCTGCTCGCTCGCGGTTGGATGTGTTGGTCCTGGTTGCGGATGGTTGAAGCTGTGGTGTTTCGATTGGAACTGGTGAAGATGGTGATGATCAGTAGCTCACTCGACTGCCTCTTGCTCTCTCTCTCGCTTGACTTCCTCGGACAGAACAGAAATACAGCTCGCGGCTCGCTCTCTCTTCACCTTTCTCCTGCTCAATCCGAGGAGTTCTCCCTCTCTTGCTCTCGTCGATGATCACGAGGTGGAGAATGGAGATGGAGTGTTTGTGGTTGAGGCTGAGGTAGTGGAGTGATTCGCGGTAGTGGAGGTTGAGTGTGTGTGTCGAGGGAAGGGAATGCACTCCGGCAGAGATGGAAATGTTATTTTTATTTTTATTTTTTAATTAATTAATTAAACAACAAAAATGATAATAATAAAACAATAATAATTAATGATGAAAACAACTTAATTAACATTAGATAAAAATAAACTAAAAACAACAAAAAATGCAAATTTCCATTTTTCATTTTCATTTTTCACTTTTCTTTTGTTTTCGAAATAACCTAACCAAAAAATAAATAAAGTCAAAAGATTGAATTTAAAAAGAAATAAACCTATTTTGTGAACAATTTTCCTTTTTCTCTTTTTTCATGATTTTTCTACGCTAAAACTTAAAAATAAAAATAGAAACTAGAAACTAAAAAAAACTAAAAGCAACCACGATAAATGAGAATAAAAAGTAAAAGAAATTACACCAAAAATTTGGTGTCTACAGTTTGCCCCTCTTTGTCTAAGTTTTGGAAAAACTTGAGACAAAGAAGTAGACACCAAATACTTACCTGCTTTATTCTGTGGCAAACGTCACGAACGGTGGATGTTTTAGAAATAAGGACTGACCTCTTTTGGCAAAACTTTTGAAATGGAATTGACTTAGACAGGAGATTTAAAGCGGGATTGACCCGAACGGAATTTAAAGACGGGACTGGCCCAAACAGGAACTTAAAGCGGGACTGACCCGAACAGGAATTTAAAACAGGGACTGATTAGAGAAGGAAATTCAAATCATGGGACTGGCCCGAACAAGCTTTAATCGCGGGACTGACCCGAATAAGCTTTGAATCGCGGGACTGACCCGAACAGGCTTTGAATTGTGGGACTGACCCGCATAAGCTTTGAATCGTGGGACTGACCCGAATAAGCTTTTGATCATGGGACTGATCCGAAAATGCTTTTGATCGCGGGACTGACCCGAAAATGCTTTTGATCATGGGACTGACCCGAAAATGTTTTTGATCATGGGACTGACCCGGAAAAGCTCTTGATCGTGGGACTGACCCGAAAATGCTTTTGATCATGGGACTGACCCGAATAAACTCTTGATCACGGGACTGACCCGAAAATGCTTTTGATCGCGGGACTGACCCGAAAATGTTTTTGATCATGGGACTGACCCGGAAAAGCTCTTGATCGTGGGACTGACCCGAAAATGCTTTTGATCATGGGACTGACCCGAATAAACTCTTGATCACGGGACTGACCCGAAAATGCTTTTGATCGCGGGACTGACCCGAAAATGCTTTTGATCATGGGACTGACCCGGAAAAACTCTTGATCATGGGACTGACCCGGATAAGCTCTTGATCGTGGGACTGACCCGAATAAACTCTTGATCACGGGACTGACCCGAAAATGCTTTTGATCGTGGGACTGACCCGAATAAGCTTTTAATCGCGGGACTGACCCGAAAATGCTTTTGATCATGGGACTGACCCGAAAATGCTTTTGATCGTGGGACTGACCCGAATAAACTCTTGATCATGGGACTGACCCGAAAAATGCTCTTGATCGTGGGACTGACCCGAAAATGCTTTTGGTCATGGGACTGACCCGAATAAATTCTTGATCATGGGACTGACCCGAAAATGCTTTCGATCGTGGGACTGACCCGAATAAGCTCTTGATCATGGGACTGACCCGAATAAACTCTTGATCGTGGGACTGACCCGAAAATGCTTTTGATCATGGGACTGACCCGAAAATGCTTTTGATCGTGGGACTGACCCGAAAATGCTTTTGATCATGGGACTGACCCGAAAATGCTTTTGATCGTGGGACTGACCCGAAAATGCTTCGACAATTGGTCTGAGGGATTAAACCCGAGCCTGCCGTGATAAAATTTGTGTTGATTTTTGATTGATGATCTTTTCCTTTGCTCTTCTTTTTGACTTTTGAAAATCTTTCCAAAAAATTAATTTGCCCCAGTATGATGAATTTTTTGCAATGTGAGTCCAGAGTTGATTCTGTATCGCCATGCTGTTACATTTTTTGATGAAATTTACTTGCGACATTTTCAATCTGCCTTTGTTCACCAGAGGACTCTTTCCGACACCGATTCCAGTGCGAGGTGTGCTTACTTTCATCTGTGTATGCAATTTCCTGCAAAAGAGAGAAAAAACAAAGAAATTGCCACCATCATTTGATCCGTTTTCCTTTGAGAATCGTGTAAACATGAGTCTTTCAACGCCTTTATCAACTTTTGCTGCGGCAGTCGATTGAGTTGGATTTTTCACCCTAAGGCTTTTCCGATTTACAAACTGATCAGGTATGTGCTTTGCCATATTGTGAAGTCTGCGTAACTGACTTTGTTGAACCTTAACCCTTTTCAAGAGATGACTGAACCCAAGTGTGCTTTGAATAAACCACGGGGATTGTTATTCACCAAAATTCAATTGACCCAAAAATGATGCATGCAAAGTAGCTTCACATGTCATGCATGAATGAAAAAGAATGCAAAACACGACCAATTGTGCTTAATCCTACAAAATGCCATGAATACAAGCAATTGAGGAAAAATGAGTTTCATCAGAATGTATTTGCAAAAGAATATTTTACAAAAAATGACACAGCTTTGGCCAACAGATGTCATGTTCAAATCTCTGGATATCTTTATTCTGGAATCCAACATTGGTAGAAGGATGACAAAAAATGAGGAGAAATCCAAATGAACCAGGTCACCAGCCGTTCCTCCTCGTGCTCGCATGCTGCAAAAAACCTACCTTGGTGCCCTTTCGGGTTTTCACCAAGGTTGCCCCACTCTTTTCTGTTTTTTTTTTTTTTCCGTGTTTTTCTCTTTTCTTTCTTTTCCTCCTTTTCTTTTGAGGTGTCCTTTCGGATTTTCACCTAAGGAAGCAATGGAAGAGCTCAACCATAATCGCCTCATGAGTATGAGTTAAAGATTTCTGACATCAGTAAAATGCACTTCCCTTGTAAGATTAAGCGAAGGCATTATGGACATCACTTGTCAGTTGATTAGCAAACTTTCCAATAGAAATACAGCAAGTGACGAAAGCCAGGACTTTGGGCTTTTGTAATGGGGTCGGGTGGAGTGTTTTCAAGAAAAGTTGAGGCTTGAAAGCAATTTGTGCTTATGAGAGGTGAACTAACCTGAAATTGCATTATTTTGAAATTATCTCCAATTTCTGAACAAAATCGAGGAAATTTGCCCCAGTTTGATTGGATTTTTCTTTCTTTGCATTTTCATTGCATTTCCTCACTTTTGCATTTTTCTTTAAAGCTAATTGCCCCGGTGTGGGGTTTTCTTTTCCTTTTCATCTTTTTTTTTTTTCAAAAATAAATTTGCCCCAGTGTGGGGGTTTTCTGCTTTTTCTTTCTCTTTCAAAATAAATTTGCCCCAGTGTAGGGTTTTCTTTTCTTTTGATCATCTCTTTTCCAAAATAACTTGGCCCCAGTGTGGGGTTTGCAACTCTCAGGGGTTGCCGAACGAAAATTACTGTTCTGATGGCTCAAAGGGGATAACTAAGGATGAAATGTTTTGATTGAAAAGGAAGATGGCCTGACTTTTACCTCGTCCCTTGCATGATTTCCAAAAGAAATTTGCATAATCAAAAATAAAGACTTCTTACACATGTCTGATTTGATAGGTTGAGAGAATGTTTACCCATCCATCTCTTCAAGGATAAGTGCTCCACTCGGTGGCACCTTTTTGAATGACAAATGTCCTTACCAGTTTAGATCAAATTCGTCTTTGACTTCATCTTGCATTGGCAAAACTCGCTTTAACTCTTTGTCCTCCTTCTCTAAAGGCTCGGAGGCGGACCTTTTTGTTATGAACACAGGCCACGCACTTTGATAACATTAGCCATGGCACATGGCGTTCAGCTGCTTTTGATCCATCAAAATCAATTGTCGGTGACGCTGCTTTAATCAATCAGCTTCGAACTTGGCAAAGAAGGGATTTTCTCAATGAAGAGATTTTTCAATGAAGGCTTCCTCAATGAACGAATTCTTAATAAAGGGATTTCTCAATGAAGGCTTTCTCAATGAAGGAATTCCTCAATGAAGACTTTCTCAATGAAGGAATTTCTCAATGAAGACTTTCTCAATGAAGGGATTTTTCATGAAGGGGTCTCTCAAAGAAGAGGTTTTTGTCCTTCTCAAAGAAGGGATTTTTCAACGAAGGGATTTTTGGCATTTTCAAACGAAGGGATTTGTGGCCTTTTCAAACGAAGGGATTTTTGGCCTTTTCAACAAAGGAATTTTTGCCCTTTTCAACAAAGGAATTTTTCACGAGGAAATTTTTGAATGAATGGTATTATCGGAATCCAGAACAGTGATATTCAAATGGTCAAATAATTCCATCTTTGGCCATCTAAAAGAATTAAAAATTCGGGACAATAATCAAATAAACAGAAAAAACAAATTATGCATTTGATGGAAAAACTAGTCAAAACGGAAACAAGACAAAAACTTAGTTGCAAAAGATGTTTTCATTAAGCTATTCACATATGCAAGAAATGGTTTTCGTGAACCTTAGTAAATAACAACCCCTAGATTTACCGAAATTCCCTTCGAGAGGGAAGATACTCGGCCATTCAAATTATGCAAAGTTCCTTCAGGATTTTCAAATTTCGTCATTGGAGGTGGATGCTTCGAAGGTGTCCTTGTGTTCAGGGAAAGGATTTGTACTTATGCTTGGCCCTTGTTCACCTCTTTTCCTTTAGCACTATTTCCCCAGCCTCGATCATGTCTTGGACTTTGTGCTTAAGTGCCCTGCAATCGGCGGTTGAGTGGCCAAGTACTCCCGAATGATAGGCACAAATAGCATGTGGATTGTACCCAGCAGGCATGCCATGAAGGTAAGTTGGAGGGGGAATCACGCCTATTTTGTTGGCAACCTTCAATTGCTCATACAATTGGTCCAAAGGTCTGCCTAGGTTGGCGAAGGTTCGGGTACGGTTTTGATTGTAGGTTTCAGTGGGTCGGGGATAGTTGTAGGTGGGTCTATTTGGTGGGGAAAATCTTTGGTGGTAAGGAGGCCGAGGACGAGCTTGTTGAAAGCTTGGTTGAGATATTTGGGAAGGGGTTGTAGGCGGGTTGGCATAATTTGGGCGAGGTCGAGGATGAGTGATATTGGTGTGATAAACGGGATGATGGTTTGAATGGTAAGGGTTTGAGTAGGTAGGGTATTGTCGAGGTCTGGGTCTTGGGACAGGGTTTTGATTCCATGTGAAGGCAGTTTCTCCCTCTTTCTTTTGGAATTGCGGGTTCTTCCCACTAGTCCCCTGACCTTGCAAAGCATCCAACTGTGACTTGAGGGTAGAGACATTAACAATCTTCCCAGCTTTCACGAAATCATCAAATTCCTCAAGCTTATTAACAATAGCAGCGAACGAGCATCCAGTCATGCGAAAAATTTCTTCGAAATATGGAGGATCATGTGCCTTAATGAAAGTGCGTATGATTTCGTCCTCAGTCATCGGTGGCTCGACTTTGGCAGCTATTTTTCTCCATCTCTTGGCATAAGTCTTGTGATCTTCAGATGGCTTCCTCTTTGTCCCTTCCAATGTGGTTCGTGTTGGAGCCAGCTCGCAATTATACTCGTATTGCCTTACAAAAGCATTGGACAAGTCAATCCAGGTTTTTACTTCTTCGGACTTCAAATTTGAGTACCAGTTGAGGGCATCCCCCTCCAGACTTTCCGGGAACAACCTTAGAGGCAGGTTCTCATCATCTATGGGCCTTCCCAACTTGTTAGCAAATAGTCGGAGGTGTGTCTTGGGATTACCCGTCCCATCGTACTTGTTAAACTTAGGGGTTTTGAATCCCTCAGGCAATTGCACATTTGGGAAGAAACAAAGCTTATCGTAATCTAGGACTCCTTGCTTGTTCAACCCCTGACTCTTCCTCATAAATTCATCAAAACGGTCAAGGCGTTTGAGCAGCTTTATATCAACGGGAGCAGAAGATTCCCCCATTTCTGCCTTGGTTTGAACAATATGGTCTGGTAGGAATGGCTCAGCAACAGGGTGATAAAAGGTATGTGGCTCAGGTGGTATATTTGAAGTGATTTGGGGTGGTGGACCTCGCATGTGAGTAAGAAAAAATGAAGGATGAGGAGGGTAAGTGTATGGCAAATTTGTGGTGGGATAGGTGAAAGTTTCTTCGGGTGCAATAGGGAATGATGGAGTAACAGTGGCGTGGGCCGAAGGTAGGACAAATGTCTCTTGCTCAGGCTGTCTGGCGGGTACAGGTTCGGGTTGAACTCCGCTGCTAATTAGCTCATCATTCAACTTCTTTTGGGCGGCCATCTCAGACGCCATCTCTCCAAACTTGGTAAGCATCTCAGTCAACTGAATCCCCAAACTTGCAGTCTCGGGTTGAGCGGTAGTAGCAGACCTATCTGACTGTTCCGGTTGTGAACTCATGTTTACACGACTCCTCTGGGCTTGACTACGGGATCGCGTTATGATGGGGCTTCGACGAGAAGTTATATTTAAATATTACCTGAGAATTTTGAAAGGAATTGCCTTTAGATTTAACCCTTGCTTAGTTATTCCAATAAAAACAAAGAAAAAGAAAAGAAAAAAAAACAAGAGTTAGTAGATATCCAGAAAATTCGGATGCATGTCCTATGGGGGAACCCTTTTTGCGCCAAGGGTAGGCCTAGAATGAGGATGCAATCCTCTAGAGTAGGCACTATACCATACCTGATGGATCCAATCAGCTTATGGAGTGAAAAATAATTTGAAAATTTTGGCCAATTGGAGTGACGAGAGACACTTTGTCAAAATGAGGTCAACGTCCGAATGGATTGATCACTTTTGATCGATACAAGAATTTGTAAAAACGCACAGGTTTGACCTTGACAAACTTCCTATCGAAGAGACCGGAATTCGTTTGACAAAATTTCCTCAGTAAAGCGCGGGTCAAAACCCCAACTGATCAAATGGCTGGATGCAGTGGACGATTTTCTTAAAACCGACTAGGTTTCCCAATTTGAAATTCGATCTTGAAACCTTAATTGGTCAAATGGGTTGAATGAAATTGATCATTTATTTAAAATCGACCAGATTACCCTAAAAAGGGGAACATGTCAAATGAATTGAATGAAATTTAATTTATCCAAAATTAATCAGATCACCCTAAAAAGGGTAAATTGATCAAATAGATTGAACGAAACTTGATTTATTCAAAATCGGCTCGGTTGCCCTAAAAATGGGTAAATTGGCAAAATGAATGAAATTGAATTAGTGATTTATTCAAAAATTGGTCGAATGACCCTAAAAAGGGTAAATTGGTCAAATGAATTGACGATTTATTCAAAATCGACCGGATGACCCTAAAAAGGGTAGATTGGTCAAATGACCCTAAAAAGGGTAAATTGATCAAATAAATTGACAATTTATTCAAAATCGACCAGGTGACCCTAAAAAGGGTAAATTGGTCAAATGAATTGATGATTTACTCAAAATTGACCGGATGACCCTAAAAAGGGTAAATTGGTCAAATGAATTGACAATTTATTGAATGAATCGGCAAAATGGATTGGTTGAATTGCCCGGCCATTGGTTATTTCAAAATCATTGAAGTGCATTAGTCTATGACCTTCTAAAAATCAAATTTTGGTCTTAATTTATTTATCGTCTCAAAAGGAGGAATCATTTGTGAATTTCTTCAAATTAATGTCCTTCACGCAAGGGATTTTTACCAATTTTTGATAAAATGGCCAAAAAGTGATTATTAGATGCTCATATTCCAAAGATCACTCTATGAAAATGATCGGATCCTACCTTACCTTGTGCACTACCCCTTTGGATGGTACAAAATGTAAACGTGCAAGTCTCACTGGATTAAGTATCCGAGACACAAAGGTGGTTTATTCCTAAACGCGGGATTCCCTAAGTGGCATTCCCTTTCTAGGGTTTATGCATGATGCCATTTATTAAAGCGATGTAAATATGCAATTCGAAATGAAACGTGACCTAAGGAACCCTTTATTTGCCAGGGTAGGCCTAAAATGGTATGGCATTATTAATTTATGAACAAAATATACCACAATTTTCAAACGTGCAATAGCCTATCTACAAGGGTAGGTCCTAAAAGGAGGTCATGCCAGACCTCTTATTTCCTAACGTTTGTGAATGCAAAAGATAAGAAACAAGGAAACGTTAGTTCATAACACATAATCACATAACACGTTGGACAATTAAAAAGCAACAAAGATATATAAGGAAAGGGGGTGGGATCCCTCCCCTCGTGAATAGTGTCCCTAGCTCAGGATAAGGCCGACTCTACCCTAGGCAAGCTACAATGGATGCATGAGGTTAGGGTTCACTAATGCATCTAGACTCGATAAGTCATAGGTCCCCGAGCCTTCCGACTTGTGGCCAAAGGTCATCACTCCCAAGGCCCTTTGTCGGTGGCTCGAGCGATTCCTCAAACACCGCTACGCACACGTCGTGTCACGGCCGCATGTTTGAGTGAATCTATAAAAATCCTCAACCTTCGACTAAAAACTAAAGGTTAGTAACCCAAAGTTTAAAGCGGAAGATTGAGTGACCCATTGGATCGTGCTACGCACACGTCGTGACACGATCACACGTCCAAGTGGGTCTCCTAATCCTAAAAGGGTGGAGTGGCGTGACAAGCCACTAAAAAGAAAATAAAGAGGGATGAATAATAAAGCGTATGCGCGTATGATAGTGCACGTTTTGGAGGGGAGGGATCGAGAACCCACGCGAGGCTCTAAGGTAGAATCCCCTCCCAAATGTAATGCAAAGCGCGGAATCACATACAAACATCCATTCATCAAAACAATCGTAGGCAAACGTGTGAGGAAGTGAGTTGATACGCGAAATGCAAAAATCCTAGAAAAGGGAAAAATGCAACCCTAAACATCCAATGTGATAAATAAAAAGGTTTAAAAGAAGAAAAGAATTTGACTAAATCGATTGCTCGGACTCTCAAGTCCCCAGTGGAGTCGCCAACTGTCGCGCCCCATTTTTTGATAAATAAATAAATGGTTTGAGAAAATGTATTTTTTGATTCAATTTGTGATTGGAAAATGAATTGTTATTTAAAAGAAAAATGGGTCTAAATGGGGGCTTGAGAATGCGACGATTTGACCCAAAATTATAGTTTAAAAAGGGTTTTTGAAGTAAAAAATCGGAGTCGCCACTTGGTAATGAGTTAAGGTGTACCAAGTCACCTAAAAATGAATTTTTAAAGAAAAATAGGAGAAAATATTAAGAAACCCCTTTTAAACGACTCCTAGTCCACGTAAACCAACGAAAAAGGTTCGGGAGTCACATTTGACGAAGGGGAAGGCAAGGATAAAAATCCAAGGCACCCCTTCGACCTAGCCAAGGCTAGTTGCGTGATTTAATCAAATATTTTCTTGTTTTAACCAAAGAATTTATTACATTTGGATGTACTATATGAATGCAAACCCTAGACCTAGGGGTATTGGGGGAAATTTCTCTTCAAAGGTTGAATGGTGCCAATCACATTAATTGTGAAGCCCAATAATGACCCTTTGGAGAGGTCACGAATAATGCGAGTGAGATGCAAATGAATGAAATGCATGTATGCAATGTGAGGACATGAGTTTGAAAAAGTAATAAAAAACAATAAATATGTAAATGAAAATGTGCACGTGAGTGGGCAAGGTACGGTATGTGAAATGATAATATGAAGTGCATGTGTGCAAGTGATGATAAAAGTGTTCGTGTGCAAGTGAAGAAAAATAAAGGTGCACGTGTGCAAAATGGGAGGAAAAATGAAAGTGTGATGAGGGTATAAAATGGTAGAGTGGATTTGAAAATGCATGAGCCTAGGGAATTCATGCATATTGGGTACGGGGAGACCTAAATCGTGACTCAATTTGCCCTTTTATAGAGGGAATACAAGCGTGCTAAGGCTTAGAAAAAGCCACACTCGTCTATATCCCATATTTAAGGGGACCCTCAAGCAGATGAACCCTATAACTAGCATGAAATGCAAAAATCCTAAAATGGAGGGAAAAGGGGTTCGAGGGGCATGCAAAATGATAAAATTAAAAAAAATGCATGACATGTAATGAACATGCAAACATGTACTAACGAGGGGAAGTCCCTAAGGGTCTAGCGTTGGACTAGCCCATTCTATGAATTCCGACTAGCGTTGGACTAGTGGAAACGTACATTCATCCATCACATTCATTTATAAATATAGAAAGCAAGTAGACATGCAAAATCACTTATAACACGTAGCACATAACACTTAGCATGCTCGACTAGATGCAATAGCTTAATAAAGCAAATTAAACACATAGCAAACCAAATAATACCCCAAAAGCAAATGAAACTATTACATGGGCTAACTAAAACAAATGGGGGAAGGGGGAAAAATGGACAAAGTGCTCTCCAATGCCCTATCTATTACAAGCCAAGAGGTGTACACATACCCCATAAATAAAATAAAAGAAAGACTTAAAAATGAAAGGAATTAAAGAAAACTTAAGAAAGCCAAGTAGACATGCAATTCACGTAACACGTAGGAGCACGTAAGAGAGAAGTAAAGAGGATAAAAGAAAGTTATACCTTCCCCTAATGGTAAGCAAATGAAGGAAAATGGCTTCAAAACAATAAAGGGGTCAAGGCATCAATTTAAAAGTAAAGTATAAGCAAAAACATCAAAAACCACCTAATTGCAACTTGAATGAGCTCAAAAAATGCTTAAAGACCAAGAAAACGGAATAACCCGTTCAATTTCCAAATATAGCATCTACTAAAGACCCAAAACAAGCATTACTCGAACATTCAAGTCCAAATAAATCGTTTAAGCACTTCAAAGATCTTAAAAATAAAGGAAAAGTCAAACAAAGATTGAAGTTGCAATGATTTTAGGACTTAATTACAAGATACTAGAACATGCTTGGGCTCTTGTGGAACAAAAAGAAACTTAAAAGGATCAAATTGATTAAATGTTCCAATTACTTGGGCCCTAGTGAGTCAAGAGGGGACTTGGGGGGTTAAAAATGTAATTTTCAGAAATTATTTCATGCAAAACCCATGCAAGCTACGTGAAAATCAACATGAGAAACAACATTCTGCAGCAGAAATTTCTGCTGAAAGCTTTCGGCAACCCAGAAGACAACCGTGACTTTCATTTTCTCAACCTTAACACCATTTTGATCGAAAAATCTTCTAACCAACACATTAAAGCATGAATCTAACAACCAAACAAACAGGTAAATCAAATTCAAAGTGAGTTTCTGCAATATTTTCTCTCATGTTTGCTCAAACGAAACCCAATTCAAACTCACATCTTATTTTCCAAAAAAAAACAGATCTCAAGCTCACATACATAGCTTTAACTAAGCTGCAAACTATGTCATCACCATCGCCTCAACAGGTAGAAAATTTAGAAGGAAAAAACATGCAAGTTCTATGCAATAGCCATGAAACAAGTTTCTGCAATTACTTCACATACTCTAGCAACCGAAGACTGCTGCACTTTCTTCTCAAGCTCAAGCTTCTTAATCACAACCGTGATCAAATTTTCCAAACCAACCAATTTCATTCAGACCCAACAAACAGAAAACTTAGCAACTTTATTCAAACAAACAGAAAAATTAGCAACTTCATTCAAACAGAAAAATTAGCAAAACATCAAAGGTTTGAAACTTCAGCAAACAAATCTTTTGAGCTTAGGCAGTTCGCATGGAAGCTGCACTCAAGCATTTCGAATCACAAACCCATGCTCAAAATCCTGTTAAGCTTCTCATGCATACAAACTACAACTTTCGGTCAAGGCTGGAATTACTATCTAACAAAAACAGCAAAGTTTGGAACCGCAATGGAAGAAAATAGCAAGACACAACCGTAAATTTCTGGTGCAGCAAAAAATGAATATGCATTTTCCAGCAGGTAGTTGGTCTTAAATCCGAATTTACCTCGGTTGAATCATTGTGCTAAGTACTCAAAACTAACATGCAAGGCTACTTAATGAAATTACTATCATAACTAGTTCAAATCAAGTTCGGTCAGCAACTATAATCATCCACAATTCCAGAAATTCTGTTCACCACCCTCGGATGAACTTGCATGTAGCAGTTTTCTGTTTCATATTTTTTTCCTTGCTTAGCCGAACTAATGAACTTCATGCAAAGCTTAATCACCTACTTCTTAGCTAGTTAATCACATTTATAAGCTCAGCCTGCCTCAGGGGAACGAAATTAAAATTGCATTTCCATTTCAGCTTCTCGGCAAAGCTGGAAAATTAGTTTAGCAGTCTAATACTTCCAATAAAAAAAAATCCAGCCATGCAACCGAAATCCTGCCCATAACGTTCACATGCAGTACCAAATAAAGAACTATTTAGCAGGTTGAGTTCAAAATTAAGCTCAGATCATCACAACTAGCAAATTAAAAAAAAACCGAAACTTCCAGCTCAAGCTCTCGGCAGCTTCACTTCCTTCTCAAACAGATTTTTCTGTGACTTAAACTATCATCTAGCCACACAATCTCACATGCATGCTTATAAACAACTTCATCAAGCCATAATCAACTAGCTTAAGTCCAGAAATTACCTCAGCTTAAGGCTCAAATCACGCAACTAGCAGCTGCAAAAATCCTCTACTCTCGGCTGTCCAGAATTTCAGTCCGCAACTCTCCTTCTCCCTTGCTCTAGCTTGCGACCAGTATGAAGACAATATGGCTCCCAATCTCTTTCTAGTTTACAGACGAAAGGAAATGGATGAAAAGCTCACACGGACAGCAGCTGCAATTTTTCCTCTCGGCAGCTCACGCACGCGAGGATGGTTAGTCTGAATTCAGTGGTTGCAGCTGTAATGGTTGTGACTGAATTGATCACGGCTAGTTGAGGGTGAAAAATGGAATGGCAGCTCCCTCTCCCTCGCTGGTTTCCTCACTTCGATGATTCCAAGGTAGAGGGTGTTGTTGTAGCTCACCGAAAGCTCACTCAGACGACAGAAAGCTGATGTTTCTCTCCTCTCTGCTCGCTCGCGGTTGGATGTGTTGGTCCTGGTTGCGGATGGTTGAAGCTGTGGTGTTTCGATTGGAACTGGTGAAGATGGTGATGATCAGTAGCTCACTCGACTGCCTCTTGCTCTCTCTCTCGCTTGACTTCCTCGGACAGAACAGAAATACAGCTCGCGGCTCGCTCTCTCTTCACCTTTCTCCTGCTCAATCCGAGGAGTTCTCCCTCTCTTGCTCTCGTCGATGATCACGAGGTGGAGAATGGAGATGGAGTGTTTGTGGTTGAGGCTGAGGTAGTGGAGTGATTCGCGGTAGTGGAGGTTGAGTGTGTGTGTCGAGGGAAGGGAATGCACTCCGGCAGAGATGGAAATGTTATTTTTATTTTTATTTTTTAATTAATTAATTAAACAACAAAAATGATAATAATAAAACAATAATAATTAATGATGAAAACAACTTAATTAACATTAGATAAAAATAAACTAAAAACAACAAAAAATGCAAATTTCCATTTTTCATTTTCATTTTTCACTTTTCTTTTGTTTTCAAAATAACCTAACCAAAAAATAAATAAAGTCAAAAGATTGAATTTAAAAAGAAATAAACCTATTTTGTGAACAATTTTCCTTTTTCTCTTTTTTCATGATTTTTCTACGCTAAAACTTAAAAATAAAAATAGAAACTAGAAACTAAAAAAAACTAAAAGCAACCACGATAAATGAGAATAAAAAGTAAAAGAAATTACACCAAAAATTTGGTGTCTACAAGGCCCAAAATTCTATGGAAGCACAATAATTTAGAATGGAAACAAGGCAAGAATACTCAAGAGTACGGTAATGTTAGTGTCATTTCGACTCACTATTCGAAGGAGAAAAAGAAAGGAATCTGGTTAGAGGTAGAAATAAAATACCATATACTCAAAAAGTAGATAACTCTACTCAAAGTTGGGCCCAAAATTCTGTGGAAGCACAATAATTTGGGATGGACCATAGGATCAGGAAGCACAATAATTTAGAATGGAAACAAGGCAAGAATAGTCAGGAGTACGGTAATGTTAGTGTCATTTCGAGTCACTATTCGGAGGAGAAAATGAAAGGAATCTGGTCAGAGGTACAAATAAAATACCATATACTTAAAAAGCAAATAAACCCTACTTCAAAGTTCTAACACCCATAAGAGTAACATAAAAAAGTCAACTTAATCAAAGGTTGGTGGCCACCACCAAAACATTAAAGTTTGGTGAGGTGGGAGATCAATGGTTCAAACTTTACCTCCCACCAATTATCACATTAAGTGACTCTACTTAAAAAATCCAAATGTGTGTATAGTGGAAATTAATAACCCAAGTTTAGTAAAAATCTTATCAGAAAAAAGCTTTAACCAGTTGGAAAAAGGTAAAAATTCTTACCTGATAAACAGAGGTGCTTCAACAAACTGATCCAAATTGGTCTTGCTGATAGGTCACAATTCTTTTTATATATTTTATAATTAATTCCCTCGCATTATACTACCAATTGTGCGTTAACTGGCAAATTTTATTTACTATTGGAAATTTGTGCTGTTCGCAAGGAGTTGGAACAAAAAGTGATAAAAAGGCGCAAATTCCTCACTACATTGGTTTCGAGACATCTAGCGCTGCAAAGGAGGCCACAAACCATGCCGAAATTACCAAGTGGATTAGTCAAATTAATTTTGACGATAGCTAGCAGAAGAGTTTGAGTAGTAAAAGGAAACAAGAGTCCAAATGGAGATGGTTTCCTTATCCAATGGTCAAATACTGCAGCCTAAGGGCAATATTGGAACTTTTTTCCTTTCATTCTTCTAGGTAGCTGCAAAAAGAGAGGACATACCTATTTTTAGCTATGGCTAGTCTTTTTCCTATGCTTCCATCGTGTGCCGAGAGGAAGAAACAATTAGTCATCTTTTGACTTTGTAGTTTTTAATTGTTCTTATTTTCCATCGAATTGAATCATCTCAATTGAGGATGATGTACACGATGATTACTTCTGCAATTTTACTTGGGATTTTCTCCACAGAGATGAACTAAATCTTTTTTTTTTTTCTAGTCAAGGAACAACGGAGGCTTTGGTTCATTTAAAAATTGTGAGATCGAATTAATTTTGTTTATTCCTCTTATTTACTGGTACTTGCATATTCTCGATTGTAGTGCTTATGATTGTTTTATTAATTGAGTATTTTGGGCCCAGACATTGAATTAATTTAGCAACCTAATGTCAATTAGAATGTTGAATCCGTAATTGTTTAATTGTTCTAAGAATAGTGGCAACTGGCATGATTAGATTTGTATCAAGGGAATACATGGTGTATTATTTGGTTAAAATAAGCCTCCTCTAATATGTAAGACAATTAGAGAATTAAATCTTACCGACATACCTAGAATTATTTCTCAATTAAAGTAGTAATTAACGGACATATCTTAATTACCGACACAGTAAGGAGGAGTTGACTGTCATCACTTGTTTGGCAATTATAACTTATTTTTTGATTGATAATTAGAATTACCTTTGCATCGATGATAAATTAGGAGAACCATTGCTAAAATTATTTCTTGACTAGAGCTTAGTTATTATTAGTTTTGTTTTAATAATTTGTCACTTAACTTTTAGTTAACTATTTATTTTTATTTGAACCGTTTAATTATTACCAAAAAAACCCCTTTGTTAGTTTGAATTTCAAAAGAGACAAATAACACCAATCCCTGTGGATTCGACCCTACTTATCACTATGTATAGAAATTATATTTTGTTTGAGCAGGTATTTATTATTGCACAAATTCGACAACATTTTAATTTTTGGTGCCGTTGCCGAGGACTGACGTTAGTTAATTTGTTTCTTTTTAAGTTCATTTTCATTTTAATTTTCTGATATTTTTTTAGTTTATGCCTCGTTCTTCTCATACAGGTGAATTAATTTTCAACCTTGAAGTAGATAAGACCGCGCGCCGAACATGAAAAGAGACCAGACAGTTCAGAGAGCAATCTAGTGTTGCATCTCAGAGACTTGATTCAGAAGTTGAGTCAACAAGTTCGCTTGGTGATACTTCGAGTGACTCGGATCAAGAAGAAGTTAATATGGCTAATGCACGAATATTAAGGGAGTTAGCTACTCCTAATTTAAATCAGCAGCCCTTATGCATTACTCTTTCGAATTTAAATGATAACACCCCGTTTGAGTTGAAATCTGGCCTAATTCATCTTTTACCATTTTTCATGATTTATCAGATGAGGAGCCTCATAAGCAATTACAAGAGTTCAATATTGTTTGCAATAGTATGAAGCCCTCGAGAATTACGGAAAAATAGATAAAAATGAGGGCATGCCCCTTCTCTCTTAAAGACTCAGCAAAAGACTGGCTGTACTACCTACCTCTAGGTAATATTACCACTTGGAAGCTGTTGAAGAAAAAATTTTTGAAAAAATATTTTCCTGCATCTCAAGTTACAAGTCTGAGGAAAAAGATATGCGGCATCAAGTAACATCTATGAGAGTCGTTCTATGATTATTGAGAGAGATTCAAGAAATTATGCATCAAATGCACTCAACATCAAATAAGTGAGCAATTGCTCATCCAGTACTTTTACGATGGGCTACTTTTCAGAGACAAGAGTATTATTGATGCTGCAAGTGGAGGGGCATTGGTGAACACGACTTCTCAAGAAGCGTGGGAGTTGATTGAAGGGATCGCCGAGAACTCGCAATAGTTTGGTACAAGGGAGGATGTCCTGATACGTAGAGTATATGAGGTAGAAACATCGTCTATCCAACAGCAGTTATTTGAGTTAACATCTTTTGTTAAGCAATTGACTGTGAGAAATGCACCACATGCCAAGATATATGAGATTTGTACTGTCATGAGTTATTCTACAGAGATGTGCTTAATGATTGAAGAAGAGATTGCGGAACAAGTAAACATAGCTGGCCACGCGCCCGTGCCAAGAAAGTCATATGATCCGTACTCGAATACGTACAATCCAAGCAGGAGAGATCACCCTAACTTTAGTTACGGAAAAAATAGGCAGTCAAATTTTGCACCGAATAAATATCAAGGGTATCAATAGCAGTATCAACCTCGCTCGTCACCACCTCCTCCAATCTCAAGCCCATTTCTAGAAGAAATGATGAATCAGTTAATTGCTAGTCAACAAAAGATGGATTCTGACCTACAAAATATAAGGAATCAAATGGGACAGATACAAGCAATGCAAAGTTAGATAAGTCAGATGAAAATATCAATCAACCGCCTGGAATCCCAAGTTGAACGGTAAATTGTCAATGCAACCTGAACTGAATCCTAAGAACGTAAGTGCAATGACCTTAAGGAGTAGGAAGGAAATTCAGGGACCCGAATTCAAGATTCCAAAGGATAAGGATGAAGAAAAAATCGAGAAAAATCTTGAGGAGAAGGACAGAAACAACAAAAATCCAGTGGTACTCCCTGACCCAATTATTGAGGTTAAAATTAATCCACCTCATTTTCCTAATAGGTTGGAGAGACTGAAAAAGCAGGACAAGGAGAAAGAGATTTTGAAGGTATTCCACAAGGTAGAGATCAATATTTTCCTATTAGATGCAATTAAACAAGTGTCAAAGTACACGAAATTTTTGAAAAATTTGGATGTCAACCGAAGAAGGCTGATGAGAGACGAAAGAATCATTGTAGGAGAGAACGTGTTAGCAGTTCAACGGAGGAAGTTCCCACCGAAATGTGGAGATCCAGATATGTTTACTATCCCCTGTAGGATAGGTAATATTTTGATTAGAAATGCTATGTTGGACTTAGAAGCATCAATCAATGTAATGCCCAAATCTATCTATGTTTCCTTGAATTAATGTCCGTTAAAAGAAACTGGGATAATAATCCAATTAGCTGACTGAACGAATGCATGTTCTGATGGGTTGGTTGAAGATGTGTTAGTTAAAATTAATGAATTGGTATTATCAACTGATTTTTATGTGTTTGAAATGAATAATGATCATTCTCCCGACCTCTTGCCTTTGCTATTGGGTGGACCATTTTTGAGCACAACCCAAACTAAAATTAATATTAATAAGGGTACCTAGTCCATGGAATTCGATGGAAAAATTATTCATTTCAATATTTTTGAGACTATAAAATACCTCTCGAACTTTAATTTTAGCTCTGTTTTTTTCTGTGAGTACTATTGACCCTGCGGTGCAGAAAGTGTTTGAAATTATGGGTAGAGATGAGCTAGAAATTGCTTTAACCAATCACCTCGAGTTGGAAACAACTCATGAGATAGAGTTGAGTGAAGAGTTGAAGTGTACGATTGGGGGCATTGCAATCTCTGTTGATCACGACGACAAGACATGAGTTCACACATATTTTAGTGCTCGAATCTCATCAAAGGGTATTATCGTCTGTGGTGCAGGCACCTGCGTTAGAATTAAAACCTCTGTCGAAGCACTTAAAATATGCATATTTGACCGAGAAAGAAACGCTTCCAGTGATTATCTCGTCGGAACTGTCAGAAACACAAGAGAACAAGCTAATCCGAATTCTTAGAAAGCATAAGCAAGCAATAGGATAGACCATCGCCAACATTAAGGGCATCAGTCCCTCTGTGTGTATGCACAAAATTCAAGTTGAAGAAGACGCCAAACTTGTAAGACAAGCTCAAAAGAGACTCAATCCCCTCATAATGGAAGTGGTGAAGAAAGAAATATTAAAGCTGCTGGATGTGGGGATCATATGTGCAATATCAGACAGTTCGTGGGTGAGTCTGAGACAGGTAGTTCCAAAGAAGATGAAAGTGACAGTAGAAGCCAACCAGAAAAGTGAGTTCATGCCAGTGTGCAAACCCACCAAATGGCGGCAGTGTATCGACTACTGAAGATTAAATGCTGTCACGAAAAAAGATCATTTTTCCCTTTCCTTTATTGACCAAATGATTGAGCGATTAGCTTGTCGAACTTACTATTATTTTTTAGATGGATTTTCAGGATATTTTTAAATCGCAATCGCACGGGAGGATCAAAAGAAAATCACATTTACGTACCCGTTTGAAACTTTCACATACAGGCGAATGCCTTTCAGAACCTGCAATACCCCTGTAACATTCCAGAGATGTATGGTGAGTATTTTTTCAGAATATGTTGAGAAAATTATTGAGTTTTTCATGGATCACTTTAGTGTATATGGTGCTAGTTTCAATAATTGTCTAGATAACCTGAAATTGATTTTGTTGAAATATATAGAAACTAATCCCGTATTTAACTGGAAAAAATATTACTTTATGGTTGAGCATGGAATAGTTCTAGATCACGTAGTGTCCTCTAAGGATATTGAGGTTGATTGGGCTAAAATAGACATTATATCTGTTTTGTCTTACCCCGCGAGTGTGCAAGAGTTGCGTTTTTTTCTTGAACATGCAGGTTTCTACCGAAGGTTTATCAAGGATTTCTCAAAGGTTGGACCTTTTCTATTCAAACTCTTATAAAAAGATATGGCCTTTGAGTTCGATGTCGAGTGTGAGAGAGCATTCGACAAGTTAAAAGAGCTATTGACATCGCCACCGATCATCCAACTTCCTAACTGGAATCTTCCATTTGAAATTATATGCGATGCTAGTGATCATGCAGTGGGAGTAGTGTTGGGCCAGAAAGTAGGAAAAGCGGCCCATGCTATCTATTACTCATCAAGGGCTTTAAATGAAACTCAATTAAACAACTCCACTACTGAGAATGAGCTTTTAGCAATTATTTTTGCTTTAGAAAAATTCAGGTTATATTTATTAGGTTTTAAAGTTATTGTATTTTCTGATCATACAGCGTTGAGGTACCTAATGACCAAGAAGGATGCAAAGCCGCGGTTGATTCAATGGAGACTACTCCTACAGGAATTTGACCTAAAAATCAGAGATAAAAGAGGAGCAAAAAATCTGGTGGCAGATCACTTAAGTCGCGTACCAGTCATCGTTGAAGAATTTTCACTAAAAGAAGCCTTCCCTGACGAACATTTACTTTTTGTCAATTTTTCTTTGCCTTGTTATGCTGATATCGTGAACTATCTAGTGACTAATCAATTTCCCGCAGGATGGTCTAAGGCGCAAAAGGACAAGTTGAAGGGCGACGCTAAGTATTTCATATGGGATGACCCTTACCTATGGAAGAGATGCGCAGACCAAATAATGAGAAGATGCGTAAGTGAAGTTGAATTCCAGTCAATATTAACTTTTTGCTATACTTTTGCATGTGGAGATCATTTTGGACCAAAGCGAACTACGCATAAGGTATTGGAGAGTGGGTTTTACTGGTTTTCATTGTTTAAAGATGCATATTTATTTTGTAAATCCTGCGATTGATGTCAAACTATAGGTAATATAACCCGTGGTTTCACATTTTATTAAATCCAATATTTTTGTGCATTTTGGGATGCCAAGGATCATTGTTAGTGACAGAAGGACGCACTTCTATAATAAGATCGTAGCTGCGCTATTTCAAAGGTATGGTGTACTCCACAAGGTCTTGACATCGTACCACTCTCAAACCAATGGTTAAGCGCAGGTCTCGAATAGGGAGATTAAATCGATACTGAAGAAAATGGTTCGTCCTAACCGAAAGGATTGGAGTCTCCGATTAGATGATGCGCTTTGCGCTTATAGGATGGCGTATCAGACACCTATAGGGATGTCACCTTATAGCCTGGTGTACGGGAAGTTGTGTCACCTCCCAATGGAGTTCGAGTATAAGGCATTTTGGATGATAAAACAGTGTAATATGAATTTAGAGGAGGCCGGTACTCATCAAAAGTTGGACTTGCAAGAATTGAAGGAGATCAAGAACGAAGCATATGAAAATGCACCAATTTATAAGGAGAGGATTAGGGTGTTCCATGACCAGCAAATCTCTAGGAAGACCTTTGAAGTTGGCCAGAATGTTCTATATACCAATCTAGAGTCAAGCTATTTTCAAGTAAATTATGTTCCCATTGGATTGGACCTTTTCTTGTTAATAATGTCTTTCACTATGGTGCAGTAGAGATCCGCAGCACTAGAACGGACAATAAGTTTGTGGTGAATAGGTATCGCCTCAAACACTATTACGAGGACTTTCCAAGTGGAAAAGTGAAGATGATACGTCTGGATACACCAAATTGTTCCAATTGACGTCACCTAGCTATGTCTAGTCAAAGATGTTAAAGAAATGAGCTTATTTAAAGGCAACCTAATTTATTTCAATTGTTTGTTCAGTTATATTTGATGGCCTCAATATATTTTCTTAGAATTTTTCCAGATTTTTGGTTTAATTTTTCGTTTTGATGATTGGTAAGTGTCCCCCTGACATGATGCGCCCACGTCAATATGGCGCATGGTTATGTGCAATTCCTAGGTGCTTCATTAAAAGGGTTTCCACCCTTATGACACGTTCGCGTCAAGTCACCTGGAGAGCTCTTTTTTCGATTCTGGAGTGGACTGACTAACATGAGGCGTCAGCGTCAATAGGGCGTGTGGTAATGAACAATTCTCGAGTTCCTCATCAGAAGGGTTTCTAACCTCATGACGCTTCCGCATCAATAGGGCGCGTTATAACTTTAAATTCAACGAATCTCCATCAGAAAGGTTGTCACCCTCATGACGCGCCTGCGTCAATAGGGCTCGTGGTAACTCTTAATTCGCAAGTCTTTCATCAAAAAAGTTCTTACTTTCATGACGTGCCCGCGTCATGTTCGAGGGAAAGGTATGTATATAAATAATAAAATATAAAAAATATATATAATTTTCTTTCGTTTAACCATAAAAGTTTAATTTTTAAATTTCAAAATTTTAAATTTTGAATTTAAATGTTTTAAAAAAATCACAACCTTTCTTTTCTTTTCTTCTTTCTTTCTTTTTCTTTCTTGCTCTCCTGTTTTTCCCTTTTTCCCCTTTGGCCGAGACACCTAAGTCCACTGCGGTCGCGCTTTACGCCGACCGACGTGCTCCGCCACCCATCGTCGTGCGTGACTTCCGTTGCCCATCTTTCTCTCTCTCTCTCTCTCCGCTCGTAGTACGCGCCACCGCTATCTCTCCAACCAACGCACGCTGCCGCCGCTCCAGCCCCAGCCATCACCATTCGACGCCGTTCTTTATAACATCGCCGCCGCCATCGCGCTTCACACACTCATGTTGCCAGTGCCGCCGAATTTTTGCCGCCCATCGTGAACCTCCGTCACACCACTATCTACGCACGCTGTTGAAGCACCGTTTCCCACCGCACCGCCACAGTCGCTGATACCTCTCTATGTCGCTCAATCATCATCGCAAATTAGTGCTTATCGATAGTGTGACAATATTTATTTGTCTTAATCCCTTGGAAGACTTATGGAGTATTAATTTTTACAGTTGTTGTGAGAACCCTAACTTCTCTCAATTTTCTTGGCCTTTTGCTTAGTTTCTTTTCTCCATTTTTAGTGAAAATTTGTTAACCCTTTCGGTTAAACAAAGGAAGGTCTAGTTGTTATGTATCTTTATGTATGAGATATGTATGTATGTGTATGTGTTAGAAGTACGTTTGAGTGTGGCAATCAAACTCGGAAAAGAAGGAAAATTTTTGTAAAGAGTGGAAGGGCCGAATCCGGCCGGAAATCCGGCCAGTTCTTGGCCGGATTGCTGGCCGGATTGATGGAGGTTTTTGAAAAAAAATTGAGTTAGCTTCGGCCTCGAATCCGGCCGGAAATCCGGCCAGATTCTGGCCGGATTGTGACGTGGCAGCTCCGGCTGCCAAGTTTGACCGGCTGTTTCTTCACCTTTTTAACTTGTTTTGGCTGCAAATATCTTCATTTCCCTTCCTCCTTCAACCGTGTATCATTGAGAAAGAGAGAAAAACTCTTCAACCTCCTAGTTTCAATTTCTACCAAGATCTTGAGTTTTCACCGTTTGATTTTAAATCCGTTCCGTACAAGTGATCCTTTAGAAGGGGTGAAGCTCTTGGTGGTGTTGTTTTCAAAGGGGAAGCCTTAAGTTCTAACCTTTGCTTGAGTCTAAGGTGAGTTGTTAAGTTAAGAATTCTCTCTTGGTTCTCTTCTTGATGCATTAGTGATATGTAGAGGCTAGAGGTGTTATATTGAGAATGATTTCATGGATTTAATGGTTTATGGTGAAGTTTTCTAATTAATTATGATTTTTCTATTTTCATATGTTTATATCTATGCAACCATGTATGATGATGGGAAATGATATAGAATGAGGCTAGTTGGTGTAAATGGTGGTTAATCGCAAGAAAATTCTGTTTTGGAAAGAAAATTTGGACAATTAGGGTTTCATTACCTTCAATTCTGTCCGGCCCTGTTCACCCTAGTTAGAGGCCGAATTGGTCTTTGCTTAAAACATGAAAGTTGTAGGTATTGATGTGTATGAGGTTCCTGTAAAATTTCAGGTCAATCGGAGTAGTGTAGAGTGAGAAAAGTCGAATTTACCCCTGCTGCTCTGGTTTCATCCGAACTTGGGAATTGTTGCTGTAATTAGCTAATTTGGCTAGGAAAACTTCTGAACTGGTTGTAGAGGTCTTCTAATGAAATGTAGCCTGATGTCCTAGCTATCATTTGGCTTTGGAATCAATGGATTTGGACCTAAGTAGACCGAATTGTAGTTAGTTAACCAGAACGTGGTTTGTCCACCTGTTTTTGCGGTTCTGATCTGGTATCTTGTATTTTTGACCTAGTTGCACTACAAACTGGACTGAGTGATCTTCTACATTGTTGTAGCCCTGTCTCTTAGCTCCGAAACGGTGGGTCTTGCACCCTAATCCGATAATCGTAGTGCCTTTAGTGCCATTCCCGCAAAATGATGTCCAGCATTGTTTTATCTGAAAATGTTTCTAGCTTGCTTTTCGTATTTATTGTTGTATTTATATGATTGTAAGCCTAGTGAACGGCTTTTGGACATGAGATTATTCTATACGACATGTTGGGACTGATTGGAGAAAAATAATGAAGCCATTAATGGCTGGAAAAATAGGTAAACACAAGGGACATGCCGTCCGTTTATTTTCTTGAAAATTGAATAAGTTAAAGTGGTTTTTGGGAATGTATTTTGTATCAAAGTGAACGTATTGCCTTGGAAGTGTCTTCGGGTTTTTGAATAAGGGTTCGAAGACTATATTTCTATTCGAACTCGTATATTGTCTTTTGGCAAATAATGTGACCGTTTTATCTTTCGAAAACATGATACCTCTTTCGTTTCAAACTTCAAATGTTCCTTAAGCCTTTCCAACCTATAGAGGTATGAGTTTGGGTTTTAACGGCCACAAGTGAGTTGCTTTTAAACAAGGTTTTAAGTGTGGAAGTTAAGATATTTTTGTCCTCTTTTCACATGATTTCCATCAAGGCATTGGTTATTTATTGGCCACTTGTATAAATATGCTTTTGAGTCATATAAGCAATTTTGAAAGAATGTTTTCTTAGTCTCTATTGGAATTTTGAATTGTTTTGAATTAAGTGTTTCCTCTTAGAGATTTTAATAACCCTTTTGGTTTGGGTTTACGTTTGGATTTCGAGTTCTAATTATTTCCATCCATGGATCCAAATGCCCTCTTTATACTTTAAAGGTCCTTTTATACGTTTACTCGCGAGTAGTCGAGTATTGGTTGATTTCATCTGAATCATGTTAGATGGATTGTAATGTGATCTTTGTGGAATTTTAGGTTTCATTGGTGATTGAGAAGTGGGAGTTATTTTGCGTGTCTAGGTGAGTGTTCCTTATTTGTTATATTTCCTGATTATATGGCTTGTTTGAATGATTGATAACATGTTAAACGCTTTCAATGATTGCTAAAACGATTTTCGAGGCGAGTGTGTACTTTACCGCACTTAGCCTAAATGATTGTGAAATTTTAATGATTGAGCGATTGAAATGTTAACTGTGCATGAATGTAGGCCTTCGGGCTGAACTGGCCATTGCCCCTTGTTACCGGTCGTCTCGAGCCAGTCGGACTCGGTCGAGCGATTAGGAACTTGGGTGAACGATCCGGTATACTCGAGTATTACCCTGTAGGTTGGTGGAGCCTGGCCAAAAGCCAGGGACGGGGTGAATGAAATGAATGAATGAATGAACGAGGGGTTTTACTTATACAAAATGCATTTTCAAATGATTGAAGGAAGGAGAATGGAAGGAGAATGAATGAATGAATGAATGAACGATTGGCTCCTTGTGAGCCCGTATCCTTTTAATGAATGTGTTTATCGCTTTATTGTACTTGTATCGTGAATTGTTGTTTACATGCATTTGTTTCTCTTGTTGCCCATGTGTACGGAACCTCACTGAGCTTTCCAGCTCATCCCTTTAGTTTTTGTTTTCCTTAGCAGGGGAAGACGTGCGAGGACGGAAGCTACGAATAGATTAGCCGTTTTAGTACTTTTGTTTCTTTTATTTTGGTTCTCGCCCCAATGTTTGGTGGGCTGGTTGTATGGAGGATGGAGAACCTTTGTACAAAAGTTGTTTTGCTTTTGGAATGGATATGTATATAAGTTTACGTTAAGTTTGAAATTATTGTTATTTCGTTTGTATTGTGGATTTTATCGCCTTCTCTTATAGCGACCGACTGAGTCCCGGCGAGAGTTGGGCAGGCGGTCCGCCGATACCCTGGGGTACGCCCTAGGGAGAAGTGGGGCCGTTACAGTTGGTATCAGAGCCTGTTTCGCGTGGTCTCTGCGCGAAGTGAGCCTGGACTGAGTGGTGAATAGGTATGACGGACTAAGTGCTCGTTTGAGCATAAGCTTTGAATTGCGAATGCTATAGGCTTTAAATTTTCTTATGATATATGAGGACAATAGATAGGTACGTTTGGGAGGAATTTCGAGTGTAGATGGTTTACTCTTGGGACTGGCCAGCTCGAGAGGTGAATTATCTTATTTCGGATTCTCGTACCCGAGTACTCCAGAATTGAGACGATGTGAAGTATATGCGATTTATATTTTGAGACCATGAACAGGCTTTGTCCAACTAGAATGAGTACCAGAGGTTAAGGGATATCCAGTGTGAACAGTAAGTGACGTGAGAGACCGGACTTGATCCTCGTTTGATTCGCCAGTATATTCTTATGATATGACGTCTATTGATGTCATTGTGCGTATGAATGTTTTCCTGACTGGATATGATATGTACTTGTGAAATTGATCCTCTATTTACTTGATATGTGGAGTGTTATGTGCGTAAATGTTACTTGTGTACTTGGTACATCGATGTTGTTGTTTTAGACATCTTATCGCCTTTATTCATTAAATTAACTTTTGAAAAAAAAGAGAGAAGGGAAATATATATATCTATGGACGGGAGACGTAGTCGTGGACGTGGTCAAGGCCGCGGAACCAAACGGACCCCAGAACCAAGAGCCGGAAGGGAAACATCGGCGGAGCCGATACAAGGACCGAGGGTTGAAGCCGGAGACCAGGTGGCGACGGCCATTCAACAAATGACCAACATTCTAGCCAGGTTGGTGGACCAACAAGGTCAAGTACCTGTAAATCAACCTCAGAACCCTGAAATAGGAGACGATCGGGCCCTTGAGAGATTTCAAAAGTTTAATCCTCCAAAATTCCTTGGAGGGCCCGATCCGGACATGGCCGAACAGTGGGTAGAAGCCATGGTTAATATCTTCACAGCCCTAAACTACACTGAACAAAGACAAGTGACCTTTGCGGTGTTCCAATTTGAAGGGCCGGCCCGCGCATGGTGGAACGTGATTAGAGCGAAGTGGGAAAGAGAACAAACCGTGTGGACATGGACGAACTTTCTAAGGGAATTTAATGAGAAGTACCTTCCACCTTTAGTCCAAGAAAGGAGGGAGGACGAATTTATTGGACTACGCCAGGGGACATTAAGTGTGGCTGAATACGAAACGAGATTCACCAAACTATCCAAGTTTGCCTCAGAATTAGTAGCCACAGAACCGAGAAGAGTAAGGCGGTTCATACAGGGATTGAACTTGGACATTCAAGAGGCGTTGGCAGCAGCGCAAGTGAATACGTTTACGGAGGCCCTTGAAAAGGCACAACGAATCGAGAGAGCCAAGGCACAAATAAAGGCCTCCCAAACACGAAAAAGGGGTGCATCGGGCAGTGGAATGGAAGAGTTCAGTGAAACGATGGCGCCTGCTAAAGTGCCCAAGGTGAGCCAGTTATCTTATCCGCCATGGACAATAGGGGCGATAGATGAGAGGTCTACTAAAGGAAGTCAAGTTGGACCCAAGGAGATTTCCCAAGATAGCCAAAAGATGACCTCTCCCTTGATTTGCGGTTACTGTGGAAAGGCCAACCACACCGAAGATGCTTGTTGGCGAAAAGGAGGGAAATGTTTAATTTGTGGAAGCAGTGAGCATCAAGTGAGCACTTGTCCGAGGAGGCATCTACGTGAGAGTAGTACTCAGTCACAAGATGGAACGAAATCGAAACCAGTGAGAGAAAAAGGGAACCGAACCAATGTACCGGCCAAAGCATATGCATTAGACAACCGAACGGTTCCAGACTCGCCTGAGGCTAATGAAGGTAAAAATTTCGAGGACGAAATTTCCTAAGGGGGGGAGAGTGTGAGAACCCTAACTTCTCTCAATTTTCTTGGCCTTTTGCTTAGTTTCTTTTCTCCATTTTTAGTGAAAATTTGTTAACCCTTTCGGTTAAACAAAGGAAGGTCTAGTTGTTATGTATCTTTATGTATGAGATATGTATGTATGTGTATGTGTTAGAAGTACGTTTGAGTGTGGCAATCAAACTCGGAAAAGAAGGAAAATTTTTGTAAAGAGTGGAAGGGCCGAATCCGGCCGGAAATCCGGCCAGTTCTTGGCCGGATTGATGGAGGTTTTTGAAAAAAAATTGAGTTAGCTTCGGCCTCGAATCCGGCCAAGAATCCGGCCGGAAATCCGGCCGGATTCTTGGCCGGATTGTGACGTGGCAGCTCCGGCTGCCAAGTTTGACCGGCTGTTTCTTCACCTTTTTAACTTGTTTTGACTGCAAATATCTTCATTTCCCTTCCTCCTTCAACCGTGTATCATTGAGAAAGAGAGAAAAACTCTTCAACCTCCTAGTTTCAATTTCTACCAAGATCTTGAGTTTTCACCGTTTGATTTTAAATCCGTTCCGTACAAGTGATCCTTTAGAAGGGGTGAAGCTCTTGGTGGTGTTGTTTTCAAAGGGGAAGCCTTAAGTTCTAACCTTTGCTTGAGTCTAAGGTGAGTTGTTAAGTTAAGAATTCTCTCTTGGTTCTCTTCTTGATGCATTAGTGATATGTAGAGGCTAGAGGTGTTATATTGAGAATGATTTCATGGATTTAATGGTTTATGGTGAAGTTTTCTAATTAATTATGATTTTTCTATTTTCATATGTTTATATCTATGCAACCATGTATGATGATGGGAAATGATATAGAATGAGGCTAGTTGGTGTAAATGGTGGTTAATCGCAAGAAAATTCTGTTTTGGAAAGAAAATTTGGACAATTAGGGTTTCATTACCTTCAATTCTGTCCGGCCCTGTTCACCCTAGTTAGAGGCCGAATTGGTCTTTGCTTAAAACATGAAAGTTGTAGGTATTGATGTGTATGAGGTGTCTGTAAAATTTCAGGTCAATCGGAGTAGTGTAGAGTGAGAAAAGTCGAATTTACCCCTGATGCTCTGGTTTCATCCGAACTTGGGAATTGTTGCAGTAATTAGCTATTTTGGCTAGGAAAACTTCTGAACTGGTTGTAGAGGTCTTCTAATGAAATGTAGCCTGATGTCCTAGCTATCATTTGGCTTTGGAATCAATGGATTTGGACCTAAGTAGACCGAATTGTAGTTAGTTAACCAGAACGTGGTTTGTCCACCTGTTTTTGCGGTTCTGATCTGGTATCTTGTATTTTTGACCTAGTTGCACTACAAACTGGACTGAGTGATCTTCTACATTGTTGTAGCCCTGTCTCTTAGCTCCGAAACGGTGGGTCTTGCACCCTAATCCGATAATCGTAGTGCCTTTAGTGCCATTCCCGCAAAATGATGTCCAGCATTGTTTTATCTGAAAATGTTTCTAGCTTGCTTTTCGTATTTATTGTTGTATTTATATGATTGTAAGCCTAGTGAACGGCTTTTGGACATGAGATTATTCTATACGACATGTTGGGACTGATTGGAGAAAAATAATGAAGCCATTAATGGCTGGAAATGATGTGAGACGGATCTAGACGAACACCAAGTTGGGATGATTTGCGGAACTTTGACCCTTCTAGAATCACGAGCCACGAACTAAGGAGATTCCTTAACCCACGACTAGCCACTTTAGTGAACCAAAAGTATAGATAGAAGAACGCCACAATCAAGGAGACTACTTGATTGATAAGTTCGTTGAACAACTTGAGATTGATTCTCAAGTATTCAAAGGAAATTCTCTTGAAGCAAGAGAGAGTGAATAAACTCACGAATATGTTATAAAATCTGAATTCTCCCCTAATGAATGAAAACCTAGGCTATATATAGCCTTACAAGACAAAACCCTAACTCGGCTAGGCTAGGCCTTTGGCCCGATTCCACTACTCAAATCCACTATCTAATGGTCAGCTTATAATTGATCCAATGAAGGCTTTAAGCTGGCCCAACATAACCCAATAAAAGCTAATTAACCAACTTAAGTTATAGTGAGCCTAGACTCTATAAATCGGATCCAACTCAATATGAGGTCTTGGACCGAATTTATTCCTAGCAAATAAAATAGAAATCTAGAAAATAAACTACTAACTATTACTAAAAGATTCAATCTCTTGCAGCCCAAAACATGGCCCATAAGCGGCCCATATTTCGTATCATTCCCCTCCTCTTGAAAAAGATTTGTCCTCAAATCGTGTTTGGAAATGAATAGTACTACAAGAATTGGCAGTATGAAACTTCAAATCTCCACATATTGGCTCTCTTAGAATGAATGATACTTGCATACGTCATGATTATTGTAATTCGGTGCACATGTCTCTTGGTCAGCTTGAAAATGCTCACAATCTGCCATGGGAAACTCAAGGCTTGAATCCAACCACTCCAAAGTTCTCTAAGCAGTCCTGTGTCATGAATGGTCGACTTTGGACCTACACAATAAATCACACGATTAGCATTTGTAGGTATAAAATCACTTGATAGCTTACCATTCACATTCACAAGATAAGGATCTTCATAGTGATGCTCAATCAGGTTAGAAAAGTCCCGGACATGATTTTGCAAAGTTACAAAATTCATTGCAAGTGGTTGTTGGTATGGCCTATCTTGCACAAATGGAGTAAGATCGAGATAGGCAGCTTCTGAACCTTCAAATTGAGGAATAAAATCAGGTTGTAAGGAATCAGAATTTGGACCAATGAGGAAAGGATTGTCACCAACAAAATAAGAAGGAAATGTATAACAAGTTTCAAGTGTAGAAACTCCCTTTGAAACTTCATTATTCCTCCCAACAAGCAAATCAGGCTCATGGTTGACGTTGAACATCAGTGGATGACAAAGAGAGACAACACTTAAGGTGCAAACTCCATGAAAAGTTTGATATTCACCAATGGATTTAGGCATAGAACATGCCAAGATCAACTCAATTTTTCCTTGCTTAACCTGCATAAAGGTAGAAACACTAAACAAAGTAGAGTCAAGATCGTTAGAAAAAACATATGATCTCACATCCTTTCTCACAATCAGCTTACTCTTAGAATTTTTAATCTCTTTTTCATGCTCAGTAGCTGACTTTTTTCCCTCATTATTTTCAACCTCTTTCTCCTTTTCAACTCCCTCGAATTTTACCTCTTCAGTCACAATTCTCTCCTCCAGCTCTTTCTTCATACTATAACGCTCATGCTCACTCTTCATGTATGCTAGATCAATACAAAGTTGCTTAGAGTCAAGCGACACAAGCCTGGTACGACGGCCATTAAATGTGAAGGAATACTTATTAGTATATCCATCATATTTGACTTCTCGATTAAACATCCACCATTGTCCCAACAGTACATGTGTCACTTGAATGGGAACCACATCACACAACACCTCATCCACGTATTGACCAATACGAAAAGGAACAAGTGTGTGCTTAGTAATCCAAATATCACCACTATCACTTTGCAACTTGTAAGGTCGAAGATGATCAATGGTTGGAAGATTCAATTTCTCAACCAAGACAGTACTTGCGAGATTAACTTCACAACCCATATCAATGGCTAAGCTGCAAACTTTATCCTTGATATGGCAACGTGTATAAAACCAATCATTTTTTTGAGCTTTGATGATTTCCAATTGCTCAGTTATCTCACGCAATGCCACAGTATTTACTCCTTTAGGCACAAGATGGTGAAGCTCCAGTTGAGCATTCGTTTGTCTCATACTTTTATTACCTGCAAAACTCAACAAAAATTAGTATAACAGTCCTCACTCGCTCCCTTAAGTGTTTCACTCCTCTCGTGTTTTCACTCAAGTGTTTATGTCACTCTAATGTTCTTACCAATTCACTTCTCAAGCCACTTGATAGGTACCTTTGAAGAAATCAGAAATTTTCTCAAGGAAATTCAATCAAACTTTAATCAAATAGCTCCCAATTGTACTAAAGTAACAAGGAACAAAAGTAGAAACGGAATGAAATGAAGAATGAAATGATAAGGAATGAAACGAAGAATGTCCAAATACAATGATGGAGTTTCCCAAGTGTTTCCTTAATTTTCCTAATTGATTTTTCTGGAAAACAAATTAGGTGTTGTACTTTTTGGAAAGTTCCTTAAGGTCGGCTAAATGGAAATAGGATTGGTTCCCAAAACATTCCAGATTTTGTACCCCCTTAACCTTCCTCAAAATCAGCTATACCAAAACAGAATTGTTTCCAAAAATTTTCCAGATTTCCTTCTCCTTGTTCCTTTCCTAAAGTCGGCTGGTCAACCAAGTGCAAAACAGAATTTGGTAGTTTCCTATTCCAACCGAAACTAATCTCAGAAAATTCCAGAATTCCCTCTTCTTAAATCCCTCTCATAGTCGGCTAGAACTTCCTGAAAATTTTTCCAGATTTGGTAACTTCCTAACCTCTAAAATTTTCCAGAATTTTGCTTCTAAAAACCTTCCATAAAACTCGGCTATACTCCCCTTCAAAGAACAAGCAATTCGGCCCTCCCCTCTTTGCTCCACACAAGGACAGTTTTGACGCTTGGTGCTAAACAATGGCTTCACAAGATGACACAAGCAACGTCACCCAAGAATACCCCAAGCGGCCTGCTCAAGAAACTCCCAAGAGGTTTACTCCTAAGCCAAGAAAGCCCCGTATGGATGCAAGGACGTACAAGAAACTGTTTATACGTAGGGAGGTGCAAATCTTCAAGAATCAAGATGGTCAAGATCCTCAAAAAACTCAACGGGTGATACAAGTGATCAAGGCTCAAGGTGTGCAAGATTTTCAAGAGGAGGTTGGTCAAAACTTTTGAGTAGTCTTTTCTTGATGTAATTTTCTGGTTTGTTGGAACAAGTGCAACAAGACAGAATTTGGCAAATAAAAGTGCGGCTTCCTTCTTTGTTGTTTGCTACCCGAATGCCTTTTCTCTTTTCCTTTTTCTGTTTGTTTTTTTTTTTTTTTGACTCTAAGAACACACAATTACTCGGCTGTTTTTTTGGGTAGAATTCCAGAATTTAATGTCAATCCAATGTTCTCCTTCAATCCTCCAATAATTATCAAAACATGTATCAAAGTTTCAAGACTTCAAGATTAGTTTCAAGAAACTCAAGAAACCCTAGATTATGGTAGTCCCTCTCCAAGATTCCAACCCCAAACAAGTTCAACCACAAAATCAGTTTAGGAAATTAATTAAAACAACTTGGTGGAATAAACTAAAGTTTGGACAGATTTGGCAAGAAACTTGCGGCCAAGGAAACCCTAGTGGTTGGATTTTTTTTTTTTTTTTTTTTTACTCTAAACCAACACAAAACTTCAAGAACAATATAACAAGACACCAAAATAAGAAAAGAAACACAAGTTATGAACAAAAGTTTTTTTTTCGGGATGAACAGTGTCGCTACAGTAGCGGTGAACAGTATCGCTACAGTGCGGCACGGTGAACAGCATCGCTACAGTAGCGATGAACAGTACGATGCTACAGTACTTTTTTTTTTTTTTTTTGTAATAACAATCGGACTTGACACAAAGGAAGACACAACCAGAATTGCAAAATAAAATTGACTAGAAAGCTTACGAACAAACTCAACGGGATATACTTGATGTCGTCTCTGAATTCTCCCCTAATGAATGAAAACCTAGGCTATATATAGCCTTACAAGACAAAACCCTAACTCGGCTAGGCTAGGCCTTTGGCCCGATTCCACTACTCAAATCCACTATCTAATGGTCAGCTTATAATTGATCCAATGAAGGCTTTAAGCTGGCCCAACATAACCAAATAAAAGCTAATTAACCAACTTAAGTTATAGTGAGCCTAGACTCTATAAATCGGATCCAACTCAATATGAGGTCTTGGACCGAATTTATTCCTAGCAAATAAAATAGAAATCTAGAAAATAAACTACTAACTATTACTAAAAGATTCAATCTCTTGCAGCCCAAAACATGGCCCATAAGCGGCCCATATTTCGTATCAGGAAAAATAGGTAAACACAAGGGACATGCCGTCCGTTTATTTTCTTGAAAATTGAATAAGTTAAAGTGGTTTTTGGGAATGTATTTTGTATCAAAGTGAACGTATTGCCTTGGAAGTGTCTTCGGGTTTTTGAATAAGGGTTCGAAGACTATATTTCTATTCGAACTCGTATATTGTCTTTTGGCAAATAATGTGACCGTTTTATCTTTCGAAAACATGATACCTCTTTCGTTTCAAACTTCAAATGTTCCTTAAGCCTTTCCAACCTATAGAGGTATGAGTTTGGGTTTTAACGGCCACAAGTGAGTTGCTTTTAAACAAGGTTTTAAGTGTGGAAGTTAAGATATTTTTGTCCTCTTTTCACATGATTTCCATCAAGGCATTGGTTATTTATTGGCCACTTGTATAAATATGCTTTTGAGTCATATAAGCAATTTTGAAAGAATGTTTTCTTAGTCTCTATTGGAATTTTGAATTGTTTTGAATTAAGTGTTTCCTCTTAGAGATTTTAATAACCCTTTTGGTTTGGGTTTACGTTTGGATTTCGAGTTCTAATTATTTCCATCCATGGATCCAAATGCCCTCTTTATACTTTAAAGGTCCTTTTATACGTTTACTCGCGAGTAGTCGGGTATTGGTTGATTTCATCTGAATCATGTTAGATGGATTGTAATGTGATCTTTGTGGAATTTTAGGTTTCATTGGTGATTGAGAAGTGGGAGTTATTTTGCGTGTCTAGGTGAGTGTTCCTTATTTGTTATATTTCCTGATTATATGGCTTGTTTGAATGATTGATAACATGTTAAACGCTTTCAATGATTGCTAAAACGATTTTCGAGGCGAGTGTGTACTTTACCGCACTTAGCCTAAATGATTGTGAAATTTTAATGATTGAGCGATTGAAATGTTAACTGTGCATGAATGTAGGCCTTCGGGCTGAACTGGCCATTGCCCCTTGTTACCGGTCGTCTCGAGCCAGTCGGACTCGGTCGAGCGATTAGGAACTTGGGTGAACGATCCGGTATACTCGAGTATTACCCTGTAGGTTGGTGGAGCCTGGCCAAAAGCCAGGGACGGGGTGAATGAAATGAATGAATGAATGAACGAGGGGTTTTACTTATACAAAATGCATTTTCAAATGATTGAAGGAAGGAGAATGGAAGGAGAATGAATGAATGAATGAATGAATGAATGAACGATTGGCTCCTTGTGAGCCCGTATCCTTTTAATGAATGTGTTTATCGCTTTATTGTACTTGTATCGTGAATTGTTGTTTACATGCATTTGTTTCTCTTGTTGCCCATGTGTACGGAACCTCACTGAGCTTTCCAGCTCATCCCTTTAGTTTTTGTTTTCCTTAGCAGGGGAAGACGTGCGAGGACGGAAGCTACGAATAGATTAGCCGTTTTAGTACTTTTGTTTCTTTTATTTTGGTTCTCGCCCCAATGTTTGGTGGGCTGGTTGTATGGAGGATGGAGAACCTTTTTACAAAAGTTGTTTTGCTTTTGGAATGGATATGTATATAAGTTTACGTTAAGTTTGAAATTATTGTTATTTCGTTTGTATTGTGGATTTTATCGCCTTCTCTTATAGCGACCGACTGAGCCCCGGCGAGAGCTGGGTAGGCGGTCCGCCGATACCCTGGGGTACGCCCTAGGGAGAAGTGGGGCCGTTACAGTTGTATTCTGGCCTTCACTGAGAATCATTTTGCCGACTTATTGTGTTGAATTGTTGGGGGTTAATTTTTGGAATCAAACGAGGTTTATTTTCCTATTTTATTGATTGATTGAATTGAAGTGACTTGGTAGGAATAATCTGAGTTTCGACTGAGTGTTGATTTGCTTGGGATTTTGTTGAGACTTCGGTTGACTAGATTGTGCATTTAATTGTCAAAACTGGGAGACACTAGTGGTTATTGAGTTGAGTATTGGCTTCGTTTGATCTAGTTGCTTTCCTTGGTTCCCTTGATTCGGATATTCAGTGAAATTTTAGTCCTCTATTGAATTTCTGCTGGGCATTGGAATTTTTGTTGATTGGATTGATAATTGGGAGACACTGGAGGCTATTGATTTGCTATTGATTTGAAATTGCTGGTTACTATATTTGTTGGAAACTCTATCTCTTGTTGATTAGGTTGATTGCTAGAGACAATAGTGAGGCTAAAGTCTACTTCTAAGTCTAGAACTCCTAAATCTCAACCTACTACACCCTAATCCACCATTCCTATTAATGAGCCTACCAACCAACCGTCTTCCTCGAGGGTCCGAACACGCTTAGGTAGGGTAAATCTGCTTAAGTTTCTACACCCTCACACTTTAGGGGTCACCTGAACTTCACTAAAGCCACCAATAAGCAGCGATATGCTATGTGTTGTGGGCGGCGAATTATCCCCTGCAAATGCCTAAACAACCTTACCATGGGCACACTGGGTATCAGGGAAGAGGTTGAGCGAATGTTTACGGCTATCAATTGGAGACCTTATGCCAAAATCTTTTGTCCTGCTTTTGTCGAGTTGGTTAGAGAGTTTTACTCTACTTTTGAGTTCGATTTGCCTACGAGATATATTGTCGATACCCCAAATGTGATTCACTTCTGGCTAATGGGTCAAGAGTTCAATTTCTCCATTAATCAATTCAATTTGGCATTTATATTTATTATTCGGGAGTATGCTGAGACTAGGGAGTACACTGAGAGTGCGTGTGCCTACGTAGAACTATTTTTCTCTCACTACCTCAACATTTAGAGGGAAATGTTCGTTGACAGGGACCGCTACGACCTTTATAGATCTAGGAGCTCTTATTTTAAGGACCCGATTTCTCGATATGTTCAGCAATTCCTAACCTACAGTTACTCGAGCCTCAAGGACAGCTTCGGTATACTTTCTAGGCCCAAGTTCTTCTTTATCTGGTGCATGAAGCACAATATTAAGGTGAATTTGGGGTGTTGACTGGCATCTCAATTTAAGATCATTTTGGCCAAGAAAAACAAACCCTTGATACTCGGGTCGTATATCACTCACCTGGCAGTTTGATTGGAAGTTCTTAATCTTCAGAACCATCACCTTCATTTGGTTTTTGACATGGAATACTTAGATGTGCCTGGTCTAGAAAAGATGGGAGTTGTAGAGGAGGTTGATGGCATATTCCAGTTCACACTCCCTGGTCCTATTCGAGCATCAAGTCGCCGCCCCTCTACACAAGCAAGTTGCTCTTTGGGCCCTGGATAGTAGACGACACAGCCGGCCCCTCTTCTTCAGTGCCTTTTCCACCGCCAGTCTCTGATGCTGAGTGGTGTCACTTTCAAACACAGGTTCACCATGTAGATAAGAGGGTGACGAATATCGCTGATCAGGTGGCTCAGATGTCTCAGAACCTGGCCGCCTACTTCCACCATGTCGGCTTCATTCCACCATTCCGGCCTATCTCTTAGCCACTCAAGAGGAAAGTTTCATTGTCCTACTGGCTTTATTTACTTTATTACCTCCATTGAGGACAATGAAAGATTTAGGTGTGGGGGGGGAGCTGTAGTACAGTTAGTATTTTTAATTTTTAGATGTTTTTCATTTAGTTCTTGTTATTTGTTCTGTTTTTCTTTTATTTTCTTTTTTACTTTTATTAGTGATCAGCAGTTCTGTGGCTACCAAGGATTGATGATGGTTGATTGACTCTAATTCTACTATTGTCAAGTTTTAGTAATAAAAGTGTATCAAGTTAATTTGGTTGAGTCCAAAAATATCTCTTTGATAAATATCGATGATTTTATGATTTTTATAATTTTTGGTTAACTTTTCTAGGCATAGGGAATAACTGCTTGACATTTTCATGTGAATTGGTTCAATTATTAACTTTAGTTCTTCATGTTTGAAGAAATAAGGCTAGCTACTGCTATTTTATGTGATATTTTGAGTTATTTTGTTGTCTGGCTATGAATAAAAGTTGGTTGTACTCCGCTAGTTATTACTGCTAAGTAACCGGGGATTCTCACAAAAAATGTCGATTCTCGCGTCAAAAAGTAGTAATATCTACGAGTATGTGATTTTATAGCGATGGGAGCTGAGTAATCAGGCTATTTCATTTGACAAATGTTGGAGTTCGCATCAAAAGATTCTAATGACTAGAGACTAAGTCTATTATTATTATTATTATTATTAAAAATCGAAAAAGAAAAGTGTGATAAAAAGGTGTGAAAGTTGTGTAAATATGTGATTAAAGTCAGGTTGCCGATTTCTAAATTTAATGTTGAGATTTTGGTTAATAGTTGGACCATTTGCTAATAAATGTTGATCGATTATTCCTTTTTCTTAGAATAGTTAGCCATAATTTGGAGGAGTCTGCAGTTTAGAGGCTAACCGAGGAGTGATATGTGTTTTCTCGATCATTGATACTTGATATGTGTTTTCTCGGTATCTTGGCAATAAGGTAGATGGAGTGATAGCCATTGTCAGGAATTGGTGTTTGTTTGCTGTTCTCATGTTTGAGGACAAGCATGATTTAGGTGTGGGGGGAATTGATAAGTTGCAATTTTGTTATATATTTTATAATTAATTCCCTCGCATTATACTACCAATTGTACGTTAATTGACATATTTTATTTACTTTTGCGAATTTGTGCTGTTCGCAGGGAGTTAGAACAAAAAGTGATAAAAAGGCGCAAATTCCTTACTACATTGGCTTTGAGACATCTAGCGTTGCAAAGTGGGCCACAAACCATGCCGAAATTACCAAGTGGAATAGTCAAATTAATTTTGACGGTAGCTAGCAGAAGAGTTTGAGTAGTAAAAAGAAACAAGAGTCCAAACAGAGATGGTTTCCTTATCCAATGGTCAAATACGACAACCTAGGGGCAATTTTGGAACTTTTTTCCTTATATTCTTCTCGGTAGCTGCCCAAAGAGAGTACAAACCTATTTTTGGCTTCGGCTAGTCTTTTTCCTATGCTTCCATTGTGTGCCGAGAGGAAGAAACAATTAGTTATCTTTTGACTTTGTAGTTTTTAATTGTTCTTATTTTCTATCGAATTGAATCATCTCAATTGAGGACAATGTACGCGACGATTACAATTGCGATTTTACGTGGGATTTTCTCTACAGAGATGAACTAAATCTCTTTTTTTTTTCTAGTCAAGGAACAACAGAATCTTTGGTCCATCTAAAAATTGTGAGATCGAATTAATTTTGTTTATTCCTCTTATTTACTGTTACTTGCATATTCTTTAATTGTAGTACTTATGGTTGTTTTATTAATTGAGTATCCTGGGCCCCAACGTTAAATTAATTTAGCAACCTAATGTCAATTAGAGCGTTGAATCCGTAACTATTTAATTGCTTTGAGAATAGTGGCAATTGGCATAATTGGCTTTGTGTCAGGAGAATACGCAGGCTAAGCTAAAATAACCCTGGTAGTGTGTTATTTGGTTAGAATAGGGCTCCTCTAATACGTAAGACAATTGGAAAATTAAATCTTACAGGCGTACCTAGGATTATTTCTCGATTAGAGTAGTGATTAACAGGCGTACCTTAATCACCGACACATTAAGGAGGAGTTGACTGTCATCGCTTGTTTGGCAGGTATAACTTATTTATTAGTTGATAATTGGAATTACCTTTGCATCGATGATCTAGGAGAACCATTGCCAAAGTTATTTCTTGACTAGAGCTTAGTTATTATTATTTTGGTTTTAATGATTTGTCATTTAACTTTTAGTTGGCTATTTATTTTTATTTGAACCGTTTAATTATTACCAAAAAAAACTCCCCTTTGTTAGTTTGAATTTCAAAAGAGACAAATAATCCCAGTCCTTGTGGATTCGACCTTACTTACTACTATCTACATAAATTATAATTTGTTTGAGCAGATATTTATTATTGTACAGGCTCGACAACCTGTCACTTGCCAACCATAATCTCTCAATTTCCCTCAATTTCTAAGCGCTGTGGCATCAAACTAGTAAAAGATAGAAAGGGATGTTCAGAATACAAAAACCAATGATAAACTCCAGGTATTTCCATCTTCGATGGACAAAATTAAATTGGCTGTTCTGATTATGAAAATGGCAACTGGAGGTGAACAAAGCTTACAATTTCAGAGAATCTACTATCAAAAGGTAACTGAATTTAAATTCAATCCATTAAAAGTTATGAATTTTTTTTTCAATATTCTTGGTTATTAAATAAAACATGGTGGAATAGAAACTTTAAAGCAACAAGAGAACCATCAACCAATCCTTTTTTTTGGGTTAAATAACCCATCAATCTCTTACTATAAAAGGTGAAAAAAATAATTATTCAGTAATCAAATCCTTGTACTTACATTATCATATGATATACCCTCAAGAATCATGCTATAGAACTATTCTAAGTAATCTAATATTCTGGAAATGTCACGTGTAAATCATGAATTATGACATAGAATTAAATATTCAATTGATTTTTGAAGATTCTATTGATTTAACTAACTAATATCATATAGAGAAATTGGGGCATTGTGGCAGCAAGCATCATTCTTATAGTGATAAAATTCAACATTGAATTTCCTTAGTCAACTGATTGAATAGTTTAGAAAGCAGCTTAAAATACTTTTGGAATTCAACTGGCAGTAGATGTGACTAATTTAGAACTTCACTAATCACTCACTGTCCAAGGCAAAATTACTTTGGGAAATTAGAGTGTACTTTTTCACTTCCAAGCATGGCACTAGTTATCTGATTGGTTGCTTCGTTCAAAATATTTTACCACTAATCTAATGGCCCGTTGCAAAAATAAGGCCAATCAATGGTTTGAATTTAATTTCCCTTCTAGCAAAATACTACTATGTATTTCGGTGCTATATTCACATTCAAAGGATATAAAACCTAAACTCATGTACCGATGGATAGTAGTGAAATATTGGAGATTGATGAACTTTATTACTCTCTCCATCCTAATTATTTGGTCACGTGGAAATCTAACTTTTTAAAAATACTAGTTTGATTGTGATGTTTGTATTTCTCTTTTCAATTTTATCTTGCAAATTCAAAATTTGAATTTGAATGGTAATATGTATATGATTAGAAGTGGAAAGAGAGACTAAAAAATGCTTTTACTTTCTCAACATTCCAAAATGGAAAGTAGAATACTTTCAATAGAACGAAAGAAATATATATTTTTGGAGGTTACTTTTTTCACTGTCTATTAGATCTTGAGTCTTAGGGATCATAGATTAATGGTGTGAGATTTATTGTGAACTTTTCATTTGTGAGTGAATATTTCATGAGTGTAATTCTATGAGGGTTGTCTTAAGGGATAGTAAAACTTTCTAACTTGACTGAGTGGAATTCGAGACAAGGAGGAGGTGAACCTTCCTTTATACACAAGAGTGATTGTAATTCATCAACTTAAAGAAGTTTGTTTGAATTAATCTACAAGTTCAAGAGGAGTTGGGTAATTAATTGGTTTGCAATTCTTTCTTTTTAATTTACTTATTGTTATATTTGTGATATTTACATTGCTTATCTCTTTTACTTCTCTCAAGTGATTTTGTTCATTCATTAATTGATTCATTATGTGGTCACTTAGAAAAGAGGGTAAATTTTATATTGAGCAAACAGTGTCCATAACTTAATTAGATTTTTAATCAACCTAATTCACCCCCTCTTAGGTAGTTTTCGATCCTTATAATTGGTATCAGAGCTTGGTCTCCTTGAAATTAAATTCAATCGGTTTAGAAGTAATAATGACAACCAATAATGTCATATTTTTTGAAGGACATTCTGTAATTAGACCATCTATGTTTAATGGGTCAAATTATGTGAGTTGGAAATAAAGAATAATTATATTTTTGCAATCAGTTGATATTGAATTTGTGGCGACCCCACTTCCCCCTGAGGCGAACCAAAGGGTTGGCGGGCCGTCTGCCCAGCTCTCGCCAGGACTCACGCAAGCATTCTAGCCCAAATCCTTTCAAAGGATAACTTACTTATTACAAAAACAAGTTTTCTCGAATGGAATCATCCTTAAAGCCACATCATCTTCAAAGATAGCAATGATAAACTCGCCCGTCGAGGCCCTTAAACGTCCTACGTGCTACTTATCAAAGTACCAAGTCATCACAGACCGTATAGATGAAATTCATAAATCCATAATACAGCTTACAAGCTAAGTATTCGAATTAAGGTTACACATTTTCCAGCTTCAAGTGACAATCCAAAGGAAAAGTGCATTATTTCAAATAACACATTACAGCCCACATAATAAGTTATAATCTTCAAATACATTCCAAAAAGGGAAACATAAGTAAGCATCCAGCTTTCAGTTTCCAGAACCTGTTAAGGAAAACAAATATCGTGTGGTGAGCTAAAGCTCAGTGGTGCCCCAAAACATGCAATCACATAAATCAAACAGCGGGTAATAATTTGAATCAAATTGAAACAGTTAGGAAAGCGTGTAACAACACAAGATAGGATACAAGGGCTCTCAGGAGCCATTTTCCACGCTTGATCAGATACCGTCGTAGTTGACCCTCCGTCAACTTTCCCTACTTAATTTCCATGTAGATACACTTATTTTAAACCTAACCCGTCACCGTTCATACCTCTGCTTTGGGCCCAAACTTCATCTACCGACGCAGTATACTCGAGATATACCGGTAATAAATTTGTCGAGGGATTCACCCAACGACGAAATTGTAGTTTGATTCATGCGTCGAGGGATTCACCCAACAACGTAACTACATTTAGATTCATAGTAGTCAGATTCATGCGTCGAGGGATTCACCCAACAACGTAACTACATTTAGCTTCATAGTAGTCAGATTCATGCGTCGAGGGATTCACCCAACAACGTAACTACATTTAGATTCATAGTAGTCAGATTCATGCGTCGAGGGACTCACCCAACAACGTAACTACATTTAGATTCATAGTAGTCAGATTCATGCGTCGAGGGATTCACCCAACAACGTAACTACATTTAGATTCATAGAAAATATTTCACACACAGCACCACTCGAACGGCTAGTGCGATAAAGTACACACTGCTCACTTCGATGGATCAAAATCATTTATTGCATTTTGACAATTATCACATAGCGAATTGATAAAGCGCTTAATCACATAACATAGAACAAGCAGGGACACTCACCAAGAGTGAAGTTCAGATATTGGATTGAGGATCGAGTTCCGCGTCCTCGTAAAATCCTAGAATATCAGAATTTAAGCCATAAGTTTTCTATTGGAACTTTTGGCTTGCACATGTAGAGTTTTCTAGCATATTGCTAGTTTACTTTTTCTCAAAATATTTTACTTGGAATTGAGCTTGTGAGAACCGTACAATATTTCTTATAATATTCCTGGAATACTTTCCCTCGAAGAAAATACTATTATTATTTTCTTAAAATAAGTCGGCAAGATAATTGATATCGAGGCTAAAAGTATATTTTGGAAAAAGTTCGTTGGAGTGGTTGTGCCTACAAAAATCTTTGCTAAGGTTTTAGGGTAAGGTCTATTGAAAAATGTTGCTAGAATAAGGTTTTTCTTTTCTTCCTGCCAAGCAGGTTTCTACGTTTAAAACCAAAGTGATCGAGTTTCACCTTTTAAATTTTCCTTAGTTCCGACTAGCCTTAAACGATTTATAAAGAAGGAAGGAATTTGGAACAAAACTATGGTTTTGAGTCTGGGGAAATCATTTTCCCAAATTGATAAGGCTAGTCTAACTTAAGGGGTAAAAGTCATGTTGCCCAAGTTTCTAAGGCAAAATAGTAGACACTATGTTTAGCAACACGATGCTAAATCTGTACCGTTCGAGACTTAAAGCAAAATATTTTTCATTTACTTAGTCAAGCGTTTACTTGGAGTCACAAGGTCGGTATAACTTCTCACATTTTCGATTCCAATCCAAAATCACATTTTCTCAATATTGCACAATTAGAATTTAAACAGTAATAACACTAGGCTCGACAATTCTTAGCCCTGTGTTCCAACAAATTTATATCTAAGCATAAGCAGGAAAATTTACCAAGGCTTCGTCAATACTTAGCACTTGGTAATCAGTACTTATATCAACTCACAGTTTCACAAAGTAGTAGCACAGATTTCTACACAATTTCAGCAATTCAGTTATCCATGCAGGGTGGGAATTCATAGAGCCCACCACCAACCAATTTTCCAATAAATCAACCATCAATTCAAAAGTGGGAATTCGTAGAGCCCACTGTCAACAATTTCGACACATTATGCTCCAATGAAAATAATGTCGACCATTAGCTTTGCGAACATTGGAATACGAGTAGAAATTATTTCACTAGCCAGGCTTAAGCATACTTTTAGCAAGTACCTTCTCACCCTCTAATTCTTTGTAAAATTCAGGAACACCCTAGGGTCCAACCACAATTCAGTCAAGAGTTTGAACCACTAGTAATATAAGGTCTCAATCCGAATTCAAGTTGAGATTTAAAATGAGACAGGTCATTCATGCTAAACAGTTTACTTTGAAAATTTACCGACAGTAGTACACCTGGAGTAAAAAAAATACGAAATTTCTACAGGGCGAAGATCTATGATTCTAGTTTCAAATGCCGCTGACGGCGCCTTAAACGGATTTTCCTACACCAAGTTATAACTGTTTTATCGAGACTGGTCAGGGACTTCCGAAAATCTGGAGTTTCATTTTTTTTTTTTTCACTTATGAAAACTCCTTTTTCTTTTCTTTTCACACCAAAAGTTTTATTCAAACCATCGTACAATTCTTATAGGGCTCCAAAGCAACATATTCCAAGCATCATTTTTCAAGAAAATTTCCAAAAACTAATTACAATTTCCAAGGACAACTGAAATTCTGGTTCGTGCCACTTGGATATCAACAAAATTTCCAGCAGCTAAAGGTTTACAAAAATCCAAGCTTTCCTTAGTTTAAACATGGTGTTAGGAACTCAAATTCAGCAATCAAACATTTAGCTGGCTATTAAAATTTTCCATTCCAAAAATCAGATTCATTCCACAATTAAAAGCATCCAGAAAATTCAGAGCTTTTATCCAACAGCCACGGATGAACATGCATGAAAAAAAAATGTTCGGTAATCATTTTATTTTTTTTTTCTGGCTAAAACATGCTTTAAAACTCTCAAATTCCTTATGCACGTATCAAGCTAGCATATGAATATTTCCAGCTCAGAAATCAAGTTCAAATAATATCCATAACCATCAAAATTTCCAGAAATTTTTCTGTTTGGTCCGGATGATCTTGCCTTAAGGCAGATTGCACTTTTGAATTTTTATTCCTCTGCTTTAACAACTAATTAGCTACATGCAGGGCCTAAGTACTCTTTATTAGCTATATAATTATGATTATAAGCCCAAATTACAAAAATCAAAACCAGTTTAAGCTGCACTACCCCAAGCAAGCTCACGGCAAAATTTTCTAGTCAAGACAGAATTTTCCACAGCTTTGTTTTCACCATTTGATTGCGAAATTTAACACATGCAAGACTCTAATCCTGATAATCATCCAAAATCCAGTTAGATAAACATCATTCATGCTCAGATTGTCCAAATTCAGACCCATTCAGCAACCAAAATAAAACAAGTGCATCAAGCTCACGGCAGAAACAGATTTTCTGTTTTCGTTTTGTTTTCTTGGTTAGCCGAGTTAATCATCCTCATTCCAGCCTCAAACGTCATGTTGTTAGCTAGACAAACATGGATATCAACTCAAATTATCACATTTAATTACACTAGACTGCAATACAAAATTTCCAGCTCACGGTAATTCCATTTCATCAAACAGATTTTCTAAACTCTGATTTCATCATCCGGCTATACCACAGTACATGCATGCCCATATAGGTTTCAATCTACTTCTGACAAATCCTAAAATGATCCAAAAATTACCTCAAAAACAAGATAAGCCCTCACGCAAGAGATTCGAAATTCCTATCCTCAGCTCGCGGACAGACCAGAGAATTTTTTCTGCTCGCTGATTCTTTTTTTTTTTTTTTTCTTCTTGCTCTCGGTCACAGCAGGGACTCCCTCTCCTCTCAGTCGATACTAACGATGCAGTGTGGATTGGGGTGCGGCTTGTGGTTGTGGTCTGAGGTGTAGTGGTGCAGAGAAGGGAAATGGAGCTCGGTTGAGTGTATAAGGTGTTTGAGTATTGAATTGGATAAGTTTCTCACTGGCCGATTGAAGAGGTAGCGTGCAAGGTTGTGGAATGGTGCTGCTGATTTGAGGGTGGTAGAGTGTTGATGGAGGTGGTGTGCTGCAGTGGTGAAATGAGGGATTGGCCGGCAGGGTTGGTGGAGCTTCGGTTGGCCAGCTTGGAAGGCTGGTGATCATGGTGTCCGGGAATTGTTTGGTTGCAGAAATTAGTCATGGCCGTGAATGGTTTCTTGTGAATTTGTGGGGTATTTTAGTCTTTCTACTAATTCTCCAATTAGCCACTCCGGTCCTTGGTCCTAATTAAGCTCCAAAATTGTCCCCAAAATGCTTTGAATGCTTAATTGAATCGCTAATCTTTCAAGACTATGATTATAGAAAACTTAGGTTTTGAATATAGTTATAGCACTTGTATTAATTTAATCTAGAAATTTATTGATTGCAAATTAGTATAAAGCTCCCTATAATAATCTTGGTTGGTTAGTTAAACTATTAAAATCAAGTTTGACCAATTATATAAAAAACATCTATCATCTATGTTAATACAAGAAGAAAATTTAATCGAGCTCTATGAGCCTTAACTTAGTTTAGCGAAACCAAGAAATTCATTACTTAGGAAAATTGTATAACTTCCATGTAGACATGTTTTACGTAAATAATTGCCAATAAATCAATGTAGTGCTAGGAAATATTAAAGAGTAAATAAGGTGCAATTGACACATGAAAAATTATTTATAAAAGTATTTTCAGGGTTCTCACATCCTCCCCACCTTACGAAGAATTTTGTCCTCAAAATTCACGCATTCTGAATAAACAAATCAGGGTATTTTTCTTGCATTTCTTCCTCTAACTCCCAAGTTGCTTCTTCAAGCCCATGATTCTTCCACAAAATCTTTACCAGAGGAATTTTCTTATTTCTAAGCTCTTTTATTTCTCTTTCCAGAATCCTGACCGGTCCTTCTTCATATGTTAACGCCTCATCCACTTCAATCTCTTCTAGTGGCAACACGTGACTTGGATCAGAATAGTATTTCCTAAGCATGGATACATGGAATACATCGTGGATCTTAGCCATGCTTGCAGGCAACTTCAGTTGGTACGCTACTGACCCAACTTTCTTCAAAATTTCGAAAGGTCCAATATACCTTGGCTTCAGCTTCTTACCTTTCTTAGGTACTACTCTGCTCTTCAAGGGTTTAACTCTTAGGAAAACCTTGTCCCCTATTTCAAACTCCAAATCTTTCCTCCTTGTGTCGGCGTAGCTCTTTTGTCTATTTTGGGCAATTTGAAGCCTTTCTCTAATTAGTTTCACCTTCTCCTGGGCTTCTTCTATCCAAGGTATGGCTGTAGGATCTAAAATCTTCTTTTCTCCAACTTCATCCCAATGAATCGGAGATCGACACCTTCTCCCGTACAAAGCTTCATAAGGTGCCATTTGAATCGAAGCCTGATAGCTATTATTATATGCAAATTCTACCAAGGTCATATATTTATTCCATTTACCTCCAAAATCCAATATACACGATCTTAGCAGGTCCTCCAAAGTTTGGATTGTCCTTTCCGATTGCCCGTCGGTTTGGGGATGGTACGCAGTACTAAATTGCAACTTGGTCCCCAAAGACTCTTGAAATTTTTGCCAAAAACGTGAGACAAACCTTGGATCTCGGTCGGACACGATACTCACTGGAATACCATGTAGCCTTAGGATCTCTTCTGTGTACAACTTGACCAATTTCTCCAATGAAAAATTCATGCTCACAGGTAGGAAATGTGCAGACTTAGTGAGTCGATCGACTATTACCCAAATTGCATCGAATCCTTTTTGACTTTTAGGCAGTCCCGTTACAAAATCCATGGTGATGTGTTCCCATTTCCATTCAGGGATTTCTAACGGTTGCAACAAACCAGAGGGCTTCTGATGCTCTGCTTTTACTTGTTGGCAAGTTAAACATTTCTGTACATACTCTGCCACGTCCTTTTTCAAACCTTCCCACCAATATAAACTCTTCACATCGTGATACATCTTGGTCACCCCTGGATGTATAGTATACTTTGATCGATGTGATTCTTCCAAAATTTCTTTTCTGATTTCTTCATCTGTCGGAATCACAATACGATCTCGGAACCTCAATACACCTTCAGACCCTAATTTAAAATCTAGGATTTCCCCTTTTTGCACTTTCTCCAAATTCTTTTGAATTATAGGGTCCGTTTTCTGGGCCTCCTTAATACGCTCTAACAATGATGACTTCAATGATAAATTCCCAAATAATATTCTCAATTTCTCCAAGCGAGGGTTCCAACTAGTAACTTCTTCCAGCATGTCCCACTCCTTAATCATTAACCCTGCTATTTGGGCCTTTCTACTTAAAGCGTCCGCTACCACGTTGGCTTTTCCTGGGTGGTAGTTTATCGAACAGTCATAATCCTCCAAAAATTCTACCCATCGCCTTTGTCTCAGATTCAGTTCCTTTTGGGAGAACAAATACTTGAGGCTCTTATGATCAGTAAAAACCTCAAAAGTCACGCCATACAAGTAGTGTCTCCATTTCTTTAAGGCGAAAATCACTGCTGCTAACTCTAGATCATGAGTTGGGTAGTTTTGTTCGTGAGGCTTCAATCTCCTGGAAGCATAGGCAATTACTTTACCCTTTTGCATTAAAACACATCCGAAACCTTCTCCAGAGGCATCGGAGTACACGGCATAACCTTCTTCTCCATCAGGTAACACCAAAACAGGAGCGGATGTTAAACGCCTCTTTAACTCCTGAAAACTTGACTCGCATTTTGGAGTCCAGATAAACTTATTTCCTTTCTTGGTTAGCTCGGTCATAGGTCCTGAAATCTTCGAAAAATCCTTGATAAATCGCCTGTAATAACCTGCTAAACCCAAGAAACTTCGTATTTCAGTTGGAGTTTCTGGCCGCTTCCAATTCATAACGGCTTCAACTTTTGCCGGATCCACGGCAATTCCATCTTTGGAAACCTTATGCCCTAAAAAGGAAATCTCTTCTAACCAAAACTCGCACTTGCTGAATTTTGCTTACAACTTATGCTCTCTTAGTATCTGCAATACTATCTCCAAGTGCTTAACGTGTTCCTCCTGAGTCTTGGAGTATATCAAAATATCATCTATGAAAACTACTACAAATTGGTCCAGGTATTTCTTAAAAATTCTCTGCATTAAATCCATAAATGCAGCTGGTGCATTAGTTAAACCAAAAGGCATGACTGCGAACTCAAAATGTCCATATCTTGTACTAAAAGCAGTCTTGGGTATGTCTTCCTTCTTAATCTTCAGCTGGTAATACCCTTGCCTTAAATCCAACTTAGAGAAGACCACTGATCCTTGCAGTTGGTCGAACAAACTATCAATCAACGGTAGAGGGTATTTATTCTTAATAGTAACCTCATTTAACCCTCGGTAATCGATACATAGCCTCAAACTCCCGTCCTTTTTCTTAACAAATAGAACGGGCGCTCCCCATGGTGAGTCACTTTCCTTCACGAAACCTTTCTCCAACAGGTCTTGTAACTGGATTTTCAACTCTTTAAGCTCGGCAGGAGCCATTCGGTACGGAGTCTTAGAAATTGGAGCCGTTCCAGGCACCAAGTCGATCTTAAACTCTACCTCTCTCTCTGGTGGTAAAGTCATTAATTCTTCAGGGAAAACATCCGAAAATTCCCGTACCACTAGCACATCTTCTAATCTTACTTGATCACTGGGAGTATTGATCAAGAAGGCTATGAAACCTTGAGCTCCTTTAGATAACATTTTCCTTGCCCGTATTCCCGAGACCATAGCAGAAGATGCTAACCTACCTTTAACATCTAACCTCAGGGTTGCTTCTCCAGGTATACAAAATTCCACCACTTTCGCTCGGCAATCAAGCTTAGCATGATGGTGACCTAGGAAATCCATTCCTATGATAACATCATAACCTTTTATATCCAAACTGATCAGATCCACTAACATTTTTCGCTCTCCAACCCAGAATTCGCAATTCCTATAAGTCAAGCTAGTGATTACCTTCTTATTACCCATTGGTGTCCTAACTTCAAGATCATAGGGTAATCTAACGGGTTGCACATCTATTCCAAACATAAAAGATGGATTTACAAATGAATGCGTTGCACCAGGGTCAATTAACACTTTAGCTAGTCTATGAAAAATTGGAAGTGTACCTTCCACAACTTCCGAGGAATCAGGTACGGTTTGATCATCTATAGCATACACTCTGGCAGGAACTGTTGGCCGGCTCCCTCCAACAGTGTTTGGTCTAGCGTTCTGAGGAGTCCCTTCCTGCATCTTTGGACATCCAGAGATTTGTTGCTCACTACTTCCGCATCTCAAACACCTTCCTTGTTTCTTCCAGCATCCATCCATAGTATGACCGGTTTTCTTGCAATAAGTGCAGGTCAATCGAGGAATTATGGCTCGTCCTCCCTGCGAGTTATTCCTAGATTGCCCTCTCCCAATCGGTCCCACTCTAGCTCCATTATTTCGTCCCCCTGCATTCCTGGCCCCATTTCCTCTTGCTTGGGTGCCTCGTGGTGCTCCAGAACTATTCACTCCACTAGTTCCTCGGCCCACTTTGGCCGGTGGAGCATTTCCAAAAGTCGGCTCCCGACTACTGCTAGGAGCAAATCTTTTCTTGAACTGAAAAGACTTCACTTGAGCTCTGGCTACTTCAACTCGCTGCGCTCTTTCAACAGCCTCAGCGAAGGTATCTATTCTTATAGCGGCTAAGCTTTCCTGTAGTTCCACATTCAAACCCTGCACAAACCTCCGAACACGCCTTTGCTCGGTGGCTATCAGCTCAGGTGCAAAGCGTGACAGCTTTGTGAACTGGACTTCATATTCGGCGACACTCATCGCCCCTTGTTTGCATCTAATGAAATCATCCTCTCTCTTCTCCTGAATGAGAGGTGGAAGGAATTTGGCATTGAACTCCCTTGTGAAGTTCGCCCAAGTCCTTGGCGTATGGTTAGTCTCCCACGTAACCCTTACTAGATTCCACCAGGAGCGGGCAGCTTCCTCAAACTGGAAGGTAGCAAAAGTCACTTTTCGCTCCTCAGTATAGTTCAAAGCGGCGAAAATCTCAGTGATTCTCTCCCACCAGCCTTCGGCCACTTCCGGCTCGGGTCCTCCATAAAATTTGGGGGGTCCAAATTTCAGAAATCTTTCCAGTGCCCGATCCTCGGAGTCAACTGGGCCTCCTGGTTGATGCACTGGTTCAGTGGTTTGGCGATCAGTCAATCGCTCGAGAACTTCAGTAATACGGTCAATCGCAGTGGCCACCCGGTCTCCGGCCACGCCTTCCTGCCCTTGGTCTTGTTCGACCTCGGGTTCCCTATCACCACCCGCTTCCGGGTGTTGTCTAGTGGGTCTTCCCCGGCTCCTTCCTATCACTTGGCGATCCATATTCTAAATATGCCTATTACGGAAGGATAGGTCAAATAGGCAAGAGTATTATTTATTTATGATTATTACCATTCTTTTTGATAAATAAAATCAATATGGACATAGAGAAAAGATAAATAAAACACTTAACATATAATTCCACACAAAATTCATATAAATAACAAGTTGGAACATTTCCAGAAGTAAGGCACATAGACTAGCAAAATACATACAGATAATCCCTTATACAAAAATTAGGGATATTGTGCCTCAGAGGTAAGTCATCCACCTAGACAAAACTTGATGACATAACTAATGTCCCTTGCCTAGCCTTCTATATCTAGTGTAACCAGGTGAGTCCTAATCTAACCCTGAGCAGGGCTATCAGGAGCAATGTCCTCCTCCGGATCCTCCTCCGGGTCCTCCTCTGGGTCCTCCTCCGGATCCTCCTCTATCCCTGCCTGCTCACCACCCTGAATAAAGCTAGTGGCCTCATCCATCATCATCGCAGCATCAGCCCTGATGCCTGCGCTCCTATCACGCATCCTCTCTGCTAATCGAGTCGCCCTAGCCTTTTGCCGCTCTATCTCCAGGCGGGCAGCCTCCAGTAGATGATGCTCAGCAGTGAGCCTAACCTCTAAATCAGCTATGCGGTCAAACTGAGTATCCACCATTATACCCAGCTCCTCCACGTCCTGGATCAGGATGGAGTTAGCGTCCCTCAAGTGGTGGCGCTCATCGTCTAAGGATAACACTAGCTCATTGGGATACGAGTACATGGCTCGGCACTGGCACCTAGGGTGCCTGTCAGCAGGTGAGTAACGTATATGAGCTCCTCCACCTCGTGGCCTGTAGGAGATGGATCTAAGCGGCTCCGCATGTCCATTAGCCGCACTACCCCCGTTAGCATGTCCGTTTCCATTTTCCATACCTACAAAATGATCAAAACTTAAAGGTTAGAACTTAAATAGCTAATTGGATCGGATATCACTTAACGTATAACTAAGGTCTCCATTCTTATTTCTAGAGAGGATTAGGGTTTCTAACACATCTATTAAGTCTCTTGAATAGCTTTTCTAACCTAGGCTCTGATACCACCTGTGGCGACCCCACTTCCCCCTGAGGCGAACCAAAGGGTTGGCGGGCCGTCTGCCCAGCTCTCGCCAGGACTCACGCAAGCATTCTAGCCCAAATCCTTTCAAAGGATAACTTACTTATTACAAAAACAAGTTTTCTCGAATGGAATCATCCTTAAAGCCACATCATCTTCAAAGATAGCAATGATAAACTCGCCCGTCGAGGCCCTTAAACGTCCTACGTGCTACTTATCAAAGTACCAAGTCATCACAGACCGTATAGATGAAATTCATAAATCCATAATACAGCTTACAAGCTAAGTATTCGAATTAAGGTTACACATTTTCCAGCTTCAAGTGACAATCCAAAGGAAAAGTGCATTATTTCAAATAACACATTACAGCCCACATAATAAGTTATAATCTTCAAATACATTCCAAAAAGGGAAACATAAGTAAGCATCCAGCTTTCAGTTTCCAGAACCTGTTAAGGAAAACAAATATCGTGTGGTGAGCTAAAGCTCAGTGGTGCCCCAAAACATGCAATCACATAAATCAAACAGCGGGTAATAATTTGAATCAAATTGAAACAGTTAGGAAAGCGTGTAACAACACAAGATAGGATACAAGGGCTCTCAGGAGCCATTTTCCACGCTTGATCAGATACCGTCGTAGTTGACCCTCCGTCAACTTTCCCTACTTAATTTCCATGTAGATACACTTATTTTAAACCTAACCCGTCACCGTTCATACCTCTGCTTTGGGCCCAAACTTCATCTACCGACGCAGTATACTCGAGATATACCGGTAATAAATTTGTCGAGGGATTCACCCAACGACGAAATTGTAGTTTGATTCATGCGTCGAGGGATTCACCCAACAACGTAACTACATTTAGATTCATAGTAGTCAGATTCATGCGTCGAGGGATTCACCCAACAACGTAACTACATTTAGCTTCATAGTAGTCAGATTCATGCGTCGAGGGATTCACCCAACAACGTAACTACATTTAGATTCATAGTAGTCAGATTCATGCGTCGAGGGACTCACCCAACAACGTAACTACATTTAGATTCATAGTAGTCAGATTCATGCGTCGAGGGATTCACCCAACAACGTAACTACATTTAGATTCATAGAAAATATTTCACACACAGCACCACTCGAACGGCTAGTGCGATAAAGTACACACTGCTCACTTCGATGGATCAAAATCATTTATTGCATTTTGACAATTATCACATAGCGAATTGATAAAGCGCTTAATCACATAACATAGAACAAGCAGGGACACTCACCAAGAGTGAAGTTCAGATATTGGATTGAGGATCGAGTTCCGCGTCCTCGTAAAATCCTAGAATATCAGAATTTAAGCCATAAGTTTTCTATTGGAACTTTTGGCTTGCACATGTAGAGTTTTCTAGCATATTGCTAGTTTACTTTTTCTCAAAATATTTTACTTGGAATTGAGCTTGTGAGAACCGTACAATATTTCTTATAATATTCCTGGAACTTTCCCTCGAAGAAAATACTATTATTATTTTCTTAAAATAAGTCGACAAGATAATTGATATCGAGGCTAAAAGTTTATTTTGGAAAAAGTTCGTTGGAGTGGTTGTGCCTACAAAAATCTTTGCTAAGGTTTTAGGGTAAGGTCTATTGAAAAATGTTGCTAAAATAAGGTTTTTCTTTTCTTCCTGCCAAGCAGGTTTCTACGTTTAAAACCAAAGTGATCGAGTTTCACCTTTTAAATTTTCCTTAGTTCCGACTAGCCTTAAACGATTTATAAAGAAGGAAGGAATTTGGAACAAAACTATGGTTTTGAGTCTGGGGAAATCATTTTCCCAAATTGATAAGGCTAGTCTAACTTAAGGGGTAAAAGTCATGTTGCCCAAGTTTCTAAGGCAAAATAGTAGACACTATGTTTAGCAACACGATGCTAAATCTGTACCGTTCGAGACTTAAAGCAAAATATTTTTCATTTACTTAGTCAAGCGTTTACTTGGAGTCACAAGGTCGGTATAACTTCTCACATTTTCGATTCCAATCCAAAATCACATTTTCTCAAAATTGCACAATTAGAATTTAAACAGTAATAACACTAGGCTCGTCAATTCTTAGCCCTGTGTTCCAACAAATTTATATCTAAGCATAAGCAGGAAAATTTACCAAGGCTTCGTCAATACTTAGCACTTGGTAATCAATACTTATATCAACTCACAGTTTCACAAAGTAGTAGCACAGATTTCTACACAATTTCAGCAATTCAGTTATCCATGCAGGGTGGGAATTCATAGAGCCCACCACCAACCAATTTTCCAATAAATCAACCATCAATTCAAAAGTGGGAATTCGTAGAGCCCACTGTCAACAATTTCGACACATTATGCTCCAATGAAAATAATGTCGACCATTAGCTTTGCGAACATTGGAATACGAGTAGAAATTATTTCACTAGCCAGGCTTAAGCATACTTTTAGCAAGTACCTTCTCACCCTCTAATTCTTTGTAAAATTCAGGAACACCCTAGGGTCCAACCACAATTCAGTCAAGAGTTTGAACCACTAGTAATATAAGGTCTCAATCCGAATTCAAGTTGAGATTTAAAATGAGACAGGTCATTCATGCTAAACAGTTTACTTTGAAAATTTACCGACAGTAGTACACCTGGAGTAAAAAAATACGAAATTTCTACAGGGCGAAGATCTATGATTCTAGTTTCAAATGCCGCTGACGGCGCCTTAAACGGATTTTCCTACACCAAGTTATAACCGTTTTATCGAGACTGGTCAGGGACTTCCGAAAATCTGGAGTTTCATTTTTTTTTTTTTCACTTATGAAAACTCCTTTTTCTTTTCTTTTCACACCAAAAGTTTTATTCAAACCATCGTACAATTCTTATAGGGCTCCAAAGCAACATATTCCAAGCATCATTTTTCAAGAAAATTTCCAAAAACTAATTACAATTTCCAAGGACAACTGAAATTCTGGTTCGTGCCACTTGGATATCAACAAAATTTCCAGCAGCTAAAGGTTTACAAAAATCCAAGCTTTCCTTAGTTTAAACATGGTGTTAGGAACTCAAATTCAGCAATCAAACACTTAGCTGGCTATTAAAATTTTCCATTCCAAAAATCAGATTCATTCCACAATTAAAAGCATCCAGAAAATTCAGAGCTTTTATCCAACAGCCACGGATGAACATGCATGAAAAAAATGTTCGGTAATCATTTTATTTTTTTTTTCTGGCTAAAACATGCTTTAAAACTCTCAAATTCCTTATGCACGTATCAAGCTAGCATATGAATATTTCCAGCTCAGAAATCAAGTTCAAATAATATCCATAACCATCAAAATTTCCAGAAATTTTTCTGTTTGGTCCGGATGATCTTGCCTTAAGGCAGATTGCACTTTTGAATTTTTATTCCTCTGCTTTAACAACTAATTAGCTACATGCAGGGCCTAAGTACTCTTTATTAGCTATATAATTATGATTATAAGCCCAAATTACAAAAATCAAAACCAGTTTAAGCTGCACTACCCCAAGCAAGCTCACGGCAAAATTTTCTAGTCAAGACAGAATTTTCCACAGCTTTGTTTTCACCATTTGATTGCGAAATTTAACACATGCAAGACTCTAATCCTGATAATCATCCAAAATCCAGTTAGATAAACATCATTCATGCTCAGATTGTCCAAATTCAGACCCATTCAGCAACCAAAATAAAACAAGTGCATCAAGCTCACGGCAGAAACAGATTTTCTGTTTTCGTTTTGTTTTCTTGGTTAGCCGAGTTAATCATCCTCATTCCAGCCTCAAACGTCATGTTGTTAGCTAGACAAACATGGATATCAACTCAAATTATCACATTTAATTACACTAGACTGCAATACAAAATTTCCAGCTCACGGTAATTCCATTTCATCAAACAGATTTTCTAAACTCTGATTTCATCATCCGGCTATACCACAGTACATGCATGCCCATATAGGTTTCAATCTACTTCTGACAAATCCTAAAATGATCCAAAAATTACCTCAAAAACAAGATAAGCCCTCACGCAAGAGATTCGAAATTCCTATCCTCAGCTCGCGGACAGACCAGAGAATTTTTTCTGCTCGCTGATTCTTTTTTTTTTTTTTTTCTTCTTGCTCTCGGTCACAGCAGGGACTCCCTCTCCTCTCAGTCGATACTAACGATGCAGTGTGGATTGGGGTGCGGCTTGTGGTTGTGGTCTGAGGTGTAGTGGTGCAGAGAAGGGAAATGGAGCTCGGTTGAGTGTATAAGGTGTTTGAGTATTGAATTGGATAAGTTTCTCACTGGCCGATTGAAGAGGTAGCGTGCAAGGTTGGGGAATGGTGCTGCTGATTTGAGGGTGGTAGAGTGTTGATGGAGGTGGTGTGCTGCAGTGGTGAAATGAGGGATTGGCCGGCAGGGTTGGTGGAGCTTCGGTTGGCCAGCTTGGAAGGCTGGTGATCATGGTGTCCGGGAATTGTTTGGTTGCAGAAATTAGTCATGGCCGTGAATGGTTTCTTGTGAATTTGTGGGGTATTTTAGTCTTTCTACTAATTCTCCAATTAGCCACTCCGGTCCTTGGTCCTAATTAAGCTCCAAAATTGTCCCCAAAATGCTTTGAATGCTTAATTGAATCGCTAATCTTTCAAGACTATGATTATAGAAAACTTAGGTTTTGAATATAGTTATAGCACTTGTATTAATTTAATCTAGAAATTTATTGATTGCAAATTAGTATAAAGCTCCCTATAATAATCTTGGTTGGTTAGTTAAACTATTAAAATCAAGTTTGACCAATTATATAAAAAACATCTATCATCTATGTTAATACAAGAAGAAAATTTAATCGAGCTCTATGAGCCTTAACTTAGTTTAGCGAAACCAAGAAATTCATTACTTAGGAAAATTGTATAACTTCCATGTAGACATGTTTTACGTAAATAATTGCCAATAAATCAATGTAGTGCTAGGAAATATTAAAGAGTAAATAAGGTGCAATTGACACATGAAAAATTATTTATAAAAGTATTTTCAGGGTTCTCACATCCTCCCCACCTTACGAAGAATTTTGTCCTCAAAATTCACGCATTCTGAATAAACAAATCAGGGTATTTTTCTTGCATTTCTTCCTCTAACTCCCAAGTTGCTTCTTCAAGCCCATGATTCTTCCACAAAATCTTTACCAGAGGAATTTTCTTATTTCTAAGCTCTTTTATTTCTCTTTCCAGAATCCTGACCGGTCCTTCTTCATATGTTAACGCCTCATCCACTTCAATCTCTTCTAGTGGCAACACGTGACTTGGATCAGAATAGTATTTCCTAAGCATGGATACATGGAATACATCGTGGATCTTAGCCATGCTTGCAGGCAACTTCAGTTGGTACGCTACTGACCCAACTTTCTTCAAAATTTCGAAAGGTCCAATATACCTTGGCTTCAGCTTCTTACCTTTCTTAGGTACTACTCTGCTCTTCAAGGGTTTAACTCTTAGGAAAACCTTGTCCCCTATTTCAAACTCCAAATCTTTCCTCCTTGTGTCGGCGTAGCTCTTTTGTCTATTTTGGGCAATTTGAAGCCTTTCTCTAATTAGTTTCACCTTCTCCTGGGCTTCTTCTATCCAAGGTATGGCTGTAGGATCTAAAATCTTCTTTTCTCCAACTTCATCCCAATGAATCGGAGATCGACACCTTCTCCCGTACAAAGCTTCATAAGGTGCCATTTGAATCGAAGCCTGATAGCTATTATTATATGCAAATTCTACCAAGGTCATATATTTATTCCATTTACCTCCAAAATCCAATATACACGATCTTAGCAGGTCCTCCAAAGTTTGGATTGTCCTTTCCGATTGCCCGTCGGTTTGGGGATGGTACGCAGTACTAAATTGCAACTTGGTCCCCAAAGACTCTTGAAATTTTTGCCAAAAACGTGAGACAAACCTTGGATCTCGGTCGGACACGATACTCACTGGAATACCATGTAGCCTTAGGATCTCTTCTGTGTACAACTTGACCAATTTCTCCAATGAAAAATTCATGCTCACAGGTAGGAAATGTGCAGACTTAGTGAGTCGATCGACTATTACCCAAATTGCATCGAATCCTTTTTGACTTTTAGGCAGTCCCGTTACAAAATCCATGGTGATGTGTTCCCATTTCCATTCAGGGATTTCTAACGGTTGCAACAAACCAGAGGGCTTCTGATGCTCTGCTTTTACTTGTTGGCAAGTTAAACATTTCTGTACATACTCTGCCACGTCCTTTTTCAAACCTTCCCACCAATATAAACTCTTCACATCGTGATACATCTTGGTCACCCCTGGATGTATAGTATACTTTGATCGATGTGATTCTTCCAAAATTTCTTTTCTGATTTCTTCATCTGTCGGAATCACAATACGATCTCGGAACCTCAATACACCTTCAGACCCTAATTTAAAATCTAGGATTTCCCCTTTTTGCACTTTCTCCAAATTCTTTTGAATTATAGGGTCCGTTTTCTGGGCCTCCTTAATACGCTCTAACAATGATGACTTCAATGATAAATTCCCAAATAATATTCTCAATTTCTCCAAGCGAGGGTTCCAACTAGTAACTTCTTCCAGCATGTCCCACTCCTTAATCATTAACCCTGCTATTTGGGCCTTTCTACTTAAAGCGTCCGCTACCACGTTGGCTTTTCCTGGGTGGTAGTTTATCGAACAGTCATAATCCTCCAAAAATTCTACCCATCGCCTTTGTCTCAGATTCAGTTCCTTTTGGGAGAACAAATACTTGAGGCTCTTATGATCAGTAAAAACCTCAAAAGTCACGCCATACAAGTAGTGTCTCCATTTCTTTAAGGCGAAAATCACTGCTGCTAACTCTAGATCATGAGTTGGGTAGTTTTGTTCGTGAGGCTTCAATCTCCTGGAAGCATAGGCAATTACTTTACCCTTTTGCATTAAAACACATCCGAAACCTTCTCCAGAGGCATCGGAGTACACGGCATAACCTTCTTCTCCATCAGGTAACACCAAAACAGGAGCGGATGTTAAACGCCTCTTTAACTCCTGAAAACTTGACTCGCATTTTGGAGTCCAGATAAACTTATTTCCTTTCTTGGTTAGCTCGGTCATAGGTCCTGAAATCTTCGAAAAATCCTTGATAAATCGCCTGTAATAACCTGCTAAACCCAAGAAACTTCGTATTTCAGTTGGAGTTTCTGGCCGCTTCCAATTCATAACGGCTTCAACTTTTGCCGGATCCACGGCAATTCCATCTTTGGAAACCTTATGCCCTAAAAAGGAAATCTCTTCTAACCAAAACTCGCACTTGCTGAATTTTGCTTACAACTTATGCTCTCTTAGTATCTGCAATACTATCTCCAAGTGCTTAACGTGTTCCTCCTGAGTCTTGGAGTATATCAAAATATCATCTATGAAAACTACTACAAATTGGTCCAGGTATTTCTTAAAAATTCTCTGCATCAAATCCATAAATGCAGCTGGTGCATTAGTTAAACCAAAAGGCATGACTGCGAACTCAAAATGTCCATATCTTGTACTAAAAGCAGTCTTGGGTATGTCTTCCTTCTTAATCTTCAGCTGGTAATACCCTTGCCTTAAATCCAACTTAGAGAAGACCACTGATCCTTGCAGTTGGTCGAACAAACTATCAATCAACGGTAGAGGGTATTTATTCTTAATAGTAACCTCATTTAACCCTCGGTAATCGATACATAGCCTCAAACTCCCGTCCTTTTTCTTAACAAATAGAACGGGCGCTCCCCATGGTGAGTCACTTTCCTTCACGAAACCTTTCTCCAACAGGTCTTGTAACTGGATTTTCAACTCTTTAAGCTCGGCAGGAGCCATTCGGTACGGAGTCTTAGAAATTGGAGCCGTTCCAGGCACCAAGTCGATCTTAAACTCTACCTCTCTCTCTGGTGGTAAAGTCATTAATTCTTCAGGGAAAACATCCGAAAATTCCCGTACCACTAGCACATCTTCTAATCTTACTTGATCACTGGGAGTATTGATCAAGAAGGCTATGAAACCTTGAGCTCCTTTAGATAACATTTTCCTTGCCCGTATTCCCGAGACCATAGCAGAAGATGCTAACCTACCTTTAACATCTAACCTCAGGGTTGCTTCTCCAGGTATACAAAATTCCACCACTTTCGCTCGGCAATCAAGCTTAGCATGATGGTGACCTAGGAAATCCATTCCTATGATAACATCATAACCTTTTATATCCAAACTGATCAGATCCACTAACATTTTTCGCTCTCCAACCCAGAATTCGCAATTCCTATAAGTCAAGCTAGTGATTACCTTCTTATTACCCATTGGTGTCCTAACTTCAAGATCATAGGGTAATCTAACGGGTTGCACATCTATTCCAAACATAAAAGATGGATTTACAAATGAATGCGTTGCACCAGGGTCAATTAACACTTTAGCTAGTCTATGAAAAATTGGAAGTGTACCTTCCACAACTTCCGAGGAATCAGGTACGGTTTGATCATCTATAGCATACACTCTGGCAGGAACTGTTGGCCGGCTCCCTCCAACAGTGTTTGGTCTAGCGTTCTGAGGAGTCCCTTCCTGCATCTTTGGACATCCAGAGATTTGTTGCTCACTACTTCCGCATCTCAAACACCTTCCTTGTTTCTTCCAGCATCCATCCATAGTATGACCGGTTTTCTTGCAATAAGTGCAGGTCAATCGAGGAATTATGGCTCGTCCTCCCTGCGAGTTATTCCTAGATTGCCCTCTCCCAATCGGTCCCACTCTAGCTCCATTATTTCGTCCCCCTGCATTCCTGGCCCCATTTCCTCTTGCTTGGGTGCCTCGTGGTGCTCCAGAACTATTCACTCCACTAGTTCCTCGGCCCACTTTGGCCGGTGGAGCATTTCCAAAAGTCGGCTCCCGACTACTGCTAGGAGCAAATCTTTTCTTGAACTGAAAAGACTTCACTTGAGCTCTGGCTACTTCAACTCGCTGCGCTCTTTCAACAGCCTCAGCGAAGGTATCTATTCTTATAGCGGCTAAGCTTTCCTGTAGTTCCACATTCAAACCCTGCACAAACCTCCGAACACGCCTTTGCTCGGTGGCTATCAGCTCAGGTGCAAAGCGTGACAGCTTTGTGAACTGGACTTCATATTCGGCGACACTCATCGCCCCTTGTTTGCATCTAATGAAATCATCCTCTCTCTTCTCCTGAATGAGAGGTGGAAGGAATTTGGCATTGAACTCCCTTGTGAAGTTCGCCCAAGTCCTTGGCGTATGGTTAGTCTCCCAAGTAACCCTTACTAGATTCCACCAGGAGCGGGCAGCTTCCTCAAACTGGAAGGTAGCAAAAGTCACTTTTCGCTCCTCAGTATAGTTCAAAGCGGCGAAAATCTCAGTGATTCTCTCCCACCAGCCTTCGGCCACTTCCGGCTCGGGTCCTCCATAAAATTTGGGGGGTCCAAATTTCAGAAATCTTTCCAGTGCCCGATCCTCGGAGTCAACTGGGCCTCCTGGTTGATGCACTGGTTCAGTGGTTTGGCGATCAGTCAATCGCTCGAGAACTTCAGTAATACGGTCAATCGCAGTGGCCACCCGGTCTCCGGCCACGCCTTCCTGCCCTTGGTCTTGTTCGACCTCGGGTTCCCTATCACCACCCGCTTCCGGGTGTTGTCTAGTGGGTCTTCCCCGGCTCCTTCCTATCACTTGGCGATCCATGTTCTAAATATGCCTATTACGGAAGGATAGGTCAAATAGGCAAGAGTATTATTTATTTATGATTATTACCATTCTTTTTGATAAATAAAATCAATATGGACATAGAGAAAAGATAAATAAAACACTTAACATATAATTCCACACAAAATTCATATAAATAACAAGTTGGAACATTTCCAGAAGTAAGGCACATAGACTAGCAAAATACATACAGATAATCCCTTATACAAAAATTAGGGATATTGTGCCTCAGAGGTAAGTCATCCACCTAGACAAAACTTGATGACATAACTAATGTCCCTTGCCTAGCCTTCTATATCTAGTGTAACCAGGTGAGTCCTAATCTAACCCTGAGCAGGGCTATCAGGAGCAATGTCCTCCTCCGGATCCTCCTCCGGGTCCTCCTCTGGGTCCTCCTCCGGATCCTCCTCTATCCCTGCCTGCTCACCACCCTGAATAAAGCTAGTGGCCTCATCCATCATCATCGCAGCATCAGCCCTGATGCCTGCGCTCCTATCACGCATCCTCTCTGCTAATCGAGTCGCCCTAGCCTTTTGCCGCTCTATCTCCAGGCGGGCAGCCTCCAGTAGATGATGCTCAGCAGTGAGCCTAACCTCTAAATCAGCTATGCGGTCAAACTGAGTATCCACCATTATACCCAGCTCCTCCACGTCCTGGATCAGGATGGAGTTAGCGTCCCTCAAGTGGTGGCGCTCATCGTCTAAGGATAACACTAGCTCATTGGGATACGAGTACATGGCTCGGCACTGGCACCTAGGGTGCCTGTCAGCAGGTGAGTAACGTATATGAGCTCCTCCACCTCGTGGCCTGTAGGAGATGGATCTAAGCGGCTCCGCATGTCCATTAGCCGCACTACCCCCGTTAGCATGTCCGTTTCCATTTTCCATACCTACAAAATGATCAAAACTTAAAGGTTAGAACTTAAATAGCTAATTGGATCGGATATCACTTAACGTATAACTAAGGTCTCCATTCTTATTTCTAGAGAGGATTAGGGTTTCTAACACATCTATTAAGTCTCTTGAATAGCTTTTCTAACCTAGGCTCTGATACCACCTGTGGCGACCCCACTTCCCCCTGAGGCGAACCAAAGGGTTGGCGGGCCGTCTGCCCAGCTCTCGCCAGGACTCACGCAAGCATTCTAGCCCAAATCCTTTCAAAGGATAACTTACTTATTACAAAAACAAGTTTTCTCGAATGGAATCATCCTTAAAGCCACATCATCTTCAAAGATAGCAATGATAAACTCGCCCGTCGAGGCCCTTAAACGTCCTACGTGCTACTTATCAAAGTACCAAGTCATCACAGACCGTATAGATGAAATTCATAAATCCATAATACAGCTTACAAGCTAAGTATTCGAATTAAGGTTACACATTTTCCAGCTTCAAGTGACAATCCAAAGGAAAAGTGCATTATTTCAAATAACACATTACAGCCCACATAATAAGTTATAATCTTCAAATACATTCCAAAAAGGGAAACATAAGTAAGCATCCAGCTTTCAGTTTCCAGAACCTGTTAAGGAAAACAAATATCGTGTGGTGAGCTAAAGCTCAGTGGTGCCCCAAAACATGCAATCACATAAATCAAACAGCGGGTAATAATTTGAATCAAATTGAAACAGTTAGGAAAGCGTGTAACAACACAAGATAGGATACAAGGGCTCTCAGGAGCCATTTTCCACGCTTGATCAGATACCGTCGTAGTTGACCCTCCGTCAACTTTCCCTACTTAATTTCCATGTAGATACACTTATTTTAAACCTAACCCGTCACCGTTCATACCTCTGCTTTGGGCCCAAACTTCATCTACCGACGCAGTATACTCGAGATATACCGGTAATAAATTTGTCGAGGGATTCACCCAACGACGAAATTGTAGTTTGATTCATGCGTCGAGGGATTCACCCAACAACGTAACTACATTTAGATTCATAGTAGTCAGATTCATGCGTCGAGGGATTCACCCAACAACGTAACTACATTTAGCTTCATAGTAGTCAGATTCATGCGTCGAGGGATTCACCCAACAACGTAACTACATTTAGATTCATAGTAGTCAGATTCATGCGTCGAGGGACTCACCCAACAACGTAACTACATTTAGATTCATAGTAGTCAGATTCATGCGTCGAGGGATTCACCCAACAACGTAACTACATTTAGATTCATAGAAAATATTTCACACACAGCACCACTCGAACGGCTAGTGCGATAAAGTACACACTGCTCACTTCGATGGATCAAAATCATTTATTGCATTTTGACAATTATCACATAGCGAATTGATAAAGCGCTTAATCACATAACATAGAACAAGCAGGGACACTCACCAAGAGTGAAGTTCAGATATTGGATTGAGGATCGAGTTCCGCGTCCTCGTAAAATCCTAGAATATCAGAATTTAAGCCATAAGTTTTCTATTGGAACTTTTGGCTTGCACATGTAGAGTTTTCTAGCATATTGCTAGTTTACTTTTTCTCAAAATATTTTACTTGGAATTGAGCTTGTGAGAACCGTACAATATTTCTTATAATATTCCTGGAATACTTTCCCTCGAAGAAAATACTATTATTATTTTCTTAAAATAAGTCGGCAAGATAATTGATATCGAGGCTAAAAGTATATTTTGGAAAAAGTTCGTTGGAGTGGTTGTGCCTACAAAAATCTTTGCTAAGGTTTTAGGGTAAGGTCTATTGAAAAATGTTGCTAGAATAAGGTTTTTCTTTTCTTCCTGCCAAGCAGGTTTCTACGTTTAAAACCAAAGTGATCGAGTTTCACCTTTTAAATTTTCCTTAGTTCCGACTAGCCTTAAACGATTTATAAAGAAGGAAGGAATTTGGAACAAAACTATGGTTTTGAGTCTGGGGAAATCATTTTCCCAAATTGATAAGGCTAGTCTAACTTAAGGGGTAAAAGTCATGTTGCCCAAGTTTCTAAGGCAAAATAGTAGACACTATGTTTAGCAACACGATGCTAAATCTGTACCGTTCGAGACTTAAAGCAAAATATTTTTCATTTACTTAGTCAAGCGTTTACTTGGAGTCACAAGGTCGGTATAACTTCTCACATTTTCGATTCCAATCCAAAATCACATTTTCTCAATATTGCACAATTAGAATTTAAACAGTAATAACACTAGGCTCGACAATTCTTAGCCCTGTGTTCCAACAAATTTATATCTAAGCATAAGCAGGAAAATTTACCAAGGCTTCGTCAATACTTAGCACTTGGTAATCAGTACTTATATCAACTCACAGTTTCACAAAGTAGTAGCACAGATTTCTACACAATTTCAGCAATTCAGTTATCCATGCAGGGTGGGAATTCATAGAGCCCACCACCAACCAATTTTCCAATAAATCAACCATCAATTCAAAAGTGGGAATTCGTAGAGCCCACTGTCAACAATTTCGACACATTATGCTCCAATGAAAATAATGTCGACCATTAGCTTTGCGAACATTGGAATACGAGTAGAAATTATTTCACTAGCCAGGCTTAAGCATACTTTTAGCAAGTACCTTCTCACCCTCTAATTCTTTGTAAAATTCAGGAACACCCTAGGGTCCAACCACAATTCAGTCAAGAGTTTGAACCACTAGTAATATAAGGTCTCAATCCGAATTCAAGTTGAGATTTAAAATGAGACAGGTCATTCATGCTAAACAGTTTACTTTGAAAATTTACCGACAGTAGAACACCTGGAGTAAAAAAAATACGAAATTTCTACAGGGCGAAGATCTATGATTCTAGTTTCAAATGCCGCTGACGGCGCCTTAAACGGATTTTCCTACACCAAGTTATAACCGTTTTATCGAGACTGGTCAGGGACTTCCGAAAATCTGGAGTTTCATTTTTTTTTTTTTTCACTTATGAAAACTCCTTTTTCTTTTCTTTTCACACCAAAAGTTTTATTCAAACCATCGTACAATTCTTATAGGGCTCCAAAGCAACATATTCCAAGCATCATTTTTCAAGAAAATTTCCAAAAACTAATTACAATTTCCAAGGACAACTGAAATTCTGGTTCGTGCCACTTGGATATCAACAAAATTTCCAGCAGCTAAAGGTTTACAAAAATCCAAGCTTTCCTTAGTTTAAACATGGTGTTAGGAACTCAAATTCAGCAATCAAACACTTAGCTGGCTATTAAAATTTTCCATTCCAAAAATCAGATTCATTCCACAATTAAAAGCATCCAGAAAATTCAGAGCTTTTATCCAACAGCCACGGATGAACATGCATGAAAAAAAAATGTTCGGTAATCATTTTATTTTTTTTTTCTGGCTAAAACATGCTTTAAAACTCTCAAATTCCTTATGCACGTATCAAGCTAGCATATGAATATTTCCAGCTCAGAAATCAAGTTCAAATAATATCCATAACCATCAAAATTTCCAGAAATTTTTCTGTTTGGTCCGGATGATCTTGCCTTAAGGCAGATTGCACTTTTGAATTTTTATTCCTCTGCTTTAACAACTAATTAGCTACATGCAGGGCCTAAGTACTCTTTATTAGCTATATAATTATGATTATAAGCCCAAATTACAAAAATCAAAACCAGTTTAAGCTGCACTACCCCAAGCAAGCTCACGGCAAAATTTTCTAGTCAAGACAGAATTTTCCACAGCTTTGTTTTCACCATTTGATTGCGAAATTTAACACATGCAAGACTCTAATCCTGATAATCATCCAAAATCCAGTTAGATAAACATCATTCATGCTCAGATTGTCCAAATTCAGACCCATTCAGCAACCAAAATAAAACAAGTGCATCAAGCTCACGGCAGAAACAGATTTTCTGTTTTCGTTTTGTTTTCTTGGTTAGCCGAGTTAATCATCCTCATTCCAGCCTCAAACGTCATGTTGTTAGCTAGACAAACATGGATATCAACTCAAATTATCACATTTAATTACACTAGACTGCAATACAAAATTTCCAGCTCACGGTAATTCCATTTCATCAAACAGATTTTCTAAACTCTGATTTCATCATCCGGCTATACCACAGTACATGCATGCCCATATAGGTTTCAATCTACTTCTGACAAATCCTAAAATGATCCAAAAATTACCTCAAAAACAAGATAAGCCCTCACGCAAGAGATTCGAAATTCCTATCCTCAGCTCGCGGACAGACCAGAGAATTTTTTCTGCTCGCTGATTCTTTTTTTTTTTTTTTTTCTTCTTGCTCTCGGTCACAGCAGGGACTCCCTCTCCTCTCAGTCGATACTAACGATGCAGTGTGGATTGGGGTGCGGCTTGTGGTTGTGGTCTGAGGTGTAGTGGTGCAGAGAAGGGAAATGGAGCTCGGTTGAGTGTATAAGGTGTTTGAGTATTGAATTGGATAAGTTTCTCACTGGCCGATTGAAGAGGTAGCGTGCAAGGTTGTGGAATGGTGCTGCTGATTTGAGGGTGGTAGAGTGTTGATGGAGGTGGTGTGCTGCAGTGGTGAAATGAGGGATTGGCCGGCAGGGTTGGTGGAGCTTCGGTTGGCCAGCTTGGAAGGCTGGTGATCATGGTGTCCGGGAATTGTTTGGTTGCAGAAATTAGTCATGGCCGTGAATGGTTTCTTGTGAATTTGTGGGGTATTTTAGTCTTTCTACTAATTCTCCAATTAGCCACTCCGGTCCTTGGTCCTAATTAAGCTCCAAAATTGTCCCCAAAATGCTTTGAATGCTTAATTGAATCGCTAATCTTTCAAGACTATGATTATAGAAAACTTAGGTTTTGAATATAGTTATAGCACTTGTATTAATTTAATCTAGAAATTTATTGATTGCAAATTAGTATAAAGCTCCCTATAATAATCTTGGTTGGTTAGTTAAACTATTAAAATCAAGTTTGACCAATTATATAAAAAACATCTATCATCTATGTTAATACAAGGAGAAAATTTAATCGAGCTCTATGAGCCTTAACTTAGTTTAGCGAAACCAAGAAATTCATTACTTAGGAAAATTGTATAACTTCCATGTAGACATGTTTTACGTAAATAATTGCCAATAAATCAATGTAGTGCTAGGAAATATTAAAGAGTAAATAAGGTGCAATTGACACATGAAAAATTATTTATAAAAGTATTTTCAGGGTTCTCACAGAATTGTAGTTTATTATTAGTGAAGATCCATATGATTCTTCTCTTATAGATAAAAATACTCATAGATCTAAACCAAAAACTAGAAATGAACTGACTGCTGTGGATAAAACTCATCTCACCTTAAATGAGAAAGTCATGAATGTATTATATTGTACTTTAGATTCAAATGAATCCATTAGAGTCAAAGGATGTAAGTCCGCTAAAGAAATCTGGGACAAATTTAAGGAAGCCTATGAAAGAAGTGAGAATGTGAGAGAACAAAAGATGTGTATTCTGGTTACCAAGTATAAATTGTTCAAGATGGAATCTCATGAAAATATTGATAAGATGTATTATAGATTCAATGATCTTATTAAGGATTTAAATGTGCTGGAAAAGAAATACTCTCTAGATGAGAAAAACAGAAAATTTCTGAATGCTTTATCAAAGGATTGGGAGAGTAAAGTGACTGCCATTAAAAAAACTAGATATCTAAATTCCTTACCTATTAAATCTCTTATTAATTTTCTAATTTCTTATGAGTTGAAACTTAAGTCCAAAGTACAAGAGGAAGAGGATGCGAAAGTATGAAGAAGCATTGCTCTAATGGCATCTCAAGATGAAGATGATTCTGCCTCCCTAGATGAAGAAGATGCGGAAGCTGATGATAGTGATCTAACTCTCATCACAAAAAATTTCATGAGAATTCTCAACAAACGAAGGTTCAGAAAAGGAGGAAACAGCAACTCATTCCCAAATCAGTTCAGCAATACAAGAAACAAAGAGAAACAAAAGTTTAATAAAATACAAACTGATAAATGCTTTGAATGCGGCCAATCTGGACACTACGTGAGTGAATGTCTTACGAAGAAGAGGAAAGTTGAAAGAAAATCAAGATTCAATAACTTTCAATTCACATAGAATGAATGCAACTCCGATGGTGAAATTGAAAAGGAAGAAGAATCTGTTCAATTGACTTTCATGGCCATTGGAGATGATGAGATAACAATTTGTAATTCTCAATTTGATAGTGATGATGAAACTGATGATGATCTTGAATCTTTCATTAAAAAATTGCATGATAGTTTGAAAGAATCTTATGTTAGAAACAAGGAATTGAAACACAAAATTAGTTTTTTTCTTCAAGACAATACACGCTTTTTTCAAGAAAACATGAAACTAATTCTGTTGCAAATGATTTTGCTGTTTATAAGAGAAAACAAATAAGATTTAATAAACCTTTTCATGTATATAACCCCTTGATTATGTGTAATTTCTATTGTTAAAAAGGTCACATGAAAAGTGATTGTTATGTGAGAAAAAACATGAGAAAAGGCATGAAATGCGTGTGGATAGTTAGACATGATGTTAACTCTCAAGAACCAAAAAATTAAAGGGTACCATATATTAGTTCTTGAATTTTTGAATAGGTGAATCTGGTAAACATTACTAAGGATTCAAAGTGAGTGCTCAATATATATGACCGGTGATCCATCACAATTCTTCAAGTTCAAACCAAAGTCTTGTGGCATATTGACATTTGGAGATGACATGAGAATTAAAACAATTGGAGTAGGAAATATTGGTAAGATCGATAAGATTCTGGTTCATAATATTCTTTTGCAATTTTTTTTTGATGTTTCTGATATTTTGAACTGAGTTTTTCGTGATATTTTTGAATATTACTGAAATTTTATGATGACAAAAAGGGGGAGGAATGAATAATACTGATAGAATGATGCTGATCTAATGATGATTTATTTTAAAAATTATTTTAATTGTTATTTCTCCGTTCGATACTTCTTTCATTTCTCTGTTTGATACTTCTTTTGGTATTAATTCTCTGTGATATGTTGGTAAATGTTGGTATGCTTGTGATTGCTAAATTCTGGTATCATCTCTCGGTCTTCGTTTGAAATGTTGGATTCTCTATTATTGCTACTGAATTATAGTTGTTGGATTTTACTCTCATCTTATGATGACAAAAAGGGGGAGAAATGGATGTTATGTGAAAGGGGGAGTTATTCTGAGCTTATAAAATATTTTGATGCAACGAGTGAGGAGGAGCTTATGCTCATATGCAATTTTTTTTTTCTTTTTTCCATCCATTGTTTTGTTATCATCAAAAAGAGGGAGAATGTTGACCTTGGTCCCTAACTTTTGATGTTTACAAAATAATGGATAATACTAATATCTTTTCAAGAAATACTTTCAATTATGAAACAAATTAGATTCAAAGATCAAGTGCGTTGAAAGGGACAAAGGCTATTGAAAACTGTCGGACGCTTGGATCGAACGTTCGATAATCATTGCGCAACTTCAGACGCATGAAAAACTCTACCACCAGACATCCGAAGGAAATAAGATATTCTCCCTGACTCACTGATCTCGATCGGACGCAAGCATCGGACGTCCGATAGGTTCGTTCAAACTCGACGAAAGCTATCAGACGCTCACAAAGACAATACCGGACGTCCGATAGAATTGACATATTTCTTCTAACTCATTGTCTACTTTCGGACGCAAGCACCGGATGTCCGATAGAATTGAAGAAGATTTTTCAAACTCATTGCCTGCTGTTAGACGCATGCTTCAGACTCCAATGGCTAGTTGACTCTTCAGCTACTTTCTATCCGTTGGAAGCATTAATGAGGCACTTTCTTGGTCCTATATAAATAGTGGTTGGTCAGATACTTCAAACAACTTTTGCACACTGAAAATACAAAAGCCTAGAGTAGTTTTAGTGAGAAAATCTCTCCAAGGAAGATTTGTAGTTTTAGTGGTGTGAGATTCATTGTAAGCTTTTCATTTGTGAGTGAATACTTCATGAGTCTAGCTCTGTGAGAGTTGTCTTGAGGGATAGTAAAATTTTCTAATTTGACCGAGTGGAGTTCGGGGTAAGGAGGAGGTGAACTTTCTTTTGTACACAAGAGTGATTGTAATTCATCAACTTGAAGAAGTTTGTTTGAATTAATCTACAAGCTCAAGAGAAGTTGGGTAGTTAATTGGTTTGCAATTCTTTCCTTTTTATTTACTTATTACTATGTTTGTGATATTTACATTGCTTATCTCTTCTGCTTCTCTCAAGTTCATTCATTGATTGATTCATTGTGTGATCACTTAGAAAAGAGGGTTAATTTCATATTGAGCAAAAAGTGCCCATAACTTAATTAGATTTTTAATCAACCTAATTCACCCTCTCTTAGGTTGTTTTCGATCTTTACAGCTCCACTCCTTTAAGGAAAACAAAACTAAAGGAATGAGCTAAAAGTCTAGTAAGGTTCCCAAACAAGTAGTCAAGTAGATAAAACATAGAAGTATCACATTTAACACTTTTCACACTTTGCACAGTAATAATGTAGTAATTCAAGAAACAAATATTCAATCATTGGAAGGATACATATTCACTTGGAGCTATTCATTCATTTAGTCATTCAGTCTCTGACAATTTTCCTTATTCCCCCGACATTTGAAAACATTTAACAGTGAAAACTCCTTTAGCATTCATTTCATTCAGTCAGTTATTTCATTCATTTCATTTCATTTCATTCACTGGCCAGTTCTCCACCAGATTTCGTGGTCATACTCGAGTATACAAAACATTGTCCCAGGGTCACCAGCCGCCCGATCCAGTCCACTTCTGGCTCGAGTCGACTAGCAACCAAGGGCAAGAACCCAGTTTAGCCAAAGGTTTACATTCATGCACAAGTAACATTCAATCATTTGATCATTGAAAACTTCATGTTCACTTAGGTTGAGTGTGATAAAGTACACATTCGCCTATTGAAAATCTATTTAACAATCATTGGAAAGGATTTAACATTCAAGCAATCACTCAGAGATATTCAAATAGTCACTTATTGCACAAACATGCAAGGAACACTCACCTTTTAAAGTAGAGCGATGCTAAATCTTCGACTCCGAGTCATGCTCGTTCCCATCGTTAAATCCTACCCCAACCTCAAGTCTAAAGTTGGGCAACGAAACTAGAGAGCATGATAGAAGAAACCATTACTTTTCCTCTTGCTTTACACATGATTTTTGCCAAAATTCTAGCTCATATGTCACTACCAAGGTGGACTCAAGTATCTCTAAGCAAACTAAGTCCAAAGCATGCAAAAGTCACATCAAATTAAAGTTTAAGACCTAGAATATTTTTCTCAAATTTTTTCAAGTTCCATTCAATTCATTTGACAAAATTCTCAGCTTTGGCGACATATTTTGAAAAAGTATAAGTTGAGTTCTGTAAGTCAAAAAATCACAAAACTTACACCATTAGAAAATAGACTCGAAGCACTAATAGACTTTAAAAGACATCTTCATGAAATTCAATTCATAGGTTAGTCAAATTTTCAGTTCAAACTCACTTCTGTCTCATGAGCAAAGACAGAACAGTAATGGTTTTTCAGGAAATTTTGCAGATTTTTGGTATTTATAGGAGTTGAACCAACCCTTTACATCGTTGAAAGCTCTATTAGTCTAGTTTCAAACGCAATAAATGGAACTCAATTCTGACTTTTCTATGCGATGTTATAGCAAATTTCCCAAAGCTGCGTAGAGCTTCCTGCGAAATTTCCAGGTTGCTAATAATGGTGGGAAAATGCTACTTTCATTAACAAAACTTCACTTCCTTGACTCAAATTCAACATACCCTTGTAGTATAAAGTCTCATAGGCTGTTTTGAGTAAAATTGAACTTAAAAATCATCATGAAATTTTGGAAATCAAGGCTAAACATCCAGCCCCTGTTTTCAGCCAGCAAGCAAAAGAATTTTTGGTTTTTCCAAACCCTCCTCTAGCCAAACTCCCAACTTTCTTTCATATTTTTATAACAAATCCACAACTTAAACTAACCAACATGTTATAAGGCATATATGTCAATTTCTAACAAAGGAATCACCTACAAAACCAACTAGAAAGATTAACCCTAGATTATCAAACAAACCCATCAAAATTTCACATATTCAAAGCTCTAAATTAAACTAGCTAGATTATGCACCAAAGCTGGAAATTTAAACCCTAGGCTGGAAAATCCTTGTTTGGAAGTTAAAAAGTCATATAAAAGCTAGAAATCTTCATATCAACACTCTCAAGTGTAGACACCAAATTTTCATTTATTTAATTCAATTTTAGCTCTATTTTTTTTATTCTTTATTCTTTATTCTTGTTTTATTTTATTTTTTAAATGATAGTTAGTGTTTATTTTTGCTTATTTTTATAAATAAGGTTCATTTTTATTTTTAAGATATTTTTGTATTAAATTTCTGAAAAGAAAAATTTTCACAAAAATTCAAAAAATTTGTTTTTAATCCTCTTAGATTCAATTTCTTTAAAATAAATGAAAATTTTGCAATGCATTTGCAATTAGGAATTAACATTTTTGTTTACCTAAATTGATTTTGAAAAACAAAAATATAATAAATAAATAAAAATAAGAAGATAGGTGGGGGGTTTGCATGGTAGACAAGTGTGTTAGGGGAGCATTAGGCAAGTGTGTTAGGGGAGCATTAGACAAGTATCTTGGATTTTAGTACAACACATGTAAAGGGAGGGAGTAGGTGGTAAGACAAGTGTTGAGCTTAGGAAAATTTGAAGAAAAACAAACAAAAGAAAATGGAAAAGGAGAGAGCTGGCGGTGGAGGAAAAAGGGAAAACAAAAAAAAAGGCAAAGGAAACAAGAGCAAAAAAGAAGCTACGGTCTGGGGGGCAAGGGAAACCAAAAAAAAGGAAACAACTGGAAGTGAGGTTTTGGCTGAGGAGGAAGAAACTGGGGAGGAGAAAAAATCAAGAAACTAAAAAAGACACAAGGAAGCAAAGGAAAAAAGAAAGGAAAACTACGGGCAAAGGCAAAGGGAAAAACTAAGAGAGCTCGAGGGAGAAAAAAGCTGATTGGAGCTTTGGGAAAGATCTGGGGGGAAGAATAGATAGCTGGAACCAGCAAGAAAGGAGAGAGAGGAAAAAGAAACCAGGAAAAGAGAGGGAAGAAGAAGGGAGGGTTTCGTGGGAGAAAAAGGAAGAAGAAAAGAGGAAAAGGGAGAGGAAAAGAGGGAAAAAAAAAGAAACAAGGAAGGAAGAAGAAGAGGAGAGGATCCGAGGGAAGCAAAAACAGCAACGAAGAAGAAAAAAGAGAGGGGAAATCCAAAAAGGTGCAGAAAAATTTTTCCACAAAAACGCTACCCAGGCTAATTTTTTTCCACATTGAGCTGCGATTTTCTCAGCATAATTGACCTTTTCTTGGAGGTGTTAAGTGATCTGGAACATCTGTGAAGCGAGGAGAGCAGTTTTTATTCAGACCTTCTGGAGACAAAACGTCAGGAAAGCCTCCAAATTTGCCTTCCAAAGTAGTGGATCGGTGTTGCTGGTACATCTGCAAATTTTTGAAAATTTTCCTTCGAAACTACTTCTGCTCGTTCTCTTTGGCCTCAACCTCATCCAAGAATCATCATCAGGTAATCATAACTCCATTTCTTGTTCATTCTAACTCTTGAATGAAGTGGAATCCACAAAATCTGTGCCTTTGGGTTGTTGTTTCTTGGACTGACTTTGGATCTCAATGGTCGATCATGGCTTGGCTTTTGATGAATCTGGTTCCATCATTGTTTTGTGGCAAAATAGGAGGATAGGATGTCCAAATGAATCTGATTGGGGTTATTTTTCACTTGATCATGCATATTTGTTTCCTTTTCCATTCTTTCGTTACCCTTTTCTTGCTGCCTTTCCATTTGTTTTGTCTCTAGAATCTGTTTCTTCTTTCTAAAAGGTTGGGGAGCCTAGTTGTTGTTTGATGTTTTTCCTATGAGAATGAGAATGATTTTAACATGAGTTTTGCTCCCTTAAAATAATGTTTTGATTCCTTCCCATTTTATGGTACGGCAGCCTTTTGATTACTTGCTATGCTTGATGTAAACCCATTTTCGCAGCTTGCATTATGTTTGTTTTAGTTGTTGGGATCTTTGGATAGATTTTGTTGGAAATTGTTAAGAAAACGGGAGGAAATTTCGTGGTAATTGGGTTGACAAATGTATGGTTTTTTTTTTCATGTGAGTTTCCGAATGATCTGGTGCTAGAGAGAGTTGCAGAAAGCTGCGGCTGGAAATTGCAGAAGCTTGTGTTTGTTCGAAGCTTTGCATCGAAATTTTCACAAAAATTGTATTTTAACCCCTCCAGTTTCTCATTATTCTACTATGGCCCAGAAAATTGGAAAATTTAATCAATTGCATCCCTTTTAAATGTTAATTTTCTTTTGTATGATTTAATGTGATTTTTAGATAAAATTTTAGTGAATTTTAGGATGAAATATGAAGGTTTAATAACTTTTACTAGATTTATAGTTTTTATTTGGATTCTTAGTAAAACAATTAAATATTTGGGGAATATTTTTGTTTTGGGGTTTGAAGGGAGGGTTTTTGTGACGCCCCAACTTCTCCCAAGAGCGAACCCAAGGGTATCCGCAGGACACCTGCCCAATTCTCGCCAGGACTCATGTCAAATCGATTCAAGCTTATCGATACATAACAATTAATACGAGCCAAATAAAGAAAAGTCGCTTCCATAATCAACCATCCAAGGCTCACATCACGAGTTCAAAATACATCAGTTACCCAATCCGTACATCAAGTTCCCAAAAGATACATCAGTTCCCCAAACTATACAGCAATCACAAGTCCAGCCAAAATATTTGAAACCCTAATACCAAAATACATCAAAAGAGGTTCCTCCGAAGTTCACTTCCTCCATTCCTGTTAAGGAAAACAAACTAATGGGATGAGCCAATACTCAGTAAGGCCAAAAAATACACATGCAACCACATAATCCAAGTAGCCCCAAATTACATAGTAAGTAAAGCTATAAAGTTCGAATAATTCACATTTTGAATGCGAAAAATAAACAGAAATAATTCAAGGACATTGTAGCTCTCAGGAGCTAAATTCCACGTAGTCGAGTCAAAGTCTTGATCACATCTCATGTTGATACTCCGTCAACCACATAAGTATCGAATCCGTAGATACACCACTTTTCTTCGAATCACGTCACCGTTACACCCCCTTACCGGGCCCGCTCATCAATTTTTTTTTTATAATACTCGAGTATATCATGGCAATACTGCACGAGTAATGCCGAGCAAGATCTCTCCAATAGATCATACTCTACGAATATCTCATGATTTGCTAAGCTTGTCGACCAAGCCCATGCTGGCTCGATTCGCAAAGTTAGCTAATGAGTTTGGGCGTCCCCCGAATATGAATATGAATACGAATGCAAATACGAATACAGATATAAGTCGATGAGCAATGCTCAAATCGACAATTCCAAATAAGAATCACAAATACGGATCACATATATGAATCACAAATACGAATCACATCCATATTACTATATACAAGTCGAATATGAATTCACATAGCAAAATTCAAATATAATTTTATTCAAAAGAGAGCGAGTGCGATAAAGTACACACTCGTCTCAAATTTTCAAATTCACATAACGGATAAGACCCAATTAACCATTTAGCAACAAACTCATGCACTTGACACTCACAGTGATTCAAGTAGCAAGTTCAAATGATGGTTTAGGCGTCTCCCGTGAGATCCTCTGGAAGGTCCTCTTGAGCGCCTGAGCATTTAATAATAAACTATCACTTATACATCCCAATTAATAAGGAAGATTTTACCCTTGTACAATCTAAGAAAATTTCACGAGAATGAGCCTTAATTACTCGTAAATCGAGACTCAAAAGTGAGGTTTTAAAACACAAAAAAAAATTTGATTTTCATCCTTGAAATCGAGTGTAAAACGATCCAGTGATATCAAAGGGAAAAGAGAGAGTTTGCAAAACTCTATTTCCTTGAAGTTAGAAATTTTTAGATTTGTTACACTTACTTTGAAAAATCGTATCTCACTCTCTACACGTTCAAAATTGGAAAATTTTGTACCGTTGGAAACTACTTCCAATATACTAAAAGTTCCTAGGATACACTTTTCCATGATTCCAAATGGAAGGCATTCAAAATTGGCTCAAAGTTACTGTTTTAAGCTTGCTAGACAGTTTTGAGGTTGGTTTTTCGCCAACTTTGGAAATTCGGCAAAATTCACAGAATTTGAACTAGCCTCTCAAATTTGAAACTCAATTAGAGTTACAATCAAATTTTAACACAAAATAAGTGAAACGAAAATCGGAGTTTTGAGCACCAAGATATGGTAGCTCAAATTTGCTGCAAAAGTGAAGTTGTCAAGCAAATTCCAGGTTTAAATCACGTACTTTGGGACTTTGTTTGAACATAGAAACGGACTCGGAATGGTACAAAAATTAGCAGTATTACACTACCATATAGAAGCTATTCCTCTACCAAATTTCATAGGAAAATTCATTCGGGAAGTCGGTTAAAAAAACCGTTGAAATCGCAAGAAGTTCGAAGGCTAAGCTGCCTTTGAGCTTCCGTTTTGCTATTTTCCAAACATTTGGCCAAGAAACGACTCAAACATGATTTATTCCAGTAATTAATGTCTAAAATATGTCTAAGGTACATTTGATCGGTGATTTATACCAAGAAATTTCGGATAACAAGTTCCAAATCATTGCTAGTTCAAATCTGTCCAAATGTAAGGTATTCCTTCACAAGACCAGATTCGAGTTTTGATCATAAATCACTCAATTCAACTCGGAATTGAGTGTGGTTGGTGGCATTGGAAAATAGACTCATAAGGCTACATTTTCTCAGAAAAAATCATTTTCAAAATCAGTCCATAACCAGCTCATTCGTGAGCATTAAATTGCAGCTCATGAGCTGCCTTCCAGGAAGCAACAAAACAGGACAGTTGATTTCAAATGAATGGTTTGGCTAGCTCAAGTAGAACCAGGACATGAATTTTATACCAACAGAAAGCTAGGAATGTCTAGTGCCGCAAACGGCACTCGATTCCGACATCGGAGCAATAAGTTATGGCCGAAACAAGAAGACTGCCTGGGCAGTGACGGGATTCAAATTCCAAATTTTCAAGCTTTCGAATTTCCGACATTTGGGTGATCAAATCATGTTATTTTTCAATGAAACTTTTTACACAACCAATATAACATGTAAACAACATAAACAAACCATTAGAACCTCAAAATTTGGCATTAAAGAGCTTGAACAAGGCAGGGGCAAAATGGTCACTTTTGGTCATTGCACCATCCATGAGTTTCTATCAACAACCCAACATTAATCCACCAATATAAGCACTAAACCAACATTATTTTCATCATCAATCATCAAATCAGTCCTTCCATCAAAAGTGGGAGTTCATAGAGCCTACCAAACAAAAATTCATCAGAAACAGGACTACCCACATGCATGCAAGAGTTTATACATGTAATTCTACTTCCATAAACCAAAATTCGAAGGTCGGATCGTTACCTATTTGGGTGATGAACAAAGACAGAATTTTTTTGGTCCCCTCTTGGCCAAGAAAAACCGTGAAAAGCTCCCCCTTTTTGCAGTTTAAAATGATCTCCAAGTGTTTAGCTAAGTGTGGTTAAATTTTGGTGTGATTTGGTGGAAGACAACTGAAAAAGCTTCTTGAGAGACTTAAGAATGAGTGGCTCAAAATGCTCCAAAAGTCAACTAGGACTAGTGCGCACACGCGTGCGTTTCGCACTCGATTCTTCTCGAGTTTATTTCACTAGTGCATTAAACTTCTAATGCACTTGTATTCATACTATTATTATTCACTCTTAATGGTCTAAAAATCATGGTCTTAAACCCCTCAATTAATCGCGCGCGTAAAAACGCGTACTTCCGATTTGTGCGCGATAAAGTCAAATTTTCAAGAATTTCTTATAACGATAGTACTAATAACTATCACTTGAGCACTTAAACATAAAATTACCTATTTTAGGACCATTGTGTAAGTCTCTAATTTTCCAAACTTTTTGTATTCCCAATCGGTTAAAATTTCCAAACACTTTTTCACTATTTTCACTAAACGAGCTTCCAAAAATTAAATTTTGAAACAAGTCACTTTAAAAATATAATTGAGTTATAGACCCATGTAATTAGGTCTAAGAGTTTAGAAAATAATATTCGGAGTAAATGGCCAAGTAAATAATTAAATAAGTAAATTTTGCGAGACCTCACATGAGTTGAGTGTTAATTCCTCAATTCTCAAATTAACTTTTCTTAATCTACTATTGATCATTCTTACTTCTCCAAAATTAATACGCTCTCAATTCAAATGTAGTCTCGAAAAACATGTATTCGTGTTCCGAACTAAACGAGTTTTAAAAAAATAATTTTTTCTAACAAAACGTTTTAAAAACATAAGAGAGGCGTTTTTCCATATAAATGGATTTTAAGTAGTCGAATTAAATAATTCGGAGAAAATGAGTGAATAAATATTTAAATAAACCTATAATATATGACGAAAATAAGAAAATTTTCGGATCCTCACAACCTCCCCTCCTTAAAAGAATTTCATCCTCGAAATTCACGCTTAGGATAACCTCATACCCCTTAATAGTCGTGCCTATCGGATTAATCAGTAATCTTACAATTTCTATTTTGATTCTATCTTATGAATCTAGAATTTTGTAAAAGTGTGAATTGCACTAGGGTCACTTAGAACTTCAGATAGACAATGGAAAGCAAGAATCATACCTTCAACGACCGTAGCAGAATTGGAAACCTGCTGATAGCCTAATGCATAAACCCTAACTGGTGCTTTAGATTGACTTCCTCCAGCACTAGACTGCCTAGCGGCTGACTTTTCAGGCCTTTGGGTACTACCTCATTCTTTTGGTACGGTTGGGCATTTCGATATCTGGTGCTCGGTACTACCACAATACAAGCACCTCCCTTGTTTTCTAAAACAATCATTCTCTGTATGGTTGAACTTGCCACAATAATCACAAACAATTTGGGGAGCCACAGATTGACCACTTGGAGGTGTCCCTCTCGATTGACCTCGTCCATTGCGATCTCCTCTTGATTGAGTCCCCTTTGGTGTGTTAGATATCTCCACTCCACCCGTTCATTTTTCCTTTTTAAAAGGTGGGGCATTCTTATCTGCCTGTCCCGAAGGGTTACTAGAAGTGCCCTTTTTTTTAGCATGAAAATATCTAACTTGTAGCCTTGCACTCTCGACTCTCTGTGCTTTCTCTAAGACTTCAGTGAACGTAGAGATTTGGGTTGCAATCAAACCTTCCTGGATTTCTACATTAAGTCCCTGCACGAACCGTCTAATTCTCCTCCGTTCATTGATCACCAATTCAGGAGCGTATTTAGAAAGTTTAGTGAACTTTCCCTCATACTCCGCTACACTAAGGTTTCCTTGTTTCAACTTGATGAATTCATCCTCCCTTTTCTCTTGGACTAAGAGTGGAAGAAATTTCTCAATAAATTCCCTCGTGAAATTCTCTCAAGTCCAAGGGGTTTGAGCTCTCTCCCACTTTCCCCTTATTAGGTCTCATCAAGCGCGTGCCACTTCCTCAAATTGGAATGCAGCAAAATTCACTCGCCTATCCTCAGTATAGTCTAAGGCGGCGAATATATTGGTCATTCTCTCTAACCAGTTTTCAACTGCCTCGGGGTCGGGCTCTCCAGTGAATTTAGGCGGGTTAAATTTTAGGAACCTTTCCAAAACCCTATCCTCTTCTCTATCCTGTCCCCTAGGTTGGTTAAGCGGTCCTGGACCCTGTGTTTCAGCTAAGCGTTCTAGGATATCAGTCATCCTATTGATGGCAGTAGCCATTTGGTTAACCTCTATATTCTCTTGTCCTTGGGTCGGTCCAGTTGCCGATCCTTGTTCATCCCCTTGAGATTGGACTTGCCTAGTCCTTCGCCCACGGTTTCGACCACTCTTTAGTCCTTCCATTATCTTGAGGGTGTCTAATGCAAGAAATAAAAGCGATCACGCAAGGAATTTCTTAAAACAAGAGCTGATCTTGAAAACATAAGAGATAACAATAATTAACATATATTTACACTTTAAAATTCATACAATTAGCAAGTTGGGGGGTATTACAAAAATATAGCGCACAAGTGTCATAAAAGGACTTTTAGTCATATGCACAACTAAAGTAAAGTCAAGCGCCTCAAAAGTAGGCCACAGAGTTAAACAAAAATGCAATGGCCTTAGCACTAGCATCACCCCAACTAAGTCAATCCTTTATAACACTGGTAGGTCTGATCTTCTCATTCATTTCCAACTCATATTAAGCACTAGAATCCGATTAAATTACATATGACCATCCATCATTCTTTCTCCAGGTCTCTCTCTTAATTATTGTACCATCTTAGCCAAACAACTATTGGTTTCCTGTAACTATTTACGTGCGATATCGATTCAGTCTTTTCTTTGCAAATGGAGATCTCAAGTCCTTAACATTTCCCTCAACTCTTAAGTATTTGGGTACAAGAATCCAAAATAAGATAATTCACATCTCGAGCTGGCCAGTCCCAAGAGTAAATTACCATATTTGAGATTCCTATCCAACATACATATCTAGTCTCCCCCAAGTATTATGATAAAAGATTTATATCTATCACAGTCATGATTCACAGCTTAAGCTCTAAAAGAGTACTTAAACCTTTACTCATTCATATGATAAGGACCATGACACCATTTGGCCCGGGCAGATACCACGCGAAGCGGCTCTGACTCTTTTTTTTTTTCTACAGGTAGTCACTTAACTTTCAAACTAGTACCACAGACCGGCATCCTAAACTTCAAGTCGAGAATACACTACAAAGATCTGAAACCTAGGCTCTGATACCAACTGTGACGCCCCAACTTCTCCCAAGGGCGAACCCAAGGGTATCCGCAGGACGCCTGCCCAGCTCTCGCCAGAACTCAAGACAAATCAATTCAAGCTTATCGATACATAACAATTAATAGGAGCCAAATAAAGAAAAGTCGCTTCCATAATCAACCATCCAAGGCTCACATCACGAGTTCAAAATACATCAGTTACCCAATCCTTACATCAAGTTCTCAAAAGATACATCAGTTCCCCAAACTATACAACAATCACAAGTCCAGCCAAAATATTTGAAACCCTAACACCAAAATACATCAAAAGAGGTTCCTCCGAAGTTCACTTCCTCCATTCCTGTTAAGGAAAACAAACTAATGGGATGAGCCAATACTCAGTAAGGCCAAGAAATACACATGCAACCACATAATCCAAGTAGCCCCAAATTACATAGTAAGTAAAGCTATAAAGTTCGAATAATTCACATTTTGAATACGAAAAATAAACAGAAATAATTCAAGGACACTGTAACTCTCAGGATCTAAATTCCACGTAGTCGAGTCAAAGTCTTGATTACATCTCATGTTGACACTCCGTCAACCACATAAGTATCGAATCCGTAGATACATCACTTTTTTTTGAATCCCGTCACCGTTACACCCTTTGCCGGGCCCGCTCATCAATTTTTTTTTGATAATACTCGAGTATATCATGGCAATACTGCACGAGTAATGCCGAGCAAGATCTCTCCAATAGATCATACTCTACGAATATCTCATGGTTTGCTAAGCTTGTCGACCAAGCCCATGCTAGCTCGATTCGCAAAGTTAGCCAATGAGTTTGGGCGTCCCCCGAATATGAATATGAATACCAATGCAAATACGAAAACAGATATAAGTCGATGAGCAACGCTCAAATCGACGATTCCAAATAGGAATCACAAATACGGATCACATATATGAATCACAAATACGAATCAATCCACATTACTATGTACAAGTCGAATATGAATTCACATAGCAAAATTCAAATATAATTTTATTCAAAAGAGAGCGAGTGCGATAAAGTACACACTCGTCTCAAATTTTCAAATTCACATAACGGATAAGAACCAATTAACCATTTAGCAACAAACTCATGCACTTGACACTCACAGTGATTCAAGTAGCAAGTTCAAATGATGGTTTAGGCGTCTCCCGTGAGATCCTCTGGAAGGTCCTCTTGAGCGCCTGAGCATTTAATAATAAACTATCACTTATACATCCCAATTAATAAGGAAGTTTTTACCCTTGTACAATCTAAGAAAATTTCACGAGAATGAGCCTTAATTACTCGTAAATCGAGGCTCAAAAGTGAGGTTTTAAAACACAAGAAAATTTTGATTTTCATCCTTGAAATCGAGTGTAAAACGATCCAGTGATATCAAAGGGAAAAGAGAGAGTTTGCAAAATTCTATTTCCTTGAAGTTAGAAATTTTTAGATTTGTTACACTTACTTTGAAAAATCGTATCTTACTCTCTACACGTTCAAAATTGGAAAATTTTGTACCGTTGGAAACCACTTCCAATATACTAAAAGTTCCTAGGATACACTTTTCCATGATTCCAAATGGAAGGCATTCAAAATTGGCTCAAAGTTACTGTTTTAAGCTTGCAAGACAGTTTTGAGGTTGGTTTTTCGCCAACTTTGGAAATTCGGCAAAATTCACAGAATTTGAGCTAGCCTCCCAAATTTGAAACTCAATTAGAGTTACAACCAAATTTTAACACAAAACAAGTGAAACGAAAATCGGAGTTTTGAGCACCAAGATATGGTAGCTCAAATTTGCTGCAAAAGTGAAGTTGTCAAGCAAATTCCAGGTTTAAATCACGTACTTTGGGACTTTGTTTGAACATAGAAACGGACTCGGAATGGCACAAAAATTAGCAGTATTACACTAACATATAAGGGCTATTCCTCTACCAAATTTCATAGGAAAATTCATTCGGGAAGTCGGTTAACAAAACCGTTGAAATCGCAAGAAGTTCGAAGGCTAAGCTGCCTTTGAGCTTCCGTTTTGCCGTTTTCCAAACATTTGACCAAGAAACGACTCAAACATGATTTATTCCAGTAATTAATATCTAAAATATGTCTAAGATACATTTGATCGGTGATTGACACCAAGAAATTTCGGATAACAAGTTCCAAATCATTGCTAGTTCAAATCTGTCCAAATGTAAGGTATTCCTTCACAAGACCAGATTCGAGTTTTGATCATAAATCACTCAATGCAACTCAGAATTGAGTATGGTTGGTGGCTTTGGAAAATAGACTCATAAGGCTACATTTTCTCAGAAGAAACCATTTTCAAAATCAGTCCATAACCAGCTCGTTCGTGAGCATTAAATTGCAGCTCATGAGCTGCCTTCCAGGAAGCAACAAAACAGGATAGTGGATTTCAAATGAATGGTTTGGCTAGCTCAAGTAGAACCAGGACATGAATTTTATACCAACAGAAAACCAGGAATGTCTAGTTTCCAGTGCCGCAAACGGCACTCGATTCCGACATCGGAGCAACAAGTTATGGCCGAAACAAGAAGACTACCTGGGCAGTGACGGGATTCAAATTCCAGATTTTCAAGCTTTCGAATTTCCGACATTTGGGTGATCAAATCATGTTATTTTTCAATGAAACTTTTTACACAACCAATATAACATGTAAACAATATAAACAAACCATTAGAACTCAAAATTTGGCATTAAAGTGCTTGAACAAGGCAGGGGCAAAATGGTCACTTTTGGTCATTGCACCATCCATGAGTTTCTATCAACAACCCAACATTAATCCACCAATATAAGCACTAAACCAACATTATTTTCATCATCAATCATCAAATCAGTCCTTCCATCAAAGCTGGGAGTTCATAGAGCCCACCAAACAAAAATTCATCATGAACAAGACTACCCACATGCATGTAAGAGTTTATACATGTAATTCTACTTCCATAAACCAAAATTGGAAGGTCGGATCGTTACCTACTTGTGTGATGAACAAAGACAGAATTTTTTTGGTCCCCCCTTGGCCAAGAAAAACCGTGAAAAGCTCCCCCTTTTTGCAGCTTAAAATGATCTCCAAGTGTTTAGCTAAGTGTGGTTAAATTTTGGTGTGATTTGGTGGAAGATTTGATGAAGAAATGAAGAAGAAATTGGAAGAGCTTTTTGGTTCTTTTTCTTTCTTGATGCACGGCTGCTATGGTGAGGAAAAGAGTGTGTTTTGCAGCTGAAAAAGCTTCTTGAGAGACTTAAGAATGAGTGGCTCAAAATGCTCCAAAAGTCAACTAGGACTAGTGCGCACACGCGCGCGTTTCGCACTCGATTCCTCTCGAGTTTATTTCACTAGTGCATTAAACCTCTAATGCACTTGTATTCATATTATTATTATTCACTCTTAATGGTCTAAAAATCATGGTCTTAAGCCCCTCAATTAATCGCGCGCGTAAAAACGCGTACTTCCGATTTGTGCGCGATTAAGTCGAATTTTCAAGAATTTCTTATAACGATAGTACTAATAACTATCACTTGAGCACTTAAACATAAAATTACCTATTTTAGGACCATTGTGTAAGTCTCTAATTTTCCAAACTTTTTGTACTCTCAATCGGTTAAAATTTCCAAACACTTTTTCACTATTTTCACTAAACGAGCTTCCAAAAATTAAATTTTGAAACGAGTCACTTTAAAAATATAATTGAGTTATAGACCCATGTAATTAGGTCTAAAGAGTTTAGAAAATAATATTCGGAGTAAATAGCCAAGTAAATAATTAAATAAGCTAGAAATAGGAAATTTAAATAAGTAAATTTTGCGAGTCCTCACATGAGTTGAGTGTTAATTCCTCAATTCTCAAATTAACTTTTCTTAATCTACTATTGATCATTCTTACTTCTCCAAAATTAATACACTCTCAATTCAAATGTAGCCTCGAAAAACGTGTATTCGTGTTCCGAACTAAACGAGTTTTAAAAAAATAATTTTTTCTAACAAAACGCTTTAAAAACATAAGAGAGGCGTTTTTCTATATAAATGGATTTTAAGTAGTCGAATTAAATAATTCGGAGAAAATGAGTGAATAAATATTTAAATAAACCTGTAATATATGACGAAAATAAGAAAATTTTCGGATCCTCACAGTTTTGATTTATTTTGTGAATTTTAGCATTTGGTTTTGGTATGCTTCATCTTAAGCCCTTAATTTTATTTTATTTTTAATTTTGCCCATTAATATTTGTAATAATAATAAATTGACCCCTCAAACTTCTTTAATTATTTCAATTAGGTCCTTGCTTGTTTTAATTTCTTGAATGTGGATTGTTTACTTTCATTAGACATTTTAATTGTTCAATTTCATGTTTATTTGTTAATTAAAGTGGTACCTTAATCATTTTTTTTTTTGTGTTGGAGGGTAGAAAAAGATTAATTTCATTTCATTAGGCCACCGATTCAAAGGAGGTATACTCTACTCTTTATCTTGATTTTATTTGATCCTATGCGCTCCTATGTGGTTTTATGTGTTTAATTGCATGCTTTTTTTTTGAATATTTTCTTTATTTTATTTTATTTCATTTACTTATTCATTTCATTGGTTTTAATTTTTTATATTTATTTTAATTTAATTTTTGATTATTTGAAAGGCGATTAAATGTCAAAATGTAATAGTTAGATATTTATTTTATTCATTCCCCTTTAGATTGTAGTTAGGGTCTCCAAATGTAATAGTTAGGTCTTTATTCGCTTTATTTGGTTTGTGTGTTTTGCATGCTTGTGTGTTTACGTGTTATTCGCTTTCTTAGGGTCTTGCATCTAGATATCATGCTTATGTGCTATATGTTTTATGTGATATTATGTGTTTACTCGCTTTCATTATGTTTTATATAATTTATTTGATTATAATAAATGTATAACGTCACCACACTAGTCCAACGCTAGTTGTGGATCTTCTTTTCCCGATGTCTCATTGGACCAACGCTAGTGAGAACTTATAGACATAAACTAGTCCAACGCTAGACCCTTAGGGATCGTCTACGCACTAGATCATGTTTGTATGACAATCATTACATTTTCATGCATATTTTCTACTTTTTAGGATTTCTTCATTTTTGCATGACATTTTCCCCATACGTGTATCCCTTAATTTATATTTCTCCCTTATATGTTTATCCCTTATCTCATATTTTCCCTTATATATACCCCTTATCCCATATTCCCCTATATGTATATTCCTTATCGCTATATGTGAGACAGGACACTAAACTTGCATTTCATTTAAGAAAATTAGAACTAGGTTAGATTATTTGTTTGACTAGATAGGAAATACCCCTCAAATATGGGATATGGACGAGTATGACTCTCTAACTTTAGCACGTTCGTATTCCCTCTATTAAAGAGAAAATTAAAGTCATGAATTTTAGCCCCGCCTCCTGCACCCGTTATGATGCATTCCTTTAGGTCATGTATATTTGTATAATTGTTATTTTCTTTTCTTTCCTTCGAGTCTCATGTTTTTGCATATTCGTGACCTCTTCAAAGAGTCAACTTGGGTATCACAATTAATGTGATTTGCACCCATTAAACTTTGAAGTGATATTCCGACCCCTGGATACCCTCCTAGGTTTAAGTTTTTGCATCCATATAGTAGCATCCAAATGTGATAAATTTTTAGGTTACAATAAGAAATTTTTTGACTAAATCATGCAACTAGCTCTAGGTTAGATTGAAAGGTTGTCTTGGATTTTATTCTTGCCTTCCCTTTCTTCAAACGTGACTCCCAAACACTTTTCTCTGATTTTCGAAGACTTGGAGTTGTTTAAAAAGGGTTTTTTCTACTTTTTCTTTAAAAATTCATTTTAGGTGGCTTGGTACACCTTAACTCAATACCAAGTGGTGACTCCTATTTTTTCTTAAGAAAAAACCCTTTTTAAACTTTTAATTTGGGCCAAAATCGTCGCACTTTCTAGTCCCATTCTAAGCCCTTTTTCTTTATTTATTCTCTACAAATCAAAAATTCATTTCATTCAAAATAAATCAAAATCCATTTTTATAAACACATAATTTTATTTTTCATTTAAAAATGGGACGCGACATCAAGCCCATAGCAAAGCTAGATATAATCATCTCATAGCTGGAAAATATGAATCAAAGCTAGAAAAGTTCCACCAACTTCACAACTCATGAAATCTTCCATAAAACTTCCATATTCAAGTAATATATCCACTTAAATGCAAGATTAAAGGGAAAAAGTGGTTCCTTGCCAAGAATACCTTCAATTCCTAGGGAGAGTAGCAAATCATAGCTTTCTTCCCCAAGTGACTCCACCAAAAGCTTCCCCCCAAGCTTAGATTAAGATTAATCGGTGTAGATTTGGGTTGGTGTTTGGTTTTCTCTTGGATTGAACAAGAAAGCAAGATGGAACTTGAAGAAATTTTCTCTCTTTTTTTTCCCTTAAGGTTTGGCCATCATAGAAGAAAAATGAAAGAAATTGTGGTCGATTGGAAGATAAAGATGGAAGGAAAGTCTTGGTCAAGATTTGGTTTGATGGTTGACCAGTGTCAAGATCCAATTCCATTCCTATCCCTTTGCTCTCTTAGCCTCTAATTACTTGTTTATTCCTCTAATACACTCTTAATACTTCCAAGTATATATTTCTTCTAATACCACACATGTTCTTGTCCACCAAATATAATGCGTATATCTCACTAGCCGGTCAACTACCTTAATGTACTATGAAGCTTAATATGGACTAGAATATAGAAGGAAAAGAGAAAAATCTTAACTTAACCTTTAAAATCACTATCAATTAGGGCTAGCAAATAAGCAAGTAAAGTTAAATGAAAAGGAAATATAAATTAATTTTTCAAAAATAGGAGAAAATTTAAAATAATTTTTGAGTCCTCACAGCTACCACTTGTCTGTCATTATCTTCTGCCATGATGCCTATTCCTGGAGAGATCTATTCAGTCTCAAATAGCTGGAGTTCTTTGGTCCTGGTTTTTTTTTTCTTTTTTATAAAGAAAATTTATTGATATTGCATGGACAATCATACATAGCGACACGGTAGTTACTATTCAGTGTAGTACTCTTGAGCTAAAAAAAAATATTTATTGCCTGCACAATATTCTACACAACCAATTTACAAAAAAGACTAGTTACAGTTTTTTCTCAAAGGAAAATACTCTGCTCAAAGTCCAAGCCGAACTAAGTTGCCAGCTTTCCTTGCTCTTCCAAACTCCTCTCCAGCTTAATAACATAGCTTGAACCTCAGCAACGATCTTGCCCACAATCTGATGAGAACTCAGTTGCCTATTATTAAAATTTTGCTGATTTCTTGCCCACCAGATAAAGTACACTGTTGCAGCAAGGGATAGCCTCATAAATTGTCCCTTGAAAGAAATCCCAATCGAGTGTAGACAGTGCCAGAGCATCTCATTTGATCATGGATAAGAACTCTAAAGACCAGATTTACACGTTAGATTTGTTTCCAAATTCTAAAGGTCACAAGACAAGCAAAAACAAAAGGTGGTCAAGGGTCTCTACTTTTTTAGAACAAAAAACACGAATCCTGCCGATTTCGTTTTTGCCCCACAAAACTTCACACACACACACACACACGTGTGTATATACATATATACATCACAAATTGAGTTGAATCAGAGAATCAGATATGTACTAGCCTAATTACAACACATGTTTATATTTGAAATTTTTCAAAACACAACTGGACCACATATGCATTTTATCCATGTCAACCGTTTCAGGTACAAAATTTGATAAAACATAACTAGCATCATCTCAGCAGTTAACGTGCATACACAACATGATATATGGACTATAAAGCTTCTTATCTTCTCTTCACGATTCAAAGATTGGTCATTAGGCCATTTATTAATTGTTTGATGTGTTGGGTCGTATAGTTTGCAAAAGCTTTTGCTCATCTTTTAAGAAAGATTCGTTAATCATCTAAAAAATGATTTATGGGATACAATTCTTCTCGATATTGGAAAACATGTTGTAATCAGACTCGTGAATAATCGATATTGGTATAAGAGTAATACGCAGGTGTCCTGAATTTGATACACAACATCATTAACTCTTTGTCTCACAAAAAAGCATCACCTTTATAGATATTTCTTAAATCTCATTTATAGAAACAACCCTTGTAAGCGTCGTATTGTTCTGGAGTATGCTCTAACCCATGATGGTAATTGGAGATAAACTTTAATTTACTAAAAAAAAATGCATGATGACAGAGTGACAGGTCTTATTTACAATGTCTTGCACCATTAATTATCCCACAAATTCAGTATACTGTATATGCTCAAATCATCAAATGTCTTGCACCATTATTTACAATGTCTTGCTACAGATGTTATATTTACTTTAACCGATTTTTCTTTTCAGAAGAAATCATTTCTGTCCTCTCGGCTGGCAGAGAGTATATTCCATGACGAATACATCAATTATACTTACCACAACATACATAAATCGTAAGGAACATTGATAGAGATCACTCAATCCAAACTGTACATCAACTTCCATCATCAGTTCTTTTCCAACAAGTGATTTGAATGAACCTAGATATGATAATAGATCTGAGACGTGGAGAATCGAAAAACAAATCTTGTGTTAGATATAATAATCTCCAACAGAATTAGATAATAATGTTCAACCAAATAGATCAATTTATTTTACTCGATTGCTTTAGTTATTTCATATGTGCTTTTCTTTTTCTTTTTAATCAACAAACATTCTTAGATATGCATCTAAACGAATTTCTTTAAACCAAAATTAAGATACCCATCATTATTATTTAATGAAAACATAAAAAATGACCATTGAAAAAGAAAGCAAGCTCTGCTAATGCACAAGTTAAAATACTAGTTCTCATAGGAGTAATTATAATTCAAATTATACAGAAAATAGGCAAACACATACTTGAAACTCATGGAAAGTGATAGTAGGATCGTCTTTGTCTGTACCTCAATCCTCCTTATTCATATCTCCAAATATCTCGTAAAAGTAATATTTGAAACTCTTGATATATTCCTCTTGGAAACACACACTAACCACTACTTCACTGTGACGGTCACCACAAAGAACAAAATCCCCATCCCCATTGTGAGATACTTCAACCATGGCTAATGATTTCCCCCAGCCAAAATCTAGGTCATTGAATGGGAACGTCAACCAGCTTGAAATGGTGAGGTTAGGATTGCCGAGATATTCCATATGGTCATGTCTTTCTTGAAATTTGGATAAATCTGTTTGCATCTGCAGAAATTCTACCTCGGAATATAGAAATTCACTTGTTACTGCTAGGATGGCCTTCCTTATCTTGGCTGCTGTATTAGCCAATGTACCTGTTAACAAGTTGCCTGACGAATCCACAGATCGGATATAAAGCATTGCATTACCAAAATATCCAACAGGCAATGGTGGTTGAATAAGTTTGCGAAAATTAATTGGAAATGACAACACTGTAGGCTGTTCATGGATGAGTAGTCTGGCCCTGCATGCACATCGCCACAGGTGTGCCGAAATCACCTCAAATGTGCTGTAGGGCCGTTTCATGGCGGGAACTGTGCCATCACTGGCGAGACTCTTCAAAAACTCAATTTCTTTTGTCGATAGTTTTAGCAAATCTATCGAAGTTTTCTTCTCTTGTTGGATTTTTGCACTTGTTTTCCCGATCACTATTGGTAATGGTAAATGAGGATTTGCAGCGTGCGAATTCACATCTATTCTTTCTCCACCACTTCTTGGAACCCTTGTATCACCTCGTAGAACTCTCCTGTCTAGGAAGGGCTTAGTGAAAATGGTGTTGCCACTCGCTAAGCGAGCCCATTCCATAATGAAGTGGAATGCACTCTGTCCATCAGCAATTATATGTGAGATGGCTATGCCGAGAGCAATGTTCTCATCTTTGAATTTTGTCACTTGTATGGCCAACAATGGGAGATTTTCCATATCATTGTAGTTCAGTGAAGGGACAAGATTATGAAACATTGGGCTTGGTGAAAAATCTCCTATTTGATCAAGAGTTTCCTGACAAACTGCTTCAAGTAGTTGAGCTCCGGCGGAAATGCAATTTAACTCCATTCGACCACCTTCCATTAGCACTATCCGTCCTGCCAAAGGGTAGAAGTGCACTAGAGCCATGGCCAACGAGCTCTTTAGTTTATTAATGAGGGAGCCGTCTTGTGTGAATTGTGGTGGAGGAGGTTTGTAGAAATGAACAGTGGGAATATGGATTAAAAACCCAGTTTGATCAAATAGACTCAATGGCATATGACCTTGGAATGTTGGAGCAGATGGCTTTACTAAGTAAGAATTTTTGAACGTAATGTTCAATTTTTGTTCCATTTTAACAAGAAATGGAGAAGAAGGTGGTTCCAGGATAGCAAAGGAGTGGCAAAGGAGGATTTCAGAAGTCGGGAGTTTTTATTGGTGATGGTAATATGAAAGGGTGAAGTACATCATAGCTCACTAAACACACAGCCCAATTGGGGCTAATGGGCTATATGCGAAATGTTCAAAATAACCCTTCAAAACACTTTAGGAGTTTAATGGGTTGTTTGGAACGAAAAAATGTTTAATGGGCAAAATGAAACTTTTGAAAAATTTAGTGATCTCCGGTGAACTTTACCCTAATATGAATAAATGGTTCACAAATGATTTCAACTTTGTGGATGGTGATTAAATTTAATCAATTTTTTTAGAACCATTTAATAATGGATCTAAATTGATGGATTTAAATGGATTAAATAAAAATTAATTATTTATTTATAATCTAATTAAATATTTTGGTTATTTTATTGTTTTACCATTTTTGGTACTATATTGATACTTTTTTTATGTATGTGTTAATTTAATAGGTTCATATCCATCAATTTTCTCGTGTTTGGGTAAGTCCACAAAATAGTTTACCAAAAATTTATCCCTCAAGGTTTCGCTACCTGGCAGCCTCATTCCCACCTCTTTCAAAACAATCATTTCTTCTCTTTCTTCCCCGCTTGGAGCCTTGGATCTGAACGCAACTATTCCCTCGATTGCCAACCTCTCCTTCTTTACCACCTCAGTTCTTGTGGCTTGACAATTATTTAAGCACAAAGGAGAACATAAGAGAGGGACAGACGCGTATTTTTGGAATTTAGCCAATTCTAGAATTGAATATTTAAATATATACAGGAGAAGTTGAAGACCTGGAAATAGTCATTACCAGCATTGGGTTTCATCATTAGAAGAGAAGGAGAAGGGTGGGACGGCGTGAGGTGTGGTGGGTGGGTTATGCGTTTGGGTTTGATCATTAGATGGCGTCACCAACTGCGAGACCTCAAATCACATGTTCGGTTGGCAGTGTGTCGTCGTAGAATTATTATGCTGAGGTGATGGATTGTAGAGATCGCCAACTTCATTCTATGTATCACGAGATTACCAAGGGAAAATTGCTAAAATGGACTGTCATAGTTTTTTTTTTTTTGCCCTTGTTTTCCTTTTTTCCTTGGGAAATACAAAATAATCCTATCTGTTGGTATTTCCAGAAAATGAGTGCATACACGGTACATTAATTAGGTAAGTAGATTTTTAATAGGGTTAATTCCACTTTGTCCCCTCAAACTTTGGACAATTATCCACTTCAGTCTCTAAATTTTAAAATGGGACACTTAAGTCCCTAAACTTATAAATACCTCCCAATTAAGGAAAATTGTTGACAGAATGCTGAATGCCGTTGGTGGTTGAAGTGTCCCATTTTATAAGTTTAGGGATTTAAGTATCCCATTTTATAAGTTTAGGGATTTAAGTGTCCCAATTTATAAGTTTTAGGGACTTAAGTGTCTCATTTTGAAGTTTAGGGACTGAAGTGAGTAATCGTCCAAAATTTGGGGGTACAAAGTGGAATTAACCCTTTTTAATATGTGTGTGTGTGTGTGTGGTGCATAGAAGCTAGTTTTTGCCGGGGAGACTCGATTTGGACCAAATGATGGTGTACTGAGTCCTACAGCTGCAAAGATATAGAGATGTTTACAAGAAAAAATTTCATAAAATTAAAGTATCTATACGTAGGAATCTTTTACCAAGAAAAATGGTGATTGCAACAGGAAATGTCTGCATATCCTTTTTTTTTATTTTATATTCTGGATTCAACCCCTCCAATTCATATATTTGGTTATGTCATTACTTTGGTGCTTTTGCTTTTCATTGATCCCTTACCACCACCCAAAAAAAGAAAAAAGAAGAAGAAATAAAGATTGGGCAAACTAATCAGTAAAACAGTAGTGTTTCATGAGGAAAAAAATCTATTGAGGTGATCTAAACAAAAGTTTGGTAGGATGTTTTTCCTTGGAAACCAACACTACAAGAAAACTGACTTTTCACGACGCCAGAAATATGCTGCAAAAAGTCCAAAAACCGCCGCGAAAACCTTTTTGCGGCACAAATGTGACGGAATTAAATTGTGCCACAAAAGTAGCCGTTACAAAAGAAAACGACACAATTTTTCAACATGTCACATGCATTTGCATCACTCTTTGCGACGCCAATTTGAGTGTCACAACTCTACTTGCGGCACAAAAAATGCGCTACAAAATGTCCACAATGTCATGCGACAAAAACTTGCGTCGCAAAAAAGTCACCAATATAAAGACCAGAAATCAATTTTTTCATGGTACAATAATTATCATGCTCAAACATCCTAAAATCGAATATTATAACAAAATATAGTTCCACAATACACTAGAATAAAGTACCATACATTGTTTTAGTCAAATTCTACAAACTTTATCATTTAATATTGTTCGCTCCAATTACAAGATGTTTCATATATTCCAAAATGTGCTTGAATTCAAAAGTACAGCACTTCATCATACATCTCTCAAAAACATCTTCATATCTCCCAATCCGCATGCTTCCAATGTACCATCAAGTCCAGGGCTGCAAAGTGTATTCTATTAGTCCCCTGCTCATATAACCCCAGCCCATTAAGCATGAAGAAAACGTTAATATAACAATAGATACTGAAACGGAATTTGTAATTCAACCTTTTCACAGACAGGGACAGAGCCAGAAATTTATTTTTGGGGGGGCTGAAGTGTATTAAAAAAATTTTTTTGTGACGAAATAAATATATTTAATAAGTAAAATTTAGAATCAATAATTATAAAAATAATAAAAACATATAATTATACATACCCAAAAATTTGTTATTGATTAACACTTGAAGTATTGGTAGTTGTTGCACTCGAATAATTCAATTCTTTTTTTTTTTAAGGTTGAGAACTAGAAATAGTAATTTATTTTAACTTTTAAATCTTGAGAACTAAAAGTGCATTTTTTTTTCAGTTTGGTAAAATATGACGACTTTGTAAAGCTTAACACCTGCTTGAGAGGAAAAGTAAACACAGATGGTTTACTCAGGAATAGAAAAATAATGACAAGTTGAACAACAGAAAAGAACATTACAATGTACTATGTGTCTAGCTTGTGTACAGAATACAGTCTTGATCCAATTGTGATCCATGCCACTTAGACTAAGCAATAACTGCTAAAACTTCAAATTCATTCACAAAATGTAATAAGGTCTCCAAAAGAGAGAATGGGAAAGACTTTGAGAAGTTCCATTTGCAGTGGGCAAAGACTTGACGTACTCAAACTAAACAAAGCTGGATATTTGGAACTTTCTTGACTTTAGGCTGCCCATCCAGCATTACTACTCAATTCTGCACAGACTGGAAACCACCTCAATTGCCATAAATTCCATACAAAAGGTCAATGTCCACTTTGGGGACCAGGCCAGTTAAGAAGCACCCAAATAATGAAAGCACCACACCCATCCATTAATTTAACGTCGCGTTATCAAGCTGGCATATTGCCCATGAATTCTTCATCCTCTTAGCCAGGAACCTTCTTGTCTCGTTCTCACTCGGCCAAGTATAAAAAGACATTCCCAATGCTGATGTCCTCGCTCAAATCCAAAGCTATCTGATCATATACTAGCATATAAATTAACCCCCGCTTCAATTCTTCTCTAGAATTTCACCTTACGACTTTCATACTAGGGATTTCTTCCAGTTAGTATTATTACCAAAATCTAAACCAATGGCCGCCGGAATCCCCTATATATAGGGGGTTTTCCGGCGGCTTGGGGGGGGCTTAAGCCCCCACCAGCCCCCCCTTAAATCCGTGGCTGTTCACAGATACTGAAAATTAAGACCACTTCTACTACATTATGTCCCATAAATAGCTGGCTAAATCTTAACAAAAACAGCTCGTCTTCCCAATCATACAAATACTCAATGGAAAACTTGACAGAATAGAGTTATTTCCAGAAACTTTTCCAGTACCTCAAGCAAGTCGTTTGCAAGTAGTCCTGCTCCTTTTCTTCTTTGTATGATGGTTCTGGTATAACAAAAGACTAGTCAATTAAATATCAACAAGGAGCTCACGCACAAATAGTCATCAACAAGGAAGTCATGCACAATTCAATATCAACAAGGAACTCAGCAAAATTGGTCATCTATAGAAGGACCAACTCAAAGTACGCATACTATACCTCAAGAATATCAGCAATTGAAGAAACTTTTTTATTCATTTCACACTTGTTTATTTCAGCATCATTTGTTCCAACTTCCTTGTACATTTCAGCATCATTTGTTCCAACTTCCCTGTTCATTCTATCACCAACCTGTTACATTATCAACAAAGTGTGAAGAAAAGAAAATCAGGCCATAGCTGCTGATATTTCAGAGAGTTTGAACACAAAATCGAATTGTATGAATTAATATACAACCTCTAATGAGTTCGAAATTTGAGATTGTTTTGCTGCATTCATTTCTTTTCTTTGGAGTGATGCCAAGTCACATGTGGATGCCCTCTGGAGGAACAAAGATCAATAGTAACTAAAGCAATAAAAAAATTAGAAAAACTATAATATTTAACCAAATAGTTATCCCAAACCATTCTTGCTTCAAATTGAGCAATCAACTCCTCCTTAAAATCTGCCAATTTCGAATTCATTTCTTCTCGTAGTTCACCACGTATGATTTCCACTTTCTCATTCACTGCATCCTCAAATGCTTTCTTTTGTCCAGCATTCATGTTATCTGACATCCTATACACGTCTTTTGGAGTCGCACCTACCCCATAAGTTCGAAGACGACCTGGTTTTTCAGGTCCAAGAATATTTTCATAGAGTATATCTTTCACAAAATTATCATCCCTGGATGTCTCTGGCAGTTTTTGTATTTCCTCATTCATAGTTGCCTAAATTGAAAAACAGACAACAGAAAGAATTATTTATGAAGTAAAACCAATAAAAAGTGACTAAAAGCTATTCTTACAATTGTTTGTGAAGTCAACTCATCCATTTGTTTTCCTTGTCTTGAATGAATAAAAACGTCTAGTTTCGAAGGCTCTTTTCCAGTTTTAATCCGAAGCTGCCACATATTCAATGTACAAACTAAAGTGTTAATATTTCTAAATAAGACTATGTTCCAGAAAAAATTGCTAGAAACATAAGCATTAGAATTTAATATACCTCTTCCCTGAGGTTCACATGATCTTTTCGCCCTGTTCGATGTGGCATCTTTTGTTTTTTTCGATTCTTGCTATTAATCTTGCTTTGCTTCTAATTATGTACAAAACAGAAAAAGGTAGTTAACAACACATCAAAATCATAATAGCACTAGAATTTAATTCAAAAGCAAAGGAGATGTGACAATAAATACATGCCTTGACATCTTCTGAGCTCCAATAATCAACCAAAATAGGCCATTGATCCTCCTCAACTCTTGCAGGACAGTGTGCTAATAGCCATGACCTGTGCCTCCTATAAGGAGTGAAATACATGCTCTTGACTTTTGATTTCCAATTTCTCCACAATTTGCTGACCCTTATCATTTGTACTTTCTTGCATGTATCATCAATATTTGTATTTCTCTATCAAAAATTACAAAACAAAAGTTTAAACATTCACAAGCTACAAGATTGTATGAAATAAAAAGAAAAAAAAATGTTGCTAACTTTGATAGTGAGTCAAAATACCTTAATATCTTCCCAAAATCTCTCCTTAGATCCTTCAGGCATGGCCCTCCAATCTGTGTACGTGAGTGGTAATTTATTACCATCCTTTACTAAGATTCCTACTTGACTTATATACTGTGTAGCATTAGGACCAATTACTTGACCCCGTGCATTCCAAACTAACTCCAATTTCTTTCCACCACCCCAACCAGCACTTCGTCTGGCTAGTCCTCTACCACTATTGTCTCCTGTGTACAAAAAACACATACACATACAAAAGAAAAAATTGTGATTCATATAATTTTTTTTATGAATATTATACAAAGCTTATAATAAGGAATGCTAGACTCAAAACTATTTGTGGTAATCTTTTCTTTTCCAACCGACTTTCTTCACTAGAATCATCATCATCAAAAGTACCATCAAAGACATCCTCTATGTCTTCTGAATCATATGAAGAACCTGATCCAGCTTCAGAATCATTGTTATCAAAGGAATCTGGTTGCTCACGATGGTCTACTAGTGGTTGAGAATGAAAGCCTTGACCGATATGTGAATTAGGATGGGAATTTAGTTGAGAATCAGCCTTGGAGTTCAACTGATGTGAATTGGCTTTAGAGTTGAACTGAGAAGCAGCAATAAAGCTAGAAGCTGAGTTTGAATTTGAATTGGAGTCATGTGATTTCGCTTGACAATTAGGTCGAGAAACAGAGTTTGAGCTAGATGTAGGGTCTATGCGTATTCCAGGCATTGCCCCAATGAATTTATGTGCTGGAGGCTTTGAATAATGACTGGGGCAAGTCTGATAAGATTGAGAGCTTGACTGTGAAACAGGGTTCAAACTATTAGTGGACTCAATATGCGCTCCGGACATTGGCCCAACAACTTTGCGGGGCCCCTTCTTACTTGGTGCCATGGAAAACCTATAAAAGCAGCTTCTGATTTTTGAAGGCAAAGTTAAGTAAGATGATTAATTTTACTGGCTTTTTTCAGAAACCAATCACATAATTCAGCAAGAGAGTGTTGTATCATCTTACTTTTGGAGTTTAAGTTTCTAAAATCTGTAAACACAAAGAACATATACATATTAAGGAACTATAACCCAATGAAACCAACATTACCAACTTGCTAATATGAACATAAGGAATCATAAATTGAACATAAGGTAAATCCAGCATTACCAACCTGCTAAAAAAAAAAGTAGAATGCAGGTTATCAAGGAGACTAATATGAACATAAGGAATTATAAATTGACATCCAAGGCAGTGAAAATGATCCCACAATTAATATTTTTCATACTAATCAGTAACTTCATCTAATATTGGCATATCTAAACTTCATCTAACAAAATGTTAGGATTATATTCCAAAATTAGAGTCAATCATCAGCCTTGTCTCCTTGTTGGGCTTTATCAAAAAAATCATCATCATCACTTGTATCATCAATCGTATTGTCAATCCCTAGATTATCCTCATCAGAGAAGAATCCATCATCAACTTCAGCAACGTGTGCCTTGGATTTTGTAGTTTGTGCATCAAGTATAACTCCATCAACACCTTCCCTAACCCATGAAACATTACTATCCTCAGAATTATTGTTATTAACATGTTGCCAAGCAGAATGCTCATCCTGGATATCTTCACATATGTTAATTTCTGGATCAATAATGAAAAGATCTCGAGGGGTCATCTTGACAACTATATTCCATTCAGGTTCCAATGCATCCCGAGCATACCAAGCTTGCTGTGCTTGAGAGGCCAGGATGAAAGGCTCATCATTCTTCGTGTTTTGCTTGTACAATATATGATCAAAGTTAACAAGTGTGAAGTTGTGTTCATCTTGTTTCATTCCAATGACGTTATCAACCCAATCACACTTGAACATCACAAATTTAATGTCATTTGAGTATCTCAACTCAACAATATCCACTAAGACCCCATAGTATTCTAAAATTCCAGATATAGGGTTCTTATCCTTTGTACTAGCGAAACTATTGGCACTAGCATTCACAAATACACCACTATTTTGAGTTTGCCTTCTCATCTCACGCTTCTTAGTATGGAAACGAAAACCATTAACAATGTAACCAGAATAGCTTTTTGCCCACTTATCAGGACCAGCAGCCAAATAAGCAATTTCTTTATAATAATCATGGCAACTATTAGATTTTTCCAAATCTGCAACCTACAAGTTTTGAACAAAAACTGTTATTGTATGTTAACTCTAGAGAATATTAAATATATGAAAATGAAGCTCAATTAAATTCACTACTGAATTTAAAACTTACATGCTTCTTAAACCACTTGTAAAATGTTTCACTATGAATTTTCTCCCTTTCATAGTTTGACATGCGTGGTTTTTCCAGTTTTAGCAAATGCTTATGGTCCCTACATTAGTCATTAAATACTTTAATGAAAGCAATAATTCATGAGTTATTGATTAAGTTTGATAAACTGTGAACTTACCTGCGAAAAGGATCAACAGTTTCAAGATTTCCAAGAACATAACGATGAGCTTGAACCCAAGAGACATCATCTAAATAGATGACCTCTTCTTTTCCTAAGGGACGGCCAATCTGTCTATTTAAATATTCATCTTCATAGTTCCTAGGTGGGCGATTCAACTTTGATTCAATATTGTCCAAGTACATGGAACAGAATGCCATACATTCTTCCGCCAAGTAGCCCTCTGCTATTGAACCTTCAGGGTGACTTCGACTCCGTACATAATTTTTCAAAGTACACAGATACCTATGCATAGAATTTATATTAATATCGGTGGTGATTTTTCAATGTACATAGATTAAGTTGATAATCTTTTACCTCTCAATAGGATACATAGACCGAAATTGAAATGGTCCACCAAGTTTCGCCTCTTCAGGCAAGTGAACAAGCAAATGCTCCATGATATTGAAAAATGGAGGTGGAAACATCTTCTCAAGTTCACAAAGGGCCAGTGGAGTACAGTCCTCCAAAGTTTCACAATCTGCTACAGTAAGCACTTTCGAGTATAATTGCCTAAATATATCTCGTAACTCAATGATAATTCTGCAAACATGTTTAGGCAATATTCTTATCACAGCAATGGATAACAATTGTTGCATTAATATGTGACAATCATGACTCTTTAACCCAGAGATTTGTCGTTCTTTAATATTCACACACCTCGAAATGTTTGATGCATAACCATCAGGGACCTTGACAGTTTTTAGCACATTACAAAAAATTTCTTTTTCATCTTTGCTCATTGTGAAGCATGCAGGTGGAAGAAACACTTTGTCACCCTTAGATTGTGGGTGAAGTGCCTTTCTTATCCCCATTTCTTTTAGATCATATCGAGCATTAATGTCATCATTTGTCTTGCCCATCCCCAACAGTGTCCACAAGAGATTCTCCAAGAAATTCTTCTCAATATGCATTATATCCAGATTATGTGGAAGCAAATTATCCACCCAATACGGTAACTGAAAGAATACATTCAATCTTTTCCAATTATACCTACATATGGGACTTTGTTCAAAGTCATTATTATCTTGAATGGGTTAAATCCATCCGCTGCAAGTCCAACACGAACATTGCGAGGATCACTAGCAAAGCTTGGGTGCCAGTCATTAAAATGCTTCCAAGCTAAAGAGTCTGCCGGATGCCTCAATTTTCCATCCTTGATGCACTCCTCTTCATGCCATCTCATTAATGAAGCAGTCTTTGATGACATGAACAGCCTTTGGAGACGTGGTTTCAAAGGAAAATAGCGAACAAGCTTTGCTGGAACTTTGTTAGCTTGTTCACTTGAATCATCGGATTGTTTTACAATTTGCTTATACCTAGGAGTTCCACACTTTCTGCAAAAGGTTTCATGTTCTGTCTCCTTCCAATAAATCAAGCAATCATTGGGGCAAGCATGAATTTTATGGTAGCTAAGACCCAAGTCTTTAACAATCTTCCAAGCATCACGATAAGAGCTTGGAAATAATTCATTCTCAGGAAAAACTTCCTTGAGAAGCTCCAGTAATATTGTCATTGAGTTGTTGCTCCATCGACAAAGAGACTTGACATGCAACAACTTGATGACAAATGATAGAAGAGTAAAATTTTTACATCCAGGGTATAACTCTGTTTCGGCATGCTTCAGCAACTTAAAAAACTTATTAGTCTCTTCATCACAGGCTCCTCTAAGTTCTTCTAAATTTATGTTAGAATTCTCTTCAAGTGTTCTTCCAAGTGTTTCGTGTATCAATTCATTCATGTCATCATTTTCAATGCGCCTAAACACTCCATTGTTCATATTTTCTTGATTGAAGTCCCATGGATCTTCACCATGATAAATCCAATTTGTATAAGTGGTCAAAAACCCCTTCATTGTTACATGTGCACGCACAGTTTCTTTCTTTCTTCGTTCTGAGTTTTTACATCGCCTACATGGGCAATATATTCTACTCCCAACCTCCTTCTTTTTGTAGGCAAATTTAAGGAAGTCATTCAAACACTTTTCAAAGTACGGATTATTGACTCGGTCTTCAATAAAGATCCAAGACCTATCATCCATTCTACAAGAAACAAGATTGAGAAGGCAAGAAAAGAGACCTTATAAACAGAATTGAAAAATAGCAAATTTATTAACATGCAAAAAAAATAAAAAATAAAGTGCAGCATGTGCATCCCAGTTTGCTATGCTCATAGTGGAATGCGATGTTAATAGTTAACCCAACTTCTCAATGCCAAAAGAATGTGGTGAATTTATGTCAATATGCAAACCAGTGTTCTGTTTGCAAGAAAAAGAAACATAGATAAATCAGGGGAGCTAGATTGTCTTACAAATTCCTAATTGCAAGAAACACTTACATGAAGAACTTAGTGAAGGCTGCTTCAATGGGCCCTCTGAGAGAGGCACTTACTCAGGGATTTGAAATCACAAAGCTGAAAAAGGAGGATATGAGGCCCGTAACAGTGAAGGTAATTTACAGCACATAGAGAAAATTAAAGAACAGAACCTATCTAGGAATACATAAATCTCGCTGCACTGCCTCCTTGTACAGTTTAAAAATGGAACTTTAATAACCTGAAGGATGAAAGGAATAATATCTTTTTGTGGTTTTGGTTTTCTATAGGACTTTGAGAATGCACTTCAGGAGGTTAGGCCTCTTCTCACAATCTTGTTCTTCAAGTGCATCCGATAAACATAGTTTGCTGCTGCAATAAAAATTTACCAATAAACTGTGCCCAACCATTTGGAAAATCACAGTCATGAAGCATGCAAGTCTAGTCCAAGGCACTCATTTTACTAGCCCACTAACCTGAGAGTATAACAGTCATTCCTCTGTTAGTGCCTATTACAAACTACTGCTGATTGTTCAGTGATTTTCAGAAGAGTAACATCCTCTGTCTTTCACATCCAACCTTGATTGACTTCAGATAAATGCCATAGAAGGAAATTTTGTTATGACGTTACATAAACGCAACATGCAAGCTCTACTTCCAGAGCAAACCAGATAAAGATGCACTAGCATCTGTGCCAACCTATTTGGAAAATCATGTCAAGCGTGCAAATCTAGTCCATGGCACGCATTTTACTAGTACAGAAACCAAGAGTAAAATCTACTGTTGATTGTTAAGTGATTTCCAGATGAGTAATATCCTTGTCTTTCTCATCCAATCTAGATTAACTGCAGATAAATTCCATAGAAGAAACATTCGTTATGACATTACATAGTCAGAGCAGACAAGAAAAGATACAATAGCATATGCTAAGAAACATGATCCGAACTCGAAACCCTAACAAGTCTCTAGATGTAAAAACATCGATTCATTAAAAAAAAAAGAAAAAAAGATAGCAATATTACCAGTTGGAGCGAGACAGAGGAAAAGGAGTGAGTAGAGTAGATAGATCTGCAATCAAAAGTTCTGTAGGAAAAATAGCTTGGATTTGGAGTGCGGCGGAGGATTCCAAAGAAAAAGAGATCGTTGTGTGCTAATGCGTGCGAGGAGGACTGATTTTGGGGCCGGAAGAGCGGCTGCCCTGCCGCTGGTGCTAGGTGGACGCGGATCGAGTTGGCCCAGATTTGACCTGGGGAATATGACGAGTAGGGACTGGCGTTCTCCTTCACCTTTTACTTCATCGATAAATAAGGGACTTGCTACTTTCTGGAATACATTCTATTATTATCGAAAAATAAGGGAATGGATCTAGCTCATGTGAAGGCACCCTGAACTTATTATCAAGAAAGGACATGTGACCTGAAAATATTTGAAACAAATATAATTTATTTCAGGGTGCCTTTACTAAAAGATAAACCCCTTCCTGCTTTTGGGGGCTTATCGATACCTTTTTACAAGGGATCAATATGTGGATTGTGCTAGGAAACTATCTTTTATGGGTTTTATTAAAACTATGTCATTTTTATGTAAAGATTAGGAACCGTTGTGAAATTTGCAGCACAAATTGAAATTTGCTGCTTATTTACCGCACTTTCTCCTTGTGCCACAGCAAAAGCGTTGCAAAAAGCCCGTTTTCTTGTAGTGCAAGTGTACATGGAGGAATATCTCTGCATGAGCTTATTACACGTGTGTGGATTAAAACAACAAGTGTGCTTGTATGTGCAGAAATGTTTTCATGTGTGAAAATATGTGCATGTACGTGAAAATGAGTTTGTGTATAAAGAAATTATTTTGTGTGTAAATGTGTGTAAGAGGGTATTATATATTAAAATGTATAAAATTATATGTTGGGTCATATTTGGGTTAGTGAGTTTGAAATAATCCAATATGACTCAGCCTAAAATCAACTCAATTTCTAATTGGACGGATTGGGTATAACCTACTTAAATGAAAACCTAATATCAATTCACCCAAAACTCATTCAACCCACACAATTGCCAGGTTTAGCCATAATCTCAAATTTCATAGTTGTAAAACTCATCATATTGTTAATATACCTGCTGTTACTTTATAATTTCAAAGAAGTCTTTACAGTGGAAAAAAATAAGTATAAATTAGTGAAGCACTCCATGGCTATTTTTTTCCTACATCAAACTATAACGTTGCTGTGATATTTGCAACAAATAGAAAAAGGAAAGAATATAATGCTAAGGCAAAAATTGGAGGGGATAAACATGATTTACTTGAAAAAGAAAAGATTTAAAACTGTTAACTGAAATAAACTGTAATTGGTTGAAAACATCATAACGCAGAGAAGTTGCAAATGTCGACACAAACTTCCATATATAGAAGTATTGCAACACTTTCTTAAAAACCTCTCTATGTCTTCTACCAAGTTAATTTTTGCAATTGATTGAATTCCTCAAAAGTAGCCATCTTGTCCAGAAATGCTAGTGTTGCATAAACTTAGTAGGGTGTGACATCAATAACTCGGTTCTTCTAATCATGTCCCACATCACTTGCACGTTATATCCACAAGTTTGCATATCATTTTGAAATTTAAAAGGGCCAACACCTGACAGTAACAAAAGTAATAAGAACAGCATTTTAATGCATGATCCTAGCAATGTAATACATAAGAAGTAATCGCCATCACTGTTACAAGCATCAAGCGAAATAAAGTCACAACTTTGAAAATTTTCAACCATGCTTCATGAGCATTTTTTGGCTGAGCTGTGAAAAGCTATGTTTTGAAACTTGGATTAGGCCGCGACTCGATCGAAGTCAGGAGTTAGGGGTCGATGGTCAAACCCATTTAAGAACCGAATAACGTCATCATGATGTCATAAATATATTCAATTTTAAAAATTAATATACAATGTAAAATTTCTAAAAACATAATAATCTCAAGGTATGTTCATGCACGTTTGATGTTTCTAAAATATTTTACAAGGAAATATAAATAAAGTAATATAGCCAAGTAGCAATATATACAATTTAATACATATTCAACAAGTTTGGAATTAAATTGGAGGATTTATTTGAAAAATAATAGTAGAATTTAGGACAGAAGTTATAAATTATATGATGTTACTAGGTGTGTTAATAGTTTCCTGGCACTAGCTAGGGACCAAATCATAAAATCAATAAAACTTTGAAACCCCAAAACTGGTTTGAATTCAAAGGTGTGGACCTGTGGGGCTCTTAGAGTGAGGTCCGGGGATTAGACTTGGCTCACTAAATTTATCATAGTGATTGAATTCCTACGTTTTTCCCTTGTTTCTCTCACTACCGATCTTCTTCTTCTCTGTCCTCATTCTTTTTTCTCTAGCCACAATTTTCTTCTTCTGTTGCTTTCATTTTTTCCCCTTTTTTACTTCTAGATCTTCGCATCTTTTTATCTATTCATTACAAGAAATCATCATCTTTTATTCTTCATGTTTTTTTCCCTTTACTTCTCTTCTTTTTTTTTCTTAATTCTTTTAATTAATCTTAACTTTAGATCATTCAATATTATGTTGGAAGAGCCATATGTGGCAGTAGCAGTGGATCTGTGCTCAAGGATTGGAGGCCATGTTAAAAATTTAGGGAGTAAAAATGTTTGAAATTGAATTTTGAGAAAAAAATCGGATTTATTCGGTTGTTCAAGGTTTCGGTCAACCCCAATTTTTGACCGGATCCTTGTCACCGAGTTTTTGAAAATCTTGGACTGAACATGTATTTGGTTTCCGGTCAATCGGTTGAACCAGTCGGTCCGATCTAAGTTTAAAAACATAGGTTTCCAAGACTTTTCACTAAATCAAAAGCAGGCAACAATAGTCAAAGAATGATCATAATTATAGTCCTTGCCAGTATCGTGAATGCAGTTCCAAAATTATCAAACTTCAGCCATCTAGTAAAAGAGAAAAAAAATCCTTAGCAAGGATTTCACCAAGAAATGATCTTTGGTGCTAAAGTATAATGGATGGATAGAGCATTCGTCAATATCTAAATTCAGTAGCAGGTTAAATTGTGATTGATGGGACTCCCAAGAATAAAAAACATCAAACTGCTTGCATGCTTTTGCCAAAGAATACACTACACAAATGCCTTTCCTACTATCCAGAGAGATTAAAATTAGCATTATGCTTCACCTCCTCCATTATTATAGATCAATTGCAGATAATCATCACCACAAATTGGCATGTGCTTAGTTGCATTGAAGATGAAAAGCAACCAGATGGTAAATCATGAGTAATTCTAACAATATTTCTGCCCCAAATCTGTTTACTTTTTTAACTTTTTCCACCATTAATTGTTTGGATCTCAAACAAAAACCAAAATTAGCAATTCATGCATCTGGTGGAGAAGCTAATGAAGGAACAAAACATTAATTCAAAAAGCCTCAACACTGTTTGCAGACTACAGCTGTATCAGAGTTGCCAAGTAGATTATAAGGTTTGTCAATGCAAGACTGCAAAAGGAATACAGTTGGAGCGGTTTACAAGAATGATAGAAACGGGAAAACAGTTATTTAGCTTAAGTTAGGCTATTAGCTGACAACGACACTACTACAACACCTTGAATTACTAAAAGAAATTCCAAATGACACCTAGCAAAAATCCTATAGACTAAAACCTTCTATGACTATTTAATCCTTCATTTTTTTTGGAAAATGCCCTCAATGGGCTTCCTTTTGTTTCCTTTTCCCCTGTTCACTTTCTGGTTTTTATTCACATGTGTTATGTCATCATTGTATCAAACAAACAGGCAAGCAACTGCAGTTTTTTGCCATTTTCCTAATTTTATAGATTAACATTTCATAGTGTTGAATAAGTGTTGTTCTGCTACTAAAAATCCAAATCATTACATTAGATCTAGATATGAGACTTATTCTCCAATAATTTCACTCAATCATGCCAAGGTTTTCTCTTGGACTTTTTGGTGCTTGCAGTTTGTGAACTTTTTAAATTAAAGTCTTTGATTCTTAAAAAGAAAACAATTTCTTCATTCAATAACCAAGCCATACGAATGCCCAAAATATAACAAAGGATCACAATATAGTTATTCAAGCACTCTAACAAACCCTTCACGTAATGGAATATATTCTTGTCTACAAGCTCCCACTTTAAGGATGCATGCCGCTTTGATACAATAAGATGGTATCATAAGCAACCAATGAAACAGAATAGTTAAACATTTGCAATAAAATAAAGCAGGCAACCGTCGTATTGTCTTATACTATCCAAGCTATACAAGAAAAGGTGAGTTTTTTAAAACAAGTTAATCATTATCAATCAAGACTACATTAACTCTGGTCTTTCTCAATTCCAATTCCTAAATTCAACCAACCTATTTGACCTCATTAACGAATTCCGTGTCTTTAACAATTGTCTTTTACCATGTAGCTTCATTGAAGCCTTTCCACTCCTAATTATCTAATCCTTTTATTTGTCCTAAACTTGTAAGATCCCTGAAAATCATTCTCTTACCACTATTAGTTAGAGAGATGAACAAGACATATTATTAAATACTAGTCATAAGATTCAATGAAAGTGGTTATTCCATTTTCTTTAATTCCCATGGTAAGATTTTAAATACATTTAGTATCATGAATATTTTATAACTAACCAAATATCAATCATGCCCGTTTCCATGACATTACCAACTACCAATCAGGATATTACCTTTCTAATTGAACCTTGTTTTCTCCAAAACAACACTACTAGAGTTAAGTATGAGATTTATATATCCTAAACATGAAACTAAATCCTAATTCTTTCTTTGGCAAATTAACAATATTTGAGGGGGTGAGTGAGCAAACTTTTGGTAGAAGAAAAGGAGGAGGAGAAGGAATTTGGAACTCGGATAATAATCTGTAACTGCAACACAAGTATCGCCTCTTTCTTTATTTCAATGTACCATATGATTTTATATGAAGATTAACAAGGACCCTAAAATAGTATGAATTTTTTTAAACACAACTCACTAGATGTTAATTATACTAAAAGGGACTGTAGGCTAATAACTATATGACTGTTAAATAGATCCATGTTTTCATCCTTCGTTTCCCGTAATTCAGTAGCTAGTTATTAGAAAGTCAAATTCTAATTGATATTATGAACACATATCCCAAATAGTCACTGGCCAATAGTTTTAATGTCTCACAAATGGTTTTGTTTAAACTATAATAACTAGCATGAATAATTGGTCTACGTTTGATATGGTCAGTATGTATCCAATCTAATTCTTAGTTTCAACGTTTCTTTTAAATAGACTATTATAATTGTGGGACAGTGAAGAATGTAAGTTGCTTTGCACAGTAGTACAGCATTCTATTGAAACTATTTTAGTATTATTGGGAGCAGAAAAAATCAATTTTAAGGCTGATTTTTCAGCTTTTAGTGTATAACTGCTATTTTACAGTGGTATTTATGACTATTTTGATGTCATTTTATTACAATTAACAATTATTCCTAGTCTAATGACAATAATAATATCCTGGGGAAATGTGAACCCTAATCCTTTACGTTAAGGCATTTTTTTTTTTTTTTGAAAAACACAAACTCCCATTTGAGAAGAAAAGACTACTAAGACAACATCAACAATGATACGTCATTCGTGTCTTTTATGGAAGCTTTAAATTTTCAAACTAATCGCTTAAGAGTATAAATTATACTAAGAATAGACATAACCGTAGGAATGAGTTTAGAAATAAGAAAATATTCATTTATGTTAACACACAATTACTGTATATAACATAACAAAGTTATATGACACTTGTTTTAGGGTAGTAAGGCAAGAATCGAGAACCTAGTAGGACTTTCTTTCAAGTTGACTGAGATGAATGGAATATACCCCTTTGTATGTTCTTAAATACATTTTTTTGCAATGTTTATTAAATTATTACTTTCTATATGAAAATAGATACTTGTTGCACTAATTTTTTTTGCTATGAAAGATATATGTATATGAAATGTTGTTAAATGTACCTATCTATTTAATGTAGCATGAATTGCTTAAGTAAATGTCAATGAATGTTAAAAAGGCTCTAACAGTCACAATATAATCGGTAAACACTATAGTCCCACCAATGTCAATGTAAAGTAAAGTAATGTAATGTACAATATTGGTCAAAGAGTATTTTGGATGTCCCGTTAACTGCCCATTCTAGTGGGGCTAATCCTAGACTAAGTAGTCAGTGCCAATGAAGGTCTCCAACTTTTAAGAGCTAATAAATAGTTATATGTTATACTAATGTGCAAAGAATGATTTGTTTTAATGTACTTTGTATGCTTATGTGTATAACTATTTGCAAATATATGAATATATATATGTAATATACTTGATCCGACAAGGGATATTTTGCTCACTGTGCTCACCCCATGATTTTAACATTTTTATGTAGAGGACGAGTACATTTACAAGTTTGTTGAGAGTGATGGTGATTGAAATTGATAGAGTTGGATGACTGTTAGAAAAGTTGAGTAGCAATTGATGGAATATTGTCTTTAAATTATTTATTTCAAGAATGAGTACGTATGGATTGATACACCAGTTACTTAGTCATTTTGTTTTTATTTGGTATATTATTAGAAATAAGTTTCACACTAGATTAAGTGTTACTTTTGCAAATAAAATGTATTGATTAATGATGCATTGCATCTTGGAGAGTGGTATTCTTTGGGGTATCGTGATTGTTGCATTTTTTAAGTGTGACAAAACTAATGTGAAAACCGCGTTAAAATTGAATTACAATCGGGTATCTAAATTGCCACCCACAACAAACAAGTCAAGCCTGGCAACATTGAAGAAAACCACTGATATGATTGATCAAGCTGCCCTGACAGTCAAGTGTCAACTTAATTCACATGGTTGAAAATGAACCTTGCTCATGTTAAAGCCATCGTTTGGTCCATTTGAAGTTGCTAGTTCAATGAACATTCGGCCAATTTGGTTGTTTGTTTGGGTCGTTTTATTTAGTCATCAATTTAGTTGTTTACTTAGTAGCTGTTGGAATAAAGGATTCGGCCATCAACACTTTGTATTGCCTGAATTAGAAAGTTAAGCTTCATTTGTTCGTTTTGAGTCCATTTGCTTTCTTATCATTAGTCCATTCGGTCTTAAAGGAGAATTAGGCTATTTAACGTGTTTTGGCTTGTCCATGTGGGCCAAGAGTCTTTAAGTCTCATTAAGTTGGTCCTTGCTTCGCTTGGATTTCTTCTTGGTAGGTATTGCCTATATTAGGCTAAGTCTTTTATTCTGTAACAATTAGACAAATTCCAACAAATAAGATAGAAAGAGAGAGAGAGAGAGTTTTCTTTGGCTGCTTCATGAGCTTCCTTTGAATACTTTAGTTTTGTTTCTAAGGGATTCTATGACGTATCAATCAAGAATCGCACTTGATTGTGATATCATTCTACCTATTTCTACTGTTCAAATTTGAATTCCCTTAATCAAGATCGTTAAGGCTTATCGTGTTGTTGGTTGTGTAGCGAGCCAAACATAGTTCGTATTAGCTGGAATCAAAACTAGGTTGAGATATCAAGTTATATTCCTTTAGTTGTCTTGTTTAAGTCTTGTTCACATCCGTTTTTCTTAATTTCTTGAGTCGTTCTTGTCTTAATTCAAATTTGTCCTCACTTGAATTCTTGAGTCGCTAGGGTTTTGTAATGGTACCAAGCTGAGTTGAGGGAAAATGAAATAAACAGATAGCTAAAATGTTAAATGAACTTACAAAGAAATTGAACAAAAGAAGAATGTTTAGTAGGAAAATAGCTTAATGGTTTTATATTGATATAGGCAAACGAGGTTACAGAACATGGCGGGAATAAGGGAAGAAGATGAACAAGAGAGAAGGAAAACTTGGGAAAGGGGAAACAGATTGGGAATGATCCCAAAATCTGATTGATTACCAAATATTCTCTCCGTCTATTACAACAGCAAATCTTCCTACATAATGTTGCTAAGCTAATAACTTACTCCTATGGTCTGCAATCAAACTTGGACACGTGGCTTCTCAGTCACAAAAGCTGTCACAGGACCACTGCCATCTTCTCAGTCACAAAAGCCGTTACATCACGCCACGTCTGTCCCTTCCTTCTACTATTACCACGCCTTCTTCTTTGTGACTACACGCCTTCAGCTTCTCTGTACCAAATGCAACTTCACTTCATGACAGGTTTTTTTTTTTATTGTGTCGTTTCTGGTTTTCTTGTTGTTCAGCTGTTCCTTGGTTTCTTAAGTTTCCAGCCGTGTCTTGATTCCTTGTTTTGTGATTCTTGTCATTAAAAATTCTGGTCATTTGTTCTAGTGCTCATCCAGTTCACTTTTGTTGACCATTGAAGTTCTTGTGTTGTTTTCGTCAATGTTGGTAGTTTCTTGAAATTCTTCAATTTCTTGATCAAAATCTTGGGATTCTTGAAGTTCTTGAACTAAAAATTAGGTTTCTTGAAGTTCTTGAGTCAACTTTTCAAGTTCTTATAACTTTATTGAAAAACCCTAACTTCTGGAAGTTCTTAGAAATTCTTGAATGATTAAGTTCTTCGGCCATCTTCTTGATTCAAATCTGATTGAAATGACTTGTTGGTCTTCAAACCTTCAAGAAAAATGTGTGAACAAGTTTTGAAAAAAAAAAAAAAAAACTCAACAACTCATGGCTGAAAAGATTAAATTAAACAGTTGCGTATCTTAGTTTCCTAATCGGAATTAGAAACAGCAAATCAGCTTCTTGTTTGCATCTCTTTTGGCCGAATACCAACTGGACAGGGACAATCCAAGTTTCCAATAATATAACTTGAACTAAATGGGTTTTGCAATGGATTTAAGTCCTTCAAATTTCCAGAATAGTATGGATCTACCCAATCAGTCAGCTACATCAAAATTTCCAGGTTTTGTAGGCTTTCCCGATTCTTGGAGCCCGATTGTGTCTTATTATTAGTCCTTTCTTTGTGTCGTTTTTCACAGCAAAATCTAGAGTCTACTGAGTCTTAAATTTCGAGATTACATTCTGTCCTTTATCCCTATCAATTAGTTTCTTTTCAAACTCTAATTGTAAGTCACATTCTAGTTGGTTCTATTGATAGTTGATTGAATCATGTTGGGAGATACTAATTTCTTCAAGGAGAGTGATCAAGGGTCTTGAGAACTACTTGCTGAGTTTAGTAGAGTGTCGTATCTATAAGCGATACATGACGATTGAGGGTAATCATGTGAGGAAGCATGTGAGGAAAATCTTCCTTTGTTTTTATTAACACTTTTTGTAGGATTACCTAGGCATGTCTAATAGAGAAGGATTTTCAACTTTTGACCCTAACCTAACCAAATGCATAAATTATTGAAGTTGGAATTGGAGCATATGCTGGAGCAAATTGATCAATTGGAGAACTAAACACATAGAAGGGAAGCCACACCCGAACCTTAGTGCATGAATCTAAAATTTCCAGCAATGATGAGGAGGAATATAAGAGGCATCCAAGACATGATAGGGAAAGAGTTGGGCATCAAAATGATTCCATCAAGAGGATCAAACTGAAGATTCCTTCATTCCAAGGAAAATCAAATCCGGAGGCCTACTTGGAGTGGAAGAGGAAGAATGACATGATCTTCGATTGCCACCATTACACCGAGGAGTAAAAGGTAAAACTCGATGTGATCAAATTTACTGAGTATGCTATTGTTTAGTGGGATCTGATTGTGGCTAGTAGGAGAAGAAACCGGGAGCATAAGGAGATGTTTTGTGCCAAGCATCAAAATGATTCCATCAAGAGGATCAAACTGAAGATTCCTTCATTCCAAGGAAAATCAAATCCGAAGGCCTACTTGGAGTGGAAGAGGAAGAATGAGATTATCTTCGATTGCCACCATTACACCGAGGAGTAAAAGGTAAAACTCGATGTGACCGAATTTACTGAGTGCGCTATTGTTTGGTGGGATCTGATTGTGACTAGTAAGAGAAGAAACCGGGAGCATAAGGAGATGTTTTGTGCCAAGCTATGACGAGACTTAAACCTATGCTCTAAATTTTAACCTAATTTTCACGTTCACTACAAGTATACAAGTCGTGCTCATAGTACTAGGGAGTTAGGATCAATCTCACGAGGATCACTTTCAACTACTAAGGCTTCTAGCTCACTCTATTATCTAAACTAATCAAAGATTTTAACTAAGTAAAACCACCACAATGCTAAAACTAATGCAAGGTAAATTAACAATTTGAATAAACTCAACTAAACACAAGTATCCTAGTGTATAGAATTCACTAAATGTACCTAATTATGGAAGAAATAGTCATTTATCACTAATATTCTTGTCTTGTTAGGGATGCATTTCACTCAAGCCATTAGAACTCGTTTTTGCCAATGAACCGAACTTAGCCAACATTATAGTTTCCCTACTCTTGTGGTGAAATGTAAAGTGAAAACTTAATCTAGACCAAGAAATGCCAAAAACATCCACCTAAGTGTAAGTGTACCACTACTTTCGTGTGCCTACTCCTTAGGCTCCATCTATTCTATTTCCATCATTGTTAACTACTCTCATAGATTAACAACAACTTGCATGGCTTGTAAATGCCGATCAAACATTCACAGGTGTTAAAGCAAGAATAAATGAACTAACAAGTATAAGATATAGCAATAATCAACTTTATCCAACAATAATCAAGGCACAAATAGATTCATCTATCCCTAAAACAAGAAGATTTAGCTAGACATAGTAGATTTAACAACAAAGTTCATGTATTCAATGTAACTAAGCATTAATGAAACAACAAAGAGAATAAAGAGAAAGAAATGCTTATTCAAGTGAAGAAACATGATTTTCAAACTTCATCATCTTCATTGACATAACAAAAATACATTATTACATCAAGAGTTCTTCAAGTTCTTCAAGAAAAATGAAAACTAGATCTAAAACTATCACTGAGCTAAGCTAGAGAGAAAAGAAAGAAAAGTTCTTCTTTTCAAGAGCTAATCTCTCCCTTCAATAATGTATTTCTTTCTTGCTAAGAGTCAATAAAAGAAGTTGTGATGACTCGTAAAATTCCTTATATTTTTCTTAAAATTCCCTTTAATTTGAAATTTATTACTTTACAATAATTTTAATACACATTCACTTCCCCAATAGCTACAAATAATCATAGAAACAAGGGTTTCTTTTTTACTTTCATTGTTATGATAAATTAGGATTTTTACGTCTTTTTGTAGTGTGACTATTCAGTACGGAGTGTGTATCAAATTTGGTGATTAAGAGTGAGTTTTAGATGATATTAAGTGTATGATTAGAAGTGATAATAATAAGTTAGTGAATTATAAGTTAAAACCCTAGTATACGTGATTTAAGGAAAATCTGCTCGAAACGATGGGTATCGTTCACTACCGATTGAATACACCACTTGACCATCACTTCATTAATTTAATCTCATTTTTATTAGAGCCAAAATATCAGCCCATAATCAGCATGTGATGGCCGAAATTCTTGACTAAGAAAGCCAAGGAAAAGAAAAAATTGAGGAAGATCTTGGAGTGACACTTGGCGAACATCTAACCATCCTTGACCAAATTCAAGTTCAAGCTTCTTATCTTTCTTGGACTTCATTTTCTCTTCATTTTGCAGCTATGGTGGCCGAAAATTGAGAGAAGAAAAAGGGAGAAAAGAACTTCAATTCCATCTTGGGTTGAGCTTGATTGAGTGAGAAAACAAGAAAACTAAATCGATTAACTCATAAATTGAGAGCTTAGGAAGCTTGGGGAGCTAAATTTCACAAGGAGAGGTGAAGGATATCTCTTGCAAGCCCTTTTATTGAGGTATTATGGCTGACCATCCTCTCCCTTTCCCTTAGTTTTGTTTGAGTTATGTAGTAACTTGTATTCTTGCTTTGTGATGCCTAATCCACTACAAGAAAAAAGGTCATTAGTGACAACATTTCTTTGTGATGACAAAAAGTCGTCACAAAATGAGGTTGTTTAGTCACGACTTTGAAGGTTGTCACAATTGACTCAAAGCAACTGAGTTTTCAGTGACAACCTTTAATTGTCGTCACAAAACTACTTCGCGCCACGGGACTTGGAAGGCGCGAGTTTTGCGATAGTGACGACTTGATAAAAGTTGTCAGTAATTCTACCACTTTCTTTGACAACTTTACATTGTTGTCACTGTTTATGTTTATTGACGACCAATTTTTGTCAATAAAACTATAGTGTAGTTAGTGACAACATAAGTATCATCACTAACTTGAACATCTCTAATGCATTTATTTAATTGTGAGCCTCAATATTAATTTAATTTTTTTAAAATTTGATGATTTATTAACTTGACTTTATTTAATTGTGAGCCTCAATATTAATTTAATTTTTTTTAAAAATTTGATGATTTATTAAACTAGTCAGAGTTACTTAAATATTAATTTAATTTTTTTAAATTTGATAATTTATTAAACTAGTCATAGTTACTCAATAAGTTTTTAACTGAAAAAAATTAATGAAATTTTTTAATTAGAACAACTATATAAACTATTACAATTAGAACTCAAGGCCTCTAAATTCAAATACCTTAATTTTGGGTACTGTCAATGCCTCCTTGACATCTAATTGGTCGAATGTTGAAACTCATTAAGTACAAATTCATTTTGATGAAAAGCGGAATTAGTTGTGTTATATAAGTTAATTAATGAAATCAGGACTACTAATTACTGCAATTCCTTCAAATTTAATGTTGATTTGCTAAAAGTCAAAACGAATACATATTTTTCTTACAAATCAATACGTATACTATAGTTTCGTGCAAGTTTACATTCATGATTCTTCAATATAAAACATCTAAACAAATATAGTACTATTAGACAAAATTAACAAAATTTTCTAGAAACTGATAGAAAGTTCTTAACACATAATTAAGATTTTTCTTTTTTCATGTTTAAAATAATGAATTATTTCTTAAAATAATATGAAAGTAGATTCCCGATTTAGTATACTTAATTAAAATGTTTAATTTAATACAAAGAAAATAACCTTTCTTTGAGAATCTAAATAAAAAGATAAAACTAAAAATTGGATCAAATTTTTCGTTCAAAATGAAAAAGAAACAGCGGGAATTGAAAATTGGTGGAGGCATTCTTTAAAAAGCAAATTTCAAAATGAAAGAGTACAAGTCTACCACTTCTGGGCTAAGTCTGATACACTTCTAATTCTCACATTTTCACTCGCTGGCCTTCTCACTGTCTCTCTCGGTCTCTCTCTCACTTCGACCCCTCTCAATTTCTGTCTCACTAATGCTCGAGCATTCCTCCTTATTGGGCTACTGATTTTGATATGTTTCCTCAGAGCATGTGCTGTAAAAAGGCAAGTTTCTCTCTTCTTGCTTAGTAATCAATTTCCCCCAATTTTTATTGACCCGATTTTGTGTTCCCAACATTCAATTTTTAGGTAAATTCTCTTCTTCTCTATCATTTGTCTAGTTTCCCCAAAGTTTCTTACCCTAATTAGCAATCACCATCATTTGCAATCACCTTTTCTACCCTACTTAGATGATCAATTGTTTCAATTTCTCCCCAAATTTTATTGCCCTAATTTAAAAAAAAAAAAAATTTTCTGCCCAGGACAAGGAGGGCATCCCCGGGACCAGCAGCACCTCATCTTCACTGGCAAGCAGCTCGAGGACAGCCGCACCCTAGTCGACTGCAACATCCAGAAGGAGTCAGCCCTCCACCTTGTCCTCCACCTCGACGGTGGCGCCAAGAACCGCAAGAAGAACACCTGCACCAAGCCGGCGGTGACTGAGGGAAATTCTCCCCCCTTTTTTATAAACTTTATTGTTACTAGTCTAATTGAACATTAGCAGCATGTTCTTATTTTGAAGATTTGGGTATGTTACTGCAAATCGTTGAGTTATTGAACCATTTGCATCATGAGCTGTGCCTCGTTAACTTGCTTATTTGTGAGTTGTGTTATAGAGGTTTCTGTGGGAAGCTTGTCGAGACATTACTTTAATCATCTTGATGGTAGCTGCGGCTGCTTCTTTGGCCCTTAGGATAAAGACAGAGGTAAGCTTAATTTTTGAGTTTGCTCTAATTATTATTATTATTATTTTAATTTTAAGGATAAGTTCACTCTTAATACTTATTTTGAATTGAGAATTGTAAGCCCTATAAAGTTTTTTCTGTTTAATAATTTTGTTGTACTACTATATGTTTGAGATCATGATTTTGTTAATTGTATGAATTTTAAATCTTGTCTTTTGATTTTCTGACAAGAATGGTATCTGTCCCTATCAAATTCTTATAGATTAAAGTATTTTTTAATATACTTGTGATTTACTAGCTAATCTGAGTGGAAAATGGAAAATGCTGACATGTTTTGATTGGTTAATTTTGATTTGGTCTTGCCATAGTCTAATATGTTGTTTTCCAGGGTATAAAAGAAGGATGGTATGATCGTGGAAGTATTGCGTTGGCTGTCTTTATCGTCATTGTTGTAACAGGTATTATGACAAGTTTAGCAAAGAAAGTTGGTACAATGTGTGGTTAATTAATGACCAGAAATGCAGTTAATTTCGATTCTGTGGAGAACTGAATGAAATGTATTACATTCCCCCCTGTTGGAAGTGATCTATCTTTGTGTAAATGTTCACACTCACAAATCGACTCTCATTTCCTTTGTTTCCATTTATTTATTTTTTTAGAAACCTGGACAAGTTGCTCCAAATCATTGCATTTGTACTTTGCCTTAAAAGCTGTATATTAGCTATGGATGTAGTCCTTCAAGTTAAGATACTGTAGACTTTTTTTTTCTGCAAACTTATAAATTCATTCTAGAACACAAACCTCTAAGGTTGCATCTCAAGTCTAAGGTGTTGCATCTGGTGACTGAGAAATCTGGTGATAGAGTTCTAAGGCTGCATCTCAAGTCTACTTAAGGACTTGTACTAGTATCATTTTGGAAGAGCTTGGTAAGAGGACCAAAACTCATCAATTAGTTTTGATGTGAAAAAAGATCTTCCTCGGTAAAAATTCATGAACTAGGAATGTTATTAGAACAGCATGGACAGCTTCTTATGATATGTTTTGAGAGTCCATGATTCTCCAGAATATACTTGTTAGCCTTACTTGTGCTGAATTTCACATGTTTCACTATTTTTTAAGGGCAAAGGTGCTTTGGCCAAAATGTTTTGCTTGCAAATGTGTTGACCACATTTACTTCTCTGCCTAGTATGTTCCTTTTGTTAAGTTTACAAGGGAGAGGTCAATCCTCTTAAACAGAAACAAAACATAGGGTCGCAGCCCCTAAAATATTTGCACCACGCAATTCACTAAGTTCCTGTGGCGGTTCTGTTATAATCTGCATCCCAGATTCTTTGTTGACACTACTTTTAGCTAGCTAGTCTGCACACTTACTTCTTTCTCCAAACATGTTGTAGCCAGGATTCCCGATCCCTGCTTAAAACATTCCTGATCTGACATATTAGATTGTATAGTGGTGAGTCCTGGCCTGCTCCTTGTATTAGTTCGAAAGCTGCCTTGCAATTCGTATCTAGAATCATTCTTCTTTCTCCAGAGTTCCAAGCCATTTTTATCCTTTTGAGTACTCCCCACAGCTCTGCTAAGTGCTATCATATTATCTATTAGCCCAATATTCACTATAAAACCTGTTTTCCATCTCCCCCAGCTATCTATATGTCCCTTTTCAAATTAATATGGCTTTGCCTCTTCTACTTGGAATAATGCTAAATTGAGAAGTGTACATCTTGCCACAGTTAATTGCTAATTATTGATAGTTTCACGTCTTACATGGTAGTTTGTTCTCCATATAGCATTATTTTATACTGTATAATCACAAACTTTTTGCTGGATGTAGGTTGGATTTTCTGTTAACGGAGTAATAATACTAACTTTTATGTGGGTTTTGAAGGCATTCCTTGAGGTAATACCTTTTCTTTTCACATGAATGGTTCCCATTTTTGGTGCCATTCTTGAAGTAAATTTCACTGTGAATGTTTTGCAATGTCCCGCCACTTGCCTAACTCACTAGTTTGATTGGAATACAATATTAAGGGGTGCTGGTTTTCTATGGAATTAATACACCATGACAAACAGCAAAAGTAATTTCATAGATCTAGAACAAGAAAGTTGTTATTAAATGGCAAAGAAACATTCTAGTTATGTTGGTACACATTGCTCCTACTTGACACCTTATATCATGATCGACATTACTTTGGTTATCATACTTGACACCTTGTATCCTCTGTGGTGCATTAGTTTGGATTGTTTTGGTTTAGTTGAGTTTAGTTTATTTGAATGCTTTAGCTAAGCAAGTGAACTGAAGTTGCTTTTCCTTTAGTGTTGTGCTTATCATCTTATCAACTGGTTATATTGTTCATAGCAATACTTATATCAGTACTTGTTATAGTAGTGCTTGTTGCCTTATCAACTTGTTATATTATTCCTTTGAGGCTGAAGTTTAATAGCAGTACTTATTTCTTGAGCTAATTTGGTGCATTAGTTTGGGGCTGATTTTGATTTTCTTTGGGGCTGATTTTGATTTTGATTTTGAATGTCTTAGGACGATGGAAGGTAACTTTGGTCCGGATCTTCTTGGCTTTCTTCTTAAAAGTTGTCCCAGATTTGACAAATTTGGCAACCTTGGCTGCCTGAGCCTTTGTTTCAAGCTTTTTTGTGGTGTCAGCTTTAGGAGCCATTGCTGAAAACTGCCTTACAAATCTTTTACCTGAGGGGAGGAGCGGAGTGTTGAGGGGAGGAGCTGAGTGTTGCTGAAGCGGCTCTGTGTTGAAATTTGGGACTTGGATTTGTTTTGTAAAGCTACCTCGAGTTATATGTGAAATTTAGGCCAAATACCACTTATCAAACTATCTATAGGGTGTTGTTGAACTTCATTATGATATTTGAATGCTTATATGATATTTTGACATTTCGTAATGCAATGGATGCATTCATTTGCTAATTATAAATCATTGTCATTTTTTTCCATTTATAGATATAATTGTTGTAGGAAAATTTTCAATTTTCATGGTGATAAAGAGTGTTTAGTGACAACAAAAGTCGTCAGTAATTAGTCTATACCAATGACAATTACATATCACTTTTAGTGACGATATTTATTTGTACATCATTGACAGATACTATGTCATCACTAAAATTACAATAATTATTGACGACATCAGTTGTCACAAAAGAGTTCCATTCACTGACGACTTTTATTGTCTTCACTATATACTTTTACCGACGGGCCTTCAGTGACGACTCTGTGACAACTAGAAAGTTGTCAATAAAAGTTATCAGTGACGACTTTTTATTTTTTTGTGACAAAAATGGCTTGTCACTGAAGACCAAATTTCTTGTAGTGATCTAAGTGATTTTTATGATTGTAGTAGTGAATTTTGAGTTAGGGTTTTGAATGGGTCACTTATAATTCTTGTTGTTTGGATGGTATATGGTGTATATCATCTTGTATAGGAGGTTGTGGTAGTGGTTTAACCTAGAAATGCGAAGTTTACCCTTTGAATTCTCCGAATTCCAGATTGGAGTATTCATGTGACCCTGTTCTGATCGGTTCTGTTTGACCATGATGGGGGCCGAATTTAGATTTAGCACAAAATAGTAAAGTTGTAGGGAATGATGTTTTATAGCTGCCTGTAAAATTTCAACTCAATTCAAGCACTGTAGCATGTGAAAAGATAAAAATACCCCTGAATGCCATAGGTAGAGCTCTGTGGAAGGTTTTGACATTTCACCAATCTGATCGCATTTTTTTCACTCTGATCCGTACCAAACTAGCATTTGACCTAAACATGGAAGTTGTAGTGCTATGTTTTAGCTTTCCAAAGCCCCTAAAAACGCCTTGATCGGACTTTTGTAGCCTGAGTTATCATCATTTGAATTTAGTACTGACAACCGTACTGACAAGGACATTCTGGTTCTGTAATTTGTACTTTGGACCTAGATAAATTGTGAACCGGATTGAGTGGTCTTCATGAAAGTTGTTTCCCTTTGTCTTAGCTTCACAAAGGTATAAAATTCAATGCAATTCGATAAGCGTAGCTTCAGTTGTGACCAATACGCTAAAGGATGTCAAACCTGTCATTTTGTTCTTTGCCTTAAACCTTATTTCCGCTCACTCTTTTAGCTTGGTTTTGTAATTGTATGACCTTTAGCCTATTGAACGGCTATTGTAATGAGATTATTTGTGTGTGATTTTGGGGGCTGATTGAGGAAAAGAATGAAGTCATAAATGGCTGGAAAATAGGTAAATACAAAGGACGTGCTATCCAAATTTGCACTCGAGGACTAGGTAAGGATTTGAGGACGAATACCACTTGAACTATCTAGGATATTTGTGTCTTCTTTTATCGAGGTATATAAGTTAGAATTCGGCCGAAACTTGTACCCTTGAAAATATGAATTTACGACTAAAAGAAATACGTTTTCTCTATTTCTTCGATTCAAATGGTAGTTCAAAGCATAATTGTTTCAAAGTTTCCAAGTTTTAAGAGCGAGCATGAATTTTTCGGAATTTGATAAGTATCTTGAATACTATTTAAACGAGTTGCATTTACTTGATTTTCTTGAAACGAAACTCCTATGTTTCAAATTCTAGAGAGTTTTACATTCGTCAATGGTATTTTATCGCAGATTTGGACTCCAACCAAGGATTTGGACCTGAACGTGATTTTTGAAAAGTACTACATTTTGGTTGTGAGGACCCGTAATTTTCTTAATTTCTAGGTTTTAATTTCTTTTAATTACACGTTTTTCCACCTTTTCTTTATTCGAAAAATTGTGCAAATAAATTTTATGAGTAAATATAGTTTTTAAATGATTTTTCTAGTATCGGTTAGTTTTTGAGAAATTAAGAGCGTATATCGGATGTAGGACCCGCTAGTGCGAAAAATTCGAAAAAATTCGGCCAACTAAGTTAAGTTTTGGATACTGGAATTAATTGACCGGGTGTTAAGAGATAATTAGAGGTTGCTATTTGGATTGGTGTGAGAGGGAACAAAGAGATAGAGATGCATTAAAGGGTGACAAGTGTCACCATAGGATTTATTCTTAAGTAAGACCACTATTCACATTTTTCTATTTAACCAAATAAATCATAAAAATTACCAAAAATCCTCTTCATTCTTAGCTATTGTGGCCGGCTCTCTCTCTCTCTTTCTCTCTCTCTCTCTAAGTAAAAGAAAGAAAACTCTCCAAGTTTTGTTCCAATCTACCAAATCAACCATTGAATCTTGTTTTTGCTCCATAGAAACACTTAAGGGAGTGTTTGTGAGGAATTTAGTGGAGTTATTTGGAAAGTTAAGAGGATTAGTAGCTCCCTCCCTTGTGTTGCTAAGGTAAGTTGAAAAGGACCCCTCTCCTCCCTCTAATGATGTTTAATCCATGATTAGTGGTAGTATAAGTTGCAATTTTATGGTTTATATCTTGATTTTTGGTTGAATTGGTGAAGTTTTGTAATTATTGGGGATTTTTCTATTTTCATATGGATATGATTATGTGATTATGTATGATGATTGGAAATGGTATTTAAGGAAGTTAGAAGGTGGGAAAAGTGGTTAATTGCAAGCAATTTCTGTTTTAGAAAGAAAATTGGAAAGTAGGGTTTCTTTGAATTACATTCTGCCCGGTTTTGTAGCTCATAGTTAGAGGCCGAATTGGCCTTGGATTAAAACATAAAAGTTGTAGGGAATGATATTTTAGAGGTTTCTGCAAAATTTCAGGTCAATCAGAATACCATATCTTGAGAAAAGATGGAATTACCCTTGCTGCCTTGGTTTTACCCGAATTTGGGAATTGCTTCTGTAATGGGTTATTTTGGTTGGGAATGCTTTGGAATTGGTTTTTGAGGTCTTCTGATGTATTGTATCCCTGTTTCTTAGCTTTCATATGGCTTTAGAATTACTGGATTTGGACTTAGGTAGGCTGACTTATGATGTTTGAACCAGAATGCGTTCTGTGAATCTGATTTTCCGGTTCTGGTGTAGTATCTTGCATTTTTGACCTGGTTACACTCAAAACTGGGCTGAGTGACCTTCTGTAATATTGTAACCCTATCTCTTAGCTTCGAAATGGTGGGTCTTACACCTTCATCCGATAATCGTAGTGCCATTGGTACCAAAGCCGCAAAATGACGTCAAAAACTGTTTTTTTCGGGTTAACGCTTAACTACATTTCCGGATTTTTCTGGTTTCCTCTAATGTTTATGTATGCTTATGGAGCCCTATTTTGGTGATATCTGGAATTGGTTTATGACTTGTAAGCGAGTCTTATTGTGTTTATTTGAATAGTTTTAGGGCTTAACTTTCGTTTCCGGTCATTTTCCAACCTAAATTTTGTACTTGAATGACTTTAAACTTAGTGAACGGCTTTTGGAAATGAGATTATTTTTGTATTAGATATTGGGACTGATTTGAGGAAATAATGAAGCCATTAATGGCTGGAAAATAGGTAAACACAAGGGACTTGCTGCCGAAATTTTACTTGAAGGCTAGTTGGATTTACTTGTGACTGGAGCGAAGGGTTTTAGGGTTGTTCATGTTTTTGATACCAACCGCTACCTTTTTCTCCAATTTCATTGTTATTTCTTTGCACTGGTAGCTAATGAGATCAGGCACACGACTTATAGTTAAGTCTTAGTAATGCATTTCGTGTACTGGATTCGTGAAAGTGGGAATCATAATTGTTTCACCTTGGTTATTTTAGGGTTTCTTGGTGACTAAAGCCCAAATCTGTACTGACACCGGTGAGTGTTCCACTACCTGCTACCTGTTATGTGAAATATCTGAATATCTGAAATACTTGATTTATGACTGTTGGAGCCAAATACTGTTTTGATAAAATGGAGGCGAGGGTGTACTTTATCACACTCGTTCTCTTGTCTGTTCATATGCCAATTTCGAGTGCGTATCGGAATCTGCTATCTGTATCGGGTATTGGTATCTGTATCTGTTCAGACGTCGTTTGGAAACTTGTATCCAACGACCTTTCTGTGACCTCTGAGTTCAACACCTGTGGCCAGTTACTCGAGTCGGACCGGCAAGGGCCTGGTGGATTAGATAACGAACCACGGTAGTCTGTTTTGGGATCTTTGGGTATTGAGACCCTTGATTCTGGTATACTCGAGTATTACCATTTCTGATCTGATTGGATTTCGGGCCCGGTAGGGGTATGTGAGATGGAAGGAATCGGAGAAAGTGGAGTCTACGGTATTGGTTACTCCTTTAGCGTTGACGGAGTGTCAACTATTATCTTGATCAAGTTTCGGTGACGCGAATGGGAATTTGGCTCCTGAGAGTCACATGTATCCTTCCTATTTGAATCATTGGTTCTTTTACTTTACCTCTGACATGTGTACCTGATTTGTTAAATGTGAAATGCCATGATTTTACTGCTGTGTGTCTGGTACCTCATTGAGCGCAATCTCACCCCTTTCTGTTCCTTTTGTTTTCCTTACAGGAAAATAAATACTTTTGGACTGGATTTGATAGTTGGTTGCTGAATTGAGCTAGATGGACAGATCTTTTGTATAGCTCCTTGATTGAAATCCTAGATGTACTTTTGGGTCTGTTTCTCTTTTAATTTGGCAAACCGTACCTGTATCCACTTTTGAATAACTTTTGTATGCCTCTTTGGGTTGTATATGCTTAATTTCGAGATGTGAATATTTGCTTGACGTTTGGTTGGATTTTGACGTGTCGGTTACTATTCATGGCCGATTCCGATTTCATTTTTTTTATTTGACATTTTGACTTGTTTACGCGCAGTTGTAAGTTCCGGAACGTATTAGCTCGCTCTAAACTGAACCGTTAGTCTTGGCGAGAGTTGGGCAGGCAGTCCGCTAGTCCCTTTGGTTCGCCTTAGGGGAAGGTGGGGCTGTCACAGGTGGTATCAGAGCCGTTTCGCGTGGTCTCTGCGCGGAGTGAGTTTGGGGCCAAGTGGTGTTATGGTCCTGCTTTTGGTAAAGGTGTCTAAAAGGGTTAAATGCTCTTTTGAGCATGATTTATGAACCGGGCATGTTATAAGTGTAAAAATCTTTTTCATGAAATTTGAGGAAGATAGATCTATATGTCGGGTAGGAATCCTTAATATGGATGATTTACACTTGGGACCGGCCTGCTCGAGTTGTGAAATATCTTATTTGGGATTCTCGTGCTCGGCTATTAAATCAATGAGTGCCTAGGTTAGAAATGACTTAGGCGAACTAGAAAGGCGATTCTATGGAACTTCGTATGGTCCGTTCGGGTGTGGTTAAGCGTGATCAACTTTGATTAAGATATAGATGGTGTTGTTGTCGTAGATTATGGACGAAGCCCTAGAGGGGGAAAAGCTCTTCGTGAGTTATTTTTGTACTCGTGACCTAGTCTGTCTATAGTACTTTCGGATGATCCCGCTACTTTCATGGATCTAATTGACTGCTACTGTGTGACTGGTTTGGTCCAGTTGTGTGTATATATGCTTTTGATCTGTATGTACCTCATGCTTATAATTATCTTTAATATTATCTTTGCACCCCTAGATTGACTTAGATTAATGGAGGGCACACGTAGTGGCCAGGGACGTGGGCGCGGGCGTAGGCAACCCACGCCGGACAGGGGTGTTGGGGAAACCTCATCTGGACCTAATCCTGAACTGAGGGTTGATGCCAATGTGCAAATAGCCGCTGCTATGCAGCAAATGACCAACCTGCTGGCACAAGTGGTGCAGCAACAAGGACAAAACCCAAACCCTAATCCTGGAAACCCGGGCAATCATGTCGAAAGTGACAATAGGGCACTTGAGAGGTTCCAGAAGTTTGCACCACCGAAATTTATTGGGGAACCCGACTCGGATGTCGCCGAAAGGTGGCTCGAGAAGATGGTGGATATCTTTGCGGCCCTGCATTACACTGAAAACAGACAGGTGACTTTTGCCGTTTTCCAACTAGAAGGGGCGGCCCGTTCCTGGTGGAACGTTATTCGGCAAAAATGAGAACGGGAACAAACGCCCAAGACTTGGATGAATTTTATGCGAGAATTCAATGCCAAATTCTTCCCTCCTCTAGTTCAAGAGCGGAAGGAAGATGAATTTATTCGGATTCGTCAGGGGGCCCAATCTGTAGCGGAGTACGAGAGCCAATTCACTCGCCTATCCAAATTTGCGCCCGAACTCATCATGACCGAGCAACGAAGAATACGGCGATTTGTCCAGGGTCTAAACGTAGAAATCCAGAAGGATCTCGCGGTAACCCAAATTAATGCCTTCAGCGATGCAGTAGAGAAGGCGCAACGAGTAGAGAATGCTAGGCTACAGGTGAAAAACTTTCAAGCCAAAAAAAGGGGCTTTCCTGGGAATAGCTCTGAGCAAAAGGTACAAATACGCCCCCTAAGATTGGAAAGGGAAATGGAGGAGTACGACAACCAGGAGTGTCGCGTGATGTCTCTCAGGGGGGACCGGTCTCTGCTACTCGTGGTCCCTGTGGATATTGCAGAGGGCCAAGCCATACGGAGGCAAATTGTTGGAAGAAAAAGGGAAAATGTCTGCGCTGCGGTAGTGCCGATCATCGGATTGCTGACCGCCCAATTCGATTGCGAATAGGAAAAGGGACCCCGCAACCCATTAAGACTAACCCTGGACAGTCGGAAAAGGAAGGGACTGGATCCAAGGTACCGGCTCAGGTGTACTCTTTAGAACACCATCAGGATCCTGACTCGTCTGAGGACGTAGAAGGTATAGTCTGTTGGGTACCTTAGATTTGATAGATTCCGTTGATAAGAAAATTTCGAGGACGAAATTTCTTTAAGGGGGAGAGAGTGTGAGGACCCGTAATTTTCTTAATTTTTAGGTTTTAATTTCTTTTAATTACACGTTTTTCCACCTTTTCTTTATTCGAAAAATTGTGCAAATAAATTTTATGAGTAAATATAGTTTTTAAATGATTTTTCTAGTATCGATTAGTTTTTGAGAAATTAAGAGCGTATATCGGATGTGGGACCCGCTAGTGCGAAAAGTTCGAAAAAATTCGGCCAACTAGGTTAAGTTTTGGATACTGGAATTAATTGACCGGGTGTTAAGAGATAATTAGAGGTTGCTATTTGGATTGGTGTGAGAGGGAACAAAGAGATAGAGATGCATTAAAGGGTGACAAGTGTCACCATAGGATTTATTCTTAAGTAAGACCACTATTCACCTTTTTCTATTTGACCAAATAAATCACAAAAATTACCAAAAATCCTCTTCATTCTTAGCTATTGTGGCCGGCTCTCTCTCTCTCTTTTTCTCTCTCTCTCTCTAAGCAAAAGAAAGAAAACTCTCCAAGTTTTGCTCCAATCTACCAAATCAACCATTGAATCTTGTTTTTGCTCCATAGAAACACTTAAGGGAGTGTTTGTGAGGAGTTTAGTGGAGTTATTTGGAAAGCTAAGAGGATTAGTTGCTCCCTCCCTTGTGTTGCTAAGGTAAGTTGAAAAGGACCCCTCTCCTCCCTCTAATGATGTTTAATCCATGATTAGTGGTAGTATAAGATGCAATTTTATGGTTTATATCTTGATTTTTGGTTGAATTGGTGAAGTTTTGTAATTATTGGGGATTTTTCTGTTTTCATATGGATATGATTATGTGATTATGTATGATGATTGGAAATGGTATTTAAGGAAGTTAGAAGGTGGGAAAAGTGGTTAATTGCAAGCAATTTCTGTTTTAGAAAGAAAATTGGAAAGTAGGGTTTCTTTGAATTACATTCTGCCCGGTTTTGTAGCTCATAGTTAGAGGCCGAATTGGCCTTGTATTAAAAAATAAAAGTTGTAGGGAATGATATTTTAGAGGTGCCTGCAAAATTTCAGGTCAATCGGAGTACCGTAGCTTTAGAAAAGACGGAATTACCCTTGCTGCCCTGGTTTTACCCGAATTTGGGAATTGCTTCTGTAATGGGTTATTTTGGTTGGGAATGCTTTGGAATTGGTTGTTGAGATCTTCTGATGTATTGTAACCCTGTTTCTTAGCTTTCAGATGGCTTTGGAATTACTGGATTTGGACTTAGGTAGGCTGACTTATGATGTTTGAACCAGAATGCGTTCTGTGAATATGTTTTTCCGATTCTGGTGTAGTATCTTGCATTTTTGAGCTAGTTACACTCAAAACTGGGCTGAGTGACCTTCTGTAATATTGTAACCCTATCTCTTAGCTTCGAAATGGTGGGTCTTGTACCTTCATCCGATAATCGTAGTGCCATTGGTACCAAAACTGCAAAATAACGTCGAAAACTTTTTTTTTCGGGTTAACGCTTAACTACATTTCCGGATTTTTCTGGTTTCCTCTAATGTTTATGTATGCTTATGGAGCCCTATTTTGGTGATATCTGAAATTGGTTTATGACTTGTAAGCGAGTCTTATTGTGTTTATTCGAATAGTTTTAGGGCTTGACTTTCGTTTCCGGTCATTTTCCTAACTAAATTTTGTACTTGAATGACTTTAAACTTAGTGAACGGCTTTTGGAAATGAGATTATTTTTGTATGAGATATTGGGACTGATTTGAGGAAATAATGAAGCCATTAATGGCTGGAAAATAGGTAAACACAAGGGACTTGCTGCCGAAATTTTACTTGAAGGCTAGTTTGATTTACTTGTGACTTGAGCGAAGGGTTTTAGAGTTGTTCATGTTTTTGATACTAACCGCTACCTTTTTCTCCAATTTCATTGTTATTTCTTTGCACTGGTAGCTAATGCGATCAGGCACACGACTTATAGTTAAGTATTAGTTATGCATTTCCTGTACTGGGTTCGTGAAAGTGGGAACCATAATTGTTTCACCTTGGTTATTTTAGTGTTTCTTGGTGACTAAAGCCCAAACTTTTGAGGTATCTGTACTGACACCGGTGAGTGTTCCACTGCCTGCTACCTGTTATTTGAAATATCTGAATATCTGAAATACTTGATTTATGACTGTTGGAGCCAAATACTGTTTTGATAAAATGGAAGCGAGGGTGTACTTTATCATACTCGTTCTTTTGTCTGTTCACATGCCAATTTTGAGTGCGTATCGGAATCTGCTATCTGTATCGGGTATCGGTATCTATATCTGTTCTGATGTCGTTTGGAAACTTGTATCCAACGACCTTTCTGTGACCTCTGAGCTCAACACCTGTGGCCAGTTACTCGAGTCGGGCCGGTAAGGGCCTGGTCGATTAGATAACGAACCACAGTAGTCTGTTTTGAGATTTTTGGGTATTGAAACCCTTGATTCCGGTATACTCGAGTATTACCATTTCTGATCTGATTGGATTTCAGACCCGGTAGGGGTATGTGAGGTGGAAGGAATCGGAGAAAGTGGAGTCTACGGTATTGGTTACTCCTTTAGCGTTGACGGAGTGTCAACTATTATTTGTCAACTATTATTTTGATCAAATTTCGGTGACACGAATGGGAATTTGGCTCCTGAGAGCCACCTGTATCCTTCCTATTTGAATCATTGGTTCCTTTACTTTACTTCTGGCATGTGTACTTGATTTGTTAAATGTGAAATGCCATGATTTTACTGCTATGTGTCTGGTATCTCATTGAGCGCAAACTCACACCTTTCTGTTCCTTTTATTTTCCTTACAGGAAAATAAATACTTTTGGACTGGATTTGATAGTTGGTTGCTGAATTGAGCTAGATGGACAGATCTTTTGTATAGCTCCTTGATTGAAACCCTAGATGTACTTTTGGATCCGTTTCTCTTTTAATTTGGCAAACCGTACCTGTATCCACTTTTGAATAACTTTTGTATGCCCCTTTGGGTTGTATATGCTTAATTTTGAGATGTGAATATTTGCTTGACGTTTGGTTGGGTTTTGACATGTCGGTTACTATTAATGGCCAATTCCGATTTCATTTTTTTTATTTGACATTTTGACTTGTTTACGCGCGGTTGTAAGTTCCGGAACGTATTAGCTCGCTCTAAACTGAACCGTTAGTCCTGGCAAGAGTTGGGCAGACTGTCCGCTAACACCCTTGGTTCGCCTTAGGGGAAGGTGGGGTTGTCACATTGGTAAGTGCTTCCAAATATTGGGTTGAACTGGACACTTGTTGTCAATACTTGATCAATGTAAATACATGAAATGTGATTTGTTTGATTGGGCAAGAGTGTACTTTATCGCACTTGTCCTTATGTGGTATATACTCATTTATTGTTGCAAATAACTTGATATACTTGTACTTGAGTTGAAGTGTGGAGAGGCAGTATGTATCACATTCAATCCGAGTGGGAGGTGCCTCTCATTCCCGTCTCCATACTTTTATTTTGATTCAGTCGATTGGTGATGTCATCTCATCAACATCTTAGAGACCCAAACCCCATTGGCTGGTTAATCGAGTCGAGCCGGCAAGGGTTTGGTTGATTAGATAATGAACCATGGGTAGTTAGTGATGTCGAGTGGAGTGTTATCTCCTCGACTAATCGCTCCTCGACTAATCGGTATATTCGAGTATTACCACCAGTGTTTAGTTGGTGTTTGGTCCCGGTAAGGGGGTTGAATGATGGATGGATTGGAGTTAAGCGAAGTACTACTGAATTGATTACTTTACTTGAAAGTTGACGGAGTGTCAACTAATATTTGATCAAACTCTAGTGAAGCAATGGGAACTTGACTCCTGAGAGCCATCCGTATCCTTATACTTTGAAATAATTATTGTTTATTGGATTATTGTTTCTTTTGAAAAACAAAAGCACTTTATACTCGTTCATTTTGAGATTTGTTATTTGAAGTGTTATTGTTTACTTTTATGAACTTGTTATGCTCGCTCTTTTACTACGTTGATACTTGTACTTTTAAATAATGGTCAACTTGCTATTTGAAATCTCACTGGACTTTTAGCTCATTCCACTCCATTTGTTTTCCTTACAGGGGGTACGAGCGAGGCGTGAGACTTGTCTAGTTTTTTTTTATTTTGCTATTGTACTTGCGTTAACACCCGATTAGGGTTGATTTTACTTGGGTTGTAAATACGTTAACGATTTGGGCGTGTATAAACCTTGTAGCTGGATTTGAACATCAATGTATATGTTAAATTTGAGATTGTTGTTTCATTTCTTCTCTATAGACGCGGTATCTTTCTCGAGTTACGCATGAGTGAGTCTTGACGAGAGTTGGGCAGGCGGTCCTCTAAACCCTAAGGTACGCCCTAGGGGAAGGTGGGGTCGTCACAGATGGTATCGGAGCTCTTATCGAACTCGTGTCGGGAGAGGGTTCTCGGACTGTAGGGATTGGCTTGTTAAGTATGGAACGAATGTCCGTTGTTTGAGATATTAGATATATATGTTGGGTAGAAATATCAAAAGTAGATGATTTACTCTTGGGGACTGGCCAACTCGAGTTGTGAATTATCTTATTTTGAATTATTGTACCTGAGTACCAAAGAGTGATACCGTTATGATAAGTCGATATCTCGAGTAATATTAGAATGAGTATGGATGGCAAAGGCCAATGCACAGGGAATGCAAATAGTCTGAACTTGGGATAGATTGAAGATATTAGGGAGAATTGGAACCCTTAGTATGCAAGTGTACATACCTAGGTATACTTTTTCGAGTTTTGCTTAAGTGTTGTGCTTGAGCAATACTTGAGGTTAATGTTCCATAGGAAATGTGAATTGTTATGACATGTATAGAAAGAAAGTATGTTATTTTCAATGTGTTCTATTATTTTCCACTTTATGATTTGAAAATGGTTTTATCGAACTTTATAACTACTTTCTTTTTCTTATACTTATATCTGCTATTGTTCAAAAGAGGTATGGAGGGTAGGCGGAGTCAAGGACGTGGAACTGCTCGAGGATGTGGTTCTAGCCGTGGCTGTGGGATTAGACAGGCACAAGAACCAGTACGGGAATCGAGAGAGGAAAGAGGTGAAGCAGTTGAACCGTAACTTGGACCCCAGGCCGTAGGGAGGATCAGGTAGCAACCGCGATTCAACAAATGACTAATATCCTGGTCTGTTTGATAGAGCAACAGGATCAAACCCCTGTAAATCAACCTAGGGATCCTGAAATAGAACAGGATAAGGCCCTAGAGAGATTCCAAAAATTTTCTCCTCCTAAGTTCTTGGGAGGACCGGACCCTGAGGGAGCCAAGAGATGGTTGGAAATCATGATCAATATTTTCGCCGCTCTAAATTATGCGGAGGAGAGACATGTGCAATTTGCGGTTTTTCAGTTTGAGGGTTCAGCCAGGGATTGGTGGAATGTGGTTAGAGTTAAGTGGGAAAAAGAAGGAACCGCCTGGACCTGGTTGAACTTTGTGCAGGAGTTTAACGAAAAATACCTCCCACCTATCGTCCAGGAGAAGATAGAGGACGATTTTATTAAACTCCACCAAGGAACTTCGAGTGTAGCTGAGTATGAAACTCAGTTTACGAAATTATTCAAATTTGCTCTCGAACTGATAGCTACGGAGCAAAGGAGGGTACGAAAGTTTGTGTAAAGGCTCAATGTAGAGATACAAGAGGCTTTGGCGGCAGCTCAGATTAATACTTTTACGGAGGTTTTGGAGAAAATCCAGAGAATAGAAATTGCTAGGGCACAAGTAAGAGTTTTTCATGCAAAAAGGAGAGGTACACTTGGTGGAAGTCAGGGGCAAGACCAAGGTGACCTAGATAGGCCATCCTCTAAGATGGGTCGAGGAAATGGTGACGAGGAAATTTCAGGGACACCTAAGGGAATTACTTCAAGAGGGGCCTTAGGTGGAATGGGGCAAGCAAGAGATGCCTCGCAAGGAGGTCAGACCCCAGCCCCTCGAGTATCTTGTGGATATTGTGGGAAATCCAACCACACAGAAGATAATTGCAGGCGAAAGGCATAAAGGTGTTTACGATGTGGAAGTACTGAGCACCAGATCGTCAATTGTCCACTGATTAGTGATACCCAACCAGCCGACGCATCAAAGCCTAAACAACCGAATAGAGGAGGGGATAAATCCAGAGTGCCAGCTATAGTATATGCTTTAGACCACCAAGGTACAATTCATGTTTTCATTTTTCTGGCTACATGTTTGGCTAATAGTGAGATTTGGGAGCTAAAGAATGACATGCAAGAAAAATACCATGAGTTATTTATGGATCTCTGCATGAATTTCGTAAATTCATGACGAAATTCTTTTAAGGGGAAGAGAGTGTGACGACTCGTAAAATTCCTTATATTTTTCTTAAAATTCCTTTTAATTTGGAATTTATTACTTTACAAAAATTTTAATACACATTCACTTCCCCAATAGTTACAAATAATCATAGAAACAAGGGTTTCCTTTTTACTTTCATTGTTACAATAAATTAGGGTTTTTACTCTTTTTCGTAATGTGACTATTCGGTACGGAGTGTGTATCAAATTTGGTGATTAAAAGTGAGTTTTAGATGATATTAAGTGTATGATTAGAAGTGATAATCATAAGTTAGTGAATTATAAGTTAAAACCCTAGTATACGTGATTTAAGAAAAATCGGCTCGAACCGACGGGTATCGTTCACTACCGATTGAATACACCACTTGACCACCATTTCATTGACTTAATCTCATTTTTATTAGAGCCAAAATATCAGCCCATAATCAGCAAGTGATGGCCAAAATTCTTGACTAAGAAAGCCAAGGAAAAGAAAAAAAAAATTGAGGAAGATCTTGGAGTGACACTTGGCGAGCATCTAACAATCTTTGACCAAATTCAAGTCCAAGTTTCTTATCTTTCTTGGACTTCATTTTCTATTCATTTTGCAGCTATGGTGGCCAAAAATTGAGAGAAGAAAAAGGGAGAAAAGAACTTCAATTCCATCTTGGGTTGAGTTTGATTGAGTGAGAAAACAAGAAAACTAAACCGATTAACTCATAAATTGAGAGTTTAGGAAGCTTGGGTAGCTAAATTTCACAAGGAGAGGTGAAGGATATCTCTTGAAGGCCCTTTTATTGAGGTATTATGGCTGACCATACTCTCTCTTTCCCTTAGTCTTGTTTGAGTTATGTAGTAACTTGTATTCTTGCTTTGTGATGCCTAATCTAAGTGATTTTGATGATTGTAGTGGTGAATTTTGAGTTAGGGTTTTGAATTGGTCACTTATAATTCTTGTTGTTGGGATGGTATATGGTGTATATCATCTTGTATAGGAGGTTGTCGTAGTGGTTTAAGTTAGAAATGTGAAGTTTACCTTTTGAATTCTCCAAATTCTAGATTAGAGTATTCATGTGACCCTGTTCTGACCGGCTCTGTTTGACCATGATGGGGGCCGAATTTAGCTTTAGAACAAAACAGAAAAGTTGTAGGGAATGATGTTTTATAGCTGCCTGTAAAATTTCAACTCAATTCAAGCACTGTATCACATGAAAAGACAAAAATACTCCTAACTGCCATAGGTAGAGCACTGTGGACGGTTTTGACATTTCACCAATTTGATCGCATTTTTTTCACCCTGATCCATATCGAATTAGCATTTAACCAAGACACAGAAGTTGTAGTGCTATGTTTTACTTTCCAACGCCCCTAAAAAAGCCTCGATCGGACTTTTGTAGCCTGAGTTATCATCATTTGAATTCAGTACTAACAACCGTACTGACAATGACATTCTGGTTCTGTAATCTGTACTTTTGACCTAGATAAATTGTGAACCGGATTGAGTGGTTTTCATGAAAGTTGTTGACCTTTGTCTTAGCTTCGTAGAAGTACAAAATTCAATGCAATCCGATAAGCGTAGATTCAGTTGTGACCAATACGCTAAAAGACGGCAAACTTGTCATTTTGTTCTTTGCCTTAAACCTTATTTCCACTCACTTTTCTAGCATGGTTTTGTAATTGTATAACCTTTAGCCTATTGAATGGCTATTGTAATGAGATTATTTGTGTGTGATTTTGAGGGCTAATTGAGGAAAAGAATGAAGCAATAAATGACTGGAAAATAGGTAAATACAAAGGGCGTGCTGCCCAAATTTGCACTCGAGGATTAGGTAAGGATTTGAGAACGAATACCACTTGAACCATCTAGGATATTTGCATCTTCTTTTATCGAGATGCATAAGTTAGAATTCGGCCGAAACTTGTACCCTTGAAAAAATGAAATTTACGACTAAAATAAATACGTTTTCTCCATTTCTTTGACTCAAATGGTAGTTCAAAGTATAATTGCTTCAAAGTTTCAAAGTTTTAAGAGCGAGCATGAATTTTTCGAAATTTGATAAGTATCTTGAAAACTATTTAAACGAGTTTCATTTACTTGATTTTCTTGAAACGAAACTCCTATGTTTCGAACTCTAGAGAGTTTTACATTCGTCAATGATATTTTATTGCAGATTTGGACTCCAACCAAGAAGTTGGACCTGAACGTAATTTTTGAAAAGCACTACATTTTGGTGAGTGTTTTCAAATATCGGGTTGAACTGGACACTTGTTGTCAACACTTGATCGATGTAAATACATGATATGTGATTTGTTTGATTGGGCAAGAGTGTACTTTATCGCACTTGACCTAATATGGTATATACTCGTTTATTGTTGCAAATAACTTGATATACTTGTACTTGAGTTGTAAGTGTGGAGCGGCAGTATGTACCACACTCAATCTGAGTGGGAGGTGCCTCTCATTCCCGTCTCCGTACTTTTATTTTGATTCAGTCGATTGGTGATGTTATCTCATCGACATCTTAGGGATCCAAACCCCACTGGCTAGTTAATCGAGTCGAGTCGGCAAGGGCTTGATCGATTAGATAACGAACCATGGGTAGTTAGTGATGTTGAGTTGACAGGTCATCAGCCTGTGCAATAATAATAATAAAAATAGAACCTATCTACCACTAAAAGCAGTCAATAATTAATCCTAGGTACTGGAGCAGGGACTCTAGGTGTGCAATGGGTTACTTGATTCACCCTGTTCCCGAAGAGTTTGCTTATCCCGATATACCAGAATTAATTAATTGACAAAAATTACTAAATAGTAGACAGTGGCAAGTAGGGTCGTCTCCTCAGGGACCGGAGATATCTATCTCTTTCAAAGTCCAATTGCTAAAGGGGGATTTCACTGGAACGCAACTAGAAACAACTAAACAATTTACTAAAAATGAATAAATAACTAGCGCAAATATAGCAGGAATTTAATCAGGAATAAATAAATTCTAGCCAAGGATACAACTACTCAGGCACAGTCCATTCATCCGATCATTGATGCAAGAGAGGTTCACTTAATTTATTAATAGACTAGTTATAGCCATCGAGGAACTCTAATGACCAATTTTTCCTTAATTTATAGGTGACCAAGGTACGACCATTACTCACCCCTAACCAGAAAAGTACTCCTAGGTACGACCGTAGGAATTAATTTTCTAATTGCATTAATAACCAGAATAACCTAGCCCTAATCAATAACACGCTACGAGGGTTATTTAAATTAGATTGCACATTCCCCTAATGTGTAAACACACCAGTTGCCACTAATATTAATCAATCAAACAATTACGGATTTAATTGACTAAATTGGCACGAGATTAATAAATCAAATTGAACATCGGGCCCTTGACATCCAATTAATAAAATAATCCCATGAAAATTAAATCAGGCAACATGCAAATATTAATAGATAAAGGAACACGTGAAAACTAATTAGATCTCACAGATTTTCGGGACTGCGCCGTCGAGTTGACCCTTGACTAGATGAAAGACTTAGCCACGCCGCATAATTAAATCACCACACGGATTAATGGATTGCAAAGGCATTGTTTTGTACTAAAAAGTAAGGAATGAAGGATGTTATCCCGTTGGGGAATATTGTCAAACACCTGGCGTGTGTCAGAGGCCAGTCCAAGGAAAAGAAAGAAAAGCTAAAAACTGAACTAAAGCAAAAGAAAACTAAAAGCGGTCCCCTCCTTTGTACGTTAGCTCCCTATTTAAAGCCAAAGGAAAGATATCCAGTGGTCCCCACCAATTGGCCACAAGCTCCCCCATTTCTTCTTAGTTTCCTTAGGCTTTGTACGTTGCTTTTTCCTTAAGGACCAAAGCCCTTTTCCTTTCCTCCGTGGTCCCCACCGAAGTCAAAGGCCCAAGCCTTCAAGTTCTCTCTGCCAAAGTCCCCCGGTTGTAATCCTCTTGGTCAACAAGAATAAAGGGATGGGAGTCCAGTTCTTTTCAGCACTGTGGCCCTGACCTGTGACTCGCTTGAAGACTCAATTTTCTCCAGAAAATCCCTCATGTTTGGTAGTTTTCTGTTTTATCCCTGAAATAAAGGCCACAACCCAAATATAAGTAGATATCTGCAATTAACACAATATTTGTCAGGGATAGAAGGAGAAATTAATAATAAAATTACTAACAAATTATACCCTATCAATTCCCCCCACACCTAAACCATGCTTGCCCTCAAGCATAAGAAAAGTGGGCAGACCCCAAAAAGTTGACAGTGGTCATCACTCTAATCTACCACATTGCCAAGAGATTCAAGAGGAAATCATATATCGGGCACTAGTAGTTAAAATCCGAGAAACATCCCCCCGGTTAGCCTCTACCACAAACTCCTTCGATTTCCAAATTAACTAGTCTAAGGAAAAGGAATGACACACAGCATTTATCAGCTAATGGTCCAAATATTCACACAAGTCCCCATATTAAGTCCATAAACCAGCAAGCTTCCCTATTATTTATTCTCTCTTTTTTTTTCACTTTGTTTTCTTTTTTTTTTTTCAAATAATATTTGACCCAAGGAGACTTAGTCTCTAGCCGCCGGAGCCTTTTGACGCGAACTCCAACATTTTTAGATGAAGGAGCCCGGTTACTCAGCTTCTACCGCTATACAACCACGTACTCATATAAAGTACCACCTTTTGACGCGAGAAACGACACTTTTAGGTGCCGAACCCCGGTTACTCAGTAGTAACTCATAGCGGAGTACAGTCCAGATTATTCACAGCCAAACACAGCCGAGAACACATAATAACAACACTAAGAACCAAAAATAGGAGCAGCTCGCCTCATTATCGCCAAACATAGAGAACTGGAGTCAATATTGGACCAGTTCACATTAAAATGCCAACAGTCATTCCCAATGCCTAGAAAAATTAACAAAGAAATCACAAGAATCAAGAGTCCGATATTCACCAAGGAGACATCTCGAATCCAACCACACTAACCCGATACATTATATTTAAAAGGAACTTGGCAAAAGTAGAACTAGAGTCAATAAACCAAAATTTTTCTCCCCTTTTTTTTTTTTAGTCACATAGGATTAAAACTAAGAATTAAAACTAGAACTAATAGTCACAAAGAAAGAAAATAAGCAACTAGAATTAAAACTAAAAACTAATAAAACTAGAAACTATTAAAAACCAAAAACTACTAAAACTACTAAAAACTAAGAACTAAAACTAAAAGCTAAAAATTACTAAGAACAAAAAACTACTAAAGACAGAAAACACTAGCACCCCCCCACACCTATAGGACACATTGTCCTCAATGTGACAAATATAAAACAAAAGTGAGAGGGAAATGGACCAAACTTCCCTGAAATCGGGTCAAAGCGGAGGGCGAGGTGGAAACGGAGGTGCAAAGCCTGTATGCATCAGAAACTGCGCCAAATTCTGGGCCATGCCGGCAACATTGGCGTCAACGTTGACCATCCGAGCCTCCAAAGCCTGAACCTGCTCCCGGAGTTGCTGCCATTCAGAAATGCCACGGCGTGGAGGTGGTGCAGAAGATGACGGCCCAGCCGTGTCCTCGGCCGACTCATGAAAGGAAGAGGGGCCTGGTCGGGGCGTAGGGTATGCACCCGGAGCTCGAGGTGGTCCCGGAGGGGTAAACTGGTAGGAACCATCGGGCAATCGCTCGATGACTCCCATCCTCTCAAAGCAATCCACATCCAAGAGCTCCATCTCGAATGCCAAATGTAGGTCATGGTCCTCCAGGTTAAGAACCCCTAGCTCGGTCGCCAAGTGAGTGATAAAGGACCCAAGGATCAGAGGTTTGTTCTTCTTGGTCAAAACCGTCTTGAACTGCGCCGCCAACCAACATCCCAAGTTGACCTTGACGTTGTTCTTCATACTCCAGAGGAAGAAAAACTCGGGGCGAGAGAGTATACCGGAGCTGTCCTTACGCCCTGAGTAGCTGTAGGCTAGGAATCGCTGAACATAACGGGCACTAGGGTCCTTAAGAAAGGAACTCCTAGACCGGGAAGGATCGTAGCGCTCCCCATCGACGGACATTTCCTCCCATACATCATGGTAGCGGGAGAGGAATGGCTCTACGTAGTCACAGGCACTCTCGCTATACTCCCTCGTCTCAGCATACTCACGAGTAATGAACCCGAATGCCAAATTAAATTCGGTAATCGAAAAATTAAATTCCCGACCCATCAGACGGAAGCGAATGACATTAGGTGTCGCAACGGTGAACCTCGAGGGCAACTCAAACTCGAAGGTAGCGTAAAACTCCCGAGTTAGCTCGACAAAGGCGGGGCAAAAGATATCTAGATATGGACGCCACCCGATGGCGGTAAACATCTGTTCGACCTCCTCTCGTATGCCTAGGCCCATCATGGTTAATTTGTCACTAGTCTTACAAGGTATGATACGCCGCTCACAGACTTTAACATATCTCTGCTGATCGGCAGGTCTAGTGAAGGTCAGGTGCCCTCCAAAGTGAGTTGGGGTATCTACCTGAGCACCCCTACCCCTACCCAAACGGGTTCGGACATTAGAAGAGTAAGGTAGATTGGTAGGTGTATTGACAGGGATGGATGCTTGTGGAGGAGGTTGGGACCGAGGGGCTCTAGACCTAGAGGATGATTTCGGTCTCACCATGTCCCCTAACACTCAGCTGGAACAACAAGATACAGGATGTCCAATGCTAAGCGTAATCAGTAATCACTGATTTAATCAACCAGCAAATGGACAATAGAGTCACCCACAATGCATACCAGTTCCCCAACAAAGAAACGGTGGCTCTCAATAACTACAGGATCCCCAACTACTAACCACAACGAGCAACTGGCAGAGTTTATTCAATAAGCACAGGGATTATCCAAGTCACTAAATGGACCAGCAAACGTGGTGCATCCAAAATTTCTAACAAGCAGGCCAATCAATGAAATAGCTATAAAAGAGCAGAGTAAATGTCCCCTATGGGCCCCAATGCACTAGTCACAGTAGAGTATACAATCCCAAACTGGCAAAGTAAGTCAAGCTGGACAGGATTTCAACCCAATATGCAATATCAGAAGTAACTGAAACAAGAACCCCCCTATATCTCACAATTCCTCCAACAATGCAAACAAATAGACCCCCCCCCACGTTAGCAAACGACCGTAGTATTTCAGCTCAACCCAAAATTGCAACAAGTGGCTCCAGATGGCCAATTAAACGCACAATTGCACCCAACCCAAAAGAATTACCAATTCCAGGCAAAATAAACCAACCAGTACCACTGGTGGAAATCACACAATCGAGGACAGGACCTTTACACGGCCAACTCTTGACGAACCCATATAGTACCAAATGATATGGAGAAATTTGGGAACAAGATTCAAATACCTCCACTGGTGCCACTCCAGGCGGCGGATAAAGCAGCGGCAGCGCACGACCGCAGCACCAATGCCGTCGGCTTGGCCTGGTGAAACGCGCGGAAGGGCTGTGGCGTTGGAGCAGATCTGGCGGTGAAGGGAGAGCTGGTGGTGAGTTGGTCGCGTGGCAGCTGTGTCGAAGTGGAGGAAGAGCTCGTGGGTGGCTGGCCTGTGGGAGGGAGCGGCGGCGCCACAGAGGATGGGCCGCGGCCGGCTGGGGTCGCGGACGGCAGTGGGTAGCGGACAGCGGAGGAGCTGTCTAGCGGGCGGCGATTCGGTGGTGCGCAGCGGCGTCGCGTGCAGCAGTGGGCTGCGCGTGGTCGAAGCGCGCGTCGGGAGTGGAAGGCTGGAATGGAAGGCGGCGTGCGCAGAGAACAGGAGAGCAGCGGGGGAGAAAGAAAGAAGAGAGAAAGAAAGAAAGAAAAGAAAGAAAAGAAAAGAAGGAAAAGAAAGTCTTTTTTTTTTTTTTTGTATTCAAAACCTTGTTTCTTCAATTTCCCGAATCTTTATTTCGAAAATCGGAATTTTTGGAAAGAGAATAAAAACCTACGGTTTAAATTTTTTTATTTTATTTTTTTATTTTGTTTTTTTTTATAATCTTTTCTTCATCTTTTAATGAAAGGCATAATAATAATAATAATAATAATAAAATATTTTTTTCAAATCCTTACCTTTCCCGCGAACGTGACGCGGGCGCGTCATGAGAGCAAGAGGGCTCCCAGAAGTTTGAAGTTTCTGATCGTGAGCTTTCTGCACGTCCCCACGCGGGCGCGTCCTGAGTGAAGGTCACCTGCAAATCAGCTAAGACGAAAACGCGATTGAAAACGGGCCTTCAACTCGCGTTTTATAAGTCGCGTGTCCTGTACAAAACTTGCAGGAATGAAAACGCGACTGAAAACGCGCCTTAAACTCGCGTTTTCTAAGTCGCGTTTCCTGCCCAAAACTTGCAGGAATGAAAACGCGACTGTGCAGGTAAACGCGACTTCGAGTCGCGTTTTTGAATCTTGACCCCTTCCTGCACTTCATCACGCGGGCGCGTCAAGCGGAAATGCCACCTACATATCAGCAAAAACGAAACCTGAAACCCGAAATCAGTCGAAATCAAGGGAAATATATTTTTACTGGCACGCGAAATCAAACAAACAATTAAAAGAAACAATTGGGTTGCCTCCCAATGAGCACCTTTCTTTAATGTCTTTGGCTAGACATTGTCCAAAAATTTGCTTAAACTAAGCAAGTCGGATCCTCTAAGTGCATCACCTCCACCCGTTCAGTTGGAACCCCTTCATAATATGGCTTGAGACGATGACCATTCACTACAAATTTCTTCTCAGCTTTCAAACTTTGGATCTCGACTGCACCATAATGGAAGACATTAGTCACAACAAAAGGGCCAATCCAACGAGAACGTAATTTACCTGGAAATAACTGCAATTTGGAGTGGTACAGCAGAACTTTTTGCCCACACTCGAATGTCTTCCTTGAGATCTGTTGGTCATGAAAAATTTTATTTTTCTCCTTATAAATTACCGCATTCTCATAAGCTTCATTGCGAATCTCCTCCAACTCTTGTAATTGTAACTTCCTTTGGATTCCGCCCTTCTCAATATCCATATTGCATTGCTTAACCGCCCAAAATGCTTTATGCTCGAACTCTACTGGAAGATGACACGGCTTACCAAATACCAACCTATAGGGAGACATCCCTATAGGTGTCTTGTATGCCGTCCGATAGGCCCAGAGTGCATCTTCCAACCGTTGACTCCAATCTTTTCTATCGGGGCGCACCATTTTCTCCAAGATGGACTTTATCTCCCGATTCGACACCTCCGCTTGACCATTGGTCTGGGGGTGATACGACGTTGAGACTCTGTGGAGTACACCATACTTGCGAAATAACGCAGCTACGGTTTTGTTGCAGAAGTGCGTTCCCCTATCACTGACAATAGCTCTTGGCATTCCAAATCGCACAAAAATATTAGACCTGATAAAATCTGCAACTACTCTCGAATCATTAGTCCGAGTGGCCTTAGCCTCCACCCATTTAGACACATAATCAACTGCTAGTAAAATATATAGAAAACCAAATGAAGTAGGAAAAGGCCCTATGAAATCTATACCCTAAACATCAAAAATTTCTACAAAAATCATCGGGACTTGGGGCATATGATTTCTACGGGCTATATTACCTACCCTTTGACAGCGATCACATGACTTACAAAACACATAGGCATCCTTAAACAGTGAAGGCCAATAAAATCCACTTTCTAAAACCTTATGAGCAGTCCTCTTGGGCCCAAAATGACCTCCACAGGCAAAAGTATGACAAAAAGCTAAAATCGATTGAAATTCCATTTCACTTACACATCTCCTCATCACCTGATCTGCACATCTCTTCCATAAGTACGGGTCATCCCAGATAAAATACTTGGCGTCGCTCTTCAATTTATCCCTCTTTGATTTTGGCCAACCTGCAGGAAAAATACCTGTTACTAGATAATTGACTAAATCAGCATACCAAGGCAATTGAGAATTTAAGGAAAATAAATGCTCTTCAGGGAATGCATCCTTCAATGGCTCATTAGCCTCCCCAACTGGTATGCGACTCAAATGGTCTGCTACTAGATTTTCTGAGCCTTTCTTGTCCCTTATCTCCAAGTCAAATTCCTGTAGTAGCAATATCCACCTGATAAGCCTCGGTTTGGCATCCTTCTTGGTCATTAGGTACCTCAACGCTGCATGATCAGAAAATACAATTACTTTAGCTCCTAACAAATATGACCTGAATTTTTCTAAAGCAAAAATAACCGCAAGAAGCTCCTTCTCAGTGGTGGAGTAATTCAACTGGGCTCCATTCAAGGCCCGAGATGCGTAATAGATGACATGAGCCGCCTTCCCTACTCTTTGCCCCAGTACAGCCCCAACAGCATGATCACTGGCGTCGCACATGATCTCAAATGGCAAACTCCAATCGGGGGGCTGGATGATTGGGGGTGAAGTCAACAATTCCTTCAGCTTGTCAAAGGCTCTCTCACACTTGTCATCAAACTCGAAGGCTACATCCTTTTGCAAGAGTTGGAACAACGGGGCCCCAATTTTTGAAAAATCCTTGATGAACTTTCGATAAAAACCTGCATGCCCAAGAAAAGAACGCACCTCCCGCACATTTGCGGGGTAAGGTAATGCAGAAATAATGTCTATTTTAGCCTTGTCAACTTCTATGCCCTTAGACGATACAATATGACCCAGGACTATCCCGTGCTCAACCATAAAATGACATTTTTCCCAATTAAGCACGAGATTAGTCTCTATACACCTTATCAGGATCAATTTCAGGTTATCTAAACACGTATCAAAACTATCACCATACACACTGAAATCATCCATGAAAACTTCTATTATTTTCTCAACATACTCCGAAAAAATGCTTACCATACATCTTTGGAAAGTCGCAGGTGCATTGCACAACCCGAATGGCATTCGTCTGTAGGCAAAGGTCCCGAACGGGCACGTGAAGGTTGTCTTCTCTTGATCCTCTGGGGAAATTGCTATCTGAAAGTATCCTGAAAATCCATCCAAAAAGCAATAATAAGCTCTACAAGCTAAACGCTCAACCATTTGGTCAATGAAAGGGAGAGGGAAATGGTCCTTTTTGGTGACGGCGTTTAGCCTACGGTAGTCAATACATTGCCTCCATCCAGTGGGCTTCCGCACTGGCACGAGCTCACCGGTTTGGTTAGCCTCTACCGTCACTCCCGCCTTCTTTGGGACTACCTGAACTGGGCTCACCCAGTGACTATCTGATATTGCAAAAATAATCCCCACATCTAGCAATTTTAGAATTTCTTTCTTTACCACTTCCATCATGAGGGGGTTGAGCCTTCTTTGAGCTTGCCTAACAGGTTTGGCATCATCTTCTAGTCTAATCCGGTGCATACAGATGGCCGGGCTGATCCCCTTGATGTCTGCGATGGTCCATCCTATTGCCTCTTTATGCTCTCTAAGGACCCGGATCAGTTTCTCCTCCTGGGTTTTTGACAGTGCCGATGAGATAATCACCGGGAGTGTCTCATTATCACCCGGATATGCATATTTCAGGTGCTCTGGTAGGGGTTTCAACTCCAATTCAGGTGCCTGCACCACAGATGGCAATACCCTTTGGTGAGGTTCAGGGATAAAAATAGGTGATACTTCGTACCTTTTTGTGGTGGTCGGCAATGAGTGTAATGCACCTATCGTGCATTTTAGATCCTCGCTCCACTCCACCTCAGGAGTTGTCTCCAACTCGAGGTGCTTGGTTAAAACCACCTCCAACTCATCCCTGCCAACAGTTTCAAACACTTCCTGCACTACAGGGTCAATAGCACTCACAGAGAAAACTGAACTAAAGTTGGAGTTTGAGGGATATTTCATGGTATCAAAAATATTAAAATGCACAATTTCCCCATCAAATTCCATGGATAAGGTACCTTTGTTAACATCAATTTTTGTCTGTGCTGTGCTCATAAAGGGTCTACCTAACAACAAAGGTGAGGGGTCGGGGGAGTGGTCATCATCCATATCAAGTACATAAAAATCAGCTGGAAACACCAAATCATTAACTTTCACCAACACATCTTCAACTAACCCATCAGGATATGCATTAGTTCGGTCAGTTAATTGAATAATTATTCCAGTTTCCTTTAATGGACCCAATTTTAGAGAAGCATAGATAGATTTAGGCATGACATTAATTGATGCTCCCAGATCCAACATTGCCCTCCTGATCACAGTATTGCCTATCCTACAGGGAATAGTAAACATACCTGGGTCCCCGCACTTTGGTGGAAGCTTCCTCTGTAGGACCGCCGACACATTCTCCCCAACAATGATCCTTTCATCCCCCCTCAATCGCCTTCGGTTAACACACAAGTCCCTTAGGAACTTGGCATATTTTGGTACTTGTTTGATGGCGTCTAAGAGGGGGATATTTATCTCAACCTTGCGAAAAACCTCCAAGATCTCCTTCTCCTTATCCTGTTTCTTCGACTTTTCCAACCTGCTAGGAAAAGGAGGCGGGTTAGTTTTAACTGTAATTATTGGGTCATGAAGTACCTTTGGATCTGCATCATTACTGTCCTCCCTTTCAAGCTCATTTTCGATCTTCTCTTCATCCTTGTCCTTAGGAATCACAGGTTCAGGCCATTGAATTTCTTTCCCACTCCTTAGGGCCATTGCACTCACGTTCTTCGGATTCAACTCCGGTTGAGATGGCAGCTTCCCTTGGTTCTGGGACTCCAAACGGTTAATTCTGGTGGCCATTTGACTTATCTGATTCCTTATGTCCTGCATTTCGGAGTCCGTCCTTTGCTGATTTTGCATAATAGCTGCCTCCGTCCTTTGCTGATTTTGCGCCATGGTTGTCATCATTTGTTTCAGCATCTCCTCCGTAGATGAAACAGATTGAGGGGGCGGAGGTGGTCGGGGTTGGTATTGCTGCTGGTACCCTGGTGGCTTATTTGGCACAAAGTTAGACTGCCTATTCGGCGTGAAATTGGGTTGCCTATTCCCTCCATAACTGAGGTTGGGATGATCTCTCCACCCGGGATTGTAGGTGCTTGAGTAAGGGTCATACTGCTTCCTTGGCGCGGGCGCGTGATCAGTCATGTTCACCTGTTCTACAGTTTCTTCCTGAATCATTGGGCACATGTCTGCAGAGTGACCTATACCAGTGCAAATCCAACATACCCTGTCTTGTGATGCATTTCTCACAGCCTGTTGCCTAACAAACGCAGTCAACTCATTTAGCTGCTGCTGTATAGAAGGTGTCTCTACCTCATTCACCCTACGTATTGGAACATCCTCCCTTGTACTGAATTGCTGTGAATTCTCTGCCATCCCCTCTATTAACTCCCGTGCTTCCTGAGGGGTTTTATTCACCAGTGCCCCTCCACTTGCAGCATCAATGATGCTACTGTCTCTAAAAAGGAGCCCCTCATAAAAATATTGTATGATCAACTGCTCACTTATTTGGTGTTGGGGGCACCTGCGCAACAAGTTCTTATACCGTTCCCAATATTCGTAAAGTGACTCCCCTGGATGCTGCTTGATCCCACAAATTTCTTTCCTTAGACTCGCAGCCCTGGATGCAGGAAAATATTTATCCAAAAATTTTTTCTTCAATTGGCCCCACGTGGTGATGCTACCTGGTGACAGGTAGTACAACCAGTCCTTCGCAGAATCTCTCAATGAGAAGGGGAATGCCCTCATTTTTATCTGCTCTTCTGTGATTTCCGGGGGTTTCATACTATTGCACACTACATCAAACTCCTGCAGATGCTTATACGGCTCTTCACCTTGTAAACCATGAAAAGAGGGTAAAAGTTGAATCAGACCAGATTTTAGTTCAAATGGGATGTTGTCATTTAAAGCGGGGAAAGTAATGCATAAAGGCTGCTGAGTTAAATCAGGAGCAGCCAACTCCCTTAATGTTTGTGCATTAGCCATTGGGATTTCTTCCTGTTCTGAGTCACTCGAAGTGTCACCAAATGAATCTGCTGGTTCAACTTCTTGCCCAAGTCTCTGAGATGTAGCACTAGAGTGCACCTCTCGGAGCTGTCTGGTCTCTTTTCTTGTCCTACGCGCAGTCTTCTCTACCTCAGGGTCAAAAACCAAATTACCTGTACGAGAAGATCGCGGCATACACTAGAAAAATACCAGAAAATTAGAGCAGAAATGAACTTAATAAAGAAACAAATAATAACGCCAGTCCCCGGCAACGGCGCCAAAAATTGACAGGTCGTCAGCCTGTGCAATAATAATAATAAAAATAGAACCTAGCTACCACTAAAAGCAGTCAATAATTAATCCTAGGTACTGGAGCAGGGACTCTAGGTGTGCAATGGGTTACTTGATTCACCCTGTTCCCGAAGAGTTTGCTTATCCCGATATACCAGAATTAATTAATTGATAAAAATTACTAAATAGTAGACAGTGGCAAGTAGGGTCGTCTCCTCAGGGACCGGAGATATCTGTCTCTTTCAAAGTCCAATTGCTAAAGAGGGATTTCACTGGAACGCAACTAGAAACAACTAAACAATTTACTAAAAATGAATAAATAACTAGCGCAAATATAGCAGGAATTTAATCAGGAATAAATAAATTCTAGCCAAGGATACAACTACTCAGGCACAGTCCATTCATCCGATCATTGATGCAAGAGAGGTTCACTTAATTTATTAATAGACTAGTTATAGCCATCGAGGAACTCTAATGACCAATTTTTCCTTAATTTATAGGTGACCAAGGTACGACCATTACTCACCCCTAACCAGAAAAGTACTCCTAGGTACGACCGTAGGAATTAATTTTCTAATTGCATTAATAACCAGAAAAACCTAGCCCTAATCAATAACACACTACGAGGGTTATTTAAATTAGATTGCACATTCCCCTAATGTGTAAACACACCAGTTGCCACTAATATTAATCAATCAAACAATTACGGATTTAATTGACTAAATTGGCACGAGATTAATAAATCAAATTGAACATCGGGCCCTTGACATCCAATTAATTAAATAATCCCATGAAAATTAAATCAGGCAACATGCAAATATTAATAGATAAAGGAACACGTGAAAACTAATTAGATCTCACAGATTTTCGGGACTGCGCCGTCGAGTTGACCCTTGACTAGATGAAAGACTTAGCCACGCCGCATAATTAAATCACCACACGGATTAATGGATTGCAAAGGCATTGTTTTGTACTAAAAAGTAAGGAATGAAGGATGTTATCCCGTTGGGGAATATGGTCAAACACCTGGCGTGTGTCAGAGGCCAGTCCAAGGAAAAGAAAGAAAAGCTAAAAACTGAACTAAAGCAAAAGAAAACTAAAAGCGGTCCCCTCCTTTGTACGTTAGCTCCCTATTTAAAGCCAAAGGAAAGATATCCAGTGGTCCCCACCAATTGGCCACAAGCTCCCCCATTTCTTCTTAGTTTCCTTAGGCTTTGTACGTTGCTTTTTCCTTAAGGACCAAAGCCCTTTTCCTTTCCTCCGTGGTCCCCACAGAAGTCAAAGGCCCAAGCCTTCAAGTTCTCTCTGCCAAAGTCCTCCGGTTGTAATCCTCTTGGTCAACAAGAATAAAGGGATGGGAGTCCAGTTCTTTTCAGCACTGTGGCCCTGACCTGTGACTCGCTTGAAGACTCAATTTTCTCCAGAAAATCCCTCATGTTTGGTAGTTTTCTGTTTTATCCCTGAAATAAAGGCCACAACCCAAATATAAGTAGATATCTGCAATTAACACAATATTTGTCAGGGATTGAAGGAGAAATTAATAATAAAATTACTAACAAATTATACCATATCAATTCCCCCCACACCTAAACCATGCTTGCCCTCAAGCATAAGAAAAGTGGGCAGACCCCAAAAAGTTGACAGTGGTCATCACTCTAATCTACCACATTGCCAAGAGATTCAAGAGGAAATCATATATCGGGCACTAGTAGTTAAAATCCGAGAAACATCCCCCCGGTTAGCCTCTACCACAAACTCCTTCGATTTCCAAATTAACTAGTCTAAGGAAAAGAAATGACACACAACATTTATCAGCTAATGGTCCAAATATTCACACAAGTCCCCATATTAAGTCCATAAACCAGCAAGCTTCCCTATTATTTATTCTCTCTTTTTTTTTCACTTTGTTTTCTTTTTTTTTTTCAAATAATATTTGACCCAAGGAGACTTAGTCTCTAGCCGCCGGAGCCTTTTGACGCGAACTCCAACATTTTTAGATGAAGGAGCCCGGTTACTCAGCTTCTACCGCTATACAACCACGTACTCATATAAAGTACCACCTTTTGACGCGAGAAACGACACTTTTAGGTGCCGAACCCCGGTTACTCAGTAGTAACTCATAGCGGAGTACAGTCCAGATTATTCACAGCCAAACACAGCCGAGAACACATAATAACAACACTAAGAACCAAAAATAGGAGCAGCTCGCCTCATTATCGCCAAACATAGAGAACTGGAGTCAATATTGGACCAGTTCACATTAAAATGCCAACAGTCATTCCCAATGTCTAGAAAAATTAACAAAGAAATCACAAGAATCAAGCAGTCCGATATTCACTAAGGAGACATCTCGAATCCAACCACACTAACCCGATACATTATATTTAAAAGGAACTTGGCAAAAGTAGAACTAGAGTCAATAAACCAAAATTTTTCTCCCCCTTTTTTTTTTTTAGTCACATAGGATTAAAATTAAAACTAGAACTAATAGTCACAAAGAAAGAAAATAAGCAACTAGAATTAAAACTAAAAACTAATAAAACTAGAAACTATTAAAAACCAAAAACTACTAAAACTACTAAAAACTAAGAACTAAAACTGAAAGCTAAAAATTACTAAGAACTAAAAACTACTAAAGAGGAAAACACTAGCACCCCCCCACACCTATAGGACATATTGTCCTCAATGTGACAAATATAAAACAAAAGTGAGAGGGAAATGGACCAAACTTCCCTGAAATCGGGTCAAAGCGGAGGGCGAGGTGGAAACGGAGGTGCAAAGCCTGTATGCATCAGAAACTGCGCCAAATTCTGGGTCATGCCGGCAACATTGGCGTCAACGTTGACCATCCAAGCCTCCAAAGCCTGAACCTGCTCCTGGAGTTGCTGCCATTCAGAAATGCCACGGCGTGGAGGTGGTGCAGAAGATGACGGCCCAGCCGTGTCCTCGGCCGACTCATGAAAGGAAGAGGGGCCTGGTCGGGGCGTAGGGTATGCACCCGGAGCTCGAGGTGGTCCCGGAGGGGTAAACTGGTAGGAACCATCGGGCAATCGCTCGATGACTCCCATCCTCTCAAAGCAATCCACATCCAAGAGCTCCATCTCGAATGCCAAATGTAGGTCATGGTCCTCCAGATTAAGAACCCCTAGCTCGGTCGCCAAGTGAGTGATAAAGGACCCAAGGATCAGAGGTTTGTTCTTCTTGGTCAAAACCGTCTTGAACTGCGCCGCCAACCAACATCCCAAGTTGACCTTGACGTTGTTCTTCATACTCCAGAGGAAGAAAAACTCGGGGCGAGAGAGTATACCGGAGCTGTCCTTGCGCCCTGAGTAGCTGTAGGTTAGGAATCGCTGAACATAGCGGGCACTAGGGTCCTTAAGAAAGGAACTCCTAGACCGGGAAGGATCGTAGCGCTCCCCATCGACGGACATTTCCTCCCATACATCATGGTAGCGGGAGAGGAATGGCTCTACGTAGTCACAGGCACTCTCGCTATACTCCCTCGTCTCAGCATACTCACGAGTAATGAACCCGAATGCCAAATTAAATTCGGTAATCGAAAAATTAAATTCCCGACCCATCAGACGGAAGCGAATGACATTAGGTGTCGCAACGGTGAACCTCGAGGGCAACTCAAACTCGAAGGTAGCGTAAAACTCCCGAGTTAGCTCGACAAAGGCGGGGCAAAAGATATCTAGATATGGACGCCACCCGATGGCGGTAAACATCTGTTCGACCTCCTCTCGTATGCCTAGGCCCATCATGGTTAATTTGTCACTAGTCTTACAAGGTATGATATGCCGCTCACAGACTTTAACATATCTCTGCTGATCGGCAGGTCTAGTGAAGGTCAGGTGCCCTCCAAAGTGAGTTGGGGTATCTACCTGAGCACCCCTACCCCTACCCAAACGGGTTCGGACATTAGAAGAGTAAGGTAGATTGGTAGGTGTATTGACAGGGATGGATGCTTGTGGAGGAGGTTGGGACCGAGGGGCTCTAGACCTAGAGGATGATTTCGGTCTCACCATGTCCCCTAACACTCAGCTGGAACAACAAGATACAGGATGTCCAATGCTAAGCGTAATCAGTAATCACTGATTTAATCAACCAGCAAATGGACAATAGAGTCACCCACAATGCATACCAGTTCCCCAACAAAGAAACGGTGGCTCTCAATAACTACAGGATCCCCAACTACTAACCACAACGAGCAACTGGCAGAGTTTATTCAATAAGCACAGGGATTATCCAAGTCACTAAATGGACCAGCAAACGTGGTGCATCCAAAATTTCTAACAAGCAGGCCAATCAATGAAATAGCTATAAAAGAGCAGAGTAAATGTCCCCTATGGGCCCCAATGCACTAGTCACAGTAGAGTATACAATCCCAAACTGGCAAAGTAAGTCAAGCTGGACAGGATTTCAACCCAATATGCAATATCAGAAGTAACTGAAACAAGAACCCCCTATATCTCACAATTCCTCCAACAATGCAAACAAATAGACCCCCCCACATTAGCAAACGACCGTAGTATTTCAGCTCAACCCAAAATTGCAACAAGTGGCTCCAGATGGCCAATTAAACGCACAATTGCACCCAACCCAAAAGAATTAGCAATTCCAGGCAAAATAAACCAACCAGTACCACTGGTGGAAATCACACAATCGAGGACAGGACCTTCACACGGCCAACTCTTGACGAACCCATATAGTACCAAATGATATGGAGAAATTTGGGAACAAGATTCAAATACCTCCACTGGTGCCACTCCAGGCAGCGGATAAAGCAGCGGCAGCGCACGACCGCAGCACCAATGCCGTCGGCTTGGCCTGGTGAAACGCGCGGAAGGGCTGTGGCGTTGGAGCAGATCTGGCGGTGAAGGGAGAGCTGGTGGTGAGTTGGTCGCGTGGCAGCTGTGTCGAAGTGGAGGAAGAGCTCGTGGGTGGCTGGCCTGTGGGAGGGAGCGGCGGCGCCACAGAGGATGGGCCGCGGTCGGCTGGGGTTGCGGACGGCAGTGGGTAGCGGACAGCGGAGGCGCTGTCTGGCGGGCGGCGATTCGGTGGTGCGCAGCGGCGTCGCGTGCAGCAGTAGGCTGCGCGTGGTCGAATCGCGCGTCGGGAGTGGAAGGCTGGAATGGAAGGCGGCGTGCGCAGAGAACAGGAGAGCAGCGGGGGAGAAAGAAAGAAAGAAAAGAAAAGAAGGAAAAGAAAGTCTTTTTTTTTTTTGTATTCAAAACCTTGTTTCTTCAATTTCCCGAATCTTTATTTCGAAAATCGGAATTTTTGGAAAGAGAATAAAAACCTACGGTTTAAAATTTTTTATTTTATTTTTTTATTTTGTTTTTATTTTGTTTTTTTTATAATCTTTTCTTCGTCTTTTAATGAAAGGCATAATAATAATAATAATAATAATAATAAAATATTTTTTTCAAATCCTTACCTTTCCCGCGAACGTGACGCGGGCGCGTCATGAGAGCAAGAGGGCTCCCAGAAGTTTGAAGTTTCTGATCGTGAGCTTTCTGCACGTCCCCACGCGGGCGCGTCCTGAGTGAAGGTCACCTGCAAATCAGCTAAGACGAAAACGCGATTGAAAACGGGTTTATAAGTCGCGTTTTATAAGTCGCGTGTCCTGTACAAAACTTGCAGGAATGAAAACGCGACTGAAAACGCGCCTTCAACTCGCGTTTTATAAGTCGCGTGTCCTGTACAAAACTTGCAGGAATGAAAACGCGACTGTGCAGGTAAACGCGACTTCGAGTCGCGTTTTTGAATCTTGACCCCTTCCTACACTTCATCACGCGGGCGCGTCAAGCGGAAATGCCACCTACATATCAGCAAAAACGAAACCTGAAACCCGAAATCAGTCGAAATCAAGGGAAATATATTTTTACTGGCACGCGAAATCAAACAAACAATTAAAAGAAACAATTGGGTTGCCTCCCAATGAGCGCCTTTCTTTAATGTCTTTGGCTAGACATTGTCCAAAAATTTGCTTAAACTAAGCAAGTCGGATCCTCCAAGTGCATCACCTCCACCCGTTCAGTTGGAACCCCTTCATAATACGGCTTGAGACGATGACCATTCACTACAAATTTCTTCTCAGCTTTCAAACTTTGGATCTCGACTGCACCATAATGGAAGACATTAGTCACAACAAAAGGGCCAATCCAGCGAGAACGTAATTTACCTGGAAATAACTGCAATTTGGAGTGGTACAGCAGAACTTTTTGCCCACACTCGAATGTCTTCCTTGAGATCTGTTGGTCATGAAAAATTTTATTTTTCTCCTTATAAATTACCGCATTCTCATAAGCTTCATTGCGAATCTCCTCCAACTCTTGTAATTGTAACTTCCTTTGGATTCCGCCCTTCTCAATATCCATATTGCATTGCTTAACCGCCCAAAATGCTTTATGCTCGAACTCTACTGGAAGATGACACGGCTTACCAAATACCAACCTATAGGGAGACATCCCTATAGGTGTCTTGTATGCCGTCCGATAGGCCCAGAGTGCATCTTCCAACCGTTGACTCCAATCTTTTCTATCGGGGCGCACCATTTTCTCCAAGATGGACTTTATCTCCCGATTCGACACCTCCGCTTGACCATTGGTCTGGGGGTGATACGACGTTGAGACTCTGTGGAGTACACCATACTTGCGAAATAACGCAGCTACGGTTTTGTTGCAGAAGTGCGTTCCCCTATCACTGACAATAGCTCTTGGCATTCCAAATCGTACAAAAATATTAGACCTGATAAAATCTGCAACTACTCTCGAATCATTAGTCCGAGTGGCCTTAGCCTCCACCCATTTAGACACATAATCAACTGCTAGTAAAATATATAGAAAACCAAATGAAGTAGGAAAAGGCCCCATGAAATCTATACCCTAAACATCAAAAATTTCTACAAAAATCATCGGGACTTGGGGCATATGATCTCTACGGGCTATATTACCTACCCTTTGACAGCGATCACATGACTTACAAAACACATAGGCATCCTTAAACAGTGAAGGCCAATAAAATCAACTTTCTAAAACCTTATGAGCAGTCCTCTTGGGCCCAAAATGACCTCCACAGGCAAAAGTATGACAAAAAGCTAAAATCGATTGAAATTCCATTTCACTTACACATCTCCTCATCACCTGATCTGCACATCTCTTCCATAAGTACGGGTCATCCCAGATAAAATACTTGGCGTCGCTCTTCAATTTATCCCTCTTTGATTTTGGCCAACCTGCAGGAAAAATACCTGTTACTAGATAATTGACTAAATCAGCATACCAAGGCAATTGAGAATTTAAGGAAAATAAATGCTCTTCAGGGAATGCATCCTTCAATGGCTCATTAGCCTCCCCAACTGGTATGCGACTCAAATGGTCTGCTACTAGATTTTCTGAGCCTTTCTTGTCCCTTATCTCCAAGTCAAATTCCTGTAGTAGCAATATCCACCTGATAAGCCTCGGTTTGGCATCCTTCTTGGTCATTAGGTACCTCAACGCTGCATGATCAGAAAATACAATTACTTTAGCTCCTAACAAATATGACCTGAATTTTTCTAAAGCAAAAATAACCGCAAGAAGCTCCTTCTCAGTGGTGGAGTAATTCAACTGGGCTCCATTCAAGGCCCGAGATGCGTAATAGATGACATGAGCCGCCTTCCCTACTCTTTGCCCCAGTACAGCCCCAACAGCATGATCACTGGCGTCGCACATGATCTCAAATGGCAAACTCCAATCGGGGGGCTGGATGATTGGGGGTGAAGTCAACAATTCCTTCAGCTTGTCAAAGGCTCTCTCACACTTGTCATCAAACTCGAAGGCTACATCCTTTTGCAAGAGTTGGAACAACGGGGCCCCAATTTTTGAAAAATCCTTGATGAACTTTCGATAAAAACCTGCATGCCCAAGAAAAGAACGCACCTCCCGCACATTTGCGGGGTAAGGTAATGCAGAAATAATGTCTATTTTAGCCTTGTCAACTTCTATGCCCTTAGACGATACAATATGACCCAGGACTATCCCGTGCTCAACCATAAAATGACATTTTTCCCAATTAAGCACGAGATTAGTCTCTATACACCTTATCAGGATCAATTTCAGGTTATCTAAACACGTATCAAAACTATCACCATACACACTGAAATCATCCATGAAAACTTCTATTATTTTCTCAACATACTCCGAAAAAATGCTTACCATACATCTTTGGAAAGTCGCAGGTGCATTGCACAACCCGAATGGCATTCGTCTGTAGGCAAAGGTCCCGAACGGGCACGTGAAGGTTGTCTTCTCTTGATCCTCTGGGGAAATTGCTATCTGAAAGTATCCTGAAAATCCATCCAAAAAGTAATAATAAGCTCTACAAGCTAAACGCTCAACCATTTGGTCAATGAAAGAGAGAGGGAAATGGTCCTTTTTGGTGACGGCGTTTAGCCTACGGTAGTCAATACATTGCCTCCATCCAGTGGGCTTCCGCACTGGCACGAGCTCACCGGTTTGGTTAGCCTCTACCGTCACTCCCGCCTTCTTTGGGACTACCTGAACTGGGCTCACCCAGGGACTATTTGATATTGCAAAAATAATCCCCACATCTAGCAATTTTAGAATTTCTTTCTTTACCACTTCCATCATGAGGGGGTTGAGCCTTCTTTGAGCTTGCCTAACAGGTTTGGCATCATCTTCTAGTCTAATCCGGTGCATACAGATGGCCGGGCTGATCCCCTTGATGTCTGCGATGGTCCATCCTATTGCCTCTTTATGCTCTCTAAGGACCCGGATCAGTTTCTCCTCCTGGGTTTTTGACAGTGCCGATGAGATAATCACCGGGAGTGTCTCATTATCACCCGGATATGCATATTTCAGGTGCTCTGGTAGGGGTTTCAACTCCAATTCAGGTGCCTGCACCACAGATGGCAATACCCTTTGGTGAGGTTCAGGGATAAAAATAGGTGATACTTCGTACCTTTTTGTGGTGGTCGGCAATGAGTGTAATGCACCTATCGTGCATTTTAGATCCTCGCTCCACTCCACCTCAGGAGTTGTCTCCAACTCGAGGTGCTTGGTTAAAATCACCTCCAACTCATCCCTGCCAACAGTTTCAAACACTTCCTGCACTACAGGGTCAATAGCACTCACAAAGAAAACTGAACTAAAGTTGGAGTTTGAGGGATATTTCATGGTATCAAAAATATTAAAATGCACAATTTCCCCATCAAATTCCATGGATAAGGTACCTTTGTTAACATCAATTTTTGTCTGTGCTGTGCTCATAAAGGGTCTACCTAACAACAAAGGTGAGGGGTCGGGGGAGTGGTTATCATCCATATCAAGTACATAAAAATCAGCTGGAAACACCAAATCATTAACTTTCACCAACACATCTTCAACTAACCCATCAGGATATGCATTAGTTCGGTCAGCTAATTGAATAATTATTCCAGTTTCCTTTAATGGACCCAATTTTAGAGAAGCATAGATAGATTTAGGCATGACATTAATTGATGCTCCCAGATCTAACATTGCCCTCCTGATCACAGTATTGCCTATCCTACAGGGAATAGTAAACATACCTGGGTTCCCGCACTTTGGTGGAAGCTTCCTCTGTAGGACCGCCGACACATTCTCCCCAACAATGATCCTTTCATCCCCCCTCAATCGCCTTCGGTTAACACACAAGTCCCTTAGGAACTTGGCATATTTTGGTACTTGTTTGATGGCGTCTAAGAGGGGGATATTTATCTCAACCTTGCAAAAAACCTCCAAGATCTCCTTCTCCTTATCCTGTTTCTTCGACTTTTCCAACCTGCTAGGAAAAGGAGGCGGGTTAGTTTTAACTGTAATTATTGGGTCATGAAGTACCTTTGGATCTGCATCATTGCTGTCCTCCCTTTCAAGCTCATTTTCAGTCTTCTCTTCATCCTTGTCCTTAGGAATCACAGGTTCAGGCCCTTGAATTTCTTTCCCACTCCTTAGGGTCATTGCGCTCACGTTCTTCGGATTCAACTCCGGTTGAGATGGCAGCTTCCCTTGGTTCTGGGACTCCAAACGGTTAATTCTGGTGGCCATTTGACTTATCTGATTCCTTATGTCCTGCATTTCGGAGTCCGTCCTTTGCTGATTTTGCATAATAGCTGCCTCCGTCCTTTGCTGATTTTACGCCATGGTTGTCATCATTTGTTTCAGGATCTCCTCCGTAGATGAACCAGATTGAGGGGGCGGAGGTGGTCGGGGTTGGTATTGCTGCTGGTACCCTGGTGGCTTATTTGGCACAAAGTTAGACTGCCTATTCGGCGTGAAATTGGGTTGCCTATTCCCTCCATAACTGAGGTTGGGATGATCTCTCCACCCGGGGTTGTAGGTGCTTGAGTAAGGGTCATACTGCTTCCTTGGCGCGGGCGCGTGATCAGTCATGTTCACCTGTTCTACAGTTTCTTCCTGAATCATTGGGCACATGTCTGCAGAGTGACCTATACCAGTGCAAATCCCGCATACCCTGTCTTGTGATGCATTTCTCACAGCCTGTTGCCTAACAAACGCAGTCAACTCATTTAGCTGCTGCTGTATAGAAGGTGTCTCTACCTCATTCACCCTACGTATTGGAACATCCTCCCTTGTACTGAATTGCTGTGAATTCTCTGCCATCCCCTCTATTAACTCCCGTGCTTCCTGAGGGGTTTTATTCACCAGTGCCCCTCCACTTGCAGCATCAATGATGCTCCTGTCTCTAAAAAGGAGCCCCTCATAAAAATATTGTATGATCAACTGCTCACTTATTTGGTGTTGGGGGCACCTGCGCAATAAGTTCTTATACCGTTCCCAATATTCGTAAAGTGACTCCCCTGGATGCTGCTTGATCCCACAAATTTCTTTCCTTAGACTCGCAGCCTTGGATGCAGGAAAATATTTATCCAAAAATTTTTTCTTCAATTGGCCCCACGTGGTGATGCTACCTGGTGACAGGTAGTACAGCCAGTCCTTCGCAGAATCCCTCCATGAGAAGGGGAATGCCCTCATTTTTATCTGCTCTTCTGTGATTCCCGGGGGTTTCATACTATTGCACACTACATCAAACTCCTGCAGATGCTCATACGGCTCTTCACCTGGTAAACCATGAAAAGAGGGTAAAAGCTGAATCAGACCAGATTTTAGTTCAAATGGGATGTTGTCATTTAAAGCGGGGAAAGTAATACATAAAGGCTGCTGAGTTAAATCAGGAGCAGCCAACTCCCTTAATGTTTGTGCATTAGCCATTGGGATTTCTTCCTGTTCTGAGTCACTCGAAGTGTCACCAAATGAATCTGCTGGTTCAACTTCTTGCCCAAGTCTCTGAGATGTAGCACTGGAGTGCACCTCTCGGAGCTGTCTGGTCTCTTTTCTTGTCCTACGCGCAGTCTTCTCTACCTCAGGGTCAAAAACCAAATTACCTGTACGAGAAGATCGCGGCATACACTAGAAAAATACCAGAAAATTAGAGCAGAAATGAACTTAATAAAGAAACAAATAATAACGCCAGTCCCCGGCAACGGCGCAAAAAATTGACAGGTCATCAGCCTGTGCAATAATAATAATAAAAATAGAACCTAGCTACCACTAAAAGCAGTCAATAATTAATCCTAGGTACTGGAGCAGGGACTCTAGGTGTGCAATGGGTTACTTGATTCACCCTGTTCCCGAAGAGTTTGCTTATCCCGATATACCAGAATTAATTAATTGACAAAAATTACTAAATAGTAGACAGTGGCAAGTAGGGTCGTCTCCTCAGGGACCGGAGATATCTGTCTCTTTCAAAGTCCAATTGCTAAAGAGGGATTTCACTGGAACGCAACTAGAAACAACTAAACAATTTACTAAAAATGAATAAATAACTAGCGCAAATATAGCAGGAATTTAATCAGGAATAAATAAATTCTAGCCAAGGATACAACTACTCAGGCACAGTCCATTCATCCGATCATTGATGCAAGAGAGGTTCACTTAATTTATTAATAGACTAGTTATAGCCATCGAGGAACTCTAATGACCAATTTTTTCTTAATTTATAGGTGACCAAGGTACGACCATTACTCACCCCTAACCAGAAAAGTACTCCTAGGTACGACCGTAGGAATTAATTTTCTAATTGCATTAATAACCAGAAAAACCTAGCCCTAATCAATAACACGCTACGAGGGTTATTTAAATTAGATTGCACATTCCCCTAATGTGTAAACACACCAGTTGTCACTAATATTAATCAATCAAACAATTACGGATTTAATTGACTAAATTGGCACGAGATTAATAAATCAAATTGAACATCGGGCCCTTGACATCCAATTAATTAAATAATCCCATGAAAATTAAATCAGGCAACATGCAAATATTAATAGATAAAGGAACACGTGAAAACTAATTAGATCTCACAGATTTTCGGGACTGCGCTGTCGAGTTGACCCTTGACTAGATGAAAGACTTAGCCACGCCGCATAATTAAATCACCACACGGATTAATGGATTGCAAAGGCATTGTTTTGTACTAAAAAGTAAGGAATGAAGGATGTTTTACCGTTGGGAAATATTGTCAAACACCTGGCGTGTGTTAGAGGCCAGTCCAAGGAAAAGAAAGAAAAGCTAAAAACTGAACTAAAGCAAAAGAAAACTAAAAGCGGTCCCCTCCTTTGTACGTTAGCTCCCTATTTAAAGCCAAAGGAAAGATATCCAGTGGTCCCCACCAATTGTCCACAAGCTCCCCCATTTCTTCTTAGTTTCCTTAGGCTTTGTACGTTGCTTTTTCCTTAAGGACCAAAGCCCTTTTCCTTTCCTCCGTGGTCCCCACCGAAGTCAAAGGCCCAAGCCTTCAAGTTCTCTCTGCCAAAGTCCCCCGGTTGTAATCCTCTTGGTCAACAAGAATAAAGGGATGGGAGTCCAGTTCTTTTCAGCACTGTGGCCCTGACCTGTGACTCGCTTGAAGACTCAATTTTCTCCAGAAAATCCCTCATGTTTGGTAGTTTTTTGTTTTATCCCTGAAATAAAGGCCACAACCCAAATATAAGTAGATATCTGCAATTAACACAATATTTGTCAGGGATAGAAGGAGAAATTAATAATAAAATTACTAACAAATTATACCCTATCATGAGTAGAGTGTTATCTCCTCGACTAATCGGTATACTCCAATATTACCACCAGTATTTAGTTGGTGTTTGGGCCCGGTAAGGGGGTTGAATGGTGGACGGATTGGAGTTAAGCGAAGTACTACTAGATTGGTTATTTTACTTAAAAGTTGACGGAATATCAACTAATATTTGATCAAGCTCTAGTGAAACAATGGGAACTTGGCTCCTGAGAGCCATCCGTATCCTTATAGTTTGAAATGATTATTGCTTATTGGATTATTGTTTTTTTTTGAAAAACAAAAGCACTTTATACTCGTTCATTTTGAGATTTACTACTTGAAGTGTTATTGTTCGCTTTTATGAACTTGTTATGCTCGCTCTTTTGCTACGTTGATACTTGTACTTTTAAATAATGGTCAACTTGCTATTTGGAACCTCACTGGGCTTTTAGCTCATTCCACTCCATTTGTTTTCCTTACAGGGGATACGAGCGAGGCGTGAGACTTGTACAGAGTAGCGTAGTCTAGTTTTTTTTATTTTGCTATTGTACTCGCGCTAACACCCGACTAGGATTGATTTTACTTGGGTTGTAAATACGTTAACGATTTGGGCGTGTATAAACCTTGTAGCTAGATTTGAACATCAATGTATATGTTAAGTTTGAGATTGTTGTTTCATTTCTTCTCTATGGACGCGGTATCTTTCTCGAGTTACGAGTAAGTGAATTCTGGCAAGAGTTGGACAGGCGGTCCGGTAAACCATGGGGTACGCTCTAGGGGGAGACGAAGTCGTCACAGAAGTTCCTAGATCCTCCAAAAATTGGTACAAATTGTTCTTTTGTGTCTTGTCCAAGATAAAGAAAGAAAGTCATGCAAGTTGCCAAGTTGCAACCACCATGTATCCCTCGAGGGATTCTCCCAAGGATTGTGCAGGGCAATTGATTTGCTGTGAAATGACTCGATGGCCAGAAACCCTGGGAGAAACCACAGAGAATCTCTCAAAGGTTTCTCTTTTTTTTTTTTAAAAAAAAAAACTTCGACTTGCACCACTTCTTTTAGCTATTGTTGTGATTTTTCAAGCTTCTAATCCTCACTCATTTCATTTCCAATTGAACTTGATCATTTTACCTACTAATTCATTTATCAACAAAAATCACAACTAATTCATTTATCAACGTAAGGTGCAAATTAGTGATATAAAATGGACAATTTATACCAATTAATCTTATAAATTGACTCAAAAACAATATGAAACACATTCAAAAATATCTCAATTGCCATTATCAACTCCCTCACATTTGAATCATTGCTTATCCTCAAGCAATATCAGCAGCAACACAGTTAATGATCCAAATGCCTAGTCAAATAATATGCTTTTTCAAATTCAAATCTCATAACTCAGTAATCACCCATTATGGAGTCATTCAAATTCTATTAAATACTCATAATATCTAGTAAAAGATTATACTTGAATTTAGCCGTGTTCACTTCAATCTCTCACCCTAGCCTAACTCCACAAATAAGCAACTAATATAGTCAAAAGATAGTTAACACTCTCTTACAACCGTCTTTTCCTCAAAACTTAAGCTTAAAGAAGGAATTATTCACACAAACTATCAACAAATATTTAAGTTATGAGAGTGTCTTTTTAAGCGAAGATTGACACTTTTAGATGAAAATCCCCGATTGCTCAATACTCGCATACTCAAGTCACTCAACTACTCCTAATTCAAGTACTTTTTTATGCAAAAGTCGACATTTTTAGATGAAATCTCTCGGTTACTCAGTACAAGAATTATTGAAATAAAACTCTTATTTTACTATCTTATTTTTTTCTTTTTCTCTTATTTTTTCTTCTCTTTTTTTTAAATATACAATCCCTCTTAAAACAATATATATAAAGTAGGAAGAGTGTGAGAACCCGTAAAATCCTAATTATTTTCCTAGGGTTTATTTCCCCTTAATTGCATGTTTTCTGCATTTTCTGGCTTAGAAATATTTTCTTAGTGGATTTTATGAGCAATTATAGTTTTAAGATGATTTTTCTAGCATTGGTGAATTTTTAGAAAATTAAGAATATATATTGGATGTGGGACCCACTAGTGCGAAAAGTTCGGAAAATTCGGCCGATAAGGTTAAGTTTCGGATACTGTTTAAAATTTATCGGGTGTTAAGAGATAAGTAGTGTGTGTGAAGTGATTGATGTGAGAGAGAAAAGAAAGATAAGAATGCATTTATGAAGGTGACAAGTGTCACCTTCTTATTGGATGCCTTTTAAGAATTACTATTCACAATTTTGACTTTTTTGACCAAAGGATTAAATATCAAAAATTCACAAAATTTCCTCATTTCTCTTTCTCCTTGGCCGGCTCTCTCTCACTCTCTTGCAAGAGGAAGAACTCTTCAATCTTCAAGCTTTCTACTAGCAAATCATCTAAATCAACCAAATAAACAAGATTCCACTCCATAAACTCCTACCTTCTTGTGCTAGTAAGGGTTGTAGTGAAGTTGTTTTGAAGAGCAAAGGTGTTCCCAATCTCTCTTTCCCTTGTTTCTTGGTAAGTGATGCTTCAACCTCTCCCCTATACCTAATGATGGTTATATTATGCTTAATGGTGGCATGAGTGAAGGATTATATGATTTATTTCTTGATTTGAAGAGTTTTGGTGAAGTTTTTATTTTATTGGGAATTTTTCTGATTTAATATGAAATGAATGTTGTGGCCTTGTATGATGAATGGTAATGGTTGATAATGACTCTATGAGGTGTATTGGATAGGCAAATGCAATCAATTTTGGATTTGGTTGGAAATTTGAAAAGTTAGGGTTCTTAAAATCCCAATTCTGTCTGGTTTTAGATCACTGGGTTAGAGGCCGAATTAGACTTTGATCAAAACATGAAAGTTGTAGGTATTGATGTGTTTGAGGTGCCTGTAAAATTTCAGGGCATTTGGATTAGTGTAGAGTGAGTTATGAAGAAATTACTGTAGCTGTTCTGCTTTGGTCAGACTACTAAAACTGCGGTTGTAATTGGCCATTTTGACTGGAATTGGTTTGGATTGTGAAGTTGGTGTCTTTTGATGAAATGTAGCTGAGTGTCTTAGCTATCATATGCCTTTGGAATTTCGGCATTTGGACTTGTATGGACTGAGATATATCGATTACAGTTTTCTGCGTTTTGTAAACCTGTTTTGGTGATTCTGGTTTAGTGTTTGGCATTTTTGATCTAGTTATGTTAGGAACTGGACTGAGAGACCTTCTACAATGTTGTAGCCCTGTTTCTTAGCTTCGAAACGGTGGGTCTTACACCCCCATCCGATAACCGTAGTGAAATTGACGCCATTACCGCATTATAAGTGTAAAACAGTTTTCTATTTGGGGGCCAAGACTAAGGCCATTTTCTAATTTCTGGTTTGCTATTATGCACATTTATGCATATGAAACCCTATTGGGGTTGTGTTTAGCATTGCTATATGACTCGTTATCGAGTCTCATTGCATTTGTTGCGTGATTCTAGGGCGTGACGGTAGCTCACGACGTCTTGGTGACCACGGTGTATGAAACACCACTTTCTCACTTGGTGAGTATACTACTCACTAAATTGTTACTATGTGGCTTTGCTAAATGTTTATGTGATGCCTTGAAGGCTTACTTGCATATTGGAATTGATTAAGGTGAGGGTGTACTTGACCGCCCTCACCTCTTTTGATATTGTCATTGATTGGCTACCGTTTTATTGCATTACTGAACTTGATATATTGGTTGGTGAATTCCATTTCATGGAAACTGAATTGATGTCGTTTGGACGATGTCCAACGGCCTTACTGCATTACTGAGCTCAACCCCGTTTGGTAGTCAATTGGATCGAGCCAGCGAGGGCTTGGCCATGAAGATTGAATTGCCACGGGGACTGTACTGGGGGACCTTGTGGTAATGAGACTCTTGGTTCCGGTAAATTCGAGTATTACCAAAAGCTACGGAAATGGAGTGCGGGCCCGGTTGGGGTATGTTGGGAGGAAGGAGTGAAGTAAAGTGCGGTCTACGGTTTGGTACTTTTAACATTGACGGAGGGTCAATGAGGTAGGATCAAGATTGCAAGCGTGGAAATGGGCTCTTGAGAGCCGACCGTATCCTTTTACCGTTTTGCTTCATTGCTTATTTGTGCACTTTAAATGAAAGTTCATTCTTATATGACTTTGATTGCTTATTGGGTGGTATACCACTGGGCTTTAGCTCATTCCGTGTTATTTTTTTTCCTTACAGGAAAATGAAAACTTTTGGAAAGGTTATGATAGATGGATGCAAGTTGAGCTCATGTATATGTATTTTTGTATAAGCTCCTTGAGGGTGAAAACCCTAAGTGCTTTGATTCCACCATTGTATGGTGTGTAAATGGCTACTTGTTTATGTATGAACTAAATGGATACTTTGGTAGGCCGTTGGGCTTGTAAAGGTTGGTTTTCAATGTATATATATGTTTGGTAAATGTTTGGATGGATTTCGGATCCCCACGACTTTCAAACGGAAGAGGAAAAATTTTGGTGAAGATGAACAGTGCCGAATCCGGCCAGGAATCCGGCCAGAAACTGGCCGGATTGCAGGCCGGATTGCATGGGAAAAAAAAGAATTTCGGCCAGTTGCTCTCTGGCCAGTATCCGACCAGACAATCCGGCCGGAATCTTGGCCGGATTGCCGGCCGGATTGCGAGGGAAAAATGAAAATTTTTGGGATGCTCTCTGGCCAGTATACGGCCAGGAATCCGGCCGGAAATCCGGCCAGATTCCGGCCGGATTCAGACGTGTATTTTACTGTTCACTTTGGTTTCGAATTTTCATTTTTTTTTTATTTTGAGATTTTGACTTGTTTGCGCGCATTGCTATGTTCCGGAACGTATTAGACCGACGTAAACTGTACCGTTAGTCCTGGCGAGAGCTGGGCAGGCAGTCCGCTAACCCCCTTGGTTCGCCTTAGGGGAAGGTGGGGCTGTCACAAAGAGTATCACTTAATTCACTCTATCAATTACTTAGTTGTAGATTTAAGTAAAAGGGGGAATCTCATTAAACAAGTAAATATAAATATAATTCTCCCTACTTTACCCAATATACTTTTTAAAATGCAAAAATCCTAACTACATAATAACTAATTCCAAGTTACATGGGAAATGAATTATTCAAAAGCACATTCCAAAATCCAATAAGTAAGGGAGTTAATGACTTGAAGGTAACTTTTGTTGACATCTCTCAAACATTTTGAGCCATAGTGAAATTTTAAAAATATTTTGAAAAAATTTTGATAGAGTTTCCCCTTAAAACTGGATGAAACTCCCTACCAGCAAACCCAAATTTAAAAAAAAAAAAATTTCAACACGGCGGTATTTCCAAATCATGATCCAATATATTCAACACAAATTCAGTCAACAATCATCATCACATAGTTATAAAAAACAATTTAAACTTATTCTCCTAAACCTATCCCCCTCCCCCACACTTGAAATTCACATTGTTCTTAATATGAAGGATAGGAAAAAGATAAAGGTAAAAGCAATACTCCCCTTTGTAAGCAAGTGAAGATCAATACAAGTTATGATGTCCTCCCTAGCTTTAAACACAAAAGAAAATAAATGAAATGACAAAGTTTAACTAGAGTGATTAGCATTAGGTGAATCCAAAGAAACAAAAAGAAGAAAAATGGAAAAACACACTAAAACTACATCAAGTTTGCACAGTAAATGCAATATCAAAAGAAGAAGGGCAAGCATGGCTAGCATGCTCGTGTCTCTCAAGTTTCTTCATCTCCTTGCTGAGGCTGTGGTGACAGAGAAGCTCGGATGGCAAGTTGTCTTACAATATTCCAGAGACATTTAGCATTTTGTTGATTCTTGAATACTTTGGCCAACTTTAGCTTCAATGCATAGAAGTTTGTCCTACATCTTCAGCCAGCTAGAGCGAGAATCAACTAGGGCTGTCGAGAAACCCCCTCTTGAGCTTGATGTTATGTCCTCTTGACCCTTATCCTGGACTAAATTTCTATCAAAATTGTATTAATCTTCAACTTTCGACAAGTAGGCTTCCAAAAAATGTCATTGGAATCCATCAAGGACTAAGGAAGATGGGCAAGAGCAACTCCTTTCTTCTCAAATACCAAATGTGAGGTAACAAGCATACGGTAATGCATGCTAAGGGTCGTGACTTTGGGCAATTATCCACATATGATTAATAATAATACTCCCCAATGATAGACCAGGGACATTTCCTGACCTGTGAACCATCTTATCCAAAAAATAAATGTCACCAACTTTGGCCTCATTGAACCCAATTGACTTCAGAAGAATGTTGGAACCACATAGATAGACAAAAGGTTGATGGTCTTCTTGAAAGGATGAAGTGAGAATGAGGAGCATTGAGAAGTTTGAGTAGTGGAATATTCACTGTGCAATCAAGCAAGTGCCTCAGAAACATCCCATTCATCTCCATGCAAAGGTTGAAATGCCTTCTTAAATTGAAAGTCAGGCCCCTTATTAAGTATGTTCAACCAATTAAAAGGATCAGTTCTCATAAGGACTATAGTCTTTCTTCGAACCCAACATTCAATCGTCTCATGATCAGGTGCATGAGCATGATACTTGGTTTTGTCTACTACATTCGCATAAAATTCTTAAACAAATTCTCTATAGTAGTAATTGGGTAAATTGAAGAACCTAACCCTTCCAAGTTTTGCGTACTGAGACTTAATATGATAGTGATTCTCAACATCGGGTGTGATGTTCTTCTCTACCAACACTGTAGCCTTAAACCGGTGATTGTACCATGCTTCATTCTCAGCGGAAGTGAATCTAGCCTTATCATATGGTGGTCCCGTCTCTTGCACCTCCTCCTTTTATTGTTGTTCCTCTTCTCCCTCTAATGAAGTTGGTTCAACAACAGAAAGTTGCCATTTTGCTGTCTTTTTAATCCAAGCACCTCAAGAAGTAGAAGAGGAAGCGACATTTTTTCGCTTAGGGGATTTGATTTTCTAGCAGCACTTTTAGAACAGACCATTGTACCTAGTAATCAACTGTTAATAAATCACTGTGAACTCTCAAATGTTGCAAATGGATTAATTACTAGAGTAAGAGCATACAAGGACCCTAGATGTGTAGGGAATTATCTTATAACAACACCTAACAACACCCATACTCGCCTAGAGAACTCATAACACCTTTAGCCATTAATTTCATGACAACCTTAATTAAAGACTGTAAACTATTTAAGTACAAATTTAAAGTTGCCAAGTAATTACTGAAAATCAAGAGAAATGTATTTTTTTTTTAAAAAAAATACCATCTCCAACTTGCTTAATGCTTGCATTCACATCTTATATATTTTTTTACAAGTTCACAATCACCACAAGCTTCAATATATTAAAGAAAATGCCACTTATACTTTGTAAACATGCTATAGAATATAAGAAAATGACTTTTCTTAATTCATCTCATAATAACAATTCCATCCAACAAAAGCAAATGAGCTTGCTTAAGGAAGTTAAATGAGCTCAACGAAACATCAAAACAACCACAAAGATTCACCAAAAATTCGATCAAAGAATGTAGCAAATTTCAACCATGGTGAAATTGAAATAAGCCAATTAAAGTCAAGAAACTTACTTGGGACTTGTAGAGTGCTTAAATGCAAAGCAATTGATGCAAGGAACCTATAGACACCAAAATTTTTCCAAGAAAAAAAATCAAATCATGTTTATTTTTATTGCTTAATTAATCATTTTTATTTTTGTGTTATTTTGTTAGAAAAAGGAGAAAAGGAAATAAAAAAGAAAGTAGAGATTTTCTTTTGTTCCAAACCTAATTATATTCCCCAAAATCCAATCAAAAATTACCCTCAAAATCCAAGCCAAAATTCCCAAAAGCCCAAGGCAAAACCCAAAATAAAAGAAAGAAAGGAAAAGAGGCCCATTAGCCCATGCGTTTTGTTAAAAAAAAAATCTGTAGCCTCACGTTTCTTCTTCTTCCATTAGCAACGAACAAGAAAAAAGGCAGGCTGGATTTTTTTGTTTTTTTAGCTAGTTAGATTCCTTTTTTCTTGCTTATTTCATTTCCCCCAAAGTTTAGCGAGTACTAGGACACCTCATCACACAAAATCTATTAAGAAACAGCAGGCAAAATGAATAAAAAAGATCCAAGAAAGCCACATAAACCCATTTTCTTTTTGATCCCAACCATTCACCTTAGATTTTAGGGTTTTGTCCCATATATATAGAAAAAAATGCAGCTTTTGGAAAGGGAGGAAAAGTGAGGAAAGTCGGCTAAGCATCAGAGAAAGAGAGAAGAGAAAAAAATAAGAAAAGAAATTTTTCTGCAAATAAAAAAACTGAGCTAGGGTTGACCGAACAACCCGGTTCATCACCTGATTTAGACCAATTCCGACCTTCTTTTGAGGAGATTAGTTTTTTTTGCATTATCTCTAGTTGTAGGGGAGCAACTTTTGTTTTGAAAACTTCTTGAAAAAAAGTCGTTAAACCAATATTTTCAAACCCGGATGGGACCGGCCGGTTCGACTGATCGAACCGCAAACCGGCCATGTGCCTGATCCTATTCATAGCTACTTGGACCTAGAACTGGTCAAACCCATAAAAAAGCGTCGAAACCGTAAACTCGGATTGAACTGTGAACCGCGATTTTTTAATTTTTCACAAAATTGACTGAAATTAACGAGTAAACCTAGTCTTCACAAGAAAATGGCAAATCCAGTTCTCTTCGTCCCTCCCTTTCTGATGAGAAAAGACTCAAGAAAAAATCTACAGCCGAACTTTGACTAGCCTACCGATTGAGAAGTTGCTTTCGTCGCGGACTGCTGAGCAAGGGAAAGAGCCTTTGGGAAAGCTTCCGATCTATGAGTTCTCATTTCGTCCTAAAGCCCTCTCAGGAGCTCGAGTCCTCGGACATTGACGGCTAGGGAAGAGGGTAATTTGCCCGTTCACAAAATCAAAAGAAAAGCCATACCATTTCCATAGCTTTCATCTTGGCTGGCAGCCTAGATTGAGCCCCGGGACTGTTAAACAAACCCATTAGGCTTTATTCCACATTTTCTCATGTGCCGCATTTGCTCCACAGCTTCGAGCTCCCTCCAAATCCCCCAACTTCACAGCCAATTCGAAGGTGTTGCTGGAGATTTTCGTCTGTTGTGCGGGCAGCTTCATTGTGGAGAGGCAGGGCGGAAGGGAGGGAAGTCTTCACAAAAGATCTGGTTTGTCCTCCAATTAGATAAGGTATTTTTTTTGGTTTGTCCTCAGATTAGATAAGCTGATCATTCGGTTTGTCCTGCAATTTTTTTTACTTGTTAGTTGGTTTTTTTGTCTGGCTTGAAGATTGTAGCAAAGGTGAATCAGTGGGTTAATCTATTATCTTATTGTGGAGACTGAATCAGAGGATTTTTTTTATCTTATTGCTGGCTTGAAGACTCGTTAGTTGGCTTTGCTGCATGTTGCAGTGATGAGCTCGTTGGCTGTTGCAGTGTTTCTCTCTTTGTTGTCTAAACATTGGTAGTAGCATTTTTGTTCTTTTGGTCCATTAGGAGATTGCAGAGGGATTCAATTGAATGAGACAGTAAAAGAATTTGGAATAAGAAAGAATAGAACTATGAGCTGCCAATCTCATATGATTGACTTCTTTAACTGAAACTATGAAAGGCACTCTTCAACAAAGAACCAAGCAGATGCTAGTTGGCTATGTTTGACCTTTCGCAATCATTTGTTTCATTAAGAATATTTCCACTTGGATGCAAAAGCAGAATGATGCAATAGCATAATCCTCCACATGCCACCGCATCTCACCTAGTTTTAACATGCATGGACAAAGAAATATCTGACTTACCTATGATTGAGCAATTTACATAATTCTTAATTAGCCATTAGGCCTCCATGTACTAAGCTGCTGTCTACCTGGCTGTTTGTTTTTGTTCTTGTTTCTTTGGGTATTAACTCTACCTTGAATTTTGCGCATAGTTCTTGGTATTTACCTGTAATTTACTTATGATTCAACATGAAGGGAATTTCTGGTTTCGGATTTTAGGTAGAAGTTTGAGAAGAAAGAAAATGTTAACCATTATTAACACTAGGTGTATATTTTAGTTTTGGCAATTATTACAAGACTAGGATTATCTTCTGTGCACAGGTATGTGTGTGTGTGTGTATATATATATTTTTTTATTGAACCTGGATTGAATCGGTCCGACCGGTTGAACCTCGACCCTTTCACTTTAGCGGTTCAATTAACGGTCCGGGTTTTAAAACATTGCGTTAAACCCCTCAAATCCAAGCTCAAATTTCGTAGTTCATCAGCACTTGAACTTCCGTGGCTACAACTTGTTTGCTTCATTTCCACCATTTGATAGCATTTTTCCTAAATTTTCTCATGTTGATTCAAAACTCTGAAGCGACCACAAGTAATCATAGTTTCTTCTCTTGGTTGATTGAACGTTTTACAAGGAATTTTAAGCAATTATATGAGTTTTCATGGTTGTAAACTTTAGATCTCATTTTTGCTCGAGTTATGATGTTGAGGCACTTGTTTGGTGTTTAAATTAGTTCACAAGACTGTAGGGAACACGTCTGTGTTGAGATCAGACCTTAAATGCTATTAAGAATGTATTCCGGTGAGATTCCAACCATCTTGGCTGAAATTTTTCAATTTTCGGCTGGTCGACTCATCCAAAACTTTATACTTGCTAGCAGTTTCTTATTATTTTTTCTCCATTTTTTGTTTTGTTATGTTTGATCCATTTGGGTTTTGTAAATGTTTAATGGAATGTGTTTGGAGACTAAAAATTGGGCCAAGAATGTTTTTCATATTGGGTTTGTGCATGGGTTTTAATATTCAAACCCAAAGTTTTTTATTAGGTTTAGAAGTAAAATAAGTTGGGCTAGTATGTTCCCTTTTTAACAAAATAATCCAGTTACTTGCCTTGGGCTGAAGGGCTTTTGGCCCAAAATGTATATAGAAACGGCCCAATGTCTTTTTTCTTGAAAAATCATAAATAAATTTTGCAATTTGTCCCCTGATCTTTTATGTAATTTCATTGTGGCCCTAAATTTTAAATTTCTTTCACTTAGGTTCTTAATTTAATTCCATTTTGGTTCCTAAACTTTATTGTCTCTTGATTTTGATGCCTGATCTTTGTAAAAATTATAATTTGACCCTAAATGTTTTTTAAATTTTGCAGTTGAGTCTCTGATGATTTTGATTTCTTAATTATAATTGTTTATCTTTCTTTAATTGTTAATCATGCTTTATTTAAATGTGCTTAATGAGTAAATTTTAGGGCCTTTATGTTTATTCATATTTTTTTAAAATAATAAAGTGAATTTGCTATATGTTTATATTTTCTTTTAATTACAAATTAAATTGGTGCCTTGACCATTTTGTAATTTTGGAGTATAAATAGAGCAAATTCTACTTTATTTAGCCACTATTTCAAGGGAAGTACCCTCTATTATTTTTTAGTCTTTTTATGTGCTCCTCTGTGTTTTTTTTTATGTGTGATTGTATGTTTTAAATACTTTTTCTTTTATTTACTCATTTTATTCATTTTAAACTTTCATTTATTTAATTTTGATGTTTATTTGGGAGGCATTTAAATGTCAAATTGTAATAAATAGATCTTTCCCTTTTGTCCAAGAAAATGTATTTAGATAGACAAATGTAATAGATAGGTTTATTATTTTGAAGAATTCTCCTCTCATATTCTTTCTTGATTTTACCCCTGATCTTTGTAAAAATTATAATTTTACCCCAAAAATTTTTAATTTTTGTAGTTGAGTCTCTAATGATTTTGATTTCTTAATTATAATTATTTATCTTTCTTTAATTGTTAATCATGCTTCATTTAAATATGTTTAATTAGTAAATTTTAGGGCTTTTATGCTTATTCGTATTTCTTTAAAATAATAAAGTGAATTTGCTATATGTTTATATTTTCTTTTAAATTGTTAATTAAATTGGTGCCTTGACCATGTTGTTGATTTTGGAGTATAAATAGGGTAAATTCTATCTCATTTAGCCACTACTTCAAGGAAGGTCCCTCTATTATTTTTAATCTTTGTATGCGCTCCTATGTGTTTTTTTATGTGTGATTGTACATTTTAAATACTTTTTCTTTTATTTACTCATTTTATTCATTTTAAACTTTCACTTATTTAATTTTGATGTTTATTTGGGAGGCATTTAAATGCTAAATTGTAATAGATAGGTCTTCCCCTTTTGTCCAAGAAAATATATTTAGATAGACAAATGTAATAGATAGATTTATTATTTTCAAAAATTTCCCTCAAATTGTAATTAGGGCCCCCAAATGTAATAATTAGGTCTTATTTGCTTGCATGCTTGTGTGCTTATGTGTTTCTTCACTTTCTTAGGGTTCTTGCATCTAGATATTATGCTTATGTGTTATGTGCTCTGTGTGTCTTATGTATTTATTTATTTTAATTATGCGTTATATGCTTTATTTATTTCATAATGAGTGCATGACGTCACTACACTAATCCAATGCTAGTTGTGGTTTCATTACCCAATTTTTCTCTAATTCAATACTAGTGAGAACTTTTAGAAATGGGTTAGTCCAATGCTAGACTTTTTAGGCCATTTACGCACTAGATTTGTACTTTTGTGTGACATTTATTGCATCTCATGCATTTTCTTCCTATTTTTAGGTTATTTTCATTTGCATGATATTTTTCCTACTATTATTCCCTTACCCTCTATATGTTTGGACCATATCATTTAGAATCACGTCACATTTTAGAAAAGAGAAAAATGCAATTTTGGTACCCAAACTTTGACGCACGAACAGTTTTAGTTCCCAAATTTTGGACCAAAACAAATTTGGTATCCGAATTTTCAAATTTTGAGCACATTAAGTACCCTAAACGATTTTTTCCCAAATTGCTACCAGAAAAAGCCATGTGTCCGGCCACAATTGTATGAAAAAAGTGCAAAAGAATTTGAAGTGCTATTCTAATACTAACTATTAAATTTAAGGACTAATAGCATAATAAAGTAAAAATCCAAGGACTAAAATAAAAGAAGAAGAAAACGATAGTGCACTAAAACACGTAGAGTCTTCACTTGCAGTGCACATTGTTTTCACTTCTACTTTAGAATTTGTTCCGTTTTGATTGTTAGAGGTGGTTCTACTGGAGTTGAACTTGCTGCAGAAATTGCTCCAAAATGGAACAGAAGTGAATTTGAACTTGGGCTAGGGAGATTTTCACCTGATCCGCTGTGGACAGGACTATACTTTTCCCCAGTGGACCCTTTTTGGGAGAAGAATTCATCATCCTTGTCGGAACCCATGTTGCTTGCAGCACCATTTCTGTAGTCTTGGTGGAAATGGTGCTGCTGCTATTGAAGTGGCAGCGGCGGCAGCGGTTGGAGCTCAGGCGAGCCTAGCTGTTGATACTGAAGTGAAGCTAAAATTGAAGCTGAAGGGACAGTATTATGGTGATCTTCTGAGCTCTGAGGAACATTAGATGCCTCATTTTTAACATCTCTGGAGCTTACTAGAGCTCCTAGGTAGAGAAATTCTGAGCTGTTAGAGGAAGGAGTGTGGCGGGCAGCTGTGGCGGCAGAGGTGTTCCCGGAAGTGGGTTTTGTGGTGGTGCTGTCGGAACGAGTGGAGTTGGGCGAGAAAAGGCGAAAACTGTCTGTCTTGGAGAAAGCCTGTTGGTGTTGGTGGTAGTAGCGGAGGCGTCGGTGGTGGTGGGAGAGGATAAAGGCGGCAATGCCGGCGATGAAGACGGTGGAGACAAGGGATACCGAGACAATGACAGCTATCAGTTTGTGAGATATGGGCCTGTTATTAGAGAAAGAGGAAGAATGAGGGAGGAGATATTGGCAGGAAAAGTTGACAAAGCCGAGGGGAGGGCGGCGAAGAAGCTGGCGGAGGAGACCAAATAGAAGGAAAAAATGGGTTGTTTTCGGACTGAGGATTAGTGGGAGGTGAAAGTGAGGAGAAAGCATACTTTGGTTGGAGCTGAGGTTGAGACTGTGGGGAGGGGAAAGGAGGTTGAGGTAGGGTGGTTGGTGGAGGAGCTGGTGGAAGAGAATGGCTAATAGGGAACAATGGCTGATGGAGGATACGGTGGCCGTAGTGGTGGTGGTGGTCGTCGTGGAGAAAGAGGAGGAAGCTGTGGTGAAGAAAGAAGTAAAGAAACAGCAGTAAATGCAAAAGAAAATATTACTATTACTAGTAAAAGTCTTCATCTTTAGCTAGAGAAGATAAAGCCTTTAATTAACGAGCTCTTTTTTCTCCTCTTCAGTATCTGTTCCATTAACAAAAAAGTAGTAGTGAAAACGATGTGCACTGCAAGTGAAGATTCTACATGTTCCAGTGCACCATCATTTTCTTCTTCTTTTATTTTAGTCCTTGGATTTTTACTTTATTACGCTATTAGTCCTTAAATTTAGTAGTTAGTATTAGAATGGCACTTGAAATTTTTTTGGGCTTTGTTCATACAATTGTGCCCAGACACGTGGCTTTTTCCGGTAGCAATTTGGGAAAAAATCGTTCAGGGTATTTAATGTGCTCAAAATTTGAAAATTTGGGTACCAAATTTGTTTTGATCCAAAATTTGGGGATTAAAACTGCTCGTGCGTCAAAGTTTGGGTACCAAAACTGCATTTTTCTCTTTTAGAAAATTAGAAATAGGTTAGTCTAGATTAGAAGAATCACTTTTCGAATATAGGAAGTGGGTGAGTATGACTTTTTAACCTTAACACGCTATTATCCCTCTATAAGAAGGAAAATTGCTTCACGAATCTTAGTCTTCCGTACCCGTTGGGTATATATCATAATTTCCTTTTGAGTCTCATTTTTTGCATATTGATGACCTCTTCAAGGGACATTCTTGGGTTTTACAATTAATATGATTTGTATCAATTAAACTTTAAAAAAATCTTTGGTCCCTCTCAACACCCCTAGATCTAAATTTGCATCCATATAGAATCATTCAAATGTGATAAGTTTTATAGGTTAGATTAGGAAAATTTTTGACTAAATCTCACAACTAGGTTTAGTCAGGCCAAAAAAATGCCTTAAATTTGAGTCAATCAAATCTTTGCCTTCCTTTTCTTCAACCGTAAGTCTCAAACTCTTTTTTCTAATTTTCAAAAATTTGGAGTCGTCTAAAAGGGTTTATTTACTTTTTTTATTTTTAAAAATATTTTGGGTGATTTGGTACACCTAAATTATCACATTCTCTAAGTCCCATCTTTAAGCCTCTTTTTCTTTATTTTCTAAAATCAAAAACTCATTTTTAAACACTTTCTATTTTATTTCAAAAAATGGGGCGTGACAAATCCCCAAAAATTAAGCTCCAAGCAATGCCAAATTTGAAGAAATGAAAACCTAGAACCCTAATTTTCTTGACTTAATTCTTCAAAAATTGGTTTTTTCAATGATTTGGATGCTAGAATGTTGTTCAAAAGGTGTTTTTGAGTGATTTTGTGAAGTTAAAAAGGTGGAAATTGGAAATTTGAAGTGGGCTTGTATTGGGGAACTTGGTCACGAGAAAGGATGAAAAAGAATGAAGGAAAAGGTGTACTCCCGCTCCTTAAAGCTGCTGCCCGATGAGAAACCGTGGGCGGATTCCTTACGGTTTATGACCAGTAGCTTTTTTTTTTTTAGAAACGATAGAAATTTTATTTCTTATAATAAGGAAGTAACACTACATTGTTTGAGCAAGGGCTCAAGATTTGACTTTACAAAAGTGGACTAGGCCACTGAGGAGCTTTTGAGTTCCTCATCAAAGTATATGCATAGCTAATCTGCTCAGTTTTGCACTGAGTCTGTTCATTTCAACAGGCATTCTATCAAATGAGCATTTCCTAAACATTAAGCAAAGATCTTTTATATCCTCTAGATGAGTTGCTAGTCGTTGGTTGGTAGAAGCTTGATACCTCATCATATTTAGGACCTGAGTGCATGGCGTTTGGATCTTGATATACTGCCACCCTTTCTCCTTTAGCCTGCACAGCGCCAGTTTAATGGCCAAAAGATTGTCCAGGACTACTGATCCCGTGCTTCTCTCGTTCAGTATCCAAGCCTCACATTTCTGGCCCAAGGTGTTTTCTGCTGCAACTCCAATTCCCATATTTTGTCCTTCTACGTGTTGTCCCACTTCCACACTAATGTTCAGCAAGTTTTCATCCTCCCCCACCCTTTCCTCCTCAACTTGTGCTATTTCTATTTATGAGATGCTCATCAGATGTTCGGTCTGTTGTGATTGGTGATACTCCTCCTAGTCCTTGACTGCTTTCCTGATGACCTCCATTGGATGCCTATCCCTCTCTTCAAATTCTGCTTCATTCCTGGCTTTCCAAATCTGCCAAAGTATTTCCACGGTTAAGGCTATGTGTTCCCTTCTGTGACGGCCCCACCTCCCCCTAGGGCGTACCCCAGGGTTCGGCGGGCCGCCTGCCCAACTCTCGCCGGGACTCAGTCGTTCACTACAATTCTCAAATGAATTACAATATAAACCTCAAATATAACTCAAATGTTCCAACATTTACATATCAAAAGCGAAGTAGAAATAATTCCCAACTATACATAAAATGATTCCAAATCCAAATTATACAAGATATATGCCATCCAGTCACGTGAACAAGTACTACAAGTCCTTCCTTCGCCACGAGCCCTGTGGAAGGGAATAAAATATTTTTGGGGTGAGCTAGAAACTCAGCGAGTAACCATTAAAATCAGTAATCAAATCGGTTTCACAATAGTTCATTTCAATGATGTCAAGAATCAAATGATAAGTCCAGAAACAATTACAACATTTACAATACATTAAAATGGAGTATCAATAATTCAAGGAACATTTACAATGGAAAGCGATAGTAACATTCATTAAAAGGATACGGGCTCACATGGAGCTATTCGTTTGTTTGTTCGTTCCCCTGACATTTCCCCTTATTCCTCCAATCGTTTGAAAATACATTTTTTTGTAAGTAGAATCCCTCGTTCATCCTTTTGTTCGTTCATCCCCTTTTTCGGACGTTGACCGGACTCCACCCATCCGACCATTGGCCGGACTCCACCCATCCGGACGTTGCCGGACTACAAGGTAATACTCGAGTATACCAAATTCACCCAGGGTCACCATATCGCCCGACCTAGTCCGCTTCTGGCTCGAATCGATCGGTAACAAAGGGCAGTGGCCAATTCAGCCAAACGGCTTACATTCATGCTCAACTAGCATTTCAATAATTAAATCCTTGAAAATTGCACAGTTATTTAGGTCGAGTGCAATAAAGTACACACTCGCCTAGAAAGCTCGTTTTGAAAATCATTCAAAGCACTTAACACGTTATCAATCAATAATACAAGTCATGAAGTCAAGAAAATATAGCAAATAAGGAACACTCACATGCAAGCACGCATGATATGCAAGAAAACAGTTCAAAAGTAACTTTGGAAACAGTTTAAAGGTAAATAATGCAAGAAAACGGTACAAAAGTAACTTGGGAAACAGCTCAAAAGTAAATAATGCAGGAAACGGTTCATAAATAACTTCAGAAATAGTTTAAGGTCACTCACCTCCATGGCTCAGAAATCATCCATCATATAACATTGCCTTGCTCAAATCCAAGTCTTAGATCACAAACTCAATGCAAACAAGTCCTTTAAAAATTCGGACAGTACTTCTCCTAAATTTGCTTACTTTTCCAGCCATCATGGCTTCATTATTTCCTCAGCCAGTCCCAAAGGTACACACACAACAACAAGTTCATCCAATAGTCATTCAGCAAGCTCCAAGTAGTACTAGTACAAGTCAAGCTAGGGAAGAGTTCGGAAATGAAAGTTAAGCTCAAAACCAGAAAAATAACTTTTGACATTCTTTTCTAGTAATGGCACCAAAGGCACTACGATTGTCGGATGAAGGTACAAGATACACCGTTTTGAAACTAAGAGATAGAGCTACCATATTACAGAAGGTCACTCAACCCAGTTTCGAGTGTAACAAGGTCAAAAATGCAAGATACTCACCAGAATCACAAAAACAGATTCACAGAACGCATTCTAGCGGAAACATCATAAATCTGTCTACCTAAGTCCAAATCCAGAAATTCCAAAACTAGATGAAATCTAAGAAACAGGGCTACATTTCATCAGAAGACCTGAACAACCAATTCGGAAGCATTCCTGACCAAAACAACCAATTACAGAAGCAATTCCCAAATTCGGGTAAAACCAGGACACAAGGGTAATTTCGACTTTTCTCAAGTTACGCTACTCCGATTGACCTGAAATTTTGTAGGTACCTCTAAAATGTCATTACCTACAACTTTCATGTTTTAAGCCAAGGCCAATTCGGCCTCTAACTAGGAGCTAAAAATTCGGACAGAATGTTCCTTCACAAAACCTAGTTTTCTGAAATTTCTTCCAAAATAGAAATTGATTGCAATTGACCACTTTTCCCACCTCATAGAGTCCTTAAACATCATTTCTAATCATCATAGATGACCACATACTCATATTCATATGAAAACAGAAAAATTCCCAATAATTATAAAACTTCATCACTTCAACCACAAATCAAGAAATAATCCATAATATTGTATCTCATACCACCACCAATCATGAATTGAACATCATTAGAGGAAGGAGAGGGGTCCTTCACAACTCACCTTAGCAATACAAGAGATAGAGCAATTAGTCACCTTAGCTTTCCAAACAACTCCACAAAACACCTCAAGACCACTTAGCAAAGAGATTTTATGGAATGATTTGGAGTTTTATTGGTTGGATTTGAAGATTGAGCAAGAAATAGAAGGAAGAAATTGAGAGCTTTTCTTTCTTTTCCTTTGAGAGAGAGCTGGCTATGAAGCTTTAGAAATAAGGATGATTTTTGGCAATTTTTTTGATTTATTTGGTAAAGTAGTGAATAGTGTAGTCAAAGTCCAAGACTTAATCTTGTGGTGACACTTGTCACCTTTAGGTTTAAAACTTATCTTTTTGTCTCTCCAATACAAATATCTTAACACTTTGTAAAATAATATCACTTAATACAAAATTCCAATAAGTTGTCAAAAATATAATGCATTTACCGCACTAACGGGTCTCACGTTCAAAATACGCTCTTAATTTCTCAAAAACTAACCTATACTAGAAAAATCATTTTAAAACTATCTTTTCTCATAAACTTTATGTGGGAAATTTTTCTAATAAAGAAAATGTAGAAAAGACGGGCGATTAAATAAAATAAACCCTAGAAAATTAGAAAATTTCCGGGTTCTCAAACTCATTCTTTTCGGGGCGTCACACCTTCCATCCTTTCGCGTGTGAGCTTGCATTAGCATATTCCATCATCTGCTGAAATCAGCAGTGTACTCCTTAAGTCCATCCCACTGGAGAGGTGCCATCCGCCAAACCATTTGTACCTGTTTGCAATGGAAGAATATGTGTTCCACTGTTTCACTGTTTTTCCCACATCTCTTGCAGATTATATCACCTTTACCTGTTCGTTTATGTATTGCTTCCCTACTTGGCAATGCATGGTTCAGGCATCTCCAAACGAACAGCTTTTGTTTGTGCTTTATGTTTATCTTCCATAACTATTTCCAAGCCTTCCCACTTCCTCTTTCCCAGCTTGTCTCTCCCTTGTCTCTTCTGTGTACTTCTAGCTATTTGTTCTCTCTTGTAATTGCTTCATATACTGAGCTAATCGAGTATTGACCAATCTCACTATGGCTCCAAACATAGCAGTCAGGTCTACCAATAAGGCTTATGGGGATTTTAAGTATTTGTCCCGCTTCTCTTGCATTAAAGGTCCTGAAAATTAGAGGTGAATTCCATCTAAAGTTGGAAATCAGTTCACTCACTCTGCTAATCTTACAATCTGGGGGTTTTGGGGACTGTACTTTGGCGTCTTTGCTATCCTGGATCTAGGGCATCCTCCCAAATTCTGGTACCCTTGCCATCGCCTATTCTCTTCCTTGCTCCTCTCCTTACCTCCTCTCTTGCTCCCATCATGCTTTTCCATATCTATGAGGAGTTGCCTTTTGCTTCACAGCTTAAAGGTGTCTCCTTTGGATAATACTTGGATTTCATCACCTTGCTCATGAGCAGGTTTGGGCAGGTGAGAAGCCTCCATATTTGTTTTCCCAACAAGGCTTTAATTTGTAAGTCTTTAAATCCTAAGCCACCATTTTCCTTTCCTGTTGCCATCCTTTTCCATGAACACCAATAGCTTGAGGAGAAATTTTTTTCTATTGACCTGCCTAAACCGTGCGCGGTTTCTATACGGTTACTTCCACGGTTTATGGCTAGTGAATTCAAAAGAAAATTTTTTCTGTTGCCTTGCCTAAACCGGGCATGGTTTCCCTACGGTTTTAGCTGCAGTTTATGGCCAGTAGATCAAAATCACAAGCATTGTTCAACACTTAGAAAAAATATCCTCCCAATCAACTTCCCCTTGTTCAAACAAGATCACTTTAGCTATGCAAACACACTTCATTCACCGTATTTTGAGCTCAAAATTAGTATTTTCATGTATTAAAAGTTAAAATCCACATCAAATATAGTACCTGCATAATAAGGCTTAAATATCAAATGTAAACACGAACACTCCCTTAATCCTTCAACTAAGAGCAAAATTGCAATGTTGGCTACGCTCACGAGTCTTCTTGACATTGTGACCTATGAAATAGATAAAATACAAATAACACCATGTAAACATAAAAAACACACAAAACACAAGCAAAACACTAAGTTGTTGGGTTGCTTCCCAACCAGTGCTTTGTTTAAAGTCCGTAAGCTCGACTTTTACTACTCATATAAAATGAATAGAAGAGCCCCCTAAGGAATAAACTACCCCTTTTGGAATTATTTCAGCTGCGGAGTAAGCTTTCAAGCGCTGCCCATTCATATTAAATGGCTCACTTTTACCATTTGAAATCTTCACTACTCCAGAAGGAAAAACTCTTGTGACCTCAAATTGACCGGACCACCTAGATTTAAGCTTGCCAGAAACAATCTAAGGCGTGAATTATGCATTAGCACCTTTTGTCCAACCTCAAATTGTTTATGAAGGATGTGCTTGTCATGCCAAAACTTCACCTTTTCCTTGTGTATCTTGGCATTTTCATATGAAGTCAAACAAAGTTCCTCCAATTCACTCAATTCAAGTAATCTCTTCTCACCTGCAAGACAAAAATCCATATTAATGGCCTTAAAAGCCCAATATGCCTTATACTTGATCTCAATAGGTAAATGGCAAGGTTTTCCATAAATTAACTGATACGGCGGCATTCCCAACGGAGTCTTAAAAGCGTCCTATAAGCCCATAATGCATCATCTAATTTTCTTGCCCAATTCTTTCTTGACTTATTCACTGTTTTCTCTAAAATGAGTTTAAACTCATGATTGGCCAACTCCACTTGGCCATTTGCTTGAGGGTGGTAAGTAAGTGAAGTTTTATGCCTGCAACTATAGTTAAATAACAAAGTGTCAAATTGTTTGTTATAAAAATTCTTACCTTCATCACTTATAATAGCCTTTGGAACTCCAAACCTGTAAAATATGTTTTTTTAAGGAATTTAAATACAACTTTCGCGTCATTAATGGGAGAGGCAATAGTTTCTACCCATTTTGATACATAATTAATAGTTACAAGTATGTGATTATTATTATAAGAACTAGGAAAGGGTCCCATAAAGTCTATACCCCACACATCAAATACTTCCACTTCCATGGAAGTAGTCAAAGGCATTTCATTTTTTTCTAAAAATATTGCCAGCTCTTTGACATTCATCACAACTTTTGACAAAATTGCTGGCATCTTGGTACATAGTTGGCCAATAAAAACTTGATTGTCATACTTTTGCCACTATTTTTTATGTTCTAAAATGTCCTCCGGTTTCAAGGCTATGACAATGCAATAAAACACCATGTACCTCTTCTTCAGGTATACACCTTCTTATTATCCCATTGGCATAGTGTTTATAAAAGAATAGCTCCTCCCAAAAGTAATGCTTAGTATCATGAAGGAATTTGTCCTTTTGGCAATAGTTCAACTCTCTTGGAATTGCTCTGCTAACTACATAGCTAACTAAATCGATATAACAAGGTGACTTTTTGATTGCTAACAAAAATTTGTGACGCCCCCCACTTCTCCCAAAGGCGAACCCAAGGGTATCCGCGGGACGACTGCCCAACTCTCGCCAGGACTCAAGACAAATCAAATCGAACTTAATGATACATACCAAATACTACGAGTTAAAATAAAGAAAAGTCGCTTCCTTAACTAAATATTTAAATCTTACATCATGTTCACAAAAGATACATCAAGCTCCAAAATGCAACCATTAAAAGTCGACTACACATTTACAGCCCCGATTCCAATCAAAAGTATAATCTAGTCGGCTTTACCAAAATCTTCCAATCCAACCTGTTAAGGAAAACAAACTAATAGGATGAGCCAATACTCAGTGAGGCCAAGAAAACACACATGCAAACACATAATCCAAGTAGCAACAACAATTACATTGTAGGTAAGGCTATCAAATTCGAATAATTCACATTTCGAATAGGAAAAATAAACAGAAACAATTCAAGGATACTGTAGCTCTCAGGAGCTAAATTCCACGTAGTCGAGTCGAAGTTTTGATCACATCTCACGTTGACACTCCGTCAACCACATAAGTATCAAATCCGTAGATACACCACTTTTCTTCGAATCCCGTCACCGTTACACCCCCTTACCGGGCCCGCTCATCAAAGTTTTTGATAATACTCGAGTATATCATGGCAATACTGCACGAGTAATGCCGAGCAAGATCTCTCCAATAGATCATGCTCTACGAATATCTCATGGTTTGCTAAGCTTATCGACCAAGCCCATGCTGGCTCGATTCGCAAAGTTAGCCAACGAGTTTTGGGCGTCCCCCGAATATGAATACGAATACGAATATAAGTCAATGAGCAACGCTCAAATCGACGATTCCAAATAGGAATCACAAATACGGATCACAAGTACAAATCACATCCACATTACCATGTACAAGTTGGATACGAATTCACATAGCAAAATTCGAATATAATTTCATTTGAAAGAGAACGAGTGCGATAAAGTACACTCTCGTCTCAAAATTTCAAATTTTCATAACGGATAAGAAACAGATAACCACTTAACAACAAGTTCATGCACTTGACACTCACAGTGATTCAAGTAGCGAGTTCAAATGATGATTTAGGCGTCTCCCGTGAGATCCTCTGGAAGGTCCTCTTGAGCGCCTGAGCATTTAATAGTGAATTATCATTCACACATTCCAATTATCAAGGAAGATCGTGCACTACTACAATCTGGGGAAATTTCATGAAAATGAACCTCAATTACTAGTAAATCGAGGTTCAAGTGGAGTTTCTTAATGTACAAGAGCAATCGAGTTTTGTTATCTTGGAAATCAAGCATAAACGTTCAAGTATTATCGAAGGAATAAGGAATACTTGAAAAACTCCATTTCCTTGAAATTCAGAAAATTTCAGTTTTGATACGATATTTTGAAAAAAATCGTATCTCAGATTCCACATGTCGAAAATTGGAAAACTTGGTATCGTTGGAAACCTCTTCCAAAGTACTAAAAGTTCTTAGAAGACATTTTTCCATGAATCTAAGTGGAAGGTGTTCAAAAATGAGCTTAAAGTTGCTGTTCCAAATCACCCAAGATTGAGCTGGGGTTGGTTTTTCGCTAACTTTGAAAATTTAGCAGAATTCACTCGTTGCAAACCAGCCCTTGAAATTTGTAGCTCAATTAGAGGTGCAACTAAGGTTTAGGACAGAACAAGCGGATCAAGAATCAGAGTTTCGAGCACCAAGATATGGTAGCTCAAAGTTGGGTAAATTTCAAGACTGTTAACAAATTTCCAGATTTGGTTCTGACTTTGGACATTTAGTTAAGTGTCGAAACGGACTTGGATTGATACCAAATTTTGCAGTATAATACTCCTATATGAAGGGTATCTCTCCATCAAATTTTGTGAAAAAATACCTTCGGAAAGGTGGTTAATCAATCAACCAAAGTTTGGAAAATCCTTAAGGCAATCTGTCCAAAGCTAAGGTTTTCAAAAACGAGGCAGTTGCCGTGTATTGATCATAACTCCCTCAATTTAACTCGGAATTGGAAATGGTTGATAGTGTTAGAAAATACATTCACAGGGCTAAAATTTCACAGAAGAAATCGTTACAAGTTTCAGCATGCAACTGGTTCGAAATTAAGCCTAAATTTGCAGCATCATCAAATCATTTCGGCAGAACGGAGAAACAGGACAGTCGACTTCAGATGAATGGTGTGGCTCACACACATGAAACCAGAATGTGCGCTATACACCGTTGGAAATATAGGAACGTCTAGTTTCAAATGCCGCTAACGGCACTTGATTTCGACGTCGGAGTACGGAGTTATGGACGAAACACGAACACTGGTCTGGTTACGACGGCAACCGTTTTCCCAGATTACTAGTTTTGGAAATAAATTCGTTTGACCCACCAAAACTCAGTATTTTTCAACGAAAATTTGTACACAACTGCTACAACATGTAAACAACATAATCAGGCCATTAAATCTTCAATTTCTGCATTAAAATGACCGAACAGAACAGGGGTAAAATGGGAACTTTTTGCTTCAAGAGTTCAACAACGTTTCTGGCCACAATACACCTTTAATCTACTTCCTTAAGCTCTAATTCAGCAATAAAACCATCATCAAACATCATCACAGCCATCAACCCAAAGTGGGAGTTCATAGAGCCCACATTTCCAACAATACAAGCTACTACAGTGAAGATTCCAACTCAAATGCATAGATAAACTTCCATAAGACAAGTTTAAGGTGATTGATTACTACCTACTTTGATGACTGGTTAGGACAGAAGTTTCGGCCCCTTTGAAGCTTGAAGAAAACCGTGAAGCTCCTCCCTTTTTCAGCCTAAGTTGTTGTCCGAGTGAAAAGCTAAACGAATGTGAAGTTTGGTGAGAATCTATGGAAGTTTTGGTAGTGATTTGGTGAATTTGTAGAAGGAAATGATGAAGGTTTCGGTTGTCCCTTTTTGCTGCAGTCTAGCCGTCCATGAAGCTTTGCAGAAATGAAATGAGATTGCTGGTTCCTTTGCGTACATAAGACGCTTGACGTCTAATATTTTAAATACGTCAAATCAATTACAACTAGTGCCCTATGCGCGCGTTTTGTGTTCGATTTCTCTTACGTTTGTTGCACTAGTGCACTAAACCTCTAGGACACTTATATTTATATAAATATTATTCATTCTTAATTGTCCCAAAATAATTGTCGAAAGTCCCTCAATTAAGCGCGCACGTGAAACACGTATTTCTAATTTAGGCGCAATAAAAATTGAAACCTTTGAGAAATTCTTATAACGATCTTACCACTAACTATCACTTCAATATTTAAACCTAAAATTGCCTATTTTAGAACCATTGTATATGTCTTAAATTTTTGAGTTTATTGTACTCCTAATTGGCTAAAGTTTTCAGACACGTTTTCACTTTTTCACTAAACAAGCTTCTAAGAAAATAATTTTTGAAACGAGACACTTTAAAAATATAACGAATTCTATAAAACCATATATTTAGGTCTAATAAGGATAGAAAATGATATTTGGGCAAAAATCCAAATAGATAATTAATTGAGCCAAAATTAGGGGTTTAAAAAATAATAATTTTACGAGTCCTCACGTGAATTGAGTATTAATTCTTCAATTAACCTTTCTTAATCTATTATTGATCGTTCTTAATTCTCCAATATTAATACACTCTCAATTCAAATATAGTCTCGAAAAACGTGCACTCGTTGTTCCGAACTAAACGAGTTTTCGAAAAGTGAATTTTTCCAACAAAACGCTTTTAAAAATATAAAAGAGGCGTCGTTCCATATAAATGGATTTTAAATGATCGAAATAAATAATTTGTAGAAAAATGAGTAAATAAATATTTAAACAAACTACTAATATTCGATAAAATAAAATAAAAAATTTCGGGTCCTCACATCCTCCCCTCCTTAAAAGAATTTCGTTCTCGAAATTCACACTTCGGATAATAGTCATACCCCTTAAGAGTCATGCCTTTCAAATTAATCACTAACATACACCCTCCGATCCATATATCACAATTTCTATTTACCGAATTAGTAGTCAAACTTTGATTCTATCTTATGAATCTAAGGTTTTGCAAAAAGTGTGTACGGTACTAGGTCACTGAGAACCTTAGATAGACAAATAAAAGAAAGAATCATACCTCCAATGACTTTAGTAGAATCGGAAACATGTTGATAGCCTAATGCATAAACCCTAGCTGGTGCATTAGATCGACTTCCTCCAACACTAGGCTGCTTAGCGGCTGACTTTTCAGGCCTTTGGGTACTACCGCCTTCTTTTGGTACGGTCGGGCATTTCGATATCTGGTGCTCGGTAGTACCACAATACAAGCACTTCCCTTGTTTCCTAAAACAATCATTCTCCGTATGATTGAACTTGCCACAATAACCACAAACGACTTGGGGAGCCACAGATTGACCACTTGGAGGTATCTCTCTCGATTGACCTCGTCCATTGCGATCTCCTCTTGATTGAGTCCCTTTTGGCATGTTAGATATCTCCACTCCACCCGTTCCTTTTCCCTTTTTAAAAGGTGGGGCACTCTTATCTGCCTGTCCCGAAGGGTTACTAGAAGTGCTCCTCTTCTTAGCATGAAAGTCTCTAACTTGCAGCCTGGCACTCTCGACTCTCTGTGCTTTTTCTAAAACTTCAGTGAACGTAGAGATTTGGGCTGCAGCCAAACCCTGCTGGATTTCTACATTAAGTCCCTGCACGAACCGTCTAATCCTCCTCCGTTCATTAATCACCAATTCAGGAGCGTACTAAGAAAGTTTAGTGAACTTTCCCTCGTACTCCGCTACACTAAGGGTTCCTTGTTTCAACTTGATGAATTCATCCTCCCTTTTCTCTTGGATTAAGGGCGGTAGAAATTTCTCATTAAATTCCCTTGTGAAATTCTCCCAAGTCCAAGGGGTTTGAGTTCTCTCCCATTTTCCTTTTATTATATCCCACCAAGCACGGGCTACTCTCTCAAATTGGAAAGCAGCGAAATTCACTCGCCTATCCTCAGTGTAATCTAAAGCAGCGAATATGTTGGTCATCCTTTCCAACCAATTCTCCCGCCACCTCAGGATCAGGTTCGCCAAGAAACTTAGGCGGGTTAAATTTCAAGAACCTCTCTAAGGCTCTATCCACTCCTCTTTCCTGACCCCCAGGTTGGTTAAACGGTCCAGGGTCTTGTCTATCAGCCAAACGCTCTAGGATATCAGTCATCCTATTAATGGCAGTAGCCACTTGATTACCCTCGATATTTTTCTGACCTTGGAACGGTGCAGTTGCCGATCCCTGGTCACCCCCTTGAGGTTGGGCCTGACTAGCCCCTCGCCTACGACCTCAACCACGGTCTCGACCACGGCCTCGACCACCTCTTAGTCCTTCCATGACTTAGGCGTGCCTAGTGCAAGAAATAAATAAATTATGCGATGCATAACAAAAGCAGGAACCACTCAAGAAAATATTGGAATTAACAATAATTTACATTAATTAGCATATCAAGTTCATACAATTAGCAAGTCATGGGGTAGTTACAAAAATATAGCACACAGATGCCACAAGAGTACTTTTAATCACATACGACTAAAGTAAAGTCAAGTGCCTCAAAAGTAGGCCACACAGTCATACAAAAAAAATGTAATGGCCTCAACACTAGCATCACCCCAGCTAAATCTAACTACATCAGTCAAAAGGGGCTAAATTTTTTTTTTTCGTTCATTTCCAACTCATATCAAACAATTGGATCCTATTGAATTACATAGGACCATCCATCAATCTTTCTCTATCTCTCTCTCTCTTAGGCTCAACTACATTCTACTTCTCTCTAGTGAATATTGTCCCATACTCAGTTAAAATATTCTGCGCCAGATGGCTCATTTCTCTTACTATATGAACTGGACATCCGTTGACCTCCTGCACTTGTTCTTACAAAACATTAGTCCGTTCTTGTTCTTCGCAAATGGAGATCTTAAGTTTTTAGCATTGCCCTCAACTCTTAATTACTCGGGTACAAGAATTCGAAATAAGATAATTCACATCTCGAGCTGGCCAGTCCCAAGAGTAAATCACCATATTTAAGATTCCTACCCAACATACATATCTAGTCTTTCCCCAAGTATTACGATAAAATATTTATACCTATCACATTCATGATTCACAGCTTACACTCTAAAAGAGTACTTAAGCCTTTACTCATTCATATGATAAGGACCATAATACCATTTGGCCCAATCTCACCCCGCAATTACCACGCGAAGCGGCTCTGATTTTTTTTTTCTACAAGTGGTCACTTAACTTTCAAACCAGTCCCACAGTCCGGAATTCTAAACTTCAAACTTAGAATACACTACAAAGATCTGAAGCCTAAATTCTGATACCAACTGTGACGCCCCCAACTTCTCCCAAAGGCGAACCCAAGGGTATCCGCGGAACGCCTGCCCAGCTCTCGCCAGGACTCAAGACAAATCAAATCGAACTTAACGATACATACCAAATACTACGAGTCAAAATAAAGAAAAGTCGCTTCCTTAACTAAATATTTAAATCTTACATCATGTTCACAAAAGATACATCAAGTTCCAAAATGCAACCATTAAAAGTCGACTACACATTTACAGCCCCGATTCCAATCAAAAGTATAATCTAGTCGGCTTTACCAAAATCTTCCAATCCAACCTGTTAAGAAAAACAAACTAATAGGATGAGCCAATACTCAGTGAGGCCAAGAAAACACACATGCAAACACATAATCCAAGTAGCAACAACAATTACATTGTAGGTAAGGCTATCAAATTCGAATAATTCACATTTCGAATAGGAAAAATAAACAGAAACAATTCAAGGATACTGTAGCTCTCAGGAGCTAAATTCCACGTAGTCGAGTCGAAATCTTGATCACATCTCACGTTGACACTCCGTCAACCACATAAGTATCAAATCCGTAGATACACCACTTTTCTTCGAATCCCGTCACCGTTACACCCCCTTACCGGGCCCGCTCATCAAAGTTTTTGATAATACTCGAGTATATCATGGCAATACTGCACGAGTAATGCCGAGCAAGATCTCTCCAATAGATCATGCTCTACGAATATCTCATGGTTTGCTAAGCTTATCGACCAAGCCCATGCTGGCTCGATTCGCAAAGTTAGCCAACGAGTTTTGGGCGTCCCCCGAATATGAATACGAATACGAATATAAGTCAATGAGCAACGCTCAAATCGACGATTCCAAATAGGAATCACAAATACGGATCACATATACGAATCACAAGTACAAATCACATCCACATTACCATGTACAAGTTGGATACGAATTCACATAGCAAAATTCGAATATAATTTCATTTGAAAGAGAACGAGTGCGATAAAGTACACTCTCGTCTCAAAATTTCAAATTTTCATAACGGATAAGAAACAGATAACCACTTAACAACAAGTTCATGCACTTGACACTCACAGTGATTCAAGTAGCGAGTTCAAATGATGATTTAGGCGTCTCCCGTGAGATCCTCTGGAAGGTCCTCTTGAGCGCCTGAGCATTTAATAGTGAATTATCATTCACACATTCCAATTATCAAGGAAGATCGTGCACTACTACAATCTGGGGAAATTTCATGAAAATGAACCTCAATTACTAGTAAATCGAGGTTCAAGTGGAGTTTCTTAATGTACAAGAGCAATCGAGTTTTGTTATCTTGGAAATCAAGCATAAACGTTCAAGTATTATCGAAGGAATAAGGAATACTTGAAAAACTCCATTTCCTTGAAATTCAGAAAATTTCAGTTTTGATACGATATTTTGAAAAAAATCGTATCTCAGATTCCACATGTCGAAAATTGGAAAACTTGGTATCGTTGGAAACCTCTTCCAAAGTACTAAAAGTTCTTAGAAGACATTTTTCCATGAATCTAAGTGGAAGGTGTTCAAAAATGAGCTTAAAGTTGCTGTTCCAAATCACCCAAGATTGAGCTGGGGTTGGTTTTTCGCTAATTTTGAAAATTTAGCAGAATTCACTCGTTGCAAACCAGCCCTTGAAATTTGTAGCTCAATTAGAGGTGCAACTAAGGTTTAGGACAGAACAAGCGGATCAAGAATCAGAGTTTCGAGCACCAAGATATGGTAGCTCAAAGTTGGGTAAATTTCAAGACTGTTAACAAATTTCCAGATTTGGTTCTGACTTTGGACATTTAGTTAAGTGTCGAAACGGACTTGGATTGATACCAAATTTTGCAGTATAATACTCCTATATGAAGGGTATCTCTCCATCAAATTTTGTGAAAAAATACCTTCGGAAAGGTGGTTAATCAATCAACCAAAGTTTGGAAAATCCTTAAGGCAATCTGTCCAAAGCTAAGGTTTTCAAAAACGAGGCAGTTGCCGTGTATTGATCATAACTCCCTCAATTTAACTCGGAATTGGAAATGGTTGATAGTGTTAGAAAATACATTCACAGGGCTAAAATTTCACAGAAGAAATCGTTACAAGTTTCAGCATGCAACTGGTTCGAAATTAAGCCTAAATTTGCAGCATCATCAAATCATTTCGGCAGAACGGAGAAACAGGACAGTCGACTTCAGATGAATGGTGTGGCTCACACACATGAAACCAGAATGTGCGCTATACACCGTTGGAAATATAGGAACGTCTAGTTTCAAATGCCGCTAACGGCACTTGATTTCGACGTCGGAGTACGGAGTTATGGACGAAACACGAACACTGGTCTGGTTACGACGGCAACCGTTTTCCCAGATTACTAGTTTTGGAAATAAATTCGTTTGACCCACCAAAACTCAGTATTTTTCAACGAAAATTTGTACACAACTGCTACAACATGTAAACAACATAATCAGGCCATTAAATCTTCAATTTCTGCATTAAAATGACCGAACAGAACAGGGGTAAAATGGGAACTTTTTGCTTCAAGAGTTCAACAACGTTTCTGGCCACAATACACCTTTAATCTACTTCCTTAAGCTCTAATTCAGCAATAAAACCATCATCAAACATCATCACAGCCATCAACCCAAAGTGGGAGTTCATAGAGCCCACATTTCCAACAATACAAGCTACTACAGTGAAGATTCCAACTCAAATGCATAGATAAACTTCCATAAGACAAGTTTAAGGTGATTGATTACTACCTACTTTGATGACTGGTTAGGACAGAAGTTTCGGCCCCTTTGAAGCTTGAAGAAAACCGTGAAGCTCCTCCCTTTTTCAGCCTAAGTTGTTGTCCGAGTGAAAAGCTAAACGAATGTGAAGTTTGGTGAGAATCTATGGAAGTTTTGGTAGTGATTTGGTGAATTTGTAGAAGGAAATGATGAAGGTTTCGGTTGTCCCTTTTTGCTGCAGTCTAGCCGTCCATGAAGCTTTGCAGAAATGAAATGAGATTGCTGGTTCCTTTGCGTACATAAGACGCTTGACGTCTAATATTTTAAATACGTCAAATCAATTACAACTAGTGCCCTATGCGCGCGTTTTGTGTTCGATTTCTCTTACGTTTGTTGCACTAGTGCACTAAACCTCTAGGACACTTATATTTATATAAATATTATTCATTCTTAATTGTCCCAAAATAATTGTCGAAAGTCCCTCAATTAAGCGCGCACGTGAAACACGTATTTCTAATTTAGGCGCAATAAAAATTGAAACCTTTGAGAAATTCTTATAACGATCTTACCACTAACTATCACTTCAATATTTAAACCTAAAATTGCCTATTTTAGAACCATTGTATATGTCTTAAATTTTTGAGTTTATTGTACTCCTAATTGGCTAAAGTTTTCAGACACGTTTTCACTTTTTCACTAAACAAGCTTCTAAGAAAATAATTTTTGAAACGAGACACTTTAAAAATATAACGAATTCTATAAAACCATATATTTAGGTCTAATAAGGATAGAAAATGATATTTGGGCAAAAATCCAAATAGATAATTAATTGAGCCAAAATTAGGGGTTTAAAAAATAATAATTTTACGAGTCCTCACGTGAATTGAGTATTAATTCTTCAATTAACCTTTCTTAATCTATTATTGATCGTTCTTAATTCTCCAATATTAATACACTCTCAATTCAAATATAGTCTCGAAAAACGTGCACTCGTTGTTCCGAACTAAACGAGTTTTCGAAAAGTGAATTTTTCCAACAAAACGCTTTTAAAAATATAAAAGAGGCGTCGTTCCATATAAATGGATTTTAAATGATCGAAATAAATAATTTGTAGAAAAATGAGTAAATAAATATTTAAACAAACTACTAATATTCGATAAAATAAAATAAAAAATTTCGGGTCCTCACATCCTCCCCTCCTTAAAAGAATTTCGTTCTCGAAATTCACACTTCGGATAATAGTCATACCCCTTAAGAGTCATGCCTTTCAAATTAATCACTAACATACACCCTCCGATCCATATATCACAATTTCTATTTACCGAATTAGTAGTCAAACTTTGATTCTATCTTATGAATCTAAGGTTTTGCAAAAAGTGTGTACGGTACTAGGTCACTGAGAACCTTAGATAGACAAATAAAAGAAAGAATCATACCTCCAATGACTTTAGTAGAATCGGAAACATGTTGATAGCCTAATGCATAAACCCTAGCTGGTGCATTAGATCGACTTCCTCCAACACTAGGCTGCTTAGCGGCTGACTTTTCAGGCCTTTGGGTACTACCGCCTTCTTTTGGTACGGTCGGGCATTTCGATATCTGGTGCTCGGTAGTACCACAATACAAGCACTTCCCTTGTTTCCTAAAACAATCATTCTCCGTATGATTGAACTTGCCACAATAACCACAAACGACTTGGGGAGCCACAGATTGACCACTTGGAGGTATCTCTCTCGATTGACCTCGTCCATTGCGATCTCCTCTTGATTGAGTCCCTTTTGGCATGTTAGATATCTCCACTCCACCCGTTCCTTTTCCCTTTTTAAAAGGTGGGGCACTCTTATCTGCCTGTCCCGAAGGGTTACTAGAAGTGCTCCTCTTCTTAGCATGAAAGTCTCTAACTTGCAGCCTGGCACTCTCGACTCTCTGTGCTTTTTCTAAAACTTCAGTGAACGTAGAGATTTGGGCTGCAGCCAAACCCTGCTGGATTTCTACATTAAGTCCCTGCACGAACCGTCTAATCCTCCTCCGTTCATTAATCACCAATTCAGGAGCGTACTAAGAAAGTTTAGTGAACTTTCCCTCGTACTCCGCTACACTAAGGGTTCCTTGTTTCAACTTGATGAATTCATCCTCCCTTTTCTCTTGGATTAAGGGCGGTAGAAATTTCTCATTAAATTCCCTTGTGAAATTCTCCCAAGTCCAAGGGGTTTGAGTTCTCTCCCATTTTCCTTTTATTATATCCCACCAAGCACGGGCTACTCTCTCAAATTGGAAAGCAGCGAAATTCACTCGCCTATCCTCAGTGTAATCTAAAGCAGCGAATATGTTGGTCATCCTTTCCAACCAATTCTCCCGCCACCTCAGGATCAGGTTCGCCAAGAAACTTAGGCGGGTTAAATTTCAAGAACCTCTCTAAGGCTCTATCCACTCCTCTTTCCTGACCCCCAGGTTGGTTAAACGGTCCAGGGTCTTGTCTATCAGCCAAACGCTCTAGGATATCAGTCATCCTATTAATGGCAGTAGCCACTTGATTACCCTCGATATTTTTCTGACCTTGGAACGGTGCAGTTGCCGATCCCTGGTCACCCCCTTGAGGTTGGGCCTGACTAGCCCCTCGCCTACGACCTCAACCACGGTCTCGACCACGGCCTCGACCACCTCTTAGTCCTTCCATGACTTAGGCGTGCCTAGTGCAAGAAATAAATAAATTATGCGATGCATAACAAAAGCAGGAACCACTCAAGAAAATATTGGAATTAACAATAATTTACATTAATTAGCATATCAAGTTCATACAATTAGCAAGTCATGGGGTAGTTACAAAAATATAGCACACAGATGCCACAAGAGTACTTTTAATCACATACGACTAAAGTAAAGTCAAGTGCCTCAAAAGTAGGCCACACAGTCATACAAAAAAAATGTAATGGCCTCAACACTAGCATCACCCCAGCTAAATCTAACTACATCAGTCAAAAGGGGCTAAATTTTTTTTTTTCGTTCATTTCCAACTCATATCAAACAATTGGATCCTATTGAATTACATAGGACCATCCATCAATCTTTCTCTATCTCTCTCTCTCTTAGGCTCAACTACATTCTACTTCTCTCTAGTGAATATTGTCCCATACTCAGTTAAAATATTCTGCGCCAGATGGCTCATTTCTCTTACTATATGAACTGGACATCCGTTGACCTCCTGCACTTGTTCTTACAAAACATTAGTCCGTTCTTGTTCTTCGCAAATGGAGATCTTAAGTTTTTAGCATTGCCCTCAACTCTTAATTACTCGGGTACAAGAATTCGAAATAAGATAATTCACATCTCGAGCTGGCCAGTCCCAAGAGTAAATCACCATATTTAAGATTCCTACCCAACATACATATCTAGTCTTTCCCCAAGTATTACGATAAAATATTTATACCTATCACATTCATGATTCACAGCTTACACTCTAAAAGAGTACTTAAGCCTTTACTCATTCATATGATAAGGACCATAATACCATTTGGCCCAATCTCACCCCGCAATTACCACGCGAAGCGGCTCTGATTTTTTTTTTCTACAAGTGGTCACTTAACTTTCAAACCAGTCCCACAGTCCGGAATTCTAAACTTCAAACTTAGAATACACTACAAAGATCTGAAGCCTAAATTCTGATACCAACTGTGACGCCCCCAACTTCTCCCAAAGGCGAACCCAAGGGTATCCGCGGAACGCCTGCCCAGCTCTCGCCAGGACTCAAGACAAATCAAATCGAACTTAACGATACATACCAAATACTACGAGTCAAAATAAAGAAAAGTCGCTTCCTTAACTAAATATTTAAATCTTACATCATGTTCACAAAAGATACATCAAGTTCCAAAATGCAACCATTAAAAGTCGACTACACATTTACAGCCCCGATTCCAATCAAAAGTATAATCTAGTCGGCTTTACCAAAATCTTCCAATCCAACCTGTTAAGAAAAACAAACTAATAGGATGAGCCAATACTCAGTGAGGCCAAGAAAACACACATGCAAACACATAATCCAAGTAGCAACAACAATTACATTGTAGGTAAGGCTATCAAATTCGAATAATTCACATTTCGAATAGGAAAAATAAACAGAAACAATTCAAGGATACTGTAGCTCTCAGGAGCTAAATTCCACGTAGTCGAGTCGAAATCTTGATCACATCTCACGTTGACACTCCGTCAACCACATAAGTATCAAATCCGTAGATACACCACTTTTCTTCGAATCCCGTCACCGTTACACCCCCTTACCGGGCCCGCTCATCAAAGTTTTTGATAATACTCGAGTATATCATGGCAATACTGCACGAGTAATGCCGAGCAAGATCTCTCCAATAGATCATGCTCTACGAATATCTCATGGTTTGCTAAGCTTATCGACCAAGCCCATGCTGGCTCGATTCGCAAAGTTAGCCAACGAGTTTTGGGCGTCCCCCGAATATGAATACGAATACGAATATAAGTCAATGAGCAACGCTCAAATCGACGATTCCAAATAGGAATCACAAATACGGATCACATATACGAATCACAAGTACAAATCACATCCACATTACCATGTACAAGTTGGATACGAATTCACATAGCAAAATTCGAATATAATTTCATTTGAAAGAGAACGAGTGCGATAAAGTACACTCTCGTCTCAAAATTTCAAATTTTCATAACGGATAAGAAACAGATAACCACTTAACAACAAGTTCATGCACTTGACACTCACAGTGATTCAAGTAGCGAGTTCAAATGATGATTTAGGCGTCTCCCGTGAGATCCTCTGGAAGGTCCTCTTGAGCGCCTGAGCATTTAATAGTGAATTATCATTCACACATTCCAATTATCAAGGAAGATCGTGCACTACTACAATCTGGGGAAATTTCATGAAAATGAACCTCAATTACTAGTAAATCGAGGTTCAAGTGGAGTTTCTTAATGTACAAGAGCAATCGAGTTTTGTTATCTTGGAAATCAAGCATAAACGTTCAAGTATTATCGAAGGAATAAGGAATACTTGAAAAACTCCATTTCCTTGAAATTCAGAAAATTTCAGTTTTGATACGATATTTTGAAAAAAATCGTATCTCAGATTCCACATGTCGAAAATTGGAAAACTTGGTATCGTTGGAAACCTCTTCCAAAGTACTAAAAGTTCTTAGAAGACATTTTTCCATGAATCTAAGTGGAAGGTGTTCAAAAATGAGCTTAAAGTTGCTGTTCCAAATCACCCAAGATTGAGCTGGGGTTGGTTTTTCGCTAATTTTGAAAATTTAGCAGAATTCACTCGTTGCAAACCAGCCCTTGAAATTTGTAGCTCAATTAGAGGTGCAACTAAGGTTTAGGACAGAACAAGCGGATCAAGAATCAGAGTTTCGAGCACCAAGATATGGTAGCTCAAAGTTGGGTAAATTTCAAGACTGTTAACAAATTTCCAGATTTGGTTCTGACTTTGGACATTTAGTTAAGTGTCGAAACGGACTTGGATTGATACCAAATTTTGCAGTATAATACTCCTATATGAAGGGTATCTCTCCATCAAATTTTGTGAAAAAATACCTTCGGAAAGGTGGTTAATCAATCAACCAAAGTTTGGAAAATCCTTAAGGCAATCTGTCCAAAGCTAAGGTTTTCAAAAACGAGGCAGTTGCCGTGTATTGATCATAACTCCCTCAATTTAACTCGGAATTGGAAATGGTTGATAGTGTTAGAAAATACATTCACAGGGCTAAAATTTCACAGAAGAAATCGTTACAAGTTTCAGCATGCAACTGGTTCGAAATTAAGCCTAAATTTGCAGCATCATCAAATCATTTCGGCAGAACGGAGAAACAGGACAGTCGACTTCAGATGAATGGTGTGGCTCACACACATGAAACCAGAATGTGCGCTATACACCGTTGGAAATATAGGAACGTCTAGTTTCAAATGCCGCTAACGGCACTTGATTTCGACGTCGGAGTACGGAGTTATGGACGAAACACGAACACTGGTCTGGTTACGACGGCAACCGTTTTCCCAGATTACTAGTTTTGGAAATAAATTCGTTTGACCCACCAAAACTCAGTATTTTTCAACGAAAATTTGTACACAACTGCTACAACATGTAAACAACATAATCAGGCCATTAAATCTTCAATTTCTGCATTAAAATGACCGAACAGAACAGGGGTAAAATGGGAACTTTTTGCTTCAAGAGTTCAACAACGTTTCTGGCCACAATACACCTTTAATCTACTTCCTTAAGCTCTAATTCAGCAATAAAACCATCATCAAACATCATCACAGCCATCAACCCAAAGTGGGAGTTCATAGAGCCCACATTTCCAACAATACAAGCTACTACAGTGAAGATTCCAACTCAAATGCATAGATAAACTTCCATAAGACAAGTTTAAGGTGATTGATTACTACCTACTTTGATGACTGGTTAGGACAGAAGTTTCGGCCCCTTTGAAGCTTGAAGAAAACCGTGAAGCTCCTCCCTTTTTCAGCCTAAGTTGTTGTCCGAGTGAAAAGCTAAACGAATGTGAAGTTTGGTGAGAATCTATGGAAGTTTTGGTAGTGATTTGGTGAATTTGTAGAAGGAAATGATGAAGGTTTCGGTTGTCCCTTTTTGCTGCAGTCTAGCCGTCCATGAAGCTTTGCAGAAATGAAATGAGATTGCTGGTTCCTTTGCGTACATAAGACGCTTGACGTCTAATATTTTAAATACGTCAAATCAATTACAACTAGTGCCCTATGCGCGCGTTTTGTGTTCGATTTCTCTTACGTTTGTTGCACTAGTGCACTAAACCTCTAGGACACTTATATTTATATAAATATTATTCATTCTTAATTGTCCCAAAATAATTGTCGAAAGTCCCTCAATTAAGCGCGCACGTGAAACACGTATTTCTAATTTAGGCGCAATAAAAATTGAAACCTTTGAGAAATTCTTATAACGATCTTACCACTAACTATCACTTCAATATTTAAACCTAAAATTGCCTATTTTAGAACCATTGTATATGTCTTAAATTTTTGAGTTTATTGTACTCCTAATTGGCTAAAGTTTTCAGACACGTTTTCACTTTTTCACTAAACAAGCTTCTAAGAAAATAATTTTTGAAACGAGACACTTTAAAAATATAACGAATTCTATAAAACCATATATTTAGGTCTAATAAGGATAGAAAATGATATTTGGGCAAAAATCCAAATAGATAATTAATTGAGCCAAAATTAGGGGTTTAAAAAATAATAATTTTACGAGTCCTCACGTGAATTGAGTATTAATTCTTCAATTAACCTTTCTTAATCTATTATTGATCGTTCTTAATTCTCCAATATTAATACACTCTCAATTCAAATATAGTCTCGAAAAACGTGCACTCGTTGTTCCGAACTAAACGAGTTTTCGAAAAGTGAATTTTTCCAACAAAACGCTTTTAAAAATATAAAAGAGGCGTCGTTCCATATAAATGGATTTTAAATGATCGAAATAAATAATTTGTAGAAAAATGAGTAAATAAATATTTAAACAAACTACTAATATTCGATAAAATAAAATAAAAAATTTCGGGTCCTCACATCCTCCCCTCCTTAAAAGAATTTCGTTCTCGAAATTCACACTTCGGATAATAGTCATACCCCTTAAGAGTCATGCCTTTCAAATTAATCACTAACATACACCCTCCGATCCATATATCACAATTTCTATTTACCGAATTAGTAGTCAAACTTTGATTCTATCTTATGAATCTAAGGTTTTGCAAAAAGTGTGTACGGTACTAGGTCACTGAGAACCTTAGATAGACAAATAAAAGAAAGAATCATACCTCCAATGACTTTAGTAGAATCGGAAACATGTTGATAGCCTAATGCATAAACCCTAGCTGGTGCATTAGATCGACTTCCTCCAACACTAGGCTGCTTAGCGGCTGACTTTTCAGGCCTTTGGGTACTACCGCCTTCTTTTGGTACGGTCGGGCATTTCGATATCTGGTGCTCGGTAGTACCACAATACAAGCACTTCCCTTGTTTCCTAAAACAATCATTCTCCGTATGATTGAACTTGCCACAATAACCACAAACGACTTGGGGAGCCACAGATTGACCACTTGGAGGTATCTCTCTCGATTGACCTCGTCCATTGCGATCTCCTCTTGATTGAGTCCCTTTTGGCATGTTAGATATCTCCACTCCACCCGTTCCTTTTCCCTTTTTAAAAGGTGGGGCACTCTTATCTGCCTGTCCCGAAGGGTTACTAGAAGTGCTCCTCTTCTTAGCATGAAAGTCTCTAACTTGCAGCCTGGCACTCTCGACTCTCTGTGCTTTTTCTAAAACTTCAGTGAACGTAGAGATTTGGGCTGCAGCCAAACCCTGCTGGATTTCTACATTAAGTCCCTGCACGAACCGTCTAATCCTCCTCCGTTCATTAATCACCAATTCAGGAGCGTACTAAGAAAGTTTAGTGAACTTTCCCTCGTACTCCGCTACACTAAGGGTTCCTTGTTTCAACTTGATGAATTCATCCTCCCTTTTCTCTTGGATTAAGGGCGGTAGAAATTTCTCATTAAATTCCCTTGTGAAATTCTCCCAAGTCCAAGGGGTTTGAGTTCTCTCCCATTTTCCTTTTATTATATCCCACCAAGCACGGGCTACTCTCTCAAATTGGAAAGCAGCGAAATTCACTCGCCTATCCTCAGTGTAATCTAAAGCAGCGAATATGTTGGTCATCCTTTCCAACCAATTCTCCCGCCACCTCAGGATCAGGTTCGCCAAGAAACTTAGGCGGGTTAAATTTCAAGAACCTCTCTAAGGCTCTATCCACTCCTCTTTCCTGACCCCCAGGTTGGTTAAACGGTCCAGGGTCTTGTCTATCAGCCAAACGCTCTAGGATATCAGTCATCCTATTAATGGCAGTAGCCACTTGATTACCCTCGATATTTTTCTGACCTTGGAACGGTGCAGTTGCCGATCCCTGGTCACCCCCTTGAGGTTGGGCCTGACTAGCCCCTCGCCTACGACCTCAACCACGGTCTCGACCACGGCCTCGACCACCTCTTAGTCCTTCCATGACTTAGGCGTGCCTAGTGCAAGAAATAAATAAATTATGCGATGCATAACAAAAGCAGGAACCACTCAAGAAAATATTGGAATTAACAATAATTTACATTAATTAGCATATCAAGTTCATACAATTAGCAAGTCATGGGGTAGTTACAAAAATATAGCACACAGATGCCACAAGAGTACTTTTAATCACATACGACTAAAGTAAAGTCAAGTGCCTCAAAAGTAGGCCACACAGTCATACAAAAAAAATGTAATGGCCTCAACACTAGCATCACCCCAGCTAAATCTAACTACATCAGTCAAAAGGGGCTAAATTTTTTTTTTTCGTTCATTTCCAACTCATATCAAACAATTGGATCCTATTGAATTACATAGGACCATCCATCAATCTTTCTCTATCTCTCTCTCTCTTAGGCTCAACTACATTCTACTTCTCTCTAGTGAATATTGTCCCATACTCAGTTAAAATATTCTGCGCCAGATGGCTCATTTCTCTTACTATATGAACTGGACATCCGTTGACCTCCTGCACTTGTTCTTACAAAACATTAGTCCGTTCTTGTTCTTCGCAAATGGAGATCTTAAGTTTTTAGCATTGCCCTCAACTCTTAATTACTCGGGTACAAGAATTCGAAATAAGATAATTCACATCTCGAGCTGGCCAGTCCCAAGAGTAAATCACCATATTTAAGATTCCTACCCAACATACATATCTAGTCTTTCCCCAAGTATTACGATAAAATATTTATACCTATCACATTCATGATTCACAGCTTACACTCTAAAAGAGTACTTAAGCCTTTACTCATTCATATGATAAGGACCATAATACCATTTGGCCCAATCTCACCCCGCAATTACCACGCGAAGCGGCTCTGATTTTTTTTTTCTACAAGTGGTCACTTAACTTTCAAACCAGTCCCACAGTCCGGAATTCTAAACTTCAAACTTAGAATACACTACAAAGATCTGAAGCCTAAATTCTGATACCAACTGTGACGCCCCCAACTTCTCCCAAAGGCGAACCCAAGGGTATCCGCGGAACGCCTGCCCAGCTCTCGCCAGGACTCAAGACAAATCAAATCGAACTTAACGATACATACCAAATACTACGAGTCAAAATAAAGAAAAGTCGCTTCCTTAACTAAATATTTAAATCTTACATCATGTTCACAAAAGATACATCAAGTTCCAAAATGCAACCATTAAAAGTCGACTACACATTTACAGCCCCGATTCCAATCAAAAGTATAATCTAGTCGGCTTTACCAAAATCTTCCAATCCAACCTGTTAAGAAAAACAAACTAATAGGATGAGCCAATACTCAGTGAGGCCAAGAAAACACACATGCAAACACATAATCCAAGTAGCAACAACAATTACATTGTAGGTAAGGCTATCAAATTCGAATAATTCACATTTCGAATAGGAAAAATAAACAGAAACAATTCAAGGATACTGTAGCTCTCAGGAGCTAAATTCCACGTAGTCGAGTCGAAATCTTGATCACATCTCACGTTGACACTCCGTCAACCACATAAGTATCAAATCCGTAGATACACCACTTTTCTTCGAATCCCGTCACCGTTACACCCCCTTACCGGGCCCGCTCATCAAAGTTTTTGATAATACTCGAGTATATCATGGCAATACTGCACGAGTAATGCCGAGCAAGATCTCTCCAATAGATCATGCTCTACGAATATCTCATGGTTTGCTAAGCTTATCGACCAAGCCCATGCTGGCTCGATTCGCAAAGTTAGCCAACGAGTTTTGGGCGTCCCCCGAATATGAATACGAATACGAATATAAGTCAATGAGCAACGCTCAAATCGACGATTCCAAATAGGAATCACAAATACGGATCACATATACGAATCACAAGTACAAATCACATCCACATTACCATGTACAAGTTGGATACGAATTCACATAGCAAAATTCGAATATAATTTCATTTGAAAGAGAACGAGTGCGATAAAGTACACTCTCGTCTCAAAATTTCAAATTTTCATAACGGATAAGAAACAGATAACCACTTAACAACAAGTTCATGCACTTGACACTCACAGTGATTCAAGTAGCGAGTTCAAATGATGATTTAGGCGTCTCCCGTGAGATCCTCTGGAAGGTCCTCTTGAGCGCCTGAGCATTTAATAGTGAATTATCATTCACACATTCCAATTATCAAGGAAGATCGTGCACTACTACAATCTGGGGAAATTTCATGAAAATGAACCTCAATTACTAGTAAATCGAGGTTCAAGTGGAGTTTCTTAATGTACAAGAGCAATCGAGTTTTGTTATCTTGGAAATCAAGCATAAACGTTCAAGTATTATCGAAGGAATAAGGAATACTTGAAAAACTCCATTTCCTTGAAATTCAGAAAATTTCAGTTTTGATACGATATTTTGAAAAAAATCGTATCTCAGATTCCACATGTCGAAAATTGGAAAACTTGGTATCGTTGGAAACCTCTTCCAAAGTACTAAAAGTTCTTAGAAGACATTTTTCCATGAATCTAAGTGGAAGGTGTTCAAAAATGAGCTTAAAGTTGCTGTTCCAAATCACCCAAGATTGAGCTGGGGTTGGTTTTTCGCTAATTTTGAAAATTTAGCAGAATTCACTCGTTGCAAACCAGCCCTTGAAATTTGTAGCTCAATTAGAGGTGCAACTAAGGTTTAGGACAGAACAAGCGGATCAAGAATCAGAGTTTCGAGCACCAAGATATGGTAGCTCAAAGTTGGGTAAATTTCAAGACTGTTAACAAATTTCCAGATTTGGTTCTGACTTTGGACATTTAGTTAAGTGTCGAAACGGACTTGGATTGATACCAAATTTTGCAGTATAATACTCCTATATGAAGGGTATCTCTCCATCAAATTTTGTGAAAAAATACCTTCGGAAAGGTGGTTAATCAATCAACCAAAGTTTGGAAAATCCTTAAGGCAATCTGTCCAAAGCTAAGGTTTTCAAAAACGAGGCAGTTGCCGTGTATTGATCATAACTCCCTCAATTTAACTCGGAATTGGAAATGGTTGATAGTGTTAGAAAATACATTCACAGGGCTAAAATTTCACAGAAGAAATCGTTACAAGTTTCAGCATGCAACTGGTTCGAAATTAAGCCTAAATTTGCAGCATCATCAAATCATTTCGGCAGAACGGAGAAACAGGACAGTCGACTTCAGATGAATGGTGTGGCTCACACACATGAAACCAGAATGTGCGCTATACACCGTTGGAAATATAGGAACGTCTAGTTTCAAATGCCGCTAACGGCACTTGATTTCGACGTCGGAGTACGGAGTTATGGACGAAACACGAACACTGGTCTGGTTACGACGGCAACCGTTTTCCCAGATTACTAGTTTTGGAAATAAATTCGTTTGACCCACCAAAACTCAGTATTTTTCAACGAAAATTTGTACACAACTGCTACAACATGTAAACAACATAATCAGGCCATTAAATCTTCAATTTCTGCATTAAAATGACCGAACAGAACAGGGGTAAAATGGGAACTTTTTGCTTCAAGAGTTCAACAACGTTTCTGGCCACAATACACCTTTAATCTACTTCCTTAAGCTCTAATTCAGCAATAAAACCATCATCAAACATCATCACAGCCATCAACCCAAAGTGGGAGTTCATAGAGCCCACATTTCCAACAATACAAGCTACTACAGTGAAGATTCCAACTCAAATGCATAGATAAACTTCCATAAGACAAGTTTAAGGTGATTGATTACTACCTACTTTGATGACTGGTTAGGACAGAAGTTTCGGCCCCTTTGAAGCTTGAAGAAAACCGTGAAGCTCCTCCCTTTTTCAGCCTAAGTTGTTGTCCGAGTGAAAAGCTAAACGAATGTGAAGTTTGGTGAGAATCTATGGAAGTTTTGGTAGTGATTTGGTGAATTTGTAGAAGGAAATGATGAAGGTTTCGGTTGTCCCTTTTTGCTGCAGTCTAGCCGTCCATGAAGCTTTGCAGAAATGAAATGAGATTGCTGGTTCCTTTGCGTACATAAGACGCTTGACGTCTAATATTTTAAATACGTCAAATCAATTACAACTAGTGCCCTATGCGCGCGTTTTGTGTTCGATTTCTCTTACGTTTGTTGCACTAGTGCACTAAACCTCTAGGACACTTATATTTATATAAATATTATTCATTCTTAATTGTCCCAAAATAATTGTCGAAAGTCCCTCAATTAAGCGCGCACGTGAAACACGTATTTCTAATTTAGGCGCAATAAAAATTGAAACCTTTGAGAAATTCTTATAACGATCTTACCACTAACTATCACTTCAATATTTAAACCTAAAATTGCCTATTTTAGAACCATTGTATATGTCTTAAATTTTTGAGTTTATTGTACTCCTAATTGGCTAAAGTTTTCAGACACGTTTTCACTTTTTCACTAAACAAGCTTCTAAGAAAATAATTTTTGAAACGAGACACTTTAAAAATATAACGAATTCTATAAAACCATATATTTAGGTCTAATAAGGATAGAAAATGATATTTGGGCAAAAATCCAAATAGATAATTAATTGAGCCAAAATTAGGGGTTTAAAAAATAATAATTTTACGAGTCCTCACGTGAATTGAGTATTAATTCTTCAATTAACCTTTCTTAATCTATTATTGATCGTTCTTAATTCTCCAATATTAATACACTCTCAATTCAAATATAGTCTCGAAAAACGTGCACTCGTTGTTCCGAACTAAACGAGTTTTCGAAAAGTGAATTTTTCCAACAAAACGCTTTTAAAAATATAAAAGAGGCGTCGTTCCATATAAATGGATTTTAAATGATCGAAATAAATAATTTGTAGAAAAATGAGTAAATAAATATTTAAACAAACTACTAATATTCGATAAAATAAAATAAAAAATTTCGGGTCCTCACATCCTCCCCTCCTTAAAAGAATTTCGTTCTCGAAATTCACACTTCGGATAATAGTCATACCCCTTAAGAGTCATGCCTTTCAAATTAATCACTAACATACACCCTCCGATCCATATATCACAATTTCTATTTACCGAATTAGTAGTCAAACTTTGATTCTATCTTATGAATCTAAGGTTTTGCAAAAAGTGTGTACGGTACTAGGTCACTGAGAACCTTAGATAGACAAATAAAAGAAAGAATCATACCTCCAATGACTTTAGTAGAATCGGAAACATGTTGATAGCCTAATGCATAAACCCTAGCTGGTGCATTAGATCGACTTCCTCCAACACTAGGCTGCTTAGCGGCTGACTTTTCAGGCCTTTGGGTACTACCGCCTTCTTTTGGTACGGTCGGGCATTTCGATATCTGGTGCTCGGTAGTACCACAATACAAGCACTTCCCTTGTTTCCTAAAACAATCATTCTCCGTATGATTGAACTTGCCACAATAACCACAAACGACTTGGGGAGCCACAGATTGACCACTTGGAGGTATCTCTCTCGATTGACCTCGTCCATTGCGATCTCCTCTTGATTGAGTCCCTTTTGGCATGTTAGATATCTCCACTCCACCCGTTCCTTTTCCCTTTTTAAAAGGTGGGGCACTCTTATCTGCCTGTCCCGAAGGGTTACTAGAAGTGCTCCTCTTCTTAGCATGAAAGTCTCTAACTTGCAGCCTGGCACTCTCGACTCTCTGTGCTTTTTCTAAAACTTCAGTGAACGTAGAGATTTGGGCTGCAGCCAAACCCTGCTGGATTTCTACATTAAGTCCCTGCACGAACCGTCTAATCCTCCTCCGTTCATTAATCACCAATTCAGGAGCGTACTAAGAAAGTTTAGTGAACTTTCCCTCGTACTCCGCTACACTAAGGGTTCCTTGTTTCAACTTGATGAATTCATCCTCCCTTTTCTCTTGGATTAAGGGCGGTAGAAATTTCTCATTAAATTCCCTTGTGAAATTCTCCCAAGTCCAAGGGGTTTGAGTTCTCTCCCATTTTCCTTTTATTATATCCCACCAAGCACGGGCTACTCTCTCAAATTGGAAAGCAGCGAAATTCACTCGCCTATCCTCAGTGTAATCTAAAGCAGCGAATATGTTGGTCATCCTTTCCAACCAATTCTCCCGCCACCTCAGGATCAGGTTCGCCAAGAAACTTAGGCGGGTTAAATTTCAAGAACCTCTCTAAGGCTCTATCCACTCCTCTTTCCTGACCCCCAGGTTGGTTAAACGGTCCAGGGTCTTGTCTATCAGCCAAACGCTCTAGGATATCAGTCATCCTATTAATGGCAGTAGCCACTTGATTACCCTCGATATTTTTCTGACCTTGGAACGGTGCAGTTGCCGATCCCTGGTCACCCCCTTGAGGTTGGGCCTGACTAGCCCCTCGCCTACGACCTCAACCACGGTCTCGACCACGGCCTCGACCACCTCTTAGTCCTTCCATGACTTAGGCGTGCCTAGTGCAAGAAATAAATAAATTATGCGATGCATAACAAAAGCAGGAACCACTCAAGAAAATATTGGAATTAACAATAATTTACATTAATTAGCATATCAAGTTCATACAATTAGCAAGTCATGGGGTAGTTACAAAAATATAGCACACAGATGCCACAAGAGTACTTTTAATCACATACGACTAAAGTAAAGTCAAGTGCCTCAAAAGTAGGCCACACAGTCATACAAAAAAAATGTAATGGCCTCAACACTAGCATCACCCCAGCTAAATCTAACTACATCAGTCAAAAGGGGCTAAATTTTTTTTTTTCGTTCATTTCCAACTCATATCAAACAATTGGATCCTATTGAATTACATAGGACCATCCATCAATCTTTCTCTATCTCTCTCTCTCTTAGGCTCAACTACATTCTACTTCTCTCTAGTGAATATTGTCCCATACTCAGTTAAAATATTCTGCGCCAGATGGCTCATTTCTCTTACTATATGAACTGGACATCCGTTGACCTCCTGCACTTGTTCTTACAAAACATTAGTCCGTTCTTGTTCTTCGCAAATGGAGATCTTAAGTTTTTAGCATTGCCCTCAACTCTTAATTACTCGGGTACAAGAATTCGAAATAAGATAATTCACATCTCGAGCTGGCCAGTCCCAAGAGTAAATCACCATATTTAAGATTCCTACCCAACATACATATCTAGTCTTTCCCCAAGTATTACGATAAAATATTTATACCTATCACATTCATGATTCACAGCTTACACTCTAAAAGAGTACTTAAGCCTTTACTCATTCATATGATAAGGACCATAATACCATTTGGCCCAATCTCACCCCGCAATTACCACGCGAAGCGGCTCTGATTTTTTTTTTCTACAAGTGGTCACTTAACTTTCAAACCAGTCCCACAGTCCGGAATTCTAAACTTCAAACTTAGAATACACTACAAAGATCTGAAGCCTAAATTCTGATACCAACTGTGACGCCCCCAACTTCTCCCAAAGGCGAACCCAAGGGTATCCGCGGAACGCCTGCCCAGCTCTCGCCAGGACTCAAGACAAATCAAATCGAACTTAACGATACATACCAAATACTACGAGTCAAAATAAAGAAAAGTCGCTTCCTTAACTAAATATTTAAATCTTACATCATGTTCACAAAAGATACATCAAGTTCCAAAATGCAACCATTAAAAGTCGACTACACATTTACAGCCCCGATTCCAATCAAAAGTATAATCTAGTCGGCTTTACCAAAATCTTCCAATCCAACCTGTTAAGAAAAACAAACTAATAGGATGAGCCAATACTCAGTGAGGCCAAGAAAACACACATGCAAACACATAATCCAAGTAGCAACAACAATTACATTGTAGGTAAGGCTATCAAATTCGAATAATTCACATTTCGAATAGGAAAAATAAACAGAAACAATTCAAGGATACTGTAGCTCTCAGGAGCTAAATTCCACGTAGTCGAGTCGAAATCTTGATCACATCTCACGTTGACACTCCGTCAACCACATAAGTATCAAATCCGTAGATACACCACTTTTCTTCGAATCCCGTCACCGTTACACCCCCTTACCGGGCCCGCTCATCAAAGTTTTTGATAATACTCGAGTATATCATGGCAATACTGCACGAGTAATGCCGAGCAAGATCTCTCCAATAGATCATGCTCTACGAATATCTCATGGTTTGCTAAGCTTATCGACCAAGCCCATGCTGGCTCGATTCGCAAAGTTAGCCAACGAGTTTTGGGCGTCCCCCGAATATGAATACGAATACGAATATAAGTCAATGAGCAACGCTCAAATCGACGATTCCAAATAGGAATCACAAATACGGATCACATATACGAATCACAAGTACAAATCACATCCACATTACCATGTACAAGTTGGATACGAATTCACATAGCAAAATTCGAATATAATTTCATTTGAAAGAGAACGAGTGCGATAAAGTACACTCTCGTCTCAAAATTTCAAATTTTCATAACGGATAAGAAACAGATAACCACTTAACAACAAGTTCATGCACTTGACACTCACAGTGATTCAAGTAGCGAGTTCAAATGATGATTTAGGCGTCTCCCGTGAGATCCTCTGGAAGGTCCTCTTGAGCGCCTGAGCATTTAATAGTGAATTATCATTCACACATTCCAATTATCAAGGAAGATCGTGCACTACTACAATCTGGGGAAATTTCATGAAAATGAACCTCAATTACTAGTAAATCGAGGTTCAAGTGGAGTTTCTTAATGTACAAGAGCAATCGAGTTTTGTTATCTTGGAAATCAAGCATAAACGTTCAAGTATTATCGAAGGAATAAGGAATACTTGAAAAACTCCATTTCCTTGAAATTCAGAAAATTTCAGTTTTGATACGATATTTTGAAAAAAATCGTATCTCAGATTCCACATGTCGAAAATTGGAAAACTTGGTATCGTTGGAAACCTCTTCCAAAGTACTAAAAGTTCTTAGAAGACATTTTTCCATGAATCTAAGTGGAAGGTGTTCAAAAATGAGCTTAAAGTTGCTGTTCCAAATCACCCAAGATTGAGCTGGGGTTGGTTTTTCGCTAATTTTGAAAATTTAGCAGAATTCACTCGTTGCAAACCAGCCCTTGAAATTTGTAGCTCAATTAGAGGTGCAACTAAGGTTTAGGACAGAACAAGCGGATCAAGAATCAGAGTTTCGAGCACCAAGATATGGTAGCTCAAAGTTGGGTAAATTTCAAGACTGTTAACAAATTTCCAGATTTGGTTCTGACTTTGGACATTTAGTTAAGTGTCGAAACGGACTTGGATTGATACCAAATTTTGCAGTATAATACTCCTATATGAAGGGTATCTCTCCATCAAATTTTGTGAAAAAATACCTTCGGAAAGGTGGTTAATCAATCAACCAAAGTTTGGAAAATCCTTAAGGCAATCTGTCCAAAGCTAAGGTTTTCAAAAACGAGGCAGTTGCCGTGTATTGATCATAACTCCCTCAATTTAACTCGGAATTGGAAATGGTTGATAGTGTTAGAAAATACATTCACAGGGCTAAAATTTCACAGAAGAAATCGTTACAAGTTTCAGCATGCAACTGGTTCGAAATTAAGCCTAAATTTGCAGCATCATCAAATCATTTCGGCAGAACGGAGAAACAGGACAGTCGACTTCAGATGAATGGTGTGGCTCACACACATGAAACCAGAATGTGCGCTATACACCGTTGGAAATATAGGAACGTCTAGTTTCAAATGCCGCTAACGGCACTTGATTTCGACGTCGGAGTACGGAGTTATGGACGAAACACGAACACTGGTCTGGTTACGACGGCAACCGTTTTCCCAGATTACTAGTTTTGGAAATAAATTCGTTTGACCCACCAAAACTCAGTATTTTTCAACGAAAATTTGTACACAACTGCTACAACATGTAAACAACATAATCAGGCCATTAAATCTTCAATTTCTGCATTAAAATGACCGAACAGAACAGGGGTAAAATGGGAACTTTTTGCTTCAAGAGTTCAACAACGTTTCTGGCCACAATACACCTTTAATCTACTTCCTTAAGCTCTAATTCAGCAATAAAACCATCATCAAACATCATCACAGCCATCAACCCAAAGTGGGAGTTCATAGAGCCCACATTTCCAACAATACAAGCTACTACAGTGAAGATTCCAACTCAAATGCATAGATAAACTTCCATAAGACAAGTTTAAGGTGATTGATTACTACCTACTTTGATGACTGGTTAGGACAGAAGTTTCGGCCCCTTTGAAGCTTGAAGAAAACCGTGAAGCTCCTCCCTTTTTCAGCCTAAGTTGTTGTCCGAGTGAAAAGCTAAACGAATGTGAAGTTTGGTGAGAATCTATGGAAGTTTTGGTAGTGATTTGGTGAATTTGTAGAAGGAAATGATGAAGGTTTCGGTTGTCCCTTTTTGCTGCAGTCTAGCCGTCCATGAAGCTTTGCAGAAATGAAATGAGATTGCTGGTTCCTTTGCGTACATAAGACGCTTGACGTCTAATATTTTAAATACGTCAAATCAATTACAACTAGTGCCCTATGCGCGCGTTTTGTGTTCGATTTCTCTTACGTTTGTTGCACTAGTGCACTAAACCTCTAGGACACTTATATTTATATAAATATTATTCATTCTTAATTGTCCCAAAATAATTGTCGAAAGTCCCTCAATTAAGCGCGCACGTGAAACACGTATTTCTAATTTAGGCGCAATAAAAATTGAAACCTTTGAGAAATTCTTATAACGATCTTACCACTAACTATCACTTCAATATTTAAACCTAAAATTGCCTATTTTAGAACCATTGTATATGTCTTAAATTTTTGAGTTTATTGTACTCCTAATTGGCTAAAGTTTTCAGACACGTTTTCACTTTTTCACTAAACAAGCTTCTAAGAAAATAATTTTTGAAACGAGACACTTTAAAAATATAACGAATTCTATAAAACCATATATTTAGGTCTAATAAGGATAGAAAATGATATTTGGGCAAAAATCCAAATAGATAATTAATTGAGCCAAAATTAGGGGTTTAAAAAATAATAATTTTACGAGTCCTCACGTGAATTGAGTATTAATTCTTCAATTAACCTTTCTTAATCTATTATTGATCGTTCTTAATTCTCCAATATTAATACACTCTCAATTCAAATATAGTCTCGAAAAACGTGCACTCGTTGTTCCGAACTAAACGAGTTTTCGAAAAGTGAATTTTTCCAACAAAACGCTTTTAAAAATATAAAAGAGGCGTCGTTCCATATAAATGGATTTTAAATGATCGAAATAAATAATTTGTAGAAAAATGAGTAAATAAATATTTAAACAAACTACTAATATTCGATAAAATAAAATAAAAAATTTCGGGTCCTCACATCCTCCCCTCCTTAAAAGAATTTCGTTCTCGAAATTCACACTTCGGATAATAGTCATACCCCTTAAGAGTCATGCCTTTCAAATTAATCACTAACATACACCCTCCGATCCATATATCACAATTTCTATTTACCGAATTAGTAGTCAAACTTTGATTCTATCTTATGAATCTAAGGTTTTGCAAAAAGTGTGTACGGTACTAGGTCACTGAGAACCTTAGATAGACAAATAAAAGAAAGAATCATACCTCCAATGACTTTAGTAGAATCGGAAACATGTTGATAGCCTAATGCATAAACCCTAGCTGGTGCATTAGATCGACTTCCTCCAACACTAGGCTGCTTAGCGGCTGACTTTTCAGGCCTTTGGGTACTACCGCCTTCTTTTGGTACGGTCGGGCATTTCGATATCTGGTGCTCGGTAGTACCACAATACAAGCACTTCCCTTGTTTCCTAAAACAATCATTCTCCGTATGATTGAACTTGCCACAATAACCACAAACGACTTGGGGAGCCACAGATTGACCACTTGGAGGTATCTCTCTCGATTGACCTCGTCCATTGCGATCTCCTCTTGATTGAGTCCCTTTTGGCATGTTAGATATCTCCACTCCACCCGTTCCTTTTCCCTTTTTAAAAGGTGGGGCACTCTTATCTGCCTGTCCCGAAGGGTTACTAGAAGTGCTCCTCTTCTTAGCATGAAAGTCTCTAACTTGCAGCCTGGCACTCTCGACTCTCTGTGCTTTTTCTAAAACTTCAGTGAACGTAGAGATTTGGGCTGCAGCCAAACCCTGCTGGATTTCTACATTAAGTCCCTGCACGAACCGTCTAATCCTCCTCCGTTCATTAATCACCAATTCAGGAGCGTACTAAGAAAGTTTAGTGAACTTTCCCTCGTACTCCGCTACACTAAGGGTTCCTTGTTTCAACTTGATGAATTCATCCTCCCTTTTCTCTTGGATTAAGGGCGGTAGAAATTTCTCATTAAATTCCCTTGTGAAATTCTCCCAAGTCCAAGGGGTTTGAGTTCTCTCCCATTTTCCTTTTATTATATCCCACCAAGCACGGGCTACTCTCTCAAATTGGAAAGCAGCGAAATTCACTCGCCTATCCTCAGTGTAATCTAAAGCAGCGAATATGTTGGTCATCCTTTCCAACCAATTCTCCCGCCACCTCAGGATCAGGTTCGCCAAGAAACTTAGGCGGGTTAAATTTCAAGAACCTCTCTAAGGCTCTATCCACTCCTCTTTCCTGACCCCCAGGTTGGTTAAACGGTCCAGGGTCTTGTCTATCAGCCAAACGCTCTAGGATATCAGTCATCCTATTAATGGCAGTAGCCACTTGATTACCCTCGATATTTTTCTGACCTTGGAACGGTGCAGTTGCCGATCCCTGGTCACCCCCTTGAGGTTGGGCCTGACTAGCCCCTCGCCTACGACCTCAACCACGGTCTCGACCACGGCCTCGACCACCTCTTAGTCCTTCCATGACTTAGGCGTGCCTAGTGCAAGAAATAAATAAATTATGCGATGCATAACAAAAGCAGGAACCACTCAAGAAAATATTGGAATTAACAATAATTTACATTAATTAGCATATCAAGTTCATACAATTAGCAAGTCATGGGGTAGTTACAAAAATATAGCACACAGATGCCACAAGAGTACTTTTAATCACATACGACTAAAGTAAAGTCAAGTGCCTCAAAAGTAGGCCACACAGTCATACAAAAAAAATGTAATGGCCTCAACACTAGCATCACCCCAGCTAAATCTAACTACATCAGTCAAAAGGGGCTAAATTTTTTTTTTTCGTTCATTTCCAACTCATATCAAACAATTGGATCCTATTGAATTACATAGGACCATCCATCAATCTTTCTCTATCTCTCTCTCTCTTAGGCTCAACTACATTCTACTTCTCTCTAGTGAATATTGTCCCATACTCAGTTAAAATATTCTGCGCCAGATGGCTCATTTCTCTTACTATATGAACTGGACATCCGTTGACCTCCTGCACTTGTTCTTACAAAACATTAGTCCGTTCTTGTTCTTCGCAAATGGAGATCTTAAGTTTTTAGCATTGCCCTCAACTCTTAATTACTCGGGTACAAGAATTCGAAATAAGATAATTCACATCTCGAGCTGGCCAGTCCCAAGAGTAAATCACCATATTTAAGATTCCTACCCAACATACATATCTAGTCTTTCCCCAAGTATTACGATAAAATATTTATACCTATCACATTCATGATTCACAGCTTACACTCTAAAAGAGTACTTAAGCCTTTACTCATTCATATGATAAGGACCATAATACCATTTGGCCCAATCTCACCCCGCAATTACCACGCGAAGCGGCTCTGATTTTTTTTTTCTACAAGTGGTCACTTAACTTTCAAACCAGTCCCACAGTCCGGAATTCTAAACTTCAAACTTAGAATACACTACAAAGATCTGAAGCCTAAATTCTGATACCAACTGTGACGCCCCCAACTTCTCCCAAAGGCGAACCCAAGGGTATCCGCGGAACGCCTGCCCAGCTCTCGCCAGGACTCAAGACAAATCAAATCGAACTTAACGATACATACCAAATACTACGAGTCAAAATAAAGAAAAGTCGCTTCCTTAACTAAATATTTAAATCTTACATCATGTTCACAAAAGATACATCAAGTTCCAAAATGCAACCATTAAAAGTCGACTACACATTTACAGCCCCGATTCCAATCAAAAGTATAATCTAGTCGGCTTTACCAAAATCTTCCAATCCAACCTGTTAAGAAAAACAAACTAATAGGATGAGCCAATACTCAGTGAGGCCAAGAAAACACACATGCAAACACATAATCCAAGTAGCAACAACAATTACATTGTAGGTAAGGCTATCAAATTCGAATAATTCACATTTCGAATAGGAAAAATAAACAGAAACAATTCAAGGATACTGTAGCTCTCAGGAGCTAAATTCCACGTAGTCGAGTCGAAATCTTGATCACATCTCACGTTGACACTCCGTCAACCACATAAGTATCAAATCCGTAGATACACCACTTTTCTTCGAATCCCGTCACCGTTACACCCCCTTACCGGGCCCGCTCATCAAAGTTTTTGATAATACTCGAGTATATCATGGCAATACTGCACGAGTAATGCCGAGCAAGATCTCTCCAATAGATCATGCTCTACGAATATCTCATGGTTTGCTAAGCTTATCGACCAAGCCCATGCTGGCTCGATTCGCAAAGTTAGCCAACGAGTTTTGGGCGTCCCCCGAATATGAATACGAATACGAATATAAGTCAATGAGCAACGCTCAAATCGACGATTCCAAATAGGAATCACAAATACGGATCACATATACGAATCACAAGTACAAATCACATCCACATTACCATGTACAAGTTGGATACGAATTCACATAGCAAAATTCGAATATAATTTCATTTGAAAGAGAACGAGTGCGATAAAGTACACTCTCGTCTCAAAATTTCAAATTTTCATAACGGATAAGAAACAGATAACCACTTAACAACAAGTTCATGCACTTGACACTCACAGTGATTCAAGTAGCGAGTTCAAATGATGATTTAGGCGTCTCCCGTGAGATCCTCTGGAAGGTCCTCTTGAGCGCCTGAGCATTTAATAGTGAATTATCATTCACACATTCCAATTATCAAGGAAGATCGTGCACTACTACAATCTGGGGAAATTTCATGAAAATGAACCTCAATTACTAGTAAATCGAGGTTCAAGTGGAGTTTCTTAATGTACAAGAGCAATCGAGTTTTGTTATCTTGGAAATCAAGCATAAACGTTCAAGTATTATCGAAGGAATAAGGAATACTTGAAAAACTCCATTTCCTTGAAATTCAGAAAATTTCAGTTTTGATACGATATTTTGAAAAAAATCGTATCTCAGATTCCACATGTCGAAAATTGGAAAACTTGGTATCGTTGGAAACCTCTTCCAAAGTACTAAAAGTTCTTAGAAGACATTTTTCCATGAATCTAAGTGGAAGGTGTTCAAAAATGAGCTTAAAGTTGCTGTTCCAAATCACCCAAGATTGAGCTGGGGTTGGTTTTTCGCTAATTTTGAAAATTTAGCAGAATTCACTCGTTGCAAACCAGCCCTTGAAATTTGTAGCTCAATTAGAGGTGCAACTAAGGTTTAGGACAGAACAAGCGGATCAAGAATCAGAGTTTCGAGCACCAAGATATGGTAGCTCAAAGTTGGGTAAATTTCAAGACTGTTAACAAATTTCCAGATTTGGTTCTGACTTTGGACATTTAGTTAAGTGTCGAAACGGACTTGGATTGATACCAAATTTTGCAGTATAATACTCCTATATGAAGGGTATCTCTCCATCAAATTTTGTGAAAAAATACCTTCGGAAAGGTGGTTAATCAATCAACCAAAGTTTGGAAAATCCTTAAGGCAATCTGTCCAAAGCTAAGGTTTTCAAAAACGAGGCAGTTGCCGTGTATTGATCATAACTCCCTCAATTTAACTCGGAATTGGAAATGGTTGATAGTGTTAGAAAATACATTCACAGGGCTAAAATTTCACAGAAGAAATCGTTACAAGTTTCAGCATGCAACTGGTTCGAAATTAAGCCTAAATTTGCAGCATCATCAAATCATTTCGGCAGAACGGAGAAACAGGACAGTCGACTTCAGATGAATGGTGTGGCTCACACACATGAAACCAGAATGTGCGCTATACACCGTTGGAAATATAGGAACGTCTAGTTTCAAATGCCGCTAACGGCACTTGATTTCGACGTCGGAGTACGGAGTTATGGACGAAACACGAACACTGGTCTGGTTACGACGGCAACCGTTTTCCCAGATTACTAGTTTTGGAAATAAATTCGTTTGACCCACCAAAACTCAGTATTTTTCAACGAAAATTTGTACACAACTGCTACAACATGTAAACAACATAATCAGGCCATTAAATCTTCAATTTCTGCATTAAAATGACCGAACAGAACAGGGGTAAAATGGGAACTTTTTGCTTCAAGAGTTCAACAACGTTTCTGGCCACAATACACCTTTAATCTACTTCCTTAAGCTCTAATTCAGCAATAAAACCATCATCAAACATCATCACAGCCATCAACCCAAAGTGGGAGTTCATAGAGCCCACATTTCCAACAATACAAGCTACTACAGTGAAGATTCCAACTCAAATGCATAGATAAACTTCCATAAGACAAGTTTAAGGTGATTGATTACTACCTACTTTGATGACTGGTTAGGACAGAAGTTTCGGCCCCTTTGAAGCTTGAAGAAAACCGTGAAGCTCCTCCCTTTTTCAGCCTAAGTTGTTGTCCGAGTGAAAAGCTAAACGAATGTGAAGTTTGGTGAGAATCTATGGAAGTTTTGGTAGTGATTTGGTGAATTTGTAGAAGGAAATGATGAAGGTTTCGGTTGTCCCTTTTTGCTGCAGTCTAGCCGTCCATGAAGCTTTGCAGAAATGAAATGAGATTGCTGGTTCCTTTGCGTACATAAGACGCTTGACGTCTAATATTTTAAATACGTCAAATCAATTACAACTAGTGCCCTATGCGCGCGTTTTGTGTTCGATTTCTCTTACGTTTGTTGCACTAGTGCACTAAACCTCTAGGACACTTATATTTATATAAATATTATTCATTCTTAATTGTCCCAAAATAATTGTCGAAAGTCCCTCAATTAAGCGCGCACGTGAAACACGTATTTCTAATTTAGGCGCAATAAAAATTGAAACCTTTGAGAAATTCTTATAACGATCTTACCACTAACTATCACTTCAATATTTAAACCTAAAATTGCCTATTTTAGAACCATTGTATATGTCTTAAATTTTTGAGTTTATTGTACTCCTAATTGGCTAAAGTTTTCAGACACGTTTTCACTTTTTCACTAAACAAGCTTCTAAGAAAATAATTTTTGAAACGAGACACTTTAAAAATATAACGAATTCTATAAAACCATATATTTAGGTCTAATAAGGATAGAAAATGATATTTGGGCAAAAATCCAAATAGATAATTAATTGAGCCAAAATTAGGGGTTTAAAAAATAATAATTTTACGAGTCCTCACGTGAATTGAGTATTAATTCTTCAATTAACCTTTCTTAATCTATTATTGATCGTTCTTAATTCTCCAATATTAATACACTCTCAATTCAAATATAGTCTCGAAAAACGTGCACTCGTTGTTCCGAACTAAACGAGTTTTCGAAAAGTGAATTTTTCCAACAAAACGCTTTTAAAAATATAAAAGAGGCGTCGTTCCATATAAATGGATTTTAAATGATCGAAATAAATAATTTGTAGAAAAATGAGTAAATAAATATTTAAACAAACTACTAATATTCGATAAAATAAAATAAAAAATTTCGGGTCCTCACATCCTCCCCTCCTTAAAAGAATTTCGTTCTCGAAATTCACACTTCGGATAATAGTCATACCCCTTAAGAGTCATGCCTTTCAAATTAATCACTAACATACACCCTCCGATCCATATATCACAATTTCTATTTACCGAATTAGTAGTCAAACTTTGATTCTATCTTATGAATCTAAGGTTTTGCAAAAAGTGTGTACGGTACTAGGTCACTGAGAACCTTAGATAGACAAATAAAAGAAAGAATCATACCTCCAATGACTTTAGTAGAATCGGAAACATGTTGATAGCCTAATGCATAAACCCTAGCTGGTGCATTAGATCGACTTCCTCCAACACTAGGCTGCTTAGCGGCTGACTTTTCAGGCCTTTGGGTACTACCGCCTTCTTTTGGTACGGTCGGGCATTTCGATATCTGGTGCTCGGTAGTACCACAATACAAGCACTTCCCTTGTTTCCTAAAACAATCATTCTCCGTATGATTGAACTTGCCACAATAACCACAAACGACTTGGGGAGCCACAGATTGACCACTTGGAGGTATCTCTCTCGATTGACCTCGTCCATTGCGATCTCCTCTTGATTGAGTCCCTTTTGGCATGTTAGATATCTCCACTCCACCCGTTCCTTTTCCCTTTTTAAAAGGTGGGGCACTCTTATCTGCCTGTCCCGAAGGGTTACTAGAAGTGCTCCTCTTCTTAGCATGAAAGTCTCTAACTTGCAGCCTGGCACTCTCGACTCTCTGTGCTTTTTCTAAAACTTCAGTGAACGTAGAGATTTGGGCTGCAGCCAAACCCTGCTGGATTTCTACATTAAGTCCCTGCACGAACCGTCTAATCCTCCTCCGTTCATTAATCACCAATTCAGGAGCGTACTAAGAAAGTTTAGTGAACTTTCCCTCGTACTCCGCTACACTAAGGGTTCCTTGTTTCAACTTGATGAATTCATCCTCCCTTTTCTCTTGGATTAAGGGCGGTAGAAATTTCTCATTAAATTCCCTTGTGAAATTCTCCCAAGTCCAAGGGGTTTGAGTTCTCTCCCATTTTCCTTTTATTATATCCCACCAAGCACGGGCTACTCTCTCAAATTGGAAAGCAGCGAAATTCACTCGCCTATCCTCAGTGTAATCTAAAGCAGCGAATATGTTGGTCATCCTTTCCAACCAATTCTCCCGCCACCTCAGGATCAGGTTCGCCAAGAAACTTAGGCGGGTTAAATTTCAAGAACCTCTCTAAGGCTCTATCCACTCCTCTTTCCTGACCCCCAGGTTGGTTAAACGGTCCAGGGTCTTGTCTATCAGCCAAACGCTCTAGGATATCAGTCATCCTATTAATGGCAGTAGCCACTTGATTACCCTCGATATTTTTCTGACCTTGGAACGGTGCAGTTGCCGATCCCTGGTCACCCCCTTGAGGTTGGGCCTGACTAGCCCCTCGCCTACGACCTCAACCACGGTCTCGACCACGGCCTCGACCACCTCTTAGTCCTTCCATGACTTAGGCGTGCCTAGTGCAAGAAATAAATAAATTATGCGATGCATAACAAAAGCAGGAACCACTCAAGAAAATATTGGAATTAACAATAATTTACATTAATTAGCATATCAAGTTCATACAATTAGCAAGTCATGGGGTAGTTACAAAAATATAGCACACAGATGCCACAAGAGTACTTTTAATCACATACGACTAAAGTAAAGTCAAGTGCCTCAAAAGTAGGCCACACAGTCATACAAAAAAAATGTAATGGCCTCAACACTAGCATCACCCCAGCTAAATCTAACTACATCAGTCAAAAGGGGCTAAATTTTTTTTTTTCGTTCATTTCCAACTCATATCAAACAATTGGATCCTATTGAATTACATAGGACCATCCATCAATCTTTCTCTATCTCTCTCTCTCTTAGGCTCAACTACATTCTACTTCTCTCTAGTGAATATTGTCCCATACTCAGTTAAAATATTCTGCGCCAGATGGCTCATTTCTCTTACTATATGAACTGGACATCCGTTGACCTCCTGCACTTGTTCTTACAAAACATTAGTCCGTTCTTGTTCTTCGCAAATGGAGATCTTAAGTTTTTAGCATTGCCCTCAACTCTTAATTACTCGGGTACAAGAATTCGAAATAAGATAATTCACATCTCGAGCTGGCCAGTCCCAAGAGTAAATCACCATATTTAAGATTCCTACCCAACATACATATCTAGTCTTTCCCCAAGTATTACGATAAAATATTTATACCTATCACATTCATGATTCACAGCTTACACTCTAAAAGAGTACTTAAGCCTTTACTCATTCATATGATAAGGACCATAATACCATTTGGCCCAATCTCACCCCGCAATTACCACGCGAAGCGGCTCTGATTTTTTTTTTCTACAAGTGGTCACTTAACTTTCAAACCAGTCCCACAGTCCGGAATTCTAAACTTCAAACTTAGAATACACTACAAAGATCTGAAGCCTAAATTCTGATACCAACTGTGACGCCCCCAACTTCTCCCAAAGGCGAACCCAAGGGTATCCGCGGAACGCCTGCCCAGCTCTCGCCAGGACTCAAGACAAATCAAATCGAACTTAACGATACATACCAAATACTACGAGTCAAAATAAAGAAAAGTCGCTTCCTTAACTAAATATTTAAATCTTACATCATGTTCACAAAAGATACATCAAGTTCCAAAATGCAACCATTAAAAGTCGACTACACATTTACAGCCCCGATTCCAATCAAAAGTATAATCTAGTCGGCTTTACCAAAATCTTCCAATCCAACCTGTTAAGAAAAACAAACTAATAGGATGAGCCAATACTCAGTGAGGCCAAGAAAACACACATGCAAACACATAATCCAAGTAGCAACAACAATTACATTGTAGGTAAGGCTATCAAATTCGAATAATTCACATTTCGAATAGGAAAAATAAACAGAAACAATTCAAGGATACTGTAGCTCTCAGGAGCTAAATTCCACGTAGTCGAGTCGAAATCTTGATCACATCTCACGTTGACACTCCGTCAACCACATAAGTATCAAATCCGTAGATACACCACTTTTCTTCGAATCCCGTCACCGTTACACCCCCTTACCGGGCCCGCTCATCAAAGTTTTTGATAATACTCGAGTATATCATGGCAATACTGCACGAGTAATGCCGAGCAAGATCTCTCCAATAGATCATGCTCTACGAATATCTCATGGTTTGCTAAGCTTATCGACCAAGCCCATGCTGGCTCGATTCGCAAAGTTAGCCAACGAGTTTTGGGCGTCCCCCGAATATGAATACGAATACGAATATAAGTCAATGAGCAACGCTCAAATCGACGATTCCAAATAGGAATCACAAATACGGATCACATATACGAATCACAAGTACAAATCACATCCACATTACCATGTACAAGTTGGATACGAATTCACATAGCAAAATTCGAATATAATTTCATTTGAAAGAGAACGAGTGCGATAAAGTACACTCTCGTCTCAAAATTTCAAATTTTCATAACGGATAAGAAACAGATAACCACTTAACAACAAGTTCATGCACTTGACACTCACAGTGATTCAAGTAGCGAGTTCAAATGATGATTTAGGCGTCTCCCGTGAGATCCTCTGGAAGGTCCTCTTGAGCGCCTGAGCATTTAATAGTGAATTATCATTCACACATTCCAATTATCAAGGAAGATCGTGCACTACTACAATCTGGGGAAATTTCATGAAAATGAACCTCAATTACTAGTAAATCGAGGTTCAAGTGGAGTTTCTTAATGTACAAGAGCAATCGAGTTTTGTTATCTTGGAAATCAAGCATAAACGTTCAAGTATTATCGAAGGAATAAGGAATACTTGAAAAACTCCATTTCCTTGAAATTCAGAAAATTTCAGTTTTGATACGATATTTTGAAAAAAATCGTATCTCAGATTCCACATGTCGAAAATTGGAAAACTTGGTATCGTTGGAAACCTCTTCCAAAGTACTAAAAGTTCTTAGAAGACATTTTTCCATGAATCTAAGTGGAAGGTGTTCAAAAATGAGCTTAAAGTTGCTGTTCCAAATCACCCAAGATTGAGCTGGGGTTGGTTTTTCGCTAACTTTGAAAATTTAGCAGAATTCACTCGTTGCAAACCAGCCCTTGAAATTTGTAGCTCAATTAGAGGTGCAAGTAAGGTTTAGGACAGAACAAGCGGATCAAGAATCAGAGTTTCGAGCACCAAGATATGGTAGCTCAAAGTTGGGTAAATTTCAAGACTGTTAACAAATTTCCAGATTTGGTTCTGACTTTGGACATTTAGTTAAGTGTCGAAACGGACTTGGATTGATACCAAATTTTGCAGTATAATACTCCTATATGAAGGGTATCTCTCCATCAAATTTTGTGAAAAAATACCTTCGGAAAGGTGGTTAATCAATCAACCAAAGTTTGGAAAATCCTTAAGGCAATCTGTCCAAAGCTAAGGTTTTCAAAAACGAGGCAGTTGCCGTGTATTGATCATAACTCCCTCAATTTAACTCGGAATTGGAAATGGTTGATAGTGTTAGAAAATACATTCACAGGGCTAAAATTTCACAGAAGAAATCGTTACAAGTTTCAGCATGCAACTGGTTCGAAATTAAGCCTAAATTTGCAGCATCATCAAATCATTTCGGCAGAACGGAGAAACAGGACAGTCGACTTCAGATGAATGGTGTGGCTCACACACATGAAACCAGAATGTGCGCTATACACCGTTGGAAATATAGGAACGTCTAGTTTCAAATGCCGCTAACGGCACTTGATTTCGACGTCGGAGTACGGAGTTATGGACGAAACACGAACACTGGTCTGGTTACGACGGCAACCGTTTTCCCAGATTACTAGCTTTGGAAATAAATTCGTTTGACCCACCAAAACTCAGTATTTTTCAACGAAAATTTGTACACAACTGCTACAACATGTAAACAACATAATCAGGCCATTAAATCTTCAATTTCTGCATTAAAATGACCGAACAGAACAGGGGTAAAATGGGAACTTTTTGCTTCAAGAGTTCAACAACGTTTCTGGCCACAATACACCTTTAATCTACTTCCTTAAGCTCTAATTCAGCAATAAAACCATCATCAAACATCATCACAGCCATCAACCCAAAGTGGGAGTTCATAGAGCCCACATTTCCAACAATACAAGCTACTACAGTGAAGATTCCAACTCAAATGCATAGATCAACTTCCATAAGACAAGTTTAAGGTGATTGATTACTACCTACTTTGATGACTGGTTAGGACAGAAGTTTCGGCCCCTTTGAAGCTTGAAGAAAACCGTGAAGCTCCTCCCTTTTTCAGCCTAAGTTGTTGTCCGAGTGAAAAGCTAAACGAATGTGAAGTTTGGTGAGAATCTATGGAAGTTTTGGTAGTGATTTGGTGAATTTGTAGAAGGAAATGATGAAGGTTTCGGTTGTCCCTTTTTGCTGCAGTCTAGCCGTCCATGAAGCTTTGCAGAAATGAAATGAGATTGCTGGTTCCTTTGCGTACATAAGACGCTTGACGTCTAATATTTTAAATACGTCAAATCAATTACAACTAGTGCCCTATGCGCGCGTGTTGTGTTCGATTTCTCTTACGTTTGTTGCACTAGTGCACTAAACCTCTAGGGCACTTACATTTATGTAAATATTATTCATTCTTAATTGTCCCAAAATAATTGTCGAAAGTCCCTCAATTAAGCGCGCACGTGAAACACGTATTTCTAATTTAGGCGCAATAAAAATTGAAACCTTTGAGAAATTCTTATAACGATCTTACCACTAACTATCACTTCAATATTTAAACCTAAAATTGCCTATTTTAGGACTATTGTATATGTCTTAAATTTTTGAGCTTATTGTACTCCTAATTGCCTAAAGTTTTCAGACACGTTTTCACTTTTTCACTAAACAAGCTTCTAAGAAAATAATTTTTGAAACGAGACACTTTAAAAATATAACGAAGCTATAAAACCATATATTTAGGTCTAATAAGGATAGAAAATAATATTTGGGCAAAAATCCAAATAGATAATTAATTGAGCCAAAATTAGGGGTTTAAAAAATAATAATTTTACGAGTCCTCACGTGAATTGAGTATTAATTCCTCAATTAACCTTTCTTAATCTATTATTGATCGTTCTTAATTCTCCAATATTAATACACTCTCGATTCAAATATAGTCTCGAAAAACGTGCACTCGTTGTTCCGAACTAAACGAGTTTTCAAAAATTGAATTTTTCCAACAAAACGCTTTTAAAAATATAAAAGAGGCGTCGTTCCATATATATGGATTTTAAATGATCGAAATAAATAATTTGGAGAAAAATGAGTAAATAAATATTTAAACAAACTACTAATATTCGATAAAATAAAATAAAAAATTTCGGGTCCTCACAACTCCTATTATTTATAGCATTAGCTATTTGCCCAATTTGGACTTCAACATTCCTATACATATTTGTAAGTTGGTCCATTCTGTCATTTGCCACATTAGCTAGTTTCTCAATTACTAATTCCCAAGAAGGTTTAGTCTCCCAAGGTGATTGTTTTGATTGGAAACCTGGTGGATTTGTCGGTCGTTATTGATTTCCTTGCTCCTTCCATCCAAAGTTAGGATGATTTCATAGGTATTAGAATATGGGTTGTTGATGATTGTAATTGTTGAAATATTGTATCTATTCAATACTAGTACAAATAGATTCATCATGATCACCTCCACATAGAGTACAACACATAACAACTAAATTTAAATTAGAAGCCGAACTTGACCCTACTTGCCTATTAAGCATTTTGACTACATTATCGATCTTAGCATTCAAAGAAGTCAAACTATCAATTGCAAACATACCTGCGGGTCTTCTTGTATTACCTCACTCATTGGTCAATTGGTATTTATTTGCAGCCATCTCCTCAATTAGTTGTTGAGCTTCCTCGGCCAACTTACCCATTAAAGCTCCACTAGCTGCTGCATCTATATGAGTTTGTAGAATGTTTGAACTATGAGTCAATCGGTAAACCATGGTGATGGCATCTTTATTGTAATTCCTGATAGCGCTCCCAAGCCTCATACAATATCTTTCCTTCCTGTTGACAAAAACTAGTTATATCCATGCGAAATTTAGCAGTCTTATCAGGTGAAAAGAACTTATTTAGGAAAGCTTTTGATAAATCGGTGCAAGTGATGAAGGTATTAGGAGAATGTGATGGTTTCCAAACCTTGGCTTTGTCTCTTAACAAAATTGGGAACAATCTAAGCTGAATTGCATCATCATTAAAACCATTAAGTTTAATTGTATCACAAATTTCTAAAAATGTAGACAAATGAGAATTTGGGTTTTCGATGGCATTATCTCTATATTGAGATTGTTGCACCATTTGAATTAGTGCTAGTTTAATCTCAAAATTATTAGCATTTACCGTAGATCTTGCAATGCTAGTTTGCAATTCATTCCCTTTGGGCAATGTAAAGTCTCGTGATGCTCTTCTATTCGCATTCTCCGCCATAGGTTCGATTTGTGGAAATTTAATTTTTATTTCTCCTTCACCTTGAGTCTCTCACTTCTCGCAGTGCTTGCCTTCATTGCCTTCTTAGAGTCCTTTCAATTTCCAGATCCAATGGAATAGTGACTCGTAAAACTTTTTGCATATCCCACAAGAAACTACAATCAAAGATTACCAAAACTCAAACTAAATACTAAATTACCTTAGACTATTTTATCTACTAAGTCTAAATATATTCGTAATATAACACAATATTTAGACTAATAAAGCTTACTTAACCTTAATATTGCCTTGATCACCGGCAATGGTGCCAAAAACTTGACAAGGTTTAAACCTATGCCCTAAATTTGAATCTAATTCCCTTGATTGCAAGTATACAGGTCGTGCTTGTAGTATTAGGGATTGCTCGTAGTATTAGGGAGTTAGGATTGATCCCACGAGAATCACTTTCAACTACTAAGGCTTCTAACTTAGTCTATTGTCTAAACTAATCAAAGATTTTAACTAAGAAAAACCACCACAATGCTAACATTAATGCAAGGCAAAATAACAACTTAAAGGAACTCAACTAAACACAAGTGTCTTAGGGTATAGAATCCATTAAATGTACCTAATTATGGATGACATAGTCATTTATCACTAATATTCTTATCTTGCTAAGGATGCATTTCACTCAAATCATAGAAAATCGCTCTCGCCAATGAACCGAACTTAGCCAACACTATAGTTTCCCTACTCCTGTGGTGAAATCTAAAGTGAAAACTTAATCTAGATTAAGAAATGCCAAAAACATCAACCTAAGTGTATCACTACTTTCGTGTGCCTACTCTTTAGGTTCCATCTATTCCATTTCCATCATTGTTAACAACTGGCATGACTTGTAAATGGTGATCAAGCATTCACAAGTGTTAAAGCAAGTATCAATGAACTAGCAAGTACAAGATATAGCAATAATCAACTTTATCCAACCATAATCAAGGCACAAATAGTTTCATATATTTTTAGAACAAGAAGATTTAGCTAGACGTAGTAGATTTAACAACAAAGTTCATGTCTTCAATGTAATTAAACATTAATAAAATAACAAAGAGAGTAAAGAGAAAGAAATGCTTATTCAAGTAAAGAAACAATATTTTCAAATTTCATCATCTTCATTGCCATCAAAAATACATTGTTACGTTAAGAGTTCTTCAAGTTTTTCAAGAAAAATGAAAACTAGATTTAAAACAATCACTAAGATAAGCTAGAGAGAAAAGAAAGAAAAGTTCTTGTCAAGAGCTAATCTCTCTCTTCAATAATGTGTTTCTTTTTTTTTAAGAGTCAATAAAAGAAGCTCCTAGATCCTCCAAAAATTGGTACAAATTGTCTTTTTGTGTTTTGTCCAAGATAAAGAAAGAAAGAGAAGTCATACAAGTTGGCAAGTTGTAGCCACCATGAATCCTTCAGATGAATCCCTCAAGGGATTCTCCTAGGGATTGTGTAGGGCAACTGATTTGCTATGAAATAACTTATTGGACATAAACCCTGGGAGAAACTGTAGAGAATCCCCTGAGGGTTTCTCTTTTTTTTTTTTCAAAACTTTGACTTGCACCACTTCTTTTAGCCATTGTTATGATTTTCCAAGCTTCTAATCCTCGGTCATTTTGTTTCCAATTGAGCTTGATCATTTTACCTACAAACAAGGAGATTTTACAAGTAAAATAACAAAAATCACAACTAATTCATTTATCAATGAAAGGTACCAATTAGTGACATAAAATGGACAATTTATACCAGTGAATCTTACAAATTGACTCAAAAATAATATGAAACACATTAAAAAATATCACAATTTTAGCCATTATCAAGCTACTATCACCGTGACTTGCATCAAAAGCTCCCAACTTTAACTTAGGGCGACTGTAGTGTCAAGGATTATTTTAAGGCGATAGAGATTGGTATAATACGTGTGGATGTACAAGAATATCGTGAAGCTACTAGGGCAAGATTCACTACAAGAAAATTGATTTTTAGTGACAAGCCATTTTCGTCACAAAAAAATAGAAAGTCGTCACTGATAAGTTTTATTGACAACTTTCTAGTCATCACAGAGTCGTCACTGAAGGCCCGTCGGTAAAAGTATACAGTGACAACCTTAAAAGTCATCAATAAATGGTACTGTTTTGTGACAACTGGTGTCGTCAGTAATTGTTGTAATTTTAGTGATGACATAGTATCTTGTCATTGATGTACAAAGCAATGTTGTCACTGAAACTAATCCATAGTGTCAACTGGTATAAACTAATTACTGACAACTTTTCTTGTCACTAAACACTTTTCAATTCCATAACAATAGGTGGTTGTCAATAGAGAAATCTGATTCAATAACACTTTCCCACCATGAAATTTGATTATTTTTCCGCTACAATTATATCTTAAAAATGAAAAAAAAATGACAATGCTTTACTATTAACAAATGAAGGCATCCATTACATTACGAAATGCCAAAATATCATTTTAAGCATTCGAATATCATAATCAAGTTCAACAATACCCTACAAATAGTTTGATAAGTGGTACTTGGCCTAAATTTCACATATAAGTCAAGGCAGTTTTACAAAACAAATCCAAGTCCCCAAAAAAATGCGTTGTCAAAGCATTTCTTGAGCATCAGATTTTCTCTATAGTTCTGGAGTCAATTAACAACTCTTGCTGCTGATCTTCCAAAAATCTAAAATGAGCAACATATCTGCAGTGAAGTACTTCATTTATTAGCACGTGATAAGAAAAACTTGAAACAAGAAAGAGAACTTAATAATTTGCAAGAAAATAAGCTAAATCATTTCTTTTAAGTATCATCTAGATAGTGACTAAATAAGAGCAAAGTAAAAGATAAAGCACTCAGAACTTCCGACAAGCAACTGGGTATAGAACTGGAAATGAGATTGTACTAATCCAACCGTATAAATTAAATAACTTCCCTAAAGTTTTGCAAACTTTTTTCAAGTAAATATCAAAGAGAACAAACCCAACATTGCTGACCATAGCACCCTCTCGAGCATCAAAATTGATGGAAGCTTCAGTGCTAGCAGCAAGATAGCAACCAAAAACAGTAGGATTCTAATCAAAGGTTAACCTTCAGAACTGCTTTTCAATTTATCTAGTAATTCAAAAGCCAAACCTAAAACTGCTACTAAGGTTTAGCCAAATATGAAATTTTGATTGATACAATGTTACAAACATTTCTTTGTTTCTGCCCAGGATGGCTTAGCACAATATTGCTACCATTTGTTGTTTATTGGTCCTCAATAATTATCACTAATTCTTTGGAACTGACCAATACATCTGATTTTTACCAGGGAGTTTAAAATATTGGAAATTAAGGGAAAAAATAAACAAATGGATTTTAATATTGTTCACTCAATAAAGATAGCCTTATCATCTTCAACCTGATCTTGGATTGCTTATATGACTTTTGCATCATTATGAATTTTGATAAACTCTTGCAAAATATTTGAAGCTTGCTAATTCCAGAACAACAAATCACAAACGAACCATTATTAATAGAAAAAAGACAGACTTGACAGATTTGCACCAAAGTAAATGAAAGTTTAAAGTTAAAAATATTGGTTATTTTAGGTTCACTGATTTGAAGGCTAGTTTTCAAAGCATTGAGTTAGATCAGAAGCCTGCTCAATCTAACATGCACATTAATCAAGAAGAAAGTCAATTGATAGGAATATCTAAGTAACTTTTCTTTGAGACATACATTTAATATTGAATCTGAAAAAAAAAATTCTGTTGGATAACATACTTGACAAAACATAGAACTTTGGATTATACTGAAGAGACATGATAACAAGTATGTAATTCTCACTCATTTCTGGATACTTAAAGTAACTTAGACAAGTATGAAAACAAAGTTTCTCATTCAAACTCAAAATGAAAAGCAGCCCAAATTCACCAGTTCTGAAAATAAATGAAGAGAGTAAATTATGTCCAAAACAGAACAACAGATTAATGGTGACAAAATGTGCAACAACACATGAATGGTGGCAAAACAGAAGGCTATCTATTGATATACGAATTGATCAGATTCAAAGAGAGATACATCCAGAGGCTATCACTAAAAAGGCTTTTACTCATTTGGATAGCTCCTTATGTATTTTTGCATTACAATCTGAAACATATAGTACAACTGCAAACAATACTCTTAGCTTAAAGAAAAGGTTTTGCAAGAAAAGAATCTTAGCAGTATTAGTTCGAACCTTTAACAGCTTGCTATGTGAGGAGGATGTAACAGACAATAACCCTTCATTTTTTCTCTCATTCCCAACCAATGCACTTTTGGACCCAATTGAAGACAACCTATCTAAATCATTTCCAATCCCTTTACAGTTTTAAAAAAAAGTTCATCCATCAAAATGGAATACTAAAAACTTATAGCAGAGAGACAATAAAAATAAATATCAATGATTGGTAAAAACAAAAAAAAAATATGGGTTCTCTTATTATCGAAAGTTAGGCCAATGCTAATCATTTCCAAACATATCAATGTTTTATAAAAAAAAAAAAAAAACCCCAACAGCAAACCGATCTTTTGTATATCAAAGAGCTGTAATTGTTTGATGATCAATAGACATAACATGAAGAAATTATGAGACCTTTTTTTTGCATTGAAGCCTTTGTTAGTTACATCTATAATGTCCTTTTAGCTAAGCTTATGTCTATAGAGTGATAATCTGGCACATTAATAGGTAAAACAAATAACCCTAGTGGTAAGAAGCACACAGGTTGTGCAGCATTTGCATGACCTATATAAGAGGATAAATGAATCTTAATAAGTAATTGTTACAAAATCTATATGAACCTGCCACGCACGGGAGGATCACTTAGTACATGAAAGCATACAATTTGTTAAAGGAAACATGCAAAGCCTACCTCCATTACACTGCCTTCAATATTAACTCGACATTAAAAATAGAGTTCAAAAAATGTTTACAACCTATAGTATACTTATGCAAAAGCACTAAAATTGATGTTGAACCCATAGCCAAATATTTTAACGCAAAACAGGAAATCTTTTATGACTTCTGATAAGGGTGATTTAATATAGATTGGAAGCGAAACAAGGTAAAAGATACTTAAAACCATGAAACTTTCCCTAAATTTCTGTAAAATTATTGTGTTTTTATGAATTTTGATGCATTACGTGGTTAAAAGAAATTACCTAAGCAACGCAAGAAAATAACCCAAAAATAATGAAATTGAAGTTCACCTCAGGAAATTTCCCTTCCTCTCCAAAAAAGGTACAAGAAAGACCATAGCAGCTACATAGACCTAGACAATAAAGAAACCCAAAATTATTTAAGGAAACTGATAAAGCTGAATGAAGAAAAAAGAAAGGCCAAAATTTTTACCTGAATGATAAAAGATCCAACTTCACCAGCACCACCCAAAACAAGAACTGATTTACCAGCTGAAGGCCTAGCACTTTCAGGTCCCCCGTATGCTATTCAACGGCAACGGGAAGGTTAACTGCCTCGGCAAACTCAAATTCTTGGGCTTCGCAGCTAGTACCTTCTCCTCCACTATAGTGTACTCCGCCAGTGACCCACATCCCTTTGGGTACAAAGCATGCTCATGAATGTCTCCGAATACTTCATCCCCCACCTTGAATTCCTTCACCAAAAAAATTTTGCAAAAAACAATTAGGGCAAAAGATTTTGTGAGGGTAAAAATTAGTTGTTATCTTGTACAAGAAAAAGTTGGCCAAAAATTAGTGAGGGTAAACACCCACAAGTAAGCAAATGCCAAAAGAAGGAGATGACTCTATCCATAAATCAAATGAAACCCAAAAAAATTGGATAGAAATTTTTGGCAAAAAAATAATTAGGGCAAAAGATTTGGGGGAAAATTAAGGAGGAAAAAGAGAATGGACATACCTTTTGTTGCAGAGAGTTAGTGGTGAACGTAGTCCTCCGTTTAGCATTGCACAGCCATGATCAATTAGTATGAGATGAGGAGGAGATCTTCGGTATAGATGAGGAAAGTTCTATTTGGTTCTATAGTGTTGGTAGTGTCCTGTAGAGTGAGAGTAAACCTGACCGATGGCTATTTTTCACTTGGCTATTTTTCACTAAGTGTTTAATACCGATTCCACGCCTGTTCTTTGACTTTGAATAAAATTTCAATTCCTTAGATTTCCCCTCTTACTTGTTTGGTAGCAAAATTCCAAACAAACTTTTTTAGTTTCCAACTTTTTAGTTGAAGTATAATTTTACTAATTCATTATTACTTGCTACTTTTTAATAGTTTTGTGAAAATATTTGTAATGGGTGAGAAAATTTTGTTGCAATATTGCAACTGGTAAAAGCACCTTGGTTCTGCTTCAAATAGTTAATTTTTTTTAATGACATCAAATAGCAAATTCGATATTAATATTGATATCACTTTCTCCAAATTATGAAACTAAATTACTACAACTTATTCACTTTTTTCCCATTATTTTTACTACAACTTATTCACTAAATTATCTTTTTTTTTCCATTATTTTCTCCCAATACTCTAGTATTTTTTTTAGTTATTTTATACTAAGGAGACATTTGTTTCAATGGTTAATTTCACTTTACATTATTGCACTAGTATTGATTTGCAAGACAAAACTTGAGTTCCCAACAGTTAAAAAATTCATTAGAGAGCAAATACAAAATAACAGTTGCTATAGTGTATAAAAATTTTAAATCAGATAGTGACAAGAGTGAGTTGTCAGTAACTACTTCCATCATTATCAGTGACAACAACGGCCAAGTTGTCAAAGAAGGGGGAATTATTACTGACAACATTTACAAAGTCGCCGTAGATGTAGTTTGGCGTGCTCTGGTGGGAGTCCAATTGTGACGACAATCTAAGGTCATCACTGGTGCCTTTACTCCTTTCAGTCAATTGTGAAAACTTTTTATATTGTGGCTAATGGGCCCCATTTTGTGACAACTAATTTTCGTCACTAGGAAATGTTGTCACTAATAACCAAATTTCTTGTAGTGATTCTTCAATGGAGTGAGGCCTGAAATTGTTGAATTACAACATTACATCGAAATAGTGGTAGGGTTAACAAAGCTATCAAAGTAGAGTGGTGCCTCAAGAGCAGGGGTAGTACACGATCTAGCTCAAATTTTCAACCCACCATTTGGAGAATGTATAGTTTAATCATTGATGGAAGGAGTTGTGCCAAAAATTGCAAGTGTGCTCATGGTGCAAAAACTAGGTCTTCCAACCATCAAGCATGATGCAAACATGAAGAACCAGTGCCCTTCCAAAAGAGTTGCAATCTGTCCAATTCGCATTGGTCACGATCCTCCAGCTTATTGAGTCAAATGAAGAGTAGTTTCATTAGTAATTTTCGTAGCTATTGAAGTCGTTAGTTAAGGGTTGTTAAGCAAGGGTTTATTTGTCATTTATCTTCCTATTTTCAGTTGTTAATTTTAGCTTAATAATTCGGCTAGCATTATCCTTGTTTTAGCCGAATTCTAGTAATTAGTTTTAGGGTTTAGTTAAGTCCAAATAGCATTAGGGTTTGAGTCTATGTAAGGCTATAAAATAGCTTAGTATTTTCCAATGTTTTGGAGTTAATGAGAATTTTACAGAAATTATGTGAGTTTATTCACTTTCTCTCTCCAAGAGAGCCTTTCTTGAATACTTGAGATTCTTGAGAGTACTCAATTGAACTTATCAATCAAGTATCCACCTTGATTGTAACATTCTTCTACCCTATACCAAGGTTCGTTGTCTACATGAACAACGGGTTGAGGTGTTCCGCTGTGTTCGTGTTCAAACCTTGATATCAATCTAGATCCTCGAGCTTGATTTGCTACAGGTGTCGTCATGGAGTTGGTGGGGTTCGTATCAGCTGGTATCAAAATTTTGGCTCTTGATTTAGGTTAATATCCTTTTTCTTTCCTTATTTTTCCTATTTGTTTTTCTACCAAAACCCTAACCGCCTTTTTATTTAAAAAAATTTTATTCTTGTTTTCTTGATTTTATCAATTGAGTCTAACCTAACCCGTTGATTGATCGAGGTTGGAATTTCTTGTTGTGATTACGTTCTTGAAAACAGGTTTTTCAAGGGTTTAACTCCCAATTAAATTTCTTCCAAGTGAAGTCGTAATCTTGTATCGAGTCCTCAAAAGCAAAAAAAAATTTTTGGGGACTGTTCACCGGGGGGTACTGTAGTGTCACTGTTCACGTACTATTAATCCGTGGGTATTGTTCATCCGAGCACAAAAATCTGTTTGTGTGTTATCTTTTTTTTTTTTTGTGTTTTGTGTCTAGTTAAAAAAAAAAGAAATCTTAGTTGTGGTTCATCGTTGGAAATCCGAACATACCTTGAGAAATTGTTATCCCTTGTGTTGCAAGTTTAGACTATGTCGAGCCAAATTCAACCTTTTCTTGACGGTCTTGAATCAAGACTAAGGAATTCTTGAAGTTCTTGGTTGAATAATCTTTAATCTTGAAGTTCTCGAAAACCCTAATATTAGTTCTTGAGATTCTTGGAAATTCTTGGGAACAAAGTGGGCTATCCAAGGGTTTCTTGAAATATTCTTGAAATTAGTAAGAACTAAATTTGAAATCTTGAAGTATTGGGTTGGTAATCTAGGGGTTCTTGAATTCTTGAAATCAAGTTGACCATATCTTGAACTTGATCAAACCCTAGTTCTTGTTTCTTGAAAGTTGGGACTGATCTTGTGCAAACAAAACCTAAACCAAAGTCTTGTTTCTTGTGTGTGATCCGAATTGAAAGAAAAGAAAAGAAAAGAAATCTGATTGTGTTTACCAAAAAAAAAAAAGATGCAAGAAAAAGAAACAGATCAGAATCGAATTCACAAGGAAAAAGGAAACCAACTTGAATTTGGAAACCAAGTTGACTTGGGTTTGCAAAACAAATCCTAATTGCACTCAAATTGCCAAATTCTGATTGGTAACTTTTGCACACGTGGGAAACCAGAAAATTAGCAGCTAAACTACCCATAAACAACCCAAGAAACCTTGTTTACAACTCCCAAAAATCCAGCCAAGTGTAATTCGGGTAGAGCCCATCTAGGATTTCAAAATTTCCGCCGTCCATCGTTCTTGTTAGTTGCACTCTATAATCCGTCTAGACATATAAATTTGTGTCTTTGGGTATTTTTTTCAAGTTATTTTCATGTCTACAAGTCCCAAAAGGAGTCCAAATCAGTTTGGCTTCCAATTAGTTGTTAGTTTCCTAATTTGAGTCACTAGTCAAAATCCTAATTTTCCAAATTCTTGAGTCATCTTGTGCGGACTGAATCTGGTATTTTTCAGCATACTTAGTGTCTTCACTCAAAAGATCCAGCTTCAAAATGCCACCATCTTGTGTGAAAACTTGGTGAAAGTTTGATTGAATCTCATTGAAAAAATCTGATTTCTTCAAGAGAGGCAATCAAGTGGCTTGAGAGGTGATTGGTGAGACCATTAGAGTGTCAAAAGCTTGAGTGATACATGAGAGTAGAGTGTACATACGTGAGCTTGTGTGTGGGAGGAAAATTCTTTTCTCTGCTAACTGTCTTTGCAGGTCACATAATCATGTCTAATGGAGTTACATCTTGCTCATACAATCAAGAATTCTTGGAGAATGAGCCTCTCAAGAGGAGGAGTTCCAAGCGAACTACTTCCAAGTACTCTAGTTCCATGCAATCTAGTTCATAACATGAGTTTCATTCACTCCGGAAGGAGATGGAACGTTACTGTGTTTCATATGAAAGGTATAAACATGCTTGTGATGAGTACGAGAGAGAGCAAAGAAGTTTGCACCGAGCATCTAAATCAAGGTCAACCTCAAGCAAACAAGATTCATCTAAGAAGTGTCTTGACAATCAAGTCAAGGAGTTTAAGAATTCTCGAATTGAGTTAAAGACTCATGAATCAAAGGATGATTTCCAAGATCGGACTAAGGAATTGGTTGATTCTATGATGGGAGAAATTACCCAAGTGCTGCATTCATACTTTGAACAACTTAATCAAGTGTCAACCGGTGGTAATAAATGAAAAATTCATTACTGTCCCTCATTGATTGAAGAGCCACATATGAATGAGTTGCATCCAATCCATGAACATGAGCTAGATAGAGAAAATCAGCACTCAAGTGCAATGAGTGCACAATGGGCCGTGAAGAATGGAGTGGAAAAAGGCAAGAATAATTTGGCCTTAGTGAAGAGTAAAAAGGAAGAGTTGGCCATGTTGGCAAAAGTTAAAAGTATGAACATTTTGTTTTCTAACCGGCTAACATGTGTTTTGTTTAGTATCTCATCTTTTGTGCAGGTTAAACAAAGTCAAGTAGAGTTGGTCATGGCATGTTCCATTCCGAAGTCGTTTGGACACTTTGCAAGTTTCCATGGAGTTTGTCTTCTAGAAGCTAAATGATGAGAATATAAAGGCCAAGGCCCATTCAAACACATGGGGAATTGGAAAATTCAAGTGAAGACTAGTTGATTGCACGAATGCTTGAGTTTAGTAGGATTATTTGATTTTCCTCGTTGATTTTGGTTATTTCTCGTTTTAAAAAGTCTAGGTAATTAAGATAGTTTAATTGCGGCCCATTTGTTAGTAAGTAAGGCCCAAAATCTTTCTTAAGTATGTAGGGTAGTTTGGTCAACTTTTGGATTAGGGTTAATGCTTGTAAGGGCTATAAATAGCCCCACTTCCTCTTTGTTTGGGATCGATTTTTGGCTATTAAATACAATTAGTGAGTTTTCACTTTCTCTTTGGCAAGAGAGTTGCCTTTGAATACTTGAGAATCTTCTCAAGTTATTCACCTGAACTTATCAATTGAGTATCTCCTTGATTGTGGCGTTCTACTACCTCCAATTTGGTTCGTTAATTCGAGTAGTGACGGGTTGAGATAATATCAAAATTGTTCGTGACTTCTAGGGATTAGTTGGGTCAAATTTCCGCTGCCTAAGTCATGGTGTTTTGGTTGTCTAGATCGGGGTTTCACATTAGTTGGTACCAGAGCTAGTCGACAACCACCAGGTTATATCTTTTTTTTTTCTCTTTGTTTATTTCGAGTCATATATGTTTATCCCAATCTGTTCGTTTGTATAGAACCAAAAAAAAAAAATTTATTACTGTTCACCGTTACTGTTCACCGATACTGTTCACCGTTACTATTCATCCGAATACAAATCTGTCCAGCCTTGTTGTTTGTGTTATCCAACTTGTTTACTTGGTTTTCAAATCTGAATTTTGGCAAAACTTGTTGAAATTTTGTAAATTTTGAAGAGAACTTACAATAATCTTGAGATTCTTGCATTCTTGATCACAATCTTGAAATTTCTGAAGTTCCTGACAACTTCCTTGAAAGTTCTTGAAAGATTTTGGAGTTCTTGGTAGTTATTATTTGTGGACTTCCTTGTTTTGTGTCGTGGTTGATAGTTGTAGTAAAAAAAAAATACAGAAAACAAAAACGAAAAGAAAAAGAAAGAAAAGAGGAATCGGTTGCAAGAAAAAAAAAGGAAAGGAAAGAAAGTGGCAACCGAATTGTTTTGAATAGGGGACCAAATCTGATTTGTGCAATCTTTCTTGGAGTAGAATTTGGAAGTTACCTAAAGGTTGTTTCAAGAAGGTTACCAAAAGTTGTTTCAAGAAGTTGTTTCAAGAAGGTTACCAAAAGTTGTTTCAAGAAAATTACCAAAAGTTGTTTCAAGAGGAAAAGGATTTTTCAAAGGGTTTCCAAAAACTAACTTGTTTCCAAAATCAATTAGGAAACTAAGTAAAGCACTTGGATAACTCTTTGTACTCACTTGGACACTCTCTCTCCTACCTTTTTTTAGGAAATTTTCCTAAATTCTCTCATCCATTTTTTTCGGAAATTTTCCTAAACTCTCTCATCCATTTTTTTGAAAACTTTCCTAAATTCTCTCAACCATTTTTTAGAAAACTCTCCTAAAATTCTTTCATACATTTTTAGGACCTTTCCTATATTCTCTCATCCACTTTAGGAAACTCTCCTATATTCTTTTTCTAGATTTTAGGAACACTCTCCTACACTTTCTCCTATATTTTCTCCTATATTTTCTCCTAGTTTTTAGGAACATTTCCCCACACTTTCTCCTACATCTCCGTGATTACTCTTGAGGAAGAAGTTGGTGACAATTATTTGGGCTTGAGCAGCATTTCTCAAACTACCTAACCCAACAGGTAAAGGTGTTTGGTAAGTCCATTGGAGCGCTTTGAGTGACATACACGAGGGCAAGTGGATACACGTAAGGGAGCGTGAAAGGCAATATCTTCGGTTTCGTTGCTAACTTTTTGCAGGTTCCCTCATACGTCATGGCGAGTATAAGACGCATAAAAGCTAGCCCAAAACATGGTCTTCTGGATCCTAAGGGAGTCAAAGAAGTGGCATTACGTGGTGTAGATGAGCAATTGGATCTCGTCAAATCTCAGTTGCTTGGTTGGTTTTATACTCGTTGCGGTGTCAAAGATAAAATTTGTAACTTGGCCATTGATGGTAGTTGTGAAGTCAATCTTGCAAGTGCTATCATGGTTGAGAAATTAAATCTTTCAACCATTGATCATCTTCAACCGTACAAGTTGATGAGCACTCATGGGGATGTTTGGGTTACTAAGCACACACTTGTACCAATTCAAATCGGCAAATATATGGATGAGGTGTTATGTGATGTAGTCCCAATTCAAGTGACACATGTGTTGTTGGGCAAAGCATGGATGTCGAGGTGAGAAGTTAAAATTGATGGACATACAAATAAGTATTCCTTCGTATTTAATAGTCGTCGTCTTGCACTTGTATCACTTACTTATGACCAACTTTGTATTGATCTAGCATGCATGAAAAGTGTGACGCCCCGAAAGAATGACTGTGAGAACCCAAGAATTTTTTTTTAATTTTCTAGGGTTTATTCTATTTAATCGCCCATTTTTTTTCTACATTTTCTTTATTAGAAAATTCCTCAGATAATTTTTATTGACTAAATATAGTTTTAGATGATTTTTCTAGTATCGGTTAGTTTTTGAGAAATTAAGAACGTATATCGGATGTGGGACCCACTAGTGCGCAAAGTTCGGTAAAATTCGGCCGATTAGGTTAAGTTTCGGATACTGGATTTAATTTATCGGGTGTTATGAGATATTTAGAGGTATCAAGTGGATAGGTGGAAGAGAGAGAGAAAAGTTAGGCAAGTCATTAAATGAGGTGACAAGTGTCACCATAGTATTGTTTCTTACATAAGACCACTATTCAACCTTTTACCAATTACTAAATAAAACCAAAAAATTTACCAAATATCTTCCATTTTTCTTCAAGCTTGGCCTGCTCTCTCTCTCAAAAAGGAAGGAAGAAACTCTTCAAGTTTTGCTTCTATTTTGCTCCAAATCATCAAAACTAACCATTGAAACTTGAACTTACTCCATAAAACCTCTTCTATTAGTGTTAGTAAGTTGATTGGTGGAGTGATTTGGAAAACTAGAAGGACCTATAGCTCTCTCTCTCTTGTTTTAAAGGTAAGTCATGAAGAACCACCCTCCTCCCTTACTTGATGCTTAAATCATGCTTAGTGGTTGTATTAGATGCAAATTTATGGGTTATTTCTTGATTTGTGGTTGAAATGATGAAATTTTATTATTTTTGGGGATTTTTCTGTTTTAATATGAACATGATGGTGTGGCTATATATGATGATTGGAAATGGTATATAATGATTCTAGAGGGTGGAAAAAGTGGAAGATTGCAAGTAATTTCTGTTTTGGAAGAAATCTGGAAAATTAGGGTTCCTTGGTTCTTCATTCTGTCCGAAAATTTTGGTCCTAGATAGAGGCAGAATTGGCCTTTGATTAAAACATGAAAGTTGTAGGGAATGTTATTTTAGAGGTGCCTGCAAAATTTCAGGTCAATCGGAGTAGCGTAGAGTGAGACAAGTCGAAATTACCCTTGCTGTCCTGGTTTTATCCGAATGTAAGAACTGCACCTGTAATTAGTGATTTTGGTTAGGAATGCTTTCGAACTGGTTATTGAGGTCTTCTGATGAAATGTAGCCCTGTTTCTAAGCTTTCATGTGGCTTTGGAATTTCTAGATTTGGACTTATATAGGCTGTTTTATGATGTTTGCACTAGAATACGGTTTGTGAACCTGTTATGAGATTCTGGTATAATATGTTACATTTTTGATGTAGTTACACTCGAAATTGGGTTGAGTTTCCTTCTTCAACATTGTAGCCTCTTAAGTCTTGAATCTATCTGTAAAATATCAGGTCAAACGGATTAGACTATCCAGAGTTATGGACAAAACCCTCAGGCCTGTTTTAGACATTAGTTTGTGTACGTTTTGAATTTTAGTTTCTGATCGTGGGTTTTTCCGTGTTAATCATGTACGAACTGGGTGCTGATCCCTTCATATGAAATTTAGATCTTGGTCTCAGCTTCGAAACGGTATAAAGTACGTCGAAATCCGAGTTCCGTAGCTCCTGTTATGACCGAAACAAAAGCGATCGTCAGAACTGCCTTGTATCTGGACAGTTCTGACGGGTACTTTGGCACTCGATTTTCGTTCTGTTTTGAGTGGATTCAGGTCTTGGCCAAAACATCAAAGTTTTAGCCTTATGTCTCAGCTTTCTAATGCCTTTGGAATTTCCTGATTTGGATTTGTGATTTGGGAGTTATGGTCCAGCAAACGACCCTGTTCGTCACCCTAAGACGTAAATTTCTGGTATTGTTTTCTACAATTTTGACCTGCTTCCATTCAGATCTAGATTAAAGTTTCTTCAGGAGATTTGTAGCCCTTTCTCATAGCTTCAAAACAGTATCTCGGTCACTTTGATCCGACTTTTCTAGCCTAATCTTTGATCAAAACGGTTTGAGATGACAGATTTGGCTGTTCCTTTTGCCGTTCCGCACACTTGCATGTGCCAATTTTGCCGTTTCCGTACTTGCGTGTGTCGGCTTTTGCCGTTTTGCTTGTTTTGGGTCTGTTAGGAGCCGTTTGTGATATAATGTGATAAAATCTTCTATTTCAGACAGTGGTGAGTTAGGCGGAGCCGGTGGGGCCCACTACTAGCCAACACACGAAGTGATTTCCGCTTTTGTACTACTTTTGTATTTTGAGTAAGTATTCAGGCCGTTCTTATGTGTTAGTTGCTTATGTGTTTCGACATGTATGAAGAGGGTACTTAGGCGAGAGTGTACTTTATCGCACTCGCTCTAAACCCGAATTTACGCACATATTTGTACATGACATATGTATGTGAATCATTTTGGAACTAAAACCCTTGAGCTTGTGGCTCGGGGTGATTTTGAATAATTTTGTGAAGTTTATGAGTTTGGGGCGATCTCTTGACCTAGATGGACTATTCGAGCCGGTTAGGGCTTGGTCGAAGTCAGTCCAACCTGGTTGGAGGTCACCAAGTTTGTGAATCCGGTTCACCGAGTATGTGGACCAAGTTTGTGACCCGAGCTTGTGACTCAAGCTCAAGTTTGTGATTTCGTTCGCCCGGGCAAGTTTGTGAGGTGACTGGCCAGTGAGGGTGATAAGGTGTCGGTGGGTGTACAAGTGAAGTTCTACGGACCATTAAGTGTGGTCGACGGAGTGTCGGCAGGAGATCACGCATGGCATATGAATTGGCTTTGGAGCCACCTGTATCCTTATTATTTGATGTTACTTTTCTGCTTTTGCTTTACTCTTACTATGTCACTGTTGTAACGTGAAATTTACGCTTTTGCCCCTGTTTACTTACTAAGCATATAGCTTACCCCATTCCTTTTGTTTTCCTTAGCAGGGGCCGACGCGGGGACTTTTGTCACACACACTAGCATAGTTAGGTTTGATTGTAATAGTTGGACTTATAGTATGTTTGTTTTTGTTTTAGTTTTAGTGGTTTGTATAAGGACCCTCCTTAGGGTCTACATTTTGGTTTTGGTGGTAATTATAAGGATGTAATAGTGTGAGCAGGTACTTTTGGAGAATGTAATTATAACTCTTTTGGGATTGTATATAGAACTCTTTTGAATTTTCTGGCTTTTATTGTTTTAAGTTTTGAGTCCTGACGCGAGCTAGGCAGGCGGCCCGCCGATACCCTTGGGTTCGCCCTTGGGAGAAGTGGGGTCGTCACAGTTGGTATCAGAGCCTGTTTCGCGTGGTCTCTGCGTGGAGTGAGCTTGGGCTGAGTGGTGAATGGGTATGAAGGATTAAGTGCTCGTTCGAGCATAAGTTATGAACCCTGAAGTGTTATAGGTCTTCAATCCTTCTCATGATATCTAAGGACCATAGATAGGTATGTCGGGTAGGAAGTTCGATTTGTAGATGGTTTACTCTTGGGACTGGCCAGCTCGAGATGTGAACTATCGTATTTCGGATTCTTGTGCCCGAATACTCCAGAATTGAGGCGATGCAAGCTACTAGGTACTTGAGACTTGTATTTTGGAAACATGAACAGGCTTTGTCTGACTAGAATGAGCACAAAAGGTCAATGGACATCTAGTTTGGATAGTAAGGGACGTGAGAGATCAGACGGGCTGATACTGGGATGACTTCACCTTTTCCTTTTGGTTCGCCCGTATATTACGACCACCTGACGTTAGTATATGTGTTTGTGTACATGGTTATCTGTCCAACTTAATATGTATTTGTATACTTGCTTGTCCGTCTTTTGATATGGCGTGTTATGTGCGATATGTTATTTGTGTAATTGATATGTTGGATTTTGTTATTGTAGTCAATTTACTGCATTCATTCATTAAAGTACCTTTTTGGAAAGAAAAGAGAGAGAAGGGAAAACTATATATATATATATATATATATGTATATATGTGGAAGGAGAACATAGTCGCGGACATGGTCATAGCTGTGGAACAAAACGAGGCCGAGAGTCAAGAGAAGAAAGGAAGGAAACAATAGCTGAACAAAACATGGACCGAGAATGCCACTTGTGTCCAAGAATTGATTATGACCCATTGTTTTGCCCGACAGGCTACCATCTGAGTTCCAGCAATTTTGTGAGATGGCACATTGGGTTGAGATGTATAAGGAAATTGCGGTTCTTCGAGACGAAATAGAAGTCCAAAAGAAACTAGTCGCATACTGGGAAGGGCGATGGAAGCACGAGTATTCAGAGAAAATTGAGCTCTTGCACAAGAACTTAGAGCTAAAAAGGAAATACGAAGGGATTTCCGGGGAGGCCTTAGCAATGGCACAGAGCACTACTTCTATGGGGGTTCCAGAGAAAATTCAAAGGACAGAAATTTCAAGGCCGCAAGTGAAGACCTTCCATGCAAAGAAAAGAAGCGCATCTCTTGAGAGTCAAAGGCCAGAACCGAGTAAGCGAGGTAGGTCATCTGCTAAGAAGGGTCGCGGAGCGGGTAGTGTGACAATTTGTGATTATTGTAGAAAATCCAATCACATTGAAGTGAATTGTTGGAGAAAGGGGAGGAGATGTCTGCGCTGTGGGAGCGCCAAGCATCAAATTGCTAATTGCCCGGGTTTATTGCACGAAAAGAAAGGAACCCAGCAGCTAACCCAGACCGACCCTGGACCGTCAACTAGAGAAGGGACTGGAATGAAGAGGCTCGTTTCTTTTAAGAACGTGGAAGGTACAGGTTTCTGGTTACTTTAGATTTGATAGATTCCGTTCATAGAAATTTCGAGGACGAAATTGTTCTAAGTGGGGGAGGTTGTGACGCCCCGAAAGAATGAGTGCGAGAACCCAAGAATTTTTTTAATTTTCTAGGGTTTATTCTATTTAATCGCCCATTTTTTTTCTACATTTTCTTTATTAGAAAATTCCCCAGATAATTTTTATTGACTAAATATAGTTTTAGATGATTTTTCTAGTATCGGTTAGTTTTTGAGAAATTAAGAACGTATATCGGATGTGGGACCCACTAGTGCGGAAAGTTCGGTAAAATTCGGCCGATTAGGTTAAGTTTCGGATATTGGGTTTAATTTATCGGGTGTTATGAGATATTTAGAGGTATCAAGTGGATAGGTGGAAGAGAGAGAAAAAACTTAGGTAAATCATTAAATGAGGTGAGAAGTGTCACCATAGTATTGTTTCTTACATAAGACCACTATTCAACCTTTTACCAATTACTAAATAAAACCAAAAAATTTACCAAATATCTTCCATTTTTCTTCAAGCTTGGCCTGCTCTCTCTCTCAAAAAGGAAGGAAGAAACTCTTCAAGTTTTGCTTCTATTTTGCTCCAAATCATCAAAACTAACCATTGAAACTTAAACTTACTCCATAAAACCTCTTCTATTAGTGTTAGTAAGTTGATTGGTGGAGTGATTTGGAAAACTAGAAGGACCTATAGCTCTCTCTCTCTTGTTTTAAAGGTAAGTCATGAAGAACCACCCTCCTCCCTTACTTGATGCTTAAATCATGCTTAGTGGTTGTATGAGATGCAAATTTATGGGTTATTTCTTGATTTGTGGTTGAAATGATGAAATTTTATTATTTTTGGGGATTTTTCTGTTTTAATATGAACATGATGGTGTGGCTATATATGATGATTGGAAATGGTATATAATGATTCTAGAGGTTGGAAAAAGTGGATGATTGCAAGTAATTTCTGTTTTGGAAGAAATCTGGAAAATTAGGGTTCTTTGGTTCTTCATTCTGTCTGAAAATTTTGGTCCTAGATAGAGGCAGAATTGGCCTTGGCTTAAAACATAAAAATTGTAGGAAATGTTATTTTAGAGGTGCCTGCAAAATTTCAAGTCAATCGGAGTAGCGTAGAGTGAGAAAAGTCGAAATTACCCTTGCTGTCCTGGTTTTATCCGAATGTAAGAACTGCACCTGTAATTAGTGATTTTGGTTAGGAATGCTTCCGAACTGGTTATTGAGGTTTTTTGATGAAATTTAGCCCTGTTTGTAAGCTTTCATGTGGCTTTGGAATTTCTAGATTTGGACTTATATAGGCTGTTTTATGATGTTTGCACTAGAATACGGTTTGTGAACCTGTTATGAGATTCTGGTATAATATGTTACATTTTTGATGTAGTTACACTCGAAATTGGGCTGAGTTGCCTTCTTCAACATTGTAGCCTCTTAAGTCTTGAATCTACCTGTAAAATTTCAGGTCAAATGGATTAGAGTATCCTGAGTTATGGAGAAAACCCTCAGGCCTGTTTTAGACATTAGTTTGTGTACGTTTTGAATTTTAGTTTCTGATCGTGGGTTTTTCCGTGTTGATCATGTACGAACTGGGTGCTGATCCCTTCATATAAAATTTAGATCTTGGTCTCAGCTTCGAAACGGTATAAAGTACGTAGAAATCCGAGTTCCGTAGCTCCTGTTATGACCGAAACAAAAGCGATCGTCAGAACTGCCTTGTATCTGGACAGTTCTGACGGGTACTTTGGCACTCGATTTTCGTTCTGTTTTGAGTGGATTCAGGTCTTGGCCAAAACATCAAAGTTTTAGCCTTATGTCTCAGCTTTTTAATGTTTTTGGAATTTCCTGATTTGGATTTGTGATCTGGGAGTTATGGTCCAGCAAACGACCCTGTTCGTCACCCTAAGACGTAAATTTCTGGTATTGTTTTCTACAATTTTGACCTGCTTCCATTCAGATCTAGATTAAAGTTTCTTCAGGAGATTTGTAGCCCTTTCTCATAGCTTCAAAACAGTATCTCGGTCACTTTGATCCGACTTTCCTAGCCTAATCTTTGATCAAAACGGTTTGAGATGGCAGATTTGGCTGTTCCTTTTGCCGTTCCGCACACTTGCATGTGCCAATTTTACCATTTCCGTACTTGCGTGTGTCGGCTTTTGCCGTTTTGCTTGTTTTGGGTCTGTTAGGAGCCGTTTGTGATATAATGTGATAAAATCTTCTATTTCAGACAGTGGTGAGCTAGGCGGAGCCGGTGGGGCCCACTACTAGCCAACACACGAAGTGATTTCCGCTTTTGTACTACTTTTGTATTTTGAGTAAGTATTCAGGCCGTTCTTATGTGTTAGTTGCTTATGTGTTTCGACATGTATGAAGAGGGTATTTAGGCGAGGGTGTACTTTATCGCACTCGCTCTAAACCCGAATTTACGCACATATTTGTACATGACATATGTATATGAATCATTTTGGAACTAAAACCCTTGAGCTTGTGGCTCGAGGTGATTTTGAATAATTTTGTGAAGTTTATGAGTTTGGGGCGATCTCTTGACCTAGATGGACTATTCGAGCCGGTTAGGGCTTGGTCGAAGTCAGTCCAACCTGGTTGGAGGTCACCAAGTTTGTGAATCCGGTTCACCGAGTATGTGGACCAAGTTTGTGACCCGAGCTTGTGACTCAAGCTCAAGTTTGTGATTTCGTTCGCCCGGGCAAGTTTGTGAGGTGACTGGCCAGTGAGGGTGATAAGGTGTCGGTGGGTGTACAAGTGAAGTTCTACGGACCATTAAGTGTGGTCGACGGAGTGTCGGCAGGAGATCACGCATGGCATATGAATTGGCTTTGGAGCCACCTGTATCCTTATTATGTGATGTTACTTTTCTGCTTTTGCTTTACTCTTACTATGTCACTGTTGTAACGTGAAATTTACGCTTTTGCCCCTGTTTACTTACTAAGCATATAGCTTACCCCATTCCTTTTGTTTTCCTTAGCAGGGGCCGACGCGGGGACTTTTGTCACACACACTAGTATAGCTAGGTTTGATTGTAATAGTTGGACTTATACTATGTTTGTTTTTGTTTTAGTTTTAGTGGTTTGTATAAGGACCCTCCTTAGGGTCTACATTTTGGTTTTGATGATAATTATAAGGATGTAATAGTGTGAGCAGGTACTTTTGGAGAATGTAATTATAACTCTTTTGGGATTGTATATAGAACTCTTTTGAATTTTCTGGCTTTTATTGTTTTAAGTTTTGAGTCCTGGCGCGAGCTAGGCAGGCGGCCCGCCGATACCCTTGGGTTCGCCCTTGGGAGAAGTGGGGTCGTCACAGTTGGTATCAGAGCCTGTTTCGCGTGGTCTCTGCGTAGAGTGGGCTTGGGCTGAGTGGTGAATGGGTATGAAGGATTAAGTGCTCGTTCGAGCATAAGCTATGAACCCTGAAGTGTTATAGGTCTTCAATCCTTCTCATGATATCTAAGGACCATAGATAGGTATGTCGGGTAGGAAGTTCGATTTGTAGATGGTTTACTTTTGGGACTGGCCAGCTCGAGATGTGAACTATCGTATTTCGGATTCTTGTGCCCGAATACTCCAGAATTGAGGCGATGCAAGCTACTAGGTACTTGAGACTTGTATTTTGGAAACATGAACAGGCTTTGTCTGATTAGAATGAGCACAAAAGGTCAATGGACATCTAGTTTGGATAGTAAGGGACGTGAGAGATCAGACGGGCTGATACTGGGACGACTTCACCTTTTCCTTTTGGTTCGCCCGTATATTACGACCACCTGACGTTAGTATATGTGTTTGTGTACATGGTTATCTGTCCAACTTAATATGTATTTGTATACTTGCTTGTCCGTCTTTTGATATGGCGTGTTATGTGCGATATGTTATTTGTGTAATTGGTATGTTGGATTTTGTTATTGTAGTCAATTTACTGCATTCATTCATTAAAGTACCTTTTTGGAAAGAAAAGAGAGAGAATGGAAAACTATATATATATATATATATATATATGTATATATGTGGAAGGAGGACATAGTCGCGGACATGGTCATAGCTGTGGAACAAAACGAGGCCGAGAGTCAAGAGAAGAAAGGGAGGAAACAATAGCTGATCAAAACATGGACCGAGAATGCCACTTGTGTCCAAGAATTGATTATGACCCATTGTTTTGCCCGACAGGCTACCATCTGAGTTCCAGCAATTTTGTGAGATGGCACATTGGGTTGAGATGTATAAGGAAATTGCGGTTCTTCGAGACGAAATAGAAGTCCAAAAGAAACTAGTCGCATACTGGGAAGGGCGATGGAAGCACGAGTATTCAGAGAAAATTAAGCTCTTGCACAAGATCTTAGAGCTAAAAAGAAAATACGAAGGGATTTCCGGGAAGGCCTTAGCAATGGCACAGAGCACTACTTCTATGGGGGTTCCAGAGAAAACTCAAAGGACAGAAATTTCAAGGCCGCAAGTGAAGACCTTCCATGCAAAGAAAAGAAGCGCATCTCTTGAGAGTCAAAGGCCAGAACCGAGTAAGCGAGGTAGGTCATCTGCTAAGAAGGGTCGTGGAGCGGGTGGTATGACAATTTGTGATTATTGTAGAAAATCCAATCACATTGAAGTGAATTGTTGGAGAAAGGGGAGGAGATGTCTGCGCTGTGGGAGCGCCAAGCATCAAATTGCTAATTGCCCGGGTTTATTGTACGAAAAGAAAGGAACCCAGCAGCTAACCCAGACCGACCCTGGACCGTCAACTAGAGAAGGGACTGGAATGAAGAGCCTCGTTTCTTTTAAGAACGTGGAAGGTACAGGCTTCTGGTTACTTTAGATTTGATAGATTCCGTTCATAGAAATTTCGAGGACAAAATTGTTCTAAGTGGGGGAGGTTGTGACGCCCCGAAAGAATGAGTGCGAGAACCCAAGAATTTTTTTTTAATTTTCTAGGGTTTATTCTATTTAATCGCCCATTTTTTTCTACATTTTCTTTATTAGAAAATTCCCCAGATAATTTTTATTGACTAAATATAGTTTTAGATGATTTTTCTAGTATCGGTTAGTTTTTGAGAAATTAAGAACGTATATCGGATGTGGGACCCACTAGTGCGGAAAGTTCGGTAAAATTCGGCCGATTTGGTTAAGTTTCGGATACTGGATTTAATTTATCGGGCGTTATGAGATATTTAAAGGTATCAAGTGGATAGGTGGAAGAGAGAGAAAAAAGTTAGGCAAGTCATTAAATGAGGTGACAAGTGTCACCATAGTATTGTTTCTTACATAGACCACTATTCAACCTTTTACCAATTACTAAATAAAACCAAAAAATTTACCAAATATCTTCCATTTTTCTTCAAGCTTGGCCTGCTCTCTCTCTCAAAAAGGAAGGAAGAAACTCTTCAAGTTTTGCTTCTATTTTGCTCCAAATCATCAAAACTAACCATTGAAACTTGAACTTACTCCATAAAACCTCTTCTATTAGTGTTAGTAAGTTGATTGGTGGAGTGATTTGGAAAACTAGAAGGACCTATAACTCTCTCTCTCTTGTTTTAAAGGTAAGTCATGAAGAACCACCCTCCTCCCTTACTTGATGATTAAATCATGCTTAGTGGTTGTATGAGATGCAAATTTATGGGTTATTTCTTGATTTGTGGTTGAAATGATGAAGTTTTATTATTTTTGGGAATTTTTCTGTTTTAATATGAACATGATGGTGTGGCTATATATGATGATTGGAAATGGTATATAATGATTCTAGAGGGTGGAAAAAGTGGAAGATTGCAAGTAATTTCTGTTTTGGAAGAAATCTGGAAAATTAGGGTTCCTTGGTTCTTCTTTCTGTCCGAAAATTTTGGTCCTAGATAGAGGCAGAATTGGTCTTGGCTTAAAACATGAAAGTTGTAGGGAATGTTATTTTAGAGGAGCCTACAAATTTCAGGTCAATCGGAGTAGCGTAGAGTGAGAAAAGTCGAAATTACCCTTGCTGTCCTGGTTTTATCCGAATGTAGGAACTGCACCTGTAATTAGTGATTTTGGTTAGGAATGCTTCCGAACTGGTTATTGAGGTCTTCTGATGAAATGTAGCCCTGTTTCTAAGCTTTCATGTGGCTTTGGAATTTCTGGATTTGGACTTATATAGGCTGTTTTATGATGTTTGCACTAGAATACGGTTTGTGAACCTGTTATGAGATTCTGGTATAATATGTTACATTTTTGATGTCGTTACACTCGAAATTACGTTGAGTTGCCTTCTTCAACATTGTAGCCTCTTAAGTCCTGAATCTACCTGTAAAATTTCAGGTCAAACTGATTAGAGTATCCTGAGTTATGGACAAAACCCTCAGGCCTGTTTTAGACATTACTTTGTGTACGTTTTGAATTTTAGTTTCTGATCGTGGGTTTTTCCGTGTTGATCATGTACGAACTGGGTGCTGATCCCTTCCTATGAAATTTAGATCTTGGTCTCAGCTTCGAAACAGTATAAAGTATGTCGAAATCTGAGTTCCGTAGCTCCTGTTATGACCGAAACAAAAGCGATCGTCAGAACTGCCTTGTATCTGGACAGTTCTGACGGGTACTTTGGCACTCGATTTTCGTTCTGTTTTGAGTGGATTCAGGTCTTGGCCAAAACATCAAAGTTTTAGCCTTATGTCTCAGCTTTTTAATGTTTTTGGAATTTCCTGATTTGGATTTGTGATCTGGGAGTTATGGTCCAGCAAACGACCCTGTTCGTCACCCTAAGACGTAAATTTCTGGTATTGTTTTCTACAATTTTGACCTGCTTCCATTCAGATCTAGATTAAAGTTTCTTCAGGAGATTTGTAGCCCTTTCTCATAGCTTCAAAACAGTATCTTGGTCACTTTGATCCGACTTTCCTAGCCTAATCTTTGATCAAAACGGTTTGAGATGGCAGATTTGGCTGTTCCTTTTGCCGTTCCGCACACTTGCATGTGCCAATTTTACCATTTCCGTACTTGCGTGTGTCGGCTTTTGCCGTTTTGCTTGTTTTGGGTCTGTTAGGAGCCGTTTGTGATATAATGTGATAAAATCTTCTATTTCAGACAGTGGTGAGCTAGGCGGAGCCGGTGGGGCCCACTACTAGCCAACACACGAAGTGATTTCCGCTTTTGTACTACTTTTGTATTTTGAGTAAGTATTCAGGCCGTTCTTATGTGTTAGTTGCTTATGTGTTTCGACATGTATGAAGAGGGTATTTAGGCGAGGGTGTACTTTATCGCACTCGCTCTAAACCCGAATTTACGCACATATTTGTACATGACATATGTATATGAATCATTTTGGAACTAAAACCCTTGAGCTTGTGGCTCGAGGTGATTTTGAATAATTTTGTGAAGTTTATGAGTTTGGGGCGATCTCTTGACCTAGATGGACTATTCGAGCCGGTTAGGGCTTGGTCGAAGTCAGTCCAACCTGGTTGGAGGTCACCAAGTTTGTGAATCCGGTTCACCGAGTATGTGGACCAAGTTTGTGACCCGAGCTTGTGACTCAAGCTCAAGTTTGTGATTTCGTTCGCCCGGGCAAGTTTGTGAGGTGACTGGCCAGTGAGGGTGATAAGGTGTCGGTGGGTGTACAAGTGAAGTTCTACGGACCATTAAGTGTGGTCGACGGAGTGTCGGCAGGAGATCACGCATGGCATATGAATTGGCTTTGGAGCCACCTGTATCCTTATTATGTGATGTTACTTTTCTGCTTTTGCTTTACTCTTATTATGTCACTGTTGTAACGTGAAATTTACGCTTTTGCCCCTGTTTACTTACTAAGCATATAGCTTACCCCATTCCTTTTGTTTTCCTTAGCAGGGGCCGACGCGGGGACTTTTGTCACACACACTAGCATAGTTAGGTTTGATTGTAATAGTTGGACTTATAGTATGTTTGTTTTTGTTTTAGTTTTAGTGGTTTGTATAAGGACCCTCCTTAGGGTTTACATTTTGGTTTTGGTGGTAATTATAAGGATGTAATAGTGTGAGCAGGTACTTTTGGAGAATGTAATTATAACTCTTTTGGGATTGTATATAGAACTCTTTTGAATTTTCTGGCTTTTATTGTTTTAAGTTTTGAGTCCTGGCGCGAGTTAGGCAGGCGGCCCGCCGATACCCTTGGGTTCGCCCTTGGGAGAAGTGGGGTCGTCACAAAAAGTGAGCTTGAGCGTTATAGAATGGAGAAAAAGCTAGATGAGGGAATTGTGCCTGCAGAGGTAAACCCCGAGGAAGTTGAAATTAATGAGATAAAAGGGTCAGCTGTTGAACTAGAAAAAGAGATGAAAAAATCTAATGATATGGGTGGTAAAAAGGAAGAAAAAAGTGAAAGTGGGCTGATCTTGAGCAACCCGGTGAAGGCCTATTATTTTCTTAACAAACTTACCTTTGCTTTGTTTAGTATTTCTTCTTTTATACAGATCAAGCAAAGGCAAGTTGAGCTGATCTTGGTGTGTTCCATTCCAAAATCAATTGTAGACGTTGCAAGCCTCCATGGAGTTGGTACTCCAAGAGTTAAACCCCCTTGGTATCCATTCATGGAACAATGTCAACTCAAATCAGTCCACACCAAAGGGGAGTTGATTCGAGCTCATCTTGAAGGGAACACTCCATATTTTAGGGATGGTTGTGTACCAAGGGTTCGTTTAAAGAACAAGTACCTCAATGACCATTATGATTTTCGTCTTGCTCTTAGTCCACATGCAGCTCCAACATCACCAAATCCGCCTTGGTGCCTTGCAAATGTGTTCGAGCCGGAGTTCGATTTCACGGGATACACTTCATACCACTTTGAGGACCCTTACCTCATGACCACAAACAATAAAGTTGAGCATACATTGAAGATGGTTTGTGAGAGTCAAGGTTCGACGAGAGTTATTTTCCAACTTAGCACATGGGCTTTGCATTGGATGCCATCTGTAGCCATCATAACAAGATTGAGTCGAAGGCATGTAACTCGTCCTGTCACCATTCGTGCTTCAATTTGTGGGCAAATTGCTTTTAAGAGGAGGGGAATGATGAGAATATAAAGACCAGACCCATTCAAGCATAAGGGGAATTGGAAGATTCAAGTGAAGACTAGTTGATTGCACGAATGCTTGAGTTTAGTAGGATTATTTGATTTTCCTCGTTGATTTTGGTTATTTCTCGTTTTAAAAAGTCTAGGTAATTAAGATAGTTTAATTGCGGCCCATTTATTAGTAAGTAAGGCCCAAAATCTTTCTTAAGTATGTAGGGTAGCTTAGTCAACTTTTGGATTAGGGTTAATGCTTGTAAGGGCTATAAATAGCCCCACTTCCTCTTTGTTTGGGATTGATTTTTGGCTATAAATTAGTGAGTTTTCACTTTCTCTTTGGCAAGAGAGTTGCCTTTGAATACTTGAGAATCTTCTCAAGTTATTCACCTGAACTTATCAATCGAGTATCTCCTTGATTGTGGCATTCTACTACCTCCAATTTGATTCGTTAATTCGAGTAGTGACGGGTTGAGATAATATCAAAATTGTTCGTGACTTCTAGGGATTAGTTGGGTCAAATTTCCGCTGCCTAAGTCATGGTGTTTTGGTTGTCTAGATCGGGGTTTCACATCACTAAATCTCTTTGGCACCAATTCATGAAACAATGTCAATTCAAACCTGTCAATGCCATTGGAGGATTGATTCGAGCTCATCTTAAAAGGGGAATCCCAGATTCTAGTTCTTGTTCTTTACCTATGGTTCATTCATCATTTTTGCCTTATTTTGAGCATGTTACTAGTCCTAATTCTTGTTGTTCTTATTTAGATTTTGATGAGAAGTGTAAAGAACTAGCACTGGAATCTCAAGTTGAATCAACTGGTGGAAGGAATATTGAAGTGTCAAAGGGAGTTGTCACATTTAAATCTTATTCTACACCTTCTTACCATTTAGCTAATGATGTCCCATTGCTTCTTTATCCAATTTCTGGCTCAAAACAAGCTGAAACTTATTTCCTTTTTATAGGTAGTGAAGCTGTCCGAAATTTCCCAGCTTTGACTAAAGAGTTGCAACTTGATTTCATGCTTGTTCCAGCTGCATGTTGTGATTTTTGATACATATTCACACGTCCAATAGCTGGTCACCACGAGCTCATTTTATCAACTCCAACTTGTGCAAATTCATGTGATTCGTATGGAGTGATCTTCACTTCATTACTGCCACTTATGTCGGGTGATGCCCACAAGTGTGACAATCAAGATCCGAATGTTGTTCTTACCTCGTTGGGTCATGTTTCTATGGATATGCAACACGATTGGTTCATTGTTCTATCTCCAGATGGGCAAATTGTGCCAAATCAGCAACAACTAGGGTCGAATTATATCACCTTGCATAACCAGATTCGGGATTTTTCTAGCTTCAATAAGCATCATTATGAAGATCCTTATCTTGTGCATGTGAATAGTAAGCTATTGCATAGTTTTATACCTATGACTATTAACTATGTGATTTATTGTGTAAGTGACAACATGACAATCCATGCTCGAAGGCTAATAATTAGAGAGTTTTGGATTGCAACCCGAAATTTTCACAAGCCTTACACAAGCTCTTTCCTACCTTGGCGCATGTCTTTGTTTGAGAGCCTCATGAAACTAACCAAACGGCATTTAACTTGGCTCGTGACCCTTCATTCATTTCCAACGTGGCTGTCCTCTAAGCGCACCGTCGATTTGTGGACAAATCGCTTTCAAGAGGAGGGGAATGATGCAAACATGAAGAACCAGTGCCCTTCCAAAAGAGTTGCAATCTGTCCAATTCGCATTGGTCACGATCCTCCAGCTTATTGAGTCAAATGAAGAGTAGTTTCATTAGTAATTTTCGTAGCTATTGAAGTTGTTAGTTAAGGGTTGTTAAGCAAGGGTTTATTTGTCATTTATCTTGCTATTTTTAGTTGTTAATTTTAGCTTAATAATTTGGCCAGTATTATCCTTGTTTTAGATGAATTCTATTCATTAGTTTTAGGGTTTAGTTAAGTCCAAATAGCATTAGGGTTTGAGTCCATGTAAGGCTATAAATAGCCTAGTATTTTCCAATGTTTTAGAGTTAATGAGAATTTTACAGAAATTATGTGAGTTTATTCACTTTCTTTCTCCAAGAGAGCCTTTCTTGAATACTTGAGATTCGTGAGAGTACTCAATCGAACTTATCAATCAAGTATCCACCTTGATTGTGGCGTTCGTCTACCCTATACCAAGGTTTGTTGTCCACATGAACGACGGGTTGAGGTCTTCCACTGTGTTCGTGTTCAAACCTTGATATCAATCTAGATCCTCAGGCTTGATTTGCTACGAGTGTCATCACGAGGTTGGCGGGGTTCGTATCAGCCAAGCATTCGAAGCCATATCGATTACATTGGCCTAATGATAGTGGAGATATTCAAGTCTATAAATAGGCTTGTGTTGGTGTTATTCCAATACAGACAAGCCATATTTTGTTGGGATGTCCATAGGAATTTGACTAGTGTATAAGCTTTGATGAACATACTAACAAATATTTATTCATTCATTGTAATAGAAAAACCACACTTGTACCCTTTACATCTAAAGAATGAAAGGATGAATTAGAATCCGAGGGAGACAATAAACAAAGAAAAATTCAAGGGAAAAGAAAAAAAGAGTAAGGTTGAATTGAGAGAAAGGGAAAAGGCAATTGAACAATCTGCAATTGAGGTAACAGAAAGAGAGGAAACAAAATATGATTGCAAAAACCAAAGATATCAAGCGAGCATTGAGTATTAATTGGTCTATACTTGTATTTTTTTTCAAAGAAGTCTTGTTTACTACTAATGATCTTGACTAGTCTATGCCTTCTAGCATTGTGTCTCTCTTGTAGATTTATGAATTATATGTTAAGGCCTTTATTGGAAAATTTTGACATGTATTTTGATGATATTTTAATTTATAGTAGAAGTCTTGAAGAGCATGTTGAGCATTTGCATGTTGTTCTTGATGTACTTCATTGAGAAGTTATATGCCAATATCAAGAAATGCAATTTTTGTACTAACCAACTTGTATTTTTAGGATTCATTGTAAGTGAGCAAGGCATATAAGTTGATGGAAATAAGGTGAAAGCAATTCAAAAGTGAGCTACACTAAAGTTGATTAGAGAAGTCAGAAGTGTCCATGGTTTAACTAGCTTCTATCACTGATTTATCAAGAATTTTAGTACAATTGCAGCCCCATTAACTACTGTAATTAAGAAGAATGGGGCATTTAAGTGGGGGAAAAACAAGATAATGCATTCCAATTAATTAAACACAAGATAAAACATGCACATTTGCATTCTTTACCTAATTTTGATAAGATTTTTGAATTGTGTGTGAGGCTTTAAGTATTGGAAACGGTGTTGTTCTAATGTAAGATGGGAAGTATATTGCATATTTTAGTGAGAAACTAAGTGAAGTTGTTTTGAGCTATTCGATGTTTGACATGGAGTTGTACACATTGGTAGGAGATATGAAGACATGTAGCATTACTTGAAACCTCATGACTTTGTTATCAACACTGATCATGAGCCTTTAAAGTACTTGAAAGCTCAACACAAACTTAGCAAGCACCATACAAGATGGGTTCCATTCATAGAGAACTTTCCATATGTAATCAACTACAAAACCGATAAGACCAATGTTGTAGCTAAGTTACTTACAACTTTATATGCTAAGCTACTTGCTTTGAGCTTATTAAAGAACTTTATCCTAACAATTTTGAGTTTGGAGATATATTCTGTTCATGTGAAAATCTACCCAAGGTAAGTTTTACATTAATGATGGTTTCTTGTTTTACCTTGATGAGTTATGTGTTCCAAATTGCTCTATTTGAGATCTGTTAATTAAGGAATCACATGGAGGTGATCTTATGGGACATATTGGGGTTGCGAAGACCTTTACTATTTTATAGGAGTATTTTCATTGGCCACATATAAGGAAGGATATCAACCATATGGTATAAAGATGTGGGACTTGTCATCAAGCAAAGTCAAAAGTTAATCCTTATGGTCTATATATTCCTTTGCCTATACCTAAGGAATCTTGGGTTGATTTATCTATGGATTTTGTTTTAGGATTGCCTACTTCAGGGAAAGGCAATGATTCAATATTGGTTGCGGTTGATAGATTCTCTAAAATGGCACGTTTTATACCATAGCATAAAATTGACGATGCATCTCATATTGCTAATTTATTCTATAGAGAAATTGGAAATTTATAGAAATATCAGAAATACCTACATATTACTTATCAACATAGCCCTCCATTATATTGACAACGGGTTCATCGTTACTAAATAAGCCAACACGTGTCACTACATTACTAGTATATTTCTAGCATGGCAAAAAAAAAAACAAATTAAGCTGATACACAACTTGAGACTCACCGGTAGCATCAATTTCAAGAAAACTCTTCCCTAAAGGAATTGGATAAGGTTTTGTCTGTTCATAATTTGAATATGAACATAATATGAGATACTTGTCAATTTTAATAAAAAGTGAAAAAGAAATCTTGAGATAAACCAATGGGGGTTACACACATTAAAAAAAAAGTATAAAAACAATTTTGTCTAGGGGTGGTCATTATTGGTATGATATGACATGATAACATGACTAGAATATGACTCGCAATTAATAGGTATTAGTACTACCCAAACTCAAGGGGATCATGTTTAGGTCAACTTATTAGCGACACGAATGTAAGGTGGTTGGGTTAAGTCAACCCTCGGCACTACAACAAAAATTACCTTTAACGGTATTTAAAGGTGTCAATATAGATAATCTAACATGACACTTTACCTTTCCTCACACCTCGGACGAGTGTCGTCCTTTCCAATGTGGGGATAGGCTCGTAGCATTCAAATGTGTCAGGAAAACTATGCTGTTATAGCATCTCATCTGCCAACAAAAATCTCTTTTCTTGATAATCGAAAGTGTCAGGATAGCTATAGTTAGTAACAAGTAGGAGTTTTTTTAACTGAGCTATGTTGACACTTTTAACTGCCAGGAGTTTTTTTTTCTTTTTTTTTTTTTTATATAGAAGCAACTTGCAAGTAGTGCTCCCTGCTATACATTCCGTCAATCAGAAACCCAAAGGACTTGTAAAATTATCCCAAAGAACAGAATGCATATAGTAATCTAAAAGCAAAAGTCAATGCTCAAATATAATTTGTTGAACTAAAAGTCAATAACAAGTACTAACATAGCAAATCCCTAACAAATACAAACTTGAAAGATTCCCTAACAAGTATAATTTGTTGAACTAAAAGTTAGGTAATGTAATTGTACAATATTAGCAACGATCCGTGAGAGGTACAGTATATATATAGTACATTGTTTGGGCTCCTATCAAGTAGGATATTAAAACCGAGCAACCCATACCGTTAGCGAACTAATCAAAGTGAAGTCAGCTCCATGAATTTCTGTCTAATGTGATAATTGTCCGCACCAGTAAAGTACTTTACGGGCATTTTCTTTGAACATAAGAAGCTCCATGTTCCTCAAACTTGTTAATCGAGAGATAAAACAGACTGAAAATGAGGAGAAAAAAGGGGGAAATTTTGAATATTGAAAGGTAGAGTGGATGTAAAAGCTTACTCAGATTTTGAAAACCACATTTGCTGAAAGGAACCAAGTGACTCCAATATACTCCTACCTATCCAAACATTGAATGCAACAAGTTAGTCAACGTAGCTTCTGAATGCAAAGAAATGTCCACTTCAGTCATAAAGCAGTAGCAAATTGGTCTAAACATGCAACTTTGGAGGAAGCATCGAAGCACATCTAGACTATATAGTAAGTAAACATATCAAATACTAATAAAAAAGGATAAGGGAGTGATTTCCAAATTATAGAACTAATTAATAACATTAAGATATTTGCTTGAGTATTTGTTTTGTCCCCTTTAAGGCATCCTATGATTAAATCATAGCAATTGAAAGATATAGGTACAAACAAAATTCATTACGTCAATCAACCCAGCTATTAAAAGAAATTAAAAACTCCCATAAACCTGCAGCATTTTTGTCTATGAAAAGCCCATGACGTGTCTGCTTGTGAGCGCAAATAGTTAATTGGCATTAAAGACGAATTACCATGGAGTAAAACTACACAGGTATGCAGAAAACGAACTTAGAGCACAGTGGAAAAGGAAATTGCAAAATGGGTACCAAAGAGAGATCAAATATAAAGAAAAAGGCTAACATTCAATATTCAATCATTAAATACGTATTGTATAAACAATATCTCACCCTTAGTTCCATACGGGAAAGATAAGGCCTCTTCTCTGTGTCATGAGGAAATCGAACTTTTCCCTTTTTCTCTTTTGACTTCATCCATTCCTTATTAACATTGGGATGAATCCACATATCTTCCATGTCTTCTTTCGAAGTTCTGGAGTCCCAAGTTGTATTCAATGGACCTGCTACCTCATGTATAAACACACAAAATTTCTCTTTCAGCACTAATTGGAGTGAATTAATAAAAGATAGAATGAGATTCATAGCAGTAATTATTCACTCTCATCACTCTCCAATCACTCTCATCTCTCTATTCACTTCCTTGTAAATTTCCTTCTTTCTTCATTAAAACCTTTCGACAAACAGGTAGTGAGCATGAAAAGTTTTGAAATTTCTTTTTCATCAATTCCTTATACGGCCTGAGCTAGAATTTTAAATCTAAAGCTCTACTCAAACCTATGATAAATTCTAGCCACTTAAAATCAATTAACAAGATGAAAGTAAAGCATAACCGACATGATTGCAGACAAAGAAGAAAACAATACAATTAAGGGGGAAAAAGAGGTATAAGAGTGCGGGAAACTTTACAGTGATGATTTCCGCTGTAGTGGCTAGACTCCAGTGAGACGATGGCAGCAACCTTCGCCTACTCTACTCCTCGGCACGCTCAACCTGAATATCTGGTCAGTAAGGAGAAGCATGGGGATGGTTTCAGAGGAAAGAAGAAAAAGGAAAGAGCACGAGTATCTGTTTTCTTATTCTTTTTGTCCTAGCAAAAAGAGTGAAGGCTTATTGGTGCAGCTGTCGTGATTGACCAAACAGGGCAGAGAAGCTGCCGAGTTAGCAACTGAAAATGGGGGAGTGGGGCGGCAGCGAAGATGGAAGACGGAAGAACCAAAATGGAGGAGTTTTGCAAGATAGTTTGCAGAGAGAGAGAGTTTGTGAGAGAGATAAGAAGAACCAAAATTTCACTAGCCGGCAAAATGAAAGTTTTGAAATTTCACCAAGTGTTTTGGCAAATGAATCTTCCACCAAAATCAAACGACATCGTTTAATGTTTTAATTTTTTTGTTGCATCTCACATTTTCTCGAGTGTCATGATAGGGAATCTAAAGACACATTATTATTTTTATATCAGATAAAATAAAAAAATTAAAGTATATGTTATTGAATTGATAACAAGTGTCATGATAGAAGTGCTATAATGACAAAAATTAACAAGTGTCCTTATAGGGCGTCAGGAAAGGCCATTTTTGTTGTAGTGCGGATTGACACACGAACTCGATAAAGTGGCTAGTTTATAACTTTTAAATACTACAAAGGCCATTTTGAGTAATTAATAACAACTAACAACAACCAAATTTTGCTTGAAGATTTTAGTTAAAAGTTTTAAAGACTCATAAGTTTCTTAACATATATGAGATTATTAGATTGTGTTTCTATTAAATACTTAAGATTTTGTAACTTAGATTATGTTTGAAAGACACATTATGTATTAGGTTTTTTAATATTTTGAAAACTGTAGATCTTGTGTTTTACTATGCATTTTGCTGTTAACTTTTTTTTTTTGACAAAAACTCTAATTCTCAAATTTTGGACTTTGTTTTTTGATTTGTAAGTTTTGCTGTGTATTTTGACAATAGCAACATTTACATGATAAATGGGCTAAATTATGTGAATAAAATGTTGGAATTGTTTCCTGTATAAGGTTGTGCGCTGATGCCATGTCAAAATAATTTTAATCATGTAAAATATTTAATGGGTTACATAGGTCAGGTCAGGGGTTGGTTCAACCTATAAATAAGTAAGTCAAGATGTGACAACCCTACCTCCCCCTAAGAAGTACCCCAGGGTTTGGCGGACCGCTTGCCTAACTTTCGTTAGGACTCGCTCATGAATCTCAGAAAATAATAATAATTCCCAAGAATAATAAGAATAAACCCCAAACTAAACACCAAAACTCCATGGTTAAATATTACACACCATCCAAAATTTCAAATTATCCATACTTATATATATACAATCAAACGGATAAAAATCTAAGTCGTTTAATCAAATCACTAAGTACAACTAGGATGGCAAGTTACTTAAAACAAGACGTCAACTCATGAACTGTCTATTCCCCGGCTTCCATGCTGCCAATGCCTGCTAAGGAAAACAAATTAAAAGAATGAGCTTTCGCCCAGTGAGGTTCCAAAACAATATGCAAACGAAGTAGCAAGTTGACAGTTATATACATCACAATCTCAAAGCAAGCTCAAATCAAAGCAAGTGGACATTCATAAGTCATTCACATTTCAAGTAAACAAGTCAGATAAGCGATTAACACTTTTACACGTAAGAATATAGTCTGCTCTCAAGAACAGGTTCCACAATAGCTTGTCTGGGATCCGTTGACACTCCATCAATCTCAAGTAGAACTCCACTTCACTCTAGTCTCCATCCACTGTTCAACCCCCTACCAGACCCGCACGCCAAACACAATAAATAGTAGAGCTAATACTCGAGTATACCAAATCCAAAGGACGCATCCAGTGGATAGAACAATAAACACTACTCATGGTTCATCAATTTTCTCGACTAAACTCTTGCTGGTTCGATTCGACTAACTAGTTAATGGGATTTGGGATTTCAGTCACTTCACTTGCATTTCAAGTCAATCACTCAGTGGAGTCATTATAAACACTTGTAAAACACTAGAGTGTTGCATTTCAAGTCCCTCAATATAGTCGATGGCATAAAATACTCAAACGACTCGAAGTCAAGCACATATATATCATTTTACATGTAAATAGTAGAACAGTGATCCAGTCAAATTAGGTTGAGTGTGATAAAGTACACACTCGCCTAATCAATATCAATGCAAGAGAGCTAGCATTTCAATCAATTGATAATCTCATCAAAACAGCATCCAAATCAAGTATAAGTCAGACCATGCCATTGAAACACTCACCAAATCAAGTGGATAGTCATGTCTTGACTTCGGGGTTTCCTTCTAACTCACCACTGACTCCTGAGACATGCCCAAGCTACAATTACACTTATCACCTTGATTAAAACAAGTGAAAGACACAGAAAACTCTAGTTTTAAAACTTATCAAACATGTAGCTTAAAAGGTATAGAGTCTTGCAACCAAATGCATGAAAATAAGGTTGGAAACCTTGTCCTTACTCTTAGCTTCTTTCATACAATTCTCTAACCATGATTACTTCATGTTTCTCCAAAACTAATGAATCGACTCATGCATGCCCTGTTTAAAGCATTAAAAGTTTAACAAGCCAAAAGGTATAAGTTCGCAGCCAATATTTTAGAGTTAAAGTTGTAGTTAAAGCTCAAAGAAACTTAGAAAACAGCCAAGGAAGATGAACTTTTTTCTTTTCAAGATCACAAAGTTTTCTTGCTCAAATCAAGTGAAATATTTCATGCATGCTAAGGTTAACACATCATTAAATATTTCAAAATAAAATATGTAGGATTTAACCAAAGAAAGTTATGTTTAAAACCCAGAAAGTTTTTCAAAGTTTTCGAAATCCCACTCAATCCATTTGATAAAATTCCCAGCTTTGGTGACATTTTTTTAAAAGGTATAACTTGAGTTTCATAGGTCAAAAAATCACAAAACTTACACCATTAGAAAATAAACTCAAAGCACTAATAGGATTTAGAAGACATCTTCATGAAATTCAGCTCATAGATTAGTTAAATTTCAGTTTAAAATCACTGTTATCACAAGTGTAGAAACAGAACTGTCATGATTTTCAAGAAACTTTGTTGATTTTCTGGTCTTTATAGAAATTGAACAAAACCCTAAATTTTATATCATTGGAAGCTCTATGAGTCTAGTTTCAAATGCGACAAACGGAACTTAATTCTAACTTTTATATACAAAATTATAACCAATTTGCCAAAGCTGCATAGAGGTCTTTGTGAAAATTTCCAGATTTCCAACAACTTGAGAAAATGAAACTTTTCTTAACAGAATCTCACTCCCTTGGCTCAAATTCAATAGACATGTGAAGATTAAGGTTTAAAAAAGTATCCTAAGCAAAAAGCTTGCTAAAATTACCATGAATTTCTGGAAATCAAAGCTGGAAAATTCACCAAAACCTAACAAAACCATAAAATCTTAAATCTCCCATTAATATGCTTCCTTTAGCTTCAATCATGACATATCGTGGATGAATCTCAAGAAACAAATAAAAAGATATGTTTTCTAGAACATTTACATCAAAACCCCAAGATGACAAACAAATCAAGAGGGATACAAGATTTTCTTCTTCCAAAATTTGACCAAGAGTTTCCCTCCAAACTTACCTCAAGATTGATTTGAGTAGATCAATCAAAATGGAGTATTTTTCTCTCCTTTTCCTCTCAAATTTTGTCCATCCCAAGAAGCTTAGTGAAGGAGATTATTTTATGGTCAAATGGAAGCTTAATAAGGATAAAAATCAAGCTTTAGTCTTGGTCAAACTTGGTGGCTTATTGATAAATGGCAAATTAAGATGTAACCCTTATCTAGTTGTCTTCCATTCACCAAAATATCCATTCCACCTCTAATTATCTCTTAACACCTTGTAGCATAATATTCCTTTTTATCCAAAACTCTCTCTAATCCTCCAAATTTATGATACGCACTTCACTAATCGGTCACACTAGTATTATACACTATGAAACCTAATGTGTACCAAATTAAACATGCACCAAATGAGATAATAAAAAAAGTCATGATTTAACCATTGAAGCAATCAAGAATTTGAGGCAAGTAAGTGGCAATAAAAGAAAATATGAAAAAAATTGTCGGATTATAAAACAACTTTGCAAACAAAACAACTAAATTTGAGCAAAAATACACAAAACCTTTGTCTTGATGCAAAATATGAGACATTTGGTCCAAAATGAATAAATGAGAAAATTCAGGTCCTCACACAAGATACGACATGGCACGAAAATCTAATGAATTGAATTAGAGTTGAGATTTTTTGACACGAACAAGATATGGCATGACAAGATAAGAAAATGACATGACCCATTGCCACCTTTAGTTTTGACTTTCTTAAAACTATTGTGTATGGCACAATCTATCTTTTGCATATTTTGAAAGCATATATTTGTTGGTGGTAGATATTGTACACTACGTCTTTTACTATAAAGTAAGAAGTGACATGGACAAAATGAAGGGGAAGGCTGGAGCTATTTTTGAAACTTAAAATTGTCATGGAGAGAATGAAGGGGAATTTTGATAATTTATAACTCCTAGAAATAGGAAAACTATGGAATTCCATAAATTGACAAGATATGCACAAAGCATTTTCTATCCTATGTCCTATACCATTTCTTGTCCCAAATCTTTTAAGGGCCTGTTTTGGGATTGCTGTAATTAAGGGTGGCAACTCTTGACCCAACACGTGAGTACGACACATATATGATAGAGAAAAAACCTAGACGGAACATGATAGGGGATAATTTATGTCAAAAATAGGTTGACACAAACACAACACATAAACAAAATGGGTCATAATGGGTCAACCTGTGGGTTGACACGATTAAACTATTATTGACATGTTAAGAATTTCAAAAAAAATGTTACTTGGTTCCCTCTTAATACTACACCAAAAATAAATGGTTTTATGTTAAATTTTGAAGTTTAAAAACTAAAATAATAAACTAAGCTCTTACAAGAATATATAAGCATATTTAAAAACTAAAGTATATAATTAAAAAAATCTCTTACAGGAATATATAAACATGTAAATCCAAACTTCACAAATATTTCATATGTACAATTTTTATGATTTTAATTTTTCACTTCCTTCCTTCATTGTTCTTATTTTCTCAAATTGATGAATATAGACAACCTTCATGAATTTAGTTTTTCACTCCCACCTTCATTCTTCATTTTTGAAATTGATCAAATACTTACCTTCAAATCAAATATTGCTCATTTTTTCTTCCTTTCTTACTGATTAAATATCTTTTCTGGGTAAATTTTAAGAGAAATTTTAAATATCTATTCCTTTCTTACTGATTTTCATCTAATTCCATTTTGCACATTTTCTTGTTTATACTGGTTTTCTATTGCAAGGTTTTCCTTATCTTTTTTCCTTAAAGTTTCTCTTTCTTGTTAAAGAAAAACAAAATAGACTTTTTTATATATTGTTAATGAGATGACAATGCATTCAAAACTTATATACGTAAAATCCAATCAGAGGTTGAAACCAAAAGTGATTAAAAGAACATCACATGTTTTCTTGAAAGAGAACCATGTTTTAAGTTTAGGTGATATGTCACCTATAATTTTCATGTAAAAAGTTAAATGGATCAATTGGGTAAAAACACGACATGATACGTTAGTAAACAGGTTATGAGATGAATACAACACGAAAGTCAAATGTGTCATGTGTGGATTTAGACTTGTTTAATACGAACATGAATATGGCATGATACAAATATGAACCGACACGACACGACACATTGACAGTCCTACTATAACTTATTGAAGAGTATTTTATCTAATAGAGATTTTAATAAAAGCATTTATTCAATGCTTAAGTACTTTTAAATATATTGTTTAGATACATAGTTCCAAAAGTAGTATTGAATAATGTGTAATTTAAATTTTTTTAAATGTATTTATCTCTTTATTTAATTCATAATATAGGATAAAATAATTAAATTTAATGTTTTATTTTTTTGAAACACAAAAGTTATTCTAAAAGCCTATTTAGTGTTGTTGTAATTTATTAAAAAATACTTCACACCTAATAGAGCTTCTAATAAAACCACTTATTAAGTGTTTCAATGCTTTTAAGTATATTGTTTGGCAACAAAGTTCTATAAATACTTGTTATATTGAATAATGTATAATTTTTAAATTTTTAAATGTATTTATCTCTTTATTTAGTTCATAATATAAGATAAAATGATTAAATTTAATATTTTGTTTATTAAAATATAAAGTTATTTTAAAAGCACCAAATTGAACTTTTGCTAGAAGTGCTTTTAACACCAAAAACTCTGTTGCTAATTTTATGGGATGATATTTAATTATTTACCAAATACCTGAAAAACACTTTCAAAATTAGTTTTAGCACCTAAAAGTGCTTTTTTAACAAAAGCACCACTACCCCAAATGGGAGTTTGACCTTTTGCCAAAACTATTTTAACACCAAAAACTCCATTTTTAATTTCATGATTCACTAAACACCTCAAAAGTATTTTTAGCACTAAAAAATGCTTTTACCAAAAGCACTGCAACCTCAATCGGGTTCTAAATCATCATATATTATTCATAAACATCCTATTTTATTTCTTTTTCTTGTCCCTATAGGTTTTAAAACTACTAATATAGTAGAATATAAAAGATCGTAGACAAAAAAAAATTAACTTCAAAATGCATTTTTAATAAATTTTTTGTTATATATTATTATTTAGTTTGTTATCTTTTGTATTCTACCCTATAAGTAATTGTTGGAACTTAAAGGGACAAAAAAAATTAAAATGAGATGTTCATGAGGAATATATAACGGTTTAATAACTATTGGAACAGAAAATGAGAGAGAAGTTCCTTTACAAAAAACATATTAACACTGTAACAAGTTCATGCAGTGTGTATGGTATTGGTAACACAGATTGTGGAACATTGGGTGAATTAAAGTATGAAACTCTCAAGTAAAAATTACCTTTTAACTAAGATCTATTTTATTAAACTGGCTTAACTTTTGTGCCCCCAGTGAGAGCTTTTGTTTACATGCTTGAAAATTATTGCATCAAAGTTCTCTGTCTCTATTGTGTCTAACAAAGAGTATATTTTGAAATATGGGTTGCTTGCAATTTATTTTAGTACTTTTTCCCAATCTATCTACTAAGGCTTTTTAATCAGTTTTGTCATAGACAATTCTACTTGTCCTTGCATTACATACACTATTGTTCTGCATAAACAGAATTGCTAGGTATTAGTTTAGGATTAATCTTGTCGAACTCTCCCACGAAAAGGAATAAAAAGAAGAGAGAGAGTAAACAAAGCAAAGCTAGAGCTTAAACGTTTTAGAGGGAGAAAGAACCCAAAGAAAAAGTATCGAAGATTCATTTGTTCATGGAAGTGAGGGTTTTCGCCAATTGATCTTGCTTAAAGCAGCCGTTAATCTTATTTTGGTTGAATTTTCAAAATAGCTACCAATCTTTTGACATATTTAGTTCATTATTTTTTTTAATCAAAACCCTAATTTTGCGAGCTACATGCATCGGTTGCTATAGTTGAGTCCAAGCAGCAATTCTTCTAGTGAATTTTGACTTCGCCAATAGCGAAGAAATTGCTGTCTTGTCATGGAGTGAGCTGAGTAAAAGAAGGCCACGTGTTTAGATTGTATTGGGAGCCTTGGGAGCTAGTTAGAGTAGAAGCAGTATAAGTAGGATAAATTGCTGCTGTCATTGGACTTTTTGGTTTTTTGGTAATTTGCGCTGGTTAATATTCAGCCGAGCGTTTCCATTTTCCCCTCCCCAAGTTTCCTTCATTCTTCTCCCCTTCTCTTCTTATTCCATCTCCTCTATTTCTGTAATAGTTTTTTTGCAAAATTATTAATACAATAAAACCCCATTTCCTGATCTTGGAGTTTGCATTTACTATTACATCAATTTCTTTTTCTTAAATCCTGGGTAATCTGATCACATCGTATCAGCGGTATCAGAGCAGCTACGATCCGTCTGGGTTTGGCTACTTGATTAGAAATCTTTCCTCCTAATTTTTCCTTCACTTTTGATTCACCTTATTTCCTATCCATCTTCATCTCTTTTCTGACCAACCAAAACATATATATATATATATATATATATATATATATATATATATATATGGAGACCCTTGAAGAAATCTCTAAAATGCCGAATTACTTCCTGGTGGAGCATAAGAAGCCTAAACAAACAACTAACGTAGTAGAGTACTATGAGGAATTTGAAGAGTGGAGAAACGAGATGTTGGCTTTGAAACCAGAATTCAGTGAGGAATACTTTATTGATGGTTTTAGCTTTGGGCTTGATTGGAATATCCAGATGAAGCTAAAGGGATTTAGGAATCCACCCAAGATTTTGAATGAAGCATATCTCTGAGCAAAAATCGAGGAAGCCGTAATGGAGAAGCATGATTCTGCTCTTGATTTACCAAAAGGAGAGTAGCTTATGAAAGAAAATAAGGTTATAGAGGCTAAACATAATGATATAATCACTAACTTGAAGGATGAAAGTGTAGTCAACCACATGTTTGATGAATTGTGTGAAAGGACTCCAATGGATTTTTTAGAGAAGAAACAACATAAAACATCAGCAAGGGACTATCAAGAAGAAAATGCTATAAACCAAGTGTTTGATAGATTGGCTCACAACGATTGTGTTATCTCTCAAGGGCTTAGCTATGAATTGTTTATAGGGGAGCTAGCTTGGCAACAAGGCTCTATAGACAAGAAAATATTTAACTCTGCTTCACCTCTCCATTGTCCCAAAAATCGGTCTTGGGTCAGCTGCGAGGTAAAGCAAAAGTTCACTGAGGTGAAAATCAATTGGAATCAGTTATCATGTAGTGGTTATCAATTTGGAAACTGGTTTTCATATCTAAAATCTATGTTATCATCTAAACTTGTGAAAATGGATAATGATGAACAAAAGCATGATGGTGCCGTCAATATTGTTCCTTCGCAACAAAATAGACCACTTGATGACTTGATATTTGATCTTGGGGGCAGTACTAAAATAGCAATGAACAAAGACTGTAATGACTCTAAAATTGGTGCGGTATCGATGCAAGGTATATTTTACATAGTAATAGTTGAACACCTTGTTTGCTTGATCAAAGGGTTGCCTAAATTAAGTAAGGACTGCAATCCTAATGTTGCTGTGGATGAGTACTGCTCTATGTCTTCATTTTGGATAGTGAAAAACAATGCACTTGGGGTAAAAAAAGATGCAAATGCATTCATTTTCATGTTCAACCCCGGTGAGGTTATCTTGCTTGAAAACTTCAGCAATGTTGAATTGAAATATGTATAGGAGTGCAACTTCAAATTACTTGAAAGAAGATGTCCACAGAAAGGAGAAGTAGAGAAGTGTACAACAGTTATCTATGGTGTCCGCATTTCCATTTGGCAACTTTCTACTCTTGCTATATGTGGTCAAAAAAGTAAAGTTGTGAATATGGAGGTTGGGGAAAGTGAACTTCTTAATGAGAAATCTTCCCAATCTTTGTTATGGTGTAGTCAAATTGACTTTAGTAAGGATAATAGCACATTGGTTTACGGCATATTACCAGCAATAGTGTTTCAAGATAGGGATATCATACAAGTACATGCACCAGTGAAAGCTATATCAGTACTTGCTAATTTCTTAGAATTAAAAGAGCCAACAAATAGGTACTTTGGTCTGCAATTTCTGGCTGGCTTGGCCTATAATGGCTACATAGGAATTCTCCTATCTATTTCAAATCCAAGAGTAACAGCAGGACTTCTAACCTTGCTTGGTTGTGTTGATGCTAACCTGCAAGACCTTTTAAAGGCAGTAGAGAAATTCCTTGGTTTGCATTATCCAGATCAAGCTGCTCTTAAAAGGTTATATATGGTTGGTGGTGCTACTTCTAGAATTTCAGCTCTTGTTGCTCAGCTAAAACTAATTCCAGGACCTGACTTTGGGAGTGATGGGCAATTTAGAACTTTAAAGGTTGTAAACATTTTGGAGCCACAAGGCCTGGTTGACCATCAAACATGTGAACTCCCAATTCCTTTACTTGATTCTTTTGTTTCAGTTATGCAAAAGTTGGTAGCTAAATTTCTTTTGCACATGCTTATGGAAGATCAATCTTAGAAGAATCAGCAAGCTTTGCCATTTTCTTATACTACTTGCTTGCTGCGAATTGCCAAATATCAATCTGAAGACTTTGTTTGGAAGCCTGGAACTTTGTTTGACATCCTTGAGGACAAGGATTGTTTAAGGGGGAGGCTTTGTTATGGAGTGACCTGAGTAAAAGAAGGCTACGTGTTTAGATTGTATTGGAAGCCTTGGAAGTTGGTTAGAATAGATGCAGTATAAGTAGGATAAATTGCTGCTGTCATTGGACTTTTTGGTTTTTTGGCAATTTGCACTGGTTAATACTCAGCCGAGCGTTTCCATTTTCCCCTTCCCAAGTTTCCTTCATTCTTCTCCCCTTCTCTTCTTATTCCATCTCCTCTGTTTCTGTAATAGTTTTTTGTAGAATAATTGATACAATAAAACCCCATTTCCTGATCTTGGAGTTTGCATTTACTATTACATCAATTTCTTTTTCTTAAATCCTGGGTAATCTGATCACACCATAACATGTCTATGGGTGCCCTGGAGAAATCCGCCAGTGCCAACAATTCGATGCAGCGTGTTAAGGTTTGTCGGCTGAATGATGACGGTAAATGGGATGACTAAGGAACTGGGCATGTCATTATTGATTATTTAGAGAGATCGGAAAAGTTAGGTTTATTTGTTATTGATGAAGAAGCTAATGAAACATTACTTTTGCACCGGATAACCTCATATGACATCTAATGCAAACAAGAAGATACAATCATTTCTTGGAGGGATCCTGAGTATGCAACAGAATTGGCCTTTAGCTTTCAAGAAACAACCGGTTGCTCTTACATTTGGGACAACATATGTAATGTGCAAAGGAACATGCACTTTAATACCTTGAGCAACGAGACAAACCATAACATCAATAGTGAATTGCGGGAGTTGCCTCCAGTTGAGCTGTCTACACTACCTTTAATACTAAAGATTATAGTTGGAAATGGGATAGCTGATCAGTTGCGTGTTACAGATCTCATACTACATGATCTAGAATTTATTAGGAAGCTCATGGATCTCTTCAAGATTTGTGAAGATTTGGAAAACATTGATGGCCTTCACATGGTTTTCAAACTAGTCCGAGGAATTATTTTGCTGAATAGCATGCAGATCTATGATAGAATTTTGGTGATGAATACATTATGGATATAATTGGATGCCTCGAATATGATCTTGATGTACCTCATGTTCATCATCGAAATTTCCTTAAAGAGAATGTGGTCATTAAGGAGGCCATACCTATTAAGGATCCCGTGGCTCTTTCAAAAATTCATCAGACGTACAGAGTTGGTTATCTCAAGGATGTCATTCAGCCTAGAGTATTGGACGAGGCTACGGTTGCAAGCCTTGATTCCATAATTCATTCAAACAATGCAACTGTTGTCTCGTTGTTAAAGGATGACAACACCTTCATTCAAGAATTATTTGCAAGATTGAAGTCATGTTCAACTTCTGCAGAATAAAAAAAAATTTTGGTACTCTTCTTGCGTGAGTTTTGTTCCCTAAGTAAGAGCTTACAGATAGTGCAGCAACTTCGGCTATATCGGGATCTGATTAATGAAAGCATGCTTGAGATCATAACTGATATCTTGTAGAGTCAAGATAAAAAGCTCATATTAACTGGGACAGACATCCTCATTTTTTTCTTAAATCAGGATCCAAACCTTTTACGCTCTTATGTAACTCGGCGGGAAGGGATCCCTCTTTTTGGGCTTTTAGTGAAGGGTATGCTCACAGATTTTGGAGATGACATGCATTGTCAATTTCTTCAAATTCTTCGTAATCTTTGGATTCGTATACATCAGGATCACAGAGAGAGTCTATCATCGACATCTTCTATGAGAAGCACTTGGGTCATTTGATTGATGCCATAACATCCTGATGCCCACCTAATAGCGCTGCTCAAGCTGGCAGCAAATCTGGGAGATCAGATGAAGAAGCTGGGAATCAAATTAGTGCCAAGCCAAAAATATTATTAAACATTTGTGATCTGCTTTGCTTTTGCGTTTTGCACCACGCGTGTAGAATAAAGTGCAACTTTCTTCTCAATAGTGTGATTGATAAAGTTTTGCTTCTGACACACCGAAGAGAAAAGTACCTCGTAGTAGCTGCTGCTAGATTTATTAGAACTCTTATTTCACGCAATGATGAACATCTGTTGTCTCATATTGTAAAGAATAACCTGTTGAAACCAATTGTTGATGCTTTTGTTAGTAATGGCAGTCGTTATAATCTGCTCAATTCTGCCGTTCTGGAACTTTTCGAGTATATCAGAAAGGAGAACCTAAATGTCATGGAGTATGAAGAATAAACAGGAGGCGTGTTCCAGATTGCATTGAAGGCGCAGCTGCTCAACTTGATGAAGAAAGGCGTGACTTACAAATCACGCCTTCTACCTGATATAACAGAATTATACTTCTGTTTGGCGCAAGTGGAGCTGATGATTCCAGAACTTCCACATGGCCTCACCTGATTAGCTAGTTTACAAGTTAGTTAGTCTGGAAATGCCATAAAAGGCTGAAGAATCCGAGAGTTAGCATAGATTTTTGTCATATTATTTCCATTGTTTGTAAAGTGGAATTGGCCCTGCCAACTTCCTCCTCTCTTCTCTCTTAATTCCTTCAATCTTTCCCTTCCAATCCTAAATCCGTTGATTCTGTTTCTGTATTTGACATACCTATTGTTAATGAGAAGTTGAAGCTCCAATAATCATCTCCATTCCCTGTTCCATTCAAATTCGTCAGGAGTTAATTCACTTCTGCTGCAACTAATCTGTCACCATTGCTGCTAATTGGTTCAATACCATAACACTAAAGATATTGTTGAAGTACTTAGTTGATTCTTTCTGGGAATAGTTAGCCCAATTTGATAATTTGCCATCAATACGTTCGCTGAAGGTTAAATATGAACAGGCACTTGAAAGCGCTGGATTGAGAAGTAACACTAATGTGTTAGACTCCAGAAAACGAATTGACGATCGTGCTGTTGAGAAGGAAGAGGAAGATTATTTCAATGACGACAGTGATGAAGCATATTCAGCATCAGCATCTATGCCAAGTAGAAAGAGAGAACAATCCCAACCCAATTTGCCTAATGGTTCTGCTACAACCTATCCTTCTACAAGGTCTAGTGGGCTAGTTGACTATGATGATGATGAAGATTACAAACGACCATCGAGAAAACGGGCAGATAATTCTGGTGAAGATTATGAAGTAGAATCATTCCGGTTGTAGCGATCACATGAAATCTCAAAGCCAAATGAAGGTGTATTTGCTGCCTTGTGCTCAACCCTAGGTCAGGCTGTATTACCCGGTAAGAAAACAATCAGCACTGCTGTGACGGTCCCACCTCCTTCTAGGGCATACCCTAGAAGTTAGTAGATCGTCTATCTGACTCTTGCTAGCACTCACTCAATCACATTACTTCAGAGATAACATTTGATAAACTCTCATTAATCTTACATTAACTTTAGAGATAACATTGTGATATACTAAAACCACACGTTCCAATCTTTTACAATGCCAAGTTTAATACAAAACATCAGCCGTGATATGATACTAGATAATTTACAATCACAAAAGAATTCATGTTAACTCTCTAAACTCTCTCGTTCGTTTCTTGACCACTAACTCCTATAAGGAAAACAAACTATAAGGTTGAGTTATAGTTCAGTGAGGTTTCCATGCAAGCGACAATCAATAAACACTTAAACCAAATAAGCCAATAACAAAATTAAGCAACTAAGGAACACTTCACTGAACATTCACTTTTAAAAGAATACAGTGCTCACATTAGAGGCACTTTTCACTGTATAGTCACTTTCAAAAGGATACAAACTCCTCCTGGGAGTTATTTCAATATCAGTGTACATTCATTTCAGTGTTGTAATATGTTCATTTCAATATCATTGTACACTCCGCCAATTCACCTTCTTATATCCTCCAAAACAATAAACAATCCCCTACATTCGGTAATCAGTTAAATAATCTCCCAACTTCAGGGTAATACTCGAGTATACCGAAATAGTTATCCAAAGCTTCCGTCCTATCCAACCAAACCCTTTGCTGCCTCGAATAGTCCGTTGAGCAGAGGATTTTGGGGCCCAATTCAACCGATGCGGTAAAATACACATACGGCTTACATTCATGCACACTTATAGTAACATTTGGTTAATTATCAACCTTCAAACTCAACTAAATCGAGTGCGATAAAGTACACCCCTGACTTAGAAAGCGGGGAACAATTGAGATATACTTTATAATGAATCACTTGCAATATTCCATAATAAGCACATTTATCACATAATTTCACTTAAATAAACATAAACAGTTAAACACACAAATTCAAAAACACTCACCAAATATCCAAATAAGTTACTCTTGAGTCTCGAGTTTGTTTCCTGGCTCACAGTTATTCCCTGGGATAAGTGTATAAGTCCAAAGTAAATATACAATTTGTAGATATTCATTTATTATTTATTACCATATTATTTGAACTATTAAAATCAAGTTTGACTTTAAAATACAAAATATAATATATTCAATATTTATTCTACATTTCATTTCGAAACTTATTTACTTTATCATTTTAACCAAGAAATATACATATTTTCTAAGGTTATGATTTATAAATATTTAAATTAGGATTAAACCATTTATCACTCTATATCTTAAAGTTAAAATAAACAAACTTTTCATCCTTCTCTTCTTCTTTTTTTCCAAATCAAATTCTAAGTTGTCTATTGAGTTTTGCATAAACGTATTAGTTTTCTTGTTTAAATTTCTTAAATGTTCATAAGCAGAGTTCCACAATGAATTAGCTTAAATTTTAAGATTCCATAAAAGTTTCATTTCTCCCTTCATCTGGTCAGCATAAACAGTATTTTAGCTCAAATGTTCCTTAACCTACAACAACTCCACTTTTTAATTGCTTAAACTTTAGTCACCTAGTATACATTTCATTCAAGGTGAATAACTCATAATTTCAGCATGTCGATTGACCACATCATATACAAAATTTGTCATCTTCAATCGCAACCATTAACTAGCCTTTCTAGCAATGTATCGGTCCAATATTCGGTATGTTTCCCTCAAATCTTTCCTTTCACTCTCATGTCCCAACTAGACAAGTTATTTACATTTATTAATCTACAAAGCAGCCTTGTACAGAACGTAGAAAATTTGTAGCTAAACCCAAAGGAAAGACTGATCAAAACTCTTCCCTCTCTCTCTCTGCCATGAAGTAATTCAGCAGTTTGATTCACAGCTTTCCTCCTTATTTGCCTTAGTTTAACTCTACTCATAGTGCCAAACATAGTTATTAATCTACATAGCAGCTTTGACTATCATCTATGAAGGTTTATAGTGTTGGAAATTGGAGGAAAACTGGTCAGAAGATAATTTCCTTACTCTCGGCATCCTAACAGATTGCACCAGCTTTCCTTGCCAGTTTTAGCTAGAATTCTCTAAGGTGTTACCAGTTCAAGGCACCTATCTGTTAAGACAAGAGATTACACATATCTCATGTGTTTATTAGTAAGAGTTTCCAGAATATCAACAAGAAGTTGCATATTCCATTCTCATTTTCTCGGCCAACCTATCTGCAGCAGCTTACATTCATCTTTCCTTCAGTGTTCACTTCAATTTATACTCATTTCTGTCTTGCTTGACGAAATTAAGATGTTTTATAACACATCACAGCTTAATGAAAAAGTTTAAAAGCCAAATTGCAGAAGACAGCTAATGTTTCTTAGCTCCATTTCTCTCGTGTGAAGCTAACAGATTTTCATCAGGTTTCTTTCAATAAATTCAGCTTAAAGTTCCAACTTTTGCAAGTTTCTACGGCTAACAGTCTTTCAATACTTAAAGTAGGCGTAATTCATATATTCCTAGCTATAGTTTCTAAAAACAGGTATTTTGGGAGGAAAACATCTAATCATCGTATTATGAGTGACCAACTAATATTTATAAGAGTACAAACCTAACAAAATATTTACAAAAATACCCTTACTAATTTATTATCTACAAGAATACTTATATTCTTTTAATACTCCCCTTCAAGTTGGAGCATATATATCATAAGTATCCAACTTGTTACAAATGTATTTCACCCTAGAGCCCCTTAAACTCTTGGTAAACAAATCAGTCAATTGATCTATAGACGGTACATGAGATGTCTTGATGATTCCGTCAAGCAATTTTTCTCGAATGAAATGACAATCAACTTCAATATGTTTTGTCATTTCATGAAACACTAGATTAGACGCAATATGAACAGCCGCCTGATTATCACACACTAAATTCATAGGTTGTTTATGCTCAAACCCAATTTCAAGTAACATGCTCTTCAACCAAACCAACTCACACACATTGGGAGCCATAGCATGGTATTCAGATTCTGCACTTGATCTGGAGACAACTGTTTGCTTCTTACTCTTTCACGACACTAAATTACCACCAACAAATACACAATATCTTGTTATCGATGTTCGATCTGAAGCAGAACTAACCTAATCTGCATCACTATATCTTTCAATATCAGTGTGTCCATGATTTTGATACAACAACTCTTTTCTAGGAGCACTCTTAAGATACCTGAGAATCCATATAACATCATCCCAATGACTATACTAGGGGTATCAAGAAATTGACTTACAACACTTACTGCAAACGAAATATCAGATCTCGTTACAGTAAGATAATTTAATTTACCCACAAGTTTTCGATATTGCTTAGGATCATCTAGTAATACACATTGATCTCCTACTAATTTCATATTAGAATCCATAGGAGTATCCACAGGTCGGTAATCTAAAATCCTAACTTCACTCAGCATATCGAGTACATAGTTCCTTTGACATAAATAAATTCCATATTTTGACCGAACTACCTCAATATCTAGAAAATACTGTAGATGACCTAAAACTTTTGTCTAAAAATTTGCCTACAGATTGGATTTAAGTTTCTAGATCCCCACAACATCATCACCTGTAATCACAATATCATCCACATAAACAACTAATAAATTTTACCAGTATTAGAATACTGATAAAATACAGAGTGATTTACTCCACATCTTGTCAGATCGAATTTCATGATAACACTACTAAACCGGCCAAACCAAGCCCTCGGAGAACGTTTCAATCCATATAAAGATTTTTTCAAATGACAAACCAACTGCGAATTCTCCTCCTGAACAACAAAGCCAGGAGGTTGTTCCATATATACCTCTTCTTCCAAATCTCCATGTAGAAATGCATTTTCATATCTAACTGATGCAATGGCCAATTACAAGTTGTTGCCAAAGAGATAAGAAAACGAACTGAGGTAATCTTTGCAATAAGAGAAAATATTTCTAAGTAATCTATTCCATACACCTGAGTAAATCCTCTAGCTACCAGACGAACCTTCAATCTATCAATAGAACCATTAGACTACACTTTTATAGTGTATACCCATTTACAACCAATAACAGGCTTACTAAAAAGAAGAGCAACAAGATCCCAAGTACCATTTTGCTCCAAAGTAGATATCTCTACTTGCATAACTAATCTCCAACCAGGATGATTAAGAGCATGAGTAATACACTTAGGAATAAAGATAGAATCAAGGGAAGTAACAAAAAAAGAATATGACATGGAAAGATGAAAATAAGAAATAAAATTAGAAATAGGATGAGAAGTACAATACCTCTTACCTTTGCATAAAGCAATGGGAAGATCTAAATCAGAGGAGGACGTCATACCTGAATTTGAAAATTGAGAGTTAATTGGTGAAGTGCGTGACATATCAGGAACTTTCTCAACTATAGAACGACGAGAATAAACTTGAAAATTAGGACGAAATAATCGAGTTATGGAATCTGGTGGACTAGAAAACTCAGGTAATAAAAAGAAGGGACTAGTAAAACAGGAGAGTAAAAAGAGGGACACTGGTCTAACTCACAAGATATACCGTGTTTCATAAAATATGGAGTGGATTCAAAGAAAATAACATCAACACAAGTAAAAAATTGATTTAAAACTGAATTGTAACATCTATACCCTTTTTGCGCTCATGCGTTTCCTAAAAAAATACACTTAAGAGCACGAGAATCTAATTTATCCACCTCGGGAGCAAGCTGATAAACAAAGAACACACGTCTAAAAATACGATGAGGTAATTTAAATACAGGTTTATGAGGAAAAAGAATAGAGTGAGGTAATTAGGCTCCAAAAATACTAGATGGCATGCGATTAATTAAATAACATGCGGTTAGAACTGCATCACTCTAAAAGTGTTTAGGCACATTCATGTGCAACAAAAGTGTTCAAACAACTTCGATTAAATGTTCAATTTTTCTTTCAGCAACTCTATTCTGTTGTGAAGTGTGAGGACAAGAGAACTGATGAAGAATACCGGATTTAGTCATAAAGGTATCAAAAGGAGTGAAAAAATATTCTTTCGCATTATCACTGCGAAGTATATGTACAGGTACACCAAATTGATTCTTTATTTCTGTAACAAATGCACAAAAAATGGAATATAGTTCTGAACGATCTTTTATTAAATAAAACCATGTAACTCCGGAAAAATTATCAACAAAAATTACAAAATATTTAAAACTTAACTTTGAAGTGATTCGATTAGGACTCCAAACATCAGAATAAACTAACAAAAAGGGTTCTGAAACCCGTTTATTGACTCTAGGGACAAAAGAAACACGATGATGTTTATCTAATTGATAAGATTCACATTCTAATGAATACAACTGACTCAAGGTAGGAACCAAATTCTTCAAATTTTGTAGAGACGGATGACCCAAATGACAGTGAGTTTTAAGAGGAGAAACAGTGGCAGGGTACGCAATCGGACCATTAGAGTTGAAAAAATAAAGACCATTGTGCTCATACCCTCCACCAATCATCCTCTTCGTTTTCAAATCCTAAATGACAACAAAATCAAGAGAAAAAGTAACTGAACACTGTAGAAATTTAGTAAACTTACTAACCGACATTAGATTAAAAGGCAAATTGGATACGTAAAGAACAGAAGACAGCGAAAGAGATGGATTAATTTCTACAGTGCCTAGTCCTTTAAGTTTAGTTGTAGATCCATCAGTTAAAGTAACATGAGGGAAGGAAGTATACTCTTGAAAATTAGAAAAATTTCTAAAAATACCTAACATATGATTAGTAGCCCCTAAATCAATGATCTATGAGTCAAAATTAGAGGATGTGAAGAGACAAGCCATAGCATTACCTTTTTGTGCTAAAGAAACAGAGGGAAAATATGCGTGATTTACAGTTTGGTACTGTAAAAATTTGACATAATCTTCCTCAGGTATGGTAAAAGTTTTCTGAAACCCATGTACTGAATAACTTGATTCAGTTTGGTCAGTGGTAACCGCATTAGCAAACCGAAGTGGTTTTCCATTTAAATCCCAACAAGTATCACGAGTGTGATTCTTCAAACCACAATGAGTTCACTCACGGATGCCTTGACTTCCACGACCTCCTTTACTTCTTCCTCCATGAGAGCCACGTCCCAAATTAAGTTGCTCTATCCGATTGTTGTTAGCAACTAAAGTAGATTTGTCATTAATTAGAGCACAATCACCTTGTTCATTGTCCTTAGATGCAGAACATAAGACCCGAGCATACGCCTCTACAAAGGATGGTAATTGTTCACCTGCTAAAATTTGAGATTTGATTGGTTCAAATTCTGGTTTGAGACTAACCAAGAATTTGAGCGCAAGTATTTGTTCTCTTTGCCACTGTATAACCGTAATATCACTTGAGAGAGGCATTACAGCATTTAATTCTTGTGAAACTCGCTTAAGATCATCAAAGTATTCAGTTATTGTCTTGTTATCTTGTTGCAACTGAAAATACTCCAAAGAAATATTATATATCCGTGAAAGATTACTGCAGTATAATAACCGGACATAATCCCAAACTTCTTTTGTTGTCTCACAATGAGAACACATGTAAGCAATTCGTGGCTCTATAGAATTTCATATTGCTCCAAGAAGTTGGGTATCCTCTTGAATCCACATTAGTCTCTTGTGGTCCTCCATAGGAGAGTCATCTATGAGATATTACTGCTTTCCTAAACCTGTCAGATAAATCTTAGCGGCTTTTGACCACTGTTGATAATTAGTATCATTCAATTTTCAATTTGTGATTGGAGGCATCACCATTGGCATAATATTAGTGGACATCATAATGCCTTTTGATAAAATTTCAGCCATAGTGAATAACACTTCAAACCAAAGAAATGATCAAAACTCGAGATGAACAGTGCCTCGTGAACAGTGCCGCCTGAACGCGATGAACAGTATCGCGTAAACAGGACTTTTGTTAGATGTTTAACCCTAACCCTAGGATTTTTGCTCTAATATCATGAAAACAGGTATTTTGGGAGGAAAACATCTAGTCACCGTATTATGAGTGACCAACTAGTATTTATAGGAGACAAACCTAATAAACTATTTACAAGTATACTCTTATTAATTTATTATATACAAGAATACTTATATTCTCTTAACAATTTACATCTTTCTCTGATAGCAAGTTGTACAATTAGTACCTGTCTCTTGGTTAGAGAACAGAATTTTCTTCCAACGAGTTATCAGTTTCTAAACAAGATTTTCCTGCAACAAAACTTAATTTTTCTTGGCTAGAATCCAGCACACAGCATGCGTATTCAAGTGTACTAGATGATTAAGAGGTTATTACATAAATTTTCATCATTTATAGGCTGCAATTCAAACTACAGCTCTCAATTTCCTCCATTGCTATCCGACAGTTTCATTTCCTTCAAAACAGAATTTCACCTTTGCTAAGAGTCCATTTCTTTACTAAGTTTTCGTGCAGCTCATGTGATTTTCTAGTTACACTGAATAAACAGAAAATAGGTGCAGGTTCTTACCCTTTTCTCCTAAGAATTCGATGTTGCAGGCTGCTAAAATTTTCGGTTCTGGTTCCTCACTCTTAGCTCTAGTTTCCTTTGCCCTCTGACAGTATTCTCTCATCTTTGTTTAGCTGGTGATACAGCTTACTAATCTTTTTTTTCCTCACACTCAGTTCTTCACCCTCAATCCTATTTTTGTAAGATGCAAGAAAGAAAGAAAGAAAAGAAGCTGTCTGCTTCACTCCTCTGATCACCGCCTAAATAATGAGCCTGCTGTCTAGTTATTTCCTCTCGGTTGTTTTGTAGAGTTTTAATGTAAGAAAGACAACAATGCTACCTAAATACTCTTGCTTTCGGTCACTCCTGCCTCAGCAAATGTTCCACCGCCCAGCTAGCAGGCCAACTCTTATTTGCTCCGCTCAATCACCGCTTGGACTTAGCAGATTATTGGCAGCTGTTTCTCTTCAGTTTTGTCTTTATTTAGAAGGCTTAAAGATCAGATGAAACAAATACTACTTGGTGGTAAAATTTTTCATTCGGTGCTCACCCTTCAAAGCTGCTTTATCAGTGACTAACTCTCCATACCCTTCCTCCACTCGGTTTCATGTTTGAGAATTCTGATGCCTTGCTTGGCTGCATGGTAGTTTATCCTTCTTCCATGGTTAATTTGGTCATTCAATTCTAGCTCATTTGCTTGCTAATGGTCTGTAATAATTTTTTTAACACATTGACTTCAAATTTCATTCGTTCTAATTTGTATGTCCTTGGAAAATTTTCTTACATTAATCTAGTAGATTTTCACACATTTTGCTTTAAGGAAAATTAATTAGTCATGTAACTTATTCAATTATATAATAAATTTAAATGACACAATTTTGCAATATGCCTATCATATATTTATTTAATTCATAAAATTTTTCTACACTATTCTAGGATATTTTTTAAATTCTCAATTTTATAGGAATTTAATTAGGCATTTAATTTAACCATTTATTCGTTATATGTAATATTTCTAATATCAAAGTAGATAAAATAAAATAAATGCAAAGCATACATATAATTTTCTCGAATTCTCACAACTGCTTGAAGCAAATCATGAAGACAACGGGTATAAAGGCTCTTCTGACTAGGGGAAGAGCTCAGATGTGGACAATCTTGCTGACCAAGAAGAAGTTTCTCCTAGGTGCTTTACAGATGGCTTGCGTGGTTCTCCAGATAACGGACAACATGGAGATGATGGCCCATTGATACCGAAGGCATCACCAGAGATGGCTGTAAATGGATCTTGATATGCATCTTTTTGTTTCCTTTTGTGCTCACTACCTACATGATTGGTGGAATGGCGCCAATGGTCTATAGGCTTTGGGCGTTCGACTAACGGACAGGCATACGGCGAAAACCATTCCATCAACACTACCATTCCATCACAAGAGAGGATATTGTACAGTGCCATTATTAGGGTGTTACGAAATCATCCTTCCTTTTTAGTGTTTTTTCCTTTACAGTTTATTTGACTTATTGGTTCTTTTGTAAACATTTGTTAGCTATAGTTTTCCCTTGTTTTTAGTATTTTTGGAAGCACATAAAATAAAGAGACTTCTTTATTGGATCCATTGTAGATTTGCTCCTATGTTGACCCTAAAATGACAAATACTTCATATTCCTTTTGTTGAAATTGCAAGATTCTAAGCACATTTTTCGGGGGGCAAGCCAAATCTTAAACACAAAAAAAAAAAAGCTCAAAAACCTCAAAGAGGATCAGGGGCAATAAATCTATAGTTCAAGAAAAATTATAGAAGTTGATTCATCGTCTAACTCATGTGCTTAGTAAAAAAATTTGAATATCAGATATCGCAAATTAGTAATAACTTCTTCTGCTAGATGTAATTTAGTTTTCAAACATGTAAAGGTTGAGATAGTTAATAAGGATTGGAGATATATCCCCTCCAAAAAAAAATATATTTTTATGAGATTTTTACATCACACCAAATTTTAAAAACATAATTACCCCATTTTCTGCAAGTATACAGAACATTTATCGAGTATAGGACATAATAAGTGTTAATCCCATAGGGAAGATTATCAATTATCGACGGTTCTCGACCTCCTTTGTTATTTAAACTATGTCAAGTAAAAAAAGTAAATTTATGCTACTAGTATGAAACAAAAGCAATAAAAACAATAACAAAGACATTCCTAGAGTTATGGATTTACTAACTACTCTTACAAGTGAAAACTATGATTAAACGAATCTTATTACCTTAACTAGTTATGACATAATTTCCTAGTTTATATGAAATCTATTCTCGTAATGAATCAACTATATTTGTAGTTAAACTAGACCTACTTTTGTGATGATGAAATTAACAACAAGTTTATTTTTTTTTATGAAATAACATGGAGCAATGATACCAAGGCCATAAAAGTGCATCTCTATTCTCGTGAGTGTACTCTCTATCTTTAGCACTTAGTGTTCAATTTTGAATCTCATTTTAAATCTAACACCTTGAGATTATCACTACTAATGACCAATTAATCATGATTAGCTAAGAAAAAGTGCTAAATAATTTGTTTAAAATAATAGTATCAAATAACCAAGTAAACATCACAAACAAGATATAGAAAGTTTATTCATAATTCTAGGAATATACTTAAGTAACACATCATGAACTTAAAATCCAAACTTGTATAATAACTAAACAATAGAATCCAAAACAAAAGACAAAGAGTTTGGAAATAAATGTAACCCTTATCACATGAATTCATCTCCTCCATCTTCTTCTTCTTCTTCAACTTTGCCTAGCTACTCACAAGAGTGGATGATGCACCACTATCTAAACTATCATACTCTATCCTAAAAACCAAGAAATATGAAGACTACATTTTGAAGTGAACAAGTGTCTTGACCTCTCCAAGCTTAGCTCCCAAATAAAGCAACAAGCCCCTGTTTATAGAGGAATCCTCTACAAGTTTCCAAAACTTCCATTTCTCCGATACATAAGAAAGCCTTCATCTCCAGTGTGAAAACTTGAAAAGAATCTTCCAAAAAAGTTCACAAAAGTTGCTAAAAGTTTATTCCAATGATGAGAGTTGCTAAATATTGACAAAAGTGATTGTCTTAAGTCTTGAACCTTGCCATCAAGTTAATTTTCCAGCCCAAAAGTGAAAGGAAGAAAGATGCATCAAACTGGACAAGTTGCACAAGTTGTGTAAGTTGTATAGCAGCATTTCGAATGAGAAACCAGACCCTGGACAAGAATTGTTTTGGAGAGCCGGTTTCTTCTTCAGCAACAAATTCCAACCAGCTTCTCAACCGTTCTGCCTCCAAACCTGACTCCAGCCGTCTCTTGTCAGAAATAGTTTCTTCCCCTATATTTGAACCCATGAAAATGATTGAATCACCTTGTATTCTAAACATAAAATTTACCTTTGAGATAGCTTTCGAATGGCGCAAGAACCATGTCAATTGGAAGTGTGGATGCTAAGATATGATCAAAATACTAAGAATTGGTCAGAAAGCATTGCAATAGAAACTTGCTTCAGTAATTCAGATATTTGACTATGAAATCATGAGAACTGGATTTAGATATCTCACATGAGAATTGTAGAGCATTATCTTAGCTTCAAAATAAATGAACAGTCATCTCAATCCAATCTTTGTAACTCAAATTATGACCAAATTATCGAAATGTGTCATGTCCTCCAATCTTTCCTCTTCTTGTTTCTTTATATATCATCATTTGTATTTCATATCAACTTCAAATATACTTCAAATCATCAAGTTTTATACAAATAATCCATTTGTAACTTTATTTGATGGTTGAAACATTAAAACCTACAAAACATGAAATTTTTATCACTTAGCGTGATAGAAATGCAACTTTCTTATAGCAACTTTTTGACTATAAACCTAATTATTCAACTCTATCTTAACTAGAAACACACTAAAATACACGTAAATGATCATACAAAAATACATAAAATAATCACTCATCATTTTTCTTAAATGACTCCTCTATTAATCCGTTACTGTTCTTATGGTGCTTGTAATATGCAGCCAAGCAACACTGTATTGCAAATGCTTATTGAAATTGAGTGGACCAATACAGTAAAGCAAACCAATAAGTAGCTCATTCAGTTTAAACTTTGAAACCTAAACATCAGGGTAGCACCAATGAAATTAGGGATAATTTCAGAAACCTCCCCTGAGATTTCTGACAGTTTCACTCCCCTCTCCTGTGGTTTCTGAAATTCCACAAACCTCCCCTGTCAGATGGTGAGGTCCCATTTCTTACATCATTGGTGCCAAAAAGACTTAAATATCCTTACAATTTTGCTAATATTTCATGATTATCTGAAAACTATTAGTTAAGTTAGTTATAAACACAATTAATGTAATTAACCATAATTGGGAGTCCTACCAACCAATATACAAAACGGTCTATAGTGAAATGGCGCCAAACTTAGGCGCCATGATCTTGATCTGATTGACATAACAACTTGAAAGGCCAAGTACATATAGAAGCAAGAGGTGATGCTATGTTCCCGCCATTGTTGTGATAGAGTAACTGAGGTTGATGTTTGGCAAACAAACTTGTAGATTCTAACCTTTGCTGAAGACTTTCTTAGCTCGACCAGAAAAATTTACCAGGTAAGTGTTTAAGATTTCAGAGACTATTTCAAACATGCTTAGTAGCTTATGATGATTTGGTTGTTGTTTGTATAAGCTTGATACATGTTTGCTTATGATTTTCTAGTTTGTCATGTGACTTGGTTTGCTAAGCCTCTACCAGATTATGCTTGCTTGATTCTATATTTCTCGTCTGACTTGGGTTGCTTGATATAGTTAGATGCCAAACCTTAGTACTTGTTGAGCTTATGCTTTCTCTGTAACTTCAGTAACCAATGTTGCAAGATGGTTAATATTGTAACTAATATTTTCTGTAACTTTAATAACTAATATTGTAACGTCAGTAACTTCAGTAGGCTATGATTGTCTATTGTAGGATGGTTAACACTGATTATCATGATATTGTGCTCCATTGTATGGGAAGAAAAGTAAGAGTGGCTAAGGTAGATCCCAAGAGTTACTTGTACATTGACTTACTAAATGATGTTGTTGAGAAGGCATTGCAAGAAATGCCTGGAAATGTCAATCTACTGGTGCACATGAGATGCGAAATACCTAGTACTATGGAGTACTTACATATGAATGATGACCAATCTGTTGATGAAATGTTCAAGCTGCATCAATCTCATGTAGTAATTAATATACAAGTGTTGGAGATGGATATCATCCCTGCCGAACAGAGCGACAGCTTCCTAAACAGAAATCTAGTAAATGAGCAAGAGAATTTGAGAACTAAAAAAACTGGTAGAAGCAAGAATATCGAAATTCATGAATTAAATTGTGAGACTGAGGAGTACAGTTGTGATTCTACTTCTGATGATTCATGGAAACAAGGTTGGGACAGTAACAATGAGGATAATTTAGATGATGAGCATTGGTCTGTATCCCAAAGTGACAGTAGTGATGATGATTTTTCTGACTTTGATGACAAGGAAAATAAGGATATTGTACCTGATTCTGAATCTGAACATGAAATAGATCCCATGAGAGAAGCCTTTAGAGCCAAGATGTGGACTTACAACCGAAGGCAGGACATAGAGTTTAAGAAGGGACAGCACTTCACAAATGTTGATGCTTTTAGAGTAGCATTAAAGGATTTTGTGATCCAAAAAGGTTTTCCCCTACAAAGATTGAAGAATGAAAAAGGCAAATGTACAGCCAAGTGTGGTGTTGATGGATGCAAGTGGAGAATTCATGCTTCACCTTTAGCAGATTCAGTGACGTATATGATAAAATCATACACTCCAGAGCACACTTGTGTGATGGACAGCAAGAATCGAGAGGCCACCTCTGATAGGATGGCAAAGAAACTGGTTGCTGTGATGAGAGATCATCCAGACATTTCCAGAAAGGGGATTGAAGTTGAGATGTTAAAATATGGTGTTCATCCTAGCAAACAACAAGTGTACAGGGCAAGAGAAAAGGCCAGGGAAGAAATTGAGGGTACACATGCAGCTTCATGTAGTAAGATGCCAAAATATGCTGTTCTTCTAAGGCAGAGCAATCCCGGTAGCATATGCAAAATTCATTATGACAGACCCAATTTACTTGTCAAACCAAGATTCTTGAGATTGTTTATAAGTTTCAAAGGTCAGAAAGATGGTTTCTTATCTGGTTGTAGACCTTTTATTGGTTTTGATGGTTGTCACTTGAAAGGCAGTTTTGGTGGAGTATTACTCACTACTGTGGCATTGGATGCAATTTTTCCTATTGCATTTGCTGTGGCTGAATCTGAAAACAAAGAAACCTGGAGCTGGTTCTTCTACTTTTTCCAGGAATTCTTTGGACCATTTGATAATAGTGTTCCTCTAACATTTATGAGTGATAGACAAAAGGTATAGGCCTTGTTTACTTTACTATCATGGCAAATGTCTCATTCTATATGTCCAGCTATGCCTATTATTTGATTGGTTTTAATCTTTGCTGTAGGGATTGAATCTTACTTATGAGGAGATGATTCCATTAGCTACTGGACGGTATTGTTGCAAACACATATGCAGCAACTTTAGGCTTCAATTTCCTAGAGTATTACTGAACAGTTTGTTATGGAAAGCTGCTAAGAGCTATGATGCATTAGGCTACAATGAAGCAATAACCTCTATTAAAGACATGAATGTAGAAGCATGGAGATACTTATCAAAGATTCCAGATGCATGTTGGACTAGGCACGCATACTCAACTGAGATGAAGTGTGACCATGTCACAAACAATTTTACTGAATCTTTCAATGCATGGGTGGGAGATTTAAGAGCTAAACCAATACTGACTCTTGCTGATGGTTTAAGGAAAAAACTCATGAAAAAGTTGCATAAAAGATATCAAAAGGCCTGCACATGGAGCTCTAACATCACTCCAAAAATCATTGAAAAGCTGAAGGAAATTGTTGGACTGTCGAGGAGATGCTCACTGCAAATGGCAAGTGAGGAGATATTTGAAGTTGGTGATGTGGACAAAGAATACATTGTCAATTTGACCCAAAAAACGTGTGATTGTGGTGCTTTTCAATTGTCAGGACTACCTTGCAAGCATGCTGTACTAGGCATTATATATAGAAGACAAAAAGTAGAGGCTTACTGTGATGGTTGCTTCTTAACAGAAATGTGGATTAAGGCATATAGTGGTATAATTCACCCAATTCCTCATGAGAAACGATGGCCTCTATTACCTGATGTCACTCCAACAATAGTCTTACCACCACCCCTGAGGAGAGCTCCAGGTAGACCAAGGGAGAATAGAAGGCGAGGACCTGATGAACCAGCTCTATCTCAGACAAAGAGGTCCACTACTTTGAGATGTAGGAACTGCAATGCATTTGGCCAAAATAAAAGAACATGCCAAAGAGCACCTGTGAGAGGAAATAACTCTGCCCCGCAAACAAATCAGCAGGTTCATAACTGATTTGTAATGTTCATTAGAAGACTTTGTTCACCATACTTAAGATCATGACATGCAACTTAATGTACAGATTCCTAAGAGAAGAGCAAAGCCTAGCAGGGGAATTGCAAACACGGGCTTGTCAGGAGCTGTTCTCTGGGTAAACGTTACTTTGTTATATGTTTAATAAGTGCTGAAACTATTTAGTATCAAATTAACAACTGTTAACTACTTTATGAGGAGATTTTCCCTAATGCAGGATCACATAGATGGTAGTGTGCCTGTTGTGATTTCTAGTCAAGGCAGTAATCCAAACCCATCAACTGAACCTGGTGCAGCTAATATTCAGGCTGATGTACAGACAACTATGGATGCTGCTAAGAGAAAGGTATTTGTGCTGCTTTTTGGTCAATTTTTTATCAATTCTGAGTTGCTCACCCTATGCACTTGTCCTACATCATTTCAGAGAGGAAGGCCCTCAAAGAAAGATGGAACATCTGCTATAACTAATATCAGGAGAAGAACTTCATTTGTAGCTTCTCAACCAATGCCAGTAATGCCAAGCCAATTCCACCAGAAATTCCCACTTACAAACTTCTATGAGCACTAATACATCAGCTAATCATGAGTCAAACAATCTCAGCAGCAGCTATAGCTTGAGGTTTTAAATAGTTAGGCCTCCCTTCTCAGTTTACTTATTGTTTTGCAACTGCTAAAAGAATACTGCTGTTCTTTTGAATCTGTTTAGGATTGGAGATACTTTTGTCAGTGTTAGTTTTGCTAAAACTTTGGAGCAACTTTTGATTTTGTATACCATCTATGGACTTAGTACCTATACATGGTCTTTTGCCTGACATTTTAATTCCAAGCAGCAGTGTAAATTCATTAAAGACATACATTTTGTATCTTTGAAGTAAAGTGCAATATGCAACTTTAGATTGTTTCGAATTTTTGTTGTATGTACAGATTGTATGGTGTTATCTTAGTAAGATCATAATAGACAACGTCTTGCATGCACATACTTCAACTATAAGTTCAGCAAATAGCAATAGGAACTTACTTCAACAATCTGCCATTTATTTAGCATTCTACTGCACCAGTCTCATTAAATTGACTTCACAATTTGAATAAACATATAAACTGCTAAGAATACAAGGTTAAGTATCATTAGCTTTGTCACTATGGAGTATTGTTGTTCAGCTCTACCAATCTGGACTTGTTCTTCCCTTTGCATTGATGAATGTCTGCGTTCCCTTTGGCTGCTTACCTCTTCCTCTTCTGGACCTTCATACCAGTCAAAGAATTTACAATTTGTGCAGCAAAAGTACAGCTTGTGTGGATTCCGTTCACTCTCAAAAATTTTAATGGTTGCCTTGTGATTACATCGACAATATTTGCTACTTGAACTGGCCAAGCACTTCAGTTGCATCCAACACCAAGCACTTCAGTTGCATCTCACAAATTAACACTTGTTGCACTTCAGTTGCATCTCTTGCTGCTGCATTTTGCCTTGATAAATAGCCTTCTGAATTGGCCATTGCATATAGACGTTAGAACTAGCTGCAGAAAGAGCCGTTGCCTTCCATTTTGTTCACTACTGACGTTGTGTGCTTGCCTGTTGATTGGTCTCACTTACACACCCTCAAGTTTCATTCTTCTTAAATTCTCTCCTTTTTCTTCACAATTGATTAGCTCTCTAACCCAAAATAATGAGGGCATTTGTGGTATACACTTGTTTCTCTCTCTAGCTTACAATTTTTTATTGTTTGTATTTTTAAATTGGGTCTATTTTGGCCTTGCCTATTTAGTTTTAGGAGAGGTTTGTAGAATTTCAGAAACCACAGGGGAGGGGAGTGAAACTGTCAGAAACCTCAGGGGAGGTTTCTGAAATTATCCCATGAAATTAATTTTTTAACTGGCTTATAGTTCTTTGATGTTTAGACAGTAAATTACACCTTAACTCCTTTCTTCCCGTTTTCGTTATTTATCCCATATTTTACATTGCAATTGGTATTTCTTTCCTTAAAAGAGTACTAATGGACTCTAACAACCTGTTTATAATTTAATGGCTCATGGCATTCTGAACAGCAAAGAAGCTTTTCTTTCCAATCTGGGCAAGAACAAAAGAAATGCTACTTGAAGTGATCAGAAAAATTGGAGATGATAGTAATATATTTATACAGGCAAAAACCATCCAGGAATGTTCAACATATGACAAAAACATATCAAGATGAGGTAATGTTAGATCCACAGCTATCTTTTGTCATAACCAAGTCCCAACTTCTTGACCTTTCTGTGGCGTTGCAGCAGCTGCCACCAATGTAGTTTTGCTGATGCCTTCTTGCCTTCCTTCCTGCCTTTTTCAATCTGCTTCTTGTGCTTTGCAGATGGTTTTGATTCTTTTGAGTGCCGGATATGCTTGAAGAGCCTTCCTACAAGAGCATTGAAATGGTTGTGTTGATGTCTACGATCTCGACTATGGATAACTGATTTCCCAAGATTTTTAAGTGCCTTTTCTCCATAAGCCTCTGTTCTCATAGGATGGGCAGATTTTTTCACATTGTTCTTCATCCAAATATTTCCATGACCCATCCTGGGTTCATCATTACTGGAATGGTCATTATTAGAATGGTTGTGATGGTGATGGTGATGGTGATGGTGATGGTGATGATGGTGGTGGAAGATGACTGATAGCTTGTCTTTTAACTTCTTCCATTTTCCAATTTGTTTCTTGGCAGTCATCCCTTTATCTGATTTGTACACCCTGGCTGGACTGAACTTCTTGGATGTTGAACCAAGTGATAAATATCTCGGCTGCCTGTGATGCCGAACCCTTTGCTGGTTGTACACTGAATAATCTTCATCCTCGCTTTCAGTATAATGAATGGGAAACACTTGATCAGAGCTAAAACTGCTTCGGCGTGAGCTTTTCAGCCTGTCATCACTACTATTTGGAGTTACTGGGCAAGATCCATCACTGCTAGACCATGAGTAAGTGAGATCACTACTACTTTCACCTGCATAATATCCTTGCCTTCTGGGATGTGGGGAGTAAAAGTCATTTTCACTGCTGCTTGTAGAACTAACATACTTCTGTTTCCGTCTATAACTTGGGAGATAGTATTCTTCAGTGTCACTATTAGACATGCTGGTTTGCTGACTTGTCCAGTTTGAGGAGTTTGAACTAAAGGATGTATCTTCTGATTCATCCTGATCCTGAATCTTTGACGGAGGATATTTGCAGTCAGCGGTTTTTTGAAATCCAACCCGATCTTTGTCCATCTGTTGTGAGTTTGAGGTTAACAATGCAGGAAAATCTTCAAACTTGTGATCCAGCAAAGGACACTGCTTGTTTATTCGCAAAGGCAAAGCTCTTTTGCTCCAAGACACCGAAGTCTTATCCACCTTGCATCTAGAATCAATTCCCTGAATATTTTCACGATTCATGTAATCTTTAGATACCCTAGATAGTTTAGGCGTTTGGCATGCTCTAGGCTTGATGATATAATTCTCAGTGCCCATTTCATTTTGATGCAGAATTTTCTCATTAATCTCTTGTTGTAAGCAGGTGGCCAAAGGTTTTGAGATCTTGTCCCCATCAGTCCAAGAACCGTTACATTTATCAATTTGAGTTGAAATTAGACAATTACCACTGGATGTTTCACTCAGTGACTCAATTTTGGCCACAGTGGGGTTGACTTTCTGGCTAAATACCAAATCTGCCATCTGATGCTGCCCCTTGATTTCTTCAGATACATTTCCAGTTCTAGTTGGAACATACTGAGCCGCTGCAAGGCCAGTGCAGCTCCCAATTGTTTGACTACTAACTGGGCTTGCCATTGTTTTTGTAGGAAGAAGCAGGTAAACAGGCTGAGTAGCAACCAAATTCTGTAGCTCCATTTCTGTTGGCAAACCTGTTGATTGGCCAGGCTGCTGATACTGTGGACCAATTTCTTCACATTTTCCATTCTCCACTTCACTCAACAGGTCATTTCTGCACCTGGCACATAATACAGTCTGACGGGGTTCACTTCCTGTGACTATCAGAGATTTTGCCAACACAATAGAAGTTGACTCCACCTTTGGAACAAAATCAGTCGCCATATTAGGTAATTCGTTTGGAGCTTCACTGTGCATAGGAACTATAGTATTTTCAGAAGGGGGTGAATGTCTAGAACCTCTTTTCAAATCCAAGATGCACATTTCAATCTGTTTGATGACATCTGAAGCTTCTTTGGATAATTTACAAAGATCCTTAGATTCCTCTGTGCTTACTGCAGTCAACTCAGGTACAGATTGTGATTCAATGAGAGCAGTAGCTGGCCCGTTTGAACAAGAGTCCATTGATCTAATCCTACTTGAGGAATAATCAAGATCAGTAGGTCCTCAAGCCAAAGTACAACTTAAATACAGAGCAAGGTACGAATTCAAATGCTTCTAATATAAAACACAAAAAAACATTGGAGAGAAAAACTAGAAACGGTATTATCATGCATATTATTATTCAACACCAAAAAGTTGACATAACTTGGTTTAATTGTGAAAATGATGGAAGAAAATATGCCCGTGCAAAACAACATAAAATAGGTAACAATAGAACTGAATATGAAGTGCAATGTTTAATTCAATTTCATTTTTCTTGGTCGTCAATCCTACTATTGCATATAGTTTACTTTCCAAACTCAAATATTGAGTTTCAGCATTTTTAAGCAATTCATAGTATAAATGCATCTTTTTAAATTTACATGTGCGTGTCTACACATTTGTTCTAACTTTACAGGTCTTAGGTACGTATGCTTTACCTTTCTCATATAACAAATTATTTGGACTAGGTGAAGCTAAAACTATGAACGCGTTTAGCTAGCTGCGAAATTGCATGGAAAAAATCCAAACTTTTAGGACCCAAGTAACAAAATTATGCCCCAACTGAAAGGAACACAAAAAAGAAAAATTATGGCTCCACCATGGTACTTGTATATTCTCCATATGTACAGTAAATGTACACTGGGTAACTTCACTTGTGCGTGAGAAATGTATAAATAAAACCTCCATGATTTATCCTGGGCATTGCCTCAGAAATGTATAACTTATTCACAAGTTTAAACTGATGAGTATTGTTCACTGAGCTTGGAAATCGGCCGTAGCTCTCTACTGCCTATTGTCCATAGACCGATGGGCAGACTAGAAGGTTGAACAGAAGCAGTTGAAGTTAAATTAATTGTTCAAAAACAACCTAGTTAATGCCCAAAACAGAATGAAAGAGGCAGCAGACGTGAGCAGAACTGAGAGAAGCTTTCAGAGTGATGTAAAATTACTGGCAGAGTTCAGTGGCTGTGAGGAAGAACCTTAGGTTCTCATCTAATTAATATGGCCCTCGGATATTGCAGAGAATTGGGAAAGCAGTCTATAGTTAGGAGCTGCCAGAGTGGGCACAAATCCATCCAGTTTTTAATGTTTCCATGTTATAAAACTCACAAGAAATACTCTGTTTGACCTACATTACCTCAAGTGACTGATATAATTAACATTGAACTTGAAGTGATTATGGCCATGAGGGGTCATCAAGCGGAAATACAAGATGTAGAGAAGTATCAATCAGGACAGGCCACAGGGGAAGATTGTAATGCATTACACTCTCAATTTCCAGAATTTGATCCTAGGGATTAGGATAATGCTAAGGGGGAGGAAATTGCAAAAGTAATATCAAGCCACTATAAAAGTTAAGCCATCAGAGAAAGAAGAGAGAAAAAATAATGTTATGATAGACAAGCAAAAATTTATATAATCTACTTCATGATCAACAAGAACAAACACTTAGCAAATAATGGAGCAGTTAAATATATATATAAAAAAAAAAAAAAAAAAAAAAAAAGATAAGAAACACAAAAAACATGAAAGCAAAAAATCTAAACAAAGTTTAATGTTCTCTCTAATCAAACACATGCAAGCACACACACTTTTGCTCACACGCACGCACACACAAAATAAGAGGGAAACCGACCAGTAGTGAAGAGAAAATGCAACTGATGGGATTCCCTATGGGATGCTTCAGCTAATAACTGGGTTGCAGACTTAAACTAGTAACGAAGATAAAAGGTCACCTCTGGCTTTAGGCAAGAGAAATGCAACTGGTGGGATTTTGCTTGGACATTACGAAAAAGAAAAAGCTTGTGTGATTTTGTTTGGGGTTGTATGAGAGCAAAACAAGTAGTGATTGCATGGGGTACCCCAAACGCATTTGCAAATAATCCAGAATTTTACACAAACAGATATGAGCTGAAGGGAAGTAATCAAGTCAAATCAAACTGAACTTTTCAAGCTCGACTTGCCAGAAAATTTGGTTACTCAAAACTGAAGCTTGAGCACGTCAAATACCTTGTCATGCAGCTCCTTGAACGTGACTTTATTTGAGCTCAATTCCGAGTTCAATGATGCCTTCTTCCTTATTAAATTAGATAAAAGCCAAAAACAATTAACTAGTTGCATTACAATCATCAACCATCCATTGTGCATAAAGCCAAAATTCCATCTTTCACACAATTTTCGAACAAAATATTGATTACAACTAATATACAAACCAACAGAATACTAAACTTGATACAATGGAAGTGAGCAAATTTAATATCAAACGTAGCTGCCAAAAACAAACTGAAATTCAACAATTTGCATCACTTAGCAATACATTTATGTCAATTGGCAGAAATTGAAGGTCGAAAAGAAATGAAGTTAAAGAATTACCTTAAAATACCAGTTGAGAAAGATAGAAATACTTGAGCCTTCACAAATTGCAATGAAGAAGCAAAAGTTGGAACCTAAAGTGAGCAACAAAGTAAAGTTTGAGTTTAATATGCAGAAAGCAAAAAGACATTATTAGTTTAATGGTAGAATCTTGTTCAAAAGGTAACCGGTTCAGCAAGAGAATTTAATGAATCTGACGCAGAAAGACTACAAAAGGGCAAAAAGCCCAGAACCACTATTGCACTTTCATTTGATCAAGTGACATATCAATTGCATCAAACTACTTCAACATAGTTCATTGAGGAATCTGCAACTGCAACAGCTAAATCATGAAAATTTCATCTAAAGACAGCAAAGATGGCATGCATGACGCAAAAAAGCTCCAAAAATATTATATGAGATGTTTGGTCAGACAAAGAAATAAAAGCAAAATTAATTTAAAAAAAAAAAGCACCACAAATTTAGCAATTCACGAACCAAACATGCAATGAGAAAGTTATCTGCAATTCATTTAGACACAAGGAAAGATTGCATCCACGATGCTGGAAGAGTAAACATCTGCAGAAAAACCTAATTGACCAATAGATAATAAGGATTCGAACAAGAACAAACCATCACTAAAATAGCAGCCAACAGGCCAACCACGCAATGAGCAAATATCAGCAATTCATGCAAAGACGGCCAACATTAACATGTACAATAGTGAAAAGATTAAAAGACAAAAACTTTAAAGAGCATAAACAAATAGACCAGCACAAGGAGTCGGAGATAATGGAACCTAAGTAACAATCACAGGCAAGAATAGCTAAGGCGCCAGTCTAATTTGAAAACTGAACGAGCAAAGACAAGCCACGACAGAAGAACTTATCATACTCAACTGTTCGCATAACAGCAAGCGAGTGACAACCTTTCTATATCGTGGTTCGCCAACTCGGCTGTGTCGTAACCGGCGGGACCGGTATACCATATCCTATTCAAATCAGCTGATATTGTCCGAGTTATAACCGTGTAACAGGATACCAGCCAAAATCTCAGATTCAACTCGGATATGAATTGGCTAAATCATGAACAGCAAACAAAACACCTAATAATTCACCTTTTCTTTTTTAACTTTTACCGAAACCAAACAAAACATGAACAGAGAACAAAAGGCCACAAAAGGCCTGCACCAAATCAATTATTGCCTTATAACCACAAAGGACAAGAGCAGAAATAGTTACAGGTGTAATCATTTATGGCGATTTTGGTCATTTTAACAGCGTATAATTTTGGTTACATACGATGTAACTTCATTTCCACGGCGTGTAACTTTAGCATAAAATTTTACTGTTTCACACATATTGTGAAAATTGATATACAACTAGTGATCTGAACTGCACTTTTTTTTTTTTTTGCCAAAATCTGGCCGTGAACAGTTGAGGAGCGGTCATTCTGTCATTCCTGCCCCTCATCCAACTACAAAAGGCCGTGCACCCACAAAAGACCGTTGCAGAGAGTCCTTCCCCTCATGCTTTCTAGTTTTCTTTTTCAGCCATAAAGACAAGGGAAAGGGGAAGGGGAAGATAAGGGGAGAAACGTACCGTCAATTTCTGTGTGCCTTTTGCAGAGAGGGATATCTTCAGGTTTGCAGAGAGGGAAGGAGAAAACAGAGCAAAATGGAAAGGGCAAAGAAAGAATGAGGGTGACGGCTAAATATGGAGTGATTATTTGGAGAAGCGTACTGTCAATTTCTTCATCGTCTGGCTGTGAAGGAAGGAGAAAAACAGAGGGTAACGGCAGGGAGGAAGGAGAAAACAGAGCGAAAGGGAAAGGGAAAAGAAGGAATCAAATCTGAAAAGGGATCAGATTCCACTCAAGAATCAAATCTAGTGCCTTTTTTTGTTAATTTTCAGTCCAAACTAAGCACACCAAGAAGAGATTTGACGTTACAAATGATCCTTTTAACTAAGATAAAAGAACATGCCCGATTGGAAAAGCACAAAAAAAAAAAAAAAAGACACATGGATCAAAGGAAAATATAACTTCTAACATTGATTAAACGTGACAATAAGTCAGGAACGAGAGCAAAACCAGATCAGAAAGGGTAATCGATAATAGCAATCTGTGCAGAATAACAAGGAACAGCACAATGATTATTCAATGCAAAAACCAGAATTAGAGAACAATTTCTGAACAATTTCCGCAAATTTAATTACAAGATGGAAAAAATAAAGAAAAAAATTACCAGAGGAGGACAGCGGGAAACTGAAAGAAAAAAAAAAAAGAATTTAGGAAATTGGAGGAATGTTAAACTGTCACGAAGAACAGAGGCGCCCTTCAAATTCTTGGGAAAATTTCTTGAAAAAGGAAACGGGAAGGTTTCGAATTTGAAAGGAGGCGGGTATTGGGTAAGTTTTGATAAATTTGCAAGGGGTTAATTTTAGAAACCACCCGTAAAGTTTCTATCAATGTCACTAGCCTCACCCAAGATTTTAGACATAACCTTGCATCCCTAATTGCTAATTGATATATTTCTGTAACATATTAGCCAAGTGAAATTAAAAAGTTAATTTCAAGAGAAAAAAGAAAAATTTGACCTCCAAATGCCATTTTGGCATCTTGAAACAAATGGCTGTGTGAATTTTTTGATGTGGAAAAGTAAAAAACCAACAGTCATTGCATGGTCGAACAATCAAATATGAGACTAAAGTATAGAGCGTTTTTGAGTTTATTTGGCTTCAAATCTTATTAAGTGAGCTCAGAGTTGATGTCTCTCCTCTTATGAAAATAAAGCATCACATTCCCTCTAAAATGGCTTTTCAAGTATTGATTTTTTTACAAATCTAATTATTAGCTTAAACAAATACTATCCCCTGTAATTAGGGTCTTTAGCAATTGCTACATGTATTTCATTTTTATATGATACTTCTTTTTTTCTTTCTTCATTGTGCATATAAAAAATTTCTTTTGATGCTCAAACACAGGCTTTTTTCTTCTTATTATGGAAACTTTTAATCGTCATTATAGTCTTAAATTGAAAAGTTTTTAGTATGAATTATATATAATTTCTATTGGCAACCCCATATTATGGGTTAGATGTCAATAAGAACAAAAGTCATATATTCAACTAAAATATTTCACTTTCAATTTTATTTATTTTTTGTCCAACTTTCTTGTCAACATTTAATTTCATGCTTAATTGTATATTACAATTTTCTTAGGGAAATACTTGTAAATTAATATAAAAAATTGAAATTATAGATTTAGCACAAAAATTATTAAATTTTTTTATTCATGTTATTTATTATTAGTACATCAAGAAGTTATTATCTAATTTCAAATAAGAACTAAGTCAAAGATAAATAGGTTATTAATAAAAAAAATCAAAATGACATAAGCTACATTAAAAATGAGAGAAAATGCTAAAGGAAATCAGAAGTTTATTTTGAACATGTTCACTGGAATAGAAAATAAGACTCATAGGCAGCATCAAAAAAAGAATAAGAAATAGAATAAAAAAGAAAGAAAGAAAGAAAATTTTTAAGTTAAACTTATAAGAAAAAAACTTATAGTCGATTGTTGGTCTATCAATTGGACATAACTATGAATAACAAAATTCAACAAATGAATTTGCAAGTTAAAGATAGAGAGCACAAATGCTTATTATCAACTAAAAATTAAGTCAACCAAAAAAAAATGGTAAAAAATCAACACAAAAGAGAAATGAAGAGAAAAGAATCTATTTCTTTATGTTAGCCATTTCTCACACCATAGAAATTAATAAATCCATTCCATTTTCTAGAGCATTCATTTGCACCCTTATTATCATATTTACAAATATATAAATTCTTCAAATGAATTTGAGAAAAGAAGAAAGGAAAATAAAACTTATAATGCACATTGTATTAAAAAAAATAGCCAATAGAAAAGAGAACATCAACTTCTATGGTGAGCAACTTGATTGTGTTCACCTTCTAAAAAAGACATTATTTAAACCATTTCATCCATTTAATTAGTCAAATACTTATCATTTCCTAAACAACGCAGTCTTTGCATACCGATAAAACCAAAACTTTGAGCATACTTAAGTCATTAAAATATAATACAAAGCTATCATAGTAATTTTCTTCTACTAGCTTTTGTACTTGTATCGGCAGCCAAATAATAAATTTAAACATTGAGAAATCAATGTATATAGCATACCAAACATCTTACTAATACAAATATCACATTGTAGGCGTAAATCAAACTTACTAATATAAATCTAAGAAAAATAGATCTCAAGAGTTAAATTTCACTCACTTCAACTATAAAAATGTCTTCTCAAAAAGTGTTAAATAGCTGTCTACAAAAGATAAAAATGGCAAAGTAATGAGTTATTAACGAAAAAGTTTATCAAAAACAGTCAATCCACATCATTTTGCTATAAATTTCTTACCTCTAAAGAATTGTTGGAAATGTCAAGTTGGAAAATGAAACTACCTAAGCAAAAGAAAGGAAAAAAAAAAAAAAAGTTAACTATTTCAGCTAACTCACCATATTCTGACTGAGTGTTTCTAAGCAATTCTCACAAACTTTAGTTTTGAAATACAAACCCACTAACTACACAGTAAGAGAATCCACAAAATATTTCACACCTATTTCACACCTAAGGCCTTTAAAATAATAGTTAAAATGAAACTCTTGATAATTACCATCCCTTTTTCCATCTTTAATAGAATAACCTTAAAACATATAAGTGTAATTTTTATTAGAACAATGATGGAAAAGAATGAGAACATAAAAAATGCAATAATTTGTATAGTAGTGGTGAGAACTTTTACACTAAGATGCACCTAACCTTTGAGCACCATATTAGTAGTTTAATTATGTCCTCCAAAGTTGGAGTACAAGAGAAACTTGTACACAGAAATTTATTTTCATCCTCGCAACATTCATATAATTGAATCGTGCCGTTGATGTCCAATAAAATTTATATTAGTAGATTTTTCTAAGTATGCTTAAATTGTAATGGGATGATCTGCAGATCTTAATTAAAATACATCTTGTTCAAGAAAAATGTGATATACAAGAATGGACATAATCATATGCAAAAATAAATACTAGTCTCTATTCAAATAAAACTTTTCAAATAATTTGAGACGCAAGTAACACACTACTTTAAGTTCTCCTTTATTCATCCACATCACAATGTTTCACTTTGGATTTGGAGTTATATTTTATGTCACAAGCATTTGTGTTAGTGAACTTTTTAGTATCTAACTTGTTTTTTGGTGTACTCTAACTTTTGAAAAGCATGATTTGGCTTTTGATTCAAAGAGAAAAAGAAAAAAGAATGATTCATTCTGTTCTCTCTCTTTTTTTAATATGGTTTACAATTGAAGGAAAATGTTGATATTTGTATCTATAAAATTGCAATAAAGAAGGTGAATTCATAAAATCATATGCAAGAAAAGACAAGAAATGGAGTATCATAAAAGGGACAAAGAGAGCACATAGAAAATTCTTCAAAAGTAATTTACAAGAAAAATGTCATATTTCTTGTAACTTACTTTTGGTGGACACCATTTTCCTTTCAGCAACTCTTGAGAAACACCTCAAAATAAAGAGAAATCAAATATATTTTGGGAAAATGATTTCATTCAAAGACATTTTCAAAATGAAAACATTTTAAATTGAACCAAATACACCATTAATGAACTGTAACATGCATTGCATGAAGTTTCACATCTATTCCTTCCCTTGGAGCTCTTTTTTTTTTTTTTGGAAGAGGGAGGGAAATCAAACATGTACTATATCATAGCAAAAGAATTCGACAAACTCATTAGAAGAATACATAGAGATATAATATATAGTGAAGATTCTTTCACTTTTAGTAATATGTGAGAAACAAAAAATGTGAATGTAAAGAACAATCTAATTTCCCAAGATACCGCATACAATATAACAAGATATTACAGAGATTAAGGATATCTAAGTTCATCATATAGAGATTTTTTATTTATTTTTCACCACACACACACACATATATATATATATGTGTGTGTGTGTGTGTGTGTGTGTGTGCCTTTTATGTTGGGAAAGGGGTACCAGTACAGGCACACAATATCAAAGTTAGCCCAGGATAAATTTCTCTTTCCCCAAATACCAATTAAAATAGGAATAAACCAAATCACCAAGTAATAATATCAATAGTGATAATAAAATGCAAGGAAAAATAAAGGCACAGGACACCAAGATTTTTACGTGAAAAACCCAAATTGAAAAAAATCACGGGACCTAGTCCAGTCAAAAATCTCCACTATCACAATAATAGGAATACACAGGTTTATCCAAAATATTCAAATGATAATAATATCACTAATATCAACCAAGCAAATCTGCTATAAAATTACCTTCAAAACTATAACTGTCAAAGAAGTGGGTTTGGAAAGGTGTTACCAAACGAAGAGAAAATCCAAAATCTGAATTGGTAGATGAGTAGAACTTGATGAGAGGATCCCGTGTGTAAAATTTCGTCTCAATCGAACTTCAAATCACCTTCCGATTGAGGCCTTAAAGTTATTTCTCTCTCTCTGCTATTTCTCTCTCTTCGTCTCACTCAAAAATGTCGGCTGACTTTTTCTCGCGTAAGACTCGAAGCCAGAATATAACCTACGGCTGCTCACTTTTCTATTTAAGCTTGAGAAACCCTCAAGCATTGCTTGTGTTTTGAGTTGGCCCACACCCAACAATCTCCCCCTCCAACTCATTTGGGGGGTTCCACCAAATCTACTTCTTGTTTGCAAAATAAGAGTTTCTCCTTAGGCAATGTTTTGATAAACATGTCAGCACCATTATCATTTGTATGCATTTTCTCAAGTGTCAACAATTTGGAATCCAGTACTTTCCGAATCCAATGATATCTCACATCAATGTGTTTGGATCGAGAGTGAAATGTAGAGTTTTTACACAAATGAATAGCATTCTGACTGTCACAATAAAGACTATATTTCTCTTGTTTTATACCCAACTCTTGAAAGAATTTCTGCAACCAAAGAATCTCCTTGCATACTTCAATGGTTGCAATATACTCTGCCTCCGTACTAGAAAGAGCAATACACTTCTGTAGCTTACTTTGCCATGATACTGCTCTCCCTGGAAAAATCATCAAGTATCCAAATGTGGACTTCCTATTATCAAAATCACCTGCCATATCTGCATCAGTGTAGCCATCTAGTATAGTTTTACCATTACCGAAACATAGACACAATCTAGGAGTTCCCTTGAGATACCTGAGAATCCATTTGATAGCATTCCAATACTCCTTACTAGGATTAGAGAAATACCGACTGACTACTCCAACGTGATAGCATTCCAATATCTAGCCTAGTGCAAACCATAGCATACATCAAGCTACCAACGGCCGAAGTATAAGCAATCTTCTTCATGTCTTTCTTTATCTTTCTCACTAGTAGGACACTGCTTGATATTCCGTTTAAAGTGACCTGCAAGTGGAGTTGAGACTTCCTTAGCCTTACTCATGTTAAACCTTTTGAGTACTTTCTCAATGTATTTTTCTTGAGACAACCAGAGTTTTTCATTTTGCCTGTCGCGTGAGATTTTCATCCCCAGTATCTGTCTAGCCGGATCCAAATCCTTCATTGCAAAGGATTTACTTAATTCCTTTTTCAACCTGTCAATCTTGACAGTATCACAACCAACAATCAATATGTCATCAACATATAGCAAGAGAATAACAAAATCACCATCTGAAAAGTTTTTCACATAAACACAGTGATCAGATGTAATCCTGTGGTACCCATGGTCTGTCATGAAGGAGTCAAACTTCTTATACCATTGTCTCAGCGCCTGTTTCAACCTATACAAGCTCTTCATGAGACGACATATAAGATTTTCCTTACCATTTTCTTTGAACTCTTCTGATTGCTCCATGTAGATCTCCTCTTCCAAGTCGCTATGCAGAAAAGTTGTCTTCACATCAAGTTGCTCAATCTCCAAATTCAAACTGGCTGCAATAACAAGAACAACTCGAATCGATGACATTTTTACTACAGGAGAGAAGATTTCTTCAAAATCTATACCTTTCTTTTGACTGCATCCTTTTACAACCAATCTTACTTTATACTTTGGTTGTGAGGTGTGCTCCTGAGTTTTTAACCTGTAAACCCATTTGTTCTTCAGAACTCTTTTACCCTTAGTCAATTTCACTAAGTTATAAGTATGATTCTCATGCAAGGACACCATTTGCTCTTGCATGGCTCGCAACCAGTCTTCTTTATTCTTATGCTCTAAAGACTCATCGTAGGACTCGGACTCTTCTCCATCTGTTAACAACACATATTCTTGAAGATTATATCTGTTAGAAGATCTCCTCTCTCTGGTAGATCTCCTAAACTCATCTTGTGATAGTGGTGGTGGTGTAGGTGGCGCCTCATGCTCAGGTTCATCAGCAGTAGGATTATCACCATCATTAATATCCTCTCTCTGCTCCGTCTCAGCTCCCCCTTGATTAAAATCAATAAGCACTGGAATTGGAGTTGGATCTGAATTTGAGCTAGCAGGAATGTCATCTGAAAATTTTGAGTTATCACCTTTATCAATATTTTCAATGGTTTGATCTTCAAATAAGACAACATCTCTGCTCCGGATCACTTTCTTCTCAATAGGATCATACAACTTATAACCAAAATTTTCATGTCCATAACCCAAGAAAATGCACTGTTTTGATTTTACATAAACTTTTAACCTTTCATCTTTGGGGATATGAACAAATACCCGACAACCAAAAACTCTCAAGTGTTTAAAGGACACATCTTTTTCCATTCACACCCTCTTTGGGATATCACCATCTAGAGGAATTGATGAAAAAAGATTAATCAAATCGACTGTAGTTCTCATTGCCTCACCCCAAAAAGATTTGGCAACTTAGTATTATAGAGCATACATCTGACCCGTTCAGTGATGGATCTGTTCATCCTCTCTGCCACCCCATTCTCTTGAGAAGTTTTTGGCACAGTCTTCTTCAATATGATCCCATGAGACTTGCAATAGATTTCAAATGGTCCTCTGTACTCACCACCATTATCAGCACGTACACACTTTAACTGCTTACCAGTTTCTCTTTCAACTTTGCTATGAAAGTCTTTAAACACATCCAAAACTTGATCTTTGGATTTCAAAGCAAAACATCAAACCTTTCTAGTAAAGTCATCAATAAAAGTTACAAAATAAATAGCACCACCAAGAGACTTATCTTTCATATAGCAAACATTAGTGTGCACCAATTCTAACGGATTCAATTTTCTAGATGGAAGAAAATTTTTAAATGCAACTCTGTATTGTTTCCCATAAATGCAGTCAACACAAGGTTTAAGTACATTACCTCTAATTTCAAGTAGGAGTTGTTTGCGAACAAGTGTCTAGATTCCTTTTTTACCCATGTGTCCAAGTCGCCTATGCCAAAGGTCAATTGAGGAATCACGAACTGCATTCATTTTTCCCTTTCTCAACTTGGCTTGCATCACGTAGAAGGTACTATGCTTCTTTCCTCTGGTAACAACGAGATTTCCTTTGCTAAATTTCCATTTGCCTCCACTTTGCGAGCTATAGTAGCCCTCATCGTCAAGTTTTCCTGTAGAAATAAGGTTAAGTCGAATATCAGGAACATGTCGAACATTTCTCAATATTAGCTAGCACCCGGTATCTGTGTCCAAGTATATATCTCCCATGCCAATAACTTTGCATGAGACTTTATTTCCCATCCTAACATATCCGAAATCTCCTTCGGTGTAGGTTGAGAAGAAATGCCTGTGAGCAGTAACATGGTAGGATATACCTGAATCAACTACCCAGTTACTGTCATAATGAATAATATTCACCTGACCATCATCACAGAATACAAACATGTCATTGTGGGCTGCTATAACTGCTGTAGTATTCTCATCATTTTTTCTTTCGTCTTACCCTTTTTCTCAATTTGATCCCGTTTTAAAATTCTGTACTCCTTTATATAATGTCCAATCTTTTTACAATAATAACATGCAACATTTTTTCGTTACTCAGACCTGCCTCTGGATTTATCATTCCCGTTGTGGGGTCCTCTACTTTTGCTTCTCCCTCTTCTTTCTTTCTTTGCTGTCACCAGGGCCTGGGACTCATAGACAATTTCTTGTTCCTTCCTCCTGAACTCTTCATTCATCACGGCCTCTTTTGCAATAACCATGGTCAACACACCATTTGGAGCTGAATTGCTGACGGAGACCACTATAGTTTTCCAACTATCCGGTAGTGAACTGAATAATAATAAAACCTGCACTTCATCATTCAATTTCAAATTTAACGTAGTTGCCTGGTTTATTAATCCCTGAAAATTACTCAAGTGTTCAGTCATATCTTCCTCATCCTTATATCTCATCCGCGTAATCTGCTTCAGATAACTAGCTTTGCTCAAACCGGTTTTCCTTTAATACATACTCTCAAGTTTTTTTCATAATACATCAGCTCTGGTGTCATTAGCAAAATATTGAAAAATATTTTGACCAATCCATTTTCTAAATTACCAATAGTTTTCCTGTGCATATTAGCCCATTTTTCATCACTCATATCACTTGGTTTACATTTATACCCTAGAAAAGGTTCAAACAAATCTCTACAATACAGGTAGTTTTCCATTCTAGACTTTCAAATTGAATAATTAGAAGCATTCAATTTTATCATGCAACCACTATCCGATTCATCCATTTTTAACAGGTACAATTGAGCAGTCTAACCTGACTGCTCTGATACCACTTGTTGAGAAAGGGGTACCAGTACAGGCACACCATATCAGAATTAGCTCAGGATAAATTTCTCTTTCCCCAAGTACTAGTTAAAATAAGAATAAACCAAATCACCAAGTAATATACGAATAGTGATAATAAAATATAAGGAAAAATAAAGGCACAGGACACCAAGATTTTTACGTGAAAAATCCAAATTGGAAAAAATCACGGGATCTAGTCCAGTCAAAAATCTCCACTATCACAATAATGGGAATACACAGGTCTATCCGAAATATTCGGATGACAATAATAGCATCAATATCAACCATGTAAATCTGCTATAAAATCACCCCTCAAAATAACAACTGTTAAAGAAGTGGGTTTGGAAAGGTGTTACCAAACGAAGAGAAAATCCCAAATCGGAATCGGTATATGAGTAGAGCTTGATGAGAGGATCCTGTGTATAAAATTTCGTTTCAATCAGATTTCAAATCACCTTCCAATTGAGGCCTTGAAGTTATTTCTCTCTCTCTGCTATTTCTCTCTCTTCGTCTCACTCAAAAGTGGCAGCTGACTTTTTCTCGCGCAAGACCCGAAGCCAGAATATGACCTACGGCTGCTCACTTTTCTATTTAAGCTTGAGAAACCCTCAAGCATTGCTTGTGTTTTGGATTGGCCCACAAATGGGCTGGCCCACACCCAACATTTTATGAGTCAAAACTGAACAACAAACCACGTAGAAGACTCCAATTAAAAAAATGAAAAAAAGACATAGGAAAGTCTAGAGCGAGAATAAACCTTTGAATCAGATGAAAACTCAACTTAGAAAGTTTCTCAATTTTTTTGGAAGCAATTTTTCTATTGTTACTCGCAGGAAACAGGACATGAATCTAAAGTAAAAAATGATTTTCAAAAGAATGGAATGAAGAAAGAGTGGAAAAAAAAGAAAGAAATACTTAAAAACAATGAGAGAGATGTCAACAATCATCGATCATTGATTTGAATTGTACCTTAATTAAAAGATTATTCCTCATCTCACATAATAATAAAAACATTTTACTTCTTGTTGCAAAGACCACAAAAAGAAAAAAAAATATAGATAAAAATAATAAGAAAGAAAGTGAACATATAAAGGGAGTGAGGGAAGAAGCATAATTTACAGTAATTGTGTTCTTGAAGTAATTTAGATTATAAAGGGGTCTTAAATCTTCCTCCTCTTTCTTATCTTTGGTAAATTTTCCTTTCTCTATTCCAAATGAGAGTTTGTGAAAGGAGAGATCTATGATGATTAAAAGAAATTTGGAAAAATTTCCAAGTTTGTGATGGATTTCAAAAAAATTCTATAAAAGGGGTAATTTTTGTGTGGGATTCTAACAAGTGATCTTCACAGTTAGAAAATGCAAAATAACATAAGCTCGCATTTCATGAATGCGAGCTCTCCTGGAAATGGGTTTTAAAAAAATTGGTTTTAATATGGAGCTCACACTTAGTTAATGCAAGCTCCTAGAAAATTAAATTAAAAAAATATTTTTTTGGAGCTCTTGTAAATTTTTATTTTAAAAACATAATTGTTTATTATGAAGTGTGAACTCTTATAAAGTACAAGTAAAATCTTTTTTATTTTGGAGCTCGCGCTTAATAAATGTGAACTACTAGAAAATTTTATTTAAAAATTCTTTTTTTTTTTTATTAAGGAGCTCACAATTTTTTTGTTTTGGCATTCACATTTATCAAAAGCGAGTTGCAAGAGAAATCTTATTTAAAATTCTTTCATTAGCAGAGAAATAAATCTTTTTCATTTTAAAAGCTCACATGAGCTCGCAATTAGCAAATGTGAGTTCCCAAAACAATTATATTCAAAATAATCCTTTGTATAGAAATAACTACACATGTACACTTCTTCTATATTAAAAAGTTTGATAATTATATGGTTGGAAACACCTAATTTTATTCTAATACATTTTTGTAAAGAAATAACTACACATGTATACTTTTTTATTTACATAGGTTAATATAAAATAAAATGAAATTGTTAAAATGTTAGGCCTTAACTTTCGTGAATAAAATTCTCTGTTTTTTTTAACTTTCTCGTAAGAGAGCATTAAAATATTTTTCCTATGTTTAATAGAAAAAATATGAATAAGAAAGGTAAAGGATAACATTATATAAGTATATCATAAATCGTAGGTCTATGTTATTTTGCAAAAACGAGAGGAGGTACCTAGTTTTTTTGTATGAACTAAAGGAGATATTAGTGTATTTTACCCCTTTTATATTGTTTTGTTCGTGGAAAAAGAGCATTTTTAAAATTTTATGAAGGTTTTTGGTTTTGTATAAAGGAGTACCTATATGAAATGAGAAATAAGATATGCATGATTGAATTATTCTGCTAGCATTCATGGAAGTAAAGAATACAAACAGAAAATGACATGAAAAAGTATTCAATTCGGATATAAGTTATTTATACACAACTACATCATTAGTGTGTCATCAATGCTATTCAAGTTTTTCATGAGTACCACATCCTCTGCGTTTGTGTATTCTTTATGGTCGACGTGGCTAGTCTAGCATTACTGTACTGACTTGAATAATTTGTGACTCTAGTATAGCTCTGTGACGCTCCCACCTCTCCCTAGGGTATTAGCGGAACACCTGCCCTACTCTCGTCAGGACTCACGCACTCATTCAAGTTTAATAAAGGATCGCAAGTCAACCATCAACTTAATTAAGAAATACTTTGAATATACAACTCCAAAACTCCCAAGTATACCATTACAATTACAATCCAAAATACCCAAATATAACGAAATTTATACTTTAACGGTCTCTAATAATATACAAAAGTATACTAGTTTCAACCAAAAGTCGCTAGTATAGAATCTCCAACTTCCACCTCCAATGCCTGTTAAGGAAAACAAACTTAAAGGGATGAGCTGACGCTTAGTGAGACCAAGAAAATCAAGCAAACAAGCAAGTAGCACCAATTAATAAAATAGCATTCTTGAAACACAACTTTAACATGAATTTTCATTTAAATGCACAAGTAAGAAATAAACACACATAGAAGGATACAAGAGCTCTCAGGAGCTATTTTCACGTTTCGATCAATTCAAGCCATCTGGGGTTGACTCTCCGTCAACTCAAGTAACAACAAGACCGTAGCAGTCCACTTACTTCCTCCATCCAACATAACACCCACTCGGATCCGGAGCCAAACACGCATGAGGTGGCAATACTATTCGAGTATGTTAAGTGAGATCTTAAAAGATCAAGTTATAATATTTGTCAAGGTTCACCAAATTTCTTGACCAAGCCCTTGCCGGCTTGAATTACAAGATTAGCCAATGGGTTGGGGCATCCCCACAAGCATGATAGTCAACGAGGCAACGCTCCAATCGATTTAGAATCGTTCATAACACTGAATCCGGATGAGCGGCACCTCCTACCCGAATAGAGCATGGTACATTCTACCGCTCAGTGCTCATGAGTGAAAACATGTTCATGTACAAGTGTAGGTCATATACATTCATTTAACAAGTATCATTTAATCAAGAGAGAGAGAGAGAGAGGACGAGGGCAGTAAAGTACTCAGCAAGTTCACGTATCATATAGCACTTGTACAAATATCATTTCAATTATAGTAACATTGAACATGCATTTGACACTCACCAAAAGTCAAGGCAAAACAAAAGCAAAACGAGAGGTCAGACAAGCTCCTCGGCTCCCTCGTGACCACCTGAGACATGCAAAATCACGATTACCTAGGTACTCGACCAAGGTTAAAAAGAAAAACATCTTCTTGCTACCCACTCTCAATGTCACAAGTTCAAGTCAAGTTAAAGGAGCTTTTCTCACTAAATCATTGAAATAATACTCAAAGGGAACTCAAAGGTTGTTTTCGATTCAAGTTATGGCAAGTAATCTCAATTCCAAAAGAAAGTATCATATATATTTTCAGCACAAAAATCGAGAAAAAGATAGATGGTTTTCATCTTTCAAAACTTCTAATCCCATGCCCAAGTTTTAGAATATAAAGGAGCGTTAACATTTTCTAAACTAATGGAGTCAAAATCCATCAAAACTCCACTCATTTTCATCGTAAATGCCAAAGCTAAAGATTCCAAGTTTCGAGTATAAAATTAGTGAAATTCTCCAAGAATTACTCTAGTTAAAACACTCTATTTTTAGAGTTAAATCTCATGGAAATCAAGGGAATAAAACTAGGGGTTGAAGTTTATTTCTCAAGTATGAAACGAGCTGCCATTAACCAAGAAAGTTAGGCAACCAAGAAAACATATCAAGAGAAGTTTAATCCTTTGGGAACCAAGATTCAAAGCGAAGGTTTAAAGTTCAAAGAAACCTTGTATTCATTCATGAAATCAAACTTAAAACGGGCTAACAATTTCAAAGGAAAGTAGAAAGTTCTTAAAAGAGCATTTTGTTTGAAATAAGAAAATTCCAGCTTTGTGCGACACCAATTGGAAAAATCATATCTCGAGTTTTGTAAGTCCAAAAATTGGAAACTTTATATCATTGGAATCTAGATTCAATGTACTAAAATTCTCTAGAAGACACTTTTCCCAGATTCAAATCTGAAATCATTCAAATTTTAGCTCCAAGTCACTGTTCCAGACAGAACAGAGCAAAACAGGCTTGCAATTTCAGTAAACTTTGGAAATTTGAAAACATTCATAGAAATATAATCAGCCCTTGAAATTTATACCACTGATACCATTGAAAAAACGCCAAATCTAGATTCAAATGCAACAAACGGAACTCAATTCAGACCTTTCTATACCAAGATACAATAGTTTTAGGAAAGCTGCTTTTTGGAACCTGGTTCACGAAATTTTCAGTTTTGGGGCACTTGACACAGTTTCAAAATCAGATCATAACTAAAGCTACACAACTCAAAATTTAGTGTGGTTTGTGGCGATGAAAATTAGATTCAAAATGTTAACAATCAGTAGAAGGAACTATCTTAAAATTCGTTTGGTAAGATAAGGGAAAACGAGCTAAAAACTGCAGCTACACTTGTTTCTCGGATGAAAATAGTGAGAAAAAGCAGTTAACTTTGCCGGTTCACTACGGCTCATAGAAAACAAATTAGAAAGTGAATTTTATACCGTTGGAAAGCCCTCGGAGTCTAGTTTCAGATGCCACAAATGGCACTTGATTTTGACTCTTGGATGAAAAGTTATGGACTGAAACGTACACACTGGTTTGGTCTCCTAATCAGAAAATTTTACAGATTACATCCTCACTTTCCCCCACTTTAACTCAACCAAATGCAATGCTTTTTGGGAGATATTTAACACCCATAAACACCAACATATAACAAGAATTATAGCACCAAAAATAACAACAAAATTCGAAATTAACATGAGGGATTCAACCAGCAAAATTTTGGACAGCAAGCCTCTTCCTTTTTTCAAGTTTTCTTTTCAACTTCCTAACCAAAACTAAGCCATAATTCATCAAAACAAGCACCAAACAAACAAGTAAACACACAATAATTCCTCAAAGCCTCTACTTATGAAGCCACCTCAAGTCCTCTACCTTGTGTCAAGGTTCAATGAACCCATCAACAACCCAATGATTAACTAGATAGAACTAACTAACTACTATAAGTTGAGAGGAAAATATGAGAACTTTGGAGGATTACCTTGCTTCCAAGAGATGAAGACCAAACCATTAGTGTATAAGCTCGAAACCACCAAAGTTCCTTCCTCCTTCAAGTCTCCCTTCAAGTTTGAGTGATGAACCAAGGAAAGGAGCAAGTTTAGAGTGTGTTCTTGGAGCAAAAGTAGAAGAAGCTAGCTGAAATTTTGGTTGAGAATGGAGGAGGAAGAACCGGCCAAGAGGGAAGAAGAAGGGAAGGGTTTGTGTGGTAGTTGATGAAGTGAGGGAGTGAAAGGAAGAAATGACATAAAGGTGCTTTGGTACCCAAAAGTAAACAAATGAATAGGAGGCCATTAGTGCTCATCATTGAGCTTAAGTTAACTCACTCACCTCTAATCTTTCAATTAACTTTTCTTAGTCTACGATTGATCATCCTTAATTCTCGAAGACTACTGCACTCTCGGACCGAATTTTGCCTCGAAAAATGTGTATTCACTAATTCTCACTAAACGAGCCGTAGAAAAATTAAATTCAATAGCAAACGTTTTAAAATATAAAATGAGACATTGTTCCTGGCAAATAAAATTAAAAATAAATGAAATAAATTAATTGGAGAAAACTAATGATTAAATAATTAAATAAACTAGTAAAATAAATAAAAGTAAGTAAAATTCGGGTCCTCACAGCTTCATGATTATCGATGTTTTGATCTTTATGTGTACCTTCTGCATGTTGATCAAACGTTCATGCTCTAAATCCCTAGAAAATCTAAACTCTAATAAATCATTGGGGACCTAGAATGCCGAATGGATGTAGTATCCTGCTGCATGACCTAGGTCTAAGGTGTGACTAGACTAGATGTAGCAACATAGTGCTTAGTAGTCTGTAACCCTCCATCAAATGTGGTTTGGATGGTAGGTCTTGGTGATCGGAGTCTTCAGCACTGCCCATTACCATGTTGACCTTCATGGACATTCTGAGGAGCTTGCTAACCATGACGTGGATTTGCATGTTGTGGAATGTCACATAGTACTTGTAAAGGGCGAAATGCAAGTCATATGAAAAGTAAATATGAATAATTAAGAATTAATAAGGGCAAACCATTAAAAATTATTTAAAAAATCTAACTATTCAACAACAGCAGTTAGTTTTGAACTTACAAGATATTTTGACCTAGTGCTATCATCCTAAAAGCTCTTTGGAAAAGTAATGTGCCTAATTGAGTTCGAAACATAAAGCACTGTCCGCTCTTGATACCACTGACGATACTCATCCAACAGATATGTAGGATGTTCAACTATAGTACCATCTTTTACATGCGCACATGTTGATCAGTTTAGACATCAATATATGCTCTATACGTGGTGATCTAGTCTTGATTCCCCTTGCCATAATGATCTAGAGAATACAGGGCTGTTTGGTTTTCAATCGATCTAAGATTTGATAGGGGCTGATGAAATCCAAAGTGCTGCATAATCCGATGAGGAAAATGTGGCTCAACAACTTTCCAACATATGAAATACGTGATAGATTTCCAAATGATATGATCTGCAGTACAGTACTCAGGCAGAAAAGCCAAAACTTCCTCTAAATATGGTTGTCATATGAATTGCAAAAAAAAAAAAGAAAAAAAGAAAAAAAATGTATTTTACCCATATTTTCAAATAGTCTACGTAGGCAATATTCAACTTTATCAAATGAAATAAAGACAACCAATTTAGGGTCAATTTCAAATATTTTACAAAATTTTTGAAACAATTTCGACAGAATCTCCACTACAACTAGAGAGAAACTCCCCTACCAACGAACCCAATTTTTTGAGATGCAAATAACATTAAACTATCCAATGAAACTTGTATGTTTTGTTAGATTGATTAGTATACATGCATGTAATTCAAAATATAGTCACAACATAATTATAATACCTTTTCAGAATGTAAGCCTATCAACTGATCTCGATCTCGAAATATGGGTAGGATGTGGCGTGCAACCCTGTATAGCTCAAATTTAACATTCCACCTACATGAAATACATGAGCAAGCAAAATAATTAGTGCATACGATACTTATTGAATTAAAGATTAGCATTAGAAACTTTAAAAGATATGTGCAAACCTAACTTCTTATGGACCACGATAGTGCACCAATAGCTGCGCTCGATTAGGGCACATAGTTGGTATGCGTTCCCATGCCCACAATTGTAAAAATCTTGAGCATTTGTGATGTTGCAATAATATGATACTTAAATTATTATGTATTTTTTTGAGTGCAATATACCTGTAACAATAGTAAGAGGCTTGCAATAGCTAATTTAGAGAGAGAATGTGGATGCCCACAAGGATTGATAGAGGGTGGCTAGAATTGCACTACCCCAATTATACTGTCCAATAGTTTTCAAGTCACGTAACAATAGGAGATGCATTAGGAGAACTTTAATTCCAAACTTATCGGACAAGTAGTAGTCACCTAATAGTAGAAGGAGGTGGGTGTGTGCCCGTTGCCTACATACAAGATTCGAAGTATTGATCAGTAGGTTTGTACATAGTGCTCTATATAAACAATCCAATTTTAGACGTTGCTCATCAAAGTCCATCAATATGGGAGAAAAATCAGTAAACTCCTCACATAAGAGTCCCTAATCCTACACACTACGGAATATATCTATCCTGTAACTTGAGGACCATCAATGTATAGTCCCCATAGAACCTCTACATCTTGTAAGGTTACAGTAGCTTCTTCGATGAGCAGATGAAAAGTATGAGTTTTGAGCTGCTAGTTGTAACAGCTCCACTTTCCCCTAAGGCGAACCAAAGGGGTTAGCGGACTGCCTGCCCAGCTCTCGCCAGGACTACGGATTAGTTCACGTCGATCTAATACGTTCCGGAACATACCCACGCGCGTAAACAAGTCAAAATTATAAAATAAAAAAAATGAAAACGCGCCGATGATGAACAACGCCGGCCACGTCAGAATCCAGATACTAGGCCGAGAGTAGCCAAAATTTTCTTTTTGTCGTTTGAAATACGAGTTGATCCGAAATTCAACCAAATATCAACCAAACATATGTACATTGAAATACAACGTTTACAAGCCAAACGGCATACCAAGATATCCAACTAGTCCATACATGTGCAAATAGCCAGTTACAAACCAACCATTGGTGGGAAACAAAACACTTAGGGTTTTCACTCTCAAGGAGCTATTCAAAAATACATTTACAAGCTCAACTTCGCAACCAACTAGCACAACCTTTCCCAAAATAGTCATTTTCCTGTAAGGAAAACAAATGGAACGGAGTGAGCTAAAACTCAGTGAGTTACTACCACATAAGCATCTAAAATCACATAAGTGTAACCGTTCAGTTCAAGTATGTAAATAAGAAGTAAATCAAATCAGTGAAAGGATACGGACGGCTCTCAAGAGCCCATTTCCACGCTTGCAATCTTGATCCAACCTCATTGACCCTCCGTCAATGTTTAAGAATACACGACCGTAGACCTCACTTCACTTCCATTCCTTCCACCCAACATACCCCCAACCGGGCCCGCACTCCAATTCAGTAGCTTTTGGTAATACTCGAGTATACCGGAACCAAGAGTCTCATTACTACAAGGTTCCCCAGTACAGTCCCCGTGGCAAGTCAATTTTCACGACCAAGCCCTCGCCGGCTCGATTCAATTGACCACCAATGAGGTTGAGCTCAGTAATACAGTAAGGCTGTTGGATATTCGTCCAAACGACACCAAATCAGTTTTCATGGAAGGAATTCAATATCTCATATATCAATTGCAGTATTTCAGTAAACGGTAAACAGTCATGAATGAGATCACAAGGGGTGAGGGCGGTTAAGTACACCCTCACCTCTATCAATTCCAATAGCCAAGTAAGCCTTCAAGGCATCAAATTCACATATAACAAAGCCACATTGTAATAATTAAGTGAGTAGTATACTCACCAATCAATTAAGTGCTATTTCATGCACTTCCGTCAGGAGAATGTCGTGAACCACCGTCACGCCCTAGAACACGTAAGCAAGTACAATGAGACTCGATAACGAGTCATAAAGCAATGCCAATCACAAACCCCAATAGGGTTTATATGCATAAATAAGCATCATTGGTAACCAGAAATTAAGAAATGGCTTTAGTTTAAGCCTTAACAAAGAAACCGTATTTGACCTCAATATGCGGTAATGGCACCAAATTCACTACGATTATCGGATGGGGGTGTAAGACCCACCGTTTCAAAGCCAAGAAACAGGGCTACAACAATGTAGAAGGTCACTCAGTCCAAATCCTAGTACAACTAGGTCAAATATGCAAAATACTAAACCAGAATTACCAAAACAGGTTTGCAAATCACATAATGCTGTAATGAGTCCAACTCGGTCCATACAAGTCCAAATGCATTGATTCCAAAGGAATATGGTAGCTAAGACATCCCTCTATATTTCATCAGAAGACACCAACATCCAAATCCAAAGTAATTCCAGTCAAAATAGCCAAATACAAACGCAGTTCTGCCATCCTGATCAACCCAGAACAGCCACAGTAAAATCGACATATCTCACCCTACACTAATCCAAATGACCTGAAATTTTACAGGCACCTCAAACATATCAATACCTACAACTTTCATGTTTTAAGTAAAGTGCAATTCGGCCTCTAACCCTATGATCCAAAACCAGACAGAAAAGGGGGTTGAAAAACCCTAACTTTTCTCATTTCACTCTAAACCCAAAATTGGTTGCATTTATCACTAATTCACACCTACTAGAGTCTTTATAGACTATTGCCAATCATCAAAGATAGCCACAACATCACATTCGTATTAAACCAGAAAATTCCTCAAAAAAATAAAAACTTCACCAAATCAACTCAAACCAAGAAATAAATCACATAATTCATCACTTTAGCTTCCACTAGGCACCAATTAACCATCATTAAGTATAGGAGGGAGTTCATATACCACTTACCAAGTAAACAAGAGAGAGGGAGTTGTAGGACACCTTAGCTCTCCAAGAAAACTTCACTAATCAACTTACTAGCACCTAATGGAAGGATAATATGGAGTAGAAACTAATTTAGGTAAGTGGTTTGGATGATTTGTGCTAGTTGGGAGCTTGAAAATTGAAGAAATCCTCTTCCTTCTTGAGCTTAAGAGAGCCGGCCATGGAGGAGTAAAAATGAGTGAATTTGGAGCAACTTTTAAGATATTTAACCTTTTGGTCAAAAAAGTCAAAAATTGGAATAGTAACTCTTAAATCCTATCCAATGATACCATGGCACTTGGCACCTCATTAATGCATTCCTATCCTTTCTTTTCTCTCTCACATCAATCATTTCACACACTCTACTTATCTCTTAACACCCGATAAATTTCACACAGTATCCGGAATTTAACCTAATTGGCCGAATTTTTCCGAACTTTCCCACTAGTGGGTCCCACGTCCATTATATATTCTTAATTTTCCAAAAACTCTCCAAGGCTAGAAAAATCATCTAAAAACTATAATTACTCATAAAAATTCCTCAGGAAAATTTCCTAAGCCAGGAAATGCAGAAAACATGCTATTAAAGGAAATAAAACCCTCGGAAAAGATTAGGGTTTTTACGGGTTCTCACACTAGTGCTCTACCTAACTGATTATCAGGGCATGATTAACCATCATATATCCACATTCAAACACCTCATCAAATCTCACCAATCAAATATAATGATGAACTCGATGGGGGATAGGTGTATGATTCTAAAAATCTATGTCATATTGCCAGACATTGAGCTAACCGTCCATAATATGCTCATGAAATATGAAATATGCCCGTTGTGCAGTTTTATGTGAAATAACATCATGTACATATGATTTATGATGCAGATTTGGACGTGGGAAAATGCCGACCATAATGATGGGAATATTGTAAGAATAATTAATTACCATAATATTTAGCATTATAAATTTTCATAATCTTACCTGCAAGTAGAAGGTGTTGAATAGAAAAAAAAATATAAAAAATTGGTCTTTTAACGTCTATGTATTCAGTATATGAAACCATACTCACTTGATAATGTAATTATAGCAATGTACAAAGTGATTTGCATATAAATTATATGTTGCATGAAATAGTGATAAATTGGCAATGACTACTTGGTAGGATTAAATGAGTCCTTATCTCAAAATTATTTCATTTATGACCTATAATTCAGATAGTTTCTTCTATTGTGGTCCGATTGATGACAATTTTTACATCTTCTTGGTTCCTCTGAGTCTCTCGCATCTATCTCATTTCAAAATTTTTTAAATCGTGCCCGTTCTGTCGGACGTGCAACATATATACTTCTATCAACCTATAACCCTCAATCAGAATCTGGCCAAGTATTTGGATAAGGTAAAGGGTTGAACCTTCCAGAATACTGCACTGATTACCTTTTTTTTATAAGCTGGGGATCCACATGCATTCTTGGATTATCTTCTGTATTTTTACACACCGTCATGACGTGTAAGTAAGGAATCCTGTAATAGTCTCACTTGTCACAAGAACATGTCTTATCAAAATACTTGACTGTTTGTGTATTTTTCCCTTGTCATCCATATGCAAGCCAGTCACAACTTTGTACACTCTGATGAGTCATTGAACTCCACAATCCTATGGGGTCCCACCTTTTAATCAGAATTCTTAAATCCCACCATATCTTTGGGAAAAAAGAATGACATAAATGTATAGCATCCTCTCTCCTTATTTTAAATTGTTCAACTGTCCAGTGCAAGGTCATATCAATGCAAATCCGAATTGACAAATGACGTGCCCTTCTTAGTATATTTTTATAACTTTCAGATATATTGGTTGTAAGAATATCCCAACAATGATCACCATCATGTGTTAAGCATCACTTTTCGAGTCCAATGTCAGACAAATAAGTCCATACATTAGAGAATATGCTTCTTAGTTCTCATTTGAATTCCTACCACTTGCGCAGTTGTCTAACCTTTTCTTTTGCCCAAAACAACCTTTTAATGTGCAAACCTTTAAAACATGTCATCAAATTACTCCTATATGTCGGAGACAAAACCCATGAAAGGCTAAAGGATCCTTTCAATAGTCAATCTGTGTCAGGTATGGATGATACCATTATGGTGATCAGAAATGATATAAATAGAATATCAATCACAGGCCACATGGTATCTAGATTGTTCCATGAACCATAACCAACTGGAAATAGTCTTCTCATAAACAGTGGTATAAGCGATTGGAATATTCTTGTTGCTCGAATCTTGCGTAATTGTAACAAGTAGCTTGCTCTTGTATTTGCCACACAAATGAGTGCCATCAACGCATACAACCATCCTATATAGGTAAAAGGCATCAATAGCCGGTCTAAATATCCAAAATACAAATTTAAATATTTTCGCTCGATCTGTACTGTCCGAACCTGGATTGGGCTGCACAAGTGCATCGAGGTGCTTTAATAGTTCGGCAAAGTTGTCTTTCCAAGACCTAAATACAAGCTCAATAACTTTGCATCTGACATAACAGGCTTTTTTTTTATAAGAAACATTCACCTTCAAAATTTTCTTAGCATAACTTATTATGTTTTTTATTTTGAATTCAGGATTATCTTCAATGTTACAGATTATGTGTTTAACAATCACTGAAGAAGTAAGGCTTGTATTGTTATTGCTCATCAAGTCACCAAGGTAATTACGGTCATTGACATATTTAGTTATTTGCCACAACCTATGAGCCTTCTTTTTAATTGCACTTATACACCAATTGCATGTTGGATACGATAGGACGTTTCTAGTGGTAGTGCACCTATCAAATGAAAATTTACATTTGACAACTCACATGTTACTCTTACTCTCAACAGCCCTAAGTCTCTTTAAGATTGATAGACCATATCTTAATAACCCGACTCAACAGTTGCTTGCTTTCAAATCTCATTGCAGTCGTTTATTATTATTCTTCTCATAATATGTAACAATGCGTTCCAAGTCACCTTCATCAGTAAGGTCATTATCATCTGTGTTTCCAAGGTCAAAAAAGAATATCAATCCCTTTGGAACATATGAGAAGCTGTATTCTACCCTATTTGCTCGCTAACTATTTGCATGTATGTCTTCATCAAAGGACTGTTGGGTCTTGAGATCCTGGTGGAAGTCACAACTTTCGTTCTCATAATCTAAGTCACTTTTGGATACATCCCTTGACTCGAATTCATCTATATCCTCTGCATCATTATCTAGATCAACCTTACTACACGAAGTAGGGAGTTTGTGACGGTCTCACCTTTCCCCAGAGCGTACCTTAGGGTTTAGCGGACTACCTGTTTAACTCTCGTCAGGACTTACTTACTTTCTACTTCAAGAAAACAAATTACAACTTCAAAAGTAAATGAAACAATAGATCCCAAACTTGAAATATATATTTATATTCATTTCTATCTCAAACGTTCATATATTCCTAAATATAACAAAAGATTTAGGTTCTAAATAACTTCCAATCCTAATCAAGCACTAGCGCAAGTACAATTACAAAAGTAAAAAAATAGACGACACCAGTCTGTACTAGCCTCATGTTTATACTCATACCCCCTGCAAGGAAAATACAACTAATAGGGTGAGTCAAAACTCAGTGAGATTCCAAAACATCATGCAACCTAAGTAGCGAGTTAACCATTATATGAAACTTGAAATATCAAAGTAGCGAGTATAAGAGTTCATAAAAGTAAGCAATAACACTTCACATAGCAAATCATTCGGCATCCAACATTTTCAGGTAAAAGGATACAATCGCCATCACGAGCAAACTCAGCCATAGTTTTACTTAGTAGGAGTTGATACTCCGTCAACTACCAAATGGAATAACCAGTCCAGTAGCACGCTACTTAACTTCAATCTCCGTCCACCATTTAAACCCCCTACCAAGCCTGAATTCCACTATAAATAGTAGTGGTAATACTCGAGCATACCAATTAGTCGAGAAGATAACACTTCACTCGACAAAGTAGTAGATCCAGGGTTCGTTATCTTATCGACCAATCCCTTGCCGACTCGACTCGATTAATTAGCCACAGGATTTTTGAAATTTCAAACAGTATCCAAGTCATATTAATATATATCAAGTCAATTGTAACCAGTGCACAGTAATAAGTCACTTAGGGCAAGTGCGATAAAGAACGCTCTTACCCTATCAAACAAGTTAAGTACTATCCAATCATATTAACAAAGCAATTTATTCAAGTAATAAGTTCTAAACATGCACTTAGAAACACTCACCAATGATTTACTGCTTTCCAAAACTAAGCTCAGGTTCAATTCCCTGACTAAAGTCAAAATCTGCGATAAAATATTGTGTAACAACTTACAATCAATTAGGGTTTCAAAATATAGGAGTTTTTGTTTAAAGAAAATTAAGTAAATAGAACTCATTTAAATAGTACTCATAATACTTATTAAACCCTAGAAAATTCGTACTCGCTCTTTTGGTTTCGATAAAGAAACGATTTAAACATTTTAAATTCGCAACTTGGTGTAAGGAACTAAAAAATCATGTTTAAAGTGATCACTACTTTCTCCTTATAAAATATTTAAGTTTTAGCAAAAATTTCAACTTATATATCACTACTAAGGGAAACTCAAATACCCTAAGCAATCTAAGTGCAAATCAACCAAGAATCACCGCTCAAGTTCCGCTTCCGCTCGCTTGGATTTCAAGAAAAAAAATAGACAGTATTTCCTTTGTTTTTTCTTAATTTTTCAGCCATTTTCAAGGCAACATTTTCATCTCAAATCAGTCCAAATCAATACCACAAGTTATAAGATAAATTCGATTTTCATACTAGCCATAAAACCATCCAATTAAAACTCGCTTCTAGCATATATATTTATATATATCACAATATCAAAGAAAAAATTCCCCATTAAAGCTGAAATTGTAGAACTAAAGCTGAAATTTTCTATGTAGAAGCTAAAAAGTCACAATAAAACTACAAATCATTATCCAAGTCCATAACCAAACTCAACACCAACATATCACGGATGAACAACATAATCAAAGCTGAAAATTATAAACCCTAGACTGAAATTTCACCAATCATCACCAAATCTAGGCTATCATCCATAAAATTTCAAGTTTCAAGTCATTTTCACCATAATTGGCAAAAATAAGAAATAGAAAAGAAGTTGTTCAACTTATACCTTCAACTCCTTGAAAAAAGTGAAGAACCAAGGCTTTCTCTTCGAAAAAACTCTCTACTATAAGCTTCCTTGCTCCCTTGGTGCTAGTTTGTTTGATTTAGTTTTGTGATTCCAACTCAAACAAGGTAAGAATCAAGATGAAGTTGGTGTTCTTTCTTTTCTCTTTACCTCTCCAAACTCTCAACCAAGACAAGAAAGAAATGAAGGAAAGTTTAGTCAAAAGAAAGATACGAAGCAAAGAAAGTTTCTTGGTCAAACAAGCTTAGATCGTCGACACTTGGCAAGGCCAAGTTTTTCCCCTTTTGTTTTCCTTTTCTTTCCTTGTTCTTGGTCAATATTTTTGGCCAGCTTAGGGTTAATTTTGGAGAAGATTAAATGAAATAAAAACAAGGAGATTAGGGAAAGAAAATATTGGTCAAGTGGTGTACTCAACCGGTAACAAATGGCGCACATCAGTTCAAGCCTATTTTTTTAATTCTCTTGTACTTTTGTATTAACTTATGATTCACTAATTTATTTTTAGCACTTCTAATCATACACTTCCTGTTATTTAATAATCGTTCTTATCCATCAAATTTAGTACACACACTTCACTAACTAATCACACTATCAAAATGCACAAAAAATCCTAATTTACTCTAACTATAAAAGTAAAAGTAAAACTCTCGATTATATTATTTATTACAACTATTGAGGAAATAAATTAGTAGTAAAGGAATTATAAATTAACTTATTCAAAATAAAAGAGGATTATAAGAAAATATAAATAAATTTTCAAGTTCTCACACACTCTCTCTCTTAAGAGAATTTTGATCTCGAAATTCATATCTTTATTCACAAATAGCTCAGGGTACTTTTCTTGCATGTCTGTTTTTAGTTCCCAGGTTGCTTCCATTACCTGCAGGATTTCCACAAGATCTTTACTAGTGGAATTTGCTTATTTCTCAAGTCCTGCACCTTTCGATCTAGTACTGGAATAGGTCATTCCTTGTGACAGCCCCACCTCCCTCTAAGGCGAACCAGAGGGTTCGGCGGACCGCCTGCTCAACTCTCGCCGGGACTCAGTCGTTCACTTCAGTTCTCAATTAAAATTGAAATAAAACACAGGAATAAATATAACGACAATCCAAAACTTAACGCAAAACTTATGTACATTAGAGTACAAACATCGAATATACAAAAGTTCTTAATTTTTCATACATCCAACCCGTGCCAAGCACTAGGGCGAGAACCATTACCAAAACAAAGAGCTAGACCAAGCTAGTCTATACCAAACTCTCATCCTTGCGTGCCTTCCCCTGTTAAGGAAAACAAAACTAAAGGGATGAGCTAAAATCTCAGTGAGATTCCGAACACATAATCAAATAAGCAATCCAATACATTAGACATAGAGCATCAATAATTCAAGAGACATTTACCATGGAAAGCGATATTAACACATACATTAAAAGGATACGGGCTCACAAGGAGTCATTTGTTCGTTTGTTCCTTCGTTCTCCTGACCTTTCCCCTTATTCCTCCGATCGTTTGAAAATGAAATTTTGTAAGTAAAACTCCTCGTTCGTTCGTTTATTCATTTCATTCACCCCCTCGTGGACGTTGGCCAGGCTCCACCAACCTACAAGGTAATACTCGAGTATACCAACGTTCATACCCAGGGTCACCATATCGCCCGACCGAATCCGCTTCTGACTCGAGTCGATCGGTAACGAAGGGCAGAGCCCAATTCAGCCAAAAGGCTTACATCATGCACAACTAATGTATTAATCATTAAATCATTTAAAATTTCACGTTTCATTTAGGTCGAGCGCAATAAAGTACACGCTCGCCTAGAAAATTTATTTTGAAAATCGTTGAAAAATTATAGACTAAGTAGACTCATATCTAGGAGTGGTTCAAAATTATCTCATATCTAAGTAGATATTATAGACTAAATGTTTTAATGAAATCCATGAAAAAGGGAGGACAAAATACTCAAGAAAACCCTAAACCACTCCTTTTTATTTGATAAGCGTAAGTAAACATTTGGAGTTTCCAATTGAAGAAGGATCATGTTTTAAGATGAAAAACGGTCATAGTATTTGCCAAACGAAAATATACAAATTCAAATAGAAACTTAGCCCTTGAGCAAAAATTTGGGCAGCACGCCCTTTGTATTTACCTATTTTTTCAGCCATTTATGGCTTCATTGTTTTCCTCAATCACTCCCAAAGTCACACACAATATCATCTCATTTCAATAGCCATTCCATAGGCTCAAAGTTATATACGTACAAAAATCAAGTTAATAACATGTGCGGAAATGAAGTTTAACAAAAGACAGATTTGACGGGTTTTGCGTAACGGACACATCCGAAGCTACGCTTATCATATTGGAATGAATTTATACCGTTTCGAAGTTGAGACAGAGGGCTATAATTTTGATGAAGACTACTTAGTCCAAATTCTAGTGTAACCTAGTCAAATTCCCAATTCCCAGAACCAAGTTCCAACTAATCAGCTAATTAATCATACTACCTTTAAATGGCCATATTGTAGGATACCAAAGTCCATTTAAGGCGTTCTTAGAGGCGTTGAAAAGCTAAGACAAAGACCTACAACTTTCATGAAGACCACTAAGTCCAGTTCTCTACCTAACTAGGTCAAATGTATCAAAACAACTCCAGATTTTTCAGTTCGAAATTCACTGCAGAAATCAACTAGCAGTCCTGCTTTATTCACTCATATCCCAGTACACACAACTCCAATTCAGGTAATTCCAAAGCCATTTGAAAGCTAAAATACAAGGATATAATTCTTAAGAAGACATCATCAACCAATTCGGTAATATTCCTGGTCAAACTAACCACTTACAGAGGCTGATTTTCATTTTCAGATAGAAACAGGGCAGCAGGAGTATTTTGATCTTTTCATAGGCTACATCGCTCTGATTGAGGTGAAATTTTGTAGGCGACTATAAAATATCATTCTCTACAACTTTCATGTTTTGTGATAAGGCTAATTCGGCCTCTAACAATGTGAAATAGAACCGGACAAAAGCAGTGCAGGTTATCATCCAAGCTGGAATTCATGCATTCAAGTGCTAATCTTCCACAAAACAACATCTAAAGCAACTAAAAACCACTAATAAGCAATTAATTGAAATAAAGAGGATGTTCTTGGTAAAATACTTTAAAACCACAAGAAAGGTAGGAGCTTAATCTTTCCTCCTCCAAAATAACTCCACCAACACCTTTAACCTTCCCTAATGATCACTTGTATGGTGTAGTTTGTGATTTGGTTGGTTGAAACTCAAGATTTAACCAAATTTGGAAGCTAGAACTTGAAGAGCTCTCTTGGTTTCTCTCTCACTAATTTCAGCCAAAGGAGACAAGAAAATGAATGAATTTTGGTCAAAAATCTGATTTTAGTAAAGTTACCAATCTTGATCAAAAGTCCAACTTCTAATAGCCTAGTGACACTTGGCTCCTTTTAGGGTTATAAACTTATCCTTTTGTCTACCAATGGTAATTTATCTAGCTAACTTTCAATTGTCTCCTAGCACCTTATAAAATAATATCACTTAATACAAAATTTCAACAAGTTGCCAAAATATAACGCATTTACCGCACTAGCGGGTCCCACGTCAATAATACACTTCAAATTAACGTACATTAACTCATATTAGGAAGATGATTTTAAAACTATACTTACTTGTAAAAATGCATAGAAAATTCAATATTTCCAAGGAAAATATAAAATATAATCAAAGAAATAAAATAATGCTGAGAAAATGTGAAAATTTTTAGGTCCTCACATTCCTCATAGGTCAAAGACTCGTCAAACTCAATATCCTCTAGCGACAAAATGTAGTCGGGTCTAGATGATATTTCTTGAGCTAAAAATTATGGAAAACATCACGAATTCGAGATAAACTGGCTGGTAATTCTAATCGGTAAACCACTTTTCCTACCTGTTGGAGTATACTGAAAGGTCTTATGTATCTTGGTTATAACTTCTTTTCTTTTTTCGCCTTGATCTTTTCTTTCAGTAGGATAACTTTAAGATACACCTTAACTTCTACCTCAAATTTCAAATCCTTTCTCCGATGGTTGGCATAGTTCTTTTGTCGATTTTAGGCTATTTGAAGCTTCTGAAGTATCATTTTTACTTTTTGTAGGCCTCCTTAACCCATGGTATTGTTGTCGGGTTTATAATCTTTCTCTCTCCTGTTTCATCGCAATGGATTGGTGATCTACATTTTCATCCATAAAGTGCTTCATATAGGGCCATTTGAATAAAAGAATGGTAACTGTTGTTATATGCAAATTCGATTAATGTCAGGTATTAGCTCCAACTCCCTTCAAAATCCATAATACGGGTTCTTAACATATTCTCAAGAGTTTGAATGGTTCTCTCCGACTGCTTATCTGTTTGAGAATGATAGGCTGTGCTGTAGTTCAACTTAGTTCTTAGAGTCTCTTGCAACTTCTGTCAAAATCGAGATACAAATCTAGGGTTCTATCGGATACTATACTCACTGGTACCCCATGTAATCTTACAACTTCATCCATATAAAGTTTGACAAGTTTTTTCAAAGAATATTTCATGTTAACGGGTAAGAAATGTGCGGTCTTAGTCAATCGGTCCACTATCACCCAAATCGCATCATGAACCTTTTGAGTTCGTGGTAATCCAAATACAAAATTCATCGTTATGTATTTCCATTTCTATTCAGGTATCCTAAAGGCTGTAACAAACTCGACGATTTTTTATGCTCGACCTTCACTTGTTGACACGTAAGACATTTTTAAACAAATTGAACAATATCCGATTTCATATTGTCCCACCAATATAAACCCTTGAGGTCCTAGTATATCTTGCCACTATCAGGATGCATCGTGTACCTAGAGCAATGAGTTTCTTCTAAAATATTCCTTTTCAATTTCTCATCTTTTGGTATAACAACACGATTTCGAAACCTTAAAATTTTATCGGAACCTAGGTTAAAATCGGGTAATTCTCCTTTTTTTACTCTCTACATCCACTGTTGTACTGTTGGTTTTTTCTTTTGACCCTCCTTAATTCGATCGAATAATGTTGATTTCACCATAATATTCCCGAAGAAAACTTTCTATGATTCAAGACAAAGGTTCCATTCACTAACATTTTCTAACAGGTTCCACTCTCTTATCGTCAGACCTGCTAGTTGAGTCTTTCGATTTAAAGCATTTGCCACAACATTGGTTTTTTCCGGATGGTAATTAATGGTATAGTCATAATTTTTTAAAAACTCCATCCACCGACATTGTCTCAGGTTTAGTTCCATTTGAAAAAATAAATACTTAAGACTTTTATGATCTGTATATACTTCAAACGTCACCCCATACAAATAATGCTGCCATTTTTTTAAAACAAACACAACGACTGCAAGTTCTAAATTATGAGTTGGATAATTCTAGTCATGAGATTTTAACTTCCGAAAAGCATATGCAATTACATTCCTATTTTGCATTAAGACACACCCCAATCCTTCTCTCGAAACATTTGTGTATACCGTATAGCTATTCTTCCTATTTGATAAAGCCAACACTGGTACCATGGTTAATTACTTCTTAACCTTTTGAAAACTGCTTTCACACTTAGTGCTCCAAATGAATTTACCCTGCTTTTTGGTCAAATCCGTTAGAGATCCCTCAATTCTTGAAAAATTCTTTATAAATCGACCATAATACCCCGCTAGACCCAAGCAATTACGAACCTCAGTAGGGTTCTTTGACCATTTTCACTTGGCAACAGTTTCTACTTTAGCCAGATCCAAAGTGAGTTCGTTTTTTGAGATTATATGGCCTAGAAATGACACTTTCTCTAACCAGAATTCGCACTTGCTAAACTTGACAAATAATTGGTGCTCTCTTAAGGTTTGCAATTCTATTATCAGGTGTTGTTCATTCTCCTCCTTTGTTTTAGAATACACCCGAATATCATTAATAAATACCACCATAAATCAATCTAAATAGGATTTAAACACCCGATGCATTAAATTCATGAATGTTGTTGGGGGGATTAGTTAATCCAAAAGACATCACTGTAAATTTGTAATGCCCATATCGAGTGTTAAAGGCAATTTTTGGTACATCCTTCTTAATTCTTAATTGATAATATTCTTGTCTGAGATCTAACTTAAGAACACTATAGCCTCTTGTAGCTGGTCAAATAATTTATCAATATGGGGCAAAGGATATTTATTCTTAACAGTCACTGCATTCAACCTCCGGTAATCAATACACAATCCCAAACTACCGTCATTTTTCTTAACAAAAAGCACTGGAGCGCCCCGAAATGACTCACTCTCATGTATAAATTTCCATTCTAGCAGTTCTTGCAATTGCAATTTCAATTCTTTAAGTTCAGCAGGCACCATCCGATAAGAAATTTTTGAGATGGAGTAGTTCCAGGTACTAGATCAATCTTAAAATCAATCTCTCTCTCTCTAGAGGTAATGATACTAATTCGTTTGGGAATATATCTGGATATTCACTTATTACCGGCATATCTTCTAGTTTAACCTTTTCTCCTGGAGTGTTAACTAGAAAAGTTAGATACTCCCATGCCCCATTATTTAGTAATTTTCTAATCCTAATTCCCAAAATAAGAACAGATGAGTCTAAAATACCCCTTGCGTCTAGTTTTAAGGTTCTCACCGAGTATACAAAACTCGACCACTTTCATTCGACAATCTACTCGAGCATGATAACGAACCAACCAATCCATTCATATAATAACGTCATAACCCTTAATGGCCAGACTTATAAGGTCGACTACCAATTTTCGCTAACCAACCCAAACGTCACAGTTCCTATACACCTCGTTAGCAAGTAAAGATTGGTTACCCGAAGGTGTTCTCACTTCTAAATCATATGGTAGCCTCTCGACCTTCACATCAATTCCACACATAAAAGTAGGGTTAACAAAAGAATGCGTTGCACCAGGGTCTATCAAAATCTTGGCCAAACGATGAAAAACAGCGATCGTACTTTCCATTACCTCCGACGACTCAGGTACTTGCTGTTGGTCCAGGGCATACACTCTGACTGACACACTTGGTTTGGTCTCTTCTACGGTGGTCGGTCTAGAGTTTGACCTATCTGTATGTTGGGTATTACTAGTAAGTAGACAGGTGGCGATTTGGTGCTCGGTACTTCTACACCATAAATACTTTCGTATCTTTCGCCAACAATTATTCTTAGTGTGATTGGATTTCCCGCTATACCCACAAGACAATCGAGGGGCTGATGTCTGGTCTCCTTGTAAGGCACCTTTTATCTGTCCCCTTCCACCTGGAGTTTCTCTTGGAGTAATTCCCCTAGGTGTCCTCGAAAATCTTCCACCGCTAGCTCCTTGATCTAGTTTAGGGGTGACATACCCCGATCACCTTGTCCCTTCCCCTAGTTTCCACTAGGCGCATCTCTCTTCTTTATATGAAAAGCCTTCACTTGCCCTCTTGCAATTTCTATCATTTGGATTTTCTCAAAAACCTCCGTGAAAGAATTAATTTGTGCTGCCGCCGAGATCTCCTGTATTTCTACATTAAACCATCGTACAAACCGCCTCACCCTCTTTTGCTCCGTAATTATCAATTCAGGAGCAAACTTAGATAATTTGGTGAACTGAGTCTCATGCTCTGATACGCTTAAGGTTTCCTGACATATATTAATGAAATCGTCCCCCTCTTTTCCTGGATTAAAGGCGGAAGATATTTCTCGTTAAATTTTCACACAAAATTCAACTAAGTCCATACTGTCCACTCTCTCTCCCACTTAACCCTAATTACATTCCACCAGATTCTAACTGGTCTCTCAAATTGAAATATGGCAAAGTTCACCTGCCATTCCTTGGTATAATTTAAGGTGGCAAAAATATTGATCATTATTTCCGGCCACCTCTTCGCTACTTTCGGGTCGGGTCCTCTAAGAAACTTAGGGGGAGAAAATTTTTGAAACCGTTATAGGGTCCTATCTACCTCTATTTCAAGGTCCTTAGATTAACCCTGCTACTCTACCAATCGAGTTAGAATGTTAGTCATTTGTTGGATCGCCGTCATTATCTTATCCTCTCCTTCAGCCCGAGGTTCAGGTTGTTGCTTAGTCGTCGTATCTCTCTCTTCTCTCGATTCTTGTACTTGTCTAACCCCACGTCCACAGCTAGAACCGCGTCCTCGACTAGTCCCATGTCACTGACTTTGCCTACCTTCATGCCTCTTTTGAAAGATAGACTATATGGGTATAAGCAAAAAAAAGTAATTATAAATCTCAATAAAAACAATTCCAAAATCATAAACTGAAAACAATATAATACATTTAAAATAAAACACTCTCTTTATATACATATCATAACAAGTCTCATACCAAGTCATGATATACTGTACATGCCAATCTAATAAATTCAACAACTTAGCAACCAAAGGACATAGAACAAAAGCAGGCGCTATGTATATCAATCTTAACACATCAATATCAAAAACAAAAGATGATGTGTCATCTCAACTATCCCTACCATATCCTAGCTATCTCGCACAACCCTCAAAATCCTAGATCCTTAACTTAATTAGTCATCGACCCAACCGATTCTGCCTCCTCCTCGGGTGCTACTAGTTCCTCCATAGGATCCTCTTCAGGATCACTAGGGGCTATGTTCCCTTGACCTTACTCGGCCAAGTTCACGTATATTACTTCCTCCACAAGTGCTCCACACTCGATTAAAATATTATCGGTTTGGTCCCTTACTTCCCTTACTATTCGAACAAGATGACTATTAGCCTCCCGAACTTGCTTTCAAAAGGCATTGGTTTGCTTCTGCTCCTCAGGAATAGAAGCCTTAAGCTCTCGAATCCTATCCCCTTGTATTCTTAGCACAACCTGCAGACGCTCAATCTCCGTCTAGTTTCGACGATTGGCACTAACCAACCTCCCTCTCTTGTCTGTTATGGCAAGGACCACCCTATCGAGATAGGAATAGGTCCACCAATAGTCACAGTGTCGGACCCTACGCCCTGGAGTCCACCGAAATACCGGCCTTCTTGGATGCTCCTGATAGCTAAGCACTCGTCGAGGTCGTTTGGCACTCCCACTCTCGCCATCTCCTTCCATTGCCTATAGTACAAGTAACATTAAGAGAATAAGCAATTCAAACAAGTAAAACTAAGTTAACCACCTATTCTCTAGAGTTTCACATTTACACATTTATATATAAACCATATCAAATATAAGTCATTCAATTCACCCAAACAATTTTAAATCTAGCCTTTGATACCACCAGTGACAACCTCACCTTTCCCTAGGACGTACCTCAGAGTTTAGCAGATCGCCTGCCCGACTCTCGCCAAGACTTATTTACTTTCTACTTCAAGAAAACAAATTACAACTTCAAAAGTAAATGAAACAACAGATCCCAAACTTGAAATGCACATTTATATTTATTTCTATCTCAAACGTTCATACATTCTCAAATATAACAAAAGATTCAGGTTCTAGATAACTTCCAACCCTAATCGAGTACTAGCATGAGTATAATCACAAAAGTAAAAAACTAGACGACACCAGCCTGTTCCAGCTTCACGCCTATGCTCATACCTCCTTGTAAGGAAAACAAAACTAATAGGGTGTACAAAAAGTCAGTGAGGTTCCAAAACATCATGCAATCCAAGTAACGAGTTAACCATTATATGAAACTTGAAATATCAAAGTAGCGAGTATAAGAGTTCATAAAAGTGAGTAATAACACTTTACATAGCAAATCATTCGGTATCCAACATTTCTAAGTAGAAGGATACAATCTCCTTCACGAGCAAACTCGGCCATAGCTTTACCAAGTAGTAGTTGACACTTCATCAACTTTCAAGTAGAGTAACCAGTCCAGTAGCGTTCTACTTAATTCTAATCTCCGTCCACCATTTAAACCCCCTATCGGGCTTGAATTTCACTATAAATAGTGGTGGTAATACTCGAACATACCAATTAGTCGAGAAGATAACACTCCACTCGACAAAGCATAATACTCGAGCATACCAATTAGTCGAGAAGATAACATTCCACTCGATAAAGCAATAGATCCAGGGTTCGTTATCTTATCGACCAGGCTCTTGCCGGCTCGAATCGAGACAGGGTTTTTGAAATTCCAGACAATATCCAAGCCATACACATATATATATCAAGTCAATTGTAACCAGTGCACAGCAATAAGTCACATTAGGGCAAGTGAGATAAAGTACATCCTTACCCTGTCAAACAAGTTAAGTACTGTTCAATCATATTAACAAAGCAATTCATTCAAGTAATAAGTTCCAGACATGTACTTGGAAACACTAATCAATGATTTACTGCTTTCCAAAACCAAGCTCAGGTTCAACTCCTTGGCTAGAGTCAAACCCTGGAAAATTCGTGCTCGCTTTTTGGTTTTGATAAAGAAACGATTTAAACATTTTAAGTTCACAACTTGGCCTAAGGAACTAAGAAATCATGTTTAAAGTGGTCACTACTTTCTCCTTATAAAATATTTAGATTTTGGCAAAAATTTCAACTTATATATCCCTACTAAGGGGAACTCAAATGCCCTAAGCAATCTAAGTGCAAATCAATCAAGAATCACTGTTCAAGTTCCGTTTCTGCTCGCTTGGACTTCAAGAAAAAAAACGGACAGAATTTCCTTTGTTTTTCCTAATTTTCCAACTATTTTCAAGGCTACATTTTCATTTCAAATCAACCCAAATCAATACCACAAGTAATGAGATAAATTCAATTCTCATACTAGCCATAAAATCATCCAATTAAAGCTCATTTCTAGGATATATACATCACAATATCAAAGTTAGAAAATTTCTCATTAAAACTGAAATTATAAAACTAAAACTGAAATTTTCTATGTAGAAGCTAAAAATTCACAATAAAACTACCAATCATTACCCAAGTCCATAACCAAACTTAATACCAACATATCGTGGATGAACAATATAAATCAAAGCTGAAAATCATAAATCCTAGGTTGAAATTTCACCAATCTTCACCAAATCTAGGTTATCATCCGTAAAATTTCAAATTTCAAGTCATATTCACCATAATTGGCAAAAATAAGAAAGAGAAAAGAAGTTGTTCAACTTGTACCTTGTGAGGACCCGAAAAATTAGGGTGTATTTAATTTTATTTCTTGGATTACATTTCTTTACTTTAACTTATTTCCTTAATTTTCTCAATATTTTATAAGTGAGTCAAGTTTTTAAATCATTTTCCTAATATAGGTGAGTTCATGTTAAGTTTGAAGTGCATTATGGACGTGGGACCAGCTAGTGCGGTAAGTGCGATAAATTTTGACGATTGGGTGAAGTTTTGCATAGCCGAATATTACTTATAAGGTGTTAGAGGTTGGCAAGACAATTTAGTGATTGGAAGATAACAAGATGAGGATTAATATTGGCTAAACATTTGTCACCAAACTCTTGGACCTTTGACCTTGACTAAAGACTTTCTTACCTTTTGAATGAAAACAAATTTTGACCAAAATTCTTCCATTTCTTCCAAGCTTTAGCCGCCCATATGGAGAGGAAATATCAGCCATCATCTTCTTATCCTTAGCCGAAATGTTTGACTAAGCAAGAGAGAAGAAGGAAAAAAAAAACAAAAGCAAGGAAGAAAGGTTGGAATAGGCTACCATTGACCAAGACTAGTTTTAGTCTTTATCTTCGAAGCAAATTTGACCACAACATTTCATTCTTTTCTTATCTCCTAGCTGAACCATATGGAGCACAAAAACTCTTCATTCTTTTCTTGAAGCTGGCCGAACCTCAAGAGGAGCAAAACCAAGCTAGCTAAGTCCATGTTTTCCTTTGATTTCCTTCACCAAATCTTGAGAGATTTCTTTTAATTACCAAAATTTACTTCGATTAACTTTGCATCTAAGGTGATAGCAAGCTAAGGGTGGAGTATTTTGAGAAGGAAAGGGGTTTGCTTTGCTTGTTTTCAACGTGTTGGAAGGTATAATTATTAGAAGCTCCTTTTGTTCTTTAATCTTGTGATTAAGTTGTTGGATAACTTGATTTTGATTGATTTTATGGAGATTCTTGCAATTTTAGGGTTGGGATGATAAATTTCAGTTTTATTGATAATTTTCCAGCTTTTATATAAGTCATTTCATGTTTGATTTGGCATGTATATGATTTGTAGAAGCTAGTTTAGTGTTAAGGTGAAATTTCTAGCTTTTAATTGCAATTAGTGATGGTGATGGTTATATGCAAAGTTAACTTAAGAAGTAAAATTTCAGCTTTATAATGTTAATTTGCAATACTAGACTTGAGAGTTATGGCCATGATTAACCTTGATATGTTGTGTTTAAGCTATGGTATGAAGTTGATGATAATTAGTGAGGCTTTAGTAGGTGATTTCTTGTTGTTTTGCATGAAGTTGTGTAATGTGACCAAATTTGGTACAAAACAGGGTAGCTAGAGCAGTGTTGGGAAATCTGTTGTATCTTGGTGTAGGAAAGTCAAAATGAGTCTTGTTTAATGCATTTGAAACTAGATTCATAGGGCTATAAACCGTGAAAATTTCAGACCCTGGTTCTGTCTCTGTGATTTATGGTGATTTTGTAAGGTTTGATAAATTTTGAGACTGTTCTGCCTTAGTTTTGTAGTTGCTGTATTGTATAGTTCAAATCTAATTGGTTTGTGGTCCGAATCATGTAAAGTGACCTTCTAGAGATACGTAGCTCTTCAAGCTACTTTCTTGTGTCAAAATTTGGTGATTTTTGGACTTACACAATCCCTGTTTTGTTTTTTCCAAAGTTGGTTGCTGGAGTTGAAAACTTTCTGTTCAGAGAGGTCTTAGAGTCATTTGAGCAGCAAATTTGTCCATCGTTTAGGTCAAACCAGCTCTTGCTAAAAACATGAAAGTTGTAGGGAATTGAGTTATTTTTTTCCTAGAAAGTTCCAGGTCAATCGGAGCACTGTAACTTATGAAATGACTAAAATGCCCCTGACTGCCCAAATGCCCAGTTTAACCGACAGTTTTCTGTTTTCTCTGAGATTTCAATTTTTGACCTTGAAGATGCAAGAACTGGGTGTCAATGTCTTCATAAGAAATACAGGGCTCTGTCTTAGCTTCAAAACACCATAAAAATTGCCATGATCCAATAAGCCTAGCTTCAATTGTGACTAAAATGTCGAGAGATGTCAAACCTGCTGCTTAACTATTTGTCTTCGAAACTAGGTTCTAGCTTCTAGCTTTGATTCGAATGGTTGCATTGCTCGAATTGACTTATTTTTGAATGCCATTGAGCCGAGTTGAAGAGCTATTATGTTAAGCTTATTTATGTACTGAATTGGGTTGAGTTGAGGAAAAAAATGAAGCCATAGATGGCTGGAAAATAACTAAATACAAAGGGCATGCCGCCGAAATTTTCACTCGAAGGTTAGGCGTGTGTACTCGCAACTTGAGCAAAGATTTGAGGTCGAATTGTACTTGGATTGTTTATGGCATTCGAGTCTTCTTTCATAAAGGAATATAAGCTGAAATTTGGCCCAAACTCGTATCCTTGGAAAAATGAAAGTAGTGACCACTCGAAATATGTTTTCCTCGTCTTTTAGACTCAAATGTGAATTCCAAAGTTTTAGTTGCTTCTTTAGCAATACCAAAAGAGCGAGCATGAATTTTCCAGAGTTTGATACATAACATGAATCCTATCTAAATGAGTTTCATTTACTTGATTTTCTTGAAACGAAACTCCTATGTTTCGAACCCTAGTTGATTTCAAACTTTTAAATGATATTGTATCACAGATTTGGACTCCAACCAAGGAGTTACCCCTGAGAGTGATTTTGAGAATCACTAAATCTTTGGTGAGTGCTTCCAAATAACTGATTGAACTTGACACTTGTTTTCAATACTTGGCCAATGTGATCGAATGATATGTAATTGGTATGGTCGGACAAGGGTGTACTTTATCGTACCTGCCTTAATGGGATATGTACTTGTTTATTGTTGCAATTGACTTGATATGCTTGTACTTGACTTGTAAGTGTTGAACGGCAGCATGTACCACACTCAATCCGAGTGGGAGGTACCTCTCATTCCTGTCTCCGTACTTTTATCTTGATTCAGTCGATTGGAGATATTATCTCATCGAATTCTTGGGAACCCAAACCTTTCTGGCTAGTTAATCGAGTTGAGTCGGCAAGGGTTTGGTCTATTAGATAATGAACCATGGGTATTTAGTGTTGTCGAGTGGAGTGTTATCTCCTCGACTAATCGATATACTTAAGTATTACCACCAGTGTTTAGTTGGTGTTCGGGCCTGGTAAGGGGGTTGAATGGTAGACGGATTGGTGTGACTGGACTGGTTACGTTCCTTGAAAGTTGACGGAGTGTCAACTACTACTTGATCAAACTATAGTGAAACAACGAAAATTTGGCTCTGAAGAGCCATCTGTATCCTTAAACGTTGATTGTTATTCGTAGTGTTATTGTTTCTTTTAGAAAAAAAGAATTTTACACTCGCTCATTTTGAAATTTGCTACTTGAAGTGTTATTGTTCGCTTTTATGAATTTGTTATACTCACTACTTTGCTACCTTGATACTTGTACTTTTAAATAAGGGTCAACTTGCTATTTGGAACCTCACTAAGCTTTTAACTCATTCCACGCCATTTGTTTTCCTTACAGGGTGTACAAAAGAGGGCGTGAGACTGGTACAGGCTAACATAGTCTTATTTTTTAAAAAATTTTGCGATTGTACTCGCGTTAGTGCTCGATTAGGACTGAATGTATCTGAAACTCATATCTTTTGATATATTTGGAATTGTACGAATGTTTGGAATCGAAATGAATGTATTCGTGCATTCCAAACTTTGGAGCTATTATTTCATTTATTCTTGAGATTGTATCCTATTTTATTTGAAGTGAGTGATTGAATCTTGGCGAGAGCTAGGCAGGCGGTCCTCTAAACCCTGGGGTACACCTCTGGGGGAAATGGAGTCATCACATACCTTCAACCCCTTGAAGAAAGTGAAGAACCAAGGCTTTCTCTCCAAAAAACACCCTCCACTACAAGCTTCCTTGCTCTCTTGGTGCTAGTTTATTCGGTTTAATTTTATGATTCCAACTCAAACAAGGCAAGAATCAAGATGAAGTTGGTGATTTTTCTTCTCTCTTTTCCTTTCCAAACTCTCGGCCAAGACAAGAAAGAAATAAAGGAAAGTTTAGCCAAAAGAAAGATAAGAAGAAAAAAAAGTCTCCTGGTTAAACAAGCTTAGATCGTCGACACTTGGCAAGGCCAAGTTTTTCCACTTTTTTTTTCTTTTCTTTCCTTCCTCTTGATCAATATTTTCGGCCAACTTAGGGTTAATTTTGGGGAAGATTAAATGAAATAAAAACAAGGAGATTAGAGAAAGAAAGTATTGGTCATATGGTGTACTCAACTAGTAACAAACGGCGCACATCGATTCACGCTGTAAGAACCCTCACTTTAAAATATAAATTGTCATAGACTACTTGCCTTGCCCTAAGATTAAATCACTTAAAATATTTCCTTGCTTTGCATTACATTACCTTTTATTTGAATTGAAATATTTCCTGGACATGGCAATTTATTTTTATCCCATTAGATATACTTTGACCAAATGTCCTTTTATTTGTGGTTGGGACTTTATATAATAGTTTAGAGGTGTTAAATAGACATTGGAACATTTGGAAGGTAGAAACTTCATTGGTCAAAAATTAAGGGAAAAAAGGGCCAAGATTGGGCCATGTGGCCAAACCCTAGTCACACATCTTATTTAAGAAATTTATTTTTTAACATAACAATTTAAGAATTTTTTTTAAATCTAAAGAGAGAAAACCTTGTTAAAGTTGTAAACTTATAAACTTACCCAGTGACTAGTCTCAAATTCCAAAGATGCACTTCTATGGATTTGATTCTAGTGGTACCAACCAAAACCTCTTCAAGTGTTAAACTTGTATCACCAACTTTGTGTGCACCTGTATGAACACAACGGAGTTAACAATGAACCAAAAAAATAAAAAATAATCACACCATGTATTTCTCAAACTCAGTAGAATTTTTGAAAAAATTTTGATAGTTTCTCCACTATAAATAGGCTAAAACTCCTTACCAACCAATCCAATTTTCCAACTATCAATGCACAACATAACATTCGTAAGTCGTGACCAGTGGCATGACTTCATCATATTCCTAATAAAGGCACACCAATGAGCCATGCTATGATAGAAAAAAAATTAAAATATACCAGCTCATAAAGTGGAAAAAATATTGTCTTCAAAGAACTTAGTAGAGGGGAGGAGAACCAAGGAAAGAGAGAGAGAGAGAGAGAGAGAGAGAGAAACGAGCTGTGATGGAATTTAGAAATGCAAAAATTAGTTTGAACAGGGATATACTCGTACTTGCAATCAAGAACTTTGAATTTTAAAAGTGGGATACAATCACAATGACCTGTTTTCATCTGTTGACCATTTATTGATGATTAGGCAGAAAGAAATCTTGGTGATTCAATAAGCAAGAAACAGGTGAGTTTCTTTATAGATCATCATGTCAACTACTAAACAAATTAAAGCATTGATATATAACCATCAAATTACATAGGAGTTAATTTAGAAACAAACATTAAGAATCTATTTAGTATATATTGAGCTCATTATGATTATTTACATTTTCAAAATTGTAAGTTCTGGTTTTAGAAGTCTCATGGTACCTTATGTCCTTTGAGAGGCATTTTACATGCTGGAAGATGGCATGTGAAAAAGAGAAGACACATCATCATTGTGTTACTCTCTTCCTGGAGTAAAAGTACTAAGGCATTCATTACTTGGATAGTAGACAATTTTGAGTTTGGACTATTTATTGAAGCCTATGAAGATTAAATAATTTCCACAAACATTGTTTAGAGATATTTTTACTGTCTTTGGTGGCGTTTGTGGAACCTCAAGTGTGTTAAATGGATGGGAGATGATGGATCTAAAGTAGAATTCGTCATCTTAGTTTGTACTGCACCCCAACTTGGTTAATAATTATAGTGGTTGAAACTTCATACATATTTCCATGGATTATTACTTAAAAAGTTTATATGAGTCAAAGAGATCACATTCCTCGCTATTTGGTTTATTTTCAGTAGTAATTGGAACTATATCACTCTTTGACTATGGATTTTCTCTTTGTTAATATATATATATATATATATATATATATCGCAAGCTTTACTTCACTAAATTGGTTTGAAAACATTTATTTTTCGGTAAAGTCACTTATGCTTTTTGTTACAAAAACCAGAAATGAGAATTATATTTCCTTTTCTTTTTTGGAAAAGGAGTCTCAAATAATCTTTTACTTCTTCTCTTTGAATTCTTATGGACAGAATTTAGTAGCATGTACCCAAGTTGAGGAGACACTTTTCAAAACCAAAATGAAGCATCAAATGATACCCAACCATCATGCAACTGGATCAATGAGAAAGTTATATTCAATAAAAATAGTCACTTTCGTACTTAAACAAGAAAAAAACTCAACTTGAATGCATCAATATAGACATTAATTGCATTATAAATAAATGGACAACATAGTAGAAGAGGGAAAGGTAGCCAACGTTAAGAACTAGAAATTATGCCATTGTTTCTGTCGCTTTTTAGAAACTAATCTGCCATTCTCAAACTGAAACTTTATGACATTAGAATTTCTTCAAAAAAGTGACCCTTGTACTGGTTGTATGCCCCAATCCCCAACTCTTACTTCTACTAAGCTTGTGAGCTTTCCCATGGTTGGTGGTCTGAATAGATTTAAAAAATAAAAATAAAAGCATAGAAGCTTATATTTCAACCCTTACAAATAGCTATGGATTCTCACAAAACCTACCTCAAGCACGTTGTGATGGATGGAGCAGCCCCGCTGTTTGCGCGGTCAATATTTTGAACCTTTCCGGCGATGGAGTCAATTTTGCAGCTATTGGAAAAAGTTGCTAAAAAACTGGAACTTCCTTGAATGTTTAAAAGCTAATGATGGATGCTAAGTTTATAATGACTTAATCTTGGTATTGGCCTCAATTTCATCTTCATTTTGGTGTTCCCAAATTTGAAATGGCCTTAGGGTGTTAGGGGGTTAGAAGAAGCTACTCTATTTTGAAGATGCACAGCTTATTTGGGAAGATAGCTTGCAAAGCTCGCATTTGCCCTTTTATCTTTTTATTTTTTTTAAAACCAAACACCTTCATCATTTTTTTCCCAAAAACACTAACCTCATATTTGTCAAATGCAAACTCCTTAAATTTGCATTTGACAAATGCCAAGATCCTAGAACTCCAAAAACAACCCCTCTTATAGAACAACTTTTTTTTTTATAACAATTTAAGAATTTTCTCAAGAAGTTTGATAGCATTCCTCAAGCCAATAACCAACCAGGCAAGTATCCATTGATTGTACTTTCTGTCTTGCTTCTGAGTGAACTTGATTCGAGGGGCAAAGGAACAACTTGAGGTGAAAATCTTGCCAATCTCATCCTAATATTTTATCCAAATTGGTAATAATAAAATAAGAAAAAATGATGAGACTTTAAATTTCTCCAACTTGGCACATGACCTGAACATTAGTTGGATGACCACAAACCAGCCAATTGCAATATGACACGTCAGCCAGATGACTAAACTTTTTGACAAATTGCATCCACTCTTAGACTTTATAGGTTGAAGATCAAGGGTGTGAAGATATCAAGGTACAGTTTTGCCATTTTCCTCCAAAAATTTGGATTATAGAATCAATTTTTTGAGATTACGTTTTCAAAAACTTCCATAATTACCTATTGATCAATTTGATGGCATTTCGAGAATAACTCTGCACTTAGACATCCCAATGACCTGATTTTTGACCCATTGGAAAGTTGATTCAATTGACTATAACATTTGTTTTTAATTCAAGAGCTAAATTAGCATGTTTCACTAAGATATTTCTGTCTCAAATTAAGGGTAAAATAGACCAAATTATGTCCTACTAGGGATTCCTTTTCCTAGTCGATTTTCAATTCTTTTCATCTATAAAAGAGAGCTTTATGGACAAATTCTAGAGAGCTTGAGGGATATTTTGGAGTCTATTGATAATGTTGATCTCAAATAAAATTATTTTCAGTAGTAGTGTTGGTTAGAGTAGTTTCTCTTCTTATTTCTTCTAGTTAGGTTAGAAGAAGATAGAGCTCTTCACCTATATAGGAATAATAGTACCTTTTCTTTTCTCTTTTAATTGATTCCATGTTGTTTATTTCTTTATTGTACTCTTGACTTTTAATATGTCTAGCTAAGTTTTTTGTTTTTTGGCTAACCCCGTTCACGGGGAGGGACGCCACCCCCGCTTTTATTCATAAACCTCAAAGTACAAAGAAAGCCAATAACAATGTTGCTTGCGTTAGGGGGTTCGCACTCTCCTAACAGAAGGAGCTCCCATGCTATCTAGGCTAATTCCTCCGCAAGCCAGCCTCGGCCATTCATTCCAATGCTCATAGAGCTTAACAGCATGGTGGGGGTGTGCTACCCCAACATTAGCCAAAGTATCTGTCACCTTATTTGCCTCTCTAAAATAATGGAAAAGCCTAGGGGGATCTCCTGCCAGCTTCCATATTTGCCGGACCTCCAAGCGGATATGCCAAGGATAGTGAAGTCGGAGTTGAAGAATCCCCACCAACACCAGAGAATCCAATTGAATGCTAACATTCGTGAACCCCTTTTGAACACATATCCGAAGCCCCATTAGAAGAGCCAGCGTTTCTACCTGGAAGCTAAATGTCACTTCCAAAAAAGCCGAAAATCCCACCAAGGGGCACCCCGATGGATCCTGTAGCACTCCTCTACCACCACATGGCCCAAGATTACTCCTAGAGCAGCCATCCGTGTTCAAGGTAAGTGCTCCCATTACAGCTGGTTCCCAACAAACAAGTTTGATCTCGAAACGCTGCCCCGACTGAGACGACCAATCACACAACTGCAAAAACAACCAAGCCCCAACATACTGCTTGAACTGCCCTTCAAGAAGGAATGTGGTCTCCAGAAAAATATCCTGGCAAATTGAAGGGGGATGCGGTTGAATACCCTCAAAGACTGCTCTATTCCTAGCCTTCCAAATATGCTAACAAAGTATGCTCGGGAGAGTATGATAAAGAACCTGCTGCCTTTCCGAGCTAGGCCCCGCCAACCACCAAGAAGCCAAATGGCCCCGCACCTACGGGACTATGCTAGAGATGCCACACAAACTCCCAAAGAATGCCCATATTGCCATAGCAACCTTACCTGTGGCAAACACATGCTCAATGGACTCCGCTGCCGGGGAAAGGCAACATACACATTTTGACGGGACATGAAACCCAAACGTACAGAGCACGTCATCCAAGGGCAATCGACCCATTAGAAGTTGAACCATGAAAAATGATACCTTGACGGGGGTTGGACGCTGCCAAACCCTAGAGAGCATGACTGAAGCATTGCCGACATGCCGTACCTCATGATAGGCCGAGGCTAACGAAAATTTCTCAAAACTCTCCAGCATCCACACCACCTCATCAGTAGAATGTTCAGTGGGGACCGGCTTCCCCAACACAAAAGACATCATATCCCGTGGAAGGAACTGAGCCAGGAGATGAGCATCCCAGTGACCCTGGGAAATAAAGTCGCAGAAGGATAGATGTGAGACCACTGGAGTTTGAGAAACAATGCTCCACTAGTCTACTACCCAACCAATTATCATACCAAAAATGACACGACCCAACTTGTACCAACCATAGCATGGATAGCTCAACCTAGCGGCTGATGTCCAGCATCTGTTTCCATGTCGCTGAGGCAAACGGCTTACACTCCGCTTGGCAAGAATGAATGCCTCGACAATACTTTGCCTGCATGAAGGAAACCCACAAGGACGACCTGGTCCGGAACTGCCACCAGAGCTTGTAAGAGAAAGCCGTATATATCGCTAAGCCGACAAAACCCCGCCCCTCCCTCCTCAGGCGGGAGACAAAGCTTAGTCCAGCCAATCCAATGATACCTTGATCCCTCCTTTGAAGCCCCCCACAGAAAGTTGGCACAGGTTCGCTCGATAGCCCGGAACACAGCCTTGGGAATTACTGCCGTAGATAGCAAGTGCATCGGAATAGCGGACAGAACATACTTGATCAAAGTGATCCTTCCCCCTGACGATAAAAACTTAGTCTTCCAAGACACTATTTTCCCCGGGACCTTCTGACACACCTCAACAAAGTAGGCCACCTTACACCTGCCGACATATAGGGGAAAGCCTAAGTAAGCCTAACCTAGCTAAGTTATTCGTATCCAATGTTAGGTGAAATCAATTGTTGTTTGATCATGATTTTGCATTGTTGATTGATGAATCTTATATGCTTGCAATACATATAAAAACTACTATTCTACTAGTAGGAAATAAAACAAGGCAAACTAGTTTAGGACATTCAACTATTTCTACCTATCTCCCATAAGAAGAAATAAAAATTCAAAATAGAAAATCAAATTATTACAACTTCACCTTTTAAAATTACTTTAGAAGAAAATAAAATTCCAACTAATAAGGATTTTAAGAAAATTATTCAAGAAAATAATGATGCTACTAATCAAGTATCACATACTACAACTAATCAATTAAAAGACTTAAATAATTTAAGACCCACTATTCCTACTAATAAATCTCCACAAGTAGATCCAAGTAAACCATTATTCAAACCTTTTGACCTACCAAAAACTGTTAAATTACCAAATTACTCCGACTTAATGAAAACAATTTCTGACAAATTAGCTAAATTAGATCTTCAAGAAAATTCTAAAAATCAGAATCTTCTAAACAAATTAGTGTATTATCCCAACGTAAATCAAATTTAGATGACCTTATAAATCAATTTCAAGAAAAACTTTATTTTATAAACCTATTTTCAAAATAAACAAAATTCGATCTACCCAATCTCATTCTTTTCTGTCTCGGACATATCATGGAAGAAATTTCTATCCTAGACCCTCTTTTCCAAACATGCAATTTGAAAAAACTCATTTACACCAATCTTACTAGTACATGGGTGAATCAATTTATGAATAGAATATAGATGGTTTAATTGAACATCAAGTATACAAATACTTCAAAATATGGATATGACCTCAAGTTCATTAAAAATAAGGACATAATGATAGAGAATGTGCACAACTTTTAATATCTGGATTTTTGGGAATGTTAAAAAATTAGTGGGATAATTATTTAGCTTAGGAAGAGAAATATTGGATATTAACAGCAACTAAAAATATGGTAGCTTACTCTGTTAGATCTAGTACACCCCAAGAAGTGCAAGGTCAAGAAGTGGTAATGACAACAGAAGAACCAGACTCTATTACAACTTTAATATATGCCCTTCATAAACATTTTATAGGAGATCCAAAAAAATTACAAGATAGAAACTTAGAAATCTTAGTAAACTTAATGTGTCCAAAATTACATGAATTCAGATGGTATAAAGATATGTTCTTACCTAAATATTTTTCCAAATTGATTGCAATCATTCACATTAGAAAGAAAAGTTTTTGGCGAGATTAGCAAAATTATTTACCAAAAAAGTAAGGCAAAGAATTAGAGAAATACATAATGGAGAAATGCCTTGCGTGATAAATGACTATTTTGGGCTAAATTTGGATGACATTTTATATTACTTTTAGTCATTTTTTAAATATTATAAGAAGAAAATGGTCCATTTTTGCTAGAATTAGTTCTACTTAGAGCTTAAAGAAGAATTTTGTCCCTTATACTTGCATATTTTTTATTATTCTTATAAGAGTTGGAAATGGACTTCATTTTGGACAAGGAATAAGCTTATATTATAATGATCAAATTCTAATGTTTGCAAGGATGACGTGTTTCAAAGGTGGTTCGAGTCTCTGGAAAAAGAAAATGAAGAAACTTATCGAAAAAGAAAGTCGACTTGAATCCCTCTGAAGAATCTGGCTAATTTTTGGAGGGATTATTTAGAGGGATTCAAAACAAAATGTTTTGGAGAAACAGGGAATGAATCTAGCCAAAATTGGAGGGATTATCAAAGGGATTCTTGTCAAACTTTTCTTGTCAAACTTTGCGGTTTCAACTTGCGCAACTTGATTTCAACTCTATCATTTCACACCTTCATTTTGGACAAGAAATGAGCTTATATTATAATGATCAAATTCTAATGTTTGCAAGGATGACGTGTTTCAAAGGTGATTCAAGTCTCTGGAAAAAGAAAATGAAGAAACTTATCGAAAAAGAAAGTCGACTCGAATCTCTCTGAAGAATCTGGCTAATTTTTGGAGGGATTATTTAGAGGGATTCAAAACAAAATGTTCTGGGGAAACAGGGAATGAATCTAGCCAAAAATTGGAGGGATTATCAAAGGGATTCTTGTCAAACTTTTGCGGTTTCAATTTGCGCAACTTGATTTCAACTCTATCATTTCACACCTCTTGAGGGACAATTTGTAAAAAATTTGCAGCTGTAAAATGGAGATTATACCAACAATTCTTGACTTTATTTCTTCTATAATGATGAGCTTTAACTTTAAACCAAAATTGTTGACCAATTGGAGCTATGTTCATGATAGGGTATTCTTACTAGACTGCAAATTTTAAAGCCAAAATTGTTGACCAATTGGAGTTATGTTCATGATAGAGTATTCTTACTACATTACAAATTTTAAAACCTTATTACCGTATTTTCGCAAGTGCATAGTTTGTTTATTAAGTATAGAGATAATAGGTATCAATCTCATGGGGACGTAGAATGGAGCAATTGCTTGAGTTTAATTATTTGCTTCAATATCTAGACAATAAAAGTTTAAGGAAGTAAAAACCAAGAAAGTTAACTAGGCAATAAAATCGATCATGGAAGTTGTTAGTTTAGATGACACAACCGGCCATATGATATAAGCAATAAATATAAAATTGGCTATTAAGAGGTAAAACCAACTTAGGCAGTATGTTGCAAGAAAATAAATAAAAATAAAGAACAAGTTAGATTAGGATTACTTTTAAGATTAAATAAGAGGATCCCAAGGATTAGAATCCCTTATTGTGTCAAGCTTATAAGTTAATTAAGGTGATTATACTCTATGCTTCCACGATTTATCAAGAAATAACTTTCAAATAGATGTTATTTTTTCACCAGTGAACATTAACTCCTTTGAGTAGCCTTTATTTTACCTATTTTTAGTTAGGTTTTAAGTTAAGTTTTTGATGTGTTTCAAATTAAAATGAAAGAATTGAATTCCTTTATAAATTATTTTTCATACAAGTAGTGTTTCTTAACCAAAACATGCAAAAGTGTTTTTTAATATTCAAATTAATATTGATTTGTAGGTTTTGGTAGCATATGAAGAGATTCAAGTCAAAAGGAGTTTTATAACTTTGACACATTGAGCTATATCTTGAGTTACAAGTATCAGATTGATGTGATTCTTAAGCCATTTTGAAGATAAAACATAGCTCTACAATTCTTATAAGATATCGAAATCCAGTTCATTAAGTTTCCTAGTCAAAAAGCTGAAATACAGTCAGTAAAATTTTTTGTCGAAAGCCAAAATAAAGCACCGGCTAGCCAAGGGTATTTGATAATATATCAACCTACAGAAATCCAAATGAGATGATTCTTAATGCATTAGAAAGATAATTCAAAGAGATACAATTTTATGTTTTGTACAAAAGGTAATTCGACTTCCATCATCAAGAAAATTATAGTTGAAATTGGACCAAAAATAAAGCAAAGTTGAGTTTTGAGCTGCATGTGCAGAACTGAAGACAAAGAAGATTCGCGAGGCAGATCCATGAGGCACATACCTCGTGGATCCATGAAACGAAGCTGTAGCTTCTTTTGTAACTTGCACTCTATTCACATAAACTTTTTTGGCCAATTCCTCTACAAGAAAAATGGGTGGAACCAACTAAATTTGAGTTGGAGAAGAGAAAAACAACTTTGTGATTACATATGAGAACATCTTCTCTTCCAAAACATCTATAAATATCCCTTGAATTTCATTCATTTGAGCATGAATGCTAACAAGAATAGCTTCTTGTAGTGTGAAGTAGAGTAGAATAGAAGTAGAGATAAGAGTAGTTTTAACTCTACTTTCATATTGAAAGTTTCTTTCTTAGTTTAAAAGCTTTGAGAAGGAGGTGAGAAACACTCCTGTATCAAGTTTATTTGAGAGATCAACTTGTTAAGGAATTCAAGAATTCAAAGTTCAAGACATTGAATGAGAATTCTTCTTCCCAAACTTTGTCTCTTATTCTTATTTGCCATGCTTTGTTGCATATTTGTTTCATACTTAGATGTTTTTAATATGATGTCTAACAAATCTTTTTCATATTCTAGGGTGAAGATGAACTTGTTATAGTTTTGATTTGAAATAGTTAGGGAATAATTATGCTCTTTCATGATTTGTTAGTTTGAGAACTTGTACTTATTCTTTATAGTTATTTGGCCATCAACTATGAATGATTTGATAAAGTTGAGCAATGAAAGTTGCCTTCTAATAGATCTAAGTTCTTAACCATTAGCCTTATTCTCACGAAAGTTGTGAATAATGGTTGGTTGGATTTATGCAATAACTTCACTGAACTTATTTAACTTGTTTCTTACTTTTTTTCTATGAAAATAGGTGAAGGATGATTCAACAAGATAAAGAAATCAGCAAAAGCAATTTCTAGATAAATTAGCCAAAGTGATTTCTCTTAAGTGTCCATTGGCGAAAGTAAGGACATAAAATTGGAAGGTGTTCCTTAACAATCATGAAAGCATAAGCATAATCATCTTAACTAACTTCTAATCTTGACATAACAAGGGATTCTAATCTCTAGGATCCTCTCACTTCATCTTTAAGTAATTCTAATTTAACTTGTCTTTATTTTTATTTACTTTCTTGTAACCTACCACCTGTATGGTTGGTTTTATCACCTAATGGCTATTTTTACATTATTTGCTTATAACTTCTGATAAGAGCTAAATTTGTCTTCTTTTGTAATATGTTTCATATTAGTTTTGAGTCCATTTGTAAGATCAATTGGTATAAATTGTCCATTTTGTGCCACTAACTGGCACTTTAAGCTAATAAATGGAATAGTTATGATTTTTGTCATTTACATGCAAAATCTCTTTTATTTTGTAGGTAAAATGATCAACCTTAATTGGAACTAAAATGAGCAAGGATTCAAAACTAGAAAAGTCATAACATTGGCTAACGGAAGTAGTGCAAGGAAGGATTGAGCGTCAAAGAAAGAAACAAAAACGAAGAAAGGAAGGGAGACAAATCGCGGGAGAATCCATCCACGGTTTGTGGCCAGACCTTCAATTTGTGTTGCGCTGCTCAATCCCTTGGAGAATCCCTGCAGGGATTCGCTCTAGGGATTCATGGTGGTTGCAACTTGTCAACTTGCATGGATTCTTTTTTTCTTCATCTTGACAAGACACAAAAAAAAAAACAATTGTACATCATCTTTTGGGAGATCTAGGAGCTTCTTTTTCTTGATTTTTAACAAGGAAGAAAGATATAATTAAGGAGAGAGAAGGTTGGACAAAAAAAGAAGAGAACTTTTTCTTCTCTTTTCTCTCAAGTTTAGTTTAGACATAGTTTTACATCTAGTTTTCATCTTTTCTTGGAGAAGAACTTGGAGAACTATTGATATATTATGTATTTTTGATGGCAATGAAGATGAATGAAGCTTAAAGATCTTGTTTCTTCATTTGAATAAGCATTTCTTTACTCTCTTTGTTGTGTCGATAATGCATAGTTACCTTGAAAACATGAGCTTTGTTGTTGAATTTATTATGTCTAGTTAAATCTTTTTGTTCTAGGGGTAGATGAAGTTATTTGTACATTGATTATGGTTAGATCTAGTTGATTATTGCTAGATCTTGTACTTACTAGTTCTCTTATTCTTGTTTTAACACTTTTGAATGCTTGATCACCATTTACCAATTATTTTAGTTGTTGTTAATATATAAGAATAGTTAACAATAATGAAAATAGAATACATGAGCTTAAGGAGTAGGCACACGAAAGTAGTGGTGCACTTAGGTGGATGTTTACGACATTTCTTGTGTTTGATCGAGTTTATATTTGAGATTTCACCACGAAAGTAGGGAAACTCTAGTGCAGGCTAAGTTCAGCTTATTGGCGAGAACAAATTCTGATGGCTTGAGTGAAATGCATCCTTAGCAAAACAAGAATATTAGTAGTAATTGGTTATTTCATTCCTTGTTAGGCATATTTAGTTGATTCTATACCCTAAGACACTTGTGTTTAATTGAGTTACTTCAAGTTGTTAACTTGCTTTGTTTTACTTTAGCATTTTGATTGATTAAACAAGCTAAAATTCTTGGTAAATTTAGATAATAGGGTGAGCTAAAAACCTTAGTAATTCAAAAGTGGTTCTCTAGGGATTCGACCTTATTTCCCTGTACTACAATTCACGACCCATGTACTTACGGTCAACGAGGAGATTAGAATTAAAATTAGAGCACAGGTATAAATCTCGTCAAATTTTTGGTGCCGTTGCCGAGGAACCACTACAATATTAGGACTAAGTGATCTTTATTAGACTAAATATTGTGTTATATTATGAATATCTTTTAGTTAGTTAATAGAGTAGTTTGTTTATTCCACTTTACTTGGTTTGTTTAGTCGTAGTAAAATTTTCTTCATTTTGATCTTTATAGTGCATACACCGCGGGTTACGCGCAACGGTTCCATTGGATCCAGAAATTGAAAGAACTCTAAGATGACAATGAAGGCAAGAACTACAAGAAGCTGTGGAGATTCAAGATGAGGGAGATATAATAATTGAACTTCCACCGATCAAACCTATGGCTGAAGAGGTGAATCGATGAGCATTAAGGGATTTTGCTCTACTTGGAGGTGATAGTTCGCAAATAAGCATAGTGAGACTTATGATAAATGTTAATAATTTTGAGATTAAATCATCTCTTATACAAATGGTACAACAATTTCAATATGGAGGTAATGCTACTAAAGACCCGAATTCTCATTTGTCTACATTTTTAGAAATTTGTGATACAATTAAGTTTAACAGTGTTAGTGATGATGCAATTAAACTTAGGTTGTTTCCATTTTCATTAAGAGACAAGGCCAAGGTTTGGTTATAATCTTATTCTTCTAATACTTTACCACTTGGGCTGATTTATCCAAAGCTTTTCTGAATAAGTTCTTTTTACTCTGTATGACTGCTAAATTTCGTATGGATATAACGAGTTTTTGTCAACAAAAAGGACAGACATTGTATTAAACATGGGAGTGTTATCGGGAGTTAAAACGAGGATGTTCTCATCATGGTTTATCCGATTGGCTCATAGTACAAACATTCTACAATGGACCCACCTATTCGATGAAGACGCCTGTAGATGCAGCAATGGGAGGAGGTTTGATGGGTAAGTTTGCCAAGAAAGCTGAACAACTGATTGAAGAAATAGCTACCAACAATTACCAATAGGCCAATGAGCGAGGTTAAATAAGGAGACCTGCAGGTATATTTGAAATAGATACATTGAACATATTAAGTGCCAAAATGGATAATGTAGTTAAGATGCTTAATAGGCAAGTTAGTTCTAGTTCTAATCAAGGAGTAAATGTTGCATGTTGTACAATGTGCGGAAGAGATCATGATGACTCTATTTGTATAAGTATTGAGCAGGTTCAATATCTCAAGAATTACAGCCCTCCACCCCAAAACAATCCATACTCCAATACTTATAATTCGGGATGGTGAAATCATCCAAATTTTGGATGGAAGGATCAAGGGAACCAACTATGACCATCAAATCCGCCAGATTTTCAATTAAAGCAATCATCTATGGAGTCTAAACCGACTTGGGAGTTCGCAATTGAGAAACTAGCAAATGCATCCAATGATAAAATTAAAAAGTTAGCTAATGCTACTACTCAACGGTTCGAAAGAATTGAAGGTAGGATGGACAACTTACCAATATGTACAGGAATGTTGAAATCTAATTAAGCCAAAATGCCAATAGTATCAACAATAGGAAACAAGGGGAGTTACCTAGCAAAATCGAGGTGAACCCAAGAGAACACATGAAGGTTATAATTCTCCATAATGGTAAGCAATTGAGTGAGTCTCCAATTGTTGAGAAAATGAGAGAAGATGAGAATAAAGAAAACAAGCGGGGGAGTGAGCTAGTAAAGGAGAGCAAGAAAAGTAAAAAAAAAAAAAAAAAGACAAAGTGGAAGTGATGGAGCCATCGACTTCTAAGATCATTCCAATTCCTCCACCAGTTCCATTTTCTCACAGATTGAAGCCATTAAGAGTTGATAAAGAATTTGAAAAGTTTATCAATATTTTTAAACAATTACACATTCATATTCTATTTGTTGATGCTATTTGCAGATTCTCTCATACGGAAAGTTTTTCAAGGAGATAATGACCAAAAAGAGAAAATTAGAAGATAGTGAGACTACTGCATTAACAGAGGAATGTAGTGACATTATACAAAATAAATTGCCACCAAAGTTGAAGGATTCGAGGAGTTTCACAGTTCTTTTCTCTATTAATAATGTAGAGTTCTCTAAAGTAATAAGTGACCTTGGTGCTAGTGTCTTATTAATTCCTTTAACTATTGCTAGGCAATTGGGGATGAATAAATTAAAGCATACTAACATCTCTTTACAGTTGATTGATAGGTCTATTAGACATCTCTTGGGTATATTTGAAAATGTGCTCATTAAAGTACGAAAATTTATTATTCCCGGTGATTTTATTGTTTTAGATATGAAGGAAGATATCAATATACTCATTATTCTTGATTGGTCATTTTTGGCTACTGCAAATACTCTAATAGATGTTAAACGTGGTAAACTCAAGTTTCAAATTGACAAAAAAGAGGTGGAGTTTGATTTGAATAAATTGGAAAAGTATCACTCTTTTATTGATAATGTTTATTTCATTGACATATGTAAAGAACTGACACAAGAGATGAGTCAAATTAAACTATACCATGATTCTCTTAAACTTTGTTTAAATGGTGTAGGATTGCAAGAAGAGAAAATAGAAGAAATGATCAAGTATTTGTAGGCACAAGTTCCTTACAAAAAAGGTAATATATACGAAAGTCTAGAGATGAGCAAGGGACTTCCTACACTATCTTATGGTCAAACTCTAAGCCTCAAGTTCAAGCCGCTTCCTAACCACCTCAAGTATATATTCCTTGGAGAGAAAGAGATATAGCCAATGATTGTCAATACAGTCCTTGATAAGGAGAAACTTGACAAGCTCTTATGAATTTTGAGGAAGAATCTAAAGGTTCTAGGATGGACCATTTTTGACATCAAGAGAATTAGTCTAACCATTTGTATGCACCGAATTTTATTGAAAAAAATTACTAAGTCGATGGTGGAGACTTAACGGAGGTTAAATCCTAATATGAAGGAAGTGGTAAGGGTAGGAATCCTTAAATGACTTGATGCAGGTATAATTTTTTTGATTTTTGATAGCATTTAGATTTCTCCTATTCATGTCGTGTCTAAAAAAGGTGGAATAACTATAGTGTGTGGTAAAAATAATGAAATGTTCCTTCTAGAACCGTAGTGGGTTGGAGAGTTTGTATTGATTATAAAAAATTTAATACGGCTACTAGAAAGGATCATTTTTCTCTTCCTTTCCTTGATTAAATTTTAGAAAAATTGGCAGGATATGACTTTTATTGTTTCTTGGATGGCTTTTCATGATATAATCAAATAGTTATTGCACCAGAGGATCAAAAGAAAATCACATTTGTTTGTCCCTACGGCACTTTTGTCTTTCGAAAGATACTCTTTGGCTTGTGCAATGCTCCCGCTATGTTCCAACAATGGATGATGGCAATTTTTTAGATTTTAATGAGAAAATCATGAAATTTTTATGGATGACTTCTCTGTATTTGAGTCTATCTATGATCATTATCTTAATAATTTAGATCTAATTTTGTAGAGATGTGAAGAGATAAATCTTATATTCAATTGGAAAAAATGTTATTTCATGATTTTTGAGGGTATTCTTCTAGACCATAACATATTCTTAAAAGATATTGAGGTAGATCAAACAAAAGTGGAAGTGATTGAAAAGATGCCTCCATCAACTAATGTTAAGGCATTCGTAACTTTTTTAGATATGCGAAGTTTTATTGGTGGTTTATTAAGGATTTTTTCAAAATTGCTAAACTTCTATGTGATTTACTTGTCAAAGATGTTTTTTTTTTCACTTTAATGATGAATGTTTATTTGCTTTTCATAGGTTGAAGAAGGAACTTGTCTCCACATCAATAATAACATCACCGGATTGGAGTTTACTCTTTGAATTGATGTGTGATACTTGTGACTTTATGGTGTGAGCCATTTTTTATCAAAAGCTTGATAAGAGACTTCATGTTAGCTATTGTGCAAGTAAATGCTTAATGAGACTTAAATCAATTATGCGACAATGGAGAAGAAGTTGCTTGTGGTGATATTTGTATTAGATAAGTTTAAATCTTACCTAGTGAAATATAAAGTCATTGTATATACCGATCACGCGGCTCTTAAATATCTTTTAAATAAGAAAGATGCAAAGTCTTGATTAATTTCAATAGATTTTATTATTGCAGAAATTTGATTTGAAAATCAAGTATAAAAAGGGATTTGAAAATTTAGTTGTGGATCATCTTTCTAAACTTGAGAATATCCCACAAGAAGATCAAATTCCTATCAAAGAGGAATTTCTAAATGAATTTTTATTGGCCATAAAACAATCACCGTGGTATGCCGATTTGATCAATTTTGTGGTTAGTGGAGTGCTACCAAATAATTTGAATGCTTACCAAAGGAAGAAATTCATAAATGATGCGAAGCATTACTTTTGGGATAAGCCATTCTTCTACAAATATTGTGCGGATTATATAATTAGAAGTTGCGTTCCGGAAGAAGAGGTACATAGCATTTTATTGCATTGTCACATCCTTGAGATGAGAGGACATTTTAGTACAACTAAAACAGTAGTAAAGGTATGTCAATCTGATTTTTATTAGCCTACTATATACCAAGATGTAGAAATTGGGTCAAGAGTTGTGATCAATATCAAAAAACTAGTAATATCTCTAAGAAGAATGAAATGCATTTAACTACAGATATGAAAGTTAAATTATTTGATGTTTGGACATAGATTTCACGGGACCATTTCCTATTTCTTTTAACAATAAGTACATTCTTTTAATAATTGATTATGTTTCTAAATGGATGGAGGCTATTGCCTTACACACTAATGATGCTAAAATTATGTTTAAATTCCTTAAACGGAACACATTTTGCAGGTTTGGTGTTCCAAAGGCTATTATAAGCGAAGGTAAGCATTTTTGTAATAAATCATTTGACACTTGGTTGTTTAAATACGAATATATGCATAAAATATCGCTTTCTTATCATCCTCAAGCCAATCGCCAAATGGAGTTGGCGAATCAGGAGATTAAGTTCATCTTGGAGAAAATCGTGAATAAATCAAGAAAAGACTGGCCAAAAAAGTTAGATGATACCTTGTGGACATATATAACGGCATTTAAAACGCCATTAGGAATGTTTACATATAAGTTTGTTTATTAGAAAACATGTCATTTACTTGTCGAAATAGAGCATAGAGCTTATTAGGCTATTAAGACTATTAATTTTGATTTTAAACTTGTAAGTGAAAAGAAATTGCTTGAACTTAATGAGTTGGAAGAGTGGCACTTAACTTCATATGAAAATGTCAAAATTTATAAGGAAAAAGTGAAATTTTGGCATGACAAGCACATCCTCCCTAAGCACTTTGAAGGAGGCAACCCAACGATTTAATGTTTTCTTGTATTTTTTGTGTTTTTCATTTTTGTATAGTTTTATGTGGGTGTTGTCTATTTTGTAGGTTACAAAGTCAAAAAGAGTCGCAAACATGTCCAATATTGAATATGCGCTATTGAATGAAGCATTAAGGGAGATTCTTGCTTATACTATGAGCTATAGGTGTTGCATGCATTTGAAGTTTTAATGTTAATTGTTGTTTATAATGTATGAGAGGGCGTTTGGTAAAAGGGTATCGGAATGAAGTTATGGAATAAACTTCATAATTCATGTTTGGTTTACTACTATAGAAATTAAAATTTTGGAATGATGTCTAAAAATTTGGCATTCCTCCATTCCTTAGTAAGTTGGTGGGTTTTGTCCAAAATCCAAATCTTATTCCCGGTCCCTCTTCTTCCTCTCTTTTTCATCATCACCATCGCCTTTCTCCCTCCAATTCTTTGCCCTAATTACCCCCTAAAAACAAGACAAGCTGGAGCTTTCGGCGTGGGAAGAAGAATAAAAACGAGGAAGACCACACCTGTGCTACTAGAGAGGTATGCAAGTTTTCTTCTGTTTGTTTTCTTGTCCCAAGTTCTCTATTCTCCAAATCCATAAACAAGTATTCTTTGTGCCATATGGATTTTCCTCTGCTAATTCAATCTTCCATTTCCCTTGTAGATTGCTCCTTAAAAGGTTTGTATCTAGTTTCTTTAGATTTTTTGCTCTTGGAGCAGTATGCACTATGCTTTCTGTACGGTCCTGCAAATCTGCACGCTTTTCTGATTTTGTTTTATCTTCTGATATTAGCAGTCAGCAGATCTTCATGATTCTTGAGCTTTAGTGCTTTTTTTTGTGGGTTCTGCTTGTTTTTTGTTTTCTCTTCCGCTATGGACTTTTTGGGTTATATTTTCATTGCTTGCTGGCACTTTCTTGATTTATATGCAAATTTGAGATTTGTTCCCACTAATTGAAAGTTGTTATTGGGTGATGCATCTGTGGTCAAGTTCATTGAGCTTGAGAATTGAATCCTAAAATATCATCTTTCATTATCTGTGATTTCCACTTTGACTAAGATTCAGGGATTATTTTAAAATGGTTTCCGAAAAGCCTGGCAACAAGTAAAATGCAATAAGTCAAAAAGTTAGGCTGGCACTTGTGGATTAAAGTGCCTTCCGTGTGTGGCAGAGAAGGAAGAAAACATGGTTGGTTTGTTATTGATAGAACAAGTCCTATTACTATCCTGTCTCCTTATGAAGTATTATTCCTTTTACCATTTAGCATGTTTGAAAGGATTTATCGAAAGCTAGTTGATTGCTAATAAGCACTCATGCTAATTAGCGGAGCCACATTCAACTTTGAAGAATTTTAAAAATGGCTTGAATAAATTTTCAATCTTGCCTTATAATTGCACCTCCTAAAATTTCTGAAATTTCCTATGTTTCTTTGCTTTGCTCTTCTAAATTTCTGAAGAGTATTGCATTGGTTCATTATGCCTCGCTTGTATTGGTACTTTAGGGAGAAATTCTTGAAAACCTTAATTAATGGAAACAAATACGTAGTCAAATCCAACTACCTAGCAATTAATGGTTCATGCCTAAATTCTTCAGATTCACACGCTAAAATAAAATGGGATCAAGTGCTTGTTCTCAAGTGTGCCTAGTTCGTAACTAGCTATGATGTTTGACCACCTAGATCTAGTAAGTACAGAATTTTCCTGCTTTTTCTAGGTAATATTGAGGTCATACAGCACAATATTCTAAAAAATGAAACAAACGAGGTTGGAATTCATTTTTCTACAAGTTTTTATTTACTCTCCATGTATGTATCATTCTCTTTGGACATTAATCCTCTTTGGACATGTAATTTTCTTCAATACAATTATTTATATCATAGAATTATATATATTTTGAAATAGAATTTTACTTATTCTTGTAACTTTCTATTGTAGATAAATGGCACGTCTTCCTATTACAAATAGAAGACGAAAGCGAATGCGCAATTTTTGAATTATGTCTGCAATGCTTATGACTTTCATTGTGGTTTTCATGATGTGGTACCATGTGACTTTGGTATATTTGTACAATGTGAGACATTCAATAAAATCTAAAGAAGAAAAAAAAAGAGAGAATGCAGTGGTTATTTAGAATCACTAGAGAAAGTGACATTCATTGTGTGAGTATACTTCGCATGGATAGACGCACATTCAGCATATTTTGTGATATGATTAGAGATTTTGGGGCTTTGAGACCCACAAGAAACATGAGTTTAGAAGAAATTGTTGCCATGTTTGTGTACACTTTGGCTCACCATGAAAAAAATAGAACGATTGGCCTTACATTTTTGCGAAGTGGAGAAACAGTGAGTCGCCAATTTAATCTTTGTCTTCTAGTAGTATTAAAATTACATGAGTTGCTACTCGAGAATCCTGAGCCTATTACTGATGAGTGCACAGACGACAGATGGAAATATTTTAAGGTACCGTATATTGTAAATTGACATAAATATTTTGAATTTTAATGAAATTTTTCTTTGATTTACAACATATTTTGTTACTAATTTGATATGTTTGGTTCTATAATAGAACTGTTTTGGTACTTTAGATGGGACTTTAATTAAAGTAACACCACCTAGTGATCAGAAATCAAGATATCGAACAAGAAAAGCAAGTATTGCAACAAATGTATTAGGAGTTTGTTCTCCAAACATGAGATTTATATATGTTTTGCCTGGTTGGGAAGGTTCTGCACATGATGATCGTGTGCTTCGAAATGTTATCTCTAGACCTAATGGTCTTAGAGTACCACAAGGTAAATGTATCATTGAAATATCCAGTATCCTGATATGAATATCTTCAAGAAAAATTTTATTAATTTCTATATGATTTAATCTTGAAGGTTGTTATTACTTGGTGGATGTTGGATATTGCTATGCAAAGGGATTTCTTGCCCCATTTCGAGGGGAAAGATATCACCTTAATGAATTTCATGGTCGTTGACCAGAGACACCAGAAGAATTTTTTAATATGAAGCATTCCAAAGCAAGAAATGTGATAAAGAGATGTTTTGGACTATTAAAAGGAAGATGGAAAATTCTAGCATCACCTTCATTTTTTACAATTCGAACACAAGTACGAATTATAATGGCTTGTTGTTTATTGCATAACTTCATTCGAAAGTTCATGTCCTATGATCCACAAGAACAAATGCCATGTGAAGTGTCAGACAATGAAAAGGATGGAGTGATGTCGACGATAGAGAAATGGAGTATATAACAACTATTACACCAAGTGATGACTGGACCAATTTTAGAAACAATTTAGCTGAAGAAATGTTCACCACCTGGCGAGCTATATTTGGTGGTTGATTTTTAAAGTGTATCACCCTTTAACCAATTTAGCCAATTATGCAATCTTTGATGTATTATTTTGTACAATTTCAAATTTTTATTTACTTGTACGTTGAATGAACTTTTGTTTCATAATTTGACAATTTCTTTCTTGAAAGTTTGTTGTAATAAATATGTAAATTTGTGAATTGATATTTACTTTTAAACTAAAGTTCATTTGTTGATATTAAGGTTTATTCTTATAATTATTTAGAATGATATTTTATGATAGGATGGAGAAAGATGAAAACATTCAGGGACGAGGAAGAAACAAGTGCTTCTGGAGTGATAATGAAGTAAAGGTATTGATTGAAGCACTACAAGAGTTAGCTTGTAATCCCTTATGAAAGACGGATGGTGGATTCAGAAACAATTACATGAATGAGTTACACAAGATAATACTACACAAGCTTCCTACTTTTGAAAAACAAGTTTCTCCACACTTGGAATTAAAGGTAAAATGGTTGAAATCTAGATATCATGCAATCACAGACATGTGTAAAGAAAGTGGCTGTCAATGGAATGACGTTGAAAAAAAGATTCAATGTGATAGGCAATGGTATGAAGATTGGTGTAAGGTAAAAACACTTCTAACTATAAATTTTTAGTATTAGTAATTATTTATATTTTCAACGGTATGAAGATTTAAATTTCTGCTTATTTATTTGATTACTACTTTTTAGATACATAGAGAAGCAAAAGACCTTTGGGATGTTAAGTTTCCATAGTTTGATGATCTTGACATAGTATATAGGCGAGATAGAGCTACTGGAGTTGTTGCTAAAGGTTTTGCAGATGCTGTCCAAAATATGGAAAAAGAAGTGGAAGAGGTTGCTGCTCAAGTAGACTTAATGAATGATGATAACTGTGATGATGATGATGAAGCAAATTCAGTAACACAAATAGCTTCAACAAGTACAATAAACTCATCAAAGAAGCAAAAGAAAGCATCACCTGCAATAGGAAATCCATCAAAAAAGATGAAATCAACTACAACACAGCCAACCATTGATGTTCAATTTCAACAACTAACAGGACAGTTTGGATCCTTCATGGAGGGTATTGCCACTAACTTCACCACTATGGCAGCTGTCATGTCAAATGAAAATAAACGTGACCAGTTGGTTGTAGATAGAAGCAATAATTTGCCTACTGAGTTGGTCAATCTTGGATTACCAAGTGGAGATGTTTATAAAGCAGGCAACATTATAGGAGCAGATGTAGCAAAGTTAAATATGTTCTTTAATCTTCCTGCTGACATGAGAAGGCAATATGTCATTAATCTCTTCTATCCTTTATCTAATTTCTGAAGTATGGCTCCTTATTATGAATGTTTGGAAAAGTATGGCTAGTGAACATTGTGATAAACTCGATGGGAACTTTTTGTCTATCTTGGAAGTGACTCTGTTCACGATCTTTTGGTTATGCCATAGACATGTTGATTTTTTGTTTGGATTCTATGTAATATCTTCTACTTTTGATAAAATGAAATGACAAACTATTATTATGTCATATGATTTCTAAGTAATTATTGATATGTTACATTATTATGCTCATGATAACTTGTAATTATATGACAAGATTATTAATAAGGTTTATGTATTTTTTCTTTTGAAACCTTACGACAAAGTCTATTTTCAATTTTACAGGTAGGGTTAAAATTGAAAATTTATTATATTCCATTTCGAAAGAACCAACGAACCAAACATCAAGTATAGTAATGATACACATTCCAGATTCTTGAACCAAATAGATGTATTGGAATGAATGGTCTCATTCCAAACCCAGGATATCCGATTCTAAATCCTAATTCGATTCCAAATTGCGAACCAAATGCCTACTGAATATGTGTGTTTGAGCTTATGGTATGGCAAACGAGGTGAGTTTTCACTAAAAAAATAAGGGTACAATGATCTTGTTTAAAAGAGGGGATGTTGATTTGGGGAGTATTAGTGCAAAGTGCGAAAAAAGGAACTGTATTTGAATGATTGGTCTGAAACTGCGATAGTAACGACGGGAGAATCCGCCCGCAGTTATGACAAGGTATACCAAAAAAAAGGCTTGAGCTACTGATCTAAAATCGCAGCCTGCGGTTTTGTGTCAGATATTTGTTTAAGAAGGAAAACGTAAGGTTTCCTTTCATTTTCTTTTTCTCCTCTTACAACCAAATCTCTTTATTTTAAACCCACTCCTTCAAATCCTTAATTTTCACTCTTTAAATCCGTTAAAATCATCACCTAATCACCCACAAACATCTTGTGACTAATATTCAAGCTAAAATCATCATAAAAAACAACAAAATTTGAAGTATTGAGTCCAAAGAAGTTAGGGTTCTATAATTTCATTCTTTTCAATTGAGAGTTATTTGGGGCAAAAATTTTGAAGCATCTCACATCATTTGCTTTGCATTTCATCACTCTTGAAGTTCCAAGTAAGTTTCCCGACTTTGTTTGATTCATTTAAAATCACCATTGTTTAATTTTCTTGAATTTTTGGACGGATTTCTTGGTGAATTCTGTTGTATTTTGATAATTTGTTGAACTCGTTTAACTGCTCTAAGCATGTTAAATTACCTATTTTGGCTGACATTGATGTAATAAGAGGAAGTAAGAAAAATGCTATTTCTTGATTTCTTTGATTAATAGGCAATTGTCATGAGGACTTTGTTTAGCTTCATTATGTTTATTGTTAGCCTTGTAGAGCAATTTTCATCATGTATAATTGTTTCTTTTTCATTATATGAAACTACTTGTTACTTGTGAATTTGAGGGATAATGATAAATATACACTTTGAAATAGTTTTTGAACTTATAGGTTGTCTGGATTACGAGACTTTGAGGGTATAATTCATATCATTAGGATTATTTATGTTATTTGGTGATGATGCTCTTAATTTTTGAAATTTTCTTGGCAAATATTCAAATTTCTTAGGATCATGGTACGCTCTAAAAATGCTGCTGGCCCATCAAATCCTTCTAAGCAAACAAATGTCGCTTCCATATCTACTTCTCGGGATGTTCGAACTAAAAAGAAAACAAGGCGACAATTGCTTGTAGATGACCCAACTTCCACCGAGGGAGAAGAAGAGCAACAATCTAAGAGAGAAGAACAAGAGATGGGGCCACCATATGATAGAATTAGATTCACCTCTGCTACGAACGAAACTTAGTATAATCAATGGCTTAAGGCTAAAGTGCTAGTGGAGAAGAATATTGCGCCAGATGTTGAGGATCATTATCACATTAAAGCACAATTCGCTAGACTTGGATGGGATGGTTTCTTCAATCTACCTTGTGAGGATCTCAAAATTGCATTAATTTCTAAAAATTAAAATCAAAATATTATTTAAATGTTGAAATTATTAAATAATATGTATTTACATTTAATAATGCGTATTTATATTATTAATGATGTTTTCACTTATATAAATGTTATATTTTAAATTACATGAATTTAAAAAAAATTTTATTTGACGGTTCGCGTTCGGCTAAGCATTATGGTGAATATTTGCGCACTGACACGCAATGTAGCCCTAAGTTGAAATGTAGGGTGTAGAAGTTATAAAAATGTACAACTAAACTGAGGAAATGTTATATGGGGAATTCCAACCAGTAAATAAAATTCTCGCGCGTAAATGCGATTCAATTCAAAATTTCCCCACCCTTAATGGCAGGCCCAAAAGTCAACAAACCTATACCTTTAGCTTACCTTCATTTTCAACCCATCTTATCCCAGTTTTCACGTTCATATCTTCCCTCCAAATTCTGATCTTCGGGAGCAAGAAAGAAACAGGAGCCGCTGCTCTTCCACAGCTTCCACCGATCCTCCATCTTCACCAACCTTCAACTCCTACCTTCACCTTCCATTTCCAACATCAATCTTCACTCTTTGCTGCTGCCTCGATCGAGCAAGAGGAAGGAGAAGATCGTTGTTGCTGCTGCTACTCTCGCTGCCCCTGCCGCTGCTACTACTGCTGGGTTGTTCGGACCAGGGTGAAGGAGAAAAACCAGCTTCCTTTTTTCTTCCTTCCACCAACCACAGAACCACCCCAAACTCACCAAAAACCCTAGAACCCCAGCCCTCTTCATCTTCGGTCGCTGTTGTGCTGTTGCGGTGACAGGTCAGACAAGCGGGAAAAAAAAAACAGAGTGCAAGGGTGCCGACTGACTTCTTTGATTATAGGAGCAAACTTGGGGAACTAGGCACATCATTTAGCTAGTAAACAACCACCTGAAGGTAACCCAAAAACTTCCGCCTAGCACTTAGCAGGATTTCAGATTTTTGCAGCTTTTTGGTTCTTGAAATTTTAGCTTGCGCTGGTGAAACTTTTTGGGTTGCTGATCCTCTAAGCTAATGATTGATGAAGTTAGAGGTGTTTTATGTGTGTTTTGTGGTGGTTAAATGTTGGGAAAATTTTTAAGAATGAAAATGGGGTGCTGGCCGGATGAGGGAGCAATTTTCCAGCTTTGTTACCGGTTGTTGTTTTGCAATTTTTGCTTAGGTAATGAACTGGATTGCTTGTTGGGAGGATAGACTAATTAGTTGTGATTGTTATGGACTTAAAGTATGAGTTATAAGTTGAGAATGGTTGAGCAAAAAGAGGAGCAAATTTCTGCTATGCTATAGTCGCACAAACAGGCTTGATTTTCTTCCATTTTTTTTACCCGAATTTTTGAGTTGGATTTTGTGAAGTTATTGAGCTATTTAAATCATGTATATGTTCACCTATATGTGTAGAGTAGTTTTGGTGAAAATGCAGCTTTGGTACAATGGGAAATTTCATTGAAAAATCAAAGAGAAAAATGCCCCTTGAGCTGTCCGAAAAAAATTCTGGAAATTTCCAGATTTTTGGGCGAATTTTGGGGTTTGGTTTTGACAAGTATTGAACTATTTGAGTTGTAAACATGTTAAGGTAAAAATGTAGCTTTTAAGTAGTTGAAAAATTTTGGACAAATTGAAGAGAAAATGGACTGCTTCTACTGAATGCACTTGGAAATTTGTCCAGCTTTGCATGAGACATGTTGAATGATTTTCACGTTAACATGAACCCAATTTGACTTGTGTTTAGTTAAGGGGTGTGTATAGCTCTATTTGGGACAAAAATCTAGTAGAGTTTACGTCCAAAAAGTGGACCAAAATTTTATTCTTCACGAGGCTACCCAAAACAGAAATTTTGTTTGAAATTAGAAATGATTTTGACGTTTGGATTTTGTTTTGGTTAAATGTGGACTAAATTTGTTCCGAAAATGTTTTCTAGCATTAACCTTTGTTACTAGGTCAACTTCGAGTCAATAACCTTGAATTTTATTAGACCAAATGCCCTATTTCGAGAAATATGCCAAATTTGGAAATTTTCTTGAAAACTCAAGTTTTTGCCTTCATGAAAATCCTTGAACCAATTTGGTTAATGGAATTTGGCAAACTTAAGGAGTTTCTATTTTTATAGAAATTCCCACAACTAGTTTTACTTGGTTTATATGATTTCCTCTTAAAGGAATTTTTCAAGATATTTTTGGGGAAAATTAGAAGGGAAAATTCCTCTAAATGGTTAAATGTAATTTTTCTCAACTTGTGACACCAAAATGGTGTTAATTGCTTATATGACTCTCGAACTTGGTTATTGGAATATTTGACGAATTTAACAAGTTTTTGGTTTTAAAGAAACCTCAAAATTTAATTTCACTCGAAATTTGTGGATTTCACTTTGAGAGAACGATTAATGCTAGTTTGGGATTTTTGAGTGAAATTAAATGCTAGTTGACTCGAGTTCAATTCGCCAACTCAAAAGTGAAAATTTATGTGAATTATGTGTATGATTTTAGGAGCTGGTAAAGAGCACAATCTCGATTAAAGTTTGGAATTCTAGATTCTTCACTTGAGGTAAGTGTCTCTTGCATGAATCGTGTTTAACTGCTAGTTGAACTACTTGTTAAAGTACTTGCTAGAGATATCATGAAATGTTATATGCTATGTGATTGCGTGAAATGCCACAAGTACAAGTGTTGCAAGGTCGATTGGAGCGTGGTCTCGTCGACTAAATAAACCAAACGGATGCACGTACCATACTCTATTAGAGTGGGAGGTACTTCTCTGTCGTCTTGGTAAAAGTGCTTGCAAAATTCGTGTTGGAGTCAGGCCCGAAAATAAGGGGGAAGTCGTTGCTAGGAGACGTGTAGATTAGGGAAAATGTCTACATGGAGATTAGGTAGTGAAAGTCAACGGAGTGTCAACTACTATAAATTACCTGATCAAGCGCGAGGACTTTGGCTCCTGAGAGCCCCGTATCCTTTTCTTGTCATGTTATTTCGTTTTCCTAAATTGTTAATTGCTTACTTGTCCATTTGCACTTGTTAAATTGCCCTATGTGAATAGCATGTTACGAGGCACCGCTGAGCTATTGGCTCATCCCTTCCAATTTGTTTTCCTTGACAGGTTCTGAAATGCGTGAAGTCTTGGAGAACTATAAAAGAAATGTTATATTTTGAATGCCCACTTTTGTAATTGTACTTTGGGAGATACTTTAATATCTTTTGGATGATTTTTTTTTGTGCCTTTGGGAAAATGTGAATCCTGTGGTGCTTCTGTGCCCTGGATTAGGAACTGTAAATTGTAAATTAAGTATTTTAAGCTCAACATTTTCGTGGGTACTTGGAATTGTATTTTTGGGCTGTATAAGTTGAATTGTATGATTTATTTAAGTACTTAGCTTGTTCGAGAAGTAAGGTTTATTTTCGATTTATGTTTGATGAAATTAGTTGCTAGAGTGAGTGAGCTCTGGCGAGAATTAGGCAGGCGACCCGCCAATCCTTTGGTTCGTCTTAGGGGGAAGTGGAGCCGCCACAGGTGGTATCAGAGTTAGGTTAGAATGTATTTGGGAGAATTGTTAGGTATTTTATTCCTAGAAATAGGAATAAGATACTTAGGTGTCCTTAAGTGTAATTGATTAGGTTAATGATGCTAAGGTCTAATTTTAAAAGTTTTGGCTGTTTTATAGGTATGGAGAACTCTAACGGGAATGGACATGCTGCTAATGGTAACGGGTATGCGAATGGTCACGTGCCGCCTCTTAGGCCTATTTCTTTCCGAGTTTTGGGTGGTGGAGCTCGCCTCCAGTACTCGCCCACCACCCGAGTCCCTAGGTGTGACTGTAGGTTGACTTTCTGCTACCCCAACCGCTTAGTTCTGGCTATAGACGATGAGCATCGCCAGTTGGTAAATTCCAACCTGGCCCTGATTCAGGACGTGGATGAGTTAGGTGCCATGGTGACTCATCTGCAGAATAGGGTAACAGAGCTGACTGGACGGGTGATAGAGGAGAGAGCTAGGGCTGAGACAGACCGTGAGGAGCTGCAGAGAGTGAGGGACAGCCTGGCTAGGATGAGAGACATGGTTCGTGAGTGAGCCTCTGGGATACTAGCGGATGCTACCATATTGGTGGATAAGGTGATGGACGAGGTTTTAGAGGTAGCTCCTAGTACTGAGGAGGATCCAGAAGAGAATCCTAATGAGGGGAATCCATCCGATGGTCCCGCTGAGGACTAGGCTTAGTTGAACTCTCTTTTGACTTGTAATCTATAAACATTGGTTGGGATGGTGCTAACTCTTGGGCCATTGTATTTTTGTAACTGTATGGCTTGCTTTTATGGTGTTGCACTTCTTTTGATTATGAATGACTGGTTGCACCTTGTAGCACCTTTGTGCTACATTTTTGTAAAATCCCAACGAAATGCTAATTGTAGGAATTTCGAATGTTAATATATGTGTTAGTTGTGGTTATTTTTATTGCCCTCAATTTGATCTTCATTTGGCATAATTTTCTGCTATGTTTCTCAATTTTATATAATTTTCCTGAGTTGCTCTTTAAACTTTGCGAAAATTTCTGCATACTTACTTCTTGTCTTGTATTAGGCATAACTAGGTATGCATCCCCGTGGTAGAGGCCGAGGCCGAAGTCGAGGTCGAGGTCGAGGTCGAGGGAGACGGGCTGAACCCTTTCGTGATCAAGGGGGCGATAGAGCGTCGGAAGTAAACCAAAATCGGGGACCTGAGGGCGAGGGCGGAGATCAAATAGCCACCGCTATTAATAGGATAACCGAAGTGCTAGAGCGTTTGACGGACTGTCAAGGTTTTGGACCAGTGCATCAACAACTTGGTGAGTTTGGATCTTAAGGGGTATGATGTGATTATAGGAATGGACTTTTTGTCTTACCACTATGCTAAGCTAGATTGTAGAGCTAAAGTGGTGAAATTTTGCATCCCATGTGAGGCAACTCTCAAGTTAGATGTAAGGGGTAGATTAGCTTCATCTGCTTTGATTTCAGGGATTCGAGTTAGGAAAATGCTTCACAAGGGAGCTCAGGGTTTCTTAGTTTTCTTAATTAACGCCCCTAGTGACCAAGTGAAATTAGAAGATGTGCCAATCGTGCGAGATTTTCCCGATATCTTCACGGAAAAATTAATATTTTTGCCACCTGAAAGGGAGATAGAGTTTAAGATTGACTTGATTCCAGGAGTAGCCCCAATTTCAAAGACTCCTTATAGAATGGCTCCTGCGGAGTTGAAAGAATTAAAGATCCAGTTGCAGGACCTACTAGAAAGAGGTTTTATTAAGGAAAATGACTCACCGTGGGGAGCTCCAGTTTTGTTTGTAAAGAAAAAGGACCGGAGTTTGAGATTGTGTATTAACTATCGAGATTTGAATGAGGTGACTATTAAGAATAAGTACCCTTTGCCCTTGATTGATGGATTATTTGACCAATTGCAAGGATCGGTGGTGTACTCTAAGTTAGATTTAAGACAATGGTACTATCAATTGAGGATTAAAAAGAAAGATATACCTAAAACTGCTTTTAATTCTAGATATGGGCACTTTGAGTTTGCGGTAATGCCCTTTAGGTTTACCAATACTCCAACTGCTTTCATGGATCTAATGCAAAGAATCTTTAAGAAATATCTGAACCGATTTGTGGTGGTATTCATAGATGATATTCTAGTATATTTTAAGACTCGAGAGGATCACGCAAAGCACTTGGAGATAGTTTTACAAGTGTTGAGGGAACACAAGCTTTACGCTAAGTTCAGTAAGTGTGAATTTTGGTTGGAAGAATTTCTTTTCTGGGTCATAGAATTTCTAAGAATGAAATCGCAGTGGATTCAACTAAAGTGGAGGCAATTACTTTGTGGAAACAACCAGAGAATCCAACTGAAATTAGAAGTTTCTTGGGATTGGCGGGTTATTACCATCATTTTATAAAAGATTTCGCAAAAATTGCTGGGCCAATGACGAAGTTAACTAAGAAAAATCATAAGTTCATTTGGAGCCCTAAATGTGAAGCGAGCTTTCAAGAATTGAAGAGGCGATTGACTACGGCTCCAGTGTTAGTCCTACCTGAGGGAGTTGATGGGTATGTAGTATATTCCGATGCTTCTAAAGAAGGATTAGGCTGTGTTCTAATGCAAAAGAAAAAAGTTGTGGCATATGCTTCCAGGAAATTGAAACCCCATGAGATGAATTACCCAACCCATGACCTAGAGTTAGCCGCTGTTATTTTTGCTTTGAAAAAGTGGAGACATTACTTGTATGGGTGACATTTGAGGTATTCACCGACCATAAGAGCCTTAAGTACTTGTTTTCACAAAAGGAGTTGAACTTGCGACAGAGACGTTAGGTAGAATTTCTTGAGGATTATGATTGTTCAATCAATTATCACCCTGGGAAAGCAAATGTGGTTGCAGATGCACTAAGTAGGAGGGCTCAAGTAGCGGGTCTAATGGTGAGAGAATGAGATATGTTAGACGAAGCAAGTGATTGGAATCCTCGTTTAAAAAAGTTGAAAATCTTGTTTGGAAATTTATCCTTAAAATCCCCTTTGTTAGAAAGAATTAAGGAGGCTCAAGGGAAGGATCCGGTAGTACAAGGTTATTTGAAAAAAGTGAGAAGGGGGGAAACCCTAGATTTTAAGCTAGGACCTGAAGATATTTTGAGATTTAGAAATCGAATAGTAGTATCTAATGAAGAGGGTTTGAAAAGAGAAATTCTAGAGGAGTCACATCGGTCCAAGTATACTATTCACCCTGGAGTTAACAAGATGTATCAGGATGTGAAATGGCTTTATTAGTGGGATGGCTTAAAAAGGGATGTGACGAAATTTGTACAAACTTGCCTAGTGTGTCAGCAGGTTAAGGTAGAACATAAAAAATCTTCTGGTTTGTTACAACCTTTAGAAATCCCTAAATGGAAATGGGAGCATATTACCATGAATTTTGTGACGAGTTTACCTAGAAGTCAAAGGGGACATGATGCAGTTTGGGTGATAGTGGATAGGCTTACTAAATCTGCACATTTCTTACCAGTGAATATGAGTTACTCTTTAGAGAAACTAGCCAAGTTGTACACAGAAGAAATTATGAGATTGCATGGGATTCCTGTAAGTATAGTCTCTGATCGAGACCCTAGATTCGTTTCCCGCTTTTGAAAGAAATTTCAGGAGACTTTGGGGACTAAGTTGAAGTTGAGCACTGCATATCATCCACAAACAGATGGACAGTCAGAGAGGACCATACAAACCCTAGAAGACATGTTAAGATCCTGTATATTAGATTTTGGAGGGAGTTGGAGCCAGTACATGACGTTGGCAGAGTTTGCTTATAATAACAATTATTAGGCTTCAATCCAAATGGCACCGTATGAGGTGCTTTATGGTAGAAGGTGTCGATCCCCTATTCATTGGGATGAAGTAGGAGAGAAGAGAGTTTTAAACCCGACAGCTATTCCATGGATCGAGGAAGCTTATGAGAAGGTTAAGCTGGTTAGGGAAAGACTTCAAACTACTCAAAGTTGGCAGAAGAGTTACGCAGATCACCGAAGAAAAGACTTGAAATTTGACGTAGGGGACAAAGTCTTTTTAAGAGTGAAACCTATGAAAGGAGGGATAGTATCCAAGAAGGGAAAGAAATTAAAGCCGAGGTACATTAGACTCTTTGAAATTCTTAAACAAGTTGGAACAGTGGCTTATCAGCTGGATTTACCTCCTAGTATGAGCAGGATTCATAAAGTCTTCCGCGTATCTATGCTTAAAAAATATCATCCCGACCCAAGTCATGCGATTCAATTAGATGAAGTTGAAATAGACGAGTCTTTGACCTATGACGAGCGACCAGTTACGATTTTGGACCGCGAAATTAAAGAATTGAGAAATAAGAAGATTGCCTAAGTCAAAATCTTGTGGAGAAATCACGACGTCGAGGAGGCAACTTGAGAGGTAGAGAAGGACATGAAAGACCAATACCCAGAGTTATTCGCTTGAACAGGTAAGAATTTTGAGAACAAAATTCTTTTAAGGGGAAAAGGATGTGAGGATCTCAAAATTGCATTAATTTCTGAAAATTAAAATCAAAATATTATTTAAATGTTGAAATTATTAAATAATATGTATTTATATTTAATAATGTGTATTTATATTATTAATGATGTTTTCACTTATATAAATGTTATTTTTTCAATTACATGAATTTAAAAAAAAATTATTTGACGGTTCGCGTTCGGCTAAGCATTATGGTGAATATTTGCGCACTGGCGCGCAATGTAGCCCTAAGTTGAAATGTAGGGTGTAGAGGTTATAAAAATATACAATTAAGCTGAGGAAATGTTATATGGGGAATTCCTACCAGTAGATAAAATTCTCGCGCGTAAACGCGATTCAATTCAAAATTTCCCCACCCTTAATGGCAGGCCCAAAAGTCAATAAACCTATACCTTTAGCTTACCTTCATTTTCAACCCATCTTATCCCAACTTTCACGTTCATATCTTCCCTCCAAATTCTGATCTTCGGGTGCAAGAAAGAAACAGGAGCCGCTGCTCTTTCACAGCTTCCACCGATCCTCCATCTTCACCAACCTTCAACTCCAACCTTCACCTTCCATTTCCAACATCAATCTTCACTCTTTGCTGCTGCCTCGATCGAGCAAGAGGAAGGAGAAGATCGTTGTTGCTGCTGCTACTCTCGCTGCCCCTGCCGCTGCTACTACTGCTGGGTTGTTCGGACCAGGGTGAAGGAGAAAAACCAGCTTCCTTTTTTCTTCCTTCCACCAACCACAGAACCACCCCAAACTCACCAAAAACCCTAGAACCCCAGCCCCCTTCATCTTCAGTCGCTGTTGTGCTGCTGCGGTGACAGGTCAGACAAGCGGGAAAAAAAAAACAGAGTGCAAGGGTGACGACTGACTTCTTTGATTCTAGGAGCAAACTTGGGAACTAGGCACATCATTTAGCTAGTAAACAACCACCTGAAGTTAACCCAAAAACTTCCGCCTAGCACTTAGCAGGATTTCAGATTTTTGCAGCTTTTTGGTTCTTGAAATTTTAGCTTGCGTTGGTGAAACTTTTTGGGTTGCTGATCCTCTAAGCTAAAGATTGATGAAGCTAGAGGTGTTTTATGTGTGTTTTGTGGTGATTAAATGTTGGGAAAATTTTTAAGAATGAAAATGGGGTGCTGGCCGGATGAGGGAACAATTTTCCAGCTTTGTTACCGGTTGTTGTTTTGCAATTTTTGCTTAGGTAATGAACTGGATTGCTTGTTGGGAGGATAGACTAATTAGTTGTGATTGTTATGGACTTAAAGTATGAGTTATAAGTTGAGAATGGTTGAGCAAAAAGAGGAGCAAATTTCTGCTATGCTATAGCCGCACAAACAGGCTTGATTTTCTTCCATTTTTTTTACCCGAATTTTTGAGCTGGATTTTGTGAAGTTATTGAGCTATTTAAATCATGTATATGTTCACCTATATGTGTAGAGTAGTTTTGGTGAAAATGCAGCTTTGGTACAATGGGAAATTTCATTGAAAAATCAAAGAGAAAAATGCCCCTTGAGCTGTCCGAAAAAAATTCTGGAAATTTCCAGATTTTTGGGCGAATTTTGGGGTTTGGTTTTGACAAGTTTTGAACTATTTGAGCTGTAAACATGTTAAGGTAAAAATGTAGCTTTTAAGTAGTTGAAAAATTTTGGACAAATTGAAGAGAAAATGGACTGCTTGTACCGAATGCACTTGGAAATTTGTCCAGCTTTGCATGAGACATGTTGAATGATTTTCACGTTAACATGAACCCAATTTGACTTGTGTTTAGTTAAGGGGTGTATATAGCTCTATTTGGGACAAAAATCTAGTAGAGTTTACGTCCAAAAAGTGGACCAAAATTTTATTCTTCACGAGGCTACCCAAAACAGAAATTTTGTTTGAAATTAGAAATGATTTTGACGTTTGGATTTTGTTTTGGTTAAATGTGGACTAAATTTGTCCTGAAAATGTTTTCTAGCATTAACCTTTGTTACTAGGTCCACTTCGAGTCAATAACCTTGAATTTTATTAGACCAAATGCCCTATTTCGAGAAATATGCCAAATTTGGAAATTTTCTTGAAAACTCAAGTTTTTGCCTTCATGAAAATTCTTGAACCAAGTTGGTCAATGGAATTTGGCAAACTTAAGGAGTTTCTATTTTATAGAAATTCCAACGACTAGTTTTACTTGATTTATATGATTTCCTCTTAAAGGAATTTCCCAAGATATTTTTGGAGAAAATTAGAAGGGAAAATTCCTCTAAATAGTTAAATGTAATTTTTCTCAACTTGTGACACCAAAATGGTGTTAATTGCTTATATGACTTTCGAACTTGGTTATTGGAATATTTGATGAATTTAGCAAGTTTTTGGTTTTAAAGAAATCTCAAAATTTAATTTCACTCGAAATTTGTGGATTTCACTTTGAGAGAATGATTAATGCTAGTTTGGGATTTTTGAGTGAAATTAAATGTTAGTTGACTCGAGTTAAATACGCCAACTCAAAAGTGAAAATTTATGTGAATTATGTGTATGATTTTAGGAGTTGGTGAAGAGCACGATCTCGATCAAAGTTTGGAATTCTAGACTCTTCACTTGAGGTGAGTGTCTCTTGCATAAATCGTGTTTAACTGCTAGTTGAACTACTTGTTAAAAGTACTTGCTAGAGATATCATGAAATGTTATATGCTATGTGATTGCGTGAAATGCCACAAGTACAAGTGTTGCAAGGTTGATTGGAGCGTGGTCTCGTCGACTAAATAAACCAAACGGATGCACGTACCATGCTCTATTAGAGTGGGAGGTACCTCTCTGTCGTCTTGGTAAAAGTGCTTGCAAAATTCGTGTTGGAGTCGGGCCCGAAAATAAGGGGGAAGTCGTTGCTAGGAGACGTGTAGATTAGAGAAAATGTCTACATGGAGATTAGGTAGTGAAAGTCGACGGAGTGTCAACTACTATAAATTACCTGATCAAGCGCGAGGACTTTGGCTCCTGAGAGCCCCGTATCCTTTTCTTGTCATGTTATTTCGTTTTCCTAAATTGTTAATTGCTTACTTGTCCATTTGTACTTGTTAAATTGCCCTATGTGAGTTGCATGTTACGAGGCACCACTAAGCTATTGGCTCATCCCTTCCAATTTGTTTTCCTTGACAGGTTCTGAAATGCGTTAAATCGTGGAGAACTAGAAAAGAAATGTTATTTTTTGAATGCCCACTTTGGGAGATACTTTAATATTTTTTGGATGATTTTTTTTTGTGCCTTTTGGAAAATGTGAATCCTGTGGTGCTTCTGTACCTTGGATTAGGAACTGTAAATTGTAAATTAAGTATTTTAGCTTGACGTTTTCGTGGGTACTTGGAATTGTATTTTTGGGATGTATAAGTTGAATTGTATGATTTATTTAAGTACTTAGCTTGCTCGAGAAGTAAGATTTATTTTCGATTTATGTTTGGTGAAATTAATTACTAGAGTGAGTGAGTTCTTGCGAGAGTTAGGCAGGCGACCCGCCAACCCTTTGGTTCGCCTTAGGGGGAAGTGGGGCCGCCACAGGTGGTATCAGAGCCAGGTTAGAATGTATTTGGGAGAATTGTTAGGTATTTTATTCCTAAGAAGAAGAATGAGATACTTAGGTGTCCTTAAGTGTAATTGATTAGGTTAATGGTGCTAAGATCTAACTTTAAAAGTTTTGGCTGTTTTGTAGGTATGAAAAACCCTAACGGGAATGGACATGTTGCTAATGGTAACGGGCACGCGAACGGTCACACGCCGCCTCTTAGGCCTATTTCTTACCGAGTTCTGGGTGGTGGAGCTCGCCTCCAATACTCGCCCACCACCCGAGTCCCTAGGTGTGAGTGTAGGTTGACTTTCTTCTACCCCAACCGCTTAGTTCTGGCTATAGACGATGAGCGTCGCCAGTTGGTGAATTCCAACCTGGCCCTGATTTAGGACGTGGATGAGCTAGGTGCCATGGTGACTCATCTGCAGAATAGGGTAACAGAGCTGACTGGACGGGTGATAGAGGAGAGAGTTAGGGCTGAGGCAAACCGTGAGGAGCTGCAGAGAGTGAGAGACAGCCTGGCTAGGATGAGAGACATAGTTCGTGAGCGAGCCTCTGGGATACTAGCGGATGCTACCATACTGGTGGATAAGGTGATGGACAAGGTCTTAGAGGTAGCTCCTAGTTCTGAGGAGGATCCAGAAGAGGATCCTAATGAGGGGAATCCATCCGATGGTCACGCTGAGGACTAGGTTTAGTTAAACTCTCTTTTGACTTGTAATCTATAAACATTGGTTGGGATAGTGCTAACTCTTGGACCATTGTATTTTTGTAACTGTATGGCTTGCTTTTATGGTGTTGCACTTCTTTTGATTATGAATGACTGGTTACACCTTGTAGCACCTCTGTGCTACATTTTTGTAAAATCCCAACGAAATGCTAATTGTAGGAATTTCGAATGTTAATATATGTGTTAGTTGTGGTTATTTTTATCGCCCTCAAGTTGATCTTCATTTGACATAATTTTCTGCTTTTTTTCTCAATTTTATGTAATTTTCCTGCGTTTCTCTTTAAACTTTGGGTAAATTTCTGCATACTTACTTCTTGTCTTGCATTAGGCATAACTAGATATGGATCCCCGTGGTAGAGGCCGAGGCCGAAGTCGAGATCGAGGTCGAGAGAGACGGGCTGAACCCCTTCGTGATCAAGGGAGCGATAGAGCGTCGGAAGTGAACCAAAATCAGGGATTCGAGGGCGGGGGCGGAGATCTAATGGCCACTGCTATTAATAGGATAACTAAAGTGCTAGAGCGTTTGACAGACCGTCAAGGTCCTGGACCAGTGCATCAACAACTTGGTGAGTTTGGATCTTAAGGGGTATGATGTAATTATAGGAATGTACTTTTTGTCTTACCACCATGCTAAGCTAGATTGTAGAGCTAAAGTGGTGGAATTTTGCATCCCAGGTGAAGCAACTCTCAAGCTAGATGTAAGGGGTAGATTAGCTTCGTCTGCTTTGATTTCGGGGATTCGAGTTAGGAAAATACTTCACAAGAGAGCCCAGGGTTTCTTAGCTTTCTTAATTAACGCCCCTAGTGACCAAGTGAAATTAGAAGTTGAATTGTATGATTTATTTAAGTACTTAGCTTGCTCGAGAAGTAAGGTTTATTTTCGATTTATGTTTGGTGAAATTAGTTGCTAGAGTGAGTGAGCCTTGGCGAGAATTAGGCAGGCGAGCTGCCAACCCTTTGGTTTGCCTTAGGGGGAAGTGGGGCCGCCACATACCTAACTACTACTACATAGAATTAGTTCGAGGATTTTATACAAATATAGTAGACAAGACCAAGTATCATGTTCGGCCACCTGATACGATTTAGTTGGGTTAGAGGCAAGAATAGAGTTCTCACGTGAACTGATCCCTTTGATTGGTTAAATGTTAGTAATGAAGGGTTTGATTTTAAATTCAAGAAGGCATTTCAGCCCTTGCAAGGTGTTGATTGGGAGATCTCTGAGGCACTTTCCTGATTGCAGAGTGAGTATTCTACTATTCAAACTTCTCAACGATCTGTAGTTCTTACTTCTTCATTCAAGGAAGAGTATCGCCGGTTTCTCTACCTCTATGTTTCCAACATCATTCCAAAGTCAAGTAGGTTCAATGAACCTTAAGCAAGTGATATTTATTTTTTAAATAAGATGGTCAACGATTTGGGTAATGTTTCGGGTTTGTCCTTGGAGAATATTATTATTAATCACATATGGACGGTTGCCCAAAGTAATAATCCTCAGCATGCCTTACCATATGCCTGTTATCTCACTCCAGCTTTTGAGAAGAAGCGAAGAGCTCTAAATAATCTTTCTCAATCATTGATGGATCTCACTGGCATTTTTGAAAAGATTACTTGCCGGAATTTAAAGATCACTACTGATTTTGGTAGAGCTTTCGTTCAGGAAGCGGGGACAAGTGGCACACAACAGCAATCTTGAGAGGAAACTGCTCAAGAGCCATTAGGTGACTCTCGTTCTATTTTGCAGCGATTTTGTAATAAAGTCCTATGCATCGAAGTTAAAGTAGATCAAATTATTTAGAAGAATCACCAAAATACTGAGCATCTTCAAAACATTGAATGACATCTTGCCATACAACCTCGCCAAGGAAATGAAGACACTTGAGAGACAATCTTCTTTTGACTTTGTGACCATTGATGTAGTTGTAGAGTGTTTATTTGTTTGTTTTTTCTTTTTAGTTTATCTAGTCTAAACTAATACCTTAACTTTTGTTGACTAGTGTCTAGTCTTTTCTTTTGTCTTTAAGACTAAGGAGGACATCGCCACTTGGTTTTGCTCGACAGTTAATTGAACTAAGAGGAGTATTGCTTTCTCTTTTATCTTTTAATCCTTCACATTGAGGACAATGTGAAAATTAAGTGTGGGCGAGGGAAAGATTTAAGGGAGTAGATTCTGCATTTTTGTTATTATGTGGTGATGTCTATTGATTGAATTTATGATGGAAATGTTGGATTATGTTTTGAAAACTTGCCTTGGCTAAATTTTTTTTTTCCAATTTGAGTTTGCTGGCAGGAAATTTTGCCCAATTATAAGGAGAAATTCTGTCAAAATTTTTTTAAAATCTTTTCCAAAATTTCATTATGGCTCAAAATGTCTGAGAAAAGTCAACAAAAATTTCACTCTCAAAAAGTTAACTGCCCTACTTGTTGAAGTTGGGAATGTACTTTTGTATAACTCATTTCCGATGTGACTTAGAACTGGTTATTATGTGATTAGCATTTTTACATTTTAGAAAATATAGTTGGTAAAGTAGGAAGAATTATGTTGGTATTTATGTATTTAATGAGATTTTTTATTTAAATCTACAACTAAGTGATCGATACAGTCAAGTAGGTAATACTCTTCCTATTCTATAGATATTGCTTTTAAGAGGGATTGTATTTCTTCAAAAAAGTGAAGAAAAGAGTGAAATAATAATTTTACTCCAATGATTATTGTACTGAGTAACCGGGAGTTTTCATCTTAAAATATTGATTTTCGCGTAAAAAGGTACTTAAATTAAGAGTAATCAAGTGATTTGAGTGTGGATGTATTGAGTAATCGGGGGTTTTCACCTAAAAGTATCGATCTTCGCGCAAAAAGATATTTCCATAACTTAAGTACTTATCGATAGGATGTACAAGTAATTCCCTCTCTTTGAATTTAAGTTTTGAGAAAAAAAAATAAGTGTAGGAGAGTGTTCACTATCTTTGACTGTATGGGTTACTTACTTGTGGAGTTCGGTTAAGATGAGAGATTGAATTGAATTTGGTTAAATTCGAGTATAATTATCTTTCCTTTACTAGATATTATGAGTATTTAATATACCTTGATTAATTACATAATGGCTAATTACTGAATTACGGGATTTAAATTTGAAAAAGCATGTTACTCAGGCACTTGGATCATTGCTATGTAGTTGTTGAATTTGCTTGAGGACAAGCAATGATTCAAGTGTGGAGGAGTTGATAAGAGCTAAATTTGTCTTCTTTTTGAATATGGTTCATATCAGTTTTGAGTCTATTTGTAAGATCAATTGGTATAAATTGTCCATTTTGTGCCACTAACTTGCACTTTAAGCTAATAAATGGAATAGTTGTGATTTTTATCATTTACATGCAAAATCTCTTTTGTTTTATAGGTAAAATGATCAACCTTAATTGGAACTGAAATGAGCAAGGATTCGAAACTAGAAAAGTTACAACATTGGCTAACGGAAGTAGCGCAAGGAAGGATTGAGAGTCAAAGAAAGAAACAAAGAAGAAGAAAGGAAGGGAGACAAACCGCAGACGGGAGAATCCGTCCATGGTTTATGGCCAAAACTTCAATTCATGTTGCTTTGCTCAATCCCTTGGAGAATCCTTGCAAGGATTCGATCCAAGGATTCATGGTGGATGCAACTTGTCCACTTGCATGGATTCTTTCTTTTTCTTCATCTTGACAAGACACAAAAAAAGGACAATTGTACATCACCTTTTGGGAGATATAGGAGATTCTTATTCTTGACTTCTAATAAGGAAGAAAGATATAATTGAGAAGCGAGAAGATTGGACAAAAAAAAAAAAAAAAGAAGAGAACTTGTTCTTTTGTATTCTCTCAAACTTAGCTTAGACCTAGTGTTTCATCTAGTTTTCATCTTTCTTGGAGAATTTGGAGAACTCTTGATGTACTATGTATTTATAATGGCAATGAAGATGAATAAAGCTTGAAGATCTTGTTTCTTCATTTGAATAAGCATTTCTTTACTCTCTTTGTTGTGTCAATAATGCTTAGTTACCTTGAAGACATGAATTTTGTTGTTGAATCTATTATGTCTAACTGAATCTTCTTGTTTTAGTGGTAGATGAACCTATTTATGCCTTGATTATGGTTAGATATAGTTGATTATTGCTGTATCTTGTACCTACTAGTTCTCTTATTCCTGTTTTAACACTTGCGAGTGCTTGATCACCATTTACCAATCATTTTAGTTGTTGTTAATCTATGAGAATAGTTAACAATGATGGAAATAGAATAAGTGGAGCTTAAGGAGTAGACACACGAAAATAATAGTACACTTAGGTAGGTGTTTATGACATTTCTTGTGCTTGATCTATTTATACTTGAGATTTCACCACGAAAGTAGAGAAACTCTAGTGTAGGCTAAGTTCGGTTCATTGGCGAGAGCAAGTTCCGATGGCTCGAGTGAAATGCATCCTTAGCAAGACAAGAATATTAGTAGTCATTGTCTATTTAATTCCTATTTAAGCACATTTAGTGGATTCTATACCCTAAAATAGTTGTGTTTAGTTGAGTTACTTCAAGTTTTTAAACTTGCTTTATTTTACTTTAGTATTTTGATTGATTAAACTAGCTAAAATTCTTGATAAGTTTAGATAATAGAGTGAGCTAAAAGCCTTAATAATTCAAAAATGGTTCTCTAGGGATTCGATCCTATTTCCTTGTACTACAATTCACGAGCCATGCACTTGCGGTCAACTAGGAGATTATGATTAAAATTAGAACGTAGGTATAAATCTTATCAATTTCTATGACTAGTTATACCGCCTAAATTGACTTCTAACTCTTATGATCGGTTGTACTATATAAGCTAACTTTTATGGCCGATTTTACTATCTAGTTAGCTTTTTTGTTTTTACTTCCTTAAACATTGATTATCTAGGTTATAAAGCAAATGATTAAATTTAAGTGATTCCCAAACTAAAAGTTTCGGTGGAATCAACACCTATTATCCTTATATTCAAGAAACGAACTGTATATTTGTGTGGTAACAAGATTTTAAAATTTGTAGCATGGTAAATTATCTAATTAAGTTTTTGGCACCATTGCTGGAGATTTAAACTTAGGTGCAATACTAGAATTAAAGTAAGTTTTATTAATCTAGACTTTGTTATTTTATCTTCATTTTTGCTAATCTTATATTCTCCATTTTCTAGTTATTCATTTTGGTTATGTCTATGTATTAAATTCTTCATCAAAGGCACAATTTGTTTCAAGAATTAAACACGGCGAGCAGAAAAAGAAGACGCATCCAACAAGAGCAAATTGAAATGGAGAGTATAGGTGAAACATCCATTGAAATGGAGGAGCAACAGCCAAGCCTTTGAGGGATTATACTTTGCCAAATGAATCGGAAGCACAAACTAGCTTTGTAAGGTCAGTAATTAATGCAACTAATTTTGAAATCAAAATCTCACTCATCCAAATGGTTCAACAAAGTCAATTTAGAGAAAATGCAACAGAGGATCCTAACAATCATCTAACTAATTTCATGGATTTGTATGGTACAATCAAAATAAATGAAGTGAAGATGCAATTAAGTTATGATTGTTTCCCTTTTCCCTTTGTGATAAAGCGAAAATATGGTTTAATTCTTATCCATCTAATACTTTCACTTCTTGGGGTGAGTTGACAAAAATATTTTTAAATAAATATTTTCCTCCCAAAAAAATGGCTAAATTTGGCATGGATATTACAGGTTTCACTCAACATGAATATGAGTCGCTATATGAAATTTGGGAGAGATTTACAGATCTTCAAAGAAGATGTCCCCCTCCCAATGGTCTCCCTGATTGGTTAGTCATTCAAACCTTCTATAACGGCCTCAACTATCCAACCAAAATTAACATAGATACCGTCGTCGGTGGAGCTTTAAGGGGAAAATCAACCGAAGATGCTCAAACTTTGATAGAGGAAATGGTCTCTAACAACTATTAATAGGCAAATGAAAGAGGTAACTCAAGAAGAGTAGCCGATATGTATGAAATTGACACTCTCAAATTTTTAAGTGCTAAATTAGAAAATATGTTTAATTATCGAATGGATAATTTTGAGAGATTGCCGCCAAGTAAACAAGAGGAAAGTGGTTCAAATTCTCATGTAAATATTGTTTATTATTCAACATGTGGTGGTAATTATGATAGTACTAATTGTTTTCATATGAAACAAGTTCATGATATTAACAAGGGTAAAATACACAAAACTCCCTTGTGGTTTAACTAATTGACACGCTACCTCCTTATTATTGAAAAACACACACACTATCCTCTCGTACTTTAGACTAAAATGAAATTTGACCGGCAACCTGTATGCTACCTACAAGTGATGTATTATTATTTTTTAATATTTTTTTATTTTATTGTCATTTTTTCTTTCAATTTTGGTGCTTTGACTTAACTATCATAGGTATTTTTATAAATTTTATAATTAGTTATGCACTTTTAAAATTTTCTAAAAATTATTCATATCCTCTCACTATTTTGCTCTGCCATCTCTCTCTACTAACGCCAGTCGCCACCACCGCCCGCGGCTTTGTCTCCAAAGATTCTTTCAAAACAATGGCCCCAAAATCCTCCCTCAATTTATACAACACAGGGTCCTCATTAGATGCTGAACCAGGAAATTCCTATGGGTTCGCTCTGGCCCCATTACTCAAATTACGCAGATTAAGGTAGTAGGACATACTCTCAGAAGTCGGGTCAGACGGGCCAGATTCAACAACTTCAAATTGGAGCATCGGTTGCTCTTGAGCATCAATTGGAGTGGGAGCTTGAGGTTCTTCATCTTCTTAGTCAGCCTCCATTTGTTGGGCTTAGGAGGAGTTACCCGATTATCCCGATTTTTTGCGGTTGGGGCCTTGGAGAAGTCGAATTTGGTAACGAATTCTTTTGACTCTTTGACGTCGGTGGCGGTAGCAGAGGGTTTCTTGAGGGTCGAATTTTGGGGCTTTGAGAAGAGGGAGAAAGAGAGCTTCATCTTAGCAAAGAATTGAAAGAATATTCTAAACTAAAATCTCTGATCCCCTAAAAACCTACAAATAAAGGCGAAGACTACCTGCCAATGACTCTCCAATGCAACTGATGCAGCAATTTTGCCTGCAGTTATATAGGGCTAGCAAGAACCCAACCCCAAGGCTAGCAAGAAGCCAAAGAAAAGGTCGCCGCCTCCTGGGTTTCACCAAGAACCGTTGTTGGATCGATTGACAGGAGCCGATCCAATGGCGGCGGACCCCGTTATCCCACTGGTAGGGTGTCTCCGGCGATAGAGAAGCCGTCTCTGAAGGTTTCGGTATTTGGGTTTTGCACTTGCAGTGCTTTTGGGAAACCACCACCTAAAAAGATTCGTCGGAGACCTCCCAAGCATGCTTCGATAGTGTGAGTTGTGGAGAATGTGAAATGGAGGAAGTAGGAGAGGAAGAATAGAAAAGAAAAGGAAAGGAAAAGAAAATAAAATAAAAAAATTAGTAATAGACAGACTACCGGTTCACAACAGATCAAAAAGCGTAATTCTACTCTAATCCAAAGCACGAGGGGGTAGTGTGGGTGTTTTTAAATAATGAGGAGGTAACGTGTCAATTAGTCAAACCACAAGGAGGTTTTCTGCATTTTACCCTATTAACAATTACAATTGACCACCTCAAAATAACCCCTTTTTCAAATACTTACAATCCTAGTTGGAAGTATCATCCTAATTTAGGGTGAAGAGACCAATCAAATGCACAAAAATCTATCAATCCATCCGATTTTCAAACAAGGCCACTTGAGTCACGTTTTCAACTTTGGAGGCTAAATTTGAAAATCATATTCATGAAACAAAAACAAACATGAACAACATGATGACCATGATTAGGGATATGCAAGGACAATTAGTACTATTGGTAATTCCATTAATTTGAGGCAACTGGACAAAATTTTAAATAAAATTTAGGTGAATCCTAGAGAATATGTGAATGCAATCACTCTTAAGAGTGGTAAACAATTAGAGAATAATTACCTTGGTAAAAGTGAAAAAAATGATGAAAGTGGGGGTAAAAATGAACAAGAAAACAAAAAGGATCATGTTTCAAATGAATTTGATATGTCTTCTTCTCATATTTCTCATAAGAATGCTAATAACTCTATTTCTTTTCCCGATAGGTTGAAGCAAAGCAATAAAGAGAAGAAATTTGGGAAATTTGCTCAAATGTTTAAGTAAATTAGAATTAATATTCCTTTTGTTGATGTTATCTTATAAATTTCCTCTAATGCCAAAATTTTTAAGGATATTATATTAAAAAAGAGGAAATTGAAGATCATAAGATAATAGCATTAATGGAAGAATGCTCGAGTGCAAGCGTATCGTTGATGCCACTTTTCATTGCAAGGAAACTTGATTTGAGAGAGATGAAGAATGCAAATGTCACTCTTCAATTGGCGAATAGGTCCATAAAGTGTTCGGTTGGAATAATTGAAAACGTCATCATTAATGTGAAATCATTTTTTATACCGGTTGACTTTATTGTACTTGATATGAAAGAAGACATGCATTTACCTATTATTTTAGGTATACCTTTCTTAGCCACTATCGAAGCTTTAATTGATGTTCAAAAAGGTAATTTGACCTTTAGAATTAATGGTGAAGAGTTAACGTTTAATCTTAATGAAAGTAGGGATTTTGATTTATGGCATGGAAAAACTTTTAAGCCAAAAAAGGTTAATGTTATACAAGAGTTGTGTAAAAAATGTTATCATATTGAAACTCTTGATTCTCATGCTTATAACATGCCTACTATAAAGAACAAAGGAAAAGAGATCCTTAATCTTAAACTTCAAGTAGATAAAGGTAAGAAATCAAATAAACTTTGGGATTGTTTAAAATGTTTCTCAAGAAATCCTCATACACATTGTGATCATGCTCACTCTTTTTGTTTGATGATTAGAATGATTTAGAGATAGCGCAAGTGCAAAATATGGTGAATGGAAAAAGAGGTTTTAGCCCTTGGGAAGAAACTAGTTCCTTTTCCTCTCCAAAGTGAAGTTCAAGAAGAAATGCTGTTGAGTCGAGCCAACGACTATAAACAAAAGTGCTAATTGGAAAGCAACCCAATGTTTTAAGTCATTTCTTTTATTTTAGTATGTTTTCATATGTATTAGATGTATTAAGTTATGTTTGTTATATTTCTTTCGAAGGTTTCAAAAGTTAAGGCAAAAGTTATTTTTTGAAGGTTGGCAAGGAATAAGAAACATGAAGAACTCAACTCCTCATTTTGTATTTTAGATATTTTTGATTTGTTATGAAGGGTTAGATTGCATGTTTAGATCATTTGAAACTTGTTTGAGGCATTACACTTCACGAAAAAATGATTAGAGTCATGTTTCTGCAGAAGTTGTGTGACGACCCCACCGTACCTAGAGGCGTACCAAAGGGCTTAACAGATCGTCTGCCTAACTCACGGCAGAACTCGACACTTAAAAACAAGAAAATAGACTTCATGCAAAAGAGAGTTCTATTTCCACTATTACGTCTTTAAAAGTTGCATAAAACTACTACATTAAGTCATACACACCACTAGTACTAATAAGTAAACCCTATCGAAGTTACGAACTATAACCGCTGCAACAAATATATATATCTTATTAGTCAACTTACATCAAGTATCAAGGCAAAATCAACTATTCTACAAACCAAAAGTCACCTATACTATACATCTTCCCGAGCGATCCCCGCATCGACCCCTGTTAAGGAAAACAAATGAAATGAGATAAACTATATGCTTAGTGAATAATCGGGGATAAAAACGTAAAATCACATCCAAATAAACATATAAACCAAGATATTTCACATCAATAAACAGAAATGTAACATCACAATGGTAGAATACAAGCGGCTTCAAAGCCAACTCAATTCCCCGAGCTTAATCACCTGTTAACACTTCGTCAACTAAAATACTCATAGTCCGTAGACTCCACTTACTTTCCCCGTTCACCTTATGATACGTTTCTCGATCCACGGTCGAGACACGTAGCACGTTTGCCCAAGGATCTAGCGGGGATGTCCTACGCTTGGATTGCGGAACCTTTACTCAAACGAACAACTCGATTTGATTGGAGGTGGTAGACGACACTCCGATGAAGGTGAATACTCCAGGGGAATAGGTCGGATGAACAATCAAGGACAGGACGCGAGATTGCTCAATAACCCTTGCCAAGCAAGTGAAAAGGCACGAATTCTTTATGAAAGAAAATGAATGCACTAAGAATTATATTAATTAAAAACTAGTTCTTAACCTTACAAAGCTAGCCTATTTATAGGCTAAGGAAAACAATAAAGAAACCCTAAGTGGTCGGCCATCTTAGTGTAAGGTGGGCCGGTCCATTCTACTAAGTAAGATACTCCAATAAGTGTCAAAGGCTAAGGCCCTACTCGGCCGATTCTCTTGGAAACCCACTTGAGTCGTCATGGGCTTGGATCAAGGTGTAATTGGCCCAGTGGTCTTTCTCTAAGCCCTCAATATCCTTGTGAACTCCATGATGGTCTTGGACGACTCTCACCAGGGCTTGGAGTGATTCTTTGAACAGCTTGGCCCGTGAACGTGTGACTGGGCCCAGTGGGACTCGGACTGGGTCATTGCGTGGGCCGAGACTCGTGCACACATCAGTCCCCTCCTCTTGAGAAGGATTTGCCCTCAAATCTGGATCCTGCTCGTCAAGGAATGGGCTGAGGTCCCCAACGTTGAAGGTTGCACTGACATTGTATTCCCCAGGCAGCTCCAATTTGTAGGCATTGTCATTAACCCGTTGGAGTACCCGAAATGGTCCATCACCTCTTGGGGATAATTTGCTTTGACGTTGCTTGGGGAAACGCTCTTTTCTTAAGTGTAGCCACACCCAATCTCCAGGCTCAAAAATCATCTTGCGGCGGTGCTTGTTGGCTTGTTGGATGTATTGCTGCGTGCGCTTCTCGATGTTTGCTCGCACAGCTTCATGTAACCTGCGTACAAAACCAGCTTTCTTTTCCCCATCTAAGCTTGTTTGCTCAGAGGAAGGTAAGGGCACCAGATCAAGGGGGGTGAGGGGGTTGAAGCCATAAACAATCTCAAAGGGAGAATATTGAGTTGCACTATGCACAGTGCGATTGTAGGCAAATTCAACATGAGGTAAGCACTCTTCCCAAGACTTAAGATTCTTTTTAATCAAGGCCCGAAGTAAAGTGCCAAGAGTGCGATTGACAACTTCAGTTTGTCCATCGCTTTGAGGATGACTAGTGGTGGAAAACAATAACCTAGTGCCAAGTTTGGACCACAAGGTCTTCCAAAAGTAACTTAGGAACTTCACATCCCTGTCACTAACAATAGTCCTAGGCATGCCATGCAGACGGACAATCTCTTTGAAAAATAAAGTAGCAACATGAGATGCATCGTCAGTTTTGTGACAAGGAATAAAATGCGCCATCTTAGAAAATCTATCAACCACAACATAGATGGAGTCATTACCCCTTGGTGATCTAGGCAATCCTAATACAAAGTCCATAGACAAGTCAACCCAGGGATGGTGTGGAATAGGTAATGGGGTATACAAGCCATATGGATTTGTCTTAGACTTTGCCTTGTGGCAAGTAGCACACCTACCAACCATGCGTTCAACATCTCTACGCATATGGGGCCAGTAAAAGTGCTCTTGCAACATGGCCAGAGTCTTGGCGATGCCAAAGTGGCCCATGAGACCACCACTATGTGCCTCTCGGATCAAAAGGTCACGAATGGAAGAATTAGGCACACACAGTTTATCTACATGGAATAGAAATCCATCATGCAAAAAGTACTTTCCATGCGGGTTCTTAACACAAGCAGCATAGATATCACCAAAGTCATGATCATGTGTATAGAGTTCCTTAACCATTTCGAACCCTAGTAACTTGGCATCCAGAAGTGCCAGCAATGAATGTCTACGTGATAATGCATCAGCCACTACATTCGTTTTGCCAGTCTTATACTTAATGACATACGAAAAGGTGTCAATGAAGCTTACCCATTTGGCATGTCGCTTGCTTAGCTTGGGCTGTCCCTTGAGGTACTTCAATGACTCGTGATCAGTGTGTATCACGAACTCCCGAGGGCGAAGATAGTGTTGCCAAGTCTCCAAGGCCCTCACTAGTGCGTACAACTCCTTGTCGTACGTGGGGTAGTTTAACGCAGCCCCTCCCAGTTTCTCGCTGAAGAAGGCACACGGCCTCTTGTCTTGCATGAGGACTGCTCCAATACCTACACCAGAAGCATCACAGTCAATTTCAAAGGTCTTGGTAAAGTTTGGTAATGCTAACACAGGTGCATGGGTGAGTGTGTCCTTAAGGGCGAGGAACGCTTGTTCTTGGGATTCCCCCCAGTGGAACTTGTCATCCTTCTTTGTCACGGCGGTCAATGGGGCGGCAATAGTGCTAAAGTTTTGGACAAAACGCCGATAAAAGCCCGCCAATCCAAGAAAGCTGCGCACGTCAGGAACGGATGTAGGGGTTGGCCATTGCTCGATGGCCTCGATCTTGGACTTGTCCACCTTGATGCCCTGCGAACTCACAACATAGCCTAGAAACACAAGCTCGTTAGTACAAAAGGTGCACTTTTTGAGGTTAGCGTACAGACGCGCCTGTCGAAGTGCCTCGAGGACTAATCTTACATGCTCCAGGTGCTCATGCTCACTACGACTGTAGATCAGGATGTCATCAAAGTAAACAATGACAAATTTACCAATAAAATGTCTCAAAACATGGTTCATGAGGCGCATGAAGGTGCTAGGGGCGTTAGTCAAGCCAAAAGGCATAACTAACCACTCATAGAGACCATGTTTGGTTTTGAAGGCTGTCTTCCATTCATCGCCTTCCTTCATCCTAATTTGATGATAGCCACTCCTCAAGTCAATCTTGGTGAAAATAATAGCACCATCGAGTTCATCCAACATATCATCAAGTCTAGGAATGGGATGCCGATATTTGACAGTGATAGCGTTTACAGCCCGGCAGTCAGTGCACATGCGCCAAGTGCCATCCTTTTTGGGGACAAGGACCACAGGCACAGCGCAGGGGCTTAGACTCTCCTTCACCCATCCCTTACCTAACAGGCCATCGACTTGCCTTTGAAGCTCCTTGGTCTCCTCGGGGCCCATGCGGTAGGCAGGTTTGTTGGGTAACGGTGCTCCAGGAACGAGGTCGATTTGGTGTTCAATGCCCCGAATGGGTGGTAGGCCATCAGGGACCTCGTCAGGGAAAACATCCTCAAATTCCTGCAAGAGAGCCACTATGCTCGCAGGCAGCGCCTTGTCGAGTTCAGCAACATCCAAGAGCACATGCTTGCAAATCATGAGTAGTATAGGCTGATTAGAGTTCACCACTTTTCTAACATCCTTAGCCTTAATAATCATGTTATGCTTCCTAGTGGGAGGTGCGGCAGGTGGTTTGTCGCGCATACCCCTAGATGTGCTCCCTTGACCCTTGGTGGGTGGCTCATTCGTAGATGTGGAGCCTTGACCAGGGTCGGCCGCCTTGAGTTTCCTCCTTTGACGGTCTTGTTCACACTCTCTTTGCAACAGTAGTTGGTCCTCATAAACTTGTGCAGGTGTGAGAGGTGTAAGTACCTTACGTTTGCCATCGTGCAAAAGTGTGTACTTATTTGCTCTTCCATCGAATGTGACGTGTTTGTCAAATTGCCAGGGCCGTCCCAAAATGATATGGGTAGCATGCATTGGCACTACGTCGCACACGATTTCATCAATGTAAGTACCAATGGAGAAGGGAATGCGTACTTGTTTGAAGACTCGTACTTCACCGTCCTCACTTAGCCATTGGAGGCGGTAAGGATGTGGATGCCTGGTAGTGGTGAGTTCTAGACTTTCAACCATGAGCAAACTGGCCACGTTCGTGCAACTCCCACCGTCGATGATGAGACTACATACTTTGTCGCCTACCTTACAGCGAGTGTAGAATAGGTTTTCGCGTTGTAGCTGCTCATCCTCCTTGACGCGGGCGGTTAGCACGCGCCGTGCTACTAAGCAACCTACTTCTCCTCGTGTAGGTGAGCAAGCCTCCCCAGCTGGCTCTTCTTCTAGGCAGTCATCTTCTACTAGCTCGGGCATGTCCTCACATTCGTCATCATCCGACACGATTTCGCCATTGTGAGTTATCAGCATTACCCGTTGGTTTGGACATTGAGATTGAATATGCCCAAACCCTTGGCACTTAAAGCACTTGATGTCCCTACTCCTAGCTTTAGGAGTTTCTTGCGGTGCCTTAGAAGTAGACCTGGACACATCAGAAACCTTGTTAGGTGTAGGATACGCATTACGGGTAGAAGCATTACCTTGGAAGCGGCTAGAATAGGTTGGTGTGGTCGCATTTCCAACTTCGTGGGTCACCCTTCGTGGTTGATTGCCTTTCCACGAGGTGGTGGTAGAAGATTGGAAAGGACGAGCTCCCCGTCTTAATTTCTTCCCCCGTTCGGCCTTAATGGCAAGTTCTAGAAGGTCGTGCATGTCCAAGTAATGTTGAAGCTCCAAGGCATCCTGAAGGTCAGGGTTGAGACCCCTAAGGAACCTAGCCATTGTGGCTTCATTGTCTTCTTGAATGTTGGCCCTCATCATGGCCATCTCGATTTCTTTGTGGTAATCCTCCACACTCATGTTGCCTTGCGTGAGTGTTTGCAGCTTAGAGTGGAGATCACGATTGTAGTAGCTAGGAACAAACCGCTTGCGCATCAGTGCCTTGAGTTCTCGCCAAGTCCGGACACGGGGTTCTCCCATCCTCCTCCTCGTGGTCCTCACTTGGTCCCACCAGACTAGTGCGTAGTCGGTGAACTCCACGGTGGCAACCTTCACCTTTTGTTCCTCGCTATAGTCGTAGCAGTCGAAGACCATCTCGATGCGGCCTTCCCACTCCAAGTAAGCCTCAGGGTCACTTTTGCCTTTGAATGCGGGAACTTGAATTTTAAGCCCCTTGATTTCGTTTTTGGGCATGTCCCTTGTAGGCCTCTCGGGTCGTTCCTCATCCTCACTAGCGGAGTAGTCTTCGCCATTTGTTTCTTTGGTGCCATGGTGACTCCGGTTATGGGACCGCGAACGGGAGCCTCGCGTAAGGCTCCTAGACAACTCATCAAAACGAGTGTGTAGTGTCTCCATTTGTTGCTCACTGATTCGCCTGAGCTCATTCTTCATGGCGGCGAATAATAAAGAAGGATCGGTGGTTGCTTGTTGTTGATGGTGGTGTTGTTGCTCCATGCTTCCCTTGTTGCCCCTGCAAGGGTTAGAAGAAACAAAGAAAAATGCAAATATAATCCTCACTTCACTCCCTTAGTATATCCCTCACGCTCGTGTGTAGTGTGCAAATCACTCTATAAAGCTTACCAAGTACCTTACCTGTTGGTTTATGTAGTTGAGTAATGTTGCTCGAGTCCAGTAATTGGCACCAACGTTTCCCCACAAGAGTACACAAGAAAGGACGGTTTTAGGGAAATCTTAAAGTGTTGGACAGATTTTGGAACGTATTGCCAAGAAAGGAAACTCTAAGAATCCTAAGAGGCAGGAGTGGTTTCCTAAAGAGGATGAGAGAATATAGGAGTGTATCCTAAAATGGGGGAGAAAATATAGGAGGTGTCCAAGAGTTATCCAAGTATATTACTTAGTTTCCTGAACGAAGTGGGAAACAAGTTGGAGTTTGGAAACTTCCTAATTCTGCTCGGTTCCTCCTCTCTCTTACCCGCAAGCTTCCAGAAATTCCCTCACAAAAACCCACCCCAAGGTCGGTTCAAATCCCACTCACAAACCAGAATTGGAACCCTAAAATTTCCAGAATTCCTCCCTCTTATTCCTTTCCTAAAGTCGGCTACAAGAAACCTTGGAAGGCCTCTTAAGCAGCCGCCCGCTATGCTCACAACACAAACCAGAATTGGGCCACTAAATTTTCCAGATTTCTTCCTTCTTGAAACCCTTCCCAAGTCGGTTATCCTTCCTATAAGATTCCCTCTTCACAGCCGCAACTTACCCCAAACAATTCGGCTCTCTCTCTACTCCAAGAACAAGAAATTCGACCCTCTTTCTAACAAGACAGTTTCGGTCCTTGGCACTCCAAAAATTCTGCTCCAATGGACTCCCAAGGTCAAGCAAGTGATGTTACTCAAGAATCTCCCAAGAAATTCACAACTAAGCCAAGAAAGCCTCGTATGGATGCAAGATCTTACAAGAAACTTTTTATACGAAGGGAAGTGCAATTGTTCAAGGTTCAAGGTGATCAAGTTGTTCAAAGGGTGGTTCAAGTTTCCAAGACTCAAGATCAAGAACTTCAAGAAGAGGTTGGCCAAAATTTCTGATTTCTTTTCTTTGCTTGATGTGATTTTCTGGTTTTGAAAACAAGAAATACGCGACAGATTTGACAACAAAGGGTCACGGCTCAATGCTTTTCTTTTCTTGATGTAATTTCCTGGTTTGAAAACAAGAAATAACAAGACAGATTTGACAATAAAGAGTTACGGCTTCCTTCTTGGTTTCTTGTTGGCCGAATGTTTCCTTTGTTTCTTTCTTGTCTTTTGCGTTTCTTTTTTTTTTTTTTTTGTCTTAACAAATGCAACTAAACCTGGACGGGGAAAGGTTCACACACCAGATTTCTGGTCAGCCCTACGTCCTACAACTAATCAGCCAAGAACTCCAAGAGTTACCAAGAACTTTCAAGAACTTCAAGATTTAATTCCAAGAACTCAAGAAACCCTAGATGGTTGTAGTTTCCTTCAAGATTCTCAACTCCAACAAGTTTGATCCACAAGTCAGTTTAGAAAACTAATTAAAACAGCTTGGATGACCCAAACAAAACTTGGACAGCTTGACAACAAAGACAACCCTAGCGCAAGGATTTGGAAAACCCTAGCCGCACTTGGAACCCTAGCCGCAACTTCTTGTTGTTTTTTTTTTTTTTTTTTTGTATGCAGATTCGGCAAGGCTAATTGCTGGGCAGAATGGATGTCACTAGAGTAAGAAATCTGGGCAGATTGGGATTAGCGGCAACAGCTCACGACTGTCCAGAAATTTGCGCGACACAAGGACAAGAACTAACGGACAGTTTTTTTTTTTGACAAGCGATGCAAACAGATTTTTGTTTGGTTTTTTTTTTTTTTTTTGACTAACAAAGCAGCAACGGACAGACTTGAAGACACAAACGAACAGATATGGATACGTAACAAAACACAAGCAACGACCAGAATTCTAGATAGCAACGAAGGAAACGGCACAAAGTAACAAAACTAACGAACAGAAAAAATTTTTTTTTTCTCCTTTTGAACAAGGCAGCGGAATTAATGAAGCTAAGATATAACGGAAGATACCTCCACCAATGCTCTGAAGCCAACTGATACGTTCCTCGATCCACGGTCGAGACACGTAGCACGTTTGCCCAAGGATCTAGCGGGGATGTCCTACGCTTGGTTTGCGGAACCTTTACTCAAACGGACAACTCGATTTGATTGGAGGTGGTAGACGACACTCCGATGAAGGTGAATACTCCAGGGGAATAGGTCGGATGAACAATCAAGGACAGGACGCGAGATTGCTCAATAACCCTTGCCAAGCAAGTGAAAAGGCACGAATTCTTTATGAAAGAAAACGAATGCACTAAGAATTATATTAATCAAAAACTAGTTCTTAACCTTACAAAGCTAGCCTATTTATAGGCTAAGGAAAACAATAAAGAAACCCTAAGTGGTCGGCCATCTTAGTGTAAGGTGGGCCGGTCCATTCTACTAAGTAAGATACTCCAATAAGTGTCAAAGGCTAAGGCCCTACTCGGCCGAATCTCTTGGAAACCCACTTGAGTCGTCATGGGCTTGGATCAAGGTGTAATTGGCCCAGTGGTCTTTCTCTAAGCCCTCAATATCCTTGTGAACTCCATGATGGTCTTGGACGACTCTCACCAGGGCTTGGAGTGATTCTTTGAACAGCTTGGCCCGTGAACGTGTGACTGGGCCCAGTGGGACTCGGACTGGGTCATTGCGTGGGCCGAGGCTCGTGCACACATCACCTTATCAACCCCCACTGGCTAGTCATCAGCACACAGCAGCTCGAGCAAAAGCAAAATCACTTTGCTTTTAACAATGAACAAAATCCCAAGGTTAGCATAGGACTAATTTCGACCAAACCCCGACCGGCTCGAATAGTCCGTCTACCCTTGGAACCGGACTGGAACCAAGTCCTGAGATATCCAATCTCTCAACAAAGGATACTTCTCAACAAAGTACTCATCAAAATATTCAAGTCATGTAATCACCTCCAACAGCACACAGCACAAGGGGTGATACTCAACACAATGCATGTATTCTCACATATTAAATCAAGAACAAAGAATGGACTTAGATCGAGTGAGATAAAGTATACTCTCGCCTAAGTACCCATTTAACATATACAAAGCACTTTGACAATTTATTACATCAATAAACCCAATCACTCACCCAAAACAATTAGCACGCAAATCAATTTATACGGGTCCACCAACTCCGTCCGGGTCGTCACTGCCTGTGATAGAAGATTATACTCAACTATCAGTCAAACAACTATCACAATCGAAATAAGGACTAAAACGGCCAAAACAGCAAAAAGGGCAAAAAAATGCATGCGCGTTTGTTTTAGTTTTGACAATGAAGCGATTAAAACTTTGGAATTCCCATTTGAGCATCATAAACCAAGATTAAGAGTTTCTATCCAAACTTTAGCAAGATTAAGTACAAGAAAAGGAAAGGAAACAATATTCTCTCACCAAGGCTTCTTGCGAGAGAAAACCACAACCTTTCCTTCCAAAACTTTACCACACAAAGCTTCCTAAGTTCCCAAGTGAGAGTTTAATCGGTTTAGATTTTGGATTCAACTTAAACTAAGCCAACAATCAAGATTGAAAGTGTGGTGTTTCTTCTCTCTTTTCTCTCCCTAAATCTCGGCCACCATGGAGGATAATGAGGAAGAAATGAAGCTCAAGGAAAGATAAGAAAATAGGAATTAGTTTGGTCAAAGTTGGTTAGATGACCGCCAGTGTCGCCGTAGGATCAAATCTCCTATTTTTCTTCTTTTCCTCTTTCTTTTGTGGTCAACATTTTCTGCTGACTTGAGGGATATTTTGAGCTAATTTTGCTGAAATAAAATTGAGAAAATTAAGGTAATAAAGTAGTGTTCAAGTGGTGTACTCACTTGATAACAAACGGTACATGTCGGTTCACACCATTTTCCTTAACTCGCACGTATTAGGGTTTTCGCTTATAATTCACTAATTTATTATTATCACTTCTAATCACACACTTTTTCTTATCTAAAACTTACTCTTAACTACCAAATTTAGTACACACATCTTACCAAGTGATCACATGGGCAAAATATGCAAAAACTCTAATTTACCCGAACTATAAAACTAAGGGTAAAACTCTTAAATCTCTTATTTATTACAACTATTGAGGGAGTAAATAAGTAGTAAAGATATTATAAAGTAATTTAATCAAAATAAGAGCAAGTTTTAAGAAAATATGAATGAATTTTCCAGTCGTCACAAGTTGGAAATGAATGGAGCAGTGAAAAAGTGCAGTTTTTTACACTTTAATTGCAGAAACCCAGAGATCCACAAGATAGATCTGAGAGGCTACCTCGCGAATCCTGAAGGATTGTTCTTAAAAAAAAATTGTTCCTTCTTTATCCTTTCCTTTCTTAACCGCACTCCAAGTTTGTAGTTTTTGCATCTTAACTAGTTTATTTGCCATTTTGCATTAAAGATTTTTATCACAAATGGTTATATGAAACTTTTTGCACTCTTTGACTTTCATTTACGCAGGAAATGGTTGAAATTCAACAAAAATGAAGCCATAGAAGGATGTAATCAAGAGATCATTTCACCATAGAGGGAGTATTTCTTTTACTCTTACTTTTTCTTTTCTCACATTGAGGACAATGTGCACTCTAAGTGTGTGGTTGGAGGGGATGGTTTCTTACTCTCTTAATTGTGGTGGTTTGAGAGAAAATGGTTCAAATTTTTTAAAAATTTTGTCAATTTTCAAAGAAGTTCCATGACCATTAGTAGTCAAATTCTCGGTTTAGAATACAATTGATGTATCTTAAGCATTTCATTTCCTATTTAACTTGAAAATAACTCTAATATGACTAGACTTTTACTATGAAAAAAGTATATCTTGTAAAGTGAAAGTAATTGTGCCTTGAATTTTACATGATTGATAAGTTTCCTATCTTGATTGAATTTCACAAATTAAGTGATGAATATGGTCAATATTTGCACTACTTTTTCTATGATCATTCTATATGAGGGAAGTTGCTAGGAAAAAAAAGAAAAGAAGAAGAAAAGAAGAAAAGAAGAAAATGTGAAAAAAATAATGAATAAATATTTACTCCAATGATTCTTGAACCTTAGTAATCGGGAATCTTCATCTACATATGTCGACTTTTGTGTAAAACGGCTCTTGAATTATGAGTATGCAAAGCAACTCTAATTAGTGATGAAGTTGAGTAACTAGAGGTCTTCATCTACTAATGTCGATCTTCACGTCAAAAGACATCTTCACTATTTGAGGAACCTATTTATTGTGTATTAAATAAATTCCTCTTTGTAACTTCTTGAATCATCCTTCACATATTTTCATAGAGAAAAGGTAAGAAACAAGTTAAATAAACTTAATGAAACTATTGCATGAATCCAACCAACCATTATCCACTACTTTTGTGAGAATAAGGCTAATGTGTAAGAATTTAAATCTATTTGAAAGCAACTTTCATTGCTTAACAATTATCAAATCATTCATAGTTGATGGCCAAACAACTATAAAGCATAAACACAAGTTCTCAAACTAACAAATCATGAAAAAGTATAATCATTTCCTAACAACTTAATCAAAACTACAAGAAGTTCATTTTCACCCTAGGATATGAAAAAAATTAGTTATACATCATATTAAAAACATCTAATTAAGTATAAAATAAATTTGTAACAAAGCATGACAAATAAGAACAAGCAACAAGTTTAGGAAGAAGAATTCTTTTTTAATTTCTTGAAGGTTGAATCCTTGAATTCTTTCACAAGTTGATCTCCTAAATAAGTTTGATAAAAGAGTGCTCTCACTTTCTTCTCAAATCTTTTAAATTAAAAAAGAAACTCTCAATATGAAACTAGAACTAAAACTACTTTTACCTCTACTTCTACTCTATTATACTTCATACTACAAGATGTTACAAGATGCTCAAATCAATGAGATACAAGAGGTATTTATAGATATTTTTTAAGAAGAAAATGTGGTCATCATGCAGTCATATAGTTGTTCTTCACTTTTCCAACTCAAGTAGCTAGATCCAACCGGATTTTATGAGAAAAATTGGTCCACAAAATAGTGTACAAACAACTTGCACCAGTTACTCAGGGATTTGTGAGGTGGGTCCGTGAGATATACCTCACAGATTTGCTTCACAGTTCTTCCTCTTTTACATTTTTGCACTTTCTGCTCAAAATTCAACTTTGCTTTATTTTTGGACCAAATTCAAATGCAATTTTCTTGATGATAAAAGCCAAATTACTCTTGCATAAAAAATGAAAGTTGTAGCTTGAGTCAGCTTTTCAATGAATGAAGAATCATCTCATTTGGATCTCTGTAGACTGTAAAATGACTAAAATACCTCTAACTGATCAATACTTTATTTCAGCTTTCAATAGAAAATTTGTCTGACTGTATTTTGACTTTTGATCAAGAAAATCAATGAATTGAATTTCAATGTCTCATAAGAATTGTAGAGATATGTCTTAACTTCAAAATGACTCAGGAATTATGATACGAACGTCGCCAACCTTGTGACGAAACCGGTAAAAGATTAGCTTCAGGATCGACAAGAGGACACCAAGTTTGAAGCGAATGACCTCAACCCGTTAATCACGTGGTTAACGAACCTTGGTATAATGGTAGAAGACGCCACAACCTAGTGCGATTCTAGATTGATAAGTCACGAACACCTAGAGAAATTCTAATGCATTCAAGAAGCCTTGGAGAAACCAAGAAAACTCTCAAAATCTGATTTATTGATTGAATGCCTAAAACCATTGGAAGTGTGGGCTATTTATAGCCTTACATAGAGATGAACAACTAAATGTGGAACTAGTCTTGAGTTGTGGTCTTGACTAAGACTAACAATTGTAGGCTTGACTATTTCCATAAAACTAAAAATTGTGGGCTTGACCAAACCTTATGAGGTCATTGCTTAGGTAAATAACCTTATGAGGTCATCGCTTAGGTAAATAAAGCAAGGCTATGGACCATAAAGCCCTTATTACAAACGACTTAACTAAAACAATAAATGTGATTAGATGGGCAGACGACTTGAGCTTATAAAGCGTGCCCACGCCTTATAATGACTTTGCTGCGGTGAATCAATTAAATGGCAGAAGACATATCCTTATAAAGCGTGCCCGCGCCTTATAACGTCTTTGCTGCGATGAAGCTGAATGAACTGCTCGAGCTCGTGTAACCAGTCCTAGTGGGACTTGAACCTTATCCAATGGCATAGCTTAACTCGTATCATTCCCCTCCTCTTGAAAGCAATTTGCCCACAAATTGAAGCATGAATGATGATAAGAAAAGTTACATGCCGTCGAGTCAATTTTGTTATGATTACCACAAGTTTCATCCAATGCATAAACCACTTGCTAAGCTGGAAAGTAAACCTTGTTGAACTTTGAATCTCACGAACCAGTTTCAATGTATGCCCAACTTGATCGCTTATGATCATGAGGTAAGGATCCTCAAAGTGATGCGATGTAGATCCTATGAAATCAGACTCCTCAAACTTGAATAAGCTTGCAAAGTATGGAAGCTGACTTGGTGAAGTTGGAGCTTCAAGTGGACTAGGTACAAGATAAGCATAGGTATTGTAGTGACCATTGAAGACCTCGCTCCTTGTGTAAACTCGTGGAACGTGGTCGATTCTAATGTCTTGAGGGTACACATAGTTTGATCCTCCAAAGACGTGAACAGCGTTGAAATCATCCGATTCCATGAATGGGAACCAAATTGATCTAACTCCTAGAAGACAAACTCCATGGAAACTCGCAAATTGTACAAGTGACTTTGGGATGGAACATTGTAAGATCAAAGCGATTGCACTTTGCTTAACCTGCACAAAACAAGGAACACTAGACAGAGCAATGTTAAGGTGGCAATAAACCCCCTCACTCTCATTTTTGTTGAAACTTAAAATCTCAGTCAATACTTTGGATGTTTCAATCTCTTTCTCATGCTCAATAGCTGTCTTTTTCCTCTCATTATTTTCAACCTCTTTCTCCTTTTCAACTCCCTCGGATTTTACCTCATCAGTCACAATTTCCTCATCTAGCTCTTTTTTCATACTATAATGCTCATGCTCACTTTTCATGTATGCTAGATCAGTACAAAGTTGGTCATAAATAAGTGGTACAAGTGCAGAACGACGACCATTAAATAAGAAGGAATACTTATTAGTATGTCCATCATATTTAACTTCTCGCCTCAACATCCACGCCTTGCCCAGCAACACATGTGTCATTTGAATTGGGACTACATCACACAACACCTCATCCACATACTTGCCAATTTGAATAGGTACAAGTGTGTGCTTAGTAACCCAAACATCACCATGAGCACTCGGCAACTTATACGGTTGAAGATGATCAATAGTTGGAAGATTTAATTTGTGAACCATGATAGCGCTTGCAAGATTGATTTCACAACTCTTATCAATGGCCAAGCTGCATGTTTTATCTTTGACACCACAACGAGTATAAAACCAATCATGCAACTGAGATTTGACGATATCCAATTGCTCATCTACACCACGTAATGCTACTTCTTTGACTCCCTTAGGATCAAGAAGAAGATGTTGTAAGCTAGCTTTTAAATGCCTCGTATTCGCCATGATGTATGAGGAAACCTGCAAAAAATTAGTGAAACAAAAGATATTTTTCCTCGCCACACAAGCTCACATGTTTACACTCGTCACTCGTGTATCACTCAAGTGTTTAAAACACTCTAATTTTCTCAAGGTTCTGCTTGCTCTCGTGTTTGAACACTCTAATGAACTCACCAAGGTATTTTCAAGGCTCCTCGGTCAACTTCTCGAACAAGTTAGAACTCCTTCTAGTGTGGATCGACTTACCAACCAGGGTCACAAGATTGTAGCACTTTGAACGAAAAAAAAAATAAAAGATGAAGGGACTGACCACAACTCAAAGAATGACTCAAAGTTGAATTTTAAGGATCCTAGACAAAACTCTATCCAAAACTGGAATTTTGAGCTGCTGGTTGCTGCATTTGTGGTCAGTGTTTTGGTAGGTAAATGGACACTTAGAGGATTCAGAATGACACTTAAAACTGACCTAATGATGCACGAAAATTTTCAGAATTAATGATTGGACAGAAATTCCCAATGGTTGCAAAGATGGAATCCGAATGGAAGATGAATTTGTGTTGCGGTAGGACTGTTTTGGAAACCCAAGGCTAGCTTTTCTTCCTTAATCCTTTGGAAATGAGGATTAGTCTTCCTATTTACTGGTTCCCATGAATTCTAAGGTCCAGTTCAAGATTGGAATTGATTTGGTTGTTTTTGGGAACAAGGGTGGAAAATTTGACTTGAATAGGTTGGAAAATTTGACTTGAATAGGTTGGGAAATTTGACTTGAATAGGCTGAATGTTCTTCTTCTTCCTTTGTTTTTGTTTTATAATCAGCCAAGAAGAGTCAAATTTCGTGGCTAAAATGTTCTTAGTCAAGAAAGAAGATTGTTGTGGTGAAGACAAGGATTTTGGCAGCTGGAATTTTGTAGCCTTGTTGTTTACCAAGATTTGATTCCCAAAACCCAGAAACTTCAAGATTCTTTCAAGAATTCAAGATGTTAATTTCCAGAATTCAAGAAACACGAAATTGAAGATGATTTCCTCCCCAAACAATCCAAGATTTCACGATTTGATCAAGACAGATTTTGGTTGTCTTCAAGAATCCCAACTAAAGTTCCAAGAACTTCAAGATTGTGGTTTTAAACAATCAGGAACTTCAAAAAACCCAAGTTTTGATCAAGACAGATTTCCAGGAATTTTTGTAAGGTTAGCCAGCTATATTTTTTTTTTTGTATGTAAACAACAAGAACACAAGGTAATAACTAGATAGGACTCTAAAACCCTTGCTACAAACTGATTTTTTTCGGATGAACAGTAACCTCGAATGATCAAATAGAACAAAAGACTGGAATTGAATGGATATAACAGGATAGAAACAAGACACAAACACAAACAAAGAATCAAGAATAAGAAACAAAAAAAAAGGTTGGACCAAACAAGGCTAACCACAGCAATTAACAACAACTAGACACAAGTTTATGACGTAACAAATCTGGAAAAATAACGCAAGAACACGAAGTAACAAATCTGGAAATTGCGGATAGCAACTTAGAACACGAAAACAGAATTTTCGACAACTTGACTCGAAAAGGAAATAAATAAAAGGATATAACGTGATACCTCTTAATTAGCTCTGATTACCAACTGATACGAACGTCGCCAACCTTGTGACGAAACCCGTAAAAGATTAGCTTCAGGATCGACAAGAGGACACCAAGTTTGAAGCGGATGACCTCAACCCGTTAATCACGTGGTTAACGAACCTTGGTATAATGGTAGAAGACGCCACAACCTAGTGCGATTCTAGATTGATAAGTCACGAACACCTAGAGAAATTCTAATGTATTCAAGAAGCCTTGGAGAAACCAAGAAAACTCTCAAAATCTGATTTATTGATTGAATGCCTAAAATCATTGGAAGTGTGGGCTATTTATAGCCTTACATAGAGATGAACAACTAAATGTGGAACTAGTCTTGAGTTGTGGTTTTGACTAAGACTAACAATTGTAGGCTTGACTATTTCCATAAGACTAAAAATTGTGGGCTTGACCAAACCTTATGAGGTCATTGCTTAGGTAAATAACCTTATGAGGTCATCGCTTAGGTAAATAAAGCAAGGCTATGGACCATAAAGCCCTTATTACAAACGACTTAACTAAAACAATAAATGTGATTAGATGGGCAGACGACTTGAGCTTATAAAGCGTGCCCACGCCTTATAATGACTTTGCTGCGGTGAATCAATTAAATGGCAGAAGACATATCCTTATAAAGCGTGCCCGCGCCTTATAACGTCTTTGCTGCGATGAAGCTGAATGAACTGCTCGAACTCGTGTAACCAGTCCTAGTGGGACTTGAATCTTATCCAATGGCATAGCTTAACTCGTATCAAATTATCTCAATTTGATACTTGTAGGTTAAGATATAGCCAAAATACCAATATGTGTCAAAAACTGTCAAACTCTTCTTGATTTGAATCATTTTATAAGATATCAAAACCTACAAAAACAACACAAATTTATATATTAACCCACACTTTTGCATGTTTTGATTAAGAAACATTGCTTGTATAAAAAGTAACTTATAAAGGAAGTCAATTCTTTCATTTTAACTTAAAACACACAAAACCTCCATTTAAATAGAGCATTTTGCACTCAAGTATCTTTCAAATTCATTTCCTTGATAACAAAGTAAACCTCCATTTATAACCATTCATTTCACCATAAATGCTTATTATATCAAGTAAAGGAGAAAAGAATTATATCAAGAATTAAGACTCGTTCAACTCATTTCCTCCCCTCAACTCAATTTTACTTTTAAGCAACTCATATGGCAAAGTCAAGACATATAACTTTCATGATCATCTTTATTTACTCAAAAGAGGGATTTATTCAATACACAACAAATAACTTCCTCAAGTAGTGAAGATGTCTTTTGATGCTAAAATCGACATTGATAGATGAAGACCTCCGATTACTCAATTTCATTACTAACTAGAGTTGTTTTGCATACTTATAATTCAAAATCATTTTATGCAAAAGTCGACATTTATAGATGAAAACTCTCGATTACTAAGCTGAATCATTGGAGTAAACATGTTCATGTAGAATCCTTGTAATCCACCACAATGACAACAAGGATCCTCTTTTCTCGCGTCCTTTTCAACCCAACAGGGTAGATTATGACAACCCATTAAATTGTACATTTGGGCTATCAAAAACTTCATCTATTCATTCATACTGATTCCAAACTCAATAATGCATAAATCATCATTAAAATCTACATTAGCAGAACTTTAGCAATTTGTACTGAATTCTATGTATGGATCGATGTATTGATCCCTCAGCCATAGTACCAAATTCTTCTCGCTTTTCTTATTTCACGATTTACTAAATCCAATAAGTTGATCTTTCAATTTTGCTACAAATTCTGGTCTTTTGCACTCTTATTTAGTGGAGAAAGGTTTGATTTTTGGTTGCTCTAGTCTGGAAAGCTTCAATGGAGTTTGAAAGCCGAAAACTGTCCTCATTCTATCTTTAACCTAGGTCAAAAATCATTAGACAAAATTTCCCCTAAAAACCTAGTAGTGCTACTCATGTGTTTGTGTTTTCGACTATTTTACCACCGAAAAGAGCCCTAATGACCAAAACAAAACCACTTTTACAAATTGAGTGATCTTTTTGGTCAAAACTAAAGTTAGGTGACCAATTGGTGCCAACTTAAAAAGTTTAGTGACCTTTGTCATCATTTGTACTAATTTTTAATCAATTTTTTTTTTGAAAATTAATGGGTTATAGATGATGAATTCAAATTAGGTGCTTTTTTTTTTCTCAATCATTGGATTTGGGGATATTAGTTTAGTGTTATTAAAATGATAAATGATGAAAGGAGTGGGACAAGTGTGTTGGGTTGCAAGAAACTTTTTTCATGTAGGAGTACTTTTGGAAGTTCCATAGGGAATTGATGGTAAGCTAGTCTAATCATTTCTTTTTTCCACTAGAGTGACTTGATTTCAAATAGTACCAAAAGCTTCAAAGTTAAAGGTGTTAATTGGATAAATTAAAAATTAACAGTGCTGGGGGGCCCAATGTTTGAATAGTTGAAAGGTGCAAAATGTAGTTAACCCTAAATAATGTAGGGAACACGAAGATGAAACCCAAGGCCTAAGCACATCCTAATTCCTGAATTATGATCTACATAAAACTTGTCAAACTTATTAAGAGGGAGAGTGTGAGGACTCGTAAACATTATAATTTTTTGACTCCTATTTTTGCTCATTTAATTATTTATTCGAATATTTACTTCAATTATTATTCTCTAGCCTTATTAGACTTAAATACATGGAGTTACGACTTTATTATATTTTTAAAGTGACTCGTTTCAAAAATTAATTTTTGGAAGTTCGATTAATGTAAATAGTGAAAACGTGTTTGAAAACTTTAGCCAATTGAGAGTACAATAAGCTCGGAAACTTGGAGACATGTACAATGGTTCTAAAATAGATAATTTTAGGGTTAAGTACTCAAGTGATAGTTAGTGGTACGATCGTTACAAGAATTTCTCGAAAGTTTCACTTCATCGCGTCTAAATTGAAAATACGTGTTTTCACGGGCGCGCTTAATTGAGGGACTTTGGACCATTATTTTGGAACAATGAAGAGTGAATAATATTTGTATGAATATAAGTGTACTAGAGATTTAGTGCACTAGTGAAACAAATGCGAGAAAAATCGAGCACCAAACGTGCCCTATGCGCACTATTCTCAGTTGACTTTGGAGTGATTTTGCACCACACATTGTATCTTTCTTAGGAAGCCAAAATTGGATCAAACACACTCTCTCCTAGTCTCTCTCTTGGCCGAACCATCAGCTGCAAAATACAACACAAAAGTTGCCATTTTTCATCTTCAATTCTGCACCAAACCTTCATAGATTCACACCAAAATTGAAGACCACCTAACTTGTCCCTTGGAGAGTTCATTCGGCTTCAAAAGGAGGAGCTTTCCACGGTTTTCTTGGAGCTTTTAAGGACCAAAATTTCTGTCTTGGACATCAACTAGAGTAAGTAATGATTAAGCCTTCTAGTTTTGATTTATGAAAGTTCTAGTATACCTTTAAGCTCTTATATTCATATGGGTGGTTGTTATTGTTGGAAATTTGGAAGGTGAGCTCTATGAACTCCCACCTTTGTCTTGATGGCTGATGTGATGTTTGATGATGGATTTAATGTTGGTTTAGTGCTCAAAATGGTAGATTAATGGTGTATTATTAGTATAAATTTCAAGAAATGCATGGGGTAAAAAGTTCCGATTCTGCCCCTGCTTTGAACGTACCTTTTTATACAGAATTTTGAGGTTGTAATGACTTATATATGATGTTTATATGTTGTATAGATGGTGTATAAAATTTCATTGAAAAATATTGAGGTTTGGTGGGTAAAATGAATTGATTTCACAAAGTTGGTAAACCTGGAATTCTTCCCGACATGCTTAGACCAGCTTTCTTGTTTCGTCCATAACTCTGTGCTCCGAAGTCAAAATCGAGTGCTGTTAGAGGCATTTGAAACTAAACATTCCCACCTTTCCAACGGTATAAAATGCACAATCTGGTTCCATGTATGTAAGCCGAACCAACCATTTAAAGTCGGCTGTCCTGTTTCTCTGTTTTCCTGGAACGAAATGCTGAGGCTGCAACTTGTGGCTGGAATTCGAGCTAGTTGTGTGCCGAATTTCAAAATGATTTCTTCTGTACAATTATAGCTCTATGATTGTATTTTCCAACGCCATAAACCATGCCCAATTCTGAGTTAAGGTGAGTGATTTATGATCAAAATACGAAACCTGCCCTGCTCTTGAAAACCCTAACTTTTGGACAGATTTGATGCAAGGTTTGGTGTAGACTTGCTAATTGAATTTTGTTTGGTGCTAAACACTTACCAAATGTACCATGAATGTTCCTTAGGCTTTGCCTATACCAATGAGCCATGTTCCCTTGATCAAATGTTTGGAATGGAAAACAAAAGGCTCAAGGCAGTTTTGTCTTAGGATTTTCGAAACTTTGGTTATTTGGTTGACTACCTTCCCGAAGGTATTTTTCCATGAAATTTGAGAGAGGGATACTCTTTATATTGAAGTATTATACTACTGAATTTTGTACCAATCCAAGTCTATTTCGATACCTAACTAAAGTCCCAAAGTTGGAAGCTCAAATCTGAAAATTTGTGCACTAGTTTTGAATTTTTCCCAAACTTTGAGCTACCGCGTCTCGGTGCTCGAAACTCCGATTCTTGATCCTCTTTGTCTGTTATAAACCTTACTTGAAACTCTAATTGAATTACAAATTTCAGAGGCTAGCTCGTAACGTGTGAATTTTACCGAATTTCCAAAGTTAGCGAAAAATCAACCCTAACACAACCTTAAGTACTCTGAAACAGTAACTTTGAGCCCATTTTTGGAATATTTTTCATTTAGAATCATGGAAAAGTGTTTTCTAAGAACTTTAAGTACTTTCAAAGAGGTTTCCAACAGTACCAAGTTTTTCAATTTTTGACATGTAGAATGTGAGATACGATTTTTCAAAATATCGTATCAAAACTGAAAATTTTTCGAATTCCAAAGGAAGGGATTTTTCAAGCACTCCTTATTCTTTCGATATTACTTGAACGTTTTATACTTGATTTCCCAAAATGAAAACTCGATCGCTCTTGTACTTTAAAAAACTCTAATTGAATCTCGATTTACGAGTAATTGAGGTTCATTTTCTTGAAATTTCCTTAGATTGTACTAACATATAATCTTCCTTGATAATTGGGGCACGTGAATGATAATACATTATATTTTGCTCAGGCGCACACGAGAACCTTCAAGAGGATCCTACAGTGAACACTTGAACTTCCAGAAAATATTTCTTCTTGATTTGCTCGGTGAGTGTCAAGTGCATGTTTATTTGAACTCCTGTGAACTTGATGCATGCTTGTCTTGCTTAACCTACCTGGTTTTGATAAAATGGAGTCGAATGTGTACTTTATCGCACTCATACTCATTTGAAATAATTGATTCATGTATGGCCTGGCTTGCTAGACTTACATATCCTGAAATACATGTTTTGACCTGTCAAATGCTTGTATCCATGACTTGGTATGCTATGAGTGCATACGTCGATGGAGTGAATCTCCTCGACATTTACATATACATGGGGGACGCCCAAACTCATAGGCCGACCTTGGAACTCAAGCCGACATGGGCTTGGTCGGGAACCTCAATGAACCATGAGATTCACATGATAAGCTTGATCTATTGAGATATCTTGCTTGGCATACTTGTGGAGTATCGCCTTATAAATGTCGTGCGGGCCCGGAACGGTGTACGGTGGACGGATGGGAAGTTAGTTGGGTTCTACGGATTAAAAATACCGACTCGGTTGACGGAGTGTCATCTCGGGGAGGTATACGAATGTCATCGACACAGCAAGTGGAACTTAACTTCTGAGAGCTACTATATCCTTGAATTGTTTCTGTTTACTTTCACTGGCTTTATTAATCACTTGTACTTATCTCTTAAACTGTTATCTGGGACTGTTATCTGGACTACGTACTTGCATGTGTGTTCTTGGCCTCACGAGCGTTTTGCTCACCATGTAAATTTATTTTTCTTAACAGGATTGAATTCGGAGATGTATTGGAGAAACCCTCCTGATGTGCTTTTGTTTAGGGTTTCTTTTACATTTGGCTATATCCTTGATTTTGGGTTGTACTTTTGGAATTGAAATGTAACATTTGGGGCGTGATTTATATTTGGAATTTATGATATATTTTGAACACCCGACATGCGGGTTGGATAATGGATGACTATTGTTGAGTTTGAACGCTTCCGTGTGGATTATATCTAAGTTATTTGCTTGTGTTGTGTAGACTGGTAATAAGCTTAAATGAAAATGCTTGAATCCTGGCGAGAGCTGAGCAGGCGTCCCTCGGATACCCTTTGGTTCGTCTTAAGGAGAAGTGGGAGCGTCACAATTGGTATCAGAACGCTAGGTTAGCGCTAGGTTAGAGATCTATATGGGAGACATATTAGATACTCTACCCTTAAGACCTGACACCGGATAATTAAGTTATACCCTAAGAGGTATTTAGGGCATACTAGTGATTGGTTTAGGAATGCATAAACGACATCCGAACTAGATAGTGATTTAAATTTCTAACCCGAAAAGTGCTATTATTTTGCAGGGATGGAAAACGAAAATGGAGTTCCGGTAACTGATGGGAATGACTATGCGAATGGTCATATAGTGCCTCCTAAGCCTATCTACTACCGAGTTCTAGTTGGAGGAGTTCGAGTACGCTATTCCCCACCTGACAGATATTCCCGATGTGCTTGTAGGGTAACCTTTGCTTACCCAAATCACGTTGTACTGGCCTTGGACGACGAGCGTCGTCAGTTGGTGAATGCCAACTTGGGCTTATAGGCTGAGGTGGACGAGTTTAGACAGATGGTTAACGCTCAGGATGAGAGGATCGCCGAGCTCGAGGAGGTGATTGAGGGCGAGGTAGCTACATCTGCTGTTGTTAATGAGGAGCTCCGGAGCACTAAGGCTCAACTTACTAGGTTGAGGGAGGAGGTTCGTTATAGGGCTTTCAGGATCCTAACTGATGCCACTAGACTAGTGGATGAAGCTATGGGTGTAGCTCAGGACTCTGAGGAGGAGGATCCAGAGGAGGATCTTGAGGAGGGGGTTCCTCCTGATAGTCCTACGGCGGACTAGATTTAGGCAAATTGACCTTTCTTTTGACTCTTTTGACTAGTATAGTTAGAATTAGCTGGAGTGACGCTAAGTGCTGAGGCCATTGAATTTTGCATGACTGTGTGCCCTATTTTGAGGCACTTGCTTTTACTTTAGTCTTCTGTGACTAAAAGTACTCTTGTGGCACCTGTGTGCTATATTTTTGTGACTACCCCATGACTTGCTAATTGTATGAATTTGATATGCTAATGAATGTAAATTATTGTTATTTTCGATGTTTTCTTAATTGGTTCCTGCTCTCTGCTTTGCACCGTATAATTTATTTATTTATTTCTTACACTAGGCACGTCTAGATTATGGAAGGACTAAGAGGTGGTCGAAACCGTGATCGAGATCGTGGACGAGGGACTAGACAGGCCCAACCTCAATGGGATGATCAGGGATCGGCAACTGGACTGACCCAAGGTCAAGAAAATATTGAGGGTAATCAAGTGGCCACTGCCATTAATAGAATGACTGATATCCTAGAGCGCTTAGCTGATAGACAAGGCCCTGGACCGTTCAACCAACCTGGGAGTCAGAAAAGAGGAGAGGATAGAGTCTTAGAGAGGTTCTTAAAATTTAACCCACCTAAGTTTCTTGGCGAACTTGATCCTGAAGTAGCGGAGAATTGGTTAGAAAGGATGACCAACTTATTCGCTACTTTAAACTACACTGGAGATAGGCGAGTGAATTTTGCTGCTTTCCAATTTGAGGGAGTAGCCCGTGTTTGGTGGGATCTGATAAAGGAAAAATGGGAGAGAACTCAAACCCCTTGGATTTGGGAGAATTTCACAAGAAAATTTAATGAAAAGTTTCTTCCGCCCTTAATTCAAGAGAAGAGGGAGGATGAATTTATCAAGCTGAAACAGGGAACTTTTAGTGTAGTTGAGTATGAAGGAAAATTTACTAAACTTTCAAAATATGCTCCCGAATTGGTGACCAATGAACGAAAAAGGATTAGACGGTTTGTTCAGAAATTTAATGTGGAGATACAAGAGGGGTTAGCCGCAACCCAAATCTCTACATTTACTGAAACTTTAGAAAAGGCACAAAGGGTTGAGAGTGTCAGATTGCAAGTGAGAGATTTCCACAATAGGAAAAGAAACTTTTCTAACCATACCTCTGGACAAACTAGTAAGAGTACACAGCCTTCCAAAATGGGAAGAGGAGCAGGAGGACTAAGGACCGTCGGAGTTTCGAGAGGAGATTTATCTAGAGGAGGTCGTACTGGACTGATACAGGTTAAGAGAGCGCCTTCCAGTGGATCAGCGGTGACTCCTCAAGTTACGTGTGGGTACTGCGGAAACCCAACCATTCTGAAAATGACTGTTGGAGGAAGTCTGGGAAGTGCTTGGCCTGCGGTAGTACCGAGCACCAGCTCCCGAACTGTCCAAATAAACTGAAGGCGGGAGGTGATACCCAAAGACCCGGAAAAGTCAGCCTCTAAGCAAACCAGTGCCGGAGGGAGCCGACCGAAAGTATCGGCCAGGGTTTGTGCACTGGATTATCAACAAGTTCCTGAGGCAACTGAGGTGGTAGAAAGTATAATCCCAATCTTTCACCGTTTAACTAGGGTTTCAATTGATCCAGGTGCTACACATTCTTTTGTAAACCCTAACTTCATGAGTGGGATAGACTTGAAACCAATTAAATTACCATATGATCTAGAGGTTAAAACGCCTACTGGGGATCAAAGTCTAATTGCTAACTTGGTGTATCAAGATTGTGAAGTTTGGATTGGGGAACGAAAATTATTGGCTGATTTGATGGGATTGATGATTAAGGGGTTAGTCCGTTATAATGCTCAGTTAAACTGTAGGACGAAGATTGTAGAGTTGCGTCTTCCAGAACAAACAACCCTGAAACTGGATGTAAGGGGTAAATTAGTTTCGTCTGCACTTATTTCAGGACTTCGGGTTAGAAAGCTGTTAAGTAAAGGAGTTCAAGGATATGTGGCTTTCCTTATCAACACCCCTAGTGATAAGATGAATTTGGAAGACATGTCTGTAGTGAAAGAGTTTCCCAATATTTTTCTTGAAAAATTGGAGTCCTTACCCTCGGAACGGGAAATAGCCTTTAAGATTGATGTAACTCCAGGAGTAGCCCCTATTTCTAAGACGCCATATCGAATGGCCCCAATTGAATTGAAGGAGTTGAAATTGCAACTACAAGACTTGTTAGAACGAGGTTTTATATGGAAAAGTGATTCACCGTGGGGAGCCCCGGTTTTGTTTGTTAAGAAGAAGGATGGGAGTCTGAAACTGTGTATAGTCTACCGAGACTTCAATGATGTTACAATTAAGAATAAGTACTCTTTGCCCCACATTGATGAATTATTTGACCAATTGCAAGGGGCTGTAGTATTCTCGAAATTGGATTTGAGACAGGGTTAATATCAATTGAGGATTTTGGAGAAGGACATACCCAATACTGCTTTTAACTCGAGATATGGGCATTTTGAATTTGCCGTGATGCCATTTGGGTTAACGAATGCACCTGCTGCTTTTATGGATTTAATACATAGGGTCTTTAAAACTTATCTAAATCAATTTGTGGTGGTCTTTATTGATGACATATTGGTGTATTCTAAGAATGTGAAGGATCATGAGAAGCATTTGAGAATTGTTTTGCAAACTTTTAGGGAACACTAATTATATGTTAAGTTTAGCAAGTGTGAATTTTGATTAAAAAAAGTGACTTTCTTGGGACACATAATTTCTAAAGATGGGATTAAAGTGGATCCAGCTAAAGTTGAAGCTGTTTCAAAATGGAAACGACCGAAAAATCCTATCGAGGTTCGGAGTTTTATTGGATTAGCTGGGTATTACCGGAGATTTATCAAAGATTTCTCTGGAATTGCTGGACCAATGACCGAGTTGACCAAGAAAAATGGGAAGTTTATATGGAGTCCTAAGTGTGAAAATAGTTTCCAGGAATTGAAAAGACGGTTGACAAGGGCGTCTGTGTTAGCTTTGCTAAACGGAAAGGATAGTTTTGTGATTTACACAGATGCATCTAAGGAAGGTTTGGGATGTGTTTTGATGCAAAATGACAAAATGATAGCATATACCTCTAGAAAATTGAAACCGCATGAAGGGAATTACCCAACTCATGACTTGGAGTTAGCTGTTGTGGTCTTTGCTTTGAAGAAATGGAAACATTACTTGTATGGAGTAACGTTTGAAGTCTTTACTGATCACAAAAGCTTTAAGTACTTGTTTTCACAGAAGGAACTGAATTTGAGGCAACGTAGATGGATGGAATTTTTGGAAGATTATGACTGTACGATTAAGTACCATCCAGGAAAAGCTAATGTAGTGGCTGATGCTTTGTATCGTCAAGTACAGATGGCTGGATTGATGATTAAGGAATTCCAATTGTTGGAAGAAGTTAGTTATTGGAATTCTCGATTGGAACTGAGAAAAGTAATTTTGGGGAATATTGTATTGAATTTCACTTTGATGGAATGTATCAAGGAATCTCAAGAAAAGAACACTGAAGTGCAGAAGTGGTTGGAAAAGGTTAAAAAAAGGGATAAGTCGGATTTTAACTTGGGATCGAATGGTGTATTGAGATTTCGGAATCGGGTAGTTGTGCCAGAGGATGAAGGGCTTAAAAAGAAAGTTTTAGAAGAGGCACACCGATCAAAGTTTATGGTACATCCAGGAGAAAATAAAATGTACCAAGACTTAAAGAGTCTGTATTGGTGGGAGAACATGAAGAAGGAGATTGCTAAATTTGTCCAAACATGCTTAATTTGTCAACAGCTTAAAACCGAACATCAGAAACCATCAGGACTTTTGCAACCTCTAGAAATACCTGAGTGGAAATGGGAGAATATCACCATGAATTTTGTATCGGGATTACTAAGAACACAGAGAGATCATGATGCAATTTGGGTAATAGTTGATAGGTTAACAAAATCGGCCCATTTTCTACCGATTAGTATGAAATATCCGTTAGAGAAGCTGGCCAGATTGTATTTAGATGAGATCATTAGATTGCATGGAATACCTGTAAGTATCGTGTTCGACAGGGATCCGAAATTTGTTTCGAGATTTTGAAAGAAAATGCAAGAGGTATTGGGGACTAAATTGAACTTTAGTACCACTTATCATCCCCAAACTGATGGACAGTCGGAGAGGACAATTCAAACTCTTGAGAACATGTTAAGAACTTGTGTTCTGGACTTTGGAGAGAATTGGAGTAAGTTTTTGACTTTAGTAGAATTTGTCTACAACAATAGTTTCCACTCTTCTATTCAGATGGCCCCGTATGAGGCACTTTATGGTCAGAAATATAAGTTTCCAATATATTGGGACAAAATAGGTGAACGAAAAATCTTAGATCTGACCACAGTATCTTGGATTGAAAAAACTAGTGAGAAAGTAAGGTTGGTACGCCAAAGAATTCAAACCGCCCAGAGCCGCCAAAAGAGTTATTTTACTGTTGGAGATTTGGTATTTCTCAAGATTACACCTTTGAAAGCAAGTTTGATGTCTGGAAAAGGAAAGAAGTTACAGCCAAGGTTTGTAGGGCCTTACAAGATTATTCAGCGTGTAGGGAATGTAGCATACAAATTGGAATTGCCGTCGAGTTTATCTCGAATCCATAATGTATTCCATGTGTCTATGCTTAAGAAGTACCACCCAGACCCATCACATGTCTTACAACCAGAGATTATTAAGATTGATGACATTTTGACCTATGAGAAGAAACCGGTTAAGTTTTTGGATAGGAAGGTGAAGGAATTGAGGAATAAACAGATACCATTAGTAGAAGTTCTCTGGAAGAACCATGGGTTGGAGGAAGTAACTTGGGAGGTTGAAGAAGCAATTCGAGAAAAGTATCCAAACCTATTCACCAATCAAGGTAAATTTCGAGGACGAAATTTTCTTAAGGGGGAGAGGATGTGAGAACTCGTAAAAATTATTATTTTTCGACTCCTATTTTTGCTCATTTAATTATTTATTCGAATATTTGTTTCGATTATTATTTTCTAACCTTATTAGACTTAAATACATGGAGTTATGACTTCATTATATTTTTAAAGTGACGCGTTTCAAAAATTAATTTTTGGAAGCTCGATTAATGTAAATAGTGAAAACGTGTCTGAAAATTTTAGCCAATTGGGAGTACAATAAGCTCGGAAACTTGGAGACATGTACAATGGTCCTAAAATAGGTAATTTTAGGGTTAAGTATTCAAGTGATAGTTAGTGGTACGATCGTTACAAGAATTTTTCGAAGGTTTCAATTCATCGCGCCTAAATTGGAAATACGCGTTTTCACGCGCTCGCTTAATTGAGGGACTTTGGACCATTATTTTGGGACAATTAAGAGTGAATAATATTTGTATAAATATAAGTGTACTAGAGGTTTAGTGTACTAGTGAAACAAATGCGAGAAAAATTGAGCACCAAACGTGCCCTATGCGCACTATTCTCAGTTGACTTTGGAGTGATTTTGCACCACACATTGTATCTTCCTTAGGAAGCCAAAATTGGATCAAACACACTCTCTCCTAGTCTCTCTCTTGGCCGAACCATCAGCTGCAAAATACAACACAAAAGTTGCCATTTTTCATCTTCAATAGATTCACACCAAAATTGAAGACCACCTAGCTTGTCCCTTGGAGAGTTCATTCGGCTTCAAAAGGAGGAGCTTTCCACGGTTTTCCTGGAGCTTTTAAGGACCGAAATTTCTGTCTTGGACATCAACTAGAGTAAGTAATGATCAAGCCTTCTAGTTTTGATTTATGAAAGTTCTAGTATACCTTTAAACTTTTATATTCATATGGGTGGTTGTTATTGTTGGAAAATTTGGAAGGTGAGCTCTATGAACTCCCACCTTTGTCTTGATGGCTGATGTGATGTTTGATAATGGATTTAATATTGGTTTAGTGATCAAAATGGTAGATTAATGGTGTATTATTAGTATAAACTTCAAGAAATGCATGGGGTAAAAAGTTTCGATTCTGCCCCTACTTTGAACGTACCTTTTTCTACAGAATTTTGAGGTTGTAATGACTTATATATGATGTTTATTTGTTGTATAGATGGTGTATAAAATTTTATTGAAAAATATTGAGGTTTGGTGGGTCAAATGAATTGATTTCACAAAGTTGGTAAACCTGGAATTCTTCCCGACATGCTCAGACCAGCTTTCTTGTTTCATTCATAACTCTGTGCCCCGACGTTGAAATCGAGTGCCATCAATGGCATTTGAAACTAGACATTCCTACCTTTCCAACGGTATAAAATGCACGATCTGGTTCCATGTATGTGAGCCGAACCAACCATTTAAAGTCGGCTGTCCTGTTTCTCTGTTTTCCTGGAACGAAATACTGAGGCTGCAACTTGTGGCTCGAATTCGAGCTAGTTGTGTGTCGAATTTCAAAATGATTTCTTCTGTGAAATTATAACTCTATGAATGTATTTTTCCAACGCCATAAACCATGCCCAATTCCAAGTTAAGGTGAGTGATTTATGATCCAAATACGGAACCTGCCCTGCTCTTGAAAACCCTAACTTTTGGACGGATGTGATGCAAGGCTTGGTATAGACTTGCTAATTGAATTTTGTTTGGTGCTAAACACTTACCAAATGTACCATGAATGTTCCTTAGGCTTTGCCTACACCAATGAGCCATGTTTGAGGAATTTCTTCTTGACCAAATGTTTGGAATGGAAAACAAAAGGCTCAAGGCAGTTTTGTCTTAGGATTTTCGAAACTTTGGTTGTTTGGTTGACTACCTTTCCGAAAGTATTTTTCCATGAAATTTGAGAGAGGGATACTCTTTATATAGAAGTATTATACTGCCTAATTTCGTACCAATCCAAGTCCATTTCGATACCTAATTAAAGTCCTAAAGTTGGAAGCTCAAATCTGAAAATTTGTGCACCAGTTTTGAAATTTTCCCAAACTTTGAGCTACTGCGTCTCGGTGCTCGAAACTCCGATTCTTGATCCGCTTTGTCTGTTATAAACCTTACTTGAAACTCTAATTGAATTACAAATTTCAGAGGCTAGCTCGTAACGTGTGAATTTTGCCGAATTTCCAAAGTTAGCGAAAAATTAACCCCAACACAACCTTAAGTACTCTGAAACAGTAACTTTGAGTCCATTTTTGGAATATTTTTCATTTAAAATCATGGAAAAGTGTCTTCTAAGAACTTTTAGTACTTTCAAAGAGGTTTCTGTCGCGCCCCATTTTTTGAATAAATAAATAAATGGTTTAAAAAATGTATTTTGATTTAATTTATGATTGGAAAATGAATTGTGATTTAAAAGAAAAATGGGTCTAAATGGGGGTTTGAAAATGCGACGATTTGACCCAAAATTATAGTTTAAAAAGGGTTTTTTTTTAAAAAAATGGGAGTCGCCACTTGGTAATGAGTTAAGGTGTACCAAGTCACCTAAAAATGGATTTTTTAGGAAAAAGTTGTAAGAAACCCCTTTTAAACGACTCCTAATCCACGTAAACCAAAAAAAAGGTTCGGGAGTCCATTTAACGAAGGGGAAGGCAAGGATAAAAATCCAAGGCACCCCTTCGACCTAGCCAAGGCTAGTTGCGTGATTTAATCAAAGTTTTTCTTATTTTAACCAAAGAATTTATTACATTTGGATGCACTACATGAATGCAAAAGGAAAGAAAAAATGCAAACCTAAATTCTAAAATGTCTCTTGTAAGGTTTTTGGTCCCAACCACATGAATTGTGGCGGCCAATAAAGGAAAACCTTATAGAGGTCGATTAATGTAAATGATGGCTAAAGTACAAGTGTGCAAGTGTATAAAAAGGTGCACGTGTGAAATTGTATGAAAAGTCCAAGTGTTTGTGTGCAAGTGTATGGAAAGGTGCATGTGTGAATTTGTATGAAAAATCCAAGTGTTTGTGTGCAAGTGTATAAAATATAGTGATAAGTGCATATAGGTGTAATTAAGTGCAATTTTGTGAAGTAGAAATCAAAATGAACAATAAGGAAAGGAAAAGTGATGAGGAAATGTGAATTAAAAAAATGAGTAAGTGATAAATGAGAATGAATGAACCTAAAGGAATGCATCAGGTCGGGTGTGGGAATGACTCCTAACTTTTTCGACTTCGATTTTCCCTTTGATTAGAAGGCAAAACCAGCGTGCTAAGGCTATCGAGTAGCCACACTCGCTCGTTTTCCTTATCGGAAGGGGACACTCAAGCAAAATGAACCCTATAGCTAGCATGAGATGCAAAAACCCTAAAAATGGTGGGAAAAGGGGTTTGAGGGGCATGCCCAATGATAAAACTAAAGAAAGTTGCATGATATGTGGTGAACAAGCAAATGATGCACTAATGAAAAGAAAGGAAAAAGCCTATTGGGTCTAGCGTTGGACTAGCTCATTCTATGAATTCCGACTAGCGTTGGACTAGTGGAAACGATAAAAGAAGCCACAACTAGCGTTGGACTAGTGTGGTAACGTACATTCATCCATTCCATTCATCCACACTATGGAAAGCAAGTAGACATACCAAATACTCATAAACACGTAGCACGTAACATTTAGCATGCTCGACTAGATGCAAGGCCCTAATAAAGCAATTAACAAGTAACAAATAGGCATGCAACTAAGCTAATGAACTTATTACATTCACTAACTAAAACAAAAGGGGAAGGGGAAAATGGACCAAATTGCTCGCCACAGCCCTATCTATTACAAGCCAAGAGGTGTACACATACCCCATTAAAAGAATAATTTAATGAAAACAAAAAGTAAATGATATAAGTAAAAGGAATTAAAGAAAAGCTAGGAAAGCAAAGTAGACATGCAATGCACTTAGCACGTTGGGTCACATAGGAAAGACACAAAGAGGGATAAAAGAAATTATACCTCCCTTGAATTGGGGCTCCAATGGAGTAAAACCACTTATTTACCCTCCAAAATAATAAACGAGTCAAGGCATCACTTTATTTAACAAATAATCATAAAAAATAAAATGGTAAACTTGAAATTGAATCAATTGAATCATGTAAGCAACTCACATTCAAGAAGTCAAAAGAAGAAAGGACTTGATTGCACAAATTGACAAAATTTTGGGGTCACAATTAAAGAGAAATAAAGTTTAGGGACCCAATGACAATTAAATTAAGGACCTAATCGAAAGAAACTGAAAGTTTTGAGGGCCACAGTAGAGTTAAAGGAAAATACAGGGACTGATCTGCAAAATAGTTTTCTGGTTTCTTAATGGATCAAACTATTGGACCATTTGCTTATTCGTTTGGGCCAAAACTATCTTCAGCCCTTCAAAGAAAATCCAAGAAAAACAGATGGGCTGGCCTGTTGATTGGTCCAACCAAAACATCTGGGCTCCTTCCACAAGCCCAAACCGAAAGCCTAAAAAAATCAGATTAACCCATCTTTTATCATTCCAGCCCAATCCAATCAAAAGCTTTGAATTTTTACCTTCCTAAGTCCAACAAGAAAACCAAACAAATGTTATCAAACCCAACAAGATAAAACCCAACTAAAAAAAATACTGAGCTTTGATTATGCATTAAACCACAGCATTAATCTATCCAGAAATCACATAAAATATGCAAACAGAGGATTACGCTTAGGAGGGCAAAATTAGTTCAATTTTCCAGATTTTTGGGCCATATCAGAATAAGGGGAAGCTGAGGGGTTAAATTGCAATCAGAATCAGACTGAATTGAATGAATTATGAAGATTTGGGTGGTCGAAACATGAAGTTCTAAAAACTTTGGGGCGAAATCACAGAACAAAACAAAAATGGATGGGCTGAGAATGCAATTTTAGACAGGTAATTGTCTTCTCCAACGAGCTAACATCAGTTAGCATTTCGACCATTTTCCATTCATGTAACATCAGAAATTCAGTTTCAATTTCAACCATTCTCAATCAGACAAATGGAACCTGCAAAAATTCCCCCTTTTCAAACTTCATTCGGATTCATACGGTGGAGGTAAAAGGAACGGCAAAATATAAGGCGGCAATGCATCCAAATTCTCAAATGTGAGAAAAGAAATTGGACGACTCAGTCGGTTTCCTCACACGGAAATGCAGGCAACCATCTTTGAACTAGAAAATTCAATCAGGCATTTTAACAAACAATGAATGGGCATGAAAAAACTTCAGCAAATTTCACTCAATTGACTCTAGAACCCTGCCCAGAATTTTATCAGCCACCCAAGAAATGTAGTTCAATTGATCCACAGAGCATGTGTATAAAAACATGCCTCATTAACGTGAAATTGAAACAATATGCGCACGGCAGTCCACAGCATACATGCTCTGAAAGGCTTTCAGAGCTTATGTTTAAAAGAAAACCGAATTGCAATGAAGAAAATTACCTTACTGTGGCCTTCCATAGTGAAAGTCTGTGGATGATAGTGATGATTCCGGTGAACTGGTGGGGCTCGGGTCGCAACCTTTTCCTTCTTGCCTCTGGCCTGAAGCTCTTTTCCTCCTCTGTTTTTCGTTTTCAGCCGCAGCCCTCCTTTCTAAATATTCAGCCGCCAGGCCTCTTTTGACTCGTCCGCGCTGCCTACTTGCTCCGCCGCTGCCCCCACAATTGAAGCCGATTGAAGTGGTAGGAAATTTGGCAGTGGTGATTGGAAATTTTTCGGATCCCCGAAACTGAAGCCCCTCATTTCCCTTTTCTTGTTCGTTTTTCCACCGCCTGAACCTCTTTTCTCTTTCTCAAAACCCATGGCCTTTCCTCTGTTTTTCTTTTCCGCGAAACCATCCCCAAGTTTCCAGCTGCAGCCCCTTCTCGGCCTTCCTATCTGTCACTCAGCCGCCGACCTCTTTCTCCTCTGTTTCCCTCTGCTCTCTTGGTTCTTGCTCCTCGCTTCCTTTTTCAGACTCCTTGTTTCTCCCTAGCCGGCCATCCCCTATTTTCCCCCTTTTGTTTCTGCTCTTCTTTTTTTCCGTTCCTGCCTGCTGAAGCTTCTTCCCCAATTGTTTCCTTGTCGACCCAGCTCCCCATTCCTGCTCTCTCTATTTTTCCAGCTTACCCCCCCTTGACTCAACCGCCAGCCTCTCTTCTGTTTTTCTCTCTGTTTTGTTTTTCCCCGTAGCTCCCCAAATCTCCTTAGCCGTAAGCTTCCCTTCCTCTCTTTTGCTCTCGTTGAAAACCTCCCCTCTTTTTTTTTTTTTTTTCAATTCTCAAAACCTCCCTTCTAAGCTAAACAAGTGTCCTCCTAAATGTTGTGTTGTCAATTAAACAAAAGGGACACTTGTCCCATGATTGTTTTGTACACTTGTTCAACATGCACACTTCCACCTATTTTTTGCCATTTTCATTCTTTTTCTTTCATTTTTCATTTTTCATCATTTTTCACTTTTTTTTTCTTCTTTTTCCTTTTTATTTTCATTTTCAAGAAATTCTATGCTAAAAAATAATAATAACACAAAAAACTAAAAAACTAAAAACTAAAAAGTGAAAAAAACGAGCACAGACTAAAAAATAATTAGTAAATGAAATTACACCAAAATTTGGTGTCTACAGTTTCCAACAATACCAAGTTTTTCAATTTTTGACATGTAGAATGTGAGATACAATTTTTCAAAATATCGTATCAAAACTGAAAATTTTTCGAATTCCAAAGGAAGGGATTTTTCAAACACTCCTTATTCCTTCGATATTACTTGAACGTTTTATACTTGATTTCTCAAAATGAAAACTCGATCGCTCTTGTACTTTAAGAAACTCTAATTGAACCTCGATTTATCGGTAATTGAGGTTTGTTTGCATGAAATTTCCTTAGATTGTACTAACATACAATCTTCCTTGATAATTGGGGCACGTGAATGATAATACATTATATTTTGCTCAGGCGCACACGAGAACTTTCAAGAGGATCCTACAGTGAACACTTGAAATTTCAGAAAATATTTTTTCTTGATTTGCTCGATGAGTGTCAAGTGCATGTTTATTTGAACTCCTGTGAACTTGATACATGCTTGTCTTGCTTAACCTACCTGGTTTTGATAAAATGGAGTCGAGTGTGTACTTTTTCGTACTCGTACAATAATTGATTCATGTATGGCCTGGTTTGCTAGACTTACATATCCTGAAATACATGTTTGGACCTGTCAAATGCTTGTATACATGACTTGGTATGCTATGAGTACATACGTCGATGGAGTGAATCTCCTCGATATTTACATATACATGGGGGATGCCCAAACTCATAAGCCGACCTTGGAACTTGAGCCGGTATGGGGTTGGTCGGGAACCTCGGTGAGCCATGAGATTCACATGATAAGTTTGATCTATTGAGAGAGCTTACTTGGCATACTCGTGGAGTATCGCCTTATAAATGTCGTGCGGACCCGGAGCGGTGTACGGTGGACGGATGTGAAGTTAGTAGGGTTCTACGGATTGGAAATACCGACCCGATTGACGGAATGTCACCTCGAAGAGGTATACGAATGTCATCGAAACAGCATGTGGAATTTAGCTCCTGAGAGCTACTATATCCTTGAATTGTTTCTGTTTACTTTCACTGGCTTTATTAATCACTTGTACTTATCTCTTAAACTGTTATCTGGGATTGTTATCTGGACTACGTGCTTGCATGTGTGTTCTTGGCCTCACGAGCGTTTTGTTCACCCTGTAGATTTGTTTTCCTTAATAAGATTGAACTCGAAGATGTATTGGAGAAACCCTCCTGATGTGCTTTTGTTTAGGGTTTCTATTACATTTTGGTTATGCCCTTGATTTTGGGTTGTACTTTTGGAATTGAAATATAACATTTGGAGCGTGATGTATATTTGGAATTTATGATATATTTTGAACACCCGACATGCAGGTTGGATAATGGATAACTATTGTTGAGTTTGAACGCTTCCGCATGGATTATATCTAAGTTATTTGCTTGTGTTGTGTAGATTGGTAATAAACTTGAATGAAAATGTTTGAGTCCTGACGAGAGATGGGCAGGCGTCCCGCGGATAACTTTTGGTTCGCCTTAGGGAGAAGTGGGGGCGTCACAGAAAGAGCTGTCCAATGTAAGAGGGAGGAAACTCCCTAATCGTAAAAACTTATATATGCCTTGATTAGGATTCCCAACAATTTTCAAGGAGCATATTTGTTTTGCCCAAACTTCAACAATTAATTTGACCCATTCCCAAATATTAGGAACCATAGTACAATTATTTTTCACAAGTTTTGCCTATTCCCTAAATTTTTTCCCTTTTTTGTTTGTTTTTCCCCTTAGTCTCGCCGTCCTCCCTTCCCTCTTGGAACTTGTCTTTCTCTATGATTTCCTTCTAATTGATGGAATATTCAATCTTTTTTACTTTATGTATAAAAGTATGAATTGACTTATGACTCTCGTCATTATATAAAATTTAAAATATTGGAGACTATATTTATAAGAGTCAAAGTTTAGGATCAATTACATGCATGAGTCATAGAATGGGTATCAAAACTGCAATTCTCTCCAATCAACTTATCCCTGCTTGGGGCCAAATTATAATTCTCCCAAAGACTTGCAGATTCTCCAAGTCGTTTTTTTCAATTCCAATTCCTATTAATTTTCCTTTTTCCCTTTTCCCTCTTGTGCATTTGAATTGCAATTTTTTAAAGAAAAATTAATACGTTTTTCTTGTGAACACATTTTATATTTACCAAATCATTAAAGTAATTTTTCTAAAAAAAAAAGTACAAAGAAATGAAATCCAAACAATTTTCAATCATCAAAAACTGAAAACCTTTTGTCTTCCTCCATGACTGCTTCCCACCAAGAAACTCCACCCGTTAACCAATCTTCTTCACTTTAGAATAGGAAACAACAAACAATTGTGTAGTAAACTTCTTGGCAAGATGTACAGAGGTATGAATAGATTCAGGGGTTCTGGGTCGTCAGTGTATAGATATTTAACGATGCCCCAGATGAGAAGAAAAGTTTCTAATTCATGGTCTGCTATGCAAGATACTTACTTTTCAACCAAGGTAATGATTCCTCTTGTCTTTTTTAATTTTATTTTTTAGCCAAGTTTCTAGTTCATGCTCTGCTATGCATCGGTTAAATTGGGTTTGAATTTTGTAGGATATTTTTGAGAAGCATAAAGTGGTGTTTACGATGGCAACATCTATAGCATCGGTTGCTACAGCGTGGATTGGTATGTCCACCTCTTTTTTTTTTTTTGGTAATTTCCTGCTTGTCTATTACTGTGTTATTTACTTGACTGCTTTGGAATTTGTTTGATTACGATGCTGCAAGAAAGATGGTATAATTTGTCTAGTTACACTGTTTGTTTGAGCGAATTTGTTAAATTGCATATATTGGGTGAGTTTGTTGAAAAATGTCGCAGTAGCATTCTATTAGAAATGTATGAGTGATAAATAGGCGGTTAGAAAATGTGTTTAAAGAATCCTTTTGAAATTTTTTTTTGCAGTGATGCAAACTAAACACAGAAAATTTTTGACGTGTAGTTTTAATTGGACTCTTAGTATGATCCCTTTTCCTTGAAAGATTTAAACTTTTCTGTTAAATCTACATTTGAAAAAATTTTCATTGAAGGATTCAAGCTAGGATTGCATATTCTGATGAATTTCAACGCAGATGCTATTTTAGTTTCAGCTTTTGTATTTGAAATTTGAACATGGATGCATGAACACACTCAACTGAAGATAGGTTCTTCCTGCAAATATTGTTTGGAGATGAATCTAAGATTACTCTGTCACAACCTGTGAACGCGTATAGTGGCTTTTCCTCAGTAATGACTATACAGGATAAGAAGTAAAGATTCAGTTTTGTGGCCAGAAGGGCTTGTAGAAGCAGGAAGGATTTGGAGGATTGGATTATGAATGGCTTTTCCTTAGAAAGGACAATACAGGATAAGTAAAGAGTCGGTTTTGTGGTCAGAAGGGCTTGTAGAGTAGGAAGGATTTGGAGGATTGGATTATGAATGGTCTAGCCCTATATTGTGGGGAAATTATATGCATGAGGAGCCCATGTTGGCTGATAAAGCCTTTTAGCCCATGTATTGGGCTGCGAAGTTTGCAATTGTCTGACACGTACTTGGGGTTTCCTGTTGTTGCTAAGTAGGAGGAAATACCAAGCTGTGGAATATTGTCATTTAGTGCATTGAGAAGAGGCTCGTGGCTAGTAAAGAGAAATCGTCTCTCTGATGAGAAAGAGAAATCATATATTTGATGAGTAACAGTTTCAGTAATTGAGGCTACACTATATACAATCTCTCTGATGAGCAGTTTGGTGTGGACCCCTACAAGCTTTAATGATAACTTTCAAAAAAAAAAAAACGTTAATACAAAAGGGGCTTAATACCTTAACTCTTGAAGATTACAGCAACTCGAGTAAGTTATTAACCGTATCTGACATAGCTATTTCCCTTGCTAACCTAAGCAGACTGAGAGGGTCTTAGAATACAGGTTTGTACATAACCCTCATTTGTAAAAAATCAGCCAGATGATTTCATTCTGCATGAAGAGGTGAAAAAAATAAGATGTTCTTGGTTGTGATTTTCCTAAGCTGCTGCATTTCCAACAGGGGCAGAGTCAGGACCTATGGCTAGTGGTGGCAGTATTGTACGCCTCAAATTTGTCATTTTTATGGAAAGAAAAACTTGATTTTAATCATGTTTTAACTTTTTGTTATGAGTTTCTCTTTTGTGTTCTAAAATGTTTAACGATATTTCTGTTTCAAATAGTCATCAATTTTGTGTTTTAATAACTTTACAACAATTATAACACGAGAGGTTTCTAAAAAGACATTGTTGTTTAGGGAGGTAATGTGAGGAAAGATGAGGAATTCCCATAGGGGCAACATTAAGGGAAAAGGGTATTTTCTAAAATTGAGGGGGGACAGTTATGAGAAAAAGTTAAAATTTAGTAAAAGATACAAACATATCCTTTAATTTTTGCAAAGTTGAGGGGGTGCAATTACCCACCCTCAAGAACACTTGGCTCCGGCCCTGATTTCCAAGTCTATAAATACTTATTGAGTTTGCTTAATTTGTGGCCTCCAAGTCTTATTTTCTGTATAAATGAGCTGTGACAGTATTATGAAAAGGTTCGTAATGTCATGGCTTGAGCTGGTCTTTCTTTGCGGTTTTGAAGCAAGTGTTACCTTTGGAGGTCATGGCCATGGAAATCTTTGTGGAATTACTATTGTTTTTTTTTTTCCTTCTTGTTTCTTCCTAAACTAATGTTTTGAGAATGCTATTCAAATTACCCAAAGGTACCCAAATTCCCACAATCTTTTGCTAATTCAAACAGAATTCCGTGAACCTTATTCTGCGTAACTTGATGGAAGTGAAATGTTATCAGATGAGCAGCTAGTCTGTATTTTCTATTTCATTTTTTATTTTATATGGCTGTTAGGTCTCAGATATCATAGAGGAAAATGTTCTTAAGAGGTTGAGATGAGGCTAGAAGTTGTATCAGATGAAACAAAGGAGGGACTAGGGAGAGAAAATCTCAGACTTCAACTTGTGATCTTTTGCATTAAAGTTCTTGAGAATGGTATCTATTGCATCCATCATAATAAGAGCAAATAAAGTATATTTTCTTATAACAAACTTAGTTTGTATCTGGAGGATGTTCACTTTTAGGGACAGTTTTGGAGACAGATGAACAACTACTAACAACTGAGGAATTGATCTAAAGAGAAGTGTATGCAACAACTGAGGAATGTTGCAATGGGGAGTTAAGGAGATAAAAACTAGCTTGTCCAGTATGACTCCTTGGGAACGAGGAAACCAACAAATAAAGCTTTGTAGTTTTTTGTCGGTGGTTCATTTCTCCGTATGTGTGCTTTATCAAATGGTGTTTACCAGTGCCAGTTTGAAACCTTCATATTTAATTCTAGAGGAAGAATGAAGTGTAAGATATGTTACTTTCAAGCTGAACTACTCGCCATAGGCCACACAAGGTGGGTAAAATGCAGCCATAGCTGCTAGAGCTAGAGCCACTGTATTTGCTCCTTCCTGTCTTAAGCTGCAATTTTCTGAACTTTTGCATAAATTACTTCTGGATACAGGGGAGTTAACCAAATGAAGTTTGGATATTTAACTGACCTGGGCAAAAGATTTTTTTTGGCCTATATATGAAATTTGACACGTACGTGGGCCGCTTGGTACATTTCTCTTCAATTTCTCAATATGCAAAGGTAGAAAAAATGGGAAAAAGGTGATACTGAGCTCCTTATCATCAAACAACTTTTTTGTGTTCAACCCTTTATAGAACCTTCTAAGGATTAAAATTGTAGTTTCTTTTTGTGTTGCTGGGTTGGTGTGTGAGATTTTTTCAAGATGTATGGCATTGAAGCATTTATATTGTGAACGTGTGCTTTGCCTAGTAAAATTCTATATTTTGTATGTTTATGTTTTGATCTGTTTTACTTTTGGGACTTTCTTTTTCCTCTAATTCTGCTGTCAACATTTGTGAATCCGACTGTTGTGTAAGGTTAATATTTTAGGTGATTTCTTGTTTCATATGATATATTTCTTGAGGACTTTATCTTACTTGTTTTGTGATATTGATGTAGGTTATAGTTTACGTCATTTTCATGAGACAAGAGTTGACCAAAGGCTCGAAAGAATCGAAAGTGCTGTAAGTAGTTCTTTGTTCTGTTATTATACTTGAATTTGTGTTTGTTAAATCCTTTAACTAGTGTGAATACCCGTGCTACGCACGGTGCTAACATTATTGAAAAAAATAAAAATAAATAATGAACAAATAATTTCGAAAAATTGAACCAACAAAATTAAAATATAATATCTGTTTAACAATAGTTTGAAATATAATAGAATGTGTATATATCATTCAAAAACTGTCTTTTTTCGGAAGATGGATTCTGAAAAAAAATAAAAATTTATATTAAAAAAGGGAATGATATATTTCTACAAATGAATGTAATTGAATGTTGTTAAAATGAAATATTTACAAATACTAAGCATTCGATTTGATAATCTTGCTTGAAGGTGCGAACACTCTGCACACCAATCCACTTTTAGTACGAAAGTCAAAATTGATGATTTAATTAACTCTGTTGAATTTTGTGGAGTGCGTACTATAAATGAAAATACACGATCTTTGCATGAATTAATTCGTTTGCTGAACAACCTATTACCATTTTCCTAATAATTAAGAACGTACGAAATTAGTGTATTTGTTTTATGTAGTTTATAAATAGTACTATAAAAAATAAATATATATTAAGAAATTCTATTTTCCTTTGTAATTCTCTGAGATAAGAAGCAGCACAACCAAATACAAATCGTGTATGTCTGTCTTGTAGATTAAGATGCATGTTTACCACTAAAATCTCTGATTTATATGTTAACATTGTAATTATTTGATAAATAAAATATTTATGCAATACAGAAAAATATATTGAAGTTAAATATACATGAAATTAATTACCTAATAACAGTGTCAACCGCGTCATTACAATGCATACACACTGTTTTTGAAAAATGACCTTCACATAGTTGTCCACAATTTTTCCATAGCTCGTAGAACATATTTTCTATGTTAATGCTCTGAATGTAAGCAAGTATTCGAAAATATTTAATCTAATAAGAATGAAAAAAGATATAGGTTATAATTATAAATTAAAAAAATTTACTCAGTAATTAATTAAAATTGAGTAAACTTACCGTATGCATGATTGTATATTCAGATATCCATATTCTCTTTGAATTTGCTATCAACAATGCTTGTGGTATTGTAAAATTGATTGATCTCAACCACGTAACTCACTTGCGGGCACATGTATTATTTTCAAACCTGCAATTTTTTTGAAATAAATGTCAATAAGAGTACGAAACAATATTAATAGTTTGATATAGTATTAATGAGGAACTCACTAATTGCGTAGGTATCGAGCAAAATCTAAATTGTGATTAATATACAATTTGCTAGCTCCAATTGTACATAGTGATGAACCTGCATAGTATGATTATGCTCGCTCAAAAGTTATTCAAGATATATAGAATATAAGTACAAGCAATTGATTTACTTTTGTGGCTCAAGGTCTATCTTAAATACTTATGAAGACTCACCTGACAATTTTAAGAAGGGAATTAGGTGCAGGAGTTTTTTAATCACTAATTCATTTGTGGAACATGAATTTAATTGATAGATTTCCTTAATTACTTGTTTCTTTAAGTTTGCTACCTGCTTGTTACTGGTGATGCTGCCTTCTTGGTGCTTATCACTCGAAAATAATTAATTGGTAGAACTGTAGTTTTGCTTATGATAGTTTTCTAGATGGCATGGACACCTTGCTTTTGGAGGCTTTAAGTGTATATGGACAATGGTGGCAAGTGGGAACGACAACAATGTTATTACTTATGGGTTTGAAGGAAGAGAGTTTTAGGGTATAACTTGAGATCTTGCAACACAAAAGATTTAGAAAATTCATTCAGTAATGGTTTAAATGAAAAAGAGAATTTCTCCCAGCAAGAAGCAGTTTCATAGCATGTGAAAATCTCATAGAAAACCATGCTCTGTTTTGATGGATCAAATTTGATCTGCCAACCGGTAAAGTCTAGTTATTCACTAGTAAAATTTGTAGCACAGCCAAATATTCTTTTTTCTAGATGCTAAGTTATTCTAAGGACAGTTTTAAATGGGGCTTTTTGTGATCAATCAACATTGTAATCACTTCTAGTAGAGAAGAAACTTCATTGGTAGCAAGCATCTGTCTTGTATCAGAAGAAAAATACTAGAAGTTGGGGAATTTCTAATTCAGTCAAGTTGGTCAAGAATTATGAAACAATCAAGGAACTGGCATTCTTAAAAGTATGTATCGCTATCTAGTTTAATGGAGAAATAATTAAAGGATGACAAAGGCACCAATTAATCCATCATATGAATTTCTAATCAGTATTTGCACTTTACTTTCCAGTGTTTCTTCCTGTTTTATAGATGTAGGTAATGTGTGCATTCCCAATGAGTACTTGCTTTACATTCCTCTATTTGTTCCTGTTGTTAGTTGTAAGTAATGCATGTCTTGTTAGACCGGGTGCTAAGAGGAGTTGGACTTGTCCATGTGACTTTTATACTAAGGTTGTTCTCTTGGCAAACCACAGACTGAAGTTTAATTTTGTTATAGATACTTTACTAGTTCGCTCAAGTTTTTTGTTGAAGCTGTTTCATGCCATTTATCTTTATGTGTTCCTTCTAAACTCCATCTGTACTGGATCATATCCACCATAATTAAGCTATTTCATGTGGAGAAACATCGAGGTATGCTCCATATGTTACAAAGGAGAAGACAAACAATGCATTCCTTTGTGTAAGTCAAGGGATACTTATAATTGAACTAAAAACATAAGTTCTACAACACCTCTCCTTATCGATGACAATGAATTTGACACTTTATAAGTAGCTTCTTTGCTAGTTTGGAGCTTAATTGTGTAATTTTTGGGGATTAGTAAATATTTGAATTGGGGTGCATTTGATGCAGGAGGAAACACAACAAAATGGGATATTATTTTGATTCAAGATAAGTGTTCTGGTTTTTAGGAAAAACCTCTGATTAGGTTACACAGAGACCCAAAAGTCCTATGAGATGAATTCAAAAAAGAGACTAATTTATTTGGTTACCAAACCAAAGCTGCAATTGAGAATTTAAGATTCAGAACTTATGCAAGGCTAATCCTAAAATCCTACCGAAATTCTTAGTCTTGTGTTGTGAAGCTGACTATAAATAAAGTTTATGGAGTATGCTAGCATGTAGTTGGATTTTCAGTGATTTGGGGCCTGCGAACATGTAAATAGTTATACAAATGGAAGAATACTAGTTCTAGGAGTATTTAGGAAGATTCTTAGGCCTCAGGCTTAAGGTTTATTTGCATCACAAAAGTTGCAAACCCTTCAAAAAGCTCCATAGAATTTTCTAAAATTCTTTTTTGGTCAATCTACTTAAACCATAGAAAGCCATAAATACAGTCACCAGTATGATCACGTTATCACTTTTCAAGCAAACAGTGATCCAGATTTCTGATTGTTAAATGTCACAAAAGATTACCAGTTAAAGAGTTGAAAAGATTTCTGTGATTGGCTCCTCCAACTTCTTTCCATAGTTTGTTTCTCATAGTTTGTATTTGTCAAATACATTGGTAATATAAGCTTATCCCATTTTGCGGTCTTGTTACAGTATTCAATAATTTACTGTGGTTTTGTTACAGTTGTTAATAATTTTCTGTGCATAGTGGTGTTTTCAATACTGGATATATGTGGTTTTGTGCACCTGTGCATTTTTTTTTGTCTCACCTAATCAATCATCATTTATGGGGAGGTGAGAGACTCTGTGCTGCTCTGGGAAGATTAAGTATTGCTGTGTCATTTGTGTCTTGATTTTACATTGTAGAGTTACTACTGATAATCCTTTCTCTTCCAAGAACTATACGCTTAGTATCTTATGTATGGTTTCTGCTTTAGAATTGTGTTATCGACTCAAAACTGTAACATTGCTTAATATAGAATATGACTATCTGACCAACATACTATGATAAGAGAAATGTTTCAACAGGCTTGCAATATCACCATTTTTCACTTCAGATTGGATCATTCTTTTGGAAATAGCATGCTCTGCTGTCTCATTTTGTACCATGTGCCTGTCCTTGTCATATTGGTTTTAATGACAGTACAACGAAGTGCTAGCATTAACATTTTCTTTGTCATCTTTGACAGTGCAATGACTTGTTTCTCCCCTTGACCAAATAGTTCGAGAAATTTTTTCTCAATTTAAGAAATTTTTTTAGCGTCTTTCCTTGGTTCCTAGCTGGATCTCATGCCAATGATACTTTGCCATTTTCTACACATTTGATTTTGTTTGTGTGATCATGAAGAATTTTGCATCTTCTCTTTTGTGCTTCCTTGCAGATGAAAAACAAATACGAGATTGGTGATCCTGAATTTAAGAAGCTTGTTTCAAGCTCTGTCAGTATTCCAGCTTGCATTGCAACTGCAGGAACCACGTTATTTATCGGGTTTGTCAATTCTCTGACTATAACTTCTTGTCTCTTTCATTTCTGACTTGAAGGATTTTCTGTGTTGTGGGACAATGCAAGGATTGAATGTTACTATATCCATTAGGATGTGTGATAGAAGCTAGTTGGTTGAGATGGCTATAAATTAGTGAGTTGAAACTTCTGCTAGGTAGAGGACTGTGTTCCCTTGTCTTGCTTTTAGCGCATCTTTTACATCAAGTATGCTTGCTTCTCTTGCAATTTTTTTACTTAAGGCTCGGGGTCTGTCCAGAAGGTCTGGTAGAAGAGATCCTGTCCTACATATCAAGTGTTGCTGATATGGTTGCAGATAGGCTTCATATCTTGCTCATTGGGAACTTCTAAATGATAAAGGGATACCCTGAGTATATTGTAGAATTGAAATTTGTGGATAGAACAATATTCTATTTTTCTTAGTTTTTGGGCTGGTCTCATCGTTTTCCTTCATTTACTGTAACTGAACCAAGGTGCAGCACCTACTTGTTTCGCTTTTGAGAAGGTGACTGACTTTGGTTTGTGGGGCTAACGGAAAGTGGAACATCTGCAACATGGTATTTGGTCATAGCTGGATTTGGTACTTAACCTTTATTATTTCATGTTGAGAACCAAAAAAACCCCTGACAGTCTATCCGTTTTGAAAAATATTAGATTTATTCTGGTTTTACATGTAGACATTCTCATGTAAAGCAATGAAGTACCTGCCAACGGCCCATGACTTGGTAAAACCTCTGATTTCTTAAATAGCCTAATCAAAACTGGTAAAGTCTACAAGTGGTTTATGTAATTCAGTTCCCTTTAGGTCACATTGTTAGGATCTAGGAAACCAGGATGGTCTCAAATTGATTTTCTGTGTGTTGGATAATGTTTTAGATTCTTTGTGCTCTTCAGTATGCATGTATAAGATTTTAACTACTGCTTTTTAGCAACTGACAAGATACAACTTGTTAGGTTCTGGCTCAAGGTTTTATTGGAAATGTTGTTGTCCCTATACTTGTCTAATTGTGAGAAGTTAAATCTCAAGTGGCTAGCATGACCTGTCACTCAAACAGGAACACTAATTTGTGCTAGCATGACTTGTCTAAACTCGAGATGCTGTAAAGCTTCTTATATCTGTTACATGGAATTTAGTTTGATCTGGTAATAAATTTCACTTGGACTCGCAAGAAAATAGTAGATGAAGTGCATGATAGCCAAACTATATTAAAACTATGTAGAACTAATTATTTAGTTTAGGTTTAGACATTCACTTTTGGGTACTATTTGCATATTGAATGTTAAATATCAGATCTTACTTTAAGAACTGAAGTCGAACTGCTGCATTATGTATTATTTCTTGAAGATGTATCATGAAGCCTATCATTAGGGAATATCTTCTAAACAGTGTGTCTCCAGAAGGAGATTATAAAAGCAGGTAGTGATGAATGAACTGGCTATTTGCATTGTGCCACATGGTTACCTGTTCTGTTAGCTTCGTGTCAACAAAATTAGAATTCTGTTGGGTGCTTATATTTGATACACAGTGTGCAACTTACATTCGTCTGATCATTTGACTAGATTGTTCTTTGGAGCCATGCATCTTGATCTTGATCAGCTGAGCCACAGAGGTGACACAATATCAACTACAATGGAGAGCAATTTTTATTGGCTCTATTGTTGATAGTCCACCTCAATCTTTTGGAGATCACAAGCGTATCTGAACTATACAGGCCATGGACATTATGTAAAAGGAAAAACTATCATGAACATGTAATTCTAAATGCCATGCACAATATATAAGCTACAGAAAAAATAAAAATGAAGAGAATGTCCTAGGATATACTTTTATTAGATGCGTATGGGCACAAGGTACATGGAGAGATTTATGCTCACCTTTAAATAAAAAAAAATGTTGAGGATTTGGCAGACCCAACTTGTTTTATTAAGGAGAGAGATCCTTAGCTTGCATGCTGTGAATGGCAACTTGAACTTAGGCTGCTATGACTGGTGGCAATTGGTGATGGCTGAGAAGAGATGAACTTGAACCAAGGCTGAAAAGAGATGAACCTGAATCATAGGGATCTTTGTCCAGTTGAAATACCAAGTCCAGTAAGACAACTGATGGGTAGTTTGATATTTGCCCAGGTGAAATAGTAAGTCCAGAATGATAACTTATAGGTAGTGTAACCTGTAGAATCAGCTAGGGCAAAGTTCACTTGGGCAGCATGCAGCCCTATCAATTTTATGCTTACCTTTCTTGCGTAAGTGGCAGCTTTAGCTTAGAATGCTGGGGCTAGTGGTAATCAGTTATGGCTGAAAAGACATGAGCCTGAAGTATGGGGATCTTTATCAGGGTGAAATAGTAGGTCCAGCTAAGAGATCATAGGACAACTGATTGTCTGCCCTGTGATTTCAGCTGGAGCAAAAGTCATTTGGAAATTTCTGCAGTGTATGTAGTTGTAGAAATTTTAAAGTGCTTGCTTATGGAGCCTATAAGTGGTATAGTCTCTATTGGTATGTGTGTTTGCAAGTGCAATCCCAGTTTTGTGGCATGCAAAAGCTTGTTGCGCTAACCCAGATTTTAAAGTGCTTGTTTTCACTCTGAATGAGATTAGCTGCTCCTGGAACATCTTTATCATTGTGAAATGTGAAGCTCTAGAAGTTTGCTTTGCTTTTCTACCTACGCCAAAGCCCCCCTCTATCCAAACACTTTGACTTGTACTGTTAAGATGCTCAGTAACTCGGGATTATTTTGAGGTTAAGATATGGATTTACAAGCTTTAAGCTGACTCATTGCTCTATTTTGGCTTACTTGTAAAGGATAAGTTAACTCGGATTAGCTGACTTGAAAAAGAAATAAAAGTGACTTGGGAGTGTGATTGTAAAATTTTCCTTGTTCCCTATCTTTTACTTCATACTAATGTTTCACAAACTTGCAGGTATGGATTGGGTTGGAGAGGTGGAAGATGGTATGCCCTTAGAAAGGTCAGAAGAGAGCAGATGAAGGAGCAGATGAAAATACTTGGACAGGTTAACTCTAGGCAGTGGCCCTTCAAGTTCTTAAAGGCAAAGCTGCCATTACTTGCTCGAATAAGACCTAGAAGGTGGCCTGTAAGGATCTTGAGAAGACCTAGATTAGCAGAAAGTGCTGGTAAAACATCAGAAACTTAAAAAAGGATGCTTCCATTGCAAAGCACCCAAGTGAAATTGAGCAGATTGTCCTTTTAGTAGTCCAATCTCTGGACAAAGGACTAATTAGGCCAATCGAGTTTTGTACAATGGTAACTTTCCTGTTTAGATTGATCAAGTCAATTGGTGAAAACTAGCTTAGGTACCAAGAAAATTAGCAGATGTTAATTTCTCCTTCCGGAGGGAATAGATTGGTATGGATTGCAACTTTTCCATCGCATTTCCTAGTTACATAAGGTTGCCTTGATTACTACAAAATATAATTGCAGTACATATATATCAGACCCCAATTGACAAGGTTCCAAACTTAATTCATTGATCAAAATATGAAACAGTAACAAGCAGGCTATTGTCATTGTTGTTGATTTTTTCCAAATTTAAAGTGTTGGAGTAAAATAATGCAACACTTGGGAGGCCAATTTTATCCGCATTAATTCGTTAGAGCTCTTAAACTTGTATCTTTTGCTGGAAATTACTATACGCTCTGTTTCTTGTGTCTGTTATCCTTCTGGTCCTTTCTTTTTTCTTCTCTCAGGATTAAACTTTATTATTTTCAGTGGGATGGTGATTAACTTTAATCTTTTCTCAAATGTCTTTTTAATTGTTAATGAATAACTGATTCGGCACCAGAGGATTTTACTAATTCAAGTACATATGACGTTATATTCAGGAATTTTCTCTTCCTATGTTTAACGGTGCTGTTTCTTGACTGGTTGCTAAGGTGACCCGCCATATGGCAATGTTTTTGGTTTGAAGGCTGAGTCATAGTTGACTGACTTAAATTTTACTGCTGCAAATAAATTAAGAAGATGAATAAAAATGAAAGTAACATTATAATGGAGCAACGAAAACCTAAATGACATATAGCTGGAACAAAATGACATAAAAGAAAATTTTAACAAAAACCAAGAATTTAGGGAAAAAATTCGATGCTATAGTAAAACTTCTATAATTATGAAAAATCTCCAGCTATCTCAGCTATTTTCTTTGCAGATATGCAGCCAAAATAAAAAAGAATTCCGGCAAATCAATACTTCAAGCATTGATAGCTCCTTAGGCATCGAAAAATGGAAAAAAAAAGTTCTGAGAATAAAATGTCTTGAAGCAAGTTTTTAACATTTTAAATTAATGAAATTATTTTCAAAGGCTCTTTCAACTGCAGAAAAAGAATAAATAAAATCCAACACTCCAATTTGGTATGTCCTGCCATAATTTGTTCATTTCTTGTTAACAAGTAATTTCCTTGTTTGAATGCCATCACCTCATCCCTTGTCAATTTCTTCTCTAGTTTTCTTCTTTTTACAAGTTTTTAATTTATGTATTTGGCAGTATAAGAGCAGAGATGAAATTTGAATAAAACCAAGTTGAAATGAAGCAAATATAAAGTGTTATCTTTGAGCTTTGCTGATGAGCCAGCATACTGTCAACTTCAAACTGCAATTCAGATAACATAATTTCGATAAAATTTTATAACCAAATTGGTAGATATAATACAAAAGGAATACATATGACCAAATGCGTATAAGATTACAAACTAATACAACCCAAATTGGGAGAATTAATACAAAAGGAATACATGTATATGACCAAATGACAATAAATCTACGGAAATGGTAGGAACACTACTCCATGTATGGTGGGAGAAGTATACAAATCGAACCTATCCATACATGACCACTGATTATATCTTCTAAATCATCCACACTAACAATCCAATCCTCTCCTCCAAAAGGGAATTTTACTAAATAACCAAAAATGATACCTAGGCTAAGGGTCAAATTAGTAATTTGCCTTACATCTCCCTTTCCTATGCCCATGTATCATACATGCCTCCAAAATATAGAGTCTTGAATATTAGAAGAAAAGCACCTATACCTAACAAGATTAAGTGAATACCTATAATTGTGGTCATTTTATTTTTATCTTCCGTACATAATCGAAAAATGGAAAAGATTCTTCAAGCATCTCAAAACCTAGAAGTGCTTGGTAAATACCTCCAAAGCTCAAAATCGTAGAGGAAATTAAATAAAATACTTCAGATACAAAGTATGGAAAGATGTCTATAACTTCTCCCCAGGGCCTGCCCCCAACCTAGAGTAGCTAGGTGGGGAAGTAAAACTAATCCTGGTTCATACATAGGATTCTCTAGTAAAAAATAAGCCACTTCAAATAGGTTCATTACTTTGGTCCAGAATACGAGTAACCCAGCATGGGCTACATGTGGTCCTAGTAGTTGATTGGATAAATTGATAAGTCAGGCATTTCTCACCTACCAAGTGAAACCAGTGATTACTTCGTTATGACTAGCTAAAGCTGAAGTTCCATTAAAAAGCGTTTTCATGTGGTAGAAGCTCCTCGAGGAATATAAGGTTTGCATGAGGCTGATCTTGAGCTGCCATCCAAGCACACATACCTTCATTTAAGAGAATATTTTTGGTGAAGAAAGTTTCAAATTCTGGATATTCCACTAAACGAATTCTTGAGAAACGAAATCATAGGCACATAGATTCATGGCCAAACAGACTACTCCAAGGGCACTCATCCATAAACAAATTACTAGTACAAATAACATAAAGAAATGTAAACAACGTTTATTAGAAAAAGCAACCCCAAAGATTTGGCACCAAAAGCGGTGAGTGATGACCAATGAATAAGTTTTTTGGACTTGCATTGGGTTAAAAGCATGGACTGTATTTGCTACTATTACCATCTTCAAATAAAGTATTTTCTACAATAGCACCATGAAAAGCACATAGCAAAGCAGCGCCCAATACACCGGCAAAAGTTACCCATTAGTTTCCTAAAACTCCGGGATGCACTTCCTTTGAAAACAAGAAAACTATCAATTACTTGAAAGTCTTAGGTAGAAGGATCCGAAAATAAAGAGTTTGAGACACTTTGAGTAAGATACATATTAACTAAGAGTTTTTCTAATAAAGTACTAAATGTATTTGCACCATCACCACCTTTAAATAAAGTATTTTCTACACTAGCACCATAAATAGTGCATAGCAAAGCAGCACCCAATACACCAGCAACTCCCATCATATATTGGCAAAAGTTACCTATTATTTTCCTAAAATTCGGGGATGCACTTCCTTTGAAAACAAGAAAACTATCAAATTACTTGAAAGTCTCAAGTAATAGGATTTGAAAATAAATAGTTTGTGACACTTGAGTAAGATACATATTAACTATGGGGTTTTCTAACGAATGCTCATTGAGCACTTGTTAATACACCTAACATTTACTTAATCTACCATATATACACACATACTAACAATTCTTACCCTCCGTTACATTTATATACTTTCTCTGTTTAATTTTACCTACTTTTCTTTGTATTTATTTACTTTCTCTAATTAATCTTACATTTTCAAAAATATGAAACCTGATATATATTTTAATGAGTGCCTTATGTGCATCCATTAGACCTAATACAGTATCTTTAACATCTTTCTAGACACAAAAGTGATTTTGACAAGTACAACAATTTTATTTCTTTTAAATGAATTAGCAAATTGCTCTTGCATTCGAAGCTTTAATTACAGTTGCAATGTAATTCAAGATAATGGAGTGATCTGAACAGTCTATTGCAACATGTAGAACTTGTACGAAAGGAAAATACATAATTTATGCTTTATATTACTCTTGTTTTTGTTTTGTTCCATGAGATACACATCTTTGAACAACCGAATCTAACCTTATGCTACTGTATGTATGACACAAGTTTTGATGCATTCGAGATCATTGGTCAACAACTTTGGGTACGTTTGGATGGTTGCTTTTTTTTTTTTCTTTTTTGGTGGGATATTTTCAGAAATATTAGTCAAAAGTATGTTTTTGAGATTAAAAAGTGGTTTAAAAATATTTTTAATCATTTTAGAACCATGTTACTAAGAACTCCACTCAAATTTATTTATTTTTTAAGAAAAACACTTGCATTCATCTCGTACAATATTGACAAATGCTTTCAATTGTTTAAGTTAATCAGGTCCGTATCTATTTTCTATGAACAATTATGTTATCATAGGTAGGATTTTACTTCTTTTTTTTTTGCATTTTTGTATTATTTTTTTTTTTTTTTAGTTTTTTCCCTTGTAAGCATCTTATAGAGGCTTGGTCTGCATTCTTTGTACATATCCAAATTGTTGCAGTTATAATGCCCAATTTGCAACCTTGTAATAGAGGTTAACTTATGTTTTCTTCCCAGAGTTTCAATACGAAGAAGACAGAAGTGTCTTCTACATTAGATTCTAAAAATTTTCTTCTTCTTCTTTTCCGGATGGATGTGTGAAATAAATGAATCTATTTTTGACTGTTGTTCTGGATAACAATACAAACTCCAAAATTAAAAAAATTATATACGTTTCCGATTAATTATGTTATTCTTTTTTCTGAACTTACCCACTCCATTTTTCCTATAAATGCTAATCAAGACTTGAAATTTTATAAACTGAGCAGGAACAAAACAGTTTATAATGGCAAACAATTTGTCTTCTAGATTTTTTGTGATATTGCTATTTTTGTTAGCTACTTTATGGTCAATTGATGCTTTAGATGGAATTTGCAATTTGATGGTGGAGACTAGAGGTTACAAATGTGAAGAACATGAAGTAATTAATTTCAATTCGTTCAGAAAATATTTTGTTAGTTTGCAATATGAGCTCATTTAAAGAATAATCTGATCAATTTTGATATGAATCATATCATTTCTGCCAGGTGATTACAGAAGATGGCTATATTCTCAACATGCAAAGGATTCCCTTTGGCCTGGCCGGTGAGGCTCCTAGGAAGAGGCCTCCTGTCCTGCTGCAACATGGACTGTTGATGGTTTGTTGTTCGCATGCCAATTTTTGGGATCAATTTTTCTTATAGTCATAGGATGAAGTTTTCTTTTTTAATTTAAAATTTTTTTTTCAACTCGTTGGAATGCCTGACAAGCAATCTTTATCCAAATTTGAAATTTCATTTTATTCATGTCGCATACATCTAGATCTTATAACGTAGCAAAATAAATAAATAATAAGTGTAGTAAAGTTTAGTTCATTTCATTGATTTGTAATCCTTCAAATTTTAGGTAGCATGAGTGACAAAATTAGTCTATTGCATTAGATGGTCATAGCACTAACTGGTCTTCACCTATAATTGAAGTTTAAAAACTAATCAAATCTATGAGGATTGTGTTTTTTCTTCTTTTGCATCTTAATAATCTGCTTTTGGAAATTTAGTAGCCAAAACTGCTTTCTAAATGGAAGATACTAATTATTTCAAGTATAATACTAATTCTTTATTCTGCACGTGACTCACATATATCAAAGAAAATAGATAAAATCAATCTTAATTGGTTTTAAAATTTATTTCTGAGAAAAAAAATTAATTTGTGTGATCTCAGGATGCAATAACATGGCTACTAAGTCCGCCTGATCAATCTTTGGCCCTCATATTGGCTGATAGTGGATTTGATGTTTGGCTTGTCAGTAGCCGTGGAACCAAATACAGCCTTTCCCACCAAACTCTTAGTCCGGATAATGCAGTAATTTACCTTTCTTCAAATATATATGAATTCTTTATTTTAACTCTGAAATTCTGGTTTTACTATTATTACTAACCAGAGAAAAATACTATTGCTTAGGCATATTGGGATTTTACCTGGGATGAATTAGCAGCTTATGATCTTCCAGCTTCAATCCAGTTTGTCAATGATTTCACAGGACAGAAGTTGCATTATGTTGGTCATTCCCAGGTGAAATTTTCTCCTTGGTGTTGATTTTTGGAAAGTGATTGGGTGGAGAAAACTATTATGGGTTATTGTAAACTTTCCATATAGTTGCCCAAAAAAACCAAAAAAAAAAAAAAGAAAAAAGCATTGCATATGGTTTAAGAAAATAAGTAGCTAGTTCAGATTTGGTTAGTTGACTTTGGAGTTTTCAGAAAAGGACCACTATGAAAATTGAAAGATTTTTTTGTTGGGGTAAGTAGGATGGTTTATAACAATATCGTGATGCGGATGACTTCAATATTATTTTTAATTTGTTCAAAACTCTTTGAAAAGTAAAATAGGAAGTTGGGCTTTATTTATTTCCGTTATATTGCGACAAAAAAAAAAAGAAAATCATAATATATATAAAATTGAATATATTACTATTAAATTATCGCTATTGCTTATTGATGGCAAAACTTACGTTTTCTTGAGAAAATCTAAACCTGAATTTCATATGTGTTGCAGGGAACTTTAATTGCATTGGCTTCATTTTCAAAAGGGCAACTTGTGGATAAGCTAAGATCTGCTGCCTTGTTAAGTCCTATTGGCTTTCTGGGTGAGATGACTTCTCCACTCGCAAGAATAGGTGTTGAAAGTTTCATTTCCCAGGTAGTCTTCTGTCTTCTGTTTTAGCACTACCTAATATATATATATAAAGGGCTTTATTTTAGTTTATTCAAGTTATTATGGTTACTTGGAACAAATAGCATTTCCTGAAAAAAACTAATATATAAAATTGAAAGAGCAATTGAAAATTACAAAAAGCAAAAGTTATTTCTTAAAAGCGCCTCTAAGGTTATAATTACTTCTAGAAATCAAATTGCTTCAGCTCCTATTAATAGAATCTAAAAATAAGAGTTTGAGTTTGTATCTAATGTGCACATTTCAAAACAATTCTTGACTAGACATACCCGACAACTAGAAATGCATGATTTTGAACGACAACATTCTCCTCCCTCGTGATATTATTAAGTTTGTCATACTTTGTACCATGGAAAACTATACAAGAAAATGCAGTACAAAATCTTCCAATTGTACGTATTTCAACAAATTGATAACTTGCGCTTTAGTTTTGGTAAGGAAATTGCTCTTGAGCAGCATTGGAAAGGTAGATAATGGTCTTACAAAACTTTTACAAATTAATGTTACGTTTTAACATTTCACTTCAGGCTTTGACTCGGTTAATAGTCCAATTAACAAGAAAATGAAATGGTTAATACTTTGAGGTTGCAATACTAATTGATACTACTATAAGGCTGCATAATGATGGTTTTTCTAAAACTGACTTCTTTTCTTGTTTTGACAGGCTTTGTATTGGCTGGGAATTAATGAATTTAATCCAAGAGGGTGAGACAAATTTGTCACTTGTGCTGGTGCATTACTTCAGTTTTGAATTTCCAATATCTAGTGTAGAAATTCAAAATTGTTCAATAGAACATTTATGATACATTCCGGTCTCGAAATGGCGCGAGTCACCTTTCCTTCTAAACTGTTTTCTGCCCAAAATATAAAAGGGTATATAATGTTATAACTGTTCCAAATGTTTGCACATATTGGATGAAGTGAGACAAGTTACACATTTTCCTTCTTAAAGTTTATAAAAAAAAATGAATGTTTTTGTTAATGTACTCTACAAATTAAAGTTTTCTCCCAATAAAAACCTCAAAAATTTTATGTTAAAAATCATAAGTTTCAATGCTTATAATGTTTTTCCTCTCAAAATAATTGTTTTGCATTCGTGTATGTGTCTAGGGATGCTGTTATCCAACTTCTTATGAATATCTGCAAGAATCCAGGCGTTGATTGCACCCATCTGTTGACATCTTTCACAGGTACAAATCAGAAATTATTCATGCTGCTACCTGGACATATCAGCTCATATAAATTGAGTTTTAACTTTGAGGTTATGATTTGTGTAGGCGCAAACTGCTGCATGAACTCTTCCATTATTGATGTTTTTCTAAGACATGAGCCTCAGCCAACTTCCACCAAGAACATGATCCATCTATCTCAGAGTAAGGCTTTTCTAATCTTCTTTTGGTTACTTCAATAGTAATGCTAGAAGATCATAATTGGTTTTATGACAGTTTATTTATCTTGTAGAAATGATTAGGGTTAATTACACAATAACTGACAGAAAGTTTTGAAAACTTCTACTTGATAACATTGACTCAGTAAAAGTGTCAATTTGAGCTTCAAAGTGCACTATGATTAAGATTCTAAGAGATTAGGTTGTGATTTAAGATTTAGTAGGCTGTGAATCTTTAACTTTCAAGAAATATACTTCTGTTTTTTTCCCAACCTTCTTCTAGATTTCTCTGTCTACTTCTTACTGCATTTCACATGTATATATTCAATTGGCTCAAAATTTGGCAACTTCAAACCTAACTTAACACTGTAAGAACTAATGAAATATATGATTTAAAGTTTTGATGCATTTTGTTGAAAGAAAGTTTAGAGACTTGAAAAAAACAAGAAGATCTACTGATTGCATTCAGCAAAAAAAGATATCTAGAAAGAATTTCATTTATAAATCAGTTAGATTTAAAAGTTACATAAATTATATAAACTGAAATCGAGCACTACATTTACTATAATTTCTTTTTCCATTTATAAATAAATTTGTTTGCATGAGCTTCTGAAATATAGAATAAGACAATCATATGCTTAAAACTTGAAACAAATTGCAAGAAACCCATTTCTCTTTTCTTTTCATTTTTTATAAGTAAAAGGTTTTGAATTCAAGACCTCCTACTTACTACTCGACTCAACTGTATCCCCCTAATTCGCTTGCATCACTCCTTCTGTTTCTCAGGGACTCTTCCTAAATGTATTTTCTGTCTCATACACACACACACATCCACACATATTATATATTATATATGTAACACACATATATATATGTGTGCATGTGTGGATGGGCAATGTTACTTGATTATCTCAACAATTGTTTTGTTTGTGTGTTTTTTTCTTGTGTCATTTCGTTAGTGGTCAAAGGAGGAACCATCCAAATGTACGACTATGGAAACGAGGATGAAAACAATAAGCATTATGGGCAGCCAACCCCTCCAGTCTACAACATGAAGAATATACCAAAAGATTTTCCGCTTTTCCTCAGCCATGGAGGAGCTGATGCACTCTCTGACGTGAAGGACGTGCAGCATTTGGTAGACAACCTTAAAGATCATGATAAAGACAAGATTGTTGTCCAATATATAGAGAATTATGCTCATGCTGATTATGTTATGGGGGTGAATGCCAGAGAAACTGTGTATGAGCCTCTAATGGCTTTCTTTAGGCTCTACTAAAGCCTAAAAAGTGTAGAAAACACATTTGTCACTTCTTGTATTTGCAATTTTATTCTGCATGTTGCTACCCCAAGGAAACAAATTTTTTTCCATATCTTATGTTCAAAAGGATGCTAATTGTCATTTGAGAAATATTTTTAGTGGTATACGAAAAAAAAACTGAAATTTCTCCTTTCTTATTTTATTATCATTTTAAAATTTTATGTCAATACGTGATCGTGATAGCTCAAATTGTCTAAATATGTCCTTCGATAAATGAAACTCTTAGGTTATTTCCCACTTCTATGTCATTCTTCTTCTCATTCTTTTTGGATAAAAAAATTTGATGTATATCTTCATTACATCCCAATGAGGTTTTGGTCTCGGGTTAAGTTTGAAATCCAAGAGTTTGAGATCCTTTGTTAAACTCTAACAAGTTGTGAGTTTATTCTAAATGTATAATGGTGCTTATTCAACCAAGTGTCGGTTAGTTGCAAATGATGATTCGCAAGTTTGTTTTAGTTTTGAACTTGTAATTTTGAGTTATAATTTGGATTACTTTTAATCAATGAATTGCAAGTCGTTGTCTTGATTCCAAAATCGTGGTTTACATGTAATCTAATTAAAGAAATCCTTCATTATTTTAGAATAATAATCATTCTTAAAAAATAAGAAAATGAACTAATTAATTAACCTTTTTTTATGGAGAATAATAAAAGTACCTATATCCGTCATCGTATACTCTATTACAAAGGTATAAATATCCTTCTCACAATATCAAATTTCATTCTTAAATGATATTGAAAATTTTCATACATCTCAAATATGTGATCAAAATCAAATATTTGTGCCGATTCTTATTTTATCAAGATGCTAAAAAATATTCTAAATAGTTTTGCAGTTGTGGATAGATTAAGAAATTCAAAGGTCTCTTAGTACAAGCATTGCAAGTAAGCGTGTTAATGGGTCTCATACTATCTAGGCTTAACTCAAATCCATCATGTGTTTCTTAAGTTTGAGTCCAAATTTTCGAACTCAAATTCTAGGCATATTTTAAATCCTATGAAAGAATCTTGAGCTTGGATAGAGTTTAGAGTTGCATGGCCCGTGCTCAATTCCAACTCTAGGCCCAGACTCTACCCAAACATACACAAAAGCACACACACACATATGCAAGCTTAAACTTGAATATTGATAAAAAAAATTTTCAAACAAATTAAATTACTCGGTAAAATTTCATGCTTTTAGTTCATTATTATTGCAAGCAACTTTCTTAAGTGTCGATTTTGGTATTTGAAAATGGTAAGTAGATTGTAGTTCTGTGATATATAAATTCCATATGTGTTCATCGTTTTTGAATTTAATTTTTAATACCTATAGATACTTATTAGGTACTCAAACTCATGAAGGTCTAAATCTAGATTTTCATCTACAAAACCCATAAGGTTCATAATTTGGGTCTAGGTATTAATAAATTTAATAGATTTGGGTCTAGATCTAGTGAATCCAATTGAGACGTTACCTATTAGCATGCCTAATTTGCATATAGAAATAAGGTAAGTTACACTTTGTCCTCTTGAACTTGGCTCCTAGTAACACCTTGCCCTCTTAACTCTAAATATGTATACTTCATTCCCTGCGTTGATTAGTTAAACATTAATGGTGAACTTTCTATCCAAAATTTTGATAAAATAACATTAATGCCTATACATAGTGGTTGTTGCATATTGCTATATTTTAAGTCAGAATATGCAGCACCTATTAGAAAAACTTATTGAGTCACATGACATAAAAAAAATGGTAAAATAGAAACAAATTTTTAAAAAATTAATTGTAGAATCAAAAAGTTTTAAGAGAATTTCCAAAACTTCTATAGTAGTTGTCAATCACTTCTTTTTCTTCAAATAAATTAAAAAAATATTTAATTTTGATACTTTTCTTACCTACAGTCTTAGAAATTTTCACGAATCAATAAGATGTGAATTGGTATTTTTATGCCACATTTGCATATTGCTTTATATTTTTTTTTCTTGAATGTACATTATTTGGTAAAAAAAATTTAGATTATGTAAACACATTTTCCACTCTATTTTATTTTTAATCACTTTTTTATCCCATATGAATCATATAAAAAAGTGTTTTAATAAATAAATTCTCAAATAAAAAAGTTCCATATGGATTAATTATTTTTGAAAGTTTGTTTCAAAAATTTGATTGTAACGATGTATACAAAAAAATTTTACTATAGATGATTAGGTGTTTTTGGAAATGTATTTTGGAGTATTTTTAGAATTTAAAATTTTTAAGGCAGTTTTCAAAAATTAAACACTACCATCCACCACCACTTCCATCCCGTATTTCCACCCCCTCCTTCCTCCTCCTCTCTCTCTTGCCTCTTCTCTCCTCCCTCTCCTTCCTCTTCTTCCTCTTTCTCCCCTCCTCTTCCCTCCTTTCCGCCACCTCCCCTATTTGGAAGGGAAGGGGAAGGGGGAGGCAAGATAAGGGAGGAAGGAGTGGAAAAGGGGGGCCGAGGAAGGAGGAAAGGAAGGAGTAAGGAGGGAGTTAGGAGTGGTGACAGTGGTAGGTGATGGTATGTGGTAAGTGGTAGTGGTGACGGGTGGAAAAAGAAAATGTGATATGGTTTTTTAAATTTTTTGTAAGTTATATTTGAAATTGTGTATATTTTTGTAGTTATTTTTAGAATTATTACTGTAGACACCAAATAAAAAAATAATTTTTGAAAAGAAATTTCAAATCCATACAAAGCCTTCATTTCGAACGCACTTGTTAATTTTTTTTCATCTAACCTAATTGCTGTTATTAGCACTGAGATAAACACTTTGAATTACTTAGACTTTTTTGTGAAATTTTTATTTTTTTTAATTATTGGTAAAAGGTCAAATACATGGTGTAGTTGTATTCATATAGATTTAGCAACTATTGAGAAAAATAGGCATTTGTTAGGGTTACATTTATTATATATGTTCAAGAATTAGCTGGGGGTAATTCAGTCATGTAAAATACACCTTTATCCTAATGCGGTTAACAACTTAATCATGAGGGGTCAAGTGTAAATATTTAGACATCAGGGGCAAATGTTACTAGGCGCTAAATTCAAGGGGGTAAAGTGTAATTAACTCTAGAAATAATTAATGCTGCTTCACTTAACATTAGGTGTACCTCATTGATTTTTTTTTTTGGTGTCAACTTTTTTAAGGACTTGTCGCATAGAAGGTTAATCGGGGTTTGAAATAATAATAAAAAAAGGATTACGTTTCTTTCTATTTTCCTCAAAAGAATTTTGAAGTAATGTGCTTAAGAAAAAAGTTTGAATGAAATTTACAAAAAAAAAATTCATTTTCTAAACAATATGATTTGATTCCAAAAACAATGGACTGTAGTCATCACAAAGGTAATGGCAATTTATTTGTTCTATCTTCGTCATCTTGTCTATTAGTCAAAGGAGAGAAAATTGTATTACCTTGTTCTGCACAATCGAACTTAGGACAAGCAATATTTTTTTGCGAGTATATATTCAATTATATTGCGGTATGTGCTCTATTTCTTTGACCGAATGTCTGCATCTTTACAATTTTGATTATGCAAGAATGTATCTAAAAGAGGAAGTAACCATGTCTTAACATATGTTAAGATACAAATCTAATACTTAATTCAAAATGATAAAACTTTAAATTATTTAAGAAGTTTATTGAAGAAACATATCAAAGATATAGAGTAGATTAACTGAGATATTGCTAAAGCAAAAAAAATGAAGAGGATAAACTAATTAAAGTTTCTTCTAAGGCAAAGCTGAGGAAGGGTTGCCTATGGAATTGTTTCAACATCGTAGGTGGCAAGGGAAGGACTTCATAAATAAATTTTCGACCTATTAAGGGCTTAAAACAACATTTGGGACTTGAGCAGCACCACGAGCCCCTCCCTACACCTTCGCTAGTTTTTTAAATTGCACGAATGATAGTTTGCAATCCAATAGCTCATAATGAAAACTTAATTTGTATGAACATTATGGATATTTCTCTCCCTAAATTATTAAACCAATGTGGTAGATAAATTACTCAAAGGCCCTTGTTCTATTGGATAATATCACGTGATCCTCCTAAAGTTTTAAAATATATATACAACCCCCTCTAGTTTTATGCAAAGTGAAAAATGAATGGAAAGCATCTCTATACAATGATTGACAGAGACGTGCTTCAAAAGTGTGTGTGATAAAATTATAATTGACAAGCTCGGGGTATACATATATCAATTTAGTTCATCCACAATCAAGTTTTACATTTACAAATCCTAAATACTCCACATGCGATTTTTCGCAAGTATACGAGTCGCGATTGAATATAGAGTATTAAGGGTCGAACCTACAGGAATGATTGTTAATTACTGATGATTTTCAAACTCCTTTATTATTTAGACCATCACAAGTGTAAGCAATTAAATCTACACTATAAAGGTAACAAAAATACAATAGAAAACTCCTAGAGATATGAAATTCCTTACTACTCTTGAAAATGACATTACCGGTTAAGTGAATGCTATTATCTTGGCTAATTACGGCGTAATTTTCTAATATATGTGAAACCTACTCTCGTAGTGAACCAATTAAACTTGTAGCTAAACCATACATACACCCGTGGTTATGAATTAACTATAAATTCATTTCTTCTATGAAATTACATCAAACAAGTCACTAAAGCCACAAAAGTGCACCTCTACTCTCGTGAGTGTACTCCCTAGGTTTATCACTTCCTTGAACTAGTGTTAAATCTCAATTCTCATTGGAAACTTAACACCTTTAGATAATCACAATTAATGACCGATTAATCATGATTAGAAAAGCAAAAGTGATAAATAACTTGCTAAAAATAACATAATCAAATAACCAAGTAAACATCACAAACAAGATATAGAAAATTCATCATAACTCCAAGCATAAGCTATATATAAATATGAAGAAAAGCAAATCCAAACTTGTATTATAACTAAATATGAAATCAACTACAAAAGAGAAAGTGACAAGAGAGAAGTCACCCTTGTCACATGAGCTCCAACTCTCCATCCTTGCTCTTCAAATCTTTATCCAAATCTAACTAATAATACAAGAAGGAAAAACTACACTAACTACTCTATACTATCCTAACTGATGAACTAAGGAAATTCTAGTGAAAGCTACATTTTTGGTAAGTTTCTCTAGTCTTCCAAAGTTGTGAAAATGTCTTCCAAGGCTGCTATTTATATAGGAATTCCATGCAAAAGACAAAGTGATAAATCATATTAAGATTTTTCTTGAATCCATAAACAAGCTAGATTTGAGTTGTAAAGTTTCTTTTGCAGCTGTCTTGGGCTGTTTCCACCGATATTCTTGTAGGAAAATGAGTCAAAAAACTTGTGTGAACAAAACACAAGTTGCAGAGCAATTTGCAGCTGAAATTGAGGAATACGCGAGACGCGACTTCAAGTCACGTATTCAAGGGTTGTATTTTCACTTCTGTGAATTTGGCACCACTTCAGCTGCTGTTTTATTTATGATGGAGGCTGAAATAGCTCTTGTACAAAACATGAAAGTTGTAGTCCTTTTAGTTAATTTCCAATGCCTGAAGAATCATCCAATTTGAAATTCTGTAGACTAAGAAATGACCAAAATACCCTCAACTAGTCAGAGCTCTGTTTCAGCTTTCGACAATAGAATTGCACTTTTGTATATCGACTTTTTGACAATGAAAAAGAAAGAACTAGACTTCGATGTCTGTATGCAAAATGTAGATCTATCTCTTATCTTCAAAATGGTGTAAGAATCACCTCAATTCAATGCTTGTAACTCAAGATATAGCCGCAATACCACAAGGTGTCAAAGCTAGAAAACTTCCTTTTATTGCATTTCATCTCTTGCACTTCATATCTTCTTTAAACCACTTCAAAATCATTATCAATCATCTAATTATCTTCTCAATTCACTCAATTTGCTGATTGAATCATTAAACCAATAAAAACATGAAATTTTTCCTTAAAATCCATAGAAATGCAATTTTTACTACTTAAACCATAAAATGCATATTTTCACTAGAAACCTAGTTAATTAGCTATAAAAGTAGTTAAAACACATCAAAACTAACTAATAAAATACACTTATGCACTTATCAATAATATTTTCTTAATCCTCTTATGATTCTGCATAAACATCCACCTAAACCTCTTGTGGTTTTGCATCTATTTTCACATAATCTTCCTCTAATTTCAAAAAAAATGGGTTAGACTTTTATTTAATTTAGTGATTAAGTAAGGACACTATTGACATTTTAGCTAAAAATAGAGACTATTTTCTGATAAATTTTCACCTTACATAAAGCTACAAGGGGTTTCATAAATTTTCTAAAACTTTAGAGGGATCGTGTGCTATCATGCAAAAGCACAGAGGATTATGAGTAATTACCTTTGTTTGGAAATCCCAATAAGCATTTTTCCCACTGACCTTTATGTACACCCACTTGTGTGGAGCATTGTGTCGAGCATTTGCATTTTCATTGGGAAAAAACCATTAAGCCTCTATGTACCTTACAGTCTTAGTTCTAATAAATCAGCTTGCAATTCTACTTCGCCAATGCATCCTTGAGCCGTAATCACAGACAAACGAATAATGAAGGAAAAATAACTTGCCGTATTATTTCTCAATTACATGTATTCTTCTCTCAAGCTTTGACATACAACTCGCCATATTATTTCTCAATCACAAGTATACTTCTCTTAAGCTTTAAAGTACATATATCTTGCCAAGACCAAATTTGTTCGGCCAAATCTTCTCGTAGTAAACATGAAAAGTACAATTTTGTTACAAAATCATCTTCTAAATAAGAAAAGTCTCATAAACATGAATTGACCTCCTTTTTTTTTTTTTTTTTTGGCAAAACTCGATACACCGAGGAGGGAAACAACCCTCATATTTTACTAAAATAAAATAAAGAAGTAGAAGGGGACTTAAATCTTACCCCCAAAATGCAATGACAAATTTGCAGAAAATAAATAAGAAGTACTGCTTTCTTACAAATCAAAAAGTTATACATTTCCTAAATGATGGAACTTGTAACCTATCCATTCTAATTGCACCACGAGCCATCTCCATCTCATAAATAGTGTCTGCAGAGTTCAAACAACAGGCATTAGATAAAGCATCAGCCACTTCACATGATCCCTGGCAGCTGAAACCTATTAGAGTTCTACTTTCATCCAATATCTATCGTCTCAAATTTTAAGAAGCATGTTACAGCAAAAACAGAACTATTATAGACAATGGACTGTGGAAATGTCCAATTAGTAGGAGATGAGGTAAAATCCAAGTGGATTCTACTCCTATTGAGTTTATTTGTAATAATTCTATATGTACTAGATAAATTTTTGTGGAAGCCATAAAAGATTGGACAATTTACAATTAGGGAAGCAGTTCATTATGTTCTTCATCAACCTCGGCCAGGAGTTTCTTGGTACAAATCAATGTCTTCGAAACCTTTTGCTTCGCAGATATCTTTTTTCTACATTTCCATGATTAATAAAAAAAAAAGATTGAAAATTTGTTGTGTTATATGAAAATACAATTGTGGTTTTTGTGGTACTTATTTTGAATTCTTGTAACCATCCTGTTCTTTGATTATCCTGTGACCTATCAAATTTTGAAACAAGTTCGAGGTCTAAGTTTTGTAAACAGGCACTAATTGAGAGCTACAAGAAAACAAAGAGAGTTGGGAGCTTAGTTTAGTTTGGTACTAAAATGCATGTATTTTTTCTTACCTAAAAAACAAAAAATGAATAGACTCACATAATTAAACAGTTCGTTATCTTATGTATATTCATGCCTAATCATCCTCCCCACTTATCCACATGTCTATTTAAAATTATAATATTAGTAACCAGGAATTTGTTTATACTTAAACCTGTTTCAACTATTTTAATCATCAAACTGTCTTCGTCTTCAATTATATTAATTTAGAATTTTCATTTCTAAACTCTTCCCATATGTATAGCTTGTCCTTGTGGCGGCCCCACCTCCCCCTAAGGCGAACCAGAGGGTTCGGCGAGTCGCCTGCCCAACTCTCGCCGAGACTCACTCACTCAATCATCTAACATCATCAAATATAATTCATAAATAAACTTTACTTCTCGCATAAGCCAAGTACTTAAACAAACTGTACCATTCAACTTACTCTGTCCAAAAGTACAATTTCAATCATCAAAGAAAATGTCGAACTTAAAATACTTAAATTCAACTTAATTTACAATTTAAAATCCCTAATCCAGGGCACAGAAGCACCACAGGATTCACATTTTCCCAAAGGCACAAAAGAAAATCATCCAAAAGATATTAAAGTATCTCCCAAAGTACAATTACAAAAGTGGGCATTCAAAAGATAACATTTTTTTTCTAGTTCTCCAAGACTTCATGCATTTCAGAACCTGTCAAGGAAAAACAAATTGGAAGCGATGAGCCAATAGCTCAGTGGTGCCTCGACACATGCAATTCACATAGGGCAATTTAACAAGTACAAATGGACAAGTAAGCAATCAACAATTTAGGAAAACGAAATAACATGACAAGAAAAGGATACGGGGCTCTCAGGAGCCAAAGTCCTCGCGCTTGATCAGGTAATTTATAATAGTTGACACTCCGTCAACCTTTACTACCTAATCTCCATGTAGACATTTTTCCTAATCTACACGTCTCCTAGCAATGACTTCCCCCTTATTTTCGGGCTCGACTCCAACACGAATTTTGCAAGCACTTTTACCAAGACAGCAGAGAGGTACCTCCCACTCTAATAGAGCGTGGTACGTGCATCCATTTGGTTTATTTAGTCGACGAGACCACGCTCCAATCGACATTGCAACACTTGTACTTGTGGTATTTCACACAATCACATAGCATATAACATTTCATGATATCTCTAGCAAGTACTTTTAACAAGTAGTTCAACTAGCAGTTAAACACGATTCATGCAAGAAACACTCACCTCAAGTGAAGAGTCTAGAATTCCAAACTTTGATCGAGATTGTGCTCTTCATCAACTCCTAAAATCATACAAATAATTCACATAAATTTTCACTTTTGAGTTGGCGAATTTAACTCGAGTCAACTAGCATTTAATTTCACTCAAAAATCCCAAACTAGTATTAATCGTTTTCTCAAAGTGAAATCCACAAATTTCGAGTGAAATTAAAATTTGAGGTTTCTTTAAAACCAAAAACTTGCTAAATTCGTCAAATATTCCAATAACCAAGTTCTAGAGTCATATAAGCAATTAACACCACTTTGGTGTCACAGGTTGAGAAAAATCACATTTAACCATTTAGAGGAATTTTCCCTTCTAATTTTCTCCAAAAATATCTTGGAAAATTCCTTTAAGAGGAAATCATATAAACCAAGTAAAACTAGTCGTTGGAATTTCTATAAAATAGAAACTCCTTAAATTTGCCAAATTCCATTGACCAACTTGGTTCTAGGATTTTCATGAAGGCAAGAACTTGAGTTTTCAAGAAAATTTCCAGATTTGGCATACTTCTCGAAATAGGGCATTTGGTCTAATAAAATTCAAGGTTATTGACTCGAAGTGGACCTAATAACAAAGGTTAATGCTAGGAAACATTTTCGGGACAGATTTAGTCCACATTTAACCAAAACGAAATCCAAACGTCAAAATCATTTCTAATTTCAAACAAAATTTCTGTTTTGGGTAGCCTCGTGAAGAATAAAATTTTGGTCCACTTTTTGAACGTAAACTCTACTAGATTTTGTCCCCAAATTGAGCTATACACACCCCTTAACTAAACACAAGTCAAATTGGGTTCATGTTAACGTGAAAATCATTCAACATGTCTCATGCAAAGCTGGAAAAATTTTCAAGTGCATTCGGTACAAGCAGTCCATTTTCTCTTCCATTTGTCCAAGATTTTTCAACTACTCAAAGGCTACATTTTTACCCAAACAATACTTCACATATAGGTTAACATGTTTACAGCTCAAATGGTTCAAAAACTTGTCAAAACCAAACCCCAAATTCGCCCAAAAATCTGGAAATTTCCAGAATTTTTCGGACAGCTCAAGGGCATTTTTCTCTTTGATTTTTCAATGAAATTTCCCATTGTACCAAAGCTGCATTTTCACCAAAACTACTCTACACATATAGGTGAACATATACACAATTTAAATAGCTCAATAACTTCACAAAATCCAGCTCAAAATTTCGGGTAAAAATGAAAGAAAAACAGGTTGCTGGTTCGGTTTAGCAGAGCAGAATTTTCTCCTCTTTTTGCTCAGCCATCTTCAACTTATAACTCATGCTTTAAGTCCATAACAATCACAACTAATTAGTCTAACCTCCCAACAAGCAATCCAATTCATTACCTAAGCAACAATTGCAAAACAACAACCGGTAACAAAGCTGGAAAATTGCACCCTCATCCGGCCAGCACCCCATTTTCATTCTTAAAATTTTCCCAATATTTAACCACCACAAAACACACATATAAACACATAAAACACCTCTAGCTTCATCAATCATTAGCTTAGAGGATCAGCAACCCAACAAGTTTCACCAACGCAAGCTAACATTTCAAGAACCAAAAACTGCAAAAATCTGAAATTTTTGGCTAAGGTGCTAAGCTGGAGTTTGTTACCTTCAAGTGGGTTGTTTACTAGCTAAAGGTATTGTCTAGTTCCTCAAGTTGCTCCTAGAACCACAGAGGGTCAGCCGGCTTCCTTGCTCTCTGTTTGCCTCTCGGTCTGACCACCCACAGCAGCAACACAGCAGCAAACGTTAAGGTGAAGAGAAGCTTGGGTCTGGGGTTTTTTGAGTCAGCTTGGAAGGTTCTGTGGTTGGAGGAAAGAAAAATGGCAGCTGGTTTCTCCTTCTCCCCTGGTCCGGCGCAACGCCAGCAGCAACGGCAGGAGGAGGAGCTGCGATCCTCCTTTTCCTTGCTCGATCGAGACAGCAACAAGGAATGGAGGTGGAAGCTGGAAATGGAAGCTTGAAGATTGGGGTGCAAATGGCTGAAGATGGAAGGCTATTGGAGCTTGGAATGGCAGCGGTCTCTGCTTCTTCTTGCACCAGAGGATCGGGAGTTTGGAGGGAAAGAAAAGGGTTGGTAGCTGGTGACAAGATGAGAGGAAAATTGGGGTAATCTAGTGAGTAGGCTAGTTGACTTTTTGGCATGCCATTAATAGTGGGCATTTTTTTTTAAATTCCTTTAATTTAAAATATAACATTTATATAAGTAAAACAACAATATTTAAATACAATTACGTATTATTTAATAATTTCAACATTTAAATAATATTTTGATTTTAATTTTCAATAATTAATGCAATTTTGAGATCCTCGCAGTCCTTTAATTTATTTGCAACTGGTGTAAGAAAGTACAAATTAAGTAACTTCAAACAACTCTGTTAGGAAGAAAATGCGAAACAAACCACCAAAGAAACCTAACACTATGGCATAAAACGTGATATTGAATTGAAAAATTTAAGACTCGTGAATCTTACCCCCTACCTCTATATTAAAGCACACTATTAACCTAAATATAAACCCAAAACGGATCATAGCTTTATGCAATATCAACAACCTTATGAAAGTTCTCCAATATGATGAACTGGCACAGCGGTCACTATAATTTACACATATTACAAAGGATGGAGAGATGATGACGTCAGCAAATATTAAAATGTTAAATCGACTTACAATTTCTAATCTTTTCATTGATTGCATTTGCCCAATTTTTGCACCAATCTGCAAGCATTTGCATGTTACATCTCAACCTATTGATGTATGATCCTAATCTTAATCCTAATTTGGATCGTAATCCATTTAAATGTCCAACTCAGTTGTCTAATCGCTTCGTATGAAAACATTAAGAATTCGTAATCAAATGGTAGACCATAGCAGAAATGGTAGTCCAACTGTCACAAAAATTATGCCCTGAAAATCTAATTCCCTTATTATTGATTTATTATCTAAGTAGCCTAGAAGACGCCCTTATATAAAAGTAGAGCTGTAAACGAGTCGAATCAAACCGAATATCTCATGTTTGAACTCTGTTCGTTAAGCGATTCGAACAACATTTGTGTTCATTCGTTAATTTTCGAACTCCAAACCTGTGTTCGTATTCGGCTCGTTAAGCAAAGTTCGTGTTTGAATTCAAGTTCATGTTCGAGTTCAAGTTCGTGTTCGGCTCGTTTAACATAAACGAGTCATTCGCGAACATGCTTGAAATGCTCGAATCCAAATTATTTTAACCCTTAAATATGTCATGCAAATCATTAATCATTCTAAAAAACAATTAAAGCACTAAGTGACTAAATTCTATTATTTATTAATTATATAACTAACATTACCATAAAACAACAAATAAAACAAAGCAATTTGCACTCCAAATATAAAAGTCCAGCGATAAAATTAACCCTAAAATTTGTCAAATGATAATAATTATTTTTTTGTCAAAGGTAATTTTTTATTAGAAAAATTTTGGCAGAGTTTCCCCTTATAAATGGACGAAACTCCCTACCAACAAACCCAAATACAAGAAAATTATCCACATGGTAGTAAGTTACTACAATGTAACTTTACGACAGTTTGAAGACAATTTAATAACAACTGCATGGTTAAAACAGAATGTGATGGCCAACCAAATAAAGATCAACTGCAGAATTTCGAACTAGGCTTTTCATCCACGCTGAACGCATTTCCTAATTGAAGGCAGGCCTATTCTATCTAAGCGAAACGCTCCACGAGCTTTCATAGGGAGGTCCACAAGTTGATGATATGTTGTATTGAAACCTTGATCACATCCCATGTTTGCTAAAGAATCGGCAACTTGATTACTTTCCCGAAAGCAATGTGAAATTGCAACAAAATTAGACGAAAACTTTAGAAGGTATTTAACCTCTGTATAAATACTCCATGGACAGCTAGATCCCTGTTTTAGAATGTGAACAAGAACCAACAAATCCATTTCAATGTGCAAATTAACATAATCACGAGAGAGACACGACTTAACCCCAAAGAGAAGAGCGAGCGCCTCAGCTTGAAAGCTGGTTACATTCCCAAAAAAAGAGGAGAAAGCGAGTAGGAAATTTCCTCCATCATCGCGAACATTCGTTAAAACTTGCGAACATACTCATGTTCGCGAACGTTCGTTAAAACTCGTGAGCATGCTCATGTTCACTCGATTATTAATGGAACAAAAAAATTTGTTCGAACTCGGTTCGTTTAAGATTTCGAACGAGCCTTTCACGAATACGAACAAGTAGTAACGAAACGAGCTACCGAACATCTCGGTTCGTTTAACATCTCCATAAAAAAGACAGCCAACCAAAAGCTACAGTGTGACAAACTATGCTCTATTCTGTCGTTATCTGGACTTAATCCCCTATAAAATAGAGGTTAAATGGTTAATTTGTCTAAGCAACAAACAAATTATCACCTTTCTTGTCAATGGCTAGTAGAGTAACTAGCATAGTCCTAGCTGTGCTATTTTATATTTTGGCAGTAGGAGCAAGAACCAACTTGGACAAGCAGTCCAGTGATCTCAGCATATCTAAAATATTACCCTTAGTTGATGAAGCTAGTATATGTAATTTAGTGGTGGAGAAACAAGGCTATATCTGCCAAGAGCATAAGGTATGTCTATAAAATCGTAGTCCAGTATGCAACTGATTATTAATTAAAAAAAAGTCATGTTATTACTAAGTTGTGGGGCAGATTCCTCTTTGGTTTTTGGTAATTACATGTCACCTCTCTGTTGGTTTTTTTCCCCTATACTTCAATTTTCAAGAATTATCTCCTTTATATTATGTCCAAGGTCAGTTTTAGAATCACAATGTAGATTTGGATGATCGGGTAAAACTTGCATGCAATTTGAGAGGAGGTTATTGTACATTTTTGGAAATTTTGTAAAAGTACAATTATACCCTTGTAAGGTTACTTTGCTGATGAGCGCGGGATATACATATAACAATTAGCTCATCACAGTCAAGTTTTACATTTATAAAATCATAAATATCCCACATGTGATTGTTGTAAGTATACAAGTCGAGATTGAATATAGGGTATTAAGGGTCAAACCCATAGAAAAGAATGAACAACTATGAGCACTACTAAAATTCCTCTATTATTTAAATAATCAATAAATTTAAGGAAATAAAAACTATGCTAAACTATGCAAGAAAATAACAAATAAAAGCTGCTTAGGTTATGATATCTCTAACTACTCATGCAAGTGCAATTCTTGGATCATTGATTACTACTATCTTAGCTAGTTATACTGTAACTTTTTCATGCATGTGTAACCTACTCTCATAGTGAATTAACTATACTTATAACTAATTCATACATACTCTCGTGGTTATGAAATTAGTTACAAGTTCATTACCTCTATGAAATTACATGAAATGAATAATTAAATCCACAAAGGTGTACCTCTACTCTCGTGAGTGTATTCCCTAGGTTTAACACTTCTTGAACTAATGTTAAATCCCAATTTTCATTGAAAAAACAATACTTTTAGATAATCGCAATTACTAGTACCAAGTTAATCATGATTTAGAGGAGCAAAAGTGCTAAATGACTTACTCAAAATAAAAACATCAAATAATCAAGAAATCAACACAATACAATCACAGAAAATTCAATCAAAACCCAAGGCATAAACTTTAGAAAGACATATTGAAACACAAATCCAAAACTTGCATATGAACCATACTTAATGATAAGAATATATTTTACATATTTTTAGTGTGTTTTATTAGTTAATTTTGGTTTGATTATTTAGTTTTATAACTAAAATAACTAAGGTTTTGGTAAAAATCTACATTTTATGATAAAGTGGCTAACATTGCATTTCTATTGATTTTTATGGTAAAAACTTCATTTTTTGTAAGTTTAATGATTCAATCATAAAATGAAATGCATTGAGAAGATATTTGGATGATTGATGATGGATTAAAGTGGTGAAAATAAAATATGAAATGTAAAAGGAAGAAACGCAATTTGAGGACAAAAAAAATCAAGAAAAGTCAGCTTTGACAACTCGGACACATTTTCGTATTTGGACTATATCTGGAGCTACACATATTGGATTGAGGTGATCTTTATACCATTTTGAAACTAAAAGATAGATCTAAATTCGGTGTGAAGACATCAGAATCCAATTCAGCCGATTACTTAGTCAAAAAGTTGAAATACCAAAATTCAACACTGCTGTCTAAAATTGAAAACAGGGGTTTGACCAGGTGTTAGTATTTCGGTCATATCTCAGTCTACAAAACTCTGATTTGGATGAATTTTGAAGTATTCGAAAGCTAATTCAAAGGGCTAAAACTTTTGTGTTTTGCACAAAAGCTAGTTCGGCCTCCAACATAGAGAAAATTGCAGTTGAAATGAAGCCAAAAACATAAAATTGAAAATGCGAGTTGAAAAAACGCGACTGCAAGCCGCGTTTTGTGTAGGCGCATTTTATAGCCGAAATTCTGCAATTTGCTCAGCCATTTCTCTTGTGTTCAGACTACTTTCCAGCTATAAGTTGCAAGGGAATTCGGTACACATGCTTCAGAAAACAAAAGGGCAAGAAAAGTGGCTTATTTTCAAGTCAAAAAGAATTGTTATTGACTATCTTAACAATTTCAGATTTGGGAATTAAGTGTGGAAAGTTTGACCAGTGGAAAATGAACTTTGGAGTAGTTTGTGACGGCCCCACCTCTCCCTAGGGCGTACCCCAGGGTTCGGCGGGTCGCCTCGGAACTCTCGCCGGGACTCACTCAAACACTACAGTTCTCAAATGAATTTCAAGATAAATCTTAGATATTACATCCAATTCACCAAGAATTACATATCACGAGTACCAGAAAGTAAAACCTAGAAAAGCTGAGAACTATAACCACCACAACAAATATATACATCTTACTAGTCAACCTAAAACAAGTACAAGTTCACTCATCTATAATCGAAACACTAAACACCTTCCCGAGCGATCCCCGCGTCGGCCCCCTGCTAAGGAAAACAAAAGGAAAGAGGTAAGTTATATGCTTAGTAAGTAAACAGGGGTAAAAGCGTAAATTTCACATTTAGATAAGCAATTATTTCACAAAATGCCAAGTCAAGTGCAAAAGTAACAATACAAAGGAAGGATACAGGTTGGCTCCAAAGCCAAGTCGTTTGCCATGCGTGACCTCCTGCCGACACTCCGTCGACCACAAATAAGGTCCGTAGAACTCCACTTGCACACCCACCGAACACCTTATCACCCTCACTGGCCAGTCACCTCACAAACTTGCCCGGGCGAACGAAATCACAAACTTGAGCTTGAGTCACAGGCTCGGGTCACAAACTTGGTCCACATACTCGGTGAACCGGATTCACAAACTTGGTGACCTCAAACCAAGTTGGACTGACTTCGACCAAGCCCTAACCGGCTCGAATAATCCATCTAGGTATTGAGATCGGGCCCCAAATTCACAAACTTCACAAAATTATTCAAAAATCATCCCGAGCCACAAGCTCAAGGGTTTTAGTTCCAAAATTGCTCATATACACAAGCCATGTACAAATATCTGCGCAAATTTAGGGTTTAGGTCGAGTGCGATAAAGTACACCCTCGCCTAAGTACCCTCTTCATACATATCGAAACACATAAGCAACTAACACACAAGAGCGGCCTGAATACTTACCCAAAATACAAAAGTAGTACAAAAACGGAAATCACTTCGTGTGTTGGCTAGTAGTGGGCCCCACCGGCTCCGCCTAGCTCACCACGGTCTAAAATAAAAATTTTATCACATTATATCACAAACGACTACTAACAGACCCAAAACAATCAAAACGGCAAAAGCCGACACACGTAAGTATGGAAACGGCAAAATCGGCACATGCAAGTGCGCGGAACGGCAAAAGGAAACGGCCAAATCTGCCATCTCAAACCGTTTTGATAAAAGATTAGGCTAGGAATGTCGGATCAAAGTGAACGAAATACCGTTTCGAAGCTATGAGAAAGGGCTACAAATCCCCAGAAGAAACTTTAATCTAGATCTGAATGGAAGTAGGTCGAAATTGTAAAAAACAATACCAGAAATTTACGTCTTAGGGTGATGAACAGGGTTGTTTGCTGGACCATAACTCCCAGCTCACAAATCCAAATCAGGAAATTCTAAAGGTATTAGAAAGCTGAGACATAAGGCTAAAACTTTGATGTTTTGGCTAAGACCTGAATCTATTCAGAACAGAACGAAAATGGAGTGCCAAAGTACCCATCAGAACTGTCCAGATTCAAAGGCAGTTCTGACGATAAATCTTGTTTCGGTCATAACGGGAGCTACGAAACTCGGATTTCGACGCACTTTATACCAATTCGAAGCTAAAACCAAGATCTACATTTCTTATGAAAGAGTCAACACCCAGATCGTACATTATCAAAACGAAAAAACACACGGTCAGAGGCTGAAATTCAAAACGCACCCAATCTAGTGTCCAAACCAGGTTCAAGTGTTTTGGCTATAACTCGGGCTACACTGCTCCGTTTGACCTGATATTTTGTAGGCATACTCAGGACTTAAGAGGTTACAATGTTGAATAAGGACACTCGGTCCAATTTCGAGTGTAACTAGGTCAAAAATGCAATATACCACACCAGAACCGTAAAAACAGGCTCACAGACCGCATTCTGGTTCAAACATCATAAGTCAGGCTACCTAAGTCCAAACCAAGTGATTCCAAAGCCATCTAAAAGCTAAGATACACAGCTAAAATTCATCAGAAGATCTCAACAACCAATTCGGAAGTATTCCCAACCAAAATAATCCAATTACAGACGCAATTATCAAATTCGGGTAGAAACAGGGCAGCAAGGGTAATTTAGTCTTTGCACAGGCTACGTTACTCTGATTGAGCTGAAAGTTTGTAGGAATCTCTAAAACATCATTCCCTACAACTTTCATGTTTTAACCTAGGGCTAATTCGGCCTCTAACATAGAGCACTAAAACCGAACAGAATGGAAGTCATATTTTCCAGAAATCTGGAAATTTGGGATTTCAAGGGCAATCTCTTCATTTTCTTGATTCAATCACTACCACAACCTCTTATATAAGCCTATATACATCATATACCACTCCTACAACAAGTATAAGAAGGAAATCAGTCAAACCCAAAGTCATATACATCACCCCAAAATCATCACAACAACTTGTATAGCTACTAATCTAACCAAAACACAAGCTATGTAACATCAACAACAAAAATAAAAGAACCAAAGCCATGGGTCAGACCTTATACCTCAACAAAAGGGCTTGCAAGAGTAATACTTCACCTCGTCTTGAAATTTCTGGTTCCTTAAACTTTCCAAGCTCTCAAACTATTGATTAATCGGTTTAGATTTCTTGTTTTCTCACTTAAGTGGACCAAACTCAAGATGGATTATGATTTCTTTCTCTTGGCTTTTCCCTCTCTTTCTCATGGTTCATATGGCAGAAATAGAGGCTGAAATGAAGTGCAATTGAAGCTTCAAAGAAGGTTAAAAGGATAGGAATTGATTTGGGTCAAAGGTGACAAGTGTCACAAGTTGATTGGTAGTAAAAAATTTTTACTTTTCTCTTGTTTTCTTGGTCAAATATTGTGGCTGGTGTATGAGATATTTTGAGGGTTAATTAGCTGAAATAAAATGAGAAAACTAAGGTAATAAAGTATGGGTCAAGTGGTGTGTTTACCCGGTAACAAACGGTACCCGTCGGTTCGAGCCGATTTTTCTTAAATCGCGTATACTAGGGTTTTTACTTTCTAATCAGTAACTTATTATTATCACTTCAAATCATATAATATTTCCTCATCCAAAAGTCACTCTTAAGCACCAAATTTGATGCTCACTCCGTACCGGATAATCATCCGGCGAAAAATCGCGAAAACCCTAATTTGCTCCAATCTTGAAAACGAAGAGTGAAACCCTACTTTTTAGGTTCATTTGCACTTGTTGTGGAGTACTTGAGTAGTAGGATCATATTAAATGAATAATTTCCAAATAAAAGGAATTTTAAGAAAAGTGTGATGAATTTTACAATTCCATAGAATAAAATTAGGGTTTTGAGTCAAATATGAGGGATTTAAACATAACCTGCTAGTCACAAGTAAACTAGGGTTTTAAAGTACAAGTAAGGTTTCTAGTCTTTTTAAAATAAAACAATGTTTTAAGACAAAAATAAAATAAAGAAACCGTAATCCTTTCTTTGAGATTAAACAAAAATAGTATCCTAAAATTTGGGGTATCACAATCTCCCCTTCTTCAAAGAATTTCGTCCTCGAAATTGCAATCAACGAGCTAAGGGTTGGAAAACTCGAAATAATCAAAATATCAAAAGGTGTAAATTGTGACGCCCCGAAAAGTATGAGTATGAGAATCCGAAAATTTTTTTTTTAATATATTTTCTAGACGTTATTTTGTTTTCTTGTCTATAATTTTGTACCTTTCTTCAATATATTCATTTCTTATACATTTTTATAAGGAAATATAGTTTTCAAATCATTTCCTTGATACAAGTTAGTCCACGTTAAGTTTGAAGTGTATTATGGACGTGGGACCCGCTAGTGCGGTAAATGTGTTATATTTTTGACAACTCATTGGAGTTAATTGTAAAGATTAAAAGACGTTTGGGCCATAGTGTGACTTTGGTTGATTACAAGTTGCTAGACTTCCTAAAGGTTCCATGATATTCCAAAGCTTAATTTTCATTGGCTAATCAAAAAGGTAGTGGACTTTGACCAAGGGACTTAGTTAATATCTTCTTAGCAAGACCAAAGGCCAAAACAACAAGGAGAATTTCAGCCAGCTCTAGGGAGAAAAGAGGGGAGAAAAACCAAGAGAAAATAAGAGAAAGAACAAGAAAAAAATTCTGATTTTGTGCAACCCATCCAACAAGTTTGGGAGTTAGAGCAAAAGAAAGCTAATGAACTTGGTTCTTGAAGTGCAGCCTTGTAAACCCACCTTTGAAAGGTAAAGCAGCCTTGAACTCTTGTAAAAGCTTATAGCAATTGGGTATAAAATGTTGTTTTTGATGTTGTAAGATGCTAATAAGGGTTAATGATGGTTTATATATCACTTTTGTGGGTTTGTGTGGAAGATTTGGTGATTTCTATGGTTGTTGAGAAAATTCCAGAATTGAGATTTCTTATGGTTCAGTTCTGCCCGTTTCTGTTTGACCAGGTTAGAGGCCGAATTGGCCTTAGCACAAAACATGAAAGTTGTAGATAATAATGTTTTCTAGTTACCTGTAAATTTTCAGCTCAATCTGAGCTCGGTAGCCTATGAAAAGACCGAAATACCCCTGCTACCCTGTTTCTGTCCGAAACTGATAATCAGCTTTGGTAATTGGTTAGTTTGACTGGGAATACTACTGATTTAGTTGTTGATGTCTTCTTAAGCATTCTAGCCCTGTATCTTAGCTTTCAAATGGCTTTGAAATTACCTGAATTGGAGTTGTGTGTGCTGAGATATGAGTGAATAAAGCAAGACTGCTAGTTGATTTCTGCAGTGAATTTCGAACTGGAAAATCTGGAGTTGTTTTGGAAAATTTGACCTAGTTAGGGTGAGAACTGGACTAGGTGGTCTTCATGAAAGTTATAGGGAATGATATTTTAGAGGTGCTTGCAACATTTCAGGTTAATCGGAGTAGCGTAGCTTGAGAAAAGACGGAATTATCCTTGCTGCCCTGGTTTTACCCGAATTTGGGAATTGCTTCTGTAATGGGTTATTTTGGTTGGGAATGCTTTGGAATTGGTTGTTGAGGTCTTCTGATGTATTGTAGCCCTATTTCTTAGCTTTCAGCTGGTTTTGGAATTTCTGGATTTGGACTTGGAGAGCCTGAGTTATGATGTTTCCGCTAGAATGCATCCTGTGAAGCTGTTTTTGTCATTCTGGTATAGTTTCTTGCATTTTTGACCTTGTTACACTCGAAACTGGGTTGAGTGATCTTCTACAATATTGTAGCCCTATCTCTTAGTTTCGAAACGGTGTATCTTGTACCTTCATCCGACAATCGTAGCGCCTTTGGTACCATTACCGCAAAATGACGTCCAAAACTGTTTTTCTGATTTTGAGCTTAACTTTCATTTCCGAACTTCTCCCTAGCTTGAATTGTACTCGTATTACTTGGAGCTTGCTGAATGGCTATTGGATGAACTTGTTGTTGTATGTGTACCTTTGGGACTGGCTGAAGATATAATGAAGCCATGATGGCTGGGAAAATAAGCAAATTTAGGGGAAGTGCTGTCCGAAGTTTTAAAGGGTTTGATTGCATTGAGTTTGTGATCTAAGACTTGGATTTGAGCAAAGCAATGATATATGATGGATGGTTTCTGAGCCATGGAGGTGAGTGACCTCAAACTACTTCCAAAGTTATTTATGAACCGTTTCTTACATTATTTACTTTTGAACTGTTTCCAAAGTTACTTTTGAAATGTTTTCTTGCATATCATGTGTGCTGGCATTTGAGTGTGCCTTGTTTGCTATATTTCTTGATTTCATGACTTGTATTTTGGTTGATAACGTGTTAAGCGCTTATAATGATTTCCAAAACGAGTTTTCGAGGCGAGTGTGTACTTTATCGCACTCGATCTCGATAAATGTGAAATTTTCGATTGAAATGTTACTTGCGCATGAATGTAAGCCTTTTGGGCTGAACTGACCATTGTCCCTTGTTACCGGTCGTCTTGAGCCAGAAGCGGACTCGGTCAGGCGATTAGGAACTTGGGTGAACGTTTGGTATACTCGAGTATTACCTATGTAGGTTGGTGGAGCCTGGCCAAAAGCCAGGGACGGGGTGAATGAAATGAAATGAATGACCAAATGAGCGAGGAAATGTCAGGAGAATGAATGTATCCTTTCATGAATGTTACTATCGCTTTCCATTGTAAATGTTTCATGAATTATTGATAATCCATATTTACTGTTTTGCAAATGTTGTAGTTGTTTCCGGATTTATCATTTGATTTATGACATCATTGCTATATGACATCATTGAAATGAACTATTGTGAAACCGATTTGATTAATGATTTTCTGGTTACTCGCTGAGCTTTTAGCTTACCCCAAAAACTATTTTATTCCCCTCCACAGGACTCGTGGCGAAGGAAGGACTTGTAGTACTTGTGCACGTGTATGGATGGCCTAAATTTTGTACAATTTTGGATTTGGAATTATTTTATGTATATTTAGGATTAGTTTCCGCTGCATTTGTGACATGTAATTATTGGAGACGGATGTGTATTTGTGGACCATTTGATGTATACTTGAGATTTGTATTGTATTTATTTGAGGACTGTAGTGAACGACTGAGTCCTGGCGAGAGTTGGGCGGGCGGCCCGCCGAACCCTGGGGTACGCCCTCAGGAGAGGTGGGGCCGTCACATACATATATATACAAGTCACGCCAAAATGTACGCAATATAATGCACCATATACACCAAGAGACATTTCAAGTTAGACAAAGTCAAGTGCAGCAAGTACTATATATGCAGGTATTAACATACCACAAGTAAATGACATGTAGGGACAATGCAAGGGCAAAATGAAAGAAACGCGACTTGTCGTCTCACACTCAGTGAAAACCACCCTCGTCCGGTTTCTTACTCCACTTCCCAAAGTGCCCGTTGATCTCTTGTACTCACTCTAGCCAGACAAAACTTGTTCATGTTCCCAAAATGCAAATCTCAAGTACTTAGCAGCGCCTCAACTCTGGAATACTCAGGCACAAGAATCCGAAATAAGATAATTCACATCTCAAGCTGCAGTCCCAAGAGTAAACTATCTACAAACGAAATTCCTACCTGACGTACCTACCTATGGTCCTCAGATACCATGAGAAAGATTTAAGGCCTATAACATTTATGATCCATAACTTATGCTTGACCGAGCATCTAGTCCTTCATATTTATTCACCACTTCATCCAGGCTCACCCCGTGCAGAGACCACGCAAAGCAGCTATAGGTTTTATCCCTCAATTGCTTAACTTTCAAATAAAATCAAATCCCACAGTCCGGTATCCTAAACTTCAAGCCTAGGATACACTACAGAGATCTGAAACCTAAACTCTGATACCACCTGTGACGGCCCCACCTCTCCCTAGGGCGTACCCCAGGGTTCGGCGGGTCGCCTCGGAACTCTCGCCGGGACTCACTCAAACACTACAGTCCTCAAATGAATTTTAAGATAAATCTTAGATATTACATCCAATTCACCAAGAATTACATATCACGAGTACCAGAAAGTAAAACCTAGAAAAGCTGAGAACTATAACCACCACAACAAATATATACATCTTACTAGTCAACCTAAAACAAGTACAAGTTCACTCATCTATAATCGAAACACTAAACACCTTCCCGTGCGATCCCCGCGTCGGCCCCCTGCTAAGGAAAACAAAAGGAAAGAGGTAAGTTATATGCTTAGTAAGTAAACAGGGGTAAAAGCGTAAATTTCACATTTAGATAAGCAATTATTTCACAAAATGCCAAGTCAAGTGCAAAAGTAACAATACAAAGGAAGGATACAGGTTGGCTCCAAAGCCAAGTCGTTTGCCATGCGTGACCTCCTGCCGACACTCCGTCGACCACAAATAAGGTCCGTAGAACTCCACTTGCACACCCACCGAACACCTTATCACCCTCACTGGCCAGTCACCTCACAAACTTGCCCGGGCGAACGAAATCACAAACTTGAGCTTGAGTCACAGGCTCGGGTCACAAACTTGGTCCACATACTCGGTGAACCGGATTCACAAACTTGGAGACCTCAAACCAAGTTGGACTGATTTCGACCAAACCCTAACCGGCTCGAATAGTCCATCTAGGTATTGAGATCGGGCCCCAAACTCACAAACTTCACAAAATTATTCAAAAATCATCCCGAGCCACAAGCTCAAGGGTTTTAGTTCCAAAATTGCTCATATACACAAGCCATGTACAAATATCTGCGCAAATTTAGGGTTTAGGTCGAGTGCGATAAAGTACACCCTCGCCTAAGTACCCTCTTCATACATATCGAAACACATAAGCAACTAACACACAAGAGCGGCCTGAATACTTACCCAAAATACAAAAGTAGTACAAAAGCGGAAATCACTTCGTGTGTTGGCTAGTAGTGGGCCCCACCGGCTCCGCCTAGCTCACCACGGTCTAAAATAAAAATTTTATCACATTATATCACAAACGACTACTAACAGACCCAAAACAATCAAAACGGCAAAAGCCGACACACGTAAGTATGGAAACGGCAAAATCGGCACATGCAAGTGCGCGGAACGGCAAAAGGAAACGGCCAAATCTGCCATCTCAAACCGTTTTGATAAAAGATTAGGCTAGGAATGTCGGATCAAAGTGAACGAAATACCGTTTCGAAGCTATGAGAAAGGGCTACAAATCCCCAGAAGAAACTTTAATCTAGATCTGAATGGAAGTAGGTCGAAATTGTAAAAAACAATACCAGAAATTTACGTCTTAGGGTGATGAACAGGGTTGTTTGCTGGACCATAACTCCCAGCTCACAAATCCAAATCAGGAAATTCTAAAGGTATTAGAAAGCTGAGACATAAGGCTAAAACTTTGATGTTTTGGCTAAGACCTGAATCTATTCAGAACAGAACGAAAATGGAGTGCCAAAGTACCCATCAGAACTGTCCAGATTCAAAGGCAGTTCTGACGATAAATCTTGTTTCGGTCATAACGGGAGCTACGAAACTCGGATTTCGACGCACTTTATACCAATTCGAAGCTAAAACCAAGATCTACATTTCTTATGAAAGAGTCAACACCCAGATCGTACATTATCAAAACGAAAAAACACACGGTCAGAGGCTGAAATTCAAAACGCACCCAATCTAGTGTCCAAACCAGGTTCAAGTGTTTTGGCTATAACTCGGGCTACACTGCTCCGTTTGACCTGATATTTTGCAGGCATACTCAGGACTTAAGAGGTTACAATGTTGAATAAGGACACTCGGTCCAATTTCGAGTGTAACTAGGTCAAAAATGCAATATACCACACCAGAACCGTAAAAACAGGCTCACAGACCGCATTCTGGTTCAAACATCATAAGTCAGGCTACCTAAGTCCAAACCAAGTGATTCCAAAGCCATCTAAAAGCTAAGATACACAGCTAAAATTCATCAGAAGATCTCAACAACCAATTCGGAAGTATTCCCAACCAAAATAATCCAATTACAGACGCAATTATCAAATTCGGGTAGAAACAGGGCAGCAAGGGTAATTTAGTCTTTGCACAGGCTACGTTACTCTGATTGAGCTGAAAGTTTGTAGGAATCTCTAAAACATCATTCCCTACAACTTTCATGTTTTAACCTAGGGCTAATTCGGCCTCTAACATAGAGCACTAAAACCGAACAGAATGGAAGTCATATTTTCCAGAAATCTGGAAATTTGGGATTTCAAGGGCAATCTCTTCATTTTCTTGATTCAATCACTACCACAACCTCTTATATAAGCCTATATACATCATATACCACTCCTACAACAAGTATAAGAAGGAAATCAGTCAAACCCAAAGTCATATACATCACCCCAAAATCATCACAACAACTTGTATAGCTACTAATCTAACCAAAACACAAGCTATGTAACATCAACAACAAAAATAAAAGAACCAAAGCCATGGGTCAGACCTTATACCTCAACAAAAGGGCTTGCAAGAGTAATACTTCACCTCGTCTTGAAATTTCTGGTTCCTTAAACTTTCCAAGCTCTCAAACTATTGATTAATCGGTTTAGATTTCTTGTTTTCTCACTTAAGTGGACCAAACTCAAGATGGATTATGATTTCTTTCTCTTGGCTTTTCCCTCTCTTTCTCATGGTTCATATGGCAGAAATAGAGGCTGAAATGAAGTGCAATTGAAGCTTCAAAGAAGGTTAAAAGGATAGGAATTGATTTGGGTCAAAGGTGACAAGTGTCACAAGTTGATTGGTAGTAAAAAATTTTTACTTTTCTCTTGTTTTCTTGGTCAAATATTGTGGCTGGTGTATGAGATATTTTGAGGGTTAATTAGCTGAAATAAAATGAGAAAACTAAGGTAATAAAGTATGGGTCAAGTGGTGTGTTTACCCGGTAACAAACGGTACCCGTCGGTTCGAGCCGATTTTTCTTAAATCGCGTATACTAGGGTTTTTACTTTCTAATCAGTAACTTATTATTATCACTTCAAATCATATAATATTTCCTCATCCAAAAGTCACTCTTAAGCACCAAATTTGATGCTCACTCCGTACCGGATAATCATCCGGCGAAAAATCGCGAAAACCCTAATTTGCTCCAATCTTGAAAACGAAGAGTGAAACCCTACTTTTTAGGTTCATTTGCACTTGTTGTGGAGTACTTGAGTAGTAGGATCATATTAAATGAATAATTTCCAAATAAAAGGAATTTTAAGAAAAGTGTGATGAATTTTACAATTCCATAGAATAAAATTAGGGTTTTGAGTCAAATATGAGGGATTTAAACATAACCTGCTAGTCACAAGTAAACTAGGGTTTTAAAGTACAAGTAAGGTTTCTAGTCTTTTTAAAATAAAACAATGTTTTAAGACAAAAATAAAATAAAGAAACCGTAATCCTTTCTTTGAGATTAAACAAAAATAGTATCCTAAAATTTGGGGTATCACAATCTCCCCTTCTTCAAAGAATTTCGTCCTCGAAATTGCAATCAACGAGCTAAGGGTTGGAAAACTCGAAATAATCAAAATATCAAAAGGTGTAAATTGTGACGCCCCGAAAAGTATGAGTATGAGAATCCGAAAATTTTTTTTTTAATATATTTTCTAGACGTTATTTTGTTTTCTTGTCTATAATTTTGTACCTTTCTTCAATATATTCATTTCTTATACATTTTTATAAGGAAATATAGTTTTCAAATCATTTCCTTGATACAAGTTAGTCCACGTTAAGTTTGAAGTGTATTATGGACGTGGGACCCGCTAGTGCGGTAAATGTGTTATATTTTTGACAACTCATTGGAGTTAATTGTAAAGATTAAAAGACGTTTGGGCCATAGTGTGACTTTGGTTGATTACAAGTTGCTAGACTTCCTAAAGGTTCCATGATATTCCAAAGCTTAATTTTCATTGGCTAATCAAAAAGGTAGTGGACTTTGACCAAGGGACTTAGTTAATATCTTCTTAGCAAGACCAAAGGCCAAAACAACAAGGAGAATTTCAGCCAGCTCTAGGGAGAAAAGAGGGGAGAAAAACCAAGAGAAAATAAGAGAAAGAACAAGAAAAAAATTCTGATTTTGTGCAACCCATCCAACAAGTTTGGGAGTTAGAGCAAAAGAAAGCTAATGAACTTGGTTCTTGAAGTGCAGCCTTGTAAACCCACCTTTGAAAGGTAAAGCAGCCTTGAACTCTTGTAAAAGCTTATAGCAATTGGGTATAAAATGTTGTTTTTGATGTTGTAAGATGCTAATAAGGGTTAATGATGGTTTATATATCACTTTTGTGGGTTTGTGTGGAAGATTTGGTGATTTCTATGGTTGTTGAGAAAATTCCAGAATTGAGATTTCTTATGGTTCAGTTCTGCCCGTTTCTGTTTGACCAGGTTAGAGGCCGAATTGGCCTTAGCACAAAACATGAAAGTTGTAGATAATAATGTTTTCTAGTTACCTGTAAATTTTCAGCTCAATCTGAGCTCGGTAGCCTCTGAAAAGACCGAAATACCCCTGCTACCCTGTTTCTGTCCGAAACTGATAATCAGCTTTGGTAATTGGTTAGTTTGACTGGGAATACTACTGATTTAGTTGTTGATGTCTTCTTAAGCATTCTAGCCCTGTATCTTAGCTTTCAAATGGCTTTGAAATTACCTGAATTGGAGTTGTGTGTGCTGAGATATGAGTGAATAAAGCAAGACTGCTAGTTGATTTCTGCAGTGAATTTCGAACTGGAAAATCTGGAGTTGTTTTGGAAAATTTGACCTAGTTAGGGTGAGAACTGGACTAGGTGGTCTTCATGAAAGTTATAGGGAATGATATTTTAGAGGTGCTTGCAACATTTCAGGTTAATCGGAGTAGCGTAGCTTGAGAAAAGACGGAATTATCCTTGCTGCCCTGGTTTTACCCGAATTTGGGAATTGCTTCTGTAATGGGTTATTTTGGTTGGGAATGCTTTGGAATTGGTTGTTGAGGTCTTCTGATGTATTGTAGCCCTATTTCTTAGCTTTCAGCTGGTTTTGGAATTTCTGGATTTGGACTTGGAGAGCCTGAGTTATGATGTTTCCGCTAGAATGCATCCTGTGAAGCTGTTTTTGTCATTCTGGTATAGTTTCTTGCATTTTTGACCTTGTTACACTCGAAACTGGGTTGAGTGATCTTCTACAATATTGTAGCCCTATCTCTTAGTTTCGAAACGGTGTATCTTGTACCTTCATCCGACAATCGTAGCGCCTTTGGTACCATTACCGCAAAATGACGTCCAAAACTGTTTTTCTGATTTTGAGCTTAACTTTCATTTCCGAACTTCTCCCTAGCTTGAATTGTACTCGTATTACTTGGAGCTTGCTGAATGGCTATTGGATGAACTTGTTGTTGTATGTGTACCTTTGGGACTGGCTGAAGATATAATGAAGCCATGATGGCTGGGAAAATAAGCAAATTTAGGGGAAGTGCTGTCCGAAGTTTTAAAGGGTTTGATTGCATTGAGTTTGTGATCTAAGACTTGGATTTGAGCAAAGCAATGATATATGATGGATGGTTTCTGAGCCATGGAGGTGAGTGACCTCAAACTACTTCCAAAGTTATTTATGAACCGTTTCTTACATTATTTACTTTTGAACTGTTTCCAAAGTTACTTTTGAAATGTTTTCTTGCATATCATGTGTGCTGGCATTTGAGTGTGCCTTGTTTGCTATATTTCTTGATTTCATGACTTGTATTTTGGTTGATAACGTGTTAAGCGCTTATAATGATTTCCAAAACGAGTTTTCGAGGCGAGTGTGTACTTTATCGCACTCGATCTCGATAAATGTGAAATTTTCGATTGAAATGTTACTTGCGCATGAATGTAAGCCTTTTGGGCTGAACTGACCATTGTCCCTTGTTACCGGTCGTCTTGAGCCAGAAGCGGACTCGGTCAGGCGATTAGGAACTTGGGTGAACGTTTGGTATACTCGAGTATTACCTATGTAGGTTGGTGGAGCCTGGCCAAAAGCCAGGGACGGGGTGAATGAAATGAAATGAATGACCAAATGAGCGAGGAAATGTCAGGAGAATGAATGTATCCTTTCATGAATGTTACTATCGCTTTCCATTGTAAATGTTTCATGAATTATTGATAATCCATATTTACTGTTTTGCAAATGTTGTAGTTGTTTCCGGATTTATCATTTGATTTATGACATCATTGCTATATGACATCATTGAAATGAACTATTGTGAAACCGATTTGATTAATGATTTTCTGGTTACTCGCTGAGCTTTTAGCTTACCCCAAAAACTATTTTATTCCCCTCCACAGGACTCGTGGCGAAGGAAGGACTTGTAGTACTTGTGCACGTGTATGGATGGCCTAAATTTTGTACAATTTTGGATTTGGAATTATTTTATGTATATTTAGGATTAGTTTCCGCTGCATTTGTGACATGTAATTATTGGAGACGGATGTGTATTTGTGGACCATTTGATGTATACTTGAGATTTGTATTGTATTTATTTGAGGACTGTAGTGAACGACTGAGTCCTGGCGAGAGTTGGGCGGGCGGCCCGCCGAACCCTGGGGTACGCCCTCAGGAGAGGTGGGGCCGTCACATACATATATATACAAGTCACGCCAAAATGTACGCAATATAATGCACCATATACACCAAGAGACATTTCAAGTTAGACAAAGTCAAGTGCAGCAAGTACTATATATGCAGGTATTAACATACCACAAGTAAATGACATGTAGGGACAATGCAAGGGCAAAATGAAAGAAACGCGACTTGTCGTCTCACACTCAGTGAAAACCACCCTCGTCCGGTTTCTTACTCCACTTCCCAAAGTGCCCGTTGATCTCTTGTACTCACTCTAGCCAGACAAAACTTGTTCATGTTCCCAAAATGCAAATCTCAAGTACTTAGCAGCGCCTCAACTCTGGAATACTCAGGCACAAGAATCCGAAATAAGATAATTCACATCTCAAGCTGCAGTCCCAAGAGTAAACTATCTACAAACGAAATTCCTACCTGACGTACCTACCTATGGTCCTCAGATACCATGAGAAAGATTTAAGGCCTATAACATTTATGATCCATAACTTATGCTTGACCGAGCATCTAGTCCTTCATATTTATTCACCACTTCATCCAGGCTCACCCCGTGCAGAGACCACGCAAAGCAGCTATAGGTTTTATCCCTCAATTGCTTAACTTTCAAATAAAATCAAATCCCACAGTCCGGTATCCTAAACTTCAAGCCTAGGATACACTACAGAGATCTGAAACCTAAACTCTGATACCACCTGTGACGGCCCCACCTCTCCCTAGGGCGTACCCCAGGGTTCGGCGGGTCGCCTCGGAACTCTCGCCGGGACTCACTCAAACACTACAGTCCTCAAATGAATTTTAAGATAAATCTTAGATATTACATCCAATTCACCAAGAATTACATATCACGAGTACCAGAAAGTAAAACCTAGAAAAGCTGAGAACTATAACCACCACAACAAATATATACATCTTACTAGTCAACCTAAAACAAGTACAAGTTCACTCATCTATAATCGAAACACTAAACACCTTCCCGTGCGATCCCCGCGTCGGCCCCCTGCTAAGGAAAACAAAAGGAAAGAGGTAAGTTATATGCTTAGTAAGTAAACAGGGGTAAAAGCGTAAATTTCACATTTAGATAAGCAATTATTTCACAAAATGCCAAGTCAAGTGCAAAAGTAACAATACAAAGGAAGGATACAGGTTGGCTCCAAAGCCAAGTCGTTTGCCATGCGTGACCTCCTGCCGACACTCCGTCGACCACAAATAAGGTCCGTAGAACTCCACTTGCACACCCACCGAACACCTTATCACCCTCACTGGCCAGTCACCTCACAAACTTGCCCGGGCGAACGAAATCACAAACTTGAGCTTGAGTCACAGGCTCGGGTCACAAACTTGGTCCACATACTCGGTGAACCGGATTCACAAACTTGGAGACCTCAAACCAAGTTGGACTGATTTCGACCAAACCCTAACCGGCTCGAATAGTCCATCTAGGTATTGAGATCGGGCCCCAAACTCACAAACTTCACAAAATTATTCAAAAATCATCCCGAGCCACAAGCTCAAGGGTTTTAGTTCCAAAATTGCTCATATACACAAGCCATGTACAAATATCTGCGCAAATTTAGGGTTTAGGTCGAGTGCGATAAAGTACACCCTCGCCTAAGTACCCTCTTCATACATATCGAAACACATAAGCAACTAACACACAAGAGCGGCCTGAATACTTACCCAAAATACAAAAGTAGTACAAAAGCGGAAATCACTTCGTGTGTTGGCTAGTAGTGGGCCCCACCGGCTCCGCCTAGCTCACCACGGTCTAAAATAAAAATTTTATCACATTATATCACAAACGACTACTAACAGACCCAAAACAAGCAAAACGGCAAAAGCCGACACACGTAAGTATGGAAACGGCAAAATCGGCACATGCAAGTGCGCGGAACGGCAAAAGGAAACGGCCAAATCTGCCATCTCAAACCGTTTTGATCAAAGATTAGGCTAGGAATGTCGGATCAAAGTGAACGAGATACCGTTTCGAAACTATGAGAAAGGGCTACAAATCCCCAGAAGAAACTTTAATCTAGATCTGAATGGAAGCAGGTCGAAATTGTAAAAAACAATACCAGAAATTTACGTCTTAGGGTGATGAACAGGGTTGTTTGCTGGACCATAACTCCCAGCTCACAAATCCAAATCAGGAAATTCTAAAGGCATTAGAAAGCTGAGACATAAGGCTAAAACTTTGATGTTTTGGCTAAGACCTGAATCTATTCAGAACAGAACGAAAATGGAGTGCCAAAGTACCCATCAGAACTGTCCAGATTCAAAGGCAGTTCTGACGATAAATCTTGTTTCGGTCATAACGGGAGCTACGAAACTCGGATTTCGACGCACTTTATACCAATTCGAAGCTAAAATCAAGATCTACATTTTTTATGAAAGAGTCAACACCCAGATCGTACATTATCAAAACGAAAAAACACACGGTCAGAGGCTGAAATTCAAAACGCACCCAATCTAGTGTCCAAACCAGGTTCAAGTGTTTTGGCTATAACTCGGGCTACACTGCTCCGTTTGACCTGATATTTTGCAGGCATACTCAGGACTTAAGAGGTTACAATGTTGAATAAGGACACTCGGTCCAATTTCGAGTGTAACTAGGTCAAAAATGCAATATACCACACCAGAACCGTAAAAACATGTTCACAGACCGCATTCTGGTTCAAACATCATAAGTCAGGCTACCTAAGTCCAAACCAAGTGATTCCAAAGCCATCTAAAAGCTAAGATACACGGCTACAATTCATCAGAAGATATCAACAACCAATTCGGAAGTATTCCCAACCAAAATAATCCAATTACAGACGCAATTATCAAATTCGAGTAGAAACAGGGCAGCAGGGGTAATTTAGTCTTTGCATACGCTACGTTACTCTGATTGAGCTGAAATTTTGTAGGAATCTCTAAAACATTATTCCCTACAACTTTCATGTTTTAACCTAAGGCTAATTCGGCCTCTAACATGGAGCACTAAAACCGGACAGAATGGAAGTCATATTTTCCAGAAATCTGGAAATTTGGGATTTCAAGGGCAATCTCTTCATTTTCTTGATTCAATCACTACCACAACCTCTTATACAAGCCTATATACATCATATACCACTCCTAAAACAAGTATAAGAAGGAAATCAGTCAAACCCAAAGTCATATACATCACCCCAAAATCATCACAACAACTTGTATAGCTACTAATCTAACCAAAACACAAGCTATATAACATCTTAAACAAAAATAAAAGAACCAAAGCCATGGGTCAGACCTTATACCTCAACAAAAGGGCTTGCAAGAGTAATACTTCACCTCCTCTTGAAATTTCTGGTTCCTTAAGCTTCCCAAGCTCTCAAACTATTGATTAATCGGTTTAGATTTCTTGTTTTCTCACTTAAGTGGACCAAACTCAAGATGGATTATGATTTCTTTCTCTTGGCTTTTCCCTCTCTTTCTCACGGTTCATATGGCAGAAATAGAGGCTGAAATGAAGTGCAATTAAAGATTCAAAGAAGGTTAAAAGGATAGGAATTGATTTGGGTCAAAGGTGACAAGTGTCACAAGTTGATTGGTAGTAAAAAATTTTTACTTTTCTCTTGTTTTCTTGGTCAAATATTGTGGCTGGTGTATGAGATATTTTGAGGGTTAATTAGCTGAAATAAAATGAGAAGATTAAGGTAATAAAGTATGGGTCAAGTGGTGTGTTTACCCGGTAACAAACGGTACCCGTCGGTTCGAGCCGATTTTTCTTAAATCGCGTATACTAGGGTTTTTACTTTCTAATCAGTAACTTATTATTATCACTTCAAATCATATAATATTTCCTCATCCAAGAGTCACTCTTAAGCACCAAATTTGATCATCACTCCGTACCGGATAATCATCCGGCGAAAAATCGCGAAAACCCTAATTTGCTCCAATCTTGAAAACGAAGAGTGAAACCCTACTTTTTAGGTTCATTTGCACTTGTTGTGGAGTACTTGAGTAGTAGAATCATATTAAATGAATAATTTCCAAATAAAAGGAATTTTAAGAAAAGTGTGATGAATTTTACAATTCCATAGAATAAAATTAGGGTTTTGAGTCAAATATGAGAGATTTAAACATAACCTGCTAGTCACAAGTAAACTAGGGTTTTAAAGTACAAGTAAGGTTTCTAGTCTTTTTAAAATAAAACAATGTTTTAAGACAAAAATAAAATAAAGAAACCGTAATCCTTTCTTTGAGATTAAACAAAAATAGTATCCTAAAATTTGGGGTATCACAATCTCCCCTTCTTCAAAGAATTTCGTCCTCGAAATTGCAATCAACGAGCTAAGGGTTGGAAAACTCGAAATAATCAAAATATCAAAAGGTGTACATTGTGACGCCCCGAAAAGTATGAGTATGAGAATCCGAAAATTTTTTTTTTAATATATTTTCTAGACGTTATTTTGTTTTCTTGTCTATAATTTTGTACCTTTCTTCAATATATTCATTTCTTATACATTTTTATAAGGAAATATAGTTTTCAAATCATTTCCTTGATACAAGTTAGTCCACGTTAAGTTTGAAGTGTATTATGGACGTGGGACCCGCTAGTGCGGTAAATGTGTTATATTTTTGACAACTCATTGGAGTTAATTGTAAAGATTAAAAGAAATTTGGGCCATAGTGTGACTTTGGTTGATTACAAGTTGCTAGACTTCCTAAAGGTTCCATGATATTCCTAAGCTTAATTTTCATTGGCTAATCAAAAAGGTAGTGGACTTTGACCAAGGGACGTAGTTAATATCTTCTTAGCAAGACCAAAGGCCAAAACAACAAGGAGAATTTCAGCCAGCTCTAGGGAGAAAAGAGGGGAGAAAAACCAAGAGAAAATAAGAGAAAGAACAAGAAAAAAATTCTGATTTTGTTCAACCCATCCAACAAGTTTGGGAGTTAGAGCAAAAGAAAGCTAATGAACTTGGTTCTTGAAGTGCAGCCTTGTAAACCCACCTTTGAAAGGTAAAGCAGCCTTGAACTCTTGTAAAAGCTTATAGCAATTGGGTAGAAAATGTTGTTTTTGATGTTGTAAGATGCTAATAAGGGTTAATGATGGTTTATATATCACTTTTGTGGGTTTGTGTGGAAGATTTGGTGATTTCTATGGTTGTTGAGAAAATTCCAGAATTGAGATTTCTTATGGTTCAGTTCTGCCCGTTTCTGTTTGACCAGGTTAGAGGTCGAATTGGCCTTAGCACAAAATATGAAAGTTGTAGATAATGATGTTTTCTAGTTTCCTGTAAATTTTTAACTCAATCTGAGCTCGGTAGCCTGTGAAAAGACCGAAATACCCCTGCTACTCTGTTTCTGTCCGAAACTGATAATCAGCTTTGGTAATTGGTTAGTTTGACTGGGAATACTACTGATTTAGTTGTTGATGTCTTCTTAAGCATTCTAGCCCTGTATCTTAGCTTTCAAATGGCTTTGGAATTACCTGAATTGGAGTTGTGTGTGCTGAGATATGAGTGAATAAAGCAAGACTGCTTGTTGATTTCTGCAGTGAATTTCGAACTGAAAAATCTGGAGTTGTTTTGAAAAATTTGACCTAGTTAGGGTGAGAACTGGACTAGGTGGTCTTCATGAAAGTTATAGGGAATGATATTTTAGAGGTTCTTGCAACATTTCAGGTTAATCGGAGTAGCGTAGCTTGAGAAAAGACGGAATTACCCTTGCTGCCCTGGTTTTACCCGAATTTGGGAATTGCTTCTGTAATGGGTTATTTTGGTTGGGAATGCTTTGGAATTGGTTGTTGAGGTCTTCTGATGTATTGTAGCCCTGTTTCTTAGCTTTCAGCTGGTTTTGGAATTTCTGGATTTGGACTTGGAGAGCCTGAGTTATGATGTTTCCGCTAGAATGCATCCTGTGAAGCTGTTTTTGTCATTCTGGTATAGTTTCTTGCATTTTTGACCTTGTTACACTCGAAACTGGGTTGAGTGATCTTCTGCAATATTGTAGCCCTATCTCTTAGTTTCGAAACGGTGTATCTTGCACCTTCATCCGACAATCGTAGCGCCTTTGGTACCATTACCGTAAAATGACGTCCAAAACTGTTTTTCTGATTTTGAGCTTAACTTTCATTTCCGAACTTCTCCCTAGCTTGAATTGTACTCGTATTACTTGGAGCTTACTGAATGGCTATTGGATGAACTTGTTGTTGTATGTGTAACTTTGGGACTGGCTGAAGATATAATGAAGCCATGATGGCTGGGAAAATAAGCAAATTTAGGGGAAGTGCTGTCCGAAGTTTTAAAGGGTTTGATTGCATTGAGTTTGTGATCTAAGACTTGGATTTGAGCAAAGCAATGATATATGATGGATGGTTTCTGAGCCATGGAGGTGAGTGACCTCAAACTACTTCCAAAGTTATTTATGAACCGTTTCTTACATTATTTACTTTTGAACTGTTTCCAAAGTTACTTTTGAAATGTTTTCTTGCATATCATGTGTGCTGGCATTTGAGTGTGCCTTGTTTGCTATATTTCTTGATTTCATGACTTGTATTTTGGTTGATAACGTGTTAAGCGCTTATAATGATTTCCAAAACGAGTTTTCGAGGCGAGTGTGTACTTTATCGCACTCGATCTCGATAAATGTGAAATTTTCGATTGAAATGTTACTTGCGCATGAATGTAAGCCTTTTGGGCTGAACTGACCATTGTCCCTTGTTACCGGTCGTCTTGAGCCAGAAGCGGACTCGGTCAGGCGATTAGGAACTTGGGTGAACGTTTGGTATACTCGAGTATTACCTATGTAGGTTGGTGGAGCCTGGCCAAAAGCCAGGGACGGGGTGAATGAAATGAAATGAATGACCAAATGAGCGAGGAAATGTCAGGAGAATGAATGTATCCTTTCATGAATGTTACTATCGCTTTCCATTGTAAATGTTTCATGAATTATTGATAATCCATATTTACTGTTTTGCAAATGTTGTAGTTGTTTCCGGATTTATCATTTGATTTATGACATCATTGCTATATGACATCATTGAAATGAACTATTGTGAAACCGATTTGATTAATGATTTTCTGGTTACTCGCTGAGCTTTTAGCTTACCCCAAAAACTATTTTATTCCCCTCCACAGGACTCGTGGCGAAGGAAGGACTTGTAGTACTTGTGCACGTGTATGGATGGCCTAAATTTTGTACAATTTTGGATTTGGAATTATTTTATGTATATTTAGGATTAGTTTCCGCTGCATTTGTGACATGTAATTATTGGAGACGGATGTGTATTTGTGGACCATTTGATGTATACTTGAGATTTGTATTGTATTTATTTGAGGACTGTAGTGAACGACTGAGTCCTGGCGAGAGTTGGGCGGGCGGCCCGCCGAACCCTGGGGTACGCCCTCAGGAGAGGTGGGGCCGTCACATACATATATATACAAGTCACGCCAAAATGTACGCAATATAATGCACCATATACACCAAGAGACATTTCAAGTTAGACAAAGTCAAGTGCAGCAAGTACTATATATGCAGGTATTAACATACCACAAGTAAATGACATGTAGGGACAATGCAAGGGCAAAATGAAAGAAACGCGACTTGTCGTCTCACACTCAGTGAAAACCACCCTCGTCCGGTTTCTTACTCCACTTCCCAAAGTGCCCGTTGATCTCTTGTACTCACTCTAGCCAGACAAAACTTGTTCATGTTCCCAAAATGCAAATCTCAAGTACTTAGCAGCGCCTCAACTCTGGAATACTCAGGCACAAGAATCCGAAATAAGATAATTCACATCTCAAGCTGCAGTCCCAAGAGTAAACTATCTACAAACGAAATTCCTACCTGACGTACCTACCTATGGTCCTCAGATACCATGAGAAAGATTTAAGGCCTATAACATTTATGATCCATAACTTATGCTTGACCGAGCATCTAGTCCTTCATATTTATTCACCACTTCATCCAGGCTCACCCCGTGCAGAGACCACGCAAAGCAGCTATAGGTTTTATCCCTCAATTGCTTAACTTTCAAATAAAATCAAATCCCACAGTCCGGTATCCTAAACTTCAAGCCTAGGATACACTACAGAGATCTGAAACCTAAACTCTGATACCACCTGTGACGGCCCCACCTCTCCCTAGGGCGTACCCCAGGGTTCGGCGGGTCGCCTCGGAACTCTCGCCGGGACTCACTCAAACACTACAGTCCTCAAATGAATTTTAAGATAAATCTTAGATATTACATCCAATTCACCAAGAATTACATATCACGAGTACCAGAAAGTAAAACCTAGAAAAGCTGAGAACTATAACCACCACAACAAATATATACATCTTACTAGTCAACCTAAAACAAGTACAAGTTCACTCATCTATAATCGAAACACTAAACACCTTCCCGTGCGATCCCCGCGTCGGCCCCCTGCTAAGGAAAACAAAAGGAAAGAGGTAAGTTATATGCTTAGTAAGTAAACAGGGGTAAAAGCGTAAATTTCACATTTAGATAAGCAATTATTTCACAAAATGCCAAGTCAAGTGCAAAAGTAACAATACAAAGGAAGGATACAGGTTGGCTCCAAAGCCAAGTCGTTTGCCATGCGTGACCTCCTGCCGACACTCCGTCGACCACAAATAAGGTCCGTAGAACTCCACTTGCACACCCACCGAACACCTTATCACCCTCACTGGCCAGTCACCTCACAAACTTGCCCGGGCGAACGAAATCACAAACTTGAGCTTGAGTCACAGGCTCGGGTCACAAACTTGGTCCACATACTCGGTGAACCGGATTCACAAACTTGGAGACCTCAAACCAAGTTGGACTGATTTCGACCAAACCCTAACCGGCTCGAATAGTCCATCTAGGTATTGAGATCGGGCCCCAAACTCACAAACTTCACAAAATTATTCAAAAATCATCCCGAGCCACAAGCTCAAGGGTTTTAGTTCCAAAATTGCTCATATACACAAGCCATGTACAAATATCTGCGCAAATTTAGGGTTTAGGTCGAGTGCGATAAAGTACACCCTCGCCTAAGTACCCTCTTCATACATATCGAAACACATAAGCAACTAACACACAAGAGCGGCCTGAATACTTACCCAAAATACAAAAGTAGTACAAAAGCGGAAATCACTTCGTGTGTTGGCTAGTAGTGGGCCCCACCGGCTCCGCCTAGCTCACCACGGTCTAAAATAAAAATTTTATCACATTATATCACAAACGACTACTAACAGACCCAAAACAAGCAAAACGGCAAAAGCCGACACACGTAAGTATGGAAACGGCAAAATCGGCACATGCAAGTGCGCGGAACGGCAAAAGGAAACGGCCAAATCTGCCATCTCAAACCGTTTTGATCAAAGATTAGGCTAGGAATGTCGGATCAAAGTGAACGAGATACCGTTTCGAAACTATGAGAAAGGGCTACAAATCCCCAGAAGAAACTTTAATCTAGATCTGAATGGAAGCAGGTCGAAATTGTAAAAAACAATACCAGAAATTTACGTCTTAGGGTGATGAACAGGGTTGTTTGCTGGACCATAACTCCCAGCTCACAAATCCAAATCAGGAAATTCTAAAGGCATTAGAAAGCTGAGACATAAGGCTAAAACTTTGATGTTTTGGCTAAGACCTGAATCTATTCAGAACAGAACGAAAATGGAGTGCCAAAGTACCCATCAGAACTGTCCAGATTCAAAGGCAGTTCTGACGATAAATCTTGTTTCGGTCATAACGGGAGCTACGAAACTCGGATTTCGACGCACTTTATACCAATTCGAAGCTAAAATCAAGATCTACATTTTTTATGAAAGAGTCAACACCCAGATCGTACATTATCAAAACGAAAAAACACACGGTCAGAGGCTGAAATTCAAAACGCACCCAATCTAGTGTCCAAACCAGGTTCAAGTGTTTTGGCTATAACTCGGGCTACACTGCTCCGTTTGACCTGATATTTTGCAGGCATACTCAGGACTTAAGAGGTTACAATGTTGAATAAGGACACTCGGTCCAATTTCGAGTGTAACTAGGTCAAAAATGCAATATACCACACCAGAACCGTAAAAACATGTTCACAGACCGCATTCTGGTTCAAACATCATAAGTCAGGCTACCTAAGTCCAAACCAAGTGATTCCAAAGCCATCTAAAAGCTAAGATACACGGCTACAATTCATCAGAAGATATCAACAACCAATTCGGAAGTATTCCCAACCAAAATAATCCAATTACAGACGCAATTATCAAATTCGAGTAGAAACAGGGCAGCAGGGGTAATTTAGTCTTTGCATACGCTACGTTACTCTGATTGAGCTGAAATTTTGTAGGAATCTCTAAAACATTATTCCCTACAACTTTCATGTTTTAACCTAAGGCTAATTCGGCCTCTAACATGGAGCACTAAAACCGGACAGAATGGAAGTCATATTTTCCAGAAATCTGGAAATTTGGGATTTCAAGGGCAATCTCTTCATTTTCTTGATTCAATCACTACCACAACCTCTTATACAAGCCTATATACATCATATACCACTCCTAAAACAAGTATAAGAAGGAAATCAGTCAAACCCAAAGTCATATACATCACCCCAAAATCATCACAACAACTTGTATAGCTACTAATCTAACCAAAACACAAGCTATATAACATCTTAAACAAAAATAAAAGAACCAAAGCCATGGGTCAGACCTTATACCTCAACAAAAGGGCTTGCAAGAGTAATACTTCACCTCCTCTTGAAATTTCTGGTTCCTTAAGCTTCCCAAGCTCTCAAACTATTGATTAATCGGTTTAGATTTCTTGTTTTCTCACTTAAGTGGACCAAACTCAAGATGGATTATGATTTCTTTCTCTTGGCTTTTCCCTCTCTTTCTCACGGTTCATATGGCAGAAATAGAGGCTGAAATGAAGTGCAATTGAAGCTTCAAAAAAGGTTAAAAGGATAGGAATTGATTTGGGTCAAAGGTGACAAGTGTCACAAGTTGATTGGTAGTCAAAAATTTTTACTTTTCTCTTGTTTTCTTGGTCAAATATTGTGGCTGGTGTATGAGATATTTTGAGGGTTAATTAGCTGAAATAAAATGAGAAGATTAAGGTAATAAAGTATGGGTCAAGTGGTGTGTTTACCCGGTAACAAACGGTACCCGTCGGTTCGAGCCGATTTTTCTTAAATCGCGTATACTAGGGTTTTTACTTTCTAATCAGTAATTTATTATTATCACTTCAAATTATATAATATTTCCTCATCCAAAAGTCACTCTTAAGCACCAAATTTGATCCTCACTCCGTACCGGATAATCATCCGGCGAAAAATCGCGAAAACCCTAATTTGCTCCAATCTTGAAAACGAAGAGTGAAACCCTACTTTCTAGATTCATTTGCACTTGTTGTGGAGTACTTGAGTAGTAGGATCATATTAAATGAATAATTTCCAAATAAAAGGAATTTTAAGAAAAGTGTGATGAATTTTACAATTCCATAGAATAAAATTAGGGTTTTGAGTCAAATATGAGAGATTTAAACATAACCTGCTAGTCACAAGTAAACTAGGGTTTTAAAGTACAAGTAAGGTTTCTAGTCTTTTTAAAATAAAACAATGTTTTAAGACAAAAATAAAATAAAGAAACCGTAATCCTTTCTTTGAGATTAAACAAAAATAGTATCCTAAAATTTGGGGTATCACATAGTTTATATGCAGAGACATTTGGGAGGTCTAGAAGGATCATATGGGAGGAGCTAGAAGAGTGCAGAAATGTAGTTTTTTCATTTCCTTAGTGTAGGATAATTTTAACTAGTTAGTTCATCTTTCTTGTTTATTAGCTAGATGAAGAAGAGGTTGGAGGATGAAGAAGGCAAGGAGATGAACTCATGTGACAAGGGTTACATTTCTTTCCAATTCTTTATCTTTTGTACTTGATTCCAAGTTTAGCTAATATACAAGTTCTGGAATTTATGTTATTTATGTGTTTTTAAAGTTTATGCCTTGGGTTTGGTTGAACTTTCTATGATTGTTAGTGCTTATTATTTGGCTATTTGACTACTATGATTTGAGTAAGTTATTTAGCACTTTAGCTCTTTAAATCATGATTAATCTGGTACCATTAATTGTGATTATCTAAGGTGTTATTTCTGTAATGAAAAATGAGATTTAACATTAGTTCAATAAGTGCTAAACATGGGGAGCACACTCACGAGAGTAGAGGTGCACCTATGGGGTTTTGGTGATTAATTTCATGTAATTTAATTGAAGAAATGAACTTGTAACTAATTTCATAACCATGAGAATAGGTATGAATTAGTTATGAGTATAATTGATTCACTACAAAAATAGGATTCAAATGCATAAGAAAAATACACCATAACTAGCTTAGATATAGTACTCAATGATCCGAAAATGGCAATTGCATGAGTAGTTAGGGATACCATAATCTAAGGAGCATTCATTTGTTATTTTGTATAATTTCAGCATGTTAAATTTGTTATAATTCATTGATAGTCTAAATAATAGAGAAACTTTAGTAATACCGGTAATTATTCACTCTTTCTCGTGGGATCGACCCGATATATACTCTAAACTACGAGTTGACCTGTATACTTGCAGTGAACGGGTGTAATTCGATTTTTTAGCTTGTACGTATATGTAAAAACCCCGTCAGTTCTTGGCGCCGTTGCCGGGGAACATTTGGCAATATCAGTGTGAAGAGCAATTTTATTAGTTTAGGCATTTTATTAGTTATAGTGTGAATGTTATTTTCTGTTATTTTAGTGTTTTATGTGTGTATGTATTTTATCACCTATTATTCTTACTAATCTTACTCTTAAGTTGTTTAAAAGCAATTTTAGGTGATGAGAATAGTAGGCTAATTTGGAGGACAATGCTTGAGAAATGGAAGATTGGAAATGGATGATTACCAAGTGCAAAACTCCTTCAATAGAGATAATCAAGAAATTATTAAAGGTATGTCTTTTGAAGATGGTTTAAGGTGCCTAAAGAAAAATTTTGATGTAATTATGTTACAAGTTCAAAGGGACACAGTTATGCATAAAATTGAGCAAGAGAGGAATGTTAACGCTTTTAATTCTTATCATGTGATTTGTGACTTGTGTGGAGATTATCATGCTATTAATACATGTATGCAAGAACAAAATGTGAAATATTATGATGAATTAGAGCATTACAATTCTTATTTTGATCAATATAATGCTAATTGGAACAATTCTCCAGCTTATGATTGGAATAATCAATGTACTTATAGTAATTCTCCATGTAGACAACAAATTTTCAGTATTTTTAGTTTTCTTAGTTTTTATTTTATTTTATTATTTTTTAAGCTTTAGCATAGAATTTCTCGGAAAAAAAGAAAAAAATGCATTCAAAAATATACTTTAGTTGTCTTTGATTTAAATTCAACGTTTTCTTGGAAAAAAAAAAGGAAAAAACGATAAAAATGAAAAATGAAGGAAAAAGAAAAAAAAATGAAAATTGCAACCTTGCTGTTTATTATTTCTAGTCTACTTATTTTTATCTGATGTTAATTAAATTGATGTTTTTTTACTTTATTTTATTAATTTTGTTAAATTACTTTAAAAAAAAAAAACTCTTGCGGCATGCAAAGCTGCGTATTTTCGCAGCTTGCAAAGAAGGGCTCTTGCAGCCCTTTGGCTGCAATTTTAGAGGAAATGGCTGGGGTTTTAGGGTTGAGTGCCCCATATAAATAGAAAAGATAGCAGCCGCAACCGGGAGGGGAGAGAAAAATAGTGGTTGGAGTCTGATAGGAGGGAGGCGACGAAAAGCTAAGAAAAAAACAGAGAGCGGGGGACGATGGAAAATCTGGAGAGCCAAGCAGGGAGCTTCAGCCTTGAGAAGGAAAACAGAGCAAGAGGGAAGATTGAAGGGGCAGCCGCAACGGAGAGTTTTTGGGAAGAGAGGTTTTGACGGCTAAAACTAGAAAGAGCAGAGAGAGTTGAGAGGTTTTGGGGGAACGGCTGCAAGGAAAAAGAGTGCGTGAGCGGCAGAAAGGGGGAGGATAGAGTAGCGGCTAGGGTTGGAAAAGGAGGGAGTTTCATGGGTAAGAAAGGGATAGAGCAGAGAGAGGTGAAAGAAGAGGAAGCCGCAGACAGGGCTGGGGGAGAGTTTTAGCGGCTGAAAGCTGAACACAAGGAAATTTGGAAGGTTGAGAGACTTCATCGGATAATCCACAGAGAGTTTTGAGGGAGCCACGGTGCAAGGCTGGGGAGAAACAACGCAAGGAAAGCCTATTCAAGCCACCACCAGTCTACGTCCGCCGCTGCTGATGTCTGCCATCGGCACCATCGCACGCAAGCTGCTGTCATGCGCCTCCAGCTCCATTACAACACGACCACCAGGCGCATGAGCATTTGACTCCGAAGAAAGCGAGGCCGACCTCCTTCAGCAGCACAATCAAGACTCCCTCACCAGCGTCCATCTCTCCAATGGCGCAACTCCCAACTCTGCTCCCATTGCTGACTTCCCATCCGTCGTCGCTCATACCCGCCACCACCATTACAGCCCCAAGTTACGAAGTCCCTGCTGCACCCCGCTGTGATGGGATTTCTCTCGCCTCATCTCACGAACCAGCCAACATTCTAAGGAGTATTTTGCATTGTCAAACCTCTCAAACATTTTCAGGTACCCATAGCCTCTGTTCATGCTGCTTTAACGCACTTTCATTGTGAAGATGAAATCCCATTCTATGTGCGGTTGCCAAACCATTACTGGGTTTGATGAACGTGTTTTATTGCCCTGCCATATTTGATCTTTCATGATTTCTTTGTGGTTATCTTCCTTTGTGTTTGTGAAATAAGAGCATGAGTGGCATGATTGTTGGCTTGGACCTATATTTGATAAAAAAACTGTAGTGAAAAGCTGGCCAAACGAAGCTGTCGTTCTTGCTCTACTGAAGGACGCGGCTTCGATTGCGTTTTTTTGCATGAAAGTTTCCAGCTTTGCAATGTTTCTTATTCTGAATGTTGTGTGGCATGTGTGAATACTGGATTTCCGTGACGTTTGGTTGAGATCTTATGCGAATAGAAATAGGTATCATTAACCCAGCATGTTGAAAAAAGAAACCAGCTAAGAAGATATAGTCTTCCAGTTGCAGAATTTTTATTTCCTGGTTTTTGTATGCGCATTCTTTCTGTTCGGTGTTTAAGTCTAAGAATTCTATGTTCAAAGCTAGTAAGAATGTTTGGTTAGCCTTTTCGCCCGTTTTAGGATGCTTTTGTGCTTAAGAGTTGTGCTTAAAAATCTGCTGCAACAAGCTGAAGTCTCTTGGCTTGTTGCAGCAGCTTAGAAGGGTCCTTTTATTTTCCTTTCTGGGTCGTTGAAGTGAGTGGGTTGATGTTCTAGGTGATTGGTTTGATGCCGTGGATGGTTATGTATAAAATTGGCATGTGTTATTTCCTTACATCACAAAACCGTGAGCAGTTTTGGTGGTTGAAGCTGAGTAGCATAAAAAACAGTTGCAGAAATTTGTTTCCTCCATTTTTTGCATGAAGCTTGCATGGAAAATGTTCCAAATATCGCACCTTGACCCTCAAGTTTCCCCTTATGCCACTAGGACCCAATCAATTGAATAATTTCATCAATTTGGTCCTTGGTAGTTTTAATTTTTTGCAATTTCATTGTTTGTTTGATTCAATTAGCCACCCTGTTTTGTTTAAATTGCTTTTAATTCATGATTTTAAGAGCTTGACGACCATGTGAGCCCGTGTTTGCATGTTTTCTTTAATTTTCCCAAATAAATTGGTACCTTGACCATTTCTTTTATTTTGGAGGATAAATAAGCCATTTTTCTTTCATTTGGACACCATTTCAAGGAAGGTATAATTTCTTTTATCTTTCTTGTCTCTCCTATGTGATCCAACGTGCTAAATGAGAATTGCATGTCTACTTTGCTTTTCTTGTTTTTCTTTCATTACTTTCATTTACTCCATTTACTTTTGCTTTTATTATTCTTTTAATGGGGTATGTGTACACCTCTTGGCTTGTAATAGATAGGGATTGGAGAGCATTTGATGAAGACCTATTGAAGACGTGTGCCTAGCTAGCAAATGTAATAGGTCCATTAGATTGGTTGTTTGTTTTTGTGGCTATGTGTTAATTTGCTTTATTAGGCTTTTGCATTTAGTCGAGCATGCTAAGTGTTACGTGCTACGTGTTTATGAGTGTTTGGCATGTCTACTTGCTTTCTATATTCGTAGATGAATGTGATGGATGAATGTACGTCACCACACTAGTCCAATGCTAGTTGTGGCTCATTATCCCTCAGGAATTCATAGAAAGGGCTAGTTCAACGCTAAACCCTTAGGGATTTCCCTTTCGTTAGTGCATACCTGCATGTTCACTACATTCCATGCATTTTTCTTAGTTTTTTATCATTTGGCATGCTCCTCCAATCCTTTTCCCCTCATTTTAGGCTTTTTGCATCCTCATGCTAGTTATAGGGTACATTTGCTTGAGAGTCCCCTTTTGATAAGGGAAACGAGCGAGTTTGGCTACAAAATAGCCTTAGCACGCTAGTTCTTCCTTCTAATACAAGAGAAAATCAAAGTCGTAAAGTTAGGAGTTCTTCCCATACCCGACTTGATGCATTCCCTTAGGATCATACACTTGCATTCTTTTTATATCACATTCACACTCTTTTAGCCACGTTTTCTCACTACTTATATTTTTCTCAATCCATTTTCTCACCACCTTTTTCCTATCTCTCATTTATTTTCAACCTCACAAATGGCACTCAAATTGCACTTCTACGTATCTAATATCCTATTTTCATTCATTTGCACACACAAACATCTTTATTTTCTCACATTTGCACACTTGCACTTGAGTTCTCACTTGCATTAATCCCGACTTCCATGAGAGCTTTCCTCATTGGCCACCACAATTCATGTGGTTGGGACCTAAAAGCTTCATGAAAAACATTTTAGATTTAGGATTGCATTTTTCTTTCCTTTTCGCATCCATTAGTCATATCCAATATGCGATACATACGTTGGGTAGAAGAATTAGGAAAAGTGGGGCTAAGTCACGCAACTAGCTCTTGCTAGGGTAAGGGAGTGCCTTAAGCTTTGCCTTTGCCTTCTCCCTTATCAAATGTGACCCCCGATCCCTTTCTTTGGTTACGTAGACCTAAAAGTTCTTAAAAAGGGTTCATTTACTTTTTCGTTCAAAAACAAAAATCTTTTTTGGGTGACTTGGTACACCCTAACTCCATACCAAGTGGCGACTCCATTTTTCATGCAAAAAACCCTTTTTGAACTCTGTTTGACCAAATCGTCGCATTTTCAAGTCCCACGGTCTTTTATTTTCATTTTTCACACACGTTCACATACACACTTACTCACACACCTACCAACATCAAAAAGTGGGGCGCGACAATTGGCGACTCCACTGGGGACTTCCTAAGTGGGTCCAAACATTTGATTTAGCCATTCTTTTCCCTTTTCTACCCTTGTTATGCATGGCATGTGGATATTAGGGTTGCATCTTCCATTTTTAGGACCTTTTTGTCTCACGTACGCATTAAACTACCCCCTCGCTCGTGTATGTATGATTGATTGTTTGGATGTATGTTTACTTGTTTATCTCGCTCTTGCATTGCATTTAGGGGGGGTGTGTCACCCTAGAGCCTCGCGTTGGTTCTTGATCCCTCCCCTCCAAACGAGCACTAGCATACGAGCATACATTTTAATCTTTTCACCCCCCATTTATTTTTTCTTTAGTGGCTTGTCACGCCACTCCACCCTGTTAGGATTTTAGGCGATCCACTTGGACGTGTGATCGTGACACGACGTGTGCGTAGCACGATCCGAGGGGTCACTTAATTTTTCGCTTTAAGTTTTGGGTTAGTAGCCTTTAGCTTTTAGTCGAAAATTGAGGATTTTTGATAGATTCACTCAAACACGCAGCCGTGACACGACGTGTGCGTAGCGGTGTTTGAGGAATCGCTCGAGCCACCGACAAGGAGCCTTGGGAGTGATGACCTTTGGTTTCCAAGTCTGAAGGCTCGGGGACCTGAGCTTATCGAGTCTAGATGCATTAGCGAACCCCAGCCTCATGCATCCATATTAAAATTGTCTAGGGTAGAGTCGACCTCACCCTAAATTAGGAACACCATTCACGAGGGGAGGGATCCCACTCCCTTTCCTTATATATCTTTGTTGCTTTTAAATTGTCCAACGTGTTATGTGATTATGTGTTATGAACTAACGTTTCCTTGTTTCTTATCTTTTGCATTCACAAACGTTAGGAAATAAGAGGTCTGGCATGACCTCCTTTTAGGACCTACCCTTGTAGATAGGCTATTGCACGTTTGAAAATTGTGGTATATTTTGTTCATAAATTAATAATGCCATACCATTTTAGGCCTACCCTGGCAAATAAAAGGTTCCTTAAGTCACGTTTCATTTCGAATTGCATATTTACATCGCTTTAATAAATGGCATCATGCATAACCCTAGAAAGGGAATGCCATTTAGGGGATCCCGTGTCAGGAATAAACCAACTTGTGTCTCGGATACTTAATCCAAAGAGACTTGCACGTTTGCATTTTGTACCATCCAAAGGGGTAGTGCACAAGGTAAGGTAGGATCCGACCATCTTCATAAGAGCGATTTTTGGAATATGAGCATCTAATAATCACTTTTTGGCCATTTTATCAAAGTTGGTAAAATCCCTTGCTCAAAGGACATTAACTGGAAGAAATTCACAACTAATTCCTCCTATTGAGACGATAAATAAATTGAGGCCAAAATTTGATTTTAGAAGGCTCATAGGCTAATGCATCGTAATAATTTTTTGAAACTACCAGTGGATAGCTTGATTTTTTAATAAGCTCCCAATTCCATTCAATCCATTGGACCATTTCCTTCATCAATTTCATCCAATCCATTTTATAAATTTGTTCATTTTTAGGGCAATTTAGTCGATTTTTGAATAAATCACCAAAGTCATTCAATTCATTTGATTAGTTAGGGCAATTTTGTCGATTTTCGATAAATCATCAATTTCGTCCGATTCATTTGACCAGTTTACCCTTTTAGGGCGATTTGGTCAATTTTGAATAAATTCTCGATTTCATTCAATTCATTTAATCAATTTCATTTTTTAGGACGATCCGGTCAATTTTGAATAAAATTCTCAATTTCATTCAATTCATTCGATCAAGTTCCTTTTTTAGGATGATTCGGTCAATTTTGAGTAAGTTTTAAATTTCACTCAATTCATTTGACCCGCTTCCCTTTTTAGGGTAATCCGGTCGATTTTAAATAAATGGTCAATTTCATTCAACCCATTTAAACAATCAGGGTTTCAATGTCAATTTCAAATTGGGAAACCTGGTCGATTTTGAGAAAACCATCCTTTGCATCCAGTCATTTGATCAGTTGGGGTTTTGATCCGCGCTTTACTGAGGAAATTTTGTCAAACAAATTTCAATCTCTTCGATAGGAAGTTCGTCAAGGTCAAACCCGTGCATTTGTGATCAATTCATTCGGACATTGTCCTTATTTTGATAAATGTCTTTTGTCTCTCCAATTGACCAAATTCTTCAAAATTATTTTTCACTCAATGAGTTGATCGGATCCATCAGGTATTGTATAGTGCCTGCTCTGGAGGATTGCATTTTCATGCTAGGCCTACCCTTGGCATAAAAGCGTTCTCCCATAGGACATGCATACCGATTTTATATTCTTATTTACTAACTCAGGGTATTTTTCTTTTGTTTTCCCCCTCCCCTGCATTCATAAAAAAAAAATGCTTCAATAAGGTGAAAATATTTTTCTATATCTGATGATAATTTGGATCTAATAAAGTGTCAAAATTGCAAGTATTGTGTGATTTTTGGGCAGATCCTACAATGAAAATATAAATGATGTATCTGGAAGCTCTACGCTAAAACCTCTGAGAGATTTTGTAATTGTTTTCGAAAGGAAAATTCTGTTTATTTGATTTGTTAGTACATTTTGTTCCAAAAGAAAAGGAGGCAAAAGTGTAAATGTGAAGCTCTTTACAAGTTTCTCTCTTCTCATTTGTATCATAATTGAATGAGAAATTTTGTTTCAAACTTTTTCAGCAATAAAATTTTTGGATAATTTTTGTTTTGTGTATATTTATGTACATTTCATTCTTTATTCTTACTCCTTGGAGAGTTCATGATGAATTTTAAGAAATAAGACCAAATTGAGGTTTTTTCAACCTCTAGCCTGAATTTCACAAGTGTACACTTTTTAAAATCCTCATGTACACTAGATTGGTGATCCGAGCTATACAATAAGAGTGCTCAGAAAAAAAGGTGAATGGTCACTCAAAAGGCCTCATGAGATATCTTTTCTCCTTCACTGTACAATTCACTGTACAATTCGTATTTTACCCATTTCACTTAACCCCAAAATAAAATCAGTCACATTGATTGATAAATTACAAATTGGGGCAATCTTTGCTTGAGAAATGTTCACTGTGTCTAATCATATTCAATTCACATCTAAGTGAAGGCAAAAATATGCATTATTTTTGTTTGTTTTGAAAATTTGGAATGATACTTTGAGCATTCGTTTCTCTACCTATACACATTTTATCATTTGCTCTCCCATTTGAGCCTTTGAAAGAATAATTTCGTTTCAAATAAGAGCCCTAATGATCACTATCCTATATTGAAAAATTTTCAAATATCAAAAAGGGAATGGGTTTTCAATGACCATTTCGTTACTTTGGTTGTCATGAGGTGTAAGAATGATACTTTGGCCATCATTTCTACAACCTAAACACTATTTATCCCTTGCATCCTCATTTGAGCCAAAATTGGAGGTTCTTTTCAAAGCATCTATGATCGCACCTCGCATTGGGAAGGGAAATTGAAAAAAAAATGGTAAAAGAAAAGAAAAGAGGGAATCACAAATTGGAGAAATTTGAATCTATCTGGGCTTCAATTTTGGAAAAAGAAGAAAAGAAAGAGATTTGTCCGCACGGATCGCCTATGTTTCACAGATATGGATGAACAAGAGTCTTCCTCAGTCAGTTAATTCAGATACATGCCAGAAATTTCGCATTAATGAAAGTTTCCTCTCAGAGTTATTGTAAGGAACGGAATAAAAGTCAGTCCCTCTTCTTTTCCAATCAAACATTCTATCCCTAGTTATCCCTTTTGAGCCTTCAGAATAAAATACTTCATTTGGCAACCCCCGAGAATCGCAAACCCCACATTGGGGCAAGTTTGAGTTGAAAAGGAAAATTTCAAGAAGTGAAAAGTGAAAAGCTACAAAATCAAAAGACAAAAGAAGAAATGAGAACCTCAGTTCACAAATAAACTGGGGCAAATTTTGAAAATTTCAAAGAATGGCAAAAGGCCGAAAAATCAAAAAAAAAGAAAGAAAATGAAAGAGAAAAAGCCTCAATTGAGCATAAACTGGGGCAAATTCTGATTTAATCCTAAAATAGGGTTGACGTAACATTGCGATCTCAGAATTTTTAAACCACTTTTGAAATTCACTTTCAAGCCTTAACTTTTCTAAACACCCCACCTGACCCCATTACAAAAGCCGAAAGTCCTGACTTCTGTTCTTTGCAATGGCCCTGTCAAGAAAATTTCTGATGCCGAAAAATTTTTGGCTGTATTTCTGAATTGCTTAGGTATGGGTTGACGCTACTCACCATGTGAAAATCCACCAAGTTGAGGGAAAAGAAAAAGAGGCAAAAAGCAAAGCAAGAAAAGTAAATGCAAGAAAATGCAGAAAAATTCGACGCTGAAGTCCCTGGTGAATGATAAGAAAAAAAATGCAAACAAAGTCTGAGATTTTTCTTTGAGTTCCAACGTAGGGGCAATTTTGAAAAATGCGATCTTCGGTGCAATGTCCTTGAAAGATTTATTCTTTAACTATCGTTTTCAAGCTACATTACAAGCTAACAAAGTCCATCGTTGACTTATTCCTTCATGACAATCTAAAGTGAGGATTATACTCGTAAGAAATCTATCAATTATTTGTGATCATAGGGGTATAACCAGTCTTCACATGTTTAACTATCGTTTCTACCCATTTTGTTGCAAGCCTATAAAGCTTATACGTTGACTAAGTTTTCTTAAGAAATAAGAGTGACAAATTCTTTGCTTTCACTAAGATGTGGTATTGAAAGGATTGCATAAGACAAATTCTGACCTCCCATTTCCTTAGCCATTTCAAAAATAAAGTCACTTGATTGGTCCTGAAAGATGGGCCAACCAGAAAGTGGTGGCCTGTTATCCTAAGCACCGATACTAAAAGTGAGGAAGAAATCTTCTTGAATTTGGTGTTATTCTAAGGGATTCATCATAAAATTTCTGCATGAGTTCAAATTTGACGTTTAAAGTTTCTTCACATTGTTGTATATGTGCATTCTTTTCTAAATTTTAGAAAGTGCGGTTTTTCTTTGTTCAAATAAATAGGAAATCATCTGAACAAATTATTGCAATCAAGGGAGCCCACACTGGGGCAAAAATTTTATTTGTGAGATTTCATGAAATAAGTCCATACTGGGACAAATTTTTTGTAATACATTTGAGATTTTTGTCCAAAAATCAAATAATAACATTTTTCGAATCAATCCCGCTGCTCTTTTCATGAAATTTAAGTGCATGTCATGCTTTGTTAAGCCCCCCTGTGCAGGTATTCATGGTTCAAAATGACGAAAAGCATCCATTGAGGTGGAAGGCCGATACTGCAAAGAGAAGCAAGAAGAAGGAGGGAAGAATGGACCCGACATTGAGGCAAATTATTTTGAAAAAATTCTCTCGAAAAATCCGAAAGGAAGGGGAAAAAAATCAAAAAATCAATAAAAAAAAAAGAAAAATAAAAAAATCATCATCAGAAAGGTTAAAAATAAAAAAACTCAAGTTTAACTTCTTGCTTCTTGACAAATCAAATTCAATTTCTTGTTCACAAGATCACGTTGGACCTGAATTTCGTGCCGCCAACTTCAAAAAAAGCACGTTGGGCCTGGATTTGGTGCCGCCAACATCGCAAAGTGCACGTTGGAGTTGGGTTTATCCCGCCAACCTCGGCAGAATTGGGTTCTATCCCGCTGACCGCTTATATCACGTTGGAGCGTGAGGTTAGTCCCGCCATTGTGCATTTCATTGTCATCGCCACTAGCCGTTGGGTCAGTCCCACTAGTGCGCCTTTCATTTTCTCCCGCCGCTAGCCTTGGGTTAGTCCCACTAGAGTGCGTCCCATGATTTTCGTTTTATTCGGGTCAGTCCCATGATTTTCATTTTATTCGGGCCAGTCCCATGATTTTCGTTTTATTCGGATCAATCCCATGATTTTCATTTTGTTCGGGCCAGTCCCATGATTTTCGTTTTCTTCGGGTCAGTCCTATGATTTTCATTTTATTCGGGCCAGTCCCATGATTTTTGTTTTATTCGGGTCAGTCCCATGATTTTAAAGCTTATTCGGGTCAGTCCCATGATTAAAAAGCTTATTCGAGTCAGTCCCATGATTAAAAGATTATTCGGGTCAGTCCCATGATTTAAAGCTTATTCGGGTCAGTCCCATGATTTTAAATTTTGTTCGGGTCAGTCCCATGATTTTAAATTCCTGCTTCGGGTCAGCCCCGTTTTAAATTCCAGTTTGGGTCAGTCCCGTTTAAATTTCTGTTCGGGTCAGTCCCGTTTAAATTCCTACTCGGGTCAGTCCCGTTTAAAATCTTGTTCGGGTCAGTTCCGTTTAAATTTCTGTTTGGGTCAATCCCATTTCTCAACATTTTGATAAAGAGATCAGTCCTCATTTCAACAAATGAACAGTCGTCGACAAGTTTGCAGGTAAGTATTTGGTGTCTAATTTTTTGTCTCAAGTTTTTTCAAAACTCAGACAAAGAGAGGCAAACTGTAGACACCAAATTTTCAGTGTTTTTAGTTTTCTTAGTTTTTATTTTATTTTATTATTTTTTAAACTTTAGCATAGAATTTCTCGGAAAAAAAAAATGCATTCAAAAATATACTTTAGTTGTCTTTGATTTAAATTCAACGTTTTCTTGGAAAAAAAAGGAAAAAACGATAAAAATGAAAAATGAAGGAAAAAGGAAAAAAATGAAAATTGCAACCTTGCTGTTTATTATTTCTAGTCTACTTATTTTTATCTGATGTTAATTAAATTGTTGTTTTTTTACTTAATTTTATTAATTTTGTTAAATTACTTAAAAAAAAAAAAAAAACTCTCGCGGCATGCAAAGCTGCGTATTTTTGCAGCTTGCAAAGAAGGGCTCTTGCAGCCCTTTGGCTGCAATTTTAGAGGAAATGGCTGGGGTTTTAGGGTTGAGTGCCCCATATGAATAGAAAAGATAGCAGCCGCAACCGGGAGGGCAGAGAAAAATAGTGGTTGGAGTCTGATAGGAGGGAGGCGACAAAAAGCTAAGAAAAAAACAGAGAGCGGGGGACGATGGAAAATCTGGAGAGCCAAGCAGGGAGCTTCAACCTTGAGAAGGAAAACAGAGCAAGAGGGAAGATTGAAGGGGCAGCCGCAACGGAGAGTTTTTGGGAAGAGGGGTTTTGACGGCTAAAACTAGAAAGAGCAGAGAGAGTTGAGAGGTTTTGGGGGGACGGCTGCAAGGAAAAAGAGTGCGTGAGCGGCAGAAAGGGGGAGGATAGAGTAGCGGCTAGGGTTGGAAAAGGAGGGAGTTTCATGGGTAAGAAAGGGATAGAGCAGAGAGAGGTGAAAGAAGAGGAAGCCGCAGACGGGGCTGGGGGAGAGTTTTAGCGGCTGAAAGCTGAACACAAGGAAATTTGGAAGGTTGAGAGACTTCATCGGATAATCCACAGAGAGTTTTGAGGGAGCCACGGTGCAAGGCTGGGGAGAAACAACGCAAGGAAAGCCTGTTCAAGCCACCACCAGTCTACGTCCGCCGCTGTTGATGTCTGCCATCGGCACCATTGCGCGCAAGCTGCTGTCGTGCGCCTCCAGCTCCATTACAACACGACCACCAGGCGCATGAGCATTTGACTCCGAAGAAAGCGAGGCCGACCTCCTTCAGCAGCACAATCAAGACTCCCTCACCAGCGTCCATCTCTCTAATGGCGCAGCTCCCAACTCTGCTCCCATTGCCGACTTCCCATCCGTCGTCGCTCATACCCGCCACCACCATTACAGCCCCAAGTTACGAAGTCCCTGCTGCACCCCGCTGTGATGGGATTTCTCTCGCCTCATCTCACGAACCAGCCAACATTCTAAGGAGTATTTTGCATTGTCAAACCTCTCAAACATTTTCAGGTACCCATAGCCTCTGTTCATGCTGCTTTAACGCACTTTCATTGTGAAGATGAAATCCCATTCTATGTGCGGTTGCCAAACCATTACTGGATTTGATGAACGTGTTTTATTGCCCTGCCATATTTGATCTTTCATGATTTCTTTGTGGTTATCTTCCTTTGTGTTTGTGAAATAAGAGCATGAGTGGCATGATTGTTGGCTTGGACCTATATTTGATAAAAAAACTGTAGTGAAAAGCTGGCCAAACGAAGCTGTCGTTCTTGCTCTACTGAAGGACGCGGCTTCGATTGCGTTTTTTTGCATGAAAGTTTCCAGCTTTGCAATGTTTCTTATTCTGAATGTTGTGTGGCATGTGTGAAATGCTGGATTTCCGTGACGTTTGGTTGAGATCTTATGCGAATAGAAATAGGTATCATTAACCCAGCATGTTGAAAAAAGAAACCAGCTAAGAAGATATAGTCTTCCAGTTGCAGAATTTTTATTTCCTGGTTTTTGTATGCGCATTCTTTCTGTTCGGTGTTTAAGTCTAAGAATTCTACGTTCAAAGCTAGTAAGAATGTTTGGTGAGCCTTTTCGCCCGTTTTAGGATGCTTTTGTGCTTAAGAGTTGTGCTTAAAAATCTGCTGCAACAAGCTGAAGTCTCTTGGCTTGTTGCAGCAGCTTAGAAGGGTCCTTTTATTTTCCTTTCTGGGTCGTTGAAGTGAGTGGGTTGATGTTCTAGGTGATTGGTTTGATGCCGTGGATGGTTATGTATAAAATTGGCATGTGTTATTTCCTTACATCACAAAACCGTGAGCAGTTTTGGTGGTTGAAGCTGAGTAGCATAAAAAACAGTTGCAGAAATTTGTTTCCTCCATTTTTTGCATGAAGCTTGCATGGAAAATGTTCCAAATATCGCACCTTGACCCTCAAGTTTCCCCTTATGCCACTAGGACCCAATCAATTGAATAATTTCATCAATTTGGTCCTTGGTAGTTTTAATTTTTGCAACTTCATTGTTTGTTTGATTCAATTAGCCACCCTGCTTTGTTTAAATTGCTTTTAATTCATGATTTTAAGAGCTTTACGACCATGTGAGCCTGTGTTTGCATGTTTTGTTTAATTTTCCCAAATAAATTGGTATCTTGACCATTTCTTTTATTTTGGAGGATAAATAAGCCATTTTTCTTTCATTTGGACACCATTTCAAGGAAGGTATAATTTCTTTTATCTTTCTTGTCTCTCCTATGTGATCCAACGTGCTAAATGAGAATTGCATGTCTACTTTGCTTTCCTTGTTTTTCTTTCATTACTTTCATTTACTCCATTTACTTTTGCTTTTATTATTCTTTTAATGGGGTATGTGTACACCTCTTGGCTTGTAATAGATAGGGCTTGGAGAGCATTTGATGAAGACCTATTGAAGACGTGTGCCTAGCTAGCAAATGTAATAGGTCCATTAGTTTGGTCGTTTGTTTTTGTGGCTATGTGTTAATTTGCTTTATTAGGCTTTTGCATTTAGTCGAGCATGCTAAGTGTTACGTGCTACGTGTTTATGAGTGTTTGGCATGTCTACTTGCTTTCTATATTCGTAGATGAATGTGATGGATGAATGTACGTCACCACACTAGTCCAATGCTAGTTGTGGCTCATTATCCCTCAGGAATTCGTAGAAAGGGCTAGTCCAACGCTAGACCCTTAGGGATTTCTCTTTCGTTAGTGCATACCTGCATGTTCACTACATTCCATGCATTTTTCTTAGTTTTTTATCATTTGGCATGCTCCTCCAATCCTTTTCCCCTCATTTTAGGCTTTTTGCATCCTCATACTAGTTATAGGGTACATTTGCTTGAGAGTCTCCTTTCGATAAGGGAAACGAGCGAGTTTGGCTACAAAATAGCCTTAGCACGCTAGTTCTTCCTTCTAATCCAAGGGAAAATCAAAGTCGTAAAGTTAGGAGTCCTTCCCGTACCCAACTTGATGCATTCCCTTAGGATCATACACTTGCATTCTTTTTATATCATATTCACACTCTTTTAGCCACGTTTTCTCACTATTTAGATTTTTCTCAATCCATTTTCTCATCACCTTTTTCCTATCTCTCATTTATTTTCAACCTCACAAATGGCACTCAAATTGCACTTCTACGTATCTAATATCCTATTTTCATTCATTTGCACACACAAACACCTTTATTTTCTCACATTTGCACACTTGCACTTGAGTCCTCACTTGCATTAGTCCCGACTTCCATGAGAGCTTTCCTCATTGGCCACCACAATTCATGTGGTTGGGACCTAAAAGCTTCATGAGAAACATTTTAGATTTAGGATTGCATTTTTCTTTCCTTTTCGCATCCATTAGTCATATCCAACATGCGATACCTACCTTGGGTAGAAGAATTAGGAAAAGTGGGGCTAAGTCACGCAACTAGCTCTTGCTAGGGTAAGGGAGTGTCTTAGGCTTTGCATTTGCCTTCTCCCTTATCAAATGTGACCCCCGATCCCTTTCTTTGGTTACGTAAACCTAAAAGTTCTTAAAAAGGGTTCATTTACTTTTTCGTTCAAAAACAAAAATCATTTTTGGGTGACTTGGTACACCCTAACTCCATACCAAGTGGCGACTCCATTTTTCATGCAAAAAATTCTTTTTGAACTCTGTTTGGCCAAATCGTCGCATTTTCAAGTCCCACGGCCTTTTATTTTCATTTTTCACACACGTTCACATACACACTTACTCACACACCTACCAACATCAAAAAGTGGGGCGCGACACTCCATATTTTTATGATTACCAACCTGAATGTATCCAATATGAATCAAAACCATCTTGAGAATTGGCAATAGAAAGAGTAGCTAATGATTCTAAGTCATCTTGGGAGTTAGCTATAAAAAAATTAGCTAATGTGACTTCCAACCATTTTGATAGGATTGAGGAAAGAATAAATGAATTAACTTCTCACTTTGGTAGAATACAAGATCAATTACATGCATTGTGTGAAGTTATTTCTTCTAATAATTTGCAAAATGATCCTAGCATGAATGGTGGGAATGTTATATGTGAAAATGGATTGCATTTTAATGAAAATGATGAATTTCAATTGTGTTTCAATGAGCAAATATCTATTTCACATGATAATCTTTGGAACTAACTTCGAACCTCAAGAGGTGAGTTTTAATGACTCATTTTTCACCCCTCTTGAGGAGTGCATTGAAGGTATAGGTTCTAAGGATATTGCTGCCCAAGATACTCTCATGGCATTCCTTTTGGTAAGTTTTCAAGTGGTGCATTTTCAAGATAATATTTATGAAACACTTGGAATAGGTAAGTCACTTCCATTTCTCATATCATTAGAATATGTGGCTTTTGATATTAAGTCACCTTTTAATAATCCACCACGACCTAAACTGGTGGATTATTTTTTAACCAAGTCTCCTTGAAAAATGAGGTTCAATAGTCGAGTCAACGACTATAAACAAAAGATCTTGTTGGGAGGCAACCCAATGTTTTAGTACTTTATGTTATTTTGGTGTGATTTTATGTTTAAATTATATGTTTGAGTTATTTTGTTATTTTTCATTTATAGGTATTGGAAATGAAAGCAAAAGTGACCAAATGAGGTGAAAAAGGCGAAGTTTGATCAAGAAACTCAACCCCTCGATTTGAGTAATTGTTATTTTTGATTCGTTAGAAGGGGTTAAAATATATGTTTTGATCATTTTACATGTGCATGCATTGAGTATTTTAGCAAACAAATGATCTATGATGCATTTTGGGAAATTGGGGTACCATTTGTAATTTTTCAAAAGTTGGATTTCTGTGAAAAATTGCAGAAGAAAACGCGTTTGGCTCAAAAATGCGCCTTGCTGTCACATTTTGAACAAACTGCGTTTTCAATTCTGCATTGACATCAAAGAAAATGCACCTTAAAAACACGATAGGAAGTAACGTTTTCTACCAAGTCGTGTTTTCCAGCCTGTTCAGAAACCAGAAACGCGCCTTCAAATACACAACTAGAAGTCGCGTTTTGCCACAGAGTCACGTTTTTGATGCTGCAATTTTTATGAAGAAACGCAACTTTACAACACGCAGCTTGATGGCGCGTTTTGATGAGGCGCGTTTTCTGAGCACGTTTTTTTTTTTTTAAATACAGTTTCCATGATTCTCTTTTTCTTCTTTTCCTCATATATTTTCTTGTACCTTGAGTTGCTTATTGTGTATTTTTTTATAGGTACATCACCAAAACAAGGGCTTGAAGTTACGGATCGCCGTTTTGATGTCTTGAGCCTTTGTTATCACTTTTGTTTCTCATTTTCCATTTTTAGGTTTATATCACTAATGGTTATCAAATGGAACTCATAAACCATGGGAGATAGGTGAACAACATATCTTGAAGCTTCATATTCAATTCCAACAATAGGGGAGTATTACTTTTCTTTATCTTGATTTCCCTTTTTACACATTGAGGATAATGTGCATGTTAAGCGTGGGGGGAGAATTGAGATTATATACATTGTATATGATTGACTTAGTGGTTGCAAATATTGGACTTGTGTTAAAATTCTAAATTTTTTCTAAAATCTTGTCCAAAATTGCAAAATTGCCTCAAAAAGTTTCAAATTTTTTTCAATTTTATCCAAAGGGGCAATAAGTTCCATACCATTAGTAGTTCAAAATCCTTCTACATTTGAAATAAATATATATGATTTGAAAATTTCTTTTCTCATTCAATTTGAAAATAACTATTATGTGATTATAATTTATGCATTTGTAGGAAAGTATATCTTGTAAAGTGGAGAAAATTATGCCTATTTTTTTTTTGCATAGTTAATGAAATTTCTTTTCTTTATTGGATTTTATAAGTTAAGTGATAAATATAGTTAATAATTGCAATACTCTTCTCATGATTATGCTTTCAAGGGAATGTTATTATCTTTACTTTAAAAAAATGAAAAAATGAAAAATGAAAAAAAGAAAAAAAAGAAAAAAACAAAAATAGAATAAGATTTGTTCTACTCCAATGATTCTTGTACTTAGTAACCGGGTGTCTTCATCTAAAAATGTCGACTTTCACGTAAAACAGGACTTGAATTAAGAGTATGCAAAGCAACTTGAGTATGTGAAGTGTTGAATAACCGGTGATCTTCATCTAAAATGTCGATTCTCGCGTAAAAAGACACTTTCACAACTTAAATAATATTTAGCTATATTATATAAATAAATCCCTCTTTAAGTTAAATGAGAAGATGATCATGGGTTTAGGAAGCATTTTATTGACCATATGAGTTACATGCTTGTGAAATTGACTAAGGATGAGTAATTGAATTAAACTGGTTATAATTATGGTATAATTTGCTCTTCTTTACTTGATTTTATGAGTACTTGAGGTTATTGAATGATTTCATAATAATTATTTACTTTGTTTTGAGGAAATGAAGTTGAAATGTCACATATATTTATTTTAAATCTTTGGATCATTGTGGGTTATATTTCTTATTACTTGAAGACAAGCAATGGTTCAAGTGTGGGGGTATTTGATAAGAATATATTTTACGTATTTTTAGTGTGTTTTATTAGTTAATTTTGGTTTGATTATTTAGTTTTATAACTAAAATAACTAAGGTTTTGGTAAAAATCTACATTTTATGATAAAGTGGCTAACATTGCATTTCTATTGATTTTTATGGTAAAAACTTCATATTTTGTAGGTTTAATGATTCAATCATCAAATGAAGTGCATTGAGAAGATATTTGGATGATTGATGATGGATTAAAGTGGTGAAAATAAAATATGAAGTGTAAAAGGAAGAAATGCAATTTTAGGACAAAAAAAATCAAGAAATGTCAGTTTTGACAATTCAGACACATTTTCGTATTTTGACTATATTTGGAGCTACACATATTGGATTGAGATGATTTTTATACCATTTTGAAACTAAAAGATAGATTTAAATTCGGTATGAAGGCATCAGAATCCAATTCAGCCGATTACTCAGTCAAAAAGTTGAAATACCAAAATTCAACACTGTTGTCCAAAGTTGAAAACAGGGGTTTAACCAGGTGTTAGTATTTTGGTCATATCTCAGTCTACAAAGCTCCGATTTGGATGATTTTTGAAGCATTGGAGACTATTTCAAAGGATTAAAACTTATGTGTTTTGTACAAAAGCTAGTTCGGCCTCTATCATAAAGAAAATTACAGTTGAAATGAAGCCAAAACACAGAATTGAAAACGCGAGTTGAAAAAATCGCGACTGCAAGCCGCGTTTTGTGCAGGCGCATTTTGCAGCTGAAATTCTGCAATTTGCTCAGCCATTTCTCTTATGTTCAGAGTACTTTCCAGCTATAAGTTACAAGGGAATTCGGTACACATGCTTCGGAAGACAAAAGGGTAAGAAAATTGGCTTATTTTCAAGTAAAAAACAATTGTTATTGACTATCTTAACAATTTCAGATTTGGGAATTAAGTGTGGAAAGTTTGACCAGTGGAAAATGAACTTTGGAGTAGTTTATATGCAGAGACATTTGGGAGGTCTAGAAGGATCATACGGGAGAAGCTAAAAGAGTGCAGAAATGTAGTTCTTCCATTTCCTTAGTGTAGGATAGTTTTAACTAGTTAGCTCATCTTTCTTATTTATTAGTTAGATGAAGAAGAGGTTGGAGGATGAAGAAGGCAAAGAGATGAACTCATGTGACAAGGGTTACATTTCTTTCCAATTCTTTATCTTTTGTACTTGATTCCAAGTTTAGCTAATATACAAGTTCTGGAATTTATGTTATTTATGTGTCTTTAAAGTTTATGCCTTGGGTTTGGTTGAACTTTCTATGATTGTTAGTACTTATTATTTGGCTATTTGACTGCTATGATTTGAGCAAGTTATTTAGCACTTTAGCTCTTTAAATCATGATTAATCTGGTACTATTAATTGTGATTATCTAAGGTGTTATTTTTGCAATGAAAATTGAGATTTAACATTAGTTCAATAAGTGCAAAACATGGGAACTACACTCACGAGAGTAGAGGTGCACCTATGGGGTTTTGTTGATTAATTTCATGTAATTTCATTGATGAAATGAACTTGTAGCTAATTTCATAACCATGAGAATAGATATGGATTAGTTATGAGTATAATTGATTCACTACGAAAGTAGGATTCAAATGTATAAGGAAATTACACCATAACTAGCTTAGATGTGGTACTCAATGATCCAAAAATGGCAATTACATGAGTAGTTAGGGATACCATAACCTAAGGAGCATTCATTTGTTATTTTGTATAATTTCAATATGTTAAATTTGTTATAATTCATTGATAGTTTAAATAATAGAGAAACTTTAATAATACCGGTAATTGTTCACTCTTTCTCGTGGGATCGACCCGATATATACCCTAAACTACTAGTTGACCTGTATACTTGCAGTGAGCGGGTATAATTCGGTTTTTTAACTTGTACGTATATGTAAAAAACCCCATCACTTAAGAATGTAATACAAAGGATAAAGAGTTAGAAAAGAGATAACTCTTGTCACGTGGGTTTCAACCCCTCCTTCTTCATCTCCATTTTCATCATAATCTAACCAATATACAAGAGTGGATAGCATACATTCCTATATAAACTACACTATTCTATACTATCTTAACTAATGAACTAAGGAAATTCTAGTGGAAGTCTACATTTTTGTGTAGTTTCTCTAGGCTCCAAAGTTGTCAAAAATGTTCTCCAAGGCCCCTATTTTTAGAGGATTAAAGCTCCACGGAATCATGTTAAGGTTGGTGCTAGTTGGCTCTTGGAATCATCAAAAGTTGTTTTTCCAAGTTTCCACACTCTTCTTTACAGCTACAGTCAAAATTCTGAGTTGGCAAATAGTTGGAAAAGTTGTGTGAATATAGAACAAGTTGATATGCAAGTTTCAGCTTCATTTGAAGAATACGTGACCTCTGAAAATGCAAGCTTAGGCTGCGTATTACGCCACGTTTTGCCTCTTTTGCAGGTTTTCTCAATACTGGTCAATCTTCAACTTTGTCCTGTTTTTATATCAATTTCTATTGATATTTTCTCGATTATGAAAGCTGAACTAGCTCTTGTGCAAAACATAAAAATTATAGTCCTTTGTGTTATCTTTCCAATGCATCAAGAATCATCTAATTTGGAGCTCTGTAGACTAAGAAATGACCAAAATATGTTTGAATGATTAATCCCTTATTTCAGCTTTTGACAACAAAAATGGCTGGCTATATTTTGATTTTTTGACTAGAAGAACTCATGAATTGGATTTCGATGTCTTATACAAAATTTAGAGCTTCAAAATAGCTTAAAAATCACCTCAATCCGATGCTTGTAGCTCAAGATATAGTCGAAATACTAACAGATGTCAAAGCTATCAAACATTTCTTCTTTAGAACTTAATTGCATTCCATCTTTGCCCTTCATATTTTTTTAAATTAATTCAAATTATCAATAATCATCCAATTATCTTCTCTATTTTTGTCATTTGATGATTGAATCATTAGACCTACATAAACATGAAGTTTTCGCCACCTTAGTCCATAGAAATGCAATTTTTACACTTTGAACCACAAAATGTCAATTTTCATTTGAAACTTAGTTAATTAGTTGTAAAAAAAAATAAAATACACAAAATATGCACTTATCACTTGGAAAATATGAGAAGTCCCACATAGTATATAAAACTGAAATTCTTAACTTTTTGGTCTAGTATTGCAATAGTTTTATGTAGAAGATTTTGAAATTATTTAAAGATTTAAAAAATTTGTATCTGTAAATACATTTTGAAACTTTAATGGCATAAAAAATAATGTTGTAAGTCACAATTCACCAGTGTTTTTGGAAATCGAACTACAAACCAACCATACTTCCGGTTAAGATGACTATTTGATCCAAAAGTTCGATTAAATCGGTCAAATGTAATTAAGAATCAGTTGAATTGGTAAAAATTGATAAAATCTAGGAGGTTTGAATGAAATTCACTAATTTTTTATTTTTTCAAAACAAGAATTTTAGCTTTATTAAAAACTGTTAATACTAAAATAAAATAATGATTAAACTATTGAACCGAGGTTGAACCAATTGAACCGCAAACTGAAACCTCTTTTGGTTCACTTTCTAGTCCAGGTTTAAAATCATTTGTATCTCACATGACGGTTTTCTAGAAGATAAATAGGGTAAATATCAAGTAGGCCCTTTGCCTAAAAATTGGCGATTCATAATTTAACTAATTTGGAAATGATTCCGGTGATAACTAAAGATGGTTATATCCTAAGTCTGCAAAGGATCCCTGAGGAACGATCGGGCAAGGCAAGAAATAAGATACCAGTGCTTCTACAACATGGGCTTCTAGTGGTCACTCCTTCTTCAAGTTGAAATTTACATTATCAACATTTTTTGGATAAATGTTATGCTGCACTCTATAATTTTTGCCAATGTCAAAAAAATGACTCCAAATAATTTATTACAATCAAATTTTGCACAATTGTTTTCTGATGCTTTCTTAGTCAAAAAAAACTTTCATTATTGAGTAATGTTACTAAACTATTTTGAATTTCATGTTTTGGTGACCAAACTTTTTATTTTGTCCGAAACGGTCATTTAACTAATAAAACATGTGTTTTGAGACCAATAGGTATACATTTTCATTAGATAAGTGACAAAATGTGTGCGATTTTAGATAAGTGACAAAACATGTACATTTAACTAAGATTTATTTATTTTCTTTTTTTAAATTTTGTGCCCTAACGATGTAGCATAAGCACAATGAAAATGGTGGGTGAGTTTGCTATAAAATTGTAGGACTGTTACTCATCCCTAAATTGTTTATATAACAAGACGGTACTGGGCCCACTTGGCACAGGATAGAAGAACCATTTATTAATTTTTTAGGCAGAAGAATATTTATTTTGTATCAACGCTCCTCGCAAATAATCAATTCTTGAAAAGCGAAAACTCATTCTAGTTTAAATGCTAATCAGGATAGTTCAAAACCTAATATGATCCTTAAGTTGGGAAAGTGATATTTGCACTCTCCAATTAGTTTCTAGCACTCTTTGAAGGGTATATTTTTAATGAGTGAATTGAAGGGCAAGAGGTTAAATGAAGAGTGCGAATATCAATTCTCTTAAGTTAATGTGTTTTAAATAAACATTCAAATAATTAGTTTGACATATAATTTTATCTCAATTTATTTTGGCAAAGTAATTCCTATCCTAATATTGTTTTGCATAATTAATACACTACTTTGCGGGGAACTTTGATTGTTTTGCCGCATTTTCTCAAGAGAAACTACTGAACTCCATAAGATCGGCTGCTTTGCTTAGCCCTATTGCTTTTTTGGCTCAGATCTCTTCATTTCTTTGACCAAAAAAAAAACATCTCTTCATTTCTTGCAAAAACAGATGCTAATGCTTTCATAGCTGACGGAATGGACAAACAATCTCTCTCTCTCTCTCTCTCTCTCTCTTCAGTCCTTCATTTTCACAATGTAGTTTATTTTTTATTCATTTTTTTGATTATTTTTTGGGCTAGGAACTCAAAGTTTTTTTTTTTTTTTTTTAAGTTTTCCAGGATGTATACTGGCTTGGAATTAAGAAATTCGCTCCAAGAGGGTGAGTAACAACTTGTAGATGGTACAAGAGAATACCACTAAGAGCTTATTAACCCGGTAATTGGGTGAAACTTTGGAAAATCATGAAAGTAGAAAATCTCTGTACAATTTGACAATCTTTTTTGTTAAAAAATTTTTGTTCTGAACATGTTAAAATTGTTTATACCTAAACATTAGCAATAATATGGACGTTTCTATATGGCTTTAATCAAGATGAAACCAATGGTTCTAAATAGAATTCTAAGACTCAATTTATAATATGAAGATAATGAGTCTCAAAGTATAAAAATGGTTAAAAGAAAAAGAATACTATCCTGAACAGTTTTCCACCCACTTCTTTGTTTCATTATTTTTGTCAAATTTGCTAATTCCACATATGTCATTGGCTATCTTTAACTGGATTATTTTGATCACTTCTAGTCCTGGTTTATCAACGTGATTCGAACATGCAAAGCTAGAAGATAAAAAGACATTTGGGCTGGTTTGATCTCCAATTTCATGTTTTTTTTCTTAACTTTTTGTCCCCTTTATATTTTTTGTAAATTCTTTGTCTTTGTGCCCATCTGCCTTTATAAAATTTCTCAGGTTCTCATATTTTTCCCCTTGTATGCTTAAAACTGAATTTACTCAAACTTGTGAAAGAGATTTGCAAAAATCCAAACAACAATTGCTCCAACTTATTGACACCTATTTCAGGTATCTAATTTACGTTTCCCCTTCCTTTCTTAGAATCCATTTAGTTTTGATTCAAAAATTTACCCAATCATTTGCCATCGAAAGTTGGTAAAGTTTCTTTTCTTCCGGTCATTGTTAAAAATAATAAATAAATAAAAAAGAAAACAAAGAATTAGTATGTTTTTTAGTATATGAATATAACTTCAAAGCAACATCAAGATAGCAACATATATTTCCTCTTCCTAGTAAAGCAATAGATATGGCTATATTCCATTTTGACTAATTAATCTCGTTTTTAAACCCAATTGTACCCTAATCCACAGTTATAATCGAGCAATTTAAAATTAGAATAGACAAAAAAAATTGATAAAATCATTTCTGTTTGTATCTAAACATTATAAATCTTACAAAATAAACTTTACTATGTAAATCCAATGTCATAACTTTTGCATGTAGAACATTTTATACCCTATCAATAGAAGCCCTAAACCCCAATATTCGCCGAAAGCGTCTCTATCTTTGATGGTGTTCTTGCTTTTTCACAAGTGGTTAAGGCTTGATTTCTTTGCACACCCAAATTGTTGTTTGAACTCTTCTAAGACCAATGATTTTCTTGATCATGAACCTCAGGCAACGGTTACAAAGAATTTGATCCATCTAGCCCAGAGTAAGTATTCATCTCCAAGAATGACAAGAATGTACATTGTTTCACCAAAACTAGGGAAGTTCACTTGGACTCCCACGAAATGTTCAGCCCTTTTTAAGTAGGAGTTTTTATTACACTAGTTAAAAGGGAAAATTCGAAGGACCGATTTTGGATTTTGTCCTGTTTTTCTCACCTTGAAAGAACTTATTTTGAAACTTCAAGAACTTCTAGAATGACTTTTCTTTTAAATATAACCAAACTGTAAAAAGTTGTGTACCCCAGTAAAAAGCATGGCGACACACGGATTATTTTTCCATTTGGTTTGTATTTTCTGTAAATTTTTATATTAAAGTTATTGTTGCACTTTCTAATAAAATGTGTATTTGTAGTTGAAGATGGTTATAGAGTGTTGAGAAGATTTGAGTAAAAAAATGTTCCAAAATTGCTTAGCAAAAAGAAAATCTATGTTTTTCATAGCTTTTATTATCCAAAACTTTATATACAATTTATTTTAATCTTACTTTTTTAGATGAGTATATATAATGATATCCAAAAATTTAAAAATGTCAAACATGTAATATACATCTTACCAACTACGGAAACAATTAAATTTTAATGTACACATCACAACGCAACCTGGGATAAATTTGTATCTCATGTATGAAGACATATATATCTTGAAATCTTATTTCTAACCATGCATTAATATATAAAGAATACCTATAAGAAAAGATAAATCGATGTTATCTATCTATTACAACATTTGTAGTTTCAATTGATCCTTCATTTTCTTCTGAAAAAAAAACATAGCTTCTATCCTGGCTTTCATGCCGTGATTAATAGCCATGTATAATTATGGCAACCCAGATGAGAATAACAAACATTCTTCCTCTTTTCCTGAGTTTTGTTAGCCAAGATTATCACTCTGATGTTGATGATGTAAAAACTTTAGTAAACAGTCTCAAAAATCATGATATTGACAAACTTCTAAGCCAACATAGGGAGGCTTATGCACATCTTGACTTTATTTTTGGTGAGAATGCTGAGCAAGTTGTGTATAATCCTCTCGTGGCTTTTTTCAAGCTTCAATGAGATAACGTTGTAAAAAGTCAAAAAAAAAAGAAGTGAATGTAGTTGTGTTATTTAACGTTCTCTACGATTTTACCATATTAAGCAATCTCTTTTCTTACTCCAGCAGAATTTGTTCTCTCTTCTCTGTCCTTTCTTCACCAAGCAAAACTTTCCACCAATAGCAGAAGTATGACCTTGGGCTAAGGAGGCAAAGTTCGAGCATTGAAATTTTTTGGATTAATGACATTTACCTCCCTTTAGGTTTGGGCAAATTACCAACTGAACCTTGAGGTTTGACGAAATAACAGTCCACCCCTTGCAATAAACAAATGTTTTTTTTTTTTCTAAGGTCTTAGAGAAACTGCTGATGTTAGCACAAAGCTATTGTGTTAACCCAAATATATCCTTTTGGTGCCCATTTATTAAGACAAATTATTAACTTCTTTATTTTCGAAGTAATAAAAAGCTTTTCCTTTTTTCCATTTCTCTATGGTATACCAATAGAATTGCTGCACCTTAAAGGGAGAACAAAAAAGACTTTGTTGTAATGCTGTATTTTGAAACCGCAATTGTTCAAAGAAAATGGGGAAATTAACAAAAATTGTCAAAAAAAAAGGAACGAAAAGGAAAAATGGCAAGGAAAAAAGAAAGGAGTAAAACAAAATCTAGAAAAAAAATCCCGTGAAAAAATTTGCCAATACAAAACTCCATCTTCTTAACCCTGCCTGCAAAATGGCCTTTGAACACATATTCTACTCAACTAGATGCTCTCGCGGCATCCGCTTCCATGAATTACCTTCTTATACTAGTGATTAGGTGACTCGAACAAAGCATCTAGCTATTTGGAGATTGCCTGGTGATGGGTTCGTGATTGGTAGGTTTCCAAGAAAACAGATGGGGAGATAAGGTCCTATTCCATGCTCACTTTTCCCATGACTCCATTGTTCTGCTGCAATAGTGGTGTACAGGATGACAAGTTTTGCTTCGAATCAAGGTCCAATTCTAGTTTAGAGTCATTTTTTATGTTATATGCTCTATAACAATTCTAGTTTAGGAGTTTGTGGTTTGAAAGGAAAATGGATTTTCAATTTTCAGGGATTTTTTTGAAACGAAGTGAGTTTTGAGGTTTTTGGTATTTGGCTCTTGATTAGAGAATCATTGACGTCTCCTTCTATATCCATAAGCTAGTTTGTTTTTCGTAGGCATTATTTTCCTGTGAAGTTCATGAATTTTGATGGATTTGGGTGCGAGTGGAGAAGAGCGCAACAAGCCCACAATTGGTTACTCTTATTTCGTAACTTTTCAATCAATTTTTGCGAAACTTGGGGTTCAAATTATGATCTACTCTAAAAACAAAACTCATCCTATAACTTTGGCAAGATTTCGCTATTCAGTGGTGATAGCCGGAGTGGAGGTGGCAGTTGGGGCAGGGAACTGCCACTTCCATGGCTGCTACTTTAAAATATTTTCAAATTTAGTGAGGAAGAAGATTAATATAAAAATAAAAATAAAAAAGAATTAAATGGATTTCTTAAAAGTAGAAAACAATATTTAGGTATTGTCAAATTCTTTCCTTATGGAATTAAAAAATATATATAATAGTCCTGTTGATACCAGTTGGGCATTTAGTCTTTGCGCCAGTTCCATCCAAGATATAAAACAGACATTACTTAAAATGAGGTATCTGTTATTTGGCTAAATCTCAGGGTTTGTTTGGTAGTTTGGCCAAAGCTTAGGGGAGGTAAATGTAATTAACCCATTTTTTTAAGCATATTGATAATTGAATTAAATAACAGATAAGCAATATGATTAAAATAAAAGGCAAATGTTATGCGCCAGAGAAAAATGTTAACACTAAATGCAATATTAATCCAATTCTAAAACAAATAAAAATAACCTCCTTTGACATGAATACATAAATAACAAAACATCTTTGTCAAAGATAAAAATTAAATCAATAGATTAATCAAAGTCAACAAATTAAAATTACAAAATTACTATAAAACTAAGAAAATATTACTAATATATTGAAAGAAATTAAATTAATATACAAAGATGTAGTAAATTGTTTTAATAATCTTTTTTGAATTGTTTGAGAGTTTCTCACAATAGAAAGGAAGTTGTCTCTTTTTATTATGTTTTTAACCTCTGCCTTTATTAGAGTTCAAACTATAGTCAATAAGAAGATTTTTTTTTTTTTTCGAAACGTTAGTACTCTTGCATTGATCAATAAAAATGTTTACACATCGAGCAAAGGCCCGAAAAGCTATACACAACGTGTTCAAGAACACGGAGGAACAAGGAATTCCTCATCCAACAAAATGCCTTGGAGATAAGGAATTCCAATAAGAAGATAATAATACACTTTTTTTCCCTCTCTCTCTCTTCTCTCTTTTTAGTTGGACCTTTGTTTACTTCTACCGACACTTGCAAATTTATATTTTTATTCTCGATCTTTTCTAACTACTTTTCAATTTTGTCTAGATCAATCCATCAAAAGTGTGTACATCCATCAAAAGTGTGTACATGAATCTTTTTCACCCTTTTGTATGAACATGACTGTCAAGGGGTCCTTGGGGTTGAGGGTTTGGGTTCTCTTGAGCATTTATGTTACCTTGCTGATTTTGAGTGTAAGGGAGGCTATCCACATGGAAAAACATGAATCCATCCAACTTAGCAATCTACCAAAGTTGGATCCATATAAGCAAGGATTTGACAATGAACTATAGGTAAAATCCTTCACCTCTAACTAGTAGGTCAAGATTCATGTCACTAAGGCGATAAAAAGGTATTAATAGTCTTAAAAATTAATCAAAAATACAAAAGCAATAATTTCAAAAATTCTCTATAGATTTTTATAATTTTTCAAATAATTAAAATCCATATAATAAGTTGCAAATGAATTGGACTGCAATGGAGAAAACATAATTATAATTATTGAAACAATTTTAAGATAACATGAGTAATATGCTCTACATTTGGAATATAAAATGATTGAAATAAAAATACTGGAACAATTTTAAAAGTATTAATAAATAACCAAGCCAAATAATAACATTAGAGAATGTGATAGGAGAAAATTAAATAAAAAGGAAAGCCATAGTTTGGTTGATAAAAAATCAAGAAAGAGATGATCAAATTAAACATATATAAAGTAAAGAATTAAAAAGTTGAATGGTATCTACTACAAATAATAAAGTATATGACGATAAAAAATGAAAATAGTCCAAATTTTAGCAATAGTAATAAATGATCAAGCCAAATGATATGGATAGCAAATGTGATGGGAGAGAATTAAAAAAATAAAAGCTATGGGTTGTTTAATGATAAAATCAAGTAAAATATCATTAATTAATATAAATGTATATAAAGTATGAAATTAATACATTGAATAAAATTTACCATAAATAAAGAAGTAAGAAGGAATAGAATTAGTTACAAAATAAAAATAATTAAAAAAATCCTAACGAAATTTGGTGGAATTCCTGGGGAGGGAAGCTGCCTCTTCCCTAATTCTGACCGTTTATACGATTGAAAGGCATAGTATAGGATTGATTGCAAGGTACACAAGCATGCAACGTAAAATAACAAAGAACAATAGTTAGGTGATACATGCGCGTAACTTTCAAAATTACAAATGAATATTGATAAGTGACTAATTTACGTAATAATTGTATGACATTTTATATTATTTTTAGTCATTTTGGATATATTATTGGAAGAAAATGAATCATTTTGGCTATAATTAGTGAAAAATGCTTTTAAATAATTAAATGAGGTTTTTATCACTTTTTTACTTGGATTTTGTGTATTTTGACAGTTTCGACACATTTTCGTATTTCGACTATAACTTGAGCTACAATGATCGGATTGAGATGATTCTTAAACCAATTTGAAGATAAGAGATAGATCTACAACTTTGGTGAAGACATCTGAATCCAATTTGAAGGTTCTCAAAGTCAAAAAGCCAAATTACAGTAGCCAATTTCATTTGGTCGAAGCTGAAACAGGGCAGTGAGCAGTTAAGGGTATTTTGGTCATTTCTCAGCCTACACAGATCCAAATGAGGTGATTCTTATGCATTGCAAAGTTAACTCAAAGGGCTACAAGTTTCATGTTTTGGTCAAGAGTTAAATCAGCTTTTATTGTCAAGAAAAGTTCAGTTGAAGTTGACGCAAAATCGGAGCAGAGCTGGAAATTGAATAAAAGTGCACCAAAACGTCACAATAGCAATCCGGCTTGAATTTGGCCAGATTTCTGGCCGGATTGTGGTCAGAGAAGTCTGTTCTTTACACGAAAAACTCAATTTCACCTCCACTAAGTCACATGTGATGCTAGACATGTGAGAAACATTCCCAACTGTAAAAGAGAGGTGTAAACCTCACTTCTTGACCAACTTTCACCTTTATATAGCCAAAGCTTGCAAGATTGAAGAATGAATAGAGAGACATATGGGAGAAACTTGGAGTGCAGAGATGTAGCTCTTGCACTTTCTAAGTAGTAGGATAGTTTAGTTTAGAATAGTGTAGTTCTTCCATTCTTGTATATTAGCTAGATTAGGATGAAAATGGAGATGAAGAAGGAGTTGAATCTCATGTGATAAGGGTTATCTCTTTTCCAACTCTTTATCTTTTGTATTGGATTCTAAGTTCAGTTGATATGCAAGTTCTGGATTTTGTGTTCAATATATGTCTCTAAAGTTTATGCCTTGGGTTTGGTTGAACTTTCTATAATTGTTAGTGTTTATTATTTGGTTATATGATTGCTATGATTTGAGCAAGTTATTTAGCACTTTGGCTCTTTAAATCATGATTAATCTGGTACCATTGATTATGATTATCTAAGGTGTTGTTTTTGCAATAAAAATTGAGATTTAACACTAGTTCAAGAAGTGCTAAACATAGGGAGTACACTCACGAAAGTAGAGGTGCACCTATGTGGATTTTAGTGATTCATTTCATATAATTTCACTGAAGAAATGAACTTGTAACTAATTTCATAACCATGAGAATAGGTATGGATTAGTTATAAGCATAATTGATTCACTACGAAAGTAGGAATCAAATGCATAAGGAAATTGCACCATAACTAGCCTAGACGTAGTATTCAATGATCCAAATATAACACTTGCATGAGTAGTTAGGGATACCACAACCTAAGGAGCTTTTATTTGTTATTTTGTATAATTTCAGTAGGTTAAATTTGTTATAATTTACTGATAGCCTAAATAATAGAGAAGCTTTTGTAATACCGGTAATTGTTCACTCTTACCTGTGGGATCGATCCGATATCTACTCTAAACTACTAGTTGACCAGTATACTTGTAGTGAACGGGTGTAATTCGATTTTTTTAACTTGTACATATATTAAAATCCCGTCAAATATAATACTCCCTCCAAAGTTACTTGTATTGCTTGGCATTTTAAATAATTACGCAAATATCTACAAATCAGGAGGTGGAATACTTAAAAGATAGGAATAAATAGATAAGATAATGCTTAACAAATTTAATGGTTAGAGAGTTGTCTGTAACTCCTAGATCACAGTGCCTGTCATTTCATATTTTGGAAATAACAATTGTAAATGAGGGATAACTTAAAAGCTAAAGCAAATTATACCAACAAAGTAAACACCAACAAAGTAAACTCAGGAATGTAGAGACAACTTGATAGTGGAATCTACTTTAGTCTATAAACTTTAAAACAGGATACGTTAATTTTAAAAGTATAAAATTTATTCTACTTTAGTTCCTAAAATAAAAATATATCCTAATTCAGTCCCCAAAATATATAATGTGTCCCACTTTAGTTCGTAAATTATAAAATTTATCCCATTTAAGGATAAAATCTATCTGACTTTCTTCAAAGATTGTATTTTAAATGGGACAAATTTTATAGTTTAGGGACTAAATTATCTAATTTTAAAGTTTATAAACCAAAGTGAGAATTTAGATATAGTTAAAAGGTGTAAAGTGAAACTAACCCTAATTTCATTTTAATTTGTTCTTATCATAGTAGTCAAGAGTCAAACAAACAATTTCCTCAAAATTTTGTGTTCTCTGGCTTCACAAATGCATGTGGGTGTTATTTTAAAAATTATTTGGTTACATCAAGAGAAAACATGGTAACTCGGAAAAAAAATTATGTTTACAGTACATACCTTAACCTTAATGGAATATCTTCAAGTATTCTCCTTGGGCTTGTAGGTATTTATTGGTATAGTTGTTTTGCTCATAGAGCCCATGTATATCCTCCGCATCTACAAGATCCTCTTCTTGGGCATTTTTTGAGTTTAAGGGGTTTGGCACTAGTTTCTGTGGATTTGTATGAAAAGGTAATGGATTTTGATGGAGGAAGTTCAGCTTGAAATTCTCCTTTTGATGTTTGTCATTTTTTTTTAAACATAAACTGATGATGAGAAAGAATACTCTATTTCATTTCTTAGAGCATAGATCTCGAACCAGTCAAAGAATTGGATATGTTGTTTTGTTCTTTCTAGGAAACTATAGAAAGCTTCCTAGATTGCCTTTCATGGTTCTCCTCCGAAGTTGTCGAAGAAAGCTTCCTAGATTGCCTTTCGTGGTTCTCCTTCGAAGTTGTCGAAGAACCACTATCTCTTGACTTGGTTCTTTTATGCATATAATTGTCTTCTGAGACTCTCTTTGTCGATATGATACTCAGAAGTAAGAACTCTTAGTTCTAGAAGTGGATTGTTTGTCAGGGTTGAATATGTGACAAATACAAGGAGATCTCGTTGGACTATATTTTTCTAAAGAGGATTCACATTGATCTTCTAAAGCAGCTTTAGTTTGGACTGTATATCTTTCTTGAGGGATCTTTCAAGATAGATCCAAGTTGTGGAATCTGGTAGAGATGGAAGAAGTTGAGCGTCTTCCAGTGTTTGGAATGTCCATACTGGTACTGGCAGAGAAAGATACCCAAAAACTTCCTGATCTGTCAAATTTAATTTGAACTATCCTTGAAACTATTGTATTTTGACCTGGTATGTTAAGAACCATCTCCGGCAACATCCAGTCATCTGAAAGGGATACTTTATCCCAAGTGATTGTTCAAGAAATAGATATCCTAGATTTGGTTAGATCTATTTGGAAAAGGACTTTTTCTTCTTTTTTGGTTGCTTTCAAGGCTCCAGTGTTGAAAGTTGAGCTCATCACCTTGTATTCAATCCTATAAATAATAGCAATAGGAAGAGTTTCAAATTTTGTTTTATAGTTAGCTGTTTTGATGTTTAAAGTTAGTGCATCTCAAATATTTCTATTACGGAGAGATACTGTGAAGTTTGGGAAGCAATCAAAATATATTGATCCTTCACATAGGCTTATTTCAGCGATTCCCAGCAAGGAGTTATTGAAGTTTCGGAATCTGTAGTCTCGGAGACAAAGGAGTAAAAATGTGTCGAGTCCCTCCCCTTGTCAATGGTTTAGCTGCAATTTGTACAAGTCCAAAATAGATATTGTTGTATTTTTTTAAAGACTTTCAATGGTTTTCTTTGATAAAAGTTTGATTTCTTCATGGTCAACATTTAGAGCAATTGTTTGTTCAACTATTTTAATTGTATAATCAGACGTGATTTTCCATCGTTTACTACTTTGATATATTTCATGTTCTTGATACCTAGGAATTTCCTAGTCATCTATTTCTTGATTAATATCTTGTATGTTTATTTCTTCCTTTAAACAAGTGTTTGAAGAAGAGATGTTTGAAGAAATAGAGATTTTAGAGCTAAATCTAAAGAAAGAAGCTATTTTTATAGCTTCTTTCTTTAGATTTAGCTCTAAAAAATTAAACAGGTAAGCAGAAAACAAAGTTAATTAATAGAGAAGAATCACAAATAAGTAGGATTCCCCTTGGTACAAATCCTTTAGGATCCATGAGGGATAAATGTATAATTTAGACAATGTATAATATAAATAGTATGGATTTAAGAGATCATATTTGAACTTTAAAACAACTCATCGCCTTGGGTACTATCATTCTCTGAGAACCTCCTTAAATCTACAGGTCTTACTACTAGGACCTCTCTCAAAGGTTCCAAAAACTTGCTGTTTGTCAGCAAAATCTGAACTCGTAGATACATACTAATAGCATCGTAACATATTAAGTAACACACTCATCATCTCATTGCCCCCTCTGGCTTTGATACTAGAGTGGGGCGAGGTATGTATATATATATGTGTGTGTGTATGTATGTGTATGTGTGTGCATATGTGTGTGTGTATATTTTACATGATCTCCCTTCTTGATAAACCTGCTGAGCAAATGAAAGGAAAAAATTGTAAATGTGTTAATATTAATTAGTTGTAATTGATGACTGCAAGAAGAAAAATAAAAAGGATGATCACTTCAATCGTTGTCATGCAGAAATTATTATGCCAATATAGCAGTTCATAACGAATGATCTGAAACAATGAAGGAGCAATAAGTAGGAACCTTCTAACCTATTAACCGTCAGGACTTTTTTTCTCCTTTTTTGGTAAGTGAGAGGTATTGAATCGAGGATCTCCTACTTATAATCGGAGTCTCACTATCCGATCCAATCCTTCTCCAGACAAGACTCTGTGCTTTCAAACTCGGACCGGACCGGTTGGTCCGACTGGTCGAACCAGGAACCGGCCAAGTGTCCGGTCCGAGTTACTCTAAAAAATCGGATGTATAAAACTCGGTCAAACCCGATCAAAAACCTGATTTGACTGGCAAACCAGATGAACCAGGGTGATATCAAAGCTTCCAGTCCACTAAGAGGAAATTCGCATTTCAATCAAGGTCGGTTTGCAAGTACCAGCTATGGGAATTCTGGTGGGGCCGATGGAAAGATATAATGGTAGCATTCTTAATTGAAGCATACACCTGACATGGCAGCCTCAGTCCTACAGCCCAATTTTTTTTGAAAGGTCAAAATATTTTTAATATTATGTTTTGGCCCCTAGATTGTTGAAAATTGTACGTATATTAAAATTTCATCAAGTTTTTGGCGCCGTTGCCGGGGAAGATTTGGCAATATCGGTGTGAAGAGCAACTTTATTAGTTTAAATATTTTATTAGTTATAGTGTGAATGTTATTTTCTATAATTTTAGTATTTGTGTGTGTATGTGTTTTATCACCTATTTTTCTTACTAATTTTGCTCTTAAGTTGTTTAAAAGCAATTTTAGGTGAAGAAGAGGATAGATCAATTTGGAAGACAATGCTTGAGAAATGGGAGATTGGTAATGGATTGTTATCAAGTGCAAAACTCCTTCAATAGAAGTAACCAAAAAATTATTGAAGGTATGTCTTTTGAAGATGGTTTAAGGTGCTTAAAGACTAAATTTGATGTTATGATGTTACAAGTTCAAATGGACACAATTATACATGAAATTGAGCAAGGGAAGAATGTTAATCCTTTTAATTCTTATCATGTGATTTGTGTGAAAGTTATCACGCTACTAATACATGTATGCAAGCACAAAATGTGGATTATTATTAGAGCATTACAATCCTTGTTTTGATCGATATTGTGCTAATTGGAGCAATTCTCCTTTCTATGGTTGGAATAATCAATGTACTTATAGTGATTATTTATATTTTATGATTACCAACCTGAAAGTGTCCAATATGAATCAAAACCATCTTGGAAGTTGGCAATAGAGATGTTAGCTAATGCACCTCTACCTTGGGAGTTAGAAAGTGAACCATTAGCTAATGATTCTAATGCATCTTAAGAGCTAGCTGTAGAAAATTTTTCTAATTAATTTGATTTAGCAATAGAAAAGCTAGCAAATGCAACTTCCTATTGTTTTGATAGGATTGAGGAAAGAATAGATGAATTAACTTCTCACTTTGGTAGAATACATGAGCAATTGAATGCATTGTGTGAAGTCATTTCCTCTAATAATTTGCAAAAAGATCGTAGCATGAATGGTGGAAATGTTCTATGTGAAAATGGATTGCATTTTGGTAAAAATGATGATTCTAACTTGTGTTTCAATAAGGAAATGTCCATTTCACATAATAATATCTTTGGAGCTAATTTTGAATCTCAAGAGGTGAGCTTTAATGACTCAATTTTCACCCCTCTTGAGGAGTGTATAAAAAGTACAGGTTTTAAAGGTATTCCTGACCAAGATACTCTCATGGCATTTCCTTTGGTAAGTTCTCAAGTGGTGCATATTCAAGGTAATGTTTATGAAACACTTGGAATATGTAAGTCACTTCCATCTCTCACATCATTTGATCATGTGGTTTTTTCTATTAAGTCACCTTACAATGATCCACCACGGCCTAAAATGGTGAATTATTCATTAACTAAACCTCTTTGATAATGAGGTAATATAGTCAAGCTAATGATTATAAAAAAACACTTGTTGGGAGGCAACCCACCGATTTCTTATTTTTAGTAAGTTTTAGTTGTTTAACCAATGTTTTTGTGTGTTTTGTAGGTGGTAATGGCAAGAGTTCATACAAATGATTTCAATGACAAAAGTCTCTATATTGAGACAAAAAGGGAGTTTTCATGTTTAATTGCTGCATTTCATGCATTTAAAGTGTTTCATGTTAAAATTATAATCATGCATGATCATGTTAAACTTGGATTCTATTCAAAGAATATGAAAGCAAGTGAATACTAGTAGAATGCGGAAGGTTGGCCAAGCAAATTTGGAGGAAAAACTGTAGAAAACAGCTTTTTCTGTAGCAAATCCGGCCATAACTTCGGCCAAATATTGGCCGGATTGAAGGCCGGATAGTCAGGGGAGAAAGAAAAATTTTTTCCGGCTCACTGGCTAGAATCCGGCCAATAATCCGGTCGGATATGCAACAAAAAAAAAAATTTTTTGCCCAGAATCCCTCCAATTTCTGGCCGGATATGAACAGTAACCAGCGTAAGAGGAATCCGTCACAATTTTTCTCCATTCTTCTTCAATCCTACTTATACACTAACACCTCAAACACATACTACTCACTAAACTCACTCTTTTCACCATCCAATTTTCAAACCAACTATACCAAAACACTCATCTTTCACTTGAGAGATGATTTCATAGCTAAAAATTCTTCAAAAACAAGTTTTAATTCAGATTTGAGCAACTCAAGAACAACGGTTTCACATTTTTTAATTCTTCATTTGAGGCCGAATTGGAGTGAAATTTTTGGGGGTTTCTTCACCATTTGCATCCATAATCATCCACAAACAAGTTTGAGGTAACAAATCTTCACCAAATGTTGTCATTTGAATTTTGCCATTTATCACTTTTTTTTAATGTTTGGGTAATTTCGAATTTTTTCTCATTTTGAAGTTTGATGCTTTTTATTATGGTTATTGAGCTTATTAATGATTATTGGTGATGTTTAACTCATGAGTTTGTGATTATTTGGTGAATTTTTGCTAATTTTATGCTTAATTTGGCTTGGCGACAAAGTTGCATATTAAGTGGCCAATGTAGCATTTTAATTAACTTAGTGGGAGTTTTTGATATTCATGTAAGTAATTTAGATTACCTAATGAATGAAAAGGTGATTGGTTGAATGATTTCTTGAATTCTTAGGTAATTCTAAAAGAAAAGGTGAATTGAAGATGGCCTTAATTTATGAAATTCATAAATACACTTATAATCTCTGTAGTTCAATGATTTTTAGTATTTCATGAATTATCATGAAGGTCATTTATATTTTGATTTGGTGTGTTTGCCTCCATTTTGAGATTACTTTTGTACTTGATGGGACTTGATCATTGATGACAAAATGTATAAATGGAACTTATTTTGTTCATGATTGTGGATTTATTGTGTGAAATTAGCTTCCCTTTGCTTTGGATACTAATGCATATATTTGATTAACAAAGATTAGCTCATTTCATGTTTTTATCCCATGAACATTGTATGGTTCTACATGCTTGATCATTTTTCCTTTTTCCTTGACTTGCATGTTTTTTTCTTGTTGATTGCAACCTTTTATTTTTAAGAAATTTATTTGTTTTGATTTTGTCTTTTTCAGGGTGCAATAAGTGAACTCTCCATTCTTTCTCAAATACGATTGGAAATTCATCACATTGCCATGGATTTGGATCGCGCAAGTTATAAAGGGAGTATTTTCTTTTACTCTTTATTTATTTTCCTTTTCTCACATTGAGGACAATGTGAAGTTTAAGTGTGGGGGAAGAAATATTTGACCTTGCATTTTAATACTATGTGATGATATTTTGTGGACTTAAATGCTTAGAAATGTTGGAATTGTGTTTGAATTATTTGTCATGTGGATAATTTACGTGAAATTGGGTTTGTTGGCAGGGAGTTTTCATCCATTTATAAGGGGTCGTCAAAATTTTTCTCAAATCTTTTCCAATATTTCACTGTGGCCCAAAAAATTCCTCAAATTTTTGCATTCGTATTCAAAAAGGGCTAAATTGTTCCAACCTTAAGTGTTTGATTCTTCCAATTGTTGAAACTTTATGTGTATTTTGGAAGGTTTAGTTCTCATTTAACTTGAAAATGATTATTATGCAATTAGGATTTTTGCATTTTTGAAAGTATATTTGGTAAAGTGAGGAAAATTATGTCTATAAATTTTACATGTTTAATGAGATTTCTTTTTTTTATTTAATTTTACAAGTAAGTGATTGATATAGTCGATAAAAGTCATACTCCTCCTTTGATTATTTTTATATATTTTTCTATGAGAAAAAAAAAGAAAAAAAAAAGAAAGAGAGAAAAAGAAAAAAAAGAAAAGAAAAGAAATTAAATAAAAATTGTTCTACTCCAATTATTCTTGTACCAAGTAACTGAGGGTTGGCATCTACAAATGTCGACATTCGCGTAAAAAGGTATTCGAATTATGAGTATGCATAGCAATTTAAATAAGTGAAATGTTGAGTAACGGGGGATCTTCACCTAAAAGTGTCGATTTTCGCGTAAAAAGACATTCTCACTATTTAAGTAAAATTAGTGTAAATAAATCACTTTTAGTTGTAAAATTTTGAGAAAAAGATGATTATAGGAGGAGGAAGGCTATAAATTGACTATGTGATTTGCTTATTTGTGAAATTAAGTTAGGGTGAGAGATTAAGTTTAACTTGTTGAATTTAGGGTATAATTATCTTTCCTTTACTTGATATTATGAGTATTTAGTATAATTTGAACAATTGTATAATGATTATTTTCCAAGTCTTGAGGAATTAAATTTAACAAAAGTACATATATTATTTCACCTCTTGAATCATTGTAATTGATTATGTGTGGATTGCTTGAGGACAAGTAATGATTTAAGTGTGGGGGAGTTTGATAAGTGACTAATTTACGCAATAATTGTATGACATTTTATATTATTTTTAATCACTTTGGGTATATTATTGGAAGAAAATGAATCATTTTGGCTATAATTGGTGAAAAATGCTTTTAAGTAATTAAATGAGGTTTTTATCACTTTTTTACTTGGATTTTATGCATTTTGACAGTTTTGACACATTTTCGTATTTCAACTATAACTTGAGTTACAATGATCGGATTGAGATGATTCTTTAACCAATTTGAAGATAAGAGATAGATCTACAACTTTGGTGAAGACATCTGAATTCAGTTTGAAGGTTTTCAAAGTCAAAAAGCCGAATTACAGTAGCCAATTTCATTTGGTCGAAGCTGAAACACGGCAGTGAGCAGTCAAGGATATTTTGGTCATTTTGCAGCCTACACAGATCCAAATGAGGTGATTCTTGATGCATTGGAAAGTTAACTCAAAGCGCTACAAGTTTCATGTTTTGGTCAACAGCTAAATCAGCTTTTATCATCAAGAAAAGTTCAGTTGAAATTGATGCAAAATCGGAGCAGAGCAGGAAATTGAACAAAAGTGCACCAAAACGTCACTATAGCAATTCGGCCAGAATTTGGCCGGATTTGTGGGCTGATTTATGGCCGGATTGTAGTCAGAGAAGTTTGCTTTTTACGCGAAAAATTCAATTTCACCTCCACTAAGTCACATGTGATGCTAGACATGTGAGAAACATTCCCAACTGTAAAAGAGAGGTATAAACCTCACTTCTTGACCAACTTTCACCTTTCTATAGCCAAAACTTGCAAGATTGAAGAGTGAATAGAGAGACATACGGGAGAAACTTGGAGTGCAGAGATGTAGCTCTTGCACTTTCTAAGTAGTAGGATAGTTTAGTTTAGAATAGTGTAGCTCTTCCATTCTTGTATATTAGCTAGATTAGGATGAAAATGGAGATGAAGAAGGTGGAGTTGAAGCTCATGTGACAAGGGTTATCTCTTTTCCAACTCTTTATCTTTTGTATTGGATTCTAAGTTTAGTTGATATGCAAGTTCTGGATTTTGCGTTCAATATGCGTCTCTAAAGTTTATGCCTTGGGTTTGATTGAATTTTCTATAATTGTTAGTGTTTATTATTTGGTTATTTGATTGCAATGATTTGAACAAGTTATTTAGCACTTTGGCTCTTTAAATCATGATTAATTTGGTACCATTGATTGTGATTATCTAAGGTGTTGTTTCTGCAATGAAAATTGAGATTTAACACTAGTTCAAGAAGTGCTAAACATAGGGAGTACACTCACGAAAGTAGAAGTGCACCTATGTGGTTTTTAGTGATTCATTTCATATAATTTCACTGAAGAAATGAACTTGTAGCTAATTTCATAACCATGAGAATAGGTATGGATTAGTTATAAGTATAATTGATTCACTACGAAAGTAGGATTCAAATGCATAAGGAAATTGCACCATAACTAGCCTAGATGTAGTACTCAATGATCCAAATATAACACTTGCATGAGTAGTTAGGGATACCACAACCTAAGGAGCTTTTATTTGTTATTTTGTATAATTTCAGTAGGTTAAATTTGTTATAATTCACTGATAGTCTAAATAATAGAGAAGCTTTAATAATACCGGTAATTGTTCACTCTTCCCTGTGGGATCGACCCGATATATACTCTAAACTACTAGTTGACTTGTATGCTTGCAGTGAACGGGTGTAATTCTTTTTTTTTTTTTTTTAACTTGTACGTATATTAAAATCCCATCAAATATAATACTCCCTCCAAAATTACTTGTATTGCTTGGCATTTTAAATAATCACGCAAATATCTACAAATCAGGAGGTGGAAATACTTAAAAGATAGGAGTAAATAGATAAGCTAATGCTTAACAAATTTAATAGTTAGAGAGTTGTCTGTAACTCCTAGATCACAGTGCCTGTCATTTCATATTTTGGAAATAACAATTGTAAATGAGGGATAACTTAAAAGTTAAAGCAAATTACACCAACAAAGTAAACTCAGGAATGTAGAGACAACTTGATAGTGGAATCTACTTTAGTCTATAAACTTTAAAACAGGATACGTTAATTTTAAAAGTATAAAATTTATTCTACTTTAGTTCCTAAAATAAAAATATATCCTAATTCAGTCCCCAAAATATAAAATGTGTCCCACTTTAGTTCGTAAATTATAAAATTTATCCCATTTAAGGATAAAATCTGTCTGACTTTCTTCAAAGATTGTATTTTAAATGGGACAAATTTTATATTTTAGGGACTAAATTATCTAATTTTAAAGTTTATAAACCAAAGTGAGAATTTAGATATAGTTAAAAGGTGTAAAGTGAAACTAACCCTAATTTCATTTTAATTTGTTCTTAACATAGTAGTCAAGAGTCAAACGAACAATTTCCTCAAAATTTTGTGTTCTCTGGCTTCACAAAAGCATGTGGGTGTAATTTTAAAAATTATTTGGTTACATCAAGAGAGAACATGGTAACTCGAAAAAAAAATTATGTTTACAGTACATACCTTAACCTTAATGGAATATCTTCAGGTATTCTCCTTGGGCTTGTAGGTATTTATTGGTATAGTTGTTTTGCTCATAGAGCCCATGTATATCCTCCGCATCTACAAGATCCTCTTCTTGGGCATTTTTGAGTTTAAAGGGTTTGGCACTAGTTTCTGTGGATTTGTATGAAAAGGCAATGGATTTTGATGGAGGAAGTTTAGCTTGAAATTCTCCTTTTGATGTTTGTCATTTTTTTGTAACATAAACTGATGACGAGAAAGAATACTCTATTTCATTTCTTAGAGCATAGATCTCGAACCAGTCAAAGAATTGGATATGTTGTTTTGTTCTTTCTAGGAAACTATAGAAAGCTTCCTAGATTGCCTTTCGTGGTTCTTCTTTGATGTTTTCAAAGAACCACTATCTCTTGACTTGGTTCTTTTATGCATAGAATTGTCTTTTGAGACTCTCTTTGTCGATATGATACTTAGAAGTAAGAACTCTTAGTTCTAGCAGTGGATTGTTTGTCATGGTTGAATATGTGACAAATACAAGGAGATCTCGTTGGACTATATTTTCTAAGGAGGATTCACATTGATCTTCTAAAGCAGCTTCAGTTTGGACTGTATATCTTGCTTGAGGGATCTTTGAAGATAGATCCAAGTTGTGGAATCTGGTAGAAATGGAAGAAGTTGAGCGTCTTCCAATGTTTGGAATGTCCATACTGGTACTGGCAGAGCAAGATACCCTAAAACTCCCTGATCTATCAAATTTAATTTGAACTATCCTTGAAACTATTGTATTTTGACCTGGTATGTTAAGAACCATCTCGGGCAACATCCAGTCATCTGAAAGGGATACTTTATCCCAAGTGATTGTTCTAGAAATAGATATCATAGATTTGGTTAGATCTGTTTGGAAAAGGACTTCTTCTTCTTTTTTGGTTGCTTTCAAGGCTCCAGTGCTGAAAGTTGAGCTCATCACCTTGTATTCGATCCTATAAATAATACCAATAGGAAGAGTTCCAAATTTTGTTTTATAGTTAGCTGTTTTGACGTTTAAAGTTAGTGCATCTAAAATGTTTCTATTACGGAGAGATACTGTGAAGTTTGGGAAGCAATCAAAATATATTGATCCTTCACATAGGCTTATTTCAGCGATTCCCAGTAGGGAGTCATTGAAGTTTAGGAATCTATAGTCTCGGAGACAAAGGAGTAAAGATGTGTCGAGTCCCTCCCCTTGTCAATGGTTTAGCTGCAATTTGTACAAGTCCAAAATGGATATTGTTGTATTTTTTTTAAGACTTTCAATGATTTTCTTTGATAAAAGTTTGATTTCTTCATGGTCAACATTTTGAGCAATTGTTTGTTCAACTATTTTAATTGTATAATCAGACGTGATTTTCCATCGTTTACTACTTTGATATATTTCATGTTCTTGATACCTAGGAATTTCCTAGTCATCTATTTCTTGATTAATATCTTGTATGTTTATTTCTTCCTTTAAACAAGTGTTTGAAGAAGAGATGTTTGAAGAAATATAGTTTTTAGAGCTAAATCTAAAGATCGAAACTGTAAAAATAGATTAATAAAAATTAAACAGGTAAGCAGAAAACAAAGTTAATTAATAGAGAAGAATCACAGATAAGTAGGATTTCCCTTCCCCTTGGTACAAATCCTTTTGGATCCATGAGGGACAAATGTATAATTTAGACAATTTATAATATAGATAGTATGGATTTAAGAGATCAAATTTGAACTTTAAAACAACTCATCGCCTTGGGTACTATCATTCTCTGAGAACGTCCTTAAATCTACAGGTCTTACTACTAGGACCTCTCTCAAAGGTTCCAAAAACTTGCTGTTTGTCAGCAAGATCTGAACTCGTAGATACATACTAATAGCATCGTAACATATTAAGTAACACACTCATCATCTCACTTCCCCCTTTGGCTTTGATACTAGAGTGGGGCGAGGTATGTATATATATATGTGTATGTGTGTGTGTGTGTGTGTATGTATGTGTGTGTATATGTCTGTGTGTATATTTTACATGATCTCCCTTCTTGATAAACCTACTGTGCAAATGAAAGGAAAAAATTGTAAATGTGTTAATATTAATTAGTTGTAATTGATGACTGTAAGAAGAAAAATAAAAAGGATGATCACTTTAATTGTTGTCATGCAAAAATTATTATGACAATATAGCAGTTCATAACGAATGATCTGAAACAATGAAGGAGCAATAAGTAGGAACCTTCTAACCCATTAACCGTCGGGACTTTTTTTCTCCTTTTTTGGTATGTGAGAGGTATTGAATCAAGGATCTCCTACTTATAATCGGAGTCTCACTATCCGATCCAATCCTTCTCCAGACAAGACTCTGTGTTTTCAAACTCGGACCGGACCGGCTGGTCCAACCGGTCGAACCAAGAACAGGCCAAGTGTCCGGTCCGAGTACTCTAAAAAATCGGATGTATAAAACTCGGTCAAACCCGATCAAAAATCGGATTTGACCGGCAAACCAAATGAACCGGGGTGATATCAAAGCTTCCAGTCCACTAAGAGGAAATTCGCATTTCAATCAAGGCTGGCTTGCAAGTACGAACTGTGGAAATTCTGGTTGGCCCGATGGAAAGATATAATGGCAGCATTCTTAATTGAAGCATACACTTGACATGGCATGCGCAGTTGAGACTTCAGCCTCAGTCCTACAGCCCAATTTTTTTTTTTAAAGGTCAAAGTGTTTTTAATATTATGTTTTGGCCCCTAGATTGTTAAAAATTATTAATATATCTCAAATATTTCATATTTTATAAATATTATCCTAAAGTTTGGTGTTATTTTTCAATCAAATCTATAATTTTAATTCTAAACTTCTTAATGTTCATTGAATAGTATAAATTGCTACTTGATCATTCTAATTTCTTGTTAAATATATTTGAAATATTAAATATATATGAATATACATTTATTAATATTAACATGTTCTTAAGTATTTTTTACATATAATATTTTAAATTTTAAATAATTTTTATTTATGACATCATCCGGTTCAACCCCGATCGACTCGATTGAACACATTGACCCCTGACCACTGAGCTCGACCAAGTCGATGACTGGTCCGAGTTTGAAAACATAGACAAGGCTTTACCAAATGATTAGTTCTTGCATTCATCTAAATGGCTTTGCAAGGTCAATGAAAAGAAAATAACCGGAAAGAAGCATGAATGAATTATTAGAAATAATCAAATTGCAGCAAAATAGCAACCTTCTTACCCATTCAATGCCTTATAGGGCCCTCAAAGGTGAAAAAATAAAGTAAAGAAAACATACTCTACTCTAATTTATTTCCTCCCAAACACCAATATAATAAAAGTCATAAGCTGTCTTGCCAGCATGTCCCAACCATTAGGCCTTGGTCCAATGGTCAGGAAGAACCCCTTTAAAATTCTTCCATACATTAAAGGGTGCAATGGTGCATTTGTCTAGTGGTTCACCCCTAACCCCTATACAAGTCTTTTTAGCTCCCCAATAGAGTAGGAGTAGGTTAAATAATTGCCATTGCTAGCCAAAAAAAAAAAAAGTCTTACCAGCATATCCCAAAATCACAAGTTTCCACCTTTTGCTACCACCAATAAGTGGCTTGATCAAATAATCAACACCTGGAATCTAGCAAAAAAAATAGTTTATCAGCTGATAGGGATCGAGTTGGTTTGCAGATTCAAGTCTATAAAGATCAAGTATGGATTCATGATAAATCAATTGAATAAAACAATTTATGTGAATCAATAAACAACGAATTCATGAAAGAGTCATCTCTATTGGGGGGTTTGGCAATTGGGTAAATACCCGATGCGTGTATTTCGCTGGACCAGGGAGTTTCATGTGCATAGAGAGTCATCTCTGGTACCAGTTTGGGTGGATCTTCCAAATTTACCTATTCATTACTTTGATAAACATTCTTTGTTCTCCATACTTTCTCCTGTAGGAAGGCCATTGTTCTTGGATTCGGCAACGGCTGCTGGGACACATCCTAGTGTGGCCAGGGTGTATGTGGAGATTGATGTAGCGAGGCATGTTGTGCCGAGGATCTGGGTAGCTGTTGAAGGGGAATCAAGTTTTTGGCAAAAAATTGTACCAAAGAATATGCCACCGTATTGTTCTTGTTGCTGGAGATTGGGTCATTTGTCTGTGGACTGCAAGAAGAACTTGACTGAGGTATAATATCGTCATCAGTATAACCAAACCAAGTGTCTGCAGCATAGTTTACAGTTACACGGGAACAATGACTTTATGGCAGCTAGTAAACCTATGTGTAACACGCATTCTAATGGGAAAACTCTTGAGGAAATGCCATTAACTGGTGCGGTTGAGGATGAAGGGACCTCAACAGGTGCAAGGGTGAAGTTTGTTTAATTTGCTCAGCTAGACGAGGAAGGGAAAACAATTGACACTGATATGGGATTACAAACAGAAGCATCTAATGGGAACAATAAGTTCGTGGTAGCTCGTACACCTGTGCGCAACACACTTATTAATGGGAAAGCTTTTGAGGATGCGACATTACCTGGTGCGGTTGAGGATGAAGGGACCACAACAGTTGCAATGGCGAAGTCAGCTCGACCTGATCAGCTAGCCAAGGAAGGACAAACAATTGTTGCCGAAGAGTGCGATGCTGATGTGGGACACCAAACAGAAACTTTGGATGTTGATGCACATTGACAGCTTGCTTCGAATGATGGAATGGAGATTGCAACCAATCTGAACGTTGTCCACGACCATGATTGTAAAGGGTCCCAGACGATAGTGGAGCACATTTTGGGAGACGTCCAACAGCAAATGGCCGACACCACTAATAAGGTAAATCAAAAGGCTTATAATGACAATAGCCATGAGTGTGAGGGGTCCAAATCAATTGAGACACAAGATTTGGGAGGTGAACATCATCACAAGGCCGATACCACTGAACTAAACAATCTTTATGTCGATTTGAGTGGGGTTGAGACTAAGGATTCCACATCAAATGCGGTTCATGAAGTTGTCTTGCCAACTAGTGCAGGAAGCTTATCTCCACAACTGGTTGTACCACGTGACAAGTCCCTGGAACCATCAATACATCCTTTAAACATTGACCAATCTGTAGTCGTTGACAAGAATTGTCGACAAGTGAGGGGTAAGGGTGTGCAGGTCTGTGTGCCATCCGACAGACAGCTACGGTCAACAACATCATACCAGAACTCATTCCAGGTTCTTTATTATGATTAGTGCTATATTTTGAAATATTAGAGGGGTAGCTAAAGCCCCTAATCTAAGAAGATTGATTAAATTAGTACGATTTTACCATGTTCAATTTGTTGTGATTTGTGAACCATAATTAGACGTGTCTAAAATTGAGTCCATCCGTCTAAGAATATTATTTGATTATGCCTTTGTTAATTGCTCGGGGTGATATTTGGGTATTCTATAGAAGTCCTTTTGTATGTTCCATTGTTGGTAATTCGGATCAGCATATTTCTACACATGTTCAGAATACGTTACTATCTAGTCCAATTATCATGTCTTTTGTCCATGCAAAGTGTTTAGTGGAGGAGCGCCGAGAGCTATGATGCAACTTATTAAATGATAAGCCAATCTCTCTTCCTTGGTGTATTGGGGGTGAATTTAATGTGATTTTAGCACCTCATGAAAAAAGTGGGGGGCGTCCATTTGCTATAGTGGAGAGGATGGATTTCATGTATTTCATGGAGGAGGCTGGGGTTTTTGATATAGGTTTCTCAGGAGCTAGCTTCACCTGGTCTAATAATCGAAGAGGTAGAGTCCGGGTTTCAAAGAGGTTGGATAGGTTTCTAGTTAATGGGGCGTGCTTGGATATTTCCGATGTAATTTCTGTGATTCACCTGGCAAGACATCCTTTGGATCATGCACCGTTGAAGATTTCTTTTGCGATTCAATCAGATAATAAGCCGCGGCCTTTTCGATTTTGAATATCTGGACTACCAAACCCGAACTCTTGGAGGTTATTCGCCAGACTTGGAATCAATATGTGGTTGGTTCTCCGTTGCATGTACTGTGCTCTAAATTATTGACAACGAGGAGGGCTATTCAGGCATGGAATAAGCAACACTTTGGGAATATATTTGATGCTGTGCGATCTGCGGAAATGGCAATCCAACGGGTAGAGCAAGCTGTGGATCAAGACGTCTCGGAGGAATGTCATGTTCAGCTTAGCAAGGCTCAGGCAGAATTACGACATGCTCTGTCAATTGAAGAGCAATTCTGGAGCCAAAAAGCCAGAATAAAATGGCTTACACAGGGAGATCCTAACTCAAGGTATTTCCATGCGGTAGTTAGGTAGAGACGAGCTCAAGGAATGATACACCGCATCAAAAAGTCCAACGGTGTTTGGGTGGACACGAATGCTGATATAGCAACTGAGGCAATAACATATTTCTCAGATCTTTTCATGGGCTCTTTGGAGTCATTTTCTGATATGTTGCATCTAATTCCACCCATCATCTCGGAAGAGGACAATGACAAATTGAAGGAATTGCCTTCGATTGAGGAGGTCTATCGAGTCGTGAGGTCAATGGATGGGGATAGTGCTGCAGGCCCAGAGGGATTCACTGGCAAATTCTTTACATTCGCATGGCAAGTTGTTGCCCAAGATGTTTACAATGCGATACTCAACTTTTTTTGTGGGGCAGAGTTATCTCGATTCATCACCTCTACCTCTATTGTGCTAATTCCGAATGTTATTCTTGGTTCTGATGATCACAAAAGTTTGTTTATACAGACCAAGAAAGTGAACACTTTGATCTGGTCTGTTGGAACAAAGAAAGCATATGTTCGTTTATCTCCTGACTACGTTGCTTTGGATGTGGCAAACAAGATTGGAATAATATGAATGAATTTAGTCATTGTTTTGTTTTCGATCAAAGATATTGTCTTTTAAGTATGTCTAGTTTGTCATTCTTGGTACTTTGAAATATTTGTCTAACCTTCCTCAAATACAAGTGTTTTTTGTCTATCCAAGAATCAGGTTCAAATATGTCATGAAATGTAAAACAACCAAAATGAGAAGCAAAAACAGGACAATCAGGTCGGACGGCCGAAAGGAAACTGTCGGACGTCCGAAAAGATAAAGAACATCAGGAAGGAAGCACCGTCGGACGCTCACATGGAAGCATCGGACGTCCGGAAGGATCGGACGCTTGCCATCGGACGCTAATCAACCGCATCGGACGTCCGAAAAATTCCAAGATAACTTGCTAGCTCTCGGCCCAAGGTCGGACGCTGTGCTGTCGGACGACAAAGAACTTATCGGACGTCCGAACCTCAACTTGGCTATCATCGGACGATTGGTTCGGACGATGATTCGATCGTCGGACGTCCGACAGCCCCAACGGCTAGTTGACTCTTCAGCTGCCTTCTATCCGTTGGAAGCATTGATGAAGCCCATTTCTGGATCCCTTTAAAATCAAACTGGTCTGAACGAAGTAGGGACTTTTGCTCACTTTGTTTACAAGTTCTCAAGAGATATTTTAGCTAGAAAATAGTCTCCAAAGCAGATTTGTATTAAAATGGTGTGAATTTCTGTTGAGCATTTCTTTTGTGGTTGAAAGGATCTTTAGTGTAGCTTTGTTGAGGGTTTTTTGAGTGATTGTAAAACTTCCTAGCTTGACTAAGTGAGGCTTAGGGCAAGGAGGAAGAGCTCCCTCCATTGTACATCTAGTTGATCTTCGTTCATCAAAGAGAAGTTGCTCTTCCTAGTGTTTGGTCTTCAAGTTTGGGTAAAGCTTGGTAGACACTTGGTTTGTTTCTCTATTTTATATTTCTGTTTAATAAAATCTTCATTGCTTATCTATACTTGCTTCTCTGATTAATATTGCTATTGTCTTCTAATCTACTTGATTGATCATTACTAAAAAGGTAGGTAAATTTTCATTAAAGAAAAAGTGCTTAAACTTGGTTAAGATTTTAATCAACCAATTCACCCCCCCTCTTGGTTGTCTGTGGGACTTACAATTGGTATCAGAGCTTGGTCTCCTTGAGATTAAGCTCTAACGGCTTGGAGTAAAGATGACAACCAGTCATGCTATGTTTGTTGAGGGGCAATCTGTTACTAGGCCTCCCATGTTCAGTGGCTCTAACTATGTTAGCTGGAAAGAACGAATGATTATCTTTTTGCAATCTATCGATATTGAACTATGGTTTATTGTGAGTGAAGGACCGCATGAAGCTAACTTTCTTGATGCAGATACAGGGTTGCTTCGGCCAAAAATAAGAGTTGAAATGAATGCTCAAGATAGGACTAACCTCACATTGAATGCCAAGGCCATGAATGTTATTTATAGTGCCCTAGATTCAAATGAATCAATCAGAGTAAAAGGCTGCAAATCGGCTAAAGAAATGTGGGATAAACTAAGAGAAATCCATGAGGGTGGTGACAATGTGAAAGAACAGAAAAAGGCCATCTTGGTCACGAAATATGAATCATTTAAAATTGAACCTCTTGAGGATATTGACAAAATGTATTGCAGGTTCACTGACTTGATCAAAGATCTCGAGGCGTTGGGCAAAGAGTACATCTTGGGAGAGAAGAACAGGAAAATTCTCAATGCCTTGGGCAAAGAATGGGAAAATAAAGTGACAGCAATAGAGGAGGCCAAGGATTTAAGTTCTGTGCCTATTGAATCTATCATTAACTCAGTAACCACTTATGAGTTGAAACTGAAATCTAAAGTGCAGGAGGAAGAGGATGCTAGAGCAAAGAGAAACATTGCTCTAAAGACTACTCAAGGTGAAGATGATTCTGCTCATCTGGATGATGAAGACTCGGATGGTGATGATAATGATCTTGCTCTCATCACCAGAGGCTTCAAAAGAATCCTGAATAAAAGAAAGTTTAGAAGGGGAGGACCTAGCAATCAATTCCAGAATCAGCCATCTATCGCAAAGTATAAAGGTAAACAAGATTTCAACAAGAAACAGTTGGACAAATGCTTCGAATGTGGACAGATTGGACATTATGCAAACGAATGCCCCATGAAGAAGATGAAAGATGGAAAAGCTGATCGAAAGCCAAGATTCAACAATTTTCAGATTACTTGGAATGAATGCAACTCCGAAGGGGAAGTTGAAGAAGAAGAAGAATCTGCTCAAATGGCCTTCATGGCTATTGGAAATAATGAGGTAACCTCCACACACTCTCAATCTGAAAGTGATAATGATGAAGATGATGATCTTGAATCTTTTGTTGAAAAACTGCATAATGCCTTGAAGGAATCCTATGATAAAAACAAGCAGTTAAAACAGAAAATGGCTTTTCTCATTCAAGAAAATGCAAGTCTTTTTCAACAAAATAAACAACTAAAGACCGACAATGAAAGTCTAGTAAGAGCTGGATGTAATGTTCAAGATGAGCTTGATAGAAAGACAAATATTTGTGAAATGCTGAAGGAAAGACATGGTGATTTGAAAAAAAGGATGGACAGCTTGGATGAGAATTTGAAAGCAAGAAAGCAGGAGTTTAACAAAAGAAACATGTTATCTACACATCCTACTACTTTTCAAAGAACATTTGCACACAACAAAATTGCACATGGTTTCACAACATATAGAAGAGGTGAATTAAGATATGTCAAACCAGTACATGTTAAGGACTCTTCCATTATGTGTGTTTTTTGTTGTCAAAGAGGGCATTTGAAAAGTAATTGCTATGTGAAAAGAAATCTGAACAAAGGGATGAAGTGCATGTGGTTAGTTAGATACAATGCTAACTATTATGGACCCAAAAATTAAAAAGGGTACCAAACACGTTATCTTTTCAGGATAAAGGATCAAACAAGTCAAAATGGTTTATTGATAGCGGCTGCTCAAGGCACATGACCGGTGATCCTTCCTTGTTCATAAAGCTGAAATCAAAATCAAGTGGAAAGGTAACATTTGGTGATGATGTGAAAGCTAAGACAATTGGAATAGGTGATGTTGGTAAGGATGGTGAAACTTTTGTTCATAATGTGCTCTTGGTTGATAACTTAGGTTATAACTTGCTTAGTGTTAGTCAACTGTGTGATAAAGACTTGTATGTGTTATTTAAAAAGTATGAATGCATTGTACTTGATTCCAAATATAATGTTGTGTTCAAAGGTAAGAGGTTTAATGACATATATATTGTGATTCTTGATAAAGTTGATTCTTCTAGCTTAAAATGTCTTAAAGCTTCAAATGAAGATTCTTGGTTGTGGCATAGAAGACTTTGTCATTTTAACATGGATTTACTAAAGGAAATTTCGAAAAAGGAGTTGGTTAGAGGCTTGCCAAAAATTAGTTTTGATAAGGACAAAATATGTGATGCATGTCAATTTGGGAAGCAAACTAAAATTTCTTTTAAACCAAAAATGTGTGTATCTACTTCAAAACCTTTGGAACTCTTGCATCTTGATTTATTTGGTCCCACTCAAATCACTAGCTTGGGAGGTAAAAAATATTGTTTTGTAATTGTTGATGATTATTCCAGATACACTTGGGTGATATTTCTTGCTCATAAAGATGATGCCTTCAAGAATTTTACTTCAATGTTTGCTAAAGTGCAAAATCTGCTTGGGTTAAAAATTGTTAGGATTAGAAGTGATAATGGGACTGAATTCAAGTATTGTGGTTTTCCAGAATTTTGTGATCATAATGGTATAACACATGAGTTTTCTATTGCAAGGACTCCACAGCAAAATGGTGTTGTAGAAAGGAAAAACAGGACTCTCCAAGAGGCTGCTAGAACTATGTTGAATGAATGTAGGTTGCCTAAATATCTTTGGGCGGAAGCGGTAAACACTGCATGTTATGTGATGAATAGAATACTCTTGAGACCTATTTTAAAGAAAACTCCTTATGAGCTGATTTTTGATAAGAAACCTACGGTTGGTTATTTCAAAGTATTTGGTTGTAAATGTTTTATTTTGAATCTAAAGGAACATCTTGGTAAGTTTGACAAAAAATCTGATGAAGGAATATTTTTGGGGTATTGTGAGAATAAAAGAGGATATAGAGTTTTTAATAGAAGGACACTTGTGATTGAAGAAGCTATACATATAACATTTGATGAAGCCAATGATGATAATTCCAAAAGTTTGTGTGAGGATGATGATGTAGGTGTTCGAGAAGGAATGGAAAAGCTATCAATTGGAAATGAAGGAAGTTCTGAACCAGCAGCAACTGAAATGGAAAATGAAGTTCATAATGATCAAGAAGAGGAAGATGAAGACAAAAATGATGATCTACTCAAAGATCTTCCCAAGGCTTGGAAATTCAACCAAAATCATCCAAAAGAGCTTATAATTGGTGATCCATCCGAGAAGGTAAACACTCGTTCCTCATCCAGAAAATTGATTGATAATTTTGCTTTAGTTTCTCTTTTTGAACCCAAAAATATCAATGATGCTTTAAAGGATGAAAATTGGATTTTGGCTATGCAAGAGGAACTTAATCAATTTGAGAGAAATGAAATTTGGACACTTGTTGATAGACCTCAAAATCAACCTATCATTGGCACAAAGTGGATTTTTAGAAATAAGTTGGATGATAAAGGTGTTGTTGTAAGAAATAAAGCCAGATTAGTTGCTAAAGGATATGCACAAGAAGAAGGAATAGATTTTGATGAAACATTTGCTCCCGTAGCAAGATTAGAATCTATTAGAATGCTTCTTGCTTTTGCTTGCTTCAAAGGTTTCAAATTGTTTCAAATGGATGTTAAAAGTGCCTTTTTAAATGGTTTTATTGATCAAGAAGTGTATGTGGATCAACCCCCAGGTTTTGAAAATACAAAATTTCCAAGTCATGTGTTTAAACTTTCTAAAGCTTTATATGGTTTAAAACAGGCTCCAAGAGCTTGGTATGAAAGATTAAGTGGGTTCTTGATTGAAAAAGGTTTCAAAAGAGGTATTGTGGACACCACACTTTTTACTAAGCATGTGTTGAATGACCTTCTCATTGTGCAAATATATGTTGATGATATTATCTTTGGTGCTACTAATGAGTATCTATGTAAGGAGTTTTCCACCACTATGCAAAATGAATTTGAAATGAGTATGATGGGAGAATTAAATTTCTTCCTTGGACTTCAAATACATCAAACTCTTGAGGGAATCTTTATCAATCAAGCAAAGTATACCAAGGAATTACTGAAAAGGTTTGGCATGGAGGACTCAAAGCAAGTTGGAACTCCAATGTGCACTTCTACAAAGCTTGACAAAGATGAAGAAGGTAATCATGTGGATGAAAAGCATTATAGAGGTATGATCGGAAGTTTACTCTATTTAACTGCAAGTAGACCTGATATTATGTTTGCAGTTTGCTTGTGTGCTAGATTTCAATCGTGTCCAAAAGAATCACATTTGAATGCTGTAAAAAGAATTTTTAGGTATTTGAAAGGTACATTAGACTATGGTCTTTGGTATGCTAAATCCAGTGAGTTTGCACTATATGGTTATTCGGATGCTGATTTTGGAGGGTGTCGTGTAGATAGAAAGAGTACTAGTGGATCTTGTCACTTTCTTGGAAATTCTTTAGTCTCTTGGTTTAGCAAGAAACAAAATGTAATCTCATTGTCTACAACCGAAGCAGAATATATTGCCGCTAGTGCATGTTGTGCTCAACTTTTATGGATGAAGCATACCCTGAATGACTATGGATTGTTGTATGACTGCATGCCTGTATTCTGTGATAATACTAGTGCTATAAATTTGACCAAAAATCCTATTCAGCATTCTAGGACAAAGCATATTGAAATAAAGCACCACTTTATTCGTGATCTTGTTCAAAAAGGTGAAATTTGTGTAAATTATGTTAGTTCTAAAGATCAATTTGCTGATATTTTTACAAAAGCTTTGCCATTAGATCAATTCATTCATCTAAGATCAAAATTAGGAATGTTCGAAAAATCATCATAAATTTTTCATTGCCTTCGGACGTCCGAAAGAGGATGAACGGACGTCCGATGATGTTCTTCAGCCATTTTCCAGATTGCACCTGTTCGGACGCAGCTGTCGGACGCACAACTTCGTTCGGCCGTCCGACAGTGCAACGGCTCATTTTTTAAAATAACTTTCTTCCTTATTTGCTTCAGTCTCTTCCTATTCTATCTCCTCTCGGACGAAAACCCTCTCTTCTCTCACTCTCAAATTCGTACCATTCTGTAGCTACCATTCCCAAATTGACTCAACCAAAACATTTCCCCATCGTTTGCGTTTCATTTCTCCTGATCACTTCACCAAACTGAGTAACACTTCGCAAATCCCCAAATTTTCCTCACAACCCTACTCTTGCATAACCGCTCTGTAAAATCTCGTTCAAGGTGTTTTTGTCCCAAAATTTCTGTGCGATTCATTTCCCTACTGTTGTGTGCATCATTTGCATCCTCCATTCCACACATTTAGAACAATGGTGAATCTAAGGGGAGGAAAAGTTACTGCCGGACGCAAGCATCCACTCAGGGATGAGGATGAGAATCTTCCTACTGTCAAACGGACATCCAAACGCTTCAAAAGGGGAGCTATCAAGGGTCAAATGTCACGACCTACTCCACAACCCACTTCTCAACCAGAATCTGGACAGGGGACCTCTTCTCAACCGCCTCCTAAATCAGTCCCTCTCCCTCCATTCTTTGATGATGCTGCGAAAGACAAATACGCCTGGATATCTCAGAAGGGTGTCATCCCTCAAAGAACTGTAAACCCCTCTGAATTTCGTTCCATAGGATTAGAATCCATTCTAAGTCTATTTGATTTCCAGAAATGGTCGCATCTCATTTCCATGCCCAATGTCTACTATCCTGATATGCTGCATCAATTTTTTGCTAATCTTAGGAAAGGAACTGACCAAACTGAGATCATGTCTAGGGTAAATGGGGTAGACCTAATCTTTGATTCTGATACTGTGAATTCCATTTTAAAGACTACCATTGAACGTTTGTGCAAAGATAAGGTTGCTAATTTCTTTTCTTATGAAGAGCTTCCTACTGCTGCAAATCATTTTGATGGGACAAAAATGTTAACTTATTTCAAAAGAAGATTTTCTTCACCTGCTGATGCTAAGTTGAATGATTTGGCTCCTGTGAATTTGATTGCCTTTTCTATCATTTCAAACTTGCTTGTGCCCACTGATGGCCATAGAACTGATGCAAACAAAATGGAGCTGTATCTTTTTTACTGTTTTCGAGAAAAAATTCGGATTGATTTTGGCTTTGTCATGTGCAAGTTTTTACTTCGTTATGCTACTGACTCTCGAAGAAAACTATCCTATGGGAAGTTTCTTCAAAAGATTTTTGAATTTTACAAAGTTCCAATTCTAGGTGTTTGTCCCAAAGAAGCATCTTCTTATGCTTTTACCAGAGCATATTTTGAAAGGAAAAATCTTATTTTTAAAGATAATCTGTGGGCATATAAGGGGGCATCATCTAGTGAACAAAGATCTAAGACTGTACATGATTCTTCACCCATTTCACTCACTCCCATTCACCCTAGGAAGTCTACCACTAAAGCATCTTCCTCTTCCAGTAATGAGGTAATTGAGCTTCTTCATGAACTCAAACAGCATGTTCTTCTTCTAGAACATGGCCTAATGCTCACCATGTCTTCTGAGCAACAAGCTGCCTTTCTTGATAAAAAGAACCTTCTTTTTCCTCCACCTGTGGTTGAGGAAGTCTCACATGACAAAGAACCTCGAACCACTGATCCAGGTTCATCAGTTCCAGATCCGAATCCATCAACTCCTGTGACTCCTCATGGCCCTTCCACATCAGACAAAGGCAAGGCACCAATTGAAGAAGCTACTGAAGATGATGAAGAAACTGATGAGGAAGACCTCTCTCAATATCAGCTCTCTCGGAGGACTCCTGGATCCACTTAGTTCATCATTTAGGACATTTGCATTCTGTTTGTCTCTTTTATGTGTTTGTGGTATTCAACAATGAATATGTATTGTAATGGATATTTTAAGTTTCTTTTGGTATGATCTGGTGGATGTTTAAGTACTGTTTTGATGAATGTCTAAATATTTTGATGAATGATTGTCTATTCTGCTTGTGTGAATGTAATGAATTTGTGGATTGTATGATTGTCTATTGAATATGATTGTCTATTTTAAGTACTGTTTTGATGGATGTGTTGGATGGTGTCACCAGGATGTTGATTTGTGAACTTGTGTAAATTTGTGACTGTGTGGATGACAAAAAGGGATGTTGATGTTGATGTGATTGGTTGCCCTTTTGTGATGACAAAAAGGGGGAGATGGTATAATGATTGGATTGAGTGATGATTGGTGATTGATGATTAGTGATGTTAGGATATGTTGGAATTGATTGTTTAAATTTGGATTGGCTGATATGCTAAATTGTTTAATGTTTAATTGTTTAACTCGGTTGGGCAGCCAAGTGAGGGGGAGTTTTTCAAAATTTTTAAATTTTAGGATTCACTAAGACAGGGGGAGTTTTCATCTCAATCATCAATTTCATTTCAAACTTTTGTTTTGTCATCATCAAAAAGGGGGAGAATGTTATTCTTGGTTCTGATGATCACAAAAGTTTGTTTATACAGACCAAGAAAGTGAACACTTTGATCTGGTCTGTTGGAACAAAGAAAGCATATGTTCGTTTATCTCCTGACTACGTTGCTTTGGATGTGGCAAACAAGATTGGAATAATATGAATGAATTTAGTCATTGTTTTGTTTTCGATCAAAGATATTGTCTTTTAAGTATGTCTAGTTTGTCATTCTTGGTACTTTGAAATATTTGTCTAACCTTCCTCAAATACAAGTGTATTTTGTCTATCCAAGAATCAGGTTCAAATATGTCATGAAATGTAAAACAACCAAAATGAGAAGCAAAAACAGGACAATCAGGTCGGACGGCCGAAAGGAAACTGTCGGACGTCCGAAAAGATAAAGAACATCAGGAAGGAAGCACCGTCGGACGCTCACATGGAAGCATCGGACGTCCGGAAGGATCGGACGCTTGCCATCGGACGCTAATCAACCGCATCGGACGTCCGAAAAATTCCAAGATAACTTGCTAGCTCTCGGCCCAAGGTCGGACGCTGTGCTGTCGGACGACAAAGAACTTATCGGACGTCCGAACCTCAACTTGGCTATCATCGGACGATTGGTTCGGACGATGATTCGATCGTCGGACGTCCGACAGCCCCAACGGCTAGTTGACTCTTCAGCTGCCTTCTATCCGTTGGAAGCATTGATGAAGCCCATTTCTGGATCCCTTTAAAATCAAACTGGTCTGAACGAAGTAGGGACTTTTGCTCACTTTGTTTACAAGTTCTCAAGAGATATTTTAGCTAGAAAATAGTCTCCAAAGCAGATTTGTATTAAAGTGGTGTGAATTTCTGTTGAGCATTTCTTTTGTGGTTGAAAGGATCTTTAGTGTAGCTTTGTTGAGGGTTTTCTGAGTGATTGTAAAACTTCCTAGCTTGACTAAGTGAGGCTTAGGGCAAGGAGGAAGAGCTCCCTCCATTGTACATCTAGTTGATCTTCGTTCATCAAAGAGAAGTTGCTCTTCCTAGTGTTTGGTCTTCAAGTTTGGGTAAAGCTTGGTAGACACTTGGTTTGTTTCTCTATTTTATATTTCTGTTTAATAAAATCTTCATTGCTTATCTATACTTGCTTCTCTGATTAATATTGCTATTGTCTTCTAATCTACTTGGTTGATCATTACTAAAAAGGTAGGTAAATTTTCATTAAAGAAAAAGTGCTTAAACTTGGTTAAGATTTTAATCAACCAATTCACCCCCCCTCTTGGTTGTCTGTGGGACTTACACATACGTTATTTAGGATTCCCACTCTACTTCGGAAGGTGTAAATCATCATATTTTGGGGAAGTGTGTCAGTCTATCCTAGGGAGAATTATGTCATAGAAATCAAGGATGCTTTCCTTTGGAGGCAAGATAGTTCTAATCAAATATGTGTTAGCATCGATGCCCATGCATCTGCTATCAGCAGCGATTATCCCGACTAAGGTATTTAGAACTATAGAAAAGGCCTTTTCGACCTTCCTATAGGGGTCATCACCCGAGAAATCCAAGTTTCATTGGATACGGTGGCCTCAGATGTGCTATCCAGTAGAGGAGGGAGGAGTCGACTCTCGAAGGCTACATGACGTCGATACAGCCTTCTCATTCAAGCTTTGGTGGAACTTCAGAAAAGGGTTGTCGTTATGGGCTAAGTTCATGAAAGCAAAGTATTGCAGACGACTCCACCCCTGTCAACTAGAAATCAGAGCAATGGACTCGGCACTCTAGAGAAGGATGGTTAATGTGAGTCGACAAGTGGAGCTCTCTATGTTATGGGTTGTCAAAGACGGAGCATGTCATTTTTGGTACGATAATTGGTTGGGGGTGGTGTTTTGTTCCTCCGAGCGATGGTTGTCCCAAACTTGTCGTTCGGCAATTTCATCATCAATGGACACTGGGATGCGAATCTGTTATGTCAGTCACTGCCACGCGAAATGGTGCCCTCCATTTTAGACCACCTGGTCCCGGAAGAGGGGGGTGAAGCTGAAGTCATCTGGATGCCCACGACTTCTGGAAATTTCTCTCTAGCTTCAGCTTTTCAGGATATTAGGCAAGCCCGCAACACTTCAATGGTGTTTGATAGAATCTGGCATCCCCGTCTTCCTTTCAAAGTCTCATTCTTCATGTTGCGATTGTTGCTGGGGAGGCTGCCGATACTGGATAGGTTACGTAACCTTGGTTTTCATCTACACTCAAAGTGTTTTTGTTGCCAATCGGCGTCTGAGAAGTCAATCGAGCATTTATTCTCCAATGGCAATATAGCGTCAACAGTTTGGAATTATTTTGGAGCTTCATGTGGATTCCAATTACTAGGGTCATCTTTGTGGCCCCGCATAGTGTGTTGGTGGTTGACTTCATATGATTATGAGATACGACGGTTTATTGGACACCTTCTTCCTAGTGTAATATGTTGACATATTTGGAAGGCAAGAAATAAAGCAATATTTGATGATGTCCAGATGCAGTCGACTGTTATTTGTCATGCCATTTTCTCTGAAATCCAATCTATGGTGGGGGTTCATTTTAAACAAGTGGTCCGAGTACAGTCATTTTATCATTTGTATGATTGGCCGAACTCATCTGATGCTCAGATTACATACAAACTTATTCGATGGGAAACGAAGGAATCTGGTCGGTTCACACTTAATACGGATGGATGTTCTAAGGGTAATCCAGAAGTGGGTGGAAGCAGTGGAATTCTTCGGGATTCAAATGGCCTACCTTTGATTGGCTTTTCGGCATATCTTGGGAAAACTACATGTCTCTGTGCAGAGGCTCGTGCCCTCCTTATTGGTCTTCAAACACGTGCACATAGGGGTTTTGGGAATCTCTATGTGCAATCTGATTCTTTGATATTAATTGGAATTCTTCAGCATCGCATTCACTGCCCCTGGCACATTCGACGGGTGATTAGGCAGATTTGGCAATTTATGGAAGACCTGGATCGTTTTTCCTATTGCTATAGGGAAGCTAACACGGTGGTTGATGTGTTGTCCAATGTGGGCTTATCTCATCCAGAGTAGCAAGTCAAGATATACGAGACCTTTAATACATTTCCACGTATGGCTCGTGGGGCAATTCGCCTTGATAGGCTTGGAATGCCTTCAATTCGGAAAATTAGGTGTATGTAAAAGTGTGTTCTTCATTATATCCTTTAAATAAAAATGATTTGTTCTCCGTATTGGACTGAGCCTTGGGATTTTGTGGGGGATTTTGTGGGGGTGATCTACGGCTGATGAAATGGAAGTTGAGAAGCATAGGAAAAGAAGAAGGACAGGCAGCAATTGAGATAATAGCCTGCCAAGAAAATCCATGGCCAATGAATTTGAGTTTCTTGGTAGAGTTTTGATTTTTTGTGTACTTTTTTCAGTTTACGATGTTCCCAAGTTCCAACTTGTTGATTTATATAGAGATATATGCTTAGAGCAAAAAAAAAAAAAAAAAAGAATTCATGAAAGATCTATCTGGTTTTTCAAAACATTTTATCGGCTAATACAAAAGAATTGTTTCAAGAAATTCTAAACATTAATCAACCGTCTCGAGTTTTTGGCAAAAAAAAATTTTAACAGGAAGAAGAAAACCCAAAAAAGCAATCTGTGCACCTCTGAACTTGAATGCTAAATAAACATCATGGGCTGTGGAAAATAGGTGTACGTAATTCAAACAATAATAGAATTTTAGCAACAGAGATAGTGGGGAGAGAGGGGAAATAGAGACATCGATGGGTGCAAGGAAGTTGGAGGGTGGGGAACCATGCATAGTAACATAGGGCAGTGAGGGGAAAAAGAGGGAAAATTTGTCATACCCCGAGCCAGCCATGGCTAGAGATTCAACATGCTATAACATGAAGAAATAAAAATTTTTAAAACTTGCAAAGCGTTTTTCTTTCACGAATTACCAGTGGATTTATGTCCTGCGGAATCATAAATAAACTTTGTCCATAGTATCGCAGGAAGCAAAAAAAAAAAGGTTCTAATAACACATGCTTGTACATATATATAGTTATATACAGTTGAACAAAACAAAGTTTCTTTATTTGAGTGGGGTAAAACTTTAAATTTTATTCAAAGTTTGCACCATAAGAACTTTATTTTCATTTTAATCTTATCCTTGTAGCTTAAGAATGTGAATCATATTTTCACTTGATATTGAGTAATCAACCAAACGAATAAGCCCCATTATAGGGCTGACAAAAAACTTGATTCACAACTCCCAAACCCGTACATATATTATAATCGTTGTTTCATTCATAACCTCGAGTGAAGTATAAATCGACAATTTGGACTTGAATATGATTGAGTTACTTAGAAAACATACATATCAACATATACACACTTCTTATTGAAAGCCAATCCCTCCCATCAACTTCCTTATTATAACCAAATACAAGCAAAAACAATGCATATTTGGTCCAAATTTTCATGGCAAAGTGTTAACCAGAGAAACTACAAACTTCACAAACTAATTTCATTTCCACAAGTCCTTCAGTACAAGAATCATAAAGAGAAACCTAAGATAGAAAAAGTTATTCACCTTGACCACTTAAGCACTTCCTTAAGTTTGAATCTATAAACACTTGCATACAATTCCTGCATAGTACAATCCTTTTCAAAGAGACCATTCTTAGCAACCTCTAACCTTAGTAGAGGTGAGTTTGTTTCTAATTAAACCTGTGTCAACTATTTTAATCATCACACTGTTTTTGTCTCCAATAATATACTAAAGTACAAGTTTCATTTCTAAACTTTTCTCAGATATATAACTTGTCCTTTAAATTTAGTTACAGCAGGTGTAAGAAAGTACAAAGTAACTTGCAAGAGCCTTGTTAGGGAGAAAACATAAAATAAACCACAAAAGAAACATAAGGTTTATACTGATTGAATTAAGATTTTAAGCTAATGATTCTTAATCCTTAACTTTATATTAAAAGCTGGTTTATGCATCATCAACAACCTCATGATAGTTATTAAAAACAGGTTTCTGCATCATCAACAACCTCATGATAGTTCTCCAACACGATGAAATGGCTTAGTGCCCACTATAATTTAGTAATTTACTCGTATTACAAAAGATGCAGAGATGATTACTTAAAAAAATATTAAAATGTTAAATCCAATTATAATTTCAGGTCCTTTCCTTGTTTAAATTTCCCAATTTTTGCACCAATTCTGTAAGCATATTCACGTTCATTTAACACCCTATTGACATATGATCCTTATCTGGATCCTAATACATTTAAATGTCCAACTCAGTTGTCTAATCACTCTGTATGAACACATTAAGAATTCATAATCAAATGGAGGACCGTAGCAGAAACGATAATCCAACTGTCACCAAAATTTTGCCCTGAAAAGCTAAGTAGCCTAGAAGATGCCCTCATAAAAAGACAGCGGACCAAATATTACTACGTGACAAACTATGCTCAATTCTGTCATTATTTGGACTTCATCCCTTATAAAATGGACGTTAAATGGTTAATTAGTCTAAGCAAGAAACAAGTTTTCACCTTTCTTGTCAATGGCTTGCACAATAACTCACATAGTCTTAGCTGTGCAATTATGTGTTTTGGCAGTAGGAGCAAGAACCAACTTGGACAAGCAATCTAGTGATTTCAACCTATCTAAAATATTACCCTTGGTTGATGAAGATGGTATATGTAATTTAGTGGTGGAGAAACAAGGCTATGTCTGCCAAGAGCATAAGGTATGTCTATGAAATTGCAGTCCAGCATGCTACTGATTATTAATAAACAAAAAAATATGGTCATGTTTTACTAAATCGTGGGGCAGATCCCCCTCCTGCTTTTGGTAATTACAGTCATCTCCCTGTTAGTTTTTTTCCACTATACTTCAATTTTCATGAATTTATCTCCTTTATATTTTGTACATCGTTAGTTTTACAATAGCAATGTAGTTTTGGATGACATGAGGATATACATAAGGTAAAATTTGCAAGCAATTTGAGAGGAGGTAAAAATTTTAAAGGTATATAGTTATAACCTTATAAGGCGACTTTGGAAAATATGAGGAGTCCCACGTAATACATACAACTGAAATTCTTGCTTAGCTTTTAGTCTGCTGCTGCTTATTAGGCAGTAATAAATTGATTCTTGCTTTTTGATAAAATTGAAAACTGGATTTGTAAATCCAATAATAGTTTTATGCAAAAGATTTTGAACCTATTTTAAAATTATACTTTTTTGGTAAGATTATTTTGAGGTTATACGAAATTCTGTCCGTGAATACATTTTGAAACTTTAAGAGTATATAAATTAATGTTGTAAGCCACCATTTCACATGACAGTTCTCTAGAAGACAAATTGGGTAATATAAAGTAGGCCCTTTAAAAAAAAAAAAAAAAAGGTAGGCCCTTTGTCTAGAAATTGGTGACTCATAATTTAACTTATTTGGAAATGATTCAGGTGATAACGAAAGATGGTTATATCTTAAGTCTGCAAAGGATCCCTGAGGGACGGGCTGGCAAGGCAGCCAATAAGATACCAGTGCTTCTACAACATGGGCTTCTGATGGTCATTGCTTTTCCAAGTTGAAAATTTACATTGTCAAATTAAGTTTTGGATAACTAGTGTGCTGAATTTTGTAATCTTTGTCACTGACAAAAAAATGATTCCAAATAACTGATTAAAATCAAATTTTGCACTATTATTTGCTGATGCATGCTTGGTCAAAAAACTTTCATTATTGAGCAAAGACCACAAATTGTCACTAAACTATTTCAAATTTCATATTCTGGTGACTGAACTTTTTATTTATCTGAAATGGTCGTTTAACTAACTAAACGTGTATTTCGAGACTAATAGGTATACATTTTTGTTAGATAAGTGAGTCATTTTGGTGAAATAAAAAAGTTTAATGAACAAAACAAGGAATTTTAAACTGTTTAATGACCATCTTTCAATTTGCTCTTCATGTTATTAGGTTGTGAACAACCGTATATTATGTAAAATTCAGTTGGAAAAATGCTGGTATTCTTTTCAGGATGCAGTTTCATGGATGATAAATTCACCAGATGAATCTCTAGCATTTATTTTGGCTGATAACGGGTTTGATGTTTGGCTGGCTAACACTCGAGGCACTAATTATAGCCGTGGACACACATCAGTTGACCCAAATGATCCGGTTTTATAATCTCTAAGCATTTTTTACTTCCTGAAATTAGATTCTAGTCCTCTAATATTTTTGCAAATTTTTGCAGTCTTATTGGGATTGGTCTTGGGATGAATTGGTTGCCTATGATCTGCCAGCTACCGTCCAGTATGTTCATGACCAAACAGGGCAGAAACTGCACTATGTTGGCCATTCCTTGGTAATTTGTCCATCAAATTTTGCATTCCCACATTAATCAAATACATAAGAACTCATCTTAAAAATCTATAACTACCTTTCACTTTGCGCCACTAACTTCTGAATCATTTCTTATTTTGCACCTGAATTCCAATTTTGAATGTCTTATGCTCTAGACTTTCAAATATGCCCGACTTTAGTTGAACTATTAACCACGTTAATAAAATTAAAGAAAGTTTAGAATATTAAGAAAATCTGTCCAACTTTACTCCTCCCACTGTTCTAAAAGAAAGTCAAATTTCATATTGCACCACTAATTTACCTTATATTCACACATTGTACCCTTAAACTTTCTTATTAGAACTTTTATGCATATATATAACACATGGAATTCGGTTTTTTTTTCTACTCATTGATCAAACTTGGCATGAGCAGAAACTGGAAATGTGGCTTGGGCCACATAAGACTTGCGTTGCATGTATATTGCATTCCAAATATTAGATGATGAACTACAATTTTTTTGGTGCTTAAATTTAAATTAAAATGATGTGGCATGCATTTAAATCTATCAGTGTATACGCTAATAGTGTTGAAAAGATTATTCATAAATAAAAATTTCAGAAGCCTTAGAGGTAAATTACAAAATTTTAAATTCTTCAAGGGCATGGAATTGAAGTCCAACAATAGTTCAATCTCGAGAACTCGCTACATTTCATTAATTAGCAATTATGGGGTTGTATATACAAGTAATGAATCTAGTCTGGACTTTAGTTTTTTCCTTAATAAATTTGAGCCCAAATAGTGTAAGATAAGCACAATAAAAATAGGGGATGGGTCCGTCACAAAATTCTATCATTATTATCTAAGAAAACGACTATTTTCATCCCTTATATTTTACAAAAATATTTTTTTTGTCCCTCATTTTTAAAATGAAACGAATTCATCCTTGACATTTAAAATTTGAAACTATTATATCCATAAACTCAACTATCAATCTGAATTCAACCATACAGCAACCCGATTATGAATGTTTGGGGTTTAATTGATTGATCACTTGGCTAACTAAATTTGATATTCACATGAAATTAATGAACCCAAAATGGAAAATAAAATATTATAACATAAAAAAGAAGGATGAATCTTTTCTATATTGTCATTGTATATACTAACAGGTCTAGACACCTACCACATCATTTCAATTTAAATTTATATACCAAACTTGTATGTATGCTACACATCTAGATTCACAAGTGTATACACTATTGGTGCATGAAAAGATTTATTCACAAAAGAAATCCTACTATTTCAGGACAAAGGAACAGCCTTTTATGTTATAATTTTTTATTTTTCCTTTTTTCAATAAATGTCAAGTAAATGTGATGGAATTGACCAATTGATCCATCAATTTTGTCCCCGAAATTTGTTATTGGGTTATTGGATGGTTTAATTCATATTGAAAGTTGAGTTCGGGAATATAATAGTTTTAATTTTTAAATATCAGGGATAAATTTGTTTCGTTTTAAAAGTGAGAGATGAAACCAATATTTTTGTAAAATGTGAGGGATGAAACGAGTCATTTTCCCATATTATCTACTCCCTAAATTGTTTCAAAGCAGACTGTAATACGACAAAATGGTACTGGACCTACAGAATAGAAGAACAACTTATTTTGTGTTAAAGCTCATTAATCAACTCTTGAAACACGAAAGCTCAATCTAGTGCGAATCCTAATCAGGATCGTTTCAATCCAACATCATACTTAAGTTCATGAATTTTAAATAAAACATTCAAATAGTTAGGCATAATTCTATCTTAGATCAGAGTAATTCCTATCCTAGTATTGTTTTACATAATTAATACGCTATTTTGCAGGGAACATTGATTGCTTTTGCCGCATTTTCTCAAGAGAAGTTATTGAACTCCATAAGATCTGCTGCTCTGCTCAGCCCTATTGCTTATTTGGCTCAAATGTCTTCATTTCTCGCAAAAACAGCTGCTGATGCGTTTATAGCTGAAGTAGTGGACAAAAAATCTCTTATTTTCTCAAAGCCTTCTTTTTCGCAATGTTGTTTTTTCATTAATTGATTTTTCTATTTATTTTTGGTCTGGGAACCCAAAGTTTCTTATCATTTTCCAGGACTTATACTGGTTGGGAATTAAGGAATTCGCTCCAAGAGGGTGAGTATCAACTTGAAGATTCTACAAGAGAATACCACTTAATAGAACAACTTCCAAAATTTAGCATAATTAACCTGGCAATTAGTCAAATTTTGGAAAATCAAGAAAGTAGAAAATTTCTGAACAATTAGACAATCTATGTTTGTCCAAAAGACATTGTTTTGGCCACTTTGTTAAAATTTTGTATACATAACCATTGCCAGTGATATCAATTAGTGTAGCTTTAATCAGGACGAAAATCAATGTTTCTAAATGGAATTCTGAGACTGAATAATATGAAGTTAATAAGTCTCAAAGTATAAGATGGTTTGAGAAGGAAAAAATAATTGTATCATGATCAGTTTTCCATCGACTTCTCTTTTTTTTTTTTGGTTATTATTTTTCCATATTTTACTAATTCCACCTATATTACTGGCTATATTTTAACTGGTTTATTTTGATCACTTGTCTACTCCTGGTTTACCTATGCCATTCAAACATCAAAAACCAGAACTTAAAAAAGACATTTGAGCTCCTAATAATTATATATAATCTGGTTTTATTCTCCATTCTGCGTTTTTTTTATTGCCCTCTTTATATTCTTTGTTCTCTGTCTTTGTGCTCATCTTTCCTAGGGAACAAAGCCTTTGTCTTTATATTCTTTGTTCTTTGTCTTTGTTCTTTATATTCTAAAGTTTCTTGTTGTGTTCCCCTTGTATGCATAAAACTGAATTTACTCATCGTGACATTTCTTTTCAAGTTAAATAGGGAGGCAGCTGTCAAACTTTTGGAAGATATTTGCAAAAATCCAGAAAACAATTGCTCCGACTTAATGACTTCTTTTACAGGTATCTGACTTTCCTTTTCCCTTCCCGTCTTTGAATCCATTGAGGTTTGATGGAAAACTTGTCGAATTCGGTTATCACCTAAAGTTAGAAAAATTGTTTTCTAATCTTCTTCCTGTGATAGTTTAAAAAAAATTATGCATCCTTTTTCGTATACGAATATAAGTTCAAAGTACATCAGGATAGTTGTACCTATTTCTGTACCCTTTTAATGCTCGATATATTTTGGGTTTTGGCTTTTGGTGCTCTATCCACTCTCTAGTAAAGCAATATATATACGCATACCCACACACATAAAAATGTCAATTTAAAATATATCCACTCTCCATTATGACTAATAAATTTTGTTTTTTGAACCCATTTGCACCCTAATCCACAGTTATAAAATGTCAATTTAAAAATGTAGTTTGTGCGAACAGTTTTAAAGCAGAAAATATACAAAACACACACATACACACATGTATGTGTGTATATATGTATATATATGTATATGTGTATATGTATGTGTGTATATATGTATATGTGTATATATATGTATATGTATATGTGTATATATGCATATATACATATGTATGTGCATATATGCATGCATATATACATATGTATGTGTACACATACATATATGCTTGTGTGTGTGTGTGTGTGCATACATACATATGTATATGTGTGTATACATATTTGTGCATGTATAGGTGTATATATGTGCGTATGGATATATGTATATGTATATGTGTGTATGTGCATGTAAAACATTTTATATTCTATTAGTAGGTGCGTTGAATTTTTATTGCCGAAACCCTCTCTTTCTATCATGTGTCCTTGGGTTCTTCGCAAATGATTAAGGCCTGTATAGTTTTATAATCAATCATTAAACTTCTTTCTTCGCAGGCCCGAATTGTTGTGTGAACTCTTCTAAGACCAATGATTTTCTTGATCACGAACCTCAGTCAACAGCAACGAAGAACATGATCCATCTAGCTCAGAGTAAGTATTTTTCACCAGAAATGACATGAATATACATGTCACCAAAACTAGGGAAGTACAATACAACTCCCCAGAAAAAGTTTAAGCCATTTTACACTGCAGTTTCTAGTAAAATAGTTAAAAGGGAGAATTAGAAAGACCTATTTTGGATTTCATCCTGTTTTTCTCTGAACTTACTTCTAAACTTTAAGAACTTCTTGAATGACTTTTTTCAATATAATCAAGATGTGAAAAGATGTTTATATGGATTAGTGAATAGTGGTAGAGGCAACACATGGAAAACTTGCATTTTCTGCAACTTTTTAATTTTAAATGTTACTATAGAAATTTTTCAAAAAGTGTGTAAGTGCAGTTAAAGACGTTTAGAGAGTGTTTATAGAGAAGATTTTAACCAGAAAAAATTCCAAAAAATTTCTTACCAAAAGAATATTTTATGGTTTTCAAAGCTTTAATCATTTAAAAGTTTATGTATAAATTGTTTTAATGTTAATTTTAAAGATGAGTGTAATTACATTAAAAAAAAAAGCAAAAGTTTAACAATGTCAAACATGTAATATATACCTAATTACCAACTAGGAAATCAATTAATTTTCCATGCACACATTACACATCACAGTAAATATATAGTTGACACACAACCAAGGAAAAGTTTCTATTCATGCATGAAGAGACATCAGGAATCTTATTTCTGACTATGCATTAATATATAAATATAGATGTGTAAAGAATATACGAGAAAAGACAAATTGATCTATCTATCGTAACATTGTAATTTCAGTTGATATCATTCATTTTCTTCTAGGCAAACATATCTTACATCATGGTTTTCATGCAGTGATTAGACAAGGAACTATAGCCATGTATGACTATGGCAGCGCAGATGAGAATAACAAACATTATGGACAGCCCACTCCTCCTGTATATAATATGAGTAGTATTCCAAAAAATCTTCCTCTTTTCCTGAGCTATGGTGGCCAAGATTATCTCTCGGATGTTGATGATGTAAAAACTCTGCTAAACGCTCTCAAGGATCATGATGCTGACAAACTTTTAACCCAATATAGGGAGGATTATGCACATGCTGACTTTGTTTTTGGTGAGAATGCTAAGCAAGTTGTGTATGATCCACTCATGGCATTTTTTAAGCTTCAATGATTGTAAAAAGAAAAAGGAAACGGATGTACTTGTATTGTATAACGTTCCATATGATTATACTATGTTAAGCAATATCTTTTCTTTCTCTAAGTTCTAGTAGTCAAAATTCTAACTTTTATCTAAATTTTTTTGTAAATATTTTGATCCAATTTAATTGAGTTATGTCAACATCGGAAGATAGTTTAATTTTTTTGTGAGCAAGAATTGGATCAGTCATCCCTCACATATTGTAAATATGAAATTCTGTCCCTTAGAATGAAAATGATCAGTTTTAATCCCTAGCAAATAAAAAAGGATTCATTTTAGTCCTTTTGCACTTTTCCAAATGATTTTTGGCTGGAATGTGTCATGCGCACATTATGTGCCCAAATTTTAAAGGGTAAAAATGGCAGACCACTTCAATATTGACCAAAAAGTGTAGGCAAATGCTTGCATGAACTTGGTCGACCACCTAGATTGTACCTCCCTTAGACAGAAAATAGCCACATCACACTTTGCATATAATAATATTCAAAAAGTCTTCGAAAGTTATCATCAACTTGGACTCTTGATTAAATGAAAGTAAAAGGAGTTTGACTAAAGAAATCAAATGCACAATCAAAAAACTTTCAAGCAATAATTGTTCAGTCTCTAGACCATCTGGATTCAGGAAGGGATGAAGAGAAGGCCGAGGGAAGAAAGATGAGTTTGAACCCAAGGAGAATAAAAGGCTAGGAGATTGAAGTGAGATGGAGTGAATCCAAGAAACATCCCTCTCCAGATCTTGATTTTGCTTTAAACTCTTTTAATTAATTTTTTCCTGCTATTTCGTCTTATATCAAGGATGATTCTTATCTTCATATCTGAAATTGGGGGCATTCAGGCACTTTCATTGATACAATTTATGCTGAAGACTTCAAGCGAGAAGTACTACTTTTTAATGGTTATTTTCTATTTTAAAACTGAGTTGCTCTTCATGGATAGATTTTCACCTTATCCAATAATGAATAATAAATGGTGGATGTTCTGCTAGAGGTAGGGAAAGAGTTAAAAGCATACGAAACTATGGAGACATTGAGAAAGTTTTTTTTTCAATGATGTTGAATATTTGGTGGCCTATGGGAGATCTTCAGAAGCTATTGTTGGATATTGGATAAGCTATGGGAGGATGCTAGCAGCAAGAGTTAATTGGGATCCCCTTTCTTTGTTTTATCCCTTTTTTGGGAAGAAAAAGGTTGGGGTCTAAGATTCTTACTTGATTTTCTGCATTTTGATTCCTGGGTTCTTGATCATATTTGGGATGTTGCAATTCTTTTCCTCCAAATTTTGGAAGAAAAAAGGTTGGGTCTAAGATTCTTGCTTGATATTCTACATCTTGATTTCTAGGTTCTTGTTCATATCTGGAATGTTGGAATTCTTTTCCTCCAATGTTTGGAAGAAAAAAGGTTGGGGTCTAAGATTCTTGCATGATGTTCTGCATCTTGGTTTTCTGGGTCCTTATTTATATCTCAAATGTTGCAATTCTTTTCATCCAAATTCTTCCTTTCCACGTATGAAGAGGAAAGCCCTCTGTTTAAGTCTAGTTAATTAACACCAGAATACGTGAGAGGATAAAAAATGAACAAGCATTTTTTTCCTTCCTTTCAAACTACTGAACTAGCAAATTTTTCATGCTTTTGCCATTGGTGATGAAGCTTAGATTTAGGGTTTGGAAGAGTTGAAGGATGTTGAGCAGTAATGGTCCCTCACATTTTTTTTTTATCAACATTAAAGTGGTCTACCATTTTTATCCTTTATAAATTGGGCACGTGATGCGCATGTGACACATTCCAGCCAAAAATTGCTTGGAAAAGTGCAAAGGGACTAAAATTGATCCTTTTTTATTTGTTAAGAACTAAAACTGATCATTTCCATTCTGAGGGACTAAATTTTTATATTTGTAATATGTGAGGGATAATTGATGCAATTCTCCCTTTCGATTTAATGTTGAATGTCTACCGGCTAGCTCCTCTCAAGATTCAAAAACTTTGTGCCTAAATATTGTATAGTTTTTATAGTTATTTCGGTTGGGAGAATGGGAGTTTTGGTCCCAATTTATAACCCATGCACGAAATTAGTCTCCAATCTAAATGTGGTCCTCAATCTAACCAATTTTGCTCGAAAGTGAATAATTGACGGGTTTTTTTCCAATTTTTACTAGAAACAAGCCATGTGAGAGCACGTGTCGGCGCTTAAAACCCTTTTCTCAATTTTTTGAATGTGGAAACTCGTAAAAAATTTATTTCCAGCTATCTAGTCCCCTTTTTTATTAATGAAGACAAAACACAATCAGCAAATGGAGTTAATTATATTAATTAGTGTTAGTCTACTATATAATTAGGCGATTGGTGTGTGAAAGAACAAAATCAACCAAGACTTTCTCTCTCTTTCGTTCTCTCTATTCTTCTCCAACTAAAGAAAAAACCCTTGTAGCCGAATTCTATCGGGCAGTGACAAAGACTTGTAGAGATCAGGATTGAAGAGTTTCGGGTTTCCTTCATCCATTCACACCTGTGGCAAAATTTTGACAGATTTGTCCAATATCTAATTTTACGTATTCATGATACCAGAAAAATTTTGTCACTATAAGGTGCAAGCAATGATGATTACCTCTTGGACACACAACAACCTTGAAAGAAGGTATTTCAAGTACGACATGAAAGAAGGCATAGGCTATCTCAAATTCTTGCTTTAGCTTTCGAATTTGAAGTTTTTTCTGATGCATTATTTTCTTGATCGTGAAAGGCAAAAGAGATGAACAAGGTTGTAAATATTTTGAATGGTATGATCCGGTAATGTGCCAAAGATCCACTACTTTGATACCTGGTTTGCTGCAAAGCATGAATGCTAAGGATGCCACAATTGAAAAGTTAAGAGCAAGGGAAAGAAAATTAGTTAGTGCAATTGTGTTGTTGGTACTGTTGTTGTCGTTTGTTTTGTTGCTGTAAAAGACCAGAAATTAGGATGGAATAGCTATGTTTTAGCTAATTGTGACAAGCAGCTCGTGATCATTGTGTGGTTCAAGCTAATAGCTAGAACACATTCATTCAAAATTTTATAATTTTTGCTTGGAGTGGGTGAATGTGTAGGTTGGGATGTATTATCTTGCTAGGATGTATTGTAAAATATAATAGACATTTCTTGATGCCAAAATGATCAGCCTTTTAGGATCTTTTGAGTTTCTGTTTAATTGTGATATAACATTCGGATTAGTAAATATCTGTCTAGCATCTCATTACACATGTAAAGTGACGGCAATTTAGAGGCCAAACAAAGGCATTATTTAGAAATTATCCTTGTAAAACACCAATGCTAAATCATAAAATGATGTCTAGATATTCACAACTCAATTGAAAAAGGAAACTGCAACAATTCTGCCCAGAAGTCACTAATAACTATGGAAACATAACATAATCTTGGAATTCAATTATTATAACCATCAAAAAAGCACCAATTGGCTGCATTACAAAATATAAATAGACATGGTTATATTGCCATAAATTCTGGTTGCATTACTTCCAACAAAACAAAAGAAGTACAAGTGTGTCCATACATACAACACAGTCACCAACAAAAGAAATACATAATTAATTCACTTTTGTTTTTCCTTTAACATTGGACTTGTCACCACATTCACTGGTAGAAGCTAGCCAAGAGGTACTTGGGAGTCCGAGATGAATTTGAACATCCCTGATTCTAAGTGGCACAGAAACAATAGGAGCAACTAGTTGACTAATATGTGCCACATGTGAATCTGAAATTCCAAAAACCTCATATAAGTTTGGTTCAGCAGCAGGAGCAGAAGAAATTAAGTTGTTCTCAGTAGGTTGTTGGCTATTTTGTGATAAAGCTGCTTTCTTAGCTACATGTCTAGTGCCTTTTCCCTGCACAATAGTAGTATGAGTAATGAGTATGTGCAGTATCAATTTGGTAAGAATATGAAATCAATTTCAAGATATAAGAAAATTGTATAGCTTTTTTAACTGCTCTTCTTACTGTCTTCTTAGCATTAGAGCTAATATTTTCAACCTAGAACATGACAATAAAATCATTATCATTAAGCAAATAGAAAATCATAGTACTTGAATTTAAATATATTAGATGTTATCACTTATAGAGATGCTATGGTTTGTATCCATTTGTGACAAGTCACCTACAGATTGCACTTAATGCAATCCATCCTGAATCTGTGAAAGACTTGCATCTTCACTCTCATGAACATTTGCACTTCTTTAACTAGATATACCATATTTTTCTTGCCTAAGTTTGCATGTTCTTGTGTTATGACCCTTTTGCCCACAGTATGTACATTTACAAATTTGCCCAAATCTTCTTACTTTTACTCTTTTATCTTTCATTGCTTGCACCTCATCAGCAAATTTCCACCTCTGTTTCTTGGGTTTTCCTGGTGCCCTTCCATATGTTGGTGGGAGTGGTGGCTAGACATTCATCTCTACCTAATCTTGCTCTCCATTAAAAGGTAGTATGCATGGCTCATAACACGTGAGATAAGTTTTCATATTGTAGCAGTCATCAACATACTCCATTGGATCCTTCATTGCAATCCAAAGTGCTAAAATTGCATGATAGCACTGTATTCTTGTCAAGTCCCATTTCCTACAATACATACTTTTCACTATAGGGATCAACAACTTCTTAGTTAACTTTGTTGGATTCGTAACGCACACGGTAAGTTACCTTATCTATGTTCTCTTTCTTTCCTTTCCTGATTTTTGGGCAGATTGCATATTTGCTCCATTTTTCCCCGTCTTTGTCTATGTTTTCCGGCATTCTTGACATCATAAAATATCTCAATGACTCCATCATTGCAACAATTGACTTTTCTCTAGCATCTAAGATCTTGCTGTTGAAGGATTCACATATGTTATTTAGCAGCATATCACACTTTGGGTAAGTGCTAAAGTATGATCTACTTCACTCTACTAGATTTTTGTCATCCAACCACTTAGCAGTTTCAACATCAAGTTCTGCAATTGCCTTTATTCTTCTTATGAATGACATTGGAGTAGTTGCCTTGGCTGCTTTTTAAAGAGTTTTCCTCATTGCTGTCCCTTTGAACCCAGCTGATGACATGTTGTTGTGCATATGTTTAACACAAAATCTGTAGGTTGCATTAGGAAAAACTATCACATGCTCGGATTATTTCCTTTTGCTTATCACTCATTATTGTCCACTAATAGTCCCTTTCAATTTTCAAATCTTCTCTGAGCAATGCTAGAAACCAAATCCAAGAGTCTTTGGTTTCTCCCTCAGTTGCTGCATAAATTATAGGATACATTCCATTATTTAGATCAACTCTAACTATTAGCAATTATACACCTCTTGTTGAACCTTTGAGAAAAGTTCTATCCAATCCAAACACAAGACTACAAGCTACTAAAACCCCCTATTTTACCCCAACAAAGCACATGTATAATCTCTAAAATTTGCCTTGCCTAGTTACTGCATCACTATAGTCATCTACTAGTTTCATAATTACTGTGCTGCCTAGATTATTTCTCTCAATTTCATTGATATATTGAGACGGTTTATTACATTGATCTATCTCACTATCTTTGGCCAAATTCTCTACAATTTTCTTAGCTCTATAGCCTTGATGTCTGCTAAGATAACATTTGTTCTCCTTCATTATCAAAATTTTGAAACTAACATAGTCCAGCCTTGGGTTCTCCCTAAATGTGCCAATATACTTTCTTTCTACCCACCTAGATTTCACACTCTTGTTGTGGAATGAAAATCCACACTTGTGGTTCTTTTAAAATGTTCTAACCTCCAATCTGCCATCCGCTTTCATCCTTCTAGCATATATGCACCAATCAGACCAATTTTTGGGACATATTGCTCTAACTCTTATGCTATCACTCTTGATAAATTTGAATGGTCTCCCTCTTCTGATGTTCTAGATGCTAATTACTTCTTTCAACTCCTTGAAGGAGGAACAAAGTTGTCCAAGTTTAATTTTGGGGTTATTTTCATCCTTGGAATCAAATATAAGGGATCTCAATCTATCCTCTTCATCCAATCCTCTAACACTACCAGTATCAGTACCTAAATCTGGGGCAACATCTATGTCATAGTTGTCAGCATCACTTTTAGTATCACTAGGTATTTGTGTCCTAGGCATGTGTCTCATCCTAGCATCTGCAAACTTCTTTTTTAGATCCATATTCAGTTGCTCTTGTTTTCTATTTTCTATCCCCAACCATTCTGAATTTTCATCAACATTTTCATCATAATAATTATCATCTGAATTTTGATCATAATCTGAGTCTTTTCCTGAGATCTCTTGAATCAAAGTCTAAACTAACTATATATTCATCATAACATTCATTCTCTTCATTTTCTAGCACAAAGTCCTCATCATCGATGTCAACCCCCTATTGTGATGCTAGTAGATCACTAAAGGAAACCTCTACATACAAATCAACCATCCTACTATAGTCAAGATGTGAGGACCCGCAAAATTTCTTATTTTTATCGAATATTAATGGTTTAATTAAGTATTTATTCACTTGTTTTTCCCAAATAATTTATTACGACCACTTTAAATCCATTCGTATGAAATAATGTCTTCATTATGCTTTTAAAACGTCCCGTTAACAACTTCAATTTTCGGAGGATTGTTTAGGTGAGAAATAATGAACACGAGTGTTTCAAGGTGATATTATATTCGAGAGTATGATTATCCTGGGGAAATTAAGAACGGACAATAACAGATTCAGAAAAAGTTAATCGAGAATTAAAGGTGAATAAGTTCTAAGTGAGCATATACTACTCACGCATGGATAGTTTTCCAAAAGACGCATGGATACAAATTTATTGAAAATTTGAGGAGTTAATACTCAACTCATGTGAGGACTCGTAAAACTCCTATTAAAACCCTATTTTGAGCTTATTTAATTATTTATTTGTTCATTTATTCCGAGTATTATTTTCTAGGCCTATTGAACCTAATTACATGGAAATATAGCTTCATTATATTTTTAAACTGGCTTGTTTCAAAAATTAATTTTCGGGAGCGTGTTTAGTGAGAATAGTGAATAGTGCATGGAAATTTTACCCGATTGAGAGTACAACAGGCTTGGAATATTAAAGACTTATACAATGGACCTAAATTAGGTATTTTAACGATTAAATACTCAAGTGATAGTTATTAGTATTATCATTATAAGAATTTCTTGAAAGTTTCATTTTATCGCACCTAAATTGGAAATACGCGTTTTCACGTGCGCGCTTAATTGAGGGACTTTAGACCATTATTTTGGGACAATTAAGAGTGAATAATATTTATATGAATATAAGTGCATTAGAGGTTTAGTGCACTAGGGAAATAAACTCGAAAGGAATCGAGCCCGAATCGCGTGCGTACGCGCACTAGTGAGAGTTGACTTTTGCACAATTATGGGCCACACAAATGAAGCTTCTCTTGGAAGCCAAATTAGATCAACCCACACTCTCTCTCCTCTCTAAAGATAGCCGGCCAGCTCTCTCTCTCCCTCAACCTCCAAGTTTCAAAATTTCTTCTCACAAAAACCTCACCAATTTTCATCCAAATCCTACAAAATTTCATACACACTTAGAACTACTCTTGAACACCACTTTGAGCTGTAAAAAGGAGCTAAAACTCACGACTTTTCTGGAGCAAAGGGGGACCAAAAATCACTGCCTTGGTCTTCAACTAGAGTAAGTAACGATCCACCTTTGGAAACTTGGTTTATGTGAGTTCATTTACACTTATAAGCTTGGATATTTATATGGGTGGTTGTTATTGTTGAAAAATTTTGAATGTGGGCTCTATGAACTCCCACTCTTGGATGATGGCTGATGTGATAATTGATTATGGGTTTAATGTTGGTTTAGTGCTCAAAATGGTAGATTAATGGCGTATTAGTAGTATGAACTTTGAGAAATGCATGAGGGGAAAAGTTCCAATTCTGCCCCTGCTTTGAACGTACCTAATTCTGCAGAATTTTGAGGTTGTAATGACTTATATATGATGTTTATACGTTGTATAGATGGTGTATAAAATTTCATTGAAAAATATTGAAGTTTGGAGGGTCAAATGAATTGATTTCACAAAGCTAGTAAATCTGGAACTGTTCCCGTAATGCTCTGACCAGCTTTCGTGTTTTGGCCATAACTCTGTACTCCGATGTCGAAATCAAGTGCCGTCAGTGGCATTTGAAATTAAACATTCCCATCTTTCCGACGGTATAACATGCACATTCTGGTTCAATGTATGTGAGCCGACCCAACCATTTAAAGTATGATGTTCTGTTTCTCTGTTTTCCTGGAACCAAATGCTGAGGCTGCAACTTGTGGCTCGAATTTGAGCTAGTTGTGTGCCGATTTTCAAAATGAGTTCTTCTGTGAAATTATAGCTCTATGAATTTGTTTTCCAACACCATAAACCATACCCAATTCCGAGTTAATTTGAATGATTTATTATCAAAATACGGAACCTGCCCTGCTCTTGAAAACCCTAACTTTTGGTCAGATTTGATGCAAGGCTTGGTGTAGACTTGCTAACTGAATATTTTGGTGCTAAACACTTACGAAATGTACCATGAATGTTCCTTAGGCTTTGCCTACACTAATGAGCCATGTTTGAGAAATTTTTCCTTGACCAAATGTTTGAAATAGAAAACAAAAGGCTCAAGGCAGTTTTGTCTTAGGATTTTCGAAACTTTGGTTGTTTGATTGACTACCTTCCCGAAGGTATTTTTCCATGAAATTTGATAGAGGGATACTCTTTATATAGGAGTATTATACTACCGAATTTTGTACCAATCCAATTGATGTGAAACCCAGATCTAGATAACCAAAACACCATGGCTTAGGCAGCAGAAATTTGACCCAACTAATCCCTAGAAGTCACGAACAATTTTGATATTATCTCAACCCGTCACTACTCGAATTAACGAACCAAATTGGAGGTAGTAGAACGCCACAATCAAGAAAATACTCGATTGATAAGTTCAGGTGAATAACTTGAGAAGATTCTCAAGTATTCAAAGGAAACTCTCTTGCCAAAGAGAAAGTGAAAACTCACTAATTGTATTTAATAGTCAAAAAACTGATCTGAAACAAAGAGGAAGTGGGGCTATTTATAGCTCTTACAAGCATTAACCCTAATCCAAAAAGTTGACCAAACTACCCTACATACTTAAGAAAGGTTTTGGGCCTTACTTACTAACAAATGGGCCGCAATTAAACTAGCTTAATTACCTAGACTTTCTAAAGCGAGAAATAACCAAAATCAATGAGGAAAATCAAATAATCCTACTAAACTCAACCATTCGTGCAATCAACTAGTCTTCACTTGAATTTTCCAATTCCTTATGTGCTTGAATGGGTCTTGGTCTTTATATTCTCATCATTTCCCTCCTCTTAAAGGCGATTTGTCCCCAAATCATGACTCTCTTACAAAACAAAAGTGATGAGAGCATGTGTATAGTTACCAAGCAGCCTGCATGTCGCCTTCTTAAGCGAAGAATGATCATGACATCTTTGTGTGGAACAAGGACAACTCGTGGTGGTGGTAGATACATGTTGCGGACAGCAAGATTTCCATGAAAATGGTCACACAAGCGACGTCTCAATCCTATGGGTGGATCGTGAGCGGACGCCCGGTGAACCAAGGTTTAGTTGGGCTGCGAGTTGTACGCATCAAGTCGTGCAAAAACTGCATCAAAGGCCAATGTAACTCGACTAGTGTTGGTTGGAATTACTTGTCCAGCACTCTCTTCGCAGATCTCTATGGTTGCGGGTATTGCACACTGCAAGATGAAGGATATCTGACCACGAACAACTTGCACAAATGAAAACACGTTAAACACCACAAAGGTGGAACAATCTAGCTCCCAGTGCCCGATGTTGTCCTTAGGTTTAGCGAGCATGATCAATGTTCGCCCTTTCTTTTCCTTGCCTTCTAATCGATCCAACTCCCATTCCCTCTGTAAAACATTTTGGTCCTCTTGAACTTGTGTAGGTGAGAGTGGAACAAGTATGACCCTTGTCCCTTTATGCATGGACGAGCATTTGTTGGAATGATCTTCATAAGTAACCTCGCGATCAAATTGCCAAGGTCTTCCAAGAATAAGATGGGCAGCTTGCATAGGAACCACGTCACACACCAACTCATCCTCATATCTCCCAATGTTAAACTTCACAGAAACCTGCTTGGACACTCGCACTTCGCCGCAATCACTAAACCATTGAAGCTTATATGGTGTAGGGTGATCTTGGACAGGTAGGTGTAATTTCTTGACAAATAAGGCACTGGCGACATTGGTACAACTTCCTCCGTTGATAATCAAGCTACACACTTTCCCGTTAACTAGACATCGGGTATAGAAGATGTTGGTACGCTGCTCTTCTTCATTTGTGCGTTGAGCACTCAATGCCAACCTTGTAACAAGGCCTAGTCCAACTGGTTAGTCAGGGGCAATTATCTCTTCTTCCTCAACCAATGGTGGCATGCCTTCACACTCATCCTCCTCATCCGTTAGTACTTCACCACTTGAAAGCATGAGCATGGTCCTTCGGTTTGGGCATTGGGACGCGATGTGACCAAAACCTTGACATTTAAAGCACTTAGTGTCACGGTTTCTAGGTTTAGATGCCCCTAGATCAGCCTTAAATTCGGCCCTTTGGGTCAGTGTTGAAGATGACGAACCAGACACCCATGCTCCATTCGAAACCCCACTTGCCTTGGCTGACTTTTGCTCACTCGTGTGGGTAATCTCGCTTTTATACTGCTGAGTTTTCCAATTTTCAGATTGGACGTTGGAGCTTTGGTGGGGGATACCCCTCCTCTTGAGCCTCCTTTCCACCTTGATAGTTTTGTCCAATAATTCATCCATGTCAAGGTAATGTTGGAGCTCCACAACATCTGCAATTTCAGCGTGTAGTCCTCTCAAGAAACGTGCCATGGTTGCCTCTATATCCTCCCGAACATCAGCCCGTAGCATGGCCATCTCCATCTCCTTGAAGTAATCCTCAACCGTCATACTATCTTGGGTGAGAGTTTGCAATTTATGGTGCAAATCCCTGTGGTAATACGCTGGTATAAAGCGCTTCCTCATGATCCTTTTGAGTTCTTACCAAGTGCGAATGAGTGGTTCTTCATGTCTCCTTTGTCTGGTGCGAATCTGATCCCACCAAACGGCTGCGTATTCAGTGAACTCAATGGTTGCCAACTTTACTTTTTGGGACTCTGAGTAGTGGTTGCAGTCAAAGAGCATCTCAATCTTCCTCTCCCATTCCAAATATGCTTCAGGGTCCGACTTGCCTGGGAAGGTAGGAATTTTGAGCTTGATTCCCTTTAGTTCATCATCCCCTTGATTAGGAATGCGTTTATAATTTCGGAATCGGTTTCCATCTGCCATGTCCTCCTCATTGTTCGAATCACCTAACTCCTCCACGTATGGTTGTCTCTTGGAGGCATTCTTGCCTAGGGTTGATTGCTCCACCTTATCCTCCAGTGTATCAATTCTCTGAGCCATGCGATCAATGGCGCATGTTAATGCTTCAAGAACATGTTTCATGTCATAAGGGTCACTTGTCGCATGAGTTTGAGACATGTTTATAGAGTACCTGCAAGGCTCAACAAACAGTTAGTAGAAACTACCTCACTCACTCCCTTAGTGTATCACTCACCCTCGTGTATGTCACTCAAAGCGCTCCAATGGACTTACCAAACACCTTTACATGTTGGGTTAGGTAGTTTGAGAAATGCTGCTCAAGTCCAAATAATTGTCACCAACTTCTTCCTCAAGAGTAATCACGGAGATGTAGGAGAAAATGTAGGGAAGTGTTCCGAAAAGTTAGGAGAAAATATAGGAGAAAATATAGGAGAAAATATAGGAGAAAGTGTAGGAGAGTGTTCCTAAAATCTAGGAAGAGAATATAGGAGAGTTTCCTAAAGTGGATGAGAGAATATAGGAAAGGTCCTAAAAATGTATGAGAGAATTTAGGAAAGTTTCCTAAAAATAGATGGGAGACTTTAAAAAAGTTTTCAAAAGAAACGGATGAGAGAGTTTGGGAAAGTTTCCTAAAAAGGTAGCAGAGAGAGTGTCCAAGTGAGTACAAAGAGTTATCCAAATGCTTTACTTAGTTTTCTAATTGATTTTGGAAACAAGTTAGTTTTTGGAAACCCTTTGAAAATCCTTTTCCTCTTGAATAACTTTGGTAACTTTCTTGAAACAACCTTTGGTAATCTTCTTGAAACAACTTTTGGTAACTTCCAAATTTTACTCCAAGAAAGATTGCACAAATCAGATTTGGTTCCCTATTCAAAACAATTCGGTTGCCACTTTCTTTCCTTTTTTTTTTTGCCAACCGATTCCTCTTTTCTTTCTTTTTCTTTTCGTTTTTGTTTTCTGTTTTTTTTTACTACAACTATCAACCACGACACAAAACAAGGAAGTCCACAAATAATAACTACCAAGAACTCCAAGATCTTTCAAGAACTTTCAAGGAAGTTGTCATGAACTTCAGAAATTTCAAGATTGTGATCAAGAATGCAAGAAACTCAAGATTATTGTAAGTTCTCTTCAAGATTCACAAAATTCCAACAAGTTTTGCCAAATTTGAAAACTAAGTAAACAAGTTGGATAACACAAACAACAAGACTGGACAAATTTGTATCGGATGAACAGTAACTATGAACAGTGTCGGTGAACAGTACGGTGAACAGTATTTTTGAACAGTGTTGGTGTGAACAGTGACTCTTTTTTTTTTTGGTTCTAAACAAACGAACAGATTGGGATAAACATATATGACTCGAAATACACGAAAAAAAAAGATATAATCTGGTACCAACTGATGTGAAACCCCGATCTAGACAACCAAAATACCATGGCTTAGGCAGCGGAAATTTGACCCAACTAATCTCTAGAAGTCATGACCAATTTTGATATTATCTCAACCCGTCACTACTCGAATTAACGAACCAAATTGGAGGTAGTAGAACGCCACAATCAAGGAGATACTCGATTGATAAGTTCAGGTGAATAACTTGAGAAGATTCTCAAGTATTCAAAGGAAACTCTCTTGCCAAAGAGAAAGTGAAAACTCACTAATTGTATTTAATAGTCAAAAAATTGATCTGAAACAAAGAGGGAGTGGGGCTATTTATAGCCCTTACAAGCATTAACCCTAATCCAAAAAGTTGATCAAACTACCCTACATACTTAAGAAAGAAGATTTACTAACAAATGGGCCGCAATTAAACTAGTTTAATTACCTAGACTTTCTAAAGCGAGAAATAACCAAAATCAATGAGGAAAATCAAATAATCCTACTAAACTCAAGCATTCGTGCAATCAACTAGTTTTCACTTGAATCTTCCAATTCCCCATGTGCTTGAATGGGTGTTGGTCTTTATATTCTCATCACCAAGTTTATTTCGATACCTAACTAAAGTCCCAAATTTGGAAGCTCAAATCTGAAAATTGTTCACCAGTTTTGGATTTTTTCCTAACTTTGAGCTACCGCATCTCGGTGCTCGAAAGTCCGATTCTTGATCCGCTTTTTCTGTTGTAAACCTTACTTGAAAGTCTAATTGAGTTACATATTCAGAGGCTAGCTCGCAACGTGTGAATTTTGTCGAATTTTCAAAATTAGCGAAAAACCAACCCCAACACAACCTTAAGTACTCTGAAACAGTAACTTTGATCCCATTTTTGAATATTTTTCATTTAGAATCATGGAAAAGTGTCTTCTAAGAACTTTTAGTACTTTCAAAGAGATTTCCAACGGTACCAAATTTTCCAATTTTAACATGTAGAATGTGAGATACGATTTTTCAAAATATCGTATCAAAATTGAAAATTTTCCGAATTCCAAAAGAAGGGAGTTTTCAAGCACTCCTTATCCCTTCGATATTACTTGAACATTTTATACTTGATTTTTCAAAATGAAAACTCGATCGCTCTTGTACATTAAGAAACTCTAGTTGAGCCCCGATTTACGAGTAATTGAGATTCGTTTTCATGAAATTTTCTTAGATTGTACTAACATACAATCTTCCTTGATAATTGGGGCATGTGAATGATGATACATTATTATTTGCTCCGGCGCACACAAGGACCTTCAAGAGGATCTTACAGTGAACACTTGAACTTCCAAAAAATATTTTTTCTTGATTTGCTCGGTGAGTGTCAAATGTATGACTACTTGAAATCTATGGACTGGATTCATGCTTGGCTTACCTGATTACATGTTTAGCCTACCTGATTTTGAAAAATGGAGTCGAGTGTGTACTTTATCGCACTCGTTCTCATTTGAAACAAATGACTTGTGTTTAACATGGTTTGCCTAGTTTACATGACCTGAAATACATGTTTAAACCTGTCAAATGCTTGAATACATGACATGGTATGCTATGGCTGCATACGTCGTTGGAGTGAATCTCCTCGACACTTACATGATACATGGGGGACGCCCAAACTCATAGGCCGATCTTGGAACTCGAGCCGGTATGAGCTTAGTCGGGAACCTCGGTGAGTAATGAGATTCACGTGATAAGTTTGATCTATTGAGAGATCTTGCTTGGCATACTCGTGGAGTATCGCCTTATAAATGTCGTGCGGGCCCGAAGCGGTGTATGGTGGATGGATGAGAAATAAGTGGTGATCTACGGTTTGGAAATATCAACCCGGTTAATGGAGAGTCATCGCGGGAAGATATACGAACGAACTGGCAAAGCAAGTAGAACTTAGCTCCTGAGAGCTACCATATCCTTGAATTGTTTCTATTTACATTTTGTTGGCATTATTAATTACTTGCAAGTTATCACTTGAACTGTTACTTGGGCTTGTTACCTGAATTATGTGTCTGCATGTGTGTTTTTGGCCTCACGAGCATTTTGGTCACCCTGTAGATTTATTTTCCTTAATAGGTTTGAACTCGGAGGTGTACAGGAGAAACCCTCCTGATGTGCTTTTGTTTAGGATTTTCATTATATTTTGGTTATGCCCTTGGTTTTGGGTTGTACTTTTGGAATCGAAATGTAACTTTTGGGGCGTGATGTATATTTAGAATTCATGATGTACTTTGAACACCCGACGTGCGGGTTGGATAATGGATGACTATTGTTAAGTTTGAACGCTTCCGCATTTACTATACTTAAGTTATTTACTTGTGTTGTATAGTTCGATAATAAGTTTGAATGGAAGTGCTTGAGTCCTGGCGAGAGTTAGGCAGGCGTCCCGCGGATATCTTTTGGTTCGCCTTAGGGAAAAGTGGGAGCGTCATAGTTGGTATCAGAGTTTAGGTTTTAGATCTCTGTCGTGTATGCTAGGCTTAAACGTTTAGGATGCCGGACTGTAGAATTGGATTGAAAGTTAAGTGACTGCTTGTGAAAATGAAAATTAGAACCTAGGTTCGAATTAGTGGATGACAAGGAGTCTTGATATGGTGTGATACATGTGGGATAGTATGAAGTGATCAAATCTTGTTTATTTAGTGTATCTGGATCTACCTGAGCTTTTAGTCTTAAGTGTAAACTATAGAAGATAATGGTGATATTAAATTGTCTTAGGGGCGCCTTCCGGTGGTCCACTATCGAGAGAGTGACCTAAGAGAGCATTGGAGAAATGGTCTGATTTGCTGTACTAGCATTTCATGTGAATTTCAAAGGACTTGCTTAAACCCAAATAGTGGGGTGTTAATAGTGGTCGATCATTGGAAGTGGCTATCCGAAGAAACTAGAGTGATTCGAAGGGATGATCGAGAACTGAGGACAATTGCGGATACCTAGACTACTAGAATTCCTGAAATTGAAATTGAAATACTTAAGGAGCGAGGGAGACAAAGGCTCCTAGTGAGAAGCTTCAAAAACTAAGAACCGACTTGTTAGCGTAGTGCCCAAAATTAAAGATAGGATGGATGAGTCAGTGACTGGATGTGTTACCTTGGTTGAATGAGTGGAGAATGACAAGATATTCGATAAGGGACATGAGATCTAAAACTCTCAGTACTGGAAATGAAATTGATCCTATGGAGGTAGTGAAGACTTTTGGGTTATGCCAATCACTAATTTAGTGATTTAAACTATTTTAATAGTTTTTGCCAAAGATAGACAGGGTGACGCTCGCTTAAAGGCCGTTGTATTTTGTGTCTTGTTTCAATATGTTTCCTATCTTTTGAAGCAATTAAACATTTCTCATGACATGTTTGACCTTACTGCTTTATGATTTCAAATCCATGATTGGGGTTATATGTATTTGCGATTATCTCAACGTCGTCCCTTTTATTCTCATATTTGTTTAGCGTGATTAAAGTCTCACTTTTCAAACTATGTTTAGGTGCATTCATTTCATGCCATGTTTATATGACTGTTAAAGTTATGAGTGGCCAAATAAGTACAAAGGGACCGAGGGCGAGGGGTTAGACCACCCCAATCTCCAGGGGATAATTAGGGAACGATTGCTGGATTGAACCGAAACCCTACAAATGAAGGAAAATACCTACATAGCTCCCACTATTGACCATACGACTGATATCCTAGAACGGTTGGTTGAGTACCAAAACTCTGGACCAATAAGCCAACCTAAGAATCAGGAGATGTGTGAAAATGAAATGATTCTTGAAGGTCGTCTATCTAGGTTTCACGGGGGACCTAATCTTGAAACAGTAAGATTGATTTGAAAGGATACAATAAGGCACTAATGGGATTACGAGATTCTGATCTCTTTTCGAGCAACTTCATAGACAAGTATCGAAGATTGAAGTAAGGCATGAAAAAACTTTATATCAAGGAATAGAGTCCCCGTATCTGGTTGTAATTGGAATTAATGGTAGTGATTTTATGGAGACTTAAGAACCCACTCATGTTCGGCAGAGAATAGTTAAGATTTATATTTCAAGGTGACCTATAAACAAAAGAATGAAAGAGTAATCTGACTCTCTTTTCATCCTTTGATTTGCCTGGCAGATTAGCATTTGACTTAAGCCAACTGGTAAGATGACAACTTTGGAAGAAATGCGTAAGGAATTGGACCTTCTTCGAAATGAGGTAGAATTTCAAAGAAAATTGGCTGACTGCTGGAAAGGACGGTGGAAACAAGAATATGCAGAGAAAATTGAATTACTACGCCAGAATGTAGAATTAGAGAAGAAATGCAAAGAAAATTCTCGAACTGGCCAAGCCGCCACTTCTCATGCAAATTGTGGATACTGCGGTAAGGTTAACCACGTTGAGACCGGGTGCTGGATGAAACAAGGAAAGTGTCTGGGGTGTGGTAGTACCAAGCATAAGATTTTGGATAGCCCTAGAGCTTTTAAAAAGAGAAAGTACTCAATAGCCAATTAGATCCACCGCAAAGCGATCAAGTGCCAGATGGGAGTAATTAATACTAATAGTTATGAACGGGGTCCTAGTAGTGAAGGTTTCACAGATTGAGATGGTTTGACTTCACTTGAGGAATAGAGGTTGTAGTTTTACCCTAGACTAGGTTAGCATCTTTAGAGGTTGTGATCTTTTGAAAAAGAGAAAAGTCTTTTGTTGTTTTGTATCCTGGCAACTTGACATGTTTTGCTACAATCCTGTTGTTTCTCTTTTTCCTTTTGAGAGGATTTGATAAATCTCTTCCAACTGGATGTAATTATTATGATCTTTATGACTCATGAAAATTTACTTCGCTTTTAATTGTTTTTATGACTTACACGTATGTTTAAATCCTGCCCCACGCCCTTAGAATTATAATAAGACATGAATGGTATTGGATGTGATCGAGATTTTGCTTGAGAATATAGACCACCTGAGGTCTTGATAGTGACTAGAGATCGGGACCGAAGTGAGGACTTAGCGTTGAAATGGGATTCAATGTTCGAAATGCCAATTTGAGATATTAAAATCGGTGGATTTGAGTTAGTGAAAGGAAATAATTAATGGATTCAATGTGCCTAACGATTAAGAACTAGATATCGTATTTGGAATGAAGGCTAGAAGCTATGTATTTATAGATTATGGAGTCTGGAGCGATGTGACCATTAAGAACAACTACCCTTTTGTCTTACATGGATAAGAATTCGATAATTTGTAAGGAGCCGTGATCCTATTTAAGTTGGATTTAAAGTAGAGACATTACCCATTTGAGAACCCTAGGAACTAATGTGGTTAATACCGCTTTCAAATTAAAACATGGATACTCTAAAATTTTCGGTACACTCTTCGAGTTGACAGATGCACTAGAAGCATTTATGGACCCAAGGTATCGGAGTTAAACCGTATTTGGACAAATCGGTAGAGGCATTTATTAATGATATATCGATATACTCTAGTGTTTGAGAAGGTCATGAAAGACAATTGATGGTAGTTTTACGAATCTCGAGAGAACGCCAACTTTTGTTAAGTTCAATAACTGTGAGTTCGATTGGAAGAAATAGCCTTTCTAGGTTATACAATATTTAAGGAAGGAATTATTATTGATTCAGCTAAAATGAAAGATTGTATAAGAGGAAACGACCAGAAAAACATATTGAAATTTGGAATTCTCGGAGTTAGACGAATACTACCTTTGGTTTATCAAGAATTTTTGTAAGAGTGCAAGACTTGGCAAACCATTTGAGGTTCTAAATGTAAGGTAAAATCTTGAGATGAAGAATGTTAATTGGTGTACATGTGTAGGAGGTAATTTTGTGATTTACACTGATGATTCAAAGGATGGTTTAGAATGTATATTAATAAAACATGATAAGGTGATTGTATATGCATCTAGGAAGTTAAATATTACGAGAGGAAGTAGCCAACTCCTGATTGGGAGTAAATAACTACAATATTTGCCTTAAAGAAGTGAAGATATTGCCTATATGAGATAAACATGAGGCCGATTAAGTTGCTCTATGACTCGGAAGTTAAAATGCCTATTGAAGAAAAAATCAAGATTTGATTGCTAGTCGAATGAATGTAAATTGTTTAGTATAAGTTGGAAAAACGTAAGTTGGTGATCGATCTGATAGGCTTAACCATGAAAGGAATGATATTTTCTTAGGTGTGAATTTCGAGGACGAAATTCTGTTAAGGGGGGAGGATGTGAGGACCCGAAAAATTTCTTATTTTTATCGAATATTAATGGTTTAATTAAATATTTATCCACCTGTTTTCCCCAAATAATTTATTACGGCCATTTTAAATCCATTCGTATGAAATAATGTCTTCATTATGCTTTTGAAACGTCCCGTTAACAACTTCAATTTTCGGAGGATTGTTTAGGTGAGAAATAATGAACACGAGTGTTTCAAAGTGATATTATATTCGAGAGTATGATTATCCTAGGGAGATTAAGAACGGACAATAACAGATTAAGAAAAGTTAATCGAGAATTAAAGGTGAATAAGTTCTAAGTGAGCATATACTACTCACGCATGGATAGTTTTCCAAAAGACGCATGGATACAAATTTATTGGAAATTTGAGGAGTTAATACTCGACTCATGTGAGGACTTGTAAAACTCCTATTAAAACCCTATTTTGAGTTTATTTAATTATTTACTTGTTCATTTATTTCAAATATTATTTTCTAGACCTATTGAATCTAATTACGTGGAAATATAGTTTCATTACATTTTTAAAGTGACTTGTTTCAAAAATTAATTTTCGAGAGCGCGTTTAGTGAGAACAGTGAATAGTTCTTGGAAATTTTACCCGATTGAGAGTACAACAGGCTTGGAATATTAAAGACTTATACAATGGACTTAAATTAGGTATTTTAACGATTAAATACTCAAGTGATAGTTATTAGTATTATCGTTATAAGAATTTCTTGAAAGTTTCATTTTATCTCGCCTAAATTGGAAATACACGTTTTCACGTGCGCGCTTAATTGAGGGACTTTAGACCATTATTTTGGGACAATTAAGAGTGAATAATATTTATATGAATATAAGTGCATTAGAGGTTTAGTGCACTAGGGAAATAAACTCGAAAGGAATCGAGCCCGAATCGCGCGCGTACGCTCACTAGTGAGAGTTGACTTTTGCACAATTATGGGCCACACAAATGAAGTTTCTCTTGGAAGCCAAATTAGATCAACCCACACTCTCTCTCCTCTCCAAAGATAGCCGGCCAGCTCTCTCTCTCCCTCAACCTCCAAGTTTCAAAATTTCTTCTCACAAAAACCTCACCAATTTTCATCCAAATCCTACCAAATTTCATACACACTTAGATCTACTCTTGGACACCACTTTGAGCTGCAAAAAGGAGCTAAAACTCACAGCTTTTTTGGAGCAAAGGGGGACCAAAAATCACTGTCTTGGTCTTCAACTAGAGTAAGTAACGATCCACCTTTGGAAACTTGGTTTATGTGAGTTGATTTACACTTATAAGCTTGGATATTATATGGGTGGTTGTTATTGTTGGAAAATTTTGAATGTGGATTCTATGAACTCCCACTCTTGGATGATGGCTGATGTGATGATTGATGATGGGTTTAATGTTGGTTTAGTGCTCAAAATGGTAGATTAATGGCGTATTAGTAGTATGAACTTCAAGAAATGCATGAGGGGAAAAGTTCCAATTCTGTCCCTGCTTTGAACGTACCTAATTCTGCGGAATTTTGAGGTTGTAATGACTTATATATGATGTTTATACATTGTATAGATGGTGTATAAAATTTCATTGAAAAAAATTGAGGTTTGGTGGGTCAAATGAATTGATTTTACAAAGCTGGTAAATCTGGAACTGTTCCCATAATGCTCTGACCAGCTTTCGTGTTTTGGCCATAACTCTGTACTCCGATGCTAAATCAAGTGCCGTCAACAGCATTTGAAACTAGATATTCCCACCTTTCCGACGGTATAAAATGCACGTTCTGATTCCATGTATGTGAGCCGAACCAACCATTTAAAGTCGACTATTCTGTTTCTCTGTTTTCCTGGAACGAAATGCTGAGGCTGCAACTTGTGGCTCAAATTTGAGCCCGTTGTGTGCCGAATTTCAAAATGATTTCTTCTGTGAAATTATATCTCTATGAATGTGTTTTCCAATGCCATAAACCATGCCCAATTCCGAGCTAATTTGAGTGATTTGTGATCAAAATACGGAACATGCCCTGCTCTTGAAAACCCTAACTTTTGGTCAGATTTGATGCAAGGCTTGGTGTAGACTTGCTAACTGAATATTTTGGTGCTAAACACTTACGAAATGTACCATGAATGTTCCTTAGGCTTTGCCTACACTAATGACCCATGTTTGAGAAATTTTTCCTTGACCAAATGTTTGAAATGGAAAACAAAAGGCTCAAGGCAGTTTTGTCTTAGGATTTTCGAAACTTTGGTTGTTTGATTGACTACCTTCCTGAAGGTATTTTTCCATGAAATTTGATAGAAGGATACTCTTTATATAGGAGTATTATACTGCCAAAGTTTGTACCAATCCAAGTTCATTTCGATACCTAACTAAAGTCCCAAAGTTGGAAGCTCAAATCTGGAAATTGTTCACCAGTTTTGGATTTTTCCCTAACTTTGAGCTACCGTATCTCGGTGCTCGAAACTCCGATTCTTGATCTGGTTTTTCTGTTGTAAACCTTACTTGCAACTCTAATTGAGCTACAAATTTCAGAAGCTAGCTCGCAACGTGTGAATTTTGTTGAATTTTCAAAGTTAGCGAAAAACCAACCCCAACACAACCTTAAGTACTCTGAAACAATAACTTTGAGCCCATTTTTGAATATTTTCCATTTAGAATCATGAAAAAGTGTCTTCTAAAAACTTTTAGTACTTTCAAAGATATTTCTAACGGTACCAAGTTTTCCAATTTTTGACTTGCAGAATGTGAGATACGATTTTTCAAAATATCATATCAAAACTGAAAATTTTCCGAATTCCAAAAGAAGGGAGTTTTCAAGCACTCCTTATCCCTTCGATATTACTTGAACGTTTTATACTTGATTTTCCAAAATGAAAACTCGATCGCTCTTGTACTTTAAAAAACTCTAGTTGAACCCCGATTTACGAGTAATTGAGGTTCGTTTTCGTGAAATTTCCTTAGATTGTACTAACATACAATCTTCCTTGATAATTGGGGCACGTGAATGATGATACATTATTATTTGCTCCGGCGCACACGAGGACCTTCAAGAGGATCCTACAGTGAACACTTAAACTTCCGAAAAATATTTTTTTTTGATTTGCTCGGTGAGTGTCAAGTGTATGACTACTTGAATTCTATGGACTTGATTCATGCTTGGCTTACCTGATTACATGCTTAGCCTACCTGGTTTTGAAAAATGGAGTCGAATGTGTACTTTATCGCACTCGTTCTCATTTGAAACAAATGACTCGTGTTTAACATTGTTTGCCTGGTTTACATGACCTGAAATACATGCTTAAACCTGTCAAATGCTTGAATACATGACATGGTATGCTATGGCTGCATACGTCGTTGGAGTGAATCTCCTCGACACATGATACATGGGGGACACCCAAACTCATAGGCCGACCTTGGAACTCGAGCCGGCATGGGCTTGGTCAGGAATCTCGGTGAGCCATGAGATTCACATGATAAACTTGATCTATTGAGAGATCTTGCTTGGCATACTCGTGGAGTATCGCCTTATAAATGTCGTGCGGGTCCGAAGCGGTGTATGGTGGACGGATGAGAAGTAAGTGGTGATCTACAGTTTGGAAATATCAACCCGGTTGACGGAGAGTCATCGCGGGAAGATATACGAACGAACTGGTAAAGTAAGTGAAACTTAGCTCCTGAGAGCTACCATATCCTTGAATTGTTTCTGTTTACATTTTGTTGGCATTATTAATTACTTGCAAGTTATCACTTGAACTGTTACTTGGGCTTGTTACCTGAACTATGTGCCTGCATGTGTGTTCTTGGCCTCACAAGCATTTTGCTCACCCTGTAGATTTGTTTTCCTTAACAGGTTTGAACTTGGAGGTGTACAGGAGAAACCCTCCTGATGTGCTTTTGTTTAGGATTTCTATTATATTTTGGCTATGCCCTTGGTTTTGGGTTGTACTTTTGGAATCGAAATGTAACTTTTGGAGCATGATGTATATTTGGGATTCATGATGTACTTTGAACACCCGACGTGCGGGTTGGATAATGGATGACTATTGTTAAACTTGAACGCTTTCGTATTTACTGTACTTAAGTTATTTACTTGTGTTGTGTTGTTCGATAATAAGTTTGAATGGAAGTGTTTGAGTCCTAGCGAGAGCTAAGCAGGCGTCCCGCGGATACCCTTTGGTTCGCCTTAGGGAGAAGTGGGAGCGTCACACAAAATGATCAGTACAATAAGTAAGTAATTCTCTATCATGCCTTAACAAATAAAATCCATATTCCTCCATTAGGATATGGTACTTTTTTGTCACCAACAACTTGAAGTTGATTTTCTAGCATTTTATTCATCTCAAATAGACTAATGCCTGTAGTCTCTACATGATCAAAAACTCTTAATTCTCCTCCCTCATAATGCACATCAGGTTCAGTTTCATATTTTTTCCATATATAACAATTCATAGTCACTTTAGTGTTATTGCTGTCTGAATTTAGGGACAAAAAAATAAAATAAACACAATAAACAAGTAGCACAAGCGACAAATCAAATTATATAAGTAGATAAGTTGCACCCAATCAGCAAATCAATAATTATATATAATGGGATGATTGTCATATAAAGTTCAGACAATGACTACAAAGGCACGTTAGAAAGTCCCATGTAATCCAACATTGTCCAGTATGACAACCCACACCAGAAAGACGCACAAGGACCACATACAACAGTAGACAAGTTTGTTTTTAGGACTTTTCTCAGATTCATTAAAAATTCTATTTTTAACAGATTTGTTTTCTTCCATATGAAAGTATCACCATTCATCATCACATTCTTATAATATAAGCATGAATTAAGTATGCATAATGCTAGATGAGGTCAAAATTGAATAGATTAATTCGGTGACAGTGCTCCATTCAAATCTTTTGGTCTTAATGCTATTTTTTCCTCACAGATCCATGAACAACTCCACTATCATTGAGTTCTTTAAGATTTTTCCACCGATTTGCTGGTTTTATGCACAAAACTTAGGGTATTAAGGTTTTATGTTATTGTTGCTGGAGACCGAAGTGAGCGAAGAAATAATTTTTTACAACTTTTCACGTTTAAAAATTGAGAAAGGGATCTTAAGTGCCGGCATGTGCTCTCACGTGACTTGTTTCCGGCAAAAATTGAAGAAAACCCATCAATTGTTCACTTTCGAGCAAAATTGGATAGATTGGGGACTACATTTGTTTTTAAAAACAGATTGGGGACTAATTTTGTACATGGGTTATAAATTGGGATCAAAACTCCAATTCTCCCATTCATTAAAGTCTAATAAAAGTACAGGTCATCCTCAAAGCTTACATACTTCAGTTAAACAATTAAGAGTGATTCTTGTTCATCTCAGTCTCTATCTCTCATTTAATTTTTTTCAAGTCAAAGATAGACCATTGATCTTTACCATGGCTGCAGTTTTATTTTTTTAATACCTTTTCTTCACATCTTATGATCTCTAAGAGTTTTACAGGATTACTGAATCTATTCCTCAATTCAATAGGACTATCTCCTAATATATGGCTCTCATTTGTCATGTACTTCCATAACTGAGGCACATGAAATACATTATATACTCTTGACAAGTTCGGAGGCAATGCTAGTTTGTATGCTATGTAACCAACTCTCTCTAGCGTTTCATGTGACCCAATGAAATATGGACTCAACCTTCCTCCGTGGAATCAAACCACCTTTTTGGTGGGTGAAACTCATAAATATACCTTATCCTCTACTTGAAACTCTAAAGGCCTTTTTTCTTTTTGCATTAACCCAATTCTTGTTTCGATTTTGAGTGAATTTTAATAATTCTCTAATGACATTAATTTTTTCAATCATTTGTTGAACGATCTCAGATCCAATACACATGGGACCTACACTTTCTCCCATACAATACTTCAAATGGAGTTATACCAATACTGCTATGATAACTACTATTATAGAAAAACTCTATCAATTTAACCATTCCATCCTAATTATCCTTAAAATCTAGTGTATATGCTCTTAACATATCCTCCAATATCTGAATTATACTTTCTAAGTATCCATCCATTTATGGGTGAAAATTTAAACTCAATCTTAGTTCCATTCACATCACCCTTTGATAAATCATCCAAAATTTAGATGTAATTCTCATAATTCTATTTGACATAATGCTAACAGGTATTCTGTGTAGAAATACCACATAATATATATCTCTACCAATTTCTCTATTGAAATCGTATTTTTGGTGAATAAGAAGTGAGCTATCTTAGTCAATATATCTAGACAGTCTAACCATAAAATTTATAATAATATGCTCCTAATTCTATTAAAAAATCTAAAGCTTTTAATAATCTTGCAGATTGTTGATGCTCAGCTTTCATTTTTTTTTTGACACACCAAATACTTAGGTACAAATTGAGCTATCTCTCTTTTCACTCTTTTTTATCAAAACTGCCATTGGAAATTATAGTATATTTTTGTACTTTTCGATAATTGAGTATTTGGTATTGTGTGCCTCTCTTAAAATACTATTTTTCAACTTCTTGTTAACAGGTACACAGAGTCTGTCTCTTATATTTATACTTCCATCATTACTTAGTTGAAAGTCATCATTAGGGGTCATTTTTATCCTTTTCCTAATATTTTTCAAGTTAGGGTCTAATTTTTGAGTTTTATCAATACGATCCATTAATTCTGGCTGCAGTATTAGTATTGACAATTCACTCATAAGTGATCCAATAAACTCTATTTACTTCTCTAACTTCCCTTTGGGTATACTCATACTCTTCCTACTCAAACACCAGGTACCTTATTAGCCTTATTAACCTTGTAGGGATGACAACTAAAGGTTTAAGTCATAATCCTTGATCAACTCCAACCATCTTCTTTAATAAATGTTCAACTTTTTTTTATTCGACAAATACTTCAAACTCTTATAGTTTGTGAACGCTTCACATTGTTCACCATACAAATAATGCCTCCATATTTTCAAGACAAATACTATAGCTGCAAGCTCTAAATCATGCAAAAAGTAGTTTTGCTTGTAGGGTTTCAACTATCACAATGCTTAGACTATTAGTCCATCATTTGGTATCAACAAACACAATAAGTCATTCTTAGATGTATCACTATAGTATACATCACAAATCAATCTAATCCTAAAAGCAAAATCAAAACCAAAGCAATAACCAATCTTTGTTTCTATTGAAAGTCTTCACTGATTTTAATGTCAAGATCCACCATTGAACCATATATATTTATCACAAGCAACCTACAACAGTATAGTAGTTGTCTAATATGGAAGAATAAGCAATTGTAAAAGTCTATTCTTATAGCGTGAACGTGAGAAACTTTTGTTGCTGTATCACACTCAAATTGAGAAGTCGTTCTAACTATGATCTTCAGCAGATTTTAGGGAGCTATGCATTAATGAGAAGAGGAAAATTGCAACTACATCTGTGACAACCCCACCTTTCCCTTAGGGCGTACCCAAGGGTTTGGTGGACCGCCTGCCCAACTCTCGTCAGGACTCACCCACTCACTCAATCAACTCTCAAGATTAATCATTCAAGTCTCCAAGATAACATTTAAGTTCTATAATTCAACCAAAATGTAAACTTATTTACAACCCAAAAGCCGAACGTATGATACAACATCAAGTGTCAAAATATATCCTATCAACCAAAAGTATAAGTACAAGAGGGTTGCACACTCTAGTTCACATTCAACTGTTTCGGACCTCCAGTCCTGTAAAGAAAATAAAAACTAAAGGAATGAGTTAAAAGTCCGTTGAGGTTCCTAAACAAACAATCAGGTAGAGAAACCATGGAAGCATTACATTTAATAATTTGCATACTTTGCATAGTAATATCCAATCATTCAAGAAATAAACACTCAATCATTGGAAGGATACGTGCTCACTTGGAGCCATTCATTTGAGTCATTCATTCATTCATTCGCCAATCATTTTCCTTATCCCTCCGACATTAGAAAATATTTGCAAGTGAAAACTCCTTCAGTGATCTTGTCATTCATTCATTGATATTATTGCATTGAATTCACTAGCCAGTTCTCCACCAGACTTCGTGGTAATACTCAAGTATACCAAACATTGTCCCAAGGTCACCAGCCGTCTGACCGAGTCCGCTTCCAGCTCGAGTTGACTGGCAACAAAGGGCAAGGGCCTAATTCAACCAAAAGACTTACATTCATGCACAAGTAGCATTCAATCATTTAATCATTGAAAATTTCACGTTCACTTAGGTCAAATGCGATAAAGTACACACTCGCCTATCGAAAATCCATTTATCAATCATTGAAAAGCGTTTAACATTCAAGCAAACATTCACAACAATTCACATAGTCATTGGAAGCACAATATGCAAAGAATACTCACCAATTTAAGCAAAATAACGTTAAAAGTTCGCTCCCGGGTTATGCCCTTGATCACTGACAAACCCTAAAAATAACCAAGAGAAAATATTATGGTTCAACCATCCAAAGTTTAGGTGAACCAAAGAAAATCCGAGTAACTACTAGTGGAAAGGTGCAAATATGGTTTTGGAGTGAAAAGAGAATATGAGTAACCAAGAATTTCCTCATTCCAATCATAAAATCAAGCTCAAAATGGTTTAACAATTCCAACTTAAAGTTGGAATTGAAAGTCAAATTAGTTTTAGGAAAATGGAATTTTTTCCAGTTTTGCGCAATGCTATTTGAAAAATTATATCTCAAGTTTCTTAAGTCCAAAATTTATAAAATTTATACCATTGGAAAATAGATTCAAACATTTACAATTTCTCAGAAGACACCTTTGCAAGATTCTGTCCACATGTGAGTCAAAATCTAATCTCAAACGACTGCTTTATCTAGTAGAAAGACTGAACAAGAATGAAAATTTAGTCAAATTTAGAAAATCACAGATATTCATAGGAATTGAGAAAAATTCTGAAATTTGCACGATAAAAAGTACTCTGAATCTCATTTCAAACGCAACAAACAGAATTCAATTTGGATTTTTTTTCACACAAAAATATGACAGATTTTCCAAAGCTGCGCAGAGCCTCTTACGGAAAATTTTCAGCACACTAATAGTTTGGAAAACTAGGTTCTTTCCTTTCTTAAATCTCTTTGTTTTGGCTCAAAACTAACACACATGCAAAGAAATAGCTTGTAACAAGTGTTTTGAGTAAAATCATATGCAAGAGGAAGACAAAATACCCTAAATTTACACCTTAACCTTCACTTAACCAACAGGGAGAAAAATCCCGCATATGTCCCCAAACTTCTTCAAGTTAATCATCCAATTCAAGTCTTAATTTCATAGTAAATAAACCTCAATCAAGGCCACAAGTGATAAGATACAAGAGATTCTTATTCTCAGCCATAAAACCAACTAAAGTAGGCATGTACCAAGCATATCTTCAACATACATCCAAGCTGAAAATTTTCATCTCAAAGCTAGAAATTAACTACTAAAGCTGAAAAATCGTACCTAGAAGCTAGAAAATCTCATTCAAAGCTTATAGGTTCATCCAACCTCATTTCAAAGCTAGACCATTCATATCAAGGCTTGCCAACACATTCCAAACCTCAAAATTTCAATCTACTAAGCAAAACTATGAAGCGTTCCATAAAATCCATCACAATCAAGTCATGTATTGCTTAAATGGCAAAAAAAAAAAAAAGAGGTTTCTAGTATAATACCTCAAAACTCCCAAAATAAGTTGCAAGACAAGAACTTTATTCCTCCCAAAAGCTCTATCAAGTTCACCTCTAAGCTTTCCCCAAGATTGATCGAAGTGGATTCAAGTTTCATGTTGATTTTCTCAAGAATCAAGCAAGAAATCAAGATAGAAGTTGAAGGCTTTCCTCTCCCCTTTTTGGTCTCAAATTTTCGGCCAAGATGATGAAAAGATGGAGGAAAGTTTGGTTAATATGTAATATAAGGACTAGAGAAAAGTCTTGGTCAATGGAAGGTTCAAGCATTGACACTTGGCGACTTAGGGTTTCATGTCTATCCCTTTGTCTCTCTTGTGTCTCTAATAACCAATCTATCTTGTGTTTCTCTAATACACGCTTAACACTTTTAATCACATAATTCCTATAGTACCACACCCGTTCTCGTCCACCAAGTAACACACACATCTCACTAGTCGGTCATACTACTTTAATATTTTACAAAACTTAACATACACTAAAATAATAAAAATGGAATGATAAAATTCTTAACTTAACCTTTAAAATCACTATCAAATTAAGGCTGGAAAATAAGCAAGTAAAGTAAAATAAAAAACATATACATTAAAGTTTCAAAAATAGGAGAAAATTCAAAATAATTTTCAAGTCCTCCCACTCTCTCCCCCTTAAGAAAATTTCGTTCTCGAAATTTTTACCTTCCATCACCTCAAATGACTCCGGAGCCTGTTGCTTGTTCAAGGCATATACTCGTTCTGGTACTTTTGGTTGGTTCTCTCTGTCATTAACTTGTCTAGGTTTGGTTTTATCCAATTGTTGAACACTATTCCCTCGTGGCTGCTTCTTCGAGCAATTGTTAATTTGATGGTCGGTACTCCCACAAATCAGACATTTTTGCCCCTTCACCTAGCATTCATCCTCAGTATGATTTATCTTCCCACAATATCCATAAGCCAAGCGAGAAACCACTTTTTGGCTTTCTCAAGGAATTCCCTCTTGTTGCCCGTTTCCTATTTGAATTCATTTTGAAAAATCTTCTTCTAATTGTCCTAAAGTCCAGGGTGGGTAGTACAAAAAGTCCATTCTTCTTACTTTGGAGGGCGTTACATTATCCTTAGATCCCTTAGGTGTACTAGTAGATGTACTCCTCTTTCTCGCATGAAAAGCCTTTACTTGCGCCGTCGCAATTTCAATTCTTTGAACTTTTTCAAGGGCTTCTGTGAATGTATTAATTTGTGAAGCCGCCAAAGCCTCTTGCATTTTCACATTTAACCCCTGTACAAATCGCCTCATCCTCCTTTGCTCCGTAACTACTAATTCAAGAGCAAATTTGGACAGTTTAGTGAATTATGTTTCATATTCGGCCATACTTAGTGTTCCTTGGCATAACCTAATGAAATCATCCTCTCTTTTCTCTTAGACCAAAGGTGGGAAGTATTTCTCATTAAATTCTCTCATAAATTTTACCCAAGTCTATGCCATCTGTTCTCTTTTCCACTTTACCCTAATAACATTCCACCATGCCTTAGCCGGTCCTTCAAATTGAAAGACGCCGAAAGCCACTTATCTTTTCTCCGTATAATGCAAGGGTACAAAAATATTTATCATTGCTTCCAACCAGTTTTCAACTACTTCCGGGTCAGACCCTCCAAAGAATTTCGGTAGAGAAACTTTTGAAAACGCTCTAAGGCGCTGTCCTCTCCTATCTCAGGGTTCCTAGACTGATTCATAAGAGCTCAGCCTTGTTGCTCCACCAATGGCGCAAAAATATTAGCCATTTGTTGTATTGCCGTTGCTACTTGGTCCCCTGTTTCGACCTTGGTTCCTGTTGCTGCTCTGCCGCCATATCTTTTGTTTCTCTCGATTCTTGTACTTGCCTACCGCCACGTCCACGGCTAGCCCCACGTCCCTGACTAGCCCCTCGTTCTTGACTTCCTCTACCCTCCATACTGTGGGGACCCGAAAATTTCCTTATTTTATTTTATTTTACTGGCTTAATTAATTATTTAATTCTACTATTTAAAATTCATTTATATGGAAAAACGCCTCTCTTATGTTTTTAAAGCGTTTTGTTAGAAAAATTACTTTCCAAAAACTCGTTTAGTTTGGAACAACAAGTACATGTTTTTCGAGACTATATTTGAATTAAGGGTGTATTAATTTTGAAAAAGTAAGAATGATCAATAGTAAATTAAGAAAAGTCGTGAGAACTCGCAAAATTTATTTATTTTAAACTCCTGTTACGAGTTTATTTAAATATTTAATTGCCTGTTTGCCCTGAATATTATTTTTTAACCTTTTTAGAGCCAATTACATGGAACTATGACTTACATGTATTTTTAAAATGACTTGTTACGAAAATTAATTTTTGAAACTCGTTAAGTGAAAATAGCGAATATGCGTTCGGAGACTATAGCCGATTTGAGGATACAATAAAATCGAAAAATTGGAAACTTATACATTAGTCTTAAAAATAGGTACTTTTATATTTAAGCACTCAAGTATTAATTAGTGATACTATTGTTATAAGAATTTCTTGAAAATTTCACTTTATCGCGCACAAATTGGAGGTACGCGTTTTCACACGCGCGATTTAATTGAGGGGCTTAGGACCATTATTTTTAAACCATTAAGAGTGAATAATAATAGTATGAATACAAATGCATTAGAGGTTTAGTGCACAAGTGAAACAAACCCGAGAGAAAACAAGCATGAAACGAGTGCGTTCGTGCGCTATTGAGCGTTGACTTTTGGAACAATTCTTGACAAATTTTAAACCTTCTCACGGAAGCTTATCATCAGCCACCATCTCTTCTTTTCCTTCTCAAACCAGCCGTGCAACACCAAGAGAAAGAGACTAAAGTTCCTTCTTCATTTCACCTCTCAAACTTGCACCAAATCACTTCAAATTTTTACCACAAGCTCAAAACAATTTGGAGATTCACTTAGCCAAGGAGAAGAGCTACATTTCCACGGTTTCTTGGAGCTTTCTTGTGGCAAAAAATTTGACCTTTATCATCTAAGAATGTATATGACGATCAAGCTCTTGAATCTTAGTTCATGGAAGTTATATTGCACTTATAAGTTCATGTATTCACGTGGGTAGCTTTATTTATGTTGGATTTTTGTGTGTGGACTCTATGAACTCCTACAATGACTTGAAAACTGATTTCATGAGTTTTGATGTTATTAATGTTGGTTTAGTGCTTAAATTAGTGGAAATAAGTTGTATTGGTGAAAGGAAACTCAAAAGAGGTGATGAGCAAAAATATTTCGAAACTGCCCCTGTCATTTTCGTGTGCTTTTGAGCACTTTTTAGTGGTTCAATTGACTTGTTTATGATGTATATATGTTGTATAGTTGTGTAGAAAGTTTCCACCAAAAATTACGTGATTTGGTTGGCCAAAGGTTGAATTTTCGAAAGCTCTTCAAAATTGGAAATTGTTCCTGGATTACCCGGACAGTGTTTTTGTTTTGGCCATAACTTTTTGTTCCGATGTCAAAATCGAGTCTCATTTGTGGCATTGGAAACTATACATTCCCAGCTTTTCAATGGTATAAAATGTATGTTCTGATTCCACCCAAGTGAACCGTACCACTCATTTGAACATGACTGTCCTGTTTCGCTAGTTCACTAGAAGCTCTGTTTTGAGTAGCAAATTGATGCTCAAATATGAGCTAATTGTGGATAGATTTTGAAAATGATTTCTCCTGATACATTGTAGCTTTATGAATTTAGTTTTCAACGCCACCAACCATGTTCAATTCCAAGTTAAATTGAGTGAGTTGTGGCCATATTTCGAAACTGATGTAGTGAGTAAAAACACTCTTTTTGACTAGTAAATGCCTAAATCTTAATTGGCACTTGTTGTTTCAAAATTCTCGGTGATAATCACCTACCAAACATATCTTGGATGTTTATTAGACCTTGTCTATACCAATGAACCATATTTGAGGAAATTTTCTTGGCCAAATGCTTGAAAACGGAAAAACGGAAGTCCAAGGCAGATTTGCCTTGGAACTTCTTGGGATTTTAGCGGTTTTGTTAACCGACTTTCCATTCGTATTTTTCTATGAAATTTTACAAGGAAATAGCCCTTTTGGTGCCATTCCGAGTCCATTTCGATACTCGAACAAAATCCCAAAGTTGGTTCTTTAAACCTGGAAATTGCCTGATTATTTCAAATTTTCAACAACTTTGAACTACTATATCTTGGTGCTCAAAAATCCGATTCTTGTTCCACTTATTTTGTTTTAAACTTTGATTGTAACTCTAATTGAGTTTCAAATTTGAGAGGCTACTTCACATTGAGTGAATTTTGCCGAATTTCCAAACTTTGCTGAAAAACAACCCAAATCTGCCTTGATATTCTAGAACATCCATTTTGAGCTAAATTTTGAATGTCTTCCATTTAGAATCAAGAAAAAGTATTTTCTAAGAACTTTTAGTACTTTGGAAGCAATTTCCGACAGCACCAAATTTTTCAATTTTGGACTTTCAGAGAATGAGTTATGATTTTTCCAAAAATGCCCCTAAATCCGATAATTCTTAGTTTTTTTGAAAATATTTGCGCGGGAAACATTTTCACAGAATCCGGCCGCGTATCCGGCCAGTTCTTGGTCTGAGAGTTGGCCGGATTGATGGTGAGAATTGAAAAAAAATTCGGTCGCTCTCTGCCTTGAATCTGACCAGAAATCCGGCCAGATCTTGGCCAGATTGTGACGTGGCACTTCCACGCCCGACTTCGATCGTTCGTTTGAAAATTTATCTACATGATTTCATACCTACTAGCTTCCATCCAATGATTTTAAGGGTGAAACTCAACCTTTTTCTTCCGTTTTTGAACATCACTCCCGAGCCTCGATTATGAATAATTAAGGATCAATTCATGAATTCTCCTTAGAATGAACACTAGTACAATCTTCTTGATAAGTAAGGGATTTTAAATGATAGTGTGTAATAGACAACTATTATTTGCTTAGGTGCTCAAGAAGACCTTCAAGAGAATCTTGAGGGGAATACCTAAAGGCTTGTCTACACACTTACTCTCTTGTTGCAATAGGTGAGTGTTTCATATAGGAGTACGTAATTTGAATAAGTCTATGACATGCTTATTCCATGATCATTAAGTGTTAAGTGCTACATGTTAAGTATTTACCATACTCATGCATATTTAAGTAATGTATGTTTGAATTACTCGACATGAAATACTTAAATTGCATATTTATGTGATGTGTTTAAATGATTAATTATGCTATGACTGCATAAGTCGGTTGGAATGAATCTCCTCGACTCTTAAACGGTAAAAGTGAGAAACGGCCAATGGCAGCTTATTAAAATGTCTAATGTCTACCAATTAATCGTGATTAATACCGTTAACCGTCAACCGTTAACCGTTAACCGTCAGCCGTTAACTGTTTACCGTAATTACTTACCGTTTTCCTATCTACTTGATTACCTGGTACTTGATTATTTGATTACCGTAAATTACATATTCACATGAAATTATCAAATATTGCTTCTGTGTTTATGTGTTCATTGTTGCTAGTAATTGCTCATATGAAATTGTCCACCATTTTAAAACAAGTGTGTACTTTATTTCACTCGACCTACCAAAAGAATAAATTTTTACCGTTCGTCAAGTTATTTGATTACTTGTATATGTTGTAAACTCTAAGCTGAACTTGGACCCTGTCCTTGGTTACTGACCTACTCGAGCTAGGACTGGACTCGGTCGAGTAGGTTGGAACCCTGATCCACCGTTTTGGTATACTCAAGTATTACCACTGGAGAGATAAGGCGATAGCCAGACAGTACCGTGGGAACCGGAAGTTATAAGGTGCAATTCACCAAAATAGTTTCAATGGAACACCGTATCTTTTAATATGTGTTTATTTACATAATGATAACCGTTTCATGCAAATGTGCTATACCTGTGATATGCTCAAATTACTCGTAAAATGATAATTGTCTTATGTTCATATGTCAACGTGCAAACTTGAACCATACATACGGTATTCTCAATTACTTGATTTATTAGAACTACTAGAGTGTTTTGGAACCTCACTGGATTGTGTAGCTCATTCCACGATTTTGCTTTCCTTAACAGGGTTCGAGACCAAGAGTGCTCATGAATAGTACTAGGTTGCTTTCTTTAGAAGACATTAAGTTGTATTACAGTAGATGGTTGTAGTAAATATTTTTTTGGGATTGTATTACGCTTGAGAGCTAATTAAATTGTAAGTGTGAAATATTTTGGAGTACTTTAATTATGTATTAAAATTATTTGGAGTATTCTTAATCTTGAATTATGGATTGTACCGAGTCCTGGCGAGAGTTGGGCAGGCGTCGCGCGAATACCCTTTGGTTCGCCTTAGGGAGAAATGGGGGCATCACAATTGGTATCAGAGATTAGGCTTTAGATCTCTGTAGTGTATCCTAGGCTTAAAGTTTAGGATGTCGAACTGTGGGTCTGGTTTGAAATGTAAGTGATTTCTTATAGGAATGCAAATCAGACAAGTGAATTTTGTTTGACTCTTAGTGCTTGCTTGGAAATGCTTGAGTGACTTTTGAGGGATATCTTGACTTGAATAGTACAAATTGGAATGTCGAGGATGACATTCTTTTAAGAAGGGGAGTTTGTGACGCCCGGAAGAAGAAAAAGAAAAAAAATCTGGATAGCTTTGTTTTTTGCGAATCCGGCTAGTTCTTGGCTGGATACCTGGCCAGATTGCCTTGGAGTTTTGAAAAAAAAAATGACTTTTGCCACTGCCTTGAATCCGGCCATGAATCCAGCCGGATTGTGACGTGGCATGTCGGCCATCAATTTTGACCAGCTGATTTTTTTCCTTCTTATCTTGGTTTTGGCTGAAATATCTTCACTTTTTGCTCCTTGCTTGGCCGGCTGGTTGGGAGAGAAATAAGATAGAAAAGTTCTTCATTTTACTTTCTAATTTTCTTGTCCAAATCTTGAGATTTCACCGATGATTTTGGAAACCACTCCATACAAGTGTATACTATGAAAATTTGAAGAAGTTGATGGAGTTGTTTTGGAAGAGAAAGCTTTAAGTTGCTACCTTTCTTGAGTTATGAGGTCAGTTGCTAAGGAATTCCCTCTTGGTTCTTGATAATGGCATATTAGTGGTTTATAGTGGTTAAATATGTTGTATTGTAGATGATTTTATGATTTTAAATAGAGTTGGACCAATTTCTGATTTATTGGAGATTTTTCTGATTTTATATGATTATGGTTCATTGGTCATGGAATGATAGCTTGTTGTGGTATAAAATGGAGCTTGTATACGTTGGATATGATTGTTTGTGAAAAATTTCTGATTTATGCGGAAATTCCGATTTTAGGGTTTAATTTGGGGCTTTCTTATAGATTGGTTATTAAGCTTCTAATTAGCTTAGATTGAAGGATATTGTGGGCTAATTGAATATGTTTTATTGCTTATGAACTGTATGTGTGATTGTGATTAATTGATATGAGAATTAGTATTTGGTTGTAGGTTGGACAAATAAAGAAATTAAGGGGAAATGCTGTCCGAACTTTGAGAGTATTTGATTGCTTTGAGTTTGTAATCTAGGGCTTGGACTGGATCGAGGAAACCGTCTATAATGGATGAGGATTATGAGCCGTGGTTGGTTAGTGACCCCAAACTATTTTCAAAGCTACTTATGAACTGTTTCTTGCATTATTTACTCGATTGCATATCATGTGTGCTTGCATGTGAGTTCATGACATGATTTGGTTTCAATGAATTCTTGGAGAGTCTTGTACTGAACACCAACGTCTCCATCACTGTTTACAGTTCATCTGGAGCACCAACGGGCTCCCTATTACTATTTCACTGTTACGGAATCTATTGGAGCGTTGGATGTTTAAGTACAATGATTTCACTGATTCACGAGAGCAATAAACGTACATTTGATTACTGATTCATGACATCATTGAACTGAACTATGGTAAAACTGATTTGATTACCGATTTTACTGGTTACTCGCTGAGCTTTTAGGTCACCCCAAAATTATTTTATTTTCCTCCACAGGGCTCGAGGCGAAGGATGCATTTGTATTAAAGTTCTCCGTGTGAATGGTTGGATAATCTCCTGTACAATGGGAGTTCTAGTTTTATTTTGTGTATTATTCGAGACTGCGATTGTACTTATAATTATGTGAGAACTGAAGACTTTTGTCTTATTCGGAAAATTAGTATTGCTTTTATCTCTTGAGATTTTAGCTTGTAGTGCAATTGAGAAGTATTCGCTTCGCTTATGATATGTAAATTTATGGAACATTTGATGTACATTCGAGTTTTATCTTGTAATTTTATTTGAGAACTATAGTGAGTGACTGAGTCCCGGCGAAAGTTGGACAGGCGGTCCGTCGAACCCTCTGGTTCGCCTTAGGGTGAGGCGAGGCTGTCACACATACCCTTCTTTCTCTTTTCTTTTTTTTTTCAAAAGGTTATGTAGTACATAAATAAAATCAATTGACTATAGCAGTAAAAAAAAAGACATTTTTAAATAGCACAATCAAAGATATGAAAATGCACTTAGTATGTTTATAACATTCCAAATTCATTCATTGATCAAAACCAAGTGCGTAAAACAAAAAAGATACTATACATATTAGTATTGACACGTCACTAGTAGCATACATGCAGTGGTAGAACAAGGAAATACATGTCCTTCCAACTACCTAAACTCACATCCGTAATTCTCAAGTCTCTACCCTATTGGACATTAATTCTAGATATTGTTCAAGCACTACTCTTAATCAAAACTCGAAAAAATACAACGAGGTATGTACACTTGAATAATAAGGGTCCTAAATCTCATTAATATCTTCAATATATCCCAAATCCAAACTATTCGCATCCCCCGTATCTTGATTTTCGCCATCCAAACTTATCTCGATATTACTCATGATATCGACTTATCAAAAAGATATCAACTCTTTGGTATTCGGGTACAAGAATCTGAAAATATGATAATTCACCACTCGAGTTGACCAGTCTCAAGAGAAATTCAACCACATTTGAGATTCCTACCCAACATACATATCTAATTTTTCTCAATAATAGAAATTCATTCCACACTTACAGGTCAATTCCTACAGTTTGAAAAACCTCTCCCGGCATAAGCTCAATAAGAGATCTAATACCACCTGTGATAACCCCACCTTCCCCCTAGGGCGTACCCAAGGGTTTGGTGGACCGCCTGCCTAACTCTTACTAGGACTCACTCACTCACTTAATCAACTCTCAAGATTAATCATTCAAACCTCCAAAATAACATTTAAGTTCTACAATTCAACCAAAATGTAAACTTTTTTACAACCCAACAGCCGAACGTATGATACAACATCAAGTATCAAAATACATCCTATCAACTAAAAGTATAAGTACAAGAGGGTTACACACTCTAGCTCACATTCAATTGCTTCGGACTCCAGTCCTGTAAGGAAAACAAAAACTAAAGTAATGAGCTAAAAGCCCAGTGAGGTTCCTAAACAAGCAATCAGGTAGGGAAACCATGGAAACATTATATTTAACAATTTGCATACTTTGCACAGTAATATCCAGTCATTCAAAAAATAAACACTCAATCATTGGAAGGATACGTACTCACTTGGAGTCATTCATTCAAGTCATTCATTCATTCATTCGCTAACCATTTTCCTTATCCCTCCGAAATTAGAAAATATTTACAAGTGAAAACTCCTTCAGTGATCTTGTTATTCGTTCATTGACATCATTACATTGAATTCACTGGCAGTTCTCTACCAGACTTCGTGGTAATATTTGAGTATACCAAACATTGCCCAAACATTGCCCCAGAGTCACCAGCCACCCGATCGAATCCGCTTCTAACTCGAGTCGACTAACAATGTAGGGCAAAGGTCCAGTTCAGCCAAAAAGCCTACATTCATGCCTAAGTAGCATTCAATCATTTAATCATTGAAAATTTCACGTTCACTTAGATTAAATGCGATAAAGTATATACTCGCCTATCAAAAATTCATTTATCAATCATTGAAAACCGTTTAACATTCAAGCAAACATTCACAGTCATTGGAAGCACAACATGCAAAGAACACTCACCAGTTTAAGCAAAATAACGTCAAAAGTTCGCTCCCGGGTTATGCTCTTGATCACCGACAAACCCTAAGAATAACCAAAAGAAAATATTATGGTCTAACCATCCAAAATTTAGGTGAACCAAAGAAAATCCGAGTAACTACTAGTGCAAAGATGCAAATATGGTTTTGGAGTGAAAAGAGAACATTTAAACCCAAGAGACATGAGTAACCAAGAATTTTCTCATTCCAATCATAAAATCAAGCCCAAAATGGTTTAATAACTCTAACTTAAAGTTGGAATTGAAAGTCAGGATAGTTTTAGGAAAATATAATTTTTTCTAGTTTTGCGCGATGCTATTTGAAAAATCATATTTCAAGTTTCTTAAATCCAAAATTTATAAAATTTATAATGTTAGAAAATAGATTCAAACAATTACAATTTCTCAGTAGACACCTTTGCAAGATTCTGTCCACATGTGAGTCAAAATCTAATTTCAAACGGCTGCTTTATCCAGTAGAAAGACAGAACATGAATGAAAATTCAGTCAAATTTAGAAAATCACAAATATTCATAGGAATTGAGAAAAATTCTGAAATTTTCATGGTAGAAAGTAATCTAAATTTAGTTTCATACGCAATAAACGGAACTCAAATTGAATTTTTCTACACTGAGATAGGATAGATTTTCCAAAGTTGCGCAAAACCTCTTGCGGAAAATTTTCAGCACACTAATAGTTTGGAAAACTAGGTTCTTTCCTTTCTTAAATCTCTTTGTTTTGGATCAAAACTAACACACATGCAAAGAAATAACTTGTAACAAGTGTTTTGAGTAAAATCATATGCAAGAGGAAGACAAAATACCCTAAATTCACATCTTAACCTTCACTTAACCAATAAGGAAAAAAATCCCGCATATGTCCCTAAACTTCTTCAAGTTAATCATCCAATTCAAGTCTTAATTTCATAGTATATAAACCTCAATCAAGGCCACAAGTGATAAGATACAAGAGGTTCTTATTCTTAGCCATAAAACCAACTAAAGTAGGCATGTATCAAGCATATCTTCAACATACATCCAAGCTGAAAATTTTCATCTCAAGGCTGGAAATTAACTACTAAAGCTGGAAAATTGTACCTAGAAGCTAGAAAATCTCATTCAAAGCTTATAGGTTCATCCAACCTCATATCAAAGGTAAACCATTCATATCAAGGCTTGCCAACACTTTCCAAAGTTGAAAATTTCAATCTACTAACCAAAACCATGAAGCCTTCCATAAAATCCATCATAATCAAGTTACGTGTTGCTTAAATGGCAAAATAAGAAAGAAAAAGGGAGGTTTCTAGTATAATACCTCAAAACCCCCAAAATAAGTTGCAAGACAAGAACTTTCTTCCTCCCAAAAGCTCCATCAAGCTCACCTCCAAGCTTTCCCCAAGATTGATCAGAGTGGATCCGAGTTTCAAGTTGATTTTCTCAAGAATCAAGCAAGAAATCAAGATAGAAGTTGAAGGTTTTCCTCTCCCCTTTTTGTTCTCAAATTTTCGGCCAAGATGATGAAAAGATGGAGGAAAGTTTGGTTAATATGTAATATAAGGACTAGAGAAAAGTTTTGGTCAATGGAAGCTTCAAGCATTGACACTTGGCGACTTAGGGTTTCATGTCTATCCTTTGTCTCTCTTGTGTCTCTAATAACCAATCTATCTTGTGTTCCTCTAATGCACTCTTAACACTATTAATCACATAATTCCTATAGTACCACCCTCGTTCTCGTCCACCAAATAACGCACACATCTCACTAGTCGGTCATACTACTTTAATACTTTACAAAACTTAACATACACTAAAATAATAAAAATGGAATGATAAAATTCTTAACTTAACATTTAAAATCACTATCAAATTAAGGCTGGAAAATAAACAAGTAAAGTAAAATAAAAAAATATAAATTAAATTTTCAAAAATAGGAGAAAATTTAAAATAATTTTCGGGTCCTCACAATATCTCGGAGCTTTACTAGTACAAAGAGAGGTTCATTTCTTCAATTGAAATGCACCAAAACCCAAGAGAAGATAGAAAATAAACGAACTCAATTGTTGAGTAAGTGTTTGAGCCGATATTTCAAGAGTGAGACTTCAATAAAATTAGAGCAGATATTCTCAAAAGTGAGACTCAATTTAGTAATGTCTAATATAAGTTGATTTTATGAGTGTTGGTATTATATACACTTTGAGTGTAATAAAATTGTTCGTTTGTCTCCTTTATCAGTCTGCTTAATCCATTAATTTGGTATTAGAGCCCACTACAATCCAACAAACTAGTATCATAATAGATCTATCCTAGACTTGCCCTTGATAAAATTTAAAGGTCCCATTTTGATTGCTATTTTTAGGAATTTTTATAGAAAAGTATAGGTAACGAGTTAATATATGCAAGGTAAAAAAGTGATTGAAAAATGTGTTCACGAAAAACGTAAAAAAGTTTTGCAAAAAATTAGAATTCAAACAAGATTTGCAAATACACTAGTTGGGCTAGTATGAGAGTAGATGCTCTAGAAGCACAGTAAAACATCGTGAGATTTTTTGATATCACACAATTATTGAAATGTGAATCATAAAAATTATTTATGGCAGATGTTGCTATTTCAATTGAAAATATTGATAAATTAAGTATCAATTCCAACAATTATGGCTTATGGAGTACTTGTATGGAGTTCTACCTGTTGGCATAAGACTTGTTAGTCGTTGTTGGTGGAGATGACACAACACTGCCAACAGAGGCAAAGCCACTTAAAAAGTGAAAAATTAAAGTTGACAAATCTATGTATGCTTTAATGATGGCTATAGAAGATGATTTACTACAATAGATCAAAAATACCAAAACACCAAAGGAAGCATGGGACACACTCATGACATTCTTTGCAAAAACTAAAGATGCAAAACTTCAAAAGCTCAAAAATCAATTACTGTCTATTTCTTAACAAAATATGATAGTAGCTCAATATTTCTCCAAGATAAAATCAATTTGTTATAAAATATCCAAATTAGATTCCCAAAATCTAATCATAGAGATTAGAATGTCGAGAATTATTGTCCATGGTTTAAGACTAGAGTACAAGAGTTTATTACTGCCACACGTGGTTGGGCTAAGGAGCCAACCTTAAATGAGTTGGAAAGCTTACTTTACCAAAGAGGATGTTTTAGACAGTTCTGTGTCTAAAGTATCTACTAAAGAAGAACAAAATGTCTCTTTACCAGAAAGAGAGGATCTCATGTCGAAAATAGGTGACCAATGAATAACTAGAATAACTCAAATGGCGAGTGAGGCCCATAACAACAGAAGAAATAGAAGAGCAACAATCAAGGGAGAGCCAGTCAAAGTCAAGGAGTAGATGGCCAAAGTAGAAGGTGTCAATGGTTGCAAAGCAACCAGAAATGGTGAAATAATGATGCTATAACTATGGTAAGAAAGGGCACCATGCAAAATTTTGTAGATCACCAGCAGAAGGTAATCTTGCTATATCTTTCAAAAAGGTGAATGAAGATGATGAAAATTGGGATGTTCAAGCATCTTTTGCAATAGAAGAATTCACATTTTGCTGCACTTCTGAATTACAATAAGAGCTCGCTTTTACAGCAGTGAGTACTAAACCTATCCATCATTGATGATTGGATTATTGACTCAAGTTGTTCTAACCATATGACTGGAGACAAAAAAAAAACGTTAAAAGATTTGACAGAGTACAAAGGCAGTCGAGTGATATTAACAGCTAATAATTCCAGATTACCAATTACTCACATTGGCAATATAATGATACTACCTTGATATATCACTTAGTAGATAGAGTTGTAGTACATGTATCATGTACCTAGAATGAAGAAGAATTTACTATCAGTTTCTCAACTAACAACATCTGGCTACTACGAGTTGTACGGACCTGATGATATCAAGATGTATCATCATCTAAAAGTTATGGGTACACTAATAATACAAGGAAGACTAGTGGAGTCAGTATATATGATGTCAGTTCAAAAGACCTATGTTGATAAGGCGAGAAAAAATGAGACAGTTGATTTGTGGCATGCCAAACTTGGGCCTGTCAGTTATCATAAGTTAAAAATTTTGATGATGAAATTGATGTTTAGAGAACTTCCTCAATTAGATGTATGGGAAGTGATTGTTTTTGTAGGTTGACGACTCATCAACTTCCATACGAAAAGTCAAAGTTCAGAGTCAATGTGCCTCTAGAGCTAATTCACTCAGACGTGTTTGATCAAGTGAAAGAACCATCCATCAGTGGTATGACGTACATGATTAACTTTATTGATGATTTTTCTAAATGCGTTTCGATTGACTTTATGAAGAAAAAGTCAAAACCTTAAATAAGTTCAAAGAGTTCAAGAAGAAAGTCAAGAAAGAAATAGGTCACAAGATAAGACGCCTATACACAAACAATAGAGGTGAATGCACATTAGAAAAGTTCACTTGCCTATTGCAGAAATCTAAGATAAAATTGCAGCTGACTTATCCTAGTACACCGTAGCAAAATGGAGTTATTAAATGAAAGAACAAACATCTTATAGAGATATGTAGGAATACGCTACATGCCAAAAATGTACCCTCGCATTTTTGGACTGAGTGCATGAAGATGATAGTCCATATAACTAATAGACTACCTCAGTCCAAATAAGGTTTTATTTCTCCCATTGAGAAGTTATGGAATATTAAACCTAATGTTACTCATTTTAAACTATTTTAGTATGTTTGTTATGTTTTTGTGCTAGATCATCTCCGAACTAAGTTTGATACAAAAAAAAGGTCATTCATTGTATATTTATTGGTTATAATAATCAATGAAAAGGTTAGAAATGTTGTGACCCTACAACTAGAGAATGCTATGTCTCATTAAATATGGTATTCAATGAAACATCATCTTCATAGTCACTTTAGGCAACGTTATTACTAGACTCACAGGAATTAGAAGAGAACCTATAGGAGAGATCTGATGATCAAGCTTAAACCAATAAACTAAATGTAGATCAAGAGGGATCCGAAGATATATCCAATGTTTCTACACCTAAAAAGAGCAAAAGTCCTTGGCGAACAGGAGTACATGCTCCAACCTCTGAAAATGAAAGGCCAAACCAATAGAGAAGATTGAAGGTAATGATAATTCTCCTGTACAACTCCATAGATCAACCAAACAGAGGAAGCCAAATGTCAGGTATGCCAATGCTGCTTTGACAGAAGGTGATGAAGTAGTTGAACCATCTACTTACTAGAAGGCAACTCAAAGCACTAAGTGGAAGAAAGCCATGGAGGAAGAGATTTAAACACTCAAGCAAAATAAAACTTGGGATCTTGTTCCAAAACCAAGAGATGTTAAACATATATTGTGCAAATGAGTCTACAAGGTTAAGATTCATCCAGATAGCTCAACTGAGAGATACAAGTCATGCCTCATTTGCTCATGGATTTTCTCAACTATGGGCTAGATTATGATATTCAGTTCAGCAGCAAAGCTGACCACAGTTTGAGTCCTATCTGCACTTATAGCTAGCAAGTCATGGAAGTTTTGGTAGATGGATGTCAAAAATGCTTTCTTTCATGGAGAGCTAGATCGAGAGTTTTCTATGGATCAACCACATGGGTTTGAAAACATGGTTTGACTAGGTTAGATATGCAAATTGAAGAAAACTTTACATGGATTAAAGTAAGCACCAAGGGCATGGTATGGCAAGATAGCTAATTTTTTGCTTCGAAGTGGATATTCTATAGCACCTGCAAATTTCAATATATTCATGAAAACGAGTAGTAGAAGATTAGTTATTGTTCTTGTATATGTTGATGATCTAATCACTACAAGTGATGATAATGAAGAAATTCTATGAACTAAAGAAAATCTATATGTACACTTCCAAATGAAAGAGCTCAAGGAGCTAAAATATTTTCTTGGTCTTGAAGTTGATAGGACCAATGAAGGTTTATTCTTGTGTCATAAGAAGTATGCCAAAAACTTGTTGGAGAAATTTGGAATGCTCAAGGGTAGGTCTATCTCAACTCCAATGGAGGTCAATGCCAGCTATTGCTCTCCAGAGAAAATCTGTGCTAAGGAGGAGTGTTGAAAGTCATCACTGACTTTAATGCCAAGACCCACCATTAAGCCATATTTATTTAGCACAAGCAACCTACAATAGTGTAGTAGTTGTCTGACATGGAAGAATAGACAACTGTAAAAGCCAATTCTTATGGCATGAGTGTAAGAAAATTTTGTTGTTGTATCACACTCAAATAGAGAAGCCATTCTAGCTGTTATCTTTATCAAATTTTTAGGGAGCTACGCATTAATGAGAAAAGGAAAATTGTAACTGCATGTCGTGGCTTTACTAATATAAATAGGGTTCATTTCTTCAGGTGAAATGCACTAGAGCTTGAAAGAACATAGGAAATAAATGAGCTCAATTGTTGAGTAAGTGTTTGAGTAGATATTTCAAGAGTGAGGCTCTGATAAAATTAGAGTAGATATTTTCGAGAGTGAGGTTCAATTTAGTAGTACTTAATATAAGTTCATTTTGCGAGTGCTGTTATTGTATACACTTTAAGTGTAATAAAATTGTTTGTTTGTCTCCTTTATTAGTAGATTTAATCCATTAATTTGGTAGTAGAGCCCACCACAATCCAACAGTTTCAACTCTTGAAAACTTTTCTCTTACTTAAGCATCTAAACAAACTTAGTCTATTTTTGCATAACCTACTCAATGGTATGGCTAACAGGGCAAATCCCTCAATGAACTTATGATAATATCTAAACAAATCAAGAAAACTCCTTACTGTGGTCATACTAGTCGACCTTGAACAATCTACTATTGCTTCTATCTTCTTGAGATCTACACAAACTCCCTCTTCAAATACAACATGTCCTAAGAAGGCTACATTTTTAAGCAAAAATTCATACTTGCCAATTTTGGCGTATAGCTTCTCCTTCCTGAAGACTTCCAAAATCTCTACTGAATGGTCTTTATAGATCTTCTCATCAAGCAAGTATGCTAAGGTATTATCAATAAAAACAAATAAAATCTATCTAATTAAGGCCTAAACACCCTATTCATAACATTCATGAAAGCAACTAGTGCACTAATAAGAATCAATAATATCACTAAGACCTCACAATGTCTACTTTTGTGTAAAAAAGTAGTCTTTTGTAATGTTCTTGACCTTTGTCTTTAACTGATGGTATCTAATCTCAAATCATCTTAGAGAATACCCCAACTTCTTTAAGTTAAACAAATAAGCCATTAATCTTTGGTAAATGATGTACTTATTCTTGATAGTAATCTTATTCAACTCTTTATAGTCAATATACAATCCCATCAACTCATCTTTCTTCTTCATAAACAAAACTGGGACTCCCCATGATGACACATTAGGTCTGATGAATTTATTTTCCAATAGCTCTTCCGACATCTAATTCAACTTCATTAACTGAGCCGATGTCATTCTATAAGGGGTTTTAGAAATGGGGGTTTCTTTGAGTGCTAAATTAATTTCAAATTCTATCTCTCTCAATGCTAGGATAAACATGGTAAATCCTCAGGAAACATGTTTAGGAATTCATTTACCACAAAAACATTATCAAGAGGCTTTACTTTCTTGGTGGTATTAATTGTGAAGGCAGGATACGTTATAGCTTCTTTCTTAGGGACTTAGTAACTTGAGCTACTGATAAGACAATGACTTCTTTCTTAAGGATTTAGTACCTTGAGCTACTCATAAGACAATTTCCTTTGTTCTCTCTTTCACTTGATCTCTATTTCCTTGATACTCATACGTCTTCCCACCAATTTACTAAAGACTACTTTCTTCCTTACAATGCACAATTATCTAATTAGTATATTCCCAAGATAAGCCATAGGTCACCAACATCAACAAGTACACACTTGAGCCCATTCAATACATGCAATCATACAGTGCAATAATCCACATATGGACTAATTTTTGCAAAGTAAAAAATTTTTTTTGAGTTAACACACTCTTGCAAGATAATTCATCTTCCATATAATCATAAGCTTTGAAAATATTTAAGAAATCGTCAGTAACAAGGACTGCCTAAAAAATTAACCTTGAAATATGCTTTCTTTACGTAAAATCATTGTATCAATATATCATTGAGAAAACCAAAAAATTGCAAAGACTGCTGTCATAAGAGTAGTTTTGAAAGGTTCTTTACTGTCATAAATCATTGCATTCAAAATCATTTTAGAAACCAAAGATAGCAAAGACTATTCACTTCACTTCAATAGACAATCCTTAATTTCAATTTTTCTTTCGAACTTGCAATAACCCTATAGCCATATAAACCATCAATGAATCTTATCCATAGTCTATAATCCTCAGTTTTCATATCCTAGAGTGAACGTTAAAATCTTGCAATACTATGATGCATGCCATAAGTTCAATTAATTTTCTTGATTTGCACTTCACTTGGAAATGTTACTATAAGCCAACTTCAAGATATGCAAAATTTAGAAAAACACTCGTTTGTAACCCCTTGCAAAGTATAAAATATCCCTTAGACATTTCATGTGATGTATATGGGCCTTTAAGAATTTTAAACATCAAAAGCATAACTTATGATGCAAGCAAGAAATTCGCAGACACCTTCAATAAATTGACCATAATTTGAACTAAAATAATTGGTTTTAAAATATGAAGATATCTATAGAAGCTACATTCAAAATGATAAGACTTTTGTAAAGAAACCATTTCCAAAATTCTTCAACCCTTCACTGGAATTAGAATATGGCTAATGATTTGATTTCCTTTGAATGATCACCTTAATTCACACAAACCTTTTTGTTACCATAAAAATTTTGATAGAATGTTGTATTTCAAGTCTAGTTTTTTTTAAAAAAAAAAAGTAAATGTCATTCAATTTAGACATTTATACAATGAATTACAAATTTTCAATATTAGGCATACAATCAGCTTTTTATGAAAATTTTCAGATTTTTCAAATTTTATAAACTTCCATCTTCTTACTTGAACTCACAACCCTACAAAACCACTAGCACCTACAAGCAGTAGTGGCCAGCAAAGGTAACAAAAGCCACTGCCTTGACTGTGAGTAGACATGGTAGTCATAGTTTTGCCGTGCACAATAATCAGTCATTTGTAGATAACCTAGTTAACTTCTCTGACAGCCTTAGGCTATTGATTAATCTCTATGGCTGGCTGAAGCACCAGTCAGCCATGTTCCTTTTTCCTTTTCACAATTTTCCTGTTCGATACTTTATACAAAATTGGGGTTTCTCTTGTTTAATAATAAAAAAAAACATGTGATTTCCAACCATCAGTCATTGTTTGCTCATGCAATAACGTTAACAATTTATCCTAAACAAGATCATAGGTTCACCTAAGATCATGCTTGAATAAACTATATAAAAATATATGAATTAGAAATTGTTAAACTAGAATAGACCTTCATATCTCTATGATAGGGCTTCTTTTTCGTACTCTACCCTTAGACTACTTACTTGGCCCTTTGCTTGTCTTTTACCCTTATCTCGATGCTCTTCCCTTTCTCTCTCTTGTTTATCAATTTCTAGAGAAGAAAAATAAAGTGAGAGTTTGTTCTAAGGTATATAGGCACAAAAAGGGTGAATTCTCTTGGTTCTTTTGTTATGGGATACAATAGTTTTTACTTAAATCAAAAGTCTTCTACAATATTCAAACTTTATCCCATAATCTCTTTAATTTCTATTTTTTCTAAAGTTTCAGTAGTGGGCCCATTTTTTACCAATTTGGGCCAAAAAATAGGCTTTGTGCCGCCCATTTTTAAGAATTTGTTTGCCCCTACACCTTTTTATCTATTTTTTAAGTTTTTCTTTGGACCATAATATATATCCAAATTAAGTAAGCAAATGAAAGTTTAGATTTATTAAACCAGAAATAGAAATGCGAAGTCTATTATAAAGACATTATTACATGAAGTTTCTTCAATTAAGATTATAAATGAAGCAGAGACGGCAGTCTAGATTAACATCCAATTATCTATCCATATAATGCTTAATTAAATGGATTTGGATTATCTATGGACCTATTTGATAGCTGTGTTTTTTACCTAGTTTTTCCTCTATAAGTTTCTTAAAAACTTTAGGTACAGGAACCTCAAAAAAACTCCCTAAACTTTTTAAAATACACATATCAAAATACTAAAAAATACAAAAAATAATTTTCTTTCTTTCCTTTCCTCTCTTCGTTCCGAATTCAATTTGAAAATGACAGTTTACAATTTTAACCGAATTCTAGAAAACAAGCCAATTCAAGAAAACAACAAATTATGTTGTCCAAAATTAAATAAACATAACGTAACTACTAATCCACAAATGGTAGTACTAAACTACTAATCCACAATCCGTAATAACGGTAATAGTTGGATTGCTAATCTACAAACCACAAACTAGTGAAACTACAAGTCTACAATCTATAACATAGAATTAAAATTAAATTGTGCAAAAACCACAAACCACAATTCATAATCCAAAATTAAAAGTAAATTGTCCTACAACTGCAATTCTATTATTTTCACTAAATCAAACTTCTCAAATCATTGTGCAGCCTTCAAAATACAATTTTTCACTTCATTTTTCTAGGCTCATAACTCAAAAGTCAAACTCTATGACCTCTCAAAGGTCAATAAAAGTTGGTTCAGCTTCCATCTTTGGCAACTATGCAAGAACAAAGAAAATTCACGACGTATCATAATGCTAATTATTAGAATTATGGAAATACCTCAAATTCTACCATAAGAAATTTGATAATTTACCATGTTTGAAGGCTTCAAGTTCTTCTAGATTTTCTTCTATATTCAATTCTATCATGAAGGATTAGAACCAATCTTGAGCACATATTCAAGCTTGTACAATTCTAGGAGTCAAAGAACTCCTAAATGTATCAAGGACATGGCCTCTAATACTAAATGTAGATTTAGAGGCAACGGTAGAAATTGGACTACTAACACATCACGAGCTACTTTAGAGAAGATTAGAAATCTAAGACTGTTGGCCTTCCACCATAACAAAATAACAAATCTCTTATCATTTTCTTCACACTTCGTATTCAAGTATTTGTCTAATTCAGATTTTGTATCCCTATCTCCAAGTTCCATTTTCCTTTTCTTAAACTCTAACTTCTGCCTATCAGTATTGATTTAGAGACATCTCTATCAAATGTAGTTTTACCCTTTCAAGAATCACTAGAAAGAGAAGAAGCATGAAAGGCAAAATGTGGGGTAGGGGTACTAAGCATCTTGTACTCATTAAATAGCTCAAAAATTGCATATTTTGCAAGGCCAACTAGTATTGTACCATCAGACTCACCATACATTTGGCAAAAGACAAATTCAAGGTATTCAAGTTTAGTTCAAGGATCAAGAATAGAGAAAATAAAAATCAACATGTTCATCTTTTTAATCCCTTCCCCAATACTTGTCATATATCTCCTTCATTGTTCTTGCCATGGAACTCAATTCATCATTATCACTTGCGGCCATTTCATTTAAAATGCCATGAATGTGACTAATATCAGTAAGAAAAAAAATCATTAGAAGTCAACATATTTGGAACTAGATACCTTTATAGTCAGCTAATAAATGTTTTCCAAAAGATCAGCAAGAATCTAGTTTTTGTCCAATCAGATTCTGTTGGCAAAGTTTCTAACTCCTAAGTCATATAAGGATCTTGCTCCTCAAACCTCTCAAAAGTATGCTCAAACCTTTGAGCTGTATCTAGTACTAGATATGTAGAATTTCACCAAGTAGAACCTTCCAAACATAGCAATCTTTTATATTCAATTTTTTTAATTTTAGTATGCTCCTTGAAATTTTTTCAATCTAGAAGTTGACTATCTAACATATCTAACTGCTGCCCTTATGCAATTAACTGAATCCCCAAGTCTTTTTACACCATCAGCAACAGTTAGATTCACTATATGAGCTACGTATCTCGCATGAGTCCATTTCCCTCCTAACATAGCTTTTCCCCAATTCTAAAGTTTTCTCCTTCAATACTGGACTTGATACGAACCTCAATAACAAGAATGAAACTCGTACCCGACAAGTCCAAATATAGAAATTGGTAATCAAGTTTGGATTATGGATAGCCAAAGGCCCTTCTAGCCTCCATAGTTGTGAATGTGTTGATACTATCTCAACCCACAACTAAACAAACTAGCGAGCCAAGGTTGAATAGTAAAGGGACCACAATCAACTGCGTTTCTTAATTAATAAGCCGAATTGAACACTCAACAATAACTCTAAAGTATTCAAGGAAAGCCTTCAATAAAGCCAAGATAAAATCACTCAAATTATTGCTAGAATATATGTCAACTAACAAAAGTAAGGTTATTTATAGCCAAAACCTTAAACTAGTCCAAATCCGAACCGGACATGGATTACATCACTCATTGCAATGAAACTACTAATCTAGTGGCACAAATAGCTACTATAGTTGACCACTTATTCCTAATAACTAATAATTAAGTGATTAAACAAAATCCAAATAAATTGAATGAAAATAAAAAAACACTAAAAGTTGTCCGAATTAAATCCGCAAAGGGATTCTTGGCCGGATTCTCATGTGAATTGAAGGTAGAGAGTGAACCAAGGAAAAGCAAATGGACTCAATCATGAGAGAGTGATCTGTAACCTGATCCATGGGCGAATCAGGTCTAGATCCGTTAATTCCTCTTTTTCTCAGTCTAATCAACGTGCAATGCTCAAATTCTCAAGCCCAATTCTTTCTAAGTTTTTGTAAGGATCAAATTGAACTTGAATAGCATGAGCCAAAGTTTGCAATTCCTCTTTAAACCTCTTAGCATGCATTCTAGTAACTAGACCAATAGGAACCTTGATACTGCGTCATTTGAACCTTGAACAACTTGCACTTCATTATTAGGACTGCTAAATTATTGGAACTTGCATTGTCAATTATAACAGTTAGGATATCATCAACTCTTCATTCTAATAGACGCTTCTCTATAGCTTTGCCAATTTCATTTTCGTTATGGCCAGCAGTGGGATAGAAATTCAGGATTCTTTTGTTTAGTTTTCAATCATTATCAATGAAATAGGTAGTGAGACACATATAGTTTATCCTTTGAATAGATATTCAAGAATATATGGTTAGACAAATTCTACTATAGAGATTCTAGATGAGATGTTTCAACTTAATTTTTCATTTAAATACAGCTAATAACAGTCTCTAGAAATGGTTCATCCAGAAGGAATTCTAAAAGATGGACATGCATTTCGCATCATATGTTGAAAGCGTCTTCCCTCTACATGTTTAAAGGGCAACTCACCAACAATTACTATATAAGCCATTGTGACGGTCCCACCTCCCCTTAAGGCGTAACCTAGGTTTAGTGAGTCGCCTGCTCAACTCTCGCCAGGACTCACTCACTCACATCAAATAAAATAGGGTGCAACCTCAATAATAAACGAAATAATAGTTCCCAAGTTTGGGACATATAAATACATTCATTTCTATCTCAACCATCCATACAATCCCAAATACATCAAAAGATTGGAGTTCTAAATACATTTAACCCTAATCGAGCGACTAGTGTGAGTACAATTACAAAATTCAAAAACTAGACTACGCTAGCCTATACCAGTCCCACGCCTCGCTCGTACCTTCTATAAGAAAAACAAATGGCGTGGAATGAGCTAAAAATCCAGTGAGCTTCCAAATAGCAAATCGACCATTGTTTATAAGTACAAGTTTCAATGTAGCAAAGTAATAAACATGAAAAATTCATAAAAGTGAGCAATAACACTTCAAATAGCAAATCTCAAAAAGAGCGAGAGAAAAGTTTTTCTTTTAAAACGAAACAATAACACGATAAGTACTAATCATTCCAATGTATAAGGATATAGATGGCTCTCAGGAGCCAAATTCCCATTGCATCACCAGAGTTTGATCAAATAATAGTTGACACTCCGTCAACTTTCAAGTAAATAACCAATCCAGTAGAGCACCACTTAAACTACTCTCCGTCCACCATCCAAACCCCTTATTAGGTCCGAACTCCACAAGAAACATTGGTGGCAATACTCGAGTATACTGATTAGTCGAAGAGATAACACTCTTCTCGACATCACTAACTACCCATGGTTCGTTATTTAATCGACCAAACTCTTGTCAGCTCGACTCGATTAACTAGCCAGTGGGGTTTGGATCCCCTAGATATCGATGAGATAACATCTCCAATCGACTGAATCAAAATAAAAGTACAGAGACGGGAATGAGAGGCACCTTCCACTCGGATTGAGTGTGGTACATACTACCGCTCCACAATTACAACTCAAATACAAGTATTTCAAGTTAATTGCAACAATAAACAAGTATGTACCATATTAGGACAAGTGCGATAAAGTACACTCTTACCCAATCAAATAAATCACATATCATTTATTTACATTGATCAAGTATTGAAAACAAGTGTCAAGTTCAACCAGATATTTGGAAGCACTCACCAAAATGTAGTGCTTTTCAAAAATCACGTTCAGGTCCAACTCCTTGGTTGGAGTCCAAATCTGCGATAAACTATCATTGACGAATGTAAAACTCTCTAAAATTCGAAACATAGGAGTTTTGCTTCAAAAAAATCAAGTAAATGCAACTCGTTTAAGTAGTAGTATTCATGATACTTATCAAATCCCGAAAAATTTATGCTCGCTCGTTTAGTTTTGAAAAGGAAGCGGTTAAAAATTTAGAACTCCCATTGGAGCCGAAAGAACGAGGAAAACGTAGTTCTATTGATTATTACTTTCATTTTTCAAGGGTATACGTTTCCGGCAAAATTTTAGCTTATATACCCTGACTAAAGAAAACTCGAATACCATAGGTGATCCAAGTCCAACTTGACCTCAAATCCTTATTTAAGTCACAAGTATATCTACCTATCCCTCGAGTGCAAATTTGGGCAGCACGCCCCTTATATTTACCTATTTCCAGCCATTTATGGATTCATTATTTTCCTCAATCAGCCCCCAAAATCACACACAAATAATCTCATTACAATAGCGGTTCAATAGGTTAAAAGTCATTCAATTACAAAATCAAGTTAGAAAAGTGAGCGGAAATAAGGTTTAAGGCAAAGAACAAAATGACAGGTTTGATATCTTTTAGCGTATTGGTCACAACCGAAGCTACGCTTATCGGATTGCATTGAATTTTATACCTCTGCGAAGTTAAGACAAAAGGCTACAACTTTCATGAATATCACTCAATCTAGTTCACAATTTATCTAGGTCAAAAGTACAGATTACAGAACCAGAATATCTTTGTCAGTACTGAATTCAAATGACGATAACTCAGGCTACAAAAGTCCAATCGAGGCATTTTCAGGTGCGTTGGAAATCTACGACATAGACATACAACTTTCGTGTTTTGGACAAATGTTAATTTGATATGAATCAAGGCAAAAAAATGCGGACAGAATGATAAAATGTCAAAACTGTCCATAGAACTTTACCTATGAAAGTCAAGGGTATTTTTATCATTTCACATGATACAGTGCTCGGATTGAGTTGAAATTTTACAGACAGATATAAAACATCATTTTCTACAACTTTCATGTTTTAAGATAAACCTAATTCGGTATCCATCATGGCCAAATAGAACCAGTCAGAACAGGATAACATAAAAACTCAAATCTGGAATTTAGCGAATTCAAAGTGTAAACTTCACATTTCTAGCTTAAACCACTACTACAACTTTCTATACAAGATTATATATACCATATACCATCCAAACAATAAGAAATATAAGTGAACAATTCAAAACCCTAATTCAAAATTTCATCACCACAATCATTAAAATCACTTAAATTAGGTATCACATGGCAAGAATACAAGTTGCTCCATAACTTAAATAAGACCAAGTGAAAATGAGAAGATGGACAGCCATAATACCTCAATAAAAGGCTTACAAGGGATATCTTTCACCTCTCCTTGGAAGATTTTAGCTCCCTAAGTTTCCTAAACTCTCAAATTAGAAGTTAATCGGTTTAGTTTTCTTGATTTCTCACTCAATCAAGCTAAGCTCAAAATGGAATTGAAATTTTCTTCCTCTTGTTTTTCCCTCAAGACTCATGGCTGGAATGGCTGAAAATGAAGAGCAATTTGAGTGAGTTTTTGTGATAAATATGGAAGAAATTGGTTGGTCAACAACCTTTGGATGACCGCCACTTGTCGCCACGAGATTAACTCTCAATTTTTTTCTTTTCCTTGACTTTTTCTAGTCAATAATTTCGGCCAAGATGAGCTGAGTAAGGGGCTGATATTTTGCACTAATATCAATGATATTTTATGGTAAGAAAGTAGTAGTCAAGTGGTGTATTCAATCGGTAGTGAACGATACCCGTCGGTTCAAGCCGATTTTCCTTAAATCGCGTATACTAGGGTTTTAACTTATAATTCACTAAATTATTATTATCACTTCTAATCACACACTTAATATCACCTAAAATTCACTTTGAATCACCAAATTTGATCCACACTCCGTACTGATTAGTCACACTACGAAAAGGCGTAAAAACTCTAATCTGCTATAACTTGAAAATGAAAGGAAAAACCCTTAATTCTATGTTTATTTGCACTTTTTTGTAGGGTGATTGGGTAGTAAGGCTAACATTAAGCAATAATTTCCAAATAAAAGGGAATTTTAAGAAAAATATAAGGAAATTTTCCAGTCGTCACAGCTATGCTTTTTCTAATAGCTTCAGCATCATATTTCCAACTTATAAGTGACACTTTCAAACATAAAGTAGCCTATCCAATTGGCTTATTTTGAGGATTTAGATGACATATAGCTACATGAGTATTAAGGGAAGTAGTACCATTACTTTTTGGAATCCACAGCTATGAGCTTCTCATAGTACCAATTGTACTCTTCTTTTTTCTTGGCAATACCATATTCTTGATAACTTTATGTGGTAGGACTTGGAGGAAGAGTTCTAGATGACCCTTCTTGTTCTAGTTCCTCTGACTTGCATTACTTTCAACATCAGTAGACATAGTTTGAAATTTATATAAATCTGACCACGTAAAATATACAGTTTAGTGCAACAATCAATTATCAATAACTGTGAATTCAATTCAAAAATGAAATAAGAGATTAGGACTTCACATGCACGGTATCAACTATCAAATATTTGGATTATCAAATAAGAGATAACAGCTAGTCAACTAATTTAGAATCATGTCCACTTACTCACACTCACATAATAGATGTCTAAGTAATTGTTACATGGATTAATTTGATATCAAAGGCCCAAAATCATTGTGCCTAACTATGGCACATAACCTTAATTGAAACAAGTGAAACCTTCTAATTTTTATCTAAACTACTTCCTACTTTTCTTATGGCTTATAACCTTAGTTAAAAGTATCTATTTCTTCTTTATTGACATATAGAAAAAAAACTAAATCTATATATTTATAGTTAATCACATTAAATTTTCTTTTCAAATAGTATTCTAATCAAGCTCCTGCACCATGCAAAGGAAGCTATACCCAGTTGTCATTATAAGAGACTACTCATTTGACTTGTTATTCAACCAAAACATGAATTTGAAGAGTTTGGGGAAAAATTATACATGTTTCAAAATTACATAAAAAAATTCAGATTAAAGTTATAACTAAGACTTCGACAGAGTTTGGGAGAAAATTACACATGCTTCAAAATTACATAAAAAATTCAAATTAAAACAATAATTGTCAATTACCACTTCATGAGAAAATTATAACTACATTAGAGTAAAATCCAAGAAAATTAATTCAATTGAGAATTTAGGGCAACTTATTGACCTACAAAGTAAATTTTAAATTGTAAAGTTACCTTGGTGACTGATGAATCTTCACTAGTGAGGACTGACTGTGCATAATGGAGGCTCTGTTTGTGATGATAATTAGTCGTGGTGAGAAGATTAGGTCATTGGAGAGAGCCAAAGACAGAGAGAGAGGTGTGAGGACGGAGGAGTAAGAAGTGAGAACTGAGGAGGAATGGAGAACTGAAGAAGGCTAATGGGCTACAGCAATGGGGTAGGTGTGACAAAATGAAAGCTTTAGAGAATTAGCCAATTAGGGTTAGATAGTGTTGACTGTTGACCAACTAAACTAATATGGAGAGTTGAACACCAACTTGACTTGAGTCTTGAGTTGAGTTACTTGAGTAATAATTAATAAATATATTATATATTATAAATGTTTTTCGAAATTTTGAAGATGATAAAACTATGTCATTTTACCATATTGAATTTGAAATCGATAACATCGAATTTGTAGATTCCAAAACCCCTTTCAAATCAAATTCGGTACTTTCCAATTTGGCAACTTCGATTTATTGATCAAATTGCTAAATTACCGACTTCAAATCACCAAATTCACATTGAATTCAATTAGCAATTCAATAATTACCGTGGTTGTTCACGCCTATCGGCCAACACGTCTACTGATGTTGGTGCTTCCTTTTTCTTTCTTTCCTTCCTCCCACTCTTCATCACCTCATCTCTCTTTTCCCTCCTTCTCTCCTCTCCTCCCTATCCTCCCTACTTCTCCCACTATCGTCTCTTTTACTCGCCTCCCTCTCTTTCCCTCGCTACAGAGGTCACGCGACCAGATCCAACTAGGTCACATGACTAGGGAGAGGGAAAGAGGCAAGGAAGTGAGTGAGGGAGGGGAAGGCAAAAGAGTTGGGGAAGAATAGGTGAGAGAGGAATAGAGGTGGAGGAGAAAAAAGGAAAGAGGGGTGAGGAAAAGACAGATGGGGGAGAGGAAAGGAGAGAGAAGAGAGAAAAAAAAGGAAAATAAAAATGAAAAAAGCTTTTCAATTTCTTCACCCAAAATGTTCTACAACTGCTATAGTAACTTCAATAAAATTTTATAGAACCACCTAAAGAGCTCCCCATCTAAACATACCTCTTGTTCAATGACTTTAATTGGTTGAGTAAAGATAAAATCCATTTCATTTAATGGTCTTTCATGGATTATCCAAAAAAACCCATGTATATCCAATTACTTAAAAATCAAGTAAAAGAAATATGTAAATTAAAGTGCTAATCTGACAAAGGGGAGAAGCATCATCTTAAGATCACCAAAAAGGTCATAGAGAATTGATCTTGGATTTCTCAAATTGATTTAGAATTTTTTCATTCAAAATCCCAAAAAAAAATTCATATTTCAACCCAGATCTGGATATGATAGGAATGGTACAGTCATTCCTATAGTACAAAAAGGTCACTTGAATGGTTGGAAATTTGACAACAAATGGCGTGCAAAATTCAAGATAGTAGAATGGTTCAAAGATTATAAGAGCAGTTCCACTAAATAAATGAAAGCATGGTTTCACAACACTAAACAAATTAAAGGATGAAAATTCTGGGAATATGACACAGATAATTTTATCATTTTTCTTCCTCTTACGTTAACATCCAAAAACCTATCATCAACCCAAAGCATTGCTCCAACTGTAGCTACTATCAAACTAGCAAATCAAGCTACCAAACTTGTTATCTGACTAAGCAAAAATCAGGCTATCACTTTTTTTTGTCACTCTCTAAAATAGGTTTCTATCTAAATCCATGAACCCTATAGTCCAATCTCCAAAAATTCTTAGAACAATAAAACAAATTTCCAAGCCTTTAACTCCTGTTTAAGAAATATAGAAGAGAACACCACAAATACCAAGTTACTCTAGCAATTTATACCATCAAAAGCATATAGTGTTTAGAAATCAATTACTTGAACCATAGAATCTCAATTTTGCTAGAAGTCAGATTCTTATGGCTTTTCAGTTGGATAGAAATAATGAATCATGATGTGCATAGACTCAAGTTCAATCCATAGAATGGATACAAACTTTTATAATTATGCGTTTGGGCAAAACAAGAGGAATGAAGATGAAAGTGATGGTGGTAGACTTAGTGGTAGTAGTAGTGATCTTCTGCATTTGGGAAAAGAAAAGAGGAGGAAAGATGAATAGGATGGTAGACTTAGTGACTATAATAGACATGGCATGTGATAGAGGATGACATAATTGGTATACAACGAGTTTGCAATAATTAAATGATAAGTTTGGGAGGAGCAATTTATTCCCTTTGAAACACAAATATCATGAATATATCAAAATCTAACGATCACAAATATATAAAAAAAAACTTTATTTTCTTACAGGATTTTGTGTTTATGTGTATTTTTTATATAGAAATTTTAATATTTCTCTATGATTTTGTTTTTATTTTTTCATATATAGATTTATGTTTAAATAAAATATTATATTGTCATTTGCCATATATTCTATCTAAAAATATCATTTTTATTAAGAAGGCAATTGTAATTTGATCAAATTTAAATAATAGATTGATAGCTTGATCAAAGATTTAGAGAGTTAAAGGTAATTAACCCGTAATAATAGACAAATGCCAAATCCCAGGATGCTAAGGACTAAATAAGCGAATCGGTGAGTAGATAATTAGTTGAAGATGCATATGTTATTGACAATTACTTGTTTTACATATTTTTATATGGTTGTTTATGTTAGTGTTGGTATGCTTTAGTTGTTTTAGGAGTTGAATAACTAGGTATTACTTAAGGTTTGCATTTTATGTTTAAAAGGAGAAACATTGCATTTCTATGGATTTAAATGATTAAAACTTCATGGTTTGTAGGTTTTAATGATTCAATCATTAATTGGAGTGATATGAGAAGATACTTGGATGATTCTTGATCATTTGAATTGGTTTTGAAGTGTACATGAAGTGTGATTGATGAATGAATGAAGTGTAATGACGAAATAAAGAAGATCATCAAAACTGACAAACTTTATTTTCTGACTAGTCAGAGGTATTTTGAATATAACTCATTATCTACACTTCCAAATGATTTTTTTTTATCCATTTGAAATTTAACTCAACGAGTTACAACTTTTGTGTTTTGCACAAAAGCTTATTCAAAATCCTTCATTGAGATATTTGTACATCAAATTAGTAGCAAAAGCAAAAATTGATCCACTGCAAAGCAAAGCAATCCGTCCATGGAATCACCTGTCCATGGCTGGATTCTAAGGCTAGATTCAAGGCAAAGAGCAAGTTCTAAAAGCCAAAAATAGAGCAATGCAATCTAGCCAAGTTGAAGACAATCCATTTGCAAATTCTATAGTCGGATATGTGTTAAGAGAAACTACAGGTTGCGCAATAATTTACTCTTTCCTCTTCTTTATAAAAGGGCCTTCTTGGGGGTGATTTTGCTGCAGAAAAGGAGGAGAAAAACCACTAAAAGAAATGTAGATCTTAGCTAGAATTTAGTTCTTAGGTTAGATTATGGTTAGGGGTGGCAATCAGATCCAAATCGGGTTGGTGGGTCGGGTCAAGACTTGGGTATAACAGAAAACCTGTTGACCCGAACCTGACCTGCCAACCCGTGACGAGTCAACATACCTGACCCGAACACGAAAATTTCAAGTTGGTGGGTCAAACGGGTTGACGCGAAATGATCTGAAATTTAATTCTAATTTACTAATTTACCGGCTCAAAACATTTTAATTAAATAATCATAATCTTCAGATTTAGAGGTTTAGCTTGAGGACTACCTCCAACTTGAAGCCATTTGCACAAAAAATGACATAGTGAAAAAGGGAATTAAGAAAACAAAACAAACAAAAAAAGAAAGGAGTTGTTAAAAATTCAAAGACTAGAATCGAAACAAAACATAACAAGGAAATAAAGCCGTTTCATTTCATGTTTCCCATGAAAATGCAGCGCAAGTACTCAATAGATTACTAAATACTCTGCCATCGTAGAATAAGAAATTATCATTAGATGACTAATAGAAATTTAAACATATGTACATATATACATAATTGCAATACATAGTGATTCCATCTAACATTTGGTAGCAGCAAAACTTCATAAAGCGAGATAATTAAAACTGTCATACACCTTCCACCCCAGCCTACAGGCGACAACCCATGACCACCAAAAGAAAACACAGCGAGAAACCAAGCCAGCATCAGCTAGATCAGCTAAGCTAGATCTAAATTTGCATACCTTTTTTGCTTCTTCAATAATCGATCTAGAATTAGGAATTGCTTACTGCTAGTCCTTTCTTGCTACTCAGACCTCAAAGAAGAAAAGCCGTTGCTTGCTGCTAACCACCATCCGCTAGTGAAATGTGAGGTGAAGAAGGGCAAGGCGATCCTTTCTAGTTTTGCCGTTTAGATTTTTAAAGGAGAAAAGGGGTAGAAAGATTTGGATGAAGGATTTAGGGCCAGCCTAAATGTGAATTGTTGTTTGTTCTATGTAGTGGTATATTTACTATTAAGTCTTTAGATAATTTTTAAATATTTATTTATTTATTTTTATTTCAAAAACGGGTTAGCGAGTCAACCCGCTTTTGACCTATTTTTTTCGCATTTATCGGGTCTGACCCGAACCCTCGAAATCTAAATCCAAACCCATTAATTTTGTGTTAGGTTCGTGTCGTGTTTTTAGGTCGTATCAAAAATTGCCACCCCTAATTATGGTAGTGTAGTTTTAGATTAGTTCATCCTTTCTTGTAGTTGGTTTAACAAGGATGAAGAAAGAGAGATTAGAAGTTCAAGTGACATGGGTTTCTTCTTTTCAACTCTTTATTCTTGTATTTGATTCCTACAATTAGGTAATATACAAGTTTGGATCTTGATTTTCATTTGTTTTAAATGTTGCTAGAGTTTCATGCCTTAGATTTTGGTTGAACTATCTATAGATTGTTTGCAATATTTCTTTAGCTATTTGATGCTATTATCTTGAGCTAGTTATTTAGCACTTTTGCTTATTCAATCATGATTAACTGTTCATTAATTGTGATAATCTCAAAATATTGAGTTTGCAATGAGAATTGAGATTTAACACTAGTTCAAGAAAGTACTGAATCTAGGGAGTGCACTTATGAAAATAAAGGTGCATCTTTGTGGCTTCTTTTATAGTGATTTCATAGAATCTAAGGAGCGTGTAGTTCATTTTGTAACCAAAAAATAAATATGGATTAACTATAGGTAGGGATCATACATCAGAGAAAGCGGGTTACACCATAGTTAGCCGAGTCAGTAGTGCTCAATAATCCGAGAATTACACTTGCTTGAGTTGTTAGAGAGACCTTGACCTGAGGAGTTTTCCGTTATTATTTTCTTGTACATTTTTACATACGTTTACTTTTCTCTAATTTGCTGATAGTGTAAATAATAAAAACATTGAAAGAGCATTGGTAGTTGATCAATCTTCTCTAAGGGGATTAACCCTTAATACCATATATTCAAATATGACCTGTATATTTGCAGAAGTGTGTAAGGTATTTAGGAATTTACAAATTTAAAACTTGAGACGTAGCAAAGAGATTGTTTTCGCAGAGACATCCCATGTCTATCAAGTTTTTGGCACTATTATAGGAGAAATTCAATTCAATATCTATACTATGAATAACTTTATTAGTTTAGAGATTTTTACTTACTTTTCTTATGTTTGTTATGTATAGTGTCTTGAGCTTGTTGTGTCAATTTTATTGTCCTGTTGAATCTATTGCTTTGTGTTAACCACTTGTGTGTTTGTTTTTTTAACCTATTCTTCTTAACTAATTTTGCTTTTGAATTAGTTTGAAAGTATGTTTAAGGGCTAAAGGAAAATAGTAAATATGAGTGGATAGTGCTTGAGGGAATGAAGCTTGAAAATGAATCCTTTATATTTTTAAAACTTCAACAATAGAGGAAACTAAGAAACTACTAGAGGTATGTCTTTTGATGATGGCATTAGAGCATTAAATGCTAAATTGGACAATGTGATGCAATTATTTGAGCAAAATGGGATGGCTAATGTTTGTAATTCTAATTTTGTAAATCGTGTTTTGCTTAGTATGTACCATGCAAATTATCAATCTATGCAAGCAGGAAATTTAGATTATTTTGATAAATTTCAGCATTACAATTCTTGTTTTGATCACTACTCAAGTTAATTCTTGTGATTGCAAAAGGTATAATCAAGATGTTTATGGTGATTTTCCAAATTTTTCTAATTTCCAACATGAATATGTCTAATATAAATTTAAACTATCTTGGGAGCTAGCAATTGAAAGATTAGCTAATGGATCTAAGCTATTTTAGGAGTCAGCTATAGAAAAGTTAACTAATAAAGTTGATTTAGATTTAGAAAAGATAGCTAATCATGTGAATTCAAATTTAGAAAGCTAACTAATGTGATATCTAACCGTTTTGCTGAAATTGATGATAGAATAGATTAATTAACTTTGTACTTTGATAGAATACATGACCAATTATATGAATTGTGCGGGGTTATTTCATCTAATTCTATGCAATTTTTTTTCTAGAAATAATGGTATGGACACTGCATGTGGAGGTGAGTTATGTTTGAAAAATATTTATGAGATTACTTCCATCCCTTAGGATAATGATTTTGGAACTAATTTTGAAACTCAAGAGGTAACCTTGAATGATGTATTTCTAACGCCCCTGACCAATATTGTCCCGCAGTTAACCGCCCCATTGGGCCGTGGGTTTTGTTCTTGGAGGTGGGGTTATAGCCCACAACAAGTGAAGAGCCCAAGCTCGCAGGTCAAGAAACCCAGCACCTCTCCAAAAGGCTTCGATCAGGTGGGAGAGACCACTACAGGCTATTAAAGCAGCCCCAGGACTTCCTCCCTAGCCGATGTGGGATCATTACAATCCACCCCCCTTAGGGAACCCAGCGTCCTCGCTGGCACACCGGGGTCGGGAGTCGGCTCTGATACCAACTCTAACGCCCCTGGCCAATATTGTCCCACAGTTAACCGCCCCATTGGGCCGTGGGTTTTGTTCCTGGAGGTGGGCTTATAGCCCACAACAAGTGAAGAGCCCAAACCCGCAGGTCAAGAAGCCCAGCACCCCTCCAAAAGGCCTCGGTCAGATGGGAGAGACCACTACAGGCTATTAAAGCAGCCCCGGAACTTCCTCCCTAGCCGATGTGGGATCATTACAATATTTGTCACCACTTTTGAGGATTTTTAGCACTACAGGTTCCAAAAATATGAATGAACATGAATTTCCTGTGGAAAATCCTTTAGTAAGTTTTTAAGTGATGCAAATTCAAGTTAATATCAATGAAACATTTGAGAAAATAAACCATTCAAATATATGGCTCATGAACTTCAATCATTTTTCATTGATCTACCAAGATCTGAGTTGATGAATTATTATCAAACAAAGCCTCCTTGATAATGAGGTAATATAGTCAACCTAATGACTATAAGCAAGCGCTTGCTGGGAGGTAAATCAACGGTTTCTTTAATTCATGTCTTTTTGGTATGTTTAAGGTATATTTATTTCTTTTTGAATGTTTGCAAAAAATAAAAGTGTGATAGCCCAACTTTTAGGATCATCTTTTGTTTGGTCTCAAAGAGGATATTACGATTTCTTTAGTGTATTTTTATTTTAAAACATTATTTTGTTTTAAAGAAGAAACTAATGTTATTTCTTTGGATTTGATATAAAATCTCGTTTTATTTTAAAAGACTAGAAACCCTAAAAGTCTAATCAAAACCCTAGTTTCACTTGTGACTAACCGTTTTCTCAAATTTCTCATATTTTAACTGAAATCCTAAATTCAATTTATGGAATTGTAAAACCCTCACGTTTTTCTTAAAAATCTCCTTTTATTTGGAACTTATAGTTTTATAATAGCCCTACTACCCAATCACACCACAATAAATGTAAATGAATATAGAAGTAAGGGTTTTCGTTGTCTGTTTTCAAGTTAGAGCGAATTAGGGTTTTCACGTTTTTTCGTAGTGTGACTATTCGGTATGGAGTGAGGATCAAATTTGGTAGCTAAGAGTGACTTTTGGATGAGAAAATATTATATGATTAGAAGTGATAATAATAAGTTAGTGATTAGAAGGTAAAAACCTTAGTACACGCGATTTAAGAAAAATCGGGTTGAACCGACGGGTACCGTTTGTTATCGATTGAACCCACCACTTGACCACCACTTCCCTACCATCACATACCCTTGATATTTTTACAAAATATCTCTCTCATCCTCAGCCTTATAACCGAAATACGTGGCCCAAAATGCAAGGAAAAGAAAGAGAAATTTGGATGGCTTTGGTGGTGACAAGTGTCGGCCACCTATGGCCCTAACCAAACATTTTTGTCTTGCCTTCTTATATCTCATTTCAGCTCATTTTTCCTCATTTTTCTTCCTGTTTTGGCTCAGGGCTAGGAGGAGCAAGAAAGTGAAGAAAGTTCAATCTTCTACCTTGAATCTAACCTCTTGAGTGCAACCAAGAAAAATTAAACCGATTAATCACTAATTGGAAGTTTGGGAAGGTTAAGGAACCAAGAATTTCAAGAGGAGGTGAAGGATCATCCTTGCAAGCTTGTGTCTTGAGGTATAATTGCTGATCAACCATTCTTTCCCCATTAATCATAATTAAGTTGGGTATTAATGTTGGTATTGTGCTTGTGATGCTTATTTCAAGTGATTTTGATGATTAGATGGATGACTTTTGAGTTAGGATTTCTTGTGCGTTAGGTGTTGTATGATATATATATATGGTATATGATCTTGTAAAGGTGAAAGTAATGGTACTTTCAAGGTGAAAATTTGAATTATAGATTGAAATAACAAAAATTTCAGATTTTTGGAAAATTTAGCTTCAGTTCTGCCCGGTTCTATTTCATCATGTTAGAGGTCGAATTAGGCTTAGCACAAAACATTAAAGTTGTAGAGAATGATATTTTATAGTTGCCTACAAAATTTCAGCTCAATCGAAGCAACGTATCCTGTGAAAAGATGAAAATACCCTGACTGCCCTAGGAGTGAAATCAGCGAACAGTTTTTCCAGTACACTAAGTTGGTTGCGTTTGTTCACCTAGATATGTACTGAACTAGCTTTTAGTCAAAACATGAAAGTTGTAGTACTCTGTCTTAGCTTTTCAACGCCTCTAAGAACGTCTTAAACGGACTTTGGTAGCCTGAGATATGGCTATTTAAAGGTAGTACGGTTAACTAGCCAGTTAGTTGGAATTTGGTTCTGTGAATTGGGAATTTGACTGGGTTACACTAGAATTTGGATTAAGTGATCTTCATCAAAACTGTAGCCCTCTATCTTAGCTTCGAAACGGTATAAATTTCATCCCAATCCGATAAGCGTAGCTTCGGTTGTATCCGTTACACAAAAACACGTTAAATCTGTCTTTTGCTAAACCTCATTTCCGCACATGTCGTTAGCTTGATTTTGACCTACTGAACGGCCATTGAAATGCGATGATTGTGTGTGTAACTTTGGGTTTGATTGAGGAAAAGAATAAAGTCATAAATGGCTGGAAAATAAGTAAACACAAGGGACATGCCGCCAAAGTTTCACTAGAGGACTAAACTAGCTTTTGGAGTTCTAGCTCTGTATCTTGCAAATTTGACTTGGATACACTGAAGACTGGGTTGAGGTGACTTCATGAAAATTGTAACCTTTTGTCTAAGTTTCGAGACACTATCTAGTACATTTTGATCCGATAACCACAACTCCGATTATGGTCAAAATCGTGTAACCCGTTTTGTATTTTTTTTTATTTTTGACCGTTTTCGACCTTTCTCGATCGTTTAAGTTATAAACTGCTATTGTATGGTCGTTTCACTTACGTGTGTATATAATCTGTCAATATAGATTGTGAGGCTTTTGACGGTGACGGTCAAATTCAGTGAATTGTATCGTTTTCGTGCCAAGCTTTATCAAGTGAGTAATTGGGTTATTTATTGATGTGGAATTGTTGAAATACCTTGTATATGTTAAATGGATACTTAGACGAGTGTGTACTTTATCTCACTCGATCTAAGTCCATCCTTTGTTTTGATTTCCTATGTGAGAATACATGTCTTATGTTGAGTATCACCCCTTTGCTGTGTACTGATGAGGGTGATTGCATGATTTGAGTATCACCCTTTTGTTGTGTGCTGATGGGGGTGATTACCTAACTTGAATTAAACCCCATTTGCTGTGTGCTATTTGGGGTAAGTACTTTGTTGCATACTTGTTGAAAGATACCATCTATTGAGAGATTGGATATCTCAGGACTTGGTTCCAGCCCGATTCCAAGAGTTAGACGAACTATTCGAGCCAGTTGGGGTTTGATCGAAGATAGTTCCATGCTAAACTTGGGATTTAATTCGTTGTTAAAGCTTTGACGAAAGTTAAGTTATTTTTCGCTCGAACTGCTGTGTACTGTTGACTGGCCAGCGGGGGTTGATATGGTGAACGGAAAAATTTAGGTGGAGCCTACGAACCATGAGTACTTTGGTTGACGGAGTGTCAATAGGCGTTCAAGCTCGGGGAATTGAACTGCTTTTGGAGCCACCCGTATCCTACCATTGTGATGTTACTTTTCTGTCATTGATGTGAAATATCCTGATTTAGTTGTTTAATTATATGAGTTTACATTTTTTTTTCCTAATTACTCACTAAGCATATAGCTTACCGCATTCTATTTGTTTTCCTTAGCAGGGGACCGACGCGGGGATCGCTCGGGAAGGTGTTTAGTGTTTTGATTATAGATGAGTTGAATTTATACTTGTTATAAGTTGACGAGTAAGATGTATATAGTTGTCGTGGTGGTTGTACTTATCAGCTTTTTTGGAGTTTACTTTCTGGAACTCGTGGTATGTATGACTTGATGAACTGGTCTATGTAACTTTTAAAGCTGTAATAGAGAAAATAGAGCTTTCTTTTAGCGTGGAATCTATTTTCTCATTTTTAGTATTGAGTCCCGGTGAGAGTTGGGCAGGCGGTCCGCCGAACCCTTTGGTTCGCCTTAGAGGGAGGTGAGGCCGTCACAGGTGGTATCAGAGCTTAGGTTTTAGATATTTGTAGTGTATCCTAAACTTGAAATTTAGGATGCCGAACTGTGGGATTGGTTTGAAAATTAAGTGACCACTTGTAGGAAAAAAAAATCAGAGCTACTTTGCGTGGTCTCTGCGCGGAGTGAGTCTGGACTAAGTGGTGAATAAGTATGAAGGACTAAGTGCTCTTTCGAGCGTAAGCTATGAATCATAAATGTTATAGGTGTTAAATCTTTCTCATGGTATCTGAGGACTATAGATAGGTACGTCAGGGAGGAATTTCGATTGTAGATAGTTTACGCTTGGGACTGGCCAGCTCGAGATGTGAATTATCTTATTTCGGATTCTCGTGCCTGAGTACTCTAGAGTTGATACTTGAGACTTGCATTTTGAGAACATGAACATGTTTTGTCTGGTTAGAGTGAGTACAAGAGATCAACGGGCACCTTGGGAAGTGGAGTAAGAAACCAAACGGGGGTGATTTTCACTGAGTGTGGGATGACAAGTCGTGTTTTCTTTCATTTTTCCCTTGCATTGTCCCTACATGTCATTTGTTTGTGGTATGTTAATACCCACATATAGAGTACTTGTTGCACTTGACTTTGTCTAACTTGAAATGTCTCTTGGTGTATATGGTGCATTATATTGTGTATATATCTCTTTGTGTATTTGGTGTGTTATATCTTGTTGTTTTAGTCAATTTACTGTGTTATATACTAAATCACCTTTTGAAAAGAATTTTGAGGACGAAATTCTTTGAAGGAGGGGAGATTGTGATACCCCAACTTTTAGAATCATCTTTTGTTTGGTCTCAAAGAGAATATTACGGTTTCTTTAGTTTCTTTTTATTTTAAAACATTATTTTGTTTTAAAGAAGAAACTAACGTTATTTCTTTGGATTTGATTTAAAATCTCGTTTTATTTTAAAAGACTAGAAACCCTAAAAATCTAATCAAAACTCTAGTTTCACTTGTGACTGACCGTTTTCTCAAATTTCTCATATTTTAACCGAAATCCTAAATTCAATTTATGGGATTGTAAAACTCTCACGTTTTTCTTAAAAATCCCCTTTTATTTGGAACTTATAGTTTTATAATAGCCCTACTACCCAATCACACCACAATAAGTGTAAATGAATATAGAAGTAAGGGTTTTCGTTGTCCGTTTTCAAGTTAGAGCGAATTAGGATTTTCACGTTTTTTCGTAGTGTGACTATTCGGTATGGAGTGAAGATCAAATTTGGTAGCTAAGAGTGACTTTTGGATGAGAAAATATTATATGATTAGAAGTGATAATAATAAGTTAGTGATTAGAAGGTAAAAACCCTAGTACGCGCGATTTAAGAAAAATCGGGTTGAACCGACGGGTACCGTTTATTATCGATTGAACCCACCACTTGACCACCACTTCCTTACCACCACATACCCTTGATATTTTTACAAAATATCTCTCTCATCCTCAGCCTTATAACCGAAATATGTGACCCAAAATGCAAGGAAAAGAAAGAGAAATTTGGATGGCTTTGGTGGTGACAAGTGTCGGCCACCTATGGCCTTAACTAAACCTTTTTGTCTTGCCTTCTTATATCTCATTTCAGCTCATTTTTCCTCATTTTTCTTCCTGTTTTGGCTCAGGGCTAGGAGGAGCAAGAGAGTGAAGAAAGTTCAATCTTCTACCTTGAATCCAACCTCTTGAGTGCAACCAAGAAAAATTAAACCGATTAATCACTAGTTGGAAGTTTGGGAAGCTTAAGGAACCAAGAATTTCAAGGGGAAGTGAAGGATCATCCTTGCAAGCTTGTGTCTTGAGGTATAATTGCTGATCAACCATTCTTTCCCCATTAATCATGATTAAGTTGGGTATTAATGTTGGTATTGTGCTTGTAATGCTTGTTTCAAGTGATTTTGATGATTAGATTGATGACTTTTGAGTTAGGATTTCTTGTGGGTTAGGTGTTGTATGATATATATATATATATATATGGTATATGATCTTGTAAAGGTGAAAGTAGTGGTAGTTTCAAGGTGAAAATGTGAATTATAGATTGAAATAACAAAAATTCCAGATTTCTGAAAAATTTAGCTTCAGTTCTGCCCGGTTCTATTTCATCATGTTAGAGACCGAATTACGCTTAGCACAAAACATAAAAGTTGTAGAGAATGATATTTTATAATTTCGTACAAAATTTCAGATCAATTGGAGCAACGTAACCTGTGACAAGATGAAAATACCCGGACAGCCCTAGGAGTGAAATCAGCGAACAGTTTTGCCAGTGCACTAAGTTGGTTGCGTTTGTTCACCTGGATGCGTACTGAACTAGCTTTTAGTCAAAACATGAAAGTTTTAGTACTTTGTCTTAAATTTTCAACGCCTCCAAGAACGTCTTAAACGGATTTTGGTAGCCTGAGATATGGCCATTTAAAGGTAGTACGGTTAACTAGCCGATTAGTTGGAATTTGGTTCTATGAATTGGAAATTTGACTGGGTTACACTGGAATTTGGACTAAATGATCTTCATCAAAACTGTAGCCCTCTGTCTCAGCTTCGAAACGGTATAAATTTCATCCCAACCCGATAAGCGTAGCTTCGGTTGTGTCCGTTACGCAAAAACACGTTAAATCTGTCTTTTTCTAAACCTCATTTCCGCACACGTCATTAGCTTGATTTTGTACTTGTATTACCTTAAACCTATTGAATGGCTATTGAAATGAGATAATTGTGTGTGTAACTTTGGGTTTGATTGAGGAAAAGAATGAAGCCATAAATGGCTGGAAAATAAGTTAACACAAGGGACATGCCGCCAAAGTTTCACTAGAGGACTAAACTAGCTTTTGGAGTTCTAGTTCTGTATCTTGCAAATTTGACTTGGATACACTGAAGACTGGGTTGAGGTGTCTTCATGAAAATTTTAACCTTTTGTCTAAGTTTCGAGACACTATCTAGTACATTTTGATCCAATAACCATAACTCCGATTATGGTCAAAATCGTGTAACCCGTTTTGTATGTTTTTTATTATTTTTGACCGTTTTCGACCGTTCTCGATCGTTTAAGCTATAAACTGCTGTTGTATGGTCGTTTCACTTATGTGTGTATATAATCTGTCAATACAGATTGTGAGGCTTTTGACAGTGACGGTCAAGCTCAGTGAATTGTATCGTTTTCGTGCCAAGCTTTATCAAGTGAGTAATTGGTTTGTTTATTGATGTGGAATTGTTGAAATACCTTGTATATGTTAAATGGGTATTTAGGCGAGAGTGTACTTTATCTCACTCGATCTAAACCCATCATTTGTTTTGATTTCCTATGTGAGAATACATGTCTTATGTTGAGTATCACCTTTTTGCTGTGTGCTGATGAGGGTGATTACATGACTTGAATATCACCCTTTTGCTGTGTGCTGATGGGAGTGATTACCTAATTTGAATTAAACCCCATTTGCTGTGTGCTATTTGGGGTAAGTACTTTGTTGCGTACTTGTTGAGAAATACCATCTATTGAGAGATCGAATATCTCAGGGCTTGGTTCCAACCCGGTTCCAAGAGTTAGACGAACTATTTGAGCCAACTGGAGTTTAGTCGAAGATAGTTCCATGCTAAACTTGGGATTTAGTTCCTTGTTAAAACTTTGACGAAAGCTAAGTTATTTTTTCGCTCAAGCTGCTGTGTGCTGTTGACTGGCCAGCGGGGGTTGATAAGGTGAACGGGGAAGTTTAAGTGGAGTCTACGGACCATGAATACTTTGGTTGACGGAGTGTCAACAGACGTTCAAGTTCGGGGAATTGAACTACTTTTGGAGCCACCCGTATCCTACCATTATGATGTTACTTTTCTGTCATTGATGTGAAATATCCTGATTTACTTGTTTAATTATATGGGTTTACATTTTTTCCCCTGATTACTCACTAAGCATATAACTTACCCCATTCTATTTGTTTTTCTTAGCAGGGGGCCGACGCGAGATCGCTCGGAAAGGTGTTTAGTGTTTTAATTATAGATGAGTTGAATTTGTACTTGTTATAAGTTGACGAATAAGATGTATATAGTTGTCGTGGTGGTTGTAGTTATCAGCTTTTCTAGGGTTTACTTTTTGGAACTCGTGGTATGTATGATTTGATGAACTGGTCTATGCAACTTTTGAAGCTGTAATAGAGTAAATAGAGTTTTCTTTTAGCATTGAATCTATTTTCTCATTGTTAGTATTGAGTTCCGGCGAGAGTTGGGCAGGCGGTCCGCCGAACCCTTTGATTCGCCTTAGGGGGAGGTGGGGTCGTCACAAAAAGTGTAATAGATGCTACCATTGGAGATTGAAAAGTACAAATGATACCCAATCATGACAAATCACCTACTACACTAATGAAGTACTCTTTTTACTTTCCTTACCTTGCCATTTTGAGGATGTTGTATAATTTAAGTGTGGGGGGTGAATGGTTGGAATTGAATGCATCCCTTGGTATTCATATGAAAATTGATATAATTGTTTCAAAATTTGAATAGTTGATAATAGTGGTATGGTTGAAATGTTGAATTTTAGGATTACCAACAGAGAGTTTGATCCAAATACAAGGGGAAATTCTGCCAAAATTTTTCTAAAAATTTATTACCATTAATGTTGTGTGGTTGTGCTATACTTATTGTCATGAGATAGGAACAAAGAATGTAAAGATCGAAGAAAAAGAAGATATTTGATCAAAATGTGAAGATTTTCTTAGTTATTGGCTTTGTGTGCTTTAGTTCTAAGGGGTGGTTATAAGTTTAGTTTTTACATTTGTTGATTATGCTAATTACATAGCAAGCATGATTAAATTAAAAATAATGCATGACCATGGACTTCATCAAATGATGGTATGATAAACTTTCCTTCACTTCATATTATGGAGTACTAGAATTGAAATTCAAGGTTTGTATAGTAATCATCCCTTTTGTGCCTTTACACATAAGTCTCTATTGTATATTACTTCCATCACTTCAAATCCATAGCATTAGTTTATTTTTCTCCACTATTTGAGACAAGCAATGATTTAAGTGTGGGGTGTAACAAGTGCTTATTTTATATGTTTTTATGTGGTTATTTATGTTGGTTTTGGTGTATTTTAGTTATTTTAGGAGTTGAAATGAGAAGATATTTTTGGAGTGAAATGAGAAGATAGTTGGATGATTCTTAATGATTTGAAGTGGTTTTCAAGTATACATGAAGTGCGATTGATGAATGAATGAAGTGAAATGAAGAAATCAAAAAGATCATCAATACTAACAAATTTTATCTTCTGATCAATCAAGGGTATTTTGGATATAATTTAGCATCTACACCTCCAAAATAACTTGATTTTTAATCCATTGGAAGGTAACTCAATGAACTACAATTTTTGTATTTTGTACAAGAACTAATTCAAAATCCTTCACTTGGATATTTGTACATCAAGTCCATGACAGAAGCAAAATTGGATCCAAAACCAGAACAAAGAAATTCGTCCATGGATTCACTTATTTATCGTCGGATTCAAGATAGAGAGCAACTTTTAAAGGCCAAAAATAGAGCAATGCAATCTGGCCGAGTTGTAGACAATCCTTTGGCGGATTCTATGGTTGGATTCATGTCTGTAGAAAGTTACGACTTGCGCAATAATTCACTCTTTTCTCTTCTCTATAAAAAGGCCTTTTTGAGGACGATTTTGTAGAAGAAAAGGAGGAGATAAACCACCAAAAGAAATGTAAATCTTGGCTAGAACTTAGTTCTTAGGTTAGATTATGGTAGTGTAGGCTTAGATTAGTTCCTTTCTTGTATTTGGCTCAACAACAATGAAACTAAATGATGAAGAAAGAGAGACTGGAAGCTCAAGTGACATAGGTTTCTTCTTTCTAACTCTTTATTCTTATATTTGATTCCCATATTTAGTTAATATACAAGTTTGGATCTTGATTTTCATTTGTTTTACGTGTTGCTAAAGTTTCATGCCTTGGATTTTGATTGAACTATCTATGAATTGTTTGTGAGATTTTTTGGTTATTTGATACTGTTATTTTAAACAAGTTATTTAGCACTTTTGCTTATCCAATCAGATTAACTGGCCATTAATTATGATAGTTTCAAGACGTTAAGCTTGTAATGAGAATTGGAATTTAACACTAATTTAAAGAAATGCTAAACCAAGGGAGTTCACTCATGAAAGGGGAGGTGCACCTTTATGGCTTATTTTATAGTAATTTCATAGAATCTAATGGGGTTGTAGTTGATTCAGTTGATTTTATAATCACAAATATAGATATAGATTAACTAAAGATAGGGATGATACACCAGTGAAAATAGGTATCACATACTTTAGAAAATTGCGCCATAGTTAGCCGAGATAGTAGCGCTGAATAATCCGAATACTACACTTGATTGATAGTTTGCACAACCTTGAACTGAGAGCTTTCCACTGTTATTTTTTTTGCATATTTTTAACACAGTTTTACTTTTCTCTAATTTGTTGATAGTCTAAATAGCACAGGAATTTAAAGAGCATCAGTAGTTGATCAATCTTCTTTGAGGAGATCGACCCTTAATACCCTATATTCAAACATGGCCTATATACTTGCTGAAATGTGTGAAATATTTAGAAATTTATAAATGTGACAAAAAATTTATTTTTACAGAGACACCTCATGCCTATCAGTTATTACCTTGAAGCTGGAGAGACGAAGTAAAAATATAGGGGAGACATTAAAAAGTGACGTTGAGACTGAAATGGGTCAATGATTGTACATGGAAAATCAATACAAAATTGCAGCAATATAGTGAAAACTTGTGCTTGGGCACAAATTGTATAGGAGAAAACAAAAGTACAAACCATTAAATAATTAAATTAGAATAATAATATGAAACAAAAGTATATATACAAACAGGATTTTTACTTATGGTGGGGCAACTAAAATTAAGCATGTAATATTAAAACAATATGACAAAATATGAAGTGTAATAAAATTAAAAAATTGAAAGATATTTGCATGGTTTCAAAAATAATGGACAAAATGTAAGGAAAATACGTGAGTTGGTGTATTTACCACCCTAAATTCTTCTCCTCTAATAATGCGAGAAATATCAAATTGTAAGAAACTGTATCAATTGAAATGCATGCATGAATATGGAGACAGTATGAAAACATACACAGTTAAATAGAAAAAGGTGCCAATGTGAGTTTAATAACACTGAAGTGCAATTATGCTAGAAGGGTCTAGTATTTGAAGTAGGGAGCAAAGCTGTCGCATATAGTTAAAGATCTAGTATATAGTAGTAATTCAATATGATATCCAATGTTCAATTGTATAGGAGAAAACAAAAGTACAAACCATTATATAATTAAATTAGAATAATAATATGAAACAAAAGTATATATACAAATAGGATTTTTACTTATGGTGGGGCGACTAAAATTAAGCATGTAATATTAAAAAAATATGACAAAATATGAAGTGTAAAAAAATTTTAAAAATTGATAGATATTTGCATGGTTTCAAAAATAATAGACAAATGTAAGGAAAATATGTACGTTGGTGTATTTACCACCTTAAATTCTTCTCCTCTAATAATGTGGGAAATATCAAATTGTAAGAAACTGTATCAATTGAAATGAACGCATGAATACGGAGACAGTATTAAAACATATACAGTTAAATAGAAAAAAGGTGCTAGTGTGAGTTTAATAACACTAAAGTGCAATTATGCTAGAAGGGTCAAGTATTTGAAGCAGGGAGCAAAGTTGTCGCATATAGTTAAGGATCAAGTATATAGCAGTAATTCAGTATGATATCCAATGTTCAATTATTATATCAGCTTTGATAATAGTACGATAACTATATTTTTATTTTTTGAAGCATTTTGCAATATCTGCAATAAAATTAAAAAGTAATAGGAGAAAATTATGAGAATAGAATTTTAACTAATAATTTAAGAAATTTTTACTCATGCTCAATTATTAATTATTGATGAAAGTGATGTGTCATATGAAAAGATTGTTACACATGTTTTAACAATGAAAGATTGCCTATTATGTTTTTTGAATTTTTTATTACACCAAGTATATCCCAATTTTATTTTTATTTGTATTTTACATACTTAAAAGATTAATGGCACTGATAGTTAAAGAAAAAGATAATAAAGCTCATTTTGGTATGCCTCGTATAAAATGTTGTAGAAGTATTTTTTATGTTGATATGAGAAAGTATAATCAATATCGTAAGAATTACTCTCTTCGTCCTGTTGAAAATATCATATTTTTCATTTTGAAATATCTAAAAATGTATGTATCATATTAAAATCGGGTTTACTTTTCATTTCTTTTTCCAATGTTATCCTTACCTTTATCTATGATTTTAATTCAAATTTGAAATTTTGAAGGTAACTTTGAAAACAAATCCACTAATATTATTATTAAATCACTATTTTTAAAAAGTTGGAAACCCAAAATGTGATAAACAATTTGGGACTGAGGGAGTAATATATATTATTATTCAGGAAGATTTTTGAGGGAAACCAAGTAGGTGAATGGCTGTTAAAAAAAGTAAGCAATTTGAGAGAAAATTTTGGAAGGTTTAAGAGACATCGGTGAAAGAGAGGGATTAAAAGTTGGAAATTTGAGAGAAAAATCTTGAAGGTTTAAGCGACAAGGGTAAAAGAGAGGGATTCATTATGTACAACATGCTTTTTGTTTTGTTGTGTACATGTCCCTCATAAATTTTCTGCATATTTATTTTAAAGCCCCTCATCTTGCCACTGAACTGAAGGCTTGTTTCATACTTTGGGAATTTACTTGTGGGTGGCTAGGAAGAAAAATCCTTGAACAAGGCTAAGGAGCAGGGAAGTTGCCGCTGCCGTCACCATTGTCAGATTATGCCAATGCCACCATCAAATTCTCCAACGAAATAGCACTATAAAGCTTGCCTCCCATCCTTCTTAAGCCTCCCTATTTGATGATTTCTAAAAGTTATGTTAGTTGTATCTAATTTCTCTTATTTTCTCTTGAATTAGTTTGCTTATGTGTTTTTTTAATCATATTATAGCTATTAATGGTTAAATTTGTTTGCTCTATGGAAATCTTGACTAATGTTTACTGATGTTAAACTAGAACTTGGTTGAGTTTTCTTTACCCATAATCTACTTGTGAAAAGGCCCCAACCTAAATTTTGTATTAACTGGGTGAATCTTTTGAATTTGTATGTGTATGGAGAGGGGAACTTTGACCAGTCCAAAGTTGGTCGGAGCCCGTGAGTGATGTTCGAAAGCCAGACAATTAGAAGAATTGAAGAAATTTCTCTAGTATATAGCAATAAATTGTCCTTTGACCTATGATAATCTTTGCTTGCATTGCTTGAAATACTAGAATGATTTATGTTGACTCTGCTTCGTGGATTAATATTATGGGGTCTTGGTTAATTGAGCTGCTAGGATGATATGCACTAATTTTTGGTTTTGAATAGAGAGTTCTATAGGGATGGATTTTTATTCTCTTAAATAGGTGGGAGGGCTTGTAGAATGCCTACTCTAATGAAAGAGTTGAGAATTACACAAACCCTTTCAACCTTGTTAGTGGTCCTAGCATTGTTGAAGTTGTTTCTTTCATTGGTTTATTCTTGCTTAAGTCCAAGTGTATGGTTAGTGGGTCTATAAAAAATCCAATACATGTTCTGGAGAAGCTTATAGCTTATGATACTCTTCTCCGTCACCGTATCAACTGATTCTCATGCTAGCCTTTTCTTTTCAAAAATAAGCTAATTCAGTAGTCCTATTAAACATATTGTATAGAAAATGTTTATCTACACTTAAAAGAAATATTTTATTTAGATAGGATATTGCATTCTACTTAGACTATAGGCACGCATAAAAAGGACAACTATGAGAACTCCTAATGTCAGGATATTCATGTTATCTTAGATTCCTTTCTGTACACTACAAGAATTCTGGTCATCAATGACAACATTTTTCAGTGATGATAAAAAGTTGTCACAGAATGAGGTCCTTTACCCACAACTTTGAAAGTCTTTACAACTGGCTTATACAAGCTAACTAATCTGTCACATTTTGGATTTGTCGTCACAAATATATTCCTACCAACAGAATTTGAGAGAGCCGGAGTTAATGGAATACTTTGGTGATGACTTGGTGAATGTCATCTATGAGGACCCGAATTTTATTTTACTTACTTTTATTTTATTTTACTGGTTTAATTAATTATTTATTTATTCATTTGCTCCAATTAAATTATTTCATCCTTTTTAATTACATTTGCATGGAACACTGTCTCATTTTATATTTTAAAAATGTTTGCTAGTAAATTTAATTTTTTGTGGCCCGTTTAGTGAGAAATAGTGAATACACGTTTTTCGAGGCAAAATTCGATTCGAAAGTACAGTGGTCTTGGAGAAATAAGGATGATTAATAGTAGACTAAGAAAAGTTAATTGAGATATTAGAGGTGAGTGAGTTAAATTAAACTCAATTAGAAGCACTAATTGTCCACTATACATTTGTGGACTTTTTATACCAAAGCACCTTTATGTCATTTCTTCCTTTCATTCCATCACTTCACCAACAACTCACTCAAACCTTTTCTTTCCCCTCCCCTCTTGGCCGGCCACCCTTCACCATTTCTTGCCAAAAATTTCAGCTTCTTTTCTTCCATTTTTGCTCCAAAACACACTCCAAACTTGCTCTTTTTCTTGGAACATCACTGAAGGTTGAAGGGAGACTTGAAGGAGGAAAGAACCTTGATGGTTTAGAGATTAAACTCTAGTGGTTTGGTCTTCATCTCTTGGAAGTAAGGTAACACCCCAAAGCTCTCATTTTTCCTTCCAACTTATGGTTAGTTTAGTTAGTTTTAACTAGTTAAGTATTGGGTTGTTGATGGGTTCAATGAACCTTGACTCTATGTAGATGTCTCAATTTTATCTTAATTTTATATGCTTTCATCATATGCCTGGGTTGGTTCTGGTATCAGAGCCAGACCATAGTTATTGCTAATTTTGAATTAAATTCTACATTTAAATTTCTAATTCATGCTTTCATGTTATATATCTAATTTAAGACTTTATCTTAGCATTGACAAGACTTAGAAACTTTGTAAGTCGGCTGGTAAGTCTAGGAAAAGATGTTCCACGCATAGGCTCGGTTGTTCCTGTTAAGATAAAAGACTAAATAAGATATCAAACATGGCCGCATTTCTTAGACAATTGAAGATAGGATCTAATTCAAAACAAGCAAATATAGTACAAAGTCATGAATATCATATGCCAGTAAATAATTCAGATTGGACTATTCTCGAAGAAAAAATAGAACATATTTATAGAATAGGCCCTTTAGATTTCAAAACAGCACTATCAGTTAAAACTCATGAAGAAACAATTTCTATTCAAGAAGAATATCAATCTATTCCATTATTGAATCATAATACAATCCAAAAATATCTTAGCAAAGGATATAGATATATTCATATAGGTTTAATTCAAGTTGCGGTAAAACCCTTATTCCATCTTGGGGTAGATGCTCCTATATATTTAGCCTTAAGAGATACGAGACTCAAAAGATATTAAACCTCTCTCTTATCTATGATTCAAATAAATGTATGTAATGGACCAATTTACTTTAACTGTGCTCCAAATTTTTCAATAGATTTAACTGATCCTCATATTTTAAATTCAGTAATATTAGATATTCATTGACAAGGAGATGAATTTGAAAAACATACGAAGAATTTCGCTGTAATATACAGAATGTACTATAGACCATTGTCTTCACAATTAAATCCAAAATTCATCATGACTCCAACATTGAAAGAAGAAACCACACTACTACAAGTTGATGCCGATAGACCTACAACTTATACTCCAAAAAGACTAAAATGGAATGAAATTACTATTCCTAGCGAATTTATAATTCAAAATCCACAAGTACCAAGAAACATTGAACAAACAAATCCAGAAGATATAATAGAAGAACCTGATGGAAAAGTTTTAATGAGATTTTCTTCATTTAGAGAAAGACCCTCAACTTCAAGCCATTCTTGGATACCACCTAGACGTTCTAGTTATGAATCAATTGATACAGGTTTTCCTATAGAAAGTTCTTCGATATTTAAGTTCAAAACTCCTGTTCCAGAAGTAGTTAATCAAAATCAATCAGAATATTCTCCAACCCATTCTCAAATGAAAGGCGAAATAAATGTAAGAAATAAAGAATATAAAATAAGTCATAAATATTTACAAGAAGATTTTGATGATGAAGAAAATACAGAAAAAAGAATTTGATTTTTTCAATTATCATCTAAATGTAAAGAAAAATTAATATTAGAATGGAAGAATGAGTTAGAAAATAGAAAATTTGATTTTCCTTTTTTCTCTTGGTTATCATTTTATGTTTCAAAAATGGGAATAAATGATGTATATAATACTCCACAAATAAATGTTTAAACTAATTTATATAAAAAATGAAAATTAAAAAATGATCAAGTAGTAATATCAATTCATCCTCCATTACAAGAAGTAATAATTAATATAGGACAAGGAGACATAATTGCATCCCCTTTTAAAAAAGGAAGAGAAGCAAAATCAAGTAGTAGTACTGTAAATTTAGATGATATTAAAAAATTATATCAATAAAATAATTATACAAATCAAATTCTTCATACGATATCACAACATATAGAAGTAATAGGTACAAAAATAGATTGCATTCAAAAACCAGTTACAAAATTTTCTAATGATATTTCAGCACCTCATTTTCAACCTAAAAGTTTGATTAGAGAAAGAGAACAAGAATTAATTCAAAGTGTTAATATTCAAAGAGTAAATAATACAGACAATATATTAAATAGAATATCTCAAACATTACAAAGTTTAACAACAAAAGCACAAGCTCAAACTCAAACCCCTAGAATAAGTACATTAGATAATGGAATAAATGAAGAAATATCATTAGAAGAATCAAGTTATTCAAAAAATAATGAAGATATAATTTCACCTATAGAAGATCAATTTAAAGAAGAAGGAGATAACCAAATAAACAGAATAAGAAGAAGAAAACCTTTTAAAGGTAATAAAAAAGATTGGCAGATGGTAAGTACTAGAAATTGTTATCCAAGATCTAATCCCTCAGACATTCAATATAAAGAAAGATCAAAATTTCATACTACAAAATATGACGGAGATTCAATTTATGAATGGAATATAGATGGAAGAGCAGAATATGAAGTATTGAATACTTTACAAGAAATGGGAATGGTTAGACTAGCTTATAAGCTAAAAAATATTCAAGAAAGAAATATTGCAACATTGTTAGTATCAGGATTTACTCTATATAAATCTTTTTATATAGAACGAGCTATTTACTTTTTATACCAAAGTACTTTTAAGTCATTTCTTCCTTTCATTCCATCACTTCACCAACAACTCACTCAAACCTTTTCTTTCCCCTCTCCTCTTGGCCAGCCACCCTTCACCATTTGTTGCCAAAATTTCAGCTTCTTTTCTTCCATTTTTGCTCCAAAACACATCCAAACTTGCTCCTTTTCTTGGAACATCACTGAAGGTTGAAGGGAGACTTGAAGGAGGAAAGAACCTTGATGGTTTAGAGCTTAAACTCTAGTGGTTTGATCTTCATCTCTTGGAAGTAAGGTAACACCCCAAAGCTCTCATTTTTCCTTCCAACTTATGATTAGTTTAGTTAGTTTTAACTAGTTAAGTATTGGGTTGTTGATGGGTTCAATGAACCTTGACTCTATGTAGATGTCTTGAGGTGGCTTCTTACGTGACGTTGAGAAATTATTGTGCGTTTAATGCTTGTTTTGATGAATTATGGCTTAGTTTTGGTTGGAAAAGTTGAAAAGAAAAGTTGAAGAGAAAAAGGGAGCATGCTGTCCAAAATTTTGCTGGTTATTTCCTTCATGTTAATTTTGAATTTTGTGGTTATTTGGCGACAAAATGCTTGTTATATGTTGGTGTTTATGTGTGTCAATTATCTCTCAAAAAGTATTTCATTTGGTTGAGTTAAAGTTGGGTTAAAGTGAGAATGCAAATCTGGAAAATTTCTGATCAGGATACCAGACTAGTGTGTACGTATCAGCCTATAACTTTTCGTCTAGGATTCAAAATCAAGTACCGTTTGTGGCATCTAAAACTAGAATCCGAGTGCTTTCCAACAGTATAAAATGTACCTTCTAATTCATTTTCTATGAGCCGTAGTGAACAGGTAAATTTGACTGATTTTTCTCACTATTTTCATTCGAAAAACAAGTATAGCTACAGTTTGTAGCTCATTTTCACTCATCTCTTATAAAATAAATTTTAAAACAGTTTCTTCTAGTGAATTTTGGCATTTTGAGTCTATTTTCAACACCACAAACCACATGAAATTTTGAGTTGTGTAACTTTAGTTATGGCCAGATTTTGAAACTGTGTCAGGTGCTCCAAAACTGAAAATTCCGTGAATCAGGTTCTAAAAATCAGCTTTTCTAAAACTATTGTAACTTGGTGTAAAAAGGTCCAAATTGAGTTTTATTTATTGCGTTTGAAACTAAATTTGGAGTTCTATCAGTGGTATAAATTTCAAGGGTTGATTCTATTTTTATGAACTTTGCCAAATTTTCAAAGTTTACTGAAAATGCAAAACTGTTTTGCTTTGTCCTTGCTAGAACAGTGAGTTGGAGCTAAAATTTGAATGATTTCGGATTTGAATCTAGGAAAAGTGTCTTCTAGAGATTTTTTGTATATTAAATCTAGTTTCCAAAGTATAAAGTTTTCAATTTTTAGACTGACGGAACTCGAGATATGATTTTTCCAAGCTGTGTTGCATAAAACTGAAATTTTCTGGTTTCAAACAAAATGCTCTTTTAAGAACTCTCAACTTTCCTCTGAGATTGTTAGTTCATTTTAAGTTTGATTTCATGGATGGATACAAGGTCTTTTTGAACATTAGACCTTCATTTTAAATCTTGGTTCCTAAAGGATTAAACCTCTCTTGATGCGTTTTCTTGGTTGCCTAACTTTCTTGGTTAATTGCACCTCAATTCATACTTGAAAAATGGATTTCAACCCCTAGTCTTGTACCCTTGATTTCCATAATGTTGAACTCTAAAAATGGATTTTTTTAACTAGAGTAATTTTTGGAAAATTTCACTAGTTTATATTCGAAATTTAGAACCTTTAACTTTAAAATTTACTATGGAAATGAATAGAGTTTTGATGAATTCTGACTCCATTAGTTTAGAAAATGTGAACGCTCCTTATATTCTAAATCTTGGGCGTAGGACTAGAAGTTTTGAGAGATGAAACCATATTCCTTTTTTTCGATTTTCGTGTCGAAAGTAAATATGATACTTTCTTTTAGAACTGAGGGTTCTTGCCAAGACTTGACTCGAAAATGACTTTTGAGTTTCCTTTTAGTATTATTTCAATGATTTAGTGAAAAAGACTCCTTTAACTTGAGTTGGACTTGTAACCTTGAGAGTGAGTAGTAAGAAAATATTTTTCTTATTAGCTTTGGTCGAGTATCTAGATAATCGTGATTGTACATGTCTCAGGTGGTCACATGGACGCCGAGGAGCTTGTCTGACCTCTTGCTTTTACTGTTGTTTTACCCTTGACTTTTGGTAAGTATCAAGTGCACGTTCAATGTTACTATGATTGAAATGATATTTGTACAAGTGCTATATGATATGTGAATTTACCGAGACGAGAGTGTACTTTATCGCTCTTATCCTCTCTCTCTCTCTCTTGATTAAATGATACTTGTTAAATGAATGTATATGACTTGCACTTGTACTTGAATATGTTTTAACTCGTGAACAATGAGCGGCAGCATGTATCACACCCTATTCGGGTGGGAGGTGCCTCTCATACCGATTCAATGCTATGATCGATTCTCTGAGCGGCAGCATGTACCACACCCTAATCGGGTAGGAGGCGCCTCTCATACCGGCTCAGAGCTATGAACAATTCTAAGTTGATTGGAGCATTGTCTCATCAACCAACTATACTTGTGGGAACGCTCCAACTCATTGGCTAATCTCGTAACTCGAGCTGGCAAGGGTTTGGTCGAGAAGTTTGGTGAATCTTAAGAAATTATGTAGTTTGATCTTTTGAAATCTCGCTTGGCATACTTGAATAGTATCGCCACTACATGAATGTTTGGTTCCGGATTCGAGTGGGTGTTATGTTGGATTGAGAAAGTAAGTGGAGCGCTACGGTCATGTTACTTCTTAAGTTGACGGAGAGTTAACCCCAAATGGCGTGAATCGGTCGAGACGTGGAAATAGTTCCTGAGAGTTCCTGTATCCTTCAATGTGTATTTAATTCCTACTTGTGCACTCAAATGAAATTTAATTTGAATGTTACTTTCAAGTATATTATTTGATTGATTGGTGCTACTTGCTTGCTTGTTTGATTTTCTTGGCCTCATTAAGTGTTAACTCATTTCTTTAAGTTTGTTTTGCTTAACAGGACTTGAAGGTGGAAGTTAGTGATTCTAAACTAGTGACTTTTGGTTGAAACTAGTATACTTTTGTATGTTATTGGAGACCATTAAAGTGCAAATTTTGTTATACTTGGATATTTTGAATTGTATTTGTAAATGGTATACTTGGGAGTTTTGGGACTTGTATATTCAAAATATTTTTAAATTAAGTCGATGATTGACTTGTGGTTCTTTATTAAACTTAAATGAGTGCGTGAGTTTTGACAAGAGTTGGGCAGGTGTCCCGTTGATACTCTAGGGTTCACCCTAGGGAGAGGTGGGGACGTCACATCATCGCTATTACTATCTCTTTTTTGTTGACAACTTTACTATGTTGTCACTGAATCTTTGTACCTTCTTTTCACTGCAATGGTGAATAGTCTTATTGATAATTATATGTCAACATTGAAATATCTTAAAAGTTTTACAACTTTGATGATATATTACTATTTATGTTGATTTGTTTCTAATGAAACTATTTGACTATCCTACAATTTTAAGCCTCTTGGTTTTCATGTAAATTTGAAAATTTAACTATTTTAGTCAAATTAGTCATATTAATATGCTTGAATTAGAATGATTTATTAAAAAACTAAGAAATATGTAGTTACTTATCAATACCTAGAAATTGTCAGCCTGCAAGACCTTTTAAATTGAACGAGTTATTAAAGTAGATAAGCTCTTAACTCTTTAGTTACATTGCTTTAATTATGCATTTTTTTATTCCAAGGTAATAAATTAAGTGTGAAGTTTTATGTTTGACTAATAGTAAAAACATTATTTTTGGAAAAAAAAATTTCCCATCTAATTGATCTTTTTTCCAAAAAAAAAATTTAACAAAGAAAGGGTGGAATTTAAAAAGCAAGAAAGAAAAAAAGGAGGATTAGAACTCAAGATGTCTAAATCCTAGTATCTCAACATTGGTCACTAAATTAAGGTTTCCTCAAATCTAGTTGATCCGTGGTTGAAACAATAAAATTATTTGACTGTCAAGTACTTTCTACTACATTATATATTGGATCACTCATTGTGATGAAATTAGTACTATTCAAGTCATAGTATAAAGATAATTAATCATATTAGGACTACTAATTACTATTATTTCTTGAAAAATGAATGTTGATTTGCTAAAAGTCAAAGCTAATACACATTTCTCTAACAAATTAGAACTACTACTATAACTTCATGCAAATTTAGCATATAACATGCATGATTCTTTAGTTTAAAACAGCTAAAACCATACTCTACTATTAGGTGAAACTAACAAAATTTTCTCCTATCCAAATTAAATGCAATATTCTTGTTTTGCAATCTCGAGATACTGGTAGTAGCATTTGTATGAATGATTAGAAGTTGAATAAAAGTATTTTTTTTCCACTTGTATGAATTTAAAAAAATTTGCCAACACATGATTAAGATTTTTCTTTTTTATGTTAAAATTAAGGAGTTATAATATATCAGTAAAATCTTGTACTTCAAATAAAACTGAAAAATAGTTTAAAAAAATTCACAAAAAATTTTGGCTTAAGGAAGGAAATAGTGAAATCAAAATTTTGTTCAAACCAAAGGCGAAAAAAGTGGCAGATAGAGTGAAAATAATGAATTATAATACATGAGTAAAATTGAAAAATAGTACAAATTTCATAAATATATACTTACGAACAAAATTGAAAATAGTACAAATTTCATTAAAAAAATATTGGAATTGGTGAAATAAAAAATTTGTTGAAACCCAAGGCCAAAAAAAGTGGCGTGATAGAGTGAAAATATTTTTGGCTGAAAATGCCAAGAAAAAAAAAAAATGCACACACACACACACACACAAATGCCCAAGTGCCCGCTTTATCTCTTGCTGCTTTTATCACCTGACGTCTCTCGCAAAACCACGCTGGGATTTATTGCCCCTTTCTCATTTCTATCCTTCACTTTTATCTCTCAGTCTCTGGCCTCTACGTGAAATCCATGATCTACCATGACTCTCCGGTGCGGGAGGGGAAGTGTTTTCACCAATTTTCCGTAGGACAGGTAGGTTCTTTCTCTCTCTTGTTTCTCCCTAATTTTCTTCCCAAATATTTTTGCCCTAATATTCCTTTTTTTTTTTCTGAAAATTCCTGCCTAAATTCTTTTGGAGTTGTTTGAGTTTTGGGTGCAATGATCCCTGGTTTCATTATTTAGATGACTAATTGTTTCGATTTTTCCTAAGTTTTGTTGCTCTAATTTTTATTTTAGATGAAAATTTTTGCCCAATTCTTTTGCTACTGGTTGAGTTTTAGTTTGCATTACCTATTTGCTGACGGATTGTGGTTGTTAAATGGAATAAGAAGTATATTAGTGTGTTAGTGGATAACTATATGGATTTTATTACAATCTTTGTCTTTTGCCAAATGTGGCAGTAACGAGGACTTGCCTGATTCTTGAACTGTGAGGAAAACATTTGGTCATCTGGCATAATTTTTTATGGAGTCTTCACTCCTAGCTTGTTAATCCCCCTAGTTTCATCAAAATGGAATGTACTATGTTCTATTTCGCCTGAGATATAACCCGTATAATCTCTCTGTTTCCAGAACCATCGATATAATTGCAAACTTAGATATATTAATCCTCAAGCAACTTGAGCTTATCTACTTTATTAGATTAACTTTGGCAAAGTTTAGGTCATTCATGACGTAGGCAGGATGATAATTAAACAATTTTACTGATGTAATATAAACTTCATACTTAATTGCACTATGACCATGGTATTACAATAGTATTTTCATTTGCTGCCATATACAATGAATATAGCTGGAATTATTGGCCAACTATGTGGTTCAATTAATCCTTAGTATAACTACTATAATTATTTTAGTTTTGTTATTAGCTGACCTTAAATTTGAAAGTCATATTTGCCAGGCTGAACTCTTTTTATGACAATCTAGCTCCTTATATTGTGGTAGTTACATATAAGAATGGGTATATAGAAGCAAATGAGTATATAAGAAGTATATTAGAGTGGTAGCGGATAACTATATAGCTTTTGGGTCTGTTTGGTTGGACGGGAAAATGTTTTCCAAATTTTCCACTGTTTGGACACAATCTAATTTGGGAAAATGATTTCTGATGGAAAATAAGTTACACTGAGAGAAGGAAAATAACTCCCTTATCTATCATTGTGAAGTTATTTTCCCTTCGTAAAATCACAGCCTCTTCTTTTCACAGCCTTCAATGAAAAACTTTGAGACAACTGAAACCATCAATAAAAGACTATGAAAAACTTTGAGACGACTGAAACCATCAATAAAAGACTATCGGCAGCGACATCTCATCGGCAAACCAATTCCTTCTTTGTCGGCGGCATCTCCAGCTCCAGCGAAGACCCATTTTCAGAGGTAAGCTACTCTTCCAATTAGGTTATTCTCCTTTTAAAAATCAGCTGCAATTATCATATCTCTCTCTCTCTCTCTCTCTCTCATTTTTTTTCCTTTAAAAGCAGCCAATATCAACGGCTCATCCCCACTCTAACAGCGACATCACATCCCCGTTCCTGCAACACCATCTCCAACAAGGTGAAGGTATTTTCAGAGGTATGATGGTCTCTTATTAGGTTTTTTTCCTCCCTTTTCCTTTGAAAAATTGTCTACAATTACTGGTGTAGATTCTTGAAGTCAGATTGGAATGAATTTTTGTGGGTTGCTTTTGTTTTAGTTTGTTCTTACCTGATTAGGGTTACATTTGATTTGTTTGATGCTAATGTGAATTAATTTGGCTGCTGAGTTTTGGCGGTTTTATGATTCTAGGAATCTAGGGTAGGGTAGTGTTTTTCTTACAATCTGGTGAGACCATTTTAGTGCATTCATTGAGTTTGTGAAGCCATGGGCTGATTCTTGCCATAGCTGCTTGATTGAAAAGGGGTTAATTAATAATATAAGGCAAAACTTTGAAACCAAAAAAAGATCCTTCCTCCAATTCTATCGGATCAGCCTTAAACTTTTCAGTTCCATTAACTTAATATAACCGTGGAAACACAGAAGGCTTTGGATATATTCCCAAATCAATGAATGTTTTGACATAGCAGCAAGAGAATCACCCAATGGCAATGACGACTCTGTTGTAAAATGATCACTCAGGTTTGTCGTCTTGGCAAATACAAGAAACCACAAATAAGTACTCCAATAAAGAAGATGCAGCGAGAAGTAAAACCGGACTTACACAGGACATAGTCCATATACATCCTGGGGAACTGGGGACAATATCACCAAAACAGAAAAAGGTACTTGCTGGGTTTATCTTGTTGGGTTGTTAAGCAATGGTAGCTTCTGTAAGGGCTGCACAAATCTTTTATTTATAGCAGTACTTATCAGCGTTTAATTTCAGATAGACTCATGAATTCCTTTGGTCCTTTTCTCGAGCAATGAATATATTGATGGAGTTCTTGTTGGCAAATTTCAAAGTCTTCATTCACTGTCAAGGCTAGGCTTCGTAGTTCTCTAAAACGTCTAGATGATTTGGAAATGTTGGAGCACCTTTCCCTGTTTCTGATGATATCTCTATCTGTCCTAAATCATTTAATCTTATCATTTATCACATGTATTCTGCTTGCTTCATCACTTGACTTTATTTCCAAGTGCCAAGTTCCAGCTTCTAGAATATCAGGAAAAAAACCTTATTCTGGTCCCATTTTGGCATTTTCAAGTTAAAAGTTTTTGTTTTTCTAAGGAGTTATACTTGTACACATTTAGCTGAGGTTATGTCCCTAATTTTGGAAGCATGTAAATTTAAAGTCACATTGTTTAGACATTAAAAATAATAAGTCTAGAACTTTTAGGCCAGGACAAACAATGAGAGAGAGCACTTGATATTCCAGTGACATCAAGAAACACTAGCTTTCAGATGTTCTTTTCACATTGTGGAAAGCTGGAACTGAGCCAGGTTCTAATTTCTATCCATGGGGCTTTCATGCCTGAATGGATTTATCTTCATAAATAGTTGCTCTGATGCAAAAGCCTGCGTAATTAAAACTTCAAAAGAACACTACATGCTACATGTTGTTATATAGGTCTAAACCAGTTTTTGCTTGACAAAATCTTACATCTTTTGTGTACAGAAAATGAGTTCTAGAATGCTAGAATTAGATGGGCTGTCACATTATTCATTTACAGAAGATTGATTGTGGAGGGCTAAAATTAGATGGGCTGTCATGATTTTCATTCTTGTTGCTATTGTTGTTATTTTATTTATCTGTCTTATGTGTTTTACTTCAATATGCAAGTGAGGTATGTATAAACATTGATATATGAGATATTCATTGAATAATAAGTTGAGATTCATGCATCCTTCCTCTTTCAACATACTTGGATTGCACTTTTTGAATCACCTCCTTCTAAAAGACTTCTCCTCCCTTTCTAAAAGTATTTGACCCTAAAAAAGACCTTTGTGATAGTGCATTGCACTACCAACAGTTGTTTATTTTGGATTAGAGCTGCTAGTTGCTTATTCACTTCTAATCTCATGTTAGCACAGAATATGGAAATGAATTCATACACTTGAAGAAGTATTCCAATTACGAACCATCATGTAAAGCAGTGTCTGATGTTGATTACTTGACTAATTGGCAATCATATGTAAAAGTTAGTAACAATTCACAAACTAATGCACCACACAAATACATTGAGTTCCTTCAAATACCTTGCCATGGAGTTCTTGATCTCAGTAAAATGCAATAATATTGAAAATCATGATATCAACCTTTTGGTATAGTGCCAAGTCCCTGAAACTTTCGATTGAGAGCATTTTACTTATTACCAACAGTTGTTTATTTTGGATTAGAGCTGCTAGTTGCTTATTCACTTCTAATCTCATGTTAGCACAGAATATGGAAATGAATTCATACACTTGAAGAAGTATTCCAATTACGAACCATCATGTAAAGCAGTGTCTGATGTTGATTACTTGACTAATTGGCAATCATATGTAAAAGTTAGTAACAATTCACAAACTAATGCACCACACAAATACATTGAGTTCCTTCAAATACCTTGCCATGGAGTTCTTGATCTCAGTAAAATGCAATAATATTGAAAATCATGATATCAACCTTTTGGTATAGTGCCAAGTCCCTGAAACTTTCGATTGAGAGCATTTTACTTATTACCATGCCTTCAAAAGTGTGTGAATTGGGACCTGCACTTGGGCCATTCTTTTATAGTTGCACTCTCTTTCACTTCTGAAATCAATTTCCATTCTTTGCGAATACCCCAGCCTTTACCCTCCTTTTCTAGTAGGCAAATGACTGTCCACCATGACAAACATTGCTTTTAGAGCTTCTAAAAAGTTCACTCAGAAAAATCCAGGAAGCAAAATCAAAGATACCACATAATCTGTCTTCAATTTAATTTCAGCTATTACTGAAGTTACAAACCAAATATCCCATTTTTAACTTTTAAGCTTTTAGATTAGAATCTCTGCCAGCATACTTGGTCTCACAGCCCTGACTAAAGCTGAAAAATCGAACAATGATGGCACTGCCACTACCTGAGTGATACTGTTCAATGAAGTAAATGAATTCTTCAGAATAATGAATTAGCCCTGTAATTAAATGAATTCTACCTACCTATTGTGATCTTGTCATATGATCTGAAACATGTAATGACTCTTTGTGCCGAGTCAGCTCTAAAAGCAGGAGAATAAGTGGTAATGGGTTAGAAGCAATGTTTTGAAAACCGGACCGGACCGGCCGGTTGAACCGCGAACCGGCCATGGCACCGGTCCGGTTCAATGCCATAGTTGACTTTGTCAGAAAACCGGTCAAGAACCGGTCGAACCGTAAAAACCGCGATTGAACCGCTTTTCAACCTTCCTCTTTTTCTTTTTTTTTTTTTTTTGTAAAATGCAGCTATCAAGATTCGAACTCAAGATCTTTGTAATAGAAGACCAATGTATTAACCGTTGCACCGTCACATCTTATTAGTTTTTTTTGATAACTTATTTATATAAAGCAAACACTTATATTTCTTTTTTCCATTTTTCTTACAAAATCTCATCCTCTCATGGCTCTTTCTTTTTAATTTTCAACTCTCTCTCTCTCTCTCTATCCTCTTTTTTTTTTGTCACTCCCTTTTTAATCAAACCTCTTTATTTTTAATTTATTGATGTTTTCTTCCATCTTTGAATTTGGTTTTTGTCCATTAAATTGAAAAAAGTTAAGAAAGAATTATTTTTTTAACCCAAATTATTTAATGCTACAACCACTCACTTTTATCTCATTTTTTGTTTTTTATCAAGTTTACATTTCTATTTTCAATTTTCTTCACTTCCTTCGAACTCCAAACTTCATTTTTTAAATTGCAATATCTAAAACGTAAATTAAAATTTAAGTTCACATTATCTAAATTCTCATAGACGTGAATTTTGTATAATTTTAAAATATTGTGATATTTTTGGATTGGATTTAGACATAATTGAAATCGAGATGAAATTTATTTGTTTTAACTTATAATTTAAAAAATTTATTTTTAAAAAATCCAAGTTATTAAAAAATAGTAAACCTTTCATCATATAAAGTATTAAATTAATCCATTACATGTCTTATTTTGTACATATATATATTTATATAAATAATTTTTAAAAAAATTCATTGAATCGAGATTGAACCGGTTCGACCGGTTGAACCTCGATCCTTTCACTTCACCGATTCAATTAACGGTCTGGTTTTTAAAACATTGGTTAGAAGAATAAATATGCCCGCCTCGAAAACGGTCAAGGGGACCCGGGAAACCTGCACTAGGAAACATGCCCTTCCCCCCATTTGTTTTGGTCGGTGTACTCGAATGAAGCGAGATTATTATTGTTATTATTATTCTTATTTTTACCTCCCCTTCCCATACCCCTAAAATTTAGTGCTTGGAATTGAAATACATGCATCTTTTGGATAAATTTCAGCAACGGAAGACACAGAAATGGTGAATTAGTTGAAATAGACCTACAAAACTCAAAAGTCTCATGTTATGCCTTTTGTTGCTTCACTACAGCTAAGGTAGAATGAGGTTATTTTGACTGTTGAGGGCCTCCCACTGTTGCGGTTTCAAGTGTTCTATGACTCGAATTTTTTGAAGGGTCAGTGGTTGGGTGGGTGAGCGTTGGAAATGTGGCTTCGGCAGTCAAAAAAGTCTGTGGCACGGTGGTATGCTCTGTATGTCTGTGAGGTGCTTGTCAAAAGTCTCAATGAGTATTTATCTCGTGTCTTGTGATGAAAATTCTGCGCAATTTTCTGGGCTCCTCCAATAATCAAAATATGTGGTGATTGTGAAAAGAGCCATGGCTTGGTGTGTGTTGTGGGCTGCAAAGTGGGACCCTTCTCCATTTGCCAGGCTATTAACTCCTCTCTCTCGGAACGATTGATAGTGGATTGTTTTGTGACAAGAGTTTGCATGCTCTGTCAGTTTACTTTCTTTCAATTAGTTTTCATCGGGCTTGTCCGAGAATCATTTGGAAGTGATTTTAGCCAATGATGAAGTCCCCAAAGATCCCATTTCAGAAAATTTCAACCCCAAGAACTTCTATGGAATTAACAAATGTGGCGAAATTGATAGAAAGGAAGTGGAATCCAATTCCTCTGCCACATGGAACCATCCCTGAACCTAAAGGCCAAGACCTTGATTATGTGAACGTTGCTCATAGTCATCTTATACATTTTGATTGGTGTAAGCTTGATAAATTGGCCTCTGGTTTGACCCCATTTCGAGTTAAGCATTTATTGTTGAGAACGCAAAAGGATTACGTTCTTTCACTTGAATTTTTCAAGTGGGTTGAACTCAAGAACTCGAGCTCAATTACCCTTCAAACACATTCCATCATTCTGCATATTCTTACTAAAAATAGGAAATTTAAGTCTGCTGAGACAATCCTTAGGAGAGTCATTCAATTGAGTTTGGGTTCATTGGATCTTCCTTCTAAATTGTTTGAGGCCTTAGTGTATTCCTATCGAATTTGTGATTCTTCACCCCGTGTTTTTGATGCATTGTTCAAGACTTATGCACATCTGAAGAAGTTTAGGAATGCCACAGACACATTTAGTCTTATGAAGGAATACGGGTTCTTGCCTACAATTGAGTCTTGCAATGCATACTTGAGCTCGTTGATTAGTTTGAATAGGTCTGATATTGCATTATCATTTTACAAAGAAATGCAAAGGTCCCATATTTCCCCAAATGTTTATACTCTTAACATGGTGATTGGTGCTTTCACCAAATTGGGGAATACAGAAAAGGCAGTTAAGGTGTTTAAGGAGATGGAGAAGATGAATATTAGTCCAACTGTCGCATCGTATAATACATTGATTGCAGGATACTGTAGTCAAGGTCTTCTGAGCACTAGTCTGAAGCTCAAGAAGCTCATGGAGAAGAATGTGCTCCGTCCAAATGAGGTTACGTACAACACCCTCATGAATGCTTTTTGCAAGGCAGGGAAGTTGCACGAAGCTGGTAAGCTTTTCAAGGAAATGAAAACCATGGATGTTGCTCCTAATACTATATCCTACAATATATTGATTGACGGTTACAGCCAAGCGGAGAACAGTGAGATGGCTGGTCGTCTTTTTGAGGAGATGTCAGTAAATGGTATTAAGGCAGATATAATCACTTACAATGCATTGATTTTGGGACTATGTAAAGAGGGAAAGACAAGGAAAGCTGCATATCTGGTGAAAGAGCTGGATAGAGAAAAATTTGTTCCAAACTCTTCTACCTTCTCTGCTATTATAACTGGGCAATGTGTTAGAAAGAACTCTGAGCGTGCTCTTCAACTCTACAGAAGCATGATAAGGACTGGTTGTCATCCAAACAAAGCAACACTGGGGATGCTGATATCCACTTTCATTGAGAATGAGGATTATGATGGAGCTGCTATGGTTTTGAGGGAGATGCTTGAGAGATCCATTTCCCCTGATCCAGGTACTTTATCAGAGCTTTGCAATGGACTTTGTAAAGATGGCAAAGAAGAAGTGGCAACCAGTTTGTGTAAAGGGTTAGAAGCTAGGCATCTCATGCCAGAAAGTTTTCAAAAGACTTGAATCTTTAGCTCTAGACCAAAATCTTTGGACGACAAACGTGAAGATGACAATTCAACCTCAAAAAATTGAAGCATAAGATGAATTGTGTTGTACTGTTTCTTGCTGAAAGAGCAAATGTCCTATCTGGCGGATATCCTGCTCTATTAGTTTGTCGACAAGGTCGCGTGGTAGAGTGGTATACTTTGTGGGTCTCAACCTACAGTGTTTCAAATTCATCATGTCGTTTGTAAGAGGAATTTTATCTATTTATCGTCAGGACATGAGCGGATTCAGGTTTTGAGAGCTTTGAAGCAGTAGTGCAAGTGCTACAAGTCTGCTTTGGTTACTTGCAATATATGTTTTGAGCCCCTCTAACCGAATCGCTTTGTACAATTCTCATAACATCTTTTCATTCCTAACACCTATAATTTACTTATTTGTTTTGTTAGCAAGTTAATTCTGCGTTCTTATCATGTTAATTGGATATTCATATTTCTCTCTTTTTAGAGAGTGATGGTTTTTTGAGTTGGTGAAGTATTGGTGGTGAAATTATTGGTAACTTTGGGATGGTGTATATGCGATTTACATTGACAAACAAATTATTCCAAATTTTCTCAGTTTTTGCTTTGTTATTTGTACATATTTGCACTTTTTTGAATTAAAGATATTACACTGATGCTCCATGTACACTAATTTTTTTGGTGTGTTATGAGAGGGTATTGCGTGTTCCATTTGCAGCTATTAATCCACTAATAGCAATCCTTAATTATCAAGTAATAATAGTGGCCTGTCACCATTATTTGGTGATCAATAATTGGTACTAGTATATCACGTGACAATATCAAACACTGAAAATGAAGCATCTAATATTCTTTCCTCATTAGCCAATGGATGGTGTCGAGCTTCCTCTTGCTTATGGATAGCACTTAGTGGTCTTTAGATTGATTTACTCCAAGAAATTTAGGATTTGAATGACATGGAAAATTTAGTTTAATAGTAAACAAAGCGGGTGCAATCTTGAGGCTGAAAAGTCAACGGCAGCTTCCAAGTAGATGGGCCAATATAGTACAACAAAACCTAAATTCTGTAGATGGGCTGGGCCAAGCAGCCTACTAGCATTTTCGGGAGTGGTGTCCGGTTGCCCAGCATCTCCGTTCCTGCAACAGCATCTCCAACAAGGGCAAAGACTCCTTAAGTATTTTCAGAGGTATAATGGTTTCTTATTAGTTTTTTTTTCCCTCCCTTTTCCTTTGAAAAATTGTCTAGAATTACTGGTGTAGATTCTTGAAGTTGGATTGGAATGAATTTTTGTGGGTTGCTTTTGTTTTAGTTATTTCTTACCTGATTAGGGTTACATTTGATTTGATTGATGCTAATGAATTAATTTGGCTGCTGAGTTTTGGGGGTTTTATGATTCTTGGAATCTGATTATTAATTTCACTGGCTTTTATCTATTGGGAACTTGAACTTGCAATTCTGACTATCTTTAAAGATTTTGGGTGGAGAGTTGCTTGACTTAGGCATTCAGTTTGTTCATTTGGAGCAGATTTTGTTCTTTAGGATATGGACTATTGAGGGAGTTGTAATTGAATATGTTTGTTACTGTTGTTGATGGATTATCATTTTGTCCTCCTAAGCTTCTTGTGGATTTCAATTGTTGGCATTTGCTGGTGTTCTAGTGTTGTATACTAGTTTGTTTAGAGCAATGTCCTTTAATGATTTTTACGAAGCTGCACAATGGACATGGGAGCTTGGACTGTTTCATTAAGCTTACATTCTTGTTTTTGTTGTAATCAGTGGTTATTGCTTGTAGTATGATCAGATGAACAAGATGTTGATTGTGACTATTTAAAGACACTAAGCAATTTTCTCTTGGTGGAAACTGATCCTTGGAGAGTGCTCTGTTTTTTTTGTGTGGAAGTTGTCGAAAGAAGACATAGTTGTTAGAATCAATGTTGCAGACCTAACTGCGTAATGTTGGCAATAGCGGTGTTGGTGTTGCTGCAAGTTGTGTATTGATGTAAATTCCTAGGATAAAGGTTTCAGTTATGATTATTTTCTGATTCAAAAGGTGTGGGTATTGGTAATGGTTATACTGAGGTATTCTCCTTGGCTTGTTACTTAAGTTGATTATCTGCTTACATCAAAGACGAATTATTCTTTCTTCAATTTTGTGTCTTAAATGACTGCATGTTTTGTGGTATTCTGCTTGGCTTGTTGCTTAAGTTGGTCCTTAAAGAAGATGATAATTAGTTTTCGTTACCTGATACCAAATATCAAGTTGTTTGATGACCTGGCTGCACATTTTGTGGCAAAACTTATTTTTGGATTCTAGTTTATACAGCATAAATAAAGGTTGATTTGGAGAGAAAATTGCACAGCTTCCTAAGTTTTGGGTTTTGGAGAGGATGGTGCAGCACTTGAAGAACTCAAGTTTTGTATACTTGGACCATGAAAGTCACCTTCTAAATTTCTTGGATTAGTCTTTACATATCCAGAAATAAAGCTTTTTACAGTTGCATCTTTTTGGTGTCTGGTTAACAAAATTACTTTCCGAGAATATAGCAACTGGCAAAAGCAAAAGCTTGACTGGCTAAATTGCTTGTTATGTTATTTTGCATTTGGGAACTGATCTTTGTGTTTGATATGCTACTTGCTATTAAGTAATATAGAGTCCTCCTTATGCTTTTGACTTCTACAAGTTGGTTATAGATGCGTGCATCATTTAACATTTGACTGACTGAGTGGTCTAAGCTTTGGATTTGTGGACATTCTTTCTTGGGTCATGATTGTCAGTCAACTCTTCAGTATTCAGCTTTTGGTAGTTCAGGAATCATGCTTAACGCCCCTCTTAAGTGCCATTTCAATATAGTGGAAAATTATCTACTACCATATGTATTATAGACTTTATGGTAAGACTTTGGAAATATCTGATCATGATTTGCAGATTGAAGATCGTTGTTGGCATGGTATTCTAATCCCTTGTACCTTGGAATAGTGCATCTTTTAGACAGTTGAACTGGCGGATGAATTTGGTTGAGATTCTTCTGTGTTATGTAACCATGCAACCATTTTATTTGTCAATTTAGTTAATATTTACTAACATGTGCTGGCCGTAAATTGATAACCTAGCAATTAACTTCGGATAATTTAATAAATTTCTTATTGCTTTTTTTTCCCCAATTTTAGGTTGAAATTCACTTGAGTATGAGTACTCCAATATATTCCAGTCTTCAGCCTTCTTGTACCCACTGTTTTTCTGAACAACATGACTGTTGACGTCTCTTACTACTTGTTCTGTATGTTTTAATCATGAACATAACTCTGAGCTTGGTTTGAATGCTTACCCATTGCAGGAATGCTGCCCAAACCAAAAATATGTGTTGGCAGATTATGAAGATAGAAGGTTATTGCGAAGAATTTGTGGACTTGGTATTCGATCATTTAGTGCAAAATGAGAAGCTGGGAAAAGCATTTATGGCAAAGGGTCAAAGACTTCGTTTGATTTTTCTCGAGAGATTCAAGAAATATTGGGGTGTCGAATGCAGTACTTACTATGTGATGGCAGCGAGGATCGTTTATTGCCATGAATTTATTTGAGAGAGGAAGCAACAGAAACTGTGTTATAAGCAAGCATCACATTCTTGGAAAGTCTCTTGAGCTGCATAGTGTTTTTTTTTTTTTTTTGTCATTATCTTTTGTATTTATAGGAAAACCACTTGCCTTGTTTTGGAAGTACTAGGTTTCCAGAATTCAGCTTAAAGTAATATACCAATTCCTTTGCACCCGTTTTTGTTATAAAGTAGTGAGATTAACAGCCAAGTAGCCATTTTAAGATTGTTAAACTGCTTTACAGCTGTTTGTGGCAAAATTCCATTGCTCTTGAAGTGGTGCGATGGTCATCAGCCAGCAAGTTTAGAGATGATGATGGCAAAATTCCTTTGCAGCGCTGCAGTGTGTCGTTTTGTTGATACTTAGCCTGTGCACTGATCTGTTGGTGGTTTATGTCATTTTTCTTTAATAATCTGATATATGTTTCTTTTGGATAATAAGACCCGCAGTTTCCATTTGGCTAAAACATTTGGTTGAAATATCTTTATTCATTGAAATTTTAAGCTACTTTCTGGTAGTTGTAGGAGTTCATTAGCACTGCGATTGTTAGCGTAAAAGAATAATTGTTGAATAACGAATCATTATACGATTCAAATTATGAGCTAATTCATTGAGATTATTTATGAGTTCAATTGATTCGTACTGAATTTTTTTTCCTTTTAAATTTTCTGCAGACCTAATGAAAATGAAATTTCAATCCAAAGAATAAGCTAGTAAACTTTTTGTTGCACTAATAAATGTTGAATTTCTGGATAATTTCATCAATAGATTTATATGATATGTGGAATTGTGGCACATAACTCTTTTGATAGCAATAGGTGCCTAGTTGATTAGTTTTAAAATTTGTGCATTTCACGAAAGATGTTGCCTCTAGTGTAGAGGTTACCTAATTTTTTCTTGTATCACTGATTTGAGACATTAAAGAAAATGTTGTGGTATCCAATTTGATAAAAGAGACGGTTCACCTTTTAATGATTTTTTTTTTTTAAAGGAAGATCAAAAACCAATTCATCAGTGTCATTAATAATTTCATTTAAGAATTCGTGGTGTAATTTGAATAAATATTTTATAAATATGATTATAATGGATAGAAATTAAAAATAACTTGTAATGAGATGAATGCTTTGAAAATAGGAAAATGTTTGCAATATATGAACAAACAATAGATAAGGAAGTCAAAAACTATTTTCACTGACAAACCAAATACCGAAAAATTATGAAAAAAGGAATTTGGAAAGTATTTTCACTAAATAACCAAACACCGGAAAATTATGGAAAAGGAAGTGATTTTCCAGGAAAATGAATATTTTCTGTCGAACCAAATGGACTCTTTATTAGGATCTTTTTCTTTTGCCAAATGTGGCAGTAACGAGGACTTGCCTGAGTCTTGAACTGTGAGGAAAACATTTGGTCATCTGGCATAATTTTTGTATGGAGCCTTCACTCCTAGCTTGTTAATCCCCTTAGTTACACCAAAATGGAATGTACCATGTTCTATTTCGCCTGAGATATAACCCGAATAATCTCTCTGTTTCCGGAACAATCAATATAATTGCAAACTTAGATATATTAATCCTCAAACAACTTGAGCTTATCTACTTTATTAGATTAACTTCGGCAAAGTTTAGGTCATGCATGACGTAGGTGTCAGGCACAGGGGCTTAATTGCAATTGGATCGAAAGTTTAGAGGGCATTAGTGTAATTTGTAAGTGCTGACTCCCCCATTCATAGCTGTAGGATGCCTGTACATTCCAAACCTTGGTTCAGCCATCACTTTGTTACCTTCCTTTACTGTCCTTCCTTGCAACTTAATAGTCTGTTCCTGCAAATGAGCTATCTCTATGACTCCTGAGGGAGTGTTTGGCTTGAGCATTCGTACCATAGGCTTAATTTCCTCCTTGAGGCCACTTGTAAAGCTAGAAATGAAGTATTCTTCACTCAAGTTGGGATTTTGAATCAACATCAATGTCTTCAATTCCTCAAACTTCTCCTGATAAGCCTCCACTGTGTTGGTTTGCTGCAATTTGTTGAATTCCTCCACAATTTCCCTACAACAGGTCCCCTTGAATTCTCTCCATGTTAACCGTGGTTTCTCCAATTTGACCCCCTGAAACCACATATCAGCCTTCCCTTCCAAAAACATCTCCACCACCAGTAGCTTATGTTCCTCCTGGATTCTATGCAACATGAAATATTTGTTGCATTTCCTGATCCACTCATGTGGATTCTCTCCCCGAACCGGTGCAATTCAAGTTTAGGAAGGGAATGGCCTGAGATCTTACCTAAGAATTCACAGTCCTTCGCCTCAGTTCCTGCTTCCAAATTCAACCTCTGGTGACTAGGTGGTGTTGGCAGCAATGGTGTTCGATCTCTCCCCATCTTAGCCTCATCACCTGTACTCTTCTCCTTGATTAACAGTGTCTTCATTATCGAACTGAGTGCTTCGAATTTCTGTTCCATTCCAATCACAATTGAATCCATACGTTGATCTCTACCTTTCATTTCCTCTTTCACTTGCTGTTGTACACTTCTGACGTCCTCCATGACTTCCTGCAGCTTCTGTTCTTGCTTCTTGAGATGATCCTCCAAAATCTTGAATCGAGTGCTTTCTGCCATTTGGATTTCAGTAGCTGGCCAAGGATCAGTCAACTCTGATACCAATTTGTCAGACCCTTGGCAATGTGATAGTAGGAGAGTTGAGACCAGCAGGCGTGGAAAGGTTTGAATGTAGAAGAAGAGAAATGAGACGGAAAAGAGAGAGAGAGAGAAAGTGGATGGGAGAGACAGAGAATTTGAGGGGAAATAAATGTGATTAACTTCCTGTCCCCAAATCTATTACATTGCCTGGATTTATACACATTCAATGATTAAACATAATCTTATTGGCAAGAATTTCCGTGCAACTAACTACTCTTTCAGCAAAATCAGTTATAACTAACTTTTAACAAATTGGCTCCATATGCGTAATTACACTAATGCCCTCTAAACTTTCGATCTAATTGCAATTAAGTCCCTGTGCCTGACAGTAGGCAGGATGATAATTAAACAATATTACTGATGTAATATAAACTTCATACTTAATTGCACTATGACCATGGTATTACAGTAGTATTTTCATTTGCTGCCATATACAATGAATATAGATGGAATTATTGGCCAACTATGTGGTTCAATTAATCCTTAGTATAACTACTATAATTATTTTAGTTTTGTTATCGGCCAACCTTAAATTTGAAAGTCATATTTGCCAGGCTGAACTCTTTTTATGACAATCTAGCTCCTTACATTGTGGTTGTTACGTTACATATAAGAATGGGTATCTAGAGGGGTAGCGAATGAGTATATAGCACTTGTGCGCCTATGGCTGCACTTTGTATGTGGCATCATAAGGCTATATTGCCGTAATTAAGCAGCGCTACTGCAGTTTTGTTGAAAAGTTGCACTACACATTTGCCTTTTTGCATGGTTTTGAAAATCGAACCGGACTGATCGGTTTGATCAATCGGACCATGAACCGATCATAATTTCAATCCGATTCAAACCTCGAATTGATAGGACTTAAAAATCGATAATAATCGTTTGCACCTTACGAACCGAATTGAACCGTTGAACCAACAAATTTTTTATTTTTGTCTATTAAATTGAAAAAATTATATATATCAAAAAATAAGTTTTTTTAACCCTAAAGACTAATTATTAAATACCACATCCACTCATTTTCTTCTCATTTTTTTGCCTCTTATCAGGTTTGCATCTCTATTTTATATTTTCCTGACTTTCTCTAAAGTCCAAACTCCAAACTTTTTTTTTTAAGTTGCAATCTCTAAATCTAAAAAACGTGAATTAAAAATTTAAACTCACATGTCTAATTTTCATGGTCGTGAATTTTGTATAATTTTGAGAATATTGTCGTATTTTTGGATTAGATTTAAGATTATTTTTTGATAGATACAATTGAGAATGAAATGAAATTTATTTGTTGCAACTTATAATTTAAAATTTTTATTTGTGAAAATTTGAGTTCTTTGAAAATATTAAACTTTTCATCATATAAAGTTTTAAATTAATCCATTACATGTTTTATTATATATATATATATATATATATATTTATATAAATTATTTTTTAAGAAATTTATTGAACTTTCTTTTTTCTAGGTTTTCTTCAGTAGAGAATTCATAAATATGGAAATTAGTACAACAAGCAACTGACTGAGTCTATCTCACAATGTAACTACTCCTCTGGCACTTGTAGAACAAACAAAAGTGTCCCAACCTTTACAACGAGGACTAAAATATTCTTAGATTATAGAGTGAACACACGCATTCAAAAAATCTTATATGCCAAGCTAAAAAAACATACTCTTTTCAATAATGCTTGAAAATCAATCATCTAAGGGGGACCCACTAAACTCCATTGTCCAACCAATTGCTGCAAAAAAATGTACTCAAGAAACCATTTTGGAGGTTATTACCAGTAGCCCGTTTGACTTTCTTATGCTCCTAATTTTCGTCTCCGTGCCCTTTCCCCTATGACAAAAAAAGCCCTGCTGGTTTTTCATTTGCCTTTAGCTGCCTTCTTTTTCATTTTTATCATGGAATGTGGCTTGTCAGGACACTCTAGTCCTTAGCTACAAAACCTTTCAGCCACATTATTGGCTAGTTAGTACTTTCGAGTATTTTAATCATAGGTAAGCAAGAAATTTTCTTGAATTATGGGAAGCCCATTTCAGCCACATTGGTGTAAATTAGTATACTATTATTTTTGCAAAGGTAGCATGATTTTTGAATAGATTTCCTTTCCTTTTTTCTTTCTTGGGTTCTTTATTATTTAATGGGCATAAGGGAAAGTAAAGAGAGAACAAATTAATTATATATTGTGGTTTTACAAAAAAGAATGGGAGTGTTTTTCAAAAACTAGTTTTTTAAATACAATAAAATTTTTAAAAAGTACTCTAAAAGATAATCTAAAAATTAGTTTAAATTTTTTAAAATTTTAAAAAATATCTCAAAATATATTTTAGAAACTCTTCTATTCTTAAATATCCCAAAATATTTTCTAAAAATATTCCAAAATATAATCTAAAAACTCTACTACAGTAAATTTTTTTAAAAACACCCCAAAAAATAGCTAATCTAAACGGATTTTGTTCGGATTTTTCTGACCAGTGTTAATGCAACAAATTTTTCATTCATACAGTTACATTTATTGCACTGTTGCGTACAGACACTTTCCCTACTTAATTTCACTATTCAAAAAAGCCAATGCTTGGGGGTCGCTCAACCTCCAAGGCAGACAAATGATCTTCAGTTTTATGCCATTTTTTGGTTTTACCAATTGGGTATATATTGAAGATGAAAAACACCAGATAGCTGTATTGCTGATTTTGACTGAATATTTAGAATGACCACCTCTTTCCCTACTAGAAATTTTGGGCATTTTTAGTCTCCTTTTGGTGAAATTGCATTGTCTTGGGAGAATTGCCAGATGGTGTGGCTAGTGATTTGTGGCTTGTTGATATTACTCTGGGCAGTTTCTTTAGGCAAAAATACACTTGGGTTCGTCCTTAAATTCCAAGACCACCTTTCTGAATGATAATGGAAGTAAGATCACTTTTTAATCTGTAAAGAGTTGGTTCTCAGCATAGACAAATAATTTGTCTGTGTCTTTGAATTATTGTGTATTTGAGGAGTGAGTGAGCTTTTAATACTTGGTTTTGGTTTTTGCAATTTTAGGTTCTAGGGTGCCTTCGAGGAAAAATGTCTTGTTGGTTATTGCACACCTTGATGACGAGACAATGTGAGGTTGAGAAACAAAATTCATGTGCTTTACTTTTCACTGAAATTATTTTATTTGGACTACAAGCTTGTGTTGGATAGGATTTGTGTAGCATGCTCTAGATTTTAAAGTGCTATTCTTTTCCAAAAACTTGTGCTTTGCTTAAAATGGTTTATTGGATACATGATAGAGATTGAATCGTTACACTGAATAAATTTATGGTAGAGAACATTCTGAGCATTGGCTGACTTTGATCTCATGTATAAAATTTGTTAGGTTATACGCTGGCAACATTCCCTAAATAAGGAATGCAATAGTGCAAGGGAATTTTTTTCTTTGTATAATGTATAGAATAGTTTCCTTTCTTTTTTATTCAAATATTAAGAATCACAAGATTGTGGGTTTACTATATGCTTGTAACAGTACTTAATATCTATGCACGTTCTTTTCGCCAACAATTAATTACCTGACTTCAAGAGGCCATGATGTGTATATTCTGTGCTTCTCAACTGGTAATGCACTACTACAGACTTGTAACTTCCTAGTTGCTTATATAACTAGGACATTTAATTGAGCCAAGAAACTTCTTTTGTCTCCTCTGCCATGGCTCATGTTTCAGTTAGGGTGGTTAAACTGGCTAGGCATATAATGATAAACAAGGCTGAGTGTACTAGCAAAGACAAAGTTCTGATTTGACTAGATGTGTAATCTTACTACATGGGGAATGATTTTCTGGTCGTGTCCTGAACCAGGCAATCGCTTTGCAGTACAAAAGGTTGTAGCTTGCAGATGCAAAAATTTTTAATTGATTTGTCTCCTTGATAATGGGGATGGGTATATGTTTCTAATTGTATGATTTTTCTAATTACATTGGCTGTAGTCTGAGTCCATTTTGAAGTTCTTTTAATGTGGTAACTAGTCTTCTGTATAAGATGGCCTTGGAAGTTCAGTAGTCTTGACACTGTTATTAGTAGTTGGTTTTTCCACTATAAAGGTTTCAAAAGTTGTCACTTTTGTAGGTAATGCAGACGGTTTTGGGAACATCAAGAAAGAAGAGCTATACCGAGATGCTATCTTGAAGGTATTTTGATGTTGAATTGGAAATCCTATTACTTTGGCTTCAGTATGTAGCTGGGTGGCCGGACTAGAGATCTCTTACATCCATACTAGCCACTTTATTTTTGGGGTCTGTAGTACTATGTTAGATTTCTATTGTCACCAGATTAATATTAGCATTCTACATACTATCTAGATGTACAGTTCCATGGTTGATATTTTACTTGGGCTTTGGTCTTCTAACTAATTGGAAGTATTTTATGCATTGCAGGTGCCATCCCATAAGTGAAGGTTGTGGACCACTCAGATTTGCAGGTACTTGTCTGAAGTATCTTTAGAAGATTTGATATTGGTCTATTATTTTCCTTGTGACATATTATGCCAAAGATTTAATAGAATTTGGTTTCTGCATGTAGGATGGTTATCTAATCTTTTCTAATATTTACAATAGCAAATCTTTCTATAATCACATATCTTCAACACTCCCCTCAAGATAGAGCATAGATGTTAATCATGCCCATCTTGCTACAAATATAATCAATTCTCGGACCATTTAGAGATTTAGTGAAAATATCAGCTAACTGCTCTCCAGTTCTCACATGACTGGTTGAGATCAAGTTTTGCTGAATTTTTTCACGAACAAAGTGGCAATCAATTTCGATATGCTTTATTCTCTCATGAAAAACTGGATTTGATGCTATATGAAGAGCAGCTTGATTGTCACACCATAACTTCATTGGAAGTGAATTATTGATTCCCACCTCATACAATAATTGGTGTATCCATATAAACTCACAAGTGGATTGCGCCATAGACCGGTATTCAGACTCTGCACTAGAGCAAGATACTACATTTTGTTTCTTATTTTTTCACGATACCAAATTACCTCCAACGAAGACACAATATCCAGTTATAAATCTTCGATCAATTTTAGAACCTGCCCAATCCGCATCTAAGAAGCATTCAACATGAGAATGGCCATGATTACCATAACTGGATTTGATGCTATATGAAGGGCAGTTTGATTGTTACACCATAATTTCATTGGAAGTGAATTATTGATTCCCACCTCCCACAATAATTGATGTATCCATATAAGCTCACAAGTGGATTGTGCCATAGACCGGTATTCAGATTCTGCACTAGAGCGAGATACTACATTTTATTTCTTATTTTTTCACGATACCAAATTACCTCCAGCGAAAACACAATATCCAGTTGTAGATTTTCGATCAATTTTAGAACCTGCTCAATCCGCATCTGAGAAGCATTCAATATGAGAATGGCCATGATTACTACATCCCGGAGCTCCTTTAAGATAACATAAGATTTACTCTAAAATTGCTCAATAGGTGGTTCTTGGTGAGAACATAAATTGACTCACAATACTAAACGGATATGCAATGTTCGGATGAGTCACAGTAAGATAGTTCAATTTTTCGACTAACCTCCGATACATTTCAAGATCTGAGAATAACTCCCCACCATATGTTGTAAGTTGCATGTTGAGAATCATTGGTGCACTACATGGCTTAGCACCTAACTTTCTCGTTGCTTTCAAAAGATTAAGGACATACTTCCTTTGGCATAAGAAGATACATTGTTTACACCTTGTAAGTTCAATGCCTAAAAAGTATTTCAACATACCCAAATCTTTTGTCTAGAAGCGCGATTGAAGAAAATTTTTAAGAACTGCAATACCTGCATTGTTACTATCAGTAATAACAATATCATCAATATAAACCACTAATAGAATAATACCAATTTTAGATTACTGATAAAAGATAAAATGATCAGAATTACACTTCTTCATGTCAAACTCTTGAACCACCTCATTGAATCTCCCAAACCAAGCACAAGAACTCTATTTTAAACCATATAATGACTTTCGAGGTCTACAAACCTTACCAAACTCCCCCTGAGCAACAAATTCAGATGGTTGCTCTATATAAACTTTCTCTTGCAAATTTCCATGAAAGAATGCATTCTTAACATCTAACTGGTACAAAGGCCAATTATTAGTAGCAACAAGGAAAATAAATAATCGAACAGAGGTAAGTTTTGCTACTGGAAAAAACGTGTCTGAGTAATCCGTCCCGTATGTCTGAGCATACCCTTTTGCAACAAGACGAGTTTTGAGGCGAGCAACAGAACCATTAGGATTGACTTTAACAGCAAACATCCATTTACAACCAATAGGTTTCTTACCTGTTGGTAGATGAACCAAGTCCCAGGTACCCATTATTATCTAGAGCCATCATTTCTTCCTGCATAGCAGCCCGTCAATCAGGATGTTCCAAAGCCTCAGATAAGCGTTGAGGAAGAGATATTGAATCTAAAGAAGCAGTAAAACAACGCAAAGAGGGAGACAAATGATCATATAAAGCAAATGATGAAACTGGGTAAGTGCACTGTCTTTTACCTTTCCTTAAAGCAATAGGCAAATCAAGACTGGAATCTAGAGACTGAAGAAGCGATGGATCAGGACTCGGATCTGTAGACAGAGAAGATGGTGGAGGATGTGAGTCTATGTGTTGAGGACGACGAGAATACACTTGAGTGATCGGTGGTCTGGTAGGAACAGTTGTTGTAACAGTGTAGACTAGAATATCATCTTCCTCCTCCTAACTACTATGGACATTAGACTCAAGAAAAAATGAATGTATTTCAAAACATGTAACATCAGCAGAGATTAAATAACGATCTAAATTTGGAGAATAACATATATACCCTTTTGAAGACGTGAATAACCAAAAACACACACTTGAGAGATTTGGGATCTAATTTAGACACCTGAGGACAGATATCACGAACAAAACAAGTACACCCAAATATACGTGGTTCAATGGGAAATAAAGATTGGGTTGGAAACAAAATTGAATAAGGAATCTCACCAGCAAGCACAAAAGATGGCATGCGATTAATAAAAAAATAAGTTGTTGAAACAACATCTGCTCAAAATTGATTAGAAACCTTCATATGAAATAGAAGGGCTCTAGCAACTTCTAATAAGTGCTTATTTTTCCTTTCAGCAATATCATTTTGTGGTAGTGTATCAGAACATGAAAATTGATGAAGGATTCCATTTTCTGACATATACGAATTAAAGAGTTTAGAAAAGTACTCTTTTGCATTATCACTTCGCAAAATGTGGACACGCACATTGAATTGTGTTTTTATTTCAGTACAAAAGGAACAAAAGATACTAAATAAATCTGAACGACTTCTCATTAAATATAACCAAGTAATATGAGAGTAGTCATCAACAAAAGTGACAAAATATTTAAAATCAGACTTAGATACTATTGGACAAGGGCCCCAAATATCAAAGTGCACTAATTCAAAAGGAGATGTAGCCCGTTTATTGACTGTAGGCAAGTAGGGCAAACGATGATGCTTGGCAAATTGGCATGACTCACAATCTAAATAGGATAAATTCTGAAAATTTGGACACAACTTCTTCAAGATGGGTAGAAATGGATGATCCAAACGACAGTGAATTTCAAGAGGAGTCAAGGTAGAGGAACATGCAATAGGTTTTGGCACTTTCGATGAAGGGGTTTCAAGTGTATACAGGCCGCCAGACTCACGTCATTTACCAACAATCTTCCCCATCATAAGATCCTAAAAAACACAATATTCAGGAAAGAATGAGACAGAGCTCTTGAGAGCTTTTGTAATTTTACTGACTGAAAGTAGATTAAAATAAAAGTAAGTAAACATAAAACTGAATATAAGGAGATAGATGACATAGGAATTGCTACACCAGAACCCACAACTGAAGCACCTGACCCATCAGCCAAAGTAACATTCAGATGATCTTTGTTAGGATTAAAAGAGGAGAGGATATCTTTATTACTGGTCATATGATCTGTTGCATTGGAATCAATGACCCATTTGTTAGAAGATGACACAAGGCATGTAGTAGGTTTACCTGAGTGATCAATAGAAGGAGAATTGGTACTAGAAGATGGGTTAGCAGATTTTTGTGAGGCCTGAAACTCAGTAAAGCGGGCAAACTTATCAGCAGAGATGAGTATGGATTTGTCAGAAGGCACATAATTATTTTCCTGGGTTGCGAAATTTGCAAACGGGGGCTGCTGTTGAGGTCTACCATGAAGGTCCCAACACGTACGTATGGTATGGCCTGATTTCTTATGGTGATAACAAACTCGTTGATTTGAGTTGTATTGTCCATGACCAACAATTCCACCAGTCCCATTTTTGCCATTGTTTTTACCATTATTTTCTCGACCAGCTCCACTGCGACTCACGAGAACACTAGTAACATTGGAAGTAAACAAAGATCGCTCGGTTCTCAACACTCGCGTGAAAATGTCATGGAGGGAAACAATCTCTGGGTTAGAGAGAATTTGTGTTCGAGCAGCATCAAACTCCACTGGTAATCCTGCAAGAAAACTCATTATAGCCATTTGTTCCCGTTGAGACTGTTGAGCTTTTACATCAGTACTAAAAGGAAGGAGAGAATTCAATTCCTCATACACACGTTTAAAATCCATAAAATATTCTGTAAGGGATCTTTACTGTTTTTTCGAACGGTAAAATTCCTTGCAAACATCATATGTATGATTTAAATTACCCTTACCAGAATACAAAAAGGCCAAATAATCCATAAGATCTTTAACAAACTCACAATGATTGATGAAACTGACTATCTCATTATCAATAGAGTTTCGGATCTGCAAAAATAATTTTGCATTTTCCCTTAGCCAAACCTTCTTTTCTTCCCCATTAACGGGTGGGTCATCAGTGAGATAATCATCTCTATCAATACTGCGCAAATATATCCGAATAGTTTTACTTCAATCCAAAAAATTTTTTTCACTCAGTTTGTGTTCAGTAATCTTTGATGTTGTAACAATAATATCTTTAACAAACTCACAATCCATAAGCTCTTTAACAAACTCACAATGATTGATAAGACTGACTATCTCATTATCAATAGAGTTTCGGATCTGCAAAAATAATTTTGCATTTTCCCTTAGCCAAACCTTCTTTTCTTCCCCATTAACAGGATGGGTTATCAGTGAGATGATCATCTCTATCAATGCTGCGCAGATATATCCGAATAGTTTTACTTCAATCCAAAAAAATTTTTCCACTCAATTTGTGTTCAGTAATCTTTGATGTTGTAACAATAATATCAGAAATTACTGTTTTCATCTCTCTACTACTACCTTTCATATCTGCTATTATAATTCACACAAGAAAAAACTAAAAGTGACTCAATAGGGTCACGTCAAAAAACAAACTGATAACAGAACCTAAAGTTCTGATACCATGAAAACTAAGAAAAAAGGAAGAGAAAATACTCTTATTCATATTTCTGGACTACACAATGTACAAATATATATATATATATATATATATATATATATATATATATACACAAGTGTAACATAATTTAGATCCTAAAATCATGCTAGCCTAAATCAATCTATTGCCTAATTAATATCTGATACTATAATCAAAACAAAATAAATCTAATCTTTTCTAATATTTACAATAGTAAATCTTTCTATAATCACATATCTTCAGTAGAAACGATTATTAAGGAGGAAGTTGATTCTAATGCCATTGATGTGGTAAGCTTTCATCTATTTTATTGGCCAACTTCTTAACTTCTAGCTTGTTTACTACTTTGTGAAATTTTGTGGCATGATCCGTTTTCATGCTTATGAGTGCCCCAGTGTACCTAGTAATGTAAATGGTTAATTCTAAGTTATCTAGAGATTAATACTCATTTCACTCTCCTTTTGGCTTCTCAGATAATAACTTTTGACAATTATGGTGTTTTTGGTCATTGTAATCACTGTGATCTACATCAAAGAGTGCTAAGTAGCTCGAGACTTATTTGTCCTGTTACCATAATTTGTTGATTACGAAGTCTGAATTTTGGTTTTTTATAACAGAAACCTTTGGCAAAATTCTTCCCAGCAAGTTGAAGCCTGGGAACTTGTAAGTTACAATATCTTTCTTGTGGTAGCGGAGAATTTATTTCTTTGATGGTTGTTAAATTATTCATGAGCTGCTCCAACTATGACTTATTTGTACCAAGAATAGCAAATAGAATCAGAGGCCTTGTTTGTCACAGTAGAGTGACCTAGTCTTGTACTTAAGTATGTTATTATGACATGCAATTTTGAAAGAATTTTTGCTCCTTCTCTCTTAACTTCCTTCAGGAAACCTCATCTTGCAAAATGTTTCTATTTATTATTTTCTCCTATGTCCTTCAGCCTTGCCTCTTGGCCCTCCCTGATTCCTCCTTTTTCTTCCCATGCACAGTCACAATTGTTTCCATCCACTGGACAGTCACCCCTTTCACTTCTTTTTCCCTGCTATGATTTTGGATTGATGTTGGTTTTATCTTCTGGTCTGATCTTTTACGTGTGCTTCCCATGGAAGCTTAGATCATATGCATTTTCTTCTGATTTTATTCCATTGTTAATGCTTAGCTTCTGGGAGGTGCAGTTTGAAAATAGAGTGTGAGACATAGGGATGAATGGGATTTGGGAGTAGTCTGTCATTAGGTTTAGATTTGCTGGTGGTGGCTGGGCAACAGAATCTATATTTTTATTTTCTGTGTGGAAGTGTTTTATTTGTTACTTGGAACATATGAACATACATATAAGCTGTAGCTATTCAGCTATTTTCATTCTCACCAGTTGAACAAGACACTAGTGATCTTAGCATCTTGTGCATTTGACCATGAGTTTGTCAAGGTCCTCCATCTGTTATTAGACCTTTTGTCGTAAATTCCTTCCTGTTTCTCACTTTCCTCTTAAGATTTGTCCTAAGGAAGTGACAGGGCATTTTATTTTAGTTTCATTTTCTATAGCTTCTACAACCTTAAATCATGGGTTTTGTTGTTGGAATACCCAGGTCAGTAACAACATATTGCACAAATACAGTTGACCAGTAGATATTTGGTTGTCCATTTTATTAGCCAGGCAATGTCTAAACAGAGAAATGCAGTCTTTGCTGAATGAAAGTCCCTTTAAAAGCTATGCTGCAATGGCCCAACCAATGGATATGGTATGCGTGCTACTATATCCTAAATCCTAAAAGGAATAAAAAGGAGAGTTGGTTTATGAACAGTAGTCATGGTCCCCTATGGACACCTGGACTAGGTGACTGAATATGGAATATCAGGTGAACATTTGATTTGTTGGGACTAGGACTGAGTTGGGATGTGCGGCTGGTAGGTGATGTGACAATATGATTTTACTAGCTAACCCTTATCTCCCAATTTTACCCTTTAACTAGTTATTGATGTGAGCTTGTAGGCTTGGCTATTGGGTCTTTTCATAATGCTACAGTTGGATGCTAGATTGAGATCCATCAGTGCTATTGGCTGCTCCATCTTCTGTTCCAACCCTATCGTAAATAAGTCCAGGAACTTCTCCATCATCTATGAAATCTAAAACCAACCGAATTATGCAGAAAATTTAGAGGCAATTCAGTTAAAAGATTGACTCCCCACATGGATAGCAATTGGTGTATACAAAGCTCAATACTCCCAAGATGTTTCAATTGTCAAACAGAAATTCCAATACCCTCCAAACTACATGTTCCGTCTTCCCTCCATTTGACTCCTCCGTTACTTAGTCCCAACTCTCTTCTGTCCAAAATCCTTTCAAAGCTTTCAAATCATCTTCTTTGGCACTCATTTCTTTTTACCCTCTTTTTTCCTTCATTGTTCTTAAAGTAGTTTAGATTATAAATGGTTCAAATTGTGGGTATTTGATATTGCAACAAGCTTATTTCAAATGTGCATATGAGTGCTTTGACAGAAGAATAAAGCTTCAGGAGATAAGGAAGCATTGAAATCTCCGTGTTCTTCAAGCTCAGAAACGTATTGAATGTGAAATGGCCAAGTTTGTTTTCTCTCACCTCCGGTAAAACTCTTTTTTCTTTCTATTTGATGCGTTTATGTTTATCCTTTTGTTAAGGCATTTAAATTATACCAAGTTTCAGGCTTTTCCAGTTGTTCTTCTGCTCCTAAGATGTTCATTGGATTCTTCTAGCATTCTTTGCATGCATATTTCTGATTTATTGCTGGGTCCAATTACTGCTCTAGTACTGATAGTAGGGAAGATAGGGCCATTGGGGTGATTTTGGGGCAATTCCCCAATGCGTATTGTTTTCACAGCACACACTATTTTCAAGTACCTATTGTTTTGGATTTTTTTGATTAGTTTTTATTACAAATTTTCGATCGTTTATATGCTCTAAATTTGAACCTGGAAGATAATGCTTATGTCAGGTTCTTAATTATTTTCGGTCAAATTTTTATCCACCCTTGGAAGCTGCTTTCTTCTTTACTTTGCCTGCCTTATTTGGTTGGTTGGGTTCAAGTATTTTGTGTCTTTAGAGCCAAATATGTTTTTAATCTTTTGCTGGATTTCTGCTTTTGAGGCCTTCAGACATAACGATGAGTCCAAGAAGTTCTTCCATTGCATTTTGGTAAACTTGAAATTTTGTCTCTGTTTTCAGCATTTCATTTGCATTCTGTAGTTTATTTGCTGTTTCTCTTTCTCCCACATTTAGTGCTTTCTTATTAGTCGAAATTTAGGATGGAACTTGGCAAACTATCAAAAGAAACTGCATAGTAGCTTGAAATTTTGCAGGTATATACTATCATTCTTAACCAGTTTTCCTTAAAAGGATTGCATCATTCCCCATCTTCCAAGGAACTGAACCTCTTACATAATAGTCATTTTGCATGACTTAGTTCAAGTCAAAGGATAAATTTTCCTTATACTCTTATGTTTCTGTTGTTTGATAATATAGAGGGAGCTCTTTGATTTGTATCCACTTACTGCATGCTAATTGTTTAAAAAGGCTTGATTGGAAAGCTATTAGTTGGGTGGTCTCACCCCCTACCTTAGGGTCTCTTGTCACCGTTGAAGCTCAAAGGAATGTAGTTCCAGGAATGCTTAATAGTTGCGAAGATAATGAACACCATCAATATGATATTTATGGATTAAATAATGAAGTGATTGGTAATGCATGTGCTCCACATATGTGATGCATGTTCAAAATGTCATTTATTAATTACTCGAAGTTTGTAATTATAATTCTCTGAAGTGACTTTTTGTGAATAAAATTTGTTGAAGTTTGTGTTTTGCTCCTTTATGACCCCAATTTGCTTCCATCTATGCTACAAGCCCGTACATGTGCCAGCATGTATTGATACTGATTTTACCTGTGCACCAACTGCAATCGTTTGTAGCATGTCATCTTCAAGATCAGTCGGTGTGGCAATACATGAAGTTACAATGGTGCATTTATGCTTTTAATGCACTAAAAGAAATGCTGGAGTTTGAAATCTGACGTCTATATGTTGACGGCATGAACAAATGCTGGAGTTTTGGGTAGTTTCTTGAGACAAGATACCATATCTGTGTGTTCAAAGAATTTGATGAGAATGCCTGGAGAATTATTACAGTTTTTGACCATGTATACTTGCATAGATTATACTTTTTCTGGGCACCGTCATGCAACGCGTGAGGTCCAAATAAACTAGTTCACATCTAATTGGAGGTAGAACAGATTAATATCTTTTTTTCCTTGCAAGATCTTACATGATTTTCCTTAGAAGAGATTTTTTTTGGGTATATTTACATTTATTGTTTTTCTGTTTTTTCCTCTAACTGGCTTCAATAATCTTTTGTGTATTCTCATTTGTCTCATCTTAATTGCCAATGCAGGTTTCGGAAGCTTTTTGTGTCATTTTCAAGCTACACTTGCGTAAACGCTCTTAAGATGATGAACTATTACCATTAGGCATACCTACGAGCGGGGAGGTGGCTATGGTCTCGTGGTTAAGGTTGAGATCTCAGGAATTAGAAATCTTAGGTTCAAATTCTCGCAAGAATTAGAAGTTTAAAAGTAGGAAAAAACAAATTTAAAAGTAGGCATACCTCTAGCATATATGTCCTAATCATCATTTAGAGTTATTTAGCTCTGCTAAATGTAGAAGAATCTTTAGTACGAGTATTGGAGACATTAATCCTAGGTTTGATGGACAAAAGTAAATTTACTCCGATGCTAATTGCTATCAATGTCAGCTTTATATGTATGATTTGCAGGGATCAGGCAATGTGTTTTGTTAGGAATGTCCAAATATATGCAATGGAGGACTATGGCCTCAAAGTCAGAGAGTCTACCTTGTTTGGAAAGCTAATTTTCTCTAAAAAAAAATTTTTATGTTTTTTATGAATAAATTTTTCAATCATTTTTTTATCTCACGTACATCAAATTACTATAGTACATTCTTTTACAAAAGCCTGACGAATTTTTTTACAAAAACTCTGGAAAATAGATTCCCCTTGTTTGAGATATTAAATTTGAATAAAATCCACCATTGCCTCGCATTACTAAATGTGTTTGCGTAAATAATTAAATTTGGTGGTGATGTATGGCGATGTATTTGTTGAGTGTTGGATTTCGCCTCTTGGTTACGAGTGGATTAAAGGATTTGGAGAAGAGTGTAAGGGTGCGTTTAATTAACAAGTTTAAAAGTTTGAAATCTAAAATCTTTCCCAATATTTTAAGTTATTCAATCATTAAGTTTTAAATTTGATATATTGCAGTGAATGCATATTAAGTTATTGATAAATGAATAGCTCATTAATTATTTTTTGAAGTAAATTGTGCCAAAAAAATTCAATGTTACTCATTTAATTTAGATGTTTTATTTTTTGTTATTCAATACCTCTAAAAATATTAAAACTTGAATAACTTAAACTGTTATTAAATTGTTAAGTACTAAATTTGATATATTTAATTTGAGTCTATATTACATTAAGTAACTTATATGTTGGAGCAAGTTTTGCCTAAAAAATTCAACTGTTTCAATCATGCGTACTCACAAAATTACTTTTATCTGTCACTAATTATTGTACAAAAAAAAATTAAAATGATTTGGGTAATGTTTACTTGATAAAAGTTGATAAAAGTCAATGTTTGAATATGAAGTCTTTTTCCCATATTGAATAGCAAAATTGTATTGTTTTTCAAATAAGGGATGCACTACAACTGTGCACTATATAAATAACTTTTCATTCGTCAATTTCACAATGTGATTTTTTGTACCCATAAAATTAGTATATCTTTTTACTTAGAAGCCTTGTCCACTACCAATTGTATGACAATAAAGATTAGAATCATTTAAATCATATTTACTTGACAAAAGTAAACATACTAACTGGAAGCTATTTTTGTGTTGCTGAATTGCAAAGTTATTCTTTTATTAGAAAGGAATGCACTCAATAGGGGGGAAACAACCTTTTCCTTAGTCTATTTAAAAGTTTATTTGCACACACCAAATTAATTAGAACTTGAGATTTTTGGCTACTTGAGATTTTTTAAACTAACCAATTGCATAAAAAATAAAAATTAGAACAGTTCAGACTATTTACTTAATTTTATTTTCATTTTTAAGGAATATATTACAGAAAAAAGTAATATCACTTCTTGATTTAACAATTTTTTATTTGTATCTGTAGCTATTTGAAAGGCTTTTTAGCAAACCATTCACATAGTAATGAAATTTTAATGAGCTCCAAGAATTTTACTTGATAAAAAAAAATATTGGCAATAATCCATTTTCACTACCGATAGTAAAAAAATTAAAGTAAATACTATATACACTAATCATGTATACACTAATATAGTTGGATGCATGACACATGAAAAATTTGGATTTCAAATTCAAAATTAAATTAGTTATCATGCATCTAGTTTGACAATGCATACACCTTTACTACATAGAAGATTAATCCAAAAAATTATAGCACCACCAAAAATGGAATGCACTCAACTAAAGAAAATAACTTTTCTTATCCTAAAGAAAATAACTTTTCTTTCACAATTTAATACCTTCAATTATCTGTACCTGCTAATTAGTGTATATTTCTCTATTTAAGAACTTCTTTCTTTCTTTCTTTTTTTTGCTAAGAATTTGTTTGAAAATGAAAATAAAAATTTGGACCACTTTTATTAAACAAAAGTAAGTGACTGTTAGCATGCCATTTTGTATTAAGGAACAGTTGTATAGTGACTCTCTATGACCAAGAAATTATGAGTTGAAAAAATAATTACTTATTTTTTGGATAAATTAATTTGAGTATTCAAATTTGCAAACCTACTCAATCTTTTACCATTCAAAAATATTTTGCACCAAGCAATTGTATGAAAAGGAAAATGTTCTAACAAATTTTACGTGATAAAAGTAAATGTATTGTCAAGAACAAGTTTTCCTGACAAACTGTAAAACTTTGGCCTCTACTTTTGCAATCTCAAAAGCAAAATTGTAATGTTATTCAAATAGAGAATGCATTACGCTGATTGAATAACTTGTCATCCCTAGCTTAGGTATTGAAACCCATAAAATTAAGACATCGTTTTAATTGGAAGCTTTTATCATAACTAATTGCTCTAAAAAATAAAGTCTATAACATATTTAGACCTTTTTTTTACTTGATAAAAGCATATACTTATAAACAATTTTGTATTGCCAAATACTAGCAAAGTTGCGCCCTCAATTAAAAAGGAATGCACTATATTTTTTTTAAAAAAAATCTCTATTTAGTAGTTTAATTATTTGTAAATGCAAAATATGTAGCTATCCTTTTGTACTATAACAAATACGGTTGGCAATGAGGGCGAGCACCTGCTGAAATAGAAATGAGACGGGGGATGAGCGGAGCGGGAGCGGGAGCGGGGCGGGGCAGGGGCAAAATATTCCCCCTCGCCTTAAAACTGGACAGGGGCATAATATATATATATATATATATATATATATATATATATAACAATCCTAAATTTCCTAAAGCTACACCTTCACTTACAATTTACAAAGGCTAAAGTTGGTCATCTGCCGCACCTTTGTTCATCTGCCTTTGATTGCCGTTCAACCCACATTTGGGGTTAATTCCACTTTATCCCTCTAAACTTTAAATGATTATCCACTTCAATCCTTAAATTTTAAAATAGAACACTTAAGTCCTTAAACTTATAAATACCTTCCACTTAAGAAAAATTATTAATAAATCTTGAATGACGTTGGTGGTCGAAGTGTCCCATTTTATAAGGGTTTAAGGATTTAAGTGTCGTATTTTATAATTTTAGGGATTTAAGTGGAAGATATTTATAAGTTTAAGGACTTAAGTGTTCCATTTTAAAATTTAGGGACTGAAGTGAATAATCGTTCAAAGTTTGGGGGGAACAAAGTGGAATTAACCCTTTTGTTTGTCTCGATGCGACCTGATTTTGCGAGGAACTTATAACCTTTCTGTGATTAACCGATGAAATTTACCACAGGTGCTCCCTCGTTTTCACCGGTTTCGTTCCCTCCTTCGCAGCCACCGCTGTCGCCTCCCATTCCCCTCAGTTCTAATCACTACTCAACTAAACCCATCCTCTCTGTCTAAATCCTCCTAAAATTTTACCCAACCCAGAATCCCAGATCGAGCGAGGATGAATTTGGCCGGCAAGTGATCGGAGGTAAATCTTCATCTTTTTCTTGCTGATATCTTCGTCTTTGTTTTCCTTGTGCGCTTAAATTGTTTGATAATTAGGAGGGAACGGGTCTGTTTCTGTTTCTGGTTCTAGGTTTCTGAGTTTCCAATCAATATTCGTTAAATCAAAGCTTTTGGGCTGGCTAATTAACTTGAATTATTGGGGTTATCGCATTTCATTTGCCTGTGGCTAGCTGCTGTGACGACTAGGTGTTGTAGGTCTTTTGTTTGTAATGCTAATATTTCTTGCTTACTGATCGTAATAGTTGCAGCAGTTTGCGCATGATTGTGTGGGTTGGAGGGGAGGGTTGGGTATCGCAAGTGAACTGAATTTCTGGTTTAGTAGCAAGTTAGAAGAGCATTTCTGTGGAAAGCACTGATTTTCCTGTCAACTTCTTTTGCGCGAGGATACATTATAGTCTTTCTTACATCATTATTCCTGTGGGCTGTGGTGTAGTGGGATATTTTTTTTTTTATCTCTTGCCACTCTTTCGCAGATTTTCCGTTAATTTTCTGCTTGCATTTCACTGCCAAATTTCGCTGCCAAACGAGAAAAGGCTCAGAGGCATTTCACTGAACCAGTGGTTTCCTTCTTTTGTTGATGGCACTTTCTTCTACCGGGGGACCGCGTGGGAAACGGGGCGGGGGTGGGGCGGGGGGTGGGAGGCAAGGGGTGGGGGAGGGGGGAGTTATTTGACAATGGGGCGGGGGACGCGGGAAGGATCCCCTGCCCCACCCCCGCCCTATTGCCACCCCTGCCCTATTGCCACACCTAATGGCAAATCAGCTGTGCACGAGATAAAACAGTAAATGCACCATAAGTATAGCATTTTGTACCCGGAATAGCAAATTAGTACTCTTATCAGCTAAACACCAAAAAATTAACCTTTTTGGTTTTCTTGATTTAGTAGTTTTAGTTATTTGAATTGGCAAAATTACCCCCCACACACGCACAGCCCCTATCATGACATCCCCCCCTCCAAATCCCAGAGAGCCGCCGTCTGCCTCTCTGGCCGATCCCTTCTCGCTCTCCCGAACAAAGAGTACGGTTGAAAGAATTAAATCCAAAAACAAGGAAGTTTGAAGAATCTAACTCTAGACTTCATGTTCTTTATTGCCTCTTAGTTTTATTTCCTTTCAATATTTCTTGATTGTTTCCTCAACGTGTGCTCATGGTTACCATCTAAAATTTCACATATACTATGCCTGATTTTCTATCCATGCTTTCTCAGGACACAGAGGCTGTCAAGAGAAGATCATTACCAAGAAAAATTGTATGTGATTTTGCTTCTTTGAGTTTCAGTCTTCCAGATATCGGGTTTTTCACTATTATTTTTTATTTTTTGCACGCATTTTTAATAGTTCTCATGTTAGTTATTTGTCCTTTTTTTCCTGGCCTTCTACAGCACCTATACAAACTTATGTGATTTTCCATTCTGTATGGGAAAATTGCTTGGTGTATTTTTTGGTTGTTTTGGATTCATGGGTTGTTCAAATTTTAGCACAATGTCTTTGGCTAAAAACTTGGTGATTATTTTTGTGTAACATTTTATAACCTTCTTTTTTTCTCATTTGTTTCCATTTTGCATATGAACAATTTATTTTTCCTCCTATTTATTGTTGTTCACTTTCGGGTTGAATTTTATAGGGGTAATGGTTTGTTTAGTACCAGTCGGTCTAAGCCTTGGACTTTTAGCATAGTTCAGCTTTGGACAGGTAAGCTGTTACACTTTATTTAGAAAAATATCTTAGTCAAATGGATGTGCGTGTATGCTAATAATTAGTAGATATCTCTGTCGATTAAGTTTCTGTTGATTATGAGAAAATGATTAAGTTTCTGTTGATTATTAAAGAACAGTGGTAGGTTTTTGGAGCTTGTAGAAATTTTATTCAGGTGAGTCTTATTTTGAATACTTTTTACACCCTCATCTTCAAATGTTTTGATTTTAAATGATAAACAGTTTTCTTTTCAATTTTGTTGCAGGAGAGGGTATTGGACGACAATCCTGATTTTCATGTCCTTTAGAATTGCCATCCTCACAATTCTCAGTGCTGATCTTTCTGTATAAATTAGAGAAGGTCTGTTGCTCTCTCTTGTACTTAATTGTGTTTTGGTACATTTCAATGCCAAGCTAATAAGTTTGTTTTGTGCTTTCTTTTTTGAATATTTGGCTTATGTTTGAGGTATTATTGAGGTAGATTTAGCCCGAAGTTGAGAGTTATGGTCCCTTTTGTGATTTATCCCTCATCCTTCAACTGGTGGATTATGTTTATTAGATTTAATGACCCATGGTTTCTTTTTCTTTTTTTCTTTTTTTTCAATTAATAAGACCTTTGTTCGTTAAATCTTTTGCATCTCAAGAAAGTATTTTTGTGTCACCGATTTTTTGTTTATCTGATTTTGCATTTTTATGTTATTGCCTTTGCACGAAGAAAGATGACAACATCAGTATCTTCTGTTCTCCAGGGATACATTCTTTTGATTTTTTTTTTATTTTTCCTTTTTTTGGTTGATAATAATGTTGTTCTTTTGATTTCTTTATCTCAACTCTTAAATCCTTTGAATTTTTTCTTTTTGTCTTGCTATTGCTTTTGTATGAAGAGGATGAATTTATTAGGGTTTATCTGAAAAAAAAAAAAGATGAACTCTTTCCAGTAAATAGATTCATTGAAAAAGAACATAGGATATTCAAAATGCTATCTGGGTAATAGTATGAGTTAGTAATCAAGGCGCTCATACCTAATTACCTCAATTTCTTTATTTGGACCCACTGGAAGCCCAACATGTTCCTTTTGACTTTGTCCATTACTGAATAAAGTACATAAGACTTTCATTCAAAGCACATGGTACTGTCATGCAGGACAAGCTTAGGAAGTTAAAACCTGAATGAGAAACACACATGGCTTGAATGACTTAGTAAGTGTTAAAGGCTTTTACTTTAAGGTACTTTCTCAGGTTCAATTTCCTTCTGTAGAGATGACTAATTACATTGAGTGTGATCTAGATGTAAAACTTTGAAAAAACATTCAGGTGCTTAGTGCTTCGTTCCTATTGTTTTACTTCCTTTTGTGATCTTACATATGCTATGCTAGATTTCATGGTGTAACATAAGAATTATAACTATCTTTATTTTCTAGAAAATTCCAAATGTTTGTTACAGGTTGAGATATTAAGATTTGCACCATAGTAGAAAAGGATTGTAGAAGTTGTTTTCTCAAGGTGAATTTTATTTAGGGGCTTTTTTTTCTGAACAACAAAAAAAATGTTAATTTGTTTAGTGCAGATCCAAGGTTTCGTCTTCCTTTTTTTCCTAATAAATTTGCTCTTGCCAGCGTTGTTTATTCTAAGTCTTTGTTAGATGAAGGAAGAAAAAACAAAAGAGGTTACTTTTCTTCATTAAGCCATGACGGTATGTTTTAATGCCCTTTTTTGTGTGTGAAACAGATTTCTCCACCTGCAGTTACTGTAGCTTTCTGCTCTCTTTACCCTGTTATTAGTCTTTAGAAAAGTGAAGATGAAAATTTGTGATGGCATCCTATTTCCTTTAGATCCAAATTTATTTTCTTTTACTTTCTTGCTTTACTTATTCCATTTTTACTGTTTCGAGTTTTTCTTTTGGGAATCATACACTGCCAGGACCTAAAGTTCAATTTACTCTTTCCAGAATTCAACTCGGCCATATTATTCGTTGTACATTTGCTGTTCAACTTGTAGTTTTGCTCATTCCCTTTGTCTATAGATGTTAGCCTTGTTTTTTAGATTTTGGTTATTTGTCAATCTTATTGATGGGTTGCAAGATTTGCTTTTCTTTTGTTTATGAACTCAATATTGGCAAGGAAAATAAACTAATTAGTTTTCTTAGGCAATTTGTAGTTTGCCTTTTGTTGAAATTTATTTTGGTTGGGAATGCCAACCTGGTTAGTTACCAGTGCCACTGCTAATGAAGCTATTTTTTAAGCTTATATTTGTGATGATGATGATCCTTAAAGAACATCAATCAAGCCATCAATCAAGCAAATTTCACAACTTTTTAGTTGTTTATTAGGGGATGTAGTTTGATATTGCCAACTTCAATGACATTTCTTCATGAAGTTTTCATGTTAGACTGGATGTATATTTTGTCAATGTAGTGAACTTTACTTTTTTATTCCATTTGATAAAACAATAGTTTGAACTCTGAAGACACCGTTTTGTGACAAAATAAACGGGTATAATTGATGTCCTTTGCTCATGTCTTTACATAAATCTTGCTTGTCCTTTTTCTTTTGCTAGAGTATGGTTCTTTCATTACATTTTTTGTTGATTTTGTTCCCAGGGGATTGGCTTGAGTTATCATATTTAGTGAAAGTTAGTTTGATTTGGTTGGATTGAAAAAAAAAACGGAACTGCCATGCTATTGCACTTGTGGACCTTTCTACTATTATTGTGCTCAGATTGCATACAATCTGAGTCCGTAATGCTTAATCTCAATTAACTTTTTGTTATTTAATTAATCTTAGTTTTTTGTTTGGGGGTGTTCTTCCCTCTCTCTTTTTAGTCTGTAAGATTTTATGTTTATTTTCTATGATGCTAAGAGTTGCTGGTACAAAAATTAAATGGCATATGTTGTGTTGAGAAGATTCTAAGTATGAGATAATGGCTTGTTTATCTTATCATAGACAAGAAAGCATATACAATTCTCCAATCCTTATCGTTTTGAGTCCTATATCTCTTGCTATGCTGCAGCCATTCCTATATTTTACAATTATATGGATTTCTGGCCCAACATATTTTAGTGTTGTTTATAAATTCCTGTTGAATTTGTTCATGAGCAACACATTTTTGGTGTACATAGAGAATGTAAGGCAGCATTATGCGGTGATGTATTAGTTTCAAACTAATGACATTGCCATTGCTGTCCAATTAGTCAGCAAAACAAAAATGACTGTGTCATTTAGCAACCTGGTTGAAATTGTGGCTTCTTTTCATTGCTTAATAAAATTGCAAAAAATAATTGCAAAGATTTTGGTGCACCTTTATGTAACTTTTATATTTAATATCCCAATTTGAATAATTGGACATTTCTGGGCAAGCCTGAAAATTATCATCTTATCGTCTTTGTGCTACTACATTGCAGCATAGCATCAAGATCAGGGCAGCCTCATGCGTTGCGTGAGGGCAACTCACCTAGGATAATTCCAATTACAATTAGGATTCTGAAGCTTCAACCAAGCATCCCCTTAGTCATTTCATTCAGGGAAGAAGTCTGGCCTGATGGAAGTGGAGGCTAGTTTTAGGGTGGTATCTCGTATTCATTGCCAAGTGGCGCCGTATTGCAATCCAATCTGCAATTATCGAACCTTAAACCTCCATTTTCCCTACCATCACCGTCTTCCCCACCTCTCAAATGCTTCATTTTACACACTCAAAAACTGCTGCTGCAAAGCCGCTGCAAAAGAGAGCAGTACCAAAGCTGTAGAAAAAGTAATGGCTACTTTTTTTTCTTTTCTAATTTGATGAAACTTTGATAACATCATGTTTATTTAACTTCTTCCTTGTCGCAATTACAGTTCTTTTGTGTGTGTTTTTTTTTTTTAAAAAGGGCAGGTGGAACTTGGAATTTTTTTTTTTCAAATAAATTTTTGTGTTCTTATTATGGAGTTTCGTTAGTGAAATTTTATTGGGTTTTTGTGAATTTTTTTTATAGGGAAGGAAGATGTCTGCTGATGATTCACATGATTTAAAGCTCTCAAGCTTAACAGCTCTGTGTCCTCTTGATGGACGTTATTGGGCTAAGGTCAAGGAGCTAGCTTTTTTTATGAGTGAATATGGTTTAATTCGCTTTAGGGTTTTAGTTGAGGTATGTTTCTAATACTGCAATTCTTTAACTGGTAATATTGCTAAATTGCTTCCCTGACTTATAGATAATTCTTGCTGCAAACCATCTGAAATGTACTGTTTGAGTTTTCAGAGCATAATGAAAATTGTTGGTCTCCTGATTTCGCATTCTTGTTGGAAGTAACTTATCTAATTAGTGTCGGCTTCAAATAAAGTAAGAGGAAAAAGGGCAAAAGGGGTGGACTAGCAGATACATGACATGACTGACTTTAAATTTTTTGGAGCTTTACTTTCTGTACTATCTTGATTTTGAACTTCAGAGCACAGAAATCATATTTTTTTTTTTGAATTTTTTTTGGCATTTGCTGGAAGTTTTATTTTAGTCTGTCCCACAATTCTGTAAGATTGGAAGGAAATGGAATTATTAAAATTTGATCCTTGTGTTGTTAGTCATGCTGAATTTGGCTGCTGAAGCTGTACTTCGGGAATTTTAAGAGTAGTAGTGATTCCTACCACAAAATGCTGTTACGAGGAAGGAAAGTACCAAAGTTTCTCTAGAAATCTGAATTTGAAACTTAAACAGTTATTGATCATGCAGCAGAAATATTCTAACAAGGAAAAAGAGAGATTAGTTTGTCATATTATATTACACTCTGTATGTTGATGGAGACTGCAATGGTGGAATGATGTTAGATAGTGCTGGATCTGGATAGTATTATCAATTTGTGGTTTTTATCATGTCGTGAGGCTTCAAAATGCTGCCAACATGCAAGTGGTGTCCAAAACATAAATTGTCATCTAACAATCCACAGAGGAGTTTTACTTCCTGTATCTGCAAATGTGGCATGACATGAAATTCTGGCCATCCTAACTTGAGATCTGTACAAGGGCTGTTGGCAAAGTGTGTTGGTTTATCTATGTGGTGGGATAGATGGTTCAGTTCACGAGCAGAGATCTCTTAGAGGGGACCCTTTGCTCTTCAGTCATATATATTGTGTGTGAATATGGTGAGGTGAGCTATGTACACACTTCCAAGTTTACTGTGCCAATCTAATAAATTACTTTGCAACTCAAAATTCTCATGCTAACTTGATCATGCTTATTCTTTGAATTTGGATGAGCAGTTTTAACACTTAACATCTCACCGATGATCATGAGTGTTTCATGTCCTTTATTTCTTTCTTTGCCTTGCTGTCGCCTCTGCCTTCATGAATTTCAAACAAAATCATAGCCAGAAACCCTTTTTTTGTAGGTGAAATGGTTGTTAAAACTTTCTCAAGTTCCTGAAATTCCTGAGGTTCCAAGCTTCTCTAAAGATGCTGAGACTTATCTGCAAGGCTTGATTGATGGATTTAGCTTGGATGATGCCATGGAAGTCAAGAAAATTGAGAAAGTGACTAACCACGATGTTAAGGCAGTGGAATACTTTTTGAAGCAAAGGTGCCAGTCACACCCAGAGATAGGAAAGGTATCAGTTTGGAACCTTGATGTTAGCTGAATGGAAATGTCATCCTTCCTTCTACTCTATTCTATAGACATGACATGATGGCCTCATTAGGACTCTCAGTTCTTTTGATTTCCCTGCATGATGTTTCCAAAGAATTATGGAACCCAAAATAATATCTGTGCATGTTTTGCATATGTTCAGTATTTTTCTTGTCGCTTGTCTAGGTGCTTGAGTTTTTCCACTTTGCCTGTACGTCTGAAGACATTAACAATCTTTCTCATGCACTTATGCTGAAAGAAGCTCTTTCTATGGTGATGTTACCTGCTATGGATGAAGTGATTTCAGCCATAAGTGACATGGCTATGGAAAATGCTCACATTCCTATGCTTTCTCGCACCCATGGACAGGTAACAATCACTTGTTCTTTCTTATTATTTTAATTTTTTTTTCTTTGAGCCTGAGGAGGTTCGGGGATTGGGCGTGGGAATACAACCAGAGTTATTCTACCCTTTTAAGGCACAATGAATCTCCAATATATTTTATGACACTTATTGCTGGATCTGTTGCTGATTCTTTACTGTTCAAACAGCTGAAAACTCGAATGAATTGTTCACATCTGCCATTTCTTTGCAGCCAGCTTCACCTACAACCTTGGGAAAGGAAATGGCAATTTTCGCATTCAGGTTAAGTTGGGAAAAGCAGGATATTTCAAAAGTTAAAATACTTGGGAAGTTTGCTGGTGCTGTTGGCAACTATAATGCACATCTTGCGGCGTATCCTGATATCAATTGGCCGCAAGTTGCGGAGGAATTTGTGACATCTCTTGGAATTGATTTCAATCCCTATGTGCCTCAAGTACTTTTCCTAAACTAATCATGTTCTGGCTCAAATTTTCTCATTTCTTGTCCCTTATTTTTTGTCCTTGACTAGTTTATTAAAATATATTATGGGATCCTTGTCATGTTTGATCCTAAAGGCTTGGTTTTGGCAGATTTAGAAGCTTATTCTTCAGAGGTATTTGAGTCATGCATTAGGCCACCCAGTGCTTTGAGTTGCCACTTGACTATTAGAATTACCAATTGGTCTTGCCTCATTTGAAAGTTTTAATACTGGTTCCCAATGACTGATCTTCTGGTTTGATGACAATTTCATGAAAATAAGTATCATGGTTTATGTCTTTGACATAATGACACTATGCGATACTTCATGGTTTTGATTTAATTATTCTGCAATGCAGATTGAACCTCATGACTACATGGGCAAACTTTTTCATTCTATAATCCAGTTCAACAACATTCTAGTTGATTTTGATAGAGACATCTGGGGATATATCTCTTTAGGTTACTTCAAGCAGGTCAGTGCTGTTTTTTGTTGTTTTAAATCTTTTGTTTTCAATTTTTGTCTATGTTCTTATATGAACACTTTTCTCATTTATATATATGTACACGTGTTTCATGTTTACATACGTGTTGTCTCTTGATGAAAGATTGGTGTTTGTACATGCTTTTGAGCAGATAACTAAAGCTGGTGAGATTGGGTCTTCTACAATGCCTCACAAGGTTAACCCAATTGATTTTGAAAATAGCGAAGGAAATCTTGGAGTGGCTAATGCAGGGTTGTCCCATTTAAGCATGAAGTTACCTATTTCACGCTGGCAGGTAAATGTGCAATATTTTTTCCTTCTCAATTGTGTCATCTTCAGCTCTATGCAAATATCCATTTCATCATTGTACTTGGAAGTTTTTACCCTGGCTAGGGATGTTGTTACTCTATTTAAACAAAGTTGATTAGACACTGTTTTAGATAGATCCCAAGGTTGTGCTTGATATGTATGTGTAATTACTTTGGCTTGTGCTTTATTTTTGTAGTTGCACTTTTATCTGTTTAAAGTTACTTATTGATTTCTGTGCTTGTCATTTGCAGAGGGACTTGACTGATTCTACTGTTCTGAGAAACATGGGTGTAGGCTTAGGACATTCTCTGCTAGCCTACAGGAGTACGTTAATGGGCATTGGGAAGCTTCAGGTATTCCACAATAGTTCTCTCATTGATGGTCAAGAAATATGAGTACCAGAGGGGTATTGAATGTTGAGTATTGTATATAAGAAAGACGCTTGTGTGGAATTAGTAGTCTCATGCTCATGTTGCTTCATTGGTGTGGTATGGCTGATTAGGAAATGAAGGGGGAATAACTAGTCAAAGAGATGATGTCTTGGGATCTATTCACAGGGAATAGTTGTTAGTAAGCTTTATACTTTGTGAAGTTGCTCAACCAGTTTTCTCAGTAATCGGTTTTTCATGATTACTAGTTCAGAGGGAATAGCATGGTAAGATTCTTAGGGTCTTCAGTTAGAGTAGTCTTTGTGGTGGCTTTCACAGGCCAATTGTAGAACATAGTTTATTGAAAACTGTTGGGTTGCTTTAGTATTTTAGGTAGGGCTTATCAGAAGGCGAAAGTTGTTTGAGAATCGGATATAGGCCATGGATATGTGTCATCTTGGTCTGACGCTTTGATTATCAGTGTCTCTATTCCTTGTTTTCTTCCATTCTTCCTTCTCAATCAAACCCTGTTAAAAAGTTTTATTTTTATTATTCTAAAAAGTTGTAGTTTGTTGATTTTTGTCGGCTACCTCAGCTGGCAATTGGTGGCCTCTAATGCATCTCACATCTGTACTAGAAATGCATTTCTGACAATACTGGAATAATAGCTTCTTGTGGCAAATTCACTGTCTTTTCCCCTGACGAATCCATTCTAGAAGGAAGCCATGTACTCTTTTCCATATATTTTCTTTTTCTATTTTTTCTTTTCTCAGATGAAAGAATCAAAGCAGTTTTATCTTTATTTAAATATTAAGAACTTTGCAAAACTGGTAATTGGGCATCATTTTTGTTGCTTCTAATTTGGCTGGTTTTGTTTTATTGTAGGTCAATGAAGCTTCCCTGAGTGAAGAATTGGACCACACGTGGGAGGTGCTTGCAGAACCAATACAAACTGTGCGTGAATATCTTCATTTGATATCTTCTAAATAAATTGATATTGAATTTGTGCTTTCAGTTACTTGGTGTCTACTTTCTTTGTTGCATGTTTGAGGAGTTGGTACTCAGTAACTTGGCATATTGATGAGATGTTGGTATTATTTGGCATGCTGGGCAGAAAAACTGTGTAGTTTTAGTCCCATAATTTCTCCTCCTAGCAAGATGTTGGTATATAACTTGACAAAGTCTTATAATGTCTGTGATGGAAAGATCCCAAGTTAAATGGGCAAAAGAGTTAACGGGAAAGATTCTAGTACGAATTTAATTTCTTATTACATTTAGACATCTTTAATGAGTTCTATATAACTGTTAACACCTTCAGATTTGAAAAAGAAATATATAATTAGATCATTTTCCCTGAGGTCAATTAATAGGGACTCCTGTACTGTCTTCATGGCTATGGTTATTGTCTACCTGAAAGGAAAAATATTTATTATAGGAACTCTTTTAAATGCTTTGAGCTATAACATATAATTGATTGACTCGCAGTTTTTCAAACTAGGAAGAGTGCAAGCAAAAGGAAGAAAATGAAGAAGACAACTCAAGGAAGATTTGGAAAGGAAAATTTTAGTTCTTTATATAAATAAACATAAAAGACTGAACTACGTAGCACACACTAAGAACACATTGACAGCTGCCTTCCATCCCTCTGAGGATGGAAGAACTGGCCTTTCTACAGCAACAGGAGCAACAGGATTCTCTGCTAAATTTGAGTAATTTCTGTGAGCAGAATCAGTCCAATAGCTTATCTAGTAAGAGGATTCCTGAGCTCTTTACATAGACGATAAAAGCACACTCCTAAAAGCTGCCAATGATGAACTTGCACTCAGTTGTTCAATTTTACTTTCATGACACACGAGCCCAAAATATTATGCATCCTCTAGAACACCGACATGTAATAGAAAAGCAGGGAACTCCCTCTTCACTAACATATAGAGACCTGAAGGATTTGTGGAAGTGTCTTTCATTTTTTAAGTTCTTCTTTTACTTGGTTCAGGGTATGCTTAATCTGATTTGTAGTTTGATTTTTACATGCGAAGTGCTGGGTTTGGAAGTCATTGTCTGGTGTTCATTTGGGCAAGATGGATAGAGCTAGAATACTGAAGAAGTGATGACCGGTAAGATTCGATAGAGGAAGAAGATTGGGGAGGTTTATATGGGTAAGGGGTGAATGTGGGTTGGTCTCGAGAGAGATGGCCTAGCTAGGTGGTTGAATAGGTTGATACCGTGATGTGGAGGCAAACAGATAATCTGTAGAGGGTTGGATTAAGTACTAGAGACAAGTCCCTATCGTTTGGAAGTGATCCAGATATTTTCCCCTAACAAGAAATGGTCTAAGGTGGCAGTGGGGAGGAATTTTTCTAGCATTTAAGTGACTAATTCACAATTAATTTGGTACCTTTTGAACTCACTGCAGTTTTGAATGGCTGACTGTTTACTGTTTCTTCAGATTGTGGATGGTTTTCATTTCACTATCTTCAGTTAACTTTATTGCTTTTGTAGAATCGACTCACATGATAATCTTTTTGGTTTGGTCTTTAGGTCATGCGAAGATATGGTGTCCCAGAGCCTTATGAAAAACTAAAGGAGGTAACAAGAGGAAGAGCGGTGACCCAAGAGAGCATGAGAGAATTTATTAAGAACCTGGATATACCAGGAGATGCAAAGATGATGCTCTTGAATTTAACACCCCAAACTTATGTTGGAGCAGCGGCTGAATTGGCCAAAAACATAAAGACAGCCATAAATTTAGTGAATGGAGCTAGGTTCTCCTAAGGAGTGGGGAAGTAGGGTGAAATTTAGTACTGATTTGCTTCGACTTCACAGCTTAAGTTGTGAGAAATTATTTCATACACATTTGTTTTTTTTTTCATTTCTACTAATCAAATCGAGGGACTACTAAGCACTTTTCTTGAAATTTTGGCACGAGAGTTGTGTAAAACAGGCTTTTTTCTTCGCTCAATATGCACTTACCCAAGATGTGAACTTTCTTTTGCATTCTCTTGTAAAGCGGAAAATGAATGCCTCTACGTTCAATGCCATAGAATCTGCTGCAAAGTCGAGCTCAATTTGAGACTCGAAAATTTTATTTAATTTTTTAATTTTTAATATTAAATTATCACTATTACACATATAATATCTAAATAATAAAATAATACATATATAATTTTACATAAAATATACAAATATTTTAAAAAATAAAAATTATTCGAATCGGATTAAGTTTTAACAAGTCAAATATCTACAAGTTTGAATTCAATTTAAAACTATAAATGAATTTTAATTGAACTTGAGTTCGTTGAAAATTGATCTTGAATTGAATATTTAACAAGTCAATTTTAAAATATTTGTTAAATTCTCGATTCGTTTACCGCTCTAAGTTGGAATGTCTGGTAGTTGATTCATCGCATTTTGGATTGTGAAAAAAGTTGCTAGTCGCATCAGCAAAGATTTTGGACCATCACCTTGTATAATTACTTTTGAAAATTGATTCTTATACTATAGACTTTTTTCTATGCTACAGAAATGCTATAATGAGAAAGAGTTAATGGAAAAACAAGAACTTTGGTGGCTGATATTGTAAACAAAAACAAACTTTACGAACTGGGGTAAATTGAACCACTTTAGCGTCCCTGATTTGGTTAAATTATATCAATCAAGACCTATTCATGAAATTCCTAATTGTGATCGAGGAATATGTTGTAAATGGGAGTTGATTCTAATGAAACAGGAGAGATCCGAAGGTCTGTAAATTAGGCGAGTTTAACCCAAGTCTTATCCTTATACTAGCTAACGTACCATTTCTCTCTTCTTCTAACTATCGCGCAATTTAATATCAAAAACTAAACTCAGAACCCCTTTCATCATTTTTTTCCCTTCGTCAGCTGGACGAGAAGGCTTCCAAGAACTGATAGAACATTTTATTGAAGATTTCAGTTTGGAAAACCAAGAACAAATCCCGATCAGGAAAATGGAACAGAGGAGAAGAGGATAGGAGTGGATTTTCGACTTCGCCAGAATCTGCCACCAGCGTCACCGCCATTATATCGCTACATTTCTTGGCCACAAAGCAGTGTGAAGTTCCTTATTCTTATTTTCTTTTTTGTTGATTACAGGATTATGCTGATTTGAGTGCTTGAATTTTTTTTTGGTTATTTTTTTATGGCTTCGTTTTTCTTGGTTGTAAGTTTTAACTTAAGTTTTGAATGGGAGGATTTTGTGTGAATCTTTGTTGTTTTGTGGAATTATTTTGTTGTTAAGAATGCATAATATGGTTGTCGGTAAAATTTCTGGGTTTCTATCAATTCAAGTTTTTGTGGAGTTTGTGATTATCGGGGTCCGTGAATTCAAGTCTTTGAATATGGTTGTCTGTGGGCTTCTTTAAATTTCTGGGTTTGTGAATTGAGTGTGGGAGGGAAAGGGGAGAAGGAGAGGGGCTGCCTGGGGTTTTGGGGGAGGTGAGGATGGCAACGGGTGGGTTGTGCTGAAGGGGGAGAAGCTGGGGAGAGGGGCTGCCCGGGGTTTGGGGGGAGGTGAGGGTGGCAGCGGGTGGGTTGGGCTGAATGGGGAGAAGATGGGGGGAGGGGGCTGTGGGAGGTGGTGGAGAAAAGGGATGGGTGGCGGGGGAAGGGGGAGATGGAGGATAGAGGGGAAGGGGAGGGAGTGGGGTTGCGGGGTGGTGGTGAAGGGGGAGGAGGGTGCGGGTAGCACAGCAGCAGTAGCATTCTGTCTCGTTGCAAGCCTTAACAAGTAATAGTATTAATATCCCAACCAGGATTCTGTTTCTTTTCCTAGTTTTTGTAGTTAGTCAAAACAATCAGGCAAATAATTGGATCAAATTGTTGTGCTAGTAAGGTAGAATATCCCTCCAAATTGTTCTATCAAAAAGTTTCAGATCTAAGTTAGTGCTTAGAATCTCCCAACGTGCTTTACCATTATTATTGTTATGATCTTATTACATTTTTATGTTAAAACACTTGTATTTTTGGACTAATTTTTCAGTAAACACTAGAAATGATGCTACCATTCTTAGTTTTAATTGAATCTGCTGCACATATATAGTTATTGTAATGTGATGATGGTAAATGTTGTTATATGGGCAATATATGTGATCTTTGGCCTCTTGTTGAAAATATTAGCATCATTTCTAAGTGTTGGGGAAGAGGGGCAGGTGGTGGCTTGGGTTGTTGGGGGGGGGGGGGGGGGGGGAAGATGGAGGATAAAAGGAATCTTTCATTAACTTAAGAGGTACATGGTGTTGAATATTTCTGTGAATCATCTTTTTTTTGTTCAGGGCTCCGACTAGGAAGGGTACAACATGTTTGTATTAGGGAAGGCAAAGCATTCAGTGTTAATGTGAAAAATACAAACATTGTCTTCCAAGATTATAGTCATAATTGCATTGATGTCAATAATAATACAGCAGCAACACAATAGCCCAGGGTCCCCTCTCGGCTTGGAAGTACTCATAATATATAGACCTTTTGTAGGCATTTTAGCAAGCACATTGAGGGCTGTGGGCTGAGGATTGTCAATGGATCACTACGGAGGAAATTGGTCAATGATCCCAAACGTCCAGACTCTCAGCAGCAGTAGCAACCCTTCTACTCCCTCCTCCACTCAGGATCATCACCACCTCTTCCTCCAACAACAGCCACCGCTGTATCAGCAGCAACAACAGCAGCAACAACATTGTTTTTCCCAGCAGCAGCAGCAGCACCAGTCACTTGCATCTCATTTCCATCTTCTACACGTAGGTTTTCTGTCAGAAACCCCGAATTTACTTTTGGCAAAATAGCAATATTTGGTTCCCCAGCTCTCTCTTTTTCTAATATGCTTTTCTTTTGATTTGTATGTTTACAGCTAGTGGAAAACTTAGCAGACGCTATAGAGAATGGAACTCGAGATCAGCATTCAGATGCACTAGTGAGTGATTCTATCAAAATTAATCCATATAATGAATTTCCTCAGACTAATACCACCTTCTTCTTTTATTCTATAACCATAAATGATGACGCTTTCTGTGTACATTTTTCTTCTTCTTCACCATCTTCTTCTAAAGGTTACCGAATTGAACAGCCAATTTGACAAGTGTCAACAGCTGCTAAACTCAATTTCGGGTTCAATCAACTCCAGATCCATGGTAAGTTTTCTGCAGATTCTTTAGATTGTTGTTGTAATGCTACATGAAGACTTATTTTGCACACTTGCTCAGTCTCAACCCCCCCTCCCCCCCCCCCCCCCCCCCCCCCAACTCTCAAGATAACTAAATAGATAAAAGTGGAGTTTAGATGTGTTGTTCTATGATTTTGGCATACCCCCTCAGTCTCAAACCCCCCCCCCCCTTCCTCCTCCTCCTCCTCCTCCTCAAGATAACTAAATAGATAAAAGTGGAGTTTAAATGTGTTGTTCTACGATTTTGGCATTCTTTTAAGTCCTGCCACTGGGGATTTTTATACTCTGTTTAGATTTTGCATCCTTTTGGATTTTATTTGTTATGTGGAAAGCTGAGCCCAGGATGTACCAATATTGACAGACAGTCGAGGGACAAAAGCATAAACTAGAGGAAACTGAACAGTTATTGAATCAGCGAAGGTGCCTAGATTCTGATTTCTCCATCATTCAGTTATCAATATATACATACCTTATATTTGTTCTTATTGCCTTTGGCTCTCTTTTTACCAGCTTCGTCTTTGATTTGTCTGATTTCAGGGATCTTATTTCCAAGTATAGAAACTCTGTTGAAGAGCTTATCAACTCTGAACTATAACTACTGGGACACTAAATGGGGTAAGGACACATATTGAGCATTCATTTTCCCTAGCTTCTACTATTCAACATATGGTAATTTTTGGGTTTTTCCCCCCATCCTGATCCTTTAGTTTTTCGACTTCATTTAATCTTTGTTATTTTAAGAGTGCATTTTTTCTATTTTTCTTTCTTCCTCAAATTGTTTGTCAACCTTTTGTTAGCCAATTTGGGTTTGCTTCAGTGAAAAGTTGTATTTTCTTTCTTTCTTTTTTGTTTTTTTGTTTTTTTTGTTTTTTTGTTTTTTGCTTTCCCCGTCCCTGATTCCTTTTTTCTTTAAAAGAAGACATGTTTGGATTGATGATTATTTGCAAAAAAATTGCATTATAAACAAGTATTCCAATCACCTTTTTATTTCCCAACCACCTTTTCATCTCACAAATATCGAGATCATATCGCAACTAGTGCTACACTATTATTCTTGCAAAACTTTTCAAATAATCCTCTATCAAAGCTATGTGTTCTTCCTTTGTAACTTGTATATTATTACTATTACTTTTATTATCATTATTATTATTATTATTATCATCATTAGTATTATTATTATTATCATTATCATTATTATTATCATCATTATTATAGATTTCTTCAGATTTATCTTTTGCTGCTTGTGGGTTTTTTTTAGTTATCAAGGAGTTCATGTAAAAGTTTCCAAATGATGTTAATCTCAAGTAATTTTGGAAGGAGAAAAGGAAATGGATGGTAGCCAAAGAATACTGTACTCAATCTATTCTTTTGTCTTTCCTAGATGCACATAATGTTTTGTGCCCTTTTCTGTAGCTACTCTCGTGACATTGAAATTGTCTAAATTGCTGTTGTACCTTTTGTTTCCAATTGTTTGGGGGTTTTTCTTTGACGTAATGTTTTTATGGTATTTTTACATAATTCTGCATGGTGATGAATCTTAATCCCCTGGTTCTTTTCTTAAGTTGTATTCCGTCAACGTAGCATTCTGTCTCTAATGTAAACATAGTACGTACTATCTGTAAATGCTTTCGGGCTCCTCAATCCCTTTATTTTTTCACTTTCAGTTTTTTTTCTTAGTAATGATTGTAATTTACTGTTATTTTTGCATTGCTTTATGTTGATTCAAGCATTGGTGTTCAATGAAAATGGCTTTATATATTCTTGTTGAGGCTTTGGACCATCCAGTATGTATGTTGAATGGAAAGTATGTATGCCAAATTTAAAGTTGCTATTTGGAGATGCTTTGTATGAGAAGGGCTTGGAATTTTGCTTTTAGGTTTTAGTTTCAGGAAAGTTTTAGGTTATGAGATGGTTCATGGAACAAAATGGCTTGTTGCATGCAGTTTGGTGAAGTGGTGATTATAAATATGTTGTAAAGTGTGGAGTTCGATTTGCCTTCTAATTTCCATGCCTTATTCTTACTGAAGAAGTTTAGTTTATTCCATCATTTTTTTCAGTTGGTTTCCTTTTCTTGTCAAAATAGAAATCTTTGTAGCAGAACTTTGTCAGCTTCTATCTTGTAAATCTCATTGGACTAGAACAATAAACGGAAAAGAAAATCAAATGAACAAAGTCCCTGTTTTTTCAACTATTCCAAAGATGATATGTGGAAAGGTAAATACTGTCCCTGTTTTTTCAACTATTCCAAAGATAATATGTGGAAAGATAAATACTGTTATATGATTTGTTGTCAGTTTTTTTAAACCACATAGAAATTAGGTACTATTTGATCCCTTTCATATGTTCTGAACAAATGCCATTTTCCCTTTATAAGGTCTGGACATGTTGTAGGTAGGGATCTGGTAAATGACAGCAGAATTATATAGAGATATTTCTGAGGCTTCTGAATTTGAGATCCTTTTCCTGCTGATAAAGTATATTGTCTTCCTCCTGTCTTTTCATTAGGTTTTGTGTTCAAATGTTGTATAATCTGCTGTTTCCGATGTTGGCTTGTTTTCTATAGCTTTTAACTTTTAGTTTTGCTGAATATAGCATTTATCTCTACCTGCTATGTTAAGTTTTCACTGTATTGCAGTTATTTGTTAATTTACCCCAAATTCTATGCTTAAATTGAATTTTAGGGCATGTATCCAAAAAAGATTTCAAGTTTGATTTACTAAAGCTGTAGTAGTACTAGAATAGTGGTCCACTTTGGGTGTAGGTGAGTCTTTTTACTTGTACTTTATGATGAGCAATAGAGTAATATTTGTATTAGAATCCTCACTCTGTGCCATTGTCAAAAGATTTATTGACAATGTTGTTGACGAACATCTTTGGGGAAAGTTGCTAATCCATACCTGTTATTTTTTCTCAATCGGTTGCTAAGATCTCCTTTGAGATTCTTGAATATTGCGGATAACCAAACAGAAATCATACGGGCTTTTAGAGTTTTTCCCCCTTAATCTAGAAACAGTTCTGACAATGAACTAAATGTAAATCAATTTCAATTTTTTACTCAGAATGAATTTCTTGTTAGAAGTGGAGGCGCACGTGTTGCAAGATCACTTGTATATTTCATGTTTCTGGTGGAAAGGAGCACAGAGGAGGAATGAGCAGTGAGGAGCAGTGATGATATTACATTGTTAGATTTGACTATAGTGAGCTAAGGTAGAATTTTGCAACCTACTTTGCATTTGTTAACCCCAGAGATATGAGAGTCAATTTCTATTTTCATTGTGCAAAGGTTGAGAAGGTTGCAAGAGCATTTGTATCTGACTGATACGATCTTGAGTGTTGATACAAGGAGAATGAAGATGATCTAAGTTGTTCACGAAAGTTTTGGAGAAAAGAAATTTTTCTGTTTAGAATTTCAAGTTCTCTTCATTTGAGTATTCTTTCTATTTAATTTTTCTGATTCTCTACTCATACTATCAAGAAGTTGATGTAATCTATATGACCAATTAGTTTTAGGATTATATTTATGATTTCAAATCTAAGAAGGTTATGATGACTTTTCGCAGGTCATGTTGTCTTGTTCATTTTCATGTTTTGCCTTTCTCGGTTTTGATGGTCTTTTAAGTCGTTGGAAATTTGAGGGTTCTTGCAATCTAGGGTTTGATTAGAGAAATTTTGCTGGAAAGATTAGAATGTTATTGACAACAATACGTACAAGGATAATATCCTTTTTGTCTGTAGCATAGGTTTATTTATCATATTACATCTAATTCAGCAGTGAGCTGACAATTAGCATATGAATATGTATCAATGAAAGCATGGTTTTAGTTGGCTAATGGCATTATTTTCTGTCATTTATGTGTAGTAATCAGTAATCATCTCTGAAAAAATGCAGAAAACAATCATTTCAAATCCAAATTCACATCTCGACCACAACAAAACAATTGACTTGAGTACAATTGTTGTCACTTTCTTCCAATAGTGTGGGGATAAATCACATGATAAGGATAAATCACTTTCAAATAGAATTGTCATTTAACAAGGATTGTCTTGCAGATTTGAGAAGGGTTAAGAGCACTAATATGTTGTAAATGGATTGTAAAGGGACTGGTAGCATCATCTAAACAATTTAATATGTACAAGAGTCTTTACCTGTTAGATTATGTAGAATTTTTTATTTTAAAAGACCTCCATAGATAATTCCTATTAGCAATTCAGAAATGGAACGACCAGCCCATAGTAGAACAAGAGTGTTTTTTTTTTTCTTTCCTACCGATCGAATTTTCCGAAAGTCAGTACCCGTACCTTACTTTGGTACCTAAAAGAACCACTTCATGATCATTTCTTGAAATAAAAATTTAAAATAAGTATCTATAGTATTAAGGTGTTAAATAGACATTTTTAAAACAAATAGTTTTCAGTAGAGGAGGAAATTTAGAAAAATAATTTCCAATAGGGGAGGGTGGCATTTAAGGGGGGAATTTAAACATTTTCCAACGGGGAAGTGGGAGATTTAAGAAGTTGGGAGGAAAAAAAAGAATTTGAACCAATGATCTTTTAGGGAAAATAAGAAAATTTCCCCCATCTTGTTATAAATGACACTTAACGGTGATTATGATATGAATTATGAAGCACTAAATTCAACAGCTAAATAAGAAGACTTCAACAAAAGTGAAAATACCTTTCCCTGATTAAAATGGTTTCCCTACAATTTATCAACACGTTTCTTTTAATCAGTTTGGAATGAAGGAGAAGCATGTAGAACATACGTTTCGTCCGCAACATTTTTGCTTATGTCCTACTCTGATCATCTCTGAGCTGCCAATCAAAACCTCAACTGCCATGGAGTATTAGTGGATCTGCAAGATCACAGGTTGATTCTGTCTTAAGCTCTAGTCCAATGGCCACCAGCTACTTGGTTGGCTACGGTTCAAGATACCCTCAGAGGGTGCATCACAGAGGACCATCCATGGAGTCTTACAGGAATAGCAAGGGATTTAGAGGATGCATCCAAGGCTGCAATAGCTGGTGTGGACGCCAGGAATCGAATCCTAATGTTCTGCTGGGAGCATTAGCAGGTGTGCCAGATAATAGGGACCAATTTAGAGATGGAAGGGAAAATTATAAGCAGACAGAAGCCTGCACTTATAATACTGCACCTCTTGTTTGGAGTTTCTGCTAAATTGCATGCATTAGAACAGAATGGTAGCCACGTGTTTTTTATCCTCCATTAACTGCTTCAAGCTAGAGATCATGTACGGTAGAGGAGTCAAAGAATCTGGTTTTCTTTTGTAGACTCAGAACGAAACCAAATGGCAAAGAATAAGAGAGTGATAAATCCTTGTGCCCAAATTTGGTGTTCAATGTCCTTGTATTTTCCTCCAATTTCATTTGAAGATGAATAAAATTTTTCTATACAAAGGGTTCCTTCAATATCCTTGTATTGAGCGAGATCTACTCAAATACAAAAGGTGTCCTTCAGTTCATGGTAGGTATTCTGTAATCTTTTACCACTGGTCAACAATCCCTAGGCATTGGAGCGATCTCAGAAATTTGATCAAGCATTAACTTAAGAAGCCCTTTCACCAGCTTATGGAAAGGCCAAGTAACCAGAAAGCTATCAAAGATTACTGGACCATTAGCAACTAGACAACTTTTAAAGTTCATGGCAGGGATTTGTTTATATGTTGATGCATCAAAGCAAGATACATCAAGCAATGAACTAAAATATAACATGAAAGTATTTCTACAAACAGGAGTGCAAAAATCCATTAATCCACTAACTAATGATCTCATTCCAAAAGGAAAACCCCCTGATGAAAAAGCATTAACCGCCTAAGTCTCCGCAATCTACGCTCCCTGAATCCAAATCTGCAACAACTCAAATTCTATTCATCTTCCAGGACATTACAGCTTTAACACAAGCTCAGCTACAAATGAAACTTCTGTTTATCAAAAGATCTGAATCACAATCAGTGCCTTGGGAAATTTCAGACAATAACTGTGCTAGGTACCTACAGAACAGAGATCATAACCTTCAAATGCGTGCTTCTGTGTCTGAGTAGTTCACATGGAGAGAGAGAGAGAGAGAGAGAGAGAGGTTAAAGCAGAAAAAATGAAAACAAGCATGCCTTGAAGAATCTCCTAAGATTACTGAGAGAGAGAGAGAGAGAGAGAGAGATTAAAGCAGAAAAAATGAAAACAAACATGCCTTGAAGAATCTCTTAAGATTACTGAGAGGAATCAGTCTTTGGAGCAGGATGATGACTGATAACCAATGGTGGACGCAGAGCTCTCTGATTAGCCTCTCTTTGTTTCCGAGCCTCGTACATTTCCTTCGTCTCAATCGCAACCAATCTTTTCACCTGTTATGCCAAAAATACCATGTAATTCTATTTTTCAATCTTATTCAACAACTGTCAGTTGCCAAACAACGATAGGAATTTGACCATATAAAATAAACATGTGGTTGAAGCAAAAGCTAATTTGAGAACCTGCTGAAGCATTCCACGAACTGTAGGAGTATTTTTCCGCACAACCGTGCGGTTGCATTTGCGGAGGTGCAGCGCCTCTAATGTCCGCCTATGGAGCTCCCTGGTTCCAGGCATACCCCTAACAAGGGTTATATACAGCTTATCACTCCATTCAATTGGCACACATGCTTTAAAAGCCTGGTAAGCACTCATTTCTTCCTGCTTGAGCAAGCTGTCCAGTATCCAGATTAATCAGAGTAACTAAATGGGGCTATAACTTGGCAGGTCACTAACATAAATTGTCTCATTAAAGCTAGCACTCAACAATAATCATTTCTTCCTGGTTGAGCAAAGCTGTACAGTATCCAGATTAATCAGTAACTAAGTGCGGCCATATCTTGGTAGGTCACTAACATAAATTATCTCAATAAAAGCTAGCACTCAACAATAATCTGCTAGCCAAACAGGAAAAGCAAGAAAGAATTTGTTCCCTAAGAGGTTAAACAAAACAGATAACATAAACTATCTCATTAAAGCTAGCGCTGAACAATAATCTGCTAGCCAAACAGGTAAAGCAAGAGAGAATTTGTTCCCTAAGTGGTTAAACACCAAAAAAAAAAAGAGCTTTGCCATTTGAAACTCACAAGCAAAATTCATGTGATAATAACTCTAGGGTGTCCACAAGCCTAATCAGTCTACACAGCATGTTCAAGCCTGGATTAAATTTTCATGAGCATAAGATTGAACAGAGCTCCAGTCTAGTATTGACTATTGAATAGCCTGATTATGTATTCCTGCTATAGCTAAATCAAACAGCCAGTCACTTAAAACTTGACGTAAACCCAATCAGATGCATATGAAAGTGGAAAAAGATTGAATTTCCCCAAATTTCTGAACCTAGTAACTTGATACTATAGCAGACCATGGTTCAAAGACTGTGGCCGAGTTCAAGTCGTCACCGGAACTTCAGCTTCCGTCCCGCAATATCACGGAGACGGTAGATCCGGTGGAAGCTCATTAAGATTCGGAAGATTCGGGCCGAGTCTACTGAGTCAACCATATTGACTCATCAGATATCGATGAACGGAGGCTTTCACCATGATTTTCAGATACTTCTAGGATATAAACAAAAAAAAAAAAAAAAAAAAATCTTACCCGTATCGTATGTATGAGAAATTGCACAAATCAATCTTTTACTCAAAATTCTCTCTTTGAAGGCCTCTTCTTCACTAAACAGCAAGTGGGTTGCAGAGATTCAAGAGAAGGAGAAGGAAAAATAAAAGGGCAAAGAAGACGAGGAGGCTTTCATATCATATGCAGGGGTGGTGGTGAAATTTGGAAACAAGAGGGAGGAAAGGAAAATCAAAAGCAGAGTCGAGGGAGGAGATGGCTAAGAAATAAATTCAGAAACTTCCCATGAGATTTCTAACAGTATCACTTGACACCTCAGAATTTTATAAAATCTCACTTGCCTCCTCTACTTTGGGTTTTTTTTTAAATACTTTTACAATCCACTTCAAGGGTCAAACTATAATCTTAAAAGAAGGTCATTTTGGAAGAAATGTTGTAAAACTAATGCTAATCTATATTTGGTAGGCAGTGGTTTGTAGTGGTTGTATGCTGAATTATAAACTACTAGAATAATATAGAAAAATTATAAAACTAGGTGAGAAGTAGAGAGAAATTTATGCTTTTGTTAACTAGTTTATTTAGAGTTCTCAAGGTTATACATAAGCATCATGAATAGGTGATACAAGGCCAAAAGTACATGTACCAATATTAATATAGATACATGAATTTAGTATTTCAAGTACGTGAATTGAGTAGATCGATAATAAACTAACAAACAACAAGAAGATTTATCAATGTACCAATGAACCTTGTAGGGGAATGAATATTTCAATAGATATCTTGGGGAGATGAATTAACATTCACACTTATCACTTTATTAATTTCATAATATAAGAAAATATAATCTCATCCTAGATTTACCCTTTTCTTGTGGATGCTTAATTGTCATAATACATTGATTGTATTTCTTAATTTTTGTAAAATTGTCAATTTGGTTCTTTAATTGAAATTTTAAAGTTGATAAAGGGTGGAAAGACCTCTTTAATAATTTTTTTATATCATTGGTTTGGACAAGAACTATTAAGATATTTAAAATTATAAATAATTTACAATATTTGTAAAGATAACTTGAAATATTTTGTAACGATGAAAATAACTTTTTGTATCAACTCAAAAACATCACAAACAAGTTCATATATAACTTTCAGCATTTCTTTTTTTTTTTTTTGGTTTTCAAGCCATCGATTTGGACAAAATAAAAATAGAAGAGTTGTTTCCTGATTCATGATAAAGCATAAGTGATATATAGAAGTCATGTGCAGCGAGTCACGGGGTTTACTCATAAGTTATTCTAGTGCAATATTTGGGTTGTTCGCTCTTCTCGGGTAGGCGGACGGGGGTTTATTTTTCGGTGATGGTCCAAGCGGTGATTAATAAGGTATCTTTGTGGAGTAACAGATTCTTGTCATTTGGTGGAAGGGTTATTCTCATTAAACATGTTCTTTCCTCGTTATCGCTACACATGTTGGCAGCATCTTGTCCTCCTAAGGGGGTATTGAATAAGATTTAGAAGCTATTTGCCAATTTCCTCTGGGGAGATGCATGAAGGAGGTTTGAGATACCATTGGATGAGGTGGAAGGAATTATGCTTGCCTCAGGATGGAGGGGGAGTGGGCTTTCGAGATATGGAACATGTTTATGTTGCATTTTCGATGAAGTTGTGGTGGCAGTTTCGTCAGGGAGACTCGTTTTGGACAAGGTTTATGGCAGCAAAATATTGCCCCCAGGCATATCCTTGTATGGTAGATGTGTTCCGAGGAGACTCGCACATTTGGAGGAGAATGTTAGCGACTCAAAAGCAGGCAAAGCCGAATATGATTAGCTTATTGGGATATGGGGTTAGTAATTTCTGGTTCAAGAATTGGTTGGGCTCGGGGCCATTATGCCAAAGGCTAGAGAATCTATTGAATCACCAGGTGCAAGATTTTGTGTCTTCTGGTCAATGGAATCAACAACTTTTGTTGCAATGGGTTCCTTCTCCAGTAGTAGCAAAAATTTTGAGGAAAGATCCCCCTTCGTCATATCAGTCCGATCGAATAATTTGGAAGACATCCCAATCAGGTGTTTTTCTTTTGTTGCAGGTTTCCAAGAGTTACGTTCTGCTTCCTCATCCTCTTTTGTTTTCTCGAAAATATGGCATTCCTATTTGCCTGTCAAGATCTCCTTTTTCATGCTACACCTTTTGAAGAATCGACTTCTAGTTGCATCTTTCGTCGTGAAGTTTGGTGTCCAAGGACCAGCAAAATGTTTCTGTTGTGCTCAGTTGCAAGCAGAGATGCTGGATCATGTGTTCTTGGAAGGCGATTTTGCATTACAATTGTGGCAATTTTTTGGTTTGGTGGCAGGTATTACCTATTTGGGAAGGGGAGTGAGGTCAAAGCTAGCGGCTTGGTGGTTTTGCCGTAGCTCCAATGGGTTTTTGGCTTTTGTCTTTGAGATTTTGCCAACTCTGATTTGTTGGCAAATTTGGAAGGCAAGGAATAGGAAGGTTTTTGAAGGGCATGAGCCGCATTTTCAAGGAAGTTGTATCTAGATTTTTCAGGAACTAAAGACTATTTTCGATTTAAGGTTCCCCAATAGGTTGTCGAAGATGCGTTCTTGGCAGGAATTCCGTGATAGGGTTCATTTGTTAAGCTCTCAGTACTCGTTTCAGTTGATTTCCCAGGTGAAGCCGTTGGTGGGGGAGGTTAAGATAAATACGGATGGATGCTTTATGGGTAACCCAGGAAGAAGTGGGGGTGGCGGGATCCTTTGTGATGATAATGGTGGTATGATTTTTGCTTTTGCAGCTCCTTTTGGGGAGATGTCAAGTGTTCAGGCTGAAGCGAAAGCTTTACTTGTTGGACTACAACAATGTTTAAATTATGGGTTTGATAGGCTGCATGTGGAGGTTGACTCTCTTTTGTTGGTGCGAATTTTGCCGAAGAAAGCGGTTTGCCCTTAGACAATCTTGGAGGAGATAGAACAGATTAAGGGATTCATGGGATTTGTTTCCAAAGTAACACATTGTTTTCAAGAAGGAAATCAAGTGGCGGATGCTCTGTCTAAAGTGGGTGCAATTGCTTCATCTTTCTGTATTTTCGACTCTCACTCTGCATTGTCGGTTTCAACAAGAGTGGCGTTAAGAATGGACTTGCAAGGTGTTCCTTTTGTGCGTAGGCGGCGTCTCTGTAGTTAAAAATGACTTCCGGGTCTTAAGATTTGTCATTATTGATAGAGGTTTTGGTTCATGTCCTCTTCCTGCAAACGTCAAGTTTGCTTTTACAAAGAAAGGATCAAAGTTTTAGTTAGTTTATGTGTTAGAGACTTGTCATTTTTATAGTGTAAAGATAACCCAACAGTCACAAGTTATTTAGCTACTATTTCACATGTTTATGGATATTTATGGACATTGATAGGCAACATTAAGCCCCTTCAATGGATAGAAAATGCCAAAAATGTTTCAGAAACTTTTGGCTTCCAATAGATCCTTAAGCTACCAGATTTTTTGTTCTTACAAGCCTAATTTCTATTTGATTTAGAAATTATTCCAACAATGCCCCACTTAGTTTGTGAATGAAATAAACAATCACATATAAATCATGCATATAGATAAATATCGTTAGATTTAAACTTTTCTTTTATTGTAAGCACACCACCAAATCTAACAAAATCAAGGTTGCATACAGCATTAAACCATGATTTGAAAATTAGATTAGATATACTACACATATGATATTATAAACATTAATCAATTCACAAAATACTTTAGCACTATTATTGGTCATATGCTCCATCCTAGATTCATGATCATAAGCAAAAGCAAACCCAACTTTTGTTAGAAGCGGCACCACTCTATGATCATATAGGTGAAGACGCTTTAACCTTTATAGGACCAAGCACTAAGAAAGAATTTACATTTCATTAAGAATATAATTTCAACATATACTCAACCTCTTATAGCACTATGCACTAGTTGGGTGGGAATGTACACAACAGTACCTAGTGCTCACAACCACTTAGCAACTTGTTGTTACTCCTTAAACTTTTTCATCTACGGGTAGTGCTAGGATCAAGGAAGTGTTTTGATTGCAAGTGATTTTACGTTAAGGTTTTCAACTGCATATCTAATGACGTTAGATTCACCAAATTCCTTAACAAGGGTTTAGTTGATGGATATTCTTAATTGTTATACATTCTGATATATAATAAACATAGCATCATTCTTTATTAAAATTTGTCTAAGGCACTCAAGTCTTAAACTTAACATATCTAGATTTACAATTACACCTTTTTCAAGTATTTAAAGCTCTAGACATAGTAATTTCTTATTGCATAATAAAAAGACTGGATGCATAGGGTGTGGCCACAAACCCTAAACAACTTGCCTTTTTACACATACAGTAGCCAAAATTTTGATTTCAACAATTAGCATCTTATGATCACAATATCTCTTGACTGAATTTAGAATAAATGCAATTACCAGCATTTGTAGTACCAAAATTCACTTGAGAGTAATACAAATACATATTTCTCCTACCATAGTTTAGGTGATTGCCTTAGATACACATGCACAAATATTGAATAATCATCAATCAAGGTAATAAAATACTTTTTACCACATTTGAATACATGTTACACACTTCGTTTCTTAGGCTATAATTTGACATAAAATATTATTTCCTATATTCACATGTACAAACTACCAAGCCATAAAAAATAAGAAAATTTAATCAAATAGGTGGAATTGACACACTTATTGATAACCATGTTAAACATATCATGTAAACTTGTTTGACAAATACACCATCCTTGGACAATTTCAATTACTCCTTGTCCTTTGAACTAATATTTTTGTCCAAAATTATCCTTCCCATTGTATCATAGGATTAAGTATCCACCATGAATGTCTTGTTAGCATGAAGACATTTCCTTTAATAGTCGTTCCAACTTGGAGTAATTTTTCAATGATTATGCCCACTATAAATAATACAGAAATCTCCACTTCATGATCTTTCAAGTTTTTTTGTAGTCCAATGCAGTCCAAATTTCTCTAGGGGTTTGGTCACGAAGTAAAAGTTGTAGAAACAATCCAAGAGACCCTCTACATAGCACTTCATCCATTTTACATTTCTTTCATCTGCTTTGCTATCATCATCTTGTGGAGGAGAGATCGGTTGAAATACTAGATCATATTTGAGTACATTTCTGGTAATAGATTTCTTTGCACCAAATTACTCTCAAAATAACACCTTAAAATTATTGAAAAAATAAAACAAGGCAATATAAGAGTGCAAAAACTTCACTAACAAATTTCACAAAAGATAGGGATTTTGTTGATGATTCTTGAAATGGGTACAAACACTATCATTAAGGTATTTATTGCCCTCACTACACTTAGTTGTTTGTTTCTAAATTAAGGCAATATACCTCTAGGATACAACAAGAATGATGAACTTTTGATGGCAAAATCAAAAGGTCTTTTACTAAGAAATGATCAAAATTGCTAAGTTAGTTTATTTTATTAAAAGCTTATCACTTATATAGGAAAGACAATCCAAAAAACATCAAAATTAAAGAATTACAATTCCCTCACTTCAATGATCATCAAGAAGCTGCTTTAGTCTCCTTTAATTGGCAAAAATACCAAAATCATTTCCTCACTATAATGATCATTAAGAGTGTCGCGCCCCATTTTTTGATAAATAAATAAAATAGGTTTAAAAAATGTATTTTTTGATTCAATTTATGATTGGAAAATAAATTGTGATTTAAAAGAAAAAATGGGTCTAAATGGGGTTTTGAGAATGCGACGATTTGACCCAAAATATAGTTTAAAAAGGGTTTTTGAAATCAAAATTGGAGTCGCCACTTGGTAATGAGTTAAGGTGTACCAAGTCACCTAAAAAATGAATTTTTAAAGAAAAATAGGAAAAAGTAGTAAGAAACCCCTTTTAAACGACTCCTAGTCCACGTAAACCAACGAAAAAGGTTCGGGAGTCACATTTGACAAAGGGGAAGGCAAGGATAAAATCCAAGGCACCCCTTTGACCTAGCCAAGGCTAGTTGCATGATTTAATCAAAGATTTTCTTGTTTTAACCAAAGAATTTATTACATTTGGATGCACTACATGGATGCAAACCCTAGACCTAGGGGTATTGGGGAAAATTTCTCTTCAAAGGTTGAGTAGTGCCAATCACATTAATTGTGAAGCCCAATAACGATCCTTTGAAGAAGTCACGAATAATGCGAGTGGGATGCGAATGAATGGAATGCATGTATGCAATGTGAAGGCATGAGTTTGAAAAAGTAATAAAAGACAATAATGTGTAAGTGAGAGTGTGCACGTGAGTGGGCAAGGTGCGGTATGTGAAATGATAATATGGAGTGCATGAGTGCAAGTAATGGCAAAAGTGCTCGTGTGCAAGTGAAAATATAAAGGTGCACATGTGCAAGATGAAAGTGTGATAAGAGTATAAAATGGTAGAGTGGATGCATGATCCTAGGGAATGTATGCATATTGGGTACGGGGAGACCTAAATCGTGACTTAATTTGCCCTTTTATAGAGGGAATACAAGCGTGCTAAGACTTAGAAAAAGCCACACTCGTCTATATCCCATATTTAAGGGGACTCTCAATCAAATGAACCCTATAACTAGCATGAAATACAAAAATCCTAAAATGGAGGGAAAAGGGGTTCGAGGGGCATGCAAAATGATAAAACTAAAAAAAATGCATGAAATGAAGTGAAACATGCAAACATGTACTAACGAGGGGAAATCCCTAAGGGTCTAGCGTTGGACTAGCCCATTCTATGAATTCCGACTAGCGTTGGACTAGCGGAAACGTATATTCATCCATCGCATTCATTCATGGCTATGAAAAGCGAGTAGACATGCCAAACACTCATAAACACATAGCACATAACATTTAGCATGCTCGACTAGATGCAAGGCCCTAACAACGCAAATTAACACTTAACACGTAGGCATGCAACCAAGCTAATGAACCTATTACATTCACTAACTAAAACAAAAGGGGAAAGGGAAAATGGACCAAATTGCTCGCCACAGCCCTATCTATTACAAGCCAAGAGGTGTACACATACCCCATTAAAAGAATAATTTAATGAAAACAAAAAGTAAATGACATAAGTAAAAGGAATTAAAGAAAAGCTAGAAAAGCAAAGTAGGCATGCAATTCACTTAACACGTTGGGTCACATAGGAGAGAAACAAAAGGGATAAAAGAAATTATACCGCCCCCTTTGAATGGTGTCCAAATGAAAGAAAAATGGCTTCAAAACAATAAAAAGGTCAAGGTACCACTTTAATTAAGAAAAAATATAAGAAAAGCACAAAAGAAAGCTCACTTGATCATAAAGCCCCTAAAGTCATGAATTAAATGCAATTAAACAAGCTATGACAATTAATTAAAGCAAACAAACAATGAAGTTACAAAAATCAAAACTGCGAAAGATCAAATTGATGGAATTATTCAATTGGTTGAGTCATAGTGGCATAAGGGAAAACTTGAGGGGGTTAAGAGGCAATTTTCTTTGGTTTTTCATGCATGCATACGTAAAGAGCTTCAAAATCTGCAACTAAAAACAGAATGAAATCTGCTGACTTTTGCTTCCAAGCTTGCTGCAAATTCTTAGCCGTGGCTTTTCTTTCCATTTCAATCATGCAAGCAGATTCAACAAGAAACCAGAATTCTACCTATCCATCATCGACTAATCATGCAACTTCATAGCAGGATTTGAAACAAAGAAATCAGAGCTGACCATCAGGAATGCAAACTAAAAACAGAGATAGGAGGAAAAATAAAAAGTGCCGCAAGTTTCTGCAATGCCTTGCTTTTATGCTTTCAGCAAACAAAATTCATACCACAGCTTTGAAACAATTCCAATAAAAAAACATGGCTGAACACCTCTAAATAATGCAATTGTTGGAAAAGTTTCATGCAAGTTTCATGCAGTCATGTAGCAGGCCTTCTGCAATAAAGAAACGAACAAGACTGCTGCATCTTGTTTCATTGGCAAACACCAACTTCAGATGTAAACATCAAGAGTCGGACAAAGGGGCATGCAATTCTGGACAACTTAGCAACTTCATGCAGGCTTACGAAACACCTCTGCAACAAGAAGAGACTTTCGGTAGCCAGCTGAAGCTTTGGGAGCTTCAGCAACCACGTGCGGCAGAACAAAAATGAAAACAGGAAGAAGATTCGGCTTCCAAGCTGTTATAAGACCCCATGAATTCATCACCATGATACTATGCGTGAAAGGAAGATTCAGACCAAGGGAAAAAAAATTGAAGTTTCTGGTTCATTCCAAGTTATTTTCAAGTCAAGATTTGCTGCTGCAATTTCGCTTCCAACGGGTACTTCAGATCCCGACATCAAGTTTGATCAAGACCCTTTTCAATCCATCCTTCAAAACTTTAAACTAAACAGCACAACACATAGATTTGACATCCGAACAAGGAAGACTTAGACAGAAATGACACAAATTCTTGGAAAGCTTTATGCAAAGAAATGCAATCGAAACTGCATCCTTCAGTAGAGCGAGGACGACAGCTTCATTTAACTATCTTTTCACTCAAACCTTGGCAATTCAAATTCAGATAATGAAACATATACCAAGAATCCATACAAATGCTAACTAATCAGGCCGGATCATGCACCATTGGATGACAGAAAAACAACGAACAAGGAACCAGATTTTCCGTTATTTAATACCAGGGTCAGCCTTAGCTTGGGCATTCTGCTATATATGAACCCAGATGCCTTCCCGAATGAGCCAGCCATGAAAAATGTCATTTTTCTGTTTAAAGTTAACATCTTGCAACTAACCACAACCTAATAACAAAGTCTAACAACAGCACCAAACAAATCCTAAGCATTAACGTAATGGACATGCATATAAACAGCAAAAGATCCCAACTTTAGGGTATAAACGCAAGAATAATACAAGATGAAGCAAGCGGCAACCCACAGACGGTGGACAACATGCTTACCAACTTCGATCAACTAGAACTGACCAAAACTCCTCTCATAAAAACCAAAAATGATATCTGAATACTAAAACTTAAATCCCAGGAAAAAGAAAGAGTTCTTACCGTAAGAAAGAAAAACTTGGTCGCCGACGTAGTTGATGATTGAAGCTTTACTTCTCTGATGCCGTCCTTTGTTTCTTCTTTGCCTTTGCTGGTTTTTCGTCACCACCCACAGCTCTCTATCCCTCTTCTTCTCTTCAGATTTTTCCCTTAGCCGTCCGCTAGCTCTTCATCCTCTATTCCAGATTCTAGCCGTCACTCTCTCTCGGTTGCTTTTGCCGTCAGTCATTCTATCCTCCTACTCCCTTTTGTCCTGACTCCCTCGTTCTTTCCTTCTTTCCCCGCAACCCCCAGCCGTCATATATCTCTCTCTTTTCTCTTCCCGTTTTGCTCTCTGTCCGCTTTCTCAATCTTTTCCCCAAAACTCTCTCTCTGCTCTCTCTAATTTTAGCCGTCCAGAAAACTCTCTTTTTGCGGCTGTTAATCCTTGTCCCTCAGCTCTCTCTTCCTCTCTTTCTTTATATACCAGCCATCCAACCCTAAAATCAAGTCCTTTCTGCTATATTTGCAACCCAAGTGCCCATCCGAGTCTTCCTTTTGCAAGTCGCGGCAGCTTGCATGCCGCGAATCAATTTCTTTTTTTTTTACTTTTTTTTCTTTTTTTTAAGTATAATATAAATAACAATAAAAACAAAATAATAATTCAAACAAACTTAAACTTATATAAAATGTATAAATTTAATAACCAAAAGATAAAAAGCTAAGATTTTCCTCTTTTCCTTTCTTCTTTTTCCTTTTTTTTTCATTTTTCAATTTTTCATCATTTTTTCATTTTTAAATAATGAAACTAAATCTGAAACAACTACAACATATTTTTTGAACGCCTTTCTTTTTTTTTTTTTTACTTTTTCTTTATGATTTTTCTTTTTTTTCATTTTTTCATGATTTTCCTTTTTCTCTTTTTTTTTCATTCATTTTTCCTTTTTCTCTTTTTTTCCAAGAAATTCTATGCTAAAAACTTAAAAAATAAACTAAAAACTAAAAATCGAACACGACAAATAAAAAACTAAAAATAAACAGTAAATGAAATTACACCAAAAATTTGGTGTCTACAAAGAGGTTGCAATTAATCTCATTCAATGGACAAAAAATGCCAAAACTGTTTTCTCACTATAATGGTCATCAAACTATTTCCAATTCAATTAACAAACTATTTTAACAATCCCCCATTTAGTTTGTGAATTAAATAGACAAACTAACACACATAAAATACCATGCATAAAGATAAATATCATTAGATTTAAACTTTTCTTTTAGTGTTAGTATATCACTTTGAACTAATCAAATCATGGTTGTTTATAAAACATTAAACCAAAATTTGTAAATTAGCCAAGAAATACAACACATATGACATTTAAACATGTGATCAATTCATAAAAATCTTTAACACTATTATTAGTCATGTGTTCCATCCTAGATTCATGATCATAAATAAAAGCAAATTCAACTTTTGCAAGAAGCGGCACCACTCCTGTAATCATTTTGGTGAAGACACATTCAAACTTTTTATAGGACCAAGTACTAAGAAAGAATTAACACTTCATTAAGAGTTTAATTTTGACATATACTGAATCTCTCATCACAACATGCACTAGTGGGGTGAAAATGTACACAACAGTACCAAGTGCTTACAATCACTTAGGTACTTCTTGTTACCCTTTAAATCTTTTCATCTAGTGGTAGTGCTAGAATCAAGGTAGGGTTCCAGATGCAAATGATTTGAGATTAAATTTTTCAACCCCATATCTAATGACGTTAGATTCACCAAATCCCTTAACAAGGGTTTAGTCGATGGATATCTTTAAATGTTGTATATTCTTATATATAATAAACATAACATCATTCTTTATTAAAATTTGTCTAAAGCACTCCAGTCCTAGACTTAACATTTCTAGATTTATCATTACACCTTATTCAAAATTCTAAGCATGATAGTTACACATTGCATAATAAAAAGATTGGAGGGCATAGGGTATGGCTACAAACCCTAAATCACTTTACCTTTTTACATATGCGATAGCCAAAATTTTGATTTCAACAATTAGCATCTTATGACCACAACATACTCTTGACTAAATTTAGAACAAATGTAATTACTAGCAATTGTAGTACCTAAATTCACTTGAAAATAATACAGATACAAATTTCTTATGCTATTGTTTAGGCAATTGCCTTAGATACACAAGTACAAATATTGAATAATCATCAATCAAGGTATTAAAACACTTATTTTCACATTTGGATGCATGTTAGACACTTCTTTTCTTAGACTATGTTTTGACATAAAATATTATTTCCTATATTTACATGTCACAAACTACCAAGTCACAAAAAATAAGAAAATTTAATCAAATAATTAGAATTGACACACTTTTTAATAACCATGTTAAGTAGAATTGACTTGGATGAAGTGGTACATATCGAACAACCTAAAAGGTTTATTATGTCTAGAAATGGAAAAAAAGTATTCAACCTAGTTAAATCATTAGATGGTCTAAAGTAAGGACGTAAACAATAGCATAGGAAATTTGAATCTATATTGCTCTCAAATGGAGTTAGGTGCAATAATGCTAATAAGTGCATTTATACTAAACACACTTTTATAATAAGTGTATCAATTCTACTTATTTGATTAAATCTTTTTTTTTTTTTGTGTTTTGGTAGTTGGTGATATGTGAATATAGAAAATAATATTTTATGTCAAAGCATAGCCTAAGAAAAGAATTATATAATATGCATTCAAATGTGGTAATAAGTATTTTATTATCTTGATTGACAATTATTCAATATTTGTGCATGTATATCTAAGGCAATCGTGTAAAGGCTCACAAAATTTATCTATTTTAAACTCTTAATTCTAGCTCATTTAATTATTTATTTGGCCAATTGTTCCGATTATTATTTTCTAACCTTTTTAGACCTAATTAGAGGGATCTATGGCTTAGTTATATTTTTAAAGTGACTCGTTTTAAAATTTAATTTCTGAAAGCTCGTTAAGTGAAAATAGTGAATACGCGATTGGAGTAAATAATCGAATCAAGAATACAATAAGCTTGAAAAATTGGAGACTTGTACATTAGTCTCAAAATAGGTATTTTTATGATTAAGTGCTCAATTACTAGTTAGTGATACTATCGTTATAAGAATTTCTTAGAGATTTCGCTTTATCGCGCTTAAATTGGAAATACGCGTTCCCACACGCGCGATTTAATTGAGGGACTCTAGACCCTTATTTTGGGGCAATTAAGAGTGAATAATATTAATATAAATGTAAGTGCATTAGAGGTTTAATGCACGAGTGCAACAAACTTAGGAGGAATCGAACACAAAACGCGCGCGTACGCGCACTATTTGCGGTTGACTTTGGTGCACCAAACACTTAACCTTTAAGTTACCTCTAAGGAGCTAGTCCATCAGATATTTTTTGCCCTATCTTCCCTCTCTCATCAGCCGAGCAACACAAAGAGAAAAGAACACTCCAAGTTTCAACTTTCTTCTTCAAATTCCTCCATCAAACTTCCTCCAATTCACTTCAAATTTTACCCACACTTAGCTTACTTGAAGATCATATTAAGCTACAAAAAAAGGGGATCTTTTCACGGTTTTCTTGGCCAAAGAGAGGACCGAAAATTCTGTTCTAGCACACCAAGTGTAGTAGGTAATGATCTAACCTTCAATCCTTGTTTTATGGAAATAGTAATGCACATTCAAGAGCATGCATGCATATGGGCAGCTTGGATATGTTGAAAAATTATTGTGTGGGCTCTATGAACTACCACTTTGGATATATGGACAGATTTGTGGTGTTTTTCTGGTAATAATGTTTATTTAGTGCCTAAACTAGTGGATTAATGTTGGGTTGTTGATAGAAACTCAAGTTTGTGCAATAACCAAAAGTGACCATTTTGGCCCTGCTTTGTTCGAGCACTTTGGTGCGAAATTTTAAGGTTCTAATGGCTTTTTTATGTTGTTTACATGTTATATTGAGTGTGTAAAAAGTTTCATTGAAAAATAACTTGATTTGGTCACCAAAATATTGGAATTTCTAAAGCTTAGAAATCTGGAATTTGTTCCCATCACTGCCCAGGCAGTCATCTTGTTTTGGTTATAACTCATTGCTCCGATGTCAGAATTCGAGTGCCGTTTACGGCACTAGAAACTAGACATTCCCAGCTTTCCGTTGGTATAAAATTCTTGTCTTGGTTCCACTTGAGCAAGCCAAACCATTCGTTTGAAATTCGCTGTCCTGTTTCGTTGCTTCCTGGAAGGCAGCACATGAGCTGTAACTTGATGCTCACGAACGAGCTAGTTATGGACAGATTTTGAAAATAGTTTCTTCTGATAAAATGTAGCCTTGTGAGTCTATTTTCCAACGCCGCCAACCGCACTCAATTCCGAGTGGAATTGAGTGATTTGTGGCCGTATTTCGAAACTGACTTCTTGAAGGAAAACTCTCCTTTGGGCAGAATTGTTACTAAACTCAATTGAGACTTGTTAATTCGAGATTCTTGGTGTTAATCACCATCAAACATATCTTGGATGTTTAATAACTATTGTCGACTAAAATGTACCATGTTTGCAAGGATTTCATGTGGCCAAAAGCTTGGAAAAAAGGACATTTTGTACACAAGACAGTTTTGCCTTGAAATTTTAGAAACTTGAGTGTTTTAGTTAACCAACTTTCCGTGCTTATTTATCCATGAAATTTGGCAGAGAAATACTCCTTATATGGTAGTATTATAATGCTAATTTTGGTGCTATTTTGAGCCGTTTCATTGCTCAACTAAACTTCCAAGATTCATGACTTGATTTTGGAAAACCCTTGTTTCACAAGGAAATTTGGGTAACTTTGAGCTACACTATTTTAGTGCTCAAAACTTCAATTCTCGTTCTGCTTCTTTTGTTTTAAAATTTGATTGCAACTCTAGTTGAGTTTCAAATTTGAGAGACTAGTTTCAATTCTGTGAATTTTGCCGAATTTTCAAAGTTGGCCAAAGACCAACCTAAATCTACCTTCGATGCCCCAAAACAGCAACTTTGAGCTAATTGTTGAATACCTTCCATTTGAAATCATGGAAAATTGTCTCCAAAGAACTTTTAGTACTTCGAAAAATGTTTCCAACGGTACCAAGTTTTCCAATTTTGGACTTGTAGAGAGTGAGATACCATTTTTCAAAGTAAGTGCACCAAATCTGAAAATTCATAACTTAAAGGAAGTGGAGTTTTTCCAAACTCTCTCTTTTCCTTTAATATCACTTGATCGTTTTACACTCGATTTCAAAGATGGAAATCAGATTTCGCTTGTGTTTTAAAACCCCACTTTTGAGCCACGAATAATTAATGCTCATTTTCATGAAATTTTCTGAGATCGCACAAGTGTGCAATTTTTCTTAATAATTGGAGTTTATAAGTAATTGTTCACTATTAATTGTTCAGGCTCGCACAAGAACCTTTAAGAGGATCCTACGATGGACGCTTGAACTTCAAGCAATATTTCTCCTTGATTAACTTGGTGAGTGTCAAGTGTATGTAAACTTGTTACATGCTTAACTGCTATTAATGATTGGAGATTTTGAAAATGGAGTCGAGTGTGTACTTTACCGCACTCGTTCTCATTAGAAATGATATTTAAGGATTGAAATGCATTGAATAAAATGTATTGAATGAATGAATGAAATGTAATGGTATGCTATAGCTGCATACGTCGCTGGAGTGAATTTCCTTAACTTATAAATGTTAACTGGGGGACGCCCAAACTCATAAGCAAACCTTGGACTCGAGCCGGCATGGGTTTGGTCGGGAACCTTGGCTAGCCATGAGAATTATATGATAAGTTTGATCTATTGGAGAGATCTTACTTGGCATACTTGTTGAAGTATCGCCTTATAAATGACGTTCGGACCCGGTGGGGGTATATACGGTGCACGGATGGAAGTAAGTGGTGATCTACGAATTGGAAATACCAACCCGGTTGACGGAGTGTCATTGCGGGAAGGTATACGAATGATCTTGGCAATGCAAGTGGAACTTAGCTCCTGAGAACTACCATATCCTTGAATTGTTTCTGTTTACATCTTATTGGAATTATCAATTACTTGTACTTTATCAATTGACCTGTTTGGGCTTGTTACTTGGACTATGTGCTTGCATGTGTGTTCTGGGCCTCACGAGCGTTTTGCTCACCCTGTAGATTTGTTTTCCTTAACAGGATTGGACATGAAATGGACTTGGAAAAACCCCTTGTGATGTACTTTTGGCTTAGGGTTTCTAATGTAATTTGGGTTAGACCTCTTACTAGTTGTACTTTTGGGAACCTAATGTATGATTTGGATATTTGATATATTTGGATATTGTATATTTTAAGCATTGAAGTATCCTTTGGATATTCGATGTAAGACTCGGATAATTATTATAAAGTGTTAAGTTGAAGGCTTCCGCATTATTTAACTTGTCTTATTTAGTGGTGATGTCTAGTATTGCATTAAGTTTGAATGAAAATTGCTTGAATCCTGGCGAGAGTTGAGCAGGCGTCCTGCGGATACCCTCTTGTTCGCCTTAGGGAGAAGTGGGGGCATCACAAATCGCCTAAACAATAGCATGAGAAATATGTATCTGTATTATTTTCAAGTGAATTTAGGTACTACAAATGTTGGTAATTGTATTTGTTCTAAATTCAGTCAAGAGTATGTTATGATCATAAGATGCTAATTGTGAAAATCAAAATTTTGGCCACTCCATATGTAAAAAGGCAAAATTTGTGGCCACACCTTATGTTCTGATCTTTTTATTATGCAATGTGCAATCACTATGTCTAAAACCTTGAATAAGGTGTAATAGCAAATATAGACATGTTAAGTCTAAAACTTGAGTGCCTTAGATAAATTTTAATTAATGATATCTGTCGACTAAACCCTTGACAAAGGATTTGGTGACTTTAACGTCATTAGATATATGGTTGAAAATCTTAATCTAAAATCATTTACATGGGAACCCTACATTGATTTTAGCATTACCATTAGATGAAAAGGTTTAAAGAGTAACACAAGTTGCTAAGTGATTGTGAGCATAGTTATTAAACCCGGCCCGGCCCGACAGTCGAACCGGGCATGTGACCGGGCTGGGTTTCGAATTGGATCGTTTAAGCAGCCAAACCGTTGACTAGTCAAAGGACCGGCGGTTCGACCAGATTAAACCGGAAACCCGGCCGGTTTTGTCTAAGAACCAGGTTTTATATAAAAATTTTATGCCCATGCCGAGAGTCGAACCTTGGCCCCTTGGTACATTACAACAATGACGCAACCGCTAAGCTACTTCACGAGACAGTGATAAGGTTGCTTACTTATAATATATAAACATTTTCAATTTTATCTTTCTTTTTCATTTCTCTAAAACAAATTTATTTGGAATCTTCTAATAAAAATTTATGACCCCCAAACTTATGAAATGGACTTCAAAAATAACATATTACATAATTTATTTTAAAAACATATATTATTTTTAATAATTTTTTGCACTTAAAATTTATAAATAAGTTAGATAATTACACTAAACATAGATAAAATTTTATACTTGAAATTTGGTGTATTACTAAATAACTTTATATTTTATTGATTCTTATATGAATTAATTTTTTTATACCAAATTAAATTATATGAGCATTTGCTATGACATTATTTATTATAATTTATGTCATATATCCTATATCAACATTTATAATATATAGTATTTACATATATGTAGTGACCCACTGGTTCAACCACCCACCCACCGGTTTAACCAGTGACCCGTTGACCCACCTCCTTCGCCGGTCTCCCCTCCGGGCCGAGTTTAATAACTATGATTGTGAGTACTAGATACTATTGTGTATATTTTCATCCCACTAGTGAATATTGTAATAAGAGATTGAATATATGTTGAAATTATACTTTTAATGAAGTGTCAATTCTTTCTTAGTGCTTAGTCCTTTAAAACTTGAAAGTACAAGGTTTTAAAACCCAGCCTGGACATCAAACCAAAAAAAGTTACTGGGTCAAGTGTCAATGGTCAAATCATTGGACTAAACATTATTGAGCTGTTATCGATCCGTGACGTCATAAATATATTAAAAATAATTAATATATGATTACTAATAATCTAATGTGTGACAACCCACCGTACCTAGAGGTGCACCAAAGGGCTTAGCAGATCGCCTACCTAGCTCGCGCTAGGACTTGATACTAAAAACGAGAAAATAAATTTCACGCTAAACAAAAGTTCTATATACACTATTGCATCTTCAAAAGTTATATAAACTATTACATCAGACCATACAAACCACTAGTACCAGAAAGTAAACTCTAGCAAAATTACTAACTATAACTACCACAACAACTATATACATCTTACTAGTTAACTATAACAAGTAATAGGGCAAAAGTCAACTATTCTATAAACCAAAAGTCTATACACCTTCTCGAGTTTTCCCTGCGTCGGCCCCTGCTAAGAAAAACAAATGGAATGGGATAAGTTATATGCTTAGTGAATAATTAGGGAAAAAAAACGTAAAAACACATCCAAATAAACATGTAAACCAAGATATTTCACATCAATGGACAAAATGTAATATCACAATGGTAGGATACGGGTGGCTTCAAAGCCAATTCAATTCTCCGAGCTTGACCACCTGTTGACACTCCATCAACCAAAATATTCATAGTCCGTAGACTCCACTTAATTTTTTCCGTTCACCTTATCAACTCCCGCTGGCCAGTCAACAGCACACAGCAGGTCGAGCAAAACAAAATCACTTAGCTTTAATCAAATCTTTTACAAAGAACGAAATCCTAAGATTAGTATGAAACTAACTTCGATCAAGCCCCGACTGGCTCGAATAATTCGTCTACCCTTGGAATCGGGTTGGAACCAAACCCTGAGATATCCAGTCTCTCAATAGAGGATATCTCTCAACAAAGTATTCATGTCATGTAATCACCCCAACAGCACACAGCAAAAGGGTGATACTTAACACAAGGCATGTATTCTCACATATTGAGTCAAGAATAGAGAATGGGTTTAGGTCGAGTGAGATAAAATAAACACTCGCCTAAGTACCCACTTAACATATACAAAGTACTTTGACAAGTTCTTACATAAATAATCCCAAAATAGTTAGCATGCAAATCAAAACACTTTATACGGGTCCACCAAGTCTGTCTGGTTCGTCACTACCTGTGACAGAAGATTATACTCAACCATCATTCAAACAACCATCACAATGGAAATAGAGACTAAAATGGCCAAAACGGCGAAAAACAGCAAAGAAATACATGTGCGCGTGCGCGGAAATGAAAATGGTATGAAAACGGGTTGCACGGTTTTGACCATAACTAGAGCTGTGGTTATCGGATCAAGGTGTACTATATAGCGTTTCGAAGCAAAGATAAAGAGTTACAATTTTCATGCAGACAACTCAACCCAGTTTTCAGTGGATCCAGATCGAATTTGCAGATTACAGATCCAGAATTCCAAAGGCTGGTTTGATCATACCTCGGGTGAAAATTTGGGCGGCATATCCCTTGTATTTACCTATTTTTTAGCCATTTATGGCTTCATTATTTTCCTCAAATCAGCCCCAATGTCACACATAGGCAATGTTTCCACAATAGCCCTTCAACTAGGTTCAATATCATCCAATTACAAGACAAGTCCAACAATGTAACCGTAAACCAAGTTTTAAGGACAAAGCTAAAAAGCAGGTTTGACATCTTTTTATGTTTCTGTCACAACTAAAGCTACATTTATCGGATTGGTGTATAATTTATACCGTTTCGAAACTAAAATAGAGAACTACATTTCTTATGAAGATATCAACAGCCAAATCGTGCATTTTCAATATCAAAATGTGACATATCAGAGGAAAACATAAAACTGTCCGCAAAATAGTACATTTGACAGCCAAAGATATTTTAGTCATTTCATATGCTACAGTGCTCTGATTGAGATGAAATTTTATAGCCAGCTATATAACATCATGTCCTACAACTTCATGTTTTAACCTAAGTCTAATTCGGCCTCTAACATGAACGAATGAAGCTTGTCAGAAGCAGGATAGATTGAATTCAGAGTTCTGGAATTGATGATTCAATGCCTGAAATTCACATTTATGTCTTAAATCACCACACTAAGTCCCTATCAAAACTTATCAACATCATATGCTATATAAAAAACACTAAACACAACTACCCAACTCAAACCCTAGCTCAACAATCCACTATATCAATCAAAACTAACCAATTAACTGTCATAAGGCAAGATTAAGAGCTTCTAACTAAACTTTAACAAGATTAAATGCAAGAAAAGGATAGGAAATCATAATGCCTCACCAAGGTTGCTTGCAAGAGAAAATCACAACATTTCCCTCCAAAACTTTGCCACACAAAGTTTCCTAAGTAATAAAGGGAGAGTTTAATCGGTTTAGAAGTTTAGATTTCACTCAAACCAAGCCAAAATTCAAGATGGAAATGAAGTGTTTCTTGCTTTTTTTTTTCTCTCTTGCTCTCGGTCACAATGAGAGAAAAGGAGGAAGAAATGAAGCTCAAATAGAGATAAGAAGGTAGGATTTTTGTTTGGTCAAAATTGGGTTGATTTTTGCCAAGTGTCGCCGTGAGATTCCATCTCAAATTTTTCTTCTTTTCCTTTCTTTTTGGTCAATAATTTTGGCTCCCTCTCTAGAATAATTAGGGTTGATATTTATGAAATAACAACAAGAGGATTAAGGTAATAAAGTGGTGGTCAAGTGGTGTATTCAATCGGTAGTGAACGGTACACGTCGGTTCAAACCGTTTTTCCTTAACTCGCACGTACTATGGTTTTCATTTACCATTTACTAACTTATTATTATTACTTCTAATCACACACTTTTTTTTATCTACAACTCACTCTTAATACCAAATTTAGTATACACTCCGTACCGATTACTCATACTTCGAAAAGACGTAAAAGCCCTAATTTACCCTAACGATGAAAGAAAAGGGAAAACTCTTAATTCTATTCTTTATTCCAACCATTGGGAAGGTAAATAAGTAGTATAACTATTATAAAGTAATTTAATCAAAATAAAAGGGTATTTTAAGAAAATATGAAGGATTTTACAACTCCATATATCACCAACTTAATGTAATCCACAAGCTTAATTGCACCTCATTAATCTATGAACTACCCAGCCGTTATAGTACTTATCCTCTTGCGCACCAATGATTAATTACCTAACCAATCTCTAATTGTCTTTTAGTATCTTGTAATATAATATCCATTAACACAGAATTCCAACTAGTTGTCAAAAATTATCACACGTACCGTACTAGCGGGTCCCACGTCCAAGATACACTACTAATGTCGCATGAACTAACCTATGTCGGAAAATTCATTCTAGAAAATGTATGCACGGAATTAAAATAAGGGCTGAAAAATAAGAAAAATGTCGGGTTCTCACACTCTCCCTTACACAAAATCCGAAGTGTCACATACTCCCTCCTTAAAAAAATTTCGTTCTCGAAATTTCAACCGTTCATTCAAATCTTCTTAATCTTTTCACGAGCTAAGGGTTGGAATTCACCTCAAAAGTTCATCATTGATAATAAAATTCACCTCAAAAGTTTGTCACTCTATGTATTCTTATCCAAGAACCAGCCATGTAATCCTTATCTCAAAGTCTCAATGGTCTTTACGTATTTTTAATGAACGCTAAATGTCTCGTAGATCGAATTTTATAAGATCTTAACAACATAATAATTTCGTTGTACTCGACCTTAATGCTAGTAATCGTTCAAAAGGATTAAAAAGAACCCTCAATATGAGTCATTTACCTCTTAATGTCCTATTGCATAGGTCTTTGCCGACACTTTCGATCGATTACCAGTTGCATTGGTCAGCTTAGAAGTGTTCCCTTCTACCATTGGCAAATTTGATAGGTGAGGGCAATGAGCAATCAGGTGCTCAGCACTACCGTATCGGTAGCACTTCCGAATTTGTCATTTTTTCTAACAATTATCTTCCATGTGGTTAGTTGTCCCACAAAATTCACATGTCATTCTGGGTCCTGATGTCGGGCCTCCACATGAGGTACCCCTTTGCATCTCTCTCCCTGCTTGACCTTTCTTAAAATTTTCCTGATTCGGGATCCCTTCTGATCGTGAACCACCTACTCCTCGGCCCATCTTAGATGGTGGCTCACTCCTCGAGCTCTGCCCATCAAGATAACTACTTGTATCCGGTTGTCTTCTTTTCTTATTATGAAAAGCCTTTACTTGACTCTTAGTATTTTCAATCCTTTGTGCTTGTTCAATAGCTTGACTATATGTCTCCAATTGAGCAGCTGCCAGTGCCTCTTGAATCTCCACATTCAAGCCCTGGACAAACCGATAAATTTTCTTTTGGTCTGTTGGTACTAAATCAGGAGCAAAGCGAGAGAATTTGGTAAATTGTGTCTCGTACTCTGCCACACTCATAATTTCTTGACGCTGTCGTATAAATTCATCCTCCCGTCTTTCTTGAATAAGTGACGGTAAGTACTTCTCAGTAAACTCACGGGTGAAATTAACCCATGTCCAAGGGGTCTGCTCTCTATCCCATTTGGCTCAGATCATATTTCACTAGGCACGAGCCGCTTCCCCAAACTGAAAAATGACGAAAGCTATTTGCCGTTCCTCTTGGTATCTTAATACAGCGAAAATATATAACATTCGATCCAACCCTCTGCTATATCAGAGTTAGGTCCACCCAAAAATTTTGACGGTAGAAACTTCTGGAATCGTTCTAAGGCACAGTTCTCTCCCTCATGATTTCTGGGATGCTGTACCCGGCCTTGATCCCGTTGGTTAACCATTTGTTCTAACAAATCAGTCATTCGCTATATGGTTGTAGCTACTTGTGTCTCGGCTTGTCTATTCGCATTTTCAGTTGTTACCCCTTCGGTTTCTTGTCCTCGTCCTCTACCCCCACCTCAACCACGGGTCTCCATTTGATTGTTTTATAACTTTTATAATTGGAACAAATATGGTACGAGTTCAAAGTATTGAAAATTATAAAATACATGGAATAACCAAAATATCCAAATATAATACACTAAACTATATACATATATATACAAGTCACACCAAAAATACACATATCAATCCACATAGCAACTAACATCCAACCAGTGCAAAACATATTAGTTCATGAGCACTCCGGCTCCAAAAGAGTCAACAAAATAAGTCAGAATAACGGCCCTAACGGAAATCCCCTACAGAGCCCACAGAATCTATCACATCCATCGGTCTCGCGCCGCCAGCCCTAGATGGCGTCTCTGCAGCCACATCTAAGAGAACCTCATAGTCTCGCATAATACCACGGGCTCTCTCTCTCATCTACCCCTTCAAAGCGAAGAGGTAGCGGTGGGTCTCCTCAAACTGATGACCAAGAGTATACGTCCGCTCCTCCTTAGCTCGTAACCGCTCCTCGAGGTCACGCAGGTGCACGACCCGTCCATGGCTCACTCCTCTGGCCTCCTCCAACTGTACCCTAAGAGTGTCAACTACTTCATGTAGGTGACGATGATCGTCATCTATAGACATAACAATCTCGTCAGGGTATCCATATGTATGTCGACACTCACACGATCAATTCATCGACCGAAAGGAGAATATAACCTATAGGGTTCTCCGACCCTCCTCTGATATCTAAGGACTCGTCGGCGCACCACCCGATTCACCGGCCCACCTATACTCGTAGCTCGTACTCCAGCACCGCTAGATCCACCAGTGTCACTAGGTCCACTAGCCTCCATACTTACAAAACAAAACATCACTTAATCAGTTCTCCGGCATTTCCTTTTAATCGATATGATTCAAGTTAAAGGCAATCGAATATTTATACATCCTATAACATCTTTTCCACCTGTCCAAATCCTCTAACCTAGGTGCTCTGATACCACCTGTGACGATCGCACCGTATCCAGAGGTGTACCAAAGGATTTAGCGGATCGTCTGCCTAACTCGCGCCAAGACTAGATACTAAAAACGAGAAAATAAATTTCACACTAAACGAAAGTTCTATATACACTATTACACCTTCAAAAATTGTATAAACTATTACATTAAGCCATACATACCACTAGTACCAGAAAGTAAACCCTAGAAAAGTTACTAACTATAACCTGTAACAGCCCCACTTTCCCCTAAGGCGAACCAAAGGGGTTAGCGGACTGCCTGCCCAACTCTCGCCAGGACTACGGATCAGTTAACGTCGATCTAATGCGCTCCGGAGCTTACCAACGCGCGCAAATAGGTCAAAATCACAAAATAAAAAAAACGAAAATCGAAGCCGCGATGAACAGTAGAGGACACGTCAGAATCCGACCGGATTTGGCCCTTTCCTTTTCCAAATTTTTTTTCTTTTCCGTTTGAAACGCGTATCAGTTCGAAATCCAACCAAGCATCGACCAAACATATATATACATTGGAAACCAACATTTGCAAGCCAAGACGGCATATCAAATATTCAACTAGTTCATACATGTACAAATAACCATTTACAGAGCCAACCATTGGTTGCAACAAAACACTTAGGGTTTTCACCCTCAAGGAGCTATTCAAAATATACATTCACATGAGCTCAACTTGAACCAACTAGCACATTCTTTCCAAAAGTGGTCATTTTCCTGTAAGGAAAACAAATGGCACGGTATGAGCTAAAGCCCAGTGAGCAACTATCACACAAAAGCAGTCAAGATCACATAATCATAACCGTTCAGTTCAAATATACAATTAAGAGATAAATCAAACCAGTGAAAGGATACAGTTGGCTCTCAAGAGCCCATTTCCACACTTGCAATCTTGATCCAACCTCATTGACCCTCCGTCAATGTTAAAAGTACCAAAACCGTAGACCTCACTTTACTTCCTTTCCTTCCACCAATCATACCCCAACCGGGCCCGCACTCCATTCAGTCACTTTTGGTAATACTCGAGTATACCGGAACCAAGAGTCTCATTACTACAAGGTTCCTCAGTACAGTCCCCGTGGCAAGACAATTTTCACGACCAAGCCCTCGCCGGCATCGATCCAATTGACTACCAAACGGGGTTGAGCTCAGTGATACAGTAAAGCCGTTGGACATTCATCCAAACGACACCAAATCAGTTTCCATGAGTGGAATTCAGTATTTCATATAACCAGTACAGTATTTCAGTGAACAGTCATTAACCATGAATAAAATCACAAGGGGTGAGGGCGGTCAAGTACACCCTCACCTTAATCACTTCCAATAAGCAAATAAGCCTTCAAGGCATCAATTACACATATAACAAAGCCACATTGTAACATTTAAGTGAGTAGTATACTCACAAATCAAATAAGTGCTATTTCATGCACTTCCGTCAGGGGAATGTCGTGAACCACCGTCACGCCCTAGAACAAGTAAACAAATGCAATGAGACTCGATAACGAGTCATATAGCAATGCCAATCACAACCCCAATAGGGTTTTATAAACATATACAAGCATGATAGCAAACCAGGAATTAAGAAAGGCCTTAAACTTAGGCCTTGGAAAGAAAACCGGATTCGACCTCATAATGCGGTAATGGCACAACTCTCACTACAATTATCGGATGGGGGTGTAAGACCCACCACTTCGAAGCTATGGAACAGGGCTACAACAATGAAGAAGGTCACTCAATCCAGTTCCTAGCTTAACTAGGTCGAAAATGCCAAATACTATACCAGAATTACCAAAACAGGTTTGCAAATCACACAAAACTGTAATTACTATAACTTAGTTTATACAAGTCCAAATGCCGAAATTCCAAAGGCATATGTTAGCTAAGACATCCAGCTACATTTCATCAGAAGACACCAACAACTAAATCCAAACCAATTCCAGTCAAAATGGCCAATAACCAGTACAGTTTTCGCATTCTGTCCAAAGCAGAACAGCTACAGTAATTTCGTCATAACTCATTCCACATTAATCCAAATGACCTGAAATTTTACAGGCACCTCAAACACATCAATACCTACAACTTTCATGTTTTGAGCAAAGTCAAATTCGGCCTCTAACCCTATGATCTAAAACCGGACAGAATTGGGGATTTAAGAACCCTAACTTTTCAGTTTTCATTCCAAATCCAAAATTGGTTGCATTTATCCACATTTCACACCCACTAGAGTTATTATAGGCCATTGCCAATCATCACAACCAACCACACCATCATAATCCAATTAAACCAGAAAAATCATCAATAAATGGAAAACTTCACCAAATCACTTCAAGTCAAGATAAAACCAGAAATTTCAGCACTTTAATCACTAATAAGCATAACTTAAGCATCATTAGATGTAGGAGGAAGATACACATACCACTCACCTAGTAACAAGAGAGGTAGAGGTGTTGGACACCTTAGCTCTTCCAAAAACTTCACCAAATCAACCACTAACACCAACTAGAAAGATTTTATGGAGTAGAAACTAGTTTAGTTGGTTGAGTTATGGATTGAAGCAAGAAGAAATCAAGACTTGAAGAGGTTTTCTTCCTTCCTTGAACTTGAGAGAGAGGGCCGGCCAACAAGAGAAGAAAAATTGTGAATTTTATGCAATTTTTGGATATTTAATCCTTTGGTCAAAAAAGTCAAAATTGTGAATAGTAAATCTTAAAGGAAAACCAATAACATGGTGACACTTGTCACTCTATTTAATGCATTCTTATCACTTCTTTTCTCTCTCACATCAATCACTTCACACACTTTACTTATCTCTTAACACCCGATAAAATTTACACAGTATCCGGAATTTAACCTAATTGACCGAATTTTTTCGAACTTTTCGCACTAGTGGGTCCCACGTCCAGTATATATTCTTAATTTTCTAAAAACTCACCAATACTAGAAAAATCATCTAAAAACTATAATTGCTCATAAAATCAACCCAGAAAATGTTTCGAACCCAGAAAATGCAAAAATTATGCAATTAAGGGAACTAAAACCCTAGGAAAATTTTTAGGGTATTTACGGGTTCTCACACTCTCCCCTCCTTAAAAGAATGTCGTCCTCGACATTCCACCTGTACTAATCAGATCAAATATCCCTCAAGAGTCACTCGAGCCTTCTAACTAATATAGATCCGGTCAAGATATCGCTCAGAAACCAATCAAGCATTGGGATTCAATCTATTCCAACGTGTATTCACCAGGTCCAATTTGTTTTTCCCCAAAGTCGGCCAAATACTAAAAATCATTCGAATCTCACTTATCGTAATTCATGATCCAGGAAAGCATGGCCTATATAATCCAAGTACTACATATCACGCCAATCCAACCTATCAAATGGTCATGGTTCAATAGGGAGTTAATCACGTACCCAAATAAAACGGGCAAAAGGCTTGAAATCGGACGCAAGGTCCCAGATATTTGGAAGAAATTCAGGGTATAGTGATGCTTTAGATCAAAATTCATCTCTGGTGGTGCTGGACAACATAACAAGCTAGCACAACGGCTATGCTTCACCAAAGAATTTCAGTTCAGTAAGTTGGCCCTGGTGGTGCTGGACAACACAACAAGCTAGCTCAACGGCTAAACTTCACCAAAAGCCTCAGTGCAAAATGTCATCCCTGGTGGTGCTGGACAACACAACAGACAATGCCCCACCAGAGAGGTTCAGTTCAACCGCTACAAAAGAGTAGTAGCCGGTCTACAGTCACACCAGTACGAATAAGTTCAAGAGTAGGGTCAAAGCAGAGCCAAATACTTCAGGTTCATGGTGCATGAGCACGAATAAAAGTATAAGTTCAAGTTCAAGTTCAACCTCAAGAATCATGAGTACGAGTAAGAACACAATGGTCTAGTCTCTGTCCAGCCAATTCACATTCTTAAGCAGTCACAAATTCAAATCCACATTAGGTATGTAAGGCCACACTAGCCTAAACAGGTTCAAGTCTCAAGTAAGCTCAGTCTAATCGGTTCCAGACAGTTCGAGTTCTCTTACCAACCCAATGCAATACTTTCGGAGTTCAAATTTCCATAAAAGTTGGAATATGGTCACAAAACCAATCATAATATATGTTGCGCACAAGAAAATCTCACCAAGTTTCCGACTAGGTTAATCCATTATACACCAGTAGATCTGATCTTCGGATTTATTTTCGGTTCATATTCAGTACTAGGGACCTAATAAATTACATGAAACTATCCATCAATTTCTCCCATGAATACGGAGTTGGCTAAACCCTCGGTCATAATGCTTTACTCCCAGTCCTGCTACCCTACTTAATAGAAGTCTATAATCACAGGACAAGGCATAATTAAGCATCAAAAGCTTAATACATATACAAGGTATAACAATTTTTGAATCAGGACATGATTCTTTACAGGTATCAAAATTATAGCACGAGCCAAAAGTCACAAAATAAGGCCAATATGTCAGATATTGTAATAGGCAATTAAGTGTCACAACAGATAAAAGCTTATGTAAGCAGGATACCAAAGTCTCAGGACGTGCACCACCCTTCCTAGGTCTATAGTTAAACCAAAGGGTCCAATTATTGCTAATTTCAATCAAATCACATACCCTTACGCAATTAGATCCAATAAAGCCATAACGCCAGCTGAAACCAAGATTATCCATTCGAAGTCAAAAATCTGAAATAAACAAGCGACCAGCAAAAGCACCATCATCTCCAAGAATAACCAATCTTAGGTTCTATAGTAAAGTCGCAAGTTCCATGTTCAAACCCAAGAAATGAATACAACTCGCTAACTAACGTGCCAAATGGAACCCAAGTCAATTCACACTAACTTCGTACTCTTGAATACAGTCACTCTATATCTCAAAGTTGCCTCAGTCCGTACATTTAAAATTGGCTCACTCTTCTTGAAAGTCAAGAATTTTAAAACATAAGAAAAGTATTTAAAGTAATCAGAAATCTTATCAAGTTCAAGATTCACAATGTTAACCATAAGCTTGCCATTCTTTCAAAATTCAGGATATATATATATATTTTCTTCGTGTAAAGCATGGACAATTTCAAGTGTGAGACTACACTAATATACAATCAAGGGGAAAACTTAGTTTAGAAATTGTTATCCTGGTATTAACCCATCATATACAAAATTCAACAACTCATCAGTTATTCGCTAATTTTCAAATTTGAAATTCAAGTAAAATTCACCTTTTTACCAAAATCAGGAAAATATACATATTTAAAGCATATATATCTTATTTCCACTCATCGCTTACAAATAAAACTAGTACATCCTAGTTTTTCTTCAAAATCCCAAAACAGAATTTCTTTAGAAGGTATGTGGGCGGAAAATGCATTTAAACACATTACACGTACACATAGCCCATATAACCAGGTTAAGCAATCATACGGAACAGTCAGTCAATTACATACGAAGTCATTGCATGAAACAATAGGGTCCTCAAAAGTACTTTGAACAACTAGGTCACAAGTGCAAAAGAACTCACGAAAAGCTTTTCCCCTTCTAGGGTTTCGTCCAAATATTTATATCTTAATCAAGGTCGATCACGCTTAACCATACCCGAACAAACCACACGAAGTTCCATAGAATCGCCTTTCTAGTTCACCAAATCTTTTCTAACCTAGGCCCTCATATCCTTCGTATCCGGGCGCAAGAATCTTGTCTAAGATAGTTCCCATCTCGAGCCGGCCGGTCCCAAGAGTAAACCATCCTTATTAAAGATTCCTACCCGACATACATACCTAACTTCCTCGAGTCCCATAATAATGATTCATACACTTATCACATGCCCGGTTCATAACTTACGCTCATACGAGCACTTAGACATATTCATGAAATTTGGACCACAACACCCCTTGGCCCAGTCTCACTCCGCGCAGAGACCACGCGACGTGGCTCTGATACCACTTGTAACAGCCCCACTTTCCCCTAAGGCGAACCAAAGGGGTTAGCGGATTGTCTGCCCAGCTCTCGCCAGGACTACGGATCAGTTAACGTCGATCTAATGCGCTCCGGAGCTTACCAACGCGCGCAAATAGGTCAAAATCACAAAATAAAAAAACGAAAATCGAAGCCGCGATGAACAGTAGAGGACACGTCAGAATCCGACCGGATTTGGCCCTTTCCTTTTCCAAATTTTTTTTCTTTTCCGTTTGAAACGCGTATCAGTTCGAAATCCAACCAAGCATCGACCAAACATATATATACATTGGAAACCAACATTTGCAAGCCAAGACGGCATATCAAATATTCAACTAGTTCATACATGTACAAATAACCATTTACAGAGCCAACCATTGGTTGCAACAAAACACTTAGGGTTTTCACCCTCAAGGAGCTATTCAAAATATACATTCACATGAGCTCAACTTGAACCAACTAGCACATTCTTTCCAAAAGTGGTCATTTTCCTGTAAGGAAAACAAATGGCACGGTATGAGTTAAAGCCCAGTGAGCAACTATCACACAAAAGCAGTCAAGATCACATAATCATAACCGTTCAGTTCAAATATACAATTAAGAGATAAATCAAACCAGTGAAAGGATACGGTTGGCTCTCAAGAGCCCATTTCCACACTTGCAATCTTGATCCAACCTCATTGACCCTCCGTCAATATTAAAAGTACCAAAACCGTAGACCTCACTTTACTTCCTTTCCTTCCACCAATCATACCCCAACCGGGCCCGCACTCCATTCAGTCACTTTTGGTAATACTCGAGTATACCGGAACCAAGAGTCTCATTACTACAAGGTTCCTCAGTACAGTCCCCGTGGCAAGACAATTTTCACGACCAAGCCCTCGCCGGCATCGATCCAATTGACTACCAAACGGGGTTGAGCTCAGTGATACAGTAAAGCCGTTGGACATTCATCCAAACAACACCAAATCAGTTTCCATGAGTGGAATTCAGTATTTCATATAACCAGTACAGTATTTCAGTGAACAGTCATTAACCATGAATAAAATCACAAGGGGTGAGGGCGGTCAAGTACACCCTCACCTTAATCACTTCCAATAAGCAAATAAGCCTTCAAGGCATCAATTACACATATAACAAAGCCACATTGTAACATTTAAGTGAGTAGTATACTCACAAATCAAATAAGTGCTATTTCATGCACTTCCGTCAGGGGAATGTCGTGAACCACCGTCACGCCCTAGAACAAGTAAACAAATGCAATGAGACTCGATAACGAGTCATATAGCAATGCCAATCACAACCCCAATAGGGTTTTATAAACATATACAAGCATGATAGCAAACCAGGAATTAAGAAAGGCCTTAAACTTAGGCCTTGGAAAGAAAACCGGATTCGACCTCATAATGCGGTAATGGCACAACTCTCACTACAATTATCGGATGGGGGTGTAAGACCCACCGCTTCGAAGCTATGGAACAGGGCTACAACAATGAAGAAGGTCACTCAATCCAGTTCCTAGCTTAACTAGGTCGAAAATGCCAAATACTATACCAGAATTACCAAAACAGGTTTGCAAATCACACAAAACTGTAATTACTATAACTTAGTTTATACAAGTCCAAATGCCGAAATTCCAAAGGCATATGTTAGCTAAGACATCCAGCTACATTTCATCAGAAGACACCAACAACTAAATCCAAACCAATTCCAGTCAAAATGGCCAATAACCAGTACAGTTTTCGCATTCTGTCCAAAGCAGAACAGCTACAGTAATTTCGTCATAACTCATTCCACATTAATCCAAATGACCTGAAATTTTACAGGCACCTCAAACACATCAATACCTACAACTTTCATGTTTTGAGCAAAGTCAAATTCGGCCTCTAACCCTATGATCTAAAACCGGACAGAATTGGGGATTTAAGAACCCTAACTTTTCAGTTTTCATTCCAAATCCAAAATTGGTTGCATTTATCCACATTTCACACCCACTAGAGTTATTATAGGCCATTGCCAATCATCACAACCAACCACACCATCATAATCCAATTAAACCAGAAAAATCATCAATAAATGGAAAACTTCACCAAATCACTTCAAGTCAAGATAAAACCAGAAATTTCAGCACTTTAATCACTAATAAGCATAACTTAAGCATCATTAGATGTAGGAGGAAGATACACACACCACTCACCTAGTAACAAGAGAGGTAGAGGTGTTGGACACCTTAGCTCTTCCAAAAACTTCACCAAATCAACCACTAACACCAACTAGAAAGATTTTATGGAGTAGAAACTAGTTTAGTTGGTTGAGTTATGGATTGAAGCAAGAAGAAATCAAGACTTGAAGAGGTTTTCTTCCTTCCTTGAACTTGAGAGAGAGGGCCGGCCAACAAGAGAAGAAAAATTGTGAATTTTATGCAATTTTTGGATATTTAATCCTTTGGTCAAAAAAGTCAAAATTGTGAATAGTAAATCTTAAAGGAAAACCAATAACATGGTGACACTTGTCACTCTATTTAATGCATTCTTATCACTTCTTTTCTCTCTCACATCAATCACTTCACACACTCTACTTATCTCTTAACACCCGATAAAATTTACACAGTATCCGGAATTTAACCTAATTGACCGAATTTTTTCGAACTTTTCGCACTAGTGGGTCCCACGTCCAGTATATATTCTTAATTTTCTAAAAACTCACCAATACTAGAAAAATCATCTAAAAACTATAATTGCTCATAAAATCAACCCAGAAAATGTTTCGAAGCCAGAAAATGCAAAAATTATGCAATTATGGGAACTAAAACCCTAGGAAAATTTTTAGGGTATTTACGGGTTCTCACATAACCACCATAACAACTATATACATCTTACTAGTCAACTTATAACAAGTACTAAGGCAAAAGTCAACTATTCTATAAACCAAAAGTCTATACACCTTCTCGAGCTTTCCCCGCGTCGGCCCCTACTAAGGAAAATAAATGGAATGGGGTAAGTTATGTGCTTAGTGAATAATTAGGAGGAAAAATGTAAAATCACATTCAAATAAACATGTAAACCAAGATATTTCACATCAATAGACAAAATATAACATCACAATGGTAGGATACGGGTGGCTTCAAAACCAGTTCAATTCCCCGAGTTTGACCACCTGTTGACACTCCGTCAACCAAAATACTCATAGTCCGTAGACTCCACTTAACTTTCCCCGCTCACCTTATCAACCCCCGCTGGTCAGTCAATAGCACACAGCAGCTCGAGCAAAACAAAATCACATTGCTTGAATCAAAACTTTAACAAAGAACCAAATCCCAAGGTTAGCATGGAACTAACTTCGACCAAACCCCGACTGACTTGAATAGTTCGCCTACCCTTAGAACCGGGTTGGAACCAAGCCCTAAGATATCCAGTCTCTCAATAGAGGATATTTCTCAACAAAGTACTCATGTCATGTAATCACCCTAATAGCATACAGCAAAAGGGTGATACTTAACACAAGACATGTATTCTCACATATTGAGTCAAGAACACAGAATGAGCTTAGATCAAGTGAGATAAAATACACCCTTGCCTAAGTACCCACTTAACATATACAAGCCACTTTGACAAGTTCTTACATAAATATTCCAATTACTCACTCAAAATAGTTAACATGCAAATCAAGGCACTTTATACGGGTCCACCGACTCCGTCCGGTTCGTTACTGCCTGTGACAAAAGATTATACTCAACCATCAGTCAAACAACCATCACAATGGAAAATAGAGACTAAAACGGCCAAAACGGCCAAAAAGGGCAAAGAAATGCATGTGCGCGTGTGCGAAAATGAAAATGGTATGAAAATGGGTTGCACGGTTTTGACCATAACTAGAACTGTGATTATCGGATCAAGGTGTACTATGTAGCGTCTCGAACCTAAGATAAAGAGTTACAATTTTCATGAAAACAACTCAACCCAGTTTTCAGTGGATCCAGGTCAAATTTGCAGATTACAGAACCAGAATTCCAAAGGCTGGTTTGATCATACCTCGGGTGAAAATTTAGGCGGCATGCCCCTTGTGTTTACCTATTTTTCAGCCATTTATGGCTTCATTATTTTCCTCAAATCAGCCCTAATGTCACATATAGGCAATGTTACCACAATAGCCCTTCAACTAGGCTCAATGTCATCCAATTACAAGACAAGTCCAACAATGTAACCGTAAACCAAGTTTTAAGGACAAAACTAAATAGCAGGTTTGACGTCTCTTGGTGTTTTGGTCACAACTGAAACTACGTTTATCGGATTGGTGTACACTTTATACCTTTTCGAAGCTAAATTAGATAACTACATTTCTTATGAAGATATCAACAGCCAACTCATGCATTTTCAGTATCAAAATGTGACATCTCAGAGGAAAACATAAAACTATCTTCAAAATAGTACATTTGGCAGTCAAGGGTATTTTAATTATTTCACATGTTACAGTGCTCCGATTGAGCTGAAATTTTATAGACAGCTATATAATATCATTTCCTACAACTTTCATGTTTTGATCTAAGCCTAATTCGGCCTCTAACATGGACGAATGAAGCTGGTCAGGAGCAGGATAGATTGAATTCATAGTTCTGGAATTAATGATTCAATGCTTGAAATTCACATTTCTATCTTAAATCACCACACTAAGTCCCTATCAAAGCTTATTAACATCATATGCTATATAAAAAATACTAAACACAACTGCCCAACTCAAAGCCTAGCTCAACAATCCACTATATCAATCAAAACTAACCAATTAACCGTCATAAGGCAAGATTAAGAGCTTCTAACTAAACTTAAACAAGATTAAATGCAAAAAAAGGATAAGAAACCATAATACCTCACCAAAGCTGCTTGCAAGAGAAAACCACAACCTTTCCCTCTAAAACTTTGCCACATAAAGCTTCCTAAGTACTAAAGGAGAGTTTAATCGGTTTAGAAGTTTAGATTTCACTCAAACCAAGCCAAAATTCAAGATGGAAATGAAGTGTTTCTTGCCTTTTTTTTCTCTCTCTTGCTCTCGGCCACAATGAGAGAAAAGGAGGAAGAAATGAAGCTCAAATAGAGAGAAAAGTAGGATTTTTGTTTGGTCAAAATTGGGTTGATTTTCGCCAAGTGTCGCCGTGAGATTCCATCTCAAAATTTTCTTCTTTTCCTTTCTTTTTGGTCAATAATTTTGGCTCCCTCTCTAGAATAATTAGGGCTAATATTTATGAAATAAAAATAAGAGAATTAAGGTAATAAAGTGGTGGTCAAGTGGTGTATTCAATCAGTAATGAACGGTACACGTCGGTTCACACCGTTTTTCCTTAACTCGCACGTACTAGGGTTTTCACTTACCGTTCACTAATTTATTGTTATTATTTCTAATCACACACTTTTTCTTATCTACAACTCACTCTTAATCACCAAATTTAGTACACACTCCGTAACGATTACTTACACTTCGAGAAGACGTAAAAACCCTAGTTTACCCTAACGATGAAAGAAAAGGGAAAACTCTTAATTTTATTCTTTATTCCAACCATTGGGGAGGTAAATAAGTAGTATAGCTATTATAAAGTAATTTAATCAAAATAAAAGGGTATTTTAAGAAAATATGAAGGATTTTACAACTCCATAGATCACCAACTTAATGTAATCCACAAGCTTAATTATACCTCATTAATCTACGAACTACCCAGCCGTTATAGTACTTATCCTCTTGCGCACCAATGATTAATTACCTATCCAACCTCTAATTGTCTTCTAGTATCTTGTAATATAATATCCCTTAACACAGAACTCTAACTAGTTGTCAAAAATTATCGCACGTACCGCACTAGCGGGTCCCACGTCCAAGATACACTACTAATGTCACATGAACTAACTTATATCGTAAAATTAATTCTAGAAAATGTATTCACGGAATTAAAATAAGGACTAGAAAATAAAAAAAAAAAGTCGGGTTCTCACACTCTCTCTTCTTACACAAAATCCGGGGTTTCACATAATGTCATATAATCCACTAACTAGATATGTAATTCCATTGAAAAATAATAATAAATTAATAGCAGTTCACTAAGTTAATTAATTTAATTTTACTATATGCCTATATGGGTTTAATAGCACACAAGTTTGGAAACCAAGGTAAGTCCAAGTTACATGTACTTTAACTTTCTATTTGAGCAAAATGCTAATTTTCAGCAGCTGCATAACTATAGGGGAGATAGCTAATTTTAACTTTACATACGCTATATCTTTCATGTTAGACAAGCCATCATCCAACACAAATAACTAAGAATCTGATAATATAGAATTCTAAACGGAATGAGAAATCTATAACCAGAAATCTAATAATATTTGATAACTAAACGTGAAACCACAAAGTATCCAAATATATTATTTTCAAAATATCTAAATATACAATTCTCTGTCTCTGTCTCTCTCTCTGCACATTCTACACTATATCCACATCATAACTAACAAAATGTCACTCTTTTTTGCTTTTCCTTCATTATACTATTAATCTTATTATTTAATCAAATCATATCAAAAGTAATTCAATTAATTTAGTCACAATTCACAACACCTTACAATATAAATTTAATTAAACCATTAATTTTGCCACAAGTCATAACATATCCAAATAATAAAGTTGACCCATTAATAGTCACAACATAAATCATAGGCAACCCAATAACAGTTTCAACTAGATTAATACTTACAAATAAACTTTCTAATTTAACTCATTATTGCCAAAGCCAAAACCACACGTGCTACTATTTCCATCATCATAAAAAATGTTAGGATCTCCAAGATAATTGAACTTGTCATAAACTAAGAGGTCCATATCATCAACATTAGCTTGCTCCGGAGAAATGTCTTCTTTAGCATCTTCAACATCTAAACAACAACATTTAAATAAAAACTAAGTATAATGGGGCCACCAAAATCCATTACAAATACAAAATTTAGTATAATGACCTAATTGAGAATGACGATGTTGTCTTTGGAGTTTTGATCCTTCAAGATCTTCATAAAGCAAATTTTCTATTTCATCATGATCAATGAAAGGTTCTTCCTCTTCTTCAAAAACCCAAAAGTCAATTTTATTTATACTTTCATAATCAATAGGATCATAATTCTTCTCTATAGGTAAGAATATATTATTATTTACACTTGTTAGCACTGAATTTTAAAATAATGAAAAAATCAAGTTCAAATTATGTGACAAAGCAAAATAAGTATGGTAGAAAAGAAATTTATATATTTTTTAACTTTAAATTATAGTGAACATAAACTAGTATGGTAGAAAAGAAATTTACTGTCATTGAGTCTTGAATGCTTTAACCTATTTCTCCTTTTAGAGTGAATTCGATCAAACACACTCCAATTTCTTTCACATCTAGATTTTTTTTGACCAGTCTAAAATGTTCTCTACGTTTTGGCATGATACAGTTGATGGGTGCTTGGCACTACAAGTACTTTGTGGCTCAAAATTGCTAATTACATGTAAAATGTAAAAAAGAGCTGACACTACTAACTACTAACTAGTGGTCGACACAAAAGAGCTAACAATCCCTAGTGGCCAAATGTTGCAATCACTACTAACTACTAACTAGTTGACTACTACTAATTACTAGCTATTAACTAGTAGTTGATCCAAAAGAGCTAACAATTCCTAGTGTCCGATTGTTTCTTTTGCATCCAGATGAGTTACTTGTCTGTCTGAAAATTCGAATTGCCAATTGCTGCAAGGTTAGGGCATTATGACCAAACAATTTCCACCAATCATCTATTCAATTATAAGAAGAAAATTTAACAAATTAAAAATTTAAAGAAATATATTTGTAATTGCATGCTATAACTTTTATTATAAGATTAACTAACATGGTTATTTACTTTTACTTGTTTCAATAACAAGTTGACGTTCGAAACTTCCAACTTGATCTCAAAACAATTGAGTTTTGCCCAACAATTTGGAACTGCTTCCTTTGCCCTTGAATTGAATCATATCAAGATAAGTCCATAACAAATGATTTTTTTTTTTGCAAAAATTTGCTTAATCGCACTAAAAAACTGGATTCAACCAATACCCTGCCGCATGGATATTTTTCTTCAATTACCTGTTCCAAATCCTTTTTTATAATATTTGTGTACATTTTATAGTATTTCTTCTTGTACTTGAACATGCCTTTGATTGCCTTACGTGCTTTATACATTCTATCAAAAACATAGTCAATAGAAAGTTTCTTATCACCATCAACAATGCGTAACAGACACATTAATGATTCTACAACTTTTACAATGATAAGGCAATCATTCCAAGATTTGTTATCTAAAACAATAAAGACTACTTTTTTGTTTATTAATCTCTAAAGAGTCTTGAGTCATAAAATTCTTTACAAATCACCAAAACTTTCAAATCATGCATATGCTGATAAACATTATGAAGAGCAATAAAAGTAGTAGGAAACCTAGTAGCACCTGGACAAATTATCTCAGTTCAATCTTTTCTTTTCCTCAACCAATAACCATGATTATAAACAAATTTTGTAATTGTAGTAGCTTTTCTGGAAAGATCAACCACATTTTCTAGTTTAGTAATATCTTACGTCATCAAATTTAAACAATGAGCCACACATGAAGACCAATCAATTGATTTATAGCTAACAATTATAATTTTTCCAAAAACCACATAATTTGCACCATTGTCAGTAACTATATGAGCCATATTTTTAGGTCCCACCCATTCAATAACTTCACTAAATAAATGAAACAAAGTTTGTGCATCTTTGACAGCATCAGAGGCATTAACAGATTTTCCAAAAAACTATTCTTCGAGGGCAATATATCATGAAATTAATTAATGTTCTTTATCTATTATTAGTCCAGCCATCCCCCATAATAGTACAGTCACACTCTACCCATTTTCTCCTAAAAGAGTACAAAACATTGCACTTCTTTTCTTTTTTCTTTTTGCATCTCTTAACAAGAGCACTCGAAGATTATGATATATATGAACTTTATAACTTGGTCCTATAGCAAATGCAAGATCAAATATTTGTTGAAAATAGATACAATTGACAACATTTATGGGAATGCAAGTATCATAAAAAAAATTTAGCTACTTCCATATTTGCTCGTTGCACAATTTTTTTTATTTGTAAATACACTTTTTACAATTGGTTGAGAGTTTGGGATAGTCTGCGGAACAAAAAAAATCACTAAGGTTTTTAGGTGCATTTCCTTTTTCTTTTTGATTAATTTACTGACATTTGGGTGAGAAATTTATTGAACATCTATATCATCCCATTCAAATTGTGAAACACTAGGTCCATAAGAATTCCTAAACTCAAATTTTTCTTGATTTTCTTTTTTTTGTCAACAATTTCTTTGAGAAATTCTTGCATTTGATATGCGATGTCTAGTGGATAATAGTTAAAAGCTCTTATTTCACCTTTTTTTTCTATCTAGATGTTGTTTCATTTTATTAATACCTCCACTTTTAGCAAACATTCCACAATGCATACAAGTTAAAACTTTTTTTCCATCCAACCTTTTTGTGTCTGTCACATGATCCCAAGTAATTTTTTTAATTATTCGAGTATTATTATTCATAACGCTGAAGAATACATAGAGAGGGGCCACACCGGACCTCCAAGAAATCCATGACAATGAAACTTAAAACACACACAAGTTCAATCTACTTCCTATGCACGCGAATAACAGGTATTTCTCACGTATCCATGTGAAAATCTCCCCTCTCCAACCTTGGAAGTTGTGTAACCGACTCATAAACTATGTTGAAACCAGAATCAGCTCCAACATTAGCCAATCTATCAGCAGTCCTACTTGCCTCGTGAAAAACCTGAGTAATCACTTGCAGATGATGACGCAAATCAGCCAACTTCTCAAACTCGCCTACCAAGTAGCAAGGGATGCCAATCTCACCACGCAACATCTGAACCATAAGCAGGAAGTCAGATTCCAAATGAACTGGCACAAGACCATGTTGCACAGACGATTTCATCCCATGAAACATGGTTTTCAATTCTGAAGCTAGACTGGATACTTCACCAAAAAAACAAGAAAAAACGAAGATAAATTGTCTTGATGGAGCACGCAGGATACCACCCCCGCCAGACTTGCTCAGATTTCCCCTCGAACATCCGTCCACATTCAACTTAGAAATTACTAGACTGAACACCCTTCATTTCACCAAAGAAAGCCTATGTGGCTTCATTCATCTAACAGTCGAGTCATAGAAAGCTGGCCAAGATGCAACCCTAGTAGCCAGATCAGGAAATCGAGCAGAATAAGATCTCGAAACTCCCCCAAAATCTGCAAATGAATTTGGTCGACAGATATCATTTTACCTTCAAAGAACATTAGACTCCTACCTTTCCATAAGTGCTAACATACCAAACAAGAAAGAAGCTGAAATATCAACTTCAGACAGGAACTGGTAGTAGGTCTTAGCCACCATCTCGCTAGGATGTGATGCATTGTGAAAGCTGGAGCAAATCTACCCACCACCTCTTCAAATGACTGCCAAACCCGTTTAGGTAGATCCCCATTGCAGAAAATATGGTCTATACTCTCCTCCCCTAGTTCACAACAGCACAAACAACATGAGGGATCTTGAACCTTGAAGCGGTAGAGTATATCCATCACAAGAAGATGAAACTCTAGTAGACGCAACATGAAAAAAGAAACCTTCCCAAGGAGCAATGAGTGCCATATATTAGTCGCAAAAAAGGACTTAGTAGTAGGACAATGCACCAAATGATAAGCCGATGACACTGTGAACAACCCTAATGTAGTTAAATTTCAAATCATCCTATCTGATATTTTGTTCATAGGAGGAGGGACACGCACAATGTCCTATACGATACACTGTGGCGGCCACTATTGCAGCAAAGTAATATTCCAATGCTCGTGATCTACGAAATCATCCACTGAATGCATCTCAAAAACCTTCACTTTATCACACAAAGGTCCAGTTCCTATTCAATTTTCATGCCAAAAATCAATTTCACCATTCCTCAAAATCTATCGAATGTGAGCCTCCGCCAAAGATTTGGCCATAACCATTCTCCGTCAAATACTAGATTGACCCCGAACTAACTCTACCTCACAAGGGTGTCCCTCCCAGAGATATTTAGCATGCATAAAACTAGCCCATAGAGAGGCATTTCGATGAAAAGACCATCATAACTTCAACAAAAATACCTCAAAAATAGCTTGTAATGACCTGATGCCCGCCACCACCTTCCGCCACATGGAATACCATTTCAACCAGTGAAACCTACATCCATAGTTCGAATTTTTCCATAGGAAATCTCTAAAGATTTTTTTCAGCATTCGAAACATCCCTTTAGGAGGCATAGTCACTGCTAAATGTGAATTGGGATGCAAGATGGCAAACTTTTAATTAGGACCAGCTTACTACTATAAGATAACAATTTACTTGTACACGAGAAAATTCTTCTAGCCACTCCATTACATATCTCCAAAACATAGTGTAATTTCCCTCTCCTAGCGTAGAGCGGCATCCAAGATACTTAATAGGAAAAGCTTTCCCATCACCTGAGAAATGACACGCTTCCTGATAGGGCCAAGCCTCCAATGGACTAAAAAATCACTCTTCTATTGATTCACTTACTGTCCAGACACCTTACAATATGCTTCCAAGACACGCATTATCAGTTGTAAAGAACCCTTCAACTCACTACTAAATATCATCATGTCATCAGTATAAGCTAGATGAATAATATCAGGGCACCCTCTAGGAATCTTGAAAGGGACAATAACCTCAGACCCTTATCAAAGCATTAAGGGATTGAGACAATACCTCTGCTCCCACAATGAATAACGTTGGGGAGATAGAATTACCTTGGCAAATCCCCCTTGTAGATTTGAAGAATCTTTGAGGGGACTTATTAATAATTACAGAGAACCACACGTTACTCACCAATCTACAAAAGCCAAATTGACGAAAAACTTGCAGGCTTTAGCCATGTCTGATTTAAGAATAACATTACCCCCTCTATTCGGTCTTTGAATCCTCGAGATTAATTCTTGGGCCAGAAGGAATCTATTAGATATTTGCTGCCCTTAAACAAAGTCACTTTGATTAGAAGAGATAATGTCGGGTAAGATCTTCGCCAATCTTTGTGCCAACACTTTTGAAATTATTTTATTCACAAAGGTACACAGACTAATCGGCAGGAATTGTGAAAAATCTTAGGGTGAGCTAATTTGGGGATTAAGATAATAGATGTTGCAATTATACTCCTCTGCAACTCAACTCCATAGAAAAAACTACACACAATAATATACACGTCAGTAGCCACAACTTCCCAAGCAAACATAAAAATCATCCTTGAGTACCTATCCGACCCAGCCACATTGTCAGCATCCATGAAGAAAATAACATCTTTAACCTCTTCTAAGGTAGGGAACCACTCCAAATCAGCGTTATCCTGGTCAGTTAATTGCTTTGGAATCACGTCTAACACTTGAGAATGAAGAGGACCCGAATTAGTTGAAAATAGCTCCTGGAAATAGGATACAACCTCCTTTGCAATCTCAACTTCCGCTTCCAACCATTCGCCACTCCTGGATCTAATCCGATGGATAACTGCTTTATGCCTCCGTTTAGTCACAACAGCATGAAAAAATTTTGAGTTCCTATCCCCATTCGAGAGCCATTGCAATTTTGCTTTATGATGCCAGAACATATCCTTATTAACCTGCGCATTACAAAGCTTTGCACTCAACTCAATCAAATGGATGCGGTGATGATCTGAGGGGTTTTCATCAAAACAAACTTCCAACTGTGACACCTCCCACTTTACCACCATAACCATGTTAAAAATATTGCCAAAAGATTCTCTTGACCAGGCCCGAAGCATACCTTTCAGATGACGTAACTTCGCAGCCAAGATGTACAACAGATCCCTTACAAAGTCCACCTGCCAGTTTTTCCGTATTAAATCCATCAGCGAGTCGTGCGTGGTCCAATAATTTAAAAATAAAAAAGGTTTAGCCGAATTATCCAAACGAGTTGTAGTAGACATCAAAACAGGAGCATGATTAGAAGGAGCTTTACTCAAATATTGAACTACAAAACTAAACTCCAAATCCATTGCCATTTGATCATAGAGCAATTTGTCTAGTCGCTTCCATATCCTAGCACAGCCCTACCTATTATTACACCACGTGTACTTGGATCCCGAAAAACTCGCATTCGCCAACCCAGCTACAGATATAAATGACAGCAACTCCACACTTTTCCATGCCTAAATGGTACATCCCTTCTCTTCTCTTCCTCTGCCACCACCATATTAAAGTCACCAACGATAACTCAAGATTAAGACAACGACCTATCATTCAACAAAGTTAGCTAAAACACCGCACGATCCTCCACCGTCCATTTGGCATCGACAAAAGAAAAAATCACTGGAAATATGACCATATAAGACTGAATTTTAATCGACAAATATTGGTCCGACTTCCCAACAAAGTCACAGACAGATGAGTTAGAGAAAAACACCCATACCAAACCATCATCATTCAACAAAACTAAATCCATTCAAAACTTTATTTTGATGGATTGAATGTTAACCCGAGTTGGAGCTAGTTTTGGTTCACACAAGCCAACCCTTGAATATCATATTGAAGAATTAATGTTGCAATCTACGAAGATTAGGGGTACGAGACACACCTCTTATATTCTAGAAGAGGTAATTAATCATCAAATAAAGCAGCAAAAGAGTTAGTTGAAGCTTTAGACTTGGAATGTAGTAACCTGTCTGATGGGAACTTTGCTCTCACCCCCTTCTGCTTCAGATTAGAAATCAATTGAAAGCCATCGCTGAGCTGGATTCTGTCCTGGACCTCTTGAATAATTAGGTCTAAGTTGAAAAAATCAAGAATTGACGATGTTGTCGTTGATTACAGTTGGTCCGAACTAAAGCGAGGAGATAAACTCCCTCTTGCCATTTCTGGTCGCTACAACTCACCTCCATACGCAAACCCTCCCTCATGGTGATCATCATGAACTTGATCCCTTGTTGTGTAGGCTATGCATACTTGCTATCCCCCTCTAGAGGTAAACTTTCGTCCATTGAACAAGTCCCTAATAAAACTAGCTGCTGCGAAGATGCACCTAAGTTTTGTGCATCCACATCAGTAATCTGCACCTAGTGCGAAGACTCCCCATCCAGCCGGCCTACCTACTTTGCTCCAGGTCTGCATCCTTCCAATCCCTCCATCATCGCCAACGAAGGTGACAGCCTCACCTATGCTGCCTCCCCAACCTTCTCCACTTTTTCCCAGTTCCTGTATTAGGAGCTGTATTTACTTTCGCCTTAGCAGCCTTCGCCTCAAGATCGCCATGAGCATTCTGCTTCTCCAATCCCTCCCTAGGTTGCTTTGGGTGAAATTCAACAATAACAACCCTTTGCTCATGACGCATCACTTGATTTCGTTGCTGATTAAACCTATCCCATAGCTCTGGATTTCGAACTCGATAATCAACTTCAGAGTGCCCCTGCCAAAGCAAAAGCTACAATATAGTGGTAGATTCTCAGGCTCAAGTGGTTGCCAAAAATCCTCTGCGTCATTGGTGCCTACCCCAACCCAAACCCGCTTCGGTAACGGATTCAACAGGTCGATTTCCACACAGACTCGAGCAACACTAGGCGGGGACAATGCAATTGTGGCAGAATCCATGAACAATGGTCTACCCAAGCAGGAAACTATATGGAACAAACACTCCTTTTTGAACAAATGAATAGGCAGCTTCGGAAGTGAAAATCAAACTGGAGCAATCGCTAGCTCCTTGTCAACGTGAAAAGAAGGGGAGCATTTAAACACTCGCATAGGGCACCCATAGATATATCATATATTCCGTCCCCAAATTTGGTGAAAGTCCGTTTCGTTATTCAAACAAATTAGCACATGTTGATGTTCCAACAAGCCAACCATGGCAATATCTTTCAAATCTAAGGCGGAAAAGAATTTATGAATCTCCTCCATACGTGGTCTTCTCTTCGAGAATTTTTCCACCAAAGATAGGTGGAAGAGAGTTGTGATATTTACCATGTCATGACTTCAGAAAACCATAGCTTGTTCTCCCTTCTTGGTTATCTTGTTGACCTGCAACTCCAATGCTAGCTAGTCCCAAAACGAAAATAAAGAGAAGAAGGACTTCTGGTGAAGCGAGGGTAGTTTACAAACGGTGGTTGCCCTCCAACCATTGGTTGAAAGGCAGCTGAAGTGGCCATGATCGGCAATAACTCTAACGAGAAACCCTAAGCATCAGTTGATAGGAATGACTTTCTTTTCTAATCCTAAGTAATATCAGACTTACTTCTAACACTTAGAGATGGGTTAGATTGTGAACTAGAGTTGCATGCCAAAGAAACTTCCATTTTTAAATTTTTGCATAAAATTGAGTTTGTTTTAGTAATCAAGTGACGAGTGTGACATAACAAAAATGCTAATCTTTTGAATAATTAACATAAGCAAAAAAAAATTCTAAAAGCAATTGAAAAAATGATGAAGTACATAATAATAGTTTATCGTAATTGATATTCTGCAGGTTTGTGACATGGCACATTAACTTATGATTGGTACCTATTTAGTCACATCTAACATATAGGGAAAAATATTGAAATAGGTCATCTACTGTATTCTAGTTTTATAGGAAATTAGAACCAGGTTCAATTTCTTTTTTTCAAGCTCCGTTTTTTCTTTTTTTTGCCAAAATGTTCATATTCAGAATTGAATGTCACACAAATTAATAATGTATCACTATTCTTAAATCTACATAATACTAGGTTATTCATCTATATATATAGGAAAAAAAGAAAACTAATGCCGGAAAGAAGTCTGCAAAGAAACAATAAAAGTAAAAAAAGTAAATAATTTGAGCTTAAAGTTGAGAAACAATTCGCTAAAAAAAAGTAAAATCAAAATATGAATGCCGGAAAGAAATAAAAATGTTGAAAAACAAGTGAAGTCTCAAAATCATAATGTTTAGGGGAAAAATCAAGAAAAATGCTAGAACAAGATAAAAAATTTGTTTGAAATAGCAAAAATAACAATGCAACCAAGAGATTAAATGAAAAAAAAAAAATCAAAGGCTTAGCTAATTTATAGCAGTAGAATTTTTTTTAAACAAAATTTGTAATATATGTTATCTCCTAAATTTTTCTTCAAATTTCAAAAGGTCCAAAGATTAATTGCCAAAAAGTTATCACTTTTTAGCATAAAAATAAGGCTAGAAAAATGATGAAAAAAGATGAATACTTACCAGTAAAATGTAAGTTTCTAAGTAGCCAAATCTATTTGATTTCTGTTGCTCCGTATGTTTGCTCAAATTTCTGGTAAATATATGTCTATAAGTTGCAAAAATAAGTTTGATTTCTGTAGCAATAGACAATTCATATATGTCTGTTGCTTCGTATGTTTGCTCTTTAGAAATTCTGACTATTCATAAGACTATATGGTTTCATCTCTGTAAAGCTTTAGCAATTTTAAATTTTGAGCAAAAATTTGGTTTTTGACTAATACATAAAACTAGACCCGCGTTAATGAAAATTGCTCTAGTCTAGCAGTCCAATGGTTGAACCAACTGATTTAACTAGTTTTAATAAAAAAGATCGATTTTTAAACCCTTCTAGGTTTGAACTATAACCTGGATCACCCAACGGCCTCGTCAACAATTCAACCAGTTCGACCAGGCAGTCCGAGTTGGGTTTTAAAATCTTGTAAAAGTGCTTTCAACTATATGATCATAGGAGTGGTGTCGATTCTAGTAAAAGTTTGGTTTGCTTATTTTATAATCATGAATCTAGGATGGATCATATAGCCAGTAATAGTGCTAAAGATTTTTATGAATTGATCAACTGTTTAAATGCCAGGCGTGTGGTGTTTCTAGGCTAATTTTCAAATCTTGGTTTAATATTTTATAAACAACCATGATTTGATTAATTCAAAGTGATATGCTAATGCTAAAGAAAAGTTTAAATCTAATGATACTTATTTTTATGCATGGTGTTTTATGTATGTTAGTTTGTTCATTTCATTCACAAACTAAGTGGGGGATTGTTGGAATATTTTGCGAACTGAAATGAAAATAAAACTTGTTAAATTCAAAATAAGCAACAAAAGAAAAATGCTTAGTTTAGCCTCTTAATGACCATTGTAGTGAAGAAACGATTTTGACATTTGTTGTTCATTGAATGAGACTAATTACAACGTCTCGATGATCATTATAGCGAGGAAACAGTTTTGATATTTTTTTTCCTATTAAAGGAGACTAAAGCAGCCTCTTAATGATCATTGAAGTGAGATAATTGTGCCTCTTTAGTTTTGATATCTTTTGGATTGTCTTTCCTATATAAATGACAAACTTTTGGTGAAACAAACTAATTTAGCCATTTTGATAATTTCTTAGTAAAAGACCTTTGGTTTTGCTGTTTAAAGTTCTTTATTCTTGTTATATCCTAGAAGTATATTACCTTAACCCAGAAGTAAACTACTATGTGTAGTTGGGGCAATAAACACCTTAAGAATAGTATTTGTACATGTGTCAAGAATCATCAACAAATTCCCTATTTTTTGTGAAATTTGTTAGTGAAGTTTTTGCACTATTCTATTATCTTGTTTTATTTTTCCAATAATCTAGTGAAAAGACAATCCAAGGGTCACAATATATTCAACCACTATTTCACATATTTATAGACATTTATGGACATTGAAAGGCCCCATTAAGTCCTTTCAATAGATAAAAATTGCCAAAAATGTTTCAGAAACTTTGGCTTCCAACAGACAATTAAGTTAGCCAAATTCTCACAAATCACTTGTTGAAAATCAATTAGAAAAGAAAATCAAAATCTTAAAAAGTGATAGAAGAGGTGAATATTTTCCTGTTGAATTCTCAATTTTTAGTGAACAAAATGATATTCAGAGTGTTTGGATAGATAATATTTGAAATAATATTTGACATAATATTTACCACTCCTTCGAATTATTTCAGATAACGAAAAAAACATTTGGGTTTGCAGTTTGCAGACTGCATGTATTGACGAAATGTAATGCTGACGAGGACAATTCAAAAAAATCGAGAAGCAAAGTTCTAAAACGTGGCCATTGTAGGATGAATGCTAGCTGGATTTCCATATTGGGTCCCATCCGTTCTCTTTGGATGTGTGTCTAGAGTTGTGGGTGGCCTACTTTGAGAGTTGTGAGTATAAGCGGTTGCGGTGAATAATGAAACAACTTCTATTAATATAGAATGCTTGAAACACACCAGTACATCAGGCATAAATGTGGGTTTCCAAGAAAGTAAAGACAATCCAAGTGACAAAAACAAACAATTGCACAATTTATTTCACTCATCCTACATCTCCTACTATACGAATTCAATAACTTCCTAAATTTAACTCATCCATATAGAAAGAGTTTAAAACAACATGCATTTTGAGGTAAACTCCACCGTACCCTCATCCATTTTTATGCTTATTTCGTCGTCACCTACGCATGCAGCGTGTTGGCCAGTGATGCTCATTCAACTACTATCTCCGCCTTTGTGATGCAGTATGCATTTGATTAACCATTTCTTCTATCATTGCCTTCCAATCTTCTATTTCTTATGGGGACACTGTCAACGGTTGTATCTGTAGGTATGGAAGAGCTCCACATTTGCCTTCGAATTGCATGCCCTCTTGTTCATACAGCATGAAGTGATTATTCGAAGGTTGATTTTTTCTTAGAAAATTGTGTAGTGCACAACACGCAATCACTACATTGATTTGCTTTTGCATATATGAATATGGAACCGGTCCTCTTAAATAGGCAAATCGCTGCTTCAAGACACCGAAAGTACGTTCAATTACATTACGAGGTTGAAAGTGACAGGTATTATATAGCTCTTTCGGCCCTTGGTTTTGACCATGTCCTTGTCCAACTCTTATATTACGTCCTCCCTTGAATGGTGCTAAAAAATCTGGCACCATCTTATAAGCCGCGTCAATGAGGTAGAACTTACCTACATTCGCGAAAATCAGAGTAGTGGTATAAATACATTTATTTTAAGGTATAAAATTTTAGATCATCAAATATCCCAATATATATGTGCATCCAAGTTGTATAAATAATACAAAAAAGTTATAACCTTGGGGAGGAACTGGAAAATCGGTGTACATTCTCATTGCACTTTCTAGCACCTATGCATCATGTGCGGTACCTTCCCATCTAGCATAAACATAAATAAGTCGCATACCATGGTCATACACAGCTAATACGTTTTGTGATTGAGTCCTATGCCTATTAGTGTAGGCCATCTGCTCTATTATTGGAACTGAAGCAGGGATATGAGTGCCGTCGAAAGCACCTAAACAGTCCTACAGTTTATAATTTGAAGTATAGCCAGTTATAAATCTAGTTATTAAAAAAACCTTAGTATTAAAATATTAGACTTAGGTGACACTATTAAGAGAAAGCGATTTTCTTGAGTGCTTTTGATCTGCCTATGCAATTTGGAGGTAAATTAAATGATTGGGCCTCAGTCACAGCATAACAATTGGAAATGGAGGAACAAATATATCCATAAGTTAAGTACAGAAAGCATTATGAAAATACCAATTTTTTGTTATATTCCATCCTTAATTCATTTATTGGAGAGAGTGAAGATATGTTTTACCTTAAACCAAGGATAGTATTTGGTGTTATATCGCATTTGTGGATGCATATCGTCACTTTGTTTTGGTCGAATAATTCTTTCTGCAAATCGACATAACCCCAACAACACTTCCGCTACATTTCTGTGGATGGTTTCTATTGAATGTTAGGATCTTTTAGCCACTACACGAGTTCACGTGCTATGATTTAACATAACTAAAATCATGCCTAGCGATTCCTCAATCGACATGTGCTTGTGTGGATTTTGAGGAACATAGTTATTGCTTACTAGAATTTCACAAAGTCGTATGAAATTATCGACTGTGATTCGGCAATTCTCCGATATACGTAATGGGTGACCTGTTATTAGTACTTGAACCCACTTCCAACCAAGCATGTCTCCATTGCAGCATAGTATTTTTATAAGAGGCCCATCGTAATGTTCCGCATCCGATGAAAAAAGCAGCATAGCTGCATCGTTCAGAATGGCCTCTTCATCTTCTTGAGAGCTTGAGCCAGAAGAGAAGGAAGCGAAATATGGATTAAAGTTGGCCATGTGTGAACTTGGACAAAAGCATGCTATTGAGGACACAAAAACAACTATTAATTGAACGATAATGAACACCAAGAAAAAGGCCAGGACTATACAGACAGTCAACGATAGACTAATTGAATGATGGTGAGGTGGAGCGTTAATACATGACAAGTCTTTAAATAGAGAATGTAGCAGTAACATATATCAAAGGCAAGGCTGCAACTTACTCTGCTGTCATTTAAATACAGAAAACTACAATAAAAGACCGTCAATGCACTACTCTTGGGGAATTTAGAAACGACAAGTCAAATTTAACGTTATTCAAATAGAGATATAAAAAGGTGTGGTCGATCATTAATATGTAGTGGCTTATTTCAACGACATGGACAAAAAGGAGGCCTACACTGTTTTTGTCGTAACCTTCAAAATCTTAGTATCCAGCATGTTTAACAGAGAAATAAATATAAAGCCATGGTGATTCATTTCAAAGTGGTGGCCCATATTATTTTTTAATTGATTATATTAAAAAAATGTATAGTCCATGTTAGTGGGTCTGCCAAAAGTTATCCCAATATGAATCATAAATATATAAATGGCTCTAAATGAAAGTCACGTGGGTTTCAAATGAAAGTTACCCCTATTACTAGACACGTCAGTCATATTATTGGCCCTAGAAGTTGAATGAACCGTGAGAATGGCAATACTTTATTTGGTCACTTCTTTAAGTTAAAAAGTATGCTATAATGGCTTGTTTGTTTCACAAGTGAGCCGATGAACCAATTGATCTTCGGGTAGAAAAAAAAAATTCACTTGTACATCACATAGAGTTCTTAAATTAAAAGCTTGTATGTGCTTGAATCAGTTATAAGTTTAATAATGGCAAATCATATAGGATATCCGGGATTACTTAAATAAAAAGCAACTTAATTACATCAGAAGTCGAAAAAATGGATATCTGAGCCAAAATCTGGTGGTAAATTGCAAATACAATCCACCACAAACAGCAACTTAATCATAAATATCAAATACAAACGTTATCCATCATAACATATAAGTTAGATGACATTTTAAAACTTAAAGTTATCTGAACTTCCTCACTTTCCCTCCATTTTCGGCACGATGAACAACTCAATCCATGTCATCTGCTTACTCTCACTGAAGTTAAGAAATAAAGCATGGAAACAATTCTTTTAACAGATACATGTGCAGTCTTCTCTCTAACTTCAGTCCTTCCACAATTTTTTTGGCTACTTCAATTGAATACTTCTCCTTTGCTACTCTTTCATTCGAAACTATGGAGGAAAATCTATTGAAATTGCTAAGTGCCTCTTGGTAGTTATCCGAACCCGACCTTCGGGAATTGGTTCCTCTTGAGCCTTTTTTTATCAGAACTGTAGGCAGCACTACCCAATGGTCACTTGTTGGGATTTCTTAGAATAGGGCTTCCATCATCATCAGATGTTTCCTGAAAATTTGGAGGGTTGATGACAGAACTTGAAGCCATGCATCTGCCTTTAATGTTCGAATCATCCCTACGTCTGCGGATTCGAGGAGGCACATATTGGGGTGGGGGTTGAGCCGAAGATTGAGCTCGATTGCCTGTGGCTTGTTTGCCGTCCATAACCTCATCCTATAGAATCATCAAATCAGCACTATGTGGGTGTTGGAAGTCCACATATTGATGATTTAGCTATTAAACAAACACCAGGACAAAGTTTATTAGGTAAAAGCAACAATTTTTTGCTCAAATGGACAACAAAATGAGCATTGGGACAAGTCCAAAAGCTGTAACAAAATCAGTTGAACTTGTGATCTTTCACAAGATAGGAGTCAGCCAGCTAAACACGAAGTAAAATTAGGGTTAGCACTACAAATTTCTATAATAAGCCGAATCTCCACTTTGTTTGGTGTAATTTTATGCCAAAAAGATATACACAATTTGGTACCGGCCATGACCTACCATCCAAAATTGCACTAACACAGTGGAAATGTATTCTGCAAAAGATTGAAATAATAAAAGCATGGTTGAGCTGTCATTGCTTGGGATAATTCCAAGGCATGTTTATTCCACAGCATCTTTGAGAGTAGTAATTGAATGATCACATTTTGTAACATTTTTCAAACTGATTTATTAATGACCCCAGAAGATTGAAGTTAGCACAGCAAATAATTTGCTGCAATAATACACACCTTAGAACCAACGTGGATTGCAAATTTCCAACCACAAAAAAAGGTTGCAAATTTAAGCTATCAACTATAACCATACATTGATATCTACCAATAATAAATAGCAGAAGTCATTTGCCAATATCGATTCAAGGTATAAAGGAATACCATACCTAGTACAAATATGCCCATTGATCTGCTCCGACTAAGAAGCATCTGTGTTCCTTATCCCATACTATCCTCGTCTCTGGCTTGGCATAATCACCCCGGAGATGTGTGAACAATCTCCACTTATTGACCACTCGATAGTACTTGGACTGGGATTGAATTCCAGTGCAAGTTATCCTGCATTCTTGAGTCAAGTATATGGCCATTGCAGTGTGGTTTGCCAAGGTGCTCTGAGTTGCCTCCCACTTTCCATTTTTCTGCCACTCAACATATGTGCGAATATACAGCTCCTCTTCCCAGTCTAGCTAGTACTTTTTTTCAGACATCTATGGATGAAAAGAAAAGTATGGATTTAACAGAAAATTTTTGAAAAGTAGACAAGCCTTTAAATTTGTATGTTCAGGGAAATTTAAAACTCATTTCAAAGTAGTTTATTAGACTTTCTTCAAAGTCGTTTGAGTCGCACAAAGAATGGGCACTGATAGAATTAAAGGGTTGGATGGGGATTCTGATCAAAAGAACAAGCATAGCATTCAGCTTTATTAACTGAGATGCATTTGTAAGACAAGATATGCTACAACCAACTGTCCACGTGAACAATGCCTTACCAGTTGATAAACTTAGTTTTTTCCTTTTTACAGTGGACATGAACACTTCCGTTTGATGTGTAGCTTATAACTTTGTAATTTCAACACTAAAAAAATGTGACAAAAACAATGAGAGAAACACTTTGTGGTCTCATGGACTTCAAAACTCTGTATGAGGTGGGAAATTCAGTCAAATTAAGCAAGCTAAAAAACTGAGTGAAGTGGGCCTATTACTACCCTTGTTAGGTCAGTTTCGTGCTTGAATATAGCACACATGGCAAAAGAAATGTATTATTTGGGCATAGACATATCTACCTAGGAAGTCAGAATAAATCAATTGTTTACATGAAACCTTATCCAATGCAAAACAGTTGCAAATTTGGAGAATCCAATTTGCTCATTCAACATGGCATTCCAAAACTACTCGATATTGAATCAAACTAACAAGCCAATTACTTCGGTATTTCTTGCGGAGATAGTGAACTAGCCAAATGAAAGGATACGGAAATTATCATTTTCACCATGAATTTTAATTTTGTCAAACATAATTTGAAAAAAATGCGTAAATGTAGCAATCCCAAAAACCCTAACAGCCTCCAAAGTCTACTAATAGATACTAGAGTTTTCTACATATGTTTTCATTATACAGACCACAAGAGAAATCAAATTGAGGATATATAATCGGAAATTCCGGCAAAGGATAGTGAATTACTAACCGAATCGCTCGTAACAACTCGTGTCAGGGCAATCTCCACTTTCGTTCAATCGCTCTTTTCTGTAAACGCTGCACACGAGAAGACAGCGGCCAGGAATATGCGATGTGTAGTGTACAATCGCGATCCGTCGCTCAACCACGGCTACTAGAGGAACTACTGTGGAATTTTTGTGAAAAAAAAAAACCCAAGGGAGAGCAACTTTATAGAATGCTCCAAGCTTCCAGTAGCATAGTAGGAAATTGCTCTCCTTTCAGGTGGATTTTGAGCAGAAGAATTGAATCCTTTGCCGGATTTTGCTAGCTTTCTGGCCTTGGATAAAAATGCAGGCCTAGCTTTTGTAGGTTTTGATGGGAGAAGACAAGGAGAAATCAAGAGCAGGAGGACGGATGTGGCGAATAAATTCTGTGCAACAGCAAGAAATAGCAGCTTTAGTTTTACTTTTCTTCTTCACAAGTGGACACAATAGTAAAAAATTAAAAAGAAGCTGCTCAGCTGTGTCTTACACGACTAGCAAACATGACACGGCACGATGTGGGTCTGGAGTTTTCTCCACGTGGGCCCTTTTTGGTTTTCAATAACAATTCCATGTGGATTACTTCTTACGCGGCATGTGGCATGCATTTTTTGGGTTATTTGCGGTGTTATCCAAATACCTTTCTGTCATATTATTTGGAAAATCAGAATAATGGATTATCCAAATGTGCTCATTATAATCCAAACAAGTTCACTTTATACTACACAACAAAATGGTTTTGTTGAAAGAAAAATAAAACTTTAGAAAACATGGTTAATTCCATGTTGATAAGTTCGGGATTACCAAAGAATTTGTGGGATGAAATTTTGTTGGTTGCATGTCATGTGTATAATAGAATTTTTTATGGTTTATCCTCTATAATAGTGAGGAGACCATCTTCAAAAGTAGATATCAACTCATTCTTTTGTGGTTACACACTTTCAACAGTAGCAACATGAGTAAGAAGTTCACTCATATCGATAAAATATGTTACTGTTGAAGATAAACTACTGCTATTCTTATTTGGTAAATCATTGATTACTATTTGAGAACTAGTTTCTGAACCACTTGAACTTGAAACATGCATATTTACATATTCGGCATATAAATCATATAATGCTATAAACCTTACCTATATTAACTTGTACTTCATGTGGAGGATATATCAATAGAAAATAATAGTTTATGACTCTCATTTTGCACATAGGATCCAAGATAGTTGCTATAGACATCAAAAAGTTACACCTATTCCAATACTTGTTGAAGTTTACTTTCATCCTTTGCACCATTAACCGAACAAATTAATCTTCATTATTAGACTTACTATCTAGTAGTACTTTTATCCTATAAATTTCACTGAGATATAAATTAACTTTCGAATAATCACTACCAAATATTATATGACTTGTTGTCTAAAAACCTTGTAAAATATTGTAAATTTTGTCTATCTTTTTCCAATTATCTGTGGTTGGATAGACATTATAGTTTGGTTCTCTATTTCTGATTCTTGAAAAAACCTCTTAAAATTTGAGAGCACAAGTCAACATCTCATAGGTAGAATTCTACCTTATTTTATAGTCATAAAGTAGCACTTTCTTCGGCAATTGTAGTTGCTGTATAATTTCAGCAAAGAACAAGTGTCTTTCATTTATTTTGTTTTCAAACTCCATACTGTCCCTTACCCTGTCAACTATTTCTTTCATTTTATCGAGGTTATCTTGAACCATTGAGTTGAGTATATAAGTACAACATCTCACATGAAATAACTTTTCTTTTACTAATAAGCACTTGTTTCTTAAAAGAAGTGTCATTCAAAGACCTTACTATAGTGTTATTATTTGAGGCATTATCCATTGAAACTGTATAAATTTTGCTCTCAATTCCCCAGCTTTTAAGCATTTGAAATTAGCATTTGCAATTGGGATGTCCCGATGTGAAGGAGGAACATGTACAAAGTTGAAGATCTATTTCTACAATTAATCTAATGCCTAGTTATAACCATATACTTGATCTTCTGGTTCTTTGACTTCCAAAGATTTGTAGTCAATCTAGTTTTCTTTACTTTCTTCAACAAATTCTTTAATTTGGTCTTCGCTTTTTCATATACTGCTATGCAATCATTCTTGTTAGTAGTTTGGGTGATTTTTTGCCATTCCGGCATGCGTTGAGATGCTCATGCATAACTACCCTATTTCGCCCTAGTGCAACTTTTACAAGGAATGGAGTTTAGAAAAAGAACACAATAATTGAAATCAAATTAAAAAACCACTTGTAAAATAAAAGAGTAAGGATAGAGAGATCAAACATAAGTGATTTATAGTGGGTTTGACCAACTTCCTTGGTGCCTACATCTACTCTCAAACATCTTTCAAGTTTCAACATTTCTCCATTAAGTGTTTCTTCATAAATTGGGTGAGACAACGACCCAAGTATATTGGAGACTCAATCTAGCTCACACTATATTGCTAACCCTAATTGAGGCTAAACTTTTACTCTTAACCAAGAAATCCTTCAACTACTCACTCAATCCTCTCAATTATGAATACCACACACCTGTATACAAATGAGACTCAACTTTTCCAAGATTTTACTTCTCCGCAATGAGAAACCTCACATAAAATACTCAACTCAATCTTGTTACAAGAAGAACTTATACTCTAATAGTGTGGTTATGCACTTGAAAGCATAATAACACCCTCTATGATGTGGATTTACAAATGGGAACTCATGAACTAGCGGTAAGAATGAAAGAATTTGACTTGTAAGCTTTTGGATATGTTCCTCCACTTGTTTATGATGAAACTTGAACATTTGACTTTTCATAGATGCTCGAATATTGCTCTCAACAATAAAAAAATATATATGTTAAGAATGACTAGACTGTCGATTCAAATGTATTGCATCCAATCTGTGCATCCGAAAGTCGACTAAATGGCCGAATCAACCAATGCTGTCCAAACCATGCTTCTAAAAATGGCAACCAACTCTCTATCTTTATTTGGACGACCAAACATAAGGAGTTGCATCTTAAATCTATGTCTAAAGATTATTTTCTAGCTTTTGGCTCCTTTTTTCTTCTCTTTTTCAATAACACATTCTTGTTTCTTTGAGTATAATCTATCATAAAACTCATTTAAATTATTAACCACTTCATCATTTGTTTTATTAATCATCAAAACTAAAGGATTAAGGACCTTGAGGTCTTCACACCCATTTAGCTGCAACTACTCTCATGGTAGCTATATCAAACTTCCCAGTATGAAGAGAGGAATGAGAAAGTGAGCCAGAATCAGTAAATGGGAAATTATTCTTTTGCTGTTGTGACTTTTTTAGTTGTTGCAGTCATTAGGGAAATGAATTTATATGCCTTAACAAACTTGAAGTTGTGCTGGTTTTGGTCTTCTTGAATTGAGCATGGTAATGAAGACACCTTGACATGGAAATTTTTTGAGACCCAACTTTTTATATCTTTGAATTCATCCCGTAATTTGGATTTTCTAGTTCTCTTTGTTTTTCTTTTTGCTAAAAGCATCTAAACCATCACTCGTAGTAGCCTCTTAATTTGCAGTTTGAGTGCTTGTATATGTATTACCTTCTTCCCGCTTTTCTTCACTCTCTAATTCTTTCATCTCGAATTGTAGCAGTCTCTTAATTCGCTGTTTTAGATTGAACTGGTTAACTTTGATCATGTGCAGACGATTATTGAAAATCCCTTAAAAAAGATAAAAGCATAAAAAAGATGGAAAGTATATGAGAGAGTAGTTCTCAAGTTTCAAATATGTAGGTAAAAGAAGAAACAAGTACTTGTCCTAGCCACTATGAGATTTTCAGAGGTTGTTGGTAATGGTGGATGTGGTGTGCGGCTAGAGGAAGAAGACAACTGAAGTAGTTGGTGGATGATTGCTGTTGCTAGCTTGTCAAGACTAGCGAAATGGCTAGATGCTAGAGGGATTGAGGAGTGTGGAAAACTACTAAAGCTGGCGAACAAATGGGGAGGGAGGTTTCTTGATCTTTGATTAGAGGTTGATGAATGGTGAGTAATGGTGGTGATGAGCGTTAGGATTGGCTTGTTAGGATAAGTTCGATTGAGTTGAGGGATTGGGAATAAGGGCAATTAGAAATGAGAAACAGGGGAAGTGAAGCGGGGATAAGTTGACTCCCACAAAAAGCCATAGACTAGGGGGGATTTAGGTAATTTCATATTTAAAGTCAAGCCGTTTGGCGAGCTCATGCTAACTCGAGATCAACTAGTTTCTGAAAAATGAGCCACTTGACTTCAACTCAAACTCGGTTATATATATATATATATATATATATATATATATATATATATATATGGATGCGGTTGCTATATATTTTTTCTTTCATATTTACATTATCATTTTTTGTTATTGTTTTAAGCATTTGATTAATGTACTTTTTAATTTGTAATAGTGAGGCATACGAAAGGCAATGTTGGAAAGAAACTATATTCTCGTTCATAAAATGAATATTGTAGTGGCATATTTTGAAATGGTATAAAAGTGTTACAAATAGTTGAAAATATACGAACTAAGAGATTTTTTTGAAGCCTTAGAGGTACAACGTGATATCCTTAAAATTTGGAATGGATGATTATGAAATTATCCTTGGTTTCAATTGTACTTGTTACATTCACCATTATCCGTACCCCTTGGGTATATATACGTGAAATACGACAAAACTATTTCATTTTGTATCAAGGTATTCTGATGGCATTACATGCATCACATAAAACTTGGCAATCAACTCATATAATGGCTCTAAATGTGGCTATTGATAATGGTTGTGGTTAAAAAAATTTGGTTGTGAATAATGATTTAGGTTGCTGACAATGAACATGTCGCAAATTAGGTTGTTGACAAGTTTATATGTTGATAATGAAAGTGTCACAAATTAGGTTGCTGATTTACAAATTATATACGTAGATAAAATGTGGGTGGCAATGCAAATTTTTCATCACAAAAGAATTTGACATAAAAACTTTTTGTGAGTGAATTTTTATTAGTCAGAAAAAAAACTTTTACAAACATGTGCATTGCAAATGATCAAATTTCTAGTGATGGAGTTTGGTTTTATAAAAAATGAGTATGGATCTTGTGTTTAAAGAAAGGTTAGTAGGAGCTCCGTATGTTTCTTTGTGCTTTATGTAGATGACATTAATATTAATTAGAGAAATGATGTGCCTTTACTCCAATCAGTTAAGATGTATACAAGAATTTGTGATAGATCTGGAAACCTGCTTACATAAGGGGTCAATTGAATGTATTCCTAAAACTTAAGGGGTCAAAATCTGAATATGCCATTTGGGCTTTCATTATTAACATTAGCAAGCTGACGTGTACAACTCCTACTGGTCACTACACGTTGCTTCACGTCACTCATATTCTTGGTCCCATAATAAAAAAACCCACACACAAAAATAGAGGGTTTTTCCTCTTCAAATTGATTGAAATTCACGTAGTCACACACTAACTCACACAGCAAAAACCCCAGAGAAAGCACAAAAAAAAAAAGGGAAGGAACGAAAAAAAATGCGTGGATTATTGTTCGGATTTTCATTTATATTGATTTGCATAGAGCTATTTGTAGGTGCTAATGCATTGTATGGTCCCTCTTCCCCTGTTGTTCAGTTAAATCCTTCCAATTTCAAGTCCAAGGTAAATTATATCTGGGTTTCTTTGTTCCTTTTTTTTTCTCTCTGTTTTTCCTTGTTCATTAGCGTAGATTGCGATCTAAATCTGTTTTCTCTATTTGTATTTCTGTTTTTTTTTCAATTTACTGGCTTTTCTGCTTATGGTCCAAAAAACTTTAGAATTTGTCAGAATTCAGATATCTGACAAATCGGACGCGTAAGAGATCGAATATGACTGCATTATGGTTAAAATTTGTATGATTTTTCTGCTTCTCGTTTTCATAATTATGATTCCCAGCTTTAATATGCTAAGTTTTGTGGAAAAAATCAGGTTTGCTTATGTGTAGGAAAATTTGTCCAAAGGCATGTTTCAAGGTTACTAATGAAGTATGGTACAATTTCGAGCTATTTATAATGGTGAAAATTGCTATGCTGTTTCTGCCTTTTGTTTTCACAATTATGATTTCCGGCTCTTATAGGCTAAGATTTGTGTGGAAGAATCAGGTTTGGTTATATGTAGGATAGTTTGTACAAAGGCAGTCTTCAATGTCTACTTGTCAATTAGGATGCAATTTTTGAGCCATTTTTATCTTATAAAAGGGCTTTTGGTCTGGTCTGATTTTTGTATGAAATGTGCACATATTTGTGTACATTTAGTGATACATGTTGTAATAAAGTCAGTACAAATTAAATAGTTCAAAATGTTTACCTTCTTTTCGAAATAGTCTTGTAGTGTGCGTCCCTCCTTTGTAAATATATTTTTGATTGTGGAACATTTGATTTTACTTTTTTTTTTCATTTTGTGATTGCAGGTCCTTAATTCTAATGGGGTTGTGTTAGTTGAGTTTTTTGCACCGTGGTGTGGTCATTGTAAAGCTTTGACACCGACATGGGAAAAAGCAGCTTCAGTTTTGAAAGGTGTTGCTACTGTGGCAGCTCTGGATGCTGATGCTCATCAGTCCCTTGCTCAGGTTTTTATTGCTGACACTGTGTTCTTGTCTAAAACGACTAATTATAAAACCTGCGGTGATGGAATTGTGTTATGCTTTCTGGTGTTAATCAATAGCGGTCGGTAAAATATTGTAGAACGACTGGCAATATTGAATGTACTGTTGAGAAAATCTGATGACCTGTTTGATGAAGAAAATGAACAATTGGCTTGAAAAAGGCATTCAGTTTTAGACCACATTATGGAAATGGAAAAAACATTGAGAAAGACTGTCCAATGAAAGTGTAGAAATAGATGTCAACTTGTATGTTTTGAGTGTCTTGATTGGAAGGTGACAGTGTAGAAGTAAATAGTTGTAGTCTAGGTTGATGATGATGATGGCATTGGCTTTGAGGTCAGTTAGTAGATCGAATTGAGTGGTAGTAATATCATTGTTATAGCTTAATACTCCCGTAGATTTGACTTTTCTTGTCATGCAGTGATGGCAGTGACCAGAGAAGTAGGAGGGAAAAAATTGTTTCGCCCAAACTATGATGTTTGATAGGCTTATATTTTTATTAAGTACCCATGAAACACTTGCTGATGATGAGAAGCGAATAATGTTTAATAACTGCATGCCTGTTGTTCATTGATAAAACATTTGATTCTATTGTTACCTCTAGAAGCAAGAGTCTGCACAGAGAAATGGAATGTGAATATCTTCTTTTCCAAATGATATGGTAGTATAAAGAGATATTTGTCTGGAGAGTGAGAAGCTTGAAATTTTGAAGAACAAATACTATTGTTGGAAGTAATTGTATTGGCTCATTAAATAATCTTAGACTGAGTGTGATGCTGAACTGATGGTGGTTTTTCATTCTACTTACAAATCTTACAACAGCTACAGTCCCCCAATGGATCTTCTTCTCTCTCTCTTTTTTTTTTTTTTTTTTACTTTTTTGTTTAGACTTGTTATTTTTCATAGTTTAAAAAATTTTGGCCTCTTTTGATGATGCAAAAGCAATTTTTATGTTTCTGAAGATTAAAAATTCAGAGCTGTGGGATGTAAGGTTAAGATATGGATTTGCATGTTAAAAGCAAGGATCTTGGATGCTTCCTCTAAGACTTGCATACTTGTGGTTTTTGGAGTAATTCTGTGATTTTTTTCTTGACATATGATATTTGATATCATTAATATAAGGCTACTGTTATTAGAATTTGTTCTCAACTAATCTTCTTGCATGTTGGTATTGATCTGCAGGAATATGGAATTAAAGGATTTCCTACCATTAAGGTTTTTGCACCGGGGAAATCTCCGGTTGACTATCAAGGAGCAAGAGACGTCAAGCCAATCGCTGAATTTGCATTGCAACAGGTAATTACTTTATCTTTGCAAGTTTGGCAGATGAGCTCATAACATAACTTATGGCTATCTTGCTGTCTTACTTTGACCTTGATGCAAGGTGCTTTACAATAAGGCAGATGGGGTTGCCCAGGTTAATTTTAATTTTACTACATGTAATTGATCATTTTGTTTTCCCAAAGTATTTCATTTTTTTTGGCGGTAATAGCTGGTTGGGATATTATTTGGACAGTTTTAGTAAAATGACTGGAAAGATCTACAGGGGACTACATTTAACATAAATTAGATAAGAACTAGTAAGCTTTCTTGGATAGTCATTATGTATGACACCTTATTCATCCGCATAAGTTTGGTTAAATTTTGTTCAAGCTACCTCATAGTTGTGTTCAATCATTACACAAAGATACGGATGGTTGTATTCTGTGCACAGATTAAGGCTCTCCTAAAGGATCGGTTGAATGGAAAGGCAACAGGAGGATCAAGTGAGAAGAGTGAGAAGTCTGAACCTAGTGTATCAGTTGAATTGAACTCTCATAATTTTGATGATTTGGTGCTAAAAAGCAAAGATCTATGGATTGTTGAGTTTTTTGCACCTTGGTAAGGTTCTTGCTGAGCAGAATTAGATTCCCTTTTCTATTTCATTCTAGTCCTTTATTTTGAATATATATATATATATATTGTATGCATATCAACAATATCCTGGTATCTATCAAATAGCTAGAGCATTGCAAATTTTTTTCCTTCCTGTTTCTATGCAAATTTGAGTCCTTAAATGGGGTATATGCCTGCAAATGTATATGGAAGTACCTTTAAATTTCTTAACATTGTGCTAAGAATTGTTATTTTCCTTCTTGTGCAATGTGAATACTGAAGAATACTTGCTGTAATTCGCAATGGATTTATGGGTCAATGAATATTACATGGCATAAGCCTTAATTTGGCTGGATAAAATTCTACACACTGGATTATTTTCTTGCCCTTCATGTTGGGCTTGGTCTAATATGATATCAGAAACTATGCATTGACATATATTCGATGTGAAATGAAATTATATCATGACCTTAACCTCTAGCTTTCTTTAGCTAAACTGATTCTCTAATAGTAAGCACTCCCTTAGTTTTGATTTAATGAGTTTTATTATTAAGAGTCATTACACTCCTTAGCGGGAAGACAAAAATGGACATAGTTCTGGGCTTTTTCTCCTCATGATATCTAGCCTGCGCACCTACTGAATTTGTAACTCGAAAAGAAGTAGATGTACTAGAGCACTAAAGGCTTTACTTCCCTACGTAAAAAGAACCTTGTAAATGCAGCTTAAATGCCATTGTGCAAACAACCTAACCTCTCAATGGTTGTAATTTCTCTTAATTGCTGAGGTCTTAGCACTATTTTGTTGGATGCCTATGACATTTCAGAAGTTAATAATCAGATCTCTTTCGGCTCTAATAATTCGTCATGGAATGTTTTATCGAATTTTGTGATATCTTGGGAATTCATCACTCTCACATCTGATTTGTCTTAAGAAACCTTTCTTTGTATCATAATGCTTCCACCCTTTTCAAAATTTAACCCATATATGATATTTAATGTTCTGATTAATGAATTTGAAATCTTCCGTTCTTAAGGTGTGGACACTGTAAGAGGCTTGCTCCAGAGTGGAAGAAGGCTGCAAATAACCTCAAGGGGAAGGTGAAGTTGGGTCATGTGGACTGTGATGCGGAGAAGGTAAGTTTTAAAATCTGATCTCTCTTTATTATACTTGTTTCTTTTATTGATTTTCTCCTTCCAGTTTTAGCTAATAAGATGAGTGGTCCAATTCACCCGTGGATTTATTAGTGTGTTCTAGTCTATGGTTGGAAACAGAACTTCCTTTCTCTTATAGTGGATCTAAACTTTTCAAACTACTGATTGTGTATGATTGAAATCAAATGCTTTAAAGATGCAATGGTTAAAAGAGTGTGATAGATTAAAATATATTAACTGGCATCAAAGATTGTGACACAATCCTCTCTCTGATGTGTACAAGATGCAATGGTTTCTTCTTTTTTTTCTTTCATTTTGTGAAATTTCAATCATAAGAGTTAGACGATTTAAATTTCTTTTAACTGATATTTTCTTCAGCAGTTTTCAGATGTATGCGAAAATTTATTTCTCCTTTTGTTTGATTTGAACTTAGGGGCACTTCTGCTTGACACAGCTCTGTATTACTTAATCAGCTAATTGTTGGAATAACAAGATATTCCAAAGCGACTCCAATTGTCTAACAGGGATAGGATATCAATGCAATTCTTCTGTGCAACACAATCTTCTTGTATCCCACTTTGAATTCTTTTGCGATTCCATCAAATATTAGTATGTTTGGATTATTCAGCCAAATGATGACTTCTGAATTCAATTATATGCAACTTGGTTTCAATTATTAGTATGTCTTCTACAGCTATGGAACTTTATTGCTCGTGAGCTAGGGTTGCCTGCAAAAGATAGATATAATGAGGCAATGATACGTAGTCAACAATTTCTTTAATATTTCTTCTTTATTAAGCTGAATCTTAGTAGAGCGTGCCCCATCTCTAGCATAAATCACTCACTGATTAGCTTGTTCTTTTTTCTTTTCTGGAAGATTAGCTTGTTCCATATGCTGAGATTTACAAAGATGCGAGTGGAATGGCTTGAGTTGCTAGAAATTTTTGCAGTAGGCTTAGATAAGGTTGTTTTAACCAGAAGAAGGATTCTTCTGAAAATTTTGGAGATTTCTTTCAGTCATGATGATTTTGTTTCAATAACCTGTCTTCTCAATAACCTCATGCATCAGGAGGGCAAGCATTATGTTTCTGTACCGTGTTCTAACTAAATTTGAAGATCAAAGTGACATTTGACTGTCCTGAAGACAGTTGTAATCCGTTGTTCTTGTTTCTAATGGTGTCAAACTGCCAGTCTCTTATGAGCAGGTTCAACGTGCAAGGATTCCCCACAATATTGGTATTTGGCGCTGACAAGGATAGCCCAAGTCCTTATGAAGGTGCAAGAACTGCCTCAGCCATTGAATCATTTGCTTTGGAGCAGCTGGAGACCAATGTTTTGCCTCCTGAAGTCACTGAGCTGACTGGCCCAGTAAACCACTCTTCTCTTAGAATCCCCAGAATCCCCCCTCCCCTCCCTGCCCCTGCCTCCGCCCCCTCCCAAAAAAATAATGAAGAAAACACCGAATAAGAAAGACAGAAAAAGAGAGCAATGTAGAAAGACAAATAAAATGGCCTTTAGCAAGCGGGAAATTGTAATTTTTGTTAAGCTGTGATTTATTAGATTGCATACTATGTCATTTTATTAATTCTTGTTATAGGATGTCATGGAAGAGAAATGTGGTTCTGCTGCCATATGTTTTGTGGCTTTCCTGCCTGACATATTAGACTCCAAGGCAGAGGGACGAAACAAGTACCTTGAAATGTTGTTATCAGTTGCTGAGAAGTTCAAAAGAAGCCCATACAGGCAAGACACAACAGTCCTTTTTGCTTTATTCATGAAACAAAATTGAAATTCAATGCAGGCACACTGATATTATGATTTGGAGACTTTTGCAGTTTTGTCTGGGCAGCTGCAGGTAAGCAGTCAGATCTAGAAAAGCAAGTAGGTGTTGGTGGGTATGGATACCCAGCTTTAGTTGCTCTTAATGTGAAGAAAGGAGCTTATGCTCCTCTCAAGAGTGCATTCGGACGAGACCAGATTATGTAAGTATTGCATTTTTTTTTCCTCGCTTGAACTGTTTTCAGGAGCTAGTTAAAAAGTAACCTGCCCTCCTTTTTACTCCAGAGAATTTGTAAAAGAAGCTGGACTTGGCGGAAAGGGGAACCTGCCTCTTGGGGTCACTCCTTCTATTGCAAAAATTGAACCATGGGATGGGAAAGATGGAGAAATCATTGAAGAAGATGAATTCTCCCTTGACGAATTAATGGGGGATGACACTGCAAACAAGGATGAGTTGTAATCCTTTTTAGGTTTAATGTTAACAGACAATTTTGATATATCAGTTGAGGGGTTGCTGGTTTAACTCAGTTGCAGATGTAATTTTCTTTAAAAACTGCACGCAACCAAATCCCTAGTTTCCTTTTGAAGGAGAATGTAAAAGTTCATAAACATCCTGTGCAAAATGGTAATTTTTGCTGCATTGGAGTTAAAGCAAATGCAGTATGTGAGCTTAATCTGAAAAAAGGTAGTGTTGTAAACTTGACTTTGCTTGTGTTTGATAAAACTCAAGTGTGAAATCTGAATCTAAATTTTGAAATTTGAATTCCTTAAATCATTGAATTATAAAATATTGAAATTTAAAATTTTGAGTGTATTCTACATCGTAAGTGAATAGATTTTTACTTAATTTTTAGAGTAAATTTGTCTAGAAAATTTAGATCCACTTAATTCATTAAAGTAATCAAGATGTTTTAATTTTATTATTAAATATGTTTGAATATGTTAAGATTTAAATTCATTATGTATTGAATTAAGTCATCAAACAGTTTGCCTTGAGCATAAATGAACATGATTAGCAGAGTTGAACCAACCATGCAAATTCTACTGTTTTGGAAGCTGTATTTATCTTAGTATTGAAACCTAGGACAATAAGTTAACCTTCTTTACTATAAAAGAGTCAAGAAAAAAAAAAAATTTTAACCAAGTGATTCTAGAAGCATTGCTTATATGTCAATTCAAACTATTCTTTCTGTGATCGCAGTATGAGTCCAGGCTTCATATTTTTTTTAAAGAAAAGAAGAAGAAGAAGAAGAAAAATGTATTTTTCTAGAAATGTGTTACGGTCTCATAGCTTAGTGCTGAACGAAAGTGGTAAATGGGCATTGTGAGTTGAGGCTGAAACATATCACACAAACAGCACTAGATTTCTATGATGTCTTCTTGGCTACTTCAGTGTTTTTAGGATAATCTCACATTTGTACCCCAAGGTTTATGATAATTTTCCTGACGTCCCCATACGATTTCAGTGCAGCTCTGTTGATTTAACTCAAAAACTGATTTTCTTCTTTCCTACCTTACTCTTCTCATTGCCACATTAAAGGGGTACGAAAAAAGTGGCTTCCTATTTTAAAATTTCTTGGCTAAGAAATTTATTTTATCCCCAGAGTAGTGAGCATATTGTTGTGAATAGTGGCCAAAACTTGGGTAGATCTGATTTTCATAGATTCAATGATTCAGATTGTGTTATCCCTCACCAATCATGCAACAAATTTCAGGTATCGAGTATCATTGTGAATAGTAGTCAAAACTTGGGTAGATTTGGTATTCATAGACCGAGTGATCTAAATTGTGCCACACCATTCTGGATTTACCCAAGTGTGAGCCATTGATTCAATAATCCAGATTGTTCCACATTACTTGGTGAGATGGTGTGATACAATATGGGCCATTGAATATTTGAAAATCGGGTCTACTCAAATGTCAACCAATGAATTGAGATTCAGTGATTCTACATGACAATTTGTCGTAAAAATATGCAGAAAAAGTCATACCATGCAATAGACGGATTTTTCCATATTGTTTGAAATGCAAGAACTACATGTGTTGATACATGAGTCCAATTTGCCATCTCCCTATGGTGGTGATACCACAATTTTGGTGACAAAAATTTAGAGCAAACTGGATGACATGTTAGCTAAAAAGGTAAAACAGTGTTGCATTGTTTAGTTCGAGATACTTTATCCAAGAGCTTGAGAAATATTCTCAATGCCCTGTTAGCATTCTCTAACGCTTCAGCCTGACGAGTTTTCCGTTTTGTATTCTTAGATTGTTTCTTTTGATAAACTGCAAAGAATTTAAAAAGCAAAGGTTAGATAACAGAAATCATATGCAGGCTTAAAAGCAATGAGAACCGGACAGTCTTTTTTGGCTAGAAATTGGAAGCATGACAAAGGGGGTTATTCAATCAACGAAAAATCAGGTAAAAATTAGGTTTCTCGGTGAGTTAAAGATACAAATAACAGAATGAAGTCAATTCGGAACAGAATTAATTGCTCTCTTTATAGCTTACTACTAGCAGTGAAAGAATCATGGGAGATTATTATACACGAGAACAAATTAGAATCACACACTAATACAATAAGGGGGTGAAAATTGCTGAAAAGCTAGCTTCTTGAACTATAGCAAAAGAATGTGAATGAACAAGACAAACTTGGTCATCATCATCATCATCAAGAGAAGCTTCATCATCATCATCAACAATTTTCTGTGCTGCCTCCGTTGCACCATTGCCATTTTCCAAAGCATCCAGCCAATCAAGAATCGCCTGCACCCTACCCCATCCCACAGTCAAAGTAGTTTAACTCAATCAAAGCCACTGCTGCAGCTCTAAAATTAATTGCAACCTTTGAAGGTTGAAACTCTCCTCCCCCAAAAAAAAAAAAAAAAAAGGCGAACACACACACAAAAAGAAAACTGAATATGAAATAAAATTAAACATTATGGACCAGAGTTCGATTATCAGAGCTGGGATGTGCAGCCGCCATTTTGGGAGCAACCTTGCAGGACCGAGTTGACATTCTTCGAACTGAATTCGATACATCATCCTCCATTCCTAAAATAAAAAAATTGGCCGCAATAGTCACAAGTATGGGCATCTGGAGATGCAAATTAAAAACTAAAAATATCGTATAAATCTTCACAACTACAAAAACTCAAAAAACATTTGGAATATAAGAATGACATAGCAGTGTTACATGTTTAAATATGAAGAAAAGAAAAACAATATAAAATAATCAATAATACTCAATGGTATTCTTAGCGATTGGGTTTTAGGCTCTTTATCAAACCAAGCCTACTAGGGTCAAATTTGGGCAGATAAATACAAATTAAGTAGATATAAGGGTTAAATATTTTATATCTTTCCTTAAATTATATTGTTAATTTTATTTTTGGTAAAAAAAGATTCTATTTTCACATTATTTTTATAAAAATTAAAAATTTTAATTAAAAATTTTCATGTTGAAGGGCCAGTTGGACTTGTTTTCAATTTAGTTATTTAAAAATCTAGATTTCATGAATGGTACCATTATTTATTTGATTTGATTAATAGGGCACTTGTTAAAAGTAATTTCAAGTGTTATTTTTTTTCAAAAAAGTATAATTAATTTGAAAAAGTGTCTAAATACATGGGTTAAGTTACAAAATCCTTATTTACTTTTTGAAACCATGACCTATGGATATTATTTAATTTGTAGTTTATAAAAGTTGACCTTTTAGTTAGGATTGAAAAATTAAAGAAAAAATTATTATTTCCTTTCTCACTTTTAGTAGGAATAGTGATGTTTTTTCTTTATTTATCCCTCACTTGACAAATGAATCCATAAAGATGTAAAAAAACCAAATTCAAGCTATAAACGATTTCTTTAATTTAGCTTGCTAATCATTAATTATTTATAGTTTCCTTGGTCTTCAAACCATTAAATTGTGCATAGTTATTTATTGTAAAATTAACCAATTTAAAAGATGTTTTCTTAGTATTGTTTGATAGTCATTAAATGGGCAAACTTATTTTTGTTAAGGTTTATATTTCACTAATTAGTAACTTCACTAAATAACTTGTAGAGAAAACAAATGGAGAAAATACACCAAATACTAAGAATCTAAATTGTAGAATCCACTAATGGTCCAAAACTACAAGTGAATGAATTCACCTCTTGTTACTACTCTTGTTTAACTAGGAATTTATTTCTAAATTTAACCAAAACTCACTCTCATGATGGATTGGTTATTGCTGGCCTTAGACTCCCCTATTCTCATCGTGAAAATCTAAAACTAGTTCATTTACTACATGAAATGCTCACGAAAATCCACTTAAGTGCACCTCTATACTCGTGAACCTACTCCTTAGGTTCCATTTATCACATTTCCATTCTTGTTACCAATTATCATTGAATAACAACAACTAATGACTTGTAATTAGTGATCAAGATATCACGAGAATTAACACATATATAAATGGATAAGTTAGTACAAGATGCAACAAGAGTAATCACATTCAACTCATATTCAAGGAACCATTAGTTTCATCTATTCCCTAGATTTAGAACATAGTTCAACATATTACATAAAGCAAGTAAGAACAAAGATATTGAACAAAATAAAGACAAGGTTGAGAAAAGTTTAGCCAAAAGTTGAACAAACTTCCAAAGTTCTTCTATTACTCCTCCAAAATGAGTTATTACAATGATGCTTCTCTCCAAATTCTTCTTACAAGTGTATCTCCTCCAATGGGAAAAAAATATCTATTTTAAGTGCTAAAAACTAGAACTCTTTCTTCTTGCACAAAACATTATATATATATATATATATATATATATATATATATGGAACAAAGTCAAGGAATAACGCTTAAAATATCATCACTACAGCTTTAATTAAACTGCAAGATGTCCCTCAAAAGAAATGAAATAATAGAGTTGAAGTCAAGTGGAACAAGTTGTATTCACAACATTTGATCGGAATCCCTTCGACAATTCAGCCAAAATTCCGGTCGGATTGTTAGAGGTTCCCTATTTTACTTGCATTTTGTTTCTTCGATCAATCAACACTCTTTGCCTGAAATCTATCCAGCAATCCCTGCATGGATTCTTGGAGCGATTCGAGCCAACATCCTTCACCGTCAATTTTCTTCTTTTTCTTACTTTTGTGACTTGAACCACCTTAAAACTTGCCATTCTCGCAAACTTTAGGAATTCAATCAACACAATACAAACACATTCCTTATCCAAAATGAAGTCTATTTCCATCTCCTATAAAAACATAAATATAATGCAAGTAAAAAGGACATAAACCACTTAGAAACTCTAATAAATTTGTTAACCAAATTCTAGCCGAAAAATGACTTTGTTTCAACCTTTAACTTCCCAAAAGTGACTAAAAATGACAAAATATCTCATCAAAAGATTGCACAATATTGTCACTTATCAGGTTTTTTTTTATTTATTTGATAAGTGGGATTCTTGAACCCAAGACCTCTTACTTACAACCCCTCTCATTTTACCACCCAATCTAACTCTCTCCTGACCATATACAATTCTCATCAAGTGTTGAATTTTTTTTCCATCTAAGATAGTGTTCAATTTCAAATTTCACTAGGGGAGAAAAAGAATGTAGGGGGATGAAGACTTAGCTTGATCAATACTTTGTTTTAATTTTAAAAAAACAAAATGATGATTTGAACTAATCTTTTTACATGAGAAATGATTTAGGATAGATTCTTAGTCCATTGGAATTAGAAGGAATGAAGGTCAAGAAGAAATAAAAGATGTCAGTGTCTGTCAGATGCAAGGATTGGACACATCTCATCTATTTGCCGTCTGAAAAATTGAGAGCAAAAGTTGGAGCATTCTGACCTCCTTTCGGACGCATCTGTTTGACGCAACAAATTTGAATTGGACGTTCAATCATCTGTCAGACGTAGGGATCAAATGCAGAGGGTTTCTGTCGAATGTCTGATAGCTCTAATGGCTATTTTCTAACAACTAGTTTTTTGATCATTGGAGAAGTTTTTGGGGCAAAGTTTCACCATCTATAAATACCCAAGTATGAGAAGAAAAGAGATTTTTGCCTACACAAAATACAAATTTTGAAGAGTTATATTTGGGTAGAAATATACTTTGATTATTTTATAGGTGTGAAAAAAGTTGGGTTTGTGAGGTCTCTCGTTAAGAAGAAGTAAAATCTTGGATAAGGTGAGTCTCACTTGTAAATAGTTCTTAATTGGTTGTGTGAGTTTTAATTGTAACTAGTTGAGGGTTAAGTAGGAAAATTGTAAAACTCCTTGGCTCAACTAAAGGCATTTAGAGTGAGAAAGGAGTAAGCCTTCACTTGTACAAGTTGGTTAGTGTCACCGTCATTTGAAAAAGCTACTTGGTTGATTTAACTTTAAGTTTGGAGAAACTTGGAAGTTTGTTGGTTAGCATTTCTATCTTTTACCTTTTCTTTTTACTATTTAATTGTGCAATCTTTGTTGAGTTTTATTGAATTAATTGAATCATTTGCTATATTTTTGTGAATTTTATTTGAAACATTTTTATTGGTTGAATATTTGCAATTATTTACTTGATTTATGAACAACCTAATTCATCCCTCTCTTAGATTGTTTTGGGACTTTACAATTGGTATTCGAGCTTGATCTCCTAGAGATTAAACTCAACCGACTTGGGAGAAAAGATCATGACAACCAACTTGTTATTAGGAACATCTATAAATGAACCACCGGTGTTTAATGATAAAAATTATGATGTGTGAAAAAATAGGATAGAAACTTTTATTAAATCTATTGATTTTGATTTGTGGTATATTGTTGTGGATGGTCCTTATAAAACTTTAATCACAAAGAGAGGAAAAATTAGAGAAAAGACTAAGAAAGAGCTAAATGAAAATGATAAAAGAATATTCGCACAAAACATATAAGTTATGGATGTTCTTTGTAAAGGTTTGGATGAAGACAAAAAGAGTAGAAGATTGTAAAAGTGCTCAAGAAATTTGGAGAAAATTAGAAGAATTCTATGAGAATAAAAATTTTAATTTTAGTGAAGAAAAGGAAGAAAATTCAACTTCAAATTCTAATGAGGAAGAGAATAGAGATGATTTAATAGTTGAAAAAATTGTTAAACGTTTGTATGAAAAATTAAAAAGAGCTAATGAATTGAATAAGACAATAAAATCTCAATTGAATGAACGTGCTTTAGAGAAGATTCAAATTAGAAAAGAAAATGTGAATTTAAAACTCACCATTAATGAATTAAATGAATCTTATAAAGAGGTTGATAATACAAATAAGGAATTGAAAAAAAATGAAAAATGAAGGTTTATGAGTCTTTGAAAGTTGAACATGTAAATATTAAGAAGAGAATAGATAATGAGTTCTTGAATTTATGAGTCTTTGAATTTGTACTTAAATGAGTTCACCAATAGAAAAGATGAAAATAAAATCCTTTGTAAAAGTAAAAGTGATTCAAAAATTCTAATGATAATAAGAAATATTTTATTAAGTCTACATTAACTTGCTATTTTTGTGAAAAACTTGATCATAAGATTAATACATGTTTTAAAAAAAGAAATTTTGATACAGGAGCTAAAATGATGTGGGTTAAAAAGGATAAATCTATAATTCACAAACAAAAATAAGATGTTTTTAAGAAAAATGATATTAGGAATACGTCTCCAAGACTTAAATATCAAAATGATAATAAACGAAAGATACGTTCTACTATGAATAACAAGAAAATAATTTTCAACATTTTAAAGGGAATAATAGCATTTTATGTGATAGTTCAATGTGTAATATTCATAGAAAATTTCCTTATATTTATGAAAATTTTAAGTATGTGAGATTCAAGCACTGCCAATATGGCTTTTGTTCATGGACATAAATGCATATACTTGTTAGTTTGTTTATTAGTTTAAAAATTCTTGTATTTCTTGAATTGTGTATGATTGTGCATGAACTTATATAATTCATTTGGACAAAATGATAGAATGAATACAAAAATGATTTGATGCACATTTTTCATATTGATTAAATGATTTTTAGCTCAATTATGTCATGTGATGAAGATGTCAAAGTATGCCAAGTCAATATGTATGATGTTTGTGGGTTAAAGAGTTTTTCGGTGGTTCAATGATTAATTATTCTTTGATTGTCTTAATATTTTAATTTCATTGTGTAAAAAAATTGATGATAATCTTGAATTTGTTTTGTCCTATGGCATATAAGATGTCTATCATCATTATTGCTTGTACAAAGTGATAAATATACGTTTTCTTATACTACTAATGTATAATTGTACAAAGTTTGTGATTTAAGAATAGTGTAGTTTGAGAGTGGTCTTTAAGGATACATATACCTCAAGTTAAGACAATCTATCCTCAAGCCACATTTAGAAAGTGATCATCCAAATAGTTTGGTGGTTCGAAAAAAAAGAAAGAAATGGAGTTTTCATCTACCAAATTCAATTTTGCACTATGGAGTAGATGAAGAACAAAAGAAAAGGTAAAGCAAGCATTTACCTTGAACAATGAGGATGATAACTAATATAAGTAGATGGAATGCCATGAGGTATGTTTTTAAAACTTAACTTTCTTAACTCAATTGTGTGCAATGCAAATAGGCAATACTCGAATGCTTGATTGATGCGTATCTCAATTTGCACTCTTATGAGAATAGAACACATGGATTTGGAATGCCTAATTGGTTTAAAATTCTATTCATATATGTCTTATGTGTGAATATATTTTTTTCAAAATGATGAATTTAGACATATAAATGTTTGATTATGGTAACCTCCAATTTTTTACATATGTTCTTGACTTGCAAAAGAGGGGGGGGGGGGAATCTTCTATGCAATCTTGCCATAAGCCTTGTGTACTATGCTAGTTACCTAAATTTGATATAGTTTAACCACCAGATATAATGTATCTCTTAATCTAATTGTGAGAGCATTCTATCCTAATTTAATTAAACCTAACATATTATTTTGTGCGAGTGAAATGATTGTGATATTATTTGCTACCTTTACACTTAAATGCTATATCTATCCATATTGACATCATAAAAGAAAATAAATTAAGTACCCATCTAGTGTTCTTTGTATCTTTATTCATGATTAGAAAAATACAACGTTCTTATCCTCACAATAAATGAGGTGGTAGCATCAGATGTGCTTGAACTCTAGTTTTAATCAACTATTATTTTGATGATACTTTTACATACCTCTTGGTTCCTATTTATATATATTTTTTAAATAAACGGCACTGTGGTAAGAATGAGTAAAAATTACTTGAAAATAATTCTTTACATGATTTTCTTACGTGTACTTGTTAATATGCTTTTGAAGGGAAGTAACTCCTTAAATGTGATTCATCTCCTTGTACTTACTTGATTTATATAGTTATTTGAAAGGAGAGATATTTGACGTGAATGATGATGAAATTTGATGGGGTTTTAATCATAGGGGGAGTTTTACTTGCAACTTCTTTTCATACTTACATGATTAATTTTTGATGATGCCAAATGTGGAAGTAAATTGAATGATATTTCTTTGAAAGTTGGCTCATACTTGGAGGGAGGGGGGTTATTTGAGTTTATTTCATAAAAAAAATCATCACTTTATTTACCATCATAAAAAAGGAGGAGATTGAAGACTTAGATTGATCAATCCTTTTATTTTGATGATAACAAAACAAAATGATGATTTGGACTAGTGTTTTTACATGAGAAATGATTTAGGACAGGTTCTTAGTACATTGGATTTAGAAGGAATGAAAGTCAAGAAGAAATAAAATATATCAGTGTCTGTCGGACGCAAAGATCAGACACATCTCATCTGTTAGCCATCCAAAAAATTGAGAGCAAAAATTCGAACATTCTATCCTCCTTTTGGATGCATCTGTCAGACACAGCAAATTTGGATTGGATGTTTGATCGTCTATTGGACACGAGAATCGGATACGGAGGGTTTCTGTCGGACGTCCGATAGCTCTAACTGCTAGTTTTCTAACAACTAGTTTTTGACTGATGGAGAAGCTTCTGAGAAAAGTTTTATCATCTATAAATAACCTTAAGTATGAGAAAAAAAGAGACTTTTGCCTACACAAAATACAAATTTTCAAGTACTTGGGTAGAAAACGGAGTTATAAAACAAGTTCATTTTTTTTTTTTTTTTTTTTGCTTCGCTTATTGAAATGAGGTAGTAGCCGGCAGTATTACGCTGTGGCCATCTCTATTTTTATTATAGAGGACGTGAAATCTTCTTGACTGCTGATGTTTGTCCCAGTTGATCTGGGCCTTTGAAAGTTCTTGAACGGCCGTCTAACAACCGTCCCGGTCTTGTATCCAATAATTACACTTGATAAGGCTTCTCAATCCAGTTTTACTTCGGGGTCCATTAGGCAATACAATTACCAAGTTATCTCTGACTTCCAACATTCAAGTTATTTTTTACAGTATAACCCCAAGTAGTCATATATAGGCGAAGTCGGGATTTTTTTTTTCTTTGGGGCCGAACACTTGAGTATATAGCAGTACAATACAATGAGCAAACAATAGTATAACAAATATAATTTTGAAACTCAAAATTCTATAAAATGTATTCCAATGGTTTAACACAAAATCTAAATTAAAACACTAAAAATCAAACCTCTAACAATGTGAGGCATTTTAATATTTTTGGCAATGTGATAGTGAAACATTCAAAATTATTCTTAAAGTTCCTTCATTGAAACCTCAATTTCTTCAATAATTACATGCTTTTACCTGATTTTACATTTTCAACATATATATATATATATATATATATCCTTTCGCCCCACAAAGATAGATTGATAGGCATCAAAACTGTGAAATATTAAATACCTACTCTGATAAAAATATAAATTTTGTATATAGCGGTGAGTAGGGTCGAATCCACAGGGATTAGAAAAAATTTATTTCTTTTAGAGTCCAGAGTACGGGGGTTGTTATAAAAATGAAAATAATTAAACAGCTCAAATAAAGAAAAATACTAAATGACAATTTATTAAAATTGAAGTAATAATAAATAAACTCTAGCCAAGAAATAATTTCTAAAATGGTTCACTCAATTGATCATCGATACAATGATAATTTCATTTACTCACCGATAAACAAGTTATAACTTCCAAACAAGCGATGACATTCAAGTTCTCCTTACTGTATTGGTGATTAAGGTACGACTATTAACCGCTATTTTAATTAAGAAATAACCTTAGGTATGATCTTAGAGTTCAATTTTTTTAATTGCCTTACAAATTAGAGAAGCCTTCTTCTAACCAAATAACACGCTACGAATGTATTAGTCTATATATTCTCCTGACACAAACACAATCATGCCAGTTACCATTATTTTAAAGCAATTAAACAATTACGAATTTAACTGCTCTAATTGATTTTAGGTTATTAGATTAATTTAAACACCGGGACCTGGATATTCAATTAACATAACAACCATAAGAAATAAAATCAGAGAATATACGAATACCAATAAATAAAAGAAATAAATATAATCAATTCGATCTCACAATTTCCGATGAACCAAATCCTCAATTGCTTCTTCACTAGAATAAAGTGTTTAGTTTATCGTCATGGAAAAAACCATGCACGAAATATTTGAGTTTATTGCTGTGGCCATTCTCCAAGAATGCGATGAAGCATCGAGAGAAGAAAAGTAAAAAGTCTACTCCTTGCGACAAAGGAGAAAAGAAAAGTCACTATCGTTTTGGACTAGTTGCTTTTTTTATTCCTATCGAAACTACTTTTCCTAAAACAAAGCAAACTCCTAATAGATAGACTAGATTAGTCTCCTAGTAAGAATAAGAAATGATTCAGTTGGTAAAGGGTCTCGAGTTCTAGCTTTTGAGGTTTCTTCTGGGATCTAGGTTTATAAAAGCCGAATTTCTAACTTCTGTTAGAAAAGGTCAAGAGGTAAAGGGTCTCGAGTTCCATGGCTCCAATCCAACTTTGAAAATCACGTGCTAAATCCTGAGTCTTCAGACATGCAAAGTAGATCTTGACACGCCAACGCTGAATTGCATAGAAGTCTAGTTAAAATCATGTTTTTAATTCCTTTTCGTTCCGAATCCCTACAATCAACACCATTTATAAAAAATAAGTAGAATCTACCAATTAACTCAATATTTTGTAAAATAAAAAAGGGAAACAATCATAAAATTAGTAACCAAAATGCAACCTATCATAGATCCACTTTCCTTTTTAGTTTGTTTCAAATTATTTTTAGATAAAACAAAAGTCAATATTGTTAATAAACTAGTTAGAAAACATCTAGCACTATTTGCTTGATAAAGAAATACATAGAAAATGTCACAGATATATCTAGTATGAAAAATTATTAGATTTAATAAAGCCAAAAAATATAAATGATTACACTGTGAATCACTAACCATCAAATTTGACTAATTGCAAGAATTACTCCATAAGTATCTGTGCATGTCTATTTCTTCAAATGTGCCAACCAATTGGTTCAATTTCAAAACTGATGTTGACATCTGACAAGAAAAATAAAAAAAAATTTCAGGTCTAAGATATAGATCTGAAAAAATCCTTAGATCTAATAAAGAAATAACAAACTAAACAAAACTCTCACTAGGATAGCTTAGGCGAGAAGAAAGCTCTCACTAGTAAACACTAGGAGAGAGAAAACTCTCACTAGAATATCGTATGAGAGAATTTATTCAACATAAAATAAAAATAGAGAAAGTGGAAGGGAGACTCTGATTTGAGGCCAAGATCTCTCTCCTATAAAAGAAAAATGGTAGAGAGAAAGTTGAGAGTAGAGGGAATGCAGGGATAATAGGTGATAGAGAGAGGCAAAAGTTCTATTTGTTCCAAGTTATAGGTCTATAGTTAGTGTATGGATTTGCTACTATGTCCATAATTAATGTGCATCTTAATTAGCAAATTAAAAACATTAAAGCTCCTAAACTTTACCCTCAGTTGCACTTTACTTCTCTCAGCTTAATAACTAGGCACTTTGCCGCTATTTTATGTTTTTGGACAAAAGTGCCCCTTCCACATTAATTGTTACCCTTCCACATTAATTGTTATTTTATTTATTTTTTTCTCCTTTTTGGCCCTTTTTCTACTTGTCACTTTCCTTCATATTTTTTAATTTTTCTCCCTTCTCTCATGTAATTATCTGCTTTCTTCTATTTGTTATTATTATCTATATATTAATTTTAATCTTGTTAAACTTATTCTTTATTTATGTCTATCTTTTTTACCTTTTGTTATTGGAAGTGATAATGATCATAAAATTTGTACTATAATAAAGTATATGTTATCTATAAACATTGATTATTTTATATATTGTTTAAATCAATATGTCTAGAGTTTAGAGTAAAATAATTTTTAATAATAGCAATAAGTTCATATTGTAATAACATAATGGTTAATCTACTATATATACAAAAACAGTAAATAAAAATTTTAGTTACTTTTTTTTGGGGTATACTTTTAAATATCAAGTAATTCAAATTTCTAGTTTGTTAATATCTTTTTAAATAGTCAAATTGCTAGTAATTAAACATTTTGATTATGACAGGCTTATATTTATTTTTTACACTATACAATTTGTCTTCAATTTTCCAATAGTGTAAATAAATAAAACAAGAATGCAATTATAAGTAAAAGATAATTACAATATTATAATAAGCATACAATTAGTAATACTAATAGGAAAGTGAAAGAAAATAGTGACATGAGAGAAGTAAAAAGGTAAAAAAGAAAAAAATAGAAATAAAAGAAGGTAATGGAAAAGAAAACTAAGGGAATAAATAAACAAAAAAGAAACAAAATAAAATTGTAAGGGCATTTTGTCTTGAAATATAAAATAGGGGGCAAGGTGTTTATTTAATGAGTTTAGGGGCAAAAGCATAGCTAAAAGTAAAGCTCAAGGGGGGTTTAGTGTATTTAACCCTTCTACTAGAAATAATAAATACAACACTGAAACAAGTATTAAGGGAAGGGCATAGAAGGAAAGTACTAAGCAAAAATGATTACATTAGCTATCGTTCTTAATCTGTACGAAAGTAGAAGTAAAAGTAACATATTACAGAAAATCAAATGTACCACAATTCATCGAAGTTAGATGTTAACAAGAATAATCAATTTGGTATAAGAATAATTATTTAAATAACTCATAATTAAAGATTTAAAATATAATAGAAGAATTGGAGTAGGAACAATCATGTTTTGACTTTTTTTTTTACCTTGATCTTATTTTCCTTTTATATACTTTTGTTTTAATTGATATTTCATTTTATTTAGGAGACTAGGGTTGATATCATATCCTCACTTAGGAAACTAGGCTTAATATAGAGGAGTTAAAAAGATCACTTTTATGATATGTGAATTATTCTGGGAAGGTTGCCCCCCGGGTTGTGTCCCCTGGCTTACATCCTTCCAAGTACAAGTTTGTGAGAGTGAATGCAAGTGAAGTTAGCCAAAATAAGAGGAAAATTGATAAGTGTGTATTTTGAGAATTTTAAGTGTGTTGTATAATCTATTTTTGGTGTGTTTTATTTATTTTTTATAACTAATTAACAAGGTTTCTAATGAAAATATGCATTGTATGGTTTAAGTGTGAACAATTGCATTTCTATGGATTAAAATGGTGAAAATTTCATGTTTTTATAGGTTTAATGATTCAATCATCAAATGGAGTGAGTTGAGAAGATAATTGGATGATTTTTGATGATTTGAAATGTTTTAAAAAGAACATGAAGTGCAAAAAAAGGAAATGCAATCAAGAATAAAGAAAGGGAGTTTTCCAGCTTTGACACCTGTTGGTATTTCGGCTATATTTTGAGATACACATATCTGATTGAGGTGACTCTTGAGCCATTTTGAAGCTAACACATAGCTCTACATTTCTTATAAAAACATTGAAATCTAGTTCATGATTTTTCCTAGTCAAAAAGTTGAAATAGAGGTGGTCATTTCTGTTGTCGAAAGCTGAAACAGAGGATTGACCAGTCAAGGGTATTTTAGTCATTTATCAGATACAGAGCTTCAAATTGGATAATTTTCAAGGAATTGGAAAGCTAACTCAAAAGGATACAACTTTCATGTTTTTCACAAAAGTTAGTTCAACCTTCATCATCGAGAAAATACCAGTTGAGTTTGGTGCAAAAACAAAGCAAGGATGAAGATTGACCAGAATTGAGCAAACCTGCAATAGGCAAAACATGCCCTTGATATGCGACCTTAGCCCACATTTTCTGAGGTCACGTATTCTTCAAATGCAACTGCAACTTGCTCATCAACTTGCCCTATACTTTCACACAACTTTCCAGCTCAATTCCAGCAAGTAATTTTGGTTGTATCTACTTAAGAAGAGTGTGGAAACTTGGAGAAACGACCTTTGGAGATTTCAAGAGCAAATTTGCCAACTAGAAACAACTCATTTGTTGCTTGAATTCTCTATAAATAAAGACCTTAGATAACATTTTCATAACTTTGGAAGGCTAGAGAACTACACAAAAATGTAGACTTTCACTAGAATTTCTTTAGTTCATTAACTTAGGTAGATTAGTATAGTATAGTTAGAGTAGTTTATCCTTCTTATACTTGTAGCTAAACTTGAATGAAGATTAAGGAGCAAGATGTAGAGTTTGATCTCATGTGACAAGGGTGATATCTCTTCCACTACTTTCTCTCTTGTATTTGATTTCATGTTTAGTTATAATATAAGTTTGGATCTTGTTTTCATCTTTGTCATGTTTTGCTAAAGTTTATGTGTGAGAACCCGAAAATGTTCACATTTTCTAGGCATTATTTTATTTTGGTCTACATTTTTATACTTGCCTTTATAATATTAAAGTTTCTATGCATTTTTATAAGCAAGTACAGTTTTAAAATCATTTCCTAGTATGAGTTAGTGTACGTTAATTTGAAATGCGTTATAGACGTGGGACCCGCTAGTGCGATATAATTTTGGTGACTAAGTGAGTTTTGTGCTAAGTGTTATTATTTTATAAGGTGTTAAGAGATGATTAGAGGTTAGCTGAATAGGCTAACCATTGGGAGTGAGAAGATAAACATTAAACATTCAAAGTGCCAAGTGTTACAAACCCATTGGAAGGTGGACTTTGACCTAACTTTCACCTTTACTAAAAACCAATTTTTGACCCAATTTTCTTCCATTTTTCTTGGTCTTGGTAGACCCATTTGAGGAGCAAAACAAGAGAGGAAAGTTCTTCATTTTCTAGCCTCAGTTCTTGCTCAAATCTTGAGTTTCAACCACCCAAATCACAAACAACACATACAAGTGCTCAACTAGGAAGTTTAAAGGTTTTGGAGGAGGAAAGTCTAAACTACCATTTTTTCTTGAGTTTCCAAGGTATTTTGCCAAGAACTTTCTCTTTATTTCAATTAATTGTTAATTAGTGGCTTATAGTTGTTATAGATGTTGTTTTGTGGAAGATTTCATGGGTTGAGTTAGAGTTATGTTAAATTTCAGTTGTAGGATTTCAATTCTGCCCTGTTCTGACCAGTGTTATTCGGCTATGATGGAGGTCGAATTGGGCTTAGCTCAAAACATGAAAGTTGTTGATAATTGAGCTAGCTAGCTACCTGTAAAATTTTAGCTCAATCAGAGCACTGTAGCTTGTGAAATGGCCAAAATATCCTTGACTGCCCATGAGCCCTGTTCCGCGGACAGCTTTCTATTTTCGTGGAGATTTCCATTTTTGACCCTGAAAATGCACGATTTAGCTTTGGAGGTCTCATAAGAAATGTAGGTATATGTCTTGGCTTCAAAACGCCATAAGATTCGTTTCAATCCGATAAGTGTAGCTTCTGTTGTGGTTGTTATGCCGAAAGGTGTATTTTATTGCCTATGATTTGTATGTGAAATTGTGGTTGTTTTGGAATGTGAGTTGGTGTTTGATTGTAGGATGAAAAGTAAAGAAATTAAGTAAAAATGCTGTCCATTTATTTTCTTGTAGTTTGAGTGCGTAAAAGTGAGATTTGGTGATGCGTTGGACTTATTTTGCTTGGACATACTTAGGTCCACTTTAATGGTGTTATTTGAGCTACCTTTCATTTGAACTTCTACATTTTTGGATGGTGAATGAGACAATCGTTTTAAGCATAATACTTAGCTACAAATGTCAAATTTTGAACTTCAAATGGTTACTCATTTCTTTCCGAAACAAGGAAGAATTGCCTAGGGTTTCTCGGCCATAAAACCTAATTTTACCAAGTGAGGCTTTAGGTGTGCATTTAGGGTTTATTTATTTTCCTTTTCTCGGCCATAAAATCTAAATGTACACTTTTTACTTTAAAACTCACATTTATATATTGTACTAGTAAGTATTCGAATTTTCTTTGAATTACTTAAACTTTTGATGGTTGAACTGTGATAGTTTCTCTTGGTTTTATTAGGGTTCCTTGGTGATTGAGGGTATCACCCGGAAGAATACTTTGGACGTTCTTTTGTTTAAATAGGTGAGTGTTCCTTGTTTGTTATGTTTTCTTGATTATATGTCTTGTTATGAATGATTGATGACATGTTAAATGCGTTCTATGATTGCCAAAACGAGTTTTCTAGGCGAGTGTGTACTTTATCGTACTCGACCTAAATGAATGTGAAATTTACAATGATTGAATGATTATATGTGCATGAATATAAGCCTGATGGCTGAACTGGGCCCTGCTCTTCGTTACCGATCGACTCGAGCCAGAAGCGGACTCGGTCGGGCAATTTGGTAACCCTGGATGAATGATTGGTATACTCGAGTATTACCTTATTGTCGGGTGGAGTCCGGCCAGCTTTCGAAAGGGGGTGAAATAAAATGAATGAACGAGTGGTAATGCAAATGAAGGGGTTTTACTTACAAAAATACAATTTCAAATGATTGGAGGAATAAGGAAATGAAAGGAGAATAAATGAATGAATGGCTCCATGTGAGTACGTATCCTTTTAATGAATGTATTATTATCGCTTTACATTGTAAATGTTTCTTGAATTATTGGATATCTATGGTTAAAGCACTGGACTTATTGTTTGATTATATGTTTGGAACCTCACTGAGATTTTAGCTCATTCCTTTAACTTTGTTTTCCTTAACAAGGGAAGGCAAGCAAGGACGAGAGCTTTGTATAGACTAACTTAGTCTAGTTTTTTGAATTTTGTAATGGTTCTCGCCCTAGCGTTTGGCATGGGTTGGATGTATGAAGAATTGAGAACCTTTGTATATTTGAGTTTGTACTCTCTTTTGAGATAGAAATGTATATAAGTTTTGCTTTAAGTTTAGGATTGTTATTATACTTGTTCTTGTGGTTTTATTTCGGTTTTCTTGAGGTATGACTGAGTCCCGGCGAGAGGTGGGCAGACGGTCCGTCAAACCCTTTGGTTCGCCTTAGGGGAAAGTAGGGTTGTCACAGTTGGTATCAGAACCTGTATCACGTGGTCTCTGCGCTGAGTGAGTTTGGGCCAAGTGGTGAATAAGTGTGAAGGACTAAGTGCTCTTTGAGCATAAGCTATGAATCATAAATGTTATAGGTTTTAAATCTTTCTCATGGTATCTGAGGACCATAGATAGGTACGTCAGGTAGGAACTTCGATTGTAGATAGTTTACTATTGGGACTGGCCAACTCGAGATGTGAATTATCTTATTTCGAATTCTCATGCCCGAGTACTTGCATTTTGGGAATCTGAACAGGCTATGTTTGGCCAGAATGAGTACAAGAGATCAACGGACGTCTAGTTTGGATAGAAAGTGACGTGAAAGACCGGACGGGGTTATTTAACTGAGACTAGAACGACATATCGCCTTTTCTTTTGATTTGCCCTTGTATTGTTACTACATGACTTTTGTTTGTGGTATGTTAATACCTACATGTGTACTATTGATTGCTTTTGATTATCTGTCTAACATGATATGTCTCTTTGTGTATATGATGTGCTATGTCGTGTATATGCCTCTTGATGTATTTTGTGTGTTAGATCTTGTTATTTTAGTCAATCTACTTCATTTATTTATTAAATTACCTTTTTGAAAGAAAAAAAAAGAGAGAGGAAAAAAAGGTATGGAGGGGAGACGTAGTCGTGGACTTGGTCGTGGCCGTGGAGCTAAGCGAGCCCAGGAATCGAGAGAAGAAAGGAAAACATCAGTCGAGCAAGAACGTGGACCGAGAATCAAAACCGGAGACCAAATGGCAACAGCGATACAACAAATGACAAATATTTTGACACGACTGGTAGATCAACAAGGCCAAATGCCAGTGAATCAACTCCGAAATCTTGAGATAGGCGAGGATAAGGCTCTTGAGAGGTTTCAAAAATTTGTACCTCCGAAATTTGTTGGAGAGCCTGATCCGGACATAGTTGAACAGTGGTTAGAGGCCATGATTAATATTTTCATAGCTTTGAATTACACTGAGCAAAAATAAGTGAACTTTGCGGTGTTCCAATTTGAAGGACTGGCCCGAGCGTGGTGGAATGTTATTAAAGTAAAGTGGGAAGAGAACAGACTGCATGGACATGGGCAAATTTTATAAGAGAATTTAACGAGAAGTACCTCCCACCTTTAGTCCAAGAAAGGAGAGAGGAGGAGTTTATTGGGCTACGCCAGGGAACTCAAAATGTGGTCGAATATGAAACAAAATTTACGAAACTATCCAAGTTTGCTTTTGAATTGGTAGCCACAGAACGACGAAGAGTAAGGCGGTACATACAGGGATTGAATTTGGAAATCCAGGAGGCATTAGCGGCGGTGCAAGTTAATACTTTTACAGAGGCTCTTGAGAATGTTCAAAGAATTGAGGATGCAAAGGCACAGGTAAAAGCTTCTCAAACCCGAAAAAAGGGTGCCTCTGGTAGTGTATTGGAGGAATTTAGTGAAACGATAGCACCTTTTAAAGTGCAAAAAGTGAACCCTTTACCCCGCCCACCATGGACATTAGGGGCGTTGGATTAAAGGTCAACAAAAAGAAATCAAATCGGACATGGGGAGACTTCTCAAGAAAGCCAAAAGCGGGCTTCTCACTTGGTCTGTGGATACTGTCGAAAGGCAAATCACATTGAAAGCGATTGTTGGAGAAAAGGGCGGAAGTGTTTGATCTGTGGAAGTGGTGATCATCAAGTTAGTAACTGCCCAAGGAAACAGTCACGAGAGAGTAGTACTCAACCACTGGAAGGAACCAAAGCAAAACCAGCGAATGAAAAAGGGAACCAAACAAATGTACCGGTAAAGGTTTATGCCTTAGACAACCGACAAGTTCCGGACTCGTCTGAGGCAACTGAAGATAAAATTTCGATGATGAAATTTTTTAAGGGGGAGAGAGTGTGAGAACCCGAAAATGTTCACATTTTTCTAGGCATTATTTTATTTTTGCCTACATTTTTATACTTGCCTTTAAAATATTAAAGTTTCTATGCATTTTTATAAGCAAGTACAGTTTTAAAATCATTTTCCTAATATGAGTCAGTGTACATTAATTTGAAGTGCGTTATAGACGTGGGACCCGCTAGTGCGATATAATTTTGGTGATTAAGTGAGTTTTGTACTAAGTGTTATTATTTTACAAGGTGTTAGGAGATGATTAGAGGTTAGATAAATAGACTAACCATTGGGAGTGAGAAGATAAGCATTAAACATTCAAAGTGCCAAGTGTTACAAACCCATTGGAAGATGGACTTTGACCTAACTTTCACCTTTACTAAAAGCCAATTTTTGACCCAATTTTCTTCCATTTTTCTTGGTCTTGGCCGACCCATTTGAGGAGCAAAACAAGAGAGGAAAGTTCTTCCTTTTCTAGTCTCAATTCTTGCTCAAATCTTGAGTTTCAACCACCCAAATCACAAACTACACCATACAAGTGCTCAACTAGGAAGCTTAAAGGTTTTGGTGGAGTTGTTTTGGAGGAGGAAAGTCTAAGCTACCATTTTTTCTTGAGTTTCCAAGGTATTTTGCCAAGAACCTCCTCTTTACTTCAATTAATTGTTAATTAGTGACTTATAGTTGTTATAGATGTTGTTTTGTAGAAGATTTCATGGGTTGAGCTAGAGTTATGTTAAATTTCAGTTGTAGGATTTCAATTCTGCCCTATTTTGACTAGTGTTATTCGGCCATGATGGAGGCCGAATTGGGCTTAGCTCAAAACATGAAAATTGTTGGTAATTGAGTTAGCTAGCTACCTGTAAAATTTCAACTCAATCAGAGTACTATAGCTTGTAAAATAACTGAAATACCCTTGACTGCCCATGAGCCCTGTTCCGCGGACAGCTTTCTGTTTTCATGGAGATTTCCATTTTTGACCGTGAAAATGCATGATTTAGTTTTGGAGGTCTTCATAATAAATATAGGTATATGTCTTGGCTTCGAAACGCCATAAGATTTGTTTCAATCCAATAAGTGTAGCTTCAGTTGTGGTTGTTATGCCCGAAAGGTGTATTTTATCGCCTATGATTTGTATATGAAATTGTGGTTGTTTTGGAATATGAGTTGGTGTTTGATTGTTGGATGGAAAGTAAAGAAATTAAGGGAAAATGCTGTCCATTTATTTTCTTGTAGTTTGAGTGCATAAAAGTGAGATTTGAAATGTGATTTGGTGATGCGTTGGACTTATTTTGCTTGGACATACTTGGGTCCACTTTAGTTGTGTTATTTGAGCTACCTTTCATTTGAACTTCTACATTTTCGCATGGTGAATGAGGCAACCATTTTAAGCATGATATTTAGCTACAAATGTCAAGTTTTGAACTTCAAATGGTTACTCATTTCTTTCCGAAACAAGGAAGAATTACCTAGGGTTTCTTGGCTGTAAAACCTTATTTTACCAAGCGAGGCTTTAGGTGTGCATTTAGGGTTTATTTATTTTCCTTTTCTCGGCCGTAAAATCTAAATGTACACTTTTTACTTTAAAACTCACATTTATATATTGTACTAGTAAGCATTCGGATTTTCTTTGAATTATTTAAACTTTTGATGGTTGAACTGTGATAGTTTCTCTTGGTTATATTAGGGTTCCTTGGTGATTGAGGGTATAACCCGAAAGAATACTTTGGACGTTCTTTTGTTTAAATAGGTGAGTGTTTTTTGTTTGTTATGTTTTCTTTATTATATGGCTTGTTATAAATGATTGATAACAAGTTGAATGCGTTCTATGATTGCTAAAAAGAGTTTGCTAGGCGAGTGTGTACTTTATCGCACTCAACCTAAATGAATGTGAAATTTACAATGATTGAATGATTATATGTGCATGAATGTAAGCCTGATGGCTGAACTGGGCCCTGCCCTTCATTACCGATCGACTCGAGCCAGAAGCGGAATCGGTCGAGCGATTTGGTAACCTTGGGTGAATGATTGGTATACTCGAGTATTATCTTGTTGTCGGGTGGAGTCCGGCCAATGTCCGGAAGGGGGTGAAATGAAATGAATGAACGAGTGGTAATGTAAATGAAGGGGTTTTACTTACAAAAATGCATTTTCAAATGATTGGAGAAATAAGAAAATGAAAGGAGAATGAATGAATGAATAGCTCCATGTGAGCACCTATCCTTTTAATGAATGTATTATTATCGCTTTACATTGTTAATGTTTCTTGAATTATTGGATATCTATGGTTAAAGCACTGGACTTATTATTTGATTATGTGTCTGGAACCTCACTGAGCTTTTAACTCATTCCTTTAGTTTTGTTTTCCTTAACAGGGAAAGGCGAGTAAGGACGAGAGTTCTGTATAGACTAGCCTAGTCTAGTCCTTTGAATTTTGTAATGGTTCTCGCCTAGCATTTGACATGGGCTGGATGTATGAAGAATTGAGAACCTTTGTATATTTGAGTTTGTACTCACTTTTGAGATAGAAATGTATATAAGTTTTGCTTTAAGTTTAGGATTGTTATTATACTTGTTCCTGTGGTTTTATTCCGATTTTCTTGAGGTATGACTGAGTCTCGGCGAGAGTTGGGCAGACGGTCCGTCAAACCCTTTGGTTTGCCTTAGGGGAGGGTGGAGCTGTCACATTATTCCTAGAGTTATGGATGAACTTTTTATATCTTGTTTGTGATATTTATCTTGTTATTTGATGATATTATTTTGAACAAGTTATTTAGCACTTTTGCTTTTCTAATTATGATTAACCGGCCATTAATTATGATAATTTTAAGATTTTATGTTTGCAATGAGAATTGGAAGTTAACACTAGTTTAAGGAAGTGATAAAGTTAGGGAGTTCACTCACTATAGTAGAGGAGCACCTTTGTGGATTTAGTTATTTGTTTCCTATAATTTCATAGAAGAAATGAACTTGTAAATAATTTCATAACCACGAGAGTAGGTATGGTTTAGTTATAAGTATAATTGATACACTACGAGTGTAGGTTTCATATACATCAGAAAATTACGCCATAACTAGCCAAGATAATAGCGTTCACTTAACAGATAATTTCATTTGCAAGAGTAGTGAGGAATTCCATATCTCTAGGAGTTTTCTATTATTATTTTTATTACTTTTACATTATGTTTGTAGTATATATTTAATTTCTTGCACTTATGATAGTCTAAATAATAAAGAAATTCGAAAAACATCGGTAATTGATAATCTTCTCTGTGGGTTTAACACTTAATACCCTATACTCAATTACGACTTATATACTTCTAAAAAATCACGTGTAGAATATTTAAGAATTTATAAATGTAAAACTTGATTGTGGAATGAGTTTAATTGCTATATTATACTCCGCGCTTGTCAAAAACCTAACTAATCCATTATATTTCAAGAAAGATATCACATGGTCAAGGTATACAAAAACTACCACGAGGTGACCCAATATCAATCATATCTTACAACATATAATTAAGGTGGCTTCTCCTTGTCTGGTAGATACTATACATGATGATCCACCTTCCTTATGTGATGACATATAATTAGACAAATCTGTCTAATGGATTTTCATTGAACACTTGTTAAGGTGTACTTTAGGTATTAGATTTTTAAAATAATAAGATTAATTAGGAAAGGTGTGACGGCCCCACTTCTCCCTAAGGCGAACCAGAGGGTTGGCGAGTCGCCTACCTAACTCTCGCCAGGACTCATGTAAGGAAACCGGCTAAACCCTTTCCACGTATAACTCAAATCAAGACAAAACTCGTCACCCGAACAATCCACACCTTTGAACGACTACAATACTAGGAACACATTAACTTCAGAGATAACATTGCCATTGGACATCTGAACGTTCACTCTTAACTACACCTCCAACTAGTTTAACACATAATTACACTTATACATTACAAACTACAAAATGAAATTATAAAAGTCAAATACATCCATACAAGCCAACATTTAGGGTTTGCACTTTTCCAGTTTCAAGTGGCAACCCAAAACAAAATATACATAGTCCGATTCAAAACAACATTTACGAAAAAAAAAACTAAAGGTAAACTTCAAGTCTCTCGAATGCCAAAACCTGTTAAGGAAAACAAATATCGTGTGGTGAGCTAAAGCTCAGTGGTGCCCCAAAACATGCAATCATATAACACAAATTGTAAATCATAACTTCAAGCTTAAATTCAGCAAGTAGAAAAGCGTATAACAGCACAGAGTAGGATACAGGGCTCTCAGGAGCCATTTTCCACGCGCTTGATCAAAATTAACCGCAGTTGACCCTCCGTCAACTCTCACTATCTAAAGTCCATGTAGATTCATTATTTTTTTCTCAACACGCTCCAACCAACTTACTCCCACCGGGCCCGTTCTTCTCACGAGAGAGTTTGGTATTACTCAAGTATACCTTTTTGTAAACTAGTCGAGGGATTCACCCAACGACGTCACAATTATAAACTAGTCGAGGGATTCACCCAATGACGTCACAACACGCTTTTACCAAGTCAGGATAAGTGGCCCTCCCACCCTAAGGTGTGGTACATTCCCCTGCCTGGTAGATTAGTTGACGAGTCCACGCTCTAGTCAACAATTACAAGATATTCGAGAAAACATTTCAAACAAGTCACCACTCGAAAGGCTAGTGCGATAAAGTACACACTGCCACTTCGATGGTTCAGGAAAACCACTTTCCAATTATCACATAACAAGTCAAGAAAGCACTTTAACACTTTAGTCATAGAACAAGCACGGACACTCACCAAAAGTGAAGTTCAAAAGTCAAACTGGGTATCGAAGTCCACGCCCTCGCTAAACCCTAGAAAACCAAGTTTTAAAAACTATAAGTTTTACTATACAAACTCTTGGTTTATATATAAAATATTATCCGGTATATTAACTAGTTTATTTTCTCGGAATAAATCAATAAATCTCTTAGAATTAAAGCTAATAAAGCGATAAAATATTTCATATGATTTCTTTAAAGCTACTTTTCTTTCTAGAGGTGCAACTAAAACCAAATTAATTCAAATAAGTTTTCTTGCCGAACAAGTTTTCTAAGCCTTTCTTTTTAAAATTATTAAAATCTCATGCTTTTAACAATTTTTCTCAAAACAACTAGCCAGGAAAAATTTGACGAAAAACTTAAAGTTTAGAAGTTAAAACAATTATTTCCTAAAAGTAATAAAGCTAGTTTAAGCAAAGAAAAGAATTAACTAGTTAGCAAGGTTTTAAAAGTCCCGTCATTTAAATTTTAATATTAACGTGCTATTCTCAACCTCTATAACTTGATATTAAGATAAAATAATTCCACAAAGCTTGATTTAAAAGTACTCAAATTCAACAGACCAAAACGGACTTCACGATTTCAATTCATTTGCACATTGTATTCCGAGTTGCCAAAATAGCCAAATCACAATTCAAACATCAATTTCACTAGGGTTTCATCAATCATTAGCCCTAGGTCTCAACAGATTCAATTCCAAACAAAATTCGACAAAGGAAGTCCAAGGTATCAAAACAATTCCAAATCACAAACCATGGACCTTCCAAATACATATCAGCCAACCACTTGAACAAATTCACCAAAAATTAAACTCTTGCAAAAATTACTCAAATGGCCAAGAGCTTCATCAATCATTAGCTCTTGGCATCAAACAATCATTTCATACTTTATTATTTAAACTATTAAAATCAAGTTTGACCTTAATATAAAAATTTAACATGAATTAGGATAAGAAACATTTAATTGTAACCAATGTTTTGTGTAAACTATGAATACAAACCAGTCTTAACTATCACAGCTTTTAAGCAATCCCTTAGCTATGTATATATCGGTCCAATGTTTGCCGTTTCACTCAAGTTCCGCCTTCCAAGTTTTTATATCCCAACTAGATGTGTTAACCACGTTCATTGAACTACAAATGAGCCTTGTACAGCACACAAAAGATTGTGCAACTCACTTAGAGGAAAAGAAAACTGATCAATCCATTTTTCTCTCTCTCGGCTGTAAAATAATGCACTACATAGTTCAAAGCTTTTGTTCATTAAAAAAAACCATATGTAAGAGTTGGTTACTAAACTACGGAGTATCCCCAGCAAACACACAAGATGGCAGCCAAGGAACGAAAAAAAAATCTGAACAACACTAGTCCTGCTCTCAAACTCCCTTGCTCGGCATTTTTTCCAAAATTATAGCAGCAGTTTTTAACACAATTTTTCTCTCTAATAATCTCTTCAGTTCATGCTCAACTCATCCATGCATGTTTAGACCAAGCTCTTATACAACATATATCACAGTTTAACATAGATAATCAAGACCAAAAATCATGAAAACAGCTAGGAATCTGTCCATTTCTCTCTCGGATAGCCTGGAAAATTTTGCAGCAGAAAACTTCCTTCGGTTTCGATCCAAAATCCAACCTTTTCCCAAGTTTTCTTCAACTAAACCTCCCAAACATTAAAGACCCACGTATCACATGCAAAATCTACCATTAGTTTCCTTTTTTTTTTTTCAACAATAACAGGCGGCAACTCAGCCTGCAGGCTCTCGGCCACATTTTCAGTTTCTTTTCTTTCTTTTTTTTTTTCTTCTTCCACGACTCAATTCAGCTACATGCACAGGGGTGGAGCCAGAAAAAAATTTTAGTGGGGGCAAAAATAACACCAAAATTTTTTATCTACTCTTTTTCTAATTTTTTAAGCAAAAAAATAATAAATTCACCAACAAGTACAAATGGGGGAAGAAAGAAGAGCCGTCGGTTGTGAAGGGAAAATGGGGACCAGAGGAGGAAAGGGAATTGGGGAGTGGGGACCAAAACAAAAGACTGATATAATTGGTACTTGGCTCTGTTGGGAAAAAAATGGAAGACCAGGGGAGGAAAGTGAATAATATAAATTTTGTGACCTATTTTTCACATTGTTCTAAAAAAACTCTGGAGACACCTTTACAATTATATCAAAATTGTATAACTATTATACAAATTTGAGGGGAGGCAGTGCCCTCACCTTAAATCCGCCCTGTACATGCATGATCAAAATAATCAGCTATCTATCAGTTTTGATCCAAACCAAGTGCGGATAACATCAAAAGTCATCATCCAACCAGAAAATTCATTCGATCCTTCTCGGTTAGCTTGCATGCAAGTAGATTTTGTATCCTTTCAATTTTCTTGCTTAATCAAGGCGGATTAACCTCATGCAAAGCTTAATCATCCAGTTTTTGGTTAACTGAACACACATATAAACTCAGATTATCACAATTGGCCAACTAAAGCTGCAAATTTCCAGCTTACACACTCGGCAACTCCAATTCCTTCACAATCAGATTTTTTTTTTTGTGACTTAATTTATCATCCAACCGCACAACCACCACATGCATGCTTATAATCAACATCATCTACCTCTAAACGACTAGTCTGGGTCCAGAACTTACCTCAGCTTGAAGCTCAACACACACGACTAGCAACTGAAATATTTCTCTCCTCTCGGCAGTCCAGAAATGCAGCCCGCTAGCTCTCCCTCTCCCTTGCTCAAGCTTGCGACTAAAATGGAGGAAATTTGGCTCTCGGTCTCTTCACCAGCTCACGGTTGAAATGGGGAAAATCAGCAGGTCTCACTTTTTTTTTATAGCTAGCGGACAGGAAGAAAGGAAAATGAAGAACTCGGCTCCCTCTCTCTCTCACTCCACTCTCGGCTCACGGCAGGAGGAAGGAATAGGATTGGAGTGTTGTTGTGGTGGAATGCAGTTGATATAGTGGAGTGTGTGTGTAGTGGAATGTATATAATGGAGTGTTTTAAGTGGCTAAGTCGGCATTAGGAATGGTAGGTGCTGGAATGAAAAGTGGAAGAATGGAACCGGCAGAAATTGGAAGTGTTTGGAATGGAAGCTTGTTCACGAATTGTTCCATGGCTGCATGGTAAATTTTGAGATGGAGAAAGGCTATTTCGGTCTTTTAACAACTTGTTCGTCCTTCCACTTAAGCTCTCATTCGTAAACTAACTCCAAAATCTTACCCCAAATGAAATTCGATAGCCTACTAGTGTACTAAACTCGTGAGAATTCAATTATCGAAATTTTAACGTCCTAAGCGCAGTTATAAGGAATTTGACCCAAATTTCGTCTTAGTTCTAGGTTCCCGTTGTCACTTAACGTTAATAACACTTAAAATTTAGCTATCGAAATTCAAAGAATTAATATTAAAGCAATAAAATACTCTACGTCAAGAAATATTAACTTAACTTGGAAAAAATTCAAATAATCTAATATTTTGCACAATTAACTTATTTGCAACCTTAAAAATTGTTTTTACATACTTATTTAAGAACCAACGATAGTAAAGGTTATTAGGAGTCTAAAATGCAAATGCGACATGTATATATATATATATATATATATATATATCTATATATATATATATATCTATATATATATATATATATTTCCAAGGTTCTCACAAAAGGTATACAAATATAATAAGATAATAATTATTAGTGTGTGTATACATGATATGTTAAGTGGAATTTAAATGTGCTGACAAATACCCATTGAACACTCGTTAGAAAAACTCTAATTAAAACTGATACGCTTTCATTATTTAATGACGTACATTAAATAATTGTGCCCTAAGTTTAACATTCGTGTTTTCTCAGGCATAGGATTCAAACGAATAGACAGCATTTAAGTACAAAAGAAAAGCTCATCTTATTTTCGTACATAACATTTTAGTAACACTACAAAATACAGTAATTATTTATGGATAATTGCCAAAGACACACTTCACATAAATTTGCTTAAGACTGTCTTAACTACACTCTCAGAGACTATACGATTTGTTTTTTCAGTCGGATGGAATGAGTCCCAAAACACATATTTGTTTGCATCCGTACAAGTGAATGGATTGTATCTGTCACATGCATAGCCCATCTCAAACATTCCTGTGGCACAGCATGCCACCGAAGCGACTTCGAAACCTACAAATTTAATAAGAAAATAATATTTTAGAAATATTGTAATTTAACATTTAAGTAGAGATCATTGAGTTGGCCAAACTATAATAAAACCTAAGCTACATTTGATAACTAAATTGCCAATAAGAAGAAAAAATTGGCATTTAATGTGTTGAAAATAGCTTGAAGAGGTACTTGACCCAAAAAGCCATTATTGGTTTATTTAAGAAATATTAACAAAGTTTGTAGCTCAATTCGGTTGCTTAGGAGTTAAGACTCCCAAATGCAAAACTATAAATAAATAAACTAATATAACAAATCACTGGGATTAGTTCGATGATCAAGGAAAGGTTTTTAGAATTCTTCTCGATATCAAATTCAGAGTTTAAATTCTATACCTGACAGTTGGGGATAGAAAGAGTATGGAGATGAGAGAGGCAGGAGGGTAAAAGAGAAAGAAAAAAAAGAAGAAGAAGAAGAAAAACTATAAACTAGTACAACACACAAGGACACTATACATAGCTAATTTTGACCATCTTATTTTAAGATCGTTTGTAGTATTCAAAATTTGCCTTGATTTAGTACCGTTTTCCAGCTTGCACAGAGAACCGTGTAATCACACACTGTTCATTCTTCCAAATTTTAATCGTTACAATACAAAATTCAAATGAGATGATCTCAACCATAATTTATTTCCGGCAATTATATCTGACAACTGTTGAGCAACATAACCTGGTTTGTACGGGGGCGGACCGAGGGTAAGGGCAGCCCCTTCCCCGCTCCCAAGTTTTAGAAAATCCAATTTTGCTACTATAAAAATTGAAAATTTTAAAAATTCACTTTAGAAATTTAAACTTTAACCGTAACAAAATTTTACGTTATATATTTAGATTTAAATATGCTAATATTCCTCATTGCAAAATTTTTAGGTCCGTCTATGGATTGTGTTGTGTTCAGTTTAGGATACAATATAGACCTCCATTACTAGAAAAAAGAAAAACGTAAAAAATTCCTTCACCGGGATAGATTTTCTGTTGCAAGACACATCCTACATCAATTGCTTAAGCTGACTACGGTCCTTGTTACTCTGACTTGATCCTCCAATTAGTACTTTTTGGCACAAGGCTAATGTTCCCTTGACCGTTAGCCTAAATATATATACTCATAATTAGTTACGAGTCAGGCAATTTTATGTGAAAACTTATCTAGTATCAGCTGGAATTTAAAGAAAACGAGCATTAATCTTTCATACAAAATATGCGTGGATCTAAACTCATTATCACATGAAATAAAATGTCCTAGAATTTTCAAAAGTAAATATGTGTTAGAAACTTAAGACTTTTCTTCAAAAAATAGATAAATGTAGACTACTATTCTAATAACACTTCACAATTTAATCTTACAAAAGAAATCAGAAAATACAGTAATGAAGTTTTTAATAAGTAAAATGCATAGTTAATCTTACCATAAGCGGAAGGTCTGCTAATGATATTTAGCATAGCGTAGTAAGGATTGGAGAAAACCAATTGAATCCCTGGCAATTGCGTGTTCAGATTTGACACCAATCCGTTCAATTTTGCGTTGAAACTAACTGCCACATTATTGTAACTCTGCACACACCCTTCTCCATTTGGTATATTTGTTGTTCTTTCCAATGGCATACATCCCATTGGAGGAAGCCCTCCAAGAGAAATCTTTCTTGCTCCAAGATGGTAAAGGTTGGTTACGAAGTTTTTGGCAATTCCAGCCAAGAAATTTTGATATTGATCTATTGTGTATTGAGATCTCCTATCTGAAAGTGCATAGTAATTCTCAAGAAAGTCATTTGTTCCAATGCTGATAATATATAACGCCTCACTAATTGTGTAATTGGCCTTTTGTTCACTGAGGTAGGCCTTTAGTCTCTTTTGGTACTCTTTGTAGTACTCCAATTCTTTCCAAAATGGTATTACACCCTGCAATTGGTATCCAAAAAACGTTTAAATGTCACTTCTTATTTTGTTTTTCAGTTTTGTAATATTCGTGCTATTCTCGCTTCTTGTAAATTTTGCAAAAGCTGATTACTGAGAAATGATTTTGAAAATTTCAGATTTTTTTTTAATATGTCAAATATTCTTGTTGCTTGTGGGGTTCTTAGAAAAGCTGTAAATTTTGATTGTTGATGGGAAATCAAGAAACCTAATATCGTCAACATATTTTGTCATCAAATCATTTATCTCATAAATTTGTTAATGATTTAATTGATATTCTTGTGGTTTTCTTTGTAAACTAAATTTAGCTTATGTAAACATTTTAGTGACACGGAAAAGGCTCACTAAGTTCTTTGAAAGTCTAAGATTTGAATAAGTTTTACCTACCAAAAAGCAAAAGAGAGCGAAATATATATATATATATATATATATAATAAAATTAGCTGATTTTTCTATTGTATATGTATAAATGAGAACTTTTAATAAACAAAGGGACTTACTAGGACATCAGATGTGAGATTGTCATACCCAGTTGCTGCCGAAGCAAAACTGACCCCAATTGCAAAGTCTGATATGCTGTATTTGGGATCCAAATATGCAGGAACAATAGGCCTTAGACCAAAGGCCTCAGATATGAAATCAGTCGGAATTTTACCATTCGAAAAACGTCCTGTTGGCTGGCCACCGGAAAAATCTCGACCATATGGCTCAAAATTACTCCTAGCAACTGTTGGGATTTGATTGTTGTTTCCAGAATCAACAGATGAGTCTCCAAAGACTATAATGGCCGGAATTTTTGCACTAGTTTGAACAATCAAGAAATGAATCACAAATAGCCATGAAACCCAAATACCTGCCATCTTTTATCCACTTGATTTTTCTGGCTATGAAAGTAAGGTTTTGATGGATATATATAAGGGTTTTAAGCAAGGAACTTTAAGCAATGAATTTAACTAAGTTAAAAAAAAAAAAAAAAGAATTGAACTAAGTTTTGGGGCTTTAATTGCTAGTGATCAATTTTCAGATAGTCATGTGAACAAAGACTTTGAGAGGAATAGGACGGATATCTAATTCAGAAGCTTAGTTATTCGTTGGCCATTGGTCAATCCAAATAAAGAATATTGTTGAATCAATGAAAGAAAGGGGTCCATTTCTGGATGCCACAGAATTGATTAAATTAGTAATGAGGCAGTTTGGAGGATAATTAATTGTAGTACTTTACAACTACCAGTATCTAATGTTTCTTCCAACCGGTTTGATTGATTGTCTAGCGCACCGTGCTGTCCCACCTTTTATATTGTCTGTTGATTTTTAAGCTTTTCTATGTTGGAAATAGGATATATTACATGCTAACACAAGTTAGATCAATTAGTAAAAACGGGATTACTTGTTCTCATAAAATGCCGTATGTTCGAATCCCATTGTAAACGTGAGAGCTGTGTTGATGGACAATCCATAAGAACTCTGGTAAATGACTTGTGATTTTGAAAGTATGTCCTCACTTGTGGTGATGACTAGAACTCAATCCACCCAAATTTTTTTTAAAAAAAATATATTAGACATATTATGTCAAATTTGTGCCCGATCATGCTTATATATACCTTTTACCATTTCACCAAATTTTTCCTTTAATTTTTCTTGAATAAACTATCATGAAATACATGTGATATGTGCCACGCTTTTCGAGAGTCATTTAAGGACAGTACCTTCGATGATATTAATGTTTAAATCACCAGGTAAGAAGGGATGTCGGATTTGAAAAAGAAAAGAAAAGAAAAGAAAAGTATCTAGAATTTTCTGGCTATTTCATTGGTAGAGTAGCTCTAGTAATTTTTTGTAATAGTATAATTAACAATGCAACCCAAAATATGGTTTGCTACATTAATCAAGCACATTTTGATTATTTGTCGTCCACATTTTTTCCCTATAGAAACAAACCTATTAATTTATTTTGGATTCCTCATATTGTTGATTATTCTAAATTGTTTAGCAACAATAGTGCAAAAAATCTGACTGCACAAACGAACTTTCAATAGCAACATTAAAAAAAAAGTACAGAGTGAATCGAAAATAGCCAGACAATAAAACAAGAATTAAATTTGTACTGTACTTATTTTTCCTTTTCCAGAAGGGAAGAATGAGGCGGAATCATTATCAAAAAAAAAAGAATGAGGCAGAAGGATGTGCCTGTACGATGTGACTGCATTGGCATGTACGATGTGACTGCATTGGCACGAGAGTTTCCATAACAGTTGGGCATTAAAGGCTTCTCCAACTAAACTGGAGGTGAATTCAGTGACCTCTTTATGACGTTTGAGATATTCACATATCATAGTGCATTGAAAAGCATTTTTATAACTCGGGTTTTGGGTCAATTGAGGTAAATTCTGCAGTGTATTCACATATTTCAAAGACAGGTGTGGAAAGTAAATTATATGGCAAAGAAGCAGGCACGTGAAAAGGTAAAGAATATGTCAAAGAAACTGACATGTACGGATGATGAAAGGAATATGTTTACAAAAGCAAATGGTGACCTATAACAGGCACGGGCCGGTTTGGAAATGTTGTGTATGGCAGAAACTGAAAATGTATTGGGGTGTCACGGAATTAACATATATATAATGGGTCTAGAAATAAAACACCGAAGAGGAAGCGTAAGCAGTACTAAACACAGCCATGCTTGGTTTTGAAGCAACATATGGACATTATTAAATAACGAGTTGAGAGCCTTTAAAAAGTGAAACTTAAGAAAATAAATGTTTGAAACATTAAGTTTTTTAATTATGTAATCTATTTTGATTATCGCTGTTCTAATATATAGTCATTTGGAGGATTTCTAGAGCTGAAGTACTAAATTCTTTTTGGACTTTTAATAAATTTGAGTTATTTTTCTTTTGGTTTCTCATTTTTCTAACTGGGTTCATGGGAAGACAGATTGTTGCATGTTTCATATTTAATTGAATACAAATATCTCTACTTTACATAAAGCGTCCAAGACTGAGGAATAATGGATTCCAATTAATTCTCCCGATTATGGGTATTACATCAACAAAATACTATCTATTTATGGGCATTTTACTCTGAATAATTACAATTATGTAAAATAAATAAATGTTTATAACTAAAATTGAAAAACTGTTACACTAATATTTTTGTGAAAGGTAAACTGATTATCCTGTATTTAGCATAAACTGATTTTGAAAGTAAAAAATAAATTGCCCATAACATACTTGCTCTTTATAATTTTTTTTGCATTATATCAACAAAATACTAGCTATTTATGGACATTTAACTCTGAATCATTACATTTATGTAAAATACATAAATGTTTGTAACTAAAATTGAAAAAGTGTTACACTAATATTTTTACAAAAAGGAAACTAGTAAATTTTGTATTTAACAATTTTTAAATATGTGAAAGTAAAAAAGTTTTTGCCCATAACATACCAGCTCTTTATGAGTTTTTTGCATTACATCAACAAAATACTAACTATTTATGGGTATTTTACTCTGAATCATTATATTTATGTAAAATACATAAATGTTTGTAACTAAAATTGAAAAAGTATTATACTTATATTTTTACCAAAGGGAAACTGGTAGATTTTGTATTTAACAAAATTTAAATATGTGAAAGTAAAAAAGATTGCGTCCATAACATACCAGCTCTTTATGAATTTTTTGCATTACATTAACAAAATACTAGCTATTTATGGGTATTTTATTCTGAATCACTATATTTATGTAAAATAAATAAATGTTTGTAACTAAAATTGAAAAGGTGTTATACTTATATTTTTACGAAAGAGAAACTGGTAAAATTTGTATTTAACATAAATTAAATATGTTAAAACAACATTACAGGTGATTTTATTAGTTACTTAATTTGTTGGTAAGAAACAAGGTTTTTTTTTTTTGCAAAATTTGTTCATTAGATTTTTTCAAATAATTAGGATATAAGGTAAATTTTCACAATCTTTTATTAGCAATAGACCCCAATTTCTTCCTAAGCAGTGACGAAATCAAGATTTTTTCATTGGAGGGGGGCCAAAATGATTGACAAATAAAATTATTTTAATATGTTATATTCAAAATAATTTTCATCTATTTAAATATATGGCATCCTAAAATATCAAATATTAACTTTAATTATAAAGGTATGTCTATTTAATAAATATGTAATATAGTCATAACAAAAATTAAGACAAGAAATAACATTTGATTAAATATTTTATAGAAAAAAATGCACTTTTCATCCTCAAAGTTTCACCCCAAACATATAGCATCCTCAAAGTTTCGTAATTTTGGCCAATTAAGGACAATTGACGGGAAATAAAGAATTGATCGTTAGAACCAACGATTTTACCCAACAAAAAATGGGTAAAATCGAATAGAGCCATTTTTAATGGAACAAGTGCAACGGACAAAAAGCTCAATTCTTCACCTTCTTCGCTCTGCCTTTATGCAGCCCCAAAGTTTTTTTGCCAATCTCTGGAGTTTTAACGACCGTTATACAACTTTCAAAACAAATAAATTCATTCTAAATTTTTATTTGGGATTATTTCATAAACCAAATTGCGATCACTTTGTGTAAAGTATCACTTTCCCATAAAAGACCAGTTCTTTATGATTTTCCTTCATTATTAGAACAGGGTACCCATTTTTTTATAACTAAATTTATTTATCGAATAAAATAAAAATAAATTTATTTTCTAATAAAAGACCAGCTCTTTATGATTTTCCTCCATTATAAGAACAGAGTACCCATTTTTTCATAAATAAATTTATTTATCAGATAAAATACAAAATAAATCTATTTTTTAATAAAAGACCAGCTCTTTATGACTTTCCTCCATTATAAGAACAGAGTACCCATTTTTCCATAAATAAATTTATTTATCGGATAAAATAAAAATAAACCCGTTTTTCAATAAAAGACTGGCTCTTTATGACTTTCCTCCATTTTAAGAACAGAGCATCCATTTTTCCATAAACAAATTTATTTATCAAATAAAATAAAAATAAACCCATTTTTTCAATAAAACACCAGGTCTTTATGACTTTCTTCCATCATAAGAACAGAGTACCCATTTTGAAAGTAAAAAGGAATTTGTTTATCGGATAAAATAAAAATAAACTCATTTTTCAATAAAACACCAACTCTTTATGACTTTTTTCCATTATAAGAAAAGAGTGCCCATTTTGTCATAAATAAGTAACTTCTTTAATTAGAAACCATCGACCCCTTGCCAAAGACGATCAAATGCAACTAAATGATTTTCTTGCAAGAAAGTTGCCAAAAGCAGCTTTGTGACTGTAGTTGCTACTTTTTTTTTCAACCATTTTTCAACGGTACAAAGCACAAAGATACTCAAAGCCAAAAGCCAAAAGCCAATATCTTTTTTCCCTAAACAGCAATTCTACAGCTAATAGCCAAAAGAAAAATGAAAAATGTCGAGAGCTCAATTGCCAACAAAGCTCTTCTTCGCAGCAGCATGTTGGGCCAACCACAGCATTCGCACGTATTTTCCTACAGCTCGTCCTGCAAAAGGATGGAAGTAAGAGAGTTAAAACAATTGAAATTTCTGATAACAAATCATCATGGTTAACTCAGCACTGAAGGATCAGACAAAGCCCTTACTTTAACATTTTCCTTAGCTGCGGCAGTAACATCTTCCTTTGTTTCTGATTTGGCGTCTGCATCATCATCATCGCCTTCCTCAGCCTAAAAGAACAAGTTTTTCCCATTAAGAAAGTGCACGTAATAAGAACATATCATAGATAAAATCTGGAGCAAAAAGAGTCTCTTTTGAGAACAACATTTTAGTCAGGAACTTACATCAGAATCGACTAGGTCATCCTTTGCTTCCTGAAACAAAATCAGACAGGAGTTTGAGATATAAGTTGTCTCTTCATAATCAAATGATCACTGTTCAAATAATGCAGTATAAAGGAAGTCCAAAGTCCAAACTATACAGAAATGGAATTCAAATGTACTCAAGACATCATGCAACAGAGGAGAATTAATGAAAAGTACCTCCTCCTCTCTCTTCTTTTCTGCCTCATCAAAAGCAACTTTTTCAGCCTACAACATGAACATTTTCATGTGTCAACAAGCAGACGAAAGTAATTTAAACCTTTTATTTTTTGTGCATCGCTTAGGGAAAAAAAATTCCACATACATCCTTATGCTTGCCCCATGTCTCTTCAGCCAACTTCTTAGCATATTCAAGATCATCAGATACCAATACATTGTCAAATAGAGTTCCAGATTTCACTTGAAAAGATACCAATATATTGTCAAATAGAGTTTTTCTTGCGATTGTTAAATTGACCAAAAATGCAAGAAAAAGGCAATTGACAAAATAGAGTTGAAAATAACCAGAAAAAGAGAAAAAAAAAAAGGTACTTTAACCTGTAATGGTACATTATTCAAAGGCCAACATCCCAAGGTTGCTCCTAAGGGAAGTGACGGGATTTGCAATAGATCCTTTCAAGTAGGAGCTTCGGCTGTGGACTTTGTTCAAAGACCCATTTTGCTTGGGTATTCTCCCAGGCTTTTGTGATGAACTGCTTTTCAACTCTCGGATTGGAGATGTAGCTATATTAGTATTGGGAATTGCAGGACTGACGTCATCAAAGCTAAAATTTTTCCTGAGGCCACTATCAGGCGTCCATCCCTTTTCTGCTTCATTAAAGAATCCCTTGGGGAGCATATATGCACCAAAATTCCCATAATTATTGGTTCGAAAACTAACAGATCCGCCCAGTTTTGACGAACTATTAAGAGTTGAACGTATTGGTGAAGTCATTACATTATTTGTTCCTTGAACAGAGGAAGAAATGACAGGCGGAACTAATAAACCGGTCAATATAGGTCCCTGTTCTCTTGCATCATTGGAGTTAGCTGGAAAACCACCTGCATTACTAGGAAGCACCCCATTTTCATGAAGCTTTCCATTTTTCAGTTGCTGCTGTATGACATCAGGCAATAATTCTATGCTCTTCTCCTGTAGAACCACAACTATGTATTTAGAAAAGCTAAATCCCTCACCCGAAGTTCCAAAGACATTTATTTCTACAACTTAAATTAACATGGCAGTAATAGGAAATAAGACATGCTCCATAGGACCAAAGAAGAGAAGGAAAATATGGTTGGAGTATCCAAGTGTAACTTTTCTTATTCTTCACCTGTTTGGAAGACCCCAGTTTCATTTTATTGCACAAAAATTAACTCTGGATAGAAACTTTATTGAGCCCATGGCATCATATCTCCAGCAAATATTTGAACTACAACTAAACTAAATTTACTTAGAATCTCACAGATATAAGCGCCCAACTTTGCAATGTCATTTGAACTATCAAAACACCTGCATAATTTTCAGAAGAAAAGAAGCAAAGAAACCATTTAAAATTTGGAAATACTTACAACTAATGCAGATCTCCAGTGACTTGTGGATCTCATCCTGACTAAAATTTCTTCTTGGGCAGAACTTTTCACAATGTACTCTTGCTCTATATTCATGAGCTTCCGATCAACTTCATATGCTTCAATGTATCGATATCGCTGAAACATAAAAAGGAGACAATAACCATTAACAGAGCTAGCAACTCAGAAAATGCGAGGGCTTATTTGCTAAGATTGAATGTCAAAAGCAGAATTACACTTCAATCCCAACAGAAAAAAGCTAGCAATAGGGACAATCAAACAAGCTTTCCTTTACTCAGACTAAAAAGGAGCATAGTTCCTGAAAAAATGTGGTCATTATCCCAAGACATGTTGGCTGAGCATTTACACATGGTATTAACTTATCTAACCATACAACTATATTATACCTGCAATTAAAAGTACTCAATGCCCACATTTCTCCAAACATATCCAAGACTATTTTCCTAAAGTCCAAAATGCAACAGTTATTACATAAATTACTCTTACAAATTCCATTTTGATGAAATAACTTCTATGACTTCAAGAGACATCAAATAATTAACAAATTGAAATACATATAGAACACCATTAGAACCACACAGCGTAATTAACACAATAGCTGAGCTTTTTAAGCCCCAACAAACCAAGCATCAAAATACATTTATTTGGTTGATTGCAAAATCATTTTCACCAACATTTGCACAAGAGATAGAAAGAAAGAAAATAACATGCAATAGATGTACAAGCAAAATACCTGCAAATAGAACACTACTCCAACTGAGATGCCCATTCACTCTAATCCACTGAAGTATAAGCCTACAATTTCAAAAAGTTTATCTCGCGATTGTTAAATTGACCAAAAATGCAAGAAAAAGGCAATCGACAAAACAGAGATGAAAATAACATATTAAAAAACCTACACCATCGCTTTTCCTTAAAGTCTGCCATTGCATCGGAAGGGTCTTTAAAATGTGTCCATGATTGTATAAATTCAGATCTGGATGCTAGAGAGGAAGAGGGGAACCATATGTCTACGGGAAACTGAAAATTGATAGAGAGGGAAAGAGAGATAGAAGGAGAAAGGTGCAGGGAAGGTTGCGATTGAACTTTCGAGGGCTTTGATCTGAGAACAATATTTGGGAAAGTAGCCTTGCAAGTATGGAAGGCTTGGAATTCATGTGGTTCTAGGCTTGACAAGTGCTGTGGCGGGAATGGTTAAAAAATTTTCAATGCGCGGCTCTGCTAAAAATTGGAAGGGAGCAAAATTTTGAAATTTTCACAAAAAAGCACCCATGATTTCTCACCAATAACATAGAAACTTTGACCCACTAGAATCAGTATTTGGAGGGAAGCTTTCCCGCGCTCCTTTTGGCCCATTAGAATCAGTATATGATGGCTCCAATTTTTGGTGAAGTATTGTCCTTTTCCTTGCTATAAACCTCTTAAGAGCGTCAAACTTTCTATTTCTTGCTAAAGTTGTTGTCGCTAATACCCTTTTTTGTTATAGTGAACGGAGGAAAATTATAAAGAACTGGTATTTTATTGAAAAATATATTTATTTTTTCATCCGATAAAATAAATTTATTTATGAAAAAATGGATACTCTGTTCTTATAATAGAGGAAAACTATAAAGAGCTTGTTACTCCGTTTGGATTAGCTGTTTTTGGGGATGTTTTTGAAAAACTTTGCTGTAGCAGAGTTTTTAGAGTATATTTTGAAATATTTTTAAAAAATATTTTGGAATATTTTTTATTGGCACTTTATTTTGAGATATTTGGTAAAATTTTAAAAAATTTTAAATTAATTTTTAGATTATCTTTTAGAGTACTTTGTTATAACTTTTATTGTATTTGAAAAACTAGTTTTTGAAAAACACTCCAAAAATAGGAGATCCAAACAGAGCCTGTGTTTTATTGAAAAACGGGTTCATTTTTATTTTATTCGATAAATAATATTTTTTTTTAGAAAAATGGGTACTATATTCTTATAATGAAGGAAAGTCATAAAGAACTGGTTTTTTATTGAAAAAAGAGTTTATTTTTATTTTATTCGATAAACAAATTTATTTATGGCAAAATGGATACTCTTTTCTTATAAGGGAGGAAAGCCATAAAGAGCTGATGTTTTATTGAGAAATGGGTTTATTTTTATTTTTTTGATAAATAAATTTTTTTATCCGATAAATAAATTTGTTTATGGCAAAATGGGTACACGGTTCTTATAATAGAGGAAAGGCATAAAGAGTTAGGATTTTATTGAAAAATGGGTTTATTTTTATTTTATCTGATAAATAATTTTTTTTTAGAAAAATAGGTACTCTATTCTTATAATGGAGAAAAGTCATAAAGAATTCATTTTTTTATTGGAAAACGGGTTTATTACAATTTTATTCCAACCAACTGTGACCCATTTTCCCACTAACCTAAGTTAGACGGGGCTAAATCATTGAGTTTGTTAATCGCAATCAAAATTAACATAGAAGCAGCTGACTCAAATCACTCAATCCTTTATGGCTTATACCAAATGAATACTAGGAAGCTTATTTGAAATAATAATAAAATATTTTATAAATGATTAAAATTTAGTACATTAGTTAGTAAGTACTCGTAACACACTTGTATAATGCATGATTATATGTATAATTTAATATTCTTTTGTACTTATATATTTTAAAATATTTTGTGAAAAATATTTTGACCTTTCACATAACCTTAGAAAATAATAAAATTTTATCGTATTATAAAATAATAATTTTATCTTATTATATTCATAGGTGTTAAGTTATAAAAATTGTGATATAGAAACAAGTGATATTCTACATGTAACTAGGAAGATTTGTTGTTATTATTATCCAAACTTTCAAGCTTTTCAAAAATTGAAAATGATTACAAACTTACGTTTCTACAATTAGTATAATTTGTTAATTATCCAAAATTCTAGCAAAAGGCAAGCAAATGCAACTTGTAATCAATCCATTCTGATGCATGTAAAAATAAGGTAGCGTTGTGCAAATAAATAAAAAAATCCACTTTATATAGTTCGTTGTGACAACCAGACTTATCCCCACTTTTGTTTGAGTTTTGATTACAATGGATATAACCTATTCCCTCCAAACCCCAAATTTTGAATCATAAAATTCAACCAACACATGCTCAAACTCTCAGGCTCGGTCATACAAGGACAACTAGTGTGAATATCCGTGCTACGCACGGTGCTTACATTATTAAAATAAATTAAAAAATTATACCATTTTAATTTGAAAAAAGTTAAAAAAATTATACCAACATAATTAAAATTTAAGATTTATCTAACAATAGTTCAAAGTATGAAAAAAACTGTAAATCATTCAAGAATTGTGTTTGTACAAAAGATGGATCTTAAAATAATAATAATAATTTATATTAGAAAATGAATGATATATGGATAGAAATAAATGTAATTGCATGTTTTTTTATTTTAAAATGAAATACTTACCAATATTATGCATTCGATTTGATAATCGTATATATATATATGCATTATGAGAATATATATATATATATATGTATATGTGTGTGTGTGTGTGTGTGAATTAACTATCTTTGAATTAATTTTTATTAAAAAAATTATTTATTTTTAATGCCTTTATAATTTGTGAATGATTGTGAGAGTAAAATATATTATGACAATAAGATACGTTGAATTGTGAAAATTGTAATTTAAACAGGTTCCTAAATTTTGGATATTTGACTTTCGTAGTTGCGAATTTCTTAAATTAACGGTTAGTTATTACTCTAAGTGATATGATAAGTGTCAGTAATAAATGTGAGATGTGAATTGGAATTTGCAGATATAATTTTACAGGGGTGGTTATTATCCGTTAGTTAAAGTTTAGGAGTTTGAATTTTATGGGGTAGTGGAAAAAACATGAGGGAAATGTGGAAAAAAATATAAGCATGATTATAGGATTTGTAGGGCCGGTTACATGATTAGTTAAGAGATAAATATTTTTTAATTATAAAAATGTAAAATTCTATTAAAATAGCATTCAGACTTTTGATAATTTTGGAAGCTCCTTATCCAAAACCCCATCAGCAATACATATAGATATAGATACTAAACGATAGTTATGATAGCGAAATAGTTTTTACCTGATATAACATGTTGTTGCACTTTTAGCGATCATTTGATTTATTGTTGGACCTGTTCACCTAAATAAAATAACACCTAAAATTATGGAAGTAAGTTTCCTATCTAAAATAGTAAGTTAAGTGTAATAGATTAGTAACTTTTATACCTCAAAGGTAAATTGGAATAAATATTAAACTTAATTTTTAAATAAATAGATTACTACTTGATATCCCAAACTTACTTTTAAAAGAGTAAGTTTAGTTCAAATAACAGTAAGTTTTTATACATAAATAGTAATTCTTACTAATAACATGGCAATAAAAATGATTAAGGATCAAAATTTACCATTTTTTGGAATGCATGTACAATTTTTACATTAAAACCTTATCTCAAAGTAGTATTAGGAAGTTTATTTGAAATAATGATAAGATGTTTTTATTAATGATTAAAACTTAGTATCTTAGTTAGTAAGCACTCATAATATACCTTAGTAAGTTTAATTCAAGTAATAGTAAGTTTTTATACATAAATAGTAATTATTACTGATAACATGGCAAATTTGATTAATAATCAAGATTTATTGATTTATGGGACGCATGCACTATTTTACTTTAAAACTTATCTCAAACTAGTATTAGAAAGTTTATTTGAAATAACGATAAGATGTTTTATTAATGATTAAAGCTTAGTACCTTAGTTAGTAAGTACTCATAATATACTCGTATAATACATGATTATAGGTATAATTTAAAATTTTTTGTACTTATATATTTTAAAATACTATGAAAAATAGTATGAACTAAACCTACTATCCAAAAAGTAAATTTCGGATATGCAGTAGTAATTTATTTTTAAAAATTTTAAGTTGCATATTTATTTCAATTTACGCTTGAACATACATCGATCGATGCTCTCTGGATGCGTCCAAACTCCAGTGAATGTCTTTAAACTAAATTCTAATCAAAGTAGTATCCAAAATGTAATGATTCAGAGTAAAATGCCCATAAAACTTAGTACAAGGACAACTAGTGTGAATATCCGTGCTATCCAAAATATTTATGTATTTTACATAAATGTAATGATTCAGAATAAAATGCCCATAAATAGATAGTATTTTATTGACATAATGCCCATAATCGGTGGCCCCAGGATGGCTTTGTTTAGTAATTAGTAGTGCTTACGCTTCCTTACAAATGTTTTATTCTTAGGCCCTTTATATTTATATTAATTCCGTGATATTCCAACACATTTTTAGCTTCTGCAGTACGCAACATTTCCAAACCCCGGTTATAGGTCACCAGACTCACCACTTGCTTTTGTAGAAATATTCCCTTTTTGATCCGTACATCTCAGGTTGCAACGTGCCGCCTTGTTTGCCATATGTTTTACTTTCCATACCTCTTTCTTTGACTACTAAACATACCGCATCAACATCCGTCAATTGAATCTTTTTTAGGGCGAAACATAACACTCCCTTCGTTTCACTTTGATAATCTTGATTTTTTTCACATAATTTAAGAAAAAATAGTTAACTTTGTTGAAACAATCAATTTAAATAGCTATTTTTCTAAACTACCCTCACATTAATTAGAGTACAACTTTATGAGAATTTAAATAAATGGTAAAAAAAGAATCAACTCTCATTAAATAGGATAGGTTTATAGTAACAACAACTTACATTGAATAAGGGTATTTTAAGAAAATTAAAATACAACTATATTTTTCAATTGGAAAGTAGACTATAATTTGGGACAGACGAAAAAGGAAAACAAGACTATCAAAATGGGACGGAAGGAGTAACTTTTGATTATGAATCAATAGGAATTTCATAGGCAAAAAACAAAGAAACAAAAAGATGGTTAGTTTCAAAAGTTTTTTGGGCAAAAAATCTGAATGGCCCTCAAACTATATAGTTGGTCGACTATAAACCCTCTAACTATTAAATACATACTTTTGCCCTTTGAACTTGTAAAATAGCATATTATTTAATCCTTTTGACTAGAAAAATTTTCAAAAACCTCCCCTAAGATTTATGATAATATCACTTGACACATTTAAAATTTTACAAATTTCACTTGACATCCATATCAATGAGATGACACCATTAAACACTTTTACAGTACATGAATTGATAAAATTATCTTCCCTACTTAATAATTTTCAGGCAAAACATTATGGAAGAGAAAAATTTTAGATGTAAATCTTTTATTATACTAATTGATTTGATAGAAAATTTAATATAAGACAATAAAGAAGGGTGGAATTGAGAGAAAAATATATCTCTTTCGTTAAATAATTATTGTAAGAATATTTTAATAATACAATAGTGAGATTGTTACAAAAGGTATGGTTTTAGGGGAGGTAAGTGATTAGTTTTGAAACTTTATGAGGAGGTTTCTAAAATTATCTCCAGCAAAAAGGGTGAGGAACATACTCTTTTATAAATTGGAGGGGCAAAAATATGCACTTAATAGTTGAAGGACTAAAAGTCGACCAAATTAATAGTTTGAAGGCCATCCAAATTTTTCGCCCTTTTCAAAATGTATATTCCTACATATACTTGTAATGTAGAAAATTTTTATTATGGGAGAAATTAATAGTAACACCAAACGTTAAGGGGGTAAAGTGATAATAACCCTAATAGTATATCAAGAACTTTATATGTGGTTTCGGTCCTACTATATGTATGGAGCCTGGTGGACTTCAGGGTTGCTAGATGAATTTTCTATATTGATTTATTTGAAAATTTTGAAGTATGAATTCTCAGAAGATTTGAAAGATAACCTTCTACCACATATTATTTTCAGAAGATTTGAGTTTATCTGTTTGCATTTAATTTTCTGCTGCTACATTTCGTTTTATTCAAGCAATGGATTTTGTTTGTTCAGAGTTTGCAGGATATTTCCCAAAATGAAGTATATACAAATGTTTACTACATACAAGACCTTTAAAGAAATAATTCAACAATTCACTCAGTTCAATTATCACTTCACTTCACACAATACAATTATAACTTCACTTAAAAGAGAATAAGTGCGATAAAGTACACACTCGTCTCGATAATTCTAAATCACTTAATTAACAAGAAGCAGTTCAAGTAATTAGCAACGATTCATGCACTTGACACTCACCGAAATCAAGAGTGTAAAGCACGAGCAAGGCAAGTTCAAACAAGCTCCTCGGGATCCTCTTGATCACCTGAGACACGCACAATTACAAATCACCTAGGTATTCAACCAATGTCTAGTAGTATTCCCGCTACCCTCACTCAAGAGATAACACATTTAGATCGAATGCAAATATCACTTACTAACTTAATTCACGAGGGTAGTATTTGAAATTGTCTAAGAATGCATTAATTAAAGTCAAGTCAAGTCCAAGATTCTCAAATTTGAGGATTAAGCAGATCTCTAAGTTTTGGTGCAAAAATCGAGAAAGATGGAAGATTATTTTCTTGTCAAAATTCCCTAGTTAAAGGCCCAAGTTTCAAGTATAAGCGAGCTTTTACATTTTCCAAACTCATTTAGTTAAATCTAGTAAAACCGCCACTAACAGCTCATTAACTTCTTTAGCTACCACTTCAAGTTGTAAAATCGAGTGAAATTTCTCAAGTTTTATTTTAGTAAAGGACTCACTTAACATTCATTTTCAATGTTTAAATCGACGGCGTAAACTTAGGAGACTATGGTGATAAAACTTTGGTTTTCAAATAAGGAAGATGAATACATTTTTACTTGGAAGCTTGGCCAAAGCATTCCGAGTATTACTAATTAAGTTCACAAGAAATCTTTCAAATCATTCTTTTAAAATGCTTGTATGATTGCCAACTCTAGTACAAATACCAAGGCCAGCATATGGACAAGTCTAGCAAGTAAGCTTCACTTGAAAATTTGAAAATGGTGGCTAAAAGCCAAGTACAAGTCTTGACCACTTTAATTAAGGTAACTTGTTAAAAATGTAAAAGTTTGAGGAAAAGGGAGATACATTAGCGAGAAAAGTTCAAGGAAGTGAAAAATCAAGATAAGAGATTAGAAGTAAGCCGTCCGAGGTTTTAAAGTTCAAAGAGACCTTGTATGTAATCATGAAATTAAACTTGAAACGGTCCAACAATTGTAAAGGAAGGTGGAAAGTTCTTAAAAGGTGTTTTTGTTTGAAATCAGAAAATTTTCAGTTTAGAGTGGCACTACTTGAAAAAACGTAACCCGAGTTCCATAAATCCAAAAATTAAAAACTTTATACTGTTGGAAACTAGATTCAAAGTACTAAAACTTTCCAGAAGACACCTTTCCCTGATTCCAACTAAAAACCATTCGAATTTCAGCTCAAAGTTAGTGTTTCATGAAGACAGGGTAGAACCAGTTCTTGTTTTTCAGCAAAGTTTGAAATTTTGGCAAAATTCACAGGAATTGAATCAGCCTCTGAAATTTATAACACAGCAAGAGTTTCAGTAACTTTTCAAATGCAACAAGCAGAACTAAATTCAGATTTTTGAACAGCAAGATACAACAGTTTGAAGATGGCTGGATTTCACAACCTGTTCAGCAAATTTTCCAGTTACCAGCTTTGACACAGTTTTGAAATCAGACCATATATAACTCTACACATGTCCAAATTGAGAATGGTTTATGGTGTTAGAAACTAGATTCAAAATGCTATAATTCAAAACTAATAGTCAAATTTAACGGAGTTTATTAATTCAAGTGATACAACATGTTTAACTTTCAAAATTATTATCACTTTACTCCCATAAACTATAACTTTATTATTAATTTATCCCCTAAAGTTATTTTTTAGACAATTTATCCCACCATTAAACCAATTTATCAAGTTAAAAAACCGTACAAGATAGTACCCTCTTTTTTGCATAATAAAAATAATAAAAATTTAGAGTGATTCTTTTCCTTTTTAGTATCAAGGAAAAAAAGTCAAAACATTAATTTCTTTCTTCTTGACAATCTTATTAATATTTAAAAAATAGAAAAATAGAGGAAGGGGGGAGAGAGAGAGAACATTAAAGTAATATGATAATATTAGATTCTTCCTTTTCTTTTTACAAAATCTAATTTTCTGTCTCTTTCTTTCCTAACTCCTTTTCTATTCCTAGTATTATTAATAAGTGTGAAAAAAATTTGAAAAAACCATTTTATTTTTTATTTTTTTTGGAATCTTAGAGTGGAAAGAAGGAAGAATAATTATTCCAATTTTTTTTATTTTGAATTAAATATAAAAAAAGGTAAATACATTTAAAAATTTTTGAACATACTTTTTAGATTAATGATAGGGTAAAAATCTAGAAAATAATGTTAGAGAGTAAAGTGATTATATCACTATAATTTAAAGGGATAAAGTAATAATAATAATATAGTAATGCTATAAAATAAAAGGGTATTTTTGTCAAAAATTTATTAATATGTTGTGTTGAATTACTTATGAGGTGAAGCGACTAAAAGATAACATTAGGGGATAAATTGATAGTAATGATATAATTTAAGCGGGTAAAGTGATAATAATCCATATTATTACAGCCGAAACCTTTACACAATAAAGAGGCATGCACATTCAACAGGGTGGTTTGTGGGTGGTAGATGCAGCCTATATTGGTGCGCTCTTGCAGCGACAAAACACTCGTATTACTCCATTTGTCGCAATATTAGGTGAAATTATATCTCGATCCAGATTAAATATATGGTAAACTTAGTAATTGATATTTGACCAATACTAGAGTAAATTTTTGAAAGTCCAAGTTAATCATATTATGTCCATCTAAACCGGTATTAGATGAATTTACGTGTGTACCTTTTGAATTTAAAATACTCCCCTATTAAATGTGCATTGAGATTTGAAAAAGTGAATTTTTCAAAGTACAAAAGTAGAAAGCATGTGCTAACTGTGAAGAGGTGACTTTTATTGTCACACATCAAAAAAGTGAATATTGATACTCCCTCTACCCCAAAATTTTTATCCTACTTTCCATTATAGAATATCCCAAAATATTTGTCCTATTTACAAAGTCAAAACTCGTTTTGGTTTCTTTTCCCAATATTGTCTCTACTTTTAATCAAGGAAAAATGGTCAAATTCATCCATAAACTTTTTCCTAGTGCTGATTTATTTCCTAATTTTTATTTTTGGTCAATTTGATACGTGAACTTATATTGTAGATCTAATTAAGGACCTCCGCGATGGTGCCACCACAGAACATCAATTTAGTTCCTGATAGACTGAACAAACAAGGGTATTTTGGCATTTTTGGGCTATCATCTTCTTCTACCACCAAATTCCATTACTTGCCACCCACCTCTCTCTTGGGACATGAGAAGCGAAGTGCAGTAGTAGTAAAATTTTCTTTTGAAGGACAATTGCTCAAGGAAATGATACATCTTGATGACATTTAGGAAATCTAGCAATGAGAAAGATAGCTAGAAGTATACTATGGACAACAAATCCCAATGCATTGAGATTGAGAAAGAGTTTAACGAACTGAGGAGAAAAGCCAAAGACTTCTAATATTGAACTTGGGTTTTTTTTCAAAATATTCTTATGCAGTCACCTTTTTAATTATTTGAATTGCAAGATCTAGTTTTGGAATAGAAATCCTATCCTATGAAGTGAGATCGAATGGAAAGCTTTTCTTTCTTCCTTTGATCTGGGATTTTTACAAGATCTGATTTTGAAAGTTTTCCTTTCTTCATTTAATCATTTTTCTCTCTTCCTTTAATCAGCGAACTTTGACTTTTTATCTTTTGGACTTTTCTTTGATGGAACAAGATCAAGAGATGTAGCATTAGTAAGGGGATAGGAGGAGAGTAGTAGACAAAGAAGAAAGAAAATAGGAGGGGGTGGTGGCGGTGGCAGAGAGGAGAGTGGTGACAATGGTAGAGATGGGAGAGAGGTAAGGCAGGGGAAGATGAAAGAAATTAAAATAAAAATTTTAAAAATATCTCAAAAAGTTTTAAATTTTAAAATACCCAAAAATTAATGATTTTTTTTTTCTGATTTACTTGGTTTTATTAACATCCATACTTGAAGTTCTCAAAATAGTCCTATTTAGCTATTCAATTAGAGGTTCGAGTGTTTTTACGTGGTGGTGTAGCCGTAGAAGTCCTTAATTAGAATCGCAACATATATTCATGTATCAAATTGGCCAGAAACAAAAATTAGGGACTAAATCAACACTAGTAAAAAGTTTAGGGACGAATTTGGTCATTTTCCTTTTAATCAAATACATGCTATATTTATATTCAACTTTTAATTTTGAGGGATAAGATTGGAAAGAAAAGTCACAAACATCATAATCAAAACACTATTGATAAAAAGTTGGATTCACAAAGTGTGACTAAAATTTTTGCAGAGGGAATATTGAAAATAGGACAATAGGAATACTAATTAACATAATAATAGCTGATAAAACATGTCTTTGAGTAATGTTTACTAAAAAAAGAAATGATTTGGGAATTTCATAGACTAGCTATTCATGTTTTGGACGAGTTTGCAATATTTTAAAGGTTGATTTCAGAAAGCTTCCCTAAGGTTTACCTAAATATCACTTATCATTCCCTAATTTTTTGAAATATCACTTACCTTCCCAGACAGAATGATAATGAAATGATGATGCTACTCCCATAGGTTTTCTACTTTTGAAAGGGGAAAAGGAAAAAAATTTTGTTTTAGCTAAACAAAAAGTCATTTAGGTTGAAATATGTGAAAGAAAATAAAAAGAATGCCACCTAAAATGATGCCAATTTGGCCACATATATGATGAAAAGATAGGCATTTTGTAAGGAGGCCATCAAACATAGAAAAGCTATCTCTCCCTTTTTTTATTTCTACTCCAATTTTTTTTTCTTCTACTCCAATTTGCTCTTGAACTCTAGTTTAATTAACTGTGACGAGGGAAAAAATTGGTGAAGAAACATTGCAAAGAGAGAGATATTGGGCAAAAAACTGAATATGCTACAAAAGGATAAAAGTGAAAGAACAATGTAAGGCATACTAATATGTATCTGAAAAATATCTAACTGACATAAAGGTTAACCCCTTGTTTTTCTTTTAGGCTTCGTTTGGGAGTGGAGGATTTGGACAAAAAAGAAAGGGAAAGAAGAGAAAGTTAACTTTTCCTTCATTTGTTAGCTTTTAGTAGGAAAGAAAAAAAGGGAAATGGAAGGATTTAAGAGGATGAATAGTAGGCAAATTTTTTCCTCCCAAATTGGAGAAAAATGGAGAGAAAGTTAGAGGAAGCTTATGAAAGTTTTTTAAAATACTTATTTTATCCTTAAAAATGTCTTGAACAAATATTTCTTGACATTCATATCCAAAATCATTCCACTTATTCTCAAAACTCCCAAACAATATAACAATCCCTTCTCTTCTCTTCTCTTCTCCCATAACTTAAGTTTTCCCTTCTTCTCTTTTCTATCCTAAACTCCCAAACTTAGCCTTAATGTTTAAATTCATAAATTATAATTGCAAAAGGGTAAAAGTGGAAGGATGATTTAATTTCTCTCCTCCAATGCTTTTTTTTACTACTACTTTTACATATAAGGAATGGCAATATTAGACAATTTATCATTTCAAGGGAATTAAGTGAGATTTTTAAAAATTGGAGGTGGCGACATTGAGGTAGAATGCAGGGGAAGTTTCTGAAATTATCCAACATTTTATTACATTGAACTCGCAATCACCAAAACATAATGGATTAACTGCTTGGAGTTGTATATCTGGAAATAGTACCTAGCTCAAGTCAAAGTCGAATTTAAAATATATATGACTTAGATGCCAATCACAAGAGAATGTCAAAGAGAGAATAGAAAAAAAGTGAGATAAGAATTCTTTACAAATAAAGCCACTGTTAGTTGTAATCTGATAGATAAAACTATTGTCCCAGTGCCATTGGAGCACTTTGTCCTAATTAAATTTGTTATCACCTCATTCGAAATAATTGTTGCCGACTAAGATACTTTGTACACTAAACTTCAATTACACATATCTCGTACTTAGACAAGCATTTAACCATGACTAGAATAATCAAATATAATAAAGAGTTCCTAAACTATTATAAATGCTAACTTTTGGCCCGAAATCTATTTTAGATCTTAAATTTGATCCTTCAGTCTATCTCCATTGTTAAAGCTAATAGATCTAACTGCACAATTTGATGGATCTAATGGTAGAACTGGACTTAAAGATAAAAACTTAACACTTTTTATTGTTAATGAGCTTGATATAGGTGAGGTATAAATATTGATGATTATAATAATTTAGGAGCTCCAAAAATAGTTTGCTCAACAATAAGTATCTTCGTTAACCCCAACTCGATTTCAAAATCATTATAATCACACTATAAATTTCTATTTATCAATAAGATATTTTGGATCACTTGATTTTTGCATTGTCACATCATGTACATATAACAAGTAGCCTTGTAAAACAAGCTCATACTAAACTTTATAAAAATATGTATTGTTAGGTGTTTTTATGTGGTTGTTTAATATATTTTGGTGTATTTTTAAGTTAGTCTTAGTTAAATAAAGCTACATTTACTTCTTTTGATGATTAAGTGGCTTAAGTTACAAAATTGCATTTCTATGGACAAAAGCTTTGAAACTTCATATTTTTGTAGCTTTTCATGTTTCAGCCATCAATTAGAGTGAAGTGAAAAGATACTTATATGATTCTTGATGATTTGAAGTTAATTTCAAATGGACTTGAAGTGCAAATGATGAAGAAATAAAGTACAAGGAAGAAACAAAAAGCATCCTTAAAATTGACACATTTTGTCTTTTGACCAGTTATGGGTATTCTAGGCATAACTCTGCACTTACACTTCCAAATGACTTGATTCTTAATTTGTTAGAAAGTTAGTTCAACTGTATACAACTTTTGTGTTCTCCGCAAATGCTAATTTCACCTCTTTGATAGAGACATTCTTTTACGTTTAACACAAACTTTTTCGGCCAAATAGTCATGGTTGAGGTTGAAAATTTTAAACCTTACAACTAGAAAGAGGAGAAGGAGGGGAAGTGAATTTTAAAAAGTTTGAGTTAAACGTAAAAGTTTAACAATACATTTGAAAGGGAACGTAAAATCTATAATCTTACAAGTAATAAGTTTTGACAGAACTCTAGAATTGGGGAGTTCAAGATTGAGCATATTTCAAGTTTTCATAATATATTGGGAAAATTGTGCTGTCTCAAATTATTTTGGAAAATAGTCATTGTCGCGCCCCATTTTTGAAAAAATAAATAATTTTTTAAAAAATGGATTGTTGATTAATTTTTGAATAAAAATGGATTTTGATTTTTAGAAAATAAATAAAGAAAATAGGCATAAATGGGACTTTTAAAAATGCGACGATTTTGACCCAAAAATAAAAGTTTAAAAAGGATTTTTAATAAAAAAAATAGGAGTGGCCAAGCTGTCGTGTCCCATTTTTAAATGAAAAATAACATATTTATAAAAATGAATTTGTTGATTAATTTTGAGAAAAATGAATTTTTAATTGGAAAATGAATAAAAGATAAATTTTGATTAATTTGGAGTAAAAATGAATTTTGTTGATTTTTAGAAAATGAATAAAGGAAATGAAATGGGCCTAGAATGGGACTAGAAAGTGCGATTTATTAGAAAATTTCCATGCATGCTTTGAAGGCTTTCTGCAACTGGAGCCTTCTTTCCTTCTGCAAACATTCCAGCCACGGCTTTCTTTTCATTTCATCACGCAAACAAGATTTTAGATCAAAACAAATGAACGCTACAAGTCTCAATCATCCACTAAATCAAACGCTACACTTTGTTACAGGATTAAAGCAGAGAAACTGAGTTGATCGTCAAAGAAATAAACAGCAAAAGAAAAAGTGCAGCAAGCGTTTTCTCTGCAACTTTGCAATTTATTAACAACCCAGGAGGATTGCGATGACTGTAAACATAACTTCGAACCCAACTATCATTAAACGCAAGATTGAACGTTCAATCAAAGGACATCTAGAATAGAAAGGGACCAGAAAATATGCATTTCCAAATATTTCAGGCAGCCTAGTCGAGGACTCCATCGTATTCGTTGGTTTTCTTTCAGCAATATTCTTACTGCCACTTGGCAATTTATTCAACTCAGACATCCTTCACAAATTAAAAACCAAAGCTAGCAAGCTTATCAACCAAAACCCACTAAAAACTTCATCTTAGCGTTGTTAACAATACCCAAATACAACTACCTATTCCCAACAGATCCCATAATGCTACTGGATAAGAAAAAATGGGGTGAATTCTTAGTTTATGATGAAAAAAAAAAGAATTCTACAATGAGGGCGGTTCGGGGAGGGGTTTCTACAAATGGGGGTCTTCGCATTCTCAGAATGCGAGCTCAGTGAGCTCGCACTAACCACTGCCAACACCCCATTTCGAAAAAAAAAAGACAAAAGTGAGTGGGAGAAGCAGAACGCAATATCCAAACATACATGTCGAACAGCAAAACAAAGAATTTGGAATTGTCGAACAGCAAAACAAAGAAAACAGAGTCGATTTCTGCATATCGAAGGATGCAAAGACCGGAGCTGACTGGAGCATCCAAAGACTGGTTCCGCGAGTGCCGCTTGCCAAAATTTGCCAGCATTGCCGTCGCATTGCGACTCTCAAACAGAATAAAGGTTAGGCTTTTCCACTTGCAATGCCTCACTTATAGCATTTTAAGTTTAATTAATACTTGAATACTTGAATCCAAGGACAAGTTCAGATTTGTTGTGAAATTTGGGTTTAAATTTGATGTGAGTTGTGCTTATTTTTGCAATTTTTGTGGTGGATTTGAGGATATACGTTATGTTTTTCGAATTCGGGCCATTTTTCTGTAAACCTCAATTTGTTGCAGTTTATTTGCAATTTTTGCAATTAGTGCAGAAAAAACATGATCCGAGCTCGGATACGACTCAACACAGAAGAATCCGACCTCGGATCCTTTTGATACGAGCTCGGATCCATAGTTGTTCACTCAGATCCGAGGGCTCGTCTGATCATCTGTTGAGACGGATCCGAACCCTGTTGGATCTGAGGGATGCCATAAAGAATCCGAACTCGGATCCTTGCATTTCATAATAAATACGAGGTCTGGTTTTTTTTTTTTTTTTTTTGGATTTTGTCGTTCGAAAATTCGAGCTCCGTGAGTTCGCATTTGCTGAATGTGAGGACCCTTTAGACGTAATTCCATGCTCAAAATGTCCCATTTGTAGAATTCTTTTAAAATTCATCATAATTTTTTGTTTTTAAAATCTATTTCGCAGCTATTACTTTTGGTCAAAACACTATCTACATTGGATATTGTATGTTTTGCAATTGGAGCTTAGAAATTTTATTGACATTATGTAGTTTATAGATTGGAGCTTTTGAATTTCATAAATATTTGGATTGTTTGACAGGGAGTTTTAGTCCATTTATAGGGGAGACTATGTCGAAATTTTTTTAGATCTTTCTTTGTGAGGGCAACTGACTATTAGGTAATTTATTTTATATTACAACTATAATTTCTTATGCATAAGGCTTAATTCGGATTTGATACAAGCCATTAGCTAATTTATGTTATATTACAACTATTAGATGTGTGCCGACAAGTAGAAATAGTATAGTTTGTTAAAATTTGTTTCAGTAGAAAAGGGCGTTAGAATATGAAATACGGATTTATTTTAAGGTGAATTGATGGATTGAAAGTCAATGACCAACCTTGTAATGTTTTTTGTAATTGACAAAATCTATAATGCTAAAAAAGTGGCAAAATCTACTACAGGGAAAAACATTAATTTTGTAAGATTCATTGCTAGAATATCACATCATCGTGAATGTGGATCTTGTTATGCGGTGTGAATGTAGAGCCCAAATATATATAACTTCCCGTACATTTCTTACGCTTGTACTTTGAAAATTATAGGGTCTCTTGACAATATGTAGTGTGGCAAATGTGATTACTACTTCATATAAACCCTGTTCGGATTGGTTGACAGGGAGTTTTAGTAAAATTTGTGGATTGGTTGGCAGGGAGTTTTAGTCTATTTTTAAGGGAGACTCTGTCCAAATTTTCTAAAAATTTCGTTCGGAGTTTTAGGCTATTCCTATCGTCATTTATAGCATATTTCATATCTGTTTTCAATTTTTTCATAAACATTTGGATCGAAATTAGTCTATTTAATAGTTCCAATTTCGATTTAGAGTCCACCCTCTTTCATTTGTTTGGACCCTTGGACTACTAATTCTAATATATTGTCCCCAAAATAGGGATTCATTTCACAGACATGTCTGTAGAAAGACCTCTGTGGGTAAACCTATACTGGAGAGGACAAATACATTACGAGAGTGACTTTGTTTGTTATTTGCCTCGTACTTCCAACTGGACATTCATTTTGAGGCATAGAATTGGATACGGGGAGTTGGTTGACAGGATTTACCACTATATTGAGGTCGATAAAGGGATGTTCAAGTTAAAATTGTTTCTTCGTCAACCGTTGGAGAGTTCCAAATATACTGTTTCCGCAGTGGTGGATGATGAAACTCTTGATGTAATGTACGATCTTTGGATCGAAAGAGTTTCATACATGGCGGAGATTTATATCGAGAAGGAAGAAATCGTCCAAATGCCTGTAGTTAATAGCGTATTCACTGGACCAATAGGTAATGTTGGTCCAATGATGTCGCTTGTACATGCATTTCTGGATCCAACAAAGTTTAACTTCGATTCTAATTCAGTCGTTCCAGAGACTTCATCGGCATGTCACTATATGCATGATGATCGATCTATGGATTCATTAGAACCAAGGCTCACATCAGGGTCCATGGGTGCCTAGGAATATTTTCATGGCCTGGATTCGATTCCAAGTTTTGGAGATCCAGGTCCATTATGCCATATTTCTCCACATGGGATCGAGTCTAACCCTAGTCAAGGTTGTCGCAGTTCAGCTGAAAATGATGTATATGCTAGTATACATGATAGGCTCCTTGGCTCTCTTGAAAATGATCCGGAAGAAGATGACCAGGAAGTTGATGCGGAAGAGGTTGAAGAGTCGGAGTCGCAAGATGTGTCTGATAGTGACTCAGATGATGATCATGAAGGTGGGTGTTTAAGACTAAACCTTGATATGTTCCAAGAGGACAGACGCAATAGCACAGCTGGCAGCTCTGCATATGTTCCAAGAGGAATGTCATTTTTCTCCGATCTTGGGAGTATAGATGATGATGATATAGAAGAGGAGAATGGATTGAAGCGTATTGTAATATTCAGTGAGGATAATAATAATATACGTCTCCATATGAGATTTGAAAGTAAGCAGCAGCTCAGCCGGGCAGTTAGGATGTGGTCCATCAATCACAATAGGGAGTTCAGAGTTATTGAGAGTAAGAGTAACATGTGGTTTGCTAAATGCAAATCATCAATTGAAAGAACTCCTTCCACTTCAACCGCGCCATCGTATCCACCATGCAACTGGTGTGTTAGAACCGTAAAGAAAAAGACTCATGGAATGTGGCAAATTACAACATGGGTCAATGACCATAACTGCTTGGGCGACATGATTAGAAATAACAATACAAGCCTGACGGCTTTCGTTATTTCAAGGTACATCCTCCGTAACATTGAAGATGACCCTGGATTAAAGGTCAAGAACATACTAAGTTCCGTTAAAGAAAACTTGAAGGTTGATGTGTCTTATAAAAAAGCCTGGTATGCCAAACGTAAAGCAATTAAGCTTGTGTTTGGATCTTGGGAGGCGAATTTTGCCGAACTACCACAGTATCTCGATGCCTTGGTGCAGTCCAATCCAGGCACCGTGGTAGAGTGGTCACATCATTCGGATAGTTCGGATCGAGTTAAGACCTTTAAGTATATATTCTGGGCGTTTAGACCGGCTATTGAAGCATTCCACATGTGCATGCCGGTTATATGCGTTGATGGCACTCATTTGCGTGGTGAATATAAGGGCAAACTCCTTGTTGCAGTCACTCAAGATGCGAACAACAAGATTCTGCCAATTGCTTATGCCATAGTGGATGAGGAGACGATTTCCAGTTGGTCGTGGTTTATGAAACAATTAAGATATAATGTGGCACTTGATCGACATCCTATTTGTGTCATTTCCGATCGCCACAATGGTATCATCTATACTATGACACACTTTGATTATTGGGAGGAACCTTTAGCCTACCATAGATTTTGCCTGCGACATGTTAGGAGCAATTTGATGACACACTTCAAAGGTTTACACCTTAAAAAGTTGTGTTGGGCAATGGGAAGGGTAAGACAATTATGCAAGTGGCGGATGTTCAGAAGAGAACTACAAAGCATGTTCTCAAATATTTGGAATTATCTGTCGGCCATTAGTCCAGAAAAGTGGTGTCTAACACACGACGATGGCCGTCGTTGGGGTATTTTAACTACCAACATATCCGAAAGGTATAATAATGTCTTGCGCGGGACACGCCATTTGCCAATTCGTGCATGCATTGACATGACATTTCATTGGACAGTTGCATTATTTAAGACGAGAAGGGAAGATGTTTCACATTATCGCAATCCTTTTCCCCCAAAGATATGACGGCGTTTTAAGAATGCTGAGCGGAAGGCAGGCGCCCACAGAGTCATTGAGTTTGATGGCCCATCGGGCGTATACAAGGTTATCACAGGGCGGCGTGTCGATGGTAAAGGAGGCAATACGCAAACCATCAGATTTTTTGATAAGACATGTTCTTGTGGAAAGTGGCAGAATTACAGGCTTCCTTGTTCACACGTTTTGGCGGTGTGTAGGAATAGATGTGACAATCCGGAATTGCTTGTGGACCAGTAGTTTACCAAAATAAGGTGGGCCGTCCAGTATTCAGGGAAGTTTAACCCACTGTCGCATCAAGATACTTGGCTCCATTCTGGATGGGAGCTGCAGGCAGACAGGAGCAAATTTGTTACACGTCGGGCAGGGCGGGTTCGAGTTAGCAGAATTCGGAATGAGATGGATGAAAGGGATCCAAACGAACCAAGAAGATGTCGAAATTGTCATCAGACAGGTCACAATAGGAGAAATTGTCCGAATTATAGGTCTTGATTTGATCGACTCTCTAGAAATTTGAAACTCATGTCAGTGCATTTTTTTTTGTCGTGGGGTTCGAGATATATCATTTGTGTTCGATTCTGGATTTATTTTAAATAATTACATTAGTGACTTTCATTGTGCATTTGTCAAATGCATTTTCGTTCTGTACTTTGATAAGTATTGAAATAACCAGTTTACACGTGCAACCCAACAGTCAGGTTCTTTTGTCGCTAAATCCCCTATCTATTAATTTGTTGACATATCTGTTATAGGAATGTTCGGATGGTGTGTTATATGTGTTAATGCTCTTGCATATACATGATATGGTATTTTTGAGGAGCTATTGACAGGGAGTTTTGGCCGCTTTATGGTGGAGACTTTGCCAAATTCTTTTTAAAAATTTTAAAATATGACTACAAGATCCTTGTTGCAGTATATGAATATATAGAGGGATAAAAAATGTTTCTAAAAAAAATAACTGATAGACAATGAGTTTTAGTCGATGTATAACGAATGTATGGTCAAAATTTGCTAAAAAAAAAAAAGCCGTGACCGCGATTTATAGGTCAAAATTGGATACAGCTGACTTTTTGAGTTTTACTTATGCATAACTCATGAATTTAATCGATGTCAGATATTTGCTTGGGATTATGGCCGACACTTCTATCCCTGCAGGTCTACATCTAAGACCATACGTGCACGACATTATATCGGCGGGAACTGCACACTGGGCACATTCCATTTTTCACGGACATATTGAGGGCAATCAGTTAGATGTCAGACGGTGTGACAGAGGATTTTGGGAGCATACGCCTATTCCTGATCGGGTTTGTCGTTATATTGCCTTGGCTGGATTTGAGGGGTGCTTGAGAGTGGATATCAGATGGTTGATCATTCTTTGATCACAAGTTTAGTAGAGAGATGGTGGCCCGAGATGCATACATTCCATTTACCGGTTGGAGAGGCTACCGTGACACTACAGGATGTAGAGGTGTTGTGGGGGTTGCACATCGATGGTCCATCGATTATAGGGGTAGACACATACTGCAGTATTCAGGAGTGGGGAGCCATTTGTGAGGAGCTCATTGGATTTTCTCCTGCAGTTGGATACTTTGATGGACAAAGGCTAAAATTGGGATGTTTAGCAAGAGTCTTGGATACAGAATTGCCACCCGATGCTTCAGATGCCGAATGTAGGTAGCGCGCGCATCTACCTCTTACTGATATTAGGTGGACATTTATTATCCGATAAGTCCGGCAACAAAGTCCCTTTGTTGTATCTTCCATTACTGGGGGATTTGGAAACTGTTGGGCAATATAGTTGGGGTAGTGCGTGTTTGGCGACTCTCTATCGGTCACTTTGTGATGCCACGCATCCTGCCAAATCGGCTATTGCTGGTCCATTAGTTTTGTTACAGGTACATTGCAATAATGGTGACATTTATCTTTGGTTTTTTGCATTTTATCATTTTGCAATTTTAACATTGATTCTAGTTTTCTAACAGTTCTGGATTTAGGAACATATACCAACCATGCGTCCGGACCGAATCGCGCCGTTGGAGCATTACCCTGATCCATATGGAGCTAGGTGCGCGTTTCGCCTTTATTTCGGTTGTTTTAATGACATTTGTTATCGGGACAACTTTAATTTATTCTAAACAGGTTCCTACTTTATTAAATATATGTAGAATAATGACTTGGACGTACACAGACTTGTTAGGCATGTTGTACCCGCATTTCGAGATCAGTTGACAGGCCTGCGTCCTGAAGAGGTATTGTACATATGTCCGGACAATAGGAATTTTTGAAATTCTCTCCAGTAGTCTTTTCTACCAATTTTAGTCGATCCAAAGCATAAGTTTGTCATACTGCATTTTGTTAATGGAAATTGAGTTTGTTGGCAGGGAGTTAACCTCCAGTTATAGGGGAGACTCTGCCGAATTTTTTTTAGAAATTAAAAAATTTTATAATAATGGTTGACTAGCATTTGATGTGCATGTAATGGCCAAAAGTGCCATTTTGGTGTAAAATTGTAAAAATGATCAAAGAACCTCACCCTTCGATTTGCAATGTAGATGTGTTTGATGTGTTTTAAGAGATTGGATATTGTACTTTTGATATATTACATGTGCGTAGGAGGTTAGATTTCATAAAACGTTTTTCCAACGCGTGTTTTGGAATTGACCGGAAAAAGAGAGAAAAAGTTTGAAAAATTGCAGTTTCTGCAATTAGTGCAGAGAACTACAGATTCGAGCTCGGATCCTAAGTGCCCAGACATATCCGAACTCGAATCCTTTGATCCGAGCTCGGATCTCAAAATTCTTCATAAATATCCGAGGGCTCGTCTGTGCTTCCGGCGGTGCGGATCCGAACCATGCCGGATCCACACCCTTTCAGTTGCAAACTGAGCTCGGATCGGTTCGCAGCTGCAGCAGAATCGAAGCCTCGTTTCTGCACTTTTCACAATTTGTCTAGCACTTTTTTTAATTTTTAAATTGACCACAGCCGAGCACTTTTTTCATGAAATTGTTAGAATTGAATATTGGGAAGTTTTATTATTTCTTAATAGAAAAAATGAAACAACTTTGATTTTATATTTTTTTCAGTTCATATGGCAGCCATATTCGGAGGACGTTCTCGCTTCTCTTCCTACATATTATACTGCAGGTCGGGACATTTGGAGGTCCGTAACGTATCTTATTTGTTGGGATGTAGTTGAGTCGCACCTCCCTCATCGGGTTATGCGGCAGTTTGGGTTTCATCAGTCCCTGCCCGATATGAGGTTGACGGATAATCAGGCAGCTCTACATTTTCTAGATCGTCGTAGTAGGGCGAATCAAGACTGGACCACCACGCATAGATAATATATTGATATTTGGACTGATCCACGTGTGCATGTACAAGATGGCACTATAATTGAAGATACTACTTATCCATCGGATGAGTATCTTCAGTGGTATCGGGAGCGGACGGTGATTTATATTTCAAATCTGAGTCGATTTTCCGCTTTCCCAGAGGGCTTTTAGGGTGATAGCGATAGGGCACAATATCTTGTAAGTTTATTTCCAACCCACTTTTAATAATCACTTTGAGTTTGCTCACATTTTAAACTATTTTTTACCACAGTATCTCATTCTAATTCTTATATTTGTTTTTCCAAAGTGATGCCATGTCTCGCATGTATTTCATGGCACAGGACTCTCTTGTAGTTAGTGATGAACAACACAGCAGATGTTTTCAGAGTTGAGGGACTTTGCATCCACATCTTTGTATCATGTAGGAGAGTCACGCCGACTTGCATTTCGCCCTGCCCACGTACCACAGGAGATTCCACTATACCCTGATCCATGTCGTGTTCAGCGAGCTCCTAGAAATACCCACGGAAGTCAGCATGGCGGTGGACGACGTCGTAAACTCCGATCACTAGAACCCGCCATACAAATTGGATTCCATGGAGGTTCGATGGCTACTGAGGACCAAGCTGGCGCGTCTACTTTTGTCACTCCTCAGATCAAAGTCATGCATGAGAGAGATGTATCGATTGGGCATTCTAGGTCCCCTATTACTTTTCCAGAGTTTACGCTCGATAGGGACTCATATCGGCATACTTCTGAGCAATGTGAAGGAGGTAAAGGCACAAGCACTCAAATTGAAAATGTTACACTGTTGACACATATTACTCAAGTCCATACAGTAGTCCCAAACCGACCACGTCGAAGTCAAAGAATACCCAAACCAACAACATGTGGTACTCATGGAAGACTTGGACAGCATTGATGGCACGCTACTTATATCGTTATTGTATAAATAACCTAACTTATGGATTGCATACTTTTTTGGTGACATTTTGTATATATTCTAAAATTTCACGAATTCGGGTTAGGAACAATGTCATCACGCGTATCTTATTTCTCACTTTATATGAGTACTCTTTTAAACAAAATAAAAAAAAATGGCTACATATGTAAACCAAAAAAGGTAAACTATACTAACCTCTCCTCTAATTCATACACGGTAAATTAGTTACATGTCGGAATTTCAACAAAAAAAAATTAAACATACTATTTATAATATATTTATAAATTGTTATTATATGAGATTTGTTATTCATAGTTTTTCCATTAAATATAGGGAACAAACTTTAATATTCTCATATGGACAAGTTAAAAATAAGATTACAATTTTATTCATGAAAATTATGCCCTAACTTATTAACAATTTAATTTAATTTTAGTATGACCTTGAAAATAAAGAAGCAAGATGTGTAGTTATTTCGTTAGTATAGTTGTATTATAATAAAATTATTGGCTCACAAAAAAAAGAGTGGCTCGGAAGTTTCGATCCATGGGGAGAAAAAACCCTCCCTATTGTTCTAAAATGATCGAAATTTTTTTGAGTCGAGCCAACGACTATAAACGAAAGCGCTTGTTGGGAGGCAACCTTACATCCTATAATATTGTAGTTGTGTTTTTATGTGTTTCTTACATTTTGGTGTGATTTAATTGACTAATTAGATATATTTCACTTGTTTGCAGGCGGTACCGAAGTTTCATCATTATTTTGGAGGTACAATTGAGGAATAAGTGTAAAAAGGTGGGTTTTCTTATCAAATTGTGCTTTAAGTGTTTAGAATTCCCAAGCATACGTACAATGTTGCATTTTCAGTATATTCACGTGAGTTTTATTAATAACATGTTTATACATGCTCATGGACTCATTTGATGTGCATGTAATGCCCAAAAGTGCCATTTTAGTGTAAAAATGCAAAAATGATCAAAGAACCCCACCCTTCGATTTGCAATGTAGATGTGTTTGATGTGTTTTAAGAGATTGGATATTATACTTTTGGTATATTACATGTGCGTGGGAGGTTAGATTTCATAAAACGTTTTTCCAACGCGTGTTTAGGAATTGACCGGAAAAAGAGAGAAAAGGTTTGAAAAATTGCAGTTTCTGCAATTAGTGCAGAGAACTATAGATCCGAGCTCGGATCCTAAGTGCCCAGACTGATCCGACCGCGGATCCATTGATCCGAGCTCGGATCCAAAAATTCTTTACAAATATCCGAGGGATCGTCTGTGCTTTCGGCGGTGCGGATCCGAACCATGCCGGATTCGCACCCTTTCAGTTGCGAACCGAACTCGGATCGGTTCGCAAATATAGCAGAACCGAAGCCTCGTTTCTGCACTTTTCACAATTTTCTTCCCTCATTTCACCGAACCCTAACCCTCTCTTTCTAATCTTCCATTTCATCCGTTCACTCCCTAATCTTTCTAAAATTACAATTGAAATTGTAACAGATATTAATGACTATTAACTATTAGATTCTTATAACTAATATTCACTGGTATCAACAAATAAATACGATTCATTAATAACAAAGGAAAATTAGAATTTGATTAAAAAAATTTATTTGATAGAAAAAGAAAAAAAGTTAGTATTTTATTCATAAAATACAGTCAACACCTTACATGTTAACAATTTCATTCTATTTTTACATTGATATATGGAACACAAAGAACTATGCATGTGTACTTTTTCCACCATTTAAATGTATTATAATAAAATAATGTATTTCCAACCGTAAAAAATGCTCCAACTTTTTTTAATATAAAAGAAATATGATTTTTTTACAGCACATATTTGATGACTTTAGGCACGTGCAAGTTTTAAAATAAATAAAATTTATTCCTCTGCTAATTACAAATTTTTAAATAACATTTCTCTAACATTTCTCCAAAATTTAAGATTTTAGTACAGCTTTTAAAATAAGATTTTACTACCGACAGCATTTTAGTAAAAACAAATTCTACAAAACAAACAACATTTACAGTTAATTTTACATTTTTTTGGGAGCTCGTAAATTTCATTTAAAATTTTTTCCTAGCAAGTTTGAATTTAATTTTCTGATAGTCATACTTATAAATGCGAAATCCAACAAAAAAATTAAATACAATTTTTGGTGGTCAAATTTATCAAATGCGAGCTATTTGTAAAATTTTTAATAAAATTCTTACTATTACAAAATTTAGGAGCTCGCATTTAGCTATTACTATTTTCTAAAAAAAAATTGTCTACCTCCTAAAAAAAACCAAAAAAATTTAAATTTGGGAGAGCTCGCATTCCGCTCAATAAGTAGAGCTCGCATTCCGCGAATGCGAGCTCTATGACCTCCGAAAAAATAAAATAAAATCTGTTGAGCTCGCATTTCAGGAATGCGAGCTTATCAAATGCGAAGACCCCCCCTACGGAATATTTCACCGAAATCGCCCCTTTTGTAGAATTTTTTTAAATTTCATCACAAACTTAAAAATTTCTCAGAAAAAATGCAACCAAGACAGAAAGAAGAAAGCTTGCGGTAAAATGCATATATGGCCTACCAATCAAACAACAAGCAAACCCCAAACTTCTATCCCCAAACCCAGGCCAAACCCACGAATTACTCAGCCAAAACAGAAATATAACTCAACCTTTCTCAAACAACAAAACCCAGACATGAAACAGAGAGCGTTGGATGAAACACAACAAATAACAGACGGAGTTGGCTCTTGGGTGAAAAAACAGATTTTAGAAACAAAATGGTAAGAAAAGAGAGAACCATCAGACATGGCCATACCTAAAATACAGGGAAACAGCAAAAAGCAACAGCTTTGGGGATGCTTTTAGAAGTTCTGATGGCAGTGGTGATGGATGATTTCTGCAAGCGACGGCTGTTTCCAGCTTCTCCTCTGTTCCTTGCTAATGGTCCCAGCCCTTTCTCCTCCGCCGCCTTTCCTTGCTTGGTTTCTTTGCCCAGAAAACACCTTTCCCAATCTCTTTCCCCTTTTCTCTCTCTCTCAGTTTCGATTCTCTTCCATGAAACCCTTGTTTCCCTCAGCCTCTAGCTACCTGTCCAAGCTTTCTCTTTTCTAGTTTTTTCCTCCTCCAGCCTGTCACCCCCAGCTCTCTCTCTCTAGCTTGGCTTTTTCGTTTCTCAATTTTTTTTTTACGGAAACGTTAAAACTTGTATTGAAATCAAAGCAAACTATACAACTTGAGCAACGGCCCATGCGGAGCTTTACAATTGTGTCATTCGACACTGAGGACTTATATATTCCTCATCTTGCACTAAAGTAGTATCATACATGCTAATTTTTCTACCTAAACCATTACACTGATTGCCAGCCAAGCTAAATGAGCAATTCATAAACAAAGCTTTGAGCATGTGGATATCCTCTAGATGAGCAAAATGTCTGATATCACGAGTCTTGTTAATTCTCAAAAGTCGCAGCATCTGAATGGATGAAACCAGCAAATTTACCTCTGGCCAAGGCAGTTGTCTTACCTTGACCAACGCTAACTTGATTGCTGTAGCGTAATCCAGCAATGTGTCTCCTGAACTTCTGTTCGTCAAGGCCCATGCTGCATGCACATTAGTTCCTTGTTGAGCCACTATGCCTATACCTAATGGCTTCCCTTCGTTTGGATGACTGATGTCCACTGTAACGAGCATCATGTTACTGTCTGCATTACCGTTCTGCTGCTCTTCCAACCCTACCGTTGTTTCTGGATTGCTCATTTGCTTTTCTCCATGGAGCACTTCAGTGTATTCGAGCCATTTGAAGTGAGCTTTCTGTACAATTTCAAAAGGGTGACGACATCTATTGTTAAAAATCTTCTCATTCCTAGTTTTCCAAACTTGCCAAAGAATGTTCACAGTAAGAGCCTGGTACTGAGCTCCTTCTTTCCTACTTGTTGCCTCAATGAATCCACTCCACCATTTGTTGAAGTTCCCTCTGCGGTCAGCAATGCCATCCCACTGTATTGGTGCCAACCCCCATACCTCCCAAGCCTAAGTACAAAAGAAGAACAGATGTTCTATTGTCTCCTCACCATCTCCACATACTTGGCAAATAGGTTCCCCCATTCTAGTTCTGTAATATAGTATCTCATTCACTGGTAACAATCTGTTTAGGCATTTCCACAGAAAGTGCTTCAGTTTTCCTTTGATGTCCAAGTTCCACATCTTCTTCCAATCTTTTTCCCCTTGCCCATGTATACTTGTTTCCCCTTGCTCTCGCCTGTCTTGTTGCTGAATATGTTCCCCTTTGCTGAACAGGTTGTATGCTGATTTGATCGAGTAAATTCCATTGTTACCTGCAACCCAATAGCTGCAGTTAGCTCTTCCTGCCAAGCTTATTGGAATCTTTAGGATTTCCTCCGCATCTTTGCTACTGAAAATTCTGAAAACCAGGTGCCAGTTCCACCTGAAGTTTGCTATCAGCTCCTCCACTCTTTGTAGACAACAACTTTGGGACTTTAGAGTAGATGGTTTCCCTTCTTTGGTATTTGGAATCCACCTATTCTCCCAAATATTTGTACTTTTTCCATCCCCAATTTTCCTCCAGACGCCCCTTCCCACTTCTTCCCTAACACTGGCTATGCTTTTCCAAATCCATGAAGCAGTTTGACTGATCTTGCAATGAAATATTGACTTGTTTGGATAGTACTTAGCCTTCAAAACCTTGCTTATGAGTAGATTCGGGCATGTGACAAACCTCCAAATTTGTCTACCCAGCAGAGCTTTATTGAAATTTTGCAAGTCTCTGAACCCAGTCCCCCACTACATTTGTTCTTAGTGAGTTTTGTCCAGGAGCACCAATGCATTTTCCTTCTTCCATTGTCTTCTCCCCACCAGAATCCGGCCATCATAGCGCTAATATCCTTACATAGCCTGCCTGGGACTTTGCAACATGACATAGCGTATGTAGGTAGAGCCATTGTGCTGGCTTTGAGCAATATCTCCTTCCTAGCATTACTTAGCATTTTGTTTTTCCAGTTGCCCAGTCGTCTTTGGCAATTGTTCCTAATGAAGCCAAACAGTTGCTCTTTTGAACGCGTTATGACCATAGGTAACCCAAGGTATTTTCCTTGGTTCACCATTTGGACATTTCCCAGCTTTCTGCACACTTCATCTTTTACCACCTGAGGGAGATTCTTGCTAAAGAACACAGATGATTTGTCATAATTTACAACCTGACCGGAGCCTTGTTCATATGTCGCTAACACTGTCATGATCTCTTCAGCTTGATCCGGACTTGCTTTGCAGAAAACCAACATATCATCAGCAAAAAATAGATGGGATATTAAAGGATCCCGTCTACTGATCCTAACTCCTGTAATCAACATCATCTCTTCAGCCCTTCTCAGCAGGTTAGATAGACCTTCTGAACATAATAGAAACAAATAAGGGGAAAGAGGATCCCCGTGCCTTATACCTCTCATAGGAATGACATAACCTCTCTGCTCACCATTAATATTGAAAGAATACAAGACCGTTGATAAGCATTGTCATATCCAATTAAGCCATGTCTCAGAGAAACCCATTTTCTGCATGATAGCATTTAAGAATTTCCACTCCACCCTATCATAAGGTTTGGACATGTCAAGTTTTAATGCCATACAACCAACAGGTCCTTGTCTTTTGTTTTTCATATAGTGGAGGTATTTATGGGACACTATGACATTATCTAGAATTTGTCTCCCTGGGACAAAAGCTACTTGATTCTTACTAATACAACAATGCAGAATTGGTTTGAGTCTATTTGCAAGCACTTTGGAAATGATTTTATATAGGACATTGCACAGGCTTATGGGTCTATAGTGCTTGAGATTAAAAGGCATGTCAATCTTAGGGATCAAAGAGACAACTGTGTGGTTTAAGGACTTAAGCATGAAACCTGAATGGAAGAAGCTTTGGATTGCTGGAATGACATTAGATTTAATAAGATTCCAGAATTTTTGGAAAAACAAGGGTGTCATTCCATCAAGACCAGGAGCTTTGTTTGGATGCATGGAGAAGAGTGCAGTTTTAATCTCAAATTCAGAGACAGCTCTAGTCAAGTTAGCAATCATATGATCAGTGATTGAGTATGGTATACCCCTCAGAATATTATCACTACCCTCAGACCCTTGACTATTAAAAAGCTGTTGGTAGTAGCTAGTCACTTCCTCTCCTATTTCATTTTTTGACAGTGTCCAGGTCCCATTATCTCTTTGTATGTTGGACATTCTATTCCTACACCTTCGACCTTTAACACTAGCATGGAAGAATCATGTATTTTTGTCACCCTCCTTCAACCAAGTCACTCTTGACTTTTGAGACCAGTACATTTCCTCATTAGAGTACGCTTGCTTGAGTTGACGTTTCAGTTCATCCATACCTCCTTTAGTGAAATCAGGTGAGTGTTTTAATCTCTCCATATCAGCCTTAATTCTGTCTATAACTTTCCTAGAGTTATTCTGGAAGTTTTTTTCCCATTTTAATAAAGCCACTCTACAATTAGAAATTTTCCTAGTGACTTTGTACATTTTGGAACCTTCCACATCCACTCCCCAAGCCTCCTTAATTACCCGATCAATCCCTTCTCTCTCAATCCACCTTTTGTCAAAGATGAACTTTTTCCTTCTTTTATTCTCTTCAGGTTCAGTATCCACCACAAGCATACTATGATCATAGCTATAGTTGTCTATATGCTTACACCTTGTATTGTCAAAACTCTGGAACCATGTGAAAGTACACAACATTCTGTCCAACCTTTGTTTAATTTCCCCTTCATTTTCCCAGTTATTGCACCAAGTCCATGGATTCCCATCAAAACCTACATCAACCGGTTCATTATCATCAATAAATTGCTTAAAGTCTCTAAACGACCACTCGTCTCTTCTCCTACCTCTCCACTTCTCATCATTTGACACAATGTCATTAAAGTCTCCTGCAACTATCCATTTTTGTCCCCACGGCCATTTCCTAGCATTCAGCACTTGCCATTGATTCTTCCTAACTGCGGCATCACAGCTAGCATAGATGCCAACCAGCCACCACTCAATTTGCTTGCTACGGTCCACTATGTGAGCTTCAATGGTGAAAACTGTCTTATTTACAGCTATAACATTCACCTCTTGCTTCCAAAAAAGAGCCATACCACCTGACCTATGCATAGAGTCGACTGCCACACTATGATCAAAACGCAATCTACTCCTAGCACGCTCCATAAACTGCTCCCTATTTTTAGTTTCACACAAAAAAATCATATGAGGGGAGAGGAGGTTGCAAACCTCCCTCAACTGGAGAATTGTCAAGGGGCTCCCTACTCCTTAACAATTCCACACCAAAACCCTCATTGCACACTTGGGGACCCACTAAGGCTGGTCCCCCTCCCTCCATCAACAACATCTATTCTAATTTCAAGCGAATGATCAAGTTTATTCCTTTTAGATGTCAACATGTCGTGTATAACTTCTTCTATGTTAGCATATTCCTGGTAATTCTTCCTCTTTCCTCTAGTCTCCATTTTCCTAGAACTACCATCAAATTTATCTACCGGATTTCTATTCCTGCTAGGAGGTTTGAGTTGTCTTCTAATTCTCTTGCTCATTTTGTGGACAGCTTCTTTTTGCCTCTCCTCAACTGTGTTTTCTCCTTGCATCCTTTCTTCCATTCGTACATCTCCCTCTTCTATAACACCCTCACTTGTTTGCTGATCCCTATTCTCCTCCTTATTAGCAGTGAGTTCACCTGACCCCCTATCCGTAGCTACCTTAATGTCACTAACCTTATTATCTAGTACCACCGCAGATGTGGTATCCAACTCTGTACCACTCGGTCCCTCTGAGCTAGCCTCCTTACGCCCTTTGAATGCCTGAATTTGCTCCTCTCGTCTTATGATCCTTTGTTCATTAACCCCTAGCATACCTGAACCCTTATCCTGATGGTCCTCAGTAACCCCTTTTCGTACCAGTTTCCCATTCTTAAAACTCCAAACCACCTGATCAGATCTCCCTCTACCTCTAGGCTGCTCAACCTGGGAATTCCCTTTGTTTCAATTCCCTCTTAACCAAGGGCCGTATTGATTATCAGACAATCCTCTCCCTAAAGAGGTGGATGTTTTGCAATTTCTCTCACTGTGCCCAATGATACCACAACCATAACAAAAATCTGGGCATCGTTCATACTTAAAACTGATCCATTTCCTCATTCCATTAAGTTTAACTACTGATCCTCTCAACAATGGTTGGGAAATATCAACCACCACCAATAACTTCAAATGTCTCTCTTCCTTTCCTCCTGCTTGGGGTATGATAACCTCTTTCATCTCTTTGAAAATAGATTCAATTTTCAACCCTACCTCTTTCGAAATCCAATGAACTGGGAGATTCCAAACTTGTAGCCACAAAGGGGCCAAACTAAAAGCACACCGGTCATCTTCAATCCCATCATACCAGCTCCTAAGTACCAGTAGTTGACTGTCCACTATCCAAGGGCCTCCATTCAGAATCCTTTCTCTGTCATTTGCACAAGGAATAACAAACTGAAACAAGTTAGGACCTAACTCCATCACAAATAACCCCATAGGATATCCCCAAGTCAGATTGACAAAGTTTTTCACCCCCACGAAATTGATTATCTTTTCCCCAACTACTTTCCCTACTAGGCTCATTTGGCACTCCTGGACACCCGTATCAGCATCCCCCAACTCAATAGCTGTACCACATAGCTCTCTCTCAGAAAGCACAAATTTGTGCATGATATCCACAGCCTCCGCCATCCCCACCCAAATTCCAGGGAAATACCAATCACAGCTGAAAATATGAATGCAAACTAACACTAGAACTAACCCAACAACAAAATCAAGCAACAAAGGAAGAGACGCAATCTAGCACCAACGTACTAAGTCAGGCACAACCCCAACCGACACTACCAGGGAAGAACAGAGAACACAAACAGAAAAAAGAAAAACAAAGCTGACTAGACTGAGCAGTAAGCTACTAAAACTTTACCTGGCAAGCTAATGATACGATCGAGTTTATACCCTCTAAATATTTCTTTCATCAGTGCAAATGAGAGCTCTGCTTCCATTTTTCAGAATACAATCCCGTCACCGCCATAAATAGTGTTGTTATTGAAGCATATGCATCCAAAAGTGAGGATTTGTCATCTATCCATACGCATATAATCTAGCATTTTGTCGGTAGATGGTCGTTTGTGAATTCAAAGGTCCAGTCTTGTTGCTGTTGGTAACTTTTTGCAACTTGCTGGCATACACTTCCACACACAGGAAGAAAAGCGCAACTCTCAAGAGAGAGAAAAGAACTCTCAAGAAAGAGACGTTTCTCTCTTTTCCCTTACCAGAATCTTCCCCCTTGCTCCAGTTTTCCCATAGCCCCCTTTTGCTTCTATCATTTTTTTTTCAAATTATCCTAGGCTTCCAAGTGTCTAGCCATCTAAACCCCCCCTTGCATGTTTTGTCAACCAAGAATGAGGACATTTGTCCTATTTGCATGCACTTCACTTGTCTAATATCCCCCTAATACACTTGTCTAATGATCCCCTAATACACTTGTCTTCTTATTTTTATTTATTTATTATATATTTTTTCCAAAATCAATTTAGGTAAACAACAAAAAATGTTAACTCCTAATTGTAAATGGCATTGCACAATTTTTATTTATCTTAAAAAAGTGAATCTAAAAGATTTAAAGACAAATTTTGAATTTTTGTGAGAATTTTCCTCTTTTAGAAATTTAATGCAAAAATACCTTAAAAATGAAAATGGTAAACCTAATTTATAAAAATAAACAAAATGAACATTAACTATCATTTAATCAATAAAAATAAAAATAAAATAAAATAAAACAAGAATAAAGCTAAAATTAAATAAAATAATAAAATTTTGGTGTCTAAAACTTGCCCCTCTTTGTCTGAATTTCGAAAAGACTCGAGACAAAGACGTAGACACCAAATACTTACCTGTATTTATTCTGCTGCAAATTGAAATAAGCAAACATATAAAGGTCAGTGGGATACAACTCAAACCTGCCGAGGTTGGTGGGATAAAACTCAAATCCAACCGAGATAAAAACAGTTAGTGGAATACAACCCAAGCCTGCCGAGGTTGGTGGGATAAAACTCAATCTCAACCGAGATAAAAACGTTCAGTGGGATACAACCCAAGCCTACCGAGATTGGCGGGATAAAACTCAAATCTAACCGAGATAACAACGATCAGTGGGATACAACCCAAGCCTGCCGAGGTTGGCGGGATAAAACTCAAGTCTAATGGAGGTAACAACGGTCAGTGGGATACAACCCAAACCTGCCGAGGTTGGCGGGATAAAACTCAAACTCAAGCCTAACCGAGGTAAAAACGGTCAGTGGGATACAACCCAAGCCTGCCGAGGTTGGTGGGATAAAACTCAAGTTCAACCAAGATAAAAACGGTCAGTGGGATACAACCCAAACTTGCTAAGGTTGACGGGATAAAACTCAAGCCCAACCGAGGTAAAAGCGGTTAGTGGGATAAAACCCAAGCATGCCGAGGTTGGTAGGATAAAACTCAAGCTCAACCGAAGTAAAAGCTGTCAGTGGGATAAAATCTAAGTCTGTCGTGACATCGGTCAATCAAAGTAAGTTGATATAATTAGAAAATGATGCGTGGAGAAATGCTGTTACGCTTCAAGAAACGGGATAGAAGGATGCATGGCGGACGCTAAGACTCACCAATAGGAAATTAAATTTGATTGTCAAGAACTAATGGGGTGAGCGAACGCTCAGTGAGGCCAAGAAACACACATGCAAACACATAGTCCAAGTAACAATAACATTTATACAGTACGTAAAACTGTAAAGTTCAAGTAATTAACATTTCAAGTAGGAAAAGTATGCAGAAACAATTTAAGGATACTGGATCTCTCAAGAGCTAGATTCCACTTGCTTTGCCAAGCCTCAATCAAATACTTTCCCGCGATGACACTCCGTCAACCGGGTAGGTATTAAGTCCGTAAAACTCCACTTACTCTTCTCTCCTATTCACCGTTACACCTCTTGCTCCGGACCCGCACTTCTTTTATAAAAGGCAATACTCCACGAGTATGCCAAATGAGATCTCTTAATAGATCAACCTTTTGATTATCTCATGGTTCACCGAGCTTCTCGACCAAGCCCATGCTGGCTCGAGTCGCAAGGTCGGCCAATTGAAATTTGGGCGTCCCCCAATTATAATTATAAGTCAACGAGGTTCACTCCAATCGACATTTAATCAACCATATACAATTCAATTATGAGCAATTCAATTATATAACCAATTAAAAGAGGACGAGTGCGATAAAGTATACACTCACTCGACAATTCTAAACCATTTAATCAATGAGAAGCAATTCAAGTAATTTCAACAATTCATGCACTTGACACTCACCAATTCAAAATAAGTGAGTAAGTGCAAATAAGATCTTTGGTGGTTAGCTCTGAGATCCTCTTCAAGATCCTCTTGAGTGCCTGAAAAAATAACAATTAACTATCACTCACAATTACTTACAAACCCCTTGCCAAACAAGGAAGAATGTGCACTTGCGTAATACTAAGACAATGTCTTAAAAGAGCTTTAATATCTCGAAAATCGAGATTCAAAAGTGAGGATTTAAAGTCACAAGAGAAACTTGCATCCTCCATGAAAATGAGCTTAAAACGGTTGATCAAGATCGAAAGACAATAAAAAGTTCTCAAAAACTTATTTCCCAAGAAAACATGAATTTTCAGCTTTGTGCGATAAATTTGGTAAAATCAGATCTTAACTTCGGTATGTCCAAAAATAGAAAAATTTATACCATTGGAAACTAGATTCAAAGTACTAAAAGTTCCTAGAAGACACTTTTTCAAGATACTAAACAGAAAGTATTCATTTTTAAGTTCAAAGTTGCTAATTCACGAAGGTAAGACAAAACCAGTCTTGGTTTTCGGCAATATTTGGAAATTCGGCAAAATTCACAGAAAGTGAATCAGTCTTTGAAATTTGTAACACAATAATAGTTCCATACAAAGTTTCAAACACAATAAATAGAAATAAATTTGGAGTTTTGAGCAACAAGATATAACAGTTTAAATTTGGTTGATTTTTATAATCTGATCAGCGAATTTCTAGATTCGAGAAGCAATGTTTGGGGCATCATTTGGGCATCGAAATGACCTTGAAATTACACCAAATTTGGTGCACTTGAACTTCCATATGGACTACCTCTCTATCAAAATTTAGGCAAAAACTTGCACGGGAAGACGGTTAACAAAATGACCAAAGTTGATGAAATTTTCAAAGCAAATCTGCCATCCTATTTTCTCTTTCTTTTTCAAACGTTTTGTCCAACGAAATCAGCCTCAATTCAGTCCAATTTTGAAACCAAAGTTCCAGAAACATTTAATAAGAAATTGATGGTTAAATGACACTAAAATTTTCGAAATATAACCTCCCAAAACAGATTTGACCATTCGGTCAGCAAGGATGGGAAAATCTTCCAATTTCCAGCTTTGTCGCATTTTCGAAATCAAACCATATCTAGCTCTGTACAACTTCAAATTGAGAATGGTTTATGGCGTTGGAAACTAGGTTCAAAATGCTACAATTTATCAGAAGACATCATTTTGAAAATCGTTTCACAAATGGGACCAAATCGAGCCACAAGATGCAGCTTCTCAGTTTCATTCCCATAAACAGTCGAAACAGAACAGCCAACTTTGCCGACTCACTACGGTTCACTCAAAATGAACCAGTAGGGGATTTTTATACCGTTGGAAAGATATAAATGTCTAGTTTTGAATGCCACAAATAGCACTCAATTTTGACCTTTGTACAAAGAGTTACATTCAGACAAATAAGCACTATCCGAGTGCACTGTTATACGTTTTCCAGATTCGAACCTCTACCAAAAACTCAAGTTTTGCACAACCATTCAATACGATTTTTGAAAGGCACTTTGTACACACAATATAAAACATATATCCATCAATTTCACAGTCAACCAAGCATCAAATTTTCAAAACTAAAATAGAACAACATGACCAGAAATTTCGGCCAGTTTGTATTCTCATTTTTCCTTCGATTTCTCTCCACTTTCTAACCATAATCAAGCTATATATTACATAAACAACCACAACCAAACAATCAAGCCTCAAGTCAGCTACCTAGAGGTCTCATCAAGTCCGCTAGCCTATGATTTAAAGTGAAATAAATGGTTTCCTCAAGTCCTCTAACCTATTTTCTTGCTTAGGGTTGTAAACCCATGAAGATTAACCATTAAACTTCTTGTAATTTGAAAGATAAAAGAGGTGGAGTGGCTACCCTTAAAACCCTTGAAGAAAACCAGATTTTCCACTGAAATTTCCTCCAAAAAATTCCACAAGATTGCTTCTTACTCCAAGCTAGGATGAATCTCTAAGAAGCTAGAAAGTTGGATGATGAATTGCAAGCAAAATGAAAGCCAGAAGTGAGGAGTTTTCTTTCCCTTCTTCCTCCTTGAGGTTCGGCTGACTATGGAGAGAGAGAGAGAGAGGAGGGTTTTGTGTGTTTGGCTTGTGTTGGAAGATTGGAGGAAAGTTGCTTTAAGTTGGGTACAAAAAGTCAACTTTGAATAGTTGTCGAAATAGTGTCGTACACTACCGATTCCTCTCTTGTTTGGTACACTCATGCACTAATTCTCTAATATAATTCCTTTAACACTATAATTTTCAAGGAAGAATTACAGGTCTTAAAACAACATCTAGTAAGGGAATTTGAGATTAAGGAGCTTGGTAATCTAAAGTACTTTCTTGGTATAGAAGTAGCAAGGTCAAGAAAAGGTATTGCAGTAACTTAACAAAAATATATATTGGATTTGTTGAAGGAAATAAGGATGCTTGGCTGTAAACCAGCAGATACACCCTTGGATTTAAGCAAAAAGATAAGTGCAGATTCAAGAAGCATTCCCATAGATAGGGGGAGATACCAACGACTTGTTGGTATGTTAATTTATCTCTCGCACATGCGTCCAGACATTGGATTTGCTGTCAGTTTAGTGAGTCAATTCATGAATAATCCCACAGAAGAGCATATGAAGGCTATGTATAGGATACTAAGACATCTTAAGTCAACACTTGGAAAGGGAATATTATTCTGGAAGAGTAACAAAAGGGAGGTTGATATCTACACTCATGCTGAGCATGCAGGGAATCTACTGGATAGACGCTCAACTTATGGTTATTGTTCATATGTCTAGGGAAATGTTGTTACATGGAGGAGTAAGAAATAATCAGTTGTTTCACGAAGGAGTGCAGAATCCGAGTTTAGATAATTAGCATTGGGGTTTTTGTGAAGGTATCTGGATTCAAAGATTACTTAGTGAACTAAGGGTGATGGACAAACAACCGATTAGGTTATTCTGTGATAACTAGGCAGCTATCAACATTGCAAAAAATCCTGTTCACAATGATAAGATAAAGCATGTTGAGATTGATCATCATTTCATCCTGGAGAAGATCGAAAATGGGATTATTCAAATTGTCTACATCCCTACTCAACATCAAATTGCTGATATCCTCACCAAAGCACCTCCAAGAACTAGATTTGAGGAGTTAAGTTGCAAGCTGGGCATGTACAATTTGTACAACCCAGCTTGAGGGGGACTGTGGAATTATCATCTACTCCCTCCGTCCCAAAAATTTCGTCGCACTTAGAAAACTGTGCTTTTTATGAATAATTCCAGCATAGGTGAGTTGCTTACCGTTTTGTCCCTCGCCCAAGCTCTTCGTGTAAATGCAATTGGTTATGCCAATTCAAATTAAAGCCTAAACAACTTCTGGATGGTAGGACCAGAACTTTTGTTTTGTTTGCACATATCTTGTGCATGCTTTGCACGCTGAGGTTTCAACCAAGTTTCTCATGGTTTTTCACTCCACGCACATATTCATATGGGCTTTTCAAACACATGAATACTGAACAAGTGGGCTCAAAGGGCACACATAACTTGATTATTGTGGGGACCAAAAGGGTAAAAGAGTGAAAGTGAATGATAAGTCTTTACTATTTTTAGCAAGTGACAAATATTTTGGGACAGCCCAAAAAGGAAAGTATGACACTATCAATGGGACGGAGGGAGTATATTAGTATTCTTTATTTAGTTATTGTTTTTTGATAAAGAGATTTGGTTGGTTGTTAATTAAGTCTCAGTTAGTTTTCTATTCTTCATAAAATTCCTGATTTGAAGGAATCCTTCCTAGGCTAAAATGCCAGCCTCTCTGCTATATGTACCTCTCTGTCAGTCATTTCAAAAATATGAAAATGATTTCTTTTCTATCTCAATATTTCACAGGGAAAGAATTTGTTTTCGGATGGCTGAAAATATTTATTGGCATTTGAAGTTCATGCTTTGTGAATTGATTAGTGACGGTGAACAATTTCATAGGGATTTAAAGATCAAAGTTATAGTAAAACCTCTTTTCATATGCACTGAAATTCATAAAAATCCAAAACTTTCCACTCTAACTTTTATAACAGCATCATTTTTACAACAAAGAGCCAAAAAAAAAAAAAAATACAAGTGTACTTTCTACGTCTTAAGTCATAGCACCATTTGCACGGGTCTCCCTGCACTATAAGGACTAGTTTGAGTTTAAATCCATGAAATGAAATGGACCTCAGATTTGTGACCTGTCCCAAAAATATAATAATATAAAATCATGATTTTGGACCTCTAATAGTTTTGCAATGTTGACTTCAACAATTTGGTGCATGTGCGATTAGGCTAGGCAGGTTTTATTTTCTTTTAATTTCGTTTAAAAGATAATAGTGAACCAATTAAATTAAGAGAAAATTCTACGTACTTTTAGGAACCATTCCCTCAATGTACATCTTCAATTGTCAAAGATGATATTAGTTTATATTTTAAAATATTTGAAATCGTAATAATCTAAGGATCTAAGACCCATATTTGAAATTGTTCTAATCAATAGAATCTAAGACCCTTATTTCATCATAACCATTTCGTCGATGTGTGTCCCTCATTCTCAAGGATGATATTAGTTTATATTTTAAAATATTTGAAATTGTTATAATCTAAGGATCCAAAATACTTATTTCGTCATCTAATGATAAATTAATAATGAGGGCTATAGAGTGTTCCTTAATTAAGCACTATTTAATTATTTTCTCCAATGTTTTGACAAACAAATTAATGATGTACGTGACAAATTAAGCTAGAGCAACATATATTGATACGCCTATAATAATGTTTTTGTGCTTTTTACAACTTTGATCAATGCTTTTCTGATATCATCTTTCATTTTGCAACACTTTCTTCTTTGTATCTAATCATAAAGTCCCAACTCTGTTTTGAACTTGTGAATAAACGATCTACAATTGTCTCTCTCTTTCTCTGTTTTTTTTTTTTTTTTTTAAGATGGCTTTAGTATTTTGTGAGTATGTATATAATCTAAATTGAGTGGGAGACAAGATGGAAGATGAAGTGTATCAATTGTGTTAATTAGTGTTCATTATGCACCCTGAAAAAAGGGTTTTAAGTGTAGTTGCAGTTTGCCCCTTAAGTAGAAAAGCTAACATTTTGTCTTCTTGAGTTAATGTTAATCTAATGGAAAATAAATATTGTCAATTTTTAGATTCTAATTACCAATTTACCCATGACTATAATAAGATTGCATTCTGCCATTCCCTCTAACTTGAGAACTCTATTTCTGTAAGGTGCAATGTAATACAAAAACAGGAGGGTTAATTATAGAAATTGCTCTTAAACTTGCACCTACTCTGTAGCTTGCCCTTAAATAAATAAAAAAAATATGCAATTACCTCTTAACTTATTAGGTGTATGATTATTTGAAATAAAGTATTTGCGCTTGCACACAAACACATTTTTTCAATCACCATTGTAATTTTTCAACCAACTTTTTTTATCGTATAAAACAAGTGGTTTTGTAAATATTGCAAATAATTTTTACTTCACAAATTTCAATCACATTTTTATTTTCTCAATCACCCTTTTATTTCACATACATCATATCACAAAAAATATTACATTAATTATCTCAAATAAATCATCCAAACAAACTCCTACCCAAACAAACTCATATTGTATCCACGCGCACTTTTAAATTTGTCGTATTATCGTATTCTAATGGCCAATTTATCCATGACGAGGACGAGATTCCATTCTTACCCTCCTCGTAACCCGACAATTTTACTCCATTATTATTGTTCTTTGCGTTTTGTCTCAGCAGTTGATCTGTTTCTAGATTACAAGTCCAGCAAGAGAGAACTAGGGTCCAAAAGTCCACCAGTATCTAGGATTCTTGCAACCAAATCACGTAGATAGGAGTAACACTCTCCAACAAAGAGGAAGTCAAAAGGGGGAAAATGGGGTCGAGAGTTCTGACGGTGGCACAAGATGGGAGTGGTGATTTCAAGACGGTGCAGGAGGCCATTGGTGCTGTTCCTTTGGGCAATACTTGTCGAACTGTGATTCGGGTGTCTCCCGGTGTATACAAGCAGCCGGTGTACATACCCAAGACCAAGAACTTCATTACTCTCGCCGGTTTCCGTCCTGAAATTACCGTGCTCACCTGGCACAACACTGCCTCCTCTATTTCACACCATGAGGTCCCTTTCAAAATTCCTCAATCCTATTATTTTCCTTCAACCATTTAAAATTGGATTGAATCTTACCTTTTCTTTTTCCTTTTTAAATATAAATATGCTGAGATGGTTTTTGTTTAGGGATCACGAGTTATCGGAACAGGGACGTTTGGATGTGGAAGTTCCATTGTGGAAGGAGAGGACTTTATTGCTGAGAATATCACCTTTGAGAATTCTGCTCCTAAAGTAATCATCTTTTATTTAATTCTGCCTTGATCTTTTCATTTTTTTAGGTCACTCATTGTTTCACTTGTAAGATGTTGAACAAAAATTAATTCAATCTTTATAGCACACTGATCTTTTGTCCTCTGGTCTTATTGATGCCATTGTGTTCAGTGCAACCGGTAAAATTGCAACTTTGATGTGATTTGGAGTTTTAAATTGCGGTGACAGATTGAAGAGCTTTTGGCTGGTTCTTTTTCTTCTTGATGTCTGTCTTCCCAATTTGATTATGAGAATAAATGATAAGAAAAAATAGGATGATAGATCTGAATGAACAATAAATAGTGGGCATATTGCACTTTAAACTATTAGTCCCTACATAGTTAGCTGTATGTGGTGGTATTTCAGAGTACTTTCAAGTAACTGGGTCACGTTTGCTGTAGTCCTTGCTTTCCCTTGTAGGGCTCTGGTCAAGCTGTGGCTCTTCGAGTGACTGCCGATCGCTGTGCATTTTACAATTGCAGATTCCTTGGCTGGCAGGTATGAAGATTGATGCATTGGTAGTAGCTGATAAGTTTTTCATGAAAATTATATACAGAAGGATGAAAACTTTGGATACTAGATAGTAGATGTTGTAGTTTTATGTTATTTGGTCTAGTTTGATTTCTGAAGTTGCAAACTCTCATACTGTTTGCAAACTTACGCCTGCACGCCTTGGTTAACTGTTTATTCAGATCTTCATGATCTGAGGCCAATATTGTATACAATCTATATATAGCAAAGAGAAGAAAGCTATGATGAGGGTTAATAAAAAAGGAAGAAGATAGGTCAGTGGGACTGTAAGTTTTCAGCTTCATCATTGTACTACATTTCTTTAATCCTCATTTTTCCAAGAAGCTAAAAAGGAGAACATCATCTGCATAGCTGTTAACAGACAATAGTATCCCTCACCAGGACCATAAAATAATGTAGTCGTTAATTTGTGATTTAGCTTTGCAACATGTTCTTTTATGAAAACTATGCAGGACACACTGTATCTGCATTATGGGAAGCAATATTTGAAGGATTGCTATATTGAAGGAAGCGTGGACTTCATTTTTGGTAATAGCACAGCTCTTTTGGAGCATTGTCATATTCACTGCAAATCAGCTGGATTTATAACTGCACAAAGCCGAAAATCTTCCCAAGAGACAACTGGCTATATATTCTTAAGGTGTGCCTTCATTTTATATATTTTACTTTAACTATTTTGAAATGGTTTTGATTATTCATTATAATTGGTGTTTTCATTTCATTCTTGAAATTAATTCCATTTCTGTAAAATTCAAAGCTCTGGCAGTGTCCTATGTATGAATGTTCTTTCTGGCCACCTGTGTTGATGAGCTACGATTATTCATTGGTTTTGTCCTATATTATGTGTATGACCAAATCCTGCCTGTTATATTATCATACAGTGATGGTTACTGTAGCCTAAACTTCAGTGTGTAAAAACTTGTCAATTGTTTGGGAATTTACTACCAAAGATCAAGCTTCTGGCCTTTCTTCTCCCTCTGATCAACAAGAACTAAAGCAAAACCAATTTTTGAAAGGCTTTCATCAGCTTTGTAAAAGTGGACTTTTGAGTACTTATCTGGGTTTTGTTGCTGCTACAGCTCTATATGTATGCACGCTAATCACAAATATATATTACCATGTTTTTCTTCTTTTAAAGTTGTACAATTAGATTTCATTTGCTGTTTGTGAGGATTAATGCAGATGTGTCATTACTGGCAATGGCGAGACAGCATACACATGTCTTGGAAGACCGTGGGGACCTTTTGGGAGGGTTGTATATGCATACACTTATATGGATGCTTGCATTAAGCATTGTGGCTGGGATAACTGGGGCAAGACAGAAAATGAAAGATGTGCTTGCTTTTACGAGTACAGGTAGGCCTTTTAGTGATTTGGGGCATTGTAGAAAATGTTTATTGTGTTCAGTTTTTAAGATCACAAATGGAAATTGTATGATGGTTTAAGGGCTTGGAGAACCACAGAAAAAGAAGAAAAAAAAAGTATTTTTTGATAATTGGAAAAAGAAAATGATTCTTTTTGGAATTTAAGTCATTGAAACTAACAGGAGCCTTTATGCAATAATTGAATCACATACTACCATGCTCGTGCAACAGGATAAAAGACAAAGCTGTTTGATACTATGTGAATGTGCCTCGGGGTTATAGGTCAGCGTAGGAATGGGATATATATTGTCATCAAGACCAGCTATTTATGAAACTTGGCTTTTTTTCCCCATATTGAGATGGTTCAATGGAATTTCAGGTGTTTTGGGCCAGGTAGTTGCTCCTCCAAACGTGTCACATGGGCTAGGGATCTCTTGGAAGAAGAAGCTGAACAGTTCATAATGCATAGTTTTATCGATCCAGATCCAGAAAGGCCTTGGCTGGCTCAAAGAATGGCTCTACGGATACCCTACTCTGCTTAGGACAATGTAAGAAGCTGGCTGACTCAGAAACGAAGATATATGGTTTGTAGGCAGAAAAAAGACTACCTCGCCCTACTCAATAAATTGTTAGTTAGCCATTTCAACCTCTTCGGTGATTACAACTTCAGGTTACACGGAAATGTACTAGATCATTTGCATTTGCGACCAGACCAGATATCTACTCTTATGCTTTTGGTGCTTTTTAACTACTTTATGGCTATGTGCCTCTGTCGTACTTAATTTCTGTGGTATTAACTGCTAAGATATTTGTATGTATTTGATCTTGCTTTTCTAGTGCAATGCATAATGCTGATGTAGTTCTCTTTTTTTTTTTTTGGGAGGTAGAAGTGTTTTTTTTATCATGCGTCTCGTTAATGAGAAAGACAGCAGACTGCATGAGTAATGATTTAGAACCGGCTCGTTGGCTCTGCCTTGTGGATGGTTGCGAGAATGCAATTTCTGCTCTTGTGTTTGATTTATGTTTGTTAGTGCAGGACCACCACTCTCGTGCGGATACAAAGTGTGACTTGAGAGGGAAAGAGAGACATAGATAGATACAAGGGCAGCGTGGGCCTGAAAGGCTGAAACTCATATCCCAAATTGAGAGGCAATAAATCTCAATTAGTCTTAACAAACTTTAAATAACGGAGTAGCAACTCTGACGCTTTATGTATATTAAAGTGTAATTAATGAGGTTGGGTACATAATACAAGTTGTGGTTTTGAAAATTAGCCACAAACATGCAAATTTAAAGTAAGTGTTAATTTCTAAGCCATGATATTTGTAGGTTTTTATTTTTTATTTTTATTTTGTGTCGTATGGATGCTAGACAAGCACATCAAAAAAGAAGATGATGGGACTCGCTATAAAATCCTAGCATTATTATTTTACTTTTTATCGTGCAGTGTAAGGGAATAGAATAGAAGAATCTTTGTTATGTTACCAATTCTTTATAATATAAAAGAATCAGCTAATAAGTTCGGCATTACAAAAGTCAAAGCATGTTTTATCTTCAATTCAGGAGTTATCAGTGCAGGTCAGGCTAATATTTGGAATGGATAATAGTGGTTTACCATTTATTAGAGCTTTCAATATAAGGAAATATTACTCCTTGTTTTTTTGGCTATTTTTGACTTGTATTGGAGGTTAGGTTTATGTAGAGGTGGCAAGATGGGTGATTTGGGCGGGTTTGGGTTGGGTAAAATGGGTAATGGGTATAAGTGAGTCAACCCATTTATATCCATTTAATTAGATGGGTATAAATGGGTAAGTCAAAAAATGAGTTGGGTAACCCAATTATCCATTTATAACCGATTTATTCTAAATTTTTACAAGCTCATATAAATTCATTTTTAAACTAAATTATCAATTTATACCATTTTACACCCATCATTAATTTTAAATATTTACTTATTATGCCAAATAAGTCTAATTATCAATTTTTTTTCCATCCGCATGCCATGTCGCAAAATTACATATTATTTAATAATTGAACAATGAGAATCTAAAATTTTGGACTAAATAATATGAAAGTTAACAAAAAAATTTAATCCAAAACTTTTAACCCCTAGTATTTGTGATTTTTATTTTTTGGACACACTTTCAATAATATTACTTACTTGTTTTCGATGAAAGTTGAAGTGGACATATAATGTAAGTGGTGCAAGTTTCTAACCTGATCCCCGAAATTCAAAGGAAAAACAGTCCGCAATGATCTATGCTAGACTAGCAACAAACATGCAATCCAACTCCAAATGCAAATAATTTTGAACAGGGCAGGGAGGATTTGATTGGAACATAGGAAGAGATTATGAGTAGGAAGTTTTAAATTCAATACCTTTTCTTTATAAACAAAAAAGAAAAAAATTAAATAATTTTTGACAGCCTTTTTTTTTCCCATGGTTAAGAAGCTTTTTTTTTTTTTTTTTTGTCAAAGTTAAGAAGCATTTGGTTAAGTAGAAAAGACGAAATGAAGGGAAGGAAATGGGTGATTTGACGGGGTTAATTGTCGGTCAAAGAAAAAGTCTGGAAGTTGGGGTTGGGTGAGGTGGTGCCAGCTCTTTTTCACCCCGAGAAATACAAAAGGTTTGGGAATGTAAGTTAAATGGGTTAAATGGGTTAGATGGGTTAATCAATTATACCCATTTAATAAATGGGTATAATTGGGTAACCCATTTATATTCATATATAAAAATTTAATATATCCATATTCAATTATTAATGGGCGGGTATGGGTAAAATTAGTTAAATGGTTTTATTTGACACCTCTAGGTTTATGCCACCCTCCTTCTTTCTCATTATTTTATTTTAATTAGATTTAGAGATGGAATTCCTCTCCCATATCCGGGGTTTTAAAAAAGAGAATTGGGGAGTAAGGAATAAGTAGGGAATAATTTGGCATTTGATTCAGTTGTGACTCTCATCGTTTGCACTTCTCCAAATTTTAGTTGAAATTGAATACATTGGAGATTGTTAACAATTTTAATAGTTAATTTTGGAAAAACTGACAGGTGGAGACCCTTTAACAAGTACTACCTATGATAGAGTTTTTTGTCAAATAACACTTGCTAAAAAATATTCCCAATGTGATTCACTTTCAAATTTTATTCCCAAAATGATATTATTGTTGTCATCTAATTATCCTGATTGCCATGTAGGGTAACAAGAAAGAAAAGTTCTAATCTAGTTTATAGTTTTTAACATGAACTAATATTTTAAAATTTTTTATTATAGAGACACAAGAAAATTGCATAAGTTTTATAATTTCCTTTGATTATCTAAAATAAATTCTACCATTATTGACCTTGCTATTGTTGGTCTCTGAATTTTTTTAAATGTATCAAACATATTTCATATATTTTTTTTCAAAAAATAAATTTAAAAATACAAAAATTGCAACGAAAATTGCAACGAAAATTGTAAGCAATTACAAAAACTTCAAGACTTCATATTTGTTTTTGTTATCCTTCCTACTCTTTGAAAAGACAAAAGAATAATCTTCATTTGCCTTAAGATTATCGACTCGAGAAACATATTTTTTATATGCTATTAATATACATATTAGTTTCTTAGATTATGTTTGACAAGGAAAAGATAATGAAAAAAAAATGTGGGAAGGTTTAGAGAGAAAATTGGAGAAGATATTAGATGAGAAAGAGAAATGGAGGGTATCTTTATCTCCATCCTGGCACATATGTAGCCTAAGGGTCCGTTTGTTTCGGGTGAAAATATTTTCTAGGAAAATATTTTCCTAATTTCCCGTGTTTGGTTGCACAAAAGTTACTGAAAACATTTTTTTATGTAAAATATTTTCACTTATCTTATGGAAAACAACTTCCCTTCCAAACTTATTGAAATTGTTTTCCGAAATGCATGCATCCCGCCTGTAGTATGTTCCAAACTTACTAAAAACATCTTGTAGTATGTTCTTTTTTTTTTAGTGTAAACAGGAGAACTCGAACCCAAAACCTCTTCCTTACACTCCCTCCCCCATACCACCCAACCCAACCCAACCCTCCCCTAGTATATTCAAAATTAAAAAAAAAAAACCTCATCCTGTTCATTCTATGCTAGTAATTAATTATGTATAATAGGGACATTCTTTTCTAGAGAAACTTTCAGCAGTGAGAGTGCAAGATATATGTCACAATAAGCATTGCATGTGATTGATATTTGACACTAAATGGCCAGCAATTTGTTTATTGTTTAAGGAGATATTTTTTATTCATATATACATTTCTCCAAGATTTTTTAAAATTAAACAATGAGATAAATTTTCTTATTTTGCATGGGAAGAAGTATGTAGTTATAATGTGTAAAAAGTAAAGATAGAAATAAAAGTGAAAATATTTCAAAAGTTAAACAAACGCCAGAAAAATGAAGTAAGAAAATATTTTCAATAAACTAACCAAACACCTGAAAATGATGAAAGGGAAATGATTTTCATGGAAAATTACTTCCACGAAAAATATTTTCCCAAGGAAAATATTTTACTTCCAACCAAACAGGCCCTAAGTGGCAAAAAAAAGATCATAAAGGTAATAAATTTTAAAATTAGATTAGTTTGGATATATGTTTTGAAAGAAGAGTTATTTTGGCAATAAACTCCCTACGATGAACCCTGTTTCTATATTGATAGACAATGCTCACCAAAACGTAGTAACATTTATATATGGCAACTTTTTGTGAAAAAAAGAAAAAAAGTTGTGAGTTTGGATAACAAAGTTATAGTTCTTCGAAAGAAAAAAAAAAAGACAACAAAGGAAAACAAGGACATGCCCTCAAAATGTAAAGTAACTGTTTTTGATAAAACACTAAGTTTAGTCAATGAACAATTGAGTTTTCTAACTATAGAACTCAACCGCTAATGACAAGCTTATTATATTAATTCAAGAACTTACTATGCTATAATTTATTCATTAACCGAAATTGGAACCGTAGATATAGGTATGAAACAGTCATTGAAGAATTAATAAATAGATACACCAATAATTTCAATGTACCTGCAAAAGAATAATGGGCAATGCAAGTTTTCTGATTGAAGAACTCAACTGCTAAGGGCAAACCTTATATCAATCAAAGAGCTTAGTAAACTATAATATCATTCCTTATCGAAATTGTACCAAACATTCATTGAAGAATTTTGTTTTTTCCGAACAGTGGAGGGGTGGAACTTAAAAAACAGGGAAGATGTTGGGGGTCGAGAGATTTGAATCCAGGACCAAAACTTCTTTGGCATTAAAGAATTAAAAAAATAGATAAAACAATAATTTCAACATACTTGCAAGAGAATACTGGGCAGTGCAACAATGTCTTATTTATTTTTATTACATCCTGGTGAGTGGTAACAATCAATATATATAAATTTTACATAATCAGAAAACATAGAATCAATAGATAAAAATTTAATTAATTAGGCCTACAAAAACACATTTACTACATGTTTAATCACGTAGTCGGAGATGATCCGATTAGTTTTCTCTGTTGGATGGAAAGAATCCCAGAACACGTACTTATTTGCATCCGTACACGTCAATGGATTCAAACGATGACATAAGTATCCCATCTCAAACAGTCCTGAGGCACAACAGGCTACTGCTGCACTTTCAAACCCTGTTTCAGTGCAAAATAGAGCAATTTTTAGCTATGACAATCACTGTATTATTTTAGTGATGGATTAGAATAGTTAATTTGAGAATCAAGTATATATTATTTGTGAAAATAAAAAAAAAATGTGGTCAATAGTCCATGGAAAATATTATTCTTTATCCCCGCCCCTCTATTTTGAAAAGAAAAAAATGACAAACTCTTTTATCCATTATCAGCTAACAACAATGTGTACCACTAGGTACCCATAATTGTAAGGCTTTGGGTATCTGTATTTTCTTTTAAACTCATTAGGGTTTAGGTTTGGATGTAAATAATTTAATGAATTTGAGTTTGCATATAGCGATTGCAATCAGAACTCAAGGCGAGTCATCATTACTAGGGGGGTTAAAAAAGAACCGAAAAAGCAGATAATCGAAAAAATCAAATTGGTCCAAATTGAAAAATAAAGTAACTAAGCCATAATTTCTAGAATCGTTAGATTACCCAAACTTATTTTTAAAAAATTAGATTAGGGTGCGGTTTTCAATTTTTAATAACCTACCCGCATATGTGTAAGGTTAGTTAGGGTGACTAATACTCAAACTTCAATCTGTAATTATTTAGTCATTTGCTGAACCATTATACAGTTTATGTTTCACAACTTCTAAGCTTATCTATGTAAGCCTAACTCCCATTTACCTTTTCTACTTCCTACATTCATCGCTACTAATTTCATTTACTCCATTACTCCGTTTTTTTTTTTTCAAAAATTTATCTTCTTTTCTCATAAATTCTATCCATTTCATCACTCTATTAATTATTTTGTTTTCAATTTTTAAAGCTTACATGTTTGGTTGTGGACTGATTTGCCATCCTTAGTAAGAAAATAAATTAATAGCTTTCAAGAAGTGAAGAAAACGAAAGCAAATTTTTGGAATATTCAATACAATAAATATCTAACATGTTTTAATTTTCTATTTTGTTGATAGTTTTATTAGAGTTATAGGATTAAATGATGTTATTAATTTGGACAAAGGTTTTATTCTTTGCTTTTTTAAACTAATTCTATTTTTTCCCCCACAAGTACAAGAGGATTATATTATCCTATATGCTGGCCCTATTTCACAGATTAACCAGTTGAATAGGGTTAGGATATGGGTTTCAATTTTGTTGAACCAACACATGTAATTAGGATCAGCGAAATTGCAAATAAACTGATTTCGCTATCCATAAACACCACTAATCATTACTTCATTATTTAGGTGACAACTGTAAAATTTTTGTTACTACATCAATAAACAAGAATTAGATGCTAATCCCAAGCCTATATAAAAGCTATAGAAGGTATTGGATAAATGAACTTTTATCCACGACCCTTTTCGTCCCTCAAGTCTTTTAAGTGTTTATTAAGTCTCCAACTTATAAATTTGATTCTAATTGATCCCTCCAAGTCAAATTTAAGTACGTAATTCTTACTTGTCTATTGTGGCTTGATTTAATGTCTGTTTTTCACCTCTAAGTTGAAAAACAAGGCATGTTAGATCTTTTTAAAGTTCTCATCAAGTATTTAATAGTTAACTAATTTGATTCACAAAATTGACAACACTATCATTTTAACAATTTATATAAATAAATCAAAAATGAAAAATTGCTCTTCAAATAATTACAATCTTAATATTACTAAGATTTTGGAAATGAATTATTAAAAGTTGTCTATAATCTTGGGAATATGTTTAATTATAAGTAGACTGCATGCATTTGCCTCAGCAGTAGGCTAGCAATAGCATCCCCGCCTGTGCATCAGTCTTTACAGAACGTCAACACATTGGTGGGTCCCATGCCGACAGAAGCACGTGCAACCGAACTAAATTTCTTTCCTTTTTTTTTTTTTCTAACTATCAATACTAAATATCTTTTTTTTTTTTTTTTTTTTTTTTGCCAGCAACGATATATTTGTATAACCTACTCAATACTAAATATCTAACTGACCAAAATTCCTGATTTTCAAGATTAATTTTTTTAAGCAATATATCAATGCAGGTATTGATTAGGAATTCCATATCTATTTATTAATAGGAGATGGTCATGGATTTTGGAATACTATTGTTAGTACCAATTGCTTATAGCAAGTTTTTTTTTTCAATTTTTTTTAGTAGAGTAGGGTTAAAATTTAAGAAACAGAAAGAGGAAGGGAGAGTTGAACCCAGAACCTCCAATTCCTGGGCAATTTAGTACATGATTTGATGAGTTCTTAGCAAAATATGAGAAATATGCACCTGATTTGTTATCATTGATACAATTTCACGTAATTCAAATTTACACCGTTAGCCAAATGAGATATTTAATATAAGTCACCATTTTGAATGTGTATAGGAGATGATCATTCAAACGGTTGACAGTCCAGATTGGACTGTCATGTCTATTTTGGTTGCCCTTTAAATTGTATGGGAAAGATCAAATCTATTGGTGATTTTGTTGAGCTCCACGTCTTAAGTGCATAAAAGAAGAAATATATATATACATTGTAAAATAGTTTTCAATTGTTCTAGAAAATATATAATTTTTAAGCTTTTCTACTTCTGATTAAGAAAACATTATTATTAAATCAAATATAAGAATATAAGAATTTGTTCTTGTTATCAAAGTTTTGATAAAAACAAAAATATGTCAAAGGTAGCTCTCTAATTCAGCTGGAACAAGCTAGCTAAAAGCAGAAATATAAATAGAATGAGATCACCTTAGAACAACTTTTACATAAACTCAAAAGGGAATTAAAAAAAAACAGTTAAAGAAAGCTAAAATTAAGAAATTTTATGCAACTGAGGTTAGACTCTTGAAAGAAAATATTGCTTTTGCTTTAGAGTAACAATACACTAATGTTTTAAAAGTGTCTTCTTCTTTTTTTTTTTCCTTTTCTTTTTTTACTACAATAAAAATGCTATTGTTATCTAGCACGTAAACAGTGTTCAACAAATTGTCAAAGCTCAGTGTATAGTATAAAGTATTACAATTTGTTTTTAGATGTACTACTTATGAGCTAGTATCATTTTTCTCTATTTATAAACATGTATTGTTAGTTGTATATCGTCTACAACAATTATCAGCGACAAATTTCACTGCCTTCTACACAAAATTAGAGGTTAAAAAACCCCCCATTTAATAATTGCTAAGGGTAATTAGCTTTCGAAATTAATGCAAATTTTAGCACTTGAATAATTTAAAAAGCTCATTTTGGAGGATGTAAAAGAAGGTTGACTTACCAAAAGCAGATGGTTTCTGAATCATTTGTAGAAGAGTGTTGTAAGGATTGGACAAGACTGCTCTGATGCCAGTAAGCTCCCCATTAAGCTTTTGGACCAAACCATTCAACTTCCCATTGAAGTTTAGAGCCACAACATTGTAACTTTTTATGCATTCATTTCCATTTCCACCAAAATAATTTGTGGTTCTTTCCAAAGGAAGACATCCCATTGGAGGAAGTCCAGTTAAGACTATTTTCCTTGCTCCCAATTGATACAAATCTAAGGTAAACTTTTCTGCTATTCCAAGAAGAAACGCTTGGTACTGATCAATGTTGTATTGGGATCTTCTGTGTGGCAATGTATAATAATTTTCCAAGAAATCATTTGTTCCTACGCTGATCACGTACAAAGCCTCATGAATAATGAAGTTGGCTTTTGCTGTTCCTAAATAGGCTTTGAGTTTCTTTTGATAGTCCTTGAAATACTCCACTTCCTTCCAAAGAGGTATTACATTCTGCATTTGAAGTACAGTTCTACATACAGTTAGTACATCACATTCTCATATTACTATCAACATTCTAAAATTCCCATTTTTTTTCAATTTTATTTTGACCTCTTTCTTCTGTTAGAATTAATCTTTGATACACCATCTATGCAAATAAGTTTTTATTCAAACTGATTTTGATGTATGCCACCTGTGCAAAAAAAAAAAAAAAAAAAAAAGATAGCTCAAGACTTGAACAGAAGTTAAGTATCATGCATCCAAATTTGTTAATAATAGAATAGATTAATCATGTTATTTGTCAGAGAAAAATAGTTAGAGTTGTGTTTGGATTACATTTTCCATGATTTTTCATGAAAAAATTACTGTAGCGATTTGATGTATGTGAGGAAAAAAAGATAATAGGGAAATGTGATAACGGAAAATAACGTAATTTTCCGACGAAAAACCGTAATCCAAACAAGGCAATCTTTTGAAGATTTAAAACATGAATATTTATTTCAAAAAGTAGGTTTGACTTTATGGTGCACAAAGCAGCTGTTGAATGTACAAGATATTTCTGCACTTTGACAGAAATCTACACCATTAATGGGGGAAAAAAAATAAATGGTAGCACAAGAAAATTTTAAATGTAAAACAGTATTACCAAAATTGCAAAATTAATTTGACAAATTTAAAAAAGTATCTAGATTTTAAATACGAAAAGAGATACAACTGCAGCATTTGTTATCGTATGCTAAAAAGGAAAAAGGAAAATTCACTCAGCATTTTTTTTTTTAAACAAAGTATGTATAGATGATGCCTGGCATCTATTATTTTCAAACTATTTGGTTGCCAACATTATTAAGCACAGGTGAACATTAAATGAACGGTTCGCAGTAATTACTTGGTCGGTCTTACTTTTATTTAACTTTTCAGAGATGCACATTAATAAATATGTACTTTGTCTTTGGTCCGAATACAGATTTACCTTGACTTAAATATTGTAAGGATTTTTCTAACGGATAGCTGGACATCCGTTAATGTACCTAAATTTCAACTAATCTAACATCTATATATACACGCGCTAATAATTACTACTTTCCCTTACATATATATGCTTTTCCTAAATAATCTTATTTTTTCAAGTGTCTAATACCTGAAATGTATTTTAACAGTGCCCAATGAACACTATATTGTAAATTTTGAAATGTTGAAATTTAGCTAAAAAATGTATGGAATCTCATGTCCCAAAAGCATATTACTCCGTCTCTATATGATATCCACGGTATTTCATGGTTATTTAACTTTCAAAGTGAGCAATCATCAAGTGATAGGAAAACCATGCCAAAAAAAAAAAATTGAAGGTTTTTCTAACGGGTGCCAAATAAGCACGTACTCATTAGTCTAAATCACGCCAAGGGTTTTTTTTTTTTTTTTTTTTTTGCTGCATTTAAAAATAAACTTACAATTGAGAAGTCAAGAATCGAATGAAACATGTTCTGTTTATCTAGGTAATATCCCTATATTAAAGATATCACGTCTAAACTCATACTTCTTATAGTATATACAGTGAAAAATACCTCATTTACCAACAGAAAATGCAAATAATACAGAGGGGTACTCGAGTCATCTCCAAGCTGTGCAGTCTCGAGTTCAAACCCTAATTAGAGTTAATTATACCCAAATTATCATATTAGAAGAAATAGTGCATCACTCCAAGTGGTACACATTACTATTAAATTTCTTTAAAATGTGCATTTTTAATTGACTAGGGTCGTATCTATTATCCGTGTAATGAAGGCCATGTGTATGATAATACTTTTTTTTTAATTTTCTATATTAATAAAAATGGGGCTGGCATTCCCCTCCCATGTGCGAGGTTTATGCAAAAAAAATAATAATAATAAAGAAAGGACTAGGGACTTACAAGCACATCAGAGGTTTTATTGTCATATCCAGTACCAGCAGAAGCAAAGCAAACTCCTTGAGCAAAATCAGCGATAGTATAACTTGGATCCAAGTAAGCAGGCACAAATGGCCTCAGCCCAAAAGCCTCAGACATGAAATCAGTAGGTATTCGACCATTGCAGAACCTTCCGGTCGGCAAACCACCGTAGAAATCACGGCCATACGGCTGAAAATTGCTCTTGAGCACCGTGGAAATATGGTTGTTATTACCAGCATCAACTGAAGAGTCTCCAAAAACTATCAAGGCTGGGACTTTAGCATGTGCTAGGAAGATCTTCATGGCCAAAATGAGCCAAAAAATGTACTCTTTGCAGTACTCCATTTTTGTTCTTTTTTTGTGCTTTTGGGCATGCAGAACAAGGCCAGGTGACTGGGTTGGAAGTGTTGAAGAAATATGACGATGGGGTTTTTATAATAATAATGTTCTAGCTAGTGATGGAAATGACAGCATTTTATTTTCTTTTTTATTTTGAATGAGTAGAGGGGGCAAAGTTTGTTGAAGTCATTAATGGGAAATAAAATCAGCCTCATTGAAAATCCGGTACAAGAGGCAAGCCAAGTTTTTATGGTAATTAATGAGAGACTTGATTGAATCCATGCCATGGGGGGTCAGGTTGGTGTGTGTAGTTCAGTTTGGTGCAGCTGAACCAATTAGTAGTGTCCAAACTTTGGTTTTAATTAATGATTCCAACGCATAGTAGTATATGAGTAATTAGTTTCTTGTTATTTATTAGTGTCTTTGATTGACCAAAAATTGAGGCAAAATATACAGGTGGGACTTAATGTCTGTGGGCACGTAGCTGGACAAAACAGCAAGACACGATCTTGAGGGTTGCTCAAGTATAAATATCGGTTAAAAAAGAATAAACAAAACAGTAAAAATACAATCGACCTGCGAACCAACATATCTCAGACAATTATGCTTGCGAGTATGGTGAACAGAAGGTTTTGCCACTGCTTTCTTCAAAGAGCCTTCAAGTACCTCGTTGCATGTTAATGGAACAGAAACCGGAAATGTTTGTTTCTTGACTTGATATGACACGAGCACTCATTAAGAGGCTGCCATGTGGTGCTCATGTAAAGGGAAGCTGCGCGGGCCGAATGCGGTTCATTTTGCATCCATGGACAATGTTTTGTCTATAAATGCCCAGCGATGCATTACTCTTTTTTTTTTTTAATTTTTCCGGAAAACTTTTTTTATTTTTTTCGTTTTTCCGTTCAAGGAAGACTCCAAACCTATAAAGAAGAAGGAGGAAGGAAGAAGGTTTGAAAGTTGAATTAGGAACTTCACAATCATCTAATGTTCATATCAGCTAAATTGAATTCTGAGTACTAATGACGCTGTTTATTTCTTGTTTGTGTAGTAATTGAACTTATGGCCTCTACCTTGGCTATAAAAACTCTCTGATGACATTTATGGTAACATGTAATTTTTTTTAATATCACTTGAAGCACTTTATTTTTCTTCATTTCTAGAGAATTATTGACTTAACCATTGGAATGACTTGTTGTAGCCAAACTCCAAATTAGGTCGATTGACCATTTGTCTTAGATCTGACTATTCAATAGTTTGACCCGACCAACATTAATTTTTATAGTGCAAAATTGGGAATTTAAATTCATTAGCCGATCAAAATTATTTAAGGTATCCTTGTGGGCCTAAATCTTTTGAGAGAATTCGAGAGTGAGAGGGCATCCAATCACCGCTTTAGGAGTTTAGTTCATTGAAAATAGGATGCAACTGGCCGGTATTGATTGAGAGAAGGGACTAAACTTTGGCATTAAGGGGAACAACAAAAAGTTTTCTTAAAGATTTCACAAATAGAAATTAAACATTTTTAATCAACAAAAAGAACCACTACTACAAAGGTGTCCTTTTATGACATTCAAAAGCGTCATTATAGATCTATGTCATGATGTTTAGGCTATAATGACGCTCTACTGAAAGCGTCATCCATTCTAGTGTCACGATAGGTTTATGACAGTTTTAAGTGTCCCAATTTATCATTATTATGACATTATTAAATGTCATTATCTATGCCTATTATGACACCTTCAAATGACAAGAAATGCTGGGGTACAATAACCAATGTTTTGAAAATCGGACCGGACCGGCTGGTTCGATCAGTTGAACCGCGAACCGGCCATGACACCGATCCGGTTCAATACCATAGTTGACTTTGCCAGAAAACAAGTCAAGAACCGGTCGAACCGTAAAAACCGCGGTTGAACCGCTATTGAACCGTTTTTCAACCTTCATCTTTTTTTTTGCAAAATGCAACTATGAAGATTCAAACTCAAGACCTTTGTAATAGAAGACCAATGTATTAACCATTGCACCATCACATCTTATTAATTTTTTTTGATAACTTATTTATATAAATCAAACACTCATATTTCTTTTTTTCATTTTTCTTACAAAATCTCATCCTCTCATGGCTCTTTCTTTTTAATTTTCAACTATCTCTCTCTCTATCATCTTTTTTTTTGTCACTTCCTTTTTAATCAAACCTCTTTATTTTTAATTTATTGATGTTTTCTTCCATCTTTTAATTTTGTTTTTGTCCATTAAATTGAAAAAAGTTAAAAAAGAATTATTTTTTTAACCCAAATTATTTAATGCTACAACCACTCACTTTTATCTCATTTTTTGTTTCTTATCAAGTTTACATTTCTATTTTCGATTTTCTTGACTTCCTTCGAACTCCAAACTTCTTTTTTTAAATTGCAATCTCTAAAACGTAAATTAAAATTTAAGTTCACAATATCTAAATTCTCATAGGCGTGAATTTTGTATAATTTCAAAATATTGTGATATTTTTGGGTTGGAATTAGATATAATTGAAATTGAGATGAAATTTATTTGTTTTAACTTATAATTTAAAAAATTTATTTTTAAAAAATCCAAGTTATTAAAAAATAGTAAACCTTTCATCATATAAAGTATTAAATTAATCCATTACATGTCTTATTTTGTACATATATATATTTATATAAATAATTTTTTAAAAAATTCATTGAACCGAGGTTGAACCGGTCCGACCGATTGAACCTCGACCCTTTCACTTCACCGGTTCAATTAACGGTCCGGTTTTTAAAACATTGACAATAACATATCACGACGCTTTTTTAGTATAAGTAGATAGAAATATTATGACACTTTTGAAGAGTAACTAGATCAGGCTTTTATGACATTTTTTACTTGTCAGTTTAGCATCCAAATTAAAGTGTTCCAACTTCCTGTTGTATATCATCTGACGTCAGAAACCACATTTCATCCTGCTACACAAGCATCTCAGATCCTAAATTTTGAAGGATTGTAACGTAGCTAGTACAATAATATAAAAGAAGCAATACAATCATCCAAACTTGAGCAAAAGTACATCATCCAAACAATCCACACCAAAAGTGTCTACAAATTACATACTAATTTAGATGGTTTTAAATTAGTCGTGTACATATAAAGGACGCACAGGATAGCAACTCAACTACAAAGCAAGGAAGATGCCTTCAAAAAACTGCCATTTGACCCAATGTTGCTTTAGTTTTCTTCAATACTCACCTACAAGTGTCGTAAACCAAACAAGACAAATTACAATTCACACACATCTTATTTTACAGTTTTAACATTAGAATACAAATAATAACTATATTAGACAAATGGTAAAGGTATGACAAAAAGAGTACTAGATTTATTGGCCAAACAATAGCTACTCCAATTGCATCTCTAATTTTCGGAAATTATGGTATGGCCTCATCAACTCCTCATTACTCTCCACGGGCACATTCACATGAACTTCACACCAACGTGACCCCAAAGGTGTGTCACCAACTTTAGCCGTAAGATCCAAACTTCTAACCTCTCCAACAGCCAAAATTTTGTTTGGATCAATCATGCTCCTTATTGTAACATCATCCCCAACCTTGAAAATATTAATTTTATAAAGTTTGTGAAAATCATACATAAGAGTGTTGACCTTGGTCGATCAATCCTTGGTTTTGATGATTAACAAACCAAAATGTAGATTTGGACTAATGTTTTTATGTGAGCAATTTGTTAGAACAGATTCTTGTGGCACAAAAGAAGAAGCAAAAACAGGGCAATCATGTCGGACGTCCGAAAGGAAGCTATCGGACGTCCGAAAGGATGAAGAACATCAAGAAGGAAACTCTGTCGGACGCTCGTGAGGAAGCATCGGACGTCCGGAAGGATCGGACGCACGCCTCGGACGCACATCAATCGTATCGGACGTACGAAAAATTTCGCAAAGATTTGATGACTCTTTGACGACGTTCGGACGCAGGGTTCGGACGTCCGACAGGTGGTTTGGACGCAGGGTTTGGACGTCCGACAGGCCAACGGCTAGTTTTGACAGCATTTAATATTTGACCGTTGGAGAGCCTTTTGGAGCCATTTCTCACCTTCTATAAACACCCCAAAGCACAAGAAGACAAGGGACTTTTGCCAACACAAAATACAAGCTTACAAGTGAGATTTTTGAGTAGAAAGATTCTTTGTTGGTTGTATAAGGGGTTGGGAAAGTTGGGTTGTGAGGTTGCTCAAGTGAAGGTTACTCTCTAGGAGGAGTAAAATCTTGGTGAAGGTGAACCTATCACTTGAAGTGGTAAAACCTTGGTGAAGGTTGCCTCATTTGTATAAAATAGTTCTTAATTGGGTGAGTGATCTTTCAAGTGTAGGTTGTTGAGGGTTAACTAGAATAGTTGTAAAACTCCTTGGCTCAACCAAAGAGTGTTTGGGGTGAGGAAGAAATGAGCTTTCACTTGTACATCTTGGTTAGCATCGCCATCTATTGAAGAGGCTATTGGATTAATATTTGGTTTGCATTTCTTATCTTTTCTCTTTAATTAAGTTTTCTTTATTGTGCTTAAATTTGATATATCTTTGTGCATCATTGTGAAATTGTTTGTACTCATTGGGTTGCACCAGGCCTTACAAAGAGAGCAACTCCTAAACAGAAATTCATTACATAATACTACAAACCAACCCAAATTTCAGTGGTTTACACTCATCAATTAGGTACTCTTTTGCAATCAAATCATCAGTCCGACTTCTATTTCGAACATAATTCTTCAAGGTGCATAGGTACCTGAGATAATTACAAAATACTATGTTATAATAAGACTAATCACATTAAGAAAAAAAAAGATGAAATTTTAAACTTATGATAATTATCTTTCAATTGGATACATCCAACGATAGTATACTAGACCAATTATCCTTGCCTCAGTTGCTAAATGAATGGTCAAATGAACCATTACAACAAATAAAAATGGTAGAAACACACGCTCCAACTGGCATAGCACAATAGTAATTTCACTTTCCATTTGAACAAGTTCCCTAGGACAAAATGTTTTAGAACACAAATTTCTAAAGTAGTTGGACAACTTTATCAAGGGAGACCACACCGATTTTGGAAGAAGTTTTTGGTAGCATTATGGTAACAGTCGTTACATTAAAATGTGATTGTCATGGCTCTTAAGTCTGGATAGTTTAGGAGGTTTCAAGTGCACAGACTTTGAAATTGTGATTGAATAACCATTAGGAACTTTAACCTTTTTCAAAATTTTGCAAAATAATTCTTTCTCTTTCTTAAGTATGTTACGGCACTTTATTAGTCTCTTGATGACTCTCTATCTTCCTAACAAAATCCCAAAATCCAATTACAAGGAAGAACAAATAAACCAAATTTCAAGAGCCATCAAATGAAGAATGAACAAAGCTGAAAATAAGATGCTTAAACTAGACTAATAAGTTTCTTAAACTCTATTTGGTTTCTTATCACAATCCGAATCCGAATCCAAGAACTTGGTAATTGCCAACCACTCAAGTATTGCCCAAAGTTGCCTTGTTTAGGAGCACATAATTTAAGCATCTTCAAGTTCAACCAGCAGCATTAAAACTAGTCCAAACAGCTATTCAAATGGGGCAGCTATATTTTGAAAGTTTCTTTCTAGCAAAACAGCAAACACATAGCAAATATTATTAGACTTCACATTTTTGGCTAGAAAAGTATTACACTAAAAGCTTGAAATCAGTCCAAACTCATGACAAACAGAATAACCCACTCAAGTTCAACCAGCAGTATTAAAACTAGTTAAACAGCTATTCAAATGGGGCAGCTATATTTTGAAAATTTCTTTCTGGCAAAACAGCAAACACATAGCAAATATTATTAGATTTCGCGTTTTTGGCTGGAAAAGTATAACATTAAATGCTTGAAATCAGTCCAAACTCATGACAAATAGAATAACCCACTTAATATCAGGGTATTAGCCTTACAAACCAAAATTTCTAACCTAATTTTGCAAGGAAAACTCAACAGAAAATTGAATCAAGAGATGGAAAAATTAGGCACAAAAAGCAAATAACTTTCAAAAACCAAATGCAGACTAACCGTTTGTCTGCCACCACAATCTTGCCTTCCTCTACCTTCAAATGTCCTAATTATCACTAGCTTCAAATGCCCTAATTCCTCTTCGCAATCAAACCACGGATCCAAGAGTTACTTAGAGAGATGAAAAAAGGTGCGATGAGACATGGTGCAAGAGTATGAGAATGGATGTTGTGTACGATGATGCATGATTAGTTCTCTAGCTCAATTGGGATGATTGGTTCTATTTGGAGAGGAAAAATTGGGGGAGGAAACAATAGAGCTTGAGGTCGGGTAGGTTTCAAAGAAGGGCTTACAAATTTTCCTGAAAAAAGGCGCCTTAGTGGAGTGCCATTTTGTTTCAGCATTTTCTATTTTTTTTTTCAATCCGTTTCTAACATTACAATGTCATTTTGGTGTCTTCTTTTCCTTTTTAATGATTATTACTATTGCATGTCATATTAAGATTGTATTATGACATTTTACTAAAAGTGTCATAATAAGTGTGTCACTAAAGACTATTTTTGTAGTAGTGAACTGTTGGTTACATTGGATTGCGACTGAGAAAAAAAGTCCAATTCCACAATCAATGTAATTAATGACAAATAAATTAGAATTTTTATTCACTTTCACTGTCAAATAACCAGTGGAAGTATAGAATGCTCATTCTTTATCAATAATGTTTGGTAAAACACTTTCATATGTTAGAAAGGAAATGTCCTAAATAATCCCAAGTAATTTGGGATCAATAAATGTACGCATTCATCTTTTAGCAATTTAGTTGATGGTAATTCTTTTAGGTATTCCTGCATATGCTCAAACAAAATGCAAGAAAGGAATAAGAATAAAGCTAAAACTGTAACATAGACAACAGACTTATTAGCACATGACTTTTAAGTTTGAAACACATTGATAACAGAGGCAAGATGGAGCTTGATACATCAGATTTAGGGCATGTTTATACTCTTTAGAATGTAATTCACACGCCACATCAGCATTTCACTTTCTCCTCTTTTATTACACTTCCACTCACAATGAATTACACTCCACAAAATATAATAGTATGGGTCCACAATTAATTTTTTAATTAATGAATAGCCCATCAATTACTCATCTTTTGCACCAATTACTCCTCTTTTAATTTTTTTAATAATGGGTTTCTACCCATTACACGCATCATATCCATGATGCGTGTAATGGGTATTACACACCCGTGTAATGGGTGGCCCATTACACGATATATGCAACTCCGTTGGAGTTGCCCAGTGTCATACACTTTTTTGAAACTATGTATCTTTTCATTATGAGTTTGATAAACATACTTTTAGCCTCAGATTTTAATGGAATTTAGAAGACATAATCTGTATGATCCTGTTAACTAATTCTACAGCCACATGTTGCCACTTTAATGTTCATAGTAAGTCACATTAAGTTGTCTAAGGCCTTATTTGGGGTTGCGGTTCTTTTGGTAAAAAAAAAGTACTTTTAAAGTGTTTGGTGAATATCATCCCATAAAATTAGAAGTCGAGTTTTTGGTTTAAAAGTAGGAAAAATCGTTCAAAACGTCCCTCATAGTTTACAAGATGACTTTTTTCGTCCCTCACTTTTAAAAGTGTAATTTTACGTCCCTTACAAATTCATATTGATCAAATTTGGTCCCTACCTAGGTTTCTGACTAGTTTTTTGCCGGAATCCACCACGTGACTTGATGTGATCATTTTTTAAGGGCAAAATTATCAAATCAAATTTTTACATAATTTGATTCACACATTTTACAAAATGAATTGTTTCATTCCTCACATTTCAAAAAATGAATTTTTCCATCTCTCACATTTTTCAAAATGAATTTTTTCATTCCTCATTGATCATATGTATGAATAGTTTTTTTTTTATAAACTCACGTATATGTCTATTTGATTTTACCTGAATAGTACAAATAACATGTAATTTATCTCTATTTGATTTCATCTAAATATACTAATCGTAGTTATACACATGTTATTCAATAAATATATATAGGGGTTTAAAATTAATAATTTTGTTTGAAATCCATGTATATATTTATATGATTTCACCATTTAAACCTATTCAATATTTGTGACATTTCTCTTTTGGTAATAATTTATTTATTGAATTGTATAATAAGGTCATCTAATTAATGGGTTCTAACTCGAATTCTATAATTGTGCTAACAAATTTCAGTTTAAATATGAAATTTCTACTCGACACTTTTAAGACCAACAGTTGAAGTAATTGCCTTGTGATTGTCTTAAAATTTGAAAATGCCAATCACTTATTTCTTTTTGTCATAATTTTCTTTTGTTTATTTTTTCTGTCCAAATTTAATTCGATACAAACACTCGATAATATTGAGGATTAAATGTGTTCTTTATTTTCAAATTTGAGTAAAAAAAATGAATATAAGTGAAAAACTACCAATTTTTTTAAACCCATGTATATATCTATTTGATTTCACTTGAGTAGTATGAATAATATGTAATATATCTCTATTTGATTTCACATGCTATTCGTACTGTTCAGTGAAATCAAATAGATATATACATAGATTTAAAAAAAAAATTATTCACACACATGATCAATAAAAAGATGAAAAAATTCATTTTGAAAAATATGAAAGATAAAAAAATTCATTTTGTGAAACGTAAGGGACGATAAAATTTATTTTATGAAATGTGAGAAATTATGAATCGAATTATATAAAATTTAATTTTACAATTTGCCCTTAAAATGTGATCACGTGCAAGGCACGTGGTGAATTCCGACAAAAAACCTGTCGGAAACTTAAGTAGGGATAAAATTTGATCAATGTGAATTTGTAAGGGGCGTAAAATTACATTTTTAAAAGTAAGGGACGATAAAAGTTATTTTACAAAATGTGAGGAACGTTTTGAACGATTTTTCCTTAAAAGTATTGTTAGCAAAAACCCAAATTTGATACTTTTAGTAGCTTTTATGATTTAAAAATTAAAACATCAAATTTAATCATTTCATCCTATACTATGAACCAAATAAAGAGATAAACACTTTTAAAATTCTTCAAATTATAAATTATCCAATACAATAAGTACTTATTGAACTATATCTCCAAATAATATATTTAAAAGCACTTAAGCAATTAATAAGTACTTTTAATAAAAACTCTACCAAGAAAGTGCTTTTCAATAAGTTAATACAACCCCAAATAGGCCCTAAATTACTTATATTTACACCTAGTACAAGTTTTTTCCTTTTTCACGCAATAGTAAGTATTTTTATTAGTTGTCAAGAAAAAAAAGAGTTTACAAAGAGAATCTAGCAGCTCAGAAATACAAGCAGTGCTTTCTAACCTAGTGTAAGTTGATCCTTGCTCTTGATAATGCCACATAATGTTGTAATAATTTCATTTTGACTTGGATCAATGACAAGATTATTATGATGATTTTTTGTGCTGCTAAATAAGTGCATTAAAACTTACTGTGGTAAAACGATGTAAATACAAGGGGATTCGGAATCAAATACCACAACATCTTCGCGTTATCATCATTCTAGTGCATGCTGAAGTAATATTTTAGAATTTATGACAAATTTGCATTTCCTTAAAATTTGAAGGTAAGGCTTTTTTTTTTTTTTTTGTTTTAAAGGTCCCTTCTATCGTTTACTCACTTGCAAATAACTTTAAAAAAAAAAACTTTAGTTTTATTAAAAAGAATGAAAAAGGAAAATAAAATGAAAGGTCCAATATTGCAGCTTGGAAGCGAATGAACTAGTGTTACCTGGAAACTTGAGAAAACAGTTTCTTGTTCCAAATCAAGAACGATGTTTTTTTTTTAATACTTAGCAACTTTTTTGCCCCCTTGAGTGTGGCGTTGGTAAAATGTCTTGTTTTGCAAAACAATCATTGACTGTATTATTTGATATGGTTATTTTCAATAAAAATTGTTAAATTTACCTCTTTAAGGATTAATTTTATATATACTGATAGTACATACACTTTTACCGACCTTTAAATGCATGCCATTTAATTCTAATCTTATACAAGATAAACTTTTGTCTCAAACGACCAAAAAAGTGGGGGAGAACCAATAGGATTACTAAATTTTTGGCATTATCTACTTTTGATCACTACTTTCACTTTCAAGTTAACCTGTTTCCAATTCTGGAATGGTGCAGTATTATCTCATTCTGTATACTTTTTTTGGAATTACATCAAACAGAGATTACCTAATCTTATGTATAAATTGTTTGACGTAGTAATGAAAACTTTTTATTTGGCGGTTGTTGCAGCCCATAGAAAGTAATTTTTTGCATATCCAATAATTTAAGGTATAAAGTTCCTTTAATAGATTATCCCTTTACTAAACAACAACCAAACTTTATTGAAGGTCCTTTAATAGATCATCGTTACTAAACAACGACCAAGTGTAACGAGTAAATTAAATGCTCAAATTATGACAGCTATAGCCAATTAAAAATTCAATCCAAAGAATAATAAATAAAAGGGTTAATTACAGTTTGTCTCCTTGAACTTGACCCTTTATAATACTTTGTCCCATTAAACTTTAAATATATACACTTCGCCCCTTCATTGACTAGTCAAACAATAATGATGAATTCTCCATCCAAAATTTTAACAAAATGACATTAGTTCCCTTACATAATAGTTCTAGAATAATGCTATACTTTTAATCGGAATATGAAACATTTTATTAGACAAAACACAAAATCATATATTTTAAAAAATTAAAATATAAAAGATGGTATAATATCAAAGAATTTAAAAATTTATGAAGCATCTACGCAAGTTTTCCATTGCTTATCTTTCTTCCTTAAATTGTAAATGGATTAGTTTTGATAATTTTCATTTACTTTGCAACTTTCACAAGATTTTTATGAGTTAGCAAGACGATATTTGGTTATTTTATACCACATTCATACCTTGCTTTGTATTTTGTTTGCATTCTAAATTTAAAAAAACTAAAAATTCTCTAAATACATTTTTCAATACATTTTTATTTTTAATCATGCTTTTATCTCATATAAAACACATTAAAAAGTGCTACAATAAAAATATAAGCAAATAATTTTCATTCTAGATGCACTAATTAATTTTATATTATTTAAAGTAAGTCTTGCTATCAGCATTGAAATAAGCAAATTGAGTTGCTTGGACTACTTTTTTTATGAATTATCTAATTCATTTTAGTACTAAAAGATCGAAATGCATAGTGTAGTTGTGTTTGAGTGTATTTAGCAACTATTAATGAATTAGGTATTTATTTTATTACAATTATTATATCTGTTTAAGAATTAGTTAGGGATATTTTGATCATGAAATATATAACTTCATTTTAACCACGTCAAAAAGTTGACTACAACAGGTAAACTGTGTATATTAGGAGTTTAGAGAGCAAAGTATTACAAGGACCCTAGTTCAAGGGGCAAACTATAATTAACCCTAAAAAATTCATTCCAAAGAATTCAATGCTTAGTTATATTGGAGGATTTTAGAAGCCCACAATCTCCTTTCCTTCAACTATTTAAAATTATGCTACAGTAATTAGTCAATGATTTTTTTTAAATGGGTGCCTAATAGACACTCGTTAGTACATCTAAATTACTATGTGAATATACACAATTACGTTATTACACCCATTGCATTTGGAAACTTTTTTATACTTATCTAACTAACTAACACTTGAGACCACTCTTAACTCTAGTCGAACCATTAGTTAATTCATGAGGAAGACCAATCAGACAATAAATAAGCTATATAAACTTGAATAAATGTCTTTCTTTCTGCAAATTAGTAAAGCTTAGTTGCTAAAACTACTCCAAATAGACCACAACATTTAATTTGATTATCCCCGTCTATGGGGAAATTTTGTCCTTCCCATGATATACATATGTATTCTTTTCGTCCTTCAAATATTCCAAACATTTAGTTTTTTGGGATAGCCTTTGATACCAAGATCTCTCATATTTATCTTCGAGAAAAGTGAGTGTTAATATAAAAATTGCCATCAAAATAGAAATTTAAAATTCCATGTAGGTTCAAATATCACCAAAAAAAAAAAAAACTCCATAATATGATCATTTGACCCAATAAAATTCAAAGGGTAAATTATTTTTTACTCCCTTATGGTTTGGTACTTTACGATATAACTCCCTTATGATTTAAAAACTTATATATATAACCCTCTCATGATTTAGATTAAAGTGTCACTATTAATTTTTCTGTTAAAATTAATGGTCAATAGTAAAAAATTAAAGTCAAATTAATAAATTGATAAATTCATTCTTTCAGTACTTTTTTTTCGCCTTTTTTCATTCTCTCTCTCTCTATCTTGGGAGGAGAAGAGATGACTTTGAAAATCTGTACTATAGCCTACAAAATCTTAATTTTCTCTAAACACCAAAGAGATGAAAGGAAATTAAAAAATAAATAAACAAAAAAGATGGAAGGGAAATGTAAAACAGATAAATAATAAGAATAAAATATCAAATATTTTTTGATTATAAATATCATTATAAGTTTTTAAACCAAATCTTTAATGGTATTTTCTATTTTTATTTATCTATATTTATTTCAATTTCTTCTTTTTATGTTTGGAGGGGAAAATAGAAGTAATAAAAGGGTAAATTTATCAATTTATTACTATTGACAGTTAGTTTTAATAGAAAAACTAGTTGTGACATATTAATGCAAATTATAAGGGGCTTATATATAGGTCTTTAAACCATAGAGGGGTTATGTGATAAACACCAAACCATAGGGGATAAAAAAGTAATTTATCCAAATTCAAACTATGTTATAATTGTGGAGAATAATCTTTACTTCTTTAGCTAGTTCGCTCAAAGATGAATCATCTTTGACTATGGGAGATAAAAAAAAAATATGGGAGATCAAAATGAATTAGATTAAAACGATATTTGGATAATCTAAAAGACCTTACTGTTAGGTTCATGATTAAAGAATTATGTCCCACGTTGCAAGTCCCGATGCAACCAAATATAATCAAAATACTCAACCAGACAAGTAGTCAAGTAAATACAATGACAAAGAATATAAGCAATTTTAAAGCACAAAAATATAGTAACAATAAAGTAAAAGAAATTCAAACCAATCAAACTCCCAAGCTTCTTCCAAACTTGGAGTTGAATCCACCAAATAGTTTCTTCAATAGATGGTAGTGCTAACCAACTTATACAAGTGAAGGCTCACTCCTTCCTCACCCCAAACATACTTTGGTTGAGCAAAGGAATTTTACTACTCTCCAAGTAAACCCTCAACTAGCTACAATTGAAAGTTTACCCATTCAATTAAGAACTACTTTATACAAGTGAGGCAACCTTTATCAAGGTTTTACCACTCCAAGTGATAGGTTCACCTTCACCAAGGTTTTACTCCTCCTAGAGAGTAACCTTCACTTGATCAATCTCACAACCCAACTTTCTCAACCCCTTATACAACCAACAAAGAATATTTCTACTCAAAGATCTCACTTGTAAGCTTGTATTTAGTGTTGGCCAAAAGTCCGTGTCTTCTTGTGCTTTGGGGTATTTATAGAAGGTGAGAAATGTTCCAAAAGGCTCTCCAACGGTCAAATATTAAATGCTGTCGAAACTAGCCGTTGGCCTGTCGGACGTCCGAACCATGCGTCCGAACCACCTATCGGACGTCTGAATCATTTGTTCTGCGTCCGAACCCTGCGTCCGATAGAAATTAGAATGTTCAACGTTCATTCTTTTTGTGTCGGACGGCCGAAGCAATGAATGAGCGTCCGATCCAAGCGTCCAAAGAGTATCGTCGTCAGTCGGACGACCGATCCTCTATCGAGCGTCCGATCCTCTACGTCCGAACCTTCATATTTCTTAACTTCTCTATGATTCAAATCTTTTCGATTCTCTTTTGGATCAATGACCTGTTCTAACAAATTTCTCACATAAAAACATTAGTCCAAATCTACATTTTGATTTGTTAATCATCAAAACCAATGACTGATCAACCAAGGTCAACAATCTCTCCCTTTTTTATGATGATAAACAAAATGAAGATTTCTTTGATCAAATAAGTTCAAATAAAACTCCCCCTTAGAAAATGCCAACATACAAAGAAATTTCAATAAATCCTACTCCCCCTTTTGGTATCAATCAAAAAGCAAACTCCCCCTTTATTTTTCAAATTAAGACCATATAGAATGTTAAAACTTTCAAAATACCAATTGTAATTTTTTATAGGGTCCTTGGGAGTTAGTACAACATGATCTAGCAATCCACATGGATTTCATACCTTTTCTCATATTTTTCTTTACATAGCAATTATTTTGCATATGTCCAAATTTGCAACAAAAGTGACACATGATAGAAGTATTTTGCACATAAGTGGATTTAATGCAACTAATTTTCTTACTTCTTATCATAGCAAACTTATTTGTGCCTTGAAAAGATTTGCTTTCTTTTGTTTGAGAAAACTTTTATTTTTCATTTTGGAGAAACTCGTTCAAGTCATTAATTCTTTTCTTTAACAAATTTTGTTCCTCCAACATTTTTTCATAAAACTTTGTTTCTCTTCCAACTTCCTTTTCAAATTATTTTTGCAATCAAAAACACCTTTTTGATTTTTTAAATCATCATTTTCCATTCTCAAACATTTGTTTTCTTGAAAAAGTTTGGAGTTTTCTTCCAACAAATCATTTATTTTTGTTTTCAAATCTTTATTTTTAGCATAAGATTCTCTCAAACTTTTATACATTTTAATCATAAGAATTTGCACATCATCATCTTCATTATCTTCATCACTAGAAGAGTGATAAGAATTTACCTCATCTTCTCCAAAGGCCATTAGTGCCATTTGGGCCAACTCTTCTTTTTCTCTTTTTGAATTGCATTCATCTCATGTAATTTTGTAATCTCCTCTTGAACTTCTCTTGTTGAAGATTTTCTTGAAACTTTTGATGTGAGGAGTTATATCATTGTCCACTTCCATGTTTTCATTACCCATGAAGGATGGGTTATCCCCCACTTGAGATGCTTTAAAAGCTATGCCTCTCTTATACATTCTTGCATTTTCTTTCTCTTGCACTTTGAATTTCAGCTTTAATTCATAAGAGGTTAGGGAATTTACAAGAGATTCAAAGGACATAGAATTTAAATCCTTTGCCTCTTCTATAACATTTATTTTGTTTTTCCATTCTTTTGGCAAGGCATTCAAAATCTTTCTATTTTTCTCACTCAAAGAATATTCTTTTCCAAGCAATTTAAGATCTTGAATAATGTCACAAAATCTACAACACATCTTATCAACATTTTCAAGAGGATGCATTTTGAAAAATTCATATTGAGAAACAAGCAAAGATTTCTTTTGTTCTTTAATATCTTGGTTATCTTCATGAAATTCACACAATTTATCCCAAATATCTTTAGCTGATTTACAACCTTTAATCCTACTAGATTCATTTACATCTAATGCATTGTACAATATATACATGACCTTGGCATTCAAAGAGAGGTATCTCTTGTCTTTTTCATTCAATTCTTGTCTAATCTTTAATCTACTCAAATTAGTGGGAGAGTCAACTATTCTAACTTCATAAGGACCATCTTCTACCACATACCATAATTCAATATAAACGGATTGTAAGAAAATCATCATTCTTTGTTTCCACATGCTAAAATGAGGACCATTAAACATAGGTGGTCTATCAATAGATTGCCCTTCTAAAAAGGAAACTTTTATGGTTGCCATGATCTTTACTCTAAGCGGTTAAGCTTAATCTCTAGGAGACCAATCTCTGATACCAATTGTAAGCCCTGATGCAACCAAATACAACCAAAATACTCAACCAGACAAGTAGTCAAATAAATACAATGACAAAGAATTTAAGCAATTTTAAAGTACAAAAATAGAGTAATAATAAAGTAAAAGAAATTCAAACCAATCAAACTCCCAAGCTTCTTCCAAACTTGGAGTTGAATCCACCAAATAGTTTCTTCAATAGATGGTAGTGCTAACCAACTTATACAAGTGAAGGCTCACTCCTTCCTCACCCCAAACATACTTTGGTTGAGCAAAGGAATTTTACTACTCTCCAAGTAAACCCTCAACTAGTTACAATTGAAAGTTTACCCATTCAATTAAGAACTACTTTATACAAGTGAGGCAACTTTTATCAAGGTTTTACCACTCCAAGTGATAGGTTCACCTTCACCAAGGTTTTACTCCTCCTAGAGAGTAACCTTCACTTGAGCAACCTCACAACCCAACTTTCCCAACCCCTTATACAACCAACAAAGAATATTTCTACTCAAAGATCTCACTTGTAAGCTTGTATTTAGTGTTGGCCAAAAGTCCGTGTCTTCTTGTGCTTTGGGGTATTTATAGAAGGTGAGAAATGGCTCCAAAAGACTCTCCAACGGTCAAATATTAAATGCTGTCGAAACTAGCCGTTGGCCTGTCGGACGTCCGAACCATGCGTCCGAACCACCTATCGGACGTCCGAACCATTTGTTCTGCGTCCGAACCCTGCGTCCGATAGAAATCAGAATGTTCAACGTTCATTCTTTTTGTGTCGGACGGCCGAAGCAATGAATGAGCATCCGATCCAAGCGTCCGAAGAGTATCGTCGTCAGTCGGACGACCGATCCTTTATCGAGCGTCCGATCCTCTACGTCCGAACCTTCATATTTTTTAACTTCTCTATTATTCAAATCTTTTCGATTCTCTTTTGGATCAATGACCTGTTCTAACAAATTTCTCACATAAAAACATTAGTCCAAATCTACATTTTGGTTTGTTAATCATCAAAACCAAGGACTGATCAACCAAGGTCAACACACATTAGTTTGAGAGATAGAGATAGAGCGGTTAATATGTAAGTAAGGGTCCGAGATCAAATAGTTTAAATTTTTTGGTTAGACTTGAGTTCCTGACTTATATATTGGGTTCTTTGGTGGGCTTTCTTGAGGTATTTTCCCCTATCAAATTGGTATCAGAGTTTTAGGTTACGAGACTGGACTGCTCTTGGACAAGTGGATTCTTTTAAGAGTAGGACCGGTGAAAATTCTTTTCTTGATGGTGTACTAAAGTACCAAAGTGCTAAGAAATTTGGCTAGTGGACCAGATACGCCATAGGTTTGGCAGGGGGTCCGGTTGGTGTTAGATCAAGGAATCAAAGGTTGGCAGGGGTCCAGAATGCAGTTTGAATGTTAAAGAAAAGTGGCTCCATATTTGGGAGAAGAGGTGACCTTAGGTAATAATGTAGGTTTGCGTTAATTATTAAAGTGGGATTGAATAAAGGCTTGTAAATTTGGATTTAATGTGAAATGTTACTCATGAAAGGGGAGATTTGATACATTCATGAGTAAATGATCATATCCCATATTGGTTTGAACGATAAAGATAGAGCGGTTAATATGTAGGTAAAGGGTTTGAAACTTAATAGTTTAAACTTTTGGCTTAGAGTTAGGTTCTTGACTTATATATTGGACTTTTTGATGGACTCTCGAAGTGTTTCTCCCCATCAAATGCTTGTCAATATCCAAGCGCAGAACACACAATTATTGAGATATCAAGTATACAATAATTTAATGACAAACAAGCCACAAGTATGAAAGATAAATGACACACAATATTTAACGTAGTTCGACTCCATCATTGAACCTACGTCCACGGAGAGAAAACCTATTTTTTATTATGAGAGGAAAATCTTATACAAGAATACAACTTGAACCCAAATTCAACTCTTGCATATCATCTCTTATCTTCTAAGAACTCTCTCCCCCCATGTATAAGGCTATATGACACCATTGTGTGTGTCTTCTGTGTCTCTTGTATATTCCTTGTGTAGTATACCAATTCACCTATTTATAAGAAATATTATTTGGCCAAAACCCAAATAACAATAGGAAATCAGTGTTAATTCCTAAACTTATACAGAATAGGAAATAACTTCTAAATCTTAAACAAAATAGGAAATTTTTTGTTTATTATTTCAAGTACCTAAAACCAATTAAAAAATTAGTTACTTGCACACAATTAAAAAACCTATCTAAAAGAAATTAAACCAATTTTTTAACAAATTTCTACCTTGGCGAAAATTTCTTTTAACAACCGTTTGTTTTCAACTACCAAATAATATGGTACCGAACTACACAGTCAAATTAATATAGTTCTGATATTTAATTGATTCAATCGGTAAATGAATAAGTGTAGTTATCTCGAATTCAATCTCCAATTGACTCATGAGAAGGTGTCTCAATTTACCATCTTCCTTTGCAGGATTTCTTCTCATCACCACTTGCAACTTGAGATCCCCTTCTATGAACTCTATTTCTAACTATTGAGGCAACCAAGTGGCAAAATCCCTATACTTCTTTCCATCCTCAGGACTATCTCGCCACTTGTGGTTTTCAAAATTCCACCTAAATCGAAAAACTCGTAACTATCAGAGTCTTTTGGTGCATGAAAATTAGATCTCTTTATTTCTTTAGAACGCATGCCACACCAACTCAAGAGTATAATTTGAATCTAATAACCATTCAAGATGAAGTATCAACTGAGGGAGTTGTGAGAAAGTCTCCATCGATTCACGTCCAAAATCAACATTGGATTTTATCTTTTTCTTAACCCTTGAATCAGCTGTTTAGATTCACCGTCAAGTATTTCCATGCTTTTCGATTTTCCATCCTTCACCTTCAATACTTCTTACCAAGCTCTTGAAATAAAGATACCACCCATTAAATTGTTCAATTGGTAATAGCCACCAACCCACTTGATCTCAATAGTTAATTAGGATCCAACCTTGAACAACCAAACTCTTGATCCAACCATTTAGTTTGTTGGGATCCAAGTGCTTGTGAACAGTCCAGTTTCGCAACCAATCTCTGATACCACTTGTTAGGATTCAAATACGGAATACACAACTATTGAAATATCAAGTACACAACAATTTAATGACAAACAAGTTGCAAGTATGAAAAAAAATGACACACAGTGTTTAACGTGGTTCGGCTCCACCATCGAGCCTACGCCCACGGAGAGAAAACCCATTTTTTATTATAAGAGAAAATCCCTATATAAAAATACAATTTGAAACCGAGTCCAACCGTTGTATGCCCACGGAGGGACGCCCTTGTGTGTCCCTTGTATAATATGCCAACTCACCTATTTACACGGACCATTATTTCACCAAAACCCAAATAACAATAGGAAACCAGTGCTAATTCCTAAACTTATATAGAATAGGAAATAACTTCTAAATCTTAAACAAAGTAGGAAATTTCTTGGCTACTATTTCAAGTAACTAAAACTAATTAAAAAACTAGTTACTTACACACAAAACAAAAAACTTACCTAAAGGAAATTAAACCAATTTCCTAACACTTATCTCATCAAGCAAACAATGCACCCACTTTGACATCCAATCCCCTTCAGAGTCCTCAAAATCCAAAGCCATATTAATTGAAACAGGTCAAGTCCTTGTTACAGAAATTGAGCGGTGAAAGAGAAAATTATTTTAACTATACTAGCTTAATTTGAATTACAGTAGTTTCCCTCCCTAATGTTCATTGCAAATAAGAACATCTTCTTCAGTTCTTTTGAATATCTACACAAGTTGATGAAGAAATAAGAAAATTTGTTTCAATTCTAGGGCCCTTCTATTTTCTAATCAAGGTACAAGATGATTTCTGTATCCTTTTCTTATTTAAAAAAAAAAATCAAAGGCATGGATTTTTTTCTAGAATGTTAAATGTACTTTATGGGATAAGCGACAGTTTTAGAGATTATATACTTTTTTTCTTTTTTTTTTTTCGGTTTATACCATATTACAAAGGGCACCAAGAGGACAAATGCTTAATCTTTTTTCCGTTGGAGGAAACCACTTGAAAGTGGCAACACCAATTAAGTGACAAGTTTGTGGTAGGAGGCAAAGGTTCTAAAAGTTCTAGTGGTGACCAAGAACCCAAGAGGCTGTTGGCTTAACAAATGCTTAATCACATTAAGCACATTGTGAAACAATTGGGTAGAGGCCCCTTCCCACTAAAACTTGTAGTCACTGATTAACAAAAAATCATAGAATAAGATATCTTCTACCAGTTCTTCTCAATCTCTTCTTGTAGTATTGGATTTTAGTTTTTATGCGTAGTACCTGTTGAACCTATGGCTATGATTCGTGGATATTAAGACACAAAGTGGTCCAGGGGAGATTGGGACACCGATTGAACTACCAAATACCCACAAAGGGAATAATTGATCTGCTTGCCAACCACTTTACTTAATTATTGAGGTCGATTCAATGGTTAGGGAATAGTTCTTAAAGTTTTTTTTGGTTGTCAAGGATAGAGTTTGTATCTTGTATGTGACAGTTGGGGGTAAAAAATGTGTGGAGAGAGATGACAGGGTTAAAAAACATTTATTTCTTAAAATTAAGCAACAAATATCAGCAATTATCATGAAACACAAATAATTGGAGACTCGCTCACCATTGATAGCTTTCCTGAGTGTTTAAATGGGGTTGCTAAAGTAAGTTGGAATGCGTATTTATTGGTGCTAAAATTAATGGCTACTTATACCCACTATATATAGATGTATAGAAAATCGGTTCGTTGGAATTTAAAGGAAAGATAGATTTAATAAATGTGGCTTAGGTAGAAGATTTGTATAAGTGCATATTTTGAGGAGATAATTTGTAAATTTATTAGAGAACATTAAGGGGCAATGTCTAATTGCATAATTGTAAAAGTAAAAGTGTGCATAAATTTTGTGTAATTAACATTGTAAGGCATTTTACTCAAGCACTCACATACGTCGGCAACTCGTAAAACCCTTGACCGTGTAATGTAGTATTTTCTCCTTAATGATTTTTAAAAAAATAATAGCATTTACAATCGTCTAGTTTTTAAATTTGTGCCCATAATTTTTGTTAAAAGGATTTCTTTCAACAATATGGCTTGATCGTTTTCCTCGACCTAACTGCCCTTTTCATTTTCCTCTTTAGGTCCTTGTATGATCTTCCTTTTTCCCTCGCCCTATATATGTATTGAATCGAGTAAAGGATTTCGGACCTCCTTTAACGTGCTTGCACAACCCATAAAAGATTTGAGACTTGATGCTGAAAAAAAAGTTAAGAATTTTATTATATTCGAAAAAAGGAGATTATCTCAATTTATTTTATGAATTTTGGATCATTAATGACCTAACATTATTCTTTTGTTAATTTAAAATGATTAATAGTAGTTTCCCACTTACCCTCTTATTACTCGAACCCATAATCTTTCGATTACAAGTAAATGTCCTACCAACTAGGTTGAGCATTATTTTGGACCTAACATTATTTGGTAAGCCACTTGTGCATAGAGTTGCAAACGAATCGACCTGCTCGTATTCAGTTCGTTAGCTCACGAGCCGATTCGATTATGTATATATATATATATATATATATAATATAGTAAAAATACATGTATATTTCTAATATTTTATTATTTGTTAAAAAATTATTACTTTATTCATTTTTAAAAAATAAAATAATTATTTTTTATTTTTTTAAACTCGAGCTCGAACTTTAGTTTGAAAGATCGTCGAGCTCGAGTTCAATAAAAACTAAGTCGAGACTCGATTCGATTCGTTTGCAGCCGTACTTGTGCAAAATGCACGTACCATTTAAGTGCATGGTATATTTTTAATCCACCCCTAGGTTGAAGTCAAGTTAGGCCTCATTTATCCAATCGTGTATCTCATGTAATGTGTCTTCTAAAATGTAACGACTTACAAATGATAGGGTCAACACAAACCTATAATTATATAGTGAAACTCACATATTGTCAGATTTGAGTCCAGAACCAGCAAGTTTGAAATACTACAAATATACATGAAAACAATGCTGCTTTGCTATTTTGGACAAGTTAGGAGATCGATTTGGTTACATGTGCAGTGCTTAGGAGCAAATGTTAGTCATTTGCATTGGACTCACTTTTTCACGCCCCAACTTTCACCAACTGCTTATCAATTTTATTCACCTAGAATTCTCCCACGAAACAAAATCTGCAATTTTCTTTTTTTATAAATTTGGTGTTTAAGTTCATTATCTTAAAAGACACTCAAATTCGTTACTTTCTTTAAAGTTGAAATTAATTAGTGCTATTTTTTAAAGATATATACGCAATATTTTTTTTGCCACAAATTTTTTTGGTATAATTTGTAACGAAATGTATAAATGAAACTTGTGAAATCTACAAATGAAACATGAAAATGTACAAATGAGTCTTGAAAGATGAAAGATGTACACAACTAAGTGGATCAAGAAAATTATAAAATCCGTCACCAGGTCTTGGTGGAAACCAAGCCAGATCCGGACCTGATTGTGATCAGAATGGTCCAAAAACCAAGAAAACCAAACAGCCCTGGATCCGGCTTAGATCAAAATGATCTGGCGCCGGATCTTTAGTTCCTGTGATTACAGAAGCGGATCCAATCCGGTGCAGTGTCCAAGCCGTTCCAAGGTAGGATTTCATAAGATTGGTTTGGCATCTTTTCATGTGTAAAAGTGGTCCCTTTGTTTCAAACTGGTATCTTAACATCTGAGACAACTTCTGATTATTAAATGTGTCTATTGAAGAAACAAGTTTTAAACAAATTAAACAAGTTTCAAATAAATTAAACTAATTTTTCATGTGATCATTCTTAGTGTGAGAAACCAGATTTTCTTGTCTGCTTTTCTTTTATCTGATGGTATTCGAGAGATGGATTGCAATAAGCCAAAAGCAAATTAATAAGTGTAGTAGATGTAACAAAAACCTTAAAAATATGTGTTTGGATGAAATATTATTTAGTTTAATTGCTATAGCACTTTTTGTACTATGATGTATATGAGATAAAAAAATAATTAAAAATATAAAAACATGAGTTGAAAAATATATTTATAATGTAAACGAAATATTATGTGAAATAATTTAACTATCCAAACACTCTTACTTGTGTCTTCTATTCGACTCAAGATGATCATTCTCCCCCTTTTTGTTTATGTCATACTTCGTGTATTGTACTTTTTGTACCACATTTATCAGCAAATTTTAGTACCAGTCTAGCTATGACAGGCTAGATCTAATCACCTTGACGGATAACTAGAATCCCATAAAATTGTCTGTATCTAAGCTGGCATGTCATCCTTTCATAGTCTCTCACTATGAGAGCCGTCTTCTCTCTATTCTAGAGAGAGAAATCTCCCTTCTATGGGAGTCGTGCTTTTCTAAACAGATTTTTAAATTTTCGAATCCCAAAATAACAGATTCTTCAATAAAATTTCTTTCCTCTTTTAGCATCCTTTCCAATTGTAGCGGTTTTGCTTAGAACATCCAATTACTCTAGGATAATCTTAACATTGAAAGTTGATAGCCATATAATTCATCCTATAAGTTCGTGAGAAGTGTTTTCCATCCTGGTCGCTATAGTCTGTTTCTGCTTTTCACTGTACTCGATTGCTTGTGGTTTTCTAGTGTTTTGCAGGTTGTTCATCTTTTCCATTGGTCTAGAGTCGTAGCTGTGTGGTCAAGGAGACGAAGCTTGGGAGCTGGAAACGGTGACGTTTCTGGAGCTGGACTAGCCTGCAACAATCTGGAACTGGAGGTAGTAAAGCCTGTGGGATCAGGGAGGATGGAACACATCGAAGAGGTAATGAGGAAATTCACTTTATCAGAAAGTGAAAGGGAGGGAGTTTGTTTGGGGAAGGAGGATTTGGAGAAAGGTATAAAGGAGTGTAGATTGAGTTTAATAGGGAAAGTCTGGGGGGAGAAAACAGCTAACATTTCTGGTATAAGGAGCTTTGCTACTAATGTGTGGCCTCAGCTAAGGGGCGTGAAAATTACAGAGATTAAGGCAAATATGTTCCAATTTGTTTTTGAATCTAGGAACGATATTGAGTTGGTGCTTAGAAAAAGGCCGTGGATCTATGATGGTCAGCCTCTGGTATTGTTGGAATGGCAGGCAAATCTAGAGGAGGAGGAGCAGGCGTTCAATAGGACCTTAGTATGGGTTCAGATTTGGAACCTTCCTTTTCATTGGATTACTATGGAGGCTAGGCATAAGATTGGAGGAATATTTGTTGGCGTTAGAGAGGTCATTATCCCTCAAGGAGGAGGCAAGGAAGGTAAGCATCTCAAAATACTAGCTGAGGTGAATCTTAGAGAACCGCTGCCTAGAGGCACGGTGGTGAAATGTAATGGAGGATCTAGATGGATTGAGTTTAAGTATGAAAAATGTCCAGATTTTTGCTTCTGTTGTGGACTGGTAGGTCATAGTGAGAGAATTTGTACTAGGAAAGGGATAAATATGGATAGGGAGAATCAATATGGTAATTGGCTTCGGGCCAGTTTCCCTAGGAGTCCAAGGAAGAAAGGTGGTGGTGATGGGGAACAGGAAACATCAAGGAAAGGGGGATACAGGATCAAGGCTCAAATGGGGAAACTGGGAGCCGATTGTATCCCCTACTCACCTACACTAAAGAATTCCATAGAGGGAACGGGAGGACAGATATTCAATCCAATGAGAAGGAGAACTGGGGACCAATAGCTAGGGAGGGCATAGGGGAAGAGTGGAGTGGGAGGCAGGAGGGTGAGAGGATTAGTAAGTATGTGGTAGAGGGGCAAGAGAGTGTGCATGGAGGGCAGGTTTTAGAGGAAGTAAAGGAGGTAGCAGAAGCAGAAAAGGGAGGGAGCTTGCTGATGCTCAAGACAGTGGAGGTGGGAAGTGCAGAGGAAGGAGGGAGTGGCAAGGATAAGATGTGGATTGATAGTGAGAACAATCACTGCTTGCACAAGGGTCGGAGTATGAAGGAGGGGGGAAGATCAGCAGGAAGGCCAGAGTAATAAAACCAGCACGAGGAAGTATAGGGTCAGTAAGACATGGAAGAGGCTGGTGCAGGAGGTGGGTAAGAGGAAGCCTCTGCTAGAAATTAAAACTGTATAGAATGGCGTGGAAATGAGAAAGAGAAGGAAGGGAGCAGGTGGGGGGTGAGCTAGAAGGGAACCTGAGGGAGGCTGAGTGTAAGAAGAAAGCAAGGCTGAGTGAAAGGGTTAAGGATGTGTTGATGCTGTCTGAGGTGGTGGAGCCCTCCCTTAATGGGGCTCCCACCCCTCAATGAGAGCTCTGGTGTGGAACTATCGAGGTGTGGGGAGCCCCTTGATAGTTCCCCAACTTAAGGAACTTGTACAAGTCCACTCTCCATCTCTGATATTCTTATCAGAGACAAAAAAGAAAAAGACCTTCATAAATAGTGTTAAGCAATGGGTAAAGTTTGATGATTTATTTGTGGTAGACCCTGTGGGGATTGCAGGGGGTTTAGCTGTGATCTGGAAGAGGGATATACAGGTGAAGAGTATCTTATTTACTAGTTTTACTATAGAGTTACTTATAGGGGATCAGGGAGGTAGTAGAGATTGGTGGTGTGTGTGTGCTTATGCCAGTTCAGATGATAAGATTAGGGAGCAACAATGGAGGGTGTTGGAGAGGAGAACACAGATTTGGGGTGATTGTTGGGCTCTAATGGGAGATTTGAATGATATCACCTCTAATGGGGAGAAGTGGGAGGGGGTAGAATCAGCCCTGCTAGTGGTTTTGAAAGTTTCACTGGCTTCATTAATAGGACCGGCCTGATAGATATTGGTTTTGAGGGAGTGCCTTGGACCTGGTGTAATAACTGGGACAATGAAGGAGTGATAAAGGAAAGGATTGATAGAGTGCTGGCTACTAAGCAGTGGTGTGGCAATTTTGGAAAGGGTAAAGTTACTCATGCTGAAACAGAAGCTTCTGATCACTGTGCCTTGTTACTAGACCAGACCCCTGTAGCAGTACCAAGAAAGAGGAGATTTGCTCTTGATAGGAGATGGATTATGCAGGAGGGGGTTGGGGAGGTGATCACGGAGGCATGGGGGAAGGAACAACAGGGGTCAAGGTTGTATAAAGTACAGTGTAAAATTAAACAAGTTTGTATGAACCTGCTGCATTGGAGCAAAAAATTGAATCTGAACTCAAAAAAGCAGGTAGAACAAATTAAAAAGGAAATTAAAGAGGCGAGGGAGAGTCAGGGCAGAGAGGATAGAACAAAAATTATAGGACTGAAGAGGAAGTTGGTGGAGGCTTACAAGAGAGAGGAGGTATACTGGAGTCAGAAGGCAAGAATTAAATGGCTCCAGGAGGGAGACAAAAACACTAGCTTCTTCCATGCTAGTGTTATGAGTAGGAGGAAGCAGAATAGGATTAATAGTCTGAAAAGGAGAAGTGGAGAGTGGTGTAGGAATGAGGAGGAGGTCAGGGAGGAAATTGTGGACTACTTCCAGCAACTGTTCACGTCTGATGATCCAACTGATTTCAGTGCTATTTTGGAGGAGATCCCATAGACTGTAACTGCTGACATGAACAGAAAGTTGACAAGGCCAGTCTCTGATCAGGAAATTAGTCATGTAGTTAATTCCATGCATCCAAACAAGGCTCCTGGATCAGATGGTATGTCCCCTATCTTTTTTCAAAAATTTTGGCATGTTGTCAAAAGTGATGTTATTAGTGCAGTTCAAAGTTTTTTTCACTCTGGTCATATCCTAAAATCCATAAATGAGACCTTGATCAGCCTTATCCCTAAAGTTGATTCACCAAATCTGATTACTGAGTTTAGATCTATCAGCTTGTGTAATGTCATTTACAAGATCATTTCAAAAGTTCTAGTCAACAGATTTAAAACTGTGCTAGACTGTTGCATTAGTTCCTCTCAGTTTGCCTTTGTGCCTGGTAGGCAGATTCTGGACAATGTCCTTGTGGCACACGAGAGTATTCATTTTCTTAATAATTAGAGAACTGGAAAGGATGGTTATATGGCTATCAAGCTTGATATGTCTAAGGCTTATGATAGGATAGAATGGGTGTTTCTGGCAAAGCTGATGCAAAAAATAGGGTTCTGTCCAACTTGGATTCAGTGGATTTTAGAGTGTATAACTAGTGTCACCTACTCTGTGAATGTTAATGGGGAAAAAAGGGGGTTTATCAAGCCTTCTAGAGGCTTAAGGCAGGGGGATCCCCTATCCCCCTACCTATTTCTGGTTTGTACAGAAGGTTTCTCTGCCCTGCTCAGAAGAGCTAATAGACAAGGTAGTATGTCTGGAATGAGGATTGCCAATGCAGCTCCTAGCTTGTCTCACATTTTCTTTGCAGATGATTCACTAATTTTCTGCAGAACCAAGGTTGGGGAGGCTGTGCAGCTTATGAAGGTGTTGGAAGAATATGGGAGAGCATCTGGCCAGTTGATCAACAAGGAAAAGTCTTCTATTTTTTTCAACAAAAATATCAAAGGGAGGAGAAAGGAAGAGGTGCTTAAAGAGCTGGAAGGTATGAGAGAGGTTCATCAGAGCAAATATCTTGGGCTACCTATGGTTATAAGAAGATCAAAGAGATAGGTATTTGAGTTCATTAGACAGAAAGCAGTTAAAAGACTTGGGGGTTGGAAGGAAAAACTTTTGAGCCAAGCAGGAAAGGAGACTTTGTTGAAGTCTGTCATTTTAGCTCTCCTTGCATACGTGATGTCTTGCTGTAGGTTGCCAAAGGCACTGTGTCAGAATGTATGTTCAAAAATGGCTAAATTCTGGTGGGGAAAGAAGGAGGATGAAAAGAAAATTCACTGGATAAAATGGAGTAGAATGACAGATATCAAAGTTGAAGGGGGTCTGGGATTCAGGGATTTGCAGGACTTTAACTTGGCATTGTTGGGGAAGCAATTATGGAGAATTTTGATGCAGCCTAATTTGCTGATGAGTAGAGTAATGAAAGCGAGGTACTTTGGTGGGAAATCCATTTGGGATGTACAGCCAAAAGGATCAGACTCATGGTGCTGGAAGAGTTTACTGAGTGCCAGAGAAATGCTGGAGGAAGGACTAAGAAGGACGGTGGGAGATGGTGAATCCATTAAAATCTGAGAAGATAGGTGGCTGGCAGGGGCTGGCAGGGATAGAGGATGGGAAGGTAAGATCTCAGAGGAAGGTTGATAGCAAGACCTAGAAGGTTAGTGAGCTGATCAAGGATGGTAAGTGGGATAGACAATTGCTGATGCAGGAATTTGAGGAGAAAGACAGGTTGCAGATACTAAAGATACCTCTGAGTCTGGGGAAGGTACTGGATAGGATCTACTGGGCAAAGTCAAGTTTCGGTGTATACTTTGTCAAGACTGGCTATAAACTAATCAAGGAAATGAAGAGTAGACAGTATCAACATAGAGGAGCTTCAGAACCAAGTAATAGTAGGACGATCAAGTCTCAGAATTGGATTTTTCTGTGGGGTTTGAGCATGCCAAATAAACTCAAACACTTCATCTGGAAATGTTTCCAAGGAATACTGCCAACTAACACAGTGGTGAAGGGAGAGTCTGGTAAGGGGGACCATATGTGCAAGTGCTGTGGAGATGGCTCTGAGACATTAGAGCATATGTTTTTTCTGTGTTGTAATGCTAGAGCAATTTGGAAGGTGGCACCATTGAGGTGGGATGGACTGGAGGAGTTTAGGAATAACTTTTAGCATTGGTGGGAAGAACTTAGGGGAGCTGTGGCCCGAGACAGAGGGAGGGAACACATAACTCTCACGGTAAACATTTTGTGGCAGATATGGAAATCCAAGAATAATAAGCAGTTCAATAACAAGAGCAGTGAGCCTATGATGGTGATTAACAACGCACTAATGGAATGGAATGAGTTTCAACTGGCACAAGGGGGGGAGCAAAACATGACAATCTGGTAGCAGGAGAGCAGGAGAAGGGCAGGAGATGGGATACACCGCAAGCTGGCTGGATCAAGCTCAACACTGATGCAGCTCTGGACCAAAAACTTAACAAGGCAGGGTGGGGTATAGCGGCCAGGAATAGCTCAGGGGAACTGGTAGGTGCATGGACGAGGCCAACTGAAGGCTGTGCTGAGGCACAGGTGGAGGAAGCTTTGGCAATATGAGAAGCTATGGTACTAGCTAAACAAATGGGATGGAGAAAAGTGGAGCTGGAATCAGACTGTAAGTTAGTAGTGGACAAAATCAATGCAAGGGAGGAGGAAGTCAGCATAGCCATTATTCAGTTGGATATTTGGAGGTTGATGAAAGAATTTGACAAATGTTGTTTTTCCTATACTAGAAGGAGCAACAACTATGTAAGTCACTATTTAGCAAAGTTTGCTATAACACTGATTGATGTAGCTGAATGGAAGCTTAGCTTCCCAGCATGGCTGCTAGAATTAGTTCAGGCAGATTTACAGGAGCAGTTGCTCTGACTGTGTACCCGTTTATGCTTAATACAATGTTATCGTTTGGAAAAAAAAAAAAAAAAAGCTGGCATGTCATTAGAGTCTAGAGAAGGGTATTTAAAATAACTGACCTAAATTCAAGCAGTAAACTATAACACTTGAGCTTGAGTTCACTGAGTCCTAAAAATTGAGCTTATGCTCAATTTAATTTTGACTTACTCCAGCTCGAGTTTCTGTTTGATGGGATCTAGCTCAGTTGAGTTTAGCTAATATAAATTAACATTTTATATAATTTTGAACAAGTGATAAGACATTTCACATACATAAATATAAAAAATTCAATGGGTGTCTGTACACACATACACACATATGTACAGACACACATGCATAGATGACGGAATCAGAAAAATTCCTTGGATGGGGTGAACTTTAATTCAATTAAATCTTAAGTATGTAATTTAAAATATTTTTAACTTCTTATGAGGGCAAAAGTTAAATTTAAAAAGAAAAAATTTCAAATTATTCAAATTTTGTAGGAAGAAAAACTAAATATTTTTGACTAGCTATTTTGTTCATCTACAAAAGGTAGTTTTTATCGAATGCTTTAGTAGTACATATTTCCCTCGCAGTGTTATTTATTTTCTTGAAAAAATTACTTTTGCAAACATGTAGAATATCTGTTTATAGCTAATGATCATGTTATCTGTGGACTTCAAAATTGAAACATTTAGATGAGGTCATTGTGAATCCGAGTGTGAGACATAAAGAATTCATGTTTTCGTTTTTTGTTTTCCACCCTTAAGATGGTAATCAAGAGAAAGAAGATAGAGAAATGAATAGTTATATCAACTTTATATGTTGATGCTCAAAAAGAAATAATATATTGATGCTCATTTTGAGCATACAACTTTGAGTATCATTATTGTTGTTTTGTTAAATTTATCCTGTGACAAGAAAGAGCTTATACATATAAAAATTGTTTTAATTTTTTGACTTTAAAATTATAATTAGATATCAAAACTGGGCAATTAAGTGAAAGCAGAAAAAAAAATGCAATTAATAATTAGAAAATGACAATATCAAAAAGCAATGTCTTTATACGTTTGCCCGAGATATTAGCTCTACTACTATACTACGTGCAATGGTAGAGCTAAGACCTTAAGGTTAGGAGGTTATTTGCTTCAACTTATGGACTCTATCATCACAGGCAAATTTTTTTTTTTTTTTACATAATAAATGCTTTTATTCAAAAACATGGATAATAGATAATCAATTTGGATGGTTGTGCCAGTGATTCCAAAATTAAAAAGAGTTTTAGGAACAATAATAATGTTCAAGTATTTATATTTATTGTTTTTGTGCACTATACAACTATAATTCGTGAAAACTGAATTCAAATGAAAATCATCAACCAAAAGTTTTAAGGTTCTTCTTTTTCTTTCAAATAGTATTTTATTTTCATTATGAATATGTTCATGTTAAAAGTAGGCAGTGAATGTATTTACTCTAAAAACAAGTGGCAATGTAAAGGAAAAATAAGAAATTTTAGAAGGCTCAAATGTCAGATAAAATTAAAATTCTAAAATATTTATACCATGTTTATGTATTTTTCAAAGTTAAGAAGGGATAATTACCTACTTTCACTTGAACATGACTCTTTCCTATTCTTTTTCATCAAATTTTTTTCTACCATTTTTTTAGTGAAAGTGGGAGGCTTTGAATTTGGAACCTCTCACTTACATTCTCTTCTTTCATAACATCCAATCCATCCCACCCCTTTTTCATCAAAACTGAGCACTAGTAAAGTAAAAAAATAAAATAAAATAAATAAGCTAAAATAAAATGTAAGAACTCTTTAGTTACAATGAAGGCCTTCAATACGTTTTGTTTTAATGCTCCCCAAGAATGTAGGTTGTTTATATTTATGTTAGTCAACGAATTTGTAATTTCGCTCCACCTCATAAAATCATGTATGTAGTATTTACGTAAAAAGAGTGGAACATAATAGGACCTCTTGTGATTTCTGTCCACTCCACTAGGGGAAAAAATGGAGGCCGAATGACTGTACGGCCTATTCCTTCTTTTGGGCTAACAAAGATTTATTGCCGCGGGAACAAGTCCAGGGAGTACAAATTATTAAAGAACACTATGACGTTGCCTAGAACTTCTTCTTGAACTAAAGAAGGGAAATAAAATTTCTGAATAAGTATTCTATTTTATTTGGCACTTTGAGATGCTTACATAAAAAGTTATTTATCAGAAAAACGATAAGGATGAAAATTTAGAAGTCGTCTTTGTCAACTTATTAGCAATTGATGCAAATAGAGCTTTCATTCAAACAGTGAGAGGTGAGCTTAAGTTTGAGAGACTTGGCCTTTCAGTCTTCAAATATTCATAATATTGTTGTGTAAACGGATTAGTACTCCTTGTTTCTCTTTCGGAAGTTAATTTTTGCTTTTGTACTATTTGGAGATAAGGTTTATGTCCCCTTCTTGTTTTTCTAATTTGTTTAATAAAATTTAGATGTGGTGTCCTTCCCCCATAAATGGGATTTGCCCAAAAAAAAAAAAAAGAGTGAGAGGGCTCATTCAAAGACTAAATGAAGAAAGAATTTCTTGCAGATAATAATCAAAATTTCATTGTTTGATAGATACTTAATTTTAGCAATTTCTGTTGTTTTACATTAATTGTTGCCGTTGTTTTACTTCATTCCAATAGTGGTGCTAGAGATACACGCCGAACTCCCATAGGCTTTGTTCAAATAAATTTGAAAAAAAAATATTTGTTCTGCTATTTGTATAGCATTTGTCAAGAATTGAACTTCAGGCTCCCAGGGTTGAAAGTACATTCTTGTTAAGTGATACCGTTCGTCAAGATTTTGTGGGTTTAGGCTCAAAGGCAAAAACGGTGATGAGAGAGAGAGCCGTATGTGACAATTAATGGTCAAAAAAAGCCATAAAAGAAAAGGCCGCAAATACTGTTTTCAAATCTGCGGCTGTGATCTATTAAACCAATAATGAAGCCAATGTAATAGAGGTTGCGGGACGGTTCTAAAAAATCCTTTTCAACCACCGCAAGGATATTTCGAGAAGTAACATATGTATACATCTATTTCAATTGTTACTGTATATTGTCTGTGATTTAAAAGTTTGCGAAAGTGTCACGGTCACGGGTGGATATATCTACAATGTAGAAAATAAAAATAAAGCGATAAAATAGCCATAGATTTGAGAAAAACTAGTTTGGATTGAGAAATTTTCCAAAAGATTTAAAATTTTCTAAACATTCTCAAGGTCAGTTGGATTACTTAGAAGTATTTGAATTTGTAATGCATCAATTATTTAAATTCCTCTAGCATTTACCATTGGCACGATAAGTAAGGTAGTTTACAACATTCAAAGGCAAGATAACTAAAGGCAGACTGGGTTTGTTTGGATAGGAGATTATTTGAAATAATTACTATAACACTTTTTGTGATATAATGTATATGAAATAAAAAAATGGTTGAAAAATTGTGTGTATGATACTAGCAAAACAAGATTTGAGATTTTTATTTGAAAGTCTTGCAATCCAAACACACTCGTGTAACATTCAAAATCACAATATCTGATAAGTGAATATTTAACATACATTTTGTACAAGTTTGGCATGAACTTTTGGTATGTTTTGAGAAGATTATAGCCATATTTGAACTCTTTTGGTGATAATTGCTTAAATATTGTTTAAGTGTTCAAAATTTGATAAATGAGTAGATTAACTGTTACTTTTGTGAAAATGTGAAGGATATTGATATATGGAATTCATGCACGAGATGACGAAAAAATGTAAGGATCATCTGGAGGATAAAGTACAAGGATACTAGGAGCAAAAATGAAGAAAAAGGAAGAGAAGTAAAAAAATTGGAAATTAATTACCAGCACGGATCCGAGCTCGGATCCGTGTGAACAGATGGAGATCCGAGCCCTCGTCTGTATCTTTGGAGCAGTGCATCCGAGGTCAAACGATCCGACCTCAGATCTATAAGAGAAAGCCTTGGATCAGCCTTGATCCGAGCTCGGATCGTTCTCCACCCCTCGGATCCGAGGATCGGATCTGTCACTCTCTTCTGCAAGTGGCACAGCCGTTTTTTCTCACCTTTTACACAACTTTCCAGCTATCTTGGGAGAGAGAATTCGGTGGCACATGCTTCTGCAACAAAAAGGAAGACAAAATGAGTTATTGACAAGTCAAAACAACATATCTTTTGACTTTCTTTACAAAATCTGAGTGATTACAATCATGAAGAAGAAAAAAGTGTCTTTCCACCACCTTTTAGGCAGAAACTCAAGGGAGAAGCCAGGGCAGAGCATACGCAGGTAGTTTTTTTTCTTGCAACAAGTTGCTCTCTAGTTAGGAGTTCTTGGGGAAGCATTTGGAGTTTTCACTTGTAATCATTTTGTGCAAGAACATAGCAGAAATTTGAGGGCTTTACCATCAATTGGCTAAGCTTTCTTTTATCTTTCTTGTACTTGTACTTTATGATGTTTTGTATGAATAAACTTGTGAGTTTGATTGTTATATCATTCATGAGTAGCTAAACTTCTTTATCTCGGGAGTAGATGAAACTTATGGCTAAATGATATGAATTAAATGTGATTTACACTTGTTGTATCTTGTATTGACTTATCTATTTGTGTTGTTGTAATTACTTGTCATTGTTTGATCACCAATAGCTTGTTTATAGTTGTTATTATTCAATGAGAATTGGTAGTAACAATGGAAAAACATGAGTAGAGCTTGAGTTGTATGTTCATGAAAATAGAGATACACTTAAATGAATTATCTAGCATTTCATGAAGGAAAATAGAGTAGAACTAGTATTTCACCATGAAAATAGGGAAAACTGGACTGCTTTAGACCATTTTATCATGAAAATGAGACTTGATAAAATTGAAAATGAATCCCTAGTTAAACAAGAATAATAACAAGAGGTAAATCTATTCATTGTGTTGTTTATACCATAAGTGGAATCTACATCCCTAGATTCATCCTTGAGTAAAATTTTCTCCAATTGCATTTAGCATTTGTTAAATTAAATTTGTAGATCAGATTTGTAGACAATACCAATATACTTTCTCTGCTCAAATTTATTCATAAGTCTAAATAATAGAGAAAATAAGGACCTAGTAATTGGTTAATTTGTTCCTTGTGGGATCGACCCGATACATACCCTACATTACAATTTTGGCCTATATACTTGCAGTTTAACGGGTATATAATCGGATTTAAACATGTATTGATATAAAAATCCCGTCAATGTCTGTAACATTCTTATTTTTTTTCTCAAGAAATTTCATTTAAGAATTTTCCTTGGTCTCCTTAGAAATTTGACAAAATGCCAATTGCCCCCTTTCACTGACTTTTGCCTTATTCAAAAAAATTTTTTTGGGAGATGGGGAACGTCTTCGTCTTTGACCTCATTCAAATTTCTATTTAAAGTAATCTAAATCAGTTGAAAAATAAGAAGTTAGGCATTGCATCGCTTTTTTTAACTCACACTTATTCAAGTAGATAAAATAAAGCAAACAAAGATTCATGCCAAACTGGCCTACCATTCATAGGTAGTTTAAGTTTAGAATAAAAAAGGTAAAATAGAAGTACAATTCTTTGCTTCTTTGACAAAAGGAAAGGAAATTTTTTCCATAAAAGGAATTAAGTAATTAGCCAGACATTAAAACTTAGAAAGGAAACAAACCGAAACACCAGGCAATGCAAACCATTACCTTTAATTGCTAGTGTCTCTTGTCTAGATTTTAGTTGTTTATTTTTCGTTGTAAAGTTTTTGTTGAAGTAGAATAGAAAATACATGCCAAGAATTTATATGTGTGCATGCAGGGACAAAGCTAGAAAATTAACTTTGACGAGTAAATTTTGCATGCATACACAAGCAAAGTTTGGAGTCAATACAAAAGTTTTTAAAAAGTTTTGTTTGTCTTTTTGGGTTTTGTGGTGGTGGTGGTTGTTTGTGTTGGGGGGGGGGGGGTGGAGAGGGCAACAGTATAATTTAAAATGGTGATATTTGAAAGGTGTCAAATTTTTGAGATGGAAAAACATGATTTTTAAGGACTTGCAGGCGGTCTCCGTATTGTGTTGACTGAGAAAAATGAATGCCTTAGAATATATTATGTCTATTGAGCAGAAAATGAAAAAAGGGATTATTCCATAAGAAGCAAAGAGACTATAAAAACAATATTAACATAGTTGAATTTTATTTGGTCAATCTATGATATTTATGGTGTTCTATCTCTGACAAATTCTAACTTTCTTTGATAATATTAAGTTTCTCAGTCATAATTCTTGAAGGAAATTTTGATATCATCACTTACTTTTGTCGAACATAAATATAAGCCCTTGGTAATAAAAAGTATCCCAGGGCAAAAAATGTGAATATTTGAACGACGAAAATGATACATATATATATATATATATATATGTATATCATGGAATGTGGATATAGTAGTCAATTTAGCGTAGCTCCAGCAACTATAGATCCCAATTTGCAGCGGAAAGAAATATTTTCAAATATATACATATATATATATATATATATATATATATATATATATATATATATATATTTTGTCTTCAGGTTAGTCCATATTGCTCAAGAATTTACCCGTTTGTGTAGCAAAAATGTTCAATTAGCTCAAGGAAAGAGTGTGCAGGAACAGGACTTGGCCGAAAATGGCCAATTCCCAAGCATAAATTGTTCTTGGAGAGCAATGGCTTCTAAAATCCTCCAATATGTTATGGAGTTCTTTGGGATGAATTTTCATTTGGCCTAACTTACACACACAAAAACACACACACACACACACATATATATATACACGTACACACACATATGTATGTATGTATAACAAGCACTACTTGTTATATGCATGTATGCATGCATATGTCTGTGTGTCTATATATATATATACAGCAGTGCAGCATCGGTGGCAAAGATATGTATATATTTTTGCTGGTTGCTGCAGTCCATAGAAAATAATTTTTGCTCTTATGGGAGTATCCAATAAATGAATGACGGCAACAACTTCATTAAAGTTCCTTTATTGGAATAGCTGCTACTAAATAACAACCAAGTCTAACGTCTAAATTAAATGCACTGATATGATAAGTTAGGCCAAATGAAAATTCATCCCAAAGAACTCCATTAACATATTGGAGGATTTTAGAAGCCCTTACTCTCTAAGAACAATTTTATGCTTGGGAATTGACCATTTTCAGCCAAGTCCTGTTCCAGCACATTCTTTCCTTGAGCTAATTGAACATTTTTGCTACACTAACAGGTAAATTCTTGAGCAATATGGACTAATCTGAAGACAAATATATATATATATATATATATATATATACATTTGAAAATATTTCTTTCCGCTGCAAATTGGGATCTATAGTTGCTGGAGCTACTCTAAATTGACTACTATATCCACATTCCATGATATATATATATATATATATATATATATATATATATATATATATATATATCGTTTTCGTCGTTCAAATATTCACAATTTTTTCCCAGGGATAGTTTTTATTACCATGGTCTGATATTTATGTTCGACAAAAGTAAGTGATGATATCAAAATTTCCATCAAGAATTATGACTGAGAAACTTAAAACTATCAAAGAAAGTTAGAATTTGTCAGAGATAGAACACCATAAATATCATAGAATGACCAAATAAAATTCAACTATGTCAATATTTGTGGGGTAAAAAGACTATCAAAATGATCTTTACCTAGTTGTGAACCTATATTTTAATACGAGGGATCAAAATGAATTAGATTTAGTCAACATGGGGAGAGTCTTAAAGACCATATTTCTTAAAACTAAACATGTCCCCGATTCTGAAATGCCACCTAGTTTGGTAGCCAATCCTCAAAATCCAAAACCATATTATTTGGAACAGGTTAAGCCCTTGTTGCACAACTTAAGGGATGAGCGAGGAAAAATTGTTCTAATTGTACTAGCTCATTTTGATTTCCTGGTATTTTCTTAAATATGTGCCATGGATAAGAACATCTTCTTCAGTTCTCTTCGATATCTTCCTAAAGGATTTAAAGTCAGCGGTATACCCTTGTTACACAAGTTGATGAATGAATAAGAAAATTTACATTAAATTTAGGGTCCTTCAATTTGTTCATCAAGGCATAGGATAAAATTGAGTTTTTTTGTCAATTATTTTTTATCAAATGTATAAATTTTTTTCATCGAAATTATATAAGATTTATATCGAAGATAATTTTAAAAATTTTTATAGCGTCTCCCTTTTTTTGGTGATTTATTTTTGGCTCCAAGGGCTTAGAGAATAAAAACCCTAAATTACACAAAGCACACTATGAACCACGAAGAGGTAGATTCCCTCTTTCTCCTAAAGTTTAGACAAATAATAATGCCACCCCCCATATTTTCTCTCCACAATAAATTTATGTTGAAATAACAAAACAACCCTTCCTAAGTCCAAATTACATTTGGACTTGAGAAGAGTAATTTTGATATTTCTGATATTTCGTGTAAAAATGATTGTGAAACTAAAAGGGCAAATTATCCATTTGGCCCTTAAACTTTTAGTTTAGGTAAAATTTAACTCTTCCATTATTACTAGTCAACTTTTAACCCTCCAACTTGTAAAATAGGAAACTCGTGGCCCTTTTGTCCAGTTTATCCAGTTTTGCAACAGGAAAGACTAATCACTTGAATTGGAATATGCTTTGTAGAAGGGCTTTTTAGTCTATCCAGAAACAAGCAAAAATCGAACCAAGTACATCATCTTCCCAATCAAACGAAATCCCTTACTCCTCTCAACACACGAATTGCAAAGGAAAGGGAGAGAAGTGTTGTTGAGAGCAAGAATGTGCAAATATCACAGCCCTTCCCTTCCTATTTGTCTTTGCAAGTAAAGTCACAAAGATGATTACTTCATGGACTAATGGAAACCCGGGAAGAAGGTATGCCATTTGCTCATAAGAAATTGGTGGCTGTGGGTATTGGGATTGGATCGACGAGGAGAAGTGCTGCTATTTTGTTGAGTTGATACCTGGTAAAGAAAAGATCCCTACGATAGCAGCAATGGCTGTATCAGTGCAATAGACAAAAAAGGCCCTTCTACAAAGCATATTGCCATATACCATAAGTACTTTCCTACCGCTAGTCCTGCATAAAAAGGTATGTAGAATGCAGTAGCAGATTCGGGCTCCAAACTTCTGCAATGGTAATTCATTATTCGATTGTGGTGAAGGATCTCCAAAGCAAATTGGTCAGTCTAGTACCATGCATGCTTTTGAGATTTTCGGGGACAAGTTCTGAAATCCCATTTACGACTTTTCCAAAAGCCGTGATTCGAAAACAAAGTAGCAGACCAAGTTCCGGGGGTTCAGCTTCACAGCAATTTTGTAGCAATTCGTAGTTTAAAAAAAAATGATGGGAGGTCATGAACGTAGACTTTACCATATGGGCAGAGGACGTTCAGGTTTAGGTCGTTTGGTTAGAGCCATTAGGGGTGACGGAAAGACCAGGTGTAACGGTAGCGGAAGGAGGGAGGAGGATTTTTTGTGGAGTGGGAAGTGGTGAAGAAAGAGAGAGAGTGAGCGGAGAGGAGGAGGAAGACGAAGCTTTGCACTATTGTTTAAAGGCAAGAGGAAGATGATGCAATTCATTCAGCTTTTGCTTGTTTTTGTGTGGACAAAAAGAAAAAGTCCCTTCTACAAACCATATTTCCATTCACGTGATTTGTCTTCTAGTTGCAAAATCGGGTAAACTGGCCAAAAGGGCCTAGGTTTTCCTATTTTACAAGTTGAAGGGCTAAAAATTGACTATTAATAGTTGGAGGGTTAAATTTTACCTAAACTAAAAGTTTAAGGGCCAAATAGATAATTTTTCCGAACTAAACTATGGACTGTGGCATTAACAGTACCCTAAAGCTTATAGTCTCTGCAACGAACCGAAAATAGCAAAAAGAAAAAAAGGTTGATCATAGACAGAATATTTTCTTCAGTTCTATTTAATATCCTCCTCGAGTATTCAATCACTTAGTACTATATGCATAGTACAGGTCGACCTCCCTATTTTATAAGGACTCGCTTTCTTCTTAAATGTATATGCTTCAAACCTCTGGCCATGATTCATGGATATTAAGGCGGCAATGGTCCAGGGAAGTTGGGACACCAATTAAACATCCAACTACCCATAAAGGGGATAATGCGGTTTGCCAACTGCCATCACTTCATAAATTAAGCAGCAACAATCAGCAATTCTCATGAATCACTAAAAATTGGAGACTCTCTTAACACTGTGATATCTTTCCTTTAACTTGTAATAGTACATACCCTCTACCAAAAAAATAATAATAATAAAAAAGAAAAAGGAATCAGTGTGTCCTAACTTCAATATTGTGGATTTCTTGAAAATTTATATATAAATAAAATATTGAGTTGTTAGAGAATAGTACACCAAGCAATCTTGAGTTAAATGGAATCTTGTATAAATGAAAATTTGAAGGGATTAATTTCCATACTTTTAGGTTTTTTATGAATTGGGGAATTTGACAAAAGATTTGAAATCCATTCAAATCGCTCGTCATTTGAATCATTTAAGTTGCATTGAATTTACAATTCATCAATTGTCAAAATGAACTTTAAACACTATAATAATATGTGATTTACAAATTCAAATATCTATTAAATAATCTAAACAATTAGAGGAATTTGAAAAGATTTCAAATTTTTCGTCAAATCTTTCAATCCAAACGCAACCTTATAGAAATATGAGGCAAAGGGTAACTATCTAATGGTTTATGTATTGAAATTTGGGTTTGGCTATCGGTGATACCTTAGTGGCACTCGATCGCGAGATTGAAGATTTAATTTTTTCGTGAAAGTGAAGCTAATATTTTAGTTGAGGTTGACTTGCATCCGCTAGTTCATTTGATTGATCATTGTGGACCTGTACGTCCATTTGCCATTCTGCAACTTGTTGATGCATATTCCAGATTTATTGGGCAAATTACTGGCTAGCATTCAACATGTGTACCGTGAAGCTAATGTGGCTGAAAATTTTCTTGCATCTTTGTTTGTTGCATGAGGATAAAGTATTTTATGAGGGATCTTTGTTGCCAAATAAAATACAGAGAATTCTTTTGTGATTGTGTTAGTTTTCCTACTGGCTACTGCTAAAGCTTTCACAGTAAAGAAGTAGTACTTCTAGTTTATTTCTATAGCTAGATAGTTCATAGATTGGAGGTAAGTTTTACTTTCCATCCTTGTTGTTATTATTCTTTAATTTTTAATAAATTTAGACTGGCATTCCTTCCTGTATATGGGATTTTACCCAAAAAAAAAAAAAAATAGAAGAAGGTGCTATTAGTCAAAAAGATAGTACGAATGAGTACTTATATTAACTTAATACCAAATGTATATTTTGAGCCATATAGCTTCATTATAATGTTTGATTACTACTGCTTTGTTAAATTCATTTTGTGATGAGAAAAAGGTTAATGATATAGAAATTTCATTTAAGATTTTTTTTTGAATTGTAATTAGATATCAAAACTTGGAGATTATGTGAAACAAATGAAAAAAAAGTTAACATGCAAACTCATAAATTTAGAAACGTCACACATAAAATAACAATTTTCTATACTTATAAGTTTGACCCCTCATCAAATATAATCGATCTGCCACTGTATTGTAAACAACTTTCAACAAAATCTGTATGACCCATGCCGAGAATTTATAGAATGTTCATTCACTTGCACACATAGTTTATAGTTCCTATTTTTTTTTTATCAGAATTGATAGTAATAAGGCACAACAAAAAAATTTGATAAACAAAAGAAAAGAAAAGAGTATCAAGAAACGTGACAAATATTGAGCTGAAATGGAGGCCTTCAAAGTTTTTCCTAATGCTTCTATCCGATGTCCCCAAAGATGAAGTCAATACATTTATAAACCCCACCTCATAAAACCATATCTACCGTTCAGATACAAACAATGGACATCTCTTGTGCTTTTGTTTTGTCCACTTTCCTCCTACACCCTCTAGGAAAGAGATGGAAGACCATTGACAGTTCTCCTTCTCCCTACTCTAGGGCCAACAAAGATTTATTGCAGTAACTAAAAGCCTACGGAGTATTATTTATCAAAGGACACTATGACAAGTTTTAGAACTTATTCTTCACGTCTGTTTGGTTGGAAGTAAAATGTTTTCCTTGGGAAAATATTTTCCGTGGAAGTAATTTTCCATGAAAATCATTTCCCTTTTATCATTTTCAGGTGTTTGGTTAGCTTATTGAAAATATTTTCTTACTTTATTTTTCTGGTGTTTGTTTAACTTTTGAAATATTTTCACTTTTATCTCTAGCTTTACTTTCTACACATTATAACTACATACTTCTTCCCATGCAAAATAAGAAAATTTATCTCATTGTTTAACTTTAAAAAATCTTGGAGAAATGTATATATGAATAAAAAATATCTCCTTAAGCAATAAACAAATTGCTGGCCATTTAGTGTCAAATATCAATCACATGCAATGCTTATTGTGACATATATCTTGCATTCTCACTGCTAAAAATTTCTCTAGAAAAGAATGTCCCTATTATACATAATTAATTACTAGCACAGGATGAGCAGGATGAGGTTTTTTTTTTATTTTGAATATATTAGGGGGAGGGTTGGGTGGTACGGGGGAGGATGTGTAAGGAATAGATCTTGGGTTCGAATCCTCCTGTTTACACAAAAAAAAAAGAACATACTACAAAATATTTTCAGTAAGTTTGGAACATACTACAGGCGGGATGCATACATTTCGGAAAACAACTTCAGTAAGTTTGGAAGGGAAGTTGTTTTCCATAAGATGAGTGAAAATATTTTACATAGGAAAATGTTTTCAGTAACTTTTGTACAATCAAACACGGGAAATTAGGAAAATATTTTCCTGGAAAACATTTTCACCCGAAACAAACGGACCCTTAAAGGAGAAAAATAAAATCTCTGAAACAGTATTCTCTGTTATTTGGGACTTTAGGATTGTTTAGATAAAAAGTTAACTATAAAAAACCTGATAAGGATGAATTTTTAGAGTGTTGGAGTCATCTTTGTCAATTTATTTGTCAATGTATTAGTTATTGATGCAATAGAGTGCTCGTTCAAGACTAAATGAACAAAGAATTCTGCACATTGTATTAATTAATCAAGATTTCATACGGTGATGAAAACTTATTTTTAGTAATTTTTATTATTACTCGTACTAATTGTTGTAATCCTTTTGTCTCTTCTTGTATATATTAGTTTCAACTTTAGTTTGTCCCAAAATACTAGCTGAGGCTTAGAACTAAAAATACTTTCCTATTGTATTTACACCCTTCATACAATTTCCAATACAAAAAATTTAAGTTTGCTCTCCTAATAAACTATGTCACAAACCATATTTTAATGTTGGCAGTTGTACTGCTTTCAAAAGTTTTTTTTTATTTGTTTTGACTCGGGAATTGTCAATGTACATAATTTACACTCAAATTACCATGTGGATGCACTCAATAGTATTTTTTTTTATTTTACTTTACTTTAAAAAAAATCTAACACTTGAAATTCATCTTAACGAGTGACCAGTTCATGAAGACTCATTAGACAAACTCTTTCTCGGAATTCGAAAGTCAACTATCGTGGATTAGTGTGGAGAATCTATGAGACCATATCTCATAAAACTAAACATGTATCAAAATTTTAAAAGATTCTAGTAGCATGATAGACGTTGTTATCGATATATAGAAAATTCCCTCATAGTTACTTGTATCGTTAGAGACTTTGAGTATTAATGTTTAAAAATCTGGGGATGGTAATACTTAAAATATTGGAAAAAGTAGATAGGATAATGATAGATTTAAAAAAATTAGTGGCTAAGACTAATTTGTAACTTTGAAAGTCACAACATATATCACATTCCTATTTTCCATTCTTAAATGCCACCAAAGTTTGAGAGCCAATCCCCACCTTAGTCCTCAAAATCCGAAATCATATTATTTGGAACAATTAATCATTTTTTTTATACAACTTGAGGGTTTAACAGGAAAAGATTTTTAGTTGTACTAGCTCATTTTTTGTTTCAGTAGTTTCCAAATGTTTTCATAAATAAGAACGTCTTCTATAGTTTTCATGGATATATTGTAAAACCCATTTTTTTTATTGTTATATTCAATTTTTAATTTTGTTCATTAATTAAGTGGTAATTTTCTATGGGTAAAAAGTAAAACGATTGGTAGAGAAGGTTAAAAGGTGATTGGGGGTTAAGGAGGAGATAAGATAGGATAAACTAAAGTCTTCAACCCACGTAACTACCATGTAGTGGGTGGTTATTAGAAATTTACTCACTTATCAAAACAACTAAAAGAAATAACATCGTCCCAATTCTCATTATCTGCGTTCTCTTAGAGCAAGAACCATCTAGAAATAGAGAAGAAGAAAAAGACATCGCCGTCGAACAAGTAGGGAACTAAACATGTAGACCTGTAAGTCCCGAATGCACATTAAAGCTTTTTCTTTTAAGTTTTATTAATTTCATGAATTATTTTAAAGATTTTACGATATACATATGCCTGTATGAGAAATTTAGGAAGATTTTTGTCTAGATTAGTGGGAATAATATGTTAAATTTTAATCATAGGATGAAATAGAGTCTAAATCCCAGTTCTATATGAAAGTTAAAAAAAAAAAAGTTGCATCGTTGCTGAAGCTTCAGCAATGCAAGAAAAAAAAAAAAAAAGAGAGCAAAGGAGGGTTATCAGACGCTCCTCTCATACCAAGTCAGACATAAAGGCCGCCAAAAGAGCCAGCCAAAGGAAAAGAAAGGCGGGGGGCAGCAGCAACACTGGGCACCACTACTGTTGCTGTTGCCGTTGCTGGTGCCGCAAGAAGGTGAAGCCGATGGTTTCAACCGCCGGCAGAGGTGGAGGAGATAGCAATGGAGATGACGCTAATAATAGTGATGAGGTTTGTGTAATTAAATTGAGAGTTAGAAAAAAATTTTATTAAAAAAGAGAGAGAATTGGGGAAGAAGCTGAGCCGCTAATTGATGGGTTGATGAACCGAGTCGGTTCTCGCGGGTCGAATCTGGAGGTAATAGTTTGGGCCAAGAGGTAGTTAGGTATGCATGGGCTTGTTGAACTGGATGTTCGGTCAAGCGTAAAGGGAATCGGGCTAAGATCGGAAGAAATAAGAAAATGCTTGGGTCTACGGAACTTTTGTTGTTATTACTTAGGTTCGAAAAAAAAAGTGGCAAGTATACTTGGGCAAAAAATATAGTATGGCCTTAGTGAATATTCATTAGATAAATTTTAAGTATAACTAACCCATATTTTATGGGTTATCATGGGTATTAAACTTCAAAACGCAATCTAAAATAATTTTGGGCTAAAGATTTTGTTATTCAGGCTTATGATTAATTAATTAAGTCTAAGATATTTAAGTAGAAGTCTAAAACATTTTAATCTAAAATTATTAGATTAATTTTTACAATGTAAGATAAGTCTTAGATTTTTTAAACAAATGCTAATAATAGTAATAACAACAACAACAACAACAACAACAACAACAATAATAACAATAATAGTAATAATAATAATATAAATATGGATGAAATAAATTAAGGATATAAATGAAAATAAAATATAAATATAAATACAAGTGGAATAAGTTAAGATCATAATTGTAATGGTAAATAAATAAACATACGTATATACATAAATAATGATAATATGTACACAGGTGCAAAAATGGAAATAGAACAAAAGATAATAATAACTAATTAACCAATATATATATGAATGAAAATAATGAAAATAAAATAAAATAAAATAGTGTTGATAAAGACAATAACAATAATAATGAATAAAATAATATATAAATATAGTAAAATAATAGTCAAGATAATAAATATGATTATTGTAAGGACCCAAAATTTTCATACTTTTCATTTCGGCTTACTTGCTTGGATATATAGTGAATGATAACAGACAGTTGTACCTTATTATTTCTTTTAATTGATTGCCTACTGTTTTGTGGCACGGGATATTTATGGCAAGAAAGAAATTTTAATACAAGAGATTTCAAATCCTAGATTTGACCAAGAAAACAAAAGGTTTTGTTCATTTTTGCTCACTTTTAGATGTTTGCAAGTTGTGTTGTGACCCGATAGTTAGTTACAAATTTTCTTTGATTTCATTTACTTGCCTTGAATTCTTGGTTGTTTTATTAGTTGAATCATAATTTTGACCTATTTTCTTATTTCACTTGGTGCATGTTTCATTTGATATATGTTAAGTCTCATAGTGCATAATACTAGTGTGACTGATTAGTGAGGTGTGTGCAATAAATTTTGAGGATTAGGAGTTTTGTGCAAAAGAAATTATATGACAAAAGGTGTTAAGAGATGATTGGAGGAGTAATAGATATTTGAGTGCTTAAGAAAAACAATTAGATAGACTTCACTTGGATTTGTGCCACTTGTCGAACACCAAGCCAATCTTGACCAAGATTAGGGTTAAAACTTATCCAACTCAAGTCAATCACCATTTTCTTTCTTTGCCTTCCATGATGGATGAAATTTGAGAGGAGAAGAAGAGAAAAATACTCCATTTTCAGCCTTGATCTCTTACTTGAATCATGGAAAAAAAAAAAAAACCAAGATCAACCCTAATCCACTCCAATAAACCTTGAGATAATCTTGAGGGGAAGCTCTTGGAGAAGTTTTGGAGGAAGAAACCCTTGAGTACCTCTTGCTTGGCTGTCCATCTAAGTTTTGGAGATAAAGAGGAGAACTTTGCTAGAAATCCTCCCTTATCTTTGAGTTTCTTTGATATATGATGTTATAGAAGCTAAAGAAAGGATTTGTATGGTGGATTTCATGATTTTCAGGTTGTGTTGTGATTTTCCAGCGTTGTTTTGTGGGACTTAAGAGGTAAACTTGATAGCCACATTATCTTTTCCACTTGTCTTTGTATCTACTTGATGGATGATACTTTATAAGGTAAAAGACATGACTTTTATGATAGTTATCATGGTATTGTTAGGTTTGGTGAAATTTCCAGCCTTGATGTAGCTCTATATATACATGGAGTTGTGATGGTTAAATACTATGTATATGCTTGATTTAGTGAGTTGGTGGCCTAGTATGTATATACTTGATTTGAGACTGTTTTGTGGTGATAATGAAGCCTTGAAAATGGCTGGAAATTAGGGAAAATATGGGAAAGTGCTACCGAAATTTTTCCCGTGGGAGACTTTGAATAGTTTTGGAAAATCTGTTTTATCTTGGTGTAGAAAAATTCGAATTGAATTCTGTTTGTTGCATTTGAAACTAGACTCATAGTTCTTTTAACCGTATAAAATTCACGGGTTGGTTCACTTTCTATAAATACCAGCAAAATTTCAAAATGGGCTGAAAATCCAAGATTGTCCTGTTTTTGCACTTAGTTGAGCAGTGAATTGAGGCTGAGATTTGACTAATTTATGGGCCGGATTTTATGAATGTGTCTTCTAGAGAGTTGTAGCCTTTTGAGTCTATTTTCTAACGGTATAAGATTTATGATGTTTGGACTTACAAAACTCAAGTTATGACTTTCAAAGTGCGTTACAAAAACTGGAATTTTTCTTACGAAGTGACAAAAACTTGGAAGGGTCTTGGAAACATTTTCTGGTTTTTAAACCTAACTTTCTCAATTACTTGCACTCCATTTCATACTTGGATCATGAATTTATTACGTATATGGGTTTTTCAGCTTTCACATGGGACTTTCTAGCTTTGATATAATATAGTAAGCTTTGAAATGTGATTTTTAATTTGGGTGTAGGGATTTCCAGCTTTCAATCGAAATTTCTAGCTTTGAATTATAATTTTCCAGCTTTAGTTTGTAAATTTCCAGCCTAGGGTTTAGTTTTCCAGCTTAGATGTATTATGTTTGTATGCTAGAGATAAGCCTAAATTAGTTGATTTTGTAGTCTAGGGTAAGAACCCCTTTTTTCTTATGAGTTGTGGAGTTGATTTGGGCTGTTTTGCCATAAAGTTTAGTTTGAAAAATTGGAGGAAAAATTGAAGAAAGAACAGGGGAATTGTTGTCCATTTCATTTTTTGAAGGATAAGTGAGTAAAAGTGGACATGGAGGTATGCTTTGTAATCGATTTGGACTTCACTTGTTTAGGAATGTTTGAGTTAATCTTGGAGGTGATATGTAAGTTGAAATTTTGCCAAAATTATATATTTTGCAAGGTGAAAGTAATGACCATTTTAAAACATGATTTTTAGTTGCGTATGTCACGTTTTGAACTTAAAAGTTTCGATCGTTTTCTTTCTAAAACAAAGACAAGCATGCATGTATTTTGCCTAGGGTTAGTATATAAGTTCTATTCACATGAAGTCTATGTATTTTGCCTAGGGTTAGTATATAAGTTCTATTCGATGGGCGAATGTGTACTTCATAGCACTCGACCCACGCAAAAGTGAATTTTTAATGATTGAATGCTACTTGTGCATGATTGTAAGCCTTTTGGCTGAACTGGACCCTTGCCCTTCATTGCCAGTCGACTCGAGGTAGAAGCGGACTCGGTCGGCCGGCTAGTGACCCTAGGACAATGTTTGGTATATTTGAGTATTACCATGAAGTCTGGTGGAGAACTGGCCAATGAATTTAATGCAATAAAAATAAATGAATGAATGACATGCACACTAAAGGAGTTTTCGCTTGCAAATGTTTTCTAATGTCAGAGGGATAAGGAAAATGATTGGCGAATAAATGAATGAATGGCTCCAAGTGAGCACGTATCCTTTCAATGAATGAATGATTGATTTTTGAACGACTGCTTATTACTGTGCTAAGTGTGCAAAGTGCTAAATGTAAATGCTTCCGTGTATGCCTGCTTGATTACTTATTTTGGAACCTCACTGAACTTTTAACTCATTCCATTAGTTTGTTTTCCTTACAGGGGTGGAGCCCGGGGCAAGTAGGCGTGAACTAGTGTATATAATCTATTGTACTTGTACTTTTATAGATGAGATGTATTTGGAATCTTTAGAATGCTATCCTATGTTTTACTTTTGGATTGTAAATTAAGTTTGAATTGTTGGTTGGAAATGGAACTTTTATATTAATTTCGAGGCTTGAAAGGCTATTTCAAGAACGTTAGTGAGTGAATCCTAACGAGAGTTAGGTAAGCGGTCCGCCAAACCCTTGGGTACGTCCTAAGGGGAGGTGGGGTCGTCATAATTATAAACAATTATTTCTAAATTAGGAAATTTTACACAAGAAAAGGAAACTTTTTCAATTAAGAAACTTTTCAATTTAGGAAACTTTTAAAAAATAGAAACTTTCCAAGTTAGGGAACTCTTCTAGGTTACATATAATGGTCTAGACATGAATCTTAGGGTTGTTCAGAGTTTTGTATATTTATACAACTATAAGAAATATAAACTAATTAGGATACCAATGCATTTGATAGGTACGACACAAGTTTAAAATTTCTAAGGTAGTCCCACTCTATCAGCCAGACAAAAGTAGGTGGTACTTACCTTTCTGGAATTTCAACAGTTGAAAGTGAAATTTTTATTGCTAATCCTACTTTTGATGTGTCAATTTGAAATTTATTTGGTTAAATAATTTACTTGAGTATTTATGCAAGTTCTTCTTTTGCTATATAAAGATGCCTTATGTGAATTATTTGAAATATTTTGATATGTTATTATACACAAATGAGTGGTATCTTTTGTAAAATCAAAGAACTATGCATGTGACGTGTGAAATGAGTTTATGTCAAGTAAGGTTCAAAATAGCCCTAGAATAGACAGTAGAGGCTATAGTCTTGTCTAATGGTCATGGTAGTCTGGTATTGAGTCTGACCGATTGACAAGGTCATGGTAGTTCGGTATAGAGCTTGGCCGATTGACATATATATGTAATGGGACCAATCAGTTGTCATGAAATCTATTGATCGCCCACCTAGAAAGGTTTAATCTCTAGGTTGAGTACTCAGAAGCCAGTCATTACATGTACCTGCTATGGGTTGATATGAAATGATTTATAACTCTATGACTTTCATGTCCAGATATGAATATGATGTTTACAAATTGCTATGTCACTTATTAATATTGATTGTTTTACGAATAATGTTATTTTCAATAATTATGCATGTGAATGATGTGCAAATAATTTGATATATATATATATATATATATATATATAGATATGTATGTATATGTAAACATATGGTTGCACGGTCCAACAGAGGGGTAGACGTTACCTACTGAGTGATTTATTGCTCAACCCAATTTTTACTACTTTTATAGATTTTGAAGAGTTTGAGTTGGTTTATGTTGAAGACCCTGAGGATGATTTTTATTGGCTCTAAGTGGATAGAAATCAGTAGTCTAGCTACTTTTGGCTGTTAGTTTTATTTAATTTCTTTTCCCATTGTCTCATTTAGAAAATAAATGTACGAACTTATTTAACAGTCGTAGACTACTTTCCATTTGAGATTTGTACTGCACTATATTTAGTTATGCTATTTAGTACTTTCTAAGTTTTAGTCTAATTTAATGTTGCCTTGTATTTTTTAGCAGAACTTGAGAATATGGCGGATGTCGCATGATTGGCACCTGCGGGCTAGGGGTGTGACATATATTCCTAAAGTATTTAATTTCCACATGAAACCCTTGTTACTGGTTGAGAGTTGATACAAAAAGGGCAAATTTCACCAAATCCTGTAATAGTAAGACAAAAGAGAAGATCATTGGGGGTGATAACGCCACGGCCGCTCCCATGCTTAAGTTAGCTAAGTACAGAGAGAATGCAGAAAAAAGAAAGTGAACATATTGAAAACGAGGGAGAGATTAGTTACCCAATTTGGTATACCAGGAAGGGTATCTATAGATGCAAAAGGAAGTGTTTGCCTATCCTTATGAAATTACGATTGCGCTTCCTTAATCTGCGGCCACTTATACCATGTGGTCAAATATGATTGTGTTTACTTAATCAGTGGCCGCTTATATATATTTATATATATATATATATATATATATATATATGAAGATTTTATGTATGGCCCACTTAGATATTTGTTTTTATTTTCGTATTGGTGAATTATTACATATTCCAAGGGCACATAGAAGAAAAAACTCTTAATCACATAAAGCTCATTGTGGACCACAAAGAATTTAGGACTAGTTTGGAGTTGCGGTATCTTATTGAAAAGTATTTTACCAATAGAGCTTTTGGTAAAATTATTTATTAAGTGCTTAAATCTTATATATGTATATAGATATATATATATTGATTGAATACACAATTTAATAACTACTTATTGCATTGGATAAAGTGTAATTTGAAAATTTTTAAATGTACTTATCTCTTTATTTAGTTCATAAAAAAGGATAAAATTATTAAATTTAATGTTTTATTTTTTAACCACAAAAGTTATCCTAAAAACATCAAATTTGAGCTTTTGCTAAAAGTACTTTTAACACTAAAAGTTTCACTCCTAATTTTATGGAATAATATTTACCAAATGACTCAAAAGTACTTTTAACATCAAAAAGTGTTTTTTTATCAAAAGTACCGCAACTCCAAACGGGACCTTAGTCCCCTTTTGCCTAATTATATTGTCTATTGGACCAAAAATAGCAAAAAAAAAAAAAAAGGAGAAGAAGAAGTTAATCATAGACAAATATTATCTTCTTCAGTTCTTTTCAATCCTAAAGTATTTGATTTCAGTACTATGCACATTGTACAGGTCGCTTTCTTCTTAAAGCAATATGCGTCTAACCTTCTGACAATGATTCCTGGATATTAAGGTAGCAGGGTCTAGAGTTGGGACACTGATTGAACATCCAACGACCCAGAAAGGGAAAAATGCTGTTTGGCAAAAGAAATTTTATTCTGGTAGACATGAATTACTTGGCATTCTCACTAATTGATCTTTGACTAATAAAAATTCTCCAAATAAGATGATGGAGTCCATTAATTTCATTGGTAGCGATTTTGGTATCAAACTGGTCAAAGACTAACTATTGATCTTGTCAAGTAGCTGAACCAGACCCAAAAAAATTTTTTGGTTTGGCAAATGCTATCACTTCTTAAATTAAGCGGCAACCATTAGCAATTCTCACGAATCACTATAAACTAGAGACTGTTATAAAACTAATACTAATATAGTGGTGGATTTGTATTGTTTTTATAGTGGGTGCTACACTAAGAAAATTAAGAAAACTGATGTACTCACGGAAAGAAAAAAGTAAAAAAGAAGGACTATTCTTATAAAACTTCAGTTCTCTATCACTTTGATACGGGGAAGGGGGAAGATAGGGGTTAACCCCTATTTATAGGGGAATTCAAAATACAGCAACTAATTTTTTCAAGATGATGACAAGATCTTCTTAGAAGTCATGCCACCTTTATCACCTTTAAAGCCGTGATAGTTTTATCGAAAATCGTGGTGACTTTAGCACCTAAAAAATCGTGATAGCTTTATTATCTCAAAAATCATGAAAGGTTTATCATCATTTAAGGAATGGGATAAATGTGATAGACATTCATAATTTTTTATTATTTCATGACACTCCCCCTTAAATGTTTATTACACAAAAATTATGTGTCGTTAAAACCTTACTAGGAAAAAACCCTAATGAAAGAAAAAGATTACACTATTCTTGTGTTTTAATTCTTTCTCCTAATCCAAGCATCAGTGGAGATCTTTTAATCAACGCATTCCAGTATTCTTCACTAATTTTTCAAACGTTGCAGTTAGCAATACCTTGGTAAATAAACTTGCCAGATTATTGCTGAATTGAATCTGTTACACATCAATTTTGCCATTCTTTTGTAAATCATGAATAAAGAAGAATTTTGGTGAATTATGTTTCATCCTATTTCCTTTAATATATCCTTCTTTTAATTGGGCTATGCAAGCCGCATTATCTTCATATAATATAATCGGAGGATTTTCTCCTTGAGAGGATATCCCACAATTTTTTCGAATATAATGGGTTATTAATCTTAGTCAAACACATTCTCGACTAGCCTTATGAATTGTTATTATTTTAGCATGATTTAAAGAAGTGGCAGTTATTGATTGCTTTGTAGTTCATCACGAAATAGTTGTACCACCACATGTAAATAGAAATCTAGTTTGAGATCTTACTTTATGTGGATTAGATAAATACTCAACATCAGCAGAACCAAGAATTCATGTCGAGATTCATTCGAATAAAATAGACCAAAATCAATTGTTCCTTGGAGATACAAAAAAATATACTTATTACTGTTCTAATATCATTTTGTAGGAGAGGAGTTAAATCTTGCTAATAGATTCACGGCAAATAATATATCTGGTCTTGTACAATTAGTAAAATACATTAGTGCACCAATTGCACTGAGATATGGTATTTCGGAACCAAGAATCACTTCATCTTCTTTATTTGGTCTAAAGGGATCCTTAATTGGATCAAGAAACCTGACGACCATCGGGAAGTCAATGGATGTGTTTTATTCATAAAAAACTGCTTTAATACCTTCTGAGTATAAGCAGTTTGATGGACAAAAATTCACCTTCCAAATGCTCAATTTGTAAACCAAGACAAAATTTAGTCTTTTCAAAATCCTTGATCTCAAATTCTTTTTTCAAATATTCAACAGCTTTTTGGAGCTCTTCAAAAGTTCTAATCAAATTACGATCATTAACATACACTATGATAATTATAAAATTTGACCCATTTTTCTTCATAACAACATATGGGTATATTGGGTCATTGGTATAATCTTCTTTAATTAAACATTCATTGAAATAGTTATGCCACATATATCCAAAATGTTTGAACCCATACAATAGCCTTTGCCATTTAATAGAATGAATATCTTTAGAATTTGATTTACATGATTTAGGCATGTTGAATCCTTCAGGAATCTTCATGTAAATATCATTATCAAGATTCTCATATAAACAAGCAGTAACTATGTTCATTAGACACATATCTAGTTGTTCACACACTACTAAATTCACAAGATATCTAAATGTTATCGCATCCACTATAGATGAATATGTTTCATCATAGTCAAACCCAAATCTTTGGAAAAATCCTTGGGTAGCAAGTCTTGTTTTATATCTCATAATTTCATTTTTTTCATTTCTTTTTCTTACAAATACCCATTTATATTCCACTAACTGTATATTAGGTGTTTGGACTATTGATCCAAAAACTTTTTTTTAGCCAATGAGTCCAATTCGAATTGGATCGCGTCTTTCCATTTCGGCCAATTATTTCTTTGCCAACATTCATCAACCGATCTAGATTCATAATCCTCATCATCTTCTATAATTTCAAGTGCTACATTATAAGCAAAAGCATCATCAACAATTATTGCTTTTCGGTTCCAACTTTTTCCTGTAGCACCAAATTTGTTGAAATTTCTATAATTTCATCTTCTTTAAGAGTATGCTATTCAAGAGCTAACTCCTTAGGAGTAGCCTCTTAAGAATGTTGAATTTTTTCACTAGCAGCATCTTGATGTTTTTGACCAATTATTGACTCCTTAATTTTATTGGTACTTAATTTTCTTTTCTTTTAAGGATTTTTATCTTTGGAACCAAGAGGTCTACAACGTTTCAGGCATGTTTTAGATTCATTAACACTTATAATTTGACTTTCTCAGATATCAATTTTAACCGGAGCATTTTCTACAGGAATGTATGATTTATAAATCTTCTGGCATTACTAAATGTATCCGGTAATTGATTTGCAATTTTTTATAAATGAGTAATTTTTTGAATTTCTAGTTTATATTATTTTGTTTGAGGATCGAAAAAATCCATGACATTTCTCAAGTGATTCCTTTTTTTGGTTGATTATTTCCTCACCCTAATGTCGAAATTATAGTTTATCACAATATCAATAAATCATCCATCAATATTTCATGATGCTTAATTGCAAAGGATGATTCATACTTGACATAGATTTTTAAATTTTTGTTGGAGCCACATATAATATAAATGGGTATGCATGAGTACTTGTCAACTTTTAAAATCACGTAAATTCTCACTTTTTATCTAATCATAAATCCATCGGGATCAGTAAACTTTTGGTTTACTGTGGTGATAAATTATAAATCAAATGAGAATGAAGACAACTATATCGATAATCATTTCTCTCTCGAATAGTTATTGTGTTATTATCAACGTTTGTCTCACTTGATATCTAAACATGATATTTATTATTATCTCATTTACTGCCTTGATTTGATATCCATTTCGGTGGATATTTTTAAAATTCAGTAAATTCTTCAAATTTTGGGAGAGAATAGTGTTTTATTTATGACAAAATTTTTTTTTTTACTTCAGAGAGAAATATAGTAATGGCTCTTTCGGAGTTTTCAATTAATTTTGCACTACTACTTATGGATTCAAATTGACACACGTATCAGTGTCACCATAATTTTTATAAAACAAATATCATCACCATAATCCTTTGATCCCAAATGTTTGGCATCCATTTCTTGTTCAGGAAGAAGATACAATTACTACTATTATAGATCAAATGATCATCATACATCTTTAGGGTGGTTAAAGAAATTGGTCATGTCAAGATGTTATGTCAATATTATCAATGTTATAACTCTGATTGGTCAAATATACTTCAGGACATTTGTTTTCAAGATCCTTATTTTCTTGTCCTTATCATTGTTATCTCATTTCAGGTGGTAATTTTTTTTATCTTACCATGATAAGATATATATTTACTAAAATCATTGTCATGACCACAACCATAACTAACATATCGAACTTTAGTCTGATTCACTTCTAGAAATGGACTAGAGTTAATTGGTTGGGTTTTATTATTATATTCATCTACAAGAAAGCATGTAATAAGCACAATATACTTCTCAAATTTTTCTCTCGATATTGCTGCAAGAAGATAATATTCAAGACATGAAAGGTGAAAGATGTTTGTTTTCAACATATCCTTATCAGTCACATTTTTGCCACATAATTTCAATTGAGAGATAATTCTAAATATGGCTGAATTATGTTCACTAACTATTTTGAAATCTTGCAATCGTGGGTGAGGCCAATCATACCTAGCTTTTAGAAGAATGACTAATTTCAAGTGGTCGAACCTTTCTTTTAAATTATTCCAAAGGTCAAGTGGATTTTTTACTGTAAGACATTTCTTTTTTAGTCATTTATCAAGATGATGACGGAGGAATGACTTTTGCACTGTCTTGGTTGGTTGCATCATTATCTTTTGCAATGGTTTTTTCAAGATCCATGGATTCAAGATGAATTTCCACATCTATTGCCCATGATAAGCAGTTTTATCCAAAAATATCAGGAAGTACAAATTCCTACTTTGTAAGATTAGCCATAATAAAACTGAAATGAGTTAAAGGTAAGAAATATTACCTCAAAGTTCACCAGAAGGATTGCCCAAAAAAGTGCCCAATAATTGATTCAACAATTGTAGAATTTCGGCAAAGTCTTGTGCTGATAATGTGTTATAAAACTAATACTACTATAGTGATGGATTTGTATAGTTTATATAGTGGGCGCTATACTAAGAAAATTAATAAAATTGATGAACTCAGGAAAAGAGGAAAGTTAAAAATAAGAACTATTCTTATGAAACTTTAGTTCTCCATCACTTTGATACAAAGGGGGAGGGGGTCTTAGCCCCAATTCATAGGAGAATTCAAAGTACATCAATTAACACCTTCAAGATAGTGATAAGATCTTCTGTGAGGACCCAAAAAATTTCCTTATTTTATATAATTTTATTTTATTTCTTTGAATACATTTTCTATACTTTACTTTATTGTCTTAATCTCCTAAATATTTTTACAAATGAATCACGTTTTAAATCATTTTCCATATATAAGTTAGTGCATGTTAAGTTTGAAGTGCATTATGGAAGTAGGACCCGCTAATGCGGTAAGTGCGATAAATTTTTGAAAATTAAAAGGAGTTTTGTACAAAGGAATATGACAAAGGAAGATAATTAGAGATTGGTTAGATATTTTAGTGATTAGAAGACAATAGGATGTGGATTAATCTTGGAAGGACAATTGTTATAACATCCATGGAACTTTGACCTTGACTTGGACTACTCTTAGCCTTTAAGTAAAAGAAAAATTGACCAAAATTTCATTTCCTTTCTTTCTTCTTCCCCTTGGCCGTGCACTTCATCTCCCAATTCAAGTTTCTTCTCCTGTTGGCCGGCCATACCCTCTCCATTTTTAGCCAAAATTTTAGCTTCATCTTCTTCCTTTTGCTCCCAAAAACTCACTCCAAATTTGCTCATCTTCTTGGACCGTCACTCAAGTTTAAAAAGGAGACTTGGAAGAGGAAGATACTTGGTGGTTTGGAGCTTGTTTCCTTGTTGTTGCTCACTACTCTTGGAAGAAGGTAAACCACTCAAAGCTCTCATTTTCTTTCATCTCTTAGTTAGATTTTGGTTAGTTTTAACTAAGTTAAGCTTGGGTTGTTGATGGGTTCCTTGAACCTTGACTTTAGGTAGATGTTTTGAGGTGGATTCTTAGGTAGTGACCTTGAGGAATTATTTTTTGTTTGGTTGTTGTTTTGGTGATTTATTGTTTGGTCTTGGTATGAAGAAGTTGGAGAGAAAATTTGATGAGAAAGTGGAGCAAGCTGTCCGATTTTTTCTGGTTCAGTTTCCCTCATTTTAATTTCAAATTTTGTGGTTATTTTGATGCCAAAATACTTGTTATATGTTGGTGTATATGTGTGTAAATTATCTCGCAAAAAGCATTCCATTTGGTTGAGAGAAGGTTAGGTTAAAGTGAGGAAGCAAATCTGAAAAACTTCTTATCAGTGTAGCCGTCTAGTGTACACTCAACAGGCCATAATTTTTTGTATAGGAGTCAAAATCAAGTGTCATTTATGGCATATGAAACTAGACTTCGAGAGCTTTCCAACGGTATAAAATGCACCCGCTAGTTCATTTCCTATGAGCCGCAGTGAGCCGGCAAAGTTGACTAATTGTTCTACACTGTTTTAACCGAGAAACAAGTGCAGCTGCAGTTTGTAGCTCGTTTTCACTCATCTTACAAAACAAATTTGAAAACAGTTCCTTCTAGTGATTTTTAGCATTTTGAATATAGTTTTCAACGCCATAAATCATGCTAAATTTGAACTTGTGTAGCCTTAATTATGATCTGATTTCGAAACTGTGTCGAGTGCTCCAAAGCTGGAAATTCGTGAACCAGGTTTAAAAAACCAGCTTTCATGAAACTGTTGTATCTTAGTATAGAAAGATCCAAATTGAGTTTCATTTTCAGCGTTTGAAACTAGACTTAGAATTCTTTCCGTTGTATAAATTTCAAGGGCTGATTCTATTTCTATGATTTTTTTCAAATTTCTAAAGTTCACTGAAAATGGAAAACTGTTTGCTCTGTTCCTACTGAAACAGTGATTTGGAGCTAAGATTTGACTGATTTCGAATTCTAATATGAAAAAAGTGTCTTCTAGAGAATTTTAGTTCATTGAGTCTATTTTCCAACGGTATAATATTTGCCAATTTTCGACTTGTGAAAGTCAAGTTATGATTTTTTTCAAAGAAGATTGCTAAAACTGAATTTTCCCTTGTAAAGTGACAACATTCCAAAGTCACTTGGAAACATTTCTAAGTTACAAGCATAACTTTCTTGGTTATTTGCACTTCATTTCATACTTGGGAAATGGATTTCATCCCTAGTCTTATGCCCTTGGATTTCCATGAAAGTGAATCATAAAATGGAGCATTTTAGCTAGAGTAACTCTTGAGGAGTTACACTAGTTTTATATTCAAAACTTGGAACTTTTAACTTCAACCTTTACTATGAAAAATGGCTAGCATTTTGATGGATTTTGACTCCACAAGATTTGAAAATGTGAACACTCCTTTATATTCTGAAACTTGGGCATAGGATTAGAAGTTTTGAGATATGAAAACCAACTTTTCTTTTCTCGATTTTCGTGCCAAAATTAAGTATGGTACTTTCCTCTTTGGAATTGAGATTTCTTACCACGACTTGACTCAAAAGTGACTTTTGAATTTTACATGAGTATTGTAGACACCAAATTTTGGTGTAATTTCATTTGCTGTTTATTTTTAATTTTTTCATTTTAGTTTTATTCGATTTTTAGTTTTAGTTTCTAGTTTTATTTTTATTTTTAAGCTGTTAGCATAGAATCTCTTGGAAAATGAATGAAAATGAGAAAGTGAAAAGAAAAGAGGAGAGAAAAGGAAAAAAAGAAAATTGCCCACAAAATATGTTTTATGTCTTCTAAATTCAATCTTTTGGCATTTTGTTTATTTTTGTTAAGTTATTTTGAAAAAAAAAAAAAAAAAAAAAAGAGAAAAACGATGAAAATAGGAAATGGAAAAGAAATGGAAATTGCACTTTATTGTTCTAGTTTATTTTTCATCAAATGTTAATTATTTTGTTTTGGTTATTTCTTTTTATTATTATCAATTTTGTTTGTTTCAAAAAAAAAAAAAAATCAAAAAATCAAAAAATCAAAAAATCACAATTCTATTTCTGCCGAATCCATTTCCATTTTACATTCCAGCACCTTCCATCTCTATGCCGACTTATAACCACTAATGCACTCCACTATATCACACACTAGTATATCAACTACCATCCACCACAATATATTTTTTTTCAATGGCTTTTCAGCCGTGAGTGAGCAAGGCTTCCTGGGCCAACTTTAAAACAAAAACATCTCCAATTCTGCCGGATGACATCTGAGTCTCCACTCACACCCCACTTCCCTGATCCGTGACTTAGCTTCCCATTTTCAGGACACCATCTCCTCTCCACTAGCTCACCTCAACCACAACAATACCCTCTGCCTTGGAACCATCGAAGAGAGGAAACCAGAGAGGTAGAGGGAGCTGCATTCTGCACAAAATCGAGAGAGTGAGAGTTGAGTTTCCTTCACCTTCTGACCGTAGACTAGAAAGAAAAGAGAGAGTGACTCGCAGCCTTCTTCACCCCATCCGTGAGCTGGTGAAAAGGCCGAGAGTTACCATTTCCTCCATTCCATGTGCAAGCTTGAGCAAGATAGGGAGCTGGCAGGCTGCAATCCTGTGCCGACCGAGAGTGAGCCGAGAAAGAAAAATTTGCAGTTTCTTGTTGCATGAGCTAAGTTTCAAACCGAGCAACCACAACTATCCCACACCATTCTCCCTTACCTCGTGATCATCGATCAAGAGAGAGAGAGAGCTGCATTCTGCAAACCGAGAGGAGAGAAACGGAGGGAAGCCGTGCGAGTTGCGAGCTGCAACTTTTCTGTTCTGTCCGAGAAGGTGAAGCGAGAGGGAGAAAAAGAGAGAGAGGCAGTGCATGAGTTTCATTCTTTCTCTTCACCCCAACCTGCTGCAATCACTCCTAACCGCAACACCACAGCTGCACCACCGCAACTAGGACCATCACATCCAGTTTGCGAGCGAGCCGAGAGGGAAAGAAAACTTCAGTTCTGTCGCGTGAGTGAGCTTCACTGTGAGGTAATTTCTGGACTGAGATACGTTGATCAAGGGTAAATTAAGCTATTTATGTTCATGCATGTGAAGTCTAGGTGTTCGGATGATGAAATCAAAGCATGAGAAAAATCTGATTAGGAAGAAAATGGATTTGTCGAGAAGCTGAAACGAAAATGCAGCTTTAATTCTGTCTCTCTGTAGTAATCCGAGCTTATAAACGTGATTAACTAATTAAAATTAGATGATTAAGCTTTGCAGGAAGTTTATTGGTCCGGCTAAGCAAGAAAAAAAATGAAATAGTGAACGGCTACATGCAAGTTCATTCAAGGATGGTGAATAGAATTTCTGGATTTGTGGATGTTTATAGTAGCTGTCCGAACTGGATCTGAACTAGAAATGATAGCAATTTCATTAAGTAGCCTTGCATGTTAGTTTTGGGTACTTAACACAATGATTCAACCGAGGTAAATTCGGATTCATGCCCAAGCACTTGCTGGAAAATGCATTTCAACTTGCCAAATCAGTTTTATATGTTCCAGATTTTTCAACTTGCTGAACGTATTTTATTTTTGTTTGCACTGGATTCTTTGGCTTGCTGCCTAGTTTAAAGCCTTGTGTTTGGACTTGATTATGCTTGAGAGCTGGTTTGGCAAGGTGCCGAATTGCAGAAAGTCTTCATCTGAAAATTACAGAAGCTAAGAATGCTTCGGTTTGACGAAAGTTTTCTAGTTTGCTGAAACTTTTGCTGCATTTTTTCCTCTTACTGATCTTTCCATGGCTGCGTTCTGAGTTTGTACTTCAGCTGCATGTTTAATTGTGTTTTGAAGGGAGGAAATGGAAGGTTGAGTGTTGAGTTTGAGCGTTTAAACATCTAAAATATTTGAGTTGGAAAGTGGATTTCAGATTGCCAAAGCATTCTACATGAATGTCTGTCCAGATTTTCTGTAATGCATTAGCTCTTTCATTGTTTTTGTTTGTTTGGAGTTGAGTTAAGCAGCTTGTTGATTAGTTAGAGTTAAGATGTTGGTTTGAAAAATATCTAATCAAAGCTTTGTATTTGACTTAAAAATCTGGTTTGCATGATGAGGAAATGCCGTGGCTGAAAAATTGTAGAATGCTGCAGAGAAAATTTTCCAGATTTGCATGCTCTCTTTCCTTGAATTGTTGTGTTTACACATAAGAGTTTTATGATTAAAAAGTGGAAAGAATGTTTGGTAATCTTGTCCAAACCTTTGTCGTCAAAGTTGTTCCTTGCGTTTGAACTGCATCAGAAACCCTGAAAGTTGCAATAAAAGAAAACGCAGCATAGCTTCAGCCGAGTTGCATGAGTTTTTGGGGGTGTTTTTTTTTCTGCCTTTTTTGTTGCATGTTCAGCTGTGTTGTGTTAATCAAAGTGTTTAGTTGTTAAATGGTGATTGAGTGAGGGTCTTTGCTGGCTTTTGTTTGAAGTTTTCTATGAAACCTGCAGTTGAGAGTTTAAAGTTGCAAAAAGGAAAAATTCTGGATGAATGTTGCAGCAGAAAATTTGCTTCATCATTTTTGCAGGCTCTTTTTGTTTGATTGATTGTTTTGTTGCATTATAAAGTGGGTAGATCAAGTGGTGTTTTGTTATTTTGTGCGAACTGCATTTGTTTTGGTCTAAAAGCCTAAGGAAGTTCACAAATTATGAAGAAGTGCAGCTGGTTTGGCATTGCAGAAATTGTTTGCTGCAGAAATTCTTCTTCTACGTGATTTGCATGCATGGAACTTTCAAAAAATTTGCACTTTGGCCCCCCAAGTCTCTCCTTGTTCCACTAGAACCCAATCAATTAAATAATTTCATCAATTTGGTCCTTGGCAATTTTAATTTGTGCAACTTCATGGCTTGTTTTGTTTCAATTAACTACCATGCTTTGTCAATTGCACTTAAGTCATGACTTTAGGGGTTTTATGACCGAATGAGCTCGCGTTTGCCTATTTTTTAATTTCCCTAAATAAATTGGTTGTTTGACCTTTTCTTGGCTCTTGAGACCTTTGGAGTGCTTAAATGTTTCGATTGAATTCGAATGGTTGACTAAGGTTTGCAATTGGGTCTTTAATTGGTAATTGGGTCCTTGGTGGGTCCTTTTCCTGAAACTTATGCATTATTTGATTTCATTTAAATTGCAATTAGGAGAGATTTGGTGACTTTGTTATACTTTACTATTTGAGGTACCTTGACCTTTTTATTGTTTTGAAGCCATTTTTCTTTCATTTGGACACCATCCAAAGGGGCGGTATAATTTCTTTTATCCCTTTTATTTCTCTCCTATGTGACCCAACGTGTTAAGTGAATTGCATGCCTACTTTGCTTTCCTAGTTTTTTCTTAATTCCTTTTACTTATGTCATTTACTTTCATTTTCATGAAGTTATTCTTTTAATGGGGTATGTGTACACCTCTTGGCTTGTAATAGATAGGGCGTAGCAAGTAATTTGGTCCATTTTCCCTTTCCCCTTTGTTTTAGTTAGCAAGTGTAATGGTTGCATGCCTATGTGTTACGTGTTACTTGCTTTATTAGGTTTTGCATCTAGTCGAGCATGTTAAGTGTTACGTGCTACGTGTTTATGAGCGTTTGGCATGTCTACTAGCTTTCTGTAGTGTAGATGAATGGAATGGATGAATGTACGTTTCCACTAGTCCAACGCTAGTCGGAATTCATAGAATGGGCTAGTCCAACGCTAGACCCTTACGGACTTCCCCTCGTTAGTACATATTTGCGTGTTCATCACATGTCATGCATTTTTCTTAACTTAGCATTTGGCATGCTCCTTGAAACCCTTTTTCCCTTCATTTAGGATTTTTGCATTTCATACTAGTTATAGGGTTCATTTGCTTGAGAAACCCCTTGGGTAAGGGAAACGAGCGAGCGTGGCTTCAAAATAGCCTTAGCACGCTAGTTCTCCCTTCTAATCAAAGGGAAAATTGAGACCACGAAATTAGAGGTCATCCCGTACCCGACCTGATGCATCCCTCTAGGATCATGCACTTTCATATCATTTTTTCATTATTTTCCTCACTAATTATATATTGTAATTCACATGCCATATTCACACACTTCTTTTCCTTCTTTACTTTCTACCTCACCCTTTGCACCCATTTATACCTATATATTTATATTTTCATCCATTTGCACACTAACACTTATATTTTCATCCATTTGCACACAAACACTTTTTCTCAAATTGCACACATGCACTTTTCTACACCTTGCACACTTACACTCTTATTTGAGTCCTCATTTGCATCATTCATGTTTTTCTATGAGGTCTTTCCTTATTGACCTTCACAATTCATGTGAATGGGATCAAAAGCCTCATCAGAGACATTTCTTAGACTTAAGATTGCATTTCTCATCCATTAGTCATATCCAATTTGCATACATACCTTGGGTAGAAAAAATGAGGAAAATAAGGGTTAAATCACGCAACTAGCCTTGGCTAGGTCGAAGGGGTGCCTTGGATTTTTATCCTTGCCTTCCCCTTCGTCAAATGTGACTCCCGAACCTTTGTCTTTGTTTTACGTGGACTAGGAGTCGTTTAAAAAGGGTTTCTTACTTTTTCCTATTTTACTTTAAACAATTCAATTTTTTGGGTGACTTGGTACACCCTAATTCTATACCAAGTGGCGACTCCATTTTTTATATAAAAACCCTTTTTAAACTATTTTTTTGGGTCAAATCGTCGCATTTTCAAAAGTCCCATTTAGACCCATATTTTTTCATCAAAAAATTCATTTTTTCAAAATCAATAAATTCACAAAACCAAGTATTTATTTTTCACCAAAAAAAGTGGGGCGCGACAGTTGGCGACTCCACTGGGGACTTCCTAAGTGGGTCCAAGCATTTGATTTAGCCATTCTTTTCCTTTTTTTCTACCCTTTTTATGTATAGCATTTGGATATTAGGATTGCATTTTCCCTTTCTAGGACTTTTTGCCACGTACGCGCATATCAAACTACTCCCTCACTCACGTATGTATGATTGGATGATTGGATGTATGATTGTACTTGCTTTATCTCGCGCTTTGCATTTGCATTTTGGGGGGGTGTGTCACCCTTAGAGCCACGCGTTGGTTTTCGATCCCTCCCCTCCAAAACGTATACTATCATACGCGCATACGCTTTATTATTCATCCCTCTTTATTTTCTTTTTAGTGGCTTGTCACGCCACTCCACCCTATTAGGATTAGGAGACCCACTTGGACGTGTGATCGTGACACGACGTGTGCGTAGCACGATCCAATGGGTCACTCAATCTTCCGCTTTAAACTTTGGGTTGATAGCCTTTAGTTTTTAGTCGAAGGTTGAGGGTTTTTTATAGATTCACTCAAACATGCAGCCGTAACACGACGTGTGCGTAGCGGTGTTTGGGGAATCGCTCAAGCCACCGACAAAGGGCCTTGGGATTGATGACCCTTGGCCACGAGTCTGAAGGCTTGGGGACCTGAGCTTATCGAGTCTAGATGCATTAGTGAACCCCAACCGCATGCATCCATATAGTTCACCTAGGGTAGAGTCTGCCTTGCCCTAGTAGGGACACCATTCACGAGGGGAGGGATCCCACCCTTTTCCTTATTTACTTTTCCTACTTTTTATATCATTTAATTGTCCAACGTGTTATGTGATTATGTGTTGAACTAACTTTTCTTGTCTCTTGCCTTTGCATTCACAAACGTTAGGAAATAAGAGGTCGGGCATGACCTTCTTTTAGGACATACCCTTATAGATAGGCTATTGCATGTTTAAAAATTGTGGTATATTTCGTTCATAAATTAATAATGCCATACCATTTTAGGCCTACCCTGGCAGATAAAGGGTTCCTTAGGTCATGTCTCATTTCAAATTGCATATCTTACTGCTTTTAATAAACTGGCATCACGCATCCACCCTAGGAAGGGAATGCCATTTAGGGGATCCCGTGTTTAGGAATAAGCCACCATATGTCTCGGATACTTAATCCAAGGAGACTTGCACGTTTACATTTTTTGTATCATCCAAAAGGGTAGTGCACAAGGTAAGGTAGGATCCGATCATTTTCATAGAGCGATCTTTGGAATATGAGCGTCTAATAATCACCTTTTGGCCACTTTATCAAAATTGGTAAAAATCCCTTGCGTAAAGGACATTAATTTGAAGAAACCCAAATAATTCTTCACTATTGAGACGATAAATCAATGGAGGCCAAATCTTGATTTTAGGAGGCTCATAGACTAAGGCATTGTAATGATTTCTTGAAACTACCCAATGGGTAGAGAACTCAATCGATTTTTGAACAAATCATCCATTTTATCCAATCCATTTTTGTCAATTCATTCAATTTTAGTTCAATCTAATCATTTTTGAATAAATTCATTTCATCCAATTCATTTGACCAATTTACCCTTTTCATGGTCATCCGGTCGATTTTTGAATAAATCATCAATTCATTTGACCAATTTACCCTTTTAGGGATTTGGCCGATTTTTAAAATAAATCATTAACTCCATTTCATCTCTTTGGCCAATTTACCCATTTTTAGGGCGAAATCAAGTTGATTTTGAAGAGATCATCAATTTCATTCAATTCAGTTGACCAAGTCTATCTATTCGATCAATTTTGAATAAATCGTCAATGTTATCCAGCTTACCTATTTTTAGGTAAATCGGTCGATTTTGAATAAATCACCAATTTTATCCATTTGACTCGCTTTTTCCCCTTTAGGGTTCATTGAATAAATTAATCGAGACATGGCAATCCCTTCCACAAATCATTTTATGTGTAGATCAAAGCAAGCAATCCGTTCCGACTTCGTCCTCATGTTTTAGGGCAAATGTCTCTTCTCACTCCAAGTGGCCAAATTTTTCAAATCATTCCTCACACGATCAGTCGATCGGATCCATCAGGTATTGTATAGTGCCTGCTCTGGAGGACTGCATTTTCATGCTAGGCCTACTCTTGGCACAAAAGGGTTCCCCCATAGGACATGCATCCGAATTTTCTGAATATCTACTAACTCTTGTTTTTTCTTTTCTTTTTCTTTGTTTTTATTGGAATAACTAAGCGAGAGTTAAATCTAAAGGCAATTCCTTTCAAAATTCTCAGGTAATATTTAAATATAGCTTCTCGTCGAAGCCCCATCATAACGCGATCCCGTAGTCAAGCCCAGAGGAGTCGTGTAAACATGAGTTCACAACCGGAACAGTCAGATAGGTCTGCTACTACCGCTCAACCCGAGACTGCAAGTTTGGGGATTCAGTTGACTGAGATGCTTACCAAGTTTGGAGAGATGGCGTCTGAGATGGCCGCCCAAAAGAAGTTGAATGATGAGCTAATTAGCAGCGGAGTTCAACCCGAACCTGTACCCGCCAGACAGCCTGAGCAAGAGCCGTTTGTCCTACCTTCGGCCCATGCCACTGTTACTCCATCATTTCCTATTACACCCGAAGAAACTTTCACCTATCCCACCACAAATTTGCCATACACTTACCCTCCTCATCCTTCATTTTTTCTTACTCACATGCGAGGTCCACAACCCCAAATCACTTCAAATATACCACCTGAGCCACACACATTTTATCACACTGCTGCTGAGCCTTTCTTGCCAGATCATACTGTTCAAACCAAGGCAGAAATGGGGGAACCTTCTGCTCCCGTTGATATAAAGCTGCTCAAACGCCTTGATCGTTTTGATGAGTTTATGAGGAAGAGTCAGGGGTTGAACAAGCAAGGAGTCCTGGACTACGATGAGCTTTGTCTCTTTCCCAATGTGCAATTGCCTGAGGGGTTCAAAACCCCTAAGTTTAACAAGTACGATGGGACGGGTAATCCCAAGACACACCTCCGACTATTTGCTAACAAGTTGGGAAAGCCTGTAGATGACGAGAACCTGCCTCTAAGGTTGTTCCCGGAAAGTCTGGAGGGGGATGCCCTCGACTGGTACTCAAATTTGAAGTCCGAAGAAGTAAAAACCTGGATTGACTTGTCCAATGCTTTTGTAAGGCAATATGAGTATAACTGCGAGCTGGCTCCGACACGAACCACGTTGGAAGGAACAAAAAGAAAACCCTCCGAGGATCACAAGACTTATGCCAAGAGATGGAGGAAAATAGCTGCCAAAGTCGAGCCACCAATGACTGAGGACGAAATCATACGCACTTTCATTAAGGCACATGATCCTCCATATTTCGAAGAAATTTTTCGCATGACTGGATGCTCGTTCGCTGCTATTGTCAATAAACTTGAGGAGTACGATGACTTCGTGAAAGTTGGGAAGATTGTTAATGTCTCTACCCTCAAGTCACAGTTGGATGCTTTGCAAGGTCAGGGGACTAGTGGGAAGAGCCCGCAATTCCAAAAGAAAGAGGGGGAAACTGCCTTCACATGGAATCAAAACCCTGTCCCAAGTCCCAGACCTCGACAATACCCTACCTACTCAAACCCTTACCATTCAAACCATCATCCTGTTTACCACACCAATATCACTCATCCTCGACCTCGCCCAAATTATGCCAACCCGCCTACAACCCCTTTCCAAATATCTCAACCAAGCTTTCAACAAGCTCGTCCTCGACCTCCTTACCACCAAAGATTTCCCCCACCAAATAGACCCATCTACAACTATCCCCGACCCACTGAAACCTACAATCAAAGCCGTACCCGAACCTTCACCAACCTAGGCAGGCCTTTAGACCAATTGTATGAGCAATTGAAGGCTGCCAACAAAATAGGTGTGATTCCCCCTCCAACTTACCTTCATGGCATGCCTGCTGGGTACAATTCACATGCTATTTGTGCCTATCATTCGGGAGTACCTGGTCACTCAACCGTCGATTGCAGGGCACTCAAGCACAAAGTCCAAGACATGATCGAGGCAGGGGAAATAATGCTAAGGAAAAGAGGTGAACAAGGGCCGAGCATAAGTACAAATCCTTTCCCTGAACACAAGGACACCTTCGAAGCATCCACCTCCAATGACGAAATTTGAAAATCGTGAAGGAGCTTTGCATAATTTGAATGGCCGAGTATCTTCCCTCTCGAAGGGAATTTCGGTAAATCTAGGGGTTGTTATTTACTAAGGTTCACGAAAACCATTTCTTGCATATGTGAATAGCTTAATGAAAACATCTTTTGCAACTAAGTTTTTGTCTTGTTTCCGTTTTGACTAGTTTTTCCATCAAATGCATAATTTGTTTTTTCTGTTTATTTGATTATTGTCCCGAATTTTTAATTCTTTTAGATGGCTAAAGATGGAATTATTTGACCATTTGAATATCACTGTTCTGGATTCCGATAATACCATTCATTCAAAAATTTCTTCGTGAAAAATTCCTTTGTTGAAAAGGGCAAAAATTCCTTTGTTGAAAAGGCCAAAAATTCCTTTGTTGAAAAGGCCAAAAATCCCTTCGTTTGAAAAGGCCACAAATCCCTTCGTTGAAAAATCCCTTCTTTGAGAAGGACAAAAACCTCTTCTTTGAGAGACCCCTTCATGAAAAATCCCTTCATTGAGAAAGTCTTCATTGAGAAATTCCTTCATTGAGAAAGTCTTCATTGAGGAATTCCTTCATTGAGAAAGCCTTCATTGAGAAATCCCTTTATTAAGAATTCGTTCATTGAGGAAGCCTTCATTGAAAAATCCTTTCATTGAGAAAATCCCTTCCTTGCCAAGTTCGAAGCTGATTGATTAAAGCAGCGTCACCGACAATTGATTTTGATGGATGAAAAGCAGCTGAACGCTATGTGCCATGGCCAATGTTATCAAAGTGCGTGGCCTGTGTTCATAACAAAAAGGTCCGCCTCCGAGCCTTTAGAGAAGGAGGACAAAGAGTTAAAGCGAGTTTTGCCAATGCAAGATGAAGTCAAAGACGAATTTGATCTAAACTGGTAAGGACATTTGTCATTCAAAAAGGTGCCACCGAGTGGAGCACTTATCCTTGAAGAGATGGATGGGTAAACATTCTCTCAACCTATCAAATCAGACATGTGTAAGAAGTCTTTATTTTTGATTATGCAAATTTCTTTTGGAAATCATGCAAGGGACGAGGTAAAAGTCAGGCCATCTTCCTTTTCAATCAAAACATTTCATCCCTAGTTATCCCTTTTGAGCCATCAGAGCAGTAATTTTCGTTTGGCAGCCCCTGAGAGTTGCAAACCCCACACTGGGGCCAAGTTATTTTGGAAAAGAGATGATCAAAAGAAAAGAAAACCCTACACTGGGGCAAATTTATTTTGAAAGAGAAAGAAAAAGCAGAAAACCCTACACTGGGGCAAATTTTTTAAAAAGTTCAAAAGAATGGCAAAAGGCCAAAAGACAAATAAAAAAAAAATGATGATGAAAAGGAAAAGAGAACCCCATACTGGGGCAAATTTAGCTTTGAAGAAAAATGCAAAAAGTGAGGAAGATGCAATGGAAAAAGCAAAGAGAGAAAATTCAATCAAACTGGGGCAAATTTCCCTCAGTTTCGTTCGAAATTGAAGATGATTTCAAATGATGCAATCTCAGGTTATTTCACCTCTCATAAGAGCAAATTGTTTTCAAGCCTTAACTTTTCTTGACATATCCCACCTGACTCCATTACAAAAGCCCAAAGTCCTGACTTTCGTCACTTGCTATATTTCTATTGGAAAGTTTGCTAATCAACTGACAAGTGATGTCCATAATGCCTTCGCTTAATCTTACAAGGGAAGTGCATTTTACTGATGTCAGAAATCTTTAACTCATACTTCTGAGGCGATTATGGTTGAGCTCTTCCATTGCTTTCTTACGTAAAAACCCGAAAGGGCACCTCAAAAAGGAAAAAAAAAAGGAAAAAAAGAAAAAAGGAAAAAAAAGAGAAAAGACAAAACAAAACAAAAAAAAAAAAGGGGTGGGGGCAACCTTGATGAAAACCCGAAAGGGCGCTAGGTAGGTTTCTTCAATGAGCAAACACGAGGAAGAACAGTTGATGACTTGGTTCATTTGGAATTTCTCTTCATAATACTTCTGCCAGTGTCGAATTGCAGAACAAAGATATTCAGGAACTCGAATATGACATCCGTTGGCCAAAACTGTGTCGTTTTGTAAAAATATTTCTTTAGCAAATTCATTCTTAGGAAGCTCATTTTTTCTCAATTGCTTGTATTCATGGCATTTTTGTAGGCTTTAAGCACAAATGGTTTGTGTTTGCATTCTTTCACATATTCATTTCTGCATGATAGGTGAAATTACTTTTTAATCATCGAATTTTGGTGAATGATAACCCCATGGTTTATTCAAAGCATACTTGGGTTCAGTCATCTTGCGAAAATGGTTGAAATTCAGCAAGGTCGGTTACGCAAGCTTCACAATATGGCAAAATGCACGCTCGGTTAGTCGGAAAAAATCAGAGACGTTTAGAAATGACAAATCCAACCAAGTCAGATGCCACGGTCAACTTTGACGAAGGCATCCAAAGACTCATGTTTACACGATTCTCAAGGACAAACGGATCAAATAAGGGTGGCAATTCCTTTGTTTTTTCTCTTTTGCAGGAAATTTCATGCATGGATGAAAACAATCACACCTCGCACTGAAATCGGTGTCGGAAAGAGTCCTAATGAACAAAGGCAGATTGAAAATGTCGCAAGCAAATTTCATCAAAAAATGCAACAGCATGGCGATACAGAATCAACTCTGGACTCAAATAGCAAAAATTCATCATACTGGGGCAAATTAATTTTTTGTAAAGATTTTGAAAAGTCAAAAAGAAAAGTCAAAAAGAAGCAAAAATCATCAATCAAAAACAAAAATCGAATCAAATTTCGTCACGGCAGGATCGGGTTTAATCCCACTGACCGATGATCAAAAGCTTATTCGGGTCAGTCCCACGATCAAAAACATTTTCGGGTCAGTCCCTCGATCAAAAACATTTTCGGGTCAGTCCCTCGATCAAAAGCATTTTCGGGTCAGTCCCTCGATCAAAAGCTCATTCGGGTCAGTCCCTCGATCAAAAACATTTTCGGGCCAGTCCCTCGATCAAAAGCATTTTCGGGTCAGTCCCTCGATTCAAAAGCATTTTCGGGTCAGTCCCTCGATCAAAAGCTCATTCGGGTCAGTCCCTCGATCAAAAGCATTTTCGGGTCAGTCCCTCGATCAAAAGCTCATTCGGGTCAGTCCCACGATTCAAAAGCTCATTCGGGTCAGTCCCGCGATTAAAGCTTGTTCGGGCCAGTCCCATGATTTGAATTTCCTTCTCTAGTCAGTCCCAATTTTAAATTTCTGCTCGGGTCAGTCCCGTTTTAATTTCCTGTTTGGGTCAATTCCATTTAAAAAAAAAAAAAAAAAATGTTAAAGAGGTCGATCCTCATTTCAGAAGCGTCCATTGCAGCCGAATAACACAGGTAAGTATTTGGTGTCTACTTCTTTGTCTCAAGTTTTTTCAAAACTCAGACAAAGAGGGGCAAACTGTAGACACCAAATTTTGGTGTAATTTCATTTGCTGTTTATTTTTAATTTTTTCATTTTAGTTTTATTCGATTTTTAGTTTTAGTTTCTAGTTTTATTTTTATTTTTAAGCTGTTAGCATAGAATCTCTTGGAAAATGAATGAAAATGAGAAAGTGAAAAGAAAAGAGGAGAGAAAAGGAAAAAAAGAAAATTGCCCACAAAATATGTTTTATGTCTTCTAAATTCAATCTTTTGGCATTTTGTTTATTTTTGTTAAGTTATTTTGAAAAAAAAAAAAAAAAAAAAGAGAAAAACGATGAAAATAGGAAATGGAAAAGAAATGGAAATTGCACTTTATTGTTCTAGTTTATTTTTCATCAAATGTTAATTATTTTGTTTTGGTTATTTCTTTTTATTATTATCAATTTTGTTTGTTTCAAAAAAAAAAAAAAAAAAAAATCAAAAAATCAAAAAATCACAATTCTATTTCTGCCGAATCCATTTCCATTTTACATTCCAGCACCTTCCATCTCTATGCCGACTTATAACCACTAATGCACTCCACTATATCACACACTAGTATATCAACTACCATCCACCACAATATATTTTTTTTCAATGGCTTTTCAGCCGTGAGTGAGCAAGGCTTCCTGGGCCAACTTTAAAACAAAAACATCTCCAATTCTGCCGGATGACATCTGAGTCTCCACTCACACCCCACTTCCCTGATCCGTGACTTAGCTTCCCATTTTCAGGACACCATCTCCTCTCCACTAGCTCACCTCAACCACAACAATACCCTCTGCCTTGGAACCATCGAAGAGAGGAAACCAGAGAGGTAGAGGGAGCTGCATTCTGCACAAAATCGAGAGAGTGAGAGTTGAGTTTCCTTCACCTTCTGACCGTAGACTAGAAAGAAAAGAGAGAGTGACTCGCAGCCTTCTTCACCCCATCCGTGAGCTGGTGAAAAGGCCGAGAGTTACCATTTCCTCCATTCCATGTGCAAGCTTGAGCAAGATAGGGAGCTGGCAGGCTGCAATCCTGTGCCGACCGAGAGTGAGCCGAGAAAGAAAAATTTGCAGTTTCTTGTTGCATGAGCTAAGTTTCAAACCGAGCAACCACAACTATCCCACACCATTCTCCCTTACCTCGTGATCATCGATCAAGAGAGAGAGAGAGCTGCATTCTGCAAACCGAGAGGAGAGAAACGGAGGGAAGCCGTGCGAGTTGCGAGCTGCAACTTTTCTGTTCTGTCCGAGAAGGTGAAGCGAGAGGGAGAAAAAGAGAGAGAGGCAGTGCATGAGTTTCATTCTTTCTCTTCACCCCAACCTGCTGCAATCACTCCTAACCGCAACACCACAGCTGCACCACCGCAACTAGGACCATCACATCCAGTTTGCGAGCGAGCCGAGAGGGAAAGAAAACTTCAGTTCTGTCGCGTGAGTGAGCTTCACTGTGAGGTAATTTCTGGACTGAGATACGTTGATCAAGGGTAAATTAAGCTATTTATGTTCATGCATGTGAAGTCTAGGTGTTCGGATGATGAAATCAAAGCATGAGAAAAATCTGATTAGGAAGAAAATGGATTTGTCGAGAAGCTGAAACGAAAATGCAGCTTTAATTCTGTCTCTCTGTAGTAATCCGAGCTTATAAACGTGATTAACTAATTAAAATTAGATGATTAAGCTTTGCAGGAAGTTTATTGGTCCGGCTAAGCAAGAAAAAAAATGAAATAGTGAACGGCTACATGCAAGTTCATTCAAGGATGGTGAATAGAATTTCTGGATTTGTGGATGTTTATAGTAGCTGTCCGAACTGGATCTGAACTAGAAATGATAGCAATTTCATTAAGTAGCCTTGCATGTTAGTTTTGGGTACTTAACACAATGATTCAACCGAGGTAAATTCGGATTCATGCCCAAGCACTTGCTGGAAAATGCATTTCAACTTGCCAAATCAGTTTTATATGTTCCAGATTTTTCAACTTGCTGAACGTATTTTATTTTTGTTTGCACTGGATTCTTTGGCTTGCTGCCTAGTTTAAAGCCTTGTGTTTGGACTTGATTATGCTTGAGAGCTGGTTTGGCAAGGTGCCGAATTGCAGAAAGTCTTCATCTGAAAATTACAGAAGCTAAGAATGCTTCGGTTTGACGAAAGTTTTCTAGTTTGCTGAAACTTTTGCTGCATTTTTTCCTCTTACTGATCTTTCCATGGCTGCGTTCTGAGTTTGTACTTCAGCTGCATGTTTAATTGTGTTTTGAAGGGAGGAAATGGAAGGTTGAGTGTTGAGTTTGAGCGTTTAAACATCTAAAATATTTGAGTTGGAAAGTGGATTTCAGATTGCCAAAGCATTCTACATGAATGTCTGTCCAGATTTTCTGTAATGCATTAGCTCTTTCATTGTTTTTGTTTGTTTGGAGTTGAGTTAAGCAGCTTGTTGATTAGTTAGAGTTAAGATGTTGGTTTGAAAAATATCTAATCAAAGCTTTGTATTTGACTTAAAAATCTGGTTTGCATGATGAGGAAATGCCGTGGCTGAAAAATTGTAGAATGCTGCAGAGAAAATTTTCCAGATTTGCATGCTCTCTTTCCTTGAATTGTTGTGTTTACACATAAGAGTTTTATGATTAAAAAGTGGAAAGAATGTTTGGTAATCTTGTCCAAACCTTTGTCGTCAAAGTTGTTCCTTGCGTTTGAACTGCATCAGAAACCCTGAAAGTTGCAATAAAAGAAAACGCAGCATAGCTTCAGCCGAGTTGCATGAGTTTTTGGGGGTGTTTTTTTTTCTGCCTTTTTTGTTGCATGTTCAGCTGTGTTGTGTTAATCAAAGTGTTTAGTTGTTAAATGGTGATTGAGTGAGGGTCTTTGCTGGCTTTTGTTTGAAGTTTTCTATGAAACCTGCAGTTGAGAGTTTAAAGTTGCAAAAAGGAAAAATTCTGGATGAATGTTGCAGCAGAAAATTTGCTTCATCATTTTTGCAGGCTCTTTTTGTTTGATTGATTGTTTTGTTGCATTATAAAGTGGGTAGATCAAGTGGTGTTTTGTTATTTTGTGCGAACTGCATTTGTTTTGGTCTAAAAGCCTAAGGAAGTTCACAAATTATGAAGAAGTGCAGCTGGTTTGGCATTGCAGAAATTGTTTGCTGCAGAAATTCTTCTTCTACGTGATTTGCATGCATGGAACTTTCAAAAAATTTGCACTTTGGCCCCCCAAGTCTCTCCTTGTTCCACTAGAACCCAATCAATTAAATAATTTCATCAATTTGGTCCTTGGCAATTTTAATTTGTGCAACTTCATGGCTTGTTTTGTTTCAATTAACTACCATGCTTTGTCAATTGCACTTAAGTCATGACTTTAGGGGTTTTATGACCGAATGAGCTCGCGTTTGCCTATTTTTTAATTTCCCTAAATAAATTGGTTGTTTGACCTTTTCTTGGCTCTTGAGACCTTTGGAGTGCTTAAATGTTTCGATTGAATTCGAATGGTTGACTAAGGTTTGCAATTGGGTCTTTAATTGGTAATTGGGTCCTTGGTGGGTCCTTTTCCTGAAACTTATGCATTATTTGATTTCATTTAAATTGCAATTAGGAGAGATTTGGTGACTTTGTTATACTTTACTATTTGAGGTACCTTGACCTTTTTATTGTTTTGAAGCCATTTTTCTTTCATTTGGACACCATCCAAAGGGGCGGTATAATTTCTTTTATCCCTTTTATTTCTCTCCTATGTGACCCAACGTGTTAAGTGAATTGCATGCCTACTTTGCTTTCCTAGTTTTTTCTTAATTCCTTTTACTTATGTCATTTACTTTCATTTTCATGAAGTTATTCTTTTAATGGGGTATGTGTACACCTCTTGGCTTGTAATAGATAGGGCGTAGCAAGTAATTTGGTCCATTTTCCCTTTCCCCTTTGTTTTAGTTAGCAAGTGTAATGGTTGCATGCCTATGTGTTACGTGTTACTTGCTTTATTAGGTTTTGCATCTAGTCGAGCATGTTAAGTGTTACGTGCTACGTGTTTATGAGCGTTTGGCATGTCTACTAGCTTTCTGTAGTGTAGATGAATGGAATGGATGAATGTACGTTTCCACTAGTCCAACGCTAGTCGGAATTCATAGAATGGGCTAGTCCAACGCTAGACCCTTACGGACTTCCCCTCGTTAGTACATATTTGCGTGTTCATCACATGTCATGCATTTTTCTTAACTTAGCATTTGGCATGCTCCTTGAAACCCTTTTTCCCTTCATTTAGGATTTTTGCATTTCATACTAGTTATAGGGTTCATTTGCTTGAGAAACCCCTTGGGTAAGGGAAACGAGCGAGCGTGGCTTCAAAATAGCCTTAGCACGCTAGTTCTCCCTTCTAATCAAAGGGAAAATTGAGACCACGAAATTAGAGGTCATCCCGTACCCGACCTGATGCATCCCTCTAGGATCATGCACTTTCATATCATTTTTTCATTATTTTCCTCACTAATTATATATTGTAATTCACATGCCATATTCACACACTTCTTTTCCTTCTTTACTTTCTACCTCACCCTTTGCACCCATTTATACCTATATATTTATATTTTCATCCATTTGCACACTAACACTTATATTTTCATCCATTTGCACACAAACACTTTTTCTCAAATTGCACACATGCACTTTTCTACACCTTGCACACTTACACTCTTATTTGAGTCCTCATTTGCATCATTCATGTTTTTCTATGAGGTCTTTCCTTATTGACCTTCACAATTCATGTGAATGGGATCAAAAGCCTCATCAGAGACATTTCTTAGACTTAAGATTGCATTTCTCATCCATTAGTCATATCCAATTTGCATACATACCTTGGGTAGAAAAAATGAGGAAAATAAGGGTTAAATCACGCAACTAGCCTTGGCTAGGTCGAAGGGGTGCCTTGGATTTTTATCCTTGCCTTCCCCTTCGTCAAATGTGACTCCCGAACCTTTGTCTTTGTTTTACGTGGACTAGGAGTCGTTTAAAAAGGGTTTCTTACTTTTTCCTATTTTACTTTAAACAATTCAATTTTTTGGGTGACTTGGTACACCCTAATTCTATACCAAGTGGCGACTCCATTTTTTATATAAAAACCCTTTTTAAACTATTTTTTTGGGTCAAATCGTCGCATTTTCAAAAGTCCCATTTAGACCCATATTTTTTCATCAAAAAATTCATTTTTTCAAAATCAATAAATTCACAAAACCAAGTATTTATTTTTCACCAAAAAAAGTGGGGCGCGACAGTTGGCGACTCCACTGGGGACTTCCTAAGTGGGTCCAAGCATTTGATTTAGCCATTCTTTTCCTTTTTTTCTACCCTTTTTATGTATAGCATTTGGATATTAGGATTGCATTTTCCCTTTCTAGGACTTTTTGCCACGTACGCGCATATCAAACTACTCCCTCACTCACGTATGTATGATTGGATGATTGGATGTATGATTGTACTTGCTTTATCTCGCGCTTTGCATTTGCATTTTGGGGGGGTGTGTCACCCTTAGAGCCACGCGTTGGTTTTCGATCCCTCCCCTCCAAAACGTATACTATCATACGCGCATACGCTTTATTATTCATCCCTCTTTATTTTCTTTTTAGTGGCTTGTCACGCCACTCCACCCTATTAGGATTAGGAGACCCACTTGGACGTGTGATCGTGACACGACGTGTGCGTAGCACGATCCAATGGGTCACTCAATCTTCCGCTTTAAACTTTGGGTTGATAGCCTTTAGTTTTTAGTCGAAGGTTGAGGGTTTTTTATAGATTCACTCAAACATGCAGCCGTAACACGACGTGTGCGTAGCGGTGTTTGGGGAATCGCTCAAGCCACCGACAAAGGGCCTTGGGATTGATGACCCTTGGCCACGAGTCTGAAGGCTTGGGGACCTGAGCTTATCGAGTCTAGATGCATTAGTGAACCCCAACCGCATGCATCCATATAGTTCACCTAGGGTAGAGTCTGCCTTGCCCTAGTAGGGACACCATTCACGAGGGGAGGGATCCCACCCTTTTCCTTATTTACTTTTCCTACTTTTTATATCATTTAATTGTCCAACGTGTTATGTGATTATGTGTTGAACTAACTTTTCTTGTCTCTTGCCTTTGCATTCACAAACGTTAGGAAATAAGAGGTCGGGCATGACCTTCTTTTAGGACATACCCTTATAGATAGGCTATTGCATGTTTAAAAATTGTGGTATATTTCGTTCATAAATTAATAATGCCATACCATTTTAGGCCTACCCTGGCAGATAAAGGGTTCCTTAGGTCATGTCTCATTTCAAATTGCATATCTTACTGCTTTTAATAAACTGGCATCACGCATCCACCCTAGGAAGGGAATGCCATTTAGGGGATCCCGTGTTTAGGAATAAGCCACCATATGTCTCGGATACTTAATCCAAGGAGACTTGCACGTTTACATTTTTTGTATCATCCAAAAGGGTAGTGCACAAGGTAAGGTAGGATCCGATCATTTTCATAGAGCGATCTTTGGAATATGAGCGTCTAATAATCACCTTTTGGCCACTTTATCAAAATTGGTAAAAATCCCTTGCGTAAAGGACATTAATTTGAAGAAACCCAAATAATTCTTCACTATTGAGACGATAAATCAATGGAGGCCAAATCTTGATTTTAGGAGGCTCATAGACTAAGGCATTGTAATGATTTCTTGAAACTACCCAATGGGTAGAGAACTCAATCGATTTTTGAACAAATCATCCATTTTATCCAATCCATTTTTGTCAATTCATTCAATTTTAGTTCAATCTAATCATTTTTGAATAAATTCATTTCATCCAATTCATTTGACCAATTTACCCTTTTCATGGTCATCCGGTCGATTTTTGAATAAATCATCAATTCATTTGACCAATTTACCCTTTTAGGGATTTGGCCGATTTTTAAAATAAATCATTAACTCCATTTCATCTCTTTGGCCAATTTACCCATTTTTAGGGCGAAATCAAGTTGATTTTGAAGAGATCATCAATTTCATTCAATTCAGTTGACCAAGTCTATCTATTCGATCAATTTTGAATAAATCGTCAATGTTATCCAGCTTACCTATTTTTAGGTAAATCGGTCGATTTTGAATAAATCACCAATTTTATCCATTTGACTCGCTTTTTCCCCTTTAGGGTTCATTGAATAAATTAATCGAGACATGGCAATCCCTTCCACAAATCATTTTATGTGTAGATCAAAGCAAGCAATCCGTTCCGACTTCGTCCTCATGTTTTAGGGCAAATGTCTCTTCTCACTCCAAGTGGCCAAATTTTTCAAATCATTCCTCACACGATCAGTCGATCGGATCCATCAGGTATTGTATAGTGCCTGCTCTGGAGGACTGCATTTTCATGCTAGGCCTACTCTTGGCACAAAAGGGTTCCCCCATAGGACATGCATCCGAATTTTCTGAATATCTACTAACTCTTGTTTTTTCTTTTCTTTTTCTTTGTTTTTATTGGAATAACTAAGCGAGAGTTAAATCTAAAGGCAATTCCTTTCAAAATTCTCAGGTAATATTTAAATATAGCTTCTCGTCGAAGCCCCATCATAACGCGATCCCGTAGTCAAGCCCAGAGGAGTCGTGTAAACATGAGTTCACAACCGGAACAGTCAGATAGGTCTGCTACTACCGCTCAACCCGAGACTGCAAGTTTGGGGATTCAGTTGACTGAGATGCTTACCAAGTTTGGAGAGATGGCGTCTGAGATGGCCGCCCAAAAGAAGTTGAATGATGAGCTAATTAGCAGCGGAGTTCAACCCGAACCTGTACCCGCCAGACAGCCTGAGCAAGAGCCGTTTGTCCTACCTTCGGCCCATGCCACTGTTACTCCATCATTTCCTATTACACCCGAAGAAACTTTCACCTATCCCACCACAAATTTGCCATACACTTACCCTCCTCATCCTTCATTTTTTCTTACTCACATGCGAGGTCCACAACCCCAAATCACTTCAAATATACCACCTGAGCCACACACATTTTATCACACTGCTGCTGAGCCTTTCTTGCCAGATCATACTGTTCAAACCAAGGCAGAAATGGGGGAACCTTCTGCTCCCGTTGATATAAAGCTGCTCAAACGCCTTGATCGTTTTGATGAGTTTATGAGGAAGAGTCAGGGGTTGAACAAGCAAGGAGTCCTGGACTACGATGAGCTTTGTCTCTTTCCCAATGTGCAATTGCCTGAGGGGTTCAAAACCCCTAAGTTTAACAAGTACGATGGGACGGGTAATCCCAAGACACACCTCCGACTATTTGCTAACAAGTTGGGAAAGCCTGTAGATGACGAGAACCTGCCTCTAAGGTTGTTCCCGGAAAGTCTGGAGGGGGATGCCCTCGACTGGTACTCAAATTTGAAGTCCGAAGAAGTAAAAACCTGGATTGACTTGTCCAATGCTTTTGTAAGGCAATATGAGTATAACTGCGAGCTGGCTCCGACACGAACCACGTTGGAAGGAACAAAAAGAAAACCCTCCGAGGATCACAAGACTTATGCCAAGAGATGGAGGAAAATAGCTGCCAAAGTCGAGCCACCAATGACTGAGGACGAAATCATACGCACTTTCATTAAGGCACATGATCCTCCATATTTCGAAGAAATTTTTCGCATGACTGGATGCTCGTTCGCTGCTATTGTCAATAAACTTGAGGAGTACGATGACTTCGTGAAAGTTGGGAAGATTGTTAATGTCTCTACCCTCAAGTCACAGTTGGATGCTTTGCAAGGTCAGGGGACTAGTGGGAAGAGCCCGCAATTCCAAAAGAAAGAGGGGGAAACTGCCTTCACATGGAATCAAAACCCTGTCCCAAGTCCCAGACCTCGACAATACCCTACCTACTCAAACCCTTACCATTCAAACCATCATCCTGTTTACCACACCAATATCACTCATCCTCGACCTCGCCCAAATTATGCCAACCCGCCTACAACCCCTTTCCAAATATCTCAACCAAGCTTTCAACAAGCTCGTCCTCGACCTCCTTACCACCAAAGATTTCCCCCACCAAATAGACCCATCTACAACTATCCCCGACCCACTGAAACCTACAATCAAAGCCGTACCCGAACCTTCACCAACCTAGGCAGGCCTTTAGACCAATTGTATGAGCAATTGAAGGCTGCCAACAAAATAGGTGTGATTCCCCCTCCAACTTACCTTCATGGCATGCCTGCTGGGTACAATTCACATGCTATTTGTGCCTATCATTCGGGAGTACCTGGTCACTCAACCGTCGATTGCAGGGCACTCAAGCACAAAGTCCAAGACATGATCGAGGCAGGGGAAATAATGCTAAGGAAAAGAGGTGAACAAGGGCCGAGCATAAGTACAAATCCTTTCCCTGAACACAAGGACACCTTCGAAGCATCCACCTCCAATGACGAAATTTGAAAATCGTGAAGGAGCTTTGCATAATTTGAATGGCCGAGTATCTTCCCTCTCGAAGGGAATTTCGGTAAATCTAGGGGTTGTTATTTACTAAGGTTCACGAAAACCATTTCTTGCATATGTGAATAGCTTAATGAAAACATCTTTTGCAACTAAGTTTTTGTCTTGTTTCCGTTTTGACTAGTTTTTCCATCAAATGCATAATTTGTTTTTTCTGTTTATTTGATTATTGTCCCGAATTTTTAATTCTTTTAGATGGCTAAAGATGGAATTATTTGACCATTTGAATATCACTGTTCTGGATTCCGATAATACCATTCATTCAAAAATTTCTTCGTGAAAAATTCCTTTGTTGAAAAGGGCAAAAATTCCTTTGTTGAAAAGGCCAAAAATTCCTTTGTTGAAAAGGCCAAAAATCCCTTCGTTTGAAAAGGCCACAAATCCCTTCGTTGAAAAATCCCTTCTTTGAGAAGGACAAAAACCTCTTCTTTGAGAGACCCCTTCATGAAAAATCCCTTCATTGAGAAAGTCTTCATTGAGAAATTCCTTCATTGAGAAAGTCTTCATTGAGGAATTCCTTCATTGAGAAAGCCTTCATTGAGAAATCCCTTTATTAAGAATTCGTTCATTGAGGAAGCCTTCATTGAAAAATCCTTTCATTGAGAAAATCCCTTCCTTGCCAAGTTCGAAGCTGATTGATTAAAGCAGCGTCACCGACAATTGATTTTGATGGATGAAAAGCAGCTGAACGCTATGTGCCATGGCCAATGTTATCAAAGTGCGTGGCCTGTGTTCATAACAAAAAGGTCCGCCTCCGAGCCTTTAGAGAAGGAGGACAAAGAGTTAAAGCGAGTTTTGCCAATGCAAGATGAAGTCAAAGACGAATTTGATCTAAACTGGTAAGGACATTTGTCATTCAAAAAGGTGCCACCGAGTGGAGCACTTATCCTTGAAGAGATGGATGGGTAAACATTCTCTCAACCTATCAAATCAGACATGTGTAAGAAGTCTTTATTTTTGATTATGCAAATTTCTTTTGGAAATCATGCAAGGGACGAGGTAAAAGTCAGGCCATCTTCCTTTTCAATCAAAACATTTCATCCCTAGTTATCCCTTTTGAGCCATCAGAGCAGTAATTTTCGTTTGGCAGCCCCTGAGAGTTGCAAACCCCACACTGGGGCCAAGTTATTTTGGAAAAGAGATGATCAAAAGAAAAGAAAACCCTACACTGGGGCAAATTTATTTTGAAAGAGAAAGAAAAAGCAGAAAACCCTACACTGGGGCAAATTTTTTAAAAAGTTCAAAAGAATGGCAAAAGGCCAAAAGACAAATAAAAAAAAAATGATGATGAAAAGGAAAAGAGAACCCCATACTGGGGCAAATTTAGCTTTGAAGAAAAATGCAAAAAGTGAGGAAGATGCAATGGAAAAAGCAAAGAGAGAAAATTCAATCAAACTGGGGCAAATTTCCCTCAGTTTCGTTCGAAATTGAAGATGATTTCAAATGATGCAATCTCAGGTTATTTCACCTCTCATAAGAGCAAATTGTTTTCAAGCCTTAACTTTTCTTGACATATCCCACCTGACTCCATTACAAAAGCCCAAAGTCCTGACTTTCGTCACTTGCTATATTTCTATTGGAAAGTTTGCTAATCAACTGACAAGTGATGTCCATAATGCCTTCGCTTAATCTTACAAGGGAAGTGCATTTTACTGATGTCAGAAATCTTTAACTCATACTTCTGAGGCGATTATGGTTGAGCTCTTCCATTGCTTTCTTACGTAAAAACCCGAAAGGGCACCTCAAAAAGGAAAAAAAAAAGGAAAAAAAGAAAAAAGGAAAAAAAAGAGAAAAGACAAAACAAAACAAAAAAAAAAAAGGGGTGGGGGCAACCTTGATGAAAACCCGAAAGGGCGCTAGGTAGGTTTCTTCAATGAGCAAACACGAGGAAGAACAGTTGATGACTTGGTTCATTTGGAATTTCTCTTCATAATACTTCTGCCAGTGTCGAATTGCAGAACAAAGATATTCAGGAACTCGAATATGACATCCGTTGGCCAAAACTGTGTCGTTTTGTAAAAATATTTCTTTAGCAAATTCATTCTTAGGAAGCTCATTTTTTCTCAATTGCTTGTATTCATGGCATTTTTGTAGGCTTTAAGCACAAATGGTTTGTGTTTGCATTCTTTCACATATTCATTTCTGCATGATAGGTGAAATTACTTTTTAATCATCGAATTTTGGTGAATGATAACCCCATGGTTTATTCAAAGCATACTTGGGTTCAGTCATCTTGCGAAAATGGTTGAAATTCAGCAAGGTCGGTTACGCAAGCTTCACAATATGGCAAAATGCACGCTCGGTTAGTCGGAAAAAATCAGAGACGTTTAGAAATGACAAATCCAACCAAGTCAGATGCCACGGTCAACTTTGACGAAGGCATCCAAAGACTCATGTTTACACGATTCTCAAGGACAAACGGATCAAATAAGGGTGGCAATTCCTTTGTTTTTTCTCTTTTGCAGGAAATTTCATGCATGGATGAAAACAATCACACCTCGCACTGAAATCGGTGTCGGAAAGAGTCCTAATGAACAAAGGCAGATTGAAAATGTCGCAAGCAAATTTCATCAAAAAATGCAACAGCATGGCGATACAGAATCAACTCTGGACTCAAATAGCAAAAATTCATCATACTGGGGCAAATTAATTTTTTGTAAAGATTTTGAAAAGTCAAAAAGAAAAGTCAAAAAGAAGCAAAAATCATCAATCAAAAACAAAAATCGAATCAAATTTCGTCACGGCAGGATCGGGTTTAATCCCACTGACCGATGATCAAAAGCTTATTCGGGTCAGTCCCACGATCAAAAACATTTTCGGGTCAGTCCCTCGATCAAAAACATTTTCGGGTCAGTCCCTCGATCAAAAGCATTTTCGGGTCAGTCCCTCGATCAAAAGCTCATTCGGGTCAGTCCCTCGATCAAAAACATTTTCGGGCCAGTCCCTCGATCAAAAGCATTTTCGGGTCAGTCCCTCGATTCAAAAGCATTTTCGGGTCAGTCCCTCGATCAAAAGCTCATTCGGGTCAGTCCCTCGATCAAAAGCATTTTCGGGTCAGTCCCTCGATCAAAAGCTCATTCGGGTCAGTCCCACGATTCAAAAGCTCATTCGGGTCAGTCCCGCGATTAAAGCTTGTTCGGGCCAGTCCCATGATTTGAATTTCCTTCTCTAGTCAGTCCCAATTTTAAATTTCTGCTCGGGTCAGTCCCGTTTTAATTTCCTGTTTGGGTCAATTCCATTTAAAAAAAAAAAAAAAAAATGTTAAAGAGGTCGATCCTCATTTCAGAAGCGTCCATTGCAGCCGAATAACACAGGTAAGTATTTGGTGTCTACTTCTTTGTCTCAAGTTTTTTCAAAACTCAGACAAAGAGGGGCAAACTGTAGACACCAAATTTTGGTGTAATTTCATTTGCTGTTTATTTTTAATTTTTTCATTTTAGTTTTATTCGATTTTTAGTTTTAGTTTCTAGTTTTATTTTTATTTTTAAGCTGTTAGCATAGAATCTCTTGGAAAATGAATGAAAATGAGAAAGTGAAAAGAAAAGAGGAGAGAAAAGGAAAAAAAGAAAATTGCCCACAAAATATGTTTTATGTCTTCTAAATTCAATCTTTTGGCATTTTGTTTATTTTTGTTAAGTTATTTTGAAAAAAAAAAAAAAAAAAAAGAGAAAAACGATGAAAATAGGAAATGGAAAAGAAATGGAAATTGCACTTTATTGTTCTAGTTTATTTTTCATCAAATGTTAATTATTTTGTTTTGGTTATTTCTTTTTATTATTATCAATTTTGTTTGTTTCAAAAAAAAAAAAAAAAAAAAAAATCAAAAAATCAAAAAATCACAATTCTATTTCTGCCGAATCCATTTCCATTTTACATTCCAGCACCTTCCATCTCTATGCCGACTTATAACCACTAATGCACTCCACTATATCACACACTAGTATATCAACTACCATCCACCACAATATATTTTTTTTCAATGGCTTTTCAGCCGTGAGTGAGCAAGGCTTCCTGGGCCAACTTTAAAACAAAAACATCTCCAATTCTGCCGGATGACATCTGAGTCTCCACTCACACCCCACTTCCCTGATCCGTGACTTAGCTTCCCATTTTCAGGACACCATCTCCTCTCCACTAGCTCACCTCAACCACAACAATACCCTCTGCCTTGGAACCATCGAAGAGAGGAAACCAGAGAGGTAGAGGGAGCTGCATTCTGCACAAAATCGAGAGAGTGAGAGTTGAGTTTCCTTCACCTTCTGACCGTAGACTAGAAAGAAAAGAGAGAGTGACTCGCAGCCTTCTTCACCCCATCCGTGAGCTGGTGAAAAGGCCGAGAGTTACCATTTCCTCCATTCCATGTGCAAGCTTGAGCAAGATAGGGAGCTGGCAGGCTGCAATCCTGTGCCGACCGAGAGTGAGCCGAGAAAGAAAAATTTGCAGTTTCTTGTTGCATGAGCTAAGTTTCAAACCGAGCAACCACAACTATCCCACACCATTCTCCCTTACCTCGTGATCATCGATCAAGAGAGAGAGAGAGCTGCATTCTGCAAACCGAGAGGAGAGAAACGGAGGGAAGCCGTGCGAGTTGCGAGCTGCAACTTTTCTGTTCTGTCCGAGAAGGTGAAGCGAGAGGGAGAAAAAGAGAGAGAGGCAGTGCATGAGTTTCATTCTTTCTCTTCACCCCAACCTGCTGCAATCACTCCTAACCGCAACACCACAGCTGCACCACCGCAACTAGGACCATCACATCCAGTTTGCGAGCGAGCCGAGAGGGAAAGAAAACTTCAGTTCTGTCGCGTGAGTGAGCTTCACTGTGAGGTAATTTCTGGACTGAGATACGTTGATCAAGGGTAAATTAAGCTATTTATGTTCATGCATGTGAAGTCTAGGTGTTCGGATGATGAAATCAAAGCATGAGAAAAATCTGATTAGGAAGAAAATGGATTTGTCGAGAAGCTGAAACGAAAATGCAGCTTTAATTCTGTCTCTCTGTAGTAATCCGAGCTTATAAACGTGATTAACTAATTAAAATTAGATGATTAAGCTTTGCAGGAAGTTTATTGGTCCGGCTAAGCAAGAAAAAAAATGAAATAGTGAACGGCTACATGCAAGTTCATTCAAGGATGGTGAATAGAATTTCTGGATTTGTGGATGTTTATAGTAGCTGTCCGAACTGGATCTGAACTAGAAATGATAGCAATTTCATTAAGTAGCCTTGCATGTTAGTTTTGGGTACTTAACACAATGATTCAACCGAGGTAAATTCGGATTCATGCCCAAGCACTTGCTGGAAAATGCATTTCAACTTGCCAAATCAGTTTTATATGTTCCAGATTTTTCAACTTGCTGAACGTATTTTATTTTTGTTTGCACTGGATTCTTTGGCTTGCTGCCTAGTTTAAAGCCTTGTGTTTGGACTTGATTATGCTTGAGAGCTGGTTTGGCAAGGTGCCGAATTGCAGAAAGTCTTCATCTGAAAATTACAGAAGCTAAGAATGCTTCGGTTTGACGAAAGTTTTCTAGTTTGCTGAAACTTTTGCTGCATTTTTTCCTCTTACTGATCTTTCCATGGCTGCGTTCTGAGTTTGTACTTCAGCTGCATGTTTAATTGTGTTTTGAAGGGAGGAAATGGAAGGTTGAGTGTTGAGTTTGAGCGTTTAAACATCTAAAATATTTGAGTTGGAAAGTGGATTTCAGATTGCCAAAGCATTCTACATGAATGTCTGTCCAGATTTTCTGTAATGCATTAGCTCTTTCATTGTTTTTGTTTGTTTGGAGTTGAGTTAAGCAGCTTGTTGATTAGTTAGAGTTAAGATGTTGGTTTGAAAAATATCTAATCAAAGCTTTGTATTTGACTTAAAAATCTGGTTTGCATGATGAGGAAATGCCGTGGCTGAAAAATTGTAGAATGCTGCAGAGAAAATTTTCCAGATTTGCATGCTCTCTTTCCTTGAATTGTTGTGTTTACACATAAGAGTTTTATGATTAAAAAGTGGAAAGAATGTTTGGTAATCTTGTCCAAACCTTTGTCGTCAAAGTTGTTCCTTGCGTTTGAACTGCATCAGAAACCCTGAAAGTTGCAATAAAAGAAAACGCAGCATAGCTTCAGCCGAGTTGCATGAGTTTTTGGGGGTGTTTTTTTTTCTGCCTTTTTTGTTGCATGTTCAGCTGTGTTGTGTTAATCAAAGTGTTTAGTTGTTAAATGGTGATTGAGTGAGGGTCTTTGCTGGCTTTTGTTTGAAGTTTTCTATGAAACCTGCAGTTGAGAGTTTAAAGTTGCAAAAAGGAAAAATTCTGGATGAATGTTGCAGCAGAAAATTTGCTTCATCATTTTTGCAGGCTCTTTTTGTTTGATTGATTGTTTTGTTGCATTATAAAGTGGGTAGATCAAGTGGTGTTTTGTTATTTTGTGCGAACTGCATTTGTTTTGGTCTAAAAGCCTAAGGAAGTTCACAAATTATGAAGAAGTGCAGCTGGTTTGGCATTGCAGAAATTGTTTGCTGCAGAAATTCTTCTTCTACGTGATTTGCATGCATGGAACTTTCAAAAAATTTGCACTTTGGCCCCCCAAGTCTCTCCTTGTTCCACTAGAACCCAATCAATTAAATAATTTCATCAATTTGGTCCTTGGCAATTTTAATTTGTGCAACTTCATGGCTTGTTTTGTTTCAATTAACTACCATGCTTTGTCAATTGCACTTAAGTCATGACTTTAGGGGTTTTATGACCGAATGAGCTCGCGTTTGCCTATTTTTTAATTTCCCTAAATAAATTGGTTGTTTGACCTTTTCTTGGCTCTTGAGACCTTTGGAGTGCTTAAATGTTTCGATTGAATTCGAATGGTTGACTAAGGTTTGCAATTGGGTCTTTAATTGGTAATTGGGTCCTTGGTGGGTCCTTTTCCTGAAACTTATGCATTATTTGATTTCATTTAAATTGCAATTAGGAGAGATTTGGTGACTTTGTTATACTTTACTATTTGAGGTACCTTGACCTTTTTATTGTTTTGAAGCCATTTTTCTTTCATTTGGACACCATCCAAAGGGGCGGTATAATTTCTTTTATCCCTTTTATTTCTCTCCTATGTGACCCAACGTGTTAAGTGAATTGCATGCCTACTTTGCTTTCCTAGTTTTTTCTTAATTCCTTTTACTTATGTCATTTACTTTCATTTTCATGAAGTTATTCTTTTAATGGGGTATGTGTACACCTCTTGGCTTGTAATAGATAGGGCGTAGCAAGTAATTTGGTCCATTTTCCCTTTCCCCTTTGTTTTAGTTAGCAAGTGTAATGGTTGCATGCCTATGTGTTACGTGTTACTTGCTTTATTAGGTTTTGCATCTAGTCGAGCATGTTAAGTGTTACGTGCTACGTGTTTATGAGCGTTTGGCATGTCTACTAGCTTTCTGTAGTGTAGATGAATGGAATGGATGAATGTACGTTTCCACTAGTCCAACGCTAGTCGGAATTCATAGAATGGGCTAGTCCAACGCTAGACCCTTACGGACTTCCCCTCGTTAGTACATATTTGCGTGTTCATCACATGTCATGCATTTTTCTTAACTTAGCATTTGGCATGCTCCTTGAAACCCTTTTTCCCTTCATTTAGGATTTTTGCATTTCATACTAGTTATAGGGTTCATTTGCTTGAGAAACCCCTTGGGTAAGGGAAACGAGCGAGCGTGGCTTCAAAATAGCCTTAGCACGCTAGTTCTCCCTTCTAATCAAAGGGAAAATTGAGACCACGAAATTAGAGGTCATCCCGTACCCGACCTGATGCATCCCTCTAGGATCATGCACTTTCATATCATTTTTTCATTATTTTCCTCACTAATTATATATTGTAATTCACATGCCATATTCACACACTTCTTTTCCTTCTTTACTTTCTACCTCACCCTTTGCACCCATTTATACCTATATATTTATATTTTCATCCATTTGCACACTAACACTTATATTTTCATCCATTTGCACACAAACACTTTTTCTCAAATTGCACACATGCACTTTTCTACACCTTGCACACTTACACTCTTATTTGAGTCCTCATTTGCATCATTCATGTTTTTCTATGAGGTCTTTCCTTATTGACCTTCACAATTCATGTGAATGGGATCAAAAGCCTCATCAGAGACATTTCTTAGACTTAAGATTGCATTTCTCATCCATTAGTCATATCCAATTTGCATACATACCTTGGGTAGAAAAAATGAGGAAAATAAGGGTTAAATCACGCAACTAGCCTTGGCTAGGTCGAAGGGGTGCCTTGGATTTTTATCCTTGCCTTCCCCTTCGTCAAATGTGACTCCCGAACCTTTGTCTTTGTTTTACGTGGACTAGGAGTCGTTTAAAAAGGGTTTCTTACTTTTTCCTATTTTACTTTAAACAATTCAATTTTTTGGGTGACTTGGTACACCCTAATTCTATACCAAGTGGCGACTCCATTTTTTATATAAAAACCCTTTTTAAACTATTTTTTTGGGTCAAATCGTCGCATTTTCAAAAGTCCCATTTAGACCCATATTTTTTCATCAAAAAATTCATTTTTTCAAAATCAATAAATTCACAAAACCAAGTATTTATTTTTCACCAAAAAAAGTGGGGCGCGACAGTTGGCGACTCCACTGGGGACTTCCTAAGTGGGTCCAAGCATTTGATTTAGCCATTCTTTTCCTTTTTTTCTACCCTTTTTATGTATAGCATTTGGATATTAGGATTGCATTTTCCCTTTCTAGGACTTTTTGCCACGTACGCGCATATCAAACTACTCCCTCACTCACGTATGTATGATTGGATGATTGGATGTATGATTGTACTTGCTTTATCTCGCGCTTTGCATTTGCATTTTGGGGGGGTGTGTCACCCTTAGAGCCACGCGTTGGTTTTCGATCCCTCCCCTCCAAAACGTATACTATCATACGCGCATACGCTTTATTATTCATCCCTCTTTATTTTCTTTTTAGTGGCTTGTCACGCCACTCCACCCTATTAGGATTAGGAGACCCACTTGGACGTGTGATCGTGACACGACGTGTGCGTAGCACGATCCAATGGGTCACTCAATCTTCCGCTTTAAACTTTGGGTTGATAGCCTTTAGTTTTTAGTCGAAGGTTGAGGGTTTTTTATAGATTCACTCAAACATGCAGCCGTAACACGACGTGTGCGTAGCGGTGTTTGGGGAATCGCTCAAGCCACCGACAAAGGGCCTTGGGATTGATGACCCTTGGCCACGAGTCTGAAGGCTTGGGGACCTGAGCTTATCGAGTCTAGATGCATTAGTGAACCCCAACCGCATGCATCCATATAGTTCACCTAGGGTAGAGTCTGCCTTGCCCTAGTAGGGACACCATTCACGAGGGGAGGGATCCCACCCTTTTCCTTATTTACTTTTCCTACTTTTTATATCATTTAATTGTCCAACGTGTTATGTGATTATGTGTTGAACTAACTTTTCTTGTCTCTTGCCTTTGCATTCACAAACGTTAGGAAATAAGAGGTCGGGCATGACCTTCTTTTAGGACATACCCTTATAGATAGGCTATTGCATGTTTAAAAATTGTGGTATATTTCGTTCATAAATTAATAATGCCATACCATTTTAGGCCTACCCTGGCAGATAAAGGGTTCCTTAGGTCATGTCTCATTTCAAATTGCATATCTTACTGCTTTTAATAAACTGGCATCACGCATCCACCCTAGGAAGGGAATGCCATTTAGGGGATCCCGTGTTTAGGAATAAGCCACCATATGTCTCGGATACTTAATCCAAGGAGACTTGCACGTTTACATTTTTTGTATCATCCAAAAGGGTAGTGCACAAGGTAAGGTAGGATCCGATCATTTTCATAGAGCGATCTTTGGAATATGAGCGTCTAATAATCACCTTTTGGCCACTTTATCAAAATTGGTAAAAATCCCTTGCGTAAAGGACATTAATTTGAAGAAACCCAAATAATTCTTCACTATTGAGACGATAAATCAATGGAGGCCAAATCTTGATTTTAGGAGGCTCATAGACTAAGGCATTGTAATGATTTCTTGAAACTACCCAATGGGTAGAGAACTCAATCGATTTTTGAACAAATCATCCATTTTATCCAATCCATTTTTGTCAATTCATTCAATTTTAGTTCAATCTAATCATTTTTGAATAAATTCATTTCATCCAATTCATTTGACCAATTTACCCTTTTCATGGTCATCCGGTCGATTTTTGAATAAATCATCAATTCATTTGACCAATTTACCCTTTTAGGGATTTGGCCGATTTTTAAAATAAATCATTAACTCCATTTCATCTCTTTGGCCAATTTACCCATTTTTAGGGCGAAATCAAGTTGATTTTGAAGAGATCATCAATTTCATTCAATTCAGTTGACCAAGTCTATCTATTCGATCAATTTTGAATAAATCGTCAATGTTATCCAGCTTACCTATTTTTAGGTAAATCGGTCGATTTTGAATAAATCACCAATTTTATCCATTTGACTCGCTTTTTCCCCTTTAGGGTTCATTGAATAAATTAATCGAGACATGGCAATCCCTTCCACAAATCATTTTATGTGTAGATCAAAGCAAGCAATCCGTTCCGACTTCGTCCTCATGTTTTAGGGCAAATGTCTCTTCTCACTCCAAGTGGCCAAATTTTTCAAATCATTCCTCACACGATCAGTCGATCGGATCCATCAGGTATTGTATAGTGCCTGCTCTGGAGGACTGCATTTTCATGCTAGGCCTACTCTTGGCACAAAAGGGTTCCCCCATAGGACATGCATCCGAATTTTCTGAATATCTACTAACTCTTGTTTTTTCTTTTCTTTTTCTTTGTTTTTATTGGAATAACTAAGCGAGAGTTAAATCTAAAGGCAATTCCTTTCAAAATTCTCAGGTAATATTTAAATATAGCTTCTCGTCGAAGCCCCATCATAACGCGATCCCGTAGTCAAGCCCAGAGGAGTCGTGTAAACATGAGTTCACAACCGGAACAGTCAGATAGGTCTGCTACTACCGCTCAACCCGAGACTGCAAGTTTGGGGATTCAGTTGACTGAGATGCTTACCAAGTTTGGAGAGATGGCGTCTGAGATGGCCGCCCAAAAGAAGTTGAATGATGAGCTAATTAGCAGCGGAGTTCAACCCGAACCTGTACCCGCCAGACAGCCTGAGCAAGAGCCGTTTGTCCTACCTTCGGCCCATGCCACTGTTACTCCATCATTTCCTATTACACCCGAAGAAACTTTCACCTATCCCACCACAAATTTGCCATACACTTACCCTCCTCATCCTTCATTTTTTCTTACTCACATGCGAGGTCCACAACCCCAAATCACTTCAAATATACCACCTGAGCCACACACATTTTATCACACTGCTGCTGAGCCTTTCTTGCCAGATCATACTGTTCAAACCAAGGCAGAAATGGGGGAACCTTCTGCTCCCGTTGATATAAAGCTGCTCAAACGCCTTGATCGTTTTGATGAGTTTATGAGGAAGAGTCAGGGGTTGAACAAGCAAGGAGTCCTGGACTACGATGAGCTTTGTCTCTTTCCCAATGTGCAATTGCCTGAGGGGTTCAAAACCCCTAAGTTTAACAAGTACGATGGGACGGGTAATCCCAAGACACACCTCCGACTATTTGCTAACAAGTTGGGAAAGCCTGTAGATGACGAGAACCTGCCTCTAAGGTTGTTCCCGGAAAGTCTGGAGGGGGATGCCCTCGACTGGTACTCAAATTTGAAGTCCGAAGAAGTAAAAACCTGGATTGACTTGTCCAATGCTTTTGTAAGGCAATATGAGTATAACTGCGAGCTGGCTCCGACACGAACCACGTTGGAAGGAACAAAAAGAAAACCCTCCGAGGATCACAAGACTTATGCCAAGAGATGGAGGAAAATAGCTGCCAAAGTCGAGCCACCAATGACTGAGGACGAAATCATACGCACTTTCATTAAGGCACATGATCCTCCATATTTCGAAGAAATTTTTCGCATGACTGGATGCTCGTTCGCTGCTATTGTCAATAAACTTGAGGAGTACGATGACTTCGTGAAAGTTGGGAAGATTGTTAATGTCTCTACCCTCAAGTCACAGTTGGATGCTTTGCAAGGTCAGGGGACTAGTGGGAAGAGCCCGCAATTCCAAAAGAAAGAGGGGGAAACTGCCTTCACATGGAATCAAAACCCTGTCCCAAGTCCCAGACCTCGACAATACCCTACCTACTCAAACCCTTACCATTCAAACCATCATCCTGTTTACCACACCAATATCACTCATCCTCGACCTCGCCCAAATTATGCCAACCCGCCTACAACCCCTTTCCAAATATCTCAACCAAGCTTTCAACAAGCTCGTCCTCGACCTCCTTACCACCAAAGATTTCCCCCACCAAATAGACCCATCTACAACTATCCCCGACCCACTGAAACCTACAATCAAAGCCGTACCCGAACCTTCACCAACCTAGGCAGGCCTTTAGACCAATTGTATGAGCAATTGAAGGCTGCCAACAAAATAGGTGTGATTCCCCCTCCAACTTACCTTCATGGCATGCCTGCTGGGTACAATTCACATGCTATTTGTGCCTATCATTCGGGAGTACCTGGTCACTCAACCGTCGATTGCAGGGCACTCAAGCACAAAGTCCAAGACATGATCGAGGCAGGGGAAATAATGCTAAGGAAAAGAGGTGAACAAGGGCCGAGCATAAGTACAAATCCTTTCCCTGAACACAAGGACACCTTCGAAGCATCCACCTCCAATGACGAAATTTGAAAATCGTGAAGGAGCTTTGCATAATTTGAATGGCCGAGTATCTTCCCTCTCGAAGGGAATTTCGGTAAATCTAGGGGTTGTTATTTACTAAGGTTCACGAAAACCATTTCTTGCATATGTGAATAGCTTAATGAAAACATCTTTTGCAACTAAGTTTTTGTCTTGTTTCCGTTTTGACTAGTTTTTCCATCAAATGCATAATTTGTTTTTTCTGTTTATTTGATTATTGTCCCGAATTTTTAATTCTTTTAGATGGCTAAAGATGGAATTATTTGACCATTTGAATATCACTGTTCTGGATTCCGATAATACCATTCATTCAAAAATTTCTTCGTGAAAAATTCCTTTGTTGAAAAGGGCAAAAATTCCTTTGTTGAAAAGGCCAAAAATTCCTTTGTTGAAAAGGCCAAAAATCCCTTCGTTTGAAAAGGCCACAAATCCCTTCGTTGAAAAATCCCTTCTTTGAGAAGGACAAAAACCTCTTCTTTGAGAGACCCCTTCATGAAAAATCCCTTCATTGAGAAAGTCTTCATTGAGAAATTCCTTCATTGAGAAAGTCTTCATTGAGGAATTCCTTCATTGAGAAAGCCTTCATTGAGAAATCCCTTTATTAAGAATTCGTTCATTGAGGAAGCCTTCATTGAAAAATCCTTTCATTGAGAAAATCCCTTCCTTGCCAAGTTCGAAGCTGATTGATTAAAGCAGCGTCACCGACAATTGATTTTGATGGATGAAAAGCAGCTGAACGCTATGTGCCATGGCCAATGTTATCAAAGTGCGTGGCCTGTGTTCATAACAAAAAGGTCCGCCTCCGAGCCTTTAGAGAAGGAGGACAAAGAGTTAAAGCGAGTTTTGCCAATGCAAGATGAAGTCAAAGACGAATTTGATCTAAACTGGTAAGGACATTTGTCATTCAAAAAGGTGCCACCGAGTGGAGCACTTATCCTTGAAGAGATGGATGGGTAAACATTCTCTCAACCTATCAAATCAGACATGTGTAAGAAGTCTTTATTTTTGATTATGCAAATTTCTTTTGGAAATCATGCAAGGGACGAGGTAAAAGTCAGGCCATCTTCCTTTTCAATCAAAACATTTCATCCCTAGTTATCCCTTTTGAGCCATCAGAGCAGTAATTTTCGTTTGGCAGCCCCTGAGAGTTGCAAACCCCACACTGGGGCCAAGTTATTTTGGAAAAGAGATGATCAAAAGAAAAGAAAACCCTACACTGGGGCAAATTTATTTTGAAAGAGAAAGAAAAAGCAGAAAACCCTACACTGGGGCAAATTTTTTAAAAAGTTCAAAAGAATGGCAAAAGGCCAAAAGACAAATAAAAAAAAAATGATGATGAAAAGGAAAAGAGAACCCCATACTGGGGCAAATTTAGCTTTGAAGAAAAATGCAAAAAGTGAGGAAGATGCAATGGAAAAAGCAAAGAGAGAAAATTCAATCAAACTGGGGCAAATTTCCCTCAGTTTCGTTCGAAATTGAAGATGATTTCAAATGATGCAATCTCAGGTTATTTCACCTCTCATAAGAGCAAATTGTTTTCAAGCCTTAACTTTTCTTGACATATCCCACCTGACTCCATTACAAAAGCCCAAAGTCCTGACTTTCGTCACTTGCTATATTTCTATTGGAAAGTTTGCTAATCAACTGACAAGTGATGTCCATAATGCCTTCGCTTAATCTTACAAGGGAAGTGCATTTTACTGATGTCAGAAATCTTTAACTCATACTTCTGAGGCGATTATGGTTGAGCTCTTCCATTGCTTTCTTACGTAAAAACCCGAAAGGGCACCTCAAAAAGGAAAAAAAAAAGGAAAAAAAGAAAAAAGGAAAAAAAAGAGAAAAGACAAAACAAAACAAAAAAAAAAAAGGGGTGGGGGCAACCTTGATGAAAACCCGAAAGGGCGCTAGGTAGGTTTCTTCAATGAGCAAACACGAGGAAGAACAGTTGATGACTTGGTTCATTTGGAATTTCTCTTCATAATACTTCTGCCAGTGTCGAATTGCAGAACAAAGATATTCAGGAACTCGAATATGACATCCGTTGGCCAAAACTGTGTCGTTTTGTAAAAATATTTCTTTAGCAAATTCATTCTTAGGAAGCTCATTTTTTCTCAATTGCTTGTATTCATGGCATTTTTGTAGGCTTTAAGCACAAATGGTTTGTGTTTGCATTCTTTCACATATTCATTTCTGCATGATAGGTGAAATTACTTTTTAATCATCGAATTTTGGTGAATGATAACCCCATGGTTTATTCAAAGCATACTTGGGTTCAGTCATCTTGCGAAAATGGTTGAAATTCAGCAAGGTCGGTTACGCAAGCTTCACAATATGGCAAAATGCACGCTCGGTTAGTCGGAAAAAATCAGAGACGTTTAGAAATGACAAATCCAACCAAGTCAGATGCCACGGTCAACTTTGACGAAGGCATCCAAAGACTCATGTTTACACGATTCTCAAGGACAAACGGATCAAATAAGGGTGGCAATTCCTTTGTTTTTTCTCTTTTGCAGGAAATTTCATGCATGGATGAAAACAATCACACCTCGCACTGAAATCGGTGTCGGAAAGAGTCCTAATGAACAAAGGCAGATTGAAAATGTCGCAAGCAAATTTCATCAAAAAATGCAACAGCATGGCGATACAGAATCAACTCTGGACTCAAATAGCAAAAATTCATCATACTGGGGCAAATTAATTTTTTGTAAAGATTTTGAAAAGTCAAAAAGAAAAGTCAAAAAGAAGCAAAAATCATCAATCAAAAACAAAAATCGAATCAAATTTCGTCACGGCAGGATCGGGTTTAATCCCACTGACCGATGATCAAAAGCTTATTCGGGTCAGTCCCACGATCAAAAACATTTTCGGGTCAGTCCCTCGATCAAAAACATTTTCGGGTCAGTCCCTCGATCAAAAGCATTTTCGGGTCAGTCCCTCGATCAAAAGCTCATTCGGGTCAGTCCCTCGATCAAAAACATTTTCGGGCCAGTCCCTCGATCAAAAGCATTTTCGGGTCAGTCCCTCGATTCAAAAGCATTTTCGGGTCAGTCCCTCGATCAAAAGCTCATTCGGGTCAGTCCCTCGATCAAAAGCATTTTCGGGTCAGTCCCTCGATCAAAAGCTCATTCGGGTCAGTCCCACGATTCAAAAGCTCATTCGGGTCAGTCCCGCGATTAAAGCTTGTTCGGGCCAGTCCCATGATTTGAATTTCCTTCTCTAGTCAGTCCCAATTTTAAATTTCTGCTCGGGTCAGTCCCGTTTTAATTTCCTGTTTGGGTCAATTCCATTTAAAAAAAAAAAAAAAAAATGTTAAAGAGGTCGATCCTCATTTCAGAAGCGTCCATTGCAGCCGAATAACACAGGTAAGTATTTGGTGTCTACTTCTTTGTCTCAAGTTTTTTCAAAACTCAGACAAAGAGGGGCAAACTGTAGACACCAAATTTTGGTGTAATTTCATTTGCTGTTTATTTTTAATTTTTTCATTTTAGTTTTATTCGATTTTTAGTTTTAGTTTCTAGTTTTATTTTTATTTTTAAGCTGTTAGCATAGAATCTCTTGGAAAATGAATGAAAATGAGAAAGTGAAAAGAAAAGAGGAGAGAAAAGGAAAAAAAGAAAATTGCCCACAAAATATGTTTTATGTCTTCTAAATTCAATCTTTTGGCATTTTGTTTATTTTTGTTAAGTTATTTTGAAAAAAAAAAAAAAAAAAAAGAGAAAAACGATGAAAATAGGAAATGGAAAAGAAATGGAAATTGCACTTTATTGTTCTAGTTTATTTTTCATCAAATGTTAATTATTTTGTTTTGGTTATTTCTTTTTATTATTATCAATTTTGTTTGTTTCAAAAAAAAAAAAAAAATCAAAAAATCAAAAAATCAAAAAATCACAATTCTATTTCTGCCGAATCCATTTCCATTTTACATTCCAGCACCTTCCATCTCTATGCCGACTTATAACCACTAATGCACTCCACTATATCACACACTAGTATATCAACTACCATCCACCACAATATATTTTTTTTCAATGGCTTTTCAGCCGTGAGTGAGCAAGGCTTCCTGGGCCAACTTTAAAACAAAAACATCTCCAATTCTGCCGGATGACATCTGAGTCTCCACTCACACCCCACTTCCCTGATCCGTGACTTAGCTTCCCATTTTCAGGACACCATCTCCTCTCCACTAGCTCACCTCAACCACAACAATACCCTCTGCCTTGGAACCATCGAAGAGAGGAAACCAGAGAGGTAGAGGGAGCTGCATTCTGCACAAAATCGAGAGAGTGAGAGTTGAGTTTCCTTCACCTTCTGACCGTAGACTAGAAAGAAAAGAGAGAGTGACTCGCAGCCTTCTTCACCCCATCCGTGAGCTGGTGAAAAGGCCGAGAGTTACCATTTCCTCCATTCCATGTGCAAGCTTGAGCAAGATAGGGAGCTGGCAGGCTGCAATCCTGTGCCGACCGAGAGTGAGCCGAGAAAGAAAAATTTGCAGTTTCTTGTTGCATGAGCTAAGTTTCAAACCGAGCAACCACAACTATCCCACACCATTCTCCCTTACCTCGTGATCATCGATCAAGAGAGAGAGAGAGCTGCATTCTGCAAACCGAGAGGAGAGAAACGGAGGGAAGCCGTGCGAGTTGCGAGCTGCAACTTTTCTGTTCTGTCCGAGAAGGTGAAGCGAGAGGGAGAAAAAGAGAGAGAGGCAGTGCATGAGTTTCATTCTTTCTCTTCACCCCAACCTGCTGCAATCACTCCTAACCGCAACACCACAGCTGCACCACCGCAACTAGGACCATCACATCCAGTTTGCGAGCGAGCCGAGAGGGAAAGAAAACTTCAGTTCTGTCGCGTGAGTGAGCTTCACTGTGAGGTAATTTCTGGACTGAGATACGTTGATCAAGGGTAAATTAAGCTATTTATGTTCATGCATGTGAAGTCTAGGTGTTCGGATGATGAAATCAAAGCATGAGAAAAATCTGATTAGGAAGAAAATGGATTTGTCGAGAAGCTGAAACGAAAATGCAGCTTTAATTCTGTCTCTCTGTAGTAATCCGAGCTTATAAACGTGATTAACTAATTAAAATTAGATGATTAAGCTTTGCAGGAAGTTTATTGGTCCGGCTAAGCAAGAAAAAAAATGAAATAGTGAACGGCTACATGCAAGTTCATTCAAGGATGGTGAATAGAATTTCTGGATTTGTGGATGTTTATAGTAGCTGTCCGAACTGGATCTGAACTAGAAATGATAGCAATTTCATTAAGTAGCCTTGCATGTTAGTTTTGGGTACTTAACACAATGATTCAACCGAGGTAAATTCGGATTCATGCCCAAGCACTTGCTGGAAAATGCATTTCAACTTGCCAAATCAGTTTTATATGTTCCAGATTTTTCAACTTGCTGAACGTATTTTATTTTTGTTTGCACTGGATTCTTTGGCTTGCTGCCTAGTTTAAAGCCTTGTGTTTGGACTTGATTATGCTTGAGAGCTGGTTTGGCAAGGTGCCGAATTGCAGAAAGTCTTCATCTGAAAATTACAGAAGCTAAGAATGCTTCGGTTTGACGAAAGTTTTCTAGTTTGCTGAAACTTTTGCTGCATTTTTTCCTCTTACTGATCTTTCCATGGCTGCGTTCTGAGTTTGTACTTCAGCTGCATGTTTAATTGTGTTTTGAAGGGAGGAAATGGAAGGTTGAGTGTTGAGTTTGAGCGTTTAAACATCTAAAATATTTGAGTTGGAAAGTGGATTTCAGATTGCCAAAGCATTCTACATGAATGTCTGTCCAGATTTTCTGTAATGCATTAGCTCTTTCATTGTTTTTGTTTGTTTGGAGTTGAGTTAAGCAGCTTGTTGATTAGTTAGAGTTAAGATGTTGGTTTGAAAAATATCTAATCAAAGCTTTGTATTTGACTTAAAAATCTGGTTTGCATGATGAGGAAATGCCGTGGCTGAAAAATTGTAGAATGCTGCAGAGAAAATTTTCCAGATTTGCATGCTCTCTTTCCTTGAATTGTTGTGTTTACACATAAGAGTTTTATGATTAAAAAGTGGAAAGAATGTTTGGTAATCTTGTCCAAACCTTTGTCGTCAAAGTTGTTCCTTGCGTTTGAACTGCATCAGAAACCCTGAAAGTTGCAATAAAAGAAAACGCAGCATAGCTTCAGCCGAGTTGCATGAGTTTTTGGGGGTGTTTTTTTTTCTGCCTTTTTTGTTGCATGTTCAGCTGTGTTGTGTTAATCAAAGTGTTTAGTTGTTAAATGGTGATTGAGTGAGGGTCTTTGCTGGCTTTTGTTTGAAGTTTTCTATGAAACCTGCAGTTGAGAGTTTAAAGTTGCAAAAAGGAAAAATTCTGGATGAATGTTGCAGCAGAAAATTTGCTTCATCATTTTTGCAGGCTCTTTTTGTTTGATTGATTGTTTTGTTGCATTATAAAGTGGGTAGATCAAGTGGTGTTTTGTTATTTTGTGCGAACTGCATTTGTTTTGGTCTAAAAGCCTAAGGAAGTTCACAAATTATGAAGAAGTGCAGCTGGTTTGGCATTGCAGAAATTGTTTGCTGCAGAAATTCTTCTTCTACGTGATTTGCATGCATGGAACTTTCAAAAAATTTGCACTTTGGCCCCCCAAGTCTCTCCTTGTTCCACTAGAACCCAATCAATTAAATAATTTCATCAATTTGGTCCTTGGCAATTTTAATTTGTGCAACTTCATGGCTTGTTTTGTTTCAATTAACTACCATGCTTTGTCAATTGCACTTAAGTCATGACTTTAGGGGTTTTATGACCGAATGAGCTCGCGTTTGCCTATTTTTTAATTTCCCTAAATAAATTGGTTGTTTGACCTTTTCTTGGCTCTTGAGACCTTTGGAGTGCTTAAATGTTTCGATTGAATTCGAATGGTTGACTAAGGTTTGCAATTGGGTCTTTAATTGGTAATTGGGTCCTTGGTGGGTCCTTTTCCTGAAACTTATGCATTATTTGATTTCATTTAAATTGCAATTAGGAGAGATTTGGTGACTTTGTTATACTTTACTATTTGAGGTACCTTGACCTTTTTATTGTTTTGAAGCCATTTTTCTTTCATTTGGACACCATCCAAAGGGGCGGTATAATTTCTTTTATCCCTTTTGTTTCTCTCCTATGTGACCCAACGTGTTAAGTGAATTGCATGCCTACTTTGCTTTCCTAGTTTTTTCTTAATTCCTTTTACTTATGTCATTTACTTTCATTTTCATGAAGTTATTCTTTTAATGGGGTATGTGTACACCTCTTGGCTTGTAATAGATAGGGCGTAGCAAGTAATTTGGTCCATTTTCCCTTTCCCCTTTGTTTTAGTTAGCAAGTGTAATGGTTGCATGCCTATGTGTTACGTGTTACTTGCTTTATTAGGTTTTGCATCTAGTCGAGCATGTTAAGTGTTACGTGCTACGTGTTTATGAGCGTTTGGCATGTCTACTAGCTTTCTGTAGTGTAGATGAATGGAATGGATGAATGTACGTTTCCACTAGTCCAACGCTAGTCGGAATTCATAGAATGGGCTAGTCCAACGCTAGACCCTTACGGACTTCCCCTCGTTAGTACATATTTGCGTGTTCATCACATGTCATGCATTTTTCTTAACTTAGCATTTGGCATGCTCCTTGAAACCCTTTTTCCCTTCATTTAGGATTTTTGCATTTCATACTAGTTATAGGGTTCATTTGCTTGAGAAACCCCTTGGGTAAGGGAAACGAGCGAGCGTGGCTTCAAAATAGCCTTAGCACGCTAGTTCTCCCTTCTAATCAAAGGGAAAATTGAGACCACGAAATTAGAGGTCATCCCGTACCCGACCTGATGCATCCCTCTAGGATCATGCACTTTCATATCATTTTTTCATTATTTTCCTCACTAATTATATATTGTAATTCACATGCCATATTCACACACTTCTTTTCCTTCTTTACTTTCTACCTCACCCTTTGCACCCATTTATACCTATATATTTATATTTTCATCCATTTGCACACTAACACTTATATTTTCATCCATTTGCACACAAACACTTTTTCTCAAATTGCACACATGCACTTTTCTACACCTTGCACACTTACACTCTTATTTGAGTCCTCATTTGCATCATTCATGTTTTTCTATGAGGTCTTTCCTTATTGACCTTCACAATTCATGTGAATGGGATCAAAAGCCTCATCAGAGACATTTCTTAGACTTAAGATTGCATTTCTCATCCATTAGTCATATCCAATTTGCATACATACCTTGGGTAGAAAAAATGAGGAAAATAAGGGTTAAATCACGCAACTAGCCTTGGCTAGGTCGAAGGGGTGCCTTGGATTTTTATCCTTGCCTTCCCCTTCGTCAAATGTGACTCCCGAACCTTTGTCTTTGTTTTACGTGGACTAGGAGTCGTTTAAAAAGGGTTTCTTACTTTTTCCTATTTTACTTTAAACAATTCAATTTTTTGGGTGACTTGGTACACCCTAATTCTATACCAAGTGGCGACTCCATTTTTTATATAAAAACCCTTTTTAAACTATTTTTTTGGGTCAAATCGTCGCATTTTCAAAAGTCCCATTTAGACCCATATTTTTTCATCAAAAAATTCATTTTTTCAAAATCAATAAATTCACAAAACCAAGTATTTATTTTTCACCAAAAAAAGTGGGGCGCGACAAGTATTATTTTAATGATTTAGCAAGAAAGTCACTTTTACTTCTATTTGAACTTGTGGCTTTCGAGCGTGGGTAGCAAGATGATATTTTTTTTATTAACCTTGGTCGAATACCGATGTAACAGTGGTTATGCATTTCTCAGGTGGTCTCGTGGACGCCGAGGAGCTTGTCTAACCTCTTGGTTTTGTCCTTGCTTTGCATTGACTTTTGGTGAGTGTCAAGCGCATGCTTTATGTTACTATGATTGAAATGATAATTGTACAAGTGCTATGTGAATCGTGAACTTGCTGAGACTAGGGTGTATTTTACTGCCCTTGTTCTCTCTCTCTTGATTAAATGATACATGTTACATGAATGTTGTGACTTGTACTCGAACCTGTTTTAACTCGTGAGTACTGAGCGGTAGCATGTACCACACCCTATTCGGGTGAGATATGCCTCTCATACCGACTCAGTGTTATTATTGATTCCCTAAGCGGCAGCATGTACCACACCCTATTCGGGTGGGAGGTGCCTCTCATACCGACTCAGTCCTATGACTGATTTTAAATCGATTGGAATGTTGTCTCATCGACCACTCGTATTTGTGGGGACGGCCAAATCCATTAGCTAATCTCGTAACTCGAGTCGGCAAGGGTTTGGTCGAGAAATTTGGTGAACCTTGGGAAATGTTATAGTTTGATCTTTTGAAATATCGTTTAGCATACTCGAATAGTATCGTCACCTTATGCTTGTTTGGTTTCAGATCCGAGTGGGTGTAATGTTGGATGGAGGAAGTAAGTGGAGCGCTACGGTCATGTTGTTTCTTGAGTTGACGGAGAGTCAACCCCAAATGGCTTGAATTGGTCAAGACGTGGAAATAGTTCCTGAGAGTTCCTGTATCCTTCCATGTGTGTTTACTTTCTACTTGTGCACTTAAATGATAGTTCATGTTAAAGTTACTTTCAAGTATGCTATTCGATTGATTGGTGCTACTTGCTTGCTTGTTTAATTTTCTTGGCTTCACTGAGCGTTAGCCCATTCCTTTAAGTTTGTTTTCCTTAACAGGTTTTGGAGGTGGAAGTTGGAGATTTTAGACTAGTGGCTTTTGGTTGAAACTGGCATATCTTGTGTATGATATTGGAGACTTTTTAAAGTGTAAATGTTGTTATATTTGAGTGTTTTGGATTGCAATTGTAATGGTAACCTTGGAAGTTTTTGGATTTGTATATTGGATGTACTTCTCAATTCTAAATCAATGGTTGATTTGTGATTTTTTATTAAATTAGAATGAGTGCGTGAGTCCTGACGAGAGTTGGACAGGTGCCCCGCTGATACCTTAGGGTTTGCCTTGGGAAAAGATGGGGACGTCACATCTTCTCATAAGTATTGATTATTTCACAACAGAAACTCCTTAATGTTGTGGTAGCAGTTCCTAAAATTGGAGACTCCTTTAACATTGTGATTGCATTTCCTTAACTTCTTGTTATTGGTGTTGAACTTACCATTATGCATTACTTGTAAAAGTGTAAACAAAAAGAATCGAGTTATTTGAGCTAGGATAGAGCAAGGGTAAGAACTAAGAAAGAGAAAATAAAGAAACAAATGGTATACTAAATTTATTAAGACATATTTTGCATCATATAGCTTTTACTAGAATTAGCATTTAGAGTTTTTTCTAATGAGTATCCGTTAGCCATTAGGTACCGTTAATACACTTAATCACACCTAACCTATTATGTAATGTACAAACTAACAATTATTATTCTCTTTTGAATTTACGCATATTTCCTAAATAACTTTATATTTTAAAAAATTTAATACTTGAGCTACATCTTGATGATTGTCTATGGGGCACTCGTTGAGCAGACCTTCTATCAAATCATCTTGTGATGAGAAAGAGCTTACTGATATAACAGTTCAGTTTAAAAATCTTATACTTTGAATCGTAATTAGATATCAAAACTGGGTAATTAAGTAAAAGAAATAGACAAAAAAGTAAACATGCAATTCATAATCGTAAAAATGATATACGTAAATAACAGTTTCCTATACATTTAAGTTTGTCCCCTTACACAAAGTTACTGGCTCTGCCAATGTACTACATTTAAACAACTTTTCAACCCAATGTATATAAACCAAAAAGTAATGCTCTATTCATTTATTGGACTGATTCTGCTTTGAACCCCTTGATTTTTCACCATTCCTATTTTGCACCCTGATTTTCACTTTTAGAATATTGTACAATAAACTTCAAATCGATTTCAATTTAGTCCAATTATTAATAGTTAAGAAATTTACAGACTTTACATGCTCTACATACCAGGAAGGATTAGTCAACAAGTCAAATTCACGTTGCATCCACAATTTGTGTATCCCTAGCCTAATGTCATTAATTTGATTATATCATAACACTCTATTGAAACAAAATGTTAGGGGTGAACATACTGAATATTAACTTTTTCGAGGTTAAGTTAAGAGGCATGGTGAAATTTGACCTGCTAACTAACAAGTGCATTATGTGCATGCATGAAATCTCCTTCAATGTACATTAACATAGTAAAGAGTTGACTTTAAATGGGATGAATTTGAATGTTTGGTGTAATGTATTCAAATTGACATGGGGAATGTGAAGTAAGAATCATCATAAGTTTGGAAATGCAAAGTAGGATAAGTCTTTATTTATATGTTTAATTTATGATAACTTAACAACCTGTATAGTAGTTTATACATCACTAGGTATAATTGTCACAAAACTCACTTAGATCATCCAAACCTGCCTACCTAATTTAGTCACTTAATCACTCTTTTTTATTTTTTTTGTTCAAAGAGAGATTCTAAGCTTTAAAAGAGGGAGGGGTAAAGAAGATGACTTGAAAGTTGAATATAAAACCTCAAGGTCACCTAATCTTTCTTATCAAACTTAAATCTAAAAAGAAAAAAAAAGGGGTGGCAACGAAGTGTGACAAGTGACTGCTTTTTAGCTAAAATGGAGGCCTTTTAGTGCTTCCATTGCATGTCCCCAAGAATGTAGGTTGTTCATATCTATATTTGTTATAAAATTTATATTTTCACCCCACCTCATAAAACCATATGTACAATTGACATATACAAGAGGAAACATAAGACTAACCTCTTGCTCTTGTGCCCACTTTCCATGATGAAAGAAATGGAGGACCATTGTAAGAGAGGCTATCCCTACTATTACATTAACAAAGAGTTATTGCAATGCCTAGTGAGTATTGGTCTATCAAGTATTTATTATCAAAGGACAACTCGACAATGTTTATAACTTATTCTTAAATTAAAAAAGAAAAATAACATTTTTGAAAATGTACTCTCTCTTATTTGGTATTCTAAAATGTTTACATATAAAGTCAAATATCATAAATGTGATAAGGATGAAATTTTAGTCTTAGAGTTATCTTTGTCAATAATGATTGATGGATGCAATAGTTCAAGACCAAATGAAGAAAGAATTTTGTACATAGTAATTAAAATTTCATCGGATGATAAGTACTTTATATTTTGTAGTTTCCATTATTCTTGACATTGATTGTTGTCTCTGTTTTACTTCGCTACAATAACACCTGCACCAAAATTGCTGAGCTACACTGTAATTATATAATGATGCCTCATATAAGTTCGACCAAATACCCACATTGTAAAAGTCCATGCCACAAACTATGTATTATTAGAAGCCAACTGAGAGCTAATTGCGAAGATCCAACTCCTTCCTTGATTGTGCCCCAGACTCCCTGTCCTTTTACAATTAAGATGGACAAAATAAATGACAAATAGATGCCCCTATGGAATAAAGCATGCCTAACTGCTTAGAGCTTTTCTTTTCAATCATCAATACCAGAACACACTACCATGCAAACAGAAGATTTGAAGTCTTTAACAAGTGAAATATTAAATTGAAGTACCAAGTGAGAATATATAAATACATGAGTTCTTAATGTCTGTTCCCAAAGTTTGACCAGAAATTACCAATGAGCAAACTTCTAATCAAACATTTATTTTAGCAATTTAGCATACAATATGATCTTGATCACATCAGTCGCACTCCAACATTGCCCTCTTTTGTGAGACATCATACTTCCATTTGAATGTAAGCCTATTAGTCTCACAACAAAGATTAGAGTGTTTCACATTAAAGAGTTCTATGGCCGGATCCATTCGATTGCCAACCTTTTTTTTCCCGACAAAAATCATAATTTCACTCATGAGATCTGCTCTAATGGCAGAAGATACATCAAACATTTATAGAATTGAACTATGTCCCATATTTAGATTACAGCTAAGTTCTTTCAGTTTTTGATACAAACGGATATACATGTAAGAAAATGATTAGCAATGCTAGTACACAACTCGAAACTTAATTTTGCATAGATGTGTTACACAATTAATTAATAATTTTTATGCAATGAAGTAAAAATTCAATTACAAGATTATGTGCAAAAGGTGAGTGGATACTTTCCACAAATCATACATCCACATGATTGCCGTTTGAATACATCACAAAGAAGGTATTAGGTTATGCTCATAGATAAAACTCATCCACAATATCAGAGGTGCTCTTTAACTATATGTGAATGTTAAGACGAGAAAAGCAGACCTGACTCAATTTGTCATGAGTAGCCCTGTTCTGCATAAGAATACATATCTAAATTAGGAAGATTTGTTTGAAAAGAAAAATAAGTGGGAAATTATATCTTCAAAAGAATATGAATGGATGTAAAATCAGACCCTTGATTGGTAGGCCACCTGCAATCTTCTTATCCAAAAGAACTAAAACTCAAAAATGCATAGAGCAGAAAAGAGGGACGGGAGTATATAATTATAAGATTTTTGCGTCTATAGAAAATCAAATAACATCAATACTATTTGGTATCTCTAGTTCCGAGATATATAAGAACGCACATACCAAAGAAAGCAATAATAACATATTCGAGAACCTTAGCTAATTGGTTAAGATTGAAATGTAGTACCTGATGCTCAGGATAGAATATCAGCTTCAAATCTTCCCAATGCTGTAACAACTGTTGAAAATCCTTCAATCTCGAAAGCCATTTAATAGAATGTCCTCTAAAAATGAAACTTCTGTGAATTTGACGCTGATTTTAGGCATTGATGGGAACATAAGTGGATGAATTTAAATAACTCCACGAGTTTGGGAGTATCACTCTGAGCAACAGACAATAACTACAATATCACAAACCAGTCTTGTAAGAGTTTGGCTTGTGATGTAGAAGAGTTTGTTTGGATTGTAAGTTATTTGAGATATTTTTACTGTAGCACTTTTTATGATGTGATGTATGTGAGATAAAAAGGTAATTGGAAAGATAAAAAGGTGTATTGGAAATTGTAATGATGATGTAATTAAGTAAAATTGGAGAAATAATGTTCAATCCAAACAAACCCAGAAACTCTTGTAACTTTTGCAGCCTCATGAAATCCAATATTTCTAGTGTAGCATGTTTACTTGAACAATACCAAAGTCAGAGAAAGAATATGAGGGAAGGAAAAGAGAAGCGATATCATCATCAAAAGAAGTCATTGTTGTTGCACTACTTTAAACAAGAGTATTTACCACAAATTTCATAAGTGCTTTGAATCCCTAAAAGACATTCCCGCTTTACTCATCATTAGTCATCTAACTTTAAGTAGCGTAACTTCAGATTTATAGATCAAACATTTACAGAAGAATAATGTTAGACCCAAAAACAACCCTCTTTTCTAGGCGACCACACAATGGAGCAGTTAATGAGAAAGTACAAGTGCTTGTGAGTAGAAGAGATAAACAAAGTACAGAATTCAAACGTAACAATAAGTAAATAAAAAGGAAAGAATAGTAAACCAATTAACTACCCAACTCCTCTTGAGATTGTAGGTTAATTCAAACAAGCTACTTCAAGTTGATGAATTACAATCACTCTTGTGTATAAAGGAAGGTTCACCTCCTCCTTATCCCGAACTCCACTCGGTCAAACCAGGACGCTTTACTATCTCTCAGGACAACCCTCACAGAGCTACACTCATGAAGTATTTACTCACAAATGAAAAGTTTATAATGAACCTCACACCACTAAGATTATAAATCTTTTTTGAAGAGTATTTTCTCACTAAAATCACTCTAAATCTTTTGTATCTTCAGTGTGCAAAAGTTGTTTGAAGTATCTGACCAACCACTATTTATATAGAATCAAGAAAGTGCCTTATTAATGCTTCCAACGGATAGAAAGTAGCTGAAGAGTCAACTAGCCGTTGGAGTGTCGGACGTCCGATAGCCCTATTTTATGCGTCCGATAGCAGGCAGTGAGTTTAAGAGATTTTCTTCAATTCTTTCGGACATCCGTTGCAAGCTTTTTGTGCGTCCAACAGCAAACAAAGAGATTTGAGAAATTATCTTGTTTCTATCGGACGTCCGGTAGAGACATATTCAGCGTCCGATTAGTTTTGTCGACTTCGAAAGATCCTATCGGACGTCCGAAGCATGCGTCCGAAGTTGTGCAATGATTATCGGACGTCCGGTACTGTCTTTTTGAGCATCCGACAGGTTCAGCATACTCTGTCTTTTTCAAATGTGCTTAATCTTTGAACCTGATTTATTTCATTACTGAAAATGCCTTTGAGGAGATGTTAGCAACATCCATTTGTTTTGTAATCATCAAAAGTTAGGGACCAATGTCAACATTCTCCCTCTTTTTGATGATGACAAAACAATGGATGGAAGAAAGAAAAAAAAATTGAGCATATAAGCATAAGCTCCCCCTCACACAATGCATCTAAACTTATAATTTCAGAATAACTCCCCCTTACACATAGCATCCATTTCTCCCCCTTTCTGTTATCATAAGATGAGAGTAAAAACCAACTATTAAAAACCAGCAACAATAACAGAGAATTCAATAATCCAAATAAAAATAGAGAAATGACAGCAATCACAACAAATCATCGTGAGATCAACATTATTATTTTTGCTCTCTTTTTGACATCATACAAATTCAGTAAAAAATCAATAAAAACTCAGTTCAAAACATCAGAAACATCAAAAGAGAATTACAAAAAAAGCATTATGAACAAGAATCTCATCAATCTTACCAATATCTCCTACTTGTTAGTGTTAGTATCATGTCTAACTATCCACATGCATTTCATGCCTTTTTTCATATTTTTTCTCACATAACAATCACTTTTCATGTGACCTTTTTGACAGCAGAAATTACACATAACCAAAGAGTTATTTATATGAACAGGTTTAATAAATTTTACTTGTCTTCTCTTATAAATAGTAAATTCGTTGGAATTAGAATTCAACTTATTCTTTTGAAAACAGATTTGTTTCTTGTGTTTAAGCAACTCATTTAGACCATCCATTCTTCTTTTCAAATCACCTTGTTCCTTTTTGAACAATTCACAAAACTTTGTTTTTCTATCAAGCTCAAAGTGTAAAGCAGTCTCACTCTTTTTGAAATAATTATTTTCAGTTTTCAACTTTTTATTTTGTTGAAAAAGAATTGCATTATCTCGAAATAAAAAACTAATTTTCTGTTTTAACTCCTTGTTTCTAGCATAGGATTCTTTCAAACTATCATGCAATTTTATAATGAAAGATTCAAGATCATCATTACTTTCATCATCACTTTCAAATTGAGAGTTACAAGATGTTACTTCATTATCTCCAATGGCCATAAAAGTCAATTGAACAGATTTCTCATCCTCTTCAATTTCACCATCGGAGTTGCACTCATTCCATGTGAATTGAAATTTGTTGAATCTTGATTTTCTTCCTTCGTTCTTCTTCATCACTAGACACTCACTTGCATAGTGTCCAGGTTGGCCGCATTCAAAGCACTTATTAGTTTACTTTTTATTGAGCTCTAGCTTCCCTTTGTTTCTCAAGTTGTTGGACTGATTCGGAAAGGAGTTGCTAGGTCCACCTTTTCTGAATCTCCTCTTGTTGAGTATTCTTTTGAAGTTTCGTGTGATGAGTGCAATATCACTATCATCACCTTCCATGTCATCTTCACTCACGGAGGCTGTATCATCTTCATCTTGTGAAGCCTTCAGAGCAATATTCTTTCTCACTTTTGTGTCTTCTTCTTCCTGCACATTGGACTTGAATTTTAGCTCATAAGAAGTCAGTGAATTAATGAGAGATTCAATAGGCAAGGTATTTAGATCTTTAACTTCCTCAATGGCAGTCACTTTACTCTCCCAATCCTTTGATAAAGCATTCAGAATTTTTCTGTTTTTCTCACCTAGAGAGTATTATTTTTCCAGCACCTCCAAATCTTTAATGAGGTCATTGAATCTACAATACATCTCATCAATGTTTTCATGAGGTTGCATCTTGAAGGATTCATACTTTGTAACTAGTATGGATTTCTTTTGTTATTTAACATTCTCACTACTTTCATGAATTTCTCTCAGTTTATCCCAAATTTCCTTGGCTGACTTGCAGTTTTTGACTCTAATAGATTCATTTGAGTTTAAAGCACAATATAACACATTCATGATTTTTGTATTTAATGTGAGATGAGCTCTATCCGCAGCAGTCAGTTCACTTCTTGTTTTTGGTCTAGATCTCTGAGTATTTTCATCTATAAGAGAGGCATCATATGGACCTTCACTAATACTAAACCACAATTCAATATCAATAGATTGCAAAAAAATAATCATTCTTTCTTTCCAACTCACATAATTTGATCCATTAAACATAGGTGGTCTAACGACAGAATGTCCTTCAGAAAACATAGCATTGTTGGTTGTCATCTTTACTCCAAAGCCGATTGAGTTTAATCTCTAGGAGACCAAGCTCTGATACCAATTGTTAGGCCCAAAAATAACCCTCTTTTCTAGGCGACCACACAATGGAGCAGTTGATGAGAAAGCACAAGTGTTTGTGAGTAGAAGAGATAAACAAAGTATATAATTCAAACGTAACAATAAGTAAATAAAAAGGAAAGAATAGCAAACCAATTAACTACCCAACTCCTCTTGAGATTGTAGGTTAATTCAAACAAGCTACTTCAAGTTGATGAATTACAATCACTCTTGTGTATAAAGGAAGGTCCACCTCCTCCTTGCCCTGAACTCCACTCGGTCAAGGCAAGACGTTTTACTATCCCTCAGGACAACCCTCACAGAGCTACACTCATGAAATATTCACTCACAAATGAAAAGTTTACAATGAACCTCACACCACTAAGACTATAAATCTTTTTTGAAGAGTATTTTCTCACTAAAATCACTCTAAATCTTTTGTATTTTCAGTGTGCAAAAGTTATTTGAAGTATCTGATCAACCACTATTTATATAGGATCAAAAAAGTGCCTTATTAATGCTTCCAACGGATAGAAAGTAGCTGAAAAGTCAACTAGCCGTTGGAGTGTCGGACGTCCGATAGCCCTGTTTTATGCGTCCAATAGCAGGCAGTGAGTTTAAGAGATTTTCTTCAATTCTTTCGGACGTCCGTTGCAAGCTTTTTGTGCGTTTGACAGCAAACAAAGAGATTTAAGAAATTATCTTGTTTCTATCGGACGTCCGGTAGAGACATATTCAGCGTCCGGTTAGTTTTGTCGTCTTCGAAGGATCCTATCGGACGTCCGAAGCATGCGTCCGAAGTTGTGCAATGATTATCGGACGTCCGGTACTGTATTTTTGAGCGTCCGACAGGTTCAGCATACTCTGTCTTTTTCAAATGTGCTTAATCTTTGAACCTAATTTGTTTCATTACTGAAAAAGCTTTTGAGGAGATATTAGCAACATCCATTTGTTTTGTAATCATAAAAAACTAGAGACCAAGGTCAACAAATAAAAAAGAAAATTTATCATCAGTTTTGCAAACATACACATTTAATAGTACAACGTAAAACAAACTTGTAAATCATGCACTACCATTCATGCCTACAATATGACACTGTGTTTGGAGATATCATACTTTCAATTTAATATAATTGCAACGGTCTTGAAAAGAGCATTTGAGTGTGCTGAAAACCCAAAACTGTCTTGTTTTTGTACTTAGTTGAGTAGTGAATTGAGGCTGAGATTTGGCTAATTTATGTGCTGAATTTTATGAAGATATCTTTAAAGAGTTATAGAATTTTGAGTCTATTTTCTAACAGTATAAGATTTATGATTTTTGAACTTACGAAACTCAAGTTATGACTTTTCAAAGAGCATTACAAAAATTGGAATTTTTCTTATGAAATGACAAAAAAACTTGGAAGGGTCTTGGAAACATTTTCTGGTTTTTAAACCTAACTTTCTTGATTACTTGCACTCCATTTCATACTTGGATCATGGATTTATTATGTAAATGAGTTTTTCAGCTTTCACATGGGATTCTCTAGCTTTGATATAACATAGTAAACTTTGAAATGTGATTTTTAACTTGGGTGTAGGAATGTTGGTGAGTGTTCCTTATATGTGTGTGCTTTAAATGACTATGTGAAATGTTGTGAATGTTGTTTGAATGTTAAATGATTTCCAATGATTGCTAAATGGATTTTCGATTGGCGAGTGTGTACTTTATCGCACTCGACCCAAGCAAAAGTGAATTTTCAATGATTGAATGCTACATGTGCATGAATGTAATCCTTTTGGCTGAACTGGGTCCTTGCCCTTCGTTGCCAGTCAACTCGAGCCAGAAGCGGATTCGGTCGGGTGGTTGGTGACTTTGGGATAATGTCTGGTATACTCAAGTATTACCACGAAGTCTGGTGGAGAATTGACCAGTGAATTCAATGCAATGAAATTAATGAATGAATGATATGAATACTGAAGGAGTTTTCACTTGCAAATGTTTTCTAATGTCGGAGGGATAAAGAAAATGATTGGCGAATGACTTGAATGAATGGCTCCAAGTGAGCACTTATCCTTTCAATGAATGAATGATTGATTCTTGAATGACTACTTATTACTGTGCCAAATGTGCAAAGTGCTAAATGTAAATGTTTCCGTGTTTGCCCTCTTGATTGTTTGTTTGGGAACTTCACTGAGCTTTTAACTCATTTCGTTAGTTTGTTGTTCTTACAGGAGTGGAGGCTGGAGTAAGTAGGCATGAACTAGGGTGTATAACTTTCATGTACTTGTACTTTTGTAGATGAGACGTATTTCAAATCTTTGGAAATGTAATCCTATGCTTTATTTGTGGATTGTAAATTAAGTTTGAATTACTGGTTGGAAATGAAACTTTTATATTAACTTCAAAACTTGAAAGGCTATTTTAAGAACGTTAGTGAGTGAGTTCTGGCGAGAGTTGGGTAGGCGATTCGCCAAACCCTTGGGTACACCTTAGGAAAATGTGGGATCGTCACAATATGCAGCTTGTGCAAACAAAAGGGACATATAAGTGGAGGTGCTCTATAACAACGTAAAGTATGCAACCAAAATTCTTACTAGATTACTTTTCTTTTTCCAAGAATCATAAAACTAATGTTATTTGACAGGATTTTAATATATATGTACAAGTTAAAAAAAAATCGAATTACACCCGTTCACTGCAAGTATACAGGTCAACTAGTAGTTTAGGGTATATATCGGGTCGATCCCACAGGGAAGAGTGAACAATTACCGGTATTACTAAAACTTCTCTATTATTTAGACTATTAATGAATTATAACAAATTTAACCTACTGAAATTATATAGAATAACAAATAAAAGCTCCTTAGGTTGTGGTATCCCTAACTACTCATGCAAGTGCTATATTTGGATCATTGAGTACTACATCTAGGCTAGTTATGGTGTAATTTCCTTATACATTTGAATCCTACTTTCGTAGTGAATCAATTATACTTATAACTAATCCATACATATTCTCATGGTTATGAAATTAGCTACAAGTTCATTTATTCAGTGAAATTACATGAAATGAATCACTACAAACCACATAGGTGCACCTCTACTTTCGTGAGTGTACTCCCTATGTTTAGCACTTCTTGAATTAGTGTTAAATCTCAATTTTCATTGCAGAAACAATACTTTAGATAATCACAATCAATGATACCAGATTAATCATGATTTAAAGAGCCAAAGTGCTAAATAACTTGCTCAAATCATAGCAATCAAATAACCAAATAATAAACACTAACAATTATAGAAAGTTCAACCAAACCCAAGACATAAACTTTAGAGACACATATTAAATACAAAATTCAGAACTTGCATATTAACTATACTTAAGAATCCAATACAAAAGATAAAGAGTTAGAGAAGAGATAACCCTTGCCACATGAGTTTCAACTCCTCCTTCTTCATCTCCATTTTCATCCTAATCTAGCTAATATACAAGAATGGATGAACTACTAGTTAAACTATCCTACACTAAGAAGAATGGCAGAGCTACATTTTTGTAGTCCAAGCTTTCTCCCGTATCTCTCTCTATTCTCCCTTCAATCTTGCAAGTTTTGGCTATATAAAGGTGAAAGTTGGTCAAGAAATGAGGTTTACACCTCCTTTTTATAGTTGGGAATGTTTCTCACATGTTTAGCATCACATGTGACTTAGTGAAGGTGAAATTGAAATTTTCGCGTAAAGATCAGACTTGTCTGACCACAATTCGGCCATAAATCCGGCCACAAATCCGCCAATTTCCGGCCGGATTGCTATAGTGACGTTTTGGTGCACTTTTGTTCAATTTCCAGCTCTGCTCCGATTTTACGTCAACTTCAACTTAACTTTTCTTGATGATAAAAGCTGATTTAGCTCTTGACCAAAACATAAAACTTGTATCCCTTTCAGTTAGCTTTCCAATGCATCAAGAATCACCTCATTTGGATCTGTGTAGGCTGAGAAATGACCGAAATACCCTTGACTACTCACTGCCCTATTTCAGCTTCGACCAATAGAAATTAGCTACAGTAATTCAGCTTTTTGACCTGGAAAACCTTCAAACCGGATTCAGATGTCTTCACCAAAGTTGTAGATCTATCTCTTATCTTCAAATTGGTTTAAGAATTATTTCAATCCGATCATTGTAGCTCATGTTATAGCCGAAATACGAAAATGTATTAAAACTGTCAAAATGCACAAAATCCAAGTAAAAAGTGATAAAAAACTCATTTAATTAATTAAAAATATTTTTCACCAATTATAGTCAAAATGATTCATTTTCTTCTAATAATATAACCAAAGTGACTAAAAATAATATAAAATATCATACAATTATTACGTAAATTAGTCACTTATCATTATTTTTTTGGGTTACAATAAGCTAATATTATTGAGGTAGTATTGGCTAAGCGATAACCTTTTTTAAAGGAACTCCCATCCATGAAGAATTATCAAATAGCCAAATTCTTTCTTGCACTTATGGAAGTAATTGTTAATAAATCTTATATTTTGAATGCATGGTTTAAGCTCGTTATTGACTTTTTGCAGTAAACCAATTACTTTTATGCTATGCTTGAAGTGTCCTTCTTTTTTCTAATTAATCTCGCATGAATTGATTTTGGAAAAAAAAACAATCATATTGGTAATAATTGATGCACATTTTTTAAGAGAATAGTGATTACTAAAATATTGAACCTGTGCTATTGGATATCTCATAATTTTTGTAGATTGTCCACAGAAACTCTGATTTGGAAATTTGAGTATGCTAGTCCTGAAAAATATTGTTATGTAAAAGTGACTGCTTTTTGCTTCATTTTTATGTAAGTTGTACCTGATTTTTTTAAAAATGAGTTTGTGAAGGCCAGTTGGGCAAACATTCAATTATTCTTCGTGGGTTTTCCTATCCATGAATGCTAATATATATATCTATATATGTGTGTGTGTGTGTGTGGTGAGAAGTGGTTTAGTTATGATGACTGAACCTTCAAAACGTCCTCGTTTTGTTGATGCAATTGAATTGCTTGTGTGGCATCATCTGCACCGTCCACTAAGTGCTTCTGATCTTAGCGGTCGCTGTTCTGCGGGGGCCATGTCTTTCTTTCGTCGTAATTTTCAATAAATTACTTCTGGGATCAATTTTATGCTGCACTTAGTAATCATTCAAGAATATGTTATTGACTTGTCAGGATGGAAAGAACTGTGCTCAAAATTAACTACCGAAGAAAGAAGTGGGAGCTTTACTGATTATTGCCGCCGTTCATTCACAAATAGCAGGCGTCGAGGAGGAGGTGCAGTTGTGCACCTCTATCGACCTTGATGATGTTAATGGCCATATTGGAAGATCGGAAATCTTGGACTACCTAGGACTTAAACTTCGTGTTTCTGAATGTGCATCTTGGAAAAATTTTGTAGTTTTCTCCAACGATGAAGATGAAGAATTTGACAGCCTTGATGCTAGTAAGAAATAAGTTTTACTGTTTTTGTCCCCTGCCATTAAATGTCAATTAGTAGCTTGAAAATATATATATAAACTACTATGATTCATGTTTGGTTTATTTTGATCTATCCAGCTCCTACTGTGAAAAGAAGGATTGGCGCAACACTTGAAGGTATAGAGTTCAAGAATTACTCGGTAATTATGGTACAATTCTGGGCACCCTTTACAGTGGGGGGCCGTCTTCTGCTAAAAACTTCAGACCATCCTTTTGGCTTGACAAGTCTCAGAAAAGGGTTCTGCTCTTATAGGAAGCTTTGTCTAAATTATAGCTACGTTGTTGATGAGGAGGCTGCAGAAGAATATAACCACCATGGCGGTGGGCGCCTCGGTAAAGATCCACCGTCGCATGTGTTTCAAACTGGATTGCCTGAATATAGTCCTGATATTAAGTTCTACTCGAACCAGGAGTTTCCACTGAGGGATGATGCCATCCATAGGGGAATGAAGTACTACCTAGCTGTGCCTGTTTTTGAACCGGACGGTTCACAAGATTGTATTGGCGTTTTGGAGTTCCTCTACAATCCGCATTTGTTCCCTATGCAGAAGCTTACTACTTTTGTGAGGGTCATCTCAGCTACACTTAAGGTTTGTCCTGGATTACATTCTATTTAATTTGACTCACACAGTCCTTTTTCTCAGTCAAAGTTAATTGAATTAAATCAAACTCCAAAATTTGGATAATGTTGGTTAATTAGACTAGTTTGATTTAGTGAAATGGTACTTACATGTTAAGTGAAAATTTTGTGCTAAGACAAACTAAAATTGGTGTGCAAGAAGCTACAAGAGGTGTTAGAACATCATGAGTATATTGTCTTTGGAATAGATATGGAGAACGCTAACGAACTCTACCAATTTATATTTAAATTGATTATTAATGCCAAATATGACTCTGGAAGAAATAATTTACAACTATAGTAGGTGAAGTACATTTTAATTTTTTAGTTCCTCTGGACTTTGGATGGAGGATGCAATATTTATTATTATTATTATTATTATTATTATAAGCCTAGCAGGGATTTTTAATGTTGGTCAACGTATCCACCTCTATCATAATTGGGTAAAACACACTTTATTCCCTGTGGTTTAGAACTTTTGCACATAATTCCCTTATAGTTTCAAAAACTATGCATAACCTTTTCATAATTTGGATTAAAATATCAAAATGACCGAATTTGCATTTCATAACAGAGTCAACTAAAATATCAGAAGTACCCCTATGTAAAGTTTAAACTTATTTATTAACCATAGGGGTTATGTATATATTTTGAAAATGATAAGTGAATTATATGGTAAAGCACTAAATCATAAGGGGGTTATATGATAAAATATAAAATCATATAAAATTAGAGTGTCATGCATATTATGTTTATATATTTTGATCACTTCAGTCATTTTAGTTTTTAAACAAGGATAATTTTGATATTTTTACAAATGGTCATTTCCATCACTTTGATATTTTAATCCAAACTATAAGGGGATTATAGGGGGTTATGTGAAAATTTGCTAAACCACAGGGAGGTAAAGTGTATTTTGCCCATCATAATTACATATTAAGAAGAGTAAAATAAAAAATAATGTTTACTAAATTCATCTTTTGTCTTGCCCATTCATCAATAACACACATGGAATTTACCCAAAAAACCTCAATGCTCATGAAAATGTTTTTTCCATTAAAAACCATGTACCAACAACACAGTTACATTGCACTTCATTGTCTAATTGCCAATGCAACTCAATTGAAAAGAACATTTGACACCTAAATAACCTTTCAAAGAAAATTCATTCTTTAATACTATAATGAAAACTTCAAATTGCTCGACAGTTCAGTAGTATGAAGTTTCTAAAAGAATATATACACCAGTTTTGGCATATAACAGTTTCTAAAAGAATATGTTTTGGCATTACCAGTTTCCATGTTTTCCATATGACTTAAGCTCTTCTCCAAATCATTAGGTGAAAAACCATGACAAAATCAATCTTGTCTACAAATTATAGTATGCATCCCACAGGTGAATTGCAATTTACAAAATGGAAGTACGAAATTATCCCTAAGAAATTCCATGGTATAAGTACATGAGATATATGTCGGCCCGGTGCTTGCAACTGCTGGTTCTCGAGTTTTTTTTTATTCTAAATATTCAACACAAGCATTTTGCGGGTAGCGCACTACCACTAGCTCCCCTCATCTTCCTCGGTCGAAAAGATGAGAGTCAGCTACCTTAATGTGTGCAGCGGGGCAAGTTCGTTGTACTGATGACTTGCATTTGCAATTTTTTTGGTTCTCTACAGGCGGTAGAACTTAGAACTTCAGATTATTACTACCATCTTGACATGGAGAATGACTTGGCCAACGTAAGATGCCGATGTTCAATCATCAAAATTTCATCAAATTCTATTTTGAATTGATGTCTCTTTTCTTTTTCTTTTCCGCCCAATTTCTGTTGACAAAAGAAGCCTTGAAACAGAGCTCAACAGGACTAAAGTGTGCATACAATGAAATCCTGAAAGCATTAAACATGTTTTGTATGAGGCATGAAGTACCTTTTGCTTAGACCTGGACTCCGAGCTCAGATGAAAACTTCATTGGAAAAGCCATGTCAACATCCCAAAAAGGGTCTTACTCGTCAGATAAGAGATATTCAGTTCTTCAAGAATGAAAGGGCAAGAAGTTGTTTGGAGAGCATTTTCGTGCCAGAGTGCATGCTTCTACAGAGATATAGCATAGCTGAGCATAACGGATTACTCCTTTTCACACATCGCTAGGCAGCTAGGATTAACTAGCTCCTTTGCTATTTCTTTACAAAGTAATCGCATTGGAGAAGATATTTATGTAATCAAGCTCTTTCTGCCGAGTTACAAGACTAGAGATCCAAGGAGCTTTTTGAACTCATTGCTTGCCACAATGAAGCAGCATCTCAAGAGTTTCAAGATTGTTTCGGGACAAAATCTCGGGAAGGAACTATATGTTGAAGTTTTAACAATTTCTCATGGGGAAAATGAGCTTGACGATTCTTTTGTAATTTGCTAGACTACTACTGGTGCTTCATTTGGACTAGGAACTTTAGGTTCGGAGGATGAAAATGAAACCATGCACCAACATTTCTCATATGCTGAATAAGTGAAGTACAGCATGCCTCTGATTCACCTACTGGGTTTCAAGATAGTGAAGGGCTATCGGCACTGAAGGGCAGCCGTTCAACAGCGAAATTGGAGGGAATCAGTGGAAATGATCTGGAAAAATATTTTGGGATGAAGCTTAGAGATGTTGCTTGTATCTTAAATGGTAAGTTGTACATATCCAGAGTTGTGGCAAATGATGAGCTCCAACAAATGATTTGCTAGTGACTCCCTTGCAAATATTCGATCTTTTCATAGTCTAATGAAACACACTGACTATCTTTGAATTTGCAGTAAGTTTACCTACAATAAAGCACAAACTGAGGAAATATGGCATCCGAAGTTGGCTTGGAAAAAGAAGCAAGACTACTTCCACTTCCACCCCCATCAACAATTAGTTCATCCAAGATCGTGGAAAACTGATTGAAGAAAATAGTCATCAAGGCTTATGTCCTAGTGCTAGAGCTGAAACAATTCCCAGCACTTGCCATTTCCATCAGTCTTCAACAGGGCCAAACAGCAGCAGCATCACCATAAAGGCTCAATATGGAGAAGAGGATATTATAAAGTTTGGCCTTCCGTTTTCATCATGCATGGCAGATTTGGAGAAAGAAGTGACATCGAGGCTCAAGCTAGAAATTGCTGACATTAAAATCAGGTATCAGGATGAAGATGATGAGTGGGTATTAATAACGGGTGATGCGGACTTGCGGACTATGGAATCCATGGGGAAGACTAAAATTAGAATGTCTATTGTGAAGGTTAGGGGATGAAGCCATGTTAACCGTTCCCGTACTTGTTCAAATATTTCTAGCATAGGTTTCGTAAATTCCAGACTCCCAGTCTGCAATGTGTGTGAATAAAATGCAGAGTCCAAAGAACCATCTGTGTGCACATTTGTTCCTAAAATTACCGGGACTTTGCCTTCTTTTCATGGTTTATGTGAAATCACGTGAATGGATTCTGTCATTTGGGTTTTTTTTTTGGGGTTGGAGCACTTGCCCGCTAAGAGACCTTAATCGCTAAGTTTGTTTAAAAAAGACAATAATGTGGTAAAATATCTTAAATGCAAGAGGAGACGATGAAGAGAGATGTGTCTATTTATATGATAAGTCATTAGGCATAGTTTAAGTTGGATTAGACTCCTTTCCATTGTATTGGAGGCCACTTTTCTCTTTTACACTCAAATAAAATTATAGTATTTTAAATATAAAGAAATGAAGAGAGCAATAGAAAGAAATCCAATGGAGAAAATTCCAACCCAAAATGGTAGCCAATTAGAAAAGTTCTATTTTTGGAATAACTCATTGACTCATTGTTTACCTTACAAAACTTGCTATTTAGTATTTACATGACAAGATTTACCATTCATGTTGTGATGTCTTGTTGGATTATCATGTGAATGTACAGTGTGAGAACCCTTACTTAAAAATATAAATTCTCTTAAATCACGTGTATTGCCATAAAACTATATAAATTATAATATTTCCTTCCATTGCATTGCATTGCCTTTCTACATGAACTGTAACATATCCTTGAATTGGCATCATTTTATTTCACTATATGCATTAGGACCAAATACCTTTTAATTGTGTTTGAAATCTTATGTGAAAGTTTAAGGGTGCTAATTAGACATTTGAAGTACTTGGATGGAAGAAACATTATTTGGCAAAGTTTGAGGGAAGGATTGGCCAAGATAGGGCCAAGTGTCAATGTCCCAACCAGTCAAACAAATTGACCAAGGAAATTAGTAAAATTTAAACCTTTTTTGTTCCATTTTTTTTCTTTGCTTGGCCGGCCCTCTTGAGCTCCAAAGAGAGAAGAAAAATTCCATTTTCTTGCTCAAAACTCTAGCTTGGACTTTGAGGAAAACCAAAAAGAGAAGGAACCTTAGTTAGCTTGAGTAAACTATCTTCAAGGCTTGCTTGTGATTCAAGCTAGGAACTCTTGCTTTGGTGGACTTTTGGGTGGTTCAAACTTCATTTAAGAGAGGTAATTGATCCTTAAACCCTAGCTTTATTATTTAATATCAAGTGTTTAAGGTATTGATGACAAACTAGAAGTTAGGTTGATGTTGTTTGTGGTTAAGTTCTTTGAGCTAAATAAGTGGAAGTAAGGTTGGATGTAGGGCATGCCATGTGTTTGATTCTTTACCTAAGCTTTGTTTGTGATTTTCCTTGATGCATTAGCATGTTAATGAACCCTCTTAAAGTTAGAAATAACTCTTGGAATGTTGAATAAGTTAAAAATAATGAAAGGATGGAGTTTGGTGGTGAATGTGAACTTGAGACTTGTTCTCTATTCTCCTTGCTGGCCGGCCATGGATTGGAGGTTTTTCCTTGATCTTTGTGACTTATTGAACCTTAATTAAACTTAAGAAACTTGGCTAAACATTGGCTTAAGCTTGTGTGTGAATTGAGGTGAAATAGAGCAAGTAAATTGGGTGATTTTGTCAAAATCCTGAGTTGATTAGAACAGAAAAATCAATCAACTTCCCCGGACTTCTGGTATTGATAGGAGAGGAACTAGAGTTTAAATTTATACCATTAGAAAGCCCTTCGAGTCTAGTTTCCAACGCTACCAACAGCGCACAATTCCGACTTTTCTACAGTGAGATATGACCATTTTTTCAAGACTGCATGGGCGTGACTGTTATACCCGAGAAAACTCTTTTGAACTTGAATGAGATTTTTCTTTTACTCAACTTTCTTGCATTTGTCAAACTCATTTTCTTGTAACCTTTTTCTACATCTTTGGTCTAACTTGCATGGTAAATTGAGTCGATTAACGACCTACTTAGTCACCTAATGAACTTACGTTTTGGTTGGAAAATGAATCTAGGATATTAACGACTTTTGCTTGTTGCCCCAGGACTGGGAAACGAAGGTGAGGGTAACCACGGGACTTGATGGACAAACTCTGCATTTTTTAACAGGTGAGTGTTCCATTGTCTGTTACCTGTTTAGGTGAGATATCGGAATACTTGGTTTGTGATTGTTTGATCTAAACATTTGATTTGACAAACTTGAGGTAAGCGTGTACTTTATCACACCTGATCTCCTTCGATTCTACTGAGACTCTATATACTGATAATTTAAGATGTGATTTCTCTATATTTTACTATACGTCGTTTGGGTGATATTTTATCGACTACTGTGACTATTTGGGTATTCAATCTCATAGGTGAGTCGGTTGTATTGACCCAGCAAGGACTTGGTCAAGAAGGTTGATGAATCCTGGGAACTATTTACTGAAATGCAGAAACTAGTATACTCAAGTATTATCTAATTATACTGTTTAAGGTGTTCGGGTCAGATAAGGGAGTGACTGGTGGATGAAATTTGGAGAAAGTGGTGTTCTACGGACATTAAATTCTTTGAATGCAAACGTTGATAAAGAGTCAACGGATTCTCGATACGATCAAATTTAAGTGGATTTGGCTTTTGGAAGCCACCCGTATTCTCAAATTGAATTGTGATTAAATTATTCCAGTATTATACTACGTTTACTTATCCATATTACGCTTCTAATTGGTTATGTGCCTACATGTTTATTTGAAACTTCACTGAGCTTTACCTCACCCCACACCCTTTTGTTTTCCTTAATAGATCTATGATGGAACTGTTGTCAAGAACCTGCGCAGCCTTAAATCTTATCTTGAACTTGTACTTTGGGTTGTAATCCTTTTATTTAGAAGACTTTATCTTTGACTCTCGTAAGCTTGAATTTATAAATTTGGCACTTATTATGAAAATTAAGTTTGGAATTGTAAATTTGGCATTTAACTCTATATTCTCAGTTTGGAAAGTTGGCGTGACGATTATATTTCCATTATAGTTTGTAACCTTTACTTCGAAAATATTTCGTTAGTTTTCTTGGGTTGCTCATTCATTAGTTGACTGAGCCCCGGTGAGAGTTAGGTAGACAGTTCACTAATCCTTAGGGTTTGTCCCGGAGAGAGGTGGGGCTGTCACAGGTGGTATCAGAGTCTTGGTTTAAATTTACCTGGATGTATTAGAAATTTTCGACCTTAAGATTATATATGATTATTCTCCCTTTTATTAAGAGTACTTAAACTTTATCTATATTTTATGTAGGATGGACGGACCTAGTGGCCCTAGTAGTAGTCAGATTGGCGAGCAGCCCTGTAATACATTGCCGATGATTAGGTACCAGATCAGGCCAGGAGGAGCTGCCGTACATTGGAGTTCAGCCAACCTTAATTGGCGTTGCAAATGTCGACATACTTACGCCTATCGCAAACACGTTGTTTTGACTGTTGTGAAGGAAAGGAAGGCGTTAGCGGATGCTAATGTTAGGCTTGAAGCCGAATTGAATCAATTAAGGAAAACTATAAAAGTGCAAGCTGACCGGATTGAGGAACGTGAGGTTGACGTGATTGAGGGCCAGGAAAAGATCAATGATCTTTATGCGCAACTTGGAGAAGTCCATGAGCGGCTTGTTAGGGGAACGATGAAGGTAAGGCCTAGAGCTGAGTCCATCCTGAATGTTTCTGGAGATCTACTTGGGGAATTAAGTGACGAGACTTCTAACGTGGGAGACGACTCAAGAGCTGAACCTGCCCAGGATAGGAAGTCATCTAGTTCCGCGACGGGTTAAGTCTTGACTATTGGGTTATCATTTTAGATGATTTTGAACATTGTAAATAGGAAGAGTAGGAGAATGTGGTGACTCAGTGGTGGTACAGTTTTCTTTTGACTATTTACTTTGGTTTTTGTATGATATGGTTTGATGGTCTATGTCTGTACTTTTGGGCCTTGTGTTTGATACTTTTGGCCTTGTTAACTTGTAAATAATTGATATTAGTCCTTGAATGTATATTGACTTTGACTTTGATTTCAACTTTGACTTTGACTTTGTTTCCATTTTGGTATTTAAATGTTTTGTATTTTACTTATCTATCGTGATTTTTATTTTATTTTCATTTGACTTTCTAATTATGAATAAGTATCTATCATATACAAATACTTATCCCTCCTTATTTATAATACTTGGACCCTAGACCAGTGAGGAATAATTGAGGGTTGACAACAACGTAGTCGGGGCCGTGGGCATGGACACAGGCAAGTCCAGGATCAAGAAGAGGAACAAGGATCTGTAATAAAACAGAACGAGGAACCTAGAGCTGAAGAAGGGGTAGCTACGGCTATCAATCGTATGACTAACTTATTAGCCCGATTAGTTGATCGGTAAGGTCAAGTGCCTGGTAATCAGCAAAGGGATCTTAAAATAGGTGAGAATAGGGCCCTAAAACGGTTTCAAAAGTTTTCTCCTCCTAAATTTCTTGGAGAACTAGATCTCGAAATTGCCGAGAATTGTTTTGAAAGAATGGTGGACATATTTGCTGCATTACACTATATTGAGGAAAGACAAGTGACTGACTTATTAGCCCGATTAGTTGATCGGTAAGGTCAAGTGCCTGGTAATCAGCAAAGGGATCTTAAAATAGGTGAGGATAGGGTCCTAAAACGGTTTCAAAAGTTTTCTCCTCCTAAATTTCTTGGAGAACTAGATCTCGAAATTGCCGAGAATTGTTTTGAAAGAATGGTGGACATATTTGCTGCATTACACTATATTGAGGACAAGTGACTTTCGTTGTTTTTCAGTTGGAATGCGTGGTCTGTTCCTAGTGGAACGTAGTAAGGGCAAAATAGGACAGGGAGCAAACACAACGTACTTTGGTTAACTTTACTAAAAAATTTATTAAGAAATTTCTTTCGCCTTTAATTCGGGAGAAAAAAAAGGATGAATTTATTAGACTGTACCAAGGCACTTCAAGTGTGGCAGAATATGAAATCCAGTTCACCAGACTCTCTAAATTTGCTCCGGAGCTAGTGGTTACAGAGCAGAAATGCATAAGGCAATTTGTCCAGGGTTTGAATATGAAAATTCAAAAAGACTTAGCCGCAACTCAAATTGATACGTTTAAGGATGATCTTGAGAAAATTCAACGAGTGGAGCAGGCCCGATTTCAAGTTTGAATTTTTCAAACAAAGAAACGAGGTGCATCTAGTAGTACTATGGGGTGAAGTGATCAAAATGAACCGTCTCCTAAGTTTAGAAGAGGAACAGGTGGAGTTCAAATCTCAAGAGCACCGAGAGGAGCTCTATCAAGAGGGGCTCAAAGCGGGAGAGGACAACAGAGGATTGCCTCACAAGGAGGCCCTGCACCAGCTCCTCGGGTAAGTTGTGGGTATTGTGGTAAGGCAAACCACACCAAAGATACGTGCTGGCGAAAGATGAAGAAATGTCTCGGTTGCAACAGTTTCGAGCATCAGATCGCAGCCTGTCCTGTTAAATCCCATGAAGGAAATGAAGGTTCGCAGCCAGAGAAATCAAATCCTAAGCAAATTACTGCCAGTGGGAGTAGACCAAAAGTTTCTGCTAGGGTTTATGCTTTGGACCATCAGCAAACTCCCGAGTTATTTGAAGTGGTGGAAGGTACGATGCCTGTATTCCACCGCTTAGCTAAACTTTTAATTGACCCTGTAGCAATTCTTTTGTAAATCCTGCCTTCATGTGCAGTATTGATATAAATCCCATTAAATTATCCTATGACTTGGAAGTTAGAACACCTACTGGGAATCAAAACCTAATTACTAACATAGTTTATAAAAATTGTGAGATTTGAGTAGGATAACGGAAGCTGGTGGTAGATTTGATAAGTTTAGACCTCGAGGGATATGATGTGATTATAGGAATGAATTGGTTGGCTCATTATAATGCTCATTTGAGTTGCAAGATTAAGGTGGTGGAGTTCTCTATACTAGGAGAGGCAACCCTAAGATTGGATGTGAGAGATAGACTAGTCTGGTCTGCACTTATTTCGAAAATTTGAAGCAGAAATTATTGAATAAAGGGGCGCAAGGTTACTTAGCTATTCTAATTAATACTCCTGGAGATAAGGTGAAACTGGAGGATGTGTTAGTGGTAAATAAATTTTCCAATGTTTTCCCCGATAAGTTGAAGCCGATGCTGTTAGAGAGGAAAATAGAACTTAACATTGATTTGGTGTCTGGAACCACTCCTATTGCGAAAACACCATACCAAATGGCATCTACCGAGCTTAAGAAACTAAAACTGCAGTTACAGGATTTGTTAGAGTGTAGGTTTAGTCGAGAAAGTGAATCACCTTGGGGAGCACCTGTTTTATTTGTTAAAAAGAAGGATGGTAGTTTGAGACTCTGTATAGACTATCGTGACTTAAATGATGTCACGGTGATAAATAAATATCCTTTGCCGCACATTGATGAGTTATTTGATCAGATGCAAGGAGCAGTAATTTTCTCTAAATTGGATTTGAGGTAGGGTTATTATCAGTTAAGAATTAAGCAGGAGGATATACCAAAAACTATTTTTAATTCTAGATATGGATATTTTGAATTTGCAGTAATGCCTTTTGATTTAACAAATGTTCCGGCTGCATTTATGGATTTGATGCATCGAGTCTTTAAACCTTATTTGGACCAATTTGTCATGGTATTCATAGATGATATCTTAGTATACTCTAAGACTCGTGAGAATCATGAACAATATTTGAGAATAGTTTTGCAGAATTTGAAAGAACATTAGTTATATGCCAAATTTAGCAAGTGTGAGTTTTGGTTGGAGAAAATTTCTTTTCTAGGGCATGTAATATCTAAAAATGACATTTTTGTGGACCCAGTAAAAGTAGAAGCCGTAACTGAGTGGAAACAGTCAGAAACCCCAACTGAGGTCCGTAGGTTTCTGGGTTTAGCAGGATATTATTGTCGGTTTATCAAAGATTTATTCAAATTAGTAGGACCTTTAACCGATCTGACGAAAAAGCATGGTCAATTTGTTTGAAATTCTAAATGTGAAACTAGTTTTTGAGAATTAAAGAAATGGTTAATTTCGGCACCAGTTTTAACCTTATCAAATGGGAAAGACAATTTCGTTGTATATACTGACGCCTCAAGGGAAGGATTGTGGTGTATTCTAATGCAAAATAGAAGTATAATTGCATATGTCTCTAGAAAATTAAAACTCGATGAGCAGAATTACCCGACTCATGATTTAGAATTTGCCGCTATAGTTTTTGCCCTAAAGAAGTGGAGATACTACTTATATGGGGTGACTTTTGAGGTTTATACTGACCATAAGAGCTTGAAATATCTATTCTCTCAGAAAGAACTAAACTTAAGACGGCGTCGGTGGGTGAAATTTCTTGAGCATTATTACTGTACAATTAGTTACCACTCGAGAAAGGCCAATGTTGTAGCATATGCTTTAAGTCGAAAAATTCAGGTGGCTTGATTAATGATTAAGGAATGAAAATTATTGAAAAAAGTGAGTGAATGGAATCTACAGTTGGATCGACAGAGAGTGATCTTTGGAAATATCACGGTGAAATCTGATTTGTTGGACCAAATTAAAGAAGTTCAGAAGAATGACCGGATGGTACAAAAATGGGTAGAAAAAATGCAACAAGGGGAAATACCAGACTTCAATGTGAGTTCCGAGGGTATTTTGGAATGTCATGATTGAGTAGTGGTGCCGCAAGATGAAATGCTAAAAAGATACATTTTGGAAGAGGCACATCGATCTAAGTATACAGTACATTCTAAGAGCAGTAAAATGTACCAGAATCTAAAAGAACTGTATTAGTGGGATAACATAAAAAAGAAAATTGCTCAATTTGTCCAAAAATGTTTAGTGTGTCAGCTGAACATCAAAAACCCTCAAGTCTTTTACAACCTCTTGAAATCCCTGAGTGGAAATGGGAACATGTTACCATGAATTTTGTGTCAGGATTACCCCGTACCCAAAAAGATCATGACGCCGTTTGGGTAATAGTCGATAGGTTGACCAAATCTGCTCATTTCTTGTCTATCAGTATGAGACACTCCTTGAAAAAATTGGTCCAACTGTACATGGATGAAATAGTGAGATTGCATAGGATCCCAATGAGCATTATTTCTGACAGAGATCCACGTTTGTGTCTCGTTTCTCGCAACAGTTACAAGAAGCCTTGGGGACCAAGTTGAACTTTAGTACCACTTATCATTCCCAAACTGATAGACAGTCAGATAGAACCATTCAAACACTTGAGAACATGCTAAGGATTTGTATTTTGGATTTTGGTGGAAGTTGGGGGCAGTATATGGCATTAGTTGAATTTGCATATAATAATAGTTATCACTCCTCCATACAAATGACACCGTACGAAACTCTCTATGGAAGAAAGTGCCGAACACCAATACATTGGGATGCAGTAGGGGAAAGAAGGGTTTTAGACCAAATTGCAGTACTATGGATCGAGGATGCCTATGAGAAGGTGAAGGTGATACATCAGAGCCTTCAAACAGCGCAAAGCTGACAGAAGAGTTATGTAGATGAACGACAAAAAGATTTGGAATTTGAAATTGGGGATAAGATATTTTTAGAGGTTACACCACTTCGAAATTTCACAGTGACAAAAGGAAAGAAACTTCAATCGAGATACGAGGGACCTTTCAAAATTCTTCAATGAGTAGGGAATGTGGCATATCAATTAGAGTTACCAACGAGTCTATCCAAGGTTCATGACGTATTTCATGTTTCTATGTTAAAAAAATATCATCCAGACCCTACTCGTGTATTGAACCCAAAAGAAATTGATCTTGACGAATCTCTGACTTATGAAGAGAGACCGGTACAGATCTTAGATCGAAAAGTAAAGAAATTGAAAACTAAGCAGATACCCTTGATAAAGATTTTGTGGAGAAATCATGAGATAGAAGAAGTTATTTGGGAAGTGAAAGAGGAAATACGAGCAAAGTATCCTGAGCTATTCAGTAATCAGGTGAGAATTTCAAGAACGAAATTCTTTTAAGGGGGAGAGAGCGTGAGAACATTCACCTAAAAATATAAATTCTCCTAAATCACTTGTATTGCCATAAAACTAAAAAAATTATAATATTTCCTTCCATTGCATTGCATTGCCTTTCTACACGAACTGTAACATATCCTTGAATTGGCATCATTTTATTTCACTATATACACTAAGACCAAATACCTTTTAATTGTGTTTGAGACCTTATGTGAAAGTTTAAGGGTACTAATTAGACATTTGAAGTACTTGGATGGAAGAAACATTATTTGGCAAAGTTTGAGGGAAGGATTGACCAAGATAGGGCCAAGTGTCAATGTCCCAACCACTCAAACAAATTAACCAAGGAAATTAGCAAAATTTAAACCTTTTTTGTTCCATTTTTTTTCTTTGCTTGGCCGACCCTCTTGAGCTCCAAAAAGAGAAGAAAAATTCTATTTTCTTGCTTGAAACCCTAGCTTGGACTTTGAGGAAAAAGAGAAGGAACCTTAGTTAGTTTGAGTAAACTATCTTTAAGGCTTGCTTGTGATTCAAGCTTGAAACTCTTGCTTTGGTGGGCTTTTGGGTGGTTCAAACTCTATTTAAGAGAGGTAATTGATCTTTAAACCCTAACTTTATTATTTAATATCAAGTGTTTAAGGTATTGATGACAAACTAGAAGTTGGGTTGATATTGTTTGTGGTTAAATTCTTTGAGCTAAGTAAATGGAAGTATAAGGTTGGATATATGACATGCTATGTGTTTGATTCTTTACCTAAGCTTTGTTTGTGATCTTCCTTGATATATTAGCATGTTAATGAACCCTCTTAAAGTTAGAAATAACTCCTGGAATGTTGGTTAAGTTAAAAATAATGAAACGATGGAGTTTGGCGGTGAATGTGAACTTGGGACTGCTCTCTTTTCTCCTTGCTGGCCGACCATGGATTGGAGATTTTTTCTTGATCTTTGTGACTTATTGAACCTTAATTAAGCTTAAGAAACTTCGCTAAGCATTGGTTTAAACTTGTGTGTGAATTGAGGTGAAATAGAGCAAATAAATTGGGTGATTTTGTCAAAGTATTGAACTGATCAGAACAGAAAAATCAGTCAAATTTCCTGAACTTTTGGTATTGATAGGAGAGGAACTAGAGTTTGAATTTTATACTGTTGGAAAGCCCTTCGAGTCTAGTTTCCAGCACCACCAACGGCGCACATTTACAGTGAGATATGACCATTTTTCCGAGACTGCGTGCGCGCGACTATTATACCCGAGAAAACCCTTTTGAACTTGAACGAGATTTTCCTTTTACTCAACTTTCTTGCACTTGTCAAACTCATTTTCTTGTGACCTTTTCCTACATCTTTGGTCTAACTTGCATGGTAAATTGAGTTGATTAACGGCGCACTTGATCACCTAATGAACTTATATTTGGATTGGAAAATGAATCTAGGATATTAACGACTTTTACTCGTTGCCCCAGAATTGGGAAATGAAGGTGAGGGTAAGCACGGGACTTGAGGGGCAAACTCTGCATTTCTTAACAGGTGAGTGTTCCACTGCCTGTTACCTGTCTATGTGAGATATCTGAATACTTGGTCTGTGATTGTTTGATCTAAACATTTGATTTGACAAACTTGAGGTGAGCGTGTACTTTATCACACTCGATCTCCTTCAATTCTACTGAGACTCTATATACTGATAATTTAAAATGTGATTTCTCTATATTTGACTATATGTCGCTTGGGAGATATCCCATCAACTACTGTGACTGTTTGGGTACCCAACCTCGTAAATGAGTCGGTTGTATCGAGCCAGCAAGGATTTGGTCGAGAAGGCCGATGAACCCTGGGAACTAATTATTGAAATCTAGAAACTGGTATACTCGAGTATTACCTAATTATATCGTTTAAGGTGTTTGGCTCTAGTAAAGGGGTGACTGGTGGACGGAATTTGGAGAAAGTGGTGTTCTACGGACATTAAATTCTTTGAATGCAAACATTGACGGAAAATTAATGGATTCTCGATGCGATCAAGTTTAAGTGGATTTGGCTTTTGGAAGCCACCCGTATCCTCAAATTGAATTGTGATTAAATTATTCCAATATTATACTGTGTTTACTTGTTTATGTTACGCCTCTAATTGGTTATGTGCCTATATGTTTATTTGAAACTTCACTGAGCATTACCTCACCCCACTCCCTTTTGTTTTCCTTAACAGATCTGTGATGGGACTGTTGTCAAGAACTTGCATAGGTTTAAATTTTATCTTGAACTTGTACTTTGGGTTGTAATCCGTTTGTTTAGAAGACTTTATCTTTGACTCTCGTAAGTTTGAATTTGTAAGTTTGGCACTTGTTATATAAATTAAGTTTGGGATTGTAAGTCTGGCATTTAACTCTATATTCTAAATTTAGGCAGCTGGTTTGATGATTATATTTCCATTATGGTTTGTAACCTTTACTTCGAAGATATTTCGTTAGTTTTCTTGGGTTGCTGGTTCATTAGTTGACTGAGTCCCGGCGAGAGTTGGGCGGGCAGTTCGCTAATCCTTAGGGTTTGCCCTGGGGAGAGATGGGGCTGTCACATATAGGAATGTTGACAGGGTTCCAACTTCTACAGGAATGTTGGCAGAGCTTCCAACTTTGTAGCTGAGCTCTAGGCATTAATAGCTAGGTTGAGAGTTGACGATAGAAGAGAAAAAAAGAGAGAGGTTAAGTTATGAGAGAAAAGAAAGGATAAGAAAAGAAAAGAAGAGATTTTAATATTATTTGAGAGGTTACGAAAGAAAGGAGATGATTTTGGATACATTGATTAATAAATATTCCATTCAATATTTTTTTTCAAGGATAGAATGGGCAATTTAAAAAATGTTTGTAGCCTTTCCGTAGCTTTCCTTTGCTTTCTGCCCGATTTGGGATGGAAATTTTTGTAGCTGTAGCGGGTCTCTTCTTCCTCCCAAATCAGTCGGATTCTTTTCCTTTCTGTTTCACTAAAACTTTCAAACATGGAAAATACCTACCTCTCTCTTTCCTTCTTTTCTTTTCTGCTCAAATCTCATCTCCCAAACTAGGCATAAGAGATGGTCTCAATTTTGCAAAGGACCTTAATATTACAAATCTACAAGTTGAAATGGATGCAAAAAATATAGTGGATTTAGTGAATAGTGAAAATGATCTAACGCATCCTTTTGCATCAATTGTCTGTGATTGCAGGACCATTATGAGACCTTCCACTCAATTACTATTAAGCATATTTTTAGAGAAGCGAATCAGTGTGTGGACTTTTTGGCTAAAAAGGGCGTTGAACCTGCTGAAAACTTTTGTGTTTTGACTTGTAAACCTATAAAACTTTCCTGTCTTATGGATCTAGATTGTACAGGCTTTTGTCTCCCAAGAATTGTATCTTTAACTGGTTAGTAATATTATATCTCTTTTATACAAAAAAATAATGTGAATGTACACATTCATATTTAAGGTACCTCTGCATTTACATACTTTTCTAAATTAATTTTACTATATTTTTTTAAAAAATGAACTCTTGAATTCTCTCTTAACTGGGTGTTTCCGGGGCACTCATTACCCAAACTCTTTTACTTAAGTTGCTTCATTGGTAATGGCGTTTTTACTAAACTCTCGAATTTACGCCTACCAAATCTTAGTATCTTTTTTCCGTTTATATAAACCTGGTGGAAGAATTAATTTTAGGCTTGTTATTTACTTCAGGTAAATTACCATGTATCACCTTCGTATTTTACTACACAATCTCTTCCAAGCGTGACAAATATAACAAGTCATGGTAAGACCATATATTTGCAATTCAGCTTCAACAAAATCGTCTTTTTGAGTATCAAGTTTTGATTGGCAGAGGATCTAAATAAATAAGGTTAAAATGTTAAATACACTTTTAGCTTAACGTATTGCCTATAATAAATATTATTTGATAGAGTATTATTTGGACTATTAGGAATAATTACTGTAATACTTTTTATGATGTGATGTATGTGAGATAAAAAAGTAATTGAAAATATAAAAAGATAAATTGAAAAATGTGTTTATGATATAAACGAAATATTATTTGGGATAATTCAACAATCCAAATACACTATAAATACACATATCTACACAACCTCACCCCTTCGTGTGAGTTGTAGACACTCTTCACTTTTTATCCAATGATTCTTTATTCTCTAAATCATCATTTAGCTCCTTTTCTCATCTTGAATTTTAAACGTAAAGCATCCATTCGACCAAAATCTTGTTGAATAAGAGGCAACATGTAAATATTTCTAAATACCAAAATCACAATCTGTAGGTTTTTTTTTTTTTTTTTCAATCTGTAGGATATTTTTGTTACTCTGCTGTTGTGTCAGGCCAATATCAGCCAGTTTCAATGAAAATAAACCACATAGCCTAGTGTTTAAACATTAGTTATCGTGTTTGATTGAATTACCTAATGAATTATAGCGGATGGCTTCACTTAATTAAGGGATAATTTCAGAAACATCCCTTGAGGTTTCTGACAATTTCACTGACCTCTCCTAAGGTTTCGAAAATAACACTGACCTCCCCTCAACTGATTTTGGAGCCCATTGCTGATGTAACATGGAATGAATTTACTGCTTTGCCCTAATGCATAAAAGGTTGATGAGAAATGAATTTCTAGAAAAATATAATTAGGTCATTAAATAAATGAACTAATTAAATGATATTAACTGTGGTTCTATCTCTAATAAGCCAATGTAGCTGCATTTAAGAAATGGCACTAATTGATGAACCAATATGGCGCCATTTTTTGTGATTGGACATGACTTCAAAGTGCAACACAAGGACAGTCTTATACGAAGGCTTGGAGAAGATAGAAAAATGGAGGGAAAAGAAGGAGAAAAGCATGGCTCCCCTGAAGTTAAAATCTATTGATTTGCATTGAGATTATTGACATGCTACCCACTCATGCTTTTTGTATATGGTTGGCATTAGTAACAAACAATCAATGGTCATGAAATTTGGCTTTGCAATCCTCACCGTCTGCTTCATTCATTTGGGGCAAATGGTATTTTGAAACTATCTTGGATTGCAACAATATTTAAGTAGTACTACAACTGCTACAATTATAGCAATTTTGAACTAATGTCAAGTGACTTGTGTTGTCTTACTAACTAGTTCAACTAATAAGTTGTTGCTTATTATCTTTTAGTAAAGTTACAGTAGTAGTCATCAAATAAAAGTCATACATTTCTTCCAAATACAATCCAACTGACAAGTACTACTGGTTTTCTTCTTATGTAATCAGAAAAGACTTAAAATGATTGGTACAGTGTCGTGGCACTTTTACATTTGTTATGAGAGAGTTTATCCAATTGACTTTACAATCTGGATGAATAAATACAACACCTAGTGTGATATTTATGATGAATATCATGTTAACTATGGCCTTTGGTTGTTCCAGCCATACCACTTTTTATTACCTCAAAATTAGATAATTACACTAAAATTAAATTATTTCTTGAGTTGCTTCAGCCGTTTATATGCTTTTGAAAGAAACTAAAAATATGGCCATTGCACTAGCCATTGGGGCAAACTGAAACTTCAAGTTGTTGCTACTACACTTTTCCTAATTGCTCTTACACCTACTAGAATTTACTAATTATTTATGTCTTTTAATATTTTTAATTTTTTAACTAATACAAGTTGTGGATAAGCAAAAAGGGTATATGTGGAACAAAAATATCATCTCACTTCTCAAAATACTTTTTAAATGCTCATTTTTCTGACATGGGCTGATCATGTTACTATAACTATAAGTTCAGGGGAGGTTTATGTCATTTTCAAAACCTTACGGGAGGTCAATGAAATTGTTAAAAATCTTAGGGGAGGTTTCTGAAATTATCCCCTTATTTAATCTTGATTTGTAACCTTCAGAAAAGACAAGACAAGACAAGACAAGACAAGACACTGTTCACTTGGGAACTGAAACTCCCCAAGCAGGAAAAACTGACAAAAGTCTCGAGTAGCGGAAGAACATAACGAGGAGGAAGACAATTGGTTAGATGACCCAAGAGATTTGTTTCAGGTAGAGGGGAAATGGATATTGTTGGCTTAAAAATTACACAGCGGAAGCATATATAATTCGATACCCTGGTTGAAAATTTTAACTCACACAAGTTTAAACAACCAAATAAATGCGAAGCACAAAAATAAAGTAGGGAAATAAGTGGTGAAAAAGAAGGAATGAGAGGCAAAATGATATTTCTTTTATTGCTCAAACCTCACACCACAGTTGATTAAAGCCTCTAACCTATGTCAAGTCCAGTAGCGATGCTAGATACTGCACAATGCACACAACTCCCGCCTAAGTTTGTATATAAATGCAGCATAAATTGTACCCCAAAAAAGGGCCAAAACGTTCCATGATTAGAAATATTAAAAAAAAAGACTTATAAATAGAAGTTTAAGCCTGCCCCATAGAGGTTTAAGTTCTTATCTAAAACAAGTTTCAAATTTCTCAAGACCCAAAGGCTAGATGATGAAAACTTTGGGTTCATCATCGATGGGCTTTTATTATTCAACAAGTAAAGATGCTATGTCTACACTGAGATAGTTCTGAATTCAACCACGGACGACACAATTAAACAATTGAATATGTTTATTGCCCTAAAAAAGAAAAAAAAATTCTATATGCCCAAAAACAACAATCAAGCTGGAGCCATCTCCTGTTTGAACTGGGCGAGCAAAATCTGTAATAATTGTGAAATAGAGTATATTACTCAAGCCAAGGAACACATAGGACGGTAGCACCAATTTTAATTGTCAGCCCATTCTTTCCAGCAATAAGCATTGGACTAATAACATGCGCTAGCGTTCAGTTAGGGCATAACAAAATGTTCCCTAGCCCAGAAATTCTTTTTTTTTTTTTTCTTTGGCAGTGCATTCCTACAAGGATGGTTGTCATCAAATTTAGCACTTTTAAATTCCTTTTACATACACAAGTAAATGTATTTCTACCGTATTTTTGACAGTCTAACAAAGACTAACTGTGACCATAGTCTTAATTAGCAATAATTAAGTAGTGGATCGCAATTGGAAGAATGCAAAGATGTTCTTGCGACTGCAAGAATTATATCTAATTTTTTAGTACTATTGAATCTGTATACTGTAATTATATATTTTCAATCTCTGGTCTTCAGATCTTTCATATCTATCTATATATGTATGATGTAATTTCTATTATTAGTGCAAATCTAACAAAAATATAATAGTTTGTCCACAGAAAAAAAAAAGTGTCACTGTAGTGCTCATATTAAGTTGCCGCGTTCATTGTACACAAAACCTCATGCTCCAACCATGGAACAAAAAACTCACCATTGCCCTGGAAAAAATGGAATGGAAATTAAATTGACCAAATTGATAATGCTAGATGAACTGGAGAATACACTTTGGATTTGTACTGTATAGTTGGGTCAAGTGTTTTCCGCTTTAGTTAACTCCATGACAATATGGAAATTGCGACAAATGATAATTGCAATAAAAGAAATTGCATAGACGGTCCAGGAAATGATTTTGAGGCTGAGATGGAAAAAAGGGGTGATGTCAATGAAAAATCCGGTCAGCCCAAAAAAGACCCAGCATTTTCAAGAAACCGAGCCTGTGCTGCTAGATTTTCAGGCACTTATTTCGACACCACGAAAGCAGCCAAGGCGAAAACCATTCCAAGGCAAGCCATCTGGAAGCTCAAGGGGGGAAGCTGATAATGATGGCTGGAAGTACTAGTGGAAGCTTGGTTTGATTGAACAAAAATGCCGAATGCAGTGAAGCAGAAGTTCATGAACAGAGAAAACCATTCAGGATGTGGAGGATAAGGGGGTGGAACATGGATTACTGGAGGAGTGCCATAATTAGGTGGTGGTGGCCGCGGATGATTGTGGGGTGCAGCTGAAGAATCTGGTGGTGGATGTGGCGGTGTTGGCCGTTCTAGTGGTGGAGGTGGAGGTGAAGGTGGTGGCGGGCTTGCAGAGGAAGGTAAGTCTGCGGTGGTGCTCATTTGAATTTGAATTGGTACGTGGCGGTGCATTTTCCCAGCTGGGAATTTGCCATTTATACGGGCTTGAATCTGGGATGGCTTCGAAAGAACTCCAACTCATCCAGGGGTTCAGGGATTCCGAGGCTTCCCCAGCACGGTGACATGGCATTTTTCACTTAGACAAATTGCTCTTTAGATCCGACTGGTTTCAAATTGAAGGAGAAGATGGCCGTTCTTGCCTTCTTTTATTGGCACAAGAATTACTTTCCCATAATTTGTCGGTAAAACTTTTCACTATCAATGTGACATTGCTTTTACCATAATTTATTCTATAAAATCTAGTTCAATAAAACCATATTCAATAGTAAGGTCATGTCTAATTTTTTCTTTTTCAATTGTATAATACTTGTTAAAATTCATACATAAACATGAACCTGTACCTTTCGTACTTCTAGACAATGAAAAGGTTAATTTTGTACTGGGCAGCAGTGTGTAGTGAACTGGAATACCATGTTTATGAAATATTTCACAAAAAAAAGGAAAAAAAACAAAATATCACAAAATACTGATGTATATCAAAGCTCACATGTATGTAACATGCACAATAGCCAATAATGTTTCGAGTTCATCATTTTGTATTACATTTCAAGAAAAGGGTAGTCCTTTGATCTTTTTAACAGTTCCCTGCCAGCAGAAATTTACTATTCATAAGAAAATCGCTTTCTAGGGATCTTTCAGTCTTCGCCACTAAATGATTTTTTCCAAGTTCTTGGTTAAAAATTGTAGTAATGACTAAATTAATCCAGAAATAAAATCTGCATCTAGAAAAGATTCTTGATTGACTAATGCTCAGGTAGTGTTAAGATTCTGCATTGGGTATTACCTATTAAGCCCATTTTAGAAATTATTGGGTTGCTGTTAAATGGGTATCGTGGTTAGGAATAGGTATCAAAATAAATTATTCCCATACATGTTGTTTGGTGTATTATTATAAGAATCATTTAATAGGAATGAAAGTTTGAAATTTTGCCTCCCATCATTCCTCATTCATGACTTGGTTTTATTTCTTTTATTAATATTGAAATAAAAAACATGAGAAGAGGACATGGACCCAACCTCCTATAGAAGAAATAAAGTCTTCACTCTATTCTATTATTAATGTCATATTTCACATTTTTTGTTGTGCCAAAATTAGAGTCACATAACTTTTTTACATTTCAAACTTGCAAACATGCCCTTACAAAGTTTTTAATATATAGTGGGTTAAATCATTCATGTGGGACCATAAAGTAAGTTCTAATTTGAAAAAAAAAAAAATTGGATGCCCATATTACAACAACACCTGATTGCATGGTCTAAGTTGGTGGGTGTTATCCACACCTTTAATGGGTGTGGCGGAGGACTGTCGAGCGTAGCACAGGGTTCCCACGACAGCACCCTCCTATCCGGTATTTAGGATTCCCGCTCCATCTCGGAAGGGGCAAGGCATCGGATTTTGGGGAGGTGATCCAGGCTATACTTGGGAAAATTCTTTCGTGGAAGTCCAAACTGTTGTCGCAGGGGGGCAAGCTCGTGCTTATAAAGCATGTCCTTTCATCTATCCCCTTGCACCTATTATCGGTCGCGGTTCTCCCGGCTGCAGTTTTTAACACTATTGAGAAGGTTTGTTCTAACTTCTTGTGGGGGTCAAACGAGGGGGGGTCTCGGTATCATTGGATTCGTTGGGATCAGTTGTGCTTTCCAACGGAGGAGGGGGGAGTGGGATTCCGACTACAACAGGATGTTTATACGACCTTCTCATTGAAGTTATGGTGGAAGTTCCGCACGAGGGCTTCTCTATGGGCTAAGTTCTTGCTAGCAAAATATTGTCGACATTCTCACCCTTGTCAGGTGGAACTTAGCGCAGGGGCGTCGGCTACTTGGAAACGGTTGCTTAATGTGAGCCGTCAAGCGGAGTTCTCCATGCGGTGGTTGGTGAATGCGGGAACTTGTGATTTTTGGTATGACAACTGGTTGGGTAGTGGAGCGCTTTTCCGCAGAGTCCCGGTTTATGGAACCCTGACATTCAAGGATTTTATGGTAGATGGACGATGGAATTCAATGCTCCTTGCCCGACATTTCCCTAGGGACATCATGGAGTTGATATTACAGCAGCCACCCCCGAATGGCGAGCGGCCAGATGAGTTGATATGGATGCCGTCAGTTTCCGGGCAGTTCTCTTTATCTTCTGTGTTTCAAGAGGTCAGGCAATTGCGAAACGCTTCCTGGATATTCTCCGACATCTGGCATCGCCAGATCCCCTTAAAGGTATCATTTTTTATGCCCCGATTATTGTTACAGAGACTTCCACTCGATGACATCTTGGGCAGGTTTGGGGTCCACCTACCATCAAAGTGCTTCTATTGTCGATCGGCGGCAGGGGAGTCTATTGAGCATATTTTTGCATCGGGCCACCTAGCGAGGGAGGTATGGGGTTTCTTTGGTGTTGTTTGTGGAATAGGTGTGCCTCGGGGTCAGGTGCGCGACAGAGTGGTGATGTGGTGGTTGGCCAGGCAGCCGGAGGATCAAAGACGGGTGGTGGTCTCGATTCTCCCATGTTTCATCTGTTGGCATATTTGGAAGGCAAGAATAAAGCAGTCTGGGAGGGGATTAGATTGTCATCGGGAGATATTTGTCAGGGCATTATCCATGATGTTGTTTTGGCAGTCACCGGCAAGGTTCACAGGGGGAATCTCCTTCCAATTTTTGGTCAGTTTTTTGATACAGTTTTGCATCAATGCAAGATTGTTCAGTGGCGGGCAGCAGGTACGGGGCTAGTGACACTTAATACAGACGGGTGCTCTAAGGGTAACCCAGGAGTAAGTGGCGGGGTGGTGTTCTCCAGGATTCAGAGGGTCGATTTTTGATAGGATATTCAGTTTGCCTGGGGGTTGGTACGAGTTTACGTGCAGAGGTATTGGCTCTGCTCGCGAGTCTCCGTCTTTGCGATCAGAAAGGTTTCACACAGGTTCAAGTACAATCCGACTCGTTGGTGTTGGTAGGTATATTGCAACATCGTTTTTAGTGTCCGTGGCAGGTTCGGAGAGAGGTATTCCACATATGGCAGCTTGCGGAGGATCCAGGGCATTTCTCTCATTGCTTTCGTGAAGCAAACACGGTGGCAGACATCCTCGCCAATGAGGGACTCTTGCACCGTCTTGTCCAGATGAAGGTTTATGACCAACCCCATATGCTCCCTCAGCTCGCGAGAGGGGCACTCAGGTTGGATAGATTAGGTCTTCCTTCTCTCCGGTTATTTAATAGGCCGGTTGCATGACGATTTGTCTGCATCATGGATTGCACTAGGAAAATTGATCGAAATGCTGTACTTTCAACTTATTATTATCAATTGAAATAAAAAATAAGTACCGACTGAAAAAGAAAAAAAAGAGTCTACCATCATTTCAACACAAGTTGGGATGGGACTCAAAATAACTACGTACTACTATCAAGAATCAAGATCCACTGTATAATATACTGAGCGCAAACCTAGAAATGGGACACTCGCAAAAAACAACATGGCACTGTTGATAAAAAATTCAAACATTGAAATGCATCTATTATTTCATGATGAAGGAAGTATCAGAAATTAGGAGCACCACTCTTTTACAATAATTATTTTAACGAAAGGTAAGCTAATGCTAGCAAGTTAGGACATGGTTCCAAATTAATAACCCCTTACTAAAATGAAATCCATTTTGGTTCCAAACTAAAAATATAGAGGGGATTAATGAAAATCCATCACTATAGTGTGGTTGGTGATTCCAATTTCGGTATGTAAAACAAATCTAATTGTGACTTGACCGCAGTGAGTTGGTTATAATCATTTACTAGTAGCATTATGTTATAATCATGGCAAGACTTCTGCTCCAAAGTCATCTTGGGGGGCCTTGAAAACTAGAAGATCCGGCCATCTACCAGTAAAAACTCACTACTGCCTACAATGCAATGTTCTCCTTCCTTATTTTACAATGGATGCTAATAACTGGTGATCAAGACTTGCGGACCATGGAATCCATAGGGAAGACTACAATTAAAATTTCTATCCCAAAGGTTAGAGGCATGAAGCCATGTCTACCTATCTCATATTTCATCAAATATTTCTAGGATGGGGCAAATTCTAAGTTTGCTTTACGTGTGATTAGATGTAAAGTCCAAAGAATTATCTATGTTCACATTTGCTCCAACAAATTAAAATTACTGGGAGCTTGCCTTCTTTTCATGGTCGATATGGAATGATGTGAATAAGTCGAGAGGGTTAAAAATGTAGTGAGTTGTATTATGTTAGAAGTTTTGCTTTGTTTCACTAATTCTAGTAAAATGTGACTGAAGGTTGCCAACAGCATAATTTTACCATCATTTGGAAATAACTCATTTTTTTTAGCTAAAAAAACTTTCTATTTGCATAATAAAATTATCATTCATGTCGTGGTGGTTTGTTGCCTTCGACCACCGAGACATCATGCATAGAAACACCCGATCTAGGCCATGAAATTGGGTCTGATTTTTCACTTCAATGTGCTTCATTTATAATGGCATTATGAATTAAATCACGAGCTTAATCCAACCAAAATGTTAGCTTATTTTTTCATTTTTTACTGCTAACTCTAAGTTTTTGCGCTCTGTGATCACTAGGCATAAAATGTCAAAGATTTACAAAGGTTTATACATGTGATTCAATAAATGAATATAAAAAGCTTAATGAAGAGGAGGTCCTTGTATTAACGATAAACCTCAGCGGTGGTTAGTGCTATGAGTGTTAGGTTACCACCTTCGGTAAATTACCTTTTATCTTATTTGGTTTCACATTTTACCATATAATCTCCCTATCATTCATCAATGTCTACTTAATTCTTATATAAAATGAAAAATGAACAAAAAGCAAATCTAATTACGGAGACTGACCCAAAGACTGAGTTTGAAGCATAAATATAGAATATGCTGAAATATGGAATATCCACTTAATTTTCCTACAGTTTCATGTAGAAATATAAACCAAGCCACGATTGATTGATTAGTTTTATTTGCTGGCCACATGTCATTTGTTTATTAGATAGTTTTGTTGGTAAGTCTAAAGTTGGCCACATGGGATCAAATCCCATAATGTTAGTAACAGTAGAATTAGAAGTCTTGTGACTTGTCATTGTAAGATGTAGAAGTTGCCTCCAGTTTAGTAAAAAAGGTATATGGTCTTGTCATCTTGCTTTTTGTAACCAAAAGAGTTGAAGCCTCGCTTGATCGCTAGTGAAGATTTTCCTTTGCCTCATATATTAAATTCTTGTGATTGTTCCTGTAGGTTTATGATTTATTATCAATTTGGGTCCATCAGAGTGGTACTAGACTACTAGAGTTACCATATATTGAAATATAGCAAACCATAACCCCAATATTGTTTGTTCTATCCAAAAACTCAAAACAAAGGCGGAGTTCAATTTTTGGCAAAAATAAATGATAACCCATCTCAAGGCATGTAAATTACATTGATATATTGAATTGCATTTGCTCAGGACATGAGTGAGGATGATAAGGCAAAAGATAGTTTGGCTTTGTCACAGATTCATCAGACAATTGACATGTCAGTTTTTTGAAAAAATTGCTACGCCTGATATTGCAAAGGAGGCTTAATATATATTGGAGAAAACATACAAAGGGATCGACAGAGTCCAACAAAATAATTTGATGATATTGAAGAGAAAATTTGAACCTGTGACGATGGAAAATCTAAATATATTGAATCATATTTTTCTTGTTTGTTAGACATTAAAAACGAGATAAAACTCAATTAGTATGACCTTCCTGACAGAGCATTTATTGAGAAAGTTTTCAATATCCTACACATGAAATTTGTTCATGTGATAGTCATGATCCAAAAAATGAAAGATTGGGAGGATTTGAGTATCGAAAATTTGCATGGGTTATTAATTTTGTATGAATAAAGAATTAATGGAAAGTTAGAGAATACTCTAGAGGAAGATACAGTAGAGAAGGCACTGCAGATGCAGATGAATTTGAGAGACAATAATGATGTCAGGAAGTAAGGTGAATCCAAGAACAGAGGTGGTTACAATAACAAAGGTGGTTATGGCAACAATAATAGAGGCAGAGGAGGTACATCAAATCCTGAACGGGGTAGAGGTAATAATTTTAATTTTAGAGGTGGTTTTGGTAGATGTAGAGGTGGTAATTTTGGTAGGGGAAACAATTTTAATCAGAATAATTTTAAAAATAATTTTGGATAGAGAATTCAGTGTTATAATTGTGAAAAATTGGGCCATAAATAATTTGAATGTAGGTTTGGAGAAAATATAGACAGAAAATTTCAAACTAATATTGCTGACAATCAGGTATAGGATAATAATACAAAATTTTGAAACTTTATTATTAGCCTATAATGCTATTGATGTGGTTGATAAAAATAAATAATACTTGGATACGGGCAGTAACCACATGTCTGGTAAGAAACAATTATTTGTTGAATTTAATGAATATGTTTTTAATGAAGTTAAGTTTGGAAATAACACTATTTTACCAGTGTTTAGCAAGAAAAAATTCCTTTTAGCCTGAAAAATGGGTCTATTGATTTTATTTCTGATGTTTTCTATGTTCTTGAGTTGCATCATGATTTGTTGAGTATAGGTCAATTGTCTGAGAAAAAAAATATGATATTTGTATCAGGAATAGTACTTGTACTATTTTTTTATAAAAATATTAGAATAATTGCCAGTGTACTAATGACTTCAAATTACTTATTTTTACTGAATTCGAATATTGTCAATTTTTCCAATTTGATTATGGCAATAGATAATAGTAATTGGTTGTAGCATATGCAATTCGATCATTTGAATTTTGATAGTTTGAGATTTTTGGTCAATAGAAGAATGGTTGGTGTGTTGTCTAGTATTAGAAATCCTGATAAAATCTGTGATATGTGCGTTTTAAAAAAACAACACAGGGATACTTTTCAAACTGGCAAATCATGAACGGCTATAAGACCATTAGAAATTATTCATTTAGACTTGTAAACTATGGAGGTTCCTTCTAATGGTGGTTGCAGGTATTTTATTACCTTTATTAGAAAAAAAATTTTTTTAGCAAACCCCGTTCACGGGGGAGGAATGCCGGCCCCAATTTATTTAAATTATAAAAATTACAAAACTTTAGGGGCCTATACCTAGCCTAAAACAACAGAATAGTGGCGCTACCTCATGGTAACCCTACTACGCACCAGTCCATATATACTAGGGATCAAACCTTATCTGGAAGTTGCCGGATTGCAGTAAATACCCTGTTCGTATTGAGTTGCAAGCTTGGTAGTGCATCTGCCTCTGAATTTGCTTCCTGCAACACATGAGTAAGTGATGCTGACAACGAGAGTAGGTGCCAAACGATATGACGAATGTAATTACACAGCGGCCATCGACCTATAGCAGGTGAATTAACTACGGTCACGAATGTTTTTGAGTCCACTTCAACCAACAGGTTGCCAACCTCTCACTGAGCACAAAGTTGGAGACCATAAAGCAAAGACAATCCCTCCGCTTCCAAGACATCAAACTCGCCAAATTCTTTGTAAAAAGCAGCTATCAAAGTACCTTCATGACTCCTCAAAATCCCGCCTCCAAAGGCCTTTCCATTACGCACACTAGCATCTGCATTAAGTTTAACATAGTTGAGGGGGGGCTTTGTCCAACAAATTAGTGCACAACAAACCCTCATTCATCTCCAGGGAGCGTAGTCTTTGAACCTACAATCAGCCTCCCCACGAAAAAATTGTTGGCGAAGAATTCCAGCAATGCCTAACTGATGCAGATAACTATCAATTTGCATAATAATCTGCCTAACAGGCACTTTAATGTTTTGAAAATATGCATGGATCTGAGCTTTCCACAAGAACCAGCAAATAATTACATGCATTGCCATCCGAATATGAACTTTAGTGGACCCTGAGGCCCGAAACATAGCAGAGACAGTGTTGAAACTCAAATGGTACAGGCTGAATAATTTTCCAAAATACTCCCATACCTATCGACCAATCGGGCAGGACATAAAAAGATGCGAACACCCCTCTGCTTCCACGTTACAATATCGACATTTAGATGCCAAGCGTATCCCAAACCTTCTTAGATTCAACTCCACTGGAAGATAATTACTAACCAATCACTAGGCAAAGAAAGACAGCTTTAGCGGGAGGATTGGACACCAAACAATCCAATGAATCTTGGTTGGCTCCTTCCTTGGCCACAAGGCACTCCACGCAGAAGTGATGGAAAACTCTCCCATAGAAGACGGTAGCCAAACCATTTTATCCTCTTGATCCAAATCTAAACGTAGCTCTAATATGGAATTTACCAAATCAATCGGCAAAAAGCCCTTCAAGCAACCTACATCCCAACCATAATTCATATAGAAATCTGCTACAAAGAAATGCGGAGGATCCGGAACCATCAGTCTTGAAGCCAACGGTTCATCAAGAACCCACTTGTAATACCAAAAATCTACCAAACCCACCAACGAATCTTCGATTCTGCAAAATCTCAAATATGTTCTAGCTGATGCCAAATTGGCGAAGAACAAGTAACTTGCGCTATAAAAGGATGTTGTCCCTTAATATACTTCAAATGCATGAACTTTGGCCAAATCGAGTTCTTGAGCCGCAACTTCCACCAAAGCTTGGCGGAGAATGCATCTACCATATCTTCAATCTTGCGAAAGCCCAATCCCCCTTCCTCAACAGGCAAACACAGCTTATCCCATGATGCCCAGTGAATACACTGCGACTGCACAGAGTGATCCCACAAAAAAGCATTACAAAGCTTCTCCAGTGATCGCAATACCGCCTGAGGTGGGCGCAATACTTGCAGCAGATACATAGGGACTGACAATAAGACGTGTCGAATCAATGTGACGATCCCACTTCTCCTTAGGACGAACCCCAGAGTTTCGGCAGGCCGCCTGCCTAACTCTCACCAAGACTCGATACAAGTCAAGATTATAACTTAGAACTAAACAACCAATAAGAAAACTAATATAAAGAAAAGTCACTTCCTTCGATAGTCATCCAATTCTACATCATAATATTTCCAAAAGTTACATCAAATTTGCTCAAAAATACAACCACCAAAAGTTAACTAAATCATTTACATCCACAATTGGACCAAAAGACAATCAAAGCCAACTTCTCCAAAATCTTTCCACTTCAAGGTCTTGCTAAGGAAAACAAACTTAAGGGGGTGAGCTAACGCTCAGTAAGGCCAAGAAAAGCAAGCAGCAAGCAGGTACATCTAGCAATAATAACATATAAATAAAAGGCAGTCATAATATTCATGTAAAATCACAAAAGGAATTAAAAACACAATCAATGAAGGATATGGGAACTCTCAAGAGCTAAATCCACACTGCTTCATCGATAATCTTGATCCATAATTTTCAAGTTGACACTCCGTCAACCAAGCAAATAACAAGTCCGTAGAACCCCACTTTTCACAAATTTTCGTCCACCGTTCCACCCCCTTACCAGGCCCGAACATCAAAAGTTTTGATATTACTCGAGTATATCGAGGCATGTAGTGTATGAGCCCAAGATTCACTAAACTCCTCAACCAAGCCCTTGCTGGCTTGAGTTGAATGGCTAGCCATTGGATTTGAGCGTCCCCACGAGTATTAGTGGTCGATGAGATTGCTCTCAAATCGACGCCAAGTCAATCATAGGTATAATTGTCAAGTGCGAGCAGATCAATTATCAAGTCAAGTAAAAGAGAACGAGTGCGATAAAGTACACACTCGCCTCGACAAGTCCAATTCACATGTTCAACAAGAAGTGGTTCAAGTATTATGCAACAAGTCATGGTATTATGCAACAAGTCATGCACTTGACACTCACCAATTTCAAAAGCAAGTGAGCAAGAAATTCCTTTAAAGTTTCTCGCTGGGATTCCTTTCAAAACCATCTTGAGCACCTGAAGAAATATTAACCAACCATCACTCACGGATACCCTAGGTCATTGAGCATACAAAGAAGAAAGTTCGTTTGCGTAGAACTAGGACAATGCATCAAAAGGGTTTGTTTCATTGAAAATCGAGATTCACAAATGAAGGTTTAAGATCATAAGTTCGAGTCAAGTTAAAGGAGCTTTTCTCGTTAAATCATTGAAATAATGCTCAAAGAGAACTCAAAAGTCATTTTTGATTCATGTCGTGGTAAGTAAATCTCAATTCCAAAAGAAAGTACCATATTCACTTTCGGCATGAAAATCGAGAAAAAGGGTAGATGGTTTTCATCTCTCAAAACTTCTAATCTCATGTCCAAACTTTAGACTATAAAGAACGTTCACATTTTCCAAACTAATGGAGTCAAAACTTATCCAAACTTTACTCATTTGCATAGCAAATGTCAAAGCTAAAGGTTCCAAGTTTCAAGTGTTCCAAGTTTCAAGTATAAAACTAGTGAAATTCTCCAAGAATTACTCTAGTCAAAATGCTCCCTTTTTAAAAGTTCAAATTCATGGAAATCAAGGGCACAAGACTAGAGATTGAAGTCCATTTCTCAAGTATGAAAAGAGGTACCATTAACTAAGAAAGTTAAACAACCAAGAAAATGCATAAAGAGAGGTTTAATCCTGTGGAAACCAAGATTCAAAATGAAAGTTTAAAGTTCAAAGAGACCTTATATCCAACCATGAAATTAAACTTAAAACGGACTAATAATCTCAAAGGAAGGTTGAAAGTGCTTAAAAGAGTCCTTTGTTTGAAACCAGGAAATTTCTAGCTTGGTGCGACACTACTTGGAAAAATTATATCTCGAGTTCCGTAAGTCAAAAAATTGGAAACTTTATACTGTTGGAAACTATATTCAAAGTACTAAAACTTTCCAGAAGACACTTCTCCTGGATTCAAATCAGAAAGCATTCAAATCTCAGCTCAAACTTACTGTTTTATTAAAACAGGGCAGAAACAGTCTTGATTTTTCAGTAAAATTTGAAAATTCGGCAAAATTCACAGGAATTGAATTAGCCTTTGAAATTTATAACACAGCAAGAAATTCAAGTCAAGTTTCAAACACAACAAGCAGAACTCAGTTTGGATTCTCCAACACCAATATACAATGGTTTTAAAAAGACTGGTTTTCGCAACCTGTTTCGCGGATTCTTAGTCATAAAGCTTTGGCACAGTTTCTAAATCAGGCTATAACTAATGCTACACAAGTCAAAATTGGAAATGGTTTATAGCATTGAAAACTAAATTCAAAATGCTACAAATCATCAGAAGAAATCGTGTTCAAACTCTTTTCACAAGAGGGACGAAATTGAGTCACAAGATGCAGCTGTATAATTTTCTCGGTTAAACAGGTGATGCAAATCAATCCACTTTGCCGGTTCGCTACAGCTCACTCAAAATAAATTAGCAGGGGAATTTTATACCATTGAAAAGCTCTTGGTGTCTAGTTCCAAATGCCGCAAACGGCACTTGATTTTGACTTTTGTACAAAGATTTATGAGTAGTCATAGAGCCCCTGATCGGCTGGCCTGGGCAACTTTTCCAGTTTTCTTTCTTTTCTCAAAACTCAAGTTTTACCCAAAACAATTGAAACAATTTTTGAGAGATAATTTTTACCCATACAATACAACATGCAAAAAGCATTGCAGCCATTTGAGCAACAAAATTTGAAATTAAAGGAAGGAAACAAGACAGCCAAATTCGGTCAGCCCTTTCCCCTTCATTTTCAAGTTCCTCTAACCTTTTGGCATTTTAATCACAACTGAAGCTACACTTATCAGATTAAGATAAATCTTATGGAGTTTCAAAGCTAAGACATAGGCCTACATTTATTATGCGGACCTCCAAAGCCAAATCATGCATTTTCATGGTCAAAAATTGAAATTTCAGAGAAAACAGAAAGCTGTCAGTTAAACAGGGCATTTGGACAGTTAGGGTTATTTTAGTCATTTCACAAGCTACAATGCTCCGATTGAGCTGAAATGTTTTGGGTAGAAAGTTAACTCAAATCCCAACAACTTTTGTGTTTTGAGGAAGAACTGTTTTGGCTTTTATCATGGACGAATATGCAGTTCAAATAGTGAGTGCAAATCTAGAATAAAACTGGCAGCAAAGAAATAATTGGGAAACAAGAGATGTCTTCAACAAAACCTAACTTCCATGGCTCAAATCCAACTTTCAAGCCAACAACCAAGCTATAATCCACAAGAATACAATCAAACAAGCAAGAATCCTCAAGTCCTTTACCTAAAAGTTCACCTCAAGGCCACTATCTAGGATATAAAGCAAGAAACAAGGGTTTTCCTCAAGTCCTCTAGCTTAGGTTTTGGTTAAGGTTTCCAAATCCAAGTAACAACCACTAACCATTACTAATCTTTGAAAAATTAAAAATCAAAGGGAGTAAAATTTGTTACCTCTTGAAGGTTTCTTGAATCCTAGTTGAAGGCAAGATTTTTCACCAACACTCCATCAAAAACCACCACAAGATAGCACCTTTTCTCTAGCTAAAGCAATATCCAAAGGTCTTGAGGGTTGGGTGTGGATCTTTGAGAAAGATTAAGGCCAAAGGTTGAAGCTTTTTCTTCCTCCTTTTGAGCTCCCAAATTCGGCCAAGGTAGAGAGAGAGTGTGAGGAAGTTGAAGTTTTTGATTTGTGGTAAAAAGGTAAGAAGAAATGTAGCTTTTTGTTAGGTGAGAAAGTCAACTTTGACTAGTGGGGTAATATTGTCATGCACTATCAATATCCTTATTGTTTGCTACACTTAAATACTAATCCTCCAAGATAATTCCTGTAGCACTACAATTACTTATTGTTACTAGTCTAAAATCAATTCTCCAAATCTCCGATTAGTCGTGCCGGCGCGACTTTTGAAAAAATTTTGGCACATAAACGATAAAAGTATAATTTAAAAAAAATCATGCTAAAATAATAAAATTAAATAACACCAATGCAAATCATTTTAAAATAATTAAAAATTAAAAATAAAAATACGAGTCCTCATATTCAACACCACCTTGCCACCGTGAGATAACAACCTTATAGTCCAATGATTTAGCCTCTTGCGCATCTTATGCAAAATACCATAAAAAAGACCACATGTTGCTCTGCCAGTTGAAATTGGTGCTCCTAAATATATGAAAGGGTAGCCTTGTCGTTGGAAGTTCAGTGAAAGAGACACTAAGTTAGCTTGAGTAGTTGTAGCACTAGAGGATAGATAAAAGGAACTCTTATGAGCATTAATGTTTTGCCGGAAATATGCCTGATATACTTCCAAAAAATCCCTATAGCACCTAAACAATCCTGCAAACACCGAGCAAAGATGATAGTATTATCCGCAAAAGCCAAATAAGGAATACGATCCCCGGATGTCACATAAAACCTTCTTTCATCTTGTAGGAAAAGATGATGAATTCCTCAGCCAAGAAATTCAGTGACCAGGAGAAATAGACCCGGTGATAGCGGATCCCCTTGTTGTACCCCTCGCAAGGATCGAAAACATCCGGTTGGCTCTCCATTAACAAGCACAGAAAATCAATTGTTACTAAAAGTGCAAAAAAATAGATCGACCACCCTCTACTGAAAGCCAAAACTCTGCATCATGAACAACAAAAAATTCCACTCAACTCGATCATATGCTTTCTCTATATCCAGTTTCAAAATCACATTAGAGTTCTTTAAATGTCTATCAAGATCTCCAACTATCTCCTCAGTTAACAAAATGTTCTCATCAATTCCTCTACTCGGGAAAAAGCCAGTTTGCCAGGGGGAGATTGTCGCGCCCCATTTTTTGAGGTGTGAAAGTAGTGTGTAGGATATGTATGTGAACGTGTGTGAAAGTGAAAATAAAAGGCCGTGGGATTGTGAAATGTGACGGTTTGGCCAAACAAAGGGTTTTAGATAGAAAAGGAGTCACCACTTGGTATAGAGTTAGGGTGTACCAAGTCACCCAAAAAATGATTTTGTTTTTGGAAAGAAAAGTAAACAAACCCTTTTTAAAGAATTTTTTAAATCTACGTAACCAAAGAAAGGGATCGGGGGTCACATTTGATAAGGGAGAAGGCAAAGGCAAAGCCTAAAGCACTCCCTTGCCCTAGCCAAAACTAGTTGTGTGACTTAACCCTTCTTTTCCTAATTTTTCTACCCAAAGTACGTGTTGCATGTTGGATATGACTAATGGATGCGAAAAAGAGAAAAATGCAATCCTAAATCTAAAATGTCTCTTATGAGACTTTTTGGTCCCAATCACATGAGTTGTGATGGCCAATAAGGAAAACTCTCATAGAGGTCACGGGTAGTGCAAATGAAGACTCAAATATGAGTGCAAGTGTGAAAATGTAAGAAGAATGCAAAATAAAATAAAAATAAGAATACAAATGTAAGTGCAAGTGTGCAAATGTAAGAAAAGTGCATGTGTGCCAATTGAGCAAATAAAGGTGTTTGTGTGCAAGTGGAGGAAAATATGGTATAATAGTAATAAATTCATATAAGTGCAACTGGGTGCAATTTGTGAGGTAGAAAATAAATAAGTGATAGGAAAAGAAAAATGTGCAAACATGGCATGTGGATTGAGAAAAAATATTAGTGAGAGAATGTGGATAAAGAAGGTGAGGAAGTGATATGATAAAAATGAGAGTGTATGAACCTAGAGGAATGCATCAAGTCGAGTACGGGAATGACTCCTAACTTCACGATTTTAATTTTCCCTTTGATTAGAAGGAAGAACTAGCGTGCTAAGGCTATTTTGCAGCCACACTCGCTCGTTTCCCTTACTGAAAGGGAACTCTCAAGCAAATGTACCCTATAACTAGCATGAAGATGCAAAAACCTAAAATGAAGGGAAAAGATTTGGAGGAGCATGCCAAATGCTAGAAAACTAAGAAAAATGCATGGAATGTAGTGAGACATACAAAAAATACACTAGCGAGAGGGACAGACCTAATGGGTCTAGCATTGGATTAGCCCTTCACTAAATGCTTTATCACAAGCGTTGGACTTGTGAGGATCAAAAGGGAAAACCATGACTAGCATTGGACTAGCCATGGTATACGCATTCATCCATCACATTCATCTACGATTATAGAAAGCAAGTAGACATGCCAATCACTTATAAACACGTAGCACATAACACTTAGCATGTTCGACTAAATGCAAGAGGCTAATAAAGCAAATTAACACGTAGCAACAAAAGCAAGCTGTAGACACCAAATTTTAGTGTAATTGCATTTACTTTTTATTTTTTTTAGTTTTTATTCGTCGTGTTAGTTTTATTCGCTTTTTAGTTTTTAGTTTTTTAGTTTTTTTAGTTTATTATTATTTTTAAGTTCCTTAGCATAGAATTTCTCGAAAAGAAAAGAAAAAGCATTCACAAAATATGCTTTAGTTGTTTTGATTTAAATTCCATGTTTTCTTGAAGGAAAAAAGAAAGAAAAAAAGATGAAAAAAAAGATTGAAAAATGGCAACTTGGTTTTAGTTTGTTTATTTTGATGTGATGTTACTTAAATTGTTGTTTATTATTATTATTATTACTTAATTTTATTATCAATTTTGTTAAATTACATTTCACAAAAAAAAAAAAAAAAAAAAGTGCCGCGACATGCAAAGCTGCGTTTTTCCGTAGCTTGCAAAGAAGATTGCAGCAGGGCCTTGAGGGCAATATTGAGCTATAAAGGGCCAGGTGTCTAGGACACCTCAGAGGGGGAAATTCTAGAAGGGAGATAGCTAGGGTTGGCCGAAAAAGGGGAGAGAAATCTGAGGGTTGGGCTGGCGGCGGAGGAAGAAAACAAGAGAAAGTGGAAAAGAAAGAAACCAAGGAGAAAAATAGAGAGGGGGAGGAAAAGGAGTTGGCGGCTGCATAAGGGATAGAAAAGCCGAGAAAAAGAAAGCAACGGAGAGAAAAAAGAAACGCAGCCAAGGGAGAAAACGGAGAGGGAAGCTCGGCTGAAGAAAAACAGAGGATAACAACTGATGAAGGTTGGACGGCTAGGAAACAGAAACCAGCGAGGAAGGTAATGACGGCTGAGTGAGAGTAGAAAAATCTGGGGGACAGACAGCAAGGAAACAAGAGAGGGAGAGAGACAGCAGAAAAACACAACAAGAACAGAGAGAAATTTGAGAGAGAGGAGGAAGGAAAAATTGTAGGAAATTTCGTCACCGGGCTGACGAATCAGTCTTCTTTCTCGTTCATTTTTTGATCTCTATAGTGCATAGTTTGAGGTGGTTTTTCTTTCTGCACCTTCCCTGAACATCTGGGACCAAGTTTTATTGAAAGATCCTCCTGTAAAAACACCTCTAACGTGGCCGAATTGGAGCTCAAAATTGTGGGTTCCCCAACGCTGCGCGTTCCTGCCGCAAAACTTTCTCCAAGCCTCGTTCCAAAATCTGGTGCAATTTCTTGGAGTATCTTCACCTTCATTTTGCTTTACAAAGGTTCTGAGGTAACCATCACTTCTCCCTTTTGTTGCTTAAACACCATTTTATGGGAATCCAAGTGCATAAGATGTGATCTTGAGTTGTTTTTGCTGCGGTTGATGTTTGATAGCCATGACTGTTTTTTTCCTATCCGTTGAATCTTCATGAACACTAGTTAAACATTGGCCTTTGAGCCATATGCTGCGTTTTATTGGTCTTTGACATGTTTAAGAGAGGAAAACGAAAGAGTAATGTGCTAATCTTACAACTTTGCATCAAGAATCTTCATTTTTATTCCTTGTCGTCTTGCCGATAGCTGGTTTGAAACCTGGGATTGCATGATCTTGCGATGGGTTTCGAATTATGTGTTTAAATCACTGTAATGTTTATCTCTATCTCTGCAAGCTATGTAACTCATGATCTGAAACCAGTTTTGAGGATTTGTTTGGAATATGCAAACGGAAGTATTCTGTTTCTTTATTGCTTGCAAATCCGAGAAGAAAAGGAGGAAAGGGGGGAGATTTTGAGCTTTAATCTCATGTTTTTGTGCTGTTTCTCTGTTGGATTGTGATTCTTGTGGGGTTCTAGTTGATAAGGTCATGGATTCCATTTGAGTTTGCTCGAATATTTGTGTTTGTTAAGCTGCTAAGAAGATTGCAGCAAGAAAGCTTTCAAATTTGCAGAAACGTAGAAGAAAGTTTCTAGGAAAGCTTGCATGGGAACTTTCAACAATTGCATTTGAACCCCCTCAAGTTTCCCCTTATCTTGCTATGGCCCAATTATGTTTAATTGTTGGCAATTAGGTCCTAAGGTAGTTGCAATTTGAATCGTTATTTGGCCTTTTGTTATTTTTAGGATCTTTGAAGTTCTTGAATGTTTCAATTGGCCTTGATTGATTGATTAATGGTTGCTATTGGGTCCTAAAATGCAAGTTAAACCACTTTTTGATCATTACTTGACCTTTCCTTTGCCTTTGGACCCTTGAAGCTTCATAATGTTTAATCGGACTTGAGAGTTTGTTAATGTTTGCAAATGAGTCATTAGGAGTGTTTACTTTAGGACTTGGTTTGTAATCACTTTTTCTTGGTAACCGTGCTTTATTTGATTGCATCTTGAGATGATTTTGATGATCGATGGATCTAACTAGTTTTGTTTGATTATAATTTTTCTATTAAATTGGTGCATTAATCTTTTGTTTTGATGGTTTTAGCCCAAGTTATCCCTTTCTTTGGTGACTATAACCCAAGTTAAGTGTTGTCCACCTTATTAGCACCACAAAAAGGGGTGGTATAATTTCTTTTATCCTTTTTTGTCTCTCCTATGTGATCCAACGTGCTAAGTGAGAATTGCATGTCTAATTTACTTTCCTTGCCTTTCTTTAGTTCCTTTATTTTATTTACTCTTGCTTTTATTAAGTTATTCTTTTAATGGGGTATGTGTACACCTCTTGGCTTGTAATAGATAGGGCTTGGAGAGCATTGGATGAAGACCTACTGAAGACGTGTGCCTAGCTAGCAAATGTAATAGGTTCATTAGTTTGGTTGCTTGCTTTTGTTGCTATGTGTTAATTTGCTTTATTATGCTATTGCATTTAGTCGAGCATGCTAAGTGTTATGTGCTACGTGTTTGGCATATCTACTTGCTTTCTATAGTCGTAGATGAATGTGATGGATGAATGTACGTCACCACACTAGTCCAATGCTAGTTGTGGCTCACTAGTCCAACGCTAGTAGGAATTCATAGAAAGGGCTAGTCCAATGCTAGACCCAATAGGCCGTCCCTCTTTCGTTAGTGCATACTTGCATGTTCACTACATTTCATGCATTTTTCTTAGTTTTTATCATTTGGCATGCTCCTCCAATCCTTTTCCCCTCATTTTAGGCTTTTTGCATCTTCATGCTAGTTATAGGGTACATTTGCTTGAGAGTCCCCTTTCTATAAGGGAAACGAGCGAGTTTGGCTACAAAATAGCCTTAGCACGCTAGTTCTTTCTTCTAATCCAAGGGAAAATCAAAGTCGTAAAGTTAGGAGTTCTTCCCGTGCCCGACCTGATGCATTCCCTTAGGGTCATACACTTGCATTCTTTTTATATCACCTCCTCACTCTTTTAGCCACATTTTCTCACTACTTAGATTTTTCTCAATCCATTTTCTCACCACCTTTTTCCTATCCCTCATTTATTTTTCTACCTCACAAATGGCACTCAAATTGCATTTATACGTATCTAATATCCTATTTTCATTCATTTGCACACACAAACACCTTTTCTCACACTTGCACACTTACACTTGAGTCCTCACTTGCATTAATCACGACTTCCATGAGAGCTATCCTTATTGGCCACCACAATTCATGTGGTTGGGACCTAAAAGCCTCATGAGAAACATTTTAGGTTTAGGATTGCATTTTTCTTTCCTTTTCGCATCCATTAGTCATATCCAACATGCGACACATATTTTGGGTGAAAAAATTAGGAAAAGTGGGGTTAAGTCACGCAACTAGCTTTGGCTAGGGTAAGGGAGTGCCTTAGGCTCCGCCTTTGCCTTCTCCCTTACCAAATGTGACCCCCGATTCCTTTCTTTGGTTGCGTAAACCTAAAAGTTCTTTAAAAGGGTTTGCTTACTTTTTCTTTCAAAAAACAAAACAAAAATCATTTTTGGGTGACTTGGTACACCCTAACTCTATACCAAGTGGCGACTCCATTTATTCATCCAAAACCCTTTTTGAACTTTATTTGGCCAAACCGTCGCATTTCACAATCCCACAGCCTTTATTTTCACTTTCACACGTTCACATACACATCTCACACACCACACACACCAATTTCAAAAGTGGGGCGCGACACTTGGCGACTCCACTGGGGACTTCCTAAGTGGGTCCAAACATTTGATTTAGCTATTCTTTTCCTTTTTCTACCCTTTTTCTGTGTAGCATTTGGATATTAGGGTTGCATTTTCCATTTTAGAACCTTTTGCCTCGAGCGCGTATCAAACTATTCCCTCACTCACGTATGTATGATTGGTTGTTTGGATGTATGTTGTACTTGTTTTATCTCGCGCTTTGCATTGCATTTGGGTGGGGGACATACCCTAGAGTCTCGTGTTGGTTCTTGATCCCTCCCCTCCAAACGAGCACCAGCATACGTGCATACGCTTTAATTTTTCACCCCTCATTTATTTTCCTTATAGTGGCTTGTCACGCCACTCCACCCTATTAGGATTTTAGGCGACTCACTTGGACTTGTGATCGCGACACGATGTGTGCGTAGCATGATCCGAGGGGTCACTCAATCTTCCATTTTAAACTTTGGGTTCATAGCCTTTAGCTTTTAGTCGAAGGTTGAGGATTTTTTATAGATTCACTCAAACACGTAGCCGTGACACGATGTGTGCGTAGCGGTGTTTGGAAAATCGCTCGAGCCACCGACAAAGAACCTTGGGATTGATGACCCTTGGTTTCCAAGTCTGAAGGCTCGGGGACCTAAAACCTATCGAATCTAGATGCATTAGTGAGCTCCAGCCTCATGCATCCATGATAGTTTACCTAGGGTAGAGTCTGTCTTCCCTATTAGGGACACTATTCACGAGGGGAGGGATCCAACCCCTTTTTCCCTTTTATTGCTTTGTATTGATTTTATTGCTTTATCTCGTTGCTACAATGTGTTATGTGTATTTATCTGGCTGAACTAACTTTTCTTGGTTTTGTGTCCCCATTGCATTCACAAACCCTAGCAAATAAGAGGTCTGGCATGACCTTCTTTTAGAGCCTACCCTTGTAGATAAGTTATTGCACGTTTAAAGATTTTGGTATATTGCATTCATAGATTAATAATTGCATATTATTTTAGGCCTACCCTGGCAAATAAAGGGTCCCTTAGGCCATATTTTATTTCAAACTGCATGTTTTACTGCTTTAACAAAATGGCATCGTGCATAAACCCGAGAAAGGGAATGCCATTTAGGCGATCCCGTGCTAGGAATAAACCACCCTGTGTCTCGGATATATAATCCAATGAGACTTGCACGTTTATATTTTGTACCATCCAAAGGGGTAGAGCACGAGGTAAGGTAGGATCCGATCATTTTCAAGAGCGTTCTTTGGAATATGGGCGTCTAATAATCACTTTTTGGCCATTTTATCAAAATTGGTAAAAATCCCTGGCATAAAGGACATTAATTGGAACAAATTCACAAATGATTCCTCATTGTTGAGACGATAAATATATTAAGGCCAAATTTTGATTTTAGGAGGCTCATAGACTAATGCATCGCAATAAGCCGTCAATTCCATTCAGTCCATTGGATCATTTTATTCGTCAATTTCATCCAGTCCATTGGATCATTTTATTCGTCAATTTCATCCCGTCCATTTAATCAATTTGTTCATTTTAGGGCAATCTAGTCGATTTTTTGAATAAATCATCAATTTCATTCAATTCATTTGATTAGTTAGGGCAATTTTGTTGATTTTCGATAAATCATCAATTTCGTCCGATTCATTTGACCAATTTACCCTTTTAGGGCGATCTGGTCAATTTTGAATAAATTCTCGATTTCATTCAATTCATTTGACCAATTTCATTTTTTAGGATGATCCGGTCCAATTTGAATAAAATTCTCAATTTCATTCGATCGAGTTCCTTTTTTAGGATGATTCGGTCAATTTTGAATAAGTTATTAAATTTTACTCAATTCATTTGACATGTTTCCCCTTTTTAGGATAATTCGGTCGATTTTAAATAAATTATCAATTTCATTCAACCCGTTTGATCAATTAGAGTTTCAATGTTGAATTTCAAATTGGGAAATCTAGTCGATTTTGAGAAAAACCATCCATTGCATTTAGCCGTTTGATCAGTTGGAGTTTTGACCCATGCTTCACTGAGAAAATTTGTCAATGAATTCCAATCTCTTCGATAGGAAGTTCGTCAAGGTCAAACCCGTGCATTTGTGATCAATTCATTCGGACATTGTCCTTATTTTGACAAATGTCTTTCGTCTCTCCAATTGACCAAATTCTTCAAAATTATTTTTCACTCAATGAGTTGATCGGATCCATCAGGTATTGTATAGTGCATGCTCTGGAGGATTGCATTTTCATACTAGGCCTACCCTTGGCATAAAAGAGTTCTCCCATAGGACATGCATACCAATTTTATATTCTTATTTACTAACTCAGGGTATTTTTCTTTTGTTTTCCTCCTCCCCTGCATTCATAAAAAAAAAAAGCTTTAATAAGGTGAAAATATTTTTCTATATCTGATGATAATTTGGATCTAACAAAGTGTCAAAATTGCAAGTATTGTGTGATTTTTGGGCAGATCCTGCAATGAAAACATATATGATCTATCTGGAAGCTCTACGCTAAAACCTTTGAGAGATTTTGTAATTGTTTTCCAAAGGAAAATTCTGTTTATTTGATTTGTTAGTACATTTTGTTCCAAAAGAAAAGGAGACAAAAGTGTATATGTTGAGTTCTTTACGAGTTTCTCTCTTCTCATTTGTATCATAATTGAATGAGAAATTTTGTTTCAAACTTTTTCAGCAATAAAATTTTTGGATAATTATTGTTTTGTGTATATTTATGTACATTTCATTCTTTATTCTTATTCATTGGAGATTTCATGATGAATTTTGAAAAATAAGACCCAATTTGAGATTTTTCAACCTATAGCCTGAATTTCACAAGTGTATACTCTCTAAAATCCTCATGTACACTAGATTGGTGATCCGAGTTATACAGTAAGAGCGTTCAGAAAAAGGGGTGAACGGTCACTCAAAAGGCCCAAGCAGATGCCTTTTCTCCTTCATTTAACCCCAAAATCAAATCAGTCACATTGATTGATAAATTACAAATTGGGACAATCTTTGCTTGAAAGTGTCCACTGTATCTAATTATATTCAATTCACATCTAAGTGAAAGCAAAAATGTGTCTCGTTCTTGTTTATTTTGAAAATTTGGAATGATACTTCAAGCGTTCATTTCTCTACCCATACAGATTTTATCATTCGCTCTCCCATTTGAGCTTTTGAAAGAATGATTTCGTTTCAAATAAGAGCCTATCCTACATTGGAAAATTTTCAAATATCAAAAGGGAATGAATTTTTAATGAGCAATTCGTTACTTTGGTTGTCATGAGGTGTAAGAATGATGCTTTGGCTATCGTTTCTACAACTTAAACACTACTTTATCCCTTGCATCCGCATTTGAGCTAAAAATTGGTGGTTCTTTTCGAGTGCACATATGATCGCCTCCCACATTGGGGAAGGAGATTGGGGAATTTTGAAAAAGAAAAAAAAGAAAAAAGGGAAAAGCAAAAATGCTAGAATAAGGAGGGAACCGCAAGTTGGGGAAATTTGATTCCACTTGGGGTCCAATTTTGAAAAAAAAGAAAGAAAAGGAAGAGTTTTGTCCGCATGGATCGCCTATGTTTCACAAATATGGATGAACAAGGGTCTTCCTCAGTCAGTTAATTCAGATACATGCCAGAAATTTCGCATTAATGAAAGTTTCCTCTCAGAATTATTGTAAGGAACGGAATAAAAGTCAGGCCCTCTTCTTTTCCGATCAAGCATTCTATCCCTAGTTATCCCTTTTGAGCCTTCATAATAAAATACTTCATTTGGCAACCCCTGAGAATCGCAAACCCCACACTGGGGCAAGTTTGAGTTGAAAAGGAAAATTTCAAAAAGTGAAAATTTGACACTGCAACAAAATCAAAAGGAAAAGAGAAAAGAGAACCTCAGTTCAAAAATAAACTGGGGCAAATTTTGTGAAAGTTCAAAAATGGCAGAAAGCCGAAAAATCAAAAGAAGAAAGAAAATGAAAGAGAAAAAGCCTCAATTGAGCATAAACTCTGGGGCAAGTCTTGATTTAACCCTAAAATAGGGTTGACACAACAATGCGATCTCAGATTACTTAAACCACTCTTGAAATCTGCCTTCAAGCCTTAACTTTTCTAAACACCCCACCAGACCCCATTACAAAAGCCGAAAGTCCTGACTTCTGTTCTTTGCAATAGCCCTGTCAAGAAAATTTCTGATGCCGAAAATTTTAACTGTATTTCTGAATTGCTTGGGTATGGGGTTGACACTACTCATCATGAGAAAACCCACCAGGTCGAGGAAAAGGAAGAAAAGAAGTAAAAGCAAAGCAAGAAAAGTAAATGCAAGAAAATGCAGAAAAAAAAATTTTGACGCTGAAGTCCCTGGTGAATAATAAGAAAAATGCAAACAAAGTCTAAGATCTTTGAGTTCAAAATAGGAGCAATTTTGGAAAATGCGATCTTCAGTGCAATGTCCTTGACAATTTTATTCCTTTAACTATCGCTTTCAAGCCACATTACAAGCTCATAAAGTCCATCGCTGACTTATTCTTCATGACAACTCGAGGTGGGGATTATGCTCATAAAAATCTATCAATCATTTGTGATCATAAGGGTATAACCACTTTGCATATATTTAGCTATCGTTTCTACCTATATGTTGCAAGCTTAAAACTTATGTGTTGACTAAGTTTTCTTAACAAATGAGGGTGACAAACCATTTGCTTTCACTAAGATGTGATATTGAATGGGTTAGATACGATTTGGGAGTAAGAATGAGACAGATTCTGACCTCCCATTTCCTTAGCCATTTCAAAAATAAAGTCACTTGATTGGTCCTGAAAGATGAGCCAACAAGGAATGGTGACCCATTACCCAAAGCATTGATGCTAAAGTGGGGAAGAAATCTTTGGTAATTTGGCATTATTTTGAGAAATTCATCACGAAATTTGCTATATGAGTTTAAGCAAGACATTCAATTTTCTTCACATGATATGTTAGGAAAAGCAATTGCTTACTTTGTTCAAATTATTGGAGAGTCATTCAAACAAATTTTTGCAATTAAAAAGGCCCACGCTGGGGCAAATTTTCATGTGGGAGATTTTGCAAAATAGCCCACACTGGGGCAAAATTTTTTGTAATACATTTGAGGATGTCAAAACCAATCACGTTGCTCTTTTCAAATAAAAAATTTGAATGCATGTCATACTTTGGTAAGCCCTCTGTGCAGGTATTTATGGTTGAAATCGACGAAAAGCATCCAGTGAAGCGGAAGGCCGATACTGCAAAAAGAAGCAAGAAGAAGGAGGAAAAATGGACCCGACACTGGGACAAATTATTTTGGAAAGATTCTCAAAAGTCAAAAGAAAAGCAAAAACAAAAGAAAAGATCATCAATCAAAAATCAAATCAAGTTTCATTACGGCAAGCTCGGGTTTAATCACACTGTCCAGTTGTCAAAGTATTTCATTTTCACAGCTACTGGAGCGTAGGTTTGTCCTGCCAGTAAGCATTTCATTTACATCGCTAATGGAAGCGTGGGTTTGTCCCGCCAGTAAGTATTCCATTTACATCGCTACTGGAACGTGGGTTTGCCCCGCCAGTAAGCATTCCATTTACTTCGCTACTGGAGCGTGGTTTTGTTCCGCCAGTAAGCACTTTATTTACATTTCTGTCTCGGATCAATCCCGATTTTAAATTTCTGTCTCGGATCAGTCCCGATTTTAAATTTCTGTCTTTGGTCAGTCCCGATTTTAATTTTCTGTCTCGAGTCAGTTCCGATTTTAAAATTCTGTCTCGGGTCAATCCCGATTTTAAATTTCTGTCTCGGATCAGTCCCATGATTTTATGTTTATTCGGGTCAGTCCCATGAGTCTAAGTTTTATTCGGGTCAGTCCCATGATTTTATGTTTATTCGGGTCAGTCCCATGATTTTAAAGCTTATTCGAGGCAGTCCCATGATTTAAAGCTTATTCGGGTCAGTCCCATGATTTAAAACTTGTTCGGGTCAGTCCCATGATTTTAAATTTTGTTCGGGTCAGTCCCATGATTTTAAATTTTATTCGGGCCAGTCCCATGATTTTAAGTTTTATCCGGGTCAGTCCCATGATTTTAAATTTTCAGTTTCGGGTCAATTCCGATTTTAAATTTCTTATTTGGGTCAGTCCCATTTCAAAAATTTTTGTCAAAAGGGGTCAGTCCCCATCGTTCGAGTCATTCATAGCCGAATCACAGGTAAGTATTTGGTGTCTACTTTTTTGTCTCAAGTTTTTTCAAAACTCAGACAAAGAGGGGCAAACTGTAGACACCAAATTTTAGTGTAATTGCATTTACTTTTTATTTTTTTTTAGTTTTTATTCGTCGTGTTAGTTTTATTCGCTTTTTAGTTTTTAGTTTTTTAGTTTTTTTTAGTTTATTATTATTTTTAAGTTCCTTAGCATAGAATTTCTCGAAAAGAAAAGAAAAAGCATTCAAAAATTATGCTTTAGTTGTTTTGATTTAAATTCCATGTTTTCTTGAAGGAAAAAAGAAAGAAAAAAAGATGAAAAAAAGATTGAAAAATGGCAACTTGGTTTTAGTTTGTTTATTTTGATGTGATGTTACTTAAATTGTTGTTTATTATTATTATTATTACTTAATTTTATTATCAATTTTGTTAAATTACATTTCACAAAAAAAAAAAAAAGTGCCGCGACATGCAAAGCTGCGTTTTTCCGTAGCTTGCAAAGAAGATTGCAGCAGGGCCTTGAGGGCAATATTGAGCTATAAAGGGCCAGGTGTCTAGGACACCTCAGAGGGGGAAATTCTAGAAGGGAGATAGCTAGGGTTGGCCGAAAAAGGGGAGAGAAATCTGAGGGTTGGGCTGGCGGCGGAGGAAGAAAACAAGAGAAAGTGGAAAAGAAAGAAACCAAGGAGAAAAATAGAGAGGGGGAGGAAAAGGGGTTGGCGGCTGCATAAGGGATAGAAAAGCCGAGAAAAAGAAAGCAACGGAGAGAAAAAAGAAACGCAGCCAAGGGAGAAAATGGAGAGGGAAGCTCGGCTGAAGAAAAACAGAGGATAACAACTGATGAAGGCTGGACGGCTAGAAAACAGAAACCAGCGAGGAAGGTAATGACGGCTGAGTGAGAGTAGAAAAATCTGGGGGACAGACAGCAAGGAAACAAGAGAGGGAGAGAGACAGCGGAAAAACACAACAAGAACAGAGAGAAATTTGAGAGAGAGGAGGAAGGAAAAATTGTAGGAAATTTCGTCACCGGGCTGACGAATCAGTCTTCTTTCTCGTTCATTTTTTGATCTCTATAGTGCTTAGTTTGAGGTGGTTTTTCTTTCTGCACCTTCCCTGAACATCTGGGACCAAGTTTTATTCAAAGATCCTCCTGTAAAAACACCTCTAACGTGGCCGAATTGGAGCTCAAAATCGTGGGTTCCCCAACGCTGCGCGTTCCTGCCGCAAAATTTTCTCCAAGCCTCGTTCCAAAATCTGGTGCAATTTCTTGGAGTATCTTCACCTTCATTTTGCTTTACAAAGGTTCTGAGCTAACCATCACTTCTCCCTTTTGTTGCTTAAACACCATTTTATGGGAATCCAAGTGCATAAGATGTGATCTTGAGTTGTTTTTGCTGCGGTTGATGTTTGATAGCCATGACTGTTTTTTTCCTATCCGTTGAATCTTCATGAACACTAGTTAAACATTGGCCTTTGAGCCATATGCTGCGTTTTATTGGTCTTTGACATGTTTAAGAGAGGAAAACGAAAGAGTAATGTGCTAATCTTACAACTTTGCATCAAGAATCTTCATTTTTATTCCTTGTCGTCTTGCCGATAGCTGGTTTGAAACCTGGGATTGCATGATCTTGCGATGGGTTTCGAATTATGTGTTTAAATCACTGTAATGTTTATCTCTATCTCTGCAAGCTATGTAACTCATGATCTGAAACCAGTTTTGAGGATTTGTTTGGAATATGCAAACGGAAGTATTCTGTTTCTTTTTTGCTTGCAAATTCGAGAAGAAAAGGAGGAAAGGGGGGGAGATTTTGAGCTTTAATCTCATGTTTTTGTGCTGTTTCTCTGTTGGATTGTGATTCTTGTGGGGTTCTAGTTGATAAGGTCATGGATTCCATTTGAGTTTGCTCGAAAATTTGAGTTTGTTAAGCTGCTAAGAAGATTGCAGCAAGAAAGCTTTCAAATTTGCAGAAACGTAGAAGAAAGTTTCTAGGAAAGCTTGCATGGGAACTTTCAACAATTGCATTTGAACCCCCTCAAGTTTCCCCTTATCTTGCTATGGCCCAATTATGTTTAATTGTTGGCAATTAGGTCCTAAGGTAGTTGCAATTTGAATCGTTATTTGGCCTTTTGTTATTTTTAGGATCTTTGAAGTTCTTGAATGTTTCAATTGGCCTTGATTGATTGATTAATGGTTGCTATTGGGTCCTAAAATGCAAGTTAAACCACTTTTTGACCATTACTTGACCTTTCCTTTGCCTTTGGACCCTTGAAGCTTCATAATATTTAATCGGACTTGAGAGTTTGTTAATGTTTGCAAATGAGTCATTAGGAGTGTTTACTTTAGGACTTGGTTGGTAATCGCTTTTTCTTGGTAACCGTGCTTTATTTGATTGCATCTTGAGATTATTTTGATGATCGATGGATCTAACTGGTTTTGTTTGATTATAATTTACTATTAAATTGGTGCATTAATCTTTTGTTTTGATGGTTTTAGCCCAAGTTATCCCTTTCTTTGGTGATTATAGCCCAAGTTAAGTGTTGTCCACCTTATTAGCACCACAAAAAGGGGTGGTATAATTTCTTTTATCCTTTTTTGTCTCTCCTATGTGATCCAACGTGCTAAGTGAGAATTGCATGTCTAATTTGCTTTCCTTGCCTTTCTTTAGTTCCTTTATTTTATTTACTCTTGCTTTTATTAAGTTATTCTTTTAATGGGGTATGTGTACACCTCTTGGCTTGTAATAGATAGGGCTTGGAGAGCATTGGATGAAGATCTACTGAAGACGTGTGCCTAGCTAGCAAATGTAATAGGTTCATTAGTTTGGTTGCTTGCTTTTGTTGCTATGTGTTAATTTGCTTTATTAGGCTATTGCATTTAGTCGAGCATGCTAAGTGTTATGTGCTACGTGTTTGGTATGTCTACTTGCTTTCTATAGTCGTAGATGAATGTGATGGATGAATGTAAGTCACCACACTAGTCCAATGCTAGTTGTGGCTCACTAATCCAACGCTAGTAGGAATTCATAGAAAGGGCTAGTCCAATGCTAGACCCAATAGGCCGTCCCTCTTTCGTTAGTGCATACTTGCATGTTCACTACATTTCATGCATTTTTCTTAGTTTTTATCATTTGGCATGCTCCTCCAATCCTTTTCCCCTCATTTTAGGCTTTTTGCATCTTCATGCTAGTTATAGGGTACATTTGCTTGAGAGTCCCTTTTCGATAAGGGAAACGAGCGAGTTTGGCTACAAAATAGCCTTAGCACGCTAGTTCTTCCTTCTAATCCAAGGGAAAATCTAACAGGTTATCGAAGCTTGTGCAATAATAAAACCTGCTCAAACTAAAGTTAATTTCTGTAGATAGTGGTAAGCAGGGTCGAATCCACAGGGACTGGGAGTAATTGTTTCTTTTCAAGTTCACAGTAACAAAGGGGGTGTTTTTGTGCAGAAGGTGACAATAAAAGAAGTTCAAATAAAATCTAAGAAACTACTAAAAATTAAATAACAAATTACTAAAATCAAATGAGTGATAATTAAAAATCTAGCCAAGAAATAACTTCAGCAATGGTGCACCTAATTGATCATCGAATCAAAGGCAATTCCAATTATTTATCAATAAATAGGTTATAACTACCAAACAAGCGATGGCAATCAACCCCTCCTTACTGTGTCGGTGATCAAGGTACACCCGTTAATCACTGCTCTAATTGAGAAATAATCCTAGGTACGCCCGTAGAATTTAATTTTCCAATTGCCTTACGTATTAGAGGAGCCCTATTCTAACCAAATAACGCACTACCAGGGTTATTTTAGATTAACCCGCGTATTTCCCTGACACAAATCTAATCATGCCAGTTGTCACTATTTTAGAGCAATTAAACAATTACGGATTTAACACCCTAATTGACAATAGATTATTAAATTAACTAATTATCCGGATCCAAGACAATCAATTAATTAAACAATCATAAGCACTACAATCAGGGAATATGCGAATATTAATAAATAAAAGAAAAAGGTAAAATTAAATCGATCTCACAATTTTTAGGCAAACCAGAGCCTCAGTTGTCCCTTGACTAGACAAAGGGGTTTAGCTCATTGCCGATGAGGAAAACCCATGTAAAATCAAAGCATCAGTCGCGGCCATAGTATAGAAATTTAGAAAACTTCAATTCAATCGAAGGAATAAAGCAAAGTAAGGTTACAAAGGATGATTTTGTCTTCAATGCTCCTGACCCACGTAGGAGGTAGCCACAAAAGATTCCAAGGAAAAGTCAAAAGCTCTCCACTACAAGACGAAGGAGACCCAACGGTCAAAGGAAAAGCTAAACTATAAAAATGAAAAAAACTAAGAGGGAAGCCAGCTCCCTACTGTGCGGCGGCTCCCCCAGGGGGAAGAAGAAGACTCTTTACTTCAGCCCTGCGTTCCTCCTTTTAATGCTGCCCTCTGTGAATTACCAAAAAAGACTTGTATCTCCTTATTCCAAAAATGCCCTCGATTGCCTGCTATGTGAACTCTTTCCCGATAACTGTCAAATTGGCCTTTATTGTGATATTTTTGTTCTACTCCCTGAAATAAATATAAATTACGAAAAGTGAGTAGAATCTAATAATTAATTCACATCAGGTCAAGTAATAGGGAGAATTAATAATAAAATAAATGATAAAATTGCAACCTATCAATTTCCCCCACACCTAAACCATGCTTGTCCTCAAGCATAAGAATAGTGAACAGATACCAAAATGTGATAATGGTCATTGCTCTATCTACCAAATTGCCCAGATACCAAGAAAAATAATAATCAAGCATCAATGATCAAGTCTAAGAAATATCACTTCGGTTAGCTTCTAAACCACAAACTCCTCTAATTTCAGGTTAACTAATATAAGAAAAAGGAATGACACACAACATTCATCAGCAAATGGTCCAACTATTAACCAAAATCTCAATATTAAATTCATAATTCGGCAAGCTGACTTTTATTACACACTAACACAACCTTCACTTTTTTTTCACATTTTTTTTCTACTTTTCTCTCTTTTTTTTTTTTTGATTCTTCTTTGTTTTTCAATAGTAACAAAAGACTTAATCGCTAGCCTTTTGAGCCTTTTGACGCGAACTCCAATATTGGCCAGATGAAGGAGCCCGGTTACTCAGCTTCTATCGCCACGTGACCACGTACTCATAGCAATTACTACTTTTTGACGCGAGAATCAACACTTTTAGGTGCAGATTCCCGGTTACTCAGTAGTAACTAATAGCGGAGTACAGTCAAATTTATTCATAGCTAAAAATCACAAAAACTTAATATAACACAAGAACCAAAAGAAAACTTGCATCAGCTAGCCTCATTTTCAAACATGGAGAACTAAGGTTAATAACCGGACCAATTCACATGAAAATGCCAATAATCATTCCTTATGCCTAGGAAAGTTAACCAAAAATTATAAGAGTAAAACAATCATCGATATTCACCAAAGAGATATTTTTGGAATCGATATTCACCAAAGAGATATTTTTGGACTCAACCACATTAACTTGATACCCTTTTTTTATTAAAATTGGCAATAGTAGAAATAGAGGCAATAATCCAATATCAAACCTTGGCATGCACTTACGAGCCAATCACTAAAAAGAAAAAAAATGAATGAAAGATACTAGCACCATAATTGCTCCCCCCACACCTAAATCTTACATTGTCCTCAATGGAGGGAATAAAGTAATGAAAGCGAAGAGAACAATGAAACTTCCCTGTTGAACAGCTAAGGGATAGGAGGGAACAGTGGAGGGAACAGTGGAGGGAAGCCGAGTTCTGAGACATCCTTGCTACTTAGCGGGTGATGTTCGTCATTCGCTCGTCTACGTTGTGAACCTGTGCTTGTAAGTGGCGCCACTCACCATTGACGCCAATTATCACCCCAAACAACAAAAGACAGAATATCCAACAAAGATAGCAACCACAAATGCACATTCATAGTCACTGGTGTTCTCCAACTCAACAATTAAAAACAAACACGGGCCACCTAGAATTTTAACAAATGCCCCCAGAAATTTCAACAAATGCTATAGCAGATCAAAGCAGTGGTAAAGCAATAGCCCCAAGTGTTAATCCAACAACAAGAAAGAGAACATGCCACCAACAGAGCAATATCAAAACAGATCAATTGCTAATAATGTCTCCCAATCATCAGGCAACTTCAGAAATAATTCGACCAGAATCCCAAAAGAAACCTCAACAAACTTAGCAATTAAAAGCAATGGTCAAAATATTTCCCAGCAATTCAATTAGATGCACCCAACTGGAGGAAGCAATGTAAATAGCATAAGAACGTCCCAATTTAACAAACAAGTGCAATATTTCAGCTTACCCAAAATTTCAACAAATGGCTCCAGTTGGCCAGTCAAAATCTCAATTCAAAATCAGCAATTTCAATGAAAACGGCTTAGATATTTGACACTACAAACGCAGCCAACCAAATAGAGGTGCCAAATTAAGGTTCAGTTACTCCACCAGTAGCAAATACCTCTCCCAGTGGCCGAATGAAGAAACTGGGGCGGTAGTGGCTAAGAAAAAGAGGCACGGCAGTGGAGGAGAGCTGGTGATAGTAGTGGACCGGGAGGAAGCGGAGCCGTGCGCAAGACAATGGAGCTGTGGAGGACGCGAGGGAAGGGCGGCGTCCGTGGGCTGGCCTTGGACGAGCTGGAACAGAGCGCGTGCGGCGCACTAGACCAGGCGGCTGCCCGACTGTGGGAACTTCAGCCGCTACGGCGGCGTGCGATGGAGTGAGCAACGGGCTGATCACTGGTGACGGCTGAGATGGGTGGAACGGCAAGGTTGGAGAGGAAGAACTGGTGGTGGCTGCGCTGGGACTGAGGAGCGGCGGACAGAGGGAAGAATGGTGGCGCGGCTGTGTGGATCGGGTGGAGGCACGGAGGAGCTGGAGGTGGGACGGAGGTGATGGGCCGCAGCGCGCGAAGGAGAGCCGCGCTCTGGCGTGCGGCGATGGGGTCGCGGGCAGCGTGAGCAGAGGGTAGCAGAGGAGAAGAAAGAAAGAAAAGAGAAAGAAAGAAGAAGAAAGAAGAGAAAGAAAAAAAAAGAAAGAAAGAAAAGAAGAAGAAAGAAAAGAAAGAAAAAAAAAAGAAAGAGTTTTTTTTTATTTTTTAGTATAGAAATTTAGAAACCTAGCTATGGTTGAAAATTTTTTTTTCTTTTTATTTTATTTTATTTTATTATTATTTTTTTTGAATCCTTACCTTTCCCGCGAACGTGACGCGGGCACGTCAAGAGGGCAAGAGAGCTCTCAGAAGTTTCTGATCGTGAGCTTCCTGCTCGTCATCACACGGGCGCGTCAAGAGGGCAAGAGAGCTCTCAGAAGTTTCTGTTCGTGATCTTCCTGCTCGTCATCACGCGGGCGCGTCATGACTGAAGGTCACCTACAAATCAGCAAAAACGAAAACTGAAACCCAAAATCAGTCGAATTCAAGAAAAACATATTTAAACTATTACACGAAATCAAACAAACAATTAAAAGAAACAATTGGGTTGTCTCCCAATGAGTGCCTTTCTTTAATGTGTTTGGCTAGACATTATCATATTTTGTTCATGGAGGATAAAATCGTGTGGCTCGTCTTAATGTTTCATCCTCTATATAGTCCTGATAGCCCTCGTAAATAGAATAATCCTTGAGCATACGAGTTACGGGCTTCCATGGACTAGTAAATGGTGCTAAACAAGTCAACGATAATTTGCATTCTCCATTCACTCCTCCATCACACGCATTCCTCGGTTTAAGATATTTTTTCATTGCCACTCTTAACTTATTCCTGTCATGAAATTTCAAATTTTCTGGTATAATAAAATCAATTTCAGTAACAGAAATTGAAAAATAGGAGTCAGAAAAATATTGATTAAGGAGTGGAGAAGATGCCACCGCATTTGGAGATTGTTCACTGGATTCATTCACTTGAATGGGTTACGGTTGGGGTTCCATTTCTTCCTTTTCGGCTTCTTTTTCAACTGCATCTGTAGATTTCTCATTTTGACACTCTTGCGTCTCCTCATCACTAGTCAAGCAAGTTGCACTCTCATTTTCTTCTAGATCAACAATGGTTTTCGAGGGCAATTCTTCCATTTGAGAAGCCCATCGATTTATTCTGGATGTCAATAGACATAGTTGATCTGCCAGATAACTCATTGCATCCTTCATCATCTCATTCCTCATTTGTGTCTCCTGTTGGAATCGGTATGTATTAATAAATAATTCACCCAATTCCTGAAAAGACATACCTGACATGGACGATGGTTGTTGAGACTCTTGCTGTTGAAAATCCATTGGCCCGGTCGCATAATCAAAATTGGAATTATCCCACCATCCTTGATCATACCCGTTTGAATAAGGGTCATACTGCGTTTGATATTGGGGTGGAAAATCTCCAAAAGTATCAATTGGAGCACTTAGATTATCTTGAAATGCGGGACATGTGTCAGTTGAATAACCTGAGTCAAAATAAGTTCCACAATTTGCAACAGCCCATTGATCATTAGGAAAAACATGAGTCTCATAACCCCATTCAGGAACAAAATCCAGTCTATCATCAAAATTCAGAATGTTAGCAGCCATAAACTATATAGAATAAAAAAAATGAAAACAAGTTGAACTAAAAAAGAAACAAATAACTAGCGCCAGTCCCCGGCAACGGCGCCAAAAATTGACAGGTTATCGAAACCTGTGCAATAATAAAACCTGCTCAAACTAAATTTAATTTCTGTAGATAGTGGTAAGCAGGGTCGAATCCACAGGGACTGGGAGTAATTGTTTCTTTTCAAGTTCACAGTAACAAAGGGGGTGTTTTTGTGCAGAAGGTGACAATAAAAGAAATTCAAATAAAATCTAAGAAACTACTAAAAATTAAATAACAAATTACTAAAATCAAATGAGTGATAATTAAAAATCTAGCCAAGAAATAACTTCAGCAATGGTGCACCTAATTGATCATCGAAACAAAGGCAATTCCAATTATTTATCAATAAATAGGTTATAACTACCAAACAAGCGATGGCAATCAACCCCTCCTTACTGTGTCGGTGATCAAGGTACGCCCGTTAATCACTGCTCTAATTGAGAAATAATCCTAGGTACGCCCGTAGAATTTAATTTTTCAATTGCCTTACGTATTAGAGGAGCCCTATTCTAACCAAATAACGCACTACCAGGGTTATTTTAGATTAACCCGCGTATTCCCCTGACACAAATCTAATCATGCCAGTTGTCACTATTTTAGAGCAATTAAACAATTACGGATTTAACACCCTAATTGACAATAGATTATTAAATTAACTAATTATCCGGATCCAAGACAATCAATTAATTAAACAATCATAAGCACTACAATCAGGGAATATGCGAATATCAATAAATAAAAGAAAAAGGTAAAATTAAATCGATCTCACAATTTTTAGGCAAACCAGAGCCTCAGTTGTCCCTTGACTAGACAAAGGGGTTTAGCTCATTGCCGATGAGGAAAACCCATGTAAAATCAAAGCATCAGTCGCGGCCATAGTATAGAAATTTAGGAAACTTCAATTCAATCGAAGGAATAAAGCAAAGTAAGGTTACAAAGGATGATTTTGTCTTCAATGCTCCTGACCCACGTAGGAGGTAGCCACAAAAGATTCCAAGGAAAAGTCAAAAGCTCTCCACTACAAGACGAAGGAGACCCAACGGTCAAAGGAAAAGCCAAACTATAAAAATGAAAAAAAACTAAGAGGGAAGCCAGCTCCCTACTGTGCGGCGGCTCCCCCAGGGGGAAGAAGAAGACTCTTTACTTCAGCCCTGCGTTCCTCCTTTTAATGCTGCCCTCTGCGAATTACCAAAAAAGACTGTATCTCCTTATTCCAAAAAAGCCCTCGATTGCCTGCTATGTGAACTCTTTCCCGATAACTGTCAAATTGGCCTTTATTGTGATATTTTTGTTCTACTCCCTGAAATAAATATAAATTACGAAAAGTGAGTAGAATCTAATAATTAATTCACATCAGGTCAAGTAATAGGGAGAATTAATAATAAAATAAATGATAAAATTGCAACCTATCAAAATCAAAGTCGTAAAGTTAGGAGTTCTTCCCGTGCCCGACCTGATGCATTCCCTTAGGGTCATACACTTGCATTCTTTTTATATCACCTCCTCACTCTTTTAGCCACATTTTCTCACTACTTAGATTTTTCTCAATCCATTTTCTCACCACCTTTTTCCTATCCCTCATTTATTTTTCTACCTCACAAATGGCACTCAAATTGCATTTATACGTATCTAATATCCTATTTTCATTCATTTGCACACACAAACACCTTTTCTCACACTTGCACACTTACACTTGAGTCCTCACTTGCATTAATCACGACTTCCATGAGAGCTATCCTTATTGGCCACCACAATTCATGTGGTTGGGACCTAAAAGCCTCATGAGAAACATTTTAGGTTTAGGATTGCATTTTTCTTTCCTTTTCGCATCCATTAGTCATATCCAACATGCGACACATATTTTGGGTGGAAAAATTAGGAAAAGTGGGGCTAAATCACGCAACTAGCTTTGGCTAGGGTAAGGGAGTGCCTTAGGCTCCGCCTTTGCCTTCTCCCTTACCAAATGTGACCCCCGATCCATTTCTTTGGTTGCGTAGACCTAAAAGTTCTTTAAAAGGGTTTGCTTACTTTTTCTTTCAAAAAACAAAACAAAAATCATTTTTGGGTGACTTGTTACACCCTAACTCTATACCAAGTGGCGACTCCATTTATTCATCCAAAACCCTTTTTGAACTTTATTTGGCCAAACCGTCGCATTTCACAATCCCACGGCCTTTATTTTCACTTTCACACGTTCACATACACATCTCACACACCACACACACCAATTTCAAAAGTGGGGCGCGACACAAGCAATCAAGCTAATGAACCTATTAAATTTGCTAACTAAAACAAATGGGGAAGAGGGAAAATGAATAAAAATGCTCTCCAAGCCCTATCTATTACAAGTCAAGAGGTGTACACATACCCCATAAAAGAATAACTTAATAAAAGCAAAAGTAAATGAAATAAATGAAAGAAATTAAGGAAAGGCAAGGAAAGCAAAGTAGACATGCAATTTTCACTTAGCACGTTGGATCACATAGAGGAGAGACAAAAAAGGATAAAAGAAGTTATACCTCCCCATTTGTGATGTTAGTAAAGTGAACAAGACTTAACTTGGGCTAGAGTCACCAAAGAAAGAGATAACTTGGGCTAAAACCATCAAAGTAATGGATTAATGCAGCACTTTACAGATAAGTAGAATAAAAGGCAAAAAGGAAACTCAGCACACCTTAGAAACTTCAAAAGGGGTACTAACAAACCACCAAATTCTTCCCTAATTGCGACTTAAATGTAGTCAAAAGATGCTTAATCTCAAAGGAGGTAGACTATTGACCAAACTTCTAAGATAGAAGAACTTCTAAGGACCCAATTGCAAACATTAATCGATCATTTGAGTCCAATTAACACATTTTGGGAACTTCAGGGGTCCAAGAGCAAAGAAAGGGTCAAGTAATGATTGAAATTGCAATTATTCTAGGACCTGATTGCAAGGAATTAAAACATAATTGGGCCACAGTAAGATAAAGGGAAGCTTAGGGGAGCCAAATGCAATTTTTTATGAAGATTTGCATGCATGCAACGAAGGCTTTTTTTCTTTATGCTAATTTCTTCCCTCTGCCGCATTATTGAGTTTCTCAAATGCCATCCTAATGCCACTAACATCTCAGCCAATCAATCAAAGCCTCGACATTAAAACCCAAAACAATTACAAAATTCAACAGGCCAGCAACTTAAAATGAGGTTAAGCAAATTCTGGAAACGCAAACAATGATTTGAAAGCCTTATTATTCTTTGCTGCAACTTTGCAGCTGTAAACCTTTATAGCTTCATGCAACATCCTTCGAATAACCACAAGAACATGAATCAACTAAACGAAACTGAACTACCCATCCCTCTAGCATGAATTAAACATGAACTAGCATCAAGAATACAAACTAAACTACCCAACTTCGGCCAACAAAACTAGCAAGTTCAATGCATTCATGGGTTGATTTCGGGCAATTTTCGGCTTCCATATACACGGGAAAAACAGCCATGAATATTAACTCAAACGAAACCTGCAAACCTATCAACTAATCCCACAAACGCAATCCAACAAAGATCATGCAATGACACGAGAACAAAAATTCAACATCCCTCCTCCTAAACAGATTTGCAAAGACAGGAAGACTTTTTTTTTTTTTTTGTTGCTTATACTCGGTTCTTGCATGCTGGGTTCAATTTTCTAGTGAGTTTTGAATTCCATCCAAACATATCTAATGGCCAAACCAACAAAACTTGGGTCCAAACAAAAAGATTACCCAATATTCTTTCCATTTTTAACCCCAAAATCCTATGTTTTAAACATGAAAAACCGAGAACCAGAGGATACAAAAATCTGGAAAAGTGTTCGGTCACTTGGGTCTTCATTTCCAGAAATCACAGAAAACTTGCAGCCCAACATACATCATGAACACACACGACTAAACATTCAACAGAGGAGATTTAAGGTAAGGAGGGGTCAAAAACATGGATTTTAGGAGGAGCAAGCAGATTCTAAGTAAAATCATCCACCAAGAACCATCAGACAGCATGGAAACAAAGAATGAACCATAACACAACAATAGGCGAACAAATAAAAAGCGAAAGGAAGCAACTTGGACCTTGGACGAAAGAAAGAGGAAAGATCCACGGCGGACAACTTGCTGTAAAAACCCGTGCTTTTCAGCGATGCTTGAAGATGATGATGGCGGCGTTGGGTTTCTTCTCTACTCTGTACCTGCTATTGGTTCCAATCCTTCCTTTCGCAGCCTTTTCTTCTCTTTTGTTTGGTTTCAATCTCCCTAAGCCTTGCTCCGTTTTTTTCTCTCCTAAAGTTCTACCCGAGCTCTCCCAACGAAACCCTCAACTCTCGTTTCTTTTCTGCTCACGCATAGATCCTCTCTTTCCAACTTTTCCAGCCCTCCGTTTGCTCTGTTTTTTTCTCTCTGTTTTTCGTTCTCTCGGTCTCACTCTTTTCCTTATGCAGCCGCCGATCCCTTTCTTGCCGTTTCCCTTGCTTTTATATGGGACCTATATCCCCTAAACCCTCACCTCAAAGGTGAGGATGAAAGTTTTGTCTCTACATTAACCCCAACCATCCGATCCCTCAGCCATATTTTCTCCTTGAAAATGATATTCAGGCCGCTGCAATGTGCGGCTCATTTTTTTTTTAATAATAATATAAAAATAATATTTAAAATAAAAATCAGATAATAAGAAGAAAACTTGGAATAAAGGATAGAAATAAAATGCCTAACAACAATTCATGTTTGATTAATGATTTTCTTTTTTTCATTCTTTCATTTTTTTCTTTTTTTTCATTTTCATCATTTTTCTCTTTTTTTTCTTTTTTTTTCTTTTTTTCAAGAAAACATTGAATTTAAATCAAAAACAACTAAAGCATAATTTTTGAATGCTTTTTCTTTTTTTTTTTCCGAGAAATTCTATGCTAAAACTTAAAAATAAAAAACTAAAAAACTAAAAACTAAAAAGTGAATAAACCTAACACGATAAATAAAAACTAAAAAATAAATAGTAAATGAAATTACACTAAAATTTTGGTGTCTACAGAGATCAATTGGGGCAGCAACATACTTAACCGCTTTGATAAAATCTTGAAGATGATTTTTGAACTAACGTTACAAAGGCTTATAGGCCGAAAGTCCCTCCAAGTGTTTGCTCCAGCCACCTTTGGCAGGAGGATAATAAGCGTACTGGAAAAACCCCATGGAGATTCCATCCCTCTAAAAAAACTGTGGACTGCTTCAAATAGATCCTCTTTAATTATATCCTAACAACTATGGCAGAACCCTGCTCCAAAACCATCCGGACTAGGAGCACTTTTCGCCGACATGGAGAACACCACCAATTTAATCTCTTCCAACGAAGGCAAGGCAGCCAAGGAATCATTATCACCACTATTAATTTCAGGAAGTACAAAAGGCAATGACGGTGGCAACCTACCCTCTCATTCCGAGGTAAAGAGGGTGGTAAAAAACTCCACCGCTGAGGATTTAATGCCCGAAGGTTCTTCCAAAGTAGCCCCCAAGTCATGTTTAATTCTGGAGATGAAGTTCGAGTTTCTTTGCTATTGCACCACCAAATGAAAAAAGGTTGTATTAACATCACCTAATTGGGTCCACTTCATAGCCGATTTCTGGCGCCAAAACTCCCCTTCAATGGCTAACTATTTCACATGGGCAGCTCTAGCCTCTTCCAATTTAATTCGGGATGCTCCATCTCTCAAGTGATCATATGTTCATTCACACTGCAGCAAGTATTCCTCCGCTTGCTTCATCTTTGAAAAAATGTGACCAAAGGTTTCCTTATTCCAACGCCTCAAGCATTTCCTAATGCACATGAGCTTCCTGAAGAATTTCTCCATTCCCACGCATGATACTTGTTGGTGCCAGCTTTGAATCACCACTGGTAAGAAAGTACGATGCTTAGTCCATGCATTCAAAAAACGGAAGGAGCAACAGTGTCAAGAGTGAGGCCCACACTTGATAAGTAATGGCGCATGATCAGAACGACCACATGCCATGTGCGAAACATAGGTAGAATAAAAAACAAAAGTCCATTCGAAATTAGTGAATGCCCTATCTAGTCTCTGCCAGATCCAGCCATTTGTCCATGTAAAAGGAGACCCATCAAAAGGTACTTCCGACAATTCACAATTGAAAATGGCTATGTCGAATTCTTCCATGTTCCCAACATTGGCTGGCTCTCCCCCAAGTCTCTCCTCCATAGTAGACACAATAGTGAAATCCCCCACTACTAACCACGGATGCCCGATTAGCCGAAGCAATACCCTCCATAGCACTCCAAAGACTCCGCCGGCCAACCCTAGTACATTTTGCATAGACAACTAAAACGTTGAGCACCATGCCAGAACTAAGGGATAGTGTGATATGTACTAGCTGTTCGGCATACTCTCGACAAGACACTGAGAACTCAACCATCAAATCTTCCCCTCAAGGAAGGATTGAGCCTTATCAAAGCACAAAAAAGGTCGAACCTTCGCCACCTGTTCAACTCCAGACAATGGCTCCAATAAAATAAGAAGACGAACTAAATTATTATAAAAAGTTTGAGTGTATTTTTTGAAGCAAAAATCTGATGCCCGTGACACTTTTAAATTTTTTAAAACTTTTGTAGAAAGGCAATGTGGCTGTCAGATTAAAAATTTGAGAATAGATAAGGGTTAGAAATATTTGGTGTGTGATGATTTTCTTGAGAAAAATGGGATACAACATCAGTTGAGTACCAGGTACACTTATAGTTTACGGATATGGTAAGGTGTATATTGAAGCTGAATAATATGCCAAAGTCGTTTTGGGCAAAGGAAATTTCTTGTGTAATTTATCTGTTAAATAGATGTCCTACCAGAAGTGTTTTCGAAAAACTCCTGAAAAAGTTTAGAGTGGTAGAAGACCATTTGTTGGTCATCTCATAGTTTTTGATCAATTAAGAAAGAAACTTGATGATGAGGGAGAGAAGTGTATCTTTATGAGTTATAATAAAGTCTTCCGGCCTTACAGATTGTATAATCCTATGACAAAAAAAGTGATAGTGAGTAGAGATATGATTTTTTAGAAAATAGGAGTTTGGAACTAGTCCACTAAAAATTCTAAGACAGTAGAGGTGACTATAAATTATCAGCAAGAGGATGCTAACAATGATGTTCAGCCATCACCAGTTGCTCAGGGTCCACAGACTGAACTAACTGGATGTCCACAGTGTCTGCGATAGACGCCAGGCCAGCTCATCTACAGCATCATGTTATTACACCAGATGATGTTCCTTTTGACGAAAATATTGTTAATTTTATTTTGTTTGCAGATTGTGATCCAGTTGTATATGAGGAGGCAACCAGTGATAATCATTGGGTGACAGCAATGGAGGAAGAAATTCATGCAATAGAGAAGAATGACACTTGGGAGTTTACTTCTCTTCCAACTGATAAGAAAACTATTGAAGTGAAGTGGGTATACAAGACAAAATTTAAACCCAATGGAGAAGTTTATAGATACGAGACAAGATCAGTAGTGAAGGGATACAAGCAGAAATCCGAGATTGAGTACTCTGAAGTATTTGAACCCGCTACCAAGTTTGACATAGTCCATATAATAATTTCTCTAACTGTCCAAAATAACTAAAGAATTTATGAAATGGATGTCAAGTCAAATTTCCTTAATGGAGTTCTTAATAAAGAAGTATATGTGGAGCAGCCAGTAGGGTTTGTCAGAAGAGATCAGGAAAATAAAGTGTATAGATTAAAGAGAATCTTTTATGGATTGAAACAAACTCCAAGAATATGGTATATAAGAATTGATTCCTATGTTTGGCTCGTGGTTTTCAGAGACGTCTGTATGAGCACACTTTATATATTAAATCTTCTATCTGTAGTGATTTTCTTATTGTGTGCTTATACATAGATGATTAATTTTTACCAAAAATAATCCATAGTTGATTATAAAGTTTAGGGAGGTTATGATTAAGCAATTTAAGATGACAGATATGGGACTCATTGTGACGCCCCCACCTCTCCCTTGGACGAATCTTAGAGTATCAGCGGAACGTCTGCCCAACTCTCGTCAGGACTCACGCACTCGTTCAAGCTTAATATAGAGCCACCAAAACAACCATCGACTTAAATAAAAAGTACTTCGAATATACAAGCTATAAATTCAAAGCTAAAAGTTACGATTATAATCCACCCACCAACCATAACAAAATTACACTTAAAGAGCCATTAAAAGTTCATACAAAAGGTATACTAGTAGACACCAAGTAGCTAGTCAAGAACCACCAATCCACCTCCAAAACCTGTTAAGGAAAACAAACTTAAAGGGATGAGCGAATGCTTAGTGAGGCCAAGAAAATAAACAGGCAAGGAAGTAACACCAATCAATCAAATAACATGCTTATAAACAACTTTAAACATGACGTTTCATTTAAAGTGTACAAGTAGAAATTTAACACACAAGGAGAATACAGGAGCTCTCAGGAGCTATTTCCACGTCTCGATCAATTTGAACCATTTGGGGTTGATCCTTCGTCAACCCAAGTAGTAACACGACCGTAGTGCTCCATTTATTTCCTCCACCCACCTAACACCCACTCGGATCCGGAACCAAACATGTTTAAAGTAGCGATACTATTCGAGTATGCCTAGCGAGATCTCAAAAGATCAAACTATAATATTTTCCAAGATTCACAAAACTCCTTGACCAAGCCCTTGCCAGCTCGAGTTACAAGGTTAATCAATGCGTTAGGGCGTTCCCACACGTGTATTTGGTCGACGAGACAACGGTCCAATCGACTTTGAGTCGATCATAGCACTGAGTCGGGGTGAGTGGTACCTCCTACCCGAATTGGGCGTGATACTTCTAGCCGCTCAAGGCTCACGACTTAAAACATGTTCATGTACAAGTGTAAGTCATATATATTCATGTAACAAGTATCATGTAATCGGAAAGAGAGAGGGCGAGGGCGATAAAGTACATCCTCGCCTCAGCAAATTCACGTGTCATATATAGTACTTGTACAAATAACATTTAAATCACATCAGCATTTAACATGCACTTGACACTCACCACAAGTTAAGGGCAAAACAAGAGTGAAGCGAGAAATCAGACGAACTTTTCAGCATCCTCGTGACCACTTGAGACATGCACATTCATGATTACCTAGGTGCTCGACCAAGGTTAACAAGAAAACATTTTCTCTCTACCCATTTTCAAGATCACAAGTTCAAGTCAAGTTAAAAAAGCCTTTCTAGCTAAAATATTGGAATAATGCTCATAGAGATCTCGAAGGCCGTTTTTGATTCAAGTCATGATAAGTAAATCTCAATTCAAGTGAAAGTACCGTTTTCACCTTCGGCATGAAAATCGAGAAAAAGGATAAATGGGTTTCATCTCCCAAAACTTCAAATCTCATGACCCAAAAGTTAAAATATAAAGAATGTTCACATTTTCAAACTAATAGACTCTAAACTCGTCCAAAACTCCACTCATATTCAAAGTAAATGTCAAGGTTAAGGTTCCAAGATTCAAATATAAAACTAGTGAAATTCACCAAGAATTACTCTAGTCAAAATGTTCTCTTTTTAGAATTCAAACTCTTGGAAATCGAGGCCATAAGAATAGGGGTTGAAATCCCTAATTCAAGTATGAAGAGAGGTGCTATAAATAAAGGGAGTTATATGACCAAGATAGTGCATGAAGAGAGGTTTAACCTTCGCAAACCAAGATTTGAAATGAAAGTTTAAAGTTTCTAAGGAACCATGTATTCAACCACGAAATTGCACCTAAAACAGTCCAACAATCGCAAAGGAAGGTGGAAAGTTCTTAAAAGGAATATTTGTTTGAAAACAAAAAATTTTGAGGTTGGTACGACACTTCTTGGAAAAAAATCGTATCTCAAGTTTCGTAAGTCAAAAAATTGAAAACTTTATACCGTTGGAAACTAGATTCAAAGAACTAAAACTTTTTAGAAGACACATTTCTCAGACTCCAATTCAAAATCATTCAAATTTTTGTGCAAAATCACTATTCTAGACAAGACAAAGCAAAACAAGCTTGCAAATTCAGTGAAGTTTGGAAATTCGAAAAAATTCGTAGAAATGGAATTAACCCTTGAAATTTATACCACTAATATAGTTCTAAATCTAGTCTCAAATGTAAAAATGGAACCCAATTTGGATCTTTCTACATCAAGATACAATGGATTTAAGAAAGCTAAGTTTTGGAACCTGCTTTACGAAATTCCAGTTCTGACATACTAGATAGAGTTTCAAAATCTGATCATATCTGGAGCAACGCAACTCAAAATTTAGTGTGGTTTGAGGAATTGAAAACTAGACTCAAAATGCTGAAAATCACTAGAAGGAACTGTCTTAAAATTCATTTTGCAAGATAGGTAAAATTGAGCTACAAACTGCAGCTTAGACTGTTTCTCGGATGAATGCAGTGAAGAATTTCAGTCATTTTTGCTAGTTCACTACGGCTCATAGGAAATGAATTAGGAGGTGTATTTTATACCAACGGAAAGCTCTCGGAGTCTAGTTTCGGATGCCATAAACGGCACTCAATTTCAACTCTGAGACAAAAAGTTATCACAAAAAAGTGAACACTAGTTGGGGTCACCTGATCAGAAAAATTCCAGATTTCTTCCTTACTTTCACTCCACTTTACCCAACTAATATAAAAGTTTTTTGGGAGATATTTCATATACATAACCATCAACATGTATCAAGCATTATTGCACCAAAATACATTAAAATTTCGAAATTAACATGAAGGTTTCAACAGGACAAAATTCGGACAGTATGCACTTTCATTCCTCTAGCTTTCTTACCAACTTTTCAACTCAAACTACACCATATCTCATGAAGCAAGTAATAAATAAGCAAATAAACACTAGGATTTGAGCTCTTAAACTAATGTCAAGATTCTTGTGAACTCATCAACAACCCAACAACTGAACTAACTAAACTAACTTACTACTAAGATTTGAGAGGAAAAGTTGAGGGTTTCTTGGATGATTACCTTGTTGCCAAAATGAATACTAAACACTAGGATTTGAGCTCTTAAATCACCAAGTTTCTTCCTTGATCAAGTCACCTTCCAAGCTTGTATGAAGAACCAAGACAAGAAGCAAATTTGGAGAGCTTTTGTGGAGCAAAAATGGAAGACAAAAGCTGAATTTTTTTAGGGAAAATGGGAAGGGGAAGTTCGGCCAAGGAGAAAAGGAAGAAGAAGGAATTTTTGTTGATAGTTGGTGATGTGATGGTGTGTAAGAAGGATTGACATAAAGGTGTCTTGGTGCACAAAATTCAACAACCGATTAGTATGCAATTAGTGTTCCCAATTGAGCTTAACTTAACTCACTCACATCTAATCCCTCAATTAACTTTTCTTAGTCTACTATTAATCATTCTTAATTCTTCAAGATTATTGTACTCTCGGACTGAATTTATCTCAAAAAACATGCATCACTATTTCCCCCTAAACGAGTCAAAGAAAAATTAAATTCGCTAACGAAACGTTTTAAAAATATAAATGAGACATTGTTCCATGTAAATGGAGTTAAAATGGATGAAATAAATTATTTGAAGTAAACGGGTGAATAAATAATTAAATAAGGCAATAAAATAAAATAAAATAAAGTAAGAAAAATTAAAAATTTCGGATCCTCACACTCATGTCATATTTCTTAAAAATTGAAGTCTGTCAATCTAACAATGAAATTTTTATATCTCAAAAGAAATATACAGATGGCATTTTAAAAAAATTTAAGATGGATACAGCAAAACCAATTATGAGACTAGTTGAAAAAAAATTAAGGTTAACCAAAGAAGGTGCTGGTGGATATGTGAATCCCATCTACTTTAAAAGTTTGGTAGGGAGTTTGAGATATTTGACGCCTACGAGGGCAGATATTAATTTTACTGTTGGTTTGATTAGCAGGTTCATGAAAAATCCACTCCAGTCACACTTGTAGGTCGTTAGGAGGATTTTGATATATATTGGAGGTACTCACTGTAATGGTATTTTTATTTTGAAAATGATCCAATTGAATTGTTTGGCTACACAGATAGTGATTAGGCACTTGATACAACAGAGAGGAAGGTAGGATATGCCTTTTTTATTGGTTCCGGCGTGTTTTTTTGGAATTCGAAAAAGCGGCAGGTGGTTGCATTGTCTATAGCGGAAGTGGAGTATATTGCAACAACTAATAGTGCTATTCAAGTTTTATGGTTCTATCACATGCTTAGTGTTCTACAATACAAGCAAATTGATCCTACGAAAATATTGTGATAGTAAGTCAGCGATTGAGATGTCCAAAAATCCAATGCTCTATGGGTGTAGTAAACGCATTGATATTAGGTATTACTTCATACGTGAGTTGATTCGAGAAAAGGAGATTGAAATTGATTATTGCAAAACTGAAAAGTGTGAGAACTCGAAAATTTTCTTATTTTATTTTATATTATATTATTTTATTTATTTCTTCGAATACATTTTTCTTTACTTTACTTCATTGCCTTAATTTTTTCGATATTTTTATAAGTGAGTCAAGTTTTTCAATCATTTGTCTTTTATAAGTAAGTACATGTTAAGTTCCAAGTGCATTATGGAAGTAGGACCCGCTAGTGCGGTATGTGCGATAAATTTTTGAAGACTAGAAGGAGTTTTGTACAAAGGAAAATTATTTTATAAGGTGCTAAGAGATAATTAGAAGTTGGCTAGATAATTTAGCCTTTGGAAGACAAAGAGATGAGGATTAACCTTAGAGGGACATTTGTCACAAAATCCATGGAGTTTTGACTTTGACTTGGACTATTCTTATCCTTTAATAAAAACAAAAATTGACCAAAAATAACCTTCATTCTTCTCTTCCCTTGGCCGAACTTCATGGGAGGAAAAGAGAGAGAGAGACTTCATTTTCAACCTCAAATTCTTGTTTGAATCTTGAGTTTTAACTATTAATCATGCAAACTACTCCATAAAAAGTGATATCTAAGGTGGATTAAGGGCTTTGTGGAGTGATTTGGAAGAAAGAAGCACTTGATTTTCATTTTTCTTAGAGTATTAAGGTAACTATGTCAAGAAGCTCTCTTTTCTTTTAATACTTGCATAAGAGTGGTTTTAGGGCTTGATTTTGGTAGTTTTCATGAAAAATTTCATAGTTTGAGTGGTGATTCAAAAAATTCAGATTTGATAGTGAAATTTCAGCTTTTAAATGATGCTTGAACTTGGCCATGACTTGGTAGTTTTGCCATGTGAATTTTCTATATGCGAGAAAGGGTTCCAAGAGTTAAAGAAGTGTTTGACTGAGACATCTGTATTAGCATTGCCGAATGGAAGAGATGGTTTCATGGTTTATACAGATGCTTCAAAGGATGGTTTAGGGTGTGTGTTAATGCAAAACAAAAAAGTGATTGTGTATGCCTCCCGTAAGTTAAAACCTCATGAACAGAATTATCCGACCCATGACTTGGAGTTAGCGGCAGTGGTGTTTGTCTTGAAAAAGTGGAGACATTATCTATATGGGATGACTTTCGAGATTTTCACTAATCACAAGAGTCTTAAGTATTTACTCTCCCAGAAGGAGTTGAATTTGAGGCAACGTAGATGGGCGGAATTCTTGGAAGATTATGACTGTACGCTTAACTATCACCCTGAAAAAACTAATGTAGTGACAGATGCCCTAAGTTATAAGGTGCAAGTGGCCAGTTTAATGGTGAGAGAATGATACATGTTAGAGGAAATTAGTGTTTAGAACCCGCGTCTTGAGCCACAGAGAGTAATTTTTAGGAATATCACTGTGAAGTCTACCTTGTTAGATCGAATCAAAAGGAGCTCAAAAGGGAGACCCTGAAGTGCAAAAATAAATTAAGAAAGTTCAATTTGGGGATCGATGAAGTATTAAAGTTTAGAAATCGTCTAGTGGTACCAAAAGATGAAAGGTTAAAGAAGGAAATTTTGGACGAAACTCACCGTTCCAAGTATACAGTGCACCCTGGATGAAATAAGATTTATCAGGACTTGAAGAGCCTCTATTGGTGGGAGAATATGAAAAGAGAAATTGTCCAATTCGTTCGGACCTGTCTCACTTACCAACAAGTTAAGGCCGAACATCAAAAGCCGTTTGGATTATTACAGCTGTTGGAGATACCTGAGTGAAAGTGGGAGAATATCACTATAGATTTCGTATCAGGGCTACCAAGGACTCAGAGAGGGCACGACGCTATTGGGGTAATAGTGGATCGTTTGACCAAGTTTGCTCACTTTTTGCCGATTAGTATGAAGTACTTCTCGGAAAAATTGGCTAAGTTATACTTGGACAAAATTATAAGATTGCATGGGATACTGGTAAGTATAGCATCAGATCAGGACCCTAGATTTGTGTCTCGATTTTGACAAAAGATGCAAGAAAACTTAGGAACTAAACTGAATTTTAGTACCACCTACCACCTGCAGACCGATGGACAATCGAAAAGGACGATCCAAACCCTAGAGGACATGTTGAGATCGTGTATTTTGGATTTTGGAGAAAATTGGAGTCAGTACCTTACATTGGTGGAATTTGTTTATAACAACAGTTTTCATTCCTCAATACATATGGCTCCTTACGAATCCCTTTATGATCGAAAGTGTCGGTCTCCGATTCATTGGGATGAACTTGGAGAAAAGAAGATTTTGGACCCGACTACTGTGTCTTGGATTGAGAAAACTTTTGAGAAGGTAAAATTGACACGTCAGAGGATCTGAACGGTTCAAAGCCACCAAAAGAACTATGTAGATAATCGGAGGAAAGACTTGGAGTTTGAGATTGGGGATAAAGTATTCCTTAAGATTACACCTTTGAAAGCAATTCTAATGGCGGGAAAAGAAAAAAAGTTACAACTAAGATTTGTGGGGCCCCATAAAGTTATTCAACGCATAGGAAACGTGACTCACAAGTTAGAATTACCTTTGACCTTATCCAGAATTCATGATGTCTTCCATGTCGCCATATTTAAAAAATATCATCCCGACTCGTCCCATGTGTTACGACCGGAAGAAATAAAAATTGATAAGAATTTGTCATATGAGGACAGGCCGGTAAAACTCTTAGATCAAAAAGTGAAGGACTTAAGGTACAAGCAAATCCTTCTAGTGAAGGTCTTATGGAGGAATCGTGAAATCAAGAAAGCAACTTGGGAAGTTGAAGAGGAGATCCGAAAGAAATATCCAGAGTTATCTGTAAATCAAGGTTTGAATTTCGAGAACGAAATTCTTTTAAGGGAGGAAGGATGTGAGGACCCGAATTTATTTATTTATTATTATTTTATTTTATTTTACTAACTTATCTAATTATTTATTTATTCATTTGTTTCAATTAATTTATTTCATTCATTCCAATTGCATTTGCATGGTACATTGTCTCATTTTATATTTCAACACATTTGCCCTTAAACTTAATTTTTCTGTCACTCGATTAGTAAAAATTAGAGAAACACGTTTTTTGAGGCAATATTTGGTTCGAGAGTGCAGTGATCTTGGAGAATTAAGGATGATCAATTATAGATAAAGAAAAGTTAATTGAGAGATTGGAAGTGAATGAGTTGAATTAAACTCAATTAGGAGCACTAATGGGCTACTATTCAAATGTTGACTTTTGCATGAAAGGATTAGCTTTATGTCCCATCTTTCCTTCATCCTCTCACATCACCAAAAATCACACAAAACCTCTCTCTACTTCCCTCCCTTGGCCGAAGCTTTCCTCCTCCATTGAGCCAAAAAAAATTCAGTTTTTCCTCTTCATTTTTGCTCACTAAACTTGCTCCAACTTTGCTCACACTCTTGGATCATCCTCAAGCTTGGTAGAAGATTTGGTGGAGGGAAGATTCTTGAAATTTAGTACTTGATTTCTTGAGGTTTTTCTTACTACCTTTGGAGGAAGGTAATCTCTCAAATCTTCTATTTTTCTTTCATCTTTTAGTTAGTTTTAGCTAGATAAACTTGGGTTTATTGATGGGTTCTATGAACCTTGACATTAGGTAGATGCATTGAGAAAGATTATTAGGCAGTGGCTTTGAGGATTTTTTGTTTGTTTGGTTGTTGTTTTAGTGATTTCTAACTTGGTTTTGGGTGTGAGAGTTCGAGAGAAAAATTTGAAGAGAAAGAAGAAGCAAGGTTGTCCGATTTTTACTGGTTTGTTTCTTTTGTTTTAATTTCGAAATTTTGGTTATATTGATGCAAAAATAGTTGCTATATGTTGGGTTATGTGTGTGTAAATTGTCTTCCAAAAATCACTTCATTTGAATGAGTTAAAGTTAAGTTAAAGGGAAGAAATCTAACTTGGAAATTTTTGATCAGTACAGCCAACCAGTGTGTACTAAACAGCACATAATTTTTCGTACAGGAGTCGAAATCAAGTTCCGTTTGTGGCATGTGAAACTAGACATTGAGGGCTTTCTAATGGTTAAAATGCACCTACTAGTTCATTTTCTATGAGTCGCAGTAAACCAGCAAAGTTGGCTGTTTTCACTCACTGTTTTAACCGCGAGACTAGCACAGCTGCAGTTTGTAACTCATTTTCACTCCCCTTACGAAATGAATTTGAAGACAGTTTCTACTAATAATTTTTAATACTTTAATCTAGTTTTCAATGCCATAAACCATGCTAATTTGGACTTGTGTAGCCTTAGTTATGACCTGATTTAAAAACTGTGTCGAGTGTTCCAAAGCTGGAATTTCGTGCATAAGGTTTCAAAAATCAGCTTTCAAAAAACTGTTGTATCTTGGTATAGAAAAATCCAAATTGAGTTCTGTTTATTGAGTTTGAAACTAGACTTGGATTTCTTTCAGTGATATAAATTTCAAGGGCTAGTTCGATTCCTATGAATTTTGACAAATTTTCAAAGTTCACTGAAATTCAAGACTGTTTTTACTCAATCAGCAATTTGGAGCTAAGATTTGACTAATTTTTTATTTGAATCTGGAAAAAATATCTTCTAGAGAGTTCTAGATCATTGAGTCTATTTTCCAACGGTATAAGATTTACAAATTTTGGACTTATGGAATTCAAGTTATGATTTTTCAAAAAACTTTAACAAAACTAGAATTTTTCTTATAAAGTGACAAAACTCCAAAGTGGTTTGGAAACATTTTCTAGGCTTCAAACCTAACCTTCTTGATTATTTGCATCTCATTTCATTCTTGAGAAATGGATTTCACCTCTTAGTCTTATGCCCTTGGTTTCCATGAAAATGAATCATAAATTGGAGCGTTTAGCTAGAGTAATTCTTGAGAAATTTCACTAGCCTCATATTTAAAACTTGAAACTTTTAGCCCCAATATTTACTATGAAAATAAGTAACGTTTTGATAGGTTTTGACTTCATAAGTTTAGAAAACGTAAACGCTCATTTATATTATAAAACTTGGATGTAGGATTAGAAGTTTTAAGATAGGAAAATAATTTTTCCTTTTATCGATTTTCATACCAAAAATTAAGTATGGTACTTCTCTTTTGGAATCGAAATTTCTTGCCATAATTTGACTCGAAAATGACTTTTGAGTTCTCCTTAAATATTATTTTAGTGATTAAACAAGAAAGTCTCTTTCAATTTGACTTGCACTTGTGGCTTTCGAGTGTGAGTAGTAAGAAGATATTTTTCTTATTAGCCTTGGTCGAATACTTAGGTAATCGTGATTGTGCATGTCTCAGGTGATTACGTAGACACTGAGGAGCTCGTTTAATATTTTGTTTTTGTTCTCGTTTTGCTCTTGACTTTTGATAAGTGTCAAGATTGAAATGATATTTGTACAAGTGCAATGTGATTCGTGAACTTGGTGAGGCGAGCGTGTACTTTATCACCTTCGTCCTCTTCTCTTGAATACTTGCTACTTGTTATATGAATTTGCATGACTTACACTTGTACTTGAACATGCTTTTAACTCGTAAACATTGAGCGGTAGCATGTACCACACCCTATTCGGGTAGGAAGTGCCTCTCATCCCGATTCAGTGCTATGATTGATTTTAAATCGATTGGAGCGTTGTCTCATTGACCAATTGTATTTGTGGGATCGCCCCAACTCATTGGCTAACCTCATAACTCGAGCCGGCAAAGGTTTGGTCGAGAAGCTTGGTGAATCTTGGAAAATTTTATAGATTGATCTTTTGAGACCTCGCTTGGCGTACTCGAATAAGTATTGCCACTTTGTACTTGTTTGGTTCTGAATCCGAGAGGGTGAAATGTTGGATGGAGGAAGTAAGTGGAGCTTTACAGACATGTTGTTGCTTGAGTTGAAGGAGGGCCAACCACAGATGGCTTGAACCAGTCGAAATGTCGAAATAGCTCTTAAGAGCTCCTATATCGTTTCTATTTGTGTTTTACTTCTTATTTGTGCATTTAAATGAAATTTCATGTTAAGTCGATTTTAAGTATGATATTTGATTTAATTTGTGCTACTTGCTTGCTTGCTTAATTTTCTTGGTCTTACTGAGCGTTAACTCACTCTAAGTTGTTATTCCTTAATAGGTTTTGGAAGTGGTAGTTGGGGACTCTAGACTAGCAATTTTTGGTTGAAACTAGAAATCCTTTTGTATGACATTTAAGGCATTTGAAGTGTAAATTTTATTATATTTGGTGTTACGGATTGTAATTGTAAATGGCAGTCTTAGAAGAATTTGACTTATATATTCGAAATATTTCTTAATTCTAAGTCTATAGTTGACTTGTGATTCTCTATTAAATTAGAATGAGTGCGTGAGTCCTGACGAGAATTGGGCAGACCCCCCACTGACATCCTAGAGTTCGCCCTAGGGAGAGGTGGGGGCATCACAATTTCTGTGAATTTCGGTTTAGTAGTCATGACGAGAGTTGGGCAGATAGTCTGCTAACCCTTAGAGTACGCCCTAAGGGCTGTCACAAAAAGCAAGTGGCTGACATTTTCACCGAAGCATTGAAAACGGAGATTTTTGTCAAGTTGAAGAAGATGTTGGGCATGTTCAAATTAGAGGAGTTTGGTTTAGGGGAGGCAATGTAAAAATATAAACCAAACTATGATTGATTTGTCAGTTTGATTTGTTGGCCACATGTCATTTGTTTATTGATTAGTTTTGTTGGCAAGTTTAAAGTTGGTCACATGGGATCAAATGCTATAATGTTAGTAATAGTACAATTAGAAGTCTTGTGTTTTGTCATTGTAAGATGTAAAAGTCGCCTCTAGTTTCGTTAAAAAAGTATAGCGTCTTGTCGTCTTGTTTTCTGTAACCAAAAGAGTTGTAGCCTCGCTTGACCATTAGTGAAGATTTTCCTTTGCATCACATATTAAATTCTTGTGATTGTTCCTATCGATTTATGATTTATTATCAATTGGGTCCATCATTTCGCAATCGATTGTATATTCCTATGATTTAATGTAAAATAGTTAGGCCCTTGTTGTGTTTAGATTTAGATAAGGGCACATATAGTATTTCAATTAACACTGATGTTGATGGTGTTTTCTCTCAATTTTCTACTCTACATAAAATCACATGGAGTTAAATGGATATTATTGCAAATAAAAAAATTATATGATAAAATGCAAAACCACAAGAGGTTAATGGTATTTATCTTTTTTTTTGCCTCCCTGGCTTTTCAAATTGCAGTTATTTACTTTTGGCTAAAACAGTAGTTACACAATTCCATGCATATATCACTGGCATATGGCAGTAGATTAATACATCATACTTCATAGAAGCGGCAACACATGAAAAATGAAGGTGGCTAGCAAGATAAGAACGTAGATGGACCAAGAAATTAACTTGAGTCGTAGTGGTAAGACAACTGTGATCACCAAAAAGAATGCTACGGCTGCGCGAAAATTCCTAGCATCCTTTAGCCCTTTTGCATGGTTTGGGAATCTTGAAGGGACAAATTTGGCCATAAAATTACATGCGAAAGCCAATACCATGCCCATGGAAACCAAGTGCACAGACAAAGGTAGTTGAGTTTTGGCTTGCAAGGATTGTATAACAATTTCAATCGCTGATGTTAGGCAGAATCCAAGAACTAAAACTGACTAGTCCATTTGCTGCAGAGGATGAATCAATGCATAAGTTTCTGCACATTGCTGATTAACCTCCTTGGATTCTGATTCCAATTCCAACTCAATTTCCAAATCAGAAGAAGGTATAGAAGAAGGCCAGTCCTCTAAGTTCATTTTTGGACATAAGGAAACAATTTGGCCAATAACTTTTTCTTCTTGGTGTAGTATATATATACTATAATTGGCCTTTTTGTTCCCTGCTTCCAGTAGAATTATCTAATTCTTGCCATGACATAACATTTATAGAAGGCTTGGAGCTTGGAATTTGGAAGTTGGAACAAGAACTCGCCCACCAAAACTTAAAAAACCATTTAAGCGTTGCTGAGTTGCAAAAATGGACAATATTAGCCATTAGATATCCTAGAATGAGATCTGAAAGGTCCAAAAATAAATTGATAAAACAATGTTCGATGTGCAGACACAAGGGAAATTAGTAGTTGTAGGCCCACACATAATGTTTAATCAAACAACTCAATATAAGTTACAAGGCTTTCTATTGAATGAAATCAGAAGATGACAAAATAAATCTCGAGACTAGAAGATGAAACAGAAGAAAAGCTGGAGGCTCTTTATTATCTCTGAATCTTTTCTTTCTATTTTATATCGATAGATCAAAACCTATAGTTTTTATATAGACTACCAATACCAACATGCTATTAGGATTTAAACCACCAAAACATACTAGTAATAGGAAATCACAACTAAACAATAAATAAAGTAAATCCTAAATAAAACAAACTAAATCCTAAAAAGACTTGATTTAATAATCCTACATTGTCTCCCTTAAATCAATTTTTCAATCGCATCATACCAAGCATCTTCTTCAACTTGAGAAACTGCTCCACCTTGAATGATTTCATGAAAATGTCTACCATTTGATTTTCACTCTTACAATAGTCAATTGCAATTTCCTGATCTTGAACTAATTTATGAATGAAGTGAAATTTGATATCAATGCGCTTGTTCTGTCCATGAAACACTAGATTCTTTGACAATTCAATAGCAGATTTGTTATCACAATAAATCTTGGTGGACCAACTTGTTCAGGCTGTAAAAAACCAAGCATTCTTCTTAGCCATAATGCTTGAGTAGCACTATGTGCAACTGCCATATACTCCGCTTCCACTGTAGATAATGTCACCACTTGTTGTTTCTTAGAAAACCATGAAAATACACCATGACCCAGATAAAAGGCATAGCTTGATGTACTTCTCCTTCGAATTATGTCACCAACCCAATTGCTGTCTGTAAAGCCAACAAGACTAGAATTGTTAGCATATGGATAAAAGATACTATCAAATTGTGTACCTCTAATGTATCTTAAAATCCTCTTGGCCGTCTGCCAATGTGATTGGCGTGGAGGCTCTATAAACCTGCTAATTAGCCCAACACGAAAGGTGATGTTAGGCCTTGTCAACATCAAATAAGGCTTCCAACCAATTTCCTAAAATTAATGTCATTAACAAATTCACCACTTCTATCTTTCACTAATTTCAACTTCTCTTCAACTGGAGTCAACATAGGTTTGGCAGGATCCATTTTAAATCTCTTCAATGTGCCACCTGCATAATTCTTCTGTGTAATAATATGCATCATCTAGTTAAGAAACCTCAATGCTAAGAAAATATGACATCAATCCCAAGTCAGTCATCTCAAAATGAGTAATCATAGCCTCGCTGAATTTAGAAATCACCTTAGGATTATTGTCAATAAAAATTAAATCATCCACATATAAATATACAATAAGAGTATCACCACCTAGATTGAACTTGATACATAAAGTATGCTAAAATGGACATCTATGAAATTCATTTCCAATAAAATAAGAGTCGATACGAGTGTGCCAAACTCGAGGAACTTGTTACAGACCATATAATGCCTTCTTTAAGTTGTAGACTTTATTTTCTTAACCTTTCTTCACATAACTTGCAAGTTGTTCAACATATACTTCCTCTTCAAGACTACCATTCAAGAAAGCAGATGTCACATCCATTTGATAAATCTTGTAAGAATTATTGGCAGCGATAGATGTAATCATGCGAAGAGTATCAAGTCTGGCAACTGGAGCAAAAACTTCAAAATAATCAATACCTGTCTTTTGCTTGCATCCTTTAACTACCAGTCTTGCTTGCAACGATCTATCTCTCCAGTTAACTTGTACTTGGTCATATAGATCCACTTGACACCAATTGGCTTCTTCCCATATGGAAGTGTAGTCAGTTCCCATGTCTTATTTTTTCTCAATTGCATGCATTTCCTCATCCATTTTTTTGATTCCAATGATAACTTTGACAACTTCCTCAAAGGCAACTGGATCACAATCTGCAAATAAAGCAAAATTGACAATATTTTTATCAAATAAGTCATTATTGTTACCAACAACATAATTCTCCAAGTAAGCTGGCATGTGACGTTCATGTTGTGGACGATTAGATGACTGCACCTTAGAAGATGAATGATCACCAGTATGTTGTTTGGACTACTTTACTGGTTGATTGGAAAAATTCCTTCATCCAAATAAAATGGCATTGGTGGATTCTTTGGTGTGGAATTTGTGACTTTCTTAGACCAATCCCAAACTCTTTATTCATCAACCGTGACATCTCTGCTAATAATCACTGATGTGTACATGGACCTTAGCCCAAGTAATGATCCAGTTCGAGTTCCATTGGGCCCGATTACACGTGCACCGGCCAAGCGCTTCAAGGAGTCTCTTCAAGCCCTTGTGTGAAATGTTCAAGACCAACAAGGAGTCCATAGGAACATCGAAGGCTTGGAAGGTGATAATCAAGTTTTCTACACGATGATCCAAGCCCATGAAGAGTCAAGTGGCCACACATGTGGGGATGGCCGACTAGGCCTTTAGTTTTTAGCGTTAAGTGTCATTATTAGTATTAGTTGAAGGTGTAATCTCGGCCCACTTGAAGCCCAAGGGTGGCCGACCCTTCCTCCTAGTTTAGTCTTTAGGGTTTTTTAGTCCTTAACCTATAAGAAAGCTCAATTTGTATGGTTAAGGGTTAGACAATTTTATCAATAAAATTTTGTTTTAGTTTCTCTTCCATTGTTGAGAGAAAATGGTTCCTCTTACTTGCATTGGCAAGGGTTCTTGAGCAATCTCGCGACTGTCCTTGGTTGTTCATCCGACCTATCCACTTGAGTATTCACCTCGATTGGAGTCGTCATTCTACCACCTTCGATCAAGTCGTGTCGTTCGTCTTGGTTTTAACGTTGGACAATCTCGCTAGATCCTTGGTCAAACGTGCTACGTGTCTCGGAACGTGTTGATCGAGGAGCGTATCAGTTGGCTTCAGAGCATTGGTTGAGGTATCTTTCGTTATATCCGTGTTTTTCGTTGTTGTGTCGTCTAGGATTTTGTGTTTTCCGCTACTTTGTTCAAAAAAATAATAATAATAGATTCTGCCCGCACCTTTTTGTTCCTTGTTGCGTCAATTTCTGGTCGTTGTTGTGTGAGTCGTATGTGCGCTTCATTGTTACAAATCTGCCCGAAGTGCTTGTCGCTTCATTGTCGTTAAATTCTGGTCGGTGTTGTGTCTTGTTGTCCGAAGTATTCTGTCCATTGTGTGGTGTTGTTGTTGACAAATCTATCCGCAACTTGTTCCTTGTTGTTGAGTCATTAGTTGTTCAACAATTCTGTCCGCACTCGTGTGTGTCATGTGTCTTCAAGCCTGCCGTAGTCTTGTTCCGTTTCGTGTCAAATCTGCCATGGTTTGTGCGCACTTGGGCGTACAAAATTCTATTTTGAGTCTACAAAGTTGCTTTGTCGGTTAACCATTGTTTGAGCAGCAAGAAATTAACTTGGTGGCGGCTGGGGTTTACTTATCTCGCTTGGGTTTCTCGAATTGCAATTTGTCCAAGTTGTTCGTGAGTCATCCTAGTTGCTTTACTTATTTTTCAAATCTGATTTTTGGTTAAACCTATTGGTGTTTGTGAACCTTGAGAGAGCCTACAAGATTCTAGGATTTCTTGAATTTCTTGATCACTATCTTGAAATTCTTGAAGTTCTTGATAAGTATCTTGTGAGTTCTTGAAGGATTTCGAAGTTTGAGTGTGTTTTGGTGTGCATCAAAAGCCGAATCTGATTCTGGAGTTTGACTCCTTCGTTTAAGAGTTCTTATTATTTTGTTTGAGTTAAAAAAAATAGAAACGAAAGAGAAAAGCAAGGGGAGAACTCGGTTGGCAAGAAAAACAAGAGCGAAAGTCGAACTTTATTGCCCAAAACAGTTTTCGTACATCTCGTTCCTACCCCAAAACAGAAAATTTAAACAAAGGGAAAGATTCAAAAGTTTTGATCTACCACTTCTTGGAATTCTTGAGCATCTTGTTCCTTGGGAATTTGTTTCATCCTCCTAGAGTACATTTTCTTGTACTCTCTAGCGGTGGTGAAGGGTTTCCTTGGAGTTGGTGTGAATTTCTTGGGAACATCTTGGGTAACCCGTTAGGGGGGAGCCCGAAGAGGGTTACTTGCATCACTCAGTTGAGTATCCATTGTCTTGAAACCAAGAACCGAATTGCCTTACTATTTGACAAAAAAAAAAAAGAAAATCTGACTTGAATTGTGGTGTGTAAGTCTCGGATTGTGAGGGAGTTTTATAAGTGGTGACTAGCCGACTTTAGTAAGGGTGTTGTGGAAAGAAAAGAAATCGGGTTGGGTAATCCTATTTGGAATAGAATTTGGGAAGTTCCAAAGGTTGTTCAAGAGGGAAAAAGGGTTTCTAAAGGATTCTAAAAACTAACTTGTTTCCAAAATCAATTAGGAAACTAAGAAGGCAGCTTGGATAACTCTTTTATTTCCACTTGGACACACTCCTACATTTTAGGAACTAGGGTTTTCATTGGATTCCATTCACACTAGCACCTCTCCCAATTCTGTCCGCATCTAGAAAGTCCCCCATTCGTGCATTTTTGTTTCCATTCTTGCATCCAAGTCATGTCTTTGCTTCTTGGTTACTCTTGTGGAAAGTTTGGTGACAACTATTGGACTTTGGGCGGCATTTCTCAACTACCTAATCCGACAAGTAAGGAATTCTTGGTAAGATTATTAGAGTGTTTTGAGTGAAAATACGAGGGTGAGTGAAACACTAAGGAAGTGAAGTGAGGTTATATTTGTGCTATTTCCTTATTCACTAACCTTTTGCAGGACCAAACGAGACATGGAGCAAGGTCATCCGATCACTGACTACTCATTGATATCACCGCCATGAAAAACGAGCTTAAGCGGATTAGCGGGCAACAAATGGAGGAGATGCACAACCACTTTGATGAACTCTCTAAGAGTTTCACAAGGGGCTCTCGTTCTAGATCTCACAACCGAAGTAACCATGGCACTAAAGGGGCAAATGGTGAAGATTACTTGGCTAGTGAGGATGAGGAAAGAACTGAGAGGCCTAAAAGGGACTCGTCTAGGAACGAGTTCAAGGGACTCGTCTAGGAACGAGTTCAAGGGACTTAAAATTCAAGTTCCCACTTTCCAAAGCAAAAGTGACCCTGAGGCTTACTTGGAATGGGAAGGCTGCATTGAGATGGTCTTCGATTGCTACGAGTATAATGAGGAACGAAAGGTAAAGGTCGCCACTATTGAATTCACCGACTACGCATTAGTTTGGTGGGATCAAATAAGGACTAACAGGAGGAGAAATGGCAAAGCACGAGTCCAAGTTTGGCGAGAACTCAAGGCACTAATGCGCATGAGATTTGTTCCTAGCTACTACAACCGCGATCTCCACTCTAAGCTTCAAACCCTCACTCAAGGCAACATGAGTGTGAAGGACTACTACAAGGAGATCGAGATGGCCATGATGAGGGCAAACATTCAAGAAGATAGTGAAGCTACCATGGCAAGGTTCCTTCGAGGTCTCAACTCCGACCTTTAAGAAGCTCTAGAGCTCCAATATTACTTGAACATGCATGATCTTCTTGAACTAGCTATTAAGGCCGAAACGGGGAAGAAATTGAGGCGAGGAGATCGTACCTTCCAAGTTTCCAACTCGACTTCATGGAGGGAATATCAACCAAGGAGGGCAGTCCACAAAACTGAAAATTTGGCTTCACCAATTCCTTCTGGTTGAATTCAAGGTAGTACTCCTAACCGAAATTTCTATTTTAGCCCTAATAAATTTGTTGATGCATCCAGGTCCACTACTAAGACCCCTCATGAGACTCCTAAGACTAGGAGTAGAGATATTAAGTGCTTCAAGTGCCAAGGGTTTGGACATATCCAGTCCCAATGTTCAAATCAAAGGGTCATGTTAGTCACTTACAATGGAGAAATTGTGTCCGATGACGACGACTGTGAGGATATGCATGAATTGATCAAGGGTGATTGCTTGGAGGATGACTCGGCTGAGGAAGAATGCTCTCCTATTCAAGGAAAAATCGATTGTTTGGTGGCACAACGCGTGCTAACCACTCAGGTCAAGGAAGACGAGCAATTGCAAAGGGAGAACTTATTTTACACTCGATGTAAAATAAGTGATAAGATGTGTAATCTTATCATTGACGGTGGGAGTTGCACCAATGTGGCCAGCTTACTATTGGTTGAAAACTTGGGCTTTCCTACAACTAGACATCCACATCCATACCGTCTCTAATGGCTAAATGAAGAAGGTGAAGTGCGTGTCTACAAACAGGTACGTATTCCTTTTCCAATTGACAACTACATTGATGAAGTTGTGTGTGATGTTGTTCCTATGTATCCGACACATGTCATCTTAGGAAGACCGTGGCAATTTGATAAGTACGTCACATTTGATGGTAGGCCTAATAAGTACACTCTATTGCATAATGGTCAACGCATGGTTCTAACACCCCTCATACCTGCACAAGTATATGAGAACTAACTTAAATTGCAAAAGGAGTGTGACTTGGACTGCCAAAAGAGGAAACAAAAGGCGGCCGATCCTAAGAAATGCACCACTTTCACAAGTGAGCAATCGACCAATGGTCAAGTGAGCACACCTAGTGTCACATCTAATCATGCATTAATTAATCCAACACTAGGAAGCAAAATATGATCATTAAGGCTAAGGATGTTAGAAAGATTGTGAATTCTGATCAGCCTGTGTTACTCTTGATTTGCAAACATGTGCTCCTAAATGTTGATGAGCTCAATAAGGCATTGCCTTTGAGTGTGGTTGCTCTTTTGCAGGAATTCGAGAACGTGTTCCCTGATGAGGTCCCTGATGGCTTACCACCCATCCGAGGAATCGGCCACCAAATAGACCTGATCCTGGAGTACCACTACCCAACAAACCCACTTACCGCATGGGTCCTGAGGAAACAAAGGAGCTCCAAAGGCAAGTTGATGGTCTACTAGGTAGGGGTTGGGTAAGGAAAAGTTTGAGTCTGTGTGCTGTGCCTGTAATACTTGTCCCCAAAAAGGATGGTACTTGGCGTATATGGACTGATTGTAGAGCTGTTAATGCCATAACTGTTAAATACCGTCATCCAATTCCTAAATTAGATGATATGCTTGATGAACTTTTTGGTGCTGTGATTTTCACTAAGATTGATTTAAGAAGTGGCTATCATCAAGTTAGAATGAAAGAGGAAGACGAGTGGAAAACAGCTTTCAAAACAAAACATGGACTTTATGAGTGGCTAGTCATGCCTTTTGGGTTGACTAACACACCTAGTACTTTCATGAGATTAATAAACCATGTTTTAAGGCAATTCATTGAAAAATTTGTCATTATCTACTTTGATGATATCTTGATATATAGTCGAAACGAGCATGAACACAGGGAGCATCTGAGATTGGTACTTGACACACTTCGTAAGGCACGCCTCTATGCTAACTTTAAGAAGTGCACTTTTTGTACTAATGAATTTGTGTTTTCAGGCTATGTTGTGAGTTCGCAGGGCATCAAGGTAGATGAATCCAAGATCGAGGCCATCAAGGAATGGCCAACACCAAAATCCGTCCCTCAGGTGCGAAGTTTTCATGAATTGCCGGGTTTCTACCGGCGTTTTGTCAGAGACTTCAGCACCAGTGCTGCTCCATTGACCGCTGTGACAAAGAAAAATGATAAATTCTATTGGGGGGAAACCCAAGAACAAGCGTTCCTTACTCTTAAGGACAAACTCACACATACACTTGTCTTAGCATTACCAAATTTTAACAAGACTTTCGAGATTGAGTGGGATGCTTTTGGTGTAGGGATTGGAGCTGTTCTCATGCAAGACAAAAGATCTTGTGCATTCTTTAGTGAAAAACTGGACGGTGCTACATTGAACTACCCCACGTATGACAAGGAGTTGTATACACTGGTGAGAGCCTTGGAGACATGGCAATACTACCTTGGTCTAAGAGAGTTCGTGATACACACTAATCACGAATCATTGAAGTTTCTCAAGGGGCAACCAAAGTTGAGCAAGAGACATGCCAAATGGGTAAGTTTCATTGACACCTTCTCTTATGTCATTAAGTATAAAACTGGCAAAACGAATGTGGTAGCCGATGCACTTTCTCGTAGATATTCTTTGCTTGTTTCCCTTGATGCTAAGCTGCTAGGTTTTGAGATGCTCAAGGAACTTTATGCACATGACCTCGACTTTGGTGACATTTATACATCTTGCATTAAGAGTCAACATGGAAAGTATTTCTTGCATGATGGATTTTTGTTCTATGTGGACAAGTTGTGTGTGCCAAATTCGTCTATTCGTGATTTTTTGGTTAAAGAGGCACATAATGGTGGTCTCATGGGTCATTTTGACATTGTTAAGACTTTAGCAATGTTGCAAGACCACTTTTACTGGCCTCATATGCATATGGATGTTGAGCGCATGGTTGGTAGATGTGCCACTTGCCATACAACCAAGTCTAAAATGAATCCATATGATTTGTATACCTCATTGCCCATTCCACACTATTCTTGGATAGAATTGTCTATGTCTTGGGATTACCTAGATCACTAAGGGGTAATGACTCCATCTATGTGGTAGTTGATAGATTCTTAAAGATAGCTCATTTATTCCTTTTTCATAAAACTGATGTTGCATCTCATATTGCTAAATTGTTCTTTAAAGAAATTGTACGCTTGCATGGTATGGCTCAAACCATTGTTAGTGATAGAGATGTGAAATTTTTGAGTTACTTTTGGAAGACTTTATGGTCCAAACTTGACACTAAACAACTCTTTTCGACCACAAGTCATCCCCAAAGTGATGGACAAATTGAGATTGTCAATCGCACACTTGGCACATTACTCATGGTTTTGATTAAGAAAAATCTTAAATCTTGGGAAGAGTATTTGCCACATGTTGAATTTGCCTATAATAGTACTTTCATAGTGCAACACACTACTCACCATTTGAGATTGTCTATGGTTTTAACACCCTGACCCCTCTTGATTTGGCACCCTTATTCTCCTCTAAGCACATAAGCTTAGATGAAAAAAAGAAATCTGATTTTGTGCGCAGGTTACATGAAGCTGTTCTAGTTAACATTGAGAAACGTACTCAGCAATACATCCAACAACCTAACAAGCATCGTCGTAAGATGATTTTCGAACCTGGAGATTGGGTATGGCTGCACCTAAGGAAGGAGCGATTTCCTAAGCAACACCAAAGCAAATTGTCCCCAAGGGGAGATGGACCTTTTTGAGTGCTCCAACGAATCAATGACAATGCCTACAAGCTGGAGCTACCAGGTGAGTACAATGTGAGCGCGACTTTCAATGTCACGGATTTGAGCCCATTCCTTGACAAGGAGGATCCAGATTTGAGGACAAATCCTTCTCAAGTGGAGGGGACTGATGTGTGCACGAATCTTAGCCCAAGTAATGATTCAGTTCAAGTTCCATTGGGTCTGGTTATACGTGCACAGGCCAAGCGCTTCAAGTAGTCTCTTCAAACCCTTGTGTGAAATGTTCAAAACTAACAAGGAGTCCATAGGAACATCAAAGGATTGGAATAATGAGAACATGAAGATTTGGATTCCCTTGAAATTCAAGGAAATTCAATTGATGGTTGACGGTGCAATCGGGTTCAAGAATCATTGAAAATTTGTCATGCTTATTTCTTGTTATTTATTTAAGTAAGTTTCCAGCAATACTTGTTAGTTAGTCTTGAGTTATTAAGGGAAATAAAGGCTAAGGCCATGTTGACCATAGTTAAGCCAATTGAGTCAGTTAGTTTCCTATTCTAATTGAATTAGAGTTTTAGGAAAGTAGTTAATTGCTTCCAAATTTATTTAGGAAGTTGTGTCAAGTCAAATAAAGAACCTTGTATTGTTTCCAATTTAGATTAGGGTTTTGAGTCTTGTAAGGCTATAAATAGCCAACTTTATTTAACTATTCAAGAGATGATATTGAAGATGAATTAATAAAAAGACAGTTGTCTCCTTTTATGGAGTTCCTTGATGGAACTTGAGTTTCTTCTTGAACAGTATCAAGTATTTAGCTTGGATACTCGTGGTGTTCAAGGCAAGATGATCACATCATCTTGTTCTTTCAAGCCAATAACCAATCCACTAGGTTTCTAGAGACAGGTTCTCTTTAGGTCTAGCAAGGTAGTTATTGTTCCATAACCTGATCAAGATAGATTCTTCCGCTGCCTGATCGATTCGGTTCTTCAAGACAGGTTCTTGTTGGGTCGAGTTCGTATCATGGAAGGTGATAATCAAGTTGTCTACACGATGATCCAAGCCCATAAAGAGTCAAGTGACCACACATGTGGGGATGGGCAACTAGGCCTTTAGTATTTAGCGTTAAGTGTCATTATTAGGATTAGTTGAAGGTGTAATCTCGGCCCACTTGAAGCCCAAGGGTGGCCGACCCTTCCTCCTAGTTTAGTTTTTAGGATTCTTTAGTCCTTAACCTATAAGAAGGCTCAATTTGTACGGTTAAGGGTTAGACACTTTTATCAATAAAATTTTGTTTTAGTTTCTCTTCCATTGTTGAGAGAAAACGGTTCCTCTTACTTGCATTGGCAGTTGAGCAATCTCGTGACTGTCCTTGGTTGTTCACCCGACCTATCCACTTGAGTATTCACCTCGATTGGAGTCGTCGTTCTACTACCTTAGATCAAGTCGTGTCGTCCATCTTGGTTTTGGGTTCCGCAAACCAAACGTTGGACAACCTCGCTAGATTCCTGGGCAAACATGCTACTTGTCTCGGAATGTGTTGACCGAGAAGCGTATCAATCAACTTCCCTATATCTGGATTAAATAACTTGTAACCTTTGGTTTCATCACTATAACAAAGAAAGATGCACTTTTCTGCTTCGTCATCCAACTTTTTCTTGATAGTATCTGGGACATGGGAATAAACAAGACAACCAAATACTTTTAAATGAGAGATATTTGGTTTCTTATCAGTCCATGATTGTAAACATATTCAAATTTTTTGCCCATTAATTAAGTGGTAATTTTCTACAGGTAAAAAGTAAAAAGATTGGTAGAGAATATTACAGGGTAATTGGGAGTTAAGGAGGAGATAAGATAGGATAAACTAAAATCCTAAACCCACGTAATCACCATGTAGTGGGTGGTTATTAGGAGTTTAAAATACTTATCAAAACAATTAAAAGAAATAACATCGTTCCTAATTCTCTTTAGCTGCCTTCCCATAGAACAAGAACCATCTAGGAATAGAGAAAAAGAAAAAGACGTCGTCATCGAATAGGCAAGCAACTAAGCATCTGGATCTGTACATGTTAAAACATTTTCTTTTAAGTCTTATAAATTTCATGAATTTTTTTTAAAGATTTTACGTATATGTATATGCATGTATGAGAAATTTAGGAAGATTCTTGTCCGGATTAGTAGGAATAGTGTATTAAATTTTAATTATGGGATGAAATAAAGTCTAAACCCTAATTTTGTTGGAAAGTTGAAAATAAAAAGAAAGAAGAGTTACGCCGTTGCTGAAACTTGAAGCTTCAGCAATGCAAGAAGAGAAAAAAGAGCAAAAGAAGGTTTGATGCCCTCCTCTCATACCGAGTCAAATAAAAAGGCCGACCAAAGAGCCAGCCAAAGAGGAAAAAAATTCTGTTAAGAAAATTGAGGAAAGAAATGATCTGCTAGGCTAATGGGTAAGGAATGGATCAGGTTGGGCTGGTTCTCATGGGTTGGATTTGGAGGAAATGGTTTGGGTCAAGATGTAGTTGGGTATGTGTGGGCTTGTTGAGCTGAATGTTGGGCCAAGTGTGAAGGGAAATCAGGTTAAGATAGGAAGAAATAAGAACATACTTGGGTTAGGACCTTGGGCCATTATTAAGGTCTAAAAAAAAAAGTGGCAAGTGTACTTGGATAAAAAATATAGTATGGCTTTAGTGAATGTTCAATAGATAAATTTAGGGTATAACCAGCTCATCTTTTATGGACTATCATGAGTATTAAATTTGAAAACCCAATCTAAAATAATTTTGGACTTTAAAGATCTAGTCATTAAGGCTTATGCTTAATTAATTAAGTCTAAGATATTTAAGTAGAAGTCTAACGCATTTTAATCTAACATTATTAGATTAATTTATACAATATAAGATAAGTTTTAGATTTTTAAACAAAAGTTTAAAATAATAATAATAATAACAACAACAATAATATACATATGGATGAATAAATTAAGGAAATAAATGAAAATTAAAAAATAAAAATAAAAATGGAACAAACTAAAATAATAATTGTAATGGTAAATAAATATACATATGTATATACATGAATAATAATATATACATAGATGCAAAAATGAAAACAGAACAAAAGATAATAATAACCAATTAACCAATATAGATATGAATGAAAATAAAATAAAATAGTGTTGATAAAAATAATAACAATAATAATTAATCAGATAAAAATAAAAAATATATAGTAAAATAATAGTCAAGATAATAAATATGATTATAAACAACTATTTTTAAGTTAGGAAACTTTACATAAGAAAAAAAAAGAACTTTCCAAACTAAGAAACTTTCCAACTTAGGAAAATTTTCAAACATAGAAACTTTCAATTTAGGAAACTGTTCTAAGCTTCATAGAATGGTCTAGACATGAATCTTAGAGTTGCTTAGAGTTTTTATATTTATACATCTACAAGAAATATCAATTAATTAGGATACCTATATATTTGATAGGTACGACACAAGTTTAAAAGATCTAAAGTAGTTCCAGGGATTTGACGTCATTCTAGTAATATACTGACTAGTTACACATTTTGCACAAAATGATTGTAGGGGGAAAAGAGTGTTATTAATGAAACCACACGGGGATAGTTACTTTTATTAAGAAAATACTGGTATTAGAAAAATTCGTAAGTTACCATTTCTATTTGCTATGCAGACTTATAGGGTAATAAGAAAATGATGTGAAACATATTTGGCTTATGTAGTAGATACGGAGAATGAGGAAACGCTATTAGAAAAGATTCCGGTAGTAAAAGATTTTCCTGATTTATTTTCGGATGACCTTCTTGGTCTACTTTCGAACAGGAAAATAGAGTTTGAAATAAATGTTGTTCTAGAGGTGACTCCTATATCTAAAATCCCCTATAGAACGGCACTTATAGAATTAAAAGAATTCAAGAAACAATTATAGAAATTATTAGATAAGAAATTCATTAGATCTGGTGTTTCTCCTTGAGGTGTGCCAGTACTCTTTGTGAAGAACAAAGATGATAGTCTAAGATTATGTATTGATTATAGAGAATTGAATTGAATCACAATAAAAAATAAATACCCCATTCTTAAGATAGATGATCTTTTTGACTAGTTGAAAGGAGTTAAAGTGTTCTCTAAAATATATTTGAGATCTGGATACCATCAATTGAGGATTAAAGATGAACATATCACGAAAAGTGCGTTTAGTACTAGGTACAGGTACTATGAGTTTTTGTTAATGTCTTTCAAATTAACCAATGCCATGACAGCCTTTATAGATTTGATGAACAGGGTGTTCAAACCGCAATTGGGCCGTTTTATTATGGTATTTATCAACGACATTCTAGTATACTCCCTAAATGAAGAAACTCATGTCGCCCATCTTAAAGAAGTTCTAGAGATATTAAGAAGGGAGAAATTATATACTAAATTTAGTAATTGTAAATTTTGGTTGAAAAGCATGGCATTCTTAGGACATGTGATATCAGTCCAAGGGATGTCAGTTGATCCAAAGAAAGTCGAGACAATCGTAGATTAGTCACAGTTCACTAATGTGACTAAAGTAAGGAGTTTCATAGGATTGGTCAGCTATTATGGAAAATTTGTGAAAGGATTCTCTACCATTGCTATGCCTCTTACTAAGTTGATTTGAAAGAGGGCAAAATTTGAATGAACAAATAAATGTGAGACAAGTTTTCAGAAATTAAAGGAGAAACTAGTTTCAGCCCCAATATTTACCCTACTATCTATATCTATATCAGAAGAGTTTGCCATCTATAGTGATGCCTTTAAAAATGGTTTAAGATCTGTTATGATGTAAAATGGGAGGGTAATCACTTATGCTTCCTGTCAATTGAAACCCTACGAGCAGAATTATCCAACGCATAATTTGGAGTTGGTCGCAATAGTCTTTGTCCTGAAAATATGGAGACATTATTTGTATGGGATGCAATATGAAGTTTTTATTGATTATAAAAGTTTCAAGTATCTGTTTTCTTAAAAGGAGTTGAATATGAGGCAGAGAAGGTGGTTATAATTAATTAAAAATTATGATTTGATAATCAACTATTACCCAGGCAAAGCAAATGAGGTAGCAAATGCCCTTAGTAGGAAGTCGAGGGCATTAAGAGAACCTATGGTCGAGGAATAAATGGAGAATTTTGAATTAGAAATGGTAGACTCCACTGCCAAGATACTAGCTGCCCTAGTGATTGCACCTACCTTGATAGATAGGATTAAGGAAGCACAACATTCGAATGACAAGTTTGCTAAGATTAAGGAAAATGTTAGAGTTAAACCTTTCAATGAGTTTGAATTAAAGGACAATGGGAGTTTGTGGAAATAGGGTAGAATATGTGTGCCAAGTGATGAAGGATTAAAGCAAGAATTATTAAAAGAGGCATACAATTCAAGATTCTCTATTCAGCCCGGTGGGACTAAAATGTACTGGAAACTGAAGAGAAATTGTTGGTGGAATGGGATGAAATGAGAAATATCAAAATATATGACTAAGTGCTTGATATGCCAACAAGTAAAGGCCGAGTACCAGAGGCCTGCTGACTTATTACAATCCCTAGAAATCCCATAATGGAAATGGAAATATGTGACAATGGATTTCGTGGTACGTTTGCCTCGAACAGTTAGGAACAATGATGCCATCTGGGTTATAGTCAATCGGTTAACTGAGTCTACCCACTTCTTATCAATATCGAATGGACTAACAATGGAAAGATTAGTAGAAATGTATATGGAAGAAATTGTGTATTTTCACGGTGTTTCAGTGAATATAGTATCAGATTAGGATCCTAGATTCATCTCTAGATTTTGGTCAACCTACTAAGAGGTTATGGGAACTGATTTGAGACTAAATACCACCTTCCACCCGCAAATGAATGTATAGTCAGAATGGACCATACAAACACTGGACGACATGCTATGAACTTGTGCTCCAAACTTCTCGGATAGTTGGGATAGGTTGGTGAAACTAATGCAATTCTTGTATAATAATAGCTATCATAACGGGTTAGGTATGGCACCGTTTGAGACGCTGTATGAGTGGAAGTGTAGATCTCCCTTATGTTGGGATAAAGTAGGTAAGAAACTGATCACAGGCTCGGATTTGGTAAAAAGAACCCTGGAGAAGATTAAAATTATTCGGGAAAGACTAAAGGTAGTTCAGGACCGAAACAAAAGCTGGGTGGATTTAAAAAGAGAACCATTAGAATTTCAATTAGGAAAAAAATTATATTTGATGGTATCTCCCACCAAGGGAGTGATGAGATTTGGAAGATGTAGTAAGTTAATCTAAGGTATGTGAGACCTTACCAAATACTGGAGAGAGTTGGACCTTTGGCGTATCGACTAACCCTTCCACCTGCTCTTTCGAGGATACATAATATTTTTTATGTATCCCAACTAAGAAAGTATGTGTCGGATCCAAGCCATATTCTAGAGAATCAACCTATCGAGGTGAGGGAGAACTTGTCAGTTGAGAAAGCCCCTTTGAGAATCGTAGATCGGAATGATCAAGTTCTAAGGAGAAGAACTATACCCTATATGAAAATGCAATGGACAAACGATATACCATGAGAGATAATGTGGGAGACAGAGGAAAACATGCAGAATAGATATCCTTATCTTTTTTATCAAGGTACGTAAGTTTCGAGGATGAAACTTTTTGTAAGGGGGAAAGAATGTAAAACCCACGTTTTTAATTTATTATATTCAATTTTTTTTGCTCATTAATTAAGTGATAATTTTCTACAGGTAAAAAGTAAAAAGATTGGTAGAGAATGTTCCAGGATAATTGGAGGTTAAGGAGGAGACAAGATAGAAAAACCTAAAATCCTAAACCCATGTAACCACCATGTAGTGGGTGGTTATTAGGAGTTTAAAACACTTATCAAAATATTTAAAAGAAATAACATCGTTCCTAATTCTCTTTATCTACCTTCCCTTAGAACAAGAACCATCTAAGAATAGAGAAAAAGAAGAAGACGTCGTCATCGAATAAGTAGGCAACTAAGCATCTAGACCTATAAGTCTCGAACACACATTAAAACTTTTTCTTTTAAGTCTTATTAATTTCATGAATTTTTTTTAAAGATTTTACGTATATGTATATTACGATATGTATACACCTATATGAGAAATTTATGTTCGAATTAGTAGGAATAATGTGTTAAATTTTAATTATGGGATGAAATAGAGTCTAAACCCTAGTTCTATTGAAAAGTTAAAATAAAGGAAGAAGAGTTGCGTTGTTGCTGAAACTTGCACAAGAAGAAAAAAGAGAGCAAATAAGGGTTATCAGACCCTCCTCTCGTACCGAGTCAAACAAAAAGGCCGGCCAAAGGAAAAACAATTCTATTATGAAAATTGAGGAAGGAAACGATCTACTAGGCTAATGGGTAAGGAACCGGGTCGGATCGGACCAATTCTCACGAGTCAGTTATGGAGGAAATGGTTTGAGTCTAGATGTAGTTGGGTATGTGTGGGCTTGTTGAACTGAATGTTAGGCCAAGTGTGAATGGGAATTGGGCTAAGACTGGAAGAAATAAGGAAATACTTGGGTCAGAAACTTGTGCCGTTATTAAGGTCTGAAAAAAAAGTGGCAACTATACTTGGGCCAAAAATATAATATGGGTTTAATGAATGTTCAATAGATAATCTTAGGGCATAACTAGCCTACCTTTTATGGATTATAATGGGTATTAAACTTCAAAATCCAGTCTAAAATATTTTTGGACTTTAAAGATTTAATTATTCAAGCTTATGCTTAATTAATTAAATCTAAGATATTTAAGTAGAAGTCTAAGACATTTTAATGTAACACTATTAGATTAATTTATACAATGTAAAATAAGTCTTAAATTTTTAAACAAATGCTTAAAATAATAATAATAATAATACACATATGGATGAAATAAATGATGGAATAAGCTAAGATAATAATTGTAATGTTAAATAAATATACGTATGTATATACCTGAATAATAATAATACATACATATGTGCAAAAATGGAAATAGCATAAAAGATAATAATAACTAATTAACCAATATATATTAATGAAAATAAAATAAAATAGTATTGATAAAGACAATAACAATAATAATAAATAAAATAAAATAAATATTTAGTAAAATATTAGTTAAGATAATAAATATGATTATAAACAATTATTTCTAAGTTAGGAAACTTAACATAAGAAAAAAAAGGAACTTTCCAAATTAAGAAACTTTTCAAAAATAAAACTTTCCAATTTAGGAAACTTTCCAAAAATGAGTGGTATCTTTTGTGAAAGCAAAGAACTATATGTGTGACATGTGAAATGAATTTATGTCAAGTAAAACTCAAAACAATCATGGAATAGACAGTAAGAGCTATAGTTCTGTCTAACGGTCATGGTAGCCTAATATATAATCCAGTCGATTGACAAGGTCATGGTAGTTTGGTATCGAATCCGGCCGATTGACCTATGTATGTAATGAGACCAATCAGCAGTCATGAAATCTATTGGTCGTCCACCTAAAAAAGGTTTTTAGCTCTAGGTTGAATACTCAAAAGTCGGTCATTGTATGTACTTATTATGAGATGATAAGAAATGATTTATGACTATGGATTTTATGTATGGCTATGAATAAGATGTTTACAAATTGGTGTATCACTCATTGTCACTGGCTGGTTACGAATAACGTTATTTTCAATAATTATGTATGTGAATGGTGTGTAGATAATTTGATATATGTGTGTATGTGTGTGTGTATGTAAAACTATGATTGCATGGTCCAACAAAGGGGTAGATGCTACCTATTGAGTGATTTATCACTCAATCCAATTTTTACCACTTTTGCAGATTTTAAAGAGTATGAGTTCGTTTACATTGAAAACCCCGAGAATGATTTTTATTAGCTCTAAGTGGATAGAAATTATCAGTCTAGCTACTTTTGGCTGCTAGTTTTATTTAATTTCTTTTCCCATTGTCTCATCTAGAAAATAAATGTACGAACTTATTGGATGCTCGTAGACTACCTTCCATTTGAGATTTGTACCACACTATTTTTAGTTATGCTATTTAGTACTCTCTAAGTTTTAGTCTAATTTAATGTTGCTTTGCATTCTTAAGCGAGACTTGAGGATACGGCGGATGTCGCATGATTGGCACATGCAAGTTAGGGGCATGACAATAATTCCTGTGGTATCTTCCCAAAATTGCATTGCGTAGGACACATGTTAGAAACATATACAACACAAGCAACGACTTCTACCCAAAAACCTTTAGGTATATTCTTGGTATGCATCATCGATCTCACCATATCCATTATAGTCCGATTTTTTCTCTTTACTACTCCATTCTGTTGAGAAGTGTATCTGGTTGTCAATTGATATTTAATCCCATGTTTCTCCAAAAAATCATTGCAAACAATAAATTTAGTGTTTCTGTCAGTTCTCAAAATTTTAATAAACTAACCACTTTGCTTCTCAACATACACTTTAACATTCTTAAAAATATCACAAGTTTCAGATTTATTCTTCAATAAATATACCCAAGTTTTTCAGTTAAAATCATCAATGAAGGTAATAAAATGTTTACTACCACCAAAATGTATCAATTCCAATGTATGACTGGCCCTCCAAGCATTGCCTTTAAAAAAAGGATCTCTATGTTTTTTTTTTCCAAAATATAAGATTCGCAGTGCTTAGCAAAAAAATCAATAGAAGGCACTGTATACACCATATTTCTTCCTAGCAAGAAAACTCAAACTCTCAAAATTTAAGTGGCCAAAGCGCATGTACCACAACCAAATATCATCAAGAACAATATAACTAAAATAAAGCAAATCATGACAATTAAAAGTGATAGGCCATAAGCGACTAGTGTTCATGTATACTTTTGCTATTAGTTGTAAACAATTATCAGTAATAGTACCAATGCCATATTTAAATCGCAAGTCATATCTCTTCTCAGAAAGTTACCCAAAACTCAGTAAAATATGATAAAGGTTTGGCACATAGAGAACTTCAGAGATAAAATCATATCTTTCATTCTTCAAAGTAATCCTGATTTTTCCTTTACCAAGCACAAATACTCTTTCATTGTTGTCAAATTTAACAAAAGATCTAAAAGATTCATCTAAATCAGTAAACATATTTTTATCGCCACACATATTGTTATTGCAGTCAGAATCTAAAAACCAATTATTCTTATTTTCTTTCATCCTTGATAAAATAGTTTCACACTTTTCACCATTATTCTCTGCCATATTAGCATGCCCACCTTTATTGTTAGAATTGTACCAACACACACTTTTATAATGACCAATTTTTTGCAATTATGGTATTCAATATTATGTCTGTGAGAATTATTATTAATTTTTAACTCATTATTGGGATAAGTATTGTTAGATCTTTGCTAATAAAAATTGCTTTTACCACGACCTCTAAAATTTCCTCTACCACAACCTCATTCTCTATCTTTGAAATTTTTGTTACACTGATTTGAAGTATCACCCTTCTCTTTGGGTTTATCTGTTTGCATCTGCAACGCCTTTTGCACTATTTCTTTTTTTGCACCATCTTCCAATTTTTTGTTAATTCTCTATTCGTTAAGAGTTAATGAACCCTGCAATTCTTCAATGGTCAAAGTTGAGAGATCTTTTGTATCCTGAGTCACAACAATCACATGATCAAATTTCATGGGTAAAGTATTGAGGGCCTTTTCTACTAGGACCTCGTTGCTGAGATCATGACCATGTGCTCCATCTCATTTTTTATGTTAATCAGTTTGGAAAAATATGATTCAATTGTCTCTGATTTTTCTATAGTGATCAATTCAAATTTCCTTTTCAACATCAGCAAATTATTTTTCTAAACTCTGTGAATTCTTTTGTACGCCAAAATATCCCATGTCTGTTTTTTGGTCTTGGCATTAGCAATTTTTTCAAAAATCGAAGCATCAATTGCCTGGCGAATTTGAGACATTGCCATACCTTCCTAAGCTCTTGACACTTGCATCTTTATCTGCGGCAATTTCTTGCTGAACAAATTGAAACAAATTATACGCATCAAGATGAGTTTCCATCTGTATTCTCCAAGAACTATACTCTTTTCTCCCTGTGAGTTTTGGTACTACATAGGTAATATTAGTTGGCACGATTGATGTAGTTGACGTAGACATGTCTTCCAATATACCTAGTTCTGGTACCCTTATGTAGGTCCACAAATAATGTTTAATCAAACAACTCAATATAAGCCACAAGGCTTTCTTGATTGAGTTGTTGATTTAAAAACAATAGACCAAAACCGAAGGCTCTTAATTATCTCTCTGAATCATTTCTTTTTCTCTTATATCAATAGACCAAAACCTATTGTTTTCATATAGACTACCAAATACCAAAATTCTATTGAGATTTAAGCTACCAAAACATACTAGTAATACGAAATCACAACTAAACAATAAAATAAGTAAATCCTAAATAAAACAAACTAAATCCTAAAAAGACTTGATTTAATAATACTACAGTAGTCTTATCTCATCTCAATTCTCACCCTGTTTTTTGAGAAAAAGCTAATGAACTCTTGCATGACTTTGATATTCCGCCATTTTTTATTATTGCTACTGCCATTAATTAGGCTTTACAACTATTTTTTCACAACTTCATTTCATGGATCTTGCAATTTTTCTCACAAGAGATTCGCGACTTTGGTTGCCAAACTTTTTCACTAAAATAAATTTCATCCTTTTTTTTAAACCAATTTAGTCCTCAAAATTTTATTTGCTATCTAATTAAATTCTTTTGCAGTGGCTCCGTCAATTGGAACCTTTTCATCAAGAAGGTAACAAGCCAATCAAGTGTAATATAACGAAATTAAGTTAGAACCAATATTAGGATGTAAAGATCCCCCCTCCCCTAAATCAAACAGGGGAAGAACCAATTTTTCCTTAAATTGGATAGGAAAATAAAGAGCAACCTCTTTTTATTAAAAACAAAAACCCAAGTACCTTTTTTGTTCTTCTTCTCATTTGTTTGCCATCAGTAAATTCTCAACTTCTCTAGCAGTGGCAGCATCACAACCAGCACGTTGTACCCAATCTTCTTGTTAAAATATAGATTGTAAAGCAACCACAATTTTTCTAATTAAACAAAATATTCAAAGAAAAATAGGAATTGCTACAAATGTGGTAAGAAAGTTCATTATAAGTCCAAATGCAAACTTAACAAGAAACAAAAGAAAAATGATGCTCCAAGTGCTAATCTTCTTGATGAATGTGCAGAAATTGTAGCAATGATAACTCTTGGTACGATGACTGAACTTCATATGGTAGCTCCAAATCCTTCAAGGGATTCGTGGTATGATTCCAGTGCTGCAATTCGGTTGCAATGACAAGAATTAGTTTAAAAATTATGAAGTTCTTGAGGGTTATGAAGTGGTCATGGCAAATGGAGTGAGAGTCAAGGTTTTTGGTAAAGGAGATGTGCATCTTCAATTCACATTAGGCAAAAAGTTTATTCTCACATGTGTACTTCATGTTCCTGATATTGTTAAGAATCTTATATTTGTGGATATTCTTAACAAGAAAGGAATAAGGGTTGTACTAAGGTCAAATAACATAATCTTGTCGAAGAATGGTTTATTCATAGGAAATGGCTACTCTTGTAATGAAATGTTTAAATTGAGTATTAATAAAGTGAATAATATTTCTGTTTACTCTTTGGCTTCTACTTCTTCTACTTGTACTTATTTCCTGTGGCATGATAGATTAGGACATGTAAATCATAAAGTGCTGAAATTTATGTCTAAAGATGGCCTAATCTCATATGATGATCTTGAAAATAAGAAGTGTGAAACTTGTGTTCAAGGCAAAATTACAAGATTGCCTTTTCCTAAAGTTGAAAGACAAACACAAATGTTTCATCTTGTGCATTCGAATGTGTGTGAATTCAATGATTTTCTAACTAGAGGAGAAAATAGATACTTTGATACATTCATAGATGATTTTCCAGGTTTGTGTACGTGTATCTTATGAAATACAAAGAAGAAGTGTTTAGTGTGTTTAAAACATACAAGTCTCTTGTTGAAAACCAATTGAATAAGAAAATAAAAATTTTGAGAAGTGATAAAGAGGGTGAATATTTTCCTAGTAAATTCTCAAAATTTTAGGAAGAAAATAGAATTATACAACAAACAAGTGCACCTTACACACCACAACAAAATGGTTTGGTGGAAAGAAAAATAGGACTCTTAAAGATATGGTCAATACCATGTTTGTGAGTTCAGAATTGCCAAACAACTTGTGGGGTGAAGCTTTTTTGGCTACATGTCATGTACATAATAGAGTTCATTCCTTAAAAACTAGAGTATACTCCTATGAAGTTTGGAAAGGTAGAAAACCGAACTTGTTTTATTTAAGAGTTTGGGGTTGTATAGCCTACTATAGAGTCTCTGACAACAAGAGAATCAAGTTGGGACCTAGAGTACTTAAAGATGTGTTTGTTGGCTATGCAGAAAATTCAAAGGCTTATATATTACTTGATATTGGTTCAAATGTAATAGTTGAATCAAAGAGATATTGGGTTCTTTGAGAATAAATTTCTTAAAGATTCATGGTTAATATATATATCCATCTCAAGGGGGTGAAATTCCTTCAAATGCAATTTCTTCTAGTGATACAAAAAGAAAAGAAATTGACACTCCTAGTGAACCTAGGAGAAGTCAAAGACAAAGAAAAGAGAAGCAATTGCCTCCTGACTTTGTCTCTCTACTAGCTATTGTTTTTCTTGTTGAAAAAAATAGAGATTTTCTGCTAAATAAAACTCCCATTTTATTTAGTATAAAGGATGATCCAAAAACATATAGTGAACCTATGAAGTCAAGGGATGCTGCATTTTGAAAAGAGACTGTGAATGATGAAATGGACTCAATATTATCGAATAATACTTGGGTTCTGGTGGAATTGCTTCAAGGCTCAAAACCTATTGATTGTAAATGGGTATTTCATAATAATATGAAATACCCATTTACATACAAAGTTAGGTTAGTAGCTAAAGGTTATAGGTAAAAGGAAGGAATAGACTATTTTAATACATATACACTTGTAGTTAGAATTACTTTTGTTCAAGTGCTTCTAGCTTTAGCTTCTGTATTTAGCTTTCATGTAGATCAAATGGATATTAAAATGGCTTTCTTAAATGGTGACTTAGATGAGGAGGTGTATATGGAACAACTAGAAAGCTTTGTACTACGGGGTAATGAACATAAAGTGTGTAAACTTGTCAAGTCTTTGTATGGCTTAAAACAAACTCCAAAACAATGGCATGAGAAATTTGAATCTATTTTACTCTTTAATGGATTTAGGCATAATAATGTTGATAAGTGCATTTATTCTAAATTTAATAGTGAGTATGGTGTAATCATTTGTCTTTATGTGGATGATATGTTTATTGTTAGTACTACAAATAAAAGTATAGTAGGGACTAAGAAGTATTTATCTTTTAAGTTCAAGATGAAAGATCTTGGTGAACTAGATACTATCTTAGGAATTATATTTAAGAGGCATAGTGGGAGTTTTGCCTTTTTACAATCACATTATGTGAAGAAGATATTAGAGAAATATCAGTACCTAAATGTGATGGAAGTTGGAACTCCCTTTGATCATAACTTTAAGTTGTATGAAAATGCCAGTAAACCAGTTTCTCAACTAGAATATGCAAGTGTAATTGCTGGTCTTATGCATGCAATGAGTTGCATTAGACCAGATATTTCATACTCAGTTTGTAGACTAGCTAGGTACACTAAAAATCCATAAATAGATCATTGGAAGCTATTGGTAGAGTGCTTGGTTATCTTAAGAAAACCAAGGATTGGACTCTTTTATAATAGTTTTCGTAGTGTTCTTGAGGATTTTTCAGATGCAAGTTGGATTACTAGCATTAGTGATCGAAAACCTACAAGTAGTTGAATATTCTTGCATGGTGATGGTGCTATCTCAAGGGTTTCAAAGAAGCAAATAGTGATAACTCTTTCAACCATGGAACCTGAATTTATTGCATTATCTTCAGATTGTAAAGAGGCTGAGTGGCTAAAGGATCTTTTACTTGACATTGATTTTTGGCTTAATATGACGATCCCACTTTTCCTTAGGGCGAACCCTAGGGTTTGGCAGTTTGCCTGTCTAACTCTCGTTAGGACTCACTACGAGTCAAATATATAACTTAGAACTACCCAACCAACCAGTTACTAATATATAAAAGAAGTCACTTCATTCAAAATGTCATTCATTACTACACCATAATATTCAAAATTACATCAAACGTCCCAAATTACAACACTCAAAAGATCAATTAAATCATTTACATCCATAACTAGACCAAAATATAGTCAAGCCCAGCGTCTTCAAAAAATCTCTCCACTTCAAAATCCTGTTAAGAAAATCAAATTTAAAGGAGTGAGTTAACACTCGTGAGGTCAAGAAAGATAGGCAAGCAAACAAGTACAACTAACATTGATAAAATATAAATCAAGAAGGGCAGCAATGATGTTGACGTAAAAATTCATAAGAGAAACAAATACACTATCAATAAAGGATACAGAATCTCTCACGAGCTAAATCCACAATTCATGCTACGCCGGTACTTTTGAACCACGATTTCCCAATGTTGATACTCCGTCAACCAAGCAAATAACAAGTCCATAGAATTCACTTGACACGAATCCCCATCCATCATTTCACCCTCTACCGGGCCCGCATGTCCACAAGGGTTTGGGTGATACTAGTGTATACCCACATAAGAACAAGTATGTTTGATGAGATAACTCTCCAATCGACTTAATCAAGATAAAGGTACTGAAATGGGATGAGAGGCACCTCCCACTCGAATTGAATGTGGTACATACTGCCGCTCAGCACTTATAGGTCAAACACAAGCACAAGTACATGTCACTCAAGTTCCAGCAAGTACAAAATTATTCAAGAAAGGGAGGATGAATGTTATAAAGGACACTCTCGCCTTATCAAGTTCAATATTCAACACATAACACGTGGTATCATTCAAATCAAGATATTAAAAAACATGCATTTGATATTCACCACAACTAAAAGCAAATGAGCAAGCAAGTCCTTTATGGTTCCGCGTCGGGATTCCCTTCGAAATCCTCTTGGACACCTAAAGCAATTTCAACCAACAATCACTAGATGCAAATCGTCTTTAGCCAAAACCCCTCTTTAAACCATCACTCATGTACACCTTAAGTTATTAGCACACAAGGAGGAAAAATTCATTCATTTAAGGGTAAAATACAGAAAACCTTCTTGTGGTTTGACTATTTGACATGCTACCTTCTCATTATTTAAAAATACTCATACTACCCCCTCGTGCTTTGGACTAGAGTAGAATTACGTTTTTTGACCTACTGTGAACCGGTAGCCTGTGTATTATTAATTTTTTTCTTTTTTTTTATTTTCCTTTCCTTTCCACTTTTTTCCTTTTCTTTTCTATTATTTCTCTCCTTCTTCCTCCATTTCACATTCTCCACAACTCACAATATCGAAGCAAGGTGGTCTTAGCATCTGCTCATTTTTTGATTCTTTCTCCTCTTTTTTTTTTTCATTTTCACCTATTCTTTCTTTTTCCTCATCTCTCATACTCCCCTTCCCCCTCCACCACTTCACACCATCATCCCCTCCACCAGAACTGGGAATCGAGCAACCTTATTCAATGTTGTCGGGCAGCCCCTTCGATTTCCAGAGTCTCCTATCATCAGTTTTTCGGCTAGAGAGCTTATAAGAGGGTTGCTAGTAAAAGAGCCACAACATAGATTGGCATACCAACGTGGGGCAACCGAAATTAAGCAGCATCCCTTCTTTGAAGGTGTAAATTGGGCTCTGATTCTTTGTGCAAGCCTTCCAGAGATCCCAAGGCCATTCGAGATTGAGAAGATTCTAGTCCCAACAGCGTCAACTGGTGAAAAGCCTGCTCCTGGAGCAATGCCCTTTCAGCAAAATTCTGATAATTACCTTGAATTTGATTTCTTTTAATGGCTTTCAAAGCTGGTTAACTAGGTTTGATTCCTGCTGCCTTTCTTGTGGATCATCCGGCGGTTATCGGATTATGGGACGAAAAAAGAAAAATGAAGAGGGATGCCATTTTCACTCATCTGATTTGTCTACTTTTTCAAGAATTTTATGATGGAAGCTTATGAAATTCATGAAATTTTTTCTTGAATATTTGGGTGAATTTGGATTTTGGGGCATTGTTTTTGGAAGAATCTTAGGAGACAAAATCGTAGGTGGTGGCGACTGACGTCAATAGAGAGAGACAGCAAAGCAAAATAGTAAGACGGTATGAATAATTTTTAGAAAATTTTAAAAGTGCATCACTAATTTCTCAAATTTGTAAAAATACCTATGATAGTTAAGTCAAAGCATCAAAATTAAAAGAAAAAATGACAATAAAATAAAAAATATTAAAAAAAATAATGCATCGCTTGCAGGTAACATATAGGTTATCGGTCAATTTCGGTTTAATCCAAAGCACAAGGGGGTAGTATGGGTGTTTTTAAATAGTAAGGAGGTAGCGTGTCAAATAGTCAAACCAAAAGGAGGCTTTCTGTATTTTATCCTTCATTTAGTCATCTAAAACAATACATCGAGAGGGACCTAAATCCTTCGAAAATCACCATTCAAAATGAGGGATTAAAGTCATAAGAGATCCTGTATCCATCCATGAAATCAAACTTAAAATGGACTAACAAATTCAAAGGAAAATTGGAAGTTCTTAAAAGAACGTTTTTGTTTTAAACCAGAAAATTCAGCTTTGCGCGACGCTATTTGAAAAATCATATCATGAATTTCGTAAGTCCAAAAATCGTAAACTTTATACTGTTGGAAACTAGAATAAAAGGACTACATTTTTCCATAAAAACATTTGTAAGACTCTATCCACAAATCAGTCAAATTTCAGCCTCAATTTGCTGCTTCATCAAGTACAAAAATAAAACAGGTGTGAAATTTCCGTTAACTTTGGAAAATCATAGATATTCATAAGAATTGAGAAAAATTCTGAAATCTACATGGTAGAAAGTACTCAGGATCTAGTTTCAAACGCAACAAGTAGAACTCAATTTGGATTTTCTACACCAAGGTACGATAGATTTTCCAAAACTCCTAAGAGTCTCCTGCGAGAAAAATTTTCAACAACACTTGACCCAACCTTCTCAGTTAAGCTCATGTGCTTTGGTTCAAATCCAATTTACAATCAAAGTTTAATGTCTAAATAGTTTGTGGAGCAAGATTTCCCCCAAAATTTCTTGAAAAATAAGGGCTAACAACACTCAAAATTTTGGCCAGCATGAAGCTTTCAAAACAGAATTTTTCCACCACAATTTGCAACAAAATCCAACCAAGATTTAAGCTTTTCAAAAAAAATATACACACAAGCCACAATATCAAGATTTAAAGCACTAAAATCTATCACAATATTCATCATAAAAGCACAAGAAAGAACCTCAAGTCCTCTACTTAGCTTGCCATGGAGACACAAGAAATTTTTCCTCAAGTCCTCTACCTAAATTAAGGTTTCAAAGAAATCCATCAAACATTCAATCTTTCAAACTACAAGTCTACTAGAATCTAGTCCACAATCACTTGAAAACAAAAGAGTGAAGTAAATTAGTCACTTACCTCTTCAAAGCTTCAAACCCTAGCAAGATTAACTCAAGGTAATGGCAAGATCAACCCTTAAGAGCTTGGTAGATTGGTGCAGGTAGATTGGTGGAAAGAAGCTTAGATCTTCAAAAATTTCAAAAAGGATGAAATTTCTCTCCCTCTCTTCCTCTCTCAAGTTTCGGCCAGCCAACAAGAAAAAAAATGAAGGTTTTTTGGTTGTTTTTGGAGGTAATATACAAGTCACAATAAGGGTTTGTAAGGTTAACTTTGAATAGTGTCCAATAGTGTCTCCCACTTAAACTTTCTTACTATCCACCCTTAACTCCTCTAACCTTCTTTTAACCCCCAAAATCTTTCTTAACTTTACTAATGTCTGAACTTATATTCTCCTAGGGTTTCGGTCAAATTCACCAATAAGTTTCAAAATCAACAATTTTCAAGAATTTAATCGCTCGAAAGTTAAAATAAACAAGAGAAACTCTTTTATCAATTAACAAGTAAAATACTTAATGAATGTAAATTTTGCAAAAACATAATTTAAATAGAAATGCAAATAGTTGGAAGGTGAGAAAATAATTTTTTTCTAGGTCATCACATCCTCTCCCTCTTAAAAGAATTTCGTTCTCGAAATTCTCACCTGATCTAGTGAACAAATCTGGATAGTTCTCTGCATTTTCTCTTCTAATTCCCATGTAGCTTCTTCAATTTCATGGTTTCTCCAAAGCACTTTTACTAAGGGGATTTGCTTATGCCTCAACTCCTTCATTTTTCTGTCCAAAAGCTGTACAGATTGCTCCTCATAGGTCAGTGATTCATCTATTTTGATATCCCTTAACTGAAGCACATGAGCAGGGTCGGGATGATACTTCTTGAGTATAGAAACATGAAATACATTATGTATCCTAGATAAACTCACTGGTAGCTCCAGACGATACGCCACGTTTCCTACGCGTTGGAGAATCTCAAAACGTTCTATGTATCTCGGTTTAAACTTCTTTCCTTTCGCTGACATGATACTTGTTTTAAGTGGCGTGATTCTAAGGAACACCTTATCTCCAATCTCGAATTCCAAGTCTTTTTTTTCGATTATCTACATGACTCTTTTGCCGATTTTGAATTACTTGAATTCTTTGGCGTATTAGTTTCACCTTCTCATACGCTTCTTCAATTCAAGGCACCGTTGTAGGGTCCAAAACTCTTCGTTCTCTTACTTCAGTCCAATGAATCGGGGACCTACATTTCCTTCCATATAGTGCCTTATATGGTGTCATTTGAATGGATGAGTGGTAACTATTATTATAAGAAAACTCCACTAAAGTCAAGTATTGTTCCCAACTTCCCCTGAAATCCAAAACACACGTCATCAACATGTCTTCAAGAGTTTGAATTGTTCTTTTTTGATTGTACATCGGTATGAGGATGATACGTAGTACTAAGATTCAACTTAGTTCCCAGGATTTCTTGTACCTTTTGCCAAAGTCGCGATACAAACCGAGAATCTCTATCAAACACTATACTCACCGGTACTCCATGCAACCTTATAATTTCGTCCATGTATAGCTTGTAAGGCCTGGTGCAACCCAATGAGTACAAACAATTTCACAATGATGCACAAAGATATATCAAATTTCAGCACAATAAAGAAAACTTAATTAAAGAGAAAAGATAAGAAATGCAAACCAAATATCAATCCAATAGCCTCTTCAATTGATGGCGATGCTAACCAAGATGTACAAGTGAATGTTCACTCCTTCCTCACCCCAAACACACTTTGGTTGAGCCAAGGAGTTTTACAACTATTCTAGCTAACCCTCAACAACCTACACTTGAAAGATCACTCACCCAATTAAGAACTATTTTATACAAATGAGGCAACTTTCACCAAGGTTTTTACCACTCCAAGTGATAGGTTCACCTTCACCAAGGTTTTACTCATCCTAGAGAATAACCTTCACTTGAGCAACCTCACAACCCAACTTTCCCAACCCCTTATACAACCAATAAAGAATCTTTCTACTCAAAAATCTCACTTGTAAGCTTGTATTTTGTGTTGGCAAAAGTCTCTTGTCTTCTTGTGCTTTGGGGTTTTTATAGAAGGTGAGAACTGGCTCCAAAAGGCTCTCCAACGGTCAAATATTAAATGCTGTCAAAACTAGTCGTTGGCCTGTCGGACGTCCGAACCACCTGTCGAACGTCTGAACCCTGCGTCCAAACCACCTGTCGGACGTCCGAACCCTGCGTCCGAACGTTGACAGAGAGTCATCAAATTTTTGCGAAATTTCTCGGACGTCCGATGCGATCGATGTGCGTCCGAGGCGTGCGTCCGATCCTTCCGGACGTCCGATGCATCCTCACGAGCGTCCGACAGAGTTTCCTTCTTGATGTTCTTCATCCTTTCGGACGTCCGATAGCGTCCGACATGAGTGCCCTGTTTTTGCTTCTTCTTTTATGCCATAAGAATCTGTTCTAACAAATTACTCACATAAAAACATTAGCCCAAATCTACATTTTGGTTTGTTAATCATCAAAACCAAGGATTGAAGGCCTGGTGCAACCCAATGAGTACAAACAATTTCACAATGATGCACGAAGATATATCAAATTTCAGCACAATAAAGAAAACTTAATTAAAGAGAAAAGATAAGAAATGCAAACCAAATATCAATCCAATAGCCTCTTCAATTGATGGCGATGCTAACCAAGATGTACAAGTGAAGGCTCACTCCTTCCTCACCCCAAACACACTTTGGTTGAGCCAAGGAGTTTTACAACTATTCTAGCTAACCCTCAACAACCTACACTTGAAAGATCACTCACCCAATTAAGAACTATTTTATACAAATGAGGCAACTTTCACCAAAGTTTTACCACTCCAAGTGATAGGTTCACCTTCACCAAGGTTTTACTCCTCCTAGAGAATAACCTTCACTTGAGCAACCTCACAACCCAACTTTCCCAACCCCTTATACAACCAACAAAGAATCTTTCTACTCAAAAATCTCACTTGTAAGCTTGTATTTTGTGTTGGCAAAAGTCTCTTGTCTTCTTGTGCTTTGGGGTTTTTATAGAAGGTGAGAAATGGCTCCAAAAGGCTCTCCAACGGTCAAATATTAAATGCTGTCAAAACTAGCCGTTGGCCTGTCGGACGTCCGAACCACCTGTCGAACGTCTGAACCCTGCGTCCAAACCACCTGTCGGACGTCCGAACCCTGCATCCGAACGTTGACAGAGAGTCATCAAATCTTTGCGAAATTTCTCGGACGTCCGATGCGATCGATGTGCGTCCGAGGCGTGCGTCCGATCCTTCCGGACGTCCGATGCTTCCTCACGAGCGTCCGACAGAGTTTCCTTCTTGATGTTCTTCATCCTTTCGGACGTCCGATAGCGTCCGACATGAGTGCCCTGTTTTTGCTTCTTCTTTTATGCCATAAGAATCAGTTCTAACAAATTACTCACATAAAAATATTAGCCCAAATCTACATTTTGGTTTGTTAATCATCAAAACCAAGGATTGATCGACCAAGGTCAACAATCTCCCCCTTTTTGATGATGACAAACAAAATGAAGATTTCTTTTATCAAATAAGTTCAAATAAATCTCCCCCTTAGAAAGTGCCAACATACAAAGAAATTTCAATAAATCCTACTCCCCCTTTTGGCATCAATAAAAAAAAAAACAAACTCCCCCTTTATTTTTCAAATCAAGACCATATTGAATATCAAAATTTTCAATTGTACTTACAACCATATAGCACTTCTTGGATCAAATCTTCATGATGTACCTAAATATGAGAAATTTCATTTGGTACCCTTTCTTTATAGGGTCCTTGGGAGTTAATATGACATGATCTAGTAATCCACATGAATTTCATACCTTTTCTCATATTTTTCTTTACATAGCAATCATTTTGCATATGTCCAAATTTGCAACAAAAGTGACACATGATAGAAGTATTTTGCACATAGGTGGATTTAATGCAACTAATTTTCTTACTTCTTATCATAGCAAATTTATTTGTGTCTTGAAAAGATTTGCTTTCTTTTGTTTGAGAAAACTTTTGTTTTTCATTTTGGAGAAACTCGTTCAAGTCATTAATTCTTTTCTTTAACAAATTTTGTTCCTCCAACATTTTTTCATAAAACTTTGTTTTCTCTTCCAACTTCCTTTTCAAATTATTTTTGCAATCAAAAACACTTTTTTGATTTTTTAAATCATCATTTTCCATTCTCAAACATTTGTTTTCTTGAAAAAGTTTCGAGTCTTCTTCCAACAAATCATTTATTTTTGTTTTCAAATCTTTATTTTTAGCATAAGATTTTCTCAAACTTTTATGCATTTTAATCATAAGAATTTTCACATCATCATCTTCATTATCTTCATCACAAGAAGAGTGACAAGAACTTACCTCATCTTCTCCAACGGCCATTAGTGCCATTTGGGCCAATTCTTCTTTTTCTCTTTTTGAATTGCATTCATCCCATGTAATTTTGCAATCTCCTCTTGAACATCTCTTGTTGAAGATCTTCTTGAAACTTTTGATATGTGGAGTTATATCATTGTCCACTTCCATGATTTCATTACCCATGAAGAATGGGTTATCCCCCACTTGAGATGCTTTAAAAGCTATGCCTCTCTTATACATTCTTGCATTTTCTTCCTCTTACTCTTTGAATTTCAGCTTTAATTCATAAGAGGTTAGGGTATCCACAAGAGATTCAATGGACATAGAATTTAAATCTTTTGCCTCTTCTATAGCATTTATTTTATTTTCCCATTCTTTTGGTAAGGCATTCAAAATCTTTCTATTTTTCTCACCCAAAGAATATTATTTTCCAAGCAATTTAAGATCTTGAATAATGTCACAAAATCTACTACACATCTTATCAACGTTTTCAAGAGGATGCATTTTGAAAAATTCATATTGAGAAACAAGCAAAGATTTCTTTTGTTCTTTAATATCTTGGTTACCTTCATGAAATACACACAATTTATCTCAAATATCTTTAGCTGATTTACAACCTTTAATCCTACTAGATTCATTTACATCTAATGCATTGTACAATATACACATGGCCTTGGCATTCAAAGAAAGGTATCTCTTGTCTTTTTCATTCAATTCTTGTCTAGTTTTTAATCTACTCAAATTAGTGGTAGAGTCAACTATTCTAGCTTCATAAGGACCATCTTCTACCACATACCATAATTCAATATAAACGGATTGTAAGAAAATCATCATTCTTTGTTTCCACATGCTAAAATGAGAACCATTAAACATAGGTGGTCTATCAATAGATTGCCCTTCTAAAAAAGAAACTTTTATGGTTGCCATGATCTTTACTCTAAGCGGTTAAACTTGATCAAAAGAGACCAAGCTCTGATACCAATTGTAAGGCCTGGTGCAACTCAATGATTACAAACAATTTCACAATGATGCACAAAGATATATCAAATTTCAGCACAATAAAGAAAACTTAATTAAAGAGAAAAGATAAGAAATGCAAACCAAATATCAATTCAATAGCCTCTTCAATTGATGGCGATGCTAACCAATATGTACAAGTGAAGGTTCACTCCTTCCTCACCCCAAACACACTTTGGTTGAGCCAAGGAGTTTTACAACTATTCTAGCTAACCCTCAACAACCTACACTTGAAAGATCACTCACCCAATTAAGAACTATTTTATACAAATGAGGCAACCTTCACCAAGGTTTTACCACTCCAAGTGATAGGTTCACCTTCACCAAGGTTTTACTCCTCCTAGAGAATAACCTTCACTTGAGCAACCTCACAACCCAACTTTCCCAACCCCTTATACAACCAACAAAGAATCTTTCTACTCAAAAATCTCACTTGTAAGCTTGTATTTTGTGTTGGCAAAAGTCTCTTGTCTTCTTGTGCTTTGGGGTTTTTATAGAAGGTGAGAAATGGCTCCAAAAGGCTCTCCAACGGTCAAATATTAAATGCTGTCAAAACTAGCCGTTGGCCTGTCGGACGTCCGAACCACCTGTCGAACGTCCGAACCCTACGTCCAAACCACCTGTCGGACGTCCGAACCCTGCGTCCGAACGTTGACAGAGAGTCATCAAATCTTTGCGAAATTTCTCGGACGTCCGATGCGATCGATGTGCGTCCGAGGCGTGCGTCCGATCCTTCCGGACGTCCGATGCTTCCTCACGAGCGTCCGACAGAGTTTCCTTCTTGATGTTCTTCATCCTTTCGGACGTCCGATAGCGTCCGACATGAGTGCCCTGTTTTTGCTTCTTCTTTTATGCCACAAGAATCTGTTCTAACAAATTACTCACATAAAAACATTAGCCCAAATCTAAATTTTGGTTTGTTAATCATCAAAACCAAGGATTGATCGACCAAGGTCAACAATCTCCCCCTTTTTGATGATGACAAACAAAATGAAGATTTCTTTTATCAAATAAGTTCAAATAAAGCTCCCCCTTAGAAAGTGCCAACATACAAAGAAATTTCAATAAATCCTACTCCCCCTTTTGGCATCAATCAAAAAAAAACAAACTCCCCCTTTATTTTTCAAATCAAGACCATATTGAATATCAAAATTTTCAATTGTACTTACAACCATATAGCACTTCTTGGATCAAATCTTCATGATGTACCTAAATATGAGAAATTTCATTTGGTATCCTTTCTTTATAGGGTCCTTGGGAGTTAATATGACATGATCTAGCAATCCACATGAATTTCATACCTTTTCTCATATTTTTCTTTACATAGCAATCATTTTGCATATGTCCAAATTTGTAACAAAAATAACACATGATAGAAGTATTTTTGCACATAGGTGGATTTAATGCAACTAATTTTCTTACTTCTTATCATAGCAAACTTATTTGTGTCTTGAAAAGATTTGCTTTCTTTTGTTTGAGAAAACTTTTGTTTTTCATTTTGGAGAAACTCGTTCAAGTCATTAATTCTTTTCTTTAACAAATTTTGTTCCTCCAACATTTTTTCATAAAACTTTGTTTTCTCTTCCAACTTCCTTTTCAAATTATTTTTGCAATCAAAACACTTTTTTGATTTTTTAAATCATCATTTTCCATTCTCAAACATTTGTTTTCTTGAAAAAGTTTCGAGTTTTCTTCCAACAAATCATTTATTTTTGTTTTCAAATCTTTATTTTTAGCATAAGATTTTCTCAAACTTTTATGCATTTTAATCATAAGAATTTTCACATCATCATCTTCATTATCTTCATCACAAGAAGAGTGATAAGAACTTACCTCATCTTCTCCAACGGCCATTAGTGCCATTTGGGCCAACTCTTCTTTTTCTCTTTTTGAATTGCATTCATCCCATGTAATTTTGCAATCTCCTCTTGAACATCTCTTGTTGAAGATCTTCTTGAAACTTTTGATATGAGAAGTTATATCATTGTCCACTTCCATGATTTCATTACCCATGAAGGATGGGTTATCCCCCACTTGAGATGCTTTAAAAGCTATGCCTCTCTTATACATTCTTGCATTTTCTTCCTCTTGCTCTTTGAATTTCAGCTTTAATTCATAAGAGGTTAGGGTATCCACAAGAGATTCAATGGACATAGAATTTAAATCCTTTGCCTCTTCTATAGCATTTATTTTGTTTTCCCATTCTTTTGGCAAGGCATTCAAAATCTTTCTATTTTTCTCACCCAAAGAATATTATTTTCCAAGCAATTTAAGATCTTGAATAATGTCACAAAATCTACTACACATCTTATCAACGTTTTCAAGAGGATGCATTTTAAAAAATTCATATTGAGAAACAAGCAAAGATTTCTTTTGTTCTTTAATATCTTGGTTACCTTCATGAAATACACACAATTTATCCCAAATATCTTTAGCTGATTTACAACCTTTAATCCTACTAGATTCATTTACATCTAATGCATTGTACAATATACACATGGCCTTGGCATTCAAAGAAAGGTATCTCTTGTCTTTTTCATTCAATTCTTGTCTAGTCTTTAATCTACTCAAATTAGTGGTAGAGTCAACTATTCTAGTTTCATAAGGACCATCTTCTACCACATACCATAATTCAATATAAACGGATTGTAAGAAAATCATCATTCTTTGTTTCCACATGCTAAAATGAGAACCATTAAACATAGGTGGTCTATCAATAGATTGCCCTTCTAAAAAAGAAACTTTTATGGTTGCCATTATCTTTACTCTAAGCGGTTAACCTTGATCAAAAGAGACCAAACTCTGATACCAATTGTAAGGCCTGGTGCAACCCAATGAGTACAAACAATTTCACAATGATGCACAAAAATATATCAAATTTCAGCACAATAAAGAAAACTTAATTAAAGAGAAAAGATAAGAAATGCAAACCAAATATCAATCCAATAGTCTCTTCAATTGATGGCGATGCTAACCAAGATGTACAAGTGAAAGCTCACTCCTTCCTCAACCCAAACACACTTTGGTTGAGCCAAGGAGTTTTACAACTATTCTAGCTAACCCTCAACAACCTACACTTGAAAGATCACTCACCCAATTAAGAACTATTTTATACAAATGAGACAACCTTCACCAAGGTTTTACCACTCCAAGTGATAGGTTCACCTTCACCAAGGTTTTACTCCTCCTAGAGAATAACCTTCACTTGAGCAACCTCACAACCCAACTTTCCCAATCCCTTATACAACCAACAAAGAATCTTTCTACTCAAAAATCTCACTTGTAAGCTTGTATTTTGTGTTGGCAAAAGTCTCTTGTTTTCTTGTGCTTTGGGGTTTTTATAGAAGGTGAGAAATGGCTCCAAAAGGCTCTCCAACGGTCAAATATTAAATGCTGTCAAATCTAGCCGTTGGCCTGTCGGACGTCCGAACCACCTGTCGAACGTCCGAACCCTGCGTCCGAACGTTGACAGAGAGTCATCAAATCTTTGCGAAATTTCTCGGACGTCCGATGCGATCGATGTGCGTCCGAGGCGTGCGTCCGATCCTTCCGGACGTCTGATGCTTCCTCACGAGCGTCCGACAGAGTTTCCTTCTTGATGTTCTTCATCCTTTCGGACGTCCGATAGCGTCCGACATGAGTGCCCTGTTTTTGCTTCTTCTTTTATGCCACAAGAATCTGTTCTAACAAATTACTCACATAAAAACATTAGCCCAAATCTACATTTTGGTTTGTTAATCATCAAAACCAATGATTGATCGACCAAGGTCAACATAGCTTAACTAGTTTCTCTAAGGAATACTTCATGTTAATAGGTAAGAAGTGAGCTAACTTAGTTAATCGGTCAATTATTACCCAGATAGTATCATGTCCCTTTTGAGTTCTTGGTAACCCCGACACAAAATCTATTGTAATGTGTTCCCATTTCCACTCGGGTACCTCTAAGGGTTGTAACAATTTCAAAGATTTTTTGTGCTCAACCTTAACTTGCTGACAAATCAGATAGGTCTGTACAAACTGGGCAATCTTCCTTTTTATATTATCCCACCAATAGAGCAACTTCAAGTCTTGGAACATCTTATTACTTTCCGGATGCACCGTGTATCTGGAACGGTGGAATTATTCCAAAATCTCCCTTTTCAAAATTTCATCTTTTGGTACAACTATCTGATTTCGAAACCTCAAGACCCTCTCAGACCCTAAATTAAAGTCTGATACTTCACTCTTTTGCACCTTTTCTACCCAATTCTGTACCATAAGATCCTTCTTTTGTACCTCTTTGAGATGGTCCAACAAAGTAGATTACATTTGGATATTTCTACAATTATCTTCTATCGTTCTATACGTGTATTCCATTTGCTTACCTCTTCTATCATGTGTCATTCCTTAACCATCAACCTTGCTATTTGAACTTTATGACTTAAGGCATCAGCTACTATATTAGCCTTTTATGGATGATAGCTTATTGTATAATCATAATCTTCTAAGAACTCCATCCACCGACGTTGCCTTAGATTCAACTCCTTTTGGGAAAACAAGTACTTGAGACTCTTGTGGTCCGTATACACCTCAAACGTCACTCCATATAAGTAATGTCTCCACTTTTTCAAAACAAAAATTATTGCCGCTAGTTCTAAATCATGGGTCGGGTAATTTCTCTTATGGGGTTTTAACTTTCAAGAGCCATACGAAATCACCTTTTCATTTTGCATTAACACACACCCCAAACCTTCTTTTAAAGCATCTGTATAGACCACAAAACTATTTTTTTTTCACTAAGTAAGGCTAAGACAGGTGCCCTTGTCAATCGTCTCTTTAGTTCTTGAAAACTTTCCTCACATTTTAGAATTCTACATGACCTTTCCACTTTTCTTAGTCAACTCGGTTAAGGGTCCTGCAATTTTAGAAAAATTCTTGATAAATCTATGGTAATACCCTACGAACCCTAAAAAATTTCGAAGTTCAGTAGGGTTTCCGCTTGCTTCTACTTAGAAACTGTCTCTACTTTGGCAGGATCCGCCTTAATTCCTTCCTTGAAAATTATATGATCTAGAAAAGTTACTTCCTTCAACCAGAACTCACATTTGTTAAAATCAGTGTACAGTTGATATTCTTTCAAGATTTGTAAGACAATCTTCAAATACTTCTAATGATCTTCCAAAGTTTTAGAGTATACCAGTATATCATCAATAAATACCACCACAAATTGATCTAAATAACATTTAAAGATTCGGTGCATTAAATCCATAAAGGCTGCAGGTGCATTAGTTAACCCAAACGGCATCACGGCAAATTCAAAGTGTCCATATCTTGAATTAAAAGCAGCCTTAGATATATCATTTTTTAAAATTCTCAATTGAAAATAATCTTGCCCGAGATCCAATTTTGAAAATACTACCACCCCTTACAATTGGTCGAACAATTCATTAATGTGGGGCAAAAGGTACTTGTTTTTAACAGTAATATCATTCAAGTTTCAATAATCTATATACAATCTCAAGCTCCCGTGCTTTTTTCTTAACAAATAACATTGGATCTCCTTATGGAGAATCACTTTTTCTAATAACGGCTCGTTCTAATAAATCCTACAATTACAATTTCAACTATTTCAATTCAGTTAGAGCCATTCTATAAGGTGTCTTAGAGATAGGTGCTACCCCTGGAACCGCATCAATTCTAAATGCTATCTTTCTTTCAGGCGGCAATGACTCTAGTTCCTCAAAAAAAGTTTGGGTATTCCTTTACCACTGGTATATCTTCCAACCTCACCTTATCCACAAGAGTGTTTATAAGAAAGGCTAAATATTCTTGAGTTCCCTTACTCAACAATTTCCTAACTCGAATTCTTGAAATAAAAGCAGACAAAACTAGTCTATTCCTTACATCTAATTTTAGGGTTACTTCTCTCGGAATACATAACTCTATCGTTTTCATCTTACAATTCAACTGAGCGTGGTAGCGTGTTAATCAATCTATACTTAGGATAACATCATACCCCTTAATAGTTAGATCTATCAAGTCGGCTAATAACTTTCGCTCTCCAACCCATACCTCACCATTTCTATACATCAAATTAACAATCAAATTTTGATCTCCCGTAGGCGTTTTAACTTTCAAATCATAGGGTAATTTAATCGGCATCACATTTACCCCACTCATGAATTTAGGGTTTACAAAAGAATGTGTCGCACCAGAATCAATTAAAACCTTAACTAGGCGATGATAAATAGGAATCATACCTTCAATGCCCTCAGTGAAATCGGGAACCTGCTGATGGTTTAAGACGCAAACCCTAGCCGGCACTCTCGATCGACTCTCTCTTGCATTAGATTGTTTAGACGCAGACTTGTCTGGTCGTTGCGTACTACCTCCTTCCTTCAATATACTTGAACATTTCGAGATCTAATACTCAGCGCTGCCACAATGCAAGCATTTCCCCGATTTTCTCCAGCACTCATTCTCTGTGTGGTTTTGCTTACCATAATATCCACAAACAACTTGAGGAGCTACAGTTTGATCACTTTGAGGTGTCTCTCTCGATTGACCTCGGCCACTGTGGATTCCTCTCATTGGAACTCCTCTTGGTGTCCCGAATATCTTTATTCCTCCTGCTCCTTTTCCTATTTTAGGAGGTGGGGCACTCTTATCAACTTGTCCAGGAGGGTTACTAAGAACGCTTCTCTTCCCTGCACGAAAATCCTTAACTTGCAGTTTTGCACTCTTAACCAGCTGTGCTTTCTTCAAAACCTCAGTGAAAGTACAAATTTGGGCTACCGCTAAACTTTCTTGAATCTCCACATTTAACCCTTGCACAAACCGCCTTATCCTTTTTCTTTCAGTGGCCACCAACTCCGAAACAAACTTAGAAAGGCTAGTGAATCGCTCCTTATAATCAGCAACACTAGAAGTTTCCTGTCTTAGTTTTATGAAATCATCCTCTCTTTTCTTGAATCATGGATGGGAGAAACTTTTCATTAAATTTTCTTGCAAAATTTTTCCAGATCCAAGGAATTTGTGCTTTTTTTTAGTTCCCCTAATCATGTTCCACCAAGCACGCCCCACTCCCTCGAATTGAAAAGCGGCGAAATTCACTCCTCTTTTCTCAGTATAATTTAAAGCAGCAAAAATATTAATTATTTTCCCCAACCAATTCTCCGTCATCTCTGGGTCAGGTCCTCCAAAAAACTGAGGTGGGGCAAATTTTAAGAATCGCTCTGAGGCCCTATCCTCCCTCCTCTCTTGAGTCCCAGGTTGATTAACAGATTCTGGACCCTAACGATCAGCTAACCGGGCTAAAATATCGGTCATACGGTTAATAGTGGTAGCTATTTGATCTTTCCCTTCATTCCTCTGCCCTTGGTTTGGTTCGGCTGCCAATTCCTGATCATTTCCATGAGTTTGGGGTTGTCTAACCCAGCGCCCTCGACCCCTTCCACGTCTTCGATCGTCTATAATTTTAGTATACTTCTAAAGGCATGAACGTAAGATAAATATGCATAAGTGAAATTTAAAATGACAAATTAAATATATAAGATGCAAAATAAATATGTAAGACGTAAAAATAATTACAAATATGCACAATCCATAACGTAGATATAAGTCATAAAATAACAAAGTCAAGCACATCATACATAACATTCAAGTACTTCAAAAGATAAGTAACATAGCTAAACAAAATACAATGGCTTTAGAACAAGCACTACCCCAACTATTCTTGACAAAACTATGAAAGGAAAAAAACTACTAGTTTAGTGGTTGGCGAGCCAGAAGGCTCGACTACTTCAGTAGGTTCAATCTCGTCTTCAGCACTAGGGGTTGCGTTCTCCTGTCCCTCATCGAGTATTTTGCTATCAACTACTTGTTCAACAAAGGTCATACACTTAGCCATCATTCCATCAGTTCGGTCCCTTACTTCTTGCACTACCCTACCAAGTTGTCGATTAGTCTCTTGAAACTTCTCCCGAAGGGCCTCTACTCTATTTCTCTTTTCGAGTACATTCGTTTCTAGCTCATGAATCCTAACGGTCTACGTCTACAATTGCCCTCAACTCTCAATTATCCTCTCGAGCCATCCTATTCGCATTAGATAACAGTCTCCACTCATCGACTACCACTAGCACTACATAGTTAGAGTATGCGTAAGTCCTCCAACATTCACATGAAGGCCTAACTCAACGAACTGGATTCCACTGCCAAAGAGGGCCCCCAGACCTTTCTCGATAATGAATCACTGGAAGGCGCTTCGGAGACGGCTCATTTCTACCATAACCTAAAATTACAATTAGAAATTTAGACAAATCCAGATACACTTAATAAACTATATCCTAATTTTCATACTATCACATATACTTTTCACAAGATCAATACTCCTAATTTGTCCAGACTAGTTCAAACTAAGGTTCTGATACAACCTGTGAAGACCTCACTTCTCCTTAGGGCGAACCCTAGGGTTTCGGCGAGCCGCCTGCTTAACTCTTGCTAAAACTTAGTACAAGTCAAATATATAACTTAAAATTATCCAACCAACTAGTTACTAATATATAAAAGAAGTTACTTCCTTCAAAATGTCATTCATTACTACACCATAATATTTCAAAATTACATCAAGCGCCCCAAATTACAACTATCAAAAGATCAATTAAATCATTTACATCCATAACTAGACCAAAATATAGTCAAGGCCAACATCTTCAAAAAATCTCTCCATTTCAAAATCTTGTTAAGGAAATCAAACTTAAAGGAGTGAACTAACGCTCAATGAGGTCAAAAAAGACAGGCAAGCAAATAAGTACAACTAGTATTGATAGTGTAAATCAAGAAGGGCAGCAATGATATTGACGTAAAAATTCACAAGAGAAACAAAAGCACTATCAATAAAGGATATAAAACCTCTCAGGCGTTAAATCCACAATTCATGCTACGCTAGTACCTTTGAACCATGAATTCCCAATGTTGACACTCTGTCAACCAAGCAAGTACCAAGTCCGGAGAATTCACTTGATACGAATCTCCATCCACCGTTTCACCCTCTACTGGGCTCGCACGTCTAAAACGATTTTGGTGATACTCAAGAATACCCACGCAAGAATAAGTAAGGTCGATGAGATAACTCTCCAATCGACTTAATCAAGATAAAGGTATTGAGATGGGATAAGAGGCACCTCCCACTCGAATTGAATGTGGTACATGCTACCGCTCAGTACTTACAAGTCAAGCACAAGTACAAGTATAGGTCACTCAAGTTCAAGCAAGTATAAGATTATTTAAGAAAGGGAGAGCGAGTGTGATAAAGTACACCTTCGTCTCATCAAGTTCAATATTCAACACATTACACGTGGTGTCATTCAAATCAAGATATCAAGAAATATGCACTTGACACTCACTACAATCAAAGGCAAATGAGCAAGCAAGTTCTTTAAGATTCCGCGCCAAGATTCCCTTCGAAATCCTCTTGGATACCTAAAACAATTTCAACCAACAATCACCAAATGCAAACCGTCTTTAGCCAAAACCCCCCTTTAAACCATCACTCACGTACACCCTAAGTTACTTAGCACACAAGGAGGAAAAATTCATTCACTTAATCATCTAAAGCAATACATCGAGAAGGGTCTAAATCCTTCAAAAATCACCATTCAAAACGAGGGGTTAAAGTCACAAGGGATCCTGTATCCATCCATGAAATCAAACTTAAAATGGGCTAACAAATTCAAAGGAAAGTTGGAAATTCTGAAAAGAACATTTTTGTTTTAAACCAAAATATTCAGCTTTACATGACGCTATTTGAAAAATCATACCTTGAGTTCCGTAAGTTCAAAAATCGTAAACTTTATACCGTTGGAAACTAAACTTAAAGAACACACTTTTCCAGAAGACACATTTGTAAGACTCTGTCCATAAATCAATTAAATCCTACTCTCAATTTGCTGCTTCATCAGGTAGAAAAATAGAATAGGTGTGAAATTTCAGTCAAATTTGAAAAATCATAAATATTCATAAGAATTGAGAAAAATTCTTAAATTTTCACGGTAGAAAGTACATTAAATCTAGTTTTGAATGCAATAAGCAGAACTCAATTTGAATTTTTCTAGACCAAAATACGACAGATTTTCCAAGACTGCTCAAAGTCTCCTGCGGGAAAAATTTTTAGTAACACTTGACCCAACCTTCTTACTTAAGCTCATGTTTTTTGGTTCAAATCCAACTTCCAATCAAAGTTTAATCTCTACACAGTTTGTGGAGCAAGATTTCCCCCAAAGTTTCTTGAAAAATAAGGGCTAACAATACTCAAAAATTTCGGCCAGCATGAAGCTTTCAAAACAGAATTTTTCCACCACAATTTGAAACAAAATCAAACCAAGATTTAAGCTTTCCAAGCAATATACACACAAGCCACAATATTAAGATTTAAAGCACTAAAATCTATCACAACATTGATTATAAAAGCACAAGAATGAACCTCAAATCCTCTGCCTAGCTTGCCATGGAGACACAAGAAATTTTTCCTCAAGTCCTTTACCTAAATCAAGATTTCAAAGAAACCCATCAAACATTCAATCTTTCAAGCTACAAGTCTACTAGAATCTAGTCCACAATTGCTTGAAAACAAAAGAGTGCAGTAAATTAGTCACTTACCTCTTCAAAGTTTCAAACCCTAGCAAGATTAACTCAAGGTGATGGCAAGATCAACCCTTAGGAGCCTCTTTCTCTCAAGATCTCGCAAAGGTGCAAGTAGATTGGTGGAAGGAAAGCTTGGATCTTCAAAATTTTCAAGAAGGATGAAATTTCTCTCCCTCTCTTCCTCTCTTAAGTTTCAGCCAGCCAAGAAGAAAAAAAATGAAGGTCTTTTGATGTTTTTGGAGGTAATATACAAGCGACAAGAAGGGTTTGCAAGGTTAACTTTGAATAGTATCCAATAGTGTCTCACACTTAAACTTTCTTACTATCCACCCTTAGCTCCTCTAACCTTTTTTTAACTCCCAAAATCTTTCTTAAATTTACTAATGTCTCAACTTATATTCTCCTAGGGTTTCGGCCAAATTCAGTAATAAGTCACAAAATCAATAATTTTCAAGAATTTAATCGCTCGAAAGTTAAAATAAGCAAGTAAGAGATACTCTTTTATCAATTGACAAGTAAAATACTTCATGAATGCAAATTTTGCAAAAACATAATTTAAATAGAAATGTAAATAGTTGGGAGGTGAGAAAATAATTTTTTTCTGGGTCATCACATCTAAACCAACGCCTCCAATAATAATCTTTTGTGTTAGTGAAACTACTATGTCTAGAGTACTGAACAAGGTTTACAATGACAAGTTTAGACATATAAGTTTGAGGCATACATTTAATAAAGAAATACTTGCGAACGATGTTGTTAGTATTGTGTTTGTAAGAACACGCAAAAACTTAGCGGATCCATTGACGAATCCTCTAATAAAAGAGTTGGTAAATATGACAACATCTAGAATGGTATTAAAACCCTCCGACTAAAATCACTTAGCAATAGTAACCCAACATTCTTCTAGTACTACCCCTAGCTTGAAAGGTTTCAAGGGTAAAACAAGCTGCTTTAAGTGGTAGTGAGCACTACAATTTAGGTCTAGACCATTCCAAGGAATAGTGCCAATTACTCTTAATAAACATGTTTCTTAGTGCTTTATGTATTAAAGTTAGAAATATAGTTTACCTATATGATCATAGAAGTGGTGCCACTTCTAACAAAAGTTTAGGGTAATCTTTTGTATATGATCATGAATTAGGATAAGAACATGGCCATTAATAGTGCTAAAACTAAGTGTGAATTTATGAATGTTTTGAAAGACCATTCGTGTAATATTTCTTTCATTGTTGAGTCTTGATTTAAGCAACCTAGTCACCATTGACTTAACTTAGATGTGCGATATATGAAAACTAAGAGGACAGTTTAAAATGAAAATTACCTTCCTTTTATGGAGTTATATTACAAACTAAGTGGGGGAGTGCTGGAAATAGTTTGTAATATAACTCAGAATGAAAAGAGATGAAGTGTGGCATCTTTTCATGTGAATTTTTTGAAAGGTTGCCTGTGAATTTTCTGCAAATTCGTTTGGCACCTTTTTATGTGAATTTTCTGAAAGGTTGCACTGTCAATTCATGTCTATTAACATGAACAGTTTTCTAGGTGTTATAGCAAATAAATAACTACTTTAACACAAGAAAGAAAACTAACTTTAAGTATTCTAATTCTTGTCAAGACAATTCAAGAACTTGCTATTTGGTTGTCTTCTCGAATTCATTGTATCTTAGAGTTTTTGCCCAATACCTGATTAGCAAGATAATGGGGGCAATCAAATTTCAAGAAAAGTGATTACACGCCTTCAATTCACTTAGTGTTATCAGATTCCCTTCATTTTGTATCTCTACAATTTTTTCTAGAATTTCATCATCAATTCTCCTTTTTTTTTACTTACTTGTTATCTTACATACAATTGCAACCCCTTAGTTCCTACATCAGATAATAACAAACAAGGTGAACTACAATAAAATAACGCACATGATGTGTAAGTTAAAATTTAATGTCAATGGCATTAAGTGAGCAACCTTGGCAAAAAGAAAAAGTGAGCCAAATTGCTCAAAGCTGGGCCAAAATCTACAAAAGAATTGCCACTGCAACAAACAAACAAACACCTAAATTAATATCGTACCACATGACCGAATAGAGCTGAATCGCATAAATACAAACATAGCATCTAACTCAACCTATTTAGCTATTGAAATAAAGTTCACTCTACTTAACCCTTTAAATTTGCTGATTTTACAAGTTCTAGTTACAAAATTTAACATTTGATGAAAGAGATTTTTAAAAAAATCATGTGATAATAAGATGCTTGATTTGCATTAACATTCAATGTAACTATATACTTATAGTGCCTGAAAGATGTGACATGACAAACATCATCAGCAAACTAGTTATTTAACAAATAACCATATTGTTCAATAGTTTCTCATCATCAAGCTTAAAAATTAATTTAAAACTTAGGTTTGTTTGACCTTATTTATAATTGCACAAAATAAGAAGTTTGAGGATGAGTGACTGGAACTCCTTATAGTTCTCATATTTGTTAATTCATCAAGATATCTCAAATAAATTGAAGTCTTAATTATGTTATGATTTGGAATATCAGAACACTTTCACAATTTTAGAGGTTTAATTTTCAGCGACTAGTCCAGACATTAATTAGTTCAAAACAAATTCCTTCAAATCCTCATTCAAACAGAACTTAACCTTGTGCAAAATGATGCAAATGCATTTGCCAGATCCATTTTCCCTCTATACCGTCATTTTGTACCACAATCATTAATTAAAACCCTAGATTACTACAAACTTATCTTGACAAACTCTAAGTCTGTAATCTTTAACCTTACTTTAAGAAATGAAAGGACAAAAATGGCAATCCCATAGCCAAAGAGGTTAATACCCATTCATATGCACAAATCCTCAAAGTCATCAGGCTCTCGGAAAAGAGAACTAATCTCAGTAGGTCTAAATCTTTCACAACCCTTTTAACCTTTTGGGATATACCTACTGGGATTGCAAGGAAGCATGATTTCATGCCTTATCATTCCAAAATAAGATAAATAAAGATTCATATTTATTCTATTTTATGAAAACAAACAAGTACAATTGTCATACTTGATTTGTAACATGGTGGAATACGCACAGACCAAACATGCAAATTTTACCTCCTAATATCAATCAAGAATATCAACTATTTGAACAAAGATTTGATCTCCCAATTAACTGCATTCCTATCAGTCTACTCTACTTTTCAATCTTCTCTATAGCATGGGTATACCAATAGAAGTACTAATTTCTCTAGCAAAATCAGTTGCCTTCTCTCCTTGTGTGGCAAGGATATACCAAATGAGACTATCGAATCAGGAACTCATCGGACAAGCAAGTTCCTACAACAAAAGTCCATAACAACAGCAAAACTAGTTTCAATCATAGATAAACAAGAATATGTATAGCAACTTCAACAAATTCTATCGCAGCTCCAATCAGAGGTATCAACATCTAAACAAGAACGGGAGTCCATAGACTTTGAAGAAAGCTTTGATGGACTACAACAAAATGAAAATGACTACTATGAAATTTTCTCACAAATTTCATAAAATATAAAACAAATAGCTATAAACAACATTGTAGGAAACCCTATAGCAATCTAGTAACAAACATGGCAAGCAAAATTGCACTATACACTGTAGCGCCCACTATAGCAACACTGTTCACTATGTACTGTAATAGGGCACGGTAGCAGGGTATCATGGTAGAATGAAAAATTTTACTATAAATATCTCTCAAACTCATCATATCACATACACAACATTTCTTCTACTCAATCTCTCTCTAACTGAAGAAATCTCTTTCCCACTAGATTATTACAAAGTTATCTTGACATACTCTCAGTTTGTAATGTTGACACCTTGCTTTAAGGAATAAAAGGACAAAAATGGCAATTCCATTACCAAAGATGTTAATACCCATTCTTGTGCACAAATTCTCAAAGTCGTCAAGCTTTCAGAATGGGGAACTAATCTCAGCAGGCCTAAACCTTCACAATCCCTTTTAACCCTCCAAGATATATCTACTGGGATTACAAATGTTTATTCTAGTTTGATCTAGCTTGATTGCTTCTAAGAAAAAAACATACATGATATTGATCAATCCATTGATGACTGGGAAATTCCCAAATGTGTCGAAATTGATGTCTATAAAAAAAATGGAAATTCATCTCCAACAACATAATCAAGACTATTGAACAAACTATAACTCTAAATTTGAACCATGAAAAAATTAAGCTATTACCAAAAATGGCTATAGACAAACATAGAAAAGAATACAGCTATATCCATTTTGAAGAGAGGGTTGAACACCTCTCTGCTACTATGTTCTCGAGATTGCAAATTGCTAAAGATTAATGACTCTTTGCTTGGAATGGCTGAAACAAGCTTATGTGGAGGACTTGTATACTTTGACTTCTTCCCAAACATCGTAGTTTCCCTACAAGATAAAAACATTCTAGATACACTCACATTAAACGTAAAAATAGTTAACTATAAAACCAAAACTGGATCTCATCCTGTTCCCTATTATTTACATGATTTAGTGCAAGGTTATAAGTTTGACATTCTGTACATGAGCCTTGAAGACCTCACAAAAGGAGAAGCGATTTTTTGCCAAATAGATCTAGCTAAATCTCGCATATCGATCTCCAAATCCATCAACTGGGATCAACTTACCCTTTCAGAAGACTACGTACTTCTGGAGGTAGCATCGATGGTGCCAATCTAAAACACATCTCAGAAGCAATCAAGTTAGATTGAGCAATCTCTGATTGAAAATCTTGGATTGCTACTAGCTTAGTTGGTTAGAATGGAAATCTATTTAAAATAGTGAGGCTATAAGTGTTAAGTTGTCTCGGGCCTCTGCTTGATGGGTTTCGAGATGTTGAAGGTTTAGATTTGCTTGAATTGATTTAGGTAGAATCTCTTTTTTTCAGGATCAGGGATATCTTCAATAACATCAAAAATTACTACTCTTGCTCTATTCATAGTGCTTATAGAAACAATAAAATTCAAAACAAGACTAAAAGGAAAAGGTAAAACCATTAAGGAGTATAAGTACAATAAAGAGTAAAATTGCAATAGTATATAAACTATATGCTAGCATAGTAGATGCCATTTTGACCCCAAAAGAAAAACATAAAAAATTTCCAAATATTTTTTATTGAGATCAATTTTAGATTAATTTTTTTAATAATGAATGAGTTATAAATAATTTATTTATATGTATGCGTTACATACAAACCACATGTATGAAAATTTTTTTTCAAGCAACTTAATTAACATCACGTATTGAAATGTATAATCATTTTGTAAATTGACCAATATAGAAAGATAGTGCTAAAATGTATTAGTCTAAAATTTTTGTACTATGATTAGAATGTCTAAATATATTAAGTATAATTCTTATAGTATGAGAAATGCCATTTTAGTTTAGGTGAGGGTTTTTTTTTTGTTTTTTTTTGGGCAAAGATATTTAGTTGACAAATTTGAAAATCTAAAAACTACTTAACTAATCTTTTACTAGTTTTGTCATCTCCTGATCCAAAAGGGTCTTAATTGGCCATTAATCACATTAAAATGTGAAAAAGAGCACCAGTCTTGTAAAATTTAACCAATGTCCATGTCTAAGAAAAGAACATGGATTTGTATGATTTTCTCAAATCCGTCTAGTAAAATTTTCCATGCTATTGATTTTTCACCAAAAGATACACTTCAACAAAAATACATACTTCAACTCCCATGAAGATTGGTTAAAACTCCATCCGAAAAGTTATTATAATGACATTTTTACCCTTCAATTATTGTTAAAAATACAAATTTAGGTAACACGCTTATTTTAACATTATAATAGAAAAACGATATCTGAAAACTCTAATGTGCTTAGGTAGTAATCAAACTTGAACATAGCAAAAAAATACATTCTTTTTAGTACAATCAATTATCTCATTAATAGATGTTAAAATTTGGATTTTTTTAGTTGGATCGGTATTGCTTAATGTCTAAAGGCATGTTGTTACTGTTATTAGGTATGTTACTGTAACAATAACTTTCTTGCAAAGAGACAAATGGAATAAAACACATTCCCTTGCGATACAACCAAAACAATATAGTCATTGATTTTTGGTAACATTTTATGTACTATCATGTTTTGAAAATTCACTCAACTTGCATAATACATATATATATCCTAATCAGTAAGTACTCATATTATATCCATATAATACACATTATATATATCACTCAAAAAATCTTTCATATTTTGTACATTTCAAAATTACTTTAAAAAAAACCTGTACTTTTCAATTCATGGTATAAACTATGTAATAAACTTTTAATGTATTATGCTTCATGAATTATACTTTAATTTTGAAAAAATTTTATAATTTGAAATGATAATGATATACTTCCAAATTATATAGAACATGAGCTACATATCTCATAATGACTATAGATTTACACATATTTAAGCAATATGGTAATAAAAGTTTAATCAATTTAACGTCTCATGCACAAAAATAAGTTCAAAATTTGTATAAATTTACCGTAGTCTTGAAAAATATAGTAACTTTATCTATATTTTTAGTTCTGTAACTTTCAATGTACTATTTATATATAAATTTATATGCATAATTTGCTAAACATGTACTTTTACATTGAAATTGTAATAATACTCTTGAAAAATATTTTGTGTAATATGCATACATATTATTAATATCCTGTATTATACTCATCCGGTATTTTATAATTATGATTTTCATATTCTGCTGTGGAATGACTTATTTAGTTCAAATTGAAGATGACTGTAAAGAGAGGCTTCGAAATGAAGCATTATCAATGAAAGAAGTTAAAAAGTTTTTTTTTTCTTTTCTCCTTTTGCTCTTGTGATCCTTGTTTGTAATTACTTTTTGGCTTGACACGATATATCTGGAAACTCATTATCTAAAATTAACTTAGAGCACTTGATTCTTCAACCGAACCATTTCTTTCTCAAGAGTGAATTTTTCTAGATTTTGTTTACTAGATAGATTTCTTCTGATTTGATTAAAGGGTATGTGTGACAGCCCCACTTCCCCCTAAGGCGAACTAAAGGGTTCGGCGGGCCGCCTACCCAACTCTCGCCTGGACTCGATCATTCTCATCAAGTGAAAATGATATAACCTCGAGACTAAGCGAAATAACAATTCCCAAACTTGAAACATATACTTACATTCATATCCATCTCAACCAGAAATACAATCCCAATTAGAACAAAAGCTTTAAGTTCCTAATACATCCAACCTTATCCAAGCACTAGCGCGATTACAATAAAAACAAAATTTCAAAAAAAAACTAGACCAAGCTAGTCTACACAGGACTCATGCCCTCGCTCGCATCTCATGTAAGGAAAACAAAGCTAACGGAATGAGCTAAATGCCCAGTGAGGTTCCATACACATAGCCATGTAATTAAACAAGGACATTAATCATGTAATAACAAGTAATCTAGAAAACATTTACAATATAAAGTAATGATAACACATTCATTAAAGGATATATGCTCACATGGAGCCCTTCGTTCATTCATTCCACCAACCATTTCCTTATTCCTCCAGCATTAAAAATAATTTCATTCGTAAGTGAAAACCCCTCCATTGTTCTTGCCATTCATTCATTCATTTCATTTTCCCCCTACTGCACACTGGCCAGTCTCCACCAGATTTCGTGGTCATACTCGAGCATACCAAACATTAACCCAGGGTCACCAATCGCCCGACCAAGTCCGCTTCTGGCACGAGTCGACCGGCAACAAAGGGCAAGGGTCCAGTTCAGCCAAAAGACTTACATTCATGCATAAGTAGTATTTAAATATTTAATCATTTAATCATTGTAAATTTCACATTCATTTAGCTCGAGTGCGATAAAGTATATACTCGCCTAGCAAAATTCAATTTTAGCAATCACTGAAAACATTGAACATGTAGGGTCCGTTTGTTTCGGGTGAAAATGTTTTCCAGGAAAATATTTTCCTAATTTCCCGTGTTTGGTTGCACAAAAGTTACTGAAAACATTTTCCTATGTAAAATATTTTCACTCATCTTATGGAAAACAACTTCCCTTCCAAACTTACTGAAGTTGTTTTCCGAAATGCATGCATCCCGCCTGTAGTATGTTCCAAACTTACTGAAAACATCTTGTAGTATGTTCTTTTTTTTTTTTTTTAGTGTAAACAGGAGGACTCAAATCCAAGACCTATTCCTTACACTTCCTCCCCCGTACCACCCAACCCTCCCCCTAGTATATTCAAAATAAAAAAAAAACCTCATCCTGCTCATCCTATGCTAATAATTAATTATGTATAATAGGGACATTCTTTTTTAGAGAAATTTTTAGCAGTGAGAGTGCAAGATATATGTCACAATAAGCATTGCATGTGATCGATATTTGACACTAAATGGCCAGCAATTTGTTTATTGCTTAAGGAGATATTTTTTATTCATATATACATTTTTCCAAGATTTTTTAAAGTTAAACAATGAGATAAATTTTCTTATTTTGCATGGGAAGAAGTATGTAGTTATAATGTGTAGAAAGTAAAGCTAGAGATAAAAGTGAAAATATTTCAAAAGTTAAACAAACACCAGAAAAATGAAGTAAGAAAATATTTTCAATAAGCTAACCAAACACCTGAAAATGATGAAAGGGAAATGATTTTAATGGAAAATTACTTCCACGGAAAATATTTTCCCAAGGAAAACGTTTTACTTCCAACCAAACAGACGTGAAGAATAAGTTCTAAAATTTGTCATAGTGTCCTTTGATAAATAATACTCCGTAGGCTTTTAGTTACTGCAATAAATCTTTGTTGGCCCTAGAGTAGGGAGAAGGAGAACTGTCAATGGTCTTCCATCTCTTTCCTAGAGGGTGTAGGAGGAAAGTGGACAAAACAAGAGATGTCCATTGTTTGTATCTGAACGGTAGATATGGTTTTATGAGGTGGGGTTTATAAATGTATTGACTTCATCTTTGGGGACATCGGATAGAAGCATTAGGAAAAACTTTGAAGGCCTCCATTTCAGCTCAATATTTGTCACGTTTCTTGATACTCTTTTCTTTTCTTTTGTTTATCAAATTTTTTTGTTGTGCCTTATTACTATCAATTCTGATAAAAAAAAAAAAGGAACTATAAACTATGTGTGCAAGTGAATGAACATTCTGTAAATTCTCGGCATGGGTCATACAGATTTTGTTGAAAGTTGTTTACAATATAGTGGCAGATCGATTATATTTGATGAGGGGTCAAACTTATAAATATAGAAAATTGTTATTTTATGTGTGACGTTTCTAAATTTATGAGTTTGCATGTTAACTTTTTTTCATTTGTTTCACATAATCTCCAAGTTTTGATATCTAATTACAATTCAAAAAAAAAATCTTAAATGAAATTTCTATATCATTAACCTTTTTCTCATCACAAAATGAATTTAACAAAGCAGTAGTAATCAAACATTATAATGAAGCTATATGGCTCAAAATATACATTTGGTATTAAGTTAATATAACTACTCATTCGTACTATCTTTTTGACTAATAGCACCTTCTTCTATTTTTTTTTTTTGGGTAAAATCCCATATACAGGAAGGAATGCCAGTCTAAATTTATTAAAAATTAAAGAATAATAACAACAAGGATGGAAAGTAAAACTTACCTCCAATCTATGAACTATCTAGCTATAGAAATAAACTAGAAGTACTACTTCTTTACTGTGAAAGCTTTAGCAGTAGCCAGTAGGAAAACTAACACAATCACAAAAGAATTCTCTGTATTTTATTTGGCAACAAAGATCCCTCATAAAATACTTTATCCTCATGCAACAAACAAAGATGCAAGAAAATTTTCAGCCACATTAGCTTCACGGTACACATGTTGAATGCTAGCCAGTAATTTGCCCAATAAATCTGGAATATGCATCAACAAGTTGCAGAATGGCAAATGGACGTACAGGTCCACAATGATTAATCAAATGAACTAGCAGATGCAAGTCAACCTCAACTAACAAATTAGGAGTACCACGTTCCCAACAAAGCAATAATCAGTGATAGCAGCTTTTTGTAATTATTAAAAACAAAATAAAAATAAATTACTTGTTCAGGGTTTTCAAGTAGCCAATAGGTAGACAATATACTAAAATACTAGTGTAAAATGCACTTGCAATGTTAATGCAAACACTCAACGTTATTGCCAATGCTAGTGTAAATATTCTTCCATATTAGCTTCACTGTCACGAAAAAATTAAATCTTCAATCTCGCGATCGAGTGCCACTAAGGTATCACCGATAGCCAAACCCAAATTTCAACCCTTTGCCTCATATTTCTATAAGGTTGCGTTTGGATTGAAAGATTTGACGAAAAATTTGAAATCTTTTCAAATCCCTCTAATTGTTTAGATTATTTAATAGATATTTGAATTTGTAAATCACATATTATTATAGCGTTTAAAGCTCATTTTGATAATTGATGGATTGTAAATTCAATGCAACTTAAATGATTCAAATGACGAGCGATTTGAATGGATTTCAAATCTTTTGTCAAATTCCCCAATCCATAAAAAACCTAAAAGTATGGAAATTAATCCCTTCAAATTGTCATTTATACAAGATTCCATTTAACTCAAGATTGCTTGGTGTACTATTCTCTAACAACTCAATATTTTATTTATATATAAATTTTCAAGAAATCCACAATATTGAAGTTAGGACACACTGATTCCTTTTTCTTTTTTTTTATTATTATTTTTTTGGTAGAGGGTATGCACTATTACAAGTTAAAGGAAAGATATCACAGTATTAAGAGAGTCTCCAATTTTTAGTGATTCATGAGAATTGCTGATTGTTGCTGCTTAATTTATGAAGTGATGGCAGTTGGCAAACCGCATTATCCCTTTTACGGGTAGTTGGATGTTTAATTGGTGTCCCAACTTCCCTGGACCATTGCCGCCTTAATATCCATGAATCATGGCCAGAGGTTTGAAGCATATACATTTAAGAAGAAAGCGAGTCCTTATAAAATAGGGAGGTCGACCTGTACTATGCATACAGTACTAAGTGATTGAATACTCGAGGAGGATATTAAATAGAACTGAAGAAAATATTCTGTGTCTATGATCAACCTTTTTTTCCTTTTGCTATTTTCGGTTCGTTGCAGAGACTATAAGCGTACTGTTAATGCCACAGTCCATAGTTTAGTTTGGAAAAATTATCTATTTGGCCCTTAAACTTTTAGTTTAGGTAAAACCTAACCCTTCAACTATTAATAGTCAACTTTTAGCCCTTCAACTTGTAAAATAGGGAAACCTAGGCCCTTTTGCCCAGTTTACCCGGTTTTGCAACTGGAAGACAAATCACATGAATGGAAATATGGTTTGTAGAAGGGACTTTTTCTTTTTGTCCACACAAAAACAAGCAAAAGTTGAATGAATTGCATCATCTTCCTCTTGCCTTTAAACAATAGTACAAAGCTTCGTCTTCCTCCTCCCCTCCGCTCACTCTCTCTCTTTCTTCACCACTTCCCACTCCACAAAAAATCCTCCTCCCTCCTTCCACTATCGTTACACCTGGTCTTTCCGTCACCCCTAATGGCTCTAACCAAACGACCTAAACCTGAACGTCCTCTGCCCATATGGTAAAGTCTACGTTCATGACCTCCCATCATTTTTTTTAAACTACGAATTGCTACAAAATTGCTGTGAAGCTGAACCCCCGGAACTTGGTCTGCGACTTTGTTTTCGAATCACGGCTTTTGGAAAAGTCGTAAATGGGATTTCAGAACTTGTCCCCGAAAATCTCAAAAGCATGCATGGTACTAGACTGACCAATTTGCTTTGGAGATCCTTCACCACAATCGAATAATGAATTACCATTGCAGAAGTTTGGAGCCCGAATCTGCTACTGCATTCTACATACCTTTTTATGCAGGACTAGCGGTAGGAAAGTACTTATGGTATATGGCAATATGCTTTGTAGAAGGGCCTTTTTTGTCTATTGCACTGATACAGCCATTGCTGCTATCGTAGGGATCTTTTCTTTACCAGGTATCAACTCAACAAAATAGCAGCACATCTCCTCATCGATCCAATCCCAATACCCACAGCCACCAATTTCTTATGAGCAAATGGCATACCTTCTTCCCGGGTTTCCATTAGTCCATGAAGTAATCATCTTTGTGACTTTACTGCAAAGACAAATAGGAAGGGAAGGGCTGTGATAGTTGCGTAGTCTTGCTCTCAACAACACTTCTCTCCCTTTCCTTTGCAATTCGTGTGTTGAGAGGAGTAAGGGATTTCGTTCGATTGGGAAGATGATGTACTTGGTTCAATTTTTGCTTGTTTCTGGATAGACTAAAAAGCCCTTCTACAAAGCATATTGCAATTCAAGTGATTAGTCTTTCCTGTTGCAAAACTGGATAAACTAGACAAAAGGGCCACGAGTTTCCTATTTTACAAGTTGGAGGGTTAAAAGTTGATTAGTAATAATTGAAGAGTTAAATTATACCTAAACTAAAAGTTCAAGGGCCAAATGGATAATTTGCCCTTTTAGTTTCACAGTCATTTTTACACGAAATATCAAAATTACTCTTCTCAAGTCCAAATGTAATTTGGACTTAGGAAGGGTTGTTTTGTTATTTCAACATAAATTTACTGTGGAGAGAAAATATGGGGGGTGGCATTATTATTTGTCTAAACTTTAGGAGAAAGAGGGAATCTACCTCCTCGTGGTTCATAGTGTGCTTTGTGTAATTTAGGGTTTTTATTCTCTAAGCCCTTGGAGCATAAAATAAATCACCAAAAAAAAGGGAGACGCTATAAAAATTTTTAAAATTATCTTCGATATAAATCTTATATAATTTCGATGAAAAAAATTTATACATTTGATAAAAAATAATTGACAAAAAAACTCAATTTTATCCTGTGCCTTGATGACCAAATTGAAGGACCCTAAATTTAATGTAAATTTTCTTATTCATTCATCAACTTGTGTAACAAGGGTATACCGCTGACATTAAATCCTTTAGGAAGATATTGAAGAGAACTGAAGAAGATGTTCTTATCCACGGCACATATTTAAGAAAATACCAGGAAATCAAAATGAGCTAGTACAATTAGAACAATTTTTCCTCGCTCATCCCTTAAGTTGTCCAACAAGGGCTTAACCTGTTCCAAATAATATGGTTTTGGATTTTGAGGATTGGCTACCAAACTAGGTGGCATTTCAGAATCGGGGACATGTTTAGTTTTAAGAAATATGGTCTTTAAGACTCTCCCCATGTTGACTAAATCTAATTCATTTTGATCCCTCGTATTAAAATATAGGTTCACAACTAGGTAAATATCATTTTGATAATCTTTTTACCCCACAAATATTGACATAGTTGAATTTTATTTGGTCATTCTATGATATTTATGGTGTTCTATCTCTGACAAATTCTAACTTTCTTTGATAGTTTTAAGTTTCTCAGTTATAATTCTTGATGGAAATTTTGATATCATCACTAACTTTTGTCGAACATAAATATCAGACCTTGGTAATAAAAACTATCCCTGGGAAAAAATTGTGAATATTTGAACGACGAAAATGATACATATATATCATGGAATGTGGATATAGTAGTCAATTTAGAGTAGCTCCAGCAACTATAGATCCCAATTTGCAGCGGAAAAAATATTTATTGCTCAAGAATTTACCTGTTAGTGTAGCAAAAATGTTCAATTAGCTCAAGGAAAGAATGTGCTGGAACAGGACTTGGCTGAAAATGGTCAATTCCCAACCATAAAATTGTTCTTAGAGAGTAAGGGCTTCTAAAACCCTCCAATATGTTAATGGAGTTCTTTGAGATGAAATTTCATTTGGCCTAACTTATGATTGGGATAACACCCTCAATCACCAAGGAACCCTAAGAGCAACCAAGAGAACACATTATGATTCTAACATCAAAATTTTAGGTGAATCAAAGAAAATCCTAATACTCACTAGTACAAGATATAAATATGATTTTTGAAGTGAAAAGAGTACATTTAGATTAAAGAACATCATTAATTAAGAGTTTCCCAAACCAATCATAAAACTAAACTCAAAAGGTTTTAGAAAATTTCATCGGAAAACAAATAAAATAGTGCCAGGTTAGAATCCGGCGGGATTCAAGGCAGTGAGCATTCCAAATTTTTTTCTTCCTCCCCTGTCAATCCGGCCAAAATTTGGTTGGATACACGGCCGGATATGAAAAAAACAGTTTTTAAATTTTTCATAAAGCTCTTTGTTTGGCTCAAAACTAACACATATGCAAGAAAAGAATGTGTAACAAGTGTCTTCGGTAAAATTACATGCAAGAGGAAGACAAAATACCTTAAATTCACACCTAAAGTTTTGCTTGTTAAAATAGATTTCGTGGCCGAGAAAACCCTATGCAACTCCTCTTTGTTTTGGAAAGAAAATGAATAAACATTTGAAGTTCAAAACTTGACATTTGTAACTAAGTATCATGTTTAAAACGGTTGTCACATTCACCATGCGAAAATGTATAAGTTCAAGTGAAATTTAGCTCATCTAACACCACTAAAGTGGACCTAAACATGTCTAAGCAAAGTAAATCCAATGCATCACAAAATCACATTTCAAATCTCACTTTTACTCACTCAAAATACAAGAAAATAAATGGACAGCATTTCCCCTTGAATTCTCTATTTTCCACCCTACACTTAACCACCAACATCCATTCAAAACAGTCACAAACGCACACACAAATCATAAGCTAGTAAACCCCCTTAAAATACAACCAATTGGTAGCTTCACAACCAACCACAATAAAGCCCTAATTAGAAACCCTAATCATCTCAAAGTAAAAACTCTAAAGCTGAAATTTAAGTACATAAGCTGGAAATTCTTTTAGGCAAAATAAACTAACACCAAAACACTAGATTTTTCACATATCAAAGCTAGTAAAACATGGCCAACCCTTAATCATCATATATGGGCAGAAAATTCACTATAAAAACTGAAAATCCACATATCACCACTTCTAACCAAGAAATATTGCATAAAACTACCAAAGTGGCAACCACAAACCACTAATTTCCAACTATTAGAAGCAAAGAGAGATGTTCTTAGCAAATTACCTTGGAACCTCAAGGAAAAATTGTAGCTTAGTCTTTCCTCCTCCAAAACCTTTAAACTTCCTTAGTGAACACTTGTATGGAGTAGATTCAAATTTGGTTGGCTAAAACTCAAGATTTGAGCAAGTTTGGAAGCTAGAAATTGAAGTAGTCTCTCTTGTTTTTTCTCTCTAGAGGGCTGGCCAAGAAGGTAAGAAAATGAGGAAATGTTGGGTTAAAATTTGTTTTAGGAAAGTGAAATAATCCTAGTCAAAGTCCACCCTCCAATAGTGTAGTGACACTTGGCTATTTCAAGTTCATGCTCATTCTTTTGTCTCCCAATGATTCATCTATCTAGCTAACCTCTAATCATCTCCTAGCTGTGACAGCCCCACCTTCCCCTAAGGCGAACCAAAGGGGTTAGCGGACTACCTGCCCAACTCTCGCCAGGACTAACGGTGCAGTTTAGAGCGATCTATTGCGTTCCGAAACTTATAACGCGCGTAAACAAGTCAAAATGGCAAAATAACCCAAAATAAAAAAAAATGAAATCCGGAGTCGGCCATGAATAGTAACCGACCCGTCAGAACCCAATCAAACATCAAAATACATATACAACATAACATTTAGTATTTACAAGCCAAAATAGCATACAAAAGTGATACAAAAGTTACTACATGTTTGGTTTACCAAAATCAAAAGTGAAATGGCCCTAAAGGTACATTTAGGGTTTCGATTCATAAGCTATACAAAAGAGACATTCATTTAGCTCATTCGGCAACCAACTAGCAAGAATCATTCCAAAAGTAGTCATATGCCTGTAAGGAAAACAAAAGGAACGGTGTGAGCTAATTGCCCAGTGAGATACTATCACTTAAGCAACCAAGTTCATGTAATCATACAGCTTTCCATTTCAATTCGCCAAAAGTAAACAAAGGCACACATTAATGGTGGTGATAAAAGGATACGAGTGGCTCTCAAGAGCCCTTTTTCCTCGTTTGCATTCTTGATCGCACTTCATTGACTCTCCGTCAATGTTCAAAAGTAACCAACCGTAGATTTCACTTTACTTCCATCCCTTCCACCTAACATTCCCCTACCGGGCCCGAACTCCAAACACTTGCACTGTGGTATTACTCGAGTATACCGGAATCGAGAGTTTCTCATACTACAAGATTCCATATAACATTTCCCTAAGGATCATCAATTGGCACGACCAAGCCCTCGCCGGCTCGATTCAATCAACTACTAATGGGGTTGAGCTCAATGGAAACAATTGTAGTCGTTGGATACTCGTCCAATCGACACCAAGTCAAGAACTTTCATTTCATGTAACATTCCAATAACATGATAAACAATAAGTGAGAGTGATAAAGTACGCTCTCATTTCAATCAATTAACATTCATCGCATCAAGTTCAAGGATCAAAACCATATAGTAACATACAAGTGAGTAGTACACTCACCAAGCTTGCAAATGGTGTTTCATGCACTTCCGTCAAAAGAACGTCGTGAACCACCGTCACGCCCTAAAACATACAAACAAGTACAATGAGACTCGATAATGAGTCATAAACCAATGCCAAATACGACCACAATAGGGTTCCATAAGCTTATACAAGCATTAGAGGAAACCAGAAAATCCGGAAATGCAATTAGCTTTGCCCTGAAAAAAAACAGTTTTTGACCTCATTTTGCGGTAATGGCACCAAAGGCACTACGATTATCAGATGAAGGTACAAGACCCACCGTTTCGAAGCTAAGAAATAGGGCTACAATATTGCAGAAGGTCACTCAGCCCAGTTCCAAGTGCAAACAGGTCAAAAATACAAAATACTACACTAGAACCGCAAAAACAGATTCACAAACCACATTCTGCTGCAAACAGCATAACTCAGCCTACTTAAGTCCAAATCCAAAAATTCCAAAGCCATCCGAAATCTTAGAAATAGGAATACATTTCATCAGAAGACCTCAACAACAAATTCCGAAGCAATGCCAACCAAAACACCCAATTACAGGCGCAATTCTTACATTCAGGTAAAACCAGGACAGCAAGGGTAATTTTGACTTTTCTCAGGTTACGCTACTCCGATTGACCTGAAAGTTTGTAGGCACCTCTAAAATATCATTCCCTACAACTTTCATGTTTTAAGCCAAAGCCAATTCGGCCTCTAACCATAAGCTACAAAACCGGGCAGAATGTTCCCAATAAAACCCTAACTTTCTAAAATTTCTTCCAAACCAGAAATTGGTTGCAATTAATCACTTTTTCCACCTCCTAGAGTCATTAAACATCATTTCCAATCATCATAGATAGCCACACAATCATATTCATATTAAAACAGAAAAATCACCAATAAATATAAAACTTCACTAATTCAACCACAAATCAAGATGTAATCCATAATATTGCATCTTATACCGCCACTAATCATGATTTAAGCATCATTAGAGGAACGAGAGTGGTTCTTCACAACTCACCTTAGAAACAAGAGAGAGAGAGCAATTGGTCCTCTTAGCTTTCCAAATAACTCCACACAACACCTCACTAACACTCACTTAAGGTTTTCTATGGAACAAAAGTAAGATTAAATGGTTGTTTTGTTGATTTGGAGCAAGATGGAATCAAGAACTTGGAGAGTTTCTTCCTTTCTTTTTGAGAGAGAGGGCCGGCCAAGATGAAGAGCAAAATGGTGAAATTTTTGGTTAATTTTGTGATTTATTTGGTCAAATAGAAAAGGTGAATAGTGGTCTTATGTAAGAAGCAATCCTATGGTGACACTTGTCACCTCATTTAATGACTTGCCTAACTTTTGTCTCTCTTATACCAATCCACTGAGCATCCTCTACTTATCTCTTAACACCCGGTAAATTAATTCCAGTATCCAAAACTTAATCTAGTTGGCCGAATTTTTCCGAACTTTTCGCCCTAGTGGGTCTCACATCCGGTATACACTCTTAATTTCTCAAAACCTATTCGATACTAGAAAAATCATCCAAAAACTATATCTGCTCATAAAAATTATCTAGAAAATTTTCCTACTAAAGAAAATGCAGAAAACAAGCCATTAAATAAATAAAACCCTAGAAAATGGGAAAAGTACGGGTTCTCACACTAGCACCTTGTAATATAATATCCCTCTACACAAAAATCACTTAGTCACCAAAATTTTATCGCACTTACCACACTAGCGGGTCCCACGTCTATAATGCACTTCAAATTTAACGTACACTAACTTATACCAGGAAAATGATTTAAAAACTATACTTACTTATAAAATGTAGAGAAAATTTAATGTTTTAAAGGATAGTAATGTCTAGGAAATGTGAAAATTTTCGGGTTCTCACAGTATGATAGTAATGAATGGGTTTCAAGCGTAAATGAAAGTGATTGTTGGTATTTGGAAGACTTCTCTTGGAATAAATCTATGGGTTCAATGACCTCATTAATATATTTTCACATTACCAAGTGAATCAAGCACTTTCAGTCCCATTATCATTTCTTGCAGTTTTTTGTGTAAATGAAAATCTAAATAAAAAAATCATATGCTCGTCCACTTAGATCTCATCTCTAGCTATTCACACACATATCCATGGCCACCCCTCTTCCTCTCTTGCTCTGCCTCTCCCCTCCACCTCCTTTCTTGACAACTGCTCATTCCCAACCATCAATTTATACACTAGATAGTGACCTACATATCATAGAATTGAATAACCATTGAGGAAGAAGTTGATGGCATGATAATACACATAAGGAATGGTAATGGTAATAACCCTACAATAACAATGTGTTTTGGTCAAAACCCCTCAATGGTAATTGTTTATTTGATATGCACATTATTTGGAATGGGATTCAGAATTAGATATAATATTTTAATTTTTTTGATCTCCAACTTTATTAAAGTACAAGTAGTGTTATTGATTTTTTCAAAAGTTGATGAATTATTAGCAAAACATGTCAATTTCAAATTTCGCTATCCATAGGCCATCCAAGTTCTTTCTTTCCTCATCCATTAAATGCACTTTTAGATAGTATATCTTTGTAATTCGTGTATTTTATGAGATTTCAAATAGCAAGTGCCTTAAGTTTTAAAACGACATTAAAAATCAAAAGGTGCCCAGCAAGAGCCTTGAGTTTTGAGACAGTTAAAAGTTAACAAGAAAAAATGAAAGTAAATAATCTAATGGCAATTGATTTTGCCCCCAAGAAACTACAAGTCAAATTTCAATACAGATCTAACATCAACGCATACAACGAGAAACCTCATAATGAACTTTTGTTTCATGACAAAAAATTCAAGAAACACAAATTATAGTCCTACTAAGAAATAATCCTAAACTTTGGCAAGTGCTGCTTTACAGAATTTGGGGCATAAATAGTCATCAAACCAACCATTTGTGAGCTATTGTCTCACAAACCAAAATACGGGGATCACAATGAGCCACATAATCAAGTTAAAAAGCACTCTTCTAAATGACATCGTTCTAATTAGTTGGTGTGGAAAAGAAATCCAATATATACAATTTTATCTACAATTAAAATAGATGCGCTTAAAAATTGAAATTTCAAATTTCAATTGTGGTATTTTATTTGTAAAATTTTGGAAGGAATTGTTATTGTAAACTCAGCAACATAAAATCATAAATGTACTTTGTTTTCTCTGCCTTAATGGCAAACCCTATATATGCAAGAGGGATGCCAGCCTGTTATTTTATTAATTGCAAATGTGTAAAGACAGAGGGGTATATATCTTACCTCTAGTACACAAAACACTAATGCAAAGAATAAATGAAAATTACTACTCCCTTACATTGATGAAACAGACATATGGGAAACTAATGCTATCTAATTGCACAATAGAATGCAACTTTGAAGGCAGTTGTTTCAAAGAATAAAAAAAATATGTACCAGAGAGTTGGAGAGATGCCATACAATCGGCAACCGCATTAGCTTCCCTTTATACGTGTTTGTCTGAATTTGCAAATTGAGTTAATTGGAGTCTAATGCTAACCAAAATGTTACACAAGGGCCATCATGCTCTACTTACCCCAAGGAGCTAAGTGAGTAATAGGAATCCACTTCAACAAATATCGTCCTAACCCTACACAATGTACAACATCACAAGTGAACTAGTGCGCTTTTGCTTTATCCTCAATTACACTTATATTCCCAAACTTCTCATGAAATGCAAAGACAATAGATAAAAACCTATCATGATAAAACTGATAAGAACCTAATCATGTTAAAGGAATTTAGGAATAAAAACCTATATAAGTGATATGCTTGTGGTATTTTGGTCTACTGTTTAAAGTTGAGATCCAAGAATTAGAGATCTTGTGTTTAAATTCTCCTTCTCGCTCCCTATTTTTTAAATCTTACTTGTTCTCTACTAGAAAAATAAAAAAATAAATAAAAATACTATATTTATTTGTGTATAAAAACCTATGTGTTAAAGGAATTTCATTTTGTTGGTTGAACAAAAAAGTTTGGATAATTGTGCAATTTTTTATGCCAACATTGTACTGGCTGTTACAATGTTAGTATAGTTTGTTAATGGTTTATTACAACATGTTCAATTTGTTTTACAGTATACCTAATGTGATAATAACTTTTATTGTACAATATAATGGAAGCCATTTATCTTTAATTGTTAATCACATGTCTACTTCTCGGTGAAGCAAAAAAAATTATAGCTTACTAAATAAAAGTTTGTTCAAGTGAAAGAATATAAAACATGTTGCAATATATTTACACTTAGTTCGAAGTATATTATAACTTGTTCTATCTATTTTATAATACATTCAAAGTAATGATAACTTTCACTATATAAATTAGTAGATACTAATTACATCCCATTACTAATGGGATTTGTAAAGTATGATTCAATAATAAATTATACGAATTAGTAAAAATCCATTACTTTTAGACGCTAATGAATTATTTGCATATTAGTTGAGTAAATAAAAGTTAGACACCTACAATTTTAAGGATAGTAGTGGTTTTTGTCTGAAATTGAAATTGAATTTGACATACTTCTATAGTTGTTCCTTTTTTTCAACACACATTATTAGAATTATTTAGTCTTACGAATTGAAAAATATAGCTCATATTAAAGGAGCATAGTGAACGTAAGACCAACAATGAATAAAGAAGCAATTTGCTTGGTATTGGATTTGTATCTCTTAATCGAATTCCTCTTCACTAATAAATAGTTGGTACACGCTAACATATTTGTAAATTAATAGCAAAAGTTAAACAAATGTGCTACATATATAATGATATGTACAACACAAATAACTATAGTGACAACATGTATACTACTGTTAAAAACTTTGTAAATCAACATAAGAATGAAACATTTGTTTTGCTTTCTTGGTTTTCCATTCTAGTACTCAATGAACTTCTTTGGGGAGTACTTTGTGATTCCAGCCATGAAAAAAATCAAATTTAGCCTCATAGGATGATTTGGTTCAAGTAAGTTAACGATAACCACAATAAATACACACTTATGAATTGTTAAGAGACTAATATAGAATTTGAAAATCATAAATTTGCATTCATTGAAGTCAATGACATTAAATACTTGCATAGGTTACATTACTTACCATTTTCAAAATATTTTGCTCAATAAATTAGAGTAAACCTAAAACATTTTTGAAATTGTATGAAATTTTGAACTTTGAGTAAAACTTGATCAATAACCTGTACTATTCAGAATATACAACGTTGATTTTTGCTTCTTCTACTTGGTATGTAGGAATTCTTTTTTTATTCTTACTAGTTCTCGAATCTAACAATCTTTAGTGAATTTACAATAATTATGTCAAATTATAAAATTTAGAATATACATGATAATCTAAACAATAGGTAAGTCCTTATTAATAATGTGTAATGCCAATTACTTAATAAGGACTAATTGTACATTATTGTACAAAAGAGAAGGATGAAGAGATTCTTGGTCCTAAAGTACTATATATCAATACAATTGATGCACTAATATATCTTACTAATTGTACAAGACTAGATATATCATTTGCTATAAATCTATTAGCAAGGTTTAGTTCCTCTCCTACAAGATGACATTGGAATGGTATTAAACATATTTTTTCGCTATCTCCAAGGAACAGTTGATCTTAGCCTATTTTATTCGAATAAATCTCAACATGAATTGTTGGGTTATGCTGATGTTGGGTATTTATTTGACTTACATAAAGCAAGATTTCAGACTTAATATCTATTTACTATACCTATGTCCTGGTGATCTACAATGCAATGAATAGCTACCACTTCTTCGAATTTTGTTCAAATAATAGCAATTCATAAGTCTAGTCGTGAATGTATTTGGTTAAAATCAATGACCCATTATATTCAAAAAAATAGTGGGTTATCCTTTGAAGGAAAACATCTTCTGATTACATTATATGAAAATAATTCGGCTTGTATTGTCCAATGGAAAGGAGGATATATTAACGTAGATAGAACAAAATATATTTCATCAAAATTCTTCTTTACCCATGGCCTGTAAAAGAATGGTGAAATTGATGTGCAACAGTTCCAATCTAGCAATAATCGAGCAGATTTATTTACCAAGGCATTAATGACTGTAACATTTGAAAAATTAGTGAAGAATATTGGAATGCGTTGGTTAAAAGATTTCAAATGATATTTATATTAGGAGAAGAAATTTAAACAGAAGAATAGTGTACTCTTTTTCCTTTACCAGGATTTTTTTCCCACTAGATTTTTTTTCTAGTAAAGGTTTAACGAAACATATTCTTTGTCTAATAGACATTCGAGGATAAGTGTTATGAAATAATTAAATATAATGGTTGTCTATCATATTTGAGATAATCGAGTTGGCACGACTTTCAATAATACTATCACAAATCCTAATAAAAGTGGCAGACTATCGATAAAGCTAACATAACTTACGAGAAAATCGTATCTCTATTTTGAAGAAGTTAGCTTGTGTACTTTTCCCTATAAGTAGGGGTAAATCCTCTCTTGTATTAGTGATAGAAAACTGAAGTTTCCGTGAATGAAAGAATAATTCTTTTCTTATTTTTCTCTTCTCTTGAGTTCTTTAATTTTCTTATTTTTCTTAGTATATCACCCACCATATAAAAAATTCAAATCCTATATCTTATTAGTAGTAGTTTATAGCATTGTACTATTCTTTCTCTAATGCAATTTGCAATATTCTTCTGAAATAATTTCCTGCCGCTTCAGTGGAAAAAGAAAAAAAATTTTGATATCAATATTCTCAAATTGTATTCTGTTTCTTATTGTGAGAGTGAGATTTTTGTATAGTTGAAATACCAATGAGAGGAAACGAGAGGCAATTGTATATGAAATGTCAAATTTTTATTAGATTAAAGTCTGATTGCACCCTTTTTTCGCATTGGTGGGATAATTTCATTGGACGGGACAGTTTCACAAAGTAAAATTCTATATTAAATGACATATGACCTAAATGATAGAAACAACTTAAAGATCATTCATCTCTTTGATTTAAAGATTTTCATACTTGTTTCTATCATTTAAAAATATCGTGATTTAGAGTCATTTTATAGGTAAACTCTTTCACAAAATTCGTGATTTAGAGTCATTTTTTATAAGTAAACTCCTTCACAAAATTACTTTCATCATGGGTAACCTTACCCAGTGAATGAAACGATGTCATTTTCTTGTTTTTTTTTCAGCTCAATGACGTGGCTGAACCACGGCAGCTTATTGAGGCCCAAGAGACGTCAATTTAGGAAGGCGGTCATTAGAATCACCGACCCTGCTCCGTATTTGTGGTTGAAGTAGGGTGATTGCTGTCTTCAATTGCAATGGTGGGAAAGTTGGCAATTTCTCAAAATTACACTTCAACCCATTAAATTTTTTTATCAAATTTAATTTTGACCTAGAATGTACTCAGTATATTACATCTTAACCCCAAAGACTTTTTTTTTTATTTTACCATTTCTGTAAAGGAGTACGTAGTACAAGAATGTAAACATTGAAGTGTTGTAAGAGAGAAAAGTACATTTCCAAAATTTGTCCTCCAAATGGCAAGTAAAAATTTAAGGACTAATTTCACTTTGCACCCCCAAACTCATATAATTTTATTACTTTGCACCATAACTCTTAATTTTGGACACTTCGCATCCTAAACTCTAAAGTTTGTCTCATTTAAGTCTAATCAATGATTAAGTGCACAAAATTTATGAGGTGAAGGAGGTGAAAATTAATGACAATGTATCATTTTATTCTAATTGGAATCCCATAGATTTTTTTTTACCACTTTTAGCACAATATGATTGATATATATAGTTTCAATTACTAATATTATTAGCAAAATTAACGAAATAAAAGATGGTGCAAATTAATAATAATGTATTATTTTATTTTTGTTATGATACTTTGGCACATTTTGATAGAGATAGCAATGTGGCAGGGATGGAGCCCCCCGTCCCCTACCCACGCCACCCCATCCCTTATCCCATGACTCAACCGCGAGCACCCATCCCCGTTGTCAACCCTACCTTTTGACCACTTTAGATACATTATCATTAATTAGTTGGATCCTCTATACTGTTAGCTTTGTTAAAGTTGTCATCGATTAGATTTGAATGAGACAAACTTGAGAGTTTTGGGTGCAAAGTGTTCAAAATTGAGAATTTAAGGTGTAGCGTATCCAAAATTGAAGTTTAAAATATAAAGTGAGAAAGTGATACAAGCTCCTGGGTGTAATATGGAGTTTGTCCAAAATGTAACTATCGCATACCTCAAATGTGTATATTAATCTCAATGAAACTCATTTAACCCGTATATTGCTATCTATTGTGAAAAAGTGTAAAATAATAAATTAATTGATGCAATTTAGTTCTACTGATCCATAATTTATACAAACCATTCAGCATACCTTTAGTGAACATGGTTATTCTATGGATATGAAGATTGACTTTTTTTCTTTTCATATTTAAGCACACCTGGTTATTTGTAAATAAGTAATCTGTGCTTTTATGGAAGATTCTAAGTCCAATAATACTAGTTGCACTTTAACCATTGAATGAGAATGTGTGTTCAAAACTACTATGGGAAAACATAAGAATTCAACTATGAGAATTACGTTAATCTATACTTAAAAATTGCCCAATTATGTTAATTCATACCAAAATACCTTTATTAGAGCTTGTGATCATCTATTCATTTGTTTCATGATGGAAACACATTTTAAGCTAAATCCATATTCCTATATGACCTCGTTATCATTCTTGATGCTTTCTTATATTTCAGCATGAGATTAGTGAGATGAGGATTTTTCTAAATATTTACAGCCGCAAGAATGATTATGAACTACTCTTAGATGGATGCTAAACTTCAACATCGAACATAGTTCAAAGGGACTTTCTGAACATCAAACCAGAAAGCAGCAGTACTCACAATCTAACCTGAAGCATGGCAATTGCTGAAGACTGTCGATGTGAAGATGGTTTAATTCTGATAATCGAATTATTTTGTCAAACTGGCTCTTCTATAACCGGTTGAGAACACATTTTTGAACGGCAAAACTTAGATACAATTATCATAGAAAACATGCCAATGCAAAGAATCTACACTTGTTATATAAAACTTTCTTTGTATCCTAGACAGCTCTGCGAAATGGTCCGTGCACGTCAAGTGAAGGAAGAGCAAAGTAGATGAGCTTTCTAGGATGCAGTAGAAAGTCTCGTATAACAAATGTAGATGACTGGCCAGTTCGACCGGTTGGATTGAGAATTGTTCAGGCATTCGATCCGAGCCTCTTTAAAAATTGTCTGTCAAAAATAGGATTTGACCGGAAATAAAAAAAGAAACCGGATATAAGTTAGAATCTGGTTTTTGCAGTTTTTTGACCTCTTGACTTTTTTTTTTAAAACTCTTTCATTGACTAGGCTAAGCCAATGGTGGACCATATGCTTCCAAGTTCCAACGAGTAAGTTCGTCATCTCATTTTGACTTTTCAATTTTGTCACTCTTTTTTTTTTCAGTTTTGGATGCCCTACAATATTTAGTAATTTTATTTTAACCCCTCAATGTTTTAACAAAGTGCAAAAGTAACCCAATACATTTTTCAAGTTATATTTCTACCTATAATTTTTTAATATTATTTAAGTAGTCTTTTTGGACTAAATCTAATCTCCTCAAATAAGTATATAGAGTTGTAAACCATCGATTTAAGGAAGTTTATATATATTTGTAAATTGTAAACCACCAATTTGAGAGAAATTTTTATATATTATTAATATGTATTTATGAAATATTTACGACGTCAACCGATATTAGCTCGAATGCAACCGGTGAAGTCTTAGTTCATGCGAACATACCTACATAATGCACAAGTTCATGTTTTAGGACAAACATAAAATAGCTCTACTATTTAGCCATTCAGGCCCTAGTTGGTCCTATGACAATCACCAAAAACGTATCACCCAGGCGATTCAAACTACTTTAACCAAGAACTACCTGTGAAACGTAACAGAACTTAATCAACAATTTTGTTCTTGTGTGTTCTCTTATACTTCAGAATCATGAAGTCTACTTACATCAAATTTACAATAGCCGCCTTCTTCTAAAACGAATACTGTCAACAATTAGCCAAAGTAAAAATGGACATCTCCACCGCAGTTAAAGGGACGGCAAAAGCAATGATGTCAACTACCTTCGAATGATCTACTTATCCTCTTGAAAGCAAAACTGAGGTCCAAATAGGAACTTCTCTATGGTATCTTTGCTTCATTTCTAATTGTACTTTTTTCACCCTAAAATGAAGCTTCCTCATTTTCAATATCCATTGTTTGTTGGGAGAGAGTCGAAGGGCTCGACGCAGACTGACTCTCACCATCTGCTGAATCAGCTATGGATCCCCCAGGTTTGCCGCTGTCTTCAGTAGGGGTTGACTCAGACTCTCCGGACTTCTTCTGCAGGCTCCAGTACATGATGCTTGCTGTAAGAATTAGAATCATTTTCTGATTCACCTGCAAAAAGAGGGAAAACATTGAACAAAAACTAGAAACATAAAAATCAAGATATAACCTATCAGAAACGCAGTGAAAGAAGTTCATCATAATATATAATTTTTTTTCCTTTTGGGCTTCATACAGCTCCAATGCAGTTGTCAAAAGTGACATACAAGTGGAAAATAATTTCATGCTGTTATGGTAGTTACATTTGTTCTGTCAAGAACAGAAGCTGGAGTATAAACCCTTTCCCTTAGTGATGCAAAGCAGTATATCATCATGAAGGAATCTTTTCCCAGATAATAATTTAAAAAACTCAATGAAGAGCTCCATGTAGCTCAGGCGTTGACTTAATCGACAATCTGCCTTTAGTGAAAACAAAAAAGATGGTGCTGTAACACAGCAAAGCAGAGACTATTCAAATAAGCTTCTAAACATGCATAAGAATAGCAGCATGGTAGTTGCAATCTTACCTCCATAATATCCTCAGGCAATAAGAAGATGGAACAGCCAATCTTACGAGCAACGCTTATTATATATGTTGCATTTAGTTTCTTGTCTTCTTCTGCAATTGCCAAAATAATTATCATGGTTTAGCACAAGGATAAAAAGGAAATTTTAGTCAAGTTATTTTCTTCTAGTTATACCCTACAAGAAGTAGAAACACACAAACTATGTACAATTTACCTCCTATGCTTTCAGCCAAAAAAAAAACTTTAGATGTAGTAGACCATATACTCATAAAAATAAGATAATAAATGCTTTGAGGATCAGTACCCGTTTCCCCCTTCGTGACAACGCTCCAATTGACAACTCTTGGCTCCACAACACTAAGAAGTTCCAGGAAAAACTTCCCATTTGAGAGGCTTTTATCCTAGCAATAGCATAAAAAACCGCGTAACTTTTTTTTTAACTCGGGTCACTCAATATCACAAAATACAGGGTCAACAATATTGCTGATTACCTTGAAACTCTCCATTTTGGATTTCCTACGTGCCATCTTTACTTTGTTGTTTGCCCAATTTAAAATGTCAGCATCTGTTATCTCCTTCCCTTGGGAGTGCGAGCGCAAGTTTCTCAACAGTTGGAGCATACTAAATCTCATCAATTGCCAAAGAAATGCTGCATAGGCAAAAGAAGAGTGGTATTGGAAGGAAAAAAGAATAAAAGAATTGGTTTTACTTTCCCAACATAATTAAGATGATACTTCAAACTCATTGAGATAGAATAACACAAAGATAAATGAAAGCTAATGAAGCAAAGGTGAACAACTAAAAGAATTGGTAACTGAAAAATTCTAATCGTGTTACCTGCAAGAACCCTCTAAAAAATGAATAAAAACAATTGATGGTTTCAAGAAATCCTTCTGTTCCTACTTTCGGATATAGTCTGCTTTAAAACTGATGCATGCAACTTTATCTTCAATTCAATTTGCAGAAATTACTAAACTCAAGTTGTCGCTTTATCTTACAGAATCACGAAACCAAAACCTGGAGCAAAACATTCAACATTCAAAGATATGCTGAAAGCTTTTAAATAATCTTGACCCTACAAATTTTTAAGCTATTGTGCTTGTTTTTGTACACCCACGTTCATGGCTTTAACTTAATGTATCAAACTTATAACTTGATGCGCGGATGAGTACAAGCTCACCCTTTCTCGTGTCAGTAAGATGGTATAGCAAAAACTTAATATCAATTGTCTAAATTCATGCCATTGTGCGGTTAAAAAAGGTTGTATTCACAATAGTCATATTTCCAACATCAAGGGGTTGCATGTCAAGCCCAGAAAAAATAGAATAAACTGATTTGTTTAAGTTGTGTATTACTTCACAATCTATTGATTCTCTTACTAACAATTACAATGTTTAGTAGATTTGAGAATGATAGCTGGTTCATTTAGAAAAGCAATTCTTTTGATGAATATACCAGTTGTCATGCGTGTTATTACATATTTGACTTTATTAATGTTGCTTTAGTTAGTCTTTTACCTCCATTCATAGTAATTTAGCAATCTAATTGCTTGATTTTTTGGTTGAAGTAACATTATAATCACCTAGTAAATTCACCTTTCAACTTTACTTGATGCAAAGAAAACCAACAAAAGGGGGATATCAACGAATTGTTGGTGTTTAAAAGCTAATGATGTTCACATATCAGAATGTGGCAATACTATCTATACACAAGAAATTGTCATGTGTTGACTACTTATTGGTTATACATTGAAAAGTTAATTATTCAATAGTATCCCTTAAAGATCTCCAACAATTTGGTTTACTATTAATAACATATCTCTGGTACTAATGTGATACTAATGTCAGAAGGGTTTAGAGAAAATTTCAACCAAATGAAGCAAGATTGGAAGCCTAAGGGTCATGAAACTAGTTTCAGTTCGTTATCCGCAATGTACCTATGCAACTAGTTGAAATATAGGATTTGCTGTACTTTCAGTCTTAAAATCATATTTCGGACCCCATGCTCTCCAAAATCCAGAGTTTCAGAGAAAGATTAAATCCAAAGTTCGGACACAATTAACATTCGGTCTTTTCCAACCTAACAGAGACCTGTAGGTAAAGACTAGCTCTTTTATTGCATTGCATAAATTCCACAATAGTTTGTAACCATTGAGCATATACGAATTTCTACTCTGTTCTTTATTGACAAATTGTTTTAGACAGTTAATATTGTCTAAGTCATATGGGTTAAAATCTAGCGTGCCATTAAGCCAACAACTTGAAGACCTACAAATTTTTCATTTACAATTCATTTAAAGAGTATAACCCAAAATTTATTTCTAACAGCGTTACCTAGACAATTTTTTTTGTTAAACAATGTAAAGCTAACTCTCTCTAGCACTAAAATTATTTTTGTTAATAACTTTAGCTCCTGATTCTAAAACTCACCATTGATCCAGGAAAATTTTTTGAACCTTGTGCTAGATATATACAATTTCTAAAATATCATAAGTTTGTATTTACAGTGGTGGGACTACATTCGGCAAAGCAATCTAGAGGAATTCAACTCACTTTTATTAGCTTCTCTCGTTAGGATGTATTTAGTTTACATGCTTAATATCATCAATATAACCACAATACTAAAAATCATATATTTTATTTATTTAAATGAGGCAAATCTTGCGTTCTGACCTATTTTTCATACATCCTATATAGGTAAATCATGAAGAACCCAAGTTCATTTGACCAGAACCTGATCCCACAATCATGGGTGAGAATCACTTTCAGTCATTATGTTTGTTACAGGAACTCAGCCAAATGTTTGCTCATATCATTCCATGTTCACTTGGTTGAGATTAATACACAATATAAAAAGCAAAGAGAAATCCGGTCTATGTAACTGCACAATGTCCACAGATTCCACAGCAAAGGGTTCCTTTCACATTCTCTGAACCAATAGATGTGTACTAGCCTGATTTAGTTGGGTGAATTAAGTTCTTTGACTTAACTAACACTCAACATAAATCTCCTGTGACAATACTGTCTGAGAAAGGCCGGGTCTGGTAATTTTTTCTAGCAACTGAAAGAAGTCCTTTTGTTTATTATTTGTTAACTTCCTCATTTACTCCATATTTTAGCAGCTTCAGTACTTCACCAAGGCTCACAGACTGATTAACTTAGTGACATAGAGCCATGCCCTGCATGACTCCCAAAAAACTAGATTCACACAGTTCTTGACAAGCATAAACTAAGACTACTACTGCATAAAGAAGCGGAGGTTTTGTTGTAACACCTTTTTGTCACGTTAAGTTGCCAAAATCATTCTCCCTTTTTTTATTATCCAACTGAAGATTAATGTAATTAAAAAATTGACCTTTTCCATATAAAACAGGAATTAGTCACCTGCTGTACATAGCCCAGGAGAGTTGGACTGCATTGTAGCCACTATCAATTTACTAAGTTTTCATACACTAAATTTTCTAATAAAAACACAGGTTATGCATCAAGTGATAGTGATACATTAACTGCTTATTGTTTACGTTGCCAAATTTGGACCAGTTCACTCACATTAATCGGAAAAAAGGATGTTTAGATCACAAAATTTTTAATATGCCTTCATTTCATAAGGTATAGAATTATATTAAGTGTGGCTTAATTGCCGGCTGAAATGATAAGATTTCAATGATGTCATATACATCATCACATAGAATTTCTCTTAAACGAGGCAAACAAACCTTACAAAAAGTCTTGCAGTCAAGAAATGAAAAAAAAGAAAGGAAAAAGAGAAAAGGATTACCTAATATAAGCTTCTTGTTTCCCTGTACAATGTCATTTCCAGCTACATTCACAAGTGAGAAGTTTAAATCTTTTCCAATGCGTATAACTTGATTGCAGTTTTCAACCTTTCTGAAGGGCATCTTAATCGGAGGTTTGGTTGCTTGCTTCCAATTGACTGATCCAGGGGAAACTTTGTCAAGAACTTCTAAAATAACCCATCTGCATTCAAGAGCGTTGACAATCAAGAAAACATCAAGGAAGCCATCATACTTCAGTAAAGAAGCATTCGCCTCACCCTGTTCTGACATCCTCAAAAACATTATTAACATATGTATCAATTCCAAGGCTGTTAATCCACAATCGAAAGCATCTTTCTTCTCGAGAAGTTTGAGTATCGTCTGTCATCATCTCAGCAAAGGGAAGTTTTTTGCTGTCCATTGATAAGCCATTCCTGTAATAGAGCATACAAATTTCTTATATAATGTTCTTTAAGACTAATCAAATTTTCAGTTTCACCTCTGCTGGATAGACATCGGGGTGGGTACATGAGATGGGAGCCAGAGGAAAATTGTGAAAATTTTTACCATGCATTTCAGGCATTGGAAAAAGATTCTTCAGGTTAATTTAGATTAAAGTTTACAGCGTGAAATCCGAATTAGCATCCAAGGGTGTGAAAACGCAAAATAAGAATCTTATAAGGAGAAGTTGGAATCAGTTTCCTGGACGGTTGAACCATGCAAAAATCCAAGCATTCATAGATTTAACTTTAAAAATAGATCCAAAAAAAAGAGCAAGAGAAATCCTACAATAAAAAGTAGTGAAAGATGAACAAAAACAAGGAATAAATCGTAAATCCTTTTCACTGTTCAATATCACCAATCAAAAGTGACAAAGTAAAACAAAAAAAAAGTTGACTTGAAACAAACAGATGCATTAGAAAACTTCCTTTACAAAGTCAATCATGAAGCGACATGCTTTGACCAAAAAAAGATATAGCACAAGGGAACTGAAACATAAGTATGTTTTCATCTAAGCTGAGGCATACCGAAACATAGTTGCAACAAACACTTTCGTAATCAAATCTTTCTCATACATGAGTTATAACTAATTCATTATATTCTTCATTTGTCGTTGCTTTGATTTCAAGAAGAAGCATGCAGCCAAATATGTGTTGTGCCATGGAGGCATTTAACGCTTATATATGGATAGTAGACCAGCTGAATAAACATTAAAACATATTCCATATCAAGACAAGACTATGTCATGGAATAAGAGTTTCCAACTGATGTCCAAGACACGGTGAAAACATGTTCCATATCAAGATAAGTCTGGAGCTTTATCATACTAGAAAAGCAGCAGAAATATTTCGAACACCGTACTTTACCTGTGTTGAAATATTTGTGCAACAAATGCCAGATTCAGGTTTGTAGAGCCCTCAACAATATCTTTGGGAGTAACATATCTCTTGCAATCCAATTTGTCTGCTTGCTCAATAATCAAATTTGCTCTTTCAGTAGGATCTTTTGCATCTAATGTGGTAGTGGTACCATGTTCTGGTGCCAGAGCATTAAGCAAGTGAGCATAGGCCTCCCCATCCTGTAAATGAGCAAGCCAATACTAATACGTCAAAGGCTTAGAGAGCCATTGATCAATAACCCACTTAATAAGTTTTGCAGTATAGTGAAAAGATTCAACATGTTAGAGATAAATGCTTAGACCTTGCAGAATTGTATACCTAAGAAATTTAATCATACAGAAAGACCTCAAGTAGAAACCACATATCAAGCTCAGTAGATCTCTTCTAGTCTTAAGTTATTCTTCTTGCAAGTCATCTAACAGAGTATCGGGACCAATAACCGAACTTGTATTTTCTTGTGCAGCTATCTAAAACTTGACCAAAAAGGCAGAGAAAGTACTAAGCTTAGAAAAGTAGAAGAAAATGTTAGTCTTAAACAAATCTGTAGCATGACAGGATGTCATTGTTACTGCCATTATCTTAACTGTTATAATCATTATTGCATAAGATATAGTTTAAATATGCATATGAGATCGCTTAGAGTTGGTCACATTTCACTTTACCTTTGTTTTCCACACTTTAAACTCTAAAACATATAATTTTTGTTAAGAATCTGGTTTTTATTAAGTAGTCTTCCTATTTATTGAACCTTTCTTAATAGTTCTATGCAGCAATTGTATACATTGTTTAGCTACCATGACTTATTTACAACAATACAGTGTAAAAGTGATATCTGAGTTTTTCTTGGCAATATCTGATCCGTTTAGCTTATTTGTTATGCTGGTTATATTGCTATATTTTATCTAACCAGCATCTTTCTCTCTCTTCTTATCATGTTTCTTTCAAACTTGCTTCTACATTGTCAGCTTAAACTACTCAAGACTCTATACCAAAAAATTTTTGTTTACATATTCAGAATAAAAAACCTAACCATCAATGCTTTAAAGGAAGTTCCTAATAGACTTCTTCAGAGGAATTTGTTGGGTTTGGGTGTAATCCCACCAACTGCACAAAATAACGGTTGATGGGATAAAACCCAAGCCCAACAAAATAAAGGTTGGTGGGATAAAACCCAAGCCCAACAGAATTCATTTAAAGTAAACTGATCATTCCCTCTTTCTTGAGTCAAGTGAGATATGGCTTAACATTCACAACACTAAAAAATCAATGATCAACCACTATTGCACAATGAGATGTTCAACCTAAACGAGTTTCAGCTACTAAATGAAATCTACTTTCTAATCTATAGTAGCTTAAACACTCTTTCAGATCCTTAGAGATTTGCTAATATAAATTGGGAGCTCTTCATCATTTTCCTACAGCATTTAGATTCAAATAATAAGTTTATGGCAGCATGAAAATGACATTGACATCTATGAAACAAGGATGAAAAGTTTGAAGTAATTAAGTAAAGCACTAGATTGGGACAAGAACAAGAAGCTGACTTTAAAACTCGGAATCCATGTAGAAGTACAAGGATTCCTCTTTGTAAAACTAAACTTGCATATAGATTTACTGCAGTTAAATAGAACGTTGCACACATTTCTTTTAAAAAAACTACAGATTAACATGCATTGAGAATGTCCTAAAATTTTACACCATGAACAGAAGTTGTATTTTTAACATAAATCATTTCTTCTTTCTTTACTAGTAGAACTACTACTAGAATAAGAGTTGCATAAGGTAACCATTAACAGAAGAACATGCCATTGCCCCAACTTTGAGGTTGTTAGAATACAGGGACTTGGACCAGACTCTCAAAAAGAACAAATACGATTTTGCTCAGGGGCAATAGTGGCATGAAAATCATACAAATTAAAATCCTCAGTGCAGCTAGAAAATTCATACATTGACAAATCATTAACATGTGTAGAGCTTTCATTACCTTTAGATCAGATGAAAAATTTGTAACTTGCTTTTTATACCCTGATTTTTTCAGATGAAAATTCATCCATTTGAGTAAAAGCTTCTCTGGTGGTAAGCCCATGAGTTCTTCCACATCCTGCAATATTTAGAGTTCTTATTTCTATCTTGTTGTAATTTCAAAACGTGCATAGAATTAAATGTGTTATATATGTAAAAATATACCAAGCAAACAGAAATGAATTAATAATTGTAACCTTACTGTCTTCCACCAATTCAACAAGTTGGGGAGTTTTCTTCAGGTTCAGATCAGCTAAAAGTTGTATCTGTTGTCAGCTCAACATTTAAAGCGACAAACATTAAGAATTTCAATGATCACACATTCGATCCTATAATACTGTTAACAACAGCCCTGAAAACTTTAACATACCTTAATTATTTGAGAAATCAAACCAACAACCAGGTGGGGCTGCACACCAAACATATCTAAGTAAATATCACAAATTTTAATGCAGATAAAGCAAACTACAAAATGAAAAAATGTGTGCTTTTTATAGGTTCAATTACTCTTGCTTCGACTAGATCCTGCGTGCCAATATTGACCACAGTGCACCCAATTGCCTTGGCAGAGTTGAGACATAGTGTGTGGTTTTCATTTCTCTCCCATGGATTTAGGACTTTCTTTGTGTTAATAGCTCGCTCATCTATGGTACCAGGGACAGCCACATTAATCAGCTTACTGCACCAAATGGTGAAATGAACGATGAAACCAAGAAAGGAGATAAAAATATCATTGTAACACACATCGTAAGGTTGTTTGAGATAGAGTACCATAGTAGAACACCATCCTTCGCAAGATCAAAGAGTGCATTTGTAGATGCATCAATTGGAAGGAACTCTTTCAAGAATGGATCATTCCCAAGAAAGCTATTTATATGGGCAACATAAGAGGCCTTCTCTGATTCACTAATGGTGTGACGAAGTGTTGTAGTAGCAGTTTTCACAAATGATGAAGTTGGTTTTGAATCGCCGAGTTTTGCTGTAGCTCTTGCTTGTAGGTTCAAGAATGCCTTGACATGATAATAGAAATTGATATCTTGTTTCATCTATAATTATTATGTAAAAGCCATACCATGTCTGCAACACCTTAAGCTTCAAAACATGTAGTAATTCAAAGGTTTCCACTACGCAAAAAATCTTAATTTTAGCTACACCAAAAGTAGCACGTACTGAGAGATACATCTCAGTACTTCACTTACCATTGATAAGTAATGTTTGAGTTTCATTATTGGATTTCATATAACTATCGTTAGATGTCACTCAGATGAAGAGAAAACGGATGCAACAGAGAACTTGTACAATTGACTCTGATTGAGAGGAAAAAAAATGAGACTAAAAGAGCACGGAAATTCACACAAAGACCAAAATTGGAAGGTAAATACTTACCCGAAGGAATGATTCAAACTCAATTTCTTCACTCAAGTCAGCAGATGATTCGGACAAGATGACTTTGACCTCATCTTCTGTTAACATTTCACTAAAAGGCTTCATTTTGGACATTACAGGTGGCAAATCTCCCAGTTTGACCTTGCCAGATTTATTCATCGCGGAAAGAAACTACAAAGAATCTTGAATTAATTTGTATATAGATCCTAAATCCTAAAAATTCCATCTATAATAAGAAGACATAACCAAAATATCATAATAGTCAAGAAAACTTCATAACACAGAAGATAAAATGACGTACTTTTGATTGGAGCCCACGGAGTTCAACTTGAGTGAATTGGCTCTGAAGCCATGGATCAGACACAAAAATTCCCACATAACCAGACATTTTTTTCTCCTATATTCCAGAAATCAACCCCCTTATCAGTAGAATAAAAGCTAAGAATCCAAAAACAATTAAAAAATAAAAACTATATAAGAACTTGTCTGCTAATTGCACTGGGACAAACTTAAAAAATGCTTTCAACAGCACATAAACATTTTGAAATATCAACGATTTATAATCACATCATAAGCAATCATAAGATTACAATGAAAGGGCGCTACATATGGTTTTAAAATGCATGCAAGATTTCATATTCATAATAAACGAAAGAAAAATCTACAAAAAAAAAAGATTGATTCCAATCTTTACACAGTTATCACCAAAATAAAACAATAAATTTTACAAGTCTTTTATGAAATATTTTTTGCATGGTGCAAGAATCCCAGTTCAATGTTGTTAAAATCCAATGATCCTTTGAATACATTAAAGAAAATAACGAACCTTCTCAAATCAGAAACTCATTGGGGCAATGATCAAAGAACTCTTATTCCTTTTGTCGGTTCTTTTGTGGTGCAGTTCTTGCAAGGAAGGAAAAAAGGCAAGGAAGAGAGAGAATGAAAATCAAAGCAAGAGAAAAAACCGTTTTGCCTTTCGGACCCGCGAATACTAAGGGGGAAACTGTACCTTTATGCTTGAGAGAGATTAAATTTCACTTGAACCCCTTTAACTTTGGAGAATAACAGTTTAAGAAATTTAAGTTTGGAAGGATTAACGTTTGGACCCTTCTAATCTATTTTTCCATGAAAAGTTATTTAAAAAGACATAACCATATTACCGACAGATGCTGGTGCCACTGGAAGGGGCTTGAATCCCTTAACTATGAGGTCTCAAGTATGAAACCCATGGGCATAGAAAGGATAACACTAGGAAAGCTTCTCCTTGCAAGGGATCCACATGAACCAAACAAAATTAATCACAAACCGTAAAATGGATGTGAATACCTATAATTTATGCCAAAACCATATTAGCGTACCCCATTTTAGTTGTTTTGGTTTGCTTAAATTCTAGGCTAATTATTAAGGTCATTTATCAAATATATTATCACATTATTTTTGAATGACATTAGACATAATTTATACCTTATTTTTTATTTACACTTTATCCAACACGTGTTACACAAGTAGATTATTGAAAGAATATTGTTCAAATTATATCAACTAGTTGTTAAGGTACACTTACTGTTCTGTGCAACTTTTAAAAAAATATAATCAGTTATTACAAACAATGGTAGAGTGAAGAGGGCACTAGGGGAGCAATTGCCCCTTTCCTCTTCAAAAAAACATCTGAACTCATAGATACAAAATGCTCTCAAAGTTAACTCTCTCTCTCTCTCTCTCTCAACTTTTGTGAAACTTTCCAGTAGTAATGGGAAAAGCCCAATCCTAGTCCCAACCAAAGTGCAAGTCAACTAGCAGTTAAACTCCACCATGCTAATTGTTCTAATTTTCAATGTACTTATCTATTCCAATTTAATTATTCAATCCCATAACTCAATGCCCAAGTCACACAATCATAAAACCCACTGTGCACCATCGCATTATTGCCCATTGTCTTATTTCTATTAAGAAGATGACCAAATCATGGGCTCCATGTGAATTAACCGTTTTTTGAGATAATTTTGAAAAATTTTACTATAACAATGTATATAAAAATCTTTACTGTAGATGTTTTTTGTGGTGATTTTAGAGGTGCTTTTGGGGGATAATTGAGTTGTATTATGGGGTAATTTTATAATTTAAAGTTATTGGGTATTTCATAAAAAATTTACACCACTCACTGCCACCACCGCCATCACCCCCTCCCTTCTGCTCCCTCTCTCTCTCTCTCTCTCTCTCTCTCTCTCTCTCTCCCTCCCTCCTTTTCTCCATCCTTATGGGGTAATTTTATAATTTAAAGTTTTTGGGTATTTCGTAAAAAATTTACACCACTCGCCGCCACCACCGCCATCAACCCCTCCCTTCTGCTCCCTCCCCCTCTCTCTCTCTCTCTCTCTCTCTCTCTCTCTCTCTCTCTCTCCCTCTCCTTCTCTTTCCCCCTCCTCTCTTCTCCCTCTTTTTCTCCATCCTCTTCTCTTTCTCCTTTCTCCCCAACCCCTAGACCCATCCAAAGACTGCTGGCGTGATCTTCTCGATCACAACTAGAAAGGTCATGTTACTATTGGCACGACCTTTCTAATCGTGACTAGAAAGGTTTGTGGCTAGAGTGAGTTGTGGCTGGAGTTGAAGATGGATCTGGTAAGGGGGAGAGGAAAAGAAGGGGAAGGAGGGAGAAGAAGGAGAAGAAGAGGGAAAGGAGGTAGGAAGGGAGAAAGTGTGACACCCCGGATTTTTGTGTAAGAGGAAGAGAATGTGACGACCTAAATTCTTGCTATTTTTACTTTATTTTAAGATAGTTGCACCTCATTTGTTTGATTAATTAATGATTTGAAATGATTTTTACACTTGCATAAATTTATTGTATTTTTGCATTTTGTATTTTATTTCTTCGAATACATTTTCTTTACTTTAACTCATTGCTTTAATTAGTTAGATATTTTTATAAGTAAATCAAGTTTTTAAAATATTTTTTTTGTATAAGTTAGTACATGATAAGTTTGTAGTGCATTAATGTGACGCCCCCACTTCTCCCTAAGGCGAACTAAAGGGTATCCGTGAGACGCCTGCACAGCTCTCGTCAGGACTCAAGCAATTCTATTCAAGCTTATTACTAGTCTACACAACACAAGTAAATAGCTTAAATACAGTAAATGCAGAAGCGTTCAAGCTTAACAATAGTCATCCATTATCCAGTCCGCACGTCGGGTGTTCAAAGTATATCATAATTCCCAAATATACATCACGCCCCAAAAGTTACATTTCAATTCCAAAAGTACAACCCAAAATCAAGGGCATAGCAAAAATATAATGAAAATCCTAAACAAAAACACATCAGAAGGGTTTCTCCAGTACACCTCCGAATTCAAACCTGTTAAGGAAAACAAATCTACAGGGTGAGCAAAACGCTCGTGAGGCCAAGAACACACATGCAAGCACATAGTTTAGGTAACAAGCCCAAGTAACAGTTCAAGTGATAACTTGCAAGTAATTAATAATGCCAACAAAATGTAAACAGAAACAATTCAAGGATATGGTAGCTCTCAGGAGCTAAGTTCCACTTGCTTTGCTAGTTCATTCGTATATCTTCCCGCGATGACTCTCCGTCAACCGGGTTGATATTTCTAATATGTAGTTCACCACTTACTTCTCATCCGTCCACCATACACTGTTTCAAACCCGCACGACATTTATAAGGCGATACTCCACAAGTATGCCAAGCAAGATCTCTCAATAGATCAAACTTATCATGTGAATCTCATGACTCACAGAGGTTCCCGACAAAACCCATGCCGGCTTGACTTCCAAGATCGGCCTATGAGTTTGGGCGTCCCCCATGTATCATGTAAGTGTCGAGGAGATTCACTCCAACGACGTATGCAGCCATAGCATACCATGTCATGTATTCAAGCATTTGACAGGTTTAAGCATGTATTTCAGGTCATGTAAATCAGGCAAACCATGTTAAGCATGAGTCATTTGTTTCAAATGAGAACGAGTGCGATAAAGTACACACTCGACTCCATTTTTTCAAAACCAAGTAGGCTAAACATGTAATCAGGTAAGCCAAGCATGAATCAAGTCTATAGAGTTCAAGTAGTCATACATTTGACACTCACCGAGCAAATCAAGAAGAAATATTTTCTGGAAATTCAAGTGTTCACTGTAGAATCCTCTTGAAGGTCCTCGTGTGCGCCTGAGCAAATAATAATGTATTATCATTCACGTGCCCCAATTATCAAGGAAGATTGTATGTTAGTACAATCTAAGGAAATTTCACGAAAACGAATCTCAATTACTCGTAAATCGAGATTCAACTAGAGTTTTTTAAAGTACAAGAACGATTGAGTTTTCATTTTGGGAAATCAAGTATAAAACATTCAAGTAATATCGAAGGGATAAGGAGTGCTTGAAAACTCCCTTTCCTTTGAAATTCAGAAAATTTTCAGTTTTGATATGGTATTTTGAAAAATCGTATCTCACATTCTACATGTCAAAAATTGGAAAACTTGGTACCATTGGAAACCTCTTTGAAAGTACTAAAAGTTTTTAGAAGACACTTTTCCATGATTCTAAATGAAAAATATTCAAAAATGGGCTCAAAGTTACTGTTTCAGAGTACTTAAGGTTGTGTTGGGGTTGGTTTTTCGCTAATTTTGGAAATTCGGAAAAATTCACACGTTGCGACTAGTTTCTGAAATTTGTAACTCAATTAGAGTTGCAAGTAAGGTTTACAACAGAAAAAGCGGATCAAGAATCGGAGTTTCGAGCACCGAGATATGGTAGTTCAAAGTTAGGGAAAAATCCAAAACTGGTGAACAAATTTCCAGATTTGAGCTTCCAACCTTGGGACTTTAGTTAGGTATCGAAATGAACTTGGATTGGTACCAAGTTCAGTAGTATAATACTCCTATATAAAGAGTATCCCTCTATCAAATTTCATGGAAAAATAACTACGGGAAGGTAGTCAACCAAACAACCAAAGTTTCGAAAATCCTAAGACAAAACTGCCTTGAGCCTTTTGTTTTTCCATTCCAAACATTTGGTCAAGGAAAAATCCCTCAAACATGGCTCATTAGTGTAGGCAAAGCCTAAGGAACATTCATGGTACATTTCATAAGTGTTTAGCACCAAAAATTTCAGTTAGCAAGTTTACACCAAGCCTTGCATCAAATCTGTCCAAAAGTTAGGGTTTTCAAGAGCAGGGCAGGTTTCGTATTTTGATCACAAATCACTCAACTTAACTTGGAATTGGGCATGGTTTATGGTGTTGGAAAACACATTCATAGAGCTATAATTTCACAGAAGAAATCATTTTGAAATTCGGCACACAACTAGCTCGAATTCGAGCCACAAGTTGCAGTCTCAGCATTTCGTTCCAGGAAAACAGAGAAACAGAACAGCCGACTTTAAATGGTTGGTTCGGCTTACATACATGAACCAGAATGTACATTTTGTACCGTCGGAAAGGTGGGAATGTTTAGTTTCAAATGCCACTGACGGCACTTGATTTCGACGTTGGAGTACAGAGTTATGGCCAAAACACGAAAGCTGGTCAGAGCATTACGGGAACAGTTCCAGATTTACTAGCTTTGTGAAATCGATTCATTTGACCAACCAAACCTCAATATTTTTCAATGAAATTTTATACATCATCTATACAACATATAAACATCATATATAAGTCATTACAACCATGGTCGTTAAAATCGCGATCCAGATCTTAGGATCGTACGATCCTACGATCCGGAATATCAAAATCGATCAGGATCACATTAGAATCGTAAATTTCATTAATCTATGTAGAATCGAGGTAAGATCGTGTAGGATCGTACGATCCTACAATCCTATCTCGATCCTACAAATTTTCCCTGATTTGTGAAATTGATACTCCATTTTGCAACTAAATCAAAACATTTGGGGTAGGCTTGTAATTTATCAAAGGATTGCAGCCCTTAGTTGCAAACTTGCAATGTTTTAACATTTTTGACCACATGGACTCAAAAATCTCCGTCAAAGTCAAAACTCAATAAACCTTCGGTACTCTTCATCTTCTCAAGCAATCCTTTTCCTTTCTCCTTTGTCGTTTCTCTTTTGTTGCGGTCCTGCCCAAATCCCTAAATTAAAGCTTCAATCTCTGTCGCCGTTGCCACGGCTTCGACGGCCAACAGCACTTCGTTGTCCTCCGAGGACCCGAACAAGAAGGTCCGAAAACCTTACACCATTACCAAGTGAAGGGAGAACTGGACAGAACCCGAGCACAACAAGTTCCTCGAAGCATTCCAATTGTGAGTCTCGCTTCACTTTCAAATTTATTGCATCTTTTGTTGAATTATTGCCTTTGGAGTTCTTCAATTTTGGGTTTTGGCGGGACTGTTCACAAATGAGTAATGTCTCGCGGCGATTGAATTGGAAATTTGAATGAGTTCCCTAGGTTATAATTGTTTAGTTTGAAGTTGAATTGTAGTTTGTGACTGCCAGTCTTTAATTCTATAGTAATCAGTGGAAGGTCCTTCATATACTAGATTATGTACATGTAGTTCATCCTTGTTTCATTAGCTAATTTTGTCACAATTTAGCTAGATATTAGGGGCATCCCTCGTTATTTAATAATTACTTACATGCTTCAATACGTATAACTTGTTAATTGTTTACTTGTTTGTATGATATGTAGGTTTGACCGTGATTGGAAAAAGATTGAAGCATTTGTTGGATTGAAGACTGTTATTCAGGTAATTGTACTGCATCAAGCAACCTTCAGTAAATCTTATGTTCTTTCCATGATTGAAATGTTGCTCGAAAATTGATATTTTGGGAGATGGTGATTGATAAAGTTGTGATTTGTATTTGGTTTTCTTGGTATTTGAACATATATTGCTTTTGATTGAATTGAGTTGAAGAAATTGCTTTTGAGAATTTGCCTTCGGATGATGAATGGGTGACGGAGAGAGAAATTCCAAGAGAAAATAGCTGGTTACGAGTTCTAGATGACAATCCCAAATGTGACACTTCAAATGAAGAGGGAAATGAAGATGATGAAATTGAAATACTTACAAGAAATGTGCAGAGAGTTTGTAAGTTTCTTTCTTTCTTCCAATTTAAGCATAAATTTTATCTTTTTTTTTTATAGTTTTTATGGTTTTATTTTGCAAGATCTCTTGTTTTTTGGTAACTTTCATTATTATTGGTTGTTTATTTAGATGATCATCAAGATCGTGAAACCCATGCCCGTCGAAGACAAGTTAATAAAATGAAAGAGATTCATGTTATTGATGAAGATGATGGGCCTTCAACTGAATTCGACCGTCAAGATGATGATTACCTTGATATGGTTCCTGAAAATGATGTTCAAATGGGAAGTAATGACTTGGATGATACTAATTTGGATGGTGACGAAGATAATGCAAAGATGAATTCCAAGAGAATTGGGATGGTGAAGATGATTGGGAAAATAATGATTTTGATAATGTGAATTATGGGGATACTGAATTTGATGAAAATGATGACAATGATTGGTTATAAATTAATGTATTTCTGAATTATTACGATACTTGAAAACGATGAATTGTTACTATTTTATTTTTATTTTTTCATGTTTATTTAAACTTGACAGATGACATCTTAGTAGTTAATTTTGATCTTGAAAATCGTTTTGGATGTTTGACTTTTTAGAATTTGTGAAGGTTGGTGATTATTTTATATTTGAAATTATAATTGTGTAAATTGTGAAGTATTTGGTTTTAAGACTTGAAATTATGACAGATGACAGGTTTATATTCTCTTTTTTATTACTTGTCAGATATTAAGTAAAAAATGCTATATATTTATGAGTAACTTATTTATTTGATATCTTTTAGGATGTACAAAATGATATATGAATTTCAATTTCATTAATTTGGTAAATTTAGGAGCTTTTGGTGGGATCTTACGATCCTACGATCCGATTCTACGATCCGATTCTGTGAAACTAAAATCGATTCTACGTAGAATCCCGATTTTACAAACCTTGATTACAACCTCAAAATTCTGCAGAAATAGGGACGTTCAAAGCAGGGGCAGAATCGGAACTTTTCACCCCATGCATTTCTTGAAGTTCATACTACTAATACACCATTAATCTACCATTTTGAGCACTAAACCAACATTAAATTCATCATCAATCATCACATCAGCCATCAAGACAAAGGGTGGGAGTTCATAGAGCCCACCTTCCAAATTTCCAACAATAACAACCACCCATATGAATACAAGAGTTTAAAGGTGTTAAACAACCTCCATAAACCAAGATTAGAGTGTTGGATCATTACCTACTTTGGTTGATGAACTAGGCAGAATTTTCGGTCCTTAGAAGCTCCAAGAAAACCGTGGAAAATTCCTCCTTTTGATAGCTAGATGAACTCTCCAAGTGACAAGTTAGGTGGTCTTCAATTTTGGTGTGAATCTATGAAGGTTTGGTGCAAGAATTGAAGATGAAAAATGGCAACTTTTGTGTTGTATTTTGCAGCTGGTAGTTCGGCCAAGAGAGAGACTAGGAGAGAGTGTGTTTGGTCCAATTTTTAGCTTCCTAAGGAAGATACAATGTGTGGTGCAAAATCACTCTAAAGTCAACTCTCAATAGTGCGTGTAGGGCGCATTTGGGCTCGATTTCTCTCGCATTTGTTTCACTAGTGCACTAAACCTCTAATGCACTTATATTCATACAAATATTATTTACTCTTAATTGTCCCAAACTAATGGTCTAAAGTCCCTCAATTAAGCTTGCGCGTGAAAACGCGTATTTCCAATTTAGGCGCGATAAAGTGAAACCTTCAAGAAATTCTTATAACGATCGTACCACTAACTATCGCTTGAGTACTTAAACCTAAAATTACCTATTTTAGGACCATTGTGTAAGTCTCCAATTTTTTAAACTTATTGTACTCTCAATCGGTTAAAATTTCCAAACATGTTTTCACTATTTTCATTAAACGAGCTTCCAAAAATTAATTTTTGAAACAAGTCACTTTAAAAATATAATGAAGCTATAATTCCATGTATTTAGGTCTAATAAGGATAGAAAATGATATTCGGGGCAAATATCCAAATAAATAATTAAATGAGCCAAAAATAGGGTTTTTTAAAAATAAGAATTTTACGAGTCATCACATGAGTCTAGTATTAATTCCTCAATTAATCTTTCTTGATCTACTATTGATCATTCTTAATTCTCCAATGTTGATACACTCCCGATTCAAGTGTAGCCTCGAAAACGTGCACTCGTTATTCCAAACTAAAGGAATTTTCAAAAGTAGATTTTCCAACAAAACGCTTTAAAACTATAAAAGAGACGTTGTTCCATATAAATGGATTTAAAATGGTTGAAAATATTCTATAAAATAAATAATTTGGAGAAAATGAGTGAATAATTATTTAAATAACCCAGTAATATTCTATAAAAATAAGAAAATTTTCAGGTCCTCACAATTAAGGTGCTGGGACCCACTAAGGTGCGACACGCGTTAAATTTTTGAAGTATGGTAGAAGTGTTGTGCTAAGGGATATTATTTATGATGTGCTAAGGATTAATTTGGAACTTGTTGCTTAAGTATGCAATTAGGAGACAAAAGGATATATATTAGCTTAGATGATGCCACTTGTCGCCGTAGTATTAAGTCTTGTTTAAGACTTTGACCAAAGACTTTGACTAGACCAACTTAAGCTTATCTCTTAAGCCTCTGTTTTGTTTTCATTTCTTCCATTTTCCTCCATGGTTGGCCGAATGTGAGAGAGAGAGAAAAGAATAGAGAAAAGCTTCACTTTTTACTTCCATTTTTGCTTGGATCTTGAAGTTGTACCATAAAACTAACAATCTACTCCATAAAAAGTGGTACTCAAGGAAGATTGAAGGTCTTGGTGGAGAGATTTTGGAGTGTTAAGCTAGGATTTGCTATCTTCAAGAAGGTGATCAAGGTATGGGTTTCAAGAAGCTATATTTACCTTAGATACATGTTTATAAGTGATTTTTAGGTTTGATTATGGTGATTTTCATGACTTGTTAGTTGGTTTGAGTGGTGAAATGAAATTTTCAATTTTGGTAATGAGATTTCAGCTTTATATTGTTGCTTTAAGTTGAATCTTGCTTTATTAGCTTTGCTAAGTGGATATACTAGTTTGTATAGGTTGATTTGGCTAAAATATGCAAAATTCTAGCATTTGGTGGTGAATTTCAGTTAATTTCCTGAGCTTGTTAGTAGTTGTAGGAGATGAACTAGAACCTGATTTTTATACCATTGGAAACCTCTATGAATCTAGTTTTAAACGCTGCTGCCGGAGCTCAATTTCGATTTTTCTACACCAAATTATAGTCATTTTACCAAAACTATTCAGTTATCCTGTTTTGGCTTCGACAAAATTTTTATGTCTCTATTTTTGCCAATTTCGACATTGATAATGTTTGAATTGGGGTTTGATACTTTCATCAAAGTTGTAGACTTCTACTTAGCTTCGAAACGCCATCAAATTTACCTCGATCCAATAGACCTAGCTACAGTTATGATCAAAACACCGAAGGATGACAAATTTGCCACTAATAATTTCTTCTTTAAACTGGTTTTCAGCATTGATATCCATGGTGATAAGTTTATTATTTGATTAGTGTAGACACCAAAATTTTAATTTATTTCATTTTTACTTTTATTGATAATATCGGCTATTTTTATTTTTATTTTATTATTTTTATTTATTTAGCTTTATTTTTATTATTTTTTAGAAAAAAGAAAATGCCCACAAAAATTGTTTAATCATTTTTTGAGTTTCAATTTGAAGAAAAGAAAAAATGTAATTGATATTTTGAAAGTTTTAGTTTGTTTATAATTTGGTTTATTTATTTAAATTGATTTTGGAAAAAATGAAAATGAAAAAGGAAAAGACAGGAAAGATCTTAGTTTTTTGTTTTATCTTTTATTATTAGTTTTGTACATTTTATTTAAATTTAAATTGTTATTGTGTGTAATTAAGTGATTGAAAAAAAAAAAGGGGAGAGAGCTCATGCACCCGAGAAGCATACAATCAAAACTCCTCTACATTTTCATCTGCAAAAACGCAGATACAAAATGGTTTTTTTTTTCAGCTCCATTATGGGCTCAATTTTCTCTTCCGTCCGATGATCTAATAGAAGACACTTGGCTTGATTCAAAGTTGATCAGAAAACACGAAAATCTAAGGCTGTAAAAATGCAAGAAGAGAGGGAGTTTTTTTTTCGGGCCGTAGATGCTAGGTTCCAGGAGGAAGTCTCGGATATAAAAAGCTGTGGAAAGCTAAGGTTTGGGGGGACGGCTGAAAATCTGAAAAGAGAGGATCCGGTGGCGGCGGAAAGAGAGAAACTGGAGGTTGAATGAAAAAGAATGAGAGACGGCAAGAAAAAGGATCGGGGAGAGGTCAGAGGTAGAATCCAAGTTGACGGCTGGAAGTCTGAGGGAAAAAAGAGGAAAACTAGGAGGAAACCGAGAGGGGAAAATCAGAGGGAATGGCGGCTAAAGGAACCAGGCAACCAAGAAAGGCTGGAGAAGAAGCTTCGGGTAGTAAAAAGCTTGGACGAGGAGCAAAAGAAAAGGAGGGAACTTGAAAGGTGAGGAACCAGAAAACAGAGGCGGCGGATGAGACGAAAACAGAACAAAAGAAGGCAATGAAGGGGAAGAGCATGGGCCAAAAACAGCGGACTCAAATTCCATTTCTGATGATCAAGATCGGGGTAAACGAGTATCCCAAGATGTTGCTGTCCGCCCTCGCCACCACCGTGCGCAACTTCCATCGCGGTCACCGAACAGCAGCCACCTTTCTTCTCTAGCGTGACCAACGAGCGGTCAACCACCTCCCAAGAGGTCCTCCAAGGACCGCCACATCAAGGAGGAAGACAAGCCACCACCAGTCCGCGTTCGCTGCTGCTCGCTCCATCCGTCAACTACCACCAGTACCGCCGCCATCTAGATTCAAGTAACTTCAGAAACTGAGAGCATTGTAAGTTTTTCTCTTTAAGATTCAGTTCCTTTCAAGCCTTTGAAGCATGTCTTCCGTGATTTTGCTTATGGCTATATTCCTGTTGGGTTATGATTGTTTCACCATGACCAATTTCCGGTTCTCCAAGTGTATAGATTAAGAATTGTTATCTCCTTGCGTTTCACTTGCATTTTACAGACCAAAGTCTACTCTTTGTTCTTGTATTTCATTGACATACTGTGTGCATGTTCACCGCAAGTCCTTTCCCTAGCATCCTTGCTGCATTTCATTTTCATATCCAGTTGAACTTGTGAATCACCAAATTCGTTGGAATTTTCTTGGATTGCTTTGCATATATATGCCTCAGCCAAGTGAAGCAAAAATGCAGCAGCTTGCTTGTTTTGTTGTAGAATCTCCTGCTGCATTTTCCTTTCTTTCTTTTGTTATCGGTCAAACCAGATTTTCCACCTTAATCTTGCAACAAAAAGTTCGTGTTTGATTGAGTCGATAGTCCTGGTAGTTGGTGAACTTGTTTGCTTGATAAAATGGAAAGGAAGTTACGGATGGACGGTAGTCATGCCCAAATGTATACGGCAAAAGCTGTTGCATTTTTCTGTGTTGTTTCCTTCTCCGTGGCTGCTCATTGAGTTTTTGCACTTAAGTTGCATGCTTAAGTTCGTGCACTGTAAGTTTCACTTGTTTGGTCAAAAAAACACTTGAGTCAGGATTGAATGCTTGCTGAAAACAAATTTTTGATTGCCTAAGAAAGTTGCAGCTAGAATGGTGTAGAAAAGAAAGTTTCTTAAGAACTCGCATAATTTCCTTCTAAGCTTTGCTGTTTGGTTGGAAAGCTGGCCGTGTTTACATCTGATGAACCCCCCCGCAAGCGTAGCTAATGGTAGCTGGAAAATTGCAGCGCTTTGTTTCTTTCTTTAGCTGATATTTCTTGTATCTATGGTAGTCACCAATCCAGTTTTTTCTGCCTTAGTCTTGTAATAAAAGTGTGGTATTTGGTTTGGTTGATGATTGGGAGTGGTGTCTTGTGTTTGCTAGTACCCGTTGGTGATCTATTATGGTTTGTGAATGCCGCATGGTGTAGTTGAAAAAAATCAGCAAGGAGAAAGCTACCACAGCTTCATGATCATACCCTGAGTTTCCTTTCGCATGTTTAGATGTTAAATAGGTTTTTGTTTAGATTGAAGTTTGATGTTGGGTTGCAAAGGTTTTTGCTCAAAATTGTGTTTTGGGGTTGAAATCCGTAAGTGAAAATAAAAATTGCAGCTAGTTTGTTTGGCCAAAAGTTGTTGCAGAAGCATGTTTTCCTTCGTGATTTGCATGGTTTGCATGAAAAATGTTTCAATAATTGTATTTCCACCCCTTGATTTTTGGTTTATACTGCTATGGCCCTAGTAATTGGAAAAACCAATCAAATTGACCCCTCCTTGAACTTTCTTTTCCTTTCAATGGGATCCTTGTTGGATGAATATGAATTGTTTAGTTTGTTTGACTACCTTGAGCGATTCAATTTCATGTTATTTTCATTTCATGTGATTATTTGTTGATTAAAGTGATGCCTTGACCTTTTCTTTTATTTTTGGAGGGTAAATAAGTAAATTCATTTCATTGGAGCCCCGACTCAAGGGAGGTATACCTTATCCTTTATTTTTGACTTTATTTGACCCTACGTGTGTATATGTGTCTTATGTGTGCAATTGCATGACTTTAAGTGTTTATTTCATTTTCACTTTATTTATTTCTTTAGTTGCTTAATTTTGCTTTAATTTTAGGTCAATTTTAATTTTTTGAAAGGCACTTGAATGCCAAAGTTGTAATAGCTAGGTTATTATTTTTATTTATTCCGTTTCCCCTTTTAGATTGTAGTAGGCCTTTCCCCCTAAAAATGTAATAGTTAGGGCCTTAATTGCCTTATGTGTCTTGCATGTCTATGTGCTATATGTTTAATCGCTTTCTTAGGGTTTGGCATCTAGATATGCATGCTTATGTGTTATGTGAATTACGTGTTCACATGTCTACTTGCTTTAATTATGCACATTGCTTATATATGTGTATAATGGATGCAAATGCACGTAACCGTGGCTAGTCCAATGCTAGTCATGGTTGTCCCCTCGAACTCTTGCAAATCCAATGCTTGTGAAAAAGCGTTAGTGAAGGGCTAGTCCAATGTTAGACCCATTAGGGTCGTCCCCGCGCTAGCACATACTTGCATGCCTTCATTACATCTTCATTCATTCTTTCCTTTTAGTTTTACATTTTGCATGACCCTTCACTCCCTTTCCCTTACATATTTAGGATTACATTTTCATTTAGATTAGCTCATTTGCTTGTATAGGTTAGGGAGTCACTCTTTTGGTAAGGGGGATGGACGAGTTTGGCTATACATAGCGTTAGCACGCTCATTCTTTTTCTAACCAAAAGGAAAATTAAGTCGCGAACATTAGTCCCCCGTACCCGTCTTGCTTGCATTCCTCTAGGGTTCATGCATTTCATTTATCCACTATCACATGCACTTTTACTTCATATTCTATCCCTTTTTCCACATTTTCACTTCACACAACTTTTATTTTGCACGTTTTCACTCTGCCATTTATACTTTATATACTATCATGTGCACACACGCACTTCATACTATCACTGTACTCACCTTACTTTGCATATCCATTTGCACACTTCCACTTACACACTATTGTTTATTATTATTATTATTATTATTATTACATTTTCACTTCACGCAAACTCATATTTTCACATTGCATACATTCATTCCACTCATTTTTACGTCATTAGCATTATTCGTTACCTCTCCAAAGAGTCATTATTGGGCATCACAATTTATGTGATTGGTACCACTCAAGTTTTAAAGAGAAATTTTGCCCCCAATGCCCCCTAGGTCTAGGGTTTTGCATTCATATAGCACATCCAAATGTGATAAATTTCTTGGTTAAAACAAGAAAATCTTTGACTAAATCACGCAACTAGCCTCGGCTAGGTCGAAGGGGTGCCTTGGATTTCATCCTTGCCTTCCCCTTCGTCAAATGTGACTCCCGAACCTTTTTCGTTGATTTACGTAGACTAGGAGTCGTTTAAAAGGGGTTTCTTTCTATCTTTTTCCTTTAAAAATTTATTTTTAGGTGACTTGGTACACCTTAACTCTATACCAAGTGGCGACTCCGATTTTTATTCCAAAAACCCTTTTTAAACTATATTGTTTGGCCAAACCGTCGCATTTCACAATCCCACGGCCTTTTATTTTCATATTCACACACATTCACATACATCTCATACACACTACTTTCACACCATCAAAAAATGGGGCGCGACAGCTGGCGACTCCACTGGGGACTTAGAAAGTCCGAGCATTTGATTTAGTCGATTCTTTTCTTATTTTAACCTTCTTATATATTACATTTGGATATTTAGGATTGCATTTTTCCTTTTTTTTTAAGATTTTTGCATTTCGCGCGTATCAACTCACTCACTCACCCATTTGGCGTACGATTGTTTTGATGGATGGATGGTTTATCCATGTGATCCCGCGATTTGCATTGCATTTGGGTGGAGGGACAATACCCTAGAGCCTCGCGTTGGTTCTCAATTTCTCCCCTCCAAAAAGGAGCACTAGCATATGTGCATACGCTTTATTATTTATTCCTCCTTTATTTTTCTTTTAGTGGCTTGTCACGCCACTCCACCCTATTAGGATTAGGCGACCCACTTGGACGTGTGATCACGACACGATGTGTGTGTAGCATGATCCGATGGGTCACTCGATCTTCCGCTTTAAGCTTTGGGTTGATAGCCTTTAGCTTTTAGTCGAAGGTTGAGGATTTTTTATAGATTCACTCAAACACGTAGCCGTGACACGATGTGTGCGTAGCGGTGTTTGGGGAATCGCTCGAGCCACCGACAAAGAATCTTGGGATTGATGACCCTTGGTTTCCAAGTCTGAAGGCTCGGGGACCTATGACCTATCGAGTCTAGATGCATTAGTGAGCCATACCTCATGCATCCATATTAGAATTGCCTTAGGGTAGAGTCTGCCTTACCCTATTAGGGACACTATTCACAAGGGGAGGGATCCAACCTTTCTATTCCTTTTATTGTTTTATCTCTTTGTATTGTTTTGCTGCAAATGTGTTATGTGTATTTGTCTAATTGAACTAACTTTTCGTGGCTTTTGTCTCAATTGCATTCATAAGCCCTAGAAAATAAGAGTCCTGGCATGGCACTCTCTAGGAGCCTACCCTTTTAGATAGGCTATTGTACGTTTAGAAAAATTTGGTATATTTCATTCATAAATTAATAATGTCATATCATTTTAGGCCACCCTGGTATATAAAGGGGTTCCTTTAGGTCACGTTTCATTTCAAATTGCATGTTTTATTGCTTTAATAAATTGGCATCATGCATAAACCCTAAAAAGGGGATACCACATAGGGAATCCCGTGTTAGGAATAAAACCGCCCTGTGTCTCGGATATTTAATCCAATGAGACTTGCACGTTTATACTTTTGTACCATCCAAAGGGGTAGTGCACAAGGTAAGGTAGGATCCGATCCTTTCCATGACCCTGGGGCGATCTTTGGTACATTAGAATATGAGCATCTAACAATCATTCTTTGGCCATTTTTAACATAGTTGGTAAAAATCCCTTGCTTAAAGGACATTAACTTGAAGAAATTCGCAAATAATTCCTCATTGTTGAGATGGTAAACTTATTGAGGCCAAATCTTGATTGTAGGAGGCTCATAGGATAAGGCATCGCAATGCATTTTTGAAACTACCAAAGGGGAGATAATTTCATCGATTTTTGAATAAACCATCAATTCATTTGATCCAATTGTTTATCAGTTTCATTTTGTCAATTCATTCATTTTATTCACCAATTTCGTCTAGTCCATTTTATCAATTTGTTCATTTTTAGGGCAATCTAGTCGATTTTGAATAGATCACTAATTTCATTCAATTCATTTGATTAGTTTACCCATTCTTAGGGCAATCTTATCGATTTTGAATAAATCATCTGATCCATTTGACCAGTTTACCTATTTTTAGGGCAATTCGGTCGATTTTGAATAAATCATCATTTCGCTTAATCAATTGATTTCATTCATTTGATTAGTTTAATTCATTTTTAGGGTTATCCATTCAATTTTCAATAAATTTTCAAATTTCATTCAATGAATTTCACCATTTTACCCGTTTTGGCACATTATGCGTCGACCAAAACAAGCAATCCATTCGGACTTTGTCCTCATTTTTTTAAGACAAATGTCTCTTATCACTCTAATTGGCCAATTTTTCAAATCATTTTTTTCACTCAATCAGTTGATCGGATTCGTCAGGTATGGTATGGTGCCTACCTTAAAGGATTGCATTTTCATGCTAGGCCTACCCTTGGCATAAAAGGGTTCCCCCATAGGACATGCATACCCATTTTATGGTCTTACTTACTAACTCATGATATTTTTTCTTTTGTTTTCCCCCTCCCCTGCACTCATAAAAAAAATGTTTCAATAAGGCGAAAACATTTTTCTATATCTGATGATAATTTTGATCTAATTACTTGGGCAGACCTTGCAATGAAAACATGAAAGATCCATCTGAAGGTTCTGGGCTAAAGCCTCTGAGAGACTTTATAATTGTTTTTCAAATGAAACTTTCGTTAATACATTTTGTTCCAAAAGAAAGGGAGACAAAAGTGTATATGTGGGGTTTTGTAGAAGTTTTCTCTTCTCATTTGTATTATAATTGAACGAGAAATTTTGTTTTAAACTTTTTCAGCAATAAAGTTTTGGACAATTGTTGTTTTGTATATATTCATGTATATTTCATTCTTTTGCTCATTAGAGATTTCATAATGAATTTTAAGAAATAAAATCAAGTTGAGATTTTTCAACCTTCTGCCTGAAAATTCACAATAAGAGTGCCCAGAATTAAAAAAGAAGCCACTCAAACTGATCGGTCACTCAAAAGGCCCAATGAGATACCTTTTCTCCTTCACAAAAGCATTCCAAAATAAAATCAGTCACATTGATTGATAAATTGCAAATTGGGGCAACATTGGCTTGAAAATGTCCGCTGTGTCTAATTATATTCAACTCACATTTAAGTGAAAGCAAAAATGCGTATTATTCTTGTTTGTTTTGAAAATTTGGAATGATACTTCAAGCGTTCGTTTCTCTATCTATACAGATTTTATCATTTGCTCTCCTATTTGAGCCTTTAAAAGAATAATTTCGTTTCAAATGAGAGCCTTAATGATCATTACCCTGCATCGGAAGATTTTCAAATATAAAAAGGAAATGGATTTTCAATGAGCAATTCGTTACTTTGGTTGTCATGAAATGTAAGAATGATGCTTTGGCCATCGTTTCTACAACCTAAACACTGTTCTACCCCTTGCATCCTCATTTGAGCTAAAATCGGTGATTTTTTTCAAAGCACCTATGATCGCACCCCACATTGGGGAAGGAGATTGGAGAATTTTTCAAAAGAAAGAGAAAAGCAAAAATTGCTAAAATTAAAGGAAAAAAAGAACTACAAATTGGAGAAATTTGATCCTATCTGGGCTTCAATTTTGAAAAAGAAAAGAGAAGAAAAGAAAAGAGAAAAAGAAAAAAGAAAAAGAAAAGTTGTCCGGCGGATCCTCTATGTTTCGCGGATATGGATGAATGGAAGTCATCATCGGTTAATTGATTCAGATGCATGCAAAAAATTTCGCATTAATGAAAATTTTCCTTTCAGAGTTATTGTAAGGGACGGAGCAAAAGTCAGGCCCTCTTCTTTTCCAATCAAACATTCTATCCCTAGTTATCCCTTTTGAGCCTTCAGAATAAAATACTTCATTTGGCAACCCCTGAGAATCGCAAACCCCACACTGGGGCAAGTTTGACTTGAAAAGGAAAAAGTTTCAAGAAGTGAAAAGTGACAATGCAACAAAATCAAAAGGAAAAGAGAAAAGAGAACCTCAGTTTAAAAATAAACTGGGGGCAAATTTTGTGAAAGTTCAAAAATGGCAGAAAGCCGAAAAATCAAAAGAAGAAAGAAAATGAAAGAGAAAAAGCCTCAATTGAGCATAAACTGGGGCAAAATTCTGATTTAGCCCTAAAATAGGGTTGGCGCAACAATGCGATCTCAGATTCTTCAAACCACTTTTGAAATCCGCTTTCAAACCTTAACTTTTCTAAACACCCCACCAGACCCCATTACAAAAGTCGAAAGTCCTGACTTCTGTTCTTTGCAATGGTCCTGTTAAGAAAATTTCTGATGCCGGAAAATTTTAGCTGTATTTCTGAATTGCTTGTGTATGGGGTTGACGCTACTCACCATGTGAAAACCCACCAAGTTGAGGGAAAGAAAAAAGAGGCAAAAAGCAAAGCAAGAAAAGTAAATGCAAGAAAATGCAGAAAAATTCGACGCTGAAGTCCCTGGTGAATGATGAGAAGAATACAAACAAATTCTGAGATTTTTGAGTTCAGAATAGGAGCAATTTTGGAAAAATGCGATCTTCGGTGCAATGTCCTTGAAAGACTTATCCTTCAACTATCGTTTCAAGCCACATTACAATCTAATAAAGTCCATCGTTGACTTAATCCTTCATGACAATCCAAAGTGAGGATTATGCTCGTAAGAAATCCATCAATCATTTGTGATCATGGGGGTATAACCAGTTTTCACAGGTTTAGCTATCGCTTCTACCCATTTTGTTGCAAGCCTATAAAGCTTATACGTTGACTAAGTTTTCTTAAGAAATAAGGGTGACAAACTCTTTGCTTTCACTAAGATGTGGTATTGAAGGGATTACATACAATTTGGGCACAAAAAAATAAGACAAATCCTGACCTCTCATTTTCCTTAACCACCTCAAAATCAGAAATAACGCCCACTTGATTGGTTCTGCAAGTGGTGACCCGTTACCCTAAGCACCAATGCCAAGGTAAGGAAGAAATCTTCTGTGATTTGGTTTTATTTCAAGAAATTCATCATGAAAATTTCTTTTTAGGAAACATAGTTTCTTACAGTGTTCAAATAAATGGAAAATCATCCAAACAAGTTTTGCAATTAAATGGCCCATACTGGGGCAAATTTTTTGTTCATGAGATTTCGTGAGAACAAGCCCACACAGGGGCAAATATTTGTGTAGTCCAATTGAGGATTTCGTCCAAGAATCAAATAATGCATTTTTCAAATCAATCACGCTGCTCTTTTCATGAAAATTTGAGTGCATGTCATATTTTGGTAAGTCCCTTGTGCAGGTATTCATAGTTGAAATCGACGAAAGAGCATCTGATGATGTGGAAGGCCGATGCCGAAGAAAGAGAAGAAAGAAGGGAAAAGCGGCCCTACACTGGGGGCAAATTATTTTTGAAAAGATTCTCTAAAAAAGAATCAAGAAAAATTAAAAAAAAAAGGTCAAAAATCAAAAATCAAGTTCAAATTCTTGTTTCTTGGAAAATCAAATTCAATTTCTTGACCAATTGGATGGCAGGACTGGATCTTATCCTACTGACCATTCACAAACTTCACAAAAATCACGTTGGAACTGAGTTTTATCCCGCCAACCTCGGCAGAACTGGGTTCTATCCCGCTGACCGTTTATATCACGTTGGAACTGGGTTTTTCCCGCCAACCTCGGCAGAACTGGGTTCTATCCCGTTGACCGTTTATATCACGTTGGAACTGGGTTTTATCCCGCCAACCTCGGCAGAACTGGGTTCTATCCCGCTGACCGCTTATACGTTGGGCCTAAATTTTGTGCCGCCAACATTCCAAAAATCACGTTGGGCCTGGATTTTGTGCCGCCAACATCACATCACCACGTTGGGCCTGGACTTTGTGCCGCCAACATCACAAAGATCACGTTGGGCCTGGACTTTGTGCCGCCAACATCTCAAACACCACAACATCACGTTGGGCCTGGACTTTATGCCGACAACATCACATCACCACGTTGGGCCTGGACTTCGTGCCGCCAACATCACATCACCACGTTGGGCCTGGATTTCGTGCCGCCAACATCACATCACCACGTTGGGCCTGGACTTTGTGCCGCCAACATTCCAAAAATCAAGTTGGGCCTGGATTTTGTGCCGCCAACATCCTGTTGGGTCTGGATTTTGTGCCGCCAACATTCCATTGGGATTGAATTTTGTGCAACCAAGGCAGACTCCGGTTTAATCCCACTGACCAAATCTCATGGCAGGCTCGGGTTTAATCCCACTGGCCAATTCATTACACTGGGACAAATCTTTGGATAATTTTCCAAACAAATCTTATACAATTTCTTCATACATACCCGTATTTCATTTTACATTGCCACTAGCCGTTGAGTCAATCCCACTAGTACGCATTTCTTTTATTCTGTCGCTAGCCGTTGGGTCAGTCCCACTAGTGAGCATTTCTTTTGCATCGCCACTAGCCGTTGGGTCAGTCCCACTAGTTCGCATTTCTTTTATTTCGCCACTAGCCTTTGGGTCAGTCCCACTAGTGCGCATTTCTTTTGTTCTACCGCTAGCCGTTGGGTCAGTCCCACTAGTGCGCATTTCTTTTATTCTGCCGCTAGCCGTTGGGTCAGTCCCACTAGTGAGCATTTCTTTTGCATCGCCACTAGCTGTTGGGTCAGTCCCACTAGTGCGCATTTCTTTTATTTCACCACTAGCCGTTGGGTCAGTCCCACTAGTGCGCATTTCTTTTATTCTGCCGCTAGCCGTTGGGTCAGTCCCACTAGTGAGCATTTCTTTTGCATCGCCACTAGCTGTTGGGTCAGTCCCACTAGTGCGCATTTCTTTTATTCTGCCACTAGCCGTTGGGTCAGTCCCACTAGTGAGCATTTTATTTTACACTGCCACTAGCCGTTGGGTCAGTCCCACTAGTGTGCATTTTGTTTTTCATCGCCACTGAACATGGGTCAGTCCCACCAGTGAGCATTTTATTTTCATTGCCGCTAAACATGGGTCAGTCCCACTAGCGTGTATTTCATCCTTATTGCCACTAAACATGGGTCAGTCCCACTAGTATGCATTCTATTTTTAATTTTATTCGGGTCAGTCTCATGATTTTAAATTTTATTCGGGTCAGTCCCATGATTTAAATTTCCGTGTTGGGGTCAGTCCTTTTTAAAATTTCTTGTTCAGGTCAGTCTCGTTTTAAACTTCTCATCTGGGTCAGTCCCATTCTTTTTAAAATTTTGTTAAAGGGGTCAGTCCCCATTTCAGAAAGCGTCAATCATTCGAGTTGTTCGCAGCCGAATAACAGGTGAGTATTTGGTGTCTATTTCTTTGTCTCAAGTTTTTCCAAAACTCAGACAAAGAGGGGCAAACTGTAGACACCAAAATTTTAATTTATTTCATTTTTACTTTTATTGATAATATCGGCTATTTTTATTTTTATTTTATTATTTTTATTTATTTAGCTTTATTTTTATTATTTTTTAGAAAAAAGAAAATGCCCACAAAAATTGTTTAATCATTTTTTGAGTTTCAATTTGAAGAAAAGAAAAAATGTAATTGATATTTTGAAAGTTTTAGTTTGTTTATAATTTGGTTTATTTATTTAAATTGATTTTGGAAAAAATGAAAATGAAAAAGGAAAAGACAGGAAAGATCTTAGTTTTTTGTTTTATCTTTTATTATTAGTTTTGTACATTTTATTTAAATTTAAATTGTTATTGTGTGTAATTAAGTGATTGAAAAAAAAAAGAGGAGAGAGCTCATGCACCCGAGAAGCATACAATCAAAACTCCTCTATATTTTCATCTGCAAAAACGCAGATACAAAATGGTTTTTTTTTTAGCTCCATTTTGGGCTCAATTTTCTCTTCCGTCCGATGATCTTAATAGAAGACACTTGACTTGATTCAAAGTTGATCAGAAAACATGAAAATCTAAGGCTGTAAAAATGCAAGAGGAGAGGGAGTTTTTTTTTCGGGCCGTAGATGCTAGGTTCCAGGAGGAAGTCTCGGATATAAAAAGCTGTGGAAAGCTAAGGTTTGGGGGGACGGCTGAAAATCTGAAAAGAGAGGATCCGGTGGCGGCGGAAAGAGAGAAACTGGAGGTTGAATGAAAAAGAATGAGAGATGGCAAGAAAAAGGATCGGGGAGAGGTCAGAGGTAGAATCCAAGTTGACGGCTGGAAGTCTGAGGGAAAAGAGAGGAAAACTAGGAGGAAACCGAGAGGGGAAAATCAGAGGGAATGGCGGCTAAAGGAACCAGGCAACCAAGAAAGGCTGGAGAAGAAGCTTCGGGTAGTAAAAAGCTTGGACGAGGAGCAAAAGAAAAGGAGGGAACTTGAAAGGTGAGGAACCAGAAAACAGAGGCGGCGGACGAGACGAAAACAGAACAAAAGAAGGCAATGAAGGGGAAGAGCTTGGGGCAAAAACAGCGGACTCAAATTCCATTTCTGATGATCAAGATCGGGGTAAATGAGTATCCCAAGATGTTGCTGTCCGCCCTCGCCACCACCGTGCGCAACTTCCATCGCGGTCACCGGACAGCAGCCACCTTTCTTCTCTAGCGTGACCAACGAGCGGTCAACCACCTCCCAAGAGGTCCTCCAAGGACCGCCACATCAAGGAGGAAGACAAGCCACCACCAGTCCGCGTTCGCTGCTGCTCGCTCCATCCGTCAACTACCACCAGTACCGCCGCCATCTAGATTCAAGTAACTTCAGAAACTGAGAGCACTGTAAGTTTTTCTCTTTAAGATTCAGTTCCTTTCAAGCCTTTGAAGCATGTCTTCCGTGATTTTGCTTATGGCTATATTCCTGTTGGGTTATGATTGTTTCGCCATGACCAATTTCCGGTTCTCCAAGTGTATAGATTAAGAATTGTTATCTCCTTGCGTTTCACTTGCATTTTACAGACCGAAGTCTACTCTTTGTTCTTGTATTTCATTGACATACTGTGTGCATGTTCACCGCAAGTCCTTTCCCTAGCATCCTTGCTGCATTTCATTTTCATATCCAGTTGAACTTGTGAATCACCAAATTCGTTGGAATTTTCTTGGGTTGCTTTGCATATATATGCCTCAGCCAAGTGAAGCAAAAACACAGCAGCTTGCTTGTTTTGTTGCAGAATCTCCTGCTGCATTTTCCTTTCTTTCTTTTGTTATCGGTCAAACCAGATTTTCCACCTTAATCTTGCAACAAAAAGTTCGTGTTTGATTGAGTCGATAGTCCTGGTAGTTGGTGAACTTGTTTGCTTGATAAAATGGAAAGGAAGTTACGGATGGACGGTAGTCATGCCCAAATGTATACGGCAAAAGCTGTTGCATTTTTCTGTGTTGTTTCCTTCTCCGTGGCTGCTCATTGAGTTTTTGCACTTAAGTTGCATGCTTAAGTTCGTGCACTGTAAGTTTCACTTGTTTGGGGTCCAAAAAACACTTGAGTCAGGATTGAATGCTTGCTGAAAACAAATTTTTGATTGCCTAAGAAAGTTGCAGCTGGAATGGTGTAGAAAAGAAAGTTTCTTAAGAACTCGCATAATTTCCTTCTAAGCTTTGCTGTTTGGTTGGAAAGCTGGCCGTGTTTACATCTGATGAACCCCCCTGCAAGCGTAGCTAATGGTAGCTGGAAAATTGCAGCGCTTCGTTTCTTTCTTTAGCTGATATTTCTTGTATCTATGGTAGTCACCAATCCAGTTTTTTCTGCCTTAGTCTTGTAATAAAAGTGTGGTATTTGGTTTGGTTGATGATTGGGAGTGGTGTCTTGTGTTTGCTGGTACCCGTTGGTGATCTATTCTGGTTTGTGAATGCCGCATGGTGTAGTTGAAAAAAATCAGCAAGGAGAAAGCTACCACAGTTTCATGATCATACCTTGAGTTTCCTTTTAGATGTTAAATAGGTTTTTGTTTAGATTGAAGTTTGATGTTGGGTTGCAAAGGTTTTTGCTTAAAATTGTGTTTTGAGGTTGAAATCCGTAAGTGAAAATAAAAATTGCAGCTAGTTTGTTTGGCCGAAAGTTGTTGCAGAAGCATGTTTTCCTTCGTGATTTGCATGAAAAATGTTTCAATAATTGTATTTCCACCCCTTGGTTTTTGGTTTATACTGCTATGACCCTAGTAATTGGAAAAACCAATCAAATTGACCCCTCCTTGAACTTTCTTTTCCTTTCAATGGGATCCTTGTTGGATGAATATGAATTGTTTAGTTTGTTTGACTACCTTGAGCGATTCAATTTCATGTTATTTTCATTTCATGTGATTATTTGTTGATTAAAGTGATGCCTTGACCTTTTCTTTTATTTTTGGAAGGTAAATAACTAAATTCATTTCATTGGAGCCCCGACTCAAGGGAGGTACACCTTATCCTTTATTTTTGACTTTATTTGACCCTACGTGTGTATATGTGTCTTATGTGTGCAATTGCATGACTTTAAGTGTTTATTTCATTTTCACTTTATTTATTTCTTTAGTTGCTTAATTTTGCTTTAATTTTAGGTCAATTTTAATTTTTTGAAAGGCACTTGAATGCCAAAGTTGTAATAGCTAGGTTATTATTTTTATTTATTCGGTTTCCCCTTTTAGATTGTAGTAGGCCTTTCCCCCTAAAAATGTAATAGTTATGGCCTTAATTGCCTTATGTGTCTGGCATGTCTATGTGCTATATGTTTAATCGGTTTCTTAGGGTTTGGCATCTAGATATGCATGCTTATGTGTTATGTGAATTACGTGTTCACATGTCTACTTGCTTTAATTATGCACATTGCTTATATATGTGTATAATGGATGCAAATGCACGTAACCGTGGCTAGTCCAATGCTAGTCATGGTTGTCCCCTCGAACTCTCGCAAGTCCAATGCTTGTGAAAAAGCGTTAGTGAAGGGCTAGTCCAATGCTAGACCCATTAGGGTCGTCCCCGCGCTAGCACATACTTGCATGCCTTCATTACATCTTCATTCATTCTTTCCTTTTCGTTTTACATTTTGCATGACCCTTCACTCCCTTTCCCTTACATATTTAGGATTACATTTTCATTTAGATTAGCTCATTTGCTTGTATAGGTTAGGGAGTCACTCTTTTGGTAAGGGGGATGGACGAGTTTGGCTATACATAGCCTTAGCATGCTCATTCTTTTTCTAACCAAAAGGAAAATTAAGTCACGAACATTAGTCCCCCGTACCCGTCTTGCTTGCATTCCTCTAGGGTTCATGCATTTCATTTATCCACTATCACATGCACTTTTACTTCATATTCTATCCCTTTTTCCACATTTTCACTTCACACAACTTTTATTTTGCACGTTTTCACTCTGCCACTTACACTTTATATACTATCATGTGCACACACGCACTTCATACTATCACTTTACTCACCTTACTTTGCACATCCATTTGCACACTTCCACTTACACACTATTGTTTTTTATTATTATTATTATTATTATTATTATTACTTTTTCACTTCACGCAAACTCATATTTTCACATTGCATACATTCATTCCACTCATTTTTACGTCATTAGCATTATTCGTGACCTCTCCAAAGAGTCATTATTGGGCATCACAATTAATGTGATTGGTACCACTCAAGCTTTGAAGAGAAATTTTACCCCCGATGCCCCCCTAGGTCTAGGGTTTTGCATTCATATAGCACATCCAAATGTGATAAATTTCTTGGTTAAAACAAGAAAATCTTTGACTAAATCACGCAACTAGCCTCGGCTAGGTCGAAGGGGTGCCTTGGATTTCATCCTTGCCTTCCCCTTCGTCAAATGTGACTCCCGAACTTTTTTCGTTGGTTTACGTAGACTAGGAGTCGTTTAAAAGGGGTTTCTTTCTATCTTTTTCCTTTAAAAATTTATTTTTAGGTGACTTGGTACACCTTAACTCTATACCAAGTGGCGACTCCGATTTTTATTTCAAAAACCCTTTTTAAACTATATTGTTTGGCCTCGCATTTCACAATCCCACGGCCTTTTATTTTCACGTTCACACACATTCACATACATCTCCTACACACTACTTTCACACCATCAAAAAATGGGCCGCGACAATTAGTTTGGTTGGTTTGGTTGGTTTTGAGGCCTTGAATAGATGTATGTTGTTGGTTATCACTTGTGGTTGGATTGGAGCTTTGTTAGCTTGTGAATCCAAGTTGTACTTGGATGGGAAAAGTAAGAAAATAGGGGAAATGCTGCCAAAATTTCTATTACTTGCTCTTATGTATATTAGTGAGATATAAGGTTTGATTTTGGGTTAGTTGGATCTTAAGTTACATATGTATCCTTGAATGCACTTCAATAGTAGTATATGAGTTGTTTTTTACCAAGATTTGGTATCAACTAAGATGAAAAGTATTAGTTTTATCTTGAAAACTTTGAATTACATTTGCTAACTTCAATTTGGAATTGGTTGTTCTTTCAACTACTGATTTCTGGAATTTTCTTTGATTATGTTTGAATTTGAGAAATGACTCAAGATTTTTCATGACTTGAAAGTTCAAATGTTATTATTCATTCTAAAACTGTATTTTCATATTTGCACTAGTACTTTCTGGATTTTTTATGGTTCATCTAGATTTTGATTAGTTGAACCATAATACCTTACTTTTGTGATCCGGAGTACAACTCAAAAGGAAACTTTTGACATATCTCTTGCTCATACTGGTGAGTGTTTCCAAATGCATGATTGAACTTGATATTTAAAAGAAATACTTGACTTGTTTGAACGGGTAAGGGTGTACTTTATCGCACTTACCCTACTGTGATTTATTACTGTTTACGGGCTATTATTGACTTGATATACATGTGTACAACTTGAATACTATCTGAAATCTTGTACTTGACTTGTAAGTGCTGAGCAGTAGCATGTACCACTCTCCATCCGAGTGGAAGGTACCTCTCATCTCGTCTCACTACTTGGATCCACACTCTATTGGTTGGTTAGTCGAATCAAGCTAGTAAGGGCTTGGTCGAGAAGACTGGCGAACCATAGGTACTATTGTTTATTGTTTATTGTATAATCCTTTGGATTAGATCTACTGGATTCGATATATTCGAGTATTACCATCACTCTTATTTTGGATTTCGGGCCCGGTAGGAGGTTGATTAATGGATAGAAATTGGTATAAAGTGGAGATCTATGGTCATGGTTTGCTTCTTCAAACGTTGACGGGGGTGTCAACGGGTTCAAATCAAGTAATGCAACGGGAATTTGGCTCTTGAGAGCCACCCGTATCCTTTTACCTAGAATTTGTTGGATAACTAATGATTTGCTAATTTGAATTGTTATTGCCCTCTTTTATGAACTCTTATGCTCGCTACTTTGATATTTCAAATTTTACATAATGACCAACGTGCTGCTTGGGTCTGCATGAAATTTTGGAACCTCACCGAGGTTTGACTCACTCTATTCCGTTAAATTTGTTTTCCTTACAGGGGTTATGAGTGAGAGCGTGAGACTGGTACAGGCTAGTATAGTCTAGTTTTTTAAAATTTTTGGCAATTGTATGCGCACTAGTGCTCGATTAGGGTTGAATGTATTTGGAACTCAAATCTTTTGTTATATTTGGGGATTGTATAAATGTTTGAGATAGAAATGAATGTAATTGTACATTCCAAGCTTGGGAACTGTTGTTTCATTTACTTTTCAGGTTGTAACTTATTTTATTGAAATAAGTGAGCGAATCCTGGCGAGAGCTGGGCAGGCGATCCGCTAAACCCTGGGATATGCCCTAAGGGGAGGTGGGGTCGTCACAGAAAGAAGGAGAGAGAGGAGAGAAAAAGAGAGGAGCAGCTGTGGAGGTGGCAGTGACGGTGGAGGAGACAAGAGGGAGTGGTAGGTAATGGTAGTAGGTGGTGGTGATTGGACAAAGAAGAAAAGGTAATAGGATTTATTTCTATTCAATTTTATTTTTTATTTTTTATAAGTTGTATTTGAGATATAAGGAGTGTTTTTGGAGTGTGTTACTATATATTTGTAAATGAAAAACAAGTATTTCAAAACTCTCAAATCCCAACAGCCCATCTTTGCTTTCAATTTTCATCTTGCAAATTTCTATTAACTTTTACCCAAGAATAATTCTACTCATGCTAAAACTCTAGGATTCAATGTAGCTATTAGGTATTTATTTATTTTCTTTTTAATGTAAGAGAGGAATTGATTATTAGGAATTTGGCGGTTATGTTTTTTATATATTTTCTTTCAATGATGTATCTTTAATTTTGTGCATTTCTTATTTTTAATTTAGGCAGATTGTGATATTATTGAGTGTTTTTAGTTCATAATTCAAAAACTAATTCCTTTATGTCGAGTCAAAAGTTATTTATCCTTTCCTCATTAGTCAAATAAATTCAAATGAATTGTCATTTTATATGACAAATTTACAATTACCTCATCTTTTTCAATTAAATAAATTTTAATATTTTTAATTGTGCTATTAAATATAGTAATTTTAATTTGTTCTATTGCAATGATTGGGAAAAAAATTAAAAGAATGATTTCATAATAGATAATAAATATTGATAATATAAAAACCTTGTCAACAGAATAAACTTTTGAACCTTTTAAATAAGTATACTCATTTTAGATTTAAAAACTTTTGAACCGTTTAAGCATACTATTTAAATTAATTATTTTAAACAAGAAAATTCATTCATTTTGTCAAGAAAAGAGCTATTGAAACAAGTGTTAAGTCTAGTAACTTTGAAGCTTCTATGTTAAAAGTGTCTAGATTCTTATAGGTGATGATTATTTCTAATAGTTAACATTACCAAAATGTTATTTACTCTGTGACAGCCCCACCTCACCCTAAGGCGAACCAAAGGGTTCGGCGGACTGCCTGCCCATCTCTCGCCAGGACTACGGAGTCCATTCCCACAAACCCAACATAGTACGTGCGAAAGGATCCGAAGAAAACGAACAATCGGAAACTACATATATTTTCATTGGAATCTTGAACAAATTAACATACAGTACAATCCGAGGTATTCATACTACACAAAATACAATTAGGGCTTCGTTTTCAAAAGAACAAGTATAATTAGGGTTTCCAACCATTGAGGAGCAATACAAAATATCTAACTAGCTCAACTCAGGCTTCAAAGTCACAGTTCCAAAGAGTGGTTCCCTGTAAGAAAAATAAAGGTAACAGAAAGGGGTGAGCTTACGCTCAATGAGGTATAAAACATATAGGGATAAAATCATGGCCTTTCATGTTGAATCAATCAGATACATATATCGGATATAAGGAAAGCATTTAAACACCATGGTTCAAAGGAAAAGGATACAGGTGGCTCTCAGGAGCCAGATTTCCATTTGCAGTACTTGATCCGAACCCGTTGACTCTCCGTCAACGTAATTAGAACCGACATGTCCGTAGACCCCACTTTACACCAATTTCCGTCCACCAAACATACCCCTACCGGGCCCGAACTCCATACAGTACAGAAATGGTAATACTCGAGTATACCGGAATCAAGAGTCTCAATACCCAAAGATTCTCAGAACAGACTACTGTGGTTCGTTATCTAATCGACCAGGCCCTTGCCGGCCCGACTTGAGTCACTAGCCACAGGTGTTGAGCTCAGAGGTCACAGAAAGGTCGTTGGATACCAGCCTCCAAACGACGTCCGAACAGATTCAGATACAGTTAACAGACTATACACAGTAAATAGGCATATGGACAGACAAGAGAGCGAGTGTGATAAAGTACACTCTCGTCTCCAACAGAATAAACAGATAGTACAGTCATTCAGATCACAGATTGCAAGTACAGAAATCAAGTTAAGTAACAAATAAGGGGAGTGATACACTCACCAGTTCAGGTACAGGTACTTCCAAAAATTTCGACCCAAAGTGGCCTAATCACCGTAAAACCCTAAGAATAACAAAGGTAAAACGGTTGACATTTCTTCATCCAAAATCGAGTAAATAGGATGCACAAATGAGGTTCGATTACTAGTCAGGCACCTCTCCAAGTTATATACTAGTACGAAAAATAAAAGACGGCTTAAGAATAAAAGAAAACGGTTGGTCCTAAGGACAAATATGACCCCAAAACCCCTCACTCCTCTCAAAAACATACTTACAATGGTGTACTAGCTCATATCTCAAGGTGAAATTGAAAGCGAGAATAATTCCAAGAAAATAGAATTTTTTCCAGTTTTGCACACCCCTAATTGAAAATCATATCTCAGGATTCTTAAGTCCGAAATTGGTAAAATTCACACCATTGGAAAATATACTCAAAGGGGTAAAATTTCTCAGAAGACACATTTAGAAGATTCAGATCACAAGCCAATCAAATTCGAGCCTCAAATTGCCGTCGCAACCAGAAAAGGCAGAACAGGTATACAATTTCGGTTAATTTTGAAAAATCACCATAAATCCCACAGACCAAACCAGAAACTAAAATTTACACGGTTCATAGCCCTGTGAATCTAGTTTAAAACACAACAAGCGGAACTCAATTCCGATATTTCGACATCCAGATATTGCAGATTTCCCAGAACTGCTCCGGGGTTCCTGCGAAAATTTTAACAGCGTTTCCCCTTGTTTTTCTTACTTTTCACCCTACAATTCAACCCCAAATTCAACCCAAATCAACCACAACCTCAAATATAATTCACAAGCTATTAAAACATCTAATTAGGGTCACAATACCCTTCATATATAGTCAATTACAACACAAGGTTAATAATGTAACCAAAAACCAATTCAAAAGACAATAGTCCAAACAGGTAGGTTTGATGTCTCTCGATGTTTCGATCGTAACCTAAGCTATGCTTATCAGATTGGGGTGTAATTTATACTGTTTCAAAGCTAACAGAAAGGGCTACAATGTTACAGAAGGTCACTCAGTCCAGTTCATAGTGCAACTAGGTAAACAATGCAGTATACTAAACCAGAACCGCAAAAATAGGTGAACAAACCGCATTCTGGTTAACGAACTGTAATTCAGGCTACCTAAATCCAAATCAAGTGATTCCAAAGCCATCCAAAAGGTAAGACACCAGGATACATTTCTTAAGAAGACGTCAACAACCAAATCAGAAGTATTTCCAACCAAATTAACCAATTACAGAAGCAATTATCAAGTTCGGGTAAAAACAGGGCAGCAGGGATATTTCAGTCTTTTCACAAGATACGCTACTCTGATTGGCCTGAAATTTTGTAGGCATCTCTAAAATATCATTCCCTACAACTTTCATGTTTTAACCCAAGGCTAATTCGGCCTCTAGCTTTGATGAACAGTGCCAGGCAGAAAGGAGGTAATCGAAACCCTAACTTCCGAAATTTCCGTTCAATGCGGAAATTTTCCGCAATTAACCACCACTCACATCCTATAGCTTCATTTTAGATCATTTCCAACCATCATAGATGGCCACACAATAATAATCATAGGAAAACAGAAAAATCACAAATAAATATAAAACTTCACCAATTTCATCCAAAAATCACAAAATAACCACTAAAATCATCACTTAAGCTCACATTAATCACTAATTAAGCATTATTGAAGAGAGAAAAGGAGTTCCTCCACCACTCACCTTACCAAGTCAAGAAAGAAGCAACTTAACACCTTAAGCTTCCAAACCACTTCACAACCAAGCTTAACTCCACCAAACTAAGAGGTTTTATGGAGTAATTGGAAGATTAATCGGTTTAATTGAAAGATTGGGCAAGATTGAAGACAAGATTGTGGAGAGTTTTCTTTTCTTTTGTTGCTTGAAGAGGCCGGCCAAGAGAGGGAGAAAAATGATGAATTTTTGGTGAATTTTGATATTAATTTGGTAAAGGCATGAATAGTGGTCAAAATGGCAAGATTTAATCACATGGTGACACTTGTCACCCCATTAAATGCATGAATATCCTTTTGTTCCCTCTCACTCTAATCCATAAGGTATCCTCTAATTATCTTCTAGCACCCGATAATTTAAGTCCAGTATCCAAAACTTGACCTAGTTGGCCGAATTTTTTCCGAACTTTTCGCACTAGCGGGTCCCACGTCCGGTATACGCTCTTAATTTCTCAAAAACTAACCGATACTAGAAAAATCACCTAAAAATTATATTTACTCATAAAAATTATCTAGAAAATTTTCCTAATAAAGAAAATGCAGAAAACAAGCCATTAAATAGAATAAAACCCTAGAAAATGAGAAAATTACGGGTTCTCACACTCTCTCCCCCTTAAAAGAATTTTGTCCTCGAAATTCCTTATCATCGCCTTCTCCGGAATACAAAAATTTTACTACTTCCTTCTCACGATTAAGTTGAGCATCATACTTAGCTAACAGATCTGTACCCCTTCACTGGCCAGGTTCATTGAGTTTCTTCTTCCTTCCCAAATTGTAATTCTGATACACCATTCTAATGGGCAAACAGTGGAATACCAGAATCTGACCTTCCACGTCCTCTAATGGGTCAGAGACTTGATGCTGCTCTAGAGAATATACCCGAGCTGGTGCCTTCGATCCAGTCCCTTCTCCTTTCGTCTGTCCAGGGTTGATCTTGGTTGGTTGCTGAGAATTGGTCTTGGTTGGTGGCATCGTCTCTCTCCGCTCACGCAGGCGAGCTGGACAGTTAGCAATCCGATGTTCGGCGCTTCCACAGCGCAAGCATTTTTCTTTTTTCTTGCAGCAATTTGCTTCCATATAATTTGGCCCTCCGTAATATCCACAGGGGCCACGAGTAGCAGAGACTGATCCCCCCTGTGGAATACCACCTTTCACCCCCGGTAGCCGTACTTTCCCATTTCCCTTTCGAACTTTAGGGGTTGTACTATTATCCGCTTGTTCTGAGCTGCTCCCAGGAAAGCTCCTTTTCTTGGTTTGGAAATTTCTATCTTGTAGCCTCGCATTTTCAACCCGTTGGCTTTCTCCACAGCATCACTAAAGGTATTAAGTTGAGCTATCGCCAAATCCTTTTGAATCTCAACATTTAGTCCTTGAATAAAACGTCTTATTCGTCTTTGTTTGGTTACGATCAGTTCGGGCGCAAACTTAGACAACCAAGTGAATTGACTCTCATACTCGGCTACGGTTTGAGTTCCCTGACGAAGCCGAATGAATTCATCTTCCTTCTTTTCTTGGATTAGAGGAGGGAAAAACTTGGCATTAAATTCTCTCATAAAGTTCGCCCACGTCCTCGGGGTTTGTTCTCTTTTTCATTTCATTCGAATGACATTCCACCAGGAACGGGCGGCTCCCTCTAGTTGAAAGACAGCAAATGTCACCTGTCTCTTCTCGGTATAGTGTAAAGCAGTAAAAATATCGATCATCTTCTTCAGCCACTTCTCAGCCACGTCAGGATCAGGGCCTCCAAGAAATTTGGGTGGGAAGAACTTCTGAAATCTCTCAAGGGCTCTATCCTCGCTCTCTATGTGATTACCAGGGTTCCCAGGGTTGGGGTTAGGGTTTTGACCCTGTTGGTGCACCACTTGGGCTAGCAAATCAGTCATTTGCTGCATGGCAGCATCTATTTGGACGTTGGGGTCAACCATAGGTTCAGGATTTGGTCCATATGAGGTTTCCCCAGTGCCCCTTTCAGATGTGGGTTGCCTAATTCCACGCCCACGACCCCGTCCACTACAAGTGCCTTCCATCAATCTAAGTCAATCTAGGTCACAAAATAAATATACTGTTAAAGGGCACCTAACCCTCCATTTCGTAGCACTAAATAGGAACAATTAAACAAGAACAATTAACTAAAACAACTACCTCGTAGAGCATTTAAACACATAACACATATACATAGAACACATAACCGGGTCAAGCAATTATACAGAACAGTCAGTCAAGAACATACAAAGTCATCCCATGAAACAAAAAGGGGTCCTCCAAAAGTACTATAGACAGACTAGGTCACGAGTACAAAAGAACTCACGAAAAACTTTTCCCCCTCTAGGGCTCCATCCATAATATACGAGAACAACACCATTTATATCTTAATCAAGGTTGATCATACTTAACCACACCCGAACAAACCACAGGAAGTTCCATAGAATCGCCTTTCTAGTTCGCCCAATCCTTTCTAACCTAGGCTTTCATCTCTTTCGTATCCGGGCGCAAGAATCCCATCTAAGATGATTCACAACTCGAGCTGGCCGGTCCCAAGAGTAAATCATCCATATTAAAGATTCCCACTCGACAAACATACCTAACTTCCTCAAGTCCCATGATAAAGATCTTTACACTTATGACATCCACGATTCATAGCTTATGCTCAAACGAGCACTTAGACACATTCACGAAATCAGGACCATAACACCACTGGCCCAAGCTTACTCAACGCAGAGACCACGCGAAGCAACTCTGATACCACCTGTGACAGCCCCACCTCACCCTAAGGCGAACCAAAGGGTTCGGCGGACTGCCTGCCCATCTCTCGCCAGGACTACGGAGTCCATTCCCACAAACCCAACATAGTACGTGCGAAAGGATCCAAAGAAAACGAACAATCGGAAACTACATATATTTTCATTGGAGTCTTGAACAAATTAACATACAGTATAATCCGAGGTATTCATACTACACAAAATACAATTAGGACTTCGTTTTCAAAAGAGAAAGTACAATTAGGGTTTCCAACCATTGAGGAGCAATACAAAATATCTAATTAGCTCAACTCAGGCTTCAAAGTCACAGTTCCAAAGAGTGGTTCCCTGTAAGAAAAATAAAGGTAACAGAAAGGGGTGAGCTTACGCTCAATGAGGTACAAAACATATAGGGATAAAATCATGGCCTTTCATGTTGAATCAATCAGATACATATATCGGATATAAGGAAAGCATTTAAACACCATGGTTCAAAGGAAAAGGATACGGGTGGCTCTCAAGAGCCAGATTTCCATTTGCAGTATTTGATCCGAACCCGTTGACTCTCCGTTAACGTAATTAGAACCGACATGTCCGTAGACCCCACTTTACACCAATTTCCGTCCACCAAACATACCCCTACCGGGCCCGAACTCCATACAGTACAGAAATGGTAATACTCGAGTATACCGGAATCAAGAGTCTCAATACCCAAAGATTCCCAGAACAGACTACTGTGGTTCGTTATCTAATCGACCAGACCCTTGCCGGCCCGACTTGAGTCAATTTAGAATGGGTAATTTGACCAATTTACCCTTTTTAGGGTCATCCAGTCGATTTTTTGAATAAATCACCGATTTCATTCAATTCATTTGATTAGTTAGGGCAATTTTGTCGATTTTCGATAAATCATCAATTTCGTCCGATTCATTTGACCAATTTACCCTTTTTAGGGCGATCTGGTCAATTTTGAATAAATTCTCGATTTCATTCAATTCATTTGATTAATTTCAATTTTTTAGGATGATCCGGTCCATTTTGAATAAAATTCTCAATTTCATTTGACCAAGTTCCTTTTTAGGATGATCCGGTCAATTTTGCGTAAGTTATCAAATGTCACTCAATTCATTTGACCCGTTTCTCTTTTTAGGGTAATCCGGTCGATTTTAAATAAATGGTCAATTTCATTTTACCCATTTGACCAATTAGGGTTCAATGTCAATTTTAAATTGGGAAACCTAGTCGATTTTTGAGAAAACCATCCATTGCATCCAGCCATTTGATCAGTTGGGGTTTTGACCCGTGCTTCACTGAGAAAATTTTGTCAACAAATTTCAATCTCTTCGATAGGGAGTTCGTCAAGGTCAAACTCGGGCGTTTTTGCAAATTCTTGCGTCGATCAAAAGTGATCAATCCATTCGGATGTTGACCTCATTTTGACAAATGTCTCTCGTCACTCCAATTGACCAAATTTTTCAAAGAATTATTTTTCACTCAATGAGTTGATCAGATCCATCAGGTATGGTATAGTGCCTATCCTAGAGGATTGCATTTTCATGCTAGGCCTACCTTTGGCACAAAAAGGGTCCCCCCATAGGACATGCATACCGATTTTATATTCTTTCTTACTAACTCAGGGTATTTTTCTTTTGTTTCCCCCCTCCCTTGCGTTCATAAAAATGTTTAATAAGGCAAAAATATTCTTCTATATCTGATAATTTTGATCCAATAAAGTTTGAAGATTACAAGTATTACTTGATTCTTGGGCAGACATTGCCACGAAAACATAAATGATTTATCTGGAAGCTCTACGCTAAAGCCTCTGAGAGATGTTGTAATTGTCTTCCAAAGAGAAATTCTGTTTATTTGATTTGTTAATACATTTTGTTTCAAAAGAAAATGAGATGAAAAGTGTATATGTGGAGGCCTTTACAAGTTTCTCTTTTCTCATAATTGAATGAGAAATTTTGTTTCAAACTTTTTCAGCAATAAAATTTTTGGACAATCATTATTTTGTGTATATTTATGTACATTTCATTCTTTATTTATTGGAGATTTCATGATGTATTTTGAGAAATAAGACCAAATTGAGATTTTTTTCAACCTATAGCCTGAATTTCACAAGTGTATACTCTCTTAAATCCTCATGTACACTAGATTGGTGATCCGAGCCATACAATGAGAATGCTCAGAAAAAGAGGTGAATGGTCACTCAAAAGGCCCAATGAGACACCTTTTCTCCTTCACTTAACCCCAAAATAAAATCAGTCACATTGATTGATAAATTGTAAATTTGGGCAATCTTTGCTTGAGAAATGTCCATTGTGTCTAATTATATTCAATTCACATTTAAGTGAAAGCAAAAATGTGCATTACTCTTGTTCGTTTTGAAAATTTGGAATGATACTTTGAGCATTCTTTTCTCTACCTATACACATTTTATCATTTGCTCTCCCATTTGAGCTTTTGAAAGAATAATTTCGTTTCAAATAAGAGCCCTAATGATCACTACCCTATATTGGAAAATTTTCAAATATCAAAAAGGGAATGGATTTTCAATGACCATTTCGTTACTTTGGTTGTCATGAGGTGTAAGAATGATGCTTTGGCCATCATTTCTTCAATCTAAACACCATTTATCCCTTGTGTCCCCGTTTGAGCCAAAAATTTGGTGGTTCTTTTCGAGTGCACATATGATCGCACCCCACATTGGGGAAGGAGATTGAGGAATTTTGAAAAAGAAAAGGAAAAGAAAAAGGGGAAAGGGAACCGCAAATTGGGAAAATTTGATTCCACTTGGGTTCCAATTTTGAAAAAAGGAAAAAAAAGAAGAAGAAAAGAAAGAGATTTGTCCGCTCGGACCGCCTATGTTTCACAAATATGGATGAACAAGGGTCTTCCTCAGTCAGTTAATTCAGATACATGCCAGAAATTTCTCATTAATGAAAGTTTCCTTTCAGAGTTATTATAAGGGACGGAACAAAGGTCAAGCCCTCTTCTTTTTCCAATCAAACGTTCTATCCCTAGTTATCCCTTTTGAGCTTTCAGAATAAAATACTTCGTTTGGCAACCCCTGAGAATCGCAAACCCCACACTGGGGCAAGTTGGAGTTGAAAAGGAAAACTTCAAGAAGTGAAAAAGTGAAAAGCCACAAAATCAAAAGCAAGAGGAAAAAGAGAACCTCAGTTCAAAAATAAACTGGGGCAAATTTTGTGAAAATTTCAAAAATGGCAGAAAGCCGAAAAATCAAGAAAAGAAAGAAAATGAAAGAGAAAAAGCCTCAATTGAGCATAAACCGGGGCAAATTCTGATTTAACCCTAAAAATAGGGTTGGCACAACAATGCGATCTCAGATTCTTCAAATCACTCTTGAAATCTGCCCTCAAGCCTTAACTTTTTTAAGCACCCCACCTGACCCCATTACAAAAGCCGAAAGTCCTGACTTCTGTTCTTTGCAATGGCCCTGTCAAGAAAATTTCTGATGCCGGAAAATTTTAGCTGTATTTCTGAATTGCTTGAGTATGAGGTTGACGCTACTCACCATGGAAAACCCACCAGATCAAAGAAAAGAAAACGGAAAAGCAAAAAGGAAAAATGAAATACAAAGGATTCGATGGTGAAGTCCATATTGAGTGATCAAACAAAGTTCAGAATCTTCGAGTTCAAAATAGGGGCAATTTTGGGAAAATGCGATCTTCGGTGTTATGTCCTTGAAAGTTTTATTCTTTAGCTATCGTTTTCAAGTCACATTACAAGCTAACAAAGTCCATCGTTGACTGATTCCTTCATGACAATCCAAAGTGAGTATTATGCTCATAAGAAATCCATCAATCATTTGTGATCATAAGGGTATAACCAGTTTTCGTATGTTTAGCTATCGTTCTTACCCATTTGTTGCAAACTTAAAGCTTATATGTTGACTCAATTTTCTTAAGAAATAAGGGTGACAAACTCTTTGCTTTCACTAAGATGTGACATTGAATGGATTACATACAACTGGGGCACAAAAATGAAACAAATTCTGACCTCCCATTTCCTTAGCCATTTCAAAAATAAAGTCACTTGATTGGTCCTGAAAAGATGAGGAAACCAGAAGTGGTGACCCGTTACCCTAAGCACCAATGCTAAAAGTGAGGAAGAAATCTTCTTGAATTTGGTGTTATTTCGAGGAATTCATCATGAAATTTCTGCATGAGTTCAAACTTGACGTTTAAAGTTTCTTCACATTGTTGTATATGTGCATTCTTTTCTAAATTTTAGAAAGTGCGGTTTTTCTTTGTTTAAATAAATGGGAAATCATCTGAACGAATTTTTGCAATCAAGGGAGCCCACACTGGGGCAAAATTTTATTTGTGAGATTTCATGAAATAAGCCTATACTGGGGCAAATTTTTTGTAATACATGTGAGATTTTTGTCCAAAAATCAAATAATAACATTTTTCGAATCAATCCCGCTGCTCTTTTCATGGAATTTAAGTGCATGTCATGCTTTGTTAAGCTCCCTTGTACAGGTATTCATGGTTCAAAATGACGAAAAGCATCCAGTGAGGTGGAAGGCCGATACTGGAAAGAGAAGCAAGAAGAAGGAGGGAAAAATGGACTCGACACTGGGGCAAATTATTTTGAAAAGGATTCTCTCGAAAAATCAGAAAAAAAAATTCAAAAGTCAAAAATCAAGTTCAAATTCTTGTTTCTTGAAAAATCAAATTTAATTGCTTGTTTCTTGACAAATCAAATTCAATTTCTTGTTCACAATATCAAGTTGGGCCTGGATTTGGTACCGCCAACATTCCAAGGATCACGTTGGGCCTGGATTTCGTACCGCCAACATTCCAAATATCCCGTTGGGCCTGAATTTCGTGCCGCCAACATCACAAATATCAAGTTGGGCCTGGATTTGGTGCCGCCAACTTCACAATATCAAGTTGGGCCTGGACTTGGTGCCGCCAACTTCACAAGATCACGTTGGGCCTTGGATTTCATGCCGCTAACTTCACAAGATCCCGTTGGGCCTGGAACTTCGTGCCGCCAACTTCACAAGATCACATTGGGCCTGGACTTCGTGCCGCCAACTTTCCATTGGGCAGGCTTGGGTTTAATCCCACTGACCAATTCATCACACTGAGACAAATTATTTCGACAAGTCGCTCTCAGTCAGAAAAAGTCAAAAAGTCAAAAAAAAATCAAAAAATCAAAAATAAAAAAAAAAGTCAAAAAAATCAAAAAAATCAAAAAAAAAATCAAAAAATCAAAAAGTCAAAAAAAAAACAAAAAATCAAAAAAATCAAAAAAAATAAAAAAATCAAAAAACCAAAGTTAAAATCAAATCAAGTTCATCACGACAGGCTCGGGTTTGATCCCACTGTCCGATTGTCAAGCATTTCATTTTCATTGCTACTGGAGCTGGATTTGTCCCGCCAGTGAGCCTTTCATTTTCATCGCCACTAGCCGTTGGGTTTGTCCCACTAGTGAGCCTTTCATTTTCATCGCCACTAGCCGTTGGATTTGTCCCACTAGTGTACCTTTCATTTTCATTGCCGCTAGCCGTTGGGTTTGTCCCACTAGTGTGCCTTTTAATTGCATTTGCCACTAGCCGTTGGGTTTGTCCCACTAGTGAGCCTTTCATTTTTATCGCCGCTAGCCGTTGGGTTTGTCCCACTAGTGTGCCTTTTAATTGCATTTGCCACTAGCCGTTGGGTTTGTCCCACTAGTGTGCCTTTTAATTGCATTTGCCACTAGCCGTTGGGTTTGTCCCACTAGTGAGCCTTTCATTTTCATTGCCACCAGCCGTTGGGTTTGTCCCACTGGTGAGCCTTTCATTTTCATCGCCGCTAGCCGTTGGATTTGTCCCACTAGTGTGCCTTTTAATTGCATTTGCCACCAGCCGTTGGGTTTGTCCCACTGGTGAGCCTTTCATTTTCATCGCCGCTAGCCGTTGGGTTTGTCCCACTGGTGAGCCTTTCATTTTCATCGCCGCTAGCCGTTGGATTTGTCCCACTAGTGTGCCTTTTAATTGCATTTGCCACCAGCCGTTGGGTTTGTCCCACTGGTGAGCCTTTCATTTTCATCGCCGCTAGCCGTTGGGTTTGTCCCACTAGTGAGCCTTTCATTTTCATCGCCGCTAGCCGTTGGGTTTGTCCCACTAGTGTGCCTTTTAATTGCATTTGCCACCAGCCGTTGGATTTGTCCCACTGGTGAGCCTTTCATTTTCATCGCCGCTAGCCGTTGGGTTTGTCCCACTAGTGAGCCTTTCATTTTCATCGCCACTAGCCGTGGGTCAGTCCCACTAGTGCGCACTTCCTTTTGTTCAGCCACTAGCCGTGGGTCAGTCCCACTAGTGCGCATTTCATTTTGTTCAGCCACAGAGATCAAATCTCCCTCTTGGTACAAAATTTGAACTACCCCGAGGTAAAAATTCAATTCATTGTTTAAACTTCCCCAGTGGAGTCATGATTTTAAGCTTTATTCGGGTCAGTCCCATGATTTTCATTTTATTCGGGCCAGTCCCATGATTAAAAGCTTATTCGGGTCAGTCCCATGATTAAAAGCTTATTCGGGTCAGTCCCATGATTTTATGTTTTATTCGGGCCAGTCCCATGATTTAAAACTTATTCGGGTCAGTCCCAAGATTTTATGTTTATTCGGGTCAGTCCAATGATTTTATGTTTATTCGGGTCAGTCCCATGATTTTAAAATTTCTGTCTGGGTCTATCCCATTTTAAATTCTTGTTCGGGTCAATCCCGTTTAATTTCTGTTCGGGTCAGTCCCGTTTAAATTCTGTTCGGGTCAGTCCCGTTTTAAATTCCTGTTCGGGTCAGTTCCGTTTAAATTTTCTGTTCGGGTCAGTCCCGTTTTAAATTCCTGTTCGGGTCAGTCCCGTTTAAATTTCTGTTCGGGTCAGTCCCGTTTAAATTTCTTGTTCGGGTCAGTCCCGTTTTAAATTCCTGTTCGGCCCAGTCCCCTTTTAAATTCATGTTCGGGTCAGTCCCGTTTTAGAATTCCTGTCCGTTCGGATCATTTTGCAGCCAAATAACACAGGTAAGTATTTGGTGTCTACTTCTTTGTCTCAAGTTTTTTCAAAACTCAGACAAAGAGGGGCAAACTGTAGACACCAAATTTTGGATAATTTGTATGTTGCATCTAATTCATGATTTTGTTTTAGATTGTTTGCATTTTAGTTCATTATTGTTTGTTTTGCACTTTTAGTTGTTATTTTGTTTTAGCTTCTTTAGTTTGTCTAATTCATTTGCTATTTATTTTTATTTGTCATATTAGTTGTTATTTAAGCTTTTCAAGTTTTAGCATAGAAGAAAAAAAAAAGAGAAGAAAATTGCTCACAAAATATGTTTATTTCTTTTAAATTCAACTTTTGAAGAGAAATTTTCCCCAATACCCCTAGGTCCAGGGTTTGCATTCATATAGTGCATCCAAATGTAATAAATTCTTTGGTTAAAACAAGAAAATCTTTGATTAAATCATGCAACTAGCCTTGACTAGGTCAAAGGGGTGCCTTGGATTTTATCCTTGCCTTCCCCTTTGTCAAATGTGACTCCCGAACCTTTTTCTTTGGTTTACGTGAATTAGGAGTCGTTTAAAAGGGGTTTCTTACTACTTTTTCCTATTTTTTCTTTAAAAATTCATTTTTTTGTGACTTGGTACACCTTAACTCATTACCAAGTGGCGACTCCAATTTTTATTTCAAAAACCCTTTTTAAACTATAATTTTGGGTCAAATCGCATTCTCAACCCCCCATTTAGACCCATTTTTTCTTTTAAAATCACAATTCATTTTCCAATCACAAAAATACATTTTTTAAACCATTTATTTATTTATCAAAAAATGGGGCGCGACAAAAATAATAATTTTTTTTTCGAGTCCTCACAAAACTATCATGAGTTAGTTACATTTTCATAAATGTTGATGTCCTTTGCCTCTATTTTTGCCCACTTTTGGATGGAAAGTAGCTTGACAAAAAATAACTAGGTCTTATCCCTCCCTTCCCCCTCCCTATCCTTTCCTTTCCCTCCTATTCCCTCAAAACAAATAGTGCCTTATGCATTCTAATGTCGATTACACTATTGATGAATTCTTCATCCAAAGTAGAATTTCCTAACAAAAAATTTGATTGCAATTAACCTAGTTGCAACTCACTCAAATTTTCTCAATGAATTATAAGTTGAGAAGAAAAAGTTGTGGAATTTAACTTCATAAGAAAACCAAGCCAAAATCAGCATTGGTGTGAGTCACTTATGAATGAACATTCCTTACATTAACAAATGCAGGATGTTTAATCACTATTACAACAAACCATCCAGAGTCTCTCTAGTTTTTGTGAATCTTAATGTCTTCAACCATGGATGCTACAATGGAGGGTTCTGAAGGTCATTCGATCACTAATCGACAGCATTTTCACTAGTTGATTGTGAGGAAATAGCAATTATGATGATTCAGTGAACTTTTATGTTTGCATTGTTTTTTTTATGTATTTTACTACCATTAGTGTTTCTTTTAATGAATGACATTCTCATTTATCCATACAAATTATATATATACACATGTATATGTGTGTGTATGTATGTATATATATGTATATTTGGTCTCATGATTCCATTTTGGTGAATCAAACTGGTGCCTCATTGGCCTGGACTATCAATAATTGCATCATTTCTCTGTTATGAAATTTGAATCTTTCATCAATCTACTAGATGTAAATTTTGTCTTATAAAAGTAATAGCTCTTGACAATGAAGTGTAGTTTAGCTTGTAAGATGATTAACTTGTGACCAATAGATCTTGAGAAATTATTAGGAAGATGTTTGGAATCCCACTATTGATCTTTTTTAAATTTTAAAAAAATAAAGAGTAATGAATTTAATTAAATCGATAGAGCCTGAGTCATTAAAAGGATAGGTGAAATTCCATTATTAATCCTCTTTAAATTTAAGAAAATCTTTAAAAAATAAAAAATGATTGCTTTAATAAAATGTCGCAAAGCCTCATGGAAAAAACAAAAGCAACTGGAATAAAAACATGACATAGAAAAGATAAAATAGCATCTTAAATTATGATTCTTGGACACATGATGGATCAGAACAAAATTGGAGATCTTCAATCGGGCATAAGGTAAGGAAAACTTAACAATATAGTAAAAATATAATTAACGAATATTATTCCATTCTTTTTGTGTAGATAAGGGATGAAAGTGCGATATACTTGAAGTACGGACTTAACCCATTCCTAACCATCAAAGTTACATAAATCTAATAGTTTCTCAATCTTTATTGATTATCCTACTTGGTCTTTCAACTTTTAAAAGTATCTCTCAACAAATAAATTTGGTTCCAAATAATGATCCCACCAAATCAAATCTAAGTATAATAAATTTTTACTTTGTTAATCTTAGTCCCTATCTTTTGATGTTTACAAAACATATGGATGATACTAATATCTCTTTAAGATATACTTTCATCTATGAAGCAAATCAAATTCAAAAATCAAGTGCTATTGAAAGGGACAAAGATTGCTGAAAGCTGTCGGACGCTTGTAAAGACAGGATCGGACGTTCGATAATCATTGCGCAACTTTGGACGCATGAAGAACTCCACCACCGGACGTCCGAAGGAAATAAGACATTTCCCCTGGCTCACTGACCTCGATCGGACGCAAGTATCAAACATCCGATAGGATCGTTCAAACTCGACAAAACCTATCGGACGCTAATAAAGACAATACCAGACGTCCGATAGAATTGAAGAAGATTTTGCAAACTCACTGCCTGCTGTCGGACGCATGCTTGGGTAGTACCAGACGTCCGATACTCCAACGGCTAGTTGACTGTTCAGCTACTTTCTATCTATTGGAAGCATTAATGAAGCACTTTCTTGGTCTCTTATAAATAGAGCATGGTCATAATCTTCAAATAACTTTTACACACTGAAGATACAAAAGATCTAGAGTAGTTTTAGTGAGAAAACACTCTCCAAGGAAGATTTATAGTTTTAGTGGTGTGAGATCATTGTAAGCTTTTCATTTGTGAGTGAATACTTCATGAGTATAGCTCTGTGAGGGTTGTCTTGAGAGATAGTAAAACTTCCTAACTTGACCGAGTGGAGTTCGGGGCAAGGAGGAGGTGAACCTTCCTTTGTACACAAGAGTGATTGTAATTTATCAACTTGAAGAAACTTGTTTGAATTAATCTACAAGCTCAAGAGAAGTTGGGTAGTTAATTGGTTTGCAATTCTTTCCTTTTTATTTACTTATTGTTACGTTTGTGATCTTTACATTGCTTATCTCTTTTACTTCTCTCAAGTGATTTTGTTCATTCATTAATTGATTCATTGTGTGATCACTTAGAAAAGAGGAAAAATTTCATATTGAGCAAAAAGTGCCCATAACTTAATTAGGTTTTTAATCAACCTAATTCACCCCCTCTTAGGTTGTTTTCAATCCTTACAATTGGTATCAAAACTTGATCTCCTTGAGATTAAACTCAATCACCTTAGGAGTAATAATGACAACCAATAATACCATATTTTTTGAAGGACATTCTGTGATTAGACCACTTATGTTTAATGGGTCAACTTATGTGAGTTGGAAAGAAAAAATTATTATCTTTTTTCAATCAATTGATATTGAATTGTGATTTATTATTAGTGAAAGTCTATATGATACCTCTCTTATAGATGAAAATACTCATAGATTTAGACCAAAAACTAGAAATGAATTGATTGCTGTGGATAGAACTCATCTCACCTTAAATGCGAAAGCCATGAATGTGTTATATTGTGCTTTAGATTCAAATGAATCCATTAGGGTCAAAGGGTGTAAGTCCGCTAAAGAAATTTGGGATAAATTTAGAGAAATCTATGAAGGATATGAGAATGTGAGAGAACGAAAGAAATCTATTCTGGTTACTAAGTATGAATCGTTCAAGATGGAATCTCATGAAAACATTAATAAGATGTATTGTTGATTCAATGACCTCATTAAGGACTTAAAGGTGCTGAAAAAGGAATATTCTCTAGGTGAGAAAAATAGAAAAATTTTGAATGGTTTATCAAAGGATTGGGAGAGTAAAGTGACTGCCATTGAAGAAGTTAGAGATCTAATTTCCTTGCCTATTAAATCTCTTATTAATTCTCTAACCTCTTATCAGCTGAAACTTAAGTCCAAAGTGCAAGAGAAAGAGGATGCAAAAGTAAGAAGGAGCATTGCTGTAAAGGCATCTCAAGATGAAGATGATTCTGCCTCCCTAGATGAAGAAAATACGGAAGTTGATGATAGTGATCTAGCTCCCATCACAAAAAACTTCAAGAGAATCCTCAACAAACGAAGGTTCAGAAAAAAAGGAAATAGCAACTCATTCCCAAATCAGTTCAACAATACAAGAAACAAAGGGAAGCAAGAGTTTAATAACAAACAAACTGATAAATGCTTTGGATGCTGCCAACCTGGACACTACGTGAATGAGTGTCCAATGAAGAAGAGGAAAGCTGAAAGAAAATCAAGATTCAACAATTTTCAATTCACATGGAATGAGTGCAACTCCGATGATGAAATTGAAGAGGAAGAAGAATCTGCTCAATTGACTTTCATGGCCATTGGAGATGATGAGGTAACAACTTGTAACTCTCAATTTGATAGTGATGATGAAACTGATGATGATCTTGAATCTTTCATTAAAAAATTACATGATAGTTTGAAAGAATCTTATGTTAGAAACAAGAAATTGAAACACAAAATTAGTTTTCTTCTTCAAGACAATACACGCCTTTTTCAAGAAAACAAGAAGCTGAAAATTGAAAATGATTTCTTGAAAAAGAATGAAATTGATTTACAAAATAAGTTTGATAGAAAAACAAGATCTTGTGAAATGGTCAAAGGGGAGCAATATGATCTGAAAAAAAGAATGGATAATTTAAATAAATTACTCTAATATAAGAAACAAAACTGCTTTCAAGAAAATGGAACAAAACCTCATTTTGGTACTTATGAGAAGAAGATAAATTTTGCTGCAAATGATTTTGTTGTTTATAAGAGAAAACAAGTAAGATTTATTAAATCTGTTCATATAAATAACTCTTTGATTATGTGTAACTTTTATTGTCAAAAAGGTCACATGAAAAGTGATTGCTATGTGAGAAAGAACATGAGAAAAGACATGAAATGCATGTAAATAGTTAGACATGATGCTAATTCTCAAGGATCCAAAAATTAAAGGGTACCAAATATTAGTTCTTGAACTCTTGAATAGGTGAATCTGGTGAACATTACTAAAGAATCAAAGTGGATGCTCAAGATACATGACCGGTGATCCATCACATTTTATCAAATTCAAGCCAAAATCTAGTGGCAAAGTGACATTTGGAGATGACATGAAAACTAAAACAATTGGAGTAGCAAATATTGGTAAGATCGGTGAGATTCTTGTTCATAATGTTCTTTTGCAATTTACTTTTGATGTTTCTGATATTTTGAATTGAGTTTTCCTTGATATTTTTTAATATGACTGAATTTTTATGATGACAAAAAGGGGGAGAAATGAATGATGCTGATCTAATGATGATTTGCTTTGATAATTATTTTGATTATTATTTCTCTGTTTGATACTTCTTTTGATATCAATTCTTTGTGATATGTTGGTAAATGTTGGTATGTTGGTGATTGTTGAATTCTAATATCATTTAGCTGGAATATTGGATTCTCTATTATTGTTGCTAGATTATTATTGGTGATTTTTACTCTCATCTTATGATGACAAAAAGGGGGAGAAATGAATGCTATGTGAAAGGGGGAGTTTTCTGAGATTATAAGTTTGGCACTTAAAAACTTTTGTGATGCATTGAGTGAGGAGAGCTTATGGCTCAATTATTTCTTCTTCCATCCATTGTTTTGTCATCATCAAAAAGGGGGAGATTGTTAATCTTAGTCCCTATCTTTTGATGTTTATAAAACATATGGATGATACTAATATCTCTTCAAGATATATTTTCAGCTATGAAGCAAATCAAATACAAAGATCAAGTGCTATTGAAAGGGACATTGTGATATCCCGACTTTTAGGATAATATTTTTGTTTAATCTTGAAGAGGATATTACGATTTCTTTAGTTTATTTTTTTTATTTTAATACATTGTTTTGTTTTAAAAACTAGAAACCTTACTTGTACTCAAAACCCTAGTTTTCACTTGTGACTAACCGGTTTTCTTAAATCTCTCACATTTTAATCAAAACCCTAATTGTAATCAATAAAATTGTAAAATCCCTCACATTTTTCTTAAAATTCCTTTTATTTGGCATTTACTCCTTTTTCATTGCTTTACTACTCATTCACACCCTTAGTAATTGCAATCAACCATAGAATCAAAGATTTTCCCTTTAGATTCTTAGTTCGAGTAAATTAGGGCTTTTTGAGTATTTTGACCGTGTGATCACTTGGTAAGATGTGTGCACTAAATTCGGTGATTAAAGGTGAGTTTAGATGATATTAAGTGTGTGATTAGAAGTAAAAATCATAAGTTAGTGAATTATAAGTTAAAACCCTAGTATACGCGATTTAAGAAAAAACGGGTTGAGCCGATGGGTACCGTTTGTTATCGAGCGAGTACACTAGTTGAACACTACTTTATTACCTTAATCTCCTTTCTATTAATTGATTAAAATTAGCCCCCAAAATATCCTCAAGGCAGCCAAAATATTGGACCAAAAATAAGAGAGAAAAGAAAAAAATTTGACTTCCAATCAAAGTGTGACACTTGTCAACTTTGACCCAAATTAATTCCTATCATTTTAACCTTCTTGAAGCTTCATTTGAGCCTTCATTTTCAGCCTTCTAGCTTTGAGTTTGACAGGAAAAAAGAGAGAGGAAACCATCTCCATCCATCTTGAGGTTAGCTTGTTTGAGTGAGAAATCAAGAAAACTAAACCGATTAACTTCTAATTTGAGAGTTTAGGAAGCTTGGGAAGCTAAATTTTGCAAGGAAAGGTGAAGGATATCTTTTGTAAGCCTTTTATTGAGGTATATGGCTGACCATCTTCTTCCTTTCCCTTAGTCTTGTTTAAGTTATGTAGCAACTTGTATTCATGCATTGTGATACCTATTTAAGTGATTTTGATGATTGTGGTGGTGGAATTGTGAGTTAGAGTTCTGAATTGTTCACTTATTTTTCTTGTTGTTTAGATGGTATATGGTGTCTATAACCTTGTATAGGAAGTTGAGGTAGTGTTTCAAGCTAGAAATGTGAAGTTTGCACCTTAAATTCATTGAATTTCAGATTTGAAACTCTTCACTGCCCTGTTCCAACCAGTTCTATTTGGCCATGATCGATGCCGAATTAAGCTTAGTTCAAAACATGAAAGTTGTAGAAAATAATGTTTTATAACTTTCTGTAAAAGTTCAGTTCAATCCAAGCACTGTATCACATAAAAAGACAAAAATACCCTTGACTACCATAGGTAGAGCTCTGTGGATAGTTTTGACATTTCATCATTCTGGCCGCATTTTTTTCCCTGATCCGTATTAAATTAGCATTTGGCCAAAACACAAAAGTTGTAGTGTTATGTTATAGCTTTCCAACCCAGCTGAAAACACCTCAATCGGACTTTTGTACCCTAAGTTATTGTCAATTGAACACAGTGCTGTTAATTAGCTTGACGGTGAAATTCTAGTTCTGTAATCGATAAATTTGACCTTGGAGATGAACGAATTTTCTGTTGATATCTTCATGAGACTTGTAGTTCTCCATCTTAGCTTCGAAATAGTATAATTTGTATCCCAATCCGATAAGCGTAACTTTGGTTGTGACCGATATGCTAAGAGACGTCAAATCTGCCATTTGGCTATTCGTCTTTAAACTTGATTTCTGGTTGCCGTGTTAAGACCTGTGTTGTAATTGGATTATTTTGAGCCTAGTTGAAGGGCTATTGTATTACCATTGCATATGTGTGTCTTTGGGACTGATTTGAAGAAAATATTGAAGCCATAAATGGCTGAAAAATAGGTAAAAACAAGGGACATGCCGCTCAAATTTTCACTAGAGGAATAAATTAGCCTTTGGAGTTCTAGTTCCGTATTTTGCAAATTTGACCTGGTTCCACTGAAAACTGGGTTGAGTTATTTTTATGAAAGTTGTATCCCTTTGTCTTAGCTTCGAGACGCTACATAGTACACCTTTATCCGATAACTGCAACTCTAGTTATGGTCGAAACCGTGTAACCCGTTTTCATACCATTTTCATTTCCACACACGCGCACATGCATTTCTTGGCCGTTTTGCCGCTTTGATCGTTTTAGTCCTTATTTCCATTTGTGATGGTCGATTCACTGATAGTTGAGTATAATCTTCTGTCACGGGCAATGACGAACCGGACGGAGTCTGTGGACCCATATAAAGTGCCTTGATTTGCGTGCTCACTATTTTGAGTGAGTAATTGGGTTGTTTATTGATGTGAAATTGTCAAAGTACTTTGTATATGTTAAATGGGTACTTAGGCGAGGGTGTGTTTTATCTTATTCGATCTAAAGCCATCATTTGTTTTGATTTCATATGTGAGAATACATGCCTTATGTTGAGTATCACCCTTTTGCTGTGTGCTGATGGAGGTGATTACATGACTTGAGTTGAACCCCTTTTTACTGTGTGCTGTTAGGGTAAGTACTTTGTTGAGAAATATCATCTATTGAGAGATTGGATATCTCAGGACTTGGTTCTAACCTGGTTCCAAGGGTAGACGAACTATTTGAGCCAGCCGGAGCTTGGTCGAAGTTAGTTCCATGCTAACCTTGGGATTTCATTCTTTGTTAAAGCTTTGTTTAAAGCTAAATGATTTATTATGCTCGAGCTACTGTGTGTTGTTGACTGACCAGCGAGGGTTGATAAGGTGAACGGAAAAAGTAAGTAGAGTCTACGGACCATGAGTATTTTGGTTGACGGAGTGTCAACAGGCGTTCAAGCTCGGGAAATTGAACTGGCTTTGAAGCCACCTGTATCCTACCATTGTGATGTTACATTTCTGTCTATTGATGTGAAATATCTTGGTTTACATGTTTATTTGGATGTGATTTTATGTTTTACCCCCAATTATTCACTAAGCATATAGCTTACCCCATTCCATTTATTTTTCTTAGCAGGGGGTACAAGCGAGGCGTGAAACTTGTACAGAGTAGTCTAGTTTTGAAATTTTGAATTGTACTCACGCTAGCACCCGACTAGGGTTGTTTGGACTTGGATTGTAAACACATTAATATATTTGGGCGTGTATAATGTATAAATTAAGTTTGAACTTGTTGTGTTACTTATTTGCTATGAAAGTAAGTTATTTTCTCGAGTTTCAAGTGAGTGAATCTTGGCGAGAGTTGGGCAGGCGACCTGCCGAACCCTGGGATACGCCCTAGGGGGAGGCGGGGCCATCACAGACAAAGATTGCTGAAAGATATCAGATGCTTGTAAATAAAGGATTGAACGTCCGATAATCATTGTGCAACTTCGGTTGCATGAAGAACTCCACCACCGGACGTCCGAAGGAAATAAGACATTTCTCTTGGCTTACTGATCTCGATCGGACGCAAGTATCGGACGTCCGATAGGATCGTTCAAACTCGATGAAACCCGTCGGACGCTCACAAAGACAATACCAGACGTTCGATAGAATTGAAGAAGATTTTGCAAACTCAGTACCTGCTGTCGAACGCATGCTTGGGTAGTATCGGACGTCCGATACTCCAACGGCTAGTTGACTGTTCAACTACTTTCTATCCATTGGAAGCATTAATGAAGCACTTTCTTGGTCTCCTATAAATAGAGCATGGTCAGAATCTTCAAATAACTTTTGCACACTAAAGATACAAAAGATCTAGAGTAGTTTTAGTGAGAAAATACTCTCCAAGGAAGATTTGTAGTCTTGGTGGTGTGAGATTCATTGTAAGTTTTTCATTTGTGAGTGAATACTTCATGAGTGTAGCTCTGTGAGGGTTGTCTTGAGGGATAGTAAAACTTCCTAACTTGACCGAGTGGAGTTCGGGCAAGGAGGAGGTGAACCTTCCTTTGTATACAAGAGTGATCGTAATTCATCAACTTGAAGACGCTTGTTTGAATTAATCTACAAGCTCAAGAGGAGTTTGGTTTGCAATTCTTTCCTTTTTATTTACTTATTGTTACGGTTGTGATCTTTACATTGCTTATCTCTTCTACTTCTCTCAAGTGATTTTGTTCATTCATTAATTGATTTATTGTATGATCACTTAGAAAAGAGGGTAAATTTCACATTGAGCAAAAAATGCTCATAACTTAATTAGATTTTTAATCAATCTAATTCACCCCCTTTTAGGTTGTTTTCGATCCTTACATACTTTATCCCTAGAAGTTTGATTTAATGTCTATTTTCTTCCTCCAAATTTAAAACCAAGGCCAAATCACTTTTTTCAATAGTATTGGCTAAGTGGATAGTACTAAATAAAAAGAAGAAAACAAAAAGTATAAGCTATTTGCACATGGAACAAATGTACGATACTAGTATAAGAGACCATCACAACAAACCATAGTTTTTTTTCGTAGAACTCAAAGTTGTAAGTTCTAATAATATCAACACTCAGAACAATAGAATTGAAAGATAATAATCACTTACAAAATATATGTGAGAGAAGTAAATGAATAATTGAATTTCACACAAGAAACTACCTATTAAAATGTCAATTGCTAAATGAAAATCTTGCTTAAACCACTAGAACTTATTTACAAATCTTCTAAAATTAGTATATTTTATCAACATTGCCTCCTTCAAACAAAATTCTTCATTGAGATCATCTACAATGCCATGACGAGTAAGAATTTCTAGAAACAATATACAAGAAATCATAGTTTTTTTCTTTATTTTTTTCAAGAACTCAAAGTTGTAAGTTATAATAATATCAACACCCACAACTATAGAAATTTTAGAAAGAGGAATACCAGTTTGAAGAACATGATTTTTGTAATTTTAAGAGCAAATACAAGAAGAAAAATGAGTAAGATTAGTGTCTATAATTTTGAGCATAGATACAGACAAAATATAATGTCCAATGAAGGTGAAGCTAGTTGTGAGATTATTAGAGATGCTTGTGTGAATTTACAGATCCTATCAATTTACAAACTTGATCTATGATAGAGACAATATTTCAATCCCTATTTTTTCAACTTGAAGAGTTGTTCATAGGAAGATTAGAGAGGTGCACACACATTATACATGGGTTACATGTGCTTTTTAGAATAAAAGTTTAAAACTATTTAATTGTTACCTTAATAAATAAGAATCAAATACAACTAATAAAAAATTGGTAAATGTGTACATTTATGGATTTGTAGTTTTTTTGCCACATTGACTCGTGAACTTAATATTTTCATTTTTTGTCTTAATATCATTTTAGATATTAAATATAATAAAAGGTTAAATACCGTAAGTATAAGTTCTTTCAATCACAATTTAATTTTTACAATAATTTACTAATTCAAACTTGCTTCACATTGTGACAAGTATGTTTTGGTATTGTAACCACCTTTTTTCATCAGTCAAATTAGAAGACATTACTTTTGTATATATACATATTAAAGTATTTGAATTTGTAGAGAAGGAAGAAAACTAATTTCTAGACTTTCAATGCTCAATTTATTTAGGTATACTAGTTGTTATAAGATTTTTAGTTAGTCCATGTACCTAAGTTTTTTTCTTAATTTTAATTAGGCAAATTGATATTATTTATAAGTAGCTGTTCATAGTCATTTGATTCATTTGTAAAATTAATTTCCTTTTTTCAAATGCCCACTTATCATTTTTTACTACCTTTTAGAAGTAGTTAGATTCACTTTTTAATCATAGAAAAATAATTTAATTCATAAAATTCCTCCATCCAAGTAGTTCATCTTCAAAATTCCAAGGGTTGGTAGTATTTGTTCAAAACTTCACTCATACGAATTCATAACTAAACAAATCATTTTGGAGCACCTATATTGGTATAGAAAAGAAACTATTCCAAATTATTGACATCTACAAATATGTAGCTTGATATACCTTCATTGCAAGAAATACGAATGATAAAAGCTTATGGTTTTGTTTTTGAATTTTATTCATAATTCTCATGAAGAATATTGTGTAGATTAATTACTTTTAAAAGCATGTAAATGCATGCAAATTTCAAAAGTATCCAAATGCATATGATGCAATTACCCAAAATAAAACCTTAAAACTTTTCTCAATTTGATCTTTGATAATAGTTTTTTAACATCGAATTGATCAATGTTTCTTTTTTTTTTGTTAATTTTTTCTTTTATTTTTTTCGACATTTAAGGTTTTTATATTAATTTTGTGCCTTTGAGAAAATTTTTAAAAAATTGTATTCTTTTGGATGGAAGTGGCTAAGAACAATTAGGAAATAATTGAGTATTGCACTAGATTGACCTTTTTTCTTTCCTTTGTTTGTTATTTCCATTCACACACTATTTTGGATACTCTCTGTGACACTCTCACTAGTTATTATCAACTATTTTTTCTAATATTTCTATCTCTCTTGACTCTTCAAGGTGTTTAGAGTTATCCTCTCTATGTTTCTATGTTGTTTTAATAAATTTTCTTTTCTAAATTGTCATACTTATGACTATTAGGATCCATATTAGGAACAATACTATACTAATGTATTCTTATCTTCTAGAACTCTTTTTATCAAGTAAGAGAACAAAATTGTTGCCAAAATATTGAGATACATTATGATATATTGAAATAACTGAGTTATTCTTCTTTTGTTGTAGCCTATTTTTCACTTCTTACAAAATGCGGAAAACAAAACATCATTTGTTTTGTTGTTTTGGAAAACTTGAAGAATCATGGTGAAAGAAATTGCATAATCATGTATCAGTTTGATGTCATGCTTGTAACAATAATAATTCTATAGGGTTTCACTTACTTGAGGAGAAACTATAATCATCTAGGACTTGATGTTTATCTACTTTAGATTGTATTAGACTATTTAAGTGAATAAAATTTTTGGTATTACAAAAAAAGAAGAAATGCTAGAGATGATAATGTTACATATTGTGAAGTATAAACTTGTTAGTCCGCGGCTTAGGTGACTCAAAATTAATTGTTGCAAAGTTTACAAGATGTTGAACTGAGGTTCCAAAATTAGTTTCCCTCACTTATCAAGAAGACAAAATGCCATTGTCAAATTCCTCTAATCTTCAGCAAGCAAGCAAAATGCCATCTTCTTCCATGGTTATTACTTTTTCTTTGGTTTGGAATATTCAAGGATGCCTACCCCATCCCCCCTCCCTCAAATTTTTTAAAATCATATTTTTTTTGTACATACTTATTTATTGCAACTCAATAAAATCCCCCTATATTGAATTATACAATTTATGATCCTTTCTTTGTTTCATTGTTTTAAATTTCTACGTTTGTTATTGTTCATGGGCCTTTTATACAAAAATTCTGGTTCTGTCTATGGAGATGTTATTAGCTTGGCCTAAATTACTTGATAAATTAGTTGAAAACTAATATCCATCCCATTATGTCCCTATGTGCATAAATATGTTACGGGCCTTGTCCCTATGTCTACAAGGAACTCGAAATTGCTTGATACATTAATAAAAAGAGATTGAAATGGAGAAACAATCACTAGAAGAGCTTGTCCTTTTTATGTAGTTAGCCCTAACTCGACTTCGGATTAATAAGGGCCTAACATGGCTATCGGATGCTAGGGGATTTGATCAAGAAAAAAGTAAATAGATAAAAACGAAAATAGGTATCAAAGGAATTTGATCCTTTCATGGTTTCAAGGGTTGCTTTGGTATGTCTCCCATGGTAGCCCAACAAACTTGGCCTGGAAATAGTTTGAAAATAGGATACCAAAATAGTCTAAAAATAGGGATTGAAGAAGTTCGGTTCTTTCATGATTTTAAGTGCTACTTAGTTATATGTGTTAGGGGCATATGCAGTAGCAAACCGATATTCAAAATTAAACCTCGTAGGTTTTTTATATTTTGAAATCCATAGAAAACCAAACACTCCATCATACAATTTTATTTTCACTTTGGGCTTTGACTATGCACTAAAAGAAGACCCAAATCAATAGCGACTATAGAATTTGGAATAGTTTAGATAGAAACTAAGGGGGAGAGACAGAGCGAGGAAAAGAGTGGCGAAGAAGGGAAGAGAGCTATAGGTTCCTCTTGGACATGGTGGACAAAAAAATAGAGATTTCTAAAAAGGATTTGTAAATAATTTCATATGGTAAAATATAGACTATATACATAAAAGTTCGATAAGATTTGCTAGCATTCAATTCTATAATTTTGGACCTCGAGCTAGACCTGTGTTGCTTGAATTCAGCTTGAGATCTATTTTCATTGAGCTTTATCAAACTTTTATTTTCAAGTTAAGTTTCGGATTATTCACAAGCAACCTCTTCATTTGCAACCATCGTCATACCAATCTAAAACATTTTAGAATCAAAGTTAAAATCTCTTCAAGATTGTCTATTAGGCATTTGAGTAAGAAATCAGATGAATCACTAATTTTGAGCCATAGTCAAGGATAAGAGGAATACAAAAATTCTTGTCTACATTCACATGTATAAGATATCTATGCCTACATTGAAGTTTCCTATTATACCAAAATTGGTCAAAACTATTCATTTGCTAAATAAATGTAGTTTGTCTTGAGAAAATACTAGGATTGCAAGATTAATGAGTTCAAAAGATAAACTAATCATGTATTTGAAAGTGCATGTTTGTGAGTGATAAGTGCTCATTTTTCATGCTTTAAAGTATACTTATTTGCTTACTTTTGATACGAAATTTGGGTTTTCAAGAATGAAACTTACTCTTTAAGTTATTAACTTTTATAGACCTCATTTTATATCAATTATATGCATTTGAACAAACTAATGTGCAAATGATATGGTTTTTGTAGGAATTTAGTAATTGACTAAAATCAGTTGTACTTGAAATCATTCTAGCATTGGTGATTCAAAGAAAAACATACAAGGGGTTCAATCGTAAGGAAAAGAGAATGCAAGGTCATAAACTAAGTGCAAAAGACTAAGATACGCGAGCTAAAATATCAAGAATTACCTCATGGATCTCTGATATTCGCGGATGAAGCATTGAAATGCAAAAAGAAGTAGAACTGTGAGGTATGCCTTGCGGATTGCTGAAGCTTCCATGCAATTTGCACTCATTTCACACTGCTTTTCTAGATAATTTTTTTTTACAGAAATCCAGCTAGAACCTGCTATTTGTGTTGGAAAATCAAGGACAACTTGTGACTACATTATGAGCACATTCTCTCTTCGAAAAACATCTATAAATACCCCTTGTAACTTATTGATTAGGGAAAAAATATAGAAGAACTAGGTAGTGGTAGTTAGAATACAAGGTTGTGTGAGCAAAAAGGTGAGGTTTTCTTAGTAAACAAAACAACTTTGTTGTGGTAAACTTGAAGATCAAGGTTGTAAAAGAGAATCTTGAGGAGGTTGTTCCATTCACTTGAATAAGATTTCATCAACTTTTACCTTTACTTCCTTGTCTCATTCATGTATCATTTCAAGAGTTTTATGAACTTCACTATGTTCAACTATATGTGTAGCTAAACTCTTGCATCCTAGGGAAAGGATGAACTTATAATTTCATGACTATGTGATAACTTGAGTTGATTTTTGGCCCCTTTGTAAAAGTAAACTTATTTGTTCATATATTTACATCTAATATTTGTAGTTGCTTGATCACCAACTATAGATCATCCAAGCATGTATTTGAGCAATTAATTTGCCTTGCATATGTATTTCAAAATATATGAACTCTAGATTATATTTTCACATTAGTAGGAGGTGAATTTAGATGGAACAAGCATGTAAATTCATTGCGATTCATGAACTCATGCTAAGTTAATTTATCATGCAAATAGATAAAGGCGTGATGTATTTTTGTTTATTTGTGAAAGCAATATCCAAAAATTAAGGAGGGTTACTTCCTCAACAAGTCACAATTTAATGGTCTTAATTAACCAAGATGATCATTGTCTTGAAGCTACAAGGGATTCTAATCCCTAAGACCTTAATCTTAAGAAAACCCAATCTAACTCTCTACTTTTATTTCTCTTCTTTTGATTTACAGTCTATATGGTTGGTTTACCACCTCATGACTGGTGTTATAATTATTATTTAAGCTCTATGACTAGTTGAACCGCCTATTTAACTTCTAACATTTAACTTCTTTAATTTTGCCATTTGGCTTGTTTAATTGCTAATGTTGCTTTTTGATAATATCTTTTTTGTTTAGATAATAAAGTTAGTTGAAAAGCCTTGCTAGTTTACCAATTCCCTGTGGGATCGACCTTAATTATCACTATACTCGTTTGACCCGTATACTTGTGAAAAATCGAGGTAATTGGGCTTAATTGATTTGATAATTAGGAATTCATGACTTAAAAATCTAAACCACATCAAGTTTTTGATACCGTTGCTGAGGAATTAGATAATACTAGGGCAAAAACAAGTTTTATTAATCTCAACCTGTTTTAGCTTTAAATTTCCTAATTTTCTTTGTATGTGCGGGTGCCAAGGTTAGTATAGACATGAAGTTCTTTTACTAATCTCCTTGTTGTGTTTTTGTAGTACATGCACCGATTGCTTCGAATCCTAGTTCCATTTCATTTGAAAATTGAAAAGATTGCTAGGAAGGCAAGATGACGTGCATGACAACAACAACAACCACAACAACAAGTTGAAGATAGTCCAAGGGAAGAAAGTGTAGGTGAAACTTTACTTGAGCAACCTTTAAAAGAAACAATGGCGGAAGAAAGAGTAAATCGGAATCCACAAGCGTTAAGGGAGTCTGCATTGCCAGATATTTTGGGAGCACAAGCACAAACAAGTATTGCAAGGCTAGCAATTAATGCTAATAACTTCGAGATTAAATGCTCTTTGATTCAAATAATCCAACAAAATCAATTTGGAGGTAATTCAATGGAGGATCCAAATGCTCATTTAACTAATTTTTCAGACATTTGTGATACAATCAAGCTTAATGGAGTAAGTGATGATGCTATGAAGTTTAAATTATTTCCATTTTCATTGAGAGATAAAGCTAAGGTATGGCTTTGATAGGTCGTAATTTTGTCATTTATTTTATAATTAATTCCCTCTTATTATCTTACCAAATGTACGTTAATTGGTGGAGTCTACTCACTTTTGGAAATTTGTACTGATCACAGGGAGTTGGAACAAAATGTGCTGAAACGGTGCAAATTTCTCACTACAATTGCCGTTTGGCATGGTAGCGTCAACTCAGGGCGAACGTGTTCAAGAAATTCGGGAAAGATGCACGATACTAAACTACCAATTGGAAGTGCAACATGGGGCCGCAAATATTCCATTAGTTGATTATTTGATTTGAATTGACAATAGTAGTTTAGCAAGAATAGGAAACTTCCCAATTAGCAGATTTTCCTTTCTTTGTGGTTGTAGCTGAGTAGGGTAGGTAGAAATCAATGAAGACTAGAATTACTATTCTAGAACGGGGAAACTTAGCTTTTGGAAAAAAAAAAGGCAGCCGAAACAAGCTGGGCAAAGGACGACTGGCCTTTGTTTTGTTCTTTTGATTATTCCATCGGGTGGACAATCTGAATTAAGAGACATTAGTCATTCTTTTGACTTTGTCATTTTTCTTTCTCTTATTCAATGGAACTATATCCTCTAAATTGAGGACAATGCATTCAACATATATCTCTACAATTTTACGTGGGATTTTCTCAACAGAGATGAACTAAACTTTTATTTCTAGTCAAGGAACAACGAAGGACTTGGTTCAATTTAAATCGTGAGATCGAACTGATTTTATTTTTTTCTATTATTTTTTGGTATTATTATATTTCCTATTTTATGTTCTTATGGTTGTTGTATTATTCAATTATCCTAGGCACGGATTTTAGATTAATTCAATAACTTAAAACCAATTAGAATAATTAAATCCGTAATTGTTTAATTATTCTAAATTAGTGGTAACTGGCATGATTGGATTTGTTTCAGGAAAATATATGGGCTAATTTGAAACAACCCTCGTAGCGTGTTGTTTAGTTAGAACAGGATTTCTCTAATTCGTAAGGCAATTGGAAAATTGAATCTTACGGTTGTACCTAGGGTTATTTCATAATTAGGATAATAACTAACGGTCGTACCTTGGCTATCAATAATTAAGGAGAAATTGACTGTCATCGCTTGTTTGACAGTTATAACTTGTTTATTAGTTTATAAGTGGAATTATTCTTGCATCAATGATCAATTAGGAGAACCATTTCCAAAGTTGCTTTTTGGCTAGAGCTTGTCCAATATTGTTTGAGTCTTTATAATTTGCCATTTAATTTTTATCTATTCGTTACATTTAAGTAGCATAGTTTATTGTCAGTTTTTATAAAACCCTCAATATCCTAAACTCTAGAAGGAATTAATTACACCCAATCCCTGAGAATTCGACCCTACTTACCACTAGATACAAAATTTGTATTTAATTTGAGCAGGAATTTATTATTGCATAGGCTCGACGACCTCTCAATTTTTTACGCCGTTGTCGGGAACTGGCGTTAGTTAATTAATTTTCTTTTTTGAGTTCATTTTATTTTTAATTTTCTAGCATTTTTCTGGTTTATGCCTCGCTTTTTTCGTACAGGCAAACTAATTTTCGATCCTGAAATAGAGAAGACTGCGCGTAGAACAAGAATAAAGACTAGACAACACAGAGAGGAGCAATTAGCTGCTCAAAGGCTTAATCTAGTAGTCGATCCGACAAACTCTTTCATTGACATCTCGAGTGACTCCAATCAAGAGGATGCCGCCATGGCTAATGCACGAACATTAAGGGAAATGGTTGCCTCTGATCTAAATCAGCAACTCCCATGCATTACTTTTCTGAATTTAGATAATAACACACCTTTCGAGCTGAAATTTGGTCTAATTCATATTTTACCCTTTTTTCATGGTCTTCCAGGTGAGGAGCCCTACAAGCACTTGCAGGAGTTTGACGTAGTGTGCACAAGTATGAAGCCTTCAAGAATTATTGAGGAACAGATAAAAATGTGAGCATTCCCCTTTTCTCTCAAGGATGCAGCAAAGGACTAGTTGTATTATTTACCATTGGGTAGTATCACTACTTGGGAGCAGCTGCAGAAGAAATTCTTGAAAAAATATTTTCCTGCATCTCGAGCTGCCAGTCTGAGAAAGGAGATATGCGGCATTAAACAGCACCCTGAGGAGTTTCTTTATGAGTATTGGGAGCGATTCAAGAAATTGTGCATCAAATGCTCTCAACACCAGATAAGTGAGCAGTTTCTAATTCAATACTTCTATGAGGGTTTACTTTTTCGAGACAAAAGTATTATTGATACTGCAAGTGGAGGGACATTAGTCAATAAAACTTCCAGAAAAGCGTGGAAACTAATAGAGAGGATGGCCGAGAACTCACAGCAGTTTAGCACACATGAAGATATCCTAATGCGTAACGTGAATGAAGTGGAAACCTCATCTATTCAGCAACAGCTGTCTGAACTAACATCGTTTGTTAGGCAATTGGCTGTAGGACATGCACCAAAAGGCAGGGCATATGGGATTTGTACCAATGGAGGACACCTTATGAACATATGCCCAACGCTTCAAGATGAGGATGTTGAGCAGGTAAACCTAACTGGTCACGCTCTCACACCAAGAAGGCAGCATAATCCATACTCTAACACATACAACCTAGGTTGGAGGAATCATCCGAATATTAACTATGAAGGAAATAGACAGCAGAATTTCATGCTAAATAGACAACAAGGGTATCAGCAATAGTACCAACCTCGACAGCAATCTTTCTCTTCCGATTCGAGACCTTCATTGGAGGAGTTGGTGAAACAATTATCTATAAAAACTGCTCAGCATCAGCGAAAGACGGACTCTGACATACAGGAGATACAGAATCAAATAAGTCAGATGGCAATATCAATTAACCGTTTGAAATCTCAAGGTGAAGGAAAGTTACCATCCCAACCTGACACTAAACTCCAAGAATGTGAGGGCCATTAACTTTAAGGAGTGGAAGAGAAGTGGAGGGGCCTGAACTTGTGACCCCGAAGGATAAAAATGAATATTAGATTGAGAAGAAGCTTGAGGAGGAAGGAATGAGAAGCGTAGATCCAGAGGTAATTCCTAATTCAATGATTAAAATTCGATCTAATTCGCTACTTTTTCCTAACAGGTTGAAGAAGCTGAAGAAGCAAGAGAAGGAGAAGGAACTTTTAGAGATATTTCATAAGGTGGATCAATAGAAAGAGGTTGAAGGGAGATGAAAGAGTTATAGTGGGGAAGAACGTGTCAGCAGTTTCTTCAAAGGAAACTCCCACCCAAATGTAGGGAACCAAGTATGTTCACTATCCCTTTTAGGATAGGAAGTACTTTTATTAGAAATGTCATGTTAGATTTAAGAGTATCAATTAATTTCATACCAAAATCCATATATGCTTCTTTAAATCTGGGACCGTTGAAAGAAACTGGCATTATAATTTAATTGGCTAACCGAACAAATGCATACCCTGATGAACTAATAGAAGATGTTTTAGTTAAGGTTAATGAATTGGTTTTTCCCGCTGACTTTTATGTTTTAGATATGAATGATGATTATTCCCCAAATCCATCACCTTTGCTATTAGGTAGACCCTTTTGAAGCACAAGTCAAACAAAAATTGATATTAATAAGGGCATTCTATCTATGAAGTTCGATGAAAAAATTGTTCATTTTAACATATTTGAGGTCATGAAGTATCCCTCTACTTCTAGTTCTAATTTGGTTTTTGCTATAAGTGTCATTGATCCTATGGTACAGGAAGTTTTTGAAATTGATAGCAGGGATGAGCTGGAAGTGATGTTAACCAAGCACATTGAGTTATCAACAACTCATAGTAAGGAATTAGGCGATGAATTACAAAATATGGTCGGGGCATTACAATCCTTGGCAACCACAACAACAAGGTATAGGCTTTGCATCTACTTTTATGCCTAAATCTCACCAAAGACTATTACCCTCTGTTGTGCAACCACCGATTGTAGAGTTGAAACCTTTACCAGACCATTTGAAATATGCATATCTTGGTGACAACGAGACTCTCTCGGTGATCATTTCTGCTAAGTTGTCACCAACTCAAGAGGATACGCTGATTCGAGTTCTTAAAGATCACAAACAGACGATAGGGTGGGTCATTGCGGATATTAAGGAATCAGCAAGTCTGTGTGTATGCACAGAATTAGGCTCGAAGAAGAAGCTAAGCCCGTCCGACAAGCTCAAAGAAGGTTGAACCTGCTCATAATCGAAGTAATGAAAAAAGAAATACTTAAATTGTTGGATGTAGGGATTATTTACGCTACATCAGACAGCCCATAGGTAAGTCCAGTATAGGTAGTCTCGAAAAAAGCAAGGATGACTATAAAAGCTAATCAAGAGAAATAGTTGGTACCGGTACGAAAGCGGATCGGGTGGCGGCAGTACATAGACTATTGCAAGCTCAACACCGTCACGAAAAAGGATCACTTCCCTCCCCCTTTTATTGATTAAATGGTTGAACGTTTAGCATGTAGAGTTTATTACTATTTTTTGGATGATTTTTCAGGTTACTTCCAGATCACGATTGCACCAGAGGATCAGGAGAAAACTACCTTTACGTGCCCATTCGGAATCTTTGCATATAGACGAATGCCATTCGGGTTGTGTAACGCCCCTGCCACGTTCCAGAGATGTATGGTAAGTGTCTTCTTTGAATATGTGAAGACAATTATAAAGGTGTTTATGGATGACTTTAGCGTGTATGGTGATAGTTTCGATAATTGTCTTGACAATTGAAACTAATTTTAAGGTGTATAGAAACTAACCTAGTGCTCAACTGGAAAAAATGTTATTTTATAGTTGAGCAAGGAATAGTTTTAGGACATATAGTTTCATCCAGGGGCATAGAAATTGAAAAATCTAAGATAGATATTATTTCTGCTTTACATTACCCCGCAAGTGTGCGAGAAGTGCTCTTTTCTTGGACATGCAGGCTTCTATCGTAGGTTCATCAAAGACTTATCAAAAATTGGAATACCTTTATTGTAAGGCCCGAAGACAACCAATGAGACAATTAACAAGAAAGCAAGACTGCTTGGGAATAGAAGAGATAATCAATTTAAAGAACACAAACGTAACAAAAAGTAAATAAAAAGGAAAGAATTGCAAACCAATTAACTACACAACTCCTCTTGAGCTTGCAGATTAATTCAACCAATCTACTTCAAGTTGATGAATTATAATCACTCTTATGTACAAAGGAAGGTTCACCTCCTCCTTGCCCCGAACTCCACTCGGTCAAGTTAGGACGTTTTACTATCCCTCAGGACAACCCTCACAGAGCTACACTCATGAAGTATTCACTCACAAATGAAAAGTTTACAATGAATCTCACACCACTAAGACTACAAATCTTCTTTTAAGAGTATTTTCTCACTAAAATCACTCTAGATCTTTTGTATCTTCAGTGTGTCAAAGTTGTTTGCAGTATCTGACCAACCACTATTCATATAGGATCAAGAAAGTGCCACATTAATGCTTCCAACGGATAGAAAGTAGCTGAAGAGTCAACTAGCCGTTAGAGTGTCGGACGTCCGATAGCCCTGTTTTATGCGTCCGACAGCAGGCAATGAATTTAAGAGATTTTTTCCAATTCTTTCGGATGTCCGGTGCAAGCTTTTTGTGTGTCTGACAGTAAACAAAGAGATTTGAGAGATTATCTTGTTTCTATCGGACGTCCAGTAGAGACATATTCAGCGTCTGATAGTTTTTTCGACTTCGAAGGATCCTATCGGACGTCCGATACTGTCTTCTTGAGCGTCCGACAGGTTCAGCATACTCTGTCTTTTTCAAATATGCTTAATTTTTGAACCTGATTTGTTTCATTTCTGAAAAAGCCTTTGAGGAGATGTTAGCAACATCCATTTGTTTTGTAATCATCGAAAGCTAGGGACCAAGGTCAACATTCTCCCTCTTTTTGATGATGACAAAACAATTGATGGAAGAAAGAAAAAAATTGAGCATATAATCATAAGCTCCCCCTCACACAATGCATCTAAACTTATAATTTCAGAATAACTCCCCCTTACACATAGCATCCATTTCTCCCCCTTTTTGTCATCATAAGATGAGAGTAAAAATCAGCTACCAAAAACCAACAACAATAACAGAGAATCCAATAATCCAAATAAAAACAGAGAAATGACAGCAATCACAGCAAATCATCATGAGATCAGCATTATTCTTTTTTCTCTCTTTTTGACATCATACAAATTCAGTAAAAAATCAATAAAAACTCAGTTCAAAATATCAGAAACATCAAAAGAGAATTACAAAAAAGCATTATGAACAATAATCTCATCAATCTTACCAATATCTCATATTTGTTAGAGTTAGTATCATGTCTAACCATCCACATGCATTTCATGCCTTTTTTTATATTCTTTCTCACATAGCAATCACTTTTTATGTGACCTTTTTGACAACAGAAATTATACATAACCAAAGAGTTATTTATATGAACAGGTTTAATAAATCTTACTTGTCTTCTCTTATAAATAGCAAATTCGTTGGAATTAGAATTCAACCTATTCTTTTGAAAACAGACTTGTTTCTTGTGTTTAAGCAACTCATTTAGACCATCCATTCTTCTTTTCAAATCACCTTGTTCCTTTTTGAACAATTCACAAATCTTTGTTTTCTATCAAGTTCAAAGTGTAAAGCAATCTCATTCTTTTTGAAGTAATCATTTTCAACTTTCAACTTTTTATTTTGTTGAAAAAGATTTGCATTACCTCGAAACAAAAACTAATTTTCTGTTTTAACTTCTTATTTCTAGCATAGGATTCTTTCAAACTATCATGCAATTTTATAATGAAAGATTCAAGATCATTATCAGTTTCATCATCACTTTCAAATTGAGAGTTACAAGATGTTACCTCATCATCTCCAATGGCCATAAAAGCCAATTGAGCAGATTCTTTATCCTCTTCAATTTCACCATCAGAGTTGCACTCATTCCATGTGAATTGAAATTTGTTGAATCTTGGTTTTCTACCTTCTTTCTTCTTCATCATTGGACACTCACTTGCATAGTATCTAGGTTGGCCGCATTCAAAGCACTTATCAGTTTGCTTTTTGTTGAACTCTAACTTCCCTTTGTTTTTCAAGTTGTTAGACTGATTCGGGAAAGAGTTGCTAGGTCCACCTTTTCTGAATCTTCTCTTATTGGGTATTCTTTTGAAGCCTTGTGTGATGAGTGCAATATCACTATCATCACCTTCCATGTCATCTTCACTCACGGAGGCTATATTATTTTCATCTTGTGAAGCCTTCAGGGCAATATTCTTTCTCACTTTTGTGTTTTCTTCTTCCTGCACCTTCGACTTGAGTTTTAGCTCATAACAAGTCAATGAATTAATGAGAGATTCAATAGACAAGATATTTAGATCTTTGGCTTCCTCAGTGACAGTCACTTTACTCTCTCAATCTTTCAATAAAGCATTCAGAATTTTTCTGTTTTTCTCATCTAGAGAGTATTCTTTTTCCAGCACCTCCAAATCCTTAATGAGGTCATTGAATCTACAATACATCCCATCAATGTTTTCATGAGGTTGCATCTTGAAGGATTCATACTTTGTAACTAGAATGAACTTCTTTTGTTCTCTAACATTTTCACTACTTTTATGAATTTCTCTCAGTTTATCCCAAATTTCCTTGGCTGACTTGCAACCTTTGACTCTAATAGATTCATTTGAGTCTAAAGCACAATATAACACATTCATGACTTTTGCATTTAATGTGAGATGAACTCTATCCACAGCAGTCAATTCACTTCTTGTTTTTGATCTAGATTTCTGAGTATTTTCATCTATAAGAGAGGCATCATATGGACCTTCACTAATAATAAACCACAATTCAATATCAATAAATTACAAAAAAATAATCATTCTTTCTTTCCAACTCACATAATTTGACCCATTAAACATAGGTGGTCTAATGACAGAATGTCCTTCAAAAAACATAGCATTGTTGGTTGTCATCTTTACTCCAAAATCGATTGCGTTTAATCTTTAGGAGACCAAACTCTGATACCAATTGTAAGACCCGAAGACAACCAATGAGACAATTAACAAGAAAGCAAGACTGCTTGGAAGTAGAAGAGATAATCAATTTAAACAACATAAACGTAACAAAAAGTAAATAAAAAGGAAAGAATTGCAAACCAATTAACTACACAGTTTCTCTTGAGCTTGTAGATTAATTCAACCAAGCTATTTCAAGTTGATGAATTACAATCACTCTTGTGTACAAAGGAAGGTTCACCTCCTCCTTGCCCCGAACTCCACTCGGTCAAATTAGGACGTTTTACTATCCCTCAGAACAACCCTCACAGAGCTACACTCAAGAAGTATTCACTCACAAATGAAAAGCTTACAATGAATCTCACACCACTAAGACTACAAATCTTCTTTTAAGAGTATTTTCTCACTAAAATCACTCTAGATCTTTTGTATCTTCAGTGTGTCAAAATTGTTTGAAATATCTGACCAATCACTATTCATATAGGATCAAGAAAGTGCCTCATTAATGCTTCCAACGGATAGAAAGTAGCTGAAAAGTTAACTAGCCGTTGGAGTGTCGGACGTCCGATAGCCCTATTTTATGTGTCTGACAGCAGACAGTAAGTTTAAGAGATTTTTTTCAATTCTTTTGGATGTCCAGTTCAAGTTTTTTTGTCCGTCCGATAGCAAACAAAGAGATTTGAGAAATTATCTTGTTTCTATCAGATGTCCAGTAGAGACATATTCAGCGTCCGATAGTTTTGTCGACTTCGAAAGATCCTATCGGACGTCCAAAGCATGCATCCGAAGTTGTGCAATGACTATCGGACGTCCGGTACTGTCTTCTTGAACGTCCAACAAGTTCAGCATACTCTGTCTTTTTCAAATGTGCTTAATTTTTTAATCTGATTTGTTTCATTTCTGAAAAAGCCTTTGAGGAGATGTTAGCAGCATCCATTTGTTTTGTAATCATCAATAGTTAGGGACCAAGGTCAACATTTATTTAGACTGTTGCAAAAAGACGTGACGTTTGAGTTCAATGAAGATTTCAAGGAGGCATTCAACAAGTTGAAGGACCTCTTGACTTCATCCCTGATTATTCAACCTCAGGATTGGAATATTCCATTCGAGATCATGTGTGACGCAAGTGACCATGCAATGGGAGTCGTATTGGGGCAGAGAGTACGAAAAGTAGCCCATACCATCTACTATACATCAAGGGTTTTGAATGGAGCTCAATTGAATTACTCCACCTCAGAGAAGGAGCTTTTAGCAGTTGTCTTTGCTTTATAGAAATTTAGGTCGTATTTACTCGGGGCTAAAGCCGTTGCATTTTCTGATCATGTAGCTCTGAGATACCTGATGACAAAAAAAGACGCGAATCCGAGGCTAATAAGATGGATATTGCTCCTACAAGAGTTCGACCTGGAGATCAGGAATAAAAAAGGATCGGAGAATTTGGTAGCTGACCATCTAAACCGCATACTAGTTGAAGAGGAGAATGTTCCACTGAGATATACCTTCCCTGATGAACAATTATTTTTCCTAAATTCTAAATTGCCCTAATATATTGCTTTAGTTAATTACCTAGTAACTGGCAAGTTACCTGTAGATTGGCCTAAAGCGAAGAGGGACAAACCAAGGAGTGACGCAAAATACTTCATATGGGATGACCCATACATGTGGAAGCATTGTACGGATCAAAGAATATGAAGATGTGTAAGTGAAAATGAATTTCATTTGATTCTAACTTTTTGTCACTCTTTTGCATGTGGAGGTCACTTTGGATCAAAGAGGACGACTCCTAAGGTGCTAGAGAGCGGTTTCTTTTGGCCTTCACTGTTTAAAGATGCCTACATGTTCTATAAGTCTTGTGAAAGATATCAAAAGGTAGGTAGCATTTCTCGTAGAGATCAGATGTCTCAAACTCCCATGTTCTTTGTTGAAATTTTTGATGTTTGGGGGATCGACTTTATGGGTCCCTTCCCCATGTCGTTTGGTTTTTTTTTTTTATATAATATTGACAGTTATTATGTTTCCAAATGGGTGGAAGCTAAAGCCACCCGTACTAAAGATTCGAGAGCGGTTTCAGATTTTGTCAAATTCAATATTTTTATGCATTTTGGAATGTTGAGAGCCATTGTTAGTGACAGAGGGACATACTTCTGCAACAAAACGATAGCGGCATTATTTTGAAAGTATTGTGTCCTTCACAAGATGTCTACATCATATCACCCTTAGACGAATGACCAAGCCGAGGTTTCAAGTAGAGAAAGAAAATCTATCTTGAAAAAAATTGTGTTACCCGATAGGAAGGATTGGAGTCAGAAGTTGGAAGACGCACTCTGGGCCTATCAGACAGCGTATACGACACCTATAGGGATGTCTCCCTATAGATTGGTGTTTGGCAAGCCATGTCACCTGCCAGTGGAGTTTGAACACAAAGCATTCTGGACAATAAAATAGTGCAACATGGATCTAGTAGAGGCGGGTGTTCATCGGAAGTTAGAGTTACAAGAGCTAGAAGAAATCAGAAATGAAACCTATGAGAACGCAGCGATCTGTAAGGAGAAAAATAAAGCTTTGCATGATCAGCAAATTTCTAGAAAAACTTTTGTCATTGACCAGAAAATTCTTCTCTACCAATCGAACCTTATGTTATGCGTTCTCCATGGATTGGCCCTTTTATAGTTACTAATACTTTCCATCATGGTGCAGCAGAAATACAAAATTTAAAGACCGAGAAGAAGTTCATTGTCAATGGACACCATCTTAAACCCTATTATGAAGGGCTGCCAGTAGAAAAGGTAGAGATGCTGCACCTTGAAGATCCACCTCACAAGCACTAGGGGCGATTGACAATGTCTAGCCAAAGACGTTAAAGAAAGGCGCTTATTGGAAAGCAATACAATCTATTTTAGTTGTTTGTTTAATTCTGTTTAGTGGTTTCAATATGTTTTCTTAGACTTTTTCACAAATTTTTTGTTTAATTTTCCGTTTTTGATGATTAGTAGATGTCCCCCCGATATGACGTGCTCGCGTCAACAAGGCGCATGATAATATGCAATTCCTATCTTCTTCATCAGAAGAGTTCCCACCCTTATGACGTGTCCACGTCAAGTTACCTAGAAGCTTTTTCTTTGATCCTGGAGCTGACTGACTGACATGACGCACCTGCATCAATAAGGTACGCGGTAATAAGCAATTCTCGAATTCTCCATCAGAAAAGTTGTCACTCTCATGACGCGTCCGCGTCAACAGGACAGGTAACTCTTAATTCAACAGACCTTCATAATAAGGGTTCTTACCTTCATGACGTGCGCACGTCATGTTCAAGGGAGAGGTATATATATATTCGTTTAATTTTAAATTTTAATTTCAAATTTTAAATTTTAAATTAAAAAAAAAATTCATTTAATCTTGAATTTTAATTTTTAGATTTCCAAAAAAAAATTTCATTTAATCTTGAATTTTAATTTTTAATTTAAATTTTAAAAATTTAAAAAAAAACCCCGAAACCCATTTCTTTTTTTCTTTTTTCTTTCTTTTTCTTTCTTTCTTCCTTTCCTTTTCTTTCTTTCTCTTTTCCTTCTTTCTTCCTCCCCTGTTCTCCCTTTTGGCCAAAAGCCAATCACCGCCTTGATGTCCGCCGTTGCCTCACTGCTCGCTCAATCCATGCATGTCGCCGCCATTTCTCTCAGCTCGCTGCATGCCTCACACAGGCGGCCCGTCTCTCTCGGTCAAGCACCCCAGGCGTCGTTTCCACATCCTCGCGACGTCGTTCTCGTTTTCCACCAGCGCCGTCAATCTCTTCCCTTCCTTCGTTGCTGCGTGCCGCCATTGCTTCTACCCAAGACACCACCAAAGCCAACATGCACGTCTCTCTCTCTCCCCGCTGTCGCAGACCATCACCACATCGCTGCCCGCCACTGTCGCCGTCTTCGTCGAGTGCCGCACCGCCTATTTAACTGCACTACCACTTCTTGTTGTCGTCGGTGTGGAGGTACTCTACTGTCTCTGCCTTTAACTAACTCTCTGCAGTATCGAATTTCGGAGTACTATTTCTGGAATTAATTATTAGCCTTAATTGGGAATTATTTTGCTGGATTATACTAAACTATTGAATTGCTGAATTGGGAATTGATTGTTGACCAGCTGCATTACTTGGGGATTTGTTGATATTGTGATTGGAAAGACTGCACATTTAACTGTTAAATTGGGAACCACCAGTACTTATATAGAGATAAAAAACAACCTAAGAGGGGGTGAATTAGGTTATTTAAAAACTAATCAAGTTATGAGACACTTTTTTGCTCAATGTGAAATTTACCATCTTTTTCAGATGACTACTCAATGAAACAATTAGTAAGAAAGCAAGATTGCTTGGGAGTAGAAGAGATAAGCAATTAAGGTTCACAAGATAGTAAGTAATAAGGAAAGAATAGCAAACTAATTTCACTTCCAAACTCCTCTTGAGTTTGAATATCATTTTATAGAGCAAGTTTCTTCAAGTTGATCAAATACGACCAATTTTTGGGTACAAAAAAAGGATCACTTCCTCCTTACCCCAATCTATACTTGATCAAATTAGGAAGTTTTACTATCACTCTGAATAACCCTCACAAAGTTACACTATTGAAATATTTTTCTCACACAAGAAAAGCTTATACGAATTTCACATAACTAAGAGTACAAATCTTCTTTATAGAGTATTTTCTCACTAAAATTACTCTTGATCTCTTGTATTCTCAATGTGCAAAAGTTCTTTTAAAGTGGTTGATCATGCACTATTTATATAAGACCAAAAAGTGTCTCTATTAATGCTTCCAACGGATAGAACGCAGCTGAAAAGTCAACTAGCCGTTGGGAGTGTGGGACGTCCGGTGCTCCCGTTACTTGCATCCAACAGCAGGCAGTGAGTTTGAGAGATTTTCTTCAATTCTTTCGGACGTCCGGTGTCCCTGATGCTTGCGTCCAAAAGCAGACAGTGAAATTGAGAAATCTTTTTCAATTCTTTCGGATGCCCGATACCTCTAATGCTTTGAGCCCGAAATGCTGCATAGTTTATCGGATGTCCAATATCTCTGATGTATGCGTCCGAAAGAGGTCAGTGAGTTAGGTGGAATGTCTTAATTCTTTTAGACGTCCTGTGATCTTCATGCGTCTGAAATGCTGCACACTTTATCGGACATCCGATCTTGTCTTCACAAGTGTTTGATAGCTTTTAACTTCCTTTGCCTCTTTCAATTACGCTTGATCTTGAATCAGATTTGCTTCATAACTGAAAGTGTTTCTTGAAAGGATATTAGAATCATCCTATTGTTTTGTAAACATCAAAAGTTGGGGACCAAGATTGACATTTTCCCCCTTTTGATGATGACAAAACAATGGATGGAAGAGAGAAAAATTGAGCATAAACTCCCCCTCATTCATTGCATCCAAAATTTCTAAGTGTCAGGATAACTCCCTCTCAGAATAACTCCCCCTTACACATTAACCATTTACGCAACATCCCAACATCCTTTTTTCCCCTTTTTTGTCATCATAAGATGAGTTTAACAACTAACACTAATCAATGTCAACAAATATCTAATTCAATATACCAAACATGCCAGAAATGCAATCCAACAACACAAAAATAGAGAAATGATACCAGAAATCACCAATCACCAACATACCAATCATTTAGCAATCATTAACCAAAAAATAGAGAATTTATACCAAAAGAAGTACCAATCAGAGAAATACCAATAAAAATACATTAGCAAATTAACTAGAAAACATTAAAGTTAACCAATATCTGTTAGTACAGAATATTTGAAACATCAAAAGAGAAAATACAAAAGATGCATCCTAATATGAAGTGCAAATACCTAAGAGTGCCTAAATGGTGATTTTGGATGATCCAGACCTTTGTCTTGCAAGGCAAAATTGACCAGGATCCACTTCATCCTCAGTTTCCTCATCATCTTCATCACTAGTTTCAGTTGTTGGAGCCTTGCCTTTGTCTGAAGTCGAGGGATCATGAGGAGTAGGTTAAGAACTTGAGGCATGGACTTCAGGAGTGGGCTCAATTTGAGGCTCTTTCTCTTGTGGCACAGGAGTTGACTCAGTGCGTGGCTCCTTTTGGTGCACATGTTCATCCTCTTATTGGACAGGAGGTACAACCAGATTTCTTTATCCAGAAAAATGGCTTGTTGCTCAAATGTCATGGTCATCATTATACCATCTTCAAGAAGGAGGATGTGTTGTTTGAATTCCTCAAGTAAAGAGATGACTTCATGATTGGATAAGGTAGGTTGAGTCGATGACTTTTTAGGATGGATGGAAAAGGGTGAAACATACTGAGACTGATCTTTGGGAGGTCTAGGAGTAACAAGAGTTTTATGACGACTTTTGGTCCTAAATTCTAAAAAAGCCTCCTTATAGCACCAATGACCATCAAAGAATCTAATACTTTTTCTTTCAAAATACGTTTTGGAAAAGATGGACGATGTACTCTCTTTTGAAGATATTCTAGTGAAGGGAATTTTGAAATGAGCGAAGATTGGAGTTAAAAACTTTCTATAGGAGAGTTTCGTATGGCTATCAGTACTGATTTTGAGCAAAAATTTGTACATGACAAAATCAAAATTAATTCGGACCTTCTCAACAAAGTAATAGAACAAATAAAACTCCATTTTGTTGGCATCAGTCCTATGAGCTTCAGTAGGAACCAACAGGTTTGAAATTATTGTAAAAATGATCAGATTTTGACGATTGAGATCCTCCAATTTTGCCTCAGCAGGTTTGTTAAAGTATTTTTGAAAGTAGGTCATCAATTTTTCAATGTGAAAATGGTGATAAACAGTCAGAAACTCTTCATAAGAGAAAAAATTTACAATTTTACTCTTAAAATCATCTTCAATTTTTGTCTTTAAAATCATATTGACAATTTGAGGATTGAGTGCAATGTCAACATAATTGACATGAGAGACAAGATCAGTGTGAGAACTACCCTTTCTAAGGTTAGCAAAGAATTGATAAAGCATATCAGGATAATATGTGTTGGGCAAGGATAGAATGTGAGACCATTTTTGGAAATCAAAGAGTTTAAGGACTGGTTCTAGATCAAGTTTACGGAATTCAGAGGGAAGAATGGTTCTTTGAGTGATGAAACCCTTCTGTGAAATCCATTCAAACCTCTCTCTGGTATCATCATCAATGAATTTTGGCAATGCAGTTGGCTGTTCTTCAGTTTGATCAACATGTTTCTCTCTGGTAGAACATTTCCTTTTTCCACCGCGTGTCTCAGTCCCTCTAGGTAATTTCCTGGTGGAAGGCTCAACAGTTTCTTCATCTTTGAGCCTGGTGGTGCGTCCGGTACCAGCAGGGCCTCCTCTCAGTTGTACCATGATGATATACAAGATGATTTTGTTACAGAAAGTGATGAAAATTTGTATGAAATAGGCTAAGACTGTAGATTAGACTACAATGTATGCTTGCATCTTTCAAAATGGGTGAATTTTGAGTGACTAGGGTTTTAGATGAAAATTGGGATGGGTGGAATGGTTGGCAGTTAGAAGAGATTGTGAATGCCAATTAATGCGCAAAGGAGTTGAGACGGTATTGGTGAAAACAATTTCTTGGAACTTGTTTTGAGAAGAGATGAATTTAAAATTTTGAAAGTGGAGGAAAGTGAAAGGGTGCGTCCGAGACAACAGTTATTTTTGAACTAAATGAAGGAGAAGGCTTCTTTATAGCAAGCCTCTTTTGAGCGTCGGACGGCCAAACGAAGAGAAGCGTCCGACACTATCGTTCGATACAAAATTTTTCTAGAAAATGATTGAAAATACTGTCGGACGTCCGTTCATCTGGTATCGGACGTCCGATAAGGTTTGACCAGAGAATTTTTAGAGATTCTTTTCCAAAATGCCCAACTTTGTTCTCAAAGTACAAACTAATCTAATGGCAAGACTTTTGTAAGAATATCAGTAATTTGATCTTTTGAACAAACATATTGTACACAAATTTCACCCTTTTGAACAAGATCATGAATGAAATGATACTTTATGTCTATATGCTTTATTCTAGAATGTTGAATGGGATTTTTTGTCAAATTTATGTCACTTGTGTTATCACAATACATAGGCACACAGTCATACACTAATCCAAAATCATTCAAAGTATTTTTCATCCATAGCAATTGAGCCCAACATGCACCGGCGGCAACATATTCCGCTTCGATCGTAGACAAGGAGATAGCATTTTGTTTTCTACTAAACCATGATACTAAACAATTGCCAAGAAGGTGACATGTACCACTAGTTCTTTTTCTATCTATCCTACATCTACCAAAATCAGCATCTGAGAAACCACATAAGCCAAATTCATGACATTTTGGATACCAATGATCATAGTTCAAAATTCCCTTCAAATATCTAAAGATTCTTTTCACAGCAATCAAGTGAGATTCTTTTGGACAACATTGGAAACGAGCACACAAACAAACAACAAACATAATATCAGGTCTACTTGCGGTTAAATAAAGTAAACTACCAATCATACCTGTATACTACTTTTTTTCATCAATTTTTATACCTTCATCCTTGTCAAACTTGGTAGATGTGCACATAGGCGTTCCAACTTGTTTTGAATTTTTCATTCCAAATCTTTTAAGCAATTCTTTGGTGTACTTAGCTTGATTGATGAATGTACCTTCTTGAGTTTGAACCACTTGGAGCCCAAGGAAGAAGTTTAACTCTCCCATCATACTCATCTCAAACTCATTTTGCATAATAGTGGAAAAATCCTTGCACAAACACTCATAAGTAGTACTAAAGATAATATCATCAACATATATTTGTATAATTAGAAGATCATTGGAACTTTATTTAGTGAAAAGAGTGGTATCCACAATTCCCCTTTGAAAACCATTCTCAACTAAAAAATCACTTAAACGTTCATACCATACTTTTGGATCTTGTTTTAATCTATAAAAAAATTTTGAAAATTTAAACACATAATTTGGATATGTCTCATTTTCAAAATCGGAAGGTTGGTCAACATAAATCTCTTGATTAATAAAACTATTTAAGAAAGCACTTTTAACATCCATTTGAAACAATTTAAAATTCTTGAAACATGCAAATGCCAAGAACATTCTAATTGACTCTAGTCTAGTTACGGGAGCAAATGTTTTATCAAAATCTATTCTTTCTTCTTGAGCATATCCCTTAACTACAAGTCTAGCCTTATTTCTCACAACTTCACCTTTATCATTCATTTTGTTTCTAAAAATCCATTTTGTGCCAATAATAGGATGATTTTGAGGTCTTTCAACTAGTGTCCAAATCTTGTTTCTTTCAAATTGATTTAGTTCCTCTTCCATGGCTAAAATCTAGTTTTGATCTTTCAAAGTATCAACAACATTTTTAGGTTCAAAATGTGAAACTAAGGCAAAATTATCCATCAATTATTTAGATGAGGAACGAGTTCTTACTTTTTCGGATGAACCACCAATAATAATCTCCTTGGGATGATTTTGAGCAAACTTTCAATCTCTTGGAAGATCCTTAGGTGTACCAACATCCTTGTCGTTTTCTTCTGATGCTTGATTCTCTTGAGGATCATCTTCCTTTGAATTTTCTTCTAATGGAGTTTTGTCTTGATCATGAATCGTGAGTTTCTTGAGTCCTTCTTGAACCCCTACATCATCATCCTCACAATAATTCTTGAAAATATCATCATTAGATTCATCAAATATAACATGTATGGCTTCTTCTATAAGAAGAGTCCTTCTATTATAGACTTAAATCCTCTTTTATTTTCACAATAACCCAAGAAAATACCTTCATCGGATTTCTTATCAAATTTTTCAAGATGTTCCTTGATTTTTTTTGATCAAAGTATCCAAAATTTTTAATTTAGGATAAAAAATGAAAAAGTGGTACTCGTTCAGGGATGCAAAGTAGAGTTAGTCCTTTTAATATGTTTTTTTAATTAACTTTTATTCATAGAAAAGTCAAATAAAGCAGAAAAGTACAACTAACGAACCCTCCTATGAAAGCTAGGGAGCCCTAATCTATCCATACGAATATCCCCGCGAACCAGAGGGGGAAGCGTTGCAAATGAAGTAAACACGGAGTCAATGCCCTCCATTGCACCCATCTTAGCCAACCTGTCTGATGGCTTGTTTGCCTCTCTGTAACAATGCTTGACAGAGCCAAACAGTTGCCGATGTTGCATAAGCTTGTCCAGCTCCACTTGCAACCTCCAGGGACAAGCATGTTCCACCGATATGATTCGAACCAGGGATAACGAGTCCACCTCTAGATGCAGAGCCAAGTACCTCCTTGCGATGCATTGATTAACCCCATATACTAAAGCCTGTAATTCAGCATGGAGGCTCGTGGTGACGCCCAGAAAGCAAGCAAACCCAAGAAGGAAACCCCCTAAGAATCCCGCACTACTCCTTCTCCTCCACTCCGCCCTGGATTTCCAAGCAAGATGTTCCTTGATATTTAAAATAAAACATTTGCAACCAAAAACTTTGAAATATCCAACAATTGGCTTTTTATCAAAAATTAACTCATAAGAGATTTTGTTCAAAATTGGTTTTAACAAAACTCTATTCATTACATAACAAGCCGTATTTACGGTTTCGATCCAAAAATATTTTAGCAAGTTGCATTCACTTAACATGGTTCTTGCGGCTTCTCGAAGAGTTCTATTCTTTCTTTCAAGAACACCATTTTGTTGAGGAGTTCTTGCAATTGAAAATTCATGAGTAATTCCATTGTGATCACAAAATTTCGGAAAGTTACAAAATTTAAATTTGGAACCATTTTCACTTCTAATCTTAACAATTTTCAACCCAATCAGATTTTGAACTTTTGCAAATAGGGAGACAAAGTTTTTAAAGGTATCATCTTTTTGAGCAAGAAACAATACCCAAGTGTATCTAGAATAATCATCAACAATGACTAAGCAATATCTCTTACCACCCGAGTTAGCAATTTGTGTAGAGCCAAACAAATCAAGATGTAAAAGGTCCAAAGGTTTTGAAGTAGAAACATATTTTTTGGGTTTAAAAGAAACTTTGACTTGTTTTCCAAATTGACAAGCATCACAAATTTTGTCCTTTTCAAACTTGATGTTTGGCAAACCTCTAATAAGATCTTTTTTGGGAATTTTTTTTAACAAATCCATATTGAAATGACAAAATCTTTTATGCCACAAGCAAGGGTCTTTATTTGAAACTTTAAGGCATTTAAAGTTAGAGGAATCAATATTTTCAAGAATAACTACATAGATGTCATTTATTCTTTTTTCTTTAAAAATGATATTAAACTTTTAGTCAAGAACAAGACACTCATGTTTTTTGAATAAAAAAACAAATTCCTATCACATAGTTGACTAATACTTAGCAAGTTATAACTCAAATTGTCAACTAAAAAAATATTGTGAACGAAAGTTTGACCATTCTTACCAACATCTCTTACTCCAATTGTTTTGGCTTTGTTATCATCTCCAAATGTCACTTTTTCACTTGATTTTGGCTTGAGTTTGATGAATTGTGATGGATCACCGATCATGTGCCTTGAACATCTACTATCTATGAACCATTTTGATTCTTTAATGATATTCACCAAGTTCACCTACACAAAAGCTCACAAGATAATATTTGATGCCTTTTATTTTTTGGCTCCTTGAGAGTTAGTATGATGTCTAACCATCCAAATGCATTTCATGCCATTGCTCATATTCTTCCTCACATAATAATTACTTTTCATGTGACCTATTTGCCAACAAAACGTGCACATAGTCAAAGAGTTAATTGTATGGACAAGTTTAACAAACCTTACTTGTTTTCTCTTGTAAGTAGTAAACTCATTTGCACTAGAATTTAACTTCTTCTCATAAAAGCCACGATCAGGTTTTGATTCATTCCTTTTAAAAACAGTTTTGTTTCTTGTGTTGGAGTAACTCAATTAAATTATCCATTTTTCTTTTCAAATCACCTTGTTCCTTTTTGAACATTTCACAAAGTTTTATTTTTCTATCAAACTCAAAGTGTAAAATAGTCTCACTTTTTTTGAAGTAGTCAGTTTTAGCTTTCAACTTTTTGTTTTGTTGAAAAAGATTTGCATTATCTTGAAGCAAAAAGCTAATTTTCTGTTTTAACTCCTTATTTCGAGCATAGGATTCTTTCAAGCTATCATGCAATCTCTCAATAAATGATTCAATATCATTATCAGATTCATCATCACTAACAGGTTGAGAGTTGCAAGTAGTTACCTTATCATCACCAATGCCCATGAAAGCCATTTGAGCTGATTTTTCTTCCTCTTCAACATCACCATCTGAGTTGCAATCATTCCATATGATTTTAAAGTTGTTGAATTTTGGTTTTCGTTCAGCTTTTTCCTTTTTCTTCATTAGGCACTCACTCATGTAGTGTCCAAATTGGCCGCATTCAAAACATTTGTGTGAGGACTCGCAAAATTCTTCATATTTTCTTAAAAATTTCCTTTCGTTTTAAATAAATTACTTTATTATAGCTTTACTACTCATTTACTTCCTCAAATAGTTGCAATAAATCATAGAAATCAAGAGTTTCATCTTTAGTTTTATAGTTAGCGTAAATTAGGATTTTTGCTTATTTCGATAGTGTGATTAGTTGGTAAGTATGTGTATTAAATTCAGTAATTAAGAGTGAGTTTTAGATAAGAGAAAGTGTATGATTAGAAGTGATAATAATAAGTTAGTGAATCATAAGTTAAAACACTCGTACGGGCGAGTTAAGGAAATTGGTTTGAACGGACGTGTACCGTTTGCTATCGATTGAATACACCATTTGGACACTAATTTATTACTTTAATTTTCCTTGCTATTATTTCAGAAATATCAACCATTAATTAACCCTCAAAGTGCTCGAAAATTTTGACCAAGAAAAGAGGAAAAGAAGAAAAAAATTTGAGACTTAATCTTGCAGCAACACTTGGCGGTCATTCAACCAATTTTGCCAAACCAATTTCCTATCTTCTTATCTTTCTCTTAGTTTTATTTCTTCTTCATTTTCTTCTTGGTTGGCTGAGCTTGAGGAGAGAAAAAAAAGAGAGAAAATTTCAACTTCCACCTTGAATCCATCCTTGTTTGAGTGAAATTAACCAAACTAAACCGATTAAACTTCTCTTTTGGTGTTTGAAAGTTTTGTGTGGTGAAATTTTTAGAAGAGAGGGGTTTGGTTTTCACTTACAAGCAGCTTTTGGAAGGTATAATGATTGCCTTTCCTTTTTCTCTTACTTAATCTTGTTAAAGTTGGGATAGAAACTTATGTTCTTGGTTTACTATGGTTAAGTATTTAGTTTTGGATGATATTGTGAAATATTTAGCTAGTGTTTACATTTTCAGCCTTGATTATGGTTGTGTACTTAGTAATTGATGGTTTTGATGAGATAGTACTTGATAGTATTGAGCCAGGATATGAATTTGTAGAGTAGAAGTGAATTTTCAGCATTGATAGTGAATCTGCCTTGTTTTTGCACTGCATGTTCGTCCATGATAAAGGTCAAATCAGTTCTTACTGAAAACATAAAAGTTGTAGGAAATTGAGTTAACTAACTAATTGTAAAATTTCAGCTCAATTGAAGTACTGTAACTTGTGAAATGACTAAAATACCACTGACTGCCCAAACGCCCTGTTTCACAGGCAGCTTTCTATTTTGTCTGAGATTTCAAATTTTGACCTTGAAAATGCAAGAACTGGGTGTTGATGTCTTCATAGCAAATGTATCTCTCTATCTTAGCTTCGAAACGTAATAAACTTTGCCTCAATCCGATAAGTGTAGCTTCAGTTGTGACCAAAATGCCGAAAGTTGACAAACCTGCTACTTAGACATTCTTCTTTAATACTAGTTTCTAGTTTTGGTCTTGATATTGTGTTGCTAGAATTGACTTGTAATTGGATGATATTGAGCCTAGTTGAAGAGGTATTTTGTTACGCTTGCTTATGTGATGAATTTGGGCTAAGTTGAGAAAAAAAATGAAGCCATAAGTGGCTGGAAAATAGCTAAATACAAAGGGCATGCTGCTCAAATTTTTACTCAAGGGTTAGGCGAGTGAACTTGTATGACGCCCCCACTTCTCCTAAGGGCAAACCCAAGGGTATCTGCGGGACGCCTGCCCAACTCTCGCCAAGACTCGGTACAAATTCACTTCAAACTTAAGAATAACCAATCAATACTAAAAGTCGAAAATATAAAGGAAGGTCAATTGCGTAATAGTCGATCAAGTCTTACATCATAAGTGACCAAAATATCTTACAATCCCAAAATATACAGCTACCAAAAGTTGTCTAAACAAATACATTCAAAATTCTAATAAAAGGCCATCAAGTCGACCTCTCCATAATTCCTTCAATTTCAACTCCTGTTAAAGAAAACAAGTCTAACGGGGTAAGCGGATACTCGTGAGGCCAAGAAAACATGCAACAGACATAATACAAATAACAGTAGTACTTACGCAAGAATGAAAGCTATAACATTCAAGTGATTCATAATTTATAATAAAATACCCTTGAGTAGGATATAGGAGCTCTCATGAGCTACTTCCTATTTGCTTTGTTAAAATTCAATTCAATACCTCCTTATGATAACATTCCGTCACCCGATTAGGTAATCAAATCCATAGAATTTCACTTTTTCCAATTATGGTTCTGAGTCGACATGAGAGGTACCTCCCACCCAAATCGATGTAGTACATACTATCGCTCAGTAGTCGATTATACGTTTATGGTTCTGAGTCGAATGAGAGGTACCTCCCACCCGAATCGGTGTGGTACATACTATCGCTCAGTGGTCGATTATACGTTTATGGTTCTGAGTCGACATGAGAGGCATCTCCCACCCAAATCGATGTGGTACATATTATCGCTTAGTGGTCGATGAGACATCGCTCCAATCGATTTATGCTTTGCTTATAGTTCTGAGTCGAATGAGAGATACCTCCCACCCAAATCGATGTGGTACATACTATCACCCAGTAGTCGATGAGACATCGCTCCAATCGATTTAGAAAGGTTTACGGTTCTGAGACGAACCTCCCACCCGAATCGGTGTGGTACATACTATCGCTCAGAGAATCGATAATTTATTTAGGGTTTTGAGCCGACATGAGAGGTACCTCCCACCCGAATCAGTATGGTACATGCTATCGCTCAGAGACCCAATTATACGATTATAATTGTAAGGGTTCATGACATTCAGTCCAATCGACAAATACAGTTATAGGCCAATGAGCGCACTCCAATCGACAGTCATACAGTTCAATTATGAATCGAGGAGATTCACTTCAATGACATAAATAGGCATAGCATATAATGCAATTCAATTCAGGCAATTCAATTACAATTCATTTTATTGAGAACGCATTCGATAAAGTACACACTCGACTCAACAGTTATAACCCATCACTTTCATATTGAGCAATTCACATAATTTTCAAATATTTATGTACTTGACACTCACCAAATAAACAAAGAAGAAATGTCACTTGATGTTCAGGCGTCCACCGTGAAATCCTCTTGAAGGTCCTCGTGCGAGTCTAAGCAATTAATAGTGAACTATCATTTATATACCCCAATTATCACGAATGATTGTACGCTTTTACAATCCAAGAAAATCTCACGAAAGCAAGACTAAATTACTCGCGAATCAAGGCTCAAAAGTGGGATTTTAAAATACAAGAGAAATCTGGTTTTAATTTTTGAAATCAAGTGTAAAACGTTCAAGGGATATCGAGGGAAAAAGGAGAATTCGAAAAAACTCCACTTCCGTAAGTTTCAAAAATTTCAGTTTTGATAGAAGATCTTTGAAAAATCGTATCTCACTCATTACAAGTCCAAAATTGGAAAAGTTGGTACCGTTGGAAACTTCATCTAAAGTACTAAAAGTTCCTAAAATACAATTTTCCATGATTCCAAACAGAAGGTATTCAAAAATCAACTCGAAGTCGCTATTTTAGAAAGTGAAGACGGATTTGGGTTGATTTTCGACAAAGTTTGGAAATTCGGCAAAATTCACACAATGCAAACTAGCTTCTGAAATTTGGAACTCAATTAGATTTTCTATCAAAGTTTAAAACAAAACAAGCGAAACAAGAATCGGAGTTTTGAGTATCGAGAGACATCAGTCCAAATTTGGTCACATTTCGCAAACTGTTCAGTCATTTTTCAGATTTAAAGACTATCTTGGGAATATCATTTGGCCATCGATTTGGAATTAGAAATACACCAAAATTGGTACACTAAATCTTCCATGTGTGAACAACATTTCTACCAAGTTTCATGTAAAAATTCCCACGGAAAGGCAGTCGTTAAAACAACCAAAGTTCAAGAAATATTTCAAGGCTAATCCGCCTTCTCACTTTTCTTTTGGTTGCAAAAGTTTTGTGCAATGAAATTAGTTCTAAATCACTCCATTTTCGAAACCAAGAGTCCATAAACATCCACTAAGCAATTTAAAAGTAATGAACATCACAACCTTCGAAATATAACTCTCCAAATCAGATTTGACCATTCGGTCAAGAGAAAAGGAAAAGTTTTCCAGATTTGAAAGGCAGACTTTGGGACATTTGTTGGGCATCGAGAAGGACTTGGAATGACATCAAACTTGGCAGTATTATACTAACATATGAGGGCTATTCCACTAAAAAATTTTATGTATAAATAAGCACAGAAAGTTGGCTAACCAAATCACTCAAGTTTCCAAAATTTTAAGGCAAACCTGCCTTGTATATGAAAATTTCCTTTTCTAAACTTTTGACCATGGAAAAATGCCTAAAACATGCCTCGTTTATGATAATCAGGTCTAGTGAGGATTCAAAATACATTTGGTAGGTGATTTACACCAATAATTGCAAATAACATGTCCCAAACCAAGATTAGCTAAGGATCAGTCCAAAATGAAGAATTCCATCACTGAGCCAGTTCCAAACTTTGGCCACAACTCACTCAATTCAACTTGGAATTGAGCGTGGTTGGTGGCGTTGGAAAATACATTTATAACGATACAATTTCTCAGAAGAAACCATTTTCAAAATCTATCCATAACCAGCTCATTCATGAGCATCAAGTTGCAGCTCGTGTGCTGCCTTCCAGGAAGCAATGAAACAGGACAGTGAATTTCAAATGAATGGTTTGGCTTGCTCAAGTGGAACCAGGACATGTATTTTATACCAACAGAAATCTGGGAATGTCTAGTTTCCAATGCCACAAACGGCACTCAATTTCGACATCGGAGAAACAAGTTATGGCCGAAACAAGAAGACTGCCTGGGCAATCCGGGAACAAAATTCCAGTTTTCTAACCTTTTGAAATTTCAACATTTGAGTGACCAAATCAAGTTATTTTTCAATGAAACTTTTTACACAACCAGTATAACATATAAAAAACATAAACAATCCATTAGAATCTCAAAATTTTGCACAAAAGTGGTTGGACAAGGAAGGGGTAAAAGGGTCACTTTTGCTCCAAGCACCTCTTTTGATTTTCTACCAACAATACAACATTAATCCACTAATTTAAGCACTAAACCACCATTGATTTCATCATCAATCATCAAATCAGTCATTCCATCAAAAGTGGGAGTTCATAGAGCCCACACAACCAAAATCCACCGTAAACAAGACTACCCACATGCATACAAGAGTTTATACGTGAAATTCTACTTCTAAAAATCAAGATTTGAAGGTTGGATCATCACCTACTTGTGTGATGAACAAAGGCAGAATTTCGGCTCCCTTCTTGTCCAAGAAAATCGTGGATTGCACCTCTCCTTTGTAGCTTAATATGATCTCCAAGTATTAGGCTAAGTGTGTGTGAAATTTGGAAGGAATTGGATGAAGATTTTGTGAAGGAAAATGTTGAAGAACTTGAGTTGTTTTTGCCCAAGGATGGCCGGCTGCTTTGTGAGGAGGAGAGAGAGTGCTTTGGTCTAAATTTGGCTTCCTAAGGAAGCTTCATTTGTGTGGCTAGAATTGGTGCAAAAGTCAACTCTCTTTCGCGCGCGCACACGCGCGTTTCGTGCTCAATTTCTCTTGCATTTGTTTCACTAGTGCACTAAATCTCTCATGCACTTGTATTCATATTAATGTTATTCACTCTTAATTGTTCCAAAATAAGGCTCTAAAGTTCCTCAATTAAATCGCGTGTGTAAAAACGCGTATCTCCAAATTAAGCGCGATAAAGCGAAGTCTTCAAGAATTCTTATAACGATAACATCACTAACTAATAATTGAACATTTAAACATAAAAATTTCTATTTCAAGGCTAGTATACAAGTCTCCAATTTTCCAAACTTATCGTATTTTCGAATCGATTATTGATTCCAATCGCATATTCACTGTTTTCACTTAACGAGTTTTCAAAAATTAAATTTTGAAACAAATCATTTTAAAAATATAAGCAAGCCATAGTTCCATGCAATTGGGTTTAAAATGGTTGAAATAAATTATTTGGAGAAAACGGGTGGATAAATAATTAATTAAGCCATTAAAATAAGTAAAAATTCGGATCCTCACATCCTTCCCTCCTTAAGAAGAATTTCGTCCTCGAAATCCATACTCTGATTTATGAATAACCCCAAATACTTTCTCCTCCGGTGATCAATTTTCATCACTTTTAAATTCTCCCTTTTCAAAACTCACACCTATAGAACTTAACTATTCTCAGGTGCCATTAATGATCTTATTACAGGTCTAGAGGCGTGAAACAATAGTTTACATATACATATAGACCGTAAAATCAATTAAAAGTAAGGTAGATTTTCATATGCCAAAAGATCATATTGGTTACACTAAATTATAATAAGTTCTTCAAACAATTTCAAAAGAAAGGGGAACAACAAGATCAAAATGTGCTAAGTCGCAATATACATAAAAAGGATGTCATCCCCTATATAAAATATTACAACCTCTAAAAGTGCCAGTCTATACTAGGGTAGAATCACAATCCCTATTTGTCGAGTGGAGTCAGATTCACCCCTACTCGTAGAGTTTCCATTACTTGGATTTCTCTTACAATCATCAGCATTAATCACTCCTTCTGGCACTCGACTGATTTGCAGTGGATTTAGCAGGTTGTTGAGAATTTTCTTCTTTCTTAGAAGATTTAGGGTAATTCGAAAACTTATGCTTGGTACTACCGCACCTCAGACATTTTCCTTATTTTCTCTAGCACTTGGCCTCGGTATGGTTAATGTTGCCACAGTATCCACAAGTTATATGAGGAGTTACGGCTTGACTGGTTTGGGATTTTCCCTTTTGTTGACCTCACCTGCTCTGATTTCCTTTTGGCGGGGCTTTGCTTGATGGAGTTTCTCCGGATTTTTCATCCATCTTCACTCCTCCAACCTCTTTTTTCATATTAAGGGGTTGGGTAGACTTCTCGCATGGTTTAGGGATATCACTTGGGTTACCCCTCTTTCTAGCGTGAAAAGTCTTAGATTGAGACTTAGCATTTTCTACCCTTTGTGCCTTATCCAAGGCATCCGTAAAAGTGGTAATCTGGGCAGCTGTTAGGGATTCTTGAATTTCTACATTTAATCCCTGAATAAACCTCCTTATCCTTTTCTGTTCGGTGAGTACAAACTCAGGGGCAAATTTGAAAAGTTTGGTGAATCGCTCTTCATACTCGGCCACACTTAATAACACTTGTTTCAACTTAACAAAGTAGTCCTCCCTCTTTTCTTGTATAATTGGTGGGAGAAACTTGACATTAAACTCCCTCTCAAAATTTACCCAAGTCCAAGAGATTTGTTCTCTTTCCTACTTTGCAATAACAACATTCCACCACGAGCGTACCGCCCCTTCAAATTGAAAAAAGGGCAAAATTCACTTGCTTTTTCTCGGTATAATCTAAAGCAGCAAAAATATCAACCATCCTTTCAAACCAATTTTCTGCTACCTCGGGATCAGACCCTCCATGGAACTTAGGTGAAGCGAATTTCAAGAATCGCTCTAGGGCTCTATCCTCGCCCCTCTCTTGGTTCCTAGGTTAGTTATTGGTTCAGGTCCCTGGCTTTCAGTTAAGCGCTCAAGAATATCTGTCATGCGATTAATGGCCGTAGCCACTTGGTCACCCTCTTTGTTTCTAGGATTTTGGTTTGGTCCAGTCGCGGACCCCTTACCTCTCTCGAGAGTGTGGAGTTGCCGAAGCCCACTCCCACGCCCACGCCCCTGTCCACGTCCTCGCCTATTCATTTAGCAAGTTTCTAAACGCATAATAGAAGTAGAAAGTATAAGCATGTGAATCAAAACATGGCTATTTGTATAAGTTAGAAATCATGTCACATGTCAATGTGCATACAATGAGTTAGTAGTATCAAATACAGGTTATAGGCAACTAAGTGCCACAAATATAGTACTTGCAGGCAAAATACAAAAGGCCTCACGGCGAGCACCACCCTTACTATACTAGGCAGGATCAAAAGAAAAACCATAAGCCTAGTTAGGGACAAAACTAGAATAATCCATGATACCAAGCCACATCATTCAAATGGTTATAACTCCAAATTGCATCCAAAAGCTTGAACTACTTCCTAAATTCTCAGCCTCCTCGCTAGATTCAAGGTGAAAGTTCTTGTACAATCTAGGGTAATAAGTCAAACCAAACGGAATACAAAGATGTCTCATTTTCAAGTTCAAAGTGGAGCCCAAAATTGTTCAAATGGTTCAACTTTTCTTTCGGAATATTCGACAAGCAAAAGAGTGGGGAAAGCAATGCTTCTAACCCTTAAACTCACTAGATGGCTATTTAGATTTTCTAATCTTGACCCACCTCCAATCTAACTTGAAGAGTAAAGTCTTATAGTATTTTGCGAGCAAAATGGTGCTACAACCTCAAGCACCAAAATCCGTTGCACTTAATACACAATCAAATCCCACGGTCCGGCATCCTAAACTTTTAGGCCTAGGATACACTACAAAGATCTAAAGCCTAAGCTCTGATACCAACTGTGACGCCCCCACTTCTCCCAAGGGCAAATCCAAGGGTATCTACGAGACGCCTGCCCAACTCTCGCCACAAATTCACTTCAAACTTAAGAATAACCAATCAATACTAAAAGTCGAAAATATAAAGGAAGGTCAATTGCTTAATAGTCGATCAAGTTTTACTCATAAGTGACCAAAATATCTTACAATCCCAAAATATACAGCTTCCAAAAGTTGTCTAAACAAATACAATCAAAATTCTAATAAAAGGCCATCAAGTCGACCTCTTCATAATTCCTTCCATTTCAGCTCCTGTTAAAGAAAGCAAGTCTAACGGAGTGAGGGGATGCTCGTGAGGCCAAGAAAACATGCAACGGACATAATACAAATAACAGTAGCACTTACGCAAGAATGAAAGCTATAACATTCAAGTGATTCATAATTTATAATAAAATACCCTTGAGTAGGATATAGGAGCTCTCATGAGCTACATCTATTTGCTTTGTCAAAGTTCAATTCAGTACCTCCTTATGATAACATTCCGTCATGCGATTAGGTAATCAAATCCGTAGAATTTCACTTTTTTCAATTATGATTCTGATTCGACATGAGAGGTACCTCCCACCCGAATCGGTGTGGTACATACTATCGCTCAGTAGTCGATTATACGTTTATGATTCTGAATCGAATGAGAGATACCTCCCACCCGAATCGGTGTAGTACATACTATCGCTCAGTGGTCGATTATATATTTATAGTTCTGAGTCGACATGAGAGGTACCTCCCACCCAAATCTGTGTGGTACATACTATCGGTCAGTGGTCGATGAGACATCGCTCCAATCAACTTATGCTTTGTTTATAGTTCTGAGTCGAGTGAGAGGTACCTCCCATCCAAATCGGTGTGGTACATATTATCGCCCAATAGTCGATGAGACATCGTTCCAATCGACTTAGAAAGGTTTACGGTTCTGAGACGACATGAGAGGTACCTCCCACCCGAATCGGTGTAGTACATACTATCGCTCAGAGAACCGATCATTTATTTAGGGTTTTGAGCCGACATGAGAGGTACCTCCCACCAAAATCGGTGTGGTACATGCTATCACTCACAGACCCGATTATACGATTATAATTGTAAGGGTTCATGACATTCAGTACAATCGACAAATATCGTTATAGGCCAATGAGCGCACTCTAATCGGCAGTCATACAGTTCAATTATGAATCGAGGAGATTCACTCCAACGACATATACAGCCATAGCATATAATGCAATTCAATTCAGGCAATTCAATTACAATTCATTTTATTGAGAACGCATTCGATAAAATACACACTCGACTCAGCAGTTATCACCTATCACTTTCATATTGAGCAATTCACATAATTTCCAAATATTTATGTACTTGATACTCACCAAATAAACAAAGAAGAAATGTCACTTGACTTTCAGGCGTCCACCGTGGAATCCTCTTGAAGATCCTCATGCGAGCCTAAGCAATTAATAGTGAACTATCATTTATATATCCCAATTATCACGAATGATTGTACGTTTGTACAATCCAAGAAAATCTCACGAAAGCGAGCCTAAATTACTCGTGAATCAAGACTCAAAAGTGGGATTTTAAAATACAAGAGAAATCTGATTTTCATTTTTGAAATCAAGTGTAAAACGTTCAAGGGATATCGAGAAAAAAAGGAGAATTCGAAAAAACTCCACTTCCGTAAGTTTCGAAAATTTTAGTTTTGATACAAGATCTTCGAAAAATCGTATCTCACTCATTACAAGTTCAAAATTGGAAAAGTTGATACCGTTGAAAACTTCTTCTAAAGTACTAAAAGTTTCTAGAATACAATTTTCCATGATTCCAAATGGAAGGTATTCAAAATCGACTCGAAGTCGCTGTTTTGGAAAGTCAAGACAGATTTGGGTTGATTTTCGACAAAGTTTGAAAATTCGGCAAAATTCACACAATGCAAACTAGCTTCTAAAATTTGGAACCCAATTAGCGTTGCAATCAAAGTTTAAAACTAAATAAGCAAAACAAGAATCGGAGTTTTGAGTATCGAGAGACATCAGTCCAAAGTTGGTCACATTTCGCAAACTGTTCAGTCATTTTCAAGATTTAAAGACTATCTGGGGAATATCATTTGGCCATCGATTTAGCATTAGAAATGCACCAAAATTGGTACACTAAATCTTCCTTGTGTGAAAAAAATTTGTACCAAGTTTCATGTAAAAATTCCCACGGAAAGGCAGTCGTTAAAACAACCAAAGTTCAAGAAATATTTCAAGGCTAATCCGCCTTCTCACTTTTCTTTTACTTGCAAAAGTTTTGTGCAATGAAATTAGTTCTAAATCACTCCATTTTCGAAACCAAGAGTCTATAAACATCCACTAAGCAATTTAAAAGTAATGAACATCACAGCCTTCGAAATATAACTCCCCAAATCAGATTTGACCATTCGGTCAAGAGAAAAGGAAAAGTTTTCCAGATTTGAAAAGCAGACTTTGGGACATCTGTTGGGCATCGAGAAGGACTTGGAATGACATCAAACTTGGAAGTATTATACTACCATATGAGGGCTATTCCACTAAAAAATTTCATGGATAAATAAGCACGGGAAGTTGGTTAACCAAATCACTCAAGTTTCCAAAATTTTAAGGCAAAGCTGCCTTGTATATGAAAATTTTCTTTTCTAAACTTTTGACCAAGGAAAAATGCCTAAAACATTCCTCGTTTATGATAATCAGGTCTAGTGAGGATTCAAAATACATTTGGTAGGTGATTTACACCAATAATTTCAAATAACAAGTCCCAAACCAAGATTAGCTAAGAATCAGTCCAAAATAAAGAATTCCATCACTGAGCCAGTTCCAAACTTTGGCCACAACTCACTCAATTCAACTTGGAATTGAGCGTGGTTGGTGGTATTGGAAAATACATTTATAACGCTACAATTTCTCAGAAGAAACTATTTTCAAAATCTGCCTATAACCAGCTCATTCGTGAGCATCAAGTTGCAGCTCATGTGCTGCCGTCCAGGAAGCAATGAAACAGGACAGTGGATTTCAAATGAATGGTTTGGCTTGCTCAAGTGGAACCAGGACATGCAGTTTATACCAACGGAAATCTGGGAATGTCTAATTTCCAATTCTGCAAAAGGCACTCTATTTTTACATTGGAGCAACAAGTTATGGCCGAAACAAGAAGATTGCCTGGGCAATCCGGGAACAAAATTCCAGTTTTCTAACCTTTCGAAATTTCAACATTTGAATGACCGAATCATGTTATTTTTCAATGAAACTTTTTACACAACCAGTATAACATGTAAACAACATAAACAACCCATTAGAATCTCAAAATTTTGCACAAAAGTGGTCAGACAAAGCAGGGGTAAACGGTCATTTTTGCTCCAAGCACCTCTTTTGATTTTCTACCAACAATACAACATTAATCCACTAATTTAAGCACTAAACCACCATTAATTTCATCATCAATCATCAAATCAGTCCTTCCATCAAAAGTGGGAGTTCATAAAGCCCACACAACAAAAATCCACCATAAACAAGACTACTCACATGCATACAAGAGTTTATACGTGAAATTCTGCTTCCAAAAATCAAGATTTGAAGGTTGGATCATCACCTACTTGTGTGATGAACAAAGGCAGAATTTCGGCTCCCTCCTTGTCCAAGAAAATCATGGATTGCAGCTCTCCTTTGTACCTTAATATGATATCCAAGTATTAGGCTAAGTGTGTGTGAAATTTGGTAGGAATTGGATGAAGATTTTGTGAAAGAAAATTTTGAAGAACTTGAGTTGTTTTTGCACAAGGATGGCAGTCTGCTTTGTGAGGAGGAGAGAGAGTGCTTTGGTCTAAATTTGGCTTCCCAATGAAGCTTCATTTGTGTGGCTAGAATTGGTGCAAAAATAAACTCTCTCTCGCGCGCGCACGCGCACGTTTCGTGCTCAATTCCTCTTGCATTTGTTTCACTAGTGCACTAAACCTCTCATGCACTTGTATTCATATTAATATTATTCACTCTTAATTGTCCCAAAATAAGGGTCTAAAGTCCCTCAATTAAATTGCGCGTGTAAAAACGCGTATCTCCAAATTAAGCGCGATAAAGCGAAGTCTTCAAGAATTCTTATAACGATAGTATCACTAACTAATAATTGAACATTTAAACATAAAAATTTCTATTTCAAGACTAGTATACAAGTCTCCAATTTTTCAAACTTATCGTATTCTCGAATCGATTATTGATTCCAATTGCATATTCACTATTTTCGCTTAACGAGTTTTCAAAAATTAAGTTTTGAAACAAGTCATTTGAAAAATATAAGCAAGTCATAGTTCCATGCAATTGGGTTTAAAATGGTTGAAATAAATTATTTGGGGAAAATGGGTGGATAAATAATTAATTAAATCATTAAAATAAGATTAATATAATTTAAAATTCGGGTCGTCACAACTTGAGACTTGAGCAACGACTCGAGGTTGAGGCAAATTTCGATTGTTTATGGTATTCGAGTTTTCTTTAATAAGAGGTACATAAGCTAAACATTTTGCCAAAACTCGTACCCTTTAAAAAGTGAAAGTAGCGACCCTTAAACATACGATTTTCTCGATTTTTCATACCAAGTGTGACTTCCAAAGTATGAATCACTTCTTTATCGAAACTAAAAGAGCGAGCATGAATTTTTAAGAGTTTGAGAAGTCATATGACTACTATTTAAACAAGTTTCAGTTACTTGATCTTCTTAAAGCGAAACTCCTATGTTTCGAACCCTAGTGAATTTTAAACTCTTAAATGATATTTTATCACAGATTTGGACTCCAATCAAGGAGTTGTACTTGAACGTGAGTTTGACAAGCACTAAATCTTTGGTGAGTGCTTCTAAGTACATGATTGAACATGATACTTGATTTAAATATTTGATATTTGATTGGTTTGGTCGGGCAAGGGTGTACTTTATCGCACTTACTCTAATGTGATATATACTTGTTTATTGTTGCAATTGACTTGATATACTTGTGTATGATGTGCGCACTCTCTGAAATTCCAGAAATCCTGTAACTAGTTACTCGAGTCAAGCCGACAAGGGCTTGATCTATTGGGTAACGAACTCTAAGTCTCTTGTTTTGTCGAGTGGAGTGATACCTTCTCGACTAATTAGTATGCTCGAGTATTACCACCTGTATTTGTTTAGGATTAGTGTGCTCAAGTATTACCACCCGTATTTGATTTAAATACTTGATATTTGATTGGTTTGGTTGGGTAAGGGTGTACTTTATCGCACTTATCCTAATGTGATATATACTTGTTTATTGTTACAATTGACTTGATATACTTGTGTATGATGTGTGCACTCTCTGAAATTCCAGAAATCCTGTAGCTAGTTACTCGAGTCGAGCCGACAAGGGCTTGATCTATTGGGTAACGAACTCTGAGTCTCTTGTTTTGTCGAGTGGAGTGATACCTTCTCGACTAATTAGTATGCTCGAGTATCACCACCCGCATTTGTTTAGGATTTTGGGCCCAGTAGGGGGTTTGGATGGTGGATAGAGATTGTGACTAAGTGGTCCTCTACTCAACTAATGGCTTTACTTGAAAGTTGACGGAGTGTCAACTATTACTTGATCAAACTCTGGTGAAGCAACGGGAACTTGGCTCCTGAGAGCCATCCGCATCCCTATACTTTGAAATGATTATTACTTATCGGGTTATTGTTTCCTTTTAAAAACTTTACACTCTCTCATTTTGAGATTTGCTACTTGAAGTGTTATTGTTCACTTTTATGAACTTGTTATGCTCGCTTGCAATTTTGATACTTGTACTTTTAAATAATGGTTAACTTGCTATTTGGAATCTTATTGAGTTTTAGCTCACTCTATTCCGTTAAATTTGTTTTCCTTACAGAGAGAATGAGCTAGGGCGTGAGACTGATACAGGCTAGCTAGTCTAGTTTTTGAACTTTTGCGATTGTACTCGCACTAGTGCTCAGTTAGGGTTGAATGTATCTAGAATTCATATCTTTTGTCCTGTTTGAGATTGTATGAATGTTTGAGATAGAATGAATGTATTTGTATGTTCCAAATTTGGGAACTGTTATATCATTTATTCTTGAGGTCATAACGTATTTTGTTTGAAGTGAGTAAGTGAGTCCTGGCGAGAAACGAACAGACGGTCCGTTAAACCCTGGGGTATATGTGACACCCCCACTTCTCCTAAGGGCGAACTCGAGGTTATCGGCGGGACGCCTGCCTAACTCGCACTAGGACTCGATTCCAAAAATGATAAAATAAATTTCACGCTAAAAGAAACTTCGATATACACCAATACTTCTTCAAAAGTTAGATAAACTTTTACATCAAGCCATCCACACCACTAGTACTAGAAAGTAAACCCTAAGAAAGCTGATAACTACAACCACCACAACATACACATACATCGTACTGGTCAGCTTATAATAGGTACAAAGTCAACTATTCTATAACTAAAAGTTTATACACCTTCCCGAGCGATCCCCGCGTCGGTCCCCTGCTAAGAAAAACAAATGGAAAGGGGTAAACTATATGCTTAGTGAATAATCAGGGGTACAAATGTAAACGCACATCCAAATCGACAAGTAAATCAGGATATTTCACATCAATAACAGAAAAGTAACATCACAATGGTAGGATACAGGTGGCTCCAAAGCCAGTTCAATTTCCTGAGCTTGAACGCTTGTTGACACTCCATCAACCAAAGTACTCATAGACCGTAGACTCCACTTAACTTTCCCCGTTCACCTTATCAACTCCCGCTGGCCAGTCAACAGCACACAGCAGTTCGAGCGAAACAAAATAACTTAGTTTTAATCAAAGTTTTAACAAAGAACTAAATCCCAAGGTTAGCATGGAACTAACTTCAACCAAACCCCGGCTGGCTCGAATAGTTCGTCTACCCTTGGAACCAGGATAGAACCAAGCATTGAGATATCCGATCTCTCAATAGATGATATCTCTCAACAAAGTACACAACAAAGTACTTACCCCAAACAGCACACAGCAAAAGGGGTTCAATTCAAGTCATGTAATCACCCCCATCAGCACTCAACAAAAGGGTGATACACAACATAAGGCATGTATTCTCACATACGAAATCAAAACAAAGGATGGGTTTAGATCGAGTGAGATAAAGTACACCCTCACCTAAGTACCCATTTAACATATACAAAGCACTTTAACAATGTCACATCAATAAACAATCCAATTACTCACTGGATAAAGCTTGGCACGAAAAATGATACAGTTCACTGAGCTTGACCATCACCGTCAAAAGCCTTACAGTCCGTATTGACAAATTATATACACACATAAGTGAAATGGCTATACAATAGCAGTTTATAACTTAAACGATCGAAAACGGTCAACAATAATAAAAAACGATCAAAACAATATTAAGGCCAAAAAAATGTCGAAATCGGTCGAAACGGCCGAAATGGTAACAAAGTAACAAAAATAGTCCTAAATGGTCCAAAACGGCAAAAACGGTTGAGAAATGCACGTACACGTGCGCGAAAATGAAAACGGTCGTGCGTTCGCACCCAAAGACGCAAACGGACATTTCACAGTTTTGGCACCTTTTACGGTTTTGATTATAATAGAAGCTGTGGTCATTGGTTTAAGGTGTACAAGATGCTGTTTCGAAGCTAAGGCAAAGGCCTACAACTTTGGTGAAGACCACTCAGTCCCGTTCGTAGTGTATCTAGGTCAAAATTTCAAATTACATAACTAAAATCTCACATTCTGGCTAGTTAACCGCACTATATGTAACCGACAATAACATAGGCCACCGAAGTCCAATTAAGGTTTTGTCATAGCCATTGGAAAGCTAAGACATAGAACTACAACTTCTGTGTTTTGACCAAAGGCTAATTTAGTACGGATCAGGGTGAAAAAAATGCGGACAGATTGGTGAAATGTCAAAACTGTCCACAGAGCTCTACCTATGGCAGTCAGGGGTATTTTTGTCTTTTCATGAGTTATAGAGCTCGGATTGAGTTGAAAGTTTGTAAGAAACTATAAAATATAATTTCCTACAAATTTCATGTTTTGTGCTAAGCCTAATTCGGCCTCCATCATGGTCAAACAGGACCGGGCAGAACAAGGTATCTTCAAAATCGAAAACTGGAATTCATGCAGTCCAATGCTAATTTTCTTATTTCTGACTTGATTCACTACCTCAACTTCCTATACAAGATTATAACTATCATATACCATCTAACCAACAAGAAATACAGTTGAAAACCTTAACCCTAACTCAAGAACATGCACCATATCCATCCAAACTATTGAAATAACTATCATTAACCAAAAATTTAAGGTGCTATACCAACTTAAGCAAGATTAAAAGTAAGAAAATGGTAAACCAGCATTATTACCTTACTAAAGCTGCTTTCAAGAGTAACCCTAGCTTTCCCTTCCAAACTTTTACCAACACACAACTACCTAAGCACTCAAAGGAAGATTTAATCGGTTTAGTTTCTTGATTTTCACTCAAATGAAGCTAAACTCTAAGATACAACTGGAGTTTCTTCTCTCTTTTTGCTGCTTCAAGTTTTGGCCACCATAGCTGAAAATGAAGAGGAAATGAAGACCAAGAAAGGTTATAAGGCTGAGTCTTCATTTGGGTCAAAGATGCAAGGATTGTTGCCACTTGTCTCCACCAAATTACATCTCAAAATTTTTCTTCTTTTCTCTTGTTTTTAAAGTCAAAATTTTCGGCCCTCTTGATTAGCTTTAGAGCTAATATTTAAGCTCTAATATCAATGAGATTAACTTGATAAAAATGGTGGTCAAATGGTGGGTTCAATCGGTAGCCCACGATAGCGAACGATACCCGTCGGTTCAAACCGATTTTCCTTAAATTGCATATACTAGGGTTTTCACTTATAATTCACTAACTTATTATTATCTCTTCTAATCACACACTTAATATCATCTAAAGCGCACTCTTAATCACCAAATTTGATCCACTCTCCGTACCGGATAGTCACAGTACGGATAAGCGTAAAAATCTTAGTTTACCTTAACGATGAATGCAAAAGGGAAAACTCTTAATTATATTCTTTATTCTAAACATTAGGCATGTAAATGAGTAATATAGCTATTATAAGGGAATAAATGTCAAATAAAAAGGAATTTTAAGAAAATATGAGGGATTTTACAATTCCAGTGATTACAATTAGGGTTTCGATTTAAAATGAGAGATTTAAAAAAATCGGTTAGTCACAAGTAAACTAGGGTTTTTTATTAGACTTTAGGATTTCTAGAATTTAGAGTTTCTCATTTTTAAAACAAAACAATGTTTTAAATAAAGAAATCGTAATATTCTCTTTAAGACTAAACAACAATAGTATCCTAAAAGTTGGGGTATCACAATCTCCCCTCCTTCAAAGAATTTCGTCATCGAAATTGCAATCAACGAGCTAAGGGTTGGAATACTCGAATACCTCATTAACGAGTTCATCAGTAGTGGTAAAGATTATCTCAAGAATTGATCACTCTATGTATTTCAATCCATGAACCAGCCGTATAGTCCTTATCTCAAAGTCTCAATGGTCTTTATTCCCAATGAACTTCAAATGTCTTGTGGATCGGCCTTAATAGTAGTAATCTTTTAAAACGAATAGAAGAAATCTCAATACGATGGAAGATAGGGGGTACCTTCGATGATTGCCATTGGGTCGGTCCTCTCTTGATGTCCCATTGCATAGGTCCTTGCCGGCACTTTCGGTCGATTACCGGTGGCATTGGTCGGCTTAGACGTGTTCCCTTCTGCCCTTGGCAAATTTCCTTCTTTTGGCAAGTGAGAGCACTGAGCAATCAGGTGCTCAGCACTACCACATCGATAGCATTTTCGAATTTGTCCTTTCATCTAACAATTATCTTCCATGTGGTTAGCAGCCCCACAAAATCCACATGCCATTCTAGGTCCGGATGTCAGACCTTCTCGTGAGGTACCCCTTTGGGTCTCTCTCCCTACCTAACTTTTCTCAACATTTCCTTGGTTTGGGATCCCTGTGGATCGTGGACCACTTATTCCTCGGCTCATCTTAGATGGTGGCTCGTTCCTCGAGCATTGTCCATCAATATAAATACTTGTATCCGGTTGTCTTCTTTTCTTATCATGAAAGGCCTTTACTTGACTCTTAGTACTTTCAATTCTTTGTGCCTTTTCAATCGCTTGACTATAAGTCTCCAATTGAGCAGCTGCCAGTGCCTCTTCAATCTCCACATTCAAACCCTGGACAAACAGACGAATTCTCCTTTGGTCTATCAGCACTAACTCTGGGGCAAAACAAGAGAGTTTGGTAAACTGTGTCTCGTACTCCGCCACACTCATAGTCCCTTGACGTAGTCGTATGAGCTCATCCTCTTGCCTTACTTGAACAAGTGGCGGTAGGTACTTCTCATTAAACTCACGAGTGAAATTAACCCATGTCCATGGGGTTTGTTCTCTATCCCACTTGACACGGATTACATTCCACCAGGCACGAGCCGCTCCCTCAAATTGAAAAACGGTGAAAGTTATCTGCCTTTCCTCCGGATATCCTAACGCAGCAAAAATATCTAACATTCGCTCCAACCAACTCTCCGCTATATCAGGGCTACGTCTACCCAAAAATTTTGGCGGTAGAAATGTCTGGAACCGTTCTAAGGCACGGTCCTCTCCCTCATAATTTTCAGGATACTGTATTTGGTCTTGACCCTGTTGGTTGACCATTCGTTCTAATAAATCAGCCATTCGCTATATGGCTGTAGCTACTTGGGTTTCGCCTTGTATATTCGCATTTTCATTGGTTACCCCTTCGGTTTCTTGTCCTCGTACTCGTCCTCGTCCTCTACCCCCACCACGAGTCTCCATTTGATTGTTTTATAGCTTCTATAATTGGGACAAAATATGGTACGAAATCATCAAAGTGTTGAAAAGTTATAAAATGCACGAAATAATCAAAAAATCAAAATATGTACATATATATACAAGTCACGCAAAAAATATACACATATCAGTTCACAATTGTAGCTAATATCCAGCCAGTACAAAACATGTTCGTTCATGAGCACACCGGCTCAAAAACAAATCAACAAAGCAACTCAGAGTAACGGCCCTAGCGGAAATCCCCTACGGAGCCTATAGAGTCTATCGCATCCATCGGCCCCGCTCCGCCAACTCTAGGTGGCGCCTCGGTAGTTATATCTAAGAAAACCTCATAGCCTAGCATAATACCCCGAACTCTCTCTCTTATCTGCTCCTTTAAAGCGAAGAGGTGGCTGTGGGTCTCCTCGAGCTAACGACCAAGGGTATGCGTCCGCTCTTTCTCAACTCGTAACCCCATTTCGAGGTCACGCAGGCGCATAGCCTGTGCATGACTCACCTCTCTGGCCTCATCCAACTGTGCCCTCAAAGTGTTGATCGTCCTACCTAGGTGACGACGCTCGTCATCTATGGCCATAACCACCTCATCAGGGTATCCATACGTACATCGACACTCACACGATCAACTCATCTGGCCAAAGGGAGAATATAGCCTATAGGGTTCCCTGACCATCCTCTGGTATCTGAGTACTCATCGGCGTACCACCCAGTTCACCGGACCGTCCACACTTGTAGCTCGTACTCTGGCACCGCTAGGTCCACCGGTATCGCTAGATCCATCAGCCTCCATACCTACATAACAAAATATCATTTAATCAGTTCTCCGGCATTTCATCTTAAGAGATACGATTGAACTTAGAGACAATCGAATACTTATATGTTCTATAACACCTTTCCTAACTATCCAAGTCCTCTAACCTAGATGCTCTGATACCACTTGTGACGCCCCCACTTCTCCCAAGGGCGAACCCGATGGTATCGGCGGGACGCCTGTCTAGTTCGCGCCAGGAATCAATTCCAAAAACGATAAAATAAATTTCACGCTAAAAGAAAGTTCTATATACATCAATACTTCTTCAAAAGTTAGATAAACTTTTACATCAAGCCATCCACACCACTAGTACCAGAAAGTAAACCCTAGAAAAATTGATAACTACAACCACCACAACATACACATACATCGTACCGGTCAGCTTATAACAGGTATAAAGTCAACTATTCTATAACTAAAAGTCTATACATCTTCCCGAACGATCCCCGCGTAGGTCCCCTGCTAAGGAAAACAAATGGAAAGGGGTAAGTTATATGCTTAGTGAATAATCAGGGGTACAAATGTAAACGCATTTCCAAATAGACAAGTAAATTAGGATATTTCACATCAATAACAGAAAGGTAACATCACAATGGTAGGATACAGGTGGCTCCAAAGCCAGTTCAATTCCCCCAGCTTGAACGCCTGTTGACACTCCATCAACCAAAGTACTCATAAATCGTAGACTCCACTTAACTTTCCCCGTTCACCTTATCAACCTCCGCTGGCCAGTCAACAGCACACAGCAGCTCGAGCGAAATAAAATAACTTAGCTTTAATCAAAGCTTTCACAAAGAACTAAATCTCAAGGTTAGCATGAACTAACTTCGACCAAACCCCGGCTGGCTCGAATAGTTCGTTTACCCCTGGAATCGGGTTGGAACCAAGCCCTGAGATATCCGATCTCTCAATAGATGATATCTCTCAACAAAGTACATAACAAAGTGCTTACCCCAAACATCGCACAGCAAAAGTGGTTCAATTCAAGTCATGTAATTACCTTCATCAGCACTCAGCAAAAGGGTGATACGCAACATAAGGCATGTATTCTCACATATGAAATCAAAACAAAAGATGAGCTTAGATCGAGTGAGATAAAGTACACCCTCGTCTAAGTACCCATTTAACATATACAAAACACTTTAACAATGTCACATCAATAAACAACCCAATTACTCACTTGATAAAGCTTGGCACAAAAAATGATACAGTTCACTGAGTTTGATCGTCACCGTCAAAAGGCTCACAGTCTGTATTGACAAATTATATATACACACAAGTGAAACAGCTAATTCAGTACAGATCAGGGTGAAAAAAATGCGGTCAAATTGGTGAAATGTCAAAATTGTCCACAGAGCTCTACCTATGGCAGTCAGGGGTATTTTTGTCTTTTCTTGGGTATTTTTGTCTTTTCATGAGCTACAGTGTTCGGATTGAGTTGAAAGTTTGTAGGAAACTATAAAACATCATTCCCTACAACTTTCATGTTTTGTGCTAAGCCTAATCCGGCCTCCATCATGGTCAAACAGGACCGGGCAGAACAGGGTATCTTCAAAACCGAAAACTGGAATTCATGCAGTTCAATGCTAATTTTCTTATTTCTGGCTTGATTCGCTATCTCAACTTCCTATACAAGATTATAACTATCATATACCATCTAACCAACAAGAAATACAGTTGAAAACCTCAACCCTAACTCAAGAACATGCACCATATCCATCCAAACCATTGAAATAACTATCATTAACCAAAAATTTAAGGTGCTATACCAACTTAAGCAAGATTAAAAGTAAGAAAATGGTAAACCAGCATTATTACCTTACTAAAGCTTCTTTCAAGAGTAACCCTAGCTTCCCTTCCATACTTTTTACCAACACACAACTACCTAAGCACTCAAAAGAAGATTTAATCGGTTTAGTTTCTTGATTTTCACTCAAATGAAGCTAAACTCTAAGATACAAATGGAGTTTCTTCTCTCTTTTTGATGCTTCAAGTTTCGGCCACCATAGCTGAAAATGAAGACCAAGAAAGGTTATAAGGCTCAGTCTTCATTTGGGTCAAAGATGCAAGGATTGTTGCCACTTGTCCCTACCAAATTACATCTCAAAATTTTTCTTCTTTTCTCTTGTTTTTAAAGTCAAAATTTTCAGCCCCCTTGATCAGCTTTGGAGCCGATATTTAAGCTCCAATATCAATGAGATTAACTTGATAAAAATGGTGGTCAAATGGTGGTTTCAATCGGTAGCCCACGATAGCGAACGATACCCGTCGGTTCAAGGCGATTTTCCTTAAATCGCGTATACTAGGGTTTTCACTTATAATTCACTAACTTATTATTATCACTTCTAATCACACACTTAATATTATCTAAAACTCACTCTTAATCACCAAATTTGATCCACTCTCCGTACCGGATAGTCACACTACGGATAAGCGTGAAATTCTTAGTTTACCCTAACGATGAATACAAAAGGGAAAACTCTTAATTCTGTTCTTTATTCTAAACATTAGGGATGTAAATGAGTAGCATAGCTAATATAAGGGAATAAATGCCAAATAAAAAGGAATTTTAAGAAAACATGAGGGATTTTACAATTCCAGTGATTACAATTAGGGTTTCGATTCAAAATGAGAGATTTAAGAAAACCGGTTAGTCACAAGTAAACTCGGGTTTTTTATTAGATTTTAGGGTTTCTAGAATTTAGGGTTTTTTATTTTTAAAACAAAACAATATCTTAAATAATGAAATCGTAATATCCTCTTTGAGACTAAACAACAATAGTATTCTAAAAGTTGGGGTATCACAGTATGCCCTAGGAAGAGATGGGGTCGTCACAATTGTCAGCTTATTTTTTGTTGGCCTCTTGCTTTCCTTTGTTTCTTGCATTGTTGAACTGATTTGGAAATGAATTGCTAGGTTCTCCTTTTCTGAATCTCCTTTTGCTGAGGATCCTCTTGAAATTTCTTATGATGAGAGCAAGATCATTGTCGTCAACTTCCATATCTTCTCCATCCAAGGAAGTAGCGTCATCTTCATCTGGGGATGCTTTTAGAGCAATTCTCCTTCTCACCTTTGCATCTTCTTCCTCTTGTACCTTCTTAAGTTTCAGCTCATAAGAGATTAGAGAATTAATAAGAGATTCAATAAGCATAGAATTCAAATCTTTAGTCTCTTCAATGGTAGTCACTTTACTCTCCCAATCCTTGGACAAAGCTTTCAAGATTTTTCTATTTTTCTCTCCTAGGGAGATTCCTTTTCTAGCACCTCTAAATCCTTAATGAGATCACTGAATCTACAATATATTTTGTCAATATTTTCATGAGATTCCATCTTAAATGATTCATATTTGGTGACTAAGATAGATTTCTTTTGTTCTCTCACATTCTCACTCCCTTCATAAATTTCTCTCAATTTATCTCAAATCTCTTTAGTAGACTACAACCTTTAATTCTAATGGATTCATTTGAATCTAAAGTGCTATACAATATATTCATAGCCTTGGCATTCAAGGTGAGGTGGGTTCTATTTTCACCAGTCAATTCATTTCTAATTTTTGGTTTTGGTCTATGAGTAACTTCATCTATTACGGAGGCATCAAATGGACCTTCATTAATAATAAACCAGAGTTCAATATCAATCGATTGCAAGAAGATAATCATTCTTTTCTTCCAACTCACATAATTGGATCCATTAAATATTTGGAGTCTAGTGACACATTGTCCTTCAAAAAAGATGGCATTATTGATTGTCATTTTACTCCAAAGCCGCTTGAGTTTAATCTCTAGGAGACCAACCTTTGATACCACTTGTAGGGATTGAAGACAATTTAAGAGGGGGTGAATTAAGTTATTTAAAAACTAATCAAGTCATGAGACACTTTTTTGTTCAATATAAAATTTACCCTTTTTTCTAGATGACCACTCAATGAAACAATTAGTAAGAAAGTAAGATTGCTTGGAAGTAGAAGAAATAAGCAATTAAGATTCACAAGATAGTAAGTAATAAGGAAAGAATAGCAAACCAATTTCACTTCCAAACTCCTCTTGAACTTGAATATCACTTTATAGAGCAAGTTTCTTCAAGTTGATCAAATACGACCAATCTTTGTGTACAAAGGAAGGATCACTTCCTCTTTGCCCCAAGCTACACTTGGTCAAGTTAGGAAGTTTTACTATCACTCTGGATAACTCTCACAAAATTACACTATTGAAGTATTTTTCTCACACAAGAAAAGCTTTTACGAATTTCGCACAACTAAGAGTACAAATCTTCTTTGTAGAGTATTTTCTCACTAAAACTACTCTTGATCTCTTATATTCTCAATGTGCAAAAGTTCTTTCAAAGTGATTGATCATGCACTATTTATATGAGGCCAAAAAGTGCCTCTATTAATGCTTCCAACAGATAGAAGACAGCTGAAGAGTCAACTAGCCGTTGGGAGTGTCGGACGTCCGGTACTCTCGTTACTTGCGTCCGACAGTAGGCAGTAAGCTTGAGAGATTTTCTTCAATTCTTTCGAATATCCAGTGTCCTTGATGCTTGGGTCCGAAAGCAAATGGTGAAATTGAGAAATTTTCTTCAATTTTTTCGGACGTCCGGTACCTCTAATGTTTTGCATCCGAAGTGCTGCATAGTTTATCGGACGTTCGGTATCTCTAATGTATGCGTCCGAAAGAGGTTATTGAGTTTGGTGGAATGTTTTAATTCTTTCGGACGTCCGGTGATGGAGTTCCTCATGCGTCCGAAGCGCTGCACACTTTATCGGACGTCCGGTCCTGTCTTCACAAGCGTCCGACAGCTTTCAACTTCCTTTATTTCTTTCAATTACACTTGATCTTGAATCAGATTTGCTTCATAACTGAAAGCGTTTCTTGAAGGATATTAGTACCATCCTATTATTTTGTAAACATCAAAAGTTGGGGACCAAGATTGACAACTTATTGAGTTGATTATTGGCTTCTCTGGACATAATTGTCACCCATGGTCTGTTTGATTGATATATTTGTTGGAATTTTGATTCATTGTTGATTTTCTAGTAGGTGTTGGAATTTCTTTTTTTGTTGTTGATTGGGTTGATTAGTGAAGACAATGGTTAAGCAAAAGTTCTCTTCGAAGTCTAGAACTCCTAAACCTTAACCTACTATAGCCCAACCCACCATTCCTATGAATAAACCTACCAACCAACTGTTGTCTTCGGGTGTACGGACACATCTAGGTAAGGGTAAAGGTGTTCATGTTTCTATACTCTCGCACTTTGGGGGTCATTTAAACTTCACTAAGGCCGCTGATAAGTAGCGATATGCTATATGTTGCGAGCGGCACATTATCCCTTGCAAATGCCTTGATAAAATTATCATGAGTACCTTAGGTATCCAGGAAAAGGTTGAGTGAATGTTTACAGCTATTGGTTGGGGACCTTTTGTTGAAATTTTTTGTCCCACGTTTGTTGATCTGGTTAGAGAGTTATATTCCACTTTTGTGTTCGACTTGCCTACGAGATAAATAGTCGATACCCCAAATGTGATTTGATTCCGTCTAATGGGTCAATTGTTTAATTTCTCCATTACCCAGTTTAACTTGACATTTGAGTTTATTGATCGAGAATATGCTTAGACTAGGAAGTACGCTGAGAGTGCTTGTGACTACATCTAACCATTTTTCTCTTATTACCCCGATATTTGGAAGGAAATATCTGTTGACGGGAACCGTTACGATTCTTCTAAATAAAGGAGTTCTTATCGTAAGGATCCAAGTTCTCATTTTGTTCAAAAATTCTTAGCCTACAGTTACTCAGGTCGCAAGGATAGCTCCGGTATACTTTCTAAACTTGAGTTCTTCTTTATCTGGTGTATGAAGCAAAATATTAAGGTGAATTTGGGTTGTTCACTAGCATCCCAGTTTAAGACTGTCTTGCCCAAAAAAAATAAACCATTGATACTTGGGTCATAGATCACACATCTGGCAGTCTGGCTAAAGGTTCTTAATCTTCAGAACCGCGATCTTCATTTGGCTTTTGACATGAAATTTTTGGATGTAGATTGTCAAAAAAAAAGGAGTTATAGAGCAAGTTGATGATACATTCCGGTTTACACTCCCCGGACCCATTCGAGCACCGGGGCCTGCCTCTCTACACGAGCTGGTTCGTCTTCTGCTCTTGGATCGGCCGATGACATAGCTAGACCTTTTTCTTCTATGCCTCCTCCACCGTCGGCCTCTGATGCTAAGTGGTGACACCTTCGGGTACAGGTTCACCATATGGATGAGCGGGTGATGAATATTACCGATCAGATGGCACAGATGTCTCAGAACTTGGCAGTCTACTTCCACCATGTTAGCTTCACACCACCATTCCTACCTATTCCATAGCCGCTCGAGACCCTCGACTGCGTATTTAAGGAAGCTTTGTTGTCCTGTTCGCTTTCTTTGCTTTATAATCTCTATTGAGGACAATGTAGAATTTAGGTGTGGAGGGAGCTGTGGTACAACTAGTATTACTCTTTTTAGATGCTTTTCCCTTTATTTCTTGTCATTTGTTATGTTTTTCTTTTATTTTCTTTTTACTTTTATTAGTGATTAGCGTTTCTATGACTACCAAGGATTAATGATGGTTGGTTAAATCTAATTCTCATATTATCAAGTCTTAGTAATAAAAGTGTTTCAAGTTAATTCGATTAAGTCCAGAAATATCTCTTTGGTGAATATCAATGATTTTGTGACTCTTACAATTTTTGATTAATTTTTCTAAACATAAGGAATAACTGCTTGGCATTTTTCATGTGAATGGGTCCAATTATTAATCTTAGTTCTCCATGTTTAAGGAAATGAGGCGAGCTGATGTTATTTTATGTGACTTCTTGAGTAGTTTTCTTGCTTGGTTGTGAATAAAGTTGGTTGTACTCCGCCAATTATTATTGCTGAGTAACTGGAGGTCTTTACCAAAAGTGTCGATTCTCGCATCTAAAAGCAGTGATACCTATGAGTACGTGGTCTTATAGCAATGGGAGCTGAGTAACCGGGCTCCTTCATCTGACAAATGTTGGAGTTCACGTCAAAAGGTTCTAATGGCTAGAAATTAAGCCTATTACTATTATTATTGAAAAAAAAGAAAAAATAAGAGAAAAGAAAAAAAAGGAGAGAGAAAAAGTGTGAAACATAACATGGAATTGGGTGATTAAAGTTAGCCTGCCGATCTATGGATTTAATGTTGAGATTTTGATTAATAGTTGGACCATTTGCTGGTAAATGTTGATCGAACATTCGCTCTTCTTAGAATAGTTAGCCATAAATTGGAGGAGTCTGTAGTTAAGAAGCTAACCGAGGGGATGTTCCTTGGATCTCGGCCGTTGATGCTTGATGTGTGTTTTCATGATATCTTGGCAATAGGAAGTTGGAGTGATAGCCATTGTCGGGAATTGGTGCTGATTTTTGTTCTCATGCTTGAGGACAAACATGGTCTAGATGTGGGGGGAATTGATAGGTCGCAATTTTGTCATTTATTTTATAATTAATTCCCTCTTATTATCTTACCAAATGTGCGTTAATTGGTGGATTCTACTGACTTTTGAAAATTCGTATTGATCGCAGGGAGTTGGAACAAAATGTGCTAAAAAAAGTGCAAATTTCTCACTACAATTGCTGTTTGGCATGGTCATGTCAACTCAGGGCTTAACGTGTTCAAGAAATTCGGGAAAGACATGCGATACCAAACTGCCAATTGCAAGTGCAACGTGGGGCCACAAATATTCCATTAGTTGATTATTTGATTTGAATTCACAATAGTAGTTTTGTAAGAATAGGAAACTTCCCAATTAGTAGATTTTCCTTTCTTTGTGGTTGTAGCTGAGTAGGGTAGGTAGAAGTCAACGAAGACTAGGACTACTATTTTGGAGGGAGGAAACTTAGCTTTTGGAAAAAAAAAAAGGCAGCCACAACAATCTGGGTAGAGGACGACTGGCCTTTGTTTTGTTCTTTTGATTATTCCATCGAGTGGATAATCCGAATTAAGAGACATTAATCATTCTTTTGACTTTGTCGTTTTTCTTTCTCTTATTCAATCGAACTATATCCTCAACAAATATCTCTGCAATTTTACGTGAAATTTTCTCAACGGAGATGAACTAAGCTTTTATTTCTAGTCAAAGAACAACAAAGGACTTGGTTCAACTTAAATTGTGAGATCAACTTATTTTACTTTTTCCTATTATCTTCTAGTATTCGTATATTTCCTATTTTATGTTCTTATGGTTGTTGTATTATTTAATTATCCTAGGCCCGGATTTTAGATTAATTCAATAACCTAAAACCAATTAGAATAATTAAATTCGTAATTATTTAATTATTCTAAATTAGTGGTAACTGGCATGATTGGATTTGTTTCAGGGAAATATATAGCTAATTTGAAACAACCCTCGTAGCGTGTTGTTTAGTTAGAACATGGTTTCTCTAATTCGTAAGGCAATTAGAAAATTAAATCCTACGATCGTACCTAGGGTTATTTCACAATTAGGGTAATAGCTAACGATCGTACCTTAACTATCGATAATTAAGGAGAAATTGACTGTCATCGCTTGTTTGGTAGTTATAACTTGTTTATCAGTTTATAAGTGGAATTATTCTTTGCATCGATGATCGATTAGGAGAACCATTTCCGAAGTTGCTTCTTAGTTAGAGCTTGTCCAATATTGTTTGAGTCTTTATAATTTGCTATTTAATTTTTATCTATTTGTTACATTTAAGTAGCATAGTTTATTGACAATTTTTATAAAACCCCCATATCCTGAAGTCTAGAAGTAATTAATTATACCCAATCCCTGAGGATTCGATCTTACTTACCACTAGATACAAAATTTACATTTAATTTGAACAGGAATTTATTATTGCACAGGCTCGATGACCTGTCAGGCTTAATTCACATGCACCCAACACTTTCACTACTGTGACAGCCCTCTCACCCTAAGGTGAACCAAAGAGTTCGGCGAACCGCCCGCCCAACTGTCGCCGGGACTCAGTCGTTCACTTTAAACCTCAATCAAAACCGGAATAAAACCACAAGAATTTGTATAACAAAATCCAAAACTTAAAACGAAACTTATCTACATTTCTATCTCAAAAGGGAGTTCAACCATTGAATATACAAAGGTTCTCAATTCTTCAAACATCCAGCCCATACCAAGCCCTAGGGCGAGAACCATTACAAAAGAAATGAAAGAACTAGACCAAACTAGTCTACACCGAGCTCTCGTCCTTGCTCGCCTTCCCCTGTTAAGGAAAACAAAACTAAAGGGATGAGCTAAAAGCTCAGTGAGGTTCCGAACATATAATCAAGCGATAAGTTCAATGCAGTTACCATAAACAATCAATAACTCAAGAAACATTACAATGGAAAGCGATAAGAACACATTCATTAAAAGGATACGTGCTCACAAGGAGCCATTCATTCATTCGTTCATTCATTCTCCTGCCATTTCCCCTTATTCCTCCAATCATTTGAAAATACATTTTGATAAGTAAAACCCCTCATTTGCGTTGACATTCGTTCATTCATTTCATTCACCCCCTTCCCGGACATTGGCCAGGCTCCACCAGACTTCAAAGTAATACTCGAGTATACCAAACGTTCACCCAGGGTTACTAAATTGCCCGACCGAGTCCGCTTCTGGCTCGAGTCGATCAGTAACGAAGAGCAGGGCCCAGTTTAGCCAAGAGGCTTACATTCATGCACAACTATCATTTAATCACTTAAACATTGAAAATTTCACATTTTATTTAGGTCGAGTGCGATAAAGTACATACTCACCTAACAAACTCATTTTAAGCAATCATTGAAAACATTTAACATGTTATCATTCGTTCATAACAAGTCATATAAGCAAGAACAAGCCACATAGGCAATGAAAATATAACAAACAAGGAACACTCACCTATTTACGCAAAATAATATCCAAAGTTTCCTTCCAGATACACCCTCAATCACCAAAGTATCCTAATATAATGAAACGAACACATTATGCTTCAACCATCAAAGATATAAGCAAGTCAAAGAAAAGTCGCATACGTACTAGTACAAAGTATAAATATGGTTTTGGTAGTGAAAAGAGTACATTGAAACCAAAGGACATAAGTAAAATATTTGTAAAACTTTAAAATCGCTATTTGAGTCGAAATGGCAAAGAAAACGTAAATACCCTAGATGGTTCACGTGGTATTCGCTCTCAAGCCTTACTCAAGTCGCAAGTATATCGACCTAGTTCTCAAGCGTAAATTTGGGCAGCACGCCCTTTGTATTTACCTATTTTCCAGTCATTTATGACTTCATTCTTTTCTTCAATCAAACCCAAAGTCATATACAGAATCATCTCATTTCACTAGCCATTTCATAGGCTCCAAGTCATACAGGTACAAAATCAAGCTAGGAGCATGTGCGGAAATGAAGTTTAAGTCAAGAAACAAAAGACAGATTTTATGTTGTTTTGCGTAACAGACACAACTGAGGCTACGCTTATCAGATTGAGGTGCAATTTATACTGTTTTGAAGCTAAAACAAAGACCTACAAATTTGATGAAGACCACTCAGTCCGTTTTGCAGTGTATCTAAGTCAAAATGTCAAATTACAGAACCAAAATTTCACACTCGGGCTAGTTAACCGCACTATACTTAAACAACCATAACTCAGACTACCGAAGTCCAAATGAGGTGATTCCAGGGGTGTTGAAAAGTAGGACATAGTACTACAACTTTCATGTTTTGACTAAATGCTAGTTCAGTATGTATAAAGGTGAAAAGACACGATCCGATTGATGAAATGTCAAAACTGTCCATTGGACTAAACCTACGGTAGTGAGGGGTATTTCGGCCTTTTCACAGGCTACGTTGCTATGATTGAGCTGAAATTTTGCAGGAAACTATAAAACACCATTCTCTACAACGTTTATGTTTTATGATAAGTCTAATTCGGCCTCTAACATATAAAACTAGAACCGGGCAGAACTGAAGCTTCAATTTCCAGAAATCTGGAATTTTGCTACATCAAGCTATAATTCACATTTTTACCTTAAAATCACCACTACTTTCTCCTTTACAAGATTATATACCATATATACACACCATATAACACCTAACCAACAAGAATTATAAGTGAATAAATCAAAATCCTATCTCAAAATTCATCCCTCCAATCATCAAAACCATTTCAAACAAGCATCACAAGCACAATTCTAACATTAATACCCAACTTAATCATGATTAATGGAAAAGAAAGGGTGATCAGCCATTATACCTCAAGACAAGGCCTTGCAAGAGTGATCCTCCACTACTCCTTGAAATTTTTGGTTCCTTAAGCTTCCCAAGCTCTCAAACAATTGATTAATCGGTTTAGATTTCTTGTTTTCTCACTTAAGTGGATCAAACTCAAGATGGATTATGGTTTTTTTCTCTTGGCTTTTCCCTCTCTTTCTCACGGCTCATATGGCAGAAATGGAGGCTGAAATAAAGTGCAATTGAAGCTTCAAGAAGGTTAAAAGGATAGGAATTGATTTGGGTCAAAGTGGACAAATGTCACCCTTGGATTGGAAGTCAATTTTTTTCCTTTTCTCCCTTATTTTGGTCCACAATTTCGGCTGACTTGAGCTGGTTTAAGGGCTGATATTTTGCTCTAATATCAAGGCTATTTTATGATAAGAAAATGGTAATTAAGTGGGGTGTTCAATCGGTAGTGAACGGTACCCGTCGGTTCAACCCGTTTTCCTTAAATCGCATATACTAGGGTTTTAACTTATAATTCATTAACTTATTATTACCACTTCTAATCACACACTTAATATTATCTAAAACACACTCTTAATCACCAAATTTGATCCACACTCCGTACCGGATAGTCACACCACGCATAGGCGTAAAACCACTAATTCGCACTAACTTGAAAACGAAAAGGAAAAACCCTTAATTCTATATTTATTTGCACTTATTGTGGGGTGATTGGGTAGTAGAGCCATTATAAAGTAATAAATTCCAAATAAAAGGGTATTTGTAAGAAAAATATAAGGAATTTTACGGGTCCTCACATCAATAATGCGTTTCAAATTTAACGTACACTAACTCATTCTAGGAAAATGAATTTAAACCTGTACTTGCTTGTAAAAATGCATAGAAAGTTTAATATTTCCAAGAAAAGTATAAAATGTAGACAAAGGAATAAAATAATGCTGAGAAAATGTGAAAATTTTTGGGTTCTCACACTCTCTCCCCCTTAAGAAATTTCATTCTCGAAATTTTTACCTTCAGATGGCTCAGGAGCTTGTTGGTTGTCTAAAGCATATACCCTTGCCGGTACTTTTGTTCAGTTCCCTCTTTCATTCGCTTGTTTCGATTTGGCTCCATTCGGTTGCGGAGTACTACCTTCACGTGACTGTCTCTGCGGACAGTTGCTAACTTGATGATCACCGCTTCCGCAGATCAAACATTTCCGCCCCTTCCTCCAACAATTACCTTCAGTGTGATTGATCTTTCCACAGTATCCACAGACCAATCGGGGAGCTACCTTTTGACCTTCTCGAGAAAGTTCCTTGGATCCGATCTGACTCCCTTTTGTAGACCCTTCATCTACTGCTCCTAAGGTCCATGGTGGCCGAAGTAACGGGTTCATTTTCTGCACTTTAGGATGTGCTATCGTTTCACTTAATTCCCCCACTATACTATCCGATGCACCTCTTTTCCAAGTTTGGGAGGCTTTTACCTGTGCTTTTGCCTCCTCAATTCTTTGAGTTTTCTCAAGAGCCTCTATAAATGTATTCACTTGCACTGCCGCTAAGGCTTCCTGGATTTCCAAATTTAATCCCTGTATGAACTGCCTTACTCTTCGCCGTTCTGTGGCTACCAATTCGGAAGCAAACTTGGAAAGTTTTGTAAATTTCATTTCATATTCGGCCACAGTTTGAGTTCCCTGACGCAATCCAATAAATTCCTCCTCTCTCCTCTCTTGGACTAGAGGTGGGAGGTACTTCTCATTAAATTCTCGGATGAAATTTGTCCATGTCCATGCAGTCTGTTCTCTTTCTCATTTTGCTTTAATAACGTTCCACCATGCTCAGGTCGGTCCTTCAAATTGGAACACTGCAAAGTTCACTTGCCTTTGCTCAGTGTAGTTTAGAGTTGTGAAGATGTTAACCATGGTTTCTATCCATTGTTCAGCTACGTTCGGATCGGGCCCTCCAAGGAATTTTGGAGAAGCAAACTTCTGGAACCTTTCAAGAGCCTTATCCGCGCCCATCTCAGGGTTCCGGGTTTGGTTTACGGGTATTTGGCCTTGTTGATCCACCAGTCTTGCCAAGATATCCGTCATTTGTTGCATTACCGTCGCCATTTGGTCTCCAGTCGCAACTCTCGGTCCCTGCTCTTGCTCGACTGACGTTTCCCTTTCTTCTCTTGGTTCCGGGGCCCGCTTAGTTCCACGGCCTCGACCACGTCCACGACCACGTCTCCCCTCCATATATTTTATTTTTTTATTATTTTTTCCTTTCTCTTTTCTTTTCTTTTTCCTAAAAAGTAATGTAGTAAATAAACGCAGTGAGTTGACTAGAATAACTAAATTCTAGCACACCAAATACACAAATAGACATATACATACATAACACACCATATATCAAGGGGACGTATCATATTAAACAGATAATCAAATGCGGTCAATGGTACACGTGTAGATGTTAACATCCCATAAACAAGGACAAGGAGTAATAGTATAAAGACAAATCAAAAGAAAAGGGGATATATCATCCCAGTCCCAGTTAAAATAACCCCGTCCGGTCTCTCACATCACTTTCTATTCACTAGATGTCCGCAGACCTCTTATACTCATTCTAGTCGGACAAAGCCTGTTCATGTTTCCAAAATTCAAATCTCCAATACTTAACACTGCCTCAACTCTGGAGTACTCGGGCACAAGAATTCGAAATAAGATAATTCACATCTCGAGCTGGCCAGTTCCAATAGCAAACTATCTACAATCGAAATTCCTACCTGACGTACCTATCTATGGTCCTCGGATATCATAAGAACATTTAAGGCCTATAACAATTCACAATTCATAGCTTATGCTTGAACGAGCACTTAATCCTTCATACCTATTCACCACTCAGTCCAGGCTCACTCCACGCAGAGACCACGCGAAGCAGGCTCTGATACCAACTATGACAGTCCCACCTCACCCTAAGGCGAACCAAAGGGTTCGGCGGACCGCCTGCCCAGCTCTCGCCGGGACTCAGTCGTTCACTTTAAACCTCAATCAAAACCGGAATAAAACCACAAGAATTTGTATAACAAAATCCAAAACTTAAAACGAAACTTATCTACATTTCTATCTCAAAAGGGAGTTCAACCATTGAATATACAAAGGTTCTCAATTCTTCATACATCCAGCCCATGCCAAGCGCTAGGGTGAGAATCATTACAAAAGAAATGAAAGAACTAGACCAAGCTAGTCTACACCGAGCTCTCGTCCTTGCTCGCCTTCCCCTCTTAAGGAAAACAAAACTAAAGGGATGAGTTAAAAGCTCAGTGAGGTTTCGAACATATAATCAAGCGATAAGTTCAATGCAGTTACCATAAACAATCAATAACTCAAGAAACATTATAATGGAAAGCGATAAGAACACATTCATTAAAAGGATACGTGCTCACAAGGAGCCATTCATTCATTCGTTCATTCATTCTCCTGTCATTTCCCCTTATTCCTCCAATCATTTGAAAATACATTTTGATAAGTAAAACCCCTCATTTGCGTTGACATTCGTTCATTCATTTCATTCACCCCCTTCCCGGACATTGGCCAGGCTCCACCAGACTTCAAAGTAATACTCGAGTATACCAAACGTTCACCCAGGGTTACTAAATCGCCCGACCGAGTCCGCTTCTGGCTCGAGTCGATCAGTAATGAAGAGCAGGGCCCAGTTCAGCCAACAGACTTACATTCATGCACAACTATCATTTAATCACTTAAACATTGAAAATTTCACATTTTATTTAAGTCGAGTGCGATAAAGTACACACTCGCCTAACAAACTCATTTTAAGCAATCATTGAAAACATTTAACATGTTATCATTCGTTCATAACAAGTCATATAAGCAAGAACAAGCCATATAGGCAATGAAAATATAACAAACAAGGAACACTTACCTATTTACGCAAAATAATATCCAAAGTTTCCTTCCAGATACACCCTCAATCACCAAAGTATCCTAATATAATTAAACGAACACATTATGCTTCAACCATCAAAGATATAAGCAAGTCAAAGAAAAGTCGCATACGTACTAGTACAAAGTATAAATATGGTTTTGGTAGTGAAAAGAGTACATTGAAACCAAAGGACATAAGTAAAATATTTGTAAAACTTAGACTTACTTGTAAAACTTTAAAATCGCTATTTGAGTCGAAGTGGCAAAGAAAATGTAAATACCCTAGATGGTCCACGTGGTATTCGCTCTCAAGCCTTACTCAAGTCGCAAGTATATCGACCTAGTTCTCAAGCGTAAATTTGGGCAGCACACCCTTTGTATTTACCTATTTTCCAGCGATTTATGACTTCTTTCTTTTCTTCAATCAAACCCAAAGTCATATACAGAATCATCTCGTTTCACTAGCCATTTCATAGGCTCCAAGTCATATAGGTACAAAATCAAGCTAGGAGCATGTGCGGAAATGAAGTTTAAGTCAAGAAACAAAAGACAGATTTGACGTTGTTTTGCGTAACAGACACAACTGAGGCTATGCTTATCGGATTAAGGTGAAATTTATACTGTTTCGAAGCTAAAACAAAGACCTACAACTTTGATGAACACCACTCAGTCCATTTTGCAGTGTATCTAAGTCAAAATGTCAAATTACAGAACCAGAATCTTACACTCAGGCTAGTTAACCACGCTATACTTAAACAACCATAACTCAGACTACCGAAGTCCAAATGAGGTGATTCCAGGGGTGTTGAAAAGTAGGACATAGCACTACAACTTTCATGTTTTGACTAAATGCTAGTTCAGTATGTATAAAGGTGAAAAGACACGATCAGATTGATGAAATGTCAAAACTGTCCATTGGACTAAACCTATGTTAGTCAGGGGTATTTCGGCCTTTTCACAGGCTACGTTGGTCCGATTAGTTGAAATTTTGCAGAAAACTATAAAACATCATTCTCTACAACTTTTATGTTTTGTGATAAGCCTAATTCGGCGTCTAACATATGAAACTAGAACCGGGCAGAACTGAAGTTTCAATTTCCAGAAATCTAAAATTTTGTTACATCAAGCTATAATTCACATTTTTACCTTAAAACCACCACTACTTTCTCCTTTACAAGATTATATACCATATATACACACCATATAACACCTAACCAACAAGAATTATAAGTGAATAAATCAAAACCCTATCTCAAAATTCATCCCTCCAACCATCAAAACCATTTCAAACAAGCATCACAAGCACAATTCTAACATTAATACCCAACTTAATCATGATTAATGGAAAAGAAAGGGTGATCAGCCATTATACCTCAAGACAAGGCCTTGCAAGAGTGATCCTCCACTACTCCTTGAAATTTTTGGTTCTTTAAGCTTCCCAAACTCTCAAACTATTGATTAATCGGTTTAGATTTCTTGTTTTCTCACTTAAGTGGATCAAACTCAAGATGGATTACAGTTTCTTTCTCTTGGCTTTTCCCTCTCTTTCTCACGGTTCATATGGCAGAAATGGAGGCTGAAATAAAGTGCAATTGAAGCTTCAAGAAGGTTAAAAGGATAGGAATTAATTTGGGTCAAAGTGGACAAGTGTCACCCTTGGATTGGAAGTCAATTTTTTTCCTTTTCTCCCTTATTTTGGTCCACAATTTTGGCTGACTTGATATTTTGCACTAATATCACTCTTGCACTATCAGCCCACAATATCAGCCCTTAAAATTTTAGTGCACAATTTCGTTGTAGTGGAGTAGTGCACAATTTTCAGCAAATTAAGGGCTCTCCTTTCATTATAGTTAACTTAAACAACATCCCAAGAGTTAACCCTAACTTTAAAAGGATCCACAACATGTTAATGCATCAAGAAAAACCATAAACAAAGCTCAAGCAATTAATCAAACATATGGTATGCTAAACATCCAACCCTACTTTCACTTGCTTAGCTTAAGAAATTTCACCACAAACAGCCTCAACTCAACCTCTAGTTGTCATCAAAACCTCAAACACTTGATATAACACAATAAAGCTAAGAGTTAAGGATCATTTACCTTTCTTAAGTAAAGCTTGAATCACCCAAAAGCCACCAAAACCAAAGCTCCAAACTTGAATCACACACTTGACTTGAAGGTAGTTCACTCAAAGCTAAGGATGGCTGGCCAACATGGTGAAAAAATGGAGCCAAGATGGTTTAGATTCTTCTAATTTCCTTAGTCAAATAAGATGAATGATTAGGGTTTTGCCACATGGCTCAATTTTGGCCATTCTTCCTTGAAACTTTGCCAGATAAGGTTGCTACCTTCCAAATGTTTCCAATGTCTAAAATAACACCCTTAACTATCACATAAAGTCTCAAACACAATTAAAAGGGCATTTGGTCATAGTTTATATAGTGAAATAAAATAATGCCAATTCAAGGAGATGTTTCAATTCTTATAAAAGGCAATGAAATGCAATGCAAGGAAATGTTATAATTGATTTAATCTTAGGGCAATGCAAGTAGTTTAGGATAATTTATATTTTTAAGTGAGGGTTCTCACAAGCTAATTCCTTCAAATATTGCCCAAAAAATTAAAAAAAAATAGGAACAATGTTGCTCTGCTATGTGTATGGTACGAAACTATATCTGCCTGGCTGAAAGAAAAAAAAATTTTTTTAAATGCTGCAAAGAAATTTTTTTTTCAAAAAAATACCGTGTTGCTGGGCTGATTAAGCCCGGTAGCTACGCTGAATTTTTTTTTTTTTGAAATATGATGGCCTTTGTGGGCAGCTTTGAGGAAATTCAAATTCTCGGGTTTTGCTGACGATGAAGAAGAACAAGAACTATTGAAACCAAACCAAGTGAGAAGTAAACCGTGGCCATCCAAGCTCAAAGCCCTGTTGGCCGTTCTGTAATCTAGTAAAAAAATTAAAAAATCAAACAAAATCTAAAGAATAAATAGCCAAAAGCACCAGGAGGAGTAAGCTCAAGAGTGGGGGTCTTCAAGCGCTCGAATTTCTTGAAGAAATCCAAGGTGGATGTTTTGGGGAAGCCTTCAGGTCCCGATGCTTCCGCTCCTTTACACAATTAGTAGAAAGTAGTACTTGAATTGGAAAAGGGAGGTTGTGGGTTTCTCTTTTTGCAGTGCAGTACTTCTTTTGCTCCAAAACCGGCAAAAAGGTGGGGTTTATTGGTGTCTAGAGTTTGGGTAGTGAGTTTTGTTCAGTTCAGGAAAGTGCAAAGTAAATGCAGTCTCTCAAAAAATGAGAGGAAGATGATGGAAACAACACACGACATAAACAACAGTAGTCGTAGTATTCTTTCCAGAACTAAAGAAAGAAATAGAAAATTTGGAAAAAAAAACATGAAGCAGTGTAGAAACAAAAGAAGAGGACTAGGATTGAATCGTGGGCCATTGGTTGTGAGCCGTAGTGGAGATACATTAATATATGATTCTAAAGTCACAAAACGGTACAGAAGAAAGGTAATGGGCATTTGGAGAGAGAATACAGATTGGGAAGATGATGATGATGAGGTGGGGTCCTAGACCTTGACAAGCATTTACACACTTTCCAGTTTTTGCACCGGCAAATTTGTTCAATTTCTTTCTTAGGATCAGTTTCTCATTTACTGGCAAACAAGAAAAAAGAAGGCTAATTACTAACAAAGAAGGAATCAAAGATGCGCATAAAGGCCATCATATTTTTAAAAAAAAATTAGAGGGGTTGTCAGGCTTAGTCAGCCCAGCAGACCCAGCATTTTTCAAAAAGAAACTTTTCTTTGCTACCGGGCTAACTAAGCCCGGCAGGTATAGTTTCGTAGAATACCCATATCAGAGCAACATTGTTCTGATTTTTTATTTTTTGAACAATAATTGAAGGAATTAGCCGATTTTATGGGACCATTTTCTAGTTCAAATAATAATGAGTACATACTTGTTGCAATTGATTATGTATCAAAATGGGTAGAAGCAATTGCCACCTCAACTAATGATATGCAAAAGTTGTACTTAAATTCATTAAAATGAACATTTTTATTAGATTTAGTATCCCTAGGGTAATAGTGAGTGATGAAGGTAAACATATTTGTAACAAATTGTTTGACGCACTTTTACTAAAATATGGTTGTAAGTGTAAAACATCTCTTGCGTATCATCCATAAACTAATGGCCAAGCAGAACTAACTAATAGAGAGCTTAAATTTATCTAAGAAAAAATTGTGAATAAATCTAAAAAAGATTGGGTTATAAAATTAGATGACACACTCTAGGCATATAGGACTGCATTTAAAATACTTTTGGGTATGTTTCCTTATCACCTAATATATGAAAAAGTATGCCACTTACCTATAGAAGTTGAAGATAAAACTTATTGGGCAACTAAAGAATTTAACATGAATTGTATTCTTGCAGGTAATAAAAAATTGCTTCAATTAAGTGAATTGGAAAATTATGATTAAGTGCTTATGAAAATGCAAAAATATACAAGGAAACAATGAAATATTGGCATGATAAGCACATTGTTCAAAAATAATTTGAAATAGGACAAAAAATTCTTTTATTTAACTCTCGTTTCAAGTTGTTTCCAAGTAAACTGAGATCTAGGTGGTCCAGATAATTTATGGTTACAAAAGTACATTCATATGGTGCCATGGATGTGATTTCTGAACAATGTTTGACCTTTAAAGTCAACGAACATTGTTTGAAGCCCTATCTAACTATTGAAAGAGCCCTAAAAGGGCAACATACTTCTTGAAAGATTCTAACAATGATTGAGGAAGCAATTCTTTTGAGTCGAGCCAACGAGTCTAAGCAAAGATGCTAATTAGGAGGCAGCCCAATATTCGAGTAATTTCATTTGTTTCAGTATGTTTTTGTGTTTATTAGATCTATTAAATTGTATTTGTAAAGTTTGTTTTGTAGGTTTCGAAAGTTGAGGTAAAAGTCATTTTTTGGAGGTCAATGAGGAACATAAAGCATGAAGGACTCAACCCCTCAATTTGTAATGTAGATATTTTTAATTTAATATCAAGGGATATATTACATGATTAGATCATTTTAAACTTGTTAGGAGTTTTGAATTTGGTGAAAAAAATGATTGGATTATATTTTGGGCAAAAATAGAGATTGAAGTAAAAGTTGAGGAATGCAAAATTTCTGCACTTTTATTGCGTAGAAACTTAGAGATCCGAAAGTGTCAACCTTGCAATTTTCTGATTAACAAAAGCAGTTTGTGGATTTGATCCTGGAATACAAAACTCTAGTATCCGCGAGGTGACACCGGTCTACCTCGCAGATCTCCTTCTTTTGCTTTCAAAAATAAAAAATTTAGCTTTGTTCTTCATTTCTTCTTCCTCATTTCACACGCACACCACACACCTATACACACACTAAAAATGCACTCCACAAATCACCATTTTCACTTGTTTTTCTTGCCAACATTCACCATAGAATCATCCAAGACCTTGTTTAGACTTATTTCCATGGATTCATCAACCAAAAACAACCAAAAATTCTTTTCAACTCATTAAAATTAGGATTTGTTAAGCTGTAATTTGCTCAATTGGGAGTCATTTCGAGTAAAATTTTTGGGGCTTTTGGCATCATTTGCATTACCAAATATCATTCTACATAATTGAAATAAGTTTCTTCATCAAATCTTTGTATTTTAGAAGTTGGTATTTTTCAATTTCCTAAGTTTTTTTATATCTTCTAATATACAATTTTTTATGGTTTTTATTGATACTTGTTGCTTTCAAAATGCTTTTTTTTAAAATTTTTTAACATCCCTTTATTGATAAACTCTGAAAAAAAAAACACTAAGGCCTATTACATGTAGCGCTTTAGGCAGAAATAAGGGTACTAGTTTGCATCTAAGTGTGTGATCCCCATTACTTGATTTGGTAAGCCGGTGGCTCCATAAATCTCCAAATGTCTTGTAATGGCTGCCTGTTTTGCCAGTAAATCAGCTGCCGAGTTGGTCTCCCTATAGCAGTGCTCCAATATGAATTCTGCTTAAGTCAAAAGGTGCCGTATGTGGCGAATATGCACATCAAGTGTCCAAGGTGTGGAGACTAGGTGCTTCACCGCTTTGAGTAACTGCGCCGAGTCCATCTGGATGATCACGTTGACCAAGCCAAGGGTGAGACAATAATGAAGGCCCTCCAGGAGAGCTCTGGTTTCCGCTTCCATGTTTGAGCAGAAGCCATAATAGGTGGAGAAAGCGCCCCTGACCTGCCCGTGATGATCCCTGACAATCCCTCCTCCCCCCGAGTGCCCAGGGTTTCCCAGGGATGACCCATCAACATTCAGTTTGCTGTATGGATATGGCGGCGAGGACCAAACCAGAGTGATGCACTGCAGTGGTCTTGGCCTTCTAAAGTGAGGGAGCAACCCCAATTGCCGCCAGGCTCCCTCGTCCGATCCTGATAAGAGAAAGGGGTGAGCCGCTCCAATAACATTGAGGAGCCAAACAACATGGCTGCATATGTGACTCGGCCTGGTTACGATATTTTCATGGACGGCCTAATTCCTTGCCTTCCAGAGCTCCCAACAAATCAAGACTGGGAGTAGATGGGCCAGAACAGCCTTGGCGAGTTTCCTGAAGTATGGGTCCACCATCCTTGCAACTTGTCCATGAGTGACTCTGCCGTGCTTCGGAGGCCTAGCATGTGCTCAAAATGTTCCCAAACCTGGCGAGCCGTGTAGTAGTGGGCAAATGAGTGTTGTAAGGTCTCCGCGTTGAAACAGATGGCGCACTTGGAAGGTAAGTGGAAGCCAATACGGTGTAGTTTATCTGGGAAAGGAAGCCACCCATTCAGCAGCCTCCACATGAAGACCGAGATCTTGAGAGGAATACGCCGATCCCAGACGAGCCTCCGTGAGATCAAATTGTTGGCCAGCCTCCGAAGCATCTGCAATGCCAACTGGACCCTGAACTGACCGTCGGCGGAAGGTTTCCAAACTAGCAAGTCCTGTCCCTCGGAAAATTGAACTTGTGACCCAAGGATTTGCAAAACCTCCTCATGTGTGAGCGCCTCTCTGATCTGATCTAGGTGCCATACCGTTCCGTCGAATAGCTCTCTGATTTTTACCATTGGCAGAGGAAGTGAAATGTTTCCTTGGGCTATGGGGCCAGTCCCTAGCCAATTATCAAACCAAAAGGAAGCGTTGCCTTCTCGGAAGACTAGTTGCATGTTTGACTCCTTGAAACTACGACAATTGACCAGTCTCCTCCAAATTCGCGAGCTTGTGGGCTTCAGCGGAGCTCCAACGATGTGCTGGTGGCCTGTCCCATATTTGATCATCGTGTACCAAGCCCAGAGGGAGTTTCCAGTTCGAAGCTTCCACCACAGTTTACATCCAAAGGCCCGCAGCACGTCCCCAAGCGTATCAATACCTAGCCCATTCTGCTCCGTTGGACAACATAGACTGCTCCAGGCTCTCCAATACCGCTTCTCCCTACCCTCCACTTCCCCCCAGAAGAAACAGGAGAGGATTCGCTCCATTTCCTGCAGAACACACTGCGGTGGGTCTAAAACGGCGAAAGTGTATAAGGGGATAGAAGCTAGAACATGTCGTATAAGCACCAAACGACCCCCAGTAGACAGCAGTTGCTTCTTCCAACCCGCGAGCTTTGCCTGCATTTTCAGGATCAAGTGATGGTAGTATTCCTTTTTGCTTCGCCCCTTGAATAGCCAACTGTCGCGCCCCATTTTTTGATAAGAAAAATAAAATGGTTTGAGAAAGATGTTTTTGATTCAAAAATGATTTTTGTGAGTTGAAAAAAGATATGGGCCTAATATGGGACTTGAAAAAGCGACGCTTTGACCCAAAAAATAGTTTTTTTAAAAAGGGTTTTTGAATGAGAAATTGGAGTCGCCACTTGGTAATGATTAAGGTGTACAAAGTCACCTAAAAATAAATTTTTAAAGACAAAGTAGTAAAACCCTTTTAAAAACGACTCCTAATCCACGTAAGCCAAAGAAAAAGGTTCGGGAGTCACGTTTGACAAAGGGGAAGGCAAGGATAGAATCCAAGGCACCCCTTTGACCTAGCCAAGGCTAGTTGCGCGACTTAACCTTACCTTTCCTAATTTTCCACCCAATGTATGTATCGCACGTTGGATATGACTATATGAATGCAAAACGGAAAGGAAAATGCAATCCTAAATTCTACGATGTCTCTTGTGAGGCTTTTGGTCCCAAACCACATGAATTGTGGCGGCCAACAAAGGAAAACCTCATAGAGGTCGATTAATGCAAATGAGAGTTCAAATTCAAGTGTGCAAGTGTGAAAGTGTATGAAAGATGCAAGAAATGTAAGTGCAAGTGTGTGAATGTATAAAAAGGTGCATGTGTGAAATTGTACAAAATTCAAGTGTTTTTTGTGTGCAAGTGTATGAAAATAGAATAATAGATATATAAAGTAAAGTGGAATTTCATTTGTGAAATGAAAATAAGCAAGTGATATGTAAAATGTAATAAAAAAGTATGGTTTGAGAAATGTGCAAAATTGTGGTTAAAAGTGTATGGATGTGATAAAATGAAAGTATGACCCTAGAGGAATGCAACAAATCGGGTACGGGAGTTGACTCCTAACTTTTCGACTTCTATTTTCCCTTTGATTAGAAGGCAAAACTAGCGTGCTAAGGCTATCGAGTAGCCACACTCGCTCGTTTTCCTTATCGGAAGGGGACACTCAAGCAAAATGAACCCTATGGCTAGCATGGGACGCAAAACCTAAAATGAGGGGAAAAGGGGTTCGAGGATCATGCCAAATGATAAAACTAAGGAAAATGCGTGATATGTGGTGAACAAGCAAATGATGTACTAACGAGGGAAAATCCCTAAAGGTCTAGCGTTGGACTAGCCCATTCTATGAATTCCGACTAGCGTTGGACTAGTGGAAACGATAAAAGAAGCCACAACTAGCGTTGGACTAGTGTGGTGACGTACATTCATCCGTTCCATTCATCCACACTATGGAAAGCAAGTAGACATACCAAATACTCATAAACACGTAGCACGTAACATTTAGCATGCTCGACTAGATGCAAGGCCCTAACAAAGCAAATTAACACGTAGCAACTAAGCATGCAAGACACATAAGACAATTAAAGCCCTAACTATTACATTTGCTAGCTAGGCACACGTCTTCGATAGGTCTTCATTGAATGCTCCTCCAAGTCCTATCTATTACAAGCCAAGAGGTGTACACATACCCCATAAAGAAAAAAACTTAATAAAGCAAAAGTAAATGAAAGGAATGAAAGGAATTAAAGAAATGTAAAGAAAGCAAAGTAGACATGCAATTCACTTAGCACATTGGATCATATAGGAGAGACAAACAAAGATAAAAGAAATTATACCTTCCCCTAATGGTAAGCAAATGAAGAAAAATGGCTTCAAAACAATAAAGGGGTCAAGGCATCAATTTAAAAGTAAAGTATAAGCAAAAACACCAAAACCCACCTAATTACAACTTGAATGAGGTCAAAAAATGCTTAAAGACCAAGAAAACGGAATAACCCGTTCAATTTCCAAATATAGCATCTACTAAAGATCCAAAACAAGCATTACTCAAACATTCAAGTCCAAATAAATCGTTTAAGCACTTCAAAGATTCCAAAATAAAGAAAAAGCCAAACAATGATTGAAGTTGTAATGATTTTAGGACTTAATTACAAGATGCTAAAACATGCTTGGGCTTTTGTGACGCAAAGAGAAACTCAGAAGGATCAAATTGATTAAATGTTCCAATTACTTGGGTCATAGTGAGTCAAGAGGGGACTTGGGGGGTTAAAGAGCAATTTTTAGCAATTATCCATGCATGCAACGAATGCAAACTCACGTGAGATAACATTCTGCAACAAACCCAACAAACAAAACTGCTGCACTTTGTTCCACTTTCCAACACTAATTTTGATCAAAAATCTTTCAACCAAACATTCAAAGCTAATCTAAACATCAAAACACACAAATTCAGAATTCAAACAAACCCAAATATAGAAGAAAACTGATGCAAAGACACAAGGAAGCTCATGCATTCAGCAAATTCCAGCCGTAGCTTTTCTTTCCATTTCAATCATGCAAACCAGATTTATGATTCAAATACGAAGCTTTGATTAGATATTTCTCAACCCAACATCACAACCTTAAGCTAAGCAACAGGCTACACAATGATCACAATCCAAATGACCAGAAAACTTGGAGATATATCATACCAGATTCAAAAAAAAACACACGCAGAAAATGGTTCGGCAGCCTGCTTGCTTGTTTTTCGGCTAGGTGTTCGAACATGATCCAAACATGCAAACATGCAAAACTCAACACCAAACCTTCCATTTCCTCCCCCAACACAAGATAAAACATGAAACTGAAGTGCGAAACTCAACTAGTAATTAAGGGAAAGGAAACACGGCAGAAAAAAAATGCAGCAGCTTCCTTGCTGCGTTTTTTCTTTTTTTTGAAGTGCACAACTCCTAGATATTCGGCAATTTCAGCAATATCATACCATGAGTTTTCGGACTCAAAGTACATAAAAAATGCTCTACATTCATGCTAGTTTCTGACCCAAACAAACCAGAAACAAATCACAACCATCACAAACATTTCTGCAATAAGAACAGATTTTCGGCAGCCAGCTGAAATTTTGAGACCTCCCACAACTAAACATAGAGAATGAAGCTGGCGGCCCTTTTGTTTTCAAAAACTTCAGCAATTTCCAGGTGCAGTTACCTCCATTTCATCAAACAAAACAAAATCATCAAACCAGAAATTATTGACTCAAATCAAAACATGCAATTTGTTTGCAAGATTAAGACAGCAAATCTGTTTTTTGATCAATAACAAAAGAAAGGAGAGAAACTGCAGCAAAAATTTAAATTCCAAGTTTTTCTCATCTAGTACTGAAAATTTATCATCCAAACTAAACATTCAAAGGGAAAGAAAATCTGGGCAGAAGAGATCACAACGTCAGGCCTTGCTGTGAACTTGGCATCTAATTTTTCAAGACAGCTGCAAATAACACTCAACAAACCACAATCTTTCGAGCATCCAACAAACTCCTCACTTTAAAGAAAAGGAAAAATGTTCTAGGAAACAGATGAGAAGCAAACAAAGAATCATCATGCGTTGTCCTGGCTAAAGGCATTGACAAAACAACAAAAAAAAATTCAACTTTGGACTGCACAATGTAAAGAGTAACGCAAGACAGCATTTTTCAACTTTTCGGCCCTCTTTGAAGATCAGATGCACCAGACATAAAACTCTAATTTTAAAACAAACAAAATCACGCGAATCTCACCATCCAAGCATGTAAAAAACACCCAAAATTCTTTGACCAAACGTTGAATGGAATGGAGATGGACAAGAGAAAATCGAAGATTACCTGTTCCAGCCGTGGGTTTTGCAGCTTTGGAATGCGATGCAGATCCGGATGAAGTAGCTACCTTGGCCTTCCTTGGTCTTCTTCCTGGCCGTGACTTCCTCTTCTAGCTAGTCTCTCCCAAACTCTCAAAAGATCTCCCCCTGTTTCACTGAGCCGTAAGCTGCCACCCTATTCTCCTTCTCAGTCGTAAGCCCTCTTTTTTTGGTTTCTCTTTAGTTACTCTCCCTGCTTAACTCTCTCTCTCTCTCTCTAGAACCTAGCCGTCACTTCACCCTTGCGGTTGGCCAATCCTCTCCCCTCCTCACAGCTTAGTCTTTTCTTTTTCTTTTTGTTTTGCGGTCGTCCACTCTCTAAAGCTCTCACTTTCTCGCTTCTCAGTTTTGCTTAGCCGTCGACTCCCCAAAAAATCTCCGCGACTGATGTTTTCTTCTCCCTTTTATATGGAACTCCAAGGTTCCTAAACCCTCACCCCAATGGTGAGGATGAAGGCTTGTCCTTCCCTTTCCATCCAGCCATCCGATGGCTCTTGAGGTTGTGCCATGCACGCTGCAAAAATTTGCAGCGTGCATGCTGCGGTCAAAAAAAAAATTTTTTTTTTTAACTAATTAATTAATTAATCAACAAAAATGATAATAATAAAACAATAATAATTAAAAACGAAAACAACTTAATTAACATTAGATAAAAATAAACTAGAAACAACAAAAATGCAAATTTTCATTTTTCATTTTTCATTTTTCTGCTTTTTCCTTCTTTTTTTTTTCAAGGATAAAATAACGAAAATAAACAAAATGCCAAAAGATTGAATTCAAGAGGAATGAACGTATTTTGTGAACCATTTCCTTTTTCTCTCTTTTTCTCACAAATTTTACGTTAAAACTTAAAATTAAAACTAAAAGCTAAAACATGAACAAAATTAATATGACAAATAAAACTAAAAATAATTAGCAAATAAAAGACAAATAAAAAGGTAAAAATGAATAAAAATAAAATAACAACTAAAATGCAAACAATCTAAAACAAAATCATGAATTAGATGCAACATACAAATTATTTAAAATTTGGTGTCTATAGTTTGCCCCTCTTTGTCTGAGTTTTGAAAAAACTTGAGACAAAGAAATAGACACCAAATACTTACCTGTGTTATTCGTCTGCAAAATGATTCGAACGGACAGGAATTCTGAAACGGGACTGGCCCGAACATGAACGGGATTGGTCCAAACAGGAATTTTAAAACGGGACTGACCCGAACAGAAATTTTAAAACGTGATTGGCCCGAACAGGAATTTAAAACGGGACTGACCCGAACAAGAATTTAAAACGGGACTGACCCGAACAGAAATTAAAACGGGACTGACCCGAACAGAAATTAACAGAATTTAAAACGGGACTGGCCCGAACAGGAATTTAAAACGGGACTGACCCGAACAAGAATTTAAAACGGGACTGGCCCGAACAGAAATTTAAACGGGACTGACCCGAACAGAAATTAAACGGGACTGGCCCGAACAGAATTTAAACGAGACTGATCCGAACAGGAATTTAAACGGGACTGATCCGAACAGAATTTAAACGGGACTGACCCGAACATGAATTTAAAACGGGACTGATCCGAACAGGAATTTAAACGGGACTGGCCCGAACAGAAATTAAACGGGACTGATCCGAACAGAAATTAAACGGGACTGGCCCGAACAGAATTTAAAACGGGACTGGCCCGAACAGGAATTTAAACGGGACTGACCCGAACAGAATTTAAACGGGACTGACCCGAACAGAATTTAAACGGGACTGACCCGAACAGGAATTTAAAACGGGACTGACCCGAACAGAAATTAAACGGGACTGACCCGAACAGAAATTTAAACGGGACTGACCCGAACAAAATTTAAACGGACTTCACTGGGGAAGTTTGAGACAATGAATTGAATTTTTACCTGAGAGTAGTTCAAATTTTTGTACCTAGAGAGAGATTGGATCTCTGTAGTTGAAGCGATAGCTGATGTTGGTCCTTATAATCCAACGTTGCAAATAACATTGCTTTAGGTGTGAAAAAGAGAATGATCGCTTTCATTTGTGAATGCAGTGTTCCTGCAAGAAAAGAATAAATAATAATGGATTTGCCACCATTATTTGATCCGGTTTGCCTTGAGAATCGTGTAAACATGAGTCTTGTACTATTTTTGCCTCTGTTCTGCGGCATCTGTCTTGGTCAAACTTGTGACTTTAAACCTTTCAATTCTTGAGACTGCTAAAGTACGTATTCACCACGTCACCAAATCCATATAGCAGCTTTGATGTATGTTACCCATTGTAATAGATGATTGAATTCCTTATTTTTCACAAACCTTAGGGTTTATCATTCATTTGAACTCAATGGTGGAAGAATGATGCATGAAAATTTATCATATAAAAATCAATGTATATGCAAGATGATTTCCTATGTCAGGCAAAGATGAGCAGGCAAAAGAATGTAGACAATCATAAGCAGTCATACACAAATAATTGAGAAGAACCAAGAGGTTTATAAAGATACATTTTGCAAAAGAATATTTGTAAAGAACAATACAAGTTGAGCCAACGAATATCATATTCAAGACTTTGGATATTTTCTCTTCGGAATCCGATACTGGCAGAAGTATCACAAATATGAGGAAAACCCTAATGAACCAGGTCACCAGCTGTTCCTTCTTGAGCTCGACTGTTAAGAAAACCTACCTTGGCGCCCTTTCGGGTTTTCACCAAGGTTGCCCCCACCCTTTTGTTGTTTTTTTCTTTTCTTTTTTTTTTCTCTTTTTTTTCTCTTTTCTCTTTTTTTCGAGGCACCCTTTCGGGTTTTCACCTAAAGAACCATGAAATATCTCGACCATGATCGACTCAGAAACATGAATTAAAGATTTCCGGCATCAGTAAAATGTACTTCCCTTATGAGATTAGGCGAAGACATTACGGACATCACCTGCCAGTTGATTAACAAATTTTCTAATAGAAATGCAGCAAGTGACGAAAGCCAGGACTTTGGGCTTTTATAATGAGATCAGGTGAGGTGTTTTTCAAGAACAGTTGAGGCTTGAAAGCAAATCTTGATATAAGAGGTGAAATAACTTGAGATTGCACTCTTTTGAAAACAACTCCGAAACTGAGGAAAATTTGCCCCAGTTTGATCGGATTTTCTTTCTCTTTTTTTTCATTGCATTTTCCTCACTTTTGCATTTTTCTTTGAAAACTAAATTTGCTCCAGTGTAAGGGTTTTTTCCCTTTTTTTTCTTTCTTTTTTTTTCTTTAAAATAAATTTGCCCCAGTGTGGGGTTTGCAATTCTCAAGGGTTATCAAACGAAATTTGTCAAATCTGATGGCTCAAAGGGGACAAGTAGAGATAAAATATTTTTTAGTGTAAAAGAAGATGGCCTGACTTGCATTTCGCCATTTGCATAAATTTCTAAAGACAATTTGCATGATCAAATGAAAAACTTTTTGCACATATCTGAGTTGATGGGTTGAGGGAATGTCCGTCCATCCATTTCCGCCAAGATAAGAGCTCCGCCAGGTAATACCTTTTGGACAATGAACGGCCCTTGCCAATTTGGAGCAAATTTGCCTTTAGCTTCATCTTGCATCGACAAAATCCGCTTTAGTACTTTGTCACCTTCTTCAAATACCCGTCGGTGGACTTTTTTGTTGTAAGCCCGGGCCACACGTTTCTGATAGCACTGACCATGACAGATAGCATTGCTTCAAAGTTTGATGCACGAGCAAATCTGAATCACTGAAAACTATCAACTCTTTGATTTCCATCTCCAAAGCCATTTTGAGACAAAAAATGCAGGCTTCATATTCAGCCATGTTATTCGTGCAAGCGAATTACAATTTGGCAGCGGCAGGGTAGTGCTTCCCTTCGGGTGACACCAAAACAGCTCCAATTCCAGCTCCGAGAGAATTCGAAGCCCCATCGAAGAAAAGCCTCCATTCAGGACTTTGTTCACTTATATCATCTGCAGCGCCTACAAATAGGACCCTCTCGTCAGGGAAATAAGTACGGAGTGGTTGATAATCATCATCCCTTGGATTTTCTGCCAAATGATCGGCTATAGCTTGCCCCTTGATAGCTTTTTGTGAAGTGAAAACAATATCGAATTCTGAGAGAATTATCTGCCATTTCGCCAGACGCCCAGTCAACATCGGCTTCTCCAAAAGATATTTCAAAGGATCAGACCGGGAAATAAGATACGTGGTATGGCTCAACAGATAGTGTCTCAACTTCTGGGCTGCCCAGGCCAATGCACAGCAGCTTTTCTCAATGAATGAATAATTAGCCTCGTACTGTGTGAACTTCTTGCTTAGATAGTAAATGGCTTGTTCTTTCCTCCCAGAGTCATCGTGCTGACCTAGAACGCACCCAACTACTCCATCGAGTACAGATAAATACATAATTAACGGTCGATCCGATTTGGGCGGTACCAGGACTGGCGGATGCAACAAATAATCTTTAATCTTGTCGAAAGCCTATTGACACTCCTCATTCCAATACAATGACACGTTCTTTCTCAATAATTTGAACAACGGCTCGCACGTGGCAGTTAATTGGGCAATGAACCTCCCAATAAAATTGATCTTCCCTAAGAAACTTTTCACGTCCTTTTGAGTTTTTGGCTCCGGCATATCTCGAATTGCTTTGATTTTTGCTGGATCTATCTCTATACCTCTCTTGCTGACAATAAATCCCAACAGCTTATCCGCAGGTGCTCCGAAGGCGCATTTTGCAGGATTTAGCTTCAAATTGTACTTCCGTAACCTCTCGAATAATTTCTTCAGATCAACCAAGTGGTCCTCTGCCCTTTTAGACTTGATTATAATATCATCCACGTAGACCTCCATCTCCCGGTGGATCATATCATGAAATAGGGTTGTCATGGTCCTCTGATACGTTGCTCCAGCATTCTTTAAACCGAAAGGCATCACTCGGTAGCAAAATGTGCCCCAAGGGGTGATAAAAGCAGTTTTCTCCCTATCTTCTTCTGCCATCAAGATCTGGTGGTAACCAGCGAAACAATCACAAAAAGATTCAATTTCATGCCCCGCGGTATTGTCCAGGAGAATGTGAATGTTTGGTAAAGGAAAATCATCTTTAGGGCTAGCTTTATTGAGGTCTCTATAATCAACACAAACTCGCACATCTCCACTCTTTTTTGGAATAGGGACTGGATTTGAAAGCCAAATTGGGTAATGGGAAACAATGATAATGTTGGTTTTGAGCTGCTTTTCAATTTGCTCTTTTATCTTGAGGCTCATATCTGGTTTGAATTTTCTGGGTTTCTGCTTTACGGGTGAAAAAGAAGGGTCGGTGGGCAATTTATGAACTACCACATCAGTTGAAATACCAGTCATATCATCATAGGACCATGCAAATACATCCTGGAACATAGTCAAGAATTCAATCATCTCCTTTTTCTGCTTCTCATTCAAGTGAATACTAATCTGCACCTCCTTAACTTCATCCTCAGTGCCAATGTTAACCTTTTCTGTTTCTTCCAAGTTCGGTTTTGGTTTTTCCTCATATTGTTCAAGGTCCTTTGCAAAAGAATCGAATACCTCCTCATTATCACTCTCGTTTTGGAGTTCGGATTCACAGACCTCCAAGTCGTGAGTGATATAGAGATTGCCGTTATTGAATTCCAGAATTGTGATATCCAAAGGGTCAAATAATTTTATTTTTGGCCATCTGAAAGAATTAACGAATGTGGGATAATAAGCCAATAAACATACAACAAACAAATGAACAAGCAATGTGAATATAAACAAGCGAATAAACAACACAATATGACAAGAACAACTTGTGCATTTCATAAAACCTTTGATTGAAAGCAAATTGAAATGAAAACTTAACAATATTTACATGCGCAAAAGTAAAATTGTTTTCATTAGCTATTTACAGATGCAAAAGTATTTTCATGAATTCACGTGAATGATAAACCCCTTTCAGTTTACCGAAACTCCTTCCGAACGGGCAGGGACTCGGCTGTCCAATTGGGAATTGATCCTTCGGGGATGTCAGGAAATTCAGCTTTGCCTGGAACACTATCTTCAAATGTTGCCCCAACGAACAATTGGGCCAAACTTGCTTCAATTTCGTCAACTGGGTTGATTTCCGACATGATCACCTCGGCTGGTCGTGGGAAAGTATAATGCAGTGGTGGAATGTCAAGAGCCCTTTGCCTCCCTTCTTTCTCCGCTCTCTTACGCTCCTTCATTTCTCTGATGTCCTTGGCAGTCGGTAGGAAACCCAAACCAAATGAATTCTTTTTCTCCATAATCTCTACTGGCTTCAGAATTCCTTGCAAATCTCGTCCCAGCCCTTTATCAAATTCATTGCCTCCACGGATCATTTCTTTGGCCATCATGACACTGGCCTTTGGTAAAGTTCGCTCCTCGTTTCTGATCCAACTTACAGAGACGATATCAGCCGTGCTATGAGGAGTCATGGTGACGTTGCGGCTTCCATCCTCTTTTGACCCAGAATCGGTGATTACAAGGCAATCTTCTTCGGCAAATATAGTGATCAGCTTGTCATTTACTACAAACTTCAGCAACTGATGCAATGAAGACGGCACAGCTCCGGACTTATGAATCCACGGCCTTCCAAGCAAAACGTTGTAAACACTAGGAAAGTGCATGACTTGGCAGGTTATTTGAAATTGTGCGGGACCCATCTCAACTACTAAATCCACTTCTCCTATCGGCTCCCTTTGTGCTCCATCAAAACCTCGGACTATGGTCCCTGAAGGCCTCAGCTTGACGTCTTGCAATCCTAGCTTTTCCAAGGTGCTCCAGGGACATATATTAAGAGCGAATCCATTGTCAATCAATACCTTCGGTAGCATTTTTCCGTTGCACCTCACAACTATGTACAGGGCCTTGTTATGTCCAATGCCTTCCGCCGGTAATTCCTCGTCAGAGAAAGTGATTTGCTTGGTAAATAACACATTTCCAACTACATGTGAGAAATTATCAACTGAAATGTCCTTAGGGATTTGAGCTTTGGTCAACACCTTGATCAGCGCGTCCCTATGCATATCTGAAGAAAAAAGTAGATCCAACATGGATATCTGGGCAGGCGACTTGCTCAGCTTCTCAACTACATTGTACTCACTTCTCTGAAGTCTCTTAAGGAAATCCAAGGCTTCTTTCTCGGTGATTGTTGGTTTAACGGGCGGCTCGGAGTTATTTGCTTGAATCGGAATGGCAGCTTCAAATGGACTTGCAATCTTCCCCGATTTGGTGACCGCTGACACTTCTTCCTTTGCAATTATCTTTTCCCCAATCTGTATGACAGGTTCATCATAGTTCCACGGTACTTGTTGCAGGCTCAGAACAGGCTCCTGCTTCGGGAATTCAATAACCACCGGCTCCAAAGACTCACTCTCAGCTGGCGTGAGATCCAAGATAAAGGGCTTTTCGTCCTCTTCAAATGGCAGTTCTATGACAAAAGGTTGGTCGGTGACCCCAAACACTTCAGCCTCTCTTGCCAATTCTCTGACTGGTTCCACATATTCCGTATCATCCAGAATAACCCCAATAATATTGGCATGTTCCGGTAAAGGGTTCCTATTTACATTCGGCCCTTGCTCCTCCCTTTTTCGGATTACAATCTCCCCGGCTTCAACCATATCTTGGATTTTATGTTTAAGCGCCTTGCAATCAATAGTCGAATGTCCGGCAGCCCCTGAATGATAAGCACAGACGGCTTGCGGGTTATACTAGGCGGGCATGCCATATGGGTAGGTCGGAGGGGGTACCGTACCAATTTTCCCGGTGGCCTTTAATTGTCCATACAATTGATCCAGAGGCCTACCTAGGTTGGTAAATATACGGCTAGGGGGTCGGTTGTAATGTTCAGGAGGTTGAGGATGGTTATAAACAGGTCTATTTGGTGGAGGAAATCTTGGGTTATATGGAGGGCGAGGTCGGTTTTGGGGTGGATTTGATTGAGAAATTTGAAAAGGAACTGAAGGTGGGTTAGGGTAACTTGGGCGAGGTCGAGGGTGATGGATGTTGGTAGTATATACAGGATGTGGATTTGAGTAGTAAGGGTAATGGGGTTGGTAGATTGGGTTGTGTTGATATCGGGGTCTAGGTGAAGGGTTTTGGTTCCAGATAAAGATTGCGTCCCCCTCCTTCTTTTTGAATGGCGGTTTCTTCACATTGCTTCCTTGCCCTTGTAAAGCATCCAACTGAGATTTAAGGGCGGAGACATTGACAATCTTCCCAGCTCTCACAAAGTCATCAAACTCCTCAAGTTTATTTACAATTGCAGCAAACGAACATCCAGTCATACGGAAAATCTCTTCGAAGTACGGCGGATCATGGGCTTTTATGAAAGTACGTATGATTTCATCCTCGGTCATTGGTGGCTCGACCTTTGCAGCTATTTTTCTCCACCTCTTGGCATAGGTTTTGTGGTCTTCAGAAGGTTTCCTTTTCGTTCCTTCTAACGTAGTTCGGGTCGGAGCCAACTCGCAGTTGTACTCGTACTGCCTCACAAATGCAGTAGACAAATCAATCCAGGTTTTCACATCTTCAAGCTTCAGGTTGGAATACCAGTCAAGCGCATCCCCTTCCAGACTCTCGGGAAACAACCTTAAAGGCAAATTCTCATCGTCTACGGGTTTTCCCAATTTGTTGGCAAATAGTCGGAGATGTGTCTTGGGATTACCCGTCCCATCATATTTGTTAAATTTAGGGGTTTTGAACCCCTCAGGCAATTGCACGTTCGGAAAAATGCACAATTCATCATAATCCAGGACTCCCTGCTTATTTAACCCCTGGCTCTTTCTCATAAATTCATCGAAACGATCTAGACGTTTGAGCAACTTCGTATCAATTGGAGCAAAAGATTCACCCATTTCTGGCTTATTTTGAAAAGTGTGCTCCGGCACCACGGGCTCTGCGGTAGGCTGATAAAAAACTGGTGGGTTCAAATGCATGTTTGGGTCGCTTTGAGGCTGAAATCTTTGACCATAAGGAGGGTAGAAAGGAGGATTTTGAGTAAAAGCATATTGCGGGTTAAAAGTTCCCTCAAACGTGGTTTGAAATGGAGGAATAACAAATGGTTCGGATTGTGGTTGTGTAGCGGGTACAGGCTCAGGTTGCACTCCGCTACTAACGAGCTCGTCAATCAACTTCTTCTGAGCGGCCATTTCTGATGCCATTTCCCCAAATTTTGTGAGTAACTCTGTCAACTGAACCCCAGGACTTGCGGCTTCCGGGTGGGTAGTTGCAACGGCCTTATCAGATGATTCTGGTTGAGTACTCATGTCTACACGATTCCTTTGGGCCTTACTTCGGGATCGCATAATAATGGGGCTTTTCCGAAAAGCTATTTTGAAATTTACCTGAGAATGCAAAAGACTTCTTTAGATAAACCAATCGTCACTAGTTTTTCTGCAATTTATTCAAAAGAGAAAAAGAAAAAGAAAAAGAAAAAGACATGAGTTAGTAGCTATTCGAACAATTCGGATGCATGTCCTATTTGGGGAACCCTTTTTGTGCCAAGGGTAGGCCTAGCATGATGCAACACTTTCGAAATGAGACCCATTAATCAAACCTGTTATTTGACAAACACTTTGTGAAAAGAGATTCATTTCATTGCAGAAACCAAATACATCTGTTTACATCATATCGTGAAGGCGATTTCGTACAAGATCACCAAAGTTCCTAAGCCTATCTAGTACAGAGTCTTTACTTTCTCTAGCATATGGCATCTTGACACGTTCGGCTTGATCATATAATTCCCCACATTTCCGCTTCATCTCTTGGCGCCTTTCTCGCTCCTTCTCATATAATCTCTTGTTTTCTTCTGCCTTTCCTTTGTGCACTTCGATGGATTTCTTCAACTGTACCACCTCCATGTGCTTGGCTTTAATGATGGCTCTCAGCTTCTCAATTTCCTCATACGGCTCATGTTGCAACCCTTGCGTGGTGGAATCTTTCAACCAATCCTCGTATGGTGCGGTCATTACCCCCTTCTGTTTGAGCTCCGGAAGATAACGAATGCTTCTATCGTCGGATATTGTTCTCCAAGATTCAGTGATTTGGCTCTTCATAGGGATCTCTTTTGGGCATACCCCCTGATCAAAGAAAATGGTGACTTCACTAAACTCGGAAATCGGTGGCGGCCCCTGAATGCGACCTAGTTGTCTGAGAAATCTTTTCGGGGTATACGAGATGATTCCTTGAGTTCCCAGCAAGAGAACACGTTCGGATTCCTTAGTGCGAAGTATCGGCTCAAAGCAGTCTGTCCAATCTAATACCCACCTAATGTTGAAATCTTGCAATGTTTCCAAGTAATCCACACATTCGGATGCGTTCTTAGGTAGATCTCCCTCGTTGACTCTTTTGGGATGTGTGATTACCCAATTATATCCAACCACCGGCAAACTATCGGCAACTGATGCTTGTCTCTTAAAATGTCCCGTAGCCCATATGTATAAAATCAAGTTCGCCCCATGGAAAAACTTTTCTCCCTTTCGACAACCAGTACAAGCTAAGAAAATATCTGCGAGAATGGTCGGGACTATAGAACATTGCTTACCCTGAATTCCTAAGAAAAGGTCATTCACAATTTTTGCTGATTTAAAGGCTATCTTTTGATCTTTTCGCGGAAAGAGATAGGTCCCAGCCATAACTACCCCATATACTAGTAGCCTTTTGCGCTCCCATACGGCTTTGGAAGTGAACACAAAATCCGTCACATGCCTCTCGAATCCGTCGCGTGGCGCAAATCGTTCAAACAGAATATTCACGGCGACGCCCTGATCTGACCCTCGTAGTACGGACTCTTTCAATCCTATAATTTGACAAAATTCGGCCTTGTCGGAAGCAAATGGAAACACCAAGGCAGTTCCACGTGTGGGTAAACCAAGGAGGCCAGCTACTTCTTCGAGTGTTATAGTCATTTGCCTATTGCCTATTCTAAAAGCAGTAAACTCGGGGTCCCAAAGATGAACTAAAGCCTCTACCAAATAATTGTTGGATTTGATCTCTCTAAAGTCTCCAATTGGTCCTAAAAATTGGGCTACTTGATGCAGTTCACTAGGTAACATGAAGGTGGGCCATTGTTGAACCTCAGTTGACGGTATTAATAATTGGTAGATGCGGCGAGGGCAAGCCATCTGATAATGAAGAAGGTAGTTTGTCAATTACCTTACCTACGAGTTTCATTCCTCCAGTTATGCGATAACTTAAACGTGCAATCCCTTGAAGGGTTAAATACCCATGGGACACAAAAGGGTTGGTTTTATTCCTAAAACGGGATTCCCTACGTGGCGTTCCCTTTCTAGGTTTTATGCATGATGCCATTTTATTAAAACAATAAAATATGCAATTTGAAATGAAACGTGACCTAAGGAACCCTTTATTTGCCAGGGTAGGCCTAGAATGATATGCAATCATTAATCTACGAATGCAATATACCAAAATCTTTAAACGTGCAATAACCTATCTACAAGGGTAGGTTCTAAAAGAAAGTCATGCCAGACCTCTTATTTCCTAATGTTTGTGAATGCAAAAGACAAGAGACAAGGAAACGTGAGTTCAACACATAATCACATAACACATTTGGACAATTAGATAATATAAAAAGCAACAAAGACAGATAATGAAAGAGGGGTGGGACCCCTCCCCTCGTGAATAGTGTTTCCTAATTTAGGGTAAGGTCGACTCTTCCCTAGGCAATTCTAATATGGATGCATGAGGCTGGGGTTCGCTAATGCATCTAGACTCGATAAGCTCAGGTCCCCGAGCCTTCAGACTTAGAAACCAAGGGTCATCAATCCCAAGGTTCTCGTCGGTGGCTCGAGCGATTCCCCAAACACCGCTACGCACACATCGTGTCACGGCTACGTGTTTGAATAAATCTATCAAAACCTCAATCTTCGACCAAAAGCTAAAGGCTATCAACCAATAGCTTTAAGCGGAAGATTGAGTGACCCATTGGAACATGCTATACACACATCGTGTCGTGATCACATGTCCAAGTGAGTCACCTAATCCTAATAGGGTGGAGTGGCGTGACAAGCCACTAAAAAAAATAAAAGGGATAAAAGAAGTAAAGCGTATGCTCGTATGCTAGTGCTCGTTTGGAGGGGAAGGGTCAAGAACCAACGCGAGGCTCTAGGGTGACCCATACCTCCCAAAATGCAATGCAAGCGCGAGATAACAAGTAAACATTCATTCAAACATACATTCGTGAGTCGAGGGATTGGTTTGATTACGTACATAAGACAAAAGGTCCTAAAAATGAAAAATGCAATCCTAATATCCACATGCCATGCATAGAAAGGGTAGAAAAAGGAAACGAATGGTTAAGTCAAAATGCTTGGACCCACTTAGGAAGTCCCCAGTGGAGTCGCCAACTGTCGCGCCCCATTTTTTGATAAGAAAAATAAAATGGTTTGAGAAAGATGTTTTTGATTCAAAAATGATTTTTGTGAGTTGAAAAAAGATATGGGTCTAATATGGGACTTGAAAAAGCGACGATTTGACCCAAAAAATAGTTTTTTTAAAAAGAGTTTTTGAATGAGAAATTGGAGTCGCCACTTGGTAATGATTAAGGTGTACCAAGTCACCTAAAAATAAATTTTTAAAGACAAAGTAGTAAAACCCTTTTAAAAACGACTCCTAATCCACGTAAGCCAAAGAAAAAGGTTCGGGAGTCACGTTTGACAAAGGGGAAGGCAAGGATAGAATCCAAGGCACCCCTTTGACCTAGCCAAGGCTAGTTGCGCGACTTAACCTTACCTTTCCTAATTTTCCACCCAATGTATGTATCGCACGTTGGATATGACTATATGAATGCAAAACGGAAAGGAAAATGCAATCCTAAATTCTACGATGTCTCTTGTGAGGCTTTTGGTCCCAAACCACATGAATTGTGGCGGCCAACAAAGGAAAACCTCATAGAGGTCGATTAATGCAAATGAGAGTTCAAATTCAAGTGTGCAAGTGTGAAAGTGTATGAAAGATGCAAGAAATGTAAGTGCAAGTGTGTGAATGTATAAAAAGGTGCATGTGTGAAATTGTACAAAATTCAAGTGTTTTTTGTGTGCAAGTGTATGAAAATAGAATAATAGATATATAAAGTAAAGTGGAATTTCATTTGTGAAATGAAAATAAGCAAGTGATATGTAAAATGTAATAAAAAAGTATGGTTTGAGAAATGTGCAAAATTGTGGTTAAAAGTGTATGGATGTGATAAAATGAAAGTATGACCCTAGAGGAATGCAACAAATCGGGTACGGGAGTTGACTCCTAACTTTTCGACTTCTATTTTCCCTTTGATTAGAAGGCAAAACTAGCGTGCTAAGGCTATCGAGTAGCCACACTCGCTCGTTTTCCTTATCGGAAGGGGACACTCAAGCAAAATGAACCCTATGGCTAGCATGGGACGCAAAACCTAAAATGAGGGGAAAAGGGGTTCGAGGATCATGCCAAATGATAAAACTAAGGAAAATGCGTGATATGTGGTGAACAAGCAAATGATGTACTAACGAGGGAAAATCCCTAAAGGTCTAGCGTTGGACTAGCCCATTCTATGAATTCCGACTAGCGTTGGACTAGTGGAAACGATAAAAGAAGCCACAACTAGCGTTGGACTAGTGTGGTGACGTACATTCATCCGTTCCATTCATCCACACTATGGAAAGCAAGTAGACATACCAAATACTCATAAACACGTAGCACGTAACATTTAGCATGCTCGACTAGATGCAAGGCCCTAACAAAGCAAATTAACACGTAGCAACTAAGCATGCAAGACACATAAGACAATTAAAGCCCTAACTATTACATTTGCTAGCTAGGCACACGTCTTCGATAGGTCTTCATTGAATGCTCCTCCAAGTCCTATCTATTACAAGCCAAGAGGTGTACACATACCCCATAAAGAAAAAAACTTAATAAAGCAAAAGTAAATGAAAGGAATTAAAGGAATTAAAGAAATGTAAAGAAAGCAAAGTAGACATGCAATTCACTTAGCACATTGGATCATATAGGAGAGACAAACAAAGATAAAAGAAATTATACCTTCCCCTAATGGTAAGCAAATGAAGAAAAATGGCTTCAAAACAATAAAGGGGTCAAGGCATCAATTTAAAAGTAAAGTATAAGCAAAAACACCAAAACCCACCTAATTACAACTTGAATGAGGTCAAAAAATGCTTAAAGACCAAGAAAACGGAATAACCCGTTCAATTTCCAAATATAGCATCTACTAAAGATCCAAAACAAGCATTACTCAAACATTCAAGTCCAAATAAATCGTTTAAGCACTTCAAAGATTCCAAAATAAAGAAAAAGCCAAACAATGATTGAAGTTGTAATGATTTTAGGACTTAATTACAAGATGCTAAAACATGCTTGGGCTTTTGTGACGCAAAGAGAAACTCAGAAGGATCAAATTGATTAAATGTTCCAATTACTTGGGTCATAGTGAGTCAAGAGGGGACTTGGGGGGTTAAAGAGCAATTTTTAGCAATTATCCATGCATGCAACGAATGCAAACTCACGTGAGATAACATTCTGCAACAAACCCAACAAACAAAACTGCTGCACTTTGTTCCACTTTCCAACACTAATTTTGATCAAAAATCTTTCAACCAAACATTCAAAGCTAATCTAAACATCAAAACACACAAATTCAGAATTCAAACAAACCCAAATATAGAAGAAAACTGATGCAAAGACACAAGGAAGCTCATGCATTCAGCAAATTCCAGCCGTAGCTTTTCTTTCCATTTCAATCATGCAAACCAGATTTATGATTCAAATACGAAGCTTTGATTAGATATTTCTCAACCCAACATCACAACCTTAAGCTAAGCAACAGGCTACACAATGATCACAATCCAAATGACCAGAAAACTTGGAGATATATCATACCAGATTCAAAAAAAAACACACGCAGAAAATGGTTCGGCAGCCTGCTTGCTTGTTTTTCGGCTAGGTGTTCGAACATGATCCAAACATGCAAACATGCAAAACTCAACACCAAACCTTCCATTTCCTCCCCCAACACAAGATAAAACATGAAACTGAAGTGCGAAACTCAACTAGTAATTAAGGGAAAGGAAACACGGCAGAAAAAAAATGCAGCAGCTTCCTTGCTGCGTTTTTTCTTTTTTTTGAAGTGCACAACTCCTAGATATTCGGCAATTTCAGCAATATCATACCATGAGTTTTCGGACTCAAAGTACATAAAAAATGCTCTACATTCATGCTAGTTTCTGACCCAAACAAACCAGAAACAAATCACAACCATCACAAACATTTCTGCAATAAGAACAGATTTTCGGCAGCCAGCTGAAATTTTGAGACCTCCCACAACTAAACATAGAGAATGAAGCTGGCGGCCCTTTTGTTTTCAAAAACTTCAGCAATTTCCAGGTGCAGTTACCTCCATTTCATCAAACAAAACAAAATCATCAAACCAGAAATTATTGACTCAAATCAAAACATGCAATTTGTTTGCAAGATTAAGACAGCAAATCTGTTTTTTGATCAATAACAAAAGAAAGGAGAGAAACTGCAGCAAAAATTTAAATTCCAAGTTTTTCTCATCTAGTACTGAAAATTTATCATCCAAACTAAACATTCAAAGGGAAAGAAAATCTGGGCAGAAGAGATCACAACGTCAGGCCTTGCTGTGAACTTGGCATCTAATTTTTCAAGACAGCTGCAAATAACACTCAACAAACCACAATCTTTCGAGCATCCAACAAACTCCTCACTTTAAAGAAAAGGAAAAATGTTCTAGGAAACAGATGAGAAGCAAACAAAGAATCATCATGCGTTGTCCTGGCTAAAGGCATTGACAAAACAACAAAAAAAAATTCAACTTTGGACTGCACAATGTAAAGAGTAACGCAAGACAGCATTTTTCAACTTTTCGGCCCTCTTTGAAGATCAGATGCACCAGACATAAAACTCTAATTTTAAAACAAACAAAATCACGCGAATCTCACCATCCAAGCATGTAAAAAACACCCAAAATTCTTTGACCAAACGTTGAATGGAATGGAGATGGACAAGAGAAAATCGAAGATTACCTGTTCTAGCCGTGGGTTTTGCAGCTTTGGAATGCGATGCAGATCCGGATGAAGTAGCTACCTTGGCCTTCCTTGGTCTTCTTCCTGGCCGTGACTTCCTCTTCTAGCTAGTCTCTCCCAAACTCTCAAAAGATCTCCCCTTGTTTCACTCAGCCGTAAGCTGCCACCCTATTCTCCTTCTCAGTCGTAAGCCCTCTTTTTTTGGTTTCTCTTTAGTTACTCTCCCTGCTTAACTCTCTCTCTCTCTCTCTAGAACCTAGCCGTCACTTCACCCTTGCGGTTGGCCAATCCTCTCCCCTCCTCACAGCTTAGTCTTTTCTTTTTCTTTTTGTTTTGCGGCCGTCCACTCTCTAAAGCTCTCACTTTCTCGCTTCTCAGTTTTGCTTAGCCGTCGACTCCCCAAAAAATCTCCGCGGCTGATGTTTTCTTCTCCCTTTTATATGGAACTCCAAGGTTCCTAAACCCTCACCCCAATGGTGAGGATGAAGGCTTGTCCTTCCCTTTCCATCCAGCCATCCGATGGCTCTTGAGGTTGTGCCTTGCACGCTGCAAATTTTTGCAGCATGCATGCTGCGGTCAAAAATTTTTTTTTTTTTAACTAATTAATTAATTAATCAACAAAAATGATAATAATAAAACAATAATAATTAAAAACGAAAACAACTTAATTAACATTAGATAAAAATAAACTAGAAACAACAAAAATGCAAATTTCCATTTTTCATTTTTCATTTTTCTGCTTTTTCCTTCTTTTTTTTTTCAAGGATAAAATAACGAAAATAAACAAAATGCCAAAAGATTGAATTCAAGAGGAATGAACGTATTTTGTGAACCATTTCCTTTTTCTCTCTTTTTCTCACAAATTTTACGTTAAAACTTAAAATTAAAACTAAAAGCTAAAACATGAACAAAATTAATATGACAAATAAAACTAAAAATAATTAGCAAATAAAAGACAAATAAAAAGGTAAAAATGAATAAAAATAAAATAACAACTAAAATGCAAACAATCTAAAACAAAATCATGAATTAGATGCAACATACAAATTATTTAAAATTTGGTGTCTACAGCTGGCATCCCAAATACACAAAGGGTAGCTTCTGACGTCGAAAGCCTGTCAACCGAGATATAAAATGCTCTCTGGAGAGAGAGCTCCGGGATGAGGTCATAAAGAAGCTCTTATCCTTGTTAATCTTTTGGCCGGAACCATCCTGGTATACCTCCAAAAAGTTCAGGAGATTCTTCACCGATCACTGGTCCCCTCTTATGAAAATGACTATATCATCTGCAAATGCCAAATGTGATACTGGCGCAGTGCCCCTTGGTTGAGCATAGCTTCGGACAACACCTGATTCCACCAAATTGATTAAACCCTTGCTGAGTGCCTCCGACACCAAAATAAAAAAGAAAGGAGAGAGGGGGTCTCCTTGCTTCAATCCTCTTGAAGGTTAGAAGAATCCGTGCGGCGTCCCATTGACTAGGACAGAGAACCAAGACGAGGTCAAGTTATTTATCACCATGTGCACGAACCGTGGATGGAAACCGAATTTGAGGAGTAGGCTAGCTAAGAAATCCCAGGAGACCCGGTCGAAGGCCTTCATCATATCCAACTTGAAAATGGCATTGTGGCCCATTACTTGTTTGTCTATTGCTCCTACCAACTCCTGAGCCAGCAGTATATTATCTGATATTTCCCTGTCCTGGACGAAAGCTGACTGTTCCAGGGATATAATAGACGGCAGGAACGCCTTCAACCTATTGCATAAGATCTTGGTAAAAACCTTGCTAACAAAAGTACATAAACTTATTGGCCTAAAATCAGAGAAGGTCTGAGGCGCATCTTTCTTTGGGATCAACGTAAGCAAGGTACTTGCAATACTCTTCGAGACTGGGACCCCACACATGAATTCTCTAGCTGCCTGGTATACGTCCTCACCAACAAGGTCCCAACAGTGTGTGAAGAAAACTCCCGTAAACCCATCTATCCTAGCCGCACTATGGCCGTCAAGTTGGAACACCGCCTGTTTTATTTCCTCTAAGGTGAGTTTGCACAAAAGTTGATCATTTTGTTGTGTGGACACTAGTTTTGGTATGTTGCGTAACAAGCTCTCAGTGGTGTGCTCAGATAAGGGCGGAGTTGCAGACATTAAGACCTTGAAGAAAGACACAGCGGCCTCGCCAATGTCCCGATCATCCTCAATGTAGGTGCCCTGTGAGTTTTTTATCCGGCGGATAGAGAGCTTAGCCCGCTTGTCCAGTAGCTTAGAGTGGAAGAAATGTGTGTTAGCATCCCCATCATCAGCCATTTGACCCTAGCTTTTTGCTTCCAAAAAAGTTCCTCATCTGTCAGACACTTAAGCAATTTGGCCTTAGCTTGGCCCCATTGCATCTGTGTATCTTCAGTGTCCTCTTCCTCCAGCCTTAGCTCTTGTTGACAGACATCCTCTTCAGCCCACGCAATGTTTTCAAAGATATTGCCGAAAACAGACTTATTCCAGTCGCCTAGCACTTTCTTCAGCCGTTTCAACTTTTGGGCTAGTAGAAACATGCCATAGCCCTCTAGGAGCTGCCTCCAGCTTTGTTCCACTACTCCAAAAAAATCTGAATGTTTGATCCACATGTGCTGGAACCGGAAAGCCCCGAATCTTGCCCGCCGGTCAGTGTCCAATCGTAGTAGCAACGGACTATGATCCGAGGCCGTCCGGTTCAGGCGTTGAACCACCGAAGCTGGAAACTGCCACTGCCATGCTACATTCATCAAAACTCTATCTAGCCATTTCCATATGCGCTGACCTTGTCGGACACCTGTCCAAGTGTATTTGCTCCTGCTTGTTGCCATAGTTTTCAAGCTGCAGTTTGAAATGCACTCTGCAAAATCATTTATTGATGCTCGATCCTGCGATGCGTTACCCAGGTATTTAGCTTTAGACGCTATCACATTAAAATCCCCTCCCACCATCCATGGCTTAGACCCAGGTTCTCCGAGATTGTCACTAAATCATTCCAAAGGTAGCGCCTTTCTGACGATGTGCATTTGGCATAAACAAAAGAACAACAAACCTCACTCGTCCATGACACGTGTGTGACCGCTACATGAAGGAATTGCTCCGAGTTAAGTAACACATTTACTGCAAATTCTGGCTTCCATAGCACCCAGATTTTATTACTTATATTACTTATCGCAAGGTGAAGACAAAACTTTAATCTAAACTCATCAAGCTGAGTTACATCAACCATTGGTTCTATAATCACAAGGAAGGAGATTGAGTGCATACCCATTAGTTTTTTCAGTCGCCTGACTGACGCGCGGCCAGCCACTCCGCGTATGTTCCATATAAGTGTGTTAATCATTAAAAAGGAGGAGGGTAAGAAGCGGATGCTGCTGCCTTCATGGATTGCCTGGTGATGATTGTTTTGGGCAAGTTGAGAAAACAGCGATGTGATAGAGTTGTTTCAGCAAGGGTCCTCTCTTTTCCATTGCTCGGCTCGCCATATTTAAACATTAAAGCATGCTTAAACAACTCTATTAAGCATTTTGAAAAATTGACGATGTGATACTTAGTTATTTATTGAATTTTTTTCAAGTTGCTATATTTGCATTAATTTGAAGAATGAAATTTTGAATGTTGATAAGCTTATTTGGTATCTCTAGATATGTGGAGTCATTGGAATTGAATAGATTTCTTGGTGGATATGTGGAAATTGAATATTTTTGGGAAAAATTAATCAGTTGGTAATATTGATATGTTTGAATTGTTGAAATTTAGAGTTATTAGCATGGGAAATCACATTCAATCACTCACATTCGCTAGTTAAATTTTCCTAGGGTTTCTTGTTTTTGGCTTTCTGGTGTGGATATGGTGGCCTCATGGCTGTTGGATCACCTAGTAGCAGCTTTTAGGGCTCAGCAGCTAGTGAAGTCTTTTGTTGTGGCCCTTACATCTTCAGGCTCGAGTTTGGAATCTTCGCGAATTCCAAATTTGGGTAAAGTGTCTTCTGTTCGTGGTGAGCCAACTTTCAAGCTGTCACGTCAGGATGTTGCACATCTGGCAAAACCCCATTGAAATGTCTTGATTGGTTGATTTGCCTTCAGTCGGCCACCAATGGAGGTTATCCACAAATTCTTCATTTTTTTAGGTTTGAGGGGTGAATGTTTAGTGGGACTCTTTGATGCGTATCATATAATTATACGACCTAATCTGGAAGAAGATTATGCGAGATTGTTTGTCCATAGTGCATGGTGTGTTCAAAACTCCCCAATGACAATCTCAAAGTGGACTCTGGAATTCAAAGCGAATAAAGAATCCTCAATAGCTCATATTTGGGGTATTTTTTCAAATTTACCTTTGTATCTGTGTAACTAGAAATATATCCTTAAACTCGTATCACTTTTGGGCCGATCTTTGAAAATTGATTTGGCAGGCAACAACACAATTCAAACCCCTATCTCTTGCTCGAGTGTTGGTGGAAGTCAATGTTGCTAAACAATTTGTGCGACGTCTTTGGGTTGTTGATGACTCTATCAGTCAATGGCAACATGTAGACTGTAAAGATTGGCTGGCTTATTACAAATTTTGTGAGAGGATTCGCCATATAGAATAGGACTACTTCATGAAAAACCCTGAACCTCAGTGGAAACTTGAGAGTACTAAACAAGAGAAGACTAATGTTAAACCTTATGTTAACTTGCTACTGTTCCGCAACAAATTTATGTTCCATGCCAGCAATTGGATAAGGGGAAGGCCAAGGTGGCATTGATGCGGATGCCAATAAGCGTGGTCAAGAGTTATTGTAGCTTATTTCATAGTAGTCAGTGATCGGATGAATTACTCTAGAAGGGACCTCTGCGCTAGGGAAAAGTTCATCTCAATCTGATGAGCTTATTGCAATTTATCATTCATCTTATGCTATTTTCCTTTGATTGAAAAGCAAGAAAAAGGGGAGATAGATGCAGTAGTTCAACAACATTCTCCTCGTCATATTGATACGCAAGTGCATGAGGCTAAAGTTTCAAAATGAAATCAGGTGCAGTTGTAGACAATTGAAAACACAGTCTTATTTCATAATGACACTATGGTGGTTTTTGGCCACAGAAACAATATGGAGGGGATTGATGGTGCATTCACAGATCCAAATTCAGATTCGGAGCCAGTGGCTTTGCAAAATAGATTTTCACAGCTGGACTGGTGGGTGGAAGGTACAGTGTTACCCATTCGGAAGGCTAAGTCATCGTCAGCTCCATATTTTTCTGAAATTTTATCTCTTCGAGAGGATCACGGCAATTTGGGACGGAGGAAATCTGGTGAGGGGTTGGATGAAGCTTTGGTTTCTCTTCAACATCTAAAGGAATTCCAAGCAGGCATTGGTAGTCAGTTGAAGAGGCTGGATTTGTTGGAAGTTGACTGCCCACAAACAGCTGTGTTGGATTTGAAGGATAAACAATTGTTGAACAATTTGGGGAAGGGGCGTCCTCCGAATTATAATAAAAAGCTATCCAAATTCAAATTTCAAGTTCAGTCCTCTGCATCTTTTAATGATTAATCCATTTAATTTGTTATTTTGGGACATTCGGGGTATCTCCTAAAGGGATTCGCAGCATTACTTGAAAGATTTATGCAATAAGCATCATGCTAGGTTATTAATTTTACTTGAACCCATGTCTGATGTAGCTCTTATTGCCTCTATTCGTTTGTTGCTCAGTTTGACAATGCTCAAATCTTTTTGGAGGGAAAATTTTAGATTTTTTTGGTATAACGATGTGAGTATTTCTTTTATGGAATATGCTGAGCAGTTGGTCCATATGGTTGTTAATTTTTTTGCTGGTTATTCAATTTGTTTATTTAGTGTCTATGCCAAATGTACAAGAGTAGCTAGGCATAGTTTGTGACAGGCACTAGATGTTGTTAAACAAGAGGGTTCGTGGTTGGTGGGCAGGGATTTTTATGTTATCTCAACGGCCGATGAATGCATGGGAGGTGCTCTGCCTAATGCTCGCAATATGGCGGAGTTCAATGATGCTGCATCTTCATGTGTTCTTTTTTTAGTTGAATTTGATGGGCTATTGTATACTTGGACAAATGGAATGGTGTGGCAATGGTTGGACAGAGTGTTGATCAACGGTTCTTGGGCTGATCTATTTGATATTACTCGAGTGTTTCACTTGATTCGAAGTCGCTCGAACCATGCACCACTTTTTGGTCAAGTGTGGTGCCATGGCCTCTCATAAAAGTTCATTCCGAATTTTTAATGTTTGGCCTCTAGCATAGGGGTTTTAAACAAATAGTTAAAGATGTATGGGGAATCCCAGTTAGGGGGGTTGGCATGGTTAAATTTGCCAAGAAATTGACATATGTCTGCAAAGGTCTTTAGGAATGGAATTATTGCTCCTTTGGAAATATTTTTCAACGAGTGAAAGATGCTAAAAATTTGCTACAGTTTCGAGAAAGAGAATTTTATATGGTCAGAGATGAGGAATCCAAGGTTTGTTTACATGAAATGAGGGCGAAACATGCAAGGGAACTAGCTATTGAATGTGATTATTGGCGCCAGAAGGCTGCAATTAAATGGCTCAAAGTTAGGTAAGCTAACACCAAGTATTTTCATTCGATAGTGAAACAGTGTAGGTATACGAATTTCATCTCTAGAATAAAAGAATAATTCAGGGAATTGGTTGGTGGATGTTGAGAGCATAAAACCATCAGCTGTGAATTTTTTTCAGGTATTTTTTCTTCGCAACGTGAGGGAAGGCAGCCTCTTACTCTTCCTTTTTCATTAGCATTGATCACACTCAGGATAATGATCTAGTGGAACATTTGCCTGATTTCGATGAGCTCAAAGCAGTGGTCTTTTCTCTAAGTACGGATAGTGCTCCAGGGCTTGATGGATTTAGGACGGGTTTTTACTAGCACTGTTGGTCTATTATCAAAAATGATTTTTTTGATGTAGTCATTGATTTTTTTTTTTGGAGTGCGCAGCAGCTAAAGAGTTTCACTAGTACATTAATTGTGCTTATTCCGAAGGATATGGAGGCTACGCAATGGAAGGATTTTTGACTAGTACATCAGTTTGTGTAACATCTGTTCCAAGGTTATTTCTAAATTGCTAGCGAATAGGGTGAGTTCATTGTTGTCAAGAATTATTTCTCCTTGGTAGAAGGGTTTTGTGCCAAGCCAGGAAATTGTGGGCAATATTCTATTGACATAGGAGTTACCACTGGATTTGGATCATTGGTTGAGCCACTCGAATTAAATATTACAACTAGATATAAAGAAAGCCTATGATCAAGTGGAGTGGTCCTTTTTAATTTTCATGCTCTGTCAATTTGGATTTAGGGAATGGGGAGTCAATTTATTAGTTTGAACATTGGCAAATTCCTGGTTCTCAGTTTTAATTAATGGAGAACCCTCTAGTTATTTTTGATCCTCTCAGGGGGTAAGGCAAGGTGACCTATTATCCCCGATGTTGTTTTTGTTGGTTGCAGAATATTTAGGAAGAGGAATTCATTAGTTGTTATTGCAGAATGAGTAGAGGTTTTCTATGTCTGCCGGTACTAAGATCCCTTGGCTTTTGCAAATGACACGATCATTTTTTGCGAGATGCTTTGAAGATGGTTTAGATGCACTTTGTCTTTTTTATATTTGCTAATTATCAAGCTTTCTCTAGCCAAAAGATTAATGGAGGTAAAAGTTCATTTCTTATTTCTAATAGGGCTTCGGAGGCTAAGGTTGAATTGGTGCAGTATAAGCTTGGGTTTCAGCAGCAAAGTTTCCCGTTTACTTACTTGAAAACTCCAATTATTAGAGGCAGATAACTATGTGTTCCATATGATGGTATTATTGCTAAGTTACTTTCTCGTATTCAACATTGGAGTACTCGACTACTTTCAGCTGGGGGGAAATTAATATTGCTCAGGCATGTTCTTTGTACAATTCTTTTATATCTTTTACAAGTGCTCAAGCCTCCAAAGGCAGTTCTGCTAAAACTAGGGAGAATATGTAATGCATTTTTATGGGACAAGGGTATGGGTACCTCTCGAATACATTGTCTATTTTGGGAGAAATTGTGCTTTTTGGTAGAAGAAGGTGGAATGGGGTTTGGAAATTTTGGTGATTCAATGGCTGCTCTCTCTTGTAAACTTTGGTTGCGCTTGCACCAAAATAACTTTGTTTGGGCTAATTTTATCTCTACCAAATATATTCAGGGTCAACATCCTCTGGTGGCTCGAGCTGATAGTCCTCCTTCATCTTGGCGACGCTTGGAGGAAATTCATCCGTTTGCTAAGGCTAGAATTCAATGGTACTTGGGCCATGGCTTTGTGGATTTTTGGTATGATTATTGGTGCTTTGAAGCTCCACTTGCAGTTACCCTTAATGTGATTAATCCTCCTTATATGCTTCTAGGGGAATTTTTTTCCGAAGAATGGTTGGGATGTACTAAAGCTTAGGTGTTGGCTATCAAATGAGTTGGTTAGCCAAATTCAAGAATTGACACTTGTTCCTTCACAGGAGGACTCTATGGTGTGGTTGCCATCCTCGAATGGGTATTTTCGATTAAATCTGCTTGGGAGACTTGGAGATAAAGACGGAATATTTCGGTTGTTGACAAGGTTATTTGGTGCCCTTTGGTCCTCTTAAAGTATCTTTCTTCTTTTGGCGTTTGGTTCATAACTTCATACCTTTAGATAATATTATTCAAAAGCATGGCATTCAGATGTCTTCAAGGTGTGCATGTTGTTTCTCGACAGAAGAGTCCATTAATCATTTTTTTTGGTTGGTCCAGTGGCAGTAGAGGTCTGGGATCAATTCACTAGGAAGTTTGGTTTAGAAGAGATAATGTGGACTTCTGTGGCTGCAATGCTCATGTCTTGGTTCTACTCTTCATCTTCAGATACGATAGGTCATATTCGGACTGGCTTGCCTCTGATTATTTGTTAGAACTTGTGGAAGATGTGTAACCAGTCTCGGTTTCAGGATGCTTCTTATTTTGCTCAAACCATAATTTTGTTAATGGAGGATTTCCTTGTTCAATTGGGTAGGGCTGGGATCTTCAAATACTCCTATTTCAAGAGTGATCGAAATTTTCAATGGGTTAGGTTTGTTACTCAGCCAAGGGAGACGGTTCGATGTATAACTATCTCTTGGGTTAAACCTTCGATTAGACGTTTCAAACTTAATACGGATGTGAGCTTACTCCATGGTCATGGTTTTGGAGGTCTTCTGCAAGACCATGAGGGCGAGCTGGTTTTTGCCTTTTATAAGGAATTTGGGGAAGTACAGGTTTTTTTGGTAGAAGCATTATGGGTTGCAACTTTGTCTTGAACTTTCAGTGGATTCTATTGAGGTTGAAGTTGACTCGGAGGTTTTATATGCTTGGTTAATTCGGATTCTCTCACTCAATGACCTTTGTGTAACGTTCTTAGGAAGATTCGTGGGTTATTGGATCGGTTGCAGGCTTCGATTATTCATGTGTTTTGAGAAATGAATTCTATAGCGGCAAGTTGGTAGGACTACACCTTCAACATGATCGAGTTTTCACGGTTCTTAACCATCTCCCAAGCAGCGTTAGAGCCTCCCTACAATTAGATTGTTTAAGTTTTTCATCTATTCATTCTAAATTTGTAAGGGAGTAGTACTCCTCATTTATGTTTCGCTTTAATTGATTTGAGGTTAGGTTTGGTCCCCCTTGATCCTAATGTTTATTTTGTTTTTCTATTAATAAAATAATGGGCTAGCACACCCCGTGTATGGGGTTTGCCTAAAAAAAGGTTATTTGGAAATATTAATTAGCTACAATGTGACTTGTTACTGATGGGTAATTGATTACATTTCTTACAAGTCAACATTTGTGAATAATTATGAATTTTTGGAGAAGAAATTGGCACATTTTGTTACATGGGCAATTGAATTGTTTTGGGATGATTAGTGAGTTTAATTATATTAATTCTCCGTGATAAACATTATGGGATGGTAGTTGGTTGATAGATGAGGAATTTAATAGTTTTGGTTAAATTGATGATTGATTAATTACCTAGGTTTAAAAGAAATAATTCTTGGTGCAATTTAATTAATCAAATCATTCATTGATGACATGGTGATGATGACTATCTAGAGTAGTACATTTGCTTCTATTAGGCATTCATTTAGGGTAAATTGTTCCTTAAAGTGTGAAATAAAATCCACTAGTACCTTATATCCTCCTTGTGAAATTATGATAGGTACTATGGTTCAACAAAAACAAGCAATTATTCGTGAATTATCATCATCTGAAGGTGAAGTATATGAAGAATATGTTCCTTCTCCATCTCCACCACTAAGAATTCGATCAACAAGAAGTTCGACAAGTCAGCAAATTCCTCTGGATTATTATCCAAATCGGTTCACCTCAAAGAAGAATCAAGAATGGTTTGAGGCACGTGAGTAGAGAGATTTCATTTATGAAATGCATGTAGCCCCAGATGTAGATGCTGAATTTAAAATCCTTGAGGCTTTTGACATTCTTGGTTGGGCTCCAATATTATCTCTTTTGGATCATACATATCCAACATTGGTTAGGGAGTTCCATAACAATATAGTGAATAAAAGTGGGTACAATGAAGAGGTCATCAAATCTTATGTTCGTGGTAAGCTCCTGACAATCACTCGCAATACATTGGTGGCTCATCTTGGATGTAGTAATGAAGGTCCAAGCATTGATTTGAAAAAGGAGTTTCACTCACCAAATGAATATTGGGATCCTGCTGTAGCCATGGCATGCTTTGATCAAACTTTGGATTACAATAGAACTTCCCAAAGATCTACACTCAAAGCTAGTGCATTCAAACCACACCATTGATTGATCCTATACTTGTTTTCAAGAAATATGATCCCAAAGAACAGCAATCTTAATGAAGTCCGAAACAGCAATTTGTATTTCTTGGACTTAATGTTCCACAATCGGACTTCTCCATATGCTCAGATTCCACTCTTAAATATAATTATCAGTTATATGAAGACAGCTGCAAGACATCATATTACCAAGTATCGATTTGAGTTCCCTCATCTCCTATCATTGCTATTTGAACAAGAGAGAGTTAATATGGAAGCAATAGAGAATGTGCAAGTGAAGGCAATTTATGAGCTTAATGAATATACTCTTCATGAATTGAGTATACGGGCTGCTAATATTCCTCATCCACCAAGGCCTAGAGGAGCTGGCCAAGCTAAAAACGACGATCTTCGTTGTCCACTTCTTGAAATGAAGATGATGCTGGCCCTTCGACTTCCGCACCACCGCCTCCACCTTCCTGATCAAATTGGCAGCAACTTTCAATATGATTAATTGTTTAAAGCTTAAGTAGAAGACCACTTTAATTAAATCGATGCTCGCTTGGAACGCCAAGACATTCAAGTGCATCGCATCAAGGATCACTTAGGCATTTCCTAGTGCCAACCATCCACTTGTGAACCTTCTAGAGATGATTGAGGATTTAAAGGCACCACAGCCACTTCTAGAGAAATTGTCTCAACTTTGCTTTCTCTTTTTGCTATTATTCCTGTTTAATTTTTAGTAGCATTTCTTTTGCTTTTGGACTAATTATAGTAGGAACTTATGTCGTGCTACTTCTGAATTATCTGCAGTATATGTTCAGTAATAGACTGGATGTTCGTGAATCATTGTTGCATTGGACTTCATTCTTTGACATTTGGGGAGTATTTCTTTCTTTTGTAGTTTTATCTTTCCTATACATTGAGGACATGTGTATTCTAAGTGTAGGGGGAAATATTTCTGCTTCTTAATGCTTATAGTATTTTCATGAATAATTTGGCCTTGATATTGGAAATGTTACTTGTGCTTGAATTTGTCAAAAATTGGGTTTGTTGGCTAGGAGTTTCGTCCAGAGTTAAAGGGAAATTCTGTCAAATTTTTTTTAATATTTTGTGCCAAATTGAAAAATTATCCCCAAAATTTTTCAAAAATTTTCACTTCGGTTTGTAAATGCAAAAGTTTCAACTATTAGCATTCAATTTTCTCCTCTATTTTGAAATAAATTTATTTGACTAAGGAATTCAATTTCACATTTGATTTGAAAATAATTATTACGTGATTAGGATTTATGCATGTTTAGAAAGTATATTTGGTAAAATAGGAAAACTTATGCCTAAATTTTTGTTTGTTGAACAAGATTTCTCGCTTTACTTGATTTATAAGTAAATGATTGATATAGTTAATAGAATTATTCTCTTCCTATATTTTAATTTCTTGAGGGAATTTTTCAACTTTTACCTTTTAAAAAAAGGAGGGGTTGTGTTATATTACTCCTATGATTTAAATACTAAGTGACCAAGAGTTAGCATATACTAATGTTAATTTTCGCATCAAAAGGTATTTAAATTAAGAGTGTATGAAATAACTCGAATAAGTGAGCTATTGAGTAGGTGGGGATTTTCATCTAAAAATGTCGATCTTCACTTCAAAAGGCATCTTAACAATTTGAGAAAGCTATTGATAGTATAAAAAGGATAAATCCCTCTTTGTACTAAGAAAAGTGATATGGAAGAGAAAAAGTCTGAAATAACTATATGATTTGTTTACTTACACAATTTAGTTAGGTTAAGAGATTAAATTTGATATGAAATTAGGGTATGATTATTTCTCTTTTATTTAATATTATGAGTGTTTAAGGCAATTTGAATAATTGCATAATGATGATTTACCAAGTTATGATGAGAAGTTGCAATTTAAAGTTTCACATTATTTATTTCAACTCTTAAATCATTGTTGTATGATTTTTCTTATTGTTTGAGTACAAGCAATGATTTAAATGTGGCGGAATTTGATAAGTGTTCATTTTTCATGCTTTAAAGCATATTATTTGCTTACTTTTAATATGAAATTAGGATTTTCAAGAATGAAACTTGTTCTTTAAGTTATCAAATTTTATAAGTTTCATTTTATATCAATTACATACATTTGAGCAAACAAATGTTCAAACGATATGATTTTTGTAAGAATTTAGTAATTGACTAAAATCAGTTGCACTTGAAGTTACTCTAGCATTTACGATTCAAAGAAAAACACACAACAAGTTCAATTGTAAGGAAAAGAGGATGCAAGGTCATAAACCAAGCACAAAAAACCATGATATGCAAGTTGAAACAGCAAGAATTACCTCACGGATCTCTAATATTTGCAGATGAAGCATTGAAAAGTAAGAAGAAGCAAAACCGCAAGGTAGATCCGCAAGTTATGCTTGATAGGTGCCGAGCCTGTGCAATAATAATAATAAAACCTAACTACCACCAAAAGCAGCCAATAATCAATTCTAGGTACTAGAGCAGGGATTCTACGTCTGCAATGGGTTACTTAATTCACCCTGTTCTCGAAGAGTTTGCTTAATCTGATATACCAGAATTAATTAGCTGACTAAATTTACTAACTAGTAGACAGTGACAAGCAGGGTCGTCTCTTCAAGGACTGGGGAGAAATTTGTTTCCTTTCGAATCAAGACAAATGGGGGGTTTCAGGATTAAATGCTAACTAAATAATGCAAAAAATAATTAAATAGAAGAAATAATAGGGCGAACTCTAGCCAAGGATACACTTCAAAAATGGTTCATACGACTGATCATCGATGTAAATATAATTTCAGCAGTCATTAATATATTGGTTATAGTTGTCATACACGTGATAAACAACCATCCTTTCCTTAATTTCTCAATAGTTAAGGTACGATCATTAACTATTTCTCTAACCCGAAAGCAACCCTAGGTACGACCGTAGGATTTAATTTCTAGATTGCAATAAGATTTAGAAAACCCCAATCCTAACAAACAAACACGGTTCGAGGGTTTGTTTAAACTAGATCGTATATTTTCCTGACATAAACCCAATTATGCCAGTTGCTACCGGGTCAGAGGTAATCGAACAATTACGGATCCAACTACCCCTAATTAGCAAAATAACCTACGTGAATAATTAAATATTGTGCACTATTCAATCATACACAAAAGTTATAACAATTAAAAGCAGAAAACATATAAATACCAATAAATGGAGGAAGCAGTTAAAATAATTTAGATCTCACAGTAATTATCGAACCATATCTTCAGTTGTTCCCTTGACTAGAATTAGAGAGTTAGTTCTCCATTAATAGAGAACAAGCCATGCGTAGAGAATTGGGAAAAGTTGCCAAATTCGCTCTCTCAATTTCGGTCAATAGAGAAAGAAAAGAACAAGAAAAATTGTTGCTTTCTATTGTCTCCAATCAAATCATATGAGAGAGTCTGATGCCTTTTGTCAATTTGGTCAACACCAAAGGAAAAAGCAAATTCAATAAGTTAACAATGGTGGCCAATTCGTTTGTTTCCTCCCAAAGTAAGAAAAGTCAAAGACAAGCCTAAAGAAGTACAAACTCTTCTCTATGTTGGTAGCCACCAAAAAGATGAAGGAATTCCTTTTTCTTTTTCGGCCAGGCCTACTAGAGAAAAAAACGTATATCTAGTTCTAGTTTTTCTCCTCTAAAATTGGTATCCGAATACCAAACTTCCTAAATAATAGAAATCCTATTACAAATTACTTTCTTCAGCTCTGGAGTGGCCCCACCGATCTCCAAATTTGTAGCCAACCACTTCACTCCCTTTTTGAAGCTCCCCACGTGCGGAGAATCACGAGAATCTAGCTTTGAAGGTTGGAGTTAGGCATGGGCACGCCTAACTGTCAGGAAGTCTCCTAGAATGTTGATTTTCACCACTTTTTCTTCACCACTTCCTGCAAGTAACACCAACACAAAATCTGAGCAGAATCCACCCAACTAGTGCAATATTTAGTCAAACAATTATGCAATATTATCAAAATATCCCACTAAAATGCACCCTATCATTCTCCCCACACCTGAACTATACTTGCCCTCAAGCATAAGTAACTCAGAAGTGCAATTAAGATACCAAGCAATTCACAGCAGTTCATACCAATAATGGTATTCCAAATTCCCCCAATAGCCTCATTGAAATCAAATTATACCAAATTGACAATTCTCACATTTAATATGCACTCATTCACTCCAAAATGTATAAGATATAGGATGGCTTTCAAATCAATACAATGAAATGACATTACCATAAGCTTGCTCATACATCATATCTCCACCACTTAACTATGAATTAGATGCACCAATCAAAGGGACTTCACAAGGTGATAATGAGGTTCGGGTGAAAGGGTTGGATAAAAAGGACTTTAAGGGTGTAAAAAGGTCAAAGAAAATGTCCTCAAATTCATTGCACAGGTTCTTGCAAATTTGTACCTCCAAGACGTATCAATAGCCCAACAAGTGAAGTAATAGTCGGCACTTATCAAAAATACTTTGATTTCAAATTCTTCTCTCTTTTTTTCATATATTTTTTTCTTTTTCTCCCCTTTTCTATTTTCCTTTTGTTGTTTCTCTTTTTTTTTCTTGAATACCGACACCATAGAAGTCAACTTCACTTGTCATACTTGCATTTATAATTCACTGCCTTTCAAATAATATCCCAACTCCCATGCAATGGAATCACAGCATTTCTTCAACTCAAGGTACAAAGAGAAAGTCTAAAAATAAGATTTTTCGGCTAGCAATCAGGGTATCAAACGAAGAAAGAGGGTTAAAGGTTCAACTTGGCTCACTAAAGGTAGATGAGATAAATGTAAGTTTTGAGCAAGTCAAAAATGGTTCAATCTTAGGTGCCCCATCATTTTAATGCATCAAATTCAATTAGATGTGGTCTTGACATGCATAACCGAGCAAGTTCTAGAATGACAAACCACGTGCAATAACCACTCAACAAATGAAAAATTAGGCCCAAAAATCGCACAAGTGGTTAAAATTATGTCAAGTTCAGCATATTCATCAATCAATTCATCATCGAGAAAAGGAGAAAACCCCATGGCATGAAATTACTACTTATACTCATATCTCAATTGCATTCATCACTATCTAAATCAAAGAACTACTAAGGCAAAGAAAATGCAAATCAAACAACTGAAAGTATAGTTAACCCTCCACCACACCTAAACCTTACATTGCCCTCAATGTAAGCAAATAGAGAACAAAAATAGAGGTAATGGGGCAACGACACTTCCCTGAACACGGAGGAGGGAGAAAGAGGCTAAAGCTCAGGAGGAAAGCGTGGGCGGAAGCCCACGTGATGGAAGTATTGAGCCAAGTTCTGCACCATTTCGGCCACCTAGCGCTCTATCCCCTCCAATCTAGAATCCATGTGATGTAGCCGGAAGCGAAGGGTGGAAGACTGGCTGTCAGTAGAGGACGTCGGCGGAGGTGCAGAAGAGGAAAGTCCAAGGGCGTCGGTAGAAGGACCGTCAGCCTCCGAGGTGGCATGTTTGGAAACTGTGCGCCTAGGAGGAACATGGATCGGCCCCGGAAAAGTGAATTGGAAGACACCATTTACCTATTGCACTAGACCCATCTTTTCCAAACAAACTAAATCAAGAGATTCCATAGTACATTCCAAATGCAGATTATGATTAGTTAAGTCCAAAATCCCAAGATTTATAACCAATTGAGTGATAAAAGACCCAACATTAACGGCTTATTTTTCTTACTCAAGACAGTTCGGAGGTGAGAGACAAACCAACAATCCAAGTTGAGCTTCATCTCAGCCACCATACACCAAATAAAAAAGAATTCGGGTTTTGTCAAAGTACCCAAACTATTTTTCCTACCAGAGAAACTATAAGTCATAAAACGGTGGAGATATCGAAAAATGGGGTCCTTAAGGAAAGATGCCCTAGATTGGCTAGGATTATAGGATTGTCGATCAACCGACAACTCTCTCCAATAGCCAGTGTTATGGAAGAAAAAAGGCTCAATGTATTTGCATGCACTCGCCATATATTCATCATTTTGGGAATAAGGAATGTCAATAAAATCAAGAGCCAAATTAAATTTAGTGATAGACTATGTGAACTCCCTACCTATCAACCTAAAACGCACAACCCCAGGAATAGTAACGGAGAATTCATCAGAGATATTAAACTCAAAAGTAACATATAATTCTCACGTTAACTCAGTAAAAGTAGGTAAAATGATGGCAGCATAACGGGTCCAACCTATGACAGCTAACTTTCTAGTGACCTCATCCCTGATATTCAGAAGATCAAGTGTAGGGTCGTGGATGAATTTATAAGGAATAATTTTTCTTGTGCAAGCAGCGACATACCGTTCCTTATCGGCAGCACTGGTAAAGGTCAAATGCCTGCCAAAATGGGCCGGAGAGGAGATGTAAACCTTCGTATTATGCCCAAGACGGGTTTGAGGGCCTCCCGAAGCAGTCGCTTGGGAAGGCCCACTCAAAGGTACAGTGTGTTGTGGGGTGGAGGTAGATGGTCTATTCCTACGTTTATCTTTTAGTTTAGCCGTTTGACACCAATAAACAGGGCAAGTTCAAAGTACAGACACTCAACATAAGTCAACTGGTAGCCAATTTAAACAAAAGGGTCCCCAATCACAGCTCCAAACACTAACAATTGAAGAAATAGACAATAAACTAACCCAAAAACTAATTAAACAGGTAAACAGAGCAAAAACTTTCCCAAATATCATGGGTTTAACACAAAATTGAGCAAATAGTCAACAGTAGCCAAAGACAAAATCACAGCACCCAAATTAAGCACAAACTATCTGTCATCAGCTAAAAATTAAAATATCTGGCCTCAGCTACAAATTTAAGTTCTATCCTCAGCTAAAGATAACAAAACATTAAAGAAAGAAGGGACCTGAGGGGAGAGTAGGCAGTGGGTATAACAGCAGAGCGGCAACAGCAGCGCCCGTGGCCCTCACGTGCGGACAGAGGTTCATGGCTTGACGGCGTGGGCTAGACGTGAGCTTGGGCGGAGGAGAGGCGTGTTGCTGGCACACTTGGCTGCTGCATAGAGGGAAGGTGCGCGAGCTACGGCTAGGCCGCGGGACGGAGCGCCTGGGTGCGCTGGTGCGGTACGCACTTATTGGTTGGGCACACGGTCGGGCTTGCGCGCTAGGCAAGCTGTTGCTGGAGCGGTTTACGCGTTGCTGCGCGCAATGGCTAAGGCCGGGCTGAGGCTGGCAGGAGAAAGCACGAGGGCTCACGCGCTGGACGCTGGGGTGCCACTGCACGCCTATGGGCGCTGGGGCTCGCGCTTTGGTGCGCGCTGCTAGCTAGAGCGCGCAGGTGATGTGCGCGCTTAGTAGTGCGCTTGGCTAGCGGTGAGCGGCGACGGGCGGCGACGCGGAGCGACGATGGGCGACGACAGGCGAAGGTGCGAAGGTGGCCAAGGAGAAAAGAAAGAAGAAGAAGAGAAGTAGGGCTACGGTGGAGTTCTCCCCCTTTTTTATATAATAATAAGTGAGGGCAATTTTGTCTTTTCACCCACTTTTTTTTTTTGAACAAGGAACCTCTGTACTAGGCGTGGGCACGCCTAACTGCTTACTAGTCTTCTGATCATCCGTCAAAATTTTGATCCTTAAGCGTGACCACCTAGCGTGGGCACGCTTAACTGCTATAGAGTCTTCTGACTGCCGACGTGAATTTTCTTTCCTTAAGCGTAACCACCTGGTATGGGAACGGCTAACTATTAGAGAGTTTCTATCCGTCAATTCAAAACTTCATTCCTTAGGCGTGAGCACGTCTAACTGCCAGTTTCGTGTCACAAAACAACAAACCACTAAATGACGCTAACACTTAATAAAAGTCCAAAAATATAAGAAAACTAAAACAAATAGCCTTGGGTTGCCTCCCAAGTAGCGCCTTTCTTTAACGTTTTTTGCTAGATTTGACCGGAACTCTCAAACTGGATAAATTAGATCCTCGAGTTGTATCACTTCGACTTCCTCAATGGAGAATCCTTCGTAGTAAGGTTTGAGACGATGACCATTCACTACAAACTTCTTTTCTGTCTTCAAACTTTGGATCTCCACTGCACCATAATGAAAAACATTAGAAGCGACAAATGGACCAATCTAATGAGAGCGTAACTTATCGGGAAAAAGTTTAAGTTTCGAGTGATACAAGAGGACTTTTTGCCCCACTACAAATGACTTTTTTGAAACTTGTTGATCATGAAAAATTTTGCTCTTCTCCTTGTAAATCACTGCATTCTCATATGCCTCATTCCTAATCTCTTCAAACTCTTGTAGTTGCAATTTCCAATGGACCCCCGCTTCCTCAAGATCCATATTACATTGTTTCACTGCTCAGAATGCCCTATGCTCGAACTCCACTGGAAGATGACAAGCCTTACCAAAAACTAGTCTATATAAGGACATCCCAATCGGCGTCTTATACGCGGTGCGGAACGTCCATAGTGCATCTTCCAATTTCGAACTCCAATCCTTTCTATCAGGGCGCACCATCTTCTCCAAGATTAATTTGATCTCCCTATTTAACACTTCGACTTGACCATTTGTCTATGGGTGATATGGCGCGGATATTTTGTGGAGTACGTCATATTTTCGGAACAGGACAGCAATAGTCTTATTACAAAAATGTGTCCCTCTATCACTCACTACAACTCTCGGCATCTCAAAGCGAACAAAGATGTTAGACTTTAAAAATTCTACAACCACTCTAAAGTCGTTAGTCTGGGTGGCTCTTGCTTCCACCCAATTAGAGACATAATCAATGGCAAATAAAATATAAACCAAAGGACGAGAGAAAAGGACCCATGAAATCTATACCCCACACAGTAAAAATTTCAACAAACAACCTGGGTGTCTGAGGCATTTGGTCCCTACGAAAAATATTTCCCACCCTTTAACACTTATCACAAGATTTACAAAATAAATACGCATCTTTAAAAAGGGTGGGCCAATAAAAGTCACTCTCCAACACCTTACGAGCTGTTCACTTTGACCCAAAATGCCCTCCACATGCAAACGAATGACAGAAAGTTAAAATGGAGTGGAATTCACGTGTACTTACATACCATTTTAGCACTTGATCCAAACATTACCTCCAAAGGTAAAGGTCATCCCAAATGTAGTGTTTGGCATCACTTTTCAGTTTGTTTCCCCTAACCTTTGGCCAACCTGCAGATAATTGATTAGTTACTAAGAAATTCACTATATCAGCATACCAAGGTGCAGACGAATCAACGGCAAGTAATTGCTCCTCTAGAAATGCCTCTCTCAATGGCTGCCCCTCCTTATGTGCAAACAAGCGGCTCAAGTGATCAGCTTCTAAGTTCTCTGCCCCATTTTATCTTTAATCTCCAAGTCAAACTTTTGCAGGAGCAGGATCCGTCAGCAAGTACCTTAAGGCTACATGATCAGAGAAAACTATTACTTTTGTACCCAATAAATAAGATCTAAATTTTTCTAGTGCAAAAATAACATCTAATAATTCTTTCTTCGTCATAGAGTAGTTAAGTTGAGATCCATTCAATGCTTTCGATGCATAGTAAATTACATGCACTGCCCTGCCAATCCTTTGCCCCAACACTGCTCCCACTGCGTAATCACTTGCACCGCACATTATTTCAATTGGGAGGCTCCAGTCTGGGGGTTGAATGACGAATGGTGATGTCAACGATCCTTTCAGTTTATCAAATGTCATTTGCATTCATCGGTGAAGTCAAATGCCACTTCCTTCTACAACAATTTGAACAAGGGTGCTCCAATCTTTGAAAAGTGCTTGATGAATTTCCTGTAGAACCCTGCATGACCCAAAAGGGAACGTACTTCTTGTATATTTATAGGGTAAGGTAAGCAGAAATAAGGTCGACTTTTTGCTTTATCTACCTCTATTCTCTTACCCGACACTACATGTCCTAAGACAATACCATACTCCACCATAAAGTGGCATTTTTTCTAATTAAAGACTAAATTTGTCTCTATGCACCGTTTCAAAATTAAAACTAGATTATCAAGACATTTCTCAAAACTATTCCCATATACGTTAAAATCATCAATGAATATCTGAATAATCTTTTCTACATACTCGGAGAAGATACTTACCATGCATCTTTGGAAGGTTGCTGGAGCATTGCAGAAGCCGAAAGGCATCCTCTGGTAGGTTAACGTACCAAATGGGCAGGTAAATGTGGTTTTCTCCTAGTCCTCCGGTGCTATCGCGATCTGGAAGTATCCTAAAAAATCATGAAGAAAACAATAATAAACACGGCCAGCCAACCTCTCTATCATCTAATCAATAAAAGGGAGAGGGAAGTGGTCATTTTTCGTTACTGCATTCAATTTCCGGTAGTCAATACACTAGCGCCATCCTGTGAGTTTCCTCACTAGGACCATCTCGCCTTTCTGGTTCTCTTCTACAATTACTTCCATCTTTTTCGGGATTACCTGAACTGGGCTCACCCATGGGCTGTCCGAGATGGCGAAGACGATTCCCATCTCCAGGAGTTTGAGTATCTTCTTCTTTACTACTTCCATCATCAGTGGGCTCAATTTTCGTTGTGCCTGTCTCACTAGTTTCACATCATTTTTGAGCCGTATTCGGTGTATGCATAAGGATGGGCTGATTCCTTTGATGTCTGCGATGCTCCACCCAATCGCCTCCTTACGATCTCGAAGAAGACGAACCAGATTGTCTTCTTGACTTGGTGACAGATGTGCAGAAATTATCACTTGTAGTGTCTTCTTGTCCCCGAGAAATACATACTTCAGATTTTCGGGAGAAGCTTGAGCTCCACCTCGGGTGCCTGCACAACAGAAGGTAACAACTTCCTCTGAGTTTTAGGTACAAAGACAGAAGTGAGCTCATACCTTGAAGAAATTAATGGAAGTGAGTGCAGTGCTTCAACCGCAGGGTACAACTCATCACTTATTCCCACACTGAAAGTCGCTCCCAACTCAAGGTGTTTGGCCAAAACCACTCCCAGTGCATCCTCCTCATCCAATTCAAACGTTTCCTGTACAAGGGACTCAATAACACTTAAAGCAAAAACAGAGTTAGATTCCTCCGGATACTTCATCACATAAAAAATATTAAAATTTACCATTTCTCCATCAAACTTCATTAACAAAGTACCCTCATTCACATCTATTTTTGTCCTAACAGTGCGTACAAATAGTCTACCTAACAAAATAGGTGACAGATTTAATGACCTTTCGTCCCCCATGTCTAGAACATAAAAATCTGTTGAAAAAACTAACTCATTAACTTGCACCAAAATATCTTCAACTAACCCCTCCGGATAAACATTGGTACAGTCCATTAGTTGGATTATGATGCTTGTGCTTTTTAATGGCCCAAGATTTAGAGACGCATAAATAGTTTTAGGCATTATATTAATCGATGCCCCTAAATCCAATATCACTTTCCTAATTGGGATATCTCCTATTTTACATGGAATTGTGAACATACCTGGGTCTTCACACTTCGAAAGGAGTTTCCTTTGAAATATAGCCGACACATTTTCTCCCACCGCCACTCTTTCGTCACCCCTTAACTTCCTCTTATAGGTGCATAGATCCTTCAGAAATTTGGCATATTTCGATACTTGCTTCAATGCATCTAACAAAGGGATGTTGATCTCCACTTTCTAGAATATGTCTAGAATCTCTTTTTCCCTCTCTGCCTTCTTTGTCCTTTTTAACCTGCAAGGAAAAGGAGGTAAGTTAAATTTAGTAGAAATTGAAGGAGTAAGTGTTACCTTAGCGTCTTTGTGAATGTGTCCTCCTTCTTCTCTGCAAGGAAAAGGAGATAAGCTAGATTTAATAGGAATTGAAGGAGTAAGTGTTACCTTAGCGTCTTCGTGAATGTGTCCTTCTTCTTTGATCTCCTTTTCTATTTTTTCTTCACTTTTGCTTTTCGGATCTGCCAACTTAAGTCCCTCCACTTCCTTGCCACTTCTTAGTGTCATGGCACTTACATTTTTGGGATTTGTCTCGGATTGTGATGGCAATTTTTAAAAAACGTGAGACTCTAGGGGATTAATGGTAGTTGCCATGTGGCTTATTCGGGTCTCCATATCTTTCATGCCCGATCTAGTTTTCTTTTGAAACTAAGCAGTACTTATGGTCAGGCTCTTGACAATGTCTATCAAAGAGTCTCCTGAATCTGCAGATGAAGGTTGTGGCATTGGTTGCCATAGTTATTGAAATCTTGGAGGGCAATTTTCAAATGAATTTTGCAGCCTGTTCCCGTAGCTGAAGTTGGGATGGTCTCTCCAACCCAGATTATACGTATTGGAGTACGGGTCATACTGCCTACGAGGCACGGGCACACCTCCTGCCATGTTTACTTGTTTAGCTCCATCTTCTTGCAAGATGGGACTTGCATCTGTGGGATGGTCCATACTTGTATAAACTCCACAGATGTAGATACCAAATTTTTGTCAAAATTTTAATGTTTTCTTGAATTTTTTCTATTTAGTAATTTATTTATTTTCTTACATTTTAATGTGCATTTTTCTTATTTTTTGCAAGTTTGTTTAGAAAAAAAAAACACACACAAAAAAAAACATAACAAAAAAAAAAGAAGAGAAAATAAAAAAATCATCACAATCATTTTCCCTACCAAATACACTTAACCCATTCCTACACTCAATTTTTTTGACCTTTCTTTTCAGTTGGAAGTTTCATCATTTGATCCCATGGTTCTTTCTTGTCATTTTTTGGAAAAAATAATCATTTTGACCAAACATACACACAAGCTCCTCTTTTTCTCTCCCAATATTGACTCTTTGGCCTCTCTCAGACGGACAGAACAAGGAAAAAGAAACACTCCACTTTTTGGCTCAAAAAAAAAAAGAAAAATACATCTCTCGGCTCCCTCTCCTTCTTTCCCCTCAATTTAGAAAACACAAAAGAAAGGCTCCATTCGGCTCCCTCTCCTTTCCCAATATACACACACATAATTAAACACAAGAAGGCAAGCAATCGGACGTGAGGAGATTGGAATTTCATCAACAATTTTAACTAAGGTCATAAGAGGTATCAACACTTCCATTGAACTATTTCCCGTTTTTTCTTTATCATGTTGAATTCATGTATTATTGGTTGTTCCTGCTGTTTTCTTGTTGTTGCTGCTGGTGTTGTTGAAATTTTAGGGTAAAGCCATGAATAAACATTAAGAAAAAGATGATTTCTGTGAATACATGTTAGGTGTTTGTAAAAATACCAAAATGGAAAACGAAGTAAAAGCTGAGAATTGTGCATGTTCTTTCTGTCAAAATAGATGACCATTTGACAGTGTAGGTTCGAAAATGTGTGGTTATTCAAAAAAATTTTGGAGTTTTGAGTGTTAAAAGTTTTGAAGGATTTTTTTTTTATTTTTCGGACTGTTTTGGTTTAATTTTGTCATATTTGTTGTTGCTTTTATTGATTTTAGTTCATAGTTATGTTGTAAAAATCACAAGGAATGTTATAGTATAAATTTTATATTTTTTGGTAAAGATTTGAGGGTCTAAAAATATATTTAAAAAAATTGGACTGATTTCTTGACTTTTTGGCCACTTTAGGGTCAATTTTTGTTAAAACTAAGCCCAAAAATGAAATCTATGCGAAAAATTGAATGGGGAGGTACATTTTGAGAAATTTTGGCGGCCGCCATGGCTGAAGAAGGTTCAGCTGGCTAGGCAAGAAGAAGAAGAAACGGACGGTGAGGAAGAAGAAAGAAAAGAAAAGAAAAGAAAAAAAATGGTTTGAGCTGCTGTTTTTATTTTCGGGTGGGCTTGTGATTCCTTTTAGTTGGGTTTTGTTTTATTTCTTTTGAGTTTGGTTGGGCTAGAAGGTCAGAGCCCATGCATTTTTTTGGTTGGGCTTGAGTGATAAAATGACGGGCTGGCCTGTGTATTTTGGCTTGAACTTTCGTTTGGGCCGGATGGCCTTCGGCCCGGAAAAATAGAGAATGACCCAGTGGCCTATTTTCTTAAGCTAGCAAATTTGCACTTTAGCCCCTGATCTTTATAGTAGTTTTACTGTGGCGCTAAAAACTTTTAATTTCTCTCAATTAGGTCCTTAATTAATTGCACTTTGGTCCTTAAATTTTATTTTTATTTAATTTTGACCCCTAAACTTTGGAAATTTATATTTTTAACCCCAAAAGTTTTTTAATTTTTGCAATTCAGTCCCTGGTGAATTTTGACTCTTTTTATTGTGATTATTTCTTTTCTTTAATAGCTAATTATGTTACTTTTGAGTATGTTTAACTTGTAATTTTTAGATGTTCATAAATTTATTTATGTTTGACACGTTACGGTGAATTTAGTATTTTCATTATTATTATTTTCAATTAAAGCGGTGCCATGATCCTTTTGTTCATTTTGAGTATAAGTAGGACTATTTGACCTCCATTTAGTTGCCACATCAAAAGGGAGGTACCCCTATTATTATTTAAATGTCAATTACGTGTTTTTATGTGCTCCTACGTGTTCTTATATGTTTATATATTTTAATATGCTTTATTTATTTGATTTAAATGTTCATTCGAATTTTCTTATATTTGTTTATTTAATTTTTTTTATGTTAATTATTTGAGAGGCATTTAAATATCTCAAAATGTAATAAATAGGATAACTAGATTTATTTTATTATATTTTCCCCTTTTAGACTGTAATTAGGCTCCCCGATGTAATAGATAGGCTGTGTGGTTATGTGGCTTATGTGTTATATGTTTTATCCGCTTTACTTAGGATTTTTGCATTTAGATATTATGTTTACGTGTTATGTGCTACGTGCTCTTATGTGTTTATTTGTTTTAATTTATGCTTTATTTGTTTTACTATGTACTATTAATGCATGACGTCACCACACTAGTCCAACGCTAGTTGTGACTTCTCCCTCTTTTTACTTGCTAGTCCAACGCTAGTAAGGTTTTTTTTAGAAATGGGTTAGTCCAATGCTAGACCCTTTAGGCCGACTTGCGCTAGATTCATTTTTGTGTGATATTCATTACATTTTCATGCATATTTTTATTTTTAGGATTTTTCTCATATTGTATAATATTCCCTATTATATTATCCCCTATCCTCTATATGTGTTAATCATGTCATTTAGAATTGCATCTCATTTAAATTAGTTCATTTGCTTGTTCATATTAGGAGAATTATTCTTTGAACATAGATATGAGTGATTATAAATTTTTAGTTTAAATACCCCATTAATCCTTGTATAAGAAAATCTTATCACGAGTTTTTGTATCCCGTACCCATTATGTTGCATTCCTATTTTTTGGTCACTTATACATATATATATATATATATATATAATTTAACTTTCTTTTCTTTTTCATCATTTGCATACTCGTGACACTTTCAAGGAATCATTTTGCCCTTCGCAATTAATGCGATTGGTTCAATTAAACCCTTGAATGAACATTTTGTTCCTTTCGATATTTTTATAACTTTAGATTTGCATCCATGTAGGAAACATCCAAACGTGATAAAATTAAGGGTTAGATTAGGAAAATTTTGACTAAACCTCGCAACTAGCTTAGACTAGGTTGAAAGGGTGCCTTAGGTTTGAGTTAATCGAACCTTTGCCTTCCCTTTTTTCAACTGTGACTCCCGAATTCATTTTCTCTTATTTTTCAAAGACCTGGAGTTGTGGAAAAGGATTTTATTTTATTTTACTTTTTGTCAAAAAAAAATTTTTTTTGGTGACTTGGTACACCAAAACTCAATACCAAGTGGCGACTCCTCTTTTTCTTAAAAACCCTTTTTAGACTAAATTTTGGACCCAATTTGTCGCATTTTTTAAAGTCCCATTTGAGGTCCTTTTTCATTTGTTTTTTTTAAATAAAATCAGATCTTTTATACACCTATCTCTTTATATTTTTTCCATCGCGAAAAATGGGGCGCGACAACAGACATTCACACGCTGCGTATTCCCCATGGCTAATTGTCAAACAAAAGACATCAACTCTGACAGTTGCTGCTGAATAGATGACGTCTATACCTTGTTCACCCTACGGGTGGGATTACTCTCACGGAAGCCAAATTCCTGAGAATTTTCGGCCATTGCTTCAATAACTCCCATGCTTCTCTTGGTGTCTTATTTGCTAGTGCTCCTCCACTCGCAACGTCGATGATACTTCTGTCAGAAGACTGCAGCCCTTTATAGAAGTACTGGATCAATAGTTGTTCACTAATTTAATGCTGCGGGCATCTAGTGCACAACTTATTGAACCTTTCCCAATAATCATACAAGGACTCCCCGAGGTACTGCTTGATGCTGCATATCTCCTTCCTCAAACTTGCAGCCCGGGATCCAGGAAAGAATTTTTCTAGGAATTTCTTTTACAACTGTGCCCATGTGGTAATACTACCTGCGGATAGGTAGTATAGCCAATCTTTCGCTGCATCCTTAAGAGAGAAAGGGAAGGCTCTAAGTTTAATTTCCTCTTCAGTGACCTTAGGAGGCTTCATGCTAGAACAAACCATTTCGAACTCCTGAACGTATTTGTGGGGTTCTTAACCAGAGAGACCATGAAACGAGGGTAAGAGGTAAATTAACCCTGATTTCAGCATGAAAGAAGTGTTCTCAGCTAGAGTTAGGAATGTAATGCACAAAGGCTAGTAGGTCAACTCCGGGGCAGCCAAATCTCTTAGTGTTTGGTTGTTGGCCATGGTAATTTCGTCTTCTACTGACTCGTTTACAGTAAATAACTGCCCGTCTTTTCGTATTTTGGTCTCTTGCCTACGCTTACGCGCTGCCTTCTCAACCTTAGGGTCGTAAATCAATTCACCTGTGCGAGAAAACGAGGCATAAACTAGCAAAAGTACCAAAAATAGACTGAATTCAAAAAGAAACAAATAATTCAAATGCCAGTCCCCAGCAACGGCGTCAAAAAAAATTGACAGGTGCCAAGCCTGTGCATTAATAATAATCAAACCTAACTACCACCAAAAGCAGTCAATAATCAATTCTAGATACTGGAGCAGGGACTCTAGGTGTGCAATGGGTTACTTGATTCACCCAGTTCCCGAAAAGTTTGTTTAATCCGATATACCAGAATTAATTAGCTGACTAAATTTACTGACTAGTAGACAGTGGCAAGTAGGGTCATCTCCTCAGGAACTGGGGAGAAATTTATTTTTTTTCGAGTCAAGACAAATGGGGGGTTTCAGGATTAAATGCTAACTAAAAAAAATTAAATGCTAAAAATAATTAAATGGAAGAAATAACAGGGAGAACTCTAGCCAATGAAACACTTCAGAAATGGTTCATGCAACTAATCATCGATGCAAATATAATTCCAACAGTCATTAATAGATTGGTTATAGTTGTCATACACGCAATAAACAACCAGCCTTTCTTAATTTCTCGATAGTTAAGATATGACCGTTAACTATTTCTCTAATCTGGAAACAACCCTAGATACGATCGTAGGATTTAATATCTAGATTGCATTAAGATTTAGAAAAGTCCAATCCTAACTAATAAACACGCTACGAGGGTTTGTTTAAACTAGATCGTATGTTTCCTTGACATAAACCCAATTATGCCAGTTGCTACCGGGACAGAAGTAATCAAACAATTACGGAATCCAACTACCCCTAATTAGCAAAATAGCCTACGTGAATAATTAAATATTGCGCACTATTCAATCATACATAAAAGTTATAACAATTAAAAGTAGAAAACATCTAAATACCAATAAATAGAGGAAGCAGTTAAAATAATTTAGATCTCACAGTAATTGCCGAACTAAATTTTCAGTTGTCCCCTTGACTAGAATTGGAGAGTTAGTTCTCCATTAATGGAGAACAAGCCATGCGTAGAGAATTGGGAAAAGTTGCCAAATTCGCTCTCTCAATTTCAGTCAACAAAGAAAGATAAGAACAAGAAAAATTGTTGCTTTTTATTGTCTCCAACCAAATCATACGAGAGAGTCTGATGCCTTTTGTCAATTCGATCAACACCAAAGGAAAAAACAAATTCAATAAGTCAACAATGGTGGCCAATTCGTTTGTTTCCTCCCAAAGTAAGAAAAGTCAAAGACAAGCCTAAAGAAGTACAAACTCTTCTCTACATTGGTAGCCACCAAAAAGGTGAAGGAATTCCTTTTTCTTTTTCGGGCAGGCCCACCAGAGAAAGAAGCGTATATCTAGACCTAGTTTTTCTCCTCTAAAATTGGTATCCGAATACCAAACTTCCTAAATAATAGAAATCCTATTACAAATTACTTTCTTCAGCTCTGGAGTGGCCCCACCGATCTCCAAATTTGTAGCCAGCCACTTCACTCCCTTTTTGAAGCTCCCCACGTGCGAAGAATCACGAGAATCCGGTTTTGAAGGTTGGAGTTAGGCGTGGGCACCCCTAACTATCAGGAAGTCTCCTAGAATGTTGATTTTTAGCACATTTTCTTCACCACTTCCTGCAAGTAATACCAACACAAAATCTGAATAGAATCCATCCAACTAGTGCAATATTTAGTCAAACAATTATGCAATATTATCAAAATATTCCACTAAAATGCACCCTATCACTCGCGGATCGTTGAAGCTTCCCTGCAAGTTGCTCTACAACTTGCACTCCTTTCACACTACTTTTGTGTATAATTTTCTGCAGAAATCTCGCTGAAACCAACTAAATATGAGTTGAAAAAATCGAGGACAACTTTGTGACCGCATTATGAGCACATTCTCTCTTCCAAAAACATCTATAAATAACTGCTATATTTTATTGATTAGGGAAAAAATATAGAAGAACCAGGTAGTGGTAGTTAGAATACAAGGTTGTGTGAACAAAAAGGTGAGGTTTTCTGAGTAAATAAGATAACTTTGTAGTGGTAAACTTAAAAATGAAGGTTGTAAAAGAGAAGCTTGAGGAGCTTGTTTCATTCACTTGAATAAGATTTCATCAACTTTTACCTTTTACTTCCTTGTCTCATTCATGTTTCATTTCAAGAGTTTTATGAACTTCACTATGTTCAACTATATGTGCAGCTAAACTCTTGCATCTTAGGGAAAAGATGAACTTGTAGTTTCATGAATGTGATAATTTGAGTTGATTTTTAGCCACTTTGTAAACTTGTTTGTTCATATATTTACATCTGATATTTGTAGTTGTTTGATCACCAATTATAGATCATCCAAGCATGTGTTTGAGCAATTAATTTGGGTTGCATATGTAGTTCAAAATATATGAACTCTAGATTACATCTTCACGTCAATAGGAGGTGAATTTAGATGGAACAAGTGTGTAACTTCATTGAGATTCATGAACTCCTGCTAAGTTAATTTATCATGCAAATAGATAAAGGCATGGTGTGAGTATCCTTGTTTATTTGTGAAAACAATATCCAAGAAATTAAGGGGCTTTTATTAAATAAAATTTATTTAACCGCCAAGGAAAAGAAACAAGCTTGAGGAGGGCTTGGCCTGGGCTCAGTAAGTGACAACAATGTTAAATTAGGAGAACTACTCCCTTACATTGTAGACCCTAATAGATGGTACTTTCAAAGCATCCAGAACCATAGTAGCTTTTGTAAAAGGCGGAAGCTCAGAAATGCAATGGAAGACTGTATCTGTAGATAAATCAAGCGCAGCAAGTCTGTCAGCAACGGAGTTTGCCTCATGACAAAATGTGCAAGAGATGCCTTGGCTAAAAAAAGGGATCACCTCACCCGACTTAGAATGTTACATAAGGGCCACAAGGCCATGGCATTGCAGTTTATCAGCTGAACCAGGACTTGCGAATCTGTTTCCACCTGAAAATAAGCCACATTCTTCCCAAGACATAGCTGTAGTCCATGGAGTAGGGATAAACACTCGGCCATAAGCACACCTTCCTCCCCGAGCCCTTTAAAGAAAGCAAGTCACAATTTCATGGTCTAATTAACTAAGTTGATCATTGTCTTGAAGTAACAAGAGATTCTAATCCCTAGGATCTTAATTTTAAGAAAACCTAATCTAACTCTCTACTTCTATTTCTCTTTTTTTCATTTACGACTTACATGGTTGGTTTACCACCTCATGGCCGGTTTATAATTATTATTTAAGCACTATGGCTGGTTGAACTGCCTATTTAACTTCTAACATTTATGGATGGTTGTATCGCCTAGATTAACTTTAATTTTGCCATTTGGATTATTTAATCTAGTGTTACTTTTGGATAATATTTCATTTGTTTAGATAATAAAGTTGGTTGAAAAGCCTTGGTAATTGACCAATTCCCTGTGGGATTGACCTTAATTATCATTATACTCGTTTGACCCGTATACTTGCAAAAAATCGAGATAATTGGTCTTAATTGATTTTATAATTAGGAATTCATAACTTGAAAGGCTAAACCACGTCAGTGAGCAAACAAAAAATGGGGCTATTATCGCCTCTTTCTTTAGTTAGACTCTTCCAAATAAAATTGGAGAGTCTATACCATACTAACCACTTACAAAGTCACGGTTATGGTTTGCTCCTAAAGAAAAGGTCCATAAACCCTTTTTATTTCTTAAACCCAAAACTATCATATATGAAGTTCTCTTACTTCTTCATAGATTCTAAGATACATCATGTATATTTGCTTAGCCACAAAAAAGAAAGGGTGTGTCCAAGATTCTCAATTGATTAAAGGCAAAAGTTAACTTCTTTACTTTTACCATGTTTATTTCCTTCTCTTTTTCCTAAGTTTTACTTTTCAATCTTTGAAAATTTTTGTCAAGTTAATTCTTTTTTGCACCCTTCAACTATATTTTGATTCCCACTTTCGTCTCTAAACTCTATAATGGGATGCTTTAGTTTCTAAACTATATCTTGATTCCTACTGTGGTTCCTAAACTCCAGTGTGGTATACTTTAGTCTGTTAACTATATCGTGATTCTCAATTTAATCCCTAAACACCTTTCTTCCCCTTGCTTTTAGAATTCTTTGGGGGGGAGGGTTTGGTGCTCACTTGACTAGTATTATGTTAGTCTTCGATATTTCACTAACAATTGTCCTTAAGTGGAATTTTTTAAATAATTTAGGAACTAAAATGTCCCAATGTACTTAGGGACCAAAGTGAGAATCGAGGGATAATTGAGAAGTGCAAAATGGAATTAACCCTGTTCCAGTATTATTCTTAAACTTAACGGGTTGTGAGTGAATAGTGTCCTGTCGCGCCCCATTTTTTGATAAATAAATAAATTAGGTTTAAAAAATGTATTTTTTGATCCAATTTGTGATTGGAAAATGAATTGTGATTTAAAAGAAAAATGGGTCTAAATGGGGTTTTGAGAATGCGACGATTTGACCCAAAATGTAGTTTAAAAAGGGTTTTTGAAATCAAAATTGGAGTCGCCACTTGGTAATGAGTTAAGGTGTACCAAGTCACCTAAAAATGAATTTTTAAAGAAAAATAGGAAAAAGTAGTAAGAAACCCCTTTTAAACAACTCCTAGTCCACGTAAACCAACGAAAAAGGTTCGGGAGTCACATTTGACAAAGGGGAAGGCAAGGATAAAATCCAAGGCACCCCTTTGACCTAGCCAAGGCTAGTTGCATGATTTAATCAAAGATTTTCTTGTTTTAACCAAAGAATTTATTACATTTGGATGCACTACATGAATGCAAACCCTAGACCTAGGGGTATTGGGGGAAATTTCTCTTCCAAGGTTGAGTGGTGTCAATCACATTAATTGTGAAGCCCAATAACGATCCTTTGAAGAAGTCACGAATAATGCGAGTGGGATGCAAATGAATGGAATGCATGTATGCAATGTGAGGACATGAGTTTGAAAAAGTAATAAAAAATAATAAATATGTAAATGAAAATGTGCACGTGAGTGGGCAAGGTACGGTATGTGAAATGACAATATGAAGTGCATGTGTGCAAGTGATGATAAAAGTGTTCGTGTGCAAGTGAAGAAACATAAAGGTGCACGTGTGCAAAATGGAAGGAAAAATGAAAGTGTGATGAGGGTATAAAATGGTAGAGTGGATTTGAAAATGCATGAGCCTAGGGAATTCATGCATATTGGGTACGGGGAGACCTAAATCGTGACTCAATTTGCCCTTTTATAGAGAGGATACAAGCGTGCTAAGGCTTAGAAAAAGCCACACTCGTCTATATCCCATATTTAAGGGGACTCTCAAGCAAATGAACCTTATAACTAGCATGAAATGCAAAAATCCTAAAATGGAGGGAAAAGGGGTTCGAGGGGCATGTAAAATGATAAAACTAAAAAGAATGCATGACATGTAATGAACATGCAAACATGTACTAACGAGGGGAAATCCCTAACGGTCTAGCGTTGGACTAGCCCATTCTATGAATTCCGACTAGCGTTGGACTAGTGGAAACGTACATTCATCCATCACATTCATTCAAGGATATGGAAAGCGAGTAGACATGTCAATCACATAGCACATAACACTTAGCATGCATATCTAAATGCCAAAACCTAAGAAAACGATTAAACATATAGCACATAGACATGCAAGACACATAAGGTGATTAAGGCCCTAACTATTACATTTGCTAGCTAGGCACAAGTCTTCAACAGCTCTTCATCGAATGCTCCTCTAAACCCTATCTATTACAAGCCAAGAGGTGTACACATACCCCATAAAGAATAACTTAAATAAAAAGCAAAAGTAAATGACATAAATAAAAGGAATTAAGGAAAAGCTAGGAAAGCAAAGTAGGCATGCAGTTCACTTAACACGTTGGGTCACATAGGAGAGAAACAAAAGGGATAAAAGAAATTATACTGCCCCTTTGAATGGTGTCCAAATGAAAGAAAAATGGCTTCAAAACAATAAAAAGGTCAAGGTACCTCAAATAGTAAAGTATAACAAAGTCACCAAATCTCTCCTAATTGCAATTTAAATGAAAATCAAATAACGCAAAAGTTTCAAGAAAAGGACCCACCAAGGACCCAATTACCAACCAAAGACCCAATTGCAAACCTTAGTCAACCATTCGAATTCAATCGAAACATTTAAGCACTCCAAAGGTCCCAAGAGCCAAGAAAAGGTCAAACAACCAATTTATTTAGGGAAATTAAAGAAAATAGGCAAACACAAGCTCATTCTAAACACAAAGTTCACAAATTTATGCAATAAGTACCACCTAAACAAATGAAAGCAAACAAGCAATCGAATTGCAAAGTTGAGGCTACCAAGGACTCCATTGCGCACGCTAACCAAGCGCTTAAGCCTAATCAAACATTTTTACGAGTTTCAAGGGTCCAAAGGCAAAGAAAAGGGCAAGTAATGGCTAAAAGGCAACTACTTCATGACCCGATTGCAAAAATTTAGAACATTATTGGGCCTTTGTAGCATTGCTTCGAAATCAAAAGGATCAAATTGATTAGTTTTTCCAATTACTTGGGCCATAGTGACATAAGGGGAAACTGGGGGGTCAAAGTGCAAAATCCAGAAATTAATTCCATGCAATAATCATGCAGTTACGTGAGAAACTTGTTTCTGCAAACACCAAAATGAATGCCGGCTGCATTGTCATCTTCAAACTTAGATTTTTATACTCCAAATGTACCAAATTTGATCAAGTTCTCTCAACCAAACATCCAAAGGCTTAACTAAGCCACATAACACACAGTTTCAATGTTCAAACAAACAAGGACATAGAAGGGAAACTGCATTAATGCTGGAGAAATTTCCAGCAAACAGTCGGCAACCGAAAGTGGAGCCAAACTTATGTTCCAGCCAACTTCGTATGCAGATTCAGCATCCAAGAACAATTCAGCATCCAAAAATTTAATCTAAGTGACTCAACCCACAAATTTGGCATCCAAACAAAACAAAAAGAAAGGTTTACTGCAATTTTCGGCTGCAATTTTCACATGCTCCAACTCATGTGCACTTCACATCAAAATAAATTGCACCAAGCTCACGGGTTTATCAACTCAAACCAATGAAAATCTCCACCCATTTAGTTAGCATACTCTGGACAAAAGTTCTTGATTTTGCATGCAAATTACGAATGAACAAATGTCTGCAACAACCAAGGAACAAATTTCTGCAGCCGAAAAAAAAAACCTGTTGCCGATGCATTCTTCAAATACAGATTTAGGCCCCAAAAACACAGCTTTGTTTGAAACAGAAAATGCTAATCAAAATCATAACGTGAAATTAAACCATAAGGCCCAAAACTTTTAACACCAAACAAGCAAAAACATAACAGGAACTGGTGCAATCTTCTTGGGAACTTTTCATGCAAATGGCTCGGCTACCTATTTCAGATTCGTACACAGAATGAAACCAAGGGACGGTCATGAACCCCTACCAATGACTGAGTTTTATTATCAACTAACTACATCAATAACAAAACATCAAAACTTGAACGGACACAAGATCATGAAGCCCAGAACCTGAACACAACCCATCGTTTTAATCCTATGCAAATATGGTAGAAGCTTTAAGTCAGGCAACACAGCAACACGGCAAGAAGATGCGGTGGTCAATATGGTGAAAATATGCTATATATGACCTTATATATTAGAAAAAACACAGCTCAGAAATTACCCCAACTAATCCCGGATTTGTTACCAAGTCTGCTGCTGGTAATAATGTTTGGCCGGCAGCGGTAGCGAGGAGGAACTGAGGTGATGAAGTTAGCGGCGGTAGAACGATAGCAGCGATAGTAATGATATTCTTCCTTCCAGATTTGTGACCGTCACTTCCCCTCCTTTGATTCTTCCCTCTTAGCCGTTGTTGTTTGCTTGATGCCTCCCAAAACTCTCTCAGCCGTCAACCTCTCCGTCACTCTCCCTCTCAACTTTCTCTCTGGATTTTCTAGCCGTCCACCCTTCTTCCCAACCCCCAATTCTGCCGTGACTATTTTTTCTTCTCCCAGGCCGCCTCCTTCTTTCCTTTGCCAGATTTTTAGCCGTCAACTTTCTCTTGGGTCCTCTCCCTCAAGACTCCAGCGTCTTTTTGTTTCCCTTCCCTTTCCTCAGCTATCACCTCCCCTCTCTCTTTCTAGCTTTCTCACGGTCTTCCTCTGCTTAGCACTCCCCCTCTCTCCCCTGTTTGCGGCTGCCAATCCCTTCTATTTATATCAAGCACTCAACCCTAAAAACCTCAGCCACTTCCTCTGAAATTTGCAGCTAAGGAGCTCCCCAAAGTTCACTTGCAAGCTGCGGCAAAAACGCAGCCTTCATGCTGCGCGTTTTTTTTTTTTATAAATAAATACATAATATAAATAATAAAACAAAAATAACAAAATGACAAAACCATGTAATAATAATAATAATAATGAAAACAAATAAATAAAAAAAAACAAACTAAACAAATAAAAACAACAAAAATGTCCATTTTTCAAATTTTCTTCATTTTTCCTTTTTTTTCTTTTCTTTTTTCTTTTCTCAAAATAACTTAATAAAAATAACTAAAATGCCAAAAGAAAGAAATAAACATATTTTTGTGAACAAATTTTCCTTTTTCCTTTCCTTTTCCATCTTTTCAAGAAAACTCTACGCTAAACTTTAAAAAAACTAAAAACTAAAAACTAAAACTAAAAAGTAAATAAAATTAAACTGACAAATAGCAAATGAAATAAACAAACTAACAAGGCAAAAATGAATAAAACTAAAATAACATAACAACTAAAAGTGCAAAACACACAATAACGAACTAAAATGCAAGCAATCTAAAATGAAAATCATGAAATAGATGCCACATACAAATTATTCAAAATTTGGTGTCTACAGTTTGCCCCTCTTTGTCTGAGTTTTGGAAAAATTTGAGACAAAGAAGTAGACACCAAATACTTACCTGTGTTATTGGGCTGCAAAAGATTCCAACGAACAAGAATTCTAACACGGGACTGACCCGAACATGAAAATTAAAACGGGACTGACCCGAACAGGAATTGAAGACGGGATTGACCCGAATAGAATTTAAACGGGACTGACCCGAACAGAATTTAAAACGAGACTGACCCGAACAGAATTTAAACGGGACTGACCCGAGCAGAATTTTAAAATTGGATGAATCGAAGTAAAATGGAGTGTTGGTGGGATTGAACCCATGTTTATTGGTGATGCAAATGAAAGAAGCGAAATTAAGTGTTAATGGGACTGACCCATGTTTATGGCTGTGCAAATGAGAGGCACACTAGTGGGACAAACCCAACGGCTAGTGGCGAATGCAAATGGAAGGCTCACTAGTGGGACTGACCCACGGCTAGTGGCTAATCAGAATGAAATGCACACTAGTGGGACTGACCCACGGCTAGTGGCAGACGAAAATAAAATGCGCACTAGTGGGACTAACCCACGGCTAGTGGCAGATGAAAATAAAATGCGCACTAGTGGGACTGACCCACGGCTAGTGGCTAAACAAAATGAGATGCGCACTAGTGGGACTAACCCACGGCTAGTGGCTAAACAAAATGAAGTGTTTGACAATCGGGCAGTGGGATTAAACCCGAACCTGCCGAGGTCGGAGGGATAAAACCCATGCCCAACGAAAATAAAAGCGGTCAGTGAGATAAAACCCGAGCCTGCCGAGGTCGGAGAGATAAAACCCATGCCCAACGAAAATAAAAGCGGTCAGTGGGATAAAACCCGAGCCTGGCGAGGGATAAAACCCATGCCCAACGAAAAAGCGGTCAGTGGGATAAAACCCGAGCCTGGCGAGGTCGGAGGGATAAAACCCATGCCCAACGAAAATAAAAGCGGTCAGTGGGATAAAACCCGAGCCTGCCGAGGTCGGAGGGATAAAACCCATGCCCAACTAGAATAAAAACGGTCAGTGGGATAAAACCCGAGCCTGCCGAGGTCGGAGAGATAAAACCCATGCCCAACGAAAATAAAAGCGGTCAGTGGGATAAAACCCGAGCCTGCCGAGGTCGGAGGGATAAAACCCATGCCCAACGAAAAAACAGTCAGTGGGATAAAACCCGAGCCTGCCGAGGTAAGCGGTCAGCGGGATAAAACCCGGTCCTGCCGACCAATTGGTCAAGAAATTAAGTGTGATTGTCAAAAGGGGAAGATAGAAGAGAGCGCGGCGGGCGCTGAGATATCGCCAACAAGAATTCAATGTGATTTTTCAAAAAACAAGAAATTGAATTTGATTTTTCCAGAAATCCTGATTGTGAGAATCTTGTCAAAATAATTTGCCCCAATCTCCCCCAATTTGTGCAACCGATCAATTGATTTGTATTATGGTTGCTCTTCCTTGAGACCTTGATTCGTAAGATTCTGGCTTCACGAAATCCCAAAAATTTGCCCCAGTATGGTGAATTTTCTGCAATTTTGGGTCCATAGTTGATGTTGTTGCACCTTTTGATCAGATTTGCTTGCAATATTTTTGATCTGCCTTTGTTCACCGGAGGACTTTTCCGACACCGATTCTAGTGCGAGGTGTGACTACTTTCATTTGTGCATGCAATTTTCCTGCAAAAGAGAAAAACAAAGAAATTGCCACCACCATTTGATCCGTTTTCCTTTGAGAATCGTGTAAACATGAGTCTTTCGACGCTTTTATCAACTTTTGCTGCGGCAGCCGATTGAGTTGGATTTCTCATCCTAAGACTCTTCCGATTTTCAAACTGACCAGGTATGTGCTTTGCCCTATTATGAAGTTTGTGTAGCTGGCTTGGCTGAATTTCAACTATTTCCAAAAGATGACTGAATCCAAGCATACTTTTTGCAATAAACCACGGGGATTGTCATTCACCACAATTCAATGATAAAGAATGAGGTATGCAAGAAAATTCACATGCCATGTAAAAATGAATATGTACAAGAATGCACACCTAACCATTTGTGCTTAAATTCTACAAAAAATGCCATGAATGCAAGTAATTTGGAAAAAATGAGTTTCCTAAGAATGTATTTACAAAAGAATATTTTTTACAAAATGACACGGCTTTTGGCCAACAGATGTCATATTCAAATCTCTGGATATCTTAGCTCCGGAATTCAATGTTGTCAGAGGTATGACAAAAATGAGAAGAAATCTAAATGGACCAAACCACCACTTGTTCTTCTTTGTGCTTGCTCATTGCAGAAACCTACCTTGGCGCCCATTCGGGTTTTCACCAAGGTTGCCCCCCACCCTTTTGTTGGTTTTTTTTTCTCTTTCTTCTTCTTTTTCTTTTTTTTTTTCTTTTTTTTTTTTCTCTTGAGGTGCCCTTGTGGGTTTTTCACCTAATGAAATAATGGAAGAGCTCAACCATAGTCGACTCAGGAATGTAAGTTGAAGATTGCTGGCATCAGTAAAAATACGCTTCCCTTATAGACTTAACGAAGGCATTATGGACATCACGTGCCAGTTGATTGGCAAAATCCCTAATAGAAATGCAGCAAGTGACGAAAGCCAGGACTTTTGGGCTTTTGTAATGAGGTTAAGTGGGGTGTTTTTCAAGAAAAGTTGAGGCTTGAAAGCAGGTCTGATGAAAGGTGTGAAATAAACTGAGATTGCATCATTTTGAAATTATCTCTAATTTTTGAACGAAATCGAGGAAAATTTGCCCCAGCTTGATTGGATTTTTCTTTCTTTGTATTTTTCATTGCATTTTCTTTTTTTTTCCTTTTTTTTTTTTGCATTTTTCTTCAAAAACTAAATTTGCCCCAGTGTGGGGTTCTTTCTTCCTGATCATTTTTCAAAATGAATTTGCCCCAGTGTGGGGTTCTTTCTTTTTCCCATATCTCTTTCAAAGATACATTTGCCCCAGTGTGGGATTTTCTTTCCTTTCTGATCATTTTTCAAAATGAATTCGCCCCAGTGTGGGGTTTGCAATTCTCAGGGGCTGCCAAACGAAAATTATTGTTCTGATAGCTCAAAGGGGATGACTAGGGATGAAATGTTTTGATTGAAAAGGAAGATGGCCTGACTTTTGCCTCGCCCCTTGCATGATTTCCTAAAAGAAATTTTGCATAATCAAATAAAGAACATCTTACACATGTCCAAGTTGATAGGTTAAGGGAATGTCTGTCCTTCCATCTCTCCTTTGAACACCCAATAAACTTTGTCAATTTGAAGCAAATTTGCCTTCGACTTCGTCTTTCATCGCTTTAGCACTTTGTTTCCTTTTCAGAAGATCGGTGGCGGATCCTTTTGTTATGAACATAGGTCATGCGTTTTGACAACGTTGGTCATGGCACATAGCATTCAACTGCTTTTCATCAATCAGAATCAATCGTTAATGACACTGCTTTAACAAATCAGCTTCCAACCTGGCCGAAAAGGGATTTTCTCAAATGAAAGGATTTTTCAATGAAGGAATTCTCAATGAAGGGATTTTTTCAATGAAGGGATTTTTAATGATTTTTCTCAATGAAAGTTTTCTCAATGAAGGATTTCTCAATGAAGGCATTCTCAATGAAGGAATTTCTCAATGAAGGCTTTCCCAAGGAAGGAATTTCTCAATGAGGGCTTTTTAATGGAGGAATTTTCAATGAAGGGCTTTATCAAATTCCAGAACAGTGATATTCAAAGAGTCAAATAACTTCACCTTTGGCCATTTCAAAGAATTAACAAAAACCAGAACAATAAACAAATAATCAAATTGTGCATTTCATGAAACTCCAAATCAAAGCGGAAACAAAACAAAACTCAATTGCAAAAGACGCTTTCATTAAGCTATGCACATATGCAAGAAAAAGTTTTCATGAATTTTAGCAAACGACAACCCCTAGACTTATCAAAATTCCCTTCGAGAGGGAAGATAGTCAGCCATCCAAATTGTGCAGAGCTCTTTCAAGACCTTCAAATTCCGTCATTGGAGGTGGATGCCTCAAAGGTGTCCTTGTGTTTAGGAAAAGGATTTATTTTTATATTTGGTCCTTGTTCTTCCCTCCCTTTCAAAATTATGTCTCCGGCCTCAATCATGTCTTGGATTTTGTGTTTAAGTACCCAACAATTGGTAGTAGAATGCCCAGGAGCTCCAGAATGATAAGCACAAAAAGATTGAGGATTATAACCAGGGGGAACTCCTTTAGTATAGACTTTAGGAGGTATTGTACCAATTTTCCCCGCGGCCTTGAGCTGCTCATATAGTTGATCGAGGGGCCGACCTAGATTGGTAAAAGTTCTACATCGGGTCGGGTCTTGGGTGCCAGCGGTCTGTTGATAGTTGTAGTTATGGTTGACGGGTAAGATTGGTCTTGGATGATAAGGAGAGCAAGGTCTAGTTTGAAAGTTATGTGGGGAGATATAAAATGGTGTTGTGGGTGTGTTTGGGTAATTTGGTCGAGGTTGAGGATGAGTGGTATTGGTATGGTAAACAGGATGAGGGTTTGAATAGTAAGGGTAAAGATTTGAGTGGGTAGGGTATTGTCGACGTCTGGGCTTTGAGACAGGGTTTTGATTCCAGACAAAAGCAGTTTCCCCCTCTTGCTTTTTGAATTGTTGCTTCTTCCCATTACTACTTTGGCTTTGCAAGTTATCCAACTGGGATTTAAGGGCAGAGACATTAACAATCTTCCCAGCTTTCACGAAGTCATCGAACTCTTCAAGCTTATTGACAATAGCGGCAAACGAGCATCCAGTCATGCGGAAAATTTCTTCAAAGTATGGCGGATCATGTGCCTTAATGAAGGTGCGTATGATTTCATCCTCAGTCATTGGTGGCTCGACTTTTGCGGCTATTTTCCTCCATCTCTTAGCATAGGTCTTGTGATCCTCGGAGGGTTTTCTTTTTGTTCCTTCCAGTGTAGTCCGTGTTGGAGCTAGCTCACAATTATACTCGTATTGCCTTACAAAAGCGTTGGACAAGTCAAGCCAGGTCTTCGCTTCTTCGGGTTTCAGCTTGGAATACCAGTCGAGTGCATCCCCCTCCAGACTTTCTGGGAATAGCCTCAAAGGCAAATTTTTATCATCTGTTGGCCTACCCAACTTGTTGGCGAACAATCGGAGGTGCGTCTTGGGATTGCCTGTCCCATCATACTTGTTAAACTTCGGAGTTTTGAATCCCTCAGGCAATTGTACATTTGGAAAGAGACAAAGCTCGTCATAGTCCAGCACTCCTTGCTTGTTTAAACCCTGACTTTTCCTCATAAACTCATCAAAACGGTCAAGGCGCTTGAGCAACTTCATATCAACAGGAGCAGAACATTCTCCTATCTCTGGTTTGTTTTGAATGGTAGGGTCTGGCAAGAAAGGCTCAGCAGTAGCGTGATAAAAATTGTGTGGCTCAGGGGGTATATTTGAGGTGATGTGAGGTTGTGGGCCTTGCATGTAAGTAGGAAAAAATGAAGGATCAGGAGGGTAAGTATATGGCAAATGTATGGTGGGATATGTGAAAGTTCCTTCGGGTGGAAAAGGAAAAGATGGAGTAACGGTGACTTGAGTTGAAGGGATGACAAACAGTTCTGGCTCAGCCTGCTTGACAGGTGTAGGTTCGGGTTGAACTCCGCTGCTGATTAGCTCGTCAATCAATTTCCTTTGGGTTGCCATTTCAGATGCCATTTTCCCAAATTTGGCGAGTAATTCAGTCAACTGAACCCCGAGACTTGTGGCTTCCGGCTGGGTAGTTGCAGCGGTCTTATCAGATGATCCTGGCCGAGTACTCATGTCTACACGATTCTTTTGGGTTTGACTACGGGATCGCGTTATGATGGGGCTTCGACGAGAATCTATGTTTAAATATTACCTGAGAATTTTTGAAAGATTACCTTTAGATTTAAACCTCGCTTAGTTATTCCAATAAAAATAAAGAAAAAGTAAAGAAAAAGGTAAGAGTTAGTAGATATCCAGAAAATTCGGATGCATGTCCTATGGGGGAACCCTTTTTGTGCCAAGGGTAGGCCTAGAATGAGGATGCAATCCTCTAGGGTAGGCACTATACCATACCTGATGGATCTGATCAATTTATTGAAGTGAAAAATAATTTTGAAAAATTGGGTCAATTGGAGTGACGAGAGACATTTGTCAAAATGATGTCAACGTCCAAATGGATTGATCACTTTTGATCGATACAAGAGTTTGCAAAAACGCACGGGTTTGACTTTGACGAACTTCCTATCGAAGAGACTGGAATTCGTTGACCAAATTGTTTCAGTGAAAAACCCCAACTGATCAAATGGCTGGATGCAATGGATGATTTTCTCAAAATCGACTAGGTTTTCCATTTTGAAATTCGACATTGAAATTCTAATTGGTCAAATGAAATTGACAATTTATTAAAAATCGACCGGATTACCCTAAAAAGGGAAACAGGTCAAATGAATTGAATGAAATTTAATTTATCCAAAATTAATCAGATCACCCTAAAAAGGGTAAATTGATCAAATAGATTGAACGAAACTTGATTTATTCAAAATCGGCTCGGTTGCCCTAAAAATGGGTAAATTGGCCAAATGAACGAAATTGAATTAGTGATTTATTCAAAAATCGGCCGAATGACCCTAAAAAGGGTAAATTGATCAAATGAATTGACGATTTATTCAAAATCGACCGGATGACCCTAAAAGGGTAAATTGGTCAAATGAATTGATGATTTATTGAATGAATTGGCAAAATGGATTGGTTGAATTGTCCGGCCATTGGTTATTTCAAAATTATTGAGGTGCATTAGTCTATGACCTTCTAAAAATCAAATTTTGGCTTCAATTTATTTATCGTCTCAATAAGAGGAATTATTTGTGAATTTCTTCAAATTAATGTCCTTCACGCAAGGGATTTTTACCAATTTTGATAAAATGGCCAAAAAGTGATTATTAGATGCTCATATTCCAAAGATCGCTTTATGAAAATGATCGGATCCTACCTTACCTTGTGCACTACCCCTTTGGATGGTACAAAATGTAAACGTGCAAGTCTCCTTGGATTAAGTATCCGAGACACAAGGTGGCTTATTCCTAACACGGGATCCCCTAAATGGCATTCCCTTCTATAGTTTATGCGTGATGCCAGTTTATTAAAGCGATAAAACATGCAATTTGAAATGGAAACGTGACCTAAGGAGCCCTTCATTTGTCAAGGTTGGCCTAAAATGATATGGCATTATTAATTTATGAACAAAATATACCATAATTTTCAAACGTGCAATAACCTATCTACAAGGGTAGGTCCTAAAAGAGGATCATGCCAGACCTCTTATTTCCTAACATTTGTGAATGCAAAAGATAAGAAACAAGGAAACGTTAGTTCAACACATAATCACATAACACGTTGGACAATTAGATGATACAAAAGCAACAAAGAAATAAGGAAAGAGGGTGGGATCCCTCCCCTCGTGCATGGTGTCCCTAATAGGGTAAGGTCGACTCTACCCTAGGCAATTCTAAAATGGATGCATGAGGTTGGGGTTCACTAATGCATCTAGACTCGACAAGCTCAGGTCCCCAAGCCTTCAGACTTTGAAACCAAGGGTCATCACTCCCAAGGTTCCTTGTCGGTGGCTCGAGCGATTCCCCAGACGTTGCTACGCACACGTCGTGTTACGGCTACCCGTCTGGGCGAATCTAAAAAAGAATCCTCAACCTTCGACTAAAAACTAATAGGTCATCAACCTAAAGTTTAAAGCGGAAGATCGAGTGACCGACTCGGATCATGCTACGCACACGTCGTGATACGATCACATGTCCAAGTAGTCGCCTAAAATCCTAATAGGGTGGAGTGGCGTGACAAGCCACTAAAAGAAAAATAAATGAGGGGTAAAAATAATTAAAGCGTATGCGCGTATGCTAGTGCTCGTTTGGAGGGGAGGGATCAAGAACCAATGCGAGGCTCTAAGGTGACATACCCCCCCAAATGCAATGCGAGCGCGAGGTAAGCAAGTAAAAATACATCCAATCAACCGATCATACATTCGTGAGCGAGGGAGTAGTTGGATACGCGTGAAATGCAAAAATCCTAATAAAAGGAAAAATGCAATCCTAAACACCCAAATGTGATATATGAAAAGATTAAAAGAAGAAAAAAACTGATTAAATCAAATTTGCTCGGACTCTCGAATATCCCCAGTGGAGTCGCCAACTGTCGCGCCCCATTTTTTGATAAATAAATAAATTAGGATCAAAAAATACATTTTTTAAACCTAATTTATTTATTTATCAAAAAATGGGGCGCGACATGTCCAAACGAGGAAATCAACAAAATCTTCTTTACTAACATATCATTCACTTGTGTCATTAGTTACAACATTCAATGAGTGCCAACATGCTTCTTTGGATGATGAAACATTTGATGTGGAAAGTTGTTGGATAAAAACATGTAGGTATCTTTGGATGATAAAAGATTTAGTGGAGAAAGTTCTCGGATGAAGCAATTGTGTAACTGCAACTTTGGTATTTGTCTTGCCAATCCTCGATAATGTAGTTATAAAAGCGAATAGGGTAGAAAACTTGGTACAACCGCAAATAGGTGTAGAAAGATTTAGGGTGAAAGAATTTGAATTAGACGAGATAGTTACATGGTTTTACTTAAAATAGAAAGCCAAAAGGTTCCTCCACAAGATGGCTCAGGGTTTCATTCTAAACCCCTGTCATAATCCTACTCCATTGTTAGTTGATAATTATGCTTAAAAGTAGAATACTAACTAAAAGCAACAACACATTTAATTGAAATATCATAAGTGATGATAGGAACTTGGATAGTACCAATATACATCACTCCTATGACTAATAAGGCATCGGCTTAGATTTTGTAAGGATCGAAGACAACGTAAGAGGGTGTGAATTAGATTGATTAAAAATCTAATTGAGTTATGGGCACTTTTTTGCTCAATATGAAATTTACCCTCTTTTCTAAGTGATCACACAATGAATCAATTAATGAGTGAACAAAATCACTTGAGAGAAGTAGAAAAGATAAGCAATGTAAAGATCACAAACATAACAATAGTAAATAAAAAGGAAAGAATTGCAAACCAATTAACTACCCAACTCCTCTTGAGCTTGTAGATTAATTCAAACAAGCTTCTTCAAAGTTGATGAATTACAATCACTCTTGTGTACAAAGGAAGGTTCACCTCCTTCTTGCCCCGAACTCCACTCGGTCAAGTTAGGAAGTTTTACTATCCCTCAGGACAACCCTCACAGAGCTACACTCATGAAGTATTCACTCACAAATAAAAAACTTACAAAGAATTTCACACCACCAAGACTACAAATCTTCTTTGGAGAGTATTTTTGCACTAAAATTACTCTAGATCTTTTGTATGTTCAATGTGCAAAAGTTGTTTGAAGATTCTGACCATGCTCTATTTATAAGAGACCAAGAAAGTGCTTCATTAATGCTTCCAACGGATAGAAAGTAGCTGAACAATCAACTAGCCGTTGGAGTATCGGACGTCCGGTACTACCCAAGCATGCGTCCGACAGCAGGCAGTGAGTTTGCAAAATATTTTTCAATTCTATCGGACGTCCGGTATTGTCTTTGTGAGCGTCCGACAGGTTTCGTCGAGTTTGAACAATCCTATAGGACGTCCAATGCTTGCGTCCGATCGAGATTAGTGAGTTAGGGGGAATGTCTTATTTCCTTCGGACGTCCGGTGGTGGAGTTCTTCATGCGTCCGAAGTTGTGCAATGATTATCGGACGTCCGATCCAAGCATCCGATAGCTTTCAACAGCCTTTGTTCCTTTCAATTACACTTGATCTTTGAATCTGATTTGCTTCACAACTGAAAATATTTCTTGAAAAGATATTAGTATTATCCATTATTTTGTAAACATCAAAAGTTAGGGATCAAAATCAACATTCTCCCCCTTTTTGATGATGACAAAATAATGGATGGAAGAATGAAAAAGATTGAGCATATGAGCATAAGCTCCCCCTCATTCATTGCATCCAAACTTATAATCTCAGAATAACTCCCCCTTACACATAGCATCCATTTCTCTCCCTTTTTATCATCATAAGATGAGAGTAAAAATCTCATACAGTAATCCAGCAACAATAACAGAGAATCCAATATTTCAAACACAAAAATAGAGAAATAATACCAGAATTTAGCAATTACCAACATACCAACATATCACAGAGACTTGATACCAAAAGAAGTACCAACATATCATAGAGAGTTAAACAAATCAAATCATCATTAGATCAGGATTGTTCTTTTCTCTCTCTTTTTGATATTATACAAATTCAGTAATATTCAAAAACATTAAGAAAAACTCAATTCAAAGCATCAGAAACATTAAAAGAGAATTACAAAAAAAAGCATTATGAATAAGAATCTCATCAATCTTACCAATATCTCCTATTTGTTAGAGTTAGTATCATGTCTAATTATCCACATGCATTTCATGCCTCTTCTCATGTTCTTTCTCACATAACAATCACTTTTCAGGTGACCTTTTTTACAACAAAAATTACATAAAATCAAAGAGTTATTTACATGAATAAGTTTAAGAAATCTTATTTGTCTTCTCTTATAAATAGCAAATTTATTTGCACCAGAATTTAACTTCTTCTCATGAGTGCCAAGATGAGCCTTTGATTTATTACCTTAAAACTGTTTTATTTTTTATATTGGAGCAAATCATTTAAATTATCCATTTTTTCTTTTCAAATCACCTTATTCCTTTTTGAACATTTCACAAAGTCTTGTTTTTCTATCAAACTTAAGTGTAAAACAGTCTCACTTTTTTTTAAGAAATCACTTTTAGTTTTCAGTTTTTTGTTTTCTTAAAAAAGACGTGTATTATCTTGAAGAAGAAAGCGAATTTTATGTTTTAATTTCTTGTTTCTAGCATAAGATTCTTTCAAACTATCATGCAATTTTATAATGAAAGATTCAAGATCATCATCAGTTTCAAATTGAGAGTTAGAAAATGTTATCTCATCATCTCCAATGGCCATAAAAGCCAATTGAGTAGATTCTTCTTCCTCTTCAATTTCACCATTGGAGTTGCACTCATTCCATGTGAATTGAAAGTTGTTGAATCTTGATTTTCTTCCTTCTTTCTTCTTCATCATTGGACACTCACCCACATAGTGTCCAGGTTGATCGCATTCAAAACATTTATCAGTTTGTTTTTATTATACTCTTGCTTCCCTTTGTTTCTTGTGTTGCTGAATTGATTTGGGAATGAGTTGCTGTTTCCTCCTTTTCTGAACCTTCGTTTGTTGAGGATTCTCTTGAAACTCTTTGCGATGAGAGCTAGATCACTATCATCAGCTTCCGCATCTTCTTCATCTAGGGAGGCAGAATCATCTACATCTTGAGATGCCTTTAGAGTAATGCTCCGTCTTACTTTCGCATTCTCTTCCTCTTGCACTCTGGACTTAAGTTTTAACTCATAAGAGGTTAGAGAATTAATAAGAGATTCAATAGGCAAGAAATTTAGATCTCTAGTTTCTTCAATGGCAGTCACTTTACTCTCCCAATCCTTAGATAAAACATTCAGAATTTTTCTATTTTTCTCACCTAGAGAGTATTCCTTTTCCAGCACCTCTAAGTTCTTAATGAGGTCGTTGAATCTACAGTACATCTCATCAATATTTTCATGAGATTCCATCTTGAACGATTCATACTTGGTAGCCAGAATAGACTTCTTTTGTTCTCTCACATTCTCACTTCCTTTATGGATTTCTCTAAGTTTGTTCCAGATTTCTTTGGCGGACTTACAATCCTTGACTCTAATAGATTCATTTGAATTTAAAGCACAATATAACACATTCATGGTTTTTGCATTTAAGGTGAGATGAGCTCTATCCACAGTAGTCAGTTCACTTCTTATTTTTGGTCTAAATCTATGAATATTTTCATCTATAAGAGAGGCATCATATGGATCTTCACTAATAATAAATCACAATTCAATATCAATTGATTGCAAAAAAATAATCATTCTTTCTTTCCAACTCACATAATTTGACATATTAAACATAAGTGGTCTAATCACAGAATGTCCTTAAAAAAATATGGCATTATTGGTTGTCATTTTAACTCCTAAGCGGATTAAGCTTAATCTCAAGGAGACCAAGTTCTGATACCAATTGTAAGAATCGAAGACAATCTAAGAGGGTGTAAATTAGGTTGATTAAAAATCTAATTGAGTTATGAGCACTTTTTGCTCAATATGAAATTTACCCTCTTTTCTAAGTGATCACACAATGAATCAATTAATGAGTGAACAAAATCACTTAAGAGAAGTAGAAAAGATAAGTAATGTAAAGATCACAAACATAACAATAAGTAAATAAAAAGAAAAGAATTGCAAACCAATTAACTACCCAACTCCTCTTGAGCTTGCAGATTAATTCAAACAAGTTTCTTCAAGTTGATAAATTACAATCATTCTTGTGTACAAAGGAAGGTTCACCTCCTCCTTACCCCGAACTCCACTTGGTCAAGTTAGGAAGTTTTACTATCCCCCAAGACAACCCTCACAGAGCTACACTCATGAAGTATTCACTCACAAATAAAAAGTTTACAAAGAACTTCACACCACCAAGACTACAAATCTTCTTTGGAGAGTGTTTTCTCACTAAAACTACTCTAGATCTTTTGTATCTTCAATGTGCAAAAGTTATTTGAAGATTCTGACCATGTTCTATTTATTGGAGACTAAGAAAGTGCTCCATTAATGCTTCCAACGGATAGAAAGTAGCTAAACAGTCAACTAGCCGTTGGAGTATCGGACGTTCGGTACTACCCAAGCATGCGTCCGACAGCAGGCAGTGAGTTTGCAATATATTTTTCAATTCTATCAAACGTCCGGTATTGTCTTTGTGAGCGTCCGACAGGTTTCGTCGAGTTTGAACGATCCTATCGGACGTCCAATGCTTGCGTCCAATCGAGTTAATGTCTTATTTCCTTCGGGCGTCCGGTGGTGAAGTTCTTCATGTTTCCGAAGTTGCGCAATGATTATCGGACGTCCGATCCAAGCGTCCAACAGCTTTCAACAGTCTTTGTCCCTTTCAATTGCACTTGATCTTTGAATCTGATTTGCTTCACAACCGCAAATATTTCTTGAAAAAATATTAGTATTATCCATTGTTTTGTAAACATCAAAAGTTAGGGACCAAGTCAACAGATTTTATATTGAAATTTAATTCTCCCCCATCTCGTCCATTTGCCAAAGTAATTTTAAAATATTTTTTTAAATCACTACATCTTAAGGAAACTAATGATAGCTTTTGATTAGTGTTTTCTTCTCGAATCGCTCAGAAGCAGATGTTAGTATTTTAGGGTTGTTAGACTTTCGTTTTGTTTTTTCCTATCAATCTTGTTTAAGAAAGAATAACACATGTAAGGTTAGTTTTTGAGATAGCCTAAATGCAATTTTGGGCATGCTTATTGACTACCCTGCCTAGCATTTGCACAAAAATTTATGAGAGTTTGGATCTGTGGGACTTGAAAATTCATTTATATTTTCTTATAATTCTCTTTTATTTTGAATAAGTTAATTTATAATTTTTCACTACTAATTTACTTCCCTTAATAGTTGTAATAAATAATAGAGTCGAGAGTTTTACGTTTATTCTTATAGTTAGTGCATGCTAGGTTTAATGGTGCGTTGGGATAGTGTGATCAATTGGTGAGGTGTGTGCGCTAAATTTGATGGATAAGAGCGGGTGTCAAATAAGAGGAAATATGTGCTTAATAGTGGTAAGAGTAAATTAGTGAATCATAAGTTAAAAATACAAAAGAGACAAAGAAATAGGTTTGAACCGACTCGCACCGCTTGTCACCGGTCAAAAACATTACTTGACCAAGAGTTTCTTTCCTTAATCTTCTTATTTTCCTTTTATTTTCTCTTCCCTATTTTTTCTAGCGTGTTGGCCGAAATTTTTGACAAAAGAAAGAGAGGAAAAGAAGAAAAAAAAGAGGAAAAATGGTTAAGTGCCAAGTATTGGCAATCAAGGCCATCTTTGACCAAAACCTTTCTTCCATTCTTATCTTTCATTTCACCAAAATTTCCTTCATTTTCCTACCATCTTGGCCGACCAAAAGAGAGGGAAAATAGAGGAAGAAAGCTCCAATTTTCATCTTGATCTTGCCTTGATTGAGTGAGGAATCAACAAGAACCACTAATCTAATCCGAAGAAAGTTACAACAAGGTGACAAGGAGGCTTGTAGTGGAGTGATTTGGAGAGGAAAGCTTTGTTTTTTCATTTTCTTCTAGAGGTTTGAAGGTATTAAGTTGGAAAACTCTCCTTCTCTTTCTTATCTTGCATTTATTGGATAGATGACTTGAATATAGAAGATATCATAGATTTGTGAAAATTGGTGAACTTTTCCAGCTTTGATTTACATTTTCTAGCCATGCTATGATGATATCTAGCCTTGCTATGGACTTGAGAGTGTTAATATGAAGATTTCTAGCTTTAATATGACTTTTAACTTCCAAATAAGGATTTTTTAGTTTTCAGTTAGGTTTATTATAAATATATGCTAGGTATATGTTTAATATAGCTAGTTTTGTGGCTAAATAAGCACCCTATGTATCTTATAACTTGTACATTCGATTGGGGCTGTTTTGCTATGGAACGCTAGTTTTACAATTTGAGGAAAAGTTAAAGCAAAATAGGGAAGGTGCTGCCCGTTTTTCTTCTTGTGGGGTAAGTGAGTGAAAGTGGAAGTGGAGGTGTGATTTGTGATCAATTTGGACTTAACTTGCTTAGGGATGTTTGAGTTGACCTTGATGGTGATTCATAAGCTGAAATTTTGCAAAAAAATATACATTTCTCAAAGAGGAAGTAACAGTCACTTTAAACAAGATTTTCTAGTTGCATATGTCAAACTATAAACTTAAAGGTTTCAATCATTTCTTTACCAAAACCAAAAGAGCGGGCATGTATTTTCTAGGGTTTATCAAGCATTATGATTACTATTTAAATAAGTTCTATTTACTTGGTTTTTCTTTGATATTAATAAGCGAAGGTCGTATATTTTGAAACCCTATTTGATTACATGTTGCTATACGACATTTAATCACAGATTTTGACTCTGGCCAGGGAGCTGAACCTGAACTTGATTTTGATAAGCAGTGAATCATTGGTGAGTGTCTTCAATTGCATGACCGAACTTGATAATTGAATACAATGCTTTCTTAATGTGATTGAATAGTACTTGACTTGTTTGGTTAGGCAAGGGTATACTTTATCGTACTTACCATAATTTGACTAATTGTTGTACACTGGTTACGAATGATTTGATGTGTATGTGTATGACTTGAATACAACTTGGGATCCCAACCCTCTTGGTTAGTTGGTCGAATCGAGCCAGCAAGGGCTAGGTCGAGGAGATTGGCGAACCATAGGTACTATTTATTGTTTATTGTGTAATCCACTGGATGTGGTCCACTGGATTCGGTATACTCGAATATTACCACTACTGTTAATGTTGGAGTTCAGGCCCAATAGGGGGTTTGATTGGTGGATGGAGATTGGAGTTAAGTGGTGCTCTACCAGACTTAATACAGTACTTTGAGAGTTGACGGAGTGTCAACTGCTTCTCGACAATCTGCGGCCGAAGTAGCTCGCAAGAGCGAACTGTATCCTTATACTTGGAAATGTCAAATACCTAATTAACTTGTTGTTTGAAGTGTTATTGCTTACTTTCATGAACTTTTGTGCTCGCCCACTTTGAGATTTCAAGTTTTATACAGTAGCCAACTTCCTTTCGATTTTTCGATATTTTGGAACCTCATTGAGTTTTAACTCACCCCTTTAATTTTGTTTTCTTTACAAAGGGTGCTAGCATGGGCGTGAGGCTGGGACAGGCTAGTTTTGTCTAGACCTTTTGACTTTTGTATTTGTACTAGCTGTAGTGCTCGATTAGGGTTAGGAGTTCAACTAGAACTTGAATTTTTGCTACATTTGAGTATGTATAGATATTTGAGATAGGCACGCGTATAAATGTACATTTTAAGTTTGGAAACTACTGCTTCTTTTACTTTTGAAGTTATAATTTATCTTTGAAGCAGATGTGAGTGAGTCCTGACGAGAGTTAGGCAGGCGATCCGCTAAACTCTAGGGTACGCCCTAATGAGGGGTGGGGTCGTCACAGGTGGTATCAGATTCTAGTTTTGAATTGGCATGGGCGAATTGAGTGACTTATATTACTAGTTGATATAGTTCATGCACGAATGTCTAAGTTTGAAACCCTAGAGAGCTGGTGGCTAACTTAGCTTTACTTGTCTAAATTGCTTATTCTCTTGATGCTACTTGTAATGTAGGAAATGGAAGGAGACGGTGAGAATAGGAGTTCCGAATGACCTCGTCGGGTACTTAGCTATCAGGAACGTCCAGGAGGGCCGGCATTTCTGTGGGTTTCGGGGCGTAGGGTTAGGCACTGTGATTGTTGGCAGATCGACTCATATCCCGATAGAGTGGTGCTCACCATAGCGGATGAGAGGAGAAAGTTGGCTACTGCCAATCGTCGGGACCAGACGGAGATCGAGCGTTAGAGGGTAGTGCTAAGGATGCAAGGGGATAAAATTCGAGAGCTTGAGACTTTTATTCTTGAGAAATAGGAGCGAACCAATGCTTTTCGAGAACAAGCACAGGAGGCTAATGGTCCTCTCATTCGAGTGGTAAGGAAAATGAGGGACCGAACTGAGAACATCTTAACTGAGTGTGGGGTGCTCATAAAGGAAGTGGTACAGGTGAACTTGGTTGAGGGAGGTCAAGGAAATGCAGCTCCTAGTGAGTCTGAAGAGGACCCTAAGGGAAAGCGAGCTGCACCTGAGGAGGAGGTGGAATCAGCTGGGTTGGTGACGAACTAACTGAGAGATCTAGGTTTTGAGGGTTGTGCAATTGAGCTAGGACGTGGTATAGGGTAGTTGGGATGACACGTTACCTTTCTTGTTTTGTTTTTTATATTGACGTGTTATGGCTGATGCACATAGCGCTTGCTTTTGTTTTATGTCCTTTGATTTTGTTATATGAACTTGACTTTATTAGATTGATATGTACAGTGTTTTATGACTTGGTATTTGAGTTGTTATGGTATGTATATAAATAGAGTATTTTATTTTAAGTGTGTTCCATCATTTTCACTTTATGACTAGGAAATATTTTTATGGAGTTCTATAGCTATTCTATTTTGCTTATGCCTGTAGACACCAAAATTTCATTTATTTAATTCAATTTTAGCTTTATTTTTATTCTTGTTTGTTTTTATTTTATTTTATTGATTAAATGATAGTTAGTGCTTATTTTTGCTTATTTTTATAAATTAGGTTCATCATTTTTATTTTTAAGATATTTGTTGCATTAAATTTCTGAAAAGGAAAATTCTCACAAAAATTCAAAAAATTTGTTTTTAATCCTCTTAGATTCAATTTCTTTAAAATAAATGAAAATTTTGCAATGCAATTTCAATTAGGAATTAATTTTTTTGTTTACCTAAATTGATTTTTGAAAAAAAATAAAAAATATATATATAAAAAAAGGAAAAATATGTGGATAAGTGGAGGGCATGCATGTTGGACAAATGTGTTAAAGGAGTATTAGACAAGTGTCTTGAGTTTTAGTACAACACATGTAAAGAGGAGGTAGGTGGCTAGGACACTTGGAAACTTAGGAAAAATGTGAAAAACAAACAAACAAAAAGAAAAGGAAAAAACAAGAAGCTATGGGCAGAGAAAGAAACGGAAAAAACCAAGCGAGAGAGAGAGAGAGCTGGGAGTGAAGGCTGAGGATCAAGAAAAACGAGGAAACAAAAGCAAAGCAAGAAACTAAGGGAAGGGGCAGTGCAAGGAAGAAAAAAAAGGGTTCGGCTAAAGCTAGGAAGGGAAAAGAGAGGGTTTTCGTGAGAAAAGAGGGAGAAGAAAAGAGGAAACAAGCAAGGGGGAGGAAAAACAAACAAAAAGGAGAGAAAAGGAAGAGGTTCTGGGGAGAGTGAAGGAGAGGGGGAGTTTCAGGCAAGATCAGAAAAGAAGAAACGGAGGGAGGAAAGGAAAGAGGGTTTTGTGGGAGAAAAGGAAGAAAAAGAGAGGGAAAAAGAAAGAGAAAAGGGAAGAAATCAGGAAGGGAGAGAAAAGGGAAAGGTTCTAGGGAAAATCAGAGAGATCAAAGGGAGAAACAACGGCAAGAAACAAGAGCAAAAGAAATCAGAGAAGAAAAGAGAAAAATGCAGGCTGCATTTTTCCTGGGAGAAGGCTGATCATGCAGCCTTCTTGAGCGGGGATTTTCTATTCCAAATTAGCATCATTCACCAAGCTGTTGATTTCTACACACTCTCTGATGCTAGGAGAGCAATTTCTATTCAAACATCTCCGAAAATAACATCAGGAGAACCCTCAAATTTGACCCTGAAGTTGCTGATCTCGTCACCCTGTTCCGTGCCCGAAGCTGCAGCAAATCAACTCCAACAACTCTTTCGCGTGTCCTCCCATTTTGATTTCGATTAAAGAAGAAGAAAGCTTCCTCAGGTACATTCCTAAAATAACATCCCAACCCTTTCCAATTTCATTTGCTGCTTCATTTCAGTGCCTTGCTCTTCCAGTTCTCTTGCTTTTCTTTGTTTGTTACTTGCAATCTATCAACTCATCCTGCGATTTATCTGGTTAGATCTCATTGCATACTGTTAGGATAAGTTTTGTCTATGATTTGGGTACATAAATCTCATGCATTTGGGTTGGAGATCTTAAGAAAAGCAGGCGTATGCCTGGAACATGAAACCCAGAAGTCTGTAGGAGTTCATGACTGTTCTTTTGGTTTCTTTTGTGCATAATCTGGATTGGAAAATCTTTGGGAATACAAAGGAGGGGGTTGGGTCTTAATGATAGAACGCGTAAAAGTATTGTTTTGGGTTCAAAAGATTGTTGTTTGTTTAGATTTTGTCACCTGCGGCTGATCTGAAATTCATAGTCGCGAAATTGCAGAAGAAATGGTTGCTGAAGAAGAAAGCTTCGTAGGCTGCATGAAATAATTTCACAAAATTACACTTTAGCCCCTGATTTTTCAACTAATGCTATTATGGCCCAAAAAATTGGAAAAGCTAATCATTTCTGCCCTTTTAAATGTTAATTTTTCTTTAGCATGCTTTATGTGATTTTTTTGGATAGATTATTGGTGAATTTTAGGATGAATTTGGAAGTTTAACAATTTTTGATAGGTTTATAGTGTTTGATTTGAATTTTTGTAAAAATAGTTAAAATTTGAGTAATATTTTTTTTGTTTGAGGTTTGATGAGTGGGTTTTGTTTTATGTTTGAGAATTTTAGCATTTAGTTTTGATAGGCTTCATCTTAAGCCTTAATTATATTATTTTCATTTAGACCCTTAATATTTGTAATAAAAATAATTTGACCCCTCAACTTCTTTAATTCTTTCAATTAGATCCTTATTTGTTTTAATTTCTTAAATGTAGGTTGTTTACGTTCATCTAAATGATTTAATTGATTCAATTCCATGTTTATTTTCATTTCATGTGATTATTTGTTAATTAAAGTGATGTCTTGACCTTTTTCTTTGTTTTGGAGGGTAAATAAGAAAAATTTCATTTCATTAGACCCTTAATATTTGTAATAAAAATAATTTGACCCCTCAACTTCTTTAATTCTTTCAATTAGATCCTTATTTGTTTTAATTTCTTAAATGTAGGTTGTTTACGTTCATCTAAATGATTTAATTGATTCAATTCCATGTTTATTTTCATTTCATGTGATTATTTGTTAATTAAAGTGATGTCTTGACCTTTTTCTTTGTTTTGGAGGGTAAATAAGAAAAATTTCATTTCATTAGATCATCAATTCAAGAGAGGTACACTCTACTCATTTATTATGATTTTACTTGATCCTATGTGCTCTTATGTGATTTTATGTGTGTAATTGTATGTTTGTTTGAATGTTGTTTTATTATTTCATTTATTTCTTTATCCATTTTATTTATTTTAATTTTGTGTATTCATTTTATTTTAATTTTAGTTATTTGAGAGGCATTTAGATGCCAAGATGTAATAATTAGGTATTTATTTTATTCCTTCCCCCTTTAGATTGTAGTTAGAGCCCCACAATGTAATAGTTAGGTCTTTATTCGCTTTATTTGCTTTGTGTGTTTTGCATGCCTATGTGGTTACGTGTTTACTCGCTTTCTTAGGGCATTTGCATTTAGATTTCATACTTATATTATGTGCTATGTGTTTTACGTGATATTATGTGTTTATTTGCTTTTATCCTGTTTTATATGATTTATTTGATTATAATAAATACATGACGTCACCACACTAGTCCAATGCTAGTTGTGGTCATTTTTCCAATTCCACACTAGTCCAATGCTATTTGTGGCCCTCCTTTCTAATTTTTCACTAGTCCAACGTTAGTGAGAACTTATAAACATGGGTTAGTCCAATGCTACACCCTTAGGGATCGTCCACACGTTAAATCATGTTTGTGTGACAAATCACTACATTTTCATACATATTTTCTACTTTTTAGGGTTTGCTTTCATTTGGCATGACATTTTCCTTATATGTATATCCTTTATCCCATATTCCCCTTTTATGTGTATCCCTTATCCCATATTCCCACTATATGTATATCCCTTATCCCATATTTCCCCTATATATATATTCCTTACCCCTATGTGTGAAACATGACATGTAGACTTGCATTCCATTTAAGAAAATTAAAACTATGTTAGATTATTTGCTTGATTAGATAGGAGAAATACCCCTCGAATATAGAATATGGACGAATATGGCTCTCCAAACCTTAGCACACTCGTATTCCCTCTATTAAAGGGAAAATTAAAGTCACGAACCTAGTCTCCCGTATCCGTTATGTCGCATTGATCCTTTTAGGGCATACATGCATGATTTTCTATTTTCTTCTAAAATACATCTTTTGAACCCTAATTTCCCTTTCCCTTTAAAAATTCATTTTCCAAAACACTAATCTCTTTTGCGTTTAAATTTCAATTGCATCTTTTAAATTTTTTTAATTAATAAAAAATAAAATTACAAAGAGAGGGGCAAAACATTACCTCCTAGGGTATATGTCCAAAATCACACAGCTAAAGAAATCAGAATACCACCTAACTCAATAAGCGCAAATTAGGGTAACCTAACCTATCCAACTTGAGGTCCCCGCGAACCAACCGTGGCAGTTGCAAAAACGAATCATAAACAATATGAGAACTTAAATCCGTCCCAATCTTAGATAACCGATATGCAAGAACATTCGCTTGACGGTAACAATGAGTGACGGAATGAAAAAAATATCGAAAAGCTAGCAACTCGTCCAGCTCTCGTTGCAAACCCCATGGGCATCTACTAACCCCCTTCACCATTTGAACTAAAAGCAAAGAATCAGATTCCAAGTGCAAGCAACTGAAACCTCGCAAAACACACATCTTAACTCCAAATAACAAAGCTTTCAATTCTGAATGTAGGCTAGACGTCTCTCCCTAATAACACACAAAACCTAACAAGAATGTTCCCGCACTATCCCTCAACACCCCCCACCTCCACTCCTTCCCGGATTACCCTGAGAGCAGCCATCAGTGTTCAATTTCAATAACGTCAAGGCAGGGGGAATCCATCTAACTAAGATGACCTTAGTCGGCTTCTTCCATCCAACCAGTGAAGCGTAAAATCTTGGCCACGAGTACCTCTCAACGTCCATGTCCTTAAAATGCACTTGAAAAATATCACAGAGATCCGACAAAATAAACCTATGCACCTGCATGGCTGTCAGCACCTTCCCTTTCCACACCGCCACATTTCTAGCTTTCCAAAGATGCCAGCAAATCAGCGATGGCAACACCTGATAAACAAATCTAAGCAACTTGTTCTTAGCAGGCCGTAGCCACCATTGAATAATTGCATGTTTTATCATTGAAGGAGTGGCAAACTCACCAGCCTCGACTTGAAACGAAACCCAAACTTGCCGAGGGACTTCACCAGCACACAAAACATGATCAATCGAATCCAACTAGGATTTTCACAACAAAAACATCTCGATGGTCCGCACACACCCAAACGCTGCAACTCCTCCATCACCGGCAGTCGACAAGACAACATCCTCATCATAAAAAATGAGATTTTTGCTGGCAGAGCTTCCAACCAAATATTAGATGAAAAAAATTGAAATATTGGAAACCTTTCAGACCAAATTATACACAGAAGAAATGGAGAAAGAACCTGAAATATCTAAATCCCACACCATCCTATCAGGCTGATTAGAGTGAACATCAGGAGGGGGTATTTGCAGAATCATAGAGACAACATTTTTCGGGAGCCACTGACGAAGCATTGGAGCGCTCCAATGACCATTAGAAACAAAATCCGCCACTGTATGATCGCCAAAAACCTCGACCCGCTGACATAAAGGATCTGTACCCATCCAATTCTCATGCCAGAAGTCCACCAAGCCATTCTACAACACCCACTGAATATGAGGATCAGCCAGAGACTGGCACCTGACCAATCTCTTCCAAGTACTCAATTGCAATGGCTGAAACTCCACTTCACAAGCATGCAAATTATATAAATATTTAGAGTGCTTAAATTCAACCCAAAGGGACTAACGTTGTCTTAAAGACCACCATAATTTCAACAAAAAGAGTCAAACACATCAAACAAAGCCCTCACTCCCACACCTCTTTCGGCATATGGCTTACACAACGATTCCTATCTAATCCAATGATATCGAGAGCCCTTCTCAGCCCTCCCCCACAAAAAATTCGCAAATGCTTTCTCAAGGATACTTAGAACACCCTTTGGAGGAGACGATGCAACAAGGATATGTATAGGCATATATGACAAAACACTTTTGAGTAACACCAACCTCCCTCCAGGGGATAGAAGCTTCTCCTTCCAAGACAAAACTCTCTTTGCAACTGAGGTACAGATATCCGAGAAGTAACTACTTTTCTTTCTCCCAGAATAAAGAGGACAGCCCAGATATTTAATCGGGAATGACTTAGCATAAAAACCAGAGATTTGTGAAATAACACGTTTACGAGATAAACTCAAAGCATCGTGAGCAATAAAGCAACTTTTTTGACAGTTAAGCTGCTGCCCAGACACATTACAATAGTCCTCCAATACCCTCATCACTTTCTGCATAGTACACTTAACTCCACTACAAAAAATAATCACGTCATCCGCGTAAGCTAGATGCGTGACTATAGGGCATCTAGGAGGAACCTTAAACGGAAGAAACCTCTCTGACCACTCAAAAAATTCAGCAACCTAGATAATACTTCAGCCCCTATAACAAAAAGAGTCGGCGAAATGGGATCACCTTGGCACAAACCTCGAGTTGACTGAAAAAAACTATAGGGGGACCCATTAATAAGAACCGAAAACCAAACATTGGAAATTAACCACCAAATCATATCAATCCACCGCTCACCAAATCCAACGCGTCGCAGCACTTGCAACAAAAAGAGCCAAGAGACTCTATCATAAGCCTTGGCCATATCCAACTTCAAAACTACATTCCCCCCATGATTAGACTGCGGAATTCCAGAAATCGCTCTTGAGCCAGCAAAAAATTATCTGAGATTTGCCTTCCTTTCACAAAACCACTCTGATGTGGCGAAATAATTTTAGGAAGAAGCCGAGCCAATCTATCAGACAAGACCTTCAAGACCACCTTATTTATAAAATTTCACAAACTTATCGGATGAAATTGTGTAAAATCTTGAGGAGAATTAACCTTCGGAAGCAACACTATTGAGGTTGAAGAAGTACTCTTCAACAATACCTCCCCACAAAAGAAACTCAGCACTACTGCATATACATCCTCTACCACAATGTCCCACGCACAAGTAAAAAACTTACCCGAAAAACCATCTGGGCCAGCCGCACTCTCACCATCCATAGCAAAAACCACCAACTTAACTTCTTCCATGGACAAAATCTCTTCCAAATTCGCATTATGCTGTGCAGTAATTAATTTCGGGATAACATCAAGAATATCGAAGGACTCAACATAAGATTCAGACATGAACAAGCGTCTAAAAAAAAATCTACCTCCCCTTCAATATCAGATGCTTCCTCGAACCACTCCCCACTGGACGACTTGATGCGATGGATTACTGATGTACTCCGACGTTCAGCCACCACAGAATGAAAATATTTTGAGTTCCTATCCCTATCCTTTAATCACTTAATCCTAGCTTTCTGTTGCCAAAACATATACTCAACACCATGAGAACGCCTTAGCTGGGCTTGTGCTTCATGTGACTCAACTAAATTGGCCTCAGACGGATCAGCATCATAACTCAACTTTGCTTTTAAAGCACGGAGTTCCGCCACCTTCACAAATTCAAAGATATCGCCAAACACCTAGCGGGACCAAGATCGTAACGTTGCCTTTGCACTCCGAAGCTTTGCTGCAAGGACCCTTAACGGTGGGCCTGAAAAACTCCCATTCCATTGGCACCTAACAACGTCTAACATCTCTAGCTTAGATGTCCAGAAATTTAGAAAATGAATTGGCTTAGGCTTATCATCCAATTTTGTTATAGCCGACAATAGCAGTGAAGCGTGATCCGAGATGTCTCTACACAAATGTTGAACGCCAAAGTTCAAACCCAAACTTGAAGTAACCCGATTCATAAGCAACCTGTCTAATCTCTTTCATATACACGCCCTGCCATGCCTATTATTGCACCATGTAAAACCAGACCCCGAGTACCCCACATAAAAAATCCCAGCCTGAGACATAAAGTCCAAAAAATCCCAACCCTCCTCTGGTCTAAATGGCACCCAACCCCTTTTTTTCTCCTCCGAGACAATAATGTTAAAATCCCCCATAATAAACCAAGCAGACTGAGTCGGTTTGTCCACAAGAAGGCTATTTCATAATTCTACTTGCTCAAGGACCGTGCACTTGGCGTGAACAAATGAAAAAATAATAGGTAACGCAAATAATACAGAACTAATTTGTAACAACAAATGCTGACTAAACTCTCCAACTAGACTACAAAAAATAGAAGATTTATAAAAAATCCAAATGCCACCTGCAATATTAAAGGCGGCGTGATCGATATTAAGTCTCATCCTGATCGAATGGATCTCTGCAGCTTGAATTTTCGGTCCGCAAATAGCAACCAATTGAATAGAGTGGTGGTTTACCAAATACTTCAATCTACAAAAATTTGGGGCACGAGACACACCCCTAATATTCCAAAACAGAAAATTAATCATTGAGACAAAGCAGAAAAAGAGTTCGAGGAAGCCTTAGCTTTCGATTGCAGCAAACGATCAGATGGAAATTTAGCTCGAACTCCTTTCTGCTTGCCATGCGACACCACACGAAAATCTTCCTCATGCTGGAGCTTATCATTGACTTCTTGAATGATTGGATCAATATTAAAAATATCAGCAACCGCAGATGAGCTCGTAACCTGCAGATCATCCACCACACCATGAGGAGATATATTACCAGCCACCTCATCAAAATTCTGCAAATCTTCCCCCTCTGAAACTGATGCAAATTCGCCACCATCAGTCCCTCATCTAATCTACTTGGGACAAAAGCCTGCTGCTCAAAATGTTGCTCCGACTCATCTGCAAAACAGGTCTGCTCGACATTATCCCTTCCAGCCAGGAATTCTATTTGCTTGTCTGGAAGATCAGCAGTGTGAATCTTGTCTCCCAACCCATCGAAAGCAGGCTGAGGCACTACCGCCTGATTAGCAAAACATGCACCAGCAGCATGTTCTGTAGATGAAACAGTGTAAATTTTAGCACAGTCTCCATCAATAGCGCCTTCTCCATCAAGCGTCGTGACTTTGGGACCTACCGAAAGCCCCTCCTTATCAACAACAACCACCTCATCCTCCATAGAGTCAACAATGGTGTTTTGATCCACTCCTTTCCCAGGTTGATCATCCTTCCCACCGACAGAGTCCAAGCCAGGTAAAGACCGAGGTTGAAAGCTCATATTACCTTCCTTTTTCTTGGAAATTAACGGCCTCTCAATTCTGAGATCCGGATAAAGCACATGACAATCATCCTGGATATGTCCCTGCCTAAAGCAATGGGAACAATACTTAGGCAAATTTTCCAAAATTAAAGCCTGCCAGAAACCCTCATGATCACCATTACCAATCCACACCTTGGGAGTAAGCGGTTTTAACAAATCTATTTCTACACATACCCTAGCAATACTCGGCCTTGTAGCCGCCATGGTTGCAGCATCAACAAACAAAAGGCTCCCCAACACATCCACAATCTGGAATAAGCATTCTTTGTTAAAGTAATGTAGCGGCAACTTTGGTAATTTAAACCAAACTGGAACAACAGAAGGCTCCTTGTCCACATGGAAAGCAGGAGACCATTTAAAGACACGCATTGGAGCACCATATACATACCATATACCTCTAGCCCAAATCCGATGGAAATCCACCTCATTCCCCAGGGTAATCACCACATGTCTAGAATCTAACAAACCTACCTTAGCAGCCTATTTTAGGTCAAGTAATAGAAAGAATTTCCTGAGATCCTCCATAGAAGAACGACCCTTAGAAAATTTACCCACCAAAGGACACTTGTATCGGGCAGCAAGCATGGCCAGGTCAGATTGAGAAAAAAGAATAGCAGGTTCCCCCCGATGAGTTGAAGACACCGCCTTGACAGCCAAAGCTGGTTGAGAAGCAGTATTACAAAACAGTTCAGAAAATGATTTCTTTTGGAATGTGGGAGAAGGAAGAGGATGCCCTCCAACCTGGGGTTAGAAGACAGCCTGATTAGCCAACAATCTCAAGAGAGCCAAAACCCTAGAAACGACTTGTCGTAGAAAAATTGTTTTAAACCCGATGGAAAATTATAATTGCATCTTTTAAAATCCTAATTTTACTCTTTTTGCCTATGAGTCTCATCACTTGCATTTGTTGTGACCTCTTCGAGGAATCAATTTTGGCCGTTACAATCAATGTGCTCGATGCCAATCTGTGACGCCCCCACTTCTCTATAAGACGAACCAAAGGGTATCCGCGGGACACCTGCCTAGTTTTCTCCAGGACTCAATACAATCCACAATTTAAAAGTGCGGAATACTTTAATAATACTTCAAATAACTTAAATACATAATAAAAGTACTCCAAAATATCTCACACTTACAATTAATCAGCTCTCAAACTTAATACAACCCAAAAGAATATTTACTACAGCCATCTGCTGTAATACAATTTAAAATCTTCAAAAGAAAGCAATCTAGTACTATTCACGAGCACTCTTGGTCTCGAACCCTGTTAAGGAAAACAAAATCGTGGAATGAGCTACATAACCCAGTGAGGTTCTAAGACACTCTAGTAGTTCTAATAAATCAAGTAATTGAGCATACCGCATGTATGGTTCAGGGTTGCACGTTGACATATGAACATGAGACAATTATCATTCTACAAGTAATTTGAGCATATCACAGGTATAGCACATTTGCATGAAACGGTTATTATTATGTAAAATAAACACAGATTGAAGGATACGGTGTTCCATTAGAACTATGTCAGTCAACTGCACCTTATAACTTCCGGATCCTCTCGATTTGTCTGGCCATCACCTTATCCCTCCAGTGGTAATACTCGAGTATACCGAAACGGTAGCCCAAGGTTCCAACCTACCCGACCGAGCCCAATCCTGACTCGAGTAGGTCAGTAACCAAGGGCAGGGCCGAAGTTCAGTTTAGAGCTTACAGCATGCACAAGTAATCAAATAACTTGGCGAACGGTAAAAAATTATTCTTTTGGTAGGTCGAGTGAGATAAAGTATACACTCGTCTAAAAATGGTGGACAATTCCATATAAGCAATTACTAGCAACAATTAACACATAACACATAAGCAATATTTGATAATTTCATGTGAACATGTAATTTACGGTAATCAAGTAATCAAGTACCAGGTGATCAATTAGATAGGAAAACAGTAAGTAATTACGGTAAACGGTTAACGGTTGACGGTTAACGATAGTAATCACGGTTAATTGGTAGACATTAATCATTTTAATAGGCCACCATTGGCCGTTTCTCACTTTACCACTTAAGTGTCGAGGAGGTTCACTCCAACTGACTTATGCAGCCATAGCATAATTAATCATTTAAACACTTCACGTAAATATGCATTTCAAGTATTTCATGTCGAGTAATTCAAGTATACCTTACTTAAATATGTATGAGTGTGGTAAATACTTGACATGTAGCATTTAACACTTAATAATCATGGAATAAGCATGTCATAGACTTATTGAAATTACGTACTCCTATATGGAACACTCACCTATTGCAACAAAAGAGTAAGTGCGTATACAATCCTTCAGGTGTTCCCCTCGAGATCCTCTTGAAGGTCTCCTTGAGCACCTGAGCAAACAATAGTTGTCTATTACATACCATTGCTTAAAATTCCCTACTTATCGAGAAGGTTGCACTAGTGTTCATTCTAAGGAGAATTCATGAACTGAGCCTTAATTATTCATAATCGAGATAAGGAAGTGGGTTTCAAAAACACAAGAGAAATCTGATTTTCGCCTTTGAAATCAAGTGTAAAAGGGTCTAACAATATCAAAGGAAAATGGAGAGTTTGAAACCCTCAATTTCCTTTAAGTTCGGAAATTTCAGATTCGGCAAGTAAATTTTGAAAAATCAGATCTCACTCTCTATGAGTCCAAAATTGGAAAACTTAGTACCGTTGGAAACTACTTCCAAAGTACTAAAAGTTTCTAGAAGACACTTTTTCATGTTTCCAAACGGAAGGTATTCAAAATTTATTTCAAAGTTGCTGTTTTGGCTTCCAAGACAGTTTCGGGGTTGGTTTTCGGCAAAGTTTGGAAATTCAGCAAAATTCACACAATGTGAACCAGCCTCTAAAATTTGAAAATCAATTAGAGTCATAAACAAAGTTTAAAACATAACAAGCAGAACAAGAATCGGAGTCTTGAACACCAAGATATAGTAGCTCAAAGTTGCTAAAAAACCAAAACTTTTAGGCAATTTCCAGGTTCAAATCACAAAATTTGGGACTTTGGTTAAGTATTGAAACGGGCTCGGAATGGCACCAAATTTGACAGTATTACACTACCATATAAGAGCTATTCTTCTGTCGAATTTCATGGAAAAATACGTACAGGAAGTTGGCTAACAAAGTCACGAAAGTTTCTAAAATTTCAAGGCAAAGCTACCTTGTGCTACCATTTCCCTTTTCTAAATCATTTGACTAATGAAATATTTTCAAACATGGTTCATTTGTGTAGACAATGTCTAAGTAACATTCAAGATACATTTTCTTAGGTGATTAACACAAGAATTTCGAAACAACAAGTCCCAATCAAGATTTAGTCATTTACTAGTCAAAAGAGGGTTTTTACTCACTGCATCAGTTTCGAAATATGGCCACAACTCACTCAATTCAACTTCGAATTGAGCATGGTTGGTGGCATTGAAAACTGGATTCATAAATATACAATTTCTCAAAGAAATCATTTTCAAAATCTGTCCACAACTAGCTCATATTTGAGCATCAATTTGCTGCTCGAAACAGACCTTCTAGTGAACTAGCGAAACAGGACAGTCATGTTCAAATGAGTGGTACGGTTCACTTGGGTGGAATCAGGACATGCATTTTATACTGTTGGAAATCTGGGAATGTCTAGTTTCCAGTGCCACAAACGACACTTGATTTCGATATCGGAACAAAAAGTTATGGCCGAAAAAAAAACACTGTCCGGGTAATCCAGGAACAATTTCCAGTTTTGAAGAGCTTTCAAAAATTCAACCTTTGGCCAACCAAATCACGTAATTTTTGGTGGAAACTTTCTACCCAACCTATACAACATATATACATCATAAACAAGCCAGTTGAACCACTGAAAGGTGCTCAAAAGCACATGAAAATGATAGGGGCAGTTTCGGAATATTTTTGCTCATCACCTCCTTTGAGTTTCCTTTCACCAATACAACTTATTTCCACTAATCTAAGCACTAAACCAACATTAATAAAATCAAAACTCATGAAATCAGTCCTCAAGTCATTGTGGGAGTTCATAGAGTCCACACACCAAAATCCAACATAAATAAAGCTACCCACATGGAAATACAAGCTTATAAGTGCAATACTACTTCCACAAACAAAGAATTTCAAGGTTGATCGTTTGTTACCTTCTTAGATGTTGAAAACCAGAATTTTGGCCACTAAAAATCTCCAAAGAACCGTGGAAATGGTGCTCCTTTCCTAGTCCAAGTGAATCTCCAAATAGTTTTGAGCTTGTGGTAGAAATTTCAAGTGATTTGCTGCAAGTTTGAGAGGTAAAATGAAGAAGGAGCTTTGGTCTCTTTTTCTTGATGTTGCACGGCTAGTTTGAGAAGGAAAAGAAGAGCTGGTGGCTGATGATAAGCTTCCGTGAGAAGCTTTAAAATTTGTGGCTAAAAATTGTTCCAAAAGTCAACCCTTCAATAGCGCGCGAACAAGCGCGCTTCGTGCTTGTTTCCTCTCGGGTTTGTTTTACTTGTGCACGAAACCTCCAATGCACATGTATTCATACTATTATTATTCACTCTTAATGGTCTAAAAATAATGGTCTTAAGTCCCTCAATTAAATCGCGCGTGTGAAAACGTGTATTTCCGGTTTGTGCGCGATAAAGTGAAATCTCCAAGAAATTCTTATAACGATAGTATCACTAACTAATACTTGAATACTTAAGTATAAAAATACCTATTTTTAAGACTAATGTATAAGTTTTCAATTTTCCAAACTCACTATATCCTCAAATCGATCACTGTTTCCAAACGCGTATTCACTTTTTTTTCACTAAACGAGCTTCCAAAAGTTAATTTTCGTAATAAGTCATTTTAAAAATACATTTAAGTCATAATTCCATATAATTGGGTCTAAAAAAGGTTAGAAAATAATATTTGGGGCAAACAGGCAATTAAATATTTAAATAACCTCGTAACAGGAGTTTAAAATAAGTAAATTTTGCGAGTTCTCACGACTTTTCTTAATCTACTATTAATCATTCTTATTTTTTTTAAATTAATACACTCTCAATTCAAATATAGTCTTGAAAAATATGTACTCATTGTTCTGAACTAAACAAGTTTTTGAAAAGTAACTTTTCTAACAAAACGCTTTAAAAACATAAAAGAGGCGTTTTCCATATAAATGGATTTGAAATAGTCGAATTAAATAATTAATTAAACCAATAAAATAAAATAAAATAAGAAAATTTTTCGGTTTCTCACAATCTCCCTTCCTAAAAGAATTTCGTTCTCGAAATTCATACCTTCTATGATCTCAGATAACCCTGAGCATTGTTTTGTGATCATGTCATATGTTATTGCAGATGCCACTGGTCGATTTTCTCTTCCATTGACTTGTCGAGGGGTATTTCTATTCTCTTTTCTTGGACAAGTGGAGGAAGAAATTTCTCATTAAACTCTCGTACAAAGTTTATCCAAATTCTTGGAGTTTGATCTCTTTTCCACTTGTTTCATATAACATTCCACCAAGCTCAGGCCGCTCCTTCAAGTTGAATACAGTAAAGGTCGACTTGTCTTTCCTCTGTGTAATCCAAGGCGTCGAATATATTCCCTATATTCTTTAATCAATTCTCAGCCACTTCTGGGTCAGGTCCTCAGAAAATTTGGGCAGGAAGAATTTCTAAAACCGCTCTAAAGCTCGATCCTCCCTTATCTCTTGGTTTCCACGTTGGTTTCCTTGTCCAACCTTTTGACCCTGTTGAACTACTAAGAACTCTAGTATATCCGTCATGCGAGTTAAAACTACTCCCATTTGGTCATTTCCTCTCCCAGCACTTGGTTCGGCATTTTGATCGATTTAAGACCCATTATCTACTCTTTTATTTCGGGATTGTCTAGGTTGACGTCCTTTTCATTGTCCTCTAGTTTCCATGTTCACAACTAATCTATATGTATATGTATAAACCTCACACTAAGCTATAATTGAACTATGCACACATACCAGTAACAATTTTTAAAGAAAAGAAAATCACTTACATAAATAACATTATCACTATGCAAGTAAACACAAACTAGAGCTCATTAAATCATAACACAAGTTTTAGTCAAGTAAAATTCATACCAAGTCAAAGTCAATAAACAAAAGTAAACAATTGATTATCAAAAGTACATTCATCTCCAGGGCACAAACTCTTAAGTTCCACTCCCATCGTCCCACTACGAAAGATCACAAGTAGTGTTTCACTAGATTAATTGGAACTAGATGATTCCCGTTCCCTAACATGTTCAACTTCAATCCCAATGCAAGGATCTTTTCGGCTACGATCTTCTCCGCGTCCCACTCTTAATTATTGTACTGTCATAGCCAAACAATTATTGGTTTCCTGTAACTATTCACGTAAAATATCGATTCATTCTTATTCCCCATAAATGCAGATCTCAAGTCTTTACGATTGCCCTCAACTCTCAAGTACTCAGGTACAAGAATCCGAAATAAGGTAATTCACAACTCGAACCGGCCGGTCCCAAGTGTAAATCACCACATTCGAGATTCCTACCCAACATACATATCAAATTTCTTCAAATATCAAGATAAAGGGTTTATACCTATCACATTCATGATTTACAGCTCACATTTCCAAAAGAGCACTTAAGCCTTTACTCAATCATATAGTAAGGACCATAACACCACTTAACCAAAACTCACCCCGCGCACAGACTATGCGAAGCAGCTCTGATTTTCCTCCCTACAAGCAGTCACTTAACTTTCAAACCAGTCCCACAGTCCGGCATTCTAAACTTTTAAGCCTAGAATACACTACAAGATCTAAAGCCTAAGCTCTGATACCAACTGTGACGCCCCCACTTCTCCCTAAGGCGAACCAAAGGGTATCCGCGGAACACTTGCCCAACTCTCTCCAGGACTCACTACAATCCACAATTCAAAAGCTCGGAATACTTCAATAATACTTCAAATAACTTCAATACATAATAAAAGTATTCTAAAATATCTCACACTTACAATTAATCAACTCTCAAACTTAATACAACCCAAAAGAATATTTACTATAGCCATCTGCTGTAATACAACTTAAAATCTTCAAAAGAAAGCAATCTAGTACTATTCACGAGCACTCTTGATTTCGAACCCTGTTAAGGAAAACAAAATCGTGGAATGAGCTACACAGCCCAGTAAGGTTCCAAGACACTCTAGCAGTTCTAATAAATCAAGTAATTGAGCATACCGCATGTATGGTTCAGGGTTGCATGTTGACATATGCACATGAAACAATTATCATTCTACGAGTAATTTGAGCATATCACAGGTATAGCACATTTGCATGAAACGGTTATCATTATGTAAAATAAACACACATTGAAGGATAAGGTGTTCCATTGGAACTATGTCAGTCAACTGCACCTTATAACTTCCGGATCCCCTTGGTTTGTCTGGCTATCACCTTATCCCTCCAGTGGTAATACTCAAGTATACCGAAACGGTGGCCCAAGGTTCCAACCTACCCGACCGAGTCCAGTCCTGGCTCGAGTAGGTCAGTAACTAAGGGCAGGGTCCAAGTTCAGTTTAGAGTTTACAACATGCACAAGTAATCAAATAATTTGGTAAACGGTAAAAATTTATTCTTTTGGTAGGTCGAGTGAGATAAAGTACACACTCGCCTTAAAATGGTGGACAATTTCATATGAGCAATTACTAGGAACAATTAACACATAAACACGTAAGCAATATTTGATAATTTCATGTGAACATGTAATTTACGGTAATTAAGTAATCAAGTACCAGGTAATCAAGCATATAGGAAAACAGTAAGTAATTACGGTAAATGGTTAACGGTAGTAATCATGGTTAATTGGTAGACATTAGTCATTTTAATAGGCCGCCATTGGCTGTTTCTCACTTTACCACTTAAGAGTCGAGGAGGTTCACTCCAACCGACTTATGCAGCCATAGCATAATTAATCATTTAAACACTTCACGTAAATATGCATTTCAAGTATTTCATGTCGAGTAATTCAATATACCTTACTTAAATATTCATGAGTGTGGTAAATACTTGACATGTAGCATTTAACACTTAATGATCATGGAATAAGCATGTCATAGACTTATTGAAATTACGTACTCCTATATGGAACACTCACCTATTGCAACAAAAGAGTAAGTGCGTATACAATCCTTCAGGTGTTCCCCTCGAGATCCTCTTGAAGGTCTCCTTGAGCACCTGAGCAAACAATAGTTGTCTATTACATACCATTGCTTAAAATTCCCTACTTATCGAGAAGGTTGCACTAGTGTTCATTCTAAGGAGAATTCATGAACTGAGCCTTAATTATTCATAATCGAGATTCGGAAGTGGGTTTCAAAAACACAAGAGAAATCTGATTTTCGCCTTTGAAATCAAGTGTAAAAGGGTCTAACAATATCAAAGGAAAATGGAGAGTTTGAAACCCTCAATTTCCTTTAAGTTCGGAAATTTCAGATTCAGCAAGCAAATTTTGAAAAATCAGATCTCACTCTCTATGAGTCCAAAATTGGAAAACTTGATACCGTTAGAAACTACTTCTAAAGTACTAAAAGTTTATAGAAGATACTTTTCCATGATTCCAAATGGAAGGTATTCAAAATTTGTTTCAAAGTTGCTGTTTTGGCTTGCGAGACAGTTTCGAGGTTGGTTTTCGGCAAAGTTTGAAAATTCAATAAAATTCACACAATGTGAACCAACCTCTGAAATTTGGAACTCAATTAAAGTCACAAACAATGTTGAAAACATAACAAGCAGAACAAGAATCGGAGTTTTGACCACCAAGATATAGCAGCTCAAAGTTGCTGAAAAATCAAAATTTTTAGGCAATTTCCATGTTTAAATCACGAACTTTGTGACTTTGGTTAAGTATTGAAACTGACTCGGAATGGCACCGAATTTGGCAGTATTACACTACCATATAAGGGCTATTCTTCTGTCAAATTTTATGAAAAAATACATACGGGAAGTTGGTTAACTAAGTCACGAAAATTTCTAAATTTTCAAGGCAAAGCTGCCTTGTGCTACCATTTCCCTTTTCTAAATCATTTGACTAATGAAATATTTTCAAACATGGTTCATTTGTGTAGACAATGTCTAAGTAACATTCAAGATACATTTTCTTAGGTGATTAACACAAGAATTTCGAAACAACAAGTCCCAATCAAGATTTAGTCATTTACTAGTCAAAAGAGGGTTTTTACTCACTGCATCAGTTTCGAAATATGGCCACAACTCACTCAATTCAACTTCGAATTGAGCATGGTTGGTGGCATTGAAAACTGGATTCATAAATATACAATTTCTCAAAGAAATCATTTTCAAAATCTGTCCACAACTAGCTCATATTTGAGCATCAATTTGCTGCTCGAAACAGACCTTCTAGTGAACTAGCGAAACAGGACAGTCATGTTCAAATGAGTGGTACGGTTCACTTGGGTGGAATCAGGACATGCATTTTATACTGTTGGAAATCTGGGAATGTCTAGTTTCCAGTGCCACAAACGACACTTGATTTCGATATCGGAACAAAAAGTTATGGCCGAAACAAAAACACTGTCCGGGTAATCCAGGAACAATTTCCAGTTTTGAAGAGCTTTCAAAAATTCAACCTTTGGCCAACCAAATCACGTAATTTTTGGTGGAAACTTTCTACCCAACCTATACAACATATATACATCATAAACAAGCCAGTTGAACCACTGAAAGGTGCTCAAAAGCACATGAAAATGATAGGGGCAGTTTCGGAATATTTTTGCTCATCACCTCCTTTGAGTTTCCTTTCACCAATACAACTTATTTCCACTAATTTAAGCACTAAACCAAATTAATTATATCAAAACTCATGAAATCAGTCCTCAAGTCATTGTGGGAGTTCATAGAACCCACACACCAAAATCCAACATAAATAAAGCTACCCACATGGAAATACAAGCTTATAAGTGCAATACTACTTCCATAAACCAAGAATTTCAAGGTTGATCGTTTGTTACCTTCTTAGATGTTGAAGACCAGAATTTTGGCCACTAAAAAACTCCAAAGAACCGTGGAAATGGTGCTCCTTTCCTAGTCCAAGTGAATCTCCAAGTAGTTTTGAGCTTGTGGTAGAAATTTCAAGTGATTTGCTGCAGCTTTGAGAGGTAAAATGAAGAAGGAACTTTGGTCTCTTTCTCTTGGTGTTGCACGGCTGGTTTGAGAAGGAAAAGAAGAGATGGTGGCTGATGATAAGCTTCCGTGAGAAGCTTTAAAATTTGTGGCTAAAAATTGTTCCAAAAGTCAACCCTTCAATAGCGTGCGAACGCGCGCGTTTCGTGCTTGTTTCCTCTCGGGTTTGTTTCACTTGTGCACGAAACCTCCACTGCACTTGTATTCATACTATTATTATTCACTCTTAATGGTGTAAAAATAATGGTCTTAAATCCCTCAATTAAATTGCGCGTGTGAAAACACGTATTTCCGATTTGTGCGCAATAAAGTGAAATCTCCAAGAAATTCTTATAACGATAGTATCACTAACTAATACTTGAATACTTAAGTATAAAAATACCTATTTTTGAGACCAATGTATAAGTCTCCAATTTTTCAAACTCATTATATCCTGAAATCGATCACTGTCTCCATATGCTTATTCACTTTTTTTTTTCACTAAACGAGCTTCCAAAAATTAATTTTTGTAACAAGTCATTTTAAAAATACATGTAAGTCATAATTTCATATAATTGGGTCTAAAAAGGTTAGAAAATAATATTCGGGACAAACAGACAATTAAATATTTAAATAACCTCGTAACAGGAGTTTAAAATAAATAAATTTTGCGAATCCTCATGACTTTTCTTAATCTACTATTGATCATTCTTATTTTTTTAAAATTAATACACTCTCAATTCAAATATAGTCTTGAAAAATGTGTACTCGTTGTTCTAAACTAAACGAGTTTTCGAAAAGTAACTTTTCTAACAAAACGCTTTAAAAACATAAGAGAGGCGTTCTTCCATATAAATGAATTTTAAATAGTCGAATTAAATAATTAATTGAACCAGTAAAATAAAATAAGGAAATTTTTCGGGTCTTCACACGATCAAACCTCAAAGAGGTATTTTACCCCATTCGATCCACTACTAGGTTTAGGTTTTGCATCCATATAGTGACATCCAAATGTAATAAATTCTTAGGTTTAAATAAGAAAATTTTTTGACTAAATCACGCAACTAACTCTAGGCTAGGTTGAAAGGGTGCCTAAAATTTTATCCTTCCCTTCCCTTTTTTCAAACGTGACTTCCGAACACTTTTCTCTGATTTTCGAAGACTTGGAGTTGTATAAAAAGGGTTTTTACTACCTTTTCTTTAAAAATTCATTTAGGTAACTTGGTACATCTTAACTCAATACCAAGTGGCGACTTCTATTTTTATTAAAAACCCTTTTTAAACTATTATTTTAGGTCAAAACCGTCGCACTTTTGAAGTCCCATTTAGACCCATTTTCTTTATTTATTTTCTAAAAAATAAAAAATCTTTTTCACTTAAAATTAATAAAAATTCATTTTTACAAACCCGTAATTTTATTATTTCTTTTAAAAAAATGGGCCGCGACAATGCCTATATAGTCTATTTTCAAAAAGAGGTATGGAAGAAAAACGAAGTCAAGGACGTAGTACTGGACGTGGTACTAGCTGTGTACGTAGGAGTAGACAAGTACAAGAACCCAAGGAAGAAAGAGACGCGACGGCCGAGCAATAACCTGAACCAAGGGCCGAAATAGGAGATCAAGTAGCAACGACAATCCAGTAAATGACTAATATTTTAGCCCGGTTAGTAGAGGAGCAGGGTCAAGCCCCTGTTAACTAGCCTAGAGACCCTGAAATAGAGGAAGATAGGACCCTAAAACGGTTTCAAAAGTTTTCTCCTTTCAAGTTTCTTGGAGGACCAGATCCGGAAGTAGCGGAGAGATGTTTGGAGACAATTATCAATATCTTCGCAGCCTTAAATTACACGGAGGAAAGGCAGGTGAATTTTGCGGTATTCCAATTTGAAATACCAGTCCGAGCTTGGTGGAATGTGATTAGGGCTAAGTGGAAGAGAGAGCGGACAGCGTGGACTTGGTTGAACTTCATACAGGAGTTTAACGAGAAATATCTTCCACCCATAGTCCAGGAGAAAAGAGAGGACGATTTCATCAGGTTACGTTAGGGAGCCTTAAGTGTGTCTGAGCATGAGACCCAGTTCACCAAGTTATCCAAATTTACTCCTAAATTAGTAGCTACGAAGCAAAGGAGGGTGAGGCGGTTTGTACAAGGGTTAAATGTAAAAATACAAGAGACTTTAGCGGCGGTAGAAATTAATACATTTACGGAGGTTCTTGAGAAAACCTAGAGAATTGAGATTGCGAGAGCGCAAATGAAGGCTTTTCATACAAGAAAAAGAGGTGCACTTAGTGGAGGTCAAGGGCAGGGACAAGGTGATCGGTGTGAGAACTCGAGAAAATTACGTGTGTGTTTTTCATTTATTTTATTTTATTTACCTTGATATTGAAAATATATCATATAACGAATAAGTGGTTAAATTAAATACCTAATTGAATCCCTATAAAATTGAGAATTTAGAAAATAAATTCAATAAGTACATGTCTAATAAGTTTTCTTAAAGATAAATACGTCAAAATCGACTAGATCAATGTAAGAAAATTTTTCCCGAAAATACGAATGAAGTTAGGAGTTCATACATGAAATCATAAAAAAAAAAAATTTAGGCCTTAGAGAGTAATTAAACTACAACTAAAAGATCAAACTAACTTTAAGATTTTAGACTAACTACTATGCAACCATCTGTTGAGTCAAGCGGTGAAGTGTGGAAGTTAGATGAGTTTGGGGCGGTGATCGAAGGAACGAAATCCAATGGAAACAGCTCCTAAAGCTGCTAAGCAGAAACGGTGCAATGAGAATGTGAACAAGAGTCGGTTTGGACGAAGGAACCGAGAGACGTTAACTTATATGTTCTTGTCTGCCACTTCTCACCGAAAGGAAACAACCTGATCACCTTTAAACAAGAGGGCCGAGAGAAAATGAGAAGGAAACAACTACCTCTTCCTCTACTTGTTAACACTGAGAGATAAACAAGAGAGAGAGCTGAGGGAGTTGAGAAGAAAATCTGTCATCCTGAGAGAAAGACTTGAGAGAGCAAAAACAGAAGCTGTCTTCCTATCTTGCTTTCCTTCTAAAACAGACCCGAGTGAGTGAGAAAAGAATGCAAGGTTGAGAGAGTGAGAACAAGAGCCTGGTGAGATTCGTCAGTAACTAACCCAAAGACTGGAAAGAACAAGCTGGAAAGGAAACTGAGTTCGTCTGCATTTCCGAACACTTAAGACTAGAGGTAAGTGTGAATAACCACTTTTTGTTCAGTTGATTGAATCCGTTAAACATAAGCTATATATGTTGAGTTAGCTAAGAATTATTTCTGGTGCACTTGAGTGTATGTAGTATGCTAGATTCTAGTTAAGAAAGTTAAGTTGGGTAGCAGGAAAACTCGTTTAAGAACTGATGAGTTACTGAGGAAATTTCTGTCCTCAAGCCAAGAGATATATATGAATTAAACTGATAGCTATCAGAGAAGGACAAAACAAATAACTGGAAATGTAGGAAACCTACTCACCTTGAATAACAAAAACAGGTTACTCGTAGAAACTTGTAGGAATTGGAAATTTTGCATGGAAGAAATCTGATGCAGGCTGCATCAGTTTAGCAGTCTTGCGCAGACCTGAGTTTTCATTCAATTTTTTTCTAAATTCTGGCCATAATCTGCCATGTTTTGCTTAGGATAATTTGTGGTGGAATCAATATACTCTGTACGTTTGATTAGCATATGAAGCTGAGGAGGAACTAAGAGGAAAAAATTGCTACTAACTTGCTACTGAAACCTGTTGGCTTCGACTGAGCAGAACAGTTAGGAAGTTCTAGATATCCCCTGCAACGCTTAGCTCTTAAACCTGTGTAGTAAGCTGTAACATATCATAAAGTCCATAAACTTCAACAAGAAAGACAGAAACAAGTAGAAACTCAACAAAACATTAAGGGAGGAATGAGTGCAGGTGAAAGCAGAATGTTGGCCAAGGGAGTGAAGCAGAATGTGCTTCTGCCCGGCCATTGTTGACCCTGAAAATGTGAGAATTGGGTGTTAATGTCTTCATAAGAAATGTAGGTCTATATCTTAGTTTCGAAACGCTATAAAATTTTCCTCAATCCGATAAACATAGCTCCAGTTATGATCAAAACACCAGAGGGTGGCAAAGCTGCCTTTCTCGTTGCCTTTCTTTTGTTTCCCGAATGCATTTTTGCGATAATGCTAGCCGTGAGAATCGACTTTTAACCAGCATTTCATCTAATTTCCAACTTTGTAAGCTTTCATAGATGATAGCTAAGGCTACTTTGTAGCTTAATGAACATGAGTTGCCTATCTAGAAAGAGCATGAGATTGAGAGGAAGGAGTGGAGGGAATAATGAGTGCTGGACCGTGTACATTGCTAGAAAAATTAGTGGTGAATTTATACGAAACATCTCATAGCATTTTGACACTAACTATATGAACAATTTTGAGAACTTAAAACTAGAAAACTAATAAATTTAACAAGACGTAAACCACAGGCAATCTAGTATTTGATTTAACTTAAAAAGGAATGAATGAAAGGTCTATTTATTCTAACCTTAAAATATTGAGTAGAAAATAGTTTAATTCTAGTCCAAACATTTTACAAAGCTATAAAGCTGAAAATATATATCTTTCTTGATTTGAAATGAAAAGTTAATAAGTTCAAGAGAAAATGTGGGATAGGTTGTTGGATTTGTTATGTCTTGTTTTATAAGCCAAACTTGATTTTAATAACGTCAATAATAGGACAATAAAGTACCTTAAAGGTAGTTATTTCTAAAATTCACCTTATTAAAGGTTAATGTTAAGTTCAGTTAATTTAAAAAGCTGTAATTAATGAATATTGAATTGAGAAAGATATATTCCTAATGTAAATATTATACAAAGATACAAACTTGGGAAAAATGAATAATTCTTAGTTCAAAATAATAAAGTTAATAAAAGTTGAAATAAAATGTAAAATAAATATTAAATACCATATTTTGTATTTTAAAGTCAAACTTGACTTTGATCGATCAAATAATAGGATAATAAATAATAAGTGAACATCTACAAATTATATATTCACTTTAGAATTATGAATTTGTCTTAGGAAGTAGCTGTGAGCCAGCAAATGAACCCGTGGCTCAAGAATAATTTATTTGGGTATTTGGTGAGTGTTTTCCGAATTTATGTGTTTAACTGTTTATGTGTATCTAAGTGAAATTATGTGACAAACGTGCTTATTATGAATTACTACTAAATGATTCCTTGTGAAGTGTATCTCAATTGTCCCTTGTCTTCTAAGTTGAGGGTGTACTTTATTGCACTCAGTTTAGTTGATCTTGAAGGTCGATAATTGATTGAATGTTACTATAAGTGTGCATGAATATAAGCCGTATGTGTGCCTCACCGCATTGGCTGAACTGGGTCTCAAAAGCCTCTGTTCAACGGACTATTCGAGCCAGCAAAGAGCTTGATCGGGTAGAACGGCAGCTTTGGGCAAATGTTTCGGTATACTTGAGTATTACCATGAGATTGGGAGATTATTGAACTAATTATTGAATGTAGGGGATTGTTTATTGTTTTAGAGGACATAAGGAAGTGAATTGGCGAAATGTGTAATGATATTGAAATGAATGTACAATGACAGTGAAATTAGTGTCCCTTGACACTGAACTGAATGCTCAATGACATTGAAGTGACTCTAATGCGAGCACCGTATCCTTTTAAAAGTGATTGTGTAGTGAAGTGTTTTCCCCAATTGCTTAATGAAAGTAATTGTACAGTGAAATGTGCATTACTTGCTTAATTGTACTGATTTAAGTCTTTATTAAATGTTACTCACTCGGCAAACCTTACTGAGCATTAGCTCAGCCCTTTTAGCATTGTTTTCCTTATAGGAGTTAGAGGTTGGGGATCGAACGAGGGAACTTAGGGATTTATCGTGAAGACTTTAGCATTGTGATTAGTATCATAATAAGGTAGGAATTTTGTATCAATCGAGGTATCGTAAAAGAATGTGAACGGTTGGTCTTGGTTTATCAAACAGTTATCTCTGAAGTTAATGTAAGTGAATGAGCCCTGACAAGAACCAGGCGGGCGGCCCGCTAACTTCCAGGGTATGCCCTAGGAGAAGGTGGAGCCGTCACAATCGGAGTATACCAGCCCCTAAGGTGGGTCGAGGAGTTGGTAGTGGGAGAATTTCGGGAACATCTATGGGAGTTACTCGAAAAGGAACCCCAGGTGGAAGAGGACAACTGAGAGGTGCCTCCCAAGGAGGTTAAACATCAACCCCTCGCTTATTTTGTAGGTATTGTGGAAAGTCTAATCATATTGAAGATAATTGTTGGCAAAAGGCACGAAAGTGTTTACGATGCGGAAGTGCCAAGCACCAACTCGCAACCTGCCCACTCACTAATGATACCTAGCAAGTCGATAAGTCGAACCCTAGACCGACCAATGTAGAAGAGATCAGACCGAGGGTGCCAGCCAGAGTATATGCTTTGGACCAGCAACATGTGCCTAAGCCATCAGAAGTGGTGGTAGGTACATACGATCTCTGTTTTCCATCGTTTTGCCAAGATTTTGATAGACTCTGGTGAAACTCATTCTTTTGTAAATCCTAATTGTATGTGTGCCATTGATGTGAAAGATAAGAGGCTACCGTATAACTTGGAAGTAAGAACACCTACTGGTGACCAATCTTTACTTGCTAACAAGATATATAGAAACTGTGAAATTTGGATCGGTGAGCGAAAATTGGTAGTAGACCTTATAAGTCTGACTATTAAGGGGTATGATATTATCATAAGAATGGATTGGTTAGCTCGTTATCATGCTCGGTTAAATTGTTGAATGAAAGTGGTTGAGTTTTGCATATCGGGTGAAGTAACCCTAAAACTAGATGTGAGGGGTACTTTAGCTTCATCTGCCCTTATTTCGGGAATTCGAATTAGAAAATTTTTGAGTAATGAGGCACAGGGGTATCTAGCCTTTCTAGTCAATGCCCCAGGAGAAAAGTTTAAACTAGAGAATATGCTAGTGATAAACAAATATCCGGATGTGTTTCCTGATGAATTGATGTCATTGTCTCCTGAGAGAGAGATAGAGTTTAAGATTGATCTGGCACCTGGAACCACTCCTATCTCAAAAATCCCTTATCGTATAGCGCCCACTGAACTTAAGAAATTGAAATTACAGTTGCAAGACTTGTTAAAACAGAGATTTATATATGAGAGTGAGTTACCTTGGGATGCTTCAATACTTTTTGTTAAGAAGAAGGATGGGAGTTTTCGATTGTGTATCGATTATCGAGATTTAAATGTGGTGACCGTTAAGAACAAATATCCTTTGTCCTATATTGGCGAGTTATTTGACCAATTTCAAGGTGCTGTGGTATTCTCTAAGTTCGATCTTAGACAAGGATATTATCAATTAAGAATTAAGAAGGAGAATGTGCCAAAAACTACTTTTAACACTCAATATGAGCATTATGAGTTTGTGGTGATGCCTTTTGGATTAACTAATGCCCCAACAGTAATTCTGGATTTAATACATAGGGTGTTTAAATCTTACTTGGACCAATTCGTAGTGGTATTTATTGATGATATTTTGGTGTAATCTAAGACTAAGAAGGAACATGAGTGACATTTGAGGATAGTACTACAAAACTTAAGAGAGCATCTGACCTTTGAGAAAGTGCGAGTTCTGGTTGGAGAAAGTATCATTCTTAGGCCATATAATCTCAAAAGACGGACTCACTGTAGATCTGGCTAAGGTTAAAGTTGTGGCCAAGTGGAAACAACTGGAGAATTCTACTGAGATTCGTAGTTTCTTGGGTCTAACAGGGTATTACCGTCGGTTTATAAAAAACTTTTTACGAATTGCAGGGCCTCTAACAGATTTGACCAAGAAGCAGGGTAAATTCATTTGGGGCACTAAGTGTGAAACCAGTTTTCAAGAGTTTAAGAAGCAATTGACTATGGCACCAATGTTAACTTTGCCACATGAGAATAATAATTATACGGTATATACAGATGTTTTGAGACAAGGATTAGGGTGTGTCTTAATGCAAAATAGGAATGTAATTGCTACGTTTGTGTTTGCTTTAAAGAAATGACGACATTACTTGTATGGGGTGACTTTTGAGGTGTATACGGACCATAAAAGTCTTAAGTATTTATTCTCCCAAAAGGAATTAAACCTGAGGCAGTGTCAGTGGATGGAGTTCTTAGAAGATTATGACTGCACCATTAATTACTATCCAGGAAAAACTAATGTAGTGACGGATGTCTTAAATCGAAAGATGCAACTAGTAGGTTTGATGATAAGAGAGTGGAACCTGTTAGAGGATGTTAGTGAATGAAATTCTCGTCTTGAACCACAGAAAGTTATCTTTAGAAATATTGTGGTGAAATCAATATTGTTGGATTGAATTAAGGAGGATCAAAAGAAAGAACCAACGGTACAAAAGTGAATGGAGAAAGTATAGAAAGGGAAATTACCTGACCTCAATTTAGGTTTGAATGGAATTTTACGGTTTTGAAAATGAATTGTGGTACCAAAGGATGACGAATTCAAGAACGAAATTTTAGAAAGAAACTCACCGTTCTAGGTATACTGTGTATCCTGGAAGTGGCAAAATGTATCAAGATTTCAAGAGTCTATATTGGTGGAATAACATAAAATCAGAAATTGCTCAATTTGTCCAAAATTGCCTTAATTGTCAGCAAGTAAAGACTGAGCATAAAAAACTGTCGGGTTTGCTACAACCTCTAGAAATACCTGAATGGAAGTGGAAACACAACGATGGATTTTATGTCAACGTTGCCACGAACTCAAAAGGGTCATGATGCGGTTTGGGTGATAGTGGAGCGATTAACTAAGTCTGCACATTTTTTACCAGTTAATATGAAATATTCTTTGGAGAAATCTGCCAAACTTTATATGGATAAGATTGTAAGATTGCACGGGGTACCAGTGAGTATAGTATTCGATAGAGATCCTGAATTTGTATCTCAATTCTGGCAAAAGTTACAAGAGGCTTTAGAGACTAAGCTAAACTATAGCACAACCTATTATCCTCAAACAGATGGACAGTCGGAGAGAACCATTCAAACCCTTGATGATATGTTAAGAACATGTATTGTGGATTTTGGGAGAAGTTGGGACCAATACATGATATTAGTCGAGTTTGCTTATAATAACAGCTATTATCCTTCTATCCAAATGGCACCATATGAAGCACTTTACGAACGAAAATGTCGATTACCGATCTACTGGGATGAGATAAGAGACTGAAAAGTTATAGACCCTGCAACAATACCATGGGTTGAGGAAACCTACGAAAAGGTTAAAATGATACGTCAGAGGCTTCAAATGGTCCAAAGCTGACAAAAGAGCTATGCCAACTATCGGAGAAAAGATTTAAAATTTAAAATAGAAGATCAGGTATTTCTTAAGATTACTCCATTAAAGGAGAAGATTAAGGCAGGAAAAGGAAAGAAATTACAATCTAGAGACATAGGTCCTTTCAAAATACTCCAATGAATAGGAAATGTGGCATATCGATTAAAGTTGCCAGCAAGTTTATCCCAAATCCATGATGTTTTTCACGTCTCTTTGCTTAAGAAATATCACTTGGACCCGACCCACAAACTGCCGCCAGAGGATATTGAGTTTAACGAGTCTCTAACCTATGGGAAACGACCTATTCGACTACTAGACCGAAAGGTGAAAGACTTGAGGAATAAGCAAATTTCATTGGTTAAGGTTCTGTGGAAACACCATGAGGTATAAGAAGCAACCTGCGAGTTAGATACGGATATGCAAGAGAAATACCCTGAACTATTTACAAGTAAAGGTATGAGTTTCCAGATCGAAATTCTTTTAAGGGAGAGAGAGTGTGAGGACTTGAAAATTCGTTTACAGTTTCTTATAATTCTCTTTTATTTTGAATAAATTAATTTATAATTTCTTCACTACTAATTTACTTCTCTTAAGAGTTGCAATACATAATAAAGTCGAGAGTTTTACATTTACTCTTATAGTTAGTGCATGCTAGGTTTTATGGTACATTAGGGTAGTGTGATCAATTGGTGAGGTATGTGCATTAAATTTGGTAGATAAGAGCAGGTGTTAAGCAAGAAGAAGTATGTGCTTAATAGTGCTTAGAATAAATTAGTGAATCATAAATTAAAAATACAAGAGAGACAAAGAAATAGGCTTGAACCGACTCGCACCGCTTGTTACCAGTCAAAGACATTACTTGACCAAGAGTTTCTTTCCTTAATCTTCTTATTTTTCCTTTTATTTTCTTTTCCCTATTTTTCCTAGGGTGTTGGCCGAAATTTTTGACAAAACAAGAGGGGAAAAGAAGGAAAAAAAAAAAGAAAAAATGGTTGAGTGCCAAGTGTTGGCAATCAAGGCCATCTTTAACCAAAACCTTTCTTCCATTCTTATCTTTCATTTCACCAAAATTTCCTTCATTTTCCTACCATCTTGGCTGACCAAAAGAGAGGGAAAAAGAGAAAGAAAACTCCAATTTTCATCTTGATTTTGCCTTGATTGAGTTAGGAATCAACAAGAACCACTAATCTAATTCGAAGAAAGTTGCAATAAAGTGACAAACAGGCCTGTAATGGAGTGATTTGGAGAGGAAAGCTTTGGTTTTTTATTTTCTCCTAGAGGTTTGAAGGTATTAGTTGGAAAACTCTCTTTCTCTTTTTTATTTTGCATTTTATTAGATAGATGACTTGAATATAAAAGTTTTATGGAAGATATCATGAATTTGTGAAGATTGGTGAACTTTTCCAGCTTTGAGTTATATTTTCCAGCCATGATATGATGATATCAAGCTTTGCTATGGACTTGAGAGTGTTAATATGAAGATTTCTAGCTTTAATATGACTTTTAGCTTCCAAATAAGGATTTACCAGTTTTCGTACCAAATTTCCAACTTAAGTTTATGATGAATATATGCTAGGTATATGTTTTATATAGTTAGTTTTGTGGCTAAATAAACACCCTATGTATCTTATAAATTGTAGATTCGATTGGGGCTGTTTTGCTATGGAATGTTAGCTTTACAATTTGAGAAAAAGTTAAGGCAAAATAGGGAACGTGCTGCCTGTTTTTCTTCTTATGGGGTAAGTGAGTGAAAGTGGAAGTGGAGGTGCGATTTGTGATCAATTTGGACTTAGCTTGCTTGGGGATGTTTGAGTTGACCTTGATGGTGATTCATAAGTTGAAATTTTGCCAAAAATATACATTTCTCAAAAAGCAAGTAACGATCACTTTAAACAAGATTTTCTAGTTGCATATGTCAAGCTATAAACTTAAAGGTTTCAATCATTTCTTTACCAAAACTAAAAGAGTGGGCATATTTTTTCTAGGGTTTATCGAGCATTATGATTACTATTTAAATGAGTTCTATTTACTTGATTTTTCTTTGATTTTAATAACCAAAGGTCGTATATTTTGAAACCCTATTTGATTACATGTTGCTATACAACATTTTATAGCAGATTTTGACTCTGACTAGGGAACTGAACCTGAGCTTGATTTTGATAAGCAGTGAATCATTGGTGAGTGTCTCCAATTGCATGACCGAACTTGATACTTGAATGCAATGCTTTCTTAATGTGATTGGATAGTACTTGACTTGTTTGGTTGGGTAAGGGTGTACTTTATCGCACTGGCCCTAATTTGACTAATTGTTGTACACTGGTTACGAATGGTATGATGTATATATGTATGACTTGAATACTACTTGGGATTCCAACCCTATTGGTTAATTGGTCGAATCGAGCCAGCAAGGGCTTGGTCGACAAGACTGGCGAACCATAGGTATTGTTTATTGTTTCTTGTGTAATCCACTGGATGTGGTCCACTGGATTCTGTATACTCGAATATTGTCACCACTGTTAATGTTAGAGTTCAGGCCCAATAGGGGGTTTGATTGGTGGATGGAGATTCGAGTTAAGTGGTGCTCTACAGGACTTACTACAGTACTTTGAGAGTTGATGGAGTCTCAACTGCTTCTCGACAATCTGCAGCCGAAGTAGCTCGCAAGAGCGAACTGTATCTTTATACCCGGAAATGTCGAATACCTAATTAACTTATTATTTGAAGTGTTATTGTTTACTTTCATGAACTTTTGTGCTCACCCATTTTGAGATTTCAAGTTTTATACAGTGGCCAACTTGCGTGCGATTTTGCATGATATTTTGGAATCTCAATGAGTTTTAGCTCACCCCTTTAGTTTTGTTTTTCTTACAAAGGATGCGAGCATGGGCGTGAGGCTGGGACAGGCTGGTTTTATCTAGACCTTTTAACTTTTGTATTTGTACTAGCGCTAGTGCTCGATTAGGGTTACGAGTTCAGCTAGAACTACATTTGGGTATGTATAGATATTTGAAATAGCCACGTGTATAAATGTACATTTTAAGTTTGGAAACTGCTGTTTCTTTTACTTTTGAAGTTATAATTTATCTTTGAAACAGATGTAAGTGAGTCCTAGGGAGAGTTAGGCAGGCGGTCCACTAAACTCTGGGGTACGCCCTACGATGAGGTGGGGTCGTCACAGGATCTTCTAACTTAAACTGTTTGACATGATTCTTTTTAAATATTTGTGTTGGCGTATTTTACTCAATTTTTATTATTTTGATATTTAAATTGATTTCAGGTTGATAAATAGTTTTTTTAATCATTGGTCCATGTAACTTGTAATAAATAAATGAAGAATAACTAAAAGGGCTAATTTCACAAACTTCCCCTGAGCTTTCTGACACTTGCACTGACACCCCTCAAGATTTTTAAAATTCTACTAAGCTCCCTGGCAGAGATTTGGGGCCTGTTACTAACAGCATGAGTGCCAAATTACCAGTTTGTCCTTTGAAGTTGGGAACAATGATTGACGTTAATCTAGGGAAGAAATGCATCTTCACATTGCTAATTACAATTAACTAGAATAACGGAAATTTAACTTCTAATTACGGTGATTAAGAGTCCATTACACTACGGTGCTAATAGAAGAAGGAAGTTGGCGCCATTTGTGTGACTGGACCGATTTGACAAGGATGATTGAACAAATGCATCTTACTTTGTAGCCATATAACTAGAATGGAAGAAATAGAGAAGGAAAAAACAAAGGAAAAAGAAGAAAACAATGGACTTTAAGAGAAGTTGTTCTTTATTAGCTTGGAAGTGAGGTTATTGAAAGCAGAAATAAAGGTACAAATTTCCATTTTCAATGCAACACTACTGTCATGAAGTGTTTTGGTGAATCAGTTTCAAGAAAGGTAGCATGTTATGTAGTAAATTTTTGCTTGATCAGTAGACTTTTCAGTTGGTCGTAAAGCTTAAAAGTTGTATTTAATGTATGCTGATGTTATTCGTAAATTTCATGTGTTTCTATAAAAAAAAAATTAAGGCTCAAACATGGACTTTTTTTATCACCACTTTGCATCCAAATCTGAAAATGTAGGATGGAGACTCTTGCTGCTGCCTATGACATTGATGTTTAGTAATGGAAACAAAATCAAGATTCCAAATGTTGATCCAAATGGCTACTCATACATTAACTTGTTGTGGCAGCCCCACTTTCCCCTAAGGCATACCAAAGGGGTTAGCGGACTGCCTGCCCAACTCTCGCCAGGATTAACGAGCCAGTTACATACAATCTAAAACGTTCCGGAAAGTAGTAGTGCGCTCAATCTATTCAAAATTTCACAATGGCAAAACAAAAATCGAAACCGCCAATGAATAGTGGTTGCCACGTCATTTAACTTGGAAAAACATTTTCAAACCCAATAGGATACATGAACAGGGTTAAATAGTGTTATACACATACGTTTGTAATTTACAAAACAAAAGGAAGATAATTAGATCAGAGTACATTTAGGGTTTTTCCAACTCTCGAGGAGCTTTACAAAATTATATTAAAACTACCTCAACTCGTGCTTCAAAACATCATAGTCCCCAAAAGTGGATCCCTATAAGGAAAACAAAATTTAATGGAGTGAGCTTTCGCCCAATGAGGTACCATCATCCAAGTAACGAAGTTCACATAAGCACAAAGTCATTCAATCCAAACACATCCAATAAGTGAGTCAATTAGCATCACACTTCAATAAAAATATTTAAAAGGATACGGTCGGCTCTCAAGAGCCCTTATCCCTACTTGCCGTACTTGATCTCGTCTCATTGACCCTCCGTCAACGCTTAAGGAGTAACCAATACCGTAGACTCCACTTTCACCGATTCTTTCCACCTCACATACTCCTACCGGACCCGAACTCCAAACAGTTCAGAAATGGTAATACTCGAGTATACCGGAATCAAGAGTCTCATACTCAAGGATTCCACATAAACAGTTCCTATGGCTTGTCAATTTTCTCGACCAAGCCCTTGCCAACTCGATTCAATTGACCACCAATGGGGTTGAACTCAGTGATAACAGTAATGGTCGTTGGATAATCGTCCAAATGACCCCAATTCAAGTATATTCAAGTAGAATTCAATTAATGCAGTAAACAGTCAATAAGCCATAGAGCGCGAGAGTGATAAAGTACACCCTTGTCTCAAACAATTTCATTCATATACATAAGCATTCAAGTCATAAATTTCAAGTATAACCAAGCCATGAAGCAACAATCACGTGAGTAGTACACTCACCAAGCAAACACAGAGTGAAATCACAAATTTCTGCCCAATGAGCGCTCCGCGTCACCGGTACGTCCTAAAATATTCAATAAAATACAATGAGACTCGAATACGAGTCATAAATCGAATCCACGTACTACTAGAGTAAGACCAAATAGAACATATAAGTGCAAAATCAAGCCAGGACATGTGCGGAAATGAAGTTTAGGTTGGAAAATAAAAGACAGATTTGATGTTGCTTAGCAGAACGAACACAACTGAAGCTACACTTATCGAATTGAGGTGCAATTTACACTGTTTTGAAGCTAAGATAAAGGGCTACAACTTTGATGAACACCACTCAGTCCAGTTCGTAGTGTAGCTAGGTCAAAATTTCAATGTACCAAACCAGAATCGCACAAATAGGTTAGTTAACTGCATTACGGTTAAATGACCATAACTCAGGCTACCGAAGTCCAATTGGGACGTTTCTAGGGCTGTTAGAAAACTAAGACACAGCACTACAACTTTCATGTTTTGGCCAAAATCAAAATCAGTACGCATCAGGGGGAACGGTCACGGTCCGTTTGGATGAACTGCCAACCCTGTCCACCGGACTCTTACCTAGGGCAGTCTGGGTATTTCCGTCTTTTCATGGGCTACAGAGCTCGGATAGGGCTGAAATTTTAAAAACAACTATAAAACATTATTTCCTACAACTTTTATGTTTTAATCTAAGGCTAATTCAGACTTTTTCCTATCCAAACAGTATCGGACAGAACAGGGTTAACTGAAACCCTAATCTGGAATTTTCCGTATAAAGTGGAAATTTTCCACAAATAGCTACAATTTACGCACTATAGCTTCATTCTAGACCATTCTAAGCCATCATCCATAGCCAAACAATATTAAACATATAAATCAGAAAAATCAAGAATAAATATAAAAATTTACCAAGCTCCACCAAAAGGCACAAAATCTTACACAAAATCACCTCTATGACTACCACAAGCCACTAATTAAACATTATTGAGAACAAAAGAGAGGTTCCTTAGCTACTCACCTTATCAACTCAAGAAAGGAGCCAACTTGGTACCACTCTCTTCCAAACCACTTCACATCCAATCTCACTACCACTAAACTAAAGGTTTTTATGGAGGAATTTCAAATTTAATCGGTTGGATTGCTAGGTTGAGCAAGATTGAAAGCAAGAAAGTTGAGAGTTTTCTTTTCTTTTCTTTTCTCTTAGAGAGATTCGGCCACAAGAAGCTTGAAATGAGGATGATTTTGGGTCAATTTTAATTAATTAGTAAAGTTGGTACAAATGTCAAAATCCAACTTAAATCACAAAGTGACATTTGTCACTCTCATTAATGCAAAGCTATCCTTTTGTCTCTCACACACCCATCCATTTGGGTAATCTCTAATTATCTCTTAACACCTAATAAATTAAATCCGGTATACACAACTTAACCTAACTGGCCGAATTTTTACCGAATTTTCTGCACTAACGGGTCCCACATCCGGTATACACTCCTAAAACCTCATAAACTAATTTATACTAGAAAAGTAATTTAAAACCATATTTACCCATAAAAATCATTTAGAAATTTTTCCTAGTCAAGAAAATGTATAAAAGGTGTATAATTAAATAAAATAAAGCCTGAAAAATAAGAAAATTATAGGTTCTCACACTCTCTCCCCCTTAAAAGAATTTCGCCCTCGAAATTTTCTCACCTTGATTCACGAATAGTTCAGGGTATTTCTTTTGCATCTCTTTTTCCACCTCCCAGGTAACTTCCTCTACCCCATGGTTTCTCTACAAGATCTTCACCAACGGAATATGTTTGTTTCTCAACTCCTTAACTTTTCGGTCAAGCAACTGTACAGGTTTTTCTTCATAGGTGAGCGATTCATCTATTTCGATTTCCTCCACCTGTAAGATATGAGACGGGTCGGGATAGTACTTCTTAAGTATCGAGACATGGAAGACGTCGTGAATTCTGGATAGACTGGAGGGTAGTTCAAGACGATACGCTACTTTACCAACCCTTTGGAGAATCTTGAAAGGTCCAACGAACCTCGGTTGGAGCTTCTTTCCTCTATCCGTCGTGATGCTCCGTAACGGTGTGACCTTGAGGAAAACACGATCCCCAATTTTGAATTCCAAGTTTTTTCTTCGATTTTCCGCATAGCTCTTTTGCCGGTTTTGAGTTGTTTGGAGCTTTTGTCGTATCAACTTGACTTTTTCTCGGGGCTCTTCCATCCACGGAATAGCTGTTGGATCCAGGACTTTCCTCTCGCCGACTTCATCCTAATAGATTGGTGACCGGCACTTCCTCCTGTACAGCGCTTCGTATGGTGCCATTTGAATGGACAAATGGTAGCTATTATTATACGTAAACTCCACTAAGGTCATGTGTTGACCCCAATTACCGTCAAAATCCAGAATACAGGTCCTTAGCATATCCTCGAGAGTTTGAATTGTTCGCTCCGATTATCCATCCGTCTGAGGGTGATAGGTGGAGCTTAAGTTGAGTTTAGTCCCTAGAGCCTTTTGGAATTTCTGCCAAAATCTAGATATGAAGCGGGGATCTCTGTCTGAAACGATGCTCACAGGAACTCCATGCAGTCTTATGATCTCATCCATGTACACCTGAGTCAATTTCTCCATGAAGTATTTCGTGTTTACCGGCAAGAAATGGGCCAATTTGGTTAATCGATCGAGAATCACCCAAACGGCATCGTGTTCTCGTTGCATTCGCGGCAAACCTGAAACGAAATCCATTGTGATGTTTTCCCACTTCCACTCAGGTATCTCAAGAGGTTGTAATAACCCCGATGGTTTTTTGATGTTCCGCCTTAACCTGTTGGCAAACGAGATATTTTTGCACATATAGAGCTATCTCCTTTTTCATGTTATCCCACCAATATGCTCCTTTTAGATCCTGATACATCTTGCTACTACCCGGATGGATCGTGTATTTGGATGGATGAGCCTTCTCTAAGATCTCCGTCTTTAACATTTCATCTTTAGACACCACTACGCGGTTTCAGTATTTTAGAATACCCTCGGGACTAAAGTTGAAGTCGGCCGATTCCCCTTTTACAATCTTCTCTCCCCATTTTCGCACCATCAAATCCTCCTTTTGAGCTTCTTTAATTCGCTCCAGTAGGGTGGATGTTACCTTAATATTATGAAAAACCACCTTATGACTCCCAAGGCAAGGTTTTTACTCGCAAACGGATTCTAACAAATTCCACTCTTTGATCATTAACCCTGCTACTTGAATCTTGCGACTTAAGGCATTGGCCACCATGTTCATCTTCCCCGAATGATAGTTGATAGTGCAGTCGTAATCCTCTAAAAATTTCATCCACCGTCGCTGCCTCATATTCAATTCCTTTTGTGAAAAGAGGTACCTAAGGTTCTTGAGATCTGAGTAAACCTTGAAGGTCACCCCGTACAGGTAGTATCTCTACTTTTTCAGAGCGAAAACAACCGTGGCTAACTCAAGATCGTGAGTTGGATAGTTGTGCTCGTGGGGTTTCAACATCCTAGAGGCAAAAGATATCACATTCCGGTTCTGCATCAGGACATACCCCAGACCTTCCCGCGACACATCGGTATAAACAGTAAACCATCTACTCCATTAGGCAAGACTAGAACTGGCGCCATAGTTAATCTTTTCTTTAGCTCTTAAAAAGTCGCTTCGCATTTGGCATCCCACACAAACCGACCATGGATTTTCGTCAAGTCGGTTAAAGGACCGTCCAGTTTGAAAAAATCTTTAATAAAACGCCAGTAATATCCAGCCAACCCTAGAAAACTACGAATTTTCGTAGGATTTTCTGGCCGCTTCTAATTCGTCACAGCCTCTACTTTCTCTGAGTCAACCGAGACGTCCTTTTGGGAAATTACGTGCCCTAAGAAAAAAATTTTCTCCAACAAAAACTTGCACTTACTGAACTTGGAGTATAACCGATGCTCTCTTAGGGTTTGCAAAACGATTCTTAGGTGCTGTTCATGTTTCTCGTGAGTCTTGGAGCAGACCAAGATGTCCTCAATGAAAACAATGACAAATCGGTCCAAGTAGGGTTCAAAAATCCTATGCATTAGATCCATGAAAACGGCAGGGGCATTGGTCAGTCCAAAAGGCATAACTGCGAATTCGTAGTGCCCATATCTCGAATTGAAAGCAGTTTTCGAGATATCCTCTTTCCTAATCAACAACTGATAATATTCCTGGCGGAGATTCAATTTCGAAAAGATTACTGCTCCTTGCAACTGGTTGAACAACTCATCAATATGGGACAGTGGATACTTATTTTTAATCGTTACATTGTTTAGCCTCCGATAGTTTATACACATCCGCAGACTCCTATCCTTCTTCTTCACAAACAGTACAGGGGCTCCCCAAGGAGACCTACTCTCTTGGATGAACCCCCGCTTCAAAAGGTCTTGTAACTGTAATTTCAGCTCCTTAAGTTCGGCAGGGACCATCCGATACGGAGTTTTCGAGATGGGTGACGTTCCCGGTAACAGGTCGATTTTGAATTCGATCTCTCTTTCCAGAGGCAGAGCTACTAACTCATCAGGAAACACATCCGGATATTCCTTTACTATGTGCACATCCTCTACCTTCACTTTGTCGGTGGGGGTATTGATTAGAAAGGCTAAGAATTCTTGCGCCTTTCTACTTAGCAGTTTCCTAATCCGGATGCCCGAGATCAAGGCGGATGAGGCTAACTTGCCCCTTATATCTAACCTTAATGTTGCCTCACTAGAAATGCGGAATTGTACCACTTTCTTCTTACAATCTAGTTGGGCATTATACCTGGCTAACCAGTCCATGCCCAAGATCACGTCATACCCCTTAATGGACAAACTTATCAAATTTTTCAATAATCTCCTCTCTCCTATCCAAACCTCACAGTCCTTATAAACCAGGCTAATAATCAAACGATGATCCCCCGTAGGCGTACTAACTTCTAGGTCGTAAGGTAAACTAGCAGGTTTTATATCAATGCCACACATGAAATTGGGATTAACGAAGGAATAGGTGGCACCGGGATCTACTAAAACCTTTGCAAAGCGGTGGAATATAGGGATCGTACCTTCTACGATCTCGGAGGAATCTGGGACCTGCTGTGACTCTAGCGAGTACACTCGAGCCGCGACCTTGGGTTTCATCCCGTCTCCCTTAGCTGATCCAGTGTTGGTCCTCGGTGATTGTTGACTTCCCTTTCCATCTTGTTTTAAAATTGGGCATATGGCAAACTGATGGTCTGCGCTTCCGCAATGCAGACACTTTCCCTCCTTCTTCCAGCAGTTGTTCTCTGAGTGGTTTGGCTTTCCGCAATACCCACAGGGTCCACGGGAGGCCGAACCCGAACCTCTCTGGAAACCTCCTCCCTGGCCTCTCCCGGCTGGACCACCCCTAGACTGAGCCCCTCTGCCTACGCCCGACTGCCTTCTTCCTCCGGCTCCCTATCCGAACTTGGGAGGGGCACTTTTATTTCCCTGCCCTGAACTGCTCCCAGGAAAGTCTCGTTTCTTTGCTTGGAAGTTTCTTACCTGTAGCCTAGTGCTTTCTACCCGTTGAGCTTTCTCTACGGCCTTACTAAAAGCGTTAATCGGGGCCACCGGGAGGTCCTTTTGTATTTCCACGGTCAAGTTCTGGATAAAGTACCTTATCCGCCGTTGCTCGGTCATGATTAGCTCGGGAGCAAATTTGGATATGCGGGTGAACTGGCTCTCATACTTTGCTACGGACTGAGCCCCCTGACGAAGTCGAATAAATTTATCTTCCTTCCGTTCCTGAACTAGAGGAGGGAAGAATTTTGCGTTGAATTCTCGCATAAATTTCACCCAGGTCCCAGGCGTTTGCTCCCGTTCCCACTTTTGCATAATAACATTCCACCAGGAATGGGCAGCTCCTTCTAGCTGAAAAACGGCGAAGGTCACCCGCCTTTCCTCGGTGTAGTGCAGGGCAGCAAAAATATCTACCATTTTCTCTAACCACCTTTCGGTTACAACTGGATCGGGCCCCCCAATGAACTTTGGTGGGGCAAACTTCTGAAATCTCTCGAGAGCCTTGTTCTCGCTCTCCACGTGGTTGCCAGGGTTCCCAGGGTTGGGGTTAGGGTTTTGACCCTGTTAATGCACCATTTGGGCTAGTAAATTAGTCATTTGTTGCATAGCGGCAGCTATTTGGACATTAGGGTCAACCTTAGGTTCAGGGTTTGGTCCAAATGAGATTTCCCCAGCTTCCCTTTCCGACGTGGGTTGTCTACTCCCTCGTTCACGTCCCCGACCACTACGTGTCCCTTCCATAAAGTCTAATCGATCTAGGTAAACGTAGCTATATATAAAAAAAAAATAACAATACATGTAAGTAAGGAACCAAAGACTTTTCACAATAAAGCATATATACTTACAAAACAAAGTCAAACAAGTCATATATTAACAGTCAGTCAAGTACAAACAAAGACAGTCCATAAGGAAACGGCATCATCAAAAGTAATATATACATAGCTAGTCCAAACGTACAAAAACGACTAACTGAAGTTCTTTCCCTGGTCTACCATTCCCTATCCTTCCTATATACGGTAATCAAAACCATCCAAAATAACCTAAGGTAACGGCTTAGTCCATCGTCGGACTAGTGGGCCACCCCGACTGGGCGGGTTCATCTCCAACCCCCCCTCCCGTACATGAAGACTCGTTGCTCTCCTCCTCGACCAAAATCATCGCAAATGTACAAGATCCACTCGGCTCTAACCCTCGCTTTCCTAGCCCTCTTGACCATGGGCTCACGCGCCTCCCCAAGTTAGGCACAAAGGTCGTCTACTCTATCCTAACCCTCAACCACGTCGTACTCAAGTTCCTTGATTCGCTCAGCTTGCCTCTTGTTGGCTTCCCTCAGTTGGTTTACTTCAACCTTAAACCTAGCGTTATCTTTCGCCAACTCCTTTCTTTCCTCTACCACGGCTAACACGACTGCGTTGGGGTAGGCATAGGTGTGGCGGCACTCACAACGTCGAAAGCGGTTAGCCAGACTCCAACGTACGATGGTCCCTCTCGGCTGGATCTGGTACTTAATCATCGGAAGTACTCCGCGGGGGCGCTCACCAGCAGCGCTACCACTAGGCTCACTATGTCCGTCCATCCTACACCAAAAGCGCAGTTAAACTTAAGTTAACTACCCTTAAAGAAATAATCAAATATAATCCTCAAGTCGAGCATTTCTAACACGCCCAAGTTGATTCAAACCTAGACTCTGATACCACCTGTGGCAGCTCCACTTTCCCTTAAGGCGTACCAAAGGGGTTAGCAGACTGCCTGCCCAACTCTCGCCAGGACTAACGAGGCAGTTACATACAATCTAAAACGTTCCGAAAAGTAGTAGTGCGCTCAATCTATTCAAAATTTCAAAATGGCAAAACGAAAATCGAAACCGCCAATGAATAGTGGTTGCCACGTCATATAACTCAGAAAAATATTTCTAAACCCAATAGGATACATGAACAGGGTTAAACAGTGTTATACACATAAGTTTGTAATTTACAAAACAAAAAGAAGATAATTAGATCAAAGTACATTTAGGATTTTTCCAACTATCGAGGAGCTTTACAAAATTATATTAAAACTAGCTCAACTCGTGCTTCAAAACATCATAGTCCCCAAAAGTGAATCCCTGTAAGGAAAACAAAATTTAATGGAGTAAACTTTCGCCCAATGAGGTACCATCACCCAAGTAACGAAGTTCACATAAGCACAAAACTAGTCAATCCAAACACATCCAATAAGTGAGTCAATTAGCATTACGTTTCAATAAAAATATTTAAAAGGATACGGTCGGCTCTCAAGAGCCCTTATCCCTGCTTGCCGTACTTGATCTCGTCCCGTTGACTCTCCGTCAACGTTTAAGGAGTAACCAATACCGTATACTCCATTTTCACCGATTCCTTCCACCTCACATACCCCTATCAGGTCCGAACTCCAATCAGTTCAGATGATAATACTCGAGTATACCGGAATCAAGAGTCTCAGACTCAAGGATTCCACATAAACAGTCCCCATGGCTTGTCAATTTTCTCGACCAAGCCCTTGCCGGCTCGATTCAATTAACCACCAATAGGGTTGAGCTCAGTGATAACAATAATGGTCGTTGGATACTCGTCCAAACGACCTCAGTTCAAGTATATTCAAGTAGAATTCAATTAATGCAGTAAACAGTCACATAAGCCATAGAGCGCGAGAGTGATAAAGTGCACCTTCGTTTCAAACAATTTCATCCATATACATAAGCATTCAAGTCATAAATTTCAAGTATAACAAGCCATAAAGCAACAATCACGTGAGTAGTACACCCACCAAGCAAACATAGAGTGAAATCACAAATTTCTGCCCAACGAGCGCTCCGCGTCACCGGCACATCCTAAAACATTCAATAAAATACAATGAAACTCGAATACGAGTCATAAATCGAATCCACATACTATTAGAGTAAGACCAAATAGAACGTATAAGTGTAAAATCAAGCTAGGACATGTGCGGAAATGAAGTTTAGGTTGGAAAACAAAAGACAGATTTGACGTTGTTTAGCGGAACGAACACAACTGAAGCTACACTTATCAGATTGAGGTGCAATTTGCACCATTTCGAAACTAAGATAAAGGGCTACAACTTTTATGAAGACTACTTAGTCCAGTTCATAGTGTAGCTAGGTCAAAATTTCAATGTATCAAACCAGAATCGCACAAACAGGTTAGCTAACCGCATTACGGTTAAACGACCATAACTCAGGCTACCGAAGTCCAATTGGGCCGTTTCTAGGGCCGTTAGAAAGCTAAGACACAGCACTACAACTTTTATGTTTTGGCCAAATCAAACTCAGTATGCATCGGGGGCAATGGTCGCGGTCAGTTTGGGTGAACTGCCAACCCTGTCCACCGGACTCTTACCTAGGGCAGTCTGGCTATTTCCGTCTTTTCACAGGCTACCGAGCTCGGATTAGACTGAAATTTTATAAGCAACTATAAAATATTATTTCCTACAACTTTCATGTTTTAACCTAAGGCTAATTTGGCCCTCTTCCTATCCAAACAGTACCGGGCAGAACAGGGTTAATTGAAACCCTAATCTGAAATTTTCCGTATAAAGTGAAAATTTTCCACAAATAGCTACAATTAACGCACTATAGCTTCATTCTAGACCATTCTAAGCCATCATCCATGGCCAAACAATATTAAACATATAAATCAGAAAAATCAAGAATAAATATAAAAATTCACCAATCTCCACCAAAAGGCACAAAATCACTTCTATGACTACCACAAGCCACTAATTAAACATTATTGAGAACAAAAGAGAGGTTTCTTAGCTACTCACCTTACCAATTCAAGAAAGGAGCCCATTTGGTACCACTCTCTTCCAAACCACTTCACAACCAATCTCACTACCACTAAACTAAAGGTTTTTATGGAAGAATTTCAAGTTTAATCGATTGGATTGCTAGGTTGAGCAAGATTGAAAGCAAGAAAGTTAAGAGTTTTCTTTTCTTTTCTCTTAGAGAGAGTCGGCCACAAGAAGCTTGAAATGAGGATGATTTTGGGTCAATTTTAATTAATTGGTAAAGTTGATACAAAGATCAAAGTCCAACTTAAATCACAAAGTGACACTTGTCACTCTCATTAATACAAAGCTATCCTTTTGTCTCTCACATACCCATCCATTTGGGTAACCTCTAATTATCTCTTAACGCCTGGTAAATTAAACCCAGTATATACAACTTAATCTAACTGTCCAAATTTTTACCGAACTTTCCGCACTAGTAGGTCTCACGCCCGGTATACACTCCTAAAACCTCATAAACTAATTTATACTAGAAAAATAATTTAAAAACCATATTTATCCATAAAAATTATCTAGAAATTTTTCCTAGTCAAGAAAATGTATAAAAGGCGTATAATTAAATAAAATAAAGCCTAAAAATAAGAAAATTACGAGTTTTCACACTTGTTCCTTGATGTAACTGAAAAAGCATTGAGCAAAATTCCTGGGAATGTTAACATGATTATGCATATGAGATGTGAAATTCCGAGAAAAAATTGTATGATAGATGTTAATGATGACTATGGAAATTTGCACAGCAATCTAAACTAGTGATAAATTTGCGTCTCTGATATGGAAATTATCCCTGCTGATGAGAAGAATAGCTTAATGAATTCAACTGGTGTGAACAAGTGATACGAGACGCGAAAGCTACTTGGGATCTTAGAGGGCACGTTGACGACTTGACGGAGTCGAACCCAAACTTGGACCACTCAAGAACGGATTTAACAGTAGAGGACGCCACAATCAAGTGTATGTGCTTGATTGATAAGTCAAGGAAACCACCTAGGATCAACTCTAGGAAGTTCAAACTAGTTTTCACAAGCTAAAGGAATTTGCTTCAATGGAAGACGAAATTCTGGAATTTTATTAATAATATCGCAAAACTGAATGTAAACAATGACTTGGGGCTATTTATAGCCTTGTCTAACCCTAATAGAAGTTGGGAAATATTAAGGAAATTCGGCCAGCCCTTTGGGTCTCTCTTGGCCGAAAGCTAACCTACTAATTAATTAACTTAATGACTAACTAAAGTACTATTGGATCTAAGGACTACATGGCCGAAGCCAAACACAACAAGAGCTACTTAATCGAGACCCAATCCTCCCTTTGAGCCTTGATCACTTGCACCTTCAATTGTAAGCAATATCTTGGTAATCTTGCAAGGATCTTCCATGTTGATTCCTTCAATGGGCGGTTTCTCTTAGGCTTGGATGGCATGAACTAAGGCTTGAAGTGACTCCTTGAATCTCTTAACTCGTGCTCGTGTCACTGGGTCTTGAGGGACCTTCACGGGGTCTATTTGAACACCATGGGCCTCTTGCTCATTCGCATCATTCCCCTCCTTTTGAAAAGGATTTGTCCTCAAATCTTGGAAAAAAGTAGAACTCTATATTGGTGCGCTTATAGGATAGCAATGTGGGGACTAGATGAATGAGCACCGCCATGTCACATGTCACTTGGACAGCCTTATGATACTTTCGAACAATGACATTCTCCAAGACAAGAAACATCTTGTATAAAGCTTGTGATAATTCCAGGTTCCACTCCAAAGCTCTCTAATCAGCCTTTTGTCATGAATGGTTGAATTTGGACCTACATAATAAATCACACAATTAGCATTTGTAGGTATAAAATCACTTGACAGCTTACCATTCACATTCACAAGATAAGGATCTTCATAGTGATGCTCAATCAGGTTAGAAAAGTCTCGAATATGATTGCACAAAGTTACGAAATACATTGCAAGTTGTTGTTGGTATGGCCTATCTTGTACAAATGGAGCAAGATCGAGATAGGTAGCTTTTGTATCTTCAAATTGAAGAATAAATTTTGGTTGTAAGGAATCAGAATTTGGAACAATGAGGAAAGAATTATCACCAACGGAATAAGAAGGAAGTTTATAACAAGTTTCAAGTGTAGAAACTCCCTTTGAAACTTCATTCAAATCACCAACAAACAAATCAACTCTAAGTGAGAGATTGGTCACTTGTTGATAACAAAGAGATACCACACTTAAAGCACAAACTCCATGAAAGCTCTTCAATTCTCTAAAGGATGTAGGAATGGAGCACTTTAAGACCAAGGCAATTGCACTTTGCTTCACTTGCACAAAACAAGAAACACTAGATGATGCAAAGTTAAGATGGTTAGTACAATAAGAAGTCCCCTTCACATCCTTAGATTGTACAATAGATGTCGGCTTTCTCTCTTGTTTTTCCACTATGGCAGAATCATGCATGAAATTTTTCACACTCAACTCTTTTAAATGTTCATTATCTCTCTCTTTGACACTTTCCTCAACTTTTACTTTAAGTGCATGCTCACCACCATACTCAACTCGCTCTTTTTCAAGTTTTTGTTGGAGGAGTTGTTGATATGTCTCCCACACTCTACTAACTCCTTCATCTATGGATAATGTATTGACATGTTTTGTTGTCGAATGAACCTCCTCCCTTCTCCTTGAATATACTGACTTGGAAGAGGTAGGTTGGATGTTGGGGTGAAATTGTAGAGAACCCCTCCTCTTGACATCCTTATTCACCATTCGGTCAAGACGTCTATGAAGAGGCTCGAAAGTTTCATCCAGGCTCTGCTTGAATTCTTCCATCATGGCCTCCATGTGTAGTTTTAGGCCCATGGTTTGGTCTCCAATTCCACTTGATATGCTTAGGTATACCTACCAAAACAAACAAAACAACTACCTCTCTCCTTTTTTTTTTGTATACAATATATAGGTCACTCACGCTCGTGTTTCACTCAAGTGCATCACTCTCTAATAATCTCACCAACAATTCCTTAGGCTCGCTAGTTGCTCGGGTTGAACAAACTAGGAATCACCGTCAGGTTTGTTCTTGACTAGTCAACAAGTGACACAAGATAGTAGCAATGAATGGACAATAATGGATGACGTAAGATGGGACCTAAAACTCAGATTAGGACTGACTACGACTCAAAAGAAAGCAAGAAAGATGACTTCAAGGCTGAAATTTTGAAAATCCTAGTAGTACCCTACCCGACAACCAAAATTCTAGAATTTGTCGAGCTGCTGATCTTCAGTCTTTTGGTTAGATTTTTGGGGTATTTTGGGTGCTGTTTTGGTGTATGGGTCAGCCCTTAAATTGCAGTCCAATCAGATCACAAAGTGATGCTCAACCGATTTAACATTGCGGGCTGGTTTAGCGTGGCACAGTGTAGCGGTTGGCTTTTGGATTTTGGAAACGGAATTGGGTGTAAAGTGGGCTGTTTTAGGTCGGTTGGAGGGGAACTTGGGCCTTTAGCCGATGGGTTCTTGGCTGCTATTAATCCCAACAGAATTAGGATTAGTCGGAGTCAAGGTGGGACTTGGTGCACATTTAGGAAACTAGATCCAATATCTTTCTTCCCTTTTTTTTTCTTTCCTTTTTTCGTTTCTTTTCTTTCTTTCTTTTGTTTCTTTTGTGGCTCAACAGATTATTTTAAGCACGTAATTCCAATCCCAAAAATTTCCTTGACTTCGGTTCTAGCTTCAAGATTCGCCAAGACAAGATTGAAGATTGTTTCAAGTATCAAGAACCCCACAATTTGGTTTCAAGAATCTCCCCAAATCAGCCTTTGGTGGTTCAAGAACTTCAAGAAATTCGTTCAAGAAACTCAAGAACTTCCCCAAATATGTTTTGGTATTCAAGTTTTGCAAGAAACAACACAAAAGTTCAAGAAATAAGGGCAAAACAGGTTCGGCAGCCTCCCAAGAAAAAATTCCAGCAACGACTCAAGAACAATGAGGTATGTGAAACTTTTTTTTTGTGACCCTTTGCTGAGTTGTTTTCACGCCCCAAGCAACACAATAATCAACTAGAATTAGACCACAATCTAGACAAACTAACAGCAAATATTGGATGAAAACAATGTGGGCAGATTACAACACAAGGAACAAACCTACTTGATATGCGGCAATAAGAGCAAAAACCCTTGTCGTCGCAAAAATTTTTTTTTTTTTTTACTCTAATCCAACACAAGACTTCAAGAACAATATAACAAGACACCAAAATAAGAAAGAAACACAAGTTATGCAAAGAAAAAAAAATTTCGGATGAACAGTGTCGCTACAGTACTTCGGATGAACAGTATGCCCGCGGTGAATAGTATCGCTACAGTAGCGATGAACAGTACTGATGCTACAGTACTTTTTTTTTTGGGTGACTCTCAATGATTTCAAGATTCAAAAACAAGAAAAAGGGATATACGTGATACCTCAACCTAACTCTGATTACCAGATGATACGAGATGCGGAAGTTACTTAGGATCTTAAAGGGCACGTTGACGATTTGACGAAGTCGAACCCAAATTTGGACCACTTAAGAACGGATTCAACGGTAGAGGATGCCACAATCAAGTGTTTGTGCTTGATTGATAAGTCAAGGAAACCACCTAAGATCAACTCTAGGAAGTTTAAACTAGCTTTCACAAGTTAAAGGAATTTGCTTCAATGGAAGATGAAATTCTGGAATTTTATTAATAATATCGCAAAACTGAATGTAAACAATGACTTGGGGCTATTTATGGCCTTGTCTAACCCTAATAGAACTTGGGAAATATTAAGGAAATTCGGCCAGCCCATTGCTGACCTTTTGCTGAGTTGTTTTCACGCCCCAAGCAACACAATAACCAACTAGAATTAGACCACAATCTAGACAAACTAACAGCAAATATTGGATGAAAACAATCTGGGCAAATTACAACACAAGGAACAAACCTACTTGATATGCGGCAATAAGAGCAAAAACCCCAGCCATCGCAAAATTTTTTTTTTTTTTTTACTCTAAACCAGCACAAGACTTCAAGAACAATATAACAAGACACCAAAATAAGAAAGAAACACAAGTTATGCAAAGAAAAAAAATTTTCGGATGAACAGTGTCGCTACAGTACTTCGGATGAACGTGCCCGCGATGAATAGTATCGCTACAGTAGCGATGAATAGTACTAATGCTACAGTACTTTTTTTTTGGGTGACTCTCAACGATTTCAAGACTCAAAAACAAGAAAAAGGGATATACGTGATACCTCAACCTAACTCTGATTACCAGATGATACGAGATACGGAAGTTACTTGGGATCTTAGAGGGCACGTTGACGATTTGACGAAATCGAACCCAAACTTGGGCCACTCAAGAACGGATTCAACGATAGAGGACGCCACAATCAAGTATGTGTGCTTGATTGATAAGTCAAGGAAACCACCTAGGATTAACTCTAGGAAGTTCAAACTAGCTTTCACAAGATAAAGGAATTTGCTTCAATGGAAGATGAAATTCTAGAATTTTATTAATAATATCGTAAAACTGAATGTAAACAATGACTTGGGGCTATTTATAGCCTTGTCTAACCCTAATAGAACTTGGGAAATATTAAGGAAATTCGGCCAGCCCATTGCTGACCTTTTGCTGAGTTGTTTTCACGCCCCAAGCAACACAATAACCAACTAGAATTAGACCACAATCTAGACAAACTAACAGCAAATATTGGATGAAAACAATCTAGGCAAATTACAACACAAGGAACAAACCTACTTGATATGCGGCAATAAGAGCAAAAACCCTAGCCGTCGCAAATTTATTTATTTATTTTTTTTTACTCTAAACCAGCACAAGACTTCAAGAATAATATAACAAGACACCAAAATAAGAAAGAAACACAAGTTATGCAAAGAAAAAAAAAATTTTCGGATGAACAGTGTCGCTACAGTACTTCGGATGAACAGTACACCCGCGGTGAATAGTATCGCTACAATAGCGATGAACAGTACTGATGCTACAGTACTTTTTTTTTTGGGTGACTCTCAACGATTTCAAGACTCAAAAACAAGAAAAAGGGATATACGTGATACCTCAACCTAGCTCTGATTACCAGATGATACGAGATGCGGAAGTTACTTGGGATCTTAGAGGGTACGTTGACGATTTGACGGAGTCAAACCCAAACTTGAACCACTCAAGAACGGATTCAACGGTAGAGGACGCCACAATCAAGTGTGTGTGCTTGATTGATAAGTCAAGAAAATCACCTAGGATCAACTCTAGGAAGTTCAAACTAGCTTTCACAAGCTAAAGGAATTTGCTTCAATGGAAGACGAAATTCTGGAATTTTATTAATAATATCGCAAAACTGAATGTAAACAATGACTTGGGGCTATTTATAACCTTATCTAACCCTAATAGAACTTGGAAAATATTAAGGAAATTCGGCCAATCCATTGTGTCTCTCTTGGCCGAAAGCTAACCTACTAATTAATTAACTTAATGACTAACTAAAGTACTATTAGATCTAAGGCCCACATGGCCAAAGCCAAGCTCAACAAGAGCTACTTAATCGAGGCTCAATCCTCCCTTTGAGGCTTGATCACTTGTACCTTCAATTGTAAGCAATATCTTAGTAGTCTTGTAAGGATCTTCCATATTGATTCCTTCAATAGGCAGTTTCTCTTGGGTTTGGACGGCATGAACTAAGGTTTGAAGCGATTCCTTGAATCTCTTAACTCATGCTCGTGTCACTGGGTCTTGAGGGACCTTCACGGGATCTACTTGAACACCATGGGTCTCTTGCTCATTCGCATCAACATACAAGATAATTTAGGCATTGAACAGAATACTAGGATAGCATGTATAGACCTTGGAGTCTCAGATGAAGAGTATGGGGACTCTAGCTCTGATTCTTCATGGAAACACAATCTACATAGTGACTCTGAGGATAAAGTAGTTCTAGAAAGGGTCTCAAATGATGACTGTGAGGATAGTGATACCAATTTTTCTGAATTTGAGGATAATGAGACAGATATTGTGGTTCCTGATTCTGAAAGTGAGGAAGAGGATGACCTTATGAGACAAGTAATGAGATAAAAATGTGACTTTATTACCCTAAAGATGACATAAGAGTTTGAGAAAGGTCAATTATTCACCAAGATGGATGCATTTAGAGCTACTTGAAAGATTAATTCAAAAAGACTTTCCAATCTAAGGTTGAAAATGGGAAGGGTAGAGTGACTGCTATCTGTGGTGCTGAGGGATGCCAATAGAGAATACATGCATCACCAGTGGCTAATAATGTCACTTTTCAGATTAAAACTTAACAACCACAGCACACTTGTGGGATGGACAAACACTATGCTGAAGCTATTTTTGACTGGAATGGCCAAGAAACTGGTTTGTGTAATAAGAGATCATCCTAATATGACCAGCAAAGGTGTAAAGGTAGAGTTGAGGAAGTATGGTGTGAAGCCAAGTAAAATGCAGGTTTTTAGAGATAAGAACAAAGCACTTGCTGAGATAGAAGGCACAAATGTTGAATCTTATTCTAAACTTCCATGATATGTTGAACTGTTAAGGAACAACAATCCCAATAGCATTTGCAAAATACATTATGATAGGCCAAATCTTTTAGTTGAGCCTAAGTTTTTGAGAATATTCATCAGCTTCACAATTCAAAAGCAGGGATTCATGGAAGGTTGCAGGCCTTTTTTGGGGTTTAATGGATGTTTCTTGAAGGGTCCATTTGGAAGTGTACTTCTCACAGCAGTTGCTTTCGATGCAAACAACAACATATTTCCAATAGCCTTTGCTGTAACTAAATGTGAGAACAAGGAAACCTGGAGGTGGTTCTTCTACTACTTTCAAGAGTTCTTTGGACCATTTGACAACAACATCCCTTTAATTTTCATGAGTATAGGCAGAAGGTACACAAAATTTTGATTTAAGCCTTCAACTTAGTAATTAGAATTTGTTATTAAATTATACTTTGCTAATGTAGGGATTAAATCTAGCTTATGAGGAGATATTTACTGATGCAACTGGAAGCCATTGTTGTAGGCATATATGCAGCAATTTCAAGGTTCAATTTCCAGATATCATAGCAGTTTCTTTTGGAAGGCAGCTAAAAGTTATGATGTAGTTGGCCATAATAAAGAAATGGCAAGTATTAAAGATATTAACATAGATGCTTGGAAATATCTGGATAAAATTCCAAGAAGTGCTTGGTGTAGGCATGTCTTCTCACCTGAACTTAAGTGTAATCATGTGACAAATAATTTCACTGAGACCTTTAATAATTGGGTTGGTGATCTAAGAGGAAAGCCTATACTCACTTTGGTGGATGGATTGAGAAGAAAGTTAATGAAAAAACTGCACAAGAGATACCAAAAAGGTTGTACATTGACTAGTAATGTCACTCCTAGAATTGCTGAGAAACTCAAAGAAATTAGCCAAGCATCAAGAAAATGTGAGATGCATTTGGCTAGTGAAGACACATTCGAGATTGGTGATCTGGACAGAAGCTACATAGTCAATCTCACCCAAAGAATCTACGACTGTGGTGCTTTTTAGATATCTGGAATTCCATGCAAACATACAACACCAGGAATTATGTACAGGACAGAAGTTGGAGTCTTACTGTGAAACTTGGTTCACAAAGAACATGTACTTGAAGGCATACTCTGCAATGATTCATCCTATTCTTCATGTAAAAAGGTGGCCTCCTATACTTGAAGTGCTCCCAAAAACAGCGTTGCCACCTCCTTTGAGAAGAGCTCCTGGTAGACCAAGAGTGAATCGAATGAGGGAAGCTAATGAAGGAGCTTCTTCTTCACAAGCAAAAAGGTCAAGTACTCTCAAGTGTGGAAATTGTGGAGCTTTTGGTCATAATAAAAGGACTTGCAAATGAGCACCTGTGCAAAAAAGGACTGCAAAAAGAACTCCTGCTGAACTAGTAGAATTATTGCATAGTCCTAACTATTATTAACTTAACATTGAATTCTAACTATTACTTACAGTTCATTTGAATTTGTTATCATAGATGACAAATAGAAGAGGCAGACCAAGTAGAGGACTAGCTAGCACAGGCTTATCAGGAGCTGTTATTTGGATAAACTATTAGCTTTGTCTATCATTCCTTGACTATTCGAATTATTTATAAGAAGTTTCCAGTGCATTACTAACTCATTTTTCAGGATCATGCACAAGGAAATGTACCTATAGTACACTCCAGTCAAGGAAGCAATCCCAGTCCTACAAATCATAATGGAATTTTTATTTTTTTTTTACATATAAACCGTAAAATTTTTTTTTTTAACTTAATAGATTTTTATTAATCAAAGGCTGAAAGCAAAGCCGAGGTTAAAGCAAACGCCTTAACCTCGAAAAGAAAACCGAAAGTTACAAAAATTCTGCAGATCCAAAGCCAAAAGTCCCCTAGTACGAGTCGGTAACTGTGAGCCCTTAGTGAAAATAACTCGAGTGCCTGACATAGCCCCATATGCTGCTAGCGAATCCGCCACTGTATTCCCCTCCCGGTAGCAATGACAGAAGCGGTGAGAACTTGACTCACCCATCCAAATGGCACGAACAATAGGCCGAATCCCCGCGGGAACTCCCCATTCCTTCCTTAAACAATTAATTAGAACTAGACAGTCAGATTCTACGATTAGCCAAGAGACCCCTACTTGGCGCCCCAATTGCAGGCCCAAAAGGAGAGCGCGAGCCTCCGCCTGCAAAGAGTCCACACCGCCAAATGAATCCACAAAAGCAACAATAAACCTTTCACACAAATCCCTAATCACCCCACCGCCCCCAGTACCACGCTCCGTGGCACAACCATCAGTGTTTAACTTGTAGCAGCCCGTCGGAGGGAAAGCCCACCTGACCACCGTTGCAGTTAAAGCCCTCCGAACCCCAGACAGAGCCTCAAGAAGTTCATCCCATTGACAAGGCACCATAATACCTGGAAAATGGGCTCTGACTAGCATTCTTACCTCTTGTATGATAAGAGTCCGAACATGCAAACTGGAAATCTTGCGACTCTCGAACCTGGACATATTCCTGGCCCGCCATAGAAACCATAATATCAGGATTGGGAGAATCCGCATTAACCAGCGTAACGTCTTACCTTTCACAGGGCGTAACCACCAAGTGGTACACCGGGAGCGAACCGTGGCAGCCAATGTCGAAAGTCCAAGAGAATACTCAAAAAACGCCCATGTCGCAGAAGCTAACTGGCCAATCGAAAAAACATGTTCCATCGCCTCAAACTAGCTAAGCACACAGCAATGACATTTAGAAGGACCATGAATGTGAAACTTTTCGAGCACGTCATCCATCGGCAGCTGGCCATTCACTAGACGCCACATAAAGAAAGACAATTTACGCGGGATGAAGGAGTGCCAAACGAAAGAGAAAGTCCAGGAGAGAGCCCTAGCCGGTCGAACAAGTTGATATGCCGACCTAGTCCAGAAGACTCCCGAAGGATCCCGCCGCAAAACAAGGGTATCCGAATCCAACCCAAAACAGAAAAAAGACCCCTGGGCGACGTCCCTAATCATTGCAGGCACCGATGCCAAAGCCGAATAATCCCATCTCCCTTCCCGTATAAAATCCGAGACCGTCGCATCCGACCCCTCTTCAGGAAACCTCCACGCCAAAGGGCCTAGCCCACTCTAGTTATCCCACCAGAAAGCCACCTCTCTTCTCGAGAGATCCCACTGCAACCAATGCTCCATGGTTGTACGGACACTGAGCATGCGTTTACACGTAGCAGTCAATTGAACATGAGCCGGACCTTGATTTGGATGCAGAGTTCCGAAATACCTAGCCCTCATGAACTGCGCCCAGAGAGATTGACCATGTCTAAACATCCACCAAAGTTTACAGGAGAAAGCCTCCACAATCGTCTGAAGTGACCGAAAACCAACCCCTCCTTCCTCCACCGGAAAACATAAATTCTCCCACTTCGACTAGTGCCGCTTAGCTCCAAACTCCGACTCACCCCAAAAGAACCTCGCCAAAATCCGCTCCAGCTCAGAAATCACCCCCTTAGGTGGCTCTATTACCGCAAGAATATGAATAGGCATGGATGACAATACATGCTTAACCAATAGAGCCCGAGCACTCATAGATAACCACCGACTATGCCAAGAGGCAATCCGTTGGGAAACCTTAGTCAGCAAGTCAGAAAATAAAACTTTCACTCATCTCCCCTCAAACAACGGGCATCCCAAGTACGTGACCGGTAAAGATCTAGGACAGAAACCAGTGACGTGTGCAATTATCCTCCTACGAGCCACCGAAGTCTTCTTGCCAACCAAAAAACAACTCTTCTCCACGTTCACCAGCTGCCCTGACACCTCCTGATAACCCTGTAGCACCTCCCTGACCCACTCCAAGGACCGCTTACCACCATTGCAGAAAACGATGATGTCATCAGCATAGGCCAGATGTGTCAGCGGCGGAGAGTCCCGCGACACCAAGAATGGGACAAACCTCGAATCTCGAAGTAGCTCATTCAAGCGCCTAGACAAAACCTCTGCTGCAACATAATGGAATACTTCATGTTCAGGACAATTGTCAAACTATTGCAGCCGCTTCTAATAGAAAGGTGTTAACATGTACAACATAACTTATCTAACATAACAAGTTTTGGATGTAGTATTTTTAATTGAACTTCATTTTTGTTGCTTAATGTTTACATAGAGAAAGGCCTATTTCAAACATCCCTTCTATTTCAACAACAAGAGGTGTTGGTAGGACCAAAAGAACTAGAAATGGTCACTGCAATCCTCAGGTCCTAGTTCAACCTACTTCTGAATCTACAAATGCTACATCTGTTAGCATGAATGCATCAAAAATTTTTACTCCAACAACATTATTAGTACCAGTACTTTCAGCATATGGTTTTGAGTAACTAGTCAAACTAGTTAGTTAATGGTGTTGTAGATGCAATCCTTACCATCTGCATTACTCTTTGTTGTAGATGGTGTATTGTACTTGTGGATTGCATTGATGGAAATGTGGATCAGCTACTGATATATAACTGGCATTTTAGCAAGAGTAATGTCCCTGATAGTGTCTTGAATGTGCCTTATCATTTCATGGATCATAAATGACTGGTTTGTATGTTGACATTCTGCGCTTAGATCTAGGAGCAGTTGTAAATCATGCTGTAACTATTCATTACTTCATACTTGAGTCTATACTGCTGCATACATGATTTTACATTGGTTTATGAAGAATTCACATTGACATAACCTGCATACATGAATTGCCTTTCACCAGAAAGGCATACTACAATTGCTAGAATGTTGCAGCAGAGTTACATGAGTGCAGCCAATTGATTTGACTATTTGAATGAAAATAAATATAGCTAACAGTATGAGGTTAATGATGAGTAGCATGTTTCCTAAGCCACTTGGTAGTGGAAAATGTCTTTGCTGTTCCACTGCAACATCAGTTTGCCTTTCTGAAATGCCAAATACTCTTCTACTAATGACTCCTTCCCTCTCTGTGTCTCGATTGCTTCTTCTGCTATTAACTTCTTCTTCTTCTCCTCCATCATACCACTTAAAGAACCTGCATTTTGAACAGTATAAATACAACTTGTCCAGATTCTTTTCACTCTCCGATATTTTCATTGTGCAATTACAATAGCAATATCTATTTTTAATAGTGAAAGATGTTGGTGAATTACACGATTCTCCCCTTTGGTTTGAAGGGGCCATAATTGCTACAAAATTTTTTCACTATATCCTATAAATGCACTACAAAATAGTGAGGATTAATGAACCAAAACTCTTGCTCCTCCCAATCATAAACTTGATGGTGTACTTGCACTTCAGATGTTTATATAGTTGGAGCTCATCAAAAAGCTGGCCGTTGGAAGGTTGCAAGTACCCATTGCTGTTCCTGTTAAAGCAATGCTTATGTATCCATGTAGTGCTTCAAAATTTTTGAATTGTTTTTACACCACCTCAATTTTGATAATCATTTCAACCTTTTTAATAACTTGCAATCTTGTACTAATATAGGGAGGAAAAGGGGCATTGATGGAATACAAATGTCATCTCTGTCATGACAATAATATTTTAATCATAGTTGAGCTGAATTGTTACCAAAATCTCAAAAGCAAGGGAGCTCAGTAAAATTTTTAAAACCTTGAGAGCTGTCAGTGCAAGTGTCAGAAACCTCATGGGAGGTTTGTGAAATTTTCCTTAACTAAAATAAATGTGTAAAAATTTTATTCAAGATTTTCCTCAAAAAAATGCCAAAAGTACACAAATTTTATGCTTCTATGGGCTGAAAATTGTGTGCTTTGATTTAAGTTTGTAACGTTTAGATTTTAGTTCTCAGTAATTCCCTTTTTATATTTCCTTGGACCAAGCTTACATTAGACTTGTTTAAACAAATCTTTTCTACAAAATAAACATAACGACATGACCAGAAACACAGAAAAAATGTAGACCCAATCTGATAAGATGCACGTTTTTGAGTTTTCATTTTTTAGCGGAACAAATTGAAACACCTACAACCCCTATATTGAAACACTTGCAAACCCTATATTTTTTTAACCCCATCTTATCCCCACCTTTCCCACTCCCTACAACCGGATCTAGGATTCAAACCTTGAACTTGTAAATTTTCTATAATTCACAATAAACTAAAAAGTCTAGTTCACTGGACAATATCATTTCAATTTTTTTTTGGATGAATTTGATTTTTTTGTCAAAGTCACTTTTTCTTTACCAATTTGCGGCTCGTAAGAAATCTCTCTTTTCATGCATTTTCTATCAACATTGTGATTTCAAACTGTTTAAAGCTAGAAAGCCACGATAACGTGGAACGTCCATGCATTAGTCGTTCCCTGACCCTATTATAATGATGCAGCCAAAAAGTAACGATGATACAAATGATTCAGAGAATTAAATTACAACGTCTAACCACTATTCTGGACCATATTGTATAATGTTTAAAAAGCAAAAAAATCATGTTATAAACTGATCATAAAGCTCAATTCCTCAAAAAAAAAAAAAGACATAAAGCTCAAAAAGCAACTTTTTCCCCTCTTTGAGGGAGAGGATTGATTAATGTAAAAATCTCGACTCCCAGCAACACCGGAAAGCACCCAGCCACTGGGACACCCTGTGCCAGCCCAAGAGGTAGACAGCAAAATGAATTACTCTCCACTAGACAAAGGTTTCAGACAGCAAAATGAATTACTTGTACACTGAAGAACAGTACAAATATTGAACCCTTGTCACCTGCTTACACAATTTACGTTTAAACTGCACAGCCAACCATCAGCAGCTGGAAATTGTCATTTACAGCTCACACTTATAACATAAATACAAACTTATGTGTGTGTGTGCAATTTACATTCAAACAGATTTTGCTCGACATAACCCTTGATAAAGCCAACATTGAATTCTATGCTGAGGTCCTGTCTAACAACTTAACCTCACCTCAGATATAACAAATATTGCTTTCAAGTAGTGGAGCTCTCAAGAGAGCTTTTAACCAACCACAGTAACCCAGGGTCATTACGCTTTAAAGCCAAATAAGTTTCTGCCTTCCCTGTTACGTCAAAGATTACATCGTCACTGAACCCAACCAATTGTAAGATTTCTGTAGCAGCTGTAAAAGCAAAAAACAAGAAAATAAGATTAGAGCACAAGCAACTAATAAGAGCTACAAATAAACAAAATTGTTTCATGAAAGCTTACTTTAAGTTTCTAACAGACACATTAAAACCCAGTCATCTAACAAATAGTCTATGATTCTTAATTTTCTATCAGAACTTCTCAATTTCTGATCTGCAATGTGTTAAAATTTCTTGATGAAAAGTCAGGCCCCAGTTTTGCAATTGGGAATTGTCAAATTTTAGTCTGTAAAGAATAATCATCCGCAGAACCCAAGAAAGTCATAAGGACGTGATGGAGGGAGTAGTGACTACTTAGAAAATGAAACCAAAACAGAAGGATATCCTTGTCGAACTCCACATGATGACTATTTATTAGACCCCTGCAGCCACCCTCCCCTGCCACCACTTCACCACCTCCTCCTACAGCCGTGGGGGACGGGAGGGAGGAAGACCTCTCCTTACCCTGCAGCCCCCTCCCCCGTAATGACCAGATCTGGTCAACAGGGGAGAATGGTGCTGTATTTGTTTCTATATACCATGTAATCACGTGCATATCACTGTGTATATGTATCTATACATATAGAGAATGCTGTTGCATGTATACATGTGCATAGATATGTGTACCTCCATGTACATGAATTCCCAATAGTGCATTTTGTACACATACGCATAAATATATGAACATATATAATATATTTCTTCTCAGCATCTAATTTCTGCTCTTTTACTTCCAAGAGTCAAACTTTGTGCACACTGCTTATGCAATATAACATTAAAAAAAAAAACCACACTTAATAGACAAATTTACTGACCCAAGCTTAAAACGCCACCAGTAAATCAGGGTTTCTATAAAACCAGACCTTGCAACAAGGAATAGCTATTGTGTGGCCTAGTTTTGTTAATGAAATTGCAGATTATGCCCATCTAGCATCATTAAAGAATCTAACTCGGAGGTTTCCCTCAACTTCCAGACTATGTCTATTCGATGCTTCATGCAACAAGACTTATGGTTTCACAGTAATGAAGACATGGAGCCCCAAACTAACAAAAATACAACTATTGTACCTTGGGATGTGTGTGTGTGTCTATACATATGCATATGTGTGGGTGTGTGCGGGCAGTGTGTATAGAGAGAGAGAGAGAGAGAGACTTAACATAAACTAAAAACCAGCAAAATTTGCAGAAAACAGATCTGGTAATGTATAATAAATTTGAGGCCCTTGAAAGGAAAGACTTCTTCACACACACTGTATTTCAGTTCAACTACTAACTGTATTAATTAAACAAAACCTGTAAGCAGCCCCATGCTCCCATAAAACCAAATAATGTCTGTGATTAAGAAAACCTCAACATCTGAATTTTTTAAATGTCAAAGATTACATTCACTTGATTCTCCAGAAAACCAAACAAAACCAAAAAACCACCACCACAAATAAGTATGAAAAAACCAAAAACAGGGAGAAAAAACAACAAATGTCAAAATAGAGACAGGTAGTGAGAATTCTAGCAATTAAGGGCAACTTACCCTTGTTACCATCTTAAACATAGATAAAAATAAATTAAAAGCAATGTTCATACCTCCATATTGAAGAATATTCCTCTGAATAATAGCATTAGCCTGCAGCAACCATCTATTACAAATGAGAGAAAAACTCGTGGCCAAAACCCTCAGTATAGATAATCAAAATCCATGATAAAATGACATTACCTTGCGTATTCTTCGAAATTTCATTTCATCAGGGTGTTCAACAATATTCCTGAAAGCAAGAACAGTCAATGCACCATCATGAACAAGTTCATGCCAAACTACTATTTAATCGAATTTACTAAATTAAATGCAAAGAGTATACCTTATTATCTTGCACAGGGTTTGCAAGACACCACCAGCATCCGAGTGATTTACTTCAGTTATTAGCTTCCCAACTGCCTTCTGTATACGACCATAAACAGCAGTGACAGGGTCTTTAATTCTCTTTAGCTCCAGGTCATCTGGATCAGGCTCATCTCCCTGCCCCATTGACATTCTCTCTGCAATCACTATCATCTTGTCATCACTGTCTCCTGCTTGAGAATCGTCTGGATCAGGTTCCACATGTATAACATCTAGCTGATTCAAATTTCCAGTGCCCTCCTTTGCTCCAAAGAAATTTGGTCCAACCACACTATGATCTGTCAATGGAACCTTCAAATTGCACAGAACAGATTCTTTATCTGCAGCACTTGTCAAAACTTCCAGATCATCAGGATCTGGCTCAATTGTTATCTGACTTCCACCAGATACCAAATAGGATTCGGATTCCATGGCACCCATGCTCTCACTATCATCAGGATCAGGTTCAGCCTCATTATCATGAATCTCGTGTTCATCAACAAGCTTCATTGAACTGGCTATATTAGAATGGCCATCTTTAGTTTCCCCTTCAGCATGCAAGCTGTCAGGTTCACAACAGTTAGTAAATCCAGAATCATCAGGGTCAGGTTCGTCACGCTTATTTACTGCTGCTGAGACATTTGTACACGCATTTGCAACTCGATGATATGCAGCAGCCACTGCAGACACACGGGCATTAGAAAAATGTGATTCATTGCCTCCAAGTTTTCGTGACAAGCTTACATGACCATCAAACTCATCCTCAGCATGTAGTCCATGTCTGAATCCATTCAGAGTGTAGCCTGTTGATTTTGTCCAATCCAAGGCAACAGCTTCTTTATTCAACTGTCACAGAGAGATTCAAAGTTAACATCATCGGATTGCAGCTAATGTCTAATAACGCAGTCATACCCTGCATTAATAGATAGATAGCTAGATAAGATTTATATATATCATCAGTCTGTAATAACCCAATATTGGTTCACAGTCAAATACAGATACTTTTGTGTATGTGCATGTGAATAATATAAATACATAAGTAAAAACATACACATAAATTATAAACATATGTCATACTTGTTGTGTGTAAATATAAGTCCATACTTACATATGAAAATATGCATATAAATGTGTGTGTGCGAGCGTGTGTTTGAGAGAGAGAGAGACAGAAACAGAGAGAATTACCTGTTTGTCTAAAGCATAAAAATTTGCATCATGTTCAGAGTACACCATATGTGCCTGAAGAGGGAAACAAAGCAAGTGGCAAAAGCAATTGCATGTAAATACCAGCCAACAATGATACAGCATATGTGCATATGAAAAAGCACAACTTGGTACCAATTTCCTAGTTGGAGGAAGGTGATCGATACATAGAACTTACAAGTTCATGCAGGAGAGTCTTCTTAATGCTTTCATATTTCCTAAAACCATTGAGGTCATCAGTTCGAAGTCGCAAAGAAATTTCCTCTCCGTGATTCTGTACATGATTCAAGAATATGAATTTTAAAAACCAAAAAGCAAAGAATACTAATATCAGACTGTTACAAAACTAAGCTTACTAAAATCAAAAGCCACAAGATAACAAACTAATAAAAAATATAAACAAGCATTTGATAGAATTCACAGCATTCTGTTTCTGTATTGATAAGGAAAAAAATATATAATATCTCATTAAAAGAAAGGACAATTTTTAAAAAAAACCAATAAATTTGCCAGTTCTCCCTGCTGTTTTAGTCATATATTTGTGTACTTTTCCATATTCTTTTGATAGAAAAGTAATACATTAGACAGAGTATGTCGATAAAGGTTGAATTTGCAATAACAGTTGCACTTGCAGTACCAGATTTGTCTTCCTGAGAACAGGGTATACTGGACATTAATGCAACAGAAAAGTATAGAGATTCAAATTTTGACCAGTATTATGCAAATTTCGATCTTCAAACTTTTCATGAGATCCTGTTTAATCATAACAAGAAGAAGACTGTCAGTAATGCTATTGAAATAACAAAAAGATTCGGTCAGAGGGGTAGAATAGAAAAAGCTGCCGAGCAGAAGTTGCAAAAAGGGGAAAACTTGGTGTAGGAGTATGATAAAGAGGAAAAGCGACTGTTATTCAGCAGACAGGAGAGTTTTGGGTCAAAACCATCTTGTTTCTGCAGGGAACTGAAGCCCAGACCTCAACAATTTTAATGTTCAGGCACTAGAAAAAAGTTGCCAAGAACCACTGGGCCAAGAATCACTGGGCCTCCTTTTTTCGCCAAGGATTTGTTCAGAGGTTCCATATTGCCAAGATGACAGGCAGCTTTTTAATGATTTTTTTTAACATATGTCGGCACAAGAAATTGATAGAGCTAGAGGAGTGAGGAGAAATGATTGGCTAGATCATTCTAGTCAATGCCTCTATTATTTATATTGAATCCAAGTAAAGGGGTATCAATCCAGCCCCTCCCATTGAGATTCTCTCATATGTCGCAATATCTGCTGTTTGGATTAGATAGTTTGTCCCAAAGCAACTTTCAATAGGCATGGTACGAACCAGGCTGTAAGAATAAGAAGGAAATTGGCATTAGCCAATCCCAAGAAAGGTAGAAAACTAGGGCTTGGGGTTGGGGATAAAGGTCTCAAATTAAAAGGAGAAAGGGATTGTACTTCCTTCAAACCCAAGACAGAGTAGAGCATTAGATGAGCAAAGTGGCTCCCCTAGTCTAGTGCTATAGAATAAGAATAAGTAAGAAAAGTGACTAGGAAAGTGGCAGTGTGGCCAGTTTTGTTCCCCACTCTCAGGGAAGATTTTCTTATACTATACAATAAGTTTCAGTTTTTGGTTCTCAAATCAACTTTTGTTTAGGAAGAATATTCCTGAAACTATGATCTCGATTTGGAAATAGCAGGAATTTGAATCCTAATATGGACTTTGGCGTGTTATATATATATATATATATATTTTTTTTTTTTTTTTTTGGGGGGGGGGGGGGGGGGGGGGGGAGGGGAGGGGAGGGGAGAGGAAAAGATACAGGCAGATTACAAAGCATAAGAACAAAAGCCACTTCACCAGTTGCTTTCATGGACAATGGGACATCTAGAAATGTCTTCTTTTGTTTAGTTTTTTTTTTTTTGGGGGGGGGGGGGGGGGGGGGAAGGTTTGTACAGAGGGGGAAGAAAAATTAGTCATCAAGGATGGATCGGATACAACAATTTCAAACTCAAGTTCAAGAATACCCTGGCTAGTACACTATCATGGGGAATCATAGCATACATTCAACTCTAATATGGAATTCTTTCCAAGTGACTTGAAACTAATCAGGCCTACAACTAGAGAAACGTTGCACTACATGAACAGGCTAATTATTTCATCACCAATAATCACTTCAAGCAGAAATCAACAAGAAATCAGTTTGCGAGCACATTTCTGTAATTTCTCCCGTATCCACAACCTTCTCGTAGTTTCAGCTCGATGGCTTTATGCCATTATTCATTTTGAATGGTGTTGGCAAATTTATTGAAGAGTAGTTTAAATGTATTTTAGGTTCTAAGCTGAATTAACTTCACCAATAACCACAAGTACGCCAACACTACAATGTGATCCTATTAGATTGAAATTTAGAGGGATCAGATGCTGGAAATGTGATTCCTACTTGAATTCCTTTACTTCCAAACTAACCAGCACTTTCTAGCTTAGGAGTTTCAGCTTCATATTCTAAAATTTCCTCAGAAAACAACAACAGAAATGGATATTAACCTAATTTTATTTTAAAAAAAGCTTTGCAAACATAAATGGAGGAAAAATAAAACACTTAATACACAAAAGTAACCAAACCAGATGTTCTCTATTGAAATTCACCTTGTTGAAACCAAGGATGCATTTAGGACTGACTCCAACATAACCAACTGGAGCCATCTCTGACATTATCCCCACCTGCCACCGATGCTTTAGGAAACCAATCAAAGGGAATGAATAAGAGTTGTGAATATCATAATTGTATTTGATGAGCAAAGAAAGCACATCATGATATCAATACCTTATTCATGATTGCAACAATTCCAGGATCTGCAGCAAGCCTATGCATTAATTTCAAAGCCTCCGAAGCAGGAGGACTCAACTGCAGATCAAGAAACAAGGTCAGTAATCAATCACCTCTACTATCTCTTTCTATTTTTTCCCCTTCCCCACCTCCCTACATTTCATATCACCATTCAAAATTTGTGTTTTGAAACATTATACTCCATATGATTTTTGATATCAGAAACTTTTGACTAGCAGTACCCCAAGAGATTAACACTAGGCTTGCATATTCAACACCCACCAAACAATATCCATGATTTAAGCATTCAAGTGATATGGTATTGTTATTCACCATTTCAATCATAGGTAATCTAGACTTAATTCTGCATTTATAAATGAAAAGAAAAGAGGGAACAAGAAGAGCAAAAGCAAATGGATCTAACAAGGTTCATAGTACCTCAATTCCTGGAATACTAAGTGTGTGGAACTCAGAGAATATGTAAGTCCCTTGTGGAAGTCTTACAAATGAATTGTGTCCATCAAGAGTTCGCTGCCTCATTCTTTTCTCCTCTTCATCAAATCCAGCTATTCGAGGGTCTTTCTTTGCATTTTCTAGAACCTCTTCCACTTCATTTTCAGGCACTCCCATCATCCTTATAGGTTTTCCCTGAGGGAGATCAGATCTAACCATTAAAAGATATAATAAATTTGAACCGTATGCTTTCATGTACACTCATTTTGCAAGGAATATTTTTCTTTTGCTAAACAACAGGGCCAAGGTTATTTCCATACTTCAAGGAAACCTGAAGGTTTATGATGCAGTCAACAAAGAGCTCCACAAATCTAAAAATGAAAGCCTTTTTATTTTCCTCAAGCTTAAACTAGGAACAGGAACAGTGTCCTTTATATAACTTCATTGTAGTTCTGTTTTCTCAGTTTTACTAATTATACTATTTAGGTCTTTTAGTCATGGCTGGAAATTTCCAGAATTCCAGAATTGTGTCATTGAGTCTTTATTACGTTAGGTAAGTAGTTGGAGTCTCTGTCAGAAAGCAACTTCCTAAAAGTTCTACAGTTCTACATCTAGTTAGCTTTCCTATTTAGGATATGGAAATAGGAGAAGCTTTAGAAAGCTTTCGTTATACAACGTTATTATTTACAGAGAATTTGATGAACAAAGATTGAGTTTTAGTTTCTTAGTTTTTCCCCCCCAAAGATTACTGTCCATGGATATTGTTCACAATCCCCTCACTCTTCCATTCGTGCTAGTATGCAAGGTCGTAAACATCTTGTCCTACATTAGTTTAGCTCGTGACAGCTGAGATATTATTTAACCAAAAGACAAGGCACATTCAGTGGACTAATAATATCAAGAATTATCTGAAACCTGAAACTGCACATTCAGGAAACCTAAATTTATTTTCATTCATCTAATATTTGTTTATTTTAGATCTAATGAAATGATGAAGTAATTTGCAAAAGTAGAATTAGATAAACTCCTATTTACCAAGAAAACAGGAGAAAATTTAGTTTCCACACCTCAATAGCAGATGCAGCTTCCAATGAGAGATAAGAGTGCTCATCTGAGAAAGGGTATAGCATTTTAGAACCTTTATTGGTAGGAACAATCAGCCGCAATGTATCAACTTTGACATTGGTGAGTTGTTGTAATTTGTCCCCCAACTCTTTTAGATTAGCACCATGTTTCATCTCAAGGATAAATTTCTTCCCCCTCCATGTAACTGATAACTGCTTCTCAGGTGGCTGCATCATCTGCTTTGTGAAAAAATTATTGCTTTCAAAAATACTTTACCAAACAAATTACATTTTTATATTTTAAGACATTCAGAGCTAAGAAAGAAACAAGAAATGGCTAGGGTGATAGCTAGAAACTGCAACTCCAAAAAAATATAATATTAAGGGCCGAAAACTCATACCCATATACTTGTCCAACAAAACCAATAGCATTGACTAACAATATGACCCAGGAGTTTCATATACAAGTCAAGTTAGTGATACTCAAAGTGAAATAGAGCTCCATAAGAAAACTACTCGAGCTTAGAACATATAAAGTGCAATGGCTGACTAAAGGGGGTTTTCCTGTATAAAGATGTCAGCAAATAAAAGTTCAATCTTCAATATGTTTGCTCTACACTGTGGCATTGCAGTTGTTGAACCATACAATATCATCAGCAAGCTTTTAAAAAGGATACAAGCACTCTTGGCAACCAATTAAAGGCAAGTTTTCCCATCTTTCATATGCATTTATCTTTCACACCCTAAAGCTGATATCAGCTCACCATTTTGAGTTCTCCATACTCCATACATTCCCCTGTTACGACCTAACAAAGGTAAAATCCCTTTTCTGTTCCCGTACCTTCAAAAGTATCAACATTTAGGTAGAAAACTTCTTTCTCAATATGAAACAAATAACCACTGCTCCTACCAATTCTGTAGACAACTCATCTAGTCTTACCAGTACTTTCATTAAACAATACGTGAATCTGATTGCTTTCCCGTGACAGGTGATGATACTTAGACATGTAAAAGATGCATCTTATTCGCCTCGAGTGAGCTCCCCCTACAAGTTTGTACTTTGTACAAAAATGACTTTTACAACAAATAGCTCAAAATTAAGCCCTCGTTATCAATTAATACCTCTCTATGGCACCTATCTCGCTAAGTTACCTCTTTATTTTCCCCGTACGAGAGCAAATAGACGAACAAAATATCCCCAAATCGGAAAAAATTCTAACAGTCAGTTCTAGTAATACCATATCTTCTTGAACAAGAAATCAACAACAGCAGGCCTCAAAATCGTAAAACTTTTCTTTCTCCACTAAATTTACAATTACAATTCAACAGATGATGGAAAGATAAATTTTTTGTCCAATTCCTTGTTTCAAATGCTCCTGAACTCATCAATCAATTATGACTATTGACTACTTAAAACCACAACTTCAAAAAAATACAAGTAGGAATTGAATTCGAGAAAACTTCTATAATCAGGGTCCTTAAAACCTCAATTTCACAGCTAAAATTATCAGTAAGTCATAAGATAATCAGAATATCATAATTGAATAGAATCAGGATCATTGAATTTCAGGAAAATTTACCTCGAATTAAGCAGTTTTGATTTCGCCGGGGAACGGAATTTTATTTGACTTTTGTTTTATTGTCCCTTTTTCCCTGAGAGAGTATATGCTTGCAGCTTGCTTGCTCGGAATATTAATCAGACGACTGACAGATTACAAAACGCCCTTGTATTTATAGCATCCCGGAAGAGGTAGCGTAATCAGATAGGCGTACCTGCATATTGTACGTATGGACTGACGTAAGCACAGAGACGGAAACTTCTACCCACTAATGACTAATGTGTAAGATTTTGTTGGAAAAAATTGAAATTTGAAATCTAACGTCTGAATTCATTAAAATATTTAATATTAAATATCACATATTTGAGTGCATATTATATTAAATAATAGATAAATAATTTATCATATATTTTTTAGAGTAAGTTTTGACTAAAAAATTTAATGTCATTTAATTAATTTATACGTTTTATTTTTTATTATCAAACGCGTCTAAACATATTAAAATTTAAATTTATTAATTTTAAGTGTTAAATTAGATTATCAAATAGTACTGATCCTAATGAAGTGGTCTCTGTATTAATCATGGCCAAATAAAGGCAAATATTTTAGTGTAAAATGGATAGATGCTTAGTACATGATCGGTCTTAGTAGTTCTTGGGGAATTTCGTTTTTGGCGAATTGAGTATTATTGTCATTTGTTTACTTATTTGGTTTGTAATCTTATTCCGATTGTGGCTTAGGATTTTTGCAAGTTTTTGATACTATCAATAAATAATGCATTCACATGAAATGTTCATGTTTATACAAATATTAAAAAGAAATAATTTTAGAAACCTTCCTTGAGATTTTTTATAATATCACTCCGTTATCCTAAGGTTTTTAAAATCTCACATTTTAACAACTCCCTTATCACAGTGATTAAAAAGCTACCTCCCTTATCTCACTTTTTAATCTCACTTAAAAAGAAATGTTACAAGAAAAATCTCACTTACCTCCCTTACAAGAAAATCACTCAGCTCTCCTCAGGTTTCTAAAATCTCACTTTAAAATCTCCAAAGGTTTTTTATAATATCACTCAGTTCTCCTAAAGTTTTTTATAATTTTTTGTAACATTTTAATCCCTTTGGAGGAAATATAAAAAAAATAAAACTTTTATTCCAATATTATCCTTATGTTATCCTACTTATAGAATTTATAACCAAAAAAAAATAAGATAAGGTTAAATTTTTATAAGGTGTAAATTTCTTGACGTAAACTATTTTATTTCAGTTGTATTAGAATAAAGCAAAATTTACACATTGAAAAATTCACACATATGAAGAGATTATTTTAGTTTTTAATACAACTTAAACTACACCATGAATTAAAACATATTTCTCCAAAAAAAAAATATCTTTACTTCCTCAATTTTAACTGTGCATGAAATTTTTTAAAGCGTTGATTACTCTTCAAAAGCCTCCTAAGTGGTTGATCTTGATTAGATTTAATTTATCCACATCCTTTGCTATCCAACATGACTTCAATGTAAAGAAATATGGACCATCATTAGCTAGCAATTTGTATTTTTAATTTACATTTTTTGCTATTAAAATTTTATTTTGTTTTGGCTTTTTGATTAAATAGTTATTAAGAGCAAGGGTAATGTTGTTAATTTATGACCTTTGATAGGAATATTTAGTCTTGTCAATTGGACAAGGGAGGTAAGTGAAAATTTAAAAACTTAAGGAAAGCTGAGTGATATTATGACAAACCTCAAGGAGCTTTCTGAAATTATCCCATACAAAAAATATGGCGATACTAAATACATTAAAAAATATGCTCACCCAATTTGTATTCAGTCAAAAATGAAATAATAACCAATAGATATATTAGCATCAACAATAGTAGGCATGGAGCAACGGTTCGTTGAATAGTTTACGGCAATATTTTTAGAGCCAGTAATCTTAGCGTTCTTTCTACACATTCTTGCATTTCACCAATCCCGATTCCATAGGACCGCCTTCTGAACGCGGGGCACGCATGTGATCGGCGGAGTTAACTGCTGATGTTCAAGGTCCACCTGATGCATATGTAACGGACGAGTTTGCTAGCACAGAAGCTTGAACCTGTGCCGTTTGTTTGCACCGTCTGTTAGTCTTCATGCGTGAATAGCTAACAGTGGGAGTATTTTTATTTCATTATTTTTCTCTTCTCTATTGAGGCAAGGTATAATGGGAACAGTGACGGAGCCAGGATTTTTTTTTAGGGGGGGCCAAAATTTTCACCTAATAAAATTATCTTAATATATTATGTTCAAAATAATTTTCTTCTATTTTAAATATATGACATCTAAAAATATCAAATATTAAATTTAATTATAAAGGTACGTCTATTCATAAATATGCGATACAGTCATAAAAAAAATTAACAAAAAAGATAACCTTTGATTAAATATTTTATAACATCACAAACCATCCAATTTGCACATTATAAGAAGTTGCTCTCCAATATGTCACCTATGCAATATATATATATATATATATATATATATATATATATATATATAACCATGTAATATAAATGTAACTATTTTCAATTGAAAAAAGATAAAAGTTATGTTAACATACTTTGAAATTTCAACATCTTTTTTTAGAAGTAAATTGAGTTCTACGCTCTTTCATAGAACTAAATTCATCTATGATTGAATCACTGCTAAATTTTTCAGCAACTTCCTTTTCTATATACACAATTAGACAATCATTGAAGAAATTATCTTCCATATTGTTTTGGAGCTTTGTCTTGATTATTTTCATAATTGAAAATGCCCGCTCTGTAGTTGTAATTGATACAGAAAAAGTAAGAACAAGTCTAATCAATCTATTAATAAAAGGATATATCACTAATTTTCTTGTTTTCACCAAATCTTGACATAACTCATTAATATAATTCTTACAATTCAGGATGATTTGGAATGTCGAGCTCAAAATGTTGAAGTTCTATTCTTAGATGTACTAGTTCTTACTCTATAAAATCATTCGGATAGAACTTCTCTGCAAGTTTACAAATATCATCAATCTTGAATAGTATAAATCCATTTCTAGGATCTAAAGCAGTAATCAAAACAAACAATTCCACGATATAATCATTAAACCTGCTATGTAACTTTTGCAATTGATAATCAATTGTTGCAAGAAATATATCCACTCGATAATAATGCTTCACACTAATCTCATCATGATTACTTCGAGATTTACCACATCTTGCAATATATTGAGCATTCATACATGGGATGTCAATTTGATGTTGCTTACAAAATAATTTAACTTTCACTAAGAAATCATCCCATCCCGAATCTCGAAAATTCTTCAGTAGCTTTGTTGTGCTTGAGACAAGATGCATTGCATTCAAAATATCTTGAGATTTACGTTGCAATGCTATACAAAGAAGATGAGTAACTTCCATAATGTCTTTCATAAGATGCAAAGTGAAAACAAACGTTGAGAGTATGGATCTCCATCTACTGCAATGTTACTTAAAACCACACAAGTAGCATTGAACATTTTCAGTAAACTAGAAATAGAATCCAAATGAGAACCCAAACGAGTATCTCCAACTCATTTTAAAGTGCCAATTTGATTAATCCCCCTCCCAGTTTCAAGTTCATCATTAGCAATCTTAGTAGCAACTTCAATCGCTTGAACCTTCTTTAATTCGTCATTACGTTTGCTAGATGCAGTAACAATGTTGATAATGAAAACTAAATTGGAGAAGAATTGGTGAACAGAAGCTACTTCTCTAGAAGCTGCAAATAAAGCAAGTTGAAACCTATGAGCCAAACAATGAATGTAATAGGCAAATGGACATTTATGTCAAATTAAAAGCTTGCAAGCCATTCCATTCAAAAATGACTAATTCATATATATATATATATATATATATATATATATATATATATATATCAACTCTCATAATATAAACTAAAATTGTAAAAATTTTGGGGGGGGGGCCAATTTTATTTTACACATATATTTACATATTATGAATTAAAATTCTCAAAACTTAGGGGGGGCCATGCCCCCCTCTGCCCCCCTTGGCTCCATCATTGAATGGGAAGAGGGAAAATAAATTATAGGTGTTACCAAAAATTATTAAGCACTGAAAGGAAATGAAAGACCAATCAGCTGCAGAAAATAATAATGAGAAATACATACCAGAATAGCAGAATTACCAGAGAATGAAGAGACAAAGAAGGGCTTACGATGATGATGATGAATTTGGGGCTACTCTATTCTTATGGCACGACACCATAGAGAAGAGAAGAGAAGGTTTTCGTCATTTCTTTTATTTGGTTTTTATTTATTTTTTAGGTAAATGGATATATATGATTTTTGTGGATAATCCATGTAAGTCCATTTATATGCTATATTTAACCAACTTTGTTTCAAAGGCTAAAAATTTTTCTGAAAGAAGAGGTAAGACAAGTTCTGTGGAAAGATGATGCAAAGCTGGGAGCCTTTGTGCTGGCAGAGAGCCAAAAAGAGATGAAGGGGGAGAGTTCATTGAGAGTTCCACAATGCTCCTACATACTTCGAACATGTACAATTCTTCCCCATCAAAACATGTCCAAACATCATAGCAGTGATGATACAAGAAATACATGACCAATTATACATACCAAATACAGCTAAAGGGTACATGCCCATTGAACTTATTGAGGCCAACTTGTCAAAAATTTCGTTAGCTCTACAGTATTATTGATTGAAGTGCAAAGGTTAGTTCATTTTACACTCTCCTAAAGACGAATTTCTATTTTTATATTCGAATTAGTCTCTCCAAGTCTAAGTACTGATTTAAGTAGCCTATTGTCTATTTGAATTTGTAAAAGGTAATTGGACACTTCCTTCAGGGTATATTCGAGGAAATTAAATATTACTGCTCCAACAAGACCAAGAACTTTAGCCATTATACATTGATGCTCCAACGAGAATTCATCTGCCATCCGGAACTTGCTCAATTTTTAGAATGAACATTTGGTGCTGTCTGCGGGAATTGAACCCGTGACCACGCAATAGGTTCAGGAACAGATTAAAGGAAAAATGAACTCCAAGTAGTGAATTCAAGAAATCCTACTCGAGCCTCCAAGTCAAGTATACTCTTTTGTCGTAAACATGAACTCAAAGTAATAGGTTTAAGAAATCCTGCTTGGGCATCTGAGTTGAGTATACTCTTTCCATGGTGAAAATGAATTAAAATAATGAGTTCAAAAAATCCTACTCGAGACTTTGGATTGAGTATAGTCTTCTAAAGATAAGAAGGAACTCAACGTAAAAAAAAAAAAAATTAAAAATTAAATCTTGCTCGAGCTTCCAGATAAAGCCTACTCTTCTAAGGTCAAAAGCAAACTCAAGTTACTGAGTTTAAAAAACCAAACTTTAAGACTAAGAGCCATCTAGTGAAAATGAGCTCGAAATGGTGAGTACTATTAACCTCACACTCGAGCAGCTCTCTAATCCCGCTCAAGTTCCTAGGAATAACGAGCTTTTAAAGATATTGTTGGAGTATTTTAATAAAATAGTTATATTCTCAATTAAATGTGTAAGTTACAAGGAGAATAAATTGGTAAATGTTTTCAAATTTATTGGTGTTTGAATGATTTTTGATTGAAGATTTATTATATCAAATTATAGCTTTTCAATTATAATAAATTTTGTAACTTACAATACAAATTAGAATGTCTTGAATAGCCAATAATTTTCAGCATTTACTTAGCATATTATTAGTGTATGTTTTGTTTGACTAATTTTTCTTCACCTATAAATATGTATAGTTGAGATAGAAAAAGATGCTACAACAACAACTTATATTTTGTGAGTTACAGTTTATAGGAGAAAAACTATCTATTCATTTATTATTTTCTATCTCATAGATTGGTAAGAAAAATCGGTGTTGGTGAAGTATACTCTCTTAGTATACTCTTAGTTGTGCAGACTAATGAGAGTGACAGCAAGTGTGGTTGGATTGTTGTATCTTGGGGATGACAAGCCAGAGATTCTACTGCACCGGAGTTGATTCTTCAGCAGAGGATTGAATCACCTTAAAGAAATCAAAATATCCGTATTTCAACCCTCCACATTTGTTCATGATTATATTATTATTTTAACTATTTTATTATAGTTAATTTTATAATTATTAAAATTATTATTATAACTATTGTTGATTTTGTTATTTAACATTTGTATTTTTATTCTAGCGGAACAATTATGAAGTTGGAGAAGGTAAAGGAGACAAGCGGTATTTTGGATAAATCCAACTTAATAGGGGCCTAGGGGGGCAACAGAGTTGAATTTCAATATGATGACCAGATGATTATCTACTCAAAAAAAGAAAAAGAAAAAAAGAAGTCAAGTGGGGGACAAAATGTAGAGGAAGGAATTTTTATTGGAGATAGTAAAAAATATTTCGTTTTGAAAAGCATTCTCGTGGTTCGCCCTGGGGCGTGCCTTGAGGCAGGCGTATGCAAAATGCCCTGGGGCTATGGAAGGAGGCGATAGTGTTGTGTACGCCTCAATTGAGTAGAAAGTTTATGCCTGAGAAAGAGGGAGACTTACTCAAAGTAGGAACCAACCGCAAAAGATTTATGAGTAGAAAGAACGCAAACCCAGCTGAGAAGGAGGACAATGGGAGAACGCAAAAACGGACCTTCAGTCAAAATTCAAAACTCACAGGAAAATAAAGAAACATCGAATATTGAGACACGAGACTTCTTTTAGTTCCTTTGACTTCAACTTGTATGCGGCAATTAGAAGACTTTTTTGGAGTGAAGCTAGTTTTGAACCCATTTTGACTAATGTAGACTAATGTAGGCTTAGATGAGTGTTTTCTGTTTGTATTTTTTCAGGGTATATATCTCTACTAGTAATCTAAGCCATTGTAGTGGTTATTCACAAGTTAGGTAATTATAAAATTTTGAAAATTTTCTTTATCTTACCCAATTCTTTATTATATTTATATGCGTTTTTGTAATATTGTTTATATTTTTTATACTTTTTATATATTAAAAAAATTCAAATTTTATGAGACTTACAGCCTAAGTCTCGGGGCTTTTGCCCCATTTGGATGGACATAAAATGCTCCGCCCAACGTTCTCGCATTTTAAAACATTCTAAAAATACAACATGGTAGAGCTGGTACATGAGGAGGCCTTAGCTCAAAGCCTTCATAGACAAAAGCATCTACATCTATATTATGAAGCTAGTAAAAGAACTAGTGCTGCCACTGTAATTACTAAGTCAAAGAAAGTGCTTCGACAGAAAAACACTCTTGTTCGAAGCCTTCTAAGTATCAGGTGCTAAAATAACTAAGTATCATTTCTAGGGGCATTGGTCGTCTCAGCTGCATTAGCACCTCTAGCAATCATGGTTCGTCATTGCGGGTCTCGGTCGCGTCGCGGTTTTGGTTGATCCACATCCATCGCGGCATATTGATTGAATATCGAGTGATATGCATATTATAGCATATGAAAGTTTTCAAAAATTTTGAAAAAATTATTAAAATTAGAAAATATCAAAAAATGCACAATTTTAAAAAAATATCTGAGTCGACTCTGAATTGACTCGAATATATCGGTTGATATCATGCATCACGGATTCGAATCGGCCAATATCGGCCGAGTCAGAACGAATCGTCGCGAATATAGTAATATCCACGATCTAGAGACTAGTATCGTACCGGTCCCCTCCGTTCCGGTTACAACTCGACCAATACGTATCGGTATTGACCGATATTGCGAACCATGGTAGCAACAGTGTCAATACTCAAGAGTAGGAGGATCTCTCTCCAACACCAGCAAATCCAATGCCACCATCGTCCTCTGCTCCTCTAGCTGGCTCAGCTTGAAAAGGGGTATCTTCATTGTCATCTACAATCTCAATCATGCCTAAGTTTAAGTGTGGGTAGACATGCTTGGCCTTAGCAGTATAGCTTCATCAAAACCAATGTGTAATATTGGACTCTGCTGTATCGCACCATGTCTTTGAACTCCTTTGTTTTCTTGAAGTCCTTCACAGCTTTCTCCATTAAGCCTTTTAACTCCTCGGAGCTCTCAAATTCTTTCATGGCTTTCTTATCAGCTTTCATATCCAGATGTTTTAGCTCTTTGTTCGTTGAAACTTTAGCCATCTCCAAGGTTGCCTGTATCTTGCTTTGCTCTGCACGAGCTTCAATAACTTGCTCAACTGCTTCAGTTTTTTCCTTCGCAAGCTCCTTTATATGAGCTTTCAAATTATCCTCGATGGCTTGAAGGTACAGCTAAAGCAAGAATGATGTTGAAAATTCCTTTACGGCTGGAGCAAGAATGATGCTGCTGCTTCCTTGTAATTTTTGAGAAGACACAAGATTTGATCTCACAGGTGGATTAGGCTTACATTTGTAGTTCTGGTTTCAGCCCAAGTCAATGCAAGTTCACGTGACGTGGACACTCGAGTCTATTTATTCAAGTACTTTTTTTTTTTTTTTTCCGAAACGATAAGTACTATTTATTCAAGTACTTGCTAGAGCAACTGCAAATTATTAACATTCGAGTCTTTCTCCTGGCTTTAGTAGTACTAGTTTAGGTGTGTACTTGCGTTGCACGTCACAAGTATTATTATTTCTTTTGATGCTTAGAAAACAATCAATTGATGTAAATGTGTAAATTTAGTTTGTTGCACTAATCAACATTTATGTGTGTCCAAACATATTAATAAATGGCTAAAATCGTGCTACATTAGTACGAAGTAGGCCCTCTTTTTCTATCTTGTTTTAGCACGCAAGTTTTTTTTTTTTCATAATTTGTTTTCTTACACGTAAAATTGTCATTGCTATTGCAATATATCTTACACAAGAACTTGATTTTATTTCTTCTACATAACTCTCTAGATTTTTTTAATCTTGTGGATAAAATAAGCACGATAAAAGCCATTACAAATATTACAATATTAAAAAAGTTATTGTGTTTGGTTGGAGAAAATTACCCGTCATGGAATTTTTCTAAACAAAGTCTGTATCCATTTTTTTAAAACTCAAATACATAATAATTACTTCTAAGAAAATTTTTCCTTTCCTATTTTTGTTTCTAAAAGTCATCGTAGCAAAGAAATATTATCTATTTTTGTTTAATTATTTTCTAATAAGTAATTACTAATATTTCTTTTCCAAAGTAATTCTTTGATAAGGGAAATTATTTCTTCCTAAAATCAACTTCAAAATTTATCTTATTCGTGCCAAAATTCACACATATAAAATAAATTTAAAAAATGTTAGAAACTTTCGTAGGATCTATGGGGTGGCCCATACTTAGTAGGATACTCAGAGGCGTGCAAGCATATCATAGTATGAGCAACTTTCTAGCATCAACCTAACTTATCAAAGATAATTTAGGCACCAAAAGAGATTTAGAATTATGTTCAAACTATAGGTTTAGAGTTCAAATCTCACACCATATAGTTAAAAAACTCCAGAAGTGTCTATATGAGCGTTTCCTCTAACTCCTGATATAATCCGATTGGGAGCTCTCTTCCCTTTAGACTATCATTATATATATATATATATATATATATATATATATATAGCTATTGCTCACAGATGAAAAAAATATACTCCCTCCATCCCATTTTATATATTATGATCAATTTTACACACAATTTAAGAAAAGTAAAATTTGATCAAGAAACATAAATTACCAAAGAATGCTTTTCCATTATTTCCCCTGAATTAAATTTCAACATTTTGTTAGTTGGGTTTGAAATTTTAAAGAACCCACAACTACCCAAATCAAAGATTATTTGTAGGGAAAATCGTTCAAAAAGTCTCTCACATTTTGTACAATAACTTTTTTCGTCCCTTACTTTTAAAAGTATATTTTTACGTCCCTTACAAATTCACATTAGTCAAATTTGGTCCCTACCTAGGTTTTCGACTAGTTTTTGGTCGAAATTCATCACGTGCCTTGCAGATGATCATTTTTTAGAGGCAAAATTGCCAAATTAAAATTTACATAATCCGATTTATAGTTCCTTACATTTCACCAAATGAATTGTTTCATCCCTCATATTTCACAAAATTAATCTCTCACATTTCACAAAATGAATTTTTTCATCCCTCATTGACCATGTATACAAATAGTTTTTTTTTAAATCCATGTATATACTTATTTGATTTCACCTGAACAGTACGAATAGTATGTATTATATTTCTATTTGATTTCACTTAAATAGACTAATTGTAATTGTATACATGCTATTCAATAGATATATATATATATATATATATGGGTTTAAATCTAACAATTTTATTTTAAACCCATATATATTTATTTATTTAAATCTTACAATTTTACCATGTGAATCTATTCAATATTTGTAGCCTTTCTCTTTTGGTAATAATTCATTTATTGAGTTGTGTAATAAGGCCATCTAATTAATCGGTTCTAATTCAAATTCTATAATCATGCTAACAAATTATAGTTTAAATCTGAAATTTTTACTCGCCACCTTTAAGACTGACAGTTGAATTTTCTACCTTATGTTGTCTTAAAATTTGAAAGCGTCAATTACTTACTTCTTTTTGTCATACTTTTCCTTTATTTATTTTTTCTATCCAAATTTAATTTGATATAAACACTTGATAATGTTTAGGATTAAATGTCTTCTTTATTTTCAATTTTTGAGTAAAACAAAATGAACATGAGTGAAAATCTTACAAAATTTTTAAATCCCTGTATATATCTATTTAATTTCATCTGAACAATACGTTCAAGCGAAATCAAATAGAAATATATTATGTACTATTCATATTATTTATACTATTCATATATTACGTCGGAGCATATCTTTTTGGAGGGACAAATTGTGACGGAGGTGTGGAAGTTTTTTTACTAGCATGTGTGGCCTCAAGGATGAAGGGTCATCACTGCGGGCTCGGGTAGTGGCTTGGTGGATGTTGGTTCCGAGGACAGAGACGAAGCGCCTGATCTTCACGATGTTGCCTAGTTTTATTTGTAGGCACATTTGGAGGGCAAGGAACAAAGTAATGTTTGAAGGGGTTCGGATGTGCCCGGCTACTATCCGCCAAGCCATTATTTCTGACATTACGTCAGGGATGGAAATTCACTTTAATCAGCGGCTTGGAGTGGTCACATTCTCCCAGCTGTATGACTAGTTTGGTCACCAAGCTAGCGGCGTTAGATACCAGATTGTGCGGTGGAAGGCAAAGGAGATGGGGGGTCTAATGCTGAATATGGATGGGTGTTCCAAGGGCAATCCAGGTTGGAGTGGTGGGGGAGGGGTCTTGCGTGATTCTTCAAGCAAGCCTATATTGGCTTACTCAGCGTTCTTTGGGAGGAGATCAAGTTTGCATGCGGAAGCTTTGGCAATGTTCATTGGACTTCGGATGTGTATAGAGAAGGGATTCGTCAATGTCGAGATTCAATCGGACTCTCAAGTATTGGTGGGAATTCTTCAACGACGCTTTCGGTGCCCGTGGCAGATTCGTCGCAAGATAGAGCAGCTCTGGAAACTGGAGGAAAATGTGGCGAGGTTCTCTCATTGTTTCAGAGAGGCTAACTGTGTGGCGGATATATTGGCTAATGTGGGTGTTTCTCACCAGCAGCATTCTTGTATTATCTATGATCATATAAACTTGTTCCCAAAACTGGCAAGGGGGGAGATTCGACTAGATAGGCTAAGCATGTCATCTGTTAGGAGGATAAAAAGGGAAGAGAAGGCGGTAGTGTGTGTTGGGAAATTCCGTACTCCTGGTTTATTTTCTCGTCAATAAAGATCAAGTAATTTAAAAAAAAAAAGTATCTGAAAAAAAAAGATCAATGAGAGATGAAAAATTTTATTTTGTAAAATATGAAGGATGAAAAAATTTATTTTATGAAATTTGAGGGACAAAACAATTTATTTTGTGAAATGTGAGGAACAAAAAAATCATTTTGTGAAATGTGAGGGACTATGGATCGGATTATGTAAATTATGCCCTTAAAAAATGATCACATGCAAGGCACGTGGTGGATTCCAACCAAAAACTAGTCGAAACCTAGATAGGGACTAAATTTGACCAATGTGAATTTGTAAGGGACGTAAAAGTACACCTTTAAAAGTGAGAAACGAAAAAAGTTATTTTGTAAAATGTGAAAAACGTTTTGAACTATTTTTCCTTATTTGTAGCATGATTTATTAGAAGAGGATGACTTAAATGCTTCTCCTTGAAAATTGTATTAAGGGCACAATAGAAAAGTTGTACTTCATTTATTTCTATTTTAAGCCATGGCAAATATTTGGAACGAATCAAAATAGAAACTAAAATATATAAAAAAGCAAAAAAAAAAAACTGAATGGCTGTCAAACTGTATGGTTGGTTGACTTTTAGTCCTTCAACCATTAAGTGCATACTTTGCCCCTCGAATTTGTAGAAGGGAATAGTTCACCCTTTTGGCCAGAGATAATTTCAGAAACCTTCCCTAAGATTTTTTATAATATCACTTAGCACTTTTAAAGATTCAAAAATATCACTCAACTCCCATATTAGTGAGATGGGACCATTAATCACTATCATAACACATGAATTGACAAAATTATCTTTAGTACTTTAATAATTTTTAGGCAAAGCATTATAGAAAATAAAAGTTTTAGGCAAAACATTTATATATTATATTCTAGTCAAGTTGGTAGAAAAATTCAATATAAGACAACACAAAAGGATAGAATTGGAAGAAAAATATATATCTCTCATGAAATGACTATTATATGAATATTTTAATGATACAAGGTGAAATTGTTACAAAATGTATGATTTTAGGGAAGGTTAGTAATATTTTTAAAACTTTAGAGATTCCAAGTAATATTAACATAAATCTCGAGGAGGTTTCTAAAATTATATTTAGCCAAAATGGTGGAAAATATACCTTTTTACATGTTCAAGGAGTAAAAATATGCACTTAATAGTTGGGGGCTAAAAGTCAACTAATTCAATAGTTTGAGGGCCATCCAAATTTTTTGCCCTATATAACGGAGGGAGTAATAAAAGTAAGCTTCCTAGCATCCAAGATCTTTGGCTTCCCTTTGTCCACAATGTTATATATTGAAAATAGATGAATTTCATACTCTCATTTAATTTGGCTTTTTTTTTCAATTTTTGTTTGATTTCTTTCTTTCGCTTATTATTGGCACTTGTTTCTTTCATGTATATAGTCAGGAGTCTTTTTCTTTTTCTCAAGAGTTGACAAAAACATTTTCATGCGCTAAGTAACTATGTTTCATTTTACTATTCATGTTTAGAATCTAAGTTTATCCCACTAAAGTTTCTTTCCTGTTCCTCGCTAATTTTTTAACTCATTCCTCAAATTCTATTCAAGATGGAATTTTATTTTAATAAGTTGGTGTTAGAAGCGTAAAACTTAATAGTACATGAGTTACGTCTAAATGAATTAAAAAGCTCCTTCCTAAAGAAATATTATATGTTATGGTTCATATAATGTTGTATTCTAGTAATATCAAGTTAGAATTATTTCTTGCCCCTTGCATTTGGAACCTTGACATAAATTAACTTGATGCAAAAGCAAAAAAAAAAAAAAAAAAAAAAAAAAAAGGTGCATCGCTATGAAATTAAAACTCTAGTTCCCTTCTCATTCATATTTAATGTTCTATACCCTTAAACTAGAGAATAGGTATATATCTTTTCTTCAATTTTTTATGACCAAAATATTAGCTTTTCGAATAAGAGTGTGAGATTTTTCTGTGTGAGTCAGATCAAGGACATAGTAAAAGTAAAGTGTGATATTTTTCCTTAAGATTCCAAAACTAAATGCATAAGAATAACTCTTCAAATTTGATTTTTTTAATTTCTAGATGCTATCCCAAGGAAGGTTTTGGTTCAATCTTGATTTAGTTTCAAAAATCATCTTGAAGTAATTTTAACCTGCATTGGACTCTATTGAAGAGAAATTTTACCACAAATATTTCAAAATAAAACAAAACCTTGAGTTGTCATTATTTACATAGCCCCCAAACCATATATCCTTTGAACACTTTCAGTGACAATGTATAGACTAATTGGTTCTAAAGATTTTGTTATATATTTGTATTGTACTTAATATCACGATGTTTATAAATGTATGTCTAATATTATTTTTCTGTACAAAGATTATGTCCATCAATAATAATGAAAGATTCATTACTATTTTTTTTTTGTTTTCTTGGTTATTTCACTTCTGTTTTGTAGAAAAACACTAGCGTAACTTCATTCCGAATTTAGTTCTATTCCATAAGGAAATTAAGTGCAATACAAAATCAGAAATACTTTCAATAATGTTAGAAGGGGCATTCTAATTTTGAGAGAAAACAAATTTTTTTGGAGTAAGAGATAAGAAATTTGGGAGGGCAAAGAAATATATATTGTTTTATGGGAAAAAACACATTTCTAGTAATTTTTTTTCCATAAGTAAACTTACTTAGAATTATCCTAAGATAGAACCTCAAGCTCGTATTACTTCGATTTGAGATTTCTTTTCAAGAATTGAGTTCCATTGAAGAAAAACTTCATCATGCGTTTTTTAACACTGTTTTCATTATCCTACATAGTTTTCTCACAGGTTAGCAAGAAATTGGAATAAAATATTGGCAACTTACTTTAATTTTTCTTTCTTTTTTTTTTTTATTGGGGGTAGGATGTTGTTTGTTTTAGTTTTCTTGTTCAATCGTATCTTTTCCTATCTTGCACTGAGATATTCATCCTTCTAATGAAGGAATTCTATCCTATGAGAAATTTTGATTTCCCATTGTAATTTTTATGATAGTCTAAGACTTGTTTTATGTGCTGTTTTAGTCTCAGAAGAGTGTTTTACATAAATACCCTCAATATTTATAAAAATGCAATTCAGCTTTGGAGAATAATATTATCACTAAGTTTTGTAATAAGTATAATAAAGAGGTTTGTTATTGAACTATACTTGTACCAGCAGATTGGTGGATCATAAACTTTTGCCCCATCAAGAAAAATCCCAAAGTTTTTAATTAATTAAAAGCAACTTTTTTTTTTTATCCTCTAACCGCCTCCCACATCCTTTTCACCCCCAACTACCAGTCACACGATTAAAACTCTGAATCTGATGGCGGAGAAGATTCTAAAAGTCCTTACCTAATAGTAAAATATTACTATTAAAACTTGATTCCATTACATCCTTACTAATTAATTAAAAGCAATTTTTTTATCCCATCAAGAAAAATCTCAAAGTTTTTAATTAATTAAAAGCAACTTTTTTTTTATCCTCTAACCGCTTCCCACATCCTTTTCACCCCCCAACTACCAGTCACACGATTAAAACTCTGAATCTGATGTTAGAGCAGATTGTAAAAGTCATTACCTAATAGTAAAATATTACTATTAAAACTCGATTCGAATACATCCTTACTATTTGAATATATAAGAAAGTAAAAAAAAATACTTGTAGTAAAGATATTCCAGGAAAAAAAAACTAAATCACTGAATCATATTGATCCTTTTAATGTAATATAATATAAAAACAGATCAAGTGACTTAATTAATGGGTTCCATTTGTAAGAAGGCCGGAAAAAGACTCGTACAAATGACCTATGCCCTTTCAAATATTATTGCATGAAGTACATTTGCTTCCTGCAGCAGCCGGCAACGGAGGGACCGCTACCCTCCCAAAACTTTTGAAAATCCTATTTTGACACATGCTCATTTATGACAAGTTAATAACATCTCCCCGTCTTGCCGCATCCCCCAGATGTAATTAACAGCAATATTTTATGCCCCTTTTCTACTTAACTTTCACATAATATACTAATCTTTAGTATCCTAAATAAAATAATATATCAACTGAATTACGGTATCACTTAAAAATGATGTAAAATATAAAAAAGAAAATACAATCAACATAAAAAATTCAAAATGTCATGGTAAGTCATTGCAACAAACACCACTCACAAAAATATTACAAACACAAAAAGTCAGAGCGTCTTGTTTTCAACGTTAATTATCAATCTCCATACTCCAATTTTAAGTAGTCTAAGGTAAGTACTATTGTTAAGATTCTTTTCCCTCAGAAATTCCCCTATTATATTTTTAATCTTCAGTAATTCTTTATTTGAATCATTATTCTTAATCATTCATTATTCTTCCTAACATCCAACTTTAAAGCAATCTATAAGTAATTTTTAAAAAAAAAATGTTATCTTACTTTAATATCAAATCATGTAATATCCTTGAATTCTAAGATAATTTTTGTAGAAATAAATTCAATCATAAGTTTCACTACAGTGAGTGATAATAAAGTAACATTTTTCATCGTACAACACTCGTATTGATGAAGAGTAGAATCAGAGTAAGTTTTATTTTAATTATTTTGTTTTAGATCTATTGTTGCACTAAAATACTAGTTATAAATATAATATTTTGAATTTGAAAGCTCTCATAAATGTTATTTTATGTGAATAGTACATGGCAATGACGTGATGCCGAGGGTAGAAATCGTCAGCTTCTTGTTACATAAGCCTGAGTATCGTGCTGCAGCCTGCAGCACGGCAATAAAAGGGGTCGCTACTCGGTGTATTTTTCTTTAGCGCACTTATATAGTGTCGACTCAATTTTCCTCAATGCGCAGGACCATGTAGCTTTAAGATTGTTAAAAAGCGCATTAGCTCTCCAGTATAAATAGTTAAAAGGTTTATCTAACAGGTGTTAAATGAACACTCGTTTAGATATATTTCAAGTATCATATTTTTAAAAATATAAGATTAATTAGAAAAAGTAAATAAATACAAGAAAAGATATGTAAGATTATATTGAAAAAGTCTACAAATGTAAAAAAAGATAGTAATTTTTGATATGTGTATATGTATGATAAGTTTTGGAGTGGTAATAAGGCGGGAAACCCCTTCCCTGCCCTCGACCCTGTTGCCCATTAATTCTCCCAACCCTCGCCCCGCCCAGCTTCCCTCGCAGGTGACCGCCGGGACTAATAAAAATTTGTCATATAATTTTATTATAGTCAAATTTTAATAAATAATCAAGTACTAAAATATCAATACATTACCAAATTATTATCCATTGTAATTTCACAATTGAAATCCATAAAAACTATCAAATAAAAGTTATTTGAATACGATCCCATGTGATGAAACAAATACAACTAAAGTAGTCACGTTTTTACTTTTGACACAAATTCAATTACTAAGTCATTATTGTATTTTTTTGAGAAAAAGTGTTATTGTGTTCAATGTAATTAGGAATTTTGTACAAATGTATTAGTAAATCTAGTATAACTAATTAATAATTTCTATTAGTAGATATGTATAATTATTAGTATAATTAACAATATCAATTATATTACATATACTAATATCCATTATATAATACATATAACTAATAATATTATTATCATAAATTTGTATCTAATTAAATTAAATATTATATATGTATATATAATTATATACATACACACACAAATATATATGTATTAATTTTTTTTAATGGGTGACGGGGTGGGGGCTGGGGCGGCCGTATACTCTCCCACCTCGTCCCACCACCTGCCCCAACCCTCCCCTCGTTAGTGCCCCAATTGCCATCCCAAGATAGGTTAGTATGTATATATACAAGTTAATCAATCTATTCAACAGTTCTTTAACATACATTACTACTTATGTATTTGAATTATCCTCTCCAAGAAGAAGTAGTGGCTAATCATCCGATGCTTTCCCCGAGGATAAATTGTTATTTGATTTGTGCTAAGTATTTAGACACACTTACCCCAAGGTCGATTCAACCAAATCAGTATTTCTTCAAGGAAATTGAAAATTACCGCTCCAGGAGACCAAGAACACTAGTCATTACACATTGGCAGCTCATCAGTCATTTTGAAACTAGCTCATTTTTAGGCTAACATGTTGCATTTTTTTCCCTTAAAATGAATATCTAGGAAACAAAATCAGAATGCTAGTAAAGCAGGTTAATACTCTGAACGCTACATGGAAGCAAAGCACAACTCTACCAGCACTTCCCCACCCCAGTAAAAATACAGATGCAACTACAACAAAATTCTTGCTGATCTTGCCATAAGAAAGACGCCTGTGCACCACCAAAGAATACAGCCATCTACGGACAACAAGCAAGGTTCTTACTGTGACAATGGGAAATTAACACGAGGAGCCAGAAAGGGATTATTATCAACTGAATATGAACTGAGAACTCGCTGGCTTGGTAAAACTTCTGATGTTATGTATAAAATCAGAAAGGGTAAACAACAAAAAAATCCCCGATGTTATAACTTTCTTAAAGAAAAGCCCCCTATAGTTTCAAATAAAATGTGTTGGTACCTCATTGTTTGAAGTAATTTAAATATTGACGGAAATCGTTAAAACAAACGATTTTGAGTGAAATGACAAAAATGCCCTAATAATATAAGCAAAAATTAGCCTAAAACGAACGGTTTTGATTCATGTGTTGGTACCTCATTGTTTGAAATAATTTGAACATTGACGAAAATCGTTAAAACAAACGATTTTGAGTGAACTGACAAAAATACCCTAATAATATAAGCAAAAAATAGCCTAAAACAAACGATTTTGATTCATTAGTTTTATTCACTAATAATATAAGCAAAAAATGTTGATTTCTACAAGTTTGAAGCAAATTGAAAAAGAATCATGGTTGTTTTATTAAGGTATAAGGGACAAAATAGGCATTTCATGTCAAAATTTGCCTCAAAAAACTATTTTTTGGAAGAACCACGCGCATTTCCAACGCGTTTACATCGCACGCATTAAATTTAACAATTTCCATTGATTTTTCACTTTACTTCAAACTATGACGTACCGATGTGTATGATTTAAAACCACAGGAGGCTTTTCTATAACATAGCTATACTACAGGGGGCTTTTTTGTTATTTACCCAATCAGAAATGAGTTCCTAGCACTTTTGGACAAAAATTCAACAAAATGTAAGGTACAATAACTAAGAATCCAACTTACATCCATATAATCCTTTTGACCTAATTTACATCCAAATATCACAACAACCTCTCTATCCCAACAAATCTGATTTGATTCTCGCCCATGTTGGTGCTATGAAACACAAGTTTAGAATTCAATGCTCATCATGAACCACCCATGGGAATATCCTTGCTGTTTTGATCAGGAGGGTGGGTATCAAAACAACTTGCAGAAGTACTTTGCTGAGCCTGGTCAGCTCCAAAAATGAACTCCTGAGGTGGGATGTCAAAAGCTGGGCGGGCAAGAACAGACGAAGCACCGGCCTTACTGAAAGCAGGAGCAAGAACTGGATTATTTGGCTTTGGAAAACCAAAGCTAAAAGATGGCACACCTGGACTGAAGGTAGGCCATGTTGCGCTGCAATTATCAACTGAGCCAAAAATCTTCTGCTCAAACTCCAGTAGTTGTTGGTAGACGGCTACAAATTATGGAAATAGGAGATCAGAAGCTTATTCAACCTGGGAAAACAGCAATAATCCCAGCAGGACAACTCTAACATCTAAGGATAATAGTGTCTGGAGATAATAACATGCAAATACAACAGAAACAGGATAACAACTTTGGACAGAACAAAGATACGAACAATTGTAGCGTAGTTATGATAGGATCCTCTGACTATAACATCCTAGATGACAAAAGTTTTGCTAGGTAAATTATTTATTGCTTCAAGCCTCTATTCCCTCATGCAAGAAATATCTGAGATCCAACTGTTCACTTGCATAGACATGTTCAATTCAGTCCTTTAATCTCCCCCCCCCCCTCCCAAAAAAAAAAAAACCAATTCAATTCTCAGAATTTGAACTTTTTTCTTGGGGCTGTGGTGGATAAAGATCAGGGGCTTTTCCCAAGTATCATGTGCAGATACACAGATACTTCAGCCGCTTTATAGTACATACTGAAAAAGACAGACATTCAGTTGAAAGAATCACATATCTACAGCCAAGATTAGACTATTTTCAACTTTACAAGTAGAAGTTCCACGAGCAAAAGCAGTAAAATGATAAACCTTGAGTTATGTCAACTGAAGCTCTCCGTTCCTTCACCCACTGATAACTCTGTGCTAATCTCCATCCTTTGCTTTTCATCAAGTAAGCTATTACAATAGCTGGCGACCTGCAAGAGAAGCATAATTATAAATCAAAAGTTCCAGCCAACAAAAGATTATAAAAGTAATAATCATTTACTAAAACTCTCAGGCCAAGAAGTAGAAACAGTCAGAAGTAGAAACAGTCATTAGCAGCCTGCAAAACTGTACAATATCTTTTTATTTTAATTAAGCCCATTCAAGGATCTTCAAAATGAAAATCAGGGAGCCTTTCTAGCAGACTGTATAAACCCAGATGTCCAGAAGAAATCTAGTTAACCTAACCTACCTGTTTTTTCCAGACATGCAGTGTACAAGAACACGAGCATTTTCCTTTTCACATTTTTCTGCACATGTAACAAGTATGTCAGATATGCAAAACCAGGAAAAACAAATACAAAAAATAGAATGATGCAATTGCACACATCCATCATAACAGAGCCATTGAGAATGTATAAAAAGATATTTACCATTGCTTGACAGTAGCATACCTACACCATCCACATCAAAACTACTGAGTTTAAAATAATTAATGCCTCAAACCCATCTAAAAAGGCATAGTAAATTATTTGCTCAAAATGTTAAAAAAGTTGCCTGATTTCATTCAAAAGCATATGATGATCACCTAATGATGTGGTAAAATTTTCTGTACAGGTTTTTTTGTAAACCAAAATTTCTATCTATAGATTCAAACATCACAGTTGCATTCATGGAATTTTTGAAGCACAAAAAATCCTGTAATAGGTAAGAAACTACATACATGATAGCAAGGATATATGCTGTACTGTAACGTGAACCCATCCACTGTAAACTTTACACCTTAACTCAGAACCATGCAGCCAAGTTGCCATCACTGGCTACTTATTATTATTATTATTATGTTGGTTAACCATAACATTGCCACCTGGGCTAAATGAATAAATCAATGACAACTTAACCTAAACAAATATTTGTGTGCACATAGGCATACACATGTTAATAAATACATATCTACAAACAATCAATTCCAGGTTGTTCACTTTAATTATCAGTTACCAGGCCAAGGAACGGAATCATTTTACAAACCCAATTAAAACTCAACACCACAATCAAATTCTCAACTCTCAAGCGCCTTCATGCAGCATTAATTCCCCCAAAAAAAACACGCACACGCAATCTTCGAATTGATCCTGTCAAAGTTTTTGCTCAACACCAATGGAAGCTCTTCATATGCTCCATATTCACATCAGAAAAGAACATGCAAGTTTCCGACACAAATTCCGTTACTTGACTTCCTACATAAATATCAACTCCGCCAAAGATACATATCTACTGTATCACACAACACTCTAGGGAGGGAGAAAGGATTAATTAAGAACCACAATAATGTAAAGTGCAGACCAAATGTCCAAACATTTTTAACTACTTAAAACAATTTCATTAAATCCAACTCCAAGTTCGCAATTTTACGGCCAGAAGTAATTAGCAAAGCAGCAAGGGAAAATATATGATACCAGTTAGATGAACTAGTACAATGCGCACTTAAAATAAATAAGGCTAGAATCTCATATAGTAATGCCATCTTCCCCCCCCCCCCCCTTTTTTTCAAAGCAACTGAAACCAGGCAATCCCAGGGAAATCTGAGGAAATTCCACAATTTCCTCCCTCTCCTCTTCCTGCACTCGTGGTGGTGCTTTTAGATTTAATTTCATCAGATTAATCCAGGAAAAATTGACAGCTCAAAACCCAGGGCTTTAATAACCTCAATTCCAGGGAGAGGAACTGTACAGACAGTATCTCAGATTTCAAGAAGACACACAAAAGCTGCATTTTAGATGCTGTTCATAATAAATGGGCAAGACTATAAAATCCTTGATCCTAATAAATACAGTTAAGCTAAATGGTTGCCGCCAATCTAGATAAAGAAACAGAGATCGCCATGGCAGTGAATGAAACTTAGTCCCCTCACTTCGTAGCGCTTAGTTCTCTCACCATTTTAAGTGATTTAAAAGAAGCACAACAACATATGTGTAACATGTAAATGCAGATACTGAAGAGAGAATGCCATTTATTTGCTCCTTGAAAGGAGAACTTTGAAATGGAAGAAGAATGCTTCCATTCATCCAATTTTCTCCTTTCTCATCTAGTGAATTCCAGCTTAAAGTAGGACCGTGTGTTTTTTAACATTAATTTGTAATCTGACAATAAGGTTTTCATAAGAAGAGCCCTGGATACTCACCTAAGAATTGAATTGCATCCTCGAAGGGCAAATTTTGGTTGTCTGGAAGGCAATGATATGTAAAAGAATTCTTGTATAAATTTTGACAAGCAGGTACAGTCTGCACATGGAACAGAATGCATGAGCATACCAAAGAAGGAAAAAAAAGAGGGAAGAAATGCAGGATTATATCATCAAACTCTTTAACCAGTTCACTAATGATGGAAGGCTAATATTGTTACCTACGATATTTAAAGATACAACAGACCACCAAGAACATTATGAGCATATATAAATAGAAAACAAACAGCTCGTAGTGCGACATATAAGGGAAGATAGAGGCAGACCACCAGAATATCTATTAGATTGAAATCCACGATAAGGATTCCACTAAAAAAATTTCTATGCTAATATCTCATGAAAATAACATGAGTTTCAATTGGCAAGGGCACTATAAGAAATCAAAAGTACACTGTTTGACACTATGTTACTCCCTTTGTTTTATCCCAACAAGCCCTCTCAACGTGACATGACAGTAGTAATGGTATGGGATCCATATGGGACACTTTAAAAGTTTTTTGGGTACTTTGACTTTCTTGTCTGGTGTATGTTGATAGTGGAGGCGGAGGAGGAGGAGAAATGGAAAGCGAAGTGGAAAACTATAGGACTTTCAGATTAGAAAGAAAGATGATCAGGTGAAAAAGAAGATGAAAAGTAGAAAGAAGTGGAGAACTGTGACCTATCTTAAATTCTAAATTTCCCTTGCATATTTGAAATCTCAAAAATTCCAAGGGAAAAAATCCCTGTTCGATAATAAATAAACAACAATCCATATACATAATTTGTATATTTGCTAGAATCTTCCCTGTACCCACATACCAGTATGTGACCCTTAGAAGTGTCACCATATCCTAATTCTATATGATTGACAAACTAGACACTTAGACACGTACCCGTATCCAGCTCCCATACCCAAGTCCAAGTACCATAGGTTCAACAAATTACTTGTGTGCTAGACAGACATTCGTAGAAGAAAACCACTAAAAGTATGCTTTAACACTAAGCTAGTGTATCTGCTGTCAAGGACACTTTTACAGTCTCAGAGCTTCTTAGCCCCATATTTTCCTTTTATAATGCAAGTTTAATATAAAAGTGGACATCCTACCAGAGCTAGGCTCTTGGACTGGGGACTCTTTAATGATGCATCTTGTATTATTTCTAAAAGGAATATGGATACTACTGACCATCTGTTTTCTGACTTCCCTTTTTCTTTTGCACTGTGGAGACAGGTGATGAGCCTTGATTCTACATATCGGGCTTACTTTTGGTCCTCTCAATCACCACAATCTGTTTAATTTTGGACCGCCATCCTTAGGCGATCAAACAATGCTTACCACCTTCAGAGAGTAAGGTATCATTGACAGTACAATAACATCACTTCATCTTTTACCATGGTTCTTGACAGAATTATTCATGATATGAGACTTGCTGCTGTTAGCTGGAGAGGTGTTAAAAAGTATAGGGAAAATTGTCAGTTCTGTACTCCATGGAATTTTGACTAATGAATTTGTTTGCCAAACCAGGTTGAAGTACGGTCCAATATGTACTTAATCTTGTTTATTATAAATACACTTGTTAAAGCTGTAGCATTAGAATTAGAAAAATTACCTAAAAACAAAGTAATCAAGTGAAATACTAAACTACAATTATGTGCTCCTTTTGAAATAGTTAAGTTATAAGAAGTATTCTTCCACTACCACAGCAAGTAGTCAGCTTCCAACCATATCAATCTAGGTTTAAACATAATGCTTTAAATATGTAGGACCACCTTAGAAGTTAAATATAACTAGATCACTCATTCTTTTTCCAAAAAAAAAAAAAGGAACACAGTCCATGTCCATGGACATGTTCCTGAGCTAACTAATCTAGCAGATGAACAGTCATCCACTGAACGTTGAGCTTCACTTTCCTTCTTTTCACCTTCAGTATCTTTCTTTTTCCCATCTGTATTTAAGGAGATGGTGGTTTGCATGGTGGCTTCCCGTCTGTATTTAAGGAGATGGTGGTTTGTATGGTGGTAGGAATAACCTTCTTTTTCATATTTGCAGTTTAATTAGAAATTTTACTCAACTCTTGGAACTTTCTATGCACAACTGAAGAAACAAGCTACGAACCACTTGTATGTTTTCCTTTATCAAAGAATCTGAAAATCAATCTACAGAGCACTTGCATGTTTTCCTTTAACAAAGCTTTCGAATTCATTCTCTACCTCTTCTTCCAGGATAAATGACCAGTATCCCAAGCTTCTCTAGGCAAGTTTTTTCAGACCATGACGCTTCTCCTTTTATTTATTCTCCAGAAGGCCCTTTTATTCGTCTCCATTCTTCACATCCTTCTATGATTCCAACCATTCCAATCATGTACCATTTTTCAAATGCATTTTCAAAAATAATTTGTATGTCGGAGCATTTTAAAAAAATGATAATAAGAGAACTAAAAGCCTTTAGGAATCGCTATCTTACAGTATTTTTATTATTTATCTTAATTTATTATATATTCTAATTCATGCTTAACTCACATGTCACCCATTTATAGTAAAAGTGAAAGGCAAGTTGTGAGGAGAAGGCAGTGGGGGAAATGGTTGAGAAGACGAGCAAGCAGTTATATGGGGCAGTGTAGCGTTGATGTAGCAATAGTAATTGAACAGGACAACAGATGAACAATATCAAAGCCAAATGAAATCCCCCCCCCCCCCCCAAAAAAAAAAAATTTCACCTTAGGAGTGTGAGACTGCCTCATTTAGGATATAAAATAGGCAAGTTTGTAATCAGTCAACTTGATCACAGATTTCGTTGTTACCATGTCCTTCATCTCCTTGTCTAACTGCTTGTGCACTTTTTTGTTATACTTGCATGAGATTTCATGTATTTCTGTCAGACCAAGTACAGACATTATATGAAAAGATCCGATTTTAGCACTCACATGACCACCAATGTATCAAACCTTTCAAAAACCAAACTTTTTACAACCCCATCTGCATGATGCTGTCACACTATCACAAAATTATTGTCAATGCCAAAAGTGGAAACTCTGATTTCCAATTTCTACTCCCCAACCAGCAAATAAGAGTCATTGTAGAAGCTGGTCCACCAGTTGTTAACAACGCTTACAAACTGGATCTTGTACAAACATGCGCAGGCAACATCACCATCAGATGTTCAAGGTAAGGACAATATGCCTCACTTACCACCTAATAACACCTCTCTCAGAGAATTCCACATATAGGCCCTAAAAACAATTTTTGGAACTATAGAATTGGAAAGAAAGAAAAGTTGGAGCACTATATCTATCGATTAACCTATGAATAATTGTTGCACTCTCCAGAAGTGAAGGGCTTTAGGGGATGGAGGAAACATAGAACCTCACCAAATACATATCAGATGTAATTCTTTTATTCAAATACTCAGCCAAAGCTGTCCCTTGCAGTAAATGAGTTGCAGCTAATTATGTTTGTGCAAGCATTTAGAAGATTATCTATTTTTCTTCCCGTAAGTTTCAGCTCTAAAATAAATAAACTTTAATGGATGCTGCGAGGAGTAGGTTGTAAGCATAAGCACGTGTCAAGCAGGACAAGAAGCAATCCAAGTTTTCCTACATTGTCAATATTGGATCCGAAATATGGTACTAATTCAGAAGCTACCATTATATGCTCCAAACAATTATGGAACCCCAACACAACATTACCCTTGATATTTTACCTCTAGTGTCAGATACTAAGTAAAATCTTTCATGGAATTGTGGAATAAAGAACATTTAGCTGTATTAGACCAAAAAATTTAGCACCAAAACTACATTATATGCATTCTGGTTACGGATCAAGAACATACCTAAACTTGTGACAAACTAAGGTTCGGTTCAAGTTCATTGAGACGATATCTTACAAGATCTCAACAGAGGTTAATACTGTGTAAATCTTGCATCTTACTGTATCTAAACCGATATCTAAGCCCATTAAACATGAATTTGAAATACTTCACCCCAAGTATCCAATTGAAAAGCTATAAAAAGAATCGATTCAATACATTTCTTATGTACCCATAGGTACTAGATTGTATTTGAATCAGATTCCGGAAAAGTATTCAATTGAATCAGATTGTATTCAATAACCTAGCCTCCCCCACCCCCACAGGTATAAACACACTAGATCAAGGGCAGAACGGACAGTAATGTGCTGAATCACATGCTCACTGACCTAAACAAAGATTCAGCATTGATTTCCACCGTTGCAACATAATTCGGCAAAGTCCTTATCATAGTAAATCAATCAGCATTTATTGAAAACTTCAGATTACACGTGGCAGGAAAAAAAAATATTGAGCAAGGACATTGATTGTCGATGGGTTCTTCTTAGAACAAACTGAAATTTTACAAATCCAACTAGGAGATTGGTAACGAACAAAATTGCAGTTGTCATCTTTATCCTTTTCCTTGATATCAGTGGATCTTTCTTCTCATCTTTCCTCCAAATACATTAAATCTTTTTACAAAGTTTCAACAAAATCATGACCAGTGATAGTGGCACGCATGCCACAACCTGATTGCCTAACCCTAATCTTTCGACTTCCAATGCAGAGACTGCAATAAAAGCCACGTCTCAAATTTCCCAATTCAAGTCGCAAACCGAAAGGGACAAACACACTTGACTGCAATATCACCATTTCACATTAAAAAGACAAATCCCCAAAATCAAATCAAGTATAAACTATAAAGAAAACACTATCACAACCATCAAACAAAGTACAAGCACTGAAGTAGATCGTCCACCAATCAAGCTCCAATCAAGGCACAACAAGGCAAAATTCTTTCATCAAAATAAAAAAGAGAGAGTTCATCAACTGACATTGAGAATACGAGAAATCCCTTGAGTCTTGAGAAGCTCGGCCCTGGACGCGTTGTCGTAGCTACCCAAGTAGAGAAACTCCGGCAGGATCTCGGAAGGGAAAGCACTGACTTGGAAGGAGGAAGACTTCTCGGCAACGGCGGGCATCCGGTGACCACAAACGCCGCAGACTTCGCCTTCCTCGTACTTGTGGTAATGCCCACAAACCGCACATGGATTCTCTCGCTCTCTCTTCCTCATATTCGTATCAATTTCTTCTCTTTTACTTCTAATTTCTGTTGTTTCACTCCGCTTTATAGGATTCGACTACTGATCGATTGAATTAGGGCGAGAGGAGAAAACCTCACAGAGGGCTTAATTTGATTTGGGGGAATGGGGATTTGGGAATTGGGATCGGTTCTTATATAGCTAACGGTTTGAGAGTGGCCCGAGAGGGTGAGGAAGATCATAAATCCGTAATAATACTCCAATAGTTAATAGCGATCCCATCCTAGAAGTACTACGTAATGTCAGGCTATGGGCTAGATTATTGGAATCCTCCCCTAATTTTTTTTTGAATCTCAATGTAGTCCTTGAATATTTTCTATAGAAGCTCTTCCATTGGGAAATTAATTTGTGTTTGTGTTTTTGGTGCTTTTGTATTAGGTGTTTTTGAAAAAATTCATTATAACATTTTATTTAAAAAACTTTGCACGGTAAGAGGTTCGTACAAATTAAATGTTTTCAAGATCTATTTCAGGGTATTTTTAAAATTTAAATTTTATTGAATATTTTTTAAATTTTGTTAATTTTTCAATGCCGTCAACCACCACCACAGCTCCTCCCTCTTCCTCTTCCTCTCCCTCATTCATCCGTCTTCCCTTCCTTCCCCTCCTTCCTCCTTCTCCCTCCTCCCCTTCCTCTTCCCTCCCTTTTCCTTTCTTTTGCAACCAACCTTCCCCCCCTCTCCTTTTTTAGTCATGCCGGCCATGATCAGAGAGGGGAGAGAGGAGAGATGGGTTGTGGGGAAAGGGAATGGAGGAGATAAGAGAAGAGGAAGAGAGAGGAAAGGGGATAATAAAAGGTTGATGGTGGCGATAGTGGAGGAGGCAAGAGCAATAGTGGGTTTAATTTTTTGGCCAATCAATTTAGCAAAATTTGTGATCTTTGAAGAAATTACCCATTTAAATGAGAAATTAAATATAAGCACCAAATTCCATTTATAAAGAGAGAAAATTTCACCAAAAATTTGGCCTATTTTTTATTACAATTTTCTATCGATTTTAAGGGTATAACGGTATCAGATTGTGGCTCTCAATGCAAGTTAAGTATAATATGGTATAACATACAATAACCTACATTCCATTGTGTTTATCTTATGTATTCTTGTTTAAAGGGAAATCCAACAATAGCCATGTAAAGGAATCAAGTATGCATTCACAACAAAAAATATAAAATTTTTATTTGACTAAATAAATTCCGTATTATCAAGAGTTGGTTATGAAATTAACTTCAAATTTGAAGTAGTTCTTCTTAATTTGCAAGATAGTACATGTGAAGTCTTTGGTCTACTTGAAACTATTACGTGTTTAGCCTCTAATAACGATCCTTACAACCCTCTTTGTAGAAACCTCCTACATTCGAGATACTTAAACTATATATATGCTAGTTTCCTCCAAGAATAAACTTCTCTAGTTAATTGAGGATGAGAAGCCAAAATGCTATTTTTATTAGCTACAAATTTTGGCCAACTTGAAGAGAGAGAGAGAGAGAGAGAGAGAGACTATGTGTCTTCTCTCTATGGCTAGCCAAACATCTATATTGTTTTTCTTTGAATGGGTTAGATGGTGTGTTTTTTGAGATATTTGCTTAAAAATTATTGCAAACCACTCTAGTTGTTTTAGAAAGATGTATTTTCATAATACTCTAATGTGCTTTAAAACATGATGGTAAAACTCCCTCCCCCCTCCATTGCCTATTATTGTCACATTTTTTCTCCTCATCCCCTTTTTTCCTCCAACCCCTAGCTTTGCCTCCCTTTCCTTTCCTTACCCCTCTTCTCTTTGTTCTCCCCTTCACTTCATCCTTCCCCTCCCTCTTTCCTCAATTTTCTCCTTTATATCCCCTTCCTCCTTCTTGATGTAGTAGCATCCAAGGCTGTTTGGGTTGATTCAAGTACTCAAGTCAGGTTCATGATAGTTCCAATGGGTCCCATGATGCGAGCTCGGGCCAAGCACCTCAATGAGTCACTACAAGCGATGGTTCGAGTTGTTCAAGACTCAATTGGAGTGTCTACCGTAGGCCATGAGAAAAATTCTAGCTTTGTTAATTGTTTAGATGTCATTAGTGACGACGGGCCTTGTTAGGCCGCATTTCCAGCTTGAGTTTTATTAGTTTAGTTGTTACTTGGGTCGTTTTTTCGTTAAGAAGTGGACCAGCTCATATAGCTTCGACCGTCTTTGTTAGTTAGGGTTTTGGGCCACGTGTTAAGGTCCAAAGTTGCTGAGTCATTTGTTAAGCCCATGTTTGGGTACATTTGTGTCACGACATTAAAACATCGCTGTTACATCGTTAATAACAGAATACAATAATTTAAGAATATTGTTCTTGAGAGATTTGAATAACTAGAATCGTCTAGTGTTCATATTCAGCTTATCAATCAAGGATTCCATCCTTGATTGTGGCGCTTTCTAATAATTCCTAGGGTTCGTCAGTTTGTTTGACTGTGGGTCAAGAAGGTTCGTAATCACAAGGATTAGAGGGGTTTGGAGTAGGAAAATTTCTGCCAATTCAAGCTTGAGAACATCACCTTCGATTCGGGGTTCGTCATCACGATTCTGGTCATCGACAGGATTCGTATTAGATGACATCAGAGCTAGTTGATGATTTTTTCAGGTTATATCCCTTTCTTATTTTGTGTTTTGTGTTATTCTTGTGTTTTCCATTCAATTTCTGAGTAAAAAAAAATTGTATAGTTGATAGTTACTGTAACGATTACTGTTCATCATTATTGTAGCGATGTTGTTCATCATTACAGTTCATCCCGAAGTTACTGTTCATTGTTTATTTTTTTCTTGATTTCTGCCAGTTTTTTTTTGTGTTAAATTGTGTGGGTTGTTTGCATTTTGCTCCAGAAAAAAATCGACAAAATTCTAGGCGCTAGGGTTTGTTCTTCGTCGCGTCTTTATTATGTGTGTCGTTAGTTGTTTCTTGTTATATTTTGTCCTGAAATTTCAGTCATGTGTCTTGTTAGTTTTTGTCTAGAATTGCATGTTAAAATTGTGTTAATTCTCATTGGTATCTATTCCAGAAAATTAGACAAAAAAATACATCCATTAGGGTTTATCGTAGTCTATCACATTTTGGTTCTTGTGTCTATCATTTGCTACAAACTGGCCAAAACTTGGAGTCGCTATTCTCTATTGATTCTGTCTAGATTATAGTGTTAATTCTTGTTGTTAATTCATGCCATTTTGGTCGCAAACAGTCAAGCAAAAAAACAGAAAAGTTTTCCAGCCGTTTGGTTCTTTTTAGCCATGACCAAATTAGGGTTTCATGTTCCTTGTTGCTGTCCAACAATAATCTTGCTATTTTCTTCATTTCTTGTGTTCAAAATTTGGTATTATTGTTGTTTCTTGATTATAGTTAGGGTTCAAGTTGTTACAAGAGAATCCAGCCGTTATTTTGATCAACAAAACAATTTTGTGGTTGTAACTCTTAAGGAACCCGAAGCTGTCCTAGAATTCTTGATTGTTTTGTTTATGGTTCTGGAATTTGTGAACAAAGTGGACTGACCTTGTAAAAATCCTTGGAACCTGAGTCGAAATACCAGAATTCTTGAAGTTCTTGATTGTTCAAGTGACAATCTTGAAGTTCTTGAAGCAACAATCACAATTCTTGAACTTGTTCATCTCTAAACCCGTTCTTGTTTGGGAACCAAAGCTGTTTTCCTGAAACCGCGGGTTGTTTGGGCTGAATCTTCAAAACTTTCTTCATTCTTGAATTTTGGAACACCTTCATATAATCTTATGTAAAAATTCTAGAAATTTTCTGGGTTTTTGAGGTTGAAAACCCGTTCATACCCAAACCTGAAAAAAAAAAAATTCCAGCAGCTAAGCCTCTTGTTCTTGAGTTCTTGACTGGTTTGATTTTAACCAAAATTTGAGCCACAAAATCTTGTTGTTACAGCCATGAAGCTTGATCAATTATCACAACAAAAATACACCAAATTTGTGTTTTTTGGAAGGTGATCAATACAACTAAACAGAAAATAATCAAAACAGCAGCAACTACAAATCCAAATCCAATTCGGATTATGAGTTGTCTTGAATCCGAATTCTGTTTTGATCCATCCTAGTTATCCAAACTGTGCAACAAGCTTTAGCAAGCCTTATACCAGTGGAAATATGGTTCATTCCACATTTTCTTCAAGTAAACAGTCCAATAAAATTCCAGATTTGCACCATTCTTGAACTAGTGTCAGGTAACCATTGTACCAATTGCTTTGTGTTTAGTCTTTAGCCTTTCTTTGTGTCGAGTCTTTAGCCTTTCTTTGTGTCGTTAGTTAGCGTTCCTTTCCAATAGTTCCAGCCATCAAATTTCATTCTTAAGTCTAGAAATTTCATTCAAATTTCTAGTAGTTTAGTTCCGTAAGTTCAACACAAATTTCTAGATTTTTTAAGTGTCGATAATTTTAGCTTAGTTGTAGTCGCGTCACTAGTAATTGTGTCACATCTTTACCAGAATCTTGAGTCAAGTTTATTCTAGATTCTCTCGTCATTAGTCTGTCCCATACTCTGGTGGTTTTTAGCCAAAAAATTCCAGCAGCTTGCGGTCTTAAACATATCTCCAAAATTTGGATTCACTCAAGTGCTAAAATTTCCAGATTCGCGAGTAATCTCTTGAACTAGTTTGTAGAGTTGTGTCCATTAGTTGCTCAATTATGCTATCCAGCTTTATTCAAGTAGAATTTCCAGCCTCCTTATTGTCCCAAAAGTCGAGTTTTTTATCCCAAATTTCCAAAAATTCATGTCTTTTCTTTGATTTACCAAGTACAATCATTAATTGGCTACACCAAGGGACTTGATAGTAGAGGTTGAATTCGAACATTTTGAGGGAATTCTACACTATTCAAAAGAAGCAGCAAAGAGTTATTAGAGAGTTTGGTAAGATTATGAGAGGAAAATTTGAGTGTTGAGTGCATACACGTGAGGGAGCAAGAAAGGATATATTTGCTTTATACTAACTTTTCTTATAGGGTACCTAAGCGATAGAGGGACAAGAGCCTAAAACTGACATTGTTCTTAAGTTAGAGGCATTATTTGGAGATTTCTCTAGAAGAATCTCCAATGATATGGAGGCTTGATATGAACGAATGGACCGGATGGAGTTATCACAAATACCATCCAAGGGATGACAAGACAAAGCCAAAAATTGAAGAATCTGAAAGCTCCAATGACGGAGGGTTCGAACAAAGGCCAAGGCAGAAGTGACGAGAGATGAATCAATGAGGTGATCCTACTAAAGGGATAAAAATGAAGATTCCAGTATTCCAAGAGAGGTCCGATCCAGGGGCATACCTTGAGTGGGAATGAAAGGGGGAGATGATTTTCGAATGTCACAACTACCCCAAGGAGCAGAAGAACAAACTCATGAATATCGAATTTACCGAATATGCAATCGTTTGGTGGGACCAATTGTGCACTAGCAAGAGATGAGGTGGAGAGTCTACCATTATCATTTGGATCAAGCTAAGGGGAATTATGAGGAAAAGATTCGTCTCGAGCAACTACTATAGAGACTGTCGCGCCCCATTTTTTGATAAGAAAAATATATGGTTTGAGAAAGATGTTTTTGTGATTCAATTTTGATTGGAAAATGATTTTTGTGAGTTGAAAAAGATATGGGTCTAATATGTGACTTGAAGAAAGCGACGATTTGACCCAAAAAATAGTTTTTTAAAAAGGGTTTTTGAATGAGAAATTGGAGTCGCCACTTGGTAATGATTAAGGTGTACCAAGTCACCTAAAAAATAAATTTTTAAAGACAAAGTAGTAAAACCCTTTTAAAAACGACTTCTAGTCCACGTAAGCCAAAGAAAAAGGTTCGGGAGTCACGTTTGACAAAGGGGAAGGCAAGGATAGAATCCAAGGCACCCCTTTGACCTAGCCAAGGCTAGTTGCGCGACTTAACCTTACCTTTCCTAATCTTCTACCCAATGTATGTATTGTATGTTGGATATGACTATATGAATGCAAAACGGAAAGGAAAATGCAATCCTAAATTCTACGATGTCTCTTGTGAGGCTTTTGGTCCCAAACCACATGAATTGTGGCGGCCAACAAAGGAAAACCTCATAGAGGTCGATTAATGCAAGTGAGAGTTCAAATTCAAGTGTGCAAGTGTGAAAGTGTATGAAAGATGCAAGAAATGTAAGTGCAAGTGTGCGAATGTATAAAAAGGTGCATGTGTGAAATTGTATAAAATTCAAGTGTTTTTTGTGTGCAAGTGTGTGAAAATAGAATAATAGATATATAAGGTAAAGTGGAATTCCATGTGTGAGGTGGAAATGAGCACGTGATAGGAAAAATGTAGTGAGAAAGTATGGTTTGAGAAATGTGAAAAAATGTGGTTAAAAGAGTATGTAGGTAATAAAAATGAAAGTATGACCCTAGAGGAATGCAACAAATCGGGTACAGGGGGTTGACTCCTAACTTTTCGACTTCTATTTTCCCTTTGATTAGAAGGCGAAACTAGCGTGCTAAGGCTATCGAGTAGCCACACTCGCTCGTTTCCCTTATCGGAAGGGGACACTCAAGCAAAATGAACCCTATAGCTAGTGTGGGATGCAAAATCTAAAATGAGAGGAAAAGGGGTTCGAGGATCATGCCAAATGATAAAACTAAGGAAAATGCGTGATATGTGGTGAACAAGCAAATGATGTACTAACGAGGGAAAATCCCTAAGGGTCTAGCGTTGGACTAGCCCATTCTATGAATTCCGACTAGCGTTGGACTAGTGGAAACGATAAAAGAAGCCACAACTAGCGTTGGACTAGTGTGGTGACGTACATTCATCCATTCCATTCATCCACACTATGGAAAGCAAGTAGACATACTAAATACTCATAAACACGTAGCACGTAACATTTAGCATGCTCGGCTAGATGCAAGGACCTAATAAAGCGATTAAACACTTAACACGTAGGCATGCAACCAACTAATGAACCTATTACATTCACTAACTAAAACAAAAAGGGGAAGGGGAAAATGGACCAAATTGCTCGCCACAGCCCTATCTATTACAAGCCAAGAGGTGTACACATACCCCATTAAAAGAATAACTTAATGAAAACAAAAAGTAAATGACATAAGTAAAAGGCATTAAAGAAAAGCTAGGAAAGCAAAGTAGACATGCAATTCACTTAGCACGTTGAGTCACATAAGAGAAACAAAAAAGATAAAAGGAATTATACCGCTCCCTTTTGTAGTGTTAAATGGACGAGACTTAAACTGGGCTAAGTCACCAACTAACGGGATAACATGTGCTAAAACCATTCAAAGCAAAGGATTAACGCACCAATTTAGTTATAAGATATAAACAAAACAATTGGAATCCACCAAATCATCAAATTTTCCCCCAATTGCAACTTAATGAAGTAAAAAGCTAATTAAAGACCAAGCAAAGATATGATCATCCAACCTCCAAGCATAACGTCCACTAAAGACCCAAATGCAAGCACTACTCAAATCATTTGAACCTAATTGAAGCATTTAAAAACTCAAAGGTCCCCAAGTAAAAAATAAAGTCCAAGCAAACATCATATCTCAAGAATCCAAGAGTGAATGAAGGTCCATGAATGGTTTAAACTTGCATTTCTAGGACCCAATAACGACCACTAATCAATCACAATCAACGTCAAAATGAATCATCAAAGAGCTTCAAAGGTCCCCAAAATAATAAAGATCAATTAATGATTCAAATGCAAACACCTTAGGACCTAATTGCAAGAACATGGAATGTAATTGGGCCATAATGCATTGCTGCAAAAATCTCAGGGACCCAATTGATTAGTTTTCTCAATTTTGGGGTCATAGTAGAACAAGGGGAGACTTGGGGGGTTGGAATGCAATTTTTCTGGAAAATATTCATGCAATATTCATGCAAGCTACGTAGACATTCTGCAACAAAACTTCAACAACATATGAAACTCTCGGCAAGGTTTTGCAGCAACATTTTTCATGCACAAGGCTCCACAATTTCAGCGAAGCAAATTCATACAACAGCTTTGAAATTACATAAATTGAAACATAGCTAAACATCTCTTATCAAGGCAAATAGTTTGAAAGAAATTCATGCAAAGTTTTCATGAAGATACAAAGGAAACAAGTTTCTGCTATAACAACAGAAACTTTCGGCCACTAATGGAGCTATCGCAAGCTCCACACCATAGTTCAAACAACCAAATGACACAGCTGAAACCAACTTCCCCCACCCCTTGGCACCTAGACAATAAACAAACAAACAAAACTCAGCAAAGTATCATGCGAAAATTCTGAAAAAACATGCGTGCAACACTGGTTTGACAACCTGAATCATTCATTTTCCAGCAAGCATTAGATTTTAAATCAGATACTCCAACCCCCAAACATGCAAATCCAACGCCCCTTATCTAATTTTCCTTTCTAACATAGGGTCAACCAGTAAACTGGATGACCGAAGCTTTTGGGTGAACAAGTGCAGGTAAGAAAAACCGCAAAAGAGCATGCGAGAACCTTTCCATTTCTGCTGCAAATATTTTAGAAGCTCCAACTCATAAACAAAATGCACAAAAACTGATTCTTTAGCGATTCAACTCACAGATATTACCAATCATCAGTCTTAGCATGGATCAAACAAAATTTGTCTAACTTCAGCAAATTCCACAGAAAGGATCCAGGCAAAGGAAACAAAATGACCAACTTTTAATAAAAATGTTTTGCAATGTCGGTTCCACACCAAGCAAACCCAATCGACCAAAACAGGAGATGAGAACTGCAAAACTTTGCTACGTTTCAACCTTAGCCGACATGACACAAACCAAACAAACATATCAGTTCCACTGTGAATTCTAATCCCAAAAACCAAACTTAAACCAACCCATAGAAACGAAAAGAAAGGTGGCGAAGGACCACCGACCGGCATGTTGCAAGAAAAGAGTATCAACCCACGATTAAAGAAGACAGCTTCTAAATCTAAAGGGTAAAGGTGTTACCTTTAACTACAAGATGAGCCGGAAAATGACCGTGAAAGGATTGGGATGACTCTGCTAGGTCTTCGAAGGATCACCAATGAAGGAAGGTGGTGATCGTTGGTTCCCCCACGCCTCTGGTTTCTTTCGCAGGCTTGTTCTCTTTTTCTTTCTTTTGCCGTTTTCCAGATTTCAGCCGTCACTTTCTTTGGTCTCTGCCTCTTCCCGTTTTGTCCTCCTTTCCTCGCTAAGAAGCCCCGTAGCTTGCTTACTATCCTTTTTCTCCCTAGCCACCAACTCTGTTTTTCCTTCAATCCTTTGCCAGATTTTTTTAGCCGTCCATTCACTCTCCCTCTCTCTGGTTTTTTTCTTTTGCCGTTCACTCCCTTCTCTCAAAACTCCCCCCTTGCGGCTCCCCTTTCTCTTGGCTTTTATATGAGCAAACCCCAACCCTAAAACTCCAGCAACTTTCCCTGTATTTGCCACTAAGGAGCCGCTCGATGATCCCTTTGCAAGCTGCGGCAAAATGCAGCTTGCATGCCAAACAACTTGATAATTACAGAAATGATAAAATAAAATATAAATAATAATAACAAAAATGCACAAACCAGGTAATAATAATAATAACAAACAAAAATAATTTTAAACAAGAAACTGAAAAAAAATGGCCATTTTTTAATTTTTTAATTTTTAATTTTTCATCATTTTCTTTTTCTCAAAATAACTTAATAAAAATAACTAAAGTGCCCAAAAATTGAATTTAAAGAAATAAACATATTTTTGTGAACAAATTTTCCTTTTTCTTTCTTTCCATTTTTCCAAGCCAACTAAAGCCTTTTTTTTTTGAATTTTTCTTCTTTTTCCTCTTTTTCTTTAATTTTCTCTTTTCTCTCTTTTTTTTTATGATTTTTCATTTTCATTTTTCTTCAAGAAAGCATTGAATAAAAACAAAATGACTAAAACATATTTTTGATGTTTTCCCTTTCTTTTCCTAAAAACTCTATGCTAATCTTAAACTTAAAAGCTAAAACTAAAAACTAAAACTAAAAGTAAATAAGAATAAATAGCAAATGAAATAGGTCAACTAAAAGGGCGAAAATGAATAAAACTAAAATATCATAACAACTAATAGTGCAAAACACACAATAACGAACTAAAATGCAAGCAATCTAAAATGAAAATCATGAAATAGATGATACATACAAATTATTCAAAATTTGGTGTCTACAGTTTGCCCCTCTTTGTCTGAGTTTTGAAAAAACTTGAGACAAAGAAATAGACACCAAATACCTACCTGTGTTATTGGGCTGCAAAAGATTCCAACGAACAGAAATTCTAACATGGGACTGACCCGAACATGAAAAATAAAACAGGACTGACCCGAACAAGAATTGAAAACGGGACTGACCCGAACAGAATTTAAACGGGACTGACTCGAACAGAATTTAAAACGGGACTGACCCGAACAGAATTTAAACGGGACTGACCCGAACAGAAATTAAACGGGACTGACCCAAACAGAATTTAAACGGGACTGACCCGAACAGAATTTAAAACGGGACTGACCCGAACAGAAATTTAAACGGGACTGACCCGAACAGAATTTAAACGGGACTGACCCGAACCGAAATTTAAACGGGACTGACCCAAACAAAAATTTAAACGGGACTGACCCGAACAGAATTTAAACGGGACTGACCCGAACAGAATTTAAACGGGGCTGACCCGAACAGAAATTTAAACGGGAAATTTAAACGGGACTGACCCGAACAGAAATTTAAACGGGACTGACCCGAACAGAATTTAAACGGGACTGACCTGAACAGAAATTTAAACGGGACTGACCCGAACAGGAATTTAAACGGGACTGACCCGAACAGAATTTTAAACAGGAATTGACCCGAACAATGAAGTTTAAACGGGCACTGAGGAAGTTTAAACAATGAATTGAGTCTTTACCTGAGAGTGTTTCAAACTTTCGTACCAAGAAAAGGATTCGGATCTCTGTGGCCGAAGCGATGGCTGATGTTGTTTCTTATGATCGAGCTTTTGCAAATAACATCGATCCTTGCTTACTGGGAAGCTTTGCCTGTCATTGATTCAGGTGCCAAAAAGGAGAGTGGTTTCTTTTGTTTGTCAATGCAACGTTCCTGCAAGAAAGGAAGAAATAATGGACTTGCCACCATTACTTGATCCGGTTTGCCTTGAGAATCGTGTAAATATGAGTCTTGTGATGCTTTTACTTCGGCTCGGCGGCGTCTGCCTTAGTCGAACTTGAAACCTTTCAATTTCTGAGACTGATAAAATACGGATTTACCACGTCACCCAATCCAGGTGGTAGCTTTGTTGTATGCTACTCCCTGTAACTGATGATTGAATCCCCTATCTTTGCACAAATCTTAGGGTTTATCATTCATTTGAATTCAATGGTGAAAGAATGATGCATGAAAATTAGTCATATATAAAAATCAATGTATATGCAAGATGATTTCCTATGTCAGGCAAAGATGAACATGCAAAAGAATGTAGACAATCATAAGCATTCATGCACAAATAATTGAGAACAACCAAGAGGTTTATAAAGATACATTTTGCAAAAGAATATTTGTAAAGAATAATACAAATTTACCCGTCGAATATCATATTCAAGACTTTGGATATTTCCTCTTCGGAATCCGATATTGGCAGAAGTATCACAAATATGAGGAAAACCCTAAATGAACCAGGTCACCGGTTGTTCCTTCTTGAGCTCGACTGTTGTGAAAAACCCGCCTTGGCGCCCTTTCGGGTTTTTACCAAGGTTGCCCACACCCTTTTATTTTTGTTTTTGTTGTTGTTTTTTTCTTTTTTCTTTTTTTCTTTTTTTTCTTTCCTTTTTGTTTTTTTTTTCGAGGCGCCTTTTCGGGTTTTCACCTAAAGAACCATGAAATATCTCGACCATGATCGACTCAGAAACATGAATTAAAGATTTCTGGCATCAGTAAAATGTACTTCCCTTATGAGACTAAGCGAAGACATTACGGACATCATTTGCCAGTTGATTACCAATTTTCTAATAGAAATGCAGCAAGTGACGAAAAATCAGGACTTTGGGCTTTGTAATGAGGTTCGGTGGGGTGCTTTGAAAAAAAGTTGAAGCTTGAAAGCAGATTTGATACGAGGGGTGAAATAACTTGAGATTGCACTATTTGAAAACAACTCCAAAACTGAGGAAAATTTGCCCCAGTTTGATCAGCTTTTCTCTCTTTGCATTTTTCATTGCATTTTCCTCACTTTTGCATTTTTCTTTGAAAACTAAATTTGCCCCAGTGTAAGGGTTCTCTCTTTTTTTTTTCTTTTTTTTTTCGAAATAAATTTGCCCCAGTGTGGGGTTTGCAATTCTCAAGGGTTATCAAACGAAATTTGTCAATTCTGATGGCTCAAATGGGACAAGTAGAGATAAAATGTTTTTGAGTGTAAAAGAAGATGGCCTGACTTGCATTTCGCCGTTTGCATGAATTTCTAAAGAAAATTTGCGTGATCAAATGAAAAACTTTTTGCACATATCTGAGTTGATGGGTTGAGGGAATGTCCGTCCATCCATTTCTGCCAAGATAAGAGCTCCGCCAGGTAATACCTTTTGGACAATGAACGGCCCTTGCCAATTTGGAGCAAATTTGCCTTTAGCTTCATCTTGCATTGACAAAATCCGCTTCAGTACCTTATCACCTTCTTCAAATGCCCGCCGATGGACCTTTTTGTTGTAAGCCCGGGCCACACGTTTCTGATAGCACTGACCATGACAAATAGCATTGAATCGCCTTTCATCGATCAAAGTCAATTGCTCATGGCGCTGCTTGATCCAATCGGCCTCCTCCAATTTAGCTTCCATAAGGATTCGTAGCGACGGAATTTCAACCTCAGCTGGTAATACAGCTTCCATCCCATACATAAGTGAATATGGCGTTGCCCCAGTCGATGTCCGAATAGAAGTTCGGTACGCCATCAATGCATAAGGCAACTTTTCATGCCAATCGCGATGCTTTTCTGTCATTTTGTGAATAATTTTCTTCAAATTCTTATTTGCGGCTTCTACAGGTCCATTCATTTGAGGCCTATAAATGGCAGAGTTACGGTGTCTGATTTTGAACTGCTCGCATAGTCCGTCTACCATGTCATTGTTCAGATTCTTGGCATTGTCTGTGATAAGCGTTTCGGGTACTCCAAAGCGACAAATGATGTGATCTCTCAAGAAATTGGCAACTACCTTCTTCGTGACATGTTTGAATGATTTAGTTTCAACCCATTTGGTAAAGTACTCGATCGCCACCAATATAAATCGATGTCCATTTGCAGCAGGAGGATCGATTGTACCAATCACGTCCATACCCCACATTGAACAGGGCCACGGGGCGGTCATGCTATGCAACTCAGTGGGTGGAGCGCGTATAATGTCACAGTGCATTTGGCATTTTATACATCTCCAGACAAAGTCTATACAATCATGCTCCATAGTAAGCCAGAAGTGTCCGGTTCTCATGATTTTCTTCGCTAGCAAATGGCCATTCATGTAAGGTCCACAAATGCCACTATTCACTTCTTTCATCATATATTGAGCTTCATCTTCATCAATGCACCTTAAAAGGTTCAAATCCGAGATTCTTTTGTACAACACTTCACCATTTAAGAAAAATTTTGAAGCCATTCTACGCAGAAAACTCTTGTCTTTTGTACTAGCATGCAGAGGGTAGGACCCAGTTTTTAGAAACTCCTTAAGATCAGTATACCACGGAACATTATCGGAGGACTTGTCTACAACCCAACAGTGAGCAGGTTTATCTCGAAGTTGAATCTGGATTGGTTCAATCTTCAATTCATCTGGACACTGGATCATGGAGGATAAGGTGGCCAAAGCATCAGCAAATGCGTTTCGGACTCGAGGGAGATGTCTGAATTCCAAATTTTGAAATTGCTTGGCCAGAGTGAGCAGACTACAATGGTAGGGGAGAATTTTTGAATCTTTGGTTATCCACTGCTTCAAGGTTTGATGCACGAGCAAATCTGAATCACTGAAAGCTATCAACTCTTTGATTTCCATTTCTAAAGCCATTTTGAGACAAAAAATGCAGGCTTCATATTCAGCCATGTTGTTTGTGCAGGCAAATTGCAATTTGGCAGCGGCAGGGTAATGCTTCCCTTCGGGTGAAACCAAAACAGCCCCAATTCCAACTCCGAGAGAATTCGAAACTCCATCGAAGAAAAGCCTCCATTCAGGACTTTGTTCACTTATATCATCTGCAGCGCCAACAAATAGGACCCTCTCGTCAGGGAAATAAGTACGGAGTGGTTGATAATCATCATCCCTTGGATTTTCTGCCAAATGATCGGCTATAGCTTGCCCCTTGACAGCTTTTTGTGAAGTAAAAACAATATCGAACTTCGAAAGAATTATCTGCCATTTGGCCAATCTTCCAGTCAGCATCGGCTTCTCCAAAAGATACTTCAAAGGATCAGACCGGGAAATAAGATACGTGGTATGGCTCAACAGATAGTGTCTCAACTTTTGGGCAGCCCAGGCCAGTGCACAGCAGCTTTTCTCAATGAATGAATAATTAGCCTCGTACTGCGTGAACTTCTTGCTTAGATAGTAAATGACTTGTTCTTTCCTTCCAAAGTCATCATGTTGACCTAGAACACACCCAACTGCTCCTTCAAGCACGGATAGGTACATGATTAATGGTCGACCGGGCTTCGGTGGTACCAAAACTGGCGGATGCAACAAATAATCTTTAATCTTGTCGAAAGCCCGTTGGCACTCCTCATTCCAATACAACGGTATATTCTTTCTCAACAATTTGAACAATGGCTCACAGGTGGCAGTTAATTGGCCAATGAACCTCCCGATAAAATTGATCTTCCCTAAAAAGCTTTTCACGTCCTTCTGAGTTTTTGGCACTAGCATGTCTCGAATTGCTTTGATCTTTGCTGGATCTATCTCTATGCCTCTCTTGCTGACAATAAATCCCAACAGCTTACCCGCAGGTGCTCCGAAGGCGCATTTTGCAGGATTTAACTTCAAATTGTACTTCCGTAGTCTCTCGAACAATTTCTTCAGATCAACCAAGTGGTCCTCTGCCCTTTTAGACTTGATTATAATGTCATCCACGTAGACCTCCATTTCTCGGTGGATCATATCATGAAATAGGGTTGTCATGGTCCTCTGATATGTTGCTCCGGCATTCTTTAAACCGAAAGGCATCACTCGGTAGCAAAATGTGCCCCAAGGGGTGATAAAAGCAGTTTTCTCCCTATTTTCTTCTGCCATCAAGATCTGGTGGTAACCGGCGAAGCAATCACAAAAAGATTCAATTTCATGCCCCGAGGTATTGTCCAGGAGAATGTGAATGTTTGGTAAAGGAAAATCATCTTTAGGGCTGGCTTTATTGAGATCTCTATAATCAACACAAACTCGCACCTCTCCACTCTTTTTTGGAACAGGGACTGGATTTGAAAGCCAAATTGGGTAATGGGAAACAATGATAATGTTGGTTTTGAGTTGTTTTTCAATTTGTTCTTTTATTTTGAAGCTCATATCTGATTTGAATTTTCAAGGTTTTTGCTTTACGGGTGGAAAAGAAGGGTCAGTGGGCAATTTATGAACTACCACATCAGTTGAAATGCCAGTCATATCATTATAGGACCACGCAAATACATCCTGAAACATAGTCAAAAATTCAAGCATCTCCTTTTTCTGCCTTTCATTTAAATGAATACTGATTTGCACCTCCTTAACCTCATCCTCAGTGCCAATGTTAACCTTTTCTGTTTCTTCCAAGTTCGATTTTGGTTTTTCCTCATATTGTTCAAGGTCCTTTGCAAAAGAATCGAATACCTCCTCATTATCACTCTCGCTTTGGAGTTCGGATTCACAGACCTCCAAGTCGTGAGTGATATAGAGATTGCCATTATCGTATTCCAGAACTGTGATATCCAAAGGGTCAAATAATTTTATTTTTGGCCATCTGAAAGAATTAACGAATGTGGGATAATAAGCAAATAAGCATACAACAAACAAATGAACAAACAATATGAATATAAACACAACAATGACAAGAACAACTTGTGCATTTTCATAAAAACCTTTGATTGAAAGCAAATTGAAACGAAAACTTAACAATATTTACATGCGCAAATGTTAGTCAAAAAGTAAAATTGTTTTCATTGGCTATTTACAGATGCAAAAGTATTTTCATAAATTCACATGAATGATAAACCCCTTTCAGTTTACCGAAACTCCTTCCGAACGGGCAGGGACTCGGCTGTCCAATTGGGAATTGATCCTTCAGGGATGTCAGGAAATTCAGTCTCATCTGGAAAACCATCTTCAAATGTTGCCCCAACGAACAATTGGGCCAAACTTGCTTCAATTTCGTCAACTGGGTTGATTTCTGACATGATCACCTCGGCTGGTCGTGGGAAAGTATAATGCAGGGGTGGAATGTCAAGAGCCCTTTGCCTTCCTTCTTTCTCCGCTTTCTTGCGCTCCTTCATTTCTCTGATATCCTTAGCAGTCGGTCGGAAGCCTAAACCAAACGAATCCTTTTTCTCAATAATCTCCACTGGCTTCAAAATTCCTTGCAAATCTCGTCCCAGCCCTTTGTCAAATTCATAGCCTCCACGGATCATCTCTTTAGCCATCATGACACTGGCCTTTGATTGAGCTCGCTCCTCGTTTGTGATCCAACTTACAGAGACGATATCAGCCGTGCTATGAGGAGTCATGGTGACATTTTGACTTCCATCCTCTTTTGATCCAGAATCGGTGATTACAAGACAATCCTCCTCGGCAAATATAGTTATCAGCTTGTCATTCACTATAAACTTCAGCAATTGATGCAATGAAGAAGGCACAGTCCCAGACTTGTGAATCCATGGCCTGCCAAGCAAAACGTTGTAAACACTAGGAAAGTGCATGACTTGGCAGGTTATTTGAAATTGGGCGGGTCCCATTTCAACTACTAAATCAACTTCTCCTATTGGCTCTCTTTACGCTCCATCAAAACCTCGGACTATGGTCCCTGAAGGCCTCAGCTTGACGTCTTGCAATCCTAGCTTTTCCAAGGTGCTCCAGGGACATATATTAAGAGCGGATCCATTGTCAATCAATACTTTCGGCAGCATTTTTCCGTTGCACCTCACAACTATGTACAGGGCCTTGTTATGTCCAATGCCTTCCGCCGGCAATTTCTCGTCAGAGAAAGTGATTTGTTTGGTGAATAATACGTTCCCAACCACGTGTGAGAAATTATCAACTGAGATGTCCCTAGGGATTTGAGCTTTGGTCAACACCTCTATTAGCGCGTCCCTATGCATGTCTGAAGAAAAGAGTAGATCTAACATGGATATCTGGGCAGGCGACTTGCTCAGCTTCTCAACTACATTGTACTCACTTCTCTGAAACCTCTTAAGGAAATCCAAGGCTTCTTTCTCGGTGATTGTTGGTTTAACGGGCGGCTCGGAGTTATTTGCTTGAATCGGAATGGCAGCTTCAAATGGACTTGCAACCTTCCCCGATCTGGTGACCGCTGACACTTCTTCCTTTGCAATTATCTTTTCCCCAATCTGTATGACAGGTTCATCATAGTTCCACGGTACTTGTTGCAGCCTCAGGACAGGCTCCTGCTTCGGGAATTCAATAACCACCGGCTCCAAAGTTCCACTCTCAGCTGGCGTGAGTTCCAAAATAAAGGGCTTTTCATCCTCTTCAAATGGCAATTCTATGACAAAGGGTTGGTCTGTAACCCCAAACACTTCAGCTTCCCTTGCCAATTCTTTGACTGGTTCCACGTACTCCGTATGATCCAGAATAACCCCAATGATATTGGCATGTTCCGGTAAAGGATTCCTATTTACGTTCGGCCCTTGCGCCTCCCTTTTCCGGATTATAATCTCTCCAGATTCAACCATATCTTGGATTTTATGCTTAAGCGCCTTGCAATCAATAGTCGAATGTCCGGAGGCCCCTGGATGATAAGCACAGACGGCTTGCGGGTTATACCAGGCGGGCATGCCATATGGATAGGTAGGAGGGGGCACCGTACCAATTTTCCCGGCATCCTTTAATTGTTCATACAATTGATCCAGAGGCCTGCCTAAATTGATAAATGTACGGCTAGGGAGTCGGTTGTAAGGTTCAGGAGGTGGAGGATGATTGTAAATAGGTCTATTTGGTGGAGGAAATCTTGGATTATATGGAGGGCGAGGTCGGTTTTGGGGTGGATTTGGTTGAGAAATTTGAAAAGGAGCTGAAGGTGGATTAGGATAGCTTGGGCGAGATCGAGGGTGGTGGATGTTGGTAGTATATACAGGATGCGGATTTGAGTAGTAAGGGTAATGGGGTTGGTAGATTGGGCTGTGTCGGTATCGGGGTCTGGGTGAAGGGTTTTGGTTCCAAATAAAGGTTGCATCCCCCTCTTTCTTTTTGAACGGCGGCTTTTTCACATTGCTTCCTTGACCTTGTAAAGCATCCAACTGGGATTTGAGAGCAGAGACATTAACAATTTTTCCGGCTCTCACAAAGTCATCAAACTCCTCAAGTTTATTTACAATCGCAGCAAACGAACATCCGGTCATACGGAAAATCTCTTCAAAATACGGAGGGTCATGTGCCTTTATAAATGTACGAATAATTTCATCCTCAGTCATCGGAGGCTCCACTTTCGCAGCTATCTTTCTTCATCTCTTGGCATATGTCTTATGATCTTCAGACGGTCGCCTCTTCGTTCCTTTCAAAGTAGTTCGGGTCGGAGCCAACTCGCAGTTGTACTCGTACTGTCTCACAAATGCATTAGACAAATCAATCCAGGTTTTCACGTCTTCAAGTTTCAGGTTGGAATACCAGTCAAGCGCATCCCCTTCCAGACTCTCGGGGAACAACCTTAAAGGCAAATTCTCATCGTCCACGGGCTTTCCCAATTTGTTGGCAAATAGTCGGAGATGTGTCTTGGGATTACCCGTCCCATCATATTTGTTAAATTTAGGGGTTTTGAACCCCTCAGGCAACTGCACGTTCGGAAAAAGGCACAATTCATTATAATCCAAGACTCCCTGCTTATTTAACCCTTGGCTCTTCCTCATAAACTCATCGAAACGATCTAGACGTTTGAGCAACTTCATATCAATTGGAGCAGAAGATTCACCCATTTCAGGCTTCTTTTGGAAAGTGTGCTCCGGTACGACGGGCTCTGCGGTAGGCTGATAAAAAACTGGTGGGTTCAAATGCATGTTTGGGTCGCTTTGAGGCTGAAATCCTTGACCATAAGGAGGGTAGAAAGGAGGATTTTGAGTAAAAGCATATTGCGGGTTAAAAGTTCCCTCAAACGTGGTTTGAAATGGAGGAATAACAAATGGTTCGGATTGTGGTTGTGTAGCGGGTACAGGCTCAGGTTGCACTCCGCTACTAACGAGCTTGTCAATCAACTTCTTTTGAGCGGCCATTTCTGACGCCATTTCCCCAAATTTTGTGAGTAACTCTGTCAATTGAACCCCAGGACTTGCAGTTTCCGGCTGGGTAGTTGCAACGGCCTTATCGGATGATTCTGGTTGAGTACTCATGTCTACACGTTTCCTTTGGGCTCTACTTCGGGATCGCGTAATAATGGGGTTTTTCCGAAAAGCTATTTTGAAAATTTACCTGAGAATGCAGAAAACTCCTTTAGATAAACCAATGATTACTGAATTTCTGCAATTTATTCAAAAAAGAGAAAAAAAGACATGAGTTAGTAATTATTCAAACAATTCGGATGCATGTCCTATTTGGGGGGCCCTTTTTGTGCCAAGGGTAAGCCTAGCATGATGCGATACCTTCGGGGTAAAATCCTAGTTTCAAACCTGTAAGTGAATATAAAAGCAGGAATTCTCATTAAAATATTCAATCCTTCTTTACAACTTCATTGATGGCTCGACTAACCATTCTTACAAAATCTTCATGTCTAGCTAGTTTAGTACGTGGGGATTCCCTAGAGCTCCCAATACTAAGTTTCCTAATTTCGTCTTGGATTTTATCAAATGTGCTCAATGCCTTCTCCAACTTCTCGGTCTTCCTTGCCTCTTTCCTCAATTGTGTGCGAGCGTCTTCCAACGCTTGATCGGCCACCATGATCTGCAACTGATGATTCTCCAATTCTTTCCTTAATTTCTCATTCTGCTTTTCGAGACTAACCACGACCAACGGTGCTCTTTCTCTTCCTTGCTCCATCATTGATTTGATCCAGTCGTTGTACTCCAAGACAACCTTAGGCTCTACTTTGTTCACTTGGTCCAAATGCAAGTTGTCCAAACTATTCAGATTCCCCCAAGCTTCTAGCACCATACCCCGGCATTCAGCAACTGTATTGAGCTCGATACCTCCCACTGCTTGTATGGTTGGCACTCTCTGCGGGTACCCGAACTGTCTCATAACTCGTTGTGGAATGTACATAACCAACCCGCTGGTGCTTGCTAACGGAATGAAGTCAAATTGTATAGTCTTGAAAGCTGGATCCCTTACTTTCGTCCAATCGAGAACCCATTGTACCTTTTCTGAAGTTAAAGCGTTGAATTCTTGAATAAACACACTTGCAGATGCCACTCGATAGTGTCTTATAACTCTTTCTCGATGCGACTCAACCCAATTTGTTGTTGGAAGACATGACCCTAATGGATTCAGTGCTCTTTTTGACAGATGTTCCATCACCCACATTTGAAGCACCAGGTTAGATGCATAGAAAAATCCCCTCTTCTTTTGGCATTCGGTAACGGCGGTGAAGATATCAGCAATAATGATGGGTACTAGGGTGGGAGTTTTCCCTTTAATTCCCACAAACACACTCTGAACCATGTTGATCGTTGAGAAAATAACTTTTCCATGCTTTTGCGGGAACAGGAGTAGATTAATCATGGCTATCCCAAAAGCTTGTACTCGTTTCTCCTCCCACTGCTCTCTACTAATGAAGAAATCCTTGCGGTGATGATCATAAGCTTCTTTTCCCCCAAATCGCTTGTATAAGAACTCGAGTGGACATGACTTTGCGTCCGGGTGCGAATTCATGCTAAACTGTTTCAACCCTAAGAACCTACAAAATTGCTCTCGGGTGCCATTCATTGGGTATACCATAGGGTGTCCTTTACCAGGTAGCTGGAACAATCCTTCTATCTCCTCCAAAGTTAGGGTTAATTCACACTCTCCAAAACGAAAAACAGAGCCATCCGGATCCCAGAATTTGAGCAAAGCTTCGACAATGGCTACATTCGGAGTTATGTTCAGGAGACTAGGTAAATGTCCTATATACGGGAAAAGTCCGTTCACTTCATGTGCCATATTGTTCTTCTAATCTACCAGCTCACGAGGTATCTGATTGAGCATTCTACACGGAGCCATCTGGGGAGGAAATTCACTTTAGTACCTTACCTCTGGATCTTACCCCTTAGGTAATACAAGAATAGTAAACGTGCAAGTCCCATTGGATTAAATATCCGAGACATGTGGCGGTTTATTCCTAAACACGGGATTCCCTATGTGGCATTCCTTTTCTATGGTTTATGCGTGATCCCAGTTTATTAAAAGCAGTAAAATATGCAATACAAAATGAGAAGTGACCTAAGGAACCCTTTATCTGCCAGGGTAGGCCTAAAATGGTATGACAATTATTAGTTTATGACTGAAAAATACCACAATTTTTTAAACGTGCAATAGCCTATCTACAAGCGTAGGTCCTAAAAGAAAGGTCATGCCAGACCTCTTATTTCCTAACGTTTGTGAATGCAAAGACAAAAAAACAAGGAAAGTTAGTTCAACACATAATCACATAACACGTTGGACGATGATATAAAAAGCAGGAAAAGTAAATAAGGAAAGGGGTGGGATCCCTTCCCTCGTGCCTAAGTGTCCCTAGTTTAGGATAAGGTCGACTCTACCCTAGGCAATTCTAATATGGATGCATGAGGCTGGGGTTTACTAATGCAACTAGACTCGATAAATCTTCGGTTCCCGAGCCTTCAGACCTAAAGGCGAAGGGTCATCACTCCCAGGGCCTTTGGTCGGTGGCTCGAGTGATCCCTTAGGTAGCGCTATGGGCGCAGCGCACACCATCCGCCTACCCAAGGCGATCGATCCTAATCCTATAAGGCGGTGTGGGAAACGCCCACGAAAAATAAAATAAAATGGGATAACAATAAATAAACGTGCACGTATGAAGTGCTCCCTATTTTGAGGGAAAGGATCAAGAACCAACGTGAGGCTCTAAAGGTGACACATACCCCCCAAATGCAAATGTAAGCGTGAGACAAAAAGTAAACATTCATTCAAACATACATTCGTGAGTCGAGGGATTGGTTTGATTACGTATATAAGACAAAAGGTCCTAAAAATGAAAAATGCAATCCTAATATCCACATGCCATGCATAGAAAGGGTAGAAAAAGGAAACAAATGGTTAAGTCAAAATGCTTGGACCCACTTAGGAAGTCCCCAGTGGATTCGCCAACTGTCGCGCCCCATTTTTTGATAAGAAAAATATATGGTTTGAGAAAGATGTTTTTGTGATTCAATTTTGATTGGAAAATGATTTTTGTGAGTTGAAAAAGATATGGGTCTAATATGGGACTTGAAGAAAGCGACGATTTGACCCAAAAAATAATTTTTTAAAAAGGGTTTTTGAATGAGAAATTGGAATCGCCACTTGGTAATGATTAAGGTGTACCAAGTCACCTAAAAAATAAATTTTTAAAGACAAAGTAGTAAAACCCTTTTAAAAACGACTCCTAGTCCACGTAAGCCAAAGAAAAAGGTTCGGGAGTCACGTTTGACAAAAGGGAAGGCAAGGATAGAATCCAAGGCACCCCTTTGACCTAGCCAAGGCTAGTTGCGCGACTTAACCTTACCTTTCCTAATCTTCTACCCAATGTATGTATTGTACGTTGGATATGACTATATGAATGCAAAACGGAAAGGAAAATGCAATCCTAAATTTTACGATGTCTCTTGTGAGGCTTTTGGTCCCAAACGACATGAATTGTGGCGGCCAACAAAGGAAAACCTCATAGAGGTCGATTAATGCAAGTGAGAGTTCAAATTCAAGTGTGCAAGTGTGAAAGTGTATGAAAGATGCAAGAAATGTAAGTGCAAGTGTGCGAATGTATAAAAAGGTGCATGTGTGAAATTGTATAAAATTCAAGTGTTTTTTGTGTGCAAGTGTGTGAAAATAGAATAATAGATATATAAGGTAAAGTGGAATTCCATGTGTGAGGTGGAAATGAGCACGTGATAGGAAAAATGTAGTGAGAAAGTATGGTTTGAGAAATGTGAAAAAATGTGGTTAAAAGAGTATGTAGGTAATAAAAATGAAAGTATGACCCTAGAGGAATGCAACAAATCGGGTACAGGGGGTTGACTCCTAACTTTTCGACTTCTATTTTCCCTTTGATTAGAAGGCGAAACTAGCGTGCTAAGGCTATCGAGTAGCCACACTCGCTCGTTTCCCTTATCGGAAGGGGACACTCAAGCAAAATGAACCCTATAGCTAGTGTGGGATGCAAAATCTAAAATGAGAGGAAAAGGGGTTCGAGGATCATGCCAAATGATAAAACTAAGGAAAATGCGTGATATGTGGTGAACAAGCAAATGATGTACTAACGAGGGAAAATCCCTAAGGGTCTAGCGTTGGACTAGCCCATTCTATGAATTCCGACTAGCGTTGGACTAGTGGAAACGATAAAAGAAGCCACAACTAGCGTTGGACTAGTGTGGTGACGTACATTCATCCATTCCATTCATCCACACTATGGAAAGCAAGTAGACATACTAAATACTCATAAACACGTAGCACGTAACATTTAGCATGCTCGGCTAGATGCAAGGACCTAATAAAGCGATTAAACACTTAACACGTAGGCATGCAACCAACTAATGAACCTATTACATTCACTAACTAAAACAAAAAGGGGAAGGGGAAAATGGACCAAATTGCTCGCCACAGCCCTATCTATTACAAGCCAAGAGGTGTACACATACCCCATTAAAAGAATAACTTAATGAAAACAAAAAGTAAATGACATAAGTAAAAGGCATTAAAGAAAAGCTAGGAAAGCAAAGTAGACATGCAATTCACTTAGCACGTTGAGTCACATAAGAGAAACAAAAAAGATAAAAGGAATTATACCGCTCCCTTTTGTAGTGTTAAATGGACGAGACTTAAACTGGGCTAAGTCACCAACTAACGGGATAACATGTGCTAAAACCATTCAAAGCAAAGGATTAACGCACCAATTTAGTTATAAGATATAAACAAAACAATTGGAATCCACCAAATCATCAAATTTTCCCCCAATTGCAACTTAATGAAGTAAAAAGCTAATTAAAGACCAAGCAAAGACATGATCATCCAACCTCCAAGCATAACGTCCACTAAAGACCCAAATGCAAGCACTACTCAAATCATTTGAACCTAATTGAAGCATTTAAAAACTCAAAGGTCCCCAAGTAAAAAATAAAGTCCAAGCAAACATCATATCTCAAGAATCCAAGAGTGAATGAAGGTCCATGAATGGTTTAAACTTGCATTTCTAGGACCCAATAACGACCACTAATCAATCACAATCAACGTCAAAATGAATCATCAAAGAGCTTCAAAGGTCCCCAAAATAATAAAGATCAATTAATGATTCAAATGCAAACACCTTAAGACCTAATTGCAAGAACATGGAATGTAATTGGGCCATAATGCATTGCTGCAAAAATCTCAGGGACCCAATTGATTAGTTTTCTCAATTTTGGGGTCATAGTAGAACAAGGGGAGACTTGGGGGGTTGGAATGCAATTTTTCTGGAAAATATTCATGCAATATTCATGCAAGCTACGTAGACATTCTGCAACAAAACTTCAACAACATATGAAACTCTCGGCAAGGTTTTGCAGCAACATTTTTCATGCACAAGGCTCCACAATTTCAGCGAAGCAAATTCATACAACAGCTTTGAAATTACTTGAATTGAAACATAGCTAAACATCTCTTATCAAGGCAAATAGTTTGAAAGAAATTCATGCAAAGTTTTCATGAAGATACAAAGGAAACAAGTTTCTGCTATAACAACAGAAACTTTCGGCCACTAATGGAGCTATCGCAAGCTCCACACCATAGTTCAAACAACCAAATGACACAGCTGAAACCAACTTCCCCCACCCCTTGGCACCTAGACAATAAACAAACAAACAAAACTTAGCAAAGTATCATGCGAAAATTCTGAAAAAACATGCGTGCAACACTGGTTTGACAACCTGAATCATTCATTTTCCAGCAAGCATTAGATTTTAAATCAGATACTCCAACCCCCAAACATGCAAATCCAACGCCCCTTGTCTAATTTTCCTTTCTAACATAGGGTCAACCAGTAAACTGGATGACCGAAGCTTTTGGGTGAACAAGTGCAGGTAAGAAAAACCGCAAAAGAGCATGCGAGAACCTTTCCATTTCTGCTGCAAATATTTTAGAAGCTCCAACTCATAAACAAAATGCACAAAAACTGATTCTTTAGCGATTCAACTCACAGATATTACCAATCATCAGTCTTAGCATGGATCAAACAAAATTTGTCTAACTTCAGCAAATTCCACAGAAAGGATCCAGGCAAAGGAAACAAAATGACCAACTTTTAATAAAAATGTTTTGCAATGTCGGTTCCACACCAAGCAAACCCAATCGACCAAAACAGGAGATGAGAACTGCAAAACTTTGCTACGTTTCAACCTTAGCCGACATGACACAAACCAAACAAACATATCAGTTCCACTGTGAATTCTAATCCCAAAAACCAAACTTAAACCAACCCATAGAAACGAAAAGAAAGGTGGCGAAGGACCACCGACCGGCATGTTGCAAGAAAAGAGTATCAACCCACGATTAAAGAAGACAGCTTCTAAATCTAAAGGGTAAAGGTGTTACCTTTAACTACAAGATGAGCCGGAGAATGACCGTGAAAGGATTGGGATGACTCTGCTAGGTCTTCGAAGGATCACCAATGAAGGAAGGTGGTGATCGTTGGTTCCCCCACGCCTCTGGTTTCTTTCGCAGGCTTGTTCTCTGTTTCTTTCTTTTGCCGTTTTCCAGATTTCAGCCGTCACTTTCTTTGGTCTCTGCCTCTTCCCGTTTTGTCCTCCTTTCCTCGCTAAGAAGCCCCGTAGCTTGCTTACTATCCTTTTTCTCCCTAGCCACCAACTCTGTTTTTCCTTCAATCCTTTGCCAGATTTTTTTAGCCGTCCATTCACTCTCCCTCTCTCTTGTTTTTTTCTTTTGCCGTTCACTCCCTTCTCTCAAAACTCCCCCCTTGCGGCTCCCCTTTCTCTTGGCTTTTATATGAGCAAACCCCAACCCTAAAATTCCAGCAACTTTCCCTGTATTTGCCACTAAGGAGCCGCTCGATGATCCCTTTGCAAGCTGCGGCAAAATGCAGCTTGCATGCCAAACAACTTGATAATTACAGAAATGATAAAATAAAATATAAATAATAATAACAAAAATGCACAAACCAGGTAATAATAATAATAACAAACAAAAATAATTTTAAACAAGAAACTGAACAAAAATGGCCATTTTTTAATTTTTCATTTTTCATCATTTTCTTTTTCTCAAAATAACTTAATAAAAATAACTAAAGTGCCCAAAGATTGAATTTAAAGAAATAAACATATTTTTGTGAACAAATTTTCCTTTTTCTTTCTTTCCATTTTTCCAAGCCAACTAAAGCCTATTTTTTTTTTTGAATTTTTCTTCTTTTTCCTCTTTTTCTTTAATTTTCTCTTTTCTCTCTTTTTTTTTTATGATTTTTCATTTTCATTTTTCTTCAAGAAAGCATTGAATAAAAACAAAATGACTAAAACATATTTTTGATGTTTTCCCTTTCTTTTCCTAAAAACTCTATGCTAATCTTAAACTTAAAAGCTAAAACTAAAAACTAAAACTAAAAGTAAATAAGAATAAATAGCAAATGAAATAGGTCAACTAAAAGGGCGAAAATGAATAAAACTAAAATATCATAACAACTAATAGTGCAAAACACACAATAACGAACTAAAATGCAAGCAATCTAAAATGAAAATCATGAAATAGATGATACATACAAATTATTCAAAATTTGGTGTCTACAGAGACTTGTACTAGAAGTTGCAAGCTTTATCCCAAAGAAGTTGTAGTGTCGAGGACTACTACAAGAAGATGGAGGTGACCATGCTGAGAACAAATATCCAAGAGGACCGTGAGGCCACCATGGTTTGGTTTCTCAATAGACTACGATCAGATATCACTGAGAGGCTCGAATTGAAAACCTATGTAAAGATTGGCGAAATGTTAGACAAGGCTATGAAGATCGAGTAGAGACTCTAGAGGAGGGGTCTACCCTAGCGACCAAGTTACACATACTCACCCCGCCTCCTAGGCCGAGCCAACCAAGGCGAGATTTTGCTGAATCCAAGCAATCGGCCAAGTCATTTTTCCAAAGGCCGAAGACAAAACTACCCAAGGGGGACGTTAAAACAACTTGTAAAATATCTTCAAAGCCACCAAAGGGAAGGAGTCGGGACACTAGATACTTTAAGTGCCAGGGACAATGGTGAGATAGTGTCAGACGATGAAGGTGAGTACAAGAAGATGCCGCCACTTATGGATGAAGATAAGGAATCGAGGGAAGAGTATGCCATCGATGAACAAGTCGAACTAGGACTTATTGCTCGGAGACCATTGACCACCCAGTTCAAAGATGAAGAGGCACAACATGAGAATATCTTCTATATACAATGTCTCATCAAAGACAAAGTGTGTAGTTTGATAATTGATAGAGGAAGTTGTACTAACGTGGCGAGAGCTTGATGGTCAAGAAATTGGAGGTAGTTACCATGGATCATCCGCGACCTTACAAGCTACAGTGGCTCAACAACAGCGGTGAGATTCGTATGTCCAAACAAGTATTTGTTTATTTTAAAATTGATAGATATGAGGATGAGATCTTATGTGATGTAGTACCTATGCATACTAGTCATATTATACTTCGTAGACACTAGCAATATGATGAAAATTCCTTTTGACGTAGTTAGTAACAAGTACACTTTCGTATACAAGCATAAAAAAAATTACATTAGTTCCTTTTACACCTAAACAAGTACATGATAAGGAGTTTGAAAAGGAAAGCGAAAGAAGAAAATCAGTAGCTAAGGCTGAAATTAATGATCTAGAATTCCTAAGGGAGAATCGGCCAAGACAGGAAAGTTAGGGAAGAAATTGAGTTTTCTTGTGAAACCAAAAGTAGTGAAAAGAATTTTAAATGCAAAGTAGTGTTTACTCATACTTTATAGTAAACATGAGTTACTGATTATTAATGAGTTACACCCAACTTTGTCGAGAGAGGCAGTATTACTTTTGCAAAAGTTTGAGAATATTTTTCCTAAGGAGATACTCAAGTGGATTGCCACCTGGCTGAAGGATCGACCACCAAATTGACTTCATTCCTGAAATAACCATTCCTAATAGACCAACCTACAAGACCAACCCTGAGAAGACTAAAGAGTTTCAATGCCAAATCGACAAATTACTGACCAAAAGTTGGGCGAGGAAGAGTTTGAGCCTATGTGCAGTTCTAGTAATTCTAGTGTTAATACCATAACGATAAATTATCATCACCCTATCTCTAGGTTAGATGATATGTTAAATGAACTGTATGATGCAATTATTTTCATTAAAATAAACTTGAAAAGCGGATACCATTAGATTAGGATTAAAGAAGGAAATGAATGAAAAATCGCATTTAAGATTAAGTATAGGCTAAATGAGTGGTTAGTTATATCCTTTGGGTAAACTAATGCACCTAGTACATTCATGCATTTGATGAATCATGTACTTAGACCATTCTTAGAAAAATTCATCATAGTCTATTTTGATGATATACTTGTGTATGGTCGTAGCCTAGATGAGCACTTGTGCATTTGAGATCTATTTTTGATATACTTTAACGAGAGCAGCTATATGCTAATATCAAGAAGTGTAGCTTTTACACTGATAAACTTTTATTTTTAGATTTCGTAGTTAGTACGCAGGGGTATATAAGTGGACGAATGCAAGATCCAGGCCATACAAGACTGGCCAACACCGATGTCGGTGAGTGAAGTTCAAAACTTCCATGGTGATTCATGAATAATTTTAGTACTATAACCACCCCATTGACTGCAGTTGTCAAGAAAAATGAGATATTTGTTTGGAGAGAAACTTAAGAATAGGCGGTCCAAACCTTAAGCATAAACTAACATACGCACCTGTTTTAAGTTTACCTGATTTGAATAAAACTTTTGAAATTGAATATGATGCCTTAGGTATTAGAGTTCGTGCTGTATTGATGCAAGCAGAAAAGACGATCACCTATTTTAGTGAGAAGTTTGGCGGGGCAACACTCAACTACTTAACATATGACAAGAAGTTGTATGCTTTGATTCGAGCATTAAAGATGCGGTGGCATTACTTGCTGTCTAAGGAGTTCATGATTCACACAGACCATGAATCTTGAAATATTTGAAGGTGCAACACAAGCTGAATGAGAAGCATGTTCGTTGGATTGCCTTCGTTGATTCATCAAATACAAGTCGGGTAAGACAAATATTGTTGGCGATGCACTATCATGCAAGTACACCCTAATCATCACTTTAGATGCTAAAATTTTAAGGTTTGAATTTATTAAGAAATTATATCAGAATGACACTGATTTTGAAAAAATTTGTGGGTCTTGTAAAGTACTTCATAAGAATAAGTTCTTCATTTCTTAAGGATACCTTTATCATGTTCATAAGTTATGTATTTCTATTTGTTCAATCCATGAATTATTGTTAAGAAAATCGCATTGTAGGGGTTTAATGGGATATTTTAGGGTATCTAAGACATATTCTATTTTACAGGAATACTTTTACTGACCACGTATGAAGCAGAACGTGGAGCGGTTCATTGACAAATGTATCACATGCAGACGAGTCAAGTCTAAGGTACGCCAGCATGGCCTTTATACTCCGTTATCTATATCCAAGGAATCACGAGTTGATCTGTTTATGAATTTCATATTAGGATTACCTAAGTATAGAAGAGGCAATGATTCCATTTATATTATAGTGGATAGTTTCTCTAAAATGACATATTTCATTGCTTGTCATAAGTCTGATAATGCATCTTATATAGCTGACTTGTTCTTAAGAGATATTGAGATTATATAGTGTTCCTGGGTTCATCATATCTGATAGGGATGTGAAATTCCTTAATTATTTCTGAAAGACCTTGTGGTCTAAATTGGAAATTAAACTATTGTTTTCAACAACTAGTTACCTACAGATTGATAGTTAAACAAAGGTAGTCAATAGGACATTCGTTACTTTATTGCGCGCTATACTGCATAAAAATCTTAGAATTTGGGAAGAGTGTCTATCTCATGTCGAGTTTGCATACAATAGAACTATTCATTCTGCTAGTCAATATTCGCTATTTGAGGTCGTATATAGTGTTAATCTGTTAACGTCTTTGAATTTAGTGCTTTTATTTGTTTTTAAGCTTAATTTAGATAGTAAGAAAAAGACAGAATATGTTTGTTAACTTTATAAGAAGGCGCAAGTCAATATCGAGAAGCAAACATTATAATACACCACATAGGCTAATAAGGGCGGCAAGCGTGTGATGTTCGAACCAAGTGATTGGGTTTGGGTTCACTTCAGAAAGGAGTGATTCCTGGTCCAGCGTTGCAATAAGTTGTTACCATGTGGGGATGGATCTTTCCAAGAATTCGAGTGCATAAATGATAATGTCTACAAACTTGAGTTACAATGTCAATGCGAAGTTAGTGCCACCTTCAATATATTTGACTTGAGTCCTTTTCTTGCAGGTGATGAGGTCGATTTGAAGACAAATCCTTTTTAAAAGAAGGGGGTTGATGTAGTATATCCAAGACTATTTGGGTCGATCCAAACACTTAAGTTGGGTCCGTGATAGTTCCAGTGGGTTCCATGATGCGAGTTTAGGCCAAACGCTTCAATGAGTCACTGCAAGCAATGGTTCGAGTTGTTCAAGACTCAATTGAAGTGTCTACCGCGGGCCATGAGGAAGATTCAAGTTGTTAATTGTCTAGGTGTCATTAGTGACGACGAGCCTAGTTAGGCTGCATTTTTCAGCTTGAGTTTTATTAGTTTAGTTGTTATTTGGGTCATTTTTTAGTTAAGAAGCGGACCAGCTCATATAGCTTGGACTGTCTTTTTTAGTTAGGATTTTGGGACTGATAAGTGTTTATTATATATGGTTATTAGTAGCATTATATGTTTATTTATGGTATAAACTAGGATTTTTCAAGGTGTAACTTACTCTCTAAGTTCTAAATTTTGTAAGTTTCATTTGAACAGATTAATATGCAATTTTGGTTATAATTGTAGGAGTTGAGTCATGATATAAATGTTGGATCGAGACAAGATCGCTTAAGCTCCTTTAGTGCATGATTCAATGACAAATTGGAAAGAAAATAGGACACAACATGCAAGCATTATCGGTGATAGACATGAACAATAATATGAATATCTTGCATGTGATTTTAGAGGTGAACTAGAGTGAAAAAGAAGTAGGAAAATGTACCAAAACTGAAAATGCACCCTCTGAATACACGGACTCAGGTCGCGTATTATGCCCTGTTTCTCTGCAACTTACTCTGTTTTCGTACTTCTTTCCAACTCAATTCCAGCATAGAATTTCAACTGCACATGCTCAAGAATCTTTAGGGAAGAGAAAAGGAAACTTTATGTCATATCATTTGTTACTTTTTGACTCTTTTAACACTATATGTGTAAGAATCATTGAAAAGAATAGGAGAGAATAATTATCAGATTTTAGTTTAATAGCTTAGTTTTAGTCTTTTCTTATTCTCTCTAGCTAGGAACTTTGAGAAACTCTTGGAGAATTTATTTTACAACTCATTTTGTTGAAGCAATAGAATATTTGAGAGTTTGTTCATCACCTTAGCTAAGTTTTCTCTATGTTTTTCTTTACTGTAATTCAATATGCAATGAAGTTATGTTCTTTGTTAGTTTACATCACATGAGTAGCTAAATTTCTATATCTAGGGAGTAGATGAAACTTATGACTATTTGATATGAGTTGAATATGATTTACACTTGCTACTCTTATATTAACTTATCCATTTATGCATGATTTTACTTGTTATTGTTTGATCACTAATGGCAAATTTTTAGTTGTTGTTATTAATGAAAATTGATAATAATTATGGAACCATATAAATGGAATTTAAAGAGTAGACTCATGAAAATATAAGTGCACTTGAGTGGATTATCTTTGCATTTCATGAGAAGCAAAAGGATAGATGTAATTATTCACCATGAGAATAGGAAAAACTAGATTAGTCTAAACCACTACATTATGAGAATGACTTTTGGTAAATATGGAAATGAGTTTCTAACGAAACATGAGTAGTGACAAGAGGTAAATCTATTCATTTGTATCTTTTGTGTCATAAGTGGACTCTACATCCTTAAACTCAAGTATTTAGTAATATGTCTACATTGTTATCTTGCAAATTACATAGTTAAGTTAGTTAATTAGTAAATATCATGATTTTTATTGTTTTATTTGATAGTAAGTCTTAATAATAGAGTAAATAAGGATCTAGTACTTCTATTAGTTGCTCCTTATGGAATCGACCCGATATATGCCACAAACTATTACTTGACTGTATATTTGCAGTCAAACGGGTGTATTTTGAAATTAAACTTGTACTTATATTAAGAACCAATCAAATTTTTGGTATCGCTGTCAGGGAGTGGTAGTATTAAGGTATGGCAAGTTTTATTAATTTAGACACTTATTATTAGTTTAGTTAAATTACGTGTTAATAGTTAGTATAGAAATTTTATTTGTTTTTGTTATATACCTATTATCTTATATTTCATCTTTTTGTTTGTAGTTGCATCTTTTGATCCAAAAATTGAAAGGATACTACGAAGACAAATAAGGTATACATCATAAAAGGAACAACAACAACAACAACAACATATAGAGGAAATATCTATTGAGTTGCCTTTTGAAGAAAAAATGATGAAAAAAATACAAATAGGCGAACTCTTAGAGATTTTACTCTATCGGGGACACAAGAGTCACAAACGAGATCATTACTCATTCAAATGATTCAACAATTTCAATTTGGAGGTAATGTCATAGGAGATCCAAATGCACACATGGCCATATTTTTAGAAATATGTGATACCATTAAAATGAATGGCGTGAGCGAGGATGCTATTAGACTAAGATTGTTTCCATTTTTTTTACTTGATAACGCCAAAGTTTGGTTGCATTTTTATGGTCCAAATACTTTCACCACATAAGATGATTTATTTGGAGTATTTTTGAATAAATATTTTTTACCGGGTAAAATGGCTAAATTTAGAATGAACATAACTAATTTTATTCAACAAGAGAGTGAATCATTGTATGAAGCATGAGAAAGATTTAGAGATGTGCTACGAAAATGTCCACACGATAGACTGTTTGATTGATTCATTGTCCAAATCTTCTATAATGGTTTAAATTTCTTGACTAAAACTGCAATTGATACAACCACAAGTGGAGGTTTAAGGGATAAATCATTCCAAGAATTCAAAACTTGAGAGAGAAGATGGTAGCAAATAACTATCAATAGGCGAATGAACGAGATAACTCTAGATGGCAAGTAGTTATGATCAAAATAGGCACTCTTAATATGTTGAGTGCCCAAATAAATAATGTGTTTAAATCATTAAGCAAATGAATCAGAGTTAATTCTAACTCTACAACTAATATAGGTGTTGCTTGTTGTAATATATATGGAGGACAGTATGATACTAACATTTGTGTTGAAAATGTGCAGGTACAATTTGTTAATTATAATCGGACTAGTCAAAACAACTCCTATTCCAACATATATAACTCGGGATGGAGAAATCATCCAAAATTTGGATGAAATGATGATCCATCGAAATTCCAATAAAAGCAACCAAATATGGAGAATAAATCAGTTTGGGAGATGATAATTGAAACACTAGCCAATGTATTTAATGATAAAATTGATAAGTTAGCTAGTGCGACTATCCAAAGATTTGAAAGAATTGAGGGTATAATGAACCAACTTACAACTATGTATAGAAATGTTGAGATCCAAATAGGTCAATTTGCCAACTCTATTAATAATAGGAGCCAAGAAGAGTTACTGAACAAAACAGAGATGAATCCGAAGAAACATGTTCAAGCCATTACCCTTCATAGTGACAGGCAATTAGAAGATCCTTCAGTAGTGAAAAGTAAGAGGACACATGAGAGTGAAGAAAAAGAAAATGAAATGGAGGATCAAGAGACAAGTGTGGAGGAGAAAAATAGGGAAAATCAAGTTGTTGATCAATCTTTATCTTCCTCTACCATTCCTATCCCTTCGCCAATGCCATTTCCTCAAAGACTTAAACCGAATAAGTTTGACAAGAATTTTGAAAATTTCAACCAATTACACATTAATATTCCTATTGTCGATACGATTTTGCAGATTCCTTCGTATGTGAAATTTCTCAAGAAGATCATGACTTCTAAAAGCAAATTGAAAATTGCAAGACAATAGCGCTAACCGAAGAATGCAATGCCATTATCCAAAACAAGCTACCACCTAAGTTGAACGATTCGGAGAACTTTTCTATAGCATACATCACACCATGGTAACTTTTCTACACCATGCACCATTGGTAGCACCCAGTAAAACAAGCAAGAAAGCTTACGTCTAGTAACTTTTCTATCACATACATCGTACCATGGTAACTTTTATGTAACATACATCACACCATGGTAGTTTTTCTATCACATACATCACATCATGGTAACTTTTTATACCCTTCAACTGTAGCACTTTTTGTGATGTGATGTGATATATGTGAGATAAAAAAATAATTGAAAATATAAAAGGTGGATTGAAAAATGGGTTTATGATGCAACCGAAATTTTTTTTGAAAAAATTTGCTGTCCAAACATAGCCATTGAATTTTTAAAGACATTATGTGATCTTAGGACAAGTGTATCGTTAATTTTTTTACTGTGGTTAGACAATTAGGTTTGCATGAGTTCAAACTCACTAATATTATTCTATAATTAGTCGATAGGTTTATTAGATATCCATTGGGAGTGTTGGAGAATGTGTGAATTAAAGTACAAAAGTTTATCATTCTTGTGAATTTAGTAGTGTTAGGTCAATTATTCTTGGTAGACCATATTTGGCAACTACAGGTATTATTATTGATGTTAAAAATAGCAAATTTAAGTTTCAAATAGGCGAAGAAGAGATTGAATTTAATTTGAATAATATGAAAAAATATCCTTCTTTCACCGATTATGCTTGTTCTATTGGCACTATTGACAAACTAACACAAGAGACGAGTTAAGTCAATCTTGATTTAGATCCTCTTGAGGTTTGTTTGATGCATGTAGGATGGCAAGAGAGAGATAATGAAAAAATTGAAAAATTAACTCAATTGGGTGCTCAACCATCATATAGAAGAGGACATATATACGAGAGTTTTGAACAAGGAAAAGAACTTCCACCACCTTTAGAGATTGAAACTCCAAAGATTGAACTCAAACCATTTCCTAGTATGAGTTTTTTTGGAACAAACAAAACTTTATTAATGATTGTTAGTACTTACCTAGATGAAGAGCAACAGAAAAAGTTGCTAAGAGTTTTAAAGAAGCATAAAAGGCTATTGGATTGACCATCTCAGACATTCAATGAATAATCCTTTCTATTTGCATACCTCGCATTCTCTTGAAGGACAATTGCAAATCGGTGATAGAATTACAAAAAGATTCAATCCAAATATAAAAGAGGTGGTAAAATTAGAAATTATTAAGTAGCTTGATGCAAGTATAATCTTTTCTATCTCTGATAGTGCATGGATTAATCCAATTCATGTTGTTCCAAAGAAAGATGGAACTACCATAGTGTAAAGACTTACAAAAATTTATTTATTTTAAACTCTTAATTCTAGCTCATTTAATTATTTATTTGGCCAATTGCTCCGATTATTATTTTCTAACCTTTTTAGACCTAATTAGAGAGATCTATGGCTTAGTTACATTTTTAAAGTGACTTGTTTCAAAATTTAATTTCTGAAGGCTCATTAAGTGAAAATAGCGAATACGCGATTGGAGTAAATAATCGAATTGAGGATACAATAAGTTTGAAAAATTGGAGACTTGTACAATGGTTCTAAAATAGGTAATTTTATGTTTAAGTACTCAAGTGATAGTTAGTAGTACTATCGTTATAAAAATTTCTTGGAGGTCTCGCTTTATCGCGCTTAATTTGGAAGTAAGCGTTTTCACACGCGCAATTTAATTGAGAGACTTTAGACCCTCATTTTGGGACAATTAAGAGTGGATAATATTTATATGAATATGAGTGCATTAAAGGTTTAGTGCACTAATGAAATAAACTCGAGAGGAATCGAGCACAAAACGCGCGCGTACACGCGCGAATGGGAGTTGACTTTTGCACCAACTTGGGCCACACGTTAAAGGTTATTAAGAAAGCTTTATTTGATCAATACACTCTCTCTCTCCTAGTCTCTCTTGGCCGGCCATCAAGCAACAAAAATAACCAAGAGCTCTTCAATTTTCCATCTCCAAATCTTGCACAAATCATCAACCAAATCAAACCAAAATTTAACCATACCTAGTTGAGCACTTGGAAATTGTATCTAGCTAAAAAGGGGGAGCTTTTCACGGTTTATTTTAAAGCAAGGAGGGCCGAAATTTCTGTTCTTGCACACCAAGTGAAGTAGGTAACGATCAACTCTCAAATTCTTGTTTTATGGAAGTAGTAATGCACATCTAGGCTCTTGCATGCATATGGGTAGCATTATTTTGAGGAAAATTTGGTTGTGTGGGCTCTATGAACTCCCACCTTCGATATATGGACTGATTTGTGATGATTTGATGGTAATAATGTTTATTTAGTGCTTATATTGATGGATTAATGTTGGGATATTGATGGAAACTTAAGGATGGTGCTCTAGTCAAAAGTGACCATTTTGCCCCTGCCTTGTCCGACCACTTTTGTGCAAAATTTTGAGGTTCTAATGGCTTGTTTATGTTGTTTACATGTTATATTGGTTGGTAAAAAGTTTCATTGAAAGATAACTTGATTTAGTCACCGAAATGTTGGATTTACGAAAGCTTATAAATCTGGAAATTAATCCCGTATTCATCCAAGCAGTGTTTTTGTTTCGGCTATATCTTTTTACTCCGATATCGGAATCGAGTGCCGTTTATGGCACTGGAAACTAGAAATTTCCAGCTTTCCAACGGTATAAAATGCACATTTTGGTTCCTTGTGAGCAAGCCAAACCATTCATTTGAAATCCATTGTCCTATTTCGTTGCTTCCTGGAAGGCAGCACATGAGTTGCAACTTGATGCTCACGAATGTGCTGGTTATGGATAGATTTTGAAAATGGTTTCTTCTGAGAAAATATAGCCTTATGAGTCTATTTTCTAACGCCACCAACCACGCTTAATTCTGAGTTGAATTGAGTGATTTATGATCAAAATTCAAAACTGACTTTGTGAACGAAAACAGTGTTTTGGACAGATTTGAACTAACTATGGTTTGGGACTTGTTATCCGAAGCTTTTTAGTGTAAATCATCTATCGAATGTACCTTGAACATATTTTGGACATTTCCTACTGGAATGAACCATATTTGAGATGTTCCTTGACCAAATGTTTGGAAACGGCAAAACGGAAGTTCAAAGGCAGTTTAGCCTTAGGATTTCTTGGAATTTCAACGGTTTTGTTAACCCATTTTCTGTGCTTATTTCTCCATGAAATTTGGTAGAGGAACAACCCTTATATGGTAGTATCATACTAATAATTTTGGTGTTATTCTGAGGCCGTTTCATGGTTCAAATAAATTTCCAAAGTTCATGACTTGATGTTGGAAAACCCTTGTTTAACAAGGAAATTTGGGTAACTTTGAGCTACCATATCTTGGTGCTCGAAACTTCAATTCTCATTTCGCTTATTTTATTTTAAACCTTGTTTGTAACTCTAATTGAGTTCGAAATTTCAAAGGCTGGTTCGCAATGGGTGAATTTTTGCCGAATTTCCAAAGTTGGCCAAAAACTAATCCTGAAAGCTGTCCTCATGTTTAAAACAGCAACTTTGAGCCAATTTTTGAATACTTTCCGTCTGGAATCATTGCAGAGTGTATTCTATGAACTTTTAGTACCTTGGAAGAGGTTTCCAACGGTACCAAATTTTCCAATTTTTGACTTGTAAAGCGTGAGGTACAATTTTTCTAATGTATCGTATCAAAACTGAAATTTTCCGAATTTCAAGGAAATGGAGTTTTTCAAGTATTCCTTATTCCTCCGATACTACTTGAACGTTTTATACTTGATTTCCAAGATGAAAACTGAATTTCTCTTGTACTTTGAAACTCCATTTGAGAGCCTCGATTTAGGATAAATAAGGCTCGTTTCACGAGACTTTCTAAGATTGTACTATGGTACGATCTTCTTTAATAGTAGGGGTTTGTAAATGATAGTCTATTATTATTTGTTCAGGCGCACACGAGGACCTTCAAGAGGACCCCATGGTGGACGCTTGAACTTCAATTGAATCTACTTGCTCTTGTTACTTGATGAGTGTTAAGTGTATGTAAACTTGTTACATGTTTAACTGCTATTAATGATTGGAGATTTTGAATATGGAGCCGATACTTTACCGCACTCGTTCTCATTAGAAATGATATTTAAGGATTGAAATGCATTGAATGAAATGAATGATTGAAATGCATTGAATGAATGAATGAAATGTAATTGTATGTTATGGCTGCATACGTCACTGGAGTGAATCTCCTCGACTTATAAATGTTAACTGGGGGACGCCCAAACTTATAGGCAAACTTTGGACTCGAGCCGGCATGGGTTTGGTCAAGAACCTTGGCGAGTTATGAGAATTATATGATAAGTTTGATCTATTGGAGAGATCTTACTTGGCATACTCGTTGAAGTATCGCCTTATAAATGACGTTCGGGCCCGGTGGGGATATGTACGGTGGACGGATGGAAGTAAGTGGTGATCTACGGATTGGAAATATCAACCCGGTTGACGGAATGTCATCGCGGAAAGGTATACGAATGACCATGGCAAAGCAAGTGAAACTTAGTTCTTGAGAGCTACTATATTCTTGAATTGTTTCTGTTTACATTTTATTGGAATTATCAATTACTTGTACTTTATCAATTGACCTGTTATTTGGGTTTGCTACTTGGACTATATGCTTGCATGTGTATTCTTGACCTCACGAGCGTTTTGCTCATCCTGTAGATTTGTTTTCCTTAACAGGACTGGACATGGAATGGATTTGGAGAAACCCCTTTTGATGTACTTTTGGCTTAGGGTTTCTAATGTAATTGGGCTAGACCTCTTACTAGTTGTACTTTTGGGAACTAAATGTATGATTTGGATATTCTATATATCTGGATGTTGTATATTTTAGGCATTGAAGTTTCCTTTGGATATCCGATGTAAGGCTTGGATAATTATTATAAATCATTAAGTTGAAGGCTTCCGCATTATTTAACTTGTCTTATTTAGTGGTGATGTCTGGTATTGCATTAAGCTTGAATGAAAATTGCTTGAGTCCTGACGAGAGTTGGGCAGGCGTTCCGCGAATACCCTCTGATTCGTCTTAGGGAGAAGTGGGGGCGCCACACATAGTCAAGGAAAAAAATGACGAACTTATTCCTTCTAGACTTGTGATAGGATTGAGAGTGTGTATTGATTATAGAAAGGTCAATGCAGTTACTAGAAAAGATCACTTTTCTTTACATTTTCTTGATCAATTATTAGAGCTTATAGTCGGATATGAATTCTATTATTTCTTTGATGAATTTTTAAATTACAATCAAATTGTTATAGCGCCTGAAGATCAAGAGAAGATGATATTTACATGTCCCTATGGCACTTTTGCATTTAGAAAGATGCCATTTGGCCTTTGTAATACTTCCACTATGTTTCAACGACGAATGGTGACAATTTTTTCAGATTATATTGAGAAAATTATAGAGATATTTATGGATGATTTTTCTGTGTTTAGTTCTGAATTTGATAATTATTTTCATAATTTGGACTTAATTTTTCAGAAATACGAAGAAACCAATTTAGTTCTCAATTCAAAAAAGTGCCTTTTCATGGTTTGAGAAGGAATTATTTTAAGACATAAGATTTCCTCTAAAGAAATTGAGGTGGGTAAGGAAAAAATAGAAGTAATCGAGAAGATGCCACCTCCAAATAATGTCAAGGGGATTTGTAACTTTTCGAATATATGGATTTTTATAGATGTTTTATTAAGATTTTTTTAAAAATATCTAAACTATTGTGTGATTTATTATGCAAGGATACTCCTTTTCACTTTAATGATAAATATTTGATTACATTTGATAGGTTGAAAAAGGAGTTAATTTCTACACCTATTATTACTTCACTAGTTTGGTTGCTATCGTTTGAATTGATGTGTGATACAAGTGATTATACAGTAGGAGCCATCTAGGGCAAAGACAGGAAGAAAGGTTGCATATGATTTATTATACAAGCAAATTGTTCAATGAGACGCAACTTAATTTGCAACCACAGAAAAGGAGTTATTGGCGGTGATATTTGTTTTAGATAATTTTAGATCCTATTTAGCAGAGTTTAAAATTATCATTTGTATGAACCATTCGGCTTTTCAATATTTGCTACAAAAGAAAGATGCAAAATCTCGTCTAACTCGATGGATTCTCTTATTGCAAGAATTTGATGTGAAAATAAAAGATAAAAAGAGATTGGAGAGCCTTGTGGTAGATCACCTTTCATGGCTAGAGTGCATCCCTATCGACGATTAAGTTCTGATTAAAGAGAATTTTTCAGTTGAATTTGTCCTAACATTTGCTAATTCTCCATGGTATGCAGATTTCGCTAATTATTTGGCAAGTGGAGTAATGCCAAAGGATTTATCTTGCATAATGTTACAAGTTACTTTTGGAAGGAACCTTTGCTCTATAATATTGTGCCAATGGTATAATACGTAAAAGTATTTGTAAAAATGAGGAATGTGGTATTTTATATCATTGTAATAACCTAAAATCGGTGGTCATTTTAGTATTTCAAAAAATCGTAGTTAAGGTATGGCAATCGAAATTGTATTGGCCAACTATGTATATGATATTAGGGAATATATTAAAAGTTGTGGTGCATATCAGAGAATAGAGAAAATATCTAGAAAAAATGAAATGTCTCTCACTATTTTCTTAGAAGTTGAATTATTTGATTTGTGAAGTATGGATTTCATGGGACCATTTTCTAACTCTTTTAATAATAAGTACATTTTAGTAGCCGTAAATTATATTTCTAAATGGGTCGAAACAATTGTTTAACCCGCTAACGATACTAAATTTGTATTTAAATTTTTCAAAAAGAACATTTTTAATAGGTTTGACATACCTAGAATCATAGTAAATGGTGAAAAGAAATATTTTTATAATAAACAACTTGGGCTTTGTTTGGATTAACTGTTTTTGGAGGTTTTTTTCAAAAACTTTACCGTAACTGTGTATGTGAAAATTTTTTACTGTAGATGTTTTTAAAATTGTTTTTAAAGGTATTTTTAAAATATATTTTTGAGTATTTTATAATTTACAATTTTTTTAGAATATTTTTTTTAAAAAAATTTTCACGATCCACCACTATCCCCTCCCTTTTCCTTTCTCTTCCTCTCCTCCTCCCTTCTATTTCCTCCCCCTCCTCCTCCTCCTCGCTCTTTCCTCTCCCTTCTCCTTTCTCCCCCCTCCCCTTCTTTCCCCCAACCCCAAACCCCTCTCCCATTCCCAGGTGATGGTTACGACTTTAGCCACCACTCTAACCACGACCGTCTTGGCCGCGGCTTCTGGTCGTGATCAGATTTGATCGTGACTAGAAATGTTGCAGTTAGTTGAGGGGAAGGAAATTGGGGGACAGGGAAAGAGAAAGAAGAAAGGAGGAAGGAGAAGGAGAGAGAGGAGGAGAAAAAAAGAGGAGGAGGAGGAGAGAGAAAAGAAAGATCGGCAGAGAGAGAGAGAAGAGAGGAAGGAGGGTCGTGAGTGTGGGGGTGGTAGCGGTAAGGTGGTGGGTGTAGTAGTGGAGAGTGATGGGTAGTTATGTATTTTTTTGTATATTTGGAGTTGTTTTTTATATATTGTATGGATATGGTGTTTTTGAAATTGTTTTTGTTTGTGTATTACTGTAGTATTGTAGATGAAAAAATTATTTTTCAAAAAAGTCTAAATCCAAACAGAACCTTGATTCCTTATTACTCTAGTATGATTGTAAGTACAAGACATCATTTCTATATCATTCTCAAGCTAACGGACAAGCAGAATTAGCAAATCTAAAATCAAACTCATTTTGGAGAAAATGGTAAACAAATCACGAGAATGATTGGATAAGTAAACTTGATAATGCTCTATGTGTGACAACCCCACCTCCCCCTAGGGCGTACCCCAGGGTTTAGCGGACCGTCTGCCCAACTCTCGTCAGGACTCACTCATTCACTTCAAACAAAATATGTTATAATTTCAAGAATAAATGAAATAACAGTTTCCAAACTTGGAATATACAAATACATTCATTTCTATCTCAAACGTTCCTACAATCGCAAATATAACAAAAGATATAAATTCCAAATACATTCAACCCTAACCAAGCACTAGCGCGAGTACAATCGCAAAAGTTCAAAAACTAGACTATGCTACCCTGTACCAGTCACATGCCCTAGCTCATTCCCCCTGTAAAGAAAATAAATTTAACGGAATAGAGTGAGCTAAAACTCAGTGAGATTCCAAATAGCAAGTTGACCATTATTTAAAAGTACAAATATCAAAGTAGCAAAATAGCGAGCATAACAAGTTCATAAAAGTGAGCAATAACACTTCAAATAGTAAATTTCAAAATGAGCAAGTGTAAAGTTTTTAAAAAGAAACAATAGCCCAATAAGTAATAATCATTTCAAAGTATAAGAATATGAATGGCTCTTAGAAGCCAAATTCCCGTTGCTTCACCAGAACTTGATCAAGTAGTAGTTGACATTCCGTCAACTTTCAAGTAAAGCCACTAGTCCAGTAGAGCATCACTTAGCTACAATCTCCGTCCACCATCCAATCCCCCTACCGGGCCCAAAATTCTCAATAAACACGGGTGGTAATGCTCGAGTATACCGATTAGTCGAGGAGGTATCACTCCACTCGACAAAACAAAAGACCTAGGATTCATTATCCAATCGACCAAGCCCTTGCCAGCTCGACTTGAGTAATTAGCCACAAGGTTTCTGAAATTCCAGAGAGTGCGCACATCATATACAAGTATATCAAGTCAATTGCAACAATAAACAAGTATATATCACATTAGGGCAAATGCGATAAAGTACACCCTTGTCTGACCAAACCAATCAAATATCAAGTATTTAAATCAAGTATCATGTTCAATCATGTACTTGAAAGTACTCACCAAAGATTTAGTACTTGTCAAACTCACGTTGAGGTACAACTCCTTGATTGGAGTTCAAATCTGTGATAAAATATCATTTAAGAGTTTAAAATCCACTACGGTTTGAAACTTAGGAGTTTTGCTTCAAGAAAATCAAGTAAATGAAACTTGTTTAAGTAGTAGTCATATGACTTCTCAAACCCTTGAAAATTCATGCTCGCTCTTTTAGTTTCGATAAAGAAGTAATTCATACTTTGGAAGTCACACTTGGTATGAAAAATCGAAAAAATCGTATGTTTAAGGATCGCTACTTTCACTTTTTAAAGGGTACAAGTTTCGATAAAATGTTTAGTTTATGTATCTCTTACTAAAGAAAACTCGAATACCATAAACAATCGAAATTCGTCTCAACCTCAAGTAATTGATCAAGTCTCAAGTTCACTCGCCTAACCCTTGAGTGAAAATTTGGGCAGTATGCCGTTTGTATTTAGTTATTTTCCAACCACTTATGGCTTCATTTTTTCCTCAACTCAGTCCAAATTTATCACATAAGCAAGCGTAACAAAATACCTCTTCAACTAGACTCAATATCATCCAAATACAAGTCAATTCTAGCAATGCAATCATGAAGACCAATACTGGAAACTAGTATTAAAGAAGAATGTCTAAACGGCAGGTTTGTCATCTTTTGGTTTTTGGTCACAACTGAATCTACGCTTATTGGATTGGGGCAAAGTTTGTTGTGTTTCGAAGCTAAGATAGAGAGATACATTTGCTATGAAGACATTAACACCCAATTCTTGCATTTTGAAGGTCAAAATTTGAAATCTCAGAGAAAACAGAAAGCTACCTGTGAAACAGGGCATTTGGGCAATCAGCGGTATTTTAGTCATTTCACAAGTTACAGTGCTTCGATTGAATTGAAATTTTGCAGGTAGATATTTAACTTAATTTCCTACAATTTTCATGTTTTGAACAAGAACTGATTTGGCATTTATCATGGGCGAATATGTAGGTCAGATTGGTTCCAAAAACAGGATAGAATCTCTACCAATGCTGGAATTTAACTCTTACTCTAACAAAGTTACACTCAAGCCCAAAATCACTTCACAAGTTCCATTTCCAACCTCAATAACATCATTTAATAATTAAACAACACTAATCAAATCTGAAAAGATGCAAACCCTAGCTAAACTTTCCACTACACTATCAAAAACTAACTAATTAGCCATAGCAATCCAAGAGTAGAAGCTTCTACACCAAATTAACAAGATTAAGCAAGAGGAAATGAAGTTCAAGGTTTATACCTTCCAAGAGTTGCTTGCAAGTGAAAATCAAATCACACCTTTCCAAAAATTTCACCATCCTAAGCTTCCCAAACACCCAAAGGTAAGTTTAATTGGTTTAGTTTTTGAGATTTCACTCAAACAAGATGGATTCAAGGTTGAAGTTGCTAGCTTTCTTCTCTCTTTTTTTTTCTCCTCTCACTCTCGGCCAACAAGACAGAAATGAAGAAGAAATGAAGCCAATTTGGTGATAAGAACAAAGGAAATTTGTTTAGTCAAAGTTGGTTGGATTTCTGCCAAATGTCGCTACAAGATTAAATCTCAAAATTTTCTTTTCTCTCTCTTGTTTTTTAGTTCAAAATTTTGGCTACTATAAGGGGATATTTAGGGCTGATTTTTCTCAATTAATAACAAGGAGATTAAGGTAATAAAGTAGTGTTCAAGTAGTGTATTCAATCAGAAGCAAACGGTACACATCGGTTCAAGTCGATTTTCTTTAACTTGCCCGTATTAGTGTTTTAACTTATGATTCACTCATTTATTATTAACACTTCTAATCACACACTCTTTCTTACCTAATACTTGCTCTTATCCACCAAATTTAGTACACATACCTCATCAAGTGATCACACAACCAAAATGGACAAAAAACACACCAAAATCCCTGTAGGCACAAAAAACCCTAACTTATGCCCTTCCTTTAGAAAAATTATAACTTGAGTTATAAATGTCAAACATTCATACAACTTGGTCTGTTAAAAACTAGACTTAAAACACTAATAATCTTTAGATAACACCTCAAAAAAATTCAGCTCATAAATTGGTCCAAATTGAGCTATAAACTACTACAATATTCCTATGTTTACTTGTGTAGGGCAGAATTTTCGGTCAACTTTACCAAATTTCTGGAATTTATAAGGACTGAATCAAACTCTAAATTTTACAGCGTAGGAAGCCCTATGAGTCTAGTTTCAAACGCAACAAATGGAACTCAATTCCGATTTTTTTATACGAAGTTATAGCCAATTTCCCAAAACTGCGCAGAGCCTCCTGCGAAAATTTCTAGATTTTTTAACAACTTGGGATTATGAAACTTTTCTTAACAAAATTCACTCCCTTGTCTCACATACAACCATTAAAACAACCAAGAATTTAAGGCAAGTTCAAATAAAAGCTATAAAGGCAAGTAAAATTTTGGGGTTTCACACTATGGGCATATTGGACGGCATTTAAGACACCCTCGGAGATGTCGCTGTATCTATTGGTTTATGAAAAAGTTCGTTATTTACCTGTAGAGATTGAACATAAGGCATATTGGACTATTAAGGTAATTAATATGGACTTTAATCTTGCAGGTAGTAAAAGATTACTTGAACTAAGCGAATTGGAGGAACACCAACTAAATACTTATAAAAATACCAAAATATATAAAGAGAAGATCAAATATTGACATGATAAATATATTATCCCTAAACAATTTAAGGTGAGACAAAAAGTGCTTTTATATAATTCATGCTTTAGGTTGTTTTCGAGAAAACTTCAGTCGAGATGGTCGAGACCATTTGAAGTAATTCAAGTATTCCCTTATGGAGCAGTCGAGGTCATAAGTGCAAGAAATGAGAAATTCAAAATTAACGGACAAAGGTTGAAACCCTACTTAATAGGTAAAATCATCCCTAAGGGACTTAGTTGTCCTTTAGGTGATTCTTTTTCAATCTAAGGAATCGAATATTTTGAGTTGAGCCAACAACCATAACAAAAAGCGCTAATTAGGAGGCAAACCAATATTTTGGTTATTTATGTTAATAAAGTAAGATTTTATATTTAAATCATGTGTTTAACTTAGTTTGTTATTTTTTATTTGTAGGAGTTGAAAATAGAAGGATGATTATTTGAGGTGAAAACGGCAAACTTTGATCTAGGAACTTCACCCTCTATTTGAGTAAAAGTTGTTTCTGATTTGTCAAAGAGGGTTAAAATATATTTTTTGGTCATTTTGCATGTGCGCACATTGATTATTTTGACAAAAGAATGATCTAAAATGCATTTTGAACTATTGGGGTATCATTTGTAATTTTGTAAAAGTTCACAATTTCTGGAAAAAATTGCAGAAGAAAACACAAGCTCAAGAAAACTAAGGCCATGTTTTGACTAGCCTGCGCATTTCATTCTGTAAAATTAAGGCAGAAAATGCAGGCTTGAAAATGCGACTTTAGTTTACATTTTCTTGAGTCTGCGTATTATCTTCTGTAATTCTAAGGTACATAATGCAACTTGAAAATGCAAGTTCAGAGCTGCAATTTCAAGTCGCATTTTCGAGTAAGATGGTTTAAAAAAAAAAGAAAGAAAATGCAGGTTCCGTTTTTTCTTCTTCTTCTGTTCTTCTTACCTCACATATTCCACAGACACACACACGTACACATACTTTATCAATCTTCATTGTTACTCCATTTCTTTACTAGAAATCATCAACTCAATACCTTTTAACTTTCTTAGAATCTTTTTAACCGATTGAAATTCAAGAAAAACAATCCAAAATTCAGTTTTTAAGAAATTGGAGGTTGGGATTCATAGGTTTTAAATTCCTCAATTGAAAATCAATTGAAGTGATTTTCATAGGGTTTTTTTGCATAATCTTCATCACCAAATATCATTCTACGGGATTGAGGTAAGTTTTTTCATCAAATCTTTGCATTTTAGAAGTTAATATTTTTCAAATTCCTGAATTTTTTGACATCTTCTAAATTCGAATTTTTGATGATTGTTGTGGATATTTATGGCATCTAATATACTTGTTGAGATTATTTTAGTATGATTACATATTCTAATGCAGCAATTTGATGTTCATATGGTTGTTAAAATTTTAAATTTTTTATATTGGGGTGAAATTGAAAAATTAGCTTTGAATATTATTGAGCCATTTTCATTGATATTATGGGTTAAGAATTGATTGGTTGATTATGGTTTAGTGTGTACATTGTTTATAGAGCGTAATTTTGATAAATTTTATGATTTTTGGAAGTAATTTTGCTTCATCATGTTTAGAGTTATATGTTGTTTATTGTGATTGATTTTTACTTGATGTAAACATAATTGTTGTTTAAATCACCAAATTTACTATATTTGTTACTCATTTTAATAAATTAGTGAATTTAGCAAATTTTTGACAATTTTCTTATCATGTCCTTAATGTCACAAATTTTGGGTAATTTTGATTATTTACTTAATTCTTGATGACATGAAAATGTGCAATTGTGGTTAATTGAGTTAATTTTAATCCCTATACATGTATAATAATTCTATAAAATGCTTATGGTTATTATAAGTGAAAGGATTTTTCTTTAAGTATTTTATAAGAATTGTTCTCAGGGAATATGTAATGTGTTCAAATCATTATCCTAGTATCAGTGGATAATTATAATTTCTTTTTTAGATACTTTGGAGAGAGGAAAAGGACCTGTTATTCTCAGGTTAGTGAAAAAAGTGAAAAATGGAAGTTAGCGAAGAAGTTGAGAAGAGTGAAGAAGAAAAGTCCCCTTCACCCCAACCTATAGTTCGGCGTTGACGGGGGAGCACTTCTCGATTCTCTGAAGCTACACTCTATGATAGTGCTAGATTCACAATTTTAAAAAATCAAAAGGGGCATAAAGAGCATGCTAATTTCAAATTCATTTTCAAAAAGCACATTAACCTGGAGGTTGAGATGGCCTATCATATCATGGAGGCATTTTACCGACTTGGATGAGCGTCAATTCTCATTTTGCCTACTCATTACTATCCGAATTTGGTGCGCGAGTTTTATGCTAACATTGTCAACAAGACAAGCCACAGTAGAGGGTTGGTGGACTCATAGGTGCGATGTACCCGCATATATCTTACTCGTGATCTCCTCGTGCATATTTTGGAATGCAATGATACTGGGCTGGTTGTTGACTTGAAGAAAGGATTCACTATCCCTAATAAATGATAGGATCCCTGACATGTCATGTCTCAATTTGGTCTCGAGTACCAGCCCTTCTGCTCTTCAAGGAAAGAGACGATGGTTGCTAGTGTCTTTGACATTCACAATTGCTTTATTATCTATGTTGATCTTGATCCCTATCTATTGATGTTTACAAAACAAATGGATGATACTAATATTTCTTCAAGATATACTTTCAGTTTTGAAGTTATTTGATTCCATGAACAAGTGCAATTGAAAGGGGACAAAGTATGCTGAAACTATCGGACACTCAAGAAGTCAGGATCGGACGTCCGATAATCGTTGCGTCACTTCGGACGCAGAAAACCAACCTACCGGACGTTCAAAAAAATTGAAGAAAATTTCCCAATTTTACATCATACCGTCGGGCGCAGAAAACCAACCTACCGGACGTCCGAAAGAATTGAAGAAAATTTCTTAAACTCGCTGCCTGCTGTCGGACGCATAAAATAGGGCTATCGGACGTCCGACACTACCAACGGCTAGTTGACTGTTCAGCTACTTTCTATCCGTTGGAAACATTAATGAGGCACTTTCTTGGTCCTATATAAATAGTAGTTGGTCAGACACTTCAAATAACTTTGGCACACTGAAGATATAAAAGATCTAGAGAGATTTTAGTGAGAAAATACTCTTTAAAGAAGATTTGTAGTCTTAGTGGTGTGAGATTCATTATAAGCTTTTCATTTGTGAGTGAATACTTCATGTGTGTAGCTCTGTGAGGGTTGTCCTGAGGGATAGTAAAACGTCCTGGCTTGACCGAGTGGAGTTCGGAGCAAGGAGGAGGTGAACATTCCTTTGTACACAAGAGTGATTGTAATTCATCAACTTGAAGAAGCTTGGTTGAATTAATCTACAAGCTCAAGAGGAGCTGTGTAGTTAATTGGTTTGCAATTCCTTCCTTTTTATTTACTTACTGTTACGTTTATGATCTTTGCATTATTTGTCTCTTGGTTGTTTTCGATCCTTACAATTGGTATCAGAGCTTGGTCTCTTAGAGATTAAGCTCAATCGGCTTGGGAGTAAAAATGACAACCAATAATGCTATGTTTTTTGAAGGACATTCTGTGATTAGACCACTTATGTTTAATGGATCAAATTATGTGAGTTGGAAAGAAAGAATGATTATTTTTTTGTAATCTATTGATATTGAATTATGGTTTATTATTAGTGAATGTCCATATGGTGCTTCTCTTATAGATGAAAATACTCATAGATCTAGACCAAAAATAAGAAGTGAACTGACTGCTATAGACAGAACTCATCTCACCTTAAATGCTAAAGCCATGAATTTGTTATATTGTGCTTTCGACTCAAATGAATCTATTAGAGTCAAAGGCTGCAAGTCAGCCAAGAAAATTTGGGATAAACTGAGAGAAATTCATGAAGGTAGTAAGAATGTTAGAGAACAAAAGAAATCCATTCTGGTTACCAAGTATGAATTGTTCAAGATGGAACCTCATGAAAACATTGATGAGATGTACTTTAAATTCAATAACCTCATTAAGGACTTAGAGGTGCTGGAAAAAGTGTGAGGACTCGAAAACTTCATTTGTTTTATCTATTTTACTGGCTAAAATAAGTATTTACTCACCCGATTTCTCCGATTATTATTTTCCAAACTTTTAGGCCTAATTAAATGTATCCATAGCTTAGTTATATTTTTAAACCGATTCGTTTCGAAATTTAATTTCTGAAGGCCCGTTAAGTGAAAATAGCAAATACACGACTGAAGTAAATAATCGATTCGAGAAAACTTCATATAACGAATACGTGGTTAAATTAAAAGCCTAATTGAATTTTTATAAAAAAAAAAGACTAAACTAACTCCTTATACTAGAAATACCACCACCGACTGAAGAAGCCTTGCCATCTCCACCGGTTCCATTCTCCTTTTCCAATTGAACACTTCACTACCCCAACTCCAAAACACCACAGCACCTTCACCCTCCACTTTCCTCCTCTGCCGTGACCGAGAGTGAAGAGAGAGTGCGAGAGCTCCTCAGCTTGAACAAGAGAAAAGAAAGGGAGATGTGTGAGCTGCAATTCCTGTTCTGTCCGAGAGAGTGAAGTGAGAAAGGGAGAGAGAGCCGAGCCTCCTACTTCATCACCTCCTGATCGCATGCTAGAAATAAAAGTGAGAGACCTGCTGCTTTCCCTCATCTCATCCGCCAGCCTGTATAAGAGAAGGAGAGGAAACGGGCTGCACTTCGAACCATCCGAGAGAAGGAAAAATTGACAGCACCTTGTCGCGTGTATAAGCTGCAACCTGAGGTAATTTCTGAGTTATAAGGAGTTGATTAGTGGTAGATGCAGTGAATTATGGTCATGCATGAAGTGTTTGTGTCTCGGATGATGAAACCAAAGCATGAGAAAATCTGATTAGGAAGAAATTGGAATTTGCCGTGGGACTGATTTGGAAAATGCAGATTTAATTCTGTCTCTTTGTAGTAGTTTGAGCTGATAGATGCGTTTAACTAATTAAGAACAAGGTAATTAAGCTCTACATGCAGCCCCTTGGTTCGGTTATGCTAGAAAAAAATAAGAATGAAAAACAATCTGGCCGCATGCAAGCTCATCCGAAGGTAGCAAACAGAATTTCTGGTTTTCTTGGATGATTATGGCTGTTGTTTGAATCCGATTTTGAACTAGAAATATTGATTAGCTAGTTAAGTATTTGCATGTTAATTTTTAGCACCTAATACCATGAATTAACCGAAGGAAAAGTTGGATTTATGACCAATCTAATTGCTGGAAATCTGTTGAGTTGGCCGAGAGAGGGAAAGAAAGAATTTCCAGTTTTTCTCTTCAAATCTTGGCTGCAAATTTCGTATTGTGGTTCAATATACCTCATAACACAATAATCACCATATGCATGCTGAGTTTGAGTGAACAAAGTAATGAATTTTCTTAGGGAAAAGTTCGTTTTCCAAACTATCTATTTGCTGCAATTTTTCCAGCCTAGCCGATGGTGACTCCTTTGAGTTTTAATGGAAAATTTGGTGAGTGGGCTCTATGAATTCCCACAATGACTTGGATAATCTGATTAGCCAGGATTTGATGCTGCTTGTGTTGATTAGGTGCTAATTTAGTAGAGTTAAGTGGCAGAAATTAAAAAGGGGGCAAATTGAGGAGTTGCATGTGATGATAACGAATCTGCCCTGTTTTAATCGCACCCATTTTTGCAGAATTTTGAGGGTTTCATGACTTGTATATCATGTTGATATGTTGAATATATGGTGTACAAAGTTTCATTGAAAAATATTGAGGTTTGGTTGGTCAAATAAATCGATTTCACAAAGCTAGTAAATCTGGAACTATTTCCGAAATGCTCTGACCAGCTTTCGTATTTCGGCCATAATTTTGAGCTCCGATGTCGAAATCGAGTGCCGTTAGTGGCATTTGAAACTAGACATTCCAACCTTTCCTACAGTATAAAATACACATTCTGGTTCCATGTACGTGAGCCAAACCAACCATTTTAAGTCAGATGTTCTGTTTCTCTGTTTTATAAGAACAAAATGCTGAAGCTACAACTTGTGGCTCGAATTCGAGCTAGTTGCGCGCCAAATTTCAAAATGATTTCTTCTGTGAAATTATAGCTTTATGAATTTATTTTCCAACGCCTTAAACTATGCCCAATTCTGAGTTAATTTGAGTGATTTGTGATCAAAATACGGAACCTGCCCTGCTCTTGAAAACCCTGATTTTTCGACAGATTTGATGCAAGGCTTGGTTTAGACTTGATAATTAAATTTCTTGGTGTTAAACACCCACCAAAGGTACCATGAATGTTCTTTAGATTTTGTCTCAACAAATGAACCATATTTAGAGGATTTTCTCTTGGTCAAAAGTTTAGAAAAGGAAATTTTCATACACAAGGCAGCCTTGCCTTAAAATTTTGGAAACTTGAGTGATTTTGTTAAGTGACTTTCCGTGCATATTTTTCTATGAAATTTGACAGAGGAATAACCCTTATATGGTAGTATTATACTGCTAATTATGGTATTATTCCGAGACCGTTTCATGGGTCAAATAAATTACCAAAGTTCGAGACTTGATTTTGGAAAATCCTTGTTTAACAAGAAACTTTTAGTAACTTTGAGCTACCGTAACTTGGTGCGCAAAACTCCATTTCTCATTCCGCTTATTTTACTATAAACTTGGATTGCAACTCTAAAAGAGTACCGAATTTCAAAAGCTAGTTCCAATCAAGTGAATTTTGCTGAATTTTCAAAGTTGGCCAAAAACCAACTTAAATCTGCCTTATGAACCAAAGCAGAGACTTTGAGCTTATTTTTTAATGTTTTCCATGTGGAATCTTAGAAAAGTGTATTCTAGGAACTTTTTGTACTTTCAAAAAGGTTTCCAATAGTACCAAGTTTTCCAATTTTGGGCTTGTAGAGAGTAAGATATGATTTTTCAAATATTACTTGTTAAATCTGGAATTTTCTAACTTAAAGGAAAATAAGGGGTTTCGAACTCTTCATTTCTTTCAATATCATTTGATTGTTTTACATTTGAATCCAGAGATGGAAATCAAATTTGTCTTGTGTTTTAAAACCCCACTTTTGAACCTCGAGTTACACGAATTCTTAGGCTCGTTTCCACGTTAATTTCTTAGATTGCACTAGCGTACAATCTTCATCGAAAACTAGAGAATTCGTAGTGATATTGAGTGGTACTTGAATTATTGTTTGCTCAGGCAATCGAGGAAATCTCCAAGAGGAACTCGGAGCGGACGCCTAAAACGCTTGTTTGAGACCTATTGCGCTTGTTTGACTAGGTGAGTGTTCCATATAGGAATACGTAATGGAATAAGTTTAGACATGCTCATTTCATGATTGCTAAGTGTTAAGCACTATGTGTTAAATATTAACCATACCCATGCTCGAAAATGCTCGAATAACATGACTTGGTATGCTATGGTTGCATACGTCGTTGGAGTGAATCTCCTTGACTCTCACATGGTAAAAATGGGATAACGGCCAATGATGGCCTATTAATATGGCAAATGCCTGCCAAATAACCGTCATTACTCAACCGTTAACCGCCAACCGTTAACCGTTAACCGTGAACCGTTTACCAACCCACATGACTACCTGATTACTTGACTATTTACTCACATGATTTCTAATCTATATGATTATTCGATATCCGTGAATTACATGCTCCCATGAAATCAACTTGTATTGCTTACGTGCTTACGTGCTAAGTATCCACTTGATTACCTGATTATCATGAATCACATGTTATATGAAGTTGTCCATCATTGTTAGGCGAGTGTGTACTTTACCTCACTCGACCTATTCAAATGATAAATTTTACTTTTTGTCGAATTACTTGATTACCTATGCATGTTGTAAGCTATAAGCTGAACTTGGGCCCTGCCTCGGTTACTGACCTACTCGAGCCAGGACTGGGCTCGGTCGGGTAGGATGGAACCCTGGACAACCGTTTCGGTATACTCGAGTACTACCACTGGAGGGATAAGGTGATGGCCAGCCAACCGAAGGAGTTACCGATCGGAGTTATAAGGACGGGAAGTGGACCGAGTACTGTATCCTTTTGTGCTTGCTTTGCTATTAATAATGTTATTGCTCTCCTAGTTGACATTTCTCGGGTAAGACTCCTCATGAGCATTAATCTCTGAGATGAAGCAATCCTTGTAATATTCTTCTAGTCAGACGAGCCACTATTTGTTTGACTAAAAATTCATGAAAATATATTTATATGGTCATTCATTCCAAAAATACGTTAGTGATTTTAGATAATTTATGAGTTGTACTCATAGTAAGGTTACCAGCAAAAGTACTACTTCTGCATGTGTTTTCAAAGTAGCAATTACCGAGTAATGATTATCACCTCATGATAACATGCCATTGTGTAACCTCGAACCATGCATATGACATGCACAACTTTCTTGATTTGTTTGAACTGTTAGAATGTCTTGGAATCTCACTGGGTTGTGTAGCTCATTCCACGTTGTGATTTTCTTTTACAGGATTTGAGACCAAAGGTGCTCGGAAGTAGTACTAGATTGTTTACTTTCATGAATGTAATTCGAGTTAAACATTGTAGTTTTGCCTTAGGTTGCCACTTGAAGTTGGAAAAGTGTAAACCCTGGATTTGTTTGTGGCTTGTATGAATTTGTTACTTGGCTTGTAAGGATATATTTGAATTGATGTTTTGTTTCTTGGGTTGTATTCGGGAAGGTATTTTAAGAATCAACGTTGGCTATCTTAAGGCACTGTTATCTCTGAAATTAATGTGATTCTAGAAACCGGCTTATTTGGAGGGAAACGATGTTGTAATAGATTAGGTTATATTCGGAAGGATTTTTGCTCGCTTGCTTGCATGAGTCCTGGCGAGAGTTAAGCAGACGGCCCGCCAACCCTCTGGTTCGCCTTAGGGGAAAGTGGGGTCGCCACAAAAAAATATTCTGTAGGTGAGAAAAATAGAAAAATCTTGAATGTCTTGTCCAATGATTAGGAAAATAAAGTGACTGCTATTGAGGAGGCTAAAGATTTGAATACTATGCCTATTGAATCTCTTATTAATTCTCTAATCTCTTATGAGCTGAAACTTAAATTCAAAGTGCAAGAGGAGGAGGATGCGAAAGTAAGAAAGAATATTGCTCTGAAGGCTTCACAAGATGAAGATGATCCAGCCTCCGTGAGTGAAGATGACATGGAAGGTGATGATAGTGATATTGCACTCATCACACGAGGCTTCAAAAGAATACTCAACAAGAGAAAATTCAGAAAAAGTGGACCTAGCAACTCCTTCCCGAATCAGTCCAACAATTTAAGAAACAAAGGGAAGATAGAGTTCAATACAAAGCAAGCTGATAAGTGCTTTGAATGCCGCCAACCTGGACACTATGCAAGTGAATGTCCAGTGATGGAGAAGAAAGAAGGAAGAAAATCAAGATTCAACAAATTTCAATTCACATGGAATGAGTGCAACTCCGATGGTGAAATTGAAGAGGATGAAGAATCTGCTCAATTGGCTTTTGCGGCCATTGGAAATGATGAGGTAATATCTTGTAACTCTCAAGTTGAAAGTGATGATGAAAGTGATGATGATGTTGAATCTTTCATTATAAAATTGTATGATAGTTTGAAAGAATCCTATGTTAGAAACAAGGAGTTAAAACAGAAAATTAGTTTTTTGTTTCGAGATAATACAAATCTTTTTCAACAAAATAAAAAGTTGAAAACTGAAAATGATTACTTCAAAAAGTGTGAAACTGCTTTACATTTCGAACTTGATAGAAAAACAAAACTTTGTGAATTGTTCAAAAAGAAACAAGGTGATTTGAAAAGAAGAATGAATGGTCTAAATGAATTGTTTAAACACAAGAAACAAGTCTGTTTTCAAAAGAATATATTGAATTTTAATTCCAACGAATTTGCTATCCATAGGAAAAGGCAAGCAGATTTATTAAATCCGTTCATGTGAATAACTCTTTGGTTATGTGTAATTTCTGTTGTTAAAAAGGTCACATGAAAAGTGATTGCTATGTCAGAAAGAATATAAAAAAGGCATGAAATGCATGTGAATAGTTAGACATGATGCTAACTCTAACAAGTAAGAGATTTTGTTAATCATTGCAGTGATTCTTATTCATAATATTTTTTTTGATATTTCTGATACTTTGATCTGAGTTTTTTGAATTTTACTGAATCTGTATGTAATCAAAAGGGAAAGAAAAGAACAATTCTGATCTAAAGATGGTTTGCTTTGTCAAAACTTTCTGTCATATGTTGATTATTCTTTTGATATCAAATTCTCTGTGATATGTTGGTGATTGCTGTCATTTTTCTGTTTTTATACTCTGTTATTGTTGTTGGATTATGATAGTTGATTTTTTACTCTCATCTTATGATGACAAAAAGGGGGAGAGATGATGCTATGTGTAAGGGGGAGTTTTTCTGAAATTATAAGTTTTGGATGCGATGATTGAGGGGGAGCTTATACTTATTTTTGTTTCTTTCCATCCATTGTTTTGTCATCATCAAAAAGGGGGAGAATGTTGATCTTGATCCCAATCTTTTGATGTTTACGAAACAAATGGATCATACTAATATTTCTTCAAGATATACTTTCAGTTTTGAAGTTATTTGATTCCATGAACAAGTGCAATTGAAAGGGGACTAAGTATGCTGAAACTGTCGGACACTCAAGAAGTCAGGATCGGACGTCCGATAATCGTTGTGTCACTTCGGACGCAGAAAACCAACCTACCGGACGTCTGAAAGAATTGAAAATAATTTCTCAAACTCACTGCCTGCTGTCGGACGCATAAAATAGGGCTATCGAATGTCCGACGCTACCAACGGCTAGTTGACTGTTCAGCTACTTTCTATCCGTTGGAAGCATTAATGAGGCACTTTCTTGGTCCTATATAAATAGTGGTTGGTTAGACACTTCAAATAACTTTGGCACACTGAAGATACAAAAGATCTAGAGAGATTTTAGTGAGAAAATACTCTTCAAAGAAGATTTGTAGTCTTAGTGGTATGAGATTCATTGTAAGCTTTTCATTTGTGAGTGAATACTTCATGAGTGTAGCTCTGTGAGGGTTGTCCTGAGGGATAGTAAAACGTCCTGACTTGACCGAGTGGAGTTCGGAGCAAGGAGGAGGTGAACCTTCCTTTGTACACAAGAGTGATTGTAATTCATCAACTTGAAGAAACTTGGTTGAATTAATCTACAAGCTTAATAGGAGCTGTGTGGTTAATTGGTTTGCAATTCCTTCCTTTTTATTTACTTACTGTTACGTTTATGATCTTTGCATTGTTTGTCTCTTGATTGTTTTCGATCCTTACAATCTACATGATGATACACAATGTGATTCCTAAGAAGAGTGGTCACGAGGAGGTTCGAAAAAGTGATATCTACTTTTTCAACTACATGTTTCACAATTGGAAATCCTCCTATGCCCGCATTCCACTCTCAAGCATCATTATCAGCTATATAAGGTTAACGACGAGAAGGCCTACTACTTCTTTCAAGCTTAGTTTTTCCCGTCTCCTTTCTCTCATTTTTGAGCACGTTGGGTTAAGTTGACTGAAGTTGATCGAGTGACTATCTGTCCCAATGAAAAGTTGAAGCTTTCTACCTTCCATGTTATGGGCATATCCACAAACCACATTGCTCCGCCATGGGAGGAAAGATGACAAAAAGCACGTCATAATCAAGAGGAAGTTGGGCCCTCTACTTTTGCTCCACCTCCCCCAACACCTCAATCCAATTGACAATAGCTTTTTGATCACCTTGATGACATAGAGACTCATCTGGCCCAAATTGACGCTCGTACATGTCGAATAGAGGATCACTTGCGTTTAGATCGACAATGACATGTTGCGTAAGAAGATAACGCGCTGATTTTTAGATGCTTTTACTTTTGCTTCCATGTCTCTTTTTCTCTTTTCATTGTAGGAGTTTCATTTGTGCTTATCATTTTGCATTTGGGACTTGTGGCAATTTTAAGTAGATATTGGCTGTAGATCGTCAATAGTTCATAACTCATTATTGAATTAGATCTCAGCTACTGATACTGGGGGTAACTTGTTCTTACTTTTTGATATTTTCTTTCCCTACACATTGAGGGCAATGTGCATTTTAAGTGTGGGGGAAGAAATGGTGTTAAGTAGTTACTTTTGTGCTTAGAGTTAAAATATTTGGACTTGATGTTGAAAATCTTGCTTGTGTTGTGAAATGTTGATTCTTGGGTCTGCTGACAAAGAGTTTTGTCTAGTATTAAGGAAAAATCCTGTCAATTTTGTTTTCAAAATTTTGTTGAAATTTTCAAATTTGACCCAGGTTTTTCATATCTACTTCACTTAAGTCCACAAATGCATGAAGTTTAAGTCTCTTTTGTGTCAGTGTCTCTTTTATGCCAGTTTCTCCTATGTAGGTGAGATGATATAAATAATTTGAAATTTCAATTTTCATTTGATTTGGAAACAATTATTATGTGATTAGACCTATAGTATATGAGAAAGTATATCTAGTAAAATAGAGACAATTATGCCAAAAAATTTGATTGATAAATGAAATCTCTCACATTGCCTTGTACTCAGTGCCGTTCTACTTTCTCTGACACTACACAAATCCTTCGCCAAGTGCAAGACCCTTTGGACCCATCTGCCAACATCGGGTGAGAATAGGGAAGACGCATGAAATTTGCCCACAGCGAATCACCAGCTCTCAATCTAACCAACAATTTAATCTCGAACGTTTCTATCATTGCTAAAAAGGTTTTAAAGCCCAAACCACCTCCTCCACAGGAAAACGAAGACCTTGCCATGCCTTCCAATGTATTCTTTTATACCTTACCTTATTGTCCTACAAGAAATGGTTAAACAAACGCTCAACCAAAAGCAAGAGCAACTTAGGAGATGCTAATACATGTAATAAATAAATCGGCATTGAGATTAAACATGTCGAAGCAGTATTAATTTCCCCCCCATGCGATAAGAATCTACAATTCCCGTCTTGTATTTTGGATCATATTTTATCGAGAATCCCTTCAAATAACATCCTTCTCACCCGCCCCGTAAACACGGTGCCCCCAAATAACAATAGGAAACTGTTGCCTACTAAAATCGAGAAGTGATTGCACTAGATGTTCCTTCGATGGTGGAGTGGCATAAGAGCAAAGAAAGGCACTCTTTGAAACATTTATCCTTTATCCTGATACTTGTTGGTAACAATCTAGATACCCTTTTAATTCTTTTAAGCAATACCTCGATAACCTCATAAAAATCATGGTATCATCTACAAAAGACAATACTGGGATCTATCCACCCACGGTCTGATAAAACATTCGTCTCCCCTTGTCAAACAAATGCTAGATAGCACGTGTCAAGAACTCCGTAGCTATAATGAATAGCATTGGAGATAGGGGATCACCTTGTCACACCCCCCAAAATGACTTGAACACTCACTCCCCATTTATCAAAATTGAGAACCAATTGTTGGACAGTGCACGATACACCAAATCTATGAACCATTTCCCACATTCAAAAGCTCATAACATTGACATTAGAAAAGACCAATCTAACTTATCATAGGCCTTTTCCATATCTAACTTAAGGACTAAATTTGGCACCCTAGTGGTTGAATCTTTTTGGTCGATGTACTTCGATAGGGCTGCCCATCATGATGAAGCCAGCATTGGAGTCATTTTTTTATACTTTTCAAGCAGAATCTTACTATATTCCTTCACTTTGACATGTCGATGTTCAAATAATATGACCGAATATCAAACATTGATGCTTGGTCTTGAAATGGCAGTAAATATGAAACAGTTGTATCTTAAAGTTTATGGTGATTTTAAAGTGGTAAATCAATTTTTTGAAATCTATGAAGTTAAAAAACCTGAGTTGGTTTCATATCATAACTATGCAAGACAACTCATGGACTATTTAGATGATATGACCATAGAATATGTCCCAAGGAGGTTCAATCAACAAGTTGATTAGTTGGCAAAATTAGCTTCTATGCTCACTCTACCTTCTTATTGAAATAAAGTTCCAATATGCCCAAGTTGAATTGTATCTCCAATATTTGATGAAGAAAATAGTAATGAGTAGGATAATATTTACCATGTTTCCGTCTTTGAAGTTGAGAAGGAGAATTGGCTTCAATCAATAATTTACTATCTTAATTATGAAAAATTGTCAGAAGCTCCGAAGAGAAGAGTTGATATACGTCATTGAGCACCTTTTTTCATCTACTACAAGGAGATACTTTATTGAAAATTATTTGATGGAGTGTTTCTATAATATCTTGGAGAAGATGAAACCATGTAAGCAACAGAAGAGACTTGCTCTAGAGTATGGGACGCTCATCAATCATGTAATGTCCAAGTGCAACTTAAGAGGAGGGTGAATTAAGTTGATTATGATTTTAATCAAGTTTAAGGTAATTTTCTAAGATGATTAATGAATTTGATGAGTACAAAAATAAATAAAATAAAAGAATAAAGAAAGAGAAGCACTTGATCAACTTAATAGAAATAAAATAAGAGAGGGAGAGGAAATTGCAAATCAAGAAGACTTCCAAATTTCTCTCACCTTGAAGTAAATTCCACTAGTAAGCTTGTTCAATTTGGTGAAGCAAAACCAAAGTTGTACAAGGGAAGGTGCGCCTTTTATTCACCCTAATTTCTCCTTGGTCAAGTCGAAAAGGTTTTACAACTGATCTAGTTAACCTTCACAAAGTTACACTTTGAATTGTTCACTCACAATTGAAAAGTTATAAACATTATCCATTACACAAAGAATACAATAAAAGTTAGGAGAGTATTTCTTGCTAAAATCACTCTTGAAAGATTGCATTTAATGTGTATTCATGTCAGTAACTACCCCATTCTTAATGGTATTTCCTTTTTTTTTTGCTCTAATGGTCATGCATTAAATGTAGGAGAAACTAGTCGTTAGGAGTATCAGACGTCCGGTCCACTGTTCTGCGCCTGATATATGCATTTGATAGTATGCTCTCAATTCTTATCGAACGGTCAATAGAATTTTTGCATCCAATAGGTCTTGCATCCGATAGAGATTAGAATGTTGAGATGTTCCTTTAAAATTTATCAAATTGCCGATCCACAAAGTTTAGGTGTGAGAACCCGTAAATTTCTCAATTTCTAGGCCTTATTTTATTTATTTGCACGCCTTTTATACATTTTCTTTATTAGAAAAAATTTTCTAAATAATTTTTATGAGTAAATATAGTTTTTAAATGATTTTTCTAGTATCAGTTAGATTTTGAGAAATTAAGAACGTATATCGGACGTGGGACCCTCTAGTGAAGAAAGTTCGGTAAAATTCGGCCAATTAGGTTAAGTTTGGGATACTGGGATTAATTTACTAGGTGCTAAGAGATAATTAGAGGTTGGTAGATGGATGAGAGTGGAGAGACAAAAGGATAACCATGTATTAATTAGAGTGACAAGTGTCACTTGGAGAACTAGTCTTACTTTTTGACCACTATTCATTGCTTTACCAAATAAATCAAAAGTTGACCCAAAAATCCCTCAAAAATTCAAGCTCATGGCCAGCTCTCTCTAGAGAGAAAAGAAGAAAAACCTCTTCAATTTCTTACTTCTAATCTAGCTCAATCTTTCATTCCAACCGGTTAATCTTCAAATTACTCCATAAAACCTCTTAGTTTAGTGGTATTAAGCTTGGTTGTGAAGTGGTTTGGAGGAGCAAGGTGCTAAATTGGGTCTTTTCTTGGGTTTGCAAGGTATGTGACCAAGGAACCTTCCCTTGATCCTAATAATGTCCAATTGGTACCTTATGTGAGTTAAAGAGATAATTTTTTGTGTTATTTTGTGACTTTTGGTTGAAATTGGTGAAGTTTTATATTTATTTGGGATTTTTCTATTTTAATATGATTAATATTGTGTGGCCATGGATGATGGTTGGGAATGGTTTAGAATGAAGCCTTGGTGTGTAAATTGTAGCTATTTGCGGAAAATTTCCGCTTTGAACCGAAATTTCCGGATTAGGGTTCCAAATTTTCACCATTCTGCCCGGCACTATTGGACCTAGTTAGAGGCCGAATTAGCCTTGGGTTAAAACATAAAAGTGGTAAGGAATGATATTTTATAGTTTCTTACAAAATTTTAGGCCAATCGGAGCAATGTAGCCTATGAAAAGACCGAAATACCCCTACTGCCCTGTTTTTACCCGAACATGCTAATCGGCTTCTGTAATTGGTCGCTTTGACCAAGAATGCTACTGATTTGGTTGTTGATGTCTTCTTAAGACTTATAGCCTTGTGTCGTAGCTTTCAAATGGCTTTGGAATCACTTGAATTGGAGTTGTATATGCTAAGATATGACCGAATGAATCAGGACTGCCACAGTAAACTTTGAATTGGAAAATTTGTGGTTGTTTTGGTAAATTTGACCTAAAAACATTGTAAACTGGACTGAGTGGTCTTCTTCAACATTGTAGCCCTTCCTGTTAGCTTCGAAACGGTGTATCGTGTACATCCATCTGATAATCGTAGTGCCGGTTGTGTCCAATACGCTTAATGACATCAAAACTATTTTGAGGTCTTAGAGCTTAACTCTCATTTCCGGACTTTCCCTAGCTTACTTTAGTACTTATACGTTCTAATGAAGCCTTATTTTTGGTAGTATGTGGAATTGGTTTATGACTTGTAATCGAGTTTTATTGTGTTTAATTGAAAATTTTAGGGCGTGACGGTGATTAAAGACGCTCTTTGGGCGGAAGTTTACGAAATTCCACTTGCTTGCTTGGTGAGTGCACTACTCACATGTTTGTTACTGTGTGGCTTTGTTATATTTGAACTTGATGCCTTGAATGTTTATTTGCACTGTTGAAACTGATTAAAGTGAGGGTGTACTTGACCGCTCTCACCCCTTTTGTATTATATATGACTATTTACCGTGAAATTGAATGATACATGCAAATACTTGAATTGGTGTCGTATGGACGAGTATCCAACGGCCTTACTGTTATCACTGAGCTCAACCCTATTGGTGGTCAATTGAATCGAGCCGGCAAGGGTTTGGTCGTGAAAATTGACGAGCCATGGGGACTGTTATATGGAATCTTGTAGTATGAGACTCTCGATTCCGATATACTCGAGTATTACCAAATTTATACTGTATGGAGTTCGGGCCCGGTAGGGGTATGTTGGGTGGAAGGAATGGAAGTAAAGTAGAGCCTACGGTTGGTTATTCGTAAACATTGACGGAGGGTCAATGAAGTCCGATCAAGTATACAAGCAAGGAAATGGGCTCTTGAGAGCCGTCTGTATCCTTTTACCAATTTTATTGATGTGTACTCTTGGCTTACTTTTATTAGATGAATTGGAATGAAATGCTATCTGCTTATATGATTTTCGTTGCTTGAGTGGTAGTATCTCACTGGACGTAAGCTCACTCTATTTCTTTTGTTTTCCTTACAGGAATTTGAATACTTTTGGAAAGGTTATGAATGTTGGTTGCCGAGTTGAGCTTATGTGAATGTAATTTGAATAGCTCCTTTTGGGCAAAACCCTAAATGTATTTTGATCTAATTATCTCCCTTTTATTTTGTAAATTTACAAACGTATGTGTATAACACTGTTTAACCCCGTTTATGTGTCCTATTTAGTTTGGAAATGTTTTTCCGAGTTATATGACATGGCACCTACTATTCACCGACGGTTTAGTTTGCGTTTGGCTATTTTGCGATTTTGGCTTGTGTGAGCGCGTGTTATTTTCCCGAAACGTCTTAGATAGTGTTTACCTGCACCGTTAGTTCTTGCGAGAGTTGGGCAGGCAGTCTGCTAACCTCTTTGGTTCGCCTTAGGGGGAAGGTGGGGCTGTCACAGCTGGTATCAGAGCCAGGTTCACGTGGTCTCTGCGCGGAGAGAGCTTGGACCAAGTGGTGTTATGGTCCTGCTTTCGTGAATGCGTCAAAAGGTTTAAGTGCTCTTTTGAGCGTAAGCTATGAACTGTGCAAGTCATAAGTGTAAGGATCATTATCATGGGACTTGAGGAAGTTAGGTATGTATGTCGGGTAGGAATTTTTAATATGGATGATTTACGCTTGGGACCGGCCGGCTCGAGTTATGAATCATCTTAGATGGGATTCTTGCGCCCGGATACGAAAGAGATGAGAGCCTAGGTTAGAAAGGATTGGGCGAACTAGAAATGCGATTCTATGGAACTTTGTGTGGTTTGTTCGGGTATGGTTAAGCGTGATCAATTTTGATTCAGATATAAATGGTGTTGTTCTCGTAGATTATGGACGGAGCCCTAGAGGGGGAAAAGCTTTTCGTGAGTTCTTTTGTACTCGTGACCTAGTCTTTCTATAGTACTTTTGGAGGACTCTTTTTATTTCATAGGATGACTTTGTATGTACTTGACTGACTGTTCTGTATAATTGCTTGACCCGGTTATGTGTTCTATGTATATGTGTTATGTGTTTAAATGCTCTACAAGGTAGTTGTTTTAGTTAGTTGATCTTGTTTAATTGTTCCTATTTAGTGCTACGAAAAGGAGGGTTATGTGTCCTTTAACAGTATATTTATTTTTTGACCTAGATTGACTTAGATTGATGGAAGACACTTGTAGTGGTCGAGGCCGTGGACACGGGGGTAGGCAACCCACGCCTGAAAGGGGCACTGGGGAAATCTCATCTGGACTTAATCCTGAACCCAGGATTGATCCTAACATTCAAATAGCGGCTGCCATGCAGCAAATGACTAATTTACTAGCCCAAGTGGTTCACCAACAGGGTCAAAACCCTAACCCTAACCCTGGGAACCCCGGTAATCACATGGAGAGCGAGGATAGGGCTCTCGAGAGGTTCCAGAAGTTTGTCCCACCAACGTTTATCGGGGGGGCCCGATTCGGACGTGGTCGAAAGGTGGTTAGAGAAGATGGTGGATATCTTTGCCGCCCTACATTATACGGAGGAGAAGCAGGTGACCTTCGCCGTCTTTCAACTGGAAGGGGCGGCCCGTTCCTGGTGGAACGTTATTCGGTAAAAATGGGAACGGGAACAAACGCCCAGGACCTGGGTGAATTTTATGCGGGAATTCAATACTAAATTCTTCTTTCCTCTAGTTCAGGAGCGGAAGGAAGATGAATTTATTCGGTTTCGTCAGGGGGCCCAATCTGTAGCGGAGTATGAGAGCCAATTCACCCGCCTATCTAAATTTGCGCCCGAATTCATCATGACCGAGCAACAAAGAATACGGCGATTTGTTCAAGGTCTGAACGTAGAAATCCAGAAGGACCTCGCAGTAGCCCAAATTAACGCCTTCAGCGATGCAGTAGAGAAGGCGCAACGAGTAGAGAATGCTAGGTTACAGGTGAGAAACTTCCAGACAAAAAAGTGAGAATTTCCTGGAAGTAGTTCGGAGCAGGGGGATGAGAGTACCCCTTCCAAGTTTGGGCGGGGAACGGGAGGAGAAAGGATGTCGGGAGTGTCACGAGAGGGCCCGTCACGAGGCGGCCAAGTGGGGAGAGGCCAGAGAGGAGGCTCGGCTTCTGCAGCACGGGGACCTTGCGGGTATTGCGGAAAGTCAAACCACTCGGAGGACAATTGCTGGATGAAGGAGGGAAAATGTTTGCGCTGTGGAAGTGCAAATCATCAGCTCGCCACTTGTCCAGTCCTGTCACGAGATGGAAAGGGGAGTCAGCAATCAACGAGGACTAATTCCAAACCGGCCAAGGTGGAAGGGATCAAACCTAAGGTAGCGGCTCGAGTGTATTCATTGGAGCCATAACAGGTCCCCGATTTTTCTGAAATTGAGGAAGGTACGATTTCGGTATTTCACCGATTTGCAAAAATCTTAGTAGATCCCGGTGTTACTCATTCATTTATCAACCCCAATTTTATGTACGGAATAGATACAAAACCTGCTTGTCTACCCTACGACCTAAAAGTAGTACTCCTATGGTGAAACATCGTTTGAGCACTGGTATGGTTTGTAAGGATTGCCGAGTTTGGGTAGGAGAGAAGGTTTGAAGTGTGTGTTGACGCAAAACCAGAATGTGATATCTTTTGCCTCTAAGAAATTGAAACCCCACGAACAAAAACTATACAACCCACGATCTGGAGTTAGTCACAGCTGTTTTCACTCCGCTTGGGAAAAGTGAAGAAATCATGGGATAGAAGAGACTACCTGGGAGGTGGAAGAAGAAATCCAAAAGGAATACCCTGAACTGTTTGTGAATCAAGGTAAGAAATTTCGACGACGAAATTTTTTTAAGGGGGAGAGAGTGTGAGAACCCGTAAATTTCTCAATTTCTAGGCCTTATTTTATTTATTTGCACGCCTTTTATGCATTTTCTTTATTAGAAAAAATTTTCTAAATAATTTTTATGAGTAAATATAGTTTTTAAATGATTTTTCTAGTATCGGTTAGATTTTGAGAAATTAAGAACGTATATCGGACATGGGACCCGCTAGTGCGGAAAGTTCGGTAAAATTCGGCCAATTAGGTTAAGTTTGGGATATTGGGATTAATTTATTAGGTGCTAAGAGATAATTAGAGATTGGTATATGGATGAAAGTGGAGAGACAAAAGGATAACCATGTATTAATTAGAGTGACAAGTGTCACTTGGAGAACTAGTCTTACTTTTTGACCACTATTCATTGCTTTACCAAATAAATCAAAAATTGACCCAAAAATCCCTCAAAAATTCAAGCTCATGGCCAGCTCTCTCTAGAGAGAAAAGAAGAAAAACCTCTTCAATTTCTTACTTCTAATCTAGCTCAATCTTTCATTCCAATCGGTTAATCTTCAAATTACTCCATAAAACCTCTTAGTTTAGTGGTATTAAGCTTGGTTGTGAAGTGGTTTGGAGGAGCAAGGTGCTAAATTGGGTCTTTTCTTGGGTTTGCAAGGTATGTGACCAAGGAACCTTCCCTTGATCCTAATAATGTCCAATTGGTACCTTATGTGAGTTAAAGAGATAATTTTTTGTGTTATTTTGTGACTTTTGGTTGAAATTGGTGAAGTTTTATATTTATTTGGGATTTTTCTATTTTAATATGATTAATATTGTGTGGCCATGGATGATGGTTGGGAATGGTTTATAATGAAGCCTTGGTGTGTAAATTGTAGCTATTTGCGGGAAATTTCGAATTTCCGCTTTGAACCGAAATTTCCGGATTAGGGTTCCAAATTTTCACCATTCTGCCCGGCACTATTGGACCTAGTTAGAGGCCGAATTAGCCTTGGGTTAAAACATAAAAGTGGTAAGGAATGATATTTTATAGTTTCTTACAAAATTTTAGGCCAATCGGAGCAATGTAGCCTATGAAAAGACCGAAATACCCCTACTGCCCTGTTTTTACCCGAACATGCTAATCGGCTTCTGTAATTGGTCGCTTTGACCAAGAATGCTACTGATTTGGTTGTTGATGTCTTCTTAAGACTTATAGACTTGTGTCGTAGCTTTCAAATGGCTTTGGAATCACTTGAATTGGAGTTGTATATGCTAAGATATGACCGAATGAATCAGGACTGCCACAGTAAACTTTGAATTGGAAAATTTGTGGTTGTTTTGGTAAATTTGACCTAAAAACATTGTAAACTGGACTGAGTGGTCTTCTTCAACATTGTAGCCCTTCCTGTTAGCTTCGAAACGGTGTATCGTGTACATCCATCTGATAATCGTAGTGCCGGTTGTGTCCAATACGCTTAATGACGTCAAAACTATTTTGAGGTCTTAGAGCTTAACTCTCATTTCCGGACTTTCCCTAGCTTACTTTAGTACTTATACGTTCTAATGAAGCCTTATTTTTGGTAGTATGTGGAATTGGTTTATGACTTGTAATCGAGTTTTATTGTGTTTAATTGAAAATTTTAGGGCGTGACGGTGATTAAAGACGCTCTTTGGGCGGAAGTTTACGAAATTCCACTTGCTTGCTTGGTGAGTGCACTACTCACATGTTTGTTACTGTGTGGCTTTGTTATATTTGAACTTGATGCCTTGAATGTTTATTTGCACTGTTGAAACTGATTAAAGTGAGGGTGTACTTGACCGCTCTCACCCCTTTTGTATTATATATGACTATTTACCGTGAAATTGAATGATACATGCAAATACTTGAATTGGTGTCGTATGGACGAGTATCCAACGGCCTTACTGTTATCACTGAGCTCAACCCTATTGGTGGTCAATTGAATCGAGCCGGCAAGGGTTTGGTCGTGAAAATTGACGAGCCATGGGGACTGTTATATGGAATCTTGTAGTATGAGACTCTCGATTCCGATATACTCGAGTATTACCAAATTTATACTGTATGGAGTTCGGGCCCGGTAGGGGTATGTTGGGTGGAAGGAATGGAAGTAAAGTGGAGCCTACGGTTGGTTATTCGTAAACATTGACGGAGGGTCAATGAAGTCCGATCAAGTATACAAGCAAGGAAATGGGCTCTTGAGAGCCGTCTGTATCCTTTTACCAATTTTATTGATGTGTACTCTTGGCTTACTTTTATTAGATGAATTGGAATGAAATGCTATCTGCTTATATGATTTTCGTTGCTTGAGTGGTAGTATCTCACTGGACGTAAGCTCACTCTATTTCTTTTGTTTTCCTTACAGGAATTTGAATACTTTTGGAAAGGTTATGAATGTTGGTTGCCGAGTTGAGCTTATGTGAATGTAATTTGAATAGCTCCTTTTGGGCAAAATCCTAAATGTATTTTGATCTAATTATCTCCCTTTTATTTTGTAAATTTACAAACGTATGTGTATAACACTGTTTAACCCCGTTTATGTGTCCTATTTAGTTTGGAAATGTTTTTCCGAGTTATATGACATGGCACCTACTATTCACCGACGGTTTAGTTTGCGTTTGGCTATTTTGCGATTTTGGCTTGTGTGAGCGCGTGTTATTTTCCCGAAACGTCTTAGATCGTGTTTGCCTGCACCGTTAGTCCTAGCGAGAGTTGGGCAGGCAGTCCGCTAACCTCTTTGGTTCGCCTTAGGGGGAAGGTGGGGCTGTCACATTATGTCTGATAGATCTTTTTGACTATCGAATGTCCTATACTCTTGTGAAGTATCTAACAGCTTTCATTCGAAATTTTCTCATTGATTAGTAGACATTCGATACTTTGATGTGAGCATCCAAAACCTTAATCAGTTCTTTGTTTCAATGGTTTCAAATCTTTCTCACAAGAAATTATTTGTCTAAATCATCAATTTGTTTTAGTTGTCATCAAAATCAAGGATCAATTTCAACATTCTTTCCTTTTTTGATGATGATAAAACAAAGGATGATTTTAAAAATATTTGAAATTACTTACAAATAAATATGCCCTCCCTCAACATAAGCATTGAATACCAAAAGGAATTACTCCCCCTCCTCAACATAAGGATAAAATAACCTTGAATACCAAAAAGAATTACTCCTCCTCCTCAACATAAGTATAAAATAAACCTTGAATACCAAAAAGATTTACTCTCTCTCAACCAAATTTTTAATTAACATATGTTAGCAATCCTTTATTATTTCTCTCCCTTTTTGTCATCAATAAAAAAATATATGAATTTGAAAAAAATTGGACAGAGTATCCTCTAAAAATGAGAGTAAACTCTCTGTCAACAAGACCAAACTGATTTGCCAAAAGGTTTGAAGGATAACACATTAAGCAAAACATAATCAAAGTTACATTAACATAGCCAAAATATCAAAGTATATCAAGGTGCCTAAAACATAACCAAAATATTAAAGCATCCAAAAATAGCATATATAAGGTGTCAAATAAAAAAGGAAGGCTATCCACCCTATATGAAATGTATAGGACTGTGAGCTCTAGGATACCTAAAACTACATGAAGATGGCAACTAGGGACTAAGGGATCTAAAATTATATGCGTGATGATCTCGGCCTTCTCGTTGCAAGGCAAAATTCTGATGCATTGAGCTCTTCTTCAATAGCTTCATCCTTCTCCTCTAGAATGGCCTCGATTTTAAGCTACCGTAGCTTTTGCTGAGACTTGTGCTACTTGTACATTTTGTGGTGTGCCTTATGCACCTTGAGAAGTGATTTAAGGAGTAGCTTGAGTGTTCAAAAGCTTCTCTCATGATTTCTTCTCTTGACCAGGAGTCTTGTATTGAGGTGGAGGTGGGAAGAGCAAATTTTTCATAGGCTCAAAGAGGAGATTCATCACTGGGTTCGAAAAGGAAGTAGAGGGAAAAGTGGAAGGAGTACAAGGGTAAATGGTGAAGGGAGACTCAACTGTAGCACGTTTAGAAGGATGAGATGAAGTGGTTGGGGTATCATGAAATGCTTGGAACGAGATTCTGAACCAACCTCTTTATAAACCCAAGAGTCATGAACAAACCTGATGTTCTTTCAAAATAGTTTTTGTTGAAGAAACAAGTAGAGTTTCCCTTCGGAAAAAAATTGATAAAGGGAACATTAAAATGTTTGAAAATGGGCATGAGAAATTTTGCGTAAAAAAGTTTCTACGTGTATCAGTACTAAGTTTAAGTAGGAAGCGATACATGTCAAAACCAAAATCAATGCAAATTTTCTCCATTACACAATAGAACAAGTAGAGTTCCATGTTATTCGCATATGTCGTATGACCATCAGTAGGAACCAAAAGATTGGAAATCATAGTAAAGATAATAAGACGAATAGGATGAAGGTAATTCAATTTAGCCTCAGCAGGTATGTTAAAACGGGTTTTGAAGTACGTCATTAACTTAGCAACATCAAAATGATGGGTAGTAGTGAAAAATTCTTCATAGGAGAAAAAATTGGCAATTCTACTCCAATATCCTTATTCTACTTTTGTGTTTAAAATCAGATTTACTATATTAGGATCAAAGCGAATGTCAACACCATTCATACGAGAAACAATTTTAGTGCGAGACCTACCCTTCCTAAGATTAGCAAAAAATCGGTACACCATTTTCAAGTAATAAGTGTTGGGAAAAGTGAGCAAGTGTAGCCATTTTTGAAACTTAAAGTATTCAAGAACGGATTGAAAGATAAATTTTTCAAAGTCAAAAGAGTTGATAAACCTTTGAGTGATGAATCCCTTTCGGGATACTAAAGCATATTTTTCCTCAACCACACCGTCAATGAATATGAGAAGTTACTAAGGTTGTTGTTGTTGTTATTGCTGCTGCTGCTGCATTTGCTATGACTCTTGCATGTTTTCAACACCTTGAACATCCCTCTACTAATTTCGAGTTGAATTGCGATGGGTTGGAGTCTTGGTTGAGGCAATTTGCCTTGCAATTAATTGTCCGATAGAAAAAGATGCTGCTCGTGTGCGAACCATGTGAATGTATAGTGGGTGTAGTGAATGCAGAGCCTAATAGCGATAGGTAATACTTTTAAGTGAAGAAATAACTACAAATTTGGTTGCAGAGGCAATTTTTAAGATTTGAAAATTTTGGGTTGCGTACAAATTTTTGCCAAAATGAAATTATTTTGAAAAGATTTGGATGAGAACAGACATTTTAGAGAGTAAGGAACCTCTTAATCAAATCAATTTTGAGTGAAAATCAATTGGTTAGGAAAATTTGAGGTGAGAGGAGTTAGGATTTGAAGTTCTCTATTCCCTAATTTTGAGAAGAATATGGAAGAAATGACTGTCCAAAACCCTTAAAAAACATAAATTTTAATGTATCGGACATTTGAACAATATTTCATCTGATTCTCAAAATCTAAAAGGATGCTTAAAACTTTATCAAACGTCCAGTAATGGTTGACACTAAAGATTTTCAAAAATTTTTATTTAAAACACCCAATTTCATTCTTAAGTATAAAAACTAATCCAAAGGTAAAGTTTTTGTGAAAATATTAGCTATTTGATCTTTTGAACAAATATATTTTATACAAATTTCACTTCTTTGAATCAAATCACAAAGGAAATAGTGCTTAACATCTATATTTTTGGTTCTTGAATGGAATTTTTAGTCAAATTAATGGTACTAGTGTTGTTATAAAACTTCAAACAAAAGTTAAAGTATATTTCATCCACATGAATTGAGCACAACATGCACCGCTAGCTATATATTCGGTTTCCACAGTAGGCACTGAAATGGCATCTTGTTTCTTGCTAAAAAATGACACTAAACAATCACAAAAATAATGGCAAGTGTCACTGGTGTTTTTTCTATCTACTCTACATCTGGCAATATCAACATCTGAAAAATCAATTGAGGCAAAACTCTTAGATTTATGATATCACAAACCATATTTCAATGTATATTTCAAACATGTAAAAATATGCTTAATGGCAATTAAATGAGATTCTACAACAAACATAACATATGGTCTATTTGCAATTAAATGAAGAAAATTACCAATCATACCTCTATAGGATTTTTCATTTACTTTAGTGTCTTCTTCATCCTTATCAAGTTTGGTAGATGTACACATTGGAGTTCCAACTCATCTTGAGTCTTCCATTCCAAACCTCTTGAGTAGTTCATTTGTGTAGTTGGTTTGGTTAATGAAAACTCCCTCTTGAGTTCGGTGAATTTGTAATCCAAGGAAGAAATTCATTTCTCCCATTATACTCCTCTCAAACTCCCTTTGCATTATATTTGAAAATTTCTTGCACAAACACTAATTAGTGATACCAAATATAATATCATCCACATATTTATGCAAAATTTTGTAAAAAAGTGGTATTACATCTCCTTTTTTAAATTCATTTTCAATCAAAAATCCATTTAACCTTTCGTACCAAACCCTTGAAACTTGTTTCAAACCATATAACGCCTTTGTAAGTTTGAAAACATTATTTGAAATTTTTTATTTTTAAAATTGGGAGCTTGCTCAACATACACTTTTTCATCAATAAAATCATTAAAAAAACACTTTTAACATCTATTTGAAATAATTTGAAACCTTTATAACAAGCGCAGGCAAGAAACATCCTAATGGATTCCAATCTAGTTACGGAAACAAATGTTTCATCAAAATCAATTCCTTCTTCTTGTACATATTCTTTAACTACCAATCTAGTTTTATTTCTAACAATTTCACCTCTATCATTCAACTTATTCCTAAATACCTATTTAATTCCAATTATTGAGTGATCTAAAGGCCTTTCAACTAAAGTTCAAATATTATTCCTTTCAAATTGGTTCAATTCTTCTTGCATAGTTATGATCGAACTATCATCTTTTAAAACCTCATTCACATTCTTAGGTTCAAATTGTGAAAATAAACCAAAATTCTCTACAAGAAATTTAGTAGAAGAGCAAGTTTTTACCCTCTTGGATGAATCACCTATGATTAAATCCTTTGAATGATGCTGTGCAAACTTCCAAACCTTAAGAAGATCCTTTGGGGGATAATCATCTTTATTGTCTTCTTCTTGTTCCATGCCTTGAGGATTGCTTTCTTTTGAAACATTTTCTTCATTTTGGATGATCAATTTTTCAAACTTTTCTTGCAAACCTATATCATCATCTTCACAAGTATTCTTGATGGTAATATCATTAGTTTCATCAAAAATTACATAAATAGCTTTTTTAATAACAAGTGTTCTTCTATTATATACTTTATAAACCTTTTTATCACTAGAATAACCCAAGAAAATACCTTCATCTATTTTCTCATCAATTTTCCAAAATGCTTTTTTATATTCAAGATAAAACACTTACAACCAAAGATTTTGAAATAACCAACAATTGACTTTTTGCCAAATAAAAGTTCATGAGAAATTTTGTTTAAAATTGGTCTCAAGAATACTCTATTCATAACATAATAAGTTGTATTAACTGCTTCAACCCAAAAATATTTTAAAAAATCACATTCATTTATGATTATTCTTGCAGCTTCTTGAAGAGTTCTATTTTGTTTTGAACAACACCATTTTGTTGAAGGATCTTAGCAGTTGAAAAATCATGCGAAATACCATTGTGATCATGTGACGACCTCATCTCCCCCTACGATATACCCAAGGGTTTGGCGGACCCCCTGCCCAACTCCCACCAGGACTCACTACAATAAATTTTCAAAATAACCTTTCAAGCCTCCAAATTTAACATCCGAGTTCTAAAATTCAACCAAAATTCAAGCTTATTTACAAACTAAAAGTGAAACATAAGATACACCACCAAATATCAAAATACAAGCTGTTTGCCAAAAGTACATGTGCAAGAGGATCATTACACTCTAGTTCAAGCTTATCCGCTTCGGACCTCAACTCCTGTAAGGAAAACAACTAATGGGATGAGCTTACGCCTATTGAGGTTCCAAGACAATATGCAAACAAAGTAGCAAGTTGGCAGGTACATACATCACAATCTCAAAGCAAGCTAAAATCAAAGCAAGTAAACATTCACAAGACAAGTCAATCACATTTCAAGTAAACAAGTCGGATAAGCGATTAACACTTTCACGCATAAGGATACAGTTTGCTCTCAAGAGCAAGTTCCACACTAGCTTGTCTGGAATCCGTTGACACTCCGTCAACCATAATATACAGTGACAATATTCAGTAGAACTCCGCTTTACTCCAGCCTCCATCCACTATTCATCTCCCTATTGGGTCTGCACTCCAAATATGATAAACAGTAGAGGTAATATTTGAGTATACCAAATCCAAAGGATGCATCCAATGGATAAAACAATAAACATTACCCATGATTCGTCAATCTTCTCGACCAAACTCTTGCTGGCTCGATTCGACTAACTAGCCAATGGGGTTTGAAATCCCAAGCACTTCACTTGCATTTCAAGTCAATCACTCAGTGGAGTCATGATAAACACTTGAGTGTTGCATTTCAAGTCCCTCAGTATAGTTGATGGGATAACATACCCAAACGACTTCAAGTTAAGCACATATATATCATTTCACATGTAAATAGTAGAACAGTGATCCAGTCAAATTAGGTCGAGTGCAATAAAATACACACTCGCCTAGCCAATGTCAATTCAAGAGAGCTAGCATTCCAATCAATTCATAATCTAATCAAAATAACATTCAAATCAAGTACAAGTCAGACCATGCTATTGAAACACTCACCAACCAATTAAGGTTTAGAAATGTCAAACTGAGTATCTGCCTCTTGGCCATACTCGAAATCGGTGATCAATGATCATATAGCAAGAAGCTATCACACTTCCAGGATAGGGTTTCAAAATGCATGCATTTAACTTGTAACATTAAAGGAATACTACATAAAGATAGCTCATGAACTTCCATACGACATTTGTATCTCAAGCAAACACATATGTGAAGTATAAGCATAGCTTTTTGAAGAGAAACGACAAAACCGTTTAAAAAATGCATGGTTTTGGCAAAATTCCAACTTATATGTAACAGTCAAGGTGTTCTCAAGTAACTTTGAGCAAAGCAGGTCCAAATCATCCTATATTTACACCTCAACTCTCACTCTCACACACTTAACCAACAAGAGAAAAATTCCAGCAACCTAGCCCCTAGATGCCTCAAGTTAAGCCTCCAATTTCCAACTCTAGTTCCTTGGAAAGTCACAATCAATCAAAGTAACGTGTTATAGTGTACATGTGGTACAAGTTCTAGGCCACAAAAGTTATCAAATTTCGACATATCCATAGCTCAACCTCAACGACATCAAGGCTGGAAATTTAACCCTAAAGCTTTATCTTTATCTTCATTTAAGCTTCCATTTCCTTTTTTTTCCTTTCTTGGTGGACGAAATTTTGGAGAGAGAAGACATGAAAAAACTCCTCAAGTTCTTGCTTGATTCTTGCTTGATTAGAGAGATCTCCAATGAGAAACCCTAATCTACTCTGACAAACCGTGAAGCAAGCTTGGATGGAAGCTCTTGGTGGAGTTTTTGGAGGAAGAAAGACCTTGGTTTACTTTTCCTCTTAGGGTTTTGAGGTAAAATGGCTAGGAAACATCTCTTTCTTCTTTTCTTTTGAGATTCATTCGATATATGAAGTGATTAAAGTTAAAGGAAGTATATTTATGGAAGTGTTGTTTACAAATTTAACTGGATCACTGTTCTACTGTTTACATGTGAAATGATATATATGTGCTTGACTTGAAGCCGTTTGGGTATGTTATCCCATCGACTATACTGAGGGACTTGAAATGCAATACTCAAGTGTTTTACAAGTGTTTATCATGACTCTACTGAGTGATTGACTTAAAATACAAGTGAAGTATCTGGAATCCCAAATCCCATTGGTTAGTTAGTCGAATCGAGCCAATAAGGGCTTGGTTGAGGAAATTGACGAATCATGGGTAGTGTTTATTGTTTTATCCATTGGAGGCATCCTTTAGATTTGGTATACTCGAGTATTCTTTCTACTATTTATCATGTTTGGAGTGCGGGCCCGATAGGGGGATGAATGGTGGATGGAGACTGGAGTGAAGTGGTGTTCTACTGGATATTGTCACTGTATGTTATGGTTAATGGAGTGTCAACGGATCCCGGACAAACTGCTGTGGAACCTGCTCCTGAGAGCAGACTGTATCCTTATGCATAAAAGTGTTAATCGCTTATCCGACTTATTTACTTGAAATGTGAATGACTTGTTTTGTGAATGTCTACTTGCTTTGATTTGAGCTTGTTTTGAGATTGTGATGTATGTAACTACCAACTTGCTACTTTGTTTGCATATTATCTTGGAATCTCACTGGGCGTAAACTCATCTCATTAGTTATTTTTCTTACAGGAGTTAAGGTTCGGAGTGGATAAGTTTGAACTAGAGTGTAATGATCCTCTTGCACATGTACTTTTGGCAGACAAATTGTATTTTGATATTTGGGAGTGTATCTTACATTTCACTTTTGGTTTGTAAATAAGCTTGAATTTTGGTTGAATTGTAGAACTCGGATGTTAAATTTGGAAGCTTGAAAGTTTATTTTGAGAATTTATTGTAATGAGTCCTGACAGGAGTTGGGCAGGTGGTCCGCCAAACCTTTGGGTTACGTCCTAGGGGGAGGTGGGGTTGTCACAGATCACAAAATTTCAAAAAATTATAATATTTAAATTCAGCACCATTGTTACTTCTAATTTTCACAATAGTCAAATTCATCAAATTTTAAACTTTGAAAAATAAAAATACAAAGTTTTCGAAGGTTTCATCTTTATGAACAAGAAATAACACCTAAGTGTACTAGAATAATTATCAACAATTACAAAAATAAATCATTTTTCACCTAAACTTGTAACTTGAATTGGTCCAAATAAATCCAAAAGTAAAAGTTTTAAAGGTCTAGAATTAGAAACACATTTTTTTGATTTAAAAGAGACCTTTGTTTGTTTTTCAAATTGACAAGCATCACAAATTTTATTTTTTTTCAAATTTGATTTTTGGCAAATCTCTAACAAGTTTTTTTTAAAGAGATTTCATTTAGCAAATCCATATTAAGGTGACAAAGTCTCGTATGCCACAGCTAAGAATCATCATTAGATACTTTGAAACATTTGATTTTGAAATTCTCAATCTTTTGAAGATAAACTATATAGATATCATTGTATTTTTTTCTCTTTGAAAATAATATTGAAACTAACATCAAGAATCAAACATTCAAACTTTTTGAATAACATATAAAGATCTCTATCACACAATTGACTAACATTTAGCAAATTGTAACCCAAGTTATCAATTAAAAATACATTTTGAGTAAAAGTGTCATCATTTTACCAATGTCACCTATACCAATAGTTTTGGCCTTGTTATCATCTTCAAAGGTGAGTTTTTCACTATTTTTTGTCTTTAATTTGATGAATTGTGAAGCATCTCCGGTCATATACCTTGAGCACTCACTATCTATATATCACTTTGATTGTTTGGTGGTGTTTCTTAAACAAATCTACACCAAAGATCAAGAAATAATATTTGGTACCCTTTCATTCTTGGATCCATGAGAGTTAGTACATATTTTAACAATCGACATAAATCTCATTCCTTTTCTCATATTTTTTTTCACATAATAATTATTATTCATATGTCCAATTTGGTAACAAAAGATACACAAAATGTTTGAGTCTTTCACACAAATAGGTTTTTAAAACTTCATTCCTCTTTTTCTATAAATAATAAACTCATTTATGCCAAGAATGATTTTATCAACTTTCCTTTATAAAACTCCCTGTTTTTCTTTTTTGAAGAAAATCATTCAAATTATTCATTCTCTTTTTCAACACACATTGCTTTTCTTTAATCTTTTTATAGAATTTTATTCTTTCATTTAACTTCATTTTAACTCACTTTGTTTACAAACAATATCAACTTTAAATTTCTTCAAATCATCATTTTCCTTTTTCAACTTTTTGTTTTTTTTGAAAGAGTTTTGAATTCTCATTTAGCAAAGTACTGATTTTTATTTTTGACCTTTCATTTTTAGAGTAGGACTATTTCAAGTTATCATGCAATTTACCCACAAGAGATTCAAGATCATCATCATCATCAATATCATTATTTTCAAAAGGAAAAAAACTTATTGATACCTTATCATCACCAATGGCCATAAACACTATTTAAGCCGTTTCTTTTTCTTCTTCTATTTCTCCATCAGAGTTGCACTCATTCTAAGTGATTTGAAAATTGTTGAATCTTTGTTATATTTCTCCTTTGCCTTCTTTCTTTTTCTTCATAGGACACTCATTCATGTAATGTCCCATTTGACCACATTCATAGTATTTTTCATTTTGTTTCTTGTTCATTTTCTTGCTTGATCTTTCCTCTTGAGGCATTGACTTGATTCGAATTGTTGTTTGGTCTATCTTTCTTAAACCTTCTTTTATTGGAGAGAAACTTCTTGAGCCTTTTGGTAAGAAGTGTTAAGTCATTATCTTCAATGTTTATGTATTCACCATTAATTGAGAATGCATCATCTTCTTCTTGAGAAACCTTAAGAGCAATACTCCTTTTCATCCTTATATCTTCCTTCTCTTGCACTTTGGATTTAAAGTTTAACGCATAAGAAGTTAGTGAATTAATAAGAGATTCAATAGAGAAGGTATTTAAATTTTTAGTCTCTTCAATAGTGGTAACCTTACTTTTTCAATCCTTGGATAATGCATTCAAAAGTTTTTTATTTTTCTCACCTAAGGTACATTTTTTTCGAAGAACATATATCTTCAATAATGTCATTAAATCTACAATACATTTTATCAATATTCTCATGTGATTCCATCTTAAATGATTTATATTAGATGACAACTAAGGATTTCTTTTGTTCTCTAACATTATCACTACTCTCATGAATTTCCTTATCCCATATTTCTTTAGTCATTTTACACTCTTTTGCTCAAGTAGATTCATTTGCATAAAAAAGATTATGCAAGACATTTATAACTTTTTGCATTCAAGGTTAGATTTTCCTTATCTTTAGCATTTAATATGCTTCTAATTTTAGGTCTAATCCTACCGATTTCTCTATCATCTATAGTGGTTTCCTAAGAACCTTAATTTACTCTATATCACAATTCTATATCAATAGATTGTAAAAGTATTTTCATTCCTTCCTTCCAACTAATAGAATTATCCCCATTGAACATAGGTGGCATAGTGATGGATTGACCTTTTAAGAATAATGCATTGTTGGATACCATGATTTTCTTCAGGCCAATTGAGTTCAATTTCTAGGGGATCAAACTATGATACCAATTGTAAGGTCCAAGTGCAATTTGAGAGGGCATGAATTGCATTGATTATGATCCTAATCAAGTTTAAGATAATTTTTCTCAAATTTAAATTTACCAAGTTGTTTAGATGATTAATCAATTTCATGAGCACAAAACAAGTAGAAGAAAATAATCAAGTAAGAGAAGTACTTGATCAACTTAATACAAATAAAATAAGAGAGAAAGAGGAAATTGCAAACCAAGAGGATTTCCAAATATCTTTCAACTTGAAGTACAATTCCACAAGCGACCTTCTTCAATTTGATGAAGCAAAACCAAAGTTGTACAAGGGAAGATGCACCTTTTGCTCACCCCAACTCTCCTTGGTCAGGCCAAAAGGTTTTACAACAGATCTAGTTAACTCTCACGAAACTACACTTTGAATTGTTCACTCACAATTGAAAAGGTATAAACACTATCAACAACACAAAGAGTACAATCAAAGTTAGGTGATACGAACGTCGCTAACCTTGTGACGAAACCCGTAAGAGACAAGTCCAAGAATCTAAAATCGGTATCAAAGTTTGGAAGCAGAAGATCTCAACCCATTTAATCACGTGGTTAATGAACTTTGGTATAAGGTTGTGGATGCCACAATCAAACACGATCTTTGATTGATAAGTCATGAACACCTAAAGTGGCTCTAAGATGTTCAAGAAGCTTTCGAAGAAGCAAAGAGAAGAAACTCTCAAATTCTGATGTATTATTCAATCCCTCAAACATCACTTAAAGAGGCTATATTTATAGCCTTACAACTGAAACCCTACTTTGATTTGGAAAGACTAAAAACATGTCAAGTTTCCTAACTAAGCATGACTCTTGAATCGGCTCACATAAGCACTAAACTGACCGAATTATTCTTCTAAATAAAATGACTAAATCACTACTAGAAAACACACCAAACAACATAACTAACAACTAAACATCAATATGGATCCATTAAGCATGAATCTGGACTTCACTAAACCCTAGACACCGGATCAACTAGGGCTTGGACCTTCGGTTTCTTCCTCCACTTTTATAAGATGAAAAAGCTTCAAATCTTCATGCTCGAGACCTTCAATGACTTTTGGCATCACCTCTTCACTTTGAACTTCACGAATCAGCCCTTGAAGTTTCTCATGTAGCTTCTTAGCTCGAACTCGTGTAATTGGTCGTAGTGACTTAGCCAGATTTGTATCATTAGGAGAGTATTTCTTGCTAAAATTAATCTTGGGAGCTTGTATTCAATGTGTATTTAGGTTAGCAACTACCCCATTCTTAATGGTATTTATAGTTGTCCAAAAAGTCCCTCTTTTTCTTCTCCAATGGTCATGCATTAAATACAGGAGAAATTAGCCGTTTGGAGTATCGGATGTCCAATCCTCTGTTTTGCGTCTGATATGTGCGTTCAAAAGTATGCTCAGTTCTTATTGGACAATTGATGAAATTTTTGCGTCTGACAAGTCTTGTCTCTAATAGAGATTAGAATGTTAAGGTGTTCCCTTAATATTTATTGGATGGCCGATCCATGAAGTTTGCGTTTGATATGACTGTTCGATAGATCTTTTTAACTATTGGATGTCCTATAGTCTTGTGAAGTGTCTGACAGCTTTTGTTTGAAACTTTCTCATTGATTGTCAGATGTTTGATGCATTGATGCGAGCATTCGAAACCTTTAATAGTTCTTTGCCCTTTACCCTTTGATGCATTGATGTGAGCCTCCAAAATGCTTTTTTTAGAATTTTTAATGTAAACCTTTTTAGCATTTTATCTATATATATGTATAGTGAAAAATCTAGCAGTCTTTTTGATCTATCTCTATAGATTCTCATTCCCAGAATCAACACTGCATCTCCAAGATCCTTCATGGAGAAATTCTTGGATAACCATACCTTTACTATCTGGAACATAAGTGTGTCATTTCCTATGATTAATGTGTCATACACATATAATATAAGAAAACATACTTAACTCCCACTAACCTTCTTGTATACACAAGACTTGTCTTGATTTTGCAAGAAACTAGACCCTTTACTTATTTCATCAAAATGAAAGTTCCAACTCCTAGAAACTTGTTCAAGACCATAAATAGATGTTGTCAACTTGCACACTTTATTAGTATCATTAGATGTAAAATTTTAGGTTGTGTCATATACACTTCCTTTTTAAAATTTTCATTAAGGAAAGCGATTTTAACATGCATTTGCCATATCTCATAATCAAAGTATGCAACTATAGAAAGCAAAATGTGAATAGATTTAAGCATAGTAACTAGCAAAAAGTTTCCTCAAAGTCACTGCCTTGTCTTTGATTGTAACCTTTAGTCATCAACCTAACATTATAGGTAACCATTTTACCATCCATGTCAATTTTTTTCTTAATGACCCACTCACACCCTATGAATTTTATCCCTTCAGGAAAATCAACTAAACTCCACACCTTATTGTCATACATGGAATCCATTTCTTATTTTATGGCTTCAAACCATTTCTTAGAGTCTTTACTTTTTAGAACATCTATGTAGGTTGATGGAGTATTATCTTCCTCTAAGATGAATATGTCGTCATACCTCTGAAGTCCACGACTTACTCTACTAGACCTATGAAGATTTTGTGTATTTGGAGCTTTCCACTACGCCTCATCATTATGAGTAGCTTGCTTCATTTCCAATAACTGTTCATCATCATCTATGTGACGCCCCCATTTCTCCCTAAGGCGAACCAAAGGGTATCCGCGGGACGCCTGCCCAGCTCTCGCCAGGACTCATTACAATCCACAATTCAAAAACTCAGAATACTGCAAATAATTTCAATACATAATTAAAGTACTCCAAAATATCTCACACTTACAATTAATCAGCTCTCAAGTTAATACAACCCAAAATAATATTTACTACAGCCATCTGCTGTAATACAACTTTAAATTTTCAAAAGAAAGCTATCTAGTACTATTCACGAGCACTCTTGATCTCGAACCCTGTTAAAAAAACCAAAAATGTGGGATGAGCTACACAACCCAGTGAGGTTCCAAGACACTCTAGCAGTTCTAATAAATCAAGTAATTGAGCATACCACATGTATGGTTCGGGATTGCACGTTGGCTCATGAACATGAGACAATTATCATTATACGAGTACTTTGAGTATATCACAAGTATGACACATTAACATGAGACAATTATCATGGTACGAGTAATTTGAGCATGTCACAGGTATGACACCAGATTTGCAAGTTGATACATTTGCATGAAATAGTTATATTGATGCAAAATAAATACACATTGAAGGATACGGTGTTCCAGTGGAACCATATCGGTCATCTGCACCTTATAACTTCCGAATCCCCTCGGCTTGTTTGGCCATCACCTTATCCCTCCAGTGGTAGTACTCGAGTATACCGAAACGGTGGCCCAGTGTTCCAACCTACCCGACCGAGTCCAGTCCTGGCTCGAGTAGGTCAGTAACCAAGAGTAGGGCCCAAGTTCAGCTTAAAGCTTACAACATGCACAAGTAATCAAGTAAATCGATGAACGGTAGGATTTTATCATTTGAGTAGGTCGAGTGAGATAAAGTACACACTCGCCTTAAAATGGTGGATAATTTCATATAAACATGTAATTTACGGTAATCAAGTAATCAAGTAGTCAAGTAATCAAATAAACAGGTAATCAAGTAGATTGGTAGTCGAGTAATCAGGTAATCAAGTAGGTTGGTAATCGGTAATGGTTAACGGTGAACGGTTAACGGTTAACGGTAAGTAATTACGATTAATTGGTAGACATTTGTCGCCATTAGCCGTTTCCCACTTTTACCACTTAAGAGTCGAGGAGATTCACTCCAACCGACTTATGCAGCCATAGCATAATTAATCATTTAAACACATCACATAAATATGCAATTCAAGTATTTCATGTCGAGTAATTCAAATATACATTACTTAAATATGCATAAGTGTGGTAAATACTTAACATGTAGCACTTAACACTTAATGATCATGGAATAAGCATGGTATAGACTTATTCAAATTACATACTCCTATATGGAACACTCACCTATTCAAACAAGTGAGTAAATGCTCAACAAGTGTTTAGGCATCCACCTCGAGTTCCTCTTGAAAGTCCCCTTGAGCACCTGAGCAAATAACAACTAACTATCACACACTATCACTTAAAAACCCCTAATTATCAAGGAAGATTGTACACTTGTACAATCTAAGAAAATACCGTGAAATGGAGCTTTACTCGCTTAAAATTCAAGATTCAAAAGTGGTGTTTAACAACACAAGAAAAATCTGATTTCCTTCATGAAGACAAGTCTGAAATGGTCAATTAGTAGTGAAGGATTGGGAAGAGTCTCTAAAGCTCAATTCCCATCAAGTTTGAAAATTTCAGATTTGAGGTGCGATCTTTGAAAAATCATATCTCACTCTCTGTAAATCCAAAATTGGAAAACTTGATACCGTTGGAAACTACATCCAAAGTACTAAAAGTTTTTAGAAGACAATTTTCCATGATTCCAAATAGATGACATTCAAACTTTGGCTCAAATTTAATGACTTGAGTTATCAAGACAGATTTGGGTTGGTTTTTTGGCAAAGTTTGGAAATTCGGAAAAATTCACACATTGTAAATTAGCCTCTAAAATTTGGAACTCTATTAGAGTTACAATCCAAGTTTAAAACACAAATTTGGTGTGATCACATTACCATATAAGGACTATTCCTCTGCCAATTTTCATAGAAAAATACGTACGGGAAGTTGGTTAACCAAATCACTAAAATTTCAAGGATTCCAAGGCAAATCTGCCTTGTACTTCAATTTTCCTTTTCTAAAACATTTGGCCAATGAAAACATCTCAAATATGGTTCATTTGTGTAGAAAAAGTCTAGGAAACATCCAAAATACATTTGGTAGGTGATTAACATCAAGAATTTCAAAACAACAAGTCCCAATCAAGATTTAGGCATTTACTAGTCAAAAAGAGGGTTTTTACTCACTGCATCAGTTTTGAAATATGACCACAACTCACTCAATTCAACTTGGAATTGAGCATGGTTGGTGGCGTTGAATACTAGATTCATAAGGCTACAATTTCTCTGAAGAAATTATTTTCAAAATCTGTCCACAACTAGCTCATTTTTGAGCATAAACTCGCTGTTCAGAACAGGGTTCCCAGTGTAAACGAGAAACAGGACAGTCACGTTTAAACGATTGGTACGGACTGTTCAGGTGCAATCAGAACGTGCATTTTACACCGTTGAAAAGTTGGGAATGTCTAGTTTCTACTGCTGCAAATGGCACTCGATTTCGACATCGGAGTAAAAGTCATGGCCCTTTGAAAAACACTGCCAGGGCAGTGACGGGAAAATTTCCAGATTTGCCGAACTTCCGAAATCACAACTTTTGGCCAACCAAATCATGTTATTTTTTGATGAAACTTTTTACACAACCCACATAGCGGGATTTTTATATCAATGCAAGTTTAAATCCGATTTTTATACCCGTTAGCTGCAAGTATACAGGCCGAAACTGTAATGTAGGGTATGTATCGGGTCGATCCCATGAGGAGCAAATTAAACAAGTACTAAACCCTTATTTTTCTTTATTATTTAGACTTACAATAAATTTGAGCAGAGGAAGTATATTGGTATAGTCTACAAATCTGATCCACAAATCTAGTTCAACAAATGCTAAATTCAAATGGAGAAATTTCACTCAAGAAAGACTCTAGGGATGTAGATTCCACTTATGGCATAATCAACACAAATGAATGGATTTACCTTTTGTTATTATTCTTGTTTAACCAGAGATTCATTTCCAAAATTACCAAGTCTCATTCTCATGATGAAATGGCCTAGAGTAGTTTAGTTTTTCCTATTTTCATGGTGAAATACTACTACTACTCTGTTTTCTTTCATGAAATGTTAAGTAATCTACTTAAGTGTATCTCTATTTTCATGAACATACAACTTAAGCTCTACTCATGTGTTTCCATTGTTACTACCAATTCTCATTGAATAATAACAACTATAAACATGCTATTGTTGATCAATCAATAACAAGTAATCATAGCTACACAAGTAGATAAGTTAATACAAGATATAACAAGTGTAAATCACATTCAATTGGTATTATTTAGCCATAAGTTTCATCTACTCCCTAGATTAAGGAGTTTAGCTACTCATGAATGATTTAACAATTAAACTCACAAGTTTATTAATGTCAAACATCATAAAGTACAAGTACAAGAAAGATAAAAGAAAGTTTAGCCAATTGAAGGTGAAGCTCTCCAATTCCTGCTATACTCTTGCACAATATGATTACAAGTGAAAACTCCAAATACTTCTCCAAGAACTCTTAGTTAGAGAGAAACTAGTTACAAGAGGGAAAACTAGCTACGTAGATGCCCCTGCTTCTTTCCTGTGTTTCTGCATAAAAAGTGGTAGAAAGTCTACTCCTCTCACTTCATAATTTCCTCCACTCAGATTTTGTAAAAAAAAGTCAAAGATATGATGTTTCCTTTTGTCTACAACTCATTTGATCTTCTCTTTTGTTGCAGAAGTATGTGCCACCGATTTCTGTCCCTCAAAATAGCTGGAAAAGTTGTGAGAAAGGTAAAGGAAAACGGTTGTGCCACTTGCTGAAGAGAGAGACAGATCCGAGCCTAGGATCCGAGGGTTGAATATGGATCCGAACTCAGATCTTTATGATCCGAGACCTTTCTCTAATGGATCCGAACTCGGATCGTTTGTACTGGATACACTGCTCCAGAAGTACGGACGAGGGCTCGGATCGCCCCTTATTCTCACGAATCCGAGTTCGGATCCTTACTGGTATTTTCCAATTTTTCACTTCTTTTCCTTTTTCTTCATTTTTGCTCCTAATTTCATGTGTACTTTATCCTCTGGACAATCCTTACACTTATTTTAGCTCGTGCATGAATTTCATACATCGATATCCTTCACAATTTCACAAAATTAAAGCATTAATCCACTTATTTATCAAGTTTTGAACACTTAAACAATATTTAATCAATTATCACCAAAAGAGTTCAAATATGGCTTTAATCTTCTCAAAACATACCAAAAGTTCATGCCAAATTTGTACAAAATATACGTTAAATATTCACTTATCAAATTCCCCCACACTTGAATCATTGCTTGTCCTCAAGCAATTTGCACAAAACTTACTTCAATGATTCAATAGATAAAACAATATACGTACTTTTGTCAAATTTAATTCCTCAAAAACCTAGAAACCAATTATTATGCCATTTCTCAGATTACACTAAATACTCATAATATCAAGTTAAAGAAAGATAATTATGCCTTAATTTTAACAACTTCAAATCAATCTCTCATTCTATCCTAATTTCACAAATAAGTAAATCTCATAGTCAATTCTATGGCCTTCCTCATCCCATAACCATCAAAATTTTCATAACTAAGAGGGATTTATTCATACTTCATTTTACTTAAATAGTAGAAATGTCTTTTTACGCGAAAATCGACACTTTTAGGTGAAAATTTCCGGTTACTCAACATTTCACTTAATCAAATTGCTAAGCATACTCTTAATTCCAATACCTTTTTATGCGAATGTCGACATTTGTAAATGCCAACCCCCGGTTACTCAGTATGCGAATCATTGGAGTAGAAAAAATTATTATTATTTTTTTTTACTTTTTTTTCAATCTTTTCCCTCGAAGCATATTTAAAGGAAGAATATGGTCTTATCTTGACTATATCAATCACTTACTTATAAAATTAAGTAAAAATGAGAAATATCATTAAACATGCAAAATTCTAAGCTTAATTTTCCTTATTTAACCAAATATACTTTCTAAAATATAAAAATTCTAATTGTATAATGACTAATTCCAAGTCAAATAAGGGCTAAACTTTCCCAAAATACATATAACATTTTATCCAATGAAAGAATTAGGCACTTAAAATTGAACATTTTGGCCATTAACTTGAAATATTGGAAAATATTTTAGAAAACTTTTGACAGAGTTTCCCCATAACAATGGACAAAACTCCCTGCCAACAACTTCAATTTCAAGAAAATTATCCTCAAGACAATATTTTTTTAAGCCATAGACAACTCAAATCATGCATTTCAAAACACAACCATCCATAAGATAAAGTAATCCCTCCCCCACACTTAAATTTAACAATGTCCTCATTGTAAAAAAGGTAATAGAAACTGAAACTTCCCTCAAATAGGTAGTGATGCAATTTGAAGCTCTTAATCCTCACGATCATCCCAATTCTGGCCACAGTGAAACAAAAGGTACGAAGAAACATAAGTAGCACAAGATGAGCCAAAAATAAAATAAAATCTACAAAGTATATCTTAACAGAAGAAAAGACAAATAAAGAAATAAAAGATCCAATCCGCTAAGGAGCTTCATGGCTGCTCGGAACAAGGGTCTACGGCCTCCTCAGCTTCATGAGAACCATGTGAGGTACCAATATGCTCTTCCTCATGCCGAGGCGTCGGGGTAGGTGACTGGCGGATATGAAAATGATTCTCGATCGCATGAAGACAGCGATCATGTCTATCGAGTCGCTCTGTCATCATCCGCTCAGTCTGGTCAATGCGCTCGATGACTCGTGTCTCCATACAGCAAATGACATTGAGGAGCTCTTGCCACTTGGATCGCGGCGGAGGTAGTGGTCGTGGAACGGGAGGAGGAAGAGTTTGTTGTGCCTCCGTCTCATGAACTACTGGTTCTTGTTGAGTGAGGTGGAGGTGAGTTGAGGTTGAAGTTTCTCCAGTTTCTCGAACCAGAGCAGCTCCAAAATCTATAGAGATACTCAAGGATTTGAGTATCGAGGCACTGACCTCCTCGGCGGACCTAGTGTTAATGGCTCGCTCGGTTCCAAGAGGAACCTTGAATTTCTCAAAAATGAGGGATAGCAGCCGAGGGAATCCAAAGCAAGTCTCGCCGGCCCTCATGCGAGCTGTGGTCCGCAGGTAACTGATGATGATGCTGGGCAAAGGAATACCAGTCAACTGCTCACCCATACCATGCATCATCTTATCCAAGAAGTAGAGGTCACTATTGCGGAGCTCCCGCTTTCCACTCCTTTTGGGCACCACATTGAAGGCGAAGAGATAGAAGATCAAGTGGTACCTATGCTCGAAGGAGTCAGCATATACAGTGAGCTTCTTCGAACTTCCTCGCTCCCTATATTGACCCTTTAGGCGTGCTACCTCTTCTCCCACCTGCCAAGGGTCGCGTGCCTTGAACTCCTTGGTCAGTTTAACATCAACTCCTTCATTTTTGGGTTTGACAATTTTTGCCACTGTATCCCAATTAAGAGTCACTCTCTTTCCTTGAACCCAGAAGACAATGAGGTTGCCACTGTGACTCTGTTTGTTTTCCACATTGGCGTAGAACTCCCGGACCAGGTTGGGGTAGTAGTGCTTGGGCAATTGAAGGATGTTCTCCCATCCGAGTCTCTTGAATGCCGTAGAGATGTGGTAGTGCGCATCCACCTCCGGTGCCAGGTGCTTTTCAATGAAATTTCCTTATCTAAGCCTGCTTCGTACCACTGTTGATTCTCGAGTGACGTGAATCTAGTGGTGTCATAATCTGGAAGCGGCTCGTCGCGCCTAGTGGATGCGGTCTTTCGGCGAGACCGAGGTGGTGGCTCAGGCGAAGGAGATTCTTCCTCAGGCAACTCTTCATGTGAGGGAGTGCGTTCCTTGCTTGAAGATGGTGTAGGAGTACGAATACAAGCTCTCCTTCTGCGAGCCATAGTACCTATACAAAAACAAGATGAACGTTCATTAGAACAATATAAACTTACTCACATAGAATTTAAGAAAATTTCAGCAGAGGTTCCCCTTATAAAAGGGCTAAACTCCCTGCTAATATGTACCAAAAAAAAAAAACCAAAGATCCTACTTAACTCATTTCAAACTCAAATGCATATTTTCAGGTAGAATCTCATCAAAGAGTTCGATCATTTGAACCTCAACCATTATTTCAAGAATGTACATGCCAATATATTCATAACTTTATCCATGAATCACTCCACAATTGGTTATACCCATTCTTAATAAAGTGCATACGAATGAGCTCCAAATTTACCAAAATAATTGCAATTGAACTCAAAGAGATAAGAGATTTCAAGTAAAAAGGTTGAATGTGCTTAACTTAATCATAAACACACTCTTTTACCCAATGGAATTGGTTCTATTAATCGTATATCATTTTTAATTGGTACAACAGTGACTTATACTCCTCAAAACAAGTTTATATATTCAATGGAAACCAACATTCACAAGCCTAAAGAACTAAATTGCTCAAGCCTAATAAATTAAAAAAATATATATACAAAAAATATCACCAAATCCACAACTTTTTCCATACTAAGCATAAAAATAGTAGTAACAACATATTCTAGTACAATGTAGCACATTTATAACAAGAAATTCCAACAAACATGCATTTATCACAATATGCCCAAAACCTAGAAAAATGTAAAATTAGAAATTATGGAACCTTAAAGAAAATTGCAAATTGATACCTCAAATGTATAGGAATATGCTAGATGATGATAATGATGAAAAATGAGAAAGAAACAAGTCCAAATTCACTCCAAATTTGAAGATTTCAGTTCGGCCCTCCTTTTGGTTTTAACACTTGAAATCCTCCAAATTGATGTTTTTCAAATGAAATCTTTGAGGGTTTATGATCACAAGATGTTGGAAAATGATTTTGAGGTGAAAGATTGGAGAATAAACGGATGAAATGGAAGATTGGTGAAAGAGAGGTAGGGTTTCAGTGAGAAGAGGGAAGAAGGAGTTTAAAAAGTGCAGAAACGAGGCTTCGGTTCTGCTATATCCGCGAACCGATCCGAGCTCGGATCGGTCCTGGAAGCCCTCGGATCCGTACCGCCAGAAGCACAGATGAGCCCTCGAATATTTCCAAAAAATTTTGGATCCGAGCTCGGATCAAAGAATCCGTGGTCGGATCCATCTGGGACTTAGGATCCGAGCTCGGATCTGTATTTCTCTGCACTAATTGCAGAGACTGCAATTTTTCAAACTTTTTTCTCCCTTTTTAGTTCAATTCCAAATCACACTTTAGAAAAAGTTTTTTATCAATTCCAACCTCCCACACACATGTAATATGCCATAAACACAATATCCAACCTCTCAAAACACATCAAACATATCTACATTACAAATTGAGGGGTGAGGTTCTTTGATCATTTTTTTGCACTTTTACACCAAAATGACACTTTTGGGCATTAAATGCACATCAAATGAGTCCATGAGTATTTGTAACATGTTATCACCAAAACTCACTTGAATATACTTGAAATGCACACTGTATATACGAATGGTAATTCTAAACACTTAAAGCACAATTTGGTAAGAAAACTTCCCTTTTTAACACTTGTTCTTCAATTGTACCTCCAAATTGGATGATGAAACTTTGGTACCTCCTACAAACAAGTGAAATACATCCCATTAGTCAATTAAATCACACCAAAATGTAAGAAACACATAAAAACACACAACTGCAATATTATTATTGGGTTGCCTCCCAATTAGCGCTTTTGTTTATAGTCGTTGGCTCGACTCAAAAAGTTGAATCATTTTAGAACATTAGGGAGCGATTTTCTCCCCATGGGTCAAAACTTCCGAGCCAATCCACCATGTGGTGAGTCATGCATTGATCTCTATAGTCCAATTTCCTTAAATGCCAAGGAGGAGTATTAGACTTGTCATATAAAGGCTCGACTTCACCTTGGAGTGGAATTTGCTTGTCTTTTTCGAGTTGGCTCAACTTTTCTCCACTTTCTTCATGGAATGGCGAATTTATTAAGCCAACTTCCACCCTTATCTTCTCTTCCCTTGCTCCTACACCATGAAAGTTAGTACCAAGAACATTTATAAATTTAACTTCTTCGTTCCTTTCTTGGTTAACCTTTTCATCACATGGCATATTAGAAATAAGAGCAGTAGGCTCTATACTCCCTTCTTTATTATCCAAATTGAATTCCAATTCCTCACCATTAACCCGTAATATAAGCTTACCTTTTTCCACATTAATTATAGTTCGTGCGGTGGCTAAAAACGGTTGTCCTAGAATAATTGGCATTCTCACATCTTCCTCAATATCTAAGACAACAAAATCCACAGGTATTATAGATTGTCTTACCCTTATGAGCACATTTTCCAAAATACCAATTGGATGTGTGATTGACCGATCCGCCAACTGCAATGTGATATTGGTAGCTTTCAGCTCTTGAAGTCCCAACCTCCGGACAACCGATAATGGCATAAGTAATACACTTGCACCTAAATCACATAAAACATTAGAAAAATACATTAGAAAAATGCAATTGACCAATAGTGCAAGGAATAGAAAAACTTCCTGGATCTTTTAATTTAGGAGGGAGTTTGTTCTTAATTAATGCACTACACTCTTCCGTTAATGCTATCATCTCATTAGCTACAATTTTCGTCTTTCTTGACATGATATCTTTCAAGAAACGCGCATAAGAGGGAATCTGTGTTATAGCATCAATGAAAGGAATGTTAATGTTTGTTTAAACATTTTGAAGAACTTTTCAAACTCCCGATCCTGTCCATCTTTCTTCAACCTGTGAGGAAAAGAAATCATATTAAAATTTAATCGAGGAGGAGGTTCATCAATATTAATGGCTACATTATCATTTTGGCTTGGTTTTACTCCTCCATATGCTTGCTCCTTATCTTTTTCACCACTTGAATTACTAGAGTTAAGTCCCTCAACCATTTTATCACTTCTAAGAGTGATAGCATTGACTTGCTCTCTCGGATTCACTTCGGTTTTACTTGGTAATTCACCAGGGTTTCTGTTGTTGATCGCATTGGCAATTTGACCAATTTGAACCTCCAAATTTCTATACATCCCAGCCAATTGGTCCAGCCGCCCCTCAACTCGCTCGAATCTATCTGAAGTAACCTTAGCAAGCTTTTCCACAGCGATCTCCCAACCAGGTTTGGTTTCAGTTTGTTGTTGTCTTGATTGAAATCCCGGTGGATTGGCTGACCTTGGTTGATTTCCTTGGTCCTTCCATCTAAAGTTTGGATGATTTCTCCACCCCAAATTGTAAGTATTCGAGTAGGGGCTATTTTGAGCATTACGATTGTAATTATTGATGAATTGTACCTGCTCAGAATCAACACACTCATTAGTATCATGTTCACTTACACATATGGAACAACACGTTACATGTGCATTAGATGAACTTGGACCAACTCTACCTTGTCTACTTAGCAACTTCATCACATTATTCATTTGAGCACTTAGCATATTGAGAGTGTCCATTTCTATCATACCTGCGTGATGTCTTGTATTACCTCTCTCATTGGCCCATTGGTAGTTATTTGCGGCCATTTCTTCTATCAAATTCTGAGTTTCTTGGGGTGATTTACCCATTAAAGCTCCACCTGCAGCTGCATCGATCATAGTTTTAGTAGAAAAAGCTAAACTATTATAGAAGGTTTGTATGATTAACCACTTCGACAGTCCATGATGTGGACATTTTCGAAGCAAATTTCTAAACCTTTCCCATGCTTCATATAATGATTCACCTTCCAATTGGCTAAAACTCGTGATATCCATTCTTAGCTTAGCAGTCTTACCTGGTGGAAAATACTTATTCAAGAATGCTCTTGATAAATCATCCCATCTGGTGAAAGTATTAGGAGCATGAGAGTGTAGCCAAAGTTTGGCCTTATCTCTCAATGAAAATGGAAACAATCTTAGCCTTATAGCATCATCACTAACTCCATTCATTTTAATTGTATCACAAATTTTCAAAAATGTAACTAAGTGTGAATTAGGATCTTCTACTGCATTACCTCCAAATTGAGATTGTTGAACCATTTGGATAAGTGATGGTTTAATTTCAAAATTGTTAGCATTTACTGAGGGCCTTGCTATGCTCGTTTGAGATCCTTGTGTTCCAGGTAGAGTAAAATCTCGTAGAACTCGCCTTTTTTCTTCGTTTTCTGCCATTTCTTCTTCAAATGGAATCTCTATTAAGATTTCCTCTATTGGTTGCCAAATCTCTTGTTCCTCTTGCTGTGGTATGTTCCTCCTTTGTCTATGTAGTATCCTCTCAATATCTGGATCGAAAAGTGCAACTTCTCGAAATGCCCGGTGCATACACTACAAATAGAAATAATAGATATTATGCAATTTCAATTGTCAAAATTTGATTACAATGTAGAATCAAATATAATAAGCTCAACTAATAAAAATAAATCTGTCTAAATTAATAAAGATGATTAGGTTCTAATATTGCCGCTTCCCGACAACGACGCCAAAAACTTGACGGGATTTTTATATCAATGCAAGTTTAAATCCGATTTTTATACCCGTTAGCGGCATGTATACAGATTGAAACTGTAATGTAGGGTATGTATCGGGTCGATCCCACGAGGAGCAAATTAAACAAGTACTAGACCCTTATTTTTCTCTATTATTTAGACTTACAATAAATTGAGCAGATGAAGTATATTGCTATAGTCTACAAATCTGATACACAAATCTAGTTTAACAAATGCTAAATTTAAATGGAGAAATTTCACTCAAGAAACACTCTAGGGATGTAGATTCCACTTATGGCATAATCAACACAAATGAATGGATTTACCTCTTTTTATTATTCTTGTTTAACCAGAGATTCATTTCCAAAATTACCAAGTCTCATTTTCATGATGAAATGGCCTAGAGTAGTTTAGTTTTCCCTATTTTCATGGTGAAATACTACTACTACTCTGTTTTCTTTCATGAAATGTTAAGTAATCTACTTAAGTGTATCTCTATTTTCATGAACATACAACTTAAGCTCTACTCATGTGTTTCCATTGTTACTACCAATTCTCATTAAATAATAACAATTATAAACATGCTATTGCTGATCAATCAATAACAAGTAATCATAGCTATACAAGTAGACAAGTTAATACAAGATATAACAAGTGTAAATCACATTCAATTAGTATTATTTAGCCATAAGTTTCATCTACTCCTTAGATTAAGGAGTTTAGCTACTCATGAATGATTTAACAATTAAACTCACAAGTTTATTAATGTCAAACATCATAAAGTACAAGTACAAGAAAGATAAAAGAAAGCTTAGCCAATTGAAGGTGAAGCTCTCCAATTCCTGCTATGCTCTTGCACAATACGATTGCAAGTGAAAACTCCAAATGCTTCTCCAAGAACCCTTAACTAGAGAGAAACTAGTTACAAAAGGGAAAACTAGCTACGTAGATGCCCCTGCTTCTTTCTTGTGTTTCTGCATAAAAAGTGGTAGGAAGTCTACTCCTCTCACTTCATAATTTCCTCCACTCAAATTTTGTAAAAAGAAGTCAAAGATATGATGTTTCCTTTTGTCTACAACTCATTTGGTCTTCTCTTTTGTTACAAAAGCATGTGCCACCGATTTCTGTCCCTCAAAATAGCTGGAAAAGTTGTGAGAAAGGTAAAGGAAAACGGCTGTGTCACTTGTTGAAAAGAGAGACAGATCCGAGCTTCGGATCCGAGGGTTGAATATGGATCCGAGCTCGGATCTTTATGATCCGAGGCCTTTCTCTGATGGATCCGAGTTTGGATCGTTTGTACTGGATACACTGCTCCAGAAGTACAGACGAGGGCTCGGATCGCCCCTTATTCTCATGGATCCGAGTTCGGATCCTTGCTGGTATTTTCCAGTTTTTCACTTCTTTTCCTTTTTCTTCATTTTTGCTCATAATTTCTTGTGTACTTTATCATCTGGACAATCCTTATACTTCTTTCAGCTCGTGCATGAATTTCATACATCGATATCCTTCATAATTTCACAAAATTAACGCATTAATCCACTCATTTAGCAAGTTTTGAACACTTAAACAATATTTAATCAATTATCACCAAAAGAGTTCAAATATAGATTTAATCTTCTCAAAATATATCAAAAGTTCATGCCAAACTTGTACAAAATAGACGTTAAATATTCACTTATCACCATACAACATATATACATTATAAATAAGCCATTAGAACCACGAAAAATCACCCTAAGGGTCACGGACAACATAGGGGCAGAATTGAAAAATTTTCACCTTCACTCCCCTTTGAGTTTCTACAAACAATACAACATTATTTCACTAATTTAAGCACTAAACCATCATTCATCAAATCAGTCCATCCAACCAAAGTGGGAGTTCATAGAACCCACATAACAATTTTTCCAACATAAACAAGCTACCCACATGCATGCATGAGATTATATGTGCACTACTGCTTCCATAAAGCAAGATTTGAAGGGTTGATCGTGGTTTACCTTCTTAGATGAATTAAGACAAAATTTTTGGTCCAATGAAGCCCAAGAAAACCGTGGAAAGCAGCCCTCTTTCTTAGCTTAATGTAATCTCCAAGTGATTAGCTAAGTGTGGATGAAATTTGAGGTGATGATTTTGTGAAATGGAGAAGGAAAATTGAAGAAATCCTTGGTGTTTTTCCTCCTTGGTTGGCCGGCTGAATGAGAGGGAAGAGAGAGTGTGTGTTTGATCAAATGAAGCTTCCAAGAGAAGCTTTAATGTGTGGTCCAAAATTGTCCAAAAGTCAACTCTCTCCCCGCGCGCATACGGGCGCGTTTTATGATCGATTCCTCTCGAGTTTATTTCACTAGTGCACTAAACCTCTAATACACTTGTATTCATATTAATATTATTCACTCTTAATAGCTCCAAAATAAGGGTCTAAAGTTCCTCAATTAATCGCGCGCGTAAAAACGCGTACTTCCGATTTAAGCGCAATAGAGTGAAATCTCCAAGAAATTCTTATAACGATAGTATCACTAACTAATACTTGAGTGCTTAAACATAAAAATACCTATTTTTAAGACTAATGTATAAGTCTCCAATTTTCCGAGTTTATTGTATTCTCAAATCGATCACTGTCTCGAAAACGCGTATTCACTATTCTCACTAAACGAACTTCCAAAAATTAATTTCCATAACAAGTCATTTTAAAAATACATGTAAGTCATAGTTCCATGTAATTGGGTCTAAAAAAGTTAGAAAATAATATTCGGGGCAAACAGGCAATTAAATATTTAAAAAAAATTCGTAACAGGAGTTTAAAATAAATAAATTTTGCGAGTCCTCACGAATTTTTTTAATTTACTATTGATCATTATTACTTTTCCAAAATTATACACCCTTAATTCAAATATAGTCTCGAAAAAATGTGTACTTGTTATTCCGAACTAAACGAGTTTTTGAAAAGTAACTTTTCTAACAAAACAATTTAAAAACATAAGAGAGGCATTTTTCCATATAAATGAATTTTAAATAGACAAATCAAATAATTAATTAAGTCAGTAAAATAAAATAAAACAAGAAAATTTCGGGTCCTCACAATCTACTTGTACCATTTGAATTTCTTCAAGACCTATCTTACTTCTACTACCTCATTTTAGGATAAATTCTTTTTTCTAGAAAGACAGTAATCCGAGCAATGAACACCTTATGTTCAATAGGGTATGAAAATAGTATGCTCTAGTTCTCTTAGCATACCCCACAAATAGACATTTGTTAGATTTGGATTCTAGGTTATCTGACATGTCCCGCTTTACATAAATTGGACAACCCCAAATCTTCATATATAAAAGATTTGATTGTCTACCTTTCCACATTTCATATGGCGTAGAAGGAACAGTTTTTGTTGGAACTTGATTTAAAGTGTAGGAGGTAGTTTATAGGACGTGTCCCCCAAAATAGTTCTAGTAGACTTGCACGACTCATCATGGATCATATCATACCTAATAAGGTGTGATTTCTCCTATCAGACACTCCATTCATTTGTGACATTCTTGGAGATGTTCTTTGAATGAGAATCCCATGTTCTTTTAGATAATGTTTAAAACTTTGGTCTGAGTATTCTTCACCTCAATCGAATCTAAAGGTTTTAATACTTTTACCAAATTGTTTTTCTACTTCATTTTTAAACTCCTTAAACTTCTCAAATGATTTGGATTTGTATTTCATTAGGTATACAAATCCAAACCTTGAGTAGTCATCAGTAAAAGTAATAAAGTACAAAAAACCTCCCCTGGCTTGAACCATCATAGGACCATATATATCACTATGTATTAGTCCTAACAATTCACTTGCCATTTCACTCTTACCCATGAAGGGAGATTTGGTTATTTTTTTTGTAATCAAGATTCACAAATTTCAAATGATTCATAATCAAATAAGTCAAAATAACCACCTTTTGGATATGCATTTCTTACTTACATAACTTAATTTACAATGCCAAAGGAATGATTGTTTGACATCATCTAATTTTTGCCTTTTAGTATTAGTATTGAGGATTGGACTTGTCATGTTTAGAATATATAAATCATTTTCTATAAGAGCACTCCCATAGAAAATTCCATTACATGAAAGAAAACAACATTTATTTTTAATACTAATGGAAAAGCTTTTCTTGCCCAAACATGAAATTGAAATAATGTTTGCAATCAAAACTGGAACATAATAACAATTATTTAATTGTATAACAAGTCCATTAGATAGAGATAAATGATATGTTCCTACAATTAAGGCCATAACAGTTGCTCCATTGCCAACGTGTAGGATTACTTAATTCTTTTTTAGCATCTTGCTTTACTTTAGTTCGTACATATTTAAATATATATGATAACCACTTCTATTATCTAATACCAAGAAAATAATAGAAGTAGATAAATTAATCTCAATCATATACACACCTTGAGTAGAAGTTCCACCAAACTTCTTCTTCTTAAGACTGACGAGATAGTCCTTGTAGTTAAACTTTCAATGTCCCTCTTTGTCACAACGGAAGCATTTACCCTTTGCCTTGTCCTTCTTCTTACCTATTTTCCTAGAAGACTTGGTTACTTGCTTGTTTTTCTTGGACTTAGACCTTCTAGTGTTAGCCCTAGAGGAACTCGAAGAAACTATTAATACTTGGCCCTTGTCCTTTTTAAGGTTGGCCTTAGTATCCTTGAACATATTCAATAGCTTGGGTAACGTGATATTTAGTTTGTTCATGTGATATGTTAACATGACATATAAATATGCATCAGGTAATGACTGAAAGATCAAGTTAACATTTAACCCATGATTCATAACAAAGTCTGATTGGTTTAATTTTTCAATATAGCCAATCATCTTTAACACATGTGCAGTCATTGATGTGCCTTCAACCATCCTATACCTTAACAGTTCTTTAGAAATTTCATATCTCTTGGTCCTGACCGTGCATCAAACAACTCTTGTAGGTACACTGATAAGTGACTAATTTACGTAATAATTGTATGATATTTTATATTATTTTTAGTCACTTTAGTTATATTATTGGAAGAATATGAATCATTTTGGCTATAATTGGTGAAAAATGCTTTTAAGTGATTAAATGAGGTTTTTATCACTTTTTAGTGGATTTTGTGTATTTTGACAGTTTTGACACATTTTCGTATTTCGGCTATAACTTGAGCTACAATGATCGGATTGGGATGATTCTTGAACCCATTTGAAGATAAGAGATAGATCTACAACTTTGGTGAAGACATCTGAATCCAGTTTGAAGGTTTTCCAGGTCAAAAAGCCGAAGTACAGAGTCAATTGCTATTGGTCGAAACTAGAACAAGGCATGGAGCAGGCAAGGGTATTTCGGTCATATCTCAGCCTACACAGATCCAAATGAGGTGATTCTTGATGCATTGGAAAGATAACTCAAAAGGCTACAACTTTCATGTTTTAGACATGAGCTGGTTCAGCCTCTAACATCAAGAAAGGATCGGTTGAAATTGAGCCAAAAACAGAGCAAGTGATCCACACTCGGATCCACTATTCATCCGAACCTTCGGCTGTTTCTGGGTTAGTGGATCCGAGGTACTGTAGCAGCTCGGATCACTGTAGCAGCCCAGATTTACTGTAGCAATCCGGCCGGAACTTGGCCGGATTTGTGGCCGGATTCCTGGCCGGATTGTGGTCAGAGAAGGCTGCTTTTTACGCGGAAAACTCAATTTCACCTCCACCAACTCACATGTGATGCTATACATGTGAGAAACATTCCCGGCTGTAAAAGGGAGATGTAATCCTCATTTCTTGACCACCTTTCATCATAAAAGAGCAAAATTCATTGCAAAAAAGGGAGATGGGAGAGGAGAAAAGGAGGAGATTGGAGTTCATTGTGAGAGAGCAAGAGATAGGAGAGACATACGAGAGAAGCTTGAAGTCTGCAGAAATGTAGCTCTTTCATCTTCCTAGTGTTAGTTAGCTTAGTATAGAGTAGTGTAACTTTTCCATTCTTGTTTATTATCTAGATTAGGATGAAGATGGAGGATGAAGAAGGCAAGGAAGAAAACTCATGTGACAAGGGTTGTATTCCTTCCAAACTCTTTATCTTTTGTACTTGATTCTAAGTTTGGTTAATATACAAGTTCTGGATTTTGTGTTCAATATGTACGTGTTTCTAAAGTTTCTGCCTTGGGTTTGGTTGAACTTTCTATAATTGTTAGTGTTTATTATTTGGTTATTTGACTGCTATGATTTGAGCAAGTTATTTAGCACTTTGGCTTCTTAAATCATGATTAATCTGGTACCATTAATTGTGATTATCTAAGGTGTTGTTTCTGCAATGAAAATTGAGATTTAACACTAGTTCAAGAAGTGCTAAACATATGGAGTACACTCACGAAAGTAGAGGTGCACTTATGTGGTTTTTAGTGATTCATTTCATGTAATTTCATTGAAGAAATGAACTTGTAGCTAATTTCATAACCATGAAAATAGGTATGGATTAGTTATAAGTATAGTTGATTCACTACGAAAGTAGGTTTCACATGTTTAAGGAAATTACACCATAACTAGCCTAAATGTAGTAATTAATGATCCAAATATAGCAATTGCATGAGTAGTTAGGGATACCACAACCTAAGGAGCTTTCATTTGCTATTTTCTTGAATAATTTTAGTAGGTTTTAATTTGTTATAATTCACTGATAGTCTAAATAATAGAGAAGCTTTAGTAATACCGGTAATTGTTCACTCTTCCCTGTGGGATCGACCCGATATATACCCTAAACTACTAGTTGATCTGTATACTTGCAGTGAACGGGTGTAATTCGGTTTTTTTTAACTTGCATGTATGTAAAATACCCGTCAAGTTTTTGGCGCCGTTGCCGGGGAATGATTTGGCAATATCGGTGTGAAGAGCAACTTTATTAGTTTAGACATTTCATTAGTTATAGTGTGAATGCTATTTTCTGTTATTTTTGTGTTTTATGTGTGTATGTGTTTCATTACCTATTTTTCTTACTAATTTTGCTTTTGAGGTTGTTTAAAAGCAATTTTAGGTGATGAGAAGGGTAGGTCAATTTGGAGGACAATGCTTGAGAAGTGGAAGATTGGCAATGGATGGTTACCAAGTGCAAAGCTCCTTCAACAGAGGTAACCAAGAATTTACTGAATGTATGTCTTTTGAAGATGGTTTGAAGTGCTTAAAGGCAAAATTTGATGTTATGATGCTACAAGTTCAAATGGACACAATTATGCATAAAATTGAGCAAGGGAGGAATGTTAATGCTTTTAATTCTTATCATGTGATTTGTGACTTGTGTGGAGGTTATCATGCTACTAATACATGTATGCAAGCACAAAATGTGGATTATTATGATGAATTAGAACATTACAATCCTTGTTTTGATCAATATAGTGCTAATTGGAGCAATTCTCCTGCTTATGGTTGGGATAATCAATTTACTTATAGTAATTCTTCATATTTTTATGATTACCAATCTGAATGTGTCCAATATGAATCAAAACCATCTTGGGAGTTGGCAATAGAAAAAGTAGCTAATGATTCTAAGCCATCTTGGGAGTTAGCTATAGAAAAATTAGCTAATATGACTTTCGACCGTTTTGATAGGATTGAGAAAAGAATAGATGAATTAACTTCTCACTTTGGCAGAATAAATGAGCAATTGAATGCATTGTGTGAAGTTATTTCTTCTAATAAATTGCAAAATGATCCTAGCATGAATGGTAGGAATGTTGTATGTGAAAATGGATTGCATTTTGATGAAAATGATGAATCTCAATTGTGTTTCAATGAGCAAATGTCCATTTCACATGATAATATCTTTGGAACTAACTTTGAACCTCAAGAGGTGAGTTTTAATGACTCATTTTTCACCCCTCTTGAGGAGTGCATTGAAAGTATAGGTTCTAAAGGTATTCCTGCTCAAGATACTCTCATGGCATTCCCTTTGGTAAGTTCTCAAGTGGTGCATATTCAAGGTAATATCTATGAGCCACTTGGGATAGGTAAGTCACTTCCATTTCTCACATCATTAGATCATGTGGCTTTTGCTATAAAGTCACCATTTAATGATCCACCACGACCAAAAATGGTGGATTATTCGCTAACAAAGCCTCCTTGAAAAAATGAGGAGAAATAGTCAAGCTATTGACTTTAAAGAAGCGCTTATTGGGAGGCAACCCAATGTTTGTTTAAGTTCATGTTATTTTGGAGTGATTTTATGTTTAAAGTATGAGTTTGAGTTATTTTGTTATTTTTCATTTGTAGGTTTTGAAAAAGTGACCAAATGAGGTGAAAAGGGCGAAGTTTGATCAAAGATCTCAATACCTCAAATTCAGTAATTATGGTTTTTGATGCATTAAAGAGGTTTAGAATGCATGTTTAGATCATTTTACATGTGCGTGAACGATTTATTTTGACATAGAAATGATCTAGGATGTATTTTGAAGAATTGAGGTCAAACTGAAAATTGCAAAAATTCTGCAATAAGTGCAGATTCAATGGATCCGAGCTCGGATCCATATGGATCCAAGGCCTCGGATCCACTTCTGCAATCAGAGAAAAGTTCGAGCTTCTTGATCCGAGCTCGGATCCATATGGATCCGAGGCCTCGGATCTACTTCTGCAATCAGAAAAAAAAAAATTCGAACTTCTTGATCCGAGCTCACTCACAATGATCCGACCTCGGATCCTTTCAAAAACGACCTCGGATCCTGTTAAAAACGAAGGCTTGGATCACTTTTCAACTCCACTTTTCTTCATGTTGGCTTGTTTTTAGTAAGTTTTAGTTCTTCGATTAATGTTTTTGTGTGTTTTGTAGGTGGCAATGGCAAGAGTTCATGCAAATGATCTCAATTACAAAGGTGTTTATATTAAGGCAAAAAGGGAGTTTTCATGTTCAATTGCTGCATTTCATGCATTTAAAGTGTTTCATGTTTAAGTTATATTCATGCATGATCATGTTAAATTTGAATTTTATTCAAAGAACATGAAGTAGGTTGAATGTGGAAGGTTGGCCAAGCAAATTTGGAGGAAAAACTGCAGAAAACAGCTTTTTCTGCAGCAAATCCGGCCATAAATCTGGCCAAATGTTGGCCGGATTGAAGGCCGGATAGTCAGGGGAGAAAAGAAAATTTTTTCGAGCATTCTGGACAGAATCCGGCCGAATATCCGGCCTGAAATCCGGCCAAAAACTGGCCGGATTGTAAAAAAAAAAAAAAATCCACTGTAGCAAATCCGGCCAAGAATCCGGCCGGAAATCCGGCCAGAAACTGGCCGGATATGCAACAGTAAAAAAAAAAAAAAAAAAAAAATTCTGCCCAGAATCCCTCCAGCAATCCCTCCACGAATCCCTCCAATTTATGGCCGGATTGTGAACAGTAACCAGCGTAAGATGAATCCGTTTCACGGATTCCTCACAATTTTTCTCCCTTCTTCTTCAACCCAACTCACATACTAACACCTCAAACACACACCACTCACTAAAACACCACTTTTCACCATTTAGTCTTCAAATAACCTTCACCAAATCACTTTCTCCCATCCTCTAGAGTGAATTTCATAGTTCATATTTTTTCAAAAACAACTCTAAAGTGGTTTCAAGCTTACCATTAGTTAGGGTTCTACTTTCTTGAAATCACTCAATTGAGGTCAAATTGGAGTAAGTTTCTTGGGGGGTTTCACATCATATTCATCTCTAAACATCACCAAACCACCTTGAGGTAACAATTCTTCACCTAACTTTGTTATTTGAATTTTGCCATGATTGAATATTTTCTATTTTTAGGCAATTTTTAATATGTGAAGTTAGATGCATTTATTTGAGCTTATTGATGCTATTGGTGATTGTTAGTGATAACTATATTTTGTGATTTGCATTTATTGTACTTATTTGGTGAATTCTTGCTAGTTTTATGCTTAATTTGGCTTGATAACGAAGTTGCATATTAAGTAGCCAAATGTAGCATTTTAATTAGCTTAGTGGGAGTTTATGATATTCATGTGAGTAATTTAGATTACCTAATGAATGAAAAGGTGCTTGGTTGAATAATTTCTTGAATTCTTAGGTAATTCTAAAAGAAGAGAAAATGGCCTTAATTGATGAAATTCATAAATGCACTTATAATCCTTGTGGTTCATTGGTTTTTTGAATTCTCACGAAGGTCATGTATATTTTGGTTCGGTGTGTTTGCCTCCATTTTGAGATTACTTTTGTACTTGCGGGGATTTGATCATTGATGACAAAATGTATAAATGGAACTTATTTTGTTCATGATTGTGGATTTTTTGATGTGAAATTAGCTTCCCTTTGCTTTGGATACTAATGCATATATTTGATTAGCAAAGATTAGCTCATTTCATGTTTTTATCCCTTGAACATTGTATGGTTCCACATGCTTGATCATTTTTCCTTTTTCCTTGAATTGCATGATTTTGTTGATTGCAACCTTTTATTTTTAAGAAATTTATTTGTTTTGATTTTGTCTTTTTCAGGGTGCAATAAGTGAACTCTCCATTCTTTCTCAAATACGGTTGGAAATTCATCACTTGGACATGGATTCAGATTGCGCAAGTTCAATTGAGCAGTATTTTCTTTTACTCTATTTATTTTCCTTTTCTCACATTGAGGACAATGTGAAGTTTAAGTGTAGGGGAGGAAAATATTGAACTTGCATTTACTTGCTAGGTGATGATATTTTGTGGATTTAAATGCTTAGAAATATTGGAATTGTGTTTGAATTATTTGCCATGTGGATAATTTGATTGAAATTGGGTTTGTTGGCAGGGAGTTTTCTTCCATTTATACGGGGAAACTCCGTCAAAATTTTTCTAACATCTTGTCCAATATTTCGCTATGGCCCAAAAGTTCTTCAATTTTTTCATTTTTATTTCAAAAAGGGCCAAAGTATTCCAACCTTAAGTGTTTAATTCTTCCAATTGTTGAAATGTTATATGTATTTTGGAAAGTTTAGTCCTCATTTAACTTGGAAATGGTTATTATGCAATTAGGATTTTTACATTTTAGAAAGTATATTCGGTAAAGTGAGGAAAATTACGCCTATAATTTTACATGTTTAATGAAATTTCTTCTCTTTACTTAATTTTATAAATAAGTGATTGATATAGTTGATAAAAGGTTATACTCCTCCTTTGATTATTTCTATATATATTTTTTTCTATGAGGGAAAAATAAAGAAAAAAAAAGAAAAAAAAGAGAAAAAAAGAAAAGAAAAGAAAGTAAATAAAAATTGTTTTACTCCAATGATTCACCTACCGAGTAACCGGGGGTTGGCATCTACAAATGTCGACATTCGCGTAAAAAGGTACTTGAATTAAGAGTATGCATTAGCAACTTGAATAAGTGAAATGTTGAGTAATCGGGGATCTTCACCTAAAAGTGTCGATTTTCGCGTAAAAAGGCATTCTCACTATTTAAGTAAAATTTGTGTGAATAAATCCCTCTTAGTTATAGAATTTTGAGAAAAAGATGATTATAAGGAGGAGGAAGGCTATAAATTGACTATGTGATTTGCTTATTTGTAAAATTAAGTTAGGGTAAGAGATTAAGTTTAACTTGTTGAATTTAGGGTATAATTATCTTTTCTTTACTTGATATTATAAGTATTTAGTGTGAATTGAATAATTGTATAATGATTATTTTCCAAGTCTTGAGTAATTAAATTGGACAAAGTGCATATATTGTTTCACCTCTTGAATCATTGCATTTGATTATGTGTGAATTGCTTGAGGACAAGCAATGATTTAAGTGTGGGGGAGTTTGATAAGTGACTAATTTACGTAATAATTGTATGATATTTTATATTATTTTTAGTCACTTTAGTTATATTATTGGAAGAATATGAATCATTTTGGCTATAATTGGTGAAAAATGCTTTTAAGTGATTAAATGAGGTTTTTATCACTTTTTAGTGGATTTTGTGTATTTTGACAGTTTTGACACATTTTCGTATTTCGGCTATAACTTGAGCTACAATGATCGGATTGGGATGATTCTTGAACCCATTTGAAGATAAGAGATAGATCTACAACTTTGGTGAAGACATCTGAATCCAGTTTGAAGGTTTTCCAGGTCAAAAAGCCGAAGTACAGAGTCAATTGCTATTGGTCGAAACTAGAACAAGGCATGGAGCAGGCAAGGGTATTTCGGTCATATCTCAGCCTACACAGATCCAAATGAGGTGATTCTTGATGCATTGGAAAGATAACTCAAAAGGCTACAACTTTCATGTTTTAGACATGAGCTGGTTCAGCCTCTAACATCAAGAAAGGATCGGTTGAAATTGAGCCAAAAACAGAGCAAGTGATCCACACTCGGATCCACTATTCATCCGAACCCTCGGCTGTTTCTGGGTTAGTGGATCCGAGGTACTGTAGCAGCTCGGATCACTGTAGCAGCCCAGATTTACTGTAGCAATCCGGCCGGAACTTGGCCGGATTTGTGGCCGGATTCCTGGCCGGATTGTGGTCAGAGAAGGCTGCTTTTTACGCGGAAAACTCAATTTCACCTCCACCAACTCACATGTGATGCTATACATGTGAGAAACATTCCCGGCTGTAAAAGGGAGATGTAATCCTCATTTCTTGACCACCTTTCATCATAAAAGAGCAAAATTCATTGCAAAAAAGGGAGATGGGAGAGGAGAAAAGGAGGAGATTGGAGTTCATTGTGAAAGAGCAAGAGATAGGAGAGACATACGAGAGAAGCTTGAAGTCTGCAGAAATGTAGCTCTTTCATCTTCCTAGTGTTAGTTAGCTTAGTATAGAGTAGTGTAGCTTTTCCATTCTTGTTTATTATCTAGATTAGGATGAAGATGGAGGATGAAGAAGGCAAGGAAGAAAACTCATGTGACAAGGGTTGTATTCCTTCCAAACTCTTTATCTTTTGTACTTGATTCTAAGTTTGGTTAATATACAAGTTCTGGATTTTGTGTTCAATATGTACTGTTTCTAAAGTTTCTGCCTTGGGTTTGGTTGAACTTTCTATAATTGTTAGTGTTTATTATTTGGTTATTTGACTGCTATGATTTGAGCAAGTTATTTAGCACTTTGGCTTCTTAAATCATGATTAATCTGGTACCATTAATTGTGATTATCTAAGGTGTTGTTTCTGCAATGAAAATTGAGATTTAACACTAGTTCAAGAAGTGCTAAACATATGGAGTACACTCACGAAAGTAGAGGTGCACTTATGTGGTTTTTAGTGATTCATTTCATGTAATTTCATTGAAGAAATGAACTTGTAGCTAATTTCATAACCATGAAAATAGGTATGGATTAGTTATAAGTATAGTTGATTCACTACGAAAGTAGGTTTCACATGTTTAAGGAAATTACACCATAACTAGCCTAAATGTAGTAATTAATGATCCAAATATAGCAATTGCATGAGTAGTTAGGGATACCACAACCTAAGGAGCTTTCATTTGCTATTTTCTTGAATAATTTTAGTAGGTTTTAATTTGTTATAATTCATTGATAGTCTAAATAATAGAGAAGCTTTAGTAATACCGGTAATTGTTCACTCTTCCCTGTGGGATCGACCCGATATATACCCTAAACTACTAGTTGATCTGTATACTTACAGTGAACGGGTGTAATTCGGTTTTTTTTAACTTGCATGTATGTAAAATACCCGTCAAGTTTTTGGCGCCGTTGCCGGGGAATGATTTGGCAATATCGGTGTGAAGAGCAACTTTATTAGTTTAGACATTTCATTAGTTATAGTGTGAATGCTATTTTCTGTTATTTTTGTGTTTTATGTGTGTATGTGTTTCATTACCTATTTTTCTTACTAATTTTGCTTTTGAGGTTGTTTAAAAGCAATTTTAGGTGATGAGAAGGGTAAGTCAATTTGGAGGACAATGCTTGAGAAGTGGAAGATTGGCAATGGATGGTTACCAAGTGCAAAGCTCCTTCAACAGAGGTAACCAAGAATTTACTGAATGTATGTCTTTTGAAGATGGTTTGAAGTGCTTAAAGGCAAAATTTGATGTTATGATGCTACAAGTTCAAATGGACACAATTATGCATAAAATTGAGCAAGGGAGGAATGTTAATGCTTTTAATTCTTATCATGTGATTTGTGACTTGTGTGGAGGTTATCATGCTACTAATACATGTATGCAAGCACAAAATGTGGATTATTATGATGAATTAGAACATTACAATCCTTGTTTTGATCAATATAGTGCTAATTGGAGCAATTCTCCTGCTTATGGTTGGGATAATCAATTTACTTATAGTAATTCTTCATATTTTTATGATTACCAATCTGAATGTGTCCAATATGAATCAAAACCATCTTGGGAGTTGGCAATAGAAAAAGTAGCTAATGATTCTAAGCCATCTTGGGAGTTAGCTATAGAAAAATTAGCTAATATGACTTTCGACCGTTTTGATAGGATTGAGAAAAGAATAGATGAATTAACTTCTCACTTTGGCAGAATAAATGAGCAATTGAATGCATTGTGTGAAGTTATTTCTTCTAATAAATTGCAAAATGATCCTAGCATGAATGGTAGGAATGTTGTATGTGAAAATGGATTGCATTTTGATGAAAATGATGAATCTCAATTGTGTTTCAATGAGCAAATGTCCATTTCACATGATAATATCTTTGGAACTAACTTTGAACCTCAAGAGGTGAGTTTTAATGACTCATTTTTCACCCCTCTTGAGGAGTGCATTGAAAGTATAGGTTCTAAAGGTATTCCTGCTCAAGATACTCTCATGGCATTCCCTTTGGTAAGTTCTCAAGTGGTGCATATTCAAGGTAATATCTATGAGCCACTTGGGATAGGTAAGTCACTTCCATTTCTCACATCATTAGATCATGTGGCTTTTGCTATAAAGTCACCATTTAATGATCCACCACGACCAAAAATGGTGGATTATTCGCTAACAAAGCCTCCTTGAAAAAATGAGGAGAAATAGTCAAGCTATTGACTTTAAAGAAGCGCTTATTGGGAGGCAACCCAATGTTTGTTTAAGTTCATGTTATTTTGGAGTGATTTTATGTTTAAAGTATGAGTTTGAGTTATTTTGTTATTTTTCATTTGTAGGTTTTGAAAAAGTGACCAAATGAGGTGAAAAGGGCGAAGTTTGATCAAAGATCTCAATACCTCAAATTCAGTAATTATGGTTTTTGATGCATTAAAGAGGTTTAGAATGCATGTTTAGATCATTTTACATGTGCGTGAACGATTTATTTTGACATAGAAATGATCTAGGATGTATTTTGAAGAATTGAGGTCAAACTGAAAATTGCAAAAATTCTGCAATAAGTGCAGATTCAATGGATCCGAGCTCGGATCCATATGGATCCAAGGCCTCGGATCCACTTCTGCAATCAGAGAAAAGTTCGAGCTTCTTGATCCGAGCTCGGATCCATATGGATCCGAGGCCTCGGATCTACTTCTGCAATCAGAAAAAAAAAAATTCGAACTTCTTGATCCGAGCTCACTCACAATGATCCGACCTCGGATCCTTTCAAAAACGACCTCGGATCCTGTTAAAAACGAAGGCTTGGATCACTTTTCAACTCCACTTTTCTTCATGTTGGCTTGTTTTTAGTAAGTTTTAGTTCTTCGATTAATGTTTTTGTGTGTTTTGTAGGTGGCAATGGCAAGAGTTCATGCAAATGATCTCAATTACAAAGGTGTTTATATTAAGGCAAAAAGGGAGTTTTCATGTTCAATTGCTGCATTTCATGCATTTAAAGTGTTTCATGTTTAAGTTATATTCATGCATGATCATGTTAAATTTGAATTTTATTCAAAGAACATGAAGTAGGTTGAATGTGGAAGGTTGGCCAAGCAAATTTGGAGGAAAAACTGCAGAAAACAGCTTTTTCTGCAGCAAATCCGGCCATAAATCTGGCCAAATGTTGGCCGGATTGAAGGCCGGATAGTCAGGGGAGAAAAGAAAATTTTTTCGAGCATTCTGGACAGAATCCGGCCGAATATCCGGCCTGAAATCCGGCCAAAAACTGGCCGGATTGTAAAAAAAAAAAAAAATCCACTGTAGCAAATCCGGCCAAGAATCCGGCCGGAAATCCGGCCAGAAACTGGCCGGATATGCAACAGTAAAAAAAAAAAAAAAAAAAAAATTCTGCCCAGAATCCCTCCAGCAATCCCTCCACGAATCCCTCCAATTTATGGCCGGATTGTGAACAGTAACCAGCGTAAGATGAATCCGTTTCACGGATTCCTCACAATTTTTCTCCCTTCTTCTTCAACCCAACTCACATACTAACACCTCAAACACACACCACTCACTAAAACACCACTTTTCACCATTTAGTCTTCAAATAACCTTCACCAAATCACTTTCTCCCATCCTCTAGAGTGAATTTCATAGTTCATATTTTTTCAAAAACAACTCTAAAGTGGTTTCAAGCTTACCATTAGTTAGGGTTCTACTTTCTTGAAATCACTCAATTGAGGTCAAATTGGAGTAAGTTTCTTGGGGGGTTTCACATCATATTCATCTCTAAACATCACCAAACCACCTTGAGGTAACAATTCTTCACCTAACTTTGTTATTTGAATTTTGCCATGATTGAATATTTTCTATTTTTAGGCAATTTTTAATATGTGAAGTTAGATGCATTTATTTGAGCTTATTGATGCTATTGGTGATTGTTAGTGATAACTATATTTTGTGATTTGCATTTATTGTACTTATTTGGTGAATTCTTGCTAGTTTTATGCTTAATTTGGCTTGATAACGAAGTTGCATATTAAGTAGCCAAATGTAGCATTTTAATTAGCTTAGTGGGAGTTTATGATATTCATGTGAGTAATTTAGATTACCTAATGAATGAAAAGGTGCTTGGTTGAATAATTTCTTGAATTCTTAGGTAATTCTAAAAGAAGAGAAAATGGCCTTAATTGATGAAATTCATAAATGCACTTATAATCCTTGTGGTTCATTGGTTTTTTGAATTCTCACGAAGGTCATGTATATTTTGGTTCGGTGTGTTTGCCTCCATTTTGAGATTACTTTTGTACTTGCGGGGATTTGATCATTGATGACAAAATGTATAAATGGAACTTATTTTGTTCATGATTGTGGATTTTTTGATGTGAAATTAGCTTCCCTTTGCTTTGGATACTAATGCATATATTTGATTAGCAAAGATTAGCTCATTTCATGTTTTTATCCCTTGAACATTGTATGGTTCCACATGCTTGATCATTTTTCCTTTTTCCTTGAATTGCATGATTTTGTTGATTGCAACCTTTTATTTTTAAGAAATTTATTTGTTTTGATTTTGTCTTTTTCAGGGTGCAATAAGTGAACTCTCCATTCTTTCTCAAATACGGTTGGAAATTCATCACTTGGACATGGATTCAGATTGCGCAAGTTCAATTGAGCAGTATTTTCTTTTACTCTATTTATTTTCCTTTTCTCACATTGAGGACAATGTGAAGTTTAAGTGTAGGGGAGGAAAATATTGAACTTGCATTTACTTGCTAGGTGATGATATTTTGTGGATTTAAATGCTTAGAAATATTGGAATTGTGTTTGAATTATTTGCCATGTGGATAATTTGATTGAAATTGGGTTTGTTGGCAGGGAGTTTTCTTCCATTTATACGGGGAAACTCCGTCAAAATTTTTCTAACATCTTGTCCAATATTTCGCTATGGCCCAAAAGTTCTTCAATTTTTTCATTTTTATTTCAAAAAGGGCCAAAGTATTCCAACCTTAAGTGTTTAATTCTTCCAATTGTTGAAATGTTATATGTATTTTGGAAAGTTTAGTCCTCATTTAACTTGGAAATGGTTATTATGCAATTAGGATTTTTACATTTTAGAAAGTATATTCGGTAAAGTGAGGAAAATTACGCCTATAATTTTACATGTTTAATGAAATTTCTTCTCTTTACTTAATTTTATAAATAAGTGATTGATATAGTTGATAAAAGGTTATACTCCTCCTTTGATTATTTCTATATATATTTTTTTCTATGAGGGAAAAATAAAGAAAAAAAAAGAAAAAAAAGAGAAAAAAAGAAAAGAAAAGAAAGTAAATAAAAATTGTTTTACTCCAATGATTCACCTACCGAGTAACCGGGGGTTGGCATCTACAAATGTCGACATTCGCGTAAAAAGGTACTTGAATTAAGAGTATGCATTAGCAACTTGAATAAGTGAAATGTTGAGTAATCGGGGATCTTCACCTAAAAGTGTCGATTTTCGCGTAAAAAGGCATTCTCACTATTTAAGTAAAATTTGTGTGAATAAATCCCTCTTAGTTATAGAATTTTGAGAAAAAGATGATTATAAGGAGGAGGAAGGCTATAAATTGACTATGTGATTTGCTTATTTGTAAAATTAAGTTAGGGTAAGAGATTAAGTTTAACTTGTTGAATTTAGGGTATAATTATCTTTTCTTTACTTGATATTATAAGTATTTAGTGTGAATTGAATAATTGTATAATGATTATTTTTCAAGTCTTGAGTAATTAAATTGGACAAAGTGCATATATTGTTTCACCTCTTGAATCATTGCATTTGATTATGTGTCAATTGCTTGAGGACAAGCAATGATTTAAGTGTGGGGGAGTTTGATAAGTGACTAATTTACGTAATAATTGTATGATATTTTATATTATTTTTAGTCACTTTAGTTATATTATTGGAAGAATATGAATCATTTTGGCTATAATTGGTGAAAAATGCTTTTAAGTGATTAAATGAGGTTTTTATCACTTTTTAGTGGATTTTGTGTATTTTGACAGTTTTGACACATTTTCGTATTTCGGCTATAACTTGAGCTACAATGATCGGATTGGGATGATTCTTGAACCCATTTGAAGATAAGAGATAGATCTACAACTTTGGTGAAGACATCTGAATCCAGTTTGAAGGTTTTCCAGGTCAAAAAGCCGAAGTACAGAGTCAATTGCTATTGGTCGAAACTAGAACAAGGCATGGAGCAGGCAAGGGTATTTCGGTCATATCTCAGCCTACACAGATCCAAATGAGGTGATTCTTGATGCATTGGAAAGATAACTCAAAAGATAACTCAAACTGATGGGCCGGAATTCCTGCCACCGAGAAGCCCCCTCAATTTTGGGGATCAACACGATTAGAGTACTGGTTACACCTTTGGGGAGCCATCCCCCTTTAAAAAAATCCTGAATAGCAGCCACCAAACCATCCTTGATGATCTCCCAACAAACCTGGTAAAATCCTGACCCAAAGCCGTCTGGTCCAGGGGCACTATCTGGGCTTATCGAGAAGACCACTTCGCGCACCTCCGACATTGTTGGCACTGCCAACAAATTGGCATTATCCCCCAGAGACACCTGTGGGAGATCGAAGGGCAGAACAGGTTGCCGATCAGTACCCCTATCCGAATTAAAAAGCGACTCAAAAAATGCAGCTGCCGAATCCTTAATGTCCGCATCCTCAGTCAGCCACTGCCCAGTTTCACTCCGAATACCAGAGATGTAGTTTGCTGCCCGCCTTTGTCGAACCACAGCCTGAAAGAAAGCCGTGTTCGCATCCCCCTCCTGAATCCATTTAATCCTTGATTTTTGACGCCAAAAACCACACTCAACAGCCAATTGCTTCATATAGGCCGCCCGAGCCTCATGATAAGCAATCTTCATTGTCACATTTCGCTCCGTGTCATACTTCATTTCCGCTGTCCTCATTTCCTGTTCTAATTCCTTGACCCTGGAGCCAATATTCCTAAAAACCTCCTTGTTCCAAACCCTCAGCTTGTTCTTCACCACCACCAGTTTGCGATAGAACTCTGTCATCGTTCGGGCAGAACCTCCCCCTCCCCAAGCTCCCTGGACAACCTCAAAAAAGGTCATGTGCCGGGGCCACACGTTGAGATACCTAAAGGCCGATTTCCCTTGTCTTCCTGAACCACACTTGATTAATAAAGGCGCATGATCTGACCGTCCCCGCGCTAGGTGCAACACCCGAGTCACCGCACACATCTCCGCCCACTTCTGGTTGATCACCACACGATCTAAACGCTGCCACACCGTCCCATTCGTCCAAGTGTACCTAGAGCCTTCAAACTCCACCGCAGTTAGGCCACAATGAAACAATGTTTGATTGAACTCCTCCATATTCCGTGCATTTGGTGGTGCACCCCCAAACCTTTCTGACGCCTCCGCAATGATATTAAAATCCCCAGCCACCATCCAAGACCCCTGACGCGAGGCCGCCAAATGCTCCAAGGCCCTCCAGAGCGGCCGCCTAGCCACCCCAGTGCATCGGGCATAGACTACTGTGAAAAAGAATGAACCCACCGGAGAAATGATCTCCATATCTACTAACTGATCCGCTAGCGGGCAATATGAAATGTTAAGGATATTGTCCCAAAGTATCCAAATCTTTCCCTCCACCAGTGAAATTGCCGATTCAAACCCAACCAGTCTTTTGACAAACTCTAGTCGGCCTTCATCCGACATAGGTTCCAACAATATCAACAGTTGCACATTATACTCAACCTTTAACTTTTTTAAATACCGGAGTGAATCCATCTTAGACGCACCCCGTATGTTCCACACCAGAAAATTAATGTGTCCTAACATTAGCATTAGAACGAAGAGCATACCTAGTGCGAGTTTCCTCTCCCCTTTTGATGGACCGTGGATGCCTGACCATTCGTTCCGGCTCTCCCACATTTTCCAAATGCCTCTCCGCCGTCAATGTATCCTCTACAGCGCCTTTCCCCCACGACTCCAGACTACGCGAGTGTTCCAACCTCTGTGTCAACTCCTCCTGCATGACCTGAAAATCCTGTTGCCGCAATTCCCTTGCTGGAGCTCCTCGGCGTGGACTTAGCGATTGAACCCTTCTCAAATTACATGTTGGCCACCCATCAATTGCTTCACCCACCCTGCTAAGGATCCCGAATGAATTACTTAGATGTACCGTCTCCACCACTCCTTCCTGGACAGCCTCCTTACCCCCTGCCTGTGCCAGCCCCAGCGCCAAAAGGCCCCGCGTATTTGTCTCTCCGTCCTCAGCTTCAACCCTTGAAGCCACATTTCCCCCCCTTCCTCCTGCCCATCCCCGGCCTTCCCTGCCATTCCAGCTTCTGCCGAAGACCCAGCCACTGTCTGTTGCAACGGTGAATCGTCCCCATGCGACTCCCCTTCCAGAGACATCCCTTTAACCTTCTCCCCCTCGGGCTGGCCATGAACCACAACCACGCCCTCAACCCCTTCACCTCCACCCACCTCTCCAGCTATCGTCGAATGGTGCGTATCCCGCCGCACCTCCTCCCCCTACCTTTTTACCCATGTGACCCTAGGGGGAGCCTGCTGTGGGTGCTGACGGTTTTCAGGTTTCAACGCTGGATTCTTCTTGAAGCATTGCTAGTGATCATGTCCAAACCGCTCACAGAAAAAGCAAAACTCAGGCCAGTTCTCATATTCAACCGTCTGCCAAAAACCATACTCTTCCTCCCCTATCCAGATTCGTCTCACAGGCTCCTGGGTAACATCCATCTCGACCAAAACCCGCGCCACCGAGGGCCGCCGCAGATCCCCCGTTGCTGCATCGACCTTCAACATACGACCCAACACCGAGGCCAATTTATCCAGAATCTTCCTTTCGAAAAACGGAATAGGCAAGCCTGGAAAACTGACCCAGACAGGCGCAATTGAGATCTCTTTGTTGGCTTTGAAATCCAATGACCACTTCGAAAGTCATAGGTGAACTCTTTATGAACCACGTACGGCGGACAAAGAGTCTAGTGTAATCTTCCTCCCTTGTTGGTCTGATGAGAACATGATTTGAATCCAACAAGGCTACCGCGCACTCTCCCTTCAGACCCAAAGACAGAAAGAATTTCCGCACCGCCTCCATCGGCGGCCTGCTGTACGAGAAACGCCCCACAAGAGCGTGCTGGAAAGGACGAGCCAATTGTAGGATATCCTGTTTCGCGATTCTAAGGGCCGGCTCCCCTCTAAACGTCGAAATCATCCCTGGATTAAACCCCTCCTCAGTGTGGTTATCCGCAACCACCGCCGCAAAACTTCTAGAGACCCCCTCGGACCATGCCGGCGGCTGGAGTGCCGCCATGGCCTGACTTCCCCCTGCAACCCTAACTTTCCTTATAGATATATGTCGTTGAGAGAGAATTTTTATTAAACACTTCCTGAATTTTCTAGCTTTATTTATTGTACAACTGTTATTATTACTTGAACTATGTGGTTGCATGTTTTTTTTTTCTTCTTGGCCTCACTGAACGTTAACTCATCCCATTCCATTTGTTATTCCTTAACAAGAGAGTGAAGTGAAGGAAGTGATTGAAAGATACTAGTGAAAGCTAGTCTTTTATATAGTTTGGTATTTTGCAACTGACTTTTGGGGAATTGTAAGATTTGAAACTCGATGTAGTTGACTTGAGATTTGTATCCTTGGATGTACTTGTGAAATGAAATATTATAATTGTGTTATTATTTTGGCATATTTAGATGTAATCATTGGAATTGGTCTGTTTTTCATTTAAGGATTGTAGTGAATCCCGACGAGAGCTAGACAGGCAATCCACCGAATCTTTTGGTTCGCCTTAGGGGGAGGTAGGGTCATCACATATGATGATTGACCTTCTATCGCGATATTAATGTATAACCTTCCAGTGTCTTCATAACCAACTGTAATGACCTTTTCATTCCACTAGAAAATATAATAACATCATCTGCATATGCTAAACGAGTAGCAAGCGAACATCCCAGTGGAACCTTAAAAGGAACATAACCTTGACGACTAATCAAGGAATTCAAAAATCGAGACAGCATTTCTACACTTATTACAAAAAGAGCTGGTGAATCAGATCTCCTTGCCGGATCCCCTAACTAGACTTAAAGAAGCCTTGAGGCGAGCCATTAACAATAACTGAAAATCAAACGTTAGAAATAAATCTCTAAATCATATCTATCCAACTCTCACAGAACCCGAACCTTCTTAGCACTTGTATCAAAAAAGGCCAAGAAACCCTGTCATAGGTTTTAGCCATGTCGAGTTTTAGGACAACATGACCCCATCTATTAGATTTTTGAATATCTGAAGCTAGCTTCTAAGCTAGCAAAAAAATTATCATAAATTTGTCTATCCTTCACAAAGCCACTTTGCTGAGGCGAAATAATGGTAGACAACACCTTTGACAACCTAATTGCCAAAATTGTTTAGAGCAACTTATTAATAAAATTACACAAACTTATCAACCGATATTGACTAAAGTCTTGTGGAGCATTAACCTTTGGAATAAGCATAATCAATATTGAAGTAATGCTCTTCGGCAACTCATGCCCACAAAAGAAACTAACCACTGCTTCATATATATCCTCCGTCACCACCTCCCAAGCAAAAGTAAAAAATCTACTGGTAAATCCATCTGGCCTAGCTACACTCTCACCATCCATCCCAAAAACAACATATCTAATCTTCTCCAAAGAAGGAAGATAAACTAAATAATCATTTTGTTCTGAGATATAATATTGGGAATCACATTCAATGTATCCCACGACCCCATGCAAGGGTCAGATGAAAATAAGGCTCTAAAGAAATCAACTACCTCTGCTGCAATCTGATTCTCATTTGCTAACCAATCCCCATTCGCATTTTTTATCCTATGAATAATTGATTGTCCTTCACTCAACAACTATAGAGTGAATATATTTTAAATTTTTGTCCTCTTCCTGAAGTCATTTCACTCTAACCTTTTGCTTCCAGTATTCCTCCTCTTTAAAGAGGGAATTCCTCAATACAACTCAAGCTTTCTGAAATGTGAGTAGATTAGTCTCCAATGGATCATTATCAAATTGATATTCTGCCGTCATTACCACTTCTTCAGCTTTCTTTGCTGCCTCAAAAATATCACCAAAATACTCACGAGACCAAACTTGGATATATTTTTTTACCTGCCGTAATTTGGCAGCCTATCTCTAAAGCGAAGAACCCGAGAACATACCATCCTAGCCTCTATGAATAACCTTAAGTAATTCCAGCTTAGTAGTCCAAACGTTCAAAAAAATGGAAGAATTTTGACTTATTATCATGCCTAGTCGTTGCCACTAATAGAAGGGAAGCATGGTCCGAAGGGTCTCTCCCTAAATGTTGTACCATAAAATTAAAAGTTAAACTAGACGCACTCTGATTATAGAGCATTCTATCCAGCCGCTTCCAAATGCGAGCACGTCCTCCTTTATTATTACACCATATAAATTTGGACCCCGAGAAACTAGTGTTTTGTACTCCAGCCATAGCCATAAATGAAATAAAATCCAACTCTTCACCCATTCAAAAAAGGTAAACCGCCTCTTTTTTCTCCTCACTAACAATGACATTAAAGTCCCCTGCTAGAAACCACGAACAATCCATAGGATTATCTACCAATAGAGCTGCCCAAAGCAAAGCTCTTTCTTGATCAGAAAACTTTACATGTACAAAAGAAAAGACCATCGGATTAGGGAACAATTGTGATTGGACTTTCATTGACAGATGTTGACTAGATTCACCAACTTGTTCACAAACAAATGAATTTTGATAAAATACCCATAGGGAACGCTCACTATTAACAACACACCTATCCATCTTCAATTGCACACAAATCCATTGAATTTCCACTGGAGATAACTTTGGTTCACAAATAGCAACTAGTTGAATGGAAAAATCAGCATTTAAGTGACGAAAATTTGGAGCACATGAGATGCCCCGAATGTTTCAAAATAAGAAAGTAATCATTAGACAATGTAGCAAAAGAGTTTGTAGATAATTTTGATTTAGAGCGTAACAATTGTTCGCTAGGAAATTGGGCTCGAATACCTTTGTGCTTAGGCTTTGCGATCACATTGAAATCTTCATCCGTTCAAACATTTTCCTAAACTTGCTGAATTATCGAATCTAAATTAAATATATCAACAATCAAGGAACCAAACTCCCGTTGTGTAGCTCTCTGCTCACCACGTGGAGGGAGATTGTGACACTCCGAATATTAGGAGGTTGTTTGTAAAGAAGTTACTAAAGTGTATTTCTTTGGGTTTGATTTAAAACCTTATTCTGTTTTAAAAGATTAGAAACCCTAAAATTTTAATCAAAAACTCTAGTTTACTTGTGACTAACCGGTTTTCTTAAATCTCTCATATTTTAATTGAAACCCTAATTTTAATTACTGGAATTGTAAAATCTCTCACGTTTTTCTTAAAAAAATTTTTTTATTTGGAAATTATTCATTTATTAAAGCCCTACCACCTAGTCATTTCACAATAAGTACAAATAAACCTAGGAAGTAGGGTTTCACTCTTCGTTTCCAAGATTGGAGCAAATTAGGGTTTTTGCGATTTTTCACCGGATGATTTTTTAGTACGGAGCAAGGATCAAATTTGGTGATTAAAAGTGACTTTTAGGTGAGAAATAATACATGATTAGGAGCAATGATATAAGGTTAGTGAATAGGAAGTAAAAACCCTAGTACGTGTGTTTTAAAGAAAAACGGCGCGAACCGGCGGGTACCGCGCACTACCGATTGAACGCACCCCTTGATCACCACTTTCTTATCACATGAGCATTAATACTTGAGCAAAATATCCCCCCTCATTGCCAGCTAGCTTGACCGAAAATGTGGACTAAAAATAGAAAGGAAAAGAAAGAGAAAAATGAGAGGTGGTGGTGGCGACACTTGTCGCCACCTAAGAGTTTCTTGACCAAGAGAGTAACCATCCTTTTTATCCCAATTTTTGCACCTTTCCTCTTCATTATTTCAGCAGCTTGGCCGACCAAAGAGAGAGAGAAAAGAGAGAACAAGAACAACTTTCTTCTTCTTGATCTTAGCTATCCAAGTGAGAAATCAAACTTCCAAACCGATTAAAGTGCTAGTTGTGGGCTTAAGAAGCTAGGGCAAAAAAAAATTTCTAAAGGAGGTGGAGTATCACTCTTCCAAGCTTGTCTTTGAGGTATAAGATCTGATTATGGTTTTTAGTCTTTTAAATTTTGGTTTAAGATGTCATCTAGTTCATGTTTTGGCTTGATTACAAGATATGCAAGTGGATGTGATGATTTTTGGGATGATATATGCAAGTTAGGGTTAATAAATTTCTGCCTAAACTTGTTGTATTGTTAGTATATGTTGTATATAAGGTTATATAAGGGGTTTTGGTAGCAAGTGAAGCAAGAAATCATGAAAGGTTGCATTGAAATCAACAAATTCCAGATTTCTGGAAAATTTCCCCTCTTTCTGTCCGGTTTTGTTGCCTCATGATAGAGGCCGAATTGGCCTTAGGTTAAAACATGAAAGTTGTATAGAATGGTATTTTATAGTTGCTTACAAAATTTCAGCTCAATCGGAGCAATGTAGCTTGTGAAAAGATGAAAATACCCTCACTGTTCTAGGTTAAATTCCAGTGTTCCGCGTGGATAGTTTAGTCTTCTTGATCGTGTCTATTCACTATGATCCGCTCAGATTTAGTCATTTTCCAAAACATGAAAGTTTTAGTACTCTGTCTTAGCTTTTAAACTCCTCCAAGAATACCTTAAACGGACCTTGGTAGCCTGAGATATGACCATACTAGTGCAGTGTAGTTAATTAGCCGTATAGTTGGAAGTTGGCTCTGTAATTTGGGAATTTGACCCGGTTACGCTAGAAATTGAACTAAGAGATCTTCATGAACATTGTAGCCTTATGTCTTAGCTTCGAAACGGTATAAGTTGCATCTCAATCCGATAAGCATAGTATCAGTTGTGTCATTTTCGGAAAAACCCATCAAATCTGTTTTTGTTTAATATCATTTCCGCACTTGTTACTAGTATGATTGTTGTCCTTATGTTATCTTGAGCCTATTGGACGACTATTGAAGTTAGATTGTTGTGTGTGTACTTTTGGGTTTGAATGAGAAAAATAATGAAGCCAAAATGGCTGGAAAATTTGGTGAACACAAAGGGCATGCTGCCCAAATTTACGCTCGAGGACTATAGAAATACACTTACGACTTGGGTAGAATTGAGATGAATATCACTTGAACCATCTAGGGTATTTGAGTCTTCTTGTTCCGAGGTATATAAGTAAGGACTTGGCCGAACTTGTACCCTTGAGAAATGAAATAATGATTGCTCGGAGTATGTTTTCCTGGTACTTTCGACTCGCATGGCATTTTCAAGTATAAATGTTACAAAGTTTTATCGTTTAAAAAGCGAGTAAGTGTTTCACGACTACTCTCCAAGTGAATTCCAATTTCTTGATTTTTATTGAACGAAACGTCTAAGTTTCGAATCTTAGTCATGTTTCAAAGTTCTTAAACTGAATTTTATCGCAGATTTGGACTCCGAACCCGGAGTATAACCTGAAAGTGACCAGTAAAGGCACGATATCTTTTGGTGAGTGCTTTCTTTTGGTGAGTGCTTTCAAATACCGAATTGAACTTGATACTTGAACTTGATACTTGACCAATATGATTACATGTTATATACGTGAATTGTTAGGGCAAGAGTGTACTTTATCGCACTTGCCCTTATGTGATATATACTCGTTCATTGTTGCAACTAACTTGATATACTTGTTTATGATGCGCGCACTTCCTGGAATTCCAGAAACCCTGTGGCGAGTTACTTAAATGGAGCCGGCAAGGGCTTGGTCGATTGGGTAATGAACCCTGGGTCTCTTGTTTTGTCGAGTGGAGTGATATCTCCTCGGCTAATCGGTATACTCGAATATTACCACCCGTGTTCTTGAGGATTTTGGGCCCAGCTGGGGGTTTGAACGGTGGATGGAGAGTCGTTTAAGTGGTGTTCTACTGGATTGGTTACTTACTTGAAAGTTGACGGAGTGTCAACTGTTACTTGATCAAGCTCTGGAGATGCAATGGGAATTTGGCTCCTGAGAGCCTTCTGTATCCTTATACTTGACAATGATTATTGCTTATAGGATTGTTGTTCCTTTTGAAAATCAAAAGCACTTTATACTTGATCATTTGGAAATTTGCTACTTGAAATATTATTGTCCACTCTTATGAATTTTGATGCCATTAACTTGCTATGTTGATACTCGTACTTTTAAAATGGTCAATTTGTTATTTGGAACCTCACTGGGCTTTTAGCTCATTCCACGCTATTTGTTTTCCTTACAGGGAGTACGAGCGAGGCGTGAGATGTGTAAAGACTAGCGTAGTCTAGTTGTTTGACTTTTGACTTTTGTCTTGTACTCGCGCTATTCCTCGAATAGAATGTTTTGTATTTGGATTGTATCCGCTTTGAACCAGTTTGCGTATATTGAGGCTTTGTACCTTGATTTTCATCAATGTAAATTCTAAGCTTGAATTGCGATGTTAATTACGGTCCATGGATGTATGCACGTGATTCGAGTGAGTGAGTGAGTGAGTCCTGGCGAGAGCTGGGCAGGCGGTCCGCCGAACCCTGGGGTAAGCCCTAGGGGGAGGTGGGGCCGTCACACAAACTCCCAGCCCTTTGCTCAACCTTATAAATCTCTTCGTCCTCCACCACTGCGCCTAATTCCACCTCTGCTAATCTACCAACTGTACCATCACTTTCCCCACCAACCAGAGAAGCAAAATTGGCTGTAACAGCCATAGAAGAAGATGACAAAATGACTTGAGGGATTACCAAAGCACTTCTTGGACAGTTTTTAGTTGAAACAGCAGTACAAGATAAAACTGCCACATCCTCTCCCGAAGTCATTGTAGACAAGGTGTTGGAAATTGAATTCTCTATAGCAACTACTAGGGAATCTGTACTTACGCTAGAAGGTGCCACCACCAGAGACATATCAATTGACCCTGGTGTGGACCTCTGACACCGCTATACCAGTACATTCCCTCCCCACCGATGACGGTAACGCAACGACTAGGTTCGGCTCTACTGAACAATGTTGCAACTCCATATGAGTAGCAGCCACGTAAGCGAGTAAAGCTGATACATTACTTGGCATAGAGCTCCAACCATCATTGCTGCCTTAGTCCCATCACTCTCCTTCCCCATTGATGAAGACAAAGGAAAAACTAGGTTCTGCTTTGCGAAAATCTGCGGTATCTCCGTAAGAGAAGTAGTCACCGAAGCTGGTATTGACGAAGCCAAATTATCCTCAGTTAGATTCTTTGTAACCTCCAATGCACTTTGAGTCATTCTGGGACGATAAACCACATGATTTACCTTCCTCTCATCCCTTTCTACTCTAAGCTCTGGGTGAAGAACAAGACACAAATCCTCAGCATGCCCTTGCCGAAAGCAGTGAATACAATACTTTGGAATATTTTCTGGTATTAGGTTCTACCAAAACCCCTCATGATTACCATTTCCAATCTAGATTCTACTGGGAGGAGCTTTAATTAAGTCAACTTCAACACAAACTGTGAGGACCCGAAAAATTTTTTTATTTTATTTTATTTCTTCGAATATATTTTCTTTACTTTAATTTATTGCTTTAATTTCCTAGATATTTTTATAAGTGAGTCAAGTTTTTAAACCATTTTTCTTGTATAAGTTAGTGCATGTTAAACTCGTAGTGCATTATGGAAGTGGGACCCACTACTGAGGTGGGTGTGATAAATTTTTAAAGAATACGAGGAGTTTTGTGCAAAGGGATATTATTTTATAAGGTATTATGGAATAATTAGAGGTTGACAAGATATTTTAGTAGTTGGAAGACAAAAGAGATGAGGATGAACCTTGGAAGGACATTTGTCAACAAGCCATGGAACTTGACTATGGCCATTCTTAATCTTTAAAAATAAAATTGACCAAAACAACCCTTCATTTCCTTCTTCTTGACCAAAAATTGGAGAGGGAAAAGAGAGGAGAGACTTCATCTTCAACCTCCATTTCTTGCTTGAATCCTTGAAGTGTCACCATAAACTTGCAATCTAAACCATAAAAAGTGACCTTTTGGGAGGAATAAGGGCTTTGGTGGAGTGATTTTGGAGAAAGAAGCTCTTGGTTCCATTTCTTCTTAGGATTTCAAGGTAACAAAGTCTAGAAACTATCTCTTGTCATTTAACTTGCTTTTGAGTAAATTTAAGGGTTAATTATGGTGGAATTCATAGAAGATTTCATGGTTTGTGTGGTGATTGAAAAATTCCAGTTTTGAGGGAGAAATTTCAGCTTTGATATGTTGATTTGAGTTTGGCTATGACCTATTAGTTTTGCCATGTGAATTTTCTAGCTTTCATATGTTGTTTTAGCTTCATTCTAGAAAATTTTGGCTTGTAGTATTAAATTTCAGTTTAGGGTTTCTATTTTTCCACCTTTATTATGGTTATGTTGAGCAAGGCAATTGGCTAATTTGGGTGGTTTTGTGGGCTTAAACAAGTGTACTTTATAGCCTATAACTTGTGGTTATGATTAAGGTTGGATTGCTATGAATATATGTGTTGAGTCTGGAAGGAAAAGTTAAGGATATAAGGGGAGGTGCTGCTGAAATTTTGTTACTTTCTTTCTTGTGATGTAAGTGAGGTTGGAGGGGTGATTTTGGATTGGTATGGATTTAGGTTGCTTATGATTGCTTGAGTTCACCTTGGTGGTGGTGTATAAGCTAAAATTCTGACAAAATCATGTGTAAAACAAGAGGAAAAGTTATGGTTCCTTTTAGCATGCTTTCTAGTTTCATTTGTCCAACTTTAAACTTCAGGTTGATTGTTTTTCTCCACTCTTTTGCTGTTGGAAATTTCCTGCCATGAATTGAAATGAGGAACTCCTTGATTACTCATGTCCTTTGGGTCCAAATGCTCTCTTTTCACTCCAAAACTATACTTGAATCATTGCCCTGGTATCTGCTTTGATTTTCCTTGATTTACATCTTCGAATTTGTCTTTGAACTTTGTATTTTTAAGAGGCCAACTTGATAGGCGTATGACTCATAGTTGAGCCTAAATGTGAACTTGGTTCACCTAAGTTTTGGATGGTTGAACCATAATATTGTATCTTGGTTGTTCTTAGGGTTTACCGGTGAGCATGAGCATAACTTGAGGACAAACTTTTAAAGTTGTTCCACTTGAACTGGTGAGTGTCAAGTGCATGTTTTTGATATCTTGATTTGAATGATACCACGTGTTATGTGTTGAATATTGAACTTGATGAGGCGAGGATGTACTTTATCACACTCGTCCTCTTTTTCTTGAATGATCTTGTACTTGCTTGAACTTGATTGACCGATACTTGTGTTTGTACTTGTGCTTGACTTGTAAGTGCTGAGCAGCAACATGTATCACACTCAATTCGAGTGGGAGGTGCCTCTCATTGCCATCTTAGTATTTTTATTTTGATTAAGTCGATTGGAGAGTTATCTCATCGACTCTAGTGCTGAGCGGTAGCATGCACCACACTCAATTCGAGTGGGAGGTGCCTCTCATTCTCGTCTCAGTACCTCTATCTTGATTAAATCGATTGGAAAGTTATCTCATTGACCACACTTGTTCTTGTTTGGGTATACTCGAGTATTACCCCCTTCTTAGTTTGGTGTTCGGGACCAGTAGGGGGTTGATCGGTGGATGGAGATTGGAGATAAGTGGTGTTCTACTGGACTTGTTACTATATTTCAAACGTTGACGGAGTGTCAACAGACTTGGAAAATGCTACTTCAGGACCGGCTGCATGTGGAACACTGTACGGGACTAAGTGCTAAGCTTGAAATCTAGCAGGAGCACCATATCAGCTGTGTCAACGTTTGAATCCTGAGTGCTTTGCCAAAAATCTGGCAGGAGCCACCATATCAGCTGTATCAACGTTTGAATCCTCGGTGCTCTGCCTAGAACCTGGCGGAAGCCTCCGTATCAGTACCGTATCCTTTTTTTCCTGGTGTTAAAGTGCTTATCTGAATAGGTGAACTGTCCATGACATTATGTGTAACTGTTTACTATCTTCGCTTTGAGATTTTGATGTATGTGAAAGATCTTTTGCCAATTTGACTGCATGTTTTCTTGGAACTTTATTGAGCTTCCAGCTCATTCCATGAAATTTGTTTTCCTTACAGAGGTAAGAAAGTGAGAGTGGGAATTGGACAAGACATAGATTTCGTCTAAGTTTTGTTAGTTGCTCACATAGGAACACTTAGCTCTCTAGCGGGCTTGTTTAATTTTACTTCGTAAGTTTAACTCGGCTGTATTTAGAGATTGTATGGGCAGTTGATATCTATGATTGTAAATATCTAAGGTTGTAAATATTATTACTTTCATTATTGAGGTAATATCTAAGGTTGTAAATGTTATTGCTTTTATTATTGAGGTTAATATTTGGTAAATTTTGTAGATTGTGAATGAGTCCTGACGAGACTGGGCAGACGGTCCATCAAACCCTTGGGTATGCCCTAGGGGCAGGTGGGGCTGTCACAGGTGATATCAGAGCTGTTTCGCGTGGTCTCTGCGCGGGGCAAGCTTGGGCCAAGTGGTGTTATGATCCCAATTATCTGAATAAATGTAAAGGAATAGGTGCGCTTCTTGAGCATAAGCTGTGAATCATGAATGTTATAAGTGTAAAACCTTTATCATGGTACTTAGGGACGATAGATATGTATGTTGAGTAGGAATCTTAAACTTGGTTGATTTACACGTGGAAGCGTACGGCCTGAGTCATGAATTCTCCTAGTTTTGGGTTCTTGTACTTAAGTACTGAATACTTCTTCTAATGGAATTCTTGTGTTTTGCGAAAGGTATCGTATATCGCATTATGATGCAAATAGAAATCATATGTGAATTTGATATAAGTTATAATGGCAAAGGTCAAGGCACGAAGGATTCTAGTATTGGACTTGAAATTGAATCGATCGAGGAGATTGGAGCGATGAATGCTATCTTGGACTAATCCAGTAAATGTTTGGCTAGGGTTTCGATAGATGTGGTTAGATTTGAACTTTATTGGTTGTTGTGAATGTTTGAAGTGTTAGCATTCCATACATATTTTATTTCTCTTATGAATGTGTGGATTTGTTATGTTCTTACTTGATTTTGGGGTACGGGCTGATTTTAACTAAACATGTATTTATTTAGCGATATTAAATAAATGTATTTTGAACTCTTGATTGATTAACTTCGCTTACATACTTGACTGATTCCAACCCTCCTATGTTTATATATATTGACTTGTGTAGGAAAGTGAGCTTGTGATGACCCCACCTCCCCCTAGGACGTATCTAAGGGTTTGACAGATTGCCTGCCCAACTCTCGCCAAGACTCACTCACTAATGTTCTTGAAATAGCCGTTCAAGCATCGAAATTAACATAAAAGTTCCATTTCCAACCAACAATTCAAACTTAATTTACAATCCAAAAGTAAAACATAGGATTACATTTCTAAAGATTCCAAATAATCTCATCTACAAAAGTACAACTACAAGAGATTATATACACTAGTTCACGGCTACTTGCTCCAGCCTCCACCCCTGTAAGGAAACACACTAATGGGATGAGTTAAAAGCTCAATGAGGTTCCCAAACAAGCAAGTAAACATGGGAACATTTGCACTTAAAACTTTGCACACTTAGCACAGTAATAAGCATTCATTTAAGAATCAATCATTTATTCATTGAAAAGATACGTGCTCACTTGGAGCCATTCATTCAAATCATTCATTTATTCATTCGTCAACCATTTTCCTTATCCCTTCGATATTAGAAAACATTTGCAAGTGAAAACTCCTTCAGTATTCATGTCATTCATTCATTGATTTCATTGCATTGAATTTACTGGCCATTATCCATGAATAGGGCAGTCTGTAATGGTTTTTCCTCAATTTGATCAATAAAGTTATTTTTAATAATAATAAAAAAAAGAACTAGGGCCTTCTTGAAATTTGCATAACCTTTCATCCGTTTTTCTTGAACTTGTTAGTGTGACCTGAATTTGTGTTCCTTGAAGAGCCGAAGCAAAAAAAAAAAAAAAAGGAAGAAGAAAAGGAATCGGCTCTCACACAAAGGAAATCAAGTATCCCAAATCTTGAGTTTCCAATTCTTGATTGGTCTCCAATTCTTGATTAGTCTCCAAATCTTGATTGGCTTCCCAAAAACTTGAGTCTCCAAATCTTGATTGGTTTCCAATTCTTGAGTTTCCAATCTTAATTGAATTTCAACGACCCCAAACTACCTAACCAGACCCCAAGCACCCCAAAATCAGTTTCCAAAGCCAAACCTAAACCGCCACAAACACCTTAACCACATCGCCTTTAAATTCTTGGGTTTCTAAAATTGGTTGAGCTAGTCTTTGCGAGCCGATTTCCCTGAAATTTGAGGACTGGTTCGTACATTATTTGAACACCCCAAAAGCACCGTTTACCCTCCAAAGTACTGACCAGAAACTCAGGAAAACAACAGCTCAAAAAAAAAAAAAAGAGTTCCAGCTTCGGGTAGAGTTTTTTTTTCAAGATTTGCAAATTTCTGCTTTGTGTCTTGTTACTTGCTTATAGAGTCATTAATTCTGGAATTTTTGAGAGTTTGAGTTGTTTTAAGAACTTCGAGAAGGAAAATTGAGAGTGAGTGTGTTTTCCTTGAGTGATACACGAGTGCTTTGCAAGGTAGACTAGGATACACTTGTTTGGCAGGTTTGACAATATGTCTCAAGAGGGGAACATGCCTGAGCCGTCTGAAACCGACGTGTCACTCAAACTGGTGCTCCAAGCTCTTCAAAAACAAGTGGAGAGACATGAAATTGTGATGACACAAATGTCCGACAGGTTGCCTGCCATGGCGATGCGAGGTATCGGAGATACACACACTAGGGTTTCGAGTGTTCAGAGTGCTGATCATGATGCGGATGATGAGGGATATCATTCTAACAGCTCCTTTCGATCAAGGAAAAGCCAGAGGGAAGCGAGGGAAGGTCGAGACAGACCTAGGAGAACCGATGACAATCTTGGTTCCATCAAGACCAAGATGCCTACCTTTCATGGGAAAAATGATCATGATGCTTACTTGGATTGGGTTAGGCGAGTTGAGCAAGTGTTTGAAGTCCACAACTACTCTGAAGAGAAAAAGGTGAAACTTGCAGCTATTGAATTTCAAGATTATGCATCTACTTGGTGGGAGCAAGTATGTGCCACAAGGAGGAGAAATAGGGAACAACCGATTGACACTTAGACTGAAATGAAGCAAGTGCTGAGGAAACGATTTGTACCCTTCCATTATACTATGGACTTGTACAATCGGCTCCAACGAGAGAACAAATCTCTCAAAAGGAGGGGTTCCATGCAATCTACCTCTTTAAAGCCGATTTATACAAGAGGTGATAAGAAGGTTCATTCAACATTTTCCAGGCCTAAACCTAGAGTTGAATCACCTCATGAGGAGTCATTTTGGGAGACATATCAACGTCTTCTACACCAAAAACAAATGGAGTCAAATGGATGCTATCAAAGTGAGTTTTCTAAGAAGGAGGTAGCAGACCCTATTCCCAACAATGGAGTATCTCATCCTATTGAACCATTTGTTGTGGAGGTTGATAATGAGAAAACAATCGAGAGCGTTAAGCTAGATAAAGAGATGGAAAAATCTGATGAGATGAGTGGTAAAAAGGAAGAAAAAAGAGAAAGTGAGCTGATTTTGAGAAAAAATGTGAGGGTTTATTGTTTTTCTAACGAACTTACCTTTGCTTTATTTAGTGTTTCTTCATTTGTGCAGATTAAGCAAAGTCAAGTGAAGTTAGTCATGCCATGCTCCATTCCAAAGTCACTTGTACAATTCACTAGTTTCCATGGAGTTTGTCTTTTAGGAATTAAATCTATTTGGGATCACCTCATGGAACAATTTCAATTCAAATCTGTCTATACCCAAAGGGGAATCAATTCAAACCAATCATGAAGGGAGAATTCCAAACTTTGACTCTCATTTACTACCTATGGTTCATTCATCATCTTTACCTTCTTTTGAGTATAATTTCCATCCTAACACTTGTATTTCTTATGCAGATTTTGAAGGAAAGTGTAAAAGGCTAGTAATGCCTTTTCAAGTTGAATCAATTGGTGGAAGGAATAATGAAATGGCAAAGGGAGTATTCACACTTAAAACTTATTCTATACCTTCTTACCATTTAGTTGATGATGTACCATTACTTCTTTACCCAATTTCTAATTTGTTTCAAGTTGAAGGTTATTTTGTTTTTGTAGGTTGTAATGCTGTCCAAAATTTTTCAGTTTTGATTAAAGACTTACAACCTGATTTCGTGCTTATTCCAACTAAAGGTGGTGATCTTTCATGCTTATTCACACAGCCAAAAGCTGGTGGCCAAGTGCTCAATTTGTCAACTTCAACTTGTGCTAGTTCGAGTAACTCTCATGAAGTGAAATTCAATTGTTTGCTACCTTATATGTTGGAAGATGAGAAATTGTGTGTCACGCAAGATCCCAAAGCTATCGTCCACGAGTTGTTTAGTGCCTCATCCATGCAACAAGTTGCTCCCAATTTATCCATGCAAGATGATTCAAATCAATGTCAACTAGTGCTGGATTTTACACCTTTGCACAATCAAGGTGTCAATGTGAAGATTCATAACCAAAGGCTAATTAGAGAGTTTTGGATTGTCACTTGGAATTTTCACACGCCTTACACAAGCTCTTTCCTACCTTGGCGCATGTCCTTGTTTGAGAGCTTCCCGAAGCTGACCAAACGACATGCAACATGGCTCGTAGTCGTTTATCTATTTCCAACATTGCTGTCCTTTAAGCGCACTATCGATTTGTGGACAAATCACTTTCAAGAGGAGACTTTGAAGATTCGAGGACAAATCTTTTCGAGGAAAGAGGGAATGATGTGGATACGGGTGTGCAATAAATAACTTTAGCCTTGGGTCAAGGATCCTTTGATCAACATTGGTGGTTCGATGACAAGATCAAGATCCAAGAAGGTGAAGGAAGCTTTACAAGCCTTGATCATTTACCATACAAACAAGGAGCAAGCTAAGTTTGAAGATTTGATGGACCATGAAGTTAACTTGTTCACTTGTACGTTTGAAGTGAAAGAATGATCTCATACTTGTTAGCTTAGTTGGTAGTTGTTTTAAGACTGCCTAGTTTAGTAGTTGTTAGTCGTTGAGCATTTTATTACTTATTGGGCCTTATCGGGAAGCCTTAAAGAGCTGGCTCTTTATGCAGACCGAATTCTTTTATGTGGGCCGGATTTGCCCTAATTTTAGCCTATAAAAGGCACCTATTGTATGAGCGACACAGAGATTATTACAACCAAAAATCGTGAGGAATTTTCCTTCAAGTTCTTAGTCGAACTTACTCTTGAATTCTTGAGTTCATTGCTTAGGATTCAAATCTGACTTTATCGATTAGCTTGTTCCCTAATCGTGGTGTCTCTTCATCCATCATTATTTGCTTAAGGTTGCTGATTACCTTTGTGTGTCAGAGGTCTTGAGTTCATGAGAACAATCGAGTTCAATTTCCATTGGGAGAAAAGATCCAACTCTGTTAATCACAAGGTTGGGAGAGTCTAGGAGGGTCTTCCCCTAGGGTTGCCCATCAAGTCCATTCGGGAAGTGGGTTAACAAAGTCACTAAAGTTCCAATTTTTCAAGGCAAAGCTGCCTTGTACTTCCATTTCCTTTTTTAAAACATTTGGCCAACAAATCTTTTCAAACATGGTCCATTTATGAATAAAATTGTCTAAGAAATATCCAAGATACATTTGGTAGGTGATTAACACCAAGAATTTCAAGATCACAAGTGTCAATTCAAAAAGAGTCATTCAACTAGCCAAAAAAAGGGTTTTTCACCACTGAGTCAGTTTCGAAATTCAGCCACAACTCACTCAATTCAACTTGAAATTGAGCATGGTTAGTGGCGTTGAAAACTAAATTCATAAGGCTACAATTTCTCAGAAGGAATTTTTTTAAATTCTGTCCACAACTAACTCATAATTGAGCATCAAGTCGCAGCTCAAAACAGGGCTTCCAGTACATACGAGAAACAGAATAGGCAAATTTACAAGGTTGGTACGGCTTACTCAAGTGGAATCAAGTCATGAATTTTATACCATTGGAAAACTAGAAGTGTCTAGTTTCTAATGCCACTGATGGCACTCAATTTGGACATCGGAGTAAAAAGTTATGACTGAAACAAAAACACTGCCAGAGTAATATGGGACTCATTTCCAGCTTTGACAAATTTTCGAAAACTCAACATTTAATCATCTAAATCACATAATTTTTTGTGGAAACCTTCCACACATCTCACACAACATGTATACATCATAAACAAGTCAATTGAACCACAAAAAAATGCACTAAGGGTCATGGCAATAACAAGGGCAGATTTGTCACTTTTGCTCAACTATCTCCTTTTGAGTTTTCCTTCACAACCCAACGTATTTCCACTAGATTAAGTATTAATCCAACATAAATAGCATCATATACCATCAAATCAGTCCACCAAGCCATTGTAGGTTCATAGAGCCCGCACACCAAATTTTCAACATAAATAAAACTACCCACATGAATATATGAACTTATAAGTGCAATATAACTTCCATAAGTCAAGATTTGAGAGGTTGATCATCACTTACTTTCTTAGATGATCAAGGCAGAAATTTCGGTCCTTTTTGCTCAAGAAAAACCGTGAGATCAAGCCCCTTTTCCTAGCTTGAGGTGATCTCCAAGTGGTTAGCAAAGTGTATGTGAATTTTGAGGTGATTTGGTGAAGATTTGAAGCAAGGATTGATGAAGGAAAATGAAGAACTTTGATTGTTTTTCTCCTTGGATGGCCAGCTGTCTTAGAGCAAGAGAGAGAGAGGTTTTGGCTGCAAATGAAGCTTCCAAGAGAAGCTAAAATGTGTGGCTCTAAATTGGTTCAAAAGTTAACTCTCTCTCCCGCGCGTACGCGGGCGTTTCGTGCTCGATTCCTCTCGAGTTTGTTTCACTTGTGCACTAAACCTCTAATGCACTTGTATTCCTACTATTATTATTTACTCTTAATGGTCTAAAAATAAGGGTCTAAAGTCCCTCAATTAATCGCGCGCGCAAAAAACGTATACTCCCGATTTGTGCGCGATAAAGTGGAATTTTCAAAAAATTCTTATAACGATAGTATCACTTACTAATAATTGAATATTTAAACACAGAAATACCTATTTCAAGACTAATGTACAAGTCTCCAATTTTCCAAGTTTATTGGATTCTCAAATTGATTATTGTCTCCAAACGCGCATCCACTATTCACTCTAAACGAGTTTTCAAAAATAAATTTTCGAATCAAGACATTTTTAAAATACTTATAGGTCATAGTCCCATGTAATTGAGTATAAAGAAATTGGAATAAAATATTCAGAGAAAACGAGTGAGTAAATGATTAATTAAGCCAGTAAAATAAAATAAAATAAGAAAAATTAGAGTCCTCACAGAATTAAGCTTAAGTCAAAACATAAAAGTTGTAGGAAATGGTGTTTTATAGTTGCCTGTAAAATTTCATCTTGATCCGAGCATTGAATCATGTGAAATGACTGGAATACCCCTGACTGCCAAAAGGCTCATTTCATGGACAGTTTTGAAATTTCACAACTTTGGCCTCATTTTTCACCTTGATCTGTATCAAATCAGCATTTGGCCAAAACACAAAACGTTTAACCCTATGTTTCAGCTTTTCAATGCATCTGAAATCGCCTCAATCGGAATTGTGTAGCCTGAGTTATTGTCATTTAAATTCAGTACTGACAACCATACTGACAAGGACATTCTGGTTCTGAAATTTGTAAATTTAACCTAGATACACTATGAATTGGGTTGAGTTGTCTTCATCAAAGTGGTAACCCTTTGGTTTAGCTTCGAAACGATATAAATTTTACCCCAATCCGATAAGCGTAGCTTCGGTTGTGACCAATACGCTAAGAGACGTCGAACCTGTCTTTTTGTTCTATGTTTTAAACCTTATTTCTAGCCACTTTTCTAGCTTGGTTTTGTAATTGTATGACATTGAGCCTATTGAATGGCTATTATAATGAGATTTTCTGTGTGTGACTTTGGGACTGATTGAGGAAAAGAATGAAGCCATAAATGGCTGAAACATAGGTAAATACAAAGGGCGTACTGCCCAAATTTTCACTCGAGGACTAGGTAAGGATTTGAGGACGAATACCACTTGAACCATCTAAGATATTTGCGTCTTTTTTTTTATCGAGGTATATAAGTTAGAATTCGGCCGAAACTTGTACTCTTGGAAAAATGAAATTTACGACTAAAAGAAATACGTTTTCTCCATTTTTTTCGACTCAAATGGTAGTTCAAAGTATAATTGCTTCCAAGTTTCAAAGTTTTAAGAGCGAGCATGAATTTTTCGGAATTTGATAAGTATCTTGAATACTACTTAAACGAGTTGAATTTACTTGATTTTCTTGAAGCGAAACTCCTATGTTTCGAACTCTGGAGAGTTTTACATTCGCAAATGATATTTTATCGCAGATTTGGACTCCAACCAAGGAGTTGGACCTAAACGTGACTTTTGAGAGGCACTAGATCTTTGGTGAGTGCTTCTAAATACCTGATTGAACTGGACACTTGTTTTCAATACTTGACCAATGTGATTTAATGATATGTAATTTGTTTGATCGGGCAAGAGTGTACTTTATCGCACTTGCCCTAACATGATATATACTTGTTTATTATTGCAATTGATTTGATATACTTGTAGTTGACTTATAAGTGCTGAGCGGCTGCATGTACCACACTCAATCCGAGTGGGAGGTGCCTCTCCTTCTCGTCTCCATACTTTTATCTTGATTCAGTTGATTGGAGTGTTATCTCATCGACTTTTGGGGACCCAAATCCCATTGGCTAGTTAATCGAGTCGAGTCGGCAAGGGTTTAGTCAATTAGATAACGAACCATGGGTATCTAGTGTTGTCAAGTGGAGTGCTATCTCCTCGACTAATTGGTATACTCGACTATTATCACTAGCGTTTAGTTGGTGTTCGGGCCCGGTAAGGGGGTTGAATGGTGGACGGATTGGAGTTAAGCGAAATACTACTGGATTGGTTACTTTACTTGAAAGTTGACAGAGTGTCAACTAATATTTGATCAAACTCTGGTGAAGCAATGGGAACTTGGCTCCTGAGAGCCATCCGTATCCTTATACTTTGAAATGATTATTGTTTATTGGATTATTGTTTCTTTTGAAAAACAAAAGCACTTTACACTTGCTCATTTTGAGATTTGCTATTTGAAGCATTATTGCTCACTTTTATGAACTTTTCATGCTCATTACTTTGCTACGTGATACTTCTACTTTGAAATAATGGTCAACTTGCTATTTGGAACCTCACTGAACTTTTAGCTCACTCTACGCCATTTGTTTTTCTTACAGGGGTACGAGCGAGGCGTGAGACTTGTACAAACTAGTGTGGTCTAGTTTGTTTTGGAATTTGCAATTGTTCTCGCGCTAGCACCCTACTAGGGGTTGATTGTACTTGGACTATAAACATTTTAATGTATTTGGGCATGTATGAGACTTGTAGTTGGATTTAAGTATCAATGTATATGCTAAGTTTGAAATTGTTGTTTTATTTCCTTTATATGGTTGTAAGTTCTTTCTTGAGTTAAGCGTGATTGAATCTTGGCGAGAGTTGGGCAGGCGGTTCACTAAACTCTAGGGTATGTCCTAGGAGGAGATGGGGCTGTCACATAAACAGTTAACATATAATTCGGAAAACACTCACCAAGGATTCAAATGACCACTCTCGAGTCTCGAGTTGGTTTCCTGGTTCACGGCTACTTCCTAGTACAAGTTAATAAGTTCAAAGTAAATATATACTTTGTAGTCGATCATTTGTGTGAGACCCCGGTCAGTTCTTAAGTTTGATATTAGGTTATATTCATTATTTGTACGGTAACATTAGGTTTTGGGACTAATTCGAAAACCCTAAGTTGGGGTTAGGATTGAAACCCTAGTTTTTGTATTAATCATAAGTTCGAGTGGTGGTTAAAGTTAGTTATTCTAGTGTATGTTTTAGTGTGGGTAAGTATAGGATTTGATCCATTTTATATAGGTTAAGTGAGTTTAGAAGTTAGGAAAACCCTAAACTAGAAAAAAAGCTTCTAGTGTTATGATTTGTTAGAATTCTAAGTTGGGTTCAAAACCCTAATTTTGCCTATGACAAAAATATTGTTGTACTTTTATGTGAGATAAAGTATGCTTAAGTATAGATGATTAAGATAGGAAAGTGATTAGTGAAGTAATTAAGTGTGATTATATGTTTTGGACTAGATTAAGTTATAACCCATGGAGTTAAGTGAAAGCTTTTCAAATGTTTAAGGGCAAGAGTTGATCAAATGCAAAGTTGAAGGTGTAAGGGCTTGAGAGCAAATTGGGAGCTTTTAGGTGATTGGTGGAAGTAGAAATATCTTCCAAGGATTTGACCAAGCTTAAATACCATAGGATGGGCAAGATTATCATAAGAAGCAAAACAAAATAAACTAAAGAGAAAGAGAGAGTGAGAGGCTGAGAGAGAGAGAGCAAGAGAGAAAGGGAAAGTTCTTCCAAGTTCAACTTCTTCTAGCTTCCATCTTGGTCTTGGAGTTTAAGACAACATCTTTGCTACTTGATTGTTGTGGGTTAATCATCAACAAGGTTGGATTGAAGGTAAATCATTTGATTTGAAAGATAACTCTTGGTGATTAAGTCTTGAAACCATGAAAGTGATGCTTTTGTTGTGATTATGCATTTTTATGGGTTGTATGATGATTATGGAGTAGTTTTATGGTTTATTTTGATGGTTATGTTGCTGATTTTGGTAAAGGCTAGGAGGAAAAGGTAGGGTTTCTTAATTTATGATTCATAGAGTTGGTTTGGTTGGGTTTTGGCTTGTTAATGGCATCTTTGATGTATTGATTTCACTTGTATGGTTGGTAGGTAGCAAATTCCAGATTTGTCATGAAACCCTAATTCAAAGAAAAGTTAGTTTGGTTGGGTTAGGGCTTAAGTGATTAGAGTTTGGTTGATTAGGTGGTGAAACTAGTGAAGTTAGTAGGATTAGCACCTAGATTATGGTTAGTTTTGGATAAGTCTTGGGATGAAATTGGGAAAAGGAATTTCGGTTCACTTGGAGAGCAAATAGGAGGTGATTTATGTGTGTTTATTTGGTATGAGTTTGCTTGGGAAACTTGTATAAGAATCGTAGCAACGGACTGTGCGGTTGCGATGTACAAAACCGGCAAAACTGGAACAGGGCAGTCCACAAATCCGAACTTGAGCTCTGTTTTTCTTTATGTTGCGTGCTGATTCAGAAGTTTCTCAAAACATGAAAGTTGTATTTTCTTAAGTCCTTAAGGTGTCTGCAAAATTTCAGGTCAAACGGATTAGTGTAGCCTGAGTTATAGCCAAAACACTTGCACCTATTTTAAACACTGGATTGTGTTACGTTTTTGAATTTTGCTTCTGACCATGTTCTGTCCGTCTTGATAACGTGTGAACTGGGTGTTGATCCCTTCATAAGAAATATAGACCTTGGTCTTAGCTTCGAAACAGTATAAAGTGCATCCAAATCCAAGTTCCGTAGCTTCAGTTATGACCAAAACAAGATCGGTTGTCAGAACTGCCTTCGAATTTGGACAGTTCTGACAGGAACTTTGAACCCCTTTTTCCCTATGCTCCATACTGATTCCGATTTTGGTCAAAACACAAAAGTTATATCCTTATAAATAAGCTTTCTAACGCCTCTAAAATTTCTTGATTCCGATCTCTAAGTCGTGAGTTATGGTCTTTCAAACAGGTAACCCTGGCTGGAACTATTTTGTACATTTTTGTCCTAATTCCATTGAGATCTGGTTTGAGGTGTCTTCATGAAAGTTGTAGCCCTTCTTCTTAGCTTCATAACGGTACCTCATGCACTTCGATCCAATAACCGTAGCCAGAAATTTGATCAAAACGGTTTTAGGTGCCAAATCTGCCGTTTCCGTTGCCGGCCGTTCACGTTTTCGTTTGCCGTTTTCCGCACTTGCATGTGCCAATTTTGCCGTTTTGCTTGTTTTAGTCATGTTAGTAGCCGTTTGTGATATAATGTGATGCAATCTTCTATTTCAGACAGTGGTGAGCTAGACGAAGCCGGTGGGGCCTACTAGCTATCCTTCGCGACTCGATTTTCATACTTTTGCTATCTTGGTTCTTTGAGTAAGTATTCGGGCCATTTTGTATATATAACTTGCTTATGTGTTTAAGGTGAATGAAAGGGTGCCTAGGTGAGGGTGTACTTCATCACACTCGACCTAAACCCTAATTTACATGCATATTCATAAATGACATGTCTAAATGAATTATTTTGGGTTTGAGCCCCTTGAACTTGTAGATCGGGGTGACGTTTGTGAGTTGGGGTCGATCTCCCGACCTAGATGGACAATTTGAGCTAGCCGGGGCTTGGTCGAAGCCAGTCCAACCTAGTCTGAGGTTACCAAGTTTGTGAATCCGGTTCACCGAGAATGTGAACCAAGTTTGTAGGTTCAAGTTGTGAACCAAGTTTATGAACCGAGCTTGTGAACTAAGCTCAATTTCGTTCGCTCGAGCAAGTTTGTGAGGTGATTGGCCAGTGAGGGTGATAAGGTGTTAGGTGGGAGTACAAGTGGAATTCTACGGACCTAATTTATGGTCGACGGAGTGTCGGCAGGAGATCACGCATGGCAAACAACTTGGCTTTGGAGCCAACCTGTATCCTTCCTTTGTATTTTTACTTTTGCACTTGACTGGACATTTTTGTGAAATAGTTGTTTATCTAAATGTGAAATTTATGATTTTACCCCGTTTACTTACTAAGCATATAGCTTACCCCGTTTCCTTTGTTTTCCTTAGTAGGGGACGACGCGGGGAACTCCTTGGCACATTCACTAGTATAGTTAGGTTTGCTTGTAATAGTTGGACAATTAAGATATTTGTTTTTGTTTTGGTGGGTTGTATAAGGACCCTCCTTAGGGTCCACTTTCTGCTGGTTGTTCATAACGTAATATAGTGGTCTAGATAGCTACTTTTGGAGATGTAAATAGAAATCTTTTGGCGTTGGATATATTGTGAATAGTACGCTTTTAGTTTATCTAGTTTTATTGTTTTGAAATTTCGAGTCCTGGCACGAGCTAGACAGGTATCCCGCCGATACCCTAGGGTTCGCCCTTGGGAGAAGCGGGGGCGTCACAATTTGTTATTCTTTTATTTAAACTTATTAAAATCAAGTTTGACCTTAAACTACAACTATAACATTCTCAATATTTATTTATCATTTTATTTTCGAAACTTATTGACTTTATTATTTTTATACCATGAAATACCTATCTTCAAGTTTATAAACTTGTATAATGTTTAAACTAATATACTTTCTCAATCCAGTATTAATTATGGCTTATAGATATTCCATTTTCCCTTTTAAGACTAACTAAGCTCTAGGTTGTTTGTGAAATAAATTTTGTTTCACAATCTTAACTTCTCATGTTTTATAGTCTCTTAAATATCATAAAAACTAATTTAAGTGATTAGGAGCCATTTCGTGTATATAGCTATAACAAATTACCTTAGAGTTTCTAAAACATTATATAAGTCTTCATCTCATTACCAATTCAACCATTCAACATAATTCAGCAATATTACTTCAAAATCCATTAAGTTTGGTAGTTCTAAAACAAGGTTAACGTACATATATAAATTTTAAGATCTTATAAAACATTTGAGCTAAGATTAAATCATTTCATTCTAATCTTAATAATTAAAGCTGATGGAACATTTATTTCTTCCCTTTTAGACTGAACTAGACTCTAGTTTGCATGTTATTCATATTTGTTCCACTTCACTAGCCTTCGAGTTTTAAATTCTTTAAAGTATTCAAAACAAGGTTAAGATGCTACAAACAGTGTGATACCCCAACTTTTAGGACCATCTTTTGTTAGCCTCAAAGGGAATATTAAGGTTTCTTTATTTTATTGTTTTGTTTTACATACTAGAAACCCTAAATTCTAGAAATAAAGTCTAATCAAAACCCTAGTTTCACTTGTGACTGACCGTTTTTTCAAATTTCTCATATTTCAACCGAAACCCTAAATTCAATTTATGGAATTGTAAAATCCCTCATGTTTTCTTAAAAATACCCTTTTATTTGGAAATTATTCATTTACTATAACCCTACTACCCATTCATTCCACAATAAGTGCAAATGAACCTAGAAAGTAAGGTTTCACTTTTCGTTTCCAAGTTGGAGCAAGTTAGGGTTTTCACGTGTATCCGCAGTATAATTATCCGGTACGGAGCGAGGATCAAATTTGGTGCTTAAGAGTGACTTTTGGGTGAGAAATAATGTGTGATTAGGAGCAATGATAAAAAGTTAGTGAATAGGAAGTAAAAACCCTAGTACGTGTGATTTAAGCAAAAACGTTGCGAACCGACGGGTACCGTGCACTACCGATTGAATGCATCACTTGACCACCACTTTCTTACCATACAAGTTCATTAATATTTGAGCAAAATATCTCCTTATTTCTAGCTGGCTTTGACCAAAATTTAGGGCTAAAAATGCAAGGAAAGAAAAAGAAATTTTTGTTGGCTTTGGTGGTGACAAGTGTCACACCCTTATGGCTCCTTGACCAAGCCAAGTCCAACCTTCTTATCATCTTGTTGGCTTCATTTTCACTCCATTTTTCTGCTGGTTGGCTGAGACAAGAGAGAGGGAAAGCGAGAGCAAGAGTTTCACCATTTCATCTTGAGTTTGAGCCATCCAAGTAAGGAAACAAAATTCTAAACCGATTAATTTGTGAGTTGTGACTTTGGGAAGCTAGGGGAACCAAAAATTTCAAGAGGAGGTGAAGTATTACTCTTGCAAGCTTCTTTTGTTGAGGTATAAGGTCTAACCCATAGCTTTGGTTCTTTTATTTTTGATTAAGATGTTATATAATTCATGTTTTGGTTAGATTAGTTGTGATACAACTTGTTGTGATGATTTTTAAGGTGATATATGTAAGTTAGGGTTTGATGATTTCTGCCTATACTTGCTATATGGAGGATATATGTTGTATCTAAGCTTATATAGGAGGTTGTGGTGGTGGATTGAGGCAAGAAATGAAGAAACTTTCATTGAATCCCAAAATTTCCAGATTTCTGGAAAATTTCAGCCTTGTTCTGTCCGGTTTTATTGCATCATGTTAGAGGATTAATTAGGCTTAGCATAAAACATGAAATTTGTATAGAATGATATTTTATAGGTGTCTACAAAATTTCAGCTCAATCGGAGCAACGTAGCCTGTGAAATGACCAAAATACCCTCGCTGCCCTAGGATATTTCCAGTGACCCGTTTTAGACAGTTCATCTAGTTGACTGCATATGTTCACTACTAGGAAAGTTGTACGCTTGAGAATTACAATCATGACTACTAGGAATACATTTTCCTTGTACTTTCGACTCAAATGGCATTTCCAAGTATAAATAATACAAAGTTATATAGTTTGAAAAGCGAGCGAGTGTTTCACGAATATTCTCCAAGTGAATTTCTATTTCTTGATTCTTATTGAATGAAACGTCTAAGTTTCGAATCTTAGTCATGTTTCAAAGTTCTCAAACTGAGTTTTATCGCAGATTTAGACTCCGAACCCGGAGCACAACCTGAAAGTGACCAATAAAGGCACTATATCTTTTGGTGAGTGCTTTCAAATACCGAATTGAACTTGATACTTGTATTTGATACGTGACCAATATGATTACATGTTATATACGTGAATTGTTAGGGCGAGAGTGTACTTTATCGCACTTGCCCTTACGTGATATATACTTGTTTATTGTTACAATTGATTTGATATACTTGTTTATGAGGTGTGCACTTCCTGGAATTCCAGAAACCCTGTGGCGAGTTACTTAGGTCGGGCCGGCCAGGGCTTGGTCGATTGAGTAACGAACCCTGGGTCTCTTGTTTTGTCGAGTGGAGTGATATCTCCTCGATTAATCGGTGTACTCGAGTATTACCACCCATGTTTATTGAGGATTTTGGACCCAGTAGGGGGTGTGAATGGTGGACGGAGAGTAGTGTAAGTAGTGCTCTACTGGATTGGTTACTTACTTGAAGGTTGACGGAGTGTCAACTATTCCTTGATCAAGCTCTGGTGATGCACTGGGAATTTGGCTCCTGAGAGCCATCCGTATCCTTATGTTTTGGAATGATTATTGCTTATTGGATTATTGATTCTTCTAGAAAACTTTTACACTCGCTTACTTTGAAATTTACTACTTGAAGTGTTATTGTTCACTCTTATGAACTTTTGATGCTCATTGACTTGCTACGTTGATATTCGTACTTTTAAAATGGTCAATTTGTTATTTGGAAACTCACTGGGCATTTAGCTCATTCCACGCCATTTGTTTTCTTTACAGGGGGTACGAGCGAGGCATGAGACATGTACAGACTAGCGGAGTCTAGTTGTTTTGAGTTTTGCTTTTGTACACATGCTAGTACCTGACTAGGGTTGAATGTACTCGAAATTTTAACACTTTGAAGTTTTTATTTGGTGTGTAGAAACTTTGTATCTGGATTTGAGCATCAATGTATATATGAAGTTGAAGTGGATATGTTATTCATTTTCTATGGATGCACGTGATTTTGCTTGAGCTATGAGTGAGTGCGTGAGTGAGTCCTGGCGAGAGCTGGGCAGGCGGTCCGCCGAACCCTTTGGTTTGCCTTAGGAGAAGGTGGGGCCGTCACAGATGGTATCAGAGCTCCTATCGAGCTCGTGCCGGGAGAAGGTTCTGGGATTGTGGGGATTGACTTGTTAAGTGTGGAACAATTGTCTATTGTTGGGGACCTTAGATATGTATGTTGGGTAGGAATCTCTAATACGGGTGATTTGCTCTTGAGCCTGGCCAGCTTGAGTAGTGGATTACCATATTTTTTGAATTCTTGTCCCCGAGTACCAAAGAGTGATACCTTTATGATAAGTTGAGATCTCGAGTAATATTAGGATAAGTTTGGATGGCAGAAGCAAAAACACAGGGAATGCGAATAGTCTGGACTTGAAAGATATTGAAGATATTCATGGGATTTGGGATCCTTATTATTCACGTGCTTCGAGTTTTGATTAAGTGTAGTGCCTGAGCAATACTTAGGATTAATGTCCTATAGGTTATGTGACTTTTTTGCTATGTATATAAAGAACCTGTTTATTATGCGTTTTATTACCTCTGTTTATCCCTTTGAAACGTGCTACATGAGCCATTTCTTATGTGACAGCCCCACCTCCCCCTAAGGTGAACCAAAGGGTTCGACGGACCGCCTGCCCAGCTCTCGCCGGGACTCAGTCGTTCACTCAAACAAATCAGAAATAAAACCTCAAGAAAGAGCAAACCAGGATCCAATTCATTACAGTCCTCGATCAAAACCAGAATTCAACCACAGAAATACATAGTACACGAATCCAAAACTTAAAGCGGAACTTATATACATTCCTATCTCAAAGGAGTTGCAAAATCAAAGGTACAAAAGTTCTCGAGTCATCATACATCCGACCCTTGCCCAAAGCTAGGGCGAGAACCATAACAAAAGAAAACCAAGAGTTAGACCCAGCTAGTCTATACAGGCTCTCGTCCTTGCACGCCTTCCCCTGTTAAGGAAAACAAAAGTAAAGGGATGAGTTGGAAAGCTCAGTGAGGTTCCGAACACATAGGCAAACAAGAAGTTCATTGCATTCATTACACGTAACCAATAATTCAAGATACAAAGATAAGATAAAGCGATAAACACATTCATTAAAAGGATACGTGCTCACAGGGAGCCATTCGTTCATTCGTTCGTTCATTCATTCTCCTTTCGTTTCCTTATACCTTCAATCATTTGAAAATGCATTTTATATAAGTAAAACCCTCATTCATTCATTCGTTCATTCATTCATTCACCCCCTTCCCTGACCGTTGGCCAGGCTCCACCAGATTTCAAGGTAATACTCGAGTATACCAAAACGTTCACCCAGGTCCCTAATCGCCCGACCGAGTCCGCTTCTGGCTCGAGATGACCGGTAACAAGGGGCAGTGGCCAGTTCAGCCAAAAGGCTTACATTCATGCACAAATAACATTTCAATCGTTCAATCATTGAAAACTTCACAATCATTTAGGCCAAGTGCGATAAAGTACACACTTGCCTAGAAAACTCATTTTAACAATCATTGAAAGCATTTAACATGTTATCAATCATTCATACCAGCCATGTAATCATGTAACATAACAAGCAAGGAACACTCACCAGACATGCGAGTGAAATTTCATAAACTTTCGCCCAAAGAGCGTCTTTAATCACCGTCAAGCCCTAAAATATTCACACAAGCACGATAAGACTCGATTACATATCATAACCAAGTCCACATACCACCAAAAGAAAGTTCCACAAGAAGATATAAACACTAGAGCAAACCAAGAAAATCCGGAAATGGAATTAGCTTTAGCCCTGAAAAAAACAGTTTTTGACCTCATTTTGCGGTAATGGCACCAAAGGCACTACGATTATCGGATGAAGGTACAAGACCCACCGTTTCGAAGCTAAGAGATAGGGCTACAATGTTCCAGAAGGAAACTATGTCCAGTTTCACAAAATGCATTCTGGTGTAAACAGCATAACTCAGCCTACTTAAGTACAAATCTAGAAATTCCAAAGCCATCTGAAAGCTTAGAAACAGGGCTACATTTCATCAAAAGACCTCAACAACCAATTCCGAAGCAATTCCAGCCAAAACAACCAATTACAGGCGCAATTCTTACATTCGGGTAAAACCAGGACAGCAAGGGTAATTTCGACTTTTCTCATTCTATTCTACTCCGATTGACCTGAAATTTTGTAGGAACCTCTAAAATATCATTCCCTAAAACTTTCATGTTTTAAACTAAGGCCAATTCGGCCTCTAACTAGGAACGATAAAACCGGGCAGAATGAAGAACATTGAAACTCTAACTTTCCAATTTTTCTTCCAAACAGAAATTGCTTGCAATTATCCACTTTTTCCACCTCCTAGATGCCTTAAATACCATTTCCAAACATCATACATAGCCACACAATCATATTCATATGAAAACAGAAAAATCCCCAATAATTAGAAAACTTCATCAATTCAACCAAAAATCAAGATTTAATCTAAAAAATTGCATCTCATACCACCACTAGTCATGATTTAAGCATCATTAGAGGGAGGAGAGTGGTTTTTTCACAACTCACCTTATAAGACAAGAAAGGAAGCAATTCAACACCTTAGCCTTCCAAACAACTTCACCAATCACCTTACAAGCACTAAACTAAGAGGTTTTATGGAAGGAATTCAAGATTAAACGGTTAGTTTGTGAGATTGGGCAAGATTGGAGCTTGAAAATTGAGAGAGTTTTCTTTCCTTTGTGCTTGAGAAGGGCCGGCCACAAGCTTGGAGATTTTGGAAGATTTTTGGTCAATTTTTGGTTTTATTTAGTAAATGGTAAAAGGATGAATAGTAAGTCAAATGTAGGAATTAATCTCTAAGTGACACATGTCACTTTCATTAATTGCTTGCCTAACTTTTTTTGTCTCTCTTACAACAATCCACTTGGCAACCTCTAAATATCTCATAACACTTGGTAAATTAAACTCAGTATCCAAAATTTAACCTAACTGGCCGAATTTTTCCGAACTTTTCGCACTAGCGGGTCCCACGTCCGAGATATGCTCTTAATTTTTCAAAAACTATCCGATACTAGAAAAATCATTTAAAAACTAACTTTACTCATAAAAATTATGTTTAAAACTTTCCGAATAAAGAAAATGTGGAAAAACGTGCAATTAAAAAAAATAAAACCCTAAAAATTTAGAAAATTACGGGTCCTCACACTCTCTCCGCCTTAAAGAAATTTCGTCCTCGAAATTTTTACCTTCATTAGCCTCAGACGAGTCCGGAACTGGTTGGTTATCCAACGCATACACCTTTGCCGGTACACTTGTTCGGTTTCTCTTTTCATTTGCTTGTTTTGATTTGGCTCCATCCCGTTGCGGAGTACTACTTTCACGTAACTGTCTCCTCGGACAGTTGCTAATTTGATGCTCACCACTTCCGCAGATTAAACACTTCCGCCCTTTCCGCCAACAAGCATCCTCGGTGTGGTTGGCCTTTCCACAATAGCCACAAGTCAAGTGGGAAGTCATCTTTTGGCTATCTTGCGAAATCTCCTCAGGTTCGATTTGGCTTCCTTTAGTAGACCTTTCACCTACCGCCCCTAATGTCCATGGTGGCCGGAATAAAGGAGTCACTTTCTGCACTTTCGGAGGTGTTATTGTTTCACTAAGTGCCTCACTCATGCTACTAGCTGCATCTCTGTTCCGAGTTTGGGAGGCTTTTACTTGTGCCTTTGCATTCTCAATTCGTTGGGCCTTCTCAAGGGCCTCCGTAAATGTATTCACTTGTGCTGCTACCAATGCCTCCTGGATGTCCAAATTTAGTCCCTGTATAAACCGTCTTACTCTTCGCCGTTCAGTGGCTACCAGTTCAGAAGCAAACTTGGATAACCTGGTAAATTTTGTCTCATATTCGGCCACATTTAATGTTCCCTGGCGTAGCCCAATAAACTCCTCCTCCCTCCTTTTTTGAACTAAAGGTGGGAGGTACTTCTCATGAAATTCTCTTATGAAGTTCGCCCATGTCCAGATAGTCTGTTCTCTTTCCCACTTTGCTCTAATTACGTTCCACCATGATCGAACCGGTTCCTCAAATTGAAACACTGCAAAGTTCACTTGCCTTTACTCAGTGTAGTTTAGGGCTGTGAAGATATTAACCATGGTTTCTATCCATTGTTCAGCTATGTCCGGATCAGGCCCTCTAGCGAATTTTGGAGGTGCAAACTTATGGAACCTCTCAAGAGCCTTATCCTCGCCCATCTCAGGGTTCCGGGTTTGGTTTACGGGTATTTGGCCTTGTTGATCCACTAATCTTGCTAAGATATCCGTCATTTGTTGCATTGCCGTCGCCATTTGGTCTCTGGTTGCAACTCTCGGTCCTTGTTCTTGCTCGACTGACGTTTCCCTTTCCGCTCTTGGTTCTGGGGTCCGTTTAGTTCCACGGCCTCGACCACGTCCCTGACTACGCCTCCCGTCCATATATATATTTTTTTTCCTTCTCTCTTTTCTTTTCCAGAGGTAATTTAATGAATAAAGGCGATAAAATAATTGAGATACCAAGTATACAAATAAACATATGTGCACATAACACTCCACATATCAAGAGAATAGAGGATCAATTACACAAGTACGGATCAAGTCAGGCAACTATTCATATACACATTTACATCAATGGACGTCATGTACTAAAAAGATACGGACGAATCAAACGAGGAGGTGATGTGTCGTCCCAGTCTCAGCTAAGGTAACCCCGGCCGGTCCCTCATGTCACTTACTATTCAAACCAGATATCCCTTAACCTCTCGTACTCACTCCAATCGAACAAAGCCTGTTCATATTCCCACAATACAAGTCTCAAATACTTAGCACTACCTCAACTCTGAAGTACTCGGGTACGAGAATCCGAAATAAGATAATTCACCGCTCGAGCTGGCCAGTCCCAAGAGTAAACCATCTACAATCGGAATTCCTCCCAGACGTACCTATCTATGGTCCTCAGATTCCACAGGAAAATTTAAGGCCTATAACGTTCACAACTCATAGCATATGCTCGAACGAGCACTTAATCCTTCATACCTATTCACCACTCAGTCCAGACTCACTCCGCGCAGAGACCACGCGAATCAGGTTCTGATACCAACTGTGACAGCCCCACTTCCCCCTAAGGCGAACCAAAGGGTTCGGCGGACCGCCTGCCCAGCTCTCGCCGGGACTCAGTCGTTCACTCAAACAAATCAGAAATAAAACCTCAAGAAAGAGCAAACCAGGATCCAATTCATTACAGTCCTCGATCAAAACCAGAATTCAACCACAGAAATACATAGTACACGAATCCAAAACTTAAAGCGGAACTTATATACATTCCTATCTCAAAGGAATTGCAAAATCAAAGGTACAAAAGTTCTCGAGTCATCATACATCCGACCCTTGCCCAAAGCTAGGGCGAGAACCATAACAAAAAAAACCAAGAGTTAGACCCAGCTAGTCTATACAGGCTCTCGTCCTTGCACGCCTTCCCCTGTTAAGGAAAACAAAACTAAAGGGATGAGTTGGAAAGCTCAGTGAGGTTCCGAACACATAGGCAAACAAGAAGTTCATTGCATTCATTACACGTAACCAATAATTCAAGATACAAAGATAAGATAAAGCGATAAACACATTCATTAAAAGGATACGTGTTCACAGGGAGCCATTCGTTCATTCGTTCGTTCATTCATTCTCCTTTCGTTTCCTTATACCTTCAATCATTTGAAAATGCATTTTATATAAGTAAAACCCTCATTCATTCATTCGTTCATTCATTCATTCACCCCCTTCCTTGACCGTTGGCCAGGCTCCACCAGACTTCAAGGTAATACTCGAGTATACCAAAACGTTCACCTAGGTCCCTAATCGCCCGACCGAGTCCGCTTCTGGCTCTAGACGACCGGTAACAAGGGGCAGTGGCCAGTTCAGCCAAAAGGCTTACATTCATGCACAAATAAAATTTCAATCGTTCAATCATTGAAAATTTCACAATCATTTAGGCCAAGTGCGATAAAGTACACACTTGCCTAGAAAACTCATTTTAACAATCATTGAAAGCATTTAACATGTTATCAATCATTCATACCAGCCATGTAATCATGTAACATAACAAGCAAGGAACACTCACCAGACAAGCGAGTGAAATTTCATAAACTTTCGCCCAAAGAGCGTCTTTAATCACCGTCAAGCCCTAAAATATTCACACAAGCACGATAAGACTCGATTACATATCATAACCAAGTCCACATACCACCAAAAGAAGGTTCCACAAGAAGATATAAACACTAGAGTAAACCAGGAAAATCCGGAAATGGAATTAGCTTTAGCCTTGAAAAAAACAGTTTTTGACCTCATTTTGCGGTAATGGCACCAAAGGCACTACGATTATCGGATGAAGGTGCAAGACCCACCATTTCGAAGCTAAGAGATAGGGCTACAATGTTCGAGAAGGAAACTATGTCTAGTTTCGAGTGTAACAAGGTCAAAAATGCAAGATACTACATCAGAACCGGAAAAACAGATTCACAAAATGCATTCTGGTGTAAACAGCATAACTCAGCCTACTTAAGTCCAAATCCAGAAATTCCAAAGCCATCCGAAAGCTTAGAAACAGGGCTACATTTCATCAAAAGACCTCAACAACCAATTCCGAAGCAATTCCAGCCAAAACAACCAATTACAGGCGCAATTCTTACATTCGGGTAAAACCAGGATAGCAAGGGTAATTTCGACTTTTCTCATTCTATGCTACTCCGATTGACCTGAAATTTTGTAGGACCTCTAAAATATCATTCCCTACAACTTTTATGTTTTAAGCCAAAGCCAATTCGGCCTCTAACTAGGAGCTATAAAACCGGGCAGAATGAAGAACATTGAAACCCTAACTTTCCAATTTTTCTTCCAAACAGAAATTGATTGCAATTATCCACTTTTTCCACCTCCTAGATGCCTTAAATACCATTTCCAAACATCATACATAGCCACACAATCATATTCATATGAAAACAGAAAAATCCCCAATAATTAGAAAACTTCATCAATTCAACCAAAAATCAAGATTTAATCTAAAAAATTGCATCTCATACCACCACTAGTCATGATTTAAGCATCATTAGAGGGAGGAGAGTGGTTTTTTCACAACTCACCTTATAAGACAAGAAAGGAAGCAATTCAACACCTTAGCCTTCCAAACAACTTCACCAATCACCTTACAAGCACTAAACTAAGAGGTTTTATGGAAGGAATTCAAGATTAAACGGTTAGTTTGTGAGATTGGGCAAGATTGGAGCTTGAAAATTGAGAGAGTTTTCTTTCCTTTGTGCTTGAGAAGGGCCGGCCACAAGCTTGGAGATTTTGGAAGATTTTTGGTCAATTTTTGGTTTTATTTAGTAAATGGTAAAAGGATGAATAGTAAGTCAAATGTAGGAATTAATCTCTAAGTGACACATGTCACTTTCATTAATTGCTTGCCTAACTTTTTTTGTCTCTCTTACAACAATCCACTTGGCAACCTCTAAATATCTCATAACACTTGGTAAATTAAACTCAGTATCCAAAATTTAACCTAACTGGCCGAATTTTTCCGAACTTTTCGCACTAGCGGGTCCCACGTCCGAGATATGCTCTTAATTTTTCAAAAACTATACGATACTAGAAAAATCATTTAAAAACTAACTTTACTCATAAAAATTATGTTTAAAACTTTCCGAATAAAGAAAATGTGGAAAAACGTGCAATTAAAAAAAATAAAACCCTAAAAATTTAGAAAATTACGGGTCCTCACACTCTCTCCGCCTTAAAGAAATTTCGTCCTCGAAATTTTTACCTTCATTAGCCTCAGACGAGTCCGGAACTGGTTGGTTATCCAATGCATACACCTTTGCCGGTACACTTGTTCGGTTTCTCTTTTCATTTGCTTGTTTTGATTTGGCTCCATCCCGTTGCGGAGTACTACTTTCACGTAACTGTCTCCTCGGACAGTTGCTAATTTGATGCTCACCACTTCCGCAGATTAAACACTTCCGCCCTTTCCGCCAACAAGCATCCTCGGTGTGGTTGGCCTTTCCACAATAGCCACAAGTCAAGTGGGAAGTCATCTTTTGGCTATCTTGCGAAATCTCCTCAGGTTCGATTTGGCTTCCTTTAGTAGACCTTTCACCTACCGCCCCTAATGTCCATGGTGGCCGGAATAAAGGAGTCACTTTCTGCACTTTCGGAGGTGTTATTGTTTCACTAAGTGCCTCACTCATGCTACTAGCTGCATCTCTGTTCCGAGTTTGGGAGGCTTTTACTTGTGCCTTTGCATTCTCAATTCGTTGGGCCTTCTCAAGGGCCTCCGTAAATGTATTCACTTGTGCTGCTAGCAATGCCTCCTGGATGTCCAAATTTAGTCCCTGTATAAACCGTCTTACTCTTCGCCGTTCAGTGGCTACCAGTTCAGAAGCAAACTTGGATAACCTGGTAAATTTTGTCTCATATTCGGCCACATTTAATGTTCCCTGGCGTAGCCCAATAAACTCCTCCTCCCTCCTTTCTTGAACTAAAGGTGGGAGGTACTTCTCATGAAATTCTCTTATGAAGTTCGCCCATGTCCAGATAGTCTGTTCTCTTTCCCACTTTGCTCTAATTACGTTCCACCATGATCGAACCGGTTCCTCAAATTGAAACACTGCAAAGTTCACTTGCCTTTACTCAGTGTAGTTTAGGGCTGTGAAGATATTAACCATGGTTTCTATCCATTGTTCAGCTATGTCCGGATCAGGCCCTCTAGCGAATTTTGGAGGTGCAAACTTATGGAACCTCTCAAGAGCCTTATCCTCGCCCATCTCAGGGTTCCGGGTTTGGTTTACGGGTATTTGGCCTTGTTGATCCACTAATCTTGCTAAGATATCCGTCATTTGTTGCATTGCCGTCGCCATTTGGTCTCTGGTTGCAACTCTCGGTCCTTGTTCTTGCTCGACTGACGTTTCCCTTTCCGCTCTTGGTTCTGGGGTCCGTTTAGTTCCACGGCCTCGACCACGTCCCTGACTACGCCTCCCGTCCATATATATATTTTTTTTCCTTCTCTCTTTTCTTTTCCAGAGGTAATTTAATGAATAAAGGCGATAAAATAATTGAGATACCAAGTATACAAATAAACATATGTGCACATAACACTCCACATATCAAGAGAATAGAGGATCAATTACACAAGTACGGATCAAGTCAGGCACCTATTCATATACACATTTACATCAATGGACGTCATGTACTAAAAAGATACGGACGAATCAAACGAGGAGGTGATGTGTCGTCCCAGTCTCAGCTAAGGTAATCCCGGCCGGTCCCTCATGTCACTTACTATTCAAACCAGATATCCCTTAACCTCTCGTACTCACTCCAATCGAACAAAGCCTGTTCATATTCCCACAATACAAGTCTCAAATACTTAGCACTACCTCAACTCTGAAGTACTCGGGTACGAGAATCCGAAATAAGATAATTCACCGCTCGAGCTGGCCAGTCCCAAGAGTAAACCATCTACAATCGGAATTCCTCCCAGACGTACCTATCTATGGTCCTCAGATTCCACAGGAAAATTTAAGGCCTATAACGTTCACAACTCATAGCATATGCTCGAACGAGCACTTAATCCTTCATACCTATTCACCACTCAGTCCAGACTCACTCCGCACAGAGACCACGCGAAGCAGGTTCTGATACCAACTGTGACAGCCCCACTTCCCCCTAAGGCGAACCAAAGGGTTCGGCGGACCGCCTGCCCAGCTCTCGCCGGGACTCAGTCGTTCACTCAAACAAATCAGAAATAAAACCTCAAGAAAGAGCAAACCAGGATCCAATTCATTACAGTCCTCGATCAAAACCAGAATTCAACCACAGAAATACATAGTACACGAATCCAAAACTTAAAGCGGAACTTATATACATTCCTATCTCAAAGGAATTGCAAAATCAAAGGTACAAAAGTTCTCGAGTCATCATACATCCGACCCTTGCCCAAAGCTAGGGCGAGAACCATAACAAAAAAAACCAAGAGTTAGACCCAGCTAGTCTATACAGGCTCTCGTCCTTGCACGCCTTCCCCTGTTAAGGAAAACAAAACTAAAGGGATGAGTTGGAAAGCTCAGTGAGGTTCCGAACACATAGGCAAACAAGAAGTTCATTGCATTCATTACACGTAACCAATAATTCAAGATACAAAGATAAGATAAAGCGATAAACACATTCATTAAAAGGATACGTGTTCACAGGGAGCCATTCGTTCATTCGTTCGTTCATTCATTCTCCTTTCGTTTCCTTATACCTTCAATCATTTGAAAATGCATTTTATATAAGTAAAACCCTCATTCATTCATTCGTTCATTCATTCATTCACCCCCTTCCCTGACCGTTGGCCAGGCTCCACCAGACTTCAAGGTAATACTCGAGTATACCAAAACGTTCACCTAGGTCCCTAATCGCCCGACCGAGTCCGCTTCTGGCTCTAGACGACCGGTAACAAGGGGCAGTGGCCAGTTCAGCCAAAAGGCTTACATTCATGCACAAATAAAATTTCAATCGTTCAATCATTGAAAATTTCACAATCATTTAGGCCAAGTGCGATAAAGTACACACTTGCCTAGAAAACTCATTTTAACAATCATTGAAAGCATTTAACATGTTATCAATCATTCATACCAGCCATGTAATCATGTAACATAACAAGCAAGGAACACTCACCAGACAAGCGAGTGAAATTTCATAAACTTTCGCCCAAAGAGCGTCTTTAATCACCGTCAAGCCCTAAAATATTCACACAAGCACGATAAGACTCGATTACATATCATAACCAAGTCCACATACCACCAAAAGAAGGTTCCACAAGAAGATATAAACACTAGAGTAAACCAGGAAAATCCGGAAATGGAATTAGCTTTAGCCCTGAAAAAAACAGTTTTTGACCTCATTTTGCGGTAATGGCACCAAAGGCACTACGATTATCGGATGAAGGTGCAAGACCCACCGTTTCGAAGCTAAGAGATAGGGCTACAATGTTCCAGAAGGAAACTATGTCCAGTTTCGAGTGTAACAAGGTCAAAAATGCAAGATACTACATCAGAACCGGAAAAACAGATTCACAAAATGCATTCTGGTGTAAACAGCATAACTCAGCCTACTTAAGTCCAAATCCAGAAATTCCAAAGCCATCCGAAAGCTTAGAAACAGGGCTACATTTCATCAAAAGACCTCAACAACCAATTCCGAAGCAATTCCAGCCAAAACAACCAATTACAGGCGCAATTCTTACATTCGGGTAAAACCAGGATAGCAAGGGTAATTTCGACTTTTCTCATTCTATGCTACTCCGATTGACCTGAAATTTTGTAGGACCTCTAAAATATCATTCCCTACAACTTTTATGTTTTAAGCCAAAGCCAATTCGGCCTCTAACTAGGAGCTATAAAACCGGGCAGAATGAAGAACATTGAAACCCTAACTTTCCAATTTTTCTTCCAAACAGAAATTGATTGCAATTATCCACTTTTTCCACCTCCTAGATGCCTTAAATACCATTTCCAAACATCATACATAGCCACACAATCATATTCATATGAAAACAGAAAAATCCCCAATAATTAGAAAACTTCATCAATTCAACCAAAAATCAAGATTTAATCTAAAAAATTGCATCTCATACCACCACTAGTCATGATTTAAGCATCATTAGAGGGAGGAGAGTGGTTTTTTCACAACTCACCTTATAAGACAAGAAAGGAAGCAATTCAACACCTTAGCCTTCCAAACAACTTCACCAATCACCTTACAAGCACTAAACTAAGAGGTTTTATGGAAGGAATTCAAGATTAAACGGTTAGTTTGTGAGATTGGGCAAGATTGGAGCTTGAAAATTGAGAGAGTTTTCTTTCCTTTGTGCTTGAGAAGGGCCGGCCACAAGCTTGGAGATTTTGGAAGATTTTTGGTCAATTTTTGGTTTTATTTAGTAAATGGTAAAAGGATGAATAGTAAGTCAAATGTAGGAATTAATCTCTAAGTGACACATGTCACTTTCATTAATTACTTGCCTAACTTTTTTTGTCTCTCTTACAACAATCCACTTGGCAACCTTTAAATATCTCATAACACCTGGTAAATTAAACTCAGTATCCAAAACTTAACCTAACTGGCCGAATTTTTTCGAACTTTTCGCACTAGCGGGTCCCACGTCCGAGATATGCTCTTAATTTTTCAAAAATATCCGATACTAGAAAAATCATTTAAAAACTAACTTTACTCATAAAAATTATGTTTAAAACTTTCCGAATAAAGAAAATGTGGAAAAACGTGCAATTAAAAGAAAATAAAACCCTAAAAATTTAGAAAATTACGGGTCCTCACATCTTACCTTGTTTATATGTCCATAGTTGGTTAAATCCAAAACATGGAGGGTAGAAGAAGTCAAGCCAGGGGAACTAACCGAGAATGCGGTCCTAGTCGGGGCCGTGGGGGTAGACAAGCACAGGAACTGGTGCAAGAACCGAGAGAGGAGAGAGAGGCAACGATTGAGCCACAACCTGAACCCCAGGCTGTAGGGGAGATCAAGTGGCAACCGCAATCTAACAAATGACTAATATTCTGGCCCGTTTACTGGAACAACAGGGACAAGCCCCTGTAAATCAACCTAGGGACCCTGAGATGGGCCAAGATAGGGCCTTAGAGAGATTCCAGAAATTCTCTCCACCTAAGTTCCTGGGAGGACCAGACCCGGAGGGAGCCGAGAAATGGCTAAAGGCCATGATCAACATCTTTGCCGCTTTAAACTATGCAGAAGATAGGCAAGTACAATTCGCCGTTTTCCAGTTCGAAGGCCCAGTCAGAGCATGGTGGAATGTAATTAGGGCCAAATGGGAAAGAGAGGGGATTGCATGGACTTGGGTGAACTTTGTACGGGAGTTTAACGAGAAGTACCTCCCTCCTATCGTCCAGGAGAAGAGAGAGGACGATTTTATTAAGCTTCGACAAGGAACTTTAAGTGTATCGAGTATGAAATCCAATTTATGAAGTTGTCTAAATTTGCTCCTGAATTGATAGCCACGGAACAAAGAAGGATAAGGAGGTTTGTGCAAGGGTTCAATGTGGAAATACAAGAGGCCTTGGTGGCAACCCAGATTAATACGTTTACGGAGGTTTTGGAGAAGGCCCAACGAATAGAAATTGCTAGAGCACAAGTGAGAGCTTTTCATGCAAAAAGGAGAGGTGTGCCTGGTGGAAGTCAAAGGCAAGGACAAGGAGATTTAGATATGCCACCCTTTAAGATGGGTCAAGGAGATGGTGGCGAGAAAATTTCAGAGACATCTAAGGAAATTACTCCAAGAGGAGCCTCGCGTGGCAGGAAGCAAGCAAAAGGTGCCTCACAGGGAGGCCAAACTCGAGTATCTTGTGGGTACTGTGGGAAGGCCAATCATATGGAGAATGATTGTTGGCGAAAGGCAGAAAAATGTTTATGGTGTGGTAGTGCCGAGCACCAGCTTGCAACTTGTCCCCGTAGGTCACACCTAAACCCTGAACATGCAAATGTGGGAGGAACTAAGGCAAGTGTGCCAGTTAGAGTGTACGCCTTGGACCAGCAAGCATTACCTGAACCATCAGAGATAGTAGAAGGTACGATTCGTGATTTCTATTGTTTAATCAAGTTCTAGCAGTAGTGAGACCTGAGAGCTAGAAACGGATATACAAGGAAAATACCCTACGCTATTTAGGAGTGCATGGATGAATTTCGAGGACGAAATTCTTTTAAGGAGGGGAGATTGTGATACCCCAACTTTTAGGACAATCTTTTGTTAGCCTCAAAGGGAATATTAAGGTTTCTTTATTTTATTGTTTTGTTTTACATACTAGAAACCCTAAATTCTAGAAATAAAGTCTAATCAAAACCCTAGTTTCACTTGTGACTGACCGTTTTCTCAAATTTCTCATATTTCAACCGAAACCCTAAATTCAATTTATGAAATTGTAAAATCCCTCACATTTTCTTAAAAATACCCTTTTATTTGGAAATTATTCATTTACTATAGCCCTACTACCCATTCATTCCACAATAAGTGCAAATGAACCTAGAAAGTAGGGTTTCACTTTTCGTTTCCAAGTTGGAGCAAGTTAGGGTTTTCACGTGTATCCGTAATATAATTATCCGGTACGGAGCGAGGATCAAATTTGGTGCTTAAGAGTGACTTTTGGGTGAGAAATAATGTGTGATTAGGAGCAATGATAAAAAGTTAGTGAATAGGAAGTAAAAACCCTAGTACGTGTGATTTAAGGAAAAACATTGCGAACCGACAGATACCGTGCACTACCGATTGAATGCATCATTTGACCACCACTTTCTTACCATACAAGCTCATTAATATTTGAGCAAAATATCTCCTTATTTCCAGCTGGCTTTGACCAAAATTTAGGGCTAAAAATGCAAGGAAAGAAAAAGAAATTTTTGTTGGATTTGGTGGTGACAAGTATCACACCCTTATGGCCCCTTGACCAAGCCAAGTCCAACCTTCTTATCATCTTGTTGGCTTCATTTTCACTCCATTTTTCTGCTGGTTGGCCGAGACAAGAGAGAGGGAAAGAGAGAGCAAGAGTTTCACCATTTCATCTTGAGTTTGAGCCATCCAAGTGAGGAAACAAAATTCTAAACCGATTAATTTGTGAGTTGTGACTTTGGGAAGCTAGGGGAACCAAAAATTTCAAGAGAAAGTGAAGTATTACTCTTGCAAGCTTCTTTTATTGAGGTATAACGTCTAAACCATAGCTTTGGTTCTTTTATTTTTGATTAAGATGTTATATAATTCATGTTTTGGTTAGATTAGTTGTGATACAACTTGTTGTGATGATTTTTAAGGTGATATATGTAAGTTAGGGTTTGATGATTTCTGCCTATACTTGCTATATGGAGGATATATGTTGTATCTAAGCTTATATAGGAGGTTGTGGTGGTGGATTGAGGCAAGAAATGAAGAAAGTTTCATTGAATCCCAAAATTTCCAGATTTCTGTAAAATTTCAGCCTTGTTCTGTCCGGTTTTATTGCATCATGTTAGAGGCTTAATTAGGCTTAGCATAAAACATGAAAGTTGTAGATAATGATATCTTTTAGGTTCCTACAAAATTTCAACTCAATCAGAGCAATGTATCCTATGAAATGACCAAAATACCCTCACTGCCCTAGGATATTTCCAGTGACCCGTTTTAGACAGTTCATCTAGTTGACTGCATTTGTTCACTATGATCCATGCTGATTTAGCTATTTGCCAAAACATGAAAGTTTTACAACTCTATCTTAGCTTTTAAATGCTTCAAAGAATGCTTTAAATGGACTTTGGTAGCCTGAGATATGACCATTTAAATGTAGTCCAGTTAATTAGTCACTTTGTTGGAACCTGGTTCGGTGAACTAGGAATTTGACTGGGTTACACTGGAAATTTGACTAAGTAATCTCATGAAAGTTGTAGGCCTTCATCTTTTCTTCGAAACGGTATAAGTTGCATACCAATCCGATAAGCGTAGCCTCGGATGTGTCCTTTCCGGAAAACCCTATCAAATCTGTCTTTTACTAAAGCTCATTTCCGCACTTGTTATTAACTTGAATTTTGTACTTGTATTGTCTTGAGCCTATTGAATGGCTATTGAAATGAATTTGTGTCGTGTGTAACTTTGGGGTTGATTGAGGAAAAGAATGAAGCCATAAACGGTTGGAAATAGGAAAATACAAAGGGCATGCTGCCCAAATTTCCGCTCGAGGACTAGAGAAATATACTTGCGACTTGAGTAAGGGTTAAGAGCGATTACTACTTGAACTATCTAGGATATTTGCATCTTCTTTTATCGAGATATATCAGTGAGGATTTGGCCAAACTTGTACCCTTGAGAATTACAATCATGACTACTAGGAATACGTTTTCCTTGTACTTTCGACTCAAATGGCATTTCCAAGTATAAATAATACAAAGTTATATAGTTTGAAAAGCGAGGAGTGTTTCACGAATATTCTCCAAGTGAATTTCTATTTCTTGATTCTTATTGAATGAAACGTCTAAGTTTCGAATCTTAGTCATGTTTCAAAGTTCTCAAACTGAGTTGTATCGCAAATTTAGACTCCGAACCCGGAGCACAACCTGAAAGTGACCAATAAAGGCACTATATCTTTTGGTGAGTGCTTTTAAATACCGAATTGAAAATGATACTTGTATTTGATACGTGACCAATATGATTACATGTTATATACGTGAATTGTTAGGGCGAGAGTGTACTTTATCGCACTTGCCCTTATGTGATATATACTTGTTTATTGTTGCAATTGATTTGATATACTTGTTTATGAGGTGCGCACTTCCTGGAATTCCAGAAACCCTGTGGCAAATTACTTAGGTCGGGCCGGCCAGGGCTTGGTCGATTGAGTAACGAACCTTGGGTCTCTTGTTTTGTCGAGTGGAGTGATATCTCTTTGACTAATCGGTGTACTCGAGTATTACCACCCATGTTTATTGAGGATTTTGGGCCCAGTAGGGGGTGTGAATGGTGGACGGAGAGTAGTGTAAGTGGTGCTCTACTGGATTGGTTACTTACTTGAAGGTTGACGGAGTGTCAACTATTCCTTGATCAAGCTCTGGTGATGCACTGGGAATTTGGCTCCTGAGAGCCATCTGTATCCTTATGTTTTGGAATGATTATTGCTTATTGGATTATTGATTCTTCTGGAAAACTTTTACACTCGCTCACTTTGAAATTTACTACTTGAAGTGTTATTGTTCACTCTTATGAACTTTTGATGCTCATTGACTTGCTACGTTGATATTCGTACTTTTAAAATGGTCAATTTGTTATTTGGAAACTCACTGGACTTTTAACTCATTCCATGCCATTTGTTTTCTTTACAGGGGGTACGAGCGAGGCATGAGACATGTACAGACTAGCGGAGTCTAGTTGTTTTGAATTTTGCTTTTGTACACACGCTAGTACCCGACTAGGGTTGAATGTACTCGAAATGTAAACACTTTGAAGTTTTTATTTGGTGTGTAGAAACTTTGTATCTGGATTTGAGCATCAATGTATATATGAAGTTGAAGTGGATATGTTATTCATTTTCTATGGATGCACGTGATTTTACTTGAGCTATGAGTGAGTGCGTGAGTGAGTCCTGGCGAGAGTTGGGCAGGCGGTCCGCCGAACCCTTTGGTTCTCCTTAGGGGAAGGTGGGGCCGTCACAAACAGATATATATATATATATATATATTTATATTTATATGTATAGTTACAACAAACTATCTTAGACTTTTGTTCACAAACTTCAAGGAAAGTTCATCTCTTCCCTGTTTTGGCCAACAAGTATAAGTTCCAGCAATAACATTCAAATTGTTCAACAAATCTCCATCTTTTATGTGCTTGAAACACTAAACACATAGCTCATAATTTGCCCACCCAAACTAGAACAAATAACACACAATTCCAGAAAAGAATCCCACTCAAAGCCTCAACTAATTCGGCCAGCAACATATTACAATTTCCAGCAGTATATCAATTTAACATATGGTGCTTTCTCCATAATTTTCTTCAGTTTTAACTCCAACTCATCATGCAAAAGATGATTCTCCAACTACAAAGTAAACTTGATCATCAATATAAAATTTTACAGCTAGAATTTCAAAGGAAAAACTGATCTGAAGTCTATTTCTCTATCTCGGTCAAGCTGTGATTGTTTTGGACAGCAATCAGTTTTTTTTAACAAGAAATTTCTCCATTAACTACATCAGTTCCCATTCAACTCCAACATGCATGCTAAAACTAAAAAATTATGAAAGGTATTCAGCTTCAACGTAGGAATTGGAACCCAAAAATCTGTCAAGAAAATTGTGAAATTTCCTTACTTCATCTCTCGGCTAGCTAGACAGAACCTCCAACTATTTCTTGCAAATATTCTCACTTAAGTTATCAACTCTGCTTTAGTTTCTCAGTTAGCACAAGAGTGTAAACATATAAATTGAATTCTTAAATAAAAATTGTTCCATAATCTCAAATGATAAGCTACATATCCAGTCCCTTTCTCTCGGATGATGCTATAAGAATTCCAACAGGTTTCTTTCTTTGTTTTCAACTCAAAGTTCCAACATTTACAAGTTCCTATAGCTAAATTTCACTTTATGCTAGAAATAAACATTTTCATTGTGACAGCCCCACCTCCCCCTAAGGCGAACCAAAGGGTTCGGCAGACCGCCTGCCCAACTCTCGCCGAGACTCAGTCGTTCACTATAGTCCTCACTTAAAACCGGAATAAAATCACAAGAATAAGCATAACAACGATCCAATACTTAAAGCGAAACTTATATACATTGCTATCTCAAAAGTAAGTATACACATCGAATATACAAAGGTTCTCAATATTGCATACATCCAACCCATGCCAAGCACTAGGGCGAGAACCATTACAAAATCAGAGATCTAGCCTAAGCTAGTCTATACAAAGCTCCCGTCCTGGCTCGCCTTCCCCTGTTAAGGAAAACAAAACTAAAGGAATGAGCTAAAAGCTCAGTGAGGTTCCGAACACATAATCACACAATCAATCCAATACATTAACATAGAGTATCACTAATTCAAGCAATATTTACAATGGAAAGCGATAATAACACATACACTAAAGGATACGGGCTCACAGGGAGCCATTCGTTCGTTCGTTCTCCTGTCATTCCCCTTATTCCTCCAATCATTTGAAAATACATTTTTGTAAGTAAAACCCTCGTTCGTTCGTTCATATCATTCACCCCCTCCTGGACGTTGGCCAGGCTCCACCAGAATACAAGGTAATACTCGAGTATACCATACGTTCATCCAGGGTCACCATATCGCCCGACCGAATCTGCTTCTGGCTCGAGTCGATCGGTAACGAAGGTGTGAAGACTCAAAAAAAAAAAAACTATTATTTTATGCCTGATTTATGGCTTAATAAATTATTTAATTGGGTTTTATTTCCAAGGAATATTTTCTAGTCTTATTAGACCTAAATACATGGTAATGTAACTTCGTTATATTTTTAAAATGATTCGTTTCAAAAATTAATTTCCTAGAGCGCGTTTAGTAAAAATAGTGAATAGTACTTGGAGATTTTATCCGCGTAGTAGCACAATAAGCTTGGAATATTGGAGACTTGTACTATGGTCCTAAAATAGGTAATCTTATGAATAAATATTCAAGTGAGAGTTAATAGTGCAATCGTTATAAGAATTTTTCGAAAGTTTCGCGTTATAGCGGTAAAATTGACGGTACGCGTTTTCACACGCGCGACTTCATTTGAGGGACTTTAGACCCTTATTTCGGGACAATTAAGAGTGAATAATATTTACATGAATATATATGCATTGGAGGTTTAGTGCACTAGCGAACCAAACGCGCGAGAAAAATCGAGTCCAAACGCATCCTAATTGCACTATTTCAAGTTGACTTTGAGATGGGTTTTGCACCACACAATGAATCTTACTTAGGAAGCCACAATTGAACCAACACCTTCTCTCTCCTCACTTCATTTGGCCGTGCAACAAGAAAGGAGAAGAGCTCTCCATTTGTCTTCATTTTTCATCTTCAATCCATGCACCAAAATTCATCCAAATCACACCAAACTTGGAGACCACTTAGCAAACCACTTGGAGGCTATTTCTAGCTAAGGAAGAGGGGAGCTTTCACGGTTTCTTGGAGCTTCAAGAGGGCCGAAAATTCTGACCTTGCAAACCAAAGGAGTAGGTAATGATCAACCCATGGATTCTTATCTTTTGGAGATTATATGGCAAGATTAAGCTCATGCATGCACTTAGTTACTTGATTATGGTGTAAAAATGTGATTGTGGGCTCTTGGAATTCCCACACTTGGGTTGTTGTTGCTGATGTGATAATTAATGGTGATTATATTGTTGGTTTAGTGATTATAATGATGCATTAGTGGTGGGTAATTAGTAGGAACTTCATTGGGTGCAAGAAGCAAAAACTTCCGATTCTACCCCTGTTTTATTCTGCCATTTTAAGGCCAGTTTTTAATGAACTAATGGCTTGAACTGGATGCTTATATGATGTATTAGAGGTGTGGAAAATTTCATTGAAAAATAATGAGGTTTGAATGGGCAAATGAATTTTTTTTAGAAACCAGCAAATCTGGAAAACTGATTCGAGTATGCTCTGACCAGCAGTAGTATTTTAGCTATAACTCTGTCCTCGGATGTCGAAATCATGTGCCGTCGGTGGCGTTTGAAACTAGACATTCCTAGCTTTAATTTGGTATAAAATGCACGTTCTAATTCTTTGTGAGAAAGCCGAACCAAATGTTTTAAGTTAGCTGTCCTGTTGCTCTGTTCGTCTGGAATGAAGTGGTCAGGCAGCAACTTGATGCCCGAATTTGAACCAGTTGGGTGCCGAATTTGGGAACGATTTCTTCTGTGATATTTTAACTCTATGAATGCATTTTCCAACGGCGTAAGCCATGCTTGATTTCGAGCTATAATGACTGAGTTGTGACTGAAGCAAGTGGACTGCTCTGTTTTGGAAAACCCTAATCTTTGGACTGGTTTGGAACAAAATCTTGGAGTGAACTTGTTAGTTGATGTTCTTGATATTAAACACTTACCAAAGGTATCATGGGTATATCTTAGACCCTTATTTCACAAATGAACCATGGTTGGATAACTTTCTTGGTTAAACGATTGGAATTTTGGAAAAAATGAAAGTCAAAGGCAGTTTGCCTTAGGATTTTTCTTGAACTTTGGTAGGCTAATTAACTACCTTGCCGAAGGTATTTTTCCCCGAAATTCTATAGAGGGATACTTTCCATATAGTATTGAAATACTGCCAATTTTGGTACCAATTCGAGTTCGTTTCGATACCCAATTAAATTACTAAAGTTAGAGGTTCAAATCTGGAAAATTCTCATCCAGTCTTGAATTTGCTCAACTTTGAACTACCGTATCTCGGTACTCGAAACTCCGATTCTTGATCCGCTTGTTTTGTCATACACCTCACTTGCAACACTAATTGAGCTGAAAATTTCAGAGGCCGGTTTGCAACGTGTGAATCGTGCCGAATTTTCAAAGTTGGCCGAAATCCAACTTAATTCTGCCATGAAAACCGACCCTGCGTCTTCAAGCTCATTTTTGACCACTTTTCACTTCGATTCATGGAAAAGTGTTTTCTAGGAACTTATAGTACTCTCTAACAGGTTTCCAACGGTATAAAGTTTTCCAATTCTCGACTTATACCGAGCGAGTTATGATTTTTCAAAGATTCATCATAAAACTGAAAAATTTTCCAATTCCAAAGAGATAGAGTTTTTCAAAAACTCTTTGTTCTTTTGATATTCTTAAACGTTTTGCTTACCATTTTCAAGATAAAAACTCAAATATTATTGTACATAATAAAAGGCAAGTTGAACCTCGATTTACGTGTAATTGAGGTTCCTTTTGTGAAATAATCCATAGTACAATCTTCTTGATAAGTGGGTTAATTGTATGATTATTCGCTATTAAATTGCCAGGCGCGCAAGGAGACCTTCAAGAGGATCTCACCGCGGACACTTGAACTCCCAGAAAATAATTCTTATTGAATTGCTCGGTGAGTGTCAAGTGTGTGAATTTTGATACTTGCGTAATTGTGGTATTTGTTGAAAGTTTTAAAAATAAGGGCGGGTGCGTACTTTATCGCACTCGTTCTAATTTCAAATGAATGAATGGAATGTATTGAATGAATGAATGAAATGCAATGTTATGTCATGAATGCTTGTGTCGTTGGAGTGAACCTCCTCGACCTTCAAATGAATGGGGGACGCCCAAACTCATAGGCCGTCCTTAGACTCGAGCCAGTAATGGGCTTGGTCGGGGATTGGGACGAGCCATGAGATTCAAATAAGCTCGACCTAATAAGAGGTCTTGCTTGGCATACTCGTTGAGTATCGCCCAATATTGGCCATTGTGGGCCCTTGGGGTGTACGGTGGACGGAGAGAAGTAAGTGGTGATCTACGGAAATAGAAATACCGACCCGGTTGACAGGAGGGTCAATGCGGGAAGGTATACGAACGACAACGGTAGATCGAGTGGAACTTAGCTCCTGAGAGCTACTATATCCTTGAATTGTTTCTGATTACTTTTCCTGTTTGATCGATTGATTATTGAAAAGACACGGCTTTATTTATTAAATCTGGGATTGTTATTTGACTAAGTGCTTGCATGTGTGTTCTTGGCCTCACGAGCGTTAGCTCACCCTATAGTTTTGTTTTCCTTAACAGGACCGACTTTTGGAGAAACATGGAGAAACCATCCGTTGTAATTTTGTTAAGACTCCTGTTATAAATTTTGACTAGGCCCTGGTTTGGGTTGTACTTTTGGAAATTGTAAACTTGAAAAGTTTGGACCCTGATGTGTACTTTGAATTTAAGTCGTTTCATGATTACCCGATGTACTGGTTATACATTAAGTGACTTCTTAAGCTTGAACGCTTCCGCATTATTGTATTCATGTCACTCTCATCGAAGTGTTTAGTTCGGTTTGAAATTGAATGGAATTGCTTGAGTCCTGGCGTGAGCTGGGCAGGCGTCCGCGGATACCCTTTGGTCCGCCTTAGGGAGATGTGGGGCGTCACAGTTGGTATCAGAGCACTAGGTTAGAGGTCTATATGCGAGACATATTAGATACTCTACCTTTAAGACTCGATATGGGATGACTTAATCCTACCCTAAGTGATACTTGAGGCGAGCTAGCAACTAAGTTAGTCCTACCTCAGGTGACGAATGGGATGAACCAACGATTAAGATAGACATGCATTGCAGGATTTTGGATCTGAGTAGTGCTTTAAGTTTCTAACCTGAAAAATATTATTATTGTTATTATTTTGCAGGGATGGCTGATGGAAACGGAGCCCCGGCAGCTAACGGGAATGGCCATGCGAATGGTCATTACGAGCCTCTTAGGACTATCTTCTACCGAGCTCTGGCAGGAGGAGATCGAGTTCGCTACTCACCTTACGATAGATACCCTCGATGTTCGTGTAGGTTGACTTTCGCCTACCTGAACCACTTGGTGCTTGCTTTGGACGACGAGCGTCGTCAGTTGGTGGATGCTAACCGCGATCTACAGGCTGAGGTAGACGCGCTTAGGCAGATGGTTAGCGCTCAGGGTGAGCGGATTGCCGAGCTTGAGGAGGTGCTAGAGGGTGAGGTAGCCACATCTGCAGTGGTTAACCAGGAGCTTCGGGATACTAGGGCTCGACTTACTAGGCTAGGACGGGATGTCCGTACTCGGGCTTTCGAGATTCTGGCTGATGCGACTAGTTTGGTTGAGGACGCTGCTGAGGTGATTCCTGAGGAGGAGGAGGATCCCGAGGAGGAGGTTCCTCCTGATAGCCCTGCTATGGACTAGGATCTTGGTCGTTGACCCTTTTGACTTTTGACTGGTACAGTTAGGACTAGTTAGGGTGACGCGAGTGCTGAGGCCATTGTATTTTGCATGCTTGTGTGGCCTACTTTTGGGCACTTGTTCTTACTTTAGTCTTCTGTGACTAAAAGTATACTTTTGAGCACCTGTGTGCTATATTTTGTGAATTGTCCCTAACTTGCTAATTGTACAAACTTGACATGCTTATGAATGTAAATTATTGTTAATTTCAATGCTTTCTTGGTTAGTTCTAAATTCGATATAATTCTTGTTTTCTTCTTAAATTAATTTATTTCTTTGCACTAGGCACATTTAGGCTAATGGAAGGACTAAGAAGTGGTCGAGGCCGTGGGCGAGCGTCTAGACAGGCCCAACCTCAGGGGGATGACCAGGGATCGGCAACTGGACCGACCCAGGGACAGGAAAACGTTGAGGGTAACCAAGTGGCTACTGCCATCAATAGGATGACTGATATCCTAGAACGTCTAGCGGAAAGACAGGGTCCTGGACCATTTAACCAACCTGGGGGCCAGGATAGAGGAGAGGATAGAGCTCTGGAAAGATTCCTAAAGTTTAACCCGCCTAAGTTTATGGGTGAACCTGACCCCGAGATAGCGGAGAATTGGTTAGAAAGGATGACCAACATATTCGCCGCTCTAGACTACACTGAGGATAGGCGAGTGAACTTTGCTGCTTTTCAATTTGAGGGAATAGCCCGTTCTTGGTGGGATTTAATAAAAGGAAAATGGGAAAGGGCTCGAACCCCTTGGACTTGGGAGAATTTCGCAAGGGAGTTTAATGAAAAGTTTCTTCCGCCCTTAATTCAAGAAAAAAGGGAGGACGAATTTATTAAGTTGAAACAAGGAACCCTTACAGTAGCAGAGTATGAAGGGAAGTTCACTAAACTTTCCAAATATGCTCCTGAGTTAGTAGTCGATGAACGGAGGAGGATTAGAAGGTTCATACAGGGACTTAATGTGGAACTTCAGGAGGGCTTGGCTGCGGCCCAAATCTCTACTTTTACTGAGGCTTTAGAGAAAGCGCAAAGGGTTGAGAATGCAAGATCTCAAGTGAGGGATTTCCACAATAGAAAAAGGAATTTCCCTAGTCGCACTTCTGGGCAGACCAGTAAGTTTGTACACTCTTCTAAAAAGGGAAGAGGGGAAGGAGGAACGAGAACTGCTGGAGCTTCGAGGGGAGCTCTATCTAGGGGAGGTCGTAGCGGGACGACTCAAGCTAGGGGAGTACCATCTGTAGGATCGACTGTGACCCCTCAAGTTACTTGTGGGTATTGTGGTAAATCCAACCACTCTGAGAATGACTGCTGGAGAAAGCTGGGAAAATGCTTGCTGTGTGGGAGCACTGAGCATCAAATCGCGAATTGTCCGAAATCGTTGAAGACAGGGGGAAGCCTGCAGAGGCCTGAAAAATCAACCTCTAAGCAGACCAGTGCCGGAGGGAGTCGACCGAAAGTACCGGCTAGGGTCTACGCATTGGACTATCCACAAGCTCCAGATGCGACCGAAGTGGTCGAAGGTACAATTCCAATCTTTCACCGCCTAGCTAGGGTTTTAATTGATCCGGGTGCAACGCACTCTTTTGTAAACCCTGATTTCATGAGTGGAATAGACTTGAAGCCCATTAAGTTACCATATGACTTGGAGGTTAAAACACCCACTGGGGACAAAAGTCTAATTGCTAATATGGTGTATAAGAATAGTGAAATTTGCGTGAGGGAAAGAAAATTGCTGGCCGATTTGATAGGCTTAGCGATTAAAGGATATGATGTGATCCTAGGGATGGATTGGTTAGCCCGATATAATGCTCAGTTAAATTGTAGGACGAAAATTGTAGAATTATGTATTCCAGGGGAAGCAACCCTGAAATTGGATGTGAGGGGTAAGTTAGCCTCGTCTGCACTTATTTCGGGAATTCGGGCTAGAAAATTGTTAAGTAAAGGAGCTCAAGGGTATTTGGCTTTTCTTATTAATACCCCTAGCGATAAGGTGAATCTGGAGGACACACCGGTAGTAAAAGAATTTTCTGATGTGTTTCCTGAAGAATTGGAGTCTCTACCCCCGGAACGGGAAATAGCTTTTAAAATTGATTTAACTCCGGGAACAGCACCTATATCAAGGACACCATACAGGATGGCTCCGGCTGAGTTGAAGGAGTTGAAGTTACAATTACAGGATTTGTTGGAACGGGGTTTTATTCGAGAGAGTGATTCCCCGTGGGGAGCCCCAGTTTTGTTTGTAAAGAAGAAAGATGGGAGTTTGAGGTTATGTATAGATTATCGAGGCTTAAATGATGCTACGGTTAAGAATAAATACCCACTACCCCACATTGATGAACTGTTTGACCAACTGCAAGGGGCGGTAGTATTTTCAAAGTTGGATCTAAGGCAAGGTTACTATCAATTGAGGATTTTGGAGAAGGACATACCTAAGACTGCTTTTAACTCGAGGTATGGGCACTTCGAGTTTGCAGTAATGCCTTTTGGGTTAACCAATGCACCTGCCGCTTTCATGGATTTAATGCATAGGGTTTTTAAGCCTTACTTGGATCAATTTGTGGTGATCTTCATTGATGACATTTTGGTGTATTCTAAGAATGTGAAAGATCATGAGAAACATTTGAGAATGGTTTTACAAATCTTGAGGGAACATCAGCTATATGCTAAGTTTAGCAAGTGTGAATTCTGGCTAAAGGAAGTGACTTTCCTAGGGCATATAATTTCTAAGAATGGGATTAAAGTGGATCCAGCTAAAGTGGATGCTGTTTCGAAGTGGAAACGACCGGAAAACCCAACGGAAGTTCGGAGTTTTATAGGACTGGCAGGGTATTACCGGAGATTCATCCAGGATTTTTCGAAAATTGCTGGACCTATGACTGAGTTGACCAAGAAAAATGGAAAATTTATTTGGAGTTCTAAGTGTGAAGGAAGTTTTCAGGAGTTGAAAAGACGGTTAACTAGAGCGCCTGTTCTAGCTCTACCAAATGGACATGATAGTTTTGTGGTTTACACCGATGCATCTAAGGAAGGTTTGGGATGTGTTTTGATGCAAAATGATAAAGTGATAGCTTATGCCTCTAGAAAATTGAAACCGCATGAAGGAAATTATCCGACCCATGATTTGGAGTTAGCGGCTGTGGTCTTTGCTTTGAAGAAATGGAGACATTATTTGTACGGAGTAAAATTTGAGGTTTTTACAGATCACAAAAGCCTTAAGTACTTATTTTCTAAGAAGGAGCTGAATTTGAGGCAACGTAGATGGATGGAATTTCTGGAAGATTATGATTGTACGATTAAGTACCATCCTGGAAAGGCCAATGTAGTGGCCGATGCTTTGAGCCGTCAGGTACAAATGGCTGGATTGATGGTTAAGGAATTTCGATTGTTGGAGGAAGTTAGTTATTGGAATCCTCGATTAGAACCAAGGGAAGTGATTTTGGGGAATATTGTGATAACCTCCACTCTATTGGAACGTATTAAGGAATCTCAGGAAAAGGATCCTGAAATGCAGAAGTTGGTGGAGAGAGTCAAGATAGGAGACCAGACCGATTTCACTTTGGGATCAGATGGAATATTGAGGTTTCGAAATCGGGTGGTTATGCCAAAGGATGAAGGGCTTAGAAAAGAAATTTTGGAAGAGGCACACCGATCAAAGTTTACAGTACATCCAGGAGGGAATAAAATGTACCAAGACTTGAAGAGTCTATATTGGTGGAAAAATATGAAGAAGGAAATTGCCCAATTTGTTCAGACATGCTTGGTTTGTCAACAGGTTAAAGCCGAACATCAGAAACCATCTGGGCTTTTGCAACCTCTAGAAATACCTGAGTGGAAATGGGAAAATATTACCATGGATTTTGTATCAGGCTTACCAAGGACACAGAGAGGCCATGATGCCATTTGGGTGATAGTAGATAGATTGACTAAATCGGCTCATTTTCTGCCGATTAATATGAAATATCCATTGGAGAAGTTGGCCAGATTGTACTTGGATGAGATCATCAGATTACATGGTATACCTGTGAGTATTGTGTCGGATAGGGATCCAAGATTTGTTTCGAGGTTTTGGCAAAAGATGCAAGAAGTGTTGGGGACTAAGTTGAACTTTAGTACCACCTATCATCCCCAGACTGATGGACAATCTGAAAGAACAATTCAAACTCTTGAGGACATGTTGAGGACTTGTGTACTGGATTTTGGAGAGAATTGGAGTAAGTTTTTGACTTTAGTGGAATTTGCCTATAACAATAGTTTCCACTCTTCTATTCAAATGGCTCCGTATGAGGCACTGTATGGTCGGAAGTGTAGATCCCCAATTTGTTGGGATGAAGTAGGTGAACGGAAAATCTTAGACACGACTACTGTATCATGGATTGAGGAGGCTAATGAAAAGGTGAAATTGGTACGGCAAAGAATTCAAACCGCTCAGAGTAGACAAAAAAGTTATGCCGACAATCGGAGGAAGGATTTGGAGTTCACTGTTGGAGATATGGTATTTCTCAAGATTACGCCTTTAAAAGCAAGTTTGATGTCCGGAAAAGGGAAGAAACTACAACCAAGGTTTGTAGGGCCTTATAAGATTATTCAGAGAGTTGGGAATGTAGCCTATAAGCTGGAATTGCCACCGAGTTTATCTCGTATTCATAACGTGTTTCATGTGTCCATGCTTAAGAAGTATCATCCAGACCCCTCTCATGTTTTACAACCGGAGAATATTGAGATTGATGAAACCCTGACCTATGAGGAGAGACCGGTAAAACTTCTGGATCGAAAAGTGAAGGAATTAAGGAACAAACAGATACCACTAGTGAAAGTTCTATGGAAGAACCATGGAGTAGAGGAAGCAACATGGGAAGTTGAAGAGACAATCAGAGAGAAGTATCCAAACTTGTTCATCAACCAAGGTAAATTTCGAGGACGAAATTTTCTTAAGGGGGAGAGGATGTGAAGACTCGAAAAAAAAAAACTATTATTTTATGCCTGATTTATGGCTTAATAAATTATTTAATTGGGTTTTATTTCCAAGGAATATTTTCTAGTCTTATTAGACCTAAATACATGGTAATGTAACTTCGTTATATTTTTAAAATGATTCGTTTCAAAAATTAATTTCCTAGAGCGCGTTTAGTAAAAATAGTGAATAGTACTTGGAGATTTTATCCGCGTAGTAGCACAATAAGCTTGGAATATTGGAGACTTGTACTATGGTCCTAAAATAGGTAATCTTATGAATAAATATTCAAGTGAGAGTTAATAGTGCAATCGTTATAAGAATTTTTCGAAAGTTTCGCGTTATAGCGGTAAAATTGACGGTACGCGTTTTCACACGTGCGACTTCATTTGAGGGACTTTAGACCCTTATTTCGGGACAATTAAGAGTGAATAATATTTACATGAATATATATGCATTGGAGGTTTAGTGCACTAGCGAACCAAACGCGCGAGAAAAATCGAGTCCAAACGCATCCTAATTGCACTATTTCAAGTTGACTTTGAGATGGGTTTTGCACCACACAATGAATCTTACTTAGGAAGCCACAATTGAACCAACACCTTCTCTCTCCTCACTTCATTTGGCCGTGCAACAAGAAAGGAGAAGAGCTCTCCATTTGTCTTCATTTTTCATCTTCAATCCATGCACCAAAATTCATCCAAATCACACCAAACTTGGAGACCACTTAGCAAACCACTTGGAGGCTATTTCTAGCTAAGGAAGAGGGGAGCTTTCACGGTTTCTTGGAGCTTCAAGAGGGCCGAAAATTCTGACCTTGCAAACCAAAGGAGTAGGTAATGATCAACCCATGGATTCTTATCTTTTGGAGATTATATGGCAAGATTAAGCTCATGCATGCACTTAGTTACTTGATTATGGTGTAAAAATGTGATTGTGGACTCTTGGAATTCCTACACTTGGGTTGTTGTTGCTGATGTGATAATTAATGGTGATTATATTGTTGGTTTAGTGATTATAATGATGCATTAGTGGTGGGTAATTAGTAGGAACTTCATTGGGTGCAAGAAGCAAAAACTTCCGATTCTACCCCTGTTTTATTCGGCCATTTTAAGGCCAGTTTTTAATGAACTAATGGCTTGAACTGGATGCTTATATGATGTATTAGAGGTGTGGAAAATTTCAATGAAAAATAATGAGGTTTGAATGGGCAAATGAATTTTTTTTAGAAACCAGCAAATCTGGAAAACTGATTCGCGTATGCTCTGACCAGCAGTAGTATTTTAGCTATAACTCTGTCCTCGGATGTCGAAATCATGTGCCGTTGGTGGCGTTTGAAACTAGACATTCCTAGCTTTAATTTGGTATAAAATGCACGTTCTGATTCTTTGTGAGCAAGCCGAATCAAATGTTTTAAGTTCGCTGTCCTGTTGCTCTGTTCGTCTGGAATGAAGTGGTCAGGCAGCAACTTGATGCCCGAATTTGAACCAGTTGGGTGCCGAATTTGGAAACGATTTCTTCTGTGATATTTTAACTCTATGAATGCATTTTCCAACGGCGTAAGCCATGCTTGATTTCGAGCTATAATGACTGAGTTGTGACTGAAGCAAGTGGACTGCTCTGTTTTGGAAAACCCTAATCTTTGGACTGGTTTGGAACAAAATCTTGGAGTGAACTTGTTAGTTGATGTTCTTGATATTAAACACTTACCAAAGGTATCATGGGTATATCTTAGACCCTTATTTCACAAATGAACCATGGTTGGATAACTTTCTTGGTTAAACGATTGGAATTTTGGAAAAAATGAAAGTCAAAGGCAGTTTGCCTTAGGATTTTTCTTGAACTTTGGTTGGCTAATTAACTACCTTGCCGAAGGTATTTTTCCCCGAAATTCTATAGAGGGATACTTTCCATATAGTATTGAAATACTGCCAATTTTGGTACCAATTCGAGTTCGTTTCGATACCCAATTAAATTACTAAAGTTAGAGGTTCAAATCTGGAAAATTCTCATCCAGTCTTGAATTTGCTCAACTTTGAACTACTGTATCTCGGTACTTGAAACTCCGATTCTTGATCCGCTTGTTTTGTCATACACCTCACTTGCAACACTAATTGAGCTGAAAATTTCAGAGGCCGGTTTGCAACGTGTGAATCGTGCCGAATTTTCAAAGTTGGCCGAAATCCAACTTAATTCTGCCATGAAAACCGACCCTGCGTCTTCAAGCTCATTTTTGACCACTTTTCACTTCGATTCATGGAAAAGTGTCTTCTAGGAACTTATAGTACTCTCTAACAGGTTTCCAACGGTATAAAGTTTTCCAATTCTCGACTTATACCGAGCGAGTTATGATTTTTCAAAGATTCATCATAAAACTGAAAAATTTTCCAATTCCAAAGAGATAGAGTTTTTCAAAAACTCTTTGTTCTTTTGATATTCTTAAACGTTTTGCTTACCATTTTCAAGATAAAAACTCAAATATTATTGTACATAATAAAAGGCAAGTTGAACCTCGATTTACGTGTAATTGAGGTTCCTTTTGTGAAATAATCCTTAGATTGTACTAATGTACAATCTTCTTGATAAGTGGGTTAATTGTATGATTATTCGCTATTAAATTGCCAGGCGCGCAAGGAGACCTTCAAGAGGATCTCACCGCGGACACTTGAACTCCCAGAAAATAATTCTTATTGAATTGCTCGGTGAGTGTCAAGTGTGTGAATTTTGATACTTGCGTAATTGTGGTATTTGTTGAAAGTTTAAAAAATAAGGGCGGGTGCGTACTTTATCGCACTCGTTCTAATTTCAAATGAATGAATGGAATGTATTGAATGAATGAATGAAATGCAATGTTATGTCATGAATGCTTGTGTCGTTGGAGTGAACCTCCTCGACCTTCAAATGAATGGGGGACGCCCAAACTCATAGGCCGTCCTTAGACTCGAGCCAGTAATGGGCTTGGTCGGGAATTGGGACGAGCCATGAGATTCAAATAAGCTCGACCTAATAAGAGGTCTTGCTTGGCATACTCGTTGAGTATCGCCCAATATTGGCCATTGTGGGCCCTTGGGGTGTACGGTGGACGGAGGGAAGTAAGTGGTGATCTACGGAAATAGAAATACCGACCCGGTTGACAGGAGGGTCAATGCGGGAAGGTATACGAACGACAACGGCAGATCGAGTGGAACTTAGCTCCTGAGAGCTACTATATCCTTGAATTGTTTCTGATTACTTTTCCTGTTTGATCGATTGATTATTGAAAAGACACGGCTTTATTTATTAAATCTGGGATTGTTATTTGACTAAGTGCTTGCATGTGTGTTCTTGGCCTCACGAGCGTTAGCTCACCCTATAGTTTTGTTTTCCTTAACAGGACCGACTTTTGGAGAAACATGGAGAAACCATCCGTTGTAATTTTGTTAAGACTCCTGTTATAAATTTTGACTAGGCCCTGGTTTGGGTTGTACTTTTGGAAATTGTAAACTTGAAAAGTTTGGACCCTGATGTGTACTTTGAATTTAAGTCGTTTCATGATTACCCGATGTACTGGTTATACATTAAGTGACTTCTTAAGCTTGAACGCTTCCGCATTATTGTATTCATGTCACTCTCATCGAAGTGTTTAGTTCGGTTTGAAATTGAATGGAATTGCTTGAGTCCTGGCGTGAGCTGGGCAGGCGTCCGCGGATACCCTTTGGTCCGCCTTAGGGAGATGTGGGGCGTCACAGAAGGGCAGGGCCCAATTCAACCAAAAGGCTTACAGCATGCACAAGTAACGTTTCAATCCTTGAAATCATTGAAAATTTCACATTCCTTTAGGTCGAGTACGATAAAGTACACACTCACCTAGAAAACTCATTTTGGAAATCCATGAAAGCACTTAACACATTATCAAACAATAACACAAGCCATGAAGTCAAGGAAAATATAGCAAACAAGGAACACTCACCTATGTACGCAAAACAACGTGCAAAATATCCTTCCGGATATTACCCTCAGTCACGGAGAAAACCTAAGATTAAACAAGAAAGAATATTACAGTTCATCTAGCACAAATAATTAGGCGAAATCGAAGAAACCCGACAAATGATGAGTAGAACGTATAAAAATGACTTTAAAGTGAAACTAAGGCATTTGGACCTGTGGACAGAAATAACTAGGGTTTCATAAACCAAACGTAGAACTAAACTCAAAAGGGTTATAAATTTCCAACAGAAAACACTTGAACCAAAGACAGGTCGGAATCCAACTAGATAGGCGAAGAAATATTGTTTTCGGGATCGTTTATGTAGTTCAAAATCAACTCATATTCAAGTAGCTAGAATTGCCTAAATGTCTTGATGAAAATCATGTGAAAAGGAGGACAAAAATACCTTAATTTCATACTTAAAATCTCACTTAAAAGTAGTTCATTTGTTGCCGAGAAAACCCTAACTCATCTGATGCGATTGAGCACGAGACCCAAAGTGTACAAGTAGACCCTGTGAAGGTGCCCCTAGGCCCGGTGACACGAGCACGAGCTAAGAGATTCAAGGAGTCCCTCCAAGCCTTGGTACGTGCCATCCAAATCCAAGAGAAACGTGCCATTGAAGGAATTGAGTTGGAATATCCTTGCACGACTACCAAAATGCTGCTTACAATTGAAGATGCAAGTGTTCAAGCTCCAAATAGCGGGTTAAGCTGCGGTTAAGTACCCGAGGCCTATGATCTATAGTTAGTTGGGCTAGCTTTCGGTCAAGTGAAGGCCCAAGGGGCTGGCCGAACTTTCCTTGTTATTTTTCCAGTTATTAGGTCTTAGTTACGGCTATTAATAGCCTCAAGCCGCATGTTACATTCAGTTTTTGAGAGTATTGAATAAAATTTCCAGAATTTCGTCCATTCCTTGTGGCAAATTCCCTTAGCTTGTGAAAGCTAAGTTGAACATCCTAGAGTTGATCCTAGGCTGTTCTTGACTTATCAATCAAGCACACATACTTGATTGTGGCGTCCTCTACCGTTAAATCTGTTCTTGAGTGGTCCAAGTTCAGATTCAACTCCATCAAATCTTCATCGTGTTCCTCTAGATCCGAAGTAGCTTCCGCGTCTCGCATCAGCTGGCATCAGAGCTGGTTAGAGGTATCACGAATATCCCTTTTTATTGTTTTTAGATCTGTTTTAGTCTTCTAAATTCGTAGCTCAAGTGCTCGGGTTTGTCAAGTCCTAAATCTGTCTTGGTTGTTTCCTTGTCAGAAATCTGTCTTTGTTGTTTAGTTGTTGTCCGAAATTTTCTGTCCAGTTTTGTCTTGTGTTTATGTTCTGTTTAAATCCAAAAAAAAAATCTATTGTGATGCATACCTTATTGTCATTCCCTTGAGTCGTTGCTGGAATTAATTTGTTGGGATGCCGAATCTGTTTGCACTTGTTTCTTGAACCTTTGTGTTGTTGCTTTGCAAAACTCGAACATCAAAACCTTATTGGGGAAGTCTTGAGCTTCTTGGATCAAAGAGGTTAATCTTGGCAGTCTTGAAACCTGAAATAAACCTTCAACCGTGTTCTTGTTTTCATGGAACTTTGATCTTGAAACCAAATCTGTCCAAGTTGTTTACGTTAATTGCTGTGAAATTGTGGTCTAAACTAGCTGGCTATTGTGTGAAAACACCCCAACAGAAGTCAAAAAAAAAAAAAATTTTTCAAGAAAGACGGCTCTAGTTTCCAACTCTTGACCAGCCTTCAAGTTTTACCAAATCTGAACAACCTCCAATTCTTGACCAGCCTTCAAGTTTTACCAAATCTGATTCAAACTTGGACTTCCAAATCTGAACAGCCCTAGTCTTGGTCAGCCTTCAAGCCACCAAATCTGAGTCAAACTTGGACTTCCAAATCTGAACAGCCCTAGTCTTGGTCAGCCTTCAAGCCACCAAATCTGAGTCAAACTTGGACTTCCAAATCTGAACAACCTCCAATTCTTGACAGCCTACAAGTTTACCAAATTTGGTGCAAAATCTGACTTCCAAATCTGACCAGCCCCAAAATTTCGAATTTGAACCACTTGGGACTCCCAAATCTGACCAAACTCCAAGGTTTCCAATCCTTGGCAACCCCAAGTGTCCAAATCAGATCACACTTTCCAATTCCGAATCTTGAATTCTTGAATGTTCCTAAAACCGTTGGAGCAATTGTGACACCCGATTGGGCTGAGTTTTAGGTAGTAGAGTGCCCATTATTTGAGCAGCCTAAGGCTACCCAAAATACTCCAAAACCCTTACCAAAAGGCCACGGACCAGCAGCTCAACAAATTCCAGAAAATTGGGTTTCAGGTAGAGTTTTCTAGTATTTTCAAAATTTCAGCATTCAAGTTAATTGTCTTACTTTCTTTTGAGTCGTTAGTTATTGTCCAGCTATATTCTGAGTCTTGAGTCGTGTCTGGGTCTTCAGTCATTCAACTCCATTTTATTGCTACTAGCTTGTGTGTCACCTGTTGACTAGTCAAGAACGTACATTGTGGTGACGCCTAGTTTGTTCAACTCAAGCAACTAGCAAGCCAAGGAATTGCTTGGTAAGATTATTAGAGAGTGATACACTTGAGTGAAACACGAGTGTGAGTGACCTAAACATCGTATTAAAAAAAGAAAAAGAGAGAGGAACTCGTTTTGTTTATTTGTTTTGCAGGTGGACTAAAATATGTCTAGTGGAGTTGGTGAACAAACCATGGACATCAAACTACAGTTGGAAGCCATGATGAGGGAGTTCAAACGATTGCTTAAGAATGAAATTGAGCCATTGCATGATCGAATTGATCAGTTGGAGAACTCGAAACCTCCACCTACCCCGAGTAAGGGCAAAGAATCGGCATACTCAAACGATGAAGAGGAAGCATTTGAGGGAAGGTACCAAAATGATCAAAGGTTCCAACGTCGAGGAGACGACACCATTAAAGGTGTCAAACTCAAGATCCCCTCATTCCAAGGCAAGTCGGACCCCGAGGCGTACTTGGAATGGGAACGAAAAATTGAGTTAGTCTATGAATGCCACACCTATACGGAGGAGCAAAAGGTGAAGCTAGCAGCCGTAGAATTCACTGACTACGCCTCCATTTGGTGGGACCAACTTAGACTAAGTCGAAGGAGAAATCGTGAGAGACCTGTGGAAACTTGGGAGGAAATGAGGAGTCTGATGAGAAAAAGGTTCGTTCCGAGCTACTATAGTCGAGATCTACACCGTCGGCTACAAGCTCTCAACCAAGGGTCCATGTCAGTTGAGGATTATTACAAGGAGATGGAAATGGCCATCATGAAGGCGGATTTGCGTGAAGATGGAGAGGCCACTATGGCTCATTTTCTACATGGATTGAGGCCCGAGATTGCCGAAGTAGTGGAACTCCAACACTACCTCGACATGAATGAAATGCTCGAGAAAGCGGTTACAATTGAACGACGCCTCAAGAGGAGGGGTACTGCGCGACAAAGCACTACTTATCAAGCTGGAAATTGGCGCACTTCTCAACCAAAGAGGGAGGAGAAGGCCGCAGCTCCTTCTTACCCTCCAAGGCCGAATGGCCTCCCTTCCAAGGCAACGCCCAAGCCTGACTTTAACGCTAATAATGCAGCTTCCAAACCACGTGGTCGAGACACCAAGTGCTTTAAGTGTCAAGGATTTGGCCACATCGCTTCTCAATGCCCCAGCCAAAGGACCATGCTGATGTTGCCAAATGGGGAAATTGTATCAGATGAGGAAGAGGAGTACGAGGGGATACCGCCTCTAGAAGAGGAAGAGAATGAATCGAGTGAGGAGATACCTACGCATGAGGAGATTGGATGCCTAGTGGTTCGAAAGGTCCTCACTACCCGCGCCAAAGAGGAGGAAATGGAGGTACAACGGGACAACCTTTTCTACACAAGGTGTCATATCAAGGATAAGGTGTGTAGTGTTGTTATTGATAGTGGGAGTTGTGCCAATGTCGCTAGTCTACTCATGGTAGAAATGCTAGGGCTCCAAGTTATCAAACATCCAAGACCTTATCGCCTTCAATGGTTGAACAATGAAGGGGAAATACGTGTGTTTAGACAAGTGAAAGTGCCATTCCGAATTGGCAAGTATGAAGACGAGATTACTTGTGATGTCGTGCCAATGCAAGCAAGTCACCTCATTCTTGGACGGCCTTGGCAATATGATCGCGATGTCGAATTCAAGGGAAGAGCTAATAAATATGTCTTTACTCATTGCAATAGAAAGGTGACACTTGTACCCCTCACCCCAAAACAAGTGTATGAAGATCAAATGAGGCTGCAAAAGGAGTATGAGCTAGAACTTGAGAGGAAAAAGCGAGAGAAAAGTGAGGAAGAAAAAGGAGAGAGTAGGGCCGAACCCCTAGGGAAGAAAAAGGCAACAAGTGGGTCGGCTATGAGAGAAGAAAATAAGGGGAAGCTAAGCTTGCTAGCAAAAGCCAAAGATGTAAGGCGAGCTTTGTCTTCCAACCAACTCTTACTTATGCTCGTGTGCAAAGAAGAGTTGGTCACTTCATTCATACCCACTGACTCCTTGCCTTCTACTATTTTACCTCTCTTGCAGGAATTTGAGGACATATTTCCTGAGGATGTACCTGATGGACTACCACCACTAAGGGGAATCGAGCACCAAATTGATCTCATTCCTGGAGCACCATTGCCTAACAAACCAGCCTATAGAATGGGTCCTGAGGAAACAAAGGAATTGCAAAGGCAAGTGGAGGAATTGTTGAGGAAAGGTTGGGCTAGAGAAAGTCTAAGTCCATGCGCTGTACCAGTGATTCTCGTGCCAAAGAAAGATGGAGCGTGGAGAATGTGCACCGACTGTCGAGCAGTCAATGCAATCACGGTAAAAAATCGTCACCCTATCCCTAGGTTAGATGATATGTTAGATGAATTGCATGGTGCCATTATATTTACTAAAATTGATTTGAAAAGTGGTTACCACCAAATAAGAATGAAAGAGGGAGATGAGTGGAAAACCGCTTTCAAAACTAAACATGGTCTATATGAGTGGTTAGTAATGCCATTTGGTTTAACTAATGCACCTAGTACCTTCATGCGTTTAATAAACCATGTTTTGAGACCTTTTCTTGGGAAATTTGTAGTGGTTTACTTTGATGATATTCTGATTTATAGCAGAAGCTTAGAGGAACACCTTGAGCACCTCAAAGCCATCTTTGAAGTACTTCGAAGGGAAAGGCTATATGCCAACCTTAAGAAGTGCACATTTTGTACTGATCGTGTTGTGTTTCTAGGATATGTTGTAAGTGCACAGGGCATTCATGTAGATGAAGAGAAGATTAAGTCCATCCAAGAGTGGCCAACACCTACCTCAGTAAGTGATGTGCGCAGCTTTCATGGATTAGCAAGCTTCTACCGTCGTTTTGTGAAGGATTTTAGCACCATCGCTGCACCTCTTACCGCAGTCATAAAGAAGAACGAGAAGTTCTTTTGGGGGGAAGCCCAAGATAAGGCTTTCCAATTGCTGAAACACAAACTCACACATGCACCACTCCTTGCAATACCTAACTTTGATCTCACTTTTGAAGTGGAATGTGATGCATCAGGTGTAGGAGTAGGAGCCGTACTCATGCAAGGAGGGAGACCGATTGCCTACTTTAGTGAGAAATTAAATGGCGCGGTCCTCAACTATTCAACTTATGACAAGGAGATGTTTGCCCTTGTACGTGCTTTGGAGACATGGCAACACTACCTACGTGCCCGGGAATTCGTCATCAAAACTGACCATGAGTCTCTCAAGCACCTAAAAGGACAACAAAAGCTGAGCAAACGACATGCCCGATGGGTAGCCTTCATTGAGTCTTTTCCATACGTCATCAAATACAAAACAGGTAAGTCTAATGTCGTAGCTGACGCTTTATCTCGTAGACACATTTTGCTCACTGCTTTAGATGCTAAACTCCTAGGCTTTGAACTCATGAAGGAGTTGTATAAGAATGACTTGGATTTTGCGAACGCTTATGCGAATTGGGGAAAATCTGACTTTGAAAAATTCTTCGTACATGATGGGTTCTTATTTTATCTTACCAAGTTGTGCATTCCTCGAGGGTCCATACGTAACTTACTTATTCAGGAGTCACATAGTGGTGGACTAATGGGACACTTTGGTGTCACCAAGACATTAGTTGTATTGCAGGAACACTTCCATTGGCCTCGCATGCGCAAGAACGTGGAGAGAATTGTTGAAAGATGTGGCGTGTGCCACAAAGCTAAGTCTCGGGTCAACCCAAACGGTTTGTATACTCCTTTACCCATACCTCACCAACCTTGGGTTGACATTTCCATGGATTTCGTGCTTGGGTTACCTCGTTCAAAGCGTGGCCATGACTCTATATTTGTTGTGGTAGATAGGTTCTCCAAAATGGCTCACTTTATTGCATGTCATAAGACGGATGATGCTTTACACATTGCTGATTTATTCTTTAAAGAGGTTGTTCATTTGCATGGCATACCTAGGACTATAGTATCTGATAGAGATGTCAAGTTTTTGAGCTATTTTTGGAAATCTTTATGGGGTCGGTTGGGAACCAAACTGTTGTTCTCTACCTCTAGTCATCCTCAAACGGACGGACAAACTGAGGTAGTCAATAGGACTTTATCCACACTCCTACGTGCAATCATAAAGAAAAATATCAAGTCATGGGAGGAGTGTCTACCTCATGTTGAGTTTGCATACAATAGGGCTGTGCATAGTGCTACACAATTCTCGCCTTTTGAAGTTGTGTATGGTTTGAACCCCTTAACTCCCTTAGATTTGTTGCCATTACCTTCTTCTGAGCATATGAACTTAGATGGCAAGAAGAAAGCTGAGTTCGTGAGATCATTACATGACAAGGTTCGTACCAATATCGAGAGGAGGACGGCCCAATATGTCCAACAAGCTAATAAGCACAGGCGCAAGCTTGTCTTTGAACCAGGTGATTGGGTCTGGTTACATTTGCGCAAGGAGAGATTTCCAAACCAACGGAAAAGCAAGCTGTCACCAAGAGGAGATGGGCCTTTTCAAGTCATTGAGCGCATTAACGACAATGCATACCGCTTAGATCTGCCTGGTGAGTACAATGTTAGTGCTACATTCAATGTTGCTGATCTAAACCCATTTATTGCAGGGGACGAGTACGATTTGAGGGCAAATCCTTTTCAAGAGGAGGGGAATGATGCGATTGAGCACGAGACCCAAAGTGTACAAGTAGACCCTGTGAAGGTGCCCCTAGGCCCGGTGACACGAGCACGAGCTAAGAGATTCAAGGAGTCCCTCCAAGCCTTGGTACGTGCCATCCAAATCCAAGAGAAACCGGCCATTGAAGGAATTGAGTTGGAATATCCTTGCACGACTACCAAAATGCTGCTTACAATTGAAGATGCAAGTGTTCAAGCTCCAAATAGCGGGCTAAGCTGCGGTTAAGTACCCGAGGCCTGTGATCTATAGTTAGTTGGGCTAGCTTTCGGTCAAGTGAAGGCCCAAGGGGCTGGCCGAACTTTCCTTGTTATTTTTCCAGTTATTAGGTCTTAGTTACGGCTATTAATAGCCTCAAGCCGCATGTTACATTCAGTTTTTGAGAGTATTGAATAAAATTTCCAGAATTTCGTCCATTCCTTGTGGCAAATTCCCTTAGCTTGTGAAAGCTAAGTTGAACATCCTAGAGTTGATCCTAGGCTGTTCTTGACTTATCAATCAAGCACACATACTTGATTGTGGCGTCCTCTACCGTTAAATCTGTTCTTCAGTGGTCCAAGTTCAGATTCAACTCCATCAAATCTTCATCGTGTTCCTCTAGATCCGAAGTAGCTTCCGCGTCTCGCATCATCATCCCTCTTTATGTTGGTAAGGAGTAAATAAACATTTGGAATTTCAAATTGAAGAGGTATCATGTTTTAAAATAGTAAAATGGCCATGATATTCACCAAGCGGAAGTATATGAGTTCAAATGAAAAATAGCTTCTCGAACACTCTTCGAGAGCACCAAAGTAGTTTTCCATGAAATACGCCCAACTTGACACAAAACACATTTCAAAAACCACTCTAACCTACTCACATTACAAGGAAATCAACGGACGACATGTCCTCTTAAATTTTTCGCTTTCACCCTACAATCCAAAACCCAACCTTACAAGAATCAAACACAATCATACATTCAGTTTATAAACGAGAAAACACGTTTAATTAAACCACAATACCCTTCAATCAAAGCTAATTAGAAGCTCAAAAGCCAGCCATTAGAAAACCCCCAAATTAAACCCTAAAAACCGGAATTTATCCCCTCAAGCGGAAATTTTCCGCAAACAACCGCAATTAATGTATAAAGGTTCCATTTAACACTATTTTAGTCCATCAATCCAAGACCAATCCATGACTATCATATAAAATCAGAAAAATTCCCAATAAATCGGAAAATGGTCCAACTTGACTTTGAACCATAAAATCATCCATAATATAGCATCTTTACCCTTTACAAACCACTAATTAACCAACTTTAGAACAAAAAGGGGGTTTCTTAACAACTCACCTTATGAGTTCAAGAAAGGTAAAAACTTAAGGCTTCTCCTCAAAAAATAACTCTACTATCACCTTTAACCCACCTTAGCTAGCACTTATACGGAGTGGTTTGAAAATCCAACGGTGAAATCTCAAGATTTGAGTGAAAATAGAAGTTGGAAAATAAGAGTTTTCTCCCTTCTCTCAAAGACACACGGCTGAGCTGAGGAACAAATGAAGATATTTTGGGCCAAAAGTAGGATAAGAAGGAAGGAAACAGCCGGTCAAACCTCATGACTAACTGTGACACGTCACAATCCGGCCGGATTCTTGGCCGGATTCAGGGCAGTATCAAAAACCATTTTTTTTCAAAACCCCAAAACAATCCGGCCAGCAATCCGGCTAAGAACTGGCCGGATTTGGCCCTTCAGCTTTTTCACAAAATTTCTCCTCTTTTCTGAGTTCGATTGCCGTGCTCAACCGCATTTCCAACACATACACATATATACATATCTCATACACAAATACGCGAAATAACAAATTGGTTAACAAATTTTCACTTAAAAGGGGGAATAAGAATAAACCAAAAGGCTGAGAAAATGCGAAAGGTTTAGGGTTCTCACACTCTCCCTCCCTTAAGAAATTTCGTCCTCAAAATTTTTCCATTAACGGAATCCATCAAAATCTGAAATAACCAATGGCTTGTATGTGAGGACTCGTAAAAACTATTATTTTTAAGCCTAATTTATGGCTTAATAAATTATTTAATTGGATTTTTACCACGAGGAATATTTTCTAGTCTTATTAGACCTAAATACATGGTAATATAACTTCGTTATATTTTTAAAGTGACTCGTTTCAAAAATTAATTTCCTGGAGCGCGTTTAGTAAAAATAGTGAATAGTGCTTGGAGATTTTATCCGCGTGAGAGTGCAATAAGTTTGGAATATTGGAGACTTGTACTATGGTCCTAAAATAGGTAATCTTATGAATAAATACTCAAGTGATAGTTAGTAGTACAATCGTTATAAGAAATTTTCGGAGGTTTCGCGTTATAGCGTTAAAATTGACGGTACGCGTTTTCACACGCGCGACTTTATTTGAGGGACTTTAGACCCTTATTTCGGGACAATTAAGAGTGAATAATATTTACATGAATATAAGTGCATTAGAGGTTTAGTGCACTAGTGAACCAAACGCGCGAGAAAACGAGCCCTAACCGCGCCAAACGCACCCTAATGTGAGTTGACTAATGGGTAATTTGTGGCCACAAGTTAGTATCTTCTCTTGGAAGCTTAAAAATCTGATCACTCTCTCTCTCCTCCTTCCCAAGAGTGCCGACCAGCCCTCTCTCCCTCTCTAACTCCATTGTTTCAAAATTTTACTTCACAAATCCTACTCAAACCACCACCAAAACATCTCCAAATTCAACCAAACTTGCACCATACTTAGCTTAACACTAGGAGATCATTTTGAGCTGCAAAAGGGTGCTGGAAATCACGGTTTCTTGGAGCATTTTGAGGGCCAAAAATTCTGATCTAGTACATTAAGAAGGTATAATATGATCCATCACCTTAAACTTGATTTATAGTAGTAGATATGCATCTCTAAGTACTTGCATGTAAGTAGATGACTTGATATTGTTGGAAAAATGTGAAAGTGGGTTCTATGAACTCCCACTCTTGGGTTGTTGCTGATTTGATGATTAATGGTGGATATATTGTTGGTTTAGTGGTTAAAATGATGGATTAATGGTGTGTAATTGATAGGAACTTCATTGGGTGCAAGAAGCAAAAGTTCCCGATTTTGCCCCTGCCTTGTTCGGCCATTTTAAGACCAATTTTAAATGATCAAATGGCTTGAATTTGATGTTTATATGACGTATTAGATGTGTGAAAAATTTCATTGAAAAATAATGAGGTTTGGTTGGGCAAATGAATTTTTTTTGTGAAACTAGCAAATCTGGAAACTGTTCACGTATGGCTTTGACTAGCGGTAGTGTTTCGGCCATAACTCTGCCCTCGGATGTTGAAATCACGTGCCGTCAGTGGCGTTTGAAACTAGACATTCCAGGATTTAATTTGAGATAAAATGCACATTCTGATTCTTTGAGAGTGAGCCAAACCAAATGTTTTAAGATCGCTGTCCTGTTACTCTGTTCAACTGGAATGAAGTGATAAGGCAGCAAATTGATGCCCGATTTTGAACTAGTTGGGTGCCGAATTTTGAAATGATTTCTTCTGTGATATTATAGCCCTATGAATGCATTTTTCGACGACATAAACCATGCTGTGTTCTGAGTTAAATTGACTGAGTTGTGACAAAAACAAGAGGACTGCCCTGTTTTGGAAAAACCATAATACTTGGACTGGTTTGGGACAAAACCTGGGAGTGATCTTATTAATTGAAGTTTTTGATGCTAAACACTTACCAAAGGTATCATGGATGTTTCTTAGACCTTTATTTCACAAATGAACCATGGTTGGATAACTTTCTTCGTTAAACGATTTGAATTGGGAACAGAAAGTCAAAAGGCAGATTGCCTTAGAAATTCTCCTGAACTTTGGATGATTAATTAACTACCTTCCCGAAGGTATTTTTCCCTGAATTTTGATAGAGCGGTACCTTTCATAAAGGAGTAACATACTGCAAAATTTTATACCAATCCAAGTTCGTTTTGATACTTAGCTAAGGTTCCAATTTTGGAAACTCAAATCTGGAAATTGTTCACCAGACCTGAATTTTCCTAACTTCGAGCTACCGTATTTCGGTACTCGAAACTCCAATTCTCAATCCGCTTGTTCTGACCAAAACCTTACTTACACCTCTAATTGAGTTATAAGTTTCAAGAGCTAGTTTGGAACGAGTGAATTCTGCCAAATTTCCAAAGTTAACGAAAAACCAACCTTAGCTCAATCCTGAACATTCTGGAACAGTGATTTCAAGCTCATTTTTGAATACTTTCCACTTAGATTCATGGAAAAGTGTCTTCTAAGAACTTTTAACACTTTCCAAAAGGTTTCTAACGGTATAAAGTTTTCCAATTTTGGGCTTATATCGAGAGAGATACGAATTTTCAAAGATTTATAATAAAACTGAAAATTTTCAATTTTCAAGGCAAAGGAGTTTTTCCAAAAACTCTTAATTCTCTTAGATTACTCAAACGTTTTGCCCTCGATTTTCATGATAAAAACTTAATTAATATTGTACTTAATAAAACGCAAGTTGAATCTCGATTTACGAGTAATTGAGGTTCATTTTCGTGAAGTATTCTTTAGATTGTACTAGTGTACAATCTTCCTTGATAATTGGGATATTTGAGTGATTATCCACTATTATCTGCCCAGGTGCACACGAAGACCTTCAAGAGGATCTTACAGTGGACTTTTGAACTTCCAGAAAATAATTCTTATTGAATTGCTCGGTGAGTGTCAAGTGTGTGAATCCTTGATACTTGCTTATTTGTGGTAATTGTTGGAGATTTTAAAAATAATGGCGGGTGTGTACTTTATCACACTCGTTCTAATTTCAAATGAATGAAATGTATTGAATGAATGAATGAATGAAATGTATTGAATGAATGAATGAAATGCAATGGTATGTTATGACTACATACGTCGTTGGAGTGAACCTCCTCGACTTTCAAATGAATGGGGGACGCCCAAACTCATAGGCCGACCTTGGACTCGAGCCGGCAATGGGCCTGGTCGGGAACTTGGGCGAGCCATGAGATATATAAGCTCGACCTAATGAGAGGTCTTGCTTGGCATACTCGTGGAGTATCGCCTTATAAATGACTTGTGGGCCCTGGAGGTGTACGGTGGACGGAGGGAAGTAAGTGGTGATCTACGGAAATGGAAATACCGACCCGGTTGACGGAGGGTCATCGCGGGAAGGTATACGAATGGCATTGGCAGAGCGAGTGGAACTTAGCTCCTAAGAGCTACTATATCCTTGAATTGTTTCTGATTACTTTTCCTGCTCGAATGGTTGATTATTGAAATATCACGGTTTTATGTAATAAATTTGGGATTGCTATTTGAACAATGTGCTTGCATGTGTGTTCTTGGCCTCACGAGCGTTTAGCTCACCCTATAGTTTTGTTTTCCTTAACAGGACCAAATCTCGGAGAAGAATGGAGAAACCCTTCGTTGTTCTTTTGTTTAGAATTTCTACTATATTTTGGCTATGCCCTGGTTTGGGTTGTACTTTTGGAATTGAAATGTAAAAAAATTTGGGCCCTGACGTGTATTTAGAATTTAAGTCGTATTATGATTACCCGATGTACTGGTTACATGTTAAGTGACTTGTTAAGTTTGAATGCTTCCGCATTATTTGTATTCATGTTGCTCTCTTCGAAATGTTCGGTTTGGTTTTAAGTTGAATGGAATTGCTCGAGTCCTGGCGAGAGCTGGGCAGGCGTCCCGTGGATACCCTTTGGTTCGCCTTAGGGAGATGTGGGGGCGTCACATTGTACCTTCTACGTTCTCAAAAGAAACGAGAATCTTCATTCCACTCCCTTCTTCATTTGACGGTCCAGGGTTGGTCTTGGTTGGTTGTTGGGTTCCTTTCTTTTCACGCAATTGCACCGGGCAATTAGCAATCCGATGCTTGGCGCTCCCACAACGCAGACATCTTCCCCCTTTTTTCCAACAACCCACCTCAATATGATTGGGTTTTTCACAATAGCCACAAAATGGGAAAGGAATTGAGGTTTGATCTCCTTGTGAGATACCTCTCAGTAGTCCTTCTCCACTTGGGTTTCTGTGAGAACCCGTAAATCCCTAATAATTTTCTTAGGATTTTTCCCATTTAAAGGCATAGTTTTTGCATTTTCTGGCTTAGGAAAATTCTCCTGGTAAATTTTATGAGTAATTATAGTTTTTAGATGATTTTTCTAGTATTGGAGAGTTTTTGAAAAATTACGAGTATATAATGGACGTGGGACCCACTAGTGCGAAAAGTTCGGAAAAATTCGGCCAATTAGGTTAAATTCCGGATACTGTGTGAAATTTATCGGGTGTTAAGAGATAAGTAGAGAAGGTGATTTGATTGATGTGAGAAGGAACCAAGTGATAAAGATGCATTTATGAAGTGCCAAGTGTCACTATATCCTTGGTTGGACACTATTCACCCTTTTTGACTTTTACCATTGAGTTAAATATCTCCAAAAAAATCACTAAAATTCACTCTTTTCTTCTCCTCCATGGCCGGTTCTCTCTTGAGCAAAGAAGAAAGAAACTCTTCAACATTTTAGCTTCCATTTAGCTCAATCTTCCAAAACCAATCACATAAATTAGTTTCTACTCCATAAAATCCCTTCCTTTGGTGCTAGTAAGTGTTTTTGTGGAAGTGTTCAAGGAAGCTAAGGTGTTCTACAACTCCTTTTCTCTTGTTTACTAGGTAAGTGGTGCTTGAACTTCCTCCTACACCTAATGATGCTTAATTTGTGCCTAGTGGTGGCTAAAGTGCTGAAATTTGTGGTTTATTTCTTGGTTTGAGATGAATTGGTGAAGTTTTTATTTTATTGATGAATTTTCTGGTTTAATGTGATCATGATGTTGTGGTTATTTATGATAGTTGGTAATGAGGGGTAATGACTCTAGTAGGTGTAAATGATTGGTAATTGCAACCAATTTTGGGTTTGGAAGGAATTTGAGGATGTTAGGGTTTCATAACCCCCTTTTCTGTCCGGTTTTGTATCATATGGTTAGAGGCCGAATTGGCATTTCCTTAAAACATGAAAGTTGTAGGTATTTATGTGTTTGAGGTGCCTGTAAAATTTCAGGTCATTTGGAGTAGTGTAGAGTGAGATATGTCGATTTTACTGTTGCTATTCTGGGTTGATCAGAATGTGCGAACTGCGCTTGTAATCGTCTGTTTTGACTGGAATTGCTTTGGATTTGGATGTTGGTGTCTTCTGATGAAATATGGCTGGATGTATTGGCTACCGCATGCCTTTGGAATCAATCCATTTGGACCTGTATAGACTGAGTTGGACTAATTACAGCATAGTGTGATTTGTAAACCTGCAATTACGGTTCTGGTTTGGTATTCTGCATTTTTGACCTAGTTGTGCTAGGATTTGGACTGAGTGACCTTCTACATTGTTGTAGCCCTGTCTTTTAGCTTCGAGATGGTGGGTCTTACACTCTCATCCGATAAGCATAGCGCATTTTGTGCCATTACCGCATAAGGAGGCCAAAACTGTTTTGTTGTTAGGGCTAATATAGTTACATTTCCTGATTTTCTGGTTTGCTATCATGCTTATATATGCATATGAAACCCTATTGGGGTTGTGATTGGCATGACTTTATGACTCGTTGTCGAGTCTCATGGTATTTGTTTACGTGTTCTAGGGCGTGACGTTAGTGCACGACGTACTTTGGACGGCGGTGCATGAAACCTCACCTACGTGAGTGGTGAGTATACTACTCACTTGGATGTTTATAATGTGGCTTTGCTATATGTGATTGTGATGCCTTGAAGGCTTGTTTGGCTATTGGAAATGATTAGGGTAAGGGTGTACTTGACCGCCCTCATTCCTTTTATTCCTGTGAATGACTGTTTACCGTTTCACTGTATTACTGTACTTGCTATATGAGTTATTGGATTTCATTCATGGGATATTGTTTGGGTGTCGGTTGGACGAGTATCCAACGGCCCTACTGTATTACTGAGCTCGACCCCGTTGGTAGTCACTTGAATCGAGCCAGCGAGGGCTTGGTCGTGAAAATTGACTAGCCACGGGGACTGAAATGGGAATCTTGTGGTAATGAGACCCTTGGTTCCGATGTACTCGAGTATCACCTAAAGTTACTGCTTGGAGTGCGGGCCCGGTTGGGGTATGTTGGGTGGAAGGAATGGAAGTAAAGTGAGGTCTACGGTTTGGTACTTTTAACATTGACGGAGGGTCAATGAGGTTGGATCAAGAATATAAGCGAGGAAATGGGCTCTTGAGAGCCGTCCGTATCCTTTTACCGTTTTGTTTCATTCCTTAATTGTGTACTTTAATTGAAAGGACATGCTATATGCTCTTTGTTGCTTATGTGGTAGTAACTCACTGGGCTTAAGCTCATTCCGTTCCATTTGTTTTCCTTACAGGAAAATGATCACTTTTGGAAAGGTTGTACTAGCAAGTTGAGCTCATGTAAATGTATCTTTTGAATAGCTCTTTGAATGAAACCCTAATGTGTATTGGGTTCGTTTTCTTCTGATTGGCAAACCAAACATGTATATTCATGATGAATGGTTTTTGTGGCATGCCATTTGGTTGTAAATGTTGAATTTCAATGTATGTATATGTTGGATTGATGTTTGGTTGAACTCCGGATTTTGACGTGGCCGGTACTGTTCATCATCGGCTTCGATTTTCATTTTTTTTTATTTTGTGATTTTGGCTTGTTTGCGCGCATTGGTATGTTCCGGAACGTAATGGATGGACGTATACTGATTCGTTAGTCCTGGCGAGAGCTGGGCAGGTAGTCCGGTAGCCCCTTTGGTTCGCCTTAGGGGAAGGTGGGGCTGTCACAGGTGGTATCAGAGCCTAGGTTTGAATTAGCTTGGGTGTTATAGGACTGCTTGATTTGAGGATTTGTTGTTTATGGCCTGTAAGCTTATATTTATGGTTAATTGTTCTTGTGGTGTAGGATGGCCGGACAGGGTGACCCTAGTACTAGTCCTTCGGGAGTGAGACCTCGCAGAGCACTCCCCGTGATCCCATATCAGATACGGCCAGGAGGGGCCGTTATTCGTTAGAGCCCATCTAACCGTCTCCGACGGTGCGCGTGTAAAGAGAAGTATGCCTATCCGAACGCTCTCGTGTTTGCTCTGGACAAGGAGCGTAAGGTGTTGGCTAGAGAGAATGCTCGACTTGAGGTCGAGGCGATCCAGGATAGGGCGACCAACGAGAAGCAAGCTGCACGTATTACAGAGATAGAATACGACGTGCTTGAGGTCGAAAATAGGGTTGACGACCTCTGCGCTCAACTGAGGGAGGCACGAGAGCGCGAGATTAAGCGAGCTCGTAAGGTCAGGGGTCGCGCTGAGTCGATCCTTAATCTTTGTGATGATGGCCTTGAGGAGTATAGCGATGAGGCTTCGTGTGCGGGGGCCGAAGCTAGGGAGGAGTCTACCCCGTCGCCTGGGTCCCAGACCCCGGCAACTGACTAGGCCTTGACTTCTAGGCTTCTTTTGGGATAGTTTGGTGGTTTTTGTATGTACATAGGGATAGGGATAGAGCCTTAGCTAATCGTTTTGGTTGTTGGATTAGCTACGTGTAAATTTCTTTTGATATGGCCATTCCTCGGGGGATCGTCTATGTTTTTCTGACTTGCCTGTACATGACTCGACTGATTGTATATATGTGTGTGGCTTGATCTTGCTTGGCTTGTATATATGTTTGTGATCATGTTTGCAATGTATAAATATGTGTTATGTGAAAGTTTCGAGTGTTACTTACATGCCTTGTTACTACTTTGGTTTAGTACTCTTGTCTAGACCAAGTAAAACTTATGGAAGGTACTGGAGTGGTCGGGGACGTGGGCGCGGAACTAGACAACCCACACCGGTTAGGGGTACGGGGGAAACCTCGACTGGACCCGATCTTGAACCACAAGCCGACCCTAATGTGCAAATAGCTGCTGCTATGCAGCAAATGACAAACCTGCTAGCACAAGTAGTGCAGCAACAAGCCCAGAAATCCTGGAAACCCTAATCCTGGAAACCCCGGAAACCCTGGCCATCATATCGAGAGCGAAGATAGAGCTCTCGAACGTTTTCAAAAGTTTGCTCCACCGAAGTTTGTTGGGGGACCCGATCCGGATGTTGCCGAGAGGTGGCTTGAAAAGATGGTTGACATATTTGTAGCCCTACACTACCCTGATGAACGGCATGTGACTTTTGCCGTGTTTCAACTTGAGGGGGCAGCCCGTTCCTGGTGGAACGTAATTAGACAGAAATGGGAAAGGGAGCAGACACCCAGGACTTGGGTGAACTTCATTAGAGAGTTTAATGCAAAGTTTTTCCCTCCTCTAGTCCAGGAGAGGAAGGAGGACGAGTTTATTAGGCTTCGCCAAGGGACTCAAACTGTGGCGGAATATGAGAGTCAGTTCACCCGCCTGTCCAAGTTTGCACCTGAGTTAATCATGACTGAGCAAAGACGGATTAGGCGCTTTATTCAGGGTTTGAATGTTGAGATCCAGAAAGACCTCGCCGTGGCTCAAATCAATGTGTTCAGCGAGGTTGTGGAAAAGGCTCAACGAGCTGAGAGTGCACGGTTGCAAGTCCGGAACTTCCAGGCTAAGAAGCGTGGCTTCCCTGGGAGTAGCTCTGGACAGGGTGAAAAGAGTACTCCCTCTAAATTTGGACGAGGAACGGGTGGTGGTCGACATTTTGGTTCAAGCAGAGGGACTCCATTCAGGGGTGGTCAAGCTGGGCGAGGACAAAGGGGAAATGCTCAGAGTGGCTCGGTTTCAGCATCTCGCGGTCCCTGCGGGCATTGCGGGAAGTCAAACCACAACGAAGATAACTGCTGGAGGAAACAGGGTAAATGTCTGCGATGTGGAAGCGCAGACCACCAATTGGCTACTTGCCCGGTCCTGAAACAAGATGGAAAAGGAAGCCAACTACCGCCGAGGACCAATACTGGACCAGCCAAGGGAGATGGGTCCAAACCTAAAATGCCGGCTAGGGTGTACTCTATAGAGCCCCATCAGGTCCCAGAGTCTTCGGAGGTCGTAGAAGGTACGATCCCTATTTTCCACCGTTTTGCCAAAGTTTTAATTGATCCTGGTGCCATTCATTCGTTTGTTAACCCTGATTTCATGTGTGGCATCGATATAAAACCTGCTAGTTTACCATATGACCTAGAAGTTAGTACACCTACGGGAAATCAACGTTTGGTGACTAGTATGGTTTATAGGGATTGTGATGTATGGGTAGGTGAAAGGAGATTTTTAGGAGACCTGATTAGCTTATCCATTAAGGGGTATGATGTGATTTTGGGTATGGACTGGCTAGCTAAATATAACGCCCAACTGGATTGTAAAACGAAAATAGTAGAATTTCGCATTCCTGGCGAGGCAACCTTAAGGTTGGATATAAGGGGTAGGTTAGCCTCATCTGCTTTAATTTCGGGCATCCGAGCTAGGAAACTGATAAGTAGAGGGGCGCAAGGATTTTTGGCCTTTTTGATTAACACCCCTACGGATAAATTAAAGGTGGAAGACGTGGCCGTAATGAGGGAATTTCCGGATGTATTCCCTGATGAGTTAGTAGCCTTACCTCCAGAACGGGAGATAGAATTCCGAATAGACCTGTTACCTGGAACTTCACCTATCTCAAAAACCCCTTACCGAATGGCGCCTGCAGAACTTAAGGAGCTTAAGCTGCAATTACAAGATCTTTTGGAGCGGGGATTCATTCACGAGAGTGGGTCTCCTTGGGGGGCTCCTGTCCTATTCGTGAAGAAAAAGGACGGAACCTTGAGGATGTGTATTGACTATCGGGGTCTAAACAACGTAACAATCAAGAATAAATATCCACTGCCCCATATCGACGAGTTGTTTGACCAGCTGCAAGGAGCAGTGGTTTTTTCAAAGTTGGACCTCCGACAAGGATATTATCAGTTGTTAATTAGGAAGGAGGATATTCCGAAAACTGCTTTCAACTCGAGATACGGGCATTACAAGTTCGCCGTTATGCCCTTTGGACTGACCAATGCTCCCGCCGCCTTTATGGACCTAATGCATAGGGTTTTTAAACCCTATCTAGACCGATTTGTTGTTGTGTTCATCGATGACATTTTGGTCTACTCTAAGACACGCGAGGAGCATGAGGAGCATTTGAGAGTGGTGTTGCAGACGTTAAGGGAACATCAGTTGTACGCTAAGTTTAGTAAATGCGAGTTCTGATTGGAGAAAGTAGCATTCCTAGGACACGTAATCTCCCACGAAGGCATTTCGGTGGACCCGGCGAAGGTAGAGGCCGTGACAAATTGGAAGAGGCCAGAAAATCCCACGGAAATTCGCAGCTTTCTAGGGCTAGCTGGGTACTACCGAAGGTTCATTAAAGATTTCTCTAAATTAGCAGGACCTTTAACTGACCTGACGAAGAAGCATGGTCGATTTGTCTGGAACGCTCGATGCGAAACAAGTTTTCAGGAACTAAAGAGAAGATTGACCATGGCTCCAGTGCTAGTTTTGCCAAATGGAGTGGACGGGTTTGCGGTGTATGCCGACGCATCGCGAGAAGGATTGGGGTGCGTATTGATGCAGAACCGGAATGTGATTTCTTTCGCCTCTAGGAAATTGAAGCTTCACGAGCAGAACTACCCGACTCACGATCTGGAACTAGCTGCAGTTGTCTTTGCACTGAAAAAGTGGAGGCATTACCTATATGGGGTGACCTTCGAAGTGTATTCGGATCACAAAAGTCTTAGGTACCTTTTCTCCCAGAAGGAATTGAACATGAGGCAACGAAGGTGGATGAAATTCCTGGAAGATTACGACTGCACAATCAATTACCATCGAGGAAAGGCAAATGTGGTAGCTGATGCCTTGAGTCGTAAGGTGCAAGTAGCAGGGTTGATGATTAAGGAGTGGGATTTATTAGAATCCGTGTGTGAGTGGAGACCCTGTCTTGAGGGTCATAAGGTGATATTTAGTAATGTTAGGGTAACCTCCACTCTACTGGAACGTATTAAAGAGGCGCAAGGCGAAAATTTGATGGTACGGAAGTGGAGAGAGAAAGTGGAAAAAGGTGAAACTACGGACTTCAATTTAAGTCCTGAGGGCATTTTGAAGTATCGAAACCGAATAGTGGTACCAAAGGATGAGTCGTTGAAAGCAGAGATTCTGGAGGAAGCTCATCGGTCTAAGTATACAATCCATCCGGGCAGCAGAAAAATGTATCAGGACCTGAAAGGAACCTATTGGTGGGACAATATGAAAAAGGAAATCGCTCAATACGTACAAAAGTGTCTCGTTTGCCAACAGGTGAAAGCCGAACATCAAAAACCATCGGGTTTGTTACAACCCTTGGAGATACCCGAATGGAAGTGAGAAAACATCACCATGGACTTCGTTTCAGGTTTACCGAGAACGCAAAGAGGACATGATGCCGTTTGGGTGATCGTGGATCGATTAACCAAATCGGCCCATTTCTTGCCGGTGAACATGAAGTATTCAATGGACAAGTTGGCCCGACTGTACATGGACGAGATAGTAAGACTACACGGTGTTCCTGTGAGCATCGTCTCCGACCGGGATCCACGGTTTGTATCTCGGTTTTGGCAGAAGTTTCAAGAAATCATGGGGACGAAACTCAATTTGAGCACGACCTATCATCCGCAGACGGATGGCCAGTCAGAACGGACGATTCAAACGCTCGAGGACATGCTACGAACGTGCATTTTGGACTTTGGAGGCAACTGGGATCAGCACATGACCTTGGTAGAGTTTCCGTACAACAACAGCTTCCATTCGTCAATTCAAATGGCTCCGTACGAAATCCTCTACGGACGCAAGTGCCGGTCGCCGATTTACTGGGATGAAGTTGGCGAAAAAAAAGCACTAGACCCAGCAACTATTCCATGGATGGAAGAGGCTCAAGAGAAGGTCAAGTTGATACGGCAACGAATCCAAACAGCTCAAAGTCGACAAAAGAGCTACGCAGATAATCGAAGAAAAGACTTGGAGTTTGAAGTTGGAGATCATGTATTTCTCAAGATCACACCCTTACGAAGTATCACAGCGGGCAAAGGAAAGAAACTTCAACCGCGGTACGTCGGACCCTACAAGATCCTTCAGAGGGTAGGAGTGGTCGCGTATCGATTGGAACTGCCATCCAGTCTCCCTCGAATCCACGATGTGTTGTGGCGACCCCACTTCCCCCTGAGGCGAACCAAAGGGTTGGCGGGCCGTCTGCCCAACTCTCGCCAGGACTCACGCAAGCATTCTAGCCCAAATCCTTTCAAGGATAACTTAATTTATTACAAAAACAAGTTTTCTCGAATGGAGTCATCCTTAAAGTCACAGAATCTTCAAAGATAGCGATGATGAAATCGCCAGTCGAGGCCCTTAAACGTCCTACGTGCTACTTATCAAAGTACAAAGTCATCGCAAACCGTATAGATAAAATTCATAAATCCATAATACAACTTACAAGCCAAGTAATCGAATTAAGGTTACACATTTTCCAGCTTCAAGTGGCAATCCAAAGGAAAAGTGAATTATTTCAAATAACACATTACAGTCCACATAATAAGTTATAATATTCAAATACAATTCAAAAAGGAAAACATAAGTAAGCTTCCAGCTTTCAGTTTCCAGAACCTGTTAAGGAAAACAATAAACGTGGGGTGAGCTAAAGCTCAGTGGTGCCCCAAAACATGCAATCACATAAATCAAACAGCGGTTAATAATTTAAATCAAATCGAAACAGTTAGGAAAGCGTGTAACAGCACAAGGTAGGATACAAGGGCTCTCAGGAGCCATTTTCCACGCTTGATCAGATATCATCGTAGTTGACCCTCCGTCAACTTTCCCTACTTAATTTCCATGTAGATACACTTATTTTAATCCTAACCCGTCACCGTTCATACCTCTGCTTTGGGCCCAAACTTCATCTACCGACGCAGTATACTCGAGATATACCCGTAATAAATTTGTCGAGGGATTCACCCAACGACGTTTTGGTAGTTGGATTCAGATGTCGAGGGATTCACCCAACGACGCAACTACAGATTCAGATGTTATGGTAGTTGGATTCAGATGTCGAGGAATTCACCCAGCGACGCAACTACATTTAGATTCATTAGAAAATGTTTCACACATGTCACCACTCGAACGGCTAGTGCGATAAAGTACACACTGCTCACTTCGATGGATCAAAATCATTTATTGCATTTTGACAATTATCACATAGCGAATTGATAAAGCGCTTAACCACATAACATAGAACAAGCAGGGACACTCACCAAGAGTGAAGTTCAGATATTGGATTGAGGATCGAGTTCCGCGTCCTCGTAAAATCCTAGAATATCAGAATTTAAGCCATAAGTTTTCTATTGGAACTGTTGGCTTGCGCATGTAGAGTTTTCTAGCATGTTGCTAGTTTATTTTTTTCAAAATATTTTACTTGGAATCGAGCTTGTGAGAACCGTACAATATTTCTTATAAGATTTCTGGAATGCTTTTCCTCGAAGAAAATACTATTATTATTTTCTTAAAATAAGTCGGCAAGATAATTAATATCAAGGCTAAAAGTAAACCTTAAAAAAAAATGTTCATTGGAGTGGTTGTGCCTACAAAATCTTTGCTAAGGCTTTAGGGTAAGGTCTATTGAAAAATGTTGCTAGAATAAGGTTTTTCTTTTCTTCTTGCCAAGCAGGTTTCTACGTTTAAAACCAAAGTGATCGAGTTTCACCTTTCAAATTTTCCTTAGTTCCGACTAGCCTTAAATGATTTATAAAGAACGAAGGAATTTGGAACAAAACTAAGGTTTTGAGTCTGGGAGAATCATTTTCCCAAATTGATAAGGCTAGTCTAACTTAAGGAATAAAAGTCATGTTGCCCAAGTTTCTAAGGCAAAAATAGTAGACACTATGTTTAGCAATACGATGCTAAATCTGTACCGTTCGAGACTTAAGGAAAAATATTTTTCATTTACTTAGTCAAGCGTTTACTTGGAGTCACAAGGTCGGTACAACTTCTCACATTTTCGATTCCAATCCAAAATCTCATTTCCTCAATATTGCACAACTAGAATTTAAACAGTAATAACACTAGGGCTCGTCAATTCTTAGCCCTGTGTTCCAACAAATTTATATCTAAGCATAAGCAGGAAAATTTACCAAGGCTTCGTCAATACTTAGCACTTGGTAATCAGTACTTATATCAACTCACAGTTTCACAAAATAGTAGCACAGATTTCTAAACAATTTCAGCAATTCAGTTATCCATGCAGGGTGGGAATTCATAGTGCCCACCACCAACCAATTTCCAATAAATCAACCATCAATTCAAAAGTGGGAATTCGTAGAGCCCACCGTCAACAATTTCGACACATGATGCTCCAATGAAAATAATGTCGACCATTAGCTTTGCGAACATTGGAATACGAGTAGAAATTGTTTCACTAGCCAGGCTTAAGCATACGTTTAGCAAGTACCTTCTTACCCTCTAATTCTTTGTAAAATTCAGGAACACCCTAGGGTCAAACCACAATTCAGTCAAGAGTTTGAACCACTAGTAATATAAGGTCTCAATCCGATTTCAAGTTGAGATTTAAAATGAAACAGGTCATTCATGCCAAACAGTTTACTTTGAAAATTCACCGACAGTAGTACACATGGAGTAAAAATACGAAATTTCTACAGGGCGAAGATCTATGATTCTAGTTTCAAATGCCGCTGACGGCGCCTTAAACGGATTTTCCTACACCAAGATATAACCGTTTTATCGAGACTGGTCAGGGACTTCCGAAAATCTGGAGTTTCATTTTTCACTTATGAAAAACTCCTTTTTCTTTTCTTTTCACACCAAAAGTTTTTATTCAAACCATCGTACATTTCTTATAGGGCTCCAAAACAACATCTTCCAAGCATCATTTTTCAAGAAAAATTTCCAAGAACCAAGCAAATTTTCAACTCAATTCTCGGTTGTCTCAACGAAAATTCCAGCAATTGTATACTAGCGTTTTTTGGTTTCAGCTTTATATGTACTAATTGGTTCATTGCTGAACAAATTGTATATCTTAAAATTTGTATCTCTTATGAAATTCTGAGCCACCATAATCCAAGGAAATAAAATAAATTTCCAGAAACAACTTGAAATTTTCCAACGATATTGAAATTCTGGTTCATACCCCTTCGGCTATCACCCAAAATTTCCAGCAACCCATCTACTTTAGTTCGAATTTTTCCCTTGGTTTAATCATGGTGTTAGTTACTCAAATTCAGCATTTAAACACATAGCAAGATAATGAACATTTCCAGATTAAGAGTTGAATTTAAACCATGGTTACAAACCCCAAAATTTCCAGAAATTTTTCTGTTTGGTCCGGATGATCTTGCTTTAAGGCAGATTGCACTTTTGAATTTTTATTCCTCTGTTTTAACAACTAATTAGCTACATGCAGGGCCTAAGTACTTATTATTAGCTATATAATTATGATTATAAGCCCAAATTACAAAAATCAAAACCAATTTAAGCTGCACTACCCCAAGCAAGCTCACGGCAAAATTTTCTAGCCAAGACAGAATTTTCCACAGCTTTGTTTTCACCATTTGATTGCGAAATTTAACACATGCAAGACTCTAATCCTGATAATCATCCAAAATCCAGTTAGATAAACATCATTCATGCTCAGATTGTCCAATTCAAACCCATTCAGCAGCCAAAATAAAACAAGTGCATCAAGCTCACAGCAGGAGCTTTATAGCTAACCAAATTTTTTTTTTTTTTGTAGGCCTTCACTATGCCATCCGAAGGTACAATCAGCATGCAAAATAGAAATCATCACATTTTCATATGACTAAATCCACTTAAGTGCTCAAATCGTCACAGGAAATCAGAATTGGAGTGCGTTATCATCTCAGCTTTCGGATGGTACCTCATCATTCAAAACAGAATTTTCTAATGATTCCATTCAACTTCCGAATGCTCTAACATCACATACATATTACTAGATAACTCCAACTACCTCAGATTAATCCTAAAATGATCCAGAAATTACCTCACCACTAGTCAAGCTTTCACACGAAAATCTGGAAAATGTTTTCCTCCTCTCGGCTCACAAGCACGTGACAGGGTAGTGGTCCTGGTTCAGTGGGTTGCGGCTGGAATTGGCGAGGTGCAGAGTGGTTAAGGTTGCAGTTGTGATGTTGGTCTGAGGTTATCGAAGGTGGTGATGGTTCTCTGGTTTCTCCCTCAGCTTACGGACAAGACAAAAGGGAAATGCAACTCGCGGATAGCACCAGAATTGGAATTTGCAGCTCTCAACTTCCTCCCTCACTCTCGGCTATATGGTGCAGCTCAAACTTTTCTCTTCATTCTCGGTCGATGATAACCAAGTGAAGGTGGGGTGTTTTGGTATGTGGAATGGACTGAGTGAAGTATTGCCGTGGTTATTGAAACATATGTGGACAGAATTTGTGGAGTGTGCGAATTGTTTTGCTTGTGGAAGTGGTGATGGTCTTGATTGGTGGATGTTGCGGTGCTGCCTTGGTTGTCTGTTCAGTTTGTGGCTGTGAATGGAAAGGGTTGTATGGTGTTGGCTCAGTTGGGGTGTGGCCGAGCTTTGTGTGCTGCAGTGGAGAAGAGTTGTGGAGTTTGTGAGTTTTTTGATTGGCTAAGTGGGCGGCAATGAAAGGTTGTAAGAGGGAGTGTTTGGCCGTGCATGATGATGGTTGTGGTATAGTGGAGATTTGGTGAATTGCGAAGGGCATTTTGGTCCTTTCACTTGGCCCCCTAACCTCTTCTTAATCCTCAATTCTATCTTAATTTCAACAATTGTCCCCAATTGTGATTTGATGGTCTAATATACGTTAGTATACTTAAACCGTTTTATCGAATCTTTATCGTTTACTATTTGGTATTAAGGTTCCTACATTCTTACTTTATTAATTCCTTATTAAAATCAAGTTTGACCTTGTAATAAAAATCTAACATTTATCGTTGGCACTAAACAGAAATTATCATTGGAATTTAAATAATTTATTTTAAGGCGAAAATTTAATCCAACCCTAAAGATATTAATTTAGTCAATTAAAACAAAGAAATTTCATAACTTTGGAAAAGTATAGTATTTTTCACATAAACCTATTTTTACACGCTTAATTGTGAACAATTAAAAGTAATGCTAGAAGTTATTGAACAATAAAAGAAATGCAAATGAAATATGCACTAATTTATATATCCATTTTTCAGGGTTCTCACATCCTCCCCTCCTTACAAGAATTTTGTCCTCAAAATTCACAATTTCTAAGAAAATAAATCAGGATACTTTTTCTGCATATCAACTTCTAATTCCCAAGTTGCTTCCTCAAGTCCATGATTTTTCCATAGGACCTTCACCAGAGGGATTCTCTTATTTCTCAACTCCTTTACTTCCCTTTCCAAAATCTTGACTGGTTCTTCTTCATAGGTTAGTGTCTCATCCACTTCAATTCCTTCCAGTTGTAGCACATGGCTCGGGTCAGGATAATATTTCCTAAGCATGGAAACGTGAAATACATCGTGAATCCTAGCCATGCTTGCAGGCAATTTCAGCTGGTATGCTACATTCCCAACTTTCCTCAAAATTTCAAAAGGTCCGATATACCTTGGCTTCAGTTTCTTACCTTTCTTAGATACTACTCCGCTCTTCAAGGGTTTAACTCTTAGGAAAACCTTGTCCCCTATTTCAAACTCCAAATCTTTCCTCCTTGTGTCGGCGTAGCTCTTTTGTCTACTTTGGGCAATTTGAAGCCTTTCTCTAATTAGTTTCACCTTCTCCTGGGCTTCTTCTATCCAAGGTATGACTGTAGGGTCTATAATCTTCTTTTCTCCAACTTCATCCCAATGAATCGGAGATCGACACCTTCTCCCATACAAAGCTTCATAAGGTGCCATTTGAATCGAAGCCTGATAGCTATTATTATATGCAAATTCTACCAAGGTCATATATTTATTCCATTTACCTCCAAAATCCAATATACACGATCTCAGTAGGTCTTCCAAAGTTTGGATTGTCCTTTCCGATTGCCCGTCGGTTTGGGGATGGTACGCAGTACTAAATTTCAACTTGGTCCCCAAAGACTCTTGAAATTTCTGCCAAAAACGCGAGACAAACCTTGGATCTCGGTCGGACACGATACTCACTGGAATACCATGTAGCCTTAGGATCTCTTCTGTGTACAACTTGACCAATTTCTCCAATGAAAAACTCATGCTCACAGGTAGGAAATGTGCAGACTTAGTGAGTCGATCGACTATTACCCAAATTGCATCAAATCCTTTTTGACTTTTAGGCAGTCCCGTTACAAAATCCATGGTGATGTGTTCCCATTTCCATTCAGGGATTTCTAACGGTTGCAACAAACCAGAGGGCTTCTGATGCTCTGCTTTTACTTATTGGCAAGTTAAACATTTCTGTACATACTCTGCCACATCCTTTTTCAAACCTTCCCACCAATATAAACTCTTCACATCATGATACATCTTGGTCACCCCCGGATGTATAGTATACTTTGATCGATGTGATTCTTCCAAAATTTCTTTTCTGATCTTTTCATTTGCCGGAATCACAATACGATCTCGGAACCTCAATACACCTTCAGACCCCAATTTAAAATCTAGGATTTCCCCTTTTTGCACTTTCTCCAAATTCTTCTGAATCACAGGGTCCGATTTCTGAGCCTCCTTAATATGCTCTAGTAATGGTGATTTCAGAGATAGATTCCCAAATAATATCTTCGATTTCTCCAAGCGAGGGTTCCAATTACTTATTTCTTCTAGCATGTCCCATTCCTTAACCATCAACCCCGCTATTTGGGTCTTTCTACTTAAAGCGTCAGCTACCACATTTGCTTTTCCTGGATGGTGGTTGATCGAACAATCATAATCTTCCAAAAATTCTACCCATCGCCTTTGTCTCAAATTCAGTTCCTTTTGGGAGAACAAATACTTGAGGCTCTTATGATCTGTAAAAACCTCAAAAGTCACGCCATACAAGTAGTGTCTCCATTTCTTTAAGGCGAAAATCACTGCTGCTAACTCTAGGTCATGAGTTGGGTAGTTCTGTTCATGAGGCTTCAATCTCCTGGAAGCATAAGCAATTACTTTACCCTTTTGCATTAAAACACATCCGAGACCTTCTCCAGAGGCATCGGAGTACACGGCATAACCTTCGTCTCCGTCAGGTAACACCAAAACAGGAGCGGATGTTAAACGTCTCTTTAACTCCTGAAAACTTGACTCGCATTTTGGAGTCCAGATAAACTTATTTCCTTTCTTGGTTAGCTCGGTCATAGGTCCTGCAATCTTCGAAAAATCCTTGATAAATCGCCTGTAATAACCTGCTAAACCCAAGAAACTTCTTATTTCAGTTGGAGTTTCTGGCCGCTTCCAATTCATAACGGCTTCAACTTTTGCCGGATCCACGGCAATTCCATCTTTGGAAACCTTATGCCCTAAAAAGGAAATCTCTTCTAACCAAAACTCGCACTTGCTGAATTTTGCATACAAGTTATGCTCTCTTAGTATCTGCAATACTATCTCCAAGTGCTTAACGTGTTCCTCCTGAGTCTTGGAGTATATCAAAATATCATCTATGAAAACTACTACAAATTGGTCCAGGTATTTCTTAAAAATTCTCTGCATTAAATCCATAAATGCAGCTGGTGCATTAGTTAAACCAAAAGGCATGACTGCGAACTCAAAATGTCCATATCTTGTACTAAAAGCAGTCTTGGGCATGTCTTCCTTCTTAATCTTCAGCTGGTAATACCCTTGCCTTAAATCCAACTTAGAGAAGACCACTGATCCTTGCAGTTGGTCGAACAAACTATCAATCAACGGTAGAGGGTATTTATTCTTAATAGTAACCTCATTTAACCCTCGGTAATCGATACATAGCCTCAAACTCCCGTCCTTTTTCTTAACAAATAGAACGGGTGCTCCCCATGGTGAGTCACTTTCCTTCACGAAACCTTTCTCCAACAGGTCTTGTAATTGGATTTTCAACTCTTTAAGCTCGGCAGGAGCCATTCGGTACGGAGTCTTAGAAATTGGAGCCGTTCCAGGCACCAAGTCGATTTTAAACTCCACTTCTCTCTCCGGCGGTAGAGTCGTTAATTCTTCAGGGAAAACATCCAGAAATTCCCGTACCACTAGCACATCTTCTAATCTTACTTGATCACTGGGAGTATTGATCAAGAAGGCTATGAAACCTTGAGCTCCTTTAGATAACATTTTCCTTGCCCGTATTCCCGAGACCATAGCAGAAGATGCTAACCTACCCTTAACATCTAACCTCAGGGTTGCTTCTCCAGGTATACAAAACTCCACTACTTTCGCTCGGCAATCAAGCTTAGCATGATGGTGACCTAGGAAATCCATTCCTATGATAACATCGTAACCTTTTATATCCAAACTGATCAGATCCACTAACATTTTTCGCTCTCCAACCCAGAATTCGCAATTCCTATAAGTCAAGCTAGTGGTTACCTTCTTATTACCCATTGGTGTCCTAACTTCAAGATCATAGGGTAATCTAACGGGTTGCACATCTATTCCAGACATAAAAGATGGATTTACAAATGAATGCGTTGCACCAGGGTCAATTAACACTTTAGCTAATCTATGAAAAATTGGAAGTGTACCTTCCACAACTTCCGATGAATCAGGTACGGGTTGATCATCTATAGCATACACTCTGGCAGGAACTGTTGGCCGGCTCCCTCCAGAAGTGTTTGGTCTAGCTTTCTGAGGAGTCCCTTCCTGCACCTTTGGACATCCTGAGATTTGGTGCTCACTACTTCCACATCTCAAGCACCTTCCTTGCCTCTTCCAGCAACTGTCCATTGAATGACCAGGTTTCTTGCAATAAGCACATGTCACTTGAGGAACTATTGCTCTACCCCCTTGCGGCCGATTCCTAGGTTGTCCTCTTCCAATTGGTCCCCCTCTAGCTCCAATATTTCGTCCTCCTGCATTCCTGGCCCCGTTTCCTCTTGCTTGGGCGCCTCGTGGTGCTCCAGAACTATTCACTCCACTAGTTCCTCGGCCCACTTTGGCCGGTGGAGCATTTCCAAAAGTCGGCTCCCGACTACTGCTAGGAGCAAACCTTTTCTTGGACTGAAAAGACTTCACTTGAGCTCTGGCTACTTCAACTCGCTGCGCTCTTTCTACAGCCTCAGCGAAGGTATCTATCCTTACAACAGCTAAACTTTCCTGTAGTTCCACATTCAAACCCTGCACAAACCTCCGAACACGCCTTTGCTCGGTGGCTATCAACTCAGGTGCAAAGCGTGACAGCTTTGTGAACTGGACTTCATACTCGGCGACACTCATCGCCCCTTGTTTGCATCTAATAAAATCATCCTCTCTCTTCTCCTGAATGAGAGGTGGAAGGAATTTGGCATTTAACTCCCTTGTGAAGTTCGCCCAAGTCCTTGGCGTATGGTTAGTCTCCCATGTAACCCTTACCAGGTTCCACCATGAGCGGGCAGCTCCCTCAAACTGGAAGGTAGCAAAAGTCACTTTTCGCTCCTCAGTATAGTTCAAGGCGGCAAAAATCTCAGTGATTCTCTCCCACCAGCCTTCGGCCACTTCCGGCTCGGGTCCTCCATAAAATTTGGGAGGTCCAAATTTCAGAAATCTTTCCAGTGCCCGATCATCGGAGTCAACTGGGCCTCCTGGTTGATGCACTGGTTCAGTGGTTTGGCGATCAGTCAATCGCTCGAGAACTTCAGTAATACGGTCAATTGCGGTGGCCACCCGGTCTCCGGCCACACCTTCCTGCCCTTGGTCTTGTTCGACCTCGGGTTCCCTATCACCACCCGCTTCCGGGTGTTGTCTAGTGGGTCTTCCCCGGCTCCTTCCTATCACTTGGCGATCCATATTCTAAATCTGCCTATTACGGAAGGATAGGTCAATTAGGCAGAAGTATTATTTATTTATGATTATTACCATTCTTTTTGGTAAATAAAATCAATATGGAAATAGAGAAAAGATAACTAAAACGCTTACATATAATTCCACAGAGAAGTCATACAAATAACAAGTTGGGACATTTCCAAAAGTAAGGCACATCGACTAACACAAATACATACAGGTAATCCCTTATACAAAATTAGGGATATGGTGCCTCAAAGGTAAGTCATCCACCTAGACAAAACTTGATGACTTAACTAATGTCCCTTGCCTAACTTTCTATGTCTGGTGTAACCAGGTGAGTCCTAATCTAACCCTGAGCAGGGCTATCAGGAGCAATGTCCTCCTCCGGGTCCTCCTCCGGGTCCTCTTCCGGATCCTCCTCTACACCTGCCTGCTCACCTCCCTGGATAAAGCTAGTGGCCTCATCCATCATCATCGCAGCATCAGCCCTGATGCCTGCGCTCCTATCACGCATCCTCTCTGCTAATCGAGTTGCCCTAGACTTTTGCCGCTCTATCTCCAAGCGGGCAGCCTCCAGTAGATGATGCTCAGCAGTGAGCCTAACCTCTAAATCAGCTATGCGGTCAAACTGAGTATCCACCATTATACCCAGCTCCTCTATGTCCTGGGTCAGGGTGAAGTTAGCGTCCCTCAACTGGCGGCGCTCGTTGTCTAAGGATAACACTAGCTCATTGGGATACGCGTACATGGCTCGGCACTGGCACCTAGGGTGCCTGTCAGCAGGTGAGTAACGTATATGAGCTCCTCCACCTCGAGGCCTGTAGGAGATAGATCTAAGCGGCTCCGCATGTCCATTAGCCGCACTACCCCCGTTAGCATGTCCGTTTCCATTTTCCATACCTACAAAATGATCAAAACTTAAAGGTTAGAACTTAAATAGCTAATTGGATCGGATATCACTTAACGTATAACTAAGGTGTCCATTCTTATTTCTAGAGAGGATTAGGGTTTCTAACACATCTATTAAGTCTCTTGAATAGCTTTTCTAACCTAGGCTCTGATACCACCTGTGGCGACCCCACTTCCCCCTGAGGCGAACCAAAGGGTTGGCGGGCCGTCTGCCCAGCTCTCGCCAGGACTCACGCAAGCATTCTAGCCCAAATCCTTTCAAGGATAACTTAATTTATTACAAAAACAAGTTTTCTCGAATGGAGTCATCCTTAAAGTCACAGAATCTTCAAAGATAGCGATGATGAAATCGCCAGTCGAGGCCCTTAAACGTCCTACGTGCTACTTATCAAAGTACAAAGTCATCGCAAACCGTATAGATAAAATTCATAAATCCATAATACAACTTACAAGCCAAGTAATCGAATTAAGGTTACACATTTTCCAGCTTCAAGTGGCAATCCAAAGGAAAAGTGAATTATTTCAAATAACACATTACAGTCCACATAATAAGTTATAATATTCAAATACAATTCAAAAAGGAAAACATAAGTAAGTTTCCAGCTTTCAGTTTCCAGAACCTGTTAAGGAAAACAATAAACGTGGGGTGAGCTAAAGCTCAGTGGTGCCCCAAAACATGCAATCACATAAATCAAACAGCGGTTAATAATTTAAATCAAATCGAAACAGTTAGGAAAGCGTGTAACAGCACAAGGTAGGATACAAGGGCTCTCAGGAGCCATTTTCCACGCTTGATCAGATATCATCGTAGTTGACCCTCCGTCAACTTTCCCTACTTAATTTCCATGTAGATACACTTATTTTAATCCTAACCCGTCACCGTTCATACCTCTGCTTTGGGCCCAAACTTCATCTACCGACGCAGTATACTCGAGATATACCCGTAATAAATTTGTCGAGGGATTCACCCAACGACGTTTTGGTAGTTGGATTCAGATGTCGAGGGATTCACCCAACGACGCAACTACAGATTCAGATGTTATGGTAGTTGGATTCAGATGTCGAGGAATTCACCCAGCGACGCAACTACATTTAGATTCATTAGAAAATGTTTCACACATGTCACCACTCGAACGGCTAGTGCGATAAAGTACACACTGCTCATTTCGATGGATCAAAATCATTTATTGCATTTTGACAATTATCACATAGCGAATTGATAAAGCGCTTAACCACATAACATAGAACAAGCAGGGACACTCACCAAGAGTGAAGTTCAGATATTGGATTGAGGATCGAGTTCCGCGTCCTCGTAAAATCCTAGAATATCAGAATTTAAGCCATAAGTTTTCTATTGGAACTGTTGGCTTGCGCATGTAGAGTTTTCTAGCATGTTGCTAGTTTATTTTTTTCAAAATATTTTACTTGGAATCGAGCTTGTGAGAACCGTACAATATTTCTTATAAGATTTCTGGAATGCTTTTCCTCGAAGAAAATACTATTATTATTTTCTTAAAATAAGTCGGCAAGATAATTAATATCAAGGCTAAAAGTAAACCTTAAAAAAAAATGTTCATTGGAGTGGTTGTGCCTACAAAATCTTTGCTAAGGCTTTAGGGTAAGGTCTATTGAAAAATGTTGCTAGAATAAGGTTTTTCTTTTCTTCTTGCCAAGCAGGTTTCTACGTTTAAAACCAAAGTGATCGAGTTTCACCTTTCAAATTTTCCTTAGTTCCGACTAGCCTTAAATGATTTATAAAGAACGAAGGAATTTGGAACAAAACTAAGGTTTTGAGTCTGGGAGAATCATTTTCCCAAATTGATAAGGCTAGTCTAACTTAAGGAATAAAAGTCATGTTGCCCAAGTTTCTAAGGCAAAAATAGTAGACACTATGTTTAGCAATACGATGCTAAATCTGTACCGTTCGAGACTTAAGGAAAAATATTTTTCATTTACTTAGTCAAGCGTTTACTTGGAGTCACAAGGTCGGTACAACTTCTCACATTTTCGATTCCAATCCAAAATCTCATTTCCTCAATATTGCACAACTAGAATTTAAACAGTAATAACACTAGGGCTCGTCAATTCTTAGCCCTGTGTTCCAACAAATTTATATCTAAGCATAAGCAGGAAAATTTACCAAGGCTTCGTCAATACTTAGCACTTGGTAATCAGTACTTATATCAACTCACAGTTTCACAAAATAGTAGCACAGATTTCTAAACAATTTCAGCAATTCAGTTATCCATGCAGGGTGGGAATTCATAGAGCCCACCACCAACCAATTTCCAATAAATCAACCATCAATTCAAAAGTGGGAATTCGTAGAGCCCACCGTCAACAATTTCGACACATTATGCTCCAATGAAAATAATGTCGACCATTAGCTTTACGAACATTGGAATACGAGTAGAAATTGTTTCACTAGCCAGGCTTAAGCATACGTTTAGCAAGTACCTTCTTACCCTCTAATTCTTTGTAAAATTCAGGAACACCCTAGGGTCAAACCACAATTCAGTCAAGAGTTTGAACCACTAGTAATATAAGGTCTCAATCCGATTTCAAGTTGAGATTTAAAATGAAACAGGTCATTCATGCCAAACAGTTTACTTTGAAAATTCACCGACAGTAGTACACATGGAGTAAAAATACGAAATTTCTACAGGGCGAAGATCTATGATTCTAGTTTCAAATGCCGCTGACGGCGCCTTAAACGGATTTTCCTACACCAAGATATAACCGTTTTATCGAGACTGGTCAGGGACTTCCGAAAATCTGGAGTTTCATTTTTCACTTATGAAAAACTCCTTTTTCTTTTCTTTTCACACCAAAAGTTTTTATTCAAACCATCGTACATTTCTTATAGGGCTCCAAAACAACATCTTCCAAGCATCATTTTTCAAGAAAAATTTCCAAGAACCAAGCAAATTTTCAACTCAATTCTCGGTTGTCTCAACGAAAATTCCAGCAATTGTATACTAGCGTTTTTTGGTTTCAGCTTTATATGTACTAATTGGTTCATTGCTGAACAAATTGTATATCTTAAAATTTGTATCTCTTATGAAATTCTGAGCCACCATAATCCAAGGAAATAAAATAAATTTCCAGAAACAACTTGAAATTTTCCAACGATATTGAAATTCTGGTTCATACCCCTTCGGCTATCACCCAAAATTTCCAGCAACCCATCTACTTTAGTTCGAATTTTTCCCTTGGTTTAATCATGGTGTTAGTTACTCAAATTCAGCATTTAAACACATAGCAAGATAATGAACATTTCCAGATTAAGAGTTGAATTTAAACCATGGTTACAAACCCCAAAATTTCCAGAAATTTTTCTGTTTGGTCCGGATGATCTTGCTTTAAGGCAGATTGCACTTTTGAATTTTTATTCCTCTGTTTTAACAACTAATTAGCTACATGCAGGGCCTAAGTACTTATTATTAGCTATATAATTATGATTATAAGCCCAAATTACAAAAATCAAAACCAATTTAAGCTGCACTACCCCAAGCAAGCTCACGGCAAAATTTTCTAGCCAAGACAGAATTTTCCACAGCTTTGTTTTCACCATTTGATTGCGAAATTTAACACATGCAAGACTCTAATCCTGATAATCATCCAAAATCCAGTTAGATAAACATCATTCATGCTCAGATTGTCCAATTCAAACCCATTCAGCAGCCAAAATAAAACAAGTGCATCAAGCTCACGGCAGGAGCTTTATAGCTAACCAAATTTTTTTTTTTTTTGTAGGCCTTCACTATGCCATCCGAAGGTACAATCAGCATGCAAAATAGAAATCATCACATTTTCATATGACTAAATCCACTTAAGTGCTCAAATCGTCACAGGAAATCAGAATTGGAGTGCGTTATCATCTCAGCTTTCGGATGGTACCTCATCATTCAAAACAGAATTTTCTAATGATTCCATTCAACTTCCGAATGCTCTAACATCACATACATATTACTAGATAACTCCAACTACCTCAGATTAATCCTAAAATGATCCAGAAATTACCTCACCACTAGTCAAGCTTTCACACGAAAATCTGGAAAATGTTTTCCTCCTCTCGGCTCACAAGCACGCGACAGGGTAGTGGTCCTGGTTCAGTGGGTTGCGGCTGGAATTGGCGAGGTGCAGAGTGGTTAAGGTTGCAGTTGTGATGTTGGTCTGAGGTTATCGAAGGTGGTGATGGTTCTCTGGTTTCTCCCTCAGCTTACGGACAAGACAAAAGGGAAATGCAACTCGCGGATAGCACCAGAATTGGAATTTGCAGCTCTCAACTTCCTCCCTCACTCTCGGCTATATGGTGCAGCTCAAACTTTTCTCTTCATTCTCGGTCGATGATAACCAAGTGAAGGTGGGGTGTTTTGGTATGTGGAATGGACTGAGTGAAGTATTGCCGTGGTTATTGAAACATATGTGGACAGAATTTGTGGAGTGTGCGAATTGTTTTGCTTGTGGAAGTGGTGATGGTCTTGATTGGTGGATGTTGCGGTGCTGCCTTGGTTGTCTGTTCAGTTTGTGGCTGTGAATGGAAAGGGTTGTATGGTGTTGGCTCAGTTGGGGTGTGGCCGAGCTTTGTGTGCTGCAGTGGAGAAGAGTTGTGGAGTTTGTGAGTTTTTTGATTGGCTAAGTGGGCGGCAATGAAAGGTTGTAAGAGGGAGTGTTTGGCCGTGCATGATGATGGTTGTGGTATAGTGGAGATTTGGTGAATTGCGAAGGGCATTTTGGTCCTTTCACTTGGCCCCCTAACCTCTTCTTAATCCTCAATTCTATCTTAATTTCAACAATTGTCCCCAATTGTGATTTGATGGTCTAATATACGTTAGTATACTTAAACCGTTCTATCGAATCTTTATTGTTTACTATTTGGTATTAAGGTTCCTACATTCTTACTTTATTAATTCCTTATTAAAATCAAGTTTGACCTTGTAATAAAAATCTAACATTTATCGTTGGCACTAAACAGAAATTATCATTGGAATTTAAATAATTTATTTTAAGGCGAAAATTTAATCCAACCCTAAAGATATTAATTTAGTCAATTAAAACAAAGAAATTTCATAACTTTGGAAAAGTATAGTATTTTTCACATAAACCTATTTTTACACGCTTAATTGTGAACAATTAAAAGTAATGCTAGAAGTTATTGAACAATAAAAGAAATGCAAATGAAATATGCACTAATTTATATATCCATTTTTCAGGGTTCTCACATGTGTTCCACGTTTCGATGTTAAAGAAATATCATCCCGACCCATCCCATGTCTTACAACCGGAGGAGATTGAAGTAGACGAATCGCTTGCCTATAAAGAGAAACCGGTCCAAGTGCTCGATCGGAAAGTCAAAGAGCTCAGAAACAAGCGGATTCCGCTAGTGAAAGTGCTATGGAGGAACCATGGGGTAGAGGAAGCTACCTGGGAAGTGGAAGAGGAAATGCGAAAGAAGTATCCAAACCTTTTCGGGAATTAAGGTGAGAAATTTCGAGAACGAAATTCTTTTAAGGGGGAGAGAGTGTGAGAACCCGTAAATCCCTAATAATTTTCTTAGGGTTTTTCCCATTTAAAGGCATAATTTTTGCGTTTTCTGGCTTAGGAAAATTCTCCTGGTAAATTTTATGAGTAATTATAGTTTTTAGATGATTTTTCTAGTATTGGAGAGTTTTTGAAAAATTAAGAGTATATAATGGACGTGGGACCCACTAGTGCGAAAAGTTCGGAAAAATTCGGCCAATTAGGTTAAATTTCGGATACTGTGTGAAATTTATCGGGTGTTAAGAGATAAGTAGAGAAGGTGATTTGATTGATGTGAGAAGGAACCAAGTGATAAAGATGCATTTATGAAGTGCCAAGTGTCACTATATCCTTGGTTGGACTTTGTTGGACACTATTCACCCTTTTTGACTTTTACCATTGAGTTAAATATCTCCAAAAAAATCACTAAAATTCACTCTTTTCTTCTCCTCCATGGCCGGTTCTCTCTTGAGCAAAGAAGAAAGAAACTCTTCAACATTTTAGCTTCCATTTAGCTCAATCTTCCAAAACCAATCACATAAATTAGTTTCTACTCCATAAAATCCCTTCCTTTGGTGCTAGTAAGTGTTTTTGTGGAAGTGTTCAAGAAAGCTAAGGTGTTCTACAACTCATTTTCTCTTGTTTACTAGGTAAGTGGTGCTTGAACTCCTCTTACACCTAATGATGCCTAATTTGTGCCTAGTGGTGGCTAAAGTGCTGAAATTTGTGGTTTATTTCTTGGTTTGAGATGAATTGGTGAAGTTTTTATTTTATTGATGAATTTTTTGGTTTAATGTGATCATGATGTTGTGGTTATTTATGATGGTTGGTAATGAGGGGTAATGACTCTAGTAGGTGTTAATGATTGGTAATTGCAACCAATTTTGGGTTTGGAAGGAATTTGAGGAAGTTAGGGTTTCATAACCCCCTTTTCTGTCCGGTTTTGTATCATATGGTTAGAGACCGAATTGCCCTTTGATTAAAACATGAAAGTTGTAGATATTGATGTGTTTGAGGTGCCTGTAAAATTTCAGGTCATTTGGAGTAGTGTAGAGTGAGATATGTCGATTTTACTGTTGCTGTTCTGGGTTGATCAGAATGTGCGAACTGCGCTTGTAATCGTCTTTTTTGACTTGAATTGCTTTGGATTTGGATGTTGGTGTCTTCTGATGAAATGTATCTGGATGTCTTGGCTACCGCATTCCTTTGGAATCAATGCATTTGGACCTGTATAGACTGAGTTGGACTAATTACAGCATAGTATGATTTGTAAACCTGCAATTACGGTTCTGGTTTGGTATTCTGCATTTTTGACCTAGTTGTGCTAGGATTTGGACTGAGTGGCCTTCTACATTGTTGTAACCCTGTCTTTTAGCTTCGAGATGGTTGGTCTTACACTCTCATCTGATAAGCGTAACGCATTTTGTGCCATTACCGCATAAGGAGGCCAAAACTGTTTTGTTGTTAGGGCTAATATAGTTACATTTCCTGATTTTCTGGTTTGCTATCATGCTTATATATGCATATGAAACCCTATTGGGGTTGTGATTGGCATGACTTTATGACTCGTTGTCGAGTCTCATGGTATTTGTTTACGTGTTCTAGGGCGTGACGTTAGTGCACGACGTACTTTGGACGGCGGTGCATGAAACCTCACCTACGTGAGTGGTGAGTATACTACTCACTTGGATGTTTATAATGTGGCTTTGCTATATGTGATTGTGATACCTTGAAGGCTTGTTTGGCTATTGGAAATGATTAGGGTGAGGGTGTACTTGACCGTCCTCATTCCTTTTATTCCTGTGAATGACTGTTTACCGTTTCACTGTATTACTGTACTTGCTATATGAGTTATTGGATTCCATTCATGGGATATTGTTTGGGTGTCGGTTGGACGAGTATCCAACGGCCCTACTGTATTACTGAGCTCGACCCCGTTGGTAGTCACTTGAATCGAGCCAGCGAGGGCTTGGTCGTGAAAATTGACTAGCCACGGGGACTGAAATGGGAATCTTGTGGTAATGAGACCCTTGGTTCCGATGTACTCGAGTATCACCTAAAGTTACTGCTTGGAGTGCGGGCCCGGTTGGGGTATGTTGGGTGGAAGGAATGGAAGTAAAGTGAGGTCTACGGTTTGGTACTTTTAACATTGACGGAGGGTCAATGAGGTTGGATCAAGAATATAAGCGAGGAAATGGGCTCTTGAGAGCCGTCCGTATCCTTTTACCGTTTTGTTTCATTCCTTAATTGTGTACTTTAATTGAAAGGACATGCTATATGCTCATTGTTGCTTATGTGGTAGTAACTCACTGGGCTTAAGCTCATTCCGTTCCATTTGTTTTCCTTACAGGAAAATGATCACTTTTGGAAAGGTTGTACTAGCAAGTTGAGCTCATGTAAATGTATCTTTTGAATAGCTCTTTGAATGAAACCCTAATGTGTATTGGGTTCGTTTTCTTCTGATTGGCAAACCAAACATGTATATTCATGATGAATGGTTTTTGTGGCATGCCATTTGGTTGTAAATGTTGAATTTCAATGTATGTATATGTTGGATTGATGTTTGGTTGAACTCCGGATTTTGACGTGCCCAGTACTGTTCATCATCGGCTTCGGTTTTCATTTTTTTTTATTTTGTGATTTTGGCTTGTTTGCGCGCATTGGTATGTTCCGGAACGTAATGGATGGACGTATACTGATTCGTTAGTCCTGGCGAGAGCTGGGCAGGCAGTCCGCTAACCCCTTTGGTTCGCCTTAGGGGAAGGTGGGGCTGTCACAATTTCCTCCTGGAGTATCTTTCCTAAGTGTCTCCAAAATTTTCACACCACCCGCTCCACGACCCATCTTAGCGAATGGCCTACCTCGTTCACCCTGTTCTGGCCTTTCACTTTCAAGAGAGGCACCCCTTTTCTTTGCATGGGAGTCTTCACTTGTGGCCTTGCAATTTCTGTCCTTTGAGCTTTCTCCGGGACCCTCATAGAAGTAGTGCTTTATGCCATTGCTAAGGCCTCCTCGAAAATCCCTTCGTATTTCCTTTTTAGCTCTATGTTCTTGTGCAAGAGCTCAATTTTCTCCGAATACTCGTTCTTCCATCGCCCTTTCCAGTACTCGGCTAGTCTCCTTTGGACCTCTATTTCGTCTCGAAGTACCGCGATTTTCTTGTACATATCAACCCATTGTGCCATCTCACGGAGTCGCTGGAATGCAGATGATAGCCTACCGGGCAAAACAATGGGTCATAATAAATTCCTAAGTACAAGCGACACTCTCGGTCCTTGTCTTTGTTCAACTATTGTTTACCTTTCTTCTCTTGGCTCTTGGGCTCATTTAGTTCCACGGCCACAACCACGTCCGCGGCTACGTCTTCCCTCTATATTATGTATATATATATATTATTTTTCCCCTCTCTTTTCTTTTCTTTTCCCCAAAAGGTAATTTAGTGAATAAACATAGTAAATTGACTAAAGTAACTAAATTCTAGTGCACCAAATACACAAATAGACATATACACACATAACACACCATATATCAAGAATACAGATGGTCAAATACCCACATACATATCAAATTAGACAGATAATCATATACACAAATACACAATCTAATGTCATGTCATAACAATATAAGGGCAAATCAAAAGAAAAGGCGATATCGTCCCAGTCTCAGTTAAATAACCCCGTCCAGTCTCTCACGTCACTTACTATCCAAACTAGATGTTCGTTGATCCCTTGTACTCATTCTAGCCAAACGAAGTCTATTCATGTTCCAAAAATGCCAATTTCAAATACTTAACACCGCCTCAGCTCTGGAGTACTCGGACACAAGAATCCGAAATAAGATAATTCACATCTCTAGCTGGCCAGTCCCAAGAGTAAACTATCTACAATCGAAATTCCTACCTGACATACCTACCTATGGTCCTCAGGTACCATGAGAAAGATTTAAGGCCTATAACATTCACAATTCATAGCTTATGCTCGAACGAGCACTTAGTCCCTCATACTTATTCACCACTTAGTCCATGCTCACTCCGCGCAGAGACCACGCGGAGCAGGCTCTGATACCAATTGTGACAGCTCCACCTCCCCCTAAGGCGAACCAAAGGGTTCGGCGGACCACTTGCCCAACTCTCACCGGGACTCAGTCGTTCACTATAGTTCTCACTTAAAATCAGAATAAAATCACAAGAATAAGCATAACAACGATCCAATACTTAAAGCGAAACTTATATACATTGCTATCTCAAAAGAAAGTATACACATCGAATATACAAAGGTTCTCAATACTGCATACATCCAGCCCGTGCCAAGCACTAGGGCGAAAAGCATTACAAAATCAGAGATCTAGCCTAAGCTAGTCTATACAAAGCTCCCGTCCTGGCTCGCCTTCCCCTGTTAAGGAAAACAAAACTAAAGGAATGAGCTAAAAGCTCAGTGAGGTTCCGAACACAAAATCGCACAATCAATCCAATACATTAAACATAGAGTATCACTAATTCAAGAAACATTTACAATGGAAAGTAATAACACATACACTAAAAGGATACGAGCTCACAGGAAGCCATTCGTTCGTTCGTTCGTTCGTTCTCCTGTCATTCCCCTTATTCCTCCAATCATTTGAAAATGCATTTTTGTAAGTAAAACTCTCGTTCGTTCGTTCATTTCATTCACCCCCTCCTGGACGTTGGCCAGGCTCCACCAGAATACAAGGTAATACTCGAGTATACCATACGTTCACCCAGGGTCACCATATCGCCCGACCAAATCCGCTTCTGGCTCGAGTCGATCGTTAACGAAGAGCAGGGCCCAATTCAGCCAAAAGGCTTACAGCATGCACAAGTAACGTTTCAATCCTTGAAATCATTAAAAATTTCACATTCCTTTAGGTCGAGTGCGATAAAGTACACACTCGCCTAGAAAACTCGTTTTGGAAATCTTTGAAAGCACTTAACACATTATCAAACAATAACACAAGCCATGAAGTCAAGGAAAATATAGCAAACAAGGAACACTCACCTATATACACAAAACAACGCGCAAAATATCCTTCCGGATATTACCCTCAGTCACGGAGAAAACCTAAGATTAAACGAGAAAGAATATTACAGTTCATCTAGCACAAATAATTAGGTGAAATCAAAGAAACCCGACAAATGATGAGTAGAACGTATAAAAATGACTTTAAAGTGAAACTAAGGCATTTGGACCTGTGGACGGAAATAACTAGGGTTTCATAAACCAAACGTAGAATTAAACTCAAAAGGGTTATAAAATTTCCAACGGAAAACACTTGAACCAAAGACAGGTCGGAATCCAACTAGATAGGCGAAGAAATATTGTTTTCGGGATCGTTTATGTAGTTCAAAATCAACTCATATTCAAGTAGCTAGAATAGACTAAATGTCGTGATGAAAATCATGTGAAAAAGAGGACAAAAATACCTTAATTTCATACTTAAAATCTCACTTAAAAGTAGTTCACTTGTTGCCGAGAAAACCCTAACTCATCCCTCTTTATGTTGGTAAGGAGTAAATAAACATTTGGAATTTCAAATTGAAGAGGTATCATGTTTTAAAATAGTAAAACGGTCATGATATTCACCAAGCGGAAGTATATGAGTTCAAATGAAAAACAGCTTCTCGAACATCCTTCTTGAGCACCAAAGTAGTTTTCCATGAAATACGCCCAACTTGACACAAAACACATTTCAAAAACCACTCTAACCTACTCACATTACAAGAAAATAAACAGATGGCATGTCCCCTTAAATTTTTCACTTTCACCCTACAATCCAAAACCCAACCTTACAAGAATCAAACACAATCATACATTCGGTTTATAAACGAGAAAACACGTTCAATTAAACCACAATACCCTTCAAGCTAATTAGAAGCTCAAAAGCCAACCATTAGAAAACCTCCCAAATTAAACCCTAGAAACCGGAATTTATCCCCTCAAGGGGAAATTTTCCGCAAACAACCGCAATTAACGTATAAAGGTTCCATTTAACACCATTTTAGTCCATCAATCCAAGACCAATCAATGACTATCATATAAAATCTGAAAAATTCCCAATAAATCGAAAAATGGTCCAACTTGACTTAGAACCATAAAATCATCCATAATATAGCATCTTTACCCTTTACAAACCACTAATTAACCAACTTTAGAACAAAAAGGGGTTTCTTAACAACTCACCTTATGAGTTCAAGAAAGGTAGAAACTTAAGGCTTCCCCTCCAAAAAGAACTCCACTATCACCTTTAACCCACCTTAGCTAGCACTTGTACGGAGTGGTTTGAAAATCCAACAGTGAAATCTCAAGATTTGAGTGAAAATAGAAGTTGGAAAATAAGAGTTTTCTCCCTTCTCTCAAAGACACACGGCTGAGCTGAGGAACAAATGAAGATATTTTGGCCAAAAGTAGGATAAGAAAGAAGGAAACAGCCGGTCAAAGCTCATGATCGACTGTGACACATCACAATCCGGCCGGATTCTTGGCCGAATTCAGGGCAATAGCAAAAACCATTTTTTTTCAAAACCCCTCAACAATCCGGCCAGCAATCCGGCCAAGAACTGGCCAGATTTTCGGCCGGATTTGGCCCTTCAACTTTTTCACAAAAATCTCCTCTTTTCCGAGTTTGATTGCCGCGCTCAATCGCATTTCCAACACATACACATGTATACATATCTCACACAAAAATACACGAAATAACAAAACCTTCCTTTGTTTAAAACAATTGGTTAACAAATTTTCACTTAAAAGGGGAAATGAGAATAAACCAAAAGGCTGAGAAAATGTGAAAGGTTTAGGGTTCTCACATTCATGCATTTACTACAACATTCTTCCATTTTTTCCATTGACAACAGGCTATAACTTAATCAATCATCTCTCGGTTCCAATAGGTTCAGTCCAGCTTCAATTTTCATCTTAAACCAGAACTTTTCTTCAGTTGAAACTCATTTTCGCTGCTAAAACTTAACTTGCAGCTTACGTACATTCATTTATACTCAGTAAATAAGGATTGATCACAGAAATTTTACCTCTTTTTTTCAAGATTTAAAAGTTGCAGACCGGGTAGATTTCTTAGCTTCGGTTCCTTAAGGTCTGCACCAGCTCTCCTTCTTTCTTCTATCTACTTCACTCTCATTCGGTTGAGGCTGGTAGGTGAAGTATACCACCAAGATTTCGCTCCCTCTCTCTTACTTTGGCTCATGGTTTTGAGGTTGCAAGCTGGAGAATTGAAGCTAGCAAATGTCTAACTCTCTCTCCCTTACTCTCTCTCAGTTGCAAGCTGAAACAGAAAGGAACCAGAAATATTTTCCTCTTATACTCACTTATCTCTCTGTTTAGAAGGCTTAAGAATTAGAAGAAGGAAATGTTGTTCGGTGGTCAACTTTTCTAATTGGTACTATACAATACTAGGCTGTTCCACTCAGGCCAACTGTCCAAATATATTTGGCAGCTGATTTCTCTTTATTTTTTCTCAATCACTGCCCAAGTTTTGGTTAGCATTTGATTGCCTTACTTCCACTCGGTTCCTATTGTAAAATTGCTGATAACTTATTTTGCTTGGCTGCCTGGTTAATTGTTTAGGTTCCAAGGGTAACTTCGTCTTTTAACTTTAATTTATTTGCTTACTAAGGCTGTAGTTTTATTATTTTATACATTAACTCCTAACTTTATTTGTGTTTTCTTGGAAAATTTCTTACATTGATTTAGGGCATTTCTATATATTCAATTCATAAGAAATCAATTAGACATATAATTTAATCAATTATGTAGTATATGCAACACTTTTGATAATATATGAAGATAAAATAAAATAAAATATATATGCAATTTTCCAAGCTCTTACATACTTCCCCCCTTAAGAGAATTTCGTTCTCGAAATTCATACCTTCAATTCACAAAAGTTCTAGGTATTCCTTCCGCATTTTTTTCTTCCAATTTCCACATCACTTCGTCTAATCATTCATGTTTCCACCAAAACCTTAACCAAAGAGATTTGTTTCTTAGTAGTTTCTCCTTCCGATCTAAGTGTTGTATCGGCTGTTTCCCCAAGTATATAAAATTCAACTACTTTAATTATACAGTTCCACTAGGCTAGATACATAATTAAACAATCTCTACCTAAGGTAATTTTATTACCCTTAGGTTATCGTTCCTTAAACTTTATATCTCTCACAACTAGTCTATATACAAATGTGTAATAATCAATTATGCATGCATACAATTGGAGGTAGCTGTAACCCAGAACACATTCACTCCATATATATCATTAATACAAAGCAAATTCATGATCAATTAAATTACACCACATAACAAAGTCAATTACAGCATATATCAAGCTCAAGTACACTTTAATAAGAAGTCAAACAAGTCTTTTTAAGTACATTCAACATTCAAACATGGCAAAGTTCCGAGTCACTCATCCCAACCCTAGGGTTTCTATCCATATTAGAGCTGGTAGATCCCTGAAATTCCTACCTTTATTCACAAAAGTTTAGTCTTTTTTGTTCAAATATCCCAATAATATCATCCCATTCACTAGATCTATCAAGTCATGGTTTCATCACTAATCTATCCTTTCTTCTAAACGTATGAGCTGACAAATAGATCAAATTTACTAACTTTAACATATTATTCATGTTCTCACCCTTTCCTGCTTCTTGTTATCAATAATTGTTATATCTACAACTTGTAAACATGTTACGATAAATATTTCTTTAGACTCATAAACTGCAATGATTCACCATAACATCATTGCCCTAATCATCACCACCTACTCCATATATTACATTTCTCTGAATTCCACTGCAAAATAATTCATTCGCTTATTTCATCCATCTAAGCCTTGCCTTAATAGTTAAAGCACCATTAACCTGAGTCTTGACTTACTATTATCCATAGATAGACGTTTATTTTATACTGACTACCGTGTATAATCATCCCAACATAGTCAAGGTGACAATCATTAGTAACACTAATCAAAATTCCTTAGTAAATTGTAGATCTACTACGTTTAATATCAAATCAAATAATATGATCATTACTTAAGTACATCAATGGCTCTTAAGTATTCTAAATGATCACAAACATTTCATACATTGGCTTTTCTAATAACCTAACAACTAGTTATCTTTATCCTATTGGACATTAGCCCCAAATAATCCTCCAATAAAATTTAAGGTGCCATAATGTCATCGAAAACTCATCTCACATGGCAAATTCGTCAAACTTATCTCACCTCAATTTTGAAAACTCTTCTCAAGGTTTAGAGCTATTCACAACAGCATAGTTCTTACTTAAACTACAATTTCACTCAAATTCTAAGTCTAAACCTATATTTTGGGTAAGAGATGGCATATATTCCATTTACCATTGAACGACTAGTAAAATTATTCATCTTAAAAACAGAATTGGGACTAATCTTCAAGATCTCACTATTGGCTCTTCACTTTTAACTTTCAAAAGCTAGACATGGTCCTTTTGATTCTACTTTGCCAAATTTAATCATGTTTTCTAGTCCCATCATAATGCAATATACTAAATTCTTCACAATTTACAAATACACCATTGAATGAAATATCTGGTACTAGGGTACAAGAATCTGACAATAGGATAATTCACAGCTCAGGCTGGCCAGTCCCAAGAGTAACTCACCTATAGTTGAGATTCCTACCCGACGTACATATCTAATTCCCTTAACAATAGTAATTAGTTCAACACTAAATAGGCCATTCCCCACAGTCCGAGAGCCCTTTCCTGACTTGAGCTCATTAAGAGCTCTGATACCATTTGTGATGACCCCACCTCCCCCTAGGGCGTATCCTAGGGTTTAGCGAGTCGCTTGCCCAATTCTCGCCAGGACTCACTCATTTATAACTCGAGAAAATAACTTACATTCATCAAAAATAATTAACACAACCATTTCACACTTAATATATGCATCAATGCTCAAATCTAGCTACAAGGCTTATACACGCCCAAATACATTAACGGGTTTACAATCCAAGTACAATCAACCCTAGTCGGGTGTTAGCGCAAATATAATTCAAAATTCAAGACTATACTACTCTGTACAAGTCTCACGCCTCGCTCGTACCCCCTGTAAGGAAAACAAATGGTGTGGAATGAGTTAAAAGTCCAGTGAAGTTCCAAATAGCAAATTGACCATAATTAAAAGTGAAAGTATCTGAATAGCAAAATAGCGAGTATAACAAGTCAAGAAAATAAGCAATAACACTTCATATGGCCAAGCATTAAATATTCAATATTTGACGTAAAAGGATACAGTTGCTGTGAAGACCCGAAAAATTTTCTTATTTTATCGAATATTAATGGTTTCATTAAGTATTGATCCACCTGTTTTCCCCAAATAATTTATTACGACCATTTTAAATCCATTCGTATGGAATAATGTCTTCATTGTGTTTTTAAAATGTCCCGCTAACAACTTCAATTTTCGGAAGGATTGTTTAAGTGCGAGATAGTGAACACAAGTGTTTCGAGGTGATATTATATTCGAGAGTATGATTATCCTGGGAAAATTAAGAACGGACAATAGCAGATTAAGAAAAGTTAATCGAGAATTAAAGGTGAATAAGTTCTACGTGAGCATATACTACTCACGCGTGGATAGTTTTCCAAAAGACGCATGGATACAAATTTATTGGAGATTTGAGGAGTTAATACTCGACTCATGTAAGAACTCGTAAAACCTATTATTTTATTTAAACCTAATTTATGGCTTAATAAATGATTTAATTGGATTTTTGCCACGAGGAATATTTTCTAGTCTTATTAGACCTAAATACATGGTAATATAACTTCGTTATATTTTTAAAATGATTCGTTTCAAAAATTAATTTCCTAGAGCGCGTTTAGTAAAAATAGTGAATAGTGCTTGGAGATTTTATCCGCGTAGTAACACAATAAGCTTGGAATATTGGAGGCTTATACAATGGTCCTAAAATAGGTAATATTATGAATAAATACTCAAGTGATAGTTAGTAGTGCAATCGTTATAAGAATTTTTCGGAGGTTTCGCGTTATAGCGTTAAAATTGACGGTACGCGTTTTCACACACGCGATTTTGTTTGAGGGACTTTAGACCCTTATTTCGGGACAATTAAGAGTGAATAATATTTACATGAATATATATGCCTTGGAGGTTTAATGCACTAGTGAACCAAACGCGCGAGAAAATCGAGCCGTAATCGCACCAAACGGCCCCTAATGAGAGTTGACTTTTGGGTGAATTACCACCACTTATTTCACCTTCTCTTGGAAGCTAAAAGAAGTCAGATTTCCCTCCATTTTCTCTCTCCTCACAGCCGACCAAACACTCTCCTCTCTCTACCACATTTGCTTCAAAATTTCTGCTCACTAATCTCACTCAAAACCACCCCAAATCATCTCCAAATTTAACCAAACTTGCACCACACCTAGCTTGACACTTGAGGATCATTTTGAGCTGCAAACAAGGGCTGGAAATCACGGTTTTTCTGGTGCATTAGAGGACCGAAATTTCTGGTTTGGAGCAACAAGGAGGTATAACCTCATCCTACACCTTAAGCTTGGTTTATGATGGTAGAAATGCATCCTTAAGCTATTGCATGTGTATGGGTATCTTGATATTGTTGGAAAAATTGAAAAGTGGGCTCTATGGATTCCCACACTTGGGTTGTTGCTGATTTGATGATTGATGGTGGTTATATTGTTGGTTTAGTGGTTAAAATGATGGATTAGTGGCGGGTAATTGATAGAAACTTCATTGGGTGCAAGAAGCAAAAATTTCCGAAAATACCCCTGTTTTGTTCGGCCACTATAAGGCCCATTTTTGGTGAATTATTGGCATGAACCTGATGTTTATATGTTATATTAGATGTGTGAAATATTTCATTGGAAAAATAATAAGGTTTGGTTGGGCAAATGAATTTTTTGGGGAAACTAGCAAATCTGGAAACTGTTCACGTATGGCTCAGACCAGCGGTGGTGTTTTGGCTATAACTCTGTCCTCGGATGTCGAAATCATGTGCCGTCGGTGGCGTTTGAAACTAGACATCCCAGGCTTTAATTTGAGATAAAATGCACGTTCTGATTCTTTGTGAGTGAGCCGAACCAAGCATTTTAAGACCACTGTCCTGTTTCTCGGAACTGCTGGAATGGTCTGTAGAGGCAGCAACTTGAGGCTCAATTTCGAGCTGGTTGCTTGCCAAATTTTGAAATGATTTCCTCTGTGAACTTTTAGTCCTATGAATGTATTTTCCAACGCCATAAACCATGCTCAATTCCGAGTTAAATTGAATGCGTTGTGACCAAAATAAGAAGACTGCCCTGTTTTGGAAAAACGTAACATTTGGACTGGTTTTGGACAAAAACCGTGAGTGATCTTATTAATTGAAATTTCGATGCTAAACCATTACCAAAGGTATCATGGTTGTATCTTAGACCTTTATTTCACAAATGAACCATGGTTGGATAGCTTTCTTGATTAAACGATTTGAATTTGGGAAATGAAAGTCAAAGGCAGATTGCCTTAGGATTTTTCTTGAACTTTGGTTGGCTAATTAACTACCTTGCCGAAGGTATTTTTTCCCGAAATTCGATAGAGAGATACTTTCCATATAGTATTCAAATACTGCCAATTTTGGTGCCAATTCAGGTTCGTTTCGATACCTAATTAAATTTCTAGAGTTGGAGGTTCAAATCTGGAAAATTCTTCTCCAGTCTTGAATTTTCCCCAACTTTGAGCTACCGTATCTCGGTACTCGAAACTCCGATTCTTGATCCGCTTGTTTTGTTATAAACTTCACTTGCAACACTAATTGAGCTGAAAATTTCAGAGGCCGGTTTGCAACGTGTGAATCGTGCCGAATTTCCAAAGTTGGCCGAAATCCAACTTAATTCTGCCATGAAAACCAACCCTGCGTCTTCAAGCTCATTTTTGACCACTTTTCACTTCGATTCATGGAAAAGTGTCTTCTAGGAACTTATAGTACTTTCTAAGAGATTTCCAACGGTATAAAGGTTTCCAATTTTTGACTTGTACCGAGTGAGTTACGATTTTTCAAAGATTCATGATAAACCTGAAAATTTTCCAATTTCAAAGAAATAGAGTTTTTCAAGAACTCTTTACACTTTTGATATTATCTAAACGTTTTGCCCACGATTTTCATGATAAAAACTCAACTAATATTATACTTCATAAAACGCAAGTTGAACCTCGATTTACGAGTAATTGAGACTCATTTTTGTGAAATATTCCTTAGATCGTACTAATGTACAATCTTACTTGATAATTGAGATACTTGAGTAATTACCCACCATTAACTGCCAGGCACACAAGGAGACCTTCAAGAGGATCTCACCGTGGACACTTGAACTCCAGCGAATAATCTTTATTAAATTGCTCGGTGAGTGTCAAGTGTGTGAATCTTTGATACTTGCTTAATTGTGGTAATTATTAGAGATTTTAAAAATAAGGGCGGGTGTGTACTTTATCGCATCCGTTCTGATTTCAAATGAATGAACGAAATGTATTGAATGAATGAATGAAATGCAATGCTATGTAATGGTTACATATGTCGTTGGAGTGAACCTCCTCGACTTCCAAATGAATGGGGGACGCCCAAACTCATAGGCCGACCTTGGACTCGAGCCGGCAATGGGCTTGGTCGGGAACTTGGGCGAGCCATGAGATTATAAGCTCGACCTAATTAGAGGTCTTGCTTGGCATACTCGTGCAGTATCACCTTACAAAAGACTTGTGGGCCCTTGGGGTGTACGGTGGACGGAGGGAAGTAAGTGGTGATCTACGGAAATGGAAATACCGACCCGGTTGACAGGAGGGTCAATGCGGGAAGGTATACGAATGACATCGGCAGAGCGAGTGGAACTTAGCTCCCGAGAGCTACTATATCCTTGAATTGTTTCTGATTATTTTTTCCTGTTCAAATGGTACTTTGTTGAAATATCACGGTTTTATTTGATAAAGTTGAGATTGCTATTTGAACAACGTGCTTGCATGTGTGTCCTTGGCCTCACGAGCGTTTTGCTCACCCTGTAGATTTGTTTTCCTTAACAGGACTGGAAATGGAGTTAACGCGGAGAAATCTCCTTTTGGATATGTTGTGTTTTAGGGTTTCAGGTGTATTTTGGCTTGACCCCTTTATGATTGTACTTTGGAAGTTTAATGTATCATTCAGATATCTGTGATGTATATTTTGAAATTTAAGTTGTATTATGAACGCACGACGTGCGGGTGGCAAGCTGATAGGTACCTTGGGATGTAACCATGAGAACTGTCACAGTTGGCATCAGAGCCATATGCTGACAGGTTGGGTAATGGATGAATATGGTTAAGCATGAACGTTTCCGCACTATATGTATTCGTACTAATTTGATTTTGGTATCTAGTATCGCTTTAAGGTTGAACGTTTATTGCTTGAGTCCTGGCGAGAGTTAGGCAGGCGTTCCGCGGATACCCTTTGGTGCGCCTTAGGGAGAAGTGGGGGCGTCACAGTTGCTTTTGTAAACCAACTCCACCATAGCTTGATCATATAGTAGTTGATACTCCGTCAACTTTCAAGTAAGGTAACTAGTCCAGTAATACACCACTTAACTCCAATCTCCGTCCACCAACCAAACCCCTTACCGGGCCCGAACTCCAAAATACACACTGGTGGTAATACTCGAGTATACCGATTAGTCGAGAAGATAACACTCCACTTGACAACACTAGATACCTATGGTTCATTATCTAATCGACCAAGCCCTTGCCGATTCGACTCGATTAACTAACCAGTGGGGTTTGGGTCCCCAAAAAGTCGATGAGATACATCTTCAATCGACTAAATCAAGATAAAAGTACAGAGACGGGAATGAGAGGTATCTCCCACTCGGATCGAGTATGGTACATACTGCCGCTTAGTACTTACAAGTCACGCACAAGTATCTCAAGTCAATTGCTACAATAAACAAGCACATATCACATTAGGGCAAGTGTGATAAAGTATACCCTTGCCCGATCATACCAATCACATATCATTCGATCATATTCGTCAAGTATTGAAAACCAGTGTCCAGTTCAATTAGGTATTTGGAAGCACTCACCAAAGATTTAGTGCTTGTCAAAATCACGTTCAGGTGTAACTCCTTGGTTGGAGTCCAAATCTGTGATACAATATCATTAAAAAGCTTGAAATCACTAGGGTTCGAAACTTAAGAGTTTCGCTTTAAACAGATCAAGTAAATGAAACTCGTTTAGATAGGATTCACGTTATATATCAAACACTAGAAAATTCATACTCGCTCTTTTGGTGCTGCTAAAGAAGCAACTAAAACTTTGGAATTCGCATTTGAGTCTAAAAGACGAGAAAAATATATTCCGAGTGGTTACCACTTTCATTTTTCCAAGGATATGAGTTTCGGCCAAATTTTAGCTTATATACCTTTACCAAAGAAGACTCGAATACCATAGATAATCCAAGTTCAATTCGACCTCAAATTTTCTCTCAAACCGCGAGTACACATGCCTAACCTTCGAGTGAAAATTTGGGCAGCATGCCCTTTGTATTTAGCTATTTTCCAGCCATTTATGACTTCATTATTTTTCTCAACTCAGCCCAATTCAACATATATGCAAGCTCAACACAATTGTATTCAACTAGACTCAATATTATCCAATTACAAGTCAATTCGAGTAGTGCAACCATCCAAATCAAAGTTAGAAGTTAAAAACTAGTTTTAAAGACAAATAGTCACACAGTAGGTTTGACATCTCTCGACAATCACAACTGAAGCTATGCTTATCGGATTGGGGTAAATTTTATGGAGTTTCGAAGCTAAGACAGAGACCTACATTTCCTGTGAAGACACTAATGCCTAGTTCTTGAATCTTCAAGGTCAAAAATCGCAATTTCAGAGAAAACAAAAGACTGTCAGCTAATCTGGGTATTTGGGTAGTCAGAGGTATTTTAGTCATTTCATTTGTTACAGTGCTCTGATTGAACTAAAATTTTACAGATAGCTAGGTAACTCAATTCCCTAAAACTTTCATGTTTTGGGTGAGAACTGATTTGTTCTTTATCATGAACGAATATGCAGTTCCAGTTGGGTACAAAAACTGGGCAGAATCACTAACCCTAGCTGAAATTCGTTAATCTTCACCAAAACTAGAGTATCATCCAATATAATTTAAGATTCAAGTCGTCTATCCAATAAAATGCAACATAAGAGAGAGAATAAGAGTTTCTTAGCTTAATACCTTCAAGTTCAAACTAGGTCGACTGCGATAAAGTACACTCCCGATTTAGAAGGCGAGGGACAATTGAAAACACTTCACAATGAATCACTTAGCAATATTCATAATACATACACATAAACAGTTAACACATAATTTGGAAAACACTCACCAAGGATTCAAATGACTACTCTCGAGTCTCGAGTTGATTTCCTGGTTCACGGCTACTTCCTAGTACAAGTTAATAAGTTCAAAGTAAATATATACTTTGTAGTTGATCATTTGTTATTCTTTTATTTAAACTTATTAAAATCAAGTTTGACCTTAAACTACAACTATAACATTCTCAATATTTATTTATCATTTTATTTTCTAAACTTATGGATTTTATTATTTTTATACCATGAAATACCTATCTTCAAGTTTATAAACTTGTATAATGTTTAAACTAATATACTTTCTTAATCCAGTATTAATTATGGCTTATAGATACTCCATTTTCCCTTTTAAGGCTAACTAAGCTCTAGGTTGTTTGTGAATTAAATTTTGTTTCACAGCCTTAACTTCTCAAGTTTTATAGTCTCTTAACTATTATAAAAACTAATTTAAGTGATTAGGAGCCATTTCGTGTAAATAGCCATAACAAATTACCTTAGAGTTTCTAAAACATTATATAAGTCTTCATCTCATTACCAATTCAACCATTCAACATAATTCAACAATATTACTTCAAAATCCATTAGGTTTGGTAGTTCTAAAACAAGGTTAACATACATATATAAATTTTAAGATCTTATAAAACATTTGAGCTAAGATTAAATCATTTCATTCTAATCTTAATAACTAAAGCTGATGGAACTTTTATTTCTTCCCTTTTAGACTGAACTAGACTCTAGTTTGCATGTTATTCCTATTTGTTCCACTTCACTAGCCCTTCGAGTTTTAAATTCTTTAAAGTATTCAAAACAAGGTTAAGATGCTACAAACAGATATATATATGTATATTTATATTTATATGTATAGTTACAACAAACTATCTTAGACTTTTGTTCACAAACTTCAATGAAAGTTCATCTCTTAAACACATAGCTCATAATTTGCCCACCCAAACTAGAACAAATAACACACAATTCCAGAAAAGAATCCCACCAAAAGCCTCAACTAATTCGGCCAGCAACATATTACAATTTCCAACAGCATATCAATTTAACATATGGTGCTTTCTCCATAATTTTCTTCAATTTTAACTCCAACTCATCATGCAAAAGATGATTCTCCAACTACAGAGTAAACTTGATCATCAATATAAAATTTTACAGCCAGAATTTCAAAGGAAAAACTGATCTGAAGTCTATTTCTCTCTCTCGGTCAAGCTATGATTGTTTTGGACAGCAATCAGTTTTTTTTTTAAAACAAGAAATTTCTCCACTTCAGTTCCCATTCAACTCCAACATGCATCCTAAAACTAAAAAATTATGCAAGGTATTCAGCTTCAACGTAGGAATTTGGAACCAAAAAATCTGTCAAGAAAATTGTGAAATTTCCTTACTTCATCTCTCAGCTAGCTAGATAGAACCTCCAACTATTTCTTGCAAATATTCTCACTTAAGTTATCAACTGTGCTTTAGTTTCTCAGATAGCACAAGAGTGTAAACATCTAGCTTGAATTCTTAAATGAAAATTGTTCCATAGTCTCAAATGATAAGCTACATATCCAGTCCCTTTCTCTCAAATGATGCTATAAGAATTTCAGCAGGTTTCTTTCTTTGTTTTCAACTCAAAGTTCCAACTTTCACAAGTTCCTATAGCTAAATTTCACTTTATGCCAGAAATAAACATTTTCATGCATTTACTACAACATTCTTCCATTTTTTCATTGACAACAGGCTATAACTTAATCAATCATCTCTTGGTTCCAACAGGTTCAGTCCAGCTTCAATTTTAATCTTAAACCAGAACTTTTCTTCAGTCGAAACTCATTTTCCCCTGCTAAAACTTAACTTGCAGCTCACATGCATTCATTTATACTCAGTAAATAAGGATTGATCACAGAAATTTTACCTCTTTCTTTCAAGATTTAAAAGTTGCAGACCGGGTAGATTTCTTAGCTTCGGTTCCTCAAGGTCTGCACCAGCTCTCCTTCTTTCTTCTATCTACTTCACTCTCATTCGGTTGAGGTGGTAGGTGAAGTATACCACCAAGATTTCGCTCCCTCTCTCTCACTTTTGGCTCACGGTTTCGAGGTTGCAAGCTGGAGAATTGAAGCTAGCAAATGTCTAACTCTCTCTCCCTCACTCTCTCTCGGTTGCAAGCTAAAACAGAAAGGAACCAGAAATATTTTCCTCTTATACTCACTTATCTCTCTGTTTAGAAGACTTAAGAATTAGAAGAAGGAAATGCTGTTCGATGGTCAACTTTTCCAATTGGTACTACACAATACTAGGCTGTTCCACTCAGGCCAACTGTCCAAATATATTTGGCAGCTGATTTCTCTTTGTTTTTTCTCAATCAACGCCCAAGTTTTGGTTAGCATTTGATTGCCTTACTTCCACTCGGTTCCTATTGTAAAATTGCTGATAACTTATTTTGCTTGGCTGCCTGGTTAATTGTTTAGGTTCCAAGGGTAACTTTGTCTTTTAACTTTAGTTTATTTTCTTACTAAGGCTGGAGTTTTATTATTTTATACATTAACTCCTAACTTTATTTGTATTTTCTTGGAAAATTTCTTACATTGATTTAGGGTATTTCCATGTATTCAATTCACAAGAAATGAATTAGACATATAATTTAATCAATTATATAGTATATGCAACACTTTTGATAATATCTGAAGATAAAATAAAATAAAATATATATGCAATTTTTTGAGCTCTTACAAACAGACCCAGAAGAGAAAGCACATCAATATCAGATTGTGTGAAAGAAATTGTAGCTTCCCCACCATGAGAAGATATTGTTGCTTTGATTTTAAGCGAGAGCTGAGAGGATGCCGAACTAGAAAAGAGTTCAGAGAAGGACATTTTATTAAAGGTAGGAGAAGTTGGATCAAATTGTTCTTCAATCGGCTGCCAGAGGGCAGCCATGGCTACCATTTGAAACAATCGGAAATCCTAAGAAGCTTCAGAGAGAGAACCCTAGTGCATGCAATTTATATTTAGGTAATTCTCAAATGAGTATAGTCTTTTTTAAATGACATTATTCATAATATTGTTCAAATTGCCTCATTTATTGAATCTCATTGGTTGATAATTCTTCAAATGCAATTACAAATGAATTGTAGTAGGCTATATTTCACCCTATTGAAATATGTAAATCGTCCATGTTACTTCTGGTGGAAATACCCACCTAATTTTTATGTACTGCTTAATCTTGTCAAATTCTATATTCAAATTATCAACAACTCGAAACTATTTCTATAATCGACTTTGCATATGTATTTCTATATGCATTTGACTACTTTTATAGTCAAGTAAATCTCGATATTTATATAATAGTCAAATTTAGCAAGATATGTGTTATATAAAACAATCCATCTATTGTCTAGTGTAGCATTGCTAATTCTCACACCAATTTCATTATCTCTCCTTTAATATGTTGCATATGCATTTATACTCTGTGTTTATTTGTTTATGAGATTCTTTTGATTACGATTTTTTGCATGTTCGATTCTTTCTCATGTGATCATTTTCTTTGTTCAATGAACCATAAGGATCATGAATTATGCACTTGATAACCGTTCTATATAAATGTGGATATGGTTCTTTATAAAGTTGGCAAAATGGATTAATGGATCATTAATGGTTCAACTAAATGGTTGATGGATGAAATTGATCAACCCACTTACATCTATTTATTTATCAGAAATAAATTGTTTGGGTCCTCAAGGATATGGTTTTAGTCCATGATCATTTTATCATATTTTTATTTTTTTAATCCCACGACGATAGCCATTACTCTAATTAGTGATCCAATCCATTTCCCCCTTTCCTAATCCTACACTACTATACTCCTGCCCTTAGAGTCATGTCTTCTCTCTTTAAATCCTATCCCTAAACCTCATGCCTTTCTCCCCTTTCCATGAACTTTTTCAGCAATACAAATATGGCATGCCCTCATCTCATTCCTTCTCATTTTTTCTGCAACCAATTTCACCTCCAATTCTTGCATGTTGATCAATTTCTATAAAAGGTTTAGTGATATACTCGTTCTTCAATTTTTAATATTTAAAATTTTCATTTTCCCTCTGCCGATCTCCTTAAATTCTCAACTTCCTAACAAAAAGTATGTGGGTATTTTTATTAGAATCCATTAGAGATTTCAAAGAAAACTCTTCAACCCCACCCATCATCCTACCCCAACTGCAATACTGATGCTTTAGATTTTCTACCTAAAACCAAAAAACTCTCACTTAATGCAAAAATTTTTTAAATCACTAACTTTTGCTACTACTTAGTGTATAGATAATAAAAATCACTAATTAGAGACAAAGATTATTCATAGGTCTATTAGTGATGGATTGCATGACTTTTCACTAATAGCAAAGCCACCTCTGAAAGAAGAAGACTACTCCTATGGATGATTTCCATGGAAATCCGCATCAAAATGGACTCATAAATGGTTGAACCTTTTTTCCAATAAAACCATTTGGCAAATGGATGTATACGGATTTCATGGACTATTCATGTAAAATTGAGAGTTTAATGGTTTAAACTATCTATTGTCTAAGATAAAATTATTTACTGATCCAAATCTATGTAAAGTTGATGGATTAAGACGGACAAATGATGTCGACTCTAGTCTTTATCTGGTATCTCAACACTCATCTAGTATCTCAACACATACTGTCAAGTCATATTTATTGAGGTAATACATTTTTATACTTGGATTTGAGGATTGTAAGAATGGGTAGGCCTCTCTTTTCATATTCTATAACAAATGTATAAGTAACAATCTCACCAAGGATACATTTTTTTAAATAACTCATCTTTGAGCTGCTCTAATTTAGAATGAAATACTCTTACAAATAAATGTAGATTATTTGGTGATTCTTTTTTATCAGTCAAGTGTTCTTTTATTTCTGGCCATTTAAGATTATTTGAGCTGTGTCATGGTCAAGAAAATATATGGTTTGCTAAAATTTTGAACCAAATTCATGGTGCTCATGTATCTCTACTTTGTATCCTTAATTAGCCTATATCGCTGCAACAACTAGACAAATCACAACAATAATGACTCATCTGAATCTCTTACTTATAGATTATAAGCATGGTATTCCCTTAAGGAAACATAATTTGGATCTTTTTCCAGCCGTTCCATCACTGTAAAGTGAATTAAAGAAAGTTGATTATAAAATAGCACTTGTATAGAACAATAATAATAATGAATATAGACTACTAAATTTTTAATTTGTTTAGCCACCTTTTTTTAGTTTGTAGTAGCTCATTAGCTGTTGCTACATTTGTAGGGAAATAGCATCTATAGCATTTTTCCTTTTCTTTCTTTTTTTTAACTTTTTGTACTTGGAATGCCTTGATTCCAATCAAGTTCACTATATGGAAAGAATAGGAGATACTTAAGGGATCATAACAACTATAGTAATACTTTATATCTCATGAGTGGCTAGTATTTATGTACACGCTAATATAACAGTTGTTGGTTTCACCATTTTCTTTCCTTTCTACGTATAAAGCTGCTAGTTGAGAAGTTACTGGTATATTAAAAAGCTACTAGATTCTGACCAAAAATAGTTTTCAACCACTATTTGATAATTATCTAAATCAACCGCTTTGCTTAAGTTCTTAAAAAATTGAGCATATAGATTACAGTAAATTGCCTTGTTGTTGGTTAAAGCATATTTCTATACACTTTTAGTCCTTAAACTATACATTTTTTAACTCCTTAAATAAGTTAATTAGTAAACTTTTGGCTCTTCTATCAATTTTTGCTATTTGAGCTACTAGAATGAAGGAACAAAATTCTCTCCATAAAAGAAAAATGAAAGGTCAATGAGTTTTTGGCTCATCTTACTATCTTTCTCGTAGGTTTCTTTTTACAATTTTTATGAGATTCAGCAAGAATTACAGGAAATATGGTGGCATGGTTCTTTTACTAATCTTCTTGTGATTTGTTTCTTGTGGAGGGAAAATTTTGTCCATTCATTCCATTAGCTCAAATAGCAAAACTTGATAGAATGGCCAAAATCTTACACATTAACTTGTTTATGGGTTTAAATGAAGTTTAAAGACTAAAATTGTGTAAAAGTAATACTTTAGGGGCCGACTGGGCCACTCCGTGGATTATCTTAAAAAATATTCATTATTTTGTTGACCACATTCTTCATCAATCTCGGACAAGCCGCCATACAGTTTGATTATTTCTTCTCAACATCTATGAAATAGAGCTATAGTTTAGCACCGAAGCCATTAGCCCCAACCAAATCATAGAGAAAATGATAAACCCGTCCTTAGATTTTAAAAGTATAGATTTGTTTATTTTTTCTTGATAAACTTTTATTCTATTTAACACCAAATGATTTGAATCCAAACTGATTATTACATATGCTAATACACTTATTAGATGACTCTAATTCCTTAGACGATCTAGTCAAAAGCTCTTTGAAAATATCTAGTAACTTACTTTGAACCAACACTACATCATCATTATAATAATTAAATTTAATCATCTCAAAGTAGACCTTTTTAGCTCCACAATTATAGCAATCATTCTTTTTCTCTCAAACATCATGCCAATTGACTATAAGGTTCAATAGTTTTCTTCTTTTTTTTAGGCATTCTTTCTAAAATGAGTAAGCATACGACTATTTAATATTAAGAATATTAGGTCCCAATGCTGCTTAAGACGGGGGTGAATTAGGTTGATTACAAATCTAGTTGGATTAGAAGCAATTTTAACATAATTAAAATTTACCAAATTGCCTAAGTAAGCAAATCACTTGTTTATACAATAACCAAGTATAATCAAATAGAATAAGGTAATGAAAAACAAGTAGACCAGTAAAATTAGAGAATAATAAAAATATAAGAAAATGCAAGTCAACAACTTTCAAGTTTAATCAAATTTGAAATTTTGTTCCACTAATGAAGCTTCTTCAATTTGGTGAAGCAAATCAATCTTGTACAATGGAGGGATTACCTTTTGTTCACCCCAAGCACTCCTTGGTTGATCCAAAGGATTCTACAATAACCTTTAGTTAACCCTCACAAAGTTAAAAATTGAATGACTCACTCAAACTTGAAAAGCTTTAACAAGGTTTTCACTTCACAAACAATCAAGTGTATAAAGAGAATATTTTTTTAGATAAAATCACTCTTGAGAGCTTGTAATTATTGTTGGCAAAAGTCTTCTATTCAATTCTAGAATTACTCCTTATATAGGTGCTAAGAAATGGTGCCTCAGTAGCTTCCAATAGCTAAGCATTAAATGCTCCAAAAACTAACCATTAGATCTGTCAGACGTCCGACACTTTAAATTCCGTCCAACAAATGAGAAATTTTGTTTACATTCAATTGAGCATCCATTCCTTCACACTGTGTCCGATCTAGAGCACCAATGGAGATCAGAGAGTTGAGAAATGAGATTTGAATTTTTGGAATGGCTGACAAGAGGCTACAGCTTCCAACATGAGCATTTGTTGGCCTGCAATCTGTCGGACGCCTGGTTCTGGTATTGAGCATTCGACAGTTTGCGAGAACTTGCGATTTCCTTTGCTTTAAAATTTTATGCTTCTCAACTTTTACAGAATACTTACACAAGATTATTAGTAGTAATCATCATTTGATTTGTAAAATCATCAAAACTAGGGATCAAGTTCAACATAGCATAGTGTCTTCTATCATAGGTAGGTTTCATAATCAAACTAAATTACATGTGTGCTATTCTTTTGACTATTTGATTACTTTCATAATTGTAGTCTATTCCTATTAAAAGTAATGTAGAACATTTTGAAATAACATTTCATGAATGCAGTTAATAATAAGCATAAATAACAGAAAGCAACAAGAACATATGCACTGTAGATGTAACACAACTTGACCATTTGACACATGTTGTGTCTGAGCTAACTAAACCTTTAAACTATAAGGGATGTTCTTGTTCAAATGATGTGATAGGATAATATTTTAGTCCTTTATTCCCTAGAAGATAAGTCCTATAACTAATCTAGACAATTAGAACTATCTTAATACATATCTACTGGCTATAAAGGATAACCGCTGAATAAGAGGGATAAGAACTCTTTGGAATTATCCTTGTCACCGAGGTTATCTTATAATACCTATAAATGCCCATAGAGCTAACATATAAAAGGGCCTATTTTAAAATCCTAAACACATAGTCTCATTACGTTATTCTAAATTAAGCATTAGAGTGACCCCTGAGATCAACCTTAGGTCTTCCTTTTTATAATGCTGTGTGAGTGTAGATTAAAATATTTTAGAATCTCTAATTTGGGTGTTATCTAACTCCTCTTGATCAACTAAAAGAGGTGACATCCATATTTCTTCACATGGTCACTTTTAAAATGATAAAAGTGGTTTCTTTTGAACATGATATTCTACACTTTCAATACTGAGGATTGAAAACAATACAGAACAATTACATATAATCTTTCATAAGGTCATCTAGATGATATCTTTAAGGCACAAGACTACTTATTACTTGAATCCTCATTTCTAACTGTGTGAAATTGTTTAAAAGGACCTAGTGAGTAGTTAGAATTTTGTATAGCTCCTTTATTCTTAAAATAGTTATTTCATCAATTGTGGATTATTTCTACACAGAGTCTTTGATTTCTAGGTAAGATAAGCTTCTCTTTTATAGTTTTTTTTGGCCAAACAATCTCTAGTGCAACTTTCAGAGAATATGACAGACTGCAAACTATAAAATCTTGTGACATTAGAATCCGTTGTAGTAAAACAATGTGCTCTAGAAGTTGTAGTCTATTGTAGTCTATCATGTTATGATCAATTGAGTATTATTTCTATATAGACTGTTTCATTTCTAAGTAAGATAATCTTCTATTTTTTGATGATACGAACCCAACCACGATTGGCGAACTCGTATTCCAACAAATAGGATCTAGACAAGCGACTCCAAGGTTTGGACGTGCGGAACCCTAAACCCCTTTAGAACCCCTTGGATGAGAACTAAGAGTGATTCTTAACCCTCAAGAAGTGATTAAAGGAACTAATGGTGTTTGGTAGATTGGCGCCACAAACAAGTGTGATTCTTGCTTGATAAGCCACGAAGAACACTTAGAACCAATCTAAGATATTCAAAGGATATTCCAAGCTAAGAGAACTCGCTCTTTATTGCTGAAAATAATAATAATGAACTTGTCTAGTGACCATCGGCCAAGCCTTATTTATAGGCTTTATAATTCCAAACCCTAACTTATTTAGAAAAACCTTACTAACTCAAATAAACCCTAAATTACTAACTTGACCCTCACGAGCTAAACTGGTCGGTTAAGTGCTCAACATGAGCTAGTTCGACCTTATTTTCAATTGACTAACTAACAAGTAAAATCAACAAGCTATCCGTGTTGCTCCTATGGACCCGTGTCCTCCTCATTGGCTTGGATCAGGTTCACCAACACGTGATGAGTTTCTTGGATCCATCCTACGCGAGAGTGAACTATTTGTAGGAATGTTTGAAGCGACTCTCACAACTTTCTTGCCCTTGCTCGAGTCATTGGTCCAAGGAACGTTTGAAGTGACTCTCACAACTTCCTTGCCCTTGCTCGAGTCATTGGTCCAAGGTTCATTGTTGTTACATTTAAGACTTCACTCGAGCATTTGAATTAGTAACTTGAAGCCTTGGTGGTCTCTCATTAGTTCCCTCCTTTGAGAAGAATTTGCCCTCAAATCCAGGTCATCACCTACATCAAAAGGTAGCAAATCAACAACGTTGTAGGGCTGATGCCATACTCACCTGGAAGATCAAGTTGATATGCGTTGTCATTGACTTTGGCAAGGACTTGAAATGGTCCATCTCCGCGAGGCATCAACTTGTTTCACCTTTTCTCAGGGAAGCATTCTTTGCGCATGTGTAGCCATATCCAATCTCCGGGTTCAAATGTCATTTGCCTACGTCCCTTGTTTGCATGCTTGGCAAATTGTTCTGTGCGCTTCTCAATATTCATCCGAGCTTTCTCTTGAAGATTTCTTATAATCTCAGCTTTTTTTTTACCATCAAGATTGGTATGCTCCCTCAAAGGTAGAGGGATAAGATCCAAGGGTGTTAAAGAGTTGAAATCGTAAACAATTTCAAAAGGAGAAAATTGAGTAGTAGAGTGGGTAGAACGGTTATAACCAAAATCAATGTGAGGCAAACATTCTTCCCACGTTCTCAAATTGCGTTTAATTAAAGCACGTAACATGGTAGACACTATCCTATTAACCACCTCGGTTTGGCATCGGTTTGAGGGTGACTAGTAGTTGAAAACAACAACTTATTATCTAATTTAGACCAAAGTGTTTTCCAAAAATAGCTCAAGAATTTAACATCACGGTCAGAGACAATAGTACGGCGAATACCATGCAAACATATTACTTCTTTAAAGAACAAACTTAAGATCCAACTAACTCTAAACTCAAACCTTACATCTCACTAATATTCATAAAAGCAAATAATAGAAATTTAGGCAGCATGCCTTTTGTATTTTGCTATTTTTCAGCCATTTATGGATTTATTCTTTTCCTCAACTCAGCTCAAATTCACACATAAGCAATCTTAACACAATAACCCTTCAACTAGGCTCAATTTCATCCAAATACAAGGCAATTCTAGCAATGCAACCATAAAAATCAAAGTTGGAAACCAGTTTTGAAGACAAATGGCTAAGTAGCAGGTTTGACATCTTCCGGCGTTTTGGTCACATTTGAAGCTATGCTTATCGGATTGGGGTAAATTTTATGGCGTTTCGAAGCTAAGACATATACCTACATTTCCTATGAAGATATAAACACCCAGTTTGTGCATTTTCAGGGTCAAAATGTGCAATCTCAGAGAAAATAGAAAGCTGCCTGTGAAATAGGGCTTTTGGCAGTCAGGGGTATTTTAGTTATTTCACACGATATAGTGCTCCAATTGAGCTGAAATTTTACAGGCAGATAGTTAACTCTCTACAACTTTCATGTGTTGACCTAGACCTGATTCGACCTCTAACATGGATGAATATGCAGGTTAGAAACAGGGCAGATTCATCATTATTGCTGGAAATTTGATGTTTCAATGCTTAAAACTAACACTCATGCCTTTAATCATTACCCCAAGTCCCTGTATACTAGATAAACAACCTTAATCACAACTGAAAATTATAAACCCTAGCTGAAAATTATAAGCTAATAAGCAAGACCATGAAATCTTCCATAAAATCCATCACTATCAAGCCATGTATTGCTTCAATTGCAAAATAAGAAAGAAAAAGAGAGGTTTCTAGTATAATACCTCAAAACCCCCAAAATAAGTTGTGATACAAGGACTTTCTTCCTCCCAAAAGTTGCACCAAGCTTACCTCTAAGCTTCCCCAAAGATTAATCGGAGTGGATTCAAGTTTCACTTTACTTTTCTCAAGAATCAAGCAAGCTATCAAGATGGAATTTTTGGAAGTTTTTCTCTCTTTTATTTCCCTAGAATTTTGGCCAAGGTAAAGGAAATGGAGAAGAAATGACGCCAAGAGAAAGATAAGAAGATAGAAAATTAATTTGGTCAAAGATGGTTGGATCCTTGACACTTGTCAAGCCAAGATTTCCCTTCTTTGTTTTTTTCTTTTCTTTCCTTTCCTTTGGTAAAAAATGGTGGCTTCTTTATAGGATATTTTAGGGGTGATTAGCTGAAATAAAAGCAAGGTGATTAAGGTAATAAAGTAGTGTTCAAGTGGTGTACTCACTCGATAGCAAACAGTGCACATCGGTTCGAGCCGTTTTTCCTTAACTCACACGTCCTTGTGTTTTTACTTATGGTTCACTAGCTTATTATTATCACTTCTAATTACACACTTTTCCTTACCTAATACTCATTCTTATACACCAAATTTAGTATACACAGCTCACCAAGTGATCACACAGCCAACATACGCGAAAATCCTAATTTACGCTAACTATAAAACTAAAGGTACAACCCTTGATTCTATAATTTATTGTAACTATTGAGGGAGTAAATAAGTAGTAAAGATATTATAAAGTAATTTAATCAAAATAAAAGGATATTTTAAGAAAATAAGAAGAATTTTGTGAGTCCTCACAGAACCACTATAAATTGCTTGTGTTTGATTTTCTTTTCCTATTCACTTTATCTTTAATTGTGGTTCGTATTTACATAATTATTGACTTAAATTTTGATTCTTTTTCATCTTTTTTTTTATTTATTTGCAAACTCTATTTTCTAGATCCTACTTTGAATAAATTGCTCTAGGGCCACAAGTTGGGAGGTGAGGGTTGTTGAGGTTCCATAGAAATGTGGTAGTGACAGTGGGGGTTGATATTGGTGGTGATAGAGGGAGAAAGATTGATGATATGTTTGTTGCTATATTTTAAGGTATATTTTTTAGTACATTTTTTGGATTATTTCTTTTAAAATATTACCATAGATGTGTATTCAAGAAATTTATATTATTGATAGTTTTCAATAGTGTGAGGACCTAGAAAAAAAAATTTGTTAATTTACTTTATCTAAATACATGGTATTTTATTTATTTAGTCATTTATTTGTTTATTTATTGATTTGATAATGATTTTGTTTTAAGGCTTTTATTAAATTTTACATGTGAAAATTTGTGTGTGGGGTAAAATGCAATTTTTTCTTTTTAGTGGGGTGTGAAAGGAACTTTTGAAAAAAAATGAGGGGGTTTAGTGCAATAAAAATTCTCTAGAAGGTGACATGTGTCACCATAAGAGCCAAGCCTCTTTCTTTGACTTTTGACCAAAGCTTTCTTACCATTTATCTTCCATTTCTTGCCTTAAGAAATAACAAACAAACACAAGAGAAAGAAAGAGAGAGAGGGCTGTGAGCTTGAGGAGGAAAAGGAAGAAGAAACTTCATCCAAAATAGTTTGAATCTTGCTTGTATTTTGTGGGAAAAGGAAGAAGATAGCTTGGGGATTCCATCTACCTTTGCTAGAGCTTGAAAAAGGGAGACGATTTGGTGGTTGGAAGCAAAAGAGGTAAAAGGCTAGATTAACCTCCTTTCTTTGTTTTATGTTGAAAAACAAGGTTGATTGTTAGATAAAGACATGACTTGGTGGTGAATCTTGGTAGTTTTCAAATTGATGATGTTTATACTTCATACTTGAGTTAGGGTTTGATTATACATATGCTTATGGTATAATTTTGATGGCTATCTTGTTGTAATTTTGGCTTCATAAGTGTTTATTATTGTGTTGGTGATGAAACCCAATGGAATTACTAGATGGTATGGGCTGATTTTGGGACAATTATTTGGAAAATTTTGGGGGAAAATTTCTGTTTGATGGCCGAACCTAAGAGCTGGAATTTCAGCTTTGAATTTTATATTCTCATGATGATTTTAAACTTGATTTTTGCTCAAGATACTCTATATTACTTTAAGCTACAAGGGTGTGCTGAAATTTGACTAAAAATCATGAGCTCAAGTGGGGAGATTGAGTCAAGTGTTGCTGAAAATTTTTTCCCGCAGGTGACTCTAAGTGTGACTGCCCCACCTCACCCTAGGGCGTACCAAAGAGTTCGGCGGGTCGCCTGCCCAACTCTCGCCAGGACTCACTCACTCGTATCATGTATATACATCCATAGACAATAGATGCTCAAGTAAAAGATAAGAAACTTCTACACACCAGAAATCTTCAAAGTGTTTACCATTCAAGTACAAACATCGAATATACGAGGGTTCTCATTCCTCATACAACCACCCCGTGCCAAGCACTAGGGCGAGAACCATTACAAAGCCAAAGAACTAGATCAACTAGACTATACAGAACTCTCGTCCTTGCTCGCCTTCCCCTGCTAAGGAAAACAATTTACGTGGTATGAGCTAAAAAGCCCAGTGAGGTTCTATATATATAACAAGTAATTAAACAAGGAACATTAGTCATGTAATAACATTTAATCCAGAAAACATGTCCAATATAAAGCAATGATAATACATTCATTAAAAGGATACAGGCTCACAAGCAGCTATTTGTTCGTTCGTTCGTTCCCTTGACATTTCCCCTTATTCCTCCAATGATTTGAAAATTTCCTTTTTGAGAAGTAAAACCCTCGTGCCTGCGTTCGTTCATTCATCCCTTTCCGGACGTTGGCCGGACTCCACCCATCCGGACGTTGGCCGGACTCCACCCATCCGGACATGGCCGGACTACAAGGTAATACTCGAGTATACCAAATTCACCCAGGTCACCATATCGCCCGACCGAGTCCGCTTCTGGCTCGAGTCGATCGGTAACAAGGGCAAGGGCCCAGTTCAGCCAAAAAGGCTTACATTCATGCGCAACTAGTATTTCAACATTTAATCACCGAAAATTTCATATTTACTTAGGTCGAGTGCGATAAAGTACACACTCACCTAGCAAAAGTTCATTTTAGAAATCATAGAAAACAATTAACATTTAATCAAATATTCACAAATAATCACATAGTCACAACAATCCTCATAGTCATAGAAACAAAACGTATATAGAACACTCACCTATTTACGCACAACAACGTGCAAAATATCCTTCCGGATATTATCTTTAGTCACTGAGAAAACCTAAAATTAAATGAAAAGAATATTACCACTCATTTATCACAAACAATTAGGTGCAATCAAAGAAGCTCGACAAATGATGAGTAGAACGTTTAAAAGACTTTAAAGTGGAACGAGGACATTTGGACCTGTGGACAAAAATAACTAGGGTTTCCTAGACCATACGTAAAACCAAACTCAAAAGGGTTATAAAATTTTCTAATGGAAACACTTGAACTAAAGACAAGTCAAAATCCAACTAGATAGACTAAGAAATACCGTTTTCGGAATCATTTATATGGTTGAAACTTATCTCATTTTCAAGTAGATATTATAGACTAATTGTCTTAATGAAATTCATGAAAAAGAGAGGACAAAATACTCAAGAAAATTCTAAACCACTCCTCTTTATTTGGTAAGAGTAAGTAAACATTTGGAGTTTCCAATTGAAGAAGGATCATGTTTTTAAGATGGAAAAACGGTCATAGTATTATACAAGTTCAAATAGAACTTAGCTTTCGGGCGAAAATTTGGGCAGCATGCCCTTTGTGTTTACCTAATTTTCCAGCCATTTATGGCTTCATGATTTTTCTCAGCCAATCCCAAAGTCATGTACACCACAAACTCATCATAATAGCCATTTCATAGGCTCAAGACAATATAAGAACAAAAATCAAAGTAATAACAAGTGCGGAAATGCAATTTGACAAAAGACAGTTTTGACGGGTTCATGCATAACGGTCACAACCGGAGTTACACTTATCGGATTGGGATGAACCTTATGCCATTTCGAAGCTAAGACACAGGGCTACAATGTTGAAGAAGGTCACTCAGTCCAGTTTGCCCTGTATCTAGGTCAAATTTATCAAAATGATCCCAGATTTTCTAGTTCAAGGTTTACTGTGGTAGTCTTGATTCATCCACTCTGGTCTCAGTACACATAACTCCAAATCCAGCAATTCCAAAGCCATATGAAAACTAAGACAAATGTATACAATTCTCATGAAGATGACTTAGTCAGATTTACAATGCAAGCTAGTCAAATTCCCACTTTACAGATTCAAAATCCAACTAGTCGGTTAATTAACCGCACTGCATTCAAATGACCATATCCCAGTCTACCGAGGTCCGTTTACGACGTTCTTGGCGGCGTTGAAAAGCTAATACAGGGTACTAAAACTTTCCTGTTTTGACAATTGGCTAAAACTGAACGGATTATAGTGAACAAACACAGCCAAATAGACTAAACTGTCCACGCGGAATTCTGGAAAGTAACCTAGATCAGCGAGGATATTTTCATCTTTTCACAAGCTACGTTGCTCCGATTGAGTTGAAATTTTGTGGGAAACTATAAAATACCATTCTCTACAACTTTCATGTTTTGACCTAAGGCCAATTCGGCCTCTAACATGAGGAAACAAAATCGGACAGAAAGGGGAAAGAAATTTCCAGAAATCTGGAATTTTTGATTGTTAATGGAACCTTTCTTGATTTCTTGCTCCCATCATCACTACAACCACTTATCTAAGCTTAGATACAACATAGATCATCCATATAGCAAGTATAGGCAGCACATACCTCAAAACAAAGCTTGCAAGAGTACCACTTCACTTCCTCTTGAAAATTTTAGCTTCCCTAACTTCCCAAGATCACAATTCACACTTTAATCGGTTTAGAATTTGTTTCTTGCACTTGGATGGTGCAAATCAAGAAGAAATTTTGTTTTCTCTTGCTCTCCCTTTCCTCTCTCTCCTAGCTCAGCTATGCAGCAGAAAATTGGGGAAGAATGAAGCTTAATTGGTCTTATAAGAAGACAAGAAGATTAGAACAAATTGTATCCACAAGTTTAGCCAACACTTGGCTTGATTTCCACCACAAAATTTTCTCCTTCCTTGCATTTTAGCCCTTTAATTTCGGCCAAGATGTCATCATGAGAGAGGAGATATTTTGCTCCATTAGTAATAAACTTGTATGGCAAGAAAGTGGTGGTCAAGTGGTGGTTCAATCGGTAGTGCACGGTACACGTCGGTGTGACGCGTTTTCTCTTAAATCGCACGTACTAGGGTTTTTACTTCCAATTCACTAACTTTTTATCATTGCTTCTAATCACATATTATTTCTCACTTAAAAGTCACTCTTAAACACCAAATTTGATCCTTACTCGGTACCGGATAATTATACTGCGGTTACACGAAAAATCCGATTTCACCTTGAATTGAAAACGAATAGGAAAACCCTAATTTCCTATGGTCATTGGCACTTTTCTAGGGTGATTGAACCATGGATAACATGAAATAATAATTTCCAAATAATTTCCAAATAAAAGAGAATTTTTGAGAAATATGTAAGGAATTTGCGAGTCCTCACACTAAGCAATCTTGGAAAATCTATTATATCTTGATGTAGAAAAATCCAAATGGAGTTTTGCTTATTGTGCTTGAAACTAGATTTAGACTACATTCTACCCTGAAAATTTCACAATTTTTCTCAATTCTTATGAATATCTATGATTTTCCAAATTTGACTAAATTTTCACACCTGCTCTGTTTTTCTACCTGATGAAGCAGCAACTTGAAACTAGAATTTGACTGATTTATGGATAGAATCTTACAAATGTGTATTCTGAAAAATTGCAGCCCTTTGAGTTTATTTTCCAACGGTATAAAGTTTATAAATTTTGAACTTAAGAAGCTTGCAATACAATTTTTCAAACAGTGTCGCGCAAAACTGGAGAAAATTTTATTTTTCTAAAGTTGTTATTGCTTTTATTTCCAAACTTAAGTTGGAGTTGTTAAAGCATTTTGAGCTTGGGTTTATGATTGGAATGAGGAAATTCTTGGATCTAATGTTCTCTTTTCACTCCAAAACCATATTTGCATCATTGCACTAGTAGTTATTTGGATTTTCTTTGGTTCACCTAAGGTTTGAATGGTTGAACCATAATACTTTATTTTGGTTGTTCTTAGGGTTTGTTGGTGTTCAAGAACATAACTCGGGGGCAAACTTTAGACTTTATTTTGCTTAAACTGGTGAGTGTCAAGTGCATGTTTCTTGATATCTTGATTTGAATGATACCACATGTTATGTGTTGAATTTTGAACTTGATGAGGCGAGGGTGTACTTTATCGTACTCGTCCTCCCTTTCTTGAATGATCTTGTACTCGCTTGAATTTGATTGACCTATACTTGTGTTTGTGCTTGTGCTTGACTTATGAGTGCTGAACGGCAGCATGTACCACACTCAATCTGAGTGGGAGGTGCCTCTCATCCCGTCTCAGTACTTTTATGCTGGTTAAGTCTATTGAAGAGTTATCTCGTCGACCCTAGTGTTGAGCGGTAGCATGCATCACACTCAATCCGAGTAGGAAATGCCTCTCATCCCGTCTCAGTACCTTTATCTTGATTAAGTCGAATGGAGTGTTATCTCATCGATCATACTTGTTCTTGTTTAGGTATACTCGAGTATTACCACCACTATTTCTATTTGGCGTTCGGGCCCGGTAGGGGGTGAAACGGTGGTTAGGGATTCGTGTCAAATGAATTCTACTGACCTGTTATTTGCGTGGTTGACAAAGTGTTAACAAAAGAAAATGATATCCAAGATCGTGAAATGGCAAACTTGTGGATTAGCTCCTGAGAGCTCCTGTATCATTTTAATGAACATGTTTTAGTCCTTTTGTGACTTTACGTGGAACTATTATTGTTATTCGGTGCATGTGCCACTTGAGTTGAATTATAGTACTTGTGTTTACTTGCTTGCTTGTTTTCTTGGCCTCACTGAGCGTTAGCTCATTTCTTTTAGTTTGTTTTCCTTAGCAGGCATTGGCAACATGGAAACGGGAAAATAGACAGTTTGAGAATTGGCGTCTAGTTTTAAGTAACTTGCCATCCTAGTTGTACTTGGTAATTTGATTAGACGACTAAGATTTTATCCATTTGATTGTATGTAGAAGTAGGGATAACTCAGAAAATTGGATGGTCTGTAATGTTTAACTATGAAGTTTTGATACTTACTTTGATGTTAATACTGTTGGAGTTTTGGAATTGTTATTATTCTCTGAGATTCGTGAGTGAGTCCTGGCGAGAGTTGGACAGGCGGTCCGCCAAACCCTTGGATACGCCCTAGGAGAAGGTGGGGCTGTAACAAATAGCATTATGTAGTGCATGCATTAACACAATAAAAATAGATACTAATATAACAATGTATAAAAATAGAATAAAATTTATCCCTTTTTAGGGGTCACTAGGTTAGAGGGTAAATTGGAATAAACCCCTTATTTACTATTTGAATTAGGCCTATTGGAATAAAATTTTTGGAATTATATGTAAAAAACTAGCCTTCCGTTATTCCTAAATAGATTAGGAGGTTTTGGATAAAACTCTCATTTGATTCTTTCATGATATAATCCTGGATACATCTATACTCCACTTTTTCCAAATTAATGCCACCGCTCTCTCTTTTCAAAACAATGCTAGTTCTTTCTTTTTTCTCCATACTCTCTCAACTTCTTCTTCAACAAATCTTTCATTGTCACATATTTTTTTATCTCTTATTTAAAAGGGATAATTTCAGATACCTCCCCTATGACGGCCCCACCTCCCTTTAGGGCGTACCTCAGGGTTCAGCGGACGGCTTGCCCAACTCTCGTCGAGACCCACTCACTCACTACAGTCCTCAAATGCATTACAAGATAAATCTCAATTATTACATCCAATTCTCCAAGAATTACATATCACGAGTACCCGAAAGTAAACCCTAGAAAAGCTGATAACTACAACCACCACGATAAGTATATACATCTTACTAGTCAACTTATAACAAGTGTAATTCAAATATTTTATAGCCCAAAAGTCTCAACACCTTCCCGAGCGATCCCCGCGTCGGCCCCCTGCTAAGGAAAACAAATGGAATGGGATAAACTATATGCTTAGCGAATAATTGTGGTTAAATGTAAAAGCATATTCAAATTTTTCACATCAATACAGAAATGTAACATCACAATGGTAGGATACGGGTGGCTCCAAAACCAGTTCAATTCCCCGAGCTTGAACGCCTGTTGACACTCCGTCAACCAAAGTACTTATGGTCCGTAGACTCCACTTAATTTTCCCCGTTCACCATATCAACCCTCGCTGGCCAGTCAACAGCATACAGCAGCTCGAGCAAAATAAAATCAGTTAGTTTTGATCAAAGCTTGAACAAAGTACGAAATCCCAAGGTTAGCATGGAACTAACTTCGACAAGCCCCGGCTGGCTCGAATAGTTCGTCTATCCTTGGAATCGGGTTGGAACCAAGCCCTGAGATATCCGATCTCTCAATAGATGGTATCTCTCAACAAAGTACACAACAAAATACTTACCACAAACAGCACACAGCAAATGGTGTTCAATTCAAGTCATGTGATCATCCCCATTAGCACACAGCAAAAGGGTGATACTCAATCGAAGGTAGGTATTCTCACATATGAAATCAAAACAAAGGATGGGGTTAGGTCGAGTGAGATAAAGTACACCCTCACCTAAGTACCCATTTAACATATACAAAGTACTTTAACAATTTGACATCAATAAACAACCCAATTACTCACACAAAATAGTTAGCACGCAAATCGAGGCACTTTATACGGGTCCATCGACTCCGTCCAGTTCGTCACTGCCTGTGACAGAAAATTATACTTAACTATCAGTCAATCGACCATCACAAATGGAAATAAGGACTAAAACGATCAAAGCGGCAAAAATGATAGAGAAATGTATGCGCACATGCGCGGAAATGAAAATGGTATAAAGCGGGTTACACGGTTTTGACCATAACCAGAGCTGTGGTTATCGGATCAAGGTGTACTAGGTAACATTTCGAAGCCAAGATAAAAGGTTACAATTTTCATGAAGACACCTCAACCCAGTTTTTAGTGTATCCAAGTCAAATTTGCAGATTACCAAACCAGAATTCCAAAGATCGGTTTATACCTCTAGGAAAATTTGGGCAACATACCCCTTGTGTTTACCTATTTTCCAGCCATTTATGGCTTCAAAGTTTTCATCAAATTAGTCCCAAAGTTATGCATATGAAATGTCACCACAATAGCCCTTCAACTAGGTTCAAAATAATCCAATTACAACACAAGTCTTACCACGGCAACTGGAAATCAAGTTTAAAGGCAAATAACTAAATAGCATATTTGACATCGCTTAGCGTAACAGACATAACTGAAGCTAAGCTTATCAGATTGTGGTGTAACTTATACTGTTTTGAAGCTAAGATAGAGGGCTACAACTTTGATGAAGACCACTTAGTTCAGTTCGTAGTGTAGCTAGGTCAAAATTTCAAATTACAGAACCAAAATTTCACATTCGAGCTAGTTAACCACACTATGCGTAACCGACAATAACTCAGGCTACCGAAGTCCAATTAAGGTGTTCTCATGGGTGTTCGAAATCTGAAACATAGGTCTAAAAGTTTTATGCTTGGCCAAAGACTAGTTTGATATGGATCAAGGTTAAAAACGCAGCCAACGTGAGGCAATGTCAAAACTGTCTGCTGGACTCTACCTAGGCCAGTCTCAGGGGTATTGTTGTCTTTTCATGAGCTACAGTGATCATATTGGACTGAACTTTTTCAGGCATCTATAAAAGATCATTCTCTATAACTTTCATGTTTTGTGTTAAGCCTAATTCTGCCTCTAACATGGCCAAACAGAACCAGGCAGAATAGGGGAATATGAAAACTTAAACCTGGAATTTGAACTTTTCCTCTAGAATTTCATATCTAGTAAGCATTCAAGCATCAAAGCCAACAATTACTAACACTATAACATCCATTACTAGATGAATAACCATAAGCAAGGCTGAAAATGTAAACCCTAGCTCCATATTCCACATATCATTCCAAACTAGCAAATTTACCGTCATAAACCAAGAATATGAGTTTCTATCCAAACTTAAACAAGATTAATGAAGAGTAAAGGGATAGGCAGCCATGGTACCATCCAAAAGCTCCTTGTAGGTGAGAAACCAAACACTTTCTTCCCAAACTTTTACAACACACAACTATCTAAGCACTAAAATGAAAGTTTAATCGGTTTGGGTTTTGGATTTTTACTCAACTAAGTTGGATTCAAGGTGAAGTTGCTAGCTTGTCTTCCTCTGCTTTTTTTTCTCAAACTCATGGCCAAGAGGCTGGAATGGAGGAGAAAATGAAGCTTCAAGAAGGTTTATAAGATGGTAATTGGTTTGGGTCAAAGTTAGGTAAATGACCGCCAAGTGTCACCACAAGATTCAACCTCAATTTTTCCTTTTTTTTTCTTTTCTTGGTCAATATTTTCGGCCATCTTAAGCTGGATTAAGGGCTGATATTTTGCACTAATATCAAGGTTATTTTATGGTAAGAAAATGGTGGTCAAGTGGTGCACTCAATCGGTAACAAACGGTACCCGTCGGTTCAACTCGATTTTTCTTAAATCGCGCGTACTAGGGTTTTCACTTATAATTCTCTCACTTATTATTCTCACTTCTAATCACACACTTAATATCATCTAAAACTCACTCTTAATCACAAAATTTAATCCACTCTCCATACCGGATAGTCACACTATGGATAGGTGTAAAAATCTTAGTTTACCCTAACGATGAATGCAAAAGGGGAAACTCTTAATTCTATTTTTTATTCTAAACATTGGGGATGTAAATGAGTAGTATAGCTATTATAAGGGAATAAATGCCAAACAAAAAGGAATTTTAAGAAAATATGAGGGATTTCACAATTTCAGTGATTATAATTAGGGTTTCGATTCAAAATGAGAGATTTAAGAAAACCGAATTGTCACAAGTAAACTAGGGTTTTTGAATAGACTTTAGGGTTTTTAGAATATAGGGTTTCTCATTTTTAAAACAAAACGATGTCTTAAATAAAGAAATCGTAATATCCTCTTGGAGACTAAACAACAATAGTATCCTAAAAGTTAAAGTATCACATCCCCTGAGATTTTTGACAGTCTCACTCTCCTCCCCTGTGATTTCAAAAATATCACAAACATCCCCTATCAGAATTTAGGTCCCATTTCTTACATCATCATGGCCAAAAAAGACTTAAATACCCTCACAAGTCAGCTAATATTTTGTGATTATCAGGACAAATACATTCCAACTCACGTAATTACTTTTTTCTACGCTATATCTAATCTCTCTTTTACATGTACACATAGTCAAATAACTAACACCTAACATGATATACATTTTTTTAACACCTAGCCATTCCAAATTTATGCGTACCATTACACTATCTTTTATAGATATACACAATCAAGTAACTAACATCTAACATAATGTACATATTTGTAAACTGATTGTACCTCATAGATCACCTCATGTAAGGTATTTTTAGGCAAATTAGTATTAGTCATTTAGATAAAATTACATACCCACTGCAGCTTGTAAGGAGAAGCACAAGTGGGTCAATGCACCAATAACCATTCCAAATGTATACATACCATTGCATTATGCATATTGCTGCGATGACTAATTGCAATATGCATGTGAACAAATAACTGCATGTTCAACAATTTCTATACATCGTACTTAGTCGATATAACGGTGTATATTATTTCAACCAGATTGTACATTCACTAAGTATTTATATACATGCTATTTATTGAATTAAACTACCTCTCTACTAAATATTTAATGCACTCTCATAAGCACTAACGGTTGATTTAATAGGCAATTGGAACAAATAACCATCTAGTAAAAGCTTTTGATATAATATTATTGATGAATAATATATTGTATCTGAAATTATCACTTTTTTCTAATTTATTTTTGGTTTTTTTTTAGTTTTCATTATTTCACTAATATAACTTGTACACTTACCTCAGGGGCATTTATGGAAACAAATTTTCCTCTGTTTCCTGAAAACAGGCATTGAACTCTCTCACGAAATTGACCCAAGTCCTTAATGTTTGCTCTCTCTCCCATTTCATTCTAATCAAATTCCACCAAGAATGGCCTACTCCTTGTAACTGGAAGACAGCAAATGTTACCTGTCTCTCTTCAGTATAATGCAGAGCAACGAAAATGTCAATCATCTTCTCCAACCACTTCTTGGCCACACCTGGGTCTGGTCCTCCAATAAATTGTGGTAGGGAGAACTTCTGAAATCGTTCAAGGGCCCTATGCTCACCCTCTACATGGTTTCCAAGGTTTTCAGATTGAGGAATAGGGCTTTGGCCCTGACGCTCCACTACATGGGCCAACAGATTGATCATACCCTGAATAGCAGCGGCTACCTGAACATTAGGGTCAACCCCCGGTCCAGGATTCTGTTCAAGTACCACATCACGGTTATCCTCTTCATTCACGAGTTGTCTCGATCCACGCCCATGGCCTTGTCCACTACAAGTACCCTCCATTCGATTTAACCAATCTAAGGTCGAAGCACGAAGGTAATATGAAAGAGAGATAAATACATGGACAAGTTACAACAATACATACAAGTCAAAAATCAAACAGTAAACACAGTTTTAACATATATATCACACAATAACAGTCAGATACAAACAAAAGTAATCCCATGGAAGTAAGAGGTCATTCAAAGGTACAATATACAAACTACGCCAGAAGTACAAAAGCATCTGAGCTTTCCTAACTGCCCCTCACATGGAATCAAACTTGGCTTATAAGAGGTCTAACCCAGTTCCCAATTGAGTTAACGAACTCTCTCTCATGGGTAGAACTAGGTGCGTCTCCCTCTCTAGGAGTTTCGTCCGTAACCAACAAGAATAACGCAGTTTATATCGTAGATAGGGTTAGTCATACTTAATGATATCTTAACACATCACACGAAATTCCGTAGAATCAAAGTTCTAGCTCGCCCAAGTTATTTCGAACCTAGGCTCTCATCTTTAGTATTCGAGTCAAAGAATCCAAAATAAAATAATTCATAACTCAAGTTGGCCAGTCCCCAAGAGTAAATCATCTATATTTGAGATTCCTACCTGACATGCATATCTATTATCTCCAAGTACCACGAGAAAGATTTGAAACCTATAACACTTCACGATCCATAGCTTATGCTCAAAAGAGCACTTAGTCCTTTAAACTTATTCACCACTTGGCCCAAGCTCACTTCGCGCAGAGACCACGCGAAGCAGCTCTGATACCATCTGTTATGACCCCACCATCCCCTAAGGCAAACCAAAGGGTCGGCGGACCACCTGCCCAACTCTCGCCAGGACTACGAATCCGAAACATACGTAAACCCTACATGACTTGCAAAAGAACTTTGAGAATACGAACTATCAGATACGAACTATCGGAAACGACAATACACTTGAAATACTTGATTAAACACTTACATACATATATATCAGAGTCTTCAACAAGTTAACTTGAAATACAAGCCATAGTAACCATATGGATTCAAAATACATTTAGGGTTTCGGTTACAGAGGAGCATGATCAAAAGAATGTCTACACTAGCTCGATTCTTTCTTTAAAAATCATAGCTCTCAAAATATTGAACCATGTAAGGATAACAAAAATAATAGGAACGGGGCAAGCTTACGCTCAATGAGATTCCACAAGTACAAGTAGTCAAGTATCATGGCATTTCACTTTTAAGGCACATATACACAACATATAAGGAAATGAATAAACACCTCACATAGAAAGGACATAAGTGGCTCTCAAGAGCCAAAATTCTCGTTGCAGCACTTGATCCAACTCGTTGACGCTCCGTCAACGTCTGAAGAAACAAACATGACCGTACACCCAACTTGATATCAAATTCTGTCAACCGAACATACCCCTTGCCGGGCCCGAACACCATACACAGAACAGAGGTGATAATAATCGAGTATACCGGAAATCCAGAGCCTCCAATGCCCAAAAATTTCCCAAAAGCATACTACAATGGTTTGTTATCTAATCGACCAAACCCTTGCCGACTCGACTTGAGTAACTAGCCATAGGATTTAAGCTCAGAGGTCACAGAAGGGTTGTTGGACACAAGCCTCCAAACGACGTCAGAACAGACACAGATAATATATTCAAATTCACACAGTAAATGATCACACAGGCAAGAGAACGAGTGTGATAAAGTATATCCTTGTCTCATTCAGAATAAACAGACTTCATAGTCATTCAAGTCACAGATTTCAAATACAAATAAACCAGTTAAGCAACAAATCAGGAGAGTGGTACACTCACCAGTTCAAGTAAAGATAACTTCAAAAGTTTTCCCCCAAAGGATGGCTTTGATCACCTTCACGTCCTAACAACAACTAAGGTAAAACAATTAGGGTTTCCCCCATCCACAAACCCAGGAAACGGAATGTACAAATGAGACTCGACTACAAGTCGTATGCCTAGTGAAGTTAACTACTAGGTCAAAGAGATAACAATGTGGCGTTGGAGTAAAAAGGTAGCAGTTGGTCTTAAAAACATGAACTAACTAACTCTCGAGTCGCGAGTACATCTAACTAACTCTCGAGTGAAAATTTGGGCAGCATGCCATTTGTATTTACCTATTTTCCAGCCATTTATGGCTTCATTATTTTTCTCAATTCAGCCCTAAAATCACACACAAATAATCTTACTGCAATAGCCTTTCACTAGACTCAATGTCATTCAATTACAAAACAATGCTAGCAATGCGACCGGAACTAATGTTCAAGACAAATAACAAAATAACAGATTTGACATCTCTTGGCATTTCGGTCACAACCGAAGTTACGCTTAACGGATTGGGGTACAATTCATACCATTTCGAAGCTAAGACAGAGAAATACATTTCTTATGAAGACATCAACATCCAATTCTTATGAAGACATCAACATCCAATTCATGCATTTTCAACATCAAAATGGGGCATCTCAGAGGAAAATAGAAAACTATCCGCAAAACAGAGCATTTGGCAGCTAAGGGTATTTTTGTCATTTCACTTGCTACAGTACTCCGATTGAATTGAAAATTTTCAGGCAGCTATATAACACTATTTCCTACAACTTTCATGTTTTCACATAATCTTGAATCAGCCTCTAACATGGACGTACGTATAGATCAGTAACAGGGCAGTTTCAACCTTAAAGTTGGAAATTTGAACTTTTACTCTAGAAATTCATATCTAACAAGTACTCTATTATCAAAACCATCTATTACTAGCTCAATAACATCAATTAATAGGTAAATAATCATAATCAAGGTTGAAAATGTAAACCCTAGCTAAAAATTTTAAGGTAATAAGCCAAATCGTGAAATCTTCCATACAATCCATCACAATCAAGTCATGTTTTGCTTAAATTGCAAAATAAGCAAGAAACAAGAGAGGTTTCTAGTGTAATACCTCAAAACCCACAAAATAAATTGTAATACAAGAACTTTCTTCCTCCCAAAAGTTCCACCAAGCTCACCTCCAAACTTTCCCAAAGATTAATTGGAGTGGATTCAAGTTTCACTTTACTTTTCTCAAGATTCAAGCAAGGTTGTTATGGTGCAAATGGAGTTTTCTCTCCTCTCTTTCCCTCTTCAAACTCACGGCTACAATGAAGAAAAATGTGCAGGAATTTTGGTCCAAAAACAAAGTTAAGAAGATAGGAAATTTGTTGGTCAAACTTGGTTGCCCAACATTTGTCAAGCCACCATTGGTCCTCTTTTTTTTTTTCTTTCTTCCTTTTTTTTTGGTAAAAAATGGTGGCTGTTTTATAGGATATTTTATGGGAGATTAAATGAAATAAATGCAAGGTGATAAAGGCAATAAAGTAGTGTTCAAGTGGTGTACTCATTCGGTAACAAACGGTACATGTCGGTTCACACCGTTTTTCCTTAACTCGCATGTACTAGGGTATTCACTTATAATTCACTAACTTATTATTATTATTTTAATCACACACTTTTTCTTATCTAAAACTCACTCTTAACTACCAAATTTAGTACACACATCTTCACAATTAATCACACTACAAAATACACGAAAATCCTAATTTACCCGAACTACAAAACTAAGGGTTTATTCTCATCTTTTTGGCTATCAGTCATCTTCTCCAACCACTTCTCGGCCACACTTGGGTCTGGTCCTCCAATAAATTATGATGGAGAGAACTTTTGAAATCGTTCGAGGGCCCTATCCTCACCCTTTACATGGTTTCCAAGGTTTTCAGGTTGAGAAATAGGGTTTTGGCCCTGACGCTCCACTACATGGGCCAACAGATCGATCATACGCTGAATAGCGGGGGCTACCTGAACATTAGGGTCAACCCCCGGTCCAGAATTCTATTCAGGTACCGGTTCACGGTTACTCTCTTCATTCATGGGTTGCCTAGATCCACGCTAACGATCTCGTCTACTACGAGTACCCTCCATTCGATTTAACCAATCTAAAGTCGAAGCACGAAGGTAATATGAAAGAGAGATAAATGTATGGACAAGTTACAACAATACACACAAGTCAAAAATCAAACAGTAAACACAGTTTTAACATATATATCACACAATAACAGTCAGATACAAACAAAAGTAATCCCATGGAAATAGGAGGTCATTCAAAAGTACAATATACAAACTACGCCAGAAGTGCAAAAGCATCTGAGCTTTCCTAACTGCCCCTCATATGGAATCAAACTTGGCTTACAAGAGGTCTAACCTAGTTCCCAATCGAGTTAATGAACTCTCTCTCATGGGTAGAACTAGGTGCGTCTCCCTCTCTAGGAGCTCCGTTCGTGACCAACAAGAATATCGCAGTTTATATCGTAGATAGGGTTAGTCATACTTAATGATACCTCAACACATCACACGAAGTTCCGTAGAATGAAAGTTCTAGCTCGCCCAAGTTATTTCTAACCTAGGCTCTTATCTTTAGTATTCGGGTACAAGAATTCAAAATAAGATAATTCACAACTCGAGTTGGCCAGTCCCAGGAGTAAATCATCTACATCTGAAATTCCTATCTGACATGCATATCTATTATCTCCAAGTACCACGAGAAAGATTTGAAACCTATAACATTTCACGATCCATAGCTTATGCTTAAAAGAGCACTTAGTCCTTTACATTTATTCACCACTTGGCCCAAGCTCACTTCGCTCAAAGACCACGCGAAGCAAGTCTGATACCATCTGTGACGGCCCCCCTTCACCTAAGGTGAACCAAAGGGTCGGCGGACCGCCTGCCCCACTCTCGCCAGGACTATCGATCTGAAACATACGTAAACCCTACATGACTTGCAAAAGAACTTTGAGAATACGAACTATCAGATACGAGCTACCAAAAACGACTGTCGCGCCCCATTTTTTGATAAATAAATAAATGGTTTAAAAATGAGTATTTTGATTTAATTTGTGATTGGAAAATGAATTGTGAAAGAAAAATGGGTCTAAATGGGGGTTTGAAAATGCGACGATTTGACCCAAAATTATAGTTTAAAAAAGGAGTTTTGAAAAAATGGGAGTCGCCACTTGGTAATGAGTTAAGGTGTACCAAGTCACCTAAAAATGAATTTTTTAGGAAAAAGTTGTAAGAAACCCCTTTTAAACGACTCCTAGTCCACATAAACCAATGAAAAAGGTTCGGGAGTCACATTTGACGAAGGGGAAGGCAAGGATAAAATCCAAGGCACCCCTTCGACCTAGCCAAGGCTAGTTGCGTGATTTAATCAAAGATTTTCTTGTTTTAACCAAAGAATTTATTACATTTGGATGCACTACATGAATGCAAAAAGAAAGAAAAAATGCAAACCTAAATTCTAAAATGTCTCTTGTAAGGTTTTTGGTCCCAACCACATGAATTGTGGCAGCCAATAAAGGAAAACCTTATAGAGGTCGATTAATGCAAATGATGGCTAAAGTGCAAGTGTGCAAGTGTATAAAAAGGTGCACGTGTGAAATTGTATGAAAAATCCAAGTGTTTGTGTGTAAGTGTATGGAAAGGTGCATGTGTGAAATTGTATGAAAAATCCAAGTGTTTGTGTGCAAGTGTATGAAATATAGTGATAAGTGCATATAGGTGTAATTAAGTGCAATTTTGTGAAGTAGAAATCAAAATGAACGATAGGGAAAGGAAAAGTGATGAGGAAATGTGAATTGAAAAAATGAGTAAGTCATAAATGAGAATGAATGAACCTAAAGGAATGCATCAGGTCGGGTATGGGAATGACTCCTAACTTTTTCGACTTCGATTTTCCCTTTGATTAGAAAGCAAAACTAGCGTGCTAAGGCTATCGAGTAGCCACACTCGCTCGTTTCCTTTATCAAAAGGGGACTCTTCAGGCAAATGTACCCTAACTAGCATGAGATGCAAGACCTAAAGTGAGGGGAAAGGGGAATCGAGGAGCATGCAAAATGATAAAACTAAAAAGAATGCATGACATGTAATGAACATGCAAACATGTACTAACGAGGGGAAATCCCTAAGGGTCTAGCGTTGGACTAGCCCATTCTATGAATTCCGACTAGCGTTGGACTAGCGGAAACGCACATTCATCCATCACATTCATTCATCGCTATGGAAAGTGAGTAGACATGCCAAACACTCATAAACACATAGCACATAACGTTTAGCATGCTCGACTAGATGCAAGGCCCTAACAAAGCAAGTAACACGTAACACATAGGCATGCAACCAAGCTAATGAATCTATTACATTCACTAACTAAAACAAAAGGGGAAAGGGAAAATGGACCAAATTGCTCGCCAAAGCCCTATCTATTACAAGCCAAGAGGTGTACACATACCCCATAAAGAATAACTTAAATAAAAGCAAAAAGTAAATGACATAAATAAAAGGAATTAAGGAAAGGCTAGGAAAGCAAAGTGGACATGCAATTTTCACTTAACACGTTGGATCACATAGGAGACACAAAAAAGATAAAAGAAGTTATACCTCCCTTGAGTTGATGCCTTAAATGGAGTGAAATCACTTATTCATCCTCCAAAATAAAAGAAATGGTCAAGGTACCAATTTATTTGGGAAAATTAAAGAAAATGTACAAACACAAGCTCAATTGATCATAAAACCTTTAAAATTGTGACTTAAGTGTAATTTAAGCAAAGCATGCTAGTTAATTAAAGCAAACAAGTAATGAAGTTGTAAAAATTAAAACTATCAAGGACCAAATTGATGAAATTATTCAATTGATTGGGTCCTAGTGGAACAAGGGGAGACTTGGGGGGTCAAAGTGCAATTTTTCAGAAAAGTTATTTCATGCAATTCATGCAAGCTACGTAGAACTTCACTTCTGCAATTTTCATATGCTCTAGCAACCGAAAAAGTAAATCTGCTGCACATCTCCCTCAAGACCAGATTTCTTGAGCACAACTTTGATTAGATGTTTACAAACCGACATCACAAATTCAGACTAGACAACCCACTTCATAGTCACCACCATTCAAACAAGCAGGAAACTTAGCAAGATCTAGTGCAAAAAATCTGGAAAAAACATGCAAAAATGGCTCAGCAAAACTGAGTGCTTATTTTCCAGCAAAGTATTTGATCTAAATCAAGTATTTTAAGGACTCAAACATGCAAACTCAAACCCATCTTTCATTGCCCACTTTCCACACAAGACATAACTAATCAACTTAGAAGAGGATGAAGTCTAGTGAATGGTCACGGAAAAAGAAAACAGCAAAGTTGGTAAATTTCTGCGGCTTCACAATTCAACCAAAACAGATTCATGCTAAGCGATGGGAATGAAAGCCTAGTAATCTGTCCCTGCGAAACTCTCCAATGCCATGACTTTTAACGCATGCTTTTAAACTCAAACACAATCATCTATACCCCAAAAGTCTACTCACAACCACCGAAAATAAAATGCAGCAAAGGAACCTGCTTGGAACGGCTAGAGTTTCAGCATTTACATGGCAATGTCTACTGCTATAGCAAACCAAAGATTACGAACATGCTCAACACGGATCCTGAAACTAGTCAAATTTCACATGCCTTGTTTTCCCACTTTTGCACCCAAAGCCGACATCACATAAAGGAAATAAAACACCAGTTTTACAGCACAGAACATTCAACCAGATTCATGAACAAAAGAGAATACGAATGAAGCAGGAAGGGAAAAAAAACCGCAACAAGCTTGGCAACAAATTTTCAGCACTTAAATGGAACAGCCCGTAATGTGTGCACAGGAAAAGGACCAGGAAAGATTACCTTTAACCCCTTAAAAGGCCACACAAAGCATGAGATGATTGGAGGAGTAGGTCTTGGCGAGGACCTTTTGCCGGAAACACTCAACTCTTGCGTTGCAAAAATTCCACCACGGCTGATGACTTCGTGGGTTCAGGCCTGATCTTGATGGATCTGGAACGGTTTTCTCCAAAACATTTCAACACAGATCTTCTTCCCTAAGTGTCGTAGACGATGCAGCAAGAAGAATCCCCTCCAAAGGATGTTGGGATTCGTCGAAGTAAAGTGATGTATAGAACTGATTCGTCAATCCGGGCTCAACCTTCAGCAGAAAATTTTCTGCAATTTCTCTTCTCCTATTCCCTCGTCTACTACTCCTTCTTATGCCATTTTCTCTCCCTTCAACCTCTCTGCCGCCCCCCTTACTCCTCTCAGATCCTCTTCTCCCCAGCCAGCCCGTAGCTTCCTTGAAGTTTTTTCTTCTTTTTCTCCCAAAACCTAAACGCTGCCCTTCACTCCCTAGCCGTATTCCCCTAAAAATCTCTCCCTCCTCTCTTCTCACGGTCTTCCTCTGCTTAGCACTCCCCCTCTCTGGTTTCTTTTCCAATCCCTTTTCCCAGCCGTCTTCCCCTTGGGTTTTCCTTCCTTCAGATTCGCAGCCGTCACTCGATGCTCAGCTCCCTTCCTTTTTGTTTTCAGCCGTTACTCTGCAGATTCTCTTGCCGTTGCTCTTCACTCTGTTTATGCAGCCGCCCTTCTTTCCCACTCTCTGTATGCTCCCTTCTCCCTCAGTTCCCTCTCTCTCTTTCTTTTTCTTCAAAGACCTCTCAGCCCTTGTTCCAAGACCTCTCCTCCCTGCCGCTGTTTTCTTTTTGTTTATCTTTCCTTCCGATCCTATCCCCCTGTTGCGGCTGTCCAAAAAACCCCCCACTAGCTCTCTCCCTCTCTTTCTTTATATATCAGCCAACCAACCCTAAAACCCAGTCCTTTCTGCTATATTTGCAACCCAAGTGCTCATCCGAGTCTTCACTTTGCAAGTCGCGGCAGCTTGCATGCCGCGAATCAATTTCTTTTTTTCTTTTTTTTTTTAAAGAATTTTAACAAAAACAAAAGTAAAACTAAATAATAATAACTAATTAACAGAAATGACAAAAACCAAGTAATAATAATAATAATAACAAATGAAAACAATTTAAAAAATCTAAACAACTAAAAACAACAAAAATGGCCATTTTTCAATCTTTTTCTACATTTTTTCATTGTTTTCTTTTTCTTTTGAGAAATTCCATGCTAAAAGCTTAAAAATAAAATAATAACATGAAAACTAAAAAGACTAAAAACTAAAAATGAATAAAACAAACATGACAAAAACAAAAACTAAGAAATAAAGAGTAAATGAACTTGAGCTAAAATTTGGTGTCTACAACGACAATACACTTGAAATACTTGATTAAACACTTATATACATATATACATCAGAGTCTTCAACAAGTTAACTTGAAATACAAGCCATAGTAACCATACAGATACAAAATACATTTAGGGTTTCGGTTATAAAGGAGCATGATCAAAAGAATGTCTACACTAGCTCGACTCTTTCTTCAAAAATCATGACTCTCAAAATATTGAATTCTGTAAGGAAAATAAAGATAACGGGAATGGGATGAGCTTACGCTCAATGAGGTTCCACAAGTACAACTAGTCAAGAATCATGGCATTTCACTTTTAAGACACATATACATAACATATAAGGAAATGAACAAACAACTCAAATAGAAAGGATATAGGTGGCTCTCAGGAGCCAAAATTTCCATTGCAGTATTTGATCCCAACTCGTTGACGCTCCGTCAACGTCTGAAGAAACAAACATGACCGTAGATTCCACTTGATATCAAATTCCGTCCACTGAACGCACCCCTTGCCGGGCTCGAATACCACACACAGAACAGAGGTGGTAATATTCGAGTATACCGGAAATCTAAAGTCTCCAATACCCAAAGATTTCCCAGAAACAGACTACCATGGTTTGTTATCTAATCAATCAGGCCCTTGCCGGCTCGACTCGAGTTACTAGCCACAAGATTTGAACTCAGAGGTCACAGAAGGGTCGTTGGACACAAGCCGCCAAACGACGTCAGAACAGACATAGTTAACAGATTCAAATTTACACAGTAAATGATCACACAGGCAAGAGAACGAGTGTGATAAAGTACACCCTCGTCTCATTTAGAATAAACAGAGTTCATAGTCATTCAAGTCACAGATTTCAAATACAAATAAACCAGTTAAGCAACAAATTAGGGGAGTGGTACACTCACCAGTTCAAGTAAAGATAACTTCAAAAGTTTTCTCCCAAATGATGGCTTTGATCACCGTCGCGTCCTAACAATAATCAAGGTAAAACAATTATGGTTTTTCCCATCCACAAACCCAGGAAACTGAATGCTCAAATGAGACTCGACTACAAGTCGTGTGCCTAGTGAAGTTAACTACTAGGGCAAAGAGATAACAATGTGGCGTTGGAGTAAAAAGGTAGCAGTTGGTCTTAAAAACATGAACTAACTAACTCTCGAGTCGCGAGTACATCTAACTAACTCTCGAGTGAAAATTTGGGCAGCATGCCATTTGTATTTACCTATTTTCCAGCCATTTATGGCTTCATTATTTTTCTCAATTCAGCCCTAAAATCACACACAAATAATCTTACTGCAATAGCCTTTCACTAGACTCAATGTCATTCAATTACAAAACAATGCTAGCAATGCGACCGGAACTAATGTTCAAGACAAATAACAAAATAACAGATTTGACATCTCTTGGCGTTTCGGTCACAACCGAAGTTACGCTTAACAGATTGGGATACAATTCATACCATTTCGAAGCTAAGACAGAGAAATACATTTCTTATGAAGACATCAACATTCAATTCATGCATTTTCAACATCAAAATGGGGCATCTCAGAGGAACATAGAAAACTATCCGCAAAACAGAGCATTTGGCAGCTAAGGGTATTTTTGTCATTTCACTTGCTACAGTACTCCGATTGAATTGAAAATTTTTAGGCCGCTATATAACACCATTTCCTACAACTTTCATGTTTTCACATAATCTTGAATCAGCCTCTAACATGGACGTACATACAGATCAGTAACAGGGCAGTTTCAACCTAGTTTCAACCTTAAAGCTGGAAATTTGAACTTTTACTCTAGAAATTCATATCTAACAAGTACTTTATCATCAAAACCATCAATTACTAGCTCAATAACATCAATTAATAGGTAAATAACCATAATCAAGGCTGAAAATGTAAACCCTAGCTAAAAATTATAAGCTAATAAGCCAAACCATGAAATCTTCCATACAATCCATCACAATCAAGCCATGTTTTGCTTAAATTGCAAAATAAGCAAGAAACAATAGAGGTTTCTAGTATAATACCTCAAAACCCCCAAAATAAGTTGTAATACAAGAACTTTATTCCTCTCAAAAGTTCCACCAAGCTCACCTCCAAACTTTCACAAAGATTAATCGGAGTGGATTCAAGTTTCACTTTACTTTTCTCAAGATTTAAGCAAGGTAGTTATGGTGCAAATGGAGTTTTCTCTCCTCTCTTTCCCTCTCCAAACTCACGGCTACAATGAAGGAAAATGTGCAGGAATTTTGGTCCAAAAACAAAGTTAAAAAGATAGGAAATTTGTTGGTCAAACTTGGTTGCTCAACACTTGTCAAGCCACCATTGGTCCTCTCGTTTTTTTTTCTTTCTTCCTTTTCTTTTGGTCAAAAATGGTGGCTGTTTTATAGGCTATTTTATGGGAGATTAAATGAAATAAATGCAAGGTGATAAAGGTAATAAAGTAGTGTTCAAGTGGAGTATTCATTCGGTAACAAACGGTACATGTCGGTTCACACCGTTTTTCCTTAACTCGCACGTATTAGGGTTTTCACTTACAATTCACTGACTTATTATTATTATTTTAATCATACACTTTTTCTTATCTAAAACTCACTCTTAAGTACCAAATTTAGTACACACACCTTCACAATTAATCACACTACCAAAATACGCGAAAATCTTAATTTATCCGAACTATAAAACTAAGGGTTTATTCTCACCTTTTTGGCTATCAATCATCTTCTCCAACCACTTCTCGGCCACACCTGGGTCTGGTCCTCCAATAAATTGTGGTGGAGAGAACTTTTGAAATCGTTCGAGAGCCCTATCCTCACCCTCTACATGGTTTTTAAGGTTTCCAGGTTGAGGAATAGGGTTTTGGCCCTCAGACTCCACTAAATGGGCCAATAGATCAGTCATACACTGAATCGTGGCGGCTACCTGAACATTAGGGTCAACCCCCGGTCCTGGATTCTATTCAGGTACCTGTTCACGGTTGCCCTTTTCATTCACGGGTTGCCTAGATCCGCGCCCACGGTCTCGTCCACTACGAGTACCCTCCATTCGATTTAACCAATCTAAGGTCGAAGCACGAAGGTAATATGAAAGAGAGATAAATGCATGGACAAGTTACAACAATATGCACAAGTCAAAATCAAACAGTTAACACAGTTTTAACATATATATCACACAATAACAGTCATAGAAGTAGGAGGTCATTCAAAAGTACAATATACAAACTAAACCAGAAGTACAAAAGCATCTGAGCATTCCTAACTACCCCTCACATAGAATCAAACTTGGCTTACAGGAGGTCTAACCTAGTTCCCAATCGAGTTAATGAACTTTTCCTCGTGGGTAGAACTAGGTGTGTCTCCCTCTCTAGGAGCTCCGTCCGTAACCAACAAGAATAACGCAATTTATATCATAGATAGGGTTTGTCATACTTAATGATACCTTAACACATCGCACGAAGTTCAGTAGAATCAAAGTTCTAGCTCGCCCAAATTATTTCTAACTAGGCTCTCATCTTTAGTATTCGGGTACAAGAATCCAAAATAAGATAATTCACAACTCGAGTTGGCCAGTCCCCAAGAGTAAATCATCTACATCTGAGATTCCTCCCTGACATGCTTATCTATTATCTCCAAGTACCATGAGAAAGATTTGAAACCTATAACATTTCACGTTCCATAGCTTATGCTTAAAAGAGCACTTAGTCCTTTACACTTATTCACCACTTGGCACTAGCTCACTTCGCGCAAAGACCATGTGAAGCAACTTTGATACCATCTGTGATGGCCCCGCCTTCCCCTAAGGCCAACCAAAGGGTCGGCGGACCACCTGCCCAACTCTCGCCAGGACTACGAATCCGAAACATACGTGAACCCTACATGACTTGCAAAAGAACTTTGAGAATACGAACGATCGGATACGAACTATCGGAAACAACAATACACTTGAAATACTTGATTAAACACTTACATACATATATACATCAGAGTCTTCAACAAGTTAACTTGAAATACAAGCCATAGTAACCATATGGATACAAAATACATTTAGGGTTTCGGTTACAGAGGAGCATGATCAAAAGAATGTCTACACTAGTTCGACTCTTTCTTCAAAAATCATAACTCTCAAAATATTGAACCCTGTAAGAAAAACAAAGATAACGAGAACGGGGTGAGATTATGCTCAATGGGGTTCCACAAGTACAAGTAGTCAAGAATCATGGCATTTCACTTTTATGGCACATGTACATAACATATAAGGAAATGAACAAACACATCAAATAGAAAGGATATACGTGGCTCTCAGGAGCCAAAATTCTCATTGCAGTACTTGATCCCAACTCGTTGACGCTCCGTCAACGTTCAAAGAAACAAACATGACCGTAGACCCCACTTGATATCAAATTTCATCCACCGAACATACCCGTTGCCAGCCCCGAACACCACACACAGAACAGAGGTGGTAATACTCGAGTATACCGGAAATCCAGAGTTTCCAATATCCAAAGATTTCGCAGAAACAGACTACCATGGTTTGTTATCTAATCGACCAGACCCTTGTTGGTTCGACTCGAGTAACTAGCCACAGGATTTGAGCTCAGAGGTCATAGAAGAGTCGTTGGACACAAGCCGCCAAACGACGTCAGAACAGACACAGTTAATAGATTCAAATTCGCACAGTAAATGATCACACAGGCAAGAGAACGAGTGTGATAAAGTACATCCTCGTCTCATTCAGAATAAACAGAGTTCATAGTCATTCAAGTCACAGATTTCAAGTGCAAATAAACCAGTTAAGAAACAAATCAGAGGAGTGGTACACTCACCAGTTCAAATAAAGATAACTTCAAAAGTTTTCTCCCAAAGGATGGCTTTGATCACCTTCACATCCTAACAACAACCAAGATAAAACAATTATGGCTTCCCCATTCACAAACCCAAAAAAGGGAATGCACAAATGAGACTCGATTACAAGTCATGTGCCTCGTCAATTTAACTACTAGGGCAAAGAGATAACAATGTGGCATTGGAGTAAAAAGGTGGCAGTTGGTCTTAAAAACATGAACCACCCTAAACCCTTTCGCTCAAGTCACGAGTACATCCAACTAGCTCTCGAGTGAAAATTTGGGTAGCACGCCCTTTGTTTTTACCTATTTTCCAGCCATTTATGGGTTCATTATTTTTCTCAATTCAGCCCCAAAATCACACACAAATAATCTTACCGCAATAGCCTTTCATTAGGCTCAATGTCATTCAATTACAAAGCAATGCTAGCAATGCAACCGGAACTAATGTTCAAGACAAATAACAAAATAATAAATTTGACATCTCTTGACGTTTCGGTCACAACCGAAATTATGCTTAATGGATTGGGGTACAATTTCTACCATTTCGAAGCTAAGACAGAGAACTACATTTCTTATGAAGACATCAAATCCAATTCGTGCATTTTCAATATCAAAATGGGGCATCTCAGAGGAAAACAGAAAACTGTCCGCAAAACAGTACATTTGGCAGCCAAGGGTATTTTTGTCATTTCATATGCTACAACACTCTGATTGAGATGAAATTTTTCAGGCAGCTAGCTAACACCATTTCCCATAACTTTCATGTTTGACGTAAGCCTGATTTGGCCTCTAACATGAACGTACGTACAGGTCAGTAACAGGGCAGTTTCAACCTTAAAGCTAAAAATTTGAATTTTTACTCTAGAAATTCATATCTAACAAGTACTCTATCATCAAAACCATCAATTACTAACTCAATAACATCAATTAATAGGTAAATAACCATAATCATGGCTGAAAATGTTAACCCTAGCTAAAAATTATAAGCTAATAAGCCAAATCATGAAATCTTCCATACAATCCATCACAATCAAGTCATGTTTTGTTTAAATTGCAAAATAAGCAAGAAACAAGAGAGGTTTCTAGTGTAATACCTCAAAACCCCCAAAATAAGTTGTAATACAAGAACTTTCTTCCTCCCAAAAGTTCCACCAAACTCACCTCCAAGCTTTCCCAAAGATTAATCGGAGTGGATTCAAGTTTCACTTTACTTTTCTCAAGATTCAAGCAAGGTTGTTATGGTGCAAATGGAGTTTTCTCTCCTTTCCTTCTGTGACAACCCCACCTCTCCCTAAGGCGAACCAAAGGGGCCGGCGGACCGCCTGCCCAAATCCAAGTCCTAAATCACCACCTCAAAGCAATCAAGCTGATGAGCAACCCTAGGGGAAGACCCTCCTAGACCCTCCCAACCTTGTAATTATCAGAGTTGGATCTTTTCTCCCAATGGAAATTGAACTCGATTGTTCTCATGAACTCAAGACCTCTGACACACAAAGGTAATCAGCAACCTTAAGCAAATAATGATGGATGAAGAGACACCACGATTAGGGAACAAACTAATCGATAAAGTCTGATTTGAATCCTAAGCTATGAACTCAAGAATTCAAGAGTAAGTTCGAATAAGAACTTGAAGGAAAATTCCTCACGATTTCTGGTTGTAATAATCTCTCCTTTCACTCATATAATAGGTGCCTTTTATAGGCTAAAACTAGGGCAAATCCGGCCCGCCTAAACCTGGAAAAGAAATTCGGTCCGCATAAAGAGCCAGCTCTTTAAGGCTTTCCGATAAGGCCCAATAAGTAATAAAAATACTCAACGACTAACAACTACTAAACTAGGCAGTCTTAAAACAACTACCAACTAAGCTAACAAGTATGAGATCATTCTTTCACTTCAAACGTACAAGTGAACAAGGTAACTTCATGGTCCATCAAATCTTCAAACTTAGCTTGCGCCTTGCTTATATGGTGAACGATCAAGGCTCGCAAAGCTTCCTTCACCTTCTTGGATCTTGATCTTGTCATCGGACTGCCAATGTGGACCAAAGGATCCTTGACCTAAGATTGAAGTTGTTGCGCACCTGTATCCACATCACAAGCACTCTTAAAGTTCAGACAACATTTCCCCTTACTTTCTTTATTTTCCAACCTACAAATATTCACCAAATCCATAACCATCAACCACAATCACCCATATGGTTCATAAGCAATACCATACATTCAATTATGCCACAATTCCCCCTTCAATCAAGCCAATTAGAAGCTTAAAGCCAATCCATAAGAAAGCCCCAAATTAAACCCTAGTGTCGCGCCCCACTTTTTGAATGAATTGTGTGAGTGATGTGTGTGTGAAGTGTGGTGTGAACGTGTGCAAAATGAAAAGTAAAAAGGCCATGGGACTTTGGAAAGCGACGATTTGGCCAATTTGAAATTTTAAAAAGGGTTTTTTAAATATGAAAACGGAGTCGCCACTTGGTATAGATTTGGGGTGTACCAAGTCACCCAAAAAGTGTTTTTTAAAGACAAAGTAGTAAAACCCTTTTTAAAACGACTCCTAGTCCACGTAAGCCAAAGAAAAAGGTTCGGGGGTCACGTTTGACAAAGGGGAAGGCAAGGATAGAATCCAAGGCACCCCTTTGACCTAGCCAAGGCTAGTTGCGCGACTTAACCTTACCTTTCCTAATTTTCTACCCAATATATGTTCGCACGTTGGATATGACTATATGAAAGCAAAATGGAAAGAAAAATGCAATCCTAAATTCTACGATGTCTCTCGTGAGGCTTTTGGTCCCAAACCACATGAATTGTGGCGGCCAACAAAGGAAAACCCCATAGAGGTCGATTAATGCAAATGAGACTCAAATGTGCAAGTGTGGAAATGTATGAAAAGAAATTTAAAAATCCAAGTGTTTGTGTGCAAGTGTATGAAAAGGTGCATGTGTGTAAGTGAACAAAAATAGTAAATATATATAAGTAAAAAGATAGGTGCAATGTGTGAGGTGAAAAATAAAGAAGTGAGTAGGTGTGTGAATATGGCATATGGATTAAAAAAAAATTTAATGAGGAGAATAGTGAGAAAATGAAAATGTATGAACTTAGAGGAATGCATCAAGTCGGGTACGGGGATGACCTCTAGTTTTATGATTTTAATTTTCCCTCGGATTAGAAGGTAAAACTAGCGTGCTAAGGCTATCGAGTAGCCACACTCGCTCGTTTCCCTTATCAAGAGGGGATTTTCACGCAAATGAACCCTAACTAGCATGAGATGCAAGTCCTAAAGTGAAGGGGAAGGGGTTTGAGGAACATACCAAATGATAAACTAAGGAAAAATGCGTGATATGTGGTGATCATGCACTTCATGAAAAAGGAAAAAAAAACTTATTGGGTCTAGCATTGGACTAGCCCCTCCTACGAATTCCGACTAGCGTTGGACTAGTGGAAACGATAAAAGAAGCCACAACTAGCGTTGGACTAGTGTGGTGACGTACATTCATCCATTCCATTCATCTATACTACAAAAAGCGAATAGACATGCGAATCACTTATAAACACGTAGCACATAACACTTAGCATGCTTGACTAGATGCAAAATCCTAATAAAGCATTTAACATATAACACATAGGCATGCAACCATTATATTTGCTCATTAAAATAAAAGGGAAAGGGAAAATGGACCAAATTACTTGCTATGCCCTATCTATTACAAGCCAAGAGGTGTACACATACCCCATAATGAATAACTTAAATAAAAGTAGAAATAAATGAAATAAATGCAAGGAATTAAGAAAGCAAAGTAGACATGCATATTCACGTAACACGTTGGGTCACATAGGGAGAGACAAAAAGGATAAAAGAAAGTTATACCTCACCCCGTTCATGAAGCTAGTAAAAGGAAAAGGTCCTAATTTGGGCTAAAACCAACAAACAAAGGATTAATGCACCAATTTAATAGTAAAATATGAACAAGACAATTTGAATTCACTAAATCCTTCAAAAAATAAAATCAAAGCATCACAAGTAGTTATGAAATTTAACCATTAAAATCCTTCAAATAACCAAAGCGAGTCCATATTCATCAAATGGGGATCCAATTTGAAATGAAAAGTAAATTTTAAGGATCAAATTGATTAATATTTCCAATTACTTGGGCCATAGTGCAGCCAAAGGAAACTTGGGGGGTTAAAGTCCCAATTTTAGAATGTATTTCATGCATGCATACGTGAAGAACTTAACATTCTGCAACTAAAAAGAATGAATTCTGATGACATTTTGTTCCAAGCTTGCGGCAATGTCCAGGCGCAATTCTATCCGTTTACCATGCAAACAAAATTATCAACTAAACATACAACTTCATGGTGGGATTGAAACAAACAAAATTGGAGCTATCCAGCAAAAGGAAAACCAACAGCAAAAGAAAGAAAAAGAAAAAGTGCAGCAAAGCCTTCAGCAATCAAGAACAGGTGCACACTACTGCCTTTTCCTTTCAAGTAAAGATTCCAGATTTAATCCAGAACTATTCATCTAGACTTCAACTTAAATTGAGCAATGAAACTACATGATAATCACAATCCAATGGCCAGAAATTCGGAAGGATCTTATGCAAAAATACTGGAAAAATATGCAAAAAAAAATCTGAAACACAAAACTGCTGCAACTTTCCCAGCCGCAGCTTTCTATCTACTTCAACATGCAAACCAGATTTTTGGTTCAAATACATGACTTTGATCAGACATTTTCAACCCGACATCAAAACCTTAAGCTAAGCAACATGCAACCTGATTTCAACATGCAAACAGAGCAAAACATAGCAAGGAAACTCATGCAAATGACTCAAAGAAGTTCATGCATTCTGCAAATTCCAGCCGCTGCTCTTCTTTTCATTTCATCATGCAAGCAAACTCAACAAGTATCGAGGTTTCAACTACTTGTTGCAGGATTGAAGCGAGGCATTTGAGCTGATCATCAAGGGCGAAAACTAAACAGCAAAAGAAGGAAAAAGAAAAGGTGCAGCAAGGCTTTCGGCAGCCTGAAAAAAAAATGAAACCTGCTGCAATTTTTCATAAAACTTCAGCTCTTCCCCCAATCACTTGCATGCTATTCCCTTATTCATTTTAAAAGTATTCAGGCAAGCAAACCAAAAAGAAATGGGATGGAATCGTTATCTAAGCAAACACCATAGCTGAAAGGCCGAAAAGGAAAGACAGCACTCAAGAGTCAACACCATAAAATTTCTGTTCGGCAATTTTTTATTCTTTCCAGCAAGTATTTGATCCTAATTCAGGTATTTCAGCCTTTAAACATGTAAACCCAATATCAAACTTCACTCTAAACAATAACCTATTAAACATCTAAACATGCGAAGGAAACTCAGGGTATGATCATGAAGCTATGATAGCTTTTTCTTTGCTGATTTTTCACTACACCATGCAGCCTTCACAAACCAGATGCATCACCAATGAATACCCACAAACACATGACACCACTCCCAATCATCAACCCAGCCAAATACCCCACTTATATTACAAGATTAAAGCTGGAAAAACTGGATTGGTGACTGTTAGGAAAACAGGAAATAACAGCAAAAGCAAGAGACCAAATGCAGCAAACATTCTTTCGGCAATCAATCCAACTATTGGCCTTTCTAATGAGGAAACTGAACATAAAATGCAGCAAATGGACCTATAGCAGCCAATGCTTCAGCATTTACAGGGTAATGTTCATGGCTATAACAAACCAGGGAAATATCGGAAGACCAGAAGACAGCAAGTGACTGAACTCTTGTTTCATACGTTTAGAAAAACTGGAAACCAATCTGATTGAGACAATTACCGACCTCATAACAGGCTTCTCAGCAATCAAACGCAAGTCAGGGCAACAAGAAAACAGAAACCATGATTATGCAAGTAACTAACGAAGAGATGAGGAAAATACATTGGCAAACGCAAGTTTGATTTTATGATAAAGCAAACAGACAGCAGACCTTTGTTGTGTACATTTCAAACATGAAACACATTCACCCCAAAGGACTTCCAACATCGCTCAGACCAGTCAAAGGAAAGGAAACCGTGGCATGAAAGAAATCTACGAAAAACAATAGAAACAGAGACAGAAAGCTCAAAACTTTCATTCCCTCCCCCACGGATTTCTTTACCTTAAGCCGTAAGAGCATACAACAATCAGGAAATCAGAACTAGACAAATATGGAACCTCAACTAAAATCAAAGAAACTTAACAGGGAATAGGCAAATAAAAACCTTTCCTTAACACAGTCATGGATCAACCAAACTCACGGTAGGACGTACAACAGAAAAAAGAAATGACTTTCAATGTAAATCAAACTATCGGCTATTAAACAAAGTAAGAGAGAAAAGAAGAAAAAAAAGAAAAAAAAATCACCTTTAACCTTTGAAAAGGCAAATCAGGGCATGAAATGGTCAAAAAGAACAGTTCTTGGGCTGGAAACAAATCAATTCTGGTGCTGATGATGTTGAGGTTTTCTCCAAGGACTCTCGCTGTCTTCCTCTTTCTGATTCTCCTTCTCACTCTCTCTTTGTTTCTTTTGTTCTTAGCCGTCCAACTCCTCTGAAAAACTCTCTCTCCAGTAACCTCACACGCCGCTAATCCTTTTCTCTGGTCCCTTCCCCTTGTTCCCGTCTCTCCCTTTTTGTTTCCCTCAAAACTCTCATCCGTTATTTTTCTTTTCGTGTCTTTCTTTTGCTCTTTCTGTTTTGCCGTTTGTTCCCCCTGAAAAACTCTCTTTGCGGCTGGCTTTTCTCTAGCTTTTATATGACGTTTCTTACCCTAAGAATCTCTGGTACTTTCTCCAGTATTTGCAGCCTAAATCCCCAGGTCCTTCCGTGCAAGCTGCGCTTGCAGCTTGCCGCGACTGTTTTTTTTTTTTTACTAATTAAAAACAGAAATTGATAATTATAATAAAAACAACAAATAACAAAACGATTTAATTAACAATGAATGGAAAATAAATGAACTAAAAACAACCAAAATACAACTCCCATTTTCGTCGATTTTCCCTTTTTTTTTTTTTTTTTTTTGCAATTACTTAAATAAAACTGACAAGATATAAATAATAATAACAATAATATAAATAACTATAAAATGCAATCAAAAAACACAAATGCTTGTAACCTGAAATATTAATATTTTTTTGGAATTTTCTTTTCTTTGGAAAATAATTAAAATGTATCAAAAAGTAAATAATGCCTATTACACTAAAAAAACTTTTTCTTCAATTTTCAAACCTTTTTTTTCACTTTTAAACTTTTAAAGAAACTAAATCTAAAACATATATTTTTCTTTTTGAGAAATTCTACGCTAAAATAACTAAACTAAAAGTAAACAAAACTAAATGTGACAAATAAAAAAATAGAACAAATAAAAACAAATAGTAAATAAATAAAAAATAAAGCACCAAAAATTTGGTGTCTACAGTTTGCCCCTCTTTGTCTGAGTTTTGGAAAAACTTGAGACAAAGAAATAGACACCAAAATACTCACCTGTTTTATTCAGCGGCGAACGTCACGAACGTGGACGTTTTAGAAATGGGGACCGACCCCTTTCTGACAAAACTTAAAGGGAATTGACTTGGACGGGAAATTTAAAGCGGGACTGGCCCGAACAGGAACTTAAAACGGGACTGATCCGAACAAGAATTGAAAACGGGACTGACCCGGATAGGAATTTAAAACGGGACTAGCCCGAACAAGGAATTTGAAACGGGACTGGCCCGAACAGAATTTAAACGGGACTGACCCGAACGGAATTTAAAACGGGACTGACCCGAACAGAATTTAAACGGGACTGACCCGAACAGAATTTAAAACGGGACTGACCCGAATAGAATTTAAAACGGGACTGACCCGAACAGGAATTTAAACGGGGCTGACCCGAACAGAATTTAAACGGGGCTGACCCGAACAGAATTTAAACGGGACTGACCCGAACGGAATTTAAAACGGGACTGACCCGGACAAAATTTAAAACGGGACTGACCCGAACAGGAATTTAAAACGGGACTGACCCGAACAGAATTTAAACGGGACTGACCCGAACGGAATTTAAACGGGACTGACCCGAACAGAATTTAAAACGGGACTGACCCGAACAGAATTTAAACGGGACTGACCCGAACAGAAATTTAAACGGGACTGACCCGAACAGAATTTAAACGGGACTGACCCGAACAGAAATTTAAACGGGACTGACCCGAACAGAATTTAAACGGGACTTCACTGGGAAAGTTTAAACAATTAATTGAGGTTTTTACCTAAGAATAGTTCAACTTTTTGCACCAAGAGGGAAATTTGGATCTTTGTGATTGAAGCGAGAGCTGATGTTGTTTTTGTGATCGAATTTTGCAAATAACATCGATCCTTGCTTACTGGAAAGCTTTGTCTGTCATTGATTTAGGCGCCAAAAAGAGAGCGGCTGCTTTTGTTTGTAAATGCAACATTTCTGCAAGAAAAGAAGAAATAATGGACCTGCCACCATTATTTGATCCGATTTGCCTTGAGAATCGTGTAAACATGAGTCTTGTGATGCTTTTACTTCCGCTCTGCGACGTTTGCCTTAGTCGAACTTGAAACCTTTCAAATTCTGAGACTGATAAAATACGGATTTACCACGTCACCCAATCCAGGTGGTAGCTTTGTTGCATGTTACTCACTGTAGCTGATGATTGAATCCCTTATCTTTGCCCAAACCTTAGGGTTTATCATTCATTTGAATTCGATGGTGAAAGAATGATGCGTGAAAATTTATCACATAACAATCAATGTATATGCAAGATTATTTCCTATGTCGGGCAAAGATGGACATTCGAAAGAATGTAGACAATCATAAGCAGTCATACACAAATAATTGAAAACAACCAAAAGATTCATAAAGATACATTTTGCAAAAGAATATTTGTAAAGAACAATACAAATTTAGCCAACGAATATCATATTCGAGACTTCGGATATTTTCTCCTCGGAATCCGATATTGGCAGAAGTATCACAAATATGAGGAAAAGTCCAAATGAACCAGGTCACCAGCTGTTCCTCCCCGCGCTTGTCTGTTGTGAAAGACCCGCCTTGGCGCCTTTTCGGGTTTTCACCAAGGTTGCCCCTACCCTTTTTGTTTTTGCTTTTTCTTTTTCTTTTTTGATTTTTGATTTTTTTTCTTCTCTTTTTCAAGGCGCCCTTTCGGGTTTTCACCTAAAGAATAAAGATACATCTCGACCATGATCGACTCAGAAATATGAGTTAAAGGTTTCAGGCATCAGTAAAATGCACTTCCCTTGTAGATTAGGCGAAGGCATTACGGACATCACTTGCTAGTTGATTATCAAATTTTGCTAATAGAAATGCAACAAATGACGGAAGCCAGGACTTTGGGCTTTGTAATGAGGTCAGGTGGGGTGTTTTTCCAGAAAGGTTAAGGCTTGAAAGCAAATTCGATGCCAGGGGTAAAATAAACTGAGATTGCTCTATTCTGTAATCATTTCCGATTTTGAACGAAACCGGGGAAAATTTGCCCCAGTTTGATCGGATTTTCACTCTTTGCATTTTCTTCATTGCATTTCCCTCACTTTTGCATTTTTCTTTGAAAACTAAATTTGCCCCAGTGTAAGGGTTCTTTCTTCTCTTTTTTTTCCGAAATAAATTTGCCCCAGTGTGGGGTTTGCAATTCTCAAGGGTTATCAAACGAAAATTTTGTCAATTCTGATGGCTCAAAGGGGACAAGTAGAGATAAAATGTTTTTTAAGTGTAAAAGAAGATGGCCTGACTTGCATTTCGCCATTTGCATGAATTTCTTAAAGAAAATTTGCATGATCAAATGAAAAACTTTTTGCACATATCTGAGTTGATGGGTTGAGGGAATGCTCGTCCATCCATTTCTGCTAAAATAAGGGCTCCGCCAGGTAATACCTTTTGGACAATGAACGGCCCTTGCCAGTTTGGAGCGAATTTGCCCTTAGCTTCATCTTGCATCGACAAAATTCGCTTTAGCACTTTGTCACCTTCTTCAAATACCCGCCGATGGACTTTTTTGTTGTAAGCCCGGGCCACACGTTTTTGATAGCACTGACCATGACAGATAGCATTGAATCTCTTTTCATCGATCAAAGTCAATTGTTCATGGCGCTGCTTGATCCAATTAGCTTCTTCCAATTTAGCTTCCATAAGGATTCGTAGCGACGGAATTTCAACTTCAGCTGGTAATACAGCTTCCATCCCATACATGAGTGAATACGGCGTTGCCCCAGTTGATGTCCGGATAGAAGTCCGATACGCCATTAATGCATAAGGCAACTTTTCATGCCAATCGCGATGCTTTTCTGTCATTTTGCGAATAATTTCTTCAGATTCTTATTTGCGGCTTCTACAGCTCCATTCATCTGAGGCCTGTAAATGGCAGAATTGCGATGTTTGATTTTGAACTGCTCGCATAATCCATCCACCCTGTCATTGTTCAAATTCTTGGCATTGTCTGTGATAAGTGTTTCAGGTACTCCAAATCGACAAATGATATGATCTCTCAAGAAATTAGCAACCACCTTCTTCGTTACATGTTTGAATGATTCTGCCTCAACCCATTTGGTAAAGTACTCGATCGCCACCAATATAAATCGATGTCCATTTGAAGCGGGCGGATCAATCGTGCCAATTACGTCCATACCCCACATTGAACAAGGCCACGGGGCGGTCATATTATGCAATTCAGTAGGCGGAGCGCGTATAATATCACCGTGCATTTGGCATTTTATACATCTCCGGACAAAGTCTATACAATCATGCTCCATGGTAAGCCAGAAGTATCCGGTTCTCATGATTTTCTTCGCCAGCAAATGGCCATTCATGTGAGGTCCACAAATGCCACTATGCACTTCTTTCATCATATATTGAGCTTCATCTTCATCAATGCACCTTAAAAGGTTCAAATCCGAGGTTCTTTTGTACAACACTTCTCCATTTAAGAAAAATTTTGAAGCCATTCTACGTAGAAAACTCTTGTCTTTTGTACCAGCATGCTGAGGGTAAGACCCCGTTTTGAGAAATTCCTTAAGATCATTATACCAAGGAGTAGTATCCGAGGACTCGTCTACAGCCCAGCAGTGGGCTGGCTTGTTTTGAAGTTGAATTTGGATTGGTTCTATCTTCAATTCATCTGGATATTGTATCACAGAAGCCAAGGTGGCCAAAGCATCAGCAAATGCGTTTCGGGCTCGAGGGAGATGTCTGAATTCCAAATTTTGAAATTGCTTGGCCAAAGTGAGCAGACTACAATGGTAGGGTAGAATTTTCGAATCTTTGGTTATCCACTGTTTCAAGGTTTGATGCACGAGCAAATCTGAATCACTAAAAGCTATCAACTCCTTGATTTCCATCTCTAACGCCATTTTGAGACCCAAAATGCAGGCTTCATATTCAGCCATATTGTTTGTGCAAGCGAATTGCAATTTAGCAGCGGCAGGGTAGTGCTTCCCTTCGGGTGACACCAAAACAGCTCCAATTCCAGCTCCGAGAGAATTTGAAGCTCCATCGAAGAAAAGCCTCCATTCAGGACTTTGTTCACTTATATCATCTGCAGCGCCTACAAATAGGACCCTCTCGTCAGGGAAATAAGTACGGAGTGGTTGATAATCATCATCCCTTGGATTTTCCGCCAAATGATCAGCTATAGCTTGCCCCTTGACCGCCTTTTGCGAGGTGAACACAATATCGAATTCCGAGAGAATTATCTGCCATTTCGCCAAACGCCCAGTCAGCATTGGCTTCTCCAAAAGATACTTCAAACGATCAGACCGGGAAATAAGATACGTGGTATGGCTCAACAGATAGTGTCTCAACTTCTGGGCTGCCCAGGCCAATGCACAGCAGCTTTTCTCAATGAATGAATAATTAGCCTCGTACTGCGTGAACTTTTTGCTTAGATAGTAAATGGCTTGTTCTTTCCTTCCAGAGTCATCGTGCTGACCTAGAACACACCCTACTGCTCCTTCAAGCACGGATAAATACATAATCAAAGGTCGGCCCGGTTTGGGCGGCACTAAGACTGGTGGATGCAACAAATAATCTTTAATCTTGTCAAAAGCCTGTTGGCACTCCTCATTCCAATACAACGGCACGTTCTTCCTCAATAATTTGAACAACGGCTCGCATGTGGCAGTTAGTTGGCCAATGAACCTCCCGATAAAATTGATCTTCCCTAAAAAACTTTTCACGTCCTTCTGAGTTTTTGGCACTGGCATATCTCGAATTGCTTTGATTTTTGCTGGATCTATCTCTATGCCTCTCTTACTGACTATAAATCCCAACAGCTTACTCGCAGGTGCTCCGAAGGCGCATTTCGCAGGATTTAGCTTTAAATTGTACTTCCGCAACCTCTCGAATAATTTCTTCAGATCAACCAAGTGGTCCTCTGCCCTTTTAGACTTGATTATAATGTCATCCACGTAGACCTCCATCTCCCGGTGGATCATATCATGAAATAGGGTTGTCATGGTCCTCTGATATGTTGCTCCAGCATTCTTTAAACCGAAAGGCATCACTCGGTAGCAAAATGTGCCCCAAGGGGTAATGAAAGCAGTCTTCTCCCTATCCTCCTCTGCCATCAAAATTTGGTGGTAGCCAGCAAAACAGTCGCAAAAGGTTTCAATCTCATGTCCGGCAGTATTGTCTAAGAGAATGTGAATATTTGGTAGAGTAAAATCATCTTTAGGACTGGCTTTATTGAGGTCTCTATAGTCAACACAAACTCTCACCTCTCCACTCTTTTTTGGAACAGGGACTGGATTTGAAAGCCAAATTGGGTAATGGGAAACAATGATAATGTTGGTTTTGAGTTGTTTTTCAATTTGCTCTTTTATTTTGAGGCTTATATCTGGTTTGAATTTTCTGGGTTTTTGTTTTACGGGTGGAAAAGAAGGGTCTGTGGGTAACCGGTGCACTACCACATCAGTTGAAATGCCAGTCATATCATCATAGGACCATGCAAAGACATCCTGGAACATGGTCAAGAATTCAAGCATCTCCTTTCTCTGCCTTTCATTCAAATGAATACTGATCTGTACCTCCTTAACTTCATCCTTAGTGCCAATGTTAACCTTTTCTGTTTCTTCCAGGTTCGGTTTTGGTTTTTCATCATATTGCTCAAGATCCTTTGCAAAAGAATCGAATACCTCCTCATTATCACTCTCACTTTGGATTCGGATTCACAGACCTCCAAGTCGTGAGTGATATAGAAATTGCCATTATCATATTCCAGAACTGTGATATCCAAAGGGTCAAATAATTTTATTTTTGGCCATCTGAAAGAATTAACGAATGTGGGATAATAAGCGAATAAGCATACAACAAACAAATGAACAAACAATATGAATATAAACAAGCGAATAAACAACAATGACAAGAACAACTTGTGCATTTTCATAAAACCTTTGATTGAAAGCAAATGGAAATGAAAACTTAACAATATTTACATGCGCAAAAGGAAAATTGTTTTCATTGGCTATTTACAGATGCAAAAGTATTTTTCATGAATTCATATGAATGATAAACCCCTTTCAGTTTACCGAAACTCCTTCCGAATAGGCAGACATTCAGCTGTCCAATTGGAAATCGACCCTTCAGGGATGTCAGGAAATTCGGCCTCGTTCGGGAAATTGTCTTCAAATATTGCCCCAATGAACAGTTGGGACAAACTATCCTCGATTTCTTCAGTTGAATTACCCTCTGATGTGATTATTTCAGCTGGCCGGGGAAAAGTATACCGTAGCGGTGGAATATCGAAAACCCTTTGCCGGCCCTCTTTTCCTGCTCTTTTACGCTCCTTCATCTCCTTGAAATCCTTGGCAGTTGGTCTGAAACCCAAACCGAAGGTATCCCTCTTTTCTACTATCTTTACTGGCTTCAGGATCCCTTGCAGTTCACGCCCCAACCCCTTGTCGAATTCGTATCCTCCACGAATCATTTCTCTGGCCATCATTACACTGGCCTTTGAGAGAGTTTGTTCCTCCGTGGTTATCCAACTTACGGAGACTATATCGGATGTGCTGTGAGGGGACATGGTAACACTTCGACTACCCTCCTCTTTAACTCCAGAATCGGTGATCACCAGGCAGTCCTCTTCAGCAAAGATAGTGATTAGTTTGTCATTTACCACGAACTTGAGTAATTGATGCAACGAAGACGGCACGGCCCCAGACTTGTGAATCCATGGCCTTCCAAGTAAAATATTATAAATGCTCGGAAAGTTCATGACTTGGCAAGTTATTTGAAATTGGGCGGGCCCCATCTCGATTACTAAATCTGCCTCTCCTATTGGCTCCCTCTGCGCTCCATCAAACCCTCTAACGATAGTCCCTGAAGGCCTCAGCTTAATGTCTTGCAATCCTAGCTTCTCCAAGGTACTCCAAGGACAGATATTAAGTGCGGACCCGTTGTCAATTAGCACCTTCGGCAGCATTTTCCCGTTGCACCTCACTGTTATGTACAACGCCTTATTATGTCCAATGCCCTCCGTCGGCAATTCATCGTTAGAAAAAGCAATTTGCTTGTTGAATAATACGCTCCCCACCACGTTTGAAAAATTATCAACAGAAATGTCCCTCGGAATTTGAGCTCTTGTTAATACGTCGATCAATGCATCCCTATGCACGTCCGAGGAGAAAAGTAGGTCCAACATGGTTATCTGGGCAGGTGATTTGCTTAGCTTTTCCACTATGTTGTATTCACTTCTCTGGAGTCGTTTAAGGAAATCCACAGCTTCTTTCTCGGTGATTGTTGGTTTGATGGGTGGCTCAGAACTATTGGCTTGAATTGGAGTAGTAGTCTCAAATGGATTTACAGTCTTCCCCGATCTGGTAACTACTGACACTTCCTTCTTTGCGGTTGAATTCTCCCCGATCTGTATGCTAGACTCATCGTAATTCCACGGCACTTGTTGCAGACTTAATACGGGCTCCTGCTTCGGGAATTCGATGACTACTGGTTTCAAAGCTTCATTCTCCGCTGGCGTGAGATCTAAGACAAAAGGCTTGTTATCTTCTTCGAATGGCAACTCTATGACAAACGGTTGGTCCGTGACCCCAAACACTTCAGCTTCTATTGCCAATTTCTTGATTTGTTCCTCGTACTCCGCATCGTCCATAATAACCCCAACATGCTCTGGCAAGGGGTTTTGATTTACGTTTGGCCCTTGCGGCTCCCTCTTTCTGATCACGATTTCTCCAGACTCAACCATATCCTGAACTTTATGCTTTAGCGCCTTGCAATCCAAAGTTGCATGCCCAGGGGCCCCCGAATGATATGCGCAAACAGCTTGCGGGTTATACCAGGCGGGCATGCCATACGGATAGGTAGGAGGGGGTACTGTGCCAATTTTTCCGGAGGCCCTTAACTGGTCATATAATTGGTCTAAAGGCCTGCCTAAATTGGTAAAAGTACGGCTAGGGGGTCTGTTGTAGGGTTCAGTGGGTTGAGGATAGTTGTAAGCAGGTCTATTTGGAGGAGGAAATCTTGGGTTAAATGGAGGTCGAGGTCGGTTTTGGGGTGGATTGGGTTGAGAAATTTGAAAAGGGGCTGAAGGTGGGTTAGTATAGTTTGGGCGAGGTCGAGGGTGGTGGATGTTGGTAGTATATACAGGGTGTGGGTTTGAGTAGTAATGGTAAGGTTGCTGGTAGGTTGGGTTGTGCTGGTATCGGGGTCGGGGTGAAGGGTTGTGGTTCCAAACAAAGGTTGTATCTCCTTCTTTCTTTTTGAATTGTGGTTTCTTTTCACTGCTTCCTCGCCCTTGCAAAGCTTCCACTTGCGATTTCAGGGCAGACACATTAACAATTTTCCCGGCTCGTACAAAGTCGTCGAATTCTTCAAGTTTATTTACAATTGCCGCGAATGAACATCCAGTCATACGGAAAATTTCTTCAAAATATGGAGGATCATGGGCCTTGATGAAAGTACGGATGATTTCTTCCTCGGTCATCGGAGGCTCTACCTTGGCAGCTATTTTCCTCCACCTCTTGGCATAAGTCTTGTGATCTTCGGAGGGTTTTCTTTTGGTTCCTTCCAAGGTGGTTCTAGTCGGTGCCAACTCACAATTATACTCATATTGCCTTACGAAAGCCTTGGACAAGTCAATCCAAGTTCTTACGTCTTCAGGTTTCAGATTTGAATACCAGTCAAGTGCGTCCCCTTCCAGACTTTCGGGGAACAACCTTAGAGGCAAGTTTTCATCGTCCACAGGCTTTCCTAATTTGTTTGCAAATAGTCGGAGGTGCGTCTTGGGATTACCCGTCCCATCGTACTTGTTAAACTTAGGAGTTTTGAACCCCTCAGGTAGTTGCACATTCGGAAAGAGACACAGCTCATCGTAATCCAAAACTCCTTGCTTGTTCAGCACCTGACTCTTCCTCATGAATTCATCGAAACGATCCAGGCGCTTTAATAACTTCACATCAATGGGAGCAGAGGATCCTCCCACCTCTGGTTTGGTTTGAATAAAATGGTCCGGCAGATAAGGCTCAGTGGTGGGATAATAAAAAGCTTGTGTCTCAGGTGGTATATTTGCCGTGACTTGAGGTTGTGGGCCTTGCATATGAGTAGGGAAAAATGAAGGATTAGGAGGGTAAGTGTATGGCAGATGAATGGTGGGGTAGGTGAAAGTCCCTTCGGGTGGACCTTGCATGGGATCAGTAGTTTGAACTGTAGGAATAACAAAGGGTTCAGATTGCAGTTGTATTACGCGCGGAAGCTCCGGCTGTACCCCGCTACTGACAAGCTCATCTATTAATTTCTTTTGGGTGGCCATTTCAGAGGCCATTTCCCCAAACTTAGCAAGTAACTCGGCCAACTGGACTCCAGGACTCATGACTTCCGGCTGTGTAGTCGCTGTAGTCTTGTCGGATGATTCTGGTTGAATATTCATGTTTACACGATTCCTTTGAGCTTTACTTCGGGATCGCGTAATAATGGGGCTTTTCCGGAAAGCTATTTTTGGAAATTTTACCTGAGAGTGCAAAAGACTGCTTTAGATAAACCAATCGTTATTGAATTTCTGCAATTTATTCAAAAGAGAAAAAGAAAAAGAAAAAGACATGAGTTAGTAACTATTTGAACAATTCGGATGCATGTCCTATTTGGGGGGCCCTTTTGTGCCAAGGGTAGGCCTAGCATGATGCAACCTTCGGGGTAAAATCCCATTTCCAAACCTGTAAGTGAATATAGAAGCGGAATTTCTCATTAAAATATGGACAAACTCAGTCCTTCTTTACAACTTCATTGATGGTTCGACCAACCATTCTTACAAAGTCCTCATGTCTAGCTAATTTAGTATGTTGGGATTCCCTAGAACTCCCGATACTGAGTTTCCGAATTTCATCTTGGATTTTACCAAATGCACTCAATGCCTTTTCCAATTTCTCGGTCTTTTTGGCCTCTTTCTTCAATTGTAAGCGGGCGTCTTCCAATGCTTGATCAGCTACCATGATCTGCAACTGATGATTCTCCAACTCTTTCCTCAACTTTTCATTCTGCTCCTCAAGACTAAGGGGGACCAACGATGCCCTTTCTCTCCCTTGTTCCATCATTGATTTGATCCATTCGTTGTACTCTAAGACGACCTTAGGCTCTGCTTTATCCACTTGGTCCAAATGCAGGTTGTCCAGACTACACAGATTCCCCCAAGCTTCCAGCACCATGGTCTGGCATTCGGTGACTGTATTGAGTTCGATGTTCCCCATCCTTTGTATGGTCGGTACTCGCTGCGGATACCCAAACTGTCTCATAACTCGTTGTGGTACATACGCAATCAATCCACCAGTGCTTGCTAACGGGATAAAATCAAGTTGTGTTGTCCTGAAAGCTGGATCCCTTACTTTCGTCCAATCAAGAACCCATTGTATCTGATCCGAAGTCAAAGCATTGAATTCTTGAATAAACAAACTCGGAGACTCTATTCGATAGTATTTTCTAACCCTCTCTCGGTGCGACTCAACCCAATTTGCTGTTGGAAGGCATGATCCCAACGGATTCAGCGTTCTTTTTGACAGATGTTCCATGGCCCACATTTGAAGTACTAGGTTGGATGCATAGAAAAACCCCCTCTTCTTTTGGCATTCAGTAATAGCGGCGAAAATGTCAGCAATGATAACGGGTACTAGGGTGGGAGTTTTTCCTCTAATTCCCAAGAACACGCTCTGAACCATGTTGACCGTTGAAAACGTAACTTTCCCATGCTTTTTCGGAAACAGGAGTAGATTAATCAGAGTTATCCCAAAAGCTAGTACTCGTTTCTCTTCCCACTGTTCTCTATTAACGAAAAAATCCCCGTGGTGATGATCATAGGATTCCTTTTTCCCGAATCGCTCGTATAAGAATTCCAGCGGGCATGATCTTACGTCCGGGTGTTGACTCATGCTACACTGTTTCAACCCTAAGAACTTACAAAATTGTTCTCTGGTGCCGTTCATTGGGTATACCATAGGGTGACCCTTCCCAGGCACTTGTAACAATCCTTCTATCTCCTCCAGGGTTGGTGTCAATTCGCACTCTCCAAATCGGAAAACAGAGCTGTCCGGGTCCCAGAACTCGAGCAAAGCTTGGATAATGGCTACATTCGGAGTTATGTTCAAGAGACTAGATAAATGTCCTATATGCGGGAAAAGTCTGTTCACTTCATGTGCCATGTTGTTCTTCCAATCCACTAGCTCACGAGGTATCTGATTGAGCATTCTACACGGAGCCATCTGGGGAAGAAATTCACTTTAGTACCTTACCTCAGGATTTTACCCCTTAGGTAATACAGAAATAGTAAACGTGTAAGTCCCATCGGATTAAATATCCGGGACATGTGGCGGATTATTCCTAAACACGGGATTCCCTACGTGGCATTCCCTTTCTATGGTTTATGCATGATGCCAGTTATTAAAGCGATGTAAATATGCGACAAATATGACCTAAAGGACATGAATAATGCATCGGGGGAAAAGGTCTAAAAATGAAATGTATTTATTGAAAATCAAAATGCAATAACTGAAATTTAAACATGTAAGTTAACCAGTGGGTAAGTCACTAAAAGAGTGCCAAAAGGCCTCTTATTGCTAAGGCACATGAATGCAATCCAAGAAAACAAAAGAATGGTTAGTGCAATCGATAGTACACATAACACATTGGGAGCAATTAAGGAAAAGAAATACAATAAAGCAGGTAAAAGGGGTGGAACCCCTTCCCTCGTGCCTAATGTGCTTAAGAAAAGGTGAGGCCGACTCTACCCTAGGTTATTCTCATATGGATGCATGAGTTTTGGTTCACTAATGCCTAGACTCGATAAAGCTTCGGCTCCCAAGCCTTCAGACCTAAAGGCGAAGGGTCATCACTCCCAGGGCCTTTGATCGGTGGCTCGAGTGATCCCTTAGGTAGCGCTATGGGCGCAGAGCACACCAGCCGCCTACCCAAGGCGATCGATCCTAATCCTACAAGGCGGTGTGGGAAACGCCCACGAAAAACAAAAATAAAATGGGATAAAAGCAAGTAAACGTGCACGTATGAAGTGTTCCCTATTTTGAGGGAAAGGGGTGAGAACCACGCGAGGCTCTAAAGGTGACACACACCCCCCCAAATGCAATGCAAGCGCGAGATACATACATCCAATCAACCAAACATACACACGTGAGTGAGGGAATAGTTTGATACGCGCGCGAGGCGAAAAAAGTCCTAAAATAGAAAATGCAACCCTAATATCCAAATGCAATGCATAAAAAGGGTAGAAAAAGGAAACGAATGGTTAAGTCAAAATGCTTGGACCCACTTAGGAGTTCCCCAGTGGAGTCGCCAACTGTCGCGCCCCACTTTTTGAATGAATTGTGTGAGTGATGTGTGTGTGAAGTGTGGTGTGAACGTGTGCAAAATGAAAAGTAAAAAGGCCATGGGACTTTGGAAAGCGACGATTTGGCCAATTTGAAATTTTAAAAAGGGTTTTTTAAATATGAAAACGGAGTCGCCACTTGGTATAGATTTGGGGTGTACCAAGTCACCCAAAAAGTGTTTTTTAAAGACAAAGTAGTAAAACCCTTTTTAAAACGACTCCTAGTCCACGTAAGCCAAAGAAAAAGGTTCGGGGGTCACGTTTGACAAAGGGGAAGGCAAGGATAGAATCCAAGGCACCCCTTTGACCTAGCCAAGGCTAGTTGCGCGACTTAACCTTACCTTTCCTAATTTTCTACCCAATATATGTTCGCACGTTGGATATGACTATATGAATGCAAAATGGAAAGAAAAATGCAATCCTAAATTCTACGATGTCTCTCGTGAGGCTTTTGGTCCCAAACCACATGAATTGTGGCGGCCAACAAAGGAAAACCCCATAGAGGTCGATTAATGCAAATGAGACTCAAATGTGCAAGTGTGGAAATGTATGAAAAGAAATTTAAAAATCCAAGTGTTTGTGTGCAAGTGTATGAAAAGGTGCATGTGTGTAAGTGAACAAAAATAGTAAATATATATAAGTAAAAAGATAGGTGCAATGTGTGAGGTGAAAAATAAAGAAGTGAGTAGGTGTGTGAATATGGCATATGGATTAAAAAAAAAATTTAATGAGGAGAATAGTGAGAAAATGAAAATGTATGAACTTAGAGGAATGCATCAAGTCGGGTACGGGGATGACCTCTAGTTTTATGATTTTAATTTTCCCTCGAATTAGAAGGTAAAACTAGCGTGCTAAGGCTATCGAGTAGCCACACTCGCTCGTTTCCCTTATCAAGAGGGGATTTTCACGCAAATGAACCCTAACTAGCATGAGATGCAAGTCCTAAAGTGAAGGGGAAGGGGTTTGAGGAACATACCAAATGATAAACTAAGGAAAAATGCGTGATATGTGGTGATCATGCACTTCATGAAAAAGGAAAAAAAACTTATTGGGTCTAGCATTGGACTAGCCCCTCCTACGAATTCCGACTAGCGTTGGACTAGTGGAAACGATAAAAGAAGCCACAACTAGCGTTGGACTAGTGTGGTGACGTACATTCATCCATTCCATTCATCTATACTACAAAAAGCGAATAGACATGCGAATCACTTATAAACACGTAGCACATAACACTTAGCATGCTTGACTAGATGCAAAATCCTAATAAAGCATTTAACATATAACACATAGGCATGCAACCATTATATTTGCTCATTAAAATAAAAGGGAAAGGGAAAATGGACCAAATTACTTGCTATGCCCTATCTATTACAAGCCAAGAGGTGTACACATACCCCATAATGAATAACTTAAATAAAAGTAGAAATAAATGAAATAAATGCAAGGAATTAAGAAAGCAAAGTAGACATGCATATTCACGTAACACGTTGGGTCACATAGGGAGAGACAAAAAGGATAAAAGAAAGTTATACCTCACCCCGTTCATGAAGCTAGTAAAAGGAAAAGGTCCTAATTTGGGCTAAAACCAACAAACAAAGGATTAATGCACCAATTTAATAGTAAAATATGAACAAGACAATTTGAATTCACTAAATCCTTCAAAAAATAAAATCAAAGCATCACAAGTAGTTATGAAATTTAACCATTAAAATCCTTCAAATAACCAAAGCGAGTCCATATTCATCAAATGGGGATCCAATTTGAAATGAAAAGTAAATTTTAAGGATCAAATTGATTAATATTTCCAATTACTTGGGCCATAGTGCAGCCAAAGGAAACTTGGGGGGTTAAAGTCCCAATTTTAGAATGTATTTCATGCATGCATACGTGAAGAACTTAACATTCTGCAACTAAAAAGAATGAATTCTGATGACATTTTGTTCCAAGCTTGCGGCAATGTCCAGGCGCAATTCTATCCGTTTACCATGCAAACAAAATTATCAACTAAACATACAACTTCATGGTGGGATTGAAACAAACAAAATTGGAGCTATCCAGCAAAAGGAAAACCAACAGCAAAAGAAAGAAAAAGAAAAAGTGCAGCAAAGCCTTCAGCAATCAAGAACAGGTGCACACTACTGCCTTTTCCTTTCAAGTAAAGATTCCAGATTTAATCCAGAACTATTCATCTAGACTTCAACTTAAATTGAGCAATGAAACTACATGATAATCACAATCCAATGGCCAGAAATTCGGAAGGATCTTATGCAAAAATACTGGAAAAATATGCAAAAAAAAATCTGAAACACAAAACTGCTGCAACTTTCCCAGCCGCAGCTTTCTATCTACTTCAACATGCAAACCAGATTTTTGGTTCAAATACATGACTTTGATCAGACATTTTCAACCCGACATCAAAACCTTAAGCTAAGCAACATGCAACCTGATTTCAACATGCAAACAGAGCAAAACATAGCAAGGAAACTCATGCAAATGACTCAAAGAAGTTCATGCATTCTGCAAATTCCAGCCGCTGCTCTTCTTTTCATTTCATCATGCAAGCAAACTCAACAAGTATCGAGGTTTCAACTACTTGTTGCAGGATTGAAGCGAGGCATTTGAGCTGATCATCAAGGGCGAAAACTAAACAGCAAAAGAAGGAAAAAGAAAAGGTGCAGCAAGGCTTTCGGCAGCCTGAAAAAAAAATGAAACCTGCTGCAATTTTTCATAAAACTTCAGCTCTTCCCCCAATCACTTGCATGCTATTCCCTTATTCATTTTAAAAGTATTCAGGCAAGCAAACCAAAAAGAAATGGGATGGAATCGTTATCTAAGCAAACACCATAGCTGAAAGGCCGAAAAGGAAAGACAGCACTCAAGAGTCAACACCATAAAATTTCTGTTCGGCAATTTTTTATTCTTTCCAGCAAGTATTTGATCCTAATTCAGGTATTTCAGCCTTTAAACATGTAAACCCAAAATCAAACTTCACTCTAAACAATAACCTATTAAACATCTAAACATGCGAAGGAAACTCAGGGTATGATCATGAAGCTATGATAGCTTTTTCTTTGCTGATTTTTCACTACACCATGCAGCCTTCACAAACCAGATGCATCACCAATGAATACCCACAAACACATGACACCACTCCCAATCATCAACCCAGCCAAATACCCCACTTATATTACAAGATTAAAGCTGGAAAAACTGGATTGGTGACTGTTAGGAAAACAGGAAATAACAGCAAAAGCAAGAGACCAAATGCAGCAAACATTCTTTCGGCAATCAATCCAACTATTGGCCTTTCTAATGAGGAAACTGAACATAAAATGCAGCAAATGGACCTATAGCAGCCAATGCTTCAGCATTTACAGGGTAATGTTCATGGCTATAACAAACCAGGGAAATATCGGAAGACCAGAAGACAGCAAGTGACTGAACTCTTGTTTCATACGTTTAGAAAAACTGGAAACCAATCTGATTGAGACAATTACCGACCTCATAACAGGCTTCTCAGCAATCAAACGCAAGTCAGGGCAACAAGAAAACAGAAACCATGATTATGCAAGTAACTAACGAAGAGATGAGGAAAATACATTGGCAAACGCAAGTTTGATTTTATGATAAAGCAAACAGACAGCAGACCTTTGTTGTGTACATTTCAAACATGAAACACATTCACCCCAAAGGACTTCCAACATCGCTCAGACCAGTCAAAGGAAAGGAAACCGTGGCATGAAAGAAATCTACGAAAAACAATAGAAACAGAGACAGAAAGCTCAAAACTTTCATTCCCTCCCCCACGGATTTCTTTACCTTAAGCCGTAAGAGCATACAACAATCAGGAAATCAGAACTAGACAAATATGGAACCTCAACTAAAATCAAAGAAACTTAACAGGGAATAGGCAAATAAAAACCTTTCCTTAACACAGTCATGGATCAACCAAACTCACGGTAGGACGTACAACAGAAAAAAGAAATGACTTTCAATGTAAATCAAACTATCGGCTATTAAACAAAGTAAGAGAGAAAAGAAGAAAAAAAAGAAAAAAAAATCACCTTTAACCTTTGAAAAGGCAAATCAGGGCATGAAATGGTCAAAAAGAACAGTTCTTGGGCTGGAAACAAATCAATTCTGGTGCTGATGATGTTGAGGTTTTCTCCAAGGACTCTTGCTGTCTTCCTCCTTCTGATTCTCCTTCTCACTCTCTCTTTGTTTCTTTTGTTCTTAGCCGTCCAACTCCTCTGAAAAACTCTCTCTCCAGTAACCTCACACGCCGCTAATCCTTTTCTCTGGTCCCTTCCCCTTGTTCCCGTCTCTCCCTTTTTGTTTCCCTCAAAACTCTCATCCGTTATTTTTCTTTTCGTGTCTTTCTTTTGCTCTTTCTGTTTTGCCGTTTGTTCCCCCTGAAAAACTCTCTTTGCGGCTGGCTTTTCTCTAGCTTTTATATGACGTTTCTTACCCTAAGAATCTCTGGTACTTTCTCCAGTATTTGCAGCCTAAATCCCCAGGTCCTTCCGTGCAAGCTGCGCTTGCAGCTTGCCGCGACTGTTTTTTTTTTTTTACTAATTAAAAACAGAAATTGATAATTATAATAAAAACAACAAATAACAAAACGATTTAATTAACAATGAATGGAAAATAAATGAACTAAAAACAACCAAAATACAACTCCCATTTTCGTCGATTTTCCCTTTTTTTTTTTTTTTTTTTTTTGCAATTACTTAAATAAAACTGACAAGATATAAATAATAATAACAATAATATAAATAACTATAAAATGCAATCAAAAAACACAAATGCTTGTAACCTGAAATATTAATATTTTTTTGGAATTTTCTTTTCTTTGGAAAATAATTAAAATGTATCAAAAAGTAAATAATGCCTATTACACTAAAAAAACTTTTTCTTCAATTTTCAAACCTTTTTTTTCACTTTTAAACTTTTAAAGAAACTAAATCTAAAACATATATTTTTCTTTTTGAGAAATTCTACGCTAAAATAACTAAACTAAAAGTAAACAAAACTAAATGTGACAAATAAAAAAATAGAACAAATAAAAACAAATAGTAAATAAATAAAAAATAAAGCACCAAAAATTTGGTGTCTACACCTAGAAACTAGAATTTATCCCCACAAGCGTAAATTTTTCGCAAACGATCGCAATTAACGCATAAAAGTTCCATTTAACACCATTTCAATCCATCAATCCAAGACCAATCCATGACTTTCATATAAAATCAGAAAAATACCCAATAAATCAGAAATTCACCATAAACTCCTTCAACCCATGAAATCTTCCACAAAACAATATATTTAACCACTACAAATCACTAACATACCATTCTTAAAACATAAGGGAACTTTCTTAGCAACTCACCTCAAATTCAAGAAAACTAACACCTTAGAGCTTCCCTTCCAAACTCATTCCGTCAAAAGCTTTAAACCTCCTTAGTGAGCCCTTATATGGAGTAATTTGTAAATCCACAGGTTAAAACACAAGATTTGGACAAAAATTGAAGATAGAAAATGAAGAGGTTTTCTCTTGTTTTTCTCTCCAAAGAGCCGGACAAGGAGGAAGCAAAAATGAAGATATTTTGCAGCCAAAACAAGATATATATGAAGGAAAACAACTGGTCAAAAGTGGCTGCCGGAGCTGCCACGTCACAATCCGGCCGGAATCTGGCCGGATTCAAGGCAAAGATGAAATCATTTTTTTTCAATAACCAACAACAATCCGGCCAGCAATCCGACCAAGAACTGGCCGGATTTGGCCCTTTCACTTTTTTCATAAATTTTTTCTTCCTTTCCAAGTTTAAAAGCTGCGCTCCTCCGCTCGTCCAACAAAGATATATATATATAAATGAAAACCCTCCTTTCGGGCGTCACACTTTCCCTCTCCAAACTCACGGCTACAATGAAGAAAAATGTGCAGGAATTTTGGTCCTAAAACACAGTTAAGAAGATAGGAAATTTGTTGGTCAAACTTGGTTGCCCAATACTTGTCAAGCCACCATTGGTCCTCTTGTTTTTTTTTCTTTCTTCCTTTTCTTTTAGTAAAAAATGGTGGCTGTTTTATAGGATATTTTAGGGGTGATTAGCTGAAATAAAAGCAAGGTGATTCAGGTAATAAAGTAGTGTTCAAGTGGTGTACTGACTCGGTAACAAACGGTACATGTCGGTTCACACCGTTTTTCCTTAACTCGCACGTACTAGGGTTTTCACTTACAATTCACTAACTTATTATTATTACTTCTAATCACACACTTTTTCTTATCTAAAACTCATTCTTAACCACTAAATTTAGTACACACATCTCCACAATTAATCATACTACCAAAATACGTGAAAACCCTAATTTACCTAAACTATAAAACTAAGGGTTTATTCTCATCCTTTTGGCTACCAACGATTAATTTACCTAGCTAATCTCTAATTATCCCTGAGCACCTTGTAAAATTAATATTCCCTAATACAACGTCACCTAGTCGTCAAAATTTTATCGCATTAGCGTGTCCCACGTCCAATATACACTACTAACGTCACATAGACTAACTTGTACTGGAAAAATGTTTTAACAACTTAATTCTCTTATAAAATCTCTCAAAAATTAATATAACAAAGAAAGGTATAGAAATTATATGCAAGAAAATAAAATAATGACTAGAAAATAAAGAAATTTTCGGGTTCTCACAATGTGCGTGACTTGAATGTCGTTTGGATATGTTATCCCATCGACTATGCTGAGTGCTTGGGATGCTAAACCCCATTGGCTAGTTAGTCGAATAGAGCAAGTAAGGGTTTGGTTGAGTAGATTGATGAACCATGGGTAGTGTTTACTATTTCTTAGACTGGATTTGATATACTTGAATATTACCCCTCCTATTGTTTTATATTTGGAGTTCATGCTCGGTAGGGAGATTATCGATGGTTGGAGACTGGAGTTAAGTGATGATTGTGAGGACCCGGAATTTTCTTAATTTTTAGGGTTTTATTTTCTTTTAATTGCACGTTTTTTCACATTTTCTTTATTCGGAAAATTTTAAACATAATTTTTATGAGTAAAGTTAGTTTTTAAATGATTTTTCCAGTATCGGATAGTTTTTGAAAAATTAAGAGCATATATCGGACGTGGGACCCGCTAGTGCGAAAAGTTAGGAAAAATTCGGCCAATTAGGTTAAGTTTTGGATACTGAGTTTAATTTATCAGGTGTTATGAGATATTTAGAGGTTGCCAAGTGGATTGTTGTAAGAGAGACAAAAAAAGTTAGGCAAGCAATTAATGAAAGTGACATGTGTCACTTAGAGATTAATTCCTACATTTGACTCACTATTCATCCTTTTACCATTTACTAAATAAAACCAAAAATTGACCAAAAATCTTCCAAAATCTCCAAGCTTGTGGCCGGCCCTTCTCAAGCACAAAGGAAAGAAAACTCTCTCAATTTTCAAGCTCCAATCTTGCCCAATCTCACAAACTAACCGTTTAATCTTGAATTCCTTCCATAAAACCTCTTAGTTTAGTGCTTGTAAGGTGATTGGTGAAGTTGTTTGGAAGGCTAAGGTGTTGAATTGCTTCCTTTCTTGTCTTATAAGGTGAGTTGTGAAAAACCACTCTCCTCCCTCTGATGATGCTTAAATCATAACTAGTGGTGGTATGAGATGCAATTTTATAGATTAAATCTTGATTTTTGGTTGAATTGATGAAGTTTTCTAATTATTGGGGATTTTTCTGTTTTCGTATGAATATGATTGTGTGGCTATGTATGATGTTTGGAAATGGTATTTAAGGCATCTAGGAGGTGGAAAAAGTGGATAATTGCAAGCAATTTCTGTTTGGAAGAAAAATTGGAAAGTTAGGGTTTCAATGTTCTTCATTCTGCCCGGTTTTATAGCTCCTAGTTAGAGGCCGAATTGGCCTTGATTTAAAACATGAAAGTTGTAGGGAATGATATTTTAGAGGTGCCTACAAAATTTCAAGTCAATCGGAGTAGCATAGAATGAGAAAAGTCGAAATTACCCTTGCTATCCTGGTTTTACCCGATGTAAGAATTGTTCCTGTAATTGGTTGTTTTGGCTGGAATTGCTTCGGAATTGGTTATTGAGGCCTTCTGATGAAATGTAGCCCTGTTTCTAAGCTTTCGGATGGCTTTGGAATTTCTGGATTTGGACTTAAGTAGACTGAGTTATGCTGTTTACACCAGAATACATTTTGTGAATCTGTTTTTCCGGTTCTGATGTAGTATCTTGCATTTTTGACCTTGTTACACTCGAAACTGGACAGAGTTGCCTTCTGGAACATTGTAGCCCTATCTCTTAGCTTCGAAACAGTGGGTCTTTCACCTTCATCCGATAATCTTAGTGCCTTTGGTGCCATTACCGTAAAATGAGGTCAAAAACTGTTTTTTCAGGGCTAAAGCTAATTCCATTTCCGGATTTTCCTGGTTTACTCTAGTGTTTATATCTTCTTGTGGAACCTTATTTTGGTTGTATGTGGACTTGGTTATGATATGTAATCGAGTCTTATTGTGCTTGTTTGAATATTTTAGGGCTTGACGGTGATTAAAGACGCTCTTTGGGCGAAAGTTTATGAAATTTCACTTGCTTGTCTGGTGAGTGTTCCTTGTTTGTTATGTTACATGATTACATGGCTGGTATGAATGATTGATAACATGTTAAATGCTTTCAATGATTGTTAAAATGAGTTTTCTAGGCAAGTGTGTACTTTATCGCACTTGGCCTAAATGATTGTGAAGTTTTCAATGATTGAACGATTGAAATGTTATTTGTGCATGAATGTAAGCCTTTTGGCTGAACTAGCCACTGCCCTTGTTACCGGTCGTCTCGAGCCAGAAGCAGACTCGGTCGGGCGATTAGGGACCTGGGTGAACGTTTTGGTTTACTCAAGTATTACCTTGAAGTCTGGTGGAGCCTAGCCAACGGTCAGGGAAGGGGGTGAAGGAATGAATGAAAGAATGAATGAATGAGGGTTTTACTTATATAAAATGCATTTTCAAATGATTGAAGGTATAAGGAAACGAAAGGAGAATGAATGAACGAACGAATGAACGAATGGCTCCCTGTGAGCACGTATCCTTTTAATGAATGTGTTTATCGCTTTATCTTATCTTTGTATCTTGAATTATTGGTTACGTGTAATGAATGCAATGAACTTCTTGTTTGCCTATGTGTTCGGAACCTCACTGAGCTTTCCAGCTCATCCCTTTAGTTTTGTTTTCCTTAACAGGGGAAGGCGTGCAAGGACGAGAGCCTGTATAGACTAGTTGGGTCTAACTCTTGGTTTTCTTTTGTTATGGTTCTCGCCCTAGCTTTTGGCAAGGGTCGGATGTATGATGACTCGAGAACTTTTGTACCTTTGATTTTGTAATTCCTTTGAGATAGGAATGTATATAAGTTCCGTTTTATGTTTTGGATTCGTGTACTATGTATTTCTGTGGTTGAATTCTGGTTTTGATTGAGGACTGCATTGAATTGGATCCTGGTTTGCTCTTTCTTGAGGTTTTATTTCTGATTTGTTTGAGTGAACGACTGAGTCCCGGCGAGAGCTGGGCAGGCGGTCCGCCGAACCCTTTGGTTCGCCTTAGGGGGAGGTGGGGCTGTCACAGTTGGTATTAGAGCCTGCTTCGCGTGGTCTCTGCGCGGAGTGAGCCTGGACTGAGTGGTGAATAGGTATGAAGGATTAAGTGCTCGTTCGAGCATAAGCTATGAGTTGTGAACGTTATAGGCCTTAAATTTTCCTGTGGAATCTGAGGACCATAGATAGGTACGTCTGGGAGGAATTTCGATTGTAGATGGTTTACTCTTGGGACTGGCCAGCTCGAGAGGTGAATTATCTTATTTCGGATTCTCGTACCCGAGTACTTCAGAGTTGAGGTAGTGCTAAGTATTTGAGACTTGTATTGTGGGAATATGAACAGGCTTTGTTCGACTGGAGTGAGTACGAGAGGTTAAGGGATATCTAGTTTGAATAGTAAGTGATGTGAGGGACCGGACGGGGTTACCTTAGCTGAGACTGGGACGACACATCACCTCCTCGTTTCATTCACCCGTATCTTTTTAGTACATGACGTCCATTGATGTAAATGTGTATATGAATAGTTGCCTGACTTGATCCGTACTTGTGTAATTGATCCTCTATTCTCTTGATATGTGGAGTGTTATGTGCACATATGTTTATTTGTATACTTGGTATCTCGATTTTTGTTACTCTAGTTATTTTATCGCCTTTATTCATTAAATTACCTTTGGAAAAGAAAAGAGAGAAGGAAAAAAAATATATATATATGGACGGGAGGCGTAGTCAGGGACGTGGTCGAGGCCGTGGAACTAAACGGACCCCAGAACCAAGAGCGGAAAGGGAAACGTCAGTCGAGCAAGAACAAGGACCGAGAGTTGCAACCGGAGACCAAATGGCGAGGGCAATGCAACAAATGACGGATATCTTGGCAAGATTAGTAGATTAACAAGGTCAAATACCCGTAAATCAACCCCGGAACCCTGAGACGGGTGAGGATAAGGCTCTGGAGCGGTTTCAGAAGTTTGCACCTCCAAAATTCGCTGGAGGGCCTGATCCGGACATCGCTGAACAATGGCTAGAGGCCATGGTGAATATATTCACAGCTTTGAATTACACTAAACAGAGGCAGGTGAACTTTGCAGTGTTTCAATTTGAGGGACCGGCTCGATCATGGTGGAACGTAATTAGAGCAAAGTGGGAAAGAGAACAGACTGTCTGGACATGGGCGAATTTTGTAAGAGAATTTAACGAGAAATACTTCCCACCCTTAGTTCAAGAAAGGAGGGAGGACGAATTTATTGGACTACGCCAGGGGACCTTAAGTGTGGCTGAATACGAAACGAAATTCACCAAACTATCCAAGTTTGCTTCAGAATTAGTAGCCACGGAACCGAGAAGAGTGAGACGGTTTATACATGGACTAAATTTGGACATCCAGGAGGCATTGGCAGCAGCGCAAGTGAATACATTTACGGAGGCCCTTGAGAAGGCCCAACGAATTGAGAACGCAAAGGCACAAGTAAAAGCCTCCCAAGCTCGGAAAAGAGGTGCAGCTGGTAGTATGATTGAGGCACTTAGTGAAACAATAGCACCTCCGAAAGTGCAGAAAGTGACTCCTTTATTCCGGCCACCATGGACATTAGGGGCGGTAGGTGAAAGGTCTATTAAAGGAAGCCAAATTGGACCTGAGGAGATTTCGCAAGATAGCCAAAAGATGACTTTCCACTTGACTTGTGGTTATTGTGGAAAGGCCAACCACACCGAGGATGCTTGTTGGCGGAAAGGGCGGAAGTGTTTAATCTGCGGAAGTGGTGAGCATCAAATTAGCAACTGTCCGAGGAGACAGTCACGTGAAAGTAGTACTCCGCAACGGGATGGAGCCAAATCAAAACAAGCAAATGAAAAGAGAAACCGAACAAGTGTACCGGCAAAGGTGTATGCATTGGATAACCAACCAGTTCCGGACTCGTCTGAGGCTAATGAAGGTAAAAATTTCGAGGACGAAATTTCTTTAAGTGGGAGAGAGCGTGAGGACCCGGAATTTTCTTAATTTTTAGGGTTTTATTTTCTTTTAATTGCACGTTTTTTCACATTTTCTTTATTCGGAAAATTTTAAACATAATTTTTATGAGTAAAGTTAGTTTTTAAATGATTTTTCCAGTATCGGATAGTTTTTGAAAAATTAAGAGCATATATCGGACGTGGGACCCGCTAGTGCGAAAAGTTCGGAAAAATTCGGCCAGTTAGGTTAAGTTTTGGATACTGAGTTTAATTTATCAGGTGTTATGAGATATTTAGAGGTTGCCAAGTGAATTGTTGTAAGAGAGACAAAAAAAGTTAGGCAAACAATTAATGAAAGTGACATGTGTCACTTAGAGATTAATTCCTACATTTGACTCACTATTCATCCTTTTACCATTTACTAAATAAAACCAAAAATTGACCAAAAATCTTCCAAAATCTCCAAGCTTGTGGCCGGCCCTTCTCAAGCACAAAGGAAAGAAAACTCTCTCAATTTTCAAGCTCCAATCTTGCCCAATCTCACAAACTAACCGTTTAATCTTGAATTCCTTCCATAAAACCTCTTAGTTTAGTGCTTGTAAGGTGATTGGTGAAGTTGTTTGGAAGGCTAAGGTGTTGAATTGCTTCCTTTCTTGTCTTATAAGGTGAGTTGTGAAAAACCACTCTCCTCCCTCTAATGATGCTTAAATCATGACTAGTGGTGGTATGAGATGCAATTTTATAGATTAAATCTTGATTTTTGGTTGAATTGATGAAGTTTTCTAATTATTGGGGATTTTTTCTGTTTTCGTATGAATATGATTGTGTGGCTATGTATGATGTTTGGAAATGGTATTTAAGGCATCTAGGAGGTGGAAAAAGTGGATAATTGCAAGCAATTTCTGTTTGGAAGAAAAATTGGAAAGTTAGGGTTTCAATGTTCTTCATTTTGCCCGGTTTTATAGCTCCTAGTTAGAGGCCGAATTGGCCTTGGTTTAAAACATGAAAGTTGTAGGGAATGATATTTTAGAGGTGCCTACAAAAGGTCAGGTCAATCGGAGTAGCATAGAATGAGAAAAGTCGAAATTACCCTTGTTGTCCTGGTTTTACCCGAATGTAAGAATTGCGCCTGTAATTGGTTGTTTTGGCTGGAATTGCTTCGGAATTGGTTGTTGAGGTCATCTGATGAAATGTAGCCCTGTTTCTAAGCTTTCGGATGGCTTTGGAATTTCTGGATTTGGACTTAAGTAGGCTGAGTTATGCTGTTTACACCAGAATGCATTTTGTGAATCTGTTTTTCCGGTTCTGATGTAGTATCTTGCATTTTTGACCTTGTTACACTTGAAACTGGACAGAGTTGCCTTCTGGAACATTGTAGCCCTATCTCTTAGCTTCGAAACGGTGGGTCTTTCACCTTCATCCGATAATCTTAGTGCCTTTGGTGCCATTACCGCAAAATGAGGTCAAAAACTATTTTTTCAGGGCTAAAGCTAATTCCATTTCCGGATTTTCCTGGTTTACTCTAGTGTTTATATCTTCTTGTGGAACCTTATTTTGGTTGTATGTGGACTTGGTTATGATATGTAATCGAGTCTTATTGTGCTTGTTTGAATATTTTAGGGCTTGACGGTGATTAAAGACGCTCTTTGGGCGAAAGTTTATGAAATTTCACTTGCTTGTCTGGTGAGTGTTCCTTGTTTGTTATGTTACATGATTACATGGCTGGTATGAATGATTGATAACATGTTAAATGCTTTCAATGATTGTTAAAATGAGTTTTTTAGGCAAGTGTGTACTTTATCGCACTTGGCCTAAATGATTGTGAAGTTTTCAATGATTGAACGATTGAAATGTTATTTGTGCATGAATGTAAGCCTTTTGGCTGAACTGGCCACTGCCCTTGTTACCGGTCGTCTCGAGCCAGAAGCAGACTCGGTCGGGCGATTAGGGACCTGGGTGAACGTTTTGGTATACTCAAGTATTACCTTGAAGTCTGGTGGAGCCTAGCCAACGGTCAGGGAAGGGGGTGAAGGAATGAATGAAAGAATGAATGAATGAGGGTTTTACTTATATAAAATGCATTTTCAAATGATTGAAGGTATATGGAAACGAAAGGAGAATGAATGAACGAACGAATGGCTCCCTGTGAGCACGTATCCTTTTAATGAATGTGTTTATCACTTTATCTTATCTTTGTATCTTGAATTATTGGTTACGTGTAATGAATGCAATGAACTTCTTGTTTGCCTATGTGTTCGGAACCTCACTGAGTTTTCCAGCTCATCCCTTTAGTTTTGTTTTCCTTAACAGGGGAAGGCGTGCAAGGACGAGAGCCTGTATAGACTAGTTGGGTCTAACTCTTGGTTTTCTTTTGTTATGGTTCTCGCCCTAGCTTTTGGCAAGGGTCGGATGTATGATGACTCGAGAACTTTTGTACCTTTGATTTTGTAATTCCTTTGAGATAGGAATGTATATAAGTTCCGTTTTATGTTTTGGATTCGTGTACTATGTATTTCTGTGGTTGAATTCTGGTTTTGATTGAGGACTGCATTGAATTGGATCCTGGTTTGCTCTTTCTTGAGGTTTTATTTCTGATTTGTTTGAGTGAACGACTGAGTCCCGGCGAGAGCTGGGCAGGCGGTCCGCCGAACCCTTTGGTTCGCCTTAGGGGGAGGTGGGGCTGTCACAGTTGGTATTAGAGCCTGCTTCGCGTGGTCTCTGCGCGGAGTGAGCCTGGACTGAGTGGTGAATAGGTATGAAGGATTAAGTGCTCGTTCGAGCATAAGCTATGAGTTGTGAACGTTATAGGCCTTAAATTTTCCTGTGGAATCTGAGGACCATAGATAGGTACGTCTGGGAGGAATTTCGATTGTAGATGGTTTACTCTTGGGACTGGCCAGCTCGAGAGGTGAATTATCTTATTTCGGATTCTCGTACCCGAGTACTTCAGAGTTGAGGTAGTGCTAAGTATTTGAGACTTGTATTGTGGGAATATGAACAGGCTTTGTTCGACTGGAGTGAGTACGAGAGGTTAAGGGATATCTAGTTTGAATAGTAAGTGATGTGAGGGACCAGACGGGGTTACCTTAGCTGAGACTGGGACGACACATCACCTCCTCGTTTCATTCACCCGTATCTTTTTAGTACATGACGTCCATTGATGTATGTGACGACCCCATCTTCCCCTAGGGCGAACCGGAGGGGTTGACGGACCGCCTGCCCAGCTCTCGCCGGGACTACGGGTCGCAAAACAATCAAGTCGGATTTAATTCATACAAGAAAAATCGACAAAATGAACAATTTTCCCCCTTAAGGTGTTATTAGAACAATAATATCATTGTACAAGAAAGTACAGTGCTCGAGCACTTCCATCGGACCAGAAAACGGAAAACGAAAATTTTGCCGCGGATGAACAGTGACCGGCCACGTCACTATCCGGCCAGAATCTGGCCGGATAGGAGGCCGAGGCTAAACCAAAAATTTCGAAATGTCCCCTGCCAATCCGGCCAACAATCCGGCCGGAAGTTGGCCGGATTCTGGGCAGTAGCCAGAGTCCAATTTTTTTCTTTTTTTTTTTTCTCTTCCCCTGCCTATCCGGCCTTATATCCGGCCAGAACCTGGCCGGATTCTAGGCCGGATTCCAGGCAGTGGTTCCTCCAAAATTTCCTGCTTTCATTTTTAAAACCGGCGATTGTACACATACACCATATAACGAATCCAAGACTTGGTAAACCATACATACATGTCATCTATACATGAGAAAGTGTCCTTATACAATTCAAACACAAATACTTGAGTTCAAATACATCAAAGTTCCAAATGTTCGAGGAGCTTCCAAAACTAACTATGTCACTAGCTCATCTCATATCAAAATGTGGCTCAACATCACTCCTGTAAGGAAAACAAAACAACGGGGGTGAGCTTACGCTCGTGAGGTACCAAATGCACAATGTCATGATACAACTATTAACACATATACATAACCACCTTCGTACAACATACACATACAAAAGGATACATGCGACCCTCAAGGGCCGATTTCCGATTGCCATACTTGATCTCACACGTTGACACTCCGTCAACCATTTAAACAAGCCAAGATCCGTAGACACCACTTCGCACCATTTCCTTCCACCGTTCACCCCCTATTCGGGCCCGCCGCCTCATAGTTCCAAAAGGGTAATACTCGAGTATACCACAAGGTCGAGGAGTTAACACTCCACTCGCCTATCAAGAACCCAAAGGCTCATTAACAAATCGCCCAAGCCCTTGCCGGCTCGACTCGAATAACGGTCTAAGGGCATGAGCTCAATTTCACCTTAATATTAAGGCATTGCCCCATCAAATGTCAAGCATGTATATATACCATTTCACATCCAAACAATAACGGTAAATGCAAGTAAGTGGTCAAGAGCGATCAAGTACACTCTCGACCCAAATCAAGACATTTAGAAACCACATAACAAGTATGTTCATCATATACTGGTACACTCACCAAATAAACAAGCAAATCACACGTTCGAGTCAGGAGTAGGTCCCGGTCCACCGGTACGACCTAAAACAAGCAAGTAACCATATATAAGACTCAAACACGAGTCAAAGTATAACTTTAACTTACTAATACAAGTTACACAAAACAAATAAAATGGAGTAACAACAGTGTGGAATGTGAACAAACTCCCCAATTCATCCATTCTATTCAAATCCTTCTCAATTCAAGACCTCCCATATCTACAACTAATTGGGCAGCATTTCCCCTTAATTTCTTCACATTTCCAACCTAATGAACAACACCCAACTTGTACCATTACACTTCTGGTTCTTAAACTAGTCCATTCACCCCATTTGAATCACAATACAACCATATACACATCAATTGATAGCATGAAAACCATACATGGAAAAGCCCCAATTTCATCAAACCCTAAAACCGGAATTTTCTCACAAATGCTGAAATTTTCCACAATTAACCACCATTAACACATATAAGCTCTAAATCAAGCCATATAAAGCCTTCACACCCAACTCAACCATGATATATCATATAAAACAGAAAATTCCTAAATAAATAGAAAATTGCCACATCTCAAGTATAAGTCATGAAATACTCCATAAAATAGCCTCTTGAACTACTATCACCCATAACTTTCATCTTACAACCAACAAGGAAACAATTCCATATTTACTCACCTTACAATTCTTGATACAAGGTAGATGAGAGCCTTTCCTTTCAAACAAAAACCACCAAGCACTTCAAACACTCCTAGCAAGAGGGTTTTATGGAGGATTTTGAGAGATTAGTGGTTGGATTCCATGATTTGACAAAGAAATGAAGCAAGAGTTGAAGAGCTTTCTTCCTTCTTTTCTCTCTAGTTGGCCGGCCAAGAGGTAAGAAATAATGAGGAATTTTGGTCAAAATTTTAATTTAGTAAAGGTGTAGACAAGTCAAAAGTCCAAGGTCCAATAGGATTGCAACATGTGTTTTTTTCCAAGCTTATCTCATTCTTGTCTTACAACACTTAATTAAACCAACTAACCTCCAATTAACTCATAACACAAGATGATAAAACTTCCGTATATAAAATTTCCCAAAGCTACATTTAACTGTACCGATCGTCTTAGTGGGTCCCGCAACCGCTGTACACCCTTAACAACACAGAATTTGACCTAAACCCAGAAAATGATGCAAAATTCATATTTTCTCATAAAATTCCCCAGAAAGCCCACGGATAGAAGAAAACCCTAAAATTAGGCCCAAACGCCCAAAATAAATGCCTGAAAAATATGAAAATTTTCGGGGTCTCACACTCTCTCCCCCTTAAAGAATTTCGTCCTCGAAATTTCTCACCTGAATCACTAAACAGTTCGGGGTATTTGGTTTTCATCTCACTCTCCATCTCCCAGGTTGCTTCCTCAACTCCGTGGTTTTTCCACAGAATTTTCACCAGTGGAATTTGTTTATTCCTTAACTCCTTAACTTTTCTATCGAGCACTTGCACAGGTTTTTCTTCGTAGGTGAGGGCCTCGTCAATTTCAATCTCTTCCGGCTGAACAATGTGAGCTGGATCGGGGTAATATCTCTTGAGCATAGACACATGAAATACGTCGTGAATTCGTGACAGGCTCGATGGCAACTCAAGCCGGTAAGCTACTCTTCCAACCCGCTGAAGGATCGGAAAAGGGCCTACGAATCGGGGTTGGAGTTTCTTTCCTTTTCCAGCAGTAAGACTCCGTAATGGTGTAATCTTCAAGAATACCTGGTCTCCTACTTCAAACTCCAGATCCTTCCTTCGATTATCGGCATAGCTCTTCTGGCGACTCTGGGCTGTCTGAAGTCTTTGCCGGATTAACTTGACCTTTTCTTGAGCATCCTCTATCCAAGGAATAATGGTAGGGTTTAAGATCCTTCTCTCTCCAACTTCATCCCAATAAATTGGTGAACGACACTTTCGCCCATAAAGGGCTTCGTACGGCGCCATTTGGATTGAAGAATGGTAGCTGTTATTATAGGCGAATTCCACTAAAGTCATGTGTTGTCCCCAATTGCCCCCGAAATCTTGGATACACGTGCGTAACATATCTTCGAGGGTCTGAATCGTTCGCTCCGACTGTCCATCCGTCTGAGGATGATAAGTAGTACTCAGATTCAGCTTCGTCCCCAAGGTCTCCTGAAACTTTTGCCAGAATCTCGACACGAAACGAGGGTCTCGGTCAGAAACGATACTCACGGGCACTCCATGTAATCGTACAATCTCCTCCAGATATACCTGGGCTAACTTATCCATGGAATACTTCATATTCACAGGTAGGAAATGAGCCGACTTGGTCAATCGATCAACGATCACCCATACGGCATCATGTCCTCTTTGAGTCCTAGGTAATCCAGAAACGAAGTCCATAGTAATATGTTCCCATTTCCATTCAGGAATTTCCAAAGGTTGTAGCAATCCCGAAGGCTTCTGATGTTCAGCCTTAACTTGCTGACACACTAGGCAGGTTTGCACGTACTGAGCTATCTCTCTCTTCATCTTGTCCCACCAGTACAATTGCCGCAAGTCACGATACATCTTGTTACTTCCTGGATGGATTGTATACTTAGATCGATGAGCTTCCTCCAAAATTTCCCTTCTCAAATCTCTATCATCAGGTACTACGATTCGATTTCTAAATCTTAAAATCCCTTTAGAGCTCAAATTAAAATCGGAAATTTCCCCTTTCTTCACCTTGTTCATCCAATTTTGAACCGTCGGATCTTTAATTTGAGCTCCCTTGATCTTTTCTAAAAACACAGACGTCACTTGGATGTTCCAAAAGATTATCCGATTAGGCTCCAGCTTTGGATTCCATTCTCCTACAGCTCCCAACAATTCCCATTCTTTCACCATCAATCCGGAAATCTGAGCCTTTCGACTTAAGGCATCGGCTACCACATTGGCCTTACCAGGATGGTAATTAATCGTATAATCGTAATCCTCCAAGAATTCCATCCAACGGCGTTGTCTCATGTTCAACTCTTTCTGGGAAAAGAGGTATTTAAGGCTCTTATGATCGGAATAAACTTCAAAAGTCACTCCGTACAGATAGTGTCTCCACTTTTTCAGAGCGAAGACAACTGCGGCCAATTCTAGGTCATGGATGGGATAGTTTTGTTCATGAATTTTCAATTTCCGGGAAGCATAAGCTATCACATTTCGGTGTTGCATTAGTACACATCCCAATCCTTCTTTGGAGGCGTCGGTGTAAACGGTGAAACCGTCTGGACCGTTAGGTAAGGCTAAAATAGGGGCCATTGTCAATCTCCGTTTCAGCTCTTGAAAGCTAGCTTCACACCTATCGCTCCACAAAAATCGACCACCCTTCTTTGTTAGATCGGTCAAGGGACTGGCAAGTTTCGAAAAATCCTTAATAAACCGTCGGTAATAACCTGCCAACCCTAGAAAACTTCGAATCTCAGTAGGGTTCTCGGGTCGCTTCCACTTAGTCACGGCCTCCACCTTAGCCGGATCTACCGCAATTCCCTCCTTTGATATCACGTGCCCCAGAAAAGACACTTTGTCTAGCCAAAATTCACATTTGCTAAATTTGGCATACAACTGGTGCTCCCTCAGGGTTTGTAGGACCTCTCTCAAATGTTGTTCATGCTCCTCACGGGTTTTTGAGTAAACCAATATGTCATCGATGAAAACAACAACAAATCGGTCAAGAAAGGGCTTGAAAATTCGGTGCATAAGGTCCATGAAAGCAGCAGGAGCATTGGTCAATCCAAAAGGCATCACAGCAAATTCGAAATGCCCATACCGGGAATTGAAAGCAGTTTTAGGCACATCCTCCTTTTTAATCAACAACTGGTAATACCCCTGTCGAAGGTCTAATTTTGAGAATACCACCGCACCTTGCAATTGATCAAATAACTCGTCGATATGGGGAAGTGGGTACTTGTTCTTAATCGTCACATTGTTTAACCCTCGGTAGTCAATACAGAGTCTCAAAGTCCCGTCCTTCTTCTTGACAAAGAGAACGGGCGCCCCCCAAGGCGAACCGCTCTCGTGAATAAACCCCCGCTCTAAAAGGTCTTGTAACTGTAGTTTTAGCTCTTTGAGTTCCGCGGGTGCCATTCGGTAAGGGGTTTTAGAAATAGGGGAAGCCCCTGGACAAAGGTTCACTTCGAACACCACTTCTCTCTCTGGAGGCAAGTTCACTAACTCGTCAGGAAAAACATCAGGGTACTCACTCACTATCGGAACATCTTCTATTTTCAGTTTGTCGGCAGGAGTGTTAATAAGAAAAGCTAGGAACCCTTGTGCCCCTCTATTTAATAATTTCCTAGCTCGAATACCCGAAATCATAGCGGATGAGGCTAGACTACCCCTCACATCTAACCTCAAAGTTGCCTCCCCAGGAATGCGAAATTCGACAGTTTTTCTCTTACAATCCAGCTGAGCATCGTATCGAGCCAGCCAATCCATGCCTAATATCACATCATATCCCTTTATGGCTAAACTTATCAAATTTCCCAATAACTTCCGTTCACCTACCCAGATTTCACAATTCGTATATATTTCACTAGAAATCAAGCTTTGGTCCCCCGTAGGTGTACTAACTTCCAACTCATAAGGGAGAGTAACAGGATTTATATCAATTCCACACATAAATTCGGGGTTAACAAAAGAATGGGTAGCTCCAGGATCTATCAAAATTCTAGCTAGGCGGTGGAAGACAGGAATCGTACCTTCCACTACCTCTGCAGAGTCAGGAACTGGCCGTTGTTCAATGGAGTACACCCGTGCAGGTACCTTTGGTTTGGTACTATCTACCCTCGATTGACTTGAGGTAGCCTTAGATGTCGCCGGGGTAGTTCCTCTCGTCTCGCGTGCCTGGACCGGACAGTTGGCGAACCGGTGCTCCGCACTTCCGCACCGCAAACACTTATTCTGCTTCCTCCAGCAATCGTCCTCCGTATGATTGGGTTTTCCACAAAAGTTACACGGCCCACGTGCAACAGTAGCTGAACTCCCTTGTGCGGTGCTCCTCGGCGGCCCTCGCCCCGGTTGGCTTCCTCGAGAAGGAGCCCCTCGAGCCGGACTCGTAAATCGTCCCCCTCCAGCTCCCCGTCCAAACTTAGGAAGGGAAGGGGTACTCTTGTCACCTTGAATTGAGGTACTTCCAGCAGCTCCACGCTTCCGATTTTGGAAGTTCCTCACCTGGAGCCTAGCGTTCTCGGATCGTAATGCCTTCTCAACGGCATCACTAAAAGTAGTGATCTGGGCAACGGCCAAATCCTTCTGGATTTCCACATTAAGCCCCTGAAGAAAACGCCTAGCCCTCCTTTGTTCGGTTAAAATGAGCTCAGGAGCAAATTTGGATAAACGTGTGAATTGGCTCTCATATTCGGCTACCGATTGCGTTCCTTGGCGTAGACGAATAAATTCGTCCTCTTTCTTCTCTTGAACCAACGGCGGAAAATACTTAGCATTAAATTCCCGTACAAAATTCATCCAGGTCCTTAGTGTCTGTTCTCGCTCCCACTTCGTCCGGATAATATTCCACCATGAGCGAGCGGCACCTTCAAGTTGAAAAACCGCAAAGGTCACTTGCCTCTCTTCCGAGTAACGTAGAGCGGCAAAAATGTCTATCATCTTTTCTAACCATTGTTCGGCCACATCAGGATCGGGTCCTCCAAGAAATTTAGGCGGTGAAAATTTTTGGAATCGTTCGAGAGCTCGATCTTCGCTCTCGACATGATTTCCGGGGTTTCCAGGATTGCCAACTGGTGGATTAGGGTTGGGGCCCTGTTGTTGTACCACCTGGGCTAAAAGATCGGTCATCCGCTGGATAGCAGCGGCTACCTGCACATTGGGATCGATTTGGGGTTCAGGGGTTGGTTCGGGCACTGTAGCTCCCGTACCCTGTTCAGTTGTGGGATGTCTACCCCCACGTCCACGCCCCCGGCCACTACGCGTGCCTTCCATCGCTCTAGATCAATCTATAATCAAAATATACCCATGAATATAACTTTAATGCTAAAGGGCACACATCCCTGTACTTAACAAGAAATATGGCCACAAAATCAAACAATCACTTCATAACACACTTAAACACATAACACATAGTCATAGCATTCATAACAAGATCAACCATTTACACCAAAGTAGTCAGTCAGGTACAAACAAGAAGCGTCTTACGGAAAGGACAATACAAAAGTAATATATACAAAACTGGTCCTATATACAACACGACTAGCTAAGAGTCCTTCCCGGCCTACCATTCCGTGTCCCATATATATACAAGTCAAAATCATCCAAAATGGCTTAAAAACCATTCCCTAGCCTACCGTGGGACTAGAGGACATATTCGCTTGGGAGGGTTCACTTCCAACCCCACCTCCTACACTAGAACTCTCGACACTCTCGTCCCCTAGTAGGTCTTCACACAAATTTAACATTGTTCCGGCGTTCTCCCTCAGTTGTCTCGCCCTCTTGGTCATACGTTTGCGCATCTCCCCAAGTTGCGTACACAAATCATCCACCCTATCTTGACCTTCGCTCAGGTCATACTCCAACTCCTTAATACGCTCCGCTTGCCTCTTGTTGGCCTCTCTTAATTGTTTCACTTCGGCTTCAATCTTAGCATAATCCTTGGCCAACTCTTTTCGTTCTTTGTCCACCGCAAATACAAGAGTATTGGGGTAGGCAAACTGGTGACGACACTCACAACGTCGAAATCGACTCGCCGGACTCCAACGTAGAGTCGCCCCTCTCGGCCGGATTTGGTACTTGATCATAGGAAGTACTCCACGGCCTTGCTTCGCGATCGATCGCACACGAGAGCCACTAGGCACGTCCATCCTACACAAAAGTATCATTAATCTCCAATACCTAAAAAAAAACAAGCAAATACAACTCCAAGATCAAGACATTCCAAACATGCCCAGGTTAAGCCAAACCTAGGCTCTGATACCACTTGTGACGACCCCATCTTCCCCTAGGGCGAACCGGAGGGGTTGACGGACCGCCTGCCCAGCTCTCGCCGGGACTACGGGTCGCAAAACAATCAAGTCGGATTTAATTCATACAAGAAAAATCGACAAAATGAACAATTTTCCCCCTTAAGGTGTTATTAGAACAATAATATCATTGTACAAGAAAGTACAGTGCTCGAGCACTTCCATCGGACCAGAAAACGGAAAACGAAAATTTTGCCGCGGATGAACAGTGACCGGCCACGTCACTATCCGGCCAGAATCTGGCCGGATATCCGGCCGGATTCTCGGCCGGATAGGAGGCCGAGGCTAAACCAAAAATTTCGAAATGTCCCCTGCCAATCCGGCCGGAAGTTGGCCGGATTGCTCTGGCCGGATTCTGGGCAGTAGCCAGAGTCCAATTTTTTTCTTTTTTTTTTTTCTCTTCCCCTGCCTATCCGGCCTTATATCCGGCCAGAACCTGGCCGGATTCTAGGCCGGATTCCAGGCAGTGGTTCCTCCAAAATTTCCTGCTTTCATTTTTAAAACCGGCGATTGTACACATACACCATATAACGAATCCAAGACTTGGTAAACCATACATACATGTCATCTATACATGAGAAAGTGTCCTTATACAATTCAAACACAAATACTTGAGTTCAAATACATCAAAGTTCCAAATGTTCGAGGAGCTTCCAAAACTAACTATGTCACTAGCTCATCTCATATCAAAATGTGGCTCAACATCACTCCTGTAAGGAAAACAAAACAACGGGGGTGAGCTTACGCTCGTGAGGTACCAAATGCACAATTTCATGATACAACTATTAACACATATACATAACCACCTTCGTACAACATACACATACAAAAGGATACATGCGACCCTCAAGGGCCGATTTCCGATTGCCATACTTGATCTCACACGTTGACACTCCGTCAACCATTTAAACAAGCCAAGATCCGTAGACACCACTTCGCACCATTTCCTTCCACCGTTCACCCCCTATTCGGGCCCGCCGCCTCATAGTTCCAAAAGGGTAATACTCGAGTATACCACAAGGTCGAGGAGTTAACACTCCACTCGCCTATCAAGAACCCAAAGGCTCATTAACGAATCGCCCAAGCCCTTGCCGGCTCGACTCGAATAACGGTCTAAGGGCATGAGCTCAATTTCACCTTAATATTAAGGCATTGCCCCATCAAATGTCAAGCATGTATATATACCATTTCACATCCAAACAATAACGGTAAATGCAAGTAAGTGGTCAAGAGCGATCAAGTACACTCTTGACCCAAATCAAGACATTTAGAAACCACATAACAAGTATGTTCATCATATACTGGTACACTCACCAAATAAACAAGCAAATCACACGTTCGAGTCAGGAGTAGGTCCCGGTCCACCGGTACGACCTAAAACAAGCAAGTAACCATATATAAGACTCAAACACGAGTCAAAGTATAACTTTAACTTACTAATACAAGTTACACAAAACAAATAAAATGGAGTAACAACAGTGTGGAATGTGAACAAACTCCCCAATTCATCCATTCTATTCAAATCCTTCTCAATTCAAGACCTCCCATATCTACAACTAATTGGGCAGCATTTCCCCTTAATTTCTTCACATTTCCAACCTAATGAACAACACCCAACTTGTACCATTACACTTATGGTTCTTAAACTAGTCCATTCACCCCATTTGAATCACAATACAACCATATACACATCAATTGATAGCATGAAAACCATACATGGAAAAGCCCCAATTTCATCAAACCCTAAAACCGGAATTTTCTCACAAATGCTGAAATTTTCCACAATTAACCACCATTAACACATATAAGCTCTAAATCAAGCCATATAAAGCCTTCACACCCAACTCAACCATGATATATCATATAAAACAGAAAATTCCTAAATAAATAGAAAATTGCCACATCTCAAGTATAAGTCATGAAATACTCCATAAAATAGCCTCTTGAACTACTATCACCCATAACTTTCATCTTACAACCAACAAGGAAACAATTCCATATTTACTCACCTTACAATTCTTGATACAAGGTAGATGAGAGCCTTTCCTTTCAAACAAAAACCACCAAGCACTTCAAACACTCCTAGCAAGAGGGTTTTATGGAGGATTTTGAGAGATTAGTGGTTGGATTCCATGATTTGACAAAGAAATGAAGCAAGAGTTGAAGAGCTTTCTTCCTTCTTTTCTCTCTAGTTGGCCGGCCAAGAGGTAAGAAATAATGAGGAATTTTGGTCAAAATTTTAATTTAGTAAAGGTGTAGACAAGTCAAAAGTCCAAGGTCCAATAGGATTGCAACATGTGTTTTTTTCCAAGCTTATCTCATTCTTGTCTTACAACACTTAATTAAACCAACTAACCTCCAATTAACTCATAACACAAGATGATAAAACTTCCGTATATAAAATTTCCCAAAGCTACATTTAACTGTACCGATCGTCTTAGTGGGTCCCGCAACCGCTGTACACCCTTAACAACACAGAATTTGACCTAAACCCAGAAAATGATGCAAAATTCATATTTTCTCATAAAATTCCCCAGAAAACCCACGGATAGAAGAAAACCCTAAAATTAGGCCCAAACGCCCAAAATAAATGCCTGAAAAATATGAAAATTTTCGGGGTCTCACAATGTAAATGTGTATATGAATAGTTGCCTGACTTGATCCGTACTTGTGTAATTGATCCTCTATTCTCTTGATATGTGGAGTGTTATGTGCACATATGTTTATTTGTATACTTGGTATCTCGATTTTTGTTACTCTAGTTATTTTATCGCCTTTATTCATTAAATTACCTTTGGAAAAGAAAAGAGAGAAGGAAAAAAAATATATATATGGACGGGAGGCGTAGTCAGGGACGTGGTCGAGGCCGTGGAACTAAACGGACCCCAGAACCAAGAGCGGAAAGGGAAACGTCAGTCGAGCAAGAACAAGGACCGAGAGTTGCAACCGGAGACCAAATGGCGAGGGCAATGCAACAAATGACGGATATCTTGGCAAGATTAGTAGATTAACAAGGTCAAATACCCGTAAATCAACCCCGGAACCCTGAGACGGGTGAGGATAAGGCTCTGGAGCGGTTTCAGAAGTTTGCACCTCCAAAATTCGCTGGAGGGCCTGATCCGGACATCGCTGAACAATGGCTAGAGGCCATGGTGAATATATTCACAGCTTTGAATTACACTAAACAGAGGCAGGTGAACTTTGCAGTGTTTCAATTTGAGGGACCGGCTCGATCATGGTGGAACGTAATTAGAGCAAAGTGGGAAAGAGAACAGACTGTCTGGACATGGGCGAATTTTGTAAGAGAATTTAACGAGAAATACTTCCCACCCTTAGTTCAAGAAAGGAGGGAGGACGAATTTATTGGACTACGCCAGGGGACCTTAAGTGTGGCTGAATACGAAACGAAATTCACCAAACTATCCAAGTTTGCTTCAGAATTAGTAGCCACGGAACCGAGAAGAGTGAGACGGTTTATACATGGACTAAATTTGGACATCCAGGAGGCATTGGCAGCAGCGCAAGTGAATACATTTACGGAGGCCCTTGAGAAGGCCCAACGAATTGAGAACGCAAAGGCACAAGTAAAAGCCTCCCAAGCTCGGAAAAGAGGTGCAGCTGGTAGTATGATTGAGGCACTTAGTGAAACAATAGCACCTCCGAAAGTGCAGAAAGTGACTCCTTTATTCCGGCCACCATGGACATTAGGGGCGGTAGGTGAAAGGTCTATTAAAGGAAGCCAAATTGGACCTGAGGAGATTTCGCAAGATAGCCAAAAGATGACTTTCCACTTGACTTGTGATTATTGTGGAAAGGCCAACCACACCGAGGATGCTTGTTGGCGGAAAGGGCGGAAGTGTTTAATCTGCGGAAGTGGTGAGCATCAAATTAGCAACTGTCCGAGGAGACAGTCACGTGAAAGTAGTACTCCGCAACGGGATGGAGCCAAATCAAAACAAGCAAATGAAAAGAGAAACCGAACAAGTGTACCGGCAAAGGTGTATGCATTGGATAACCAACCAGTTCCGGACTCGTCTGAGGCTAATGAAGGTAAAAATTTCGAGGACGAAATTTCTTTAAGTGGGAGAGAGCGTGAGGACCCGGAATTTTCTTAATTTTTAGGGTTTTATTTTCTTTTAATTGCACGTTTTTTCACATTTTCTTTATTCGGAAAATTTTAAACATAATTTTTATGAGTAAAGTTAGTTTTTAAATGATTTTTCCAGTATCGGATAGTTTTTGAAAAATTAAGAGCATATATCGGACGTGGGACCCGCTAGTGCGAAAAGTTCGGAAAAATTCGGCCAGTTAGGTTAAGTTTTGGATACTGAGTTTAATTTACCAGGTGTTATGAGATATTTAGAGGTTGCCAAGTGAATTGTTGTAAGAGAGACAAAAAAAGTTAGGCAAACAATTAATGAAAGTGACATGTGTCACTTAGAGATTAATTCCTACATTTGACTCACTATTCATCCTTTTACCATTTACTAAATAAAACCAAAAATTGACCAAAAATCTTCCAAAATCTCCAAGCTTGTGGCCGGCCCTTCTCAAGCACAAAGGAAAGAAAACTCTCTCAATTTTCAAGCTCCAATCTTGCCCAATCTCACAAACTAACCGTTTAATCTTGAATTCCTTCCATAAAACCTCTTAGTTTAGTGCTTGTAAGGTGATTGGTGAAGTTGTTTGGAAGGCTAAGGTGTTGAATTGCTTCCTTTCTTGTCTTATAAGGTGAGTTGTGAAAAACCACTCTCCTCCCTCTAATGATGCTTAAATCATGACTAGTGGTGGTATGAGATGCAATTTTATAGATTAAATCTTGATTTTTGGTTGAATTGATGAAGTTTTCTAATTATTGGGGATTTTTTCTGTTTTCGTATGAATATGATTGTGTGGCTATGTATGATGTTTGGAAATGGTATTTAAGGCATCTAGGAGGTGGAAAAAGTGGATAATTGCAAGCAATTTCTGTTTGGAAGAAAAATTGGAAAGTTAGGGTTTCAATGTTCTTCATTCTGCCCTGTTTTATAGCTCCTAGTTAGAAGCCGAATTGGCCTTGGTTTAAAACATGAAAGTTTTAGGGAATGATATTTTAGAGGTGCCTACAAAATTTCAGGTCAATCGGAGTAGCATAGAATGAGAAAAGTCGAAATTACCCTTGCTGTCCTGGTTTTACCCGAATGTAAGAATTGCGCCTGTAATTGGTTGTTTTGGCTGGAATTGCTTCAGAATTGGTTGTTGAGGTCATCTGATGAAATGTAGCCCTGTTTCTAAGCTTTCGGATGGCTTTGGAATTTCTGGATTTGGACTTAAGTAGGCTGAGTTATGCTGTTTACACCAGAATGCATTTTGTGAATCTGTTTTTCCGGTTCTGATGTAGTATCTTGCATTTTTGACCTTGTTACACTTGAAACTGGACAGAGTTGCCTTCTGGAACATTGTAGCCCTATCTCTTAGCTTCGAAACGGTGGGTCTTTCACCTTCATCTGATAATCTTAGTGCCTTTGGTGCCATTACCGCAAAATGAGGTCAAAAACTATTTTTTCAGGGCTAAAGCTAATTCCATTTCCGGATTTTCCTGGTTTACTCTAGTGTTTATATCTTCTTGTGGAACCTTATTTTGGTTGTATGTGGACTTGGTTATGATATGTAATCGAGTCTTATTGTGCTTGTTTGAATATTTTAGGGCTTGACGGTGATTAAAGACGCTCTTTGGGCGAAAGTTTATGAAATTTCACTTGCTTGTCTGGTGAGTGTTCCTTGTTTGTTATGTTACATGATTACATGGCTGGTATGAATGATTGATAACATGTTAAATGCTTTCAATGATTGTTAAAATGAGTTTTTTAGGCAAGTGTGTACTTTATCGTACTTGGCCTAAATGATTGTGAAGTTTTCAATGATTGAACGATTGAAATGTTATTTGTGCATGAATGTAAGCCTTTTGGCTGAACTGGCCACTGCCCTTGTTACCGGTCGTCTCGAGCCAGAAGCAGACTCGGTCGGGCGATTAGGGACCTGGGTGAACGTTTTGGTATACTCAAGTATTACCTTGAAGTCTGGTGGAGCCTAGCCAACGGTCAGGGAAGGGGGTGAAGGAATGAATGAAAGAATGAATGAACGAGGGTTTTACTTATATAAAATGCATTTTCAAATGATTGAAGGTATAAGGAAACGAAAGGAGAATGAATGAACGAACGAATGAACGAATGGCTCCCTGTGAGCACGTATCCTTTTAATGAATGTGTTTATCGTTTTATCTTATCTTTGTATCTTGAATTATTGGTTACGTGTAATGAATGCAATGAACTTCTTGTTTGCCTATGTGTTCGGAACCTCACTGAGCTTTCCAACTCATCCCTTTAGTTTTGTTTTCCTTAACAGGGGAAGGCGTGCAAGGACGAGAGCCTGTATAGACTAGCTGGGTCTAACTCTTGGTTTTCTTTTGTTATGGTTCTCGCCCTAGCTTTTGGCAAGGGTCGGATGTATGATGACTCGAGAACTTTTGTACCTTTGATTTTGTAATTCCTTTGAGATAGGAATGTATATAAGTTCCGCTTTAAGTTTTGGATTCGTGTACTATGTATTTCTGTGGTTGAATTCTGGTTTTGATTGAGGACTGTAATGAATTGGATCCTGGTTTGCTCTTTCTTGAGGTTTTATTTCTGATTTGTTTAAGTGAACGACTGAGTCCCGGCGAGAGTTGGGCAGGTGGTCCGCCGAACCCTTTGGTTCGTCTTAGGGGGAGGTGGGGCTGTCACAATGATCTATAGGATATTGTTACCGTATTTTCAAGGTTGACGGAGTGTCAACGGATACTGGATGAGATGCAACTAAACTGGTTCATGTGAGCAAGCTATATTCTTTTCCGTGAAAGTACTAATTGTTTATCTGAAATTTTAATGACTTATCTTGTAGACATTTACTTTCTTCACTTTGAGATTGTGATACATGTGATTGTCAACTTGCTACTTTGATTGCATGTTTTCTTGAAATTTCACTGAGTGAAATCTCACCCCATTAATTTGTTTTCCTTACAAAGGGCTAGAACTTGGGAGTGTGAGTTGGAGAAGGCCGAAACTTCTATCTAAGTCTGTTGTCAAGTGTCCTAGTGAACACTTCTTAGCTTTATCGATTTTGTTTAAATTTGAATCTTTTGTTGTATTTTGAGTCTGTATGGACAGTCATTGTTAATGTATATATATTTTGAAGTTTGACAAGTGTTATTGTCTTCGAGGCCATTGTTATTGCTTTTAAAATTCGTGAGTGAATCTTGATGAGAGTCAGACAGGCAATCCGCCAAACCCTAGGAAACTCTATAGGGAGAGGTAGGGTCGTCACAGAATTAATACCATTAACTCACTAACTCCAAACAACTCAATTTTTCATTTAATTACCTTAAACGAAATGTTCCAATTTCGTCTTCAATAATTTACAATTTTTCACAAATGTCAACTTGTAAGCAAGATAATCAATTACACATCATTAACAAGTCACATTGTGGCTAATTAATACATCCAATAAGGCTCATCAACATTCCAAACTCATTTTTTCAAAATTTCAAAAGATAGGAATATGTTCAATATTGAACTAGCATACAAACCATCACATTCCTTTTTTGAGTAATAAAACATGTTTAAACAAGTTAAATAAGCCATATAAATAATAACAACATCAATAAAATTTCAACATGCACAATTTGGCAAATTCTTCAAAAAATGCTCAAATGGAAACTCTTAATCTACTAAGAAATAATAAAGAAACTTACCTCCAATGTGTAGAGTGATGTTTGGTGACGTAAAATATGCAAAATTCCTCAAAAATTTTGTCCAAAATAGCTCCCAATTAAGCAAATTTTAATTTAAGCAAACCTAGCTTCAATGAGTTGAAAAGGGATTTGTGGTTGCTTTTGGTTGATTTTAATGCATGGAAGTGAGTCTAAACTAGGTTTGGGATGATTCTATGGTGTATGTTGGCAAGAAAAACAAGTTAAAATGGTGATTTGTGAAGTGGTTTGGGAGTGTGTGTGCGGGTGTATGTGGAAGGAAGATGAAATGAAGAAAGACTCGCTGTTGTTTAGCCTTTTAAAAGCAAAATCCAGGGATCCGCAAGCTTCACCTTGTGGATCCCCTTCGCGATTCTTGGAGGGCCCCTTTTTGTATTAAAACAGAACCACAAGGCTCTTTTTCATCAGGGATCCACGAGCCTTATCTGTGACGCCCCCACTTCTCCCAAGGGCGAACCCTAGGGTATCGATGGGATGCCTGCTTAGCTCTTGTCAGGACTCGATACCATTCCAATCCAAACTTAACGTAAATAACTAAATAATAAAAAAAAATTGAACTGAAAAACATAGTTGCTTCCATACACAAGTGTTCAATCTTACATCACAAGTTTTCAAAATACATCAATTTTCCCAAAATGTACAACTTCCAAAAGTCGTCTAATCAGTACAACCAAAATTCTAACCAAATGAGCCATCAAGTAGGCTTTCCCATAATTCCTTCCATCTCATCTCCTGTTAAGGAAAACAAATCTAATGGGGTGAGTGAATGCTCGTGAGGCCAAGAAAATATGCAAAACACGTAGTTCAAATAATAATATCATTTAAGCGAGAAAGAAAGCTGTAACATTCAACCAATTCACAATTTTCAATTCAACACATTCAATGAGGATACAGGAGCTCTCAAGAGCTAATTTCTAATTGCTTTGCCCAAGTTCGATCCAATACCTCTACGTGGTGATACTCCGTCAACCGAGTAGGTATTTAATTCGGTAGAACTTCACTTACTCTAGTTATGGTTCTGAGTCGACATGAGAGGTACCTCTCACTCGAATCGGTGTGGTACATGCTATCGCTCAGGGAATCGATTATACGTTTATGGTTCTGAGTCGACATGAGAGGTACCTCCTACCCGAATCGGTGTGGTACATAATATCACTCAGTGGTTGATGAGACATTGCTTCAATCGACTTATACTTTGTTTATGATCCTGAGTCAACATGAGATATTGTGACGCCCCCACTTCTCCCAAAGGCGCACCAAAGGGTATCCGCGGAACGCCTGCCTAGCTCTCGCTAGGACTCAAGCAATAAACGTTCAACCTTAAAGCGATACTAGATACCAAAATCAAATTAGTACGAATACATATAGTGCGGAAACGTTCATGCTTAACAATATCCATCCATTACCCAACCTGTCAGCATATGGCTCCGATGCCAACTGTGACAGTTTTCATGGTCACATCACAAGGTACCTATCAGCTTGCCACCCGCACGTCGTGCGTTCATAATACAACTTAAATTTCAAAATATGCATCACAGATATCCGAATGATACATTAAACTTCCAAAGTACAATCATAAAGGGGTCAAGCCAAAATACACCTAAAACCCTAAAACACAATATATCCAAAAGGAGATTTCTCCGCGTTAACTCCATTTCCAGTCCTGTTAAGGAAAACAAATCTACAGGGTGAGCAAAACGCTCGTGAGGCCAAGGACACACATGCAAGCACATTGTTCAAATAGCAATCTCAACTTTATCAAATAAAACCGTGATATTTCAATAAAGTACCATTTGAGCAGGAAAAATAATCAGAAACAATTCAAGGATATAGTAGCTCTCAGGAGCTAAGTTCCACTCGCTCTGCCGATGTCATTCGTATACCTTCCCGCATTGACCCTCCTGTCAACCGGGTCGGTATTTCCATTTCCGTAGATCACCACTTACTTCCCTCCGTCCACCGTACACCCCAAGGGCCCACAAGTCTGTTATAAGGCGATACTCTACGAGTATGCCAAGCAGGACCTCTTATTAGGTCGAGCTTATAATCTCATGGCTCGTCCAAGTTCCCGACCAAGCCCATTGCCGGCTCGAGTTCAAGGTCGGCCTATGAGTTTGGGCGTCCCCCATTCATTTGGAAGTCGAGGAGGTTCACTCCAACGACATATGTAACCATTACATAGCATTGCATTTCATTCATTCATTCAATACATTTCATTCATTCATTTGAAATCAGAACGGATGCGATAAAGTACACACCCGCCCTTATTTTTAAAATCTCTAATAATTACCACAATTAAGCAAGTATCAAAGATTCACACACTTGACACTCACCGAGCAATTTAATAAAGATTATTCGCTGGAGTTCAAGTGTCTACGGTGAGATCCTCTTGAAGGTCTCCTTGTGTGCCTGGCAGTTAATGGTGGATAATTACTCAAGTATCTCAATTATCAAGTAAGATTGTACATTAGTACGATCTAAGGAATATTTCACAAAAATGAACCTTAATTACTCGTAAAGCGAGGTTCAACTTGCGTTTTATGAAGTATAATATTAGTTGAGTTTTTTATCATGAAAATCGTGGGCAAAACGTTTAGATAATATCAAAAGTGTAAAGAGTTCTTGAAAAACTCTATTTCTTTGAAATTGGAAAATTTTCAGCTTTATCATGAATCTTTGAAAAATCGTAACTCACTCGGTACAAGTCGAAAATTGGAAAACTTTATACCGTTGGAAACCTCTTAGAAAGTACTATAAGTTCCTAGAAGACACTTTTCCATGAATCGAAGTGGAAAGTGCTCAAAAATGGGCTTGAAGGTGCAGACTTGGTTTCAAGGCAGCATTAAGTTGGATTTCGGCCAACTTTGAAAATTCGGCACGATTTACACGTTGCAAACCGGCCTCTGAAATTTGTAACCCAATTAGAGTTGCAAGTGAGGTGTATAGCAAAGCAAGCGGATCAAGAATTGGAGTTTTGAGTACCGAGATACGGTAGCTCAAAGTTGGGGAAAATTCAAGACTGGAGAAGAATTTTCCAGATTTGAACCTCCAACTCTAGAAATTTAATTAAGTATCGAAACGAACTTGGATTGACACCAAAATTGGCAGTATTTCAATACTATATGGAAGGTATCTCTCTGTCAAAATTCAGGGAAAAATATCCTCGGGAAGGTAGTTAACTAATCATCCAAAGTTTCAGAAAATTTCTAAGGCAATCTGCCTTTTGACTTTCATTTCCCAAATTCAAATCGTTTAACCAAGAAAGCTATCCAACCATGGTTCATTTGTGAAATAAAGGTCTAAGATACAACCATGATACCTTTGGTAATGGTTTAGCATCGAAATTTCAATTAATAAGATCACTCACGGTTTTTGTCCAAAACCAGTCCAAATGTTACGTTTTTCCAAAACAGGGCAGTCTTCTTATTTTGGTCACAACGCATTCAATTTAACTCAGAATTGAGCATGGTTTATGGCGTTAGAAAATACATTCATAGGACTAAAAGTTCACAGAAGAAATAGTTTCAAAATTTGGCAAGCAACCAGCTCGAAATTGAGCCTCAAGTTGCTGCCTCTACAGACCATTCCAGCAGTTCCGAGAAACAGGACAGTGGTCTTAAAACGCTTGGTTCGGCTCACTCACAAAGAATCAGAACGTGCATTTTATCTCACATTAAAGCCTGGGATGTCTAGTTTCAAACGCCACTGACGGCACATGATTTCGACATCCGAGGACAGAGTTATAGCCAAAACACCACCGCTGGTCTGAGCCATACGTGAACAGTTTCCAGATTTGCTAGTTTCCCCAAAAAAATTCATTTGCCCAACCAAACCTTATTATTTTTCAATGAAATTTTTCACACATCTAATATAACATATAAACATCAGGTTCATGCCAATAATTCACCAAAAATTGGCCTTATAGTGGCCGAACAAAACAGGGGTATTTTTGGAAATTTTTGCTTCTTGCACCCAATGAAGTTTCTATCAATTACCCACCACTAATCCATCATTTTAACCACTAAACCAACAATATAACCACCATCAATCATCAAATCAGCAACAACCCAAGTGTGGGAATCCATAGAGCCCACTTTTCAATTTTTCCAACAATATCAAGATACCCATACACATGCAATAGCTTAAGGATGCATTTCTACCATCATAAACCAAGCTTAAGGTGTAGGATGAGGTTATACCTCCTTGTTGCTCCAAACCAGAAATTTCGGTCCTCAAGATGCTCCAAGAAACCGTGAAAATCTCCTCCTTTTGCTAGCTAGATGAACTCTCCAAGCAACAAGCTAAGTGTAGTTCAAATTTGGTGTGAATCTATGAAGGTTTTGTGCAAGAATTGAAGATGAAAATGGCAACTTTGTGTTGTGTTTTTGCTGCAGAGAATTCGGCCAAGAGAGAGACTAAGAGAGAGAGTGTTTGGTCCAAATTTAGCTTCTTAAGGAAGACACAAGGTGTGGTGCAAAATCCTCCCCAAAGTCAACTCTCACTAGGGTGCGTTTGGGCGCGATTCGGCTCGATTTCTCTCGCATTTGTTTCACTAGTGCACTAAACCTCTAATGCACTTATATTCATGTAAATATTATTCACTCTTAATTGTCCCGAAATAAGGGTCTAAAGTCCCTCAAACAAAATCGCGCGTGTGAAAACGCGTACCGTCGATTTTAACGCTATAACGCGAAACCTCCGAAAAATTCTTATAACGATTGCACTACTAACTATCACTTGAGTATTTATTCATAATATTACCTATTTTAGGACCGTAGTACAAGTCTCCAATATTCCAAGTTCATTGTGCTCCTACGCGGTTAAAATTTCCAAGCACTATTCACTATTTTTACTAAACGTGCTCTAGGTAATTAATTCTTGAAACGAATCATTTTAAAAATATAACGAAGTTATATTACCATGTATTTAGGTCTAATAAGACTAGAAAATATTCCTCGTGGCAAAAATCCAATTAAATCATTTATTAAGCCATAAATTAGGTTTAAATAAAATAATAGTTTTTTTTTTTACGAGTCCTCACATGAGTTGAGTATTAACTCCTCAAATCTCCAATAAATTTGTATCCATGCGTCTTTTGGAAAACTATCCACGCGTGAGTAGTATATGCTCACTTAGAACTTATTCACCTTTAATTCTCGATTAACTTTTCTTAATCTGCTATTGTCCGTTCTTAATTTCCCCAGGATAATCATGCTCTCGAATATAATATCACCTCGAAACACTCGTGTTCACTATCTCGCACTCAAACAATCCTTCCGAAAATTGAAATTGTTAACGGGACATTTTAAAAACACAATGAAGACATTATTCCATACGAATGGATTTAAAATGGTCGCAATAAATTATTTGGGGAAAACAGGTGGATAAATACTTAATGAAACCATTAATATTCGAAAAAAAGTAAGAAATTTTTCGGGTCTTCACATCCTCCCCTCCTTAACAGAATTTCGTCCTCGAAATTCACACCTGAGAAAATATCATTCTCTTCATGGTTAAGCCTATCAGATCGATCACCAGCTTACGTTTTTTTTTTTTTTTTGGCGTTTTAACTTCCTAGAGGCATATACAATCACCTTTTCATGTTTTATTAATATACATTCTAAACCATCCTTTGAGTCATCTGTAAAAAGCACAAAATTACCCCCTACACATGTACACCAATTAACATTCTTCATCTCAAGATTTTTCCTTACATTTAGAACCTCAAATGGTTTGCCAAGTCTTGCACTCTTACAAAAATCCTTGATAAACCAAAGGTAGTATTCGACTAACTCCGAGAATTCCAAATTTCAATATGCTTTTCTGGTCGCTTCCTCTTATACAATCTTTCATTTTAGCTGAGTCAATAATAATTCCTTCCTTAGATACTGTATAACGTAGAAAGATTATTTCTTCCAATCGAACTCACAGTTATTGAACTTAACAAAAGTTGGCGTTCTCTCGAGGTTCGTAAAATTACCATCAAGTGTCTTTCATGACCTTCTCAACACTAGAGTATATCGATATATCATCAATAAATGCCTCCACCGATTTGTCCAAATACGATTTAACTCCGATACCTTGGGTCCATAAATACTTCTAGTGCATCTGTCAACTCGAAGGGTGTACCGAAAATTTTAGAGTGTCCATGTCTTAATTTGAAAGCGGTATTAACCACATTAGTTCCTAGGGTTCCCAAATGGGTAATATCTCTTCTTTAAATCCAACTTAAATAGGATCACGGCTCCTCACAAATTATTGAATTCTTATCCATGTAAGAAAAATGGTGGTTGCTCTTAATGGTCACATCGTTCCAGACTCCATAATCTATCAATACATAGCTTCTAGCCTTCATTCCAAATACGATATCTAGTCCTTAATCGTTAGGCACATTGAATCCATTAATTATTTCCTTTTACTAACTCAATCCACCGATTTTAATATCTCAAATTGGCATTTCCTACATTGAATTCCATTTCAACACTAAGTCCTCACTTCGATCCCGATCTCTAGTCACTATCAAGACCTCAGGTGGTCTATATTCTTCAAGCAAAATCTCGATCACATCCAATACTATTCGCGTCTTATTATAATTCTAAGGGCGTGGGGTAGGATTTAAACATACGTGTAAGTCATAAAAACAATTAAAAGCGAAGTAAGTTTTCATGAGTCATAAAGATCATAATAATTACATCCAGTTGGAAGAGGTTTATGAACTCCTCTCAAAAGGAAAGGAGAATGACAGGATTGTAGCAAAACATGTCAAGTTGCCAGGATACAAAACAACAAAAGATTTTTTTTTTTTTTTTTAAAAGATCACAACCTCCAAAGGTGCTAGCCCAGTCTAGGGTAAAACTACCACCTCTATTCCTCGAGTGAAGTCAAACCATCTCAATCTGTGAAACCTTCGCTACTAGGACCCCGTTCATAGCCATTAGTACTAATTACTCCCATCTGGCACTTGATCGTTTTGCGGTGGACCTAGTTGGCTATTGAGTACTTCCTCTTTTTGAAAGCTCTAGGGCAATCTGAAATCCTATGCTTAGTACTACCACACCTCAGACACTTTCCTTGCTTCATCCAGCACTCGGCCTCAACGTGGTTAACCTTGCCGCAGTATCCACAATGTGCATGAGAAGTGGCGGCTTGGCCAGTTCGAGGATTTTCTTTGCATTTCTTCTCTAATTCTACATTCTGGCGTAGTAATTCAATTTTCTCTGCATATTCTTGTTTCCACCGTCCTTCCCAGTAGTCAGCTAATTTCCTTTGAAATTCTACCTCGTTTCGAAGAAGGTTCAATTCCTTACGCATTTCTTCCAAAGTTGTCATCTTACCAGTTGACTTAAGTCAAATGCTAACCTGTCAGGCAAATCAAAGGATCAAAAGTGTAGCCATGCATAATGGAAGCTCGAGCCAGATTACTCTTTCATTCTTTTGTTCATAGGTCACCCCGAAATATAAATCTTAGTTATTCTCTGCCGAATATGAGTGAGTTCTTAAGTCTCCATAAAATTACTACCATTAATTCCAATTACAACCAGATACGGGGACTCTATTCCTTGATATAAAGTTTTTCATGTCTTACTTCAATCTTCGATATTTGTCTATGAAGTTTGTTCGAAAAGAGATCAAAATCTCGTAGTCCCATTAGTACCTTATGTATCCTTTCAAATCAATCTTACTGTTTCAAGGTTAGGTCCCCTGTGAAACCTAGATAGACGACCTCCAAGAATCATTTCATTTTCACACCTCTCCTGGTCCTTAGGTTGGCTTATTGGTCCGGAGCTTTGGTACTCAACCAACTGTTCTAGGATATCAGTCGTATGGCCAATAGTAGGAGCTATGTAGGTGTTTCCCTTTATTTCTAGGGTTTCGGTTCAATCCAGCAATCGTTCCCTAATTATCCCCTGGAGCTTGGGGTGGTCTAACCCCCTCGCCCTCGATCCCCCTTTTTCTTATTTGGCCACTCATAACTTTAACAGTCATATAAACATGGCATGAAATGAACGCCCCCAAACGAAGTTTGAAAGCGAGACTTGATCATGCTAAACAAATATGAGAATAAAAGGGAAAACGCTGAGATAATCGTAAATACGTATAACCCCAATCATGGATTTTAAAATCATAAAGTAGTAAGGTTAAACATGTCATGAGAAATGTTTAATTGCCTCAAAAGGTAGAAAACATATTGAAACAAGACACAAAATACAACGGCCTTTAAGCGAGCGTCACCCTGTCTATCTTTGGCAAACTATTAAAATAGTTTAAATCACTAAATTAGTGATTGGCAGTACCCAAAAGTCTTCACTACCTCCATAGGATCAGTTTCATTTCCAGCACTAGGAGTTTTAGATCTCATGTCCCTTATCGAATATCTTGTCATTCCCCACTCATGCAACCAAGGTAACACACCTAGCCACCGACTCATCCATTCTGTCTTTAATTTCGGACACTAACCTAACAAGTCGGTTCTTAGCTTTTGAAGTTTCTCACCAGGAGCCTTTGTCTCCCTCGCTCCTGAAGTACTTCAACTTCAATTTCAGGAATTCTAGTAGTCTAGGCATCCGCAATTGTCCTCAGTTCTCGATCATCCCTTCGAATCACTCCAGTTTCTTCGGATAGCCACTTCAAATAATCGACCACTATTAACACCCCACTATTTGGGCTCAGCAAGTCCTTTGAAATTCACATGAAGTCCTAGTCCAGTAAATCGGACCATTTCTCCAATGCTCTTTTAGTTCACTCTCTCGATAGTGGACCACCGGAAGGCGCCCCCGAGACAATTTAATATCACCATTACCTTCTGTAGTTTACACTTAAGAGTAAAAGCTTAGGTAGGTCCAGATACACGAAATAAACAAGATTTGATCACTTCATACTATCCCACATGTATCACACCATATCAAGACTCCTTGTCATCCACCAATTCGAACCCAGGTTCTAATTTTCATTTTCACAAGCAGTCACTTAACTTTCAATCAAATTCCACAGTCCGGCATCCTAAACATTTAAGCCTAGGATACACTACAGAGATCTAAAGCCTAAGCTCTGATACCAACTGTGACGCCCCCACTTCTCCCTAAGGCGCACCAAAGGGTATCCGCGGAACGCCTGCCTAGCTCTCGCTAGGACTCAAGCAATAAACGTTCAACCTTAAAGCGATACTAGATACCAAAATCAAATTAGTACGAATACATATAGTGCGGAAACGTTCATGCTTAACAATATCCATCCATTACCCAACCTGTCAGCATATGGCTCTGATGCCAACTGTGACAGTTTTCATGGTCACATCACAAGGTACCTATCAGCTTGCCACCCGCACGTCGTGCGTTCATAATACAACTTAAATTTCAAAATATACATCACAGATATCCGAATGATACATTAAACTTCCAAAGTACAATCATAAAGGGGTCAAGCCAAAATACACCTAAAACCCTAAAACACAATATATCCAAAAGGAGATTTCTCCGCGTTAACTCCATTTCCAGTCCTGTTAAGGAAAACAAATCTACAGGGTGAGCAAAACGCTCGTGAGGCCAAGGACACACATGCAAGCACATTGTTCAAATAGCAATCTCAACTTTATCAAATAAAACCGTGATATTTCAATAAAGTACCATTTGAGCAGGAAAAATAATCAGAAACAATTCAAGGATATAGTAGCTCTCAGGAGCTAAGTTCCACTCGCTCTGCCGATGTCATTCGTATACCTTCCCGCATTGACCCTCCTGTCAACCGGGTCGGTATTTCCATTTCCGTAGATCACCACTTACTTCCCTCCGTCCACCGTACACCCCAAGGGCCCACAAGTCTGTTATAAGGCGATACTCTACGAGTATGTCAAGCAGGACCTCTTATTAGGTCGAGCTTATAATCTCATGGCTCGTCCAAGTTCCCGACCAAGCCCATTGCCGGCTCGAGTTCAAGGTCGGCCTATGAGTTTGGGCGTCCCCCATTCATTTGGAAGTCGAGGAGGTTCACTCCAACGACATATGTAACCATTACATAGCATTGCATTTCATTCATTCATTCAATACATTTCATTCATTCATTCAATACATTTCATTCATTCATTTGAAATCAGAACGGATGCGATAAAGTACACACCCGCCCTTATTTTTAAAATCTCTAATAATTACCACAATTAAGCAAGTATCAAAGATTCACACACTTGACACTCACCGAGCAATTTAATAAAGATTATTCGCTGGAGTTCAAGTGTCTACGGTGAGATCCTCTTGAAGGTCTCCTTGTGTGCCTGGCTGTTAATGGTGGATAATTACTCAAGTATCTCAATTATCAAGTAAGATTGTACATTAGTACGATCTAAGGAATATTTCACAAAAATGAACCTTAATTACTCGTAAAGCGAGGTTCAACTTGCGTTTTATGAAGTATAATATTAGTTGAGTTTTTTATCATGAAAATCGTGGGCAAAACGTTTAGATAATATCAAAAGTGTAAAGAGTTCTTGAAAAACTCTATTTCTTTGAAATTGGAAAATTTTCAGCTTTATCATGAATCTTTGAAAAATCGTAACTCACTCGGTACAAGTCGAAAATTGGAAAACTTTATACCGTTGGAAACCTCTTAGAAAGTACTATAAGTTCCTAGAAGACACTTTTCCATGAATCGAAGTGGAAAGTGCTCAAAAATGGGCTTGAAGGTGCAGACTTGGTTTCAAGGCAGCATTAAGTTGGATTTCGGCCAACTTTGAAAATTCGGCACGATTTACACGTTGCAAACCGGCCTCTGAAATTTGTAACCCAATTAGAGTTGCAAGTGAGGTGTATAGCAAAGCAAGCGGATCAAGAATCGGAGTTTTGAGTACCGAGATACGGTAGCTCAAAGTTGGGGAAAATTCAAGACTGGAGAAGAATTTTCCAGATTTGAACCTCCAACTCTAGAAATTTAATTAAGTATCGAAACGAACTTGGATTGACACCAAAATTGGCAGTATTTCAATACTATATGGAAGGTATCTCTCTGTCAAAATTCAGGGAAAAATACCCTCGGAAAGGTAGTTAACTAATCATCCAAAGTTTCAGAAAATTTCTAAGGCAATCTGCCTTTACAGAAGAAATAGTTTCAAAATTTGGCAAGAAACCAGCTCGAAATTGAGCCTCAAGTTGCTGCCTCTACAGACCATTCCAGCAGTTCCGAGAAACAGGACAGTGGTCTTAAAACGCTTGGTTCGGCTCACTCACAAAGAATCAGAACGTGCATTTTATCTCACATTAAAGCCTGGGATGTCTAGTTTCAAACGCCACTGACGGCACATGATTTCGACATCCGAGGACAGAGTTATAGCCAAAACACCACCGCTGGTCTGAGCCATACGTGAACAGTTTCCAGATTTGCTAGTTTCCCCAAAAAAATTCATTTGCCCAACCAAACCTTATTATTTTTCAATGAAATTTTTCACACATCTAATATAACATATAAACATCAGGTTCATGCCAATAATTCACCAAAAATTGGCCTTATAGTGGCCGAACAAAACAGGGGTATTTTTGGAAATTTTTGCTTCTTGCACCCAATGAAGTTTCTATCAATTACCCACCACTAATCCATCATTTTAACCACTAAACCAACAATATAACCACCATCAATCATCAAATCAGCAACAACCCAAGTGTGGGAATCCATAGAGCCCACTTTTCAATTTTTCCAACAATATCAAGATACCCATACACATGCAATAGCTTAAGGATGCATTTCTACCATCATAAACCAAGCTTAAGGTGTAGGATGAGGTTATACCTCCTTGTTGCTCCAAACCAGAAATTTCGGTCCTCAAGATGCTCCAAGAAACCGTGAAAATCTCCTCCTTTTGCTAGCTAGATGAACTCTCCAAGCAACAAGCTAAGTGTAGTTCAAATTTGGTGTGAATCTATGAAGGTTTTGTGCAAGAATTGAAGATGAAAATGGCAACTTTGTGTTGTGTTTTTGCTGCAGAGAATTTGGCCAAGAGAGAGACTAAGAGAGAGAGTGTTTGGTCCAAATTTAGCTTCTTAAGGAAGACACAAGGTGTGGTGCAAAATCCTCCCCAAAGTCAACTCTCACTAGGGTGCGTTTGGGCGCGATTCGGCTCGATTTCTCTCGCATTTGTTTCACTAGTGCACTAAACCTCTAATGCACTTATATTCATGTAAATATTATTCACTCTTAATTGTCCCGAAATAAGGGTCTAAAGTCCCTCAAACAAAATCGCGCGTGTGAAAACGCGTACCGTCGATTTTAACGCTATAACGCGAAACCTCCGAAAAATTCTTATAACGATTGCACTACTAACTATCACTTGAGTATTTATTCATAATATTACCTATTTTAGGACCGTAGTACAAGTCTCCAATATTCCAAGTTCATTGTGCTCCTACGCGGTTAAAATTTCCAAGCACTATTCACTATTTTTACTAAACGTGCTCTAGGTAATTAATTCTTGAAACGAATCATTTTAAAAATATAACGAAGTTATATTACCATGTATTTAGGTCTAATAAGACTAGAAAATATTCCTCGTGGCAAAAATCCAATTAAATCATTTATTAAGCCATAAATTAGGTTTAAATAAAATAATAGTTTTTTTTTTTACGAGTCCTCACATGAGTTGAGTATTAACTCCTCAAATCTCCAATAAATTTGTATCCATGCGTCTTTTGGAAAACTATCCACGCGTGAGTAGTATATGCTCACTTAGAACTTATTCACCTTTAATTCTCGATTAACTTTTCTTAATCTGCTATTGTCCGTTCTTAATTTCCCCAGGATAATCATGCTGTCGAATATAATATCACCTCGAAACACTCGTGTTCACTATCTCGCACTCAAACAATCCTTCCGAAAATTGAAATTGTTAACGGGACATTTTAAAAACACAATGAAGACATTATTCCATACGAATGGATTTAAAATGGTCGCAATAAATTATTTGGGGAAAACAGGTGGATAAATACTTAATGAAACCATTAATATTCGAAAAAAAATAAGAAATTTTTCGGGTCTTCACAGATATACCTTCCATCCAAATCGTTGTGGTACATACTATCGATCAGTGAACCGATTATTTGTTTAGGGTTTGATTTGACATGAGAGGTACCTCCCACCCGAATCGCTGTGGTACATGCTGTCGCTCCGAGAACCAATTATAGCACTGAGACGGTATGAGAGGTACCTCCCACCTAAATTAATATGGTACATGCTATCCGCTCAAAACTCACGAGTTAAACATATTCATGTACAATTACCAATCGTTGTTTATGGTTCTGAGTCAACATGAGAGGTACCTCCCACCTGAATCAGTGTGGTACATACTATCGTTCAGGGAACCGATTTAGCACTGAAACGGTATGAGAGGCACTTCCCACCCGAATCGGTGTGGTACATGCTTCCGCTCAGACCTCACGAGTTAAATGTGTTCATGTACAATTACTAATCATATGTATTCAGATCTTAAGTACCACGTAGTTCAAAGAGAGAGAGGACAAGGGCGTCCCCACGAGTAAAATATGATTTGTCGATAAGATTTATTTCGATCAACGTCGAGTCAACACAAATGTAATTTGCAATGGCAATACTTCACTTAATTCACATAGCAATTCACTTCACACAATTCGAATATCAATTCACATAGCACAATTCAATTGTAGCATCACTTAAGGGAGAACGAGTGTGATAAAGTACACACTCGTCTCAACAATTCCATAATACTCAATTAACCATTTAAAGCATTTATCAACAATTCATGCACTTGACACTCACCAAATCACAATAAGGGAGTAAGTGCAAAAGATTTTTAATGATCCGCTTCGGGATTCTCTTCGAGACCTTCTTGATCGCCTAAAGAAAACGACCAAAAATCACCCTCACACATTTTCACAAATTCCTTGTCAAATAAGGAAGAATGCACACAATCTTTAAAATTCAAGTCAATGTCCTTATAAGAGCGTCACTTTATCGAAAATCAAGATTTAAAAGTGAGGATTTTAAAGTTACTAAAGAAACTTGTATTTCCCATGAAATCGGGTTCAAAACAATATACCAATATCAAGATAAGAAGTCAAGTTCCCAAAATTTCATTTTCTAAGAAATCGGCAAATTTCAGCTTTGCACGTCAAACTTAGAAAAATCAGATCTTGCACTCAATAGGTCCAAAATTGGAAGACTTACTACCGTTGAAAACTTGGTTCAAACTACTAAAAGTTCCTATAAGAAATTTTTCAAGATTCTAAATGGAAGACATTCAAATTTCAGCTCAAAGTGGCTGATATAAGCATACAAGACAGTTTCAATTATGTTTTTTTGCAAACTTTGAAAATTCGGCAAAATTAACAGAAAGTGAACTAGCCTCTAAAATTTGTAATACAATAAGAGTTCTAAACAAAGTTTCAAACACAACAAGCAGAACTAAATTTGGGGTTTTGAGCGTCAAGATATAGAAGCTCAAAGTTGGTAAATTTTCACTACTAAACAGTGAATTTTCCAGATTTGAAAGTAAACTTTGGGACATCATTTGGGTATCAAAATGGTCTTAGAATAACACCAAATTTGGTACAATTCAACTTCCATAGGAGGACTACTCCTCTATCAAATTTCATGTAAATACTCGTACAGGAAGGTAGTTAATAAAACTACCAAAGTTCAAGAAATTCCCAAAGCAAATCTGTCTTCTTGTTTGCTTTTCCATTTTCAAACACTTTGCACCATGAAATCAGTCCCATTTTGGTTCATTTGTGAAACCAAGGTTCAAAAACATTTCAAAAACAATTGATAGTTGGTTGATATCAAAATTTTCAAAGCAAAGCATCTAACAAACAACCAAATCAATTGGCCAGCAAAAAGTAGGGTTTTCCAGCTCTGTTGCAGTTTACAAATTGTATCATATCTCACGCAATACAACTTGGAATTGAGAATGGTTGGTGGAGTTGAAAACTAGAATCATAAGGCTACATTTCATTAGAGTAAATTGTTTTGAAAATCAGTTCATAGGTAGTTCGAATTCAAGTGACAAGACGCAGCTTACCACTGTCATTCGAACAGAACAGCAGAACAGAACAGGAAACTTTGGCGAATCACTACGGATCACTTAGTTCAAACTAGATGATGAATTTTATACCGTTAGAAAGCTAAAAATGTCTATTTTCAAATGCCACAAATGGTACTCAATTTGATGTCTGTACAAAAAGATATGTTCGATCAAAGGGACACTATTCAAGCTGTCCGAACACAGTTTCCAGATTTGATTAAATTTTGAAATTTCATGTTTTGCTCAACCAATTCAAATGATTTTTGGTAGAAACTTTCTACACACCATATACAACATAAATACAACAGTTTCACAATCATTTGAGCACAAAAAATTTGAAATATAAACAAGGCAAAACAGAACAGATTTCGGCCAGCATTCCTGCGCAATTTCCTTCAATCTTTCCTTCGATTCTCTATCCATAATCATCTTAAACAACTCAAACCAAGCATTATATCATCATATCAGCCTATACAACTAAGTTGGGAATTCATAGAGCCCATTTCAACCAATCCAATCCAAGTAATAACAACAATAATGAAGCTACAAGCTTCAAAGCCAGGGATAAAACCCATAAAAGCCAAGAATGAAATATTAGATGGTGATATGGTTATCTCCTAGCTTTGAGAGAAACCAGAAATTTTTGGCACCAAAAGCTCCAAGAAAACTGCCAAGATGAAGTCTTTCTTCTAGCTTAAGTGAATTCCCAAGTGGTTTGTGAGTTGGATGCAAAGTTTGAGATGAAATGGAGGAAGATTGGTGCAAGAATGATGAAGAGCTTTCTTTTCTTCTTCCCTTGAGGGTTTCGACCAGCCAAGATGAGAGGAGAGAGAGAGTGTTGCTGATGAATGAAGCTTCGTTTGGAAGCTTAAGGGTTTTGTGGTTACAATTTATACAAAAGTCAACCATAAATAGTGTTCGCGCGCACGCGTTTCGTATCTGTTTTCTCTCGGGTTTATTACACTTGTGCACTAAACCTCCAATGTAATTCCTTTAATATTATAATTATTCACTCTTAGTAGTCTAGTATTAATTTCTTAAATCTCCACTTAGTCACTCCGGCTCGATTTACACGAACTTCCAATTCGCACATGATAAAGTGAAACTTAAAAAAAATTCTTGTAACGATAATATAATTAACTAACTCTAGGGTAAATAATTATAAAAATAACTATTTTAAGAATAAAACATGAGTCCTCAAATCTCCAAGACCATTGCACTCACGAATCGGATATTGTCTCAAAAAACGTGTATTCGCTATTTCTCGCTAAACGAGCTGTAGAAAAATTAAATTTGCTAACGGGATGTTTTAAAAATGTAAATGAGACATTGTTTCATGTAAATGGATTTAAAATAATTGAAATAAATTATTCGGAGAAAACGAGTGAATAAATATTTAAATAAGCCAATGAAATAGAATTAAAGTAAGTAAAAATTTGGGTCCTCACATTATCTCGCGGATCTCTAATTTTTTGCAATAAAGTGCAGAAATTGCACTTTTGCACTATTCCATTGAATTCCTTTATTTCTAAAAACATGAATTCGATCATTTTTTCACGAAGTGTAATGTTTCAAACAAGTTTAAAATGATCTAAACATGCAATCTAACTTTTCATAATGAATCAAAAACATCTAGATCACAAATTGAGGGGTTGAATTCTTCATTTCATGTCCCTCGCCAACCTCCAAGAATTGACTTTTACTTCTTTTCTTGAACCCTTCAAAACAAACATAACCAACACATTCCAAGACACCAAACAAACATGAAAACACACTAAAATGAAATAAATTAACATAAAACATTGGGCTACCTTCCAATAAATGTTTCTTTACAATCATTAGCTTGACTATTATTGTGTCCTTGTCAAGACGGCTTCGTTAATGAGTAATCCACCAATTTTGGACATGGTGGTGGTTCCACTTTATAAGCCCTAGTTTCAAATGAATTGAGACTCGGATGTGGTTTATCCATCTCAAGTGTTTAATAGATTTTATCTTGTATGTGCACTACTTGAGAACTCACCAAAGAAACATTCGCTTGCCTTTCTTGGATGACTATGACTTTAGAACCTACACTCTTAAGACAATCCTCAAGAGGGGTTATATATAAATCATTCATGCTTGCCTCTTGAGGTTCAAACTTCATTCCAAAGGCATTATCATGTGAAATGAATATTTTCTTATTAAAACAACGATCAAAGTCATCATTATCATCAAAAAGGCATCCATATGAAACATCCTTACCACTTATGCTAGGGTCAATTTGCATATTATTAGAAGAAATAACTTCACACAAAATATGTAATTGGTCTTCAATTGTCCCAAAGTGAGAGGCTAGTTCATTTAGCCTTTCCTCAATCCTATCAAAACAGTCGGAAGTCACATTAGTTAGCCGTTCTAAATTTGAATAAATTTGATTAGCTAACCATTCTATAACTACCTCCCAAGTTGGTTTAAATTCATTAGCTAGCTAATCTTTCACTAACTTGCTTCCAAGATAAAGGTGCATTAGCTAACTTTTCTATAGCTAACTCTCAAGATGACTTAGATTCATGTTGGACACATTTGGATTGATAATCATAAGAATTTGAAGATTCACTATATGCATATTAATTATTCCAACCATAATCACAACAACTACCCCAACTAGCGTTGCAATGATCAAAATAAGAATTGTAGTGCCCAAATTCAGCATAATAATTCACATTTTGTACTGTACATATTCATAAGTAGCATGATAATATCTACACAAGTCACAAATCACATTATTAGAATTAAAAGCATTAACATTCTTCTTTTGCTCAATCACATGCATCATATTGTCCAAATGATCAAGTTTAGCATTTAAAGCACCTACACCATCTTCAAATGACATATATCTAAGCATCCTTCGGCTACCTCTATTGTAGAAGTATTGGAAGTCATAAGGATTTCTTGCCCAACTTCCTTCTCTCATGCATTGATCACCCAAGCGACCTATCCTCCTCATTACCTGAAAATGCTTTTTAACAATCTTAAGAGCAAGATTAGTAAGAAGAATAAGTGACAAAACACATATACAAACTAAATTCAAAAACAAGAGACAATAACACACAAAACTAATAAGACTCAACACATGAACAAGCAATTAGACTCGATTTAGACAAATCACCAAACAAAAGATGTGCAATAAATACAACTAAAATGTCTAAACTAATAAAATCATCTTAGCACTGAAATTGAACCAAATCTTCCCTGACAACGGCACAAAAAACATGACGTGGTTTAGGCTTTCAAGTCATAAATTCCTAATTATCAAATCAATTAAACCCAATTATATCGATTTTTTCCAAGCATACGGGTCAATGAGTATAGTGATGATTAGGGTCGATCCTACAGGAAAAATTGTCAACCACCAGTGGTTTTTGAATTCCTCTATTATTTAGACTATCGTAAATAAGCAAGTAAATTTACACTACTATCATACAAAAAAAGAGTAAAATTAACAAAAAAAAAAGTTCTTAGGGTTATGGAATTTCTATCTACTCATGTAAATGAAATAACCAGTTATATGAGTTCATTATCTTGGCTAGTTATGGCGTAATTTTCAAATATACATAATACACGCTTTCGCCGATGTATCAACCATATCTATAACTATTAGGGTGGGCAAAAAAACCCGTCGACCCAAAAATCCGAGCAATCCAATCCCCCCGCACCAAAAATTAGGATATCCTATCCGATTTCTATCAGCGGAGCAGATGAGGGTCGGGTACCCATAAAATTTGAATACGGATATGGGTTGCAAAAATAAAAACCTGCGGGTACCCGACCCGGGGGTATATTATACAAATATTAAAAAAATATATGGGCAATTTTATAATTTCCTTAAATTATTAACCCTAAAGACCTAAATTTTATCGACGTTCAGTTTTTCACTTTCCAAGTTTCCCTCTATCTTCAGTCTTTAGCCGAATATCTCCTCTTCTTCTCTTCAATTTTCACCACAACAATTCCAAATTTCTCTTCAATTTTCACCACTTCATGCTACAAATATACGATTGTCTTAGAATCATGAGAGAATCACAACCCATTTCTGATTTGCTGGTGCTCCTCAACGCAAGCCTCAAGTAGAAGCTGCAGAACGCTGGAACGTCAATGCAAACTCTCAACCTTGTAAGTGCATCGTAGTATTTTCGGTGAATCTGTGATGCCCACTGCCTAGATTCTTGACAGGAGATATGGATTTTTTGATGGATTAAATCAGAAAAATAAGGAGGGGGGAGGGAATAGCATCTTTGCTAGGTGACAGAAAGGTGGAGTTGGAAAGTGTAGAACTCGCACTTATTGACTTTGCTGATGCTTCTTAAATAATTAAAGTTTACTTGTGTGTACTTCTGTAGTTATTCGCATCAGCATGTAGCATCTCTTTTAGCCTATGATTTCTTGAATTTTAGTAGGCTTGTGAAAGTTGTTGTGTTGGGGGAATTTGCTTCTGGAACCAAGAGTTGTTGAAGTTGATTTGGTTGGCACTTCCTTTTCTATTTTTTGTTTATGTTGAATCTAAATTTGGCACTTATTCTCTATGTTTTCTTATTCTGGTTTAGTAATTAATTGGAAGGTGATATTTGTTGTGCTTAAAAAATGGATATTAGTAAACATGAATTATAAGGGCGGGTACCCGATGACCCACCCCTTTTTTTTGGGTACCCGATCCTCGGGTATCCGGAGATAAGTGGAGCGGATTAGGGTCAAAAAAATAGTGATCCGATAGGTTAGGGTCGAGTCAGCCAAATCACGTTTGGGACGGGTACCCGACCCGTGCCCACCCCTAACAACTATTACACACCTACTATCATGATATGAAACTAGCTATAGATTCATTAAATTCTATGAAATTACATGGAACAAACCACCAAAACTACAAAAGTGTAACCCTACATTAGTGAGTTAACTCCCTAGATTTAACACTTCCATGATCTAGTGTTAGATCACAATGATTATTAATGAAATAACACCTTTAGATAATCACAATTAATAGATCCAAGTTAATCGTGATTTTAATAACAAAAGAGTTAAATAACATGCTCAAGAAATAAGCTTAAATAACCGTGAAAACTTCACTTAACAATCATAGAAGTTCATCCGTTCTCTAGGTATAAAACTAGCAAAACATGAAACATATGAAAACAAGAATCAAGTTTGTTTTATGAACAAATATTAAAATCAATACAAGAAATAAAGTGATATGAGAATTGTCATCCTTGTTACATGAGTCTCAAACTTTCCATTTTCATCCTCAACTTCGTCTATGCTTAGTTGCATACAAGACTTGAATGAAACAAACTATACTTTTCTACACTACTAAACTAATGAACTAAGAAAACTAGTGAAGGTTGCATTTTTTGTGGTAGTTTCTAGCATTCTAAAGTTATTCAAATAAGCTCTCCAAGGCCTCTATTTATAGAGAATTAAAGCTCATAGTGAGTTATTTCTAGTTGGCAGTTTTGTTTCTTGAAATCACCAAAAGGTGTTTCTTGAAATCTCTATACTTGCTTGCTTATATCCACCCGAAATTCTTGTAGACAAATTGGTCAAAAAATTTGTGTGAATAGAGTGCAAGTTGTAGAACAAGTTGCAGCTGCAATTCAAGGATCTACAAGGCTAGATCCACAAAATTTAGCTCGCGGATCTTTCTCTTTTGCAGGTTTCCACCTTCAGCTTCAAATCTTCTCTTTGCTCTGTTTTTTGTCCAAATTCAACTGCTATTTTCTTGATGATGCAAGCCGAATTAACTCTTGTCAAAATATAAAAATTGTATCCCTTTGAGTTATCTTTCCAATTCATTAAGAATCATCTCATTTGGAGCTCTGTAGGCTATGAAATGACTAAAATACCCTTCACTGGTCAATCCCCTGTTTCAATTTTCAACAACAAATATGGCCGACTGTATTTCGACTTTTTGACCATGAAAATGTGTGTACTAGACTTTGATATCTATATGAAATGTAAATCTGTAGATCTGTATCTTAGTTTCAAAATGGCTTAAGAATCACCTCAATCCAATACTTGTATCTCAAGATATAGTTGAAATACCAAAAGCTGTCAAAGTTGTCAAACATTTCTACTTTAAATCTTGATTGCATTTTATCTTTTGAACATTTTACATCATATTCACTTCAAATCACTTCAAATCATTAGCAATCATCCAAATATCTTCTAAATTCACTCCATATGATGATTGAATCATTAAAACTTACAAAAACATGAAATTTTCATCACTTTAAACACATAGAAATGCAATTTTTCACACTTTGAACCAAAAAATGTATAATTCACTAGAAACCTACACATTAAAACTAAATAATAAAATACATTTAAAATACTCAAAATGAAACTATCAGTTATATTTCTACGAGTGGCCAAAAATGAGATAACTCATCTTTCACAAGAGGTGTTAAATTCTTAAAGATTATTCACCACCTTTCCGTATTTCAAGTAGTATAAACCCATATGTTAATACTTTGAGCATTCCCTTTTGTGGGAGCAAACAAATAACATAGAATATAACAATCCATACTCAAAGTACCATGATAATCCTAAATCAAAGGATCACTTATATAACACGTCATTTAGAGATTAATTCTTCTGGCACAAAAGAAATCTCTATTCAAAATCCAGTGAACTTGATCATGCTATCAAGCACCTATATACTAGTTTAGGTATCTCACACACCATAGTAGATGAGATCTACTACTTCTCTAATGGAAGCGGCATGGTATATGCTAGTTTAACCATATCAACAACGTCCCAATCTTGTTAATACTTTGACTAGAGATATTTAAGAATAAACATTATATTTAATCAAATGAACCTAATCATCATAACATTTTTTATTTCATTGATCAAGTTTATTTTAGGGACTTTATCATACAAGTATAAATATACAAACAATCAATATGATAAAGATGTCATTTATTAATATATAAATAGTTCAAGTACATATAAAATCCCTAAAAACGATTATCTTTACGGCATATATACTTTCACGTAGCTGACAAAGCATGTCTTGTTTACGTTACAAGTAACTTGGATAATTCAACACTTATTGCTCCAGTCTAAATTTCATCAAAAGACATTCCAATCCATTTTACAGATCTTTATACCTTTTCAAGTTTGTTACTTTTCCTATCTTTTTTCTCATTTGTTAAGGTCCACCATTCTATGGAATTGCAATTCGATAGAATAGTAATCCTATCAATTATCATCCTAAATGTGAGGACCCGAAAATTTTCTTATTTATTTTATTTTTCGCGTGCATTTTTCTTACTTTAATTTTATTATCGTAATTTTCCAGAGACTTTTATAAGTGAGTATAGTTTTTAAATCATTATTCTAGTATAAGTTAGTTCATGAGAAATTAGGAGTGTATATTGGACGTGGGACCGCTAGTGCACTAAGTGCGATAAATTTTTGGCAATTAATTGAAGTTTGGTATTGATGGGTATTATTTTACAGGGTGTTAGGAGATAATTAGAGATTAGTTATATAGATTAACTATTGGAAGAAAGAAGATAAGCTTGAACCATTAAAAGTGCCATGTGTTGCGACCCGATTGGATGGTGGACTTGCCTAACTTTCTTACCTTTACTAAAATCCCAATTTTGACCAAAAAACCATCTTCATTTCCAACCTCTTGGCCGAACCTCTCAAGGAGAGAAAAGAAAAGAAAGCTTCAACTACTTCTTCCATTTCTTGCTTAAATCTTGAAATCCAACCGATTAAATCTTGAATTTGTCCACCAAAGTGACTTGCTAAGGGAGTTTCAAGGTATTGGTGGAGTTGATTTGGAGGAGAAACCCCTAAGCTACTACCTTTCTTGAGATGTCAAGGTATTTTGCTTGGAAACTCACTTTTGTTCCAAATAATGGTGTAGTGGCTAAATATGCTATTTTATGGAAGATTTTGTGGTTTGAAGTAGAGTTAGTTAAATTTCAGATTTTATTGGTGATTTTTCTGATTTTATATGATAGTTATTGGTTGGCCATGAATGATGGCTTGATATGGTGTAAAATGAAGATTTTATATGTTAGATGTGGTTATTTGCGAAAAATTTTAGTTTTGTGCGGAAATTTCAGTTTTAGGGTTCCAATTTGTCCTGTTCGGACCGGCATTATTCATGCATGTTAGAGGCCGAATCAGGCTTAGGTTAAAAAATGAAAGTTGTAACAAATGGTGTTAACTAGCTTCCTACAAAATTTCAACTCAATCAGAGCACTGTAGCATGTGAAATGACCAAAATACCCTTGCCTGCCCATGAGCCCTGTTTCGCGGACAGATTTCTGTTTTCGGGAGGAATTCCAGTTTTTACCATGAAAATGCATGATTTGGCTTTGGAGGTTTTCATAAGAAATGTAGGTATATGTTTTGGCTTCGAAACGCCATAATATTCGTTTCAATCCGATAAGTGTAGCTTCAGTTGTGGTTATTGTGCCGAAAGGTGTGTTTTATAGTCTATGATTTGTATGTGGTTGATTTGAGATGAATTGGTGTTGATTGTAGGATGGAAAAGTAAAGAAATGTAGGGGATATGCTGTCCAAATTTTGGAAATGTTGGATTTTTTCGAGTTTGGTCTGGTTTGGGATATTTATAAGAAGGCTTTTGGGGTTGTTTGAGCCCTAGGTCTTCATGTTACCTTTTCATTCCCAAAAATCATGTTTTGCACCCTTGCATTAGTAATTATTTGGCAAGGCATACGACTAGTAGTCGAGCCTCACTTGTGCATTCCATTTACTCAATTTTGGATGTGGAACCTTCAATTGTTTTACTTTGGTTATTTTAGGGTTTCTTGGCGATTAAAGCCACTCTGGCGTGAAAACTTTTGAAGTATCTGTACTTGAACTAGTGAGTGTACCACTCCCCTGAATTATTGCTAAAATCGTTATCTGTACTTGCAAATTGCTATTTGAATATCTTTTTCAACTGTTTATTTTGTACGAGATGAGTGTGTACTTTATCATACTCGTTCTCTGGCCTGTGTGGCTTGTTTCCTGTATATACTTGAATCTGTTGCTTGCGCCTATTATAATGTCGTTTGGAAGTGTATCCAACGACCTTCCTGTTACATCTGAAGTTAATTGAATTGAGCCAGCAAGAGCTTGGTCGAGGAAATTGACAATCCATGGGTGCCTATTCCTAGGGAATCTATGGGTATTAGAGACTCTGGATTTCCGGTATACTCGAGTATTACCATTCCTGTTCTTGTTTGGCGTTCGGGCCCGGTAAGGGGTATGTTTGGTGAACAGGATTTTGGCATTAAAGTGGTGTTCTACTAGACTGGTTCCTTTATTTGAACGTTGACGGAGGGTCAACGAGGTTGGATCAAGTATTGCAACGGGGATTTGGCTCCTGAGAGCCACCTGTATCCTTTACATTGTGGTGTTCATTCATTTCTCGCATTTGATGTGAATATGTGCCTTAAAAGTCATTTCTCATGAGTTCTATTGTTTCTACTGTTTATACTTTTGGTACCTCATTGAGCATTTAGCTCACCCCGTCCCGTTATCCTTGTTTTCCTTACAGGGAACCAACTTTTGGAACTTCGATGTTTTGAAGAATGAGTGGAGCTAGTTAGAAATTCTTTTGTTCTTTTGGTATAGCTCCTCGACAATTTGAAAACCCTAAATGTATCTTACTACAATGTTTCTTTTGGTGTGTAAACTTACTAATATGTATATTGTAAAGTGTTTCCTTATGGTTATGTGGCATATGTCTTTGGGAATGTACATTCTCTCATGTCAAACAAATGGTTACTTGTACTTGGTTGGATTGTGACGTGGCAGCGGCCCTTCCATTTCGTTTTGATTTTCGTGGGAACGTTATACTAAAGATTGATCGTATCTTTTAGAGTTCTGAATGTTATCTTCTCGAAGTTCTTTTGAGTGGTTGGCAGGGTTTACGTTTGTTCCGGATCCGTTGTCCCAGTGAGAGCTGGGCAGGCGATCCGCCGAACCCTTTGGTTCGCCTTAGGGTGAGGTGGGGCTATCACACTAAAACATTGGATTGCAAGTGTATGAAATTCATAAAGAATTCAATTAGAATTTCAACTTAACACATTAAGAATTGAATTTACTTACATGTAAGACTTTATTAAATGAGAATTATATCTAGTTGTTGGGTTAAAACAAAAATTATTTCTTTGTTGCATTTAGTTAATCTAGATAGTAAGCTTTAAAAGAGGTAAGATGGTATTTTGTAGCAATACATGTAGATACAAGAGCTCAACCCATGTCTACTGATAATTACAACTACCAGACTTGCTACTTAATAATTTTCTATGTAAGAGCTATATATTTTTGCACTCGGCCTCCCATCTAATTGCACTTCAATACTTTGCTATTTATGTACCTATGCTTGAATGTGTATCACATTATTATTTTCATGCCCCCACTTTAGATGAACACTTTTGTTACTATTTGTTTTCATCCTATGAGGGCTGTAAATTGAATCAAGTAGCTTGGTACTCGACTTGAACTTGGCTTGAACCAGACCCGTTCAAGCTTCTTTGTTTAGGTATCAATCCAACCCTGAACATAATTTCAAGCTCGATAATATTAAGAAACCAATTACGATCTTTATATAGCCCAACTCGATATGTTCAGGAACATATAAGACAAGAAAATTTCATAAAAATATATCTAAAATTTCCTTTCTTATAGACTCCATTTCTTTCCTTCCCGTATATTGCTTATCTTATAAAATAGCAAGCATATAATACTCTTATCTCTTGAATAGGTATAATTGACTTTAATTACATCCCTAATTCATCGTAATAGATTTCTTGAATATCAGAAAGCAAAAATTAAGGGAAAAAGCAACAAATTAGGGTGAAAATCTCTATATAATACAACATAAAATTTCAAGCCAAAACAAGTTTTAATTGTATGTGTTTGAGTTCGAATACTTAAACAGGCCAAGCCAAACTTTTCATAAGCATACATCAGTAATTTCAAACCAAACTTGATCAATTTCTTTCAAAAAAATATCAAACACAAGCTAAATTCAAACATTTTTTTAATTTTCAAACTAATTCTTAACATACCTCTGTCAGCTTATGGAGACTTGTTTTAAACCCTACCTATGACTATTTTAAGCAATTGAGCCCCACTCCAGTCCTATTTTTGACGCCTTTGGCACTCTACATGCCTAACAAACCTTGATTTCTCAACTATCTTAGTTGGCACATTCTACTTCACTACCGACGGTTGGCAGTGAAGTACACTTCATACTACAGAGTACAGACAAATCAGAATACTAATGCTTTGAGAGCTGCATGTACAGTCTTACTTTGACCTTTTTCAATTATTACTGTCTCATGGACATATAAATGAAAGTTGTTTAAGAGGTGTTCATTGGCATTCATTAAAATATATTTTAGGTGTTAAATTTTTAAAAATATAAGATTAATTAAAAAAAAGAGTTTAAATGTAAGAGAGAATAATAATTATTAATGTGTGTATATAGATGATAAGTTGGGTAAAATTTAGATGTGTTAATGAGTGTCCAATGGATATGCATTAAAAAAACCCTATAGCATACAATTTGTAAAATACCATTAATTGATCCATGAACAGACCAAGTCAATGCATTTATCAAAACCAAGTCCTTACTTGATAAGCTCAAGAGATCTTAGGTTACTCTTTTAAAAATTAAAAGCTATAAATCCAATTTTAATCATAAGCAAGAAAATGTGTATGTCTTTATTATTGGGGATAATTTTAGAAACCTCCCTTGAGATTTTTGATAATTTCACTGAGCTCACCTAAGATTTTCAAAATTACACCTACCTACTTTGATTTGATAGTTTTGGTAACCAAACCTTAAAATAATATTGACTAGTCAAATTTTTAATGAACACCCAAAAATGCCCTTGTGTAATGAGTTTTAATTTACTTCCCTATACAATTATAAGATTATCTAGTATAATTATGAGAAAAAGTGCCAAAATTTTCATGTCTATATCTACTATTTGATAAACAACTATAATAATAATTTTATCACTATGATAGAATACTTTTGATGATATTTTATTATGGATTTAAATTTATAACACATAAAAGAAAATGTTGAAATAATTCTTTTGGAGTTTATGAATTTTTCGAGTAGTGGGATTATCATAATTTAGTAGTGGTTTTGAGCTATTTTTTTTCATTTATTGTTAATTTTGATATCAAAAAATAGAAAACAAAGATCAACAAAAACATTGGATTACATATAAAGCTAACTCGTAAAAAAAAATTCACTAGTTTGACATTTGGTTACAATAGAAACTAGAAGCAATAGTGGTAGTTCTACAATTTTATCAGTGAAAAATAAAAAAAGGAATAAGAAGGAAACAAATGAAAAAATAATTTTATAACTCATTCTAAGTCTACCAAACAAGGGAATTTCATTAAAATATTTAAGGGTAGTATTGTCATTTTAATGGCAAGAGAGATATGTGTAATTTTTAAAACCTTGAAAGAGCTAAATGAAATAATTAAAAACCTCTGTTGGCCTTGGTCCCTATCTTTTGATGTTTACAAAACAAATGGATGTTACTAATGTCTCTTCAAAGATCTATTCAGTTATGAAGCAAATTAGTTCCAAAGATCAAGTACAATTGAAAGATGACAAAGTATGCTGAAACTGTCGGACGCTCAAGATGTCAGGATCGGACGTCCGATAATCATTGCACAACTTCGGACGCATGCTTCGGACGTCCGATAGGATCCTTCGAAGTCGACGAAACCATCGGACGTTGAATATGTCTCCATCGGACGTCCGAAGGAATTGAAGAAAATCTCTTAAACTCTCTGCCTGCTGTCGGACGCACAAAACAGGGCTACCGGACGTCCGACAGTATCGGACGCTAGCATCGGACGTCCGACACTCCAACGGCTAGTTGACTCTTCAGCTACTTTCTATCCGTTGGAAGCTTTAATGAGGCTCTTTCTTGGTCCTATATAAATAGTGGTTGGTCAGATACTTCAAACAACTTTGGCACACTGAAGATACAAAAGATCTAGAGAGATTTTAGTGAGAAAATACTCCAAAGATAAGATTTGTAGTCTTAGTGGTGTGAGGTTCATTGTAAGCTTTTCATTTGTGAGTGAATACTTCATGAGTGTAGCTCTGTGAGGGTTGTCCTGAGGGATAGTAAAACGTCCTGGCTTGACCGAGGGAGTTCGGGGTAAGGAGGAGGTGAACCTTCCTTTGTACACAAGAGTGATTGTAATTCATCAATTTGAAGTAGCTTGTTTGAAACTCAAGAGGAGCTGGGTAGTTAATTGGTTTGCAATTCTTTCCCTTTTATTTACTTATTGTTATATTGCGATCTTTTAATTGCTTATCGTTTGGCTTTTCGAGTGGTTGTCTTCGATCCTTACAATTGGTATCAGAACTTGGTCTCCTAGAGATTAAGTTCAATCGGCTTGGGAGTAAAAATGACAACCAAAAATGCCATGTTTTTTGAAGGACATTCTGTCATTAGACCACCTATGTTTAATGGGTCAAATTATGTGAGTTGGAAAGAAAGAATGATTATCTTTTTGCAGTCTATTGATATTGAATTGTGGTTTATTATTAGTGAATGTCCATATGATACCTCTCTTATAGATGAAAATACTCACAGATCTAGACAAAAAATGAGAAGTGAACTGACTGCTGCGGATAGAATTCATCTCACCTTAAATGCAAAAGCCATGAATGTGTTATATTGTGCCTTAGATTCAAATGAATCTGCTAGAGTCAAAGGCTGCAAGTCAGCCAAGGAAATTTGGGATAAATTGAGAGAATTTCATGAAGGTAGTGAGAATGTTAGAGAACAAAAGAAGTCCATTCTGGTTACCAAGTATGAATCGTTCAAGATGGAACCTCATGAAAACATAGATGAGATGTACTGTAGATTCAACGACCTCATTAAGGACTTAGAGGTGCTGGAAAAAGAATATTCTCTAGGTGAGAAAAATAGAAAAATCCTGAATGCCTTGTCCAATGATTGGGAAAATAAAGTGACTGCTATTGAGGAGGCTAAAGATTTGAATACTATGCCTATTGAATCTCTTGTTAATTCTCTAACCTCTTATGAGCTGAAACTTAAATCCAAAATGCAAGAGGAGGAGGATGCGAAAGTAAGAAGGAGCATTGCTTTAAAGGCATCTCAAGATGAAGATGATTCTGCCTCCCTAGATGAAGAAGATGTGGAAGTTGATGACAGTGATCTTGCTCTCATCAAAGAAGTTTCAAGAGGATTCTCAACAAAAAGAGATTTAGAAGAGGAAGATCTAGCGATTCAGATTCTAATCAATTCAACAATGCAAGAAATAAAGGAAGATATGAGGCCAACAAAAAGCAAGATGACAAGTGCTTTGAATGCGGCCAACCTGGATATTATGCAAGTGAGTGTCCAGTGAAGAAGAGAAAAGGTGAAAGAAAACCCAGATTCAATAATTTTCAGTTCACATGGAATGAATGCAACTCCGATGGTGAAATTGAAGAGGAAGAAGAATCTGCCCAATTGGCTTTCATGGCCATTGGAGACGATGAGGTAACATCTTCTAGCTCTCAATTTGAAAGTAATGATGAAGATGATGATGATCTTGAATCTTTCATTATAAAATTGCATGATAGTTTGAAAGAATCTTATGTTAGAAACAAGGAGTTAAAACAGAAAATTAGTTTTTTGCTTCGAGATAATGCAAATCTTTTTCAACAAAACAAAAAGTTGAAAGCTGAAAATGATTACTTCAAAAAAAGTGAGACTGCTTTACACTTGGATCTTGATAGAAAAACAAGTTTTTGTGAAATGTTCAAAAGGGAACAAAATGATTTGAAAAGAAGAATGGATGATTTAAATGAGTTGCTTCAACATAAAAAACAGGACTGTTTTCAAAGTAATAAATCAAAACCTCATTTTAAGATAAATTCTGCTGCAAATGAGTTTGCTATCCATAAGAGAAGACAAGTAAGATTTATTAAATCTATTCATATAAATAATTCCCTGATTATGTGTAATTTCTGTTGTCAAAAAGGTCACATGAAAAGTGATTGCTATGTGAGAAAGAATATAAAAAAAGGCATGAAATGCATGTGGATAGTTAGACATGATGTTAACTTTAACAAGTAGGAGATTTTGTTAATCTTTGCAGTAATTCTTGTTCATAATGTTTTTTTTTTATATTTCTGATATTTTGATCTGAGTTTTTGAATTTTTACTCTCATCTTATGATGACAAAAAGGGGGAGAGATGGATGCTATGTGTAAGGGGGAGTTATTCTGAAATTATAAATTTGGTTGCAATGAGTGAGGGGGAGTTTGTGCTCATTTGCTTAATCTTTTTCCTTCCTTCCATCCATTGTTTTGCCATCATCAAAAAGGGGGAGATTGTTGGCCTTGGTCCCTATCTTTTGATGTTTACAAAACAAATGGATGTTACTAATGTCTCTTCAAAGATCTATTCAGTTATGAAGCAAATTAGTTCCAAAGATCAAGTACAATTGAAAGATGACAAAGTATGCTGAAACTGTCGGACGCTCAAGATGTCAGGATCGGACGTCCGATAATCATTGCACAACTTCGGACGCATGTTTCGGACGTCCGATAGGATCCTTCGAAGTCGACGAAACCATCGGACGTTGAATATGTCTCCATCGGACGTCCGAAGGAATTGAAGAAAATCTCTTAAACTCTCTGCCTGCTGTCGGACGCATAAAACAGGGCTACCGGACGTCCGACAGTATCGGACGCTAGCATCGGACGTCCGACACTCCAACGGCTAGTTGACTCTTCAGCTACTTTCTATCCGTTGGAAGCTTTAATGAGGCTCTTTCTTGGTCCTATATAAATAGTGGTTGGTCAGATACTTCAAACAACTTTGGCACACTGAAGATACAAAAGATCTAGAGAGATTTTAGTGAGAAAATACTCCAAAGAGAAGATTTGTAGTCTTAGTGGTGTGAGTTTCATTGTAAGCTTTTCATTTGTGAGTGAATACTTCATGAGTGTAGCTCTGTGAGGGTTGTCCTGAGGGATAGTAAAACGTCCTGGCCTGACCGAGGGAGTTCGGGGCAAGGAGGAGGTGAACCTTCCTTTGTACACAAAGAGTGATTGTAATTCATCAATTTGAAGTAACTTGTTTGAAGCTCAAGAGAAGCTGGGTAGTTAATTGGTTTGCAATTCTTTCCCTTTTATTTACTTATTGTTATATTGCGATCTTTTAATTGCTTATCGTTTCGCTTATTGTTATATTGCGATCTTTTAATTGCTTTTCGAGTGGTTGTCTTCGATCCTTACAACCTCAATGGAGATTTTTGAAATTATCCCTTATTATTGAAAATCAAGACTCAATCGCCACATTTCAAAGCATTATATTGTGGGCTGTGTGGAAGATGCATCGATAATATAAACGTAAAGCTGCTGTTGTTTGTCTTAAACAGCAGAATTTGCCAATTTGGAAGATTAAAAATAAAAATTGCTTTATCTCTCAATTTATCATCAAGTGATTGGACTAACTACACATTCATCCCAACCATGTACTAAAATTTGCTACAAGTAAGAAAATAACATTTTATCATTTCTTGAAAAATGAGAATTAGTAACAACAATGAAACTCCAACCTCCACCAAGTTTTAATTCCTATCATTCTTTATCTACTAAAGGGGAGATATATATCAGATTACATAAATTACAATACTTAGTTACCTCAAATTGATTTTAGTTACCTCAAATTAGTTACATTATGATCATTAATTACATTTACACCCCCCTAATTTCATGCAAATTTACTACAACCAAGCAAGCTAACAAGTTATTCTTTTCTTTCTCTCTCAATCAAGGTTTCTCTACTTTCTCTCTACAAAGCCTTTATTAGTTTTTTCCTCCATGGGAGATAGACCTAGCCCTCAAGTCAATTTGTCCCTCCGTCTGCATTTATGTTATGTTTTATAAAGTTTCTCATAAGGTATTCTAGTAGGGGTTTTTTCTCTTTGTAATATTTACTAGTGAGAGTTTTTTTCTCTTCTAAAGTTTCTAGTGAGAGTTTTTTCTTTCTCTTCAAAGATATCTTGGTGAGAATCTTTGTTTAGTTCTGTTTTTTGTTCTTTATTAGATCCAAGAGTTTTTCAGACCTATATGTCAATTTTGAGATTTCTTAGGTTATTTCACTAGATCTCAACATCAACTTTAAACTTGAATCGGTTGAATAACAGATTTGATAGCGTTGACATGCACAGATATTCATTGGGCTATTCGTGATTTATCTGATGTATTGTAGTTTCATTGTGATCTTGTTATTTTCTAAATCTTTAAATCTAGTGATTTTTCAAATTAGTTGTATCTGTGACATGTTCAATAGAATGAAATATTATATTTTATCAAAAAGTGAGCAAACTAAAAAAAAATTAGCATAAGAAATGTTTCTTGGATCTATTGGACAATGAAAACTAATAAGTAACTCTTCAACCTCCACTTTCATGTTACAAGTTATATCAACATACAAACTACAAATTCACAATTTTTTCCCCTTATTCAGGCGAACTGGGTATCCCATAAAGCAAAATAAAAAGAACTAAGCAAACGTATTAATGGGTCTTCAATTAATCTGCCATAAAACTTAGAAAACCAGTAAAATCAAACAAAGGGGGAAACCGAAAATAAAGACGACGCATTTAAGCAGAATTTAGTGCGGCACCAAAGATTTGTCTCCCTGTTCAAGATCGGAAAAAAAAAAAAAATAAGCAAATAGCACCGCCACACATCTCATATGCGGTGACCCAGATGAAGAAAACCCTCTGGATTCATCTCATTCTTGCTATCATATTTTTCTTTACACAATATTCCAAAAAATCTGCCGCCTAGTATGATGCGGGGAAGTCTCTTTTCAGGTTTAATCTTCGCGCTTAAACTTTCCAAGCAATTACGTCTAAGCCTTCTTTGAAGTAGTCCTGCGTAGATTCATGGGAGTTTCCGTGAGGTTTCTGACAATTTCACTCATCTCCCTTCAGATTTGAATAATTACACTAACCTCCCTTCATGTAGTAAACTGACTATAATATCCTTCATTTAAAAATAATTCCCACAACAAAAAAAAACGTACAACTACAACTAGTCTTTCATTTTAAAGCAACGGCTACCACACAAAATAAACTCTTATTCTTTCTTTCCGACTCTCTCTCCTACCTTTTTTCTCCTACATCTCATAATCCATTATTTTTTTACAATTGCCATCTACACAATTATCTAATACATCTCGAATCCTCATTATTATGGAAATAAATCCTCTCTCCCTTTTTTTGTTTCCTTTTTCTGTAAGTATTATTGAATTGAAATTGCCAAATGACAAGTTGTCAAATTAGATTTATTGTCAAACTAAATGAAGATGAAAAGGATGACGGTGATACAGAGTACAGATGAGAAAACAAAAGTGATAGCTAAAAAGGGAATATAAATTGAGGAAGGTTACGTTATTATACCAATTTGATAAAAAAGAATTTTGGAATATAAAAATTGCAATTAAATTTGCCTAAAGACATGGAATGTGGTTTCTAGTGTTGCTTTTGGCTGCTTTACGTTGGTATTCTTGGTGGGTGAGATTATTTTAGCATCAACAATATTGCAACCATTTAGATTGAGTTTGAAAAGTGACATTGGTCAATTTAAACACTGAATTTAAGTAGAAAAAAGGGACTAAAGATTAGGTTGAATGCAAACTTTAATTGTCATAGTTGATTTGCATAGGAAGTTTTGAGGCGGCAACAATAAGCTGTCAAAATTGTGAGAATATGGAGATTAAATTGAAGTGATTTATTGAGTTCACTAGGATGATGGTTCTGTCATTTACAATAGTTGCAATGTAGAAGAAGTTTATTAGTGAGTTTTTCATCCTTTTAAGTAATGAAGGTGTTCTAGGATTTTTGAGGACAAATTTAGCATGCTGAGTCTATATTGTTACTGAAATGCTAATCATAGGGGAGGTAAGTACAATTTTCCCTGAGGTTTCTCAAATTATCTCTAATGTTAAAAGGACAAGGAAGTGGACGGTCAACAAATCCAGAGCAGATGCTGCAAAATTTTCCAAAGCCCGTCCAATACTTAAGGTTGACGAAACAAAGGGCCGGCGGAAGAAAGAAATAATGAAAAACTTACAAAGACTTGACTTAGCCGGTCAACTTGAAAGCCACTCTTTTAGTCGTTTTTCAATAATTGTATGGTATAAAAATTTGCTTCTTTTTTTTTTTAATTTCTGAAACGAGTATAAAATGTACTTGGCAATCAAAAAAAGCCTCAAGTGGCTGCTCGGGCCTTGATAATGTAAATAAGGTTTTACCAAAAAAAAAAAATGTAAGAAAGGAATTCGGTCTTTAATGTACATTATTTATGCCCTTCACTTTTATCATCCATCTTCTACACAGAATTTCTGTTTGAGGAAAAACTACTCTGAATTTGGTTGCCTCTGCTGCTCTGCATGACAGATAAAGTTCGTACGCTGTAATCAGTTTCTCTCTTTTGCAGTCAAAGGTATGTAAGGCATTGTATTGCCTATTGCCTTCTGGATACAATTCTTTTCTTCGATTTCCTTTCCGCTTCTAGACAATTGTGTTCCAATTTGGTTTCCCTTACTTTTCCTTTTCATAAATGTGCAGTCCTCCTATTTAACAAATGTTAATTCTATTTATTTAATGTTAACGGAATTTAATTTTTTTACAATAATCACTGGATTCGCCCAAGTAAACATGTACAGTAGTTTGAATCATGGCCTGACAATTGGGGAGGTTGTTAGGGTGTGAGAGGGTTGGGACTTGGGAGGGATTGAAGGAAAAAGAAAGAACACTTACGATAGATAGCAATTGGGATTATGAGTACAGTTTGATACTTTAAGTCATGCTTTGGAAATGAAGTGCAGTATGCTTTACGATGAAAATAACAAAAGGTACTTGACCATAGTTATTAAACCAGGGCTGGCCGAACCGATTGGGCTGATGACCGAGCATTAGGCGAACTAGGTCTCTAGTTTGATTAGACAAGAAATTAATTCGATCAAATTCATTTGACCTGCTGGTTCAATTGTTATAATTGATCCTTTTATTTTATTTTGTTTTTACAATTGTAGATCTTTATTTTTGAAATAAAGCATACATATGCTTTTGACTTGGTACATTGGATTTTCATTTAAATATGCATGAGAATTTACTACTTGTTTAGTTTTTATTTGATAACTAATTATTATTTTTAATAAAATTGTTTACTTTTCTATTATACAATTAATCCTTTTAATTTTCAACTTCTCAATATTTGAGTAGTTAGAAAAATTATTTTTAAATAAAAATAGAACAATGAAAAAAATAATGTTATATATTTTTTAAAACAAGTGACACAATTTTATTTTATATTTGACTATATTATTTATTTATGTAAAAGTATAATAAAATGAAATTAAATCTTCTATTAATATCTATATATTCATTATATTATATAAACTGAAATTAAATCTTCTACGTACAATAATTAGTATTTAAAAACACTTTATTAGATACTTTATGTATATTAAAATTACTATTTTATATTTATAAATATTAAATTAATACCCACCGGTCAAATCCATGATCTATTTGGTCGAACCAATGACCCATTAATTTGGTTCCTCTGCCAAGTATCTTGTCAGACCGGGTTTAATAAGTATTCTAAACTTTATTACTTTAGCTTTTCAAAATCAACAAATGTTAGATTAGTTGATAAGTATGCATGGACCTCCTGAATAATCTATAGGTACTCTATAAGCAATATATAGTTTCAAGATTGTGTCCTAATCCCGTAATAATAATCAAAATCGAAATCACTCCTGCAAAGAAAACTTTGAACTCTTCAAGATTTCAAATTTCCATCTCTTGCACTAACTTTTCCGTCGCTATCTTACTACAGATGCGTGATTACAATCAAGTTGCATAAGGATTTTGATCAATTAGTCAGATCAGGTTACAAAACTATGTTACTAAAATAATTGTATTATATTCAAATTACATGCAAAGAACTTTAGATGAAATACCTACTAGTTAAATTAATTGATGATTTTATAGTGTAAAATTGTAAATTTTCAGTCCTGCCCAACTTTGAAAGGGTAGGTTATTCCTTTCATTCCTTAATATGGCAACTTTTGTTATATAATTTAATATCACTCCATGCATAGCACTAAACAATGCTTAGAACATACATAAATAAATAATTCGCAAAACATAGAAAAAAGAAAGAAAGAAGAAGAGTAATTGAGATAAAGAGAAAACCTATTATGCAAATAATATCTGATATTAGGGATGAGAGCAAAATATTTGTAATCAGAAGTTTCATGAGTGAGGGGACGCGAAGCAAAATATGAACCTAAAAAATACCTATAAACGAACTTATACTTTACATGAATCTCACTTTTAAAAGAAATTTATACCCTTTTACTTTTTTAATTTCACCAGCTCTTAAATATGAAATTAGTGGCAAATAAAGCAGAAGAGAACAATATGTTACTACCAATGTTTTGAATTTTGGATCAGGTAACGGTTCGGCAAAGTTCAGGAATCAATGAGTCCAATCGATTAGTCCAAGAGTCAAACCGATGATGTCATAATGATGATATAAATATATTTTAACGACACGTGAAACGAAACAAATAGAATACTTATGTACTTATAGTGATTTCAATTTTTCCCTAGATGTCCTATGTATTAAGGGATCAAATTTATAGTAACTAAGTTATAATGATTGACTCGTATGTTCGGTCAGCTTAACGTTTGTATAGCTAAAATGCATATTAATTAGTTTCTAATTCTATAAGATGATGAAGCTAGAATGAAAATTAATGATCTTTGTAAACATACAAAAACTGAGGTTGAAAATAAAAATAACAAAAAACTTTAGGTGTGTAATTATGATTGTCTAAAATAGTAAGAGGTCAAAGTATAATATAAGAAAAATTTTAAATGTAAAAGGGAATTGCTTATTAGCTCTTCTTCTCCGCCGTGAAAGCTTTGCATTTTCTTATGTCGCCATCATAAAGTTTCCACACTCCAGTTCGTTTGTTTGTCTTCTAGTCTTTCTTTAAAAGAAAAAAAAAATTTGTCTTCCAATCTAGGTGTCCATCATAGATTTCTTATCAAACAAATTAATGTCATGAAAGCTCCTTATTCTCTGCTTTCCCTTCTATTTCTTTGCTTCGCTGATGTTTCCTTGTTTCAATTGATGTTTTGGATCTTTAGATCTATCAATTTTCCTTCCTTCTCCTAGTTTTCTTTTAGGTGTAGACGAAGAAACTTCCCCATCGTTGATTTGTAAGAGTGGCAATGGGGTGGGGTTGGGGCGTGTGAAGGATCCCCCACCCCCACTCTGTTGTCAAATATCTCTCCCATCCCCAGCCCCCTGCTCCGCCTCCTCCTCGAAAGAAATCAATTTATCATATTTAACAATCTGCTCATCTACGGAATAATTTTATCATTCATTCTATTTCAAAATATTCAATAAAAACCTACTCAATTACTCAACTTTAGACCATTCAACGAGTTACAAATACTAATAACTAAATAAAATTAGCAACCTGTCAATACCATGAAAATGATATTAAAACATACGACTAAAATGTAATAGGACCAAGTTATAATTGTATGTTTACAATTATGTTACTAATTATATTATTAAATATAAAGAATTGGATTATAACTAAATTATTATATTGTGTGTCTATATGTATTATATATACATCTATAAACATGTATATATATATATATATATATATATATAAATTATTATGTTCGTTTGAAGTTGTTATCCGATATTTGATGAGCTAAAGGTAAAGAGCCAGTAGTGAGATCTTGAAGATTGGTGCAAATTCTCCATCTTAAGATGAATAATTTTACTAGTCGTTCAATGGTAAATAGATTATATGCCATCTCTTACCCAAAAATGTGGGTTTGGACATAGAATTTGAGTGAAATAGTAGTTTAAATAAGAACTATGCAGTTGTGAATAGGTTTAATGCTACCTATGACGGTCCCACCTCTTTCTAGGGTATACCCTAAAAGTTGGCAGATCGTCTGCTTAACTCTCGCCAAAACTCATTAATTTTCACATTAATTTCAGAGATAACATTTGATGAAATCTCATTAATCTTACGCATCAGAATTCTTCTGAAATATATATAAAAGGTGACAGTTTCTATCAGGCAACATGCAGAAACGTTTACCAAATTTTTCCAGCTTTGATGATCCCTTTCTTGGCTCTAACTCCTTTGAAAACATTGCTAACTGGAAATGGAAGGAAAACTTAGTAAATTGCCTCCTGTTCCTTGCGGTTTTAAGTCGAAACAATTCTGGTTTCTCTCCCTCGATGTGGAGCTAGAGTTTTTCTTGATTCTTGGCCGACATTTGCGGGTGGAGAAGGGAAGAAAGCTTTCTGTTGTTTATCTCTCGGTGTTAACAAGCAGAGGAATAGGTAGTTGGTTCCTTTTCTTCCTTGTTTTCTCTCGGGTCTTATTGATTAAGAATGACAAGATTGTTTCTTTTCGGTGGCTAGTGGCAGACAAGAACAAATAAGGTTAGTTTCTCTCGATTCCACATAGAAAGCAATAGGAGGTACTAGTAGATTGTATACCATTCTATTATAATAATAATAATAAGTACTAGTAGTTTCCGTCCCCAGCCACCCTGCTCCGCCTCCGCCTCCGCCTCCGCCTCGGAAGAAATCAATTTATCATATTTAACCATCTATTAATCTACGGAACCATTTTATCACTAATTTTATTTTAAAATATTCAATAAAGACCTGCTCAATTACTCAACTTTGGACCATTCAATGAGTTACAAATACCAATAACTAAAGAAGATTAACAACATGTTAATACCATGAACATGACATTAAAACATACGACTGAGATGTAATAGGACCAAGTTATAATTGTATGTTTACAATTATGTTACCAATTATATTATTAAATATAAAGAATTGGATTAAAACTAAATTAGTATATTGTGTGTATATATGTATTATATATACATCTATAAATATATATATATATATATATATAGATTTTTTTTTTGCATATGTGGGGCGGAGCGGGTGTATGTTGCTCTGTCCCCTCCTCGCTTTAGGGCAAGGGGAAATTTTCTCCCCCTGCCTCGCCTCATTTCTACTCCCGCGGGCACCCGCCTCTGTTGCCACCCTTATTGATTTGTTTGCAATTTGGGAGAGCGAAAGATTTTTTTTTTACTGGGACAAAAAGTGCAAAAGCTTAAGAAGTTAAGATTCGAGTTTCCAAATTCTATTTTCCAGTTCAACCTTGAATGAACCCGAATTTTTATCAGCTTTGATAGGGTCTCTGGTAATCGATTTTTTATAGCAACTCGGATTAGACACTTGTCCGATTCTCGGTTCAATCGATCGGATCGAACGATCTGGACTGAGTTTAAAAACACATGTTACCATGTATAAAGTTTGAGTAAGCTTATAGTCTTAAAATTTCTATCATCTTTTAAAATCTCTCTTTTGCCCTTACAAGCAAGGGCAAAATGGACCAACAATATAAAATTTTCCACTTTTCTAACTTTTATTAGAGTTTTTAGTTTTTTTAAAAGAGGAATTTCAAATTATGTTAGTTAACCACAAATAACAGATAACTTCTAAACAACTACCCATCTGTACATTTTTATCTTCATAAACTTATTTATCAAATTACTTTCCAAAGTGTAATACCAATTTCCGTAAAATTAATTTTATAAATAACTAGATATTTTTTTATTGAATTACAATTTTATTTGGAGAGTATCCAAGAAGCAATTCTGTTGGAATAAGTGCAATGTTAATATCCAATTTGATTAGCACCAAACTCATATTCAACTACTGGAACTCTCTAAAATGATTTTAGAAAAAATGGGAAGTTAAAGTTTTTGCATCTAACCGGTCATTTTCTTTCAAAATCCTATTTTGCAGGACACAAAATGTAGGAAAATGAAAGAAAGTACAAGATAATTTTCAGGAAAACCAGACATATATTAGAAAGATTAACTTTCCTTCATTTTCCACAATTTGTCTAGCAAACAAACAGCAATATCCACTCCTGGGTATATCTAAAGTTCAAGGAGGTTGTTCTTCTCAGGGTGGTATATTTAAAATTTACAAATAAGGTTCGGGTTAAATCTGGAGATTGATTTATGCCTAAACAACTATTAATGGTTTACAGATGTCTTTTAGCTCTCAAAGTTACAATATTTGATCTTAATATTTCACTATCACTTATATGATTACCTCCTTTGATGATATATTTACAGCTACTACTCCAACCTTCATCAAATTCATGTCGGTTATGCAATACTCTACAATGGTTAAAAGACAAAAGACTTATGAGAATGAAGTTCATCATGTGGAATTACTTGAAGGAATCGAAGATACCTGCGGAGGAATTGTAGTGGACATGATTAAGCCAATGGAACCTGGCAACTTTATCATTGCGCTTAGAGCTTCAATATCACAATGGAAGGAACAGGTAATCAATTTCTTTGATGAACAACAACCTCTTATTTCCTTCTGAAATGTTCTTTAGTTGGCACGATTTCTAAATGTCCTTTTCAATGGAGTAACCACCCTTCAATCTAAACAGTTCTGAGAGTTTGTTTACCGTTCCTGCCAACTTTTCAGGCTGAAATTGGACTAATAGCCTTTATTTTCCCCGTATCAAAAATTTTATTGTTGGACTTACTCCCATGGGATATTTTGGAGGTTGGAAGTCATATTATTCGGAGAAATATTAGGTACACTGCATGTGCCACGTAGAAATACACTAATACCAATCAAAAGGCACAAAATATTATTGAGAGCTTTTACTTATCTGAGGTCTATCGAACAAGGATTGAAAAATGATCCACTACCATTAATTGACAATGAGTGATAAACACTAGTGCATCACGTGGTGCACATAGTTCACCTAACATATTCTCCACATTTTTCCACACTATTATAGTGATTAGTTTTTAACTTTTTACCCAAACTATTTTCTGATGGACAGCTAGTAATTGTTGATGATGAGTGATTAATACTAGTGCACCACGTGGTGTACATGGTCCACCCAACACATTCTTTACATTTTTCTGAACTGCTGTAGTGATTATTATTTAACTTTTACCCATACTAGTTTCCAATGGACAACTAGCAATTGTGAGCGCAGATTATACTTCAGTTCATTTGGCTGCACTACATCAGTATATTGTTTTATATATGAGTTTATAATCCCTTCAAAAATGGATTTACTGTCAAAGATATCCGTTCTAAGACAGTTTTCAGCCAGCATTTTTTGTAATTTACTTATGCTGACATTTTGATCAAAGCTTTATTCTTATGCATCTTCACGATCTGCAAGAGGACAATGGTTTCCACTGGCTATTTGCTCATAGCTTCCTTATTTTTAGTCAAGTAAACTTTGACTAACTTAACTCTTTTCTATCTCTGGATTGTCCTTCAAACGTAGTAGGGTTGTCATTTTATATGTATTGGGAGAAAGAGGAAAAAACAATGGCATTTATTTTAGTTAATGTCCCTTTCACATTCTTTGTGTTGTTTCTGAGCCCAAGATGCTGTTCCCTGTCAAAAGTGTCACCCTAATGTCTTCTGTTGTTTCACATTTTTTGATTCATTTCCTAAATATATGTTGCTCAACTTGTTGAGTGTCTTTCTATTCAAAGTGAAGTATCGCTTAATTTCAACAGGGAAGGAAGGCTATTTGGATCAAACTGCCTATCATGCTTGTCAATCTTGTTGAACCTGCCGTTAAGGTGACAATATATCCTTACCTACCAGAAACTTTCTTTAGTTTGCGAATTGTGAGGAAGCATGATTGTTTTTGCGGACATGAAAAAAATGAACCGTAGTCTGGAACACTGGAACATATATTGGAGTTGTTTACCATGACCAGGATAATGAGAACACTTGAGACTGATAAAAACAGCGATTCCAATGGAGATGAAACTGTTCTATAATCTGCATCTTAGCATTTATTTGTAGAAGGAAATTCAATCCAAAAACAATCATGTCCCATAAGTTAATTACAATCTGTAATGTTATTATATTCTGCCAGAAGTTATCTTAAGATAACATGACAGAAACGCCAATGGATTTTGAACCTAAAAGCCCAAGTAGAGTGAAGGTGAGTAAGAATAAAGTTTCATTAAGTGAAGACTATAAATAATAGAAGTAAGGTAATGTAGCTCTCATCAAGTGAAGTAATATAATAAAAGGTAATCTAGCAGGTTCGAAATAAATCTGTGTGATTTATTGTGCTTTATCGCAAAGCAAGGAATTTGTAATCAGTTCTCTTGATACTAAAAATGAATAATAGACAAGATGCTTCTTCCTAGAAAATTACACTGCATTCTCTTTCCTTTCCCCCTTTCTGTTCTTCCCCAGATCTTCCTGCAGGTTCCGTACCATTCCTGTTCTGATATATTATCTCCCATTTAAGTGCTTTTCTTTCTTTCAGTCTGTTATTTCCCCTCTTCTTTACATTAGGGACGGATCATCTGTGCCTGTAGGTTGACTAGATCCTAACATCTCAAAAGATAGGAAAGAAGAAATGTTATTCAGTTGAACATGTTTATGTCTTTTTTCAATGAAGTGGTTGGACTAAAGCCTCTCCAAGAAATTAGGTTATTGTTTTCCAGGCTTGATTATCCATTGGGGAAGGAATATATCAAACCTAAATTAACCACATTATTCTTCTTTTGTTCACTGTTGATTTTGCCTTTAGAAGAATGTCTGCATTATATTCTGCTACTTCATATGATGCAGGAAGGATTTCAGTACCATCATGCTGAGCCAGGATATTTGATGCTTGTAAATTGGCTTCCAGTCAGTGCTCCTAGGCTGCCTGTAAATGCCTCTCACCGAGTTGGAATTGGTGCTTTGGTAGTGAATCATGATCAAGAGGTTTTGTTTTTTCCTCATTAATCTTACATTTCACTGGTGTTTCTTTATATTTTTATCTTGTTGGTATGAGTTAAGTGTATAATTCACCTTTTGTCTATTAAAATAGGTCCTAGTTGTCCAAGAAAAGAAGGGAAAATTAAAAAATAATGGAGTTTGGAAGCTGCCAACTGGTGTAGTAAATGAGGTGCAGTATGTTTCTATATCTTTGATTGACTCTAGAACAGTTGGTTTAAGCACAAGTATAGATACTTGTCTCTGTGCGTTGACAGGGTGAGGATATTTCAGCAGCTGCTATTAGAGAAGTAAAAGAGGAGACAGGAGTAAGTCGTCAATTGTGACTTGTGAGGTTCATGCAACAAAATAAGTACCGTGTTTAACATTTGCCAACAGATCTCAGGAACAATTTTGATTTCTGTTTCAGATTGAAACAAGATTCTTGGAAGTCCTTGCCTTCAGGTAAGTCTGATTTGCTTGCCAATATTTTGGATGGAATATGGTAAACCAAGCATTCTGTTCCAAGGAGTTGCATAATTCAGAAAGGCCGCAAAGAGTTCGTTTCTTTTTCCTTCTTTTGTTACTTCTTGGAAATTCTGAAAGCTACAATTTATGTATAACTACAGGCAAAGCCACAAGGCATTCTTTGAAAAGTCAGATTTGTTTTTTGTTTGCAAAATGCAACCACTCTCTTTTGATGTGCAGAAGCAAGATTCTGAGATTGAGGCAGCAAAGGTGAATTCTATAGTTGAAATGAATCTTATGTTGCTTTCTTTTTTATAGACTGCACCACAAATCCCTAAACAGATGAGCGTGAAAATCATCTTTTAATGATCATTGGTCTATATTATTTCTTCACTAAGGGTCTATTTGGTTGGAAGTAAAATGTTTTCCTTGGGAAAATATTTTCCGTGGAAGTAATTTTCCATGAAAATCATTTCCCTTCCATCATTTTCAGGTGTTTGGTTAGCTTATTGAAAATATTTTCTTACTTCATTTTTCTGGTGTTTGTTTAACTTTTGAAATATTTTCACTTTTATCTCTATCTTTACTTTCTACACATTATAACTACATACTTCTTCCTATGCAAGAAAATTTATCTCATTGTTTAACTTTAAAAAATCTTGGAGAAATGTATATATGAATAAAAAAATCTCCTTAAGCAATAAACAAATTGCTGGTCATTTAGTGTCAAATATCAATCACATGCAATGCTTATTGTGACATATATCTTGCACTCTCACTGCTGAAAGTTTCTCTAGAAAAGAATGTCCCTATTATACATAATTAATTACTAGCATAGGATGAGCAGGACGAGGTTTTTTTCTTTTATTTTGAATATACTAGGTGGAGGGTTGGGTTGGGTTGGGTGGTACAGGGGAGGGAGTGTAAGGAAGAGGTCTTGGGTTCCAGTTCTCCTGTTTACACTAAAAAAAAAAAAAAAAAAAAAACATACTACAAGATGTTTTCAGTAAATTTGGAACATGCTACGGCGGGATGCATACATTTCGAAAAACAACTTCAGTAAGTTTGGAAGGGAAGTTGTTTTCCATAAGATGAGTGAAAATATTTTACATAGGAAAATGTTTTCAGTAACTTTTGTGCAACCAAACACGGGAAATTAGGAAAATATTTTTCTGGAAAACATTTTCACCTGAAACAAACGGACCTAAGTGGAAAAGTTTGAGTCCTTCCTGTTATAATTCATTTGTGGACCTGATGCAGCACTAGTTTGCAGTCAAAGAAAGGTATTATAAATGGTTATGCTGAAAATCCTAAGCATTGAGCTAGAAACATTAATTTTCTCTCTTCCCACAAAACATTGTCATCATGTGTTTGGGTTGTCGAGATACCTCACAATACTTTTGATCAACAAAGGCCCTTTACCTCGATCTATGAGACATTAGACGCTTCATTGCCACTGGTATGACAAGTTATTCTGAATAGATAGCAGAAACAAACACTCTTAAGAAATTTTGCCCAAATGGATAGCTTGAAGCCAAAGGTTTAATCAAGTTTTGTCACTTGTTTTTGTGAATTATTGAAAGAGCTAAAGGAGGTTGATCTCTTGATGGGAAGTACTAGATTTTAGGCCATCAGAATGAAGCTTGAAAAAATGTAGAATCATAGCAGGCATCAGGATTCATAAAATAAAAAGCTTGCATTGCTTGGAATAGCTGTTGTTGTTAGAATCTCAGAAGTTTATCGAAGCTTTGAGCTGAAACAAGAGAAGTTAAGTCTTAGCTCAGAATTTCCTATCTTAGAACCAAGTGTTACATGTTATAATTCATATCTAGATCCCAAAAGTACTAATTACTAATTACTACCTCATTAATCTGAAACTTATTAGTGAAGACGTTTTACATTTGCTCATTCGATGTTCAGCACATTGCATCGAACCACGTGGATCCTTTACATAATCCTGACTTTGCTTATCAATGTTTGCTGCAGTGGATGCCATTGGAAGAGTATGCAGCTCAACCTTTCGTGCAAAACAACGAGAGTTTCAATCTCGTCTCCAAAATATGCTTGGCAAAGGAAAATGATCGGTACACTGGCTTTTCTCCTCTACCAACAATTACGGCATTTTCTGCTAAGGAGATTTATTTGTACTTCAACCATCAAAACTTAAGTAAAATTATTGTGCCGACAAGGTGATAATCAGACAAGCATAAACTCTCTAGCCCCTATCTGATTTTATGATTGACTTCTGGAGGAGGCATATCCATGATTATTTGATTTAAGCAGTGTTTTCTGCCTTTTGCCTGTCACTAGTTAAAGTGGGATGTCACGCGCTGCCCGAGTCTCGTTAATTTGGAATATTTAGTTTCAATGAGGAGTTGCACACTGGTGCATGGGAAGCTCCACGTAGTGCAAGTTTTGAAAGACCACAGTTAAACATCCTTCCTCGTATGCATTTGTCTAGGAGGATATTGCTGGCCATAAAATGAATAATTGCATTGCATCCACCATTGAGGTAATCTGTGAGACAATTAAAACCAATTGCGGAAGCAATGGATACACATTGCACGGTAGCAATCAGACGAAACTTTTTGATGCATGGCCACATTCGTCTCGACTCTTCCATATCATTATGGTTCGCCATCTCAGCCGAGTCCACGATGGCTCGGCCGAAACATAACTGAAACAGGGACCAGTACGATATCGATTCCTGAATCGCAGATTTAGCTATATTCGAGATGACTCATAATAACTTAGCCGATATCGGATGAGTTGTACCGATTTTGGTGTGTATCGTTGAGAAATCAGCAAGTCGGACTGAGTTGCATCGGAAATGGAACCAAAAAAGTTTTTGGCTGTAGAGGGACAAAAGCTGCAGCTAACAGGGAGATGAAGTAATGAGAGGAGTAGTTATATTGTGAGAGTTAATGTGGGTGTGTGTGAGAGAGAGTAAAAAAAGAATAAAAAGGGAAGAGACCACCAGCCTTTGTGGTGGTTGGTGGTGGTTATGGAGGAAACAAATAGAAGCAACAGCAATGGTAGTAGTATGAGGAGTGACGTTGAGGAAGAAGAAAAGAAAAGAAAAAAAGTTATAAGTTGCTCCTTAATTTTTTAAAATTATGAATCTGCCCCAAAAGTTCCTTAAACTATATTACAACATAGGTATATTTTTTATGATCACTTTTGCCCACTATCAATTTCATCCTTACTAACTAGATTCATTTTAAGCTCTACATTTGGTGTTTTATTTAATACTAATTTGTTAATGAAAATTGGGGCACAAAGTACTTTTACTACTATAATTATTACTTTTAATGCTACAAGGCCATGGCTACAGTAGCATCACTTTATCTCAATATTAGTCTGTACATATATGATAATATGATATTCATCAAATCTAATTAGATAATTGTGCTTGCTATGTTATTTTCTATTTTTAGTAATTTTGTCAGAATTTTTTAAAACTTTTATATGCTATAATGTGCATATCATATAACCAATATACCGTAATGAATGTGGAATAACCGCGACCACGCCGCAATCGCGACCCGCGATGGCAAACCATGATATCAAGATTGATAAATCAAGTACCTTTTTGAAGCTGGTTGTTGTCAATGTTATCAAAGGCATGATTCTCTTCCATTGCATCATCCACTTCTACCAGGTGTTGATGAAGTTGCTGCAATGACAGTAATATAGTGGCTGAGATGAAAAAACTACAGTTAAGGAAAAGAACAACAGACCATAAGGCGTAGTTGTTTTCTAATATTCTTGGTCTCCCATTTGTGTAACTTGATAATTCCTTGATCTAGTCTGCCTGTGATACTCCATCACCAAATCGGCAAGGTATTGGCTGTGTTACTACAATACATTATCATCTCGAACTCACAAGGCCAAGTAACGCATCTTTCACCCTTTATTTTCCTTCTCTATAGTTTTCAAAAAATGAGGAGCCTTCAAAATATAGTCAGTATCACAATAAACACACCAAAAAATCCAATATGAGATTGCAACAAAAGCTCACAATAGTATCAATCTATACACCTAAGCACCGTCGATTGCATGGTTGGTCATCAGTGTAGATCACTGGTTTTATTACCAAACTGTTCTCAGTTTCCTATTTGTTTCTAACATATTACTGCCCACTATCTTGGCAAATTTTAGCAAAATAAAAATGATTTATATGTAAGTATATGGAAAAGATTCAGATAACTTGGAAGCACAAAGAGAGTCTGGAGTGGTTGTAAACTAACTTCATTTGAAGGCAGGCTCCACCTTTTGCCGTAGGAATTTCAGCAGCCATTGAATTTCAAAACTCAAAGGTTCACATGTTAAGCTAATTGTTTCAATTTTTTGCACCAAGATCCATCTTCAACATTCAACTTTATTAAATCACACACGAACATGGCAGGTACTTTTATCCGAATTTCTAAAGCAAACGCAGAAAACCAAAGCAGCTCTAGTCACATACAACCTCTACTCTAAGCAAAAACGTGAGATTGAAAAATGAACAAAACTGGGGAAAAAATCTGAAGAAATCACATTTTGCACAGTGAAACGTAAACCGATAAGAATGCACACCCTTAGCAATATTAGCATGAAAATAACCTTCAAAACTTCGAAACTGTAAGTTGTTTAAACATGTCTCGAGAACCCCAATTTCCTACCCACCATAAAATTTCCAAGAAAAAAAAATCTCAATTTCCTCAAGCATGAAGTGGCGTTTAATTCTAAGACCGCGCATGGCAAGCAGGACAAGAACTTACGACGCATGAACTCTAACAGCCATTCTATTGTTACTTCCAAAATCAGGACTGTAATATGTATATCTGCATTCCATACCCCCAAGCTTGCAAAAAATTTACTCTCACATGCAAAACAAATACCACCATCAATCAAAAGGAATGGTTAACAAGACAAATTGTTCTGTGAGGCAGAACAAAGCAATATAGTACATATTCCAACAAGAACCCAAAATGCTCATTAAAAAATCAATTTGGTTCTTAACTGAAAATGGTCATTACTCCCACATGCAAAACAGATATCATCAATCAAAAGGAATGATTAACAAGACGAATTGGTCTGTGAGGCAGAACAAAGCAATAGAGTACATATTCCACCAAGAACTGAAAATGGTCATTAAAAAATCAAATTGATTCTTAGCAGGGTAACAAAAGTTTAATTAATATGTAAAGTTTACCTGAGCAGCTTTTGGTGCATTTCTAGGCATTCACAGGTAGTATGGAACTGAGATGAAAATGAAGCTTGTAGACCTCATGCATTAGTAGTTTTTTGCCTCATTTCCCTTGCACTTCAGTTATCTAGTTATCTGATACACATTAGACAAGACCAACATCGAAAACACTGGATTAATACAAATTAAAACAAAAAAAAAGTCATAATAAAATTTCGCGAAGTAGAGTAATTAGTTGAAATTTACAAGTCCAATTGAAACAGCAAGCGGCGAGTCGCTCTTCTGGACATGGACTCTACGGTGGCCACGCCTCACGTAGAGCGTGTGGGTCTTATTTCTTCTCTTACCAAAGCTCGCTTTTCGCTTATCCCTTGCTGGTTATTGTTAAATTCATGAGTAAAAAATTATGTTTTACGTTAATTTAAGAGAGAAGAAAGAGTAGTTAATATGTAAGGGTTTGAGATTTAATAATTTAAGTTTTTGAGTCAAAGTTGGATTTTTGACTTATATATTGAGCTATTTGATGGATTCTCTCGAGGCGTTTCTCCCTAATAAGTGGTATCAGATTTCAAGTTGTGACTCTGGGCTATTTAAGGAGTTTGGTTGGTGTTGAACCAGTTGTGCTATGGGTTTGGCAGGGGATTCGGTTGGTGTTAGACCAAGAAGCTAAGGGTTGACAAGAGTTCAGAATCCAGTTTGGATGTTAAACAAGCTATTCATGGGCAAGTGAATTAAGCTTGTATACTAGGATTTAACGTGAGGTTTAATGTGAGAGGTTATTCATGAAGGGAGAAATCTGTTAGATTCATGAGTAAAGAATTATACATCACATTAATCCGAGAGATGCAAGGGGAGATCTATTAAATTCATGAGTAAAGGATTATACCGTATATTAATTCGAGAGATAGAGAACACTTCATATGTAAGTAAGGATCTAAAATATGATAGTTTAATCTTTTTTATCAAAGTTGGGTTCGTAACTTACCTATGACCTGAAACCTAATAACTTAACTTATTGGATCAAAATTGAGTTCTTGATTTACATATTAAATTCTTTGATAGGCTCTCTGAAGGCGTCTGTCCCTAATAATTATGATATGCAGGATCCCAGGAGCATACTCTGGTTTTCTAAGAAGAAATATAGATAGCACATACCTGAGGTTGAAGGATTTCTAAAGTGGTTGAGATTGAGAAGATGAGAATCAAAAAGAGGTTGAGGAGGAGGCAGCGGTGTTAGTAGATTCATTCAGTAGAGAGAGAGAAATGTGAGTTGCAGCGGCAGAGAACCTCCATAAGCCCCTCTGGCGGTCGATCGGTGCGGTGGAAAGGGGTGAGGTGAGAGGAGAGAGGAGTAAAAGGACGCAAAATTCAACCCTGTTAATAAGTAAAAATACACAGGAACGGTATAATAGGCATGTAAGGGTACTACGGGTATCCATGTGCAACATTTTTGAGCATAGCACACAATTTCTTCAACACAATAAATAAATGTGAAATTACAGGGAATAGACAACTACTGAAGGTGTGCACAGGGACCAGATTTACTCTTCATAACTCCAACTCCAACGCCCCTTTTTCCTTTTGTTGGGAATTGGGATATGCAGCAATCAAAGAAGGATCTCTTGCTGAAGATGATTAATTCCGATTTACTTTTATTTGTTTCAGTAAAAAGTCTAGAATATGTCTAAAAACTACAGATGTAGAAACATCTGGAGACCATATACAGTGGCTAATGCATATCATTACTTTGTTTGGCTGTCCCGTTTTACCGATCCATGCAAATAAGTCAAATTGCTTATGTCATTTCCATGCCACATTGCAACATTGCAAGCTGTGTGTCATGATTTCTGTTTATGTGGCGTTTGAGGCTAAATTTTGGGCCAAAATGATGAAATGTGCATATATATCAACTTCCCAAGTTAAAATCAGGATATCTCTTTCTAAGTCCTAAACAACAAATTTATGCTGCTGCATTCAACATTTCAGTGTGAGAACCAGGATGTCTTCGGCAAAGCTCATGTTCCTGCTAGCATTGTCGGTGTTCGTGCAAATATTATGCGCTGAAAAAACACAAGATACTTACAGTGATGGCTTAGCTCCACCAAATGCATGTGCAAATTGTACCCTCTGCCAGTATCCCTGCAACGCTCAACCTCCTCCTCCATCAGGGTACGAATCGTATGGTGCTCCACCACCTCCTCTTCCTCCTGCTCAGGTCAATTGCCCACCATCAGCTCCTGTGCAGTGCTGCCAATATTCGCCTCCAGCGCCTTTCTCTTATTATCCATATAACAATTATACTGGTTCATCATGCTTGCCGATCAAGCCCTCTACTTCAACATGGTTTTCAGCTATTTTCTTCTTCTCAATAATCATGCTGGATTTTGAAGTTTGAAGGTTCGTCGTGGCTAGGAAAGTCTAAAGGTCAATATTTTCTTCCACTGTAAAGAAAGAAGGAAAAAAGAATGTTGATGTTCCGTAGAATAATATCTAGATTTTGAACTGCATTTGGCTGGTTTGATGTAAGATCATTTCCTTTGAAATTGTTCTGCACCTCTTGCCTTTATTGGCTAATCTGTATCAGAATTTGCAACTTGTAATGATATTGTTGATTACTTGCCTTGTGGATAGATTCTTCTGTTTTTATACACGCATCTAAGTCATCTCGAAGAATGAACATAAAAGGAAGTCCACAAGAGTGCTTTCAATCAATTTAAGTAAGCTGAATCTGCATACTAGCTCCATAAAAAAGATTTTTACATTCTTGTTTGATTTCATTCCTTGATTTCACAGATCTTAAATGCAAATCCATAGATCTGCACTATAATTGTTCTAGCCCGTATGACCTCAATTTGTGAAGTAGCAGAGGCAGCCAGGAAAAGAATGAATGGCTTGATTGAGAACAACAGAAACTGATGGGTATTTTGAAAGTTTTAAAAAAGAAATGGTGTCATGTAGAGCTTATGGATTGCTGTAAGGGATAATTTTAGAAACCTCAGGTTTCTAACAATATCATCTGGCACCTTTAAAGTTTCAAAAATTTTACTTAAACTTTCTTATTTTTAAAATTTTGTAACATTTTAAACCCAATTCATTATGTACTATTAAAATATTCATTTTAAAAAAGAGAACAGTTTCTTTCCAAAATTGCCCTTTGATTTCCTAACCATTACAAAATAAAAGGTATATTAATCAAAAGTTAAAAACAAAGATAAAAGTATGAAAAAAAAGGTATGAAGATGTAAATACAAAAAAATATTTATTTAAAATGTTTTTAAACTAGAAAAATAATTTTTTTGTTTTTTTTATGCATATCGATGGCTTGTAAATTACAAAAAGTAAAGTGCTTAAAATTAAATTTATAAATTATTTGAGATGGGTTAAAAAATTAATTTGAACTGCTCGTAAGATGCAGAAAAAAGTTATCACATATATAGTATTATGGATGAATTTTATGTGTTTTGTAAATTATTCATAAGTTGTAAAATTTTAACATTCTTTGTTCAAATTATAAAATAAATTTTCTTAAAGGATCTCCAAATTTAATAAAAATTTATAATTTTCCATTAAAGAAGCAAATTGGTAAATTTTCAAATGCAAAGAGATTTCAAATTAGTCAGTCATAACAATTAAGGGAACACAAAAAAAGGACAACTTTGGAATGAAATTATCGATAGATTCTATACACTCCAAATATGAGTTTTTTAGTATTACATTTTGAATTGGGTTGATAATGTTATAAAAGTTTAAAAATAAAGGAGGCAAATGATATTTTTGAAGCTTCAAAAGTGCTAGGTGATATTGCTAGAAACTTGAAGGGAGGTTTCTAAAATTATCCACCTTGTTGTAAATCTGTCTATTTAGCTTTTAGCCAGTAAATTTGGTACTTTGAAAAGCTGTATTACCTATAATCTTCCTCTCCATCTGTCAATATATATATATATATATATATAAACTTCCTCTCCATATTTAGTCACCATTCAAGAAAAATACTTGTGAAGCAAATTATTAAAGTCATCCATTTCTTTTCTTTCACCACAAACTTTTTTTTTTTTTATTTTCCTGACCAACAGGCAATAATCCCCGTTGGTTGTAATTTCTACACAGATCCCCCATATGCTTTGGAGTAAAGTGATAATGAAGTGGAAATCCCATCCAAAACTGTTTTCATCAAGTGACCTGCATGCCCAAATGGAATGATATGTAAGTAATCGCATTAGCCCTTATGTAATTGTATGGTTGACTTTTGAGATGCATAGTGCAGAGGGAACTTTTTGGAGGATGACAACTATTGAAATGTTTGCGTTTAAACGCATTTAAAAATGAAATTCGAGTGATTTCGAATTTGTCGATTCACGCACTCTAAATTTTTTTCTTTTTATAAATCGTAACATTGAGATAATAAAGTTCCTTTCCAACAAGCGCGACAATGAAAACACAAAAACACTTTAATTATTATTATATTAATCTTAGATTAATAATTATGCAAACAACTCAAAGCAATAACGAGCCGCCAACATCATCTCAATCATCCAAAATTTTCATCAATATTTTGAGACCCTCTGGATACACTCTTCTTGGTTTGAGTTTTGCTTAACCTATTGGGTATTTCATTTAATCAAGTGCCCAGAACAAACTAAAAATGGATGCCTGTGATATATATACATATATATATATATATATATATATATATATATATATATATATTGTGACAGCCCTACCTTCCCATAAGGCGTACTAAAGAGATTAGCGGACTGCCTGTCTAACTTTCGTCAGGACTACTAAGACGGTTATACACAACTCAAAATGTGCCGGAATACAGTAGCGCGCGTAAACAAAGCAAAAATCATGAAACAAAAAAAAATGAAAATCGAGATGGAAAGTGAATAGCGCCTGCCACGTCACCATCTGACCGGGACCCAATCGAATACAAGTAACTTCATATAATCCTTGAAATGGACATATACAAACCAAACATAACACATGAACATGAGTACACGCTTTTATAAACCACATTCGTATTTTACAAATCAAAAGGGAACATTTGAATCCAAGTACAATTAGGGTTTCCAACTATTGAGGAGCTATACAAAATATCTAAACTAGCTCAACTCATGCTTCAAAATCACAATTCCAAAAGTGGTTCCCTGTAAGGAAAATAAGGATAACGGAACGGGGTGAGTTCTAAGCTCAATGAGGTACCAAAAGTATAATAGTGGAAATCATGAGAAAACACTTTTAGGGCACATATATACATCAAGTAAGAGAAATAGACGAACACCACAATTTAAAGGATACAGGTGGCCCTCAGGAGCCAAATCTCCGTTGCAATACTTGATCCAGCCTCGTTGACTTTCCGTCAACGTTTAATAACACACTCATGTCTGTAAACCCCTCTTATGCCAAAATCCCGTTCACCAAACATACCCCTTACTGGGCTCGAACGCCGAACAGGAACAGTAATGGTAATATTCGAGTATACCGGAATCAAGAGTCTCAATACCCAAAGATTCCCCAGGAACAGGTACCCATGGATTGTCAATTACCTCGACCAAGCCCTTGCTGGTTCGATTTAATTAACTCCCCATGAGGTTGAGCTCAAGTTTAACAGGAAGATCGTTGGAACCACTTCCAAACGATCTCATAACAAGCGCAAGTAACAAGTTCAAGTACATAACAAATACAAGTAATAGATTCTAGTTCATTCAGTACAGGCAAGAGAACGAGTGTGATAAAGTACACCCTCGTCTCATTCGGAATAACAGAGTTCATAGTTATCCATGTCACATATTTCAAGTATAGATGAACCAATTAAACAACAATTCAAGGGAGTGTTACACTCACCTATTAAGGCGAAATAACGTCCAGAATATCTTTCCGGGTAACACTCTCAATCACCGATGAACCCTTTACAACTCAAGAAAGATGGCAACTTAGCACCTCCACTTCTAAAACCACTCCACCACCTTCTTCAATCCTACCTAGCAATAGGTTTTTATGGAGGAATTTGAAGTTTAAATGGTTGGATCAAGATATTAAGCAAGAGAATAGAAGGCAAAAGTTGAGGAATTTTCTCCCTTTTCTCTCTATGTTGTTCGGCCAAGAGAAAGAAAAATGAAGATGAAATTGGTCAAAATTCATGTTTAGTAAAGGTGAAAGAAATTAGTCAAAATCCACCCTCCAATCAAAACACGCCACCTAGCACCTTTTATGTTTAACACTTATCCTTTTGTCTCTCCTAACAAATTAATCTAGCTAACCTCCAATTATCACCTAACACCTAGTCAATTAATCCCTTAATGCAAAACTGAACCTAATTGACCGAATTAACCGCATTTGACACACTAGCGGGTTCCACGTCCACTATACACTTCAAATATCTCATGAACTAATTTATACTAGAAAAATAATTTAAAAACTGTATTTACTTATAAAAATATCTCTAAAGTTAACATAATATCAAAAATGTAGAAAACGGGTACAAAGAAAGAAAATAAGGCCTAGAAATTCAGAAAATTTTCGGGTTCTCACATATATACATATAAAGCCCTAATTGATACAGAGTCAGACCAAAACTATATTCCTGAAAACCTTATTCCAATCCAACTTTTAGAGTTCCTTAGAATAACCAATAATCCTAAACTTGATAATGAATTCAAATTTCCAAATATACAAAACCAATTCTCAGATACCTCCTTTTTTAATGAGTATTTGACTAACATATCATCTTAGGAGCATCATTTCTCAATCAATTGGCTCCTTTCCAAATTATCTATAAAGGGATAATATCCCAACTTTTTAAACTAACTACTTCTTTATGCAGAAACATGGCAGGTGAAGGAAGTTCATCATCATACAATCCAGAAGAGAAAAACTGTCTCTTCGATGGATACTCTACTTGGGAACAAACCTCCCACGGAGAAATATCTAGCAATCAAACTAATGAATGCCAAACATCATCAAATCATAATCAAGTTAATTGGGAATGGACCCCTAAGGAATCATCCTCAAACTGGATACCTGAATTTATTTGTCTAAGAATAGAACCAATTCAAGAGATCTATTGCTCTTAATATATATATATATATATATATATATATATATATATATATATATATATATATATATATATATATATATATATATATTAAGAGCTTTCCAACTGTCCATAAGGAGGTTTTGGTAAAAACAGGTAGCTTGGACCAATTTAGGCCAAACTCCAAACCATATGGAGTTAATTGATGAGCACACCCCTAAACCCATGGGGTATACAGGTAATTTCCTCTGAATATATTGAATTATATGATCTAGTTGAGATTAGATTCTCTTTTTTTCTTTTTTTTGTACGCCTCATCTTTGTTAATTCTTTCAGGCACATTTTTTTCTTTACTTTAAAATTTGTGAACATTAAAGCTGTAGAGTGTAGAAGCACAGACTCATATGCTTTTCTCAAGAGCATATCTTGTCAGTACAGCGTAAGCAAAGACAATTTTCTACGGCCATGACGCAATGCGTAAAAAATCGAAGGGGCGCATTTTGGTTTGTACAGGCATGATTCATCCATCTTTTATATTAAAAAAAATATATTAAGGTGGGCAATTGCGTCGGAGGCAAAGTCTCTAGTACATGCTAGACTGCAATCCTTTTCTATTCACTATTTTTTATTTCTTATGAAGTGGGGAATGGAAGTGGGAGAGAGAGAAAAGAAGACAATGAAGTCATTATGAATGGAACCCTTGTTTGGAGGCAAGTAATCCGAGCATATCTATAATTCCACTCTAATACCACATTCTAAATCCTCGTAGATGCAAACTGTGTAATTTTTTTTTTTTTTGGGTTTTAGTTTTGAGGGTACATCCAAGATATAGAAGACATGATTGGGATGCAAAACAAAAGTAGGTCTGTTTGAATCTAATTCAGCACTTAAATTTAATGAAATTAGATCTTAACATGTTTAAATATGTTTGATAATAAAAAATTGAACATCTGAATTGATTAAGTAGCATTGAATTTTTCAAGTAAAACTTGCTCCCAAAAACATAAGTGATAAATTATTCACTTAATATGATGATATACATTTAAATGTATTAGATTCAGTACTTAACAATTTAATAATTTAATAAATTTAGATTTCAGATTTCAAATTTTAGTTTTTATATTTTGATTTTATCAAACGCATCCTAAGTTATTGTATACTTAAAACAAGTGTGATTGGACAAGAGTTCATTCGAATTTGACTCGTCAACTAATCAAATCAAATATGAACAATGTTTTCTACTTCTTAAATTGGGCTCAAACTTGAATTGAGTAGCATAAAATATTGAGCAAAGTGGCTACAATGGATCCTATCAGGAAATGGGACAAATTTATCCATAAATGATCTAAAAATTGTAAGGGTTAGAAAAAGAATTATGTTTATTTGAAGCAATTAACTTTTTCTACCAAAAAGGGGAAAAAAAATTCCAGATGCATAGGTAGTCTGTAACACTTTTATAATGTGTGTAGGACTAACTTTTTTAGACGCAATTGTGATCTACATAATTAATTGTAAAATGATTAATATCTTAATTATTATTATGTTAATATTATATTAATAATTATACAAACAACTCAAAGCAATAACAAGCCGCCAACATCATCTCAATCACCCAAATTTTTCATCAAGATTTTGAGACCCTCTGTATACAACATTCTTGGGCCGACTTTTGTTTTAACCTATTGGGTATTACATTTAATCAAGTGCCCAGAACAAACTAAAAATGGATGCCGTGATATATATCAAGAGCTTTCTATATCTCCGCACGGGAAAAAATGTTTTGAAGCCAAATGGAGAAAAAAAAAATTGAACATGGCATGTACCTGCATGTTTCCTGGAGCTGTGATTTTTAAGGGGCTTTATAGCGCCAATAAGGAGAATTTGGTAAACACAAGTTGTTTGGACCAATCTAGGCCAAACTCCACCAAAGCATATGGAGTTAATTGAATTCGTCAGGACACCTAAACCCATGGGGTATATAGGTAATTTTATATTGAATTATATGGCACTAGTTGAGATTAGATTCTCTTTATTTATTATGCCTCATTTTTGTTAATTCTTTCAAGGCAAATTTTTTCTTTACTTTAAAACTTGTGAACATTAAAGCTATAGACTCAAAACGGGACAAACTTTAATGCTTTTCTCAAGACCATGTATTGTCAGTACAGCATAACATAATTTACCGAGACTATGACGCAATGCATAAAAATCGAAGTGGTGCAATTTGATTTGTAGTGGCATGCTTCATCTCTCTTTTATTTTAAAAATAGAGTGAAGGTGGGCAATTACGTGGCATGCAAAGTCTCCCCACCCCCCCCCCCCCCGGCTTTTTTTATGACTCCAAGCTGGACTGCGATCCTTTTCTGTTCATTATATTTTATTGCTCAAGAAGTGGGGAATTGAAGAGAGAGGGAAACGGAAAGTAGGTAGAATGGAGCCATCACGAATGGAACCCTTGTTTGGAGGCAAGCAATCCGAGTACATCTCGTAATTCTACTCTAATACCACATTTTAAACTCTCGTAAATGCAAATTGCAATCAATTTAATTTTTTTTTTGGTTTTAGGTTTCAAGGTAATCCTTGATATAATCAATTAAGTTATTATATACTTAAAACGAGTTCAGTTCAAAAATTTTTATTTAAATTTGATTCGTTAATTAATCAAATCAAATATGAAAAGCGTTTTCAATTTTGTAAAATTTTAAATTCAGCTCAAACTTAGATCGAGCAGCATAAAATTTTGAGCAAAGTGGCTACAACGGATCATCTTAGGAAATGGGCTAAAAATTATAAGGATCAGAAATGAGAATTATTTTTATTTGAAACAATTAATTCCACCGAAAAGGGGAAAAATTCAAATGCATAGGTAGCCTTTTACAATTATTTGTCAATCATGCAGTGATCATTTTACTTTGAAAAAAAAAATAACATTGGGATAGTTCGTCGAATGAGTTGCTAATTGCAAACCAATATGGATCCAACCTTTCCCAGCAAAATTTGAGTTAGCAACCACCAACCTTAGATGCGGTTATGCGCCAGGATTTATCCGCCCCATTGCGGACCGGGTTTTGACATTGTCAAAGCTGTCCCAGTCCTTTGAACATAGGGGATGGCCGGATACCACCTATATTTTGGGGTGCATCCAAAGCTTACCATGTAAACTTTCGGTTTATGCTTTATATGATACTCGGTTTCGATGAGCATGACATCCCACGCCCACAGAAATACACAATCAACATCTGCTCTATTTTGGAAGAAGATATAAAAATTCTACAATTGATTATATATCATTTACATTTTCTTTTTTTTTTCAATAAAAATGATCATTTCATTCATAAAGTTTGTACTAATGGTAAATATACATTATCAAATATATCAAAGAAATAACAGATATTTACAATAAACTATGGACTTTTCAAGTCTTCTAACGGTCTAAAATTGTATTTCTAACATGTAAGGCTCTCAATAGTCATGCGGTCATTGTTTAAAATCTTCTTGACAGCATTACTTTGGACAAAGGGTTATGTCCATTATGAATCATAAGTCTTTTTTTTTTTTTTTTGATAACCCCCGTAAAAAATCATACGTCTTAAAGATGAAGAAATAAAATATTTTTATGATGTTTACGGAGATTTGTAGTCTTCTTGACAGCATTACTTTGGAGAAGGATTATGTCCGTTATGGATCATATGTCATTTTTTTTGGGAGCAAACCTTGTAGAAAATCATACATCTTAAACATGAAGAAATAAAATATTTTTTTATGATATTTAAGGAAACTTGTTAGTATATAAATAATCATATCTTATCAATATCACAAAAATCCATGAAGTCGGTGAAAAAATTCGGTGTGAAGCCAAGCAAATTTGATAATTTGGTATAATCAAGAATTTCACTTGCATACAGCAAAAAAATATACATTCCTACAAAATCACAATAGAGAATTCGAATCCTCTGCAATTGCAAGTGCAAATAACGACAATATTCAAGATCGGTCCAATTGTACTTGGGTTGATCTCAACACTTGGAAATGCAAATAGTAGCAAAGCCAGGATCTTTGTTCAGGAGTGCAATAATATTAGCTTAAATTCAAAATATATTGGTTTCTAGATTATTAGGACAATTATATATTCATTACAAAAGTACACCAATTTGTTCAATAATTGAAAAAAAGTTTCTACAAATTGTGATTTATCATTTGCCAAGTCATTCTAATGGTATAAAATGGTAAAGTAATTAAAATTATGTATAACAAATAATATTTAAATTCTATTATATACAATAAGTGAATAATTTATCTACAATCGAACTGTGAAATGAATATTTGATCCACTTATAATTCACGTGATTTAACATGAAGAAAAGTTCAATGTTAAGTGATAACATTTATTAGAAAGGAAAGAGATAGCATCCTATTATATACTTTAGTTCAAGGTACCATTGTGAAAATGTTGAGGGTAGTTGTGAAAAATTTCAATGCTTCTAGGGGACAATCTTAGGGTAAGTGAAATTACCATCAAACTTTAGGAGGGTAAGAGTGAGAGAATACAAATTTCTAAAGTTTTTACAAGTTAGTTTACAATTTCTAAAAAGTTGGCGAATGTAATTGTACCTGAGAAATTTACCAAATTGGTCTCTAACATTTCACAAAAAACTTTTTGAGTGCACAATATTTAAAATTAGCAAGAATCGTCCCTAACATATAAATTATGATCTATTTTGATCCTAATGCTCATATTCACCCATTTCTTTGACTGAAAATAACACGCTTCTCTCACGTGAGTATATTTTTAAGGCAAAACCGAAAAACATACTTTCTTACTTACCTCTCCCCTCCTCCCCGACCACAATCATCACCACCACCATTATCAACACTGGCCCCTTCCCCTTCCTTACCTCCTCTGTCCCTCCTGCCTCTTCTGTCTATGCCACCACAACCACCCCATGCTTCTCCCCCTCCATCTGTAAACTTATCACCCTCTCCTCTCCCACAAGCATCACCTTCCCCTCCTTTTGGCACAGCACCTCCCTCTCCAGCTCTTTCACCCTCTCCTTCTCTGTTAATTGCAGTCTCATCACCACCTACCTCAGTTTCTCCATCTCCTCTCGCTATAAAGTCACCGCTCACCAGCCGTCCCTCTCTTGCATTACCTCCACCACCACCACCTGTTTCTTCCCAGGTCCATCCTTGTTAAGTCCCCCTCCACTTTCGGTGGCGACTCCTCCTCCCATCACCACATCTTTTATTCCACCTTCTCCCCCTGCCTCCCAAAATAATATATCCCAAGCTGATGCTCCAACTAGTTCAGCCTTACCAGCAATTGCCCCTGAAAAACTCATTGCAAGATCAACTACACCTACTCCAAATATTACCGCAATCACAATATCCAAAAATGGTGGGGGCATGAAAGGCGGAGTTGTCATGGCAATTGGATTCATGAGCTTCCTGGCAATTGTTCTGGTGGTGTTTGGTGTCTGGTTGGCACGAAAGCAAAAGAAAAAGGGAGCCCCATTCAACATTAGGTACATAATGACTTCTCCATATGCTTCCTCCCAAAATTCAGGGGGAAAATTAGGATTTTTTGTGACTGTAATTTTAGGGGGGAAAGGTGAAAATGAATACTTTTGCTTTCAACCAAAAATGAAATGTATTTTTCGATTTTGCCTTTAAAAATATACCCACGTGAGTGAGACGTGCTATTTTCAGTCGGAAAAATGAGCAAATACGAACATTAGAACCAAAATAGATCATAATTTATATGTTAGGGATGATTCTGGTTGATTTTAAATATTGGGAACTAAAAAAATTTTTTGTGAAAATATTAGGGACTAATTTGGCAAATTTTCCAATTGTACCTCCCGGCGGCACAGGACCCCCGGATCCATCAACTGACAAATCCGGACTCTACTCGTTTTCAAGACACACACAGACTTATTTAACCTAATTATACGGGCTTTTCCGGAGCAGGTATAATAAACCTCCCTTATACATATAGTAGAGTCACTCAACCACCAGGGCAGTGTGAGCGCTCGGAAATCGCATCAGGAAAGCCTTTGAGGCCATGAGTTTCATGCAGGGCAAATGGTTCAAGGTTAGCCTTTGAGCCTTTTAATTTTTTTTTTTTTTATCTATTCATTGCACTCTTCCTTTTGTTGGTCTCAAATTTGAATTGAGTTTTGCAGAGTTCCTGATCCTCTTGTATTTGACATTTTGATGTTATTTACAACTAAAGTCAATCATAGCGCTTAATCATGTCAATCTTGTCCTGCTTACAGTTTGAAAATTGTGTTCCGATGCTAACAGTGAATAGTTATAGTTTGTAATGTCAGTTCCCATAAATCAGTATTGCTATGCATTGGAAATAATGAATTTAAGGAACTTCTGAAAGTAAGTTCAATTTTAATTGAAGATTCGATTATGACATGCAGCTAGATCAGAAGGGAGCAGGGCCTGGAGCAAGAAGCTCACATGCCATTAGTATTGTTGGAGATAAGGTTTATGCCTTTGGTGGTGAATTTACCCCCAGGATACCTGTTGACAACGCCTTATATGTGTTTGATCTTGTTGAGAGAACTTGGTCAGTGGCTGAGGCGACTGGAGATATCCCTCCACCCCGTGTTGGTGTCTCCATGACTTCCATTGGTGACATTATCTATGTGTTTGCGGGTAGGGATGCCACACACAAGGAGCTGAATGAGCTCTACTCCTTTGATACCTCTTCTAACAGGTGGACCTTACTCACCAGTGGGGACACTGGGCCGGAAAACCGTAGCTACCACTCAATTGCTGCCGATGGTCGGTGCCTATATGTGTTTGGTGGCTGTGGTGTTTCCGGGCGGCTTAATGATTTGTGGGCCTATGATGTTATTGATGGAAAATGGACCAAATTTCCAGCGGCTGGAGAGAATTGTAAGCCTAGAGGTGGACCTGGACTTGCAGTGTCCCTTGGAAAGATTTGGGTTGTATATGGCTTTTCTGGAGTGGAGATTGATGATGTTCATTACTTTGATCTGGTAGAGGAGAAGTGGATCCAAGTGGAGACAACTGGAGAAAAGCCAACCCCCCGAAGTGTGTTCTCGACACTTGGAATTGGAAAGTATATATTCATATCTGGTGGGGAGATAGACCCTAGTGATTTGGGCCACTTAGGTGCAGGGAAATTTGCAGCAGAGGTCTACGCTCTGGATACTGAGACACTAGCTTGGAAAAAGGTGGAGGATGGCTCAAATTCTGTCGAGCATCCAGGGCCACGGGGATGGTGCGCATTTGCTGGTGGGAAGCTTGATGGTCAAGAGGGACTCTTGGTATATGGTGGCAATTCCCCTAGCAATGACAGGCTTGAAGACATATACTTCTTCTGTCCTTCCCTGTTTGAAAATGGAAAATGATGATACATCTGGCACTATGACGTTTGCGCAATTTCAGCAGTGGTGCTGGAGGTATCAAATTTTAGAGTATGTAAGTTGCTGTAAATTATCCTCTCTTGGAATTAATAAAACTTGCCTTTCTAGATGATGTATATTATAATCTGGACTGTGTAAATGCCGAGATACTCTCTGTTATTTGTTGCTTTGAATGTTATCAGTCCACTGATTGAGTGAATGAAAAGAATAGCTAACTGCTTGCCATGCGAAATCGCCACTGTTACTTTGAAATAGACAAAAAGTGTGCCTTGCTGAAGAAAACTGCGTCTGTTTCATGATTTCCCTCTCTGCCTGAATGTTAGAAGTTCATTTTATCTGTTTATGCAGCCTAACAATTTCATTTATGCAAGTGCTTAGTTCTTTATTCTTTGAATGCCATCTATTGGGTTTATCTTTCAACAACAGATGCAATACTGCCTTTATCTCATCAGCCTTTTAGTTAACCAGATTCTCAGCATTCCATTTTTTTTCCCTAAAGGTGAACTGGAGCTCTTATTAAGATCAAAACAATAAGTTTGTACAATGAGATTAAACTCAAAACAAATCAGAACACAATTGCCCAGCCATCTCAGAACTAGCGAACTTCAACTAAGAAACAATACACATAATTACAAGGTAAAAATTGTCTGACCAAAATCCCGAGCTATGCCGACTGTCCAATTGATGTACTACTATGGTGCAAAACCATCCTTTAGAAACATTCTCTGGTTCCTTTCCAGTAGCTGCATGAGAAAGTCAAACCTGCTCAAGAATTGAGTTATGTACACAATGTATAATAAAGCCATGAGAGCTCAACAGACCATGGATAGATTCCTCGAAAAATCAATTTCAAACTTTGCACCTGTGTCCGTATTTGTGCTGAGCATCTGCACTAAAACTAATTGATTTTAGTCTCACTGCTTTGCTCTCTGAGAGTACATCTACTGGCCGAGATTAAGCTCCATTTTAACAGTACTGTATTTCTCGAGTTACCAGTCTCCCTTTATGTACCAGCCATAAGATGAAGACATATCTCGGCATTCTTTTCTTGCATCAAGCTAATTTTATACTGAACCTCATCAGGTTTTTTCTTTTCGGTTATAGTTCACTAAATACATCTTCTACAACGGAAGCCACCTTGAATCCCCACCTTACCTTATCCTCTGCAAGAATCTCAGGCTAAGACTATGCTAAAGTAGCATTTATCAGTTCTTGGGCCTCGCTAGTTCTTCTACCACCCAAGATAATTGCAGAGACCTTAGCTGTTAAAGAACCGCCAAAATCTGCAATCAATTTAGGAGTGAAAATTTCTAGCAGCCTACCTACAGGCTACAGGATGCCATAAAAGAAGGGCGAGTTTGCTGCCTAATACTAACAATATGTTCAATGAGAGGCTTAGTCACACTTATCAGTTTTTAATATTTTTCTCCGGCACCAACCTTTTCATTTAATGCCCAAACAGATTTTCCTTTTAATAAAGGTACCAGTCCAACGCCCCACAAAACGTCTTTTTTCAAGCAAATAGACCATAGGTGTTTCAAGATTAAGAAGCACTTATTCCAAAAGTCCAAACTAGCCCCAAACCTCCTTGATTTGCAGGTTCACAGACATCCAGCCAAGACACTTTTGCCACATACGTTTCCTCTGAAGTACCTTTCCATAAAAATGTAGCTAAAGTAGTTGCAATACCATGACTTGGACAGCTCTAGGTAGAGTTAAGAAAGAACACCAGTAAAGGTGAATGCTGTATAGAATATATTCAATAGGTTGCAGCCTGCTATGTTACTTTTTTGAGAGCTCACCTCTTAATTCTAGACTGAAGTCTATCGTTGATTACTTGACAATCCCAACCTATTAATCTGGTAGAAGTAAGAGGTACTCTCAAGTATGTAACAGGAAAGACCTCTCTGTTCATTCCCACGCAAGAACATATATATGCAGTTCTTTCAGAAGATATTTTGGCCATAAGCAACTCGGATTTCTGCAATTTGGACCTCAATCCAGACAGCTCTTTGAACTCTACCAAAAACTGTTATATCACTCTAAATCACTTGTCAATTGCAGCAGTCGATGCAAACAAGTCATCAGCAAAACACAAATGGGTAAGCCTCAGCCGTTCACAGTTAGTACGATAATCAAATCCCTGCTCATCAATGGAATGATCCAATAAAGCAGAGAAACTTTCCGTAGCCAGTAAAATAAATGAGGGGCACGGGGTGCCCTTCTCTAATCCCTAAAGCAGTGAAAGATACAATTCATATGTTACCATAGAAGAAGTAAACAGTAGTACAACGTTTAGCAACCCAAGAAAACAATACATCCAATGTACTTGCAACAGCCAACAGAAAGGCCCGGTTCTCATAAGCTGTCCTTAAATGTAATCTTCATAGCACATCTAGGCTTTTCCATCATTTCTATGGTAACTTTTAACAAGGTCATGCATAAGAAATACAGTATCCACGATTGATTTCCCTTCAAGGAATGCACTCTGATTCAGATCTAATTAAAGGTGGCATCACATTCTTCAACCTTTTAGTCAACAATTTAGAGTAAACTTTATAGAGGGTCTGAAATCCTTCATCTTGCCAAGGTGCTTGGACTCTTGGGCTCATACATGTACTGATTTTGAAAATAAAACTCTATAGCATGATTAGCATCCACCAATTAATCACCTAAAAAACTCCAATTCTTTATAAGAACGTCCACGGTGTATCCATCTGGCACTGGAGCAGCTCCTTTCTTGATTGAAAATGGAGCATTTTTAACTTGCAACATTGCTGCATGATCCTGAGAGACTTTTCTGGTTAAGATAGCTTCCAATTTTACGATACTTAAATTAAACATAGTAGTGGAATCAGAAAACAAAATTGTATAATATCCAAGTATCCAACAGTCTCTTGTTTAATTGCCTCATAATCTTTTTACACCACTATTATAGTTTTATACTATATTGATCTAGTGACTGAGAATTAGTCACTCATTCATTACCATGGTATTGGCTGACATTGCTCCAATATAACAAAGTTCAATAGTAACAGTTGGGCGTGATTGGAATTCCCATTCTGATGAAGCTGTGCTTTAATTACATGAAAAACTTAATTCAGTGATCATGGAACTTCCTAGCATTTAATAATTTTTAATCCGAAGCTTGTGCAAAAAGAAGAGACTTTACAGCTATCCGAATTGGAAGTTTGGGAGCAAAGGATCAATCCATATCTTTAAGAGCAAGTCTACAATTAGGTCAAAGCGTTAAAGCACCTAGCAGCTTTTTCTGGTGGTTTTCATTTGTATTATGGTTGAAATTTTAAAAAAAAAATATAATATGCATTTTTTAAACATAATAGTTGTATTTTTGCTTCTTAAGGTATTAATTATAGTACTTTAATAACTTATACTATTAATTTGTAACACATTGTTTCAATTCACAATTAAATATGTTTTTCTTAATATCTGTGAATGAAAAGACTTTAGTACAACTAATGTGTATTTGTTTATTGAAATATATTATCCATTTATTGGCAATAAAGTATTCTCATTCAAAAAACAGCTGTTAAAATTCGATAGCTTCTTACCAATTGAGTTGTGTACTACAGATTGATAGTCTAATTTACTCGAATGCTGCAATTGAGTTATGCGCAAATACCAATTGATTATAGTTTAGAGGTCCAAATTGCAAATAATCCTTGTATTTACGGTGCGAAATCCCCTGAAAGAGAACGGCCTCAAAGAACTCGGCTATACGACGGGCACTTGGGCGTCGGTGGGGATACCTAACCAATCCCCGACCCCACCTAAGAAGTTCAACGCCCAAGCCCATTACCCACCTCGAATGCGTAAGCGTATCCCCTGGCCCGCATTGCCCTAGGCCCCTCGTCGGTAGATATCTGAATGAAGATTTCCAGCTGCCTAAAAAAATTAATAAAAAGATTCATCATATATATATATATATATATATATATATAGATTGATAGTGTATAGACTATTAGGCGTAGATGCATACGCCTAACAAAGAAATTAGGTAATATGAATGAATTGAATTCAAATTTAATTTGAAATTAGGTAACATGCATTCATACCTTCTAATATATACACTATCAATATATACGAAATTAACGTAACAAATTTTAACACATGATTGCTTGCGTAACAAAGAAAACATGTACATGTATACATACAAAGTGAGTATCAATATAAAGTGTAAAACACACAATTTTATATAAAATATAGTTTAATATACAATATGAAGATGATAGATGGGACATGGATATCGTCGTTGGATTAGGGTTCTTTGTTGTCCCTCGATCAATGGTGATTGCAGTGTAGTTTGATGGTAGACATGGGGTATTTGTATTTTTAAATTAGATGGTGGATATTAAATGTGGGGCACTAATTATAATGTACCAAAAAAATTTGTTGTGTGTTTTTTTGTCCTATAATGGAATATTTTTGAATTAGATGGTGGAGATTAAATATGGAGCACTAATTCTAGTGTTTGCATACAAAAAATGACTATAAATTACGACATTATTAAACGATAGACACAAATGCGGGCAATTTTTCCTAATTGTAATGTGTCAAAAATATTTGTTTTGTTTTCTTATCTTTATGTGTTAATATTTGTTATATTATTGTTTATATCCGTTGAATTAGTGTCCCCAGCGTGCTCTCTACCACCACCGGTGACAACGGAGAATCTTGATCCACGTCCGCAAGGGGGAATTTTTCTCTCCCATTTCTTTGGCCTCATTATTACTTGGGTGGCCAGCCAATTGCAAATCTGCTGGTCCTACTTGGAGAAAGCAAATGTAGCATGCGAAGTACAGTAATAAAGTTTTAAACGATTAGTAATTTATAATATTATATTAAATTAATCTTATATACACTATTACAGTTCGATAAATGATACATTAACACATTTTAAATTTTAAATTCAAATTTAGATATATGACACATATGCAAAATTTATTCATGTGTCATTTATTTAATTGTGATAATATATTACACTGACCGAGTTTGTTTGGATTGTGTTTTATTTGGAATATTTTTACTGTAATGTGTGTGAGATAAAAAGGTAATTGGGAAAATAAAAAGGTGTATTGAATATTGTAATGATGATGTAAGCAGATAAAATTGAAAAAATAAAACACAATCCAAACAAACCTGGTGTATATAAAATTTACTCTATTATATTCTAATAAATAGGTGGTAGATCATACATCACTCTAGAGTGTATATAGGAATTATATATTCTTTGCAGTTCCGGTACTGCTGACTCTACATCGGTGGCCTCTAGTAATTTGTACAGCTGGTGCCATGTAAACGGACAAATACATGGAAAAGGATTTAACAAAAAACAATATAGAAGGCATAATCAAATACAAGGAATTATTAGTAGTAGGAAAATGTCTATTTGGTAATCTTGCCAACTGGCTTCCACTCAATTCCCCAACCAGGGTCCAGGATCGAATTATAGAATACCCCAAATTTATTGTGCGCCAAAGTCCGGATCAGCCACAAAATAGATGGACCCCGTGGCACAAGTTCACCCGAATAACGGCATTCCACACCCTCCTCACCGACACTATGGAGACGTGCTGGTGGGCTTCTATATTTAGTGATAAAACAAGGATTAATTTTAGAAACTTCCACTATGGTTTCTAATAGTATGATTTAGCACCTTTAAAGTTAAAAAAAATAAAAATCACTTACCTCCACTATTTTCAAAATTTTGTAACATTTTAACCCAATACAGAATATATAATTAAAATAATCAATTCAAGAAAGAGAACATAATTTCTTTTCAACAATGCTCTTTTATTGCCCTAGTTTTTCCAAAATTGTAAGTTTGATAATCAAACGATAATAATAAAGATACAAAGCACATAGATGTAAGTCTAAAGGGACAAAATATAATTACCGCATAAGCAATAATTAGTTGTGATTTTCTTAATTAGGACTCTTTCGTAGCACCTCGGGATTGTGATTTTGTCAATTACTAGTATAATATAATCTAGTGGGACAGTGTAGTTGTTGGGACTTGGGAGAAGGATCTGTCACGACGCACTGATTGGTGCCCCACAAACAACTATTTTTCCTTGTTTTCTTTACTTTTGCCAATCTGCATTTCTGGTTTCACGCTTCAGCCTCGGCAGTGCAACGTGATCAAAAGATGGTTTATTCATTTATTACTTAAAAGGTATGAAGAAATACACTTTAACTTTGTGACCATCATCATCATATACAATGCACAAATAGCTAACTAATTACAAGTTGAATAGACCCCAAAAAAAAAAATTCAAGAGGAAGGAGAAACTAATTATTTTGTGTTATAATTTAACACAAAAAAACTAGCATAGGAAACAAGAAAACCGTACTTTTTTTTTTGTGCCTTTTTTTAACAAAAGAAATAAAAACATGAGACGTATGTAAGACAAAAATCTCACCCAAGTCCAAATCAAATGAAAACGAGACATCCCAAAATCAAGCTCAAAGCCACCGACATCCATCCACCACGAAAATTAACGATCCTTATTGCTCCATTGGCACTAGCCGTCTGATCCGCCGGTACGCTATCCTCGTCGGCGGCAGGTGCCGGGGCATCTGCGGCTGTATCCTTCTCCTTCGCACCCTTGGAACCTTTTGGAGCAGGGGCAGGGGCAGGGGCAGGGGGAGCTTCCTTGAACAATTCTCTAGGCAGCAAAACTTTATCAATCTTGAAAACAGCTACTGGATCTTCATCAATCACTGTTCCTGTAATTGTCGCTGTCACCACATTGGTGTCCAGTTTCACGTCTTCTCCGTCGTTTTGCACCGTGACATCGTACTTGTTAGCTCCCTCGGTGGCCAAAGTGTTCATTTTCCCATTCTTTGATCTCAACATCCCTAGAGATTTGTAGGTTGGGGTCCCATGATAGAGCAGCAATGAAACCTTCCCTTCAGAAGTCAAGTTTTTGTAGCTGGGCATGAAAGAGCTCAGGACTCCATCAGATGGACAAAACACTGTCAAACCAGCCTCGACGTTTTGGACAAAGGTTTCTTCAGCCCCTGAACTCTTTAACAAGTCTGCAAATGCTTTGCAGCCTTGTTTCTCCATTAAAGTAGTCACGTTCAGGGCTCCAGGTCCAGAGACCGGAGCTTCAGCATCAGGAGACAGTAAAACGTGGCTGATTTGGATGACAGCAACCACATATGGTATTTCATCAACAGACTTGACAAAAGTAGAGGTAAGGTCGCCATATTCGCCTTCGTTATTGCCCGTTGCGAACCCGACTTTGCCGCCTTTCATGTCGGTAATGTTGACGTAGCCGGCGGTGCCGGCAGCCTCGCCGGTGGCTTGGAATAAGGTGGAAGTTGTGGTGGATCCTTTGCTGATTTGATGGAGCTTTCTGGCTCCAAAGTAATCTGCAAAGACATGGAGGGAAAGGACATTTTTCAACGAGGGCAGTGAGAGGTGTTTAGCTAGGAGATCGGACATTCCGGCGTTGTCCACCACGCAAACGGTAATTGTCCGGCGGCGGTTGATCTCATCCGCCAGGTGCGTGGTCGTTAAGTAGTGGTTGAAGGTGGAGAATTCAGGGTGTTTTGCGAGTATACGGGTTATGTTGTGTGACTGTGCGTCGGTGGAGGACAAGAGCAGGAGTAGGAGGAGAGGAAGAGAGAATAGAGGAAGACGGAACAGTGGTCGCATTGTGCTTCGAGCGTAGTGGGGGAAAAAATATGGTTTTGGTTTGAAGGGGAGTGAGGGGGAACAAGGTTTAAGCTTTTATGGTCATCTATTGGAGAAGCTTTATTACATATTAGCTTGGTATCTTCCCCTCACACAGCCCAACCCAGGCCCCCACCCCCCGGCCCCACCCTTCGCTCTTTTTTGGTTTTTGTTATGGTTTACGAGGGAAGGTTTTTTCCCAATTAAAACCATAACAACCATACTTAGATCTGCATTTTTTTTTTGAACAATAATGATGTAACGTCATTATTTTTATTGTCATTTCACCAAATTAGAGGCTTAGAATAGATAAAGCAACCTTACAATCACAAAAATGGAGAAATCCAAACACGGAAATGACCTAGATCGGACCACATTAGTTCGATTTGATCTGAAACGTTCATTTATATATATTTTTATTTTATAATAAATGACTGAGATCGAACCAAAGATGACATGATCTGAATTTTTTACTGCATTGTGTAATTACACCTATAACTGCAGAATCTCTTAGTTCGAGATGCAATATTAGAGTCTAGGCGTTAAAGCCAGTTAATTACCACCCAACATCATTTGGGTCAAATTGCGTTAGCTATGGACCAATTATGAAGTCCATTTAGTTCAAATAAGTTGGACTGTCATACACCTTCATTAAAAATATATATATATATGAATCATTCAAAATTTTTTCTTTTATACTGCCTCCGTCACACTTCTGATTTGTTTTTCACATAATTTAATAAAAAGTAGTTAATTTTATTGGAACAATCAATTTAAGTAGTTATTTTCCTAAAATATCCTCATATTAATTAGAGTACAACTTTATGGGAACTTGAATTGATGGTAAAAAAAAATCAGCTCTCATTAAATGGGGTAGGTTTATAGTAACAACAACTTACATTGAATAAGGATATTTTAGAAAAATTAAAATACAACTACATTCTTCAATTGGAAGGTGAACTATAATTTGGGACAAACGAAAAAGGAAAATAAGACTGTCAAAGTGGGACGGAGGGAGTATATTATAAGGAGCACAATAATGGAGTGCTTCAATCAACAAATTAATCTACAATCGATGGTAATTATAACTCAATCGTATTACAAATAAATTCGCAAAATTGTGCTAGGAGAATAAAATCATCGAATTGCTTTCCTTGCCTCTCTCTCTCTCTCAGAAATAGCTGATTTTATAATACAAATGTACAATATGGATGTAAAATTTACGGATAAATACCCCAACGTCAGCGTGTGCTTTCGATTCCAGCATCGGGCAAACTTGTTACTGTCATATTTGACTAACTTGTTCCCTTTGTTCTAACAAAAGAGAAACTACTACTACATAAAATTTCTTGGATAATTTTTATTTCCTTGTGATTTGGTGTTTCGTCACATTACTCCTCTATGATTTAACAATTTATATATAACACTCTCATTGTTTAAGTTAAAGTGTCACCATTAGTTTTTTCGTTAAAATTAATGATCAATAGTAAAAAATCAAAGTTAAACTAATAAATTAATAAATTTACCGATTAATTATTTCTTTAATTAACGAGAAAACAAATGATGACACTTTAACCTAAACCATGAGTGAGTTATATATAAGTTTTTAAATCATGGAGGGTCATATGTTAAAACATCAAACCACATAAGGGTAAAAGATAATTTATCCAAATTTCTTTTAACTTTGCTATGTCTATTAGAAAAACATTGAGCTGACTGCAATCAATGCATCCTGAGTTGATTTTGTCAATCAGTTTTTCTTGGTTATCGATTAGTAAAGTGGAAGTACTTCGAGAACAGATGGTATCCAATCTTATAGGAGTACGAATGAAAATTTTTGTGACTTAATTTTTTTTAACTTTTTAATTTCAATTTTTTTGGTGTTAAAAAAAATTTCATATGCTATGAAGTTCTCTTTTATTATCAAGTAAAAATGCATGCCATGTATAGAAAAAATTCAAAAAATGTCTCTTTTCCACATTATTTCAAATTAATTCACCTTCTGTGCGATTACGTACCAATTTCTCAATCATGTATAACTGAGTCAGACAGTTGCACTAAATTTGACATGTTCAACACATATGGATTTATGAATTGACCAAATTACCCTCCCCGTGCTATGTAAGATTTTCTTTTTTATCATACGGAGGGGCAAAAGCTCTATACATATTATGTAAAATTTCACAAAAAATGATTTGAACTAACTTTTGAATAAAATAGGTCAAGATAAACTTTGAATATTACATCTATTGTATAAACTTTTCAACTTCTAACATCTAAAACTTTGAATTTTACATCTATTGTAAAAACTTTTCAACTTCTAACATCTAATATACATTTTTTTTCAATATACAAAGTACAATGTACTTACAAATTATTTTTCAATACATTTTGCAAATGTAACAAAAATACCAAAAAAAGTAGCCATAAGCTAATATATAATAAAATAAACTTTAATTATGATTAAGCAAAAGATACACAAAATAGGGGAACAATTAGATTGTTCTAGAAAGTTTTCCATGAGCAGCAAGTAATTAAAAAATTTGATAATCAAGAACTTGGGAGATAAAAAAATTCTTACTATTTCTTAGATTCATGGACCCTAATTTGGTCAATTCATGAAACTATGTGCATCGAATATGCTGAATTCAGCTCGAAATCAAGTTGCTTGACCTAGTTGTATCTAATTAAAAAAATTATAGTAACATAGGGAGCGGATGGATTCAATTAAATATTCAAGGGCAATGTGAGAAAGAAGGTTTTTTTTTTTTTTTTGAGGAAGTTACATGGAATTAACCCAAAAATTAATTCATGAAGTATACATTTACAATAGGATGCTTTAACACAGAGTGAGTAACTAATTTTAAAATACATTAATCATTAGCATGACTAATTTATCATTTATGAGTTAATATGACAAAGTCATTGCAAACTTAGAAAAGCATCATATATGTGTATATCTGCGGGTATACCTTTTAAATTTTTTGTTATATTTGTATGCATACTCATTTACTTACATGTATAAAGATATTACGTTTATTTTTTTGTCATTATTTGAAAACCCTATAGTCTTTAATACACTTATTTTGATAATTAACAAATAATTGATGATGTGTACTAACGTTTCTACTTAAGTGTGGTGATAGAAAGTGGATATAATTGATCAAGTCACAACCGGACTTGATACGGATGCACAACCTAAACCAGGTAGGCATCTAGTTGCACAAAAAAAAAAAAAAAAAGGTTAGCTAGACGCCATGTGACGCCCTCACTTCTCCCTAAGGCGAACCAAAGGGTATCCGCAGAACGCCTGCCCAGTTCTCGTCAGGATTCAAGACAATTTCCATTCAAACTTAATACAATACTAGCCATCCCGACAAGATAAAGTAAGAAAGTGCGGAAACTTTCAACCTTAACAATATATACAATTAATACAAGCCTATTAAAGAGAAGTCGCTTCCATAACCGACTGTCCCAGTCTTACACCACCAGTTCAAAATACAACGATTATCCAATTCTTACCTCGGATTTCCCAAAATACACATCAAATCCCATAATATACAACAGCCAAAATATCTAGCCAATTGCATTCGAAACCCCAATACACAAATACCCAGAGGGTTTCTCCGAGATTCACTCCAGGTCCTTTCCTGTTAAGAAAAATAAATCTACGGGATGAGCAAAACACTCGTGAGGCCAAAAACACACATGCAGACACGTTGTTCAAGTAACAATCCCTATTTACAAGTAGAGCAATAATATTTTAATAAATGACAATTCAAGCTAGAAAAGTAAACAGAAACAATTCAAGGATATAGAAGCTCTCAGGAGTTATTTTCCGTTTGCACGATCACGAACCTCCACGAGTTGACACTCCGTCAATCGGGTAGATTTAGTCCGTAGAAACTTCACTTACGCAATCCCTTTTTCACCTGACATACCACACCGGCCCCGCAATACTTTTATAAGGCGATACTCCACGAGTATGCCAAGCAAAACCTCTCAATAGGTCAAGCTTATATGATCTCATGGTTCGCCAAGGAGTCCGACCAAACCCATGCCGGTTCGAGTTCAAGGTTAGCCAATGAGAGAGTTGGGCGTCCCCCACTTAAAATGTAAGAGTCGAGGAGATTCACTCCAACGATGTATGCAACCATAGCATACAATTTCATTTCATTCAAACATTCAATCATCTCATTTCATTCAATTAAGTCATTCATAATTCATTCGTTTCATTTCAATCATGAGTCATTCATTTCAAATAAGAACGAGTGCGGTAAAGTACACACTCGCCTCCATTTTCAAGATCTCTAAACAATTATAACAATTAAGCATGTATCAAGTATTCATATACTTGACACTCACCAAGTAAACAAAAGAGAAATTGTCACTCGAAAATTCAGGCGTCCATTGTGGGATCCTCTTAAAGGTCCTCGTGAGTGCTTGAGCAATTGATAATGTACTATTACTTATAAACCCCAAATATTCAAGAAAGATTGTACACTTGTACAATCTAAGAAAATTTCACAAGTACGAGTCTGGATTACTCGTAAATCGGGGTTTTAAAAGTACAAAAGAAATCTGATTTACATCTCCGAAATCAAGTGTAAAATGGTCTAGCAAAATCGAAGAAAAATGGAGAGTTCGAAACCCTCAATTTTCTTTAAGTACGGAAATTTCAGATTTGTCGAGCGATCTTTGAAAAATCGTATCTCAATCTCCGTAAGTCCAACTTTGGAAAACTTGGTACCATTGGAAACTACTTCCAAAGTACTAAAAGTTCCTAGAAGACACCTTTCCATGATTCCAAATGGATGACATTCAAAATTTGGCTCAAATTTACTGTTTTACGCTTGCTAGACAGTTTTGAGGTTGGTTTTTCGTCAATTTTGAAAATTCGGCAAAATTCACAGAATTTGAACTAGCTTCTCAGATTTGAAACTCAATTAGAGTTACAATCAAGGTTTAAAACAAAACAAGCGAAACAAGAATTGGAGTTTTGAGCACCATGATATAGTGGCTCAAAGTTGCTGAAAAATGAGATTGTTAGGCCAATTTTCCAGATTTAAATCGCTGACTTTGGGATGTTGGTTGAACATCGAAACGGATTTGGAATGGTACCAAATTTGGTAGTATCATCCTACCATATAAGGGCTATTCCTCTACCAAATTTCATAGGAAAATTCATTCGGAAAGTTGGTTAACAAAACCATCAAAGTTTCCAAAACTCCAAGGCAAAGCTGCCTTGCACCTCTAGTTTCCCTTTCCTCAAACCTTTGGCCAATAAAAATGCCTAAAACATGTCTCATTTATGATAACCAGGTCTAATAAGGATCCAAGATACATTTGGTAGGTTATTTACACCAAGAATTTCGAATAGCAAGTCCCAAGTCAAGATTGGTTACAAATGTGTCCAAAATGAGGGTTTTTTCCTCACAAAGTCGGTTTCAAAATCTGGTCATAAATCACTCAATTCAACTCGAAATTGAGCGTGGTTGGTGGCATTGAAACTAGATTCATAAAGCTACAATTTCTTAGAAGAAATCATTTTCAAAATCTGTCCACAGATTTGAGCATCAATTCGTTGCTCAAAATAGAGCTCCCAGTGTAGACGCGAAACAGGACAGTCAGGTTCAAACGATTGGTATGGACTAAGGTAGAATCAAAACATGCATTTTATACTGTTGAAAATCTGGGAATGTCTAGTTTTCAGTGCCACAAACAGCACTTGATTTCGACATCAGAGTAAAAAGTTAAAGCCTAAACAAAAACACTGCCAGAGCAGTTGCGGGAAAAATTTCCAGTTTTTGCTGGTTTCCGAAAACACATCATTTGGCCATCCAAATCATGAAATTTTTGATGAAACTTTGTACACAACCTATATTACACATATACATCAGAAACAAGTCATTAGAATCACCAAAAAAATGCACTAAAGGTCACGGAAATGACAGGGGCAGAAATGAAAAAATTTCCCTCTTCACATCCTTTGAGTTTCCACCAACAACACAACATTATTCCACTAAATTAAGCACTAAAATAACATTAATAACATCATAACTCATCAAATCAATCCATCCAACCATAGTGGGAGTTCATAGAGCCCACACATCAATTTTTTCAACATAATAAAGCCACCCACATGATTATCTAAGCTTATACGCGCAATATAACTCCCATAAGTGAAGATTCAAGGGGTTGATCGTTTATTATGTAACAGCCCCACTTTCCCCTAAGGCGAACCAGAGGGTTCAGCGGACCGCCTGTCCAGCTCTCGCCGGGACTCAGTCGATCACTTCAAGCAACCATCGGAAAACAATAAGAATAACATAATAACGGTCCAACTTAAATCAAAACTTATATACATTACTGTCTCAAAAGGAAACACAACTGTCAAAAATATAGGTTCTCAATTCACCATACAACCAGCCCGTGCCCAGTACTAGAGCGAGAACCATTACCAAAGAAACCCAAAGCGAGACTCTGCTAGTCTATACAGGCTCTCGTCCTCGCACGCCTTCCCCTGTTAAGGAAAACAAAACTAACGGAATGAGCTAGAAGCTCAGTGAGGCTCCGATCACATAGGCAAACAAGCAGTTCCATGCATTTGTTATAGATAACCAAGAATTCCAGATACAAGTATAAGTGAAAGCGATAAACACATTCATTAAAAGGATACGTGCTCACAAGGAGCCATTCGTTCATTCACTTGTTCATTCATTCTCCTTTCATTCCCCTACCTTCAATCATTTGAAAATGCATTTTGTATAAGTAAAACCCCTCATTCATTCATTCGTTCATTCATTTCATTCACCCCGTCCCTGGCTTTTGGCCAGGCTCCACCAACCTACAAGGTAATACTCGAGTATACCGAAACGTTCACCCAAGTTCCTAGTCGCCCGACCGAGTCCGCTTCTGGCTCGAGACGACTGGTAACAAGGGGCAATGGCCAGTTCAGCCCAAAGGCTTACATTCATGCGCAAATAACATTTCAATCGTTCAATCATTGAAACTTTCACAATCATTTAGGCCGAATGCGATAAAGTACACACTCGTCTCGAAAACTCGTTTTAGCAATCATTGAAAACATTTAACATGTTATCAATCATTCATACAAGCCATATAATCATGAAACATAACAAACAAGGAACACTCACCTAGTTATGCAAAACAACGTTCAAAATACCCCACCGGGTATTCCCCTCAATCACCAATGAAACCTAATATTAAACAAGAGAAAAGATATTACCATTTATCTAGCAACACTATCGAATCAAATTGAAAAACCCGATCACTTAAAAGTAAAACGTATAAGTTGGATTTAAAGTGACAAGAAGACATTTGGACCCTGTGGACCGTAATAACTAGGGTTTCGTAACCCGAATGCATCCCAAACCAAAAGGGTTATAAAAACTCTAACGGAAACACTTAAGTCAAAACAATTCAAATTTTCCAGGGAATAAGCTAAGGCAATATTCTTTCGGAATTGTTTATATGACTCAATAGCATATATATTCAAGTGGTCAATAAATGACCGAAGCCAATAAAAATCATGTGAAAAGGGGGACAAAATACTTTAACTTCCACCCTTAAAACCTTGCTTAGAAACAATGCACTTATGGCCGATAAAACCCGAACTCATACCTCTATAGGTTGGAAAGGCTTAAGGAACCTTTGAAGTTTGAAACGGAAGAGGTATCATGTTTTCAAAAGATAAAACGGTTACATTATTTGCCAAATGACAATATACGAGTTCGAATAGAAACTTAGCCTTCGAACCCTTATTCAAAGACCCGAAGACACTTCCAAGGAAATACGTTCAATTTGATACAAAATACATTTCCAAAAACCACTTTAACTTATTCAATTTACAAGAAAATAAACGGACGGCATGTCCCTTGTGTTTACCTATTTTCCAACCATTAATGGCTTCATTATTTTCCTCAAATCAGTCCCAACATGTCATATAGAATAATATTATGTCCAAGAGCCGTTCATTAGGCTTAAAGTCATATAATTACAACATTAAATACGAAAGGCAAGCTAGAAACATTTTCGGATAAAAACAGTTTTTGACATCATTTTGCGGTTGGCACTAAAGGCACTCCAATTATCGGATGAAGGTGTAAGACCCACCGTTTTGAAGCTAAGAGACAGGGCTACAACAATGTAGAAGGTCACTCAGTCCGGTTCCTAGCACAACTAGGTCAAATATGCAAGATACTAAACCAGAACCGTAATAACAGGTTCACAAACTACATTCTGCTTTAATGAGCACAACTCAGTCTATACAAGTCCAAATCCAGAAATTCTAAAGGCATACGGTAGCTAGGACATCGGGCTACATTTTATCAGAAGACCTCAACAACCAATTCCAAAGCAATGACAACCAAAACACCCAATTACAGGCGCAATTCCTACATTCGGATAGAACCAGGACAACACAGGTAATTTTGACTTTTCTCACCCTACACTACTCCGACTGACCTGAAATTTTATAGGCATCTCTAAAATGTCATTCCCTACAACTTTCATGTTTTAACCCAAGGCTAATTCGGCCTCTAACTATGGTGAACAGTGCCGGGCAGAATTGAGGGTAATGAAACCCTAAGTTTTCCAAATTTCCTTCCAAACAAAAATTTCTTGCAATTAACCATCATTCACACCAACTAGCCTCATTCTATAACATTTCCATTTATCATACATGGTCACATAGACAAAATCATATGCAAACAGAAAAATCATAATTAAATATAAAAGTTCACCATAAATCAACCCAAATCAAGATATAACTCACAAAATGACATATCCAACCCTTACAATTCACAATTTAACCATTATCATTGCAAGAGAGAACTTTCTTAATCATCTTACCTCACAACTCAAGAAGACTAGCAATTCAAAGCTTCCCTTTCAAAATCACTCCACCCAAAAGCTTTAACCTTCCAAGAAGCTCACTTGTACGGAGTGGTTTCAAAATCTATCGGTGAAATTCCAAGATTGAAGCAAAATCAAAGATGAAGATTGAAGAGTTTTTTCTCTCTTTGCTCTCAAAGCTCACGGCTGAACAAGAAGAGGAAATGAAGATATTTTGGCCAACCAAAGAGATAAGAAGGAAAGAAACAGCCGGTCAAAGCTGCTGACCGGCTGTGCCACGTCAGAATCCAGCCGGTTTCTGGCCGGATTCCCGGCCGGATATGAGGCCGAGAGGAATCAAATTTTTTTTCAAAACTGCACAACAATCCGGCCAGCAATCCGGCCAAGAACTGGCCTGATTTCCGGCCGGATTCGGCCCTTCAGCCTTTTCGAAAAAATTTTCCCTTTTTCCCAAGTTTGAAGGCCACGCTCAATCGTACTTCTAACACATACACATACATACATATCTCACACACAATTGCACATAACAACAAGGCCTTCCCGTTTTTGAAATGATTAGTGGACAAAACTTCAATTAAACGGGAAACGGGAATAACCAAAACTCTTAGAAAGTATGAAAGGTTTAGGGTTCTCACATATTACCTTCCTAGATGATCAAGACCGAAATTTTCGGTCCAATGGAGCTCAAGAAAACCGTGCAAATGAAGCCTCTTTCCTAACTTAAGATGCTCTCCAAGTGATTGGCAAAGTGTGGTTAAAGTTTGGTGCAATTTGGTGAAGATTTAGTGGTGAAATGAAGAAGAATTTGGAGCTGTTTTTCTTCCTCCTCGGCCGGCTGTTTGAGTGAAGAGAGAGAGGACAAAAATCTGGTGGAGTTAGCTTCTAAAGTAAGCTTGATGGTTGGGTGTTTTGTGCACAAAAGTCAACCGTGAATAGTGCGCGTATGCACGCGTTTCGTGCCCGATTCTTCTCGATTTTATTTCACTAGAACACTAAACCTCTAATGCACTTACATTCATATCATTATTATTCACTCTTAATGGTCTAAAAATAATGGTCTTAAGTTTCTCAATTAATCGCGCGCGTAAAAACGCGTACTTCCGATTTTTGCGCAATAAAGCGAAATTTTCAAGAAATTCCTATAACGATAGTATCATTAACTAATACTTGGATAGTTAAGTATAAAAATACCTATTTTAAGACTAATGTACAAGTCTCCAATTTTTCAAACTTATTGTATTCTCGAATCGATTATTGACTCCAATCGCGTATTCATTATTTTCACTTAACGAGCTTCCAAAAATTAAATTTTGAAACGAGCCATTTTAAAAATATAAGTAAGTCATAGTTCCATGTAATTGGGTCTAAAAAGGTTGGAATAAAATATTTGGAGCAAACGGCCAACTAAATATTTGAATAAGCCAATAATAGGAGTTTAAAATAAGTAAATTCGCGGTTCCTCACATGAATCTAGTATTACTTGCTCAAATCTCCAATAAATTTGTATCAGCACATCTTTCGAAAAACTAACGACGCGCGAGCGGTATGCACTTAATTAGAACTCATTCACTTTTAATTCATCAATTAACTTTTCTTAATCTACTATTGATCATTCTAAATTTTCTCGAGAAAATTATACTCTCGAATAGAACATCACCTCGGAATACATGTACTCATTATTTCTCACTTAAACGAACCTTCGAAAATTAAATTTGCTAATTGTAGACACCAAATTTTTAAGGTATTTTGTTTACTATTATTTTTATTTTTTTTGATTAGTTTCATTTACTTTTAGTCTTTTATTTTTAAGTCATTTGAAGTCGTTTAATTAAACTTTAATCATTTAACCATTTAATTGTTATTTTGTTTGTTTCGATTCTAGGTTTTTGAAAAAGAAAAAAAAAGGAAAAAAAGAAAATCAATCGAAGGGACAAAAATAAGACACATAAGCCTACTTTGGGGTTTGAAATCTTGGCCTTTCATATTAGGTTTAGTTTTGGGGTGCCCTAAAAGATGGGAGGAGCCGCAAGCAAACGGGGTTTTTGGGGTTGAAAGAAAGAAAGAAGAGTGTTTCATCGGAGGCTGAAAAAGAAACAAGAAAGAGAAAAACAGAGAGAGCTGCCCGACTAGAAAAATGGAACGGGAAAAGCCAAGAAAAGGGGCGGCGGACGGCGAAAGCAAAGGAAAGAGGAAGCTGAACGAAGGGTTGTTGGATAAGATTGTTGAAGAGCAAAGCAAGAAAACAGAGCAAAAAGAAACTGAAAAGAAACAGAGGAAGCCGAGAGAGGTTTCAGCAAAGTAAAACCAAAGAAAGACTGGGAATTTGAAGAAACCGACGGGCAAGAAAAACGAAAAAGAAGAAGAGGGCTTGGCGGCTAGGTTTCGGCAGGGGGGGCTACGAAAGAAGCTAACAAAAAAACAGAGAGAATGAGGGCTCTCGGCTGAAAGAAAAACCCTACATCACTGCCGCCATCGATGAATTCGAAAAGCTTGAAACAATTTCTGGCCGTTGCTGTTTCCGAAGAAATCAACGCTGTCACTTCTGCCACCACCAGTCCTTATCCGCCGCTGCTGCTCTCCACCTCTGCCGCCACCTTTCAACCTCCGCTGCTGCCATTGCCGCTGCCAGAATTCACCATCACCACCTGAGAATTTTCTCTAAGAAAATGCGGTAAGCTATCCTTTTTCTATAAACTTCAGTTTCTTTTCAAAAATGGGAATGCCGGGGTTCTCAAAGCATGTCTTCCGTGTCTCTGTTGTTGCGATTCCTCTGTGATTGTCCACAATTGTTGAACACATATGCTTTATGTGCTGATTGGGCTGCATTCATCTTTTGTTTCTTAACAATTTTTGGGGCTAGATATGACATCAAATTGAGCAAAGAGTTGGCCAAATTTGCTAATACCCCTAACCTGTTCGATGAAATGCCTGACTGAAATTCTAAGATGAGTTGTCTGCATTTTTGCTTGTGAAGAAGCCGGCTAAGTTGGCCGAATCCTTGCCTCACGTTTAAGAAATTTTGATGCACTGCTGTCTTCCATTTTTCCATTGCTGTTTTCTTGCAATTATTCCGTTGCCGTTTTCGGTTGCATGAATTCAAAATTCCCAATAAAAATTCTTTCATCTCTTTCTAATGTGTCGAGCCTTGTGTATCAGACAACTGATTGGGTTGTTGTAAATGTTGGCTTTTGTTATTGAGCAAATTGATGAATCAATTCAATGTTGTTAATGACCTTGACCTGTTTGATAAAAACCCTCTGCGAAGGTTTCAGCCAAAGAAAACAATCTGGAAAATTTTTGTTTTATGCATATCTGAGGCAGTTCATGAAACTTTCTGTTTCTTTCTCCTTTCTGTATTCTGTATTTTTGGCTGTTTGCTTGCATTGTTTGGTGCTGCCCCTAGAATGTGCTCCCAGGGTGCGGTTTAGTGTTAGGATGCCTGCCGTGAGAGAAAGAGAATGATGCTAGAGTCGGAGGTTTAACCGTTTGTTTCAAACAATGCGCGGTTCCTCCTTGTTTTACGATATGATAACGACGGCAATATAGAAGTTTCTGTTTTGATGGCCTGCTATGTTCCAGGAAATAAATGAATAAGATAAAGTCCTAGCCTGGGTTGCATGTTCTTGGGAGGGGTTTTGAATCATGTGTTTGACCACTGCAATGTCATTTTATTTATCTCTTCAAGTTTCAGAGCTTTGTTTGGGAATCCATGACTGAAAGATGCCTTTTCTTCCTGGCTAATATAGTGGGGAGAGGGAATTTCGAGTCATTAATCTCACAACTTTTGCATGGTCTCTTGTTGGGTTAAAGTTTCTGTGGGACCAGCTGACGAATCTGCGAAGTGTTCATGGTTGTTTCTTTTGGCGTCCTTTGTGCGTAATCTGGGCTGCAAAAATCATTGGGAATGCAGGGTATAGTATTGGGTCTTAATGATAGAATGCACAGTTGATTGTTTTTAGTGAAAAAATGCTGTTTGTTTGGCCTGTATTGCTTACGTTTGGCGTGACACTGGAAGAATAAAGTTGCAGAAAATTTTCTTGCTCATTTGCATCCAAAAGCTTCTGCGAGTCCTGAAGCACAAGTTTCTGATTTAATCCCTCATTTTCTGTCTCATTTCATTGTGGCCAAGAAATCTGAAAAAATCAAACTAATTTCTCCCTTTTAAGCTTAATCCTCTGTTTGCATATTGTATGTGATTTCTGGATAGATTAATGTTGCGACTTGATGCATAATCAGAGGTTAGCAAGTTGGGTTTTATTAAATAAAATTAGGTTTGGTTTGGACTTATTGTTTGGGTTTGACAAGTGGATTAATGACTTTTTTTTCTGGATTTTGATTTGGGCTTAGGAGACTGGTATCTAATACTTTTGCTTGGGCTTTATTTGGGGTTTAATTGGGTTCAATTGACAAAAACAATGAGGCTAGCCCATCAGTTTTGCTTGGGCCAAGTGACTTTCGGCCCCAACAAATAAGAAATGGCCCAAGTGGCCTGATCCTAAGAAACCAGAGAATGAATTTCCAGGTCAGTCCCTGTACTTTTCTTTAATTTCACTGTGACCCTAGACATCTTCAACGTCTTTCAATTGGGTCCTTAATTTAATTGCGAACAGGTCCTTAAACTTTATTTTTCTTTAATTTTGACCTCAAAACTTTGTTAATTTTTGCAATCAAGTCTTTTCTTTTTTTGACTTCTTAAATGTGGATTGCTTATATGATTTAATTAATTCAATTTCATAATTCATTTTTATCTTTGATGATTATTTCTTAATAAATTGGTACCTTGACCATTTCTTTTATTTTGGAGGATAAATAAGTGACTTCACCCCATTAGAGTTCCGACTCAAGGGAGGTATAACTTCTTTTATTTTTTTTATTTTTTGTCTCTCCTATATGATCCAACGTGCTACGTGAAAATTGCATGTCTACTTGTTTTCCTTGTTTTTCTTTAATTCCTTTCATTTACTTCATTTACTTTTGCTTTTTTATTTAAGTTATTCTTTATGGGGTATGTGTACACCTCTTGCCTTGTAATAGATAGGGCTTGGAAAGCACTTGAGGAAGACCTATTGAAGACGTGTGCCTAGCTAGCAAATGTAATAGGTCCATTAGTTTGATTGCTTGCTTTTGTGGCTATGCGTTAATTTGCTTTATTAGGCTTTTGCATCTAGTCGAGCATGTTGAGTGTTATGTGCTACGTGTTTACGAGTGTTTGGCATGTCTACTCGCTTTCCATGGCCATGAATGAATGTGATGGATGAATGTACGTTTCCACTAGTCCAACGCTAGTAGGAATTCATAGAATGGGCTAGTCCAACGCTAGACCCAATAGGCCGTCCCCCTTTTGTTAGTGCATATTTGCATGTTCACTACATTTCATGCATTTTTCTTAGTTTTTATCATTTGGCATGCTCTTCCAATCCTTTTCCCTCATTCTAGGCTTTTTGCATTCTCATGCTAGTTATAGGGTACATTTGCTTGACGAGTCCCCTTTCGATAAGGGAAACGAGCGAGTGTGGCTACTCTGTCGCGCCCCACTTTTTGAATGAATAAAAATAAATGGTTTGAGAAAGATGTATTGTTTCAATTTTGATTGGAAAATGATTTTTGTGAGTTGAAAAGACATGGGTCTCAATGGGACTTGGAAAGCGACGATTCGACCCAAAAAATAGTTTTAAAAAATGTTTTGAAATGAAAAGTTTGGAGTCGCCACTTGGTAATGATTTAAGGTGTACCAAGTCACCTAAAAAATGAGTTTTAAAGTCAAGTAATAATAAACCCTTTTTAAAACGACTCCTAGTCTACGTAAAACAAAGAAAAAGGTTCGGGAGTCACGTTTGACAAAGGGGAAGGCAAGGATAGACTCCAAGGCACCCCTTTGACCTAGCCAAGGCTAGTTGCGTGACTTAACCCTAACTTTCCTAACTTTCTACCCAGGGTATGTATTGCATGTTGGATTATGCCTATATGAATGCAAAAACGAAAAAATGCAATCCTAAATTCTATGATGTCTCTCGTGAGGTTTTTGGTCCCAGACCACATGAATTGTGGCGGCCAATAAAGGGAAACCTCATAGAGGTCGATTGATGCAAATGGTGACTCAATTGCAAGTGTGCAAGTGTATGAAAAGATTCATGTATGAAATGGTGTAAAAAAAACAAAGTGTTTGTGTGCGCATGTGAAGAGAAAGTTCACGTGTGAATTTGGATGAAAAATCAAAGTATTAGTGTGTGAGTGTGTAAAGAAAGTGCACGTGTGAATTTGGATGAAAAATCAAAGTATTAGTGTGTGCAAATGAAGGAAGATAGAATAGTACATATATAAGTGAAACTTGAATTTCATTTGTGAAGTAAAGTAAATAAATGATAAGGAGGTAGTGAAAAAATATGGATTGAGAAATGTAAGAGAAATGTGATTAAAAGAGTATGGAAGTGATAAAAATGAAAGTATGACCCTAGGGGAATGCAACAAGTCGGGTACGGGGGTTGACTCCTAACTTTTCGACTTCTATTTTCCCTTTGATTAGAAGGCAAAACTAGCGTGCTAAGGCTATCGAGTAGCCACACTCGCTCGTTTCCCTTATCGGAAGGGGATTTTCACGCAAATGAACCCTAACTAGCATGAGATGCAAGTCCTAAAGCGAAGGGGAAGAGGTTTGAGGAACATACCAAATGATAAACTAAGGAAAAATGCGTGATATGTGGTGATCATGCACTTAATGAAAAAGGGAAAAAAGAACCTATTGGGTCTAGCATTGGACTAGCCCATTCTATGAATTCCGACTAGCGTTGGACTAGTGGAAACGATAAAAGAAGCCACAACTAGCGTTGGACTAGTGTGGTGACGTACATTCATTCATTCCATTCATCCACACTATAAAAAGCGAGTAGACACTTATAAACACGTAGCACATAACACTTAGCATGCTTGACTAGATGCAAGGGCCTAATAAAAGCGATTAAACACTTAACACGTAGGCATGCAACCATTACATTTGCTAACTAAAACAAAGGGGAAAGGGGAAATGGACCAAATTACTTGCTACGCCCTATCTATTACAAGCCAAGAGGTGTACACATACCTCATTAATAAAAATCAAAAGTAAATGAAATAAATGAACGGAAGTAAGGAGAAGCTAGGAAAGCAAATAGACATGCAAATTTCAATTAGCACATTAGTCCACATAGGAGAGAAACAAAAGGGGTAAAAGAGATTATACCTCCCCGTTGGTGATACTAAAGAAGTAAACAAACTCAACTTGGCTAGAGTCACCCAAGAAAAGACTAGCTTAGGCTAAAATCACCAAAAACAAAAGATTAATGCACCAATTTAGTGATAAGATATAAACTAAACAATTTGAATCCACCAAAACATCAAAACTTTCCCTCAATTGCAACTCAATGAAGTCAAAACTACTTAAAGACCAAGGCAAAAGGCATGATCATCCAATCCCCAAGCATAACATCCACTAAAGACCCAAATGCAAGCACTACTCAAATCATTTGAACCTAATTGAAGCATTTAAAAAAACTCAAAAGTCCCCAAGTAAAAAAAATAAAGTCCAAGCAAACATTATATCTCAAGAATCCAAGAGTGAATGAAGGTCCATGAATGGTTTAAACTTGCACTTCTAGGACCCAATAATGACCACTAATCAATCACAATCAACGACAAAATGAATCATCAAGGAGCTTCAAAGGTCCCCAAAATAATAAAGATCAATTAATGATTCAAATGCAAACACCTTAGGACCTAATTGCAAGAACATGGAATGTAATTGGGTCCTTGTGACATTGCTGCAAAATCATAGGGACCAAATTAATTAATTTTCTCAATTTTCTGGGTCATAGTGGCATAAGGGGAAACTTGAGGGGTTAAAGCGCAAACTTTAGAACACATTTCATGCATGCTACGTAGAAAACTGAAATTTTTTTACTTCTGCAAATTTCTGCCGCAAGCTTGGACAGCTTCAAACCATGCGTATTCATACCAGAAAAAAAAACACAAAAACCCATTTGTTTGCCAATCCAAACTCAACTCATCACTAAGGCATAATATTAACATGCAAAAGAAAGATCTCAAGGTGAAAATCAAATTACAAATTCAGGTGCATTGAACAAGAACTTCCACCACAGGTGCCCGGTTACCACAATTTTAAAAAACACATCTTGGCTACAATTGTGGTGTCCATTCCAATGCAAATTTCCATCACAACCCAGTTCATATCCCATCCCAACATCAAAGCCTTAATCCCAAACAATGAACTCACGGAACTCAGCATTCAAACAAGCCAAGAAAGAAAAGAAAAACTTAGAATGAGAATATGTAAATCTAAAAATTTTCTGCAAAGAAAAACTACTTCAGCCGCAGCTTTTTCTATTCATTTCAATCATGCAAACCAGATTTATTCAGCACCAAGATCCTACCTATCCATCATTCACTAAACATGCAGTTTCATTACATGATTGAATCAAGAAAGGGAGCTGATCATCAAGGGTGGAATGAAGATCAAAACAGCAAAAGAAGAAAGAGTGCAGCAAGCTTTTTCAATTTGCTTCCCAAGCTTAGAAGCCTCGGTACCCAAGAATAGATTAGAAAACTTCTTAATCAATCTTCTAAGTTTTGAACTAACTAACAACTGCACAACTACCATAACCCAAGCAAGCAAAAATCATATAAGGAAAATATGTTAACTCATGAAGGAATTCATGCAAGGCAACGAACATTCTGCAATCAAAGCTTGCTGGAATTTTCCAGGTTTGGTTCATTATCATGGCAGGAAATACAATTCTCAACAGAAAAAATGTAACCTGCAGCTAACATGTCCAGGATGCATTTAGCCAAAGATCAAAGACATCATGAACTCCAAGCTTAAACCAGCGAAAGACAAGGACCACAGAAATTGACCCATGTTGCTGCAACAAACCAAAGGCTTTTAGCTTGTTGCAGCCAACTTTCATGTAAGTTATGGAAGAGGTAAACTTTCTGCAATCAAATCTATCAACAAACTCCAGAAATTCCTGCAATTTCTGACTTTCAACCATGCGGGAAGACGCCATGAAACATGAATTCAAATGAAAATGCAATTATACTCACTACTTGCGCAAGACTCCAGTCAACACCAATCATGCGATAAACACATTCAGCAGGTAAAATCCATTTTCCAGTCGCTATTTCCTTTTCATAATCTGACAATGGATTTCAAGACATATGCAGCCCACAAAACTCAAGAAAACAGCCATCTTTTCGAAACAAAACAAGACCTTACACGACCTATCCTCAAACCCAGCCATAAATTATACATTTCCCATAACTTTTCCAAACCAGATTGTCGAATGAAGCGCAAAAGGAAAGACAGAATTGACTCCAAATTTTAGAAGCAAAAATGGTAATAAAAACAAGTGCCATCAACCCTGGCTATGTCCGACGCAGAAAACAGCAACAAGGAAACAACTTTGATTGATGAAATGGAAATGGATGCGAGAAAAATGATGAACTGTCTCCCAATACATCAAAACATCAAACTTTGTTTCAGTGATTCCATATCTAAACGCAAGTAAAAACCTAAGATTTCTGGTTACACAGACCAGATTCCATATGAAAAGAATGAACGAAAACAAGGATTGAAGGCTACCTGTTTCACCTTTGGATTTGCAACTCGGGTTCAATGAAGAAAATCGTTGCAGATTCTGGGCTGCTAGACGAAGTAGCAGAGACTCCTTCCTTTCCCTTCTCTGATTTTCAGCCGAAGTCCTTCTCACAGCTCACTCTCTTGCTTCTTCGTTTCTTTTCTTTCAGAACCCTTGCTGCCAATCTCTTGCTTGCTTTGTTTTTCCTTCAGATTTTTTAGCCATCACTCAATGCCCAGCCCCCTTTCTCTCCGCCTTCTCTTGGGTTTCCTTAGCCGCTAACTCTCTCTCAGCCCAAAAACCTTGCTCAGTTTTTTCTCTTAGCTTGCCGATGCTCTCCCTCTTTTGCTGGTTTTCTTTTTTTCCCTTTGCTCCACAGCCGCTCAGATTTTTCTGTTCAGGTTTCCTTTTTTTGTTCGTCGAAAACTCTCCCTTTGCGGCTGCTATCCCTCTTCCCTTTTATATCAGAAAACATCACCTTTAAACCCTTAAAACATCCAGCATATTTGCAGCTTAAGGAGCCGCACAAGTCCTCCTTTGCAAGCTGCAAAAATTGCAGCTTGCCGTGACTAGCACCCTTTTTTTTTTTTTTTTTTTTAAACTAATTTAACAAAAATGATAAAAAAAACTAAGTAATAAAAAAACAACAATTTTACGTCAAAATAAACAAACTAAAACAACAAAATTGCCATTTTCAATCTTTTCTTTCATTTTTCATTTTTCATCATTTTCACTTTTTTTCTTTTCTAAATGAATCAAACAACAATAAAAGATAAATTAAGTAGAAATGACTAAAATAAAGCTAAATAAAACAAAATTGCTATTTTTCTTTTCTTTTTCCTTTTTTTCCCTTTTTTTTATGATTTTTCTTTTTTTCTCTTTTTTCATGATTTTTCCTTTTTCTCTTTTTTCATTTCAAGAAATTCTATGCTAAAAACTTACAAATAAAAATAAAACTATAAACTAAAAACTAAAAATCGAATAAAACTAACACGACAAATAAAAAACTAAAAATAAACAGTAAATGAAATTACACCAAAAATTTGGCGTCTACAGTTTGCCCCTCTTTGTCTGAGTTTTGGAAAAACTTGAGACAAAGAAGTAGACACCAAATACTTACCTGCTTTATTCGGCGGCGAACGTCACGAACGGTGGACGTTTTAGAAACGGGGACTGACCCCTTTTGACAAAGCTTAAAATGGAATTGACTTATACAGGAAATTTAAAGCGGGATTGACCCGAACGAAATTTAAAGACGGGATTGGTCCAAACAGGAACTTAAAGCGGGACTGACCCGAACAGGAATTTAAAACGGGACTGACCCGAACATGGATTGAAAACGGGACTGACCCGGACAGGAATGTAAATGGGATAGACCCACGGAATAGACCTGAACAGAAATTTAAATGGGATAGACCCAGACAGAAATTTAAATGGGATAGACCCAGACAGAAAAATTAAAATTGGGACTGACTAGAGAAGGAAATTCAAATCATGGGACTGGCCCGAACAAGCTTTGAATCGCGGGACTGACCCGAACAGGCTTTGAATTGTGGGACTGACCCGCATAAGCCTTGAATCGTGGGACTGGCCCGAATAAGCTTTGAATCGTGGGACTGACCCGAATAAGCTCTGAATCGTGGGACTGGCCCGAATAAGATTTTAATCGCGGGACTGACCCGAACAGGCTTTGAATCGCGGGACTGACCCGAATAAACTTTGAATCGTGGGACTGACCCGAATAAGCTTTTGATCATGGGACTGACCCGAAAATGCTTTTGATCGTGGGACTGACCCGAAAATGCTTTTGATCGTGGGACTGACCCGAAAATGCTTTTGATCATGGGACTGACCCGAATAAGCTTTTGATCATGGGACTGACCCGAAAATGCTTTTGATCGTGGGACTGACCCGAATAAACTTTTGATCATGGGACTGACCCGAAAATGCTTTTGATCGTGGGACTGACCCGAAAATGCTTTTGATCATGGGACTGACCCGAAAATGCTTTTGATCATGGGACTGACCCGAAAATACTTTTGACCATGGGACTGACCCGGATAAGCTCTGACAATCGGTCAGTGGGATTAAACCCGAGCCTGCCGTGATAAAATTTGTGTTGATTTTTGATTGATGATTTTTCCTTTGCTCTTCTTTTTGACTTTTGAAAATCTTTCCAAAAAATTAATTTGCCCCAGTATGATGAATTTTTGCAATGTGAGTCCAGAGTTGATTCTGTATCGCCATGCTGTTGCATTTTTGATGAAATTTGCTTGCGACATTTTCAATCTGCCTTTGTTCACCGGAGGACTCTTTCCGACACCGATTCCAGTGCGAGGTGTGCTTACTTTCATCTGTGTATGCAATTTCTGCAAAAGAGAGAAAAAACAAAGAAATTGCCACCATCATTTGATCCGTTTTCCTTTGAGAATCGTGTAAACATGAGTCTTTCATGGCCTTTATCAACTTTTGCTGCGGCAGTCGATTGAGTTGGATTTCTCACCCTAAGGCTTTTCCGATTTACAAACTGATCAGGTATGTGCTTTGCCATACTGTGAAGTCTGCGTAACTGACTTTGCTGAATTTCAACTATTCCCAAAAGATGACTGAATCCAAGCATACTTTTGAAATAAATCACTGGGATTGTTATTCACCAAAATTCAATGATAAAGAATGGGGTATGCAAGAAAATTCACATGTCATGTAAGAAAGAATATGCACCAGAATGCACACATAACCATTTGTGCTTAAATTCTACAAAAAATGCCATGAATGCAAGTAATTTGGAAAAAACGAGTTTCCTAAGAATGTATTTACAAAAGAATATTTTTTACAAAATGACACAGCTTTAGCCAACGGATGTCATATTCGATTCTCTGGACATCTTTGTTCTGGAATTCAATGTTGGCTGAGGTATGACAAAAATAAGGAGAAAATCCAAATGAACCAAGTCATCAGCTGTTCCTTTTCATGCTTGCTTGCTGCCAAAACCTGCCTTGGCGCCCTTTCGGGTTTTCACCAAGGTTGCCCTCACCTTTTTTTTTTTTTTTTTTTTTTTCTAAAGAACAAAGAAATATCTCGACCATGATCGACTTAGAAACATGATTTGAAGATTTCTGGCATCAGTAGAATGTACTTCCCTTGTGAGATTAGGCGAAAACATTACGGACATCACCTGCCAGTTGATTAGCAAATTTTCTTGATAGAAATACAGCAAAGAACGAAGGCCAGGACTTTTGGGCTTTTGTAATGAGGTCAGGTGGGGTGTTTCAAGAAAAGCTGAGGCTTGAAAGCAAATTTGATGAGAGGGGTGTGAAATAGCCTGAGATTGCATCATTTTGAAATTATTTCCAATTTTGAACGAAACTGAGGAAAATTTTGCCCCAGTTTGATTGGATTCTTCTCTTCGTGCTTTTCATTGCACTTTTCACTTTTGCATTTTTCTTCAAAGCTAAATTTGCCCCAGTGTAGGGTTTTCTGCTTTTTCTTTCATCTCTTTTTGATTGATTTGTCTTTTGGCCTTGTGCCATTCTTTTGAATTTTTTCAAAAATTTGCCCCAGTTTATTTTGAACTGAGGTTTTCTTTTCTTTTGCTCATCTCTTTTCCAAAATAACTTGGCCCCAGTGTGGGGTTTGCAACTCTCAGGGGCTGCCAAACGAAAATTACTGTTCTGATGGCTCAAAGGGGATAACTAAGGATGAAATGTTTTGATCGGAAAGGAAGATGGCCTGACTTTTACCTCGTCCCTTGCATGATTTCCAAAAGAAATTTGCATAATCAAAAATAAAGACTTCTTACACATGTCGGATTTGATAGGTTGAGAGAATGTTTACCCATCCATCTCTTCAAGGATAAATGCTCCACTCGGTAGCACCTTTTTGAATGACAAATGTCCTTACCAGTTTAGATCAAATTCGTCTTTGACTTCATCTAGCATTGGCAAAACTCGCTTTAACTCTTTGTCCTCCTTCTCTAAAGGCTCGGAGGCGGACCTTTTTGTTATGAACACAGGCCACGCACTTTGATAACATTAGCCATGGCACATGGCGTTCAGCTGCTTTTCATCCATCAAAATCAATTGTCGGTGACGCTGCTTTAATCAATCAGCTTCGAACTTGGCAAAGAAGGGATTTTCTCAATGAAGAGATTTTTCAATGAAGGCTTCCTCAATGAACGAATTTCTTAATAAAGGGATTTTTCACGAAGGGGTCTCTCAAAGAAGAGATTTTTGTCCTTCTCAAAGAAGGGATTTTTCAACGAAGGGATTTTTGGCATTTTCAAACGAAGGGATTTTTGGCCTTTTCAACAAAGGAATTTTTCACGAAGAAATTTTTGAATGAATGGTATTATCGGAATCCAAAACAGTGATATCCAAATGGTCAAATAATTCCATCTTTGGCCATCTAAAAGAATTAAAAAATTCGGGACAATAATCAAATAAACAGAAAAAACAAATTATGCATTTGATGGAAAAACTAATTAAAACGGAAACAAGACAAAACTTAGTTGCAAAAGATGTTTTCATTAAGCTATTCACATATGCAAGAAATGGTTTTCGTGAACCTTAGTAAATAACAACCCCTAGATTTACCGAAATTCCCTTCGAGAGGGAAGATACTCGGCCATTCAAATTATGCAAAGCTCCTTCAGGATTTTCAAATTTCGTCATTGGAGGTGGATGTTTCGAAGGTGTCCTTGTGTTCAGGGAAAGGATTTGTACTTATGCTTGGCCCTTGTTCACCTCTTTTCCTTAGCATTATTTCCCCTGCCTCGATCATGTCTTGGACTTTGTGCTTGAGTGCCCTGCAATCGACGGTTGAGTGACCAGGTACTCCCGAATGATAGGCACAAATAGCATGTGGATTGTACCCAGCAGGCATGCCATGAAGATAAGTTGGAGGGGGAATCACGCCTATTTTGTTGGCAGCCTTCAATTGCTCATACAATTGGTCCAAAGGCCTGCCTAGGTTTGCGAAGGTTCGGGTACGGCTTTGATTGTAGGTTTCAGTGGATCGGGGATAGTTGTAGGTGGGTCTATTTGGTAGGGAAAATCTTTGGTAGTAAGGAGCCCGAGGACAAGCTTGTTGAAAGCTTGGTTGAGATATTTGAAAAGGGGTTGTAGGCGGGTTGGCATAATTTGGGCGAGGTCGAGGATGAGTGATATTGGTGTGGTAAACAGGACGAGGATTTGAGTAGTAGGGGTAAGGGTTTGAGTAGGTAGGGTATTGTCGAGGTCTGGGTCTTGGGACAGGGTTTTGATTCCAGGTAAAGGCAGTTTCCCCCTCTTTCTTTTGGAGTTGCGGGTTCTTCCCACTAGTCCCCTGACCTTGCAAAGCATCCAACTGGGATTTGAGGGTAGAGACATTAACAATCTTCCCAGCTTTCACGAAGTCATCGTACTCCTCAAGTTTATTAACAATAGCAGCGAACGAGCATCCAGTCATGCGGAAAATTTCTTCAAAATACGGGGGATCATGTGCTTTAATGAAAGTCCGTATGATTTCGTCCTCCGTCATTGGTGGCTCGACTTTGGCAGCCATTTTCCTCCATCTCTTAGCATAGGTTTTGTGGTCTTCAGAGGGCTTTCTTTTTGTTCCTTCCAACGTGGTTCGCGTCGGAGCCAGCTCGCAGTTGTACTCGTATTGTCTGATGAAAGCATTGGATAGATCAAGCCAGGTCTTCACCTCCTCCGGCTTCAAATTCGAATACCAATCAAGTGCCTCGCCTTCCAGACTTTCTGGGAATAGCCTTAAAGGTAAATTTTCATCATCCATCGGCCTACCCAATTTATTGGCAAACAATCGGAGATGCGTCTTGGGATTGCCCGTGCCATCGTATTTGTTGAACTTCGGAGTTTTGAATCCCTCAGGCAATTGAACATTCGGGAAAAGGCAAAGCTCATCGTAATCCAAGACTCCTTGCTTGTTCAGCCCCTGACTCTTCCTTATAAATTCATCAAAACGATCAAGGCGCTTAAGCAGCTTCATATCAACGGGAGCGGAAGATTCCCCCATTTCTGGCTTGGTTTGAAAAGTATGGTCCGGCAGGAATGGCTCAGCAGCAGGGTAATAAAAGGTATGTGGCTCAGGTGGTATATTTGGAGTGATTTGGGGTTGTGGACCTCGCATGTGAGTAAGAAAAAATGAAGGATGAGGAGGGTAAGGGTATGGCAAATTTGTGGTGGGATAGGTGAAAGTTTCTTCAGGTGCAATAGGGAATGATGGAGTAACAGTGGCGTGGGCCGAAGGTAGGACAAATGGCTCTTGTTCAGGCTGTCTGGCGGGTACAGGTTCGGGTTGAACTCCGCTGCTAATTAGCTCATCATCCAACTTCCTTTGAGCGGCCATCTCAGACGCCATCTCTCCGAACTTGGTAAGCATCTCAGTCAACTGAATCCCCAAACTTGCAGTCTCGGGTTGAGCGGTAGTAGCAGACCTATCTGACTGTTCTGGTTGTGAACTCATGTTTACACGACTCCTCTAGGCTTGATTACGAGATCGTGGTATGATGGGGCTTCGACGAGAAGCTATGTTTAAATATTACCTGAGAATTTTGAAAAGATTGCTTTTAGATTTAACCCTCGCTTAGTTATTCCAAAGAAAATAAAGAAAGGGAAAAGAAAAAGACAAGAGTTAGTAGATATCCAGAAAATTCGGATGCATGTCCTATGGGGGAACCCTTTTTGTGCCAAGGGTAGGCCTAGAATGAAGATGCAATCCTCTAGGGTAGGCACTATACCATACCTGATGGATCTGATCAATTGATTGAGTGAAAAACAATTTTGAAAAATTTGATCAATTGGAATGGCAAGAATCATTTGTTAAAAATGAGGTCCACGTTCGAACGGATTGATCACTTTTGATCGATATAAGATTTTGCAAAAACGCACGTGTTTGGCCTTGACGAACTTCCTATCGACGAGATTCGTTTTGACAACTTTTCTTAGTGGAGCACGGGTCAAAACTCCAACTGATCAAATGGCTGGATACAATGGATGGTTTTCTCAAAAATCGGCTAAATTTCCCAATTTGAAATTGACATTGAAACCCTGATTAGTCAAATGGGTTGAATGAAATTGACCATTTATTAAAAATCGACCGGATTACCCTAAAAAGGGAAACAGGTCAAATGAATTGAATGAAATTTAACTTATCCAAAATTAATCAGATCACCCTAAAAAGGGTAAATTGATCAAATAGATTGAACGCAACTTGATTTATTCAAAATCGGCTCGATTGCCCTAAAAATGGGTAAATTGGCCAAATGAATGCAATTGAATTAGTGATTTATTCAAAAATCGGCCGAATGACCCTAAAAAGGGTAAATTGATCAAATGAATTGAAGATTTATTCAAAATCGACCAGGTGACCCTAAAAAGGGTAAATTGGTCAAATGAGTTGACGATTTTTCAAAATCGACCGGATGACCCTAAAAAGGGTAAATTGGTCAAATAAATTGATGATTTATTCAAAATCGACCAGATGACCCTAAAAAGGGTAAATTGGTCAAAATGAATGGATGATTTTTCAAAAATCGACCTGATGACCCTAAAAAGGGTAAATTGGTCAAATGATGAATGAATGGACAAAATGGATTGGATAAAATGGATGATTTATTCAAAAATCGACCGAATCGCCTTCAAAAAGGGTAAAATGGTCAAATGCATTTATTCAAAATTGAATGGATAACCCTAAGAATGAATTAAACTAATCAAATGAATTGAATGAAGTCAATTGATCAAACAGATCGATTGAAATTATGATTTGACCAACTCGCCCTAAAACTAGGCAAATCGGTCCAATGGATCGAATGATTGATTCAAAATTGACTAGATCACCCTAAAAAGGGTAAACTAGTCAAATGAAATCGGATGACTTATTCAAAAGTGATTGAATTGACCTAAGAAATGAGTAAATTGGTCCAATGAATAAAATGGAGATTGATGATTTATGCAAAAATCGACCAAATCACCCTAAAAGGGTAAATTGGTCAAATGAATTGATTTATTCAAAATTGATTAGGAATTGACAAAATGGATCGATTGAATCGTTCGGCCATTGATGGTTTCAAAAAAAAAAATAGTCTATGAGCCTTCTAAAATCACGATTTGGCCTCAGTTTATTAACTGTCTCAATGATAAGGAATTATTTGTGAATTTCTTCAAATTAATGTCCTTTACGCAAGGGATTTTTACCAACTTTGATAAAATGGCCAAAAAGTGATTATTAGACGTTCATATTCCAAAAATCACTCTATGAAAATGATTGGATCCTACCTTACCTTGTGCACTACCCCTTTGGATGGTACAAAATGTAAACGTGCAAGTCTCATTGGATTAAGTATCCGAGACACAAGGTGGCTTATCCCCTAGCATGGGATCGCCTAAATGGCATTCCCTTTCTAGGGTTTATGCATGATGCCAGTTATTAAAGCAGGAAAAAATGCAATTCGAAATGAAACGTGACCTAAGGAATCCTTTATCTGCCAGGGTAGGCCTAGAATGATATGCAATCATTAATCTATGAATGCAATATACAAAAATCTTTAGACGTTCAATAGCCTATCTACAAGGGTAGGTTCTAAAAGAAAGTCATGCCGGACCTCTTATTTCCTAATGTTTGTGAATGCAAAAGACAAGAGACAAGGAAACGTGAGTTCAACACATAACACATAACACATTTGGACAATTAGATAATATAAAAGGCAATAAAGATAAATAAGGAAAAAGGATTGGGACCCCTCCCCTCGTGAATAGTGTCCCTAGTTCAGGATAAGGCTGACTCTACCCTAGGCAATTCTAATATGGATGCATGAGGCTTGGCTTACTAATGCATCTAGACTCGATAGGTCATAGGCCCCCGAGCCTTCAGACTTAGAAACCAAGGGTCATCAATCCCAAGGTTTTTCGTCGGTGGCACGAGCGATTCCCCAAACACCGCTACGCACACATCGTGTCACGGCTACGTGTTTGAGTGAATCTATCAAAACCTCAATTTTCGACCAAAAGCTAAAGGCTATCAACCAATAGCTTTAAGCGGAAGATTGAGTGACCCATTAGAACATGCTATACACACATCGTGTCGTGATCACATGTCCAAGTGAGTCACCTAATCCTAATAGGGTGGAGTGGCGTGACAAGCCACTAAAGAAAAATAAAAGGGATAAGAGAAGTAAAGCGTATGCTCGTATGCTAGTGCTCGTTTGGAGGGGAAGGGTCAAGAACCAACGCGAGACTCTAGGGTGACCCATACCTCCCAAAATGCAATGCAAGCGCGAGATAACAAATAAACATTCATTCAAACATACATTCGTGAGTCGAGGGATTGGTTTGATTACATATATAAGACAAAAGGTCCTAAAAAATGAAAAATGCAATCCTAATATCCACATGCCATGCATAGAAAGGGTAGAAAAAGGAAACGAATGGTTAAGTCAAAAATGCTTGGACCCACTTAGGAAGTCCCCAGTGGAGTCGCCAACTGTCGCGCCCCACTTTTTGAATGAATAAAAATAAATGGTTTGAGAAAGATGTATTGTTTCAATTTTGATTGGAAAATGATTTTTGTGAGTTGAAAAGACATGGGTCTCAATGGGACTTGGAAAGCGACGATTCGACCCAAAAAATAGTTTTAAAAAAGGTTTTGAAATGAAAAGTTTGGAGTCGCCACTTGGTAATGATTTAAGGTGTACCAAGTCACCTAAAAAATGAGTTTTAAAGTCAAGTAATAATAAACCCTTTTTAAAACGACTCCTAGTCTACGTAAAACAAAGAAAAAGGTTCGGGAGTCACGTTTGACAAAGGGGAAGGCAAGGATAGACTCCAAGGCACCCCTTTGACCTAGCCAAGGCTAGTTGCGTGACTTAACCCTAACTTTCCTAACTTTCTACCCAGGGTATGTATTGCATGTTGGATTATGCCTATATGAATGCAAAAACGAAAAAATGCAATCCTAAATTCTATGATGTCTCTCGTGAGGTTTTTGGTCCCAGACCACATGAATTGTGGCGGCCAATAAAGGGAAACCTCATAGAGGTCGATTGATGCAAATGGTGACTCAATTGCAAGTGTGCAAGTGTATGAAAAGATTCATGTATGAAATGGTGTAAAAAAAACAAAGTGTTTGTGTGCGCATGTGAAGAGAAAGTTCACGTGTGAATTTGGATGAAAAATCAAAGTATTAGTGTGTGAGTATGTAAAGAAAGTGCACGTGTGAATTTGGATGAAAAATCAAAGTATTAGTGTGTGCAAATGAAGGAAGATAGAATAGTACATATATAAGTGAAACTTGAATTTCATTTGTGAAGTAAAGTAAATAAATGATAAGGAGGTAGTGAAAAAATATGGATTGAGAAATGTAAGAGAAATGTGATTAAAAGAGTATGGAAGTGATAAAAATGAAAGTATGACCCTAGGGGAATGCAACAAGTCGGGTACGGGGGTTGACTCCTAACTTTTCGACTTCTATTTTCCCTTTGATTAGAAGGCAAAACTAGCGTGCTAAGGCTATCGAGTAGCCACACTCGCTCGTTTCCCTTATCGGAAGGGGATTTTCACGCAAATGAACCCTAACTAGCATGAGATGCAAGTCCTAAAGCGAAGGGGAAGAGGTTTGAGGAACATACCAAATGATAAACTAAGGAAAAATGCGTGATATGTGGTGATCATGCACTTAATGAAAAAGGGAAAAAAGAACCTATTGGGTCTAGCATTGGACTAGCCCATTCTATGAATTCCGACTAGCGTTGGACTAGTGGAAACGATAAAAGAAGCCACAACTAGCGTTGGACTAGTGTGGTGACGTACATTCATTCATTCCATTCATCCACACTATAAAAAGCGAGTAGACACTTATAAACACGTAGCACATAACACTTAGCATGCTTGACTAGATGCAAGGGCCTAATAAAAGCGATTAAACACTTAACACGTAGGCATGCAACCATTACATTTGCTAACTAAAACAAAGGGGAAAGGGGAAATGGACCAAATTACTTGCTACGCCCTATCTATTACAAGCCAAGAGGTGTACACATACCTCATTAATAAAAATCAAAAGTAAATGAAATAAATGAACGGAAGTAAGGAGAAGCTAGGAAAGCAAATAGACATGCAAATTTCAATTAGCACATTAGTCCACATAGGAGAGAAACAAAAGGGGTAAAAGAGATTATACCTCCCCGTTGGTGATACTAAAGAAGTAAACAAACTCAACTTGGCTAGAGTCACCCAAGAAAAGACTAGCTTAGGCTAAAATCACCAAAAACAAAAGATTAATGCACCAATTTAGTGATAAGATATAAACTAAACAATTTGAATCCACCAAAACATCAAAACTTTCCCTCAATTGCAACTCAATGAAGTCAAAACTACTTAAAGACCAAGGCAAAAGGCATGATCATCCAATCCCCAAGCATAACATCCACTAAAGACCCAAATGCAAGCACTACTCAAATCATTTGAACCTAATTGAAGCATTTAAAAAAACTCAAAAGTCCCCAAGTAAAAAAAATAAAGTCCAAGCAAACATTATATCTCAAGAATCCAAGAGTGAATGAAGGTCCATGAATGGTTTAAACTTGCACTTCTAGGACCCAATAATGACCACTAATCAATCACAATCAACGACAAAATGAATCATCAAGGAGCTTCAAAGGTCCCCAAAATAATAAAGATCAATTAATGATTCAAATGCAAACACCTTAGGACCTAATTGCAAGAACATGGAATGTAATTGGGTCCTTGTGACATTGCTGCAAAATCATAGGGACCAAATTAATTAATTTTCTCAATTTTCTGGGTCATAGTGGCATAAGGGGAAACTTGAGGGGTTAAAGCGCAAACTTTAGAACACATTTCATGCATGCTACGTAGAAAACTGAAATTTTTTTACTTCTGCAAATTTCTGCCGCAAGCTTGGACAGCTTCAAACCATGCGTATTCATACCAGAAAAAAAAACACAAAAACCCATTTGTTTGCCAATCCAAACTCAACTCATCACTAAGGCATAATATTAACATGCAAAAGAAAGATCTCAAGGTGAAAATCAAATTACAAATTCAGGTGCATTGAACAAGAACTTCCACCACAGGTGCCCGGTTACCACAATTTTAAAAAACACATCTTGGCTACAATTGTGGTGTCCATTCCAATGCAAATTTCCATCACAACCCAGTTCATATCCCATCCCAACATCAAAGCCTTAATCCCAAACAATGAACTCACGGAACTCAGCATTCAAACAAGCCAAGAAAGAAAAGAAAAACTTAGAATGAGAATATGTAAATCTAAAAATTTTCTGCAAAGAAAAACTACTTCAGCCGCAGCTTTTTCTATTCATTTCAATCATGCAAACCAGATTTATTCAGCACCAAGATCCTACCTATCCATCATTCACTAAACATGCAGTTTCATTACATGATTGAATCAAGAAAGGGAGCTGATCATCAAGGGTGGAATGAAGATCAAAACAGCAAAAGAAGAAAGAGTGCAGCAAGCTTTTTCAATTTGCTTCCCAAGCTTAGAAGCCTCGGTACCCAAGAATAGATTAGAAAACTTCTTAATCAATCTTCTAAGTTTTGAACTAACTAACAACTGCACAACTACCATAACCCAAGCAAGCAAAAATCATATAAGGAAAATATGTTAACTCATGAAGGAATTCATGCAAGGCAACGAACATTCTGCAATCAAAGCTTGCTGGAATTTTCCAGGTTTGGTTCATTATCATGGCAGGAAATACAATTCTCAACAGAAAAAATGTAACCTGCAGCTAACATGTCCAGGATGCATTTAGCCAAAGATCAAAGACATCATGAACTCCAAGCTTAAACCAGCGAAAGACAAGGACCACAGAAATTGACCCATGTTGCTGCAACAAACCAAAGGCTTTTAGCTTGTTGCAGCCAACTTTCATGTAAGTTATGGAAGAGGTAAACTTTCTGCAATCAAATCTATCAACAAACTCCAGAAATTCCTGCAATTTCTGACTTTCAACCATGCGGGAAGACGCCATGAAACATGAATTCAAATGAAAATGCAATTATACTCACTACTTGCGCAAGACTCCAGTCAACACCAATCATGCGATAAACACATTCAGCAGGTAAAATCCATTTTCCAGTCGCTATTTCCTTTTCATAATCTGACAATGGATTTCAAGACATATGCAGCCCACAAAACTCAAGAAAACAGCCATCTTTTCGAAACAAAACAAGACCTTACACGACCTATCCTCAAACCCAGCCATAAATTATACATTTCCCATAACTTTTCCAAACCAGATTGTCGAATGAAGCGCAAAAGGAAAGACAGAATTGACTCCAAATTTTAGAAGCAAAAATGGTAATAAAAACAAGTGCCATCAACCCTGGCTATGTCCGACGCAGAAAACAGCAACAAGGAAACAACTTTGATTGATGAAATGGAAATGGATGCGAGAAAAATGATGAACTGTCTCCCAATACATCAAAACATCAAACTTTGTTTCAGTGATTCCATATCTAAACGCAAGTAAAAACCTAAGATTTCTGGTTACACAGACCAGATTCCATATGAAAAGAATGAACGAAAACAAGGATTGAAGGCTACCTGTTTCACCTTTGGATTTGCAACTCGGGTTCAATGAAGAAAATCGTTGCAGATTCTGGGCTGCTAGACGAAGTAGCAGAGACTCCTTCCTTTCCCTTCTCTGATTTTCAGCCGAAGTCCTTCTCACAGCTCACTCTCTTGCTTCTTCGTTTCTTTTCTTTCAGAACCCTTGCTGCCAATCTCTTGCTTGCTTTGTTTTTCCTTCAGATTTTTTAGCCATCACTCAATGCCCAGCCCCCTTTCTCTCCGCCTTCTCTTGGGTTTCCTTAGCCGCTAACTCTCTCTCAGCCCAAAAACCTTGCTCAGTTTTTTCTCTTAGCTTGCCGATGCTCTCCCTCTTTTGCTGGTTTTCTTTTTTTCCCTTTGCTCCACAGCCGCTCAGATTTTTCTGTTCAGGTTTCCTTTTTTTGTTCGTCGAAAACTCTCCCTTTGCGGCTGCTATCCCTCTTCCCTTTTATATCAGAAAACATCACCTTTAAACCCTTAAAACATCCAGCATATTTGCAGCTTAAGGAGCCGCACAAGTCCTCCTTTGCAAGCTGCAAAAATTGCAGCTTGCCGTGACTAGCACCCTTTTTTTTTTTTTTTTTTTTAAACTAATTTAACAAAAATGATAAAAAAAACTAAGTAATAAAAAAACAACAATTTTACGTCAAAATAAACAAACTAAAACAACAAAATTGCCATTTTCAATCTTTTCTTTCATTTTTCATTTTTCATCATTTTCACTTTTTTTCTTTTCTAAATGAATCAAACAACAATAAAAGATAAATTAAGTAGAAATGACTAAAATAAAGCTAAATAAAACAAAATTGCTATTTTTCTTTTCTTTTTCCTTTTTTCCCTTTTTTTTATGATTTTTCTTTTTTTCTCTTTTTTCATGATTTTTCCTTTTTCTCTTTTTTCATTTCAAGAAATTCTATGCTAAAAACTTACAAATAAAAATAAAACTATAAACTAAAAACTAAAAATCGAATAAAACTAACACGACAAATAAAAAACTAAAAATAAACAGTAAATGAAATTACACCAAAAATTTGGCGTCTACAGTTTGCCCCTCTTTGTCTGAGTTTTGGAAAAACTTGAGACAAAGAAGTAGACACCAAATACTTACCTGCTTTATTCGGCGGCGAACGTCACGAACGGTGGACGTTTTAGAAACGGGGACTGACCCCTTTTGACAAAGCTTAAAATGGAATTGACTTATACAGGAAATTTAAAGCGGGATTGACCCGAACGAAATTTAAAGACGGGATTGGTCCAAACAGGAACTTAAAGCGGGACTGACCCGAACAGGAATTTAAAACGGGACTGACCCGAACATGGATTGAAAACGGGACTGACCCGGACAGGAATGTAAATGGGATAGACCCACGGAATAGACCTGAACAGAAATTTAAATGGGATAGACCCAGACAGAAATTTAAATGGGATAGACCCAGACAGAAAAATTAAAATTGGGACTGACTAGAGAAGGAAATTCAAATCATGGGACTGGCCCGAACAAGCTTTGAATCGCGGGACTGACCCGAACAGGCTTTGAATTGTGGGACTGACCCGCATAAGCCTTGAATCGTGGGACTGGCCCGAATAAGCTTTGAATCGTGGGACTGACCCGAATAAGCTCTGAATCGTGGGACTGGCCCGAATAAGATTTTAATCGCGGGACTGACCCGAACAGGCTTTGAATCGCGGGACTGACCCGAATAAACTTTGAATCGTGGGACTGACCCGAATAAGCTTTTGATCATGGGACTGACCCGAAAATGCTTTTGATCGTGGGACTGACCCGAAAATGCTTTTGATCGTGGGACTGACCCGAAAATGCTTTTGATCATGGGACTGACCCGAATAAGCTTTTGATCATGGGACTGACCCGAATAAGCTTTTGATCATGGGACTGACCCGAAAATGCTTTTGATCGTGGGACTGACCCGAATAAACTTTTGATCATGGGACTGACCCGAAAATGCTTTTGATCGTGGGACTGACCCGAAAATGCTTTTGATCATGGGACTGACCCGAAAATGCTTTTGATCATGGGACTGACCCGAAAATACTTTTGACCATGGGACTGACCCGGATAAGCTCTGACAATCGGTCAGTGGGATTAAACCCGAGCCTGCCGTGATAAAATTTGTGTTGATTTTTGATTGATGATTTTTCCTTTGCTCTTCTTTTTGACTTTTGAAAATCTTTCCAAAAAATTAATTTGCCCCAGTATGATGAATTTTTGCAATGTGAGTCCAGAGTTGATTCTGTATCGCCATGCTGTTGCATTTTTGATGAAATTTGCTTGCGACATTTTCAATCTGCCTTTGTTCACCGGAGGACTCTTTCCGACACCGATTCCAGTGCGAGGTGTGCTTACTTTCATCTGTGTATGCAATTTCTGCAAAAGAGAGAAAAAACAAAGAAATTGCCACCATCATTTGATCCGTTTTCCTTTGAGAATCGTGTAAACATGAGTCTTTCATGGCCTTTATCAACTTTTGCTGCGGCAGTCGATTGAGTTGGATTTCTCACCCTAAGGCTTTTCCGATTTACAAACTGATCAGGTATGTGCTTTGCCATACTGTGAAGTCTGCGTAACTGACTTTGCTGAATTTCAACTATTCCCAAAAGATGACTGAATCCAAGCATACTTTTGAAATAAATCACTGGGATTGTTATTCACCAAAATTCAATGATAAAGAATGGGGTATGCAAGAAAATTCACATGTCATGTAAGAAAGAATATGCACCAGAATGCACACATAACCATTTGTGCTTAAATTCTACAAAAAATGCCATGAATGCAAGTAATTTGGAAAAAACGAGTTTCCTAAGAATGTATTTACAAAAGAATATTTTTTACAAAATGACACAGCTTTAGCCAACGGATGTCATATTCGATTCTCTGGACATCTTTGTTCTGGAATTCAATGTTGGCTGAGGTATGACAAAAATAAGGAGAAAATCCAAATGAACCAAGTCATCAGCTGTTCCTTTTCATGCTTGCTTGCTGCCAAAACCTGCCTTGGCGCCCTTTCGGGTTTTCACCAAGGTTGCCCTCACCTTTTTTTTTTTTTTTTTTTTTTCTAAAGAACAAAGAAATATCTCGACCATGATCGACTTAGAAACATGATTTGAAGATTTCTGGCATCAGTAGAATGTACTTCCCTTGTGAGATTAGGCGAAAACATTACGGACATCACCTGCCAGTTGATTAGCAAATTTTCTTGATAGAAATACAGCAAAGAACGAAGGCCAGGACTTTTGGGCTTTTGTAATGAGGTCAGGTGGGGTGTTTCAAGAAAAGCTGAGGCTTGAAAGCAAATTTGATGAGAGGGGTGTGAAATAGCCTGAAATTGCATCATTTTGAAATTATTTCCAATTTTGAACGAAACTGAGGAAAATTTTGCCCCAGTTTGATTGGATTCTTCTCTTCGTGCTTTTCATTGCACTTTTCACTTTTGCATTTTTCTTCAAAGCTAAATTTGCCCCAGTGTAGGGTTTTCTGCTTTTTCTTTCATCTCTTTTTGATTGATTTGTCTTTTGGCCTTGTGCCATTCTTTTGAATTTTTTCAAAAATTTGCCCCAGTTTATTTTGAACTGAGGTTTTCTTTTCTTTTGCTCATCTCTTTTCCAAAATAACTTGGCCCCAGTGTGGGGTTTGCAACTCTCAGGGGCTGCCAAACGAAAATTACTGTTCTGATGGCTCAAAGGGGATAACTAAGGATGAAATGTTTTGATTGGAAAGGAAGATGACCTGACTTTTACCTCGTCCCTTGCATGATTTCCAAAAGAAATTTGCATAATCAAAAATAAAGACTTCTTACACATGTCGGATTTGATAGGTTGAGAGAATGTTTACCCATCCATCTCTTCAAGGATAAATGCTCCACTCGGTAGCACCTTTTTGAATGACAAATGTCCTTACCAGTTTAGATCAAATTCGTCTTTGACTTCATCTAGCATTGGCAAAACTCGCTTTAACTCTTTGTCCTCCTTCTCTAAAGGCTCGGAGGCGGACCTTTTTGTTATGAACACAGGCCACGCACTTTGATAACATTAGCCATGGCACATGGCGTTCAGCTGCTTTTCATCCATCAAAATCAATTGTCGGTGACGCTGCTTTAATCAATCAGCTTCGAACTTGGCAAAGAAGGGATTTTCTCAATGAAGAGATTTTTCAATGAAGGCTTCCTCAATGAACGAATTTCTTAATAAAGGGATTTTTCACGAAGGGGTCTCTCAAAGAAGAGATTTTTGTCCTTCTCAAAGAAGGGATTTTTCAACGAAGGGATTTTTGGCATTTTCAAACGAAGGGATTTTTGGCCTTTTCAACAAAGGAATTTTTCACGAAGAAATTTTTGAATGAATGGTATTATCGGAATCCAGAACAGTGATATCCAAATGGTCAAATAATTCCATCTTTGGCCATCTAAAAGAATTAAAAAATTCGGGACAATAATCAAATAAACAGAAAAAACAAATTATGCATTTGATGGAAAAACTAATTAAAACGGAAACAAGACAAAACTTAGTTGCAAAAGATGTTTTCATTAAGCTATTCACATATGCAAGAAATGGTTTTCGTGAACCTTAGTAAATAACAACCCCTAGATTTACCGAAATTCCCTTCGAGAGGGAAGATACTCGGCCATTCAAATTATGCAAAGCTCCTTCAGGATTTTCAAATTTCGTCATTGGAGGTGGATGTTTCGAAGGTGTCCTTGTGTTCAGGGAAAGGATTTGTACTTATGCTTGGCCCTTGTTCACCTCTTTTCCTTAGCATTATTTCCCCTGCCTCGATCATGTCTTGGACTTTGTGCTTGAGTGCCCTGCAATCGACGGTTGAGTGACCAGGTACTCCCGAATGATAGGCACAAATAGCATGTGGATTGTACCCAGCAGGCATGCCATGAAGATAAGTTGGAGGGGGAATCACGCCTATTTTGTTGGCAGCCTTCAATTGCTCATACAATTGGTCCAAAGGCCTGCCTAGGTTTGCGAAGGTTCGGGTACGGCTTTGATTGTAGGTTTCAGTGGATCGGGGATAGTTGTAGGTGGGTCTATTTGGTAGGGAAAATCTTTGGTAGTAAGGAGCCCGAGGACAAGCTTGTTGAAAGCTTGGTTGAGATATTTGAAAAGGGGTTGTAGGCGGGTTGGCATAATTTGGGCGAGGTCGAGGATGAGTGATATTGGTGTGGTAAACAGGACGAGGATTTGAGTAGTAGGGGTAAGGGTTTGAGTAGGTAGGGTATTGTCGAGGTCTGGGTCTTGGGACAGGGTTTTGATTCCAGGTAAAGGCAGTTTCCCCCTCTTTCTTTTGGAGTTGCGGGTTCTTCCCACTAGTCCCCTGACCTTGCAAAGCATCCAACTGGGATTTGAGGGTAGAGACATTAACAATCTTCCCAGCTTTCACGAAGTCATCGTACTCCTCAAGTTTATTAACAATAGCAGCGAACGAGCATCCAGTCATGCGGAAAATTTCTTCAAAATACGGGGGATCATGTGCTTTAATGAAAGTCCGTATGATTTCGTCCTCCGTCATTGGTGGCTCGACTTTGGCAGCCATTTTCCTCCATCTCTTAGCATAGGTTTTGTGGTCTTCAGAGGGCTTTCTTTTTGTTCCTTCCAACGTGGTTCGCGTCGGAGCCAGCTCGCAGTTGTACTCGTATTGTCTGATGAAAGCATTGGATAGATCAAGCCAGGTCTTCACCTCCTCCGGCTTCAAATTCGAATACCAATCAAGTGCCTCGCCTTCCAGACTTTCTGGGAATAGCCTTAAAGGTAAATTTTCATCATCCATCGGCCTACCCAATTTATTGGCAAACAATCGGAGATGCGTCTTGGGATTGCCCGTGCCATCGTATTTGTTGAACTTCGGAGTTTTGAATCCCTCAGGCAATTGAACATTCGGGAAAAGGCAAAGCTCATCGTAATCCAAGACTCCTTGCTTGTTCAGCCCCTGACTCTTCCTTATAAATTCATCAAAACGATCAAGGCGCTTAAGCAGCTTCATATCAACGGGAGCGGAAGATTCCCCCATTTCTGGCTTGGTTTGAAAAGTATGGTCCGGCAGGAATGGCTCAGCAGCAGGGTAATAAAAGGTATGTGGCTCAGGTGGTATATTTGGAGTGATTTGGGGTTGTGGACCTCGCATGTGAGTAAGAAAAAATGAAGGATGAGGAGGGTAAGGGTATGGCAAATTTGTGGTGGGATAGGTGAAAGTTTCTTCAGGTGCAATAGGGAATGATGGAGTAACAGTGGCGTGGGCCGAAGGTAGGACAAATGGCTCTTGTTCAGGCTGTCTGGCGGGTACAGGTTCGGGTTGAACTCCGCTGCTAATTAGCTCATCATCCAACTTCCTTTGAGCGGCCATCTCAGACGCCATCTCTCCGAACTTGGTAAGCATCTCAGTCAACTGAATCCCCAAACTTGCAGTCTCGGGTTGAGCGGTAGTAGCAGACCTATCTGACTGTTCTGGTTGTGAACTCATGTTTACACGACTCCTCTAGGCTTGATTACGAGATCGTGGTATGATGGGGCTTCGACGAGAAGCTATGTTTAAATATTACCTGAGAATTTTGAAAAGATTGCTTTTAGATTTAACCCTCGCTTAGTTATTCCAAAGAAAATAAAGAAAGGGAAAAGAAAAAGACAAGAGTTAGTAGATATCCAGAAAATTCGGATGCATGTCCTATGGGGGAACCCTTTTTGTGCCAAGGGTAGGCCTAGAATGAAGATGCAATCCTCTAGGGTAGGCACTATACCATACCTGATGGATCTGATCAATTGATTGAGTGAAAAACAATTTTGAAAAATTTGATCAATTGGAATGGCAAGAATCATTTGTTAAAAATGAGGTCCACGTTCGAACGGATTGATCACTTTTGATCGATATAAGATTTTGCAAAAACGCACGTGTTTGGCCTTGACGAACTTCCTATCGACGAGATTCGTTTTGACAACTTTTCTTAGTGGAGCACGGGTCAAAACTCCAACTGATCAAATGGCTGGATACAATGGATGGTTTTCTCAAAAATCGGCTAAATTTCCCAATTTGAAATTGACATTGAAACCCTGATTAGTCAAATGGGTTGAATGAAATTGACCATTTATTAAAAATCGACCGGATTACCCTAAAAAGGGAAACAGGTCAAATGAATTGAATGAAATTTAACTTATCCAAAATTAATCAGATCACCCTAAAAAGGGTAAATTGATCAAATAGATTGAACGCAACTTGATTTATTCAAAATCGGCTCGATTGCCCTAAAAATGGGTAAATTGGCCAAATGAATGCAATTGAATTAGTGATTTATTCAAAAATCGGCCGAATGACCCTAAAAAGGGTAAATTGATCAAATGAATTGAAGATTTATTCAAAATCGACCAGGTGACCCTAAAAAGGGTAAATTGGTCAAATGAGTTGACGATTTTTCAAAATCGACCGGATGACCCTAAAAAGGGTAAATTGGTCAAATGAATTGATGATTTATTCAAAATCGACCAGATGACCCTAAAAAGGGTAAATTGGTCAAAATGAATGGATGATTTTTCAAAAATCGACCTGATGACCCTAAAAAGGGTAAATTGGTCAAATGATGAATGAATGGACAAAATGGATTGGATAAAATGGATGATTTATTCAAAAATCGACCGAATCGCCTTCAAAAAGGGTAAAATGGTCAAATGCATTTATTCAAAATTGAATGGATAACCCTAAGAATGAATTAAACTAATCAAATGAATTGAATGAAGTCAATTGATCAAACAGATCGATTGAAATTATGATTTGACCAACTCGCCCTAAAACTAGGCAAATCGGTCCAATGGATCGAATGATTGATTCAAAATTGACTAGATCACCCTAAAAAGGGTAAACTAGTCAAATGAAATCGGATGACTTATTCAAAAGTGATTGAATTGACCTAAGAAATGAGTAAATTGGTCCAATGAATAAAATGGAGATTGATGATTTATGCAAAAATCGACCAAATCACCCTAAAAGGGTAAATTGGTCAAATGAATTGATTTATTCAAAATTGATTAGGAATTGACAAAATGGATCGATTGAATCGTTCGGCCATTGATGGTTTCAAAAAAAAAAATAGTCTATGAGCCTTCTAAAATCACGATTTGGCCTCAGTTTATTAACTGTCTCAATGATAAGGAATTATTTGTGAATTTCTTCAAATTAATGTCCTTTACGCAAGGGATTTTTACCAACTTTGATAAAATGGCCAAAAAGTGATTATTAGACGTTCATATTCCAAAAATCACTCTATGAAAATGATTGGATCCTACCTTACCTTGTGCACTACCCCTTTGGATGGTACAAAATGTAAACGTGCAAGTCTCATTGGATTAAGTATCCGAGACACAAGGTGGCTTATCCCCTAGCATGGGATCGCCTAAATGGCATTCCCTTTCTAGGGTTTATGCATGATGCCAGTTATTAAAGCAGGAAAAAATGCAATTCGAAATGAAACGTGACCTAAGGAATCCTTTATCTGCCAGGGTAGGCCTAGAATGATATGCAATCATTAATCTATGAATGCAATATACAAAAATCTTTAGACGTTCAATAGCCTATCTACAAGGGTAGGTTCTAAAAGAAAGTCATGCCGGACCTCTTATTTCCTAATGTTTGTGAATGCAAAAGACAAGAGACAAGGAAACGTGAGTTCAACACATAACACATAACACATTTGGACAATTAGATAATATAAAAGGCAATAAAGATAAATAAGGAAAAAGGATTGGGACCCCTCCCCTCGTGAATAGTGTCCCTAGTTCAGGATAAGGCTGACTCTACCCTAGGCAATTCTAATATGGATGCATGAGGCTTGGCTTACTAATGCATCTAGACTCGATAGGTCATAGGCCCCCGAGCCTTCAGACTTAGAAACCAAGGGTCATCAATCCCAAGGTTCTTCGTCGGTGGCACGAGCGATTCCCCAAACACCGCTACGCACACATCGTGTCACGGCTACGTGTTTGAGTGAATCTATCAAAACCTCAATTTTCGACCAAAAGCTAAAGGCTATCAACCAATAGCTTTAAGCGGAAGATTGAGTGACCCATTAGAACATGCTATACACACATCGTGTCGTGATCACATGTCCAAGTGAGTCACCTAATCCTAATAGGGTGGAGTGGCGTGACAAGCCACTAAAGAAAAATAAAAGGGATAAGAGAAGTAAAGCGTATGCTCGTATGCTAGTACTCGTTTGGAGGGGAAGGGTCAAGAACCAACGCGAGACTCTAGGGTGACCCATACCTCCCAAAATGCAATGCAAGCGCGAGATAACAAATAAACATTCATTCAAACATACATTCGTGAGTCGAGGGATTGGTTTGATTACATATATAAGACAAAAGGTCCTAAAAAATGAAAAATGCAATCCTAATATCCACATGCCATGCATAGAAAGGGTAGAAAAAGGAAACGAATGGTTAAGTCAAAAATGCTTGGACCCACTTAGGAAGTCCCCAGTGGAGTCGCCAACTGTCGCGCCCCACTTTTTGAATGAATAAAAATAAATGGTTTGAGAAAGATGTATTGTTTCAATTTTGATTGGAAAATGATTTTTGTGAGTTGAAAAGACATGGGTCTCAATGGGACTTGGAAAGCGACGATTCGACCCAAAAAATAGTTTTAAAAAAGGTTTTGAAATGAAAAGTTTGGAGTCGCCACTTGGTAATGATTTAAGGTGTACCAAGTCACCTAAAAAATGAGTTTTAAAGTCAAGTAATAATAAACCCTTTTTAAAACGACTCCTAGTCTACGTAAAACAAAGAAAAAGGTTCGGGAGTCACGTTTGACAAAGGGGAAGGCAAGGATAGACTCCAAGGCACCCCTTTGACCTAGCCAAGGCTAGTTGCGTGACTTAACCCTAACTTTCCTAACTTTCTACCCAGGGTATGTATTGCATGTTGGATTATGCCTATATGAATGCAAAAACGAAAAAATGCAATCCTAAATTCTATGATGTCTCTCGTGAGGTTTTTGGTCCCAGACCACATGAATTGTGGCGGCCAATAAAGGGAAACCTCATAGAGGTCGATTGATGCAAATGGTGACTCAATTGCAAGTGTGCAAGTGTATGAAAAGATTCATGTATGAAATGGTGTAAAAAAAACAAAGTGTTTGTGTGCGCATGTGAAGAGAAAGTTCACGTGTGAATTTGGATGAAAAATCAAAGTATTAGTGTGTGAGTATGTAAAGAAAATGCACGTGTGAATTTGGATGAAAAATCAAAGTATTAGTGTGTGCAAATGAAGGAAGATAGAATAGTACATATATAAGTGAAACTTGAATTTCATTTGTGAAGTAAAGTAAATAAATGATAAGGAGGTAGTGAAAAAATATGGATTGAGAAATGTAAGAGAAATGTGATTAAAAGAGTATGGAAGTGATAAAAATGAAAGTATGACCCTAGGGGAATGCAACAAGTCGGGTACGGGGGTTGACTCCTAACTTTTCGACTTCTATTTTCCCTTTGATTAGAAGGCAAAACTAGCGTGCTAAGGCTATCGAGTAGCCACACTCGCTCGTTTCCCTTATCGGAAGGGGATTTTCACGCAAATGAACCCTAACTAGCATGAGATGCAAGTCCTAAAGCGAAGGGGAAGAGGTTTGAGGAACATACCAAATGATAAACTAAGGAAAAATGCGTGATATGTGGTGATCATGCACTTAATGAAAAAGGGAAAAAAGAACCTATTGGGTCTAGCATTGGACTAGCCCATTCTATGAATTCCGACTAGCGTTGGACTAGTGGAAACGATAAAAGAAGCCACAACTAGCGTTGGACTAGTGTGGTGACGTACATTCATTCATTCCATTCATCCACACTATAAAAAGCGAGTAGACACTTATAAACACGTAGCACATAACACTTAGCATGCTTGACTAGATGCAAGGGCCTAATAAAAGCGATTAAACACTTAACACGTAGGCATGCAACCATTACATTTGCTAACTAAAACAAAGGGGAAAGGGGAAATGGACCAAATTACTTGCTACGCCCTATCTATTACAAGCCAAGAGGTGTACACATACCTCATTAATAAAAATCAAAAGTAAATGAAATAAATGAACGGAAGTAAGGAGAAGCTAGGAAAGCAAATAGACATGCAAATTTCAATTAGCACATTAGTCCACATAGGAGAGAAACAAAAGGGGTAAAAGAGATTATACCTCCCCGTTGGTGATACTAAAGAAGTAAACAAACTCAACTTGGCTAGAGTCACCCAAGAAAAGACTAGCTTAGGCTAAAATCACCAAAAACAAAAGATTAATGCACCAATTTAGTGATAAGATATAAACTAAACAATTTGAATCCACCAAAACATCAAAACTTTCCCTCAATTGCAACTCAATGAAGTCAAAACTACTTAAAGACCAAGGCAAAAGGCATGATCATCCAATCCCCAAGCATAACATCCACTAAAGACCCAAATGCAAGCACTACTCAAATCATTTGAACCTAATTGAAGCATTTAAAAAAACTCAAAAGTCCCCAAGTAAAAAAAATAAAGTCCAAGCAAACATTATATCTCAAGAATCCAAGAGTGAATGAAGGTCCATGAATGGTTTAAACTTGCACTTCTAGGACCCAATAATGACCACTAATCAATCACAATCAACGACAAAATGAATCATCAAGGAGCTTCAAAGGTCCCCAAAATAATAAAGATCAATTAATGATTCAAATGCAAACACCTTAGGACCTAATTGCAAGAACATGGAATGTAATTGGGTCCTTGTGACATTGCTGCAAAATCATAGGGACCAAATTAATTAATTTTCTCAATTTTCTGGGTCATAGTGGCATAAGGGGAAACTTGAGGGGTTAAAGCGCAAACTTTAGAACACATTTCATGCATGCTACGTAGAAAACTGAAATTTTTTTACTTCTGCAAATTTCTGCCGCAAGCTTGGACAGCTTCAAACCATGCGTATTCATACCAGAAAAAAAAACACAAAAACCCATTTGTTTGCCAATCCAAACTCAACTCATCACTAAGGCATAATATTAACATGCAAAAGAAAGATCTCAAGGTGAAAATCAAATTACAAATTCAGGTGCATTGAACAAGAACTTCCACCACAGGTGCCCGGTTACCACAATTTTAAAAAACACATCTTGGCTACAATTGTGGTGTCCATTCCAATGCAAATTTCCATCACAACCCAGTTCATATCCCATCCCAACATCAAAGCCTTAATCCCAAACAATGAACTCACGGAACTCAGCATTCAAACAAGCCAAGAAAGAAAAGAAAAACTTAGAATGAGAATATGTAAATCTAAAAATTTTCTGCAAAGAAAAACTACTTCAGCCGCAGCTTTTTCTATTCATTTCAATCATGCAAACCAGATTTATTCAGCACCAAGATCCTACCTATCCATCATTCACTAAACATGCAGTTTCATTACATGATTGAATCAAGAAAGGGAGCTGATCATCAAGGGTGGAATGAAGATCAAAACAGCAAAAGAAGAAAGAGTGCAGCAAGCTTTTTCAATTTGCTTCCCAAGCTTAGAAGCCTCGGTACCCAAGAATAGATTAGAAAACTTCTTAATCAATCTTCTAAGTTTTGAACTAACTAACAACTGCACAACTACCATAACCCAAGCAAGCAAAAATCATATAAGGAAAATATGTTAACTCATGAAGGAATTCATGCAAGGCAACGAACATTCTGCAATCAAAGCTTGCTGGAATTTTCCAGGTTTGGTTCATTATCATGGCAGGAAATACAATTCTCAACAGAAAAAATGTAACCTGCAGCTAACATGTCCAGGATGCATTTAGCCAAAGATCAAAGACATCATGAACTCCAAGCTTAAACCAGCGAAAGACAAGGACCACAGAAATTGACCCATGTTGCTGCAACAAACCAAAGGCTTTTAGCTTGTTGCAGCCAACTTTCATGTAAGTTATGGAAGAGGTAAACTTTCTGCAATCAAATCTATCAACAAACTCCAGAAATTCCTGCAATTTCTGACTTTCAACCATGCGGGAAGACGCCATGAAACATGAATTCAAATGAAAATGCAATTATACTCACTACTTGCGCAAGACTCCAGTCAACACCAATCATGCGATAAACACATTCAGCAGGTAAAATCCATTTTCCAGTCGCTATTTCCTTTTCATAATCTGACAATGGATTTCAAGACATATGCAGCCCACAAAACTCAAGAAAACAGCCATCTTTTCGAAACAAAACAAGACCTTACACGACCTATCCTCAAACCCAGCCATAAATTATACATTTCCCATAACTTTTCCAAACCAGATTGTCGAATGAAGCGCAAAAGGAAAGACAGAATTGACTCCAAATTTTAGAAGCAAAAATGGTAATAAAAACAAGTGCCATCAACCCTGGCTATGTCCGACGCAGAAAACAGCAACAAGGAAACAACTTTGATTGATGAAATGGAAATGGATGCGAGAAAAATGATGAACTGTCTCCCAATACATCAAAACATCAAACTTTGTTTCAGTGATTCCATATCTAAACGCAAGTAAAAACCTAAGATTTCTGGTTACACAGACCAGATTCCATATGAAAAGAATGAACGAAAACAAGGATTGAAGGCTACCTGTTTCACCTTTGGATTTGCAACTCGGGTTCAATGAAGAAAATCGTTGCAGATTCTGGGCTGCTAGACGAAGTAGCAGAGACTCCTTCCTTTCCCTTCTCTGATTTTCAGCCGAAGTCCTTCTCACAGCTCACTCTCTTGCTTCTTCGTTTCTTTTCTTTCAGAACCCTTGCTGCCAATCTCTTGCTTGCTTTGTTTTTCCTTCAGATTTTTTAGCCATCACTCAATGCCCAGCCCCCTTTCTCTCCGCCTTCTCTTGGGTTTCCTTAGCCGCTAACTCTCTCTCAGCCCAAAAACCTTGCTCAGTTTTTTCTCTTAGCTTGCCGATGCTCTCCCTCTTTTGCTGGTTTTCTTTTTTTCCCTTTGCTCCACAGCCGCTCAGATTTTTCTGTTCAGGTTTCCTTTTTTTGTTCGTCGAAAACTCTCCCTTTGCGGCTGCTATCCCTCTTCCCTTTTATATCAGAAAACATCACCTTTAAACCCTTAAAACATCCAGCATATTTGCAGCTTAAGGAGCCGCACAAGTCCTCCTTTGCAAGCTGCAAAAATTGCAGCTTGCCGTGACTAGCACCCTTTTTTTTTTTTTTTTTTTTAAACTAATTTAACAAAAATGATAAAAAAAACTAAGTAATAAAAAAACAACAATTTTACGTCAAAATAAACAAACTAAAACAACAAAATTGCCATTTTCAATCTTTTCTTTCATTTTTCATTTTTCATCATTTTCACTTTTTTTCTTTTCTAAATGAATCAAACAACAATAAAAGATAAATTAAGTAGAAATGACTAAAATAAAGCTAAATAAAACAAAATTGCTATTTTTCTTTTCTTTTTCCTTTTTTTCCCTTTTTTTATGATTTTTCTTTTTTTCTCTTTTTTCATGATTTTTCCTTTTTCTCTTTTTTCATTTCAAGAAATTCTATGCTAAAAACTTACAAATAAAAATAAAACTATAAACTAAAAACTAAAAATCGAATAAAACTAACACGACAAATAAAAAACTAAAAATAAACAGTAAATGAAATTACACCAAAAATTTGGTGTCTACATACTCAATAGCCTTAGCACGCTAGTTCTTCCTTCTAATCCAAGGGAAAATCAAAGTCGTAAAGTTAGGAGTCCTTCCCGTGCCCGACTTGATGCATCCCCTTAGGGTCATACACTTGCATTCTTTTTTATATCACCTCTTCACCTTTTAACCACATTTTCTCATTTTTCTCAATCCACACTTTCTCAACATTTTTTATCACTTATTTATTTCTCACCTCACAAATGGCACTCAAAATTACACTTATATGTATCTACTATTCTATTTTTCATCCATTTACACACGAACACCTTTATTTTATCACATTTGCACACTTGCACTTACTTTTTTTTTACATTTCGCATCCTTCATACATTTTCACACTTGCACATATTTGAGTCTTCATTTGCATTTTCCTTTGCATTTTTCTATGACCTCTATGAGATTCTTCCTATTGACCATCACAAACCCATGTGATTGGGACCAAAAATCTCATAAGAGATATTTAGCTTTAGGTTTGCATTTTCCTTTTCATTTCGCATTCATCTAGTCATATCCAACATGCGATACATACCTTGGGTAGAAAATTAGGAAACGTGGGGCTAAGTCACGCAACCAGTTTTGGCTAGGGTAAGGGAGTGCCTTAGGCTCCGCCTTTGCCTTCTCCCTTACCAAACGTGACCCCCGATCCCTTTCTTTGGTTACGTAGACCTAAAAGTTTTCAAAAGGGGTTTGTTTACTTTTCCATTCAAAAACAAAAATCATTTTTGGGTGACTTGGTACACCCTAACTCTATACCAAGTGGCGACTCCATTTTTCATACGTAAAACCCTTTTGAACTTTACTTGACCAAAACCGTCGCATTTTACAATCCCACGGTCTTTGCTTTCACTTCTACACACGTTCACACACACTACACACACTACTTCCACACTTACTATCAAAAAGTGGGGCGCGACACTAATGGGACGTTTTAAAAACATAAGGAAAACATTGTTCCATATGAATGGACTTAGAATGGTTGAAATAAATTATTTGAAAAAAACAGGTGAATAAATATTTAAATAAACCAATAATATTCGATAAAAATAAGAAATTTTTCGGGTCCTCACATGCCATGCTAACGTGTGGGTGTGTGTGTTTCTCTCTACTGAAAGAAAAAAAGACGCCATGCTAACGCGATGATACGGACTTGATGCAGATGCAATAATGGCTAGTTTTTAATAGCTAATTTTTTATGATATCTAAATAAGGCCATAACTCCATATTTCAGCCACAACAAATGAAGAAATATTGCAAAGATTTTACAACTTAATTCCGTCCATCCATTCTTCAAAATCAAGAGCTTATACTTGAGTATTCTGCATTCTTGTGCTTCTATTATAAAATTCATATCATTGAGGGTGCTAGTGAGCTTTCAATTGTATCATCCGCCCTACTGAATGTTGGTAGTATTGGTTCTTATTGTGACCCAAATTGTTTGAGTATTTATATGAGGTTTCTCATTGAGGAGAAGTAAAACGTTAGAGAATGTGATCCTTATTTGTAATATATTGAGGTTACTCAATGGAATAAAAATCTTAGCTCAAGAGTTGGTGAACTCAAGGAGAAAGGCTGATCCTCATGTGTATGTGGATTTGTTAGCGGAGAAATACTGAAATTTAGAAGAAGCTGAGAAATGAATGTAGTTATTAAGGAGGGTGGCCGAACCACTATAAAATCTCTTGCGTTTGATTTCTCTCTTCCTACTTGTTTTATCTTTAATTGTGGTTCTTATTTGTTTAATTTAATTAATTTAAGTTTCGCTTGTTCTTTTAATCTTGTTGTTTATTTGTAAAACTTCATCTTCTTGCTTCTGTACTTATATTAAATTGCTTTACAACCAACAATTGGTATCAGAGATTGATCTTTGGAGATTGAACTCAACTAGCTTAAGAGAAAAGGTCATGAAAACTAATAATGCTTTGTTTTTACAAGGCCAATTTATTGTTAAACCACATATGTTTAATGACTCATATTTTAGTAGTCGAAAACAAATAATGAAAGTTTTCTTGCAATCTATTGATATTGAGTTTTGGTTTATTATTGCTGATGGTCCTTATAAAGCTAGAATAACTGATGCTACAACGTATTTGAGTAGACTAAAAACTAGGCAAGAACTAGATGAAAAGAATAAAATATATCTCTCTTTGAATGCTAAGGTCATAAATGTGTTATATAATATTTTAGATGCTAATGAATCTAGTAGGATGAAAGGTTGTAAATTGGCTAAAGATATTTCGAATAAATTGAGTGAAATACACGAATATAGTCAAGATCACGAAAAAGTTTTAGCAACTAAAGATAAGGAAGCAGAAATTAATTAACTGACTTTAAAACTGTTTTCTTTCCTCTCTTTTCAACCTCATCCTAGGGTTTGTGTGACGGCAGCTTCATGGTGGCCGACTAGCCTCTAGATTTCACCTCAGAAGGGTCTTCCCCTTCAGGGAACTCATTTGCAGACATTCTGGTGTCCAGCTCTATGATCGCGAAGTCAGTGCCAGACTTAGGCGTTCTTGGTTCTCATGAAGGGGAATTAGCTTTGGTCCTCTCTCAGGATGACTTTTCCAAATTGGCAGCTCCCTTTAGCAACTTTTGTGTCGGTTGTTTCACATTTTGCAAATCATCAATGGAGATCATTCAAAAATTCCTTACTTCTCTTGGGCTCAAGGGTACTTGTTCGGTTGCTCCCTTGGATTCCAACCATGTGTTGATCCGTCCTACTCTAGAAGAGGATTACACATGGATTTTTGTGAGATGTACTTGGTTCATTCAAAATTCCCCGATGACGGTGTCCAAGTGGACTATGAAATTTAACGTTAGTCGAGAATCTTTGATAGCCCCTATATGAGTTACCCTTCCTAGGTTACCACTTCCTTTTTTTGACAAACGTTTGTTGCATAAGCTTGGTGCTCTCATAGGAAGATCTCTCCAAATTGATTTTGCTACTTCAAGTTTGAAATGCCCTTCATTGGCTCGAATCTTGGTGGAAATTGATGTCGCTAAGCCACCAGTCCAATACCTTTGGATTGGTGATGATAATTTTGTGCATTGGCAAAAGCTTGATTATGAAAATTAGCTTTCTTATTGTTCTTATTGTGAATGCATTGGTCACCTTGATGAGGAATGCTTTAGGAAAAACTATCGTTGAAACCTGATGGGTGTGAAGATGATTCGCATGCTCCTAAACCAATCAAACAAAGCTCCTAAACCAGTCAAACAAATATATGTTCCAATTCAGAAGTTGGATAAAGGAAAAGCTGTTTTAGGGGATCCGAAACAGATGGTGGATAGTGCGAGATCGAGTGCTGGAGACAATGGTTCTGATTGGGCTCGGCTTACTATGCCTGATCAACAGGTTACTAATCAGGTTGTAGAGCGTCTAAACTCTAGGAAAATTGCCGTTGATTGGCCTAAGGGTGAGTAGAATTTTCAGGGTAAATGTTCACTATTGCAACAACCGAGTGAAGAGGCGTGTCAAGTTAATATCACAGCGTTCAATTCTCCACTTCAATCTGCTAAGTTGGAGGTCACGGAGCATGATAACCGTCAGGTTTTTTTGTTTGCTTTGGAGGCAATTGAAAAAGATTCAAGACTTGTTGTTTTAGGCCTTCAATGACTGGAAACTGGTCGACAAGTGGAGGGGGATTCCAAGTCTGATTCAGAAGATGTGCTTGTCACTTCCAATTCCTTTTCGATTTTGGAGCAGAATGCAGATGATCTAGAGACTTTGATTAGTAAGCCGCTAGTTCATATGCATCATTAGATTAGATCTTCTCTTAGGCGGCCTAAGGCATATGAGAAAGAAGGAATTCAATGGACAATTACCAAGAGCAATCTGGTTTGTATCAATAGCTTCATCAATTCAAGGAGCATTTGGCCAAGAAACTTAAGGACTCAAAGTTGTTGCATGATAACTGTCGTCGAGGGGCTGTGATATATAGAAAAGATGTAGAGTCTCGGGTAGGCCAGTCAACTATAGCAAGAAGCTTTAGTGCTTCTTCTCTCAAGCTATGAATCCACTCCCCATTACTGATCAGTTTGGTTAATTTTTTTGGTTTGGAATGTGAGGGGAATCTCTCGCCAAGATTCTCAATGCTAACTTTACAACTTGTGTTTCCGTAATGCTGTTCGTTTGTTAATTTTAATTGAACCGATGACTGATGTTTCTCAATTGGATACCATACATCGTATGTTGAAGTTTTCTTTCACTCTTTCCTTCTTGGGTAAAATCTAGGTTCTCTAGTTTGATGAATTTACCATTAACTCTTGGGAGGTCGGTAATCAACTAGTTCACATGCAGGTTCAAGCCTGTAATAGTTATGAGTTTAGTTTTTTGGTAGTGTATGCCAAGTGCACCAGAGTAGGTAGGAGAGGTCTTTGGGAGGCATTGAAGGAAGTCAAAGTCTTGGGTTCACCTTGGATAGTTGTTGGTGATTTTAATGTCATGTTTCTCAATTGGATACCATACATCGTATGTTGAAGTTTTCTTTCACTCTTTCCTTCTTGGGTAAAATCTGGGTTCTCTGGTTTGATGAATTTACCATTAATTCTCGGGAGGTTGGTGATCAACTAGTTCACATGCGGGTTCAGGCCTTTAATAGTTATGAGTTTAGTTTTTTGGTAGTGTATGCCAAGTGCTCCAAAGTAGGTAGGAGAGGTCTTTGGGAGGCATTAAAGGAAGTCAAAGTCTTGGGTTCACCTTGGATAGTTGTTGGTGATTTCAATGTCGTCTCTAGTGCTAATGAATGTTCAGGAGGAGCTCCACCTAATATTTGTAACATAGAAGAATTCAATAAGGCCATTTACAATTGCAGATTGAGCTCGATTGACTTTGACGAACAACCCTTAACTTGGACTAATGGACACTTGTGGCAACGTCTTGATCGTGCATTGACGAATAATGCTTGGGGTGATTTGTTTAGATTAACTAAGGTGTCTCGTTTATTTGAGGGGTTGATCTGACCACGTGCATCTACTGGTAAAGTGTGGGAGGATGCTGTCTTGGGGCAAAGTTTTCAGGTTTTTGAATGTGTGGTGTGGTCATCCTGATTTTCTTAAGGTAGTAAAAAATGCAAGGGAGATGCCAGTGGCTACCCAGGGTATGGAGAAATTCTTTCGCAAGTTGATGTGAACAAGGCCAAACTAAGAGAGTGGAATTCTTGCTTGTTTGCTAATATTTTCCACTAGGTGCTAGTTGTTAGGCAAGTTCTTAAACAATGTGGAGGAGTATGATCAAAACCGTAATCCACAATCCAAGGTTAGATTGGAGGAGGCCAAAACTGGTCATTCAAGAGTTTTGGCTGTTGAATGTGACTATTGGCGTTAGAAATCCGAAATTAGGTGGATTCAATCAGGGAATGCCAACACTAAAAGTTTTTCATGCCTCGGTTAAGCAATCTCGTAATGCTAATTTTATTTCCCAGATTTGTGATGATTCATCAGGTTGGATAGAAGAGGAATCCCTTATCCAATAGTCTGCTGTTCAATATTTTTCCAAGCTTTTCTCGGCTGACTAGGAGGGTAGAGCTGCCCCTCAGCCAGATTTTTTGTTACTGAAACTGGAGGAAGAAGATAATCAAAATCAAGCTTTGACGTGCTTGCTATCTTCAGAGGAGATTAAGGATGGTTTTATCAATGTTATGAAGACCCTACCTTACCCTTAGGGTGAACCCTAGGATCAGGGGGATCGTCTGCCTAGCTAATCGCTAGGATTCACTCACAAACCCTGGAAACAAAATTCATAACCACTAAAACAAGAGCCGCAGTAATATTCAAATTTAAACATATATACATTTATTTACATCGAATATCCATACAAGCCCCAAAGTATAACAAAAGATACCTGCTCTAGTCGAAATCAATAAAGCTAAAGGTTCGCTAGGACAATTAATACAAACCTAGATAGACACTCCAACTTTCTCCGACTCACTTGTTCACGTTCTCGCCCCCCTGTAAGGAAAACAAACTAATGGGGTAAGCTAACGCCCAGTGAGGTTTCAAGAAAACATGCAAGCAAAGTGGCAAGAGATCCACATCACGAAAAAAGTAAACACCAACAAGGCACGTCATTAACAAGACAAGAAACTAACAAGCAACACTTTCACGTAAAAGGATACAATTTTTGCTCACGTGAACCAATTCACTGGCTGCTTGTCCCAAATCCATTGACATTCCGTCAATCTTGGATATGCGATAATAGCAACGTCTGTATATCACCACATAACTCCAATTTCCATCCACTGATCAACCCCCTATAGGGCCCAAACTCCCCAAGTATATTGGGTGGTAATACTTGAGTATACCGTATTAAGTGTGATAAATGATAAATGCTACCCATGGTTCATCAATCTACTTGACCAAGCCTTTGCTAGCTCAATTCAACCGATTAGCCAATGGGGTTTGGGATCTCAAGCCTTCATATGGATAATGGAATAACATGCCCATCCAACTTTCAAGTCAAGCACAAGAGTCATTTCACTTGTACCAGTATCAAGTTAGGGCAAGTGCGATAAAGTACACACTTGCCCAGTCAATATTAAGTCAAGCAAGTTTAACAAGTCAAAAGTAGTCAACTAATCAATCATTGCAAAATAGCAATTCAAAATTCACAATCTCATCAAAATCACAAGTCAATCAAGTTACAAGTTCTAATATGCAGTTAGAACACTCACCAACCAATTAAGGTTTAGCTAGGTCAAATTTAGACTCTGCCTCCCAACCACTCTCGAAATCTACGATCATATATCATATAACAGGAAGCCATCAAACTTCCAACATAGCGATTTAAAAATCACCCCTTGTACTTGTCAAAATCAAATGAAAAATCACGTAAATGCATCTCACTACCATAGGCATAGGATGGAGCAAAAATATGTTAAGTGTAGACACAACTTCGAAGAAAAGTGACAAAATCTTGAGTTTAAAGCTAGACACTCCCAACTATAAAATATTTTTAGGGCAAACAACCGTTTCCTCCTCTTAAATCGCTTGGTTTTGGCTAAAATCCAATCTAGATGTGAAAATCAAGGTATTCTCAAATAACTTCGAGTAAAGTAGGTCCAAAGCACCCTAAAATTACCCATCAACTCTCACTCTCTCTCACTTGACCAACAAGGAAAAATTTCAGCAGCATCTCCCCCAAATTCCTCAAGTTAACCTTCCAATTCCAACTCTAGTTTCATGGCAAATCCACTAACAATAAAAATAACATATAATAGGATGTACGGTACATGTCCAAGGTAAGGAAATCTAGCAAAATTTCACATATATAAAGTTCTAAACCAAGCTACATAGAACTTGCATCAAAACTGGAAATTACAATAAAACTTAATAAAACCATGAAATCTTTCATAATCATGCTTCCTTTAGCTTCTATTACTCCATATATCAAATAAACCTCAAGGTAAGAGAAGAAAGAGATGGCTCCTAGCACTTTTACCTCAAAATCTAAGATGGAATGCAAACCAAGAGTTTTTCTCCTCCAAGATTTCTCCAAGAGCTCCTTTCCACACTTGCCTCTATGATCAATGGAGTGGATTTGAGTTTCTTGTTGAGTTTTCCACTAATCAAGTAAGAATGAAGTTGGAAACTTGAGTTTTTCTTTTTCTTTTTTTTTCTCTCTCTCTAATTCAGCTAAAGGAAGGGAAAAAAAGGAAAACTTTTGGCGAGTAAAAGAAAGATATATACTAACTAGTCTTGGTCAATGGTTGCTTAGATTGTTGACATTTGGCGCAACATGGATTCATGCCTATCTCTTTGTCTCTCTTTTGTCTTTAATCACTAATAAATTTAGGGTTCCTCGAGCTACCTCTTAACATCTCTTGTCACATAATCTGTGAGAACCCGAAATTTTTCTTATTTTTATTTTATTTTTCTAACTTATTTAATTATTTATTCACCCGTTTACTCCAAATAATTTATTTCATCCATTTCAAGTCCATTTGTGTGCAAAAATGTCCCTGTTATAATTTTAAAATGTTTCGTTAGCAAATTTAATTTTTCTATGGTTCGTTTAGCAAGATATAGTGAATACACGTATTTCGAGGTAAATTCGATCCGCGAGTACATTAGTTTTGGAGAATTAAGTATGATCAATAGTAGACTAAGAAAAATTAATTGAGGGATTAGATGTGAGTTGTTAATTATAGTTTAGTTGCACGTATTGCCCTTAAGCTTCGTTTTATCGCGCGAATCGGAAGTTCGCGTAAATCGAGCTGGAACGGCTAAGTGGAGATTTAAGAAATTTATACTAGACTATTAGGAGTGAATAATTATAGTGTAAAAGAAATTATATTAGAGGTTTAGTGCACAATTGAAACAAACCCGAGAGAAATCGGATACGAAACGCGCGTGCGACACTAGTGAGAGTTGACTTTTGCACACCTTTAACCTGGCTTCCTTATCACACTTCTTTTACAAAAATTGGGGACCAAGAAACCATCTCTTAGCTCTCCTTAGTGCCGGCCAACAACAAGAAAGAAGAAGAAGAAAAGCTCTCCATCATCTTGCATTATTCTTGCTCCAAATCATCTCCAACTTTGCAACTAACCACAAAATCATTTGGAGATTCACTTAAGCTAGGAGATAGGAATCATCTCATGCTTTTCTTGGGGCTTTAGAGGTGCAAAAATTTCTGGTTTCTCGCAAGGATTAGGAGGTAATCATCCAATCTTTTAATCTCGGCTTTAGTGGGTTTAATCTTGGCTATGAATCTTGTAGCTTCATTATTGATGTTGTTATTTGAATTGGAATGATTGAAGTGGGCTCTACGAAATTCCACCTTGGTTGTATGGGCTGATATGATGATATAATGCTTGATTTGAGTTGTTCAAGTATTGTTTAAGATGATTATGGATAGAGAATCGAAGGAAAGTTGAAGGAAAATTTCACTTGGTTCTGACCGAAATCTGCCCTGTTCTTGCCGTGACTTTAGTTCAAACTTTTGTTGCTCAAATGACTTTGAAACTGATGTATATATGTTGTGTATGGTGTGTAGAAAGTTTTGATCAAAAATCATTTGAATTGGTTGAAAAAAAATTGAGTTTTGGCAAGAACAATTCTGGAAAATCGTATAGCAGTGGTCGACAGGCAGCATTTTTTTTGAATGAACATAACTCTCTGCTCAGATGTTGAAATCAAGTGCTGTTTATGGCATTTGAAACTAGACATTTGTAGCTTTTCAACGGTATAAAATTCATCTCCTAGTTCGAACTGAGTGAATAGTAGGAGTTCACCAAAGTTTCATGTTCTGTTCTACTGTTCTGTTCGAATGACAGTGATAAGCTGCGTCTTGTCGCTTGAATTCGAACTACCTATGGACTGATTTTCAAAATGACTTCTTCTGATAAAATGTAGCCTTTTGAATCTAGTTTTCAATGCCACTGACCATTCTCAATTCCAAGTTGTATTGAGTGATTGAGTGAGATATGGTACAATTTGTAAACTATAGCGGAGTTGGAAAACCCTACTTTTTGCTGGCCAACTGATTTGGTTGTTTGTTAGATGCTTTCCTTTGAAAATTTTGATGTCAACCAACTATAAACAGCTTATGAAATGTTTCTTGGACCTTGGTTTCACAAATGAACCGAAATGGAACTGATTTCATGGTGCAAAATGTTTGAAAGGAAAGAAAGCAAGAAGACAGATTTGTCTTGAAAATTTCTTGAATTTTGGTAGTTTTGTTAACTATCTTGCCGTATGAGTTTTCAAATGAAATTTGATAGAGAAGTAGTCCTCATATGGAAGTTGAATTGTACCAATTTTGGTGCCAATCTAAGACTATTTCGATATGCAAATGATGTGCCAAATATGTTTTTCAAATCTGAAAAATTGACCGAACAATCTTCATTTTTGGCCAATTTTGAGCTGCTATATCTTGACGCTCAAAACTCTGATTTTTGTTCTATTTGTTGTGATTAAAACCTTGATTGGAAATCTAATAGTGTTAAAAATTTCAGAGGCTATTTCACTTTTTGTGAATTTTGCTGAATTTCCAAAGTTTGCCGAAAAACACGACCAAAACTATCTTGTAAGCTCAAGTCAGCCACTTTGAGCTGAAATTTGAATATCTTCTGTTTAGAATCTTAGAAAAGTGTCTTCTAGCAACATTTAGTACGTTGAAACTAGTTTCCAATGGTGCAAAGTTTTCCAATTTTAGACCTACTAAGTGCAAGATATGATTTTTTAAAGTTGACACTTAAAACTGAAATTTTCGAACTTGTTAGGAAATGAGTTTTAGAGACTCTTCCCTATCCTTTTATATTGATTGACCATGTTAGACTTGATTTTATGAAGGAATTCAGTTTTTCCTTATGTTATTAAACATCACTTTTGAATCTTGAATTTTGAACAAATAAAGCTCTATTTCATGATATTTTCTTAAATTGTACAAGTGTACAATCTCCATTGTTAACGAGGGGTTATAAACAATAGTGTGTTATAGCCAATTATTATTTGCTCAGGCGCTCAAGGGGACTTTCAAGAAGATCTCGAAGCGGACGTCTAAAAGTTGTTTGAGCACTTACTCCCTATTTTGAATTGGTGAGTGTTCCTTATAAGTGTACGTGACTTGAACAGTTTTGCTATATGTTTACTTCATCGTTATTGTGTGCTTAAGTGTTAAGTGCACCCTATAATTGCTCCTATGTAACTGTCCACCATTTTAAGGAGAGTGTGTACTTTATCTCACTCGACCTACTAAAATGACAAATTTCTACCGTTTAACCGAAAATTTCTACCGTTAACTGTGAACTACTACCGTTTACCGATTTACTTGATTACTTGCGCATGTTGTAATCTCTAAACTGAACTGGATCCTGCCCTTGGTTACTAACCTGCTCGAGCCAGGACTGGGCTCGGTCGGGTAGGTTGGAACCCTGGACCACCGTTTCGGTATACTCGAGTATTACCACTGGAGGAATAAGGTGATGGCCAGACAAATCGAGAGGATCACTAGAGTTATAAGGTGAAGTGGACTGAAATTATTCCAAGTGAATACCATATCCTTTCAATGTGTGTTTATTTCTGTACAATGATAACTGTTTCATTCTAATGTGCCAATGTGAAACCTTAAACCATACATGCGTTATGCTCAATTTACTTGATTTATTAGAACTGCTAGTGTAGTTTGGAACCTCACTGGGCTGTTTAACTCATTCCACGCTTTTGTTTTCCTTAACAGGGTTCAAGACCGAGAGTACTCACGAATAGTACTAAGTTGTTTTCTCTTGAAAATTTTAAATTATATTATGGCAGATGACTGTAGTATATATTCTTTTGGGTTGTATTTAAACTTGAAAATTGAGGTAATTTTGATAACTTGTGATGTAAGATTTGGAAGTTTATTTAAGGGAGAGATTTTTCTTAATTTGAATTTTATTATTGGTTGTGTACCTTTAATTTAAAATTTGATTTGTATCAAATCCTGGTGAGAGTTGGGTAGACGTTCCGTGGATACCCTTGGGTTCGCTCTTGGGAGAAGTTGGGGGCGTCACTTAATCCCCTTTGCACAAAACTCCCTTTTATTTATCAATTTTATCGCACACACCTCACTATTTGATCACACTAGCATAATACACTACAAAACTTACATGCATCCTATTATATAAGGAAAAGGATAAATAATCATGATTCAACCATTAAACCAATCAAGAAATCAAGGCAAGTAAACTAAGAGAAAAGAAAATATAAATTAACTTATTAAAAATAAAATTAAATATAAAATAACTTTCGATTTCTCATATTTTCTCCTCTTTAAAAGAATTTCGATTTAGAAATTTTTATCTTTACATGCAAATAACCTGGGGTATTTCTTCTGCATATTCTCTTCTAATTTTCAAGTTGGTTCTTCTACTTCATGATTTTTTCACAGAACTTTGACCAAGGAAATTTGCATGTTCCTCAGTTCCTTCACCTTTTGATCCGGGAATCGAATAGGTTGCTCTTCATAAGTTAGAGACTCATCAATCTTGATATCCTCTGACTGAAGTATTTGAGTTGGATCTGGGTGATATTTCTTGAACAATGAAATATGAAAAATATCATGAATTTGGGATAAACTTGTTGATAACTCCAATCGATATGTCATTTTTCTATTTGTTGGAGAATTTTGAAAGGACCTATATACCTCGATTTGAGCTTCTTTCCCTTGCCTGTCTTGATACTTCCAATCAATAGAATGATTTTAAGAAATATCTTGTCTCCAACTTCAAATTTCAAATCATTTCGCTGATTATCTGCATAGCTCTTTTGTCGACTTTGATCCGTTTGAAGTTTTTGATGGATTAGTTTAACTTTTTCGTATGGTTTCTCAACCCATGGTATTGCTGATAGATCCAAAGTTTTTCTCTCTCCTATTTCATTCCAATAGATTGGTGAATGAAATTTTCATCCATAAAGCGCTTCGTATGGTACCATCTGAATAGAAGCGTGATAACTATTGTTATAAGCAAATTTAACCAATGTCATGTGTTGGCCCCAACTTCCCCAAAATCCATGATACATGATCTCAATATATATTCAAGTGTTTGAATGGTTCTCTTCGATTGTCTATCTGTTTGAGGATGATATGTCGTACTAAAATTCAACTTAGTCCCTAAAAAGTCTCTTGTAATTTTACTAAAATCAAGATACAAATCGAAGATCTCTATCATACTCACCGGTATCCCATGCAATCTCACAATCTCATCCACGTAGAATTTAGCGGGTTTCTCCAAAGAACACTTCATATTAACTGGTAAGAAATGTGCCGACTTAGTCATTCGATCCACTATCACCCAAATCGCGTTATGACCTCTTTGAGTTCGTAGCAATTCTGACATAAAATTCATCGTAATGTGCTCCTATTTCCACTCAAGTATTTCTAAAGGCTGCAACAATCCTGAAGGTTTTTTATGTTTGGCTTTAATTTGCTAGCAAGTAAGGCATGTTTAGATAAATTGGACAATCTCCACTTTCATATTGTCCCACCAGTATAATCCTTTTAGATCTTGGTATATTTTGTCACTATTAGGATGCACAGTATACCTAGAATGGTGAGTCTCTTTCAAAATTTTCTTTTTTAACCATTCATCCTTGGGTACCATGATTCGAAGATGTAAAATTTCATCGGGATTTAAAATTGAAATCGGGTAATTCTTCTTTTTGCACCGTTGGTTCTTTCTTTTCAGCCTCTTTAATACGATCCAACAATGTCAACTTCACTATAATATTTTCAAAGATGACTTTCTGTCATTCAAGGCGTGGATTCCATTCATTAACATCCTTTAACAGGTTCCATTCCTTCATCATTATTCCTACTAGTTTAGCCTTCTGACTCAAGACGTCCACCACAATATTGGCCTTTCCAAGATGATAATTGATGGTACATTTATAGTCCTCCAGAAATTTCATCCACCTACGTGCTTAAAGTTCAATTCCTTTTGGGAGAACAAATATTTAAGACTCTTATTATCAGTGTACATCTCAAAAATCACCCCATACAAGTAATGTCGCCACTTTGTCAAAGCAATCACACCAGTTACAAGTTCTAAATCATGGGTTGGATACTTTTGCTCAAGAGGTTTTAACTCTTGAGAAGCATAGGCAATTACGTTCCCATTTTGCATTAATACACATCCCAAACCTTCCCTCTAAACATCTATATATACGATGAAACTATCTTTTCCATTTGGTAGAGCTAACACTGGCGCCATGATCAGTCATTTTTAAACCCTTGAAAGTTGGTTTCACACCTAGTGTCCTCAACAAATTTACCATACTTCTTCGTCAAACCAATTAGAGAACTAGTAATTTTCGAGAAAGCCTTTATGAATCGCCGATAATATGCTGCTAGACCTGAGAAACTATGAATCTCAATAGGATTCTCTAGCTGTTTTTACTTGGCAACCGCTTCTATTTTAGCCGAATCTAAAATTAGTCCATCTTTTGAAATTTTATGGCCTAAAAATGATATTTTGCTCTAACCAAAACTTACATTTAATAAATTTGGCAAATAGTTGATACTCTCTCAGGATTTGCAATACCATCCTCAAATAATATTCATGTTCCTCCCTAGTTTTTGAATAAACCAAAATATCATTAATGAATACCACTACAAACTGGTCCAAATAGGGTTTAAAAATATGATATATTAAATCCATGAATGCTGTTGGAGTATTAGTTACTCCAAAAGGCATCACTACAAACTCATAATGTCCATATTGAGAGCTAAAAGTAGTTTTTGGCACATTCTCCTTCTTAATTCTTAATTGATAGTATCCTTGCCTAAGATCCAATTTAAAGAACACCACAGTCCCTTGGAATTGGTCAAACAATTCGTCAATGTGAGGGAAAAAATATTTATTCTTAAAGGTTACCGCATTTATATCATGATAATCGATGCACAATTTTAAAATCCCATCCTTCTTTTTAACAAATAGCACTGGAGCTCCCCAAAGAGACACGTTCTCTTGTATAAACCCTTGCTCTAATAAATTTTGTAATTGTAATTTCAATTTCTTAAATTCGACAGGTGCCATCTGACAAAGAGTCTTAGAGATAAGGGTGGGTTCCAAGTGACAAATCAATTTTAAATTTTATCTCTCTCTTAGAAGGCAACCACACTAGTTTATTAGGAAAAACATCTGGATGCTCATTTATCACTGGCACATCCTTCAATTTCACCTTATCTCTCGGAATATTAGCTAAAAGGGTTAGATACCCCTATACTCCCTTACTTCTAACTCGAATTTTTGAAATAAGGGTACATGAAACTAAGGTACCCCTCACGTCTATCTTTAAGGTCACTTCACCCGGTATATAAAACTCAACCACTTTCGTTCTGCAATCTAACAAAATACGATATTAGACAAACCAATCCATTCTTATAATGATGTCGTATTTCTTAATGGCTAGACTTATAAGATCTACTACCAATTTTCACTCGTCAACCCAAATCTCACAGTTTCTATAGACCGTATTAGCAAGTAAATATTGGTCACCTGTAGACGTTCTCACTTCTAAATCGTATGGTAGCTTCTCGACTTTTACATCAATTTCACACATAAAAGTAGGGTTTACAAAGAAATGGGTTGCATCAAGGTCTATCAAAATCTTAGTTAAATGATGAAAAATAGGGATTGTACCTTCTATCACCTTTGACGAGTCAGGCACTTATTTTGATCTAATGCATATACCCTGACTGGTACTCTCGACCTGTTCCCTTCTACATTTGTTTGCTTAGGGATTGACCTATCTATCTGCTGTGTCTCACTCCCCTCTCAAACTATGTATGGGCAATGAGTAATTTGGTGCTCGGTACTACCGGATCTCAACCACTTTCATGCCTTTAGCCAACAATCATTTTCGAAATGATTTGGCTTTCCACAGTATCCAAAACGTGAACAAGAAATCGATACTTGGTTTCCTTCCGAGGCACTTCTTTGTTGTCCTCTTTCACTTTGTATTCCTCTCGGAGAAACTGCCCTTGGTGTCCTGGAAGTCTCATGCTACCGGCTCCTCTTCCCACTTTAGGAGGCTGTATACTTCTATCACCTTGCCCTTACCCGAAACTACTACGAGACGCACTTCTTTTCCTTGCATGGAAAGTTTTTACCTGCGCCCTCACGTTCTTGATTCTTTAGGCTTTCTCAACAACTTTCGTAAAAGTGTTGATTTGAGCTGCCACCAAAACTTCCTGGATCTCCTTATTCAACCTCTACACAAACCACCTCACTTTCTTCTGCTCCTTAACCACTAGTTCAGGAGCAAATTTAGACAATTTTGTGAATTGAGTTTAATATTCAGAAACACTTAGGGTTCCCTGACGTAGTTTGATAAAATCGTCCTCTCTTTTCTCTTAGACTAAGGGTAGAAGATATTTCTCATTGAATTTCCTAGCAAAGTTTATGCAAGTCCACGATGCCTATTCTCTTTCCCACTTAACCCTAATAACGTTCCACTATGTTCGGGCCGGGTCCTTCAAATTGGAAGACAGCAAACGACACCTGTCTCTCCTCCGTATAGTTCAGAACTACAAAAATATTGATTGTCTTCTCCAACCAACTCTTAGCTACCTTCGGATTAGGTTCTCCAAAAAACTTAGGTGGGGAGAACTTTTGGAAGCGTTCTAGGACTCTATTTTCTTCTATCTCAGGGTCCTTAGGCTAGTTAACAAGCACTTGACCCTGTTGCTCTACTAAACGTTCTAAAATATTGATCATTCATTGTATGGCTGTAGCTATTTGGTCCCCTGTTTTGGCCCTCGATTCACGATTTTGCTCAGCCGCCGCTTCTCTCTCATCCCTTGGTTCCTGTTGTTGCCTAGACCTACGTTCATGATTTCGTCTACCATCCATACCTTTGTAAAATAATCTATATAGATATAAGAAAGAAGAAATAGGGCAATGTATATATCTATATAAGTAAGAAGAAATAGAGCTATATATATACATAAACAAGAATAAACTAAATTTCCAGCCATGAAACCAAAGACAACGAAACACACTTAGTATATATAACACAACAAGTTCCTATCATCATTACTGAAACTAGTGCACAAAAGTACTAGACACATCAACTTTAACAAAGTTAAGTACACATAACAAAGGCAAGTACTATACACGTCACCCTTAACACGTCAATAACAAAAGTAAAACAAGAAAAGTGATGTGTCGTCCCAACTACCCTATAGCACATCCTAACTACCTTACACAAAATTACAAAACCTAGATCTTTCACTTAGTTCATCACCGAACTAGCCGATTCTACCTCTCCTTCAGGTTCAGCTTGACCTTCCTCAGGTTCAAGGTCAGATTTATTAGGGACTACATTCCTTTGACCTTCCTCGATTAAATTCACTTGTACCACCTCGTCAACAAGCACCCCACACTCAGTTAAGGTATTTTTCATTTGGTCCCACATTTCTCTTACCACCCGGACAAGATGACCATTGACCTCCTATACTCACTCTCGAAAAGCATTAGTCCGCTCTTGTTCCTCAAGAATAGAAGTCTTAAACTCTCGAATTCTATACCCTTCCATCCTCAACACTGCCCTCAGGCGTTGGATCTCAGTCTGGGCCCTATTGTTGGCATCGGCCAACCTTTGCCACTCGTTCGCTATAATTAGGACCATTTGATCAGGGTACAATAAGTTCTCCAACAATCATAGTGTTTCACTCTACGTCCCGGAGCCCAACAGTGAATAGGCCCTCCTGGACATTCTTGATAACTAAGCACTTGACGAGGCCGCTCGGGACTCTTGTTCCTACTATCTTCTTCCATTTCCTACATTACAAGCAGCATCAAGAAAATAAGAAACTTAGGAAAATGAAGCAAAATTAGCCACCTAACTCTCTAGCTTCTCATACTTAGACATTTGCACTTAAACTGTCACAACTACAAGACACTCAATCCGCCCAGACCAATTCTAATCTAGGCTCTGATATCACCTGTGACGATCCCACCTTACCCCTAGGGCGAACCCCAAGATCAGGTGGATCGTCTGTCTAACTCTCATTAGGACTCACTCACAAACCCAAGAAACAAGATTCATAACCACTAAAACAAGAGCAACAGTAACATTCAAACTTAAACATATATACATTCATTTACATCGAATATTCATACATGCCCAAAGTATAACAAAAGATCCCTGCTCAAGTCAAAATCGATAAAGCTAAAGGTTTGCCAGGACAATTAACAAAAACCTAGACAAACTCACTTGCCCATGTTCTCGCATCCTATAAGAAAAACAAACAAATGGAGTGAGCTAACGCCAAATGAAGTTCCAAGAAAACATGCAAGCAAAGTGGCAAGAGATCAACATCACAAAGAAAATAAGCATAAACAAGGCACATCCTATGAGGACCCGAAATTTTTTTTATTTTTATCTTATTTTACTGGCTTATTTAATTATTTATTCACCCATTTTCTCTGAATAATTTATTTCAACCATTTTAAATCCATTTACATGGAGCAATGTCTCACTTATATTTTTAAAACGTCCCGTTAGTAAGTTTAATTTTTCGAAGAATCGTTTAGCGAGAAATAGCAAATACACGTTGTTCAAGACAATATTCGATCCACGAGTGCAATAATCTTGAAGAATTAAGAATGATTAATAGTAGACTAAGAAAAGTTAATTGAGGGATTAGAGGTGAGTGAGTTCAAAATTTTGCTTTTACCGCGCGCACGTCAATAGTTTCTCGAAAGTCGCACCGGGCGACTAATTGAAGATTTGAAAAATTAATTCTAGACTCGTAAGTGTGAGTAATTATAGTGTTAAAGGAATTATATTGAAGGATTAGTGTATGAGTGTATCAAACCCGGGAGAAAACAGTGGTACGAACCCGCACGCGACACTATTTGAAGTTGACTTTTGCAAAGCTTCTTGGCCACAATTTTTTAAAGCTTCCAAGACAAGATTCATACCTACCAAACACTCTCTCTTTCTCTCTTGGTCTGCCGAAACCAGCAAAGAAAAAGGAAGAAGAAAACTCTTCATTTCAAGCTTCCATCTTGCTAGCAAAACTTCATCCAATCTTCTAGTTCTTGAAGAATCACTCTAGCTTAGAGAAAGACATCACCTTGTGGAGCTTTTTGGAGGAATTGTGGTGGAAAATCTGATTTCTCATCTCGAGTTAGAGGTAACCCTTGAACTCTACCAATGTTTTCATTTCCTTCAAAAAATCATGGTTGGTTTGCATGGGTTTACAACCCTTAGCAAGAAATAGGCTAGTGGACTTGAGGTGTTTCATTTCTTGCTTTAATCTTTAGGCTAGCGGTCTTGAGGTGAATTTTAGATAGCTGACTTGAGGATTAAAGTGCTTGATTGCTGGGTTTATGTGTTATATGAAAGGTTTACGGTTACAAAATGAAGAGAAAGTTGGGAAATTGGTGAGATGTATGCTGGCCGAAACTGTCCTGCTATTACCTTGCTTGCATTTCAAAATTTTGATGGTTATTTGACTGTGAAATTGAGTGATATATGTTGTATATTGTGTGTAGAAAGTGTCTACAAAAAATCGTTTCAATTAGTTGCTCAAAACTAGAGCTTTCGAAAAAGAAAGAAATTTGGAAATGGTGATCTGGGCAGCCGAACAGTACTTCTTTATTTGAACGTAACTTTCTGTGCAAAATTTGAAATTGAGTACCATTAGCTGAATTCAAAACTAGACATTCATAGCTTTCCAACGGTATATAACTCATCTTCTAGTTCGAACTGAGTGAACCGTAGGGATTTAACAAAGTTGACTGTCCTGTTGTGACTGTCTGTCTGAGAGGAATGGAGAAGCTGCGTCTTGTGGCTCTATTTTCTCTCATTTGTGAACTGATTTTGGAAATGACTCTTCTAATGAAATGTAACATTTTGAACCTAGTTTCCAACGCCACCAACCATTCTTAATTTGAACTTGTATTGAGTGAAATGTGGTTTGATTTCGAAAGTGCAACTAAGCTGGGAAACTGGACAGTTTTTCCCTTCCTGCCAGCTGAATGGTCAAACTTGTTTTGAGATGTTTTGTTTCGAAAATTTTGATGTCAATTGCTTAATAAATGTTTATAGGACCTTGGTTTCAAAATGGATCGAATTGGGGCTGTTTCATTGTGCAAAACGTTTGGAAAAGAAAGAAAAGCAGGAGGGCAGATTAGCCTTGAAACATTTTTCGAATTTTGGTCATTTCGTTAACGGCCTTCGCACATGAGTTTTTGCATAAAATTTGATAGAAAAGTAGTCCACATATGAAAGTTTAAGTATACCAAAATTGGTGTAATTTCAATACCATTTCCATATCCAAATAACGCGCCAAAGATGGCTCTTAAAATCTGGAAATTTCTGATCAGCGTACAAAATTCAGCCGACTTTAAGCTACTATATCTTAACGCTCAAAACTCCGAATTTAGTTCCGTTTGTTATGTTTGAAACGTTGTTTGGAACTCTTACTGTGTTACAAATTTCAAAGGCTGATTCACTTTTTATAAATTATGCCGAATTTCCAAAGATTGTTGGAAAACCAAGACTGGTTCAAACCTGTCTTTTTAGAATTGAAACTTTGAGCTGAAAAATGAGTGCTTTTCATTTAGAATCTTGGAAAAGTGTCTTCTAAAAACTTTTAGTACTCCGAACCTAGTTTCAAACAAGTAGAGTTTTCCATTTTTGGACATGCCAAACTCCAGATTTGATTTTTCCAAGTTTGTCACTTAAAGCTGAAATTTTTCGATTTCTTATGAAATGAGCTATTGAAGACTCGTCACCTTATCTTGATAACGATGGACTGTTTTAAACTCAATTTCATAGAAGAGGCAAGTCTCTCTTGAGACTTTGACTCCTCACTTTTGAAACTCGATTTTCGAGAGATTAAAATTTTCTTTTAGGGCATTGACCTAATCTAAACAAGTGTACATTCTTTCTTGGTTAATGCATGGTTGTGAGTGAAAGTTACTCGTCAAAACTCCGAATTTAGTTCCGTTTATTATGTTTGAAACCTTGATTGGAACTCTTACTGTGTTATGAATTTCAAGGGCTGATTCACTTTTAGTGAATTATGCCGAATTTCCAAAGATTGCTGGAAAACAAAGACTAGTTCAAACCTGTCTTCTTGGAACTGAAATTTTGAGCTGAAAAATGAGTGCTTTCTGTTTAGAATCTTGGAAAAGTGTCTTCTAGAATTTTTAGTACTCCGAACCTAGTTTCAAACAGTGTAGCATTTTCCATTTTTAGACATTCCAAACTCAAGATTTGATTTTTCCAAGTTTGTCACTTAAAGCTGCAATTTCCCGATTTCTTATGAAATGAGCTTTTGAAGACTCGTCACCTTATCTTGATAACGATGGACTGTTTTAAACTCAATTTCATTGAAGTGGCAAGTCTTTCTTGAGACTTTGAATCCTCACTTTTGAACCTCGATTTTCAAGAGATTAAAGTTCTCTTTTAGGGCATTGACCTAATCTAAACAAGTGTACATTCTTTCTTGGTTAATGCATGGTTGTGAGTGAAAGTTACTCGTATTTGCTCAGGCACGCAAGAGGATCTTCAAGAGAATTTCGGAGTGGACGCCTAAAAGTTTACTGGCTCACTTACTCACTTTTTGACTTGGTGAGTGTTCAGTGTATGAAGTGTTGCTACGTGCTTAATTGTTCTCATAAATTGAGTATTTTGAAAGTGTCGAATCGAGTGTGTACTTTATCGCACTCGTTCTCTCTTAAGTGAATTATATTTGAATTATATGAAGTGAATTGCTAAGTGAATAAAGTGAAGTATCGCAATAGTGAATCATACTATGGTTGAATCAATGTTGATTGGAGTGAATCTCCTCGATTTAAATTTATAATAGTGGGGAGCACCCAAACTCATTGGCCGACCTTGTGACTTGAGCCGGCATGGACTTGGTCGTGAAGCTTGGTGAGCTATGAGAAAAATTGTATAAACTTCATCTATTTGAGAGATCTCGCTTGGTATGCTCGAATAGAATCGCCTTATATAAAAGAAGAGCGAGTCCAGAACAGTGGGTGTAATGGTGAACGGGGAAGAGTAAGTGAAGTTCCACGGACTTAATACCCACTCGGTTGACGGAATGTCGTCACGGGGAAGTATTTGATCAAGTCTTGGTGAAGCAAGTGGAATCTAACTTCTGAGAGCTCCTGTATCCTTATTGAATGTGTTTTATTATTATTTATGAATTAATTGAACTTTCTTGTTTTAATTCTCGTACAAATGCCATGGTTATGTGAACTATGTGTTTACATGTTTTCTTGGCCTCACTGAGCGTCAGCTCACCCCATTAACTTTGTTTTCCTTAACAGGAACTTGGAATGGAAAGAATTTTTTGAGAAGCCGATTTGATTACTTTTGATTAGTATTTTGGGTTGTATTTAATTAGCCGACTTCTAGTGATTGTAATTTTGGAGAAAGTGATGTACTTTTAAAAACTTGTGTTGTAAGATTTTAATATTTAATTAAGGAAGCGACTTTTTTCGTTTCGACTTTTATTATTTGGTTATTATCTTTAAATTTGAATTGAATTGTATCGAGTCATGGCGAGAGTTGGGTAGGTATTCCGCGGATACCCTTGGGTTCGCCCTTGGGAGAAGTGGGGGCGTCACACATCCTTAACAAGACAAGAAAATAATAAGTAACACTTTCAAGTAAAACGATACAATTTTTGCTCATGTGAACCAATTCGCTGGCACATTGTCCCGAATCCGTTGACACTCCATCAACCTTGGATAAGCAATAATAGTAATTTCCGTAGATCACCACTAAACTCCAGTCTTCATCCATCGATCAACCCTCTACTAGGCCCGAACTCCCTATGTATATTGGGTGGTAATATTCGAGTATACCGTATCAAGTGTAATAAATGATAAACACTACCCATGGTTCATCAATCTACTCGATTAAATTTGTCGCGCCCCATTTTTAAATAAAATAAATAAAAAAATAACGTGTTCGAAAAAAATGAATTTTTGATTTATTTTTTGTGAAAAATGAGTTTTGATTTTTAGAAAATAAAGTAAAAAAAGGGCCTAAGTGGGACTAAAAAATGCAACGATTTTGGCCCAAAATAATAGTTTAAAAGGGATTTTTAATAATAAAGAATAGGAGTCTCCACTTGGTATTGAGTTAAGGTGTACGAAATCACCTCAAATGAATTTGGAATAAAAAAGTAGAAAAACTCTTTTTAAACGACTCCAAATTTTTGAAAATTAGAGAAAAGTATTCGGGCGTCACGTTTGAAGAGAGGGAAGGCAAGGATAAAATCCAAGGTACCCTTTCAACTTAGCCTAGAGCTAGTTGCGTGATTTAGTCAAAAGTTTTCTTATTTTAACCTAAAAATTTATCACATTTGGATGTCACTATATGGATGCAAAACCTAACCCTAAAAGGATATCGGGGGGTCAGAATATCTCTTCCAAGTTTAATTGATGCAAATCACATTAATTGTGATGCCCAAGAATGACTCTTTGAAGAATGCACAAATGTGCAAAAGATGAGACTCGAAAAAAAGAAAATAATAATATACAAATATACATGACCTAAGGTAATGTATCATAATGGATGCGGTGAGCTAATATTCGTGATTTTAATTTTCCCTTTAATAGAGGGAATACGAGTGTGCTAAGGCTTAGAGAGCCATACTCGTCCACATGACCATTTCGAGAGGTTAATTCTCCTAATTTAATCAGACAAATAATCTAACCTATTTCTAACTTAAATGAAAATGCAATTCTAATCTCATGTCTCACATGTAGGGATAAAGGATATACATATAAGGAAAATACCATGCAAAATGGTAAAAACCCTAAAAAGTAGAAAATATGCATAAAATGTCGTGATTGGTCACACAAACATGATCTAACACATGGATGTTTCCTAAGGGGTCTAGCATTGGACTAACCCATGTTTATAAGTTTGCACTAGCGTTGGACTAGCGAGAAATTAGAAAGGAGGGACACAACTAACATTGGACTAATGTGGAATCGAAAAAAGGGGCCACAACTAGGGTTGGACTGATGTGGTGACATCATGCATTTATTACAATCAAATAAATCATGTACAACATAATAAAGCAAATAAACACATAAATCACATATAGTACATAGCACATAAGCATGATATCTAGATGCAAGGTCTTACGAAAGCGAGTAACACGTAAACACACAAGCATGCAAAACACACAAAGCAAATAAAAAGGAAAAAAAAAATCTACCTATTACACTTGGGGGCCTAACTACAATCAAAAAGGGGAAAGAATGAAATAAAATAAAATAATAACCTAACTATTAGAACACTTGGCATTTAAATGCCTCTCAAATAATTAAAAATTAAATTAAAATAAATATACAAAATCAAAACAATTAAAATAAAAACATATGCAATTACACACATAAAAGTCACAGAATTTTCAGAATTAAACTGTAATTTTCAGAAATTTATTCATTCATGCTTCGCAGAAGCTTTCTTCTTCGACACTAATTTCTAGGTTCTGCAATTGAAAGCCTATTCCGTGCATAAATATTATGCAAACTAAAGCCTGAGAACCTATCAAATAAAAACTCTTTAACAAATTCTACCTCCTTTGATTAACACAACCCAATCCTGGATATTAAACCATTAAAGATCAAAAGGACATCAGCTACCATTTAGTCTTTATTCGTAGAAGAAAAACATCTAAATTGTGCCCATCTTTCCTTAAACAGAGGGGTTCATACCCAAGGAAGAATAAGACAAAGAAAAAACCGAAATGGTGCAAACATAAGCACGTATGAATCCCTCAAAACTCTGCTTTCTACCATTGAACTTGCTGACCGTATCATTTTCCTCACATGCAAAGTGCAGCAAAGTCATCTTTCAAGTATAATTTTCAATCAGGCATTTCATCGAACAGGTCAGGGGTATTAAAAATTTCACCAATTCTTTGCTCCACTGAAACTATAACCGGCCCCAAAATTTGTCAGAGACATAGAAATTCAGCCCAATCAACACATAAAACATGTATGTTCAAAAATTGTGGACAATTAATAGGAAAATTACACTAAGTAAAGCCACGGAGAACATGTTTCGAAAGCTTGAAAAGAACTGAAATTTAAAGAACAAGGACAGCTTACAGTGCTCTTGCTTGGTGAAATTTCGCAGGTAATGATGGTGGATTCGGTGAGCCTGCAACAAGCTGCAATTCTTCCGCCAAGTTTTGCCTCTTTTCCTTTCCAGTTCCTTCCTCCTCTCCTCTGCTTTCTTTTTCCTTTCGTCTATCTTTCTTGCTCTCTTTCTCGTTTGATTCCCTCCCGAAGCTCTCCCAATTTCCAGATTTCCCCTCTTTTCCTCTTTGCTCTGTTTTTCTTTTCTTTTTGTTTTTCTTTCCCCATGCTTGGTTCCTCCTCCCTCACTCAGTCCCCCCCATTTCTTCCTTGTTCACCGCCCCTCTGGTTTTTCTCCTTTTTTCTCTGTTCTTCCGCCCTTCACTCAGCCTCTCTCTCTCGGTTTCCTCCCTAGCTTTTTTCCTTTTTCTCTTTTTTCTTCTTTTTTTTCCTTTTGATCCCCCATAGCCTCATCTTGCTTTCTTCCTTTGCTTTTTCTTTCACCCTTAGTCGCGACGAAACCCTTTTTCTTTTCTCCTTCTAGACCCTCGCTTCTCCCTTCAACCGTAGCCACCAAGCTCCCTCCTTCTCTTCCCCTTTCTTAGTTTCCTTTTTCTCTATCTCTCACTCTTGGTCCCTGTAATGATCCCACATCAGCTAGGGAGAAAGTCATGAACGGCTTTAATATCCTGTTGTAGTGTCCCCCACCTGACCGAGGCCTTTTGGAGGGGTACTAGACTTCTTGACCTGCGGGTTTAGCCTCTTCCCTTGTTGTGGGCTATAACCCTACCTCCAGGAACAAAACGCATGGCCCAATAGGGCGGTTAACTATGGGACAATATTGGTCAGAGGTGTTAGAGTTGGTATCAGAGCCGACTCCCGACCCTCATATACTTGCGAGGACGCTGGGTCCCTTAAGGGGGGTGGATTGTAATGATCCTACATCGGCTAGGGAGGAAGTCTTGGGCGGCTTTAATATCCTGTTGTGGTGTCCTCCACCTGACCAAGGCCTTTTGGAGGGGTGTTGGGTTTCTTGATCTGCGGGTTTAGGCTCTTCACTTGTTGTGGACTATAACCTCACCTCCAAGAACAAAACCCACGGCCCAATGGGGCGGTTAACTGTGGGACAATATTGGTCAAAGGTGTTAGAGTCCTGTGATAGCACCAGCTTCCCCTAAGGCAAACCAAAGAGTTCGGCGGACCGCCTGTTCAGTTCTCGCCAGGACTCGTTCACTCTCTTCAAACAAAATAAGATATCACCTCGAGGATAAGTGAAAATAAACAATCTCAATGCTTGAAACATATACTTACATTCATTCCCATCTCAAATAGAAATACAATCCCAATATATCGAAAGTTCTCAGTTCTTAATACATCCAACCCTATTCAAGCACTAGTGCGAGAAAAGCGAAAAAACAAAATTCAAAAGAACTAGTCCAGGCTAGTCTGCACAACTCTCATGCCCTCGCTCGCATCCCCTGTAAGGAAAACAAAACTAACGGAATGAGCTAAAAGCCCAGTGAGATTCCATACACATAGCCAAGTAATTAAACAAGGACATTAATCATGTAATAACAAGTAATCTAGAAAACATTTACAATATAAAGTAATGATAATACATTCATTAAAAGGATACATGCTCACATGGAGCCCTTCATTCATTCATTCCACCAACCATTTCCTTATTCCTCCAGCATTAAAAATAATTTCATTTGTAAGTGAAAACCCCTCCATTGTTCTTGCCATTCATTCATTCATTTCATTTTCCCCCTACTGGACACTGGCCAGCCTCCACCAGATTTCGTGGTCATACTCGAGTATACCAAACATTAACTCAGGGTCACCAATTGGCCGACCGAGTCCGCTTCTGGCTCGAGTCGACTGGCAACGAAGGACAAGGGGCCAGTTCAGCCAAAAGGCTTATATTTATATACAAGTAGTATTTAAATATTTAATCATTGTAAATTTCACATTCATTTAGGTCGAGTGCGATAAAGTACGCACTCGCCTAGCAAAATTCATTTTTAGAAATCATTGAAAACATTTAACATTTAATCCAACATTCACAAATAGTCACATAGTCACAACAATCCTCATAGTCATTGAAAACATAACGTAGAAAGAACACTCACCTATTTAAGTAAAATAACTTCCAAAGTATCCTTCCGGATAACACCTTCAATCACCAAGGAACCCTAAAATTAACCAAGAAAACATAAATACGGTTCAACTATCAAAGATTTAGGTGAATCAAAGAAAATCCGAATAACTACTAGTACAATGTATAAATATGATTTTTGAAGTGAAAAGAGTACATTTAGATCAAAGAACATGAGTAACTAAGAGGTTCCTAAACTCAACACAAAACTATACTCAAAAGGTTTTAGAAAATTCCATCGGAAAACAAATGAACAGATGCAACGTCAGAATCCGGCCAAAACTTGGCCAGATATACGGCCGGATATGAAAAATAGTTTTGTTTAATTTTTCGTAAAGCTCTTTGTTTGGCTCGAAACTAACACATATGCAAAGAAACAACGTATAACAAGTGTTTTGAGTAAAATCATATAAAAAAGGAAGATAAACAAACCCTAAATTCACACCCAAAGCCTTGCTTGATAGAATAGATTTTGTGGCCGAGAAACCCTATGCAACTCCTCCGAGAAACCCTATGCAACTCCTCTTTGTTTTGGGTAGAAAATGAGTAAACATTTAAAATTCAAAACTTGACATTTGTAACTAAGTATCATGTTTAAAATGGTCATCACATTTATCATGCGGAAATGTATAAATTCAAGTGAAATCTAGCTCATATAACACCATTAGTGTGGACCTAATCATATTTAAGCAAAGTAAATCCAATGCATCACAAAATCACATTTCAAGTTTCACTTTCACTTATTCTAACTATGAGGGAATAAACGGACAGCATTTCCCCTTGTTTTTCCTTTACTTTTCCATCCTAGAATCAACACCAACTCATCTCAAATCAACCACAATTTCACATACAAATCCTAGGCAATAAAATACACCTTTCGGTATAACAACCACAACTGAAGGTACACTTATCGGATTGAAACGAATCTTATGGTGTTTCGAAGCCAAGACATATACCTACATTCCTTATGAAGATCTCCAAAGCCAAATCATGCATTTTCATGGTCAAAAATCGAAATCTCAGAGAGGACAAAAAACTGTTCGTGAAACAAGGCTTGTGGGCAGTCAAGGGTATTTCGGTCATTTCACAAGTTACAGTGCTCAGATTGAGTTGAAATTTTACAGGCACCTGTGTAACATCATTTCCAACTAAACCCAATTCGACCTCCATCATGGCCAAATGAAACTGGTCAGAACAGGGCAAAATTCTCTACTAAAGTTGAAATTTAACACCCCAACTGAAAATTCCTTAGGCAAATGAAACTAACACCATAACACTAGATTTTTAACATATCAAAACTAGTAAATCATAGCCAACCGTTAATCATCACATGAGGGCAGAAATTACACCATAAAACTGAAAATTTTCATATCACCACCTCAACTCATAGAATATTACATAAAACTATCAAAATCTCAACCATAAACTACTAGTTTGCACATATTAAAAGTAGGGAAAAGTTGCTAGTCAAAAATACCTTGTAACCTCAAGAAAAATGATAGCTTAGTCTTTCCTCCTCCAAAATAACTCTACCAAAGCCTTAAAGCTTCCCTAGTGAGCACTTGTATGGAGTAGATTCCAATTTGGTTGGTTAAAACTCAAGATTTGAGCAAGTTTGGAAGCTAGAAAATGAAGAACTTTTCCTTGTTTCTCTTCTCAAAACAATCGGCCAAGCATGAAGGAAAATGGTAGGAATTTTGTTCAAAATTAAGTTTTAGGAAAGTTAAATAAGCTTGGTCAAAGTCCATCTTCCAATAGGTTTGTGACAAATGGCACCTTGAATGTTTTAAACTAATCTTTCTTCTCCCAGTGGTTAATTTATCTAACTAACATCTAATTATCTCCTAACACCTTGTAAAATAATAACAATTAGCACAAAATCACTTAGTCACCAAAATTTTATCGTACTAGCGGGTCCCACGTATATAATGTACTTCAATTTTAACGTACACTAACTTATATTAAGAAAATGATTTAAAACTGTATTTACTTATAAAAATGAAAATTTAATATTTTAAAGGACGGTATAAAAATGTAGGCAAGAAAATAAAATAATGCTTTAGAAAATGTGAAAATTTTCGGGTTCTCACAGTCCCTCTCTCTGTTTCCTCCCTTTCCTCCTCAGCCGTCACCTTGCTTCTTAGAATCCCCCTTGTTCCTTTTTCTGGTCTTTCTTTTTGTTTTTGCTGCTCGTAGCTCTCTCTTTTGCTTTTTCTTTGCTTTTTTGTTTCCAATTATTCTAGGCCTCCAAGTGTCTAGCCACCTAACCCCCCTTGCATGTGTTGTCAACCAAGAATGAGGACACTTGTCCTATTTGCATGCACTCCACTTGTCTAATGATCCCCTAATACACTTGTCTAATCATCCCCTCCACCTATCTTCTTATTTTTATTTATTTATTATATATTTTTTTCAAAATCAATTTAGGTAAACAACAAAAAATGTTAACTCCTAATTGTAAATGCATTGCACAATTTTTATTTATCTTAAAAAAAATGAATCTAAAGGTTTAAAGACAAAATTTGAATTTTTTTGAGAATTTTTCCTTTTTTAGAAATTTAATGCAAAAATACCTTAAAAATGAAAACGATAAACCTAATTTATAAAAATAAGCAAAAATAAACACTAACTATCGTTTAATTAATTAAAATAAAATCAAACAAGAATAAAAATATAGCTAAAATTAAATTAAATAACAAATAAAGCTAAAATTAAAAATAAAGCTAAAATTAAATTAAATAAATGAAATTTTGGTGTCTACAGTTTGCCCCTTTTTATCTGAATTTCGAAGAAACTTGAGACAAAAATGTAGACACTAAATACTTGCCTGTATTTATTCTATTGCGAACTGAAATAAGCAAACATATAAAGGTCAGTGGGATACAACCCAAGCCTGCCAAGGTTAATAGAATAAAAATCAAACTCAACCGAGGTAAAAATGGTCAGTGGGATATAACCCAAACTTGCCGAGATTGGTTTAAACTCAAACCCAACCGAGGTAAAAACGGCCAATGAGATACATCCCAAATCTGTCGAGATTGGTGGAATAAAACTCAAACCCAACCGAAGTAAAAACAGTCAGCGGGATACAACCCAAGTCTGTCAAGAGTAAAAACGGTCAGTGGGATACAACCCAAACCTACCGAGATTGGCGGGATAAAACTCAAGCTCAACCGAGGTAAAAACAGTCAGCGGGACAAGCTCAACCGAAGTAAAAACGGTCAGCGGGATACAACCCAACCTTGCCGAGGTTGGCGGGATAAAACTTAAGTCCAACTGAAATAAAAATCGCCAGTAGGATACAACCCAAGCCCACCGAGGTTGGCGAGATTAAAAACAAGCCCAACAAAATAAAAAAGGTCAGTGAGATACAACCCAAACCTGCCAAGGTTGACGGAATAAAACTCAAGTCCAACCGAGATAAAAACGATCAATGGGATACAACCCAAACCTGCCGAGATTGGTAAGATAAAATCCGATTCCAACAAGATATAAACGGTCAACAGGATAAAACCTGACCTGTCGAAGTTGGCGGGATGAAATCTGATCCCAATGAGAAATAAACGGTCAGCGGGATAAAACCCGATCCTGCCGTTCATTGGTTAGTAAAGTAAATTGACATAGATGTGCGGAGAGACGCGGTTGCGCTCCAAGAAGTGGGGTAGAAGGGTGCGCGGTGGATGCTGAGACTCACCAACATGAAATTAAGTTACCGAGAAGAGGGTAGAAGGGTGCGCGGTGGATGCTGAGATTCACCAACATGAAATTAAATTATCAAGAAAGGAGCGTTAGTGCATGGAAAAGTTTTTGAATACTCATTTAGAGAATTTTTTTCAAACAAATTTGTCCCAGTTTCAACCAATTATTGTGCAATCGATCATTCGCTTTGCATTATGGCATTATTGCCCCTCCTTAAGACTTTGATTCACACCTCTTCCTCGGTTTGAATCATGAATATTCAATTCTTGGTCGACATTCCACAATTATATAAAAGATTTGCCCTAGTTTTTGTTATTTGAGACACGTATGGCCCTGCAAGAGAAAGAACAAATAATGCCACCACTATTCGACCCGTCTAGCTTTCAAAAAACATGTAAACATGAGTATTTTGATTTTTTCCCTCGATGCTGCAAAAACTCAACTTTGCTCTGTGAACTGTATCAAGTTTTATTGACTTCCAACACTAATGAAGTATGACATTTGATACCCAGGAACTTTCAATAAATCAGAGGGATTGCCATTTTGATTAACCTAAAGGGATAAATGACACCATGAAACACAAAGAAAATATTTTATTTACACAAAAATGATGAAAATCCAAGTAAAATGAAAGCAACGATTTACCTATATTGATTTTAGAGAAATGAACTTGTACACTCAAAAGTTTATGTTTGACAAATCAAAACACTTTGATTCTCGAAAAAAATGTCACGTTTGATCCTTTGGATATCATTCCTCTGGAATTCAATGTCGGCAGAAAAATCACAATGTAAAAAGAAATTCCAATGAACTGGGTCACCATCCTTTCAAATTCAAGTTCACCTTTCCTCATAAAAACCCTACCTTAGCGCCCCTTCGGATTTTCACTGAGGTTACCCTCACCTTTTTATTTCCTTTTCTTTTATTTTCATGTTCATTTTTCTTTTCTTTTCTTCTTTTTTTCTTTTTCTTTTTTCTAAGGTGTCTTTTCGAGTTTTCACCTGATGAACAAATCCTGCCGATAGCCTTTATCAACTCAGAAGTGTGTTTTAAGAAATGATGGCATCAGTGCGACAAACCTTCCCTTGCAAAATTGGTGAAATTGTATTGACATCATTTGCCTGATGATTAGAAAATTTTGTAAAAGAGGTGATGCAAAGAACAGAAGTCAGAACTTTCGACTTTTGTAATGGGGTCTGGTGGGGTGATTAAAAAAAGTTAAGGTTTGAAAGCAGATTTCAAAAGTGGTTTAAATTATTTGAGATCGCATTGTTGCGCCAACCTTATTTTAGGGTTAAATTAAAACTTGCCCCAATTTATTCTCAACTGAGGTTCTCTTCTCTTTCATTTCCTTCCTTTTTTTTTGTCAATCCATTCATCTTTTAAAATTTTCAAAATTTGCTCCAGTTTATTTTTTAACTGAGGTTTTTTTTGCCTTTAATTTTCTTTTCTTTTTGCTCCTCTATTACTTTTCACCTTTTGAAGTTTTCTTTCCTTTTCTTTCAACTCAAACTTGCCTCAGTGTGGGGTTTGCGATCTTCAGGGATTGCCAAACGAAATAATTTATTCTGAAGGTTCATAAGGGATAATTAGAGATCGAATGTTTAATTGGAAAGGAAGAAAACCTGACTTTCATTCCATTCCTCGCATTAACCCTGAAAGGAAACTCCCATTTATCGGATGAAGAATTTCTTACACATATTCAAACTGATCGGTTGAGGGAAAACTTATCCATCCATTTCTACGAGAACAAGTGCTCCACCAGGCAATACCTTCTTGACGATAAATGAGCCCCACCAACTTGAGGAAACTTGCCTTTGGCCTCTTCTTGCACTGGCAAAATTCATTTCAACACTTTGTCTTCTTCTTCGAATAGTCGTGGCTTGACTTTCTTATTGTAAGCACCTCTTCTGCTTCTCATTCAAATGAATGCTAATTTTATCTCATTGATATTGACCCCAGTGCCAATGATTTCTGTTTCTTCTAAGTTCGATTTGGATTTCTCTTCATACTATTCAAGATTCTTTAACAAAGACTCAGATTCTTCCTCGTTATCGCTCTCGTCTTGAATTTTCAATTCCAAAACTCGTGAGAGATATCAAGATTGCAGTTATTAAATTTCAAAATGGTGATATCCAAAGGGTAAGGGGGTTTTATTCTGGGCCATCTGAAAAGAATGGATAAGTCACAATAAATATAAAACTGTACATTTTATTGCATTTCAAGAAAAAAATCAAACTTAATATCATGTTGCTTGCTAAACGAAACATGTCTTCAAAAGCCACTTGATTGAAAACTATTTACAAAAAACATAGTTAAACAAAAGATACACGCATAAACAATTTTTCATTGGCTTTAATCAAAATAATTCCCCAAATTTATCGAAACTTCTCTTCAAGAGAAAAGAAATCAATGATCCAACAGATGGATAATTTTTTGAGGAACTTGAGTATGAGGAAAATTGATGTGGATATTAGATGCATAGGTATATAGTAGGCCATGAGTGGGATGTATGAAAGCTTTCTCAGGTGAATTTACGAAATGTGGGGCAAAAAGAGGTTTGAGTATGGGTAGAGATAGTAGTTGCGGTTCAGTTTGACCAGCACGTAAGGTTGTACACCACTGCATTTGATCAATCATGCACCGTTGAATTTGTTTAACATTTTGGACAATTCAGGATGTGTACTCATGTTTTACATTATTTCTTGAACCTCTGCTATGTGACTGTGTAATGATGGGGCTTTTTTGTGTAATTATGCTTGCAAAATACTTGACATTTTAGGAAAAAACCTATTTAAATTCCTCTCTTGCCCAGCTGTTAACAAAGTAAGAAAAGAAAGAAAAAGAACAAGATGCGAGTTAGTATATATTGAGGTAATTCAGATGCATGTCCTATTAGGGGAACTCTTTTATGCCAATGGTTAGCCTAGCATGAGGATGCAATCTTTCAGAGCAGGCACTATACATTACCTGATGGACCCAATCAACTTATTGATATTCGAGTGAAAAACAATTTGAAAAATTTGATCGATTGGTGTGGCAAGAGACATCTACCCTCACAAAATGAGAACACAATCCGAACACATTAAATGATGTGTGAAAGAGCCTATTCTTGAAAGGATTACAATGTCTCTACTAGTTTATTTAGCGAACCTTAGATCGAAACCCTAAAAGAGAATAAAAGAATCAAATAGATCGGATGAAATTGATGATTTATTCAAAAATTGATCGGATTGCCTTAAAAATAGGTAACTAGTCAAATAGATTGAATGAAATTGATGATTTATTCAAAATTGACCGGATCGCCCTAACAATGGGTAAACTAGTCAAATGAATTGAATGAAATTGATAATTTATTCAAAGTTGAATGGATCACCCTAAAACTAGTCAAATAAATTGAATGAAATCAATTAATCAAATAGACCAGAGAAGTGATGATTTATTAAAAAATTGACTAAATTATCCTAAAAATAAATTGATCAAATAGATTGCATGGGGCAGATGGTTTATCCAAAAAAAATCAACTCAATCATCCTAGATGCGAATAAACTCATAAAAAGGGGATGGATGGAATTGATGGTTTATTTCAAAACTGACTAGATTGCCCTAAAAATGAATGAATGGATTGAGTTAATGCTTTATTCAAAAATGACTAAATTATTCTAAAAGTAAATGAATTGATCAAATAGATGAAATGAATGAATTGACAAAATGGATTGATGAATAAATTGGTCAGGTGGATTGAATTAAATTGTCCTAAAAAATGAATAATCAGCTCAAATGGATTGAATGAAATTGATGGTTTATTCAAAAATCGATTCAATTATCTACCTCTTGGTAAAAATTTAATGCGATGCATTAGTCTACGAGCCTTCTAAAATCAAGATTTGACCTTAATATATTTACCGTCTGAACAATGATGGATTAATTATGAATTTCTTCAATTTAATGTCCTTTACTCAAGGAATTTTTACTAATTCTGATAAAATGGCCAAAAAATGATTGCTAAATGCTTATATTCTAATGTGTAACAGTTGCTTTATTATCATGGAAAGATCGAATCCTTCCTTACCTTGTGCACTACCCATTTGGATGGTACAAGAAATATAGACGGGAATGCATGATGCCAATTTATCAAAGCAATTAAATATGTAATTTGAAATGAAAACATGATCTAAGGGACCCCTCGTATGCCAGGGTGGGCCTAAAATGATGTGCAATTGTGAGGCCCCAGTCCGTTCGTAAGTTGATATTAGGGTTATTCATTATTTTGTACGGTTAAATTAAGGTTTTAGGGTTAAGGAGAAACCCTAATCTCGGCTAAAATTGAAAACCCTAACCTTGCTTATGATAAAATCCTAGTTTATGTATTATTCGTAAGCTCGAGCTATAATTTATATGCGGTATTCTAGTGTGTGTTTTGGCACAAGTAAAATAGGATTTGTTATAGTTTACAGAGGTTTAACAAGTTTGAAAATGGTTAGTAAACTCTGGATTAGCAAACCTCTAGTGTTACAATATTAGAAAGCTTAAGTGGAGTTTTATTTATCGCCCGTCTTTTCTACATTTTCTTTATTAGAAAAATTTTCCAGATAATTTTTATGAGTAAATATAGATTTTAGATGATTTTTCTAGTATCGGTTAGTTTTTGAGAAATTAAGAACGTATATCGGACGTGGGACCCACTAGTGCGGAAAGTTCGGTAAAATTCGGCCCGTAAGGTTAAGTTTTGGATACCGGATTTATATTATCAAGTGCTAAGAGATAATTAGAGGATGTTATATGGATGAGAGTGGAGAGACAAAAGGATAGTTATGCATTAAATAGGGTGACAAGTGTCACCATAAGAATAAGTCTTACAATTTTGACCACTATTCATGCCTTTACCAAATTAATATAAAAATTGACCACAAAATTCACCATTTCTTCCCTCTCCTTGGCCAACCTTCTCCAAGCAAAAAAAGAAAAGAAACTCTCCACAATCTTGTCTTCAATCTTGCCCAATCTCTCAATTAAACCGATTAATTTTCAAGTTACTCCATAAAATCCCTTAAGTGAGTGGTTGTGAGGTGTTTAGTGAAGTTGTTTGGAAGTTTAAGGTGCTAAGTGGTCTCTCTTCTTTGGTTCTAAGGTGAGTGATTATGGAACCCCTCTCTTCTATCTAAAGATGCTTAATTAATGACTTGTGGTTGTTACAAGTGTGATTTGGTGGACTATTTCTTGATTTTAGTTAAGATTGATGAAGTTTTCTGTTTATTTGGGATTTTTGCTGTTTGCATGTGATTAATATTATGTGGCTATGTATGATGATTGGAAATGGCCTAAAATGAGGCTAGTAGGTGTAAATGATTGTTAATTGCAAGCACTTTTTGGTTTGGAGGGAAATTTGGAGACTAGGGTTTCATACCCTTCAATTCTGTGTGGTTTTGTATCTCCTAGTTAGAGGCTGAATTGACCTTGGCTTAAAACATGAAAATTGTAGGGAATGACATTTTAGAGGTGCCTACAAAATTTCAGGTCAATCGGAGTAGCGTAGAATGAGAAAAGTCGAAATTACCCTTGCTGTCCTGGTTTTACCCGAATGTAAGAATTGCGCCTGTAGTATGTTACATTTTTGACGTAGTTACACTCGAAATTGGACTGAGTGGCCTTCTTCAATATTGTAGCCTCTTAAGTCCTGTATATTCCTGTAAAATTTCAGGTCAAACGGATTAGCGTATCCTGAGTTATAGATGAAATACTCAAGCCTGTTCTGAACATCAGATTCTGTGCGTTTTTAGTTTAGCTTCTGCCCGTGACTTTTTCGGTTTTGATACCGTATGATCTGGGTAGTGACTTCTTCCTAAAAAATGTAGATCTTGGTTTTGGCTTCGAAACGGTATAAAGTTCGTCGAAATCCGAGTTCCGTAGCTTCCGTTATGACCCAAACAAGATCGATCGTCAGAACTGCCTTTGAATCTGGACAGTTCTAACGGGTACTTTGACACTCAAATTTCGTTCTGTTCTGAGTGGATTCAGGTCTTGGCCAAAACATCAAAGTTTTAGCCTTATGTCTCAGATTTCTAATGCCTTTGGAATTTCCTAATTTGGATTTGTGAGCTGGGAGTTATAGTCCAGCAAACATACCCTGTCCGTTACTTTGGAGTGCGAATTCCTGGAACGGTTTTCTGCACTTTCGACCCATCTCTGTTCAGATCTGGAGTTAGGGGTCTTCATGAAAGTTATAGACTTTTCTCTTAGCTTCGCAACGGTACCTCATGTACCTTGATCCAACACTCATAACTTCGATTAGGTTCAAAACAGTTTTGACGGCAAAATGGCTAGGCTGTCATTCCCGTTTCCGTGTGCCGTTTCCGCACTCGTATGTGCCGATTTTGCCGTTTTGCTTGTTTTAGGCATATTAGTAGCCGTTTATGATATTATGTGACGCAATCTTCTATTTCAGACGGTGGTGAGTTAGGTGGAGCCGGTGGGGCCTACTAGCTACTCCTCGTGACACAAATTTTGAACTTTTGATCTTTTGTTCGTTGAGTAAGTATTCAGGCCGCTCTTACGTGTTAGTTGCTTATATGTTTTGATATGTATGAAAAGGGTACCTAGGCGAGGGTGTACTTTATCGCACTCGACCTAAACCCTAGTTTGCGCACATATTTGTACATGACATATGTATATGAATCATTTTTGGAACTAAACCCCTTGAGCTTGTGGCTCGGGGTGACTTTTGAATAAATTTTGTGAAGTTTGTGAGTTTGGGGCCCGATCTCATGACCTAGATGGATTATTTGAGCCGGTTAGGGCTTGGTCGAAATCAGTCCAACCTGGTTTGAGGTCACCAAGTTTGTGAATCTGGTTCACCGATTATGTGGACCAAGTTTGTGACCCGAGCTTGTGAACTAAGCTCAATTTCGTTCGCTCGAGCAAGTTTGTGAGGTGTCTGGCCAGAGAGGGTGATAAGGTGTATGGTGGGAGTACAAGTGAAGTTCTACGGACCATTAATTGTAGTCGACGGAGTGTCGGCAGGAGATCATACATGGCACATGAATTGGCTTTGGAGCCACCTGTATCCTTATTATGTGATGTTACTTTTCTGCTTTTGCTTTACTCTTACTGTGTAACTGTTGTTATGTGAAATTTACGCTTTCGCCCCTGTTTACTTACTAAACATATAGCTTACCTCTTTCCTTTTGTTTTCCTTAGCAGGGGTCGACGTGGGGACTTTTGGCACGTACACTAGTATAGTTAGGTTTGATTGTAATAGTTGGACATATAGTATGTTTTTTTTTGTTTTGGTGGTTTGTATAAGGACCCTCCTTAGGGTCTATCTTCTGCTGGTTGTGGTTATAGTATATTAAAGTGGTTTGACTCGATACTTTTGAAAATGTAAATAGAACTTTTGGTGATTGTATATATTATAAACAATTCTCTTTTGGTTTAATATAGTTTTATTAGTTTTGTGTTTCGAGTCCTGGCGCGAGCTAGACAGGCGTCCCGCCGATACCCTAGGGTTCGCCCTTGGGAGAAGCGGGGGCGTCACAGCAATTATTAACCTACAAATGCAATATATTGAAATTTAAATGTGCAATAACCTATATAAAAAGGTAGGTCATAAAAGAGTATCATGTCAAACCTCTTATTTTCTAGTGTTTGTGAATGCAAAAGACGAGAAAACAAAGAAATATTGGTTCCACAAATAACACATAACACGTTGGGACAATTTATATGATACAAAAAGCAAAAAGAAAAATAAGGAAAGAGGGGTGGAATCTCCCCCTTCGTGTCTAGTGTTCCTAGTTGGGTAAGGTTGACTCTATCCTAGGATATTTCTAATATGGATGCATAAGGTTGGGCTCACTAATGCATCTAAACTCGATGAGGTTTTAGGCACCCAAGCCTTTAGACCAAAGGCGAAGGGTCATCAATCCTAAAGCCTAAGAGTCGGTGGTTCGAGTGATTCCTCAGACATTTCTACTCGCACGTCGTACCATAGCCGTATGTCCAAGTGGATCGATCCTAATCCTAACAGGGTGGAGTAGTGTGACAACCACTAAAAGTAAAAAAGAAATGATGGATTATAAAGTAAAACATATGCATGTATGAAGTGCTTCCTTTTGAAGGGAGGGATTAAATACCATAAAATGTGGATGAAAGCTCTACGGTGGCTAACCCTCTAAGATGCAAACGCGATTAAACATAAATAAATGAAAGAGATAAACACATCATTCACATACACAGATATCGAGACAATTGCACGTGTGAAATGCAAGAAACCCTAAAAAAATGCAACCTAAAACCTTCAAATGTGATATATAAGAAGGTTAGAAAAATAAAAGAATTGACTAAATCAAATGCTCGGACTCTCTAAATCGTCAGTGGAGTCGCCAGCTGTCGTGCCCCATTTTTAAATAAAATAAATAACGTGTTTTAAAAAATGAATTTTTGATTTATTTTTTGTGAAAAATAAGTTTTGATTTTTAGAAAATAAATAAAGAAAAATGGGCCTAAATGAGACAAAAAAATGCGACGATTTTGATCCAAAATAATAGTTTGAAAAGAATTTTTAACAATCAAGAATAGGAGTCACCACTTTGTATTGAGTTAAGGTGTACCAAGTCACCTAAAATGAATTTGAAATAAAAAAGTAGAAAAAAACTTTTTAAACGACTCCAACTTTTTGAAAATCAGAGAAAAGTTGTCGGAAGTCACGTTTGAAGAAAGAGAAGGCAAGAATAAAATCCAAAGCACCTTTCCAACCTAGCCTAGAGCTAGTTGCGTGATTTAGTCAAAAGTTTTCTTATTTTAACCTAAGAATTTATCACATTTGGATATCACTATACGGATGCAAAACCTAACCCTAGGAGGATATCGGGGGGTCGGAATATCTCTTCCAAGTTTAATTGATGCAAATCACATTAATTGTGATGTGCAAGAGTGACTCTTTGAAGAGGTCACGAATGTGCAAAAGATGAGATTCAAAGAAAAAAAAAAGAAAAGAAACTAATAATATGCAAATATACATGACCTAAGGGAATGCATCATAATGGGTGCGGGGAACTAATATTCTTGATTTTAATTTTTTCTTTAATAGAGGGAATACGAGCGTGTTAAGGCTTAGAGAGCCATACTTGTCCATATCCAATATTCGACGGGTTAATTCTCCTATTTTAATCAGGCAAATGATCTAACTTATTTCTAACTTAAATAAAAATACAATTCTAATGTTATGTCTCACACGTAGGAATAAAGGATATACATATAAGAGAAATGCCATGCAAAATGGCAAAAATCCTAAAAAGTAAAAAATATGCATGAAATGTCGTGATTGGTCACACAAACATGATCTAACGCGTGGATATTTCCTACGGGGTCTAGCGTTGGATTAGTCCATGTCTATAAGTTTACACTAGAGTTGGACTAGCGAGACATTAGAAAGAAGAGCCACAACTAGCATTGGACTAGTGTGGAATCGGAAAAAATGACCACAACTAACGTTGGACTAGTGTGGTGACGTCATGCGTTTATTACAATCAAATAAATCATGTACAACATAATAAAGCAAATAAACACATAAATCACATATAGCACATAACACATAAGCATGATATCTAGATGCAAGACCCTAAGAAAGTGAATAACACGTAAACACACAAGCATGCAAAACACACAAAGTAAATAAAAATGAAAAAAAACCTAACTATTGTACTTAGGGGCCCTAATTACAATCTAAAATGGGAAAGAATGAAATAAAATAAAATAATAACCTAACTATTACAACACTTGGCATTTAAATGTCTCTCAAATAATTAAAAATTAAATTAAAATAAATATACAAAATCAAAATAATTAAAATAAAAAAATTTAAAAGGCATGCAATTACACACATAAAAGTCACATAGGGGCACATAGAATCAAATAAAGGATAAATTGTACCTCCCTTGAATTGGCGACGTAAGGAAATTGCAATTTTTCTTATTTTGCCCTCCGAAACAAATAAAAAGGTCAAGGCATCACATTAATTAACAAATAATCCCATGAAATGAAAAATAAACATGAAATTGAATCAATTAAAACATTTACATGAAAATAAACAACCCATATTCAAGAAATTAAAACAAACAAATGCCTAATTGAACACTTATAAAAGTTTAGGGGCCAAATCCCTATTATTACATTTGTTAGGGTTAAAATTAAAGAAAACTAAAATAAAAGGACCAAATTGTAATTAAAATAAGGACCTAATCGAAAGAAAACTAAAGTTTTTAGGGTCATAGGATAATTAAGCAAAAATTGAAGGGTTAAATTGTAATTTTCAAAAATTTATTCATTCATGCTTCGCAAAAGCTTTCTTCTTCGACACTAATTTCTAGGTTCTGCAATTGAAAGCCTATTCCATGCATAAATCTTACGCAAACTAAAGCCTGAGAACCTATCAAATAAAAACTCTTTAACAAATTCTACCCCCTTTGATTAACACAACCCAATCCTGGATATTAAACCATTAAAGATCAAAAGGACACCAGCTACCATTTAGTCTTTATTCGTAGAAGAAAAACATCTAAATTGCGCCCATCTTTCCTTAAACAGAGGGGTTCATACCCAAGGAAGAATAAGACAAAGAAAAAACCGAAATGGTGCAAACATAAGCACGTAAGAATCCCTCAAAACTCTGCTTTCTACCATTGAACTTGCTGACCATGTCATTTTCCTCACATGCAAAGTGCAGCAAAGTCATCTTTCAAGTACAATTTTCAATCAGGCATTTCATCGAACAGGTCAGGGGTATTAAAAATTTCACCAATTCTTTGCTCCATTGAAACTATAATTGTGATAGCCCTACCTTCCCCTAAGGCGTACCAAAGGGATTAGCGGACTGTCTGCCCAACTCTCGCCAGGACTAACGAGGCAGTTAACCACAGCCCAAAATGTTCCGGAAAACTAATAGCGTGCTCTTACGAACCAAAAATCACGAAACGAAAACGGAAAACGAAGCCACACATGAACAGTGCCATAAACCTTATATAACTTTAAAACTCTAAAAGAACATTTCCAAACCCAAAATAACACATGAACATGTCCAAGCACTTCCATATATACATGTTTGCACATTTACAACTTAAAGGGGCTTGTTTGATCAAAATACATCTGAGGTTTATAGCCCCATCGAGGCGCTATACGAAAGAATATGTAAACTAGCTCAACTCGGCCTCAAAAATATAGTCTTCCAAAAGTTATTCATTTCCCTGTAAGGAAAACAAAGATAACAAAGTGAGCTTTCTCCCAATGAGGTACCATTACCCAAGTAATAAAGTTCAAATAAGCACAAAGCCACTCAGTCCAAATATATTCAATAGGTGAAGCGACTAACACCATATAGCAGTAAAGATTTTTAAAGGGATACAGACGGCTCTCAAGAGCCCCTTTCCTTGCTTACCGATCTTGATCTCACCTCGTTGACCCTCCGTCAACGCTTAAGGAGTAACAATTATCGTAGACTCCACTTTCTCCAATTTCTGTCCACCTCACATACCCCTACCGGGCCCGAACTCCAACCAATTCAGTAATAGTAATACTCGAGTATACCGGAACCAAGAGTCTCATACTCAATGATTTCTTATAACAGTCCCCATGGTTTATCAATTTCCTCGACCAAGCCCTTGCTGGCTCGATTCAATTAACCACCAATGGGGTTGAGCTCAGATTCAACAATATAAGTCGTTGGAGACACGTCCAAACGACACAGTTCAAGTATAATCAAATCAATTCAAGTGATACAGTGAACAGTCAATTAAACTATAGAGTACGAGAGTGGTAAAGTACACCCTCGTCTCAACCAGTATCATCAGTAAACACAAACATTCCAATCATAAATCTCAAGTATAACAAAGCCAAGAAGTATCAATCATGTGAGTAGTACACTCACCACTCAAGCAAAGAGAGTTATCACAATTTCCGTCCGACGAACGTCTTGCGTCACCGACACGCCCTAACACATTCAATAAAACACAATAAGACTCCCATACGAGTCATAAATCAAATTCACATACTACCAAAGTAAGGCCAAATAGAACGTATAAGTGCAAAATCAAGCTAGGGGCATGTGCGGAAATGAAGTTTAAGTTGAAAACAAAGGACAGTTTTGACGTTGCTTAGCGGAAAGGTCACAACAGGAGCTACACTTATTGGATTGAGGTGTAATTTACACCATTTTGAAGCTAAGATAAAGGGCTACAATTTTGATGAAGACCACTCAGTCTAGTTCGTAGTGTAGGAAGGTCAAAATTTCAAGGAACCAAACCAGAATTGTACAAACAGGTTAGCTAACCGCATTCTGGTTACATGACCATAACTCAGGCTACCGAAGTCCAAATGGGGTGATTCAAGGGCCATTAGAAAGTAAGACACAGCACTATAACTTTTGTGTTTTGGCCAAATTCCAATTCGGTAAGGATCAGGGTGAAAGTCTCGGTCAGATTGGGTGAACTACCAACCCTGTCCGCCGAACACCTACCTAGGGCAGTCTGGGTATTTCCGTCTTTTCATAGGCTACTGAACTTGGATTGGGCTGAAATTTTACAGGAAACTATAAAACATTATTTCCTACAACTTTCATGTTTTAATCCAAAGCTAATTCGGCCTTCTTCCTATCCAAACAGTACTGGGAAAAACAGGGGTTAGTGAAACCCTAATCTGGAATTTCGCGCCAAACCGGAAATTTTACACAACCAAACCTATCCAACATATACCAACTCTATTTTACACTATAAGAAACCATTAATCCATGTCCAATCAACACTAACATATGAAATCAGAAAAATCATGCATAAAATAAAAATTCATCAATCTCTACCAAAAGTTAGGAAATCTTCCATAAAATCACCACCTTAATTATCACAAGTCACTAATTTAACACTAGCATGAGTAAAGGAAGAATCTCTTGGTCACTTACCTTGTAAACTCAAGAAATAAGCCAACTAAGCACCTCTTCTTTCCAAACTATTCCACCACTCACCTTAATCCTACCAAGAGAGAGGTTTTTATGGAGTAAATCAAGGTTCTAACGGTTGGTTTGTGAAATTGAGCAAGAAATAGAAGGAAGAAATTGGAAGCTTTTTCTCCTTTTCCTCTCCAAGAGGCTCGGCCAAGAAGAAAGAAATAAGAAGGGATTTTGGGTCAATTTTTGTTTTATTTAGTGAAGATGGTAAAGTGGTCAAAGTCCATGACCAATAAAAAGGTTCCACCTAGCACCCTTTTTGTTCATTGTTATCCTTTTGTCTCTCCAACAATAATCCACTTAAGGTAACCTCTAATTATCTCTTAGCACTTAGTAAATTAATCCCGGTATACACAACTTAACCTAATTGGCAGAATTTTACCGAACTTACCGCACTAGTGGGTTCCACATCCAATATATACTTATAAAATCTCATGAACCAACTTATACTGGAAAAATAATTTAAAAATCATATTTACCCATAAAAATATATAAAAGGCGTGTAATTAAATAAAATAAAGCCTAGAAAAATAAGAAAATTACGGGTTCTCACAATAATCGGCCCCAAAATTTGTCAGAGACATAAAAATTCAGCCCAATCAACGCATACAACATGTATGTTCAAAATTGTGGACAAATAACAGGAAAATTGCACTAAGTAAAGCCACGGAGAACATGTTTCGAAAGCTTGAATAGAACTGAAATTTAAAGAACAAGGACAGCTTACAGTGCTCTTGCTTGGTGAAATTTCACAGGTAATGATGGTGGATTCGGTGAGCCTGCAACAAGCTGCAATTCCTCCACCAAGTTTTGCCTCTTTTCTTTTCCGGTTCATTCCTCCTCTCCTCTGCTTTCTTTTTCCTTTTGTCTATCTTTCTTGCTCTCTTTCTCGTTTGATTCCCTCCCGAAGCTCTCTCAATTTCCAGATTTCCCCTCTTTTCCTCTTTGCTCTGTTTTTCTTCTCTTTCTGTTTTTTTCCCCTTGTTTGGTTCCTCCTCCCTCGCTCAGTCCCCCCCGTTTCTTCCTTGTCCGCCGCCCCTCTAGTTTTTCTCCTTTTTTCTCTGTTCTTCCGCCCCTCACTCAGCCTCTCTCTCTTGGTTTCCTCCCTTGCTTTTTTCCTTTTTCTTTCTTTTTTTCCTTTTGATCCCCCGTAGCCTCATATTGCTTTCTTCCTTTGCTTTTTCTTTCACCCTCAGCCCCGACGAAACCCTTTTTCTTTTCTCCTTCTAGACCCTCGCTTCTCCCTTCAACCCTAGCCGCCAAGCTCCCTCCTTCTCTTCCCCTTTCTTAGTTTCCTTTTTCTCTATCTCTCACTCTTGGTCCCTCTCTCTATTTCCTCCCTCTTTCCTCCTCAGTCGTCACCTTGCTTCTTAGAATCCCCCTTGTTCCTTTTTCTGGTTTTTCTTTTTGTTTTTGCTGCCCGTAGCTCTCTCTTTTGCTTTTTCTTTGCTTTTTTGTTTCCAAATTATCCTAGGCCCCCAATTGTCTAGTCAGCTATCCCCCTTGCATGTGTTGTCAATCAAGAATGAGGACACTTGTCCTATTTACATGCACTGCACTTGTTTAATGATTCCCTAATACACTTAACTAATGATCCCCTAATACACTTGTCTAATGATCCCCTCCACCTATCTTCTTATTTTTATTTACTTATTGTATATTTTTTCCAAAATCAATTTAGGTAAAAAACAAAAAATGTTAACTCCTAATTGTAAATGCATTGCACAATTTTTATTTATCTTTAAAAAATGAATCTAAAAGGTTTAAAGACAAATTTTGAATTTTTGTGAAAATTTTTCATTTTTTAGAAATTTAATGCAAAAGTACCTTAAAAATAAAAATGAAAAACCTAATTTATAAAAATAAGCAAAAATAAACACTAACTATCATTTAATTAATTAAAATAAAATAAAACAAGAATAAAAATACAACTAAAATTGAATTAAATAACAAATAAAGCTAAAATTAAATTAAATAAATGAAATTTTGGTGTTTACAAAATCTTTGCTGGCTCGATTCGACCGATTAGCTTTTAAGGAAAATGATTTTAAAACTTGACTCACTTATAAAAATGTCTAGGAAATTAGGGTAATAAAGTAAAGCAAAGAAAATGCACTCAAAGAAATAAATAAATACAACCTAATTTTCCGGGTTCTCACAGAAGTCAAAGCAGAATTCTGTACCAACGGATTTTCGATCTGCCAATTGAGAACTTCATCAGTCATACCGGTACGAATTGTTTATCCTGGTACTAGAACCATTGGATGAGCATTTTGAACTTTTGAAGTATGTCTAGAACCATTTTTAACAAAAGATTCTAGTTTTGGAAATTCTTCTTCATTGAACATGAAGATCTGTGGGAGAGGTGTATCAGGCTGTACATTTAAACACCTCTTTGGATGCTTCTGTGGAAGATCTTTGCAGGCTTCCTATTTCAAAATACTCAAACATTTTTTATAATATGGATGAAGTGTTTGTTTGGGGGTTGGCAATATCTGAGTCATCCATTGGGACAGAATTTGATATCCATCAAATTTACTTCTTAGAGAAGTGAAACTATCAGTGTCAGGATTTCTTGGCTCAAGATCAAGCTTACACGGCCTATTTTCACATGTTTTATTTTTCTTGCCTCTTTTTGAAGATGAATAATTATCTTCATAAGAGTTATACCAACAATCATCACAATTATTGCATATATCAAAATATATGTGTCCAGAAATGGGATCTTGGAAATAATAAATATGCTGACCTTCCTTATCAAAGTGGTCAATGATGTCTTGCAAATGGCATCTTTCACTGTTATATTCATTTGCTCCTAAAATTTTCCCTTGTTCTGTTGGCATTTTCATGGAAACCTATGCAAGCATAATAGAGGGGTAAAGCCTTTTTTGAATCTGACTTAAGATGAGAATGATCAAAACTAATAGAAACACGTCCCTCAGATACTTTTGAAATTTTTGAATTAGAAGATTTAATTGGTTCATTTGCTTGAGAGTGAAGAGTTTCATAATCAGTAATCCAATTATCTGGCAATAATTGGATTAGTTCAAACTTTGAAATCTATCTTGGAACATGAATTCAAGATGCTGAATTTTCTCATCTACTCGGATGAGAAGGGCTTCCCCTCCAACAGGAATTGTCAGATCTAGTGCATGATTTTGTACTCTGTACACCATCTGATAGTGGAGAGTTTGTAAGTGCCCGGTGCAACCCAATGAGTACAAACAATTTCACAATGATGCACAAAGATATATCAAATTTAAGCACAATAAAGAAAACTGAATTAAAGAGAAAAGATAAGAAATGCAAACCAAATATCAATCCAATAGCCTCTTCAATTGATGGCGATGCTAACCAAGATGTACAAGTGAAGGCTCACTCCTTCCTCACCCCAAACACACTTTGGTTGAGCCAAGGAGTTTTACAACAATTCTAGTTAACCCTCAACAACCTACACTTGAAAGATCACTCACCCAATTAAGAACTATTTTATACAAATGAGGCAACCTTCACCAAGGTTTTACCACTTCAAGTGATAGGTTCACCTTCACCAAGGTTTTACTCCTCTTAGAGAATAACCTTCACTTGAGCAACCTCACAACCCAACTTTCCCAACCCCTTATACAACCAACAAAGAATCTTTCTACTCAAAAATCTCACTTGTAAGCTTGTATTTTGTGTTGGCAAAAGTCCCTTGTCTTCTTGTGCTTTGGGGTATTTATAGAAGGTGAGAAATGGCTCCAAAAGACTCTCCAACGGTCAAATATTAAATGCTGTCAAAATTAGCCGTTGGCCTGTCGGACGTCCGAACCACCTGTCGAACGTCCGAACCCTGCGTCCAAACCACCTGTCGGACGTCCGAACCCTGCGTCCGACCATCGTCAGAGAGTCATCAAATCTTTGCGAAATTTCTCGGACGTCCGATGCGATCGATGTGCGTCCGATGCGTGCGTCCGTTGATGTTCTTCATCCTTTCGGACGTCCGATAGCTTCCTTTCGGACGTCCCACATGAGTGCCCTGTTTTTGCTTCTTCTTTTATGCCACAAGAATCTGTTCTAACAAATTACTCACATAAAAACATTAGCCCAAATCTACATTTTGGTTTGTTAATCATCAAAATCAAGGATTGATCGACCAAGGTCAACAATCTCCCCCTTTTTGATGATGACAAACAAAATGAAGATTTCTTTTATCAAATAAGTTCAAATAAAGCTCCCCCTTAGAAAGTGCCAACATACAAAGAAATTTCAATAAATCCTACTCCCCCTTTTGGCATCAATAAAAAAAAAAACAAACTCCCCCTTTATTTTTCAAATCAAGACCATATTGAATATCAAAATTTTCAATTGTACTTACAACCATATAGCACTTCTTGGATCAAATCTTCATGATGTACCTAAATATGAGAAATTTCATTTGGTACCCTTTCTTTATAGGGTCCTTGGAAGTTAATACGACATGATCTAGCAATCCACATGAATTTCATGCCTTTTCTCATATTATTCTTTACATAGCAATCATTTTGCATATGTCCACATTTGCAACAAAAGTGACACATGATAGAAGTATTTTGCACATACGTGGATTTAATGCAACTAATTTTCTTATTTCTTATCATAGCAAACTTATTTGTGCCTTGAAAAGATTTGCTTTCTTTTGTTTGAGAAAACTTTTGTTTTTCATTTTGAAGAAACTCGTTCAAGTCATTAATTCTTTTCTTTAACAAATTTTGTTCCTCCAACATTTTTTCATAAAACTTTGTTTTCTCTTCCAACTTCCTTTTCAAATTATTTTTGCAATCAAAAACACTTTTTTGATTTTTTAAATCATCATTTTCCATTCTCAAACATTTGTTTTCTTGAAAAAATTTGGAGTTTTCTTCCAACAAATCATTTATTTTTGTTTTCAAATCTTTATTTTTAGCATAAGATTTTCTCAAACTTTTATGCATTTTAATCATAAGAATTTTCACATCATCATCTTCATTATCTTCATCACAAGAAGAGTGATAAGAACTTACCTCATCTTCTCCAACGGCCATTAGTGCCATTTGGGCCAACTCTTCTTTTTCTCTTTCTGAATTGCATTCATCCCATGTAATTTTGCAATCTCCTCTTGAACATCTCTTGTTGAAGATCTTCTTGAAACTTTTGATGTGAGGAGTTATATCATTGTCCACTTCCATGATTTCATTACCCATGAAGGATGGGTTATCCCCCACTTGAGATGCTTTAAAAGCTATGCCTCTCTTATACATTCTTGCATTTTCTTCCTCTTGCTCTTTGAATTTCAGCTTTAATTCATAAGAGGTTAGGGTATCCACAAGAGATTCAATGGACATAGAATTTAAATCCTTTGCCTCTTCTATAGCATTTATTTTGTTTTCCCATTCTTTTGGCAAGGCATTCAAAATCTTTCTATTTTTCTCACCCAAAGAATATTCTTTTCCAAGCAATTTAAGATCTTGAATAATGTCACAAAATCTACTACACATCTTATCAACGTTTTCAAGAGGATGCATTTTGAAAAATTCATATTGAGAAACAAGTAAAGATTTCTTTTGTTCTTTAATATCTTGGTTACCTTCATGAAATACACACAATTTATCCCAAATATCTTTAGCTGATTTACAACCTTTAATCCTACTAGATTCATTTACATCTAATGCATTGTACAATATACACATGGCCTTGGCATTCAAAGAAAGGTATCTCTTGTCTTTTTCATTCAATTCTTGTCTAGTCTTTAATCTACTCAAATTAGTGGTAGAGTCAACTATTCTAGCTTCATAAGGACCATCTTCTACCACATACCATAATTCAATATAAACGGATTGTAAGAAAATCATCATTCTTTGTTTCCACATGCTAAAATGAGAACCATTAAACATAGGTGGTCTATCAATAGATTGCCCTTCTAAAAAGGAAACTTTTATGGTTGCCATGATCTTTACTCTAAGCGGTTAAGCTTGATCAAAAGAGACCAAGCTCTGATACCAATTGTAAGTGCCCGGTGCAACCCAATGAGTACAAACAATTTCACAATGATGCACAAAGATATATCAAATTTAAGCACAATAAAGAAAACTGAATTAAAGAGAAAAGATAAGAAATGCAAACCAAATATCAATCCAATAGCCTATTCAATTGATGGCGATGCTAACCAAGATGTACAAGTGAAGGTTCACTCCTTCCTCACCCCAAACACACTTTGGTTGAGTCAAGGAGTTTTACAACAATTCTAGTTAACCCTCAACAACCTACACTTGAAAGATCACTCACCCAATTAAGAACTATTTTATACAAATGAGGCAACCTTCACCAAGGTTTTACCACTTCAAGTGATAGGTTCACCTTCACCAAGGTTTTACTCCTCTTAGAGAATAACCTTCACTTGAGCAACCTCACAACCCAACTTTCCCAACCCCTTATACAACCAACAAAGAATCTTTCTACTCAAAAATCTCACTTGTAAGCTTGTATTTTGTGTTGGCAAAAATCCCTTGTCTTCTTGTGCTTTGGGGTATTTATAGAAGGTGAGAAATGGCTCCAAAAGACTCTCCAACGATCAAATATTAAATGCTGTCAAAATTAGCCGTTGGCCTGTCGGACGTCCGAACCACCTGTCGAACGTCCGAACCCTGCGTCCAAACCACCTGTCGGACGTCCGAACCCTGCGTCCGACCGTCGTCAGAGAGTCATCAAATCTTTGCGAAATTTCTCGGACGTCCGATGCGATCGATGTGCGTCCGATGCGTGCGTCCGTTGATGTTCTTCATCCTTTCGGACGTCCGATAGCTTCCTTTCGGACGTCCCACATGAGTGCCCTGTTTTTGCTTCTTTTTTTATGCCACAAGAATCTGTTCTAACAAATTACTCACATAAAAACATTAGCCCAAATCTACATTTTGGTTTGTTAATCATCAAAACCAAGGATTGATCGACCAAGGTCAACAGAGTTGCAGATATGGCATCTGAGACTTGATTTGCTCCTATTATTTAGACCTGTACTTTAAGAGCATCAAGTAAATGAGGATCAGACAAAGACATATTAAAATTTGGAAATAATGTTACAAAAACTGTTCCTGCATTTAGGGTTGTTTCAACTGTTGTGATACAGGCATGTTGGTATTTTTTTAAATCTTGTGTGCAACAAAGCTATTGTAGCAACCATAGGTAAACCTTTTCTCCCATGAAAGGATAGAGAAAACTGTATGGCACCAAAGTGAATATGAGTAAATTCTTGTTGTTTCCATTGAGAAGGAAAATCAGGTAGGATAAAAGTATGATACACTGTTCCTTCTTTGTGGCAAGGATATGATGTTGATCAACTTTGGAAGCCTGGATATATTCACGTGCTCCTTTCGGATGATGTTTGATTAAATCCCTTAATGGTCAAAAGGCTTGTTTTCAAAAAGCAGAATAGGGATTGATAAGGGGTAAGGAAGTTGGATTTATCAACAAATATTTCATATAAATAATCTAACTTATTAGTACAAGATTTATGCAAAATAAGATCAGAAGAGGACAATGATGCAATAGAAGAAGACATAGTAACCTGGGTTTCTCCTTGACACTGGCTCTTTCACATGTTTTCTTATCATATTGCCATCATGACTAGTCTTCTTATCATATTGCCATGGTCTTCCCAACAAGATGTGTGATGCTTGCATCAAAACCACATCACATAATACTTCATCCTTGTACTTTCCAATCCGAAAAGGAACAAGCACTTGCTGGTTTACTCGAACTTCTCCACTTTCATTCAACTATTTTAGCTTGTATGGGTGAGAATGTTGCAAAGTTGGAAGTGCCAACTTTTCCACCATCAAGGCACTTGCGACATTAGCACAACTCCCCGCATCAATGATAAGGCTATACAATTTTTCCTTCACATGGCAGTGTGTGTAGAATATGTTTTCCCTTTGAGCCTCACCGACTTTGATTTGGGCAGCAAGAGCTCTCCTAGCTACTATAGTGAACCCAATTTGGTCTCTGTAGCTATCTCCTCCTCTACCTCCTTATTTTCTTCAATCAATGGAGCATGTCTGAATATTCACTCTCATCATCAGTCACAACCTCCCCGCGATCAAGGATGATCATTGTATGCCGGTTAGGGCATTGAGAAGTAACATGACCAAGTCCTTGACACTTAAAACACTTAATCTCATAGTTTCACTGCCTTGGCATCTCATTAAATGATTTCGGGCCTCCCTTGTTAGTCTTGGGTCTAGTGGTGATTTTTGAAGGCACACTCGAGCTCTTTTCCTCCTGCTTTGGCTGATTTGGCCTCCATGAAGTGGTGGTTGGAAAAGTGTTAGGTTGTGAACTACTCCTCCTCTTTTGTCTTCACTCAATTTTAGAGGCTTTGCCCACTACCTCCCTACATACATCTGCAACTCCACCAACTCGACCACTAAGAAAACGTGCCATAGTAGCTTTACGGTTCTCAACAATATCTGCTCGAAGCATGATTATCTCCATCTCTTTGTAATAATCATCCACGCTTCGGTTGCCTTGAGTGAGCGCTTGTAACTTGTGATAGAGATAGTGGTAGTAATGGCTAGGCAGAAGTCTCTTTCTCATTACAGTCCGCAACTCATCCCAAGAGCTAATTTGTGGCTCTCAATTCCTCCTACAGCAGGTCTCGTCTTGCTCCCACTGCACGATTGCATAATCGGTGTAGCAAGCTTAACCTTTTTCTCCTCGGTGTAGTTTTGGCAATTGAACACTATCTCAATATGTTGCTTCTACTCCAAGTACTCCTCTGGATCTATTTTGCTCTGAAAAGAAGGTATTTTGATCTTTACACCCTTGAGTGTGGCATCGGATTTCTTCGTCTCACATCGAGGGCATTGAACAACTTCCTCCTTCTCACTATTCAAATCATACTCCTCATGAATTGGAGTTTTTCCCCGACCAGATTTGGAGCGACTATGAGAACTTACTAATTGATCAATCCGTTCATGAACTGCCTCCAAGGATTGGTTCAACATCCTTTGGAATTGGCCGATCAAAGCTTCATTATTAAGTTTAGGGTCAAATTGTGATGATTCTCCATCGTTCGACATGCTTTATGTAACTTGCAAATATTATGAAAAGTAACAAGTGTATGTATCCTCAGACATTCCTTCACATGTTCTCACTCACACTCGTGTATCTCACACAACTCTCTAATAGTGACACACAATAATCTCAAGGTACTTGACAACTTGTCTTTAAGAAATTAGAGTTTCTACAAGTGAGCAATCAACTTACCCATTTCGAACCACTTGAACGTGACAATGAGAAATTTGAATTGAGACAAAACTGAATCAAATAAGAAAGATTTTGGGCCAGAAAATGATTCAAGAAATAACTGGAAATTTGCTGGACTAAACGATAAACAAAAACTCTAACGCTAGAAATTTTGTTGACTCGAATGCTAAGGAATTTAACGATGAAAACTGGAGTGATTAACACTAATAAAGCTGGAAAATAAGACTCAAACTAACCAGAAATATGCTGAAAATTCGTGGAAATAATTGCTGACAAGTTGCGCTAAAGAATATGAAACAACTAATACTAGTGTGACTTGGAAAACGAACTTGCTGCTGGAATTTGGAAACCCTTAACGTTTAGGAAGCCACAGCTGACTTTCCCTTCCCTTTTTCTGTGGAGACAAGGATTATTGTCCTTATATGATTAACTCCCAGGGATTCAAAGAAAAAGGACTAGATTTAGTAACTACTTGGAAGAATCCCAATCTGACAAGGAATAATGCAAGCTCGCGGCCATTGTAGTTTCCTTAAGCCTTGCGATTTCTTTTCCTATTCGAACAGACTTGCGTTCTTCTTCGCTGCTATTCTCTTTTCTTTCTCTCTTTTTTTATTTTTTGTCTTGGAACCCGACAAGGATGTCAAGAACCAATGTTCAAGATTGCTAAGAACCAACCTTTGTTTCGAGATTTTCTTTTCAAGAATTCCTCCATCTTAGTCAAGAAATCAAGAATTCAAGAAAGTTTTCAAGAAACGATTCTAACAGCCCCAAGAAATCGAATTCTCCCAAGAATTCAACTAGGGTTTGCAAGAACTTCAAGATTGATGATTTTTTTTCAATCAAGAACTTCAAGAAACTCCAAGATTGACTTCAAGATTCCAACGATAAACAAGAACAGCCTTTAACCACAAAGAAAAAAAAATTTTATGACTCACAGATACACAAGATGAAAAGACAAGGCACACGAATGGGCATATTTGACACAAAAGAAATGACAACAAGAAATAAATCCTAGAACAGCCCCAAGAAATCGAATTCTCCCAAGAATTCAACTAGGGTTTGCAAGAACTTCAAGATTGATGATTTTTTTTCAATCAAGAACTTCAAGAAACTCCAAGATTGACTTCAAGATTCCAACGATAAACAAGAACAGCCTTTAACCACAAAGAAAAAAAAATTTTATGACTCACAGATACACAAGATGAAAAGACAAGGCACACGAATGGGCATATTTGACACAAAAGAAATGACAACAAGAAATAAATCCTAGAGGACAAATTCGGACAAGACAAGAAAGAATTTAAACAAGACAAGAAATAATACGGACAAAACACAAAACGAAAGAAATGATATAACTCGATACCTTCAATTAACTCTGATGTCAGCTGATACGAACCCCGTCAATCCCACGATGACACCCATAGCAAGAACAAGCCCAAGGATCTAGATTAAGGAATCAAAGTTTTGACACGACACTTGAAACTCACACAGCGAAAGACTTCAATCCATTGTTCACGTGGACAACGAACCTTGGTATGGGTAGAACACGCCGCAATCAAGTGCAGTCTTTGATTGATAAGTCAAATTGAACTCTTAGATCTACCCTCTAAGATATTCAAGAAAGCCTCAAAGAAGCCAAGAGAATTCTCTCAATTTTTTTGTCAGAATAATGTATCTATTACAAAGCAATGCTAAGCCTTTATATAGGCAACGACTAGACTAAGAAACCCAATCAAATTAGGAAACTACTACAGACTAAGTCGCAGCTTTATCTTCACTAAAGCTGGCCGTGACTCATCGAAGTTAATAACAAACTAAAAATACATCTAACAGCTATGAACCATAGCCCAACTCAACATGAGATTTTGGACATGATTTTTATTAGATAACTACAACAAACGACTAAAAGAAGCAAATGCTAGTCCATGATTCGACACGAAATCGGCGGACAGTTTGCTACGGAGTCTCCCCTGGTTTAGTCCCACAATATGTAACCGGCGAACGGTTTGTCTTGGTTCTTCCACGGTTTTAGTCCCGCGGTTAAGGGACAGAATGCTTGGCCGAATGATTACGAAATGAAACAATGTTCTAGACCGGATCCACGATCCGATCCGTGGACGGATCCAAGCGCGGATCAGTCATGGTTCTTCTTTCCCTGTGCTATTTGATGTGGTGATCACATTAACGACGTCCCTTGCGATGTCCAACGCCTCAATTGCCTTAGGGACACCAACCTGCTCTTGAACTGCCTTGACCAAAGCTTGCAAAGAATCATTGAGTTTCTTAGCTTGTACGCGTGTCATTGGACCCAATGGAATCTTGACTTGCTCCACTTGCAATGTTGGACAATCGATCACATTAGTATGGCATTAGTGCTATTTTTAATGTTTCTAATTTAAGTCCATTTGATGAAGGTGATGATCATGAGCAAGATTTGAGAACAAATCATTCATAAGAGAAGGGGAATAATATGGACATCAGATCTTCAAGAAAGGATCCTCTCGAGATTCTAGTTGGACCAATTACACATGCTGGAACTAAGAAACTTAAAAAGGCTCTTGGAGCATTTGTTCCAGATGCTCAAGAAGAAATGGAGTCTAAGGTGCAAATGGAAGAGCCTGAGCCCAAAGAACTAGTTTGGATCAATGGCTGTTGAGTGGAACAAGGCACACGAGGCAAATTGAAAGCATAGCTAGTCCAAAAGAAGGCCGGCACCAAGTTTGGACATAAGACCAGTGCGATCATCATAGAGCCTTGGCCGAACAGAATAATTCTGGTGCCAAGACAAGCAACAAGTCCAGTGCCAGAGTTCATCATTTACAACTAGGGTTTTGATTTGTCTTCCATTTGTTTGTGTTTTCATTTGGTTCTTGTTTGGTCGTTTAGTTAGTCATTACTAAAAATAAAAGGGCCAGCTATTATGTTACTAGTTTAACGGTTCAGATAGCATAAGGAAATTAATCCCTGTTCGAATTGAATTTGGGCTAGTTAGGAACTTTCTTGTAACCTATTCCAAACATACTTTATTCAGAATTTCTAGCATAATTGAGAGTTATTCTCTTGTTCTTGTGAACTTTATTCGAGCAATTCAGGGTGAGAATTCTTTGTGTGTTTAAGCCAATGTATCAATCAAGTAACCACCTTGATTGTGGCAGTCCTACCTAGACCAAGGTTCTTCAATTTTCCTTCGCATTGGTTAAGATTATACCAAGGTTCGCATGTTAAGAATCTTGTCGGGTCAAGATCTCTGCCTTCAAATCCATTCCTAATGATCCTGAGTCTGGATTGACGTGATTTCACAGAGACTCTATAGGATTCGTATCAAGGTTAATTTGAAACTAGTATAAGTTTCGATATAAAACGGCATTCTGAAACTAGTATAAGTTTCAGTATGTAACACAATAATTATCTTTCTTCTTCCAAGGATCTTGTCGGGTCAAGATCTCTGCCTTCAAACCTATTCCTAATGATCTTGAGCTCTGGATTGACGTCATTTCGTAGAGACCCTTCAGGATTCGTATCAAGGATAATCTGAAACTAGTATAAGTTTCAATATAAAAGGACAATCTGAAACAAGTATAAGTTTCAGTATGTAACAGAATAATTATCTTTCTTCTTTCAACTTAGATAATAATGCTTACTTCACATCTTTAATCGATCTTGAAAAGGAGTTGGTGAAATTTAATTGCTTCTATTCTTTCGGTAAGTAACAGTATATTAACGACCATACGTAGTTTCTAAAAGAGCCAGTGTATTAATGGCCATAAGTACTAATTTCTGACCCTAATCACCCTCTCAGCATGTACATGTATGCATAAAGAGGACCATTCCCTTTCTCAGGTGTAATTATTATTAACTTGCTTATAACCTTTTTTTTTTTGTATTCAACTCAAAAGACCTCCACTTGAATTACTTAATTTATTTATTTACTCATTTTTTTGGTAGAGGAGAGATGTGATTTAAGAACCCGGGGAGGGGGACACTGGGAATTAAACAAGGACATTTAATTTCTAGAGTTTCAATTTTAATGACTAAATCAATACCTTCTTGAAAAATTACTTAATTTTATCTTATTGGATAATATTTTAATTGGATATATGTGTTGATTTTTAAAGAATGTCATAAATTAAAAATAAAAAAAAAACTTCCTCATAAAAATTAACAGCAAAAATCACGTTATTTAATTTGAAGACCGCTTGCATCAAAACCTTTCTTGAAACTAGCAATATAATACCTCTATTAACGTTAAATTTAACATGCATGCAGATTATGCAGTTTACACACCAACTGAAGGCTACACTTTGTCCAAATCGAATACATAACAAATAGATTTTGTCCAAATGAATTTCTACGTTAATACATATCGATGTCACGGATGGAATATTTCTTGTACTATTGTTAAAGAATATGCAGCAGCTAGAAACTTCAAATCAAAATAGAAGGGAAATGTTATTTGCACTCCCATTTTTATTAACCACACTCTCATTATAATTTTAGTCAAATAGTTTCCTTTTATTAAATTATATAATAAAACAAATGGTAGAAGTGCAAATAACAAAAAATGAATTACAAACATTTCCTTAGTAGAAACGCACTGATGCTTTTTCCACTGAAGGATCAAGCTTTTCTTTATGTTTACTCTATTTTGTTGTTTACTCATTTGCTTTAGGCTAATTTCAAAGGAATTAGAATATCGTAAAGATCCATGTTGTTCCTCCATTGGACAAAGAGGAGGTGAAGATAATAAATGGTGGACCATTAAATAAACTCACTTTGGTGTTGGTGGGCAATCTATAAAAATTCTTGTAAACAACTTAAGATCCCAACAACATGTTTTGACCTGTAGTGATGATCGAAATCGAATTCACCCAAACTTTTAAGTACGGAAAAAAAAACTCACTTTGGAAGGGACAAAAACAGTAAACACAGGTGAAACAAGATTCCTAATTCAAGGGGGATTTAATGTATTTTGTCAATGGGAAATATTAATTGTGCTCTTCTTTTTGTTAATCCCTATCATTTTCATCATATGGCTGTACAATAAAATAAATGATGGGAGTGTGATTAACATAAAAAAATAGAGTATGATTAACATTTTCCTTTGTCAAATAATTAGACAAACACTCAAGAAATGAGACTTGTTCCGTTGAAGCGGCTATTTTGTTTGGTGGGCCAAATTGACCCAAGTTAAGAGAACGGACAGAAATTTTGAATGCATACTAGGCCCAATCTATATTCGTCATTCCCGTCAAGCTTATCTACTCCACACATAGGCATGTCAATGAGTAGGATCTGAGTTGGATTCTTTTGATATAAATCTAGACCATTAAATTTATTTAAACCTAGATCCAGATTCAAACCCTCATTGATCTGAAAAAGTAATTCCAAACCTAGACTCTCATAAATTTGGATTAATTAACATTCAACAAATTGAATGCAATATTATGAACTCGCGAGTCCAAGGGCTTGGCTTGGAAGAAGAAAGTGAAATACGAACAACCGAACTAAGTAATAGAATAAGAAGATTTATATACATTTATTCAGCTTTTTCCTTGATTCAATCTAATCATCAGTAGTCACTAATGCTTTAACCACATCTGGAAGCAATTTGACACGAGTTTCATCAACCACCCTATCACCAATACTAAATGCAGATTTTGATGCAACTGTAATAGATGAAAATAGTAAAGACAAATTGAGAGATGGTAGGACAAAAGAAATAGTTTGCAAGATTTCTAATGAAATGAAATAGAGAGGGAGAGAAAGATAGCGGAGGCGCACAATAGATAGGCAAAATTAGGTAGCATTTCAGTAGGTTAAGAATGTAGCATTTAATCTAACAATCATGAAATTTTACTGTATTCACTACAAGAAATTTGGCCTTTTGTGACAACATTCTCTGTGACAATATAGAAACTTGTCACAATTGAAAACTTCAGTGACGACACTAAAAGTCATCATGCTTGATTGTGGGTTCACCCGTCAACAGTGACAACAAGGGATAAGTCGTCACAGTATGGATGGCGTGCAACTATGTAGTCTGGCGGGAGATCACCATTATGACGACTGGAAAAGACGTTGTCACTGTAGGACCAACTTCAGTGACAACTTTTTAATATCGTCACAATATGGTGATACGTTCTAAATTAGTGACAACAAGTAGTCGTCATTGTACAAAGCATTTATTCTCATCCCACTTTCACTAATTCTACTATGTCACCCTAATATTTTCAATATGGCCCATATGTTGTAAATAAATTTTATTAATTCTACTATCACACCCTAACTTTTGCTTTTTGACCCCATATACCACCTTAATTTTTTCAATATGGCCTATGTGTTATAAATAAATTTTATTAATTCTACTATGACACCCTAAATTTTACGTTTTAGCCCCATATATCACATTAATTTTTCGATATGGCCCATGTGTTGTAAATAAATTTAATTAATTACGTTATTTCGCTAAACTTTTATATTTTAGGCCCATATTTGGTAAACTAATCTCATTAACTCTACCATGACACTAGTGTCTTTTGCAATTTATCAACATATGCAATAAAGAAAGGTTGTATTAATTCTATTATGGCACCCTATGCTTTTACACATTAGGTTGCGTTCATCATTAGCAAAATGAGGAAGGTATTGTAAAAAAAGATGTTTACCTATTTTTTAATTATTCCAAACATAACTAATACCTAGTTATAAAGTTAAAAAATATCATGAATTCATTATTTAGTTCTCTTGACAATATATGGGAAATTACTGATTAACATAGTGTGAAAATAATGGTAGAGAATAATAAAATTTAATATGAAATTAAGTAAAAATCTTGACAATTGCATGACTGGAGTTTGTTATGTATTACAATTTACAATAATCAAATTGGATCTATGGTTAATGAATCAGTACTTGTATCAAATAGATTTAGTGTTTCATGCATGTATTAGTAAACTATTTTGGTTATTTGATCAACTAAACAGATTGTTTGGTCTTGTCAGACCAGACTTCGTGCATAATTGATAACATTATTAAATTGATACCAAAAATATTTGCCTTTAAAGATCTTTTTTTTGAATCATAAACATATTTGTAATAAGCCTTTTAGTTTTTGAACATTATTTTTGGTAGAGATCCTAATGTTGAGATGCCTTGATTCAAGTTTTTGACCTTCGCTGAGTTGTTTGGTAAAAAAAAAAATTCAAAATTTAGTAAAAAACCTATGTTAGTAAAAAAAGAAAAAAAATACTAAATTTTTATATTCCAAAGTTTTAATACAGCTTGTGAACTAAAAAAGCTCAAAATAATAAACAATGTTAATTGAACAAAGATTGGGAAAAAAGAAAAAGAAATAGAAGGCGTTATTTCTATAAAAAAAAGGTTCAACAATTTAGAGAGGGAAGGCATTATTTTTTAGTGTGCAATAGTGGAAGCGGGAAGATGAAAATTGAAGGGGTAGAGGTGGGTTCTAAAAGAAGCAGAAACGACATCGTTTGAAGTTCATTTGGAAGACAAACACTCAACAAAACTTAACCAAATTTCAGACAAAACTCATTTCCCTCTTTCTTTGCCTTCAGACACCATTTTCTTCTCCTTCTCTCCACTGGGATCTTTCTAAAATTACTGAGATAATCACTAAATTGAGCTACCCAAACTGAAATTGCAGCTTTAGTAGGTAGTAGATAGCAAATATCCCTAAGTTGAGCCACCATTTGCATCCCTAAATTGAGCTACCCAAACTGATAGGGCAGCTTTAGTAGAGTAGGAGATAACAAATATCCCAAGTTCGTCACGACATTTGACCATGAATTTTGGGGAAAAGCCAGAGTTTGAAAACTGAATCAGAAGGAAAAAAAGACCTAAGGTTGTCACGGCATAATTTGAGGTAAGAAATCTCAATTTTTTCCATCTATTTTCGAATAGTTCTGTCTCCTGTAAGTCGTGTGAGCTGAATGTTGAGTTGTGAGAGTGAAACGAAATGGAAGGGAGGGTTGTGAGCTGCATGTTGAGCTGAATCTTGGAAGGGGGGGGTTGTGAGCTGAATCTTGGAAGGAGAAAATTTTGGAGGAAATTTCAGAAATTCTGGAGGAAACTTCAGAAATTCTGGAGGTTTTTGTGGCTTTGAAGATGCTTGTTTGTGGGTCGCCTTTAGTTTATTGCTAGTTGAGAGGTTCGGTCCAAGAAACTGTTATGATGTTCCCGAACATATGGACAAAGAGGCAGTAGTTGAGGAGATATATCAAGAGGAAGCACAAGGGGGGAATTCAATATTATAATAGATCTCGATAACCCCCCACCAATTTCAAGTGAAGATGGCATTCTATTAAAGTGCATGCCTTCATCCGTTATTCATGGTGACCAACAGCTGAGAAGAACTCAACAAACTGATGAAGACTTTATTGATGACAGTGACATTGGGGGACCCAACAATTGCGATGATGACGAAGATGAGGATATTCTTAGTGACAATGACACAGATTCTAATTAGATAAGATTGATTCAATATGAATCTAATGATTGTTGGTATCTTGAGTACAACTTCTAGTTTAGTTGATTCAATATGTTGTCATCTTGTTTGATTTATCTTTTTAATGGATGTTTGGTTAGTCCAAAAGTTTTGTCATCTTGTTTGTTAGTCTGATGTCATCTTGTTTTGTCATCCTGAGTATCTTTTTAGTAACATTTTTTTAATGGATGTTTGGTTAGTTGTTGCTTTCAGATGGCTGGACCCGGAACGAGAGCCCAAACACTTAGAAGACAAGCACAGCAAAAGTAACCACCACCATCTTCAAATCAGCAACAAGGTCCATCTGCAAGTACTAGCTCAAACGGCAATGAGACCTTTGTGATGCCAGCATCTTCACCACAAAATATTACTACTGGTTCAAACAACGAGCAGCCTCAAACTCCTGATTCATTGGCATCAGACGCAAATGAGACTACAAGATCTCAGGATGGTCAACATGATAATACTGGTACCAACTTATGCACTTACATTTCTAGTTCTTTTATTTTGGTTGAACTATTATAGATAATTTAGCCTTGAATTTTGTTTAACTATAGCTGTGCCATTGCCAAAAAGAAGTGGTCGTACTAGAAACATTACTTTAGCCCGCAAAAGAGAGGATAATGAAACTCTAACTATTGAAGTTGACCCTTCCATTAAGTGCATAGTAGGAAAGGACTCTCAATACTTCATTAGTGAGAGTGGCTGTGTTGTTAGGAAGTTTGGAAGGCTTAATGTTGACAAATGGTTACATCTTGAGGCTGAATATACAGAGAACATATACAAGACGGTTACGGTACTTGTCTTTTTTTGCTTATATCACTACTAGAATGAATTGCTTGATCTTTATACTCATACAATATTCTTATGTACTTCTATTTAATTTTTTGGTACTTATATTTGTCTTGTAGGATGACTTCCAATTTGAGAATAATATCACCTCAAAAACTGCTATAAATAGGCAATTGAACGCCTTGTTTCGGAATCACCGATATCGGTTGCATCACTATTTTCTAACTTTTGGGATGAAGGAGGAAGCAATTCAACATGTTCCTGAAGGTGTATCAGCTAAGGATTGGACATGGATATGCAACTACTTTGGAAGTGAATAATTCAAGGTCTAGTTACATATTTGAATTAGTCTTGCCTAAATATTAAAATTATTTCAAATATTTAGAATTACTGCTGGTTGTTTATATATTACAGAAAATCAGTGACCGTAACAAAGGAAATCGTGCCAAGAATGAAACTTATACTATTGTGGGAACAAAGTCACTTGCTAGAGTTGTTGAAGAGAAGGTAATCAATTAAAACTGTTGGAGATGTGCTTATGTTTTTTGTCCTTCTTCACTCTCAAAGTCAGGTGTCAAAATTTCTATTTGACAGAAGAGGAAAAAGGGAGTGGAGCTTTCAGAGATAGAAATGTTTGAAATCAATCGTACATCAAAGAAGACAGGATGGCTGATAAATGATCTAGTGAAAGAGACTTTGGTGCGAGATGTCCTTCTATTTTTATGCATTTATAGCTCCTTTGTGACATGCCTTTTAACACCTAAGCTATTCTGTCTTGTTTAGGCAACAATGAAAGATATGGAAGCTACAACTTCAATGAGCAGTGCTGAAAGTTGTCAACAGCAACTTGGATACATACCTGGACAGCTTCGTAACCGCAGCACAACCAAGAGGCATGCAATGGAGACTGACCACTTGAGGAGTGAAATTGATGAACATTGAAGACGGGCAGATGTGGTAGATTAATGAGCTACACAAATTACAGAGGAATTCAATGCTCCAAAGGAGCTAATTAAGAGCTTGCATGATCAGCAACTTGAAACTAGGGGGCTGTACGAGGAGTTGATAGCCCAAATGAAAGACTTGCGCAAATGATAGATAGCAAGAAGGTGAGGAGTTTCAACCTTAAGACTCAATGACTTGATTATTGGTATAATTTTATGCTTAATGTTGGTCCAAAGATGATACTTATTGCGAAAATCAAGCCTTAACTTCGCACCCTGTCTTTCTAGTCTTTGTTGCATTTGCATTGTGTGAAACTGTGAGCACTTGAAAGTACACTATTGTATCTTGAAAGCGCATTGTGAGCACTTGAAAGTACACTGCTGAGCACTTGAAAGTAAACTGTGAGCATTTGCAATAGATTTGAGTTCATGCATACATGAGAAAGATCATATAGAGGAAGAAATGGACGCACAAAGACCATTATTGTGAAAGTGTACTGGTTCAAATATCTGTTCTTTTGTAGCTGGGAAAAAAGATACTAAATTTTATCTGTTTAGATATTCTATGCACAAAGGAGAGAAAGGAGGCAAGAAAACCATCTTTGCTTATTTTCCTTTACATGAGAAGCAACCCCAACCTGATGATTCTTTGCGAAATTAGAAAAAGTATTTTACTGATTTTTGGCTGAACTTTTATTTTGGCTGGTTCACCCACTTGGCTGATTTTTTTACTTAAGTTCATAGTAGTTGGATATGCTGAAACTCTAAAGAAAAGTTTATTTTCAATGCAGTCTAGCTTCATATTTTGATCGTGAGAAGACTGATGCTCGTGCTGCAAGAGATGCTCAAAATCTGACCATAGTTGTGTAGTCTATGCTTTAGTGGTAAAATCTAGTATCCTATCTTTTGGGAAGGATATGTATTGGCCATTAGAACTTACAACTGATTATGTGGGATTACTATATTCCCAACATTTGTGGTTCACTTCTGTTTTGATTAATTTGGAGATGTGTTATGGCCAAATATATGAATTTGCGACATATATTCTACGTTGGTTTTGTCTTTTGTCAAATTGAATGTTTTGTTATATTTGTTGAAAATGGCATTGCAATACCATATTTGTATCGGTTAATTTCAACTCCTTTAAACAAAATTCAGTGACAACCTTCCCAAAAGATGTCAGTCTTAGCCAAATTTAATTTTTTTTGCTATAATTGTCAGAACGAGAGCCATGGCAATGTTATATTCACTACAAGAAAATTGGTCATCAGTGACAACTTTTCTCTGTGACGAAAAAAAGTTATCACAAAAGTGGATCCTTTATTGACGACTTTCTAACTCGTCACAAACCTCTAATGGGAGCCAACTCATTTGTGACAACTTAGAAAAGTCGTCACTAGTAAATTCCCGCCAAGATTTAGCAAGAGCGCGGGAGTGTTTGGAACACACAATAGTGACGACATTAAAAACATCATCACTATTGCTTGGCCTAGTTACGGACAACTTTTTGTTGTCGTCACTGATCACTAAAAAAAAGGTTATTAGTGACAACATTCTGTAGTGATGACAATAAGTCGTCACAAAAGGTGCTTCTTTAGTCGCGACACCTAAAGTTGTCACAATTGCATCAAAGCAACTAAATGTTTAGTGACGACCCGTTATTTTCGTCACAAACTACACAGCAAGAAATATGGTCATTAGTGACAACATTTTTTAGTGACGACAAAAGTCGTCACAAAAAGTGGTTATTTAGTGACGACAAGGAAAATTATCATAATTGCTCAAAGCAACTAAGTCTTCAGTGACGACCTTGAAAAAGTTGTCACTAAAATGATCTATATAGTGACAACTTCTAATATCGTCACTGTCACTCTACCGATTCGGATTTAGTGACAAGAATTAATCGTCACTGTTTAAAGTACTTATTTCTAAGTCACTTTCATTAATTCTACTGTGCCACCCTAACTTTTGCGATTTAGCCCCAAATGTTGTAATAAATTTCATTAATTCCATTATGATACCTTAACTTTTTCAATTTAGCCCCATATGTAGTACACCGATTTCTTTAATTCTATTATTACTCCCTAACTTTTGTAATTTAGCCCCATATGTAATTCACCAATTTCATTAATTCTACTATGGCACTCTAACTTTTGCAATTTAACCCCTATATGTAATACACCAATTTTATTATTTCTATTATGGCACCCTAGCTTTTACAATTTAGCCCCTATTTTTTTATTAGGAAATTGCGAATGGTATCTTGATAAACTATGCATAAATATTTTATAATTTTCTCAAACTTAAGTAATAATTTGTTATAAATTCTAAAGATATATCTTTCATTACAATAGTTATAAGGCAGGCAGGTCTTTTTATCAATGGAATAAGAAATTTATGACAGATTTATCCTTTGTACTACATGCCAAGTAGTATTAGCAGAGGAATAACAAAGTACTACAAAGCAATTAACAAAATATCTGTAATTTATACACATTTTGTAACTACTACTTTGTGTTTTCTCTGTAATGAATTTTTTAACTATTGAGAACTTAAGTTTTGTCTTGCAAATCTATACTAGTACAATAATTTTAAACAAAATTAAACATTAAAATAAATGTTTGAAAAAGAACAAAAGTACATTTATCACTTGCAGTAATGTAACAAAATTTTCTCAACCATTATCAATATTTTCACAAAAGTATTAAAAACTAGCAATTGACAATATTAAAAACTAGCAATTTAATTAGTGATGACTTTTCTTGTCATTATAATCTTGAATAAATTAGTGATAACATTATGTCATCACTAAATTTTCTTTGATTTTGACTTAACAATAATGTCTTATTAATAGCATTTGATTATTTTTAATGAAAGTCTGTTATAACCATAGAATTTGACTTTCGTTATTTTCAATTAATGATGTACTTTAGTGCTGCAATTATAAAAAATTGCAGGGGTAAAATATTTGCAAATTATAAAAGTATATTTTCACTTATATGTAATTAACAAATTTTGCCACCTATATTGACGAAAATTTGTGTTTTTGTACTAAAAAATAAAGAATAATACTATAGCAATAAAATCTATGCTTCAAACCAAATTAAAAATAAAAAAAAAACATGATGATTGGTCTCAAATGTTGGGAAATGATTATTTTTATTGAAACTATGTGTAGACACCAAATTTTTGTTTTTTTAATTTTATTTTGTTTAATTAATTTAATAGGTTTATTTGTTTCAATTCTAGGGCTTTTATTTTTATTTTTATTTTATTTTATTTTATTTTGTTCTAATTCATTTTATTTTATTATTTATTTTTGTCTCGTACTAAAAAAAAAGAGAAAAAGAAAAAGCAAAAAAAAATAATGACAAGTGGGGATCATGGATAGAAACAAGTGTCCCTTTTTGCATTTGACAACACCTCACCTCACCTAGATGGTGAGGTGTCTAGACACTTGTAGGATAGATATTTTGAAAAGGAAAAGAAAGAGAAGAAAAGGGCAACGGGGCTTGAAAAAAAAGGCAAGACAAAGAGGAGGGTTTGGCGGCTGAGTAGAGGGGGAACCTGGTTGGTGGCCGAAAAGAGAAAAAAGAAAGGAGAGAACCGAGAGGGGAGGACGGCTGGAAAAAACAGAGTAAAAGAAAAACCAAGGGGGTGGCGGATGAAAAGGAACCGTGGAAAACGAAAAGGAAAAAAAGGAGGTGCTTCATCGGAGGCTAAAGAAAAAGAAAGAGAAAGATTGAAAGGAAAAAATGGGAAGTTTAGCGGCTGAAAGCTGAGGAGAGGCTTCGGCTGAGTGAAGGGAAAAGGACGGAGAGGGAAGCTCAACGAAAACAAAAAACAGAGAAAAGGAAAAGAGGGTGGCGGCTGACGGGCAGAGGAGGAAAAAAGAGCAAAAACGCAAGGGGAAAACAGAGGGGCTGAGAACAAGGAGAAGAAAAAGGAGAGAACCGAGAGGGGGGCTTCGGTGGGGAAAAACAGAGAAGGCCGAGAGAGGTTTGGGCTAAAAAGAACAAAGCAAAGGAAAGACAAGGGGCGGCGGAACAAAGCAGAAAACTAAGAGGAAAAGGGACGGCTAGGGTTAGAGAAAAGGGAGACGCGAAAGTGAAAGGGAGAACTTCGGGGAGTTTCTGAGAGGAAGACAAGAGCAGGAACCAGAACAAGAGGAAGAAAGAAGCTTCGGGCTAGGGAAAAATCAAAACGGAGGCAGAGGAGAGTAAGAACTAGAATCACCACTGCCGTCGACCACCGCCAGCGCCGCCACTTCACCGAATCCACCATCATCACCGGCCAATTTTCATCAAGCAAGAGCACGGTAAGCTGTCTTTTCTTCTTTAAAACTTCAGTTTTGTTCAAGCCTTTGAAACAGGCTGCCGTGACTGTGTTTGGTTGCAATTTTCGGTTATTTGTTCATGATTTTTGAATACGCATGCTGTATGTGTTAATTGGACTGTTTGCTGTGTTTCTGGCAAACTTTTGGGGCTGAAAATGACCTTAATTGAGCAAAAAAAGTCGGTGAAATTTTAGTGCCTATTTTCTGTTCGACGAAATGCCTAACCGAAAGTCCTGCTTTGAAGATGATTTTTGCTTGCGTTTTGCGTTGTTCTTATCCCAGAAATTTTGTTTACCAGAGTTGGGTAGTTGAAGTTTTTGGTAATTATGCTAGAGGTTGGGTTTTGTTTTTGCTAAGATGGCATGCTGTAGCTCCCTGCTTTTCCCTTGTGGTTGTGCAATCAGCCACGGATTTAAGGGGGGGCTGGTGGGGGCTTAAGCCCCCCCCCAAGCCGCCGGAAAACCCCCTATAATCAAACGCTAAGGCTTACTCTGCCTATCTCAGTCGATCTCAAGGACACCGCCATCCCCGACTGTCTCCAGTCCTGCTGCCAGAAGAGCACCGCCGCTAGCAGTCCACCGTAAGTTATCCCTTTCATTTGTATCTCATTTTTTTTCCTTGATCACAAGTTTTGGAAAGTTTTTCAAATGGGTCTGCCATGACTTGGTTGTTGCGTTTCCCCTGTTGATGGCCCATAATTTTATGATTATACGTGTTTTATGTGTTGATTTGGTTGGATTTTCTTGGGATTTCTGATAATTTTGGGTGCTGCTTTACATCAATTGAGCGAGAGATTAGCTAAAATTTCTTATGCTCATGTGGTGTTTGACGAAATACCTAACCGACAGTCTTGCTTGAAGACGATTTTGCTTGCATTTTGCGTGTTCTTATCCCAGAAATTTTGTTTACTAGAGTTGGGTAGTTGACGTTTTTGGCAATTATGCAAGAGGTTGGGTTTTGATGGTATGCTGTAGCTCCCTGCTTTTCCCTTGTGGTTGTGCAATAGATTTGAAATGATGAATTAGAAGAAAGCCACGGTTGGGAATAAAATTATTGCAGAGAATATTTGTTGCTCAAAAGAAAAGTTTCTCATGGCTTTGTATGTTCTTTTCAAAGGATTCTACACTTAGCATGTGAATAAGTTGACCCGTATCAATTTCCTTTTAGTAGAATATGTTTTTCAGTTTGGCTATTGTTGTTTCATTTCTGCCATTTTTGAATGAAAGCTGTTAGTTTCCTTCATCCGATGATCTGCGAGGCTGTTTTGCTGTGAATACTGAGTTTTTATTGCAAGATTATGGTTGTGCCTAAGATTTTTATCTTGTGAGTTTGTTTGAAGTTATGGCAGAGCTCTAAGCCATTTTGGTTGCATTTTGATGAGCATCAAATCTGCAGCAGAATAAAATTTTTGCAGTCCTCTTTGCTGTTTTTTTTTTCTGCAATTGCTCACCAAGTTTCAGCCATCCAACCTGCTGATTGGTCTTATATTGAAAAGGTGGATTAGATAAGTGGTGTTGGATTAGCATGTTTAGTATTTTGTTCAAATTCAAGATCTGATCTTTAGCATGTTTTCTTGAATGTTTTGGTTCGGCACTTCAAACAAGAGTTAAACATTTTCGCTGCATTTTTGTTTTGTTATTTTGAAAACCACTGCTACCCCTTTGTTTTTGCTAGCTGTCACCAAACCAGATTTTCTGATTTGATCTTGCAACAAAAGGGTAATATTTGGCTTGGGTGGTGATTAGGAGTGTGTCTTGCGATTGTTTGATTCAAAAAGCTGATGTTTGTGAGTGACATATTCGAATTGATAGTGAACTAGAGAAGGTAGCAGGTTGATGTTGCATAAATTCTCACCGTAGCCTTGCATGAACAGATTGTAGAAATGTGCTTTGCAAAAATAACTTTCTAAAATTGCACTCTGGCCCCCCAAGTCTCCCTTTGTTCACCGTGGCCCAAAATCTGGAAAAATCAAACTAATTTCACTCTTTTAAGCTTAGTCCTCTGTTTGCATATTTTATGTGGTTTTTTGGACAGATTAATTCTGGAATTTAGACCATAATTGTAGCGTTTTCAAATATTGAGCAAATATTGCAGCGTTTTCAACGGATGAAAACTCGCAGAATGCAATTGCCTCCTCTTCGTTATTCGAGTGCAACAACTACCAATACTTCAAGTGTTAATCAATAACAAATTTTTGGGTATGTATAATTATATGTTTTTATTATTTTTATAATTATCGATTCTAAATTTTACTTATTAAATATATTTATTTCGTCACAAAAATTTTTTTTAATACACTTCAGCCCCCCCCAAAAATAAATTTCTGGCTCCGTCCCTGTGTGCAATAGATTTGAAATGATGAATTAAAAGAAGGCCACGGTTGGGAATAAAATTATTGCAGAGAATATTTGTTGTCCAAAAGAAAAGTTCCTCATGGCTTTGTATGTTCTTTTCAAAGGATTCTACACTTGGCATGTGAATAATTTGACCCATATCAGTTCTCCTGTAGTAGAATATGTTTTCAGCTTTGCCATTGTCGTTTCATTTATGCCATTTTGAATGAAAGCTGTTAGTTTCCTCCATCCGATGACCTGGAGGGCTGTTTTGCTGTGAATGCTGAAGTTTTTATTTGCAAGATTATGGTTGGACCTTAGATTTTTATCTTGTGAATTTGTTTGAAGTTCCGGCAGAGAGCTCTTTAGTTGAGCTTATGCAGTGTTGTATTTGTATAGATTGGACTGTGATTTCTAACTTCTTGCTGGTGCTGTAATATGTGGGCCCAAATTATATGAGATTCTTAATGAATTGTAATTTTTGTCTTAATAATCTAAGTCTCATTACTTGTTCTTTATTATTATACTCCTCCTCTTACCTACTTCTTTTACTCTTTTATGACAGATAAATGCTATTCATACTAGCTTTTGGAAGATATCTATGGTTATGGTTGAAGAATGTTGAAGACAAAATTGCCTTTTGCTCATGGAGTGGTTCATTTAGATGTTCTTCAATTTCTTAAACTGTGATTGCTTTTGTAAATGTACCTTATGTACAAGTGATATTTTGGACAAATGTTATTTTTGTAGGCATTAGTTGGGTAATGTACACTTGAATTTGGCATTTGAGAATGCTATATTATTACCATATAATCTAATGCAAATACTTTTGGTTATCAATCGTTCATGTTTATTTGTATGGTTTGTTTAAAATCAATGATTTAGCAATGATTACAGGTCAAATTATGACTATTAAGCTATTGAGAAATTATCTAATGACAAAAAAAAGTTGTCACAAAATAGAAAATAAAAACTCCTTGTCACAACAGAGACTGTCACTAAATCTAAGCTAAATTTGTGACGACAATTGTTGTCAGTAAAATAGTTATATACAATGGCTTTCGGTGCTTTTTAGTGACGACCTTAAGTAGAGCATTTTTGACAAAAGGTCAATTCGTCAATAAAACACTTCCGGATTGTTGTCACTAATGACAACTATTTAGTGACGACATTTCAGGTCGTCACTAAATAGTTGTCATTAGTGACGACAATCTGGAAGTGTTTTATTGACGACTTGATCTTTTGTCAAAAATGCTCTCCTTAAAGTCGTCACTAATGAGAACTATTTAGTGATGACCTAAACACTGTTTACTTTTACCGACGGGGATTTAGTGACGACTTTGTGACGATCAAAAAGTCGTCAATAAAAGGTATTTGTGACGATATTTGTATGTTTTGTGATGACTTTGTGTTGTCACTAATGAACAATTTTCTTGTAGTGATTTGGAATGAACAATTGCAGCTCTTGTAGACAAAGTTGTAAGTTCACTAAGTGACGACTATTCTTGTCACAGAATACTAGGAGTGAGAGTGACAAGTTCAAGTCGTCACTGTGTACGTTCAAATTTGTGATGACTTTTGCTATCTTATGATAGCAAAAATTTTGAAACAGTGACAAGAAACTTTGTCACAGAATACTAATCCTTAGTGATGACTTAGTCTTCGTCATTAAATAGTAATATTTAGTGACGACTTTGTATAGGTTGTCACACATATCTATTTGTGACATAGAATTAGTGATAACGATGTGACAATGGAAAAAGTCGTCACTATACTCATATAATGACGACTTTTTAATTTTTAATGGTGACTTTTTATTGTCACAAAAGACCAAATTTCTTGTAGTGATTCAATTCATTGGCCATAGAATATTAGATTATTTTATAAATTTACTAGTGTATATATACATATATATGTGTGTATGTATGTATGTATGTACTTGTGTTTGGAAAATGTTTGGTATGGGTTTAGATTTGGGTATGGATCCTACAAAACCAGACCTATGACTCTGTCACAAGGTTTGGGTTTGAGTAGGATCTGGATTTGAGAAATTAAATCCAAACCTACCCAAGTATATTGGATTTAGATTGGATATGGATAATATCCAACCCATTGACATACCAACCCACACAACACCAAAAAAATAAGTAAATGATTCCATATTCATTAGTCAATAGAAGATCGGCCTAATTCAATCCATCCAAACTTTAAAATTTTTTTTTTGCTACATAAAAACCTTTTTTTGTTTGTTTGGAAGCAACGATTATCTCTTATTTAAGAGGGATCAACTAGGACTGAAGGAGTATACAAATATACAGGGGATTTAAACAACAAAATGAAATTCGTTGAAATAAACATAAAACACGTTTCATCACTTCATGCATATTTACATTTTTATTTTTTAAATCTAATTATTTTTATATACAAATACTTATTTTCTCCTTTTTAAAACCAATATTGAATTATTTTGTCAATTTTAGAAACTATGTCTATTAACACATTGGAACAATTGGGGAGACAATTGGGTTATGTGGTAAAATGGAAAGGATTGTAAGTAAGAACTCTTGATTGTGTGTGTGTGTGTGTGTGTGAATTTGAAGTACAAAATGATGCTTATTTTTCCACATTTATCATCCACTCTAAAAGTTGGGAACAACATATTTATTTAAATAGGATCATGCATGGGGGACAAAAAGTACAAATCAAACCAACTTCTAAAAAGAAAATTAACCTACCCACAAAACTATGAACTTGAGGGTCACGAGGACCCACGTGCGATCCAAAATATAGAGCAAAGAATCGGTTTTGTTGAATCTCTCGACTTTGAAGGGAGATGAAGACAAAAAATGAAGGCTTCAACTAACAAGAAGTAGTGGAAGAAGAAGAAGCAGAAGAAGCAGAAAATGGTTGTGTAGAATTTATTGGGTCAAAAGTTTTAAAATACTGAAAAGCCAAAATAATGCCTATAGTCTGTCGGGGTAGAACGACAGAGAAATTGGGTGCAAAGTCAAGTCTCATAGTGGAACGTCTACTACTTTTCTTTCTTGTGTTTTGTTCCGTGGAATTGCGGAAAATTTTGAAAACGTCATTTCAAACTTCCATGCGTAAAATATACTTAAATAAGTAGATGAAGTAAAAGTATTGTATGTAAGCTACTTTGATACTGCACCTTGTTTGGATTGTCCTTCTGGCCTGGGATATGGGGTAGTCACAAATTGGATAACAGGCTCTATAATTATTAGTAGCAAATGTACCGTGCAGTGTAAATATTATTACAACAAATGTACATACTAGAACAACAAATATAAATGCTAATACCACAACATATAAAAACATATAAATTTATGGACACGAGTTTGTATGAAGGAGAAAATTTGTTGTGCATTTACCATTGTTGTGTTAGTGTCTATCTTTGTTATTATAATATTTATATTTGTTCTAATAGTGTTTACTTTTGTTATACAGTATTAGTATCTACTATATCTGAATTCTCATTTCAGCCCTCAAATTTTAAAAATGGATACTTTAGTTCTTAAAATTTAAATTCTGTCACACTTTAGTTTCCAAAATATAAAATTTGTTCCATTTTAATTCGTGAAGTACCATAGTTGTTCCACTTAAGTATATAATTTGTCCCATTCCATCAATGACTTCATTTATGTGAGACAATTTTATATTTCAGGGACCAAAGTGTCTTATTTGAAGTTTAGCAATTAAAATGAGCATGTTGATATAGCTGAATGCATGTGCATAGTGGATTTAATTGTCTGAAAAACTAACCCCTAAAACCCTTCTTAATGGGTGGTCATTGAGCACCCATTAACCTGCGTGTTTAAACCAATGTATTTTTATCATTTGAATCCAATTTTTAAAGCAATTTTCCATATTTCAGCTACTTTTGCATTATGTAAATATCACATGCAAATCCACAAATAAAATGTTCTAAGATCAAGTTTTGTTTTTAACAGTAAATCTTGCTAGTGAGATAGCTATAGACAAAGAAATTTTTTTTTAAAATTTATTTAGTCAAGATTAAATAAATTGAGTTGATTTTTATTAATTTAAATTAAATTAAATATGAAGGTTTGTTATGTTATGGACTGACAAATTGGTCTAGTATTATATGTGATGTTAAATCAAATTAAATTTGTACTATCCATTTAAACTAGAGCAAATTAATTGATTTGTTAATTCACAATAAACTATTTATACTGACCTATTATTAAAATCCAAGATAAGTGGGCTTCTTGAATTATAAGTCACTCAAGTGCAGAAGGTTTTCAGAGGATTTTCTAGAGGACTATGCCTACATATTTTGGTTTTAAAGTATTCCCTCAAGAAATATATTGAAATCCCTAAATTTTGGAAAAATTCTATCAAACTCTCTCAAAGGCTTTTTCCCTCAAATCCAAGTCAAATCAATCCTTCCATCCATGTTGAAGGTTTGAAGATTGAAAATTCAAGTGTTCAAATGTCATCCTCAATTCAATCATTTTCTACACACAACTTCTAGGAAACACACTCTTTTTAATCAGATAACAAGTCTTTTCAACCTTTCAATTAAGGTATTTTGAAGAGATGAATCAGGAGATTAATTTTTTTGATTTAAAAATTTTCAAAAATTATAATCTTTTTGTTCTTTGATTTAATATATTTGATATCTTTACAAGTTCTCTTATCTTTTGTTTTAGACAATGAAATTTGTGCTACAATAGCATCATACAAATAATCCATCATTTCATGATGCTTTGGTTACTTAGATGAGCATAAAAAATACTAGCAGGTTGGGGAAAGGAAAATCAAAAGTCCAAAAAATACCTTCACATCCAAATGAATTTCTAATTTGATTTTTTTTCAAGTGTATTAAGAGAAAAGAATTTTAAATATAATGGTAAAAATACCTACAGTACAATATCTTCTCTCTAAATCTAAATTTTTCTCCTTCTTTCCTTTCCTTAAAAACTGAACATCTTTCTAATCGGTCTCTCTCCCTTCCATGATTTTCTTTCTTTTCTTTTTGTCTGTAATAACTCTCATCTAGAGTTTCTTCTCTCTTGAGTTGGTGAGAGTTTTCTCCTCCTTTGGGTTGCCTAGTTAGAATTTTCTTCTCTTCTTGGAATTCTAGTGAGACTTTTATTTACTCTTTCGATTTCATATGTTAAATCTAAGTTATTTTCAGATTTGCTTGTTGAATCTCAAACTTTGTAGGTCTATTACATTAGGTTTCACCATATTTTAGCTTGAACTAGTTAATTAGCAAATCTAACAACTGAAAATATGCACAAATAATCTTTGGTTAAAGTATTATATCTTAAATTTGATTATGTTTGGTATTTCATACTATAATATTTTATTAATTTTTCATAGCTGTAGTAGTAGTATTCAGATATGTTGTGTACGTGTATGTCTCGTTATAATTTCTATTGTTAGTATAGATTTAATAACACTACAATGTTTTATCAATATATATAGGATTAATCTTTCCTACGCTAATAATATATACTATTAGCGTTGGATGAACGACAACTATGCAAATTTTGAATTTGAAATTTAACTTTTACACATATGTCATAGATCTAACAGTGGTAGTGTATATATTATTAGCGTATATAAGATTTACTCATAAATATATATATTTATATATATATATATATATATATATATATATATTCCTCGAATGCACAATGAAGAAAGTAGTACTAGCTTAATATACAACGTCATTTGCAAGCACGGAATTGTAGAAATTTTTTCTAACGTGTAGAAGAGGATCAGCAGAAAAATTAGCTTTTCTTCATTCCTCATGTGGTTCAAAATCAACTCTTATTTTTCCTATGAAACTTACACATAATTAGAATGAGTCATTAATATAGCTGACTTAAGTCATTGCCCTAATATAGATGACTTAAGTCATGGTCAGGAGGTCAGTTCTGGCGACGAAATGGACCTTGTATATCTTTTTTTCTGGTTTATATCAAGAATTTCATACAAATTCTTCGAACATCTAGTTGTATCTTACTCTGATTCAAAATTTTGTGGTTATCACAATTATACAGAACACAGATTGCATTGACTATTTATGCATGAAAGTTTTCTTAGAATGAGTCCACATTTGAATGTCAACTTGACGCTTATGCCCTTCACATAAATATAAGGGTTTTTCTAATAGGTGCATATACTAATAATATTTATCTTCCCTTGCATTTATTACTTTCCCTATTTAATCTTATCCACCCTCTATTGTATTTATTTTCTTTCCTTAATAAATCTTATATTTCCAAAAATATGACACCTAAAATATATTTTTAACGCATATCCAATGGGTACCCGTTAGACAAAGGTTTACCTGGCTAATCTTTTTTTTTTTTTTTTGGTATAACAAACAATAATAATACTAACCTACTCCTATAGAAAAATTCAACTAGGCCTTTGGGAGTCAAGACGAAGGTACCATCTCCAAATCAGATGAATGCACTATTGCACCCTTCTAATTTTTTTGCCTAGACAAATTTACTTGTTAGATTTTCTCTTTGAGATGGGATGTGCGTCTATTCGCTTTCTAGTTGTGTGCTTCTGTGATGGAATATAGGTTTGGAATTCACGCAATCATCAAAATTTTTGTTCCCCTTCAATAATTTTTAATTCATTTGCTACCTTGGGTAGTCAATTTCCGAGAAAGTTCTCCTATAATTGATGAAATAAATTAAAAGAAAGGGACATGGCCATGATATGCTTGAGGAAAAAATGTAAAATAAAAAAAGGAGAATCTGAAACCTGTATAAGTTTCAGTATATAACACACAAATCATCTTTCTTCTTTCACCTTAATTAACTAGAGAATAATGCTTACTTAAAATCTTTAATCGATAGAAAAAAAAAAAAAGGAAATGAAGCGGGTTTAGTGAAATTTAGTTGCCTGTAATTCTGTACCAAGCAACATCATGTTAATGACTTCGTTTATCAAAAAAACATTTAAGTACTACTCCCTCCCTTTTTTTATAACTGACGTTTAAGGTTTTGCACACCAATTAAGAAAAGTTTTTCATTGTTTAAATCTATACACTACTTTCCTTTTGTACCCTCATTAATTGTCCAATTCACTCATGTTTTCTCTCACTAGAATATTAAATGGTACTGTTTTACTAGGCCAAAAGCAAAGAGAGAAGTAATAATTACTAGGAGTAGTAATTAAGAGCCCTGTATTGGTAAAGAGAGATAAAAGGGCAAAATTGTAAAAAAATAATTAATACTGCATGGGGATAATACAACAACAGATAAAAGTACTTAAGAGCAAATTTTTTAAACGTCAGTTATAAAAAAAAGGGAGGGAGTAATTTTCCTGTCCCTAATCAACCTCTCTACATGTACATGTGTGCATAAAGAGGACCATTCGTCTTTCCAAGGTCTAATTATGATTAACTTGCTTTTAACATTTTTGTGTGCTAAATTTATAAAACCTCGATTTGAATTACTTAATGTGGTCTTGTTGGATAACACTTTAATTGAATATATGTATTAATACATAAAGAATGTCATAAATAAATCCTCATAAAAATTAACAACAAAAAATCACGTTATTCAATTTGAAGACCATTTGCATAAAAAACTTTTCTGAAACTAGCAGTATAGTACCTCTATCAAATTCGAATACGTAACAAACAGATTTTGATCTCGTACCTAGTAGTTGAGATGGACAAGGTGTGGAGGGGTGAGAGGGTTAAAAAAAAGATTTTGGTTAAATGAATTTCTATATTGATATACATCGGATGCCACGGATAGATTTCTTGTATTATTGTTAAAGAATATGCAGCAGATAGAAGCTTCAAATCAAAATAAAATGCATGCGTGACGCTTTTTGCACTCAAGAATCAAACTTTTGTTTATGTCTTCTCTATTTTGTTGCTTACTCATTCGTTTAGGCTAATTTCAAAGGAATTAGAATATCATGAAGATCTATGTTGTTCCTCCATTGGACAGAGAGGAGGTGAAGATAATAAATGGTGGGCCACTAGATAAACTCACTTTGGAGGGGACAAATGACAAAGAACAAAGGTGGAACAAGATTCCCTTTTCCTCAACACTTTGTATGCTTATTCCAAAACAGAATTGCAGGGGGAGAAATCACTGCGCGATTTGCATGGGGCCGAGTGTATAAGGTGTAAGACTATTTAATCCCAAAAGGGTAGGAACTCACAATCTCCCAGAAATATTCTGCTATATTCATTTATTAGTGCAACACAACATCACTTGGTTACCCCTACTTAATTGGCAGTGGAAAATGGAAAAGTTTTTGCACATTTATGCATCAAAAAATTGGGTAAATGGGAAATACGAGTTTGGAAGTTTGCAGTATTGTGCTTTCTACAAGCAAATTATGTTTAAAGAAAAAATATATTACAAAAGAAAATTATTGCTAGAATAAAATGGTAATATGAGAAGATGGAGACAGCATTATAAAATTTAAAACTTATGATAATGATGTCCGAAGTGCATTTCTAATGAGGTTCGAGCATAATGGATGAAGTGGAAGGCACTTGTTCCTACGTCATCTCTATCTCAAAAAGCCAACAATGAAAGGTGCTCTTCGCTTTCAATACTTAGCGTGTGGGTCACAATCAAAACTTCTAATCTTTTTAGCTTTAATTAGTCAGTCCTAGTTTCCAGTTCGTGCTTAATAAATGCTTTTACAAGGACACTATTGCTAATCACTTTTAAACTCAACTTTATAAGTTCTAATCCGAATGGACAAAAGGTGAGTAATCCCTTTACTTGAATGACTAAAACAACCTCCGATCTCTTGGCTATTCCAAATTTCCAAGTTGGAAGTCAGTATCTAAGCAAGTTATTTTTTTAAGTGATTTATTTTTTATTTTGAACTGGAGATTTGGCTGATCCTGTGATGAACTGTTCTAATTTGGACAAAGAAAATCAATCTTTTAAATTTGGAGTGTTTTGAAATGTAATAAGAGAAGCAATGGTCATGACTCTATTCAGTTAATATGATCGATTACTACAAACTGTTAAATTACATTTTGTAATGGGTAAATATGCACTTGTTCTTTGAAATAAGGAAAATATCATATGTAGTGTTTTAACTTTTCTTAATTAAAGCGGCTTTAGTCCTTAAACTTTTAGTTTAACCAATTTAATCCTTGAACTTTTAGTCTTTTAGCTAAAGTCAAGCCAAAATAGAAATTTTCTATGAATTTTAAACTATTTGTCCCCCTATAAATATCTAAAAATTTTATGTTGATTCAAAAGTTTATATCCTCAAATTAAAATTTTTAGTTCCATCCGTGCTCTGGTTGACTTTAAATTTTCACGGTTGAAGTTGTTCATCTCACTCAAGTTTAAGACTGTTTTATGACGAACATGAAACAGGAACAATTCACTGAACTTCCATTACAATTCAACTGATGGTTCAAAATTGCTCAATTAGTAGTTGTAACATTGTTACTGTTCAACACGCGCATTGCCGAAGTGGCTTAATGATATTGATAGAGTCATGACAAAATCACATTCATTATGTTTTACTTCTTTCCAAAAGTTCTACTTTTACGCTAAGCTTAGATTGTCCTACTTTATAAGCAGAGTCCAAACAAGATTCACGCCTGCATTCGTCATTCCAATGCACTCCAACTTGGAATTTCAACTGTCAAGCACCAAAAATCATATTGCTTAGCTTTTGTGTCTTCTTGAAATCCTGTTTATTTGATACCATTGAAAGTGTCATATTTTTCATTTTGTAATATCTTAAAATATTTATCATCCCAAAAAAATCAAAACTCTTTTTAGTCTTTTTTTTTTTTTTCAAAATTGTCCATTCCTTAAATTATGTGTATGTTACATGCTAAATTCAGTTTTTGAACAGATATGTTGGTAGCTTCATGGGTTCGCGTTAAGTCTCGCCTAAGAAGGCATTGTATTTCACTTCAATGGCAGTTTCCTCCATCTGGGTTTTTGGAAACTGAATATGGATGCCAGTCTTAGAGAGGGGATAGCTTCAGGGGTGGTATTGTTCGTGGAGTTAATGGAGAATTTATGTTTGCTTTTCATAAGGAGTTCGGTGAATTAGATGTTTTATCTATTGAAACTCAGGCTCTATTTTTTGGTTTGTAAGAATGTCTGCAGCGCAAGATTTTCCCATTGCTTGTTGAAGTGGATTCTCAAGTTTTAGTTTGTGTTCTTCAAACCTCTAAAAAGTTGAGGTGGCCTTTGTGTAAAACTATTGAGAGGATTTTGTCACTTTTAGGGCAACTTTCAGCTAAATTTTCCATGTTTATCGAGAAATTAATTCTAATGCAAATTTTTTGGCCTCTTTGCAAGGTTTTTCGTGCATCATTTTAAATAATGTTGCAGATTTGTCGAGTCATGTAAGGCTATTTTACCATTAGAGAGGTAAGATTTTGTATATATTCGTACTTTTTTTTATAAGAAAGTAAGTACTCTCGTTTATTGTTTTATTCTTCGTCATGTACTCGAAATAAAGCTACATGTCCCCCTCTGTTGTTTACTGATTTTTCAAAGTATTATTAAATTTGGGCTAGCATTCCATCCCCGTATATGAGGTTTGTCAAAAAGAAATTCAAATTTTGAATATTAAAGGATAAAATTAGAAAGAGAAATATAAATATCTCAATCAAATTACTTTTTAAAAAGTTGAATTCCTAAACCACAACAAAAACAAATTGTGATGGAGGGAGTATATTTTACTTTTATTTTTGACAACCTCTATTGTAATATACTCTTTCTCCCATACAAAAAAGAAGGATGACAATCCAAAATTTTATTTATAAAATAAAAATTGATATACAACAGAAGGGAACATAAACATAACCTCTAAAACATAAGTGAAATTAGATAAACAAGCTAACTGTAAAAATTTTTAAAAAAAAGTTTGACATTTCCTCAAGGAAGGAAGTCGTATATATTCTGTCAGCAAGAATTTCTCCAATTTATCCAAGTGATCTATACAATTGAAGGAAGTGACTAAATCTAATTTATTCCATTGACATGTTCGTTTCAGCAATCATTTGCGGGTGAATGTTGATAGAGAGGTAATTAACATATCTCTTTAATTGACATCTCTCTTTAATTCCTTTCAAGAAAAAATGAAGTATCTGTTTAGTTAATCATTCACATGTTTACAGCATATATTGTCTTGGGCAAATCTAGATTCATATATATAGCTCTTATGTAACTAAAAACTCTTTTTGGGCATATGAGGCTTAATTAGATTAGCTCCTTAAATGAATTTTTGTTGACAATTCTTATGTAACATATTTCAAATTGTGAAAAAAAAAAAGAAATCGTGAGACCTAGAAGAGAAAAAAAGCGCATATCAAACAACAAAGAAGTACACACTTTTAAATACCAAAGTAATTAAAGATTTGGGTATTATTTTTGCAATCTGAGAATGCTGAAAAAAAGTAAAATGAACACTTTCAATGCTATAAGTAGCCCAAAAAAAAGCTAAAATAGTTAAATTCATTCATTCTTGGTCATCACTCATGAGTTCCTTATACCTTTTTCATTTAAAGATGCATAATGGATCTGGAGTCCTAATACACTACTGGCAATTCCAAAGCTCCTATGTGATTTTAATGGATATAACTTTGTGTATAATAGAATACTTTTCCAAATTACAAAAGATAATTATGCGGAAACTCATAAGAGTTTGAAGTTTAAAGAGAATTGCATTATTTAGATTCCGATTTGAGATAAATAGATTACTCAACTCTTTTGGAAATGAAATGTGTTTGAGATAAAACTTAATTGTTTTAAAAAATTAAAGAACAAATAAGGTAGTTAAAAGAGTGTAAGTAAGATCCCACCAAAAAAAATCCGAAATTTTCTTACTAGAAGTAGGGAAAGCCAATGTCCTTTTTGTTTCATTTTTATTTTTTACTTTTGTCCCAGCAGGTACCATCCAGGCACTTGTTTGGACATTTACATTAGGATAATTTTTTATCTACTGTCAATGTATAATTTTTTCTACGATTTAGATCATGCCACAAATTTAAAATTCAAATCATGCATGTATAGTATACATCCAAAGCTATTAGTGTAAAAAAACTACTATATTTAAAAAAGTTAATCCTTTACATTGGATAACTGGATAACTTTTTTTATACACTATCAGAATTCGTTTGATTCATGGAATGATACAGTATTGGATTAATCATCCTTGTCACTCCATTTTTGGTTGCATTTTACACATGGAATGACACATCTCAGCTAATCAAATTAATGCCCCATTCAATGGATAAAATAATTGCATGGAGGAAGTGGTATAATCATCAGGGATGACTAAGAAATAGGATGATGAAATTTTAGACTAATTTATCCTTACAAATAATATAAAATTTATACTCTCATAAATATATAACTTTACCCTTACACAATAATATAACAACAATGGACTAATTTTACACATGGGATGACACATCCCAACTAGTCAAATTAATGTCCATTCATGGGATAAAATAATCCCATGGAGCAAGTGGTATTAATCATCGGGGATGACTAAGAGATAGGATGATGAAATTTTAAACTAATTTATTCTTACAAATAATATAAAATTTATACTCTTATAAATATAGAACCTTACCTTTACACAATAATATAACATGAATGGACTAATTTGCCCCTACTAATTAATTTACAAATTTTTGACTAATTTGCCCCTACTACTAACATAACAATATTTGGACTAATTTGCCCTTGCGAATAATACATATTTATATTGAATATTATATAACCATACTCTCACACAAGAATATGATAATAAACGGACTAATTTGCCCCTACTAATTATATTAAAATTTTTTGACTAATTTGCCCCTATCATTATTTTAAATTTTTTGATAAATTTACCCCTATTAATTATTTTAAATTTTTGACTAATTTGCCCCTACTTACATAAAAGGACTATATTGCCCTTACTGACTTTATTTTCTCAATCAAATTCTATATAAGCTCAAGTTCAGTCCAAAGAAAAATATTGTATTGGCTTGAGTTTGGCTCATTTAAAAACTCTTAAATGGGTTGGATTTTATTCAACTTAACTCCAACTTAGTCAAAACTTGACCCATTATTTAATTAAATTAAAATTTAGATTAAAAAACTAGGTTAGGACCTATTTTTAAGGGCCTGAATGGGGTTGAGTTTGAGTGAATGCAAATTTTTATATATCAAACCCTTGATTTACTTTATAGTCATCATATTTCATCCAGTCTGTGAACCAAATGAACCCTCAATGTATAAATTTTTTATATTAACTGGTTTTCAATGTCATATAATATGAATTCAAATTTGAAATTTCAATCATGCATATATGACATACCTAATTTTCATATAGGTATACACTAACATTCATTGCACTTCCTATATTTAGAAACAATCAAGAATTGATTTTATGGAAAAATGACTTGTTTCATTTCTCATATATCGCAAAAATATTATTTTCATTCATCATTGCTAAAACGAAACAAATTCGTTCTTGACATTTAAAAATTAAAATTATTACATCCCTGAACCCAACTTTCAATATGAATCAAACCATCTAATAAGTCAATAACAAATTTCGTGGATAGAATTGATGGATCATTTGATCAACTCCATCACATTCACATGATATTTTATTGAATCAAAAAAGGAAAAATAAAAAAGTATAACATAAAAAGGCTGTTCCTATGTCTTGGAATAGTTGGTTTGGATAAATATTTTCATGCATTGTAGTGTATATACTTGTGAGTCTAGATGTATACTATACATACAAGTTTGGTATTTAAATTTAAATTGAAATGATGGGATAGGTATTTAGACCCGTCAGTATATATAATGAGAATATAGGAAAGAGTAATCTTTCTTTTTTATGTTATAATTTTTTATTTTCCTTTTTTGGGTTCATTAATTTTCATGTGAATATCAAGTTGAGTAACTAAGTAATGTACCAATTATACTCTCGAATTTATAATGGGGTTGTAAGGTTGGATTCAGATTGAAAGTTGAGTTCAGGAATGTAATAGATTTAATTTTTAAATGTTAAGGATAAATTCGATTCGTTTTAAAAGTGAAAAATGAAAAGAATATTTTTGTGAAATGTGAGGAATGAAACTAATTGTTTTCCTAATTTTATTTTTGCCAAAATATTAGAACTTAAGTCCTGTCTTTAACGAGAGGCCAAAAGTACCAGTTAAGCCAAACCTTTCATTTTTAAAAGGAAGTAAGAATTTTGGTCAAAACGAACCGATGTCAACAGCCAAAAGCCGCGAGGGGCGTAACCGGTAAATGCTTGAAGTTTTAAGGGCATTTTCTGAACCTAGTTGTTTTATATTACAGTATTTCTCCCAGGTATCTTCTCTCATCTCTGGGCACTCAACCCACTGCTAAAAATAGGACACAAAACTTGGGATTCCTTCGAATTAAGGTTGGTAGATGATGAAGAGCTTAGTCATTTGAAAATGAACTACAGTAAATTGCTTCTCTTGGTCTTTTTATATTGCTGTTTCTTGTTCCCATGCTCTGATATTCACTCACACCATTTCCCCTACTTTCAGATAAGATAGAAACCAGTGATTTTTTATGAAGCTTTTGCCACAGGTCAAGACCCTTTCATGGAATTTTCTGAGCTCTGGACTTGATTCTCATTTTCAGCCTGAGCTTACAGCAAATGGGTTGGAGTTAGATCTATCAAAGGTGGGACTTTTTGGCTTCTCAGTCTCAAGAAACTCTTTTTGTGATATTATTTAATGCTTCTTAACTGAAATGTGTTAAATCCCGCTTGTGTTTTGGTACTTTGAGGCTGATTCTAAGCAACTTTTGAATTACCGAAGGTGTTAAATTTGTTGGAAAGTTTTCTTGATGTGGGATGAAAATTGAGTCAGCATGACTAAATTGCTCCATGTGCCAGAATTTCGAGGTTTTCTTTGCATTTTGCTGTAATTTTTAATTTAATTTTGTGCTTCAGGAATGGTTTACTTCTGTCTTTTGTAAACTGTGAAGAATCTTAGTTTGTGTTGCATTTTTTTTTTTTTTTTTGTAAAGTTGGGCAAATTTGGCTGTGAGATGTTTACTGGTTTCATGTTCGGGCGCCTTACTTTGAGTTTGAAACCTACGTTCTCCATTCTGGTTGAAAAAGTTTTAGATTTTATTTTTTCTCAGCAAACAAGAAGTTTCTTGAATGTATTCGCGCTTATCTACTTTTATTGAATTTAATCAAAATGTCATATTAATTGAGGAGGGCTTTGGTATTAAGCAGAATTTTTTCATATTTTTACCTGTTATTTCCTGAAGTAATCTGGTATTGCAGCAGCCAAATAACTTAATCGTCCTTCTCTAGATTCTCATGGTTTTGGCTAGAGAGCAGATATCCTTGAATTGAAATTTTAACTTGACAATGCTTCTGATCCTTGTAATGGAATTTGGTTTCTCATTTGCAGAGAAAGCAAATGCTCTTCTAGCAGTCATGAGAATCTTTTATAATCAGCAATCTATAATCGCTGGATAGATTGGCAAAACTAGCAGAAACTGTGTGCACAGGACTATTCAGTTACTCTGGCAATATAAAGTTAAAAGAATTAGCATTTTCAATGCAAGCGTCACAACGACCTAGAAAAGTAGGCATGCCAAATACATTCTTCCTAAATCAGCCTCTGCAGAAGGTAGAGTCCTATTTTCTGCCCCATATTCAAACTTTTGAACCCCAGTTGAGCTGTAATAACAGCAGATATGGGCCTAGCTGTCCCATTCAGATTTCTCATGACCGATATTGTACCCTGGAGTCATCGTCATTGACGGGCAATCATACTATCTACAATTCTCCTTCAACTGTGAGTTTTTCGCCGATTGGGAGCCCTGTGTCCCAGCAAGAATCTTTGCACATGACAGATCCAGTTCAGTCACCAGAAACTAATTATGGTTCTCCTTTGAGTGGGTCTTGCATAACCAATGATGTAAATGACCTTAGGCACAAGCTGAGGGAGCTAGAAAATGCAATGCTTGGACCTGACTCTGACTTTTTTGGGGCTTGTGATAATTTGTTGCCAATCAATGAAGGTGCACTTGAAAACAGTTGGAGACAAATGATCGAGGTTATACCCCGAGGAGATTTGAAGCAGATTCTTATTGCCTGTGCAAAAGCAGTAGCAGATAATGATACATTGATATCACAGTGGCTAATGTCTGAACTACGCCAGATGGTGTCAGTTTCTGGTGAACCAATCCAGCGTCTAGGAGCCTACATGTTGGAAGGACTTGTTGCAAAACTGGCTGCTTCAGGAAGTTCCATCTACAAATCTTTGAGATGCAAGGAGCCTGCAAGCTTCGAACTCTTATCTTATATGCACATTCTTTATGAAGTTTGCCCTTACTTCAAATTTGGATATATGTCAGCAAATGGTGCTATTGCTGAAGCAATGAAGGATGAAAACAGAGTTCACATCATTGATTTCCAAATTTCTCAGGGTAGTCAATGGGTGACTCTGATACAGGCTTTTGCAGCTCGGCCAGGAGGGCCACCACACATTCGCATAACTGGTATCGATGATTCCACTTCAGCTTATGCACGTGGAGGAGGATTGAGTATTGTGGGACAGAGGTTGTCTAGGCTTGCTGAGTCATTCAAAGTGCCTTTCGAATTCCATGCTGCTGCCATGTCTGGTTGTGAAGTCCAGCCTGAAGATCTAGGAATTCAACCAGGGGAAGCACTGGCAGTGAATTTTGCTTTTGTGCTGCACCACATGCCTGATGAAAGTGTCAGCACTGAAAATCCTCGGGATCGACTGCTAAGGCTGGTGAAAAGCTTGAATCCCAAGGTGGTGACTCTTGTTGAACAAGAATCAAATACAAATACTGCTGCATTTTTTCCTCGTTTCCTTGAAACCTTGGATTACTATACAGCTATGTTTGAATCCATTGACGTTACTCTTCCAAGAGATCACAAAGAGCGAATCAATGTTGAGCAGCACTGCTTGGCAAGAGATGTTGTCAACGTAATTGCCTGTGAGGGTCCTGAAAGGGTGGAAAGACATGAGGTTCTTGGGAAGTGGAAATCACGGTTCAGAATGGCTGGTTTTAGTCCATACCCCTTATGTTCCTTGGTTAATGCCACCATTAAAAAACTGCTAGAAAACTACTCGGACAAATACAGGCTAGAAGAAAGAGATGGGGCTCTTTATCTTGGTTGGATGAATAGAGATTTGGTTGCTTCTTGTGCATGGAAATGAGCTGCGTCTCCATCTGACGGGACAAGCTAGGTTGTATGGAACCTCAAGTTTTCCATCAATTTTTATTTCTCCTTTTTTGCTCGCCATCACCATCCCTTTTGAGTTTTGTGACTCATGCTTTCTGTAGAAGTTTTTCAAGCTATGAAACCTGTAAAGTCCAGCTTAGTTTGCTTTTCTTTGAGATCAATTTAACCAGATTGCATTTCTTAAACTTTGTTTTGCATTATATGCTGGCGTTTCTTTTTACATGGATTTCTTTTCTTTGGATCACTAGAAGATGAGTTTCAGTTTGTAAGTCCTGTCAAGGAACCAAAGCTTGAAGTGCTTGGTACCCAACTGAAAAACAAAGAAAAGGTGGATCGGGAAACCAATGCACAGCACGACACCAGTAATTGCTTTGAACATGAAAGATATCTAGGATGAAGAGGTGAAATGAGCAAGGAGGTCCAGTTCTTTCTTTAAAACGTAGCACTTGGATACACAACGTTTACGGTAAATTATCATCACGAGTTATTACCAAAAAAAAAAAAAAAAAAAAGTTAAAATAATGTAAAATAAAAATAATCATCATGAGCAACATGATTACCTCAAGAGATTTGACTCAGGATACAAATATTTAAAAAATATTAAGGGTATGTTTGATAACTTAATTTAATATTTAAACTTAATGAATTTAAATTTTAATATATTCAGACTGTTTGATAATAAAAAATTAAATATTTAAATTAATTAAGTGACACTAAATTTTCGAAAAAAAATTTACTTTCAAAATTAAATAATAAATTATTCACTTATCACGGAATGAAATATACACTTAAAATGTATTTAATTTAATACTTAACAATTCAAGAACTCAGATTTCAAACTTTAGTTTTATCAATCGCATCCTAAGTCTTGTTATAAGCTCTCTAGTTCCTATTTAAAAATATGAAGTCTCGTTGTAAGAACAAATACTTTGAGAACATCTTAGATGTGTTCATAGCTCCTATTTTGAATAATTTGTACAGCAGTATCTATTTATCATCAATCCTGACCAATGAAGCAGTTAAATTAGTTTTCTCAATCCAAGATATCTATTTTTATCAACCCCTTTCCACACTCCATTCTCGGAGCAGGTCATAGTAGACCTAAAAAACCCAAATTGGAGGACAAACGAGAACAAAGTGATGCAATTGCTCAGAACCAAAATAGTCACTGATGATGCTAGCTATCAAAAAGATAGTAATTGGGCAGCTCCAAATCAATTTGCACCAATCTTTACTATCAAATCCATGCCAACCGCGTTGTGTTCTCCAATTTCAGATTTTGCCTCTCCTTTCATTGTTGTTCCATTAGTACCACTTTCTGTTGCACTGTGTCCAACAGTCCTAGAAGCAGGCATATCATGATCATGCTTTCCTTCATACGTTGTGATAACAACTTTTGGATCATGGGATGACCTCTCAACATGTTTCTTGACTGTGCAGCCAGCATTTGAGCACCTGTAGTAACTCCTGAAGAGCCAAGAAAACACATTTTACAACAATAAAAACGCAAATTTGATGCACAGCAACTTTAAGCATTATTTGTCAATTAACCAAAAACATAAAGTTGCCGGGACTTCCAGAGGCATAACATCCAAATGAATGCCCACATAGGATGAAAGTTAAAACATGAATGACAGGTGAAAAAGAAAGAAAGGTGTGCAGAAATCATCACTGACCAGTCTAATACATCTCTATGTTAATTAGGATGATTGAGATCAGCAACCGTGATATAGAGTCATAGGGAGCAAACTCAGCTTGGATGCAGTGGCTTCTTGAATTTAAAGATGGAATCGGGTTTCAAAGATGGTAGGAATTGACTTTAAAATCACAAATGGAAAGTAGACTCCCAAGGAAGAGGTTATCGGGAAACCTCAAAAATCACTAGTAGTAATGGCAAGGAATCATTCCTAAGCAAATCGGTTGCGCATCAAAAGCTGGAAGCCAATTAATATGTCTGCCAAAATTACTCCTCCTACAATCAGGTCAATTTTCTTTTATGTTTTACAGTGGATGTGCACATTATATAGGCCACTAGCAGATGCAAACAATTACAAACCCTATCTTAACTTACAGTAGCACAATGGAAACAGAAAATGCACAACTGCTTGGATCTTAATAGTAGGCATTGAAAATTAAAGAGCTTAGGTTCAATCAGAGTTGAAATAAGGCATCAATATTCTATCAAAAAGTCCTCAGATAACATTTAATTAAACAAAATATAAATCAGGAGTTTTGCCATGAATAGATGCATCACAGGTGACATACACAAATAAAAGATGCAACTCCTTTATAAGACCCACAAAAGAAGCACGCCAAAACCAATTAAAGCTGGAGCAAAAAGACAACAAATTAAATACTAAATCGAAGAAATTCATTACAATAAACCAGAATTTTACCAACTTAACTATGGAGTCACTTTTATTTTAGCCAAGAGAACAGACTATCACTATTTTTGCTTATCATATTTTGTCAAACAGAAACTGAATACTGTATTACAAATGACAAGCTGCTATCTGCATTAAATGAAACTAACTGGCGTGTAAAAATAGTAGTACCTACAGCTGAAGATGGAACAGGAAAAGGAGAAGTATATTATCAAGCAAATAACTAACCTTAGCGGATTATACAGAATTAAAGTGCAACAAGAAATCACAAGTTTCCATCAACTATCATTTTCTGAACATACTAAGACATTGTATTATGAAACAACTGAATCCATCCCCTAAAATTTGTAACTTCTAGTGTAGATGCCATAGCTAACATTATATGTCCATGCAGAATACTTGTAAAAGATGCATAAAAATTCAGGAAAAAAAATCAAGGTTTCATGTCCCTTTGCTGCTTCCACCAAGGTTACTCATTCCTCTGCTCAGAACTAAGTCTCTGCAATAGGAAACAAATGTTGTATGTGTGATCTCAGAGAGAAGAAACAAAGAATGGACCACAACTCAGGCATTTACATATACAGTGTCTCCCAAACCAAGAAAGGAAAATAGATGGTTCAGCTGCAGCATATGATGCCACAAACATGGAACAAGCTCAATTGAAAAATTACAAGGTTAATAATGGAAGTTATGAAACAGCATTTCCTATTGATACTACAATTTAAAAATTTGACATAGAGCACCAATCAGAAGCACAAATGTAATGCAACTGAATATACCTAGGATTGGGGTTTCCTTTAACTAATTTCTGCCCATATTTGCGCCAGCGATAGCCATCATTTACTATGTCAACCTCACTCATCATGTGAACCACTTGCCTTGATTCACAATGAGTCTTTTTCACTTGATTGTTATGAACATCACAAGTTTCTCTCTTCCTGTGGCCAAAGAATTATTGTCAGTTATACGGTCTGAGAAAGTGCCCTAGATAAATTTAAGAGAAACCATTTTGGTTATCTTACTGTCTCTTGGAAGTGGGACTGAAGTCATTATCAATATCATCTCTTGGATTATGCAACTGTGGAACTGCCTTTCCTGTACTATTATTACTTGCTGTGGCAGCCAACTCCCTTGGAGTTTCTGCTGGGTCAATAGGTTGAGGTTTATCATTATGGGCAACAACCAGCTCATCTTCAGCTAAGAAGCCACAGGATAAATAATTAAATTCCTTACTTACCTGTCAAAAGATTCAAACATAACCAACCATATACTCTTAGTTTACCTTCTGATGTAGCTATTGCAGGCATGTCTGCTTTACTCACTTCGGAAGGAGACACAAATGCAGTACATTGGGGACTACTTTGCAATTTAGGGTGTTCATGTTTTCCAATGTACTTAATATCTGTAAGACGTCCATCGTGCAATCTCTCCACCTGCTTTTTGGCTCGACAAGTAGAATAAGTACATTTGTAATAGCTCCTTACAAAAACATTTCCTTTAACAAGCTTCTGTCCATACTTCCGCCAATTATATCCATCATCCAATGCTTTTTCACGTATTCTAGGGGAATTGCTTCCCTGTTCAGATTGTGTTGCATGAACCCCACTATCAGGGTTCCGTCTTGGCTGCAACTTATATAGAACTTTCTCTGGTTTAGCAGAATAAGTGATTTTCTCTTGATCAGATGAAGATGTGCACACACGCATATTAGTATTTTGCATATGTTGCAAAGACTTCTCAAGCACTGAAGAATCAGTTCCTCTTCCTTCACAGGGTAGTGATGCATCTTTTCCAGCATCAGTTCCTTGTTCCTGCTCTGGACCATCTGGATCCATTTTTGTAATTATAGAAACATGATTGAATTGTGACACATGGGTCCCACTCTCAGGTATCAGTTTCTCACCAGACATTGGTGTATTGCTTCCAGTATGTGGACTCAAATTCTGCTCTGAGGGACCCAACTCCTCCTTTGGCTGCACAGACACTTGATTGAACTGCGATGCCCTGTTTCCATTCTCAGGGATTAATTGCTTACTAGACACTGATGCATGAAGCTGACCATCAGAAACTAGCTCCTTTTTTGGTATAATAGAAACTTGATTGGATATTGCTACATCTTTCCCACTATCAAGTACTTCAGTTTCACCATATGCTGTTGAATGATTTCCTGCACCATGGCTCTGCCACTGATTCAATTCATCTTTCTCATTTTTCACTAAGGGAGGGACTTTATGCGCCTCTGGTTCACAACTTTCACTCGCAGAGATCTGTTTTTGCTGCAGACTTCCTGATTCAATTTTCAGTACTACACAAGAAACAACCTCACCTGAATTGGATGGTGACACAGGAACCCCATTATGAGGGCTATCCCTTGGCTGCATATTGCTTGACACTTTCTCACACTTTGTATGATCCACAATTTTTATTTCGCAATTTAGGAGGTTTAGGATATGGAATGTGAAATGCGAACTCTTTCTCCTGTGCAGTCCGACCACAAATTTCCTCTGGAGATACCCACTGACAGTAATCAATTTGGTTAGTATTTCAATTGATGAATCTTGGGTAAATGAGCCCTCTTTCAGCTGCAATTGTTCAGAGAAAACTCATTTGGCCAACCGTCCTGTAAGCTAGTGATAGGAGTCTTGACAGAATACCATTAATTCATTTGAGAAGTCCATAACCTGCAGAGTGTCCAAATGATGACGACAAGAGTCACGATGAGCAATACTGTAAAGACTACAAACTTTGGTAAATGCATGCCAGTCAAGTTACCAAATCAACAGAATTTTAAGAACCAACAGTAACAAACTCAAAGAAAGTCCAATATATTTCCACCTCGCACACAAATACACACACAGAAGTCCAAAGTCCAAGATGCTGGTTTCTAGAAAATGAAATACTTCAACACGTTGAAACCTACAAATTGTTCCAACAACTACTTACAGAAGGGGGAAAAAAGGAAGTTCTTTGTGGTATAAAGCTCTTTAAATACATTATTAAATGAACTAGTGTTAGGGAGAAAGAAGACATAAGAGATGCCTAATTTCAAGAACTTATTAATCGCCAATGCATTTTTTAATTTAGGCAATTTCATTGTGAATCTCACTCATTCTATTTTCAATGTTTATGGTTCCAACCATATTATATAAATCAAAAACATCATATCCAAACTTCAACAAACCAAAAGTCATCATTTCTCCCCATTTCTTCCAGCCTCTACGACTAGACTAACAGTTGCATCCTCTTCACTCTCCTACAAGTTAGAAAGACCAAAGTAAAAGCAAATCCAACTTTGTCAGAGACTCATTTTGGCATGAATGAGCAATGGATTTAATGCCCGTACAGAATATGTGCCCAATAATGTTAAAACTGTTGTCTGAGAAGACATAGATAATGCTGAAAAGGCTCTATACTTCCTAATCTTGAGGACTTCAACGATTATAAGTAATATCATGGTGGGTGAATGAGATTATACTCACTCCAAACAAATCAGAACCTCTTAACAATCCAATATGTCAATTATACATGTTTAAAGAGGAGATTGCGACTAATATAAGATTCAAGGCCTATAATATCAAGATATTAACATTTATCACCAATCATTAGAGATAGGCTACCGAATAACAGAACTCACTCACAAACTCCAAAGCATGTAGTCCCAAATTGGAGTTCATTCATAAAAAATTAGGTATTTGTTTTTCAAAAATTCCCAAAGAAAAAGATATCTTTTCTGAGAATCTAAAAAAAAAAAAAAAGAAAAAAAGAAAAAAAAGAAAATGAGAAACGAAACTTTTCAAGACCACTTTGACTTTTCAGTTTGGTGTTTCAAAAGCTAGCCCAATGGATTTGGGGCCTTGCACAATCCTTGAGATAATCCCAGTTTCATGGCTCACCTGCTTGCCATTTTTTATTTCATAAGTACCAACTTGCTTACAATTACTATGAGGATGTGCACAACCATGCAAAAAGGCTCCATAATCCTTTGCACGGGCCCACATTCTAGGAGACTTCCTAATTGAGTACCTGGTTGCTAAAACAGGGACTTTTTCTAAATCTATTTAACAAGACCAAGACAAGGAAGCCCAATTCCGATACATCATGGGGTCATATTCTTCGAGCTATATCAAAGGATACATTATGCGGCAAAGATCTCTTGCAATCAAGGAAACCAAAAGAAAGATGAGAAAAAACAGCAGAGAGTGATCCTTAAAGCCCAAAGGCTACCGAATCAGGTCTCCACCCTTTTTGAAGGAATGAACCACGAACACTAAAATGGACTTCCGACAGTGAAATCCACCATATCCTGCGGTTCATTGCATCCCTACCAGCCTGCTAGCCACACAAGCATGCAAGGTTCACCCCGAATTTTTTCCAATTTAGCTACATCATTCTCTACCCTTTTAAGTTCAGTGTATTGGCTTAAGATTTATCCAACAAAACAAATATAACACAAAGTCATAATTTGATTTCGATACAAGTAGGCATAGTAAGATTACATCAGCTAGATTCCATTTGGACAAAATAAGATATCTACTGGACATACATAAAGGACTGTTCTCTAAGAGTAACAAAGAAGAGCAATAGATGGAAGAATATTTTATATTTCAAACATATTTATTTGAACAACAAAGTTTACTTTCTTGAGTATCTCTTGGGTATTCCAATCATAACCTACTTTATTTCTTTACCGATTAAAAAAATGCATTTCAACTATTTATTTCCAAAATTTTGCAATTTACAGAAGCACATTAGAGACGACCCCCTTTCCCTCTATAACCACATTTAGGCTACTACCATCCAGTAAGCTGAAGCTTTACCATATGAGCTGATTATTGAAAAGACAGACATAAAGTGAAACACAAGAAAGCAAGAAGCACTACAGATGTGCGACAAATGAAACTTGAGAACCAAGGATTTAACACGTTTTGTGTTAACATCAGCAAATGAAGGATTTAACACGTTTTGTAAGGGTAGTTGTTCATACCAAAGAAGCATTTATAACTACCAACTCATATGACTTGTAGGCAGCTAGTCAATAGTTCAATTTATGAACATTATAATTCATTTGACCAAACAATAATTAACAAAAAATCACAAAATTCAAGAACTTTCGATCATTTTCTTCCCTATATGCCACAAAATTGGGAAAAATTTATCAGAAGGCTACAATTGGAGCCCTCATAACACCTGAAGAAGTCACAATTTCAGGCTACTTATTATGAAGGCTCTTTATATTGACTTCTCTACAAAATGTACTGCTATGCGCGCACAAAAATGTCTAATTTTGTAAACAAAAGCAGTGTAAATGGCCTTCACAGAAAATACCACCGAAATATTTCCTCTTTATGAATTAATTGTCTTCAAGCGCGCCCTTTTCACAATTCTCCCCTTGTATTCACTCAACTTCGGAAGAATAAACTTTCGTTTTCAAATTTCCGCAAATAAAGTTTCCTTTCTACTACGTAAAAAAAAATAAAAAAACACAAATGAAAAGAAAACTTGCCCCTTTTTCTTGTTATAATGATCCACCACTATATTTCCAGAGCATGAAACACCTTTACTTTTGAGGAAATAAAACATTCTCAAAATTCAAAGAATTAATACCAAAGCACAGACAACAAGATACACCAAACCAAAATATCTCAAAAAAGAAACAAAAAAGGAAACAAAAGAAAGATATAAACAAGAATATGAGCTAACTAAACAAGACATACAAATTTCCAACTAACAAATACTCCTACAATTAAAGCTCAAACAGGAGAACCCTAGCTCCGTTCAGCTATAATTTCAAAAAATAAAAAAGAATAATGCAAAAGCAAAAGAAAAAAACAAATAACAGTAGTGTAATTTTCCCACCTCGTCAGTAGTCGACTACTTGAGTAAACGCCGGCAGATAAACATTCAGAGGCCGCCGGTTGACGAAGGCCGGAAAGACGCCGGAAATATAACTGTAATTTAACGGTAACGATAATACTAAAAGAAAAAGGGCCAAAGGAAAGGACGAAAAACAGTCCCAGAGGAAATGAAAATGAAAAAAAAGAGGGGAAAATTAAGTTAAAATGAGGAGCTTGTTGGGGTGGTTAGTTAAAAAAATTAATTAATAAATATATAGAAATTAATAAATATATAGTAAATACTGAAAGCGGTTTTGAGCTGAGTTGACTAGACTCAGTCCAACTATCACCCCTATCTGACCTTTTGTTGCTGTCTCTGGTTCTGCTGGTCACAAAAGAGCAAGTGCAAACAAACAAATCGAATAAAGGGTTAATTGCAACATGCACCACTCAATTATCTATTATTTAAACTTGCATCCCGAACAATACTTCACTCAGTCACCTAGTATTCAAACTTGCGTCCTAAACTATCAATTTAAGACTTTGGGATTTCACGTACTCTTGCATTTGTGGTATAGTGTTCAAATCAAATGAAGATAGATGAGTTTCTCTCATTATTTTTTTAATAAAAAGACTGCAAGACCTTTATTGATATTCTCTTATATGTATCTTGATACTATGTATTTGCATTTGTTTATTGGAATTCATTATTCATCTAAGGATACTATAGGATTTAGTTCAAAATTACATTTCTAAATTTATTGGGTTTCAATTGATTTGAACAATGTTTCACAAATTAGAAGTATAAGTTACTCAAATGTTACAATTGATAATTTAAGTTGCAAATAATTAATTAGTGAGAACTATAATTAATCCTGAATAACGTCAAATATCTACTTTGATCCTTCTCTTTGGGTTTTTCCTAATTCGGCTTTCTCTTTAGAAATTGCTATTAATCTCGAGTAAAGTCAAGGGTGCAAATGATTAATTCAAGAGTGGATTTTATTTCTTTGAATACATTTTCTTTACTTTACTTTATTGTCTTAATTTCCTAGATATTTTTTATAAGAGAGTTAAGATTTTTAACCATTTTTCTTGTATAAGTTAGTGCATGTTAAGTTCGTTTGTGTGTGATAAATTTTTAAAGATTAAGAGGAGTTTTGTGCAAAGGGATATTATTTTATAAGGTGTTAAGAGATAATTAGAGATTGGTTAAATATTTTAGCATTTGGAAGACAAATAGATGAGAATTAACCTTGGAAAGCCAAGTGTCACCAAAGCCATGGAGCTTTGACTTTGACAAAGACCTTTCTTAACCTTTAATTAACAAAAAAATTGACCAAAAATCTATCATCTTTCCTTTCTTCTTGGGCAACCCTCTTGAGGAAAAAAAAGAGAGAAAAACTTCATCTTCAACCTCCAAATCTTTCTTGAATCCTTGAGTTTTCACCATAAACTTGCAATCCAAACCATAAAAAGTGACATTTAGGAAGGATTAAGAACTTTGGAGGAGAGATTTGGGAGAAAGAAGCTCTTGGTTTCCATTTCTTCTTAGGGTTTCAAGGTAACTATATCAAGAAACCATCTTCTCTTTTATTACATGCATATGAGTAGATTTAAGGCTTGATTTTGGTAGTTTTTATGAAAAAATTGATGGCTTGTGTGGTGGTTGGAAAATTCCAGCTTTGAGTGAGAAATTTCAGCTTTGATATGATGATTTGAGCTTGGCTATGATCTATCAGCCTTGCCGTGAATTTTCTAGTTTTTATATGTTATTTTGGCTTCATTATGGAAAATTTCAGCTTGTAGTTGTAAATTTCAGCTTAGGGTTATATTTTTCCAGCTTTATTAGGGTAGTTCTTGAGTTAGATAGTTGGCTATTTGGGTGGCTTTGTGACCTTAAACAAGTGTACTTTATAAGCTATAACTTGTGGTTGTGATTGAGGTTGGATTGCTATGAATATAGGTGTTGAGGTTGGAAGGGAAAGTTAAGGAAATAAGGGAAAGTGCTGCTGAAATTTTTGTTACTTCCTTTCTTGTGATATGAGTGATATTAGAGGGGTGATTTTGGGTTAGTTTGGACATAGGTTACTTATGATTGCTTGAGTCCACCTTGGTAGTGGTGTATAGGTTGAATTTTGTCCAAAAACCATGTGTAAAACAAGAGGAAAAATAATGATTTTTTCTAGCATTCTCTCTAGTTTCGTTTGCCCAACTTTAGACTCGAGATTGGTTGTTTTTTCTTCTAAAAGTCGTGCATATATCTTATGTATGTTTTGCTAAGCTTCATAAGTTATAAATATCCAATTTTCCTCTTTTGGTTTCTTACATCTTGTGAGTCTAAGTGCTTTTTATTTTACACTAACAACTCACTTGAACCAAAGCCCTAGAATGCACTTGGATATTCTTTGATTAGTTTTCAAATTTGTCTTTGAACTTCGTGTTTTGAGAGGCCAAACCTAGATAGGCATATGGCTCATAATTAAGTCTAAAGTGAGCACTTCATTAACCTAAGTTTTGAATGGTCAGACCACGACATCTTGTCTTGGTTACTTTTAGGGTTTGATGATGGGAACGAGCACAACCCAGAGTCGAATGTTTAGTGTTGTTCTACCTTAAAAGGTGAGTGTACCACTTGCATGGTGTGAGAACCCGTAACTTTTCCATTTTCTAGGTTTTATTATCTTTAATGGCATGTTTTCTGCATTTTCTTAATTAGGAAAATTTCTAAATAATTTTTGTGAGTAAATAGGATTTTTAGATGATTTTTCTAGTGTCAAATAGTTTTTTGAGAAATTAAGAGCGTATACCGGACGTGGGACCCGCTAATGCGGAAAGTTCGGAAAAATTCGGCCAACTCGGTTAAGTTTTGGATATTGGAATTAATTTACCGGGTGTTAAGAGATAATTAGAGGGTGCTATTTGGATTGGTGTGAGAGGAAACAAAAAGATAGGGATGCATTAAATAAAGTGACAAGTGTCACTTAGTGATTGGAATGGACTTGAAGACCACTATTCACCTTTTTCCATTTGACCAAATAAATCACAAAAATTACCAAAATTTCACCATTTTCTTCTTCTCTAGTGGCCGGCCCTCTCTCTCAAGAAAGAAAGAAAGAAAGTTCTCCAAGTTTGCTTCAATCTTGCTCCAATCTACCAAATCAACCATTTACTCTTGTTTTTGTTCCATAGAAACCCTTAAGGGAGTGTTTGTGAGCTGTTTTGTGGAGTTATTTGGAAAGCTAAGAGGACTAGTTGCTCTCTCTCTAGTGTTGCTAAGTTAAGTTGAGAAGGACCCCTCTCCTCCCTCTAATGATGCTTAATTCATGATTAGTGGTGGTATAAGATACAATTTTATGGATTATATCTTGATTTTTGGTTGGATTGGTGAAGTTTTATAATTATTGGAGATTTTTCTGTTTTCATATGAATATGATTATGTGGTCATGTATGATGATTGGAAATGGTATTTAATGAATCTAGAAGGTGGAAAAAGTGGTTAATTGCAAGAAATTTCTGCTTTGGAAGGAAAATTGGAAAACTAGGGTTCATGTTCCTACATTCTGCCCGGTTTTGTAGTTCATAGTTAGAGGCCGAATTGGTCTTGGGTTAAAACATGAAAGTTGTATGGAATGATATTTTAGAGGTTCCTGCAAAATTTCAAGTCAATCGGAGCAGTGTAACTTGTGAAAAGACCGAATTACCCTTGCTGCCCTGGTTTTACCCGAATTTGATAGTTGCGTCTGTAATTGGTTAATTTGGTTGGGAATGCTTCCGAATTGGTTGTTGAGGTCTTCTGATGAAATGTAACCTTGTATCTTAGATTTCTGATGGCTTTGGAATTTCTGGATTTGGACTTAGGTAGGCTGACTTATGATGTTTGAACCAGAATGCGTTCTGTGAATCTGTTTTTGCAGTCCCGGTGTAGTCTATTGCATTTTTGACCTGGTTACACTTGAAACTGGGCTTAGTGACCTTCTGTAATATTGTAGCCCTATCTCTTAGCTTCGAAACAGTGTATCTTGCACCTCCATCCGATAATCGTAGTGCCTTTGGTACCAAAACCGTAAAATGATGTCAAAAAACTATTTTTTTTGGGTTAACACTTAACTCCATTTCCGGATTTTCTGGTTTCCTCTAATCCTTATGTATGCTTATGGAGCCCTATTTTGGTGGTATTTGGAATTGGTTTATGAATTGTAATTGAGTCTTACTGTGCTTATTTGACTATTTTAGGGCTTGACTTTCATTTCCGGACTTTTCCCTCGCTTGAATTGTACTTGTACTACTTGGAGCTTACTAAACGGCTATTGAATGAACTTATGTTGTGTGTGAATTTGGGACTGGTTGAGGAAAATAATGAAGCCATGACGGCTGGAAAAGTAAGCAAATTTAGGGGAAATGCTGTCCAATTTTGTAGGCCGTTTGTTTCCTTTAAGTTTGACTTGCCTTTTGGTAGAAATGAAAGGCTTTTGGATTGTTTGAGCCTAGGTCTTCATGTTACCTTTTCGTTTCCAAAAATCATGTTTTGCACCCTTGCATTAGTAATTATTTGGCGAGGCCTACAACTGGTTGTCGAGCCTCACATGTGCATTCTGTATACTCGATTTTGAAAGTGGAACCTTCAATTGTTTTACTTTGATTATTTTAGGGTTTCTTGGTGATTAAAACTCTCTTTTGGGCAAAAAACTTTTGAGGTATCTGTACTGACACCGGTGAGTGTTCCACTACCTGCTACCCGTTATGTGAAATATCTGAATATCTGAAATACTTGATTTATGACTGTTGGAGCCAAATACTGTTTTGATAAAATGGAGGCGAGGGTATACTTTATCACACTCGTTCTCTTGTCTGTTCATATGCCAATTTTGAGTGCGTATCTGAATCTGCTATCTGTATCTGTATCTGTTCTGACGTCGTTTGGAAGCTTGTATCCAACGACCTTTCTGTGACCTCTGAGCTCAACCCCTGTGGCTAGTTATTCGAGTCAGGCCGGCAAGGGCCTAGTCGATTAGATAACGAACCACGGTAGTTTGTTTTGGGATCTTTGGGTATTGAGACCTTTGATTCCGGTATACTCGAGTATTACCAATTCTGATCTGATTGGATTTCGGGCCCGGTGAGGGTATGTGAGGTGGAAGGAATTGAAGAAAGTGGAGTCTACGGTATTGGTTACTTCTGTAACGTTGACGGAGTGTCAACTATTATTTTGATCAAGTTTCGGTGAAGCAAATGGGAATTTGGCTCCTGAGAGCCACCCGTATCCTTTCTGTCTATGGTGTTTGTTCACTTCTTTATTTGATGCACCTATGTGATTAATTGAATATGAAGTTCCATGTTTCTTATTTGCTATTATTTTGGTACCTCATTGAGCGTAAGCTCACCCCTTCCCGTTATCTTTGTTTTCCTTACAGGGAACCACTTTTGGGGCTAAGATGTTTTGACGCACGAGTCGAGCTAGTTTTATTATATCTTTGTAAAGCTCCTCGATAGTTGGAAAACCCTAAATGTATTTTGGTCTAATTATCTTCTTTTGTTCCGTAAATTACCAACGTATGTGTATAAAACTATTTACCCTGTTCATGTATCCTATTTGGATTGGAAATGTTTTCCCGAGTCATATGGCCATATTTGTACTCGTTGGGCTCCTGGCGGGGTGGTGATGTGGCAACCACTATTCATTTTTGGTGTTGATTTTCGTTTTGCTATTTGGCGACTTTGAATCGTTTGAGCGCGCTATTACATTCCTGAACGTTTTCGATTTCTTTTAACGGCTCGACTGAGACCTGGCGAGAGCTGGGCAGGCGGTCCGCCGAACCCTTTGGTTCGCCTTAGGGGAAGGTGGGGCTGTCACACATGGCTTATTGTGTAAAGTGAACTACTTGTGATTGAAATTAATTATTTATATGATTGTGACTTTGGTTTAATATTGGACTGGACGGGTGTGTACTTTATCGCACTCGATTCCACTTGACTGTTTGACTAGTCTACCATTTATTTGAAATCTGTTATTTGTGCATGAATTTGATGTCATTTGGAGCCTAATATGTGACGACCCCACCTCCCCTAGGGCGAGCCCAAGGGTTTGGTGGATTGCTTGCCCAACTCTCGTCAGGACTCACTCACTTACATTCTTGAAATAGTCTTTCACACCTCTAGATAAACATAAAAGTTCCATTCATCCAAGAATTCCAACTTAATTTACAATTCAAAAGTGAAACATAGGATTTCATTACCAAATCTCCAAAATACATTCCATCTATAAAACTACGAGTACATGAAGATTATACACACTATTACATGCTTACTTGATCCGGCCTCCACTCCTGTAAGGAAAACAAAACTAAATGAATGAACTAAAAGCCCAGTGAGGTTCCCAAACAAGCAATCGGGTAGAGAAAACATAGAAGTATTATATTTAACAATTTGTACACTTTGCATAGTGATAAACATCAAGAAACAAATATTCAATCATTGGAAGGATACGTGCTCTCTTGGAGCCATTCATTCATTTAGTCTTCGACCATTTCCTTTATTCCTCTGATATTTGAAAACATTTAAAAGTGAAAACTCTTTCAATGTTCATTTCATTCATTGCATTGCATTCACTGGTCAGTACTCCACCAGATTTCATGGTCATACTCGAGTATACCAAACATTGTCCCAGGGTCACCAGTCGCCCAACCAAGTCCGCTTCTAGCTCGAGTCGACTAGCAATGAAGGGCAAGGGTCCAGTTCAACCAAAGGCTTACATTCATATACAAGTAACATTCAATCATTTGATCATTGGAAATTTCACGTTTACTTAGGTCGAATGCGATAAAGTACACACGCACCTATAGAAAATGCATTTAGCAATCATTGAAAAGCATTTAACACTTAAACAAATATTCACAATAATTCACATAGTCATTGGAAACACAACATGCAAGGAACACTCACCACTTGACCTCACAAATTGGTCACCCTGGTTCTTCCTCTAGAACATTCTCAAGTCTGTGATCATGTAATCCATCAAGAGTCTAGTAACATAAAACCAAGATAATGAGAAAATATGAGATTCGATACTTCACTTAGCAACCACAGAAACTACAGGTTTAACCCTAATATTAGAAGACTAAAAGGGCCATGATTTTTTGTTTAAATCAAGTGAAATATTTCATGCATGCTAAGGTTAATGTATCACCAAGTATTTCAAATCAAAATATGCAAGTTTTAACCAAAGAAAGTTAGGTCTAAAACCTATAAAAGTTTTTCCAGAGTTTTCTAAGTCCCACTCAATTCATTTGACAAAATTCCTCACTTTGGTGACATTCTTTGAAAAAGTGTAACTTGGGTTCTGTAGGTCAAAATATCACAAAACTTCACCATTAGAAAATAGTCTCAAAGTGTGAGGACTCATATTTTTATTCTTCAAATAGTTATTTTTATAATTATTTACCCTAGAATTAGTTAATTATATTATCGTTGCATGAATTACTCGTAAATTTCGCCTTATCGCGCGCGAGTCGAAAGTTCGCGTATTACGCGTAGGAACAACTAAGTGGAGATTTGAAAAAGTTATACTAGACTCATAACAGTGAGTAAATATAGTGTTAAAGGAATTACATTGGAGAATTAGTGCCCCAGTACAACAAACAAGAGAGAAAAGTGGTAGTACAGGACACTATTCAAACCCTATTCATAGTTCCACAATTTCTTCAATCTTCTAGGGAAGGTTCACACAACTCAAACCACTCTCTCTTTGTCCTCTCTTTGGTCATCCGAAATAGCAAAGGAAAAGGAAGGAAGAAAGCTTCTTCATCTTGCTCCAAATCTTGTTCCATTTCCCTCACAAATCTTCACCCAAATCACATACTATTTGGAGATTAGTTCTAGCTTGGAGAAAGGCATCATCATGTGGTGTTTCTTGGAGAGTTTTTGGGTGGAAAAATTATGGTTTCTTCAAGGGTTTAAGAGGTAACCCTCCACCTTCTTCAATCTTTCTAATTTCTTCAAGAATGAAGCTTTAGTTTGCATGGGTTTACAACCCTAAGCAAGGAATAGGCTAGCGGACTTGAGGTGTTTCATTTCTTTCTTTAATCTTTAGGCTAGCTGTCTTGAGGTGGATTATAGGTAGCTGCCTTGAGGATTTGTTGCTTGGTTGATGTTGTTTATGAATTATATGAGAGAATTACGGTTAGAAAGTGGAGGGAAATCGAAACAAAAATGGAAGTGCAAGCTAGCCGAAATTTTCTGTCCATGTTGCTCTGTTTTAATTCAAAATTTTGGTGCTTGTTTGGCTGTGAAATTGATGGTTATATGTTGTATATTGTGTGTACAAAGTGTCTACCAAAAATCGTTTCAATTGGTTGCTCAAAACTAGGGTTTTCAAAAATGGAAGAAATCCGGAAAATGGTAGTCAAGGCAGCCGAATAGTAGCTCTTTGTTTGAACGTAACGCTTTGTACAAAAGTCAAAATTGAGTGCCATTTGCAGATTTGAAACTAGACATTCATAGCTTTCTAATGGTATAAAAATCACCCACTAGTTCATTTTGAATCAACCCTAGTGATTCGACAAAATTGATTGTCCTATTGTAACTGTCTGTCTGAGAGGAATGGAGAAGCTACATCTTGTGGCTTGATTTTCTCTCACTTATGAACTGATTTTGGAAATGTTTCCTTATGATGAAATGTAGAATTTTGAACCTAGTTTCCAACAACATAAACCATTCTTAATTTGAACTTGTATTGAGTGAAATGTCGCCTGATTTTGAAAGTGCAACAAAACTGGAAACTGGAAAGTTTTTCCCTTCTTGCTGGCCGAATGGTCAGGATTGTTGTGAGATGTTTTGCTTTGAAAATTTTGATGCCAATTAACCATCAATTGCTTATTAAATGTTTATAGGACCTTAGTTTCAAAAATGGATTGAATTGGGGTTGATTTCATTGTACCAAACTTTTGGAAAGAAAGAAAGAGTGAGATGGCAGATTTGCTTTGAAATGTTCACAAACTTTAGTCATTCTGTTAGCTACCTTCCCACGTGAGTTTTTGTGTGAAATTTGGTAGAGAGGTAGTCCACATATGGAAGTTTAAGTGTACCAAATTTGGTGCAATTTCAATAGCATTAGATACTCAAATAGCGACCCAAAGATGACTTTTCGAATCTGGAAATTTCTGATCAATGTGCAAAAATTCAGCTAATTTTAAACTATTGTATATTGACGCTCAAAACTCCGAATTTTGTTTCTCTTATCGTGTTTGAAACCTTGTTTAGAACTCTTATTGTGTTACAAATTTTAAAGGCTGATTCACTTTCTGTGAATTATGCCGAATTTCCAAAGATTGCTGAAAATCAAGACTGGTTCAAACCTGTCTTCTTGGAACTGAAACTTTGAGCTGAAAAATGAATGATTTCCGTTTCGAATCTTGGAAAAGTATCTGCTAGAAACTTTTAGTACTTCGAACATAGTTTCCGACAGTATAGAGTTTTCCGTTTTTAGAAGTACCAAACTCAAGATTTGATTTTCCAAAAATTGTCACACAAAACGGAAATTTTCCGATTTGTTAAGAAATGAGTTTTTGAGAACTCGTTACACTTTCTTGATATCGATAAACTGTTTTAAACTTGATTTCATGGTAGAGGCAAGTCTCTCTTGGGACTTTAAATCCTCACTTTTGAATCTCGATTTTCGAGTGATTAAGGTTTTCTTTCATGACATTGTCTTAGTATTGCAAGTTTACATTCTTCCTTGTTAGCAACGGGTTTGTAAGTAATAGTGAGTGATAGTCAATTATTATTTGCTCAAGCGCTCAAGGGGATCTTCAAAAGAATCTCGAAGCGAACACCTAAAAACTTGTTTGAGCATTTACTCACTTTTAACTTGGTGAGTGTCAAGTGCATGAATAGTTGCCAATTATATGAATTGCTTCTTATGGATTAAATGATTTATGATTGTCGAGTCGAGTGTGTACTTTATCGCACTCGTTCTCTTATAACTGATTGTATAACCGAACTGCTCATAATTGAATTGTATGCGATTGATTGAATGCCGATTGGAGTGAATCTCATCGGCCTATAATGGTATTAGTCGATTGGAGTGAATCTCATCGACTCATAACGGTAATTGGGGGACGCCTAAATCTCAATTGGCCGACCTTGCGACTCGACTCAGCAAGGGCTTGGTCGAGAAGCTTGGTGAACCATGAGATAATTGTAAGCTTGATCTATTAAGAGATCTCGCTTGGCCTACTCGAGTAGTAATGCCTTTTATAGAAGAGCGAGCCTAGGACTGGGGATTGTAACGGTGAATGGAATTGTGAAGAAAGTGGAGTTCTACGGACTTAATACCGACCCGGTTGATGGAGTGTCATCGCGGGGAAGTATTTGATCGAGCCTTGGCGAAGCAAGTGGAACCTACCTCCTGAGAGCTTCTGTATCGTCATTGAGTGTGTCTATTTTAAATTATGAATTGCTTGAATGTTATAGCTTTATTTCTTGCTTAAGTGCTATTGCTACTTAAACTATGTGTTTGCATGTTTTTCTTGGCCTCACTGAGCGTTAGCTCATCCTATTAGTTTTGTTTTCCTTAACAAGAACCGAAATGGAAAGAATTGGAGAAGCCAACTTGATGGACTTTTGATTAGGGTTTTGAATGTAATTGTTTAGACAACTTGTGAGAACCCGTACTTTTCTCATTTTCTAGGGTTTTATTTATTTAATGGCTTGTTTTCTGCATTTTCTTTAGTAGGAAAATTTTCTAGATAATTTTTATGAGTAAATATAATTTTTAGATGATTTTTCTAGTATCGAATAGGTTTTGAGAAATTAAGAGTGTATACCGGATGTAGGACCCACTAGGGCGAAAAGTTCGGAAAAATTCAGCCAACTAAGTTAAGTTTTGGATACTGGAATTAATTTACCGGGTGTTAAGAGATAATTAGAGGGTGCTATTTGGATTGGTGTGAGAGGAAACAAAAAGATAGAGATGCATTAAATATAGTGACAAGTGTCACCAAATGGTTGGAGGAACTTTAAGACCACTATTCACCTTTTTCCCATTTGACCAAATAAATCAAAAACTTACCAAAAATTCCTCATTTTTTTCTTCCTCTTGGCCGGCTACATCAAGAAAAAAAAAGGGAAAAGCTCTCCAAGTTTTGCTTTAATCTTGCTCCAATCTACTAAATCAACCATTTAATCTTGTGTTTGTTCCATAGAAACCCTCAAGTGAGTGATTGTGAGTGGTTTGGTGAAGTTGTTTGGAAAGCTAAGGTGACTAGTAGCTCTCTCTCTTGGGTTGCTAAGGTAAGTTGAGAAGGACCCCTCTCCTCCCTCTAATAATGTTAAATTCATGATTGGTGGTAGTATAAGATGCAAATTTATGGATTATATCTTGATTTGTGGTTGAATTGATGAAGTTTTGTAATTATTGGGAATTTTTCTATTTTCATATGAATATGATTATGTGGTCATGTATGATGATTGGAAATGATATTTGAGGAATCTAGAAGGTGGAAAAAGTGGTTAATTGCAAGAAATTTCTGTTTTGGAAGAAAATTGAAAAAACTAGGGTTTCATTGTTCTTCATTCTGCCTGGCACTGTAGCTCATAGTTAGAGGCCGAATTGGCCTTGGATTAAAACATGAAAGTTGTAGGGAATGGTATTTTAGAGATGCCTGCAAAATTTCAGGTCAATCGGAGTAGCGTAGCTTGAGAAACGATGGAATTACCCTTGCTGTCCTGTTTTTACCCGAATTTGATAGTTGCTTCTGTAATGGGTTATTTTGGTTAGGAATGCTTCAGAATTGGTTGTTGAGGTCTTCTGATGAAATGTAGCCCTATTTCTAAGCTTTCGGATGGCTTTGAAATTACTGGATTTGGACTTAGGTAGCTTGTTTTATGATGTTTACACCAGAATGCGTTTTGTGAATCTGTTTTTCCGATTCTGGTGTAATATCTTGCATTTTTGACCTTGTTACACTCGAAAATGGACAGAGTTGCCTTGTGGAACATTGTAGCCCTATCTCTTAGCTTTGAAACGGTGGGTCTTGTACCTTCATCCGATAATCGTAGTGCCTTTGGTGCCATTACCGTAAAATGAGGTCAAAAACTGTTTTTTCAGGGCTAAAGCTAATTCCATTTCCAGATTTTTCTGGTTTCCTCTAATGCTTGTATATGCTTATGGAACCCTATTGGGGTCGTATTTGGCATTGGTTTATGACTCGTTATCGAGTCTCATTGTACTTTTTTGCATGTTTTAGGGCGTGACGGTGGTTCACGACGTTCTTTTGACGGAAGTGCATGAAACACCATTTGCAAGTTTGGTGAGTGTACTACTCACTTGTGTGTTACTATATGGATTTGATACTTGAACTTGATGCGTTGAATGTTAAATGATTGAAGTGAGAGCGTACTTTATCACTCTCACTTATTGCTTATCATCCTATCCAATTGTATTCCCTTTAGGGTTTAAGTTTAAGGTTCACTGAATAAATTAGTCAAGATATTGCCATCCTTTCAAGAGTAAGCTCTCTTTCACATATCATATGTTGATCAAAGCAAGCAATCTTTTCGGACTTTGTCCTCATTTTTCAGACAAATGTCTCTTCTCACTCCAATTGGCCAAATTTTTCAAATCATTTTTCATTCAATCAATTGATCGGATTCATTAGGTATTGTATGGTGCCTACCCAAGAGGATTGCATTTTCATGCTAGGCCTACCCTTGGCACATAAAAGGGCTCCCCCGTAGGACATGCATACCGATTTTATAGTCTTGCTTACTAATTCTGAGTATTTTTCTTTTATTTTTTTCCCTCCCCTGCATTCATAAAAATGCTTTAATAAGGTGAAAATATTTTTCTATGTCTGCTAAAATTTGAGAACTACAAGTATTATTTGATTTTTGGGCAGATCCTACAATGAAAACATGGAAGATCCATCTGAAGGCTCTAGGCTAAAGTCTCTGAGAGATTTTGTAATTATTTTTCAAAGGAAAATTCTGTTTACTTGATTTTGTTAATACATTTTTGGCCCAAAAGAAAAAGAGACAAAAAGTGTATATGTTGAGCTCTTTAGAAGTTTTTTTCTTCTCATTTGTATTATAATTGATCAAGAAATTTTGTTTTAAACTTTTTCAGCAATAAAGTTTTAGACAATTATTGTTTTGTATATAATCATGTACATTTCATTCTTTCTTTTTTCCATTGGAGATTTCATGATGAATTTTAAGAAATAAGACTAAATTGAGATTTTTCAATTTCAAGCCTGAAAATTCACTAGATTGGTGATCCAAACTATACAATAAGAGTGCTCAGAATCAAAAAAGATCACTCAAAAGACCCAATGCGATACCTTTTTTTCCTTCACTGTACAATTCATATTTTTGCCCGCTTCTATTAACTCCATAATAAAATCAGTCACATTGATTGATAAATTGCAAATTGGAGCAATCTTTGTTTGAAAATGCCCATTGTGTCTAATCAGATTCAATCCACATCTAAGTGAAAGCAAAATGTGCCTTATTCTTGTTTCTTTTGAAAATTTGGAATGATACTTCAAGCGTTCGTTTCTCTATCTATACAGATTTTATCATTTGCTCTCCCATTTGAGCCTTTAAAAGAATAATTTCGTTTCAAATGAGAGCCTTAATGATCACTACCTTACATTGGAAAATTTTCAAATATCAAAAAGGGAATGGATTCTCAATGAGCATTTCGTTACTTTGGTTGTCATGAAACGTAAGAATGATACTTTGGCCATCGTTTCTATAATTTAAACACTATTTATCCCTTGCATCCTCATTTGAGCTAAAATGGATGGTTCTTTTCAAAGGCACCTATGATCGCACCCCACATTGGGGAAGGAGATTGGAGAATTTTGCGGGGGTTTGAGAGAAAAGAGAAAAAGCAAAAAATGTTAAAATTAAAGGAAAGAGGGAATTGCAAATTGGGGAAAATTGATTCTACCTTGGCTTCCATTTTGAAAAGGAAAAAAAAAGAAAAAGGGAGAGTATTGTCCGGCGGATCGCCTATGTGGAGTCTTCCTCAGTCAATTAATTCAGATGCAGACAAGAAATTTCACATTAATGAAAGTTTCCTTTCAGAGTTAATGTAAGGAACGGAATAAAAAAGTCAGGCTTTCTTCTTTTCCATTGGAACATTCTATCCCTAGTTATCCCTTTTAAGCCTTCAGAATAAAATGTTTCATTTGGCAACCCCTGAGAATCGCAAACCCCACACTGGGGCAAGTTTGAGTTGAAAAAAACGAAAAGTCCCAAGAAGTGAAAAGTGATAAAGCAACAAAATTAAAAGAAAGAGAAAAGAGAACCTCGATTGAGCATAAATTGGGGCAAATTTTTGAAAAAGTTCAAAAGAATGGCAAAAGGCCGAAAAAGAGAACAAAATGAAAGAGAAAAGAGCCTCAATTGAGAATAAATTGGGGCAAGTTCAGATTTAACCCTAAAATATGGTTGGCGCAATAATGCGATCTCAGATCATTTAAACCACTTTTGAAATTCTCTTTCAAACCTTAACTTTTCTAGGCACCCCACCTGACCCCATTACAAAAGCCGAAAGTCCTGACTTCTGTTCTTTGCAATATCTCTGTCAAGGAATTTTCTAATTGGCAATTGATATTCATATACTGATGCTAAGAAATTTTTTAGATGTATTTCTGAATTGATTAGCTGTGAAGTTGACACTGCTCTTCATGTGAAAACCCGCGAGGACACCTTTGAAAAAAGAAGAGAAGAAGAAAAGGAAAAATAAAAGCAAAGGAAATGAAAAAGATTTGATGGTGAAGTCCCTGTTGAGTGATGATAAAAAGTCAAACAAAATCCAAGATCTTGGAATTCAAAATAGGGGCAATTTTGGAAAAATGCGATCTTTGGTGCAATGTCCTTGAGAATTTTATTCCTTTAACTATCGCTTTCAAGCCACATTACAAGCTCATAAAGTCCATCGTTGACTTATCCTTCATGACAACTCGAAGTGAAGATTATGCTTCTGAAGAATCCATCAACCATTTGTGATCTTAAGACTATAACCTATTTCCACATGTTTAGCTATCGTTTCTGTCCACACGTTACAAGCCAAGAAAGCTTATATGTTGACTAATTTTTCTTAAAAAATAAGGGTGACAAACTCTTTGCTTTCACTAAGATGTGATATTGAATGGATTACATACAATTTGAGCACAAGAATAAGATAGATCCTAACCTCCCATTTTCCTTAGTCACCGCAAAATCAGAAATAATACCCACTTGATTGGTCCTGAAAGATGAGCTAACAAGAAGTGGTGACCCATCACCCTAAGCATTTATGCTAAAGTGAGGAAGGAATCACTTGTAATTTGGGATTATTTTGAGAAATTCATCATGAAATTTTCTGTTAGGAAGCATAGTTTCTTACTTTATTCAAAATAAATGGAGAGTCATCCAAACAAATTTTTGCAATTAAATGGTCCCACATTGAGGCAAATTTTCATTTTGAGAGATTTTACAAAATGAGCCTACACTGGGGCAAATTTTTATTGTAAGCCCACACTGGGGCAGATTTTTGATAATACATTTGAGAATTTCGAATCAATCACGCTGCTCTTTTCATGAGTAGTAGTTGCATTAATTTTCAAAATAAGAAATTTAAGTGCATATTGTACTTTGGTGATCCCCCTGTGCAGGTATTCATGGCTGAACATAATGAAGAAGCATCCAGTGATGTGGAAGGCCGATACTGAAAAAGAGAAGCAACAAGAAAGAAGGAAAAGGCCCTACACTGGAGCAAATTTTTGTTGAAAAGATTTTCTCGAAAAGATCAAAGGGAAAAAGAAAAGAAAGAAAAATCAAGAAAAATCGAAAAATCAAGGAAAAAGAAAAAGAAAAAAGAAGAAAAGTAAAAAATCAACAAATCAGAAAGATCAGGAAAAATCAAATTAAATTTCTTGTTTCTTGAAAAATCAAATTAAATTCTTGTTGGCAATGTCTCAGCGTACGCCGCGCACCCTTCTATCCCCATCTTGACAATCACATTTAATTTTTGATTAAATGAACGTCAGGACTGGTTTTATCCTGCTGACCAATGAACATTGGGGCCGGATTTTATCCCGCCAAGCTTCGACAGGACCGGATTTTATCCCGCTGACCGCTTATATTTCGTTGGGACCGGGTTTTATTCCGCCAAACCTCGGCAGGACCGGGTTTTATCCCGCTGACCGCTTATATCTCGTTGGGACCGGGTTCTATCCCGCCAAATTTAAGCAGGCTCGGGTGCAATCCCACTGACCGACCAATTCTCAAGGCAGGCTTGGGTGTTGATCCCACTGACCGACCAACCATCAAGGTAGGCTCGGGTGTAATCCCACTGACCGACCAATTCTCAAGGCAGTCTCGGGTGTTGATTCCACTGACCAATTTGCTAATTATCATGGCAGGCTCGGGTGCTATCCCACTGACCAATTGACCAGATTTCGGCAGGCTCGGGTGTTATCCCACTGACCAACCATCAAGGCAGGCTCGGCTTCAATCCCACTGACTGACCAACCATCAAGGCAGGCCCAGGTTCAATCCCACTGACCGACCAATTCTCAAGGCAGGCTCGGGTGTTATCCCACTGACCGACCAATTCTCAAGGCAGGCTCGGGTGTTGATCCCACTGACCAATTTGCTAATTATCACGGCATGCTCGGGTGTTATCCCACTGACCGACCAATTCTCAAGGCAGGCTCGGGTTCTATCCCACTGACCAACTAATTTTCATGGCAGAGTCGGTTTAATCCCACTGACCGATTCATCACACTGGGACAAATCTTCAGATAATTTTTCAAGGAAGTCTTATACAGTTTCTTCATACATACCAACATTTCATATACATTGCCATTAGCCGTTGGGTCAGTCCCACTAGTGAGCATTTCATTTTTGCATCGCCACTAGCCGTGGGTCCGTCCCACTAGTGTGCAGTTTATTTTCATTGCCATTAAACATGAGTCAGTCCCACTAGTGTACATTCTGTTTAAATTTCTGTTCGGATCAGTCCAGATTTTAAATTTCCTGTTTCGGGCCAGTCCCGATTTTAAATTTCTTGTCTCGGGTCAGTCCCATCATTTTAAATTTTTTGATTCGGGTCAATCCCGTTTTAATTTCTTGTTTAGGTCAGTCCTATTTCAAAATTTTGTAAAAGGGAGTCAGTCCCCATTCCTAAAGCGTCCATTGTTCGAGACGTTCGCAGCAGGATAACACAGATAAGTACTTTGGTGTCTACGTCTTTGTCTCGAGTTTCTTCGAAACTCAGACAAAGAGGGGCAAACTGTAGACATCAAAATTTTAGTTTTATTTATTTAGGTGATTTTTGTTTATTTTATCTTTTGTTTATTTTATCTTAGTTTCATTTTTTTTGTTAAGAAAATTGCTTTATTATTATTTAATTTATTGAAAAAATCAAAGGGACAAAACAAGATACATAAGCCTACTTTGGGGTTTGAAATTTTGGCCTTTCATATTAGGTTTAATTTTTGGGATGTCTTTAAAAAGGCAAACAGCCACAAACGGAAAAAGGGAGGAGAGAAGGGAGCTTCGTCTGGCTGGGGAGGAAAAAAAGGGTCTTCGGCTGGAGGGAAACAAAAATAGGAGTTGAGGGCCGATGAAAATAGGGGGAGGAGGTTTCTGGTCTGAAAGTTTGGTGAAGAGGAAAAGAAACAGAGGGAGAAAAACAGAGAGAGGCGGCTAGGTTTTGGGCATGAAAGCTTCGGCGAACTGGGAAAGGAAGGAAAAAGAGGAAGAGCGCGAAGGATAAAAAGGAAAAGCAGAGAAAAAAAGAGGAAACAAACAACGGAAAAAGAAAAAGAAACAGCACAAAGGGGTTTTCGTGATTATTCAAAGGGGCGGCGGACGGAGGGTTTCGTCGGTGTGGAAAAGAAAGAAACGGAAAAAAACCAGAAAAAGGGAGCAAGGCTGGGGAAAATCTAGAGAATTGGGGAGAGTTTTCGGGCAGCAGAGGAACCAAAAAAACAAGAGAGGGAAACGAAAGGCAAAGGGAAAAGACTAGGGAAGAAGAGGTCTGGGGCTAAAAAACAGAGGAAAGAAAAGGAGGGTGGCGGACAGATAGAGCTAAGGAGGAAAAATTAAGGGCGGCAAGGGTTAGAAAAATGCTTCGACTAAGAACAGAGAGCAAGGAAGATTGGAGGGAGAGTTTCGGCTGGGCAAGAAAAGGAAAAGCCGAGCGGAGGAGTTGCAATTTGCTGTCGGCTCCGGAAATTACCACCATCACCGACGAACCTTCACCGAGAGAGTAAGGTAAATCATCCCTTTCCTGCAAATTTCATGTTTTCTTCAAACTCAGACTTTTAAGGCTCTCAAAGCAAGGAATTGATTTTTATGATCTACTCGATAACCGCACACGATTTTTGAATTTACATGTTTATATGGGCATTGGATTGAAACCCCTTGTGTTGCTGTCAACTTTGGGGCCGATCGTAGTATCGATGCTTCAAAAAACTGTCGAAATTTACATGCCTGTATACTGTTTGATAAAATGCCTAAACGAAAGTCTCACTTGAAAATGATTTTTACTGGCATTGTGCGTAAGAACGAACAGTCAGGAGGTTTCATGCTTGTCCAAATAGTTAATAAACATAAGTTTGGGAAATTTTCAGAGCACGTCTGCCATGCGTTTGTTTAGCGCAACTCTCTTGTTGGTTGTTTCATGATCTTAAAAATACGTGTGCCTTATGTGTCGATTGAATTGAGTCCCTGTTGTTTTCCGCTAGTTTTGAGGCCGTCCGCGACCTCATTTGAGTAGGAACTTGTTGGAATTTTAATGCCTTTTACCTGTTTGATGAAATGCCCGACTGAGAATTCAGCTTGAAGAACGAATTAATTTCTGTTTTGTTAACATTCGGTCAGTCCAATGCTTGTCAGGGCAGAAATGAGAACTTTGAGAGATTTCAATATGCTGGTTTTTGCACCTTTTCTATTTCTTTTTCCTCTATTTCTTATCCTTGCCCTTGTATGAATTCGAGTTTTATCTGGAATTGGTGTGCAAGAAAGCATGTGCTTGTTATACTTGCTCTTTTGGGAATGGTCTGAGTTGAATTTTTGCGATGTTGTTTTGTCTGTGAAGAAAGATGAAATGGTGAATGATAATTTGCCCGTTTGGAGAAGACGATTGTTTGTGTAGTTTGTGATTTCAGTCCTGTGATTTCCCATTTCTTTGTAATTTGTCCCCCAAAGTTTTTAGAACCTCATAATTTCGACCTCAAAACCTTCATGATTCCTCCGATTAGGTCTCTATTTTGTTGTGATTGAAACTCTCAAGTTTCCCCTTTATTCTGATAGGACCCGAAAATTGGAAAAGTGAGCTTGTTTCCCCCTTTAGATTTTAATCATCTTTTTAATATGCATAAGTAGTCTTTTAGCTAGATTAATTCTTGTTTTTTTTTTAGATCATAATTGTGGCTTAATAATTTTTGTTCATTTTATCATGTTGGGTTTAGGGAAGTTGGATTGTTGGGTAAGAGGTTTGTTTGGTTGGACTTGGTAATGGACTATGGTATATTTCTTTTGGATTTATGATTTGGTGTGGAGGCTTAAAGCCCGTAACTTTGTATGAGTTGGATTGGTGAAAATGACGGGCTAGCCTACTTGTTTTTTCTTGGACTGCCGATTGGGCCAAGTGATTTTGGCCCAAACCAATAAATAAAATGGCTCAATGGCCTATTTTCTAAGAATCTGGTAATTGGATTTGCAAATCAGTCCCTATACTTTTCTTTAATTTCACTATGACCCTACTAACTTTCAATGCTTTCAATTGGGTCCCTAATTTAATTGCAAATAGGTCCCTAAAATTTATTTTCTTTTATTTTAGACCTTAGAACTTTGTTAATTTTTGCAATCAAGTCCTTTCTTGTTTTGACTTCTTAAATGTGGGTTGTTTATATAATTTAATTGATTCAATTTCACAATTCATTTTTATCTTTTATGATTATTTGTTAATTAAAGTGATGCCTTGACCTTTTCTTTGTATTTTGGAGGGTAAATAAGTGACTTCACTTCATTAGAGCCCCAACTCAAGGGAGGTACACCCTATCTCTTATTTTGACTTATTTGATCCTATGTGTACTTATGTGAAATTATGTGTGAAATTGCATGTTTCTTTTTCTTTTTGAATATTCTCATTATATTTGTTCATTTAGTTACTTCATTTGTTTTAATTTTGTATATTTATTTTAATTTAATTTGTAATTATTTGAGAGGGCAATTAAATGCCACAATTGTAATAGTTAGGTTATTATATCATTTTATTCCTTCCCCCCCTTTAGATTGTAGTAGGATTCCCTGAATGTAATAGTTAGGGCTTTATTTGCTTTGTTTGCCTTGTGTGTTTTTGCATGTCTACGTGTTATGTGTTACTCGCTTTCCTAGAATCTTGCATCTAGATATCATGCTTATGTGTTATGTGCTATATGTGATTTATGTGTTTATTTGCTTTATTATGCTTTATTTGATTTCTTAGACTGTAATAAATGCATGTTATCACACTAGTCCAATGCTAGCTGTGATTCCTTTCCCGTCACCACACTAGTCCAACGCTAGTTGTGGTTCTTTGTTCCGATTTTCCACTAGTCCAATGCTAGCGAAGATCCATAGACATGGGCTAGTTCAATGCTAGACCCTTAGGGACCTCTCTCGCTAGATCATGTTTGTATGATTACATTACACTTCATGCATATTTTTCCATTTTTTAGAATCTTTATCATTTTCACATAATATTTTCCCTAATAAAATATTCCTTACCCCTATGTATATATAACATTTAGATTTGCATCTCATTTAGGAAATTAGGGGGTAGATTAGTGCATTTTGCCTAATTAGACTATAGATAACCCCTTGAATATGGGATATGGACGAGTTTAGCTTCTCTAGCCTTAGCATGCTCGTATTCCCTCTATTAAAGGGAACATTGAAAGTCACGAACATTAGTCCCCAGTACCCGATATGATGCATTCCTTTAGGTCATGTATATTTATACAATTATTTTTATTGTTCCTTTTCTTTTCTTTCGAGTCTCATGACTTGCATTATTCGTGACCTCTCCAAAGAGTCCACATTGGGCATCACAATTAATGTGATTGGCACCAATTGAGCTTTGAAGAGAAATTTCGACCTCCCGATACCCTCTTAGGTCTAGGGTTTGCATTCATATAGTACATCCAAATGTGATAAATTTTTAGGTTAAAATAAGAAAATCTTTGACAAAATCGCGCAACTAGCCTTGGCTAGGTTGAAAGGGTGCCTTGGATTCTTATCCTTGCCTTCCCTTTCTTCAAATGTGACTCCCGAATCTTTTTCTCTAATTTTCGTAGACTTGGAGTCGTTTAAAAAGGGTTTTCTACTTTTTTCTTTAAAATTCATTTTGAGGTGACTTGGTACACCGTAACTCTATACCAAGTGGCGACTCCATTTTTCATTCAAAAACCCTTTTTAAACTATATTTTTGGGTCAAATCGTTGCATTTTCAAGTCCCATTTAGACCCATGTTTTTCATTATTTTTTAAATCAAAAATTCATTTTCCAATAAAAAATTGAATCAAAAGCCACTTTTTCTAAAACTCGTCTTTTATTTTCTTTATCAAAAAAATGGGGTGCGACAGTTGTCTTCCATTCACCAAAGTATCCATCCCATCTCTAATTATCTCTTAACACCTTGTAACATAATATTTCTTTTACCCAAAACTTCCTCTAATCCTCCAAATTTATGATACGCACCTCACTAGTCGATCACATTAGTATCATGCACTATGAGACTTAACATGCATCAAATGAAACATGCACCAAGTAAAATAAGAAAATAGGTCAAAATCATGATTCAACTAATAAAACAACCAAGAATTCAAGGCAAGTAAATAAAAATCAAAGAAAATATGTAACAAATTGTTGGGTCACAACACAACTTGCAAACATCTAAAAGTGAGCCAAAAAATGAACAAAACCTCTTTTTTCTTGGTCAAAGCTAGGATTTGAAATCTCTTGTATTAAATCTCTTTCTTTCCATAAATATGTCATGCCACAAAATGTTAGGCAATCGATTAAAAGAAACAATAAGGTAAAACAGTCCGTTATCATTCACTATATATACAAGCAAGTAAGCCAAAATGAAAGGTATGAAAATTTTGGGTTCTCACATAATATCCGGCGACCATACTGTGAATTGAGCTCAAACCTCATTAGTAGTTAATCGAATCGAGCCAGCAAGGGTTTGGTCGAGGTAGATTGACGAACCATGAGAAAACTGTTACTGATTCATTAAATACTGAATCCTTCTAATACTTGGTATACTCGAGTATTACCACCACCGTTTCTGTTTGGGATTCGGGCCCGGTAAGGGGTGGATGGAAACTGGTATAAAGTGGGGATCTACGGTCAATGTTTTTTTTTGCTTCTCTAAACGTTGACGGAGTGTCAACGAGGTTGGATCAAACTAGTGCGACTGGGGAATTTGTGACGCTTCCACTTCTTCCAAGGGCGAACCCAAGGGTATCTGAGAAACGCCTGGCCAACTCTCGCCAGAACTCGATACAAGTCAAACTCAAACTTAAAGTTACACAACCAAGAATAGAAGTCGAAATAAGGAAAAGTTTCTCCCTTAAATAAGCTTTCAAGTTTTACATCACAAGCTCTCAAAATTACATCAACCTTCCCAAAATACAACTACTGAAAGTCAACTAGTCAATTACATTCCAAAAGTCTAATCAAAACTACACAAGTTGACTTTCCCAAATTCTTCCATTCCGAGCTCCTATTAAGGAAGAACAAACTAATGGGATGAGCTAACGCTCAGTGAGGCCAAGAAAACATACAAACACATAGTTCACATAACCATGGCATTTGTGCGAGAAATAAAGTAAGTAAGTTCAAATAATTCATGAACAATAGTAACACACATTTTGTGACACCCCAATTTCTACCAAGGGCGAACTCAAGGGTATTCGCGGAATGCCTGCCTAACTCTTGTCATGACTCAAGACAATTCAATTCAAATTTAACGATACATACCAAATAATACAAGTCTAAAATGAAGAGAAGTCGCTCCCTTAACTGAATATCCAAATCTTACATCATGTTCTCGAAAGATACATCAAGTCCCAAAATACAACCATTAAAAGCCGACTAAACATTTGCAACCAAGATTCCAATCAAAAGTATAACCTAGTCGGCTTTTCCAAAATCTTCCAATCCAACTGGTTAAGGAAAACAAATCTACGGGGTGAGCGGTTGCTTGTGAGGCCAAGAAACACACATGCAAGCACGTAATCTAAGTAACAATCACAATTTAGCAAGTAAATCAGTAGTATTCAAGTAAATAACAATTCGAGTGAGAAAAGTAAACAGAAACAATTCAAGAATATAGGAGCTCTCAGGAGCTAAGTTCCACTTGTTTCGCCAATGCCCGATCAATTACCTCCCCGCGGTGACACTCCGTCAACTGAGTCGGCATTTCGTCCTTAGAAACTTCACTTCCCCGTTCCCAGTTCACCATTACATACCCTAGAGCTAGGCCCACTCTTCTTTTATATAAGGCGATACTACTCGAGTATGTCAAGCGAGATCTCTCCAATAGATCATGCTTATACACTTTTCCCATGGCTCACCAAGCTTCTCGAACAAGCCCATGCAGGCTCGAGTCGCAAGGTCGGCCGATGAGATTTAGGTGTCCTCGTTATTATCACTGAGAGTCGAGGAGATTCACTCCAATCGACTTATGCAATCATAGCATAAATAATCACCGAAACACTTCACTTAAATATTCACTTCACATAATTCATTTCAAGTAATTCACTTTAAGTAATTTAAATACACTTCACTTAAATGAGAACGAGTGTGATAAAGTACACACTCAACTCGGCATTTTCAAAATACCCAATCACTAATAACAATTAAGCACGTAACACTTATTCACACACTTGACACTCACCAATCAAAAACAAGGAAGTAGTGCTTGATTGAGGGTTTAGGCGTCCACTGTGAGATCCTCTTGAAGGTCCCCTTGAGTGCTTGAACAAATAATAATTAACTATCACACACTATCGCTTATAAGTTTCTTGTTAACAAAGAGATCGTACACTTGTACAATCTAAGAAAATGTCATGGAATAGAGCTTTACTTACTCAAAATTCAAGGTTCAAAAGTGAGGATTTATTAACACAAGAAAAACTGATTTCCTTCATGAAATCGAGTTTAAAATGATCAATCATTATCAAAGGGTAGAGAAAAGTTTCCAAAAACTCATTTTTCATCAAGTTCGAAAATTTCAATTTTAAGGAGCAATTTTTGAAAAATCATATCTTGCACTCCTTAGGTCCAAAATTGGAAAATCTTATGCCGTTGGAATCTTGTTTTAAAGAATTAAAAGTTCCTAGATGACACTTTTTCAAGATTCTAAATGAAAGACATTCAAATTTCAGCTTAAAATGGCTGATTCGTACTACAAGACAGTTTCAATCCTAGTTTTTGGCAAATTTTGGAAATCTGGCAAAATTCACAGAAAGTGAACTAGTCTCTAAAATTTGTAAATCAATTAGAATTACAACTAAGGTTTAAAACACAACAAACGGAACTGAAATTGGAGTTTTGAGCATTGATATATAGCAGCTCAAAGTTGATCGCATATTATAAACCGTTCATTCATTTTCCAGATTTGAAAGGCTATTTTTGAAGTATTATTTGGCCATTGAATTGGTATTGAAAATACCCCAAATTTGGTACACCAAATCTTCCATATATGAACTATATTTCTACCAAATTTCACGTCAAAACTCATGTGGGAAGGCAGTTAACAAAATGACTGAAGTTCGTGAAATTTTCAAAACAAATCTGTCAACTCAAGCTTCTCTTTCCTTTTCAAACACTTTGTATCATGAAATCAGTCCAATTTTTGGGTCATTTGTGAAACCAAGGTCCAAGAAACATTTCATAAGCAATTGTTAGTTGGTTGACATCAAAATCTCAAAATAAAACCTCTCACAAGCAACCAAACCAGTCAGCCAGCATGAAAAGAGGGTGTTCCAGATTTGCTGCAGTTCGGGAATTGGACTATATCTCACTCAATATAGGTTGGAATTGGGAATGGTTGATGGCGTTGGAAACTATATTCAAAAAACTATAATTCATTAGAACAACTCATTTTGAAATTCAGTTGGCAAGTGGGAGAAAACAGAGCCACAAATTGCAGCTTCTAGCTTTCCCTCGGTTTGACAATGAAACAGGACAGCAGACTTTGATCAATTACTATAGATGGCTTGGTTCGAATTAGAAGGTGCATGATACACTGTTAGAAAACTACAGATGTCTAGTTTTGAATGCCACTAATGGCACTCAATTTTGATAGACAGAAAGATATGTTTGTTCAAAGAACACTGCCAGAGGACCACTGTTACACGTTTTTCAGATTTGAAAATTTTCGAAATTTCAACTTTTACCCAACCAAATCAAGTGATTTTTGGTGGAAACTTTCCATACATCCTACAAAACATATCTACATCAGATTCAATGTCATTTGAGCATAAAAAATTTGAATCAAAGCTTCAAGAAAAACATGGCAGATCTTCGGCTTCTACCTATACAAATTTCCTTTGGTTTTTCCTTTCACTTTTCCAACAAATCTCATTTTGTTTAATACATAATTACCTCAAACAACATTCATTATCACCATATCAGTCCAATATATCCATTGTGGGATTTCATAGAGTCCACTCCAACCATTTAAATCCAAACAACAACAATAACAATGAAGCTACAAGCTTCCTAGCAAAGATCAACCCACTAGAACCAAGATTAGATGGTTGGATGATTACTACCTCTTAGATGATGAAAAGCCAGAAATTTTGGTCACCAAAAGCTCCCAGAAACTCGGCTAGAAGACCTCCTCCTCCAAGCCAAGGTGAATCTCCAAGTAGTTAGAAGTTGGATGGTGTTTTTGGGGCAAGATTGGAGCAAGAATGGTGCAAGGTGAAGTTGGGTTTTCTCCTTCTTCTTCCTTGTGTGTTTTGGCCAAGCTAAGAGTGAGGAGAGAGAGAGAAATCTGGTGAATGAAGGTTCTCTTAGAAGCTCAAAGACTTGGGGCCAAAGTTTTGTCCAAAAGTCAACTACAAATAGTGTCGCGCGCACGCGTTTTTTGTTCGTTTCCTCTCGGGTTTGCTTCACTTGTGTACTAAATCTCTAATATACTTCTTTTAACATTATAATTATTCACTCTTAGTCTAAAAATAATTTTCTAAAGTCCTTCAATTAGTCACGCGCGTGAAAACATGAACTTCCGACTCGCGCGCGATAAAGTGCAATTTTTGATAAATTCTTGTAATGATAATATAGCTAACCAATACGAGGATAATTAATCATAAAAATAACTATTTTAAGACCAACACATGAGTGCTCAAATCTCCAAGGTCACTATACTCTTAGATCGGATATTGCTTCCAAACGAGCATTCGCTAAATCTTACTAAACGAGATTCTGAAAATTAAATTTATTAACGGGACGTTTTAAAAATATATGTAAGTCATAATTCCATGTAAATGGTTCTAAAAGGGTTGAAATAAATTTATTCGGAGAAAACGGGTGAATAAATATTTAAATAAACCATTAAAATAAGATAAAAATAAGAAAATTTTTGGGTCCTCACATCCTTCCCTCCTTAAAAGGAATTTCGTCCTTGAAATTCACACTTAGGACAATATCAAACCCTTCATGGTTAAGCCTAGCAGATCAATCTTTGACTTACGTTTTCCAACCCATACTTCGCAATTTCTATTCATCCAACTAGCAATCAAACTTTGATTTTTCCCAATAGGTGTTTTAACTTCCAAGTTATAGGGCAACTTAATCGGCCTCATGTCTACCCCATATAGATAATGTTTCCACTTTTTTAATGCAAATATCATAGCCGCTAAATCCAAATCATGAGTTGGATAATTTTGCGACGCCCCCACTTCTCCCTAAGGTGAATCAAAGGGTATCTGCAGGATGCTTGCCCAACTCTCGCCAGGACTTGGTACAAATTCCGTTCAAGCTTAATACAATACTAGCTATCATGGCAAGATAAAGTAAGAAAGATAAGTCGGATTCCATAAATAACATTCAAATTTACACAACGAGTTCCAAAATATATCAATTCTCCAAAATATACAACTGCCAAAAGTCTAGTCGATTACATTTAAACCCTAATAAAAAAATACATCCTAAGGTTGTCTCCGAGTTTCGCTCTATGTCCATTCCTGTTAAGGAAAACAAATCTACGGGATGAGTAATTGCTCATGAGGCCAAGAAACACGTATGCAAGCACATTGTCCAAATAACAATCCCAATTTACAAGAAAATGATAATAATCGAGTAACTAACAATTCAAGTGAAATATAAACAGAAACAATTCAAGGATATAGGAGCTCTCAGGAGCTAAGTTTCACTCACTTTGCCAGATCTCAATCGTATACCTTCGCGTGGTGACTCTCCGTCAACCGGGTCAGTATTTCCAATCCGTAGACTCCACTTTACTTCACAAGTCCTTCCACCTTACAACCCCCCCCACCGGGCTCGAACGTCGATAAAGGCGCTACTGCACGAGTAGGCCAAACAAGATCTCTCCAATAGATCAAGCTTATTATGTTATTCTCATGGCTCACAGAGGCTCGCGACCAACCCCGTGCCGGCTCGAGTCCTAGGGTTAGCCTATGAGTTTGGGCGCCCTCCATGTAACATTTGTGAGTCGAGAAGATTCACTCCAACGACGTACGCAGCCATAGCATACCATTTCATGTCATTCAAGCATTCCATATATTCAATCATTCATTTCATTTCAATCAATTCAATCATGAGTTATTCATTTCAAATGAGAACGAGTGCAATAAAGCACACACTCGACTCCATTTTCAAAATCTCCAATCATTAATAACAGTTAAGCATGTATCAAGTTCGCATACACTTGATACTCACCAAGTAATTCAAGAAATAAAGCACACTTGAGGGTTCAGGCGTCCACCGTGGGATCCTCTCGAAGGTCCTCTTGATTGCCTGAGCAATTAATAATAACTATTACACACTATCGCTAAAAACCTTTAATTATCGAAGAAAATTGTACTGGTGTACAATCTAAGAAGATATCACGAAAATGAACCTTAATTACTCGCAAATCGAGGCTCAAAAGTGGAATTTTAAAACACAAGAGAAATTTGATTTTCATATTTGAAGTCAAGTTTAAAATGGTCAAGTGGTATCGAAGGGATATGAAGAGTTCTAAAAGCACAATTTCCTTTAAGTTTGGAAATTTCAGATTTGACAAGCAATCTTTGAAAAATCACATCTCACTCTATGAAGGTCTAAAATTAGAAAACTTGGTACCGTTGGAAACTACTTCCAAAGTACTAAAAGTTCCTAGAAGACACTTTTCCATGATTCAAAATGGATGACATTCAAAATCCGGCTCAAAGTTGCTGTTTTGGAATATCAAGACAGTTTCGAGGTTGGTTTTTGGCCAATTTTGGAAATTCAGAAAAATTCATAGAATGCGAACTAGCCTCTGAAATTTGGAACTCAATTAGAGTTACAATCAAAATTTAAAATGCAACAAGTGGAACAAGAATCGGAGTTTTGAGCGCCAAGATATATCAGCTCAAAGTTGCTGAAAATTTCTTAGTGCGGAAGGATTTTCCAGATTTAAAACATGAACTTTGAGACTTTGGTTGGGAATCAAAATGGACTTGGAATGGTACCAAATTTGGTAGTTTTACCCTACCATATAAGGGCTATTACTCTGTCAAATTTCATATAAAAATTCATACGTAAAGTCAGTTAACAAAGCCACTAAAGTTCCAGGAATTTCGAAGGCAAATCTGCCTTGTACTTCTGTTTTCCCTTTTCTAACTTTTGGGTCAATGAAATTATCTGAAACATGGTTCAATTATGAATAAAAGGTCTAATAAACATCCAAGATACATTTGGTAGGTGGTTAACATCAAGAATTTCAAAATAACAAGTCCCAATCCAAATTAAGGCATTCAACTAACCAAAAGAGGGTTTTCCATCACTGAGATAGTTTTGAAATTCGGCCACAACTCACTCAATTCAACTTGGAATTGAGAGTGGTTGGTGGCATTGGAAACTATATTCATAAATCTACAATTTCACAGGAGGAATCATTTTAAAATTCTGTCCATAACTAGCTCATTTTTATGCAATAATTTGCAGCTCATAACATATTTTCTAACACAGCTGAGAAACAGGGCAGGTGCCTTTGAAAGGATGGTATGGTTCACTCAAGTTGAATCAAGGGATACATTTTATACCGTTAGAAAACTAGAAGTGTGTATTTTCTAATGCCACAAACGGCATTTGATTTTGACTTCGGAGCAAAGAGTTATAGCCGTTTGAAATTCGCTGCCAGAGCAACTTTGGACACGTTTCCAGCCACGAAAAATTTTCGAAATCCAAACATTTACCCAACCAAATCAAGTGATTGTTGCTGGAAACTTTCCACACAACCTATACAACATATCTACATCAAAATCAAGTGAATTAAACCACAAATATTTGCACCAAGAGGCACGGCAAAAGCAGGGCAGAACCGGCCCCTTCTTTCCTTTTGTTTCCTTTGAGTTTTCTTTCCACCTTTCAACTTATAATCACTAGTTTAATCACTAAATCAACATAAACAACACCCAATATCATCACATCAATTTATCAAGTCCATTGTGGGATTTCATAGAGCCCACTCACATGATTTCCAACAATATAGAGGTACCCACATGAAGCTATATGTTTCCAAGTGCAATTTAACTTACAAAAGTTAAGATTTAAGGGTTGGATCTTCATTACTTCCCAGATAATATTAAACCAGAAATTTTCAGCCCTTTTTTGCTCCAAAAAAACCATGAGAATGAAGCTCCTTTCCTAGCCCAAGATGATTTCCAAGTTATTTGCAAGGTGTGGTAGAAATTTGAAGTGAAATAAGCAAGAGATGAAGCAAGATGATGAAGAGCTTTGGTCCTCTTCCTCCTATGGTGTTTCAGCCAGCAAGAGCAAAGGGAGAGAGAGTGTTTTGCTGATGGTGAAGCTTCCTTGAGAAGCTTAAGTGTTTGTGGCCGAAATTTCTCCAAAAAGTTAACTAAGAATAGTGTGCGTACGCGCACGTTTCGTGCTCGTTTTCTCTGGATTTGTTTTACTTGTGCACTAAACCTCTAATACACTTCCATTGATACAATTATTATTCACTCTTAATAGTCTAATAGTAAAGGTCTAAAGTCCCTCGATTAATCCCGCGTGCGAAAACGCGTACTTCCAATTTGTGCGCGATAGAGCAAAATTTCTAAGGAATTCTTGTAACGATAGTATTACTAACTAATATTTGAGTATTTAAACATAAAAATAACTATTTTAAAACTAATATATGAGTCTTCAATCTCCAAGGTCACTGTACCCTCAAATCGATTATTGCCTCTAAATGCGTATTCACTATTCTCACTAAACGGGATTCCAAAAATTAAAATTTTGAAACAAGTCATTTTAAAAATGTATGTAAGTCATAGTTCCATGTAATCGGGTCTAAAAAAGTTGGAATAAAATATTCGGAGCAAACGGACAATTAAATATTTAAATAAGCTAGTAATAAGAATTTAAAATAAGAAATTTTTGTGAGTCCTCACATTCTCTCCCCCTTAAGAAAATTTCGTTCTCGAAATTATATCTCGATCTGTGAACAGGTCTGGATATTTCTCTCTAATTGCTTGTTCAACTTTCCAAGTTGCTTCTTCTAGCTCATAGTGCCTCCAGAGAACTTTCACTAATGGAATTCGCTTGTTCCTCAATTCTTTCACTTTACGATCTAGAAGCTTTACCGGTTTCTCCTCATAAGTTAGTGTCTCATCAATTTCTATACTTTCCAGTTACAAGATATGAGAAGGGCCTGGATGATACTTCTTAAGTATAGAAAAGTGGAAAACATTATGAATCCGAGACAGACTCGGTAGCAGTTCCAACTTATACGCTACATTTCCCACGCGTTGGATAACTTTATAAGGTCCTACAAACCTTGGTTATAACTTCTTTCCTTTTCCAGACATTAAACTTGTCTTCAGAGGTGTAATCTTAAGAAATACTTGATCTCCAACCGCAAATTCTAAGTCCTTTCTTCGGTTATCTGCATAACTCTTCTGATGACTTTGTGCGGTCTGAATCCTCTGGCATACTAACTTTACTTTTTCATTAGCCTCCTCAATCAAAGGCACTGTAGTCGAGTCTAAGATTTTGCGTTCACCTACTTCCTCCCAACAAATTGGAGATCTACACTTCCGACATAAAGTGCTTCATACGGGACCATTTGAATAGAAGAGTGGAAGCTATTGTTATAAGCAAATTCCACCAATATTAAATACTTACTCCAACTCTCCCCGAAATCCAAAACACAAGTTCTTAACACATCCTCAAGAGTTTGAATTGTCCTCTCAGACTGTCCATCGGTCTGGGGATGGTATGTAGTACTGAAATTCAATTTAGTCCCCAACACTTCTTGCATATTTTACCAAAATCTTGAAACAAATCTAGGGTTTCTATCAGACACAATACTTACAGGTATCCCGTGTAAGCTGATAATCTCATCCAAATACAACTTAGCCAATTTCTTCAATGGGTACTTCATATTAATCGGCAGAAAATGAGCCGATTTGGTCAATCTATCTACTATTATCCAAATGGCACCATAACCTCTTTGTATTCTCGGTAATCTTGACACAAAATTCATGGTGATATTTTCCCATTTTCACTTGGGTATCTCCAAAGGTTGTAGAAGTCCTGATAGTTTCTGATGTTCAGCTTTAACCTATTGATAGACTAAACAGGTCTAGACAAATTGGGCAATCTTCTTTTTCATACTCTCCCACCAATACAAACTTTTCAAGTTTTGGTACATTTTATTCCCTTCAGGGTGTATCGTAAACTTCGATCGGTGTATCTCTTCCAAAATTTCCTTCTTAAATTCTTCATCATTTGGCACTACTATCCGATTTCGAAATTTCAGTATGCCATTCAATCCCAAGTTAAAATCCAACTTTTCTCCCTTTTTGACTTTCTCCACCCACTGTTGTATTTCAGGGTCCTTTTCCTGAGCTTCTTTAATACGTTCCAACAAAGTGGAATTCACTACAATATTCTCAAGAATTACTTTCCTTGGCTCAAGTCTAGGATTCCAATAACTAACTTCTTCTAACAAGTGTAATTCCTTAATCATCAACTGGACACTTGCACTTGACAACTTAAAGCATCGGCCACTACATTGGCTTTCCCTGGATGATACTTTATCGTCCAATCATAATCTTCCAAAAATTTCATCCATCTATATTGCCTCAAATTCACCTCCTTTTGAGAGAACAAATATTTAAGACTTTTGTGATCAGTAAAAACCTTAAATGTTACTCCATACAGGTAATGCCTCCATTTCTTTAAAGTGAACACTACCGCCGTTAATTCTAAATCATGAGTCGGGTAATATCCTTCATGCGGTTTCAACTTCCTAGATGCATACGCTATCACTTTGTCATTTTGCATTAAAACACATCCCAATCCTTCCTTGGAAGCATCTGTGTAGACCACAAAACTATCCTTTCCATTTGGTAGAGCTAATACAGGTGCTCTTGTCAAACGTCTCTTTAACTCTTGAAAACTCTCTTCACACTTAGCACTCCATATAAACATTCCGCTTTTCTTGGTCAACTCAGTCATGGGTCCAGTAATTCTAGAAAAATCCTTAATGAATCTCCGGTAATACCCTACTAACCCTATAAAACTTCGAACCTCAGTAGGGTTTTTAGGTCGTTTCCACTTCGAAACAACTTCAGTTTTGGCTGGATCCACTTTTATCCCAATCTAAAAAATTATGTGACCCAAGAATGTCACTTCTTTCAACCAAAATTTACACTTGTTAAACTTAGCATACAATTGGTGTTCCCCCAGGGTTTGCAAAACAATTCCTAGATGCTTCTCGTGATCCTCCACATTTTTAGAGTACACCAAAATATCATCAATAAAGACCACCACAAATTGGTCCAGATAAGGCTTAAAGACCCTGTGCATCAAATCCATAAAAACAGCAGGTGCATTAGTCAGTCCAAATGGCATCACTACAAACTCAAAGTATCCATACCTCGAGTTAAAAGCAGTTTTGGATATATCTTTCTCCAAAATCCTCAATTGATAATAACCCTGTCTCAAATCCAACTTCGAGAATACTACCGCCCCTTGTAATTGATCAAATAATTCATCAACGTGGGGCAATGGGTACTTATTCTTAATAGTGACATCATTCAAGTTTCGGTAATCTATGCACAATCTTAAACTCCCATATTTCTTCTTAATAGATAAGACTGAGGCTCCCCATGGTGAGTCAGTCATTTTTATAAAATTTCGTTCCATCAAGTCATGCAATTGCAACTTCAATTCTTTCAGCTTAGCTGGAATCATTCTCTATGGCGTCTTAGAGATAGGTGCTACTCCTAGAGTCACATCAATCTTAAAAACTATTTCCCTTTCCGGGGGTAAAGACTCCAACTCTTCAGGAAAAATATCTGGGTACTCTTTTACCATAGGCATGTCCTCCAATCTCATTTTATCACCTGGAGTATTAATAAGAAAAGCCAAATATCCCTGAGTTCCCTTACTTAACATTTTTCTAACTCGGATCCCTGAAATAAGTGCAGATGAAGCTAATCTGCCCCTTACATCCAATTTCAAAGTCGCCTCTCCCGGAATGCACAATTCTACCATTTTCATCTTACAATTCAGTTGGGCATTGTAACGGGCTAACCAGTCCATTCTTAGGATCACATTGTATCCCTTAATCGCTAAGCCTATCAAATCAGCTAGTAGTTTCCTTTCTCCAACCCAAACCTCACAATCTCTGTATACCAAGTTAGCGATTAGACTTTGATCCCCAGTAGGCATCCTAACCTCCAAGTCATAAGGTAATTTAATTGGTTTCAAGTCTATTTCACTTATGAAATTAGGATTTACAAAAGAATGCGCTGCACGCGGATCAATTAAAATCTTAGCTAAACGGTGAAAAACATGAATCGTACCTTCAACCACCTCAGTCGCATCAGGTATCTGTTGATGATCCAGTGCATAAACCCTAACTGATACCTTAGGTCGACTTCCCCCAGCACTGGTCTGTTTAGAGGTTGACTTTTCGGGTCTTTAGGTGCTACCTCCCACCTTCAACTTATTTGGACAAGTCGCGAGCTGGTGCTCGGTACTATCACAAACCAAACACTTCGCAGAGTTTCTCCAACAGTCGTTCTCAGAGTGATTGGGTTTATGTAAGGTCTGGTGCAACCCAATGAGTACAAACAATATCACAATGATGCACAAAAATATATCAAATTTAAGCACAATAAAGAAAACTTAATTAAAGAGAAAAGATAAGAAATGCAAACCAAATATCAATCCAATAGCCTATTCAACAGATGGCGATGCTAACCAAGATGTACAAGTGAAAGCTCACTTCTTCCTCACCCCAAACACTCTTTGGTTGAGCCAAGGAGTTTTACAACTATTCTAGTTAACCCTCAACAACCTACACTTGAAAGAACACTCACCCAATTAAGAACTATTTTATACAAATGAGGCAACCTTCACAAAGGTTTTACCACTTCAAGTGATAGGTTCACCTTCACCAAGGTTTTACTCCTCCTAGAGAGTAACTTTCACTTGAGCAACCTCACAATCCAACTTTCCCAACCCCTTATACAACCAACAAAGAATCTTTCTACTCAAAAATCTCACTTGTAAGCTTGTATTTTGTGTTGGCAAAAGTCCCTTGTCTTCTTGTGCTTTGGGGTTTTTATAGAAGGTGAGAAATAGCTCCAAAAGTCTCTCCAACGGTCAAATATTAAATGCTGTCAAAACTAGCCATTGGCCTGTCGGACATCCGAACCACCTGTCAGACGTCCGAACCCTGCGTCCAAACCACCTGTCGGACGTCCGAACCCTGCGTCTGAACCCTGCGTCCAAACCACCTGTCGGACGTCCGAACCCTGCGTCCGAACGTCGTCAGAGAGTCATCAAATCTTTGTGAAATTTCTCGGACGTCCGATGCGATCGATGTGCGTCTGAGGCGTACGTCCGATCCTTCCGGACGTCCGATGATTCCTCACGAGCGTCCGACAGAGTTTCCTTCTTGATGTTCTTCATCTTTTCGGACGTCCGATAGCTTCCTTTCGGACGTCCGACTTGTGCCACAAGAATCTGTTCTAACAAATTACTCACATAAAAATATTAGCCCAAATCTATATTTTGGTTTGTTAATCATCAAAACCAAGGATTGATCGATCAAGGTCAACAATCTCCCCCTTTTTGATGATGACAAACAAAATGAAGATTTCTTTTATCAAATAAGTTCAAATAAAGCTCCCCCTTAGAAAGTGCCAACATACAAAGAAATTTCAATAAATCCTACTCCCCCTTTTGGCATCAATAAAAAAAAAAAATAAACTCCCCCTTTATTTTTCAAATCAAGACCATATTGAATATCAAAATTTTCAATTGTACTTACAACCATATAGCACTTCTTGGATCAAATCTTCATGATGTACCTAAATATGAGAAATTTCATTTGGTACCCTTTCTTTATAGGGTCCTTGGGAGTTAATACGACATGATCTAGCAATCCACATGGATTTCATGCCTTTTCTCATATTTTTCTTTACATAGCAATCATTTTGCATATGTCCAAATTTGCAACAAAAGTGACACATGATAGAAGTATTTTGCACATAGGTGGATTTAATGCAACTAATTTTCTTACTTCTTATCATAGCAAACTTATTTGTGCCTTGAAAAGATTTGCTTTCTTTTGTTTGAGAAAACTTTTGTTTTTCATTTTGGAGAAACTCGTTCAAGTCATTAATTCTTTTCTTTAACAAATTTTGTTCCTCCAACATTTTTTCATAAAACTTTGTTTTCTCTTCCAACTTCCTTTTCAAATTATTTTTGCAATCAAAAACACTTTTTTGATTTTTTAAATCATCATTTTCCATTCTCAAACATTTGTTTTCTTGAAAAAGTTTGGAGTTTTCTTCCAACAAATCATTTATTTTTGTTTTCAAATCTTTATTTTTAGCATAAGATTTTCTCAAACTTTTATGCATTTTAATCATAAGAATTTTCACATCATCATCTTCATTATCTTCATCACAAGAAGAGTGATAAGAACTTACCTCATCTTCTCCAACAACCATTAGTGCCATTTGGGCCAACTCTTCTTTTTCTCTTTTTGAATTGCATTCATCCCATGTAATTTTGCAATCTTCTCTTGAACATCTTTTGTTGAAGATTTTCTTGAAACTTTTGATGTGAGGAGTTATATCATTGTCCACTTCCATGATTTCCTTACCCATGAAAGATGGGTTATCCCCCACTTGAAATGCTTTAAAAGCTATGCCTCTCTTATACATTCTTGCATTTTCTTCCTCTTGCACTTTGAATTTCAACTTTAATTCATAAGAGGTTAGAGAATTCACAAGAGATTCAATGGACATAGAATTTAAATCCTTTGCCTCTTCTATAGCATTTATTTTGTTTTCCCATTCTTTTGGCAAGGCATTCAAAATCTTTCTATTTTTCTCACCCAAAAAATATTCTTTTCCAAGCAATTTAAGATCTTCAATAATGTCACAAAATCTACTACACATCTTATCAACATTTTCAAGAGGATGCATTTTGAAAAATTCATATTGAGAAACAAGCAAAGATTTCTTTTGTTCTTTAATATCTTGGTTACCTTCATGAAATACACACAATTTATCCTAAATATCTTTAGCTGATTTACAACCTTTAATCCTATTAGATTCATTTACATCTAATGCATTGTACAATATACACATGGCCTTGGCATTCAAAGAAAGGTATCTCTTGTCTTTTTCATTCAATTCTTGTCTAGTCTTTAATCTACTCAAATTGGTGGTAGAGTCAACTATTCTAGCTTCATAAGGACATCTTCTACCACATACCATAATTCAATATAAACGGATTGTAAGAAAATCATCATTCTTTGTTTCCACATGCTAAAATGAGAACCATTAAACATAGGTGGTCTATCAATAGATTGCCCTTCTAAAAAAGAAACTTTTATGGTTGTCATGATCTTTACTCTAAGCGGTTAAGCTTGATCAAAAGAGACCAAGCTCTGATAGACCACCAAGCTCTGATAAGCGGTTAAGCTCTGATACCAATTGTAAGTCCCAAAGACAACCAAGAGGGGGGGTGAATTGGGTTGATTAAAATCTTAACCAAATTTATGCACTTTTTCTTTAATAAAAATTTACCTTCTTTTCTAGTAATGATCAACCAAGTAGATTAGAAGACAAGAGCAATATTGATCAGAAAAACAAGTATAGATAAGCAATGAGAATTTTATTAAACAGAAAAGTAAGATAGGGAATCAAACCAAGTGTCTACCAAGCTATCCTCAAACTTGAAGACCAATCACTAGGTTGAGCAACTTCTCTTTGATGAAAGAAGATCAACTAGATGTACAATGGAGGGAGCACTTCCTCCTTGCCCTAAGCCTCACTTAGTCAAGCTAAGAAGTTTTACAACCACTTAGAAAACCCTCAACAAAGCTACACTAAAGATCCTTTCAACCACAAAAGAAATGCTCACAAGAAGTTCACACCACTTTCAAACAAATCTCGCTTTGAAGACTATTTTCTTGCTAAAATATCTCTTGAGATTTTGCAAACAAAGTGTGCAAAAGTTCTTTGACAAGCAGTAAGATGAGTAGATGACATGTTCTTTTTGAAGAAATCCTGCTTTCTTGCTTTCAAGGTTTCATCCAATTTGTCCATTCTTTTCTTCAAATCACCATGTCTTTCCTTCAGCATTTCACAAATATTTGTCTTTCTAACAAGCTCATTTTGAACATCACATCTGGCTCTTACAAGACATTCATTGTCAGTCTTAAGTTGTTTGTTTTGTTGAAAAAGACTTGTGTTTTCTTGAATAAGAAAGGCAATTTTCTGTTTTAACAGCTTGTTTTTATCATAAGATTCCTTCAAGGCATTATGCATTTTTTCAACAAAGGATTCAAGATCCTCATCTTCATCATCATCACTTTCAGATTGAGAGTGTGTGGAAGTTACCTCATTATTTTCAATAGCCATGAAGGCCATTTGAGCTGATTCTTCTTCTTCTTCAACTTCCCCTTCGGAGTTGCATTCATTCCAAGTAATCTGAAAGTTGTTGAATCTTGGCTTTCAATCAGCTTTTCCATCTTTCATCTTCTTCATGGGGCATTCGTTTGCATAGTGTCCAATCTGTCCACATTCGAAGCATTTGTCCAACTGTTTCTTGTTGAACTCTTGTTTTCCTTTGTACTTTGCGATAGATGGCTAATTCTGGAATTGATTGCTAGATCCTCCCCTTCTAAACTTTCTTTTATTCAAGATTCTCTTGAAGCCTCTGGTGATGAGAGCAAGATCATTATCATCACCATCCGAGTCTTCATCATCCAAGTGAGTTGTATCATCTTCACCTTGAGTAGTCTTTAGAGCAATGTTTCTCTTTGCTCTAGCATCCTCTTCCTCCTGCACTTTAGATTTCAGTTTCAACTCATAAGAGGTTAGTGAGTTAATGATAGATTCAATAGGCACAGAACTTAAATCCTTAGCCTCCTCTATTGCAGTCACTTTATTTTCCCATTCTTTGCCCAACGCATTGAGAATTTTCCCGTTCTTCTCTCCCAAGGTGTACTCTTTGCCCAACACCTCGATATCTTTGATCAAGTCAGTGAACCTGCAATACATTTTGTCAATATCCTCAAGAGGTTCAATTTTAAATGATTCATATTTTGTGACCAAGATAGCCTTTTTCTGTTCTTTCATGTTGTCACCACCCTCATGGATTTCTCTTAGTTTATCCCACATTTCTTTGGCCGATTTACAGCCTTTTACTCTAATTGATTCATTTGAATCTAGGGCACTATAAAGAACATTCATGGCCTTGGCATTCAATGTGAGGTTAGTCCTATCTTGAGCATTCATTTCAGCTCTCGTTTTTGGCCGAAGCAACCCTGTATCTGCATCAAGAAAGTTAGGTTCATGCGGTCCTTCACTCACAATAAACCATAGTTCAATATCAATAGATTGCAAAAAGATAATCATCCGTTCTTTCCAGCAAACATAGTTGGAACCACTGAACATGGGAGGCCTAGTAACAGATTGCCCCTCAACAAACATAGCATGACTGGTTGTCATCTTTACTCCAAGCCGTTAGAGCTTAATCTCAAGGAGACCAAGCTCTGATACCAATTGTAAGGCCTGGTGCAACCCAATGAGTACAAACAATATCACAATGATGCACAAAAATATATCAAATTTAAGCACAATAAAGAAAACTTAATTAAAGAGAAAAGATAAGAAATGCAAACCAAATATCAATCCAATAGCCTCTTCAATAGATGGCGATGCTAACCAAGATGTACAAGTGAAGGCTCACTCCTTCCTCACCCCAAACACTCTTTGATTGAGCCAAGGAGTTTTACAACTATTCTAGTTAACCCTCAACAACCTACACTTGAAAGAACACTCACCCAATTAAGAACTATTTTATACAAATGAGACAACCTTCACCAAGGTTTTACCACTTCAAGTGATAGGTTCACCTTCACCAAGGTTTTACTCCTCCTAGAGAGTAACCTTCACTTGAGCAACCTCACAACCCAACTTTCCCAACCCCTTATACAACCAACAAAGAATCTTTCTACTCAAAAATCTCACTTGTAAGCTTGTATTTTGTGTTGGCAAAAGTCCCTTGTCTTCTTGTGCTTTGGGGTTTTTATAGAAGGTGAGAAATGGCTTCAAAAGGCTCTCCAACGGTCAAATATTAAATGCTGTCAAAACTAGCCGTTGGCCTGTCGGACGTCCGAACCACCTGTCAGACGTCCGAACCCTGCGTCCAAACCACCTGTCGGACGTCCGAACCCTGCGTCCGAACGTCGTCAGAGAGTCATCAAATCTTTGTGAAATTTCTCGGATGTCCGATGCGATCGATGTGCGTCCGAGGCGTGCGTCCGATCCTTCCGGACGTCCGATGCTTCCTCACGAGCGTCCGACAGAGTTTCCTTCTTGATGTTCTTCATCCTTTCGGACGTCCGATAGCTTCCTTTCGGACGTCCGACTTGTGCCACAAGAATCTGTTCTAACAAATTGCTCACATAAAAACATTAGCCCAAATCTACATTTTGGTTTGTTAATCATCAAAACCAAGGATTGATCGACCAAGGTCAACAGTTTACCACAGTACCCACAAGTAACTTGAGGGGTCACTGTCGAACCACTAGAAGGTGCTCCCCTAACTTGAACCTGTCCACTACGACCTCTCTTGGATAAAGCTCCCCTTGAAGTCCCAGCAGTCCTTATTCCCCCCATTCCTCTTCCCATTTTGGAAGGCTGTGTATTCTTACTAGCCTGTCCAGGAGTATGACTAGAAAAGTTCCTTTTTCTATTATGGAAGTCTCTAACTTGTATTCTTGTACTCTCAACCCTTTGTGCCTTTTCTAAAGTCTCAGTAAATGTAGAGATTTGGGCTACGGGCAAGCCCTCATGGATTTCTACATTAAGCCCTTGTACAAACCGTCTTATATTTTTTCGTTCGTTGATCACTAGTTCAGGGGTGTACTTAGAAAGTTTAGTAAATTTCCCTTCATACTCCGCTACACTAAAGGTCCCTTGTTTTAACTTGATGAATTTATCCTCCCCCTTCTCTTGGATTAAGGGCGGAAGAAACTTTTCATTAAATTTCCTCGTGAAATTCTCCCAAGTTCAAGAGATGTGGGCTCTCTCCCACTTTCCCCTTATCATGTCCCACCAAGCACGAGCCACTCTCTCAAATTAGAAAGTAGCAAAGTTCACTCGCCTATCTTCGGCATATTCTAAGGCAGCGAATATGTTAGTCATCCTCTCTAACCAATTCTCTGCTACCTCAGGGTCAGGTTCACCAGTGAACTTAGGCAAGTTAAATTTCAGGAACCTTTTCAAGGCTCTATCTTTCCCCCTATCCTGTCCCCCAGTTTGATTAAGTCGTCCAGAACTTTGCCTTTCAGCTAAACGTTCAAGGATATCAGTCACCTTATTAATGGCAGTAGCCACTTGATTTTCCTCTACATTTTCTTGTCCATGGGTCGGTCCAGTTGCCGATCCCTGGTCATCCCCATGAGGTTGGGCTTGTCTAGTTCCTCGCCCACAGTCTCGACCACTCCTTCGTCCTTCCATTATCCTAGTTGTGCCTAGTGTAGGAAATAAATCAATTACGTGGGAAAAAGTTGAAAGCAAGAACCAATCATAAAAAACATTAGAAATAACAATAATTTACATTCATTATCATGTCAAGATCTATACAATTAGCAAGTCATGGAGGAGTATAAAAATATACCACACAAGTGCCACAAAAGTACTTTTAGTCATATATGACTAAAGTAAAGTCAAGTGCCTTAAAAATAGGCCACACAGTCATACAAAAATACAATAGCCTTGGCACTAGCATCACTCCAGCTAATTCTAACTATATCAGTCAAAAGGGTCAATCACTTTAGATCTAGTCCACAGTAGGGTTACCAGGTAGAATCTCCTCCTCAGGATCCTCATCTGGATCCTCCTCCTGATCTGAACTCTGTATAATGTCCATCACCTCATCGACCAACCTACCAGTGTCTCCTAGGATCCCAGAGGCCCGATCTCGGACCTCTTCACCTAATCTAGTAAGTCGAGCCCTAACCCTCTGGAGCTCCTTGCGAGTGACCTCAGCAGTTCCTTGCGAGTGACCTCAGCAGTAGCCACCTCCCCAGCTAGTACCTCCTCAATCTCAGCAATCCTCTCACCCTGAGCAATAACCAACTGTGACGCCCTCACTTCTCCCTAAGGCGAACCAAAGGGTATCTGCAGGACGCCTGCCTAACTCTCGCCAGGACTCGGCACAAATCTCGTTCAAACTTAATACAATACTAGCTATCACGACAAGATAAAGTAAGAAAGATAAGTCAGATTCCATAAATAATATTTAAACTTACACCACGAGTTCCAAAATATATCAATTTTTTAAAATATACAACTGCCAAAAGTCTAGTCGATTACATTTAAACCCTAATACAAAAGTACATCCCAAGGTTTTCTCTGAATTTCGCTCCATGTCCATTCCAGTTAAGGAAAACAAACCTACGGGGTGAGCAATTGCTCGTGAGGCCAAGAAACACACATGCGAGCACATTGTCTAAATAACAATCCCAATTTACAAGAAGACGATAATAATCGAGTAACTAACAATTCAAGTGAAATTGTGACAGCCCACCTCCCCCTAAGGCGAACCAAAGGGTTCGGCGGACCGCCTGCCCAGCTCTCGCCGGGATTCAGTCATTCACTCACACAAATCATAAATAGAACCACAAGAAAAAAAACAAAACGAGGATCCAAAATTTAAAACAAAACTTATATACATAGATATCTTAGAAGGAAGTACAACCGTCAATAAACAGAGGTTCTCAATTCACCATACAACTAGCCCGTGCTAAGTACTAGAGCGAGAACCATTACAAAAGAAAACCAAGAGCTAGACCCAGCTAGTCTATACCGGCTCTCATCCTTGCTCGCCTTCCCCTGTTAAGGAAAACAAACTAAAGGGGTGAGCTATAAGCTCAGTGAGGTTCCGAACACATAGGCAACAAGAAGTTCAATGCATTCATTACATGTTACCAATAATTCAAATACAAAAGAAAGCGATAAACACTTTCATTAAAAGGATACGTGCTCACAAGGAGCCATTCGTTCATTCATTCGTTCATTCATTCTCCCTTCGTTCCCTCATACCTTCAATCATTTGAAAATGCATTTGTATATAAGTAAAACCCTCATTCATTCATTCGTTCATTCATTCATTCATTCACCAGGCTCCACCAACTTCCACCAACCTACAAGGTAATACTCGAGTATACCAAAACGTTCACCCAAGTCCCTAATCGCCCGACCGAGTCCGCTTCTGGCTCGAGACGACCGGTAACAAGGGGCAGTGGCCAGTTCAGCCAAAAGGCTTACATTCATGCACAATTAACATTTCAATCATTCAATCATTGAAAATTTCACAATCATTTAGGCCAAGTGCGATAAAGTACACACTTGCCTCGAAAACTCGTTTTGGCAATCATTGAAAACATTTAACATGTTATCAATCACTCATACAAGCCATATAATCATGAAACATAACAAACAAGGAACACTCACTTATACACGCAAAATAACGTCCACTTCTCAATCACCAATGAAACCTAAAAGTAAACAAAGAACACATTACAATCCATCTAGCATGATTTGGATGAAAACAAGGATTACCCGACTACCCGCGAGTAAACGTATAAAATGACTTTTAAAGTGTCAATAGAGCATATGGATCCGTGGACGGAAATTACTAGGGTTTATAAACCAATCGTGAAACCAAACTCAAAAGGTTATGAAATTTCTGGTTGAAAACACTTTAACCAACGACAAATCGAAAACCAATAAGGTAAGCTAAGAAGTATTGATTCCAGAATCGTTTATGTAGCTCAAAATCAATAGACTATATGCCTTGATGAAAATCATGAAAAGGTGGCAAAACTATCTCACTTTCACTCTTAAAACTTCACTTAAAAGTTATTCACTTGTGGCCAAGAGAACCCTAGGTCAACCTCTATATTTTGGTAAACAGTAAGTAAACGTTTGAAATTTCAACCCAAAGAGGTATTAGGTTTTAGAATGGTAAAATGATCATTTTATTTGCCAAGCGGAAATATACAGGTTCAAATAGAAATTTAGCCCTCGACCACCTTTTGAAAGAGCCGGTAACATTTTCAGTAAATACGTCCAATTCGTCACAAAATACATTCGCAAAATTACTTTAATTTGCTCACATTACAAGAAGATAAACGAACGGCATGTCCTTTGTGTTTACCTATTTTCCAGCCATTAATGGCTTCATTATTTTCCTCAAAACAGTCCCAACATCTATATAGAATAATCTCATGTCCAAAAGCCATTCACTAGGCTTAAAGTCATATAAATACAAAAATAAATACAAAAATCAAGCTAGAAACATTTTCGGATAAAAACAGTTTTTGACACCATTTTGCGGTTTTGGCACCATTGGCGCTACGATTATCGGATGAAGGTACAAGACACACCGTTTCGAAGCTAACAGATAGAGCTACAATGTTGAAGAAGGTCACTCAGTCCCGTTTGTAGTGAAACTAGGTCAAAATTGACATATATGAAACCAGAAACTCACAAACAGGTTGGCTAACCGTACAATTATTAAACAGCAATAATTCAGGCTACCGAAGTCCGATTGAAGTGTATCTTATGGTGCTTCGAAGCTAAAACACAACCCTACATTTCTTATGAAGACCTCCATGGCCAAATCATGTATTTTCATGATCAAAAATGGAAAACTACACAAAAACAGAATTCTGGGCGCGAAACAGGTTTCATGGACAGTCAAGGGTAGTTCGGTCATTTCACATGCTATAGTGGTCGGATCAAGCTGAAATTTTTTAGGCTACTATTTTATACCATTGGCTACAACTTTCATGTTTTGGCCAAAATCTAATTCGGTAAGGATCATGGTGAAAAGTCACGGTCCGATTGGGTGAAAAGACAACCCTGTCCACTGAATTCCTACCTAGACCAGTCTGGGTATTTCCATCTTATCTCAGGCTACCGAGCTCGGATTGGGCTGAAAATTTACAGACAACTAGAAAACATTATTCTCTACAACTTTCATGTTTTGTGTTAAGGCCAATTCGGCCTCTAACATACTGAAATAAACTCGGACAGAACAGGCTTGTGTGAAACCCTAACCTGGAAATTTTGCCCCAAACCAGAATTTTTTGTACAATCTATCACATCCAACATATATCAACTTCATTTTACACTATAACTAACCAACAATCCATGACTAACCAACACCAAACATATGAAATCAGAAAAATCAAGCATCAAATAACAATTCATCAATCTCCACCAAAAATCATAAAATCTTCCACTAAAACATCTCTTTAGCCATCACAAGTCATGAATTCACCATTATTGAAAACAAACAATGGATATTTACACACCATACCTTGATAACTCACAAAAGGTAGTAGCTTAGGTCTCTTGCTTTCAAAACAACTCCACCAAAGCCTTTAAATCTCCTTAGTGAGCAAGTTTTATGGAGTAGTTGGTACAAACTTTGATTGGAACTCAAGATTCAAGCACAAGTTGAAGTTGGAGTTGAAGGTTTCTCTCTTGTTTTTTCCCTCCCCTAAAATTTCGGCCAAGCTCAAGAAAATGGAAGAAAATGGAGCCAAGAAGAAGATAAAAAGGAAGGAAAATGTCTTGGTCAAAGGTCTTGGTCAAGACCTTGGTTGGATTTGTGACACATGGCTTAATCCCAAATATGTCCACCAAAATATCTCTCTTTTCCTTAGTCAATAATGGTGGCTGGCTTAAGGGTTAATTAAGAGCTAAACTAAAACAAGGAGATTAAGGTAATAAAGTGGTGGTCAAGTGGTGTACTCACTCGGTAACAAACGGTACCCGTCGGTTCGGGCCGATTTTCTTAAATCACACGTACTAGGGTTTTTTTTCTTCCTATTCACTAACTTTATATCATTGTTTCTAATCACATATTATTTCTCACCTAAAAGTCACTCTTAAACACCAAATTTGATCCTCACTCCGTACCGGATAATTACACTACGGATACACGAAAAACCCTATTTCACTTCGATTTGAAATCGAAAAGGAAAACCCTAATTTTCTATGATCATTGGCATTTTTCTAGGGTGATTGATTAGTAAGATGGTATAGAATAATATTTTCCAAATAATTTTCAAATAAAAGGAAATTTTCAAGAAATATATAAGGAATTTGCAAGTCCTCACAGAAATATCAACAGAAACAATTCAAGGATATAGTAGTTCTCAGGAGTTAAATTCCACTCACTTTGCCAGATCTCAATCGTATACCTTCTCGTGGTGACTCTCCGTTAACCGGGTCGGTATTTTCAATTCGTAGACTCTACTTTACTTCACAAGTTCTTTCACCTTACAACCCCCCACTGGGCCCGAACGTCGAAAAATGTGCTACTGCACGAATAGGCCAAGCAAGATCTCTCCAATAGATCAAACTTATTATGTTATTCTCATGACTCACCGAGGTTCCCGACCAAACCTATGTCGGCTTGAGTCCCAGGGTTGGCCTGTGAGTTTCTGGCGCCCCCATGTAACATTTGTGAGTCAAGGAGATCCACTCCAACAACATGCGCTGCCATAGCATACCATTTCATGTCATTCAAGCATTCGATACTTTCAATCATTCATTTCATTTCAATCAATTCAATCATGAGTTATTCATTTCAAATGAGAATGAGTGCGGTAAAGTATACACTCGACTCCATTTTCAAAATCTCCAATCATTAATAATAGTTAAGCATGTATCAAGTTCGCATACACTTGACACTCACCAAGTAATTCAAGAAGTAAATCAAACTTGAGGGTTCAGGCGTCCACCGCGGGATCCTCTCGAAGGTACTCTTGAGTGCCTGAGCAATTAATAATAACTATTACACACTATCGCTTAAAACCCCTAATTATCGAGGAAGATTGTACTAGTGTACAATCTAAAAAGATATCATGAAAATGAACCTTAATAACTCGCAAATCGAGACTCAAAAGTGTGGTTTTAAAACACAAGAGAAATCTGATTTTCATCTTTGAAATCAAGTGTGAAACGGTCAAGTGGTATCGAAGGATTATGAAGAGTTCTAAAAGCACAATTTCCTTTAAGTTTGAAAATTTCAGATCAGATAAGTAATTTTTGAAAAATCACATCTCACTCTCTGAAGGTCCAAAATTGGAAAACTTGATACCGTTGGAAACTAGTTCCAAAGTACTAAAGGTTCCTAGAAGACAATTTTCCATGATTCAAAATGGATGACATTCAAAATCCGGCTCAAAATTGCTGTTTTGGAATATGAAGACAGTTTCAAGATTGGTTTTTTACCAAAATTGGAAATTTGGAAAAATTCATAGAATGTGAACTAGCCTTTGAAATTTGAAACTCAATTAGAGTTACAATCAAAATTTAAAACACAACAAGCGAAACAAGAATCGGAGTTTTGAGCGCCAAGATATAGCAGCTCAAAGTTGCTGAAAATTTCTCAGTGCACAAGGGTTTTCCAGATTTAAAACATGAATTTTGAGACTTTGGTTGGGCATTAAAATGGACTTGGAATGGTACCAAATTTGGTAGTATTACCCTAGCATATAAGGGCTATTCCTCTATCAAATTTCAAAGAAAAATTCGTACGTGAATTCAGTTAACAAAGCTACTAAAATTCCAAGAATTTCCAAGGCAAATCTGCCTTGTAATTCCGTTTTCCCTTTTCTAACTTTTGGGTCAATGAAATTATCTCAAACATGGTTCAATTATGAAGATAAGGTCTAATAAACATCCAAGATACATTTGGTAGGTGGTTAACGCCATGAATTTCAAAATAACAAGTCGCAATCCAAATTAAGGCATTCAACTAGCCAAAAGAGGGTTTTCTATCACCGAGACAGTTTCGAAATTCGGTCACAACTCACTCAATTCAACTTGGAATTGAAAGTGGTTGGTGGCGTTGAAAACTAAATTCATAAATCTACAATTTCATAGGAGGAATCATTTTAAAATTCTATCCATAACTAGCTCATTTTCAGGAAAAATTTGCAGCTCATAACAGGTTTTCTAACACAGCTGAGAAATAGGGCAGGTGAGTTTAAAAGGTTGGTACGGTTCACTCAAGTAGAATCTGTGGCGGCCCCACTTCTCCCTAAGGCGAACCAGAGGGTTGGCGGGTCGCCTGCCTGGCTCTCGCCAGGACTCACGCAAGAAAACCGACTAAACCCTTTCCTCGTATAACTTAAACCTAAATAGAACTCGTCACCCGAACAATCCAAACCTTTGAACGACCAAAATACTAAGAACACATTAACTTCAGAGATAACATTGCCGTTGGACATCTGGACGTTCACTCTTAAATACATCTCCAACCAGTTCAGCACATAACTACAAATATACATTACAAACCACCAAGTGAAATCAAAAACTACAAATTCGTTCATACAAGCCAAAGTTTAGGGTTTTCACTTTTCCAGCTTCAAGTGGCAACCCAAAACAAAAGATACATAGTCTGATTCAAAACAACATTTACAAAAGCTAAAGGTAGACTTCAAGTCTCTCGGATGCCAAAACCTGTTCAGGAAAACAAATAACGTGGGGTGAGCTAAAGCTCAGTGGTGCCCCAAGCATGCAATCATATAAACAAGTAGCAAACAGTAATTTCAAACTAAATTCAACAAGTAGGAAAGCGAATAACAGCACAGAGTTGGATACAGGGCTCTCAGGAGCCATTTTCCACGCACTTGATCAAAATTAACCGCAGTTGACCCTCCGTCAACTTTCACTATCTAAAGTCCATGTAGATTTTTTTTTATCTTAACACGCTCCAACGAACTTACTCCCACCGGGCCCGTTCTTCTCACGAGAGAGTTTGGTAGTACTTGAGTATACCTTATGTAGCCTAGTCGAGGGATTCACCCAACGACGTCACACAAGTGGTTACTAGGTCAGGATAAGAGGCCCTCCCACCCTAAGGTGTGGTACATTCCCCTGCCTGGTGGATTAGTTGACGAGTCCACGCTCCAGTCAACAATTGCAAGATTTTGGTACTTGAGTTAGGATAAGAGGCCCTCCCACCCTCAGGTGTGGTACATTCCCCCACTCAGTACTCAACTAGTGCAAGCAAGATATTCGAGAAAACATTTCAAGCAAGTCACCACTCGAAAGGGCTAGCGCGATAAAGTACACACTGCCCACTTCGATGGATCAGGAAAACCACTTTCCAATTATCACATAACAAGTCAAGAAAGCACTTTAACAAGATAAACATAGAACAAGCACGGACACTCACCAAAAGTGAAACTCACTAGTCAAGCTGGGAATCGAAGTCCATGCCCTCTCTAAACCCTAGAAAACCAAGTTTTAAAACTATAAGTTTTACTATACAAGTTCTTGTTTTATATAAGAGATTAACTAGTACATAACTAGTTCATTTCCTCGAAAAAAAACCAATAAATCTCTTAGAATTAAAGCTATTAAAGTGATAAAATATTTGGTATGGTTTCCTTAAGAGTATTTCCTTTCTAGAGGCGCAAACTAGAACCAAATTAATACAAATAAGTGTTCTTGCCGAACAAGTTTTCTAAGCCTTTCTTTTTTGTCGCGCCCCACTTTTTGAGTAGGTGTGTGAGTAGTGTATGTGAACGTGTGCGAAAAATGAAAATAAAAGGCCGTGGGATTGTGAAATGCGACGGTTTGGCCAAACAAAGCTCAAAAAGGGTTTTTGAATGGAAAATGGAGTCGCCACTTGGTATAGAGTTAGGGTGTACCAAGTCACCCAAAAATGATTTTTGTTTTTGAACGAAAAAGTAAACAAACCCTTTTAAAGAACTTTTTAGGTCTATGCAACCAAAGAAAGGGATCGGGAGTCACATTTGATAAGGGAGAAGGCAAAGGCAAAGCCTAAGGCACTCCCTTACCCTAGCCAAAGCTAGTTGCGTGACTTAGCCCCACTTTTCCTAATTCTTCTGCCCAAAATATGCGTTGCATGTTGGATGTGACTAATGAATATGAAAAAGAAAGAAAAAATGCAATTCTAAATCTAAAATGTCTCTTATGAGGCTTTTTGGTCCCAACCACATGAGTTGTGGTGGCCAATGAGGAAAGTCCTCATAGAGGTCGCGAATGATGCAAATGAAGACTCAAATATGAGTGTAAGTGTACAAATGTAAGAAAAAGTGCATGTGTGCAAATGTAAGAAGAGTGCATGTGTGTCAATTGAGAAAAATAAAGGTGTTTGTGCGCAAGTGGATGAAAATATAGTATAAAATATATAAGTGCAATTGGATGCAATTTGTGAGGTAGAAAATAAATAAGTGATAGAAAATGTGCAAACATGTCATGTGGATTTGAGAAGAATATAAGTAGTGAAAAATATGGATAAAAAAGGTGAGGAAGTGGTATGATACAAATGAAAGTGCATGAACCTAGAGGAATGCATCAAGTCGGGTATGGGAATGACTCCTAACTTCATGACTTTAATTTTCCTTTTGATTAGAAGGAAGAACTAGCGTGCTAAGGCTATTTTGGAGCCACACTCGCTCGTTTCCCTTATCGAAAGGGGACTTTCAAGCAAATGTACCCTATAACAAGCATGAAGATGCAAAAACCTAGGATGAAGGGGAAAGGATTGGAGAAGCATGCCAAATGCTAGAAAACTAAGAAAAATGCATGAAATGTAGTGAGACATGCGATTATGAACTAGCGAGGGAGATCCCTAAGGGTCTAGTATTGGACTAGCCCATATCTATGAATTCCTACTAGCATTGGACTAGTGGAAAATCGGAATGAAGGGCCACAACTAGCGTTGGACTAGTGTGGTGACGGGAAAGGGGGGCCACGACTAGCGTTGGACTAGTGTGGTAACGTCACACATTCATTACAATCAAATAAACTCATGTAAAACCTAATAAAGCAAATAAACACATAAATCACATATAACACATAACACATAAGCATTGGACTAGTGTGGTAACGTCACACATTCATTACAATCAAATAAACTCATGTAAAACCTAATAAAGCAAATAAACACATAAATCACATATAACACATAACACATAAGCATGGTATCTAGATGCAAGACCCTACTAGTGTGGTAACGTCACACATTCATTACAATCAAATAAACTCATGTAAAATCTAATAAAGCAAATAAACACATAAATCACATATAACACATAACACATAAGCATGGTATCTAGATGCAAGACCCTAGGAAAGCAAGTAACACATAACACGTAGGCATGTAAAACACACATAAGACAAATAAAGCAAATAAAGCCCTAACTATTACATTTGAGGGAAGCCTACTACAATCTAAAAAGGGGAAATAAATAATAAATACCTAACTATTACAAATTTGGCATTCAAGTGCCTTTCAAATAACCAAAATTGAATTAAAAAAAATGTACCAAGCCCATAAAGTAAATAAATAAATAAATGAAATGAATGAAAACATCCAAAAGGCATACAATCAAACATGTAAAGGCACATAAGGCACGTAGGGTCAAATAAAATAAGAAATGAGGGATTAGGGTGTACCTCCCTTGAATTGGGGCCCCAATGGAGTGAAACCACTTATTTACCCTCCAAAAATAATATATAAGTCAAGGCATCATTTTAATCAAGAAATAATCACAAAAGATAAAAACGAATTGTGAAATTGAATCAATTAAATCATATAAACAACCCACATTTAAGAAGTCAAAAGAAGAAAGGACTTGATTGCAAAAATTAACAAAGCTTTGGGGTCAAAATTAAAGAAAAATAAAGTTTAGGGGCCTATTTGCAATTAAACCAGGGACTCAATTGAAAGGAATGGAAATGTCTAGGGCCACAGTAAAAATATCCAAAAGCAGGGGACTGGAATGATATTTCGTCATCAGGCTACTTGACTTAACAGGCCATTGGGCCCTTTTCTTTATTTGTTTGGGCCGAGACTCCCTAGGCCTACCGCAAAACCCAGAGGCTATAGGTGGGCTGGCCTTCATTTCTTAACAAAGCAAACCCAACAAAAGGAGTGGGTTTTTATTCCCTAGGCCCAAGCCAAAAATCCAAATAAAAAGAAGCCAAAACACTTGCACAAACCCAATCAAGTATTATTACCCAAATCCTAAATCATAACACTAAACCCAACAATATATAAACAAATCAACTAAAATTATTAAGCCACATTTATGACCCAAAATCAAGCATTAATCTATCAAAAAAAAATCACATAAAGTATGCAAACAGAGGATTAAACTTAAAAGGGTAAAATTAGTTCAATTTTACAGATTTTGGGCCATATCAGAATAAGGGGGGAACTTGGGGTTCAAACACTACAAAATAGGGACTTAATTGAACAAGATCTGGAAGTTATGTGGGCTTTAATGTGATTTCATCACATGGCAGGGGCCAAACTGAAAATTCATAAACATTTCTCCAACCCAGTACGTCTTCCTCGCGATGCTCAGGCTCTTTTCTTCTGAAAATGCTACCAGATTCTATTTACAAGCAAAATGCAGGCCACTCATCTTCCTAGGTTTGTTTTCTTGGATTCAAACTTTCACAAAGACCATACTACTTTTCTCACGTACAAAAAATGCAACAAAATTCGCCCTTCAATTAGAATTTTCAGTTAAGCATTTTATCAAACAGGTTGGGGGCATGGGAAATTTCACTAACTCCTTATTCAAATGCAGTTATAATCAGCCCCGAAATTTGTCAGCAACATAGAAAGCAGTCCAATTAACGCATATAGCATGCGTATTCAAAAATCATGAACAACAACAGGAAAATCGCGACAAATATAATCACGGCAGCATGCTTCGAAGGCTTGAACAGAACCAAAATTTTTAAAGGAAAACAAAACAGCTTACCTGCTCCTGCTTGGTGAAATTTTTTGCAGGCGGTGGTGAGAGGTTGCGGCGAATTGTGGCAGCTCTGGTTGTCCCTTCCGGTCTGCTTCCTTTCAAGCTTCATCTTGTCACGTTCAATCAGCAAAGGACCATCGACAGGCTCAGGCTTGACATGGCCCATCGCCTTCTCGGTCTACCTCCGCTCACCACCCTCTGCAACAGCCATTTCCTTCCTTCCAACCCACCACCAATCCGTAGCTTTTCTCTTTTCCCTTTAGCATTTGCTTGGTGAAATTTCGCCAGTGATGATGGGGGTGGCGCTTCAAAATTCGAATTTTAAAACTTGCGTACTCACGGCGGAGTGCCGCTGCTGTGCTGCAGAATTCCTTACTCTTTTGCTATCTCCGGCCCGTCAATCCCAGCTCTCCCTTTCTCTATTCTCAGCTCCGAAGCCTTCCAATTTTTCTTAGCCCGCCGCCCTTTTTCCCCCAACTCCCGTTCGCTCTTTCTCTCTGTTTTCTGGTTTGTTTCCTTTCTTTTGCTGCCTTTCCTTTCAGTTTTTTACTCTCTCGCCGTTCTCCCTATTTTGCTAGCTTCTTTTTTCTTGCCCCAGTCCTCTGTTGTCTGCCGCCCACTATTTCTTTTTTCTCTCTTTGTGCTCCGTTCTCTGCCAAAACCCTTCCTCTGATTTTCCCCTCCTTTTTTCTCCCCGTCGTCTCCCTCAAATTCCCAGTCTTTCTTTGGTTCCCCCGCTGCCCTTCTCTTTGTTTTCTCGGCTTTATTTTTGCTGAAGCCTCTCTCGGCCTCCTCTGTTTCGTTTCTCTTTTTTTTTTAGTTTCTTTTCTTTTTTTTTCTCTTCCCTCCTCCGACCCCCTTTTTCTATCTTGCGGCTGTTTTCATTTTAAAGGCACCCCAAAGAGACTAAACCTAAGATGAAAGGCCAAGATCTCCTCCTCCAAATAGGCTTATGTGTCTTATTCTTGTCCCTTTGATTGACTTTTCTTTTTTTTCTTTTTCTTTTCCAAAAACCTAGAATCGAAACAAACAAAAATAAAAGTTAAATGATTAAATAATTAAAGTTTAATTAAATGATAAAATGACTTAAAAATAAGAGACTAAAAGAAAATTAAATTAATCAAAATAAAAGTACCATAAAAATTTGGTGTCTACATTTTTAAAATTATTGAAATCCCATGTTTTTAACAATTTTCCTCACAACAACTAGCCAGGGATAATTTTTACGAAAAACTTAAAGTTTGGAAGTTAATGCAATTATTTCCTAAAAGTAATAAAACTAGTTTAAGCAAAGAAAAGAATTAACTAGTTAGCAAGGTTTAAAAAAAAATTTCGACACTCGAATTTGAGCATTATCGTACTATACTCAATTTCTATAGCTCGATATTAGGACAAAATACTTCAATAAGGCTTAATAAAAAATACTTGAATTCAAAGGACCAAAACGGACTTCACGACTCCAAGTTACTTATACATTATATTCCAAGTTGCCAATGTAGCACAATCACAATTCAAACATCAATTTCACTAGGGCTTCATCAATCATTAGCCCTAGATCTCAACAGGTTCAATTCCAATCAAAATTAAACAAAGGAAGTCCAAGATATCAAACGATTCCAAACCACATTTCATGGACCTTCCAAGTACATTTCTGCCAAACCACTTAAACAATTCCATCAAGAATTTAACTCTTGCAAAAATTACCCAAATGGCCAAGAGCTTCATCAATCATTAGCTCTTGATGACAAACAATCATTCCTTACAACAATCAACCAGAAATTTAACTCAAAACATAAAAGATAGGTCACGGCTAGCTTACACACAAATAACTCTAGAAATTCAGATTTTCTTTTCTTGTTTCGACAACCAAGAAAAATTCTATCAGTGACAATTCAAGACATCCATCAAAGCTCCATCTTTTACTTGCTTGAAACACTAAACACATAGCTCATAATCTGTCCAACCAAAACCAAAACAAATAACACACAATTCCAGAAAATAATCTCACCAAAAGCCTCAACTAATTCGGCCAGCCACCATAAACAATTCCAGCAATATAACAACTTAACTTATAGAACTTTGTCCATAATTTTCTTCAGTTTTTACTTCAACTCACATGCAAAAGGTGATTAGCAAACTACAAGCTGATCTTTAAACATCCAGTATGAAAATTTTAGCCAAAATTCGAAGGAAAACTGATCAAGTGCTCAACCCCCTTCTATCGGCCAAGCTGGAAAATTTTTAACAACTTCCAAGTTCTTGAAATACAGATTTTCCTCTCTCTTTTTTTTATCCACGGCCCATTTCGGCTACATGCATGACCAAACCAAGCTAATATATAATATATATTACAGTTTAACATAGGAATTCAAGACCAAAAATCATGAAGACAGTTAAGAATCTGTCATTTTCTTTCTCGGTAAGCTGGAAAATTTTGCAGAAGAAAACTTCCCTTGGTTTCCATCCAAAATCCAATTTTTCTCCAGATTTTCTTCAACTAAACCTTCCAAACATCAAAGACCCACGTATCACATGCAAAATCTACCATTAGTTTCCATTTTTTTTCAACAACAACAGGCGGCAACTCAGCCTGCAAGCTCTCGGCCACATTTTTAGTTTTCTTTTCTTTCTTTTTTCTTTCTTTTTTTTCTTTTCCACGACTCAATTCAGCTACATGCATGATCAAAATAATCAGCTATCTATCAGTTTTGATCCAAACCAAGTGCGGACAACATCAAAAGTTACCATCCAACCAGAAATTCATTCGATCCTTCTCGGTTAGCTTGCATGCAAGCAGATTTTGTATTCCTTCAATTTTCTTGCTTAATCAAGGCTGATTAACCTCATGCAAAGCTTAATCATCCAGTTTTTGGTTAGCTAAATACACATTTAAACTCAGATTATCACAAATTGGCCAACTAAAGCTGCAAATTTCTAGCTTACACACTCGGCAACTCCAATTCCTACACCATCAGATTTCTTGAGACTTAATTTATCATCCAACTGCACCACCCTCACATGCATGCCCCTAAATAACTTCATCAACCTATAGACAACTAATCTAAGTCCAAAATTACCTCAGTTTGGAGCTCAACACACGCGACCAGCAGCGGAAATATTTCTCTCCTCTCGGCAGTCCAGAAATGCAGCCCGCTAGCTCTCCCTCTCCCTTGCTCAAGCTTGCGACTAGAATGGAGGAAGTTTGGCTCTCGGTCTCTTCACCAGCTCACGGATGGAAGGAATGAGAACAGCAAGTCTCTCTTTTCTCTTCCTAGCTTACGGACAGAAAGGAAAAGAATGAAAAGCTCGACTCTCTCTCTTTCTCACTTCATTCTCGGCTTGCGGCAGAAAAAGGAAATGGAAGGCTGATGTTGTGGTGGATTGGAAATGATATAGGAGAGTGTGGTAGTGGAGTGTGAGCTGACATTATGAATGGTGGAATGGTGGAGTAGGAAAATGGAACCGGCAGGCTGGACATGTTTGGATTTAAAGCTTGTTCTAGGAGGTTCCATGGTTGCATGGTTAATTTGAAATGGAGAAAGGCTAATCTGATCTTTTAACAACTTGTTCGACCTTCCACTTAAATTCTCATTCGTAAACTAATTCCAAAATTTTACCCCAAATGAAATTCGATAGCCTACGAGTGTACTAATCTCGCAAAAAAATTCAATTATCGAGATTTAACGTCCTAAGTGCAGTTATAAGGGATTTGACCCAAATCATTTTTGTCTTAATTCTAGGTTCCCGTTAACACTTAACGTTATTAACACTTAAAATTAGCTATCGGAATTCAAAGAATTAATATTAAAGCAATAAAACACTCTACGTCAAGAAATATTAACTTAACCTAGCAAAAATTCAAATAGTTTAGTATTTTGCACAATTAAATGATTTGTATCTTTAAAACTATTTTTACATACTTATTTAAGAACCAACAATACTAAAAGTTAGTAAGAATCTAAAATGCAAATACAACATGTATATATATTATAAAATGTTTTTAAGGATCTCACCGAATCAGGGGATGTATTCTATACCGTTAGAAAACTGGGAGTGTCTAGTTTCTAATGCCACAAACAGAACTGAATTTTGATGTCGGAACAAAGAGTTATAGCCGTTTGAAATTCGCTGCCAGAGCAACTTTGGACACGTTTCCAGCCACGAAAAATTTTCGAAATCCAAACATTTACCCAACCAAATCAAGTAATTTTTGGTGAAAACTTTCCACACAACCTATACAACATATCTACATCAAAATCAAGTCAATTGGACCACAAATATTTGCACCAAGAGGCACGGCAAAAGCAGGGCAGAACCGGCCCCTTCTTTCCTTTTGTTTCCTTTGAGTTTTCTTTCTACCTTTCAACTTATAATCACTAGTTTAATCACTAAATCAACATAAACAACACCCAATATCATCACAGCAGTTCATCAAGTCCATTGTGGGATTTCATAGAGCCCACTCACGTGATTTCCAACAATATAGAGGCACCCACATGAAACTATATGTTTCCAAGTGCAATTTAACTTACAAAAGTTAAGATTTAAGGGTTGGATCTTCATTACCTCCTAGATGATATTTAACCAGAAATTTTCGGCCCCTTTTTGCTCCAAGAAAACCATGAGAATGAAGCTCATTTCCTTGCCCAAGATGATCTCCAAGTTATTTGCAAGGTGTGGTAGAAATTTGAAGTGAAATAAGCAAGAGATGTGTTATTCTTGGTTTTGATGATCACAAAGTACTTTGAAATGTTTATCTAACTTTCTTCAAATATAAGTGTTTTTGCCTATCAAAGAATCAGGTACAAATATGTCATGAAATGCAAATCAACCAAAAGAAGAAGCAAAAACAGGACACTCATGTCGGACGTCCAAAAGGAATCTGTCGGACGTCCGAAAGGATAAAGAACATCAAGAAGGAAGCTCTGTCGGACGCTCATAAGGAAGCATCGGACGTCCGGAAGGATCGGACGCACGCATCGGACGCACATCAACCGCATCGGACGTCCGAAAAATTCGAAGATGACTTGCCTACTCTCTGCCAACGATCGGACGCTGTGCTGTCGGACGATAAAAACGCATCGGACATCCGAACTTCAACTTGGCTGCTTTCGGACGATTGGTTCGGACGATGATTTGGTCGTCAGACGTCCGACAGCCCCAACAGCTAGCTGATTCTTCATCTGCCTTCTATCCGTTGGAAGCATTGATGAAGCCCATTTTTGGTCCCCTTTAAAAACAAACTGTTCTGAACCAAGAAGGGACTTTTGCACACTTTGTTTACAAGTTCTCAAGAGATATTTTAGCTAGAAAATAGTCTCCAAAGCTAGATTTGTTCTCCAAGTGGTGTGAATTTCTTGTGAGCATTTCTTTTGTGGTTGAAAGTTTCATTAGTGTAGCTTTGTTGAGGGTTATCTGAGTGATTGTAAAACTTCTTAGCTTGACTAAGTGAGGCTTAGGGCAAGGAGGAAGTGCTCCCTCCATTGTACATCTAGTTGAACATCTTTCATCAAAGAGAAGTTGCTCAACCTAGTGATTGGTTTTCAAGTTTGAGGAAAGCTTGGTAGACAATCGGTTTGATATTCTATCTTACTTTTTATTTAATAAAATTCTCATTGCTTATCTATACTTTTTTTTCTGATCAATATTGTTCTCTTCTTCTAATCTACTTGGTTGATCATTACTAGAAAAGAAGGTAAATTTTTATTAAAGAAAAAGTGCATAAATTTGATTAAGATTTTAATCTACCTAATTCACCCCCTCTTAGGTTGTCTTTGGGCCTTACAATTGGTATCAGAGCTTGGTCTCCTAGAGATTAAGCTCAAGCGGCTTGGAGTAAAGATGACAACCAGTCATGCTATGTTTGTTGAGGGGCAATATGTTACTAGGCCTCCCATGTTTAGTGGCTCCAATTATGTTAGCTGGAAAGAAAGGATGATTATCTTTTTGCAATCTATTGATATTGAGTTATGGTTTATTGTGAGTGAAGGACCGCATGAAGCTAACTTTCTTGATGCAGATACAGGTTTGCTTCGGCCAAAAACGAGAGCTGAAATGAATGCTCAAGATAGGACTAACCTCACATTGAATGCCAAAGCCATGAACGTTATTTATAGTGCCTTAGATTCAAATGAATCAATTAGAGTAAAAGGCTGTAAATCGGCCAAAGAAATGTGGGATAAGCTAAGAGAAATCCATGAGGGTGGTGACAACGTGAGAGAACAGAAAAAGGCTATCTTGGTCACAAAGTATGAATCATTTAAAATTGAACCTCTTGAGGATATTGACAAAATGTATTGCAGGTTCAATGACTTGATCAAAGATCTCGAGGTGTTGGGCAAAGAGTACACCTTGGGAGAGAAGAATAGGAAAATTCTCAATGCATTGGGCAAAGAATGGAAAAATAAAGTGACTGCAATAGAGGAGGCTAAGGATTTAAATTCTGTGCCTATTGAATCTCTCATTAACTCACTAACCTCTTATGAGTTGAAATTGAAATCCAAAGTGCAGGAGGAAGAGGATGCTAGAGCAAAGAGAAATATTGCTCTAAAGACTACTCAAGGTGAAGATGATCCAACTCACTTGGATGATGAAAACTCGGATGGTGATGATAATGACCTTGCTCTCATCACAAGAGGTTTCAAGAGAATTTTGAATAAAAGGAAGTTTAGAAAGGGAGGACCTAGCAATCAATTTCAAAATTATTCATCAAATGCAAGGAACAAAGGAAAACAAGAATTCAACAAAAAGCAAGTGGACAAATGCCATGAATGTGGACAACCTGGACACTATGCAAACGAATGTCCCATGAAGAAAATGAAAGATGGGAAAGCTGATCGAAAACCAAGATTCAACAACTTCCAGATTACTTGGAATGAATGTAACTCCGAAGGGGAAGTTGAAGAAGAGGAAGAATCAGCTCAAATGGCCTTCATGGCTATTGGAAATAATGAGGTAACTTCCACACACTCTCAATCTGAAAGTGATGATGATGAAGATGATGATCTTGAATCCTTTGTTGAAAAACTGCATAATGTCTTGAAGGAATCTTATGATAAAAACAAGCAGTTAAAACAGAAAATGGCTTTTCTCATTCAAGAAAATACAAGTCTTTTTCAACAGAATAAACAACTAAAGACTGACAATGAAAGTCTTGTAAGAGCCGGATGTGATGTTCAAAATGAGTTTGATAGAAAGACAAATATTTGTGAAATGCTGAAGGAAAGACATGGTGATTTAAAAAAAAGAATGGACAACTTGAATGAAACTTTGAAAGCAAGAAAGCAGGATTTTATCAAAAGGAACATGTTATCTACCCATCTTACTGCTCATCAAAGAACATTAGCACATAACAAAAATGCACATGATTTCACAACATATAGAAGAGGTGGATTGAGATATGTCAAACCATTACATGTTAAGGACTCTTCCATTATGTGTGGTTTTTGTTGTCAAAAAGGGCATTTGAAAGGAGATTGCTATGTGAAAAGAAATCTGAACAAAGGGATGAAATGCATGTGGTTAGTTAGATACAATGCTAACTATTGTGGACCCAAAAATTAAAAAGGGTACCAAACACTTTCTCTTTTCAGGAAAAAGGCTCAAACAAGTCTAAATGGTTTATTGATAGCGGCTGCTCAAGGCATATGACCGGTGATCCTTCTTTGTTCATAAAGCTGAAATCAAAATCAAGTGGGAAGGTGATATTTGGTGATGATGTGAAAGCTAAGACAATTGGAATAGGTGATGTTGGTAAGGATGGTGAAACTTTTGTTCATAATGTGCTCTTAGTTGATAACTTAGGTTATAACTTGCTTAGTGTTAGTCAATTGTGTGATAAAGACTTGAATGTATTGTTTAAAAAGCATGAATGCATTGTGTTTGATTCCAAATATAATGTTGTGTTCAAAGGTAAGAGGTTCAACGACATATATATTGTGGTTCTTGATAGAATTGATTCATCTAGCTTAAAATGTCTTAAAGCTTCAAATGAAGATCATTGGTTGTGGCATAGGAGACTTTGTCATTTTAACATGGATTTACTAAAGGAAATTTCGAAAAAGGAGCTTGTTAGAGGCTTGCCAAAAATCAGTTTTGAAAAGGATAAAATTTGTGATGCATGTCAATTTGGAAAGCAAACAAAAGTTTCTTTTAAACCAAAGAAGTGTGTATCTACTTCCAAACCTTTAGAACTCTTGCATCTCGACTTGTTTGGTCCTACTCAAATCACTAGCTTGGGAGGTAAGAAATACTGCTTTGTGATTGTGGATGATTACTCTAGATATACTTGGGTAATATTTCTTGCTCATAAGGATGATGCGTTCAAGAATTTCACTTCATTGTTTGCTAAAGTGCAAAATCTGATTGGTTTAAAAATTGTTAAAATTAGAAGTGATAATGGAACGGAATTCAAGTATTGTGGTTTTCCAGAATTCTGTGATCATAATGGTATAACACATGTGTTTTCTATTGCAAGAACTCCACAGCAAAATGGTGTTGTAGAAAGGAAAAATAGGACTCTACAAGAGGCTGCTAGAACCATGTTAAGTGAATGTAGTTTGCCAAAGTACCTTTGGGCTGAAGCGGTAAACACTGCATGTTATGTGATGAATCGAATCCTTTTGAGACCCATTTTGAATAAAACATCTTATGAACTGATTTTTGATAAGAAACCTACAGTTGGATATTTCAAGGTCTTTGGTTGTAAATGTTTTATTTTAAATTTAAAGGAACATCTTGGTAAGTTTGAAAAAAAATCTGATGAAGGAATATTTTTGGGATATTGCGAGAACAAAAGAGGATATAGAGTCTTTAATAGAAGGACTCTTGTGATAGAAGAAGCCATACACATAACATTTGATGAAACTAATGATGATAATTCCAAACGTTCGTGTGAGGATGATGATGTAGGTATTCGCGAAGGAATGAAAAAGCTAAAAATTGGAGATGGAGGAAACTCTGAACCGGAAACAAAGGAAATGGAGAATGAAGCTCATGAAGATCAAGAAAGGGAAGATGAGGACAGAAATGATGATCCATTCAAAGATCTTCCCAAGGTTTGGAAATTTAGCCAAAATCATCCGAAAGAACTTATAATTGGTGATCCATCCGAGAAGGTAAAGACTCGTTCCTCTTCTAGAAAATTGATAGACAATTTTGCTTTAGTTTCTCTTTTTGAACCCAAAAATATCAATGATGCTTTAAAGGATGAAAACTAGATTTTGGCAATGCAAGAGGAACTTAATCAATTTGAGAGAAATAAGGTTTGGACACTTGTTGATAGACCTCAAAATCAACCTATCATTGGCACAAAGTGGATATTTAGAAATAAGTTGGATGATAAAGGTGTTGTTGTAAGAAATAAAGCCAGATTAGTTGCTAAAGGATATGCACAAGAAGAAGGAATTGATTTTGATGAAACATTTGCTCCCGTAGCTAGATTAGAATCTATTAGAATGCTTCTTGCTTTTGCTTGCTTCAAAGGCTTCAAATTGTTTCAAATGAATGTTAAAAGTGCTTTTTTAAATGGTATTATTGATCAAAAAGTATATGTGGATCAACCCCCTGGTTTTGAAAATACAAAATTTCCAAGTCATGTGTTTAAACTATCTAAAGCTTTATATGGTTTAAAACAGGCTCCAAGAGCTTGGTATGAAAGATTAAGTGGTTTCTTGATTGAAAATGGTTTCAAAAGAGGTATTGTGGACACCACACTTTTTACTAAACAAGTGTTGAATGACCTTCTTATTGTGCAAATATATGTTGATGATATTATTTTTGGTGCTACTAATGAGCATCTATGCAAGGATTTTTCCACTACTATGCAAAGTGAATTTGAAATGAGTATGATGGGAGAATTAAATTTCTTTCTTGGACTTCAAATACATCAAGCTCTTGAGGGAATTTTTATAAATCAAGCAAAATATACCAAGGAATTGCTAAAAAGGTTTGGCTTGGAGGACTCAAAGCAAGTTGGAACTCCAATGTGCACTTCTACAAAACTTGACAAAGATGAAGAAGATAATCATGTGGATGAAAAGCACTATAGAGGTATGATCGGAAGCCTACTCTATTTAACCGCAAGTAGACCTGATATTATGTTTGCTGTTTGCTTGTGTGCTAGATTTCAATCTTGTCCAAAAGAATCACATTTGAATGCTGTAAAAAGGATTTTAGGTATTTGAAAGGTACATTAGACTATGGTCTTTGGTATGCTAGATCTAGTGAGTTTGCACTATATGGTTATTCGGATGCTGATTTTGGAGGTTGTCGTGTGGATAGAAAGAGTACTAGTGGAACTTGTCACTTTCTTGGAAATTGTTTAGTCTCTTGGTTTAGCAAGAAACAAAATGCAATCTCTTTGTCTACAATCGAAGCGGAATATATTGCCGCTAGTGCATGTTGTGCTCAACTTTTATGGATGAAGCATACCTTGAATGATTTTGGATTGTTGTATGACTGCATGCCTGTATTCTGTGATAATACTAGTGCTATAAATTTGACCAAAAATCCTATTCAACATTCTAGGACAAAGCATATAGATATAAAGCACCACTTTATTCGTGATCTTGTTCAAAAAGGTGAAATTTGTGTAAATTATGTTTGTCCTAAAGATCAATTTGCTGATATTTTTACAAAAGATTTGCCATTAGATCAGTTCATTCATCTAAGATCAAAATTAGGGATAGTTGAAAAATCAGCTTAAAATTTTTTTTGCCTTCGGACGTCCGATGATGTTCTTCAGCTATTTTCCCAGAATGCACCTGTTCGGACGAAACTGTCGGACGCACGACTTCGTTCGGCCGTCCGACAGTACAACGGCTCATTTTTTAAAAGTAACTTTCTTCCTCATTTGCTTCAAACTCTTCTTTTTCTATTTCCTCTCGGACGAAAACTCTCTCATCTCTCACTCTCTAATTCATACCAGTTTGAAGTTCTCATTCCCAAATTGACTCAAACAAAACTTTTCCTGATCGATTGCGATTCATATCTCCTGATCATTTCACCGAATCGCATAACATTTGCAAATTCCCAAATTTCCCTCAAAACCCTATTCTTTCATAACCGCTCTGTCAAATCTTGTTCAAGGCCTTTTGTTCCAAAATTTCTGTGTATTTCACTTCCTCACTACTGTGTGCATCATTTGCATCCTTCATTCCACACATTTCGCACAATGGTGAATCTAAGAGGAGGAAAGGTTACTGCCGGACGCAAGCATCCACTCAGGGATGAGGATGATGATCTTCCTACGGTCAAACGGACATCCAAACGTTTCAAGAGAGGAGCTGTGAAGGGTCAAATGTCACGGCCTACACCACAACCCACCCCTCTGCCTGAATCTGGACAGGGAACCTCAACTCAACCGCCTCCAAAATCAACTACTCTCTCTCCATTCTTTGATGATGCTGCAAAAGACAAACACTCCTGGATATCCCAGAAGGGTGTCATCCCTCAACGCACTATAAATTCTTCTGAATTTCGTCACATAGGTTTAGAATCCATTCTGAGTCTATTTGCTTTTCAGAAATGGTCACATCTCATTTCTATGCCCAATGTTTATTACCCTGAAATGCTGTATCAATTCTTTGCTAACCTTAGGAAAGGCACTGACCAAACTGAGATCATGTCCAGGGTTAATGTGGTAGACTTAGTCTTTGATTCTGAAACTGTAAATTCCATTTTAAATACTACCATTGAACGTGGTTGCAAGGATAAAATTGCAAATTTCTTTTCCTATGAAGAGCACCCTACTGCTGATAATCATTTTGATGGGGCTAAAATGTTGACTTATTTTAAAAGAAGTTTTTCCTCCCCTGCTGATGCTAAACTGAATGATCTTGCCCCTGTGAATCTAATTGCCTTTTCAATCAATTCAAACCTGCTTGTGCCTACTGATGGTCATAGAACTGATGCAAACAAAATGGAGTTGTATCTCTTTTACTGTTTTCGAGAAAAAATTCGTATTGATTTTGGTTTTGTCATGTGCAAGTTTTTACTTCGCTATTCCACTGATTCTCATAGAAAATTATCTTATGGAAAGTTTCTTCAAAAGATTTTTGAGTTTTACAAAGTTCCAATTCTGGGTGTTTGTCCCAAAGAAGCATTTTCTTATGCCTTTACCAAAGGATATTTTGAAAGGAAAAATCTTGTTTTTAAGGATAATCTATGGGCTTATAAGGGGGCATCATCTAGTGAACATAGGTCTAAGGCTGCACATGATCCTTCATTTGTCACACTCACTCCCATTCATCCTAGGAAGTCTGCCACTAAGGCATCTTCCTCCTCCAATGATGAAGTGATTGAGCTCTTTCGTGAACTCAAACAGCATGTTCTTCTTCTGGAACATGGTCTAATGCTCACCATGTCCTTTGAGCATCAAACAGCCTACCTAGACAAAAAGAATCTTCTTTTTCCCCCACCTGTGGTTGAGGAAGGTTCACATGGCAAAGAGCCTCGCACCACTGATCTAAGTTCATCAATTCCAGATCCAAGTTCATCAATTCCAGATCCGAACTCATCAACTCCTGTGACTCCTCATGGCCCTTCCATATCAGACAAAGGCAAGGCACCAATTGAAGAGGCTGCTGAAGATGATGAAGAAACTGATGAGGAGGACCTCTCCCAATATCAGCTCTCTCGAAGAACACCTGGATCCACATAGTTCACCATTTAGGAAATTTGCATTCTGTTTGTCTCTTTTATGTGTTTGTGGTGTTCAACAATGGATATGTAGATGAATTCAACATTTGGTTATGCTTATGTTTATGTTTCTTTTCGTACTTTTTGATCGATATGTAAGTATTTTGAATGATGACTGTGTGGATGTAATGAATTTTGATTTGCATTAATGAATGTGTTTGTGGATGAGATGGATGTGATTAATTGCCCTTTTGTGATGACAAAAATGGGGAGAGGACTGGATTGAGTGATGATTGATGATGTTGGATTGACTGATGAGTTGATTAAATTTGGATTGGCTGATGGATTGAATTGGTAAAATGTTGGTTGTTGGCTGCTTAATTGTCATAGTTTTGGATAATTGTTTAATTCGGTTGGGCAGCCAAGTGAGGGGGAGTTTTTCAAAGTTTTTATGATTCACTAAGTAAGGGGGAGTTCTTGTCTATTGAGAAAGGGGGAGCTTTTATTTCAATCATCAAATCTCATTTCAAACCTTTGTTTTGTCATCATAAAAAAGGGAGAGAATGTTATTCTTGGTTTTGATGATCACAAAGTACTTTGAAATATTTATCTAATTTTCTTCAAATATAAGTGTTTTTGCCTATTAAAGAATCAGGTACAAATATGTCATGAAATGCAAATCAACCAAAAGAAGAAGCAAAAACAGGACACTCATGTCGGACGTCCAAAAGGAATCTGTCGGACGTCCAAAAGGATAAAGAACATCAAGAAGGAAGCTCTGTCGGACGCTCATAAGGAAGCATCGGACGTCCGGAAGGATTGGACGCACGCATCGGACGCACATCAACCGCATCGGACGTCCGAAAAATTCGAAGATGACTTGCCTACTCTCTGCCAACGATCGGACGCTGTGCTGTCGGACGATAAAAACGCATCGGACGTCCGAACTTCAACTTGGCTGCTTTTGGACGATTGGTTCGGACGATGATTTGGTCGTCGGACGTCCGACAGCCCCAACGGCTAGCTGACTCTTCATCTGCCTTCTATCCGTTGGAAGCATTGATGAAGCCCATTTTTGGTCCCCTTTAAAAACAAACTGTTCTGAACCAAGAAGGGACTTTTGCACACTTTGTTTACAAGTTCTCAAGAGATATTTTAGCTAGAAAATAGTCTCCAAAGCTAGATTTGTTCTCCAAGTGGTGTGAATTTCTTGTGAGCATTTCTTTTGTGGTTGAAAGTTTCATTAGTGTAGCTTTGTTGAGGGTTATCTGAGTGATTGTAAAACTTCTTAGCTTGACTAAGTGAGGCTTAGGGCAAGGAGGAAGTGCTCCCTCCATTGTACATCTAGTTGAACATCTTTCATCAAAGAGAAGTTGCTCAACCTAGTGATTGGTCTTCAAGTTTGAGGAAAGCTTGGTAGACAATCGGTTTGATATTCTATCTTACTTTTTGTTTAATAAAATTCTCATTGCTTATCTATACTTGTTTTTCTGATCAATATTGTTCTCTTCTTCTAATCTACTTGGTTGATCATTATTAGAAAAGAAGGTAAATTTTTATTAAAGAAAAAGTGCATAAATTTGATTAAGATTTTAATCTACCCCCCTCTTAGGTTGTCTTTGGGCCTTACAAGATGAAATAAGATGATGAAGAGCTTTGGTCCTCTTCCTCCTATGGTGTTTCAGTCAGCAAGAGCAAAGGGAGAGAGAGTGTTTTGCTGATGGTGAAGCTTCCTTTGGAAGCTTAAGTATTTGTGGCCCAAATTTCTCCAAAAAGTCAACTAAGAATAGTGCGCGTACGGGTGCATTTCGTGCTTGTTTTCTCTCGGGTTTGTTTTACTTGTGTACTAAACCTCTAATGCACTTCCATTGATACTATTATTATTCACTCTTAATAGTCTAAAAATAAAGGTCAACAGTCCCTCGATTAATCACGCGCGCGAAAACACGTACTTTCGATTTGTGCGCGATATAGCGAAATTTCTAAGGAATTATTGTAACGATAGTATTACTAACTAATACTTGAGTACTTAAACAAAAAATTAACTATTTTAAGACTAATATATGAGTCTTCAATCTTCAAGCTCACTGTACCCTCAAATCGATTATTGCCTCCAAACGCGTATTCACTATTCTCACTAAACGGGATTCTAAAAATTAAAATTTTGAAACAAGTTATTTTAAAAATATATGCAAGTCATAGTTTCATGTAATCGGGTCTAAAAAGGTTGGAATAAAATATTCGGAGCAAACGGGCAATTAAATATTTAAGTAAGCTAGTCATAGGAATTTAAAATAAGAAATTTTTACGAGTCCTCACATCCTTTCCCCCTTAAGAAAATTTTGTCCTCGAAATTATACCTTGATTTGTGTATAGGTCTGGATATTTCTCTTGAATTGCTTCTTCAACTTCCCAAGTTGCTTCCTCTAACTCATGGTTCCTCCAGAGAACTTTTACCAATGGAATCCGCTTGTTACTCAATTCTTTCACTTTACGATCTAGGAGCTTTATTGGTTTCTCCTCATAAGTTAGTGTCTCATCAATTTCTATGCTTTTCGGTTGCAAGATATGAGAAGGGTCTAGATGATATTTCTTAAGTATGGACACGTGAAAAATATTATGAATCCGAGACAGACTCGGTGGCAGTTCCAACTTATACGTTACATTTCCCACGCATTGGATAACTTTATAAGGTCTTACTATGACGCCCCCACTTCTCCCTAAGGCGAACCAAAGGGTATCCGCGGGACGCCTGCCCAATTCTCGCCAGGATTCAAGTAATTTCTATTCAAGCTTATAGCGGTGCTAGAAGTCAACAACCAGATAATATACATACAGATAGTGCGGAAGCATTCAAACTTAACGATTTATAACAATCACCCAATCCTTACATCGAATTTCCATAATATTGCCCAAAATATATAATACCCAAAAGTCTAGACGAAAGAATTGGAACCCTATTACAAGAGTACACAAAAGAGAAATTCCTCCGAATCTTATTCCAAGTCCAAAACCTGTTAAGGAAAACAAATCTACAGGGTGAGCAAAACGCTCGTGAGGCCAAGAACACACATGCAAGCACATTGTTCAAGTAGCAATCCCAATTTAACAAGTAAAGCAACAATATTGTAATAAATAACAATTCGAGCGGAAAAGTAAACAGAAACAATTCAAGGATATCGGAGCTCTCAGGAGCTAATTTCCACTTGCTTTGCCAAAGTAATTCGTATAACTTTCCGCGATGACACTCCGTCAACCGGGTCAATATTTTCATTCCGTAGATCACCACTTACTTCCCTCCGTCCACCGTGCACCTCCCAGGCCCGCAAGATATTTATAAGGCGATACTCCACGAGTATGCCAAGCAAGACCTCTCATTAGGTCGAGCTTATTTATCTCATGGCTCGCCAAGGTTCCTGACCAAACCCATGCCGGCTCGAGTCCAAGGTCGGCCTATGAGTTTGGGCATCCCCCATTTACATTTGAGAGTCGAGGAGATTCACTCCAACGACGTATGCAGCCATAGCATACCATTTCATTTCATTCAATCATCTCATTTCATTCAATCATCTCATTTCATTCAATTAAGTCATTCATAATTCATTTGGTACATTTGAATCATGAGTCATTTATTTCAAATAAGAACGAGTGCGGTAAAGTACACACTCGCCTCTATTTTCAAAATCTCCAAACAATCGTACCAATTAAATTTGTATCAAGTATTCATACACTTGACACTCACCAAGTAACAAGAGCAAGTAAATTCAATTGAAGTTCAAGCGTCCTCCGTGGGGTCCTCTTGAAGGTTCTCGTGTGCGTTTGAGCAAATAATAATAGACTATCATTTACAAACCCCTACTATTAAAGAAGATCGTACCATAGTACAATCTTAGAAAGTCTCGTGAAACGAGCCTTATTTATCCTAAATTGAGGCTCTCAAGTGGGGTTTCATAGTACAAGAGAAATTTAGTTTTCATCTTGGAAATCAAGTATAAAACGTTCAAGTAGTATCGAAGGAATAAGGAGTACTTGAAAAACTCCATTTCCTTGAAATTCGGAAAATTTCAGTTTTGATACGATACATTAGAAAAATCGTACCTCACGCTTTACAAGTCAAAAATTGGAAAACTTGGTACCGTTGAAAACCTCTTCCAAGGTACTAAAAGTTCATAGAATACACTCTTCCATGATTCCAGACAGAAAGTATTCAAAAATTGGCTCAAAGTTGCTGTTTTAAACATGAAGACAGCTTTCGGGGTTGGTTTTTGGCCAACTTTGGAAATTCGGTAAAATTCACCCATTGCTAACCAACCTTTGGAATTTGGAACTCAATTAGATTTACAAACAAGGTTTAAAACAAAGCAAGCAGAACAAGAATCGGAGTTTTGAGCACCGAAATATGGTAGCTCAAAGTTGCTGAAATTTAGAACCTGTTTACCATTTTCCAGATTTAAATCACTGTTTTTGGGACATTGGTTGAACATCGAAATGAACTTGAAATGGCACCAAATTTGGCAGGTTTATCCTACTGTATAAGGGCTATTACTCTACCAAATTCCACAGGAAAATTCATTCGGGAAGTTGGTTAACGAAAACACAAAAACTCCAAGAACTTTAAGGCAAATCTGCCTTGCATGTTCTGTTTTCTGTTTTCAAAACGTTAGGCCAACAAAGTACCTCAAGCATGGTCCATGTTCATAGAAAATGTCTAAGAGGTATCCAATACACATTTTTTAGGTAATTAATCACCAAAATTCCGGATAACAAGTCCCAAGTCATTGTTAGTTTCAAATCTGTCCAAAACACTGTTTTCGTTCACAAAGTCAGTTTTGAATTTTGATCATAAATCACTCAATTCAACTCGGAATTGAGCGTGGTTGGTGGAGTTAGAAAATAAACTCATATGGCTATATTTTCTCAAAAGAATCCATTTTCAAAATCTATCCATAACCAGCTCATTCATGAGCATCAAGTTGCAACTCATGTGCTGCCTTCCAGGAAGCAACAAAACAGGACAGTGGATTTCAAACGAATAGTTTGGCTTGCTCAAGTGGAACCAGGACATGCATTTATACCAACAGAAAGCTGGGAATGTTTAGTTTCCAATGCTGCAAACGGTACTCGATTTTGACATCGGAGCAACAAGTTATGGCCGAAACAAGAAGACTGCCTGGGCAATCCGGGTACAAAATTCCAGTTTTCTAACCTTTCAAAATTTCAACATTTGAGTGACCAAATCCAGTTATTTTTCAATGAAAATTTTTACACAACCAATATAACATGTAAAAAACATAAACAAGCCATTAGAACCTCAAAATGTTGCACAAAAGTGGTCGGACAAGGCAGGGGTAAAATGGTCACTTTTGCTCCAAGCACCTCTTTTGATTTTCTACCAACAATACAACATTAATCCACTAATTTAAGCACTAAACCACCATTAATTTCATCATCAATCATCAAATCAGTCCTTCCATCAAAAGTGGGAGTTCATAGAGCCCACACAACAAAAATCCACCATAAACAAGACTACCCGCATGCATACAAGAGTTTATACGTGAAATTCTACTTCCAAAAACCAAGATTTGAAGGTTGGATCATCACCTACTTGTGTGATGAACAAAGGTAGAATTTCGGCTCCCTCTTTGTCCAAGAAAACCGTGGATTACAGCTCTCCTTTGTAGCTTAATATAATCTCCAAGTATTAGGCTAAGTGTGTGTGAAATTTGGAAGGAATTGGATGAAGATTGATGAAGATTTTGTGAAGGAAAATTTTGAAGAACTTGAGTTGTTTTTGCACAAGGATGGCCGGCTGCTTTGTGAGAAGGAGAGAGAGTGTTTTGGTCTAAATTTGGCTTCCTAAGGAAGCTTCATTTGTGTGGCTAGAATTGGTGCAAAAGTCAACTCTCCCTCGCGCGCGCACGCACGCTTTTCGTGCTCAATTCCTCTTGCATTTGTTTCACTAGTGCACTAAACCTCTCATGCACTTGTATTCATATTAATATTATTCACTCTTAATCATCTCAAAATAAGGGTCTAAAGTCCCTCAATTAAATCGTGCGTGTAAAACGCGTATCTCCAAATTAAGCGCGATAAAGTGAAATCTCCAAGAAATTCTTATAATGATGGTACTAATAACTATCACTTGAATACTTAAACATAGAAATACCTATTTTAAATCCATCCTGCAAGTCTCAAATTTTTCAAGTTTATTGTATTCTCGAATCGATTATTGACTCCAATCGCGTATTCACTATTTTCATTAAACGAGCTTTCAAAAATTAATTTTTGAAACAAGTCATTTTAAAAATATAATGGGGCTATAATTCCATGTATTTAGGTCTAATGAGGATAGAAAATAATATTCGGAGCAATTATCCAAATAAATATTAAGTGAGCCAAAAATAGTTTTTTTTTTAAAAAAGAATTTTACGAGTCCTCATACAAATTTCGGTTGTAATTTTTTTCCTTTTCCAGACATTAAACTTGCCTTCAGAGGTGTAATCTTAAGAAATATTTGATTTCCAACCGCAAATTCTAAATCCTTCCTTCGGTTATCTGCATAACTCCTCTGACGACTTTGTGCGGTCTGAATCCTCTAGCGTACTAACTTTACTTTTTCATTAGTCTTCTCAATCCAAGACATTGTAGTCGGGTCTAAGATTTTGCGTTCACCTACTTCCTTCCAACAAATCGGAGATCTACACTTCCGACCATAAAGTGCTTCATACGGGGCCATTTAAATAGAAGAGTGGAAGCTATTGTTATAAGCAAATTTCACCAATGTCAAATACTTACTCCAACTCTCCCCGAAATCCAAAACACAAGTTCTTAACATGTCCTCAAGAGTTTGATTTGTCCTTTCAGACTGTCCATCGGTCTGGGGATGGTATGTAGTACTGAAATTCAATTTAGTTCCCAACACTTCTTGCATCTTTTGCCAAAATCTTGAAACAAATCTAGGGTCTCTATCAGTCACAATGCTTACAGGTATCCCGTGTAACCTGATAATCTCATCCAAATACAACTTAGCCAATTTCTCCAATGGGTACTTCACATTGATCGGCAGAAAATGAGCCGATTTGGTCAATCTATCTACTATTACCTAAATGGCATCATGATCTCTTTGTATCCTCGGTAACCCTGATACAAAATCCATGGTGATGTTTTCCCATTTCCACTCGGGTATCTCTAAAGGTTGTAAAAGTCCTGATGGTTTCTGATGTTCAATTTTAACTTATTGACAGACTAACCAGGTCGGGACAAATTGGGCAATCTCCTTTTTCATACTCTCCCACCAATACAAACTTTTCAAGTTTTGGTACATTTTATTCCCTCCACAGTGTACCGTAAACTTCGATCGGTGTGCCTCTTCCAAAATTTCCTTCTTAAGCTCTTCATCTTTTGGCACTACTATCCGATTCCGAAATCTCAGTATGCCATTCAATCCCAAATTAAAATCCAACTTTTCTCCCTTTTTGACTTTCTTCACCTACTTTTGCACTTCAGGGTCCTTTTCCTGAGTTTCTTTAATATGTTCTAGCAAAGTGGAATTCACTATAATATTCCTAAAAATTACTTTCCTCGACTCAAGTCTAGGATTCCAATAACTAACTTCTTCTAACAAGTGTAATTCCTTAATCATCAATCTAGCCACTTGCACTTGACGACTTAAAGTATCGGCCACTATATTAGCTTTCCCTGGATGGTACTTTATCGTGCAATCATAATCTTCCAAAAATTCCATCCATCTACGTTGCCTCAAATTCAGCTGTGAGAACCCGTAAATTTCTCAATTTCTAGGCCTTATTTTATTTATTTGCACACCTTTTATGCATTTTCTTTCTTAGAAAATTTTTTAAAATAATTTTTATGAGTAAATATAGTTTTTAGATGATTTTTCTAGTATCGGTTAGATTTTGAGAAATTAAGAACGTATATCGGACGTGGGACCCGCTAGTGCGAAAAGTTCGGTAAAATTCGATCAACTAGGTTAAGTTTTGGATACTGGATTTAATTTACCGGGTGTTATGAGATAATTAGAGGTTAGTATATGGATGAGAGTGGAGGAGACAAAGGGATGTGCATGCATTAAATAGGGTGACAAGTGTCACCATATGATTAAATCTTACATTTTGACTACTATTCACCTTTTTACCAATTGACCAAATAAACCAAAAAATTACCAAAATCATCTTCATTTCAAGCTCCTTGTAGCCGGCTCTCTCCAAGCAAAAGAAAGGAAAAAACTCTTCAAGTTCTTGCTTCAATCTTACTTAAATCCAACAAATCAACCATTTAATCTTGCATTTGTTCCATAAAACCCCTTCACTTAGTGATTGTGAGGTGATTGGTGGAGTTGTTTGGAAGGCTAAGGTGGTTAGTTGCTCCTTCTCTTGCATTACAAGGTGAGAAGCTAAGGGACTTCTCTTTTCTTTCCAATAATGCTTAATTAGTGACCTTTGTGAGTTGAAGTGATGATATTAGGTGTTGTTTTGTGATTTTTGGTTGAAATTGGTGAAGTTTTATATTTATTTGTGAATTTTCTGTTTTCATATGATTATTATTGTGTGGCATGTATGATGATTGGAAATGATATTGAAGAAAGCTAGAAGGTGGAAAGTGTGGTTAATTGCAGAAAATTTCTGTTTTGGAAGGAAATTGTGGAAACTAGGGTTTCATTCCCCCTCATTCTGCCTGGCACTATTCATCATAGTTAGAGGCTAAATTTGTGAAGACTCGCAAATTCCTTATGTTTTTCCTCAAAATTCCCTTTTATTTGAAAAGTATTTGGTAATTATTATTTCATGCCATCCTATAGTTCAACCACCCTAGAAAAGTGCAAAAAGTTATAGGAAATTAGGGTTTTCCTATTCGTTTTCAATTCAAGGTGAAATAAGAATTTTTCGTGTATCCGCAGTGTAATTATCCGGTACAGAGTACGGATCAAATTTGGTGCTTAAGAGTGACTTTTAAGTGAGAAATAATATGTGATTAGAAGCAATGAATAAAAGTTAGTGAAAAGAAATTAAAAACCCTAGTACGGGTAATTTAAGGAAAAACGGTGCGAACCGACGCGTACCGTGTACTACCGATTTAACCACCACCTGATCACCACTTTCTTACCCTACAAGCTCATTACTAATTGAGCAAAATATCCCCCCCCCTCATGGTCATCTCTTGGCCGAAAATTGGGACCAAAAAAATGCAAGGAAAGAAAAGAAAATTTTGTGGTGAAAGTTGAGCCAAGTGTTGGCCCAACTTGTGATTACAATTAGTCCTAATCCTCTTACCTTCTTATAAGACAAACTAAGCTCTTTCTCCCTCATTTTTTCTTGCTTAGGGCCGAGACAAGAGAGAGAGAAAAGAAGAGCAAGAGAAACAAATTTCCTTCTTGATTTGCTTCAACCAAGTGAGAAAATCCAATTCTAAACCGATTAAAGTGTGGGTTGTGAGTTGGGAAGCTTGAGGAACTAAGAAATTTCAAAGGGGGTGAAGTATCACTCTTCCAAGCCTTGTCTTTGAGGTATAAAAATCTGATCATGATCCTTGTTCCTTTAAATTTTGGTTTAAGATGTTATTTAGATCATGTTTTAGCTTGATTACAAGATAAGCAAGTTGTTGTGATGATTCTTGGATGATATATGCAAGCTAGGGTTTGATTAATTTCTGCCTAACCTTGTTTTATATTTAGTATATGTTGTATATAAGAGTATATAAGGGGCTTTGGTAGAATTGGAAGCAACAAAATGGAAGGATTGACTTGAGATTTCAAAAATTCCAGATTTCTGGAATTTCAGGATTACATTCTGCCCGGTTTTAGTGCTCATAGTTAGAGGCCGAATTAGGCTTGGCCTAAAACATGAAAGTTTTATAGAATGGTATTTTATAGGTACCTACAAAATTACAGCTCAATCGGAGCAACATAACTTGTGAAAAGATGAAAATACCCTCACTGTTCTAGGTTACATTCCAGAGTTCCGCGTGGACGGTTTAGTCTATTTGGTTGTGTTTATTCACTATAATCCGTTCGGATTTAGCCTTTTTCCAAAACATGAAAGTTTTAGTACTCTGTCTTATCTTTTCAACGCCACCAAGAATGCCCTACACGGACCTTGGTAGACTGAGATATGGCCATTTGAATGCAGTACGGTTGATTAGCCGAATAGTTAAAACTAGATTATATGAATTGGGAATTTGATTAGGTTACACTGAAAATTAGACTAAGTTCTCTCATGAAAATTGTAGCCCTATGTCTTAGCTTCGAAACGGTATAATTTACGCCTCAATCTGATAAGCGTAGCCTCGGATGTGTTCTTTCCGCAACCACACGTCAAATCTGTCTTTGCTAGGTTACATTTCCGCACTTGTTATCACTTTGGTTTTTGTTCTTATGTTGTTATGAGCCTATGGAATGGCTATTTACTTGAATTTATGATATATATGACTTTGGGGATTGGCTGGTGGAAAATAATGAAGCCATATATGGCTGGAAAATTTGGTAAACACAAAGGGCATGCTGCCCAAATTTACGCTCGAGAACTAGAAAACTATACTTGCAACTTGAGTAACAGTTAGAAGTGATTATCACTTGAACTATCGAGGACCTTTGCTACTTTGTTTATCGAGGGTTATACGTTAGGACTTGGCCGAACTTGTATCCTTAGGAAAACGATATGAATCACTATGAAACCGTTTTACTTGCACTTTCGACTCAAAAGTCATCTCCAAGCAAACATGCTATCAAAATTTTCCGTTTGAAAGCGAGCAACTATTTCACGACTATTTCTCAAATGAATTTCAATTTCTTGATTCTTATTGAACGAAACGCTTAAGTTTCGAACTTTAGTAGATTTTCAAAGTTCTCAAGTCCACTTTTATCGCAGATTTGGACTCCAAATCCGGAGTACCACCCAGACACGAGCACTAGAGGCACTACTTTTGGTGAGTGCTTCCAAATATCTGATTGAACTCGATATTTGCTATTTATCTCTGATCCACGTGAATACGTGAGATATATGTGATGTGATAGAGCAAGGGTGTACTTTATCGTACTTGCCCTATCCAAATTTATTCTTGTTTATCAATTTCACATGACTTGCTTTACATGCACATGAATTATATCATGCTTGGAATTCCAGAAACCCTGTGGCTAGTTAATCGAGTTGAGTCGGCAAGGGCTTGGTCGATTAGATAACAAATCCTGGGTCACTAGTAAAGTCGAGTGGAGTGTTACCTCCTCGGAAAATCGGTATACTCGAATATTACCACCCGTGTTTCATGTGACGTTCGGGCCCGGTTGGGGGTTGATTGGTGGACAGAGACTGGCGAGAAGTGGAGTTTTCTTTCTGGACTAGTTATTACTTGAAAGTTGACGGAGTGTCAACTACTATTCGATCAAGCTGGAATGGAACTGAGACATGAGCAACTGTATCCTTACTTGTGAACATGATCCATACATCTCTTGACTACTTGAAGTGTTATCTCTTTACTTGTGTAAGGATCGAAAACAACCTAAGAGGGGGGGTGAATTAGGCTTTCAAAAAAAAACTTGCTAATATATATTCTACCTTTTTGAACAGACAGCCTTTCTTTTCTCAAATACCTCCCAATGAACAAGATAATACAAGAGCACAGGTATTCGTGAGATGGAGAGAAGAACAGTTTATATAGAAAAGCAGTAAATAAGAGTAAAGAACCAAACCAAGCTTCAAACACAACTGAGATTTGAACACCACTATTATATACCAAGATACTTCAAGTTGAATAGACTTGCAACCAATCTTATGTGTACAAGAAAGGGATCGCTTCCTTCTTGCCCCAAATCACACTTGGTCAAGCAAGGAAGTTTTACAAACACTCGCAAAGCCTCACTATGCTACACTATTGAAGAAGCTATGTCACACTTGAAAACCCTTCACGAAGATTGCACATACAAGGAATACAAATATTTCTTTTGAGTATTCTAGCACACGAATCACTCACAATCTGATGCAGGCTTGATGTACAAAGTTATTTTGAGGTGGTTGACTTTGTTCCTTTTATAGGAGACCAGAGAATTCCTCAATTAATGCTGTCAACGGGTAGAAGGCAGCTGAAGAGTCAACTAGCCGTTGATGCTGTCGGACGTCCGATGTTTGGTTTTTATGCGTCCGAGGGTAGGATGAATACTTGGAAATTTCTTCTTCACTTCCTTCGGACGGCCGATGCGTCCAGAATGTTGCGTCCGAAGAGCTGCACCACTTGTCGGACATCCGATACACAGGTGTTGAGCGTCCGAATCCTGATCAATAATCGAGTATCTCCTAACTTGTCTTCTTCGGACGTCCGAGTTTGAGTTCTTTACTCGTCCGAAGAAACTCAAAGAATGTCGGGCGTCCGATACTCTCCTTTTGTGCGTCCGACATCATCCTCAGCAGACTTCATTCTTTTTTATCTTCTTTTTCTGCTTTAAATCCACAGACCTGTTTGGTTCATTTCTGAAAAGGATCTCTACAAAAGGTATTAGAAACATCCAATTGTTTTGTAATCATCAAAAGATATGAATTGAGATAAACAATCTCCCCCTTTTTTATGATGACAAAACAATTGGATAGAGCATAGAATTTAACTGCTCCCCCTAACGAAGTGCATGAGTAGTATATCAGAAGAGGCGCAATCCACATCATCATTGCTGATCCATCTCAACTGATCCATCCCAACTCCCCCTGAGATTGTCTCCCCCTAACTAGTTACTTTATACAATCAGTGTTAAACCAAATCCAATTCCAATTCTCCCCCTTTTTGCCATCACAAAATTGAGTATCAGTTTTGGAACTAGCAGTACGTCCCATCAGAAACATTAACAGTGTATTCATTTACAATGTACAGCACAGTTTGAACTCAATCATGTAGCAGATGTTAAACAGACACATTCATTCATTGAGCAGATTTCAAAAACTAATCATAACATCCATTCAAATCATTCATAACAAGCACTTATTTAAAACATTCATAAATAGTAGAAAATATCCAGGTGTTCAGCACTTAGTACAAAAGTGCAATGCAAAAGATGAACTATAGTCCTAGGTTTAGGTGCAGTGACCTAGTAGTGCCTAGATAGTGATTTTAGATGATCCAGACCTACTCCTGGTCAGACGATACTGTTCAGGGTCCTCCTCTTCCTCAGTTTCCTCATCATCATCTTCAACTTCTTCCTCAGTTACTGGAGCCTTGCCTTTATCCTTGGGCTGAGAACTGGAAGCTGGAGTAGTCTCATCACCAGTGGTTGGCCTTGTGGGCTCAGATCTTGGTTCTTTCTGATGAGCAGTCTCATTTGTTTCAGGTATAGGGGGCACAAGAAGATTCCTTTTTTTAAGGAAAGAGGATTATTGGACAGAGGTCATGGTCATCATGAGACCATCTTCAAGAAGCATAACATGCTGTTTGAGGTCTTCAAGCAGGGAGATGACCTCAGAGTTGGAAGAGAAGGAGTTACTGGCAGACTTTCTAGGATGAATGGTGAAAGGAGACATATACCCTGACTGATCATGGGGAGTTCTGGGAGTGACAGGGGTTTCATGCAAATTTTTCCTTCTAGACTCGGCTACAGTCTCCTTGTAGCACCAATGACCCTCAAAAAATTTTAGGTTCTTTCTTTCAAAATAAGCTTTGGAGAAAACTGAAGAAGCACTGTCTTTTGGAGATTTGCCAGAAAAGGGTATGTCAAAATGAGCAAAAATGGGGGTCAGAAATCTGCCATAGGAAAGCTTCCTACGACTATCAGTGCTGATTTTGAGCAGAAATTTGCACATTACAAATCCAAAGTCAATGCGAATTTTTTCAACAAAGCAGTAGAAAAGATAGAGTTCCATTTTATTAGCATCTGTTCTGTGGCCATCAGTTGGCACCAACAGATTCGAGATGATAGTGAAGATGATCAGATTCTGAGGACTGAAATCATCCAATCTGGCTTCAGCAGGGGTGTTGAATTTGGTTTGGAAATAAGTCATGATTTTAGCATTGTAAAAGTGATGATAGGCAGAAGGGAATTCCTCATATGAAAAGAAATTTGCAATTTTTCCCTTAAAACTAGGTTCAATATTAGTTTTTAGAATAGAATTCACAATGTCAGGAGTTAATATGATGTCTACAGAGTTGACCCTAGAGATGAGTTCAGTGTGTGATGTACCCTTTCTAAGATTAGCAAAAAATTGATACAGCATGTCAGGATAGAAAACATTAGGAATGGTCAAGAGATGAGTCCATTTCTGGAATTCAAAGAGTTTGATGACAGGTTCAAGATCAAGCTTACGAAATTCAAAAGGAATGATGAGCCTTTGGGTGATGAACCCTTTTTGAGAGACTAACTCAAATCTGTCACTGGCTTCATCATCGATGAACTTTGATAGAGGAATGGGTTCAGATGCAGGCTGAGATACTGGTTTCTTCCCAGAACGTGTCCCTTTAGAGGTTTGAGTGACAGATGCACCAGCATTTTGAGTCTCAGTCCTTGTCCTTGGAGACTTCCGGATGGAGGGTTCAGGTGTTGGTTGACCCTCAGTGATGTTTTCTTCATACTGCTGATCAACAGAGGGATCAGCAGATTGCTTTTTCTTGGATTGAGGAGTTCTCTTCCCCTTTACAGTCCTTTTTCTTTTACTGGAAGACCTTGTGACAGTTTCATCACCTTGGGTAGCCTGCTCTGGTTCCTCATTTCCACCAGCAATGTTCCCTTCAGAGATCTGCCCTTCCATTTGTTCATCAGATGATTCAGGCAGGAGATGAAGTAACTAATTTTCTTTGGGCAGTCTCCTTCACTATGCCCCTATGAGTCACTTTCTTTCTTTTTGGTGCCACAGGAGGTGGATCAACAATTTCAATGTCTTCATCCCTCAGTTTAAAAGACCGTCCGGCACTAGTAGATCCTCCCCTCATCCTAACCATGATGCAATGTGGATGTGATTTTTAATGCAGAGTGTTGAGTATAGAAGGAAAGAACAGTAAGAGTTAACAAGAGTGCACTATGATGCCGCAGGGAGAGGGTTATATGAGGTTAGGGTTTCGTATGTAAATTGGGAATTTTGGGGCAGTTGGGTGTTAGGAGTGCTTTTTATGAGTGGTTAATGAGCAATAGAGGTGTAATAGAGTTGGTTGAGTCAATTTCTCGGAACTTGGTTTGAGGAGAGAGGAATTTGAATTTCAAATTTTAGAGAAACTGAAAGGTCGCGTCCGAGACTGATGAAAGAAAATGAATTGAGATGAGTCAGTAACTGCCTTATAGGACACATTTTTGAGTGTCGGACGTCCGAACGAAGTGATGTGTCCGACACAACCGTCCGAGCCAGGGATTTTCTGGACCTTGGATGAAGAACACTGTCGGACGTCCGTTTCAATTCATCGGACGTCCGATAAGGATTGACTAGAAATAAGACTCAGAACATTTTTTCTGTAACACCCAATCTAGTCCTCAAAGACACAAATTGATCTAGCAGAAGAGCTTTTGTGAGTATATCAGCGATCTGTTCTTTAGAACAAATAAACTCAACACGGATTATCCCTTTTGAGACAAGATCGCGAATGAAATGATGCTTAATATCAATGTGCTTAGTCCTAGAGTGTTGAATGGGATTTTTTGTTAGATTAATTGCACTGGTGTTGTCACAGTACATGGGTACACATTCATATACTAAACCGAAATCATTTAATGTGTTTTTCATCCATAACAATTGAGCACAACAAGCACCAGCAGCAACATATTCAGCTTCAGTAGTGGACAGTGAGATAGCATTTTGTTTTTTACTAAACCAAGAGACCAAGCAATTTCTAAGAAAGTTGCATATACCAGTAGTACTTTTTCTATCTATCTTACAACCTCCAAAATCAGCATCAGAGAATCCACACAAAGGAAGTTCATAACATTTTGGATACCATAAGCCAAAATTTAAGGTTCCTTTAAGATATCTCAAGATTCTTTTTACTGCATTCAAGTGTGATTCCTTTGGACAGGATTGAAATCGAGCACATAAACACACAGCAAACATGATGTCAGGCCTACTAGCAGTTAAATAAAGTAAACTTCCAATCATACCTCTGTACTTCTTCTCCTCAACTTTTGTACCTACCTCATCTTTGTCTAGTTTGGTAGAGGTGCACATAGGTGTCCCAACAGGCTTTGAATCCTCCATTCCGAATTTTTTTAGCAACTCCTTGGTGTATTTTGTTTGATTTATAAACGTTCCATCTTGGTTTTGAACCACTTGGAGTCCAAGGAAGAAATTCAGTTGTCCCATCATACTCATTTCAAATTCTTTTTGCATGATGGTGGAAAAGTCCTTGCACAATTTTTCGTTAGTAGCACCAAATATGATATCATCCACATATATTTGCACAATCAAAAGATCTTGTGAGCTTTGTTTTGTAAAAAGTGTAGTGTCTACAACGCCTCTTTTAAAACCATTTTCAATCAGAAATCCACTCAGACGTTCATACCATGCTCTAGGAGCCTGCTTTAATCCATATAAAGCTTTTGAGAGTTTAAACACGTGATCTGGATAGGATTCATTTTCAAAACCAGGAGGTTGGTCAACATAGACCTCTTGGTCTATAAATCCATTTAAGAAGGCACTCTTAACATCCATTTGAAATAATTTAAAGTTCTTGAAACATGCAAATGCTAAAAGCATTCTTATGGATTCCAGCCGGGCTACTGGAGCAAAAGACTCATCAAAGTCTATTCCCTCTTCTTGAGTGTATCCCTTAACCACCAGTCTAGCCTTATTTCTAACAATCTCCCCTTTATCATTCAATTTATTTCTAAAAATCCATTTTGTGCCAATGATAGGATAGCCTTGTGGTCTGGCAACCAGAGTCCAAACTTTGTTTCTTTCAAATTGGATTAACTCTTCTTCCATAGCTAAAATCCAGTGCTCATCATTCAAAGCATCAACAACATTTTTAGGTTCAATATGTGATACAAAAGCAAGATTATCTATTAAGTGTCTAGATGAGCGAGTTCTGACCTTTTCAGAAGGATCACCAATTATAAGTTCCCTGGGATGATTATGAGCAAATTTCCAGGCTCTTGGAAGATCATTAGGAGCAGTGGTAACTCCATTATTCACTTCTTCAACTGGACTGACCTGAGCATCATTATCCTTTGAATCAGTTTCTGGTGAGGCAGAGTCATGGTCATTAATTGCTAGCTTCTTTAATCCTTCTTGAACACCTGTGTCATCATCTTCACCACAACTCATAAAAATGTCATCATTAGATTCATCAAAAGTAATGTGTATAGCCTCCTCTATAATTAGTGTTCTACGATTATAAACTCTGAAACCTCTTTTGTTCTCACAATAACCCAAGAAAATTCCTTCATCAGATTTCTTGTCAAACTTTCCAAGATGTTCCTTGATATTCAAAATGAAACATTTACAACCAAATACTTTGAAGTAGCTGACTACAGGCTTTTTATCATACATGAGCTCATAGGAAGTTTTGTTCAAAATTGGTCTTAGAAGAACTCTATTCATGGTATAACAGGCTGTGTTTATGGCTTCTGCTTAAAAATATTTTGGTAAATTGCATTCACTAAGCATGGTTCTAGCAGTCTCTTGGAGAGTTCTATTTTTTCTTTCTACAGCTCCATTTTGTTGAGGAACTCTAGCAATAGAGAATTCATGGGTAATACCATTATGATCACAAAATTCTGGAAAACCACAGAACTTAAATTCTGTCCCATTATCACTTCTAATTCTAACAATTTTCAAGCCAAGCAGATTTTGTACTTTAGCAAATAATGAGGTAAAATTCTTAAAGGCATCATCTTTATGAGCAAGGAATATTACCCAAGTATATCGAGAGTAGTCATCAACAATCACAAAACAATATCTCTTACCACCAAGGCTTGCATTCTGTGTAGGACCAAACAGATCAAGGTGCAGAAGTTCAAGTGGTTTTGAAGTAGAAACACATTTCTTAGGTTTAAAAGAAACCTTGACTTGTTTTCCAAATTGGCAAGCATCACAGATTCTGTCTTTTTCAAATTTAATTTTTGGAAGACCTCTCACAAGTTCCTTTTTAGAAATTTCTTTCAGCAAATCCATATTGAAGTGACACAACCTTCTATGCCACAACCATGGATCCTCATTTGCTACTTTGAGACATTTGAGATGTGAGGAATCAATTTTTTCAAGAAACACTACATAGACATCATTAACCCTTTTTTCTTTGAAAACAATATTGAACTTTGAGTCAAATATGAGACACTCAAGCTTTTTGAACAATACAAACAAATTTCTATCACACAATTGGCTAACACTTAACAGATTGTAGCTCAAATTGTCAACAAGAAGAACATTGTGGATAAAAGTTTGATCATTCTTACCAACATCGCCAATACCAACAGTCTTGGCTTTATTATCATCTCCAAATGTTACCTTTCCACTTGCTTTCTGCATGAGTTTGATGAATTGTGATGCATCACCAGTCATATGTCTTGAACATCCACTATCAATGAACCATTTTGATTCTTTAGCACTGTAATCCTGGTTCACCTACACACAAACCCACAAGATAATACTTGGTACCCTTTACATGTTGGGTCCTTGAGAGTTAGTCTTATGTTTGACTATCCACATGCACCTCATGCCGTTCCTCATGTTTTTCTTAACATGACAGTTGCTATACATGTGACCAGATTGACAACAAAAGCTGCATATTGACATTGGATCAATCAAATGAACAGGTTTAATGAATCTGACTTGCCTTCTTCTGTGGATAGCAAACTCATTTGTAATTTGGTTCAGTCTTATTTGATGAGTATTAACATAAGATACAGTGTCATTCTTTTGAAGCTGATTTTGTTTCACATGATATAACACTTTACATAAATCATCCATCCTTTTTCTTAAGCTGCATTGCTCACTTTTGAGTAAGTCACAGTAATTTTTCTTCTTGTGAAGTTCAGCAAGCACATCAGTTTCAGTCCTTTTCAGGTTATCATTTTCATGCTTTAGACATATGTTTTGTCGAAAAAGACTTGCATTGTCTTGTATTAGAAAGCTGATTTTTTTGCTTCAGTTCCTTGTTTTTAGCATAAGATTCTTTCAAGCTGTTATGCATTTTTTCTAGAAAAGAATTAACATCATCATCAGATTCACTATCACTATTGGATTGAGAATTGCATTGTGTTACCTCTTCATCTCCAATAGCCATGAAAGCCACTTGAGCAGATTCCTCTTCTTCTTCAACTTCGCCTTCTGAGTTGCAATCATTCCAGGTAATCTGGAAATTGTTGAACTTTGGTTTTCGTTCAATCTTGCTTTCCTTCTTTTTCTTCATTGGACACTCATTTGCATAGTGTCCAGGTTGGCCACATTCGAAACATTTATCGTTCTGCTTCTTGTTGAATTCTAGTTTCCCTCTATTCCTGAAGTCATTAGTTTGATTTTGGAAGGAATTGCTGGATCCGCATTTCCTGAATCTTCTCTTATTGAGAAATCTTTTGAAGCCTCTTGTGATGAGTGCAATATCACTATCATCACCTTCCAAGTCATTTTCATCCAGTGAGGCTGTTTCATCTTCATCTTGTGAAGCTTTCAGAGCAATACTCTTCCTTCCTTTTATGTCTTCTTCTTCCTGCAACTTAGATTCAAGTTTCAGTTCGTAAGAGGTTAGAGAGTTAATCAGAGATTCAATGGATAAGGAATTTAAATCCTTAGCTTCCTCTATAGCAGTCACTTTGCTTTCCCAATCCTTTGATAGAGCATTCAGAATTTTTCTGTTCTTTTCACCTAGAGAGTACTCCTTCTCGAGCACCTCTAAATCCTTGATCAGATCATTGAATCTACAATACATTTTGTCGATGTTCTCATGAGGCTCCATCTTAAAAGATTCATACTTGGTGACCAGAATGGACTTTTTCTGTTCTCTTACGTTGTCACTACCCTCGTGAATTTCTCTTAACTTATCCCACATTTCTTTGGCGGATTTACACCCTTTTACTCTAATAGACTCATTTGAGTCTAAGGCACTGTAGAGAACATTCATGGCTTTGGCATTCAATGTGAGATTGGTTCTATCTTGAGCATTCATTTCAGCTCTCGTTTTTGGCCGCAACAAGCCTGTTTCTGCATCAAGAAAGTTAGCATCATGCGGTCCTTCATTCACAATAAACCACAGCTCAATATCAATGGATTGCAAGAATATAATCATTCTTTCTTTCCATCTAACATAATTAGAACCAGTGAACATGGGAGGTCTAGTAACAGATTGCCCCTCAACAAACATAGCATGACTGGTTGTCATCTTACTCCAAGCCGCTTGAGCTTAATCTCTAGGAGACCAAACTCTGATACCAATTGTAAGGATCGAAGACAACCTAAGAGGGGGGGTGAATTAGGCTTTCAAAAAAAAACTTGCTAATATATATTCTACCTTTTTGAACAGACAGCCTTTCTTTTCTCAAATACCTCCCAATGAACAAGATAATACAAGAGCACAGGTATTCGTAAGATGGAGAGAAGAACACTTTATATAGAAAAGCAGTAAATAAGAGTAAAGAACCAAACCAAGCTTCAAACACAACTGAGGTTTGAACACCACTATTATATACCAAGATACTTCAAGTTGAATAGACTTGCAACCAATCTTATGTGTACAAGAAAGGGATCACTTCCTTCTTGCCCCAAATCACACTTGGTCAAGCAAGGAAGTTTTACAAACACTCGCAAACCCTCACTATGCTACACTATTGAAGAAGCTATGTCACACTTGAAAACCCTTCACGAAGATTGCACATACAAGGAATACAAATATTTCTTTTGAGTATTCTAGCACACGAATCACTCACAATCTGATGTAGGCTTGATGTACAAAGTTATTTTGAGGTGGTTGACTTTGTTCCTTTTATAGGAGACCAGAGAATTCCTCAATTAATGCTGTCAACGGGTAGAAGGCAGCTGAAGAGTCAACTAGCCGTTGATGCTATCGGACGTCCGATGTTTGGTTTTTATGCGTCCGAGCGTAGGATGAATACTTGGAAATTTCTTCTTCACTTCCTTCGGACGGCCGATGCGTCCAGAATGTTGCGTCCGAAGAGCTGTACCACTTGTCGGACGTCCGATACACAGGTGTTGAGCGTCCGAATCCTGATCAGTAATCGAGTATCTCCTAGCTTGTCTTCTTCGGACGTCCGAGTTTGAGTTCTTTACTCGTCCGAAGAAACTCAAAGAATGTCGGACGTCCGATACTCTCCTTTTGTGCGTCCGACATCATCCTCAGCAGACTTCATTCTTTTTGATCTTCTTTTTCTGCTTTAAATCCACAGACCTGTTTGGTTCATTTCTAAAAAGGATCTCTACAAAAGGTATTAGAAACATCCAATTATTTTGTAATCATCAAAAGATATGAATTGAGATAAACAACTTGAACTTGTTTGCTCGCTATTTCACTATTACATTGTTATAATCTTGTTTGTTGGACAATTTGATATCTGGAACATCACTGAGCTTTGGCTCACACTATTAGTTTTGTTTTCCTTACAGGGGTACGAGTGACGCGTGAGACGTATAAAAGCTAGCGTAGTCTAGTTATTTTGACTTTTGACTTATACTCGCGCTATTCCTTGACTAGAATGTTTTGTAATGGGATTTTATACACTTTGAACCAATTTGGGTTTATCGAGACTTTGTACCTTGATTTTGTATCAATGTAAATTGTGACGGTCCCACCTCCCCCTTAGGCGGACCAGAGGGTTTGGCGGGTCGTCTGCCCAATTCTCGCCGGGACTCAGTCGTTCACTACATTCCTCAAACAGATTACAATATAAATCTCAAAAATTACATCAAATGTTCCCACAATTACACATCCAAGTCTCCAATAATTACATGCCACAAGCGAAGCGAAAACAATTTCCAACTATACATAAAATGATTCCAAATCCAAACTGTACAAGATATAGGCCATCCAACCACGTGAATAAGCACAACAAGCCTTTCCTTCGCCTTGAGCCCTGTGGAGGGGAATAAAATAGTTTTGGGGTGAGTTAGAAGCTCAGCGAGTAACCAGTAAAATCAGTAATCAAATATCTTTCACAATATTGCATTTCGATCCTTTCGATGATGTCATGATTCAAAGAACAAATGTCCGTTTATTGCTCTCGTGAGCCAGTGAAATCATAGTACTTGAACACCCAACGCTCAAATCGATCATTTAACATCAACATTAACATTAAGAGGGAGCCCCTTTTTGAGCTCTGGAGCCATTTGCTCCAAGTAAACAGAGGTGGAGACGTTGGTGTCCAGCACAAGACTCCCCAAGAACTCATTGAAACCAAAATCATATCATGAATTCACATGCAAGCACGCATGAGATGCAATCGAGTAAATAATGCAAGAAACATTTCATAAGAAGTTTTAACAATAGTTTGGGGTCACTCACATCCATGGCTCAGAAATCATCCATCATATAACATTGCCTTGCTCAAATCCAAGTCTTAGATCACAAACTCAATGCAAACAAGTCCCTTCAAAGTTCGGACAGCACTTCCCCTGAATTTGCTAACTTTTCCAGCCATCATGGCTTCATTATTTCCTCAGCCAGTCCCAAAGGTACACACACAACAACAAGTTCATCCAATAGCCATTCAGCAAGCTCCAAGTAGTACGAGTACAAGTCAAGCTAGGGAAAAGTCCGGAAATGAAAGTTAAGCTCAAAACCAGAAAAATAGTTTTGACGTCATTTTACGGTAATGGTACCAAAGGCGCTACGATTGTCGGATGAAGGTTCAAGACCCACCGTTTCGAAGCTAAGAGACAGGGCTACAATATCACAGAAGGTCACTCAACCCAGTTTCGAGTGCAACCAGGTCAAAAAGGCAATATACTACACCAGAATCGCAAAAATAGGTTTACAAAACGCATTCCGGCGTAAACATCATAAATCAGGCTACCAAAGTCCAAATCTAGTAATTCCAAAGCCATTTGAAAGCTTAGAAACAGGGCTACATTTCATCAGAAGACCTCAACAACCAATTCGGAAGCATTCCTAACCAAAATAATCAATTACAGACACAATTCTCCAATTCTGGGTAAACCAGGACAGCAAGGGTAATTTCGACGTTTCTCAAGCTACGCTACTCCGATTGACCTGAAACGTTTTAGGCACCTCTAAAATATCATTCTATACAACTTTTATGTTTTAAGCCAAGGCCAATTCGGCCTCTAACTAGGAGCTATAAAATCGGACAGAATATAGCTTCACAAAAGCTAATTTTCTGAAATTTCTTCCAAAACAGAAATTGATTGCAATTGACCACTTTTTCCACCTCCTAGAGTCCTTAAACATCATTTCCAATGATCATACATGACCCCATAATCATATTCATATGAAAACAGAAAAATCCCAAAAAATTATAAAACTTCACCAATTCAACCAAAACCAAGAAATAATCCATAAAATTACATCTCATACCACCACCAATCATGATTTAAGCATCAATTAAGGGAGGAAAGGGATCCTTCACCACTCACCTTGGTAACCAAAGAGATGGAACAACCTTGCACTTAAATCTTCCAAATCACTCCAATAAGCACCTCACAAATACTCACTTAATGTTTTCTATGGAGCAAAAACAAGATTCAATGGTTGATTTGGTAGATTGGAGTAAGATTGAAGCTAGAAAGTGGAGTAGAAAATGAAGTTTTTTCTCTCTTATTTTGCTCCTCTTAACAGCCGGCCATGACAAGAAAAATGGGAGAAAAATTGGGTCCAAATTGGTTTTAGAAAAAGTAGAAAAGTCTTGGTCAAATTCAACATCCAATGGGTTTGTGACACTTGGCACCTCTAAACTTTAATCTTATCTTTTTGTCTCTCCAATACAAATATCTTAACACTTTGTAAAATAATATCACTTAATACAAAATTCCAACAAGTTGTCAAAAATATAATGCATATACCGCACTTGCGGGTCCCACGTTCAAAATACGCTATTAATTTCTCAAAAACTAACCGATACTAGAAAAATCATTTTAAAACTATCTTTGCTCATAAACTTTATCTAGGGAATTTTTCTAATCAAGAAAATGTAGAAAAGGCGGGCGATTAAAAAAAATAAACCCTAGAAAATTAGAAAATTTCCGGGTTCTCAAACTCATTCTTTTCGGGGCGTCACATAAATTATAAGTTTGAACTGCGATATTATTTATGGTCCATGGATGTACGCATGTAATTCGTGTGAGTGAGTCCTGGCGAGAGCTGGGCAGGCGATCCGCTGAACCCTCTGGTACGCCTTAGGGGGAGGTGGGGTCGTCACAGGTGGTATCAGAGCTTAGGTTTGAATTGATCTGGATAGATTGAGTGCTTGACCTGATAGGCTAGGGTTTTATCATTGAGTTTAGCCTTTAACCTTGGTTTCTGCGTGTTGAGTACTTACTTTTGCAACTGTAGACACTAAATTTTGAATAATTTTATGTAGCATCTATTTCATGATTTTCATTTTAGATTGCTTGCATTTTTAGTTCGTTATTGTGTGTTTTGCACTATTAGTTGTTATGATATTTTAGTTTTATTCATTTTCGCCTTTTTAGTTGACCTATTTCATTTGCTATTTATTCTTATTTACTTTTAGTTTTAGTTTTTAGTTTTAGTTTTTAAGTTTAAAGTTAGCATAGAGTTTTTAGAAAAAGAAAAGGAAAACATCAAAAATATGTTTTAGTCATGTTGTTTTTATTCAATGCTTTCTTGAAGGAAAAATGAAAATGAAAAATCATAAAAAAAAGGAGAAAAGAGAAAAATAAAGAAAAAGAGGAAAAAGAAGAAAAATTCAAAAAAATAGGCTTTAGTTGGCTTGGAAAAATGGAAAGAAAGGAAAAGGAAAATTTGTTCACAAAAATATGTTTATTTCTTTAAATTCAATCTTTGGGCACTTTAGTTATTTTTATTAAGTTATTTTGAGAAAAAGAAAATGATGAAAAAATGAAAATTTAAAAATTTAAAAATGGCCATTTTTATTTAGTCTTTTGTTTTTGTTACCTGGTTTGTGTAATTTTGTTATTATTATTATTTATATTTTATTTTATCATTTCTGTAATTATCAAGTTGTTTAAAAAAAAAAAAGAAAGAAAAAAAGGAAGAAAAATGATGAAAAATGGAAAAATGAAAGAAAAGATCGAAAATGGTAATTTTGTTATTTTTAGTTTGATTAAAATTGTTGTTTTATTATTATTTAGTTTTATTATTATTATTATTTTTTATTATTATTTTTGTTAAATTATTAAGTTTAAAATTTAAAAAAAAAAAAAAAAGTCGTGGCATGCAAGCTGCATTTTTTGCAGCTTTACAAGGAAGGACTCGGGGAGCCCTTAGCGGCAATATGGAGAGGATGGCTGAGTTGTTTTAGGGCTAGAGGGCTAGTATAAATAGAAAAGAAGGGGCAGCCGCAAGGGGGGTTTTTGAGAGAAAGAGGGGAACGGTTAAGGAAAGCTGAGAAGAGAGAGACGAAGGTTAGCGGCTGTAGACTAAAGGGAAAAAATCAGAAACAAGCAAAAGGGAGGAGAGGAAAACAGGCTGAGAAATCAGAGAGGCAGGGAGGACGGCTGATTCTGTGAGGGTTGAAAGATTGGAGAAAGAGCATCGAGTAACGTCTGGGCTGATAAAAAGCCAGAGAGAGGAGGGGTTTGGAGTGAGATACGTGAGCGGATGGAACAAGAGAGCAGACCGCGAGGGTTTTGAAGGAGCAAAAATCAGAAAACGAGCTGAGAGAGGAAGATGACGGCTGAAAGGCCTGGGAGAGAAAGCATCTAATAGCGGCTGGGAAAGACTGAAACTGGCGGGAATCAGCAACCATCATCGTCATCCATCATCAACCGCAGAGCCTTAGCTTCAAGAGGAGGAGATTTGTTTAACGGCTGGAGAGGAGGTGAGGTCTGATGAGAGTGGCGGCCAGAATAAAGGCAGTAGGAGAACCCTTAGACGATCTTCATCAGAAATCCGCAACTTCGAAATCTGCATCCGGACGCAATCTTGTCGACAAGCTCCCTATTCAGTAGACTTTGCAAGACGTCAAAGGTAATCTCTTTTGCCTTCTACTTTATACACGCCTAGATCTTCTCTGAATATGCCAAAGATCTTGCTGCTGTTTGTTATGAACGTACTTCGCTGTTTGATTCTTATGGCAGCCGAATGAGTTGAGTTTTTTTGTTGAAAATCTGTTGTTAATCTTGACCTGAGGAAATAAAATCTGATGGTTAATGTTTTGATGAAATTGCTGCTCCAAGTTGTTTGTTTGATCTGAGGAAATAAAATCTTGTCCAAGTTTTCTGTAGCTTTTAGAAGGTTTCGGTCAGACTGCCTGAAATTTTTTGTTGAAAATGCATGCTGTTGGACCCTCTCTGCTATAGTTCTCCTGGTTTTGCATGATCAGCTTTGTGAAATGTCGGTTGTATAGAATACTTAGCTTTGTTTCAAGCTTTCTTTTGTTGCTTCGTGCAAGTTTCTGGTTTGTTAGAGCAGTAGACATTACCATGTAAATGCTGAAATGTTAGCCGCTCCAAGCTGTTTCCTTTGCTGCATTTTATGTCTAGCTGCTGTGATTAGTTCTTTGGGGGATAGATGACGGTTTTGGGTAATGTTAATGGCAATGGGATGAAGCTATAACATTGGGGTTCGATGGATAGATCCATAAGTTTCATTTCCAATGTTCCGCATGATTCTATTTCGGTTTGCATGAGAAAATTGCAGAAGCTCTTGTTCTTCAAAGCTAGCATGTTGTCCAGATTATTTTTGTTGCTTTTTGAGTTCAAAAGCCTGTTTGATTTTTCCCTTACCTTTGTTTCAAGTCGTTGCATTTTGTGTTTGATTGGGTGGAGATATGCTTTGGTTGTTTGTGTGAATGTGGATTCGGCCAAATGAGTAGCAAGCGCAGAAATTACATTGCCGAGAGTCTCAATTGCAGAAACTGAAGTTCACGTATGCATGCATGAAAAGCCAAAGAAAAATTACATTTTTGACCCCCCAAGTCCCCCCTTGGCTCACTATGGCCCAAGTAATTTGAATACTTAATTTAATCCCTCAAGCTTCTCCATGTTCCACAAAAGCCCAAGCATGTTCTCATTTCTTTACAATTAGGTCCTAAGGTGGGTGTATTTTGAGGCATCATTTGGCCTTTCATTGTTTTTGGGACTTTTGAAGCTCTTAAAATTTTCAATTGGTTTTATTTGGTTGATTAATGGTTGCTATTGAATTTTCAAAATGCATGTTTAAATCATTCATGGACCTTTGTTCATTCTCGGACCTTCAAAATTCCATAATGTTTGTTTTGGATCTTGTTATTTACTTGGGGAACTTTTTGTGCTTTTAAATGTTTCAATTAGGTTCAAATGGTTGAGTAGTGCTTGCTTTTGGGTCTTTAGTAGACGTTATGCTTGGGGTTTGGATGATCATGCCTTCTGCCTTGGTCTTTAAGTAGTTTTGACTTCATTGAGTTGTAATTGAGGGAAAGTTTGATGTTTTGGTGGATTCAAATTGTTTAGTTTATATCTTATCACTAAATTGGTGCATTAATCTTTTGTTTTTGGTGATTTTAGCCTAAGTTAGTCTTTTCTTGGGTGACTCTAGCCAAGTTGAGTTTGTTTACTTCCTTAGTATCACCAACAGGGAGGTATAATCTCTTTTACCCCTTTTGTTTCTCTCCTATGTGGACTAATGTGCTAATTGAAATTTGCATGTCTACTTGCTTTCCTAGCCTCTCCTTATTTCCTTTCATTTATTTCATTTACTTTTGATTTTTATTAATGGGGTATGTGTACACCTCTTGGCTTGTAATAGATAGGGCGTAGCAAGTAATTTGGTCCATTTTCCCTTTCCCCTTTGTTTTAGTTAGCAAATGTAATGGTTGCATGCCTATGTGTTACGTGTTACTTGCTTTATTAGGTTTTGCATCTAGTCGAGCATGTTAAGTGTTACGTGCTACGTGTTTATGAGCGTTTGGCATGTCTACTAGCTTTCTGTAGTGTAGATGAATGGAATGGATGAATGTACGTTTCCACTAGTCCAACGCTAGTCGGAATTCATAGAATGGGATAGTCCAACGCTAGACCCTTAGGGATTTCCCCTCGTTAGTACATGTTTGCATGTTCATTACATGTCATGCATTCTTTTTTAGTTTTGTCATTTTTTGCATGCCCCCGACTCCCTTTCCCCTCACTTTAGGACTTGCATCTCATGCTAGTTAGGGTACATTTGCCTGAAGAGTCCCCTTCTGATAAGGGAAACGAGCGAGTGTGGCTACTCGATAGCCTTAGCACGCTAGTTTTGCTTTCTAATCAAAGGGAAAATCGAAGTCGAAAAAGTTAGTAGTCATTCCCATACCCGACCTGATGCATTCCTTTAGGTTCATTCATTCTCATTTATCACTTACTCATTTTTTTCCAATTCACATTTCCTCATCACTTTTCCTTTCCTTATTGTTCAATTTGATTTCTACTTCACAAAATTGCACTTAATTACACCTATATGCACTTATCACTATATTTCATACACTTGCACACAAACACTTGAATTTTTCATACAATTTCACACATGCACCTTTTCATACACTTGCACACAAACACTTGGATTTTTCATACAATTTCACACGTTCACCTTTTTATACACTTGCACACTTGCACTTTAGCCATCATTTGCATTAATCGACCTCTATAAGGTTTTCCTTTATTGGCCGCCACAATTCATGTGGTTGGGACCAAAAACCTTACAAGAGACATTTTAGAATTTAGGTTTGCATTTTTTCTTTCTTTTGCATTCATGTAGTGCATCCAAATGTAATAAATTCTTTGGTTAAAACAAGAAAATCTTTGATTAAATCATGCAACTAGCCTTGGATAGGTCAAAGGGGTGCCTTGGATTTTATCCTTGCCTTCCCCTTTGTCAAATGTGACTCCCGAACCTTTTTCTTTGGTTTACGTGGATAAGGAGTCGTTTAAAAGGGGTTTCTTACTACTTTTTCCTATTTTTTCTTCCAAAATTCATTTTTTGGTGACTTGGTACACCTTAACTCATTACCAAGTGGCGACTCCAATTTTTATTTCAAACCCTTTTTAAACTATAATTTTGGGTCAAATCGTCGCATTCTCAACCCCCCATTTAGACCCATTTTTCTTCTAAATCACAATTCATTTTCCAATCACAACAAAATACATTTTTTCAAACCATTTATTTATTTATCAAAAAATGGGGCGCGACAGTTGGCGACTCCACTGGGGACATTCGAGAGTCCGAGCAAATTTGATTTAATCAACCTTTTTTTTCTTTTAACCTTTTCATATATCACATTTGGGTGTTTTAGGGTTGCATTTTTTTCCTTTTTTAGGATTTTGCATCACTCGCGTCTCAAATTACTCCCTCGCTCACGAATGTATGATTGGTTGATTGGATGTATGTTTACTTACTTATCTCGCGCTTGCATTGCATTTGGGGGGTGTGTGTCACCTTTTAGAGCCTCGCGTGGTTCTCAACCCCTTCCCTCAAAATAGGGAACACTTCATACGTGCACGTTTACTTACTGTTATCCCATTTTATTTTTATTTTTCGTGGGCTCTTTCCCACACCGCCTTGTAGGACTAGGAATGGTTTCTCTAGGTATGTGGATGGTGTGCGTTGCGCCCATAGCAATACCTAGGGGACCGCTCGAGCCACCGACCGAGGGTCTTGGGATTGATGACCCATTCCCTTAGGTCTGAAGGCTTGGGGACCTTTTAAGCCTTATCGAGTCTAGTCGCATTAGTGAACCCCAGCCTCATGCATCCATGTTAGAATTTTCCTAGGTTAGAGTCAGCCTCACCCTCTTTTAAGCACATTAGGCACGAGGGAAGGGGTTCCACCCTTTTACTTGTTTTATTGTATTTCTTATTCTTGATTGCTCCCAATATGTTACGTGTACTATCAATTGCACTAACCATTCTTCTGTTTTCTTGGCTTGCATTCATGTGCCTTAGTAATAAGAGGCCTTTGTGGCACTCTTTTAGCGACTTACCTATTAAATAACTCACATGTTTAATTTTCAGTTATTATCCGTAGTTTTCAATAAATATGTTTCATTTTAGACCTTTTCCCCCCGATGCATTATTTATGTCCTTTAGGCCATACTTGTCACATAGTTACATTGCTTTAATAAATGGCATCATGCATTAAACCCTAGAAAGGGAATGCCACTTAGGGGATCCCGTGTTAGGAATAAAACCACCTTGTGTCTCGGATACTTAATCCAAAAAGAGACTTGCACGTTTACATTTTGTACCATCCGAAGGGGTAGTGCACGAGGTAAGGTAGGATCCGATCTTTTCGAAGACGGCAAAGCAATTTTTGAACCATTAGAATATGAGCATCTAACAATCATCTTTTGGCCGTTTTATCAAAATTGGTAAAAATCCCTTGCGTAAAGGACATTAATTTGAAGAAATCCACAAATAATTCCTTATCATTGAAACAATTAATAAATTGAGGCCAAATCGTGATTTTAGAAGGCTCGTAGACTAATTCTCTGAAACCACCAATGGCCGGCCGATTCAATCGATCCATTTTGTCAATTCATAATCAATTTTGAATAAACCGTCATTTGACCAATTTACCCTTTTTAGGGTCATTTGACCAATTTACCCTTTTTAGGGTCATTCGGTTGATTTTGAATAAATCATCAATTCATTTGACCATTTTACCCTTTTTAGGGTCATCCGGTCGATTTTGAATAAATCGTCAATTCGTTTGACCAATTTACCCTTTTTAGGGTCATTTGACCAATCTACCCTTTTTAGGGTCATTCGGCCGATTTTTCAATAAATCACTAATTCAATTTCATTCGTTTGGTCAATTTACCCATTTCTAGGGCAACCGAGCCGATTTTGAATAAGTCAAGTTTCATTCAACTCATTTGACCAATTTCTTCTTTTGGGATGATCCGGTCGATTTTGAGCGAGTTTTTAAATTTCACTCAATTCATTTGGACCGTTTCCCTTTTTAGGGTAATCTGGTCGATTTTAAATGAATGGTCAATTTCATTCAACTCATTTGACCAATTAGGATTTCAATGTCGAATTTCAAAATGGAAAACCTAGTCGATTTTGAGAAAATCATCCATTGCATCCAGCCATTTGATCAGTTGGGGTTTTTCACTGAAACAATTTGGTCAACGAATTCCAATATCTTCGATAGGAAGTTCGTCAAAGTCAAACCCATGCGTTTTTGCAAACTCTTGTATCGATCAAAAGTGATCAATCCATTTGGACGCTGACATCATTTTGACAAATGTCTCTCGTCACTCCAATTGACCCAATTTTTCAAAATTATTTTTCACTTCAATAAATTGATCAGATCCATCAGGTATGGTATAGTGCCTACCCTAGAGGATTGCATCCTCATTCTAGACCTACCCTTGGCACAAAAAGGGTTCCCCCATAGGACATGCATCCGAATTTTCTGGATATCTACTAACTCTTGCCTTTTTCTTTTCTTTTTCTTTATTTTTATTGGAATAACTAAGCGAGGTTTAAATCTAAAGGTAATATTTCAAAAATTCTCAGGTAATATTTAAACATAGCTTCTCGTCGAAGCCCCATCATAACGCGATCCCGTAGTCAAGCCCAAAAGAATCGTGTAGACATGAGTACTCGGCCAGGATCGTCTGATAAGACCGCTGCAACTACCCAGCCGGAAGCCACAAGTCCCGGGGTTCAGTCGACTGAATTACTCGCCAAATTTGGGGAAATGGCATCTGAAATGGCAACCCAAAGGAAGTTGATTGATGAGCTAATCAGCAGCGGAGTTCAACCTGAACCTGTACCTGACAGGCAGCCAGAGCCAGAGCCATTTGTCATCCCTTCAACTCAAGTCACTGATACTCCATCATTCCCTATTCCACCCGAGGAAACTTTCGCCTATCCCACCACAAATTTGCCATACGCTTACCCTCCTAATCCTTCACCTTTTCTTACTCGCAGGCAAGGCCCACAACCCCAAGCTACTTCAAATATACCACCTGAGCCACATACCTTTTATTACCCTGCTGCTGAACCCTTCCTACCAGACCACACTGTTCAAACCAAGCCAGAAATGGGGGAATCTTTCGCTCCCATTGGTATAAAGCTGCTCAAGCGCCTTGACCGCTTTGATGAGTTTATGGGGAAAAGTCAGGGGTTGAACAAGCAAGGAGTTTTGGATTACGATGAGCTTTGCCTTTTTCCGAATGTACGGTTGCCTGAGAGGTTCAAAACCCCTAAATTTAACAAGTATGACAGGACGGGTAATGTCCCTGCCCTCAAATCGCAGTTGGATGCTTTGCAAGGACAAGGGAGCAGTGGGAAAAAGCAACAATTCCAAAAGGAAGAGGGGGAAATCGTTTTTGTTTGTGATCGAAACCGTGTCCCAAGCTCCAGGCCTAGACAACACCCTACCTACTCGAACTCCTACCCTTATTATTCAAACTCTCATCCTGTTCATCACACTAATACCACTCGCCCTCGACCTCGCTCTAAATACACCAACTCGTCTATAGCCCCTTTTCAAATATCTCAGCCTAACTTCCAACAAGTTCAACCCCGACCTCCCTACAATCAACAATTTTCTCCACCAAATAGACATACCTACAACTATCCCCAACACACTAAAACCTACAATCAAAGCCGTACCCGAACATTCACCAACCTAGGCAGGCCTCTGGACCAATTGTATGAACAATTAAAGGCTGCCGGTAGAATTGGCATAATTCCCCCTCCAACTTACTCTCATGGCGTCCCTGCCGGATACAATCCTCAGTACACTTGCGCCTATCATTCGGGAGCACCCGGCCACCCAACCACTGATTGTAGAGCACTTAAGCATAAAGTGCAAGACATGATCGAGGCAGGGGAAATAGTGATTAGAGAAGGGCCAGAACAAGGACCAAATGTGGATAAGAACCCCCTGCCAGAGTACAATAACACCATTGGGGTGGTTATTATGGACAATACGGAATTTAAGGAGCCTGCTAAAAACTCATCAAGTGAGGCTGAAGTGTTTGGAAATGACGCAGAATTTCCCGATATCCCTGAGGGATCAATTTCCAATTGGACAGCCGAATTTCTACCCATTCAGAAGGAGTTCCGGTAAACCTAAAGGGGGTTTGTCATTCATGCGAATTCATGAGGAAAAAACTTTTGCATCTAATTAGCTAATGAAAACATCTTTACTTTTGACCAAAATTTGCGCATGTAAATATTTTTAAGTTTTCATTTCATTTCCGTTTGTTTTCAATCAAAGGTTTTATGAAAATGAACAAGTCATTCTTGTTATGTTATTTTGGTTTATTCGTTTGTTTATATTTCGGTCATATTGTTTGTTCATTTGTTTGTTGTATATTTGTTTGCTTATTATTCCAAATTCGTTAATTCTTTCAAATGGCCAAAGATGAAATTATTTGACCTTTTGGATATCACTTTTCTGGAATTCAATAATGGCAATCTCTATCTCACTCACGACTTGAAAATTTTGAAACCCAGATTTCAAAGCGAAGTGATAAAGAGAAAGTATTTGATTCTTTTTCAAAAATCTTGAACAAAATGAGGAGAAATTCGAACCAAACCTAGAAGCCATAGCAATTGTTCACATTGGCACTGAGAATGAGGTCAAAAGGACATAAATCAGCATTCGTGTGGACAAAAGCAGAAAAGAAGATGATTAAGGGTTTGACTATGTATCAAGGTGTACAGATGGTTGGAAGCAGTATCATTTGCAGTAGCAGAAATTCAATCTTTGCACACTCTAATGGGAGTTCGGCCAAGAATGCCGTTTGTCATGAAATGTTACAAAATGAATGGCCTGAGCCTACAACAAGAAGTTCATCAGCGTACATTTTGAGGAAGGGGGCAAAGCACTCAAGCGAACTTTGCCAATACAAGACGAAGGCAGAGACAAATTCGCTCAAAATCAGAAAGGGCCGTTCATCGTCCAAAAGGTATTACCTGGCGGAACACTTATTTTGACGAAAATGGATAGGCGAACATTCCCTCGACCTATCAACTCGGACATGTGCAAGAAGATTTTCATTTGATCATGCAAATTTTCCTTAGAAATTCATGCAAATGACGAAACGCAAGTCAGGCCCTCTTCTTTTACATTTAAAGCATTTTATCCCTACTTGTCCCCTTTGAGCCATCAGAATTGACAAATTTTCGTTTGACAGCCCCTGAGAATTGCAAACCCCACACTGGGGCAAATTCATTTTGAAAAGAGATGATTGGAAAGAAAAGGAAAACCTCACACTGGGGCAAATTTATCTTTGAAAGAAAGATGCAAAAAGAAAGAACCCCACACTGGGGCAAATTTAGTTTTTGAAGAAAAATGCAAAAGTGAAAACGCAATGAAAAGCACAAAGAGAAGAATTCAATCAAATTGGGGCAAATTCTCCTCAGTTTTGTTCAAAATTTGGAGATGATCTCAAAATGATGCAATCTCAGGTTATTTCACACCTCTAATCAAAGTTGCATTCGAGCCTCAACTTTTCTTGAAAACACCCCACCTGACCTCATTACAAAAGCCCAAAGTCCTGGCTTTCGTCACTTGTTGTATTTCTATTGGAAAGTTCGCTAATCAACTGGCAGGTGATGTCCATAATGTCTTCGCCTAACCTCATAAGGGAAGTGCATTTTACTGATGCCAGAAATCTTTAACTCATGTTTCTGAGTCCATCATGGTCGAGATAGTTCATTGTTCTTTAGGTGAAAACCCGAAAGGGCGCCTCGAAAAAAACAAGCAAAAAGCAAAAAGAAGGAAAAGAAAAAAAAAACAAAAACAAAAGGGTAGAGGCAACCTTGGTGAAAACCCGAAAGGGCGCCAAGGTAAGTTTTTTGCCATAAGCAAGCACGAGGAGGAACAGCTGGTGACTTGGTTCATTTGGATTTCTTCTCATTTTTGTCATACTTCTGCCAATATTAAATTCCAGAACAAAGATATCCAGAGATTTGAATATGACATCTGTTGGCCAAAACTGTGTTGCTTTGTAAAAACATTCTTTTCCAAATACATCTTTTCTCATGTGCTGGTATTCATGGCATTTTATAGGATTAAACATAGTTGGATGTGTTTTACATTTTTTGACATATTCATTCCATGCAGAACATAGGAAATCACCTTGCATATATTTTTGATTTTTCATGCATCATTCTTTCACCATTGGATTCGGATGGATGATAAACCCTAAGGTTTGTACAAGGATAGGGGATTCAATCATTTGTCAAAGTGGGTAAAATGCGACAATGCTGCCACAGCGATTTGGTGACGTGGTAAGTGGGCACTTTATTGGTCTCCGAAATCGAAAGGTTTCAAAATTACAAATTCAACCAAGGCAGATGTCGCAACGAAAGTTGGCAAAGGCATCCAAAGACTCATGTTTACACGATTCTCAAGGCAAACTGGATCAAATGATGGTGGCAAGTCTATGATTTCCTCTTTTCTTGCAGGAATGCTACATCTACAAATGGAAACAACCACCATCTTTTCTCGCCCAAATTAATGTCAGAAAAACTCCCCCAGTGGACAAAGACGAATCAACAGTATTATTGGCAAGTGCAATCAGAAGAAACAATATGTTAAATCAAAATTAGCTATTTTTTCAACTACAAGGATCAAATTTTCCCTCGATGCAAAACTTCTAGCTGTTCTCAGGTAAAAACTCAACTCATCGTTTTAAATCCCGTGGGTCTATCCCAAATTTAAATTTCTGTTCGGGTCTATCCCGTGGGTCTATCCCAATTCTACATTTCTGTCCGGGTCTATCTCGTGGGTCTATCCCAATTTTACATTTCTGTCCGGGTCTATCCCAATTTTAAATTTCTGTTCGGGTCTATCCCGTGGGTCTATCCCAATTCTACATTTCTGTTCGGGTCTATCCCGTGGGTCTATCCCAAATTTAAATTTCTGTTCGGGTCTATCCCGTGGGTCTATCGGGTCTATCCCGTGGGTCTATCCCAATTTTACATTTCTGTCCGGGTCTATCCCGTGGGTCTATCCCAAATTTAAATTTCTGTTCGGGTCTATCCCGTGGGTCTATCCCAATTTTACATTTCTGTCCGGGTCTATCCCGTGGGTCTATCCCAATTTTACATTTCTGTTCGGGTCTATCCCGTGGGTCTATCCCAATTTTAAAATTTCCTGTTTGGGGTCAATCCCCATCGTTTGAGTAATTCGCAGCCGAAGAATGCAGGTAAGTATTTGGTGTCTACTTCTTTGTCTCAAGTTTTTTCAAAACTCAGACAAAGAGGGGCAAACTGTAGACACCAAATTTTGAATAATTTTATGTAGCATCTATTTCATGATTTTCATTTTAGATTGCTTGCATTTTTAGTTCGTTATTGTGTATTTTGCACTATTAGTTGTTATGATATTTTAGTTTTATTCATTTTCGCCTTTTTAGTTGACCTATTTCATTTGCTATTTATTCTTATTTACTTTTAGTTTTAGTTTTTAGTTTTAGTTTTTAAGTTTAAGGTTAGCATAGAGTTTTTAGAAAAAGAAAAGGAAAACATCAAAAATATGTTTTAGTCATGTTGTTTTTATTCAATGCTTTCTTGAAGGAAAAATGAAAATGAAAAATCATAAAAAAAAAGGAGAAAAGAGAAAATTAAAGAAAAAGAGGAAAAAGAAGAAAAATTCAAAAAAATAGGCTTTAGTTGGCTTGGAAAAATGGAAAGAAAGGAAAAGGAAAATTTGTTCACAAAAATATGTTTATTTCTTTAAATTCAATCTTTGGGCATTTTAGTTATTTTTATTAAGTTATTTTGAGAAAAAGAAAATGATGAAAAAATGAAAATTAAAAAATGGCCATTTTTATTTAGTCTTTTGTTTTTGTTACCTGGTTTGTGTAATTTTGTTATTATTATTATTTATATTTTATTTTATCATTTCTGTAATTATCAAGTTGTTTAAAAAAAAAAGAAAGAAAAAAAGGAAGAAAAATGATGAAAAATGGAAAAATGAAAGAAAAGATCGAAAATGGTAATTTTGTTATTTTTAGTTTGATTAAAATTGTTGTTTTATTATTATTTAGTTTTATTATTATTATTTTTTTTTATTATTTTTGTTAAATTATTAAGTTTAAAATTAAAAAAAAAAAAAAAAAGTCGTGGCATGCAAGCTGCATTTTTTGCAGCTTTACAAGGAAGGACTCGGGGAGCCCTTAGCGGCAATATGGAGAGGATGGCTGAGTTGTTTTAGGGCTAGAGGGCTAGTATAAATAGAAAAGAAGGGGCAGCCGCAAGGGGGGTTTTTGAGAGAAAGAGGGGAACGGTTAAGGAAAGCTGAGAAGAGAGAGACGAAGGTTAGCGGCTGTAGACTAAAGGGAAAAAATCAGAAACAAGCAAAAGGGAGGAGAGGAAAACAGGCTGAGAAATCAGAGAGGCAGGGAGGACGGCTGATTCTGTGAGGGTTGAAAGATTGGAGAAAGAGCATCGAGTAACGTCTGGGCTGATAAAAAGCCAGAGAGAGGAGGGGTTTGGAGTGAGATACGTGAGCGGATGGAACAAGAGAGCAGACCGCGAGGGTTTTGAAGGAGCAAAAATCAGAAAACGAGCTGAGAGAGGAAGATGACGGCTGAAAGGCCTGGGAGAGAAAGCATCTAATAGCGGCTGGGAAAGACTGAAACTGGCGGGAATCAGCAACCATCATCGTCATCCATCATCAACCGCAGAGCCTTAGCTTCAAGAGGAGGAGATTTGTTTAACGGCTGGAGAGGAGGTGAGGTCTGATGAGAGTGGCGGCCAGAATAAAGGCAGTAGGAGAACCCTTAGACGATCTTCATCAGAAATCCGCAACTTCGAAATCTGCATCCGGACGCAATCTTGTCGACAAGCTCCCTATTCAGTAGACTTTGCAAGACGTCAAAGGTAATCTCTTTTGCCTTCTACTTTATACACGCCTAGATCTTCTCTGAATATGCCAAAGATCTTGCTGCTGTTTGTTATGAACGTACTTCGCTGTTTGATTCTTATGGCAGCCGAATGAGTTGAGTTTTTTTGTTGAAAATCTATTGTTAATCTTGACCTGAGGAAATAAAATCTGATGGTTAATGTTTTGATGAAATTGCTGCTCCAAGTTGTTTGTTTGATCTGAGGAAATAAAATCTTGTCCAAGTTTTCTGTAGCTTTTAGAAGGTTTCGGTCAGACTGCCTGAAATTTTTTGTTGAAAATGCATGCTGTTGGACCCTCTCTGCTATAGTTCTCCTGGTTTTGCATGATCAGCTTTGTGAAATGTCGGTTGTATAGAATACTTAGCTTTGTTTCAAGCTTTCTTTTGTTGCTTCGTGCAAGTTTCTGGTTTGTTAGAGCAGTAGACATTACCATGTAAATGCTGAAATGTTAGCCGCTCCAAGCTGTTTCCTTTGCTGCATTTTATGTCTAGCTGCTGTGATTAGTTCTTTGGGGGATAGATGACGGTTTTGGGTAATGTTAATGGCAATGGGATGAAGCTATAACATTGGGGTTCGATGGATAGATCCATAAGTTTCATTTCCAATGTTCCGCATGATTCTATTTCGGTTTGCATGAGAAAATTGCAGAAGCTCTTGTTCTTCAAAGCTAGCATGTTGTCCAGATTATTTTTGTTGCTTTTTGAGTTCAAAAGCCTGTTTGATTTTTCCCTTACCTTTGTTTCAAGTCGTTGCATTTTGTGTTTGATTGGGTGGAGATATGCTTTGGTTGTTTGTGTGAATGTGGATTCGGCCAAATGAGTAGCAAGCGCAGAAATTACATTGCCGAGAGTCTCAATTGCAGAAACTGAAGTTCACGTATGCATGCATGAAAAGCCAAAGAAAAATTACATTTTTGACCCCCCAAGTCCCCCCTTGGCTCACTATGGCCCAAGTAATTTGAATACTTAATTTAATCCCTCAAGCTTCTCCATGTTCCACAAAAGCCCAAGCATGTTCTCATTTCTTTACAATTAGGTCCTAAGGTGGGTGTATTTTGAGGCATCATTTGGCCTTTCATTGTTTTTGGGACTTTTGAAGCTCTTAAAATTTTCAATTGGTTTTATTTGGTTGATTAATGGTTGCTATTGAATTTTCAAAATGCATGTTTAAATCATTCATGGACCTTTGTTCATTCTCGGACCTTCAAAATTCCATAATGTTTGTTTTGGATCTTGTTATTTACTTGGGGAACTTTTTGTGCTTTTAAATGTTTCAATTAGGTTCAAATGGTTGAGTAGTGCTTGCTTTTGGGTCTTTAGTAGACGTTATGCTTGGGGTTTGGATGATCATGCCTTCTGCCTTGGTCTTTAAGTAGTTTTGACTTCATTGAGTTGCAATTGAGGGAAAGTTTGATGTTTTGGTGGATTCAAATTGTTTAGTTTATATCTTATCACTAAATTGGTGCATTAATCTTTTGTTTTTGGTGATTTTAGCCTAAGTTAGTCTTTTCTTGGGTGACTCTAGCCAAGTTGAGTTTGTTTACTTCCTTAGTATCACCAACAGGGAGGTATAATCTCTTTTACCCCTTTTGTTTCTCTCCTATGTGGACTAATGTGCTAATTGAAATTTGCATGTCTACTTGCTTTCCTAGCCTCTCCTTATTTCCTTTCATTTATTTCATTTACTTTTGATTTTTATTAATGGGGTATGTGTACACCTCTTGGCTTGTAATAGATAGGGCGTAGCAAGTAATTTGGTCCATTTTCCCTTTCCCTTTTGTTTTAGTTAGCAAATGTAATGGTTGCATGCCTATGTGTTACGTGTTACTTGCTTTATTAGGTTTTGCATCTAGTCGAGCATGTTAAGTGTTACGTGCTACGTGTTTATGAGCGTTTGGCATGTCTACTAGCTTTCTGTAGTGTAGATGAATGGAATGGATGAATGTACGTTTCCACTAGTCCAACGCTAGTCGGAATTCATAGAATGGGCTAGTCCAACGCTAGACCCTTAGGGATTTCCCCTCGTTAGTACATGTTTGCATGTTCATTACATGTCATGCATTCTTTTTTAGTTTTGTCATTTTTTGCATGCCCCCGACTCCCTTTCCCCTCACTTTAGGACTTGCATCTCATGCTAGTTAGGGTACATTTGCCTGAAGAGTCCCCTTCTGATAAGGGAAACGAGCGAGTGTGGCTACTCGATAGCCTTAGCACGCTAGTTTTGCTTTCTAATCAAATGGAAAATCGAAGTCGAAAAAGTTAGTAGTCATTCCCATACCCGACCTGATGCATTCCTTTAGGTTCATTCATTCTCATTTATCACTTACTCATTTTTTTCCAATTCACATTTCCTCATCACTTTTCCTTTCCTTATTGTTCAATTTGATTTCTACTTCACAAAATTGCACTTAATTACACCTATATGCACTTATCACTATATTTCATACACTTGCACACAAACACTTGGATTTTTCATACAATTTCACACATGCACCTTTTCATACACTTGCACACAAACACTTGGATTTTTCATACAATTTCACACGTTCACCTTTTTATACACTTGCACACTTGCACTTTAGCCATCATTTGCATTAATCGACCTCTATAAGGTTTTCCTTTATTGGCCGCCACAATTCATGTGGTTGGGACCAAAAACCTTACAAGAGACATTTTAGAATTTAGGTTTGCATTTTTTCTTTCTTTTGCATTCATGTAGTGCATCCAAATGTAATAAATTCTTTGGTTAAAACAAGAAAATCTTTGATTAAATCATGCAACTAGCCTTGGCTAGGTCAAAGGGGTGCCTTGGATTTTATCCTTGCCTTCCCCTTTGTCAAATGTGACTCCCGAACCTTTTTCTTTGGTTTACGTGGATAAGGAGTCGTTTAAAAGGGGTTTCTTACTACTTTTTCCTATTTTTTCTTCCAAAATTCATTTTTTGGTGACTTGGTACACCTTAACTCATTATCAAGTGGCGACTCCAATTTTTATTTCAAACCCTTTTTAAACTATAATTTTGGGTCAAATCGTCGCATTCTCAACCCCCCATTTAGACCCATTTTTCTTCTAAATCACAATTCATTTTTCAATCACAAAAAAATACATTTTTTCAAACCATTTATTTATTTATCAAAAAATGGGGCGCGACAGCAATGTTATTTGCAAACTTAGGTGATGGCAGACACTGATGCTTCTGGGGGTGCGGGGCCGTCTCAACCCGTACCTACTGACGTACCTACTGATGTACCCACTGATGTGCCTACTGACGTACCTACCGACGCTCCCGTGGTCGAGCCATATCTAGAGGGGCCCGTATGCCGCATGATTACATACCAGGAGATCCCCGGTAGGCCAGTGCAGCGGTAGTCCCCACGCGCAAGATCCGACGCTGCGATTGCTGGAAGACCTACTCCTACCCTGACCGAGTAGTGCTTGCAGTGGATGATGAGCGGAGACGATTGGGTAGAACCAATCGTAGGTGCTATGCGGAGATAGAGCGTCTTCAGGCTACACTCCGAGACCAGGGAGCTCGGATCCGAGAGTTGGAGGCCTCGGTTCTGGAGGAGCAGTAGCGGACCGATGCTTTCCGCGAGCAGGCTCAGGCGACGATTGGACGTCTGATGCGAGTAGTTGGAGATATACGAGACCGAACCGACCACATCCTGACCGAGTACGAGGCACTTGTAGAGGATGTAATACAGGACTTGGCCAAGGAAGATCAAGCGCCTGTAGTCCTTGAGGTTCCTGGTACTCCTGAGGAGGATCCGGATGAGGATTCAGAGGAGGACCCAGAGGAGGAGCTGAGTGCATCCTCGGAGTCGGTTGGGTCGGCGTCTAGCCAGACCACTTGTTAGGATTGGGGTTTGAGGAGATTTTTGTGAGGACTCGCAAATTTCTTGTATTTTTCTCAAAAATACTCTTTTATTTGAAAATTATTATTTATCAAAGCCCACTACCCAATTATTTCACAATAAGTGTAAGTAAACCTAGAAAATAGGGTTTTACACTTCGGTTTCAAGTTTGGAGCAAAATTAGGGTTTTCGCGATTTTTCGCCGGATGAATTTTCGGTACAGAGTAAGGATTAAATTTGAGGATTAAAAGTGACTTTTAAGTGAGAAATAATATGTGATTGGTAGCAATGATATAAGGTTAGTGAATGGGAAGTAAAAACCCTAGTACGTGAGTTTTTAAGAAAAATGGCGCGAACCGGCGGGTCCCGCGCACTACCGATTGAACGCACCACTTGACCACCATTTTTCTCACCAAACAAATTTATTGAATTTGAGCAAAATATCTTCTCTCTTGGCAGCAAGGTTGACCGAAAATTAGTGGCTAAAATGACAAGGAAAGAAAGAGAAAAAAAGAAAGGTGGTGGTGGCGACACTTGTCGCCACCATAGAGCTTCTTAATTAAGACCAAGACCATCTATTTAAACACCAAAACTTAGCAACTTTCTTCTTCATTTTGTTGCTGCTGGCCTAGAGGAGCAAGAAGAAAAACAACAAGGGAAAACATTCCATTTCATCTTCAATCCAACAACCAAGTGAGAAATCAAACAAAACAAACCGATTAAACTTGTCCTTGAGTGATTAGTTAGTGACTTGTGGTGTGATTTTTGAAAGAGAAAGCTTGGGCTACTCTTAGTGAACTCTAGTCAAGGTAATAAAGCTTATCTCTCCAAGTTTTACTTTCAATCTTGTTAAATTAAGCTTAGCAACTTGATTTTGTGGTGGAATCATGGATATTATTTTGTTTTGGAAGTTTTCCCCAATTTATATGATGAACTAGGGCTTGATGAATTTCTGCCCAATTTGTTGTATGAAGTATATATGTTGAAATTAAGGTTATAAGAGAGGCTTTGGTAGTGATTAGACCAAGAAATTAAGGAAAGTTCCACTAAAAACTAGAAATTCCAGAATCTGGAAATTTTTCCCAACATTCTGTCCGAATTTGAATCCCTATGTTAGAGGCCGAATTGGCCTTAGGTCAAAGAAGGAAAGTTGTAGAGAATGTATTTTATAGGTGCCTACAAAATTTCAGCTCAATCGGAGCAACGTAGGACGTGAAAAGTCCAAAATACCCTTACTGTTTTAAGTATTTCCCAAGCAGTCCGTGTGATCAGTTAAGTCCAGTTTATCACGTTTTTCGACTAGGATCCATTCTGATTTAGCTTTTTGCCAAAACATGAAAGTTGTAGTATTCTGAATTAGCTTTCAAATTCTTGTAAGAACACCTGATTCGGACTTGTGTACTTTGAGATATGTCCATTACAGTGTTCTGTGTTTAAACAGCCGACGAATTGGTTTCTGGTTTAGTAATTTGAGAATTTGACTAAGTTATATTAGGAACTGGACTAAGTGACCTTCATGAATGTTGTATCTCTGTGTCTTAGCTTCGAAACGGCATAGGGTTCATCTCAATCCGATAAGCGTAGCTTCGGATATGTTATTTCCGTGTTCGTACGTCAAATCTGTCTTGTGCTAAGTTGAATTTCTGCACTTGTGATTGTTGTAATTCTTATTCTTATGATATTGTGAGCCTATGGAATGGCTCTTGACTTGAATTGCTTATGTGTGATGTTGGGTTGTGGTTGAGGAAAAATAATGAAGCCAAAATGGCTGGAAAATTAGGTAAACACAAAGGGCGTGCTGCCCAAATTTTCGCTCGAGGGCTAGGTTTCTATTTGAACTTGTATACTTTTGTTTGGCCAATACCATGACCGGTTTTCCATTTTAAAACATGATTTTTCATCCTGGGGTTCAAACAACCCTCTTCTTACTTGAAAGTCATCTTTACACGTTTTACTCCTAATTAGTCGGGTTTCTTTGTTTCCCTTAAATGTTTTGCTCGATAAACTGTAATATGTTCTCTTGTTCAACCTTAGGTTTCATTGGTGACTAAGGGTAATATCCGGAAGGATATTTTGCATGTTATTTTGCATATCTAGGTGAGTGTTCCTTATTTGACTTTATGGCTTGTTGTTATCATTTGCTAATGTGTTAATTGCTTTTAATGATTTCCAAAACGAGCTTTCTAGGCGAGTGTGTACTTTATCGCACTTGACCTAAATAACTGTGCAATTTTCAAGGATTTAATGATTGAAATGTTACTTACGCATGAATGTAAGCCTTTTGGGCTGAACTGACCATTGCCCCTTGTTACCGGTCGTCTCGAGCCAGAAGCGGACTCGGTCGGGCGATTAGGGACTTGGGTGAACGTTTGGTATACTCGAGTATTACCCTGTAGGTTGGTGGAGACTGGCCAACGGCCAGGACGGGGGTGAATGAATGAATGAACGAACGAACGAACGAACGAGGGTTTATTGATAAACGAAAAATGCATTTTCAAATGATTGGAGGAATAAGGGGAAATGTCAGGAGAACGAATGAACGAATGAACGAATTGCTCCTTGTGAGCCGTATCCTTTTAATGAATGTTACTATTGCTTTCCATTGTAAATGCTTCTTGAATTATTGATACTCCATGTTTAATGTATTGAATTGATTGTTTGATTGTTTGATTATCTGTTTGGAACCTCACTGAGCTTTTAGCTCACCCCTTTAGTTTTGTTTTCCTTAACAGGGGACGGCGAGCAGGATGAGAGCATAGACTAGCCTAGTCTAGGTCTTTTGTTTCTTTTGTAATGGTTCTCGCCCTAGTGCTTGGCACAGGCTAGTTGTATGGTGAAGTGGGAACCTTTGTACATTTGATGGTTGTACTTCCTTTTGAGATAGCAATGTATATAAGTTCCACTTTAAGTTTGGATTGCTGCCCTATTTATTCTTGTGATTTGTTCTGGATTTGATTAAAGAACGACTGAGTCCCGGCGAGAGTTGGGCAGGCGGCCCGCCGAACCCTTTGGTACGCCTTAGGGGGAGGTGAGATCGTTACAATTTTTGTGGGATAGTTAGGAACATAGTGGGACGACACGTCTCCTTTTGTTTTTTATTTTGACGTGTCATGGTGGATGTAAATACCTTTTGTTCTATGTTCCTTGGCTGTTATAGCCTCTGACTATGTGACTTGTTGGCCTGTATATATGACTTGTTTGCTATGTGTATAAAGTGCTTGTTTATTATGTGCTCGATTGCCTCTATTTATTCTTTTGCAACGTGTTATACGAGTCATATCTTACTTTGTCTGTATATTTATAGCTGGTTAAATCCAAAACATGGAGGGTAGAAGAAGTCAAACCAGGGGAACTAATCGAGGACGCGGTCCTAGTCGAGGCCGTGGGGATAGACGCGCACAAGAACCTGTGCAAGAACAGAGGGAAGAGAGAGAGGCCACGATTGAGCCACAACCTGAACCCCAAGCTGCAGGGGGAGATCAAGTGGCAACTGCTATCCAGCAAATGACCAATATTTTGGCTCGTTTAGTGGAACAACAGGGTCAAGCCCCTGTAAATCAGCCTAGGGATTCCGAAATGGGACAAGATAGAGCTTTAGAGAGATTCCAAAAGTTCTCTCCACCCAAGTTCTTGGGAGGACCAGACCTGAAAGGAGCCGATAAATGGCTAGAGGCCATGATCAACATCTTTGCCGCCTTAAACTATACAGAGGATAGGCAAGTGCAGTTCGCTGTTTTCCAGTTTGAAGGGCCAGCTAGGGCATGGTGAAATGTAATTAGGGCCAAGTGGGAGAGAGAAGGAACTGCGTGGATCTGGTTAAACTTTGTACGGGAGTTTAACGAGAAATACCTTCCATCTATCGTCCAAGAGAAGCGAGAGGACGATTTTATTAAGCTTCGACAGGGCGCTTCTAGTGTATCTGAGTATGAGACTCAGTTTACAAAATTGTCAAAATTTGCTCCTGAGTTGATTGCTACGGAGCCAAGAAAAGTACGGAGATTCGTGCAAGGGCTCAATGTGGAGATACAGGAAGCAGGAAGCTTTGGCTGCAGCCCAGATTAATACATTTACGGAGGTTTTGGAGAAGGCCCTAAGAATAGAGACTGCCAGGGCACAAGTGAAAAATTTCCACGCCAAACGGAAAGGAGGACCTAGTGGAGCCCAAGGGTCAGTACGGAGTGATCAACACGCGCCACCTGCCAAGTCCAGTCGTGGGACTGGAGGTGGACGGTTTTCAAGTGCGTCTAGGGGAGGTGCTCCGAGAGGAGGTACTCAGAGAGGAGGTACTCAGAGGGGAGGTCAAAGTGGTAGGGGGCAAGGTAGAGGAATTCCACAAGGAGGCCAGACCTCTACTCCCCGAGTGACGTGCGGATATTGTGGAAAATCGAATCATACAGAGGATGAATGCTGGAGAAAGGCTCGAAAGTGCCTAAGGTGTGGGAGTACGGAACACCAAATAATCAACTGCCCGTTGATCAGTGATACCCAGTCGACTGCCAGGTCAAATCCAAAACCGACCAATGCCGGAGGGACTAGGTCGAGAGTTCCGGCCAGAGTATATTCACTGGACCAACAATCCGTGCTTGAACCAATGGAAATAGTTGAAGGTACGATCCCTGTCTTTCACCGGTTAGCAAAAATTTCGATAGATCCTGGTGCTACTCATTCTTTCATTAACCCTACATTTATGCTTGGAATTGACATGAAAGTTGAAAAGCTACCTTATGACTTAGAAGTAAGAACACCTACGGGTAACCAAGTTTTACTTGTGAATGAAATGTATAGAAAGTGCGATATTTGGGTTGGTGAACGAAAGTTAGTAGTCGACCTCATTAGTCTAGCCATAAAAGGGTACGATGTCATTCTAGGTATGGATTGGCTAGCTCACTACCATGCTCGGGTAGATTGTAGAATGAAGGTAGTGGAGTTCTGCATACCAGGTGAGGCAACTTTGAAGTTGGACGTAAGGGGTATGTTAGCCTCATCTGCGCTTATTTCAGGAATAAGGGCTAGGAAGTTGCTTAGTCGTGGGGCACGAGGTTACTTAGCCTTTCTGATTAACACTCCGGGAGAAAAGATTAAGTTGGAAGACATGCCAGTAATCAGTGAATACCCAGACGTATTTTCGGAGGAGCTGGAGTCTCTGCCACCCGAAAGGGAGATTGAATTTAAAGTTGACCTAGTACCCGGAATTACTCCTATTTCGAAAACCCCTTATCGTATGGCACCTGCTGAACTTAAGGAGTTAAAGGTGCAATTGCAGGACCTGCTAGAACGAGGGTTTATTCATGAGAGTGAGTCCCCGTGGGGAGCTCCAGTGTTATTTGTTAAGAAGAAGGACGGGAGCTTAAGGTTGTGCATTGACTATCGAGGGTTAAATGCAGTAACTGTTAAGAATAAATATCCTTTTCCCCACATTGATGAGTTGTTTGATCAGTTACAAGGGGCTGTGGTGTTTTCTAAATTGGATCTGCGACAAGGGTATTATCAATTGAGAATTAGAAAGGAGGATGTGCCAAAAACGGCGTTTAACACTCGATATGGGCATTTTGAGTTTGCGGTAATGCCTTTTGGTTTAACCAATGCTCCAGCGGCATTCATGGATTTAATGCATCGAGTGTTTAAACCTTACTTGAATAGGTTTGAAGTGGTGTTCATTGATGATATCCTAGTATATTCAAAGTCAAGAGAGGAGCATGAACAACACTTGCGGATAGTGCTGCAAACCTTAAGAGAGCACCAATTGTTCGTTAAATTCAGCAAGTGTGAATTTTGGCTGGAAGAAGTAGTGTTCTTAGGTCATGTAATCTCAAAGGATGGACTTGTTGTAGACCCGGCGAAAGTGGAGGCTGTAGCCAAATGGACGCGACCAGAGAATCCCACTGAGGTACGAAGTTTCCTAGGTTTAGCAGGGTACTACCGCCGATTTATAAAGAACTTCTCGAGAATTGCGGGACCCTTAACTAACTTGACCAAGAAACAAGGAAAGTATATTTGGGATATTAAGTGCGAAAGTAGTTTCCAAGAGCTTAAGAAGCAGTTAACTATGGCTCCAGTTTTAGCTTTGTCCAATGGGAACGATAGCTACACGGTTTATACCGATACTTCAAAAGAAGGGCTAGGGTGCGTGTTGATGCAAAATAGGAATGTGATTGCCTATGCATCTCGGAAGTTAAAACCTCATGAGCAGAATTATCTGACCCATGACTTGGAGCTTGCAGCTGTAGTGTTCGCTTTGAAGAAATGGCGACATTATCTCTATGGTGTAACTTTCGAGGTTTATACGGATCATAAGAGTCTTAAGTATCTGTTTTCTCAGAAGGAGCTAAATCTAAGACAACGCCGGTGGGTAGAGTTCTTGGGTAGAGTTCTTAGAAGATTATGACTGTACAATTAACTACCATCCTGAAAAAGCTAACGTTGTAGCAGATGCTTTAAGCCGAAAGGCTCAACTAGCAAGTTCCATAGTGGGAGAGTGGAGCCTGTTAGAAGATGTCTGTGAGTGGAAACCTCGTTTGGAACCGGAGAAGGTGATTTTTGGAAATATTGAGGTGAGGTCGGCATTGATGGAGCGGATCAAAGAGGGCCAAGTAAAGGATCCAATAGTGCAAAAGTGGGTGGAAAAAGTGAAGAAAGGGGAGTTGCCTAACTTTAACATAGGTCCTGATGGAATCTTGAAGTTTCGAAATCGTGTCGTTGTACCTAAGGATGAGGAATTAAGGAGGGAGATTTTTGGAGGAATCACACCGCTCTAGGTATACGGTGCACCCAGGGAATAATAAAATGTACCAAGATCTTAAAGGCCTGTATTGGTGGGAGAATATGAAGGCGGAGATTGCCCAGTTTGTACGAAAGTGTCTTACGTGCCAACAAGTGAAGGCTGAGCATCAAAAACCGTCAGGTTTGTTACAGTCTTTAGAGATCCCTGAATGGAAATGGGAGCACATAATGATGGATTTTGTATCAGGGTTGCCACGAACACAAAAGGGGCATGATGCAATTTGGGTAATAGTGGACCGATTAACTAAGACTGTACATTTTCTGCCAGTGAACATGAAATATCCTTTGGAGAAACTTGCTAAACTTTATATGGATGAGGTAGTGAGACTACATGGGGTACCAGTGAGTATTGTATCGGATAGAGACCCTAGATTTGTATCTCGATTTTGGCAGAAATTGCAAGAGGCTCTAGGAACTAAGTTGAACTATAGTACAGCGTATCATCCACAAACTGATGGACAATCTGAGAGAACCATCCAAACTCTTGAGGATATGCTGAGAGCCTGTATTGTGGATTTTGGAGGAAGTTGGAGTCAATACTTAACCTTGGTTGAGTTCGCTTATAATAATAGTTATCATTCCTCTATTCAAATGGCCCCATATGAAACCTTGTATGGACGACGATGTCGATCTCCAATCCATTGGGAAGAAGTAGGAGAAAGAAAGATTATAGATCCGGCTACAATACCATGGGTTGAGGAAGCCTACGAGAAGGTAAAGGTGATCCGCCAGAGACTTGAAACAGCCCAAAGTCGACAGAAAAGTTATGCCGATCATAGGAGAAAGGATTTGGAATTTGAAATAGGAGACAAGGTGTTTCTTTGAATTACCTCGTTGAAAGGGAAAATTAGAGCAGGAAAAGGGAAAAAGTTGCAACCACGATACATAGGACCTTTCAATATACTCAAACGAATAGGGAAGGTGGCTTATCGACTTGAGTTGCCCGTTAGTTTGTCTCGGATCCATGACGTTTTCCATATTTCTTTGCTTAAGAAATATCATCCGGATCCGACTCACATTTTGCCACTAGAAGATGTTGAACTAGACGAGTCCTTGACCTATGAAGAACGACCTATTCAAATATTGGATCGGAAGGTGAAGGACCTGAGAAACAAGCAGATTCCATTAGTAAAGGTTCTATGGAAGCATCATGAAGTGGAAGAAGCAACCTGGGAGCTAGAAAAGGACATGCAAGAGAAATATCCCGACCTGTTCACGACGAAAGGTATGAATTTCGAGGTTGAAATTCTTTTAAGGGGGAGAGAATGTGAAGACTCGTAAATTCGTTATATTTTTCCTCAAAATTCCCTTTTATTTGAAAAGTATTTGGTAATTATTATTTCATGCCATCCTATAGTTCAACCACCCTAGAAAAGTGCAAAAAGTTATAGGAAATTAGGGTTTTCCTATTCGTTTTCAATTCAAGGTGAAATAAGAATTTTTCGTGTATCCGCAGTGTAATTATCCGGTACAGAGTACGGATCAAATTTGGTGCTTAAGAGTGACGTTTAAGTGAGAAATAATATGTGATTAGAAGCAATGAATAAAAGTTAGTGAAAAGAAATTAAAAACCCTAGTACGGGTAATTTAAGGAAAAACGGCGCGAACCGACGCGTACCGTGTACTACCGATTTAACCACCACCTGATCACCACTTTCTTACCCTACAAGCTCATTACTAATTGAGCAAAATATCCCCCCCCTCATGGTCATCTCTTGGCCGAAAATTGGGACAAAAAAAATGCAAGGAAAGAAAAGAAAATTTTGTGGTGAAAGTTGAGCCAAGTGTTGGCCCAACTTGTGATTACAATTAGTCCTAATCCTCTTACCTTCTTATAAGACAAACTAAGCTCTTTCTCCCTCATTTTTTCTTGCTTAGGGCCGAGACAAGAGAGAGAGAAAAGAAGAGCAAGAGAAACAAATTTCCTTCTTGATTTGCTTCAACCAAGTGAGAAAATCCAATTCTAAACCGATTAAAGTGTGGGTTGTGAGTTGGGAAGCTTGAGGAACTAAGAAATTTCAAAGGGGGTGAAGTATCACTCTTCCAAGCCTTGTCTTTGAGGTATAAAAATCTGATCATGATCCTTGTTCCTTTAAATTTTGGTTTAAGATGTTATTTAGATCATGTTTTGGCTTGATTACAAGATAAGCAAGTTGTTGTGATGATTCTTGGATGATATATGCAAGCTAGGGTTTGATTAATTTCTGTCTAACCTTGTTTTATATTTAGTATATGTTGTATATAAGAGTATATAAGGGGCTTTGGTAGAATTGGAAGCAAGAAAATGGAAGGATTGACTTGAGATTTCAAAAATTCCAGATTTCTGGAATTTCAGGATTACATTCTGCCCGGTTTTAGTGCTCATAGTTAGAGGCCGAATTAGGCTTGGCCTAAAACATGAAAGTTGTATAGAATGGTATTTTATAGGTACCTACAAAATTTCAGCTCAATCGGAGCAACATAGCTTGTGAAAAGATGAAAATACCCTCACTATTCTAGGTTACATTCCAGAGTTCCGCGTGGACAGTTTAGTCTATTTGGTTGTGTTTATTCACTATAATCTGTTGGGATTTAGCCTTTTTCCAAAACATGAAAGTTTTATTACTCTGTCTTAGATTTTCAACGCCGCCAATAACGCCCTACACGGACTTGGTAGACTGAGATATGGCCATTTGAATGCAGTACGGTTGATTAGCCGAATAGTTGAAACTAGATTATATGAATTGGGAATTTGATTAGGTTACACTTAAAATTAGACTAAGTTCTCTTCATGAAAATTGTAGTCCTGTGTCTTAGCTTCGAAACGGTATAAGTTACGCCTCAATCTGATAAGCGTAGCCTCGGATGTGTTCTTTCCGTAACCACACGTCAAATCTGTCTTTGCTAGGTTACATTTCCGCACTTGTTATCACTTTGGTTTTTGTTCTTTTGTTGTTATGAGCCTATGGAACGGCTATTTACTTGAATTTATGATATATATGACTTTGGGATTGGCTGGTGGAAAATAATGAAGCCATATATGGCTGGAAAATTTGGTAAACACAAAGGGCATGCTACCCAAATTTACGTTCGAGGACTAGAAAACTATACTTGCAACTTGAGTAACAGTTAGAAGTGATTATCACTTGAACTATCGAGGACCTTTGCTACTTTGTTTATCGAGGGTTATACGTTAGGACTTGGCCGAAATTGTATCCTTAGGAAAACGATATGAATCACTATGAAACCGTTTTACTTGCACTTTCGACTCAAAAGTCATCTCCAAGCAAACATGCTATCAAAATTTTCTGTTTGAAAAGCGAGCAACTATTTCACGACTATTTCTCAAATGAATTTCAATTTCTTGATTCTTATTGAACGAAACGCTTAAGTTTCGAACTTTAGTCGATTTTCAAAGTTCTCAAGTCCACTTTTATCGCAGATTTGGACTCCAAATCCGGAGTACCACCCAGACACGAGCACTAGAGGCACTACTTTTGGTGAGTGCTTCCAAATATCTGATTGAACTCGATATTTGCTATTTATCTCTGATCCACGTGAATATGTGAGATATATGTGATGTGATAGAGCAAGGGTGTACTTTATCATACTTGCCCTATCCAAATTTATTCTTGTTTATCAATTTCACCTGAGTTGCTTTACATGCACATGAATTATATCATGCCTGGAATTCCAGAAACCCTGTGGCTAGTTAATCGAGTCGAGCCGGCAAGGGCCTGGTCGATTAGATAACAAACCCTGGGTCACTAGTAAAGTCGAGTGGAGTGTTACCTCCTCGGCAAATCGGTATACTCGAGTATTACCACCCGTGTTTCATGTGACGTTTGGGCCCAGTTGGGGGTTGATTGGTGGACTGAGACTGGCGAGAAGTGGAGTTTTCTTTTTGGACTAGCTATTACTTGAAAGTTGACGGAGTGTCAACTACTATTCGATCAAGCTGGAATGGAGCTGAGACATGAGCAACTGTATCCTTACTTGTGAACATGATCCATACATCTCTTGACTACTTGAAGTGTTATCTCTTTACTTGAACTTGTTTGCTCGCTATTTCACTATTACATTGTTATAATCTTGTTTGCTGGACAATTTGATATCTGGAACATCACTGAGCTTTGGCTCACACTATTAGTTTTGTTTTCCTTACAGGGGTACGAGTGACGCGTGAGACGTATAAAGGCTAGCGTAGTCTAGTTATTTTGACTTTTGACTTATACTCGCGCTATTCCTTGACTAGAATGTTTTGTAATGGGATTTTATACACTTTGAACCAATTTGGGTTTATCGAGACTTTGTACCTTGATTTTGTATCAATGTAAATTATAAGTTTGAACTGCGATATTATTTATGGTCCATGGATGTACGCATGTAATTCGTGTGAGTGAGTCCTGGCGAGAGTTGGGCAGGCGATCCGCTGAACCTTCTGGAACGCCTTAGGGGGAGGTGCGGTCGTCACAGAATTAGCCTTGGGGTAAAACATGAAAGTTGTAGGGAATGATATTTTAGAGTTTCCTACAAAATTTCAGGCGAATCGGAGTAGCGTAGCTTGTGAAAAGACCGAAATACCCCTGCTGCCCTGTTTCTACCCGAACTTGATAATTGCTTCTGTAATTGGTTAATTTGGTTGGGAATACTTCTGATTTGGTTGTTGATGTCTTCTTAAGAAATGTAGCCTGGTGTCTTAGCTTTTAGATGGCTTTGGAATCACTTGATTTGGACTTGGGTAGCCTGAATTACAGTTCGTTAACCAGAATACGGTTTGTTAACCTATTTTTGCGGTTCTGGTTTACTATATTGAATTTTTGACCTAGTTGCACTAGAATCTGGACTGAGTGGCTTTCTTCAACATTGTAGCGCTATCGCTTAGCTTCGAAACGGTGTATCTTGTACCTCCATTCGATAATTGTAGTGCCAATGGTGCCAACACCGCAAAATGATGTCAAAAACTGTTTTTAGGGTTTAAAGTTTAATTCCTTTTCCGGATTTCCCTGGTTTACTCTAGTGCTTATACATTCTTATGGAGCCCTATTTTGGTAGTATGCGGAACTGGTTTATGACTTGTAATCAACTCTTATTGTGCTTGTTTGAATATTTTCGGGCGTGGCGGTGATTAAAGACACTCTTTGGGCGAAAGTTTATGAAATTTCACTTGCTTGCCTGGTGAGTGTACTACTCACTTGTTTGTTTACAATGTGGCTTTGCTATACTTGAACTTGATGCCTTGAGGGCCTATTTGCCATTGAAACTGATTAAAGTGAGGGTGTACTTGATCGCCCTCACCCCTTTTGGTACTATATATGACTGTTTACTATTTCACTGTGGTATTTAAATGATACCTGATATACTGGATTTGGTGTCGTTTGGACGAGTATCCAATGGCCATTACTGTTACTACTGAGCTCAACCGGCGAGGACTTGGTCGTGAAAATTGACGAGCCATGGGGACTGTTATATGGAATCTTGTAGTAGTGAGACTCTTGATTCCGGTATACTTGAGTATTACCAAATTTCTACTGTTTGGAGTTCGGTCCTGTGACGGCCCCACCTCCCCCTAAGGCGAACCAGAGGGTTCGGCGGGCCGCCTGCCCAGCTCTCGCCGGGACTCAATCGCTCACTACAGTTCTCAACCCAATTACAATATAAATCTCAAAATTACATCAAATTCTCCAATGATTACATATCACAAATGCAGCGGAAACTAATTCCAATCGTGGAACCCAACGCTCCAAACAAACATTAAACAGTAAACAGTCAGTGGGGAAGCCATTTGCTCCAGATGAACAGTACACAGAGGTGGAGACGTTGGTGTTCAGCACACGAATTCCAAGCACCCATTTAAGCCAAAACATGTCATGGGCCACATGCAAGCACTCATGATATGCAATCAAGTAATTAGTGCAATAAACGGTTCATAAGTAATTTTGGAAACAGTTTAGGGTCACTCACCTCCACGGCTCAGAAACCATCCATCATGTATCATTGCCTTGCTCAACTCCAAGCCTTAGATCAACTCCAAGCCTTAGATCACAAACCCAATGCAAACAAGTCCCTTCAAAGTTCGGACAGCACTTCCCCTACATTTGCTAACTTTTCCAGCCATCATGGCTTCATTATTACTCCAGCCAGTCCCAAAATCACACAAATAAGTTCATCTAATATCCATTCAGCAAGCTCCAAGTAGTACAAAGACAAGTCAAGCTAGGGAAAAGTCCGGAAAAGAAGGTTAAGCTCAAAACCAGAAAAACAGTTTTGACGTCATAATGCGGTAATGGCACAACTCTCACTACAATTATCGGTTGGGGGTGTAAGACCCACCGTTTCGAAGCTATGAAACAGGGCTACAACAATGTAGAAGGTCACTCAATCCAGTTCCTAGCTTAACTAGGTCAAAAATGCCAAATACTATACCAGAATTACCAAAACAGGTTTGCAAATCACATAAAACTGTAATCGGTATATCTCAGTCCATACAAGTCCAAATGCCGAAATTCCAAAGGTATAAGTTAGCTAAGACATCCAGCTACATTTCATCAGAAGACACCAACTCCAAAATCCAAACCAATTCCAGTCAAAATGGCCAATTACTATCACAGTTTTCGCATTCTGATCAAAGCAGAACAGCTACAGTAATTTCGTCATAACGCATTCTACATTAATCCAAATGACCTGAAATTTTGCAGGCATCTCAATCATATCAATACCTACAACTTTCATGTTTTGAGCAAAGTCCAATTCGGCCTCTAACCCTATGATCTAAAACCGGACAGAATTAGGGATTTATGAACCCTAACTTTTCAATTTTCACACCAAATCCAAAATTGGTTGCATTTAGCAACAATTCACACCTACAAGAGTCATTATAGTCCATTGCCAATCATCCAAGATAGCCACAACATCCCATTCATATTAAACCAGAAAATTCATCATAAAATGGAAAACTTCACCAAATCACTTCAAACCAAGATAAAAACCAGAAATTTCAGCACCTTAATCACTAATAAGCATAACTTAGGCTTCATAAGGTGTAAGAGAGTGTTCAAGCTTCACTTACCAAGAAACAAGAGAGAGGAGGATGTTGGACACCTTAAACCTTCAAACAAGCTTCACTACAACACTCACTAACATCAACTAAAGAGATTTTATGGAGTAAAATAGATGGAATCAAGTATTTTTGGGTGATTTGAGCTAGTTGGGACTTGAAAATTGAAGAAGTTTTCTTCCTTCCTTAGCACAAGAGGGCCGGCCATCCAAGAGTGAAAAATGGTGATTTTTGGGCAATTTTTGGATATTTAATCCTTTGGTCAAAAAGTCAAAAATTGGAATAGTAAATCTTAAAATTCACCCAATGAGAAAGTGACACTTGTCACCTCATTAAATGCATTCCTATCCTTTCTTTCTTCTCTCACATCAATCATTTCACACACTCTACTTATCTCTTAACACCCGATAAATTTTACACAGTATCCGAAACTTAACCTTCTTGGCCGAATTTTTCCGAACTTTTCGCACTAGTGGGTCCCACGTCCATTATATACTCTTAATTTTCCAAAAACTCTCCAAGGCTAGAAAAATCATCTAAAAACTATAATTACTCATAAAAATTCCTCAGGAAAATTTCCTAAGCCAGGAAATGCAGAAAACATTCTATTAAAGGAAATAAAACCCTCGGAAAAGATTAGGGTTTTTACGGGTTCTCAAACTCTTTTTTTCGGGGCGTCACAATCTCCCCTCCTTAAAAGAATGTCGTCCTCGACATTCCCTCTTGTACTAATCAAGTCAAGTCAACCCGCAAGAATCACTAATATTTCAAACCAAGCCCACAGTCCGGCATCCTAAACTTCAAGTCTAGGATACACTACAGAGATCTGAAGCCTAAGCTCTGATACCAACTGTGACGGCCCCACCTCCCCCTAAGGCGAACCAGAGGGTTCGGCGGGCCGCCTGCCCAGCTCTCGCCGGGACTCAATCGCTCACTACAGTTCTCAACCCAATTACAATATAAATCTCAAAATTACATCAAATTCTCCAATGATTACATATCACAAATGCAGCGGAAACTAATTCCAATCGTGGAACGTATACTTACATCCATATCAATTTCAAATACTTATACAAGACCAACTCGTACATAAAATAGATCCAAACTTAAACTGTACACGATATAAGCCATCCAGTCATGTGAATAAGCACTCCAAGCTTTCCTTCGCCTTGAGCCCTGTGGGGGGGGAAATAAAACATTTTTGGGGTGAGCTAGAAGCTCAGCGAGTAACCATTAAAATCAGTAATCAATTCAGTTTCACAGTCGTTCATTTCAGTGATGTCATGATTTCAAGATCAAATGTACACTTATTGCTCTCGTGAGCCAGCGAAATCGTTGTACTTAAACACCCAACGCTCCAAACAAACATTAAACAGTAAACAGTCAGTGGGGAAGCCATTTGCTCCAGATGAACAGTACACAGAGGTGGAGACGATGGTGTTCAGCACACGAATTCCAAGCACCCATTTAAGCCAAAACATGTCATGGGCCACATGCAAGCACTCATGATATGCAATCAAGTAATTAGTGCAATAAACGGTTCATAAGTAATTTTGGAAACAGTTTAGGGTCACTCACCTCCACGGCTCAGAAACCATCCATCATGTATCATTGCCTTGCTCAACTCCAAGCCTTAGATCAACTCCAAGCCTTAGATCACAAACCCAATGCAAACAAGTCCCTTCAAAGTTCGGACAGCACTTCCCCTACATTTGCTAACTTTTCCAGCCATCATGGCTTCATTATTACTCCAGCCAGTCCCAAAATCACACAAATAAGTTCATCTAATATCCATTCAGCAAGCTCCAAGTAGTACAAAGACAAGTCAAGCTAGGGAAAAGTCCGGAAAAGAAGGTTAAGCTCAAAACCAGAAAAACAGTTTTGACGTCATAATGCGGTAATGGCACAACTCTCACTACAATTATCGGTTGGGGGTGTAAGACCCACCGTTTCGAAGCTATGAAACAGGGCTACAACAATGTAGAAGGTCACTCAATCCAGTTCCTAGCTTAACTAGGTCAAAAATGCCAAATACTATACCAGAATTACCAAAACAGGTTTGCAAATCACATAAAACTGTAATCGGTATATCTCAGTCCATACAAGTCCAAATGCCGAAATTCCAAAGGTATAAGTTAGCTAAGACATCCAGCTACATTTCATCAGAAGACACCAACTCCAAAATCCAAACCAATTCCAGTCAAAATGGCCAATTACTATCACAGTTTTCGCATTCTGATCAAAGCAGAACAGCTACAGTAATTTCGTCATAACTCATTCTACATTAATCCAAATGACCTGAAATTTTGCAGGCATCTCAATCATATCAATACCTACAACTTTCATGTTTTGAGCAAAGTCCAATTCGGCCTCTAACCCTATGATCTAAAACCGGACAGAATTAGGGATTTATGAACCCTAACTTTTCAATTTTCACACCAAATCCAAAATTGGTTGCATTTAGCAACAATTCACACCTACAAGAGTCATTATAGTCCATTGCCAATCATCCAAGATAGCCACAACATCCCATTCATATTAAACCAGAAAATTCATCATAAAATGGAAAACTTCACCAAATCACTTCAAACCAAGATAAAAACCAGAAATTTCAGCACCTTAATCACTAATAAGCATAACTTAGGCTTCATAAGGTGTAAGAGAGTGTTCAAGCTTCACTTACCAAGAAACAAGAGAGAGGAGGATGTTGGACACCTTAAACCTTCAAACAAGCTTCACTACAACACTCACTAACATCAACTAAAGAGATTTTATGGAGTAAAATAGATGGAATCAAGTATTTTTGGGTGATTTGAGCTAGTTGGGACTTGAAAATTGAAGAAGTTTTCTTCCTTCCTTAGCACAAGAGGGCCGGCCATCCAAGAGTGAAAAATGGTGATTTTTGGGCAATTTTTGGATATTTAATCCTTTGGTCAAAAAGTCAAAAATTGGAATAGTAAATCTTAAAATTCACCCAATGAGAAAGTGACACTTGTCACCTCATTAAATGCATTCCTATCCTTTCTTTCTTCTCTCACATCAATCATTTCACACACTCTACTTATCTCTTAACACCCGATAAATTTTACACAGTATCCGAAACTTAACCTTCTTGGCCGAATTTTTCCGAACTTTTCGCACTAGTGGGTCCCACGTCCATTATATACTCTTAATTTTCCAAAAACTCTCCAAGGCTAGAAAAATCATCTAAAAACTATAATTACTCATAAAAATTCCTCAGGAAAATTTCCTAAGCCAGGAAATGCAGAAAACATTCTATTAAAGGAAATAAAACCCTCGGAAAAGATTAGGGTTTTTACGGGTTCTCAAACTCTTTTTTTCGGGGCGTCACAATCTCCCCTCCTTAAAAGAATGTCGTCCTCGACATTCCCTCTTGTACTAATCAAGTCAAGTCAACCCGCAAGAATCACTAATATTTCAAACCAAGCCCACAGTCCGGCATCCTAAACTTCAAGTCTAGGATACACTACAGAGATCTGAAGCCTAAGCTCTGATACCAACTGTGACGGCCCCACCTCCCCCTAAGGCGAACCAGAGGGTTCGGCGGGCCGCCTGCCCAGCTCTCGCCGGGACTCAATCGCTCACTACAGTTCTCAACCCAATTACAATATAAATCTCAAAATTACATCAAATTCTCCAATGATTACATATCACAAATGCAGCGGAAACTAATTCCAATCGTGGAACGTATACTTACATCCATATCAATTTCAAATACTTATACAAGACCAACTCGTACATAAAATAGATCCAAACTTAAACTGTACACGATATAAGCCATCCAGTCATGTGAATAAGCACTCCAAGCTTTCCTTCGCCTTGAGCCCTGTGGGGGGGGAAATAAAACATTTTTGGGGTGAGCTAGAAGCTCAGCGAGTAACCATTAAAATCAGTAATCAATTCAGTTTCACAGTCGTTCATTTCAGTGATGTCATGATTTCAAGATCAAATGTACACTTATTGCTCTCGTGAGCCAGCGAAATCGTTGTACTTAAACACCCAACGCTCCAAACAAACATTAAACAGTAAACAGTCAGTGGGGAAGCCATTTGCTCCAGATGAACAGTACACAGAGGTGGAGACGATGGTGTTCAGCACACGAATTCCAAGCACCCATTTAAGCCAAAACATGTCATGGGCCACATGCAAGCACTCATGATATGCAATCAAGTAATTAGTGCAATAAACGGTTCATAAGTAATTTTGGAAACAGTTTAGGGTCACTCACCTCCACGGCTCAGAAACCATCCATCATGTATCATTGCCTTGCTCAACTCCAAGCCTTAGATCAACTCCAAGCCTTAGATCACAAACCCAATGCAAACAAGTCCCTTCAAAGTTCGGACAGCACTTCCCCTACATTTGCTAACTTTTCCAGCCATCATGGCTTCATTATTACTCCAGCCAGTCCCAAAATCACACAAATAAGTTCATCTAATATCCATTCAGCAAGCTCCAAGTAGTACAAAGACAAGTCAAGCTAGGGAAAAGTCCGGAAAAGAAGGTTAAGCTCAAAACCAGAAAAACAGTTTTGACGTCATAATGCGGTAATGGCACAACTCTCACTACAATTATCGGTTGGGGGTGTAAGACCCACCGTTTCGAAGCTATGAAACAGGGCTACAACAATGTAGAAGGTCACTCAATCCAGTTCCTAGCTTAACTAGGTCAAAAATGCCAAATACTATACCAGAATTACCAAAACAGGTTTGCAAATCACATAAAACTGTAATCGGTATATCTCAGTCCATACAAGTCCAAATGCCGAAATTCCAAAGGTATAAGTTAGCTAAGACATCCAGCTACATTTCATCAGAAGACACCAACTCCAAAATCCAAACCAATTCCAGTCAAAATGGCCAATTACTATCACAGTTTTCGCATTCTGATCAAAGCAGAACAGCTACAGTAATTTCGTCATAACTCATTCTACATTAATCCAAATGACCTGAAATTTTGCAGGCATCTCAATCATATCAATACCTACAACTTTCATGTTTTGAGCAAAGTCCAATTCGGCCTCTAACCCTATGATCTAAAACCGGACAGAATTAGGGATTTATGAACCCTAACTTTTCAATTTTCACACCAAATCCAAAATTGGTTGCATTTAGCAACAATTCACACCTACAAGAGTCATTATAGTCCATTGCCAATCATCCAAGATAGCCACAACATCCCATTCATATTAAACCAGAAAATTCATCATAAAATGGAAAACTTCACCAAATCACTTCAAACCAAGATAAAAACCAGAAATTTCAGCACCTTAATCACTAATAAGCATAACTTAGGCTTCATAAGGTGTAAGAGAGTGTTCAAGCTTCACTTACCAAGAAACAAGAGAGAGGAGGATGTTGGACACCTTAAACCTTCAAACAAGCTTCACTACAACACTCACTAACATCAACTAAAGAGATTTTATGGAGTAAAATAGATGGAATCAAGTATTTTTGGGTGATTTGAGCTAGTTGGGACTTGAAAATTGAAGAAGTTTTCTTCCTTCCTTAGCACAAGAGGGCCGGCCATCCAAGAGTGAAAAATGGTGATTTTTGGGCAATTTTTGGATATTTAATCCTTTGGTCAAAAAGTCAAAAATTGGAATAGTAAATCTTAAAATTCACCCAATGAGAAAGTGACACTTGTCACCTCATTAAATGCATTCCTATCCTTTCTTTCTTCTCTCACATCAATCATTTCACACACTCTACTTATCTCTTAACACCCGATAAATTTTACACAGTATCCGAAACTTAACCTTCTTGGCCGAATTTTTCCGAACTTTTCGCACTAGTGGGTCCCACGTCCATTATATACTCTTAATTTTCCAAAAACTCTCCAAGGCTAGAAAAATCATCTAAAAACTATAATTACTCATAAAAATTCCTCAGGAAAATTTCCTAAGCCAGGAAATGCAGAAAACATTCTATTAAAGGAAATAAAACCCTCGGAAAAGATTAGGGTTTTTACGGGTTCTCAAACTCTTTTTTTCGGGGCGTCACAATCTCCCCTCCTTAAAAGAATGTCGTCCTCGACATTCCCTCTTGTACTAATCAAGTCAAGTCAACCCGCAAGAATCACTAATATTTCAAACCAAGCCCACAGTCCGGCATCCTAAACTTCAAGTCTAGGATACACTACAGAGATCTGAAGCCTAAGCTCTGATACCAACTGTGACGGCCCCACCTCCCCCTAAGGCGAACCAGAGGGTTCGGCGGGCCGCCTGCCCAGCTCTCGCCGGGACTCAATCGCTCACTACAGTTCTCAACCCAATTACAATATAAATCTCAAAATTACATCAAATTCTCCAATGATTACATATCACAAATGCAGCGGAAACTAATTCCAATCGTGGAACGTATACTTACATCCATATCAATTTCAAATACTTATACAAGACCAACTCGTACATAAAATAGATCCAAACTTAAACTGTACACGATATAAGCCATCCAGTCATGTGAATAAGCACTCCAAGCTTTCCTTCGCCTTGAGCCCTGTGGGGGGGGAAATAAAACATTTTTGGGGTGAGCTAGAAGCTCAGCGAGTAACCATTAAAATCAGTAATCAATTCAGTTTCACAGTCGTTCATTTCAGTGATGTCATGATTTCAAGATCAAATGTACACTTATTGCTCTCGTGAGCCAGCGAAATCGTTGTACTTAAACACCCAACGCTCCAAACAAACATTAAACAGTAAACAGTCAGTGGGGAAGCCATTTGCTCCAGATGAACAGTACACAGAGGTGGAGACGTTGGTGTTCAGCACACGAATTCCAAGCACCCATTTAAGCCAAAACATGTCATGGGCCACATGCAAGCACTCATGATATGCAATCAAGTAATTAGTGCAATAAACGGTTCATAAGTAATTTTGGAAACAGTTTAGGGTCACTCACCTCCACGGCTCAGAAACCATCCATCATGTATCATTGCCTTGCTCAACTCCAAGCCTTAGATCAACTCCAAGCCTTAGATCACAAACCCAATGCAAACAAGTCCCTTCAAAGTTCGGACAGCACTTCCCCTACATTTGCTAACTTTTCCAGCCATCATGGCTTCATTATTACTCCAGCCAGTCCCAAAATCACACAAATAAGTTCATCTAATATCCATTCAGCAAGCTCCAAGTAGTACAAAGACAAGTCAAGCTAGGGAAAAGTCCGGAAAAGAAGGTTAAGCTCAAAACCAGAAAAACAGTTTTGACGTCATAATGCGGTAATGGCACAACTCTCACTACAATTATCGGTTGGGGGTGTAAGACCCACCGTTTCGAAGCTATGAAACAGGGCTACAACAATGTAGAAGGTCACTCAATCCAGTTCCTAGCTTAACTAGGTCAAAAATGCCAAATACTATACCAGAATTACCAAAACAGGTTTGCAAATCACATAAAACTGTAATCGGTATATCTCAGTCCATACAAGTCCAAATGCCGAAATTCCAAAGGTATAAGTTAGCTAAGACATCCAGCTACATTTCATCAGAAGACACCAACTCCAAAATCCAAACCAATTCCAGTCAAAATGGCCAATTACTATCACAGTTTTCGCATTCTGATCAAAGCAGAACAGCTACAGTAATTTCGTCATAACTCATTCTACATTAATCCAAATGACCTGAAATTTTGCAGGCATCTCAATCATATCAATACCTACAACTTTCATGTTTTGAGCAAAGTCCAATTCGGCCTCTAACCCTATGATCTAAAACCGGACAGAATTAGGGATTTATGAACCCTAACTTTTCAATTTTCACACCAAATCCAAAATTGGTTGCATTTAGCAACAATTCACACCTACAAGAGTCATTATAGTCCATTGCCAATCATCCAAGATAGCCACAACATCCCATTCATATTAAACCAGAAAATTCATCATAAAATGGAAAACTTCACCAAATCACTTCAAACCAAGATAAAAACCAGAAATTTCAGCACCTTAATCACTAATAAGCATAACTTAGGCTTCATAAGGTGTAAGAGAGTGTTCAAGCTTCACTTACCAAGAAACAAGAGAGAGGAGGATGTTGGACACCTTAAACCTTCAAACAAGCTTCACTACAACACTCACTAACATCAACTAAAGAGATTTTATGGAGTAAAATAGATGGAATCAAGTATTTTTGGGTGATTTGAGCTAGTTGGGACTTGAAAATTGAAGAAGTTTTCTTCCTTCCTTAGCACAAGAGGGCCGGCCATCCAAGAGTGAAAAATGGTGATTTTTGGGCAATTTTTGGATATTTAATCCTTTGGTCAAAAAGTCAAAAATTGGAATAGTAAATCTTAAAATTCACCCAATGAGAAAGTGACACTTGTCACCTCATTAAATGCATTCCTATCCTTTCTTTCTTCTCTCACATCAATCATTTCACACACTCTACTTATCTCTTAACACCCGATAAATTTTACACAGTATCCGAAACTTAACCTTCTTGGCCGAATTTTTCCGAACTTTTCGCACTAGTGGGTCCCACGTCCATTATATACTCTTAATTTTCCAAAAACTCTCCAAGGCTAGAAAAATCATCTAAAAACTATAATTACTCATAAAAATTCCTCAGGAAAATTTCCTAAGCCAGGAAATGCAGAAAACATTCTATTAAAGGAAATAAAACCCTCGGAAAAGATTAGGGTTTTTACGGGTTCTCAAACTCTTTTTTTCGGGGCGTCACAATCTCCCCTCCTTAAAAGAATGTCGTCCTCGACATTCCCTCTTGTACTAATCAAGTCAAGTCAACCCGCAAGAATCACTAATATTTCAAACCAAGCCCACAGTCCGGCATCCTAAACTTCAAGTCTAGGATACACTACAGAGATCTGAAGCCTAAGCTCTGATACCAACTGTGACGGCCCCACCTCCCCCTAAGGCGAACCAGAGGGTTCGGCGGGCCGCCTGCCCAGCTCTCGCCGGGACTCAATCGCTCACTACAGTTCTCAACCCAATTACAATATAAATCTCAAAATTACATCAAATTCTCCAATGATTACATATCACAAATGCAGCGGAAACTAATTCCAATCGTGGAACGTATACTTACATCCATATCAATTTCAAATACTTATACAAGACCAACTCGTACATAAAATAGATCCAAACTTAAACTGTACACGATATAAGCCATCCAGTCATGTGAATAAGCACTCCAAGCTTTCCTTCGCCTTGAGCCCTGTGGGGGGGGAAATAAAACATTTTTGGGGTGAGCTAGAAGCTCAGCGAGTAACCATTAAAATCAGTAATCAATTCAGTTTCACAGTCGTTCATTTCAGTGATGTCATGATTTCAAGATCAAATGTACACTTATTGCTCTCGTGAGCCAGCGAAATCGTTGTACTTAAACACCCAACGCTCCAAACAAACATTAAACAGTAAACAGTCAGTGGGGAAGCCATTTGCTCCAGATGAACAGTACACAGAGGTGGAGACGTTGGTGTTCAGCACACGAATTCCAAGCACCCATTTAAGCCAAAACATGTCATGGGCCACATGCAAGCACTCATGATATGCAATCAAGTAATTAGTGCAATAAACGGTTCATAAGTAATTTTGGAAACAGTTTAGGGTCACTCACCTCCACGGCTCAGAAACCATCCATCATGTATCATTGCCTTGCTCAACTCCAAGCCTTAGATCAACTCCAAGCCTTAGATCACAAACCCAATGCAAACAAGTCCCTTCAAAGTTCGGACAGCACTTCCCCTACATTTGCTAACTTTTCCAGCCATCATGGCTTCATTATTACTCCAGCCAGTCCCAAAATCACACAAATAAGTTCATCTAATATCCATTCAGCAAGCTCCAAGTAGTACAAAGACAAGTCAAGCTAGGGAAAAGTCCGGAAAAGAAGGTTAAGCTCAAAACCAGAAAAACAGTTTTGACGTCATAATGCGGTAATGGCACAACTCTCACTACAATTATCGGTTGGGGGTGTAAGACCCACCGTTTCGAAGCTATGAAACAGGGCTACAACAATGTAGAAGGTCACTCAATCCAGTTCCTAGCTTAACTAGGTCAAAAATGCCAAATACTATACCAGAATTACCAAAACAGGTTTGCAAATCACATAAAACTGTAATCGGTATATCTCAGTCCATACAAGTCCAAATGCCGAAATTCCAAAGGTATAAGTTAGCTAAGACATCCAGCTACATTTCATCAGAAGACACCAACTCCAAAATCCAAACCAATTCCAGTCAAAATGGCCAATTACTATCACAGTTTTCGCATTCTGATCAAAGCAGAACAGCTACAGTAATTTCGTCATAACTCATTCTACATTAATCCAAATGACCTGAAATTTTGCAGGCATCTCAATCATATCAATACCTACAACTTTCATGTTTTGAGCAAAGTCCAATTCGGCCTCTAACCCTATGATCTAAAACCGGACAGAATTAGGGATTTATGAACCCTAACTTTTCAATTTTCACACCAAATCCAAAATTGGTTGCATTTAGCAACAATTCACACCTACAAGAGTCATTATAGTCCATTGCCAATCATCCAAGATAGCCACAACATCCCATTCATATTAAACCAGAAAATTCATCATAAAATGGAAAACTTCACCAAATCACTTCAAACCAAGATAAAAACCAGAAATTTCAGCACCTTAATCACTAATAAGCATAACTTAGGCTTCATAAGGTGTAAGAGAGTGTTCAAGCTTCACTTACCAAGAAACAAGAGAGAGGAGGATGTTGGACACCTTAAACCTTCAAACAAGCTTCACTACAACACTCACTAACATCAACTAAAGAGATTTTATGGAGTAAAATAGATGGAATCAAGTATTTTTGGGTGATTTGAGCTAGTTGGGACTTGAAAATTGAAGAAGTTTTCTTCCTTCCTTAGCACAAGAGGGCCGGCCATCCAAGAGTGAAAAATGGTGATTTTTGGGCAATTTTTGGATATTTAATCCTTTGGTCAAAAAGTCAAAAATTGGAATAGTAAATCTTAAAATTCACCCAATGAGAAAGTGACACTTGTCACCTCATTAAATGCATTCCTATCCTTTCTTTCTTCTCTCACATCAATCATTTCACACACTCTACTTATCTCTTAACACCCGATAAATTTTACACAGTATCCGAAACTTAACCTTCTTGGCCGAATTTTTCCGAACTTTTCGCACTAGTGGGTCCCACGTCCATTATATACTCTTAATTTTCCAAAAACTCTCCAAGGCTAGAAAAATCATCTAAAAACTATAATTACTCATAAAAATTCCTCAGGAAAATTTCCTAAGCCAGGAAATGCAGAAAACATTCTATTAAAGGAAATAAAACCCTCGGAAAAGATTAGGGTTTTTACGGGTTCTCAAACTCTTTTTTTCGGGGCGTCACAATCTCCCCTCCTTAAAAGAATGTCGTCCTCGACATTCCCTCTTGTACTAATCAAGTCAAGTCAACCCGCAAGAATCACTAATATTTCAAACCAAGCCCACAGTCCGGCATCCTAAACTTCAAGTCTAGGATACACTACAGAGATCTGAAGCCTAAGCTCTGATACCAACTGTGACGGCCCCACCTCCCCCTAAGGCGAACCAGAGGGTTCGGCGGGCCGCCTGCCCAGCTCTCGCCGGGACTCAATCGCTCACTACAGTTCTCAACCCAATTACAATATAAATCTCAAAATTACATCAAATTCTCCAATGATTACATATCACAAATGCAGCGGAAACTAATTCCAATCGTGGAACGTATACTTACATCCATATCAATTTCAAATACTTATACAAGACCAACTCGTACATAAAATAGATCCAAACTTAAACTGTACACGATATAAGCCATCCAGTCATGTGAATAAGCACTCCAAGCTTTCCTTCGCCTTGAGCCCTGTGGGGGGGGGAAATAAAACATTTTTGGGGTGAGCTAGAAGCTCAGCGAGTAACCATTAAAATCAGTAATCAATTCAGTTTCACAGTCGTTCATTTCAGTGATGTCATGATTTCAAGATCAAATGTACACTTATTGCTCTCGTGAGCCAGCGAAATCGTTGTACTTAAACACCCAACGCTCCAAACAAACATTAAACAGTAAACAGTCAGTGGGGAAGCCATTTGCTCCAGATGAACAGTACACAGAGGTGGAGACGTTGGTGTTCAGCACACGAATTCCAAGCACCCATTTAAGCCAAAACATGTCATGGGCCACATGCAAGCACTCATGATATGCAATCAAGTAATTAGTGCAATAAACGGTTCATAAGTAATTTTGGAAACAGTTTAGGGTCACTCACCTCCACGGCTCAGAAACCATCCATCATGTATCATTGCCTTGCTCAACTCCAAGCCTTAGATCAACTCCAAGCCTTAGATCACAAACCCAATGCAAACAAGTCCCTTCAAAGTTCGGACAGCACTTCCCCTACATTTGCTAACTTTTCCAGCCATCATGGCTTCATTATTACTCCAGCCAGTCCCAAAATCACACAAATAAGTTCATCTAATATCCATTCAGCAAGCTCCAAGTAGTACAAAGACAAGTCAAGCTAGGGAAAAGTCCGGAAAAGAAGGTTAAGCTCAAAACCAGAAAAACAGTTTTGACGTCATAATGCGGTAATGGCACAACTCTCACTACAATTATCGGTTGGGGGTGTAAGACCCACCGTTTCGAAGCTATGAAACAGGGCTACAACAATGTAGAAGGTCACTCAATCCAGTTCCTAGCTTAACTAGGTCAAAAATGCCAAATACTATACCAGAATTACCAAAACAGGTTTGCAAATCACATAAAACTGTAATCGGTATATCTCAGTCCATACAAGTCCAAATGCCGAAATTCCAAAGGTATAAGTTAGCTAAGACATCCAGCTACATTTCATCAGAAGACACCAACTCCAAAATCCAAACCAATTCCAGTCAAAATGGCCAATTACTATCACAGTTTTCGCATTCTGATCAAAGCAGAACAGCTACAGTAATTTCGTCATAACTCATTCTACATTAATCCAAATGACCTGAAATTTTGCAGGCATCTCAATCATATCAATACCTACAACTTTCATGTTTTGAGCAAAGTCCAATTCGGCCTCTAACCCTATGATCTAAAACCGGACAGAATTAGGGATTTATGAACCCTAACTTTTCAATTTTCACACCAAATCCAAAATTGGTTGCATTTAGCAACAATTCACACCTACAAGAGTCATTATAGTCCATTGCCAATCATCCAAGATAGCCACAACATCCCATTCATATTAAACCAGAAAATTCATCATAAAATGGAAAACTTCACCAAATCACTTCAAACCAAGATAAAAACCAGAAATTTCAGCACCTTAATCACTAATAAGCATAACTTAGGCTTCATAAGGTGTAAGAGAGTGTTCAAGCTTCACTTACCAAGAAACAAGAGAGAGGAGGATGTTGGACACCTTAAACCTTCAAACAAGCTTCACTACAACACTCACTAACATCAACTAAAGAGATTTTATGGAGTAAAATAGATGGAATCAAGTATTTTTGGGTGATTTGAGCTAGTTGGGACTTGAAAATTGAAGAAGTTTTCTTCCTTCCTTAGCACAAGAGGGCCGGCCATCCAAGAGTGAAAAATGGTGATTTTTGGGCAATTTTTGGATATTTAATCCTTTGGTCAAAAAGTCAAAAATTGGAATAGTAAATCTTAAAATTCACCCAATGAGAAAGTGACACTTGTCACCTCATTAAATGCATTCCTATCCTTTCTTTCTTCTCTCACATCAATCATTTCACACACTCTACTTATCTCTTAACACCCGATAAATTTTACACAGTATCCGAAACTTAACCTTCTTGGCCGAATTTTTCCGAACTTTTCGCACTAGTGGGTCCCACGTCCATTATATACTCTTAATTTTCCAAAAACTCTCCAAGGCTAGAAAAATCATCTAAAAACTATAATTACTCATAAAAATTCCTCAGGAAAATTTCCTAAGCCAGGAAATGCAGAAAACATTCTATTAAAGGAAATAAAACCCTCGGAAAAGATTAGGGTTTTTACGGGTTCTCAAACTCTTTTTTTCGGGGCGTCACAATCTCCCCTCCTTAAAAGAATGTCGTCCTCGACATTCCCTCTTGTACTAATCAAGTCAAGTCAACCCGCAAGAATCACTAATATTTCAAACCAAGCCCACAGTCCGGCATCCTAAACTTCAAGTCTAGGATACACTACAGAGATCTGAAGCCTAAGCTCTGATACCAACTGTGACGGCCCCACCTCCCCCTAAGGCGAACCAGAGGGTTCGGCGGGCCGCCTGCCCAGCTCTCGCCGGGACTCAATCGCTCACTACAGTTCTCAACCCAATTACAATATAAATCTCAAAATTACATCAAATTCTCCAATGATTACATATCACAAATGCAGCGGAAACTAATTCCAATCGTGGAACGTATACTTACATCCATATCAATTTCAAATACTTATACAAGACCAACTCGTACATAAAATAGATCCAAACTTAAACTGTACACGATATAAGCCATCCAGTCATGTGAATAAGCACTCCAAGCTTTCCTTCGCCTTGAGCCCTGTGGGGGGGGGAAATAAAACATTTTTGGGGTGAGCTAGAAGCTCAGCGAGTAACCATTAAAATCAGTAATCAATTCAGTTTCACAGTCGTTCATTTCAGTGATGTCATGATTTCAAGATCAAATGTACACTTATTGCTCTCGTGAGCCAGCGAAATCGTTGTACTTAAACACCCAACGCTCCAAACAAACATTAAACAGTAAACAGTCAGTGGGGAAGCCATTTGCTCCAGATGAACAGTACACAGAGGTGGAGACGTTGGTGTTCAGCACACGAATTCCAAGCACCCATTTAAGCCAAAACATGTCATGGGCCACATGCAAGCACTCATGATATGCAATCAAGTAATTAGTGCAATAAACGGTTCATAAGTAATTTTGGAAACAGTTTAGGGTCACTCACCTCCACGGCTCAGAAACCATCCATCATGTATCATTGCCTTGCTCAACTCCAAGCCTTAGATCAACTCCAAGCCTTAGATCACAAACCCAATGCAAACAAGTCCCTTCAAAGTTCGGACAGCACTTCCCCTACATTTGCTAACTTTTCCAGCCATCATGGCTTCATTATTACTCCAGCCAGTCCCAAAATCACACAAATAAGTTCATCTAATATCCATTCAGCAAGCTCCAAGTAGTACAAAGACAAGTCAAGCTAGGGAAAAGTCCGGAAAAGAAGGTTAAGCTCAAAACCAGAAAAACAGTTTTGACGTCATAATGCGGTAATGGCACAACTCTCACTACAATTATCGGTTGGGGGTGTAAGACCCACCGTTTCGAAGCTATGAAACAGGGCTACAACAATGTAGAAGGTCACTCAATCCAGTTCCTAGCTTAACTAGGTCAAAAATGCCAAATACTATACCAGAATTACCAAAACAGGTTTGCAAATCACATAAAACTGTAATCGGTATATCTCAGTCCATACAAGTCCAAATGCCGAAATTCCAAAGGTATAAGTTAGCTAAGACATCCAGCTACATTTCATCAGAAGACACCAACTCCAAAATCCAAACCAATTCCAGTCAAAATGGCCAATTACTATCACAGTTTTCGCATTCTGATCAAAGCAGAACAGCTACAGTAATTTCGTCATAACTCATTCTACATTAATCCAAATGACCTGAAATTTTGCAGGCATCTCAATCATATCAATACCTACAACTTTCATGTTTTGAGCAAAGTCCAATTCGGCCTCTAACCCTATGATCTAAAACCGGACAGAATTAGGGATTTATGAACCCTAACTTTTCAATTTTCACACCAAATCCAAAATTGGTTGCATTTAGCAACAATTCACACCTACAAGAGTCATTATAGTCCATTGCCAATCATCCAAGATAGCCACAACATCCCATTCATATTAAACCAGAAAATTCATCATAAAATGGAAAACTTCACCAAATCACTTCAAACCAAGATAAAAACCAGAAATTTCAGCACCTTAATCACTAATAAGCATAACTTAGGCTTCATAAGGTGTAAGAGAGTGTTCAAGCTTCACTTACCAAGAAACAAGAGAGAGGAGGATGTTGGACACCTTAAACCTTCAAACAAGCTTCACTACAACACTCACTAACATCAACTAAAGAGATTTTATGGAGTAAAATAGATGGAATCAAGTATTTTTGGGTGATTTGAGCTAGTTGGGACTTGAAAATTGAAGAAGTTTTCTTCCTTCCTTAGCACAAGAGGGCCGGCCATCCAAGAGTGAAAAATGGTGATTTTTGGGCAATTTTTGGATATTTAATCCTTTGGTCAAAAAGTCAAAAATTGGAATAGTAAATCTTAAAATTCACCCAATGAGAAAGTGACACTTGTCACCTCATTAAATGCATTCCTATCCTTTCTTTCTTCTCTCACATCAATCATTTCACACACTCTACTTATCTCTTAACACCCGATAAATTTTACACAGTATCCGAAACTTAACCTTCTTGGCCGAATTTTTCCGAACTTTTCGCACTAGTGGGTCCCACGTCCATTATATACTCTTAATTTTCCAAAAACTCTCCAAGGCTAGAAAAATCATCTAAAAACTATAATTACTCATAAAAATTCCTCAGGAAAATTTCCTAAGCCAGGAAATGCAGAAAACATTCTATTAAAGGAAATAAAACCCTCGGAAAAGATTAGGGTTTTTACGGGTTCTCAAACTCTTTTTTTCGGGGCGTCACAATCTCCCCTCCTTAAAAGAATGTCGTCCTCGACATTCCCTCTTGTACTAATCAAGTCAAGTCAACCCGCAAGAATCACTAATATTTCAAACCAAGCCCACAGTCCGGCATCCTAAACTTCAAGTCTAGGATACACTACAGAGATCTGAAGCCTAAGCTCTGATACCAACTGTGACGGCCCCACCTCCCCCTAAGGCGAACCAGAGGGTTCGGCGGGCCGCCTGCCCAGCTCTCGCCGGGACTCAATCGCTCACTACAGTTCTCAACCCAATTACAATATAAATCTCAAAATTACATCAAATTCTCCAATGATTACATATCACAAATGCAGCGGAAACTAATTCCAATCGTGGAACGTATACTTACATCCATATCAATTTCAAATACTTATACAAGACCAACTCGTACATAAAATAGATCCAAACTTAAACTGTACACGATATAAGCCATCCAGTCATGTGAATAAGCACTCCAAGCTTTCCTTCGCCTTGAGCCCTGTGGGGGGGGGAAATAAAACATTTTTGGGGTGAGCTAGAAGCTCAGCGAGTAACCATTAAAATCAGTAATCAATTCAGTTTCACAGTCGTTCATTTCAGTGATGTCATGATTTCAAGATCAAATGTACACTTATTGCTCTCGTGAGCCAGCGAAATCGTTGTACTTAAACACCCAACGCTCCAAACAAACATTAAACAGTAAACAGTCAGTGGGGAAGCCATTTGCTCCAGATGAACAGTACACAGAGGTGGAGACGTTGGTGTTCAGCACACGAATTCCAAGCACCCATTTAAGCCAAAACATGTCATGGGCCACATGCAAGCACTCATGATATGCAATCAAGTAATTAGTGCAATAAACGGTTCATAAGTAATTTTGGAAACAGTTTAGGGTCACTCACCTCCACGGCTCAGAAACCATCCATCATGTATCATTGCCTTGCTCAACTCCAAGCCTTAGATCAACTCCAAGCCTTAGATCACAAACCCAATGCAAACAAGTCCCTTCAAAGTTCGGACAGCACTTCCCCTACATTTGCTAACTTTTCCAGCCATCATGGCTTCATTATTACTCCAGCCAGTCCCAAAATCACACAAATAAGTTCATCTAATATCCATTCAGCAAGCTCCAAGTAGTACAAAGACAAGTCAAGCTAGGGAAAAGTCCGGAAAAGAAGGTTAAGCTCAAAACCAGAAAAACAGTTTTGACGTCATAATGCGGTAATGGCACAACTCTCACTACAATTATCGGTTGGGGGTGTAAGACCCACCGTTTCGAAGCTATGAAACAGGGCTACAACAATGTAGAAGGTCACTCAATCCAGTTCCTAGCTTAACTAGGTCAAAAATGCCAAATACTATACCAGAATTACCAAAACAGGTTTGCAAATCACATAAAACTGTAATCGGTATATCTCAGTCCATACAAGTCCAAATGCCGAAATTCCAAAGGTATAAGTTAGCTAAGACATCCAGCTACATTTCATCAGAAGACACCAACTCCAAAATCCAAACCAATTCCAGTCAAAATGGCCAATTACTATCACAGTTTTCGCATTCTGATCAAAGCAGAACAGCTACAGTAATTTCGTCATAACTCATTCTACATTAATCCAAATGACCTGAAATTTTGCAGGCATCTCAATCATATCAATACCTACAACTTTCATGTTTTGAGCAAAGTCCAATTCGGCCTCTAACCCTATGATCTAAAACCGGACAGAATTAGGGATTTATGAACCCTAACTTTTCAATTTTCACACCAAATCCAAAATTGGTTGCATTTAGCAACAATTCACACCTACAAGAGTCATTATAGTCCATTGCCAATCATCCAAGATAGCCACAACATCCCATTCATATTAAACCAGAAAATTCATCATAAAATGGAAAACTTCACCAAATCACTTCAAACCAAGATAAAAACCAGAAATTTCAGCACCTTAATCACTAATAAGCATAACTTAGGCTTCATAAGGTGTAAGAGAGTGTTCAAGCTTCACTTACCAAGAAACAAGAGAGAGGAGGATGTTGGACACCTTAAACCTTCAAACAAGCTTCACTACAACACTCACTAACATCAACTAAAGAGATTTTATGGAGTAAAATAGATGGAATCAAGTATTTTTGGGTGATTTGAGCTAGTTGGGACTTGAAAATTGAAGAAGTTTTCTTCCTTCCTTAGCACAAGAGGGCCGGCCATCCAAGAGTGAAAAATGGTGATTTTTGGGCAATTTTTGGATATTTAATCCTTTGGTCAAAAAGTCAAAAATTGGAATAGTAAATCTTAAAATTCACCCAATGAGAAAGTGACACTTGTCACCTCATTAAATGCATTCCTATCCTTTCTTTCTTCTCTCACATCAATCATTTCACACACTCTACTTATCTCTTAACACCCGATAAATTTTACACAGTATCCGAAACTTAACCTTCTTGGCCGAATTTTTCCGAACTTTTCGCACTAGTGGGTCCCACGTCCATTATATACTCTTAATTTTCCAAAAACTCTCCAAGGCTAGAAAAATCATCTAAAAACTATAATTACTCATAAAAATTCCTCAGGAAAATTTCCTAAGCCAGGAAATGCAGAAAACATTCTATTAAAGGAAATAAAACCCTCGGAAAAGATTAGGGTTTTTACGGGTTCTCAAACTCTTTTTTTCGGGGCGTCACAATCTCCCCTCCTTAAAAGAATGTCGTCCTCGACATTCCCTCTTGTACTAATCAAGTCAAGTCAACCCGCAAGAATCACTAATATTTCAAACCAAGCCCACAGTCCGGCATCCTAAACTTCAAGTCTAGGATACACTACAGAGATCTGAAGCCTAAGCTCTGATACCAACTGTGACGGCCCCACCTCCCCCTAAGGCGAACCAGAGGGTTCGGCGGGCCGCCTGCCCAGCTCTCGCCGGGACTCAATCGCTCACTACAGTTCTCAACCCAATTACAATATAAATCTCAAAATTACATCAAATTCTCCAATGATTACATATCACAAATGCAGCGGAAACTAATTCCAATCGTGGAACGTATACTTACATCCATATCAATTTCAAATACTTATACAAGACCAACTCGTACATAAAATAGATCCAAACTTAAACTGTACACGATATAAGCCATCCAGTCATGTGAATAAGCACTCCAAGCTTTCCTTCGCCTTGAGCCCTGTGGGGGGGGGAAATAAAACATTTTTGGGGTGAGCTAGAAGCTCAGCGAGTAACCATTAAAATCAGTAATCAATTCAGTTTCACAGTCGTTCATTTCAGTGATGTCATGATTTCAAGATCAAATGTACACTTATTGCTCTCGTGAGCCAGCGAAATCGTTGTACTTAAACACCCAACGCTCCAAACAAACATTAAACAGTAAACAGTCAGTGGGGAAGCCATTTGCTCCAGATGAACAGTACACAGAGGTGGAGACGTTGGTGTTCAGCACACGAATTCCAAGCACCCATTTAAGCCAAAACATGTCATGGGCCACATGCAAGCACTCATGATATGCAATCAAGTAATTAGTGCAATAAACGGTTCATAAGTAATTTTGGAAACAGTTTAGGGTCACTCACCTCCACGGCTCAGAAACCATCCATCATGTATCATTGCCTTGCTCAACTCCAAGCCTTAGATCAACTCCAAGCCTTAGATCACAAACCCAATGCAAACAAGTCCCTTCAAAGTTCGGACAGCACTTCCCCTACATTTGCTAACTTTTCCAGCCATCATGGCTTCATTATTACTCCAGCCAGTCCCAAAATCACACAAATAAGTTCATCTAATATCCATTCAGCAAGCTCCAAGTAGTACAAAGACAAGTCAAGCTAGGGAAAAGTCCGGAAAAGAAGGTTAAGCTCAAAACCAGAAAAACAGTTTTGACGTCATAATGCGGTAATGGCACAACTCTCACTACAATTATCGGTTGGGGGTGTAAGACCCACCGTTTCGAAGCTATGAAACAGGGCTACAACAATGTAGAAGGTCACTCAATCCAGTTCCTAGCTTAACTAGGTCAAAAATGCCAAATACTATACCAGAATTACCAAAACAGGTTTGCAAATCACATAAAACTGTAATCGGTATATCTCAGTCCATACAAGTCCAAATGCCGAAATTCCAAAGGTATAAGTTAGCTAAGACATCCAGCTACATTTCATCAGAAGACACCAACTCCAAAATCCAAACCAATTCCAGTCAAAATGGCCAATTACTATCACAGTTTTCGCATTCTGATCAAAGCAGAACAGCTACAGTAATTTCGTCATAACTCATTCTACATTAATCCAAATGACCTGAAATTTTGCAGGCATCTCAATCATATCAATACCTACAACTTTCATGTTTTGAGCAAAGTCCAATTCGGCCTCTAACCCTATGATCTAAAACCGGACAGAATTAGGGATTTATGAACCCTAACTTTTCAATTTTCACACCAAATCCAAAATTGGTTGCATTTAGCAACAATTCACACCTACAAGAGTCATTATAGTCCATTGCCAATCATCCAAGATAGCCACAACATCCCATTCATATTAAACCAGAAAATTCATCATAAAATGGAAAACTTCACCAAATCACTTCAAACCAAGATAAAAACCAGAAATTTCAGCACCTTAATCACTAATAAGCATAACTTAGGCTTCATAAGGTGTAAGAGAGTGTTCAAGCTTCACTTACCAAGAAACAAGAGAGAGGAGGATGTTGGACACCTTAAACCTTCAAACAAGCTTCACTACAACACTCACTAACATCAACTAAAGAGATTTTATGGAGTAAAATAGATGGAATCAAGTATTTTTGGGTGATTTGAGCTAGTTGGGACTTGAAAATTGAAGAAGTTTTCTTCCTTCCTTAGCACAAGAGGGCCGGCCATCCAAGAGTGAAAAATGGTGATTTTTGGGCAATTTTTGGATATTTAATCCTTTGGTCAAAAAGTCAAAAATTGGAATAGTAAATCTTAAAATTCACCCAATGAGAAAGTGACACTTGTCACCTCATTAAATGCATTCCTATCCTTTCTTTCTTCTCTCACATCAATCATTTCACACACTCTACTTATCTCTTAACACCCGATAAATTTTACACAGTATCCGAAACTTAACCTTCTTGGCCGAATTTTTCCGAACTTTTCGCACTAGTGGGTCCCACGTCCATTATATACTCTTAATTTTCCAAAAACTCTCCAAGGCTAGAAAAATCATCTAAAAACTATAATTACTCATAAAAATTCCTCAGGAAAATTTCCTAAGCCAGGAAATGCAGAAAACATTCTATTAAAGGAAATAAAACCCTCGGAAAAGATTAGGGTTTTTACGGGTTCTCAAACTCTTTTTTTCGGGGCGTCACAATCTCCCCTCCTTAAAAGAATGTCGTCCTCGACATTCCCTCTTGTACTAATCAAGTCAAGTCAACCCGCAAGAATCACTAATATTTCAAACCAAGCCCACAGTCCGGCATCCTAAACTTCAAGTCTAGGATACACTACAGAGATCTGAAGCCTAAGCTCTGATACCAACTGTGACGGCCCCACCTCCCCCTAAGGCGAACCAGAGGGTTCGGCGGGCCGCCTGCCCAGCTCTCGCCGGGACTCAATCGCTCACTACAGTTCTCAACCCAATTACAATATAAATCTCAAAATTACATCAAATTCTCCAATGATTACATATCACAAATGCAGCGGAAACTAATTCCAATCGTGGAACGTATACTTACATCCATATCAATTTCAAATACTTATACAAGACCAACTCGTACATAAAATAGATCCAAACTTAAACTGTACACGATATAAGCCATCCAGTCATGTGAATAAGCACTCCAAGCTTTCCTTCGCCTTGAGCCCTGTGGGGGGGGAAATAAAACATTTTTGGGGTGAGCTAGAAGCTCAGCGAGTAACCATTAAAATCAGTAATCAATTCAGTTTCACAGTCGTTCATTTCAGTGATGTCATGATTTCAAGATCAAATGTACACTTATTGCTCTCGTGAGCCAGCGAAATCGTTGTACTTAAACACCCAACGCTCCAAACAAACATTAAACAGTAAACAGTCAGTGGGGAAGCCATTTGCTCCAGATGAACAGTACACAGAGGTGGAGACGTTGGTGTTCAGCACACGAATTCCAAGCACCCATTTAAGCCAAAACATGTCATGGGCCACATGCAAGCACTCATGATATGCAATCAAGTAATTAGTGCAATAAACGGTTCATAAGTAATTTTGGAAACAGTTTAGGGTCACTCACCTCCACGGCTCAGAAACCATCCATCATGTATCATTGCCTTGCTCAACTCCAAGCCTTAGATCAACTCCAAGCCTTAGATCACAAACCCAATGCAAACAAGTCCCTTCAAAGTTCGGACAGCACTTCCCCTACATTTGCTAACTTTTCCAGCCATCATGGCTTCATTATTACTCCAGCCAGTCCCAAAATCACACAAATAAGTTCATCTAATATCCATTCAGCAAGCTCCAAGTAGTACAAAGACAAGTCAAGCTAGGGAAAAGTCCGGAAAAGAAGGTTAAGCTCAAAACCAGAAAAACAGTTTTGACGTCATAATGCGGTAATGGCACAACTCTCACTACAATTATCGGTTGGGGGTGTAAGACCCACCGTTTCGAAGCTATGAAACAGGGCTACAACAATGTAGAAGGTCACTCAATCCAGTTCCTAGCTTAACTAGGTCAAAAATGCCAAATACTATACCAGAATTACCAAAACAGGTTTGCAAATCACATAAAACTGTAATCGGTATATCTCAGTCCATACAAGTCCAAATGCCGAAATTCCAAAGGTATAAGTTAGCTAAGACATCCAGCTACATTTCATCAGAAGACACCAACTCCAAAATCCAAACCAATTCCAGTGAAAATGGCCAATTACTATCACAGTTTTCGCATTCTGATCAAAGCAGAACAGCTACAGTAATTTCGTCATAACTCATTCTACATTAATCCAAATGACCTGAAATTTTGCAGGCATCTCAATCATATCAATATCTACAACTTTCATGTTTTGAGCAAAGTCCAATTCGGCCTCTAACCCTATGATCTAAAACCGGACAGAATTAGGGATTTATGAACCCTAACTTTTCAATTTTCACACCAAATCCAAAATTGGTTGCATTTAGCAACAATTCACACCTACAAGAGTCATTATAGTCCATTGCCAATCATCCAAGATAGCCACAACATCCCATTCATATTAAACCAGAAAATTCATCATAAAATGGAAAACTTCACCAAATCACTTCAAACCAAGATAAAAACCAGAAATTTCAGCACCTTAATCACTAATAAGCATAACTTAGGCTTCATAAGGTGTAAGAGAGTGTTCAAGCTTCACTTACCAAGAAACAAGAGAGAGGAGGATGTTGGACACCTTAAACCTTCAAACAAGCTTCACTACAACACTCACTAACATCAACTAAAGAGATTTTATGGAGTAAAATAGATGGAATCAAGTATTTTTGGGTGATTTGAGCTAGTTGGGACTTGAAAATTGAAGAAGTTTTCTTCCTTCCTTAGCACAAGAGGGCCGGCCATCCAAGAGTGAAAAATGGTGATTTTTGGGCAATTTTTGGATATTTAATCCTTTGGTCAAAAAGTCAAAAATTGGAATAGTAAATCTTAAAATTCACCCAATGAGAAAGTGACACTTGTCACCTCATTAAATGCATTCCTATCCTTTCTTTCTTCTCTCACATCAATCATTTCACACACTCTACTTATCTCTTAACACCCGATAAATTTTACACAGTATCCGAAACTTAACCTTCTTGGCCGAATTTTTCCGAACTTTTCGCACTAGTGGGTCCCACGTCCATTAAGGTGGGGCTGTCACAGGTGGTATCAGAGCCACTTCGCGTGGTCTCTGCGCGGAGAGAGCTTGGGCCAAATGGTGTTATGGTCCTGCTTTCGTAAATGCATTAAAAGGTATAAGTGCTCTTTTGAGCGTAAGCTATGAACCATGCATGTCATAAGTGTAAGGATCATTATCATGGGACTTGAGAAAGCTAGGTATGTATGTCGGGTAGGAATCTTTAATATGGATGATTTACGCTTGGGACCGGCTGGCTCGAGTTGTGAATCATCTAAGATGGGATTCTTGCGCCCAGATACGAAAGAGATGAGAGCCTAGGTTAGAAAGGATTGGGTGAACTAGAAAGGCGATTCTATGGAACTTCGTGTGGTTTGTTCGGATGTGGTTAAGCGTGATCAACCTTGATTAAGATATAAATGATGTTGTTCTCGTAGATTATGGACGGAACCCTAGAGGGGGAAAAAATTTTTCTTGAGTTCTTTTGTACTCGTGACCTAGTCTGTCTATAGTACTTTTGGAGGACCCCTTTTTGTTTCATGGGATGACTTTGTATGTTCTTGACTGACTGTTCTGTATAATTGCTTGATCCGGTTATGTGTTCTATGTATATGTGTTAGGTGTTTAAATGCTCTACGAGGTACTTGTTTTAGTTAATTGTTCTTGTTTAATTGTTCCTATTTAGTGCTACGAAAGGGAGGGTTAGGTGCCCTTTAACAGTATATTTATTTTGTGACCTAGATTGACTTAGATTGATGGAAGGCACTCGTAGTGGTCGAGGCCGTGGACGCGGGTGCAGGCAACCCATGCCTGAAAGGGGTTAACTTTCCAAATTTATTTCCAAAATAGAAATTTCTTGCAATTAACCACTTTTTCCACCTTCTAGCTTCATTCTAGATCATTTCCAATCATCATACATAGCCACAACATATGAATCATATTAAATCATAAAAATCATCAATAATTATAAAACTTCACCAAAATCAAGATATAATCCACAAAATTCCCTCTTAGGCTACCACAAATCATTACTTTGACATTATCAAGACCAAAGGAAGCATTCCCTAGCTACTCACCTTGAAATGCAAGAAAAGGATCAACTTGGCACCTTAATCCTCCAAACAACTCCACTAATCACCTTAAACTAGCTTAGCAACTCACTTTTGAGGAGAAATTTGGAATTTAACCGGTAGGTTTGCAAGATTCAAGCTAGAAATGAAGGAAAATTGAAGAAACTCTCTCTCTCTTTCTCTCCTCCATGGCTGGCCAACAAGAAAGAAATAAGAAGAGATTTTTGGGTCAATTTTGTTATATGGTAAAGGTAAAGTTAAATATTCAAAGTCAAGAGTGAATTGGATGGTGACACTTGTCACCTTTAGGTTTAAAACCTATCTTTTTGTCTCTCTCATACCAATCCATAATTATCTCTTAACACCTTGTAGAAAAATATCACTTAGCACAAAACTCCAACAAGTTGTCAAAAATATATTGCATTTACCGCACTTACGGGTCTCACGTCCATAATACACTTCAAAATTAACGTGGACTAACTTGGATCAAGAAAATGATTTGAAAACTATATTTCCTTATAAAAATGAATAGAAAATTAATATATTGAAGAAAACAAACTTATAGACAAGAAAGCAAAAAAAATTTTCGGTTTCTCGCACTCATACTTTTCGAGGCATCACAATCTCCCCTCCTTCAAAGAATGTCGTCCTCGACATTCCATCTTGTACCAATCAAGTCAAGACATCCCGCAAGAATCACTCAAGCGTTCCAAGCAAACACTAAGAGTCAAATCAAACCCACAGTCCGGCATCCTAAACTTCAAGCCTAGGATATACTACAGAGATCAGAAGCCTAAGCTCTGATACCACCTGTGACGGCCCCACCTCCCCCTAGGGCGTACCCCAGGGTTCGGCGGACAGCCTGCCCAGCACTCGCCGGGACTCAGTCGTTCACTACATTCCTCAAACAGATTACAATATAAATCTCAAAAATTACATCAAATTCTCCAATAATTACATGTTATAAGCGAAGCGGAAACGATTCCCAACTATACATCAAATGATTCCAAATCCAAACTGTACAGGATATAAGCCATCCAGTCACGTGAATAAGTACTACAAGTCCTTCCTTCGCCTTGAGCCCTGTGGAGGGGAATAAATTAGTTTTGGGGTGAGCTAAAAGCTCAGCGAGTAACCGGTAAAATCAGTAATCAAATCGGTTTCACAATAGTTCATTTCAATGATGTCATAAATCAAACGATAAGTCAAGAAACAATTACAACATTTACAAGAAACCATACATGAAAAGGATACGTTCGTTCGTTCATTCGTTCCTTCGTTCGTTCTCCTGTCATTCCCCTTTCCTTCATTCATTTGAAAATGCATTTTTCATTTATCAATAAAACCCTCGTTCGTTCGTTCGTTCATTCAACCTTTCCTGGATATTGACCAGGCTCCACCAACCTCCACCAACCTACAAGATAATACTCGAATATACCAAACGTTCACCCAGGTCACCATATCGCCCGACCGAGTCCGCTTCTGGCTCGAGTCGATCGGTCACAAGGGGCAGTGGCCAGTTCAGCCAAAAGGCTTACATTCATGCACAAGTAACATTTCAATCGTTCCATATTTGAAAATTTCACATTTATTGAGGTCGAGTGCGATAAAGTACGCACTCGCCTAGAAAACTCGTTTTGGAAATCATTGAAAGCACTTAACACGTTATCAAACAATAATACAAGTCATGAAGTCAAGAAAATGCAACAAACAAGGAACACTCACATGCAAGCACGCACGATATGCAATCGAGTAAATAATGCAAGAAAACAGTTCAAAGGTAAATTTGGAAACAGTTTAGGGTCACTCACCTCCACGGCTCAGGAACCAACCATCATATATCATTGTGTTGCTCAAATCCAAGTCTTAGACTACAAACTCAATGCAATCAAGTCCTTTCAAAGTTCGGACAGCACTTCCACTAAATTTGCTTACTTTTCCAGCCGTCAAGGCTTCATTATTTCCTCAGCCAGTCCCAAAGTCACACAAATAAGTTCATTCAATAACCGTTCAATAAGCTCCAAGTAGTACGAGTACAATTCAAGCTAGGGAAAAGTCCGGAAATGAAAGTTAAGTTCTAAACCACAAAAACAGTTTTTGACATCATTTTACGGTTTCGGCACCATTGGCACTAAAATTATCGGATGGAGGTCCAAGATACACTGTTTCGAAGCTAAGAGATAGGGCTACAATGTTGAAGAAGGCCACTCAGTCCAGTTTCGAGTGTAACCAGGTCAAAAATTCAATATACTACACCAGAACCGCAAAAACAGGTTCACAAACCGCATTCTGGTTCAAACATCATAAGCCAGGCTCCCGAGGTCCAAATCAAGTGATTCCAATGCCATCCAAAAGCTAAGATACACTGATACAATTCATCAGAAGACCTTAACAACCAATTCTGAAGTATTCCCAACCAAAATAACCAATTACAGATGCAATTATCAAATTCGGATAGAAACAGGGCAGCAGGGGTAATTCAGTCTTTTTACAGGCTATATTGCTCCGATTGACCTGAAATTTTGTAGGAATCTCTAAAATATCATTCCCTACAACTTTCATGTTTTAACTCAAGGCCAATTCGGTCTCTAACTATGAGGTACTGTGCCGGGCAGAATGTAAACAATTGAAACCCTAACTTTCCAAATTTCTTTCCAAAATAGAAATTTCTTGCAATTAACCACTTTTTCCACCTTCTGGCTTCATTCTAGATCATTGCCAATCATCATACATAGCCACAGCATATGAATCATATTAAATCAGAAAAATCATCAATAATTATAAAATTTCACCAAATTCAACCAAAATCAAGATATAATCCACAAAATTCCCTCTTAGGCTACCACAAATCATTACTTTGACATTATCAAGACCAAAGGAAGCATTCCCTAGCTACTCACCTTGAAATGCAAGAAAAGGATCAACTTGGCACCTTAATCCTCCAAACAACTCCACTAATCACCTTAAACTAGCTTAGCAACTCACTTTTGAGGAGAAATTTGGAATTTAACCGGTAGGTTTGCAAGATTCAAGCTAGAAATGAAGGAAAATTGAAGAAACTCTCTCTCTCTTTCTCTCCTCCATGGCCGGCCAACAAGAAAGAAATAAGAAGAGATTTTTGGGTCAATTTTGTTATATGGTAAAGGTAAAGTTAAATATTCAAAGTCAAGAGTGAATTAGATGGTGACACTTGTCACCTTTAGGTTTAAAACCTATCTTTTTGTCTCTCTCATACCAATCCATAATTATCTCTTAACACCTTGTAGAAAAATATCACTTAGCACAAAACTCCAACAAGTTGTCAAAAATATATTGCATTTACCGCACTTGCGGGTCCCACGTCCATAATACACTTCAAAATTAACGTGGACTAACTTGGATCAAGAAAATGATTTGAAAACTATATTTCCTTATAAAAATGTATAGAAAATTAATATATTGAAGAAAACAAACTTATAGACAAGAAAGCAAAATAATGTCGAGAAAATATATAAAAATTTTCGGTTTCTCGCACTCATACTTTTCGAGGTATCACAATCTCCCCTCCTTCAAAGAATGTCGTCCTCGACATTCCATATTGTACCAATCAAGTCAAGACATCCCGCAAGAATCACTCAAGCGTTCCAAGCAAACACTAAGAGTCAAATCAAACCCACAGTCCGGCAGCTTAAACTTCAAGCCTAGGATATACTACAGAGATCTGAAGCCTAAGCTCTGATACCACCTGTGACGGCCCCACCTCCCCCTAGGGCGTACCCCAGGGTTCGGCGGACAGCCTGCCCAGCTCTCGCCGGGACTCAGTCGTTCATTACATTCCTCAAACAGATTACAATATAAATCTCAAAAATTACATCAAATTCTCCAATAATTACATGTTATAAGCGAAGCGGAAACGATTCCCAACTATACATCAAATGATTCCAAATCCAAACTGTACAAGATATAAGCCATCCAGTCACGTGAATAAGTACTACAAGTCCTTCCTTCGCCTTGAGCCCTGTGGAGGGAATAAATTAGTTTTGGGGTGAGTTAAAAGCTCAGCGAGTAACCGGTAAAATCAGTAATCAAATCGGTTTCACAATAGTTCATTTCAATGATGTCATAAATCAAACGATAAGTCAAGAAACAGTTACAACATTTACAAGAAACTATACATGAAAAGGATACGTTCGTTCGTTCATTCGTTCCTTCGTTCGTTCTCCTGTCATTCCCCTTTCCTTCATTCATTTGAAAATGCATTTTTCATTTATCAATAAAAACCTCGTTCGTTCGTTCGTTCATTCAACCTTTCCTGGACATTGACCAGGCTCCACCAACCTCCACCAACCTACAAGATAATACTCGAATATACCAAACGTTCACCCAAGTCACCATATCGCCCGACCGAGTCCGCTTCTGGCTCGAGTCGATCGGTCACAAGGGGCAGTGGCCAGTTCAGCCAAAAGGCTTACATTCATGCACAAGTAACATTTCAATCGTTTCATCTTTGAAAATTTCACATTTATCGAGGTCGAGTGCGATAAAGTACGCACTCGCCTAGAAAACTCGTTTTGGAAATCATTGAAAGCACTTAACACGTTATCAAACAATAATACAAGTCATGAAGTCAAGAAAATGCAACAAACAAGGAACACTCACATGCAAGCACGCACGATATGCAATCGAGTAAATAATGCAAGAAAACAGTTCAAAGGTAACTTTGGAAACAGTTTAGGGTCACTCACCTCCACGGCTCAGGAACCAACCATCACATATCATTGTGTTGCTCAAATCCAAGTCTTAGACTACAAACTCAATGCAATCAAGTCCTTTCAAAGTTCGGACAGCACTTCCACTAAATTTGCTTACTTTTCCAGCCGTCAAGGCTTCATTATTTCCTCAGCCAGTCCCAAAGTCACACAAATAAGTTCATTCAATAACCGTTCAATAAGCTCCAAGTAGTACGAGTACAATTCAAGTTAGGGAAAAGTCCGGAAATGAAAGTTAAGTTCTAAACCACAAAAATAGTTTTTGACATCATTTTACGGTTTCGGCACCATTGGCACTAAAATTATCGGATGGAGGTCCAAGATACACCGTTTCGAAGCTAAGAGATAGGGCTACAATGTTGAAGAAGGCCACTCAGTCCAGTTTCGAGTGTAACCAGGTCAAAAATTCAATATACTACACTAGAACCGCAAAAACAGGTTCACAAACCGCATTCTGGTTCAAACCTCATAAGTCAGGCTCCCGAGGTCCAAATCAAGTGATTGCAAAGCCATCCGAAATCTAAGATACACGGATACAATTCATCAGAAGACCTCAACAACCAATTCTGAAGTATTCCGATTGATCCGATTGATCTGAAATTTTGTAGGCATCTCTAAAATATCATTCCCTACAACTTTCATGTTTTAACTCAAGGCCAATTCTTTCTCTAACTATGAGGTACTGTGCCGGGCAGAATGTAAACAATTGAAACCCTAACTTTCCAAATTTCTTTCCAAAATAGAAATTTCTTGCAATTAACCACTTTTTCCACCTTCTGGCTTCATTCTAGATCATTGCCAATCATCATACAAAGCCACAGCATATGAATCATATTAAATCAGAAAAATCATCAATAATTATAAAACTTCACCAAATTCAACCAAAATCAAGATATAATCCACAAAATTCCCTCTTAGGCTACCACAAATCATTACTTTGACATTATCAAGACCAAAGGAAGCATTCCCTAGCTACTCACCTTGAAATGCAAGAAAAGGATCAACTTGGCACCTTAATCCTCCAAACAACTCCACTAATCACCTTAAACTAGCTTAGCAACTCACTTTTGAGGAGAAATTTGGAATTTAACCGGTAGGTTTGCAAGATTCAATCTAGAAATGAAGGAAAATTGAAGAAACTCTCTCTCTCTTTCTCTCCTCCATGGCCGGCCAACAAGAAAGAAATAAGAAGAGATTTTTGGGTCAATTTTGTTATATGGTAAAGGTAAAGTTAAATATTCAAAGTCAAGAGTGAATTGGATGGTGACACTTGTCACCTTTAGGTTTAAAACCTATCTTTTTGTCTCTCTCATACCAATCCATAATTATCTCTTAACACCTTGTAGAAAAATATCACATAGCACAAAACTCCAACAAGTTGTCAAAAATATATTGCATTTACCGCACTTGCGGGTCCCACGTCCATAATACACTTCAAAATTAACGTGGACTAACTTGGATCAAGAAAATGATTTGAAAACTATATTTCCTTATAAAAATGTATAGAAAATTAATATATTGAAGAAAACAAACTTATAGACAAGAAAGCAAAATAATGTCGAGAAAATATATAAAAATTTTCAGTTTCTCGCACTCATACTTTTCGAGGCATCACAATCTCCCCTCCTTCAAAGAATGTCGTCCTCGACATTCCATCTTGTACCAATCAAGTCAAGACATCCCGCAAGAATCACTCAAGCGTTCCAAGCAAACACTAAGAGTCAAATCAAACCCACAGTCCGGCATCCTAAACTTCAAGCCTAGGATATACTACAGAGATCTGAAGCCTAAGCTCTGATACCACCTGTGACGGCCCCACCTCCCCCTAGGGTGTACCCCAGGGTTCGGCGGATAGCCTGCCCAACTCTCGTCGGGACTCAGTCGTTCATTACATTCCTCAAACAGATTACAATATAAATCTAAAAAATTACATCAAATTCTCCAATAATTACATGTTATAAGCGAAGCGGAAACGATTCCCAACTATACATCAAATGATTCCAAATCCAAACTGTACAAGATATAAGCCATCCAGTCACGTGAATAAGTACTACAAGTCCTTCCTTCGCCTTGTGTAGACACCAAATTTTGATTTTTTAACTTTATTTGTTTAATTTAATCTTAGCCTTATTTGTTTCAATTTTAGGGTTTTTATTTTTTATTTTTTATTCTTATTTTATTTTTGTTCTAGTTTATTATTATTATTATTTATTTTGTCTTCATACTAAATTTCAGAAAAACAAAAGGAAAAAGGGAAAAGAGGGAAAAGAGGGAAAATGGATGAACAAGGGTCTTCTTCAGTCAGTTAATTCAGACACATGCCAAAAATTTTCGCATTGACGAAAGTTTCCTTTCAGAGTTATTGTAAGGGACGGAACAAAGGTCAGGCCCTCTTCTTTTCCGATCAAGCATTCTATCCCTAGTTATCCCTTTTGAGCCTTCAGAATAAAATACTTCATTTGGCAACCCCTGAGAATCGCAAACCTCACACTGGGGCAAGTTCGAGTTGAAAATGAAAATTTCAAGAAGTGAAAAAGTGAAAAGCCACAAAATCAAAAACAAAAGAAGAAAAGAGAACCTCAGTTCACAAATAAACTGGGGCAAATTTTGTGAAAGTTCAAAAACGGCAAAAGGTCGAAAAAAAAAATCAAAAGAAGAAAGAAAATGAAAGAGAAAAAGCCTCAATTGAGCATAAACTGGGGCAAATTCTGATTTAACCCTAAAATAGGGTTGGCACAACAATGCGATCTCAGATTCTTTAAACCACTCTTGAAATCTGCCTTCAAGCCTTAACTTTTCTAAACACCCCACCAGACCCCATTACAAAAGCCGAAAGTCCTGACTTCTGTTCTTTGCAATGGCCCTGTCAAGAAAATTTCTGATGCCGGAAAATTTTAGCTGTATTTCTGAATTGCTTGAGTATGAGGTTGACGCTACTCACCATGTGAAAATCCATCAGCTCGAGGGAAAAGAAAAGAGGCAAAAAGCAAAGCAAGAAAAGTAAATGCAAGGAAAATACAGAAAAATTCGACGCTGAAGTCCCTGGGGAATGATGAGAAAATCCAAACAAAGTTTGAAATCTTTTGAGTTCAAAATAGGGGCAATTTTGGGAAAATGCGATTTTCGGTGCTATGTCCTTGAAAGTTTTATTCTTTAGCTATCGTTTTCAAGCCACATTACAAGCTAACAAAGTCCATCGTTGACTTATTCCTTCATGACAATCCAAAGTGAGTATTATGCTCATAAGAAATCCATCAATCATTTGTGATCATAAGGGTATAACCAGTTTTCGCATGTTTAGCTATCGTTCTTACCCATTTGTTGCAAACTTAAAGCTTATATGTTGACTCAATTTTCTTAAGAAATGAGGGTGACAAACTCTTTGCTTTCACTAAGATGTGACATTGAATGGATTACATACAACTGGGGCACAAAAATGAGACAAATTCTGACCTCCCATTTCCTTAGCCAAATCAGAAATAAGATCACTGGGTTGCTCCTGAAAAATGAGCCAATAAATTGTGATCCATTACCCAAAGCATTGATCTTTCATAATTTGGCATTATTTTGAGAAATTCATCATGAAATTTCCTGTATGAGTTAAGCAAGACATTAAATTTCCTTCACATTGTATAGGAAACACAGTTTCTTACTTGGAAGGGCATCCAAATCAATTTTTGCAATCAAATGGGCCCACACTGGGGCAAAATTTTTATTTGCAAGATTGCGTAAAATAAACCCACACTGGGGCAAATTTTTCAGTCACACTACTCTTTCTATGAATAGTAGTTGCAATTTTTTGAAATTCAAGTGCATGTCATATTTTGGTGAGCCCTGTGCAGGTATTCATAGTTAAAATCGACGAAAAAGCATATGGTGATGTGGGAGGCCGATGCCGAAGAAAGAGAAGAAAGAAGGAAAAAGCGGCCCTACACTGGGTGCAAATTATTTTGAAAAAGATTCTCTCGAAAAATCAGGAAAATTCAAAAAAATTCAAAAGTCAAAAATCAAGTTCAAATTTTTGTTTCTTGGAAAATCAAATTCAATTTTTTTTGACCGCTTTTATCAATTGGGACCGGGTTTCATCCCGCCAATCTCGGCAGGACCGGGTATAATCCCGCTGACCGCTTTTATCAATTGGGACCGGGTTTTTTCCCGCCAATCTCGGCAGGACCGGGTATAATCCCGCTGACCGCTTTTATCAATTGGGACCGGGTTTTTTCCCGCCAATCTCGGCAGGACCGGGTATAATCCCGCTGACCGCTTTTATCAATTGGGACCGGGTTTCATCCCGCCAATCTCGTCAGGACCGGGTTTTATCCCGCTGACCGTGCTTTATATCACGTTGGGACCGGGTTTCATCCCACCAACCTCGGCAGGACCGGGTTTTATCCCGCTGACCGCTTACTTCGTTGGGACCGGATTTCATCCCGCCAATCTTGTCAGGACCGGGTTTTATTCCGCTGACCGTGCTTTATACCACTGACCGATTCCCACTGACCAATTCATCATACTGGGGCAAATTATCTTTGGAAAGTTTCTCAAGAAAAAAAAGAAGTCCAAAAGTTCAAAAAAAAAATCAAAAAAAAAATCAAAAAAAAATCAAATCAAAAAATCAAAAAATCAAAAAAAAATTCAAAAATCAAATCAAGTTCATCACGGCAGGTTCAGGTTTGATCCCACTGTCCGATTGTCAAAGCATGTTATTTTCATTGCTATTGGAGCTGGATTTGTCCCGCCAGTAAGCATTTCATTTTCTGTTCGGGTCTATCCCATTTAAATTTCTGTTTGGGTCTATCCCATTTACATTTTTCTGTTCGGGTCAGTCCCGTTTAAATTCTGTTCGGGTCAGTCCCGTTTAATTTCTGTTCAGGTCTATCCCATTTACATTTCTGTCCGGGTCTATCCCATTTAAATTTCTGTTCGGGTCTATCCCGTGGGTCTATCCCATTTAAATTTCTGTTCGGGTCTATCCCGTGGGTTTATCCCATTTTTCAATTTCTGTTCGGGTCAGTCCCGTTTAAATTTCTGTTTAGGTCGATCCCATTTCATTTTATTCAAAAAAAAAAAAAAATTTCCTGTTAAAGAGGTCAGTCCTCGTTTCAGAAGTGTCTGTCGTTCGGGTCATTCACAACCAAATAACGCAGGTAGGTATTTGGTGTCTACTTCTTTGTCTCAAGTTTTTTCAAAACTCAGACAAAGAGGGGCAAACTGTAGACACCAAATTTTGATTTTTTAACTTTATTTGTTTAATTTAATCTTAGCCTTATTTGTTTAATTTAATCTTAGCCTTATTTGTTTCAATTTTAGGGTTTTTATTTTTTATTCTTATTTTATTTTTGTTCTAGTTTATTATTATTATTATTATTTATTTTGTCTTCATACTAAATTTCAGAAAAACAAAAGGAAAAAGGGAAAAGAGGGAAAAGGAAAAAGTAACAAAATGACAAGTGGATAGGCATGCATGGAGGCAAATGTCACTTTTAGTTTTTTAACAACACATCACATAGGTGGCAAAGGGCTGAGTCACTTAGAAGATAGGGATTTTGGAAAAAAAGAAAAAGAAAAATGGAAGGCTGGCGGCTAAAGAGAAACAGAGAAACTAAAGAGAAGAAAAAGAAAAAGAAAAAAAAAAGAAAGAAAACAGAGGAAGCTTGCGGCGGATTGAGGGCAGGGGAGGAAAAACCCAGAAAAGGAAAAAAGGAGGAGTTTCTGAGGACGGCTAAGGAAGCTAGATAGTGGGCGACTGAAAGAATCTGGGGAGGAAGTCAGTGAGTAAACAAAAAGGGGAAGACAGAGCAAGAACGGATGTCGACTAAAAGAAACAGAAGTAGAAAAATCAGAGGGATGGTTTCGGCTAAGGAATGGAGCAAAAGGAAAAAGCCAGGGGGACCGGTTTTGGGCTGAGCAAGAAGCAAAATGAAAAACAGAGGGCAGCAAAAGTTTGGAGGGGGCGAGGTAACGGAGAGCAGCCAAAAATCTGAAAAAATCAAAGGGAAAAGGGCCGATTAAAAAGGGGTCTGAGAGCTTGAGAAACAAGGAGGCTTTCGACTGGAAAATAGGGTAAGAAACCAGAGAGAGGGCGGCTAAGAGAGAAAAGAGGAAGGAGGGTTGGCGGCTGCATCAGAGGGAAAAGCCGCTGCAGCTCACTGGAACCGCCATTGCTCGCCACCACAACGTCAAATTCCACCATAACCACCCCTCTTCCAGCTACCCCGTCGGCCTCCTCCTCTGTCGCAACCTCTGCAGCGATTGCTAAGAAGTAGCCTCCAACTGATGAACTGTTGATTCTCGTTCCAAGTCAGCCATTGCAGCGCCAAGAACCAGAGCCGCCACCACCGCTGGAACCCCCGTCTTCGTTATCGGCGAAAGTTTGCCAAGCAGAGCACTGTAAGCTGTCTTTGTTCTTTAAGATTTCCGTTTTCTTTTTCAAGTTGTTGATACAGATTCCCCGGGGTTTTGATTTAGTGCAATTTTTCCTGTTAGATTGTCTGAATTTGTCGAACATACATGTATTGATTAGATTTAATTTTCTTGGGTTGCTGATAAAAGTTTTGGACTGATTTCCTTGGTTTTTGACAAATTTCTGGGTTAGTCATGCTTCAATTTGAGCAGAAATCTGGTAGGATTTTGATGCCTACAACTTGTTTGATGAAATGCCCAACTAAGTGTTCTAATTAAAGGATAATTAGTCTGCATTTTTGCGTGTGAAGAAATTGAATAAGTTAGCAAGTTCATTTTTTGCATTTGAGAAAATTCTGATGAATCGATGTTTTGCATCTTCTGTTCTTCTTGTTTTCTTGCCTGGATACTCTCTGTTGGGATTACTAGTGATAGACAATTATGCTTGAGTTATGATAAAGTTGAGGATTTGGAATTCATATGAGTTGGGTGGACATATCACGACGTACTCATTTCCTTTGCTGTGCACGGTCACCATTTTCGGCTTGCAGCCGGAAAATTACAGAATGTGGTTTTGATGTTGGCATGCTCTTTTGTCTGACTTCTGGGTTTAAATTTAGAGGTTGCAGGTTGCAAAGTAAAGGTATAGGTAGTAGCTTTGTTTGTTCAAGATTAAGCTAGATTTGATTGTGTTTGTGAGTTGGGTTTGTAAATTGCTGAGTTGCGGAAGCTTTTGTCTAAATGAGAAAGAAACCTGTTCTTCGTAAGTTTGTTTGGGTTTTCCAAAAGAATTGCAATTTAATCCCTCAATTTCTGTCTGATTTCATTGTGGCCCAAAAATCTGGAAAGTTGAACTAATTTTGCCCTCTTAAGCTTAATCCTCTGTTTGCATATTTTATGTGATTTCTAGATAGATTAATGCTGTGATTTAATGCATAATCAAAGATTAGTAATTTTTGTTGATTTTATCATGTTGGATACCTGTGAAAAGGTAATTTGGGTTGAGAGGTTATTTTGTTTGGGCTTAAGGAAGTGATTTAGTTTATTATGTTGATGTTTTGACTTGGGCTTAGGAAGATGGAGCCCAACATATCTGATTGGGTTTGTAAGTATGGATTTAATTTGTTTTGTTTGGGTTTCTGGTTTGGGCTTGAGAGGTGAAGCCCATCTGTTCTAGTTGCACTTTGTCTGGGCTTAGAGATAGGCTGGCCTGCTTACCTCTTAGAGTTATCGGTTGGGCTAGGATGGTTTCTGGCCCAAAACGAATAAATAAAACAGCCCAGTGGTTTGATCCATTAAGGAACCAGAAAATAAATTTGCAAATCAGTTCCTGTACTTTTCTTTAATTTCACTATGGCCCTACAAACTTTCAATGCTGTCAATTGGGCCCTTAAATTAATTGCAAATAGGTCCCTGAACTTTATTTTTCTTTAATTTGGACCTCCAAACTTTGTTAATTTGTGCAATCAAGTCCTTTCTTCTTTTGACTTCTTGAATGTGGGTTGCTTACATGATTTAATTGATTCAATTTCGTGTTTACTTTTATCTTTTTGTAATTATTTCTTGATTAAAGAGATGCCTTGACTCTCTTATTATTTTGGAGGATAAATAAGTGACTTCACCCCACTAGAGCTCCATTTCAAGGGAGGTATAATTTCTTTTATCTTTTTTGTCTCTCCCCTATGTGATCCAACGTGCTACGTGAAAATTGCATGTCTACTTGCTTCCCTTATTTTTCTTTAATTCCTTTCATTTACTTCATTTACTTTTGCTTTTTATTTAAGTTATTCTTAATGGGGTATGTGTACACCTCTTGGCTTGTAATAGATAGGGCTTTGGCGAGCAATTTGGTCCATTTTCCCCTTCCCCTTTTGTTTTAGTTAGTGAATGTAATAGGTTCATTAGCTTGGTTGCATGCCTATGTGTTACGTGTTACTCGCTTTATTAGGTTTTTGCATCTAGTCGAGCATGTTAAGTGTTACGTGCCACGTGTTTACGAGTGTTAGGCATGTCTACTTGCTTTTCGTAGTATAGATGAATGGAATGGATGAATGTACGTCACCACACTAGTCCAACGCTAGCTGTGGCTCATTGACCCGTTTCCACTAGTCCAATGCTAGTAGGAATTCATAGAAAGGGCTAGTCCAACGCTAGACCCAATAGGATTTTTCCTTTATTTTTCATTAATGCATTATTTGCCTGTTCACTACATATCATGCATTTTTCCTTAGTTTTATCATTTGGTATGCTCCTCGATTCCCCTTTCCCCTCACTTTAGGTCTTGCATCTCATGCTAGTTAGGGTACATTTGCCTGAAGAGTCCCCTTAAATATGGGATATAGACGAGTGTGGCTTTTTCTAAGCCTTAGCACGCTTGTATCCTCTCTATAAAAGGGCAAATTGAGTCACGATTTAGGTCTCCCCGTACCCAATATGCATGAATTCCCTAGGCTCATGCATTTTTAAATCCACTCTACCATTTTATACCCTTATCACACTTTCATTTTTCCTCCCATTTTGCACACGTGCACCTTTATATTTTCACTTGCACACAAGCACTTTTGTCATTACTTGCACACATGCACTTCATATTATCATTTCACATACCGTACCTTGCCCACTCACGTGCACATTTTCATTTACATATTTATCGTCTTTTATTACTTTTTCAAACTCATGTCCTCACATTGCATACATGCATTCCATTCATTTGCATCCCACTCGCATTATTCGTGACTTCTTCAAAGGATCGTTATTGGGCTTCACAATTAATGTGATTGGCACCACTAACACGACGTGTGCGTAGCAACGTCTAGGGAATCGCTCGAGCCACCGACAAGGAACCTTGGGAGTGATGACCCTTGGTTTCCAAGTCCGAAGGCTTGGGGACCTGAGCTTGTCGAGTCTAGATGCATTAGTGAACCCCAACCTCACGCATCCATTTTAGAATTGCCTAGGGTAGAGTCGACCTTACCCTATTAGGGACACCATGCACGAGGGGAGGGATCCCACCCTCTTTCCTTATTTCTTTGTTGCTTTTGTATCATCTAATTGTCCAACGTGTTATGTGATTATGTGTTGAACTAACATTTCCTTGTTTCTTATCTTTTGCATTCACAAACGTTAGGAAATAAGAGGTCTGGCATGACCTCCTTTTAGGACCTACCCTTGTAGATAGGCTATTGCACGTTTGAAAATTGTGGTACATTTTGTTCATAAATTAATAATGCCATACCATTTTAGGCCTACCCTGGCAAATAAAGGGTTCCTTAGGTCACGTTTCATTTCGAATTGCATATTTACATCGCTTTAATAAATGGCATCATGCATAAACCCTAGAAAGGAAATGCCATTTAGGGGATCCCGTGTTAGGAATAAGCCACCTTGTGTCTCGGATACTTAATCCAGTGAGACTTGCACGTTTACATTTTATACCATCCAAAGGGATAGTGCACAAGATAAGGTAGGATCCGATCATTTTCATAGAGTGATCTTTGGAATATGAGCATCTAATAATCACTTTTTGGCCATTTTATCAAAATTGGTAAAAATCCCTTGCGTGAAGGACATTAATTTGAAGAAATTCACAAATGATTCCTCCTTTTGAGACGATAAATAAATTGAGGCCAAAATTTGATTTTTAGAAGGTCATAGACTAATGCACTTCAATAAATTTGAAATAACCAATGGCCGGACAATTCAATCAATCCATTTTGCCGATTCATTCAATAAATCATCAATTCATTTGACCAATTTACCCTTTTTAGGGTCATTTGACCAATTTACCCTTTTTAGGGTCACCTGGTCGATTTTGAATAAATCATCAATTCATTTGACCAATTTACCATTTTTAGGGTCATTCGGTCGATTTTGAATAAATCGTCAATTCATTTGACCAATTTACCCTTTTAGGGTCATTTGACCAATTTACCCTTTTTAGGGTCATTCGGTCAATTTTGGATAAATCGTCAATTCATTTGACCAATTTACCCTCTTTAGGGTCATTCGGCCGATTTTTGAATAAATCACTAATTCAATTTCAATTTACCCATTTTTAGGGCAACCGAGTCGATTTTGAATAAATCAAGTTTCGTTCAATCTATTTGATCAATTTACCCTTTTTAGGGTGATCTGATTAATTTTGGATAAATTAAATTTCATTCAATTCATTTGACCTGTTTCCCTTTTTAGGGTAATCCGGTCGATTTGTAATAAATTGTCAATTTCATTTGACCAATTAGGATTTCAATGTCGAATTTCAAAATGGAAAACCTAGTCGATTTTGAGAAAAACATCCATGGCATCCAGCCATTTGATCAGTTGGGGTTTTGACCCGTGCTTCACTGAGAAAAGTTGTCAAAACGAATTCCAATCTCTTCGATAGGAAGTTCGACAAGGTCAAACCCGTGCGTTTTTGCAAGTTCTTATATCGATCAATCCCTTCGGACGAGGTCCTCATTTTCACCAACGTCTCTTCTCATTCCAATGGGCCAAATTTTTCAAATTATTTTTCACTCCATGAGTTGATCGGATCCATCAGGTATTGTATAGTGCCTGCTCTGGAGGATTGCATCTTCATGCTAGGCCTACCCTTGGCATAAAAGGGTCCCCACATAGGACATGCATACCAATTTTATATTCTTGCTTACTAACTCAGGGTATTTTTCTTTTGTTTTCCCCCCTTCCCTCGCATTCATAAAAAACACTTCAATAAAAGGGAAAATATTTTTCTATATCTGATGACACTTCTGATCTAATAAAGTGTCAAAACTGCAAGTATTATTTGATTTTTGGGCAGATCCTACAATGAAAACATAAATGATCTATCTGGAAGCTCTACGCTAAAGCCTCTGAGAATTGTTTTCAAAGAGAAATTCTGTTTATTTGATTTGTTAATACATTTTGTTCTAAAAGAGGAGATAAAAAGTGTATATGTGGAGCCCTTTACAAGTTTCTCTTTTCTCATTTGTATCATAATTGAATGAGGAATTTTGTTTCAAGACTGTTTCAGCAATAAAATTTTTGGACAATTATTGTTTTGTGTACATTTCATTCTTACTCATTGGAGATTTCATGATGAATTTTGAAAAACAAAACTAAATTGAGATTTTTTCAACCTCCAGCCTGAAAATTCACAAGTATATGCTTCCTAAAATCCTTACACTCGATTGGCAATCCGAGCCATACAATAAGAGTGCTCAGGAAAAGAGGTGAATGGTCACTCAAAAGGTCCAATGAGATACCTTCACTTAACTCCAAAATAAAATCAGTCGCATTGATTGATAAATTGCAAATTGGGGCCATCCTTGCTTGAAAAATGCCTATTGGTTTAACCAGATTCAATTCACATCTAAGTGAAAGCAAAAATGTGCATTATTCTTGTTTGTTTTGAAAATTTGGAATGATACTTCGAGCATTCTTTTCTCTACCTATACACATTTTATCATTTGCTCTCCCATTTGAGCCTTTGAAAGAATAATTTCGTTTCAAATAAGAGCCCTAATGATCACTACCCTATATTGGAAAATTTTCAAATATAAAAAAGGGAATGGATTTTCAATAACCATTTCGTTACTTTGATTATCATGAAGTGTAAGAATGATGCTTTGGCCATCATTTCTTCAATCTAAACACCATTTATCCCTTGTGTCCCCGTTTGAGCCAAAAATTTGTAGGTTCTTTTCAAGTGCACATATGATCCCACCCCATATTGGGGAAGGAGATTGGGAAATTTTGAAAAAGAGAAAAAGAAAAGGGAAAAGCAAAAATGCTAGAATAAGGAGGGAACCGCAAATTGAGGAAAATTTGATTCCACTTGGGGTCCAATTTTGGAAAAAAGAAAGAGAAAGAAGAGTTTTGTCCGCGTGGATCGCCTATGTTTCACAAATATGGATGAACAAGGGTCTTCTTCAGTCAGTTAATTCAGACACATGCCAAAAATTTTCGCATTGACGAAAGTTTCCTTTCAGAGTTATTGTAAGGGACGGAACAAAGGTCAGGCCCTCTTCTTTTCCGATCAAGCATTCTATCCCTAGTTATCCCTTTTGAGCCTTCAGAATAAAATACTTCATTTGGCAACCCCTGAGAATCGCAAACCCCACACTGGGGCAAGTTCGAGTTGAAAATGAAAATTTCAAGAAGTGAAAAAGTGAAAAGCCACAAAATCAAAAACAAAAGAAGAAAAGAGAACCTCAGTTCACAAATAAACTGGGGCAAATTTTGTGAAAGTTCAAAAACGGCAAAAGGCCGAAAAAAAAAATCAAAAGAAGAAAGAAAATGAAAGAGAAAAAGCCTCAATTGAGCATAAACTGGGGCAAATTCTGATTTAACCCTAAAATAGGGTTGGCACAACAATGCGATCTCAGATTCTTTAAACCACTCTTGAAATCTGCCTTCAAGCCTTAACTTTTCTAAACACCCCACCAGACCCCATTACAAAAGCCGAAAGTCCTGACTTCTGTTCTTTGCAATGGCCCTGTCAAGAAAATTTCTGATGCCGGAAAATTTTAGCTGTATTTTTGAATTGCTTGAGTATGAGGTTGACGCTACTCACCATGTGAAAATCCATCAGCTCGAGGGAAAAGAAAAGAGGCAAAAAGCAAAGCAAGAAAAGTAAATGCAAGGAAAATGCAGAAAAATTCGACGCTGAAGTCCCTGGGGAATGATGAGAAAATCCAAACAAAGTTTGAAATCTTTTGAGTTCAAAATAGGGGCAATTTTGGGAAAATGCGATTTTCGGTGCTATGTCCTTGAAAGTTTTATTCTTTAGCTATCGTTTTCAAGCCACATTACAAGCTAACAAAGTCCATCGTTGACTTATTCCTTCATGACAATCCAAAGTGAGTATTATGCTCATAAGAAATCCATCAATCATTTGTGATCATAAGGGTATAACCAGTTTTCGCATGTTTAGCTATCGTTCTTACCCATTTGTTGCAAACTTAAAGCTTATATGTTGACTCAATTTTCTTAAGAAATGAGGGTGACAAACTCTTTGCTTTCACTAAGATGTGACATTGAATGGATTACATACAACTGGGGCACAAAAATGAGACAAATTCTGACCTCCCATTTCCTTAGCCAAATCAGAAATAAGATCACTGGGTTGCTCCTGAAAAATGAGCCAATAAATTGTGATCCATTACCCAAAGCATTGATCTTTCATAATTTGGCATTATTTTGAGAAATTCATCATGAAATTTCCTGTATGAGTTAAGCAAGACATTAAATTTCCTTCACATTGTATAGGAAACACAGTTTCTTACTTGGAAGGGCATCCAAATCAATTTTTGCAATCAAATGGGCCCACACTGGGGCAAAATTTTTATTTGCAAGATTGCGTAAAATAAACCCACACTGGGGCAAATTTTTCAGTCACACTACTCTTTCTATGAATAGTAGTTGCAATTTTTTGAAATTCAAGTGCATGTCATATTTTGGTAAGCCCTGTGCAGGTATTCATAGTTAAAATCGACGAAAAAGCATATGGTGATGTGGGAGGCCGATGCCGAAGAAAGAGAAGAAAGAAGGAAAAAGCGGCCCTACACTGGGGGCAAATTATTTTGAAAAAGATTCTCTCGAAAAATCAGGAAAATTCAAAAAAATTCAAAAGTCAAAAATCAAGTTCAAATTTTTGTTTCTTGGAAAATCAAATTCAATTTTTTTTGACCGCTTTTATCAATTGGGACCGGGTTTCATCCCGCCAATCTCGGCAGGACCGGGTATAATCCCGCTGACCGCTTTTATCAATTGGGACCGGGTTTTTTCCCGCCAATCTCGGCAGGACCGGGTATAATCCCGCTGACCGCTTTTATCAATTGGGACCGGGTTTCATCCCGCCAATCTCGTCAGGACCGGGTTTTATCCCGCTGACCGTGCTTTATATCACGTTGGGACCGGGTTTCATCCCACCAACCTCGGCAGGACCGGGTTTTATCCCGCTGACCGCTTACTTCGTTGGGACCGGGTTTCATCCCACCAACCTCGGCAGGACCGGGTTTTATCCCGCTGACCGCTTACTTCGTTGGGACCGGATTTCATCCCGCCAATCTTGTCAGGACCGGGTTTTATTCCGCTGACCGTGCTTTATACCACTGACCGATTCCCACTGACCAATTCATCATACTGGGGCAAATTATCTTTGGAAAGTTTCTCAAGAAAAAAAAGAAGTCCAAAAGTTCAAAAAAAAAAATCAAAAAAAAAATCAAAAAAAAATCAAAAAAAAAATCAAAAAAAAATCAAATCAAAAAATCAAAAAATCAAAAAAAAATTCAAAAATCAAATCAAGTTCATCACGGCAGGTTCAGGTTTGATCCCACTGTCCGATTGTCAAAGCATGTTATTTTCATTGCTATTGGAGCTGGATTTGTCCCGCCAGTAAGCATTTCATTTTCTGTCCGGGTCTATCCCATTTAAATTTCTGTTTGGGTCTATCCCATTTACATTTTTCTGTTCGGGTCAGTCCCGTTTAAATTCTGTTCGGGTCAGTCCCGTTTAATTTCTGTTCAGGTCTATCCCATTTACATTTCTGTCCGGGTCTATCCCATTTAAATTTCTGTTCGGGTCTATCCCGTGGGTCTATCCCATTTAAATTTCTGTTCGGGTCTATCCCGTGGGTTTATCCCATTTTTCAATTTCTGTTCGGGTCAGTCCCGTTTAAATTTCTGTTTAGGTCGATCCCATTTCATTTTATTCAAAAAAAAAAAAAATTTCCTGTTAAAGAGGCCAGTCCTCGTTTCAGAAGTGTCTGTCGTTCGGGTCATTCACAACCAAATAACGCAGGTAGGTATTTGGTGTCTACTTCTTTGTCTCAAGTTTTTTCAAAACTCAGACAAAGAGGGGCAAACTATAGACACCAAATTTTGATTTTTTAACTTTATTTGTTTAATTTAATCTTAGCCTTATTTGTTTAATTTAATCTTAGCCTTATTTGTTTCAATTTTAGGGTTTTTATTTTTTATTCTTATTTTATTTTTGTTCTAGTTTATTATTATTATTATTATTTATTTTGTCTTTATACTAAATTTCAGAAAAACAAAAGGAAAAAGGGAAAAGAGGGAAAAGGAAAAAGTAACAAAATGACAAGTGGATAGGCATGCATGGAGGCAAATGTCACTTTTAGTTTTTTAACAACACATCACATAGGTGGCAAAGGGCTGAGTCACTTAGAAGATAGGGATTTTGGAAAAAAAGAAAAAGAAAAATGGAAGGCTGGCGGCTAAAGAGAAACAGAGAAACTAAAGAGAAGAAAAAGAAAAAGAAAAAAAAAAGAAAGAAAACAGAGGAAGCTTGCGGCGGATTGAGGGCAGGGGAGGAAAAACCCAGAAAAGGAATAAGAAAAGGAAAAAAGGAGGAGTTTCTGAGGACGGCTAAGGAAGCTAGATAGTGGGCGACTGAAAGAATCTGGGGAGGAAGTCAGTGAGTAAACAAAAAGGGGAAGACAGAGCAAGAACGGATGTCGACTAAAAGAAACAGAAGTAGAAAAATCAGAGGGATGGTTTCGGCTAAGGAATGGAGCAAAAGGAAAAAGCCAGGGGGACCGGTTTTGGGCTGAGCAAGAAGCAAAATGAAAAACAGAGGGCAGCAAAAGTTTGGAGGGGGCGAGGTAACGGAGAGCAGCCAAAAATCTGAAAAAATCAAAGGGAAAAGGGCCGATTAAAAAGGGGTCTGAGAGCTTGAGAAACAAGGAGGCTTTCGACTGGAAAATAGGGTAAGAAACCAGAGAGAGGGTGGCTAAGAGAGAAAAGAGGAAGGAGGGTTGGCGGCTGCATCAGAGGGAAAAGCCGCTGCAGCTCACTGGAACCGCCATTGCTCGCCACCACAACGTCAAATTCCACCATAACCACCCCTCTTCCAGCTACCCCGTCGGCCTCCTCCTCTGTCGCAACCTCTGCAGCGATTGCTAAGAAGTAGCCTCCAACTGATGAACTGTTGATTCTCGTTCCAAGTCAGCCATTGCAGCGCCAAGAACCAGAGCCGCCACCACCGCTGGAACCCCCGTCTTCGTTATCGGCGAAAGTTTGCCAAGCAGAGCACTGTAAGCTGTCTTTGTTCTTTAAGATTTCCGTTTTCTTTTTCAAGTTGTTGATACAGATTCCCCGGGGTTTTGATTTAGTGCAATTTTTCCTGTTAGATTGTCTGAATTTGTCGAACATACATGTATTGATTAGATTTAATTTTCTTGGGTTGCTGATAAAAGTTTTGGACTGATTTCCTTGGTTTTTGACAAATTTCTGGGTTAGTCATGCTTCAATTTGAGCAGAAATCTGGTAGGATTTTGATGCCTACAACTTGTTTGATGAAATGCCCAACTAAGTGTTCTAATTAAAGGATAATTAGTCTGCATTTTTGCGTGTGAAGAAATTGAATAAGTTAGCAAGTTCATTTTTTGCATTTGAGAAAATTCTGATGAATCGATGTTTTGCATCTTCTGTTCTTCTTGTTTTCTTGCCTGGATACTCTCTGTTGGGATTACTAGTGATAGACAATTATGCTTGAGTTATGATAAAGTTGAGGATTTGGAATTCATATGAGTTGGGTGGACATATCACGACGTACTCATTTCCTTTGCTGTGCACGGTCACCATTTTCGGCTTGCAGCCGGAAAATTACAGAATGTGGTTTTGATGTTGGCATGCTCTTTTGTCTGACTTCTGGGTTTAAATTTAGAGGTTGCAGGTTGCAAAGTAAAGGTATAGGTAGTAGCTTTGTTTGTTCAAGATTAAGCTAGATTTGATTGTGTTTGTGAGTTGGGTTTGTAAATTGCTGAGTTGCGGAAGCTTTTGTCTAAATGAGAAAGAAACCTGTTCTTCGTAAGTTTGTTTGGGTTTTCCAAAAGAATTGCAATTTAATCCCTCAATTTCTGTCTGATTTCATTGTGGCCCAAAAATCTGGAAAGTTGAACTAATTTTGCCCTCTTAAGCTTAATCCTCTGTTTGCATATTTTATGTGATTTCTAGATAGATTAATGCTGTGATTTAATGCATAATCAAAGATTAGTAATTTTTGTTGATTTTATCATGTTGGATACCTGTGAAAAGGTAATTTGGGTTGAGAGGTTATTTTGTTTGGGCTTAAGGAAGTGATTTAGTTTATTATGTTGATGTTTTGACTTGGGCTTAGGAAGATGGAGCCCAACATATCTGATTGGGTTTGTAAGTATGGATTTAATTTGTTTTGTTTGGGTTTCTGGTTTGGGCTTGAGAGGTGAAGCCCATCTGTTCTAGTTGCACTTTGTCTGGGCTTAGAGATAGGCTGGCCTGCTTACCTCTTAGAGTTATCGGTTGGGCTAGGATGGTTTCTGGCCCAAAACGAATAAATAAAACAGCCCAGTGGTTTGATCCATTAAGGAACCAGAAAATAAATTTGCAAATCAGTTCCTGTACTTTTCTTTAATTTCACTATGGCCCTACAAACTTTCAATGCTGTCAATTGGGCCCTTAAATTAATTGCAAATAGGTCCCTGAACTTTATTTTTCTTTAATTTGGACCTCCAAACTTTGTTAATTTGTGCAATCAAGTCCTTTCTTCTTTTGACTTCTTGAATGTGGGTTGCTTACATGATTTAATTGATTCAATTTCGTGTTTACTTTTATCTTTTTGTAATTATTTCTTGATTAAAGAGATGCCTTGACTCTCTTATTATTTTGGAGGATAAATAAGTGACTTCACCCCACTAGAGCTCCATTTCAAGGGAGGTATAATTTCTTTTATCTTTTTTGTCTCTCCCCTATGTGATCCAACGTGCTACGTGAAAATTGCATGTCTACTTGCTTCCCTTATTTTTCTTTAATTCCTTTCATTTACTTCATTTACTTTTGCTTTTTATTTAAGTTATTCTTAATGGGGTATGTGTACACCTCTTGGCTTGTAATAGATAGGGCTTTGGCGAGCAATTTGGTCCATTTTCCCCTTCCCCTTTTGTTTTAGTTAGTGAATGTAATAGGTTCATTAGCTTGGTTGCATGCCTATGTGTTACGTGTTACTCGCTTTATTAGGTTTTTGCATCTAGTCGAGCATGTTAAGTGTTACGTGCCACGTGTTTACGAGTGTTAGGCATGTCTACTTGCTTTTCGTAGTATAGATGAATGGAATGGATGAATGTACGTCACCACACTAGTCCAACGCTAGCTGTGGCTCATTGACCCGTTTCCACTAGTCCAATGCTAGTAGGAATTCATAGAAAGGGCTAGTCCAACGCTAGACCCAATAGGATTTTTCCTTTATTTTTCATTAATGCATTATTTGCCTGTTCACTACATATCATGCATTTTTCCTTAGTTTTATCATTTGGTATGCTCCTCGATTCCCCTTTCCCCTCACTTTAGGTCTTGCATCTCATGCTAGTTAGGGTACATTTGCCTGAAGAGTCCCCTTAAATATGGGATATAGACGAGTGTGGCTTTTTCTAAGCCTTAGCACGCTTGTATCCTCTCTATAAAAGGGCAAATTGAGTCACGATTTAGGTCTCCCCGTACCCAATATGCATGAATTCCCTAGGCTCATGCATTTTTAAATCCACTCTACCATTTTATACCCTTATCACACTTTCATTTTTCCTCCCATTTTGCACACGTGCACCTTTATATTTTCACTTGCACACAAGCACTTTTGTCATTACTTGCACACATGCACTTCATATTATCATTTCACATACCGTACCTTGCCCACTCACGTGCACATTTTCATTTACATATTTATCGTCTTTTATTACTTTTTCAAACTCATGTCCTCACATTGCATACATGCATTCCATTCATTTGCATCCCACTCGCATTATTCGTGACTTCTTCAAAGGATCGTTATTGGGCTTCACAATTAATGTGATTGGCACCACTCAACCTTTGAAGAGAAATTTCCCCCAATACCCCTAGGTCTAGGGTTTGCATCCATGTAGTGCATCCAAATGTAATAAATTCTTTGGTTAAAATAAGAAAATCTTTGGTTAAATCACGCAACTAGCCTTGGCTAGGTCGAAGGGGTGCCTTGGATTTCTATCCTTGCCTTCCCCTTCGTCAAATGTGACTCCCGAACCTTTTTCGTTGGTTTACATGGACTAGGAGTCGTTTAAAAGGGGTTTCTTACTACTTTTTCCTATTTTTCTTTAAAAATTCATTTTTAGGTGACTTGGTACACCTTAACTCATTACCAAGTGGCGACTCCGATTTTGATTTCAAAAACCCTTTTTAAACTACATTTTGGGTCAAATCGTCGCATTCTCAAAACCCCATTTAGACCCATTTTTCTTTTAAATCACAATTCATTTTCCAATCACAAATACATTTTTTAAACCATTTTATTTATTTATCAAAAAATGGGGCGCGACACCTTGAGCCCTGTGGAGGGAATAAATTAGTTTTGGGGTGAGTTAAAAGCTCAGCGAGTAACCGGTAAAATCAGTAATCAAATCGGTTTCACAATAGTTCATTTCAATGATGTCATAAATCAAATGATAAGTCAAGAAACAATTACAACATTTACAAGAAACCATACATGAAAAGGATACGTTCGTTCGTTCGTTCATTCGTTCCTTCGTTCGTTCTCCTGTCATTCCCCTTTCCTTCATTCATTTGAAAATGCATTTTTCATTTATCAATAAAACCCTCGTTCGTTCGTTCGTTCATTCAACCTTTGCTGGACATTGACCAGGCTCCACCAATCTCCACCAACCTACAAGATAATACTCGAGTATACCAAACGTTCACCCAGGTCACCATATTGCCTGACCGAGTCCGCTTCTGGCTCGAGTCGATCGGTCACAAGGGGCAGTGGCCAGTTCAGCCAAAAGGCTTACATTCATGCACAAGTAACATTTCAATCGTTCCATCTTTGAAAATTTCACATTTATCGAGGTCGAGTGCGATAAAGTACGCACTCGCCTAGAAAACTCGTTTTGGAAATCATTGAAAGCACTTAACACGTTATCAAACAATAATACAAGTCATGAAGTCAAGAAAATGCAACAAACAAGGAACACTCACATGCAAGCACGCACGATATGCAAGCACGCACGATATGCAAAAAACACGACGTGTGCGTAGCAACGTCTGGGGAATCGCTCGAGCCACCGACAAGGAACCTTGGGAGTGATGACCCTTGGTTTCCAAGTCCGAAGGCTTGGGGACCTGAGCTTGTCGAGTCTAGATGCATTAGTGAACCCCAACCTCACGCATCCATTTTAGAATTGCCTAGGGTAGAGTCGACCTTACCCTATTAGGGACACCATGCACGAGGGGAGGGATCCCACCCTCTTTCCTTATTTCTTTGTTGCTTTTGTATCATCTAATTGTCCAACGTGTTATGTGATTATGTGTTGAACTAACATTTCCTTGTTTCTTATCTTTTGCATTCACAAACGTTAGGAAATAAGAGGTCTGGCATGACCTCCTTTTAGGACCTACCCTTGTAGATAGGCTATTGCACGTTTGAAAATTGTGGTACATTTTGTTCATAAATTAATAATGCCATACCATTTTAGGCCTACCCTGGCAAATAAAGGGTTCCTTAGGTCACGTTTCATTTCGAATTGCATATTTACATCGCTTTAATAAATGGCATCATGCATAAACCCTAGAAAGGAAATGCCATTTAGGGGATCCCGTGTTAGGAATAAGCCACCTTGTGTCTCGGATACTTAATCCAGTGAGACTTGCACGTTTACATTTTATACCATCCAAAGGGATAGTGCACAAGATAAGGTAGGATCCGATCATTTTCATAGAGTGATCTTTGGAATATGAGCATCTAATAATCACTTTTTGGCCATTTTATCAAAATTGGTAAAAATCCCTTGCGTGAAGGACATTAATTTGAAGAAATTCACAAATGATTCCTCCTTTTGAGACGATAAATAAATTGAGGCCAAAATTTGATTTTTAGAAGGTCATAGACTAATGCACTTCAATAAATTTGAAATAACCAATGGCCGGACAATTCAATCAATCCATTTTGCCGATTCATTCAATAAATCATCAATTCATTTGACCAATTTACCCTTTTTAGGGTCATTTGACCAATTTACCCTTTTTAGGGTCACCTGGTCGATTTTGAATAAATCATCAATTCATTTGACCAATTTACCATTTTTAGGGTCATTCGGTCGATTTTGAATAAATCGTCAATTCATTTGACCAATTTACCCTTTTAGGGTCATTTGACCAATTTACCCTTTTTAGGGTCATTCGGTCAATTTTGGATAAATCGTCAATTCATTTGACCAATTTACCCTCTTTAGGGTCATTCGGCCGATTTTTGAATAAATCACTAATTCAATTTCAATTTACCCATTTTTAGGGCAACCGAGTCGATTTTGAATAAATCAAGTTTCGTTCAATCTATTTGATCAATTTACCCTTTTTAGGGTGATCTGATTAATTTTGGATAAATTAAATTTCATTCAATTCATTTGACCTGTTTCCCTTTTTAGGGTAATCCGGTCGATTTGTAATAAATTGTCAATTTCATTTGACCAATTAGGATTTCAATGTCGAATTTCAAAATGGAAAACCTAGTCGATTTTGAGAAAAACATCCATGGCATCCAGCCATTTGATCAGTTGGGGTTTTGACCCGTGCTTCACTGAGAAAAGTTGTCAAAACGAATTCCAATCTCTTCGATAGGAAGTTCGACAAGGTCAAACCCGTGCGTTTTTGCAAGTTCTTATATCGATCAAAAGTGATCAATCCCTTCGGACGAGGTCCTCATTTTCACCAACGTCTCTTCTCATTCCAATGGGCCAAATTTTTCAAATTATTTTTCACTCCATGAGTTGATCGGATCCATCAGGTATTGTATAGTGCCTGCTCTGGAGGATTGCATCTTCATGCTAGGCCTACCCTTGGCATAAAAGGGTCCCCACATAGGACATGCATACCAATTTTATATTCTTGCTTACTAACTCAGGGTATTTTTCTTTTGTTTTCCCCCCTTCCCTCGCATTCATAAAAAACACTTCAATAAAAGGGAAAATATTTTTCTATATCTGATGACACTTCTGATCTAATAAAGTGTCAAAACTGCAAGTATTATTTGATTTTTGGGCAGATCCTACAATGAAAACATAAATGATCTATCTGGAAGCTCTACGCTAAAGCCTCTGAGAATTGTTTTCAAAGAGAAATTCTGTTTATTTGATTTGTTAATACATTTTGTTCTAAAAGAGGAGATAAAAAGTGTATATGTGGAGCCCTTTACAAGTTTCTCTTTTCTCATTTGTATCATAATTGAATGAGGAATTTTGTTTCAAGACTGTTTCAGCAATAAAATTTTTGGACAATTATTGTTTTGTGTACATTTCATTCTTACTCATTGGAGATTTCATGATGAATTTTGAAAAACAAAACTAAATTGAGATTTTTTCAACCTCCAGCCTGAAAATTCACAAGTATATGCTTCCTAAAATCCTTACACTCGATTGGCAATCCGAGCCATACAATAAGAGTGCTCAGGAAAAGAGGTGAATGGTCACTCAAAAGGTCCAATGAGATACCTTCACTTAACTCCAAAATAAAATCAGTCGCATTGATTGATAAATTGCAAATTGGGGCCATCCTTGCTTGAAAAATGCCTATTGGTTTAACCAGATTCAATTCACATCTAAGTGAAAGCAAAAATGTGCATTATTCTTGTTTGTTTTGAAAATTTGGAATGATACTTCGAGCATTCTTTTCTCTACCTATACACATTTTATCATTTGCTCTCCCATTTGAGCCTTTGAAAGAATAATTTCGTTTCAAATAAGAGCCCTAATGATCACTACCCTATATTGGAAAATTTTCAAATATAAAAAAGGGAATGGATTTTCAATAACCATTTCGTTACTTTGATTATCATGAAGTGTAAGAATGATGCTTTGGCCATCATTTCTTCAATCTAAACACCATTTATCCCTTGTGTCCCCGTTTGAGCCAAAAATTTGTAGGTTCTTTTCAAGTGCACATATGATCCCACCCCATATTGGGGAAGGAGATTGGGAAATTTTGAAAAAGAGAAAAAGAAAAGGGAAAAGCAAAAATGCTAGAATAAGGAGGGAACCGCAAATTGAGGAAAATTTGATTCCACTTGGGGTCCAATTTTGGAAAAAAGAAAGAGAAAGAAGAGTTTTGTCCGCGTGGATCGCCTATGTTTCACAAATATGGATGAACAAGGGTCTTCTTCAGTCAGTTAATTCAGACACATGCCAAAAATTTTCGCATTGACGAAAGTTTCCTTTCAGAGTTATTGTAAGGGACGGAACAAAGGTCAGGCCCTCTTCTTTTCCGATCAAGCATTCTATCCCTAGTTATCCCTTTTGAGCCTTCAGAATAAAATACTTCATTTGGCAACCCCTGAGAATCGCAAACCCCACACTGGGGCAAGTTCGAGTTGAAAATGAAAATTTCAAGAAGTGAAAAAGTGAAAAGCCACAAAATCAAAAACAAAAGAAGAAAAGAGAACCTCAGTTCACAAATAAACTGGGGCAAATTTTGTGAAAGTTCAAAAACGGCAAAAGGCCGAAAAAAAAAATCAAAAGAAGAAAGAAAATGAAAGAGAAAAAGCCTCAATTGAGCATAAACTGGGGCAAATTCTGATTTAACCCTAAAATAGGGTTGGCACAACAATGCGATCTCAGATTCTTTAAACCACTCTTGAAATCTGCCTTCAAGCCTTAACTTTTCTAAACACCCCACCAGACCCCATTACAAAAGCCGAAAGTCCTGACTTCTGTTCTTTGCAATGGCCCTGTCAAGAAAATTTCTGATGCCGGAAAATTTTAGCTGTATTTTTGAATTGCTTGAGTATGAGGTTGACGCTACTCACCATGTGAAAATCCATCAGCTCGAGGGAAAAGAAAAGAGGCAAAAAGCAAAGCAAGAAAAGTAAATGCAAGGAAAATGCAGAAAAATTCGACGCTGAAGTCCCTGGGGAATGATGAGAAAATCCAAACAAAGTTTGAAATCTTTTGAGTTCAAAATAGGGGCAATTTTGGGAAAATGCGATTTTCGGTGCTATGTCCTTGAAAGTTTTATTCTTTAGCTATCGTTTTCAAGCCACATTACAAGCTAACAAAGTCCATCGTTGACTTATTCCTTCATGACAATCCAAAGTGAGTATTATGCTCATAAGAAATCCATCAATCATTTGTGATCATAAGGGTATAACCAGTTTTCGCATGTTTAGCTATCGTTCTTACCCATTTGTTGCAAACTTAAAGCTTATATGTTGACTCAATTTTCTTAAGAAATGAGGGTGACAAACTCTTTGCTTTCACTAAGATGTGACATTGAATGGATTACATACAACTGGGGCACAAAAATGAGACAAATTCTGACCTCCCATTTCCTTAGCCAAATCAGAAATAAGATCACTGGGTTGCTCCTGAAAAATGAGCCAATAAATTGTGATCCATTACCCAAAGCATTGATCTTTCATAATTTGGCATTATTTTGAGAAATTCATCATGAAATTTCCTGTATGAGTTAAGCAAGACATTAAATTTCCTTCACATTGTATAGGAAACACAGTTTCTTACTTGGAAGGGCATCCAAATCAATTTTTGCAATCAAATGGGCCCACACTGGGGCAAAATTTTTATTTGCAAGATTGCGTAAAATAAACCCACACTGGGGCAAATTTTTCAGTCACACTACTCTTTCTATGAATAGTAGTTGCAATTTTTTGAAATTCAAGTGCATGTCATATTTTGGTAAGCCCTGTGCAGGTATTCATAGTTAAAATCGACGAAAAAGCATATGGTGATGTGGGAGGCCGATGCCGAAGAAAGAGAAGAAAGAAGGAAAAAGCGGCCCTACACTGGGGGCAAATTATTTTGAAAAAGATTCTCTCGAAAAATCAGGAAAATTCAAAAAAATTCAAAAGTCAAAAATCAAGTTCAAATTTTTGTTTCTTGGAAAATCAAATTCAATTTTTTTTGACCGCTTTTATCAATTGGGACCGGGTTTCATCCCGCCAATCTCGGCAGGACCGGGTATAATCCCGCTGACCGCTTTTATCAATTGGGACCGGGTTTTTTCCCGCCAATCTCGGCAGGACCGGGTATAATCCCGCTGACCGCTTTTATCAATTGGGACCGGGTTTCATCCCGCCAATCTCGTCAGGACCGGGTTTTATCCCGCTGACCGTGCTTTATATCACGTTGGGACCGGGTTTCATCCCACCAACCTCGGCAGGACCGGGTTTTATCCCGCTGACCGCTTACTTCGTTGGGACCGGGTTTCATCCCACCAACCTCGGCAGGACCGGGTTTTATCCCGCTGACCGCTTACTTCGTTGGGACCGGATTTCATCCCGCCAATCTTGTCAGGACCGGGTTTTATTCCGCTGACCGTGCTTTATACCACTGACCGATTCCCACTGACCAATTCATCATACTGGGGCAAATTATCTTTGGAAAGTTTCTCAAGAAAAAAAAGAAGTCCAAAAGTTCAAAAAAAAAAATCAAAAAAAAAATCAAAAAAAAATCAAAAAAAAAATCAAAAAAAAATCAAATCAAAAAATCAAAAAATCAAAAAAAAATTCAAAAATCAAATCAAGTTCATCACGGCAGGTTCAGGTTTGATCCCACTGTCCGATTGTCAAAGCATGTTATTTTCATTGCTATTGGAGCTGGATTTGTCCCGCCAGTAAGCATTTCATTTTCTGTCCGGGTCTATCCCATTTAAATTTCTGTTTGGGTCTATCCCATTTACATTTTTCTGTTCGGGTCAGTCCCGTTTAAATTCTGTTCGGGTCAGTCCCGTTTAATTTCTGTTCAGGTCTATCCCATTTACATTTCTGTCCGGGTCTATCCCATTTAAATTTCTGTTCGGGTCTATCCCGTGGGTCTATCCCATTTAAATTTCTGTTCGGGTCTATCCCGTGGGTTTATCCCATTTTTCAATTTCTGTTCGGGTCAGTCCCGTTTAAATTTCTGTTTAGGTCGATCCCATTTCATTTTATTCAAAAAAAAAAAAAATTTCCTGTTAAAGAGGCCAGTCCTCGTTTCAGAAGTGTCTGTCGTTCGGGTCATTCACAACCAAATAACGCAGGTAGGTATTTGGTGTCTACTTCTTTGTCTCAAGTTTTTTCAAAACTCAGACAAAGAGGGGCAAACTATAGACACCAAATTTTGATTTTTTAACTTTATTTGTTTAATTTAATCTTAGCCTTATTTGTTTAATTTAATCTTAGCCTTATTTGTTTCAATTTTAGGGTTTTTATTTTTTATTCTTATTTTATTTTTGTTCTAGTTTATTATTATTATTATTATTTATTTTGTCTTTATACTAAATTTCAGAAAAACAAAAGGAAAAAGGGAAAAGAGGGAAAAGGAAAAAGTAACAAAATGACAAGTGGATAGGCATGCATGGAGGCAAATGTCACTTTTAGTTTTTTAACAACACATCACATAGGTGGCAAAGGGCTGAGTCACTTAGAAGATAGGGATTTTGGAAAAAAAGAAAAAGAAAAATGGAAGGCTGGCGGCTAAAGAGAAACAGAGAAACTAAAGAGAAGAAAAAGAAAAAGAAAAAAAAAAGAAAGAAAACAGAGGAAGCTTGCGGCGGATTGAGGGCAGGGGAGGAAAAACCCAGAAAAGGAATAAGAAAAGGAAAAAAGGAGGAGTTTCTGAGGACGGCTAAGGAAGCTAGATAGTGGGCGACTGAAAGAATCTGGGGAGGAAGTCAGTGAGTAAACAAAAAGGGGAAGACAGAGCAAGAACGGATGTCGACTAAAAGAAACAGAAGTAGAAAAATCAGAGGGATGGTTTCGGCTAAGGAATGGAGCAAAAGGAAAAAGCCAGGGGGACCGGTTTTGGGCTGAGCAAGAAGCAAAATGAAAAACAGAGGGCAGCAAAAGTTTGGAGGGGGCGAGGTAACGGAGAGCAGCCAAAAATCTGAAAAAATCAAAGGGAAAAGGGCCGATTAAAAAGGGGTCTGAGAGCTTGAGAAACAAGGAGGCTTTCGACTGGAAAATAGGGTAAGAAACCAGAGAGAGGGTGGCTAAGAGAGAAAAGAGGAAGGAGGGTTGGCGGCTGCATCAGAGGGAAAAGCCGCTGCAGCTCACTGGAACCGCCATTGCTCGCCACCACAACGTCAAATTCCACCATAACCACCCCTCTTCCAGCTACCCCGTCGGCCTCCTCCTCTGTCGCAACCTCTGCAGCGATTGCTAAGAAGTAGCCTCCAACTGATGAACTGTTGATTCTCGTTCCAAGTCAGCCATTGCAGCGCCAAGAACCAGAGCCGCCACCACCGCTGGAACCCCCGTCTTCGTTATCGGCGAAAGTTTGCCAAGCAGAGCACTGTAAGCTGTCTTTGTTCTTTAAGATTTCCGTTTTCTTTTTCAAGTTGTTGATACAGATTCCCCGGGGTTTTGATTTAGTGCAATTTTTCCTGTTAGATTGTCTGAATTTGTCGAACATACATGTATTGATTAGATTTAATTTTCTTGGGTTGCTGATAAAAGTTTTGGACTGATTTCCTTGGTTTTTGACAAATTTCTGGGTTAGTCATGCTTCAATTTGAGCAGAAATCTGGTAGGATTTTGATGCCTACAACTTGTTTGATGAAATGCCCAACTAAGTGTTCTAATTAAAGGATAATTAGTCTGCATTTTTGCGTGTGAAGAAATTGAATAAGTTAGCAAGTTCATTTTTTGCATTTGAGAAAATTCTGATGAATCGATGTTTTGCATCTTCTGTTCTTCTTGTTTTCTTGCCTGGATACTCTCTGTTGGGATTACTAGTGATAGACAATTATGCTTGAGTTATGATAAAGTTGAGGATTTGGAATTCATATGAGTTGGGTGGACATATCACGACGTACTCATTTCCTTTGCTGTGCACGGTCACCATTTTCGGCTTGCAGCCGGAAAATTACAGAATGTGGTTTTGATGTTGGCATGCTCTTTTGTCTGACTTCTGGGTTTAAATTTAGAGGTTGCAGGTTGCAAAGTAAAGGTATAGGTAGTAGCTTTGTTTGTTCAAGATTAAGCTAGATTTGATTGTGTTTGTGAGTTGGGTTTGTAAATTGCTGAGTTGCGGAAGCTTTTGTCTAAATGAGAAAGAAACCTGTTCTTCGTAAGTTTGTTTGGGTTTTCCAAAAGAATTGCAATTTAATCCCTCAATTTCTGTCTGATTTCATTGTGGCCCAAAAATCTGGAAAGTTGAACTAATTTTGCCCTCTTAAGCTTAATCCTCTGTTTGCATATTTTATGTGATTTCTAGATAGATTAATGCTGTGATTTAATGCATAATCAAAGATTAGTAATTTTTGTTGATTTTATCATGTTGGATACCTGTGAAAAGGTAATTTGGGTTGAGAGGTTATTTTGTTTGGGCTTAAGGAAGTGATTTAGTTTATTATGTTGATGTTTTGACTTGGGCTTAGGAAGATGGAGCCCAACATATCTGATTGGGTTTGTAAGTATGGATTTAATTTGTTTTGTTTGGGTTTCTGGTTTGGGCTTGAGAGGTGAAGCCCATCTGTTCTAGTTGCACTTTGTCTGGGCTTAGAGATAGGCTGGCCTGCTTACCTCTTAGAGTTATCGGTTGGGCTAGGATGGTTTCTGGCCCAAAACGAATAAATAAAACAGCCCAGTGGTTTGATCCATTAAGGAACCAGAAAATAAATTTGCAAATCAGTTCCTGTACTTTTCTTTAATTTCACTATGGCCCTACAAACTTTCAATGCTGTCAATTGGGCCCTTAAATTAATTGCAAATAGGTCCCTGAACTTTATTTTTCTTTAATTTGGACCTCCAAACTTTGTTAATTTGTGCAATCAAGTCCTTTCTTCTTTTGACTTCTTGAATGTGGGTTGCTTACATGATTTAATTGATTCAATTTCGTGTTTACTTTTATCTTTTTGTAATTATTTCTTGATTAAAGAGATGCCTTGACTCTCTTATTATTTTGGAGGATAAATAAGTGACTTCACCCCACTAGAGCTCCATTTCAAGGGAGGTATAATTTCTTTTATCTTTTTTGTCTCTCCCCTATGTGATCCAACGTGCTACGTGAAAATTGCATGTCTACTTGCTTCCCTTATTTTTCTTTAATTCCTTTCATTTACTTCATTTACTTTTGCTTTTTATTTAAGTTATTCTTAATGGGGTATGTGTACACCTCTTGGCTTGTAATAGATAGGGCTTTGGCGAGCAATTTGGTCCATTTTCCCCTTCCCCTTTTGTTTTAGTTAGTGAATGTAATAGGTTCATTAGCTTGGTTGCATGCCTATGTGTTACGTGTTACTCGCTTTATTAGGTTTTTGCATCTAGTCGAGCATGTTAAGTGTTACGTGCCACGTGTTTACGAGTGTTAGGCATGTCTACTTGCTTTTCGTAGTATAGATGAATGGAATGGATGAATGTACGTCACCACACTAGTCCAACGCTAGCTGTGGCTCATTGACCCGTTTCCACTAGTCCAATGCTAGTAGGAATTCATAGAAAGGGCTAGTCCAACGCTAGACCCAATAGGATTTTTCCTTTATTTTTCATTAATGCATTATTTGCCTGTTCACTACATATCATGCATTTTTCCTTAGTTTTATCATTTGGTATGCTCCTCGATTCCCCTTTCCCCTCACTTTAGGTCTTGCATCTCATGCTAGTTAGGGTACATTTGCCTGAAGAGTCCCCTTAAATATGGGATATAGACGAGTGTGGCTTTTTCTAAGCCTTAGCACGCTTGTATCCTCTCTATAAAAGGGCAAATTGAGTCACGATTTAGGTCTCCCCGTACCCAATATGCATGAATTCCCTAGGCTCATGCATTTTTAAATCCACTCTACCATTTTATACCCTTATCACACTTTCATTTTTCCTCCCATTTTGCACACGTGCACCTTTATATTTTCACTTGCACACAAGCACTTTTGTCATTACTTGCACACATGCACTTCATATTATCATTTCACATACCGTACCTTGCCCACTCACGTGCACATTTTCATTTACATATTTATCGTCTTTTATTACTTTTTCAAACTCATGTCCTCACATTGCATACATGCATTCCATTCATTTGCATCCCACTCGCATTATTCGTGACTTCTTCAAAGGATCGTTATTGGGCTTCACAATTAATGTGATTGGCACCACTCAACCTTTGAAGAGAAATTTCCCCCAATACCCCTAGGTCTAGGGTTTGCATCCATGTAGTGCATCCAAATGTAATAAATTCTTTGGTTAAAATAAGAAAATCTTTGGTTAAATCACGCAACTAGCCTTGGCTAGGTCGAAGGGGTGCCTTGGATTTCTATCCTTGCCTTCCCCTTCGTCAAATGTGACTCCCGAACCTTTTTCGTTGGTTTACATGGACTAGGAGTCGTTTAAAAGGGGTTTCTTACTACTTTTTCCTATTTTTCTTTAAAAATTCATTTTTAGGTGACTTGGTACACCTTAACTCATTACCAAGTGGCGACTCCGATTTTGATTTCAAAAACCCTTTTTAAACTACATTTTGGGTCAAATCGTCGCATTCTCAAAACCCCATTTAGACCCATTTTTCTTTTAAATCACAATTCATTTTCCAATCACAAATACATTTTTTAAACCATTTTATTTATTTATCAAAAAATGGGGCGCGACACCTTGAGCCCTGTGGAGGGAATAAATTAGTTTTGGGGTGAGTTAAAAGCTCAGCGAGTAACCGGTAAAATCAGTAATCAAATCGGTTTCACAATAGTTCATTTCAATGATGTCATAAATCAAATGATAAGTCAAGAAACAATTACAACATTTACAAGAAACCATACATGAAAAGGATACGTTCGTTCGTTCGTTCATTCGTTCCTTCGTTCGTTCTCCTGTCATTCCCCTTTCCTTCATTCATTTGAAAATGCATTTTTCATTTATCAATAAAACCCTCGTTCGTTCGTTCGTTCATTCAACCTTTGCTGGACATTGACCAGGCTCCACCAATCTCCACCAACCTACAAGATAATACTCGAGTATACCAAACGTTCACCCAGGTCACCATATTGCCTGACCGAGTCCGCTTCTGGCTCGAGTCGATCGGTCACAAGGGGCAGTGGCCAGTTCAGCCAAAAGGCTTACATTCATGCACAAGTAACATTTCAATCGTTCCATCTTTGAAAATTTCACATTTATCGAGGTCGAGTGCGATAAAGTACGCACTCGCCTAGAAAACTCGTTTTGGAAATCATTGAAAGCACTTAACACGTTATCAAACAATAATACAAGTCATGAAGTCAAGAAAATGCAACAAACAAGGAACACTCACATGCAAGCACGCACGATATGCAAGCACGCACGATATGCAAAAAACACGACGTGTGCGTAGCAACGTCTGGGGAATCGCTCGAGCCACCGACAAGGAACCTTGGGAGTGATGACCCTTGGTTTCCAAGTCCGAAGGCTTGGGGACCTGAGCTTGTCGAGTCTAGATGCATTAGTGAACCCCAACCTCACGCATCCATTTTAGAATTGCCTAGGGTAGAGTCGACCTTACCCTATTAGGGACACCATGCACGAGGGGAGGGATCCCACCCTCTTTCCTTATTTCTTTGTTGCTTTTGTATCATCTAATTGTCCAACGTGTTATGTGATTATGTGTTGAACTAACATTTCCTTGTTTCTTATCTTTTGCATTCACAAACGTTAGGAAATAAGAGGTCTGGCATGACCTCCTTTTAGGACCTACCCTTGTAGATAGGCTATTGCACGTTTGAAAATTGTGGTACATTTTGTTCATAAATTAATAATGCCATACCATTTTAGGCCTACCCTGGCAAATAAAGGGTTCCTTAGGTCACGTTTCATTTCGAATTGCATATTTACATCGCTTTAATAAATGGCATCATGCATAAACCCTAGAAAGGAAATGCCATTTAGGGGATCCCGTGTTAGGAATAAGCCACCTTGTGTCTCGGATACTTAATCCAGTGAGACTTGCACGTTTACATTTTATACCATCCAAAGGGATAGTGCACAAGATAAGGTAGGATCCGATCATTTTCATAGAGTGATCTTTGGAATATGAGCATCTAATAATCACTTTTTGGCCATTTTATCAAAATTGGTAAAAATCCCTTGCGTGAAGGACATTAATTTGAAGAAATTCACAAATGATTCCTCCTTTTGAGACGATAAATAAATTGAGGCCAAAATTTGATTTTTAGAAGGTCATAGACTAATGCACTTCAATAAATTTGAAATAACCAATGGCCGGACAATTCAATCAATCCATTTTGCCGATTCATTCAATAAATCATCAATTCATTTGACCAATTTACCCTTTTTAGGGTCATTTGACCAATTTACCCTTTTTAGGGTCACCTGGTCGATTTTGAATAAATCATCAATTCATTTGACCAATTTACCATTTTTAGGGTCATTCGGTCGATTTTGAATAAATCGTCAATTCATTTGACCAATTTACCCTTTTAGGGTCATTTGACCAATTTACCCTTTTTAGGGTCATTCGGTCAATTTTGGATAAATCGTCAATTCATTTGACCAATTTACCCTCTTTAGGGTCATTCGGCCGATTTTTGAATAAATCACTAATTCAATTTCAATTTACCCATTTTTAGGGCAACCGAGTCGATTTTGAATAAATCAAGTTTCGTTCAATCTATTTGATCAATTTACCCTTTTTAGGGTGATCTGATTAATTTTGGATAAATTAAATTTCATTCAATTCATTTGACCTGTTTCCCTTTTTAGGGTAATCCGGTCGATTTGTAATAAATTGTCAATTTCATTTGACCAATTAGGATTTCAATGTCGAATTTCAAAATGGAAAACCTAGTCGATTTTGAGAAAAACATCCATGGCATCCAGCCATTTGATCAGTTGGGGTTTTGACCCGTGCTTCACTGAGAAAAGTTGTCAAAACGAATTCCAATCTCTTCGATAGGAAGTTCGACAAGGTCAAACCCGTGCGTTTTTGCAAGTTCTTATATCGATCAAAAGTGATCAATCCCTTCGGACGAGGTCCTCATTTTCACCAACGTCTCTTCTCATTCCAATGGGCCAAATTTTTCAAATTATTTTTCACTCCATGAGTTGATCGGATCCATCAGGTATTGTATAGTGCCTGCTCTGGAGGATTGCATCTTCATGCTAGGCCTACCCTTGGCATAAAAGGGTCCCCACATAGGACATGCATACCAATTTTATATTCTTGCTTACTAACTCAGGGTATTTTTCTTTTGTTTTCCCCCCTTCCCTCGCATTCATAAAAAACACTTCAATAAAAGGGAAAATATTTTTCTATATCTGATGACACTTCTGATCTAATAAAGTGTCAAAACTGCAAGTATTATTTGATTTTTGGGCAGATCCTACAATGAAAACATAAATGATCTATCTGGAAGCTCTACGCTAAAGCCTCTGAGAATTGTTTTCAAAGAGAAATTCTGTTTATTTGATTTGTTAATACATTTTGTTCTAAAAGAGGAGATAAAAAGTGTATATGTGGAGCCCTTTACAAGTTTCTCTTTTCTCATTTGTATCATAATTGAATGAGGAATTTTGTTTCAAGACTGTTTCAGCAATAAAATTTTTGGACAATTATTGTTTTGTGTACATTTCATTCTTACTCATTGGAGATTTCATGATGAATTTTGAAAAACAAAACTAAATTGAGATTTTTTCAACCTCCAGCCTGAAAATTCACAAGTATATGCTTCCTAAAATCCTTACACTCGATTGGCAATCCGAGCCATACAATAAGAGTGCTCAGGAAAAGAGGTGAATGGTCACTCAAAAGGTCCAATGAGATACCTTCACTTAACTCCAAAATAAAATCAGTCGCATTGATTGATAAATTGCAAATTGGGGCCATCCTTGCTTGAAAAATGCCTATTGGTTTAACCAGATTCAATTCACATCTAAGTGAAAGCAAAAATGTGCATTATTCTTGTTTGTTTTGAAAATTTGGAATGATACTTCGAGCATTCTTTTCTCTACCTATACACATTTTATCATTTGCTCTCCCATTTGAGCCTTTGAAAGAATAATTTCGTTTCAAATAAGAGCCCTAATGATCACTACCCTATATTGGAAAATTTTCAAATATAAAAAAGGGAATGGATTTTCAATAACCATTTCGTTACTTTGATTATCATGAAGTGTAAGAATGATGCTTTGGCCATCATTTCTTCAATCTAAACACCATTTATCCCTTGTGTCCCCGTTTGAGCCAAAAATTTGTAGGTTCTTTTCAAGTGCACATATGATCCCACCCCATATTGGGGAAGGAGATTGGGAAATTTTGAAAAAGAGAAAAAGAAAAGGGAAAAGCAAAAATGCTAGAATAAGGAGGGAACCGCAAATTGAGGAAAATTTGATTCCACTTGGGGTCCAATTTTGGAAAAAAGAAAGAGAAAGAAGAGTTTTGTCCGCGTGGATCGCCTATGTTTCACAAATATGGATGAACAAGGGTCTTCTTCAGTCAGTTAATTCAGACACATGCCAAAAATTTTCGCATTGACGAAAGTTTCCTTTCAGAGTTATTGTAAGGGACGGAACAAAGGTCAGGCCCTCTTCTTTTCCGATCAAGCATTCTATCCCTAGTTATCCCTTTTGAGCCTTCAGAATAAAATACTTCATTTGGCAACCCCTGAGAATCGCAAACCCCACACTGGGGCAAGTTCGAGTTGAAAATGAAAATTTCAAGAAGTGAAAAAGTGAAAAGCCACAAAATCAAAAACAAAAGAAGAAAAGAGAACCTCAGTTCACAAATAAACTGGGGCAAATTTTGTGAAAGTTCAAAAACGGCAAAAGGCCGAAAAAAAAAATCAAAAGAAGAAAGAAAATGAAAGAGAAAAAGCCTCAATTGAGCATAAACTGGGGCAAATTCTGATTTAACCCTAAAATAGGGTTGGCACAACAATGCGATCTCAGATTCTTTAAACCACTCTTGAAATCTGCCTTCAAGCCTTAACTTTTCTAAACACCCCACCAGACCCCATTACAAAAGCCGAAAGTCCTGACTTCTGTTCTTTGCAATGGCCCTGTCAAGAAAATTTCTGATGCCGGAAAATTTTAGCTGTATTTTTGAATTGCTTGAGTATGAGGTTGACGCTACTCACCATGTGAAAATCCATCAGCTCGAGGGAAAAGAAAAGAGGCAAAAAGCAAAGCAAGAAAAGTAAATGCAAGGAAAATGCAGAAAAATTCGACGCTGAAGTCCCTGGGGAATGATGAGAAAATCCAAACAAAGTTTGAAATCTTTTGAGTTCAAAATAGGGGCAATTTTGGGAAAATGCGATTTTCGGTGCTATGTCCTTGAAAGTTTTATTCTTTAGCTATCGTTTTCAAGCCACATTACAAGCTAACAAAGTCCATCGTTGACTTATTCCTTCATGACAATCCAAAGTGAGTATTATGCTCATAAGAAATCCATCAATCATTTGTGATCATAAGGGTATAACCAGTTTTCGCATGTTTAGCTATCGTTCTTACCCATTTGTTGCAAACTTAAAGCTTATATGTTGACTCAATTTTCTTAAGAAATGAGGGTGACAAACTCTTTGCTTTCACTAAGATGTGACATTGAATGGATTACATACAACTGGGGCACAAAAATGAGACAAATTCTGACCTCCCATTTCCTTAGCCAAATCAGAAATAAGATCACTGGGTTGCTCCTGAAAAATGAGCCAATAAATTGTGATCCATTACCCAAAGCATTGATCTTTCATAATTTGGCATTATTTTGAGAAATTCATCATGAAATTTCCTGTATGAGTTAAGCAAGACATTAAATTTCCTTCACATTGTATAGGAAACACAGTTTCTTACTTGGAAGGGCATCCAAATCAATTTTTGCAATCAAATGGGCCCACACTGGGGCAAAATTTTTATTTGCAAGATTGCGTAAAATAAACCCACACTGGGGCAAATTTTTCAGTCACACTACTCTTTCTATGAATAGTAGTTGCAATTTTTTGAAATTCAAGTGCATGTCATATTTTGGTAAGCCCTGTGCAGGTATTCATAGTTAAAATCGACGAAAAAGCATATGGTGATGTGGGAGGCCGATGCCGAAGAAAGAGAAGAAAGAAGGAAAAAGCGGCCCTACACTGGGGGCAAATTATTTTGAAAAAGATTCTCTCGAAAAATCAGGAAAATTCAAAAAAATTCAAAAGTCAAAAATCAAGTTCAAATTTTTGTTTCTTGGAAAATCAAATTCAATTTTTTTTGACCGCTTTTATCAATTGGGACCGGGTTTCATCCCGCCAATCTCGGCAGGACCGGGTATAATCCCGCTGACCGCTTTTATCAATTGGGACCGGGTTTTTTCCCGCCAATCTCGGCAGGACCGGGTATAATCCCGCTGACCGCTTTTATCAATTGGGACCGGGTTTCATCCCGCCAATCTCGTCAGGACCGGGTTTTATCCCGCTGACCGTGCTTTATATCACGTTGGGACCGGGTTTCATCCCACCAACCTCGGCAGGACCGGGTTTTATCCCGCTGACCGCTTACTTCGTTGGGACCGGGTTTCATCCCACCAACCTCGGCAGGACCGGGTTTTATCCCGCTGACCGCTTACTTCGTTGGGACCGGATTTCATCCCGCCAATCTTGTCAGGACCGGGTTTTATTCCGCTGACCGTGCTTTATACCACTGACCGATTCCCACTGACCAATTCATCATACTGGGGCAAATTATCTTTGGAAAGTTTCTCAAGAAAAAAAAGAAGTCCAAAAGTTCAAAAAAAAAATCAAAAAAAAAATCAAAAAAAAATCAAAAAAAAAATCAAAAAAAAATCAAATCAAAAAATCAAAAAAAAAAAAAAATTCAAAAATCAAATCAAGTTCATCACGGCAGGTTCAGGTTTGATCCCACTGTCCGATTGTCAAAGCATGTTATTTTCATTGCTATTGGAGCTGGATTTGTCCCGCCAGTAAGCATTTCATTTTCTGTCCGGGTCTATCCCATTTAAATTTCTGTTTGGGTCTATCCCATTTACATTTTTCTGTTCGGGTCAGTCCCGTTTAAATTCTGTTCGGGTCAGTCCCGTTTAATTTCTGTTCAGGTCTATCCCATTTACATTTCTGTCCGGGTCTATCCCATTTAAATTTCTGTTCGGGTCTATCCCGTGGGTCTATCCCATTTAAATTTCTGTTCGGGTCTATCCCGTGGGTTTATCCCATTTTTCAATTTCTGTTCGGGTCAGTCCCGTTTAAATTTCTGTTTAGGTCGATCCCATTTCATTTTATTCAAAAAAAAAAAAAATTTCCTGTTAAAGAGGCCAGTCCTCGTTTCAGAAGTGTCTGTCGTTCGGGTCATTCACAACCAAATAACGCAGGTAGGTATTTGGTGTCTACTTCTTTGTCTCAAGTTTTTTCAAAACTCAGACAAAGAGGGGCAAACTATAGACACCAAATTTTGATTTTTTAACTTTATTTGTTTAATTTAATCTTAGCCTTATTTGTTTAATTTAATCTTAGCCTTATTTGTTTCAATTTTAGGGTTTTTATTTTTTATTCTTATTTTATTTTTGTTCTAGTTTATTATTATTATTATTATTTATTTTGTCTTTATACTAAATTTCAGAAAAACAAAAGGAAAAAGGGAAAAGAGGGAAAAGGAAAAAGTAACAAAATGACAAGTGGATAGGCATGCATGGAGGCAAATGTCACTTTTAGTTTTTTAACAACACATCACATAGGTGGCAAAGGGCTGAGTCACTTAGAAGATAGGGATTTTGGAAAAAAAGAAAAAGAAAAATGGAAGGCTGGCGGCTAAAGAGAAACAGAGAAACTAAAGAGAAGAAAAAGAAAAAGAAAAAAAAAAGAAAGAAAACAGAGGAAGCTTGCGGCGGATTGAGGGCAGGGGAGGAAAAACCCAGAAAAGGAATAAGAAAAGGAAAAAAGGAGGAGTTTCTGAGGACGGCTAAGGAAGCTAGATAGTGGGCGACTGAAAGAATCTGGGGAGGAAGTCAGTGAGTAAACAAAAAGGGGAAGACAGAGCAAGAACGGATGTCGACTAAAAGAAACAGAAGTAGAAAAATCAGAGGGATGGTTTCGGCTAAGGAATGGAGCAAAAGGAAAAAGCCAGGGGGACCGGTTTTGGGCTGAGCAAGAAGCAAAATGAAAAACAGAGGGCAGCAAAAGTTTGGAGGGGGCGAGGTAACGGAGAGCAGCCAAAAATCTGAAAAAATCAAAGGGAAAAGGGCCGATTAAAAAGGGGTCTGAGAGCTTGAGAAACAAGGAGGCTTTCGACTGGAAAATAGGGTAAGAAACCAGAGAGAGGGTGGCTAAGAGAGAAAAGAGGAAGGAGGGTTGGCGGCTGCATCAGAGGGAAAAGCCGCTGCAGCTCACTGGAACCGCCATTGCTCGCCACCACAACGTCAAATTCCACCATAACCACCCCTCTTCCAGCTACCCCGTCGGCCTCCTCCTCTGTCGCAACCTCTGCAGCGATTGCTAAGAAGTAGCCTCCAACTGATGAACTGTTGATTCTCGTTCCAAGTCAGCCATTGCAGCGCCAAGAACCAGAGCCGCCACCACCGCTGGAACCCCCGTCTTCGTTATCGGCGAAAGTTTGCCAAGCAGAGCACTGTAAGCTGTCTTTGTTCTTTAAGATTTCCGTTTTCTTTTTCAAGTTGTTGATACAGATTCCCCGGGGTTTTGATTTAGTGCAATTTTTCCTGTTAGATTGTCTGAATTTGTCGAACATACATGTATTGATTAGATTTAATTTTCTTGGGTTGCTGATAAAAGTTTTGGACTGATTTCCTTGGTTTTTGACAAATTTCTGGGTTAGTCATGCTTCAATTTGAGCAGAAATCTGGTAGGATTTTGATGCCTACAACTTGTTTGATGAAATGCCCAACTAAGTGTTCTAATTAAAGGATAATTAGTCTGCATTTTTGCGTGTGAAGAAATTGAATAAGTTAGCAAGTTCATTTTTTGCATTTGAGAAAATTCTGATGAATCGATGTTTTGCATCTTCTGTTCTTCTTGTTTTCTTGCCTGGATACTCTCTGTTGGGATTACTAGTGATAGACAATTATGCTTGAGTTATGATAAAGTTGAGGATTTGGAATTCATATGAGTTGGGTGGACATATCACGACGTACTCATTTCCTTTGCTGTGCACGGTCACCATTTTCGGCTTGCAGCCGGAAAATTACAGAATGTGGTTTTGATGTTGGCATGCTCTTTTGTCTGACTTCTGGGTTTAAATTTAGAGGTTGCAGGTTGCAAAGTAAAGGTATAGGTAGTAGCTTTGTTTGTTCAAGATTAAGCTAGATTTGATTGTGTTTGTGAGTTGGGTTTGTAAATTGCTGAGTTGCGGAAGCTTTTGTCTAAATGAGAAAGAAACCTGTTCTTCGTAAGTTTGTTTGGGTTTTCCAAAAGAATTGCAATTTAATCCCTCAATTTCTGTCTGATTTCATTGTGGCCCAAAAATCTGGAAAGTTGAACTAATTTTGCCCTCTTAAGCTTAATCCTCTGTTTGCATATTTTATGTGATTTCTAGATAGATTAATGCTGTGATTTAATGCATAATCAAAGATTAGTAATTTTTGTTGATTTTATCATGTTGGATACCTGTGAAAAGGTAATTTGGGTTGAGAGGTTATTTTGTTTGGGCTTAAGGAAGTGATTTAGTTTATTATGTTGATGTTTTGACTTGGGCTTAGGAAGATGGAGCCCAACATATCTGATTGGGTTTGTAAGTATGGATTTAATTTGTTTTGTTTGGGTTTCTGGTTTGGGCTTGAGAGGTGAAGCCCATCTGTTCTAGTTGCACTTTGTCTGGGCTTAGAGATAGGCTGGCCTGCTTACCTCTTAGAGTTATCGGTTGGGCTAGGATGGTTTCTGGCCCAAAACGAATAAATAAAACAGCCCAGTGGTTTGATCCATTAAGGAACCAGAAAATAAATTTGCAAATCAGTTCCTGTACTTTTCTTTAATTTCACTATGGCCCTACAAACTTTCAATGCTGTCAATTGGGCCCTTAAATTAATTGCAAATAGGTCCCTGAACTTTATTTTTCTTTAATTTGGACCTCCAAACTTTGTTAATTTGTGCAATCAAGTCCTTTCTTCTTTTGACTTCTTGAATGTGGGTTGCTTACATGATTTAATTGATTCAATTTCGTGTTTACTTTTATCTTTTTGTAATTATTTCTTGATTAAAGAGATGCCTTGACTCTCTTATTATTTTGGAGGATAAATAAGTGACTTCACCCCACTAGAGCTCCATTTCAAGGGAGGTATAATTTCTTTTATCTTTTTTGTCTCTCCCCTATGTGATCCAACGTGCTACGTGAAAATTGCATGTCTACTTGCTTCCCTTATTTTTCTTTAATTCCTTTCATTTACTTCATTTACTTTTGCTTTTTATTTAAGTTATTCTTAATGGGGTATGTGTACACCTCTTGGCTTGTAATAGATAGGGCTTTGGCGAGCAATTTGGTCCATTTTCCCCTTCCCCTTTTGTTTTAGTTAGTGAATGTAATAGGTTCATTAGCTTGGTTGCATGCCTATGTGTTACGTGTTACTCGCTTTATTAGGTTTTTGCATCTAGTCGAGCATGTTAAGTGTTACGTGCCACGTGTTTACGAGTGTTAGGCATGTCTACTTGCTTTTCGTAGTATAGATGAATGGAATGGATGAATGTACGTCACCACACTAGTCCAACGCTAGCTGTGGCTCATTGACCCGTTTCCACTAGTCCAATGCTAGTAGGAATTCATAGAAAGGGCTAGTCCAACGCTAGACCCAATAGGATTTTTCCTTTATTTTTCATTAATGCATTATTTGCCTGTTCACTACATATCATGCATTTTTCCTTAGTTTTATCATTTGGTATGCTCCTCGATTCCCCTTTCCCCTCACTTTAGGTCTTGCATCTCATGCTAGTTAGGGTACATTTGCCTGAAGAGTCCCCTTAAATATGGGATATAGACGAGTGTGGCTTTTTCTAAGCCTTAGCACGCTTGTATCCTCTCTATAAAAGGGCAAATTGAGTCACGATTTAGGTCTCCCCGTACCCAATATGCATGAATTCCCTAGGCTCATGCATTTTTAAATCCACTCTACCATTTTATACCCTTATCACACTTTCATTTTTCCTCCCATTTTGCACACGTGCACCTTTATATTTTCACTTGCACACAAGCACTTTTGTCATTACTTGCACACATGCACTTCATATTATCATTTCACATACCGTACCTTGCCCACTCACGTGCACATTTTCATTTACATATTTATCGTCTTTTATTACTTTTTCAAACTCATGTCCTCACATTGCATACATGCATTCCATTCATTTGCATCCCACTCGCATTATTCGTGACTTCTTCAAAGGATCGTTATTGGGCTTCACAATTAATGTGATTGGCACCACTCAACCTTTGAAGAGAAATTTCCCCCAATACCCCTAGGTCTAGGGTTTGCATCCATGTAGTGCATCCAAATGTAATAAATTCTTTGGTTAAAATAAGAAAATCTTTGGTTAAATCACGCAACTAGCCTTGGCTAGGTCGAAGGGGTGCCTTGGATTTCTATCCTTGCCTTCCCCTTCGTCAAATGTGACTCCCGAACCTTTTTCGTTGGTTTACATGGACTAGGAGTCGTTTAAAAGGGGTTTCTTACTACTTTTTCCTATTTTTCTTTAAAAATTCATTTTTAGGTGACTTGGTACACCTTAACTCATTACCAAGTGGCGACTCCGATTTTGATTTCAAAAACCCTTTTTAAACTACATTTTGGGTCAAATTGTCGCATTCTCAAAACCCCATTTAGACCCATTTTTCTTTTAAATCACAATTCATTTTCCAATCACAAATACATTTTTTAAACCATTTTATTTATTTATCAAAAAATGGGGCGCGACACCTTGAGCCCTGTGGAGGGAATAAATTAGTTTTGGGGTGAGTTAAAAGCTCAGCGAGTAACCGGTAAAATCAGTAATCAAATCGGTTTCACAATAGTTCATTTCAATGATGTCATAAATCAAATGATAAGTCAAGAAACAATTACAACATTTACAAGAAACCATACATGAAAAGGATACGTTCGTTCGTTCATTCGTTCCTTCGTTCGTTCTCCTGTCATTCCCCTTTCCTTCATTCATTTGAAAATGCATTTTTCATTTATCAATAAAACCCTCGTTCGTTCGTTCGTTCATTCAACCTTTGCTGGACATTGACCAGGCTCCACCAATCTCCACCAACCTACAAGATAATACTCGAGTATACCAAACGTTCACCCAGGTCACCATATTGCCCGACCGAGTCCGCTTCTGGCTCGAGTCGATCGGTCACAAGGGGCAGTGGCCAGTTCAGCCAAAAGGCTTACATTCATGCACAAGTAACATTTCAATCGTTCCATCTTTGAAAATTTCACATTTATCGAGGTCGAGTGCGATAAAGTACGCACTCGCCTAGAAAACTCGTTTTGGAAATCATTGAAAGCACTTAACACGTTATCAAACAATAATACAAGTCATGAAGTCAAGAAAATGCAACAAACAAGGAACACTCACATGCAAGCACGCACGATATGCAAGGCCAACAAGAAAGAAATAAGAAGAGATTTTTGGGTCAATTTTGTTATATGGTAAAGGTAAAGTTAAATATTCAAAGTCAAGAGTGAATTGGATGGTGACACTTGTCACCTTTAGGTTTAAAACCTATCTTTTTGTCTCTCTCATACCAATCCATAATTATCTCTTAACACCTTGTAGAAAAATATCACTTAGCACAAAACTCGAACAAGTTGTCAAAAATATATTACATTTACCGCACTTACGGGTCCCACGTCCATAATACACTTCAAAATTAACGTGGACTAACTTGGATCAAGAATATGATTTGAAAACTATATTTCCTTATAAAAATGTATAGAAAATTAATATATTGAAGAAAACAAACTTATAGACAAGAAAGCAAAAAAAATTTTCGGTTTCTCGCACTCATACTTTTCGAGGCATCACAATCTCCCCTCCTTCAAAGAATGTCGTCCTCGACATTCCATCTTGTACCAATCAAGTCAAGACATCCCGCAAGAATCACTCAAGCGTTCCAAGCAAACACTAAGAGTCAAATCAAACCCACAGTCCGGCATCCTAAACTTCAAGCCTAGGATATACTACAGAGATCAGAAGCCTAAGCTCTGATACCACCTGTGACGGCCCCACCTCCCCCTAGGGCGTACCCCAGGGTTCGGCGGACAGCCTGCCCAGCTCTCGCCGGGACTCAGTCGTTCACTACATTCCTCAAACAGATTACAATATAAATCTCAAAAATTACATCAAATTCTCCAATAATTACATGTTATAAGCGAAGCGGAAATGATTCCCAACTATACATCAAATGATTCCAAATCCAAACTGTACAAGATATAAGCCATCCAGTCATGTGAATAAGTACTACAAGTCCTTCCTTCGCCTTGAGCCCTGTGGAGGGAATAAATTAGTTTTGGGGTGAGCTAAAAGCTCAGCGAGTAACCGGTAAAATCAGTAATCAAATCGGTTTCACAATAGTTCATTTGAATGATGTCATAAATCCAACGATAAGTCAAGAAACAATTACAACATTTACAAGAAACCATACATGAAAAGGATACGTTCGTTCGTTCATTCGTTCCTTCGTTCGTTCTCCTGTCATTCCCCTTTCCTTCATTCATTTGAAAATGCATTTTTCATTTATTAATAAAACCCTCGTTCGTTCGTTCGTTCATTCAACCTTTGCTGGACATTGACCAGGCTCCACCAACCTCCACCAACCTACAAGATAATACTCGAGTATACCAAACGTTCACCCAGGTCACCATATTACCCGACCGAGTCTGCTTCTGGCTCGAGTCGATCGGTCACAAGGGGCAGTGGCCAGTTCAGCCAAAAGGCTTACATTCATGCACAAGTAACATTTCAATCGTTCCATCTTTGAAAATTTCACATTTATCGAGGTCGAGTGCGATAAAGTACGCACTCGCCTAGAAAACTCGTTTTGGAAATCATTGAAAGCACTTAACACGTTATCAAACAATAATACAAGTCATGAAGTCAAGAAAATGCAACAAACAAGGAACACTCACATGCAAGCACGCACGATATGCAATCGAGTAAATAATGCAAGAAAACAGTTCAAAGGTAACTTTGGAAACTGTTTAGGGTCACTCACCTCCACGGCTCAGGAACCAACCATCATATATCATTGTGTTGCTCAAATCCAAGTCTTAGACTACAAAGTCAATGCAATCAAGTCCTTTCAAAGTTCGGACAGCACTTCCACTAAATTTGCTTACTTTTCCAGCCGTCAAGGCTTCATTATTTCCTCAGCCAGTCCCAAAGTCACACAAATAAGTTCATTCAATAACCGTTCAATAAGCTCCAAGTAGTACGAGTACAATTCAAGCTAGGGAAAAGTCCGGAAATGAAAGTTAAGTTCTAAACCACCAAAACAGTTTTTGACATCATTTTACGGTTTCGGCACCATTGGCACTAAAATTATCGGATGGAGGTCCAAGATACACCGTTTCGAAGCTAAGAGATAGGGCTACAATGTTGAAGAAGGCCACTCAGTCCAGTTTCGAGTGTAACCAGGTCAAAAATTCATTTTACTACACCAGAACCGCAAAAACAGGTTCACAAACAGCATTCTGGTTCAAACATCATAAGTCAGGCTCCCGAGGTCCAAATCAAGTGATTCCAAAGCCATCCGAAAGCTAAGATACACGGATACAATTCATCAGAAGACCTCAACAACCAATTCTGAAGTATTCCCAACCAAAATAACCAATTACAGATGCAATTATCAAATTCGGATAGAAACAGGGCAGCAGGGGTAATTCAGTCTTTTTACAGGTTACATTGCTCCGATTGACCTGAAATTTTGTAGGCATCTCTAAAATATCATTCCCTACAACTTTCATGTTTTAACTCAAGGCCAATTCGGTCTCTAACTATGAGGTACTGTGCCGGGCAGAATGTAAACAATTGAAACCCTAACTTTCCAAATTTCTTTCCAAGATAGAAATTTCTTGCAATTAACCACTTTTTCCACCTACTGGCTTCATTCTAGATCATTGCCAATCATCATACATAGCCACAGCATATGAATCATATTAAATCAGAAAAATCATCAATAACTATAAAACTTCACCAAATTCAACCAAAATCAAGATATAATCCACAAAATTCCCTCTTAGGCTACCACAAATCATTACTTTGACATTATCAAGACCAAAGGAAGCATTCCCTAGCTACTCACCTTGAAATGCAAGAAAAGGATCAATTTGGCACCTTAATCCTCCAAACAACTCCACTAATCACCTTAAACTAGCTTAGCAACTGACTTTTGAGGAGAAATTTGGAATTTAACCGGTAGGTTTGCAAGATTCAAGCTAGAAATGAAGGAAAATTGAAGAAACTCTCTCTCTCTTTCTCTCCTCCATGGCCGGCCAACAAGAAAGAAATAAGAAGAGATTTTTGGGTCAATTTTGTTATATGGTAAAGGTAAAGTTAAATATTCAAAGTCAAGAGTGAATTGGATGGTGACACTTGTCACCTTTAGGTTTAAAACCTATCTTTTTGTCTCTCTCATACCAATCCATAATTATCTCTTAACACCTTGTAGAAAAATATCACTTAGCACAAAACTCGAACAAGTTGTCAAAAATATATTACATTTACCGCACTTACGGGTCCCACGTCCATAATACACTTCAAAATTAACGTGGACTAACTTGGATCAAGAATATGATTTGAAAACTATATTTCCTTATAAAAATGTATAGAAAATTAATATATTGAAGAAAACAAACTTATAGACAAGAAAGCAAAAAAAATTTTCGGTTTCTCGCACTCATACTTTTCGAGGCATCACAATCTCCCCTCCTTCAAAGAATGTCGTCCTCGACATTCCATCTTGTACCAATCAAGTCAAGACATCCCGCAAGAATCACTCAAGCGTTCGAAGCAAACACTAAGAGTCAAATCAAACCCACAGTCCGGCATCCTAAACTTCAAGCCTAGGATATACTACAGAGATCAGAAGCCTAAGCTCTGATACCACCTGTGACGGCCCCACCTCCCCCTAGGGCGTACCCCAGGGTTCGGCGGACAGCCTGCCCAGCTCTCGCCGGGACTCAGTCGTTCACTACATTCCTCAAACAGATTACAATATAAATCTCAAAAATTACATCAAATTCTCCAATAATTACATGTTATAAGCGAAGCGGAAATGATTCCCAACTATACATCAAATGATTCCAAATCCAAACTGTACAAGATATAAGCCATCCAGTCATGTGAATAAGTACTACAAGTCCTTCCTTCGCCTTGAGCCCTGTGGAGGGAATAAATTAGTTTTGGGGTGAGCTAAAAGCTCAGCGAGTAACCGGTAAAATCATTAATCAAATCGGTTTCACAATAGTTCATTTCAATGATGTCATAAATCCAACGATAAGTCAAGAAACAATTACAACATTTACAAGAAACCATACATGAAAAGGATACGTTCGTTCGTTCATTCGTTCCTTCGTTCGTTCTCCTGTCATTCCCCTTTCCTTCATTCATTTGAAAATGCATTTTTCATTTATTAATAAAACCCTCGTTCGTTCGTTCGTTCATTCAACCTTTGCTGGAAATTGACCAGGCTCCACCAACCTCCACCAACCTACAAGATAATACTCGAGTATACCAAACGTTCACCCAGGTCACCATATTACCCGACCGAGTCCGCTTCTGGCTCGAGTCGATCGGTCACAAGGGGCAGTGGCCAGTTCAGCCAAAAGGCTTACATTCATGCACAAGTAACATTTCAATCGTTCCATCTTTGAAAATTTCACATTTATCGAGGTCGAGTGCGATAAAGTACGCACTCGCCTAGAAAACTCGTTTTGGAAATCATTGAAAGCACTTAACACGTTATCAAACAATAATACAAGTCATGAAGTCAAGAAAATGCAACAAACAAGGAACACTCACATGCAAGCACGCACGATATGCAATCGAGTAAATAATGGAAGAAAACAGTTCAAAGGTAACTTTGGAAACTGTTTAGGGTCACTCACCTCCACGGCTCAGGAACCAACCATCATATATCATTGTGTTGCTCAAATCCAAGTCTTAGACTACAAAGTCAATGCAATCAAGTCCTTTCAAAGTTCGGACAGCACTTCCACTAAATTTGCTTACTTTTCCAGCCGTCAAGGCTTCATTATTTCCTCAGCCAGTCCCAAAGTCACACAAATAAGTTCATTCAATAACCGTTCAATAAGCTCCAAGTAGTACGAGTACAATTCAAGCTAGGGAAAAGTCCGGAAATGAAAGTTAAGTTCTAAACCACCAAAACAGTTTTTGACATCATTTTACGGTTTCGGCACCATTGGCACTAAAATTATCGGATGGAGGTCCAAGATACACCGTTTCGAAGCTAAGAGATAGGGCTACAATGTTGAAGAAGGCCACTCAGTCCAGTTTCGAGTGTAACCAGGTCAAAAATTCATTTTACTACACCAGAACCGCAAAAACAGGTTCACAAACAGCATTCTGGTTCAAACATCATAAGTCAGGCTCCCGAGGTCCAAATCAAGTGATTCCAAAGCCATCCGAAAGCTAAGATACACGGATACAATTCATCAGAAGACCTCAACAACCAATTCTGAAGTATTCCCAACCAAAATAACCAATTACAGATGCAATTATCAAATTCGGATAGAAACAGGGCAGCAGGGGTAATTCAGTCTTTTTACAGGTTACATTGCTCCGATTGACCTGAAATTTTGTAGGCATCTCTAAAATATCATTCCCTACAACTTTCATGTTTTAACTCAAGGCCAATTCGGTCTCTAACTATGAGGTACTGTGCCGGGCAGAATGTAAACAATTGAAACCCTAACTTTCCAAATTTCTTTCCAAAATAGAAATTTCTTGCAATTAACCACTTTTTCCACCTACTGGCTTCATTCTAGATCATTGCCAATCATCATACATAGCCACAGCATATGAATCATATTAAATCAGAAAAATCATCAATAATTATAAAACTTCACCAAATTCAACCAAAATCAAGATATAATCCACAAAATTCCCTCTTAGGCTACCACAAATCATTACTTTGACATTATCAAGACCAAAGGAAGCATTCCCTAGCTACTCACCTTGAAATGCAAGAAAAGGATCAATTTGGCACCTTAATCCTCCAAACAACTCCACTAATCACCTTAAACTAGCTTAGCAACTGACTTTTGAGGAGAAATTTGGAATTTAACCGGTAGGTTTGCAAGATTCAAGCTAGAAATGAAGGAAAATTGAAGAAACTCTCTCTCTCTTTCTCTCCTCCATGGCCGGCCAACAAGAAAGAAATAAGAAGAGATTTTTGGGTCAATTTTGTTATATGGTAAAGGTAAAGTTAAATATTCAAAGTCAAGAGTGAATTGGATGGTGACACTTGTCACCTTTAGGTTTAAAACCTATCTTTTTGTCTCTCTCATACCAATCCATAATTATCTCTTAACACCTTGTAGAAAAATATCACTTAGCACAAAACTCGAACAAGTTGTCAAAAATATATTACATTTACCGCACTTACGGGTCCCACGTCCATAATACACTTCAAAATTAACGTGGACTAACTTGGATCAAGAATATGATTTGAAAACTATATTTCCTTATAAAAATGTATAGAAAATTAATATATTGAAGAAAACAAACTTATAGACAAGAAAGCAAAAAAAATTTTCGGTTTCTCGCACTCATACTTTTCGAGGCATCACAATCTCCCCTCCTTCAAAGAATGTCGTCCTCGACATTCCATCTTGTACCAATCAAGTCAAGACATCCCGCAAGAATCACTCAAGCGTTCCAAGCAAACACTAAGAGTCAAATCAAACCCACAGTCCGGCATCCTAAACTTCAAGCCTAGGATATACTACAGAGATCAGAAGCCTAAGCTCTGATACCACCTGTGACGGCCCCACCTCCCCCTAGGGCGTACCCCAGGGTTCGGCGGACAGCCTGCCCAGCTCTCGCCGGGACTCAGTCGTTCACTACATTCCTCAAACAGATTACAATATAAATCTCAAAAATTACATCAAATTCTCCAATAATTACATGTTATAAGCGAAGCGGAAATGATTCCCAACTATACATCAAATGATTCCAAATCCAAACTGTACAAGATATAAGCCATCCAGTCACGTGAATAAGTACTACAAGTCCTTCCTTCGCCTTGAGCCCTGTGGAGGGAATAAATTAGTTTTGGGGTGAGCTAAAAGCTCAGCGAGTAACCGGTAAAATCAGTAATCAAATCGGTTTCACAATAGTTCATTTCAATGATGTCATAAATCCAACGATAAGTCAAGAAACAATTACAACATTTACAAGAAACCATACATGAAAAGGATACGTTCGTTCGTTCATTCGTTCCTTCGTTCGTTCTCCTGTCATTCCCCTTTCCTTCATTCATTTGAAAATGCATTTTTCATTTATCAATAAAACTCTCGTTCGTTCGTTCGTTCATTCAACCTTTCCAGGACATTGACCAGGCTCCACCAACCTCCACTAACCTACAAGATAATACTCGAGTATACCAAACGTTCACCCAGGTCACCATATCGCCCGACCGAGTCCGCTTCTGGCTCGAGTCGATCGGTCACAAGGGGCAGTGGCCAGTTCAGCCAAAAGGCTGACATTCATGCACAAGTAACATTTCAATCGTTCCATCTTTGATAATTTCACATTTATCGAGGTCGAGTGCGATAAAGTACGCACTCGCCTAGAAAACTCGTTTTGGAAATCATTGAAAGCACTTAACACGTTATCAAACAATAATACAAGTCATGAAGTCAAGAAAATGCAACAAACAAGGAACACTCACATGCAAGCACGCACGATATGCAATCGAGTAAATAATGCAAGAAAACAGTTCAAAGGTAACTTTGGAAACAGTTTAGGGTCACTCACCTCCACGGCTCAGGAACCAACCATCATATATCATTGTGTTGCTCAAATCCAAGTCTTAGACTACAAAGTCAATGCAATCAAGTCCTTTCAAAGTTCGGACAGCACTTCCACTAAATTTGCTTACTTTTCCAGCCGTCAAGGCTTCATTATTTCCTCAGCCAGTCCCAAAGTCACACAAATAAGTTCATTCAATAACCGTTCAATAAGCTCCAAGTAGTACGAGTACAATTCAAGCTAGGGAAAAGTCCGGAAATGAAAGTTAAGTTCTAAACCACAAAAACAGTTTTTGACATCATTTTACGGTTTCGGCACCATTGGCACTAAAATTATCGGATGGAGGTCCAAGATACACCGTTTCGAAGCTAAGAGATAGGGCTACAATGTTGAAGAAGGCCACTCAGTCCAGTTTCGAGTGTAACCAGGTCAAAAATTCATTTTACTACACCAGAACCGCAAAAACAGGTTCACAAACAGCATTCTGGTTCAAACATCATAAGTCAGGCTCCCGAGGTCCAAATCAAGTGATTCCAAAGCCATCCGAAAGCTAAGATACACGGATACAATTCATCAGAAGACCTCAACAACCAATTCTGAAGTATTCCCAACCAAAATAACCAATTACAGATGCAATTATCAAATTCGGATAGAAACAGGGCAGCAGGGGTAATTCAGTCTTTTTACAGGTTACATTGCTCCGATTGACCTGAAATTTTGTAGGCATCTCTAAAATATCATTCCCTACAACTTTCATGTTTTAACTCAAGGCCAATTCGGTCTCTAACTATGAGGTACTGTGCCGGGCAGAATGTAAACAATTGAAACCCTAACTTTCCAAATTTCTTTCCAAAATAGAAATTTCTTGCAATTAACCACTTTTTCCACCTACTGGCTTCATTCTAGATCATTGCCAATCATCATACATAGCCACAGCATATGAATCATATTAAATCAGAAAAATCATCAATAATTATAAAACTTCACCAAATTCAACCAAAATCAAGATATAATCCACAAAATTCCCTCTTAGGCTACCACAAATCATTACTTTGACATTATCAAGACCAAAGGAAGCATTCCCTAGCTACTCACCTTGAAATGCAAGAAAAGGATCAACTTGGCACCTTAATCCTCCAAACAACTCCACTAATCACCTTAAACTAGCTTAGCAACTGACTTTTGAGGAGAAATTTGGAATTTAACCGGTAGGTTTGCAAGATTCAAGCTAGAAATGAAGGAAAATTGAAGAAACTCTCTCTCTCTTTCTCTCCTCCATGGCCGGCCAACAAGAAAGAAATAAGAAGAGATTTTTGGGTCAATTTTGTTATATGGTAAAGGTAAAGTTAAATATTCAAAGTCAAGAGTGAATTGGATGGTGACACTTGTCACCTTTAGGTTTAAAACCTATCTTTTTGTCTCTCTCATACCAATCCATAATTATCTCTTAACACCTTGTAGAAAAATATCACTTAGCACAAAACTCCAACAAGTTGTCAAAAATGTATTGCATTTACCGCACTTGCGGGTCCCACGTCCATAATACACTTCAAAATTAACGTGGACTAACTTGGATCAAGAAAATGATTTGAAAACTATATTTCCTTATAAAAATGTATAGAAAATTAATATATTGAAGAAAACAAACTTATAGACAAGAAAGCAAAAAAATTTTCGGTTTCTCGCACTCATACTTTTCGAGGCATCACAATCTCCCCTCCTTCAAAGAATGTCGTCCTCGACATTCCATCTTGTACCAATCAAGTCAAGACATCCCGCAAGAATCACTCAAGCGTTCCAAGCAAACACTAAGAGTCAAATCAAATTCACAGTCCGGCATCCTAAACTTCAAGCCTAGGATATACTACAGAGATCAGAAGCCTAAGCTCTGATACCACCTGTGACGGCCCCACCTCTCCCTAGGGCGTACCCCAGGGTTCGGCGGATAGCCTGCCCAGCTCTCGTCGGGACTCAGTCGTTCACTACATTCCTCAAACAGATTACAATATAAATCTCAAAAATTACATCAAATTCTCTAATAATTACATGTTATAAGCGAAGCGGAAATGATTCCCAACTATACATCAAATGATTCCAAATCCAAACTGTACAAGATATAAGCCATCCAGTCACGTGAATAAGTACTACAAGTCCTTCCTTCGCCTTGAGCCCTGTGGAGGGAATAAATTAGTTTTGGGGTGAGCTAAAAGCTCAGCGAGTAACCGGTAAAATCAGTAATCAAATCGGTTTCACAATAGTTCATTTCAATGATGTCATAAATCCAACGATAAGTCAAGAAACAATTACAACATTTACAAGAAACCATACATGAAAAGGATACGTTCGTTCGTTCATTCGTTCCTTCGTTCGTTCTCCTGTCATTCCCCTTTCCTTCATTCATTTGAAAATGCATTTTTCATTTATCAATAAAACTCTCGTTCGTTCGTTCGTTCATTCAACCTTTCCAGGACATTGACCAGGCTCCACCAACCTCCACTAACCTACAAGATAATACTCGAGTATACCAAACGTTCACCCAGGTCACCATATCGCCCGACCGAGTCCGCTTCTGGCTCGAGTCGATCGGTCACAAGGGGCAGTGGCCAGTTCAGCCAAAAGGCTGACATTCATGCACAAGTAACATTTCAATCGTTCCATCTTTGATAATTTCACATTTATCGAGGTCGAGTGCGATAAAGTACGCACTCGCCTAGAAAACTCGTTTTGGAAATCATTGAAAGCACTTAACACGTTATCAAACAATAATACAAGTCATGAAGTCAAGAAAATGCAACAAACAAGGAACACTCACATGCAAGCACGCACGATATGCAATCGAGTAAATAATGCAAGAAAACAGTTCAAAGGTAACTTTGGAAACAGTTTAGGGTCACTCACCTCCACGGCTCAGGAACCAACCATCATATATCATTGTGTTGCTCAAATCCAAGTCTTAGACTACAAAGTCAATGCAATCAAGTCCTTTCAAAGTTCGGACAGCACTTCCACTAAATTTGCTTACTTTTCCAGCCGTCAAGGCTTCATTATTTCCTCAGCCAGTCCCAAAGTCACACAAATAAGTTCATTCAATAACCGTTCAATAAGCTCCAAGTAGTACGAGTACAATTCAAGCTAGGGAAAAGTCCGGAAATGAAAGTTAAGTTCTAAACCACAAAAACAGTTTTTGACATCATTTTACGGTTTCGGCACCATTGGCACTAAAATTATCGGATGGAGGTCCAAGATACACCGTTTCGAAGCTAAGAGATAGGGCTACAATGTTGAAGAAGGCCACTCAGTCCAGTTTCGAGTGTAACCAGGTCAAAAATTCATTTTACTACACCAGAACCGCAAAAACAGGTTCACAAACAGCATTCTGGTTCAAACATCATAAGTCAGGCTCCCGAGGTCCAAATCAAGTGATTCCAAAGCCATCCGAAAGCTAAGATACACGGATACAATTCATCAGAAGACCTCAACAACCAATTCTGAAGTATTCCCAACCAAAATAACCAATTACAGATGCAATTATCAAATTCGGATAGAAACAGGGCAGCAGGGGTAATTCAGTCTTTTTACAGGTTACATTGCTCCGATTGACCTGAAATTTTGTAGGCATCTCTAAAATATCATTCCCTACAACTTTCATGTTTTAACTCAAGGCCAATTCGGTCTCTAACTATGAGGTACTGTGCCGGGCAGAATGTAAACAATTGAAACCCTAACTTTCCAAATTTCTTTCCAAAATAGAAATTTCTTGCAATTAACCACTTTTTCCACCTACTGGCTTCATTCTAGATCATTGCCAATCATCATACATAGCCACAGCATATGAATCATATTAAATCAGAAAAATCATCAATAATTATAAAACTTCACCAAATTCAACCAAAATCAAGATATAATCCACAAAATTCCCTCTTAGGCTACCACAAATCATTACTTTGACATTATCAAGACCAAAGGAAGCATTCCCTAGCTACTCACCTTGAAATGCAAGAAAAGGATCAACTTGGCACCTTAATCCTCCAAACAACTCCACTAATCACCTTAAACTAGCTTAGCAACTGACTTTTGAGGAGAAATTTGGAATTTAACCGGTAGGTTTGCAAGATTCAAGCTAGAAATGAAGGAAAATTGAAGAAACTCTCTCTCTCTTTCTCTCCTCCATGGCCGGCCAACAAGAAAGAAATAAGAAGAGATTTTTGGGTCAATTTTGTTATATGGTAAAGGTAAAGTTAAATATTCAAAGTCAAGAGTGAATTGGATGGTGACACTTGTCACCTTTAGGTTTAAAACCTATCTTTTTGTCTCTCTCATACCAATCCATAATTATCTCTTAACACCTTGTAGAAAAATATCACTTAGCACAAAACTCCAACAAGTTGTCAAAAATGTATTGCATTTACCGCACTTGCGGGTCCCACGTCCATAATACACTTCAAAATTAACGTGGACTAACTTGGATCAAGAAAATGATTTGAAAACTATATTTCCTTATAAAAATGTATAGAAAATTAATATATTGAAGAAAACAAACTTATAGACAAGAAAGCAAAAAAATTTTCGGTTTCTCGCACTCATACTTTTCGAGGCATCACAATCTCCCCTCCTTCAAAGAATGTCGTCCTCGACATTCCATCTTGTACCAATCAAGTCAAGACATCCCGCAAGAATCACTCAAGCGTTCCAAGCAAACACTAAGAGTCAAATCAAATTCACAGTCCGGCATCCTAAACTTCAAGCCTAGGATATACTACAGAGATCAGAAGCCTAAGCTCTGATACCACCTGTGACGGCCCCACCTCTCCCTAGGGCGTACCCCAGGGTTCGGCGGATAGCCTGCCCAGCTCTCGTCGGGACTCAGTCGTTCACTACATTCCTCAAACAGATTACAATATAAATCTCAAAAATTACATCAAATTCTCTAATAATTACATGTTATAAGCGAAGCGGAAATGATTCCCAACTATACATCAAATGATTCCAAATCCAAACTGTACAAGATATAAGCCATCCAGTCACGTGAATAAGTACTACAAGTCCTTCCTTCGCCTTGAGCCCTGTGGAGGGAATAAATTAGTTTTGGGGTGAGCTAAAAGCTCAGCGAGTAACCGGTAAAATCAGTAATCAAATCGGTTTCACAATAGTTCATTTCAATGATGTCATAAATCCAACGATAAGTCAAGAAACAATTACAACATTTACAAGAAACCATACATGAAAAGGATACGTTCGTTCGTTCATTCGTTCCTTCGTTCGTTCTCCTGTCATTCCCCTTTCCTTCATTCATTTGAAAATGCATTTTTCATTTATCAATAAAACTCTCGTTCGTTCGTTCGTTCATTCAACCTTTCCAGGACATTGACCAGGCTCCACCAACCTCCACTAACCTACAAGATAATACTCGAGTATACCAAACGTTCACCCAGGTCACCATATCGCCCGACCGAGTCCGCTTCTGGCTCGAGTCGATCGGTCACAAGGGGCAGTGGCCAGTTCAGCCAAAAGGCTGACATTCATGCACAAGTAACATTTCAATCGTTCCATCTTTGATAATTTCACATTTATCGAGGTCGAGTGCGATAAAGTACGCACTCGCCTAGAAAACTCGTTTTGGAAATCATTGAAAGCACTTAACACGTTATCAAACAATAATACAAGTCATGAAGTCAAGAAAATGCAACAAACAAGGAACACTCACATGCAAGCACGCACGATATGCAATCGAGTAAATAATGCAAGAAAACAGTTCAAAGGTAATTTTGGAAACAGTTTAGGGTCACTCACCTCCACGGCTCAGGAACCAACCATCATATATCATTGTGTTGCTCAAATCCAAGTCTTAGACTACAAACTCAATGCAATCAAGTCCTTTCAAAGTTCGGACAGCACTTCCACTAAATTTGCTTACTTTTCCAGCCGTCAAGGCTTCATTATTTCCTCAGCCAGTCCCAAAGTCACACAAATAAGTTCATTCAATAACCGTTCAATAAGCTCCAAGTAGTACGAGTACAATTCAAGCTAGGGAAAAGTCCGGAAATGAAAGTTAAGTTCTAAACCACAAAAACAGTTTTTGACATCATTTTACGGTTTCGGCACCATTGGCACTAAAATTATCGGATGGAGGTCCAAGATACACCGTTTCGAAGCTAAGAGATAGGGCTACAATGTTGAAGAAGGCCACTCAGTCCAGTTTCGAGTGTAACCAGGTCAAAAATTCAATATACTACACCAGAACCGCAAAAACAGGTTCACAAACCGCATTCTGGCTCAAACATCATAAGTCAGGCTCCCGAGGTCCAAATCAAGTGATTCCAAAGCCATACGAAAGCTAAGATACACGGATACAATTCATCAGAAGACCTCAACAACCAATTCTGAAGTATTCCCAACCAAAATAACCAATTACCGATGCAATTATCAAATTCGGATAGAAACAGGGCAGCAGGGGTAATTCAGTCTTTTTACAGGCTACATTGCTCCGATTGACCTTAAATTTTGTAGGCATCTCTAAAATATCATTCCCTACAACTTTCATGTTTTAATTCAAGGCCAATTCGGTCTCTAACTATGAGGTACTGTGCCGGGCAGAATGTAAACAATTGAAACCCTAACTTTCCAAATTTCTTTCCAAAATAGAAATTTCTTGCAATTAACCACTTTTTCCACCTACTGGCTTCATTCTAGATCATTGCCAATCATCATACATAGCCACAACATATGAATCATATTAAATCAGAAAAATCATCAATAATTATAAAACTTCACCAAATTCAACCAAAATCAAGATATAATCCACAAAATTCCCTCTTAGGCTACCACAAATCATTACTTTGACATTATCAAGACCAAAGGAAGCATTCCCTAGCTACTCACCTTGAAATGCAAGAAAAGGATCAACTTGGCACCTTAATCCTCCAAACAACTCCACTAATCACCTTAAACTAGCTTAGCAACTGACTTTTGAGGAGAAATTTGGAATTTAACCGGTAGGTTTGCAAGATTCAAGCTAGAAATGAAGGAAAATTGAAGAAACTCTCTCTCTCTTTCTCTCCTCCATGGCCGGCCAACAAGAAAGAAATAAGAAGAGATTTTTGGGTCAATTTTGTTATATGGTAAAGGTAAAGTTAAATATTCAAAGTCAAGAGTGAATTGGATGGTGACACTTGTCACCTTTAGGTTTAAAACCTATCTTTTTGTCTCTCTCATACCAATCCATAATTATCTCTTAACACCTTGTAGAAAAATATCACTTAGCACAAAACTCCAACAAGTTGTCAAAAATATATTGCATCTACCGCACTTGCGGGTCCCACGTCCATAATACACTTCAAAATTAACGTGGACTAACTTGGATCAAGAAAATGATTTGAAAACTATATTTCCTTATAAAAATGGATAGAAAATTAATATATTGAAGAAAACAAACTTATAGACAAAAAAGCAAAAAAAATTTTCGGTTTGTCGCACTCATACTTTTCGAGGCATCACAATCTCCCCTCCTTCAAAGAATGTCGTCCTCGACATTCCATCTTGTACCAATCAAGTCAAGACATCCCGCAAGAATCACTCAAGCGTTCCAAGCAAACACTAAGAGTCAAATCAAACCCACAGTCCGGCATCCTAAACTTCAAGCCTAGGATATACTACAGAGATCAGAAGCCTAAGCTCTGATACCACCTGTGACGGCCCCACCTCCCCCTAGGGCGTACCCCAGGGTTCGGCGGACAGCCTGCCCAGCTCTCGCCGGGACTCAGTCGTTCACTACATTCCTCAAACAGATTACAATATAAATCTCAAAAATTACATCAAATTCTCCAATAATTACATGTTATAAGCGAAGAGGAAACGATTCCCAACTATACATCAAATGATTCCAAATCCAAACTGTACAAGGTATAATCCATCCAGTCACGTGAATAAGTACTACAAGTCCTTCCTTCGCCTTGAGCCCTGTGGAGGAAATAAATTAGTTTTGAGGTGAGCTAAAAGCTCAGCGAGTAACCGGTAAAATCAGTAATCAAATCGGTTTCACAATAGTTCATTTCAATGATGTCATAAATCAAACGATAAGTCAAGAAACAATTACAAAATTTACAAGAAACCATACATGAAAAGGATACGTTCGTTCGTTCATTCGTTCCTTCGTTCGTTCTCCTGTCATTCCCCTTTCCTTCATTCATTTGAAAATGCATTTTTCATTTATCAATAAAACCCTCGTTCGTTCATTCAACCTTTCCTGGACATTGACCAGGCTCCACCAATCTCCACCAACCTACAAGATAATACTCGAGTATACCAAACGTTCACCCAGGTCACCATATCGCCCGACCGAGTCTGCTTCTGGCTCGAGTCGATCGGTCACAAGGGGCAGTGGCCAGTTCAGCCAAAAGGCTTACATTCATGCACAAGTAACATTTCAATCGGTCCATCTTTGAAAATTTCACATTTATCGAGGTTGAGTGCGATAAAGTACGCACTCGCCTAGAAAACTCGTTTTGGAAATCATTGAAAGCACTTAGCACGTTATCAAACAATAATACAGTCATGAAGTCAAGAAAATGCAACAAACAAGGAACACTCACATGCAAGCACGCATGATATGCAATCGAGTAAATAATGCAAGAAAACAGTTCAAAGGTAACTTTGGAAACAGTTTAGGGACACTCACCTCCACGGCTCAGGAACCAACCATCATATATCATTGTGTTGCTCAAATCCAAGTCTTAGACTACAAACTCAATGCAATCAAGTCCTTTCAAAGTTCGGACAGCACTTCCACTAAATTTGCTTACTTTTCCAGCCGTCAAGGCTTCATTATTTCCTCAGCCAGTCCCAAAGTCACACAAATAAGTTCATTCAATAACCGTTCAATAAGCTCCAAGTAGTACGAGTACAATTCAAGCTAGGGAAAAGTCCGGAAATGAAAGTTAAGTTCTAAACCACAAAAATAGTTTTTTGACGTCATTTTACGGTTTCGGCACCATTGGCACTAAAATTATCGGATGGAGGTCCAAGATACACCGTTTCGAAGCTAAGAGATAGGGCTACAATGTTGAAGAAGGCCACTCAGTCCAGTTTCGAGTGTAACCAGGTCAAAAATTCAATATACTACACCAGAACCGCAAAAACAGGTTCACAAACCGCATTCCGGTTCAAACATCATAAGTCAGGCTCCCGAGGTCCAAATCAAGTGATTCCAAAGCCATCTGAAAGCTAAGATACACGGATACAATTCATCAGTAGACCTCAAAAACCAATTCTGAAGTATTCCCAACCAAAATAACCAATTACAGATGCAATTATCAAATTCGGATAGAAACAGGGCAGCGGGGGTAATTCAGTCTTTTTACAAGCTACATTGCTCCGATTGATCTGAAATTTTGTAGACATATCTAAAATATCATTCCCTACAACTTTCATGTTTTAATTCAAGGCCAATTCGGTCTCTAACTATGAGGTACTGTGCCGGGCAGAATGTAAACAATTGAAACCCTAACTTTCCAAATTTCTTTCCAAAATAGAAATTTCTTGCAATTAACCACTTTTTCCACCTACTGGCTTCATTCTAGATCATTGCCAATCATCATACATAGCCACAACATATGAATCATATTAAATCAGAAAAATCATCAATAATTATAAAACTTCACCAAATTCAACCAAAATCAAGATATAATCCACAAAATTCCCTCTTAGGCTACCACAAATCATTACTTTGACATTATCAAGACCAAAGGAAGCATTCCCTAGCTACTCACCTTGAAATGCAAGAAAAGGATCAACTTGGCACCTTAATCCTCCAAACAACTCCACTAATCACCTTAAACTAGCTTAGCAACTGACTTTTGAGGAGAAATTTGGAATTTAACCGGTAGGTTTGCAAGATTCAAGCTAGAAATGAAGGAAAATTGAAGAAACTCTCTCTCTCTTTCTCTCCTCCATGGCCGGCTAACAAAAAAGAAATAAGAAGAGATTTTTGGGTCAATTTTGTTATATGGTAAAGGTAAAGTTAAATATTCAAAGTCAAGAGTGAATTGGATGGTGACACTTGTCACCTTTAGGTTTAAAACCTATCTTTTTGTCTCTCTCATACCAATCCATAATTATCTCTTAACACCTTGTAGAAAAATATCACTTAGCACAAAACTCCAACAAGTTGTCAAAAATATATTGCATTTACCGCACTTGCGGGTCCCACGTCCATAATACACTTCAAAATTAACGTGGACTAACTTGGATCAAGAAAATGATTTGAAAACAATATTTCCTTATAAAAATGTATAGAAAATTAATATATTGAAGAAAACAAACTTATAGACAAGAAAGCAAAATAATGTCGAGAAAATATATAAAAATTTTCGGTTTCTCGCACTCATACTTTTCGAGGCATCACAATCTCCCCTCCTTCAAAGAATGTCGTCCTCAACATTCCATCTTGTACCAATCAAGTCAAGACATCCCGCAAGAATCACTCAAGCGTTCCAAGCAAACACTAAGAGTCAAATAAAACCCACAGTCCGGCATCCTAAACTTCAAGCTTAGGATATACTACAGAGATCTGAAGCCTAAGCTCTGATACCACCTGTGACGGCCCCACCTCCCCCTAGGGCGTACCCCAGGGTTCGGCGGACAGCCTGCCCAGCTCTCGCCGGGACTCAGTCGTTCACTACATTTCTCAAACAGATTACAATATAAATCTCAAAAATTACATCAAATTCTCCAATAATTACATGTTATAAGCGAAGCGGAAACGATTCCCAACTATACATCAAATGATTCCAAATCCAAACTGTACAAGATATAAGCCATCCAGTCACGTGAATAAGTACTACAAGTCCTTCCTTCGCCTTGAGCCCTGTGGAGGGAATAAATTAGTTTTGGGGTGAGCTAAAAGCTCAGCGAGTAACCGGTAAAATCAGTAATCAAATCGGTTTCACAATAGTTCATTTCAATGATGTCATAAATCAAACGATAAGTCAATAAACAATTACAACATTTACAAGAAACCATACATGAAAAGGATACGTTCGTTCATTCATTCGTTCCTTCGTTCGTTCTCCTGTCATTCCCCTTTCCTTCATTCATTTGAAAATGCATTTTTCATTTATCAATAAAACCCTCGTTCGTTCGTTCGTTCATTCAACCTTTCCTGGACATTGACCAGGCTCCACCAACCTCCACCAACCTACAAGATAATACTCGAGTATACCAAACGTTCACCCAGGTCACCATATCGCCCGACCGAGTCCGCTTCTGGCTCGAGTCGATCGGTCACAAGGGGCAGTGGCCAGTTCAGCCAAAAGGCTTACATTCATGCACAAGTAACATTTCAATCGTTCCATCTTTTTAGAATTTCACATTTATCGAGGTCGAGTGCGATAAAGTACGCACTCACCTAGAAAACTCGTTTTGGAAATCATTGAAAGCACTTAACACGTTATCAAACAATAATACAAGTCATGAAGTCAAGAAAATGCAACAAACAAGGAACACTCACATGCAAGCACGCGCGATATGCAATCGAGTAAATAATGCAAGAAAACAGTTCAAAGGTAACTTTGGAAACAGTTTAGGGTCACTCACCTCCACGGCTCAGGAACCAACCATCATATATCATTGTGTTGCTCAAATCCAAGTCTTAGACTACAAACTCAATGCAATCAAGTCCTTTCAAAGTTCGGACAGCACTTCCACTAAATTTGCTTACTTTTCCAGCCGTCAAGGCTTCATTATTTCCTCAGCCAGTCCCAAAGTCACACAAATAAGTTCATTCAATAACCGTTCAATAAGCTCCAAGTAGTACGAGTACAATTCAAGCTAGGGAAAAGTCCGGAAATGAAAGTTAAGTTCTAAACCACAAAAACAGTTTTTGACATCATTTTACGGTTTCGGTACCATTGGCACTAAAATTATCGGATGGAGGTCTAAGATACACCGTTTCGAAGCTAAGAGATAGGGCTACAATGTTGAAGAAGGCCACTCAGTCCAGTTTCGAGTGTAACCAGGTCAAAAATTCAATATATTACACCAGAACCGCAAAAACAGGTTCACAAACCGCATTCCGGTTCAAACATCATAAGTCAGGCTCCCGAGGTCCAAATCAAGTGATTCGAAAGCCATCCGAAAGCTAAGATACACGGATACAATTCATCAGAAGACCTCAAAAACCAATTCTGAAGTATTCCCAACCAAAATAACCAATTACAGATGCAATTATCAAATTCGGATAGAAACAGGGCAGCGGGGGTAATTTAGTCTTTTTACAAGCTACATTGCTCCGATTGATCTGAAATTTTGTAGGCATATCTAAAATATCATTCCCTACAACTTTCATGTTTTAACTGAAGGCCAATTCTTTCTGTAACTATGAGGTACTGTGCCGGGCAGAATGTAAACAATTGAAACCATAACTTTCCAAATTTCTTTCCAAAATAGAAATTTCTTGCAATTAACCACTTTTTCCACCTTCTGGCTTCATTCTAGATCATTGCCAATCATCATACAAAGTCACAGCATATGAATCATATTAAATCAGAAAAATCATCAATAATTATAAAACTTCACCAAATTCAACCAAAATCAAGATATAATCCACAAAATTCCCTCTTAGGCTACCACAAATCATTACTTTGACATTATCAAGACCAAAGGAAGCATTCCCTAGCTACTCACCTTGAAATGCAAGAAAAGGATCAACTTGGCACCTTAATCCTCCAAACAACTCCACTAATCACCTTAAACTAGCTTAGCAACTCACTTTTGATGAGAAATTTGGAATTTAACCGGTAGATTTGCAAGATTCAAGCTAGAAATGAAGGAAAATTGAAGAAACTCTCTCTCTCTTTCTCTCTTCCATGGCCGGCCAACAAGAAAGAAATAAGAAGAGATTTTTGGGTCAATTTTGTTATATGGTAAAAGTAAAGTTAAATATTCAAAGTCAAGAGTGAATTGGATGGTGACACTTGTCACCTTTAGGTTTAAAACCTATCTTTTTGTCTCTCTCATACCAATCCATAATTATCTCTTAACACCTTGTAGAAAAATATCACTTAGCACAAAACTCCAACAAGTTGTCAAAAATATATTGCATTTACAGCACTTGCGGGTCCCACGTCCATAATACACTTCAAAATTAACGTGGACTAATTTGGATCAAGAAAATGATTTGAAAACTATATTTCCTTATAAAAATGTATAGAAAATTAATATATTGAAGAAAACAAACTTATAGACAAGAAAGCAAAATAATGTCGAGAAAATATATAAAAATTTTCGGTTTCTCGCACTCATACTTTTCGAGGCATCACAATCTCCCCTCCTTCAAAGAATGTCGTCCTCGACATTCCATCTTGTACCAATCAAGTCAAGACATCCCGCAAGAATCACTCAAGCGTTCCAAGCAAACACTAAGAGTCAAATCAAACCCACAGTCCGGCATCCTAAACTTCAAGCCTAGGATATACTACAGAGATCTGAAGCCTAAGCTCTGATACCACCGGTGACAGCCCCACCTCCCCCTAGGGCGTACCCCAGGGTTCGGCGGACAGCCTGCCCAACTCTCGCCGGGACTCAGTCGTTCACTACATTTCTCAAACAGATTACAATATAAATCTCAAAAATTACATCAAATTCTCCAATAATTACATGTTATAAGCGAAGCGGAAACGATTCCCAACTATACATCAAATGATTCCAAATCCAAACTGTACAAGATATAAGCCATCCAGTCACGTGAATAAGTACTACAAGTCCTTCCTTCGCCTTGAGCCCTGTGGAGGGGAATAAATTAGTTTTGGGGTGAGTTAAAAGCTCAGCGAGCAACCGGTAAAATCAGTAATCAAATCGGTTTCACAATAGTTCATTTCAATGATGTCATAAATCAAACGATAAATCAAGAAACAATTACAACATTTACAAGAAACCATACATGAAAAGGATACGTTCGTTCGTTCATTCGTTCCTTCGTTCGTTCTCCTGTCATTCCCCTTTCCTTCATTTATTTGAAAATGCATTTTTCATTTATCAATAAAACCCTCGTTCGTTCGTTCATTCAACCTTTCCTGGACATTGACCAGGCTCCACCAACCTCCACCAACCTACAAGATAATACTCGAGTATACCAAACGTTCACCCAGGTCACCATATCGCCCGACCGAGTCCGCTTCTGGCTCGAGTCAATCGGTCACAAGGGGCAGTGGCCAGTTCAGCCAAAAGTCTTACATTCATGCACAAGTAACATTTCAATCGTTCCATCTTTGAAAATTTCACATTTATCGAGGTCGAGTGCGATAAAGTACGCACTCGCCTAGAAAACTCGTTTTGGAAATCATTGAAAGCACTTAACACGTTATCAAACAATAATACAAGTCATGAAGTCAAGAAAATGCAACAAACAAGGAACACTCACATGCAAGCACGCACGATATGCAATCGAGTAAATAATGCAAGAAAACAGTTCAAAGGTAACTTTGGAAACAGTTTAGGGTCACTCACCTCCACGGCTCAGGAACCAACCATCATATATCATTGTGTTGCTCAAATCCAAGTCTTAGACTACAAACTCAATGCAATCAAGTCCTTTCAAAGTTCGGACAGCACTTCCACTAAATTTGCTTACTTTTCCAGCCGTCAAGGCTTCATTATTTCCTCAGCCAGTCCCAAAGTCACACAAATAAGTTCATTCAATAACCGTTCAATAAGCTCCAAGTAGTACGAGTACAATTCAAGCTAGGGAAAAGTCCGGAAATGAAAGTTAAGTTCTAAACCACAAAAACAGTTTTTGACATCATTTTACGGTTTCGGCACCATTGGCACTAAAATTATCGGATGGAGGTCCAAGATACACCGTTTCGAAGCTAAGAGATAGGGCTACAATGTTGAAGAAGGCCACTCAGTCCAGTTTCGAGTGTAACCAGGTCAAAAATTCAATATACTACACCAGAACCGCAAAAACCGGTTCACAAACCGCATTCCGGTTCAAACATCATAAGTCAGGCTCCCGAGGTCCAAATCAAGTGATTCCAAAGCCATCCGAAAGCTAAGACATACGGATACAATTCATCAGAAGACCTTGACAACCAATTCTGAAGTATTCCCAACCAAAATAACCAATTACAGATGCAATTATCAAATTCGGATAGAAACAGGGCAGCAGGGGTAATTCAGTCTTTTTACAAGCTGCATTGCTCTGATTGACCTGAAATTTTGTAGGCATCTCTAAAATATCATTCCCTACAACTTTCATGTTTTAACTCAAGGCCAATTCGGTCTCTAGCTATGAGGTACTGTGCCGGGCAGAATGTAAACAATTGAAACCCTAACTTTCCAAATTTCTTTCCAAGATAGAAATTTCTTGCAATTAACCACTTTTTCCACCTTCTGGCTTCATTCTAGATCATTGCCAATCATCATACAAAGTCACAGCATATGAATCATATTAAATCAGAAAAATCATCAATAATTATAAAACTTCACCAAATTCAACCAAAATCAAGATATAATCCACAAAATTCCCTCTTAGGCTACCACAAATCATTACTTTGACATTATCAAGACCAAAGGAAGCATTCCCTAGCTACTCACCTTGAAATGCAAGAAAAGGATCAACTTGGCACCTTAATCCTCCAAACAACTCCACTAATCACCTTAAACTAGCTTAGCAACTGACTTTTGAGGAGAAATTTGGAAATTAACCGGTAGGTTTGCAAGATTCAAGCTAGAAATGAAGGAAAATTGAAGAAACTCTCTCTCTCTTTCTCTCCTCCATGGCCGGCCAACAAGAAAGAAATAAGAAGAGATTTTTGGGTCAATTTTGTTATATGGTAAAGGTAAAGTTAAATATTCAAAGTCAAGAGTGAATTGGATGGTGACACTTGTCACCTTTAGGTTTAAAACCTATCTTTTTGTCTCTCTCATACCAATCCATAATTATCTCTTAACACCTTGTAGAAAAATATCACTTAGCTCAAAACTCCAACAAGTTGTCAAAAATATATTGCATCTACCGCACTTGCGGGTCCCACGTCCATAATACACTTCAAAATTAACGTGGACTAACTTGGATCAAGAAAATGATTTGAAAACTATATTTCCTTATAAAAATGGATAGAAAATTAATATATTGAAGAAAACAAACTTATAGACAAAAAAGCAAAAAAAATTTTCGGTTTGTCGCACTCATACTTTTCGAGGCATCACAATCTCCCCTCCTTCAAAGAATGTCGTCCTCGACATTCCATCTTGTACCAATCAAGTCAAGACATCCCGCAAGAATCACTCAAGCGTTCCAAGCAAACACTAAGAGTCAAATCAAACCCACAGTCCGGCATCCTAAACTTCAAGCCTAGGATATACTACAGAGATCAGAAGCCTAAGCTCTGATACCACCTGTGACGGCCCCACCTCCCCCTAGGGCGTACCCCAGGGTTCGGCGGACAGCCTGCCCAGCTCTCGCCGGGACTCAGTCGTTCACTACATTCCTCAAACAGATTACAATATAAATCTCAAAAATTACATCAAATTCTCCAATAATTACATGTTATAAGCGAAGAGGAAACGATTCCCAACTATACATCAAATGATTCCAAATCCAAACTGTACAAGGTATAATCCATCCAGTCACGTGAATAAGTACTACAAGTCCTTCCTTCGCCTTGAGCCCTGTGGAGGAAATAAATTAGTTTTGAGGTGAGCTAAAAGCTCAGCGAGTAACCGGTAAAATCAGTAATCAAATCGGTTTCACAATAGTTCATTTCAATGATGTCATAAATCAAACGATAAGTCAAGAAACAATTACAAAATTTACAAGAAACCATACATGAAAAGGATACGTTCGTTCGTTCATTCGTTCCTTCGTTCGTTCTCCTGTCATTCCCCTTTCCTTCATTCATTTGAAAATGCATTTTTCATTTATCAATAAAACCCTCGTTCGTTCATTCAACCTTTCCTGGACATTGACCAGGCTCCACCAATCTCCACCAACCTACAAGATAATACTCGAGTATACCAAACGTTCACCCAGGTCACCATATCGCCCGACCGAGTCTGCTTCTGGCTCGAGTCGATCGGTCACAAGGGGCAGTGGCCAGTTCAGCCAAAAGGCTTACATTCATGCACAAGTAACATTTCAATCGGTCCATCTTTGAAAATTTCACATTTATCGAGGTTGAGTGCGATAAAGTACGCACTCGCCTAGAAAACTCGTTTTGGAAATCATTGAAAGCACTTAGCACGTTATCAAACAATAATACAGTCATGAAGTCAAGAAAATGCAACAAACAAGGAACACTCACATGCAAGCACGCATGATATGCAATCGAGTAAATAATGCAAGAAAACAGTTCAAAGGTAACTTTGGAAACAGTTTAGGGACACTCACCTCCACGGCTCAGGAACCAACCATCATATATCATTGTGTTGCTCAAATCCAAGTCTTAGACTACAAACTCAATGCAATCAAGTCCTTTCAAAGTTCGGACAGCACTTCCACTAAATTTGCTTACTTTTCCAGCCGTCAAGGCTTCATTATTTCCTCAGCCAGTCCCAAAGTCACACAAATAAGTTCATTCAATAACCGTTCAATAAGCTCCAAGTAGTACGAGTACAATTCAAGCTAGGGAAAAGTCCGGAAATGAAAGTTAAGTTCTAAACCACAAAAATAGTTTTTTGACGTCATTTTACGGTTTCGGCACCATTGGCACTAAAATTATCGGATGGAGGTCCAAGATACACCGTTTCGAAGCTAAGAGATAGGGCTACAATGTTGAAGAAGGCCACTCAGTCCAGTTTCGAGTGTAACCAGGTCAAAAATTCAATATACTACACCAGAACCGCAAAAACAGGTTCACAAACCGCATTCCGGTTCAAACATCATAAGTCAGGCTCCCGAGGTCCAAATCAAGTGATTCCAAAGCCATCTGAAAGCTAAGATACACGGATACAATTCATCAGTAGACCTCAAAAACCAATTCTGAAGTATTCCCAACCAAAATAACCAATTACAGATGCAATTATCAAATTCGGATAGAAACAGGGCAGCGGGGGTAATTCAGTCTTTTTACAAGCTACATTGCTCCGATTGATCTGAAATTTTGTAGACATATCTAAAATATCATTCCCTACAACTTTCATGTTTTAATTCAAGGCCAATTCGGTCTCTAACTATGAGGTACTGTGCCGGGCAGAATGTAAACAATTGAAACCCTAACTTTCCAAATTTCTTTCCAAAATAGAAATTTCTTGCAATTAACCACTTTTTCCACCTACTGGCTTCATTCTAGATCATTGCCAATCATCATACATAGCCACAACATATGAATCATATTAAATCAGAAAAATCATCAATAATTATAAAACTTCACCAAATTCAACCAAAATCAAGATATAATCCACAAAATTCCCTCTTAGGCTACCACAAATCATTACTTTGACATTATCAAGACCAAAGGAAGCATTCCCTAGCTACTCACCTTGAAATGCAAGAAAAGGATCAACTTGGCACCTTAATCCTCCAAACAACTCCACTAATCACCTTAAACTAGCTTAGCAACTGACTTTTGAGGAGAAATTTGGAATTTAACCGGTAGGTTTGCAAGATTCAAGCTAGAAATGAAGGAAAATTGAAGAAACTCTCTCTCTCTTTCTCTCCTCCATGGCCGGCTAACAAAAAAGAAATAAGAAGAGATTTTTGGGTCAATTTTGTTATATGGTAAAGGTAAAGTTAAATATTCAAAGTCAAGAGTGAATTGGATGGTGACACTTGTCACCTTTAGGTTTAAAACCTATCTTTTTGTCTCTCTCATACCAATCCATAATTATCTCTTAACACCTTGTAGAAAAATATCACTTAGCACAAAACTCCAACAAGTTGTCAAAAATATATTGCATTTACCGCACTTGCGGGTCCCACGTCCATAATACACTTCAAAATTAACGTGGACTAACTTGGATCAAGAAAATGATTTGAAAACAATATTTCCTTATAAAAATGTATAGAAAATTAATATATTGAAGAAAACAAACTTATAGACAAGAAAGCAAAATAATGTCGAGAAAATATATAAAAATTTTCGGTTTCTCGCACTCATACTTTTCGAGGCATCACAATCTCCCCTCCTTCAAAGAATGTCGTCCTCAACATTCCATCTTGTACCAATCAAGTCAAGACATCCCGCAAGAATCACTCAAGCGTTCCAAGCAAACACTAAGAGTCAAATAAAACCCACAGTCCGGCATCCTAAACTTCAAGCTTAGGATATACTACAGAGATCTGAAGCCTAAGCTCTGATACCACCTGTGACGGCCCCACCTCCCCCTAGGGCGTACCCCAGGGTTCGGCGGACAGCCTGCCCAGCTCTCGCCGGGACTCAGTCGTTCACTACATTTCTCAAACAGATTACAATATAAATCTCAAAAATTACATCAAATTCTCCAATAATTACATGTTATAAGCGAAGCGGAAACGATTCCCAACTATACATCAAATGATTCCAAATCCAAACTGTACAAGATATAAGCCATCCAGTCACGTGAATAAGTACTACAAGTCCTTCCTTCGCCTTGAGCCCTGTGGAGGGAATAAATTAGTTTTGGGGTGAGCTAAAAGCTCAGCGAGTAACCGGTAAAATCAGTAATCAAATCGGTTTCACAATAGTTCATTTCAATGATGTCATAAATCAAACGATAAGTCAATAAACAATTACAACATTTACAAGAAACCATACATGAAAAGGATACGTTCGTTCATTCATTCGTTCCTTCGTTCGTTCTCCTGTCATTCCCCTTTCCTTCATTCATTTGAAAATGCATTTTTCATTTATCAATAAAACCCTCGTTCGTTCGTTCGTTCATTCAACCTTTCCTGGACATTGACCAGGCTCCACCAACCTCCACCAACCTACAAGATAATACTCGAGTATACCAAACGTTCACCCAGGTCACCATATCGCCCGACCGAGTCCGCTTCTGGCTCGAGTCGATCGGTCACAAGGGGCAGTGGCCAGTTCAGCCAAAAGGCTTACATTCATGCACAAGTAACATTTCAATCGTTCCATCTTTTTAGAATTTCACATTTATCGAGGTCGAGTGCGATAAAGTACGCACTCACCTAGAAAACTCGTTTTGGAAATCATTGAAAGCACTTAACACGTTATCAAACAATAATACAAGTCATGAAGTCAAGAAAATGCAACAAACAAGGAACACTCACATGCAAGCACGCGCGATATGCAATCGAGTAAATAATGCAAGAAAACAGTTCAAAGGTAACTTTGGAAACAGTTTAGGGTCACTCACCTCCACGGCTCAGGAACCAACCATCATATATCATTGTGTTGCTCAAATCCAAGTCTTAGACTACAAACTCAATGCAATCAAGTCCTTTCAAAGTTCGGACAGCACTTCCACTAAATTTGCTTACTTTTCCAGCCGTCAAGGCTTCATTATTTCCTCAGCCAGTCCCAAAGTCACACAAATAAGTTCATTCAATAACCGTTCAATAAGCTCCAAGTAGTACGAGTACAATTCAAGCTAGGGAAAAGTCCGGAAATGAAAGTTAAGTTCTAAACCACAAAAACAGTTTTTGACATCATTTTACGGTTTCGGTACCATTGGCACTAAAATTATCGGATGGAGGTCTAAGATACACCGTTTCGAAGCTAAGAGATAGGGCTACAATGTTGAAGAAGGCCACTCAGTCCAGTTTCGAGTGTAACCAGGTCAAAAATTCAATATATTACACCAGAACCGCAAAAACAGGTTCACAAACCGCATTCCGGTTCAAACATCATAAGTCAGGCTCCCGAGGTCCAAATCAAGTGATTCGAAAGCCATCCGAAAGCTAAGATACACGGATACAATTCATCAGAAGACCTCAAAAACCAATTCTGAAGTATTCCCAACCAAAATAACCAATTACAGATGCAATTATCAAATTCGGATAGAAACAGGGCAGCGGGGGTAATTTAGTCTTTTTACAAGCTACATTGCTCCGATTGATCTGAAATTTTGTAGGCATATCTAAAATATCATTCCCTACAACTTTCATGTTTTAACTGAAGGCCAATTCTTTCTGTAACTATGAGGTACTGTGCCGGGCAGAATGTAAACAATTGAAACCATAACTTTCCAAATTTCTTTCCAAAATAGAAATTTCTTGCAATTAACCACTTTTTCCACCTTCTGGCTTCATTCTAGATCATTGCCAATCATCATACAAAGTCACAGCATATGAATCATATTAAATCAGAAAAATCATCAATAATTATAAAACTTCACCAAATTCAACCAAAATCAAGATATAATCCACAAAATTCCCTCTTAGGCTACCACAAATCATTACTTTGACATTATCAAGACCAAAGGAAGCATTCCCTAGCTACTCACCTTGAAATGCAAGAAAAGGATCAACTTGGCACCTTAATCCTCCAAACAACTCCACTAATCACCTTAAACTAGCTTAGCAACTCACTTTTGATGAGAAATTTGGAATTTAACCGGTAGATTTGCAAGATTCAAGCTAGAAATGAAGGAAAATTGAAGAAACTCTCTCTCTCTTTCTCTCTTCCATGGCCGGCCAACAAGAAAGAAATAAGAAGAGATTTTTGGGTCAATTTTGTTATATGGTAAAAGTAAAGTTAAATATTCAAAGTCAAGAGTGAATTGGATGGTGACACTTGTCACCTTTAGGTTTAAAACCTATCTTTTTGTCTCTCTCATACCAATCCATAATTATCTCTTAACACCTTGTAGAAAAATATCACTTAGCACAAAACTCCAACAAGTTGTCAAAAATATATTGCATTTACAGCACTTGCGGGTCCCACGTCCATAATACACTTCAAAATTAACGTGGACTAATTTGGATCAAGAAAATGATTTGAAAACTATATTTCCTTATAAAAATGTATAGAAAATTAATATATTGAAGAAAACAAACTTATAGACAAGAAAGCAAAATAATGTCGAGAAAATATATAAAAATTTTCGGTTTCTCGCACTCATACTTTTCGAGGCATCACAATCTCCCCTCCTTCAAAGAATGTCGTCCTCGACATTCCATCTTGTACCAATCAAGTCAAGACATCCCGCAAGAATCACTCAAGCGTTCCAAGCAAACACTAAGAGTCAAATCAAACCCACAGTCCGGCATCCTAAACTTCAAGCCTAGGATATACTACAGAGATCTGAAGCCTAAGCTCTGATACCACCGGTGACAGCCCCACCTCCCCCTAGGGCGTACCCCAGGGTTCGGCGGACAGCCTGCCCAACTCTCGCCGGGACTCAGTCGTTCACTACATTTCTCAAACAGATTACAATATAAATCTCAAAAATTACATCAAATTCTCCAATAATTACATGTTATAAGCGAAGCGGAAACGATTCCCAACTATACATCAAATGATTCCAAATCCAAACTGTACAAGATATAAGCCATCCAGTCACGTGAATAAGTACTACAAGTCCTTCCTTCGCCTTGAGCCCTGTGGAGGGGAATAAATTAGTTTTGGGGTGAGTTAAAAGCTCAGCGAGCAACCGGTAAAATCAGTAATCAAATCGGTTTCACAATAGTTCATTTCAATGATGTCATAAATCAAACGATAAATCAAGAAACAATTACAACATTTACAAGAAACCATACATGAAAAGGATACGTTCGTTCGTTCATTCGTTCCTTCGTTCGTTCTCCTGTCATTCCCCTTTCCTTCATTTATTTGAAAATGCATTTTTCATTTATCAATAAAACCCTCGTTCGTTCGTTCATTCAACCTTTCCTGGACATTGACCAGGCTCCACCAACCTCCACCAACCTACAAGATAATACTCGAGTATACCAAACGTTCACCCAGGTCACCATATCGCCCGACCGAGTCCGCTTCTGGCTCGAGTCAATCGGTCACAAGGGGCAGTGGCCAGTTCAGCCAAAAGACTTACATTCATGCACAAGTAACATTTCAATCGTTCCATCTTTGAAAATTTCACATTTATCGAGGTCGAGTGCGATAAAGTACGCACTCGCCTAGAAAACTCGTTTTGGAAATCATTGAAAGCACTTAACACGTTATCAAACAATAATACAAGTCATGAAGTCAAGAAAATGCAACAAACAAGGAACACTCACATGCAAGCACGCACGATATGCAATCGAGTAAATAATGCAAGAAAACAGTTCAAAGGTAACTTTGGAAACAGTTTAGGGTCACTCACCTCCACGGCTCAGGAACCAACCATCATATATCATTGTGTTGCTCAAATCCAAGTCTTAGACTACAAACTCAATGCAATCAAGTCCTTTCAAAGTTCGGACAGCACTTCCACTAAATTTGCTTACTTTTCCAGCCGTCAAGGCTTCATTATTTCCTCAGCCAGTCCCAAAGTCACACAAATAAGTTCATTCAATAACCGTTCAATAAGCTCCAAGTAGTACGAGTACAATTCAAGCTAGGGAAAAGTCCGGAAATGAAAGTTAAGTTCTAAACCACAAAAACAGTTTTTGACATCATTTTACGGTTTCGGCACCATTGGCACTAAAATTATCGGATGGAGGTCCAAGATACACCGTTTCGAAGCTAAGAGATAGGGCTACAATGTTGAAGAAGGCCACTCAGTCCAGTTTCGAGTGTAACCAGGTCAAAAATTCAATATACTACACCAGAACCGCAAAAACCGGTTCACAAACCGCATTCCGGTTCAAACATCATAAGTCAGGCTCCCGAGGTCCAAATCAAGTGATTCCAAAGCCATCCGAAAGCTAAGACATACGGATACAATTCATCAGAAGACCTTGACAACCAATTCTGAAGTATTCCCAACCAAAATAACCAATTACAGATGCAATTATCAAATTCGGATAGAAACAGGGCAGCAGGGGTAATTCAGTCTTTTTACAAGCTGCATTGCTCTGATTGACCTGAAATTTTGTAGGCATCTCTAAAATATCATTCCCTACAACTTTCATGTTTTAACTCAAGGCCAATTCGGTCTCTAGCTATGAGGTACTGTGCCGGGCAGAATGTAAACAATTGAAACCCTAACTTTCCAAATTTCTTTCCAAGATAGAAATTTCTTGCAATTAACCACTTTTTCCACCTTCTGGCTTCATTCTAGATCATTGCCAATCATCATACAAAGTCACAGCATATGAATCATATTAAATCAGAAAAATCATCAATAATTATAAAACTTCACCAAATTCAACCAAAATCAAGATATAATCCACAAAATTCCCTCTTAGGCTACCACAAATCATTACTTTGACATTATCAAGACCAAAGGAAGCATTCCCTAGCTACTCACCTTGAAATGCAAGAAAAGGATCAACTTGGCACCTTAATCCTCCAAACAACTCCACTAATCACCTTAAACTAGCTTAGCAACTGACTTTTGAGGAGAAATTTGGAAATTAACCGGTAGGTTTGCAAGATTCAAGCTAGAAATGAAGGAAAATTGAAGAAACTCTCTCTCTCTTTCTCTCCTCCATGGCCGGCCAACAAGAAAGAAATAAGAAGAGATTTTTGGGTCAATTTTGTTATATGGTAAAGGTAAAGTTAAATATTCAAAGTCAAGAGTGAATTGGATGGTGACACTTGTCACCTTTAGGTTTAAAACCTATCTTTTTGTCTCTCTCATACCAATCCATAATTATCTCTTAACACCTTGTAGAAAAATATCACTTAGCTCAAAACTCCAACAAGTTGTCAAAAATATATTGCATTTACAGCACTTGCGGGTCCCACGTCCATAATACACTTCAAAATTAACGTGGACTAACTTGGATCAAGAAAATGATTTGAAAACTATATTTCCTTATAAAAATGTGTAGAAAATTAATATATTGAAGAAAACAAACTTATAGACAAGAAAGCAAAATAATGTCGAGAAAATATATAAAAATTTTCGGTTTCTCGCACTCATACTTTTCGAGGCATCACAATCTCCCCTCCTTCAAAGAATGTCGTCCTCAACATTCCATCTTGTACCAATCAATTCAAGACATCCCCGCAAGAATCACTCAAGCGTTCCAAGCAAACACTAAGAGTCAAATAAAACCCACAGTCCGGCATCCTAAACTTCAAGCTTAGGATATACTACAGAGATCTGAAGCCTAAGCTCTGATACCACCTGTGACGGCCCCACCTCCCCTAGGGCGTACCCCAGGGTTCGGCGGACAGCCTGCCCAGCTCTCGCCGGGACTCAGTCGTTCACTACATTCCTCAAACAGATTACAATATAAATCTCAAAAATTATATCAAATTCTCCAATAATTACATGTTATAAGCGAAGCGGAAACGATTCCCAACTATACGTCAAATGATTCGAAATCCAAACTGTACAAGATATAAGCCATCCAGTCACGTGAATAAGTACTACAAGTCCTTCCTTCGCCTTGAGCCCTGTGGAGGGAATAAATTAGTTTTGGGGTGAGCTAAAAGCTCAGCGAGTAACCGGTAAAATCAGTAATCAAATCGGTTTCACAATAGTTCATTTCAATGATGTCATAAATCAAACGATAAGTCAAGAAACAATTACAACATTTACAAGAAACCATACATGAAAAGGATACGTTCGTTCGTTCATTCGTTCCTTCGTTCGTTCTCCTGTCATTCCCCTTTCCTTCATTCGTTTGAAAATGCATTTTTCATTTATCAATAAAACCCTCGTTCGTTCGTTCGTTCATTCAACCTTTCCTGGACATTGACCAGGCTCCACCAACCTCCACCAACCTACAAGATAATACTCGAGTATACCAAACGTTCACCCAGGTCACCATATCGCCCGACCGAGTCCACTTCTGGCTCGAGTCGATCGGTCACAAGGGGCAGTGGCCAGTTCAGCCAAAAGGCTTACATTCATGCACAAGTAACATTTCAATCGTTCCATCTTTGAAAATTTCACATTTATCGAGGTCAAGTGCGATAAAGTACGCACTCACCTAGAAAACTCGTTTTGGAAATCATTGAAAGCACTTAACACGTTATCAAACAATAATACAAGTCATGAAGTCAAGAAAATGCAACAAACAAGGAACACTCACATGCAAGCACACACGATATGCAATCGAGTAAATAATGCAAGAAAACAGTTCAAAGGCAACTTTGGAAACAGTTTAGGGTCACTTGTGAGAGCCCGTAAAACCCTAATATTTTTGCTAGGGTTATTTCCCCTTTTATTGCATAATTTTGCATTTTCTGGCTTAGAAATATTTTTTTGAGAGGATTTTATGAGCAGTTATAGTTTTAAGAGGATTTTTCTAGCATTGGAGAGATTTTTGAATATTAAGAGTAAATAGTGGACGTGGGACCCACTAGTGCGATAAGTTCGGAAAAATTCGGCCAATAAGGTTAAGTTTCGGATACTGTGTAAAATTTATCGGGTGTTAAGTGATAAGTAGTGTGTGTGAAGTGATTGATGTGAGAGAGAAAAGAATGATAAGATTGCATTTAATAGGGTGACACATGTCACTTTCTTATTGGATGCCTTTTATGAATCACTATTCACCTTTTGACATTTTTTTGACTTTTGACCCAACTAAGTAAATATCTCAAAATTCACCAAAAATCATCATTTTTCTTCTCTTGTTGGCCGGCTCTCCTTAGCTCAAGAAGGAAGGGAACTTCTCCATTTTGCAAGCTTCCACTTGGTCCAATCTACCACAAACCAAAGCCTAGAGTTGATTTCACTCCATAAAAACTTTCCTTCTAGTGTTAGTAAGTAGTTTGGTGAGATTTGTTTGAAGGCCTAAGGTGCTCCACATCTTCCTCTCTCTTGTTTCTTGGTAAGTGAAGCTTGAAACACCCTACTACCTTTAATGATAGTTATATGATGCTTAGAAGTGGCATGAGTGTGTGAAAATGTGATTTATTTCTTGATTTGAAGAGTTTTGGTGAAGTTTTTATTTTATTGGGATTTTTTCTGGTTTAATATGATCTTGATGTTGGGGGCTTGTATGATGAATTGTAATGGTTGGAAATGACTCTAGTGAGTGTGAATTGTGGTTAAATGCAATCAATTTTGGATTTGGTGTGAAATTTGAAAAGTTAGGGTTCTTGAACCCCAATTCTGTCCGGTTTTAGATCACTGGGTTAGAGGCCGAATTGGACTTTGCTCAAAACATGAAAGTTGTAGGTATTGATGTGTATAAGGTGCCTGTAAAATTTCATGGTATTTGGATGAATGTAGAATGAGTTATGACGAAATTACTGTAGCTGTTCTGCTTTGAGCAGAATGCGAAAACTGCGATAGTAATTGGCCATTTTGACTGGAATTGGTTTGGATTTTGGAGTTGGTGTCTTCTGATGAAATGTATCTGAGTGTCTTAGCTAACATATGCCTTTGGAATTTCGGCATTTGGACTTGTATGGACTGAGGTGTACCGATTACAGTTTTCTGTGTTTTGCAAACCTGTTTTAGGAATTCTGGGTTAGTATTTGGCATATTTGACCTAGTTGCGTTAAGAACTGGATTGAGTGACCTTCTACATTGTTGTAGCCCTGTTCCATAGCTTCGAAACGGTGGGTCTTACACCCCCAACCGATATTTGTAGTGAGAGTTGTACCATTACCGCATAATGAGTGTAAAACAGTTTTCTATTCGGGGCCAAGACTAAGGCCATTTTCTAATTTCTGGTTTGCTATTATGCTCATTTATGCATATGAAACCCTATTGGGGTTTTGTTTAGCATTGCTATATGACTCGTTATCGAGTCTCATTGCATTTGTTGCGTGATTCTAGGGCGTGACGGTAGCTCACGACGTCTTGGTGACCGCGGTGTATGAAACACCATTTTCTTACTTGGTGAGTATACTACTCACTTACTTGTTATAATGTGGCTTTGTGCTATGTGTATTTGATGCCTTGAAGGCTTATTTGGTTATTGGAAATGATTGAGGTGAGGGTGTACTTGATCGCCCTCACCCCTCGTGACTTTATTCGTGGCTATTGATTGTTTTACTGAAATACTGCACTGGATAAATGAAATACTGCATTCCATTCATGGAAACTGATTTGGTGTCGTTGGACGAGTATCCAATTGCTTTACTGCATTTATGAGCTCAACCCCGTATGGTAGTTAATTGGATCGAGCCGGCGAGGGCTTGGTCGTGAAAATTATCATGCCACGGGGACTGTACTGGGGAACCTTGTGGTAATGAGACCCTTGGTTCCGGTAAACTCGAGTATTACCAAAAGCTACTGAAATGGAGTGCGGGCCCGGTTGGGGTATGATAGGTGGAAGGAATGGGAGTAAAGTGTGGTCTACGGTTTGGTACTTTTAACATTGACGGAGGGTCAATGGGGTTGGATCAAGATTACAAGCGTGGAATTGGGCTCTTGAGAGCCGACCGTATCCTTTTACTGTTTTGCTTCATTGCTTATTTGTGCACTTTAAATGAAGGTTCATTCTTATATGACTTTGATTGCTTATTGGGTGGTATACCACTGGGCTTTGGCTCATTCCGTGTTATTTGTTTTCCTTACAGGGATATAATTGCTTTTGAAAATGGACTGGATAGTCAATTGCCATACTGAGCTTGTAAATGTCTTTTGTATAGCTCTTGAAGTGAAACCCTAATGTATAACGGGTTCATTTCCTTTTGATAGGCAAATCGAATGTGTACTCCTTAATGAATAGTTTTGGCATGCCATTATGGTTGTAAATGCTGATTTCCATTGTACATATATGCTTGGCTATGGTTTAGATAAATTTCGGCTTCGGTTTTCGTTTTATTTTATTTTATTTTATTTTGTGTTTTGACTTGTTTGCGCGCGATGTTATGTTCCGGAACGTTTTAGATTGACGTAAACCGTACCGTTAGTCCTGGCGAGAGCTGGGCAGGCAGTCCGCTAACCCCTTTGGTTCGCCTTAGGGGAAGGTGGGGCTGTCACATCACTCACCTCCACGGCTCAGGAACCAACCATCATATATCATTGTGTTGCTCAAATCCAAGTCTTAGACTACAAACTCAATGCAATCAAGTCCTTTCAAAGTTCGGACAGCACTTCCACTAAATTTGCTTACTTTTCCAGCCGTCAAGGCTTCATTATTTCCTCAGCCAGTCCCAAAGTCACACAAATAAGTTCATTCAATAACCGTTCAATAAGCTCCAAGTAGTACGAGTACAATTCAAGCTAGGGAAAAGTCCGGAAATGAAAGTTAAGTTCTAAACCACAAAAACAGTTTTTGACATCATTTTACGGTTTCGGCACCATTGGCACTAAAATTATCGGATGGAGGTCCAAGATACACCGTTTCGAAGCTAAGAGATAGGGCTACAATGTTGAAGAAGGCCACTCAGTCCAGTTTCGAGTGTAACCAGGTGAAAAATTCAATATACTACACCAGGACCGCAAAAACCGGTTCACAAACCGCATTCCGATTCAAACATCATAAGTCAGGCTCTCGAGGTCCAAATCAAGTGATTCCAAAGCCATCCGAAAGCTAAGACACACGGATACAATTCATCAGAAGACCTTGACAACCAATTCTGAAGTATTCCCAACCAAAATAACCAATTACAGATGCAATTATCAAATTCGGATAGAAACAGGGCAGCAGGGGTAATTCAGCCTTTTTACAAGCTACCTTGCTCCGATTGACCTGAAATTTTGTAGGCATCTCTAAAATATCATTCCCTACAACTTTCATGTTTTAACTCAAGGCCAATTCGGTCTCTAACTATGAGGTACTGTGCCGGGCAGAATGTAAACAATTGAAACCCTAACTTTCCAAATTTCTTTCCAAGATAGAAATTTCTTGCAATTAACCACTTTTTCCACCTTCTGGCTTCATTCTAGATCATTGCCAATCATCATACATAGCCACAGCATATGAATCATATTAAATCAGAAAAATCATCAATAATTATAAAACTTCACCAAATTCAACCAAAATCAAGATATAATCCACAAAATTCCCTCTTAGGCTACCACAAATCATTACTTTGACATTATCAAGACCAAAGGAAGCATTCCCTAGCTACTCACCTTGAAATGCAAGAAAAGGATCAACTTGGCACCTTAATCCTCCAAACAACTCCACTAATCACCTTAAACTAGCTTAGCAACTCACTTTTGATGAGAAATTTGGAATTTAACCGGTAGATTTGCAAGATTCAAGCTAGAAATGAAGGAAAATTGAAGAAACTCTCTCTCTCTTTCTCTCTTCCATGGCCGGCCAACAAGAAAGAAATAAGAAGAGATTTTTGGGTCAATTTTGTTATATGGTAAAAGTAAAGTTAAATATTCAAAGTCAAGAGTGAATTGGATGGTGACACTTGTCACCTTTAGGTTTAAAACCTATCTTTTTGTCTCTCTCATACCAATCCATAATTATCTCTTAACACCTTGTAGAAAAATATCACTTAGCACAAAACTCCAACAAGTTGTCAAAAATATATTGCATTTACAGCACTTGCGGGTCCCACGTCCATAATACACTTCAAAATTAACGTGGACTAATTTGGATCAAGAAAATGATTTGAAAACTATATTTCCTTATAAAAATGTATAGAAAATTAATATATTGAAGAAAACAAACTTATAGACAAGAAAGCAAAATAATGTCGAGAAAATATATAAAAATTTTCGATTTCTCGCACTCATACTTTTCGAGGCATCACAATCTCCCCTCCTTCAAAGAATGTCGTCCTCGACATTCCATCTTGTACCAATCAAGTCAAGACATCCCGCAAGAATCACTCAAGCGTTCCAAGCAAACACTAAGAGTCAAATCAAACCCACAGTCCGGCATCCTAAACTTCAAGCCTAGGATATACTACAGAGATCTGAAGCCTAAGCTCTGATACCACCGGTGACAGCCCCACCTCCCCCTAGGGCGTACCCCAGGGTTCGGCGGACAGCCTGCCCAACTCTCGCCGGGACTCAGTCGTTCACTACATTTCTCAAACAGATTACAATATAAATCTCAAAAATTACATCAAATTCTCCAATAATTACATGTTATAAGCGAAGCGGAAACGATTCCCAACTATACATCAAATGATTCCAAATCCAAACTGTACAAGATATAAGCCATCCAGTCACGTGAATAAGTACTACAAGTCCTTCCTTCGCCTTGAGCCCTGTGGAGGGGAATAAATTAGTTTTGGGGTAAGTTAAAAGCTCAGCGAGCAACCGGTAAAATCAGTAATCAAATCGGTTTCACAATAGTTCATTTCAATGATGTCATAAATCAAACGATAAATCAAGAAACAATTACAACATTTACAAGAAACCATACATGAAAAGGATACGTTCGTTCGTTCATTCGTTCCTTCGTTCGTTCTCCTGTCATTCCCCTTTCCTTTATTCATTTGAAAATGCATTTTTCATTTATCAATAAAACCCTCGTTCGTTCGTTCGTTCGTTCATTCAACCTTTCCTGGACATTGACCAGGCTCCACCAACCTCCACCAACCTACAAGATAATACTCGAGTATACCAAACGTTCACCCAGGTCACCATATCTCCCGACCGAGTCCGCTTCTGGCTCGAGTCAATCGGTCACAAGGGGCAGTGGCCAGTTCAGCCAAAAGGCTTACATTCATGCACAAGTAACATTTCAATCGTTCCATCTTTGAAAATTTCACATTTATCGAGGTCGAGTGCGATAAAGTACGCACTCGCCTAGAAAACTCGTTTTGGAAATCATTAAAAGCACTTAACACGTTATCAAACAATAATACAAGTCATGAAGTCAAGAAAATGCAACAAACAAGGAACACTCACATGCAAGCACGCACGATATGCAATCGAGTAAATAGTGCAAGAAAACAGTTCAAAGGTAACTTTGGAAACAGTTTAGGGTCACTCACCTCCACGGCTCAGGAACCAACCATCATATATCATTGTGTTGCTCAAATCCAAGTCTTAGACTACAAACTCAATGCAATCAAGTCCTTTCAAAGTTCGGACAGCACTTCCACTAAATTTGCTTACTTTTCCAGCCGTCAAGGCTTCATTATTTCCTCAGCCAGTCCCAAAGTCACACAAATAAGTTCATTCAATAACCGTTCAATAAGCTCCAAGTAGTACGAGTACAATTCAAGCTAGGGAAAAGTCCGGAAATGAAAGTTAAGTTCTAAACCACAAAAACAGTTTTTGACATCATTTTACGGTTTCGGCACCATTGGCACTAAAATTATCGGATGGAGGTCCAAGATACACCGTTTCGAAGCTAAGAGATAGGGCTACAATGTTGAAGAAGGCCACTCAGTCCAGTTTCGAGTGTAACCAGGTGAAAAATTCAATATACTACACCAGGACCGCAAAAACCGGTTCACAAACCGCATTCCGATTCAAACATCATAAGTCAGGCTCTCGAGGTCCAAATCAAGTGATTCCAAAGCCATCCGAAAGCTAAGACACACGGATACAATTCATCAGAAGACCTTGACAACCAATTCTGAAGTATTCCCAACCAAAATAACCAATTACAGATGCAATTATCAAATTCGGATAGAAACAGGGCAGCAGGGGTAATTCAGCCTTTTTACAAGCTACCTTGCTCCGATTGACCTGAAATTTTGTAGGCATCTCTAAAATATCATTCCCTACAACTTTCATGTTTTAACTCAAGGCCAATTCGGTCTCTAACTATGAGGTACTGTGCCGGGCAGAATGTAAACAATTGAAACCCTAACTTTCCAAATTTCTTTCCAAGATAGAAATTTCTTGCAATTAACCACTTTTTCCACCTTCTGGCTTCATTCTAGATCATTGCCAATCATCATACATAGCCACAGCATATGAATCATATTAAATCAGAAAAATCATCAATAATTATAAAACTTCACCAAATTCAACCAAAATCAAGATATAATCCACAAAATTCCCTCTTAGGCTACCACAAATCATTACTTTGACATTATCAAGACCAAAGGAAGCATTCCCTAGCTACTCACCTTGAAATGCAAGAAAAGGATCAACTTGGCACCTTAATCCTCCAAACAACTCCACTAATCACCTTAAACTAGCTTAGCAACTCACTTTTGATGAGAAATTTGGAATTTAACCGGTAGATTTGCAAGATTCAAGCTAGAAATGAAGGAAAATTGAAGAAACTCTCTCTCTCTTTCTCTCTTCCATGGCCGGCCAACAAGAAAGAAATAAGAAGAGATTTTTGGGTCAATTTTGTTATATGGTAAAAGTAAAGTTAAATATTCAAAGTCAAGAGTGAATTGGATGGTGACACTTGTCACCTTTAGGTTTAAAACCTATCTTTTTGTCTCTCTCATACCAATCCATAATTATCTCTTAACACCTTGTAGAAAAATATCACTTAGCACAAAACTCCAACAAGTTGTCAAAAATATATTGCATTTACAGCACTTGCGGGTCCCACGTCCATAATACACTTCAAAATTAACGTGGACTAATTTGGATCAAGAAAATGATTTGAAAACTATATTTCCTTATAAAAATGTATAGAAAATTAATATATTGAAGAAAACAAACTTATAGACAAGAAAGCAAAATAATGTCGAGAAAATATATAAAAATTTTCGATTTCTCGCACTCATACTTTTCGAGGCATCACAATCTCCCCTCCTTCAAAGAATGTCGTCCTCGACATTCCATCTTGTACCAATCAAGTCAAGACATCCCGCAAGAATCACTCAAGCGTTCCAAGCAAACACTAAGAGTCAAATCAAACCCACAGTCCGGCATCCTAAACTTCAAGCCTAGGATATACTACAGAGATCTGAAGCCTAAGCTCTGATACCACCGGTGACAGCCCCACCTCCCCCTAGGGCGTACCCCAGGGTTCGGCGGACAGCCTGCCCAACTCTCGCCGGGACTCAGTCGTTCACTACATTTCTCAAACAGATTACAATATAAATCTCAAAAATTACATCAAATTCTCCAATAATTACATGTTATAAGCGAAGCGGAAACGATTCCCAACTATACATCAAATGATTCCAAATCCAAACTGTACAAGATATAAGCCATCCAGTCACGTGAATAAGTACTACAAGTCCTTCCTTCGCCTTGAGCCCTGTGGAGGGGAATAAATTAGTTTTGGGGTAAGTTAAAAGCTCAGCGAGCAACCGGTAAAATCAGTAATCAAATCGGTTTCACAATAGTTCATTTCAATGATGTCATAAATCAAACGATAAATCAAGAAACAATTACAACATTTACAAGAAACCATACATGAAAAGGATACGTTCGTTCGTTCATTCGTTCCTTCGTTCGTTCTCCTGTCATTCCCCTTTCCTTTATTCATTTGAAAATGCATTTTTCATTTATCAATAAAACCCTCGTTCGTTCGTTCGTTCGTTCATTCAACCTTTCCTGGACATTGACCAGGCTCCACCAACCTCCACCAACCTACAAGATAATACTCGAGTATACCAAACGTTCACCCAGGTCACCATATCTCCCGACCGAGTCCGCTTCTGGCTCGAGTCAATCGGTCACAAGGGGCAGTGGCCAGTTCAGCCAAAAGGCTTACATTCATGCACAAGTAACATTTCAATCGTTCCATCTTTGAAAATTTCACATTTATCGAGGTCGAGTGCGATAAAGTACGCACTCGCCTAGAAAACTCGTTTTGGAAATCATTAAAAGCACTTAACACGTTATCAAACAATAATACAAGTCATGAAGTCAAGAAAATGCAACAAACAAGGAACACTCACATGCAAGCACGCACGATATGCAATCGAGTAAATAGTGCAAGAAAACAGTTCAAAGGTAACTTTGGAAACAGTTTAGGGTCACTCACCTCCACGGCTCAGGAACCAACCATCATATATCATTGTGTTGCTCAAATCCAAGTCTTAGACTACAAACTCAATGCAATCAAGTCCTTTCAAAGTTCGGACAGCACTTCCACTAAATTTGCTTACTTTTCCAGCCGTCAAGGCTTCATTATTTCCTCAGCCAGTCCCAAAGTCACACAAATAAGTTCATTCAATAACCGTTCAATAAGCTCCAAGTAGTACGAGTACAATTCAAGCTAGGGAAAAGTCCGGAAATGAAAGTTAAGTTCTAAACCACAAAAACAGTTTTTGACATCATTTTACGGTTTCGGCACCATTGGCACTAAAATTATCGGATGGAGGTCCAAGATACACCGTTTCGAAGCTAAGAGATAGGGCTACAATGTTGAAGAAGGCCACTCAGTCCAGTTTCGAGTGTAACCAGGTGAAAAATTCAATATACTACACCAGGACCGCAAAAACCGGTTCACAAACCGCATTCCGATTCAAACATCATAAGTCAGGCTCTCGAGGTCCAAATCAAGTGATTCCAAAGCCATCCGAAAGCTAAGACACACGGATACAATTCATCAGAAGACCTTGACAACCAATTCTGAAGTATTCCCAACCAAAATAACCAATTACAGATGCAATTATCAAATTCGGATAGAAACAGGGCAGCAGGGGTAATTCAGCCTTTTTACAAGCTACCTTGCTCCGATTGACCTGAAATTTTGTAGGCATCTCTAAAATATCATTCCCTACAACTTTCATGTTTTAACTCAAGGCCAATTCGGTCTCTAACTATGAGGTACTGTGCCGGGCAGAATGTAAACAATTGAAACCCTAACTTTCCAAATTTCTTTCCAAGATAGAAATTTCTTGCAATTAACCACTTTTTCCACCTTCTGGCTTCATTCTAGATCATTGCCAATCATCATACATAGCCACAGCATATGAATCATATTAAATCAGAAAAATCATCAATAATTATAAAACTTCACCAAATTCAACCAAAATCAAGATATAATCCACAAAATTCCCTCTTAGGCTACCACAAATCATTACTTTGACATTATCAAGACCAAAGGAAGCATTCCCTAGCTACTCACCTTGAAATGCAAGAAAAGGATCAATTTGGCACCTTAATCCTCCAAACAACTCCACTAATCACCTTAAACTAGCTTAGCAACTCACTTTTGATGAGAAATTTGGAATTTAACCGGTAGATTTGCAAGATTCAAGCTAGAAATGAAGGAAAATCGAAGAAACTCTCTCTCTCTCTTTCTCTCCTCCATGGCCGGCCAACAAGAAAGAAATAAGAAGAGATTTTTGGGTCAATTTTGTTATATGGTAAAGGTAAAGTTAAATATTCAAAGTCAAGAGTGAATTGGATGGTGACACTTGTCACCTTTAGGTTTAAAACCTATCTTTTTGTCTCTCTCATACCAATCCATAATTATCTCTTAACACCTTGTAGAAAAATATCACTTTGCACAAAACTCCAACAAGTTGTCAAAAATATATTGCATTTACAGCACTTGCGGCTCCCACGTCCATAATACACTTCAAAATTAACGTGGACTAACTTGGATCAAGAAAATGATTTGAAAACTATATTTCCTTATAAAAATGTATAGAAAATTAATATATTGAAGAAAACAAACTTATAGACAAGAAAGCAAAATAATATCGAGAAAATATATAAAAATTTTCGGTTTCTTGCACTCATACTTTTCGGGGCAACACAATCTCCCCTCCATCAAAGAATGTCGTCCTCGACATTCCATCTTGTACTAATCATGTCAAGACATCCCGCAAGAATCACTCAAGCGTTCCAAGCAAACATTAAGAGTCAAATCAAACCCACAGTCGGGCATCCTAAACTTCAAGCCTAGGATACACTACAGAGATCTGAAGCCTAAGCTCTGATACCACCTGTGACGGCCCCACCTCCCCCTAGGGCGTACCCTAGGGTTCGGCGGGCCGCCTGCCCAACTCTCGCCGGGACTCAGTTGTTCACTACATTCCTCAAACAGATTACAATATAAATCTCAAAAATTACATCAAATTCTCCAATAATTACATGTTATAAGCGAAGCGGAAACGATTCCCAACTATAAATCAAATGATTCCAAATCCAAACTGTACAAGATATAAGCCATCCAGTCACGTGAATAAGTACTACAAGTCCTTTCTTCGCCTAGAGCCCTGGGGAGGGGAATAAATTAGTTTTGGAGTGAGCTAAAAGCTCAGCGAGGAACCGGTAAAATCAGTAATCAAATCGGTTTCACAATAGTTCATTTCAATGATGTCATAAATCAAACGATAAATCAAGAAACAATTACAACATTTACAAGAAACCATACATGAAAAGGATACGTTCGTTCGTTCATTCGTTCCTTCGTTCGTTCTCCTGTCATTCCCCTTTCCTTTATTCATTTGAAAATGCATTTTTCATTTATCAATAAAACCCTCGTTCGTTCGTTCGTTCGTTCAACCTTTCCTGGACATTGACCAGGCTCCACCAACCTCCACCAACCTACAAGATAATACTCGAGTATACCAAACGTTCACCCAGGTCACCATATTGCCCGACCGAGTCCGCTTCTGGCTCGAGTCGATCGGTCACAAGGGGCAGTGGCCAGTTCAGCCAAAAGGCTTACATTCATGCACAAGTAACATTTCAATCGTTCCATCTTTGAAAATTTCACATTTATCGAGGTCGAGTGCGATAAAGTACGCACTCGCCTAGAAAACTCGTTTTGGAAATCATTGAAAGCACTTAACACGTTATCAAACAATAATACAAGTCATGAAGTCAAGAAAATGCAACAAACAAGGAACACTCACATGCAAGCACGCACGTTATGCAATCGAGTAAATAATGCAAGAAAACAGTTCAAAGGTAACTTTGGAAACAGTTTAGGGTCACTCACCTCCACGGCTCAGGAACCAACCATCATATATCATTGTGTTGCTCAAATCCAAGTCTTAGACTACAAACTCAATGCAATCAAGTCCTTTCAAAGTTCGGACAGCACTTCCACTAAATTTGCTTACTTTTCCACCCGTCAAGGCTTCATTATTTCCTCAGCCAGTCCCAAAGTCACACAAATAAGTTCATTCAATAACCGTTCAATAAGCTCCAAGTAGTACGAGTACAATTCAAGCTAGGGAAAAGTCCGGAAATGAAAGTTAAGTTCTAAACCACAAAAACAGTTTTTGACATCATTTTACGGTTTCGGCACCATTGGCACTAAAATTATCGGATGGAGGTCCAAGATACACCGTTTCGAAGCTAAGAGATAGGTCTACAATGTTGAAGAAGGCCACTCAGTCCAGTTTCGAGTGTAACCAGGTCAAAAATTCAATATACTACACCAGAACCGCAAAAACAGGTTCACAAACCGCATTCCGGTTCAAACATCATAAGTCAGGCTCCCGAGGTCCAAATCAAGTGATTCCAAAGCCATCCGAAAGCTAAGATACACGGATACAATTCATCAGAAGACCTCAACAACCAATTCTGAAGTATTCCCAACCAAAATAATCAATTACAGATGCAATTATCAAATTCGGATAGAAACAGGGCAGCAGGGGTAATTCATCTTTTTGCAAGCTACATTGCTCCGATTGACCAGAAATTTTGTAGGCATCTCTAAAATATCATTCCCTACAACTTTCATGTTTTAACTCAAGGCCAATTCGGTTTCTAACTATGAGGTACTGTGCCGGGCAGAATGTAAACAATTGAAACCCTAACTTTCCAAATTTCTTTCCAAGATAGAAATTTCTTGCAATTAACCACTTTTTCCACCTTCTGGCTTCATTCTAGATCATTGCCAATCATCATACATAGCCACAGCATATGAATCATATTAAATCAGAAAAATCATCAATAATTATAAAACTTTACCAAATTCAACCAAAATCAAGATATAATCCACAAAATTCCCTCTTAGGCTACCACAAATCATTACTTTGACATTATCAAGACCAAAGGAAGCATTCCCTAGCTACTCACCTTGAAATGCAAGAAAAGGATCAACTTGGCACCTTAATCCTCCAAACAACTCCACTAATCACCTTAAACTAGCTTAGCAACTCACTTTTGATGAGAAATTTGGAATTTAACCGGTAGATTTGCAAGATTCAAGCTAGAAATGAAGGAAAATTGAAGAAACTCTCTCTCTCTTTCTCTCCTCCATGGCCGGCCAACAAGAAAGAAATAAGAAGAGATTTTTGGGTCAATTTTGTTATATGGTAAAGGTAAAGTTAAATATTCAAAGTCAAGAGTGAATTGGATGGTGACACTTGTCACCTTTAGGTTTAAAACCTATCTTTTTGTCTCTCTCATATAAATCCATAATTATCTCTTAACACCTTGTAGAAAAATATCACTTAGCACAAAACTCCAACAAGTTGTCAAAAATATATTGCATTTACCGCACTTGCGGGTCCCACGTCCATAATACACTTCAAAATTAACGTGGACTAACTTGGATCAAGAAAATGATTTGAAAACTATATTTCCTTATAAAAATGTATAGAAAATTAATATATTGAAGAAAACAAACTTATAGACAAGAAAGCAAAATAATGTCGAGAAAATATATAAAAATTTTTGGTTTCTCGCACTCATACTTTTCGATGCATCACAATCTCCCCTCCTTCAAAGAATGTCGTCCTCGACATTCCATCTTGTACCAATCAAGTCAAGACATCCCGCAAGAATCGCTCAAGCGTTCCAAGCAAACACTAAGAGTCAAATCAAACCCACAGTCCGGCATCCTAAACTTCAAGCCTAGGATATACTACAGAGATCTGAAGCCTAAGCTCTGATACCACCTGTGACGGCCCCACCTCCCCCTAGGGCGTACCCCAGGGTTCGGCGGACAGCCTGCCCAGCTCTCGCCGGGACTCAGTCGTTCACTACATTCCTCAAACAGATTACAATATAAATCTCAAAAATTACATCAAATTCTCCAATAATTACATGTTATAAGCGAAGCGGAAACGATTCCCAACTATACATCAAATGATTCCAAATCCAAACTGTACAAGATATAAGCCATCCAGTCACGTGAATAAGTACTACAAGTCCTTTCTTCGCCTAGAGCCCTGGGGAGGGGAATAAATTAGTATTGGAGTGAGCTAAAAGCTCAGCGAGGAACCGGTAAAATCAGTAATCAAATCGGTTTCACAATAGTTCATTTCAATGATGTCATAAATCAAACGATAAGTCAAGAAACAATTACAACATTTACAAGAAACCATACATGAAAAGGATACGTTCGTTCGTTCATTCGTTCCTTCGTTCGTTCTCCTGTCATTCCCCTTTCCTTCATTCCTTTGAAAATGCATTTTTCATTTATCAATAAAACCCTCGTTCGTTTGTTCGTTCGTTCAACCTTTCCTGGACATTGACTAGGCTCCACCAACCTCCACCAACCTCCAAGATAATACTCTAGTATACCAAACGTTCACCCAGGTCACCATATTGCCCGACCGAGTCCGCTTCTGGCTCGAGTCGATCGGTCACAAGGGGCAGTGGCCAGTTCAGCCAAAAGGCTTACATTCATGCACAAGTAACATTTCAATCGTTCCATCTTTGAAAATTTCACATTTATCGAGGTCGAGTGCGATAAAGTACGCACTCGCCTAGAAAACTCGTTTTGGAAATCATTGAAAGCACTTAACACGTTTTCAAACAATAATACAAGTCATGAAGTCAAGAAAATGCAACAAACAAGGAACACTCACATGCAAGCACGCACGTTATGCAATCGAGTAAATAATGCAAGAAAACAGTTCAAAGGTAACTTTGGAAACAGTTTAGGGTCACTCACCTCCACGGCTCAGGAACCAACCATCATATATCATTGTGTTGCTCAAATCCAAGTCTTAGACTACAAACTCAATGCAATCAAGTCCTTTCAAAGTTCGGACAGCACTTCCACTAAATTTGCTTACTTTTCCAGCCGTCGAGGCTTCATTATTTCCTCAGCCAGTCCCAAAGTCACACAAATAAGTTCATTCAATAACCGTTCAATAAGCTCCAAGTAGTACGAGTACAATTCAAGCTAGGGAAAAGTCCGGAAATGAAAGTTAAGTTCTAAACCACAAAAATAGTTTTTGACATCATTTTACGGTTTCGGCACCATTTGCACTAAAATTATCGGATGGAGGTCCAAGATACACCGTTTCGAAGCTAAGAGATAGGGCTACAATGTTGAAGAAGGCCACTCAGTCCAGTTTCGAGTGTAACCAGGTCAAAAATTCAATAGACTACACCAGAACCGCAAAAACAGGTTCACAAACCGCATTCCGGTTCAGACGTCATAAGTCAGGCTCCCGAGGTCCAAATCAAGTGATTCCAAAGCCATCCGAAAGCTAAGATACACGGATACAATTCATCAGAAGACCTCAACAACCAATTCTGAAGTATTCCCAACCAAAATAATCAATTACAGATGCAATTATCAAATTCGGATAGAAACAGGGTAGCAGGGGTAATTCAGTCTTTTTACAAGCTACATTGCTCCGATTGACCAGATATTTTGTAGGCATCTCTAAAATATCATTCCCTACAACTTTCATGTTTTAACTCAAGGCCAATTCGGTTTCTAACTATGAGGTACTATGCCGGGCAGAATGTAAACAATTGAAACCCTAACTTTCCAAATTTCTTTCCAAGATAGAAATTTCTTGCAATTAACCACTTTTTCCACCTTCTGGCTTCATTCTAGATCATTGCCAATCATCATACATAGCCACAGCATATGAATCATATTAAATCAGAAAAATCATCAATAATTATAAAACTTTACCAAATTCAACCAAAATCAAGATATAATCCACAAAATTCCCTCTTAGGCTACCACAAATCATTACTTTGACATTATCAAGACCAAAGGAAGCATTCCCTAGCTACTCACCTTGAAATGCAAGGAAAGGATCAACTTGGCACCTTAATCCTCCAAACAACTCCACTAATCACCTTAAACTAGCTTAGCAACTCACTTTTGATGAGAAATTTGGAATTTAACCGGTAGATTTGCAAGATTCAAGCTAGAAATGAAGGAAAATTGAAGAAACTCTCTCTCTCTTTCTCTCCTCCATGGCCGGCCAACAAGAAAGAAATAAGAAGAGATTTTTGGGTCAATTTTGTTATATGGTAAAGGTAAAGTTAAATATTCAAAGTCAAGAGTGAATTGGATGGTGACACTTGTCACCTTTAGGTTTAAAACCTATCTTTTTGTCTCTCTCATATCAATCCATAATTATCTCTTAACACCTTGTAGAAAAATATCACTTAGCACAAAACTCCAACAAGTTGTCAAAAATATATTGCATTTACCGCACTTGCGGGTCCCACGTCCATAATATACTTCAAAATTAACGTGGACTAACTTGGATCAAGAAAATGATTTAAAAACTATATTTCCTTATAAAAATGTATAGAAAATTAATATATTGAAGAAAACAAACTTATAGACAAGAAAGCAAAATAATGTCGAGAAAATATATAAAAATTTTCGATTTCTCGCACTCATACTTTTCGAGGCATCACAATCTCCCCTCCTTCAAAGAATGTCGTCCTCGACATTCCATCTTGTACCAATCAAGTCAAGACATCCCGCAAGAATCATTCAAGCGTTCCAAGCAAACACTAAGAGTCAAATCAAACCCACAGTCCGGCATCCTAAACTTCAAGCCTAGGATATACTACAGAGATCTGAAGCCTAAGCTCTGATACCACCTGTGACGGCCCCACCTCCCCCTAGGGCGTACCCCAGGGTTCGGCGGACAGCCTGCCCAGCTCTCGCCGGGACTCAGTCGTTCACTACTGTCGCGCCCCATTTTTTGATAAATAAATAAAATGGTTTAAAAAAATGTATTTTGATTTAATTTATGATTGGAAAATGAATTGTGATTTAAAAGAAAAATGGGTCTAAATGGGGGTTTGAAAATGCGACGATTTGACCCAAAATTATAGTTTAAAAAGGGTTTTTGAAAAAATGGGAGTCGCCACTTGGTAATGAGTTAAGGTGTACCAAGTCACCTAAAAATGGATTTTTTAGGAAAAATGTTGTAAGAAACCCCTTTTAAACGACTCCTAGTCCACGTGAACCAAAAAAAAAGGTTCGGGAGTCCATTTGACGAAGGGGAAGGCAAGGATAAAAATCCAAGGCACCCCTTCGACCTAGCCAAGGCTAGTTGCGCGATTTAATCAAAGTTTTTCTTATTTTAACCAAAGAATTTATTACATTTGGATGCGCTACATGAATGCAAAAAGAAGGAAAAAATGCAAACCTAAATTCTAAAATGTCTCTTGTAAGGTTTTTGGTCCCAACCACATGAATTGTGGCGGCCAATAAAGGAAAACCTTATAGAGGTCGATTAATGCGAATGATGGCTAAAGTGCAAGTGTGCAAGTGTATAAAAAGGTGCACGTGTGAAATTGTATGAAAAATCCAAGTGTTTGTGTGCAAATGAATGAAGATAGGATTATAAATATATATGTGAAATTTGAGTTCTACTTGTGGAGTAAGATGAGTAAAACATAGTGAAAAATATGGATTGAGAAATGCGGGAAAAAGGGTGATTAAAAGAGCATGGAAGTGGGAAAAAAAGAAAATATGTCCCTAAGGGAATGCAACAAATTGGGTATGGGGATGACGCCTAATTCTTCGACTTTGGTTTTCCCTCGGATTAGAAGGCGAAACTAACGTGCTAAGGCTATCAAGTAGCCACACTCGCTCGTTTCCCTTATCGGAAGGGGATTTTCACGCAAATGAACCCTAACTAGCATGAGATGCAAGTCCTAAAGTGAAGGGGAAGGGGTTTGAGGAACATACCAAATGATAAACTGAGGAAAAATGCGTGATATGTGGTGATCATGCACTTCATGAAAAAGGGAAAAAAAACCTATTGGGTCTAGCATTGGACTAGCCCCTCCTATGAATTCCGACTAGCGTTGGACTAGTGGAAACGATAAAAGAAGCCACAACTAGCGTTGGACTAGTGTGGTGACGTACATTCATCCATTCCATTCATCCACACTATAAAAAGCGAGTAGACATGCGAATCACTTATAAACACGTAGCACATAACACTTAGCATGCTTGACTAGATGCAAGGGCCTAATAAAGCGATTAAACACTTAACACGTAGGCATGCAACCAAACTAATGAACCTATTACATTCACTAACTAAAACAAAAGGGGAAGGGGAAAATGGACCAAATTGCTCGCCAAAGCCCTATCTATTACAAGCCAAGAGGTGTACACATACCCCATTAAAAGAAAAACGTAATGAAAATGAAAGTAAACGACATAAATGAAAGGAATTAAGGAAAGGCTAGGAAAGCAAAGTAGACATGCAATTCTCTCTTAGCACGTTGGATCACATAGGAGAGACAAAAAAGGGATAAAAGAAGTTATACCTCCCTTGAGTTGACGCCTTAAATGGAGTAAAAAGGGCTTCAAAACAATAAAAAGGTCAAAGGACCACTTTATTTAAGAAAAATTAAAAGACATGTGCAAAACAAAGCTCACTTGATCATGAAGCCCCCAAAAGTCACGACTTAAGGGCAATTGATAAAGCATGGTAGTTAATTGAAGCAAAGCAAGCAATGAAATTGCAAAAACTAAAGCTGCCAAGGACCAAATTGAGGACATTATTCAATTGGTTGGGTCATAGTAGAATAAAGGGAGACTTGGGGGGTCAAAGTGCAATTTTAGAAAATTGTCTCATGCAATCCTCATGCAAAAGACGTGAGAAACACATTCTACAATAACAATTGCAGGCCTTCAGAGAATTTCTTTCCTTCTGCATTATACAACATTTCATTTCCAACTGAAACATCAACAAAACATTAACCTTTGAATTAACCAAGCTTAGAGTCCCACCTTTCCTTCAATCATAGTCAAAGACCACATTCTTATTGCAGGATTAAAACAGCAAAAATGGATGCTAGGAACAATTCAACAAAATAGAATGCAACAAAAGACTTCCCAACAGCAAAACAAAAGCGCAGCAAAGAATCTCTCGTTTCTTTATGATTTCTACAATACGCATGTTCTGACCCTTTGACATGCTTAACAAAACATCAACCAACCCACCTATTGTTTGTAAACAGGAAATCTGGAGCAAGATAAGTAAGTAATCAACGAGGGGATGAGGAAAACATTTCTGCAATGGAAGACAACCATGCTTGCTGCAATTTTCCATTCTAACTGAAATGCATTGATATGGAACAACTTCAAACCAAACCAAACTTAAGTGCTATGACTCCAGAACCATGTTGTTAACATCAACCAAATGTCATTGTCTACCCTCAGGAATCAAACGAAAAACTGGGTATGAAATCAGCAAAAGAAAATAAAATTGGAGCATTGAAGGTTTCAAACATCTACAAAACCAAGTCTACCTCTATTACCACAACAAAAGGCTTTGCCATGTTGTAGCCTACTGTGGCACCATACCTTGCTGATTTCAATTGCAGCAAGCGTATACACAGCATTAATAACATAGCAAACAGGCCCACAGGAGCAAACAATCCACACCAGAAATTCAGTTACCAAAGAAAATTCAGTTTTTGTCTAATCGTTGTAACAAACCAGACGCTTCGAGCTTGTTGCTTGCAGAAATCCCAGCCAAACAACGCTTGAAATCAAACAACCTGCTTACCCAATACCCTTCTCACTCTTCAACATAAAGCCTTTGAATTTAAGCACCAAGAAAAATCAGAATAAAAACAAGCAAAGCTAGAAATTTCCTGCGGCTTCACCATCCAACCAAACAGATTCATCATATATAACATACATACTCCAAATTCATAAATAGCCCACAGTAAGTTGCTAAAACCCAGGCATAGAAGAACAAATTTCAGGAGCTTGAAGAAACTGAAATATGAAAAAACGACTTACCGTGTTCCTTTTCTACGTGAAAGCCCTGCGATGATGAAGCTGTATATTTGGTGAAGTGGTGGCAGCTCCTCCGAGTGCGGCAGTTTGATGGCGGGTTTGGTGCGGTGGAGGCTCCTTTCGTTTGGCCTCCTTCATCCAGCGAGCACGAGACTTTGAGTAAATCTTGGAAGGTTTCCTGATGATGAACCCGTCCTTGACCAGCTTTCTTGTGTTTTGACGAAAATCAGTCATGGAGATTTTGTTTACTCCATTGGCTAGCCAGACCTTGCCTCTGCCGCACTGGAGGATGCCGGCGGCGAGTCTCTTCTGAAATTTCAGCGACACCATCCCTTCGTCCATCGGTCCATTTCCTCTTCCTCTGGTTTTTCCTTAAACCCAGAATTCATGCTCCTCCAGTGAAGGCTTGCTGCAATTTCTGGGTTGGCACATCAGTCGCGTGGCTGGCAAAGCTTTCGACAATAATGGTGCTGATGAGTGCTTGTCCGTGGTTTTCCTTCCTAGCCTGTAGACTCTATCTCTCTCTCTCCATTGTTCCGCAGTTTCCTTTAGCCGTTCACTGCCTTTTCTCTTTTAGCCCGTATGCTCTCCCCCGGAAAACTCAGTTCTTTCTCTCGGTTTTGTTTTCACAGCCGTCCACTGCCATCCTCCTGTTTTCCTTTCTTTTCGATCCTCTCCCCCCGATCCTCTCTTGCGGCTCTCCTTTCTTTTTCTATTTATATACCTGCCATCCAACCCTAAAACCCAGTCCTCTCTGTTATATTTGCAACCCAAGTGCTCGTCCGAGTCTTCCCTTTGCAAAGTTGCGGCAGCTTGCATGCCGCGGCTCAATTTCCCCTTTTTTTTTTTTTAAACAACTTAACAAAATATAGATAACTAATTAATAATAATAATAAAAAAACTAATGAAGAAAAAATTAAATACAATGAGCGGAAAATAGGTATAAAAGGATAAAAATGAAATGCTAATTTTCTTTTCTTTTTCTTTTCTCTTTTTTCTTTTTTTCATTTTCAATTTTTCAATTTTTTCCATTTTTTCCAAGAAAACATTGAATTTAAATCAAAACAATTAAAACATATTTTTTGAATGCTTTTTCTTTTCTTTTCGAGAAATTCTATGCTAAAAACTTAAAAATAATAATAATAACACGAAAAACTAAAAAACTAAAAACTAAAAAGGTGAATAAAACTAACAAACTGAAAACACTAAAATTTTGGTATCTACAGTTTGCCCCTCTTTGTCTGAGTTTTGAAAAAACTTGAGACAAAGAAGTAGACACCAAATACTTACCTGCATTATTTGGCTGCGAATGATTCCAACGATTGCTGCCCTTGAAACGAGGACTGACCTCTTTATCAAAATGTTGAGAAATGGGATTGACCCAAACAGAAATTTAAACGGGACTGACCCGAAAAGGAATTTAGACGGGACTGACCCGAACAGAATTTAAACGGGACTGACCCGAACAGAAATTTAAACGGGACTGACCCGAACAGAATAAAAATCAGATGAATTGAAGTGAGATGGATTGTTGGTGGGATTGACCCATGTTTATTGGTGATGCAAATGAAAGAAGTGAAATGAAGTGTTAATGGGACTGACCCATGTTTGTTAGTGATGCAAATGAAAGAAGTGAAATGAAGTGTTAATGGGACTGACCCATGTTTGTTAGTGATGCAAATGAAATGCTCCCTAGTGGGATCGACCCACGGCTAGTGACGATGAAATGCTCACTGGCGGGACTAACCTCACGCTCCAGTGGCTGTGAAAATGAAATGTCTTGACAATCGGACAGTGGGATCAAATCCGAGCCTGCCGTGATGAACTTGATTAGATTTTTTATTTTTTTATTTTTTATTTTTTGATTTTTGATTTTTTTTTTGATTTTTTGATTTTTGATTTTTTTTTTTTTTTTTGAGAAACTTTCCAAAGATAATTTGCCCCAGTATAATGAAATGGTCAGTGGGAATCGGTCAGTGGTATAAAAGCATGGTCAGCGGGATAAAACCCGGTTCTGACGAGGTTGGCGGGATGAAACCCGGTCCCAAAAGCTCATTGGTCAGCGGGATAAAACCCGGACCTGCCATTCACTTGGTCAGCGGGATTAGACCCGGCCGGTCCTGCCATTCACTGGTCAGCGGGATTAGACCCGGTCCTGCCATTCATTTGGTCAGCGGGATTAGACCCGGTCCTGCCATTCACTTGGTCAGCGGGATTAGACCCGGTCCTGCCATTCATTGGTCAGCGGGATAAAACCCGGTCCTGCCATTCACTTGGTCAGCGGGATTAGACCCGGTCCTGCCATTCATTGGTCAGCGGGATAAAACCCGGTCCTGCCATTCACTTGGTCAGCGGGATTAGACCCGGTCCTGCCATTCACTTGGTCAGCGGGATTAGACCCGGTCCTGCCAAGGTTGACGGGATAAAACCCAGCTCCAACGGGATGTAATCGGTCAGCGGAATAGAACCCAGTTCTGCCGATGTTGGCGGGATAGAACCCAGCTCCAACTGGATGTAATCGGTCAGCGGGATAGAACCCAGTTCTGCCGATGTTGGCGGGATAAAACCCAGCTCCAACGTGATATAATCGGTCAGCGGGATAGAACCCAGTTCTGCCGAGGTTGGCGGGATAAAACCCAGCTCCAACGTGATATAATCGGTCAGCGGGATAGAACCCAGTTCTGCCGATGTTGGCGGGATAAAACCCAGCTCCAACGTGATATAATCGGTCAGCGGGATAGAACCCAGTTCTGCCGAGGTTGGCGGGATAAAACCCAACTCCAACGTGATATTGTGAAGTTGGCGACACGAAGTCCAGGCCCAACGGGATCTTGTGAAGTTGGCGGCTCGAAATCCAGGCCCAACGGGATGTTGTGAACAAGAAATTCAATTTGATTTGTCAAGATGCAAGAAGTTAAACTTGAGTTTTTTGATTTTTGACCTTTTTGATGATGACTTTTTGATTTTTTGATTTTTTTTTCTGATTTTTTCCCTTTTGATTTTTTCCTTCCTTTCGGATTTTTCAAGAGAATTTGCCCCAGTGTCGGGTCCATTTTTCCCTCCGTCTTCTTGCTTTTCTTTGCAGTATCGGCCTTCCGCCTCACTGGATGCTTTTCGTCATTTTGAACCATGAATACCTGCACAGGGGGGCTTAACAAAGCATGACATGCACTCAAATTTCCATGAAAAAAGCAGTGTGATTGATTTGAAAAATGCATTATTTGATTCTTTGAACGAAATCCTCAATTGAACTACAAAAATATTTGCCCCTGTGTGGGCTTATTCTCACGAATTTTCATAACAAAAAATTTGCCCCAGTATGGGCCATTTAATTGCAAAAACTTGTTTGGATGACTCTCCAATTATTTGAACAAAGTAAGCAATTGCTTTTCCTAACATATCATGTGAGGAAAATTGAATGTCTTGCTTAAACTCATATAGCACATTTCATGATGAATTTCTCAAAATAATGCCAAATTACGAAAGATTTCTTCCCCACTTTAGCATCAATGCTTTGGGTGATGGGTCACTATTTCCAGTTGGCTCACCTTCCGGACCAATCAAGTGACTTTATTTCTGATTTTGAGGTGGCTAAGGAAAATGAGAGGTCAAGATTTGTCTGGTTCTTGTGCCCAAATTGTATGTAGTCCATTCAATATCGCATCTTAGTGAAAGCAAAGAGTTTGTCACCCTTATTTCTTAAGAAAACATAGTCAACGTATAAGCTTTATAGGTTTGCAACAACATGGGTAGAAGCGATAGCTAAACCTGTGAAAACTGGTTATACTCCCATGATCACAAATGATTGATGGATTTCTTACGAGCCTAATCCTCACTTTGGATTGTCATGAAGGAATAAGTCAACGATGGACTTTATTAGCTTGTAATTTGGCTTGAAAACGATAGTTAAAGAATAAAACTTTCAAGGACATTGCACCGAAGATCGCATTTTTCAAAATTGCCCCTATTTTGGACTCAAAGATCTCAGACTTTGTTTGCATTTTTCTCATTACTCACCAGGGACTTCAGCGTCGAATTTTTCTGCATTTACTCTTCTTGCTTTGCTTTTTGCCTCTTTTTCCTTTCCCTCAACCTGGTGGGTTTTCACATGGTGAGTAGCGTCAACCCCATCCCAAGCAATTCAGAAATACAGCTAAAATTTTCCGGCATCAGAAATTTTCTTGACAGGGCCATTGCAAAGAACAGAAGTCAGGACTTTCGGCTTTTGTAATGGGGTCAGGTGGGGTGTTTAGAAAAGTTAAGGCTTGAAGGCAGATTTCAAGAGTGGTTTGAAGAATCTGAGATCGCATTGTTACGCCAACCCTATTTTAGGGTTAAATTAGAGTTTGCCCCAGAGTTTGTGCTCAATTGAGGCTTTTTCTCTTTCATTTTCTTTCTTCTTTTGATTTTTCGGCCTTCTGCCGTTCTTTTGAACTTTCACAAAATTTGCCCCAGTTTACTTTTGAACTGAGGTTCTCTTTTCTTCTTTTGTCTTTTGATTTTGTGGCTTTTCACTTCTTGAAATTTTCCTTTTCAATTCAAACTTGCCCCCAGTGTGGGGTTTGCGATTCTCAAGGGTTGCCAAACGAAATAATTTATTCTGATGGCTCAAAAGGGATAACTAGGGATAGAATGTTTGATTGGAAAAGAAGAGGGCCTGACCTTTATTCCGTCCCTTACAATAACTCTGAAAGGAAACTTTCGTTAATGTGAAATTTTTTTTTGCATGTATCTGAATTAACTGATTGAGGAAGACCCTTGTTCATCCATATTTGTGAAACATAGGCGGTCCGTGCGGACAAATCTCTTCCTTTTCTTTTTTTTCTTTTCAAAATTGGACCCAAGTGGAATCAAATTTTTCAATTTGCGATTCCCTCCTTATTCTAGCATTTTTGCTTTGCCCTTTTTCTTCTTTTCTTTTTCAAAAGTCCCCAATCTCCTTCCCCAAAGTGGGGTGCGATCATATGCGCACTCGAAAAGAACCACCAATTTTTTAGCTCAAATGAGGATGCAAGGGATGATCAGTGTTTAGGTGGTAGAAATGATGGCCAAAGCATCATTCTTACACCTCATGACAACCAAAGTAACGAGATGGTCATTTAAAATCCATTCCCCTTTTTGATATTTGAAAATTTTCCAATGACGGGTAGTGATCATTAGGGATCTTATTTGAAACGAAATTATTCTTTCAAAGGCTCAAATGGGAGAGCAAATGATAAAAATCTGTATAGATAGAGAAACGAACACTTGAAGTATCATTCCAAATTTTCAAAACAAATAAGAATAATGCATCTTTTTGCTTTCACTGAGATGTGGACTGAATCTAATTAGACACAGTGGACACTTTTCAAGCAAAGGTTGCCCCAATTTGCAAATTATCAATCAATGTGACTGATTTTATTTTGGGGTTGAATGAAATGGGCAAAATATGAATTGTACAGTGAAATGTACATTGAAGGAGAAAAGGTATCTCATGGGGCCTTTTGAGTGACCTTTTCAATTTTGATCACTCTTATTGTGTGGTTCGGATCACCAATCTAGTGTACACAAGAATTTTAAAAAAAAACATACACTTGCGAATTTTCAGGCTGGAGTATTATTTCTTAAAATTCACCATGAAATCTCTTAATGAGCTCAATAAAGAATGAAATGTACACGAGTATTATACAAGACAAATAATTGTCTGAACAAAAGCTTCATTATTGCCAATGTTTGAAAAATTTAAAGAGCAATACATATGAAAAACATTCTAAGGAACTCCTTTACACATGTATACACACTTTTCCCTCTTAAAAGCCCCCTTCTCCCTTTGAGCAATGAAATCTCTTAAATGTTTTACACAAGCGTTTTCAGATGAAATTTCAAATTCACATTGCAGGGCCTGCCCAAGAATCATGTAATTTTTAAACTTTATCAGATCAGAATTGTTTTCACACTTTATTTCATGTTTTCACGTTTTATGAAATTTTTATGAATGCAGGGGAGGGGAAAAGCAAAAGAAAAATACCCAGAGTTAGTAATCAAGACTATAAAATCGGTATGCATGCCCTATGGGGGAGCCCTTTTTGTGCCAAGGGTAGGCCTAGCATGAAAATGCAATCCTCCAGAGCAGGCACTATACAATACCTGATGGATCCAATCGGCTTATGGAATGAAAAATAATTTGAAAAATTTGGCCCATTGGAATGAGAAGAGACATTTGTCAAAATGAGGACCTCGTCCGAAGGGATTGATCACTTTTGATCGATACAAGAACTTGCAAGAACGCATGGGTTTGACCTTGACGAACTTCCTATCGAAGAGATTGGAATTCGTTTTGACAACTTTTCTCAGTGAAGCACAGGTCAAAACTCCAACTGATCAAATGGCTGGATGCAATGGATGTTTTTCTCAAAATCGATTAGGTTTTCCATTTTGAAATTCGACATTGAAATCCTAATTGGTCAAATGAAATTGACAATTTATTAAAAATCGACCGGACTACCCTAAAAAGGGAAACAGGTCAAATGAATTGAATGAAATTTAATTTATCCAAAATTAATCAGATCACCCTAAAAGGGTAAATTGATCAAATAGATTGAACGAAACTTGATTTATTCAAAATCGGCTCGGTTGCCCTAAAAAATGGATAAATTGGCCAAATGAATGAAATTGAATTAGTGATTTATTCAAAATCGGCCGAATGACCCTAAAAAGGGTAAATTGGTCAGATGAATTGACGATTTATTCAAAATCGACCGGATGACCCTAAAAAGGGTAAATTGGTCAAACAAATTGAATGGAAATTTGACAATTTATTCAAAAATCAACCAAATCACCCAAAAAGGGTAAATTAGTTAAATGAATTGATTGAAATTGATGATTTATTCAAAAATCGACCAAATCACCCAAAAAGGGTAAATTGGTCAAATGATCCTAAAAAGGGTAATTTGGTCAAATGATTTGATGATTTATTCAAAATCGACCGGATGACCCTAAAAAGGGTAAATTGGTCAAACAAATTGAATGGAAATTTGACAATTTATTCAAAAATCAACCAAATCACCCAAAAAGGGTAAATTAGTTAAATGAATTGATTGAAATTGATGATTTATTCAAAAATCGACCAAATCACCCAAAAAGGGTAAATTGGTCAAATGACCCTAAAAAGGGTAATTTGGTCAAATGAATTGATGATTTATTCAAAATCGACCGGATGACCCTAAAAAGGTAAATTGGTCAAATGACCCTAAAAAGGGTAAATTGGTCAAAAGATGGTTTATTGAAAATTGATTAAAAATGGATCGATTGAATCGGCCGGCCATTGGTGGTTTCAAAAAATTAGTCTATGAGCCTTCTAAAATCACGATTTGGCCTCAATTTATTCATCGTCTCAACAAGAGGAATCATTTGTGAATTTTTTCAAATTAATGTCCTTCACGCAAGGGATTTTTACCAATTTTGATAAAATGGCCAAAAAGTGATTATTAGACGCTCATATTCCAAAAATCGCTCTTATGAAGACGATCGGATCCTACCTTACCTTGTGCACTCCCCCTTTGGATGGCACAGAATGTAAACGTGCAAGTCTCTTTGGATTAAGTATCCGAGACACAAGGTGGTTTATTCCTGATACGGGATCCCCTAAATGGCATTCCCTTTCTAGGGTTATGCATGATGCCATTTATTAAAGCAGTAAAATATGCAATTTGAAATGAAACATGACCTAAGGGACCCTTTATTTGCCAGGGTAAGCCTAAAATGATATGACATTATTAATTTATGAATGAAATATACCACAACTTCTTAAACGTGCAATATCCTATCTACACGGGTAGGCTTCTAAAAGAAGGTCATGCCAGACCTCTTATTTGCTAGGAGTTTGTGAATGCAATGGGGACACAAAACCAAGAAAAGTTAGTTCAGGGAGATAAATACACATAACACATTGTAGCAACGAAATCAATACAAAGCAATAAAAGGGAAAGAGGGGTTGGATCCCTCCCCTCGTGAATCGTGTCCCTAATAGGGTAAGGTCGACTCTACCCTAGGCAATTCTAATATGTATGCATGAGGTTGGGGTTCGCTAATGCATCTAGACTCGATAAGCTCAGGTCCCCGAGCCTTCAGACTTAGAAACCAAGGGTCATCAATCCCAAGGTTCTTTGTCGGTGGCTCGAGCGATTCCCCAAACACCGCTACGCACACGTCGTGTCACGGCCGCGTGTTTGAGTGAATCTATAAAAAATCCTCAATCTTCGACTAAAAGCTAAAGGCTATTAACCCAAAGCTTAAAGCGGAAGATTAAGTGACCCCTCGGATCGTGCTACGCACACGTCGTGTCACGATCACACGTCCAAGTGGGTCGCCTAAAATCCTAATAGGGTGGAGTGGCGTGACAAGCCACTAAAGAAAAAATAAATGAGGGGTGAAAAATTAAAGCGTATGCACGTATGCTAGTGCTCGTTTGGAGGGGAGGGATCAAGAACCAACGCGAGGCTCTAGGGTGATGTCCCCCACCCAAATGCAATGCAAGCGCGAGATAAACAAGTAAATATACATCCAATCAACCAATCATACATTCACGAGCGAGGGAGTAGTTGGATACGCGTGAAATGCAAAAAATCCTAAAAAAGGAAAAAATGCAACCCTAAAACACCCAAATGTGATATATGAAAAGGTTAAAAGAAGAAAAAGGTTGATTAAATCAAATTTGCTCGGATTCTCGAATGTCCCCAGTGGAGTCGGCAACTGTCGCGCCCCATTTTTTGATAAATAAATAAAATGGTTTAAAAAAATGTATTTTGATTTAATTTATGATTGGAAAATGAATTGTGATTTAAAAGAAAAATGGGTCTAAATGGGGGTTTGAAAATGCGACGATTTGACCCAAAATTATAGTTTAAAAAGGGTTTTTGAAAAAATGGGAGTCGCCACTTGGTAATGAGTTAAGGTGTACCAAGTCACCTAAAAATGGATTTTTTAGGAAAAATGTTGTAAGAAACCCCTTTTAAACGACTCCTAGTCCACGTGAACCAAAAAAAAAGGTTCGGGAGTCCATTTGACGAAGGGGAAGGCAAGGATAAAAATCCAAGGCACCCCTTCGACCTAGCCAAGGCTAGTTGCGCGATTTAATCAAAGTTTTTCTTATTTTAACCAAAGAATTTATTACATTTGGATGCGCTACATGAATGCAAAAAGAAGGAAAAAATGCAAACCTAAATTCTAAAATGTCTCTTGTAAGGTTTTTGGTCCCAACCACATGAATTGTGGCGGCCAATAAAGGAAAACCTTATAGAGGTCGATTAATGCGAATGATGGCTAAAGTGCAAGTGTGCAAGTGTATAAAAAGGTGCACGTGTGAAATTGTATGAAAAATCCAAGTGTTTGTGTGCAAATGAATGAAGATAGGATTATAAATATATATGTGAAATTTGAGTTCTACTTGTGGAGTAAGATGAGTAAAACATAGTGAAAAATATGGATTGAGAAATGCGGGAAAAAGGGTGATTAAAAGAGCATGGAAGTGGGAAAAAAAGAAAATATGTCCCTAAGGGAATGCAACAAATTGGGTATGGGGATGACGCCTAATTCTTCGACTTTGGTTTTCCCTCGGATTAGAAGGCGAAACTAGCGTGCTAAGGCTATCAAGTAGCCACACTCGCTCGTTTCCCTTATCGGAAGGGGATTTTCACGCAAATGAACCCTAACTAGCATGAGATGCAAGTCCTAAAGTGAAGGGGAAGGGGTTTGAGGAACATACCAAATGATAAACTGAGGAAAAATGCGTGATATGTGGTGATCATGCACTTCATGAAAAAGGGAAAAAAAACCTATTGGGTCTAGCATTGGACTAGCCCCTCCTATGAATTCCGACTAGCGTTGGACTAGTGGAAACGATAAAAGAAGCCACAACTAGCGTTGGACTAGTGTGGTGACGTACATTCATCCATTCCATTCATCCACACTATAAAAAGCGAGTAGACATGCGAATCACTTATAAACACGTAGCACATAACACTTAGCATGCTTGACTAGATGCAAGGGCCTAATAAAGCGATTAAACACTTAACACGTAGGCATGCAACCAAACTAATGAACCTATTACATTCACTAACTAAAACAAAAGGGGAAGGGGAAAATGGACCAAATTGCTCGCCAAAGCCCTACCTATTACAAGCCAAGAGGTGTACACATACCCCATTAAAAGAAAAACGTAAAGAAAATGAAAGTAAATGACATAAATGAAAGGAATTAAGGAAAGGCTAGGAAAGCAAAGTAGACATGCAATTCTCTCTTAGCACGTTGGATCACATAGGAGAGACAAAAAAGGGATAAAAGAAGTTATACCTCCCTTGAGTTGACGCCTTAAATGGAGTAAAAAGGGCTTCAAAACAATAAAAAGGTCAAAGGACCACTTTATTTAAGAAAAATTAAAAGACATGTGCAAAACAAAGCTCACTTGATCATGAAGCCCCCAAAAGTCACGACTTAAGGGCAATTGATAAAGCATGGTAGTTAATTGAAGCAAAGCAAGCAATGAAATTGCAAAAACTAAAGCTGCCAAGGACCAAATTGAGGACATTATTCAATTGGTTGGGTCATAGTAGAATAAAGGGAGACTTGGGGGGTCAAAGTGCAATTTTAGAAAATTGTCTCATGCAATCCTCATGCAAAAGACGTGAGAAACACATTCTACAATAACAATTGCAGGCCTTCAGAGAATTTCTTTCCTTCTGCATTATACAACATTTCATTTCCAACTGAAACATCAACAAAACATTAACCTTTGAATTAACCAAGCTTAGAGTCCCACCTTTCCTTCAATCATAGTCAAAGACCACATTCTTATTGCAGGATTAAAACAGCAAAAATGGATGCTAGGAACAATTCAACAAAATAGAATGCAACAAAAGACTTCCCAACAGCAAAACAAAAGCGCAGCAAAGAATCTCTCGTTTCTTTATGATTTCTACAATACGCATGTTCTGACCCTTTGACATGCTTAACAAAACATCAACCAACCCACCTATTGTTTGTAAACAGGAAATCTGGAGCAAGATAAGTAAGTAATCAACGAGGGGATGAGGAAAACATTTCTGCAATGGAAGACAACCATGCTTGCTGCAATTTTCCATTCTAACTGAAATGCATTGATATGGAACAACTTCAAACCAAACCAAACTTAAGTGCTATGACTCCAGAACCATGTTGTTAACATCAACCAAATGTCATTGTCTACCCTCAGGAATCAAACGAAAAACTGGGTATGAAATCAGCAAAAGAAAATAAAATTGGAGCATTGAAGGTTTCAAACATCTACAAAACCAAGTCTACCTCTATTACCACAACAAAAGGCTTTGCCATGTTGTAGCCTACTGTGGCACCATACCTTGCTGATTTCAATTGCAGCAAGCGTATACACAGCATTAATAACATAGCAAACAGGCCCACAGGAGCAAACAATCCACACCAGAAATTCAGTTACCAAAGAAAATTCAGTTTTTGTCTAATCGTTGTAACAAACCAGACGCTTCGAGCTTGTTGCTTGCACAAATCCCAGCCAAACAACGCTTGAAATCAAACAACCTGCTTACCCAATACCCTTCTCACTCTTCAACATAAAGCCTTTGAATTTAAGCACCAAGAAAAATCAGAATAAAAACAAGCAAAGCTAGAAATTTCCTGCGGCTTCACCATCCAACCAAACAGATTCATCATATATAACATACATACTCCAAATTCATAAATAGCCCACAGTAAGTTGCTAAAACCCAGGCATAGAAGAACAAATTTCAGGAGCTTGAAGAAACTGAAATATGAAAAAACGACTTACCGTGTTCCTTTTCTACGTGAAAGCCCTGCGATGATGAAGCTGTATATTTGGTGAAGTGGTGGCAGCTCCTCCGAGTGCGGCAGTTTGATGGCGGGTTTGGTGCGGTGGAGGCTCCTTTCGTTTGGCCTCCTTCATCCAGCGAGCACGAGACTTTGAGTAAATCTTGGAAGGTTTCCTGATGATGAACCCGTCCTTGACCAGCTTTCTTGTGTTTTGACGAAAATCAGTCATGGAGATTTTGTTTACTCCATTGGCTAGCCAGACCTTGCCTCTGCCGCACTGGAGGATGCCGGCGGCGAGTCTCTTCTAAAATTTCAGCGACACCATCCCTTCGTCCATCGGTCCATTTCCTCTTCCTCTGGTTTTTCCTTAAACCCAGATTTCATGCTCCTCCAGTGAAGGCTTGCTGCAATTTCTGGGTTGGCACATCAGTCGCGTGGCTGGCAAAGCTTTCGACAATAATGGTGCTGATGAGTGCTTGTCCGTGGTTTTCCTTCCTAGCCTGTAGACTCTATCTCTCTCTCTCCATTGTTCCGCAGTTTCCTTTAGCCGTTCACTGCCTTTTCTCTTTTAGCCCGTATGCTCTCCCCTGGAAAACTCAGTTCTTTCTCTCGGTTTTGTTTTCACAGCCGTCCACTGCCATCCTCCTGTTTTCCTTTCTTTTCGATCCTCTCCCCCCGATCCTCTCTTGCGGCTCTCCTTTCTTTTTCTATTTATATACCTGCCATCCAACCCTAAAACCCAGTCCTCTCTGTTATATTTGCAACCCAAGTGCTCGTCCGAGTCTTCCCTTTGCAAAGTTGCGGCAGCTTGCATGCCGCGGCTCAATTTCCCTTTTTTTTTTTTTTAAACAACTTAACAAAATATAGATAACTAATTAATAATAATAATAAAAAAACTAATGAAGAAAAAATTAAATACAATGAGCGGAAAATAGGTATAAAAGGATAAAAATGAAATGCTAATTTTCTTTTCTTTTTCTTTTCTCTTTTTTCTTTTTTTCATTTTCAATTTTTCAATTTTTTCCATTTTTTCCAAGAAAACATTGAATTTAAATCAAAACAATTAAAACATATTTTTTGAATGCTTTTTCTTTTCTTTTCGAGAAATTCTATGCTAAAAACTTAAAAATAATAATAATAACACGAAAAACTAAAAAACTAAAAACTAAAAAGGTGAATAAAACTAACAAACTGAAAACACTAAAATTTTGGTATCTACAGTTTGCCCCTCTTTGTCTGAGTTTTGAAAAAACTTGAGACAAAGAAGTAGACACCAAATACTTACCTGCATTATTTGGCTGCGAATGATTCCAACGATTGCTGCCCTTGAAACGAGGACTGACCTCTTTATCAAAATGTTGAGAAATGGGATTGACCCAAACAGAAATTTAAACGGGACTGACCCGAAAAGGAATTTAGACGGGACTGACCCGAACAGAATTTAAACGGGACTGACCCGAACAGAAATTTAAACGGGACTGACCCGAACAGAATAAAAATCAGATGAATTGAAGTGAGATGGATTGTTGGTGGGATTGACCCATGTTTATTGGTGATGCAAATGAAAGAAGTGAAATGAAGTGTTAATGGGACTGACCCATGTTTGTTAGTGATGCAAATGAAAGAAGTGAAATGAAGTGTTAATGGGACTGACCCATGTTTGTTAGTGATGCAAATGAAATGCTCCCTAGTGGGACCGACCCACGGCTAGTGACGATGAAATGCTCACTGGCGGGACTAACCTCACGCTCCAGTGGCTGTGAAAATGAAATGTCTTGACAATCGGACAGTGGGATCAAATCCGAGCCTGCCGTGATGAACTTGATTAGATTTTTTATTTTTTATTTTTTTATTTTTTATTTTTTGATTTTTGATTTTTTTTTTGATTTTTTGATTTTTGATTTTTTTTTTTTTTTTTGAGAAACTTTCCAAAGATAATTTGCCCCAGTATAATGAAATGGTCAGTGGGAATCGGTCAGTGGTATAAAAGCATGGTCAGCGGGATAAAACCCGGTTCTGACGAGGTTGGCGGGATGAAACCCGGTCCCAAAAGCTCATTGGTCAGCGGGATAAAACCCGGACCTGCCATTCACTTGGTCAGCGGGATTAGACCCGGCCGGTCCTGCCATTCACTGGTCAGCGGGATTAGACCCGGTCCTGCCATTCATTTGGTCAGCGGGATTAGACCCGGTCCTGCCATTCACTTGGTCAGCGGGATAAAACCCGGTCCTGCCATTCACTTGGTCAGCGGGATTAGACCCGGTCCTGCCATTCATTGGTCAGCGGGATAAAACCCGGTCCTGCCATTCACTTGGTCAGCGGGATTAGACCCGGTCCTGCCATTCACTTGGTCAGCGGGATTAGACCCGGTCCTGCCAAGGTTGACGGGATAAAACCCAGCTCCAACGGGATGTAATCGGTCAGCGGAATAGAACCCAGTTCTGCCGATGTTGGCGGGATAGAACCCAGCTCCAACTGGATGTAATCGGTCAGCGGGATAGAACCCAGTTCTGCCGATGTTGGCGGGATAAAACCCAGCTCCAACGTGATATAATCGGTCAGCGGGATAGAACCCAGTTCTGCCGAGGTTGGCGGGATAAAATCCAGCTCCAACGTGATATAATCGGTCAGCGGGATAGAACCCAGTTCTGCCGATGTTGGCGGGATAAAACCCAGCTCCAACGTGATATAATCGGTCAGCGGGATAGAACCCAGTTCTGCCGAGGTTGGCGGGATAAAACCCAGCTCCAACGTGATATAATCGGTCAGCGGGATAGAACCCAGTTCTGCCGAGGTTGGCGGGATAAAACCCAGCTCCAACGTGATATTGTGAAGTTGGCGACACGAAGTCCAGGCCCAACGGGATCTTGTGAAGTTGGCGGCTCGAAATCCAGGCCCAACGGGATGTTGTGAACAAGAAATTCAATTTGATTTGTCAAGATGCAAGAAGTTAAACTTGAGTTTTTTTATTTTTGACCTTTTTGATGATGACTTTTTGATTTTTTGATTTTTTTTCTGATTTTTTCCCTTTTGATTTTTTCCTTCCTTTCGGATTTTTCAAGAGAATTTGCCCCAGTGTCGGGTCCATTTTTCCCTCCGTCTTCTTGCTTTTCTTTGCAGTATCGGCCTTCCGCCTCACTGGATGCTTTTCGTCATTTTGAACCATGAATACCTGCACAGGGGGGCTTAACAAAGCATGACATGCACTCAAATTTCCATGAAAAAAGCAGTGTGATTGATTTGAAAAATGCATTATTTGATTCTTTGAACGAAATCCTCAATTGAACTACAAAAATATTTGCCCCTGTGTGGGCTTATTCTCACGAATTTTCATAACAAAAAATTTGCCCCAGTATGGGCCATTTAATTGCAAAAACTTGTTTGGATGACTCTCCAATTATTTGAACAAAGTAAGCAATTGCTTTTCCTAACATATCATGTGAGGAAAATTGAATGTCTTGCTTAAACTCATATAGCACATTTCATGATGAATTTCTCAAAATAATGCCAAATTACGAAAGATTTCTTCCCCACTTTAGCATCAATGCTTTGGGTGATGGGTCACTATTTCCAGTTGGCTCACCTTCCGGACCAATCAAGTGACTTTATTTCTGATTTTGAGGTGGCTAAGGAAAATGAGAGGTCAAGATTTGTCTGGTTCTTGTGCCCAAATTGTATGTAGTCCATTCAATATCGCATCTTAGTGAAAGCAAAGAGTTTGTCACCCTTATTTCTTAAGAAAACATAGTCAACGTATAAGCTTTATAGGTTTGCAACAACATGGGTAGAAGCGATAGCTAAACCTGTGAAAACTGGTTATACTCCCATGATCACAAATGATTGATGGATTTCTTACGAGCCTAATCCTCACTTTGGATTGTCATGAAGGAATAAGTCAACGATGGACTTTATTAGCTTGTAATTTGGCTTGAAAACGATAGTTAAAGAATAAAACTTTCAAGGACATTGCACCGAAGATCGCATTTTTCAAAATTGCCCCTATTTTGGACTCAAAGATCTCAGACTTTGTTTGCATTTTTCTCATTACTCACCAGGGACTTCAGCGTCGAATTTTTCTGCATTTACTCTTCTTGCTTTGCTTTTTGCCTCTTTTTCCTTTCCCTCAACCTGGTGGGTTTTCACATGGTGAGTAGCGTCAACCCCATCCCAAGCAATTCAGAAATACAGCTAAAATTTTCCGGCATCAGAAATTTTCTTGACAGGGCCATTGCAAAGAACAGAAGTCAGGACTTTCGGCTTTTGTAATGGGGTCAGGTGGGGTGTTTAGAAAAGTTAAGGCTTGAAGGCAGATTTCAAGAGTGGTTTGAAGAATCTGAGATCGCATTGTTACGCCAACCCTATTTTAGGGTTAAATTAGAGTTTGCCCCAGAGTTTGTGCTCAATTGAGGCTTTTTCTCTTTCATTTTCTTTCTTCTTTTGATTTTTCGGCCTTCTGCCGTTCTTTTGAACTTTCACAAAATTTGCCCCAGTTTACTTTTGAACTGAGGTTCTCTTTTCTTCTTTTGTCTTTTGATTTTGTGGCTTTTCACTTCTTGAAATTTTCCTTTTCAATTCAAACTTGCCCCCAGTGTGGGGTTTGCGATTCTCAAGGGTTGCCAAACGAAATAATTTATTCTGATGGCTCAAAAGGGATAACTAGGGATAGAATGTTTGATTGGAAAAGAAGAGGGCCTGACCTTTATTCCGTCCCTTACAATAACTCTGAAAGGAAACTTTCGTTAATGCGAAATTTTTTTTTGCATGTATCTGAATTAACTGATTGAGGAAGACCCTTGTTCATCCATATTTGTGAAACATAGGCGGTCCGTGCGGACAAATCTCTTCCTTTTCTTTTTTTTCTTTTCAAAATTGGACCCAAGTGGAATCAAATTTTTCAATTTGCGATTCCCTCCTTATTCTAGCATTTTTGCTTTGCCCTTTTTCTTCTTTTCTTTTTCAAAAGTCCCCAATCTCCTTCCCCAAAGTGGGGTGCGATCATATGCGCACTCGAAAAGAACCACCAATTTTTTAGCTCAAATGAGGATGCAAGGGATGATCAGTGTTTAGGTGGTAGAAATGATGGCCAAAGCATCATTCTTACACCTCATGACAACCAAAGTAACGAGATGGTCATTTAAAATCCATTCCCCTTTTTGATATTTGAAAATTTTCCAATGACGGGTAGTGATCATTAGGGATCTTATTTGAAACGAAATTATTCTTTCAAAGGCTCAAATGGGAGAGCAAATGATAAAAATCTGTATAGATAGAGAAACGAACACTTGAAGTATCATTCCAAATTTTCAAAACAAATAAGAATAATGCATCTTTTTGCTTTCACTGAGATGTGGACTGAATCTAATTAGACACAGTGGACACTTTTCAAGCAAAGGTTGCCCCAATTTGCAAATTATCAATCAATGTGACTGATTTTATTTTGGGGTTGAATGAAATGGGCAAAATATGAATTGTACAGTGAAATGTACATTGAAGGAGAAAAGGTATCTCATGGGGCCTTTTGAGTGACCTTTTCAATTTTGATCACTCTTATTGTGTGGTTCGGATCACCAATCTAGTGTACACAAGAATTTAAAAAAAAAACATACACTTGCGAATTTTCAGGCTGGAGTATTATTTCTTAAAATTCACCATGAAATCTCTTAATGAGCTCAATAAAGAATGAAATGTACACGAGTATTATACAAGACAAATAATTGTCTGAACAAAAGCTTCATTATTGCCAATGTTTGAAAAATTTAAAGAGCAATACATATGAAAAACATTCTAAGGAACTCCTTTACACATGTATACACACTTTTCCCTCTTAAAAGCCCCCTTCTCCCTTTGAGCAATGAAATCTCTTAAATGTTTTACACAAGCGTTTTCAGATGAATTTTCAAATTCACATTGCAGGGCCTGCCCAAGAATCATGTAATTTTTAAACTTTATCAGATCAGAATTGTTTTCACACTTTATTTCATGTTTTCACGTTTTATGAAATTTTTATGAATGCAGGGGAGGGGAAAAGCAAAAGAAAAATACCCAGAGTTAGTAATCAAGACTATAAAATCGGTATGCATGCCCTATGGGGGAGCCCTTTTTGTGCCAAGGGTAGGCCTAGCATGAAAATGCAATCCTCCAGAGCAGGCACTATACAATACCTGATGGATCCAATCGGCTTATGGAATGAAAAATAATTTGAAAAATTTGGCCCATTGGAATGAGAAGAGACATTTGTCAAAATGAGGACCTCGTCCGAAGGGATTGATCACTTTTGATCGATACAAGAACTTGCAAGAACGCATGGGTTTGACCTTGACGAACTTCCTATCGAAGAGATTGGAATTCGTTTTGACAACTTTTCTCAGTGAAGCACAGGTCAAAACTCCAACTGATCAAATGGCTGGATGCAATGGATGTTTTTCTCAAAATCGATTAGGTTTTCCATTTTGAAATTCGACATTGAAATCCTAATTGGTCAAATGAAATTGACAATTTATTAAAAATCGACCGGACTACCCTAAAAAGGGAAACAGGTCAAATGAATTGAATGAAATTTAATTTATCCAAAATTAATCAGATCACCCTAAAAGGGTAAATTGATCAAATAGATTGAACGAAACTTGATTTATTCAAAATCGGCTCGGTTGCCCTAAAAAATGGATAAATTGGCCAAATGAATGAAATTGAATTAGTGATTTATTCAAAATCGGCCGAATGACCCTAAAAAGGGTAAATTGGTCAGATGAATTGACGATTTATTCAAAATCGACCGGATGACCCTAAAAAGGGTAAATTGGTCAAACAAATTGAATGGAAATTTGACAATTTATTCAAAAATCAACCAAATCACCCAAAAAGGGTAAATTAGTTAAATGAATTGATTGAAATTGATGATTTATTCAAAAATCGACCAAATCACCCAAAAAGGGTAAATTGATCAAATGATCCTAAAAAGGGTAATTTGGTCAAATGAATTGATGATTTATTCAAAATCGACCGGATGACCCTAAAAAGGGTAAATTGGTCAAACAAATTGAATGGAAATTTGACAATTTATTCAAAAATCAACCAAATCACCCAAAAAGGGTAAATTAGTTAAATGAATTGATTGAAATTGATGATTTATTCAAAAATCGACCAAATCACCCAAAAAGGGTAAATTGGTCAAATGACCCTAAAAAGGGTAATTTGGTCAAATGAATTGATGATTTATTCAAAATCGACCGGATGACCCTAAAAAGGTAAATTGGTCAAATGACCCTAAAAAGGGTAAATTGGTCAAAAGATGGTTTATTGAAAATTGATTAAAAATGGATCGATTGAATCGGCCGGCCATTGGTGGTTTCAAAAAATTAGTCTATGAGCCTTCTAAAATCACGATTTGGCCTCAATTTATTCATCGTCTCAACAAGAGGAATCATTTGTGAAATTTCAGACCTTGCCTCTGCCGCACTGGAGGATGCCGGCGGCGAGTCTCTTCTGAAATTTCAGCGACACCATCCCTTCATCCATCGGTCCATTTCCTCTTCCTCTGGTTTTTCCTTAAACCCAGATTTCATGCTCCTCCAGTGAAGGCTTGCTGCAATTTCTGGGTTGGCACATCAGTCGCATGGCTGGCAAAGCTTTCGACAATAATGGTGCTGATGAGTGCTTGTCCGTGGTTTTCCTTCCTAGCCTGTAGACTCTATCTCTCTCTCTCCATTGTTCCGCAGTTTCCTTTAGCCGTTCACTGCCTTTTCTCTTTTAGCCCGTATGCTCTCCCCCGGAAAACTCAGTTCTTTCTCTCGGTTTTGTTTTCACAGCCGTCCACTGCCATCCTCCTGTTTTCCTTTCTTTTCGATCCTCTCCCCCCGATCCTCTCTTGCGGCTCTCCTTTCTTTTTCTATTTATATACCTGCCATCCAACCCTAAAACCCAGTCCTCTCTGTTATATTTGCAACCCAAGTGCTCGTCCGAGTCTTCCCTTTGCAAAGTTGCGGCAGCTTGCATGCCGCGGCTCAATTTCCCTTTTTTTTTTTTTAAACAACTTAACAAAATATAGATAACTAATTAATAATAATAATAATAAAACTAATGAAGAAAAAATTAAATACAATGAGCGGAAAATAGGTATAAAAGGATAAAAATGAAATGCTAATTTTCTTTTCTTTTTCTTTTCTCTTTTTTCTTTTTTTCATTTTCAATTTTTCAATTTTTTCCATTTTTTCCAAGAAAACATTGAATTTAAATCAAAACAATTAAAACATATTTTTTGAATGCTTTTTCTTTTCTTTTCGAGAAATTCTATGCTAAAAACTTAAAAATAATAATAATAACACGAAAAACTAAAAAACTAAAAACTAAAAAGGTGAATAAAACTAACAAACTGAAAACACTAAAATTTTGGTGTCTACAACTACATTTCTCAAACAGATTACAATATAAATCTCAAAAATTACATCAAATTCTCCAATAATTACATGTTATAAGCGAAGCAGAAACGATTCCCAACTATACATCAAATGATTCCAAATCCAAACTGTACAAGATATAAGCCATCCAATCACGTGAATAAGTACTACAAGTCCTTCCTTCGCCTTGAGCCCTGTGGAGGGGAATAAATTAGTTTTGGGGTGAGCTAAAAGCTCAGCGAGCAACCGGTAAAATCAGTAATCAAATCGGTTTCACAATAGTTCATTTCAATGATGTCATAAATCAAACGATAAGTCAAGAAACAATTACAACATTTACAAGAAACCATACATGAAAAGGATACGTTCGTTCGTTCATTCGTTCCTGCGTTCGTTCTCCTGTCATTCCCCTTTCCTTCATTCATTTGAAAATGCATTTTTCATTTATCAATAAAACCCTCGTTCGTTCGTTCGTTCATTCAACCTTTCCTGGACATTGACCAGGCTCCACCAACCTCCACCAACCTACAAGATAATACTCGAGTATACCAAACGTTCACCCAGGTCACCATATCGCCCGACCGAGTCCGCTTCTGGCTCGAGTCGATCGGTCACAAGGGGCAGTGGCCAGTTCAGCCAAAAGGCTTACATTCATGCACAAGTAACATTTCAATCGTTCCATCTTTGAAAATTTCACATTTATCGAGGTCGAGTGCGATAAAGTACGCACTCGCCTAGAAAACTCGTTTTGGAAATCATTGAAAGCACTTAACACGTTATCAAACAATAATACAAGTCATGAAGTCAAGAAAATGCAACAAACAAGGAACACTCACATGCAAGCACGCACGATATGCAATCGAGTAAATAATGCAAGAAAACAGTTCAAAGGTAACTTTGGAAACAGTTTAGGGTCACTCACCTCCACGGCTCAGGAACCAACCATCATATATCATTGTGTTGCTCAAATCCAAGTCTTAGACTACAAACTCAATGCAATCAAGTCCTTTCAAAGTTCGGACAACACTTCCACTAAATTTGCTTACTTTTCCAGCCGTCAAGGCTTCATTATTTCCTCAGCCAGTCCCAAAGTCACACAAATAAGTTCATTCAATAACCGTTCAATAAGCTCCAAGTAGTACGAGTACAATTCAAGCTAGGGAAAAGTCCGGAAATGAAAGTTAAGTTCTAAACAACAAAAACAGTTTTTGACATCATTTTACGGTTTCGGCACCATTGGCACTAAAATTATCGGATGGAGGTCCAAGATACACCGTTTCGAAGCTAAGAGATAGGTCTACAATGTTGAAGAAGGCCACTCAGTCCAGTTTCGAGTGTAACCAGGTGAAAAATTCAATATACTACACCAGAACCGCAAAAACAGGTTCACAAACCGCATTCCGGTTCAAACATCATAAGTCAGGCTCCCGAGGTCCAAATCAAGTGATTCCAAAGCCATCCGAAAGCTAAGACACACGGATACAATTCATCAGAAGACCTTGACAACCAATTCTGAAGTATTCCCAACCAAAATAACCAATTACAGATGCAATTATCAAATTCGGATAGAAACAGGGAAGCAGGGGTAATTCAGTCTTTTTACAAGCTGCATTGCTCCGATTGACCTGAAATTTTGTAGGCATCTCTAAAATATAATTCCCTACAACTTTCATGTTTTAACTCAAGGCCAATTCGGTCTCTAACTATGAGGTACTGTGCCGGGCAGAATGTAAACAATTGAAACCCTAACTTTCCAAATTTCTTTCCAAGATAGAAATTTCTTGCAATTAACCACTTTTTCCACCTTCTGGCTTCATTCTAGATCATTGCCAATCATCATACATAGCCACAGCATATGAATCATATTAAATCAGAAAAATCATCAATAATTATAAAACTTCACCAAATTCAACCAAAATCAAGATATAATCCACAAAATTCCCTCTTAGGCTACCACAAATCATTACTTTGACATTATCAAGACCAAAGGAAGCATTCCCTAGCTACTCACCTTGAAATGCAAGAAAAGGATCAACTTGGCACCTTAATCCTCCAAACAACTCCACTAATCACCTTAAACTAGCTTAGCAACTCACTTTTGAGGAGAAATTTGGAATTTAACCGGTAGGTTTGGAAGATTCAAGCTAGAAATGAAGGAAAATTGAAGAAACTCTCTCTCTCTCCTCCATGGCCGGCCAACAAGAAAGAAATAAGATGAGATTTTTGGGTCAATTTTGTTATATGGTAAAGGTAAAGTTAAATATTCAAAGTCAAGAGTGAATTGGATGGTGACACTTGTCACCTTTAGGTTTAAAACCTATCTTTTTGTCTCTCTCATACCAATCCATAATTATCTCTTAACACCTTGTAGAAAAATATCACTTTGCACAAAACTCCAACAAGTTGTCAAAAATATATTGCATTTACCGCACTTGCGGGTCCCACGTCCATAATACACTTCAAAATTAACGTGGACTAACTTGGATCAAGAAAATGATTTGAAAACTATATTTCCTTATAAAAATGTATAGAAAATTAATATATTGAAGAAAACAAACTTATAGACAAGAAAGCAAAATAATGTCGAGAAAATATATAAAAATTTTTGGTTTCTCGCACTCATACTTTTCAGGGCATCACAATCTCCCCTCCATCAAAGAATGTCGTCCTCGACATTCCATCTTGTACTAATCAAGTCGAGACATCCCGCAAGAATCACTCAAGCGTTCCAAGCAAACACTAAGAGTCAAATCAAACCCACAGTCCGGCATCCTAAACTTCAAGCCTAGGATACACTACAGAGATCTGAAGCCTAAACTCTGATACCACCTGTGACGGCCCCACCTCCCCCTAGGGCGTACCCTAGGGTTCGGCGGACCGCCTGCCCAACTCTCGTCGGGACTCAGTCGTTCACTACATTTCTCAAACAGATTACAATATAAATCTCAAAAATTACATCAAATTCTCCAATACTTACATGTTATAAGCGAAGCGGAAACGATTCCCAACTATACATAAAATGATTCCAAATCCAAACTGTACAAGATATAAGCAATCCAGTCACGTGAATAAGTACTGTGACAGCCCCACCTCCCCCTAGGGCGTACCCCAGGGTTCGGCGGACCGCCTGCCCAACTCTCGCCGGGACTCAGTCGTTCACTACAATCCTCAAATGAATTACAATACAAATCTCAAGTATACATCAAATGGTCCACAAATATACATCCGTCTCCAATAATTACATGTCACAAATGCAGCGGAAACTAATCCCAAATATACATGAAATAATTCCAAATCCAAAATTGTACAAAGTTTAGGCCATCCATACACGTGCACAAGTACTACAAGTCCTTCGTTCGCCACGAGCCCTGTGGAGGGGAATAAAATAGTTTTTGGGGTGAGCTAAAAGCTCAGCGAGTAACCAGAAAATCATTAATCAACTCGGTTTCACAATAGTTCATTTCAATGATGTCATATAGCAATGATGTCATAAATTAAATGATAAATCCGGAAACAACTACATCATTTGCAAAACAATAAATATGGATTATCAATAATTCAAGAAACATTTACAATGGAAAGCGATAGTAACATTCATGAAAGGATACATTCATTCTCCTGACATTTCCTCGCTCATTTGGTCATTCATTTCATTTCATTCACCCCGTCCCTGGCTTTTGGCCAGACTCCACCAACCTACATAGGTAATACTCGAGTATACCAAACGTTCACCCAAGTTCCTAATCGCCTGACCGAGTCCGCTTCAGGCTCAAGACGACCGGTAACAAGGGGCAATGGCCAGTTCAGCCCAAAAGGCTTACATTCATGCGCAAGTAACATTTCAATCGAAAATTTCACATTTATCGAGGTCGAGTACGATAAAGTACACACTCGCCTCGAAAACTCGTTTTGGAAATCATTATAAGCGCTTAACACGTTATCAACCAAAATACAAGTCATGAAGTCGAGAAATATAGCAAACAAGGCACACTCAAATGCCAGCACACATGATATGCAAGAAAACATTTCAAAAGTAACTTGGGAACAAGGCACACTCAAATGCCAGCACACATGATATGCAAGAAAACATTTCAAAAGTAACTTGGGAAACAGTTCAAAAGTAAATAATGTACGAAACGGTTCATAAATAACTTTAGAAGTAGTTTGAGGTCACTCACATCCATGGCTCAGAAATCATCCATCATATAACATTGCCTTGCTCAAATCCAAGTCTTAGATCACAAACTCAAAGCAATCAAACCCTTTAAAACTTCGGACAGCACTTCCCCTGAATTTGCTTACTTTCCCAGCCATCATGGCTTCATTATTTCCTCAGCCAGTTCCAAAGTCACACAAATAAGTTCATCCAATAGCCATTCAGCAAGCTCCAAGTAGTACTAGCACAAGTCAAGCTAGGGAAAAGTCCGGAAATGAAAGTTAAGCTCAAAACCAGAAAAATAGTTTTGACGTCATTTTACGGTAATGGTACCAAAGGCGCTACGATTGTCGGATGAAGGTGAAAGACCCACCGTTTCGAAGCTAAGAGTCAGGGTTACAATATTACAGAAGGTCACTCAACCCAGTTTCGAGTGCAAACAGGTCAAAAAGGCAAGATACCACATCAAAAACGTAAAACAGATTCACCAAAACGCATTCTAGCGGAAACATCATAACTCAGGCTCTACAAGTCCAAATCCAGAAATTCCAAAGGTATATGGTAGCTAATACATCAAGCTACATTTCATCAGAAGACCTCAAAGGCCAAATCGTGCATTTTCATGATCGAAAATGGAAAACTACACGAAAACAAAAATCTGGGCGCGAAACAGGTTTCAAAAACAGTCAAGGGTATTTCGGTCATTTCACATGCTACAGTGGTTGGATCAAGCTGAAAATTTACAGGCAACTATTTTATAGCCTTGGCTACAACTTTCATGTTTTGGCCAAAATCTAATTCGGTGAGGATCAGGGTGAAAAGTCACGGTCAAATTGAGTGAAAAGGCAACCCTGTTCGCAGCACCCCTTCCCAGACCAGTCTCAGTATTTCTGACTTTTCTCACTCCACACTACTCCAATGGACCTGCAATTTTACAGGCACCTTTAAAACATCAATACCTACAACTTGTATGTTTTAAGCCAAGGCCAATTCGGCCTCTAACCATGAGATACAAAACCGGACAGAATTGGGGATATAAAACCCTAACTTTCTCAAATTCCTTTCAAACCCAAAATTGGTTGCAATTACCAATCATTTACACCTACTAGAGTTATTAAACATCATTTCCAACCATCATGGACAGCCACAACATCATGATCAAATTAAACCAGAAAAATCATCAATAAATCAAAAACTTCACCAATTCATCTCAAACCAAGAAATAAACCACAAATTTCAGCACTTTAGCTCCCACTAGGCATAACTTAAGCTTCATTAAGTGTAGGAGGAAGTTCAATCACCACTCACCTTAACAATAGAAGAGAGAGAACAACTAGGCACCTTAACCTTCCAAATAACTCCACCAAGAGCTTCAGTCTTCCTTAGCTAGCAAGTTTTATGGAGTGATTTGCAATTTAATCGGTTGGAACTCAAGATTTGAGCAAGAATTGAAGTTGAAGTTGAAGAAACTCTCTCTTGTTCTTTTCTCACCAAAAATTTCGGCCAAGACAATAAAAATGGAAGAAATTGGGTCAAAATTTGGTTTAGTAAAGGTTAAGACAAGTCCAAGTCAAAGTCAAGGTCCAATAGTTAGGTGACAAATGGTCCTCTAGGATTTTAATCTTATCCTTTTGTCTCTCCAAGATTAAACCATCCAAGTAACCTCTAATTATCTCTTAGCACCTTGTAAAATAATATCACTTAATACAAATTTCCAACAAATTGTCAAAAATATAATGCATTTGCCGCACTAGCGGGTCCCACGTCCAAAATACGCTTTTAATTTCTCAAAAACTAACCGATACTAGAAAAATCATTTTAAAACTATTTTTGCTCATAAACTTTATCTGGGAAATTTTTCTAATCAAGAAAATGTAGAAAAGGCGGGCGTTAAAAAAAATAAACCTTAGAAAATTAGAAAATTTCCGAGTTCTCAAACTCATTTTTTCGGGGCGTCACAAGTACTACAAGTCCTTCCTTCGCCTAGAGCCCTGTGGAGGGAAATAAAATAGTTTTGGGGTGAGCTAAAAGCTCAGCGAGTAACCGGTAAAATCAGTAATCAAATCGGTTTCACAATAGTTCATTTCAATGATGTCATAAATCAAACGATAAGTCAAGAAACAATTACAACATTTACAAGAAACCATATATGAAAAGGATACGTTCGTTCGTTCATTCGTTCGTTCATTCGTTCTCCTGTCATTCCCCTTTCCTTCATTCATTTGAAAATGCATTTTTCATTTATCAATAAAACCCTCGTTCGTTCGTTCGTTTATTCAACCTTTCCTGGACATTGACCAGGCTCCACCAACCTCCACGAACCTATAAGATAATACTCGAGTATACCAAACGTTCACCCAGGTCACCATATCGCCTGACCGAATCCGCTTCTGGCTCGAGTCGATCGGTCACAAGGGGCAGTGGCCAGTTCAGCCAAAAGGCTTACATTCATGCACAAGTAACATTTCAATCGTTCCATCTTTGAAAATTTCACATTTATCAAGGTCGAGTGCGATAAAGTACGCACTCGCCTAGAAAACTCGTTTTGGAAATCATTGAAAGCACTTAACACGTTATCAAACAATAATACAAGTCATGAAGTCAAGAAAATGCAACAAACAAGGAACACTCACATGCAAGCACGCACGATATGCAATCGAGTAAATAATGCAAGAAAACAGTTCAAAGGTAACTTTGGAAACAGTTCAGGGTCACTCACCTCCACGGCTCAGGAACCAACCATCATATATCATTGTGTTGCTCAAATCCAAGTCTTAGACTACAAACTCAATGCAATCAAGTCCTTTCAAAGTTCGGACAGCACTTCCACTAAATTTGCTTACTTTTCCAGCCGTCAAGGCTTCATTATTTCCTCAGCCAGTCCCAAAGTCACACAAATAAGTTCATTCAATAACCATTCAATAAGCTCCAAGTAGTACGAGTACAATTCAAGCTAGGAAAAAGTCCGGAAATGAAAGTTAAGTTCTAAACCACAAAAACAGTTTTTGACATCATTTTATGGTTTCGGCACCATTGGCACTAAAATCATCGGATGGAGGTCCAAGATACACCGTTTCGAAGCTAAGAGATAGGGCTACAATGTTGAAGAAGGCCACTCAGTCCAGTTTCGAGTGTAACCAGGTGAAAAATTCAATACACTACACCAGAACCGCAAAAACAGGTTCACAAACCGCATTCTGGTTCAAACATCATAAGTCAGGCTCCCGAGGTCCAAATCAAGTGATTCTAAAGCCATCCGAAAGCTAAGATACACGGATACAATTCATCAGAAGACCTCAACAACCAATTCTAAAGTATTCCCAACCAAAATAACCAATTACAGATGCAATTATCAAATTCGGATAGAAACAGGGCAGCAGGGGTAATTCAGTATTTTTACAAGTTACATTGCTCCGATTGACCTAAAATTTTGTAGGCATCTCTAAAATATCATTCCCTACAAATTTCATGTTTTAACTAGAGGCCAATTCGGTCTCTAACTATGAGGTACTGTGCCGAGCAGAATGTAAACAATTGAAACCCTAACTTTCCAAATTTCTTTCCAAAATAGAAATTTCTTGCAATTAACCACTTTTTCCACCTTCTGGTTTCATTCTAGATCATTTCCAATCATCATACAAAGCCACAACATATGAATCATATTAAATCTGAAAAATCATCAATAATTATAAAACTTCACCAAATTCAACCAAAATCAAGATATAATCCACAAAATTCCCTCTTAGGCTACCACAAATCATTACTTTGACATTATCAAGACCAAAGGAAGCATTCCCTAGCTACTCACCTTGAAATGCAAGAAAAGGATCAACTTGGCACCTTAATCCTCCAAACAACTCCACTAATCACCTTAAACTAGCTTAGCAACTCACTTTTGAGGAGAAATTTGGAATTTAACCGGTAGGTTTGCAAGATTCAAGCTAGAAATGAAGGAAAATTGAAGAAACTCTCTCTCTCTTTCTCTCCTCCATGGCCGGCCAACAAGAAAGAAATAAGATGAGATTTTTGGGTCAATTTTGTTATATGGTAAAGGTAAAGTTAAATATTCAAAGTCAAGAGTGAATTGGATGGTGACACTTGTCACCTTTAGGTTTAAAACCTATCTTTTTGTCTCTCTCATACCAATCCATAATTATCTCTTAACACCTTGTAGAAAAATATCACTTAGCACAAAACTCCAACAAGTTGTCAAAAATATATTGCATTTACCGCACTTGCGGGTCCCATGTCCATAATACACTTCAAAATTAACGTGGACTAACTTGGATCAAGAAAATGATTTGAAAACTATATTTCCTTATAAAAATGTATAGAAAATTAATATATTGAAGAAAACAAACTTATAGACAAGAAAGCAAAATAATGTCGAGAAAATATATAAAAATTTTCGGTTTCTCGCACTCATACTTTTCAGGGCATCACAATCTCCCCTCCATCAAAGAATGTCGTCCTCGACATTGCATATTGTACCAATCAAGTCAAGACATCCCGCAAGAATCACTCAAGCGTTCCAAGCAAACACTAAGAGTCAAATCAAACCCACAGTCCGGCATCCTAAACTTCAAGCCTAGGATACACTATAGAGATCTGAAACCTAAACTCTGATACCACCTGTGACGGCCCCACCTCCCACTAGGGCGTACCCCAGGGTTCGGCGGACCGCCTGCCCAGCTCTCGCCGGGACTCAGTCGTTCACTACATTCCTCAAACAGATTACAATATAAATCTCAAAAATTACATCAAATTCTCCAATAATTACATGTTATAAGCGAAGCGGAAACGATTCCCAACTATACATCAAATGATTCCAAATCAAAACTGTACAAGATATAAGCCATCCAGTCACGTGAATAAGTACTACAAGTCCTTCCTTCGCCTTGAGCCCTGTGGATGGGAATAAAATAGTTTTGGGGTGAGCTAAAAGCTCAGCGAGTAACCGGTAAAATTAGTAATCAAATCGGTTTCACAATAGTTCATTTCAATGATGTCATAAATCAAACGATAAGTCAAGAAACATGTGAGAACCCGTAAATCCCTAATAATTTTTCCTAGGATTTTTCTCCTTTAAAGACATGTTTTCTGCATTTTCTGGCTTAGGAAAATTCTCCTGGTAAATTTTATGAGTAATTTTAGTTTTTAGATGATTTTTCTAGCATTGGAGATTTTTTAGAAAATTAAGAGTATATAATGGACGTGGGACCCACTAGTGCGAAAAGTTCGGAAAAATTCGGCCAATTAGGTTAAATTCTGGATACTGTGTAAAATTTATCGGGTGTTAAGAGATAAGTAGAGGATGTGAAGTGATTGATGTGAGAGGAAAAAGAAAAGATAAGATTGCATTTAAGGAGTGACAAGTGTCAACCTTTTATTGGATTTGACTTATGGAACACTATTCACTTTTTGACTTTTGACCCATTTGATTAAATATCTTGAAAATTCACAAAAAATTACCATTTCTTACCTCCTTGTTGGCCGGCCACCTTAAGCTCAAGAAGGGAGAAAACCTCTTCAAGTTTTGATCTCATCTTGCTCCAATTCAACAACTCAACGAACTAAACTTGCTTTTAATCCATAAAATCCCTCTAGTTAGTGCTAGTGAGTGTTTTGGTGAAGTTTTTTTGGAGAGCTAAGGTGTTCTACAACTTCCTCTCTCTTGTTTACTAGGTAAGTGATGCTTAAACTTCCTCCTATACTTAATGATGTTTAATTTGTGCCTAATGGGAGCTAAAGTGATGGATTATGTGATTTATTTCTTGGTTTGTGATGAATTGGTGAAGTTTTTATTTTTTTGAGGAATTTTCTGGTTTAATGTGATCATGGTCTTGTGGTTGCTTATGATGGTTGATAATGAGGGGTTATGACTCTAGTGGATGTGAATAATTGATAATTGCAACCAATTTTGGGTTTGGATTGAAATGTGAAAAGTTAGGGTTTCATAACCCCCTTTTCTGTCCGGTTTTGTATCATAGGGTTAGAGGCCGAATTGGTCTTTTCTTAAAACATGAAAGTTGTAGGTATTGATGTGTTTGGGGTGCCTGTAAATTTTCAGGTCATTTGGAGTAGTGTAGAGTGAGATATATCAATTTTACTGTTGCTGTTCTGGGTTGATCAGACTGTGCAAACTGCGTTTGAAATGGGTTGTTTTGACTGGTATTGCTTTGGATTTGGATGTTGGTGTCTTCTGATGAAATGTAGCTGGATGTCTTCGGTATCATATGCCTTTGGAATTTCGGCATTTGGACTTGTATAGGCTGAGTTGTACTGATTACAGCATAGTGTGATTTGTGAACCTGAAATTACGGTTCTGGTTTGGTATTCTGCATTTTTGACCTAGTTGTGCTAGGATTTGGACTGAGTGGCCTTCTACATTGTTGTATCCCTGTCTTTTAGCTTCAAGATGGTGGGTCTTGTACCCTCATCCGATAAGCGTAGCGCATTTTGTGCCATTACCGCATTAGGAGGTCAAAACTATTTTTGTTGTTGGGCCAAATGAGTTACATTTCCTGATTTTCTGGTTTGCTATTATGCTTAAATATGTATGTGAAACCCTATTGGGGTTGTGATTGGCATGGCTTTATGACTCGTTATCGAGTCTCATGGTCTTTGTTTATGTGTTCTAGGACGTGACGAGGGTTCACGGCGACTTTTTTTACGTCGGTGCATGAAATATCAGCTATGTGATTGGTGAGTATACTACTCACTTAATTGTTACAATGTGGATTTGTTATATGTGAATTTGATGCCTTGAAGGCTTACTTGGCTATTGGAATTGATAGAGGTGAGGGTGTACTTGACCGCCCTCACCCCCTTGTGATTTCATTCATGACTGTTTACTGTTATACTGAAATACTGCACTGGCTATATGAGATATTGAATTGCATTCTTGGAAAACTGATTTGGTGTCGTTTGGATGAATATCCAACGGCCTTACTATATCACTGAGCTCAACCCCGTTAGGTAGTCAATTGGATCGAGCCGGCGAGGGCTTGGTCGTGAAAATTGTCATGCCACGGGGACTGTACTGAGGAACCCTGTAGTAATGAGACTCTTGGTTCCGGTATACTCGAGTATTACCAAAAGCTACTGAATTGGAGTGCGGCCCGGTTGGGGTATGTTGGGTGGAAGGAATGGAAGTGAAGTGAGGTCTACGGTCGTGTATTCCTAAACATTGACGGAGGGTCAATGAGGTTGGATCAAGATTGCAAGCGTGGAAAGGGGCTCTTGAGAGCCGTCCGTATCCTTTCACTGATTTGATTTACTTCTTATTTGCATATTTGAACTGAACGGTTACACTTATGTGATTTTAGATGCTTATGTGGTAGTAACTCACTGAGCTTTAGCTCACTCCGTTCCATTTGTTTTCCTTACAGGAAAATGATCACTTTTGGGGAAAAGTTCATACTTGTCGGTTGCCAAATTGAGCTTTTGTACATGTATCTTTTGAATAGCTTTTGAATGAAACCCTAATGTGTAATGGGTTCACTTTCTTTTGGATTGGCAAACCGAATATGTATATTTATGATGAATGGTTTTTGTGACATGCCATTTGGTTGTAAATGTTAAATTTCAATGTATATATGTTGGTTTGTTCCGGAACTTATTAGAGCGACGTAAACTGATCCGTTAGTCCTGGCGAGAGCTGGGCAGGCAGTCCGCTAACCCTTTTGGTTCGCCTTAGGGGAAGGTGGGGCTGTCACAGGTGGTATCAGAGCCTAGGTTTGAATTAGCCTGGGTGTTATAGGACTGCTTGACTTGAGGATTTGTTGTTTATGGCCTGTAAGCTTATATTTATGGTTAATTGTTCTTGTGGTGTAGGATGGACGGACAGGGTGACCCTAGTGCTAGTCCTTCGGGAGAGAGACCTCGCAGAGCACTCCCCGTGATCCCATATCAGATACGGCCAGGAGGGGCCGTTATTCGTTGGAGCCCGTCTGACCGTCTCCGACGGTGCGCGTGTAAAGAGAAGTATGCCTATCCGAACGCACTAGTATTGGCGGTGGCGAAGGAGCGTAAGGAGCTAGCAGATGATAACACTAAGTTGGAAGCTGTGGTTGCTACATTGGAAGCTGAGGTGACTCAGGTTAGGGCAACCAACGAGAAGCAGGCGGCACGTATCAAGGAACTAGAATATGACGTGTTCGAGGTCGAGAACAGAGTTGATGACCTATGCGACCAACTGAGGGAGGCACGAGAGCGCGAGCTCAAGCGAGCTCGCAAAGTCAGGGGTCGCGCTGAGGCGATCCTTAATCTGTGTGACGATGGTCTTGAGGAGTCTAGCGATGAGGCTTCGTATGCGGGGGCTGAGGCGGGGGAGGAGTCTACCCCGTCACCTGGATCCCAGACCTCGGCAACTGACTAGGCCTTGACTTCTAGGCTTCTTTTGGGATAGTTGGTGGTTTTTGTATGTACATAAGGATAGGGATAGAGCCTTAGCTAACCGTTTTGGGTTGGGTTAGCTACGTGTAAATCTCTTTTGATAGGCCAATCCTCGGGTGGATCGTTTATGTTCGTACGTGCCTTGGCCGTACTTGACTTGACTGATTGTATATATGTGTGTGGCTTGATCTTGTCTGGCTTGTATATATGTGCTTGTGATCATGTTTGAAATGTATAAATATGTGTTATTGTGAAAGTTTTGCGTGTTACTTATATGTCTTGTTACTACCTTTGGTTTAGTACTCCTGCCTAGACCAAGAAAAACCTATGGAAGGAACACGAAGTGGTCGGGGACGTGGGCGCGGATCTAGACAACCCACACCGGTTACGGGTACGGGAGAAACCTCGACTGGACCCAATCCTGAACCCCAAATAGACCCCAATGTGCAAATAGCTGCTGCTATGCAGCAAATGACTAACCTACTAGCACAAGTAGTGCAACAACAGGGCCAGAACCCAAACCCTAACCCCGGGAACCCTGGTAACCACATCGAGAGCGAAGATAGAGCTCTTGAACGTTTTCAAAAGTTTTCCCCGCCAAAGTTTGTTGGGGGACCCGACCCTGACGTTGCTGAGAAATGGCTTGAAAAGATGGTTGACATATTCGCGGCCTTACACTACCCTGATGAACGGCAGGTGACTTTTGCCGTGTTTCAACTTGAGGGAGCGGCCCGTTCCTGGTGGAACGTGATCCGACAGAAATGGGAACGGGAGCAGACGCCGAGGACTTGGGTGAACTTCATTAGAGAGTTTAATGCGAAGTTTTTCCCTCCTCTAGTCCAGGAGAGGAAGGAGGACGAGTTTATTAGGCTCCGCCAAGGGGCTCAAACTGTGGCGGAATATGAGAGTCAATTCACCCGCCTGTCCAAGTTTGCACCTGAGTTAATCATGACTGAGCAAAGACGGATTAGGCGCTTTATTCAGGGTTTGAATGTTGAGATTCAGAAAGACCTCGCGGCGGCTCAAATCACTGCGTTTAGCGAGGCTGTGGAAAAGGCCCAGCGAGTTGAAAGTGCACGGTTGCAAGTCCGGAACTTCCAGGCGAAGAAGCGTGGCTTTCCTGGGAGTACTTCCGGACAGGGTGAGAAGAGTACTCCCTCTAAATTTGGACGAGGAACGGGTGGTGGTCGACATTTTGGTTCTGGTAGAGGGACTCCATTCAGGGGTGGTCAAGTTGGGCGAGGACAAAGGGGAAATGCTCCGAGTGGCTCGGCTTCAGCACCTCGCGGTCCCTGTGGGCACTGTGGGAAAGCAAACCACACCGAAGATAATTGCTGGAGGAAACAGGGTAAATGTCTGCGATGTGGAAGCGCGGACCACCAATTGGCTACTTGCCCGGTCCTGAAACAAGACGGCAAGGGGAACCAACCACTGCCGAGGACCAATACTGGACCAGCAAAGGGAGACGGGTCCAAACCTAAAGTTCCAGCTACGGTGTATTCCTTAGAGCCCCATCAGGTCCCAGAGTCTTCAGAGGTGGTGGAAGGTACGATCCCTATTTTCCACCGCTTTGCCAAAGTTTAATTGATCCTGGTGCCACTCATTCGTTTGTTAACCCTGATTTCATGTGTGGCATCGATATAAAACCTGCTAGTTTACCATATGACCTAGAAGTTAGTACACCTACGGGGAATCAACGTTTGGTGACTAGTATGGTTCATAGGGATTGTGATGTATGGGTAGGTGAAAGGAGATTTTTAGGAGACCTGATTAGCTTGTCCATTAAGGGGTACGATGTGATTCTGGGTATGGACTGGCTAGCCAAATATAACGCCCAACTGGATTGTAAAACGAAAATAGTAGAATTTCGCATTCCTGGCGAGGCAACCTTAAGGTTAGATATAAGGGGTAGGTTAGCCTCATCTGCTTTAATTTCGGGCATTTGAGCTAGGAAACTGATAAGTAGAGGGGCGCAAGGATTTTTGGCCTTTTTGATTAACACCCCTACGGATAAGTTAAAAGTGGAAGACATGGCCATAGTAAGGGAATTTCCGGATGTATTCCCTGATGAGTTAGTAGCCTTACCGCCGGAAAGGGAGATAGAATTCCGAATAGACCTGTTACCTGGAACCTCACCTATCTCAAAAACCCCTTACTGAATGGCGCCTGCAGAACTTAAGGAGCTTAAGTTGCAGTTACAAGACCTTTTGGAGCGGGGATTCATTCATGAGAGTGGGTCTCCTTGGGGAGCTCCGGTCCTACTTGTGAAGAAAAAGGACGGAACCTTGAGGATGTGTATAGACTATCGGGGTCTGAACAATGTTACGATCAAGAATAAATATCCACTGCCCCACATCGACGAGTTGTTCGACCAGCTGCAAGGAGCAGTGGTCTTCTCAAAGTTGGACCTCCGCCAGGGATACTATCAGTTGTTAATAAGGAAGGAGGATATTCCAAAAACTGCTTTCAACTCAAGATACGGGCACTACGAGTTCGCCGTTATGCCCTTTGGACTGACCAATGCTCCCGCCGCCTTCATGGACCTAATGCATAGGGTTTTTAAACCCTATCTGGACCGATTTGTCATTGTGTTCATTGACGACATTTTGGTCTACTCTAAGACACGCGAGGAGCATGAGGAGCATTTGAGAGTGGTGTTGCAGACATTAAGGGAACGTAAGTTGTACGCCAAGTTTAGTAAGTGCGAGTTCTGGTTGGAGAAAGTAGCATTCCTAGGGCACGTGATCTCCCACGAAGGCATTTCAGTGGATCCGGCGAAGGTAGAGGCCGTGACCAATTGGAAGAGGCCAGAAAACCCCACGGAAATTCACAGTTTTCTAGGGCTAGCTGGGTACTACCGAAGGTTCATTAAAGATTTCTCCAAATTAGCCGGACCTTTAACTGACCTGACGAAGAAGCATGGTCAATTTATCTGGAACGCCCGATGCGAAACAAGTTTTCAGGAACTAAAGAGAAGATTGACCATGGCTCCAGTGCTAGTTTTGCCAAATTGAGTGGACGGGTTTGCGGTATATGCCGACGCGTCGCGAGAAGGCCTGGGGTGCGTATTGATGCAGAACCGGAATGTGATTTCTTTCGCCTCTAGGAAATTGAAGCTTCACGAGCAGAACTACCCGACTCACGATCTGGAACTAGCCGCAGTTGTCTTTGCACTGAAAAAGTGGAGGCATTACCTATATGGGGTGACCTTCGAAGTGTATTCGGATCACAAAAGTCTTAGGTACCTTTTCTCTCAGAAGGAACTGAACATGAGGCAACGACGGTGGATGGAATTCCTGGAAGATTACGACTGCACAATCAATTACCATCCGGGAAAGGCAAATGTGGTAGCAGATGCTTTGAGTCGTAAGGTGCAAGTAGCAGGATTGATGATTAAGGAGTGGGATTTATTAGAATCCGTGTGCGAATGTAGACCCTGTCTTGGGAGCCATAAGGTGATATTTAGCAATGTTAGGGTGACCTCCACTCTACTGGAACGCATTAAAGAGGCGCAAAGCAAAGATTTGATGGTACGAAAGTGGAGAGAGAAAGTGGAAAGCGAGAAACTACGGACTTCAATTTGAGTCCTGAGGACATTTTGAAGTATCGAAACCGAATAGTGGTACCGAAGGAAGAGTCGATGAAAATGGAGATTCTGGAGGAAGCTCATCGGTCCAAGTATACAATCCATCCGGGCAGCAGCAAGATGTATCAAGACCTGAAAGGAACTTATTGGTGGGACAATATGAAGAAGGAAATCGCTCAGTACGTGCAGAAATGTCTCATTTGTCAACAAGTGAAAGCAGAGCATCAAAAACCATCGGGTTTGTTACAACCCTTGGAGATACCAGAGTGGAAGTGGGAAAACATCTCAATGGACTTCGTTTCCGGTTTACCGAGGACGCAAAGAGGACACGATGCCGTTTGGGTGATCGTTGATCGATTAACCAAGTCGGCCCATTTCTTGCCGGTGAACATGAAGTATTCAATGGACAAGTTGGCCCGATTGTACATGGACGAGATAGTAAGACTACACGGTGTTCCTGTGAGTATCGTCTCCGATCGGGATCCACGGTTTGTATCTCGATTTTGGCAGAAGTTTCAAGAAACCCTGGGGACAAAATTCAATTTGAGCACGACCTATCATCCTCAGACGGATGGCCAGTCAGAACGGACAATTCAAACTCTCGAGGACATGCTACGAACTTGCATTCTGGACTTTGGAGGCAACTGGGGTCAGCACATGACCTTAGTAGAGTTTGCGTACAACAACAGCTTCCATTCGTCGATCCAAATGGCTCCATATGAAGCTCTATATGGACGAAAGTGTCGGTCGCCGATTTACTGGGACGAAGTTGGCGAAAAGAAAGCACTAGACCCAGCAACTATTCCATGGATGGAAGAGGCTCAAGAGAAAGTCAAGTTGATACGGCAACGAATCCAAACAGCTCAAAGCCGACAAAAGAGCTACGCGGATAATCGAAGAAAAGACTTGGAGTTTGAAGTTGGGAATCACATATTTCTTAAGATCACACCCTTACGAAGTATCACAGCGGGCAAAGGAAAGAAACTTCAACCGCGGTACGTCGGACCCTACAAGATCCTTCAGAGGGTAGGAGCGGTCGCGTATCGATTGGAACTGCCATCCAGTCTCTCTCGAATCCACGATGTATTCCACGTCTCGATGCTAAAGAAGTATCATCCCGACCGATCCCATGTATTACAACCGGAGGATATCGAAGTAGACGAATCGCTGGCCTATGAAGAGAAACCGGTCCAAGTGCTCGATCGGAAAGTCAAAGAGCTCAGAAACAAGCGGATTCCGCTAGTGAAGGTGCTATGGAGGAACCATGGGGTAGAGGAAGCTACCTGGGAAGTGGAAGAGGAAATGCGAAAGAAGTATCCAAACCTTTTCGGGAATTAAGGTGAGAAATTTCGAGGACGAAATTCTTTTAAGGGGGAGAGAGTGTGAGAACCCGTAAATCCCTAATAATTTTTCCTAGGGTTTTTCCCCTTTAAAGACATGTTTTCTGCATTTTCTAGCTTAGGAAAATTCTCCTGGTAAATTTTATGAGTAATTATAGTTTTAGATGATTTTTCTAGCATTGGAGAGTTTTTAGAAAATTAAGGGTATATAATGGACGTGGGACCCACTAGTGCGAAAAGTTCGGAAAAATTCGGCCTATTAGGTTAAATTCTGGATACTGTGTAAAATTTATCGGGTGTTAAGAGATAAGTAGAGGATGTGAAGTGATTGATGTGAGAGGAAAAAGAAAAGATAAGATTGCATTTAAGGAGTGACAAGTGTCAACCTTTTATTGGATTTGACTTATGGAACACTATTCACTTTTTGACTTTTGACCCATTTGATTAAATATCTTGAAAATTCACAAAAAATTACCATTTCTTACCTCCTTGTTGGCCGGCCACCTTAAGCTCAAGAAGGGAGAAAACCTCTTCAAGTTTTGATCTCATCTTGCTCCAATTCAACAACTCAACCAACTAAACTTGCTTTTAATCCATAAAATCCCTCTAGTTAGTGCTAGTGAGTGTTTTGGTGAAGTTTTTTTGGAGAGCTAAGGTGTTCTACAACTTCCTCTCTCTTGTTTACTAGGTAAGTGATGCTTAAACTTCCTCCTATACTTAATGATGTTTAATTTGTGCCTAATGGGAGCTAAAGTGATGGATTATGTGATTTATTTCTTGGTTTGTGATGAATTGGTGAAGTTTTTATTTTTTTGAGGAATTTTCTGGTTTAATGTGATCATGGTCTTGTGGTTGCTTATGATGGTTGATAATGAGGGGTTATGACTCTAGTGGATGTGAATAATTGATAATTGCAACCAATTTTGGGTTTGGATTGAAATGTGAAAAGTTAGGGTTTCATAACCCCCTTTTCTGTCCGATTTTGTATCATAGGGTTATAGGCTGAATTGGTCTTTGCTTAAAACATGAAAGTTGTAGGTATTGATGTGTTTGGGGTGCCTGTAAAATTTCAGGTCATTTGGAGTAGTGTAGAGTGAGATATGTCAATTTTACTGTTGCTGTTCTGGGTTGATCAGACTGTGCAAACTGCGTTTGAAATGGGTTGTTTTGACTGGTATTGCTTTGGATTTGGATGTTGGTGTCTTCTGATGAAATGTAGCTGGATGTCTTCGCTATCATATGCCTTTGGAATTTCGGCATTTGGACTTGTATAGGCTGAGTTGTACTGATTACAGCATAGTGTGATTTGTGAACCTGAAATTACGGTTCTGGTTTGGTATTCTGCATTTTTGACCTAGTTGTGCTAGGATTTGGACTGAGTGGCCTTCTACATTGTTGTATCCCTGTCTTTTAGCTTCAAGATGGTGGGTCTTGTACCCTCATCCGATAAGCGTAGCGCATTTTGTGCCATTACCGCATTAGGAGGTCAAAACTATTTTTGTTGTTGGGCCAAATGAGTTACATTTCCTGATTTTCTGGTTTGCTATTATGCTTAAATATGTATGTGAAACCCTATTGGGGTTGTGATTGGCATGGCTTTATGACTCGTTATCGAGTCTCATGGTCTTTGTTTATGTGTTCTAGGACGTGACGAGGGTTCACGGCGACTTTTTTTACGTCGGTGCATGAAATATCAGCTATGTGATTGGTGAGTATACTACTCACTTAATTGTTACAATGTGGATTTGTTATATGTGAATTTGATGCCTTGAAGGCTTACTTGGCTATTGGAATTGATAGAGGTGAGGGTGTACTTGACCGCCCTCACCCCCTTGTGATTTCATTCATGACTGTTTACTGTTATACTGAAATACTGCACTGGCTATATGAGATATTGAATTGCATTCTTGGAAAACTGATTTGGTGTCGTTTGGATGAATATCCAACGGCCTTACTATATCACTGAGCTCAACCCCGTTAGGTAGTCAATTGGATCGAGCCGGCGAGGGCTTGGTCGTGAAAATTGTCATGCCACGGGGACTGTACTGAGGAACCCTGTAGTAATGAGACTCTTGTTTCCGGTATACTCGAGTATTACCAAAAGCTACTGAATTGGAGTGCGGGCCCGGTTGGGGTATGTTGGGTGGAAGGAATGGAAGTGAAGTGAGGTCTACGGTCGTGTATTCCTAAACATTGACGGAGGGTCAATGAGGTTGGATCAAGATTGCAAGCGTGGAAAGGGGCTCTTGAGAGCCGTCCGTATCCTTTCACTGATTTGATTTACTTCTTATTTGCATACTTGAACTGAACGGTTACACTTATGTGATTTTAGATGCTTATGTGGTAGTAACTCACTGAGCTTTAGCTCACTCCGTTCCATTTGTTTTCCTTACAGGAAAATGATCACTTTTGGGGAAAAGTTCATACTTGTCGGTTGCCAAATTGAGCTTTTGTACATGTATCTTTTGAATAGCTTTTGAATGAAACCCTAATGTGTAATGGGTTCACTTTCTTTTGGATTGGCAAACCAAATATGTATATTCATGATGAATGGTTTTTATGACATGTCATTTAGTTGTAAATGTTAAATTTCAATGTATATATGTTGGTTTGTTCCGGAACTTATTAGAGCGACGTAAACTGATCCGTTAGTCCTGGCGAGAGCTGGGCAGGCAGTCCGCTAACCCTTTTGGTTCGCCTTAGGGGAAGGTGGGGCGGTCACAAAACAATTATAACATTTACAAGGAACCATACATGAAAAGGATACGTTCGTTCGTTCATTCGTTCGTTCGTTCGTTCTACTGTCATTCCCCTTTCCTTCATTCATTTGAAAATGCATTTTTCATTTATCAATAAAACCCTCGTTCGTTCGTTCATTCATTCAACCTTTCCTGGACATTGACCAGGCTCCACCAACCTCCACCAACCTACAAGGTAATACTCGAGTATACCAAACGTTCACCCAGGTCACCATATCGCCCGACCGAGTCCGCTTCTGGCTCGAGTCGATCGGTCACAAGGGGCAGTGGCCAGTTCAGCCAAAAGGCTTACATTCATGCACAAGTAACATTTCAATCGTTCCATCTTTGAAAATTTCACATTTATCGAGGTCGAGTGCGATAAAGTACGCACTCGCCTAGAAAACTCGTTTTGGAAATCATTGAAAGCACTTAACACGTTATCAAACAATAATACAAGTCATGAAGTCAAGAAAATACAACAAACAAGGAACACTCACATGCAAGCACGCACGATATGCAATCGAGTAAATAATGCAAGAAAACAGTTCAAAGGTAACTTTGGAAACAGTTTAGGGTCACTCACCTCCACGGCTCAGGAAGCAACCATCATATATCATTGTGTTGCTCAAATTCAAGTCTTAGACTACAAACTCAATGCAATCAAGTCCTTTCAAAGTTCGGACAGCACTTCCACTAAATTTGCTTACTTTTCCAGCCGTCAAGGCTTCATTATTTTCTCAGCCAGTCCCAAAGTCACACAAATAAGTTCATTCAATAACCGTTCAATAAGCTCCAAGTAGTACGAGACAATTCAAGCTAGGGAAAAGTCCAGAAATGAAAGTTAAGTTCTAAACCATAAAAACAGTTTTTGTCATCATTTTGCGGTTTCGGCACCATTGGCACTACAATTATCGGATGGAGGTACAAGATACACCGTTTCGAAGCTAAGAGATAGGGTTACAATGTTGAAGAAGGCCACTCAGTCCAGTTTCGAGTGTAACCAGGTCAAAAATTCAATATACTACACCAGAACCGCAAAAACAGGTTCACAAACCGCATTCTGGTTCAAACATCATAAGTCAGGCTCCCGAGGTCCAAATCAAGTGATTCCAAAGCCATCCGAAAGCTAAGATACACGGATACAATTCATCAGAAGACCTCAACAACCAATTCTGAAGTATTCCCAACCAAAATAACCAATTACAGATACAATTATCAAATTCGGATAGAAACAGGGCAGCAGGGGTAATTCAGTCTTTTTACAAGCTACATTACTCCGATTGACCTGAAATTTTGTAGACATCTCTAAAATATCATTCCCTACAACTTTCATGTTTTAACTCAAGGCCAATTCGGTCTCTAACTATGAGTTACAGTGCCGGGCAGAATGTAAACAATTGAAACCCTAACTTTCCAAATTTCTTTCCAAAATAGAAATTTCTTGCAATTAACTACTTTTTCCACCTTTTGGCTTCATTCTAGATCATTTCCAATCATCATATAAAGCCACAGCATATGAATCATATTAAATCAGAAAAATCATCAATAATTATAAAACTTCACCAAATTCAACCAAAATCAAGATATAATCCACAAAATTCCCTCTTAGGCTACCACAAATCATTACTTTGACATTATCAAGACCAAAGGAAGTATTCCCTAGCTACTCACCTTGAAATGCAAGAAAAGGATCAACTTGGCACGTTAATCCTCCAAACAACTCCACTAATCACCTTAAACTAGCTTAGCAACTCACTTTTGAGGAGAAATTTGGAATTTAACCGGTAGGTTTGCAAGATTCAAGCTAGAAATGAAGGAAAATTGAAGAAACTCTCTCTCTCTTTCTCTCCTCCATGGCCGGCCAACAAGAAAGAAATAAGAAGAGATTTTTGGGTCTGTCGCACCCCATTTTTTGATAAATAAATAAAATGAATGGTTTGAAAATGTATTTTTTGATTCAATTTGTGATTTGGAAAATGAATTGTGATTTAATAGAAAAATGGGTCTAAATGGGGGTTTGAGAATGCGACGATTTGACCCAAAATTGTAGTTTAAAAAGGGTTTTTGAAATAAAAGAAAATCGGAGTCGCCACTTGGTAATGAGTTAAGGTGTACCAAGTCACCTAAAAATGAATTTTTTAAAGAAAAAATAGGAAAAGTAGTAAGAAACCCCTTTTAAACGACTCCTAATCCACGTAAGCCAAAGAAAAAGGTTCGGGAGTCACATTTGACAAAGGGGAAGGCAAGGATAAAATCCAAGGCACCCCTTTGACCTAGCCAAGGCTAGTTGCATGATTTAATCAAAGATTTTCTTGTTTTAACCAAAGAATTTATTACATTTGGATGCACTATGTGAATGCAAACCCTAGACCTAGGGGTATTGGGGGAAATTTCTCTTCAAAGGTTGAGTGGTGTCAATCACATTAATTGTGAAGCCCAATAACGATTATTTGAAGAAGTCACGAATAATGCGAGTGGGATGCAAATGAATGGAATGCATGTATGCAATGTGAGGACATGAATTTGAAAAAAGTAATAAAAAACAATAACTATGTAAATGAAAATGTGCGCGTGAGCGGGCAAGGTACGGTATGTGAAATGATAATATGAAGTGCATGTGTGCAAGTGATGATAAAAGTGTTCGTGTGCAAGTGTAGAAACATAAAGGTGCACGTGTGCAAAATGGGAGGAAAAATGAAAGTGTTATGAGGGTATAAAATGGTAGAGTGGATTTAAAAATGCATGAGCCTAGGGAATTCATGCATGTTGGGGTACGGGGAGACCTAAATCGTGACTCAATTTGCCCTTTTATAGAGGGAATACAAGCGTGCTAAGGCTTAGAAAAAGCCACACTCGTCTATATCCCATATTTAAGGGGACTCTCAAGCAAATGAACCCTATAACTAGCATGAAATGCAAAAATCCTAAAATGGAGGGAAAAGGGGTTCGAGGGGCATGCAAAATGATAAAACTAAAAAGAATGCATGACATGTAATGAACATGCAAACATGTACTAACGAGGGGAAATCCCTAAGGGTCTAGCGTTGGACTAGCCCATTCTATGAATTCCGACTAGCGTTGGACTAGTGGAAACGTACATTCATCCATTCCATTCATCTACACTACAGAAAGCTAGTAGACATGCCAAACACTCATAAACACGTAGCACGTAACACTTAACATGCTCACGTAACACTTAACATGCTCGACTAGATGCAAAACCTAATAAAGCAAGTAACACGTAACACATAGGCATGCAACCAAACTAATGAACTTATTACATTCACTAACTAAAACAAAAGGGGAAGGGGAAAATGGACCAAATTGCTCGCCAAAGTCCTATCTATTACAAGCCAAGAGGTGTACACATACCCCATTAAAAGAATAACTTCATGAAAATGAAAGTAAATGACGTAAATGAAAGGAATTAAGGAAAGGCTAGGAAAGCAAAGTAGGCATGCAATTCACTTAGCACGTTGAGTCACATAAGAGAAACAAAAAAGATAAAAGGAATTATACCGCTCCCTCTTGTAGTGTTAAATGGACGAGACTTAAACTGGGCTAAGTCACCAACTAACGGGATAACATGTGCTAAAACCATTCAAAGCAAAGGATTAACGCACCAATTTAGTTATAAGATATAAATAAAACAATTGGAATCCACCAAATCATCAAATTTTCCCCCAATTGCAACTTAATGAAGTAAAAAGCTAATTAAAAACCAAGCAAAGGCATGATCATCCAACCTCCAAGCATAACATCTACTAAAGACCCAAATGCAAGCACTACTCAAATCATTTGAACCTAATTGAAGCATTTAAAAACTCAAAGGTCCCCAAGTAAAAAAATAAAGTCCAAGCAAACATTATATCTCAAGAATCCAAGAGTGAATGAAAGTCCATGAATGGTTTAAACTTGCATTTCTAGGACCCAATAACGACCACTAATCAATCACAATCAACGTCAAAATGAATCATCAAAGAGCTTCAAAGGTCCCCAAAATAATAAAGATCAATTAATGATTCAAATGCAAACACCTTAGGACCTAATTGCAAGAACATGGAATGTAATTGGGCCCTAATGCATTGCTGCAAAAATCACAGGGACCCAATTGATTAGCTTTCTCAAATTTGTGGGTCATGGGGAACAAAAGGAAACTTGAGGGGTTAAAGTGCAAATTTTAGAATATATTTCATGCAGCTCATGCAACTCACGTAAGAAAATCTATTTTTGCAACATTTTCTCTCTTGCTTGCTCAAACGAAACCCAACTCAAACTCACATCTTATTTCCAAAAAATCAGATTTCAAATTCACATACATAGCTTTAACTAAGCTGCAAACTATGTCATTACCATCACCTCGACAAGTAGAAAACTTAGAAGGAAAAAAAAACATGCAAGTTCTATGCAATAGCCATGAAACAAGTTTCTGCAATTACTTCACATACTCTAGCAACCGAAGACTGCTGCACTTTCTTCTCAAGCTCAAACTTCTTAATCACAACCGTAATCAAATTTTCCAAACCAACCAATTTCATTCAGACCCAACAAACAGAAAACTTAGCAACTTTATTCAGACAAACAGAAAAATTAGCAACTTCATTCAAACAGAAAAATTAGCAAAACATCAAAGGTTTGAAACTTCAGCAAACAAATCTTTTGAGCTTAGGCAGTTCGCATGGAAGCTGCACTCAAGCATTTCAAATCACAAACCCATGCTCAAAATCCTATCAAGCTTATCATGCATGCAAACTAAAGCTTTCGGTCAAAGCTGGAATTTCTTTTGCTTATGCAAGCTGCTGCTACAACTTTAGAGTCCAGAGAGATGGCAATCCGGAGAGATGGCAATCATCATTGACACAAGGTTAAGTGTGCTAACAAAGTGAGGAAACCCAATTCATGAACTATGGAGGGAATCAAGACATGAGAGCTACGCAGCTTTATGCAACACAAAAAAAAACATGAGCAAAGTTCCTACAATTTTTGGGAGATGGAGCCTGCTGCAATTTACTCATGAAGCATGTTCATACAACCATCTTAAACCCAACCTATTAAGTGTAAGTGTTTCCCCACCACTGATGCCAATACCTTAACATACATCCCAACAGTTTTGAAAGTGCACAAAATGTAGCAAAGGTATAACAGCTCATGCGTCAAATCAAGCATCAAACAAAATTCAGCATGCCAAATTAGCAACGACTTCAGCAATCAAAATGAAAAGGAAACTAACATGCTCGAAAGACTCAATCTTGTTGCAGCAGAAGATTCGATCTAAGGAATCTAGCGAGCTGACTATGAACCAAAACAACAGGTCGCAAGTTCCGTTTCTGATGAAGCTTTCGGCAACAATGGTGGCGGCGGGTTCCTTTTCTGTGGTCGCCACCAGTTCCAGCTCCCTCCGTCGGTGGCTTCTCCCTTTTCCTTCAGATTCTCCAGCCCAGCCGCCAACTTGATTTTCACTTTCGTTTCGTTTCCTTTCCGGTTTCCTCTCCGACAAATCTAGCCCAAAGCTTCCTTCTTTTTCTGTTTTTCCTCAGCCTTGACACCCCCTTGGCTCAGCTTTCCTCTCCTCCAGTTCGTCCAACTAGATTTCAGCCTCACTCCCAAAAACCTCCAGCCGCTATCTCATTCTATTCTCAACCCTTCTTGACCCTAGTCGTTCCTCTACTCTCATCTCTCTCAGCCTCCCTGGTGTTTGTTCTCGTTTTTTTTTTTCAGTCAGCAGATTTGCAGCCGTCCCTTTTCCCTTAAACCCCTTGTTGCCTCCTTTCTTTCTTTTCTGTTTCAGCCCCCCATTCCTCTCAGAAACCTAGCCTTTTTCACTCAGCCGCCCACCTTTCTCTCCCAAAAAACTCTCCCTTGCGGCTCTCGGTTTTTGCTTCCCAAGCTCAGCCGTCCTTGTTTCTCTCTATCCCCCCCTTGCGGCTGTCCATCCTATTGCTATTTATATGGGAGCCTCCCCTAAACCCTCAAACAATTTCTACTCTATTTGCAGCCAAGGGCTGCTCGAGCCCTTCTTTTGCAAGCTGCAAAAAATTGCAGCTTGCATGCTACGACAGTTTTTTTTTTTTTTAAATAGTTAAAAATGGATAATAAAATAATTTAATTAACCTTGGATAAAACAAATAAACTAGAAACAACAAAGTATAAAATTCAATGACTAAAATAGATAAATAAAACCAAATAAAACAAAATTGCTATTTTTCCTTTTCCTCTTTTTTTTCTATTTTTTTAATTTTTTCTTGATTTTCCTTTTTCTCTTTTTTTATTCATTTTTCCTTTTTCTCTTTTTTTCCTTTTTCCAAGAAATTCTATGCTAAAAACTTAAAAATAAAAATAAAACTATAAACTAAAAACTAAAAATCGAATAAAACTAACACGACAAATAAAAAACTAAAAATAAACAGTAAATGAAATTACACCAAAAATTTGGTGTCTACAGGGTCAATTTTGTTATATGGTAAAGGTAAAGTTAAATATTCTAAGTCAAGAGTGAATTGGATGGTGACACTTGTCACCTTTAGGTTTAAAACCTACCTTTTTGTCTCTCTCATACCAATCCATAATTATCTCTTAACACCTTGTAGAAAAATATCACTTAGCACAAAACTCCAACAAGTTGTCAAAAATGTATTGCATTTACCGCACTTGCGGGTCCCACGTCCATAATACACTTCAAAATTAACGTGGACTAACTTGGATCAAGAAAATGATTTGAAAACTATATTTCCTTATAAAAATGTATAGAAAATTAATATATTGAAGAAAACAAACTTATAGACAAGAAAGCAAAATAATGTCGAGAAAATATATAAAAATTTTCGGTTTCTCGCACTCATACTTTTCGGGGCATCACAATCTCCCCTCCATCAAAGAATGTCGTCCTCGACATTCCATCTTGTACCAATCAAGTCAAGACATCCCGCAAGAATCACTCAAGCATTCCAAGCAAACACTAAGAGTCAAATCAAACCCACAGTCCGGCATCCTAAACTTCAAGCCTAGGATACACTACAGAGATCTGAAGCCTAAGCTCTGAAACCACCAGTGACGGCCCCACCTCCCCCTAGGGCGTACCCCAGGGTTCGGCGGACCATCTGCCCAGCTCTCGCCGGGACTCAGTCGTTCACTACATTCCTCAAACAGATTACAATATAAATCTCAAAAATTACATCAAATTCTCCAATAATTACATGTTATAAGCGAAGCGGAAACGATTCCCAACTATACATCAAATGATTCCAAATCCAAACTGTACAAGATATAAGCCATCCAGTCACGTGAATAAGTACTACAAGTCCTTCCTTCGCCTTGAGCCCTGTGGAGGGGAATAAAATAGTTTTGGGGTGAGCTAAAAGCTCAGCGAGTAACCGGTAAAATTAGTAATCAAATCGGTTTCACAATAGTTCATTTCAATGATGTCATAAATCAAACGATAAGTCAAGAAACAATTACAACATTTACAAGAAACCATACATGAAAAGGATACGTTCGTTAGTTCATTCGTTCGTTCGTTCGTTCTACTGTCATTTCCCTTTCCTTCATTCATTTGAAAATGCATTTTTCATTTATCAATAAAACCCTCGTTCGTTCGTTCGTTCGTTCAACCTTTCCTGGACATTGACCAGGCTCCACCAACCTCCACCAACCTACATGATAATACTCGAGTATACCAAACGTTCACCCAGGTCACCATATCGCCCGACCGAGTCCGCTTCTGGCTCGAGTCGATCGGTCACAAGGGGCAGTGGCCAGTTCAGCCAAAAGGCTTACATCCATGCACAAGTAACATTTCAATCGTTCCATCTTTGAAAATTTCACATTTATCGAGGTCGAGTGCGATAAAGTACGCACTCGCCTAGAAAACTCGTTTTGGAAATCATTGAAAGCACTTAACACGTTATCAAACAATAATACAAGTCATGAAGTCAAGAAAATACAACAAACAAGGAACACTCACATGCAAGCACGCACGATATGCAATCGAGTAAATAATGCAAGAAAACAGTTCAAAGGTAACTTTTGAAACAGTTTAGGGTCACTCACCTCCACGGCTCAGGAACCAACCATCATATATCATTGTGTTGCTCAAATTCAAGTCTTAGACTACAAACTCAATGCAATCAAGTCCTTTCAAAGTTCGGACAGCACTTCCACTAAATTTGCTTACTTTTCCAGCCGTCAAGGCTTCATTATTTTCTCAGCCAGTCCCAAAGTCACACAAATAAGTTCATTCAATAACCGTTCAATAAGCTCCAAGTAGTACGAGACAATTCAAGCTAGGGAAAAGTCCAGAAATGAAAGTTAAGTTCTAAACCATAAAAACAGTTTTTGTCATCATTTTTCGGTTTCGGCACCATTGGCACTAAAATTATCGGATGGAGGTGCAAGATACACCGTTTCGAAGCTAAGAGATAGGGTTACAATGTTGAAGAAGGCCACTCAGTCCCGTTTCGAGTGTAACCAGGTCAAAAATTCAATATACTACACCAGAACCGCAAAAACAGGTTCACAAACCGCATTCTGGTTCAAACATCATAAGTCAGGCTCCCGAGGTCCAAATCAAGTGATTCCAAAGCCTTCCGAAAGCTAAGATACACGGATACAATTCATTAGAAGACCTCAACAACCAATTCTGAAGTATTCCCAACCAAAATAACCAATTACAGATGCAATTATCAAATTCGGATAGAAACAGGGCAGCAGGGGTAATTCAGTATTTTTAAAAGTTACATTGCTCCGATTGACCTAAAATTTTGTAGGCATCTCTAAAATATCATTCCCTACAACTTTCATGTTTTAACTCGAGGCCAATTCGGTCTCTAACTATGAGGTACTGTGCCGGGCAGAATGTAAACAATTGAAACCCTAACTTTCCAAATTTCTTTCCAAAATAGAATTTCTTGCAATTAAATACTTTTTCCACCTTCTGGCTTCATTCTAGATCATTTCCAATCATCATACAAAGCCACAGCATATGAATCATATTAAATCAGAAAAATCATCAATAATTATAAAACTTCACCAAATTCAACCAAAATCAAGATATAATCCGCAAAATTCCCTCTTAGGCTACCACAAATCATTACTTTGACATTATCAAGACCAAAGGAAGCATTCCCTAGCTACTCACCTTGAAATGCAAGAAAAGGATCAACTTGGCACCTTAATCCTCCAAACAACTCCACTAATCACCTTAAACTAGCTTAGCAACTCACTTTTGAGGAGAAATTTGGAATTTAACCGGTAGGTTTGCAAGATTCAAGCTAGAAATGAAGGAAAATTGAAGAAACTCTCTCTCTCTTTCTCTCCTCCATGGCCGGCCAACAAGAAAGAAATAAGAAGAGATTTTTGGGTCAATTTTGTTATATGGTAAAGGTAAAGTTAAATATTCAAAGTCAAGAGTGAATTGGATGGTGACACTTGTCACCTTTAGGTTTAAAACCTATCTTTTTGTCTCTCTCATACCAATCCATAATTATCTCTTAACACCTTGTAGAAAAATATCACTTAGCACAAAACTCCAACAAGTTGTCAAAAATGTATTGCATTTACCGCACTTGCGGGTCCCACGTCCATAATACACTTCAAAATTAACGTGGACTAACTTGGATCAAGAAAATGATTTGAAAACTATATTTCCTTATAAAAATGTATAGAAAATTAATATATTGAAGAAAACAAACTTATAGACAAGAAAGCAAAATAATGTCGAGAAAATATATAAAAATTTTCGGTTTCTCGCACTCATACTTTTCGGGGCATCACAATCTCCCCTCCATCAAAGAATGTCGTCCTCGACATTCCATCTTGTACCAATCAAGTCAAGACATCCCGCAAGAATCACTCAAGCGTTCCAAGCAAACACTAAGAGTCAAATCAAACCCACAGTCCGGCATCCTAAACTTCAAGCCTAGGATACACTACAGAGATCTGAAGCCTAAGCTCTGATACCACCTGTGACGGCCCCACCTCCCCCTAGGGCGTACCCCAGGGTTCGGCGGACCGCCTGCCCAGCTCTCGCCGGGACTCAGTCGTTCACTACATTCCTCAAACAGATTACAATATAAATCTCAAAAATTACATCAAATTCTCCAATAATTACATGTTATAAGCGAAGCGGAAACGATTCCCAACTATACATCAAATGATTCCAAATCCAAACTGTACAGGATATAAGCCATCCAGTCACGTGAATAAGTACTACAAGTCCTTCCTTCGCCTTGAGCCCTGTGGAGGGGAATAAAATAGTTTTGGGGTGAGCTAAAAGCTCAGCGAGTAACCGGTAAAATTAGTAATCAAATCGGTTTCACAATAGTTCATTTCAATGATGTCATAAATCAAACGATAAGTCAAGAAACAATTACAACATTTACAAGAAACCATACATGAAAAGGATACGTTCGTTCGTTCATTCGTTCGTTCGTTCGTTCTACTGTCATTCCCCTTTCCTTCATTCATTTGAAAATGCATTTTTCATTTATCAATAAAACCCTCGTTCGTTCGTTCGTTCATTCAACCTTTCCTGGACATTGACCAGGCTCCACCAACCTCCACCAACCTACATGATAATACTCGAGTATACCAAACGTTCACCCAGGTCACCATATCGCCCGACCGAGTCCGCTTCTGGCTCGAGTCGATCGGTCACAAGGGGCAGTGGCCAGTTCTACCAAAAGGCTTACATTCATGCACAAGTAACATTTCAATCGTTCCATCTTTGAAAATTTCACATTTATCGAGGTCGAGTGCGATAAAGTACGCTCTCGCCTAGAAAACTCGTTTTGGAAATCATTGAAAGCACTTAACACGTTATCAAACAATAATACAAGTCATGAAGTCAAGAAAATACAACAAACAAGGAACACTCACATGCAAGAACGCACGATATGCAATCGAGTAAATAATGCAAGAAAACAGTTCAAAGGTAACTTTGGAAACAGTTTAGGGTCACTCACCTCCACGGCTCAAGAACCAACCATCATATATCATTGTGTTGCTCAAATTCAAGTCTTAGACTACAAACTCAATGCAATCAAGTCCTTTCAAAGTTCGGACAGCACTTCCACTAAATTTGCTTACTTTTCCAGCCGTCAAGACTTCATTATTTTCTCAGCCAGTCCCAAAGTCACACAAATAAGTTCATTCAATAACCGTTCAATAAGCTCCAAGTAGTACGAGACAATTCAAGCTAGGGAAAAGTCCAGAAATGAAAGTTAAGTTCTAAACCATAAAAACAGTTTTTGTCATCATTTTGCGGTTTCGGTACCATTGGCACTACAATTATCGGATGGAGGTGCAAGATACACCGTTTCGAAGCTAAGAGATAGGGTTACAATGTTGAAGAAGGCCACTCAGTCCAGTTTCGAGTGTAACCAGGTCAAAAATTCAATATACTACACCAGAACCGCAAAAACAGGTTCACAAACCGCATTCTGGTTCAAACATCATAAGTCAGGCTCCCGAGGTCCAAATCAAGTGATTCCAAAGCCTTCCGAAAGCTAAGATACACGGATACAATTCATTAGAAGACCTCAACAACCAATTCTGAAGTATTCCCAACCAAAATAACCAATTACAGATGCAATTATCAAATTCGGATAGAAACAGGGCAGCAGGGGTAATTCAGTATTTTTACAAGTTACATTGCTCCGATTGACCTAAAATTTTGTAGGCATCTCTAAAATATCATTCCCTACAACTTTCATGTTTTAACTCGAGGCCAATTCGGTCTCTAACTATGAGGTACTGTGCCGGGCAGAATGTAAACAATTGAAACCCTAACTTTCCAAATTTCTTTCCAAAATAGAATTTCTTGCAATTAAATACTTTTTCCACCTTCTGGCTTCATTCTAGATCATTTCCAATCATCATACAAAGCCACAGCATATGAATCATATTAAATCAGAAAAATCATCAATAATTATAAAACTTCACCAAATTCAACCAAAATCAAGATATAATCCGCAAAATTCCCTCTTAGGCTACCACAAATCATTACTTTGACATTATCAAGACCAAAGGAAGCATTCCCTAGCTACTCACCTTGAAATGCAAGAAAAGGATCAACTTGGCACCTTAATCCTCCAAACAACTCCACTAATCACCTTAAACTAGCTTAGCAACTCACTTTTGAGGAGAAATTTGGAATTTAACCGGTAGGTTTGCAAGATTCAAGCTAGAAATGAAGGAAAATTGAAGAAACTCTCTCTCTCTTTCTCTCCTCCATGGCCGGCCAACAAGAAAGAAATAAGAAGAGATTTTTGGGTCAATTTTGTTATATGGTAAAGGTAAAGTTAAATATTCAAAGTCAAGAGTGAATTGGATGGTGACACTTGTCACCTTTAGGTTTAAAACCTATCTTTTTGTCTCTCTCATACCAATCCATAATTATCTCTTAACACCTTGTAGAAAAATATCACTTAGCACAAAACTCCAACAAGTTGTCAAAAATGTATTGCATTTACCGTACTTGCGGGTCCCACGTCCATAATACACTTCAAAATTAACGTGGACTAACTTGGATCAAGAAAATGATTTGAAAACTATATTTCCTTATAAAAATGTATAGAAAATTAATATATTGAAGAAAACAAACTTATAGACAAGAAAGCAAAATAATGTCGAGAAAATATATAAAAATTTTCGGTTTCTCGCACTCATACTTTTCGGGGCATCACAATCTCCCCTCCATCAAAGAATGTCGTCCTCGACATTCCATCTTGTACCAATCAAGTCAAGACATCCCGCAAGAATCACTCAAGCGTTCCAAGCAAACACTAAGAGTCAAATCAAACCCACAGTCCGGCATCCTAAACTTCAAACCTAGGATACACTACAGAGATCTGAAGCCTAAGCTCTGATACCACCTGTGACGGCCCCACCTCCCCCTAGGGCGTACCCCAGGGTTCGGCGGACCGCCTGCCCAGCTCTCGCCGGGACTCAGTCGTTCACTACATTCCTCAAACAGATTACAATATAAATCTCAAAAATTACATCAAATTCTCCAATAATTACATGTTATAAGCGAAGCGGAAACGATTCCCAACTATACATCAAATGATTCCAAATCCAAACTGTACAAGATATAAGCCATCCAGTCACGTGAATAAGTACTACAAGTCCTTCCTTCGCCTTGAGCCCTGTGGAGGGGAATAAAATAGTTTTGGGGTGAGCTAAAAGCTCAGCGAGTAACCGGTAAAATTAGTAATCAAATCGGTTTCACAATAGTTCATTTCAATGATGTCATAAATCAAACGATAAGTCAAGAAACAATTACAACATTTACAAGAAACCATACATGAAAAGGATACGTTCGTTCGTTCGTTCGTTCGTTCGTTCGTTCTACTGTCATTCCCCTTTCCTTCATTCATTTGAAAATGCATTTTCATTTATCAATAAAACCCTCGTTCGTTCGTTCGTTCATTCAACCTTTCCTGGACATTGGCCAGGCTCCACCAACCTCCACCAACCTACATGATAATACTCGAGTATACCAACGTTCACCCAGGTCACCATATCGCCCGACCGAGTCCGCTTCTGGCTCGAGTCGATCGGTCACAAGGGGCAGTGGCCAGTTCAGCCAAAAGGCTTACATTCATGCACAAGTAACATTTCAATCGTTCCATCTTTGAAAATTTCACATTTATCGAGGTCGAGTGCGATAAAGTACGCTCTCGCCTAGAAAACTCGTTTTGGAAATCATTGAAAGCACTTAACACGTTATCAAACAATAATACAAGTCATGAAGTCAAGAAAATACAACAAACAAGGAACACTCACATGCAAGCACGCACGATATGCAATCGAGTAAATAATGCAAGAAAACAGTTCAAAGGTAACTTTGGAAACAGTTTAGGGTCACTCACCTCCACGGCTCAGGAACCAACCATCATATATCATTGTGTTGCTCAAATTCAAGTCTTAGACTACAAACTCAATGCAATCAAGTCCTTTCAAAGTTCGGACAGCACTTCCACTAAATTTGCTTACTTTTCCAGCCGTCAAGACTTCATTATTTTCTCAGCCAGTCCCAAAGTCACACAAATAAGTTCATTCAATAACCGTTCAATAAGCTCCAAGTAGTACGAGACAATTCAAGCTAGGGAAAAGTCCAGAAATGAAAGTTAAGTTCTAAACCATAAAAACAGTTTTTGTCATCATTTTGCGGTTTCGGTACCATTGGCACTACAATTATCGGATGGAGGTGCAAGATACACCGTTTCGAAGCTAAGAGATAGGGTTACAATGTTGAAGAAGGCCACTCAGTCCAGTTTCGAGTGTAACCAGGTCAAAAATTCAATATACTACACCAGAACCGCAAAAACAGGTTCACAAACCGCATTCTGGTTCAAACATCATAAGTCAGGCTCCCGAGGTCCAAATCAAGTGATTCCAAAGCCTTCCGAAAGCTAAGATACACGGATACAATTCATTAGAAGACCTCAACAACCAATTCTGAAGTATTCCCAACCAAAATAACCAATTACAGATGCAATTATCAAATTCGGATAGAAACAGGGCAGCAGGGGTAATTCAGAATTTTTACAAGTTACATTGCTCCGATTGACCTAAAATTTTGTAGGCATCTCTAAAATATCATTCCCTACAACTTTCATGTTTTAACTCGAGGCCAATTCGGTCTCTAACTATGAGGTACTGTGCCGGGCAGAATGTAAACAATTGAAACCCTAACTTTCCAAATTTCTTTCCAAAATAGAATTTCTTGCAATTAACTACTTTTTCCACCTTCTGGCTTCATTCTAGATCATTTCCAATCATCATACAAAGCCACAGCATATGAATCATATTAAATCAGAAAAATCATCAATAATTATAAAACTTCACCAAATTCAACCAAAATCAAGATATAATCCGCAAAATTCCCTCTTAGGCTACCACAAATCATTACTTTGACATTATCAAGACCAAAGGAAGCATTCCCTAGCTACTCACCTTGAAATGCAAGAAAAGGATCAACTTGGCACCTTAATCCTCCAAACAACTCCACTAATCACCTTAAACTAGCTTAGCAACTCACTTTTGAGGAGAAATTTGGAATTTAACCGGTAGGTTTGCAAGATTCAAGCTAGAAATGAAGGAAAATTGAAGAAACTCTCTCTCTCTTTCTCGCCTCCATGGCCGGCCAACAAGAAAGAAATAAGAAGAGATTTTTGGGTCAATTTTGTTATATGGTAATGGTAAAGTTAAATATTCAAAGTCAAGAGTGAATTGGATGGTGACACTTGTCACCTTTAGGTTTAAAACCTATCTTTTTGTCTCTCTCATACCAATCCATAATTATCTCTTAACACCTTGTAGAAAAATATCACTTAGCACAAAACTCCAACAAGTTGTCAAAAATGTATTGCATTTACTGCACTTGCGGGTCCCACGTCCATAATACACTTCAAAATTAACGTGGACTAACTTGGATCAAGAAAATTATTTGAAAACTATATTTCCTTATAAAAATGTATAGAAAATTAATATATTGAAGAAAACAAACTTATAGACAAGAAAGCAAAATAATGTCGAGAAAATATATAAAAATTTTCAGTTTCTCGCACTCATACTTTTCGGGGCATCACAATCTCCCCTCCATCAAAGAATGTCGTCCTCGACATTCCATCTTGTACCAATCAAGTCAAGACATCCCGCAAGAATCACTCAAGCGTTCCAAGCAAACACTAAGAGTCAAATCAAACCCACAGTCCGGCATCCTAAACTTCAAACCTAGGATACACTACAGAGATCTGAAGCCTAAGCTCTGATACCACCTGTGACGGCCCCACCTCCCCCTAGGGCGTACCCCAGGGTTCGGCGGACCGCCTGCCCAGCTCTCGCCGGGACTCAGTCGTTCACTACATTCCTCAAACAGATTACAATATAAATCTCAAAAATTACATCAAATTCTCCAATAATTACATGTTATAAGCGAAGCGGAAACGATTCCCAACTATACATCAAATGATTCCAAATCCAAACTGTACAAGATATAAGCCATCCAGTCACGTGAATAAGTACTACAAGTCCTTCCTTCGCCTTGAGCCCTGTGGAGGGGAATAAAATAGTTTTGGGGTGAGCTAAAAGCTCAGCGAGTAACCGGTAAAATTAGTAATCAAATCGGTTTCACAATAGTTCATTTCAATGATGTCATAAATCAAACGATAAGTCAAGAAACAATTACAACATTTACAAGAAACCATACATGAAAAGGATACGTTCGTTCGTTCGTTCGTTCGTTCGTTCGTTCTACTGTCATTCCCCTTTCCTTCATTCATTTGAAAATGCATTTTTCATTTATCAATAAAACCCTCGTTCGTTCGTTCGTTCATTCAACCTTTCCTGGACATTGGCCAGGCTCCACCAACCTCCACCAACCTACATGATAATACTCGAGTATACCAAACGTTCACCCAGGTCACCATATCGCCCGACCGAGTCCGCTTCTGGCTCGAGTCGATCGGTCACAAGGGGCAGTGGCCAGTTCAGCCAAAAGGCTTACATCCATGCACAAGTAACATTTCAATCGTTCCATCTTTGAAAATTTCACATTTATCGAGGTCGAGTGCGATAAAGTACGCACTCGCCTAGAAAACTCGTTTTGGAAATCATTGAAAGCACTTAACACGTTATCAAACAATAATACAAGTCATGAAGTCAAGAAAATACAACAAACAAGGAACACTCACATGCAAGCACACACGATATGCAATCGAGTAAATAATGCAAGAAAACAGTTCAAAGGTAACTTTGGAAACAGTTTAGGGTCACTTACCTCCACGGCTCAAGAACCAACCATCATATATCATTGTGTTGCTCAAATTCAAGTCTTAGACTACAAACTCAATGAAATCAAGTCCTTTCAAAGTTCGGACAGCACTTCCACTAAATTTGCTTACTTTTCCAGCCGTCAAGGCTTCATTATTTCCTCAGCCAGTCCCAAAGTCACACAAATAAGTTCATTCAATAACCGTTCAATAAGCTCCAAGTAGTACGAGTACAATTCAAGCTAGGGAAAAGTCCGGAAATGAAAGTTAAGTTCTAAACCATAAAAACAGTTTTTGTAATCATTTTGCGGTTTCGGCACCATTGGCACTACAATTATCGGATGGAGGTGCAAGATACACCGTTTCGAAGCTAAGAGATAGGGTTACAATGTTGAAGTAGGCCACTTAGTCCAGTTTCGAGTGTAACCAGGTCAAAAATTCAATATACTACACCTGAACCGCAAAAACAGGTTCACAAACCGCATTCTGGTTCAAACATCATAAGTCAGGCTCCCGAGGTCCAAATCAAGTGATTCCAAAGCCATCCGAAAGCTACGATACACGGATACAATTCATCAGAAGACCACAAGAACCAATTCTGAAGTATTCCCAACCAAAATAACCAATTACAGATGCAATTATCAAATTCGGATAGAAACAGGGCAGCAGGGGTAATTCAGTCTTTTTAGAAGCTACATTGCTGCGATTGACCTGAAATTTAGTAGGCATCTCTAAAATATCATTTCCTACAACGTTTATGTTTTAACTCGAGGCCAATTCGGTCTCTAACTATGAGGTACTGTGCCGGGCAGAATGTAAACAATTGAAACCCTAACTTTCCAAATTTCTTTCCAAAATAGAATTTCTTGCAATTAACTACTTTTTCCACCTTCTGGCTTCATTCTAGATCATTTCCAATCATCATACAAAGCCACTGCATATGAATCATATTAAATCAGAAAAATCAACAATGATTATAAAACTTCACCAAATTCAACCAAAATCAAGATATAATCCACAAAATTCCCTCTTAGGCTACCACAAATCATTACTTTGACATTATCAAGACCAAAGGAAGCATTCCCTAGCTACTCACCTTGAAATGCAAGAAAAGGATCAACTTGGCACCTTAATCCTCCAAACAACTCCACTAATCACCTTAAACTAGCTTAGCAACTCACTTTTGAGGAGAAATTTGGAATTTAACCGGTAGGTTTGCAAGATTCAAGCTAGAAATGAAGGAAAATTGAAGAAACTCTCTCTCTCTTTCTCTCCTCCATGGCCGGCCAACAAGAAAGAAATAAGAAGAGATTTTTGGGTCAATTTTGTTATATGGTAAAGGTAAAGTTAAATATTCAAAGTCAAGAGTGAATTGGATGGTGACACTTGTCACCTTTAGGTTTAAAACCTATCTTTTTGTCTCTCTCATACCAATCCATAATTATCTCTTAACACCTTGTAGAAAAATATCACTTAGCACAAAACTCCAACAAGTTGTCAAAAATGTATTGCATTTACTGCACTTGCGGGTCCCACGTCCATAATACACTTCAAAATTAACGTGGACTAACTTGGATCAAGAAAATTATTTGAAAACTATATTTCCTTATAAAAATGTATAGAAAATTAATATATTGAAGAAAACAAACTTATAGACAAGAAAGCAAAATAATGTCGAGAAAATATATAAAAATTTTCAGTTTCTCGCACTCATACTTTTCGGGGCATCACAATCTCCCCTCCATCAAAGAATGTCGTCCTCGACATTCCATCTTGTACCAATCAAGTCAAGACATCCCGCAAGAATCACTCAAGCGTTCCAAGCAAACACTAAGAGTCAAATCAAACCCACAGTCCGGCATCCTAAACTTCAAACCTAGGATACACTACAGAGATCTGAAGCCTAAGCTCTGATACCACCTGTGACGGCCCCACCTCCCCCTAGGGCGTACCCCAGGGTTCGGCGGACCGCCTGCCCAGCTCTCGCCGGGACTCAGTCGTTCACTACATTCCTCAAACAGATTACAATATAAATCTCAAAAATTACATCAAATTCTCCAATAATTACATGTTATAAGCGAAGCGGAAACGATTCCCAACTATACATCAAATGATTCCAAATCCAAACTGTACAAGATATAAGCCATCCAGTCACGTGAATAAGTACTACAAGTCCTTCCTTCACCTTGAGCCCTGTGGAGGGGAATAAAATAGTTTTGGGGTGAGCTAAAAGCTCAGCGAGTAACCGGTAAAATTAGTAATCAAATCGGTTTCACAATAGTTCATTTCAATGATGTCATAAATCAAACGATAAGTCAAGAAACAATTACAACATTTACAAGAAACCATACATGAAAAGGATACGTTCGTTCGTTCATTCGTTATTTCGTTCGTTCTACTGTCATTCCCCTTTCCTTCATTCATTTGAAAATGCATTTTTCATTTATCAATAAAACCCTCGTTCGTTCATTCAACCTTTCCTGGACATTGACCAGGCTCCACCAACCTCCACCAACCTACAAGGTAAGACTCGAGTATACCAAACGTTCACCCAGGTCACCATATCGCCCGACCGAGTTCGCTTCTGGCTCGAGTCGATCGGTCACAAGGGGCAGTGGCCAGTTCAGCCACAAGGCTTACATTCATGCACAAGTAACATTTCAATCGTTCCATCTTTGAAAATTTCACATTTATCGAGGTCGAGTGCGATAAAGTACGCACTCGCCTAGAAAACTCGTTTTGGAAATCAATGAAAGCACTTAACACGTTATCAAACAATAATACAAGTCATGAAGTCAAGAAAATACAACAAACAAGGAACACTCACATGCAAGCACGCACGATATGCAATCGAGTAAATAATGCAAGAAAACAGTTCAAAGGTAACTTTGGAAACAGTTTAGGGTCACTCACCTCCACGACTCAGGAACCAACCATCATATATCATTGTGTTGCTCAAATTCAAGTCTTAGACTACAAACTCAATGCAATCAAGTCCTTTCAAAGTTCGGACCGCACTTCCACTAAATTTGCTTACTTTTCCAGCCGTCAAGGCTTCATTATTTCCTCAGCCAGTCCCAAAGTCACACAAATAAGTTCATTCAATAACCGTTCAATAAGCTCCAAGTAGTACGAGTACAATTCAAGCTAGGGAAAAGTCCGGAAGTGAAAGTTAAGTTCTAAACCATAAAAACAGTTTTTGTCATCATTTTGCGGTTTCGGCACCATTGGCACTACAATTATCGGATGGAGGTGCAAGATACACCGTTTCGAAGCTAAGAGATAGAGTTACAATGTTGAAGAAGGCAACTCAGTCCAGTTTCGAGTGTAACCAGGTCAAAAATTCAATATACTACACCTGAACCGCAAAAACAGGTTCACAAACCGCATTCTGGTTCAAACATCATAAGTCAGGCTCCTGAGGTCCAAATCAAGTGATTCCAAAGCCATCCGAAAGCTAAGATACACAGATACAATTCATCAGAAGACCTCAAGAACCAATTCTGAAGTATTCCCAACCAAAATAACCAATTACAGATGCAATTATCAAATTCGGATAGAAACAGGGCAGCAGGGGTAATTCAGTCTTTTTGCAAGCTACATTGCTCCGATTGACCTGAAATTTTGTAGGCATCTCTAAAATATCATTCCCTACAACTTTCATGTTTTAAATCAAGGCCGATTCGGTCTCTAACTATGAGGTACTGTGCCGGGCAGAATGTAAACAATTGAAACCCTAACTTTCCAAATTTCTTTCCAAAATAAAAATTTCTTGCAATTAACCACTTTTTCCACCTTCTGGCTTCATTCTAGATCATTTCCAATCATCATACAAAGCCACAGCATGTAAATCATATTAAATCGGAAAAATCATCAATAATTATAAAACTTCACCAAATTCAACCAAAATCAAGATATAATCCACAAAATTCCCTCTTAGGCTACCACAAATCATTACTTTGACATTATCAAGACCAAAGGAAGCATTCCCTAACTACTCACCTTGAAATGCAAGAAACAGATCAACTTGGCACCTTAATCCTCCAAACAACTCCACTAATCACCTTAAACTAGCTTAGCAACTCACTTTTGTGGAGAAATTTGGAATTTAACCGGTACGTTTGCAAGATTCAAGCTAGAAATGAAGGAAAATTGAAGAAACTCTCTCTCTCTTTCTCTCCTCCATGGCCGGCCAACAAGAAAGAAATAAGAAGAGATTTTTGGGTCAATTTTGTTATATGGTAAAGGTAAAGTTAAATATTCAAAGTCAAGAGTGAATTGGATGGTGACACTTGTCACCTTTAGGTTTAAAACCTATCTTTTTGTCTCTCTCATACCAATCCATAATTATCTCTTAACACCTTGTTGAAAAATATCAATTAGCACAAAACTCCAACAAGTTGTCAAAAATATATTGCATTTACCGCACTTGCGGGTCCCACGTCCATAATACACTTCAAAATTAACGTGGACTAACTTGGATCAAGAAAATAATTTGAAAACTATATTTTCCTTATAAAAATGTATAGAAAATTAATATATTGAAGAAAACAAACTTATAGACAAGAAAGCAAAATAATGTCGAGAAAATATATAAAAATTTTCGGTTTCTCGCACTCATACTTTTCGGGGCATCACAATCTCCCCTCCATCAAAGAATGTCGTCCTCGACATTCCATCTTGTACCAATCAAGTCAAGACATCCCGCAAGAATCACTCAAGCGTTCCAAGCAAACACTAAGAGTCAAATCAAACCCACAGTCCGGCATCCTAAACTTCAAGCCTAGGATACACTACAGAGATCTGAAGCCTAAACTCTGATACCACCTGTGACGGCCCCACCTCCCCCTAGGGCGTACCCCAGGGTTCGGCGGACCGCCTGCCCAGCTCTCGCCGGGACTCAGTCGTTCACTACATTCCTCAAACAGATTACAATATAAATCTCAAAAATTACATCAAATTCTCCAATAATTACATGTTATAAGCGAAGCGGAAACGATTCCCAACTATACATCAAATGATTCCAAATCCAAACTGTACAAGATATAAGCCATCCAGTCACGTGAATAAGTACTACAAGTCCTTCCTTCGCCTTGAACCCTGTGGAGGGGAATAAAATAGTTTTGGGGTGAGCTAAAAGCTCAGCGAGTAACCGGTAAAATTAGTAATCAAATCGGTTTCACAATAGTTCATTTCAATGATGTCATAAATCAAACGATAAGTCAAGAAACAATTACAACATTTACAAGAAACCATACATGAAAAGGATACGTTCGTTCGTTCATTCGTTATTTCGTTCGTTCTACTGTCATTCCCCTTTCCTTCATTCATTTGAAAGTGCATTTTTCATTTATCAATAAAACCCTCGTTCGTTCATTCAACCTTTCCTGGACATTGACCAGGCTCCACCAACCTCCACCAACCTACAAGGTAAGACTCGAGTATACCAAACATTCACCCAGGTCACCATATCGCCCGACCGAGTTCGCTTCTGGCTCGAGTCGATCGGTCACAAGGGGCAGTGGCCAGTTCAGCCAAAAGGCTTACATTCATGCACAAGTAACATTTCAATCGTTCCATCTTTGAAAATTTCACATTTATCGAGGTCGAGTGCGATAAAGTACGCACTCGCCTAGAAAACTCGTTTTGGAAATCATTGAAAGCACTTAACACGTTATCAAACAATAATACAAGTCATGAAGTCAAGAAAATACAACAAACAAGGAACACTCACATGCAAGCACGCACGATATGCAATCGAGTAAATAATGCAAGAAAACAGTTCAAAGGTAACTTTGGAAACAGTTTAGGGTCACTCACCTCCACGACTCAGGAACCAACCATCATATATCATTGTGTTGCTCAAATTCAAGTCTTAGACTACAAACTCAATGCAATCAAGTCCTTTCAAAGTTAGGACAGCACTTTCACTAAATTTGCTTACTTTTCCAGCCGTCAAGGCTTCATTATTTCCTCAGCCAGTCCCAAAGTCACACAAATAAGTTCATTCAATAATCGTTCAATAAGCTCCAAGTAGTACGAGCACAATTCAAGCTAGGGAAAAGTCCGGAAGTGAAAGTTAAGTTCTAAACCATAAAAACAGTTTTTGTCATCATTTTGCGGTTTCGGCACCATTGGCACTACAATTATCGGATGGAGGTGCAAGATACACCGTTTCGAAGCTAAGAGATAGGGTTACAATGTTGAAGAAGGCAACTCAGTCCAGTTTCGAGTGTAACCAGGTCAAAAATTCAATATACTACACCTGAACCGCAAAAACAGGTTCACAAACCGCATTCTGGTTCAAACATCATAAGTCAGGCTCCCGAGGTCCAAATCAAGTGATTCCAAAGCCATCCGAAAGCTAAGATACACGGATACAATTCATCAGAAGACCTCAAGAACCAATTCTGAAGTATTCCCAACCAAAATAACCAATTACAGATGCAATTATCAAATTCGGATAGAAACAGGGCAGCAGGGGTAATTCAGTCTTTTTGCAAGCTACATTGCTCCGATTGACCTGAAATTTTGTAGGCATCTCTAAAATATCATTCCCTACAACTTTCATGTTTTAAATCAAGGCCGATTCGGTCTCTAACTATGAGGTACTGTGCTGGGCAGAATGTAAACAATTGAAACCCTAACTTTCCAAATTTCTTTCCAAAATAAAAATTTCTTGCAATTAACCACTTTTTCCACCTTCTGGCTTCATTCTAGATCATTTCCAATCATCATACAAAGCCACAGCATGTGAATCATATTAAATCAGAAAAATCACCAATAATTATAAAACTTCACCAAATTCAACCAAAATCAAGATATAATCCACAAAATTCCCTCTTAGGCTACCACAAATCATTACTTTGACATTATCAAGACCAAAGGAAGCATTCCCTAGCTACTCACCTTGAAATGCAAGAAACAGATCAACTTGGCACCTTAATCCTCCAAACAACTCCACTAATCACCTTAAACTAGCTTAGCAACTCACTTTTGTGGAGAAATTTGGAATTTAACCGGTACGTTTGCAAGATTCAAGCTAGAAATGAAGGAAAATTGAAGAAACTCTCTCTCTCTTTCTCTCCTCCATGGCCGGCCAACAAGAAAGAAATAAGAAGAGATTTTTGGGTCAATTTTGTTATATGGTAAAGGTAAAGTTAAATAGTCAAAGTCAAGAGTGAATTGGATGGTGACACTTGTCACCTTTAGGTTTAAAACTTATCTTTTTGTCTCTCTCATACCAATCCATAATTATCTCTTAACACCTTGTAGAAAAATATCACTTAGCACAAAACTCCAACAAGTTGTCAAAAATATATTGCACTTACCGCACTTGCGGGTCCCACGTCCATAATACACTTCAAAATTAACGTGGACTAACTTGGATCAAGAAAATGATTTGAAAACTATATTTCCTTATAAAAATATATAGAAAATTAATATATTGAAGAAAACAAACTTATAGACAAGAAAACAAAATAATGCCGAGAAAATATATAAAAATTTTCGGTTTCTCACACTCATACTTTTCGGGGCGTCACAAATTTACTAGCCCAAGTGGTGCACCAACAGGGTTAAAACCCTAACCCCAACCCTGGGAACCCCGGTAATCACGTGGAGAGCGAGGAAAGGGCTCTCGAGAGGTTCCAGAAGTTTGCCCCACCAAAGTTTATCAGGGGGCCTGATCCGGACGTGGCCGAAAGGTGGCTAGAGGAGATGGTGGATATCTTTGCCGCCCTACATTATACGGAGGAGAGGCAGGTGACCTTTGCCGTCTTTCAATTGGAAGGGGCGGTCCGTTCCTGGTGGAACGTTATTCGGCAAAAATAGGAACGGGAACAAACGCGAAGTACCTGGGTGAATTTTATGCAGGAATTCAATGCTAAATTCTTCCCTCCTCTAGTTCAGGAGCGGAAGGAAGATGAATTTATTCGGTTTCGTCAGGGGGCCCAATCTGTAGCGGAGTACGAGAGCCAATTCACCCGCCTATCCAAATTTGCGCCCGAACTCATCATGACCGAGCAACGAAGAATACGGCGATTTGTCCAGGGCTTGAACGTAGAAATCCAGAAGGACCTCGCGGTAGCCCAAATTAACGCCTTCAGCGACGCAGTGGAGAAGGCGGAACGAGTAGAGAATGCTAGGCTTCATGTGAGAAACTTCCAGGCGAAAAAGCGAGGATTTCCTGAAAGTAGTTTGGGGCAAGGGGATGAGAGTACCCCTTCCAAATTTGGGTGGGGAACGGGAGGAGAAAGGATGCCGGGTGTATCACGAGAGGGCCCGTCATGAGGCGGCCAAGTAGGGAGAGACCAGAGAGGAGGCTCGGCTTCTGCAGCACGCGGACCCTGCGGGTATTGCGAAAAGTTCAACCACTCGGAGGACAATTGTTGGAAGAAGGAGGGAAAATGTTTGTGCTGTGGAAGTGCAAACCATCAGCTCGCCACTTGTCCAGTCCTGTCACGAGATGGAAAGGGGAGTCAGCAATCGACGAGGACTAATTCCGAACCGGCCAAGGTGGAAGGGACCAAACCTAAGGTAGCGGCTCGAGTGTATTCACTGGAGCCACAACAGGTCCCTGATTTTTCTGAAATTGAGGAAGGTACGATTTCGGTATTTCACCGATTTGCGAAAATCTTAGTAGATCCCGGTGTTACTCATTCATTTGTCAACCCCAATTTTATGTACGGAATAGATACAAAACCTGCTCGTCTACCCTATGACCTGAAAGTAGTACTCCTATGGGGAAACATCGTTTGAGCACTGGTATGGTTTGTAAGGATTGCCGCGTTTGGGTAGGAGAGAAGGTTTGGGGTGTGTGTTGACGCAAAACCAGAATCTGATATCTTTTGCCTCTAAGAAATTGAAACCCCACGAACAAAAACTATCCAACCCACGATCTGCAGTTAGATGCAGTTGTTTTCGCTCGGGAAAAGTGGAGAAATTATGGGATAGAAGAGACTACCTAGGAGGTGGAAGAAGAGATGCGAAAGAAATATCCTGAACTGTTTGTGAATTAAGGTGAGAAATTTGAGGACAAAATTCTTTTAAGGGGGAGAGAGTGTGAGAACCCGTAAATTTCTCAATTTCTAGGCCTTATTTTATTTATTTGCAAGCCTTTTATGCATTTTCTTTATTAGAAAATTTTTTTAAAATAATTTTTATGAGTAAATATAGTTTTTAGATGATTTTTCTAGTATCGGTTAGATTTTGAGAAATTAAGAACGTATATCGAATGTGGGACCTGCTAGTACGAAAAGTTCGGTAAAATTCGGTCAACTAGGTTAAGTTTTGGATACTGGATTTAATTTATCGGGTGTTATAAGATAATTAGAGGTTAGTATATGGATGAGAGTGGAGGAGACAAAGGGATGTGCATGCATTAAATAGGGTGACAAGTGTCACCATATGATTAAATCTTACATTTTGACTACTATTCACCTTTTTACCAATTGACCAAATAAACCAAAAAATCACCAAAATCATCTTCATTTCAAGCTCCTTGTAGCCGGCTCTCTCCAAGCAAAAGAAAGGAAAAAACTCTGCAAGTTCTTGCTTCAATCTTACTTAAATCCAACAAATCAACCATTTAATTTTGCATTTGTTCCATAAAACCCCTTCACTTAGTGATTGTGAGGTGATTGGTGGAGTTGTTTGGAAGGCTAAGGTGGTTAGTTGCTCTTTCTCTTGCATTACAAGGTGAGAAGCTAAGGGACTTCTCTTTTCTTTCCAATAATGCTTAATTAGTGACCTTTGTGAGTTGAAGTGATGATATTAGGTGTTGTTTTGTGATTTTTGGTTGAAATTGGTGAAGTTTTATATTTATTTGTGATTTTTCTGTTTTCATATGATTATTATTGTGTGGCCATGTATGATGATTGAAAATGATATTGAAGGAAGCTAGAAGGTGGAAAGTGTGGTTAATTGCAGAAAATTTCTGTTTTGGAAGGAAATTGTGGAAACTAGGGTTTCATTCCCCCTCATTCTGCCTGGCACTGTTCATCATAGTTAGAGGCCAAATTAGCCTTGAGGTAAAACATGAAAGTTGTAGGGAATGATATTCTAGAGTTTCTTACAAAATTTCAGGTCGATCGGAGTAGAGTAGCTTGTGAAAAGACCGAAATACCCCTGCTACCCTGTTTCTACCCGAACTTGATAATTGCTTTTGTAATTGGTTAATTTGGTTGGGAATACTTCTGATTTGGTTGTTGACATCTTCTTAATAAATGTAGCCTGGTGTCTTAGCTTTTAGATGGCTTTGGAATCACTTGATTTGGACTTGGGTAACCTGAATTACAGTTCGTTAACCAGAATGCGGTTTGTTGACCTGTTTTTACGGTTCTGGTTTAGTATATTGAATTTTTGACCTGGTTGCACTAGAAACTGGACTGAGTGGCCTTCTTCAACATTGTAGCCCTATCTCTTAGCTTTGAAACAGTGTATCTTGTACCTCTATCCGATAATCATAGTGCCAATGGTGCCAAAACCGCAAAATGATGTCAAAAACTATTTTTAGGGTTTAAAGTTTAATTCCATTTCCGGATTTCCCTGGTTTACTCTAGTGCTTATACATTCTTATGGAGCCCTATTTTGGTAGTATGTGGAACTGGTTTATGACTTGTAATTTACTCTTATTGTGCTTGTTTGAATATTTTAGGGCGTGACGGTGATTAAAGATGCTCTTTGGGCGAAAGTTTATGAAATTTCACTTGCTTGCCTGGTGAGTGTACTACTCACTTGTTTGTTTACAATGTGGCTTTGCTATACTTGAACTTGATGCCTTGAGGGCCTATTTTCCATTGAAACTGATTAAAGTGAGGGTGTACTTTATCTCCCTCACCCCTTTTGGTACTATATACGACTGTTTACTATTTCACTGTGGTATTTAAATGATACCTGATATACTGGATTTGGTGTCGTTTGGACGAGTATCCAACGGCCATTACTGTTACTACTGAGCTCAACCCCATTAGTAGTCAATTGAATCGAGCCGGCGAGGACTTGGTCGTGAAAATTGACGAGCCATGGGGACTGTTATATGGAATCTTGTAGTAGTGAGACTCTTGATTTCGTTATACTTGAGTATTACCAAATTTCTACTGTTTGGAGTTCGGGCCTGGTAGGGGTATGTTGGGTGGAAGGAATGGAAGTAAAGTGGAGCCTACGGTTGGTTACTCTTAAACATTGACGGAGGGTCAATGAGATTCGATCAAGAATGCAAGCGAGGAAAGGGGCTCTTGAGAGCCGCCTGTATCCTTTTATCAACTCTATTATTGTGTGCTCTTGGTTTACTTTTGATTATTTGAAATGAAAAGCTTTATGCTTATATGAACTTGGTTGCTTGAGTGATAGTATCTCACTGGGCGTAAGCTCACTCTATTCCGTTTGTTTTCCTTACAGGAAATTGAATACTTTTGGAAAGGCGATGAATATGGATTGCCGAGTGTAGACACCAAATTTTTAAATAATTGTTATCCTAATTTTTTATTTTTTTTATTTTTAGTAATAATTCTCTTAATTCCATGAATTTTGGTTCTTAGAATTTTAGCATTTATCTAGCACTTTAGTATTTTTTAGATTATTATTATCTATTATTTTATTTTTATTTTATTTTTAGTTGTATTTCGTATTCATTTTGGGCTCTCTTAGCTATTTATTTATTTATTTTTATTATTATAAAACTTTTAGCATAAATTTTTGCCAAAAAGAGAGAATATCGGGGAAAAATATTTTTATTTCTTTTTATTGAAAAAAAAGGAAACATTCGGTCTCGGCTGCAGCAGAAGAGAATCGCAGCCGCGGTTTTCGGCCATTTGGCTTTGGGTTGGCTCCGTTAGATCATCACAGTACTGTTACACCTGGCTTTCATCTATAAAGCCCAGGACAATCTAGAAATGGAAGCTTATCCGATGGCTGAGAGGGGAACGGAGACTTGAAGCTGCTTCTGAACCATTGAGATGAGGTTTAAGGGGTTTGGATGGGATATAAAAGAAAAGCTAAGGGCTCAGAAAGGGAGGTTCTAGATGACGGCTGAAGGGAGAGTATAGAAAAATCAAGAGAGCATCAAGGGGAGGCAGGGAGCGACCGAGAGAGAGCTAAGCAAGGTGACGGCTGAAAACGCAAGAAGCCAAAAGGGAGAAAACAAGGAAAAGCGGCTGCAGGACAGAAGGAAAGTAGCAAAACTAGGAAAAGATGATTCGGCTGAGCAAAGATTTCATCTTCTGAATAAAGCTCTGATCAAAGGCTAAAGGTGATGTTTTTCTACTCTGGAGCTGTTTACAAGTTGTTGGATTATGTTAGAATGCCGAAAGTTTTGGCCTTTATGCTTGTGTCGTTCCCCTTTATGAGTCTTGTCTGTAAATCTCGTTGGGGTGAAGGAATCCATGAGTATTGGCTGGATTTTAGAGACAACAGTTGGAATTTCTTTGTGGGATTGCATGATGATTTCCGTGAAGTTTTCGTTTAATGTTTATGAATGATCTTTATGTGTTTGAATGGACAAACCCAGAAAGTGACATAATACTTCAGGGAATTTTTGTTTTGATGTTTCCTCCTGGCCCGTTTGCATAAGTTTGGTGAATCTCGTTTGTTTTTACCATTTTTTTTATCCCAGAATCTGTTTCCCTCGCCCTTAAAAGTAGAGAGCTTGACTGGTATTCAGTGTTTGTAGAATAATATTTACATGGCCTTTATGTTGTGATATTCATGGGTCTCATGGGAGGAAGAGAGCCAGTTCTGATACTATCGAAAAGGGGCTTTGGATGATTTGATTTTTGTCAAAGTTTCGACCATGCTGCATTTCGTGTCTTTCTCGTTTTTTTTTTGGCTTGGTTCCTATCAGTTGGGATAGATGAGGGTAGGCATCCATGTTTAAGCTATGTTAAGATTTATGTTTGAAGTTTGTGTGTGTGTTAGTTTGATGAAGGATGAGTTTTTGTACAATGTTTTTCGGCTTTTCATCCATGCGAGTATGAAGCTGCAAAATTTGCAGCAGAGCAAAGGCTGCTGCATCTTCTTTGCTGTTTTGTTCTCCGCGACCACTCACCAAGCTTTGGCCATCCTAATTTGCTAGTTAATCTTGTGTGAAAAGGGGAAGTGGATGAGTGGTGTTGAGTTTGCATATTGGAGTCTCAAAAACACTTGAATCGTGTTCGATGCTTGCTGGAAAATCAACATCAGCTTGCCGAAAGTCTTATTTGGATGCATGTTGTAGTCTGGTTCTATCTCTTTTTGGCTCCAAGATCTAGTACTTTCTGTTTAGTTAAGAAATCAATCATTTCTTTTTGGTTTGCTTGCATGAATGCATTTAATTTGAATAAGGAAATGGCATGAACATATGTTGCTGCTAAGTTTCTTTGCTGCATTCTTGTTATTCTTGTTGTTGGGTCTGAAATTTGCATTTGGAAATGAAAGTCGCAACTAGTTTTGTTGCCAAAAGGCTTCATCAGTTGCCAAAGCTTTCAATTGCAGCAATCTTCTTCCATCTTGCATAAAGGTTTCATAAGTATTTGCATAATTTCCTTCCATGTTTTGCTTGTTGAGATGTGGAATTTGTTTGTTTTGCTGCTTAATACAAAGTTTGGATAGATGAAAGGGTTTTTAGTCAAAGCTGCTTAGAATTTGCTTATGAAATGGAAATGCAACCGGCGGTCTTTTAGTTTCAGAAAGTGTTAATTGCAGAAATTCTTTTCTACGTATGCATGCATGCAAATACTTTTCAAAATTGCCTTTTAAACCCCTCAAGTTTCCTCTTATGCCACTATGACCCAGAAAATTGGGAAAACTAATCAATTTGGTTCCTGTCATTTTGCAGCAATGCTACAAAGACCCAATTAGGTTCTAATTTCTTGCAAATAGGTCTTAGAATAATTGCAATTTGAACCATTACTTGATCTTTTCTTGCTCTTGGACCTTTAAAGTTCCTAAAATGTTTCAATTGGCCTTGATTGATTGATTAATGGTTGCTATTGGGTCTTTAGTCATTTTGCTATTTTAGAAATTTGATCAATGATTCACTTTTGCTTGGAAATTATGTATTATTTGATCATTTTTAAGTTGCAATTGAAGAAGGATTCGATGATTTTGTGGATTCAAATTGGCTTATTTACATTTTACCACTAAATTGGTGCATTAATTCTTTGTTTTGATGGGTTTTTAGCCCAAGTTATCCCTTTCTTTGGTGACTTTAGCCCAAGTTAAGTCGTGTTTACTTTACTAACATCATAAACGGGGAGGTATAATTTCTTTTATCCCTTTTTTGTCTCTCTCCTATGTGATCCAACGTGTTAAGTGAGAATTGCATATCTACTTTGCTTTCCTTGCCTTTCTTTAATTCCTCTCACTTATTTCATTTACTTTTGCTTTTATTAAGTTATTCTTTTATGGGGTATGTGTACACCTCTTGGCTTGTAATAGATAGGGCTTGGAGAGCAATTTTGTCCATTTTTCCCCTTCCCCTTTTGTTTTAGTTAGCAAATGTAATAGGTTCATTAGCTTGATTGCTTGCTTTTGTTGCTACGTGTTAATTTGCTTTATTAGGCTCTTGCATTTAGTCGAACATGCTAAGTGTTATGTGCTACGTGTTTATAGGTGATTGGCATGTCTACTTGCTTTCCATAGTCATAGATGAATGTGATAGATGAATGCACGTCACCACACTAGTCCAACGCTAGTTGTGGCTCATTGTCCCGTTTTCCACTAGTCCAACGCTAGTAGGAATTCATAGATAAGGGTTAGTCCAATGCTAGACCCAATAGGCCGTCTCCTCTTGTTAATACATACTTGCATGTTTCACTACATTTCATGCATTTTTCTTAGTTTTCTATCATTTGGCATGCCCCCTCCAACCCTTTCCCCTTCATTTTAGGTTTTTGCATCTTCATGCTAGTTGTAGGGTACATTTGCTTGAGAGTCCCCTTTCGGTAAGGGAAACGAGCGAGTGTGGCTACAAAATAGCCTTAGCACGCTAGTCCTTCCTTCTAATCAAAGGGAAAATTAAAGTCGTAAAGTTAGGAGTCATTCCCGTACCCGACTTGATGCATTCCTCTAGGTTCATACACTTTCATTTCTATCATATCATCTCCTCACTTTTTTATCCACATTTTCTCACTACTTATATTTTTCTCACTTCACATGCCATGTTCACACATTTCTCTTCTTTCCCTATCACTTATTTATTTTCTACCTCACAAATTGCACCTAGTTGCACTTATATGCATTTACTACCATTATACTATATTTTCATCCACTTGCACACAAACACCTTTATTTTCTCAATTGGCACACATGCACTTTTCTTACATTTGCACACATGCACTTTTCTTACATTTGCACACTTACACTCATACTTGAGTCTTCATTTGCATTATTCATGATCACTATGAGGGCTTTCCTTACTGGCCATCACAATTCATGTGGTTGGGACCAAAAAACCTCATAAGAGACATTTTAGATTTAGGATTGCATCTTTTTCATATCCATTAGTTACATCCAACATGCAACGCATATTTTGGGTAGAAGAATTAGGAAAAGTGGGGCTAAGTCACGTAACTAGCTTTGGCTAGGGTAAGGGAGTGCCTTAGGCTTTGCCTTTGCCTTTTCCCTTATCAAATGTGACCCCCGATCCCTTTTCTTTGGTTACGTAGACCTAAAAATTCTTTAAAGGGTTTGTTCACTTTTCTTTTTCAAAAAATCACTTTTTGGGTGACTTGGTACACCCTAACTCTATACCAAGTGGCGACTCCTTTTCTATCTAAAACCCTTTGTGTGGCCAAACCGTCGCATTTCACAATCCCACGGCCTTTTATTTTCACTTTCACACACGTTCACGTACTTATCCTACACACTACTTTCACACCATCAAAAAGTGGGGCGCGACACCGAGTTGAGCTTATGTATATATATATATATATTTTGAATAGCACCTTTTGGGCAAAATCCTAAACTCATTTTGACCCAACCCATCGTTGAATTGTAATTTGTAACCGTACATGTATAAACTTATGGGATAATTTGGTATGCCATTTTGGTATGTAAATGTTGAATTTCAAGGTGTGTATGTTTGCGTGATGTGTGGCCGGCTCCGATTTCCATTTTTTTTTTATTTTGTGATTGTGACTTTTTAAGTGCGCTTGTATGTTCCGGAATGTCTTAGATCGCGTTGAACTGTCTCGTAGTCCTGGCGAGAGTTGGGCAGGCAGTCCGCTAACCCCGTTGGTTCGCCTTAGGGGAAGGTGGGGCTGTCACATTAGCTCCTTTTGAGAGAACAAATACTTAAGGCTTTTGTGATCAGTAAAAACCTCAAATGTTACTCTATACAGGTAATGCCTCCATTTCTTTAAAGCGAACACTACCGCCGTTAATTTTAAATCGTGAGTCGTTTCAACTTCCTAGATGCATACGCTATCACTTTGTCATTTTGCAATAAAACACATCCCAAGCCTTCTTTGGAAGCATCTGTGTAGACCACAAAACTATACTTTCCATTTGTTAGAGTTAATACAGGCGCTCTTGTCAAACGTCTCTTCAACTCTTGGAAACTCTCTTCACACTTAGCACTCCATATAAACATTTCACCTTTCTTGGTCAACTCAGTCCTGAGTCCAGCAATTCTACAAAAATCCTTAATGAATCTCCGGTAATACCCTGCTAACCCTATAAAACTTCGAATCTCAATAGGATTTTCCGGTCGTTTTCACTTCGAAACAAGTTCAGCTTTTGCTGGATCCACTTTTATCCCATCCTTAAAAATTATGTGACCCAAGAATGCCACTTCTTTCAACCAAAATTCACACTTGCTAAACTTAGCATACAATTGGTGTTCTCTCAGGGTTTGCAAAACAATTCCCAGATGCTTCTCGTGATCCTCCACATTCTTAGAGTACACCAAAATATCATCAATAAAGACCACCACAAATTGGTCCAGATAAGGCCTAAAGACCCTGTGCATCAAATCCATAAAAGCAACAGGTGCATTAGTCAGTCCAAATGGCTTTACTGCAAACTCAAATTGTCCATATCTCGAGTTAAAAGCAGTTTTGGGTATATCGTTCTCCAAAATTCTCAATTGATAATAATCCTGTCTCAAATCCAACATCGAGAATACTACTGCCCCTTGTAATTGGTCAAACAATTCATCAATGTGGGGCAATGGGTACTTATTCTTAATAGTGACATCATTCAAGTCTCGGTAATCTATGCACAATTTTAAACTCCCATCTTTCTTCTTAACAAATAAGATCGGGGCTCCCCACAGTTAGTCACTCTATTTTATAAAATCCCACTCCAACAAATCCTTCGATTGCAATTTCAATTCTTTCAGCTCAGTTGGAGCCATTCTATATGGCATCTTAGAGATAGTACTACTCCCGGAGTCACATCAATCTTAAAAGCTATTTCCCTTTCCGAGGGTAAAGACTCCAACTCTTCAGGAAAAACATCTGGGTACTCTTTTACCACAGGCATGTCCTCCAATCTCATTTTATCACCTGGAGTATTAATAAGAAAAGTCAAATATGTCTGTTTTCCCTTACTTAACATTTTTCTAACTCGGATCCCTGAGATAAGTGGAGATGAAGCTAACCTGCCCCTTACATCCAATTTCAAAGTCGCCTCTCCCGGAATGCACAATTCTACCATTTTCGTCTTACAATTCAGCTGGGCATTGTAACGGGCTAACCTATCCATTCCTAAAATCACATCGTATCCCTTAATCGCTAAGTCTATCAAATCGGCCAGTAGTTTCCGTTCTCCAACCTAGACCTCACAATCTCTGTATACCAAGTTAGCGATTAGACTTTGATCCGCATTAGGCGTCGTAACTTCCAAGTCATAAGGTAACTTAATTGGCTTCAAGTCTATTCCACTAAGAAAATTAAGATTTACAAAAGAATGCGTTGCACCCGGATCAATTAAAATCTTAGCTAAACGATGAAAAACAGGAATCGTACCTTCAACCACCTCAGTCGTATCAGGTATCTATTGATGATCCAGTGGATAAACCCTAGCCGATACCTTTGGTCGACTTCCCCTAGTACTGGTCTGTTTAGAGGTTGACTTTTCAGGTCTTTGGGTGCTACCTCCCACCTTCAGCTTATTTGGACAAGTCACGAGTTGGTGCTCGGTACTACCGCAAACCAAACACTTCCCAGACTTTCTCCAACAATTGTTCTCAAAGTGATTGGGTTTACCACAGTACCCACAAGTAACTTGGGGGGTCACTGCCGAACCACTAAAAGGCGCTCCCCTAGCTTGAACCCGTCCACTACGACCTCCATTGGATAAAGCTCCCCTTGAAGCCCCAGCAGTCCTTATTCCCCCCATTCCTCTTCCCATTAATTACGTGGGAAAAAGTTGAAAGCAAGAACCAATCATCAAAAACATTAGAAATAACAATAATTTACATTCATTATCATGTCAAAATCTATACAATTAGCAAGTCATGGGGGAGTATAAAAATATAGCACACAAGTGCCACAAAAGTACTTTTAGTCACATATGTCTAAAGTAAAGTCAAGTGCCTTAAAAATAGGCTACACAGTCATACAAAAATACAATAGCCTTGGCACTAACATCACCCCAGCTAATTCTAACTATATCAGTCAAAAGGGTCAAAAGGGGTCAATTACTCTAGATCTAGTCCACAGTAGGGCTACCAGGTGGAATCTCCTCCTTAGGATCCTTCTCCTGATCTGGACTATGTATAATGTCTATCACCTCATCGACCAACCTACCAGTGTTTGTTAGGATTCCAGAAGCCCGATCTCGAACCTCCTCACCTAAACTAAAAAGTCGAGGCCTAGCCCTCTGGAGCTCTTCGCGAGTGACCTCAGTAGTAGCCACCTCACTAGCTAGTACGTCCTCAAACTCAGTGATCCTCTCACCCTGAGTACTAACCATCTGTCTCAACTTGTCCATCTCCTCCTTTAAATCTCGCTTGAGGTTCACCAATTGACGACGCTCGTCGTCCAGAGCTAGTACAAGGTGGTTCAGGTAGGCAAACGTCAACCTACACGAACATCGAGGATACCAATGAGAGCGCGAGTAGCGCACACGCATTCCCCCACCTAGAGCTCGGTAGTAAATAGGCCAAGGAGGCTCTACATGGCCATTAGCATGGCTATTCCCATTAGCTGCAGGGGTCCCATCCTCATTCTCCATTCCTGCAAAACAAACACACTTTTCGGATTAGAAACTTAGTCACTAGCTCGCTCAGATATCACTTAAAGTATGACTAAGTCATCCTATCTCAAATACTAAGGGTAAGGTTTCTAATAGATCTCCCAAATAGATCTCTAATCTAGCATTCTGATATCAACTGTGACGCCCCCACTTCTCCCTAAGGCAAACCAAAGGGTATCTGCGGGATGCCTGCCCAACTTTCGGCAGGACTCGGTACAAATCCTGTTCAAGTTTAATACAATACTAGCTATCACAACAAGATAAAGTAAGAAAGATAAGTTGGATTCCATGAATAACATTCAAACTTACACCACGAGTTTCAAAATACATCAATTTTCTAAAATATACAACTGCTGAAAGTCTAGTCGATTAAATTTAAGCCCTATACAAAAGTACATACCAAGGTTTTCTCCGAGTTTCGCTCCATGTCCATTCTTGTTAAGGAAAACAAACCTATGGGGTGATCAATTGCTCGTGAGGCCAAGAAACACACATGCAAGCATATTGTCTAAATAACAATCCCAATTTACAAGAAGACAATAATAATCGAGTAACTAACAATTCATATGAAATATCAACAGAAATAATTCAAGGATATGGTAGCTCTCAGGAGCTAAGTTCTACTCACTTTGCTAGATCTCAATCGTATACCTTCTCGTGGTGACTCTCCGTCAACCGGGTTAGTATTTCCAATTCGTAGACTCCACTTTACTTCACAAGTCCTTCCACCTTACAACCCTCACCGGGCCCGAACGTCGATAAAGGTGCTACTATACGAGTAGGCCAAACAAGATCTCTCCAATAGATCAAACTTATCATGTTATTCTCATGACTCACCGAGGTTCCCGACCAAACCCATGCCGGCTCGAGTCCCAGGGTCGGCCTGTGAGTTTGGGTGTCCCCCATGTAACATTTGTGAGTCAAGGAGATTCACTCCAACGACGTACGCAGCCATAGCATACCATTTAATGTCATTCAAGCATTTGATACATTCAATCATTAATTTCATTTCAATCAATTCAATCATGAGTTATTCATTTCAAATGAGAATGAGTGCGGTAAAGTACACCCTCGACTCCATTTTTAAAATCTCCAATCATTAATAACAGTTAAGCATGTATCAAGTTCACATGCACTTGACACTCACCAAGTAATTCAAGAAGTAAAGCACACTTGAGGGTTCAGGCTCCACCGTGGGATCCTCTCGAAGGTCCTCTTGAGTGCTTGAGCAATTAATGATAACTATTACACACTATCGCTTAAAATCCCTAATTATCGAAGAAGATCGTACTATTGTATAATCTAGGAAGATATCACGAAAATGAGCCTTAATTACTTGCAAATCGAGGCCCAAAAGTGCGGTTTTAAAATACAAGAAAAATCTAATTTTCATCTTTGAAATCAAGTGTGAAACGGTCAAGTGGTATCGAAGGATTATGAAGCGTTCTAAAAGCACAATTTCCTTTAAGTTCGAAAATTTCAGATTTGACAAGCAATCTTTGAAAAATCACATCTCACTCTCTGAAGGTCCAAAATTGGAAAACTTGGTACCATTGGAAACTACTTCCAAAGTACTAAAAGTTCCTAGAAGACACTTTTCCCTGATTCAAAATGGATGACATTCAAAATCCAGCTTAAAGTTGCTGTTTTGGAATATCAAGACAGTTTCGAGGTTGGTTTTTGGCCAGCTTTGGAAATTTGAAAAAATTCATAGAATGCGAACTAGCCTCTGGAATTTGAATTTCAATTAGAATTGCAATCAAAATTTAAAATAGAATAAGCAAAACAAGAATCGGAGTTTTGAGCGCTAAGATATAGCAGCTCAAAGTTGCTGAAAATTTCTCAGTGCACAAGGGTTTTCCAGATTTAAAACATGAACTTTGAGACTTTGGTTGGGCATCAAAATGGACTTGTGATGGTACCAAATTTGGTAGTATTACCCTATCATATAAGGGCTATTCCTCTGTCAATTTTCATATAAAAATTCGTACGTTAAGTCAGTTAATAAAGACACTAAAGTTCCAAGAATTTCCAAGGCAAATCTGCCTTGTACTTCCGTTTTCCCTTTTCTAACTTTTGGGACAATGAAATTATCTCAAACATGGTTCAATTATGAAGACAAGGTCTAATAAATATCCAAGATACATTTGTTAGGTGGTTAACACCATGAATTTCAAAATAACAAGTCGCAATCCAAATTAAGGCATTCAACTAGCCAAAAGAGGGTTTTCCATCACCGAGACAATTTCGAAATTCGGCCACAACTCACTCAATTCAACTTGGAATTCAGCATGGTTGGTGGCGTTGGAAACTACATTCATAAAGATACAATTTTGTAGGAGGAATCATTTTATAATTCTGTGACGCCCCCGCTTCTCCCAAGGGCGAACCCTAGGGTATCGGCGGGACGCCTGCCTAGCTCGCGCCAGGACTCGAAACACAAAACTAATAAAACGATATTAAACCAAAAGAGAACTGTGTATAATATATACAACCACCAAAAGTTCTATTTACATCTTCAAAAGCATCAAGTCAAACCTCCCTAATATACTATAACAACAACCAGTAGAAGGTAGACCCTAAGGAGGGTCCTTATACAAACCACCAAAACAAAAACAAACATCCTAACTGTCCAACTATTACAAACGAGACCTAACTATACTAACGGCAGAGTCCCAAAGTTCCCCGCGTCGTCCCCTGCTAAGGAAAACAAAGGAAACGGGGTAAGCTAGAAGCTTAGTAAGTAAACAGGGGTAAAAACGTAAATTTCACGTAACCACATTTACACAGTAGGAGTAAAGCAAAAGCAGAAAAATAACATCACATGATAAGGATACATATGGCTCCAAAGCCAAGTTATTTGCCATGCGTGATCTCCTGTCGACACTCCGTCGACCATAAATAAGGTCCGCAGAACTTCACTTGTACACCCACCGGACACCTTATCACCCTCACTGGCTAGTCACCTCACAAACTTGCCCGGGCGAACGAAATCACAAACTTGAGCTTGAGTCACAAGCTTGGGTCACAAACTTGGTTCACAACTCGGTGAACCGGATTCACAAACTTGGTGACCTCAATTCAAGTTGGACTGACTTCGACCAAGCCCTAACCGGCTCGAATATTCCATCGAGGTATTGAGATCAGCCCCAAACTCACAAATTACACAAGATTATTCAAAAGTTACCCTGAGCCACAAGCTCAAGGGTTTTAGTTCCAAAATTGCTTATATACACAAGCCATGTACAGATATGTGCGCAAATTAGGGTCTAGGTCGAGTGCGATAAAGTACACCCTCGCCTAGGTACCCTCTTCATACAAATCGAAACACATAAGCAACGAACACACAAGAGCGGCCTGAATACTTACACAAAATACCAAAAGTAGTACTAAAGCAAAATCGCTTCGCGCGTGTTCGCTAGTAGTGGGCCCCACCGGCTCTGCCTAGCTCACCACCGGCTCCGCCTAGCTCACCACTGTCTGAAATAGAAGATTTTATCACATTATATCACAAACGGCTACTAACAGATCCAAAACAAGCAACACGGTAAAAATCGGCACACGCGCTCGCGCGGAACGGCAAACGGAAACGGCCAAATCGGCCATCTCAAACCGTTTTGATCAAAAGTTAGGCTAGGAATATCGGATCAAGGTGAACGAGACACCGTTTCGAAGCTATGAGGAAGGCATACAATTCTCATGAAGACACCTTAAACTAGATCCGAATCGAAACAAGTCGAAATCATGGAAAACGGTACCAGAAGTTTGCACTTTGAATGACAGACAGGGTCTGTTTACTGGACCATAACTTCTAGTTCACAAGTCCAAATCAGGAAATTCCAAAGGCATTAGAAATCTGAAACATAAGGCTAAAACTTTGATGTTTTGGCCAAGACCTGAATCCACTCAGAACAGAACGAAAATTGAGTACCCGTCAGAACTGTCCAGATACAAGGCAGTTCTGATGATCAATCTTGTTTTGGTCATAACGGAAGCTACGGAACTGGGATTTCAACGCACTTTATACCGTTTCGAAGCTGAGACCAAGATCTACATTTCTTATGAAGGAGTTGACACCCAGATCGTACGGGATCAAAACGGAAAACCCACGGTCAGAAGCTGAAATTCAAAACGTACACAAACTAATGTCTAAAACAGGCCTGAGTGTTCTGTCTATAACTCAGAATACACTACTCCGTTTGACATGAAATTTTACAGGCATATTTATAACTTAAGGGGTTACATTTCATCAGAAGATCTGAACATCCAATTCCAAAGAAATTCCAGCCAAAACAACCAATTTCAGACGCAGTTCTTACATTCGAATGAATCCAGAACAGCAATAGTAATTTCGACTTTTCTCATTCTACACTACTCCGATTGACCTGAAATTTTACAGGCACCTCAAACACATCAATACCTACAATGTTCATGTTTTAAGCCAAGGCCAATTCGGCCTCTAACCATGAGATACAAAACCGGACAGGAATGAGGGATATGAAACCCTAGTCTTCCAAATTTTCTTCCAAACCAAGAATTGCTTGCAATTATCAATCATTTACACCTACTAGAGTTATTAAACATCATTTCCAATCATCATAGATAGCCACACCATCATTATCATATTAAACCAGAAAAATCACCAATAAATTGAAAACTTCATCAATTCATCCAAAAGCAAGAAATAACCACAAAATTCATCACTTTAACTATCACTAGGCATCAATTAAGCTTCATTAGATGAAGGAGAAGGTTCATTCACTACTCACCTAGTAAAACAAGAGAGAGAGAGTTGCTTGACACCTTAGCTTCTCCAAACACTTCACCAAACTACTAAATAACACCTAATGAAGAGATTTTATGGAGTAGAAACAAGTTTATGTGATTGTTTTGGAAAATTGGAGCTAGAAATTGGAAGAGTTTTCTTTCTTCTTTGCTCAAGATGGCCGACCAAGAGGGAGGAGGAAAGAGTGAATTTTTGGTAGTTTTTTGAGATATTTTAACTAAATGGTAAAAATTCAAAAAGGTGAATAGTTGTCCAACAAGTCCAACCAATGAGATAGTGACACTTGTCACTCCATTTAAAGCATCTCTATCCTTTTTCTCTCTCACATCAATTACATCACAACCTCTACTTATCTCTTAACATCCGATAAATTTCACCCAGTGTCCGGAACTTAACCTAATTGGCCGAATTTTTCCGAACTTTTCGCACTAGCCGGTCCCACGTCCGTTATATATCCTTAATTTCTCAAAAACTAACCGATACTAGAAAAATCATCTAAAACCTATATTTACTCATAAGAATTATCTGGGGAAAGTACTAATAAAGAAAAAATGTAGAAAAGGCGGGCGATAAAAAAAACCCCACTTAAACTTTCTAATAAAATAAACTAGGGTTTTCAACCTTAACCGAGGTTAGGGTTTTTCTCCTTAGCCTTAAAACCCAAATTCCACCCCACCGATTAACGAATAACCCTCATATCAGCTTACGAACGGACTGGGGCCTCACAATCTCCCCCACTTAGGACAATTTCGTCCTCGAAATTAATTCTTTGGTCAAAGCGTACCTTCGAAACCCGTCGAAGGATTAGTCACTTCAGGTTGACCCATTGCATAGACTCTAGCTGGCCCTTTGGGTCGATTTTCCCCTGCATTTGACGGTTTAGCTGTAGTCCCTTCAGTCGGTGGCTTAGGTTTCTCCTTTTGTAACTTAGGGCACTGGGCGATCAGATGTTCTGCACTACCACACTTATAGCATCTTCGGATCGAACTGTTCTTCCAATAGTTTTCGTCAGTGTGATTGGCCCCACAGAAACCACAGATTGGCTTAATGCCCGCACTTGGCGGCCCTCCACGCTGGGCACTCCTCTGGGGCTCTTGCCCTACTCGTCCTCCTCTTCCAAATTTACCCTGGTTTAGGGTTCCTGCGGGTCGAAGACCATCTGTTCCTTGACTCTTCTTAGAAGGTGACTCATTTTACGAGCTCTGTCCAGTCACCAAATGGCTCGAATCGGGTTGTCTTCGTTTCCTCTCATGAAAGGATTTTACCTGTCCCCTAGCTGTCTCAATCCGCTGTGCTTTTTCTAGTGTCTGGCCAAACGTGTCCAACTGAGCAGCTACAAGTGCCTCCTGGATCTCCACATTTAAACCTTGAACGAAGCGGCGGATTCGTTTTCGCTCCGTTAACACTAACTCCGGGGCAAAACGGGAGAGCTTTGTGAACTGGGTCTCGTACTCTGCTACACTAAGTGTCCCTTGACGCAAGCGGATAAAATCATTTTCCCGTTTCTCTTGTACGATGGGAGGTAAATATTTTTCATTAAACTCTCGTGTAAAGTTGATCCATGTCCAGGGGGTCTGTTCCCGCTCCCACTTAGCTCTGATCACATTCCACCAGGCTCGAGCGGCCCCCTCAAACTGGAAAACAGCAAAAGATATCTGCCGCTCCTCCGACTACCTAAGTGCGGCAAATATATCTACATACTGTCCATCCAGTTTTCTGCTAGATCAGGGTTAGATCCACCTACAAACTTGGGGGGTGCGAAATTTTGGAACCGTTCTAAAGCACGGTCCTCTCCCTCGTGATTGCCCGGATTATTTCCCTGGTTTCCAGCAGCATTCCCATGGCCCTGACCCTGTTGGTCAACCATACGTTCCATCAAGTCAGCCATTCGCTGGATGGCTGTAGTTACTTGGTCTGGCTCTTGTTCATGTTCCATTTCAGGGCTTCGTCCTCGCCCTCTACCTCTACCTCGAGTACTGGAGGCCATTTAAATGCCAAAAGTCTATGGATCCAAGCATAACGTGTGCTTAGTATTCAAACTAGAAACAAAACAAAAACACAAACAGATACACGAAAGGCACGCAAAGGATAGGTGCAAAAGATAATACTCGAATATATTCATTTATTTACAAAGTCACACCAAAAGATATACAAATTACCCGACCTCCAGTCGGATCAAAACCCAATATACACACGAGCACTCTGGCTCCAAAATCTAGTCAGCCAACCAGATAACAAAAGAAATTAGCCAGGCCAGTTCTAACAAAAGTAATCTGCCAGCTAATCAAAATACGAAAGCGACCCTAAACGCCTCCCCTGGGGCCTCGGTTCCCTACGGAACCTAAAGTACCTATCTCACCTATCTGCTCTGGCCCAGTAGCTCGTGGGGGTGCCTCCGCGGCCATGTCTAGTAAGACCCCACAATCAAACGTGATACTCCGGGCCCTCTCCCTGAGCTACCTCTTCATAGCGAAGAGGTGCTGGTGTGTGTCTCGGAGATCCCGCTCCAGGTCCCTAACGCGCAACGCCTGCCAGCGGCTAAACTCTCTAGCCTCCTCCAGCTGCGCCCTCAAAGTCTCGACCGTCTGGTCTAGGTGATAACGCTCGTCATCCATCGCTAAGACAACCTCGTTAGGATAGCTATAGGTATACCAGCACACACAGGGTCGGCGCGACACCTGGCCGAAGGGAGAATACAAAGTGTAGGGCTCCCCAAGCCTCCTCCGATAGCGGATCGCCCGCTTACACAGCACCCGGTCATCCGAGCCCCTCCCACTCGGAGATCTCGGTCCCGGTCCCACGCCGCTAGAACTGCCCGGATCCATACCTACAAACATTAATTCGTTAGTTAACCGACATTTCAACTTAAAATATATCATTCAACTTAAAGAGAATCACGTAATCCTAATGAACCTATCACGTGTGTCCCACAATTGCCCAAGTCCTCTAACCTAGGCGCTCTGATACCAAATGTGACGCCCACGCTTCTCCCAAGGGCGAACCCTAGGGTATCGGCGGGACGCCTGCCTAGCTCGCGCCAGGACTCGAAACACAAAACTAATAAAACGATATTAAACCAAAAGAGAACTGTGTATAATATATACAACCACCAAAAGTTCTATTTACATCTTCAAAAGCATCAAGTCAAACCTCTCTAATATACTATAACAACAAACAGTAGAAGGTAGAACCTAAGGAGGGTCCTTATACAAACCACCAAAACAAAAACAAACATCATAACTGTCCAACTATTACAAACGAGACCTAACTATACTAACGGCAGAGTCCCAAAGTTCCCCGCGTCGTCCCCTGCTAAGGAAAACAAAGGAAACGGGGTAAGCTAGAACCTTAGTAAGTAAACAGGGGTAAAAACGTAAATTTCACGTAACCACATTTACACAGTAGGAGTAAAGCAAAAGCAGAAAAATAACATCACATGATAAGGATACATATGGCTCCAAAGCCAAGTCATTTGCCATGCGTGATCTCCTGTCGACACTCCGTCGACCATAAATAAGGTCCGTAGAACTTCACTTGTACACCCACCGGACACCTTATCACCCTCACTGGCCAGTCACCTCACAAACTTGCCCGGGCGAACGAAATCACAAACTTGAGCTTGAGTCACAAGTTCGGGTCACAAACTTGGTTCACAACTCGGTGAACCGGATTCACAAACTTGGTGACCTCAATTCAAGTTCGACTGACTTCGACCAAGCCCTAACCAGCTCGAATAGTCCATCGAGGTATTGAGATCAGCCCCAAACTCACAAATCACACAAAATTATTCAAAAGTTACCCTGAGCCACAAGCTCAAGGGTTTTAGTTCCAAAATTGCTTATATACACAAGCCATGTACAGATATGTGCGCAAATTAGGGTCTAGGTCGAGTGCGATAAAGTACACCCTCGCCTAGGTACCCTCTTCATACAAATCGAAACACATAAGCAACGAACACACAAGAGCGGCCTGAATACTTACACAAAATACCAAAAGTAGTACTAAAGCAAAATCGCTTCGCGCGTGTTCGCTAGTAGTGGGCCCCACCGGCTCCGCCTAACTCACCACTGTCTGAAATAGAAGATTTTATCACATTATATCACAAACGGCTAGTAACAGATCCAAAACAAGCAAAACGGCAAAAATCGGCACACGCGCTCGCGCGGAACGGCAAACGGAAACAGCCAAATCGGCCATCTCAAACCTTTTTGATCAAAAGTTAGGCTAGGAATATCGGATCAAGGTGAATGAGACACCGTTTTGAAGCTATGAGGAAGGCATACAATTCTCATGAAGACACCTTAAACTAGATCCGAATCAAAACAAGTCGAAATCATGGAAAACGGTACCAGAAGTTTGCACTTTGAATGACAGACAGGGTCTGTTTACTGGACCATAACTTCTAGCTCACAAGTCCAAATCAGGAAATTCCAAAGGCATTAGAAAGCTGAGACATAAGGCTAAAACTTTGATGATTTGGCCAAGACCTGAATCCACTCAGAATAGAAACAAAATTGAGTGCCAAAGTACCCGTCATAACTGTCCAGATACAAGGCAGTTCTGATGATCAATCTTGTTTTGGTCATAACGGAAGCTACGGAACTGGGATTTCGATGCACTTTATACCGTTTCAAAGCTGAGACCAAGATCTACATTTCTTATGAAGGAGTTGACACCCAGATCGTACGGGATCAAAACGGAAAACCCACGGTCAGAAGCTGAAAGTCAAAACGTACACAAACTAATGTCTAAAACAGGCCTGAGTGTTCTGTCTATAACTCAGAATACACTACTCCGTTTGACATGAAATTTTACAGGAATATTTAGAACTTAAGGGGCTACATTTCATCAGAAGATCTCAACATCCAATTCCAAATAAATTCCAGCCAAAACAACCAATTTCAGACGCAGTTCTTACATTCGAATGAATCCAGAACAGCAATAGTAATTTCGACTTTTCTCATTCTACACTACTCCGATTGACCTGAAATTTTACAGACACCTCAAACACATCAATACCTACAACTTTCATGTTTGAAGCCAAGGCCAATTCGGCCTCTAACCATGATGTAGACACCAAATATTTGGTGTAATTTCATTTACTGTTTATTTTTAGTTTTTATTTGTCGTGTTAGTTTTATTCGATTTTTAGTTTTTAGTTTATTTTTAAGTTTTTAGCTTAGAATTTCTTGGAAAAAAAAAGTGAAAAAGGAAAAATGAATGAAAAAAAAAGAAAAAGGAAAATCATGAAAAAAGAGAAAAAGGAAAAATCATGAAAAAATGAAGCAAAAGAAAAATCGTAAGGAAAAAGAAAAAAAAAAGGGAAAAGAAAAAAATAGCAATTTTGTTTTATTTGGTTTTATTTATCTATTTTAGTCATTGGATTTTATACTTTGTTGTTTCTAGTTTATTTGTTTTATCCAAGGTTAATTAAATTATTTTGTTATTTATTTTTATCAATATTGTTTTAATTAATCTCAAAAAAAAAAAAAAAAGCATAGCCGCGGCAATGCAAGCTGCGTTTCTACGCAGCTTGCAAAGAGAGAACTTGGGCAGTCCTTGGTTGCAAATATAGCAGAGGATAGCTGAGGGTTTTAGGGTGGTTAGCTTGGTATAAATAGGACAGAAATAGCAGCCGCAACGGAGGGAGGAGAGGATCGGAAAAGATAGAAAACATCGTAAGGAAAAAAGGGGGTTGAGTTTCTAGGGGAGAGTTTTGGAGAGAGAGGTGAGACGGCTGCATAAGGAAAATTTCTGGAAGAGATACGAAAAAAGCTAGAGAGATAGAGGAGTGACGGCTGGGGAGTTGAGGGAATAGAGTGATTGTCGACTGAAAAAAGAAAACAAAGAGGAAGAGAGCATCGAGCGGTGGCTGGAAGCAAGGTTAGACGGAGAGATAAAGAAAGAGCAAACCAGAGAGAGTTGGGGTGGCTGAAGTAGGTAAGAAAAGGATTGACGGCAGGACGAAGAAGGAGATCTTCAGCAGGAAGGTTTTTGAGCGAATCTGGTGCGGCGGTTGTGGAAGAGGAGACCAGAAATGGGGGACTGAGAAAAGAAAGCAGGAACAGCCGTGGGAAGGAAAGGAAGGGGAGTGGCGGAGCCAGAAAGAACAGAACTTTGACGGTGGCTAAGCAAAGACTTCCTCCTCCGAACATATCAAGCTTTGATCTGCCTTTCTAAAAGGCTAAAGGTAATGTTTTTTCCATTTTTGACCGTTCATGGACTGCTGGGTTCATACTGAAACTTTCCCTATCAAACCTGTTTTGTCCCCCCTTGATAATCTTGTTGCCTGGGGTCGGTTTACATTGCGTTTAAATTGGCGCGTACAAATCTGCCGCAATGAGTTTGAAGTTCTTAGCTTGTTGCAGCAGAGGTTGCACTTTAGCTCTCTGTAGTGGTTGGGTCTTTCATATGTTTTTTGGAAGGAGATTAGTGCATTGAAAATCTGATGCAACAAGCTCAACTCACGGTTTGTTGCAACATTATGTGTACATCAGATTTTCTTTTCTTTGATTGCTGAAGCTGTGGCTTGTTTGATGTTTTGTTGTTGTTTGCTGCCATGAAGATGATTTTGCACTAAGTGATGTTTCTTGGCTGCCAAAAGAGAATGAAATGGTTTCTCCTGTACTGAGTGATGATTTTGCTTCATGGTACGAGAGTTGAGATGTTACTCGAATGTTCTGGTTCGGCATCTCAAGGGAGTGTTGATGTTTTCCTTGCTGTATTCTTTTGGTTTCCCTGCTGCATTTCATGTTGCACTGCTGTATTTAATCTTCCCTCTCCCCTCCGTCCCAAGTCTTTGTGCTGGAGTGAATTAGGAGCTGTATCAAGTCCCTTTCAGTTCATTACATTGAAGCTTAGAGTAGTCAAGAGTCACCCACGATCATGCTGCAGCTGTGCGCATAGCTTCTTTTTTTTTCTTTTGAGCTGATGAAGTTTTTTTTTTGGTTTGCTTAACTTTTAAGTTTTGTTTGCTATCCCTGGGCTACATTGGTCCTTTCTCGTACTTTGGGTATAGCATAGTGTAATGGGTACGTAATGGACATATTTTCCTTTGCAAAAGAAATTTCTCCTCAAACCAGAAACTAGCAAGCAAAGTGTAGTTTTAATGTTCCTCATTCTCGGTCGCTTGTGTTTTGTTGTGACCCAGTAAGCTACCTGTTTTGGTTTGTGGTTTGGATTCATTTGCCTGTCTCACTGGAATGGTTTGATTGCATAACGCTAGTCCTAATTGCTCGAATAAGAAATGGAAAAAGTTGCAGCAGCTTTCATTCTTCAAATGTTTGCATGTTTTTCCAGATTTTTGCATGAGATCTTTCTAAGTTTTCTACCTGTTTGGATGATGATGATTGTGTGGTTTGCTGCCTAGATTAAAGCTGTGTGTTTGAGGTTTGAAATCTGATTTTGAAAGCAAGCTACGGGCAGATTTTGTTTTTTGGCTGCTGAAAGCTTAAGAAAAAACATTGCAGAAGCTTGTTTTCTTTTTCTCTTCGTGGATTGCATGCTTTGCATGAAGAAATAATTTCTAAAAATTGCAAATCAACCCCTTGGCTTGTCCTTAATGCTACTAGGACCTAATCAACTGAATAATTTCATCAATTTGGTCCTTGGTAGTTTTAATTTTTGCAACTTCATTGTTTGTTTGATTCCAATTAGCCACCTTGCTTTGTTTAAATTGCACTTCATGCATGAATTTAAGAGCTTTATGACCATGTGAGCCCGTGTTTGCATGTTTTATTTAATTTTCACAAATAAATTGGTACCCTGACCATTTCTTTTATTTTGGAGGATAAATAAGCTATTTTTCTTTCATTTGGGCACCATTCCAAGAGAGGTATAACTTCTTTTATCTTTTTGTCTCTCCCCTATGTGATCCAACGTGCTAAGTGAGAATTGCATGTCTACTTGCTTCCCTTGCTCTTCCTTAATTCCTTTTATTTATTTCATTTTACTTTTACTTTTTATTTAAGTTATTCTTTATGGGGTATGTGTACACCTCTTGGCTTGTAATAGATAGGGCTTGGAGAGTACTTGATGAAGACCTATTGAAGATATGTGCCTAGCTAGCAAATGTAATAGTTAGGGCTTTAATTGTCTTATGTGTCTTTCATGCTTAGTTACTACGTGTTAACTTGCTTTGTTAGGGCCTTGCATCTAGTCGAGCATGCTAAATGTTATGTGCTATGTGTTTATAAGTGTTTGGCATGTCTACTCGCTTTCCATAGCCTGAATGAATGTGATGGATGAATGTACGTTTCCACTGGTCCAACGCTAGTCGGAATTCATAGAATGGGCCAGTCCAACACTAGACCCTTAGGGATTTCCCTTCGTTAGTACATGTTTGCATGTTCATTATATGTCATGCATTTTTTTTAGTTTTATCATTTTGCATGCCCCTCGAACCCCTTAAATTTTAGGATTTTATCATTTTATCATTTTAGGATTTTTGCATTTCATGCTAGTTATAGGGTTCATTTGCTTGAGAGTCCCCTTAAATATGGGATATAGACGAGTGTGGCTTTTTCTAAGCCTTAGCACGCTTGTATTCCCTCTATAAAAGGGCAAATTGAGTCACGATTCAGGTCTCCCCATACCCAATATGCATGAATTCCCTAGGCTCATGCATTTTTAAATCCACTCTACCATTTTATACCCTCATCATACTTTCATTTTTCCTCCCATTTTGCACACGTGCACCTTTATGTTTCTTCACTTGCACACGAACACTTTATCATCACTTGCACACATGCACTTCATATTATCATTTCACATACCGTACCTTGCCCACTCACGTGCACATTTTCATTTACATATTTATTATTTTTTATTACTTTTTCAAACTCATGTCCTCACATTGCATACATGCATTCCATTCATTTGCATCCCATTCGCATTATTCGTGACTTCTTCAAAGGATCGTTATTGGGCTTCACAATTAATGTGATTGGCACCACTTAACCTTTGAAGAGAAATTTCCCCCAATACCCCTAGGTCTAGGGTTTGCATTCATGTAGTGCATCCAAATGTAATAAATTCTTTGGTTAAAACAAGAAAATCTTTGATTAAATCATGCAACTAGCCTTGGCTAGGTCAAAGGGGTGCCTTGGATTTTATCCTTGCCTTCCCCTTTATCAAATGTGACTCCCGAACCTTTTTCTTTAGTTTACGTGGACTAGGAGTCGTTTAAAAGGGGTTTCTTACTACTTTTTCCTATTTTTTCTTTAAAAATTCATTTTTTGGTGACTTGGTACACCTTAACTCATTACCAAGTGGCGACTCCAATTTTTATTTCAAAAACCCTTTTTAAACTATAATTTTGGGTCAAATCGTCGCATTCTCAACCCCCCATTTAGACCAATTTTTTCTTTTAAATCACAATTCATTTTCCAATCACAAAAAATACATTTTTTTAAAACCATTTATTTATTTATCAAAAAATGGGGCGCGACAGTTGGCGACTCCACTGGGGAAATTTGAGAGTCCGAGCAAATTTGATTTAATCAACCTTTTTCTTCTTTTAACCTTTTCATATATCACATTTGGGTGTTTTAGGGTTGCATTTTTCCCTTTTTTAGGATTTTACATTTCACGCGTATCCAACTACTCCCTCGCTCGCGAATGTATGATTGGTTGATTGGATGTATGTTTACTTGCTTATCTCGCGCTTGCATTGCATTTGGGTGGGGGACATCACCTTAGAGCCTCACGTTGGTTCTCGATCCCTCCCCTCCAAATGAGCACTAGCATACGTGCATACGCTTTAATTTTTTCATCCCTCATTTATTTTTCTTTTAGTGGCTTGTCACGCCACTCCACCCTATTAGGATTTTAGGCGACCCACTTGGACGTGTGATCACGACACGATGTGTGTGTAGCATGATCCAATGGGTCACTCAATCTTCCGCTTTAAGCTATGGGTTGATAGCCTTTTTAGCTTTTAGTCGAAGGTTGAGGATTTTTTATAGATTCACTCAAACACGTAGCCGTGACACGATGTGTGCGTAGCGGTGTTTGGGGAATCGCTCGAGCCACCGACAAGGAACCTTGGGATTGGTGATCCTTGGTTTCCAAGTCTGAAGGCTTGGGAGCCGAAGCTTGTCGAGTCTAGATGCAATTAGTGAACCCCAACCTCATGCATCCATATTAGAATTGCCTAGGGTAGAGTCGACCTTACCCTAAATTAGGAAACACTATTTCACGAGGGGAGGGGTCCCAACCCTTTTTCCTTATCTGTCTTTGTTGCTTAATTGTCCAATGTGTTATGTGATTACGTGTTGAACTCACGTTTCCTTGTCTCTTGTCTTTTACATTCACAAACCCTAGCAAATAAGAGGTCTGGCATGACTTTCTTTTAGAACCTACCCTTGTAGATCGGCTATTGCACGTTTAAAGATTTTGGTATATTGCATTCATAGATTAATGATTGCATATCATTCTAGGCCTACCCTGGCAGATAAAGGGTTCCTTAGGTCACGTTTCATTTCGAATTGCATTTTTTTCCTGCTTTAATAACTGGCATCATGCATTAAACCCTAGAAAGGGAATGCCATTTAGGGGATCCCATATTAGGAATAAGCCGCCTTGTGTCTCGGATACTTAATCCAAAGAGACTTGCACATTTACATTTTGTACCATCAAAAGGGGTAGTGCACAAGGTAAGGTAGGATCCGATCATTTTCATGGAGTGATCTTTGGAATATGAGCATCTAATAATCACTTTTTGGCTATTTTATCAAAAATTGGTAAAAAATCCCTTGCGTAAAGGACATTAATTTGAAGAAATTCACAAATAATTCCTCCTATTGAGACGATAAATAAATTGAGGCCAAAATTTGATTTTAGAAGGCTCATAGACTAAATTTTTTGAAACCATCAATGGCCGGACGATTCAATCGATCCATTTTGTTAATTCATAATCAATTTTGAATAAACCATTCATTTGACCAATTTACCCTTTTTAGGGTCACCTGGTCGATTTTGAATAAATCGTCAATTCATTTGACCAATTTACCCTTTTTAGGGTCATTCGGTCAATTTTTGAATGAATCATCAATTCATTTGACCAATTTACCCTTTTTAGGGTCATCCGGTCGATTTTTGAATAAATCATTAATTCAATTTCATTCGTTTGGCCAATTTACCCATTTTTAAGGCAGCTGAGCCAATTTTGAATAAATCAAATCTCGCTCAATCTATTTGAGCAATTTATCCTTCTAGGGCGATCTGGTCAATTTTGAATAAATTTTCGATTTTCATTCAATTCATTTGACCAATTTTATTTTTTAGGATGATCTGGTCCATTTTGAATAAATTTCTCAATTTCATTCGATCAAGTTCCTTCTTTAGGATGATTCGGTCAATTTCGAGTAAGTTTTTAAATTTCACTCAATTCGTTTGACCCGTTTCCCTTTTTAAGGTAATCCGGTCATTTTTTTTATATAAATGGTCAATTCCCTTCAACCCATTTGATCAACTAGGGTTTCAATGCCGAATTTCAAATTGGGAAACCTAGTAAATTTTGAGAAAACCGTCCATTTCATCCAGCTATTTGATCAGTTAGGGTTTTGACCCGTGATTCACTGAGAAATCTAGTCAACGAATTCAAATTTTTTCGATAGGAAGTTCAGTAAGGTCAAACCCATGCGTTTTTTGCAAAAATCTTGTATTGATCAGAAGAGATCAATCCATTCGGACGTGGACCTCATTTTGCAAAAAATTACTTTCACTCAATGAGTTGATCAGATCCATCAGGTATGGTATGGTGCCTACCCTAGAGGATTGCATTTTCATACTAGGCCTACCCTTGGCACAAAAAGGGTTCCCCCATAGGACATGCATCCGAATTTCCTGGATATCTACTAACTCTTGCCTTTTTCTCTTTCTTTTCTTTATTTTTATTGTAATAACTAAGCAAGGGTTAAATCTAAAGGCAATCTTTTCAAAAATTCTCAGGTAATATTTAAACATAACTTCTCGTCCAAGCCCCATCATAACACGATCCCGTAGCCAAGCTCAGAGGAGTCGTGTAAACATGAGTTCACAACCGGAACAATCAGATAGGTCTGCTACTACCGCTCAACCCGAGACCATGAGTTTGGGGGTTCAGTTGACTGAGATGCTCACTAAGTTCGACAAGATGACCACTGAGATGGCGGCCCAAAGGAAATTGATTGACGAGCTAATCAGCAGCGGAGTTCAACCTGAACCTATACCCGTCAAGCAGGCTGAGCAAGAGCCATTTGTCATCCCTTCAACTCAAGTCACCGTTATTCCATCTTTACCTATTCCACCCGAAGGAACTTTCACATATCCCACCATACATTTGCCATACACTTGCCCTCCTGATCCTTCATTCTTCCCTACTTACATGCAAGGCCCACAACCCCAAATCACTTCGAATATACCTCCTAAGCCGCATACCTTTTATCACGATACAGCTGAGCCTTTCTTACCAGACCATACCATTCAAACCAAGCCAGAAATGGGGGAATCCTCCGCTCCCGTTGATATAAAGCTGCTCAAACGCCTTGACCGTTTTGATGAGTTTATAAGGAAGAATCAGGGGTTGAACAAGCAAAGAGTCCTGGATTACGATGAACTTTGCCTTTTCCCAAATGTGCAATTGCCTGAAGGGTTCAAAACCCCGATGTTTAACAAATATGATGGGACGGGCAATCCCAAGATGCACCTCCGATTGTTCGCCAACAAGTTGGGTAGGCCAACAGATGATGAAAATCTGCCTTTGAGGCTATTCCCAGAAAGTCTGGAGGGGGATGCGCTCAACTGGTATTCCAAGCTGAAACCCGAAGAGATAAAGACTTGGTTGGATCTGTCCAATGCATTTGTAAGACAATACGAGTATAATTGCGAGTTGGCGCCAACACGGACCACACTGGAAGGAACAAAAAGAAAACCCTCCGAGGATCACAAGACCTATGCCAAGAGGTGGAGGAAAATAGCTGCCAAAGTCGAGCCACCAATGACTGAGGACGAAATCATACGAACTTTCATTAAGGCACATGATCCGCCGTACTTTGAAGAAATTTTCCGCATGACTGGATGCTAATTTGCCGCTATTGTCAATAAACTTGAGGAGTACGATGATTTCGTGAAAGTTGGGAAGATTGTTAATGTCTCTGCCCTCAAGTCCCAGTTGGATGCTTTGCAAAGCCAAGGTAGTAATGGGAAGAAGCAACAATTCAAAAAGCAAGAGGGGGAAATTGCTTTTGTTTGGGATCGAAACCCTATTTCAAAGCCCAGACCTCGACAATACCCTACCTACTCAAACCCTTACTCCTATTATTCAAACCCTCATCCTGTTTATCACACCAATATCCCTCATCTTCGACCTCGCCCTAATTACACCAACTCGCCTTTAGCCCCTTTCCAAATTTCTCAACCAAATCCTCACCAAAACCGTCATCGGCCTCCACTCAATCCAAGAATGCCTCCACCAAACAGACCAACCTACAACTACCCCCAACCCACTGAAACCCACGATCAAAATCGTACTCGATCATTCACTAATATTGGCAAGCCTTTGGACCAATTGTACGAGCAATTAAAAGTCGCCGGTAAAATCGGCGAAATTCCCTCTCCAACTTACCCTCATGGCATCCGTGCCGGATACAATCCACAGTACACTTGTGCCTATCATTCAGGAGCACCTGGCCACCCAACTACTGGTTGTAGAGCACTTAAACAGAAAGTCCAAGAAATGATCGAGGCGGGGGAAATAGTGATTAGAAGAAATGCAGAACAAGGGCCGAGCATAAGTACAAATCCCTTTCCCGAACACAAAGACACCTTTGAGGCATCCACATCCAATGACGAAATTTGAAAATCCTGAAGGAGCTCTGCATAATTTGGATGGCTGACTATCCTCCCTCTCGAAGGGAATTTCGATGAAACTGGGGTTGTCATTTACTAAAGTTCGCGAAAACTTTTTCTTGCATATGTAAATAGCTTCATGAAAGTGTCTTTTGCAATTGAGTTTTGTCTTGTTTCTGCTTTGATTTGGAGTTTCATGAAATGCACAATTTGTTTATTTGTTTATTTGATTATTGTTCTGATTTTTTTTAATTCTTTAAGATGGCCAAAGATGAAATTACTTGACCCTTTGGATATCGCTGTTCTGGAATCCGATGAAGCCATTCATTGAGAAACCCTTTCTTTGAGAAAGCCTTCATTGAAAATCCCTTCCTTTGAAAAATCCCTTTGCTGAGAAATTCCTTCCTTGAGGAAGCCTTCATTGAGGAAACCCTTTACTGAGAAAAGCCTTTATTGAGAAATTCCTTCATTTAGAAAATCCCTCTCCTGTCAGGTTGGAAGCCGATTGGTTAAAGCAGTGTCATCAACAGTTGATTTTGATGGATGAAAAGCAGTTATATGCCATGGCCGAAACTACCAAAAACACATGGCCCAAAAAGGTCCGTCAACGATCCTTTGAAGAAGGGAACAAAGTGCTACAATGATTTTACTAATGAAAGATGAAGTCAAAGGCAAATTTGCTCCGAATTGGCAAGAGCTATTCGTTGTTCAAAAGGTATTACCTAGTGGAGCATTCAATTGGGCGAAATGGATGGACAGACATTCCCTCAACCTATCAATTCAGACATGTGTAAGATATTCTTTATTTGATTATGCAAAGTTTCTTTTAGAAAATCATGCAAGGGGCGAGGCAAAAGTCAGGCCATCTTTCTTTTCAATCAAAACATTTCATCCCTAGTCTTCTCTTTTGAGCTATCAGAACAATAATTTTCGTTTGGCAGCCCCTGAGAATTGCAAACCCCACACTGGGGCAAATTCATTTTGAAAAATGATCAGAAAGAAAAGAAAAACCCCACACTGGGGCAAATTTATTTTGAAAGAGATATGAAAAGGAAGAAAGAACCCCACACTGGGGCAAATTTAGTTTTGAAGAAAACTGCAAAAGTGAGAAATATGCAATGAAAATGCAAAGAAAGAAAAATCCAATCGGACTGGGGCAAATTTCCTCGGTTTTGTTCAGAAATTGGAGATAATTTCAAAATGATGCACTCTCAGGTTATTTCACCTCTCATAAGCACAAATTGCTTTCAAGCCTCAACTTTTCTTTGAAAAACACCCCACCTGACCTCATTACAAAAGCCAAAAGTCCTGGCTTTCGTCACTTGTTGTATTTCTATTGGGAATTTCGCTAATCAACTGGCAAGGGATGTCCATAATGCCTTCGCATAATTTTACAAGGGAAGTGCATTTTGCTGATGCCAGCAATCTTCAACTTACATGTCTGAGTCGATCATGGTTGAGGTGCTTCATTGTCCTTAGATGAAGACCCGAAAGGGCAACTCAAAAGCAAAGGAGAAAAAAGAAGAAAGAGAAAAAAAAAGAAAAAAATAGAGAAGAGCAAAACAAAAGAGGTGGGGGCAACCTTGGTGAAAACCCGAAAGGGCGCCAAGGTAGTAAGCACAAGGAGGAACAACCGGTGGTTTGGTTCATTCGGATTTCTCCTCATTTTTGTCATATTTCTGCCAATATTGAATTCCAGAACAAAGATATTCAGAGATTTGAATATGACATCCGTTGGCCAAAGCTGAGTCATTTTGTAAAACATTCTTTTGCAAATACATTTTTAGGAAGCTCATTTTTTCAAAATTACTGGCATTCACGGCATTTTTGTAGCATTTAAGCACAAATGGTTATGTGTACATTCTTGTGCATATTCGCTCTTCTATGACATGTGAATACATCATTCTTTATCATTGAATTTTGGTGAATAACAACCCCTATGATTTACTCAAAGCATACTTGGATTCAGTCATCTTTCGGAAATGTTTGAGATTCAGTAAAGCCATTACGCAGACCTCATAATATGGAAAAATGCATCTTTGGTCAGTCTGGGAAAGGTAGAAAAGTTTTAAAGTGGCAAATTCAACTAAGTCAGATGCCGCAGCAAAAGTAATCGAAGGCATCAAAAGACTCATGTTTACGCGACTCTCAAAGGCAAATGGATCAAATGATGGTGGCACTTTCTTTGATTTTTCTCTTTTACAGGTGTGACGGCCCCACCTCCCCCTAAGGTGAACCAGAGGGTTCGACGGGTCGCCTGCCCAGCTCTCGCCGGGACTCACTCAATCACTACAGTCCTCAAACAAATTATAATGTAAATCTCAAATATACATCAGATGTTCCACAAATTTACAAATCATAAGCGAAGCGTCCACGCTTCCGTTGCGCCACTCTGATCCTTGATACCAGCTATAATACAGGAGGAATTCCAAATCTAAACTGTACAAAATATAGGCCATCTAGTCACGTGAATAAGTACTACAAGCACTTCCTTCGCCTCGAGCCCTGTGGAGGGGAATAAAAATAGTTTTGGGGTGAGCTAAAAGCTCAGTGAGTAACCAGTAAAATCAGTAATCAAATATCTTTCACAATAGTTCATTTCAATGATGTCATAAATCAATGATGTCATAAATCAAATGATAAGTCCAGAAACAATTACAACATTTACAATGGAAAGCGATAGTAACATTCATTAAAAGGATACGGCTCACATGGAGCTATTCGTTTGTTCGTTCGTTCCCCTGACATTTCCCCTTATTCCTCCAATCGTTTGAAAATACATTTTTGTAAGTAGAATCCCTCGTTCATCCTTTTGTTCGTTCATCCCCTTTTCCGGACGTTGACCGGACTCCACCCATCCGACCATTGGCCGGACTCCACCCATCCGGACGTAGCCGGACTACAAGGTAATACTCGAGTATACCAAATTCACCCAGGTCACCATATCGCCCGACCGAGTCCGCTTCTGGCTCGAGTCGATCGGTAACAAAGGGCAGTGGCCAATTCAGCCAAATGGCTTACATTCATGCGCAACTAGCATTTCAATAATTAAATCCTTGAAAATTGCACAGTTATTTAGGTCGAGTGCGATAAAGTACACACTCGCCTAGAAAGCTCGTTTTGGAAATCATTCAAAGCACTTAACACGTTATCAATCAATAATACAAGTCATGAAGTCAAGAAAATATAGCAAATAAGGAACACTCACATGCAAGCACGCATGATATGCAAGAAAACAGTTCAAAAGTAACTTTGGAAACAGTTTAAAGGTAAATAATGCAAGAAAACGGTACAAAAGTAACTTTGGAAACAGCTCCAAAAGTAAATAATGCAGGAAACGGTTCATAAATAACTTCAGAAATAGTTTGAGGTCACTCACCTCCACGGCTCAGAAACCATCCATCATATATCATTACCTTGCCCGAGTCCAAGCTCTAAATCACAAACTCAAAGCAATCATACATTCTCAAAGTTCGGACAACATTTCCCCATAAATGCTTCATTTCCAACCTACAATATATTACCGATCACACATACGGTTAATAAGCAATAAAATATATCCAATTAGGCCACAATATCCCTCAATCAAAGCTAATTAGAAGCTTAAAAGCCACCATTAGAAAAACCCCCAATTAAACCTTAGAAACCGGAATTCATTCCCTCAAGCGTAAATTTGGGCAGCATGCCCTTTGTGTTTACCTAATTTCCAGCCATTTAGGCTTCATTATTTTTCCTCAGCCAATCCCAAAGTCATATATATCATAAATGCAAGTCAATAGCCGTTCCATAGGCTCATAACAATACAAGGACAAAATTTAAGCTAACAACAAGTGTGGAAACGAAGTTTACAAAAGACAGTTTTGACGGGTTTTTGCGGAATGGGTACATCTGAGGCTATGCTTATTGGATTGAGGTGAAACTTATACCTTCTCGAAGCTAAGACACAAGGCTACAATGTTCATGAAGATCACTTAGTCCAGTTTCCAATGCAACCTAGTTAAATCCTCAATTTACAGAACCAAAATCTCACTCGTCGGCTGTCTAACCGCATTGTGCTGTAATGGTCATATCTCAGGTTACAAAAGTCCGATTCAGGTGTTCTTAGAGGAGTTTGAAAGCTAAGTAAGAATACTACAACTTTCATGTTTTGCTAAAAAACTAAATCAGTACGGATCCTAGTAGAAAAACGTGATAAACTGGATAAACTGACCAAACGGACTGCTGGGGAGAAACTTAAAACAGTAAGGGTATTTTGGAATTTTCACTACCTACGTTGCTCCGATTGAGCTGAAATTTTGTAGGCACCTATAAAATACCATTATCTACAACTTTCATGCTTTGACCTAAGGCCAAATCGGCCTCTAACATAGGGCTACAAAACCGGACAGAATAGAGCTGAAAATTTCCAGAAACCTGGAATTTTTGGGATTCAATGAAACTTTCTTCATTTCTTGCTTCAATCATCACTACAACCACTTATATAAGCTTAGATACAACATATATCATCCATATAGCAAGTATAGGCTGCAAATACCTCAACAAATGAAGCTTGCAAGAGTAATACTTCACCTCCTCTTGGAATTCTTGGTTCCCCTAGCTTCTCAAGCTCACAACTCACACTTTAATCGGTTTAGAATTTTAATTCCTCACTTGGACGGCTCAACTCAAGAAGAAGGAAGTTGGTTTCTTGCTCTCTTTCTCTCCTCTCTTGTCTCAGCCAAGTAGCAGAAAAATGAAGAAGAAAGGTTGCCCAAGGTGATAAGAAGGTAAGACAAGTTGTCTTGGTCAAGGGCCCTTAGGTGGCCGACAAGTGTCCTCACCACCCTCCACTCATTTTTTTGTTTCTTTTCCTTGTTATTTTGGTCCATAATTTCGGTCAAAGCTAGCTGGAATTGAGGGGATATTTTGTTCAAATATTAATGAGCTCATGTGGTAAGAAAGTGGTGGTCAAGTGGTGCGGTCAATCGGTAGTGATCGATACCCGTCGGTTTGCACCATTTTTCCTTAAATCACACATACTAGGGTTTTTACTTCCTATTCACTAACTTTATATCATTGCTTCTAATCACATATTATTTCTCACCCAAAAGTCACTCTTAAACACCAAATTTGATCCTCATTCGGTACCGAATAATTACACTACGGATACACGTGAAAACCCTAACTTGCTCCAACTTGAAAACGAAAAGTGAAACCCTACTTTCCAAGTTCATGTACACTTATCGTGGGGTGATTGAGTAGTAGGGCCATAGTAAAAGAATAATTTCCAAATAAAAGGTCATTTTTGAGAAAATATAAGGAATTTGCGAGTCCTCGCACTCAACCTTTCGGGGCGTCACAACAGGAAATTGCGTGTACAAATGGAAACAATCACACCTCACACTGGAGCCAGTATCGGAAAGATCCTCCAGTAAACAAAGGCAAATCAAAAATGTTGCAAGCAAGTTTGATCAGAGTGCAACAACGTGACAATTCAGAATCAACTATTGGTTTAGATGCAGAAACCTAATTTCTACTGGGGCAAAATTCTGGGCCATTTAGGGGTAAGTATACTGGAATTTTCCATTTCCTTTTGCTTAGCCACTAGCCGTGGGTCAGTCCCACTAGTGCACATTTCATTTTGCTTAGCCACTAGCCGTGGGTCAGTCCCACTAGTGCGCATTTCATTTTGTTCAGCCACTAGCCGTGGGTCAGTCCCACTAGTGCGCATTTCATTTTGTTCGGCCACTAGCCGTGGGTCAGTCCCACTAGTGCGCATTTCCTTTTGCTTAGCCACTAGCCGTGGGTCAGTCCCACTAGTGCGCATTTCCTTTTGTTCGGCCACTAGCCGTGGGTCAATCCCACTAGTGCGCATTTCCTTTTGTTCGGCCACTAGCCGTGGGTCAGTCCCACTAGTGCGCATTTCCTTTTGCCGTGGGTCAGTCCCACTAGTGCGCATTTCATTTTGTTCAGCCACTAGCCGTGGGTCAGTCCCACTAGTGTGCAGTTTCATTTTACTGCCACTAGCCGTGGGTCAGTCCCACTAGTGAGCATTTTCATTTTACCGTCACTAGCCGTGGGTCAGTCCCACTAGTGAGCATTTCATTTTACCGCCACTAGCCGTGGGTCAGTCCCACTAGTGAGCATTTCATTTGCATCTCATTTTTATAGCCACTGGAACGTGGGTCAGTCCCGCCAGTGAACATTTCATTTTCACAGCCACTGGAACGTGGATCAGTCCCTTTAACACTTCATTTCGCTTCTTTCATTTGCATCACCAATAAACATGGGTCAACCCCACCAACACTCCATTTCACTTCAATTCATCCGTTTTTATGTTCGGGTCAGTCCCATGATTAAAAAGCTTATTCGGGTCAGTCCCATGATTTTATGTTTTATTCGGGCCAGTCCCATGATTTAAAGCTTATTCGGGTCAGTCCCATGATTTAAAACTTATTCGGTTCGGGCCAGTCCCATGATTTAAAGTTTATTCGAGTCAGTCCCATGATTTAAAGTTTATTCGGGTCAGTCCCATGATTTTATGTTTATTCGGGTCAGTCCCATGATTTTAAAATTTCTGTCTGGGTCTATCCCATTTACATTTCTGTCTGGGTCTATCCCATTTTAAATTCTTGTTCGGGTCAGTCCCGTTTAAATTCATGTTCGGGTCAGTCCCGTTTAAATTCTGTTCGGGTCAGTCCCGTTTAAATTCTTGTTCGGGTCAGTCCCGTTTAAATTTCTGTTTGAGTCAGTCTCGTTTAAATTCTTGTTCGGGTTAGTCCCGTTTAAATTCTGTTCGGGTCAGTCCCGTCTAAATTCCTTTTCGGGTCAGTCCCGTTTAAATTTCTGTTTCGGGTCAGTCCCGATTTTAAAATTTTCTGTCAGGGGTCAGTCCCTATCGTTTGAGTAATTCGCAGCCGAATAACGCAGGTAAGTATTTGGTGTCTACTTCTTTGTCTCAAGTTTTTCCAAAACTCAGACAAAGAGGGGCAAACTGTAGACACCAAATTTTTGGTGTAATTTCATTTACTGTTTATTTTTAGTTTTTATTTGTCGTGTTAGTTTTATTCGATATTTAGTTTTTAGTTTATTTTTAAGTTTTTAGCATAGAATTTCTTGGAAAAAAAAGAGAAAAAGGAAAAATGAATGAAAAAGAGAAAAAGGAAAATCATGAAAAAAGAGAAAAAGGAAAAATCATGAAAAAATGAAGAAAAAGAAAAATCGTAACGAAAAAGAAAAAAAAAGGGAAAAGAAAAAAATAGCAATTTTGTTTTATTTGGTTTTATTTATCTATTTTAGTCATTGGATTTTATACTTTGTTGTTTCTAGTTTATTTGTTTTATCCAAGGTTAATTAAATTATTTTGTTATTTATTTTTATCAATATTGTTTTAATTAATCTCAAAAAAAAAAAAAAACAAAGCCGCGGCAATGCAAGCTGCGTAGAAGAGAGAACTTGGGCAGTCCTTGGTTGCAAATATAGCAGAGGATAGCTGAGGGTTTTAGGGTGGTTAGCTTGGTATAAATAGGACAGAAATAGCAGCCGCAACGGAGGGAGGAGAGGATCGGAAAAGATAGAAAACATCGTAAGGAAAAAAGGGGGCAGAGTTTCTAGGGGAGAGTTTTGGAGAGAGAGGTGAGACGGCTGCATAAGGAAAATTTCTGGAAGAGATACGAAAAAAGCTAGAGAGATAGAGGAGTGACGGCTGGGGAGTTGAGGGAATAGAGTGATTGTCGACTGAAAAAAGAAAACAAAGAGGAAGAGAGCATCGAGCGGTGGCTGGAAGCAAGGTTAGACGGAGAGATAAAGAAAGAGCAAACCAGAGAGAGTTGGGGTGGCTGAAGTAGGTAAGAAAAGGATTGACGGCAGGACGAAGAAGGAGATCTTCGGTAGGAAGGTTTTTGAGCGAATCTGGTGCGGCGGTTGTGGAAGAGGAGACCAGAAATGGGGGACTGAGAAAAGAAAGCAGGAACAGCCGTGGGAAGGAAAGGAAGGGGAGTGGCGGAGCCAGAAAGAACAGAACTTTGACGGTGGCTAAGCAAAGACTTCCTCCTCCGAACATATCAAGCTTTGATCTGCCTTTCTAAAAGGCTAAAGGTAATGTTTTTTCCATTTTTGACCGTTCATGGATTGCTGGGTTCATACTGAAACTTTCCCTATCAAACCTGTTTTGTCCCCCCTTGATAATCTTGTTGCCTGGGGTCGGTTTACATTGCGCTTAAATTGGCGCGTACAAATCTGCCGCAATGAGTTTGAAGTTCTTAGCTTGTTGCAGCAGAGGTTGCACTTTAGCTCTCTGTAGTGGTTGGGTCTTTCATATGTTTTTTGGAAGGAGATTAGTGCATTGAAAATCTGATGCAACAAGCTCAACTCACGGTTTGTTGCAACATTATGTGTACATCAGATTTTCTTTTCTTTGATTGCTGAAGCTATGGCTTGTTTGATGTTTTGTTGTTGTTTGCTGCCATGAAGATGATTTTGCACTAAGTGATGTTTCTTGGCTGCCAAAAGAGAATGAAATGGTTTCTCCTGTACTGAGTGATGATTTTGCTTCATGGTACGAGAGTTGAGATGTTACTCGAATGTTCTGGTTCGGCATCTCAAGGGAGTGTTGATGTTTTCCTTGCTGTATTCTTTTGGTTTCCCTGCTGCATTTCATGTTGCACTACTGTATTTAATCTTCCCTCTCCCCTCCGTCCCAAGGCTTTGTGCTGGAGTGAGTTAGGAGCTGTATCAAGTCCCTTTCAGTTCATTACATTGAAGCTTAGAGTAGTCAAGAGTCACCCACGATCATGCTGCAGCTGTGCGCATAGCTTCTTCTTTTTTCTTTTGAGCTGCTGAAGTTTTTTTTTTGGTTTGCTTAACTTTTAAGTTTTGTTTGCTATCCCTGGGCTACATTGGTCCTTTCTCGTACTTTGGGTATAGCATAGTGTAATGGGTACGTAATGGACATATTTTCCTTTGCAAAAGAAATTTCTCCTCAAACCAGAAACTAGCAAGCAAAGTGTAGTTTTAATGTTCCTCATTCTCGGTTGCTTGTGTTCTGTTGTGACCCAGTAAGCTACCTGTTTTGGTTTGTGGTTTGGATTCATTTGCCTGTCTCACTGGAATGGTTTGATTGCATAACGCTAGTCCTAATTGCTCGAATAAGAAATGGAAAAAGTTGCAGCAGCTTTCGTTCTTCAAATGTTTGCATGTTTTTCCAGATTTTTGCATGAGATCTTTCTAAGTTTTCTGCCTGTTTGGATGATGATGATTGTGTGGTTTCCTGCCTAGATTAAAGCTGTGTGTTTGAGGTTTGAAATCTGATTTTGAAAGCAAGCTACGGGCAGATTTTGTTTTTTGGCTGCTGAAAGCTTAAGAAAAAACGTTGCAGAAGCTTGTTTTCTTTTTCTCTTCGTGGATTGCATGCTTTGCATGAAGAAATAATTTCTAAAAATTGCAAATCAACCCCTTGGCTTGTCCTTAATGCTACTAGGACCTAATCAACTGAATAATTTCATCAATTTGGTCCTTGGTAGTTTTAATTTTTGCAACATCATTGTTTGTTTGATTCCAATTAGCCCCTTGCTTTGTTTAAATTGCACTTCATGCATGAATTTAAGAGCTTTATGACCATGTGAGCCCGTGTTTGCATGTTTTATTTAATTTTCACAAATAAATTGGTACCCTGACCATTTCTTTTATTTTGGAGGATAAATAAGCTATTTTTCTTTCATTTGGGCACCATTCCAAGAGAAGTATAACTTCTTTTATCTTTTTTGTCTCTCCCCTATGTGATCCAACGTGCTAAGTGAGAATTGCATGTCTACTTGCTTCCCTTGCTCTTCCTTAATTCCTTTTATTTATTTCATTTTACTTTTGCTTTTTATTTAAGTTATTATTTATGGGGTATGTGTACAACTCTTGGCTTGTAATAGATAGGGCTTGGAGAGTACTTGATGAAGACCAATTGAAGATATGTGCCTAGCTAGCAAATGTAATAGTTAGGGCTTTAATTGTCTTATGTGTCTTTCATGCTTAGTTACTACGTGTTAACTTGCTTTGTTAGGGCCTTGCATCTAGTCGAGCATGCTAAATGTTATGTGCTATGTGTTTATAAGTGTTTGGCATGTCTACTCGCTTTCCATAGCCTGAATGAATGTGATGGATGAATGTACGTTTCCACTGGTCCAACGCTAGTCGGAATTCATAGAATGGGCTAGTCCAACGCTAGACCCTTAGGGATTTCCCTTCGTTAGTACATGTTTGCATGTTCATTATATGTCATGCATTTTTTTTAGTTTTATCATTTTGCATGCCCCTCGAACCCCTTTTCCCTCCATTTTAGGATTTTTGCATTTCATGCTAATTATAGGGCTCATTTGCTTGAGAGTCCCCTTAAATATGGGATATAGACGAGTGTGGCTTTTTCTAAGCCTTAGCACGCTTGTATTCCCTCTATAAAAGGGCAAATTGAGTCACGTTTCAGGTCTCCCCGTACCCAATATGCATGAATTCCCTAAGCTCATGCATTTTTAAATCCACTCTACCATTTTATACCCTCATCACACTTTCATTTTTCCTCCCATTTTGCACACGTGCACCTTTATGTTTCTTCACTTGCACACGAACACTTTATCATCACTTGCACACATGCACTTCATATTATCATTTCACATACCGTACCTTGCCCACTCACGTGCACATTTTCATTTACATATTTATTGTTTTTTATTACTTTTTCAAACTCATGTCCTCACATTGCATACATGCATTCAATTCATTTGCATCCCATTCGCATTATTCGTGACTTCTTCAAAGGATCGTTATTGGGCTTCACAATTAATGTGATTGGCACCACTCAACCTTTGAAGAGAAATTTCCCCCAATACCCCTAGGTCTAGGGTTTGCATTCATGTAGTGCATCCAAATGTAATAAATTCTTTGGTTAAAACAAGAAAATCTTTGATTAAATCATGCAACTAGCCTTGGCTAGGTCAAAGGGGTGCCTTGGATTTTATCCTTGCCTTCCCCTTTATCAAATGTGACTCCCGAACCTTTTTCTTTGGTTTACGTGGATTAGGAGTCGTTTAAAAGGGGTTTCTTACTACTTTTTCCTATTTTTTCTTTAAAAATTTATTTTTTGGTGATTTGGTACACCTTAACTCATTACCAAGTGGCGACTCCAATTTTTATTTCAAAAACCCTTTTTAAACTATAATTTTGGGTCAAATCGTCGCATTCTCAACCCCCCATTTAGACCCATTTTTTCTTTTAAATCACAATTCATTTTCCAATCACAAAAAATACATTTTTTTAAAACCATTTATTTATTTATCAAAAAATGGGGCGCGACACATGAGATACAAAACCGGACAGAAATGAGGGATATGAAACCCTAGTCTTCCAAATTTTCTTCCAAACTAAGAATTGCTTGCAATTATCAATCATTTACACCTACTAGAGTTATTAAACATCATTTCCAATCATCATAGATAGCCACACCATCATGATCATATTAAACCAGAAAAATCACCAATAAATTGAAAACTTCGTCAATTCATCCAAAAGCAATAAATAACCACAAAATTCATCACTTTAACTATCGCTAGACATCAATTAAGCTTCATTAGATGAAGGAGAAGGTTCATTCACTACTCACCTAGTAAAACAAGAGAGAGAGAGAGAGTTGCTTGACACCTTAGCTTCTCCAAACACTTCACCAAACTACTAAATAACACCTAATGAAGAGATTTTATGGAGTTGAAACAAATTTATGTGATTGTTTTGGAAGATTTGAGCTAGATGGAAGCTAAAAATTGGAAGAGTTTTCTTTCTTCTTTGCTCAAGATGGCCGACCAAGAGGGAGGAGGAAAGAGTGAATTTTTGGTTGTTTTTTGAGATATTTTAACTAAATGGTAAAAAGTCAAAATGGTGAATAGTTGTCCAACAAGTCCAACCAATGAGATAGTGACACTTGTCACTCCATTTAAAGCATCTCTATCCTTTTTCTCTCTCACATTAATCACATCACAACCTCTACTTATCTCTTAACACCCGATAAATTTCACCCAGTGTCTGGAACTTAACCTAATTGGCCGAATTTTTCCGAACTTTTCGCACTAGCGGGTCCCACGTCCGTTATATATCCTTAATTTCTCAAAAACTAACCGATACTAGAAAAATCATCTAAAACCTATATTTACTCATAAGAATTATCTGGGGAAAGTTCTAATAAAGAAAAAATGTAGAAAAGGCGGGCGATAAAAAAAAAACCCCACTTAAACTTTCTAATAAAATAAACTAGGGTTTTCAACCTTAACCGAGGTTAGGGTTTTTCTCCTTAGCCTTAAAACTCGAATTCCACCCCACCGATTAACGAATAACCCTCATATCAGCTTACGAACGGACTGGGCCCTCACAAATTCTGTCCATAATTAGCTCATTTTCAGGCAAAAGTTGCAGGTCATAATAGGTTTTCTAACACAGTTGAGAAACAGGGCAGGTGAGTTTGAAAGGCTGGTACGGTTCACTCAAGTAGAATCAGGGGATGCATTTTATACCGTTAGAAAATTATAAGTGTATAGTTTCTAAGGCCACAAAAAGAACTTGATTTTGATGTTGGAACAAAGAGTTATAGCCATTTGAAATTCGCTGCCAGAGCAACTTTGGACACGTTTCCAGCCACGAAAAATTTTTGAAATCCAAACATTTACCCAACCAAATCAAGTGATTTTTGGTGGAAACTTTCCACACAATCTATACAACATATCTACATCAAAATAAAGTCAATTGGACCACAAAAATTTGCACCAAGAGGAATGGCAAAGGCAGGGCAGTATCGGCCCCTTCTTTCCTTTTGTTTCCTTTGAGTTTTCTTTCCACCTTTCAACTTATAATCACTTGTTTAATCACTAAATCGACATAAACAACACCCAATATCATCATATCAGTTCATCAAATCCATTGTGAGATTTCATAGAACCCACTCACATGATTTCTAACAATATAGAGGTACCCACATGAAGCTGTATGTTTCCAAGTGCAATTTAACTTACAAAAGTTAAGATTTAAGGGTTGGATCTTCATTACCTTCTAGATGATATTTAACCAGAAATTTTTGGCCCCTTTTTGCTCCAAGAAAACCGTGAGAATGAAGCTCCTTTCCTTGCCCAAGATGATCTCCAAGTTATTTGCAAGGTGTGGTAGAAATTTGAAGTGAAATAAGCAAGAGATGAAGCAAGATGATGAAGAGCTTTGGTCCTCCTCCTCCTATGGTGTTTTGGCCAGCAAGAGCAAAGGGAGAGAGAGTATTTTGCTGATGGTGAAGCTTCCTTGAGAAGCTTATGTGTTTGTGCCCCAAATTTCTCCAAAAAGTCAACTAATAATAGTGCGTGTACGCGAGTGTTTCGTGATTGTTTTCTCTCATGTTTGTTTTATTTGTGCACTAAACCTCTAATGCACTTCCATTGATACTATTATTATTCACTATAAATAGTCTAAAAATAAAGGTCAAAAGTCCCTCGATTAATCGCACGCGCGAAAACGCATACTTCGATTTGTGCGCGATAGAGCGAAATTTCTAAGGAATTCTTGTAACGATAGTATTACCAACTAATACTTGAGTATTTAAACATAAAAATAACTATTTTAATACTAATATATGAGTCTTCAATCTCCAAACTCACTGTACTCTCAAATCGATTATTACCTCCAAACGCGTATTCACTATTCTCACTAAACGAGATTCTAAAAATTAAAATTTTGAAACAAGTCATTTTAAAAATATATGTAAGTCATAGTTCCATGTAATCGGGTCTAAAAAGGTTGGAATAAAATATTCGAAGCAAACGGGCAATTAAATATTTAAATAAGTTAGTAATAGGAATTTAAAATAAGAAATTTTTGCGAGTCCTCACATCCTCCCCCCCTTAAGAAAATGTCGTCCTCGAAATTATACCTTGATCTGTGTACAGGTCTAGATATTTCTTTCGAATTGCTTTTTCAATTTCCCAAGTTGCTTCCTCTAGCTCATGGTTCCTCCAGAGAACTTTCACCAATGGAATCCGCTTGTTACTCAATTCTTTCACTTTACGATCTAGAAGCTTTACCGGTTTCTCCTCATAAGTTAGTGTGTCATCAATTTCTATACTTTCCGGTTGCAAGATATGAGAAGGGTCTGGATGATACTTCTTAAGCATGGACACGTGAAAAACATTATGAATCCGAGATAGACTTGGTGGCAGTTCCAACTTATACGCTACATTTCCCACGCGTTGGATAACTTTATAAGGTCTTACAAACCTTGGTTGTAACTTCTTTCCTTTTCCAGACATTAAACTTGCCTTCAGAGGTGTAATATTAAGAAATACTTGATCTCCAACCGCAAATTCTAAGCCCTTCCTTCGGTTATCTACATAACTCCTCTGACGACTTTGTACGGTCTGAATCCTCTGGCATACTAACTTTATTTTTTCATTACCTTCCTCAATCCAAAACACTGTAGTCGGGTCTAAGATTTTGCATTCACCTACTTCCTCCCAACAAATCGGAGATCTACACTTCCGACCATAAAGTGCTTCATGCGGGGCCATTTGAATAGAAGAGTGGAAGCTATTGTTATAAGCAAATTCCACCAATGTCAAATACTTAGTCCAACTCTCCCCGAAATCCAAAACACAAGTTCTTAACATGTTCTCAAGAGTTTAAATTGTCCTCTCAGACTGTCCATCGATTTGGGGATGATATGTAGTACTGAAATTCAATTTAGTCCCCAATACTTCTTGCATCTTTTGCCAAAATCTTGAAACAAATCTATGGTCTCTATCAGATACAATGCTTACAAGTATCCCGTGTAACCTGATAATCTCATCCAAATACAACTTAGCCAATTTTTCCAATGGGTACTTCACATTAATCGGCAGAAAATGAGTCGATTTGGTCAATCTATCTACTATTACCCAAATGGCATCATGACTTTTTTGTATTCTCGGTAACCCTGATACAAAATTCATGGTGATGTTTTCACATTTCCACTCAGGTATCTCCAAAGGTTGTAAAAGTCCTGATAGTTTCTAATGTTCAGCTTTAACCTATTGACAGACTAAACAGGTCTGGACAAATTGGGCAATCTCCTTTTTCATACTCTCTCACCAATACAAATTTTTCAAGTTTTGGTACATTTTATTCCCTCCAGGATGTATCGTAAACTTTGATCGGTGTGCCTCTTCCAAAATTTCCTTCTTAAACTCTTCATCTTTTGGCACTACTATCCGATTTCGAAATCTCAGTATGCCATTCAATCCCAAGTTAAAATCCAACTCTCCCTTTTTGACTTTCTCCATCCACTTTTGTACTTCAGGATCCTTTTTCTGAGCTTCTTTAATACGTTCCAACAAAGTGGAATTTACTACAATATTCCCAAGGATTACTTTCCTTGGCTCAAGTCTAGGATTTCAATAACTAACTTTTTCTAACAAGTGTAATTCCTTAATCATCAATCTGGCCACTTGCACTTGACGACTTAAAGCATTGGCTACTACATTGGCTTTCCCTGGATGGTACTTTATCATGCAATCATAATCTTTCAAAAATTCCATCCATCTACGTTCCCTTAAATTCAGATCATTTTGAGAGAACAAATACTTAAGGCTTTTGTGATCAGTAAAACCTCAAATGTTACTCCATACAGGTAATGTTTCCATTTCTTTAAAGCGAACACTACCGCCGCTAATTCCAAATCATGAGTCGGGTAATTTCCTTCATGCAATTTCAACTTCCTAGATGCATACGCTATCACTTTGTCATTTTGTAATGAAACACATCCCAAGCCTTCCTTGGAAGCATCTGTGTAGACCACAAAACTATCCTTTCCATTTGGTAGAGCTAATACAGGCGCTCTTGTCAAACGTCTGTTTAACTCTTGGAAACTCTCTTTACACTTAACACTCCATATAAACATTCCACTTTTCTTAGTCAATTCAGTCATGGGTCCAGTAATTCTAGAAAAATCCTTAATGAATCTCCGATAATACCCTGCTAACCCTATAAAATTTCGAACCTCAGTAGGGTTTTCCGATCGTTTCCACTTCGAAACAGCTTCAGTTTTGCCTGGATCCACTTTTATCCCATTCTTAAAAATTATGTGACCCAAGAATGTCATTTGTTTCAACCAAAATTTACACTTGCTAAACTTAGCATACAATTGGTGTTCCCTCAGGGTTTACAAAACAATTTCCAGATGCTTCTCGTGATCCTCCACATTCTTAGAGTACACCAAAATATCATCAATAAAGACCACCATAAATTGGTCCAGATAAGACTTAAAGACGTTGTGCATCAAATCCATAAAAGCAGCAGGTGCATTAGTCAGTCCAAATGGCATCATTGTAAACTCAAAGTGTCCATACCGCGAGTTAAAAACAGTTTTGGGTATATCTTTCTCCAAAATCCTCAATTGATACTAACTCTGTCTCAAATCCAATTTCGAGAATACTACCGCCCCTTGTAATTGGTCAAACAATTTATCAATGTGGGGCAGTGGGTACTTATTCTTAATAGTGACATCATTCAAGCCTTGGTAATCTATGCATAATCTTAAACTCCCATCTTTCTTCTTAACAAATAAGACCGAGGCTACCCACGGTGAGTCAGTCTCTTTTATAAAATTCTGTTCCAACAAGTCCTGCAATTGTAACTTCAATTCTTTCAGCTCAGCTAGAACCATTCCATATGGCGTCTTAGAGATAGGTGCTACTCTTGGAGTCACATCAATCTTAAAAACTGTAAGGATCGAAGACAACCTAAGAGGGGGGTGAATTAGGTTTTCAAAAACCAGCTAAGATATATGTCACTTTTTTCAAAGCCTACCTTTCATTTCTCAAAGACCACCCAATGGATCAGATTACAAACGAGCACAGGTATTCGTGAGATAAAGAGGAGAACAGTTTATATAGAAAAGCGGTAAACGAAAATAGAGAAACAAACCAGGCTTCAAACACAACTGAGGTTCGAACTGCACTTTTATATACCAAGTTACTTCAAGTTGAACAATCTTGCAACCAATGACTTGTGTACAAGGAAGGGATCACTTCCTTCTTGCCCCAAACCACACTTGGTCAAGCAAGGAAGTTTTACAAACACTCGAAAAACCCTCACTATGCTACACTATTGAAGAAGCTGTGTCACACTTGAAAAATTACAAGAAGATTGCACAAGCTAAGAGTACAAATGTTCCTTTTGAGTATTCTAACACTGAATCACTCACGATTTGATGTAGACTTGATGTACAAAGTTATCCTGAGGTGGTTGACTTTGTTCTTTTTATAGGAGACCAGAAAATTCTTCAATTAATGCTGTCAACGGGTAGAAGGCAACTGAAGAGTCAACTAGCCGTTGGTGTTGTCGGACGTCCAATAGTCAGTTTTTATGCGTCCGAACGAGATCAATGAGTTCTGAAAGTTTTCTTGAATCTCTTAGGACGTCCGATCCCCTATCACCATGCGTCCGAGGGTAAGATGCATACTTGGAATTTCCTCTTCAATTCCTTCGGACGGCCGATGCGTCCAATTGTGTTGCGTCTGAAGTGCAGCAACACTTGTCGGACGTCTGATACTCAGGTGTTGAGTGTCCGATTGTGATCAGTAATCGTAGAAGCCCTGGCTTGTCTTCTTCGGACGTCCGAGTCTGAGTTCTTCACACATCCGAAGATACTCAAAGGATGTTGGACGTCCGATACTTTCCTTTTGTGCGTCCGACATCTTCCCCAGCACTTTTCATCCTTTTTGCTTTTAGTTCACAGACCTGTTTAGTGTCATTTCTGAAATGGGGCTCTACAAAAAATATTAGTAACATCCATTTGTTTTTGTAATCATCAAAAGATATGAATTGAGATAAACAATCTCCCCCTTTTTTATGATGACAAAACATTTGGATAGAGCAAAAATATACGAACTGGAATATAACAACTCCCCCTAACGAAGTGCATGAGTGTTCAGGAAGAAACGCAATCTACACCATCAGTATCAGTGCAGACTCAACTCCCCCTGAAACTGACTCCCCCTAACTAGTTACTCTATACCATCAGTGCTAATCCAATTCTCCCCCTTTTTGTCATCACAAAAGGGAGTGTTAGTTTTGATACCAGCAGTATCAGATTTTGATAACACAGAAACATTAGCAATAACACGCAATTTGATAACACAGATTTTTCAGTCAGATAATATCAACAAAATCCATTCATGTTCAGCACAATTTGGAATCAACAGAAACATTCATAACAAACACCTTCATTCAACAGATTCCATAACAAACAACCATTCATAACAATCATCCATAACAAACATTCATAACAGTAAAAAGTATCCAGTTGTACAAACCAAGTGTACAACTTAGTACATAGCATACGGAAAGTTTTGCAATGCAAAAGATGAACTATAGTCCTAGATTAAGGTGCAGTGATCTAGTAGTGCCTAAATGGTGATTTTAGATGATCCAGGCCTCCTCCTGGCCAGACGAAACTGTTCAGGGTCCTCTTCTTCCTCAGTTTCTTCATCATCATCTTCATATGCTTCCTCAGTTGTTGGAGCCTTGCCTTTATCCTTGGGCTGAGAACTGGAAGCTGGTGTGATCTCAGTACCAGTAGTTGGCCCTGTGGACTCAGGTCTTGGCTCATTTGGTATTGGAGGGACAAGAAGGTTTCTTTTTTCAATGAAGGAGGATTGTTGAGCAGGGGTTATGGTCATCATGAGACCATCTTCAATAAGCAAGACATGCTGTTTGAGGTCTTCAAGTAGAGAGATGGCTTCAGAATTGGATGCGAAGGACTTGCTGGCAGACTTTCTAGGATGAATAGTGAAAGGAGAAACAAAGTCTGACTGATCACGAGGAGTCCTAAGAGTGATAGGGGTTTCATGAAAATTTTTCCTTCTAGATTCAGTCACAGTCTCCTTATAGCACCAATGGCCATCAAAAAATTTTAACTTCTTTCATTCAAAGTAAGCTTTTGAGAAAACTGATGAAGCACTGTCTTTGGGAGATTTTCCAGTAAAAGGTATTTCAAAATGGGCAAAGATAGGGGTCAGAAATCTGCCATAAGAGAGCTTCCTATGACTGTCAGTGCTAATTTTTAGCAGAAACTTGCACATTACAAATCCAAAGTCAATATGGATTTTTTCAACAAAGCAGTAGAAGAGATAGAGTTCCATTTTGTTTGCATCTGTTCTGTGGCCATCAGTTGACACCAACAGATTCGAAATGATGGTAAAGATGATTGTAGATACCAAATTTTTGGTGTAATTTCATTTACTGTTTATTTTTAGTTTTTTATTTATCGTGTTAGTTTTATTCGATTGTTAGTTTTTAGTTTCTAGTTTTATTTTTATTTTTAAGTTTTAGCATAGAATTTCTTGAAAAAAAAAGAAAAATCATAAAAAAAAAGAAAGAAAATTGTTCACCAAAAATACGTTCAAATTCAATCTTTTAGCCTTTTGGTTTATTTTTGTTAAAAAAAAAGAAAAAGGAAGGGAAAAAGAAAAATGAATGAAAAATTGAAAAACAATGAAAAAAAAAGGAAAAATGAAAATTTGAAAAATGGACATTTTTGTTGTTTTTATTTGTTTAGTTTGTTTTTTTATTTATTTGTTTTCATTATTATTACATGGTTTTGTCATTTTGTTATTATTATTATTATTTATATTCTGTATTTATTAAGTTAAAAAAAAAAAAGAAGCTACGTGCATGCAAGCTGCATTTTTGCAGCTTGCAAAGGAACTTTGAGGCAGCTCCTTAGCTGCAAATACAGAGGAAGTTGTTAAGGGTTTAGGAGGGGGTTTCTGGTATAAATAGAAAAAGAGGGGACAGCCGCAAGGAGAGAGAGGTAGGTGGACGAAAAAAAAGAGAGAAAGCTTGACGGTTGAAACGAGAGGGCAGAGAGAGAGAGTCTGAAAGAGGGAAGTAGCGGCTGAACTGAAAATTCGGAGAGACAACATCTGGGAAGTGAGGGAGCTAGAAGGAGAGGGGGTTGGCTGCAAACTAGATAGGGAAAAACATCAAAGGGGAAAGGAAAGGCTGGGAGATAGCAAGGGTTGGGGGAGAAAAAGAAAACAGCGGCTGAGAGAAGAAGGAAAAAACGAAAACTGGGCAAGGAGCTTCATCTGAGAGTTTGACGGCTAAGGCTGAGAAGAAAACTAGAAAAACAAAAGAATGAAAGGAAGGGTTGGGGGCTAGTGAACATCAAAAGGAAAATACAGCAAAGAAACGAAACCGAGAGGGAGGTTTGAAGAGGATAAAGCTGGTCAGGTGATAATCTTCAAAGAGCAAAGGAACTTCTTAAACCGCTGATCCTCACGCTGCTGCGTTCTTAGTCGAGAAGGTTTCCATCATCATTACTTTGTGGCTGCGTGTATGTTGAACTGAGGAACTTAATCACTTCTCAAGGTAACCTTTTCTTTTATCCTTTTCTGTAATCAAAAGTTCCGTTATTTGTTTTGTTCCCATAGTCTATGTTGCTGTTTTAGTAATAAAAGTGCAAGCTTTGACCCGGTTGTATGGTTTTTGTTATTAAATGATTATGGCCATGATTTGCTAAGTTCAAGCTGCACTTTGTTGCAAAAGGGAAGACCGGATATGAAGTGCGATTAGATTCAGGCTCCTTAGTTACGCTTTGTCTGTCGTCCTCATTGTTTTAATTTCTGTTTTGTCATGTTCACTGGTCTACCCGAGAAGCTGTTGCCTTCAAATTGAGGTCATGGTTGTTATTGATATATTGGATGATTTTGCTATGAACCTTAATTGAGACTTGATTTGTTTGCTTTGGTTTTTTCTCACGGTGACAAATTTGCAAATGGTTGGCTGGTTGAATGAAATGTTTTAGGGAACCAGAAAAAGTTTTTCAAAGCAGTATGAGAATTGCAGAAATGAAACCAGTTATGAGGAAAGGTAGATGATAGTGTTTTGGTGAGGATGATGACTTTGGGTTAGTGAAGTTTGTTTGAGTTCTCATTGCACAAACATGTCTGGGCCCAAGTAGAAAAAGCTGCTGCATTTCTTATGTTTTTGTTGTTTTCCTCTACACAACAGCTCATCAAAGGAGTTTTGCCACATAATGGGCTAGTCAATATTGTTTCGAAAAGGGAAATTAGAAGAGTGGTGTTGAGTTTGCATGGTTGGGAACAAAAAAAATACTGGAGTTGGCCAAATGTTTTTGCTAAACCAGTCAGGATTGCCGAACCTTTTGCCCAGAATTTTCCAGCTTTTGCATGTTTTTTCTTCTATGTTTTGGGTTGGTTCGAATGTTGAAATGATTGTTATGACACTTAGATTGGTTTTGGGGTGTTTGTGTTTAAACATACTTGAGCTGGAATTAAATGCTTGCTGGCTACATAGACAATGGGTAGCTGGATCATTTGGCATGAAAGTTTCCATGTTTTGCATCATTTCTTTTCTGTGTTACACTTGTTTGAATGTCAAAGTTGTGTGTTGCTTTGTTTGTTTAATTCAAAGTTTGAGTTAGTTCTTGAATTCCATGGTTGAAGATAAAAATGCAGCCGGCATTCATTCTAGTTGCAGAAACTTGCACATAAAATCTGCAGCAATGAGCTCAAAGCTCTTGATCCTGTTGCAGCAGCATGCGTGAAAGCCTTGTCTTTTCTTTAGATGGCTGAAGCTTTGGTTTTGTTTCAAATGTTTCATTTAGTCTGTAGCTTGACTGAAATGTCCTGTACATGATTGAGAACTTAGTGTCAGAGGTCATCAGTAATTTCTGGTTGGATAAATCTGTTTGCATGATGAAGTTGCCGCATGCTTGGAAACCAAAATTGCAGCAAGCTTCATTCGTTGCTGCTGAAAGCCCTTTTGTTGCTGGAATGGTTTTCAGTTGTTGTACCAAATTTGCATAGAAATCATATTCGTTTCGGCTTTTGCATGCATGATGAGTTTGGTAGGAACTTGAAGTTGGATTTTGGTTTGAGAATTTTTGTCTTGTTTTTAGAAAATCTGCCATGCAAAGTTGTAAAGGCTTCAAAGCCTAAGGAAATATTTGCAGAAAGCTTTCTACGTAGATTGCATGAGCTGCATGAAATAATTTCCAGAAAATTGCATTCCAACCCCTCAAGTCCCCTTTGACTCACTATGGCCCAAATAGTTGGAATATCAATCAATTGGGTCCCTGTGACTTTTGCAGCAATGCATTATGACCCAATTACATTCCATTTTCTTGCAATTAGGTCCTAAGGTGGATGCAAGTTGAGTCGTTATTTGACTTTTTATTATCTTTTGGGACCTTTGAAGCTTTTAAATGTTTCAATGGGCTTTGTTTGTTTGATTAATGGTTGCTTTTGGGATCCCAAAATGCAAGTGAAACCACTCATGGACCTTTCTTTGCCCCTGGACCCTTGAAGTTCCTTAAAGTGTTTGATTTGGCTTGAATGTTTGATTAGCGTTCACAATGGAGCCTTTGGCCGCATTAATGTTTCAATTCATTTTGCTTGTTTGTCTTCATTGGTTACCATGTTTTGTATAGGCGGTACTTAATGCAAGAGTTTAAGAACTTCGTGTCCAAATGAGCTTGTGTTCGCCTATCTTCTTGAATTTTCTGAAATAAATTGGCTTTGGCCTTTTCTTGCTCTTGGACTTGCAAAGTTTCTAAAATGTTTCAATTGGCTTTGAATGGTTGATTAATGCTTGCAATTGGGTCTTTGGTGAATCCCTTTATTGGAAACTATGTATTATTTGATTCCATTTAAATTACAATTAGGAGAGATTTGGTGACTTTGTTATACTTTATTATCTGAGGTACCTTGACCTTTTTATTGTTTTGAAGCCATTTTTCTTTCATTTGGACACCATTCAAAGGGGCGGTATAATTTCTTTTATCCCTTTTGTTTCTCTCCTATGTGACCCAACGTGTTATGTGAATTGCATGCCTACTTTGCTTTCCTAGCTTTTCTTTAATTCCTTTTACTTATGTCATTTACTTTTTGTTTTCATTAAGTTATTCTTTTAATGGGGTATGTGTACACCTCTTGGCTTGTAATAGATAGGGCTGTGGCGAGCAATTTGGTCCATTTTCCCTTTCCCCTTTTGTTTTAGTTAGTGAATGTAATAGGTTCATTAGCTTGGTTGCATGCCTACGTGTTAAGTGTTAATTTGCATTGTTAGGGCCTTGCATCTAGTCGAGCATGCTAAATGTTATGTGCTATATGTTTATGAGTGTTTGGCATGTCTACTCGCTTTTCATAGCCATGAATGAATGTGATGGATGAATGTACGTTTCCGCTAGTCCAACGCTAGTCGGAATTCATAGAATGGGCTAGTCCAACGCTAGACCCTTAGGGATTTCCCCTCGTTAGTACATGTTTGCATGTTCATTACATGTCATGCATTCTTTTTAGTTTTATCATTTTGCATGCCCCTCGAACCCCTTTTCCCTCCATTTTAGGATTTTTGCATTTCATGCTAGTTATAGGGTTCATTTGCTTGAGAGTCCCCTTAAATATGGGATATAGACGAGTGTGGCTTTTTCTAAGCCTTAGCACGCTTGTATTCCCTCTATAAAAGGGCAAATTGAGTCACGATTTAGGTCTCCCCGTACCCAATGTGCATGAATTCCCTAGGCTCATGCATTTTTAAATCTACTCTACCCTTTTATACTCTCATCACACTTTCATTTTTTCCTCCCACTTTGCACATGTGCACCTTTATGTTTCTTCACTTGCACACGAACACTTTTATCATCACTTGCACACATGCACTTCATATTATCATTTCACATACCGTACCTTGCCCACTCACGTGCACATTTTCATTTTACATATTTATTGTCTTTTATTACTTTTTCAAACTCATGTCCTCACATTGCATACATGCATTCCATTCATTTGCATTCCACTCGCATTATTCGTGACTTCTTCAAAGGATCGTTATTGGGCTTCACAATTAATGTGATTGGCACCACTCAACCTTTGAAGAGAAATTTCCCCCAATACCCCTAGGTCTAGGGTTTGCATTCATGTAGTACATCCAAATGTAATAAATTCTTTGGTTAAAACAAGAAAAACTTTGATTAAATCAAGCAACTAGCCTGGACTAGGTCGAAGGGGTGCCTTGGATTTTTATCCTTGCCTTCCCCTTCGTCAAATGTGACTCCCGAACCTTTTTCGTTGGTTTACGTAGACTAGGAGTCGTTTAAAAGGGGTTTCTTACTAATTTTTTTCTTTAAAAATTTCATTTTTAGGTGACTTGGTACACCTTAACTCATTACCAAGTGGCGACTCTGTATTTTTCAAAAAACCCTTTTTAAACTATAATTCTGGGTCAAATCGTCGCATTCTCAAACCCCTATTTAGACCCACTTTTCTTTTAAATCAAAATTCAAATTGAATCAAAAAATACATTTTTTAAACAATTTATTTATTTATCAAAAAATGGGGCGCGACAATAATCAGATTCTGAGGACTAAGATCATCCAATCTTGCCTCAGCAGGAGTATTGAATTTGGTTTGAAAATAGGTCATGAGTTTAGCATTGTAAAAGTGATGGTAAGCAGAAGGAAATTCCTCGTATGAAAAGAAATTTACAATTTTTCCTTTGAAACCAGGTTCAATACTAGTTTTCAGAATGGAATTCACAATGTCAGGAGTTAACGTGATGTCTACAGAGTTGACCCTAGAGATGAGTTCAGTGTGTGATTTACCCTTTCTAAGATTAGCAAAGAATTGATAAAGCATGTCAGGGTAAAAGACATTAGGAATGGTCAAAAGATGAGTCCATTTCTGGAATTCAAATAGTTTAATAACAGGTTCAAGATCAAGCTTACGAAATTCATAGGGAAGGATGAGTCTTTGGGTAATAAACCCTTTTTGAGAGACTAACTCAAATCTGTCTCTGACTTCATCATCAATGAATTTTGGAAGAGGAGTGGGTTCTTTTACTGGCTGAAAAACAGGAGCCTTTCCAGAACGTTTCCTGTTTGAGGTTTGTGTGGCAGATGCCTCAACATTTTGAGCCTTAGTCCTTGTCCTTGGAGACTTCCTGGTGGAGGGTTCAGGTGTTTGCTGACTTTCAGTAATATTTCCTTCATTCTGCTGATCAACAGAGGGATCAGCAGACTGCTTTTTCTTGGATTGGGGAGTGCTCTTCTTCTTTGCAGTCCTCTTTCTTTTAGCAGACGACCTTGTGACAGTTTCATCACCCTGGGTAGCCTGCTCTGGTTCCTCATTTTCACCAACAATGTTCCCTTCAGAGTTCTGCCCTTCCATCTGCTCATCAGATGATTCAGCAGTTGGAGTAACCAATTTTCTTTTGGCAGTTTACTTTACTTTGCCACCACGGATCACAATCTTCTTTTTAGGTACCACAGGAGGTGGTTCCACAATTTCAATGTCTTCATCCCTAAGCCTACAGGACCGTCCGGCAGTAGTAGATCCTCCTCTGATTCTAACCATGATGCAATGTGGATATGATTTTTGATGTAGAGTGTGGTGTGTAGAGGAAGAATGCAGTATGAGTCAACTAGAATGCACTAAAATGCCGCAAGGAGAGGTTATGTGAAATTAGGGTTTCGTATGTAAATTGGGAGCTTTGGGGTAGTTGGGGGTTAGAAGTGATTTTTATGAGTGGTTAATGAGCAATAGAGGTGTAATGAAGTTGGTTGAGTCAATTTCTTGGAACTTGGTTTGATGAGAGAGGAATTTGAATTTCAAATATGAGAGGAAGCTGAAAGGTTGCGTCCGAGACTTATGGAAGAAAATGAACTGAGAAGGATGGGTAACTGCCTTATAGGGCTCAATTTTTGAGTGTCGGACGGCCGAAGGAAGTGAAGCGTCCGACACAACCGTCCGAACCAGGGTTTTTCTAAAATTGGACGAAGAAAGCACTCTTAACGTCCATCTGAAATAATTTAAAATTCTTGAAACATGCAAATGCTAGAAACATTCTTATGGACTCCAGCCTGGCTACAGGAGCAAAGGACTCATCAAAGTCTATTCCCTCTTCTTGAGTGTATCCCTTAGCCACCAGCCTAGCCTTATTCCTAACAACCTCCCCTTTATCATTCATTTTGTTTCTAAAAACCCACTTTGTGCCAATGATAGGATGATCTTGTGGTCTAGCAACCAGGGTCCAAACCTTATTTCTTTCAAATTGGATTAACTCTTCTTCCATAGCTAAAATCCAGTGCTCATCATTCAATGCATCAACAACATTTTTAGGTTCAATATGTGATACTAAAGCAAGATTATCTACTAGGTGTCTAGAGGAACGAGTTCTGACCTTTTCAGATGGATCACCAATTATAAGCTCCCTTGGATGGTTATGAACAAATTTCCAAGTCCTTGGAAAATCGTTAGGAGTAATGGTATTTCTGTCATTTACTTCTCCAGCTGGACTGTCCTGAGTGTCAGCATCCTTTAAATCAGTTTCTGGTAGAGCAGAGTTATGATTATTGATTGCTAGCTTCTTTAGTTCTTCTTGAACACCTGTATCATCATCTTCACCACAACTCATAGAAATGTCACCATTAGATTCATCAAACATAATGTGTATCGCCTCCTCTATAATCAGTGTTCTACGATTATAAACTCTGAACCCTCTTTTGTTTTCACAATATCCCAAGAAGATTCCCTCATCAGATTTCTTGTCAAACTTTCCAAGATGTTCCTTGATATTCAAAATGAAACATTTACAACCAAATACTTTGAAGTAACCAACAACAGACTTTTTGTCAAACATGAGCTCATAGGAGGTTTTGTTCAAAATTGGTCTTAGGAGAACTCTGTTCATGGTATAACATGCTGTGTTTATGGCTTCAGCCCAAAAATATTTTGGTAAGTTGCATTCACTAAGCATGGTTCTAGCAGCCTCTTGGAGAGTTCTATTTTTTCTTTCTACAACTCCATTTTGTTGGGGGACTCTAGCAATAGAGAATTCATGAATAATGCCATTATGATCACAAAATTCTGGAAAGCCACAGAACTTGAATTCTGTCCCATTATCACTTCTAATCCTAACAATTTTCAAGCCAAACAGATTTTGCACTTTAGCAAACAATGAAGTAAAATTCTTGAAGGCATCATCTTTATGAGCAAGAAATATCACCCAAGTATATCTAGAGTAATCATCAACAATCACAAAACAATATCTCTTACCACCAAGGCTTGTAGTTTGTATAGGACCAAACAGGTCAAGGTGTAAAAGTTCAAGTGGTTTTGAGGTAGAAACACATTTCTTGGGTTTAAATGATACCTTGACTTGTTTTTCAAATTGGCAAGCATCACATATACGGTCCTTTTCAAATCTGATTTTTGGGAGACCTCTAACAAGGTTCTTTTTAGAGATTTCCTTTAGCAAATCCATGTTGAAGTGACACAGTCTTCTATGCCATAACCATGGGTCCTCATCTGCTGCTTTGAGACATTTGAGATAGGAGGAATCAATTTTTTCAAGAACAACTACATAGACATGATTAACCCTTTTTCCTTTGAAAACAATGTTGAACTTTGAGTTAAATATAAGACATTCAAGCTTTTTGAACAATACAAACAGATTTCTGTCACATAGTTGGCTAACACTTAATAAATTGTAGCTCAGATTGTCAACGAGAAGAACATTGTGGATAAAGGTTTGACCATTCTTACCAACATCACCAATACCAATGGTTTTGGCTTTGTTATCATCTCCAAACGTTACCTTCCCACTTGCTTTTTGCTTGAGTTTAATGAATTGTGATGCATCACCAGTCATATGCCTTGAACATCCACTATCAATGAACCATTTTGATTCTTTGGCAATGATATCCTGGTTCACCTACACACAAACCCACAAGATAATACTTGGTACCCTTTACATGTTGGGTCCTTGTGAGTTAGTCTTATGTCTAACTACCCACATGCATCTCATGCAATTCCTCATGTTTTTCTTAACATAACAGTTGCTATTCATGTGACCAAATTGACAACAAAAGTTGCATACTGACATTGGATCAATCAAATGAACAGGTTTAATGAATCTGTCTTGCCTTCTCCTGTGGATAGCAAAATCATTTGCATTTTGATTCAGTCTTATTTGATGAGTATTAACATAAGGTACCGTGTCATTCTTTTGAAGACGGTTCTGTTTCAAATGATGTAACAATTGACATAAATCATCCATCCTTTTTCTTAAGCTACATTGCTCACTTCTGAGTATGTCACAGAAATTTTTCTTTTTATAAAGTTCAGCAAGCACATCAGTTTCAGTCCTTTTCAGGTTCTCATTTTCATGCTTAAGACACTTGTTTTGTCGAAAAAGATTTGCATTGTCTTGTATTAGAAAGCCAATTTTCTGTTTTAGTTCCTTGTTTTTAACATAGGATTCTTTCAAGCTTTTATGCATTTTTTCTAGAAAAGAATTAACATCATCATCATATTCACTCTCACTATCGGTTTGAGAGTTGCATTGTGTTACCTCTTCATCTCCAATGGCCATGAAAGCCACTTGAACAGATTCCTCTTCTTCTTCAACTTCACCTTCAGAGTTGCAATCATTCCAAGTGATCTGAAAATTGTTGAACTTTGGTTTTCGCTCAACCTTGTTCTCCTTCTTTTTCTTCATTGAACACTCATTTGCATAGTGTCCTGGTTGGCCACATTCGAAACACTTATCAGTCAGCTTCTTGTTAAACTCCAGTTTCCCTCTGTTTCTGAAGTCATTAGACTGATTTGGAAAGAAATTGCTGGTTCCGCCTCTTCTGAATTTTCTCTTGTTAAGAAATCTTTTGAAGTCTCTTGTGATGAGTGTAATATCACTGTCATCACCTTCCAAGTCATTTTCATCCTGTGAGGCTGTTTCATCTTCGTCTTGTGAAGCTTTCAGAGCAATACTCTTTCTTACTTTTGTGTCTTCTTCATCCTGCATCTTAGATTTAAGTTTCAGTTCATAAGAAGTTAGAGAGTTAATCTGAGATTCAATAGATAAAGTATTTAGATCCTTGTCTTCCTCAATGGCAGTCACTTTGCTTTCCCAGTCCTTTGATAGAGCATTCAGAATTTTTCTGTTCTTCTCACCTAGAGAGTACTCCTTCTCAAACACCTCTAAATCCTTGATTAGATCATTGAATCTACAGTACATTTTGTCAATATTTTCATGAGGTTCCATCTTAAAAGATTCATACTTAGTGACCAGAATGGATTTCTTTTGCTCTCTCACATTCTCGCTTCCCTCATGGATCTCTCTAAGTTTATCCCAAATCTCTTTTGCAGATCTGCAGCCTTTGACTCTAATAGACTCATTTGAGTCTAATACACTGTATAGAACGTTCATAGCCTTGGCATTTAGAGTGAGATGAGTTCTATCTTCAGCAGTCAGCTCACTTCTGGCCTTTTGTCTCGGCCTATGAGTAGTTTCATCAATAATAGTTGCGTCATATGGACTTTCACTAACAATAAACCACAGCTCAATATCAATAGATTGTAAGAATATAATCATCCTTTCCTTCCAACTCACATAGTTTGATCCATTGAACATAGGAGGTCTAGTAACAGATTGTCCCTCAAAAAACATGGCATTGTTGGTTGTCATATCTACTCCCAAGCCGATTGAGCTTAATCTCTAGGAGACCAAACTCTGATACCAATTGTAAGGATCGAAGACAACCTAAGAGGGGGGTGAATTAGGTTTTCAAAAACCAGCTAACATATAGGTCACTTTTTTCAAAGCCTACCTTTCCTTTCTCAAAGACCACCCAATGGATCAGATTACAAACGAGCACAGGTATTCGTGAGATGAAGAGGAGAACAGTTTATATAGAAAAGTGGTAAACGAAAATAGAGAAACAAACCAGGCTTCGAACACAACTGAGGTTTGAACTGCACTTTTATATACCAAGTTACTTCAAGTTGAACAATCTTGCAACCAATGACTTGTGTACAAGGAAGGGATCACTTCCTTCTTGCCCCAAACCACACTTGGTCAAGCAAGGAAGTTTTACAAACACTCGAAAAACCCTCACTATGCTACACTATTGAAGAAGCTGTGTCACACTTGAAAAACTACAAGAAGATTGCACAAGCTAAGAGTACAATGCTCCTTTTGAGTATTCTAACACTGAATCACGCATGATCTGATGTAGACTTGATGTACAAAGTTATCTTAAGGTGGTTGACTTTGTTCTTTTTATAGGAGACCAGAAAATTCTTCAATTAATGCTGTCAACGGGTAGAAGGCAACAGAAGAGTCAACTAGCCGTTGGTGCTGTCGGACGTCTGATAGTCAGTTTTTATGCGTCCGAACGAGATCAATGAGTTCTGGAAGTTTTTTTGAATCTCTTAGGACGTCCGATCCCCTATCACCATGCGTCCAAGGGTAAGATGCATACTTGGAATTTCCTCTTCAATTCCTTCGGACGGCCGATGCGTCCAATTGTGTTGCGTCCGAAGTGCAGCAACGCTTGTCGGACGTCCAATACTCAGGTGTTGAGCGTCCGATCGTGATCAGTAATCGTAGAAGCCCTGGCTTGTCTTCTTCGAACGTCCGAGTCTGAGTTCTTCACACATCCGAAGATACTCAAAGGATGTCGGACGTCCGATACTTTCCTTTTGTGCGTCCGACATCTTCCCCAGCACTTTTCATCCTTTTTGCTTTAAGTCCACAGACCTGTTTAGTGTCATTTCTGAAAAGGGGCTCTACAAAAAATATTAGTAACATCCATTTGTTTTGTAACCATCAAAAGATATGAATTGAGATAAACAAAAACTATTTCCCTTTCCGGGGGTAAACACTCCAACTCTTCAGGAAAAACATTTGGGTACTCTTTTACCACAGACATGTCCTCCAATCTCATTTTATGACCTGGAGTATTAATAAGAAAAGCCAAATATCCCTGAGTTACCTTACTTAACATTTTTCTAGTTCGAATCCCTGAGATAAGTGCAGATGAAGCTAACCTGCCCCTTACATCCAATTTCAAAGTCGCCTATTCTACCATTTTTGTCTTACAATTCAGCTGGGCATTATAATGGGCTAACCAGTTCATTCCTAGGATTACATTGTATCCCTTAATCACTAAACTTATCAAATTGCCCAGTAGTTTCCGTTCTCCAACCCAGACCTCACAATCTCTGTATACCAAGTTAGCGATTAGACATTGATCCCCAATAGGCGTCCTAACCTCCAAGTCATAAGGTAACTTAATTGGTTTTAAGTCTATTCCACTCATGAAATTAGGATTTACAAAAGAATGCATTGCACCCGGATCAAATAAAATCTTAGCTAAACGGTGAAAAACAGGAATTGTACCTTCAACCACCTCAGTCGCATCAGGTATCTGTTCATGATCCAGTGCATAAACCCTAACCGATACCTTGGGTCGACTTCCCCTAGCACTGGTCTGTTTAGAGGTTGACTTTTCGGGTGTGACAGCCCCACTTTCCCCTAAGGCGTACCAAATGGGTTAGTAGACTGCCTGTCCAACTCTCGTCATGACTACTAAGATAGTTATATACAATCTAAAATGTTTCGGAAGATAATAGCGTGCTTAAATGATTCCAAAATCGTGAAACGGAAAAATGAAAATTCGAGCCGTACATGAATAGTGCTGGCCACGTCACAATCCAGTCGGAATCTGGCCTGATTTTCGGCCGGATTCTTGGCCGGATTGGAGGCAGTGGCCAACCGCTTGGATTCAAAAAAATCCAAGACAATCCGGCCAGCAATCCGGCCAAGATCTGGCCGGATTTGCGATCGAATTCCCCTGTGTCCTTTCCCGTCAATTTTTTTTCTTTTGTCGTTTAAAATCTGAACCGGTTCGAAACCCAACCGATTACCATCAAATCATATAAACCTTGAAAATAGACATCTACAAACCAAAATAACACGTGAACATTACTAAACACTTTTATATACGTATGTTTACACATTTACAACTCAAAAGGGAATGTTCATTCAAGATACATTTAAGGTTTTTCCAACCATCGAGGAGCTTTACAAAAGAATATATTAAATCTAACTCAACTCGTGCTTCAAAATCACAATTCTAAAAGGTGGTTTCCTGTAAGGAAAACAAAGGCAACGGAGTAAGCTTTCTCCCAATGAGGTACCATCACGCAAGTAAACAAAGTTCACATAAGCACAAAATTATTCAATCCAAATACGTTCAACAAGTGAGCCGAACTAACATCACATTTCAATAAAGATTAAAAGGATACGGAGAGCTCTCAAGAGCTATTTTTCCTCACTTGCCATACTTGATCTCACCCCGTTGACTCTTCGTCAATGCTTAAAGAGGAACCAATACCGTAGACTCAACTTTTCTCAAATTTCCGTCCATCTCACATGGCCCTACCGGGCCTGAACTCTAACCAGTTCAGAAATGGTAATACTCAAGTATACTAGGATCAAGAGTCTCATACCCAAAGATCCCAAAAACAGTCCCCATGGCTTGTCAATTTTCCTCGACCATGTCCTTGCTGGCTCGATTCAATGGACCACCAATAGAGTTGAGCTCATAGTTAACAATAAAGGTCGTTGGATACACGTCCAATCGACACCAGTTCAAGTATAATCAAGAGAATTCAAGTGATACAGTAAACAGTCAAATAAGCCAAAGAGTATAAGAGTGATAAAGTACACCCTCGTCTCAACCAGTATCATCAGTAAACACAAGCATTCCAATCACAGATTTCAAGTATACCAGAGCTATGAGGTAACAATCATATGAGTAGTACACTCACCAATCAAACAAAGTGATTTCACAAATTTTCGCCCAACGAGCGCCTTGAGTCACCGGCACGCCCTAAAACATTCAAGGAAACACAATGAGACTCGAACACGAGTCATAAACCCAAACCAAACATTACTAATGTAAAGCCAAAAGAACTTGAAAGTAAAATGAGGAACACTTGGTGCTAAAGGTTTAGATAACCCCAAAGCCACTCATTAACACTCAAAACAAGCCAATTACCATGAAATCACCTAGACTTAAAGATTGGATAGCATTTCCCCTAAAATTTCAGATTTCCTATCCTACAAACAATCATTTATATTCCTCCAACACCACCACAATTACAATTACAAGTTATAAGTTTTATAATACACCTTATTAGGGTTACAATACCCTTTAAACAAAGCCAAATCAAGAGTTCCACAATAACCCTAGAAAAGCCCCAAATTGCAACCCTAAATCTGAAATTTCCGTACAAAATGGAAATTTTTCGCAAATAACTACAATTAACACACCAAAGCTCCACTTTAAACCATATCAAGCCATCATCCATGGTCAACCATCACTTATCATATAAAATCATAAAAATCATGAATAAAATAAAAAATTTCACAAACTCCACTTAAAACCATAAAACCTACTACAAATCAATATATTTAACCACTAAAGCCACTAATTTAACATTATTAAGAACAAAGAAAGAATTTCTTAGCAACTCACCTTGTAACCTCAAGAAAACTAGCAACTTAGCACCTCCTATTTCCAAACCACTCCACCACCTTGCTTAATCCTATTTTACAAATGATTTTTATGGAGAAATTTGGAGTTTTATCGGTTAGATCATAAGATTGGAGCAAGAGATGAAGACACAAGTTGAAGACTTTCTCTCTTTTCCTCTCTCAAGAAGCTCGGTCAAATGGATGAAGATGAAGAGGATTTTTGGGTCAATTTGCAGTTTTAGTAAAGTTGGTGAATAGTGATCAAAGTGTGACCTTGAATAAGAAGGTGACACATGTCACCTTTTGGGTTTAAAGCTATCCTTTTGTCTCTCCAAAATTAATCCATCTAGGTAACCTCTAATTATCCCTTAACACCTAATAATTAATCCCTGTATACTAAACTTAATCTAATTGGCCGAATTTATCGTACTTATCGCACTAGCGGGTCCCACGTCCAATATATACTCCTAAAATCTCATGAACTAACTTGTACTAGAAAAATGATTTAAAAACTATATTTACTCATAAAAATTATCTAGAAAATTTTTGAAATAAAGAAAATATAGAAAAGGTGTGCAATTAAATAAAATAAAGTCTAGAAAATAAGAAAATTTTCGGGTTCTCACACTCTCTCCCCCTTAAAAGAATTTCGTCCTCCAAATTTCTCATCTTGATTCACAAACAGTTCAGGGTATTTCTTTTGCATTTCTTCTTCCACCTCCCAGGTTGCCTCTTCTATCCTATGATTTGTCCACAAGATTTTCACCAAAGGGATTTGTTTGTTTCTCAGCTCCTTAACGTTTCGGTCAAGCAACTATATAGGTTTCTCTTCATAAGTGAGTGACTCATCTATCTCAATTTCCTCTGGTTGTAAGATGTGAGTCGGATCGGGATAATACATCTTAAGCATCGAGATATGGAAGACGTCGTGAATTCTGGACAGACTTGATGGTAGTTCAAGTCGATACGCTACTTTCCCAATTCTCTGGAGAATTTTTAAAGGTCCGACAAGCCTCGGTTGCAGTTTCTTTCCTTTACCCACCGTGACGCTCCGTAACGGTGTGATCTTAAGAAAAACACGGTCCCCAATTTTGAACTCCAAATCTTTTCTTCGATTGTCCGCGTAATTCTTTTGTCGGTTTTGAGTGGTTTGGAGTCTTTGTCGTATCAACTTGACTTTTTCTCGTGCATCGTCTATCCATGGGATAGTTGTTGGATCTAGAACCTTTCTTTCGCCGACTTCATCCCAATAGACTAGTGACTGGCACTTCCTCCCATACAGAGCTTCGTACGGTGCCATTTGAATTGACGAATGATAACTGTTATTGTAAGCAAACTCTACTAAGGTCATATGTTGATCCCAGTTACCCCTAAAATCCAGAATACAAGTTCTTAACATATTCTCGAGAGTTTGAATTGTTCGCTCCGACTGTCCATCCGTTTGGGGATGATAAGTGGTACTAAGGTTAAGTTTAGTCCCCAAAGTCTCTTGAAATTTCTGCCAAAATCTAGATACGAAATGAGGATCTCTATCTGAAACGATGCTCACAGGAACTCCATGTGGTCTTACGATCTCATCCATATACACCTGAGTCAATTTATCCATGGAATACTTCATGTTTACCGGCAAGAAATGGGATGATTTAGTTAACCGATCGACGATCACCCAAACGGCATCATTTTCTCGTTATGTTCGCGGCAAACTTGAAACGAAGTCCATTGTAATGTTTTCCCACTTCCATTCGGGTATCTCAAGAGGTTGTAACAAACCAAATGGTTTTTGATGTTCTGCTTTAATTTGTTGATAGATGAGACATGTTTGCACGTATTGAGCAATTTTCTTCTTCATGTTGTCCCACCAACAGGCTCCTTTTAGGTCCTGATACATCTTGCTACTACCCGGATGGATCGTATAGTTGGACCGCGAGCTTCCTCTAAGATCTCCTTCTTTAACATTTTATCTTTGGGCACCACCACTCGGTTTCGGTATTTCAAAATTCCCTCGAGACTGAAATTGAAATCTGACAATTCCCTTTTTTTTCCATTTTCTCTCCCCACTTCCGTACCATAGAATCTTCCTTCTGGGCCTTTTAAATCCGCTCCATGAGAGTGGACGTTACTTTAATATTACCAAAAATCACCTTATGACTTCCAAGACAGGGTTTCCACTCACAAACCGATTCTAACAGATCCCACTCCTTAATCATTAACCCCCGCAACTTGAGTCTTTCGATTTAAGGCATCTGCCACCACGTTAGTTTTTCCCGGATGATAGTTAATGGTGCAATCGTAGTCCTCCAGAAATTCCATCCACTATCGCTGCCTCATATTCAATTCCTTTTGTGAGAAGAAGTATCTAAGGCTCTTATGGTCTGAATAAACCCCGAAAGCTACCCCGTATAGATAGTGTCTTCAGTTTTTCAAAGCGAAAACAACTACAGCTAACTCCAGGTTATGGGTTGGGTAGTTTTGCTCGTGGGGTTTCAACTTCCTAGAGGCAAAAGATATCACATTCTTGTTTTGCTTCAGCACACACCCCAAACCTTCCAGCGAGGCGTCAGTATAAATGGTAAAACTATCTATTCCATTCGGCAAAGCTAGAATCGGTGCCATTGTTAATCTTTTCTTTAGCTCTCGAAAACTCGCTTCACACCTAGCATCCCACATGAAACGACCATTTTTCTTTGTCAGGTCAGTTAAAGGACCGGAAAGTTTGGAAAAGTTCTTGATAAAACGCCTATAGTATCCAGCCAACCCTAGAAAATTACAAATCTTCGTGAAATTTTCTGGCCTCTTCCAATCAGTCACGGCCTCTACTTTCGCCAGGTCAATAGAAATGCCCTCTTGGGAAATTACATGCCCTAAGAAAAATATTTTCTCCAACCAAAACTCACACTTACTAAACATGGCGTACAACAGATGCTCTCTTAAGGTTTGCAAGACAATTCTTAAGTGCTACTCATGCTCCTCACGAGTCTTTGAGTAAACCAGGATGTCATCAATAAATACAACTACAAATCGATCCAAATTGGGTTTAAAAACCCTATGCATCAAATCCATGAAGTTAGCAGGGGCATTGGCCAGTCCAAAGGGCATGACTGCGAATTCAAAATGCCCGTATCTAGAATTGAAAGCAGTTTTTGGTATATCCTCCTTCCTAATCAGCAATTGATAGTGTCCTTGTCGGAGGTCTAATTTCGAAAAGATCACTACCCCTTGCAACTGGTCGAACAACTCATCAATATGGGGCAACGGGTACTTATTCTTAACTGTCACATTATTCAGGCCCCGGTAGTCTATACACATCCGGAAACTCCCATATTTTTTCTTCACAAACAACACAGGGGCTTCCCAAGGAGACTCACTCTCTCGAATGAACCCCCGCTCCAAAAGGTCTTGTAACTACAATTTCAATTCCTTAAACTCAGCAGGTGCCATTCGATAGGGGGTTTTAGAGATAGGTGACGTCCCCGGTAACAGATCAATTTTGAATTCTATCTCTCTGTGAGAACCCGTAATTTTCTTAATTGCTAGGTTTTATTTTCTTTTAATTGCACGCTTTTCCATATTTTATTTATTCAAAAAATTATGAAAATAATTTTTATGAGTAAAGATGGTTTTGAAATCATTTTTTCTGAGTATAAGTTAGTTTATAAGATTTTAAGAGTGTATATCGGATGTGGGACCCACTAGTGCGACAAGTTTGATAAATTTCGGCCAATTAGGTTAAGTTTTGTACACAGGAATTAATTTACTAGGTGTTAATAAGATAAGCGAAAGAATTGGAGGATAGGAACATGATTTTGCAAAGATTAGTGAGAGAATGGCCAAGATGGTGCCAAGTGGCAAGACACCAACCATGTAACATATTTGACCAAAGAATTTGATGAATTAAAGCCATTTTTTTTGCTCCATTTCCTTCATAAGCTGGCCAACCATCTTGGAGCAGCAAAGGAGAAGAAGAAACTCCATTTTCCTGCTTTTTACTCTTAGTTTAATCTTAGGAAAAAAAAATCAAAAGTGAAGGAGTGAGTTAGTGAGTGAAATCTATCCAACTCTAGTGTGTGATCTTCAAGCCTTGAAGCTTTTGGTTGGTGGTTGTTTTGGGTGACTTAATCAACTTGTAAGAGAGGTATGTGATCTTTAATCCTTGCTTTTATGGTGTTATATTAAGTATTTAAAGGTTTGAGGGTAAACTAGAAGTTGTATGGATGCTTCCTATGGCTAAATCTCTTGAATTAGTGAAGTGGTAGTTGGGTTGGTTAAGTGGCCTACCATGTGTTTGATTAATTGTTAAAGCTTTGATTCATGGTTTTAGTTAGAGTTAACACTTGGTATGTTGGTTAAGAGGAAAACAATGAAAGGATGAAGCAAGAAAAGTAGTGGTATGCACTAATAGCCCAAATTTCAGATTTCTGGAAATTCAAACTTCAGTTCTGCCCGGTTCTAGTTCGTGATGTTAGAGGCCGAATTAGGCTTAGCACAAAACATGAAAGTTGTAGAGAATGATGTTTTGTAGTTGTCTGAAAATTTCAGTCCAATTGGAGCAACGTAGCCTGTGAAAAGACCGAAATACCCTTGCTACCCTATTTTTGTCTGAAACTGATAATCAGCTTCTGTAATTGGTTAGTTTGACCGGGAATACTACTGATTTGGTTGTCAATGTCTTCTTAAGAATTATAGCCTTGTATCTTAGCTTTCAAATGGCTTTGGAATTACCTGAATCGGAGTTGTGTGTGCTGAGATATGCTCGAATGAATCAGAACTGCTAGTGAAATTTCACAGCAAGCTTCAAACTGGAAAATCTGGTGTTGTTTTGGTACCTTTGACCTAGTTAGGATGGGAACTAGACTAAGTGGTCTTCAGTAATGTTATAGCCCTCTGTCTTAGCTTCGAAATGGTATAATTTATACTTCAATCCAATAAACGTAGTTTCGGTTAGATCCGATACGCTAAGTAGCGGTGAATCTGCCTTTTTGGTTTCCTAGCTTAAAGCTCATTTCCGGTCATTTTCCTAACTAAATCTTGTACTTGAATGACTTTGAGCCTATTGAACGGCTGTTGTGATGAATGTATATTGCGTATGACTTTGGGATTGATTGAGGGAAATAATGAAGCCATAAGTGGCTGGGAAAATAGGTAAATACAGAGGGCATGCTGCCCAAAATTTTAGAGCTACGCGATTCCTTCAATTGAGTTGATCTTAGTACAAATGAAGGGTTTTGGGGTTGTTTGTAACCCTAGGACCAACTGTTATCTTTTGCTAAAAAGTCATATTTTATTCTTTTGTACTAGTACTTAACCTGGAAAGACGTACGACATGTAGTCGAGCCTCACTTGTACATTCCATTTACTCGATTTTGGATATGAAACCTTCAATTGTTTTACTTTGATGATTTTAGGGTTTCTTGGCGATTAAAGCCAGTTTGAAGTGAAAACTTTTGAAGTATCTGTACTTGAACCAGTGAGTGTACCACTTCCCTTATTTGCTGTTTAACCTGGTTTCTGCCTCTGCAATCTGCGATTTAAATGACTGCACTATCTGTTTATTCTGTTTGAGACGAGGGTATACTTTATCACACTCGTTCTCTTGTCTGTCCATATGCTTATTTACTGTGTATAATCTGTTAACTGTATCTGAATATGTTCGGACGTTATTTGGAGGCTGGTATCTAACGACCTTTTTGTGACCTCTGAGCTCAACACTTGTGGCTAGTTACTCAAGTCGGGCAGGCAAGGGCCTAGTCGATTAGATAACGAACCACGGTAGTCTGTTTTGGGATCTTTGGGTATTGAGACTCTTGATTCCGGTATACTTGAGTATTACCATTACTGTTCCTGAATAGAGTTCGGGCTCGGTAGGGGTATGTTTGGTGGACGGAAATTGATGTAAAGTGGGATCTACGGATATGTTGGGTCTATTTACGTTGATGGAGAGTCAACGGGTTCGGATCAAGTACTGCAAATGGAAATCTGGCTCCTGAGAGCCACTTGTATCCTTTCCCTTTGAATCACTGTGTCCAAATGCTTTCCTTTATATCTGGTATATGTATCTGATTGATTAAACGTGAAAGGCCATGATTTTACCCCTATATGCTTGGTACCTCATTGAGCGTAAGCTCACCCCTTTCTGTTGCTTTTGTTTTCCTTACAGGGGACAAACTTGAAAATCACGATTTTGGAAGAAAAGGGTCAAGCTAGTATATGTGTCATGTTGTTAAACTCTTTCGAAAACGAAGCCCTAATTATATTTTGTGTAGTAAGAGTACCTCGGATCGCACTGTATGTTAATTTGTTCAAGACTTCAATGTAAATGTATACCGTTGAGACTATGATTTTATGGTTTGGTAGGTATGTTCTCACCCTAGTAGTTTCCACGCGTACTATGTTGGGTTTGTGTGAATCGACTCCATAGTCTTGACGAGAGTTGGGTAGGCGGTCGGCCGAACCCTTTGGTTCGCCTTAGGGTGAGGTGGGGCTGTCACACACACTCTCTCCGGAGGTAGGGTTACTAACTCATCAGGGCATACGTCCGAAAATTTCTTCACCACGTACACATCCTCTACCTTCAACGTATCGGTGGGGGTTTTGATTAGAAAGACTAAGAATCCTTACGCCCCTCTACTTAGCAATTTCCTAGCTCGAATATCCGAGATCAAGGCAGATGAGACTAACCTACCCCTTATATTTAACCTTAAGGTCGTCTCCCCAGGAATGCAGAATTCTACTACCTTTCTCTTACAATCAAGTTGAGCATTATACCTGACTAACCAGTCCATGCCCAAGATTATATTATACCCCTTAATGGACAGGCTTATCAAATCCCCTAACAATTTCCTCTCTCCTACCCAAACTTCACAATCCTTATAAACCATACTAGTGATCAAACGATGATCCCCCGTAAGAGTACTAACTTTCAGGTCATATTGTAAACTAACAGGTTTTATATCTATTCCGCACATGAAATTGGGATTGACAAATGAATGAGTAGCACCAGGATCTACCAAAACTTTCGCAAATCGGTGAAATACAGGAATCGTACCTTCTACAACTTTCGAAGAACTGGGGACCTGTTGTGGCTCCAGTGAATACACTCGAGCCGCTACCTTAGGTTTAGTCCCTTCCACCTTAGTCGGTTCGGAATTGGTCCTCGTCGGTTGCTGGCTTCCCCTTCCATCTTGTGATAAAACCGGACAAGTGGCAAGTTGGTGGTATACACTTCCGCAACGCAGACATTTTCCCTCCTTCTTCCAGCAAGTGTCCTCCATGTGGTTTGGCTTTCCGCAATACCCGGTGGGACTGCAAGATGCAGAAGCCGAACCTATTTGGAAACCTCCTCTTTGACCTCTCCTAACTTGGCCACCTCTTGACGAGACCCCTCATGACATTCCCGGCATCCTTCTTCCTCCAATCCCCCGTCCAAACTTGAGAGGGGTACTCTTATCCCCCTGTCCCGAACTGCTTCCAGGAAACTCTCGCTTCTTCGCCTAGAAATTTCTCACTTGCAGCCTAGCATTTTCCACTCGTTGATCCTTCTTCACTACCTCACTGAAGGCGTTAATCTGGGCTACAGCTAGATCCTTTTGGATCTCCACGTTCAGGCCCTGGATAAAGCGCCTTATTCTTCGTTGTTCGGCCATGATGAGTTCGAGTGCGAATTTGGACAGTCGAGTAAATTGGCTCTCATGCTCGGCTACAGTCTGGGTTCCCTGGCGAAGCCGGATAAACTCATCTTTTTTCCATTCTTGAACTAGATGAGGGAAGAATTTAGCGTTGAACTCCCTCATGAAGTTCACCCATGTCTTGAGCGTTTGTTCATGGTCCCATTTATGTCTTATTATGTTCCACCAGGAACGGGCTGCCCCTTCCAGTTGGAAGACAGTAAAAGTCACCTACCTTTCTTCCGTATAATGCAGGGCAGCAAAGATGTCCACCATCTTTTCTAACTATCTCTCGGCCACATTCGGATCTGGCCTTCTAATAAATTTTGGTGGGGAAAACTTCTAAAACCTTTCGAGAGCCCTATCCTCGCTTTCCACATGATTACCAGGGTTTTCAGGGTTGGGATTAGGGTTTTGACCCTGTTGCTTCACCACATGAGCCAACAAGTTAGTCATTCGTTGAATGGCTGCGGCCACTTGCACATTCTGATCGACCCTAGGTTCAGGATTTGGTTCAGACGTGGTTCCCCTAGTACACCTTTCAGTCGTGGGTTGCCTAATTCCGCGATCACGACAATGTCCACTATGGGTGCCTTCCATGGAATTTAGTCAATCTAGGGTAAAGCGTAATTATAACATTAAAGATACAGGTAAACGTAAGTAAGAAACCAAAAGATATTCACAAATCAAAACATATATACATATCACAAAACAGTGTCAAGCAAATAACACATTAACAGTCAGTCGGATACAAACAAAGAAATTCCATGAGATAACAGAGTCATCAAAAGATATATATAGAAAGCTAGTCCAAACATACAAAACGGCTAGCGAAGTGTTCTTTCCCTGATCTACTTTCCCCCATGGAATCAAAAGTTAATTCGAATGATTTCTAGCCTAGTTCCCTACTGAGGCCACAGACTCTCCCCTTTGGCTAGAACTAGGGGTACTCCCTTCTCCAAGTGTATCGTCACTAGGAGCCTCCACTTGCGCATTGGTGCCAATCACACCTTGGATTAGTGCCTCGCACTCGTTAATAATGCCGCTGGAATGGTCTCTAACCTCTCGGACCACATTCGTAAGACAATGGCTAACCCCTTGCAACTACTCTCTAAGAACATTAGTTCGCTCTTGTTCCATAGCTATGTCTTCTCGGAGCTCCCCTATCCAGTCCGCTTGAATCCTCATGATGCCTCTCAGCCTAAGCATCTCCGTGTGATCCTTGGCGGTGGCACGTCTAAGCCTCCTTCATTGGCCTAGCATCGCTACGACCACATGGTCGACGTAAGAGTGGTTCCGGCAACGGTTACAATGACGGGCCCGACTGGCAGTATACCAAAGCCGGATCGGACCTCCAGGCCTTTCTTGATTATCGATAACACGAGGGTGTCTCTGAGGCGGTTCACCCCCGCCCTCTCCACTTGCTCCAGCCATCCTATAAGAATAGCAAATGGGTTCATAACTTAGACAACGTAATCCCACTTAATGGTACCTTAACACACTACTCACAGGTCCTAAGGAACAAAATTCAAACTTGCCTTGGTCATTTCTAACCTAGGCTCTGATACCACCTCTGACAGCCCCACCTTTCCCTAAGGCGTACCAAAGGGGTTGGCAGACTACCTGCCCAACTCTCGCCAGGACTATTAAGACAGTTATATATAATCTAAAATGTTTCGGAAGATAATAGCACGCATAAACGATTAAAAAATCACGAAATAGAAAAACAAAAATCAGAGCCGCACATGAATAATGTTGGCTACATCACAATCCGGCAGGAATCTGGCCGGATTTTCGACCGGATTCTTGGCTGAATTGGAGGCAGTGGCCAACCGCCCGGATTCAAAAAATTCCAAGACAATCTGGCCATCAATCCAGCCAAGATCTGGCCGGATTTGCGGCCGGATTCCCCTGTGTCCTTTCCTGCCAATTTTTTTTCTTTTGTCGTTTAAAATCTGAACCTGTCCGACACCCAACCGATTACCATCAAATCATATAAACCTTGAAAATAGACATCTACAAACCAAATAACACGTGAACATTACTAAACACTTTTATATACGTATGGTTGCACATTTACAACTCAAAAGGGAATGTTGGATCAAGATACATTTAAGGTTTTTCCAACCATCAAGGAGCTTTACAAAAGAATATATTAAAGCTAGCTCAACTCGTGCTTCAAAATAACAATTTCAAAAGGTGATTTCCTGCAAGGAACAAAGGCAACGGAGTGAGATTTCGCCTAATGAGGTACCATCATGCAAGTAAATAAAGTTCACATAAGCACAAAATTATTCAATCCAAATACGTTCAACATGTGAGCCGAACTAACACCACATTTCAATAAAGATTAAAAGGATACGGAGGGCTCTCAAGAGCTCTTTTTCCTCACTTGCCATTCTTAAAAGGATACGGAGGGCTCTCACCCCGTTGACACTTCGTCAATGCTTAAAAAGGAACCAATACCGTAGACTCAACTTTTCTCCAATTTCCGTCCACCTCACATGCCCCTACCGGGCCCGAACTCCAACCAGTTCAGAAATGGTAATACTTGAGTATACCGGGATCAAGAGTCTCATACCTAGGGATCCCTAAAACAATCCCCATGGTTTGTCAATTTTCCTCGACCATGCCCTTGCTGGCTCGATTCAATTGACAACCAATAGAGTTGAGCTCATAGTTAACAATAAAGGTTGTTGGATACATGTCCAATCGACACCAGTTCAAGTATAATCAAGAGAATTCAAGCGAAACAGTAAATAGTTATATAAGCCACAGAGTATGAGAGTGATAAAGTACACCCTTGTCTCAACCAGTATCATCTGTAAACACAAGCATTTCAATCATAGATTTCAAGTACAACAAAGCCATGAAGTAACAATCATGTGAGTAGTATACTCACCAATCAAACAAAGAGATTTCACAAATTTTCGCTCAACGAGCGCCTTGAGTCACCGGCACACCCTAAAACATTCGAGGAAACACAATGAGACTCGAATACGAGTCATAAACCCAAACCAAACATTACTAATGTAAAGCCAAAAGAACTTGAAAGTAAAATGAGGAACACTTGGTGCTAAAGGTTTAGATAACCCCAAAGCAACTCATTAACACTCAAAACAAGCCAATTACCATCAAATCACCTAGACTTAAAGATTGGATAGCATTTCCCTAAAATTTCAGATTTCCTATCCTACAAACAATCATTTATATTCCTCCAGTACCACCACAATTACAATTACAAGTCATAAGTTATATAATACACCTTATTAGGGTTACAATACCCTTTAAACAAAGCCAAATCAACAGTTCCACAATAACCCTTGAAAAGCCCCAAATTGCAACCCTAAATCTGAAATTTCCGCACAAAGTGGAAATTTTTCGCAAATAACTACAATTAACACACCAAAGCTCCACTTTAAACCATATCAAGCCATCATTCATGGCCAACCAACACTTATCATATAAAATCAGAAAAATCATGAATAAAATAAAAAATTTCACAAACTCCACTTAAAACCATAAAACCTACTACAAATCAACATATTTAACCACTAAACCCACTAATTTAACATTATTAAGAACAAAGAAAGAATTTCTTAGCAACTCACCTTGTAACCTCAAGAAAACTAGCAACTTAGCACCTCCTGTTTCCAAACCACTCCATTACCTTCCTTAATCCTAATTTACAAATGATTTTTATGGAGAAATTTGGAGTTTTATCGGTTAGATCATAAATTAGAGCAAGAAATGAAGACACAAGTTGAAGACTTTCTCTCTTTTCCTCTCTCAAGAAGCTCGGCCAAATGGATAAAGATGAAGGGGATTTTTGGTTCAATTTTCGGTTTTAGTAAAGTTGGTGAATAGTGGTCAAAGTGTGACATTGAATAAGAAGGTGACACTTGTCACCTTTTGGGTTTAAAGCTATCCTTTTGTCTCTCCAAAATTAATCCATCTAGGTAATCTCTAATTATCTCTTAACACCTAATAATTAATCCCTGTATACAAAACTTAACCTAATTGATCGAATTTATCGCACTTATCGCACTAGCGCGTCCCACGTCCAATATACACTTTTAAAATCTCATGAACTAACTTGTATTAGAAAAATGATTTAAAAACTATATTTACTCATAAAAATTATCTAGAAAATTTTTGTAATAAAAAAAATATAGAAAAGGCGTGCAATTAAATAAAATAAAGCCTAGAAAATAAGAAAATTTTCGGGTTCTCACACTCTCTCCCCCTTAAAAGAATTTTGTTCGCGAAATTTCTCATCTTGATTCACAAACAGTTCAGAGTATTTCTTTTACATTTCTTCTTCCACCACCCACGTAGCCTCTTCTATCCCATGATTTGTCCACAAGATTTTCACCAAAGGGATTTGTTTGTTTCTCAACTCCTTAATGTTTCGGTCAAACAAGTATACAGGTTTCTCTTCATAGGTGAGTGACTCATCTATCTCAATTTCCTCCGGTTGTAAGATGTGAGTCGGATCGGGATAATACTTCTTAAGCATCGAGACATGGAAGACGTCATGAATTCTGGGCAGTCTTGATGGTAGTTCAAGTCGATACGCTATTTTCCCAATTCTCTGGAGAATTTTGAAATGTCCGACGAACCTCGGTTGCACTTTCTTTCCTTTACCTACCGTGACGCTTCGTAACGGTGTGATCTTAAAAAATGCACGGTCCCCAACTTCGAACTCCAAATCTTTTATTCGATTGTCCGCGTAGTTCTTATGTCGGCTTTGAGCGGTTTGGAGTCTCTGTCGTATCAACTTGACTTTTTCTTGTGCATCGTCCATCCATGGGATAGTTGTCGGATCTAGAACTTTTCTTTTGCCGACTTCATCCCAATAGATCAGTGACCGGCACTTCCTCCTATACAGAGTTTCGCACGGTGCCATTTGAATTGACGAATGGTAACTGTTATTGTAAACAAACTCTATTAAGGTCATATGTTGATTCCAGTTACCCCCAAAATCCAGAATATAAGTCCTTAACATATCATCAAGAGTTTGAATTGTTCGCTCCTACTGTCTATCCGTCTGTAGATGATTAGTGGTTCTAAGGTTGAGTTTAGTCCCCAAAGTCTCTTGAAATTTCTGCCAAAATCTAGATACAAAACGAGGATCTCTATCAGAAATGATGCTCACAGGAACTCCATGTGGTCTTACGATCTCATCCATATACACCTGAGTCAATTTATCCATAGAGTACTTCATATTTACACACAAGAAATAGATCGATTTGGTTAACCGATCGACGATCACCCAAACGGGATCATTTTCTCGTTGTGTTCGTGACAAACCTGAAACGAAGTCTATTGTAATGTTTATCCACTTCCATTCGGGTATCTCAAGAGGTTGTAACAAGCCAGATGGTTTTTGATGTTCCGCTTTAATTTGTTGACAGATGAGACGTGTTTGCACGTATTGATCAATTTCCTTCTTCATGTTGTCCCACAAACAGGCTCCTTTTAGATCCTAATACATCTTGCTACTACCCGGATGGATCGTATAGTTGGACCGATGAGTTTCCTCTAAGATCTCCTTCTTTAACATTTCATCTTTGGGCACCACCATTTGGTTTTGGTATTTCAAAACTCCCTCGGGACTGAAGTTAAAATCTGACAATTCGCCTTTTTTCACTTTCTCTCCCCACCTCCGTACCATAGAATCTTTCTTCTGGGCCTTTTTAATCCGCTCCATGAGAGTGGAGGTTACTTTAATATTACCAAAAATCACCTTATGACTTCAAAGACAGGGTTTCCACTCACAAACCGATTCTAACAGATCCCACTCCTTAATCATTAACCCCCGCTACTTGAGTCTTTCGACTTAAGGCATCTGCCACCACATTAGTTTTTTCCGGATGATAGTTAATGGTGCAATCGTAGTCCTCTAGAAATTCCATCCACCGTCGCTACCTCATATTCAATTCCTTCTGTGAGAAGAGGTATCTAAGGCTCTTATGGTCTGAGTAAATCTCGAAAGTTACCCCGTATAGATAGTGTCTCCACTTTTTCAAAGCGAAAACAACTGCAGCTAACTCTAGGTCGTGGGTTGGGTAGTTTTGCTCGTGGGGTTTCAATTTCCTAGAAGTAAAAGATATCACATTCTTGTTTTGCATCAGCACACACCCCAAACCTTCCAGCGAGGCGTCAGTATAAACGGTAAAACTATCTATTCCATTCGGCAAAGCTAGAATCGGTACCATGGTTAATCTTTTCTTTGGCTCTCGAAAACTCGCTTCATACCTAGCATCCCACATGAAACGACTATTTTTCTTCATCAGGTCAGTTAAAGGACCGGCAAGTTTGGAAAAGCCCTTGATAAAACGCCTATAGTATCCAGCCACCCTAGAAAACTATGAATCTCCGTAGAATTTTTTGGCCTCTTCCAATCAGTCACGGCCTATACTTTTGCCGGGTCGACAGAAATGCCCTCTTGGGAAATTACATGTCCTAAGAAAGAAATTTTCTCCAGCTAAAACTCACACCTACTAAACTTGGCGTACAACTGATGCTCTCTTAAGATTTGCAGGACGATTCTTAAGTGCTGCTCATGCTCCTCACGAGTCTTTGAGTAAACCAGGATGTTATCAATAAATACAACTACACATCGATCCAAATAGGGTTTAAAAACCCTATGCATCAAATCCATAAAGGCAGCAGGGCATTGGTCAGTCCAAAGGGCATGACTGTGAATTCAAAATGCCCGTATCTAGAATTGAAAGCTGTTTTTGGTATATCCTCCTTCCTAATCAGCAATTGATAGTGTCCTTGTCGGAGGTCTAATTTCGAAAAGATCACTGCCCCTTGCAACTGGTCGAACAACTCATCAATATGGGGCAACGGGTACTTATTCTTAACCGTCACATTATTCAGGCCCCGGTAGTCTATACACATCCGTAAACTCCCATCCATTTTCTTTACAAACAACACAAGGGCTTCCCAAGGAGACTCACTCTCTCGAATGAACTCCCACTCCAAAAGGTCTTGTAACTGTAATTTCAATTCCTTAAACTCAGCAGGTGCCATCCGATAGGGGGTTTTACAGATAGGTGACATCCCCGGTAACAGATCAATTTTGAATTCTATATCTCTCTCTCCAGAGGTAGGGTTGCTAACTCATCAGGAAATACGTCCGGATATTCCTTTACCACGTGCACATCCTCTACTTTCAACATATCGGTGGGGGTATTGATTAGAAAGGCTATGAACCTTTACGTCCATCTATTTAGCAAATTTCTAGCTCGAATACCCGAGATCAAGGCAAATGAGGCTAACCTACCCCTTATATCTAACCTTAAGGTCGTTTCCCCAGGAATGCAGAATTCTACTACCACTACAAGAAAATTGGTCATCAGTGACAACTTTTCTCTGTGACGAAAAAAAGTTGTCACAAAAGTGGATCCTTTATTGACGACTTTCTAACTCGTCACAAACCTCTAATGGGAGCCAACTCATTTGTGACAATTTAGAAAAGTCGTCACTAGTAAATTCCCGCCAAGATTTAGCAAGAGCGCGGGAGTGTTTGGAACACACAATAGTGACGACATTAAAAACATCATCACTATTGCTTGGCCTAGTTACGGACAACTTTTTGTTGTCGTCACTGATCACTAAAAAAAAGGTTATTAGTGACAACATTCTGTAGTGATGACAATAAGTTGTCACAAAAGGTGCTTCTTTAGTCGCGACACCTAAAGTTGTCACAATTGCATCAAAGCAACTAAATGTTTAGTGACAACCCGTTATTTTCGTCACAAACTACACTGCAAGAAATATGGTCATTAGTGACAACATTTTTTAGTGACGACAAAAATCGTCACAAAAAGTGGTTATTTAGTGATGACAAGGAAAGTTGTCATAATTGCTCAAAGCAACTAAGTCTTCAGTGACGACCTTGAAAAAGTTGTCACTAAAATGATCTATATAGTGACAACTTCTAATATCGTCACTGTCACTCTACCGATTCGGATTTAGTGACAAGAATTAATCGTCACTGTTTAAAGTACTTATTTCTAAGTCACTTTCATTAATTCTACTGTGCCACCCTAACTTTTACGATTTAGCCCCAAATGTTGTAATAAATTTCATTAATTCCATTATGATACCTTAACTTTTTCAATTTAGCCCCATATGTAGTACACCAATTTCTTTAATTCTATTATTACTCCCTAACTTTTGTAATTTAGCCCCATATGTAATTCACCAATTTCATTAATTCTACTATGGCACTCTAACTTTTGCAATTTAACCCCCATATGTAATACACCAATTTTATTATTTCTATTATGGCACCCTAGCTTTTACAATTTAACCCCTATTTTTTTATTAGGAAATTGCGAATGGTATCTTGATAAACTATGCATAAATATTTTTTAATTTTCTCAAACTTAAGCAATAATTTGTTATAAATTCTAAAGATATATCTTTCATTACAATAGTTATAAGGCAGGCAGGTCTTTTTATCAATGGAATAAGAAATTTATGGCAGATTTATCCTTTGTACTACATGCCAAGTAGTATTAGCAAAGGAATAACAAAGTACTACAAAGCAATTAACAAAATATCTGTAATTTATACACATTTTGCAACTACTACTTTGTGTTTTCTCTGTAATGAATTTTTTAACTATTGAGAACTTAAGTTTTGTCTTGCAAATCTATACTAGTACAATAATTTTAAACAAAATTAAACATTAAAATAAATGTTTGAAAAAGAACAAAAGTACATTTATCACTTGCAGTAATGTAACAAAATTTTCTCAATCATTATCAATATTTTCACAAAAGTATTAAAAACTAGCAATTAACAATATTAAAAACTAGCAATTTAATTAGTGATGACTTTTCTTGTCATTATAATCTTGAATAAATTAGTGATAACATTATGTCATCACTAAATTTTCTTTGATTTTGACTTAACAATAATGTCTTATTAATAGCATTTGATTATTTTTAATGAAAGTCTGTTATAACCATAGAATTTGACTTTCGTTATTTTCAATTAATGATGTACTTTAGTGCTGCAATTATAAAAAATTATAGGGCTAAAATATTTGCAAATTATAAAAGTATATTTTCACTTATATGTAATTAACAAATTTTGCCACCTATATTGACGAAAATTTGTGTTTTTGTACTAAAAAATAAAGAATAATATTATAGCAATAAAATCTATGCTTCAAACCAAATTAAAAATAAAAAAAAACATGATGATTGGTCTCAAATGTTGGGAAAATGATTATTTTTATTGAAACTATGTGTAGACACCAAATTTTTGTTTTTTTAATTTTATTTTGTTTAATTAATTTAATAGGTTTATTTGTTTCAATTCTAGGGCTTTTATTTTTATTTTTATTTTATTTTATTTTATTTTGTTCTAATTCATTTTATTTTATTATTTATTTTTGTCTCGTACTAAAAAAAAGAGAAAAAGCAAAAGAAAAAAAATAATGACAAGTGGGGATCATGGATAGAGACAAGTGTCCCTTTTTGCATTTGACAACACCTCTAGGTGAGGTGTCTAGACACTTGTAGGATAGATATTTTGAAAAGGAAAAGAAAGAGAAGAAAAGGGCAACGGGGCTTGAAAAAAAGGCAAGACAAAGAGGAGGGTTTGGCGGCTGAGTAGGGGGGGAACCTGGTTGGTGGCCGAAAAGAGAAAAAAGAAAGGAGAGAACCGAGAGGGGAGGACGGCTGGAAAAAACAGAGTAAAAGAAAAACCAAGGGGGTGGCGGATGAAAAGGAACCGTGGAAAACAAAAAGGAAAAAAAGGAGGTGCTTCATCGGAGGCTAAAGAAAAAGAAAGAGAAAGATTGAAAGGAAAAAATGGGAAGTTTAGCGGCTGAAGGCTGAGGAGAGGCTTCGGCTGAGTGAAGGGAAAAGGACGGAGAGGGAAGCTCAACGAAAACAAAAAACAGAGAAAAGGAAAAGAGGGTGGCGGCTGACGGGCAGAGGAGGAAAAAAGAGCAAAAACGCAAGGGGAAAACAGAGGGGCTGAGAACAAGGAGAAGAAAAAGGAGAGAACCGAGAGGGGGGCTTCGGTGGGGAAAAACAGAGAAGGCCGAGAAAGGTTTGGGCTAAAAAGAACAAAGCAAAGGAAAGACAAGGGGCGGCGGAACAAAGCAGAAAACTAAGAGGAAAAGGGACGGCTAGGGTTAGAGAAAAGGGAGACGCGAAAGTGAAAGGGAGAACTTCGGGGAGTTTCTGAGAGGAAGACAAGAGCAGGAACCAGAACAAGAGGAAGAAAGAAGCTTCGGGCTAGGGAAAAATCAAAACGGAGGCAGAGGAGAGTAAGAACCAGAATCACCACTGCCGTCGACCACCGCCAGCGCCGCCACTTCACCGAATCCACCATCATCACCGGCCAATTTTCATCAAGCAAGAGCACGGTAAGCTGTCTTTTCTTCTTTAAAACTTCAGTTTTGTTCAAGCCTTTGAAACAGGCTGCCGTGACTGTGTTTGGTTGCAATTTTCGGTTGTTTGTTCATGATTTTTGAATACGCATGCTGTATGTGTTAATTGGACTGTTTGCTGTGTTTCTGGCAAACTTTTGGGGCTGAAAATGACCTTAATTGAGCAAAAAAAGTCGGTGAAATTTTAGTGCCTATTTGCTGTTCGACGAAATGCCTAACCGAAAGTCCTGCTTTGAAGATGATTTTTGCTTGCGTTTTGCGTTGTTCTTATCCCAGAAATTTTATTTACCAGAGTTGTGTAGTTGAAGTTTTTGGTAATTGTGACAGCCCCACCTTCCCCTAAGGCGAACCAAAGGGGTTAGCGGACTGCCTGCCCAGCTCTCGCCAGGACTAACGGTACGGTTTACGTCAATCTAAAACGTTCCGGAACATAACATCGCGCGCAAACAAGTCAAAACACGAAATAAAATAAAATAAAATAAAACGAAAACCGAAGCCGAAGCCGAAATTTATCTAAACCATAGCCAAGCATATATGTACAACGGAAATCAACATTTACAACCATAATGGCATGCCAAAACCATTCATTAAGGAGTACACATTCGATTTGCCTATCAAAAGGAAATGAACCCGTTATACATTAGGGTTTCACTTCAAGAGCTATACAAAAGACATTTACAAGCTCAGTATGGCAATTGACTATCCGGTCCATTTTCAAAAGCAATTATATCCCTGTAAGGAAAACAAATAACACGGAATGAGCCAAAGCCCAGTGGTATACCACCCAATAAGCAATCAAAGTCATATAAGAATGAACCTTCATTTAAAGTGCACAAATAAGCAATGAAGCAAAACGGTAAAAGGATACGGTCGGCTCTCAAGAGCCCATTTCCACGCTTGCAATCTTGAACCAACCTCATTGACTCTCCGTCAATGTTAAAATACCAAACCGTAGACAACTCTTTACTTCCATTCCTTCCACCCAACATACCCCAACCGGGCCCGCACTCCATTCAGTAATATTTTTTGGTAATACTCGAGTTTACCGGAACCAAGGGTCTCATTACCACAAGGTTCCCCAGTACAGTCCCCGTGGCGATTCAATCTTCACGACCAAGCCCTCGCCGGCTCGATCCAATTGACTACCAAACGGGGTTGAGCTCAGTAATGCAGTAAGGCCGTTGGACATCGTCCAAACGACATCAATTCAGTTTCCATGAAATGGAATTCACCAACCAATATATCAAGTTCAGTAATGCAATAAAACGGTAGCCATTCAGTGACAATATCAAAAGAGCTGAGGGCGGTCAAGTACACCCTCACCTTAATCAATTTCAATATTCGAATAAGCCATCAAGGCATCACATAACATTTAACAAAGCCACATAGTAACAATTTAGTGAGTGGTATACTCACCAAGCAAGTAAGTGGTATTTCATGTACCACGATCACCAAGCCGTCGTGCACTACCTTCACGCCCTAGAATCATGCAACACATACAATAAGACTCCATGCCGAGCCATAAACAACACCAATTCACAACCCTAATAGGGTTTCATATGCATAAATGAGCATAATAGCAAACCAGAAATTAGAAAATGGCCTTAGTCTTGGCCCCAAATAGAAAACTGTTTTACACTCATTATGCGGTAATGGTACAACTCTCACTACAAATATCGGTTGGGGGTGTAAGACCCACCGTTTCGAAGCTATGGAACAGGGCTACAACAATGTAGAAGGTCACTCAATCCAGTTCTTAACACAACTAGGTCAAATATGCCAAATACTAACCCAGAATTCCTAAAACAGGTTTGCAAAACACAGAAAACTGTAATCGGTACATCTCAGTCCATACAAGTCCAAATGCCGAAATTCCAAAGGCATATGTTAGCTAAGACACTCAGCTACATTTCATCAGAAGACACCAACTCCAAAATCCAAACCAATTCCAGTCAAAATGGCCAATTACTATCGCAGTTTTCGCATTCTGCTCAAAGCAGAACAGCTACAGTAATTTCGTCATAACTCATTCTACATTAATCCAAATGACCTGAAATTTTGCAGGCACATCAACCTCATCAATACCTACAACTTTCATGTTTTGAGCAAAGTCAAATTCGGCCTCTAACACAGTGATCTAAAACCGGACAGAATTGGGGCTTCAAGAACCCTAACTTTCCAATTTTCCATCCAAATCCAAAATTAGTTGCATTTAACCACATTTGACATCCACTAGAGCCATTTCCAACCATTACAATTCATCATACAAGCCCCCAACATCAAGATCATATTAAACCAGAAAAATTCCCAATAAAATAAAAACTTCACCATAACAAGCCAAATCAAGAAATAAATCACATTTTCAAACACTCATGCCACTTCTAAGCATCATATGACCATTATTAGAGGTAGTAGGGTGTTCAAGCAACACTTACCAAGAAATCAAGAGAAAGAGGGATATTGGACACCTTTGATCTTCAAACAAAGTTCACCAATACACTTACTAACACTAGAAGCAAAGTTTTTATGGAGTAGAAACAACTCTAGGCTTTGGTTTGTGGTAGATTGGACCAAGTGGAAGCTTGCAAAATGAAGAAGTTCTTCTCCTTCTTGAGCTTGGGATGGCCGGCCAACACAAGGTAAGAAATGGTAAATTTTTATGATTTTTTTGAGATATTTAACCCTTGGTCAAGAAAGTCAAAATGATGAATAGTATTTCTTTAAAAGTATCCAATAAGAAGGTGACACTTGTCACCTTCATTAATGCCTTCTTATCTTTCTTTTCTCTCTCACATCAATCACTTCACACACACTACTTATCTTTTAACACCCGATAAATTTATAACAGTATCCGAAACTTAACCTTATTGGCCGAATTTTTCCGAACTTTTCGCACTAGTGGGTCCCACGTCCATTATTTATCCTTAATTTTCTAAAAACTCGCCAATGCTAGAAAAATCATCTTAAAACTATAATTGCTCATAAAATCCTCTCAGAAAATATTTCTAAGCCAGAAAATGCAAAATTATGCAATTAAAGGGGAATAAACCCTAGGAAAATAATTAGGGTTTTACGGGCTCTCACACTCTCCCCCCCTTAAAAGAATTTCGTCCTCGAAATTTCTCACCTTAATTCCCGAAAAGGTTTGGGTATTTCGTTAGCATTTCCTCTTCCATCTCCCAAGTAGCTTCCTCCACTCCGTGGTTTCTCCATAGCACTTTCACTAGCGGAATCTTCTTGTTTCTGAGCTCTTTGACTTTTCGATCGAGTACTTGAACCGGTTTCTCTTCGTAGGCCAGTGATTCATCTACTTCAATATCCTCCGGTTGTAAAACATGAGATGGGTCAGGATGGTACTTCTTTAGCATCGAGACGTGAAATACATCGTGGATTCGAGATAGACTGGATGGCAGTTCCAATCGATACGCGACCGCTCCAACCCTCTGAAGGATCTTGTAGGGTCCGACGTACCGCGGTTGAAGCTTCTTTCCTTTCCCCGTTGTAAGACTTCGTAAGGGTGTGATCTTCAGAAATACTTGATCTCCAACTTCAAATTCCAAATCCTTCCTTCGGTTATCCGCGTAGCTCTTTTGGCGACTCTGGGCGGTTTGAAGCCGTTGCTTTATCAACTTGACCTTCTCGTGAGCCTCTTCCATCCATGGAATAGTTGTCGGGTCCAGTGCCTTCTTTTCACCAACTTCGTCCCAGTAAATCGGTGAGCGACACTTGCGTCCGTAAAGAGCTTCGTACGGAGCCATTTGAATCGACGAATGAAAGCTATTGTTGTACGCGAACTCCACCAAGGTCATGTGCTGACCCCAACTGCCTCCAAAATCCAAGATGCACGTTCGCAGCATGTCCTCGAGAGTTTGAATTGTCCGTTCTGACTGGCCATCCGTCTGAGGATGATAAGTAGTGCTCAAGTTGAGTTTCGTCCCCAGGGTTTCTTGGAACTTCTGCCAAAATCGCGACACAAACCGTGGATCCCGATCGGAAACGATGCTCACAGGAACACCGTGTAGTCTTACTACTTCGTCCATGTACAGTCGGGCCAACTGATCCATTGAGTACTTCATGTTCACCGGCAAGAAATGGGCCGATTTGGTTAATCGATCAACGATCACCCAAACGGCATCGTGTCCCCTTTGCGTCCTTGGTAAACCTGAAACGAAGTCCATAGTGATGTTTTCCCACTTCCACTCGGGTATCTCCAAGGGTTGTAACAAACCCGATGGTTTTTGATGCTCCGCCTTCACTTGCTGGCAAATGAGACATTTCTGCACGTACTGCGCGATTTCCCTCTTCATATTATCCCACCAGTAGGTCCCTTTTAGGTCTTGATACATCTTGCTGCTACCCGGATGGATTGTATACTTGGACCGATGAGCTTCCTCCAGAATTTCTGCTTTTAATGACTCGTCCTTTGGTACTACAATTCGGTTCCGATACTTCAGAAGACCCTCAGGACTCAAATTGAAGTCCGTAGTTTCTCCCTTTTCCACTTTCTCTCTCCACTTCCGCACCATCAAATCCTTGCCTTGCGCCTCTTTTATACGTTCCAGTAGAGTGGATGTAACCCTAATATTGCCAAATATCACCTTATGGCTCCCAAGACAGGGTTTCCACTCGCACACGAATTCTAGCAAATCCCATTCCTTAATCATTAGCCCTGCTACTTGCACTTTACGACTCAAGGCATCTGCTACCACATTTGCCTTTCCCGGATGGTAATTGATCGTACAGTCGTAATCTTCCAGGAATTCCATCCATCGTCGTTGTCTCATATTCAGTTCCTTCTGGGAGAAGAGATATCTCAGACTCTTGTGATCCGAATACACCTCGAAGGTCACCCCATATAGGTAATGCCTCCACTTTTTCAGAGCAAATACAACCGCGGCTAATTCCAGGTCGTGAGTCGGGTAGTTCTGCTCGTGAAGCTTCAATTTCCTAGAGGCGAAAGCTATCACATTCCGGTTCTGCATCAAAACACATCCCAATCCCTCTCGCGACGCGTCCGCATATACTGCAAACCCGTCCACTCCATTTGGCAAGACCAAAACTGGAGCCATGGTCAATCTTTTCTTTAATTCCTGAAAACTCGTTTCGCAACGGCCGTTCCAGATAAACTGGCCATGCTTCTTTGTCAAGTCAGTTAAAGGTCCGGCTAACTTGGAAAAATCTTTAATAAACCTTCGGTAATACCCAACTAGCCCTGGAAAGCTACGAATCTCCGTGGGGGTTTCTGGCCTCTTCCAATTGGTCACAGCTTCAACCTTCGCCGGGTCCACTACAATACCTTCGTGGGAGATCACGTGCCCTAGAAACGCCACTTTCTCCAACCAGAACTCGCATTTACTGAACTTGGCGTATAGCTGATGTTCCCTCAATGTCTGCAACACCATTCTTAAATGCTCCTCATGCTCCTCGCGTGACTTAGAGTAGACCAAAATGTCGTCAATAAACACCACGACAAATCGGTCCAGGTAGGGTTTAAAAACCCTATGCATTAAGTCCATGAAGGCGGCGGGAGCATTAGTCAGTCCAAAGGGCATAACGGCGAACTCGTAATGCCCGTATCTTGAATTGAAAGCAGTTTTCGGAATGTCCTCCGTCTTTATCAATAACTGATAGTATCCCTGTCGGAGGTCCAACTTCGAGAAGACCACTGCTCCTTGCAGCTGGTCAAACAACTCGTCAATGTGAGGCAGTGGATACTTGTTCTTGATCGTCACGTTGTTCAGCCCCCTATAGTCAATACACATCCTCAAAGTTCCATCCTTTTTCTTCACGAATAGGACCGGAGCTCCCCAAGGAGACTCACTCTCGTGGATGAATCCCCGCTCTAAAAGGTCTTGTAATTGCAACTTAAGCCCCTTAAGTTCTGCAGGCGCCATTCGGTAAGGGGTTTTGGAGATAGGTGCGGTTCCAGGTAAAAGATCTATTCGGAATTCTATCTCCCTTTCCGGAGGTAAGGCCACTAACTCATCAGGAAACACATCCGGAAATTCCCTCACTATAGCCACATCTTCCACTTTTAACTTATCCGTAGGGGTATTAATTAAGAAGGCCAAAAATCCTTGCGCCCCTCTACTTATCAATTTCCTAGCTCGAATGGCCGAAATGAGAGCAGATGAGGCTAACCTACCCCTTATATCTAACCTTAAGGTTGCCTCGCCAGGAATGCGAAATTCAACTATTTTCGTTTTACAGTCCAGTTGGGCGTTATATTTGGCTAACCAGTCCATACCCAAAATCACGTCGTACCCCTTAATGGATAAACTAATCAAGTCCCCTAAAAACCTCCTTTCACCTATCCATACGTCGCAATCCCTATAAACCATACTAGTCACCAAACGTTGGTTCCCCGTAGGTGTACTAACCTCTAAGTCATATGGTAAACTAGCAGGTTTTATATCGATGCCACACATGAAATCAGGGTTAACAAACGAATGAGTGGCACCAGGATCAATTAAAACTTTGGCAAAGCGGTGGAAAATAGGGATCGTACCTTCCACCACCTCGGAAGACTCTGGGATCTGGTGAGGCTCTAAGGAATATACCCTAGCCGGAACTTTTGGTTTGGATCCGTCTCCCTTGGCCGATCCAGTATTGGTTCTCGACGGTAGTTGGCTCCCCTTTTCGTCTTGTTTCAGGACCGGACATGTAGCTAGTTGATGGTCCGCACTTCCACACCGCAGACATTTCCCCAGTTTCCTCCAGCAATTGTCCTCGGTGTGGTTTGTCTTTCCGCAGTGCCCACAGGGACCACGAGGTGCCGAAGCCGAGCCACTCTGGATGTTTCCCCTTTGCCCTCGCCCAGCTTGGCCGCCCCTGAACGGAGTCCCTCTGCCTGGTCCGGAATGACGACCACCTCCAGTTCCTCGTCCAAACTTGGAGGGAGTGCTCTTCTCACCTTGTCCAGACGTACTCCCAGGAAATCCACGCTTCTTAGCCTGGAAGTTTCGGACCTGAAGCCGTGCACTCTCAACTCGTTGGGCTTTTTCCATAGCCTCGCTAAACGTGGTAATTTGAGCTGCCGCGAGGTCCTTCTGGATCTCAACGTTCAAGCCCTGAATGAAGCGCCTCACTCGTCGTTGCTCAGTCATGATTAGTTCAGGCGCGAATTTGGACAGGCGGGTAAACTGGCTCTCGTACTCCGCCACCGTCTGAGCCCCTTGCCGGAGCCGGATAAACTCGTCCTCCTTCCTCTCCTGGACTAAGGGAGGGAAAAATTTAGCATTAAACTCTCGTATAAAGTTCACCCATGTCCTCGGTGTCTGCTCTCGCTCCCATTTCTGCCTAATTACGTTCCACCAGGAACGGGCAGCTCCTTCCAGTTGAAACACGGCAAAAGTGACCTGCCGTTCGTCCGGGTAGTGTAAAGCCGCGAATATATCAACCATCTTCTCCAGCCATTTCTCGGCGACGTCAGGGTCGGGTCCCCCAATAAACTTTGGTGGGGAAAACTTTTGAAAACGCTCAAGAGCTCTATCCTCGCTCTCAACGTGGTTACCAGGATTTCCGGGGTTAGGGTTTGGATTTTGGCCCTGTTGTTGCACTACTTGTGCAAGTAGGTTGGTCATTTGCTGCATGGCAGCAGCTATTTGAACGTTGGGGTCTATCTGGGGTTCAGGATTTGGTCCAGTAGAAGCTTCCCCCGTTTCCCTAACTGGTGTAGGTTGCCTAATACCGCGCCCACGTCCCCGACCACTCCGCGTTCCTTCCATAAGATATACTTGGTCTAGGCAAGATTACTAAACCAAAGCAGTAACAAAGCATATAAGTAGCAAATAAACTTTCACTTAGCACATAACGATGCATTTCAAACAAGATCAAAAGCACACACATATACAAGCCAAACATATATACAAGCAGTCAGTCAGGTACGGCCAAAGCACGTACGTACACAAAAGATCCACCTGAGGATAGGCCTATCAAAAGAGATTTACACATAGCTAACTCTACATCCAAAACGGTTAGCTAAGGCACTATCCCTATCCCTATATACACACAAGAGCCACCACTAGCCCAAAAGAAGCCTCTAAGATCAAGGCCTAATCAGTCGCCGGGGTCTAAGACCCAGGCGATGGGGTAGACTCCTCCCCAGCCTCGGCCCCAGCATACGAGGCCTCGTCACTAGACTCCTCGAGTCCGTCGTCGCATAGGTTAAGGATCGCCTCAGCACGACCCCTGACCTTACGAGCTCGCTTAGTCTCGCGCTCGCGTGCATCTCTCAACTGATCACATAGATCATCAACTCTCTCCTCGACCTCTTGCACGTCATATTCTAGCTCTTTAATACGCGAGGCTTGCTTCTCATTGGTCGCCTTAGCCTGAGTCACCTCAGCTTCCAACGCAGCAACCACAGCTTCAAGCTTAGTATTTTCCTTAGCAAACTTCTCGCGTTCCTTTGCCACCGACAAAACTAGTGTATTTGGGTAGGCAAAGTTGCTACGACACCCGCACTGTCGAACGCGGCTGGCCGGGCTCCAACGGACCACGGCCCCCTTCTGCCTAAGTTGATACTTAATCGGCGGCAACGTGCTATGAGGACGATCTCCTGTCGGACGGTCACTCGGGTCACCACTGGCATCCATCCTATAGCAAAGGAATAAACAACATGAATAACCTTAAAAACCATAATCAATAAAACCCTCAAGTCGAGCACTTCTATTACACCCAGGCCAATTCAAACCTAGGCTCTGATACCACCTGTGACAGCCCCACCTTCCCCTAAGGCGAACCAAAGGGGTTAGCGGACTGCCTGCCCAGCTCTCGCCAGGACTAACGGTACGGTTTACGTCAATCTAAAACGTTCCGGAACATAACATCGCGCGCAAACAAGTCAAAACACGAAATAAAATAAAATAAAATAAAACGAAAACCGAAGCCGAAGCCGAAATTTATCTAAACCATAGCCAAGCATATATGTACAACGGAAATCAACATTTACAACCATAATGGCATGCCAAAACCATTCATTAAGGAGTACACATTCGATTTGCCTATCAAAAGGAAATGAACCCGTTATACATTAGGGTTTCACTTCAAGAGCTATACAAAAGACATTTACAAGCTCAGTATGGCAATTGACTATCCGGTCCATTTTCAAAAGCAATTATATCCCTGTAAGGAAAACAAATAACACGGAATGAGCCAAAGCCCAGTGGTATACCACCCAATAAGCAATCAAAGTCATATAAGAATGAACCTTCATTTAAAGTGCACAAATAAGCAATGAAGCAAAACGGTAAAAGGATACGGTCGGCTCTCAAGAGCCCATTTCCACGCTTGCAATCTTGAACCAACCTCATTGACTCTCCGTCAATGTTAAAATACCAAACCGTAGACAACTCTTTACTTCCATTCCTTCCACCCAACATACCCCAACCGGGCCCGCACTCCATTCAGTAATATTTTTTGGTAATACTCGAGTTTACCGGAACCAAGGGTCTCATTACCACAAGGTTCCCCAGTACAGTCCCCGTGGCGATTCAATCTTCACGACCAAGCCCTCGCCGGCTCGATCCAATTGACTACCAAACGGGGTTGAGCTCAGTAATGCAGTAAGGCCGTTGGACATCGTCCAAACGACATCAATTCAGTTTCCATGAAATGGAATTCACCAACCAATATATCAAGTTCAGTAATGCAATAAAACGGTAGCCATTCAGTGACAATATCAAAAGAGGTGAGGGCGGTCAAGTACACCATCACCTTAATCAATTTCAATATTCGAATAAGCCATCAAGGCATCACATAACATTTAACAAAGCCACATAGTAACAATTTAGTGAGTGGTATACTCACCAAGCAAGTAAGTGGTATTTCATGTACCACGATCACCAAGCCGTCGTGCACTACCTTCACGCCCTAGAATCATGCAACACATACAATAAGACTCCATGCCGAGCCATAAACAACACCAATTCACAACCCTAATAGGGTTTCATATGCATAAATGAGCATAATAGCAAACCAGAAATTAGAAAATGGCCTTAGTCTTGGCCCCAAATAGAAAACTGTTTTACACTCATTATGCGGTAATGGTACAACTCTCACTACAAATATCGGTTGGGGGTGTAAGACCCACCGTTTCGAAGCTATGGAACAGGGCTACAACAATGTAGAAGGTCACTCAATCCAGTTCTTAACACAACTAGGTCAAATATGCCAAATACTAACCCAGAATTCCTAAAACAGGTTTGCAAAACACAGAAAACTGTAATCGGTACATCTCAGTCCATACAAGTCCAAATGCCGAAATTCCAAAGGCATATGTTAGCTAAGACACTCAGCTACATTTCATCAGAAGACACCAACTCCAAAATCCAAACCAATTCCAGTCAAAATGGCCAATTACTATCGCAGTTTTCGCATTCTGCTCAAAGCAGAACAGCTACAGTAATTTCGTCATAACTCATTCTACATTAATCCAAATGACCTGAAATTTTGCAGGCACATCAACCTCATCAATACCTACAACTTTCATGTTTTGAGCAAAGTCAAATTCGGCCTCTAACACAGTGATCTAAAACCGGACAGAATTGGGGCTTCAAGAACCCTAACTTTCCAATTTTCCATCCAAATCCAAAATTAGTTGCATTTAACCACATTTGACATCCACTAGAGCCATTTCCAACCATTACAATTCATCATACAAGCCCCCAACATCAAGATCATATTAAACCAGAAAAATTCCCAATAAAATAAAAACTTCACCATAACAAGCCAAATCAAGAAATAAATCACATTTTCACACACTCATGCCACTTCTAAGCATCATATGACCATTATTAGAGGTACTAGGGTGTTCAAGCAACACTTACCAAGAAATCAAGAGAAAGAGGGATATTGGACACCTTTGATCTTCAAACAAAGTTCACCAATACACTTACTAACACTAGAAGCAAAGTTTTTATGGAGTAGAAACAACTCTAGGCTTTGGTTTGTGGTAGATTGGACCAAGTGGAAGCTTGCAAAATGAAGAAGTTCTTCTCCTTCTTGAGCTTGGGATGGCCGGCCAACACAAGGTAAGAAATGGTAAATTTTTATGATTTTTTTGAGATATTTAACCCTTGGTCAAGAAAGTCAAAATGATGAATAGTATTTCTTTAAAAGTATCCAATAAGAAGGTGACACTTGTCACCTTCATTAATGCCTTCTTATCTTTCTTTTCTCTCTCACATCAATCACTTCACACACACTACTTATCTCTTAACACCCGATAAATTTATAACAGTATCCGAAACTTAACCTTATTGGCCGAATTTTTCCGAACTTTTCGCACTAGTGGGTCCCACGTCCATTATTTATCCTTAATTTTCTAAAAACTCGCCAATGCTAGAAAAATATCTTGAAACTATAATTGCTCATAAAATCCTCTCAGAAAATATTTCTAAGCCAGAAAATGCAAAATTATGCAATTAAAGGGGAATAAACCCTAGGAAAATAATTAGGGTTTTACGGGCTCTCACAGTAATTATGCTAGAGGTTGGGTTTTGTTTTTGCTAAGATGGCATGCTGTAGCTCCCTGCTTTTCCCTTGTGGTTGTGCAATCAGCCACGGATTTAAGGGGGGGCTGGTGGGGGCTTAAGCCCCCCCCAAGCCGCCGGAAAACCCCCTATAATCAAACGCTAAGGCTTACTCTGCCTATCTCAGTCGATCTCAAGGACACCGCCATCCCTAACTGCCTCCAGTCCTGCTGCCAGAAGAGCACCGCCGCTAGCAGTCCACCGTAAGTTATCCCTTTCATTTGTATTTCATTTTTTTTCCTTGATCACAAGTTTTGGAAAGTTTTTCAAATGGGTCTGCCATGACTTGGTTGTTGCGTTTCCCCTGTTGATGGCCCATAATTTTATGATTATACGTGTTTTATGTGTTGATTTGGTTGGATTTTCTTGGGATTTCTGATAATTTTGGGTGCTGCTTTACATCAATTGAGCGAGAGATTAGCTAAAATTTCTTATGCTCATGTGGTGTTTGACGAAATACCTAACCGACAGTCTTGCTTGAAGACGATTTTGCTTGCATTTTGCGTGTTCTTATCCCAGAAATTTTGTTTACTAGAGTTGGGTAGTTGACGTTTTTGGCAATTATGCAAGAGGTTGGGTTTTGATGGTATGCTGTAGCTCCCTGCTTTTCCCTTGTGGTTGTGCAATAGATTTGAAATGATGAATTAGAAGAAAGCCACGGTTGGGAATAAAATTATTGCAGAGAATATTTGTTGCTCAAAAGAAAAGTTTCTCATGGCTTTGTATGTTCTTTTCAAAGGATTCTACACTTAGCATATGAATAAGTTGACCCGTATCAATTTCCCTTTAGTAGAATATGTTTTTCAGTTTGGCTATTGTTGTTTCATTTCTGCCATTTTTGAATGAAAGCTGTTAGTTTCCTTCATCCGATGATCTGCGAGGCTGTTTTGCTGTGAATACTGAGTTTTTATTGCAAGATTATGGTTGTGCCTAAGATTTTTATCTTGTGAGTTTGTTTGAAGTTATGGCAGAGCTCTAAGCCATTTTGGTTGCATTTTGATGAGCATCAAATCTGCAGCAGAATAAAATTTTTGCAGTCCTCTTTGCTGTTTTTTTTTTCTGCAATTGCTCACCAAGTTTCAGCCATCCAACCTGCTGATTGGTCTTATATTGAAAAGGTGGATTAGATAAGTGGTGTTGGATTAGCATGTTTAGTATTTTGTTCAAATTCAAGATCTGATCTTTAGCATGTTTTCTTGAATGTTTTGGTTCGGCACTTCAAACAAGAGTTAAACATTTTCGCTGCATTTTTGTTTTGTTATTTTGAAAACCACTGCTATCCCTTTGTTTTTGCTAGCTGTCACCAAACCAGATTTTCTGATTTGATCTTGCAACAAAAGGGTAATATTTGGCTTGGGTGGTGATTAGGAGTGTGTCTTGTGATTGTTTGATTCAAAAAGCTGATGTTTGTGAGTGACATATTCGAATTGATAGTGAACTAGAGAAGGTAGCAGGTTGATGTTGCATAAATTCTCACCGTAGCCTTGCATGAACAGATTGTAGAAATGTGCTTTGCAAAAATAACTTTCTAAAATTGCACTCTGGCCCCCCAAGTCTCCCTTTGTTCACCGTGGCCCAAAATCTGGAAAAATCAAACTAATTTCACTCTTTTAAGCTTAGTCCTCTGTTTGCATATTTTATGTGGTTTTTTGGACAGATTAATTCTGGAATTTAGACCATAATTGTAGCATTTTGAAATATTGAGCAAATATTGCAGCGTTTTCAACGGATAAAGACTCGCAGAATGCAATTGCCTCCTCTTCGTTATTCGAGTGCAACAACTACCAATACTTCAAGTGTTAATCAATAACAAATTTTTGGGTATGTATAATTATATGTTTTTATTATTTTTATAATTATCGATTCTAAATTTTACTTATTAAATATATTTATTTCATCAAAAAAAAAATTTTTAATACACTTCAGCCCCCCCAAAAATAAATTTCTGGCTCTGTCCCTGTGTGCAATAGATTTGAAATGATGAATTAAAAGAAGGCCACGGTTGGGAATAAAATTATTGCAGAGAATATTTGTTGTCCAAAAGAAAAGTTCCTCATGGCTTTGTATGTTCTTTTCAAAGGATTCTACACTTGGCATGTGAATAATTTGACCCATATCAGTTCTCCTGTAGTAGAATATGTTTTCAGCTTTGCCATTGTCGTTTCATTTATGCCATTTTGAATGAAAGCTGTCAGTTTCCTCCATCCGATGACCTGGAAGGCTGTTTTGCTGTGAATGCTGAAGTTTTTATTTGCAAGATTATGGTTGGACCTTAGATTCTTATCTTGTGAATTTGTTTGAAGTTCTGGCAGAGAGCTCTTTAGTTGAGCTTATGCAGTGTTGTATTTGTATAGATTGGACTGTGATTTCTAACTTCTTGCTGGTGCTGTAATATGTGGGCCCAAATTATATGAGGTTCTTAATGAATTGTAATTTTTGTTTTAATAATCTAAGTCTCATTACTTGTTCTTTATTATTATACTCCTCTTCTTACCTACTTCTTTTACTCTTTTATGACAGATAAATGCTATTCATACTAGCTTTTGGAAGATATCTATGGTTATGGTTGAAGAATGTTGAAGACAAAATTGCCTTTTGCTCATGGAGTGGTTCATTTAGATGTTCTTCAATTTCTTAAACTGTGATTGCTTTTGTAAATGTACCTTATGTACAAGTGATATTTTGGACAAATGTTATTTTTGTAGGCATTAGTTGGGTAATGTACACTTGAATTTGGCATTTGAGAATGCTATATTATTACCATGTAATCTAATGCAAATACTTTTGGTTATCAATCGTTCATGTTTATTTGTATGGTTTGTTTAAAATCAATGATTTAGCAATGATTACAGGTCAAATTATGACTATTAAGCTATTGAGAAATTATCTAATGACAAAAAAAAGTTGTCACAAAATAGAAAATAAAAACTCCTTGTCACAACAGAAACTGTCACTAAATCTAAGCTAAATTTGTGACGACAATTGTTGTCAGTAAAATAGTTATATACAATGGCTTTCGGTGCTTTTTAGTGACGACCTTAAGTAGAGCATTTTTGACAAAAGGTCAATTCGTCAATAAAACACTTCCGGATTGTTGTCACTAATGACAACTATTTAGTGACGACATTTCAGGTCGTCACTAAATAGTTGTCATTAGTGACGACAATCTGGAAGTGTTTTATTGACGACTTGATCTTTTGTCAAAAATGCTCTACTTAAAGTCGTCACTAATGAGAACTATTTAGTGACGACATTTTAGGTCGTCACTGTTTACTTTTACCGACGGGGATTTAGTGACGACTTTGTGACGATAAAAAAGTCGTCAATAAAAGGTATTTGTGACGATATTTGTATGTTTTGTGATGACTTTGTGTTGTCACTAATGAACAATTTTCTTGTAGTGTACCTTCCTCTTACAATCAAGTTGAGCATTATACCTGGCTAACCAGTCCATGCCCAAGATTATATCATACCCCTTAATGGACAGGCTTATCAAATCCCTTAACAATTTCCTCTCTCCTACCCAAACTTCACAATCCTTATAAACTATACTAGTGACCAAATGATGATCCCCCGTAAGAGTACTAACTTCCAGGTCATATGATAAACTAGCAGGTTTTATATCTATTCCGCACATGAAATTGGGGTTGACAAATGAATGAGTAGCACCGGGATCTACTAAAACTTTCGTAAATCGGTGAAATACAGGAATCGTACCTTCTACAACTTCCGAAGAATCGGGGACCTGTTGTGGCTCCAGTGAATACACTCGAGCCGCTATCTTAGGTTTAGTCCCTTCCACCTTAGTCGGTTCGGAATTGGTCCTCGTCAGTTGCTGGCTCCCCCTTCCATCTTGTGATAGAACCGGACAAGTGGCAAGTTGGTGGTATACACTTCCGCAACGCAGACATTTTCCCTCCTTCTTCCAGCAAGTGTCCCCCATGTGGTTTGGCTTTCCGCAATACCCGCAAGGTCCGCGAGATGCAGAAGCCGGGCCTCTGTGGAAACCTCCTCTTTGACCTCTCCTAACTTGGCCACCTCCTGACGGGACCCCTCGTGACATTCCCGGCATCCTTCCTTCTCCAGTCCCCCGTCCAAACTTGGGAGGGGTACTCTTATCCCGCTGCCCCGAACTGTTTCCAGAAAATCCTCGCTTCTTCGCCTGCAAATTTCTCACTTGCAGCCTGGCATTTTCCACTCGTTGAGCCTTCTCCACTACCTCACTAAAGGCGGTAATCTGCGCTACAGCTAGATTGTGACAGCCCCACCTTCCCCTAAGGCGTACCAAAGGAGTTAGCGGACTGCCTGCCCAGCTCTTGCCAGGACTACTAAAACGGTCAAACACTAACTCAAGTCGTTCGGGAAAATATTGGCGCGCTTAATCAATCCAATAAATGAGAAACGGGAAAACAAAAGGCAAAACGTAAAGCGAATAGTGGCTGCCACGTCACAATCCGCCAAGATCCCATTGATTACAAGAAATTTCCAACAATCACTGAAAAGAGTATATACAAGCCAAGTACAATCCACTGGATAGGAATACACCCTATTACAAACCACTTTTGTATGGTTACAAGCCAAAAGAAAACATTTAAATCCAAGTACAACAAAGGTTCCAACTATTGAGGAGCTATACAAAATCTCTCAACTAGCTCCACTCAACTTACGCAATACAGTCAAAAGTCCAAAAGATAATTCCCTGTAAGGAAAACAAAATTTACGAAGTGAGCTTTCGCCCAATGAGGTACTGTCACGTACATATACCAAGATCACATAAACTCAAGAGCATTCAGTCCAAATACGTTCGTCAAGTAAGTAAAAGCAATAACACCCAAATGTAAGGAATAAAAGGATACGGATGGCTCTCAAGAGCCCTTTTCCTCTTTTGCCATACTTGATCTCATCCCATTGACTCTCCGTCAATGTATACCAGGTAATCATGACCGTAGACCCCTCTTTACTCCAATTATCCGTCCACCTCACTTTCCCCTTACCGGGCCCGAACACCACACAGTACAGAATTGGTATTACTCGAGTATACCGGAAATCAAGGGTCTCATACCCAAAGATTCCCAAAATACAGTCCCCATGGCTTGTCAAATGTCCCCGACCAAGTCCTTACTGGCTCGAGTCCATTGACTTCCAATGAGGTAGAGCTCAGAGTGAACAGTAAAGGTTCAGAGATACAGTAAGCAATGGTATCCAATCGACACCAAATCAAGTACATTCAAGAGTATTCAAGTTATATCATAACCAAACAAGTAGGCCAGAGAGTACGAGAGTGGTAAAGTACACCCTCGCCTCACCTAGTCCAAACAATCATCACAACTAGTCCAAAACACAGAATTCAAGTACAAGAAAGCCACGGAATAACAAATATGTGAGTAGTACACTCACCAAGTCAAACAAAGAAATTTCACAAGTTTTCGCCCGACGTGAGCCTCGGATCACCGGCACGCCCTATAATAATCAAGAAAGTACAATTAAGACTCAAACACGAGTCGAATACCTTTTAATAGGAACTATTAAGGTAAAACCCAAATATAGCTTGGAAATGAAAAATACATAATATTTAGGGTTAAAAGTAGAAACAACCCTAAAATTATTCATTTCTAGTCAATCTCAACCCAACTCACAAGGATCCAATGCCCTAGACACTCGGACAGCATTTCCCCTAAAATTTCAGCTTTTCCAACCTACAAGACACCAATAAAAACCATCCAACACAACCACAAGCACCCAAACAATTCATAAGGCATTCAATATACTTCATTAGGGTCACAATACCCCTCAATAATAGCCAATTAGAAGCTCAACAATCAACCATAGCAAAGCCCCAATTGAAACCCTAAATCTGAAATTTTTCGCACAAGCGGCAATTTCCGCAATTAACTACAATTAACGCACAAGTGAGCTATAAAACACCATTTGGAACCACCAAATCAAACCCAATCATATCCATCATATGAAACCAGAAAAATTCCAAGAAAAATCAGAAAATTGGGAAACTTCACTCCAATCCACCAAATCTTCCGTACAATCACGTATATAGCTACTATAAGGCACCATTTGGCCAAAATTAGAAACAAAAGATGAGTTCCAAGCAATATACCTTAGATCTTCAAGAAAGGTTGAAGCTTAGAGAGTTTTCTTCCAAAATAACACCACCAAGGTCTTCAAACACTCCAAGCAAAGTGATTTTACGGACTAATTCAAGAAACAATCGGTTGATTTTCGAGATTGAAGCAAGATTAGAAGATGGAAGTTGAAGAATTTTCTCCCTTTGCTAGCAAGAGAGGTTCGGCAATGAGGAGGTGAAGAATGAAGAGGTTTTGGTCAAATTTGGACTTTTATGTAATGACAAAGAAAGTTAGGCAAAGTTAGGTAAGCTTGGTCCAACCACATTTGGACACGTGGCACCTTGTTTTGTTTAGTGTTATCCTCTTATCCCTCCAGAGTTAATCCATCTAGGTAACCTCTAATCATCTCCTAACACCTAGTAATGAAATCCCTTTATGAACAATTTAACCGAATTGGTCGAATTTCTCTCACTAAATGCACTAGCGGGTCCCACGTCCAAAATACGTTCCAAATTTCTCACGAACTACCTTATACTAGAAAAATGATTTAAAAACTATATTTACTGATAAAATATTGATAAAAGTAATATAGTAAAGAAAATACAAGAAAACGGTGCACAGGAATAAAATAATAAATAAATAAATAATTTTTTTTTCTCTGGGTTCTCACATCCTCTCCTCCTTAAGAAAATTTCGCCCTCGAAATTGCTCACCTGGGTTACTAAACAGCTCAGGATATTTCTTTTGCATCTCTTCCTCCAGTTCCCAAGTTGCCTCTTCTATACCATGATTCCTCCATAAAACCTTTACTAATGGAATTTGTTTATTCCTCAGTTCCTTAATCCTTCGATCGAGTAGTTGTACAGGTCTCTCTTCGTAAGTGAGTGCCTTATTTAACTCAATCTCCTCTGGTCGCACGATGTGGGTTGGGTCAGGATAGTACTTTTTCAACATCGAGACATGGAAAACGTCATGAATCCGAGCTAAACTTGGTGGCAACTCGAGTCGGTACGCTACTTTTCCAACTCGTTGAAGAATTTTGTAAGGCCCCACGAACCGTGGTTGAAGTTTCTTTCCTCTACCCGCAGTGACACTTCGTAGTGGCGTGATCTTAAGGAAGACACGGTCTCCAACTTCGAACTCCAAATCTTTCCTTCGGTTATCTGCGTAGCTCTTTTGTCGGCTTTGAGCTGTTTGGAGTCTTTGACGGATCAATTTAACCTTTTCTTGCGCATCCTCCATCCAAGGAATGGTTGTTGGATCTAGAACTTTCTTTTCCCCCACTTCATCCCAATAAATGGGCGAACGACACTTTCGTCCGTAGAGAGCTTCGTATGGTGCCATTTGAATGGACGAATGGAAACTATTATTATAGGCAAACTCTACTAAAGTCATATGTTGGCCCCAATTACCCCCAAAATCTAGAATACACGTTCGTAACATATCCTCGAGGGTTTGAATTGTTCGCTCCGACTGTCCATCCGTCTGGGGGTGATAAGTTGTACTAAGGTTAATTTTGGTCCCTAAGTGCTCCTGAAATTTTTGCCAAAACCTTGATACAAAACGAGGATCTCGGTCTGAAACTATACTCACTGGAACCCCATGTAACCTCACAATTTCATTCAGGTACAACCGAGCCAGTTTATCCAGGGAATCTTTCACATTCACAGGTAAGAAATGGGCCGATTTGGTCAACCGATCAACGATCACCCAAACGGCATCATGTCCTTTTTGAGTTCTTGGCAATCCAGAAACAAAGTCCATCGTGATATTTTCCCACTTCCATTCGGGTATCTCAAGAGGTTGTAACAGTCCAGAGGGTTTTTGGTGTTCAGCCTTGACTTGCTGGCAAATCAGACAGGTTTGGACATATTGAGCAATCTCTCTTTTCATCTTATCCCACCAGTACAACCGTCGCAGGTCTTGGTACATCTTATTACTACCAGGATGGATCGTGTATTTCGATCGATGGGCTTCCTCTAAAATTTCCCTTTTCAGGTTTTCATCATTGGCCACCACTACTCGATTCCTATATCTTAAAATCCCTTCAGGACCCAAATTGAAATCAGGTAATGCTTTTTTTTCTACCTTTTCCTTCCACTTTTGTACCATCGGATCCTTCTCTTGGGCTTCTTTAATTCGATCAAGAATAGTAGAGGTTACCCGAATATTCCCAAAAGTTATTTTCTTACATCCCAATCTAGGGTTCCACTCACTAGCTGCTCCTAACATCTCCCACTCCTTGACCATCAACCCGGCTACTTGAGCCTTCCGACTTAGGGCGTCCGCTACTACGTTAGCCTTACCAGGATGGTAGTTGATCGTGCAGTCATAATCCTCTAAGAGTTCCATCCACCGACGTTGCCTCATATTCAACTCTTTTTGGGAGAACAGGTACTTAAGACTCTTATGGTCTGAATAAACCTCAAAGGTAATCCCGTAAAGATAGTGTCTCCACTTTTTCAGAGCAAAGACCACAGCAGCTAACTCCAAGTCATGGGTAGGGTAGTTTTGTTCATGGGTTTTTAGTTTCCTAGAGGCAAAGGCAATCACATTCTTATTTTGCATTAACACACACCCCAAACCTTCCTTCGAAGCATCGGTATAAACAGTGAAACTGTCCTTCCCACTAGGCAAGGCCAAAACAGGAGCTCTGGTTAACCTTCGCTTTAACTCCTGAAAACTGGTTTCACACCTAGTATCCCACACAAAACGACCGTTTTTCTTCGTCAGGTCGGTTAAAGGGCCGGCCAGTTTAGAAAAGTCTTTAATAAAGCGTCTATAGTACCCAGCCAACCCTAAGAAACTGCGAATTTCAGTGGGATTTTCTGGCCTCTTCCATTCAGCCACCGCCTCTACTTTCGCGGGGTCTACTGTAATACCTTCTTTTGAAATCACATGTCCTAAGAAAGAGATTTTCTCCAGCCAAAATTCACACTTACTAAATTTGGCGTATAGCTGATGATCTCTCAGGGTTTGTAACACTAACTTCAAATGTTGCTCATGTTCCTCACGGGTTTTAGAATAGACCAAAATGTCGTCAATGAACACGACAACGAATCGGTCCAGGTAGGGTTTGAAAACTCGATGCATCAAATCCATAAAGGCGGCAGGGGCATTGGTCAACCCGAAAGGCATGACCGCAAACTCAAAATGCCCATATCTAGAATTGAAAGCAGTTTTGGGTACATCTTCTTGCTTAATTAGCAACTGGTAGTAACCCTGTCGGAGATCTAACTTTGAAAAGACCACTGCGCCTTGTAGCTGGTCGAACAGTTCATCGATGTGGGGAAGTGGGTATTTGTTCTTAATGGTCATGTTGTTTAGTCCCCGATAGTCGATACACAGTCTTAACGTTCCATCCTTCTTCTTAACAAATAGTACCGGAGCCCCCCAAGGAGATCCACTCTCACGAATAAACCCACGCTCCAACAAGTCTTGCAACTGCAACTTCAGTTCCTTGAGTTCAGCAGGTGCCATTCGATAGGGGGTCTTAGAGATAGGTGACGCTCCTGGCAATAGGTCAATCTTAAACTCTATCTCCCTCTCCGGAGGTAAAGTTACTAATTCATCAGGAAACACATCCGGATATTCACTTACAGTAGGCACATCCTCAACCCTCAGCTTATCAGTGGGAGTATTTATAAGAAAAGCTAGAAACCCTTGGGCCCCTCTGTACAGAAATTTTCTAGCCCGAATACCCGAAATCAATGCAGATGAGGCTAAACTACCTCTTACATCTAGCCTTAAGGTCGCCTCCCCCGGTATACGAAATTCCACTACTTTTCTCTTACAATCGAGCTGTGCATCGTACTTAGCTAGCCAGTCCATACCCAATATAACGTCGTACCCCTTAATGGCCAAACTTATAAGATTCCCTAAAAGCTTTCTCTCTCCTACCCATATTTCACAATTCACATACATCAAACCAGTAATCAAATGTTGGTTCCCCGTAGGAGTACTAACCTCTAAGTCATAAGGCAAGCTAACGGGTTTTATATCAATACCGCACATAAAATCGGGGTTAACAAAGGAATGGGTAGCACCAGGGTCTATCAAAATCCTAGCTAGACGATGGAAAACAGGGATCGTACCTTCTACAACCCCAGAGGAATCAGGGACTTGTTGTTGCTCAAGGGAGTAAACCCGAGCTGGCACCTTTGGCTTTGTCCCTTCTACCTTGGACTGTCCCGAGTTGGCCTTCGACGACTGAGTGGTTGCTCTCGCCTCCCGAGGTAACACTGGGCAGTTAGCTATTTGATGCTCTGCACTCCCGCAGCGCAAGCATCTTCTCTCCTTCCTCCAACAGTTGTCCTCAGTGTGGTTTGGTTTTCCACAAAATCCACAGGGTCCGCGTGCAACTGAGGCCGAACTTCCTTGTGAGGTGCTCTTCTGCGGGCCCCGTCCATTGTGACTACCCCTCGGCGGAGTCCCTCGTGTCATCCCCGGTTGCCTTCCTCCACCGGCTCCTCTTCCAAACTTGGGAGGGGTCCCTTTATCCCCTTGGGTCGAACTACTCGCAGAGAACCCCCGTTTTTTCACCTGAAAATTCCTTACTTGAAGCCTTGCATTTTCAACTCGCAAAGCTTTCTCCACGGCGTCACTAAAAGTGTGGATCTGGGCTACCGCCAGATCCTTTTGAATTTCCACATTGAGCCCCTGAGTAAAACGCCGAACTCTCCTTTGCTCCGTCAGAATGAGTTCAGGGGCAAACTTGGATAAACGAGTAAACTGGCTCTCGTACTCAGCCACTGATTGAGTCCCTTGGCGGAGCCTAATAAACTCGTCCTCCCTTTTTTCTTGGACTAGAGGGGGAAAGTATTTTGCGTTGAAGTCCCTCACAAAATTTACCCATGTTCTTAGGGTTTGTTCCCGGTCCCATTTCATGCGTATCATATTCCACCAAGAACGCGCGGCTCCTTCCAATTGAAAGACAGCGAAAGTAACCTGTCTCTCCTCTGAGTAGTGTAGGGCGGCAAAAATATCTATCATTTTCTCTAACCACTTTTCGGCCACGTCCGGATCTGGCCCGCCTAGAAATTTTGGCGGAGAGAACTTCTGAAATCTCTCCAGGGCCCGATCTTCACTTTCTACTACATGGCCAGGGTTCCCAGGTTGTTGGATAGGAGGTTGGCCCTGCTGTTGCACTACGTGGGCTAACAGGTCAGTCATTTGCTGCATAGCAGCGGCTATCTGGGCATTAGGGTCAACCCTAGGTTCAGGGTTTGATTCCGTCGTGGTATTCCTAATACCCTCGTCAGTTGTGGGTTGCCTAACCCCACGCCCGCGGCCTCGTCCGCTACGAGTGCCTTCCATTCTCTAGGTCACTCTAAAATCGAGGCACAAACTAATATCAAAAGGCATATCAATATAGTCATATAAGCATGAACAAAATTAAAAGTAAACACCACATAAGGCACGTATACACATAGCACATTTATACATGGAACACATAACTGTGTCAAACAGTCATACATAAGCAGTCAAGCAAATATATACAAAGTACTCCCGTGAAGCCAAAAGAGGGTCTGCCAAAATACACTATACAACCTAGGTCTCAAAAGTACAAAACAACTAACCAAAGCTTTTCCTAGGTATCCCTCACACGGGATCAAAATAAGGCTCAAAACCCTAATCTAGTCCTCGACGGAGCCAACCGACTCCCCCCCAGAGCTAGAGCTAGGGCTAGGGGCGCCTCCCTGACCTGGAGCTCCGCCACCTGGAGCTCCCCCTGGCGCATTGGCGCCAATCACCTCCTGGATCAGCGCCCCACACTCATCGATAATCGCGCCGGATCGGTCTCTCACCTCCCGGACTACGCGAGTAAGGCGGTCGTTAACCACCTGCAACTGCTCTCGCAGAGCGTCCGTCCTCTCCTGCTCCATGGCCACGTCCCCCTGGAGCTCTCCAATCCTATCGGCCTGCATCCGCATGATGCCTCTAAGCCTAAGGGTCTCAGTGCGCTCCCTGGCGGCGTCACATCTCAGCCTCCGCCGCTCGGCAAGTACCGCCTCAACCACGTGGTCCGCGTAGGAGTAAAACTGGCAACGCCTACAGCGGCGGGTCCGACTAGCGGTATACCACAGCCGGATCGGACCTCCGGGTCTCTCCTGATAGTCGATGACTCGGGGGCGCCTCTGAGGTGGCTCGCCTCCGCCTGCACCACTGGTACCGGCCATAACCTACAAAGATAGCAAAGGTTTATAGCTTAAACAATATTTTCACACTTAATGGTGTCTAAACACAATCCCCAAGAGTTCTAAGAAACAGGTTTTAGATTCGCCCAGGTTATTTCTAGCCTATGCTCTGATACCACTTGTGACAGCCCCACCTTCCCCTAAGGCGTACCAAAGGAGTTAGCGGACTGCCTGCCCAGCTCTCGCCAGGACTACTAAAACGGTCAAACACTAACTCAAGTCGTTCGGGAAAATATTGGCGCACTTAATCAACCCAATAAATGAGAAACGGGAAAACAAAAGGCAAAACGTAAAGCGAATAGTGGCTGCCACGTCACAATCCGCCAAGATCCCATTGATTACAAGAAATTTCCAACAATCACTGAAAAGAGTATATACAAGCCAAGTACAATCCACTGGATAGGAATACACCCTATTACAAACCACTTTTGTATGGTTACAAGCCAAAAGAAAACATTTAAATCCAAGTACAACAAAGGTTCCAACTATTGAGGAGCTATACAAAATCTCTCAACTAGCTCCACTCAACTTACGCATCACAGTCAAAAGTCCAAAAGATAATTCCCTGTAAGGAAAACAAAATTTACGAAGTGAGCTTTCGCCTAATGAGGTACTGTCACGTACATATACCAAGATCACATAAACTCAAGAGCATTCAGTCCAAATACGTTCGTCAAGTAAGTAAAAGCAATAACACCCAAATGTAAGGAATAAAAGGATACGGATGGCTCTCAAGAGCCCTTTTCCTCTTTTGCCATACTTGATCTCATCCCATTGACTCTCCGTCAATGTATACCAGGTAATCATGACCGTAGACCCCTCTTTACTCCAATTATCTGTCCACCTCACTTTCCCCTTACCGGGCCCGAACACCACACAGTACAGAATTGGTATTACTCGAGTATACCGGAAATCAAGGGTCTCATACCCAAAGATTCCCAAAATACAGTCCCCATGGCTTGTCAAATGTCCCCGACCAAGTCCTTACTGGCTCGAGTCCATTGACTTCCAATGAGGTAGAGCTCAGAGTGAACAGTAAAGGTTCAGAGATACAGTAAGCAATGGTATCCAATCGACACCAAATCAAGTACATTCAAGAGTATTCAAGTTATATCATAACCAAACAAGTAGGCCAGAGAGTACGAGAGTGGTAAAGTACACCCTCGCCTCACCTAGTCCAAACAATCATCACAACTAGTCCAAAACACAGAATTCAAGTACAAGAAAGCCACGGAATAACAAATATGTGAGTAGTACACTCACCAAGTCAAACAAAGAAATTTCACAAGTTTTCGCCCGACGTGAGCCTCGGATCACCGGCACGCCCTATAATAATCAAGAAAGTACAATTAAGACTCAAACACGAGTCGAATACCTTTTAATAGGAACTATTAAGGTAAAACCCAAATATAGCTTGGAAATGAAAAATACATAATATTTAGGGTTAAAAGTAGAAACAACCCTAAAATTATTCATTTCTAGTCAATCTCAACCCAACTCACAAGGATCCAATGCCCTAGACACTCGGACAGCATTTCCCCTAAAATTTCAGCTTTTCCAACCTACAAGACACCAATAAAAACCATCCAACACAACCACAAGCACCCAAACAATTCATAAGGCATTCAATATACTTCATTAGGGTCACAATACCCCTCAATAATAGCCAATTAGAAGCTCAACAATCAACCATAGCAAAGCCCCAATTGAAACCCTAAATCTGAAATTTTTCGCACAAGCGGCAATTTCCGCAATTAACTACAATTAACGCACAAGTGAGCTATAAAACACCATTTGGAACCACCAAATCAAACCCAATCATATCCATCATATGAAACCAGAAAAATTCCAAGAAAAATCAGAAAATTGGGAAACTTCACTCCAATCCACCAAATCTTCCGTACAATCACGTATATAGCTACTATAAGGCACCATTTGGCCAAAATTAGAAACAAAAGATGAGTTCCAAGCAATATACCTTAGATCTTCAAGAAAGGTTGAAGCTTAGAGAGTTTTCTTCCAAAATAACACCACCAAGGTCTTCAAACACTCCAAGCAAAGTGATTTTACGGACTAATTCAAGAAACAATCGGTTGATTTTCGAGATTGAAGCAAGATTAGAAGATGGAAGTTGAAGAATTTTCTCCCTTTGCTAGCAAGAGAGGTTCGGCAATGAGGAGGTGAAGAATGAAGAGGTTTTGGTCAAATTTGGACTTTTATGTAATGACAAAGAAAGTTAGGCAAAGTTAGGTAAGCTTGGTCCAACCACATTTGGACACGTGGCACCTTGTTTTGTTTAGTGTTATCCTCTTATCCCTCCAGAGTTAATCCATCTAGGTAACCTCTAATCATCTCCTAACACCTAGTAATGAAATCCCTTTATGAACAATTTAACCGAATTGGTCGAATTTCTCTCACTAAATGCACTAGCGGGTCCCACGTCCAAAATACGTTCCAAATTTCTCACGAACTACCTTATACTAGAAAAATGATTTAAAAACTATATTCACTGATAAAATATTGATAAAAGTAATATAGTAAAGAAAATACAAGAAAACGGTGCACAGGAATAAAATAATAAATAAATAAATAATTTTTTTTTCTCTGGGTTCTCACATAGATCCTACCGGATCTCCACGTTCAGGCCCTGGACAATGCGCCTTATTCTTCGTTGTTCGGTCATGATGAGTTGGAGCGCGAATTTGAACAGTCAAGTAAATTGGCTCTCATACTCAGCTACAGTCTGGGTTCCTTGGCGAAGCCGGATAAACTCGTCTTTTTTCTGTTCTTGAAATAGAGAAAGGAAGAATTTAGCGTTGAACTCCCTCATAAAGTTCACCCATGTCCTGAGCGTCTGTTCACGGTCCCATTTCTGTCTTCTTACGTTCCACCAGGAACAGGCTGCCCCTTCTAGTTGGAAGACAGTAAAAGTCACCTACCTTTCTTCCGTATAATGCAGGGCAGCAAAGATGTCCACCGTCTTTTCTAGCAATCTCTCGGCCATATCCGGATTTGGCCCTCTAATAAACTTTGGTGGGGAAAACTTCTGAAACCTTTCGAGGGCCCTATCCTCGCTTTTCACATGATTACCAGGGTTTCCAGGGTTAGGATTAGAGTTTTGACCCTATTGCTTCACCACATGAGCCAACAAGTTAGTCATTCGTTGAATGGTTGCGGCCACTTGCACATTCTGATCGACCCTAGGTTCTGGGTTTAGTTCAGACGTGGTTCCCCTAGTACCCGCTTCAGTCGTGGGTTGTCTATTTTCGCGACCACGACCACGTCCACTACGGGTGCCTTCCATGGAATTTAGTCAATCTAGGGTAAAGCGTAATTATAACATTAAAGATACAGGTATACGTAAGTAAGGAACCAAAATATATTCACAAATCAAAACATATATACATATCACACAACAGTGTCAAACAAGTCACACATTAACAGTCAGTCGGATACAAACAAAGAAATTCCATGAGATAACAGAGTCATCAAAAGATATATATATACAAAGCTAGTCCAAACATAAAAAATGGCTAGTGAAGGGTTCTTTCCCTGATCTACTTTCTCCCATGGAATCAAAAGTTAGTTCGAAAGATTTCTAGCCTAGTTCCCTACTGAGGCCACAGACTCTCCCCCTTGGCTAGAACTAGGGGTACTCCCTTCTCCAGGTGTATCGTCACTACGAGTCTCCACTTGCGCATGGGCATCAATCACACTTTGGATTAGTGCCTCGCACTCATTAATAATGCCGCTGGAACGGTCTCTAACCTCCCGGACCATATTCGTAAGACGATGGTTAACCCCTTGCAACTGCTCTCTAAGAACATTAGTTCACTCTTGCTCCATAGCTATGTCCTCTCGGAGCTCCCCTATCCAGTCCACTTGCATCCTCATGATGCCTTTCAGCCTAAGCATCTCCGTGTGATCCCTGGCGGCGGCACGTCTAAGCCTCCTTCGTTCACCTAGCACTGCCACGACCACATGGTCGATGTAAGAGTGGTTCCGGCAACGGCTACAACAACGGGACCGACTGGCAATATACCAAAGCCGGATCAGACCTCTAGGCCTTTCTTGATAATCGATAACACGAGGGCGTCTCTGAGGCGGTTCACCCCTGCCCTCTCCACTTGCTCCAGCCATCCTACAAGAATAGAAAATGGGTTCATATCTTAGACAACGTAATCCCACTTAACGACACCTTAACACAATCCTCACAGGTCCTAAGGAACAAAATTCAAACTTGCCTAGGTCATTTCTAACCTAAGCTCTGATACCACCTGTGACAGCCTTACCTTTCCCTAAGGCGTACCAAAGGGGTTAGCGGACTGCCTGCCCAACTCTCGCCAGAACTATTAAGACAGTTATATACAATCTAAAACATTTCGGAAGATAATAGCGCGCTTTAACAATTCAAAAATCGTGAAACGGAAAAAAAAAATCAGAGCCGCACATGAATAGTGCTGGCTACATCACAATCCGGTCGGAATCTGGCCGGATTTCCAGCCGCATTCTTGGCTAGATTGGAGGCAGTGGCCAATCACCCGGATTCAAAAAAATCCAAGACAATCCGGCGGGCAATCCAGCCAAGATCTGGTCGGATTTGCTGCCGGATTCCCTTGTGTCCTTTCCTGCCAATTTTTTTCTTTTGTCGTTTAAAATCTGAACCTATCCGAAAGCCAACCAATTACCATCTAATCATATAAACCTTGAAAATAGACATCTACAGACCAAAATAAAACGTGAACATTACTAAACACTTTTATATACGTATGGTTGCACATTTACAACTCAAAAGGGAATGTTGGATCAAGATACATTTAAGGTTTTTCGAACCATCGAGGAGCTTTACAAAATAATATATTAAAGCTAGCTCAACTCGTGCTTCAAAATCACAGTTCCAAAAAGTGATTTGCTGTAAGGAAAACAAAGGCAACGGAGTGAACTTTCGTCCAATGAGGTACCATCATGCAAGTAAACAAAGTTCACATAAGCACAAAATTATTCAATCCAAATACGTTCAACAAGTGAGCCGAACTAACACCACATTTCAATAAAGACTAAAAGCATACGGAGGGCTCTCAAGAGCTCTTTTTCCTCACTTGCCATACTTGATCTCACCCCGTTGACTCTTCGTTAATGCTTAAAGAGGAACCAATACCGTAGACTCCACTTTTCTCCAATTTCCGTCCACCTCACATGCCCCTACCGGGCCCGAACTCTAACCAGTTCAGAAATGGTAATACTCGAGTATACCGGGATCAAGAGTCTCATACCCAAAGATCCCCAAAATAGTCCCCATGGCTTGTCAATTTTCCTCGACCATGCCCTTGCTGGCTCGATTCAATTGACCACCACTAGGGTTGAACTCAGAGTTAACAGTAAAGGTCATTGGATACACGTCCAATCGACACCAGTTCAAGTATAATCAAGAGAATTCAAGTGATACATTAAATAGTGAAATAAGCCATAGAGTATGAGAGTGATAAAGTACACCCTCGTCTCAACCAGTATCATCTGTAAACACAAGCATTCCAATCATAGATTTCAAGTATAACAAAGCCATGAAGTAACAATCATGTGAGTAGTACACTCACCAATCAAACAAAGAGATTTCACAAATTTTCACCCAACGAGCGCCTTGAGTCACTGGCACTGCCTAAAACATTCAAGGAAACACAATGAGACTCGAATACGAGTCATAAACCCAAACCACACATTACTAATGTAAAGCCAAAAGAACTTGAAAGTAAAATGAGGAACACATGGTGCTAAAGGTTTAGATAACCCCAAAGCCGCTCATTAACACTCAAAACAAGCCAATTACCCTGAAATCACCTAGATTTAAAGATTGGATAGCATTTTCCCTAAAATTTCAGATTTCCTATCCTACAAACAATCATTTATATTCCTCCAGCACTATCACAATTACAATTACAAGTCATAAGTTATATAATACACCTTATTAGGGTTACAATACCCTTTAAACAAAGCCAAATCAAGAGTTTCACAATAACCCTAGAAAAGCCCCAAATTGCAACCCTAAATCTGAAATTTCTATACAAAGCGGAAATTTTTCGTAAATAACTACAATTAACACACCAAAGCTCCACTTTAAACCATATCAAGCCATCATCCATGGCCAACAAACACTTATCATATAAAATCAGAAAAATCATGAATAAAATAAAAAATTTCACAAACTCCATTTAAAACCATAACACCTACCACAAATCAACATATTTAACCACTAAAGTCACTAATTTAACATTATTAAGAACAAAGAAAGGATTTCTTAGCAACTCACCTTGTAACCTCAAGAAAACTAGCAACTTAGCACCTCCTGTTTCCAAACTACTCCACCACCTTCCTTAATCCTACTTTACAAATGATTTTTATGGTGAAATTTGGTGTTTTATCGGTTAGATCATAAGATTGGTGCAAGAAATGAAGACACAAGTTGAAGACTTTCTCTCTTTTCCTCTATCAAGAAGCTCGGCCAAATGGATGAAGATGAAGAGGATTTCTGGGTCAATTTTCGGTTTTAGTAAAGTTGGTGAATAGTGGTCAAAGTGTGACATTGAATAAGAAGGTGACACATGTCACCTTTTGGGTTTAAAGCTATCCTTTTGTCTCTCCAAAATTAATCCGTCTAGGTAATCTCTAATTATCCCCTAGCACCTAATAATTAATTCCTGTATACAAAACTTAACCTAATTGGCCGAATTTATCGCACTTATCGCACTAGCGGGCCCCACGTCCAATTTACACTGCTAAAATCTCATGAACTAACTTGTACCAGAAAAATGATTTAAAAATTATATTTACTCATACAAATTATCTAGAAAATTTTCGTAATAAAGAAAATATAGAAAAGGCATGCAATTAAATAAAATAAAGCCTATAAAATAAGAAAATTTTCGGGTTCTCACATCGGGTCTTTGGGTGCTACCTCCCACCTTCACTTTATTTGGACAAGTCACGAGCTGGTGCTCGGTAGTACCACAAACCAAACACTTCCCAAACTTTCTCCAACAGTCGTTCTCAGAGTGATTGGGCTTACCACATTATCCACAAGTAACTTGAGGGGTCACTGTTGAACCACTAGAAGGCGCTCCCCTAGCTTGAACTGGTCCACTACGACTTCCCTTGGATAAAACTCCCCTTGAAGCCCCAGTAGTCCTTATTCCCCCATTTCTCTTTCCATTTTGGAAGGCTGTGTATTCTTACTAGCCTGTCCAGGAGTACGACTAGAAAAGTTCCTTTTTCTATTATGAAAGTCTCTAACTTGCATTCTTGCACTCTCAACCCTTTGTGCCTTTTCTAGAGCTTCAATAAATAGAGAGATTTGGGCTGCGGGCAAGCCCTCCTGAATTTCTACATTAAGCCCTTGTACAAACCGTCTTATCCTTTTTCGTTCGTTGGTCACCAGTTCAGGGGCATACTTAGAAAATTTAGTAAATTTCCCTTCATACTTCGCTACACCAAGGATCCCTTGTTTTAACTTCATGAATTCATCCTCCCTCTTCTCTTGGATTAAGGGCGGAAGAAACTTTTCATTAAACTCTCTCGTGAAATTCTCCCAAGTCCAAAGGGTTTGGGCTCTCTCCCACGTTCCCCTTATCATGTCCCACCAAGCATGAGCCAATCCCTAAAATTAGAAAGTAACAAAGTTCACTCACCTATCTTCGGCATAGTCTAAGGCGGCGAATATATTAGTCATCCTTTCTAACCAATTCTCTGCTATCTCAGGGTCAGGTTCACCAGTGAACTTAGGCAGGTTAAATTTCAGGAACCTCTCCAAGTCTCTATCTTTCCCTTTATCCTATCTCCCAGTTTGATTAAGTGGTCCAGGACCCTGCCTTTCAACTATATGTTCAAGGATATCAATCATCCTATTAATGGCAGTAACCACTTGATTTTTCTCTATATTTTCTTGTCTATGGGTCGGTCCAGTTGCCGATCCCTGGTCATTTCCATGAGATTGGGCTTGTCTAGTCTCTCGCCCACGGCCTCGACCACTCTTTCGCCCTTCCATTATCCTAGTTGTACCTAGTGTAGGAAATAAATCAATTACGTGGGTAAAAGTTGAAAGCAAGAACCAATCATCAAAAACATTAGAAATAACAATAATTTACATACATTATCATGTCAAGATCCATACAATTAGCAAGTCATGGGAGAGTACAAAAGTATAACACACAAGTGCCACAAAAGTACTTTTAGTCACATACGACTAAAGTAAAGTCAAGTGCCTCAAAAGTAGGCCACACAGTCATACAAAAATACAATAGCCTTGGCACTAGCATCACCCCAACTAATTCTTACTATATCAGTCAAAAGGGTCAAAAGGGGTCAATCACTCAAGATCTAGTCCACAGTAGGGCTATCAGGTGGAATCTCCTCCTCAGGATCCTCCTCCTGATCTGGACTCTGTATAATGTCCATCACCTTATCGACCAACCTACCAGTATCTGCTAGGATCCTAGAAGCCCGATCTCGGAGCTCCTCACCTAACCTAGTAAGTCGAGTCCTAGCCCTCTGGAGCTTCTCGCGAGTGACCTCAGTAATAGCCACCTCACCAGCTAGTACCTCCTCAAGCTCAGCGTTCCTCTCACCCTGAGCACTAACTATCTGTCTTAGCTTGTCCACCTCCTCCTTTAAATCTCGCTTGAGGTTCACCAACTGACGACGCTCGTCATACAGAGCTGGTACAAGGTGGTTTGGGTAGGCAAACGTCAACCTACACAAACATCGAGGATACCTATGAGAGGGTGAGTTGCGCACACGTGCTCCCCCACCTAGAACTCGGTAGTAAATAGGCCTAGGAGGCTATACATAGCCATTACCATGGCCATTCCCATTAGTTGCAGGGTCCCATCCTCATTCTTTATCCCTGCAAAACAACCACACTTTTCGGATTAGAAACTTAGTCACTAGCTTGCTCAGATATCACTTAAAGTATAACTATGTCATCTTAGCTCAAATCCTAAGGGTAAGGTTTCTAATAGATCTCCTAAATAGATCTCTAATCTAGCGCTCTGATACCAACTGTGATGCCCCCACTTCTCCCTAAGGCGAACCAAAGGGTATCTGCGGGACGCCTGTGTAGCTCTTGCTAGGACTCGGTACAAATCCCGTTCAAGTTTAATACAATACTAGCTATCATGACAAGATAAAGTAAGAAAGATAAGTCGGATTCCATAAATAACATTCAAACTTACACCGTGAGTTCCAAAATACATCAATTTTTCAAAATATACAACTGCCGAAAGTCTAGTCGATTACATTTAAATCCTAATACAAAAGTACATCTCAAGGTTTGCTTCGAGTTGCGCTCCATGTCTATTCTTGTTAAGGAAAACAAATCTACAGGGTGAGCAATTGCTCGTGAGCCCAAAAAACACACATGCAAGCACATTCTTCAAATAACAATCCCAATTTACAAGAAAATGATAATAATCGAGTAACTAACAATTCAAGCGAAATATAAACAGAATCAATTCAAGGATATGGTAGCTCTCAAGAGCTAAGTTCCACTTACTTTGCCAGATCTCAATCGTATACCTTCTCGTGGTGACTCTCCATCAGCCGGGTCGGTATTTTCAATCCGTAAACTCCACTTTACTTCACAAGAACTTCCACCTTACAACCCCCACTGGCCCTAACGTCGATAAAGGCGCTACTACATGAGTAGGCCAAGCAAGATCTCTCCAATAGATCAAACTTATCATGTTATTCTCATGGTTCACTGAGGTTCCCGACCAAACCCATGCCAGCTCGAGTCCCAAGGTCGGCATGTGAGTTTGGGTGTCCCCCATGTAACATTTGTGAGTCGAGGAGATTCACTCCAATGATGTACGCAGGCATAGCATATCATTTCATGTCATTCAAGCATTCGATACATTCAATCATTCATTTTATTTCAATCAATTCAATCATGAGTTATTCATTTCAAATGAGAACGAGTGCGGTAAAGTACACACTCGACTCCATTTTTAAAATCTCCAATCATTAATAACAGTTAAGCATGTATCAAGTTCACATACACTTGACACTCACCAAGAAATTCAAGAAGTAAATCACACTTGAGGGTTCAGGCATTTACCGTGGGTTCCTCTCGAAGGTCCTCTTGAGTGCCTGAGCAATTAATAATAAGTATTATACACTATAAAAACCCCTAATTATCGAAGAAGATTGTACTAGTGTACAATCTAAGAAGATATTACGAAAATGATCCTTAATTACTCGCAAATTGAGGCTCAAAAGTGGGGTTTTAAAACACAAGAGAAATCGGATTTTCATCTTTGAAATCAAGTGTAAAATGGTCAAGTGGTATCGAAGTATTATGAAGAGTTCTAAAAGCACAATTTCCTTTAAGTTTGGAAATTTCAGATTTGATAAGCAATCTTTGAAAAACCACATCTCACTCTCTGAAGGTCCAAAATTGGAAAACTTGGTACCTTTGGAAACTACTTCCAAAGTACTAAAAGTTCCTAGAAGACACTTTTCCATGATTCAAAATGGATGACATTCAAAATCTGGCTCAAAGTTGCTGTTTTGGAATATCAAGATAGTTTCGAGGTTGGTTTTTGGCCAACTTTGAAAATTCGGTACAATTCATAGAATGTGAACTAGCTTCTGAAATTTGGAACTAAATTAGAGTTATGATCAAAGTTTAAAACACAATAAGTAGAATAAGAATCGGAGTTTTGAGCGCCAAGATATAGCAGCTCAAATTTGCTGAAAATTTCTCACTGCACGAGGGTTTTCCAGATTTAAACATGAATTTTGAAACTTTGGTTGGGCATTAAAATGGACTTCAAATGGCACCAAATTTGGTAGTATTACCCTACCATATAAGGGCTATACCTCTGCCAAATTTCATATAAAAATTCGTACCGCAAGTCAGTTAACAAAGCCACTAAAGTTCCAAGAATTTCAAAGGCAAATCTGCCTTGTACTTCCGTTTTCCCTTTTCTACCATTTGGGTCAATGAAATTATCTCAAACATGGTTCAATTATGCATGTGAGACCCCGTAATTTTCCCATTTTCTAGGTTTTATTATATTTAATGGCATGTTTTTCTGTATTTTCTTTATTAGGAAAATTTCTAGATAATTTTTATGAGTAAATATAGTTTTTTGGTGATTTTTCTAGTATCGGTTAGTTTTTAAGAAATTAAGAGCGTATACCGGACGTAGAACCCGCTAGTGCGGAAAGTTCAGAAAAATTCAGCCAGTTAGGTTAAGTTTTGGATACTGGGTTTAATTTATCGGGTGTTATGAGATAATTAGAGGTTACCAGGTGGAGTGGTGTGAGAGGAACAAAGAGATAACCATGCATTTACTAAAAGTGACAAGTGTCACTCGGAGATTCATTTTACTTTTTGACTACTATTCACCCTTTTACCAAATAAATCAAAAAATTAACCAAAATCTCTTCATTTCCAAGCTTCTTGTGGCCGGCCAACTCCAAGCAAAAAGAAAGGAAAAGGTTCTCCAAATTCTTGCTTCAATCTTGCTCAAATCCAACAAACCAACCATTTAATCTTGTATTTTCTCCATAAAACTCCTTAAGTGAGTGGTTGTGAGGTGATTAGTAGAGTGGTTTGGAGGATTAAGGTGCCAAGTTGTTCCTTTTCTTGCATTTCAAGGTGAGTAGCTAGGGAATGCTGCCTTTGGTCTTCATAATGTCAAAGTAATGATTTGTGTTGATTAAATGTGTGATTGGGTGAAAGATTTCTTGAATCGGGTTGAGATTGGTGAATTTTTCTATTTATTCCATGAATTTTCTGTTTCATATGTGTAATATGGTGTGGCTTTGTATGATGATGTAAAATGATCTAGAATGAAGCTAGAAGGTGTAAATTGTGGTTAATTGCAGGAAATTTCCGCATTGAAAGGAAATTGTGGAAGTTAGGGTTTCATTTCCCCTCATTCTGCCCGGCACTGTTCCTCATAGTTAGAGACCAAATTAGCCTTGGGTTAAAACATAAAAGTTGTAGGGAATGATATTTTAGAGATGCCTACAAAATTTCAGCTCAATTAGAGTAACGTAGCTTGTGAAAAGACTGAAATACCCCTGCTGCCCTGTTTCTACCCGAACTTGATAATTGCTTCTGTAATTGGCTAATTTGATTGGGAATACCTCTGATTTGGTTGTGGATGTCTTCTTAAGAAACATATCCTATTATCTTAGCTTTTGGATGGCTTTGGAATCACTTAAATTGGACTTTAGAAGTCTGAATTATGGTTATTTAACCAAAATGCGGTTAGTTAACCTGTTTTTGCAGTTCTTGTTCAGTACATTGAATTTTTGAACTAGTTACACTACAAACTGGGCTGAGTGGCCTTATTCAACATTGTAGGCCTTTCTTTTAACTTCGAAACGGTGTATATTGTACCTCCATCCGACAATCGTAGTGCCAATGGTGCCAAAACCGCTAAATGATGTCAAAAACTGTTTTTAGGGTTTAGAGCTTAACTTCATTTCCGGACTTTCTCTAGTCTACTCTAGTACTTATACGTTCTTATGGAGCCCTAGTTTGGTAGTATGTGGAATTGGTTTATGACTTGTAATCGAGTTTTATTGTGCTTATTTGAATGTTTTAGGACGTGACGGTGGTTCAAGACGCTCTTTGGGCGGAGGTGTATGAAATATCATTTGCTTGCTTGGTGAGTGTACTACTCACTTGCTTGTTACTATATGGCTTTGTTATACTTGAACGTGATGCCTTGAATGCTTATGTGCACCGTTGAAACCGATTAAAGTGAGGGTGTACTTGATCGCCCTCACCCCTTTTGTATTATATGTGACTGTCCACTGTTTTACTGTGATAATTGAGGGGTACATGAAATACTGGATTTGGTGTTGTTTGGACGAGTATCCAATGGCCGTTACTGTACTACGGAGCTTAACCCCATTGGTAATTGATTGAATCGAGCTGGTGAGGGCTTGGTTGTGAAAATTGACAAGCCATGGGGACTGTTATAGGGAATCTTGTAGTATGAGACTCTTGATTCCGGTATACTCGAATATTACCAAATTTCTACTTTTTGGAGTTCGGGCCCGGTAGGGGTATGTTGGGTGGAAGGAATGGAAGTAAAGTGGAGCCTACGGTTGGTTACTCTTAAACATTGACGGAGGGTCAATGAAATCCGATCAAGATTGCAAGTGAGGAAAGGGGCTCTTGAGAGCCGCCCGTATCCTTTTATCAACTCTATTGATGTGTGCTATTGGCTTACTTTTGATGAATTGGAATGAAAAGCTTTATGCTTATATGAACTTTGCTGCTTGAGTGGTAGTATCTCACTGGGCGTAAGCTCACTCTATTCCTTTTGTTTTCCTTACAGGAAATTTAATACTTTTGGAAAGGCCATGAATGTTGGTTGCCGAGTTGAGCTTATGTAAATGTATTTTGAAATAGCTCCTTTTGGGCAAAACCCTAAGTGTATTTTGATCCAATCAAAATGTTGAGTTGTAATTTGTAAACCGTACTTGTATAAACATATGGGATAACGTTTGTATGCTATTTTGACTTGTTTACGCGCGTTTGTATGTTCCGGAATGTTTTTGATCGCTTTAAATTGTCTCGTTAGTCCTGGCGAGAGTTGGGCAGGCAGTTCGCTAACCCCTTTGGTTCGCCTTAGGGGAAGGTGGGGCTGTCACAATGAAGACAAGGTCTAATAAACATCCAAGATACATTTGATAGGTGGTTAGCACCAAGAATTTCAAAATAACAAGTTCCAATCCAAATTAAGGCATTCAACTAGCCGAAAGAGGGTCTTCCATCACTGAGACAGTTTCGAAATTTAGCCACAACTCACTCAATTTAACTTGGAATTGAGTGTGGTTGGTGGCGTTGGAAACAAAAATTCATAAAAATACAATTTCACAAGAGGAATCATTTTAAAATTCTGTCCATAACTAGCTCATTTTCAGGCAAACATTTGCAGCTCATAACAGGTTTTCTAGCACAGCCGAGAAACAGGGTAGGTGATTTTGAAAGGCTGGTACGGTTCACTCAAGTGGAATCAGAGGATGCATTTTATATCATTAGAAAACTGGAAGTGTCTAGTTTCTAATTCCACAAACAGAACTCGATTTTGATGTCGGAACAAAGAGTTATAGTCGTTTGAAATTCACTGCTAGAACAACCTTGGACACCTTTCTAGCCACGAAAAATTTTCGAAATCCAAACATTTACCCAACGAAATCAAGTGATTTTTGGTGGAAACTTTCCACACAACCTATACAACATATCTACATCAAAATCAAGTCATTGGACCACAAAAATTTGCACCAAGAGGCGCGGCAAAGGCAGGACAGAACCGGCCCCTTTTTTTCTTTTGTTTCCTTTGAGTTTTCTTTCCATCTTTCAACTTATAATCATTAGTTTAATCACTAAATCGACATAAACAACACCCAATATCATCATATCAATTCATCAAATCCATTGTGAGATTTCATAGAGCCCACTCACATGATTTCCAACAATATAGAGGTACCCACATGAAGCTATATGTTTCCAAGTGCAATTTAACTTACAAAAGTTAAGATTTAAGGGTTGGATCTTCATTACCTCCTAGATGATATTTAACCAGATTTAAGGGTTGGATCTTCATTACCTCCTAGACTAGGTCGTGACTCTTAGGACTTTTGGATAGTTTTGTTTCCTGTATATAGGACGGATAGGGAAAGAGCCTTAGCTAGCCGTTTTGTACGTTTGGCTTAGCTACGTGTATATATTTTTTTTGATGAGGCCATTCTCTTATGGATTGTCCATGTTTGTACTTGACTTGACTGTACCTGACTTGACTGGTTGTTGATATGTGTGTTGTTTGATCTTGTTTGGAATGTATATATATATATATGTGATTGTAAAAGCTTTTGAGATTTTACTTACATGCATTGTTATTTTATTGCTCTAGTACGTTTGCCTGGATTGATTTAGACTGATAGAAGGGACACGTAGTGGATGGGGACGTGGGCGCGGGAATAGACAACCTACGCCGGACAGGGGTGCTGGGGAAATCTCCTCTGGACCTAATTCTGAACCGAGGGTTGACCCCAACGTGCAAATAGCTGCCGCTATGCAGCAAATGGCCAACCTGCTGGCACAAGTGGTGCAGCAACAGGGTCAGAACCCTAATTCTAACCCTGGAAACCCTGGCAACCACGTCGAGAGTGACGACAAGGCACTTGAAAGATTCCAGAAGTTTGACCCACTAAAATTCGTTGGGGGGCCTGACCCGGATGTCACCAAAAGGTGGCTTGAGAAAATGGTAGACATTTTCGCTGCCCTGCACTATACCAAAGAACGGCAGGTGACTTTTGCCGTTTTCCAGCTAGAAGGAGCGGCCCGTTCCTGGTGGAATGTTATTTCACAAAAATGGGAACGGGAACAAATACCCAGAACCTGGGTGAACTTTATGCGGGAGTTCAATGCGAAATTCTTCCCTCCTCTAGTTCAGGAGAGGAAGGAAGACGAGTTTATCCGACTTCGTCAAGGGGCCCAGTCTGTGGCGGAGTAAGAGAGCCAATTCACCCACCTGTCCAAATTTGCTCCGGAGCTGATCATGACCGAGCAACGGCGGATCAGGCGATTTATCCAGGGCTTGAATGTCGAAATCCAGAAGGACCTCGCAGTGGCTCACATCAATGCTTTTAGCGAGGTCGTGGTGAAGGCCCAACGGGTAGAGAGTGCTAGGTTGCAAGTAAGGAACTTTCAGGCAAAGAAGCGCGGCTTTCCTGGAAGCAGTTCGGGGCAAGGGGATAAAAGTACCCCCTCCAAGTTTGGACGAGGAATGGGAGATGGACGACAATCGGGTTTCGGTAGAAGGGCTCAGTCTAGGGGTGGCTCAGCCGAGAGAGGCCAAGGCGGAAACTTCCAGAAGAGTTCTGGTTCGGCGTCCCGCGGGCCTTGTGGGTACTGCGAAAAGCCGAATCACTCCGAGAATAATTGTTGGAAGAAGGAGGGCAAATGTCTGCGATGCGGAAGCGCAGACCACCAGTTGGCCACTTGCCCGGTCCTAAAATAGGATGGCAAGGGGAGCCAACCACCATCGAGGACCAATGCTGGACCAGCTAAAGGAGAAGGAACTAAACCTAGGGTGCCAGCTTGAGTGTATTCGTTAGATCCCCAACAGGTCCCAGATTCCTCGGAGGTCGTAGAAGGTACGATCCCTATCTTCCACCGTTTTGCCAAAGTCTTAATTGATCCTGGTGCCACTCATTCCTTTGTTAACCCTGATTTCATGTGTGGCATCGATATAAAACCTGCTAGTTTACCATACGACCTAAAAGTTAGTACACCTACGGGGAATCAACGTTTGGTTACTAGTATGGTTTATAGGGACTGTGAAGTGTGGGTAGGAGAGAAGAGATTGTTAGGAGATTTGATAAGCCTGTCCATTATGGGGTATGATATGGACTGGCTAGCCAAGTATAATGCCCAACTGGATTGTAAAATGAAAGTGATAGAATTCCACATCCCTAGTGAGGCAACCTTAAGGTTGGACATAAGGGGTAGGTTAGCCTCATCTGCTTTCATTTCGGGCATTCGGGCTAGAAAACTGTTAAGTAAAGGGGCGTAAGGATTTTTAGCCTTTCTGATTAACACCCCCACGGATAAGTTAAAGGTAGAGGACGTGGCCATTGTAAGGGAATTTCTGGATGTATTCCCTGATGAGTTAGTAGCCCTACCTCCGGAAAGAGAGATAGAATTCAAGATAGACCTACTACCTGGAACCTCACCTATCTCAAAAACCCCATACCGAATGGCCCCTGTGGAGCTCAAGGAGGTAAAGTTGCAATTACAAGACCTTCTGGAGTAGGGATTCATTCAAGAGAGTGGGTCTCCTTGGGGAGCTCCTGTTTTGTTTGTAAAGAAAAACGACGGTAGTTTGAGGATGTGTATCGACTATCGAGACCTGAACAACGTCACGGTTAAGAATAAATATCCACTGCCCCACATTGATGAGTTGTTCGACCAGCTGCAAGGAGCAGTGGTCTTCTCGAAACTGGACCTCCACCAAGGGTATTACCAGTTGTTGATTAGGAGGGAGGATATTCCGAAAACCGCTTTCAATTCAAGATATGGGCATTATGAGTTCGCAGTTATGCCCTTCGGACTAACCAATGCTCCTGCCCCCTTCATGGACTTAATGGATAGGGTTTTTAAGCCCTATTTGGATCGATTTGTCGTTGTTTTTATTGATGACATCTTGGTCTACTCCAAAACTCGCGAGGAGCATGAGCAACATTTAAGAGTTGTTTTGCAGACCCTAAGGGAGCATCAGTTATACGCCAAGTTCAGTAAGTGCGAGTTTTGACTGGAGAAAATCGCTTTCCTAGGGCACGTAATTTCCCAAGAAGGCATCTCGGTTGACTCGGCGAAAGTCGAGGTTGTGACCAATTGGAAGAGGCGAGAAAACCCCACAGAAATCTGCAGTTTTCTAGGGTTGGCTGGGTATTACTGATGTTTCATTAAAGACTTTTCCAAGTTAGCAGGTCCTTTAACTGGCCTGACGAAGAAACATGATCGATTCGTATGGAACGCCCGATGTGAGACAAGTTTTCAAGAGCTAAGAAGAGATTGACCATGGCTCCAGTTCTAGTCTTGCCTAACGGGGTAAACAGATATGCTGTTTATACTGATGCGTTGCGAGAAGGTCTGGGATGCGTTTTAATGCAGAACCGTAATGTGATTTCTTTTGCCTCTAGAAAGCTAAAACTCCACGAGCAAAACTACCCAACCCATGATCTGGAGTTAGCCGCGGTTGTATTCGCTCTCAAGAAATGGAGGCACTACCTATATGGGGTAACGTTCGAGGTGTATTCAGACCATAAAAGCTTTAGGTATCTTTTCTCCCAAAAGAAACTGAATATGAGGCAATGACGGTAGATGAAATTTCTAGAAGATTACGACTGCACAATCAACTACCACCCGGGGAAGGCAAATGTGGTAGTCGATGCCTTAAGTCGTAAGGTTCAAGTAGCAGGGTTGATGATCAAAGAGTGGGGTTTGTTAGAATCCGTTTGTGAGTGGAAACCCTGCCTTGGGAGTCATAAAGTGAGTTTTGGCAATGTTAAAGTGACCTCCACTCTACTAGAACATGTTAAAGAAGCGCAAAAGGAGGATTTGACGGTGTAGAAGTGGGGAGAGAAGGTGGAGAAAGGGGAAACAACGGATTTCAATTTTAGTCCTAAGGGTATTTTAAAATACCGAAAGCGAATAGTGGTGCCGAAGGATGAAGCGTTGAAAACGGAGATTCTAGAGGAAGCTCATCGGTCTAAGTATATAATCCATCCGGGTAGTAGCAAGATGTATCAAGACCTGAAAGGAACCTATTGGTGAGACAATATGAAGAAGAAAATCGCTTTGTACGTGCAAAAATGTCTCGTTTTCCAACAGGTGAAAGCAGAGCATCAAAAACCATCGGGCTTGTTACAACCCCTTGAGATACCCGAGTGGAAGTAGGAAAACATCACAATGGACTTTGTTTCAGGTTTGCCGCGAACGCAACGAGGACACGATGCCGTTTGGGTGATCGTCGATCGATTAACCAAGTCGGCCCATTTCTTGCCGGTAAACTTGAAGTATTCCATGGACAAGTTGGCTCAGCTGTACATGGATGAGATCGTGAGGCTCCATGGCGTTCCTGTGAACATCGTCTCTGATAGAGATCCCCGTTTCATATCAAGGTTTTGGCAGAAATTCCAAGAAACTCTGAGGACTAAACTCAACTTGAGCACGACTTATCACCCTCAGACGGATAGACAATCGGAGCAGACAATCCAAACTCTCGAGGACATGCTACGGACTTGCATTCTGGATTTTGGAGGCAACTGGGGTCAACACATGACCTTAGTAGAGTTTGCGTAGAACAATAGCTACCATTCGTCGATTCAAATGGCTCCATATGAAGCACTATATGGACGAAAATGCCGGTCACCGATCTACTGGGATGAAATTGGCGAGAGAAAAGCATTAGATCCAGCAACTATTCCATGGATGGAGGAAGCTCGAGAAAAGGTTAAGTTGATACGACAACGACTCCAAACCGCTCAAAGCCGACAAAAGAGCAACGCAGACAATCGAAGAAAAGACTTGGAGTTCGAGGTTGGAAACCATGTGTTTCTTAAAGTCACACCATTACGCAGCATTACAGTAGGTAGAGGAAAGAAGCTCCAACCAAGGTTCGTTGGACTTTACAAGATTCTCCAGAGAATAGGTACGGTGGCATATCGGTTAGAGCTGCCATCCAGTCTCTCTTGAATTCACGACGTTTTCCACGTTTCAATGCTCAAGAAGTACCATCCTGACCCATCCCATATCTTACAGCCAGAGGAAATCGACATAGATGAATCGCTTGCTTACGAAGAGAAACCAGTCCAAGTGCTTGACCGGAAAATCAAAGAGCTGAGAAACAAGCAGATTTCGCTGGTTAAGATACTGTGGAGAAATCATGGGGTAGAGGAAGCTACCTGGGAAATGGAAGAAGAGATGCGAAAGAAATACCCTGAACTTTTCGTGAGTTAAGGTGAGGAATTTCGAGGGCGAAATTCTTTTAAGGGGGAGAAGGTGTGACACCCCGTAATTTTCCCATTTTCTAGGTTTTATTATATTTAATGGCATATTTTTCTGCATTTTCTTTATTAGGAAAATTTCTAGATAATTTTTATGAGTAAATATAGTTTTTTTGGTGAATTTTCTAGTATCGGTTAGTTTTCAAAAAATTAAGAGCATATACCGGACGTGGGACCCGCTAGTGCGGAAAGTTCGAAAAACTTTGGCCAGTTAGGTTAAGTTTTGGATACTGGGTTTAATTTATCGGGTGTTATGAGATAATTAGAGGTTACCAGGTGGAGTGGTGTGAGAGGAACAAAGAGATAACCATGCATTTACTAAAAGTGACAAGTGTCACTTGGAGATTCATTTTACTTTTTGACTACAATTCACCCTTTTACCAAATAAATCAAAAAATTAACCAAAATCTCTTCATTTCCAAGCTTCTTGTGGCCGGCCAACTCCAAGCAAAAAGAAAGGAAAAAGCTCTCCAAAATTTTGCTTCAATCGTGCTCAAATCCAACAAACCAACCATTTAATCTTGTATTTTCTTTATAAAACTCCTTAAGTGAGTGGTTGTGAGGTGATTAGTGGAGTGGTTTGGAGGATTAAGGTGCCAAGTTGTTCCTTTTCTTGCATTTCAAGGTGAGTAGCTAGGGAATGCTGCCTTTGGTCTTGATAATGTCAAAGTAATGATTTGTGTTGATTAAATGTGTGATTGGGTGAAAGATTTCTTGAATTGGGTTGAGATTGGTGACTTTTTCTATTTATTCCATGAATTTTCTGTTTCATATGTGTAATATGGTGTGGCTTTGTATGATGATGGGAAATGATCTAGAATGAAGCTAGAAGGTGTAAATTGTGGTTAATTGCAGGAAATTTCCGCATTGAAAGGAAATTGTGGAAGTTAGGGTTTCATTTCCCCTCATTCTGCCTGGCACTGTTCCTTATAGATAGAGATCGAATTAGCCTTAGGTTAAAACATGAAAGTTGTAGGGAATAATATTTTAGAGAGGCCTACAAAATTTCAGCTCAATTGGATCAACGCAGCTTGTGAAAGGACTGAAATACCCCTGCTACCCTGTTTCTACCCGAACTTGATAATTGCTTCTGTAATTGGCTAATTTGATTGGGAATACTTCTGATTTGGTTGTGGATGTCTTCTTAAGAAACATAGCCTGGTATCTTAGCTTTTGGATGGCTTTAGAATCGCTTAAATTGGACTTAGAAGTCTGAATTATGGTTATTTAACCAGAATGCGGTTTGTTAACCTGTTTTTGCGGTTCTGGTTCAGTACAATGAATTTTTGACCTAGTTACACTACAAACTGGACTGAGTGGCCTTATTTAACATTGTAGCCCTTTCTTTTAACTTCAAAACGGTGTATATTGTACCTCCATCCGACAATCGCAGTGCCAATGGTGCCAAAACCGCTAAATGATGTCAAAAACTGTTTTTAGGGTTTAGAGCTTAACTTCATTTCCGGACTTTCCCTAGTCTACTCTAGTACTTATACGTTCTTATGGAGCCCTATTTTGGTAGTATGTGGAATTGGTTTATGACTTGTAATCAAGTCTTATTGTGCTTATTTGAATGTTTTAGGACGTGACGGTGGTTCAAGACGCTCTTTGGGCGGAGGTGTATGAAATATCATTTGCTTGCTTGGTGAGTGTACTACTCACTTGCTTGTTACTATATGGCTTTGTTCTACTTGAACGTGATGCCTTGAATGCTTATGTGCACCGTTGAAACCGATTAAAGTGAGGGTGTACTTGATCGCCCTCACCCCTTTTGTATTATATGTGACTGTCCACTGTTTTACTGTGATAATTGAGGGGTACATGAAATACTGGATTTGGTGTTTTTTGGACGAGTATCCAACGGCCATTACTGTACTACGGAGCTTAACCCCATTGGTAGTCGATTGAATCGAGCCGGCGAGAGTTTGGTCGTGAAAATTGACGAGCCATGGGGACTGTTATAGGGAATCTTGTAGTATGAGACTCTTGATTCCGGTATACTCGAGTATTACCAAATTTCTACTGTTTGGAGTTCGGGCCCGGTACGGGTATGTTGGGTGGAAGGAATGGAAGTAAAGTGGAGCCTACGGTTGGTTACTCTTAAACATTGACGGAGGGTCAATGAAATCCGATCATGATTGCAAGCGAGGAAAGGGGCTCTTGAGAGCCGCCCGTATCCTTTTATCAACTCTATTGATGTGTGCTATTGGCTTACTTTTGATGAATTGGAATGAAAAACTTTATGCTTATATGAACTTTGTTGTTTGAGTGGTAGTGTCTCACTGGGCGTAAGCTCACTCTATTCCTTTTGTTTTCCTTACAGGAAATTGAATACTTTTGGAAAGGCCATGAATGTTGGTTGCCGAGTTGAGCTTGTGTAAATGTATTTTGAAATAGCTCCTTTTGGGCAAAACCCTAAGTGTATTTTGATCCAATCAAAATGTTGAGTTGTAATTTGTAAACCATACTTGTATAAACATATGGGATAACTTTTGTATGCTATTTTGACTTGTTTACTCGCGTTTGTATGTTCCGGAATGTTTTTGATCGCTTTAAATTGTCTCGTTAGTCCTGGCGAGAGTTGGGCAGGCAGTCCGCTAACCCCTTTGGTTCTCCTTAGGGGAAGGTGGGGCTGTCACAATGAAGACAAGGTCTAATAAACATCCAAGATACATTTGATAGGTGGTTAGCACCAAGAATTTCAAAATAACAAGTCCCAATCCAAATTAAGGCATTCAACTAGCCAAAAGAGGGTCTTCCATCACTGAGACAGTTTCGAAATTTGGCTACAACTCACTCAATTTAACTTGGAATTGAGTGTGGTTGGTGGCGTTGGAAACAAATATTCATAAAAATACAATTTCACAAGAGGAATCATTTTAAAATTCTGTCCATAACTAGCTCATTTTCAGGCAAACATTTGCAGCTCATAACAGGTTTTCTAACACAGCCGAGAAACAGGATAGGTGATTTTGAAAGGCTGGTACGGTTCACTCAAGTGGAATCAGGGGATGCATTTTATATCATTAGAAAACTGGAAGTGTCTAGTTTCTAATTCCACAAACAGAACTCGATTTTGATGTCGAAACAAAGAGTTATAGTCGTTTGAAATTCACTGCCAGAGCAACCTTGGACACGTTTCTAGCCACGAAAAATTTTCGAAATCCAAACATTTACCCGACCAAATCAAGTGATTTTTGGTGGAAACTTTCCACACAACCTATACAACATATCTACATCAAAATCAAGTCATCGATTTCAAGTGTAACAAACCCACATAGTAACAATCAAGTGAGTAGTACAGTCACCAAGCAAGCAAAGAGAATTTTTCACACTTGTCCACCCGACGAGCATCTTGGACCACCGTCACGCCCTAAAACATTCAAACATGCACAATGAGATTCAATTACGAGTCATAAATCGAAGCTACAAGTCACGAATGTAAACCAAGGAAACTTGCAAATAAAATAAGAAACACTTGGCACTAAGGGTTTAGATAACCCTAAGGTCTCTAATTACCCCTAAAACAACCCAAGTCCAATAACACACAAGAAACCCAAATTTGGACAGCACTTCCTCTTAACATTCCAAGTTTCCAACCTACAAGCATTCACCCATACTTTCCAAATACAATCACCAAACCCATTACAAGTCCTAAACCCTTCAATACACCTTATTAGAGTCACAAAACTCTTTAGTCCAAGCCAATTCAAGTGCTATATAGAAACCCTAGAAAAGTCCCAAATTCAAACCCTAAATCTGAAATTTTCTGTACAATGCGGAAATTTTTCGCAAACAACCACACTTTACGCACTATAGCTTCATTCTAAACCATTCCAAGCTATCATCCATGGCCCAACAATATTAAACATATTATAACAGAAAAATCATGAATAAATATAAAAATTCACCAATTTCTACCAAAAGTCATGAATTAACCTCTAAGACCATCTCTTTATCTCACAAAAGCCACTAATTAAACATGATTGAGAACAAAAGAGAGGTTCCTTAGCTACTCACCTTACCAACTCAAGAAAGAAAGAAACTTAGCACCTTGGTCTTCCAAACCACTTTACAACCCACCTTAATACCACTAAACTAAGAGGTTTTATGGAGGAAATTCAAGTTTAATCGGTTGAACTTGGAGATTGGGCAAGATTAGAAGCAAGAAAGTTGGGAGTTTTCTCTTCTTTTCTCTTGAAGATAGCCGGCCAAGAAGCTTGCAAATGAGGATGATTTTTGGGTAATTTGTGATTTAATTGGTAAAGTAGTGAATAGTGGTCAAAGCCAAGAATTAATCACCAAGTGACCCTTGTCACTACCATTAATGCATGGCTATACTTTTCTCCATCTCACACCAATTCATATAGCAACCTCTAGTTATCTCTTAACACCTGTTAAATTAATTCCGGTATATGAAAATTAGCCTAACCGGCCGAATTTTACCGAACTTTCAGCACTAGCGGGCCCCACGCCCGATATACCCTTCTAAAATCTCATAAACTAACTTATACTAGAAAAATAATTTAAAAATCATATTTACCCATAAAAATGATTTAGAAGATTTTTCTAATAAAGAAATTACAGAAAAATGTGCGATTAAATAAAATAAATCCTAGAAAATAAGAAAATTTACGGTTTCTCACAATCCAAGGAGGAGAAGAACCAAAAATTTCCTCTTCATTTCACCTCTCAATTCTCACCCAAATCTCCTCAAAATTTACATACACCTTGAAAATCACTTGGAGATCAACTCAAGCTAGGAAAGGGGCTTCATTTACATGGTTTTCTTGAGCTTCAAAGGACCAAAATTTTCTGCTTTAGTGATCTAAGAAGGTAATCAATAATCAACCTCTTGAATCTTAGTTTATGGAAGTTGTATTGTACTTGTGAGCTCATAGATTCATATGAGTAGCTTTATATGGTTGGATTAGTGCTTAATCTAGTGAAAATAAGTTATATTGTGGAAGCAAGCTCAAAGGAAGTGAAAAGGAAATTTTACCGTTTCTGCCCCTGCATTTTCGTGCACTTTGGTGCACTTTTTTTTGTGATCTAATTAACTTGTTTTTCATGTGGATGTGTAATATAGGTTGTGTGAAAAGTTTTCACAAAAAATTACGTGATTTAGATGAGCAAATGTTGAGATTTCGAAATTTTACCAAAACTGGAATTGTGTCCCATATTGCTCTGGCAGTGATTTTCAAACAGCTGTAACTCTTTGCTCTGACGTCAAAATCGAGTGCTGTTTATGGCACTAGAAACTAGACATTTCCAATTTTCCAATGGCATAAAGTGCATGCCCTGATTCTACCTGAGTGAGTCGTACCAACCTTGTAAAATTGCCTGTTCTGTTTCTCGTCTGTACTGGAAACCCTGTTTTGAGCTACGACTTGATGCTCGAATATGAGCTAGTTACGGATAGAATTTTAAAATGATTCCTTCTAAGAAATTGTAGCCTTATGAATGTAAGTTTCAACCCACTGACCACACTCAATTCCGAGTTGAATTGAGTGAGATGTGGCCATATTTCAGAGCTGTCTTCGTGAAAGAAAACCCTAATTCTGGACTAATTTATAGCTAATCTTGATTTGGGACTTGTTATTCGAAATCCTTGGTGTTAATCACCTACCAAATGTATCTTAGATGTTTCTTAGACATTTTATACACAAATGAATCATATTTGAGATGTTTTTATTGGCCAAACGTTTGGGGAAAAGGAAAACGGAACTACAAGGCAATTTTGCCTTGAAAATTCTTAGAGTTTTAATGACTTGATTAACTGACTTTCCATGCGAATTTTTGCATGAAATTTACATAGGAATAGCCCTTATATGGTAGTGTAATACTTCCAAATTTGGTGCCATTCCGAGTCCATTTCGATGCCAACTAAAGTACCAAAACTCATGCTTTAAACCTGAAAAATCTTTGTTCAGTGAGGAAATTCAGCATCTTTGAGTCATTATATCTTGGTGCTCAAAACTCCATTTCTTGTTCTGCTTGATGTGTTGAAAACTTTGGTTGTAACTCTAATTGATTTCCGAATTTCAGAGGCTAGTTCGCATTGTGTGAATTTTGCTGAATTTCCAAACTTTGCCGAAAATCAACCCAAATCTGTCTTGGCATTCCAAAACAGCAACTTTGGGCTGAATTTTGAATATCTTCCATTTCGAATTGTCGCGCCCCATTTTTGGAAAATAAAAAAAAAGTCATTGGAAATCATAATGCGTAGTGTGCGTGAAATATGTGAAATGTGTGAATGTGAGAAGTAAAGGAAAAGGCCATGGGACTTTTAAATGCGACGGTTTGGCCAAAAATAGTAATCTAAAAAGGTTTTGGTAAAAAATGTAGGAGTCGCCACTTGGTATTGAGTTAGGGTGTACCAAATCACGCAAAAAGTAGTTCTTGAAAAAATGAAGTAATAACCTTTTTAGATGACTCCTAGTCTACGAAAATCAAAGAGACGAGTTCGAGGTCACAGTTGATAAAAAGGGAAGGCAAAGGCGAAGTCTAAGGCACCCTTTTACCCTAGCCTAAGCTAGTTCCGTGATTTAGTTATGATTTTCCTAATTTCTAACCAAAAGATGTATTGCATTTGGATGTGTCTAATATGAATGCAAACCTAAATCTCATGATTGGTTCGAATGGGACAAAATGTCGCTTTTGAGGCTCGATTGGTCCTAATCACATGAATTGTGATAGCCATTGGTGAACCTTCAAAGAGGTCACGAATAAATGAAAATGAATGTTTGAGTAATAATAAGGAAAAAGGAGAGTGTGCGAAAAATGTCTTTGATTATAAAACTAGTACCAGGTGCAAGTGTACAAAGTGCAAGAGCGCAAATGGGTGTGTAAAGTGCAAGGGTGCAAATGTGAGAGAGTATAAAGTGATAGTGTAAAGAGTGAGAATGTATAATGTGATAGTGTGCAAATGGTAATGTGCCTTAGAAATGCATGAGCCCTAGAGAAATGCAAGCAAGACAGGTACAGGAAGACCCTAAATTGTGACTTTTGATTTGTCTTTTGGTTCGAAAGAAAACAAGCGTGCTAAGGCTATATGTAGCCAAACTCATCTGTTTCCCTTATCAGAAAGGTGACTTCCTAACCTAATAACTAGAATGAAATGCAAAGTCCTAAAGATCATGTTTCAAATGCGGGAAAAGGGTGAAGGTTCATGCAAAAATGTAAAAATACTAAAAGGAAAAATGGGAAATGTAGAGAAGGCATGCAAGTATGTACTAGCAAGGGGGTGGCCCTATTGGATCTAGCATTGGACTAGCCCTTTACTAACGCTTTCTCACAAGCATTGGACTTGTGAGCTCGAGGGGAAGACCATGACTAGCATTGGACTAGCCACGGTAACGTACATTCCATCCACATAATCAGATATAATACTAAAGCAAATAGACATGCAAAGCACATAGTTTCACATAGCACGTAGCACATAAGCATGCTTATCTAGATGCAGAAGTCTAGGGAAAATAATTAAACGCATAGGCAAATAGGCACACACAAACACATAGCACATAAGCCCTATCTATTACAAAAGGGGAGGCCTTACTACAATCTAAGGGGGAAAGGAATAAATAAATAAAATAATGACCTAGTTATTACAACTTTGGCATTAAATTGCCTTCCAAATGATCAAAATTGAACTAAAATAAATATACAAAACTAAAGCCAATAAAGCAAATAAATAAATTAATGAAATAAATAAAAAACATTCAAGAGGCATGCAATCAAACACGTAAAGTCACATAGGGCACGTAGAGTCAAATAAAGTAAGAAATAAAGGATAGGGTGTACCTCCCTTGAATTGGGGTCCTATGACACGAATTCACTTATTTACCCTCCAAAATAATAAAAGAGTCAAGGCATCACTTTAATTAAGAAATAATTACGTGAAATACGAATAAGCATGAAATTGAATCAATCAAAGGCACTTAAAAGAAGGCAAACAACTCATGTTTAAGAAATTAAAACAAGCAGGGACTTAATTGCAAAGATTAACAGAGTTATGGGGGTCAAATTATAATCATCACAAAGACTCGGGATCACAATTAAAGAAAAATAAATTTCAAGGACCTATTTACAATTAAATTAAGGACCCAATTGAAAGAAATTACAAGTATTTAGGGCAATAATGCAATTAGACAGAAATGGAGGGGTTCAATTGAAATTTTCAGAAATTATGCTTCATGCTTCGCAGAAGCATTCTTCTTAATGCAAATGAGAGGGAGAATTTTCTGCAACTTCTAATGCTTCAAAGATCCAGCAAAATTACACGGCGAAATTGCTCCACCGTCATTCAACACAAAGACAGCAAAAACAAAAAAAAAGATTCTGCAATTGAGTCTGATTTCTTTTCCTCTCCGCAACTAACAATCGTACGGATTTTGGCCAGCTTTGAGCTGGCCCGATTTCCTCTTAAACACGTACAGAAGAAGGATAAAATTTCCTCTTTTTTGGTTTAAAATCTCTATTCGGGCATTTCATCAAACACTACATAGGCATGAAGGACTTCAGCAATTCCTACTTGCTCTAGTACAATCTTCTTCGATAAATGGGGTTTCTAAGTAGTAGTTCATTAGTACTTGCTCAAACACACAAGAGGACCTTCAAGAGGATCCCACGGTGGACGCCTGAACCTTCAAGTGACAATTTTTCCTTTGTTTACTTGATGAGTGTCAAGTGTAGGTAAACTTGATATGTGCTTAATTGCTATTAGTGATTGAAGATTTTGAAAATAGTGAGTCGAGTGTGTACCTTACCACACTCGGTCTCATTTGAATAAATCATGAATGACTTGATTGAATTGAAATGACTGAATCATGAATGACTTGATTGAAATGTATTGAATGATTGAATGAAATGATAAATTATGCTATGGCTGCATAAGTCGATTGGAGCGATGCCTCGTCGACCACTGAACAATTGTAAGTATCACACCGATTTGGTGGGAGGTACCTCTCAAATAGTCTCAGTATCCTAAACCATGTTAAGTCGATTGGAGTGATGCCTCATCGACCACTGAACGTTTGTAAGTACTACACCGATTTGGTGGGAGGTACCTCTCGAATCGTCTCAGTATCCTAAACCATGTTAAGTCGATTGGAGCGATGCCTCATCGACCACTGAACGATTGTAAGTTCGGGTGGGAGGTACGTCTCGAGTCATCTCAGTACTCTAAACTTCTGAATGATAGCAAGTATCACATCGATTCGAGTGGGAGGTACCTCTCGAATCGTCTCAGAACCATTAAGCCTTCTAAGTTGATTAGAGCGGTGTCTCATTGACCTCTGAACGATAGCAAGTACCACACCGATTTGGTAGGAGGTACTTCTCGAATCGTCTCAGACCTATAAGCTGAGCAATAGTAAGTACCACACTGATTTGGGTGGGAGGTGCCTCTCGAGTCATCTCAGAAACATAAATGGAATGCGTAAAGTGATATGAATTTAATTATCTCCCCAGGTGACGGGGTGTCGTCACGAGAAGGTATTGAATTGAATTTGGGGCAAAGTAAACAAAGATTTAGCTCCTGAGAGCTCCTACAACCTACTCAAGGGGGTTTATTATAAATTGTGAATTTCTTGAATGTTATAGTTTTCACTATTGTGTAAGTGCTATTGCTATTGAATTACTTGTCTTGCACGTTTTCTTAGCCTCACGAGCGTCCGCTCACTCCGTTAGATTTGTTTTTTCTTAACAGGAGCTGAAATGGGAGGAATTCTGGAGAAACTTACTTGATGCTTCACTTGATTAGAATTGTGAATGTATTTGTTTAGAAATTGATTTTGGAAGCTGTATATTTTGGGAATGTAAAGTAATTGGGTAGATTATGATGTAAGACTTGAACGTTTATTGAGAAATTGACCTTCTTTTATCTTTTCGATTTTTTTTAGTATCGATTGGTTATTATTGAGTGGAAATTGAATTAGTACTGAGTCCTGGCGAGAATCGGGCAGGCGTTCCGCCGATACCCTTGGGTTCGCCCTTAGAAGAAGTGGGGGCGTCACAGTTGGTATCAAAAGTTAGGCTTTAGATCTTTCTAGTGTATCCTAGGCCTAAAAGTTTAGGATGCCGGATTATGGGATTTGATTGTGTATTAAGTGCAACGTGATTTTGGTGCTTCAGGTTGTAGCACCATTTTTGCTCACAAAACACTATAAGACTTTACTCTTCAAGTTAGGTTGGAGTTAGGTCAAGATTAGAAAATCTAAATAGCTATCTAGTGAGTTTAAGGGTTAGAAACCTTGCTTTCCCCACTCTTTTGCTTGTCAAACATTTCGAAAGAAAAGTTGAACCATTTTAACAATTTTGGGGTCCACTTTGAACTTGAAAATGAGACATCTTTGCATTCCATTTGGTTTGACTTATCACCCTAACTTGTACAAGAACTTTCACCTTGAATCTAGCGAGGAGGCTAAGAATTTAGGAGGTAGCTCGGGCTTTTGGGTGCAATTTGGAGTTTATAATCATTTGAATGATGTGGCTTGGTATCATGGATTCTTCTATTATTGTCCCTAACTAGGCTTATGGTTTTTCTTTTGATCCTGCCTAGTACAGTAGGGGTAGTGCTCGCCATGAGGCCTTTTGTATTTTGCCTGCAAGTATTATATTTGTGGCACTTAGTTGCCTATGACCTGTATTTGATACTATTAACTCATTGTATGCACATCGTGTGACAGCCCCACCTCTCCTTAAGGCGAACCAAAGGGTTCGGCGGGCCGCTTGCCTAGCTTGCGCTAGGATTGAATACTTTAAAACTAGAAAATAGATTTACGCCAAAAGAAAGTTCGGTGTAAACGATTACATCTTCAAAAGTTGCATAAACTAGTACATCAAGTCATATATACCACGAGTACCAGAAAGTAAATTCTAAAAAAAAACTGATAACTATAACCACCACGACAACTATATACATCTTACTCGTCAACTTATAACAAGTACAAGTTCAACTCGTCTATAATCAAAACACTAAACACCTTCCCGAGCGATCCCTACGTCGGCCCCCTGCTAAGGAAAACAAATAGAATGGGGTAAGCTATATGCTTAGTGAGTAATCGGGGGGAAAAATGTAAACTCATATAATTAAACAAGTAAATCAGGATATTTCACATCAATGACAGAAAAGTAACATCACAATGGTAGGATACAGGTGGCTCTAAAACCAGTTTAATTCCCCGAGCTTCAACGCCAAATGTAAACTCACATAATTAAACAAGTAAATCAGGATATTTCACATCAATGACAGAAAAGTTGTAACGGCCCCACTTCTCCCTAGGGCGTACCCCAGGGTATCGGCGGACCGCCTGCCCAGCTCTCGCCGGGACTCAGTCAGTCACTATAAGAAAAGATAAGAAAATCCACAAAACAATCGAAATAACAATAATTCCAAACTTAAACGTAAACTTATATACATTACTGTCTCAATGGAAATACAACTGTCAAAATATAGGTTCTCAATTCACCATACAACCAGCCCGTGCCAAGCACTAGGGCGAGAACCTTTACAAAAGAAACCAAAGTACTAAAACGGCTAATCTATTCGTAGCTTCCGTCCTCGCACGTCTTCCCCTGCTAAGGAAAACAAAAACTAAAGGGATGAGCTGGAAAGCTCAGTGAGGTTCCGTACACATAGGCAACACGAGATACAAATGCATGTAAACAACAATTCACGATACAAGTACAATAAAGCGATAAACACATTCATTAAAAGGATACGGGCTCACAAGGAGCCAATCGTTCATTCATTCATTCATTCATTCATTCATTCATTCTCCTTCCATTCTCCTATCTTCAATCATTTGAAAATGCATTTTGTATAAGTAAAACCCCTCGTTCATTCATTCATTCATTTCATTCACCCCGTCCCTGGCTTTTGGCCAGGCTCCACCAACCTACAGGGTAATTCTCGAGTATACCGGATCGTTCACCCAAGTTCCTAATCGCTCGACCGAGTCCGACTGGCTAGAGACGACCGGTAACAAGGGGCAATGGCCAGTTCAGCCCAAAGGCCTACATTCATGCACAATTAACATTTCAATCGCTCAATCATTAAAATTTCACAATCATTTAGGCTAAGTGCGGTAAAGTACACACTCGCCTCGAAAATCATTTTAGCAATATTTTTAATTGTAACAATAGTCATGTATTTTATAGGAAATCCAAAAGAGGAATTAAATTCTAATAAAACATTCTTAACAAATTTAAGATGTCCAACATTATCAGACTTTAGATGGTATAAAGATATGTTTTTAACAAATGTATTAAGGAGACCAGATTGTAATGCTTCATTCTGGAAAGAAAGATTCATAACTGGATTACCAAGCTTATTTTCACAAAGAATAATGGATAATTTACAAAAGGAAATAGGAACAGATGTCATTTCATTCGAGAATATTACTTTTGGACAATTATTTGCTTTTGTGAAAAAAGAAGGATTAATGTTATGTTCAGAATTAAGATTACAAATAAAATATGGATCAAAACAAAAAGAAGTAGGATCATTTTGTGATGCTTTTGGAATCAAAAGAATTAAATCACCATCAGCCTATAAGAAGAAAATTAAAAAATATTCTAAGAAAATAAAATATAAAAAGCCTAAGGAAAATGAACCAACTAAAAAGAAAAGATTTATTAAAAAGAAAATTATTTGTTATAAATGTGGGAAAATAGGACATAAAGCAAACAAATGTAGATTAAAAGAAAAAATTACAGAAATTTGTTCTAATGAAGAAGAAATTAAAAATAAATTAATAAATCTATTAATAAATGAAAAGGAACAAAATACAGAAGATGATTATTTCAATGATATTTCTAGTTCAGATAGTGAAGAAGATTGTAATTGTACTCCAAAATATATAAATGTCATAACTAAAAAAGAAGATAAAGAATTTTTGTTAGACATAATAGAAAAAATTGAAGACACAATAGCTAAAAAAGAATATTTAGAAAGATTAAAAAGCTTAATTATTCAAGAAGACAAAATGCCTAAGATAATAGAACCTTTTAGTATTTCTAAATTAATAGACAAATATCCTAATATAAATATAATGAAAAAAGAAACTACTAAAGATCTTCAATCAGAAATTAATAATCTTAAAACACAGGTAAAACAATTACAACAAGAAATAATAGAATTAAAATTAAAAGATTTAGAAATAGAATCGAAAATAACATTAATAGATAACAATCAACCCTCAACTTCTAATACTAAAACAAATGAAATATCAATAGCAGAAAACCCAATAAAAGAAAATCAATATATAAATACTATAGAAAAAATGACTTTTCAAAAATGGTTTGCCTTAGTAACTATCACAGTAGAAGATTTCAAAGAAACATTTGTAGCTCTAATAGATAGTGGAGCTGATATAAGTTGTATTAAAGAAGGAATAATTCCCACAAAATATTGTGAAAGAACAAATGAAAAACTCATGGCAGCAAATGGAGAAGATTTAAAAGTAAAATACAAATTTACAAAAGGATCAATATGCAATAATGAATATTGTATTAGACATAATTTCATAATTGTAAATAATATAAATCATGATGTAATATTAGGAACACCTTTTTTAATTCAAATATATCCATTTTTGGTAAGTAATGAAGGAATTTCAGTAAATATAATGGGAAAAATAATTACCTTTAAATTCTTAACTCCAATAAGACAGAAGGAATTACAAACATTACAAACATCTTCAATATATAAAACAATAAATATCATTACTAAAGTACAACAACAAATAAACTATATTAAAGAAGAAAAATCTTATTTAAAAATTGAAGAACAATTAAATGATATTAAAATACAAAAAAGAATATCAGAATTAGAAGAATTATTTCAAAAAGAAATTTGTGCAGATATTCCTAATGCTTTTTGGGATAGAAAACAACATATGATAGAATTACCTTATGAAAAGGATTTTAATGAAAAAAATATTCCAACAAAAGCAAGACCAATACAAATGAATTCTGAGTTATTAGAATTTTGTAAGAAGGAAATAAAAATACTAATAGAAAAAGGATTAATAACACCTTCAAAATCACCATGGAGTTGTGCTGCATTTTATGTAATGAATCAAGCTGAAAAAGAAAGAGGAATTCCAAGATTAGTAATAAATTATAAACCTTTAAATAAAGTATTGCAATGGATTAGATATCCTATTCCTAATAAAAAAGATTTGCTTAATAGATTATTTAATGCAAAAATCTTTTCAAAATTTGATATGAAATCAGGATATTGGCAAATAATAATAGACCCAAAAGATAGATATAAAACAGCATTTACAACACCCTTTGGACATTATGAATGGAAAGTTATGCCATTTGGATTAAAAAATGCACCATCAGAATTTCAAAATATAATGAATGATATTTTCAATCCTTATAGTTCATTCAGTATAGTATACATAGATGATGTATTAATATTTTCAGAATCAATAGAACAACATTTCAAACATTTAAGTATATTTTTAAAAGTAGTTAAGAAAAATGGACTAGTTGTTTCTGCTCCAAAAATGAAATTATTCCAAACAAAAGTAAGATTTTTAGGACATAATATATATCAAGGAACAATAAAACCAATTAATAGAGCTTTAGAATTTGCTACTAAATTTCCAAATGAAATAAAAGATAAAAATCAACTACAAAGATTTTTAGGATGTTTAAATTATATAGCAGACTTCTTTCCTAAATTAAGACAAGAATGCTCTATATTATTCAATAGATTAAAGAAAAATCCAAAACCTTGGACAGATGAACATACACAAAAAATAAAATATTTAAAAGAAAAAATAGAGTCATTACCATGTTTATGTTTACCTCATCCTAAAGCATTCATGATAGTTGAAACTGATGCATCAGAATTAGGATATGGTGGAATATTAAAACAACGAATAGATAATTCAAAAGAAGAATTAGTCAGATTTCATTCTGGAACATGGTCTGACCCTCAAAAGAATTATTCAACTATTAAAAAAGAGATTTTATCCATAGTTTTGTGCATATCAAAATTTCAAGATGATTTATATAATAAGAAATTTTTAATAAGAATAGATTGTAAATCAGCAAAAGAAATTTTACAAAAAGATGTTCAAAATATAGTTTCTAAATAAATATTTGCAAGATGGCAAGCAATTCTTTCAGTATTTGATTTTGATATTGAATTCATCAAAGGAGAGAATAATTCTCTTCCTGACTTCTTGACAAGAGAATTTTTACAGGGAAATGGAAAGTGAAACTCACAAAGAATACATTCGAAGACTTCGAGCAGAAAGAGATAACCCTATTCTTCGAAAAAGAGATTCAAATATCTCCCATAGACACTTTACCTACTATGTTAAAAATCCTGATAAAACCATTCAACCAATTCCTTATTCTCAAATTCAAAACTATGATACAGTCCATATCAGACACAGCTTTTGGGCTGCAACCACACCAAAAGAACAAGCCTTTCTTTTAAAAAGGCAGATTAATTCAAATATTATCTTCAAAAATGTCCTAGAAAAAGCTGGGCATCCTCCAGAAGACACCCAACATATTAAGACTCGAATTCAACAACTCAAAGAAAGCCTTAACAGAATTATTTGTTAAATTTTGCAGGATTATGGATTCAAAAGCAGGCACTTCCAGGCCAAAGACTCCTCAGGATTATGAGATGAGTCTTACTCCTATTTCTCAAAATAGATTTCAAATTCTACAAGACTTTCCAGCTTTGACTTATAGTCAAGCTGCTCGTACTCCAACCTTTCCTCCTATAAGATCTCTTCAACAGATTCCAAGTCCTATTGAAAAATCCAAAGAAAATACTTATTTCACTAAACCAATCACTCAACATATCACTTTGACCAGATTTCAAGAAACACCATTATACACTACCCTCAACCAAACTGTTCAAAGAATTTTCCCTCCAAAATGTTACTGGCAACCAGATGACCCTTCAAAAAATTTGGATTACTATGAATTAATTCTTACAGATACTCAATCTGTCAAAATTTATCCTATTCCAGACAGAAAAAATCCAAATATTATTAGCCATTCAAAATGTATCATAAAGAAAGTTTGTTCACCTAATGAATGGACTTCCCTTTATTCTAAAAAATCCTTCTCAGTCAATTTCGTTCCAGACGGATTCACATATCAAGATTACAAAATGGCATGGTATCGTGCTTTCCTTTTTAGACCATTCAATCATTCCTGGTTCTTCACTTTCAAAGAAAGTTGCAATAGAGAATTTCCAATTTGGTTCAACCACTGGTGGAAATGGTTTGGACCACAACCAGATATACTACCTCCAAATGTGCTTATGGGATTTCAAACGTATCTAAAACTCTGGACAACCGTTTCGGTATACTCGAGTATTACCACTGAAGGGATAAGGTGATGGCTAGTCAACCGTGGAGATCCGGGAGTTATAAGGTGCAGATGACCGACAAAGTTCCACTGCAACACCGTATCCTTTTGTGTTTGCTTTGCTATTAATAATGTTATTGCTCTCCTAGTTGGCATTCTCGGGTAAGACTCCTCATGAGCATTAACCTCTGAGATGAAGCAATCCTTGTAATGTCCTTCTAGTCGGACGAGCCACTATTTGTTTGACTGAAAATTTATGAAAATATATTTATATGGCCATTCATTCCAAAAGTACTAGTTCTACATGTGTTTTCAAAGTAGCAATTACCCGTGTCATGATTATCACCTCATGGTAACATGCCATTGTGTAATCTAGAATCATGCATACGCTATGCATAACTTACTTGACCTATTTGAACTGTTAGAGCGTCTTGGAACCTCACTGGGCTGTGTAGCTCATCCCACGTTATGGTTTTCTTTTACAGGTTCTGACAACTGAGGAAGACTTGAGATCTACTTGTACTTTAAGCATGCAGTTTGAATTAAACAATGTAGCTTTTGTTTCGGGTTGCCACTTGAAGCTGGAAAAGTGTAACCCTTGAATTTGTATGTGGCTTGTATGAAATTTGTTACTTGGCTTATAAGGATGTATTTGAATTATATGTTTTGTTTCTAGGGTTGTAATCGGGAAGGTATTTTAAGAATCGACGTTGGCTATCTTAAGGCACTGTTATCTCTGAAGTTAATGTGATTCTAGAAACCGGCCTATTTGGAGGGAAACGATGTTGTAATAGATTAGGTTATACTTCGGAAGGACTTTTGCTAGTTGCTTGTGTGAGTCCTGGCGAGAGCTGGGCAGACGGCCCGCCAACCCTCTGGTTCGCCTTAGGGGGAAGTGGGGTCGCCACAGGTGGTATCAGAGCTTAGGCTCTAGATCTTTGTAGTGTATCTTAGGCTTTAAGCATAAGATGCCGGACTGTGGAGTTTGATTGTTTAGTAAGTAGAATGTGATCTTAATACTTGATGATTGATTGAGTAATATTGAAGTGTTTGTTTTTAAGGGGGTTTACACAATAGGGTTTCTTTTATTGTAAGAAACTGAAGAGAATCGCGTGAGATTTGATTTGAAAAGTGATAGTTGAGTTTTTGAACATTGGTACTAGCTGATATCTATAAGATCGAATTTGACTGGGTAAATTGTAAGATTCGAGGTATCCTCTAGGCTTGTAATCTTCGTAAGTATATATATGAAATTGAATGTGAATCTTAGATCGATTGCTTGATTGAGACATTTTGTGAAATTTTCTTTAAGGAATGGTGGTGATTGAGTTGATTTGCATCTGGAGATGGCCAGTCCTAGTGCGAATTGACTTGGTTCCCACTTGACGCTTAAGTGAGTCAGTTGTACATATTCCCTGAGTTTGAAATGGTACTTGAGGCTTTAACTAGAAATCCCAAGGTTGGTTATTCTTGGAGATGAACGCACTTTAGTTATTGGTTGGCTTGTTAAAGATTTTTAAACTTTGGATAAATGACCTCTGATTTCAACTTGTATTATGACTTGATTAGCTCTAATTTCGTAATGGTATGCAACCTAATTGAGACTAGTTTAACTTCTATGTTAACTGTTAATGTGCTATTTGTGAAAATGTTATCTGTGGATATAGTTTTATTGCTCATTTTGAAAATTGTTAAAAATACGTGTGCATAGATAATTTTTAGTTTAGTGAGCCATTTGCACATAATTGTAGAGACTAGTTGTGAGAATGGAAGCTGGGAGACGACGACGTGGACGTCAACCCAGACGACCTCAAAATCAAGGAGGAGATAAAGAACCTACCGCCGACCGAAACGCTGAACCTAGGGTTGGGGTAGAAAACCAAATTGGGTTAGTTTTGACTCGCATGATAGACATAATAGAGCGATTGGTACCCCAACAAGGCCAGGGAATTGGACAAGTGAACCAACTTGGAAACCAAGAAATAGGAGAGGATAGGGCTTTAGAGAGATTTCAAAAGTTTTTCCCTCCTAAATTTTCTGGGGGTCCAAACCCCGATATAACTGAGAATTGGTTGGAAAATATAAGGAATATATTTGATGCACTAGATTATTCCGAGAAGAGAGAAGTAAATTTCGCTGTATTCCAACTTGAAGGACCGGCACGAGCATGGTGGAACGTTATAAGAAATAAGTGGGAAAGGGAACAAACTCCGAGAACTTGGATGAATTTTGTCCTAGAATTTAATGGGAAATTTCTTCCACCACTAGTCCAAGAAAAGAGAGAAGATGATTTCATAAAACTTCATCAAGGAACTTTAAGTGTAGCTGAGTATGAAACACGCTTTACAAAGTTATCTACATATGCCCCAGAATTGGTGGCTAATGAAAGGAAGAGAATAAGACGGTTTATCCAAGGATTAGATTTGGAAATCCAAGATGCCCTTGCCGCAGCACAGGTTGAAACATTTAGTGACGCTCTCGAAAAAGCGCAAAGGGTAGAAATCACAAAATCCCAACTGAGAGCTTTTCAAGCAAGGAAAAGGGACGCATCTGACAGTACACTAGGAGAAAATGGACCACCACCCAAAGTTAGAAAAGAAGTGGATGGAGTAGGACTGTTACTTCCTGCACCACTCAGGATAAAGGAACTAAAAGGAACTATGTCGCGAGAGACTTCAGTAGGACAGGCACGAACAAAGAAAACCTCGCAAACAAGTCAGGTCACAACACCTCGTCCAATTTGTGGATATTGTGGAAGGACGAATCACCCTGAAGAAAACTGTTGGCTAAAGGGACGAAAGTGTATGGGATGTGGGAGTACTAGCCATAAAGTTCATGACTGTCCAAGGAGGTATCCACGAGAAACCACTACTCAACAGGGAAATGGAACTGTCCCTCGACAAGTCAATGGAAGGAGGAACCGACCAGTGGCGTCTGAACGAACCCATGACATGATCACACCACACGGTTCAAGGTTATCCGAGATTTCAGAAGGTATGAATTTCGAGGACGAAATTCTCTTAAGGAGGGGAGGATGTGAGAACCCTGAAAAATAGACATATAAATATCAGTGCATATTTTATTTGCATTTTAATTCTTTAATAAATTTTAGCACGAAGTCAAATTGTTTCTAAATAAGTATGTAGAATTAAATGTTATGTACAAAATAAAAGAATTGTGCTAAACTACTAAACTTCGTGGTTTTGTTACATTAACTTCATATTTCGATGGTAAACTATTTCATTGATCTAATCATTAATTTCTTCGAATTCTAGAATGGTAATTAATTGTTTTGAAATAAAAGTGTAGAGATAATTTTTAAGTAATAAATAATATAATTGTGCCAATATTGAATTATTCGGTTTTGCTATATTAAATTAATATTTCTTGAGTTAGATTAATTTATCGCCTTAAAATAAAATACTAAAATACTTAGTTTTCTTAATGTTGAAAATTAATGTTACCTGAGTAGATTAAGTATATAAAATTTCTTGAATTTCTATAACTAATTCTAAATTAGTGAATAACGTTAAACACTAATAAGAATGTTCACTATGAGACAAAGCCTATAAATTTTAGATAAACATGATACAAGTATACTAAACATAATTAAGGTGTGAAAAATTCGATAATTAAAGCCTTGCAAGATTAGCATATTACTAGGCGATCAAATTGTACTTGGGGATAATTGTTGGAATTAAGTTAGAATTGAGATTTTAGTTGAGGTTAGGGAGTAAAGTGAAAGGACCGAAATGCCCTTCACAATCCACAAAATCCCCACTACACCACAACCATCACCATGCACGGCCAAACACCCCTTCTGACAACATTTCCATCACCGCCCAAATTGTCCAATCCCATTCTCTCCAATTCCATACGTAAACCATCTCCACACTCAACCAATTCTAACCACAAACACCTCTCAAAAACCACGGCACCCTCTTCATTTCCTTTCCACTTCACATCTCAAACCACAACTGCATTTCATTCTGCCTTGCTAGTGTCGACAAACCGAGAGAGCGAGAGAGAGGCCGAGCTGCACTCTGCAGCCGAGTGGAAGAAAAGAAACCGCAGGATTGAATGTTTTTGGTTCTGGCCGTGAGTTGGAGTGAAACCAGGGAGAGCAAGTGGAAGTCAGAGGAGCTGCTGATCATCACCATTTTCGTTCACTTCAGACCAACATTTCCCAGCTGCAACCATCTTCACCACAACACCATTTCCAGCTGCAAATCGAACCAGGACCAACCAGTGTGCGTGAGAGCCGAGAGGGAGCAGAAATTTTCCAGATTTTCTTGCGTGAGCTTAGCTTGCTGTGAGGTAATTTCTGGATTCATTTTATGACTAATCAGAGATAGTTTGAGCTATCTAGGGGCATGCATGTACTATGGTACAGTCGGATGAATGAGATTAAGCCATTAGAAAATTTCTGTTTTGGATGTTGATGTTTCTGCCGAGAAGTTGAGCCGATAATACAGTTTTATTTTCAATTTTCTGGGACAATCTGAGCATCTAAGTGTACTTAGCCGAATGAAAACTTGAAGATTAATACCATGAATTAACCGAAGGAAAAGTTGGATTTATGACCAATCTAATTGCTGGAAATCTGTTGAGTTGGCCGAGAGAGGGAAAGAAAGAATTTCTAGTTTTTCTCTTCAAATCTTGGCTGCAAATTTCGTATTGTAGTTCAATATACTCATAACACAATAATCACCGTATGCATGCTGAGTTTGAGTGAACAAAGTAATGAATTTTGTTAGGGAAAGGTTCGTATACCAAACTATCTATTTGCTGCGATTTTTCCAGCTTAGCCGATGGTGGCTCTTTTGAGTTTTAATGGAAACTTGGTGAGTGGGCTCTATGAATTCCCACAATGACTTGGATGATCTGATTAGCTAGTCAAGTATTTGCTTGTCGGATTTGAGTACTTAATATCATGTATTAGCCGAGTAAAAAGTTGGTTTTATGACCAATTAGCTGCTGGAAATTCTGTTTAGCCGATGACAGATTTATTGTGGTGGAATTATTTGCCAAAATTACATGTTATTTGTTTTATTTCATGTCGAAAAATTTCGATGGTGGGCTCTATGAACTCCCACCCTTGGATTGATGATGGATATAATGCTAGTTTAGTGTTTAAATAGGTAGATTAATGATACCTAGCTAGTCTAGACTCCAAAAGATGCATCGTTCAAAAATGTTCAGATTTGTCCTGTTTTAATCGCAACCCTTTTTGCAAACTTTTGAGAGTTTCATGACTTTTATATCATGTTGATATGTTGAATATATGGTGTACAAAGTTTCATTGAAAAATATCGAGGTTTGGTTGGTCAAATAAATCGATTTAACAAAGCTAGTAAATCTGGAACTATTTCCGAAATGCTCTGACCAGCTTTCGTATTTCGGCCATAATTTTGAACTCCGATGTCGAAATCGAGTGCCGTCAGCGGCATTTGAAACTAGACATTCCAACCTTTCCGACGATATAAAATTCACATTCTGGTTCCATGTATGTGAGCCAAACCAACTATTTTAAGTCGGCTGTTCTGTTTCTCTGCTTTACAAGAACAAAATGCTGAGGCTGCAACTTGTGACTCGAATTCGAGCTAGTTGTGTGCCGAATTTCAAAATGATTTCTTCTATGAAATTATATCTCTATGAATGTGTTTTCCAACTCCTTAAACCATGCCAAATTCCGAATTAATTTGAGTGATCTGTGATCAAAATATGAAACCTGCTCTGTCCTTGAAAACCCTGATTTTTTAGACAGATTTGATGCAAGGTTTGGCAAAGACTTGCTAACTGAATATTTTGATGCTAAACACTTACCAAATGTACCATGAACGTTCTTTAAGTTTTGCCTAAACAAATGAACCAGGTTTGGAGGAATTTTTCTTTGACCAAATATCTGAAATGGAAAAACAAAAGGTTCAAGGCAGTTTTGTCTTAGTATTTGCGAAATTTTAGGTGTTTGATTGACCACCTTTCCGAAGTTATTTTTCCATGAAATTTGGTAGAGGAACAACCCTTATATGGTAGTATTATACTGCTAATTATGGTGTTATTCCGAGACCGATTCATGGGTCAAATAAATTACCAAAGTTCGAGACTTGATTTTTGGAAAACCCTTGTTGAACAAGAAAATTTTAGTAACTTTGAGCTACCGTATCTTGGTGCTCAAAACCCCGTTCCTCATTCCGTTTGTTTTGTTATACTCTTGAATTACAACACTAATAGAGTTGCAAATTTCAAAAGCCATTTCCAAACAAGTGAATTTTGCCGAATTTCCAAAGTTGGCCAAAAACCAACTTAAAACTGCCTTATGAACCAAAACAGTAACTTTGAGCCCATTTTGACTATCTTCCATTTAGAATCATGAAAAAGTGTATTCTAGGAACTTTTAGTATTTTGAAGGAAGTTTCCAACGGTACCAAGTTTTCCAATCTTTGACATGTAAAAGGTGAGCTATGATTTTTCAAAGTATTGCATCAAAACTGAAATTTTCCGTATTCCAAGGAAATGGAGTTTTTTTCAAGTACTCCTTATTCCTTCGATAATATTCAAATGTCTTATCCTTGAATTTCATGATGTAGACTTAATTTCTCTTGTATCTTGAAACCCCGCTTGAGAATTTAGATTTAGGATAATTAAGACTTGTTCACGAGATTTTTCCTAAGTTTGTACTATGACACGATTTTCAGCAATAGTAGGGATTGTATATGATAGACTATTACTATTCGTTTAGGCGCACGCGAGGACCTTTAAGAGGATCCGACAGAGGACGCTTGAACTTCAAATTGAACCTATTGCCCTTGTTTGACTAGGTGAGTGTTCCATATAGGAATATATAATTGAGTAAGTCTAGGACATGCTCATTTCATGATCGTTAAGTATTTACCATACTCGTGCCTATTTAAGAAATATATATATGCATTGCATATCGACATGAATTGGTTAAATGATTAACCCTATCAAATAATCTTGTAAACTCAATATGTGCTTAGCCTGCTTATTTTATGCTTATTCGGTTAAAGTGCTCTTGTAACTCGTTATGTGACAATTTGAAAAATGAGTTCCGATCCATCGAAGTGCGCAGTGTGTACTTTATCACACTAGCCGTTCGAGTGGTGAAATGTGTGAAATATTTACTAATGAATCTGTGAATCTAAATGTGGTTGCGTCGTTGGGGTGAATCTCCTCGACTCTTACGTGGTAAAAGTGCCAAACGGCCAATGGCGGCCTATTAAAATGACATATGTCTACCAATTAACCGTAATTACCACCATTTACCGTTTACCGTTTACCGTTTATCGTTTACCGTTTACCGTGTTTACTTACCGTTTTCTAATATATGTGGTTACTGATTTCTTGATTATCAAAAATTATATGCTCATATGAAGTTGTCCATCATTGTTAGGCGAGTGTGTACTTTACCTCCCTTGACCTATTCAAATGATGAATTTTACTTTTGTCGAATTACTTTGTTACCTGTGCATGTTGTAAGCTATAAGCTGAACTTGGGCCCCGCCTCGGTTACTGACCTACTCGAGCCAGGACTGGGCTCGGTCGGGTAGGTTGAAACCCTGGACAACCGTTTCGGTATACTCGAGTATTACCACTGGAGGGATAAGGTGATGGCCAGTCAACCGTGGAGATCCGGGAGTTATAAGGTGCAGATGACCGACAAAGTTCCACTGCAACACCGTATCCTTTTGTGTTTGCTTTGCTATTAATAATGTTATTGCTCTCCTAGTTGGCATTCTCGGGTAAGACTCCTCATGAGCATTAACCTCTGAGATGAAGCAATCCTTGTAATGTCCTTCTAGTCGGACGAGCCACTATTTGTTTGACTGAAAATTTATGAAAATATATTTATATGGCCATTCATTCCAAAAGTACTAGTTCTACATGTGTTTTCAAAGTAGCAATTATCCGTGTCATGATTATCACCTCATGGTAACATGCCATTGTGTAATCTAGAATCATGCATACGATATGCATAACTTACTTGACCTATTTGAACTGTTAGAGCGTCTTGGAACCTCACTGGGCTGTGTAGCTCATCCCACGTTGTGGTTTTCTTTTACAGGTTCTGACAACTGAGGAAGACTTGAGATCTACTTGTACTTTAAGCATGTAGTTTGAATTACACAATGAAGCTTTTGTTTCGGGTTGCCGCTTGAAGCTGGAAAAGTGTAACCCTTGAATTTGTATGTGGCTTGTATGAAATTTGTTACTTGGCTTATAAGGATGTATTTGAATTATATGTTTTGTTTCTAGGGTTGTAATCGGGAAGGTATTTTAAGAATCGACGTTGGCTATCTTAAGGCACTGTTATCTCTGAAGTTAATGTGATTCTAGAAACCGGCCTATTTGGAGGGAAACGATGTTGTAATAGATTAGGTTATACTTCGGAAGGACTTTTGCTAGTTGCTTGTGTGAGTCCTGGCGAGAGCTGGGCAGACGGCCCGCCAACCCTCTGGTTCGCCTTAGGGGGAAGTGGGGTCGCCACAAATTCTAGAGAAACTTACTTGATGCTTCACTTGATTAGAATTGTGGATGTATTTGTTTAGAAATTGATTTTGGAAGCTGTACATTTTGGGAATGTAAAGTAATTGGGTAGATTATGATGTAAGACTTGAACGTTTATTGAGGAATTGACCTTCCTTTATCTCTTCAATTTTTTTTAGTATCGATTGGTTATTATTGAGTGGAAATTGAATTAGTATCGAGTCCTAGCGAGAGTCGGGCAGACGTTCCGCCGATACCCTTGGATTCGCCCTTGGGAGAAGTGGGGGTGTCACAAATGCCGACTTCTCTGGCCCTTGAGTACTACCTCCTCCTTTTGGTACGGTTGGGCATTTCGATATTTGATGCTCGGTGCTACCACAAAATAAGCATTTCCCCGCTTTCCTCCAGGCACACTTTCTCTGTATGGTTGGGGTTGCTACAATAACCACAAACAACTTGAGGAGCCATAGCTTGACCACTTGGAGGTGTCCCTTTCGATTGACCTCGTCTATTATGGCCTCTTCTTGATTGAGTCCCTTTTGGTGTGCTAGATATCTCCACTTCTCCCATTCCTTTTTCCTTTTTAGATGGTGGGGCACCCTTAATAGCTTGTCTAGGAGGATAACTAGGGGCGCTCCTTTTCTTGGCATGAAAATCTCTAACTTACAGCCCTGCACTTTCGACCCTCTGTGCTTTCTCTAAAGTTTCAGTAAATGCAGAGATTTGGGCTGACGCCAACCCTTCTTGAATCTCCACATTAAGCCCTTGTACAAAACGTCTTATCCTTTTTCGCTCATTAATCACCAATTCTAGAGCGTATTTAGAAGGTTTAGTTAATTTTCCTTCATATTCAACCACACTAGAAGCTCCCTGCTTCAACTTTATGAATTCGTCCTCTCGTTTCTCTTGGATTAGAGGTGGAAGAAACTTTCATTAAACTCCCTCGTGAAGTTTTTCCAAGTCCAAGGGGTCTGCGCTCTCTCCCATTTTTCCTTATCATGTCCCACCAAGCACGCGCTACACCCTCAAATTGAAAAGTGGCAAAATTCACTCGTCTCTTTTCAGTATAGTCTAGGGTGGCAAATATATTGGTCATTCTCTCTAATCAATTCGCCGTTATCTCAGGGTCAGGTCCTCCAATAAATCTAGGCGAAGCAAATTTCAAAAATCTCTTCAAAGCCCTATCCTCTCCTCTATCATGAGCCCCAAGTTGGTTGTTAGGCCTGGACCTTCTCGCTCTGCTAATCGTTCTAAAACATCCGTCATGCGGTTGATGGCAATGCCACCTAGTCACCCTTTACATGTCCTTATCCTTGGGTCAGACTAGTTGCCGATCTTTGATCGTCCCTGTTGACCTTGGTCCCTAGTTTTTAATGTTTACAAAACAATGGATAATACAAATATCTCTTCAAGAAAAATTTTTAGTTGTGAAGCAAATCAAATTCAAAGATCAAGTGCAATTGAAAGGGACAAAGGCTGCTGAAAGCTATCGGACGCTTGGATCGGGCATCCGATAATCATTGCGTAACTTCGGACGTTGAATATGTCTCCACCGGACGTCTGATAGAAATAAGATGCTTTCTCAAATCTTTTTGTTTGCTATCGGATGCACAAAGAGTTTGCACCGGACGTCCGATAGAATTGAAGAAAATTTCTCAAATTCACTGCCTGCTGTCGGACGCAAAAAACAGGAGTACCGGACGTCCGATACTTCAACAGCTAGTTGACTGTTCAGCTACTTTCTATCCGTTGGAAGCATTAATGAAGCACTTTCTTGGTCTCCTATAAATAAAGCATGGTCAGAATTTTTAAATAACTTTTGCACACTGAAGATACAAAAGATCTAGAGTAGTTTTAGTGAGAAAACATTCTTTAAGGAAGATTTGTAGTCTTAGTGGTGTGAGGTTCATTGTAAACTTTTCATTTGTGAGTGAATACTTCATGAGTGTAACTCTGTGAGAGTTGTCCTGAGGGATAGTAAAACTTCCTAACTTGACCGAGTGGAGTTCGTGGCAAGGAGGAGGTAAACCTTCCTTTGTACACAAGAGTGATTGTAATTCATCAACTTGAAAAATCTTGTTTGATTTAATCTACAAGCTTAGGAGGAGTTGGGTAGTTAATTGGTTTGTAATTCTTTCCTTTTTATTTACTTATTGTTATGTTTGTGATCTTTACATTGTTTATTTCTTTCACTTGGTTGTCTTCGATCCTTACAATTGATATCTGTGAGAACTCACAAAAATTTAATATTTTAAATTCCAATTCGATCTTATTTAAATATTTAATTGCCCATTGTTATTCTTGGTTTTGATGATCACAAAAGTTTGTTTATACAGACCAAGAAAGTGAACACTTTGATCAGGTCTGTTGGAACAAAGAAAGCATATGTTCGTTTATCTCCTGACTACGTTGCTTTGGATGTGGCAAACAAGATTGGAATAATATGAATGAATTTAGTCATTGTTTTGTTTTCGATCAAAGATATTGTCTTTTAAGTATGTCTAGTTTGTCATTCTTGGTACTTTGAAATATTTGTCTAACCTTCCTCAAATACAAGTGTTTTTTTGTCTATCCAAGAATCAGGTTCAAATATGTCATGAAATGTAAAACAACCAAAATGAGAAGCAAAAACAGGACAATCAGGTCGGACGGCCGAAAGGAAACTGTCGGACGTCCGAAAAGATAAAGAACATCAGGAAGGAAGCACCGTCGGACGCTCACATGGAAGCATCGGACGTCCGGAAGGATCGGACGCTTGCCATCGGACGTTAATCAACCGCATCGGACGTCCGAAAAATTCCAAGATAACTTGCTAGCTCTCGGCCCAAGGTCGGACGCTGTGCTGTCGGACGACAAAGAACTTATCGGACGTCCGAACCTCAACTTGGCTATCATCGGACGATTGGTTCGGACGATGATTCGATCGTCGGACGTCCGACAGCCCCAACGGCTAGTTGACTCTTCAGCTGCCTTCTATCCGTTGGAAGCATTGATGAAGCCCATTTCTGGATCCCTTTAAAATCAAACTGGTCTGAACGAAGTAGGGACTTTTGCTCACTTTGTTTACAAGTTCTCAAGGGATATTTTAGCTAGAAAATAGTCTCCAAAGCAGATTTGTATTAAAGTGGTGTGAATTTCTGTTGAGCATTTCTTTTGCGGTTGAAAGGATCTTTAGTGTAGCTTTGTTGAGGGTTTTCTGAGTGATTGTAAAACTTCCTAGCTTGACTAAGTGAGGCTTAGGGCAAGGAGGAAGAGCTCCCTCCATTGTACATCTAGTTGATCTTCGTTCATCAAAGAGAAGTTGCTCTTCCTAGTGTTTGGTCTTCAAGTTTGGGTAAAGCTTGGTAGACACTTGGTTTGTTTCTCTATTTTATATTTCTGTTTAATAAAATCTTCATTGCTTATCTATACTTGCTTCTCTGATTAATATTGCTATTGTCTTCTAATCTACTTGGTTGATCATTACTAAAAAGGAAGGTAAATTTTCATTAAAGAAAAAGTGCATAAACTTGGTTAAGTTTTTAATCAACCAATTCACCCCCCCCTCTTGGTTGTCTGTGGGACTTACACCCATTTACTCTGATTATTATTTTCTAACCTCTTTAGACCTAAATACATGGAACTATGGTTTCATTATATTTTTAAAGTGACTTGGTTCAAAAATTAATTTTTGGAAGCTCTTTAGTGAAAATAGTGAAAAAGTGTTTGGAAATTTTAACCGATTGAGAGTACAATAAATTTGAAAAATTGGAGACTTACACAATGGTCCTAAAATAGGTAATTTTATGTTTAAGTAATCAAGTGATAGTTATTAGTACTATCGTTATAAGAAATTCTTGGAGGTTTCGCTTTATCGCGCTTAATTTGGAAATACGCGTTTTCACACGCGCGATTTAGTTGAGGGACTTTAGACCCTTATTTTGGGACAATTAAGAGTAAATAATTTTTATATAAATATAAGTGCATTAGAGGTTTAGCGCATTAGTGAAATAAACTCGAGAGAAATCAAGCACAAAACGTGCGCTTGCGCACGCGAAAGAGGGTTGACTTTTGGACAAGTTGTAGCCACATATTGAAGCTTCCTCAAGAAGCCTTATTTGGACCCAAACACTCTCTCTCCTCTCCAAGACAGCCGGCCACCATCCCAAAGAAGAACAACTCAAGTTCTTCAATTTTATTCACCTAAACTTACTCCAAATCTTCACCATTTCACCTCAAATTTCAACCACCCTTAGCTTATTACTTGAAGATCATATTAAGCTACAAAATGGGGGAGTCATCTTGTTTCGGTCATAACTTTTTATTTCGATGTCAAAATTGAGTATTGTTTGTAGCATTGGAAACTAGACATTTCCATCTTTCTATTGGTATAAAATGCACATCCTGGTTCCACTTGTGTGAGCCAAACCATTTATTTGAAGTTTGCTGTCCTGTTTCATTGGTTCACTACAGGGCAGAACACAAACTACAACTTGATGCTCAAATGTGAGCTGGTTGCGGATGGATTTTGAAAATGTTTTCTTCTGAGAAATTGTAGATTAATGAAATTGTTTTCCAACGCCACCAACCATGTCCAATTCCAAGTTAAATTGAGTGATTTGTGGCCGTATTCTAAAACTAACTTGTTGAAGGAAAACTCTCCTTTTGGACAAAATTGTTACTAAACTCGATTGAGACTTGTTAATTCGAGATTCTTGGTGTTAATCAAACGTTAATAAAACTCTCCTATTAGACATTGTCTATGCAAATGGACCATGTTTGAGGTACTTTGTAAGCCAAACGTTTTGAAAACGAAAAACGAAACTCGCAAGGCAGATTTACCTTGGAAATTTTGGAATTTTGGTGATTTGGTTAACCAACTTTCCGTCCATATTTATCCATGAAATTTGGCAGAGAAATGCTCCTTATATGGTAGTATTATACTGCTAATTTTGGTGTCATTTCAAGTCCGTTTCACTGCTCAACTAAAGTTCCAAAGTTCATGACTTGATTTTGAAAAACCCTTGTTTAACAAGGAAATTTGGGTAACTTTGAGCTACCATATCTTGGTGCTCAAAACTTCAATTCTCGTTCTGCTTGTTCCATTTTAAACTTAAATTGCAACTCTAGTTGAGTTTCAAATTTGAGAGACTAGTTCCAATTCTGTGAATTTTGCCGAATTTTCCAATTTGGCGAAAAACCAACCCTGAAACTGCCTCGATAGTCTAGAACCGAAACTTTGACCCAAATTTTGAATACCATCTGTTTGGAATCATGGAAAATAGTCTTCTAAGAACTTTTAGTACTTTGAAATATGTTTCCAATGGCACCAAGTTTTCCAATTTTGGACTTGTAGGGAGTGAAATATGATTTTGGAAAGTGAATGCACCAAATCTGAAAAATTCATAACTTAGAGGAAATAGAGTTTTTCCAAATGCTCTCTTTTCCTTTGATATCACTTGATCGTTTTACACTCGATTTCAAAAATGAAAATTAGATTTCGCTTGTGTTATAAAACCCCACTTTTGAGCCTCGATTTATGAATAATTAAGGCTCATTTTCATGAAATTTTCTGAGGTCGCACAAATGTGCAATCTTTCTTAATAATTGGAGTTTATAAGTGATTGTTCATTATTAATTGCTCAGGCACACAAGAGGACCTTCAAGAGAATCCCCCAGTAAACGCCTAAAGCTCCGAGTGACATTTCTTCCTTATTACTTATATTGGTGAGTGTCAAGTGTATGAATACTTGATACATGCTTATTGTTACAATTGTTTGGAGATTTTGAAAATAACAGCGAGTGTGTACTGTAACGCACTCGTTCTTATTTGAAATGAATGACTAATGATTAAAATGAAACGAATTAATTATGAATGACTTAATTGAATGAAATGAGATGATTGAATGTTTGAATGAAATGAAATGGTATGCTATGGTTGCATACGTCATTAGAGTGATTCTCCTCGACTGTCAAATGTACATGGGGGACGCCCAAACTCATAGGCCGACCTTGGACTCGACCCGGCATGGGCTTGGTCGGGAACCTTGGCAAGTCATGAGATAATTAAGCTCGACCTAATGAGAGGTCTTGCTTGGCATACTCGTGGAGTATCGCCTTATAAATGTCTTGCGGGCCCGAGAGGTGTACGGTGGACGGAGTGAAGTAAGTGGTGATCTACGGAATGGAAATACCGAACCGGTTGATGGAATGTCATCGCGGGAAGGTATCCGAATGACATCGGCAGAGCAAAGGGAACTTAGTTCCTGAGAGCTGCTATATCCTTGAATTGTTCCTGTTTACTTTTCCCACTCGAATTGTTAATAATTGCAATATTATTGCTCTACTTGTTAAATTGGGATTGTTACTTGAACAATGTACTTGCATGTGTGTTCTTGGCTTCACAAGTGTTTTGCTTACCCTGTAGATTTGTTTTCCTTAATAGGATTTGGGCTTGGAATAAGATTCGGAGGAAATTCCCTTTGTGTACTCTTGTAATAGGGTTCCAAATCTTTTGACTAGACTTTTGACTATTGTATATTTTGGGTTGTATTATGGAAACCCGATGTAAGGATTGAGTGATTGTTATATATCGTTAAATTTGAACGCTTCCGCACTAATTGTATTTATATTATTTGGTTGTTGACTTCTAGCACCGCTATAAGCTTGCACAGAAATTGATTGAGTCCTGGCGAGATCTGGGCAGGCGTTTCGCAGATACCCTTTGGTTCACCTTAGCGAGAAGTGGTGGCTTCACAGTATCAGAGCTTGGTCTCCTAAAGATTAAGCTCAATCGGCTTAGAAGTAAAAATGACAACCAACAATGTCACATTTTTTGAAGGACATTCTGTCATTAGACCACCTATGTTTAATGGGTCAAATTATGTGAGTTGGAAAGAAAGAATGATTATTTTTTTGCAATCTATTGATATTGAATTGTGGTTTATTATTAGTGAAGGTCCATATTATGCCTCTCTTATAGATGAAAATACTCATAGATCTAAACCAAAAATAAGAAATGAACTGACTGCTGTGGATAGAACTCATCTCACCTTAAATGCAAAAACCATGAATGTGTTATATTGTGCTTTAGATTCAAATAAATCTATTAGAGTCAAAAGCTGCAAGTCAGCCAAGGAAATTTGGGATAAATTGAGAGAAATTCATGAAAGTAGTGAGAATGTTAGAGAACAAAAGAAGTCCATTCTAGTTACAAAATATGAATCTTTCAAGATGGAACCTCATGAAAACATTGATAAGATGTATTATAGATTCAATAACCTCATTAAAGAGTTGGAGGTGCTGGAAAAGAAATACTCTTTAGGTGAGAAAAACAGAAAAACTCTGAATGCCTTATCCAAGGATTGTGAGAGTAAAGTGACTGCCATTGAAGAAGCTAAAAATCTAAATTCCTTGCCTATTGAATGTCTTATTAATTCCCTAACCTCTTATGAGTTGAAACTTAAGTCCAAAATACAAGAGGAAGAGGATGCGAAAGTAAGAAGGAGCATTGCTCTAAAGGCATCTCAAGATGAAGATGATTCTACCTCTCTAGATGAAGAAGATGCGGAAGCAGATTATAGTAATCTAGCTCTCATCTCAAAAAGTTTCATAAGAATTCTCAACAAACGAAGGTTCAGAAAAGGAGGAAACAGCAACTCATTCCCAAATCAGTTCAGCAATGCAAGAAACAAAGAGAAGCAAGAGTTCAATAAAATGCAAACTGATAAATGCTTTGAATGCGACCAATCTAGACACTACGTGAGTGAGTGTCCAATGAAGAAGAAAAAAGTTGAAAGAAAACGAAGATTCAACAACTTTCAATTCACATGAAATAAGTGCAACTCCGATGGTGAAATTGAAAAGGAAGAAGAATCTGCTCAATTGGCTTTCATAGCCATTGGAGATGATGAGGTAACAACTTGTAATTCTCAATTTGATAGTGATGATGAAACTGATGATGATCTTGAATCTTTCATTAAAAAATTGCATGATAGTTTGAAAGAATCTTATGTTAGAAACAAGGATTTGAAACACAAAATTAGTTTTCTTCTTCAAGACAATATACGTCTTTTTCAAGAAAACAAAAAACTAAAAATTGAAAATGATTTCTTGAAAAAGAGTGAAATTGATTTACAAAATAAACTTGATAGAAAAATAAGATTTTGTGAAATGTTCAAGGAAGAACAAGGTGATCTGAAAAGAAGAATGGATAACTTAAATGAGTTACTCCAATATAAGAAACAAACCCGCTTTCAAGAAAATGGAACAAAATCTTATTTTGGCACTTATGAGAAGAAGATAAATTCTGGTGCAAATGAATTTGCTATTTATAAGAGAAGACAAGTAAGATTTATTAAACCTGTTCATTTAAATAACTCTTTGGTTATGTGTAATTTTTGTTGTCAAAAAGGTCACATGAAAAGTGATTGCTATGTGAGAAAAAATATGAGAAGAGGCATGAAATGCACGTGGATAGTCAGACACGATGTGGTGGCCCCACATCTCCCTAAGGCGAACCAGAGAGTTGGCGGGTCGCCTGCCTAACTCTCACCAGGACTCACGCAAGCAAACCGACTAATTTTTCACGTATATCTTAAACCAAAACACAACTCATCACCCGAACAAGCCAAACCTTTACAACCAGAATACTAAAAACACATTAACTTCAGAGATAACATTGACATTGGACATCTGCATGTTCACCCTTAGTACATCTCCAACTAGCTTAACACATAACTACACTTATACAATACAAACCACAAAGTGAAATCCGAAAATTACAAATTCATTCCTACAGGCCAAAGTTTAGGGTTTGCACTTTTCCAGCTTCAAGTGGCAACCCAAAACAAAAGATACATAGACCGATTCGAAACAATATTTACAAAAGCCAAAAGCAGATTTCAAATCTCTCGAACGCCAAAACCTGTTAAGGAAAACAAATATCATGTGGTGAGCTAAAGCTCAGTGGTGCCCCAAAACATGCAATCATATAACACAAATAGTAAATAATCTTCAAGCTTAAATTCAGCAAGTAGAAAAGCATATAACAGCACATGGTAGGATACAGGGGCTCTCAGGAGCCATTTTCCACTAGCTTGATCAAAATTAACCGCCGTTGACCCTCCATCAACTTTCTCTATCTAAAGTCCATGTAGATTCATTTTATTTTTCTTAACTCCGACCACCAATCTTACCCCTGTCCCGGGCCTGCACGCCAAGCACGAAAGTGGTAATACTCGAGTATACCTTAGACTGGTCGAGAGATTCACCCAACGACTTTACGTCCAACACTTATAGATTGGTCGAGGGATTCACCCAATGACTTTAAGTCCAACACTTAGAGACTGGTCGAGGGATTCACCCAACGACTTTACGTCCAACACTTATAGCAAGCGCAAGCAGAATATTCACGAAAAACACTTCAAGCAAGTCGCCACTCGAAAGGATAGTGTGATAAAGTACACACTGCTCACTTCGATGGACCAGCAATCATTTTCCAATTATCGCATATCGAGTCACGAAAACATTTTAACCAAATAAGCATAGAACAAGCAGGGACACTCACCAAAAGTGAAGCTCACAAGTCAAGCTGGGAATCGAAGTCCACGTCCTCGTTAAACCCTAGAAATCCAAGTTTTAAAAACTATAAGTTTTACTATACAAACCCTTGGTTTATATATAAAAGATTATCTGGTATAAAACTAGTTTATTTTCTCGGAATAAATTAATAATTCTCTTAGAATTAAAACTAGTAAAAGTGATAAAATATTTCGTATGGTTTCTTTAAAAATATTTCCTTTCTAGAGGGGCAAACTAGAACCAAATTAATTCAAACAAGTTTTCTTGCCGAACAAGTTTTCATATGCCTTTTGTGAGAACCCGTAAAAACCCTAATCTTTTTCGAGGGTTTTATTTCCTTTAATAGCATGTTTTCTGCATTTCCTGGCTTAGGAAATTTTCCTGAGGAATTTTTTATGAGTAATTATAGTTTTTAGGTGATTTTTCTAGTATTGGAGAGTTTTTGAAAAATTAAGAGTATATAATGGACGTGGGACCCACTAGTGCGAAAAGTTCGGAAAAATTCGGCCAATAAGGTTAAGTTTCGGATACTGTGTAAATTTATCGGGTGTTAAGAGATAAGTAGAGAGTGAAATTTGATTGATGTGAGAGGAAAAGAAAGGGATAGGAATGCATTTAAGAGGTGACAAGTGTCACCATCTCATTGGACATGACTTATGATTTACTATTCATGCTTTTTGACTTTTGACCAAATTGAGTAAATATCTCCAAAATTCACTAAAAATTCCCCCTCCATAGCCGGCCCTCTCTCTCTAACAAAGAAGGAAAAACCTCTTCAATCTTCAAGCTTTCCACTAGCTCAAATCATCCAAACCAATTGCCTAAACTAGTTTCTACTCCATACAACCTTTCCATTTGGTGTTAGTGGTGAGTTTGGTGAAGTTTTTGGAAGAGCTAAGGTGGTCTACAACTGCTCTTCTCTTGTATACTAGGTAAGTGATGATTGAACATCCTCCTACACCTAATGATGTTTAATTCGTGCTTAGTGGTGGCTAAAGTGATGGAATGTGTGATTTATTTCTTGATTTGAAATGAATTGGTGAAGTTTTTATTTTTTTGAGGAATTTTCTGGTTTAATGTGATCATGGTGTTGTGGTTGTTTATGATGGTTGATAATGAGGGGTTATGACTCTAGTGGATGTAAATGATTGATAATTGCAACCAATTTTGGGTTTGGATTGAAATGAGAAAAGTTAGGGTTTCATAACCCCCTTTTCTGTCCGGTTTTGGATCATATGGTTAGAGGCCGAATTGGTCTTTTCTTAAAACATGAAAGTTGTAGGTATTGATGTGTTTGAGTGCCTGTAAAATTGCAGGTCATTTGGAGTAGTGTAGAGTGAGATATGTCGATTTTACTGTTGCTGTTCTGGGTTGATCAGAATGTGAAAACTGCACTTGTAATTGACTGTTTTGGCTGGAATTACTTTGGATTTGGTTGTTGAGGTCTTCTGATGAAATGTAGCTGGATGTCCTAGCTATCATATGCCTTTGGAATTTCTGCATTTGGACCTGTATAGACTGAGTTGGACTAATTACAGCATAGTGTGATTTGTGAACCTGTAATTACGGTTCTGGTTTGGTATTCTACATTTTTGACCTAGTTGTACTAGGATTTGGACTGAGTGGCCTTCTACATTGTTGTAGCCCTGTCTTTTAGCTTCGAGATGGTGGGTCTTACACCCTCATCCGATAAGCGTAGCGCATTTTGTGCCATTACCGCATTAGGAGGCCAAAACTGTTTTTATTGTTGGGTCAAATGAGTTACATTTCCTGATTTTCTGGTTTGCTATAATGCTTGTATATGTTTGTAAAACCCTATTGGGGTTGTGATTGGCATTGCTTTATGAGTCTTTGTCGAGTCTCATTGTACTTGCTTACGTGTTCTAGGGCGTGACGGTGGTTCACGACATTCTCCTGACGGAAGTGCATGAAATAGCACTTAATTGATTGGTGAGTATACTACTCACTTAATTGTTACAATGTGGCTTTGTTATATGTGAATTTGATGCCTTGAAGGCTTGTTTGGCTATTGGAAATGATTAGGGTGAGGGTGTACTTGACCGCCCTCACCCCTTGTGATAACATTCATGACTGTTTACCGTTTACTGAAATTACTGCAATTGATATATGAGAAATTGAATTCCTTCCATGAAAAACTGATTTGGTGTCGTTTGGACGAATATCCAACGGCCTTACTGTATTACTGAGCTCAACCTCGTTGGTAGTCACTTGAATATAGCCAGCGAGGGCTTGGTCGTGAAAATTGACTAGCCACGGGGACTGAAATGGGAATCTTGTGGTAATGAGACCCTTGGTTCCGGTGTACTCGAGTATCACCTAAAGTTACTGCTTGGAGTGCGGGCCCGGTTGGGGGTATGTAGGGTGGAGGGAATGGAAGTGAAGTGAGGTCTACGGTTTGGTACTTTTAACATTGACGGAGGGTCAATGGGTTTGGATCAAGAATGTAAGCGTGGAAATGGGCTCTTGAGAGCCATCCGTATCCTTTTACCGATTGGTTTTGCTTCTTATTTGTATACTTGAAATGAACGGTTATGCTTAAGTGATCTTGTTAATTATGTGATAGATGCTCACTGAGCTTTAGCTCACTCCGTTCCATTTGTTTTCCTTACAGGAAAATGATCATTTTGGAAGATCATACTTGTTGGTTGCCAAATTGAGCCATGTATATGTCTATTTTGAATAGCTCTTTGCATGAAACCCTAATGTGTATTGGGTTCATCTTTTGATTGGCAAACCGAACATTGTATAACCATGATGACTAGTTTTGGCATGCCAATTTGGTTGTAAATACTGAATTTCAATGTATGTATATGTTGGATTGATGTATGGTTGAACTCCGGATTCTGATGTGTCCGGCATTGTTCATCATCGGCGCGTTTTTCATTTTTATTTATTTTGTGATTTGGACTTGGTTGCGCGTGTGGGTATGTTCTGGACCGTATTAGATCGACGTAAACTGATCAGTTAGTCCTGGCGAGAGCTGGGCAGGCAGTCCGCTAACCCCTTTGGTTCGCCTTAGGGGAAGGTGGGGCTGTTACACCTTTCATTTAAAATTATTAAAATCTAGTGTTTTTAACAATTTTCTTCTAAAACAACTAGCCAGGGAAAATTTTACGAAAAACTTAAAGTTTGGAAGTTAATGCAATTATTTCTTAAAGGTAATAAAGCTAGTTTAAGCAAAGAAAAGAATTAACCAGTTAGCAAGGTTTTAATGGTCCCGACACTCGAATTTTAGCATTATCGTACTATACTCAATTTCTATAGCTCGATACTAGGACAAAACATTTCAATAAGGCTAGGTTATCAAAGTACTCGGTTTCAAAGAACCAAAACGGACTTCACGATTCCAATTTACTTATATATTATATTCCAAATTGCCAATATAGCAAAATCACAATTCAAACATCACTATTGCTAGGGCTTCATCAATCATTAGCCCCAAGTCTCAACAGATTCAATTCTAATCAAAATTAAACAAAGGAAGTCCAAGATATCAAAACAATTCCAAATCACAGTTCGTGGCCTTCCAAGTACATTTCGGCCAAATAACTTAAGCAATTCCATCAAGAATTTAACTCTTGCAAAAATTACTCAAATGGCCAAGAGCTTCATCAATCATTAGCTCTTGACGACAAACAATCATTCCTTCCAACAATCAACCAGAAATTTAACTCAAAACATCAAAGAAAGTCACGGCTAGCTTACTCATAAGCAACTCTAGAAATTCAGATTTTTCCCTTGTTTCGACAACCAAGAAAAATTCCAGCAATGTCAAGCCAAGATGTCCATCAAGACTCCATCTTTTACTTGCTTGAAACATTAAACACATAGCTCATAATCTGTCCACACAATTCCAGAAAATAATTTCCAAGGTAAATGTATAAGTTATAAATGATCATTTATTATTCTTTTATTTAAACCTATTAAAATCAAGTTTGACCTTAATATATAAATTTAACATTCTTAATATTCATTTATCCTTTTATTTTCGAAACTTATTGACTTTATTATTTTTAAACCATGAAATACCTATCTTCAAGTTTATAAACTTGTATAATGTTTAAACTAATATACTTTCTCAATCCAGTATTAATTATGGCTTATAGATACTCCATTTTCCCTTTTCAGACTAACTAAGCTCTAGGTTGTTTGTAAATTAAATTTTTATTCCACAACTCTAACCTCTCAAGTTTTATAGTCCCTAAAATATTCATGAAAACAAAATCAACTGATTAAAAGGTAATTTATATATATAATTATCATAAGTTTTCCTCTCAAATGCCTTAGTTTAATTCTATTCGTAGAATTAGATGTAGTCATTAAGTCTCAAGGCAACCATAACTATTATTTATGTGAGCTTACAAAGTTGGAAATTAAAAGAATTGCTGCTCAAAATATTGAAGGTACACACAGTCCAGCGTATACCAAAGCAATTAGCATCTAGTTTCAACGAATAATTCAACCAAAAGCCACAACTAATTCTGTCATCAGCTAACTACCACATTCGGCAATAAAACAGTTTACCACACGGTAATTTCTTCACAAATTCCTTCAACTTCAACTCCAACTCAACATGCAAAATATAATTAGCAAATTTCAGAGTACCATCAGCTGGAATATAAAGTTTTCAGCCAAGGAAAAATTGAAAAAACAATGCTGGTCCAGGTGCTAATTCCCCTCCCTCGGCCATGTTTTCAAATTTCTCATAGCAATCAGTCTAATACAAATGTTCCTCGAACAATCTCTTCAATTTATGCTCAATTCTTTCATGCATGTTCAGACCAAGCTCTTATACATCATATATTACAGTTTAACATAAATAATCAACACCCAAAAATCATGAAAACAGCTAGGAATCTGTTTATTTTCTCTCTCGGATAGCCTGGAAAATTTTGCAGCAGAAAACTTCCCTCGGTTTCAATCCAAAATCCAACCTTTCCCCAAGTTTTCTTCAACTAACTTCACTTAACACATAAAGCTAACATATTACATTCATTACCCAACATAAATTTCCATTTTACTGGAATCACAAGCTGCAAGACAAACATGCAAGCTCTCGGTTCCTCATCTTTGGTCCAGCTCCCATATTTTCTTCCTTATCAAAATTCCCTTCAGCCAAATCTTATTATTCATGGCTAAAAACTAACATGCAGCCCGTAATTTTCAGCTACATTCAAAAATAAAAGGATGGTTACTTGATTCTCACCTTTTCCGTTAAATTTCACTAGAGACAGTTTGCTCTTAACTTCGGTTCCTCCTAGACTTGCAGCAGCTTTCACCCTTCCTCTCGGCTGTAACTAATCAGTGATGAACTACCAAAGCTTCCCTTCCTAACCTTCACCTTAGCTCTCAGATTTGGTCGGCTAAAGAATGTAGAAATGGGGAGTCATCCGGCCGCTCCTTCCCTCTCACTCTTTCGCAAAGATTCAAAGCTAAAGATGAAAGAAGTTTCGGTGGCTCTTGTTTTCTTTCTATTATTCCTCTCAGCCGTTAATAACAAGGTGGTAGCTCACAAAGCTTCTTCAGTTGGTGGGTTGATGATTCCTAAGCTCTCCACTCAAGCCATAGCCTACTGGTCGCATGGTGGATTTGCTAACATCCTATGGTCATTTCAGTCTTTTGGTTGTAGTTTAATTGCTTTCCAAGGCCTGAAATTCTATGATCTCATGCATGAACTCCCAACTTTTGTTATATATATATACACCACTCCAAGATTTCACCTCCAGATGAAATTCGATAGCCTACTAGTGTACTAGTCTCGCAAAAATTAAATTATCAAGTTTCCACGTCCAAAGTGTAATTATAAGGGGTTTTGACCTAAGTCGTTTTCATCTTAGTTCTAGGTTCCCGTTGACGCTCAACGTTATTAACACTTAAAATTTAGCTATCGAAATTCAAAGAATTAACATCAAAGAAATAAAATAACCTACCTCAGGAAATATTAACTTAACTTAGCAAAATTCAAATAATTTAATATTTGCACAATTAACTTTTTTGTAACTTTAAAAATTATTGTCACATACTTATTTAAGAACCAACTATAGTAACGGTTATTAAGAGTCTAAAATGCAAATGCAATATGTATATATATATAATTTTTTCAAGGTTCTCACACATGATACTAACTCTAACAAGTAGGAGATATTGGTGAAATTGGTGAAATTCTTGTTCATATAACATTTTTTGGTAATTTTCTTTTGATGTTTCTGATGCCTTGAATTGAGTTTACCTTGATGTTTTTGAATATTATTGAATTTGTATGATATCAAAAAGGGGGAGAAATGGATGCTATATGTAAGGGGGAGTTATTCTGAGATTATAAATTTGGATGCAATAAGTGAGAGGGAGCTTTTGCTCATATGCTCAATCTTTTTCTTTCCTCCATCCAATATTTTGTCATCATCAAAAAGGGGGAGAATGTTGACCTTGGTCCCTAGTTATTGATATTTACAAAACAATGGATAATACTAATATCTCTTCAAGAAATATTTTCAGTTATGTAGCAAATCAGATTCAAAGATAAAGTGCAATTGAAAGGGACAAAGACTGCTGAAAGATGTCGGACGCTTGGATCGGACGTCCAATAATCATTGCGTAACTTCGGACGCTAAATATGTCTCCATTGGACGTCCGATAGAAACAAGATGATTTCTCAAATCTCTTTGTTTGCTGTCAGACGCACAAAGAGCTTGCACCGGACGTCCGATAGAATTGAAGAAAGTTTCTCAAACTCATTGCCTGCTATCGGACGCAAAAAACAGGAATACCAAACGTCTGATGCTCCAATGGCTAGTTGACTGTTCAGCTACTTTCTATTCGTTGGAAGCATTAATGAAGCACTTTCTTGATCTCCTATAAATAGAGCATGGTCAGAATCTTTAAATAACTTTTGCACACTGAAGATACAAAAGATCTAGAATAGTTTTAGTGAGAAAACACTCTCCAGGGAAGATTTGTAGCCTTAGTGATATGAGGTTCATTGTAAGCTTTTCATTTGTGAGTGAATGCTTCATGAGTGTAGCTCTATGAGGGTTGTCCTGAGGGATAGTAAAACTTCCTAACTTGACCAAGTGGAGTTTGGGGCAAGGAGGAGGTGAACTTTCCTTTGTACACAAGAGTGATTGTAATTCATCAATTTGAAGAAGCTTATTTGATTTAATCTACAAACTGAGGAGGAGCTGGGTAGTTAATTGGTTTGCAATTCTTTCCCTTTTATTTACTTATTATTACATTTGTGATCTTCACATTGTTTATCTCTTTCACTTGGTTGTCTTCGATCCTTACAGTCCCCTAGAGGTTGGGTTTTGCCTAGCCCCACGCCCCTGACCTCTACCTCTCTTTCGTCCATCCATGATCTTAGATATGCCTAGATGCAAGAAATAAAATAATTATGCGCGAAAACACTTAATTAAAAGCCAATATGGAAAATATTAGAAATAACATTAACCAGCATATATTAACAATTCAAAATTCATAAAATTAGCAAGTCATGGGGCATTTACAGAAATATAGCACTCATGTGTCACAAAAGTACAATTAGTCATGCAATAAATGCCAAGAGCTTTACAAGCATCACCCTAGCTAATTCTAGTCACAAAAGTCAAAAGAGTCAACATCCTAGTCTAGTTCGCATTCGAACCACTAGCCTGAACATTCTCCTCTGGATCCTCCTCGAAAGGTTCCTCCTCAAGAGTGCCCTCACGAACCGGGCTATCGACAGCCTCTATCACCTACTCTATCAACATGGTCATGTTGGCAAAAATCCCGGTGGCCCAATTTCGGACCTCCCCGACTACCCTAGCCAATCGAGTCCTAGTTCTCTGAAGCTCAACACTAGCAGCCCCAGCTCTAATCTTCTCCTCTAACATTGTTCCCTCGAACTCAATAATCCTAGTCCCTGAGCGTCCACCATAGCGCTCAGCTCCTCGACTTCCTGCAGTAAGGCTCTGTTGGTATTTTCCAACTACCGACACTCATCGTCAAGGGACAACACAAACTCATTAGGGTAAGTGTACGTCGTCCTACAGGGACAACGAGGAATCCTCAAAGAAGGCGAGTATCGGATACGAGGTTCTCCTCCATGCACTCTATATCGAATAGACCTAAGAAGCACCACATGTCCATTAGCATGCCTATTACCTTTAGCAGCGTGACCTCTGGTACCATTCTCCATCTCTACACAATAACCACAAATTCTAGGTTAGAAACTTAAAGTCACTAATTCGCTCAAATATCATTTAAAGTATAACTAAGTCATTAAATCCCTATTCTCAAGAGTAAAGTCTCTAATACCCATTCCAAATAGATCTTTAAACCTAGTCTCTGATTTTCATTCCTACGAGCAGTCACTTAGCTTTGAAACCAGTCCCACAGTCCGGCATCTTAAACTTTTAGCCTAAGATACACTATAAAGATCTAAAATTTAAGCTCTGATACCAACTGTGACACTCCCAATTCTCCCTAAAGCGAATCAAAGGGTATCGGCGGGACGCCTGCCCAACTCTCGCCAGGACGCCTACCCAACTCTCGTCAGGACTCGATACAAATTCGATTCAAAGTTAAGGGTAACTTGTGACGGCCCCACTTCTCCCTAAGGCGAACCAAAGGGTATCCACGGGACACCTGCCCAACTCTCATCAGGACTCACTACAACCCACAATTCAAAAGCTCGAAATACTTCAATAATACTTCAAATAACTTCAATACATAATAAAAATACTCCAAAATATCTCACACTTACAATTAATCAGCTCTCAAACTTAATACAACCCAAAAGAATATTTACTACAGCCATCAGCTGTAATACAACTTAAAGTTTTCAAAAGAAAACAATCTAGTACTACTCACGAGCACTCTTGGTCTCGAACCTTGTTAAGGAAAATAAAATCGTGGAATGAACTACATAGCCCAGTGAGGTTCCAAGATACTCTAGCAGTTCTAATAAATCAAGTAATTGAGCAGACCACATATATGGTTTAGAGTTGCACGTTGATATATGAACATGAGACAATTATCATTCTACGAGTAATTTGAGCATATCACAGGTATAGCACACTTGAATGAAATGGTTATCATTATGCAAAATAAACACACATTGAAGGATATGGTGTTCCAGTGGAACCATTTCAGTCATCTGCACCTTATGACTTCCGGATCCCCTCGGTTTGTCTGGCCATCACCTTATCCCTCTAGTGGTAATACTCGAGTATACCGAAACGGTGGCTTAGGGTTCCAACCTACCCGATCGAGCCCAGTCCTGGCTCGAGTAGGTTAGTAACCAAGGGCAGGGTCCAAGTTCAACTTAGAGCTTACAACATGCACAAGTAATCAAGTAAATCGACGAATGGTAAAATTTTATCATTTGAATAGGTCGAGTGAGATAAAGTACACACTTGCCTTAAAATGGTGGATAATTTCATATGAACATATAATTTACGGTAAGCAAGTAATTCAAGTAGTCAAATAAGTAGGTAACCAATTAGGTTGGTAAACGGTAAGTAATTATGGTTAACGGTTAATGGTTAACGGTTAATTGGGAGACATGTTTCATGTCAAGTAATTCAAGTAGTCACGTAAATATGCTTTTCAAGCATTCCATGTCGAGTAATTCAAATAGTCATGTAAATATGCTCTTCAAGCATTTCATGTCGAGTAATTCAAGTAGTCATGTAAATATGTTTTTCAAGTATTTCATGTCGAGTAATTCAAGTAGTCATGTAAATATACTTTTCAAGTATTTCATGTCGAGTAATTCAAGTATACCTTACTTAAATATGCATGAGTGGAGTAAATACTTAACATGTAGCCCTTAACACTTAATGATCATAGAATAAGCATGTCATAGACTTATTCAAATTACGTACTCCTATATGGAACACTCACCTAGTCAAAACAAGTGAGTAAGCGTCCAAACAAGTGTTTAGGCATCTGCTTCGAGTCCCTCTTGAAGGTCCCCTTGAGCGTCTGAGCAAATAACCATCAATTATTATATAATATCACTTAGAACCCCTACTTATTAAAGAAAGTTGTACTAGTGTACAATCTAAGGAGAATTCATGAATTGAGCCTTAATTATTTATAATCGAGGCTCGGAAGTGGGTTTCAAAAACACAAGAGAAATCTAATTTTCACCTTTGAAATTAAGTGTAAAACGTTCTAGCAATATCGGAGGAAAATGGAGAGTTTGAAACCCTCAATTTCCTTTAAGTTCAAAAATTTCAGATTCGGCAAGCAAATTTTGAAAAATCAGATCTTACTCTCTATGTGTCCAAAATTGGAAAACTTGGTACCGTTGGAAACTACTTCCAAAGTACTAAAAGTTTCTAGAAGACACTTTTCTATGATTCTAAATGAAAGGTATTCAAAATTTGTCTCAAAATTGCTGTTTGGCTTGCGAGACAGTTTCGGGGTTAGTTTTCGGCAAAGTTTGGAAATTCAGCAAAATTCACACAATGTGAACCAGCTTCTGAAATTTGGAACTCAATTAGAGTTGTAAACAAAGTTTAAAAAATAACAAGAAGAACAAGAATTGGAGTTTTGAGCACCAAGATATAGTAGGTCAAAGTTGCTGAAAAATCGAAACTTTTAGGCAATTTCCAGTTTCAAATTACAAACTTTGGGACTTTGGTTAAGTATTGAAACGGATTCAGAATATCACCAAATTTGGTAGTATTATATTACCATATAAGGGATATTCCTCTGTCGAATTTCATGGAAAAATACGTACGGGAAGTTAGTTAACAAAATCACGAAAATTTCTAAATTTTCAAGGCAAAACTGCCTTGTGCTACCATTTCCCTTTTCTAAATCATTTGGCTAATGAAATATTTTCAAACATGATTCATTTGTGTAGACAATGTCTAAGTAAGATTCAAGATACATTTTCTTAGGTGATTAACACCAAGAATTTTGAAATAACAAGTCCCAAATCAAGATTGGTTACAAATCTGTCCAAAATGAGGGTTTTCAACCACTAAGTCAGTTTCGAAATATGACCACAACTCACTCAATTCAATTCGGAATTGAGCGTGGATAGTGGCATTAAAAACTAGGTTCATAAAGCTACACCTTTTCAGAAGAAATCATTTTCAAACTGTGACAGCCCTATCTCTCCCTAGGGCGAACCCAAGGGTATCAGCGGACTGCTTGCCCAACTCTCGCCGGGGCTCAGTTGATCAAAGTACTAATAACTCAAATGAAGCGGATGAGATATCTTCCATTCACGGGAGTGTAACCCCAATTAAACATAAACACTACACCAACAATCCAAAAGCTTAGCATACATATAATTAAATGTCAACTTATCACTCCACACATAACTTACATAACATAAGTCGAACTTATAGCTTCAAGTTTACGGAAGTCAAAAGTAAGGTCGTCTTAAACAAAAGGTTACAATCTCAAAATACAAGTTCAAAACAAAATAAAGCTAAGAAAGCTCTTGATCAATCCATCCCCAATTTGTTAAGGAAAACAAAGGGAATGGGGTGAGCTAAAGCCCAATGAGGTTCCAAGTAAAACAAGTAAACACATAATCACATAAGGTCACAAAATAATCAAATAAACACCGTACAGTAGAATAACAGTTTAATCATAGTTCAATTCAAGGATACGGGTGGCTTTCAAAAGCCAAAGATCCATTTGAGCTTGATCATAATTGCCTCCTGTTGACACTCCGTCAACACTTGTATGCATAGTATATAGGATCCGTAAAACACCACTTTCATCAATCTCCGTTCACCAATCAACCCCCTATCGGGCCCACACGCCACAAACAGTAGTTTGGTAATACTCAAGTATACCAGGAATTCAAGATTCCAAAGAAACAGGATCAAGTCGAGGATTTTACCACTGGTGGTGCTGGGCAACACAACAAGCACGCACAACGACTATACTTCACCAGGGACCTCCACACATCAGTCCACAAGGTTTATCGGCCTTCTCGACCAAGCCCTTGCTGGCTCGATACAACCGACTCACCTAAGAGGTTGGGTACCCAAACAGTAGCAGTAGTTGATGGAATATCACCCAAACAACTTAAACATGGTCATATATAGAAAAATCACATCTCATAATAACAATACACAGAGCCTCATTGGAAAACAAGGGAGGTCGAGTGTGATAAAGTACACGCTCGCCTCCATTTTATCAAAACAGTACTTGGCTCCAACAGTCATAAATCAAGTATTTCAAATATTTCGATATTTCACATAATAGGTAGCAGGAAGTGGAACACTCACCTGTCAAGCAGAAGTAGTAATCAACATCAAACGTCTCAGTTACGGTCACCTTCGTTTCCCCAAATCTAGGGCAACGAGTGAAATTGTTAACAATTAGATTCGTTCCTCACTAAATTATAGGTTCATTGAGAAACCAAGTGAGTAGTCTAGACTACATAATCTGGCATGCAATGAGGTTTATACCAAGGTAAAAGTTCATGAGAAAATAAGTTTAATGTGTACATGAAAGCTCGGCAAAAGAAAGGTTTCATTTAGGCTTAAGGGTTCCTTTTTTCTCAGATTGAACAGTCTTGCCTGGCAGTCTCGGGAAAAAGGTTATAATGCACTGTAGAAAAGTCAGAATTAGGTTCCATCAGTGGCACTGGAAACTAGATTCACAAGGCTATATTTGAGTAGAAGAAACCATTTCCAAAATCCAAATGTAAGTAGTTCAAAATCAAGCAACCAAATGAATTTTCTGGACAGTCTCGGATGAACAGTAATAAACCGGCAGCCAACTTTCAAGACTCGCCACGAATCGTTCAGGATGAACCAGAAAATGTGCTTGGTACCATTTTAAAGCTCTAAGAGTCTACTTTCAAATGCCAGAAATGGTACTCAATTCTGATCATCGAGGGAAACGTTATGACCCTCACAAGATCACTGGTCAGAAAATTCCTGGACCTAGTCCAGTTTTGCCTCTTTGCTCATAACTCAAAATTTATCCAACCAAATTGGCTAATTTTTTGTAGGCAACCTCCACACACATAACACAACATATATCCCTCACATTTGTAGCCATATTAAGCATGAAAATATCCAAGCAAAACAGGGCAGCAAGTCCGTGAAATTTCGGACAGCACCTTCTCCAAATTTTCTAACTTTCATCCTTTCATGATTTCCACTTAAATCACATACCAAGTGTTATATCTCACTCAAAAGGGCTTTAAAACATGTTAATACTTCACAAACAATCATGAATAAAGTGCATGCATTTCATCAAACACTTGGTAGGCATGCTTTCTAACTAATTACTCTTTTGTCTAATTCAATAGATTACTTCAACTCACAACCCAAACAACTTATGGTTTGCCATCAACACTTGAAACACATGATTTATCACCATAAAACTACCATTTAAGGTGTACTTACCTTTCTTGTGAGTAGCTTGGACCACCAAGTCAATCCACCAAAATGAAAACCTCAAAGCTTGAATCAACCACTAGGATTGAAGAAAGTTTTCTCACAAACTCTAGATCTTTCTTTTTTGATTTGGTTGCTCTTGATTTACTAAGGGTAAAGGACAAGTTTATGGAGCTCTCTCTCTCACTCTCTTTTGAAGCTAGGAATTTCGGCCAACACACTAAAAAAAAGAGCCAAGTTTAGTTTAAATTGTCTTCTTAATCTTTGGTCAAACAAGTCCCTGGCTAGGGTTTTGCCACATCTCTCTCTTCTTGACCACAACTTCTCTTAATCCTTTGACTAATGGTATTTATACCTTTCCAAATGTACCAATCCTAATTTAACACCTATAATCACTCACATAAAGTCTTTTCCACGAATAAAAGAACACTTGATAAAATGCAAGTGGTGAACTATTAGAATCCAACTCAAGATAATATTTTACTTCAAGTAAAATGAAATGAAATGTAATGCATGGAAATTATTATAATACATAAGAAATATATTGTAAGGGCATATATTAAATGGTCTAGATCTTATAATAAGGCATGTAAATAAGAAAATTGTGTTTTAAAGTGAGAGTCAATACAAGGGATTTGTTGTAACACATTGTAAAATATAATGTTAGGGCATATAAGAGGTGGTTTAAATCTTGGTGCAAGGCATGTAGTTTGGGGAAATTTTATTTTAAAAATGAGGGTTCTCACACTCTCTCCCCCTTAAAGAATTTCACCCTCGAAATTCTCAGCTTGATTACTGAGTAGTTCAAAATATTTTTGGTGAATATCCTTTTTAACTCTCTCGAGTCCTGGGAGCACGTGCTTTAGTAAAAGACCAACAATACAAAGCCATATTATGTAGGAATTGAGGCTCCAAATCTTCATTTAGAACATGTATCAATTTACAAGTTTCATACTCGTATAACCTATCAAAATATAATGCTAGCTTGTTCCAATCGAGGAATAATCCTTATGTCCTTACTAATCAATGTTGCAAAAGTCATTTAGAACAGAAAAGTATCACTTATAGCCAAACGTTTGGAGAAAGTAGAAAAGACATTCAAAATGCAAAGTTGTAAACTGTCTGACCTAAAATGATTTGAAGAACTCATTTTCCTTTTATTTAAGCCTCAATCCACTCATAAACCAACCTCAACCTCAAAATAGTTTACCAACTCCAATCCTAAAGTTGGAAATGTAAGTAGGAATAATCATAGGAAAAAAGAAATTTTCCTATTTTGCGTGATCTCATTTGAAAATCATATCTCGAGATTCTTATGTCCAAAACTTATAAACTTTATACCGTCAGAATATAGATTCAAATTGTGACGGCCCCACCTCCCCCTAGGGCGTACCTCAAGGTTCGGTGGGTCGCCTGCCCAACTCTCGCCAGGACTCAATCGATCACTTCAGTTCTCAATTAAAATCGGAATAAAACCACAAGAATAAATAGGCAACTATCCAAAACTTAAAACGGAACTTATATATACATTGCCATCCCAAAAGAGAGTATAAACATCGAATATACAAAGGTTCTTAATCCTTCATACGTCCAGCCCGTGCCAAGCACTAGGACGAGAACCATTACAACAGAACTAAACTGGCTAGTCTATGCTCTCATCCTGCTCGCCGTCCCCTATTAAGGAAAACAAAACTAAAGGGATGAGCTTGAAAGCTCAGTGAGGTTCCGAACACATATACAAGTAATAACCCAATACATTAACCCATAATTCAAGAAAACATTTACAATACAAAGCGATAAACACAATCATTAAAAGGATACGTGCTCTCAAGGAGCCATTCATTCATTCGTTCATTCATTCATTCTCCTTTCATTCCCTTATACCTTCAATCATTTGAAAATGCATTTTTTTGTCAATAAAACCCCTCGTTCATTCATTCGTTCATTCATTTCATTCACCCCCTTCCCGGACATTGGCCAGGCTCCACCAGACTTCAAGGTAATACTCGAGTATACCAAAACGTTCACCCAGGTCACCAAATCGCCCCGACCGAGTCCGCTTCTGGCTCGAGTCAACCGGTAACAAGGGGCAGTGGCCAGTTCAGCCCAAAAGACTTACATTTATGCACAAGTAACGTTTCAATCATTAAATCGTTGAAAATTTCACGTTTCATTTAGGTCGAGTGCGATAAAGTACACGCTCGCCTAGAAAATTCGTTTTGGAAATCATTGGAAACACTTCACACATTATCAAACAATAACAACAAGTCATGAAGTCAAGGAGAATATAACAAACAAGGAACACTCACCTATACAAGCAAAATAACGTCCAATTCCTCAATCACCAATGAAACCTAAAATTAAGCAAGAGAACATATTACAAGTTATCTAGTAAATCAACTAGGTAAAATTAAAGGAAGTCCGACTAATTACTAGTAGGACGTATAAAGATGATTCTTAAGTGGTCGGAAATAATTAGGGTTTCGTAATCCAAGCGAGAAACCAAATTCAAAAAGGTTATAAAATTTTTCAATGGAAATCCTTGAACTAACGACAAGTTGGAATCCAACTAGATAGGCTAAGAAATACTGTTTTCGGAATCGTTTATATGGTTCAAAATCATTTCATATTCAAGTAGATATTATAGACTAAATGCCTTAATGAAATTCATGTAAAAGGGAGGACAAAATACCCAAGAAAAACCCTAAACCACTCCTCTTTATTTGGGTAAGAGTAAGTAAATATTTGGAGTTTCCAATTGAAGAAGGATCATGTTTTAAGATGGAAAAACAGTCATAGGATTTGCCAATCGAAAATATATAAGTTCAAATAGAAACTTAGCTCTTAAGTGAAAATTTGGGCAGCACGCCCTTTGTGTTTACCTATTTTCCACCCATTTATGGCTTCATTATTTTTTCTCAACCAATTCCAAAGTCATACATATCATCGATTCAAATCAATAACCGTTCCATAGGCTCAAAACAATATAAGAACAAAAATTAAACTAATAACAAGTGCGGAAATGCAATCTAGCAAAAGACAGATTTGACGTGTGGTTACGGAAAGAACACATCCGAGGCTACGCTTATCTTATGCCGTTTCGAAGCTAAGACATAGGTTTACAATTTTCATGAAGATCACTTAGTCCAGTTTCCAATGCAACCTAGTCAAATTCCCAATTTACAGAACCAAAATCCAACTAGTCGGCTAATTAACCGCACTACCTTTAAATGGCTATATCTCAGGTTACCAAGGTCCGATTAAGGTGTTCTTGGAGGCGTTTAAAAACTAAGACAGAACACTAAAACTTTCATGTTTTGGCCATTCGTTAAATCAGTATGTATCATAGTGAATAAACACAACCAAATAGACTAAACTGTCCACGCGGAACTCTGGAATGTAACCTAGAACAGCGAGGGTATTTTGGTCTTTTCACAGGCTACATTGCTCCGATTGAGTTGAAATTTTGTAGGCACCTATAAAATACCATTATATACAACTTTCATGTTTTAGGCTAAGCCTAATTCGGCCTATAACTATGAGTACTAAAACCGGAGAGAACTGAACTGAAATTTTCCAGAAATCTGGGATTCTTGCAATCAATTGCTAATTTCCTTATTTTTGGCTTGCTTCACTACCTTAACTTCCCATATCAGATTATAAACATCAAAGCCCCAATTTTTAAGCACTAGAAAAATTATAGGAAAGCTGTAACAATTCCAATAAAAATGGAAAATCATGATCCAAGCCTCTATTTCACCACATACATCAATAATTCAACCATATGTGACATATTTAGCAGCTAATCACGAATTTAATCGGAGAGTCAAGGTTCTAGCATGTATACCTTTCCAAGGAGATTAGAAACAAGTGTTTAAGGCCTTTGTTCCTCAAGAAAATTACACCGGTAGGTAGCCCTTGTGCTAGATAACAACCTAATCGGAGTAGATTTGCGCGAATAGAAGAAACTTTTCAAGATTTGGAGAAGAACAAGATGAACTCTCCTTGTCTTTCTCTCTCTCTCTTGTCTCGGCTATGGAGCATAAAAAATGAAGAAGAAAGGCTGTTCTTAGGGAGTTAAGAAGACAAGAGATTAGGATTAATCTAAGCCACAAGTTTGGCCAACACTTGGCTTAATTACAACCACAAAAATTTCTCTTTCTTCTCCTTGCATTTTGGCCACATATTTTGGTCAAGAGATAACCATGAGAGGGAAGATATTTTGCTCAATTAGTGATAAGCTTGTATGGCAAGAAAGTGGTGATCAAGTGGTGGTTAAATCGGTAGCGCGCGACACCCGTCAGTCCAAGCCGTTTGTCCTTAAATCACATATACTTGGGTTTTTAACTTCTAATCACTAACTTATTATTATTACTTCTAATCATATAATATTTCCTCATCCAAAAGTCACTCTTAAGCACCAAATTTGGTTTTCGCTCCGTACCGGATAATTACACGACGAATACACGAAAATTCTTATTTCACCTTGAATTGAAAACGAATAGGAAAACCCTAATTTCCTATGACTTTTGGCACTTTTTCTAGGGTAATTAAGTAGCAATATGGTATAGAATAATAATTTCCAAGTAATTTTCAAATAAAAGGAAATTTTCAAGAAATATGTAAGGAATTTGCAAGTCCTCACACAAATTGTTACAACTTTCTAGAAGGTACCATTGTAAGATCCAATCCACAAGTCAGTCAAATTCCAACATAAAGTTGCTGCTTCACCCAGTAACAGACAGAACATGTATACAATTTCAGTCAACTTTGAAAACTCGTAGATATTCATAGGAATTGAGAACAATACTGATACTCTGAACCTAGTTTCAAACATAATAAACAAAACTCAATTTTGACTTTTCTACATCAAGATATAACAACTTTCGTAAAACTTTCCAAGGTTCCCTACGGAAAACTTTTCAGCGGCACTTCCTTTGTGTTAAATAACTTTTTCCAGCCCATTCAAGGCTTCATTCTTCCCATGAAATAGCTTCAACCCAAGCATATAAATATCAAGCCAACAACTCACTACATCAAGCATATAACAGACACCTATTCAAGTTAGAAAATGAAACCCTAAACTGAAATTCCTAATCACAAGCTGGAAGTTTCTTTAGGCAAGTCAAATTAGCATATAAAAGCTAGATATTTCACATAGCAAAGCTACCAAACCATGGCCAACACTTAAGTATCATGTGTGGACAGAAAAGTACCATAAAACTGAAAATTTCACAACACAACTTCAAACCATGATATTTTCTCATAAAACAACCAAAATTGAAACCCTAAACCACCAGTTTGCATATGTTTAAAGTAGAGGAAAGTTTATTGCTAAAGTTACCCTGTAACCTCAAGAAAGATGAAAACTTAGAGTTTCTTCCTTCAAAATCACCCCACCAACACCTTGAAATCTACCTTAGTTATCATTTCTATAGAGTAGTTTGCAAATTAGTTGGTTGAAACTCAAGATTCAAGTACAAATTTGAGGTTAGAGTTGAAGGTCTCTCTTTGGTTTTTCTTCTCCATTTGTTCGGCCAAGCAGGAGGAAAATGAAACCAATTTGGTCAACTTTTTGATTTAGTCAAGGTGAAGAATGTGACACAAACTTTAATCTTGATAAAAGAAGAGTTAAAACTTGGCTACTATTCTTGCTAGCTCTCAAACCTATACACTATATGTTAAGTTTATTCCTTTGGAACGACAAACGAAAAACTTCACTTAACTTAAAAACTAAATTATAGCAATAGACTCATGGGCAAGGATCCAATACTGCCCAACCACTCACTAATGGCTAACTTGACAAGGGGATGTCTTGTGATGCTATTCGACTAGGCAAATGCACTAATTCAAACTTATTACGTACCCCTTCTGGAATCCCTTCATATTTCTTTTTCAATTCTATGTTCTGGTGCCATAGTTCAATTTTCTCCAAGTATACTTGTTTCCTTCGTCCTTCCCAGTGCTCAGTTACTCTCTTTCGGAACTCTACTTCCTTTCAAATAATCTCTATTTTCTTTTGCAGATCAGTCACATTTGTCACCTTGCCGATTTACTTAACTCAATGATAGCTTGCCAGGCAACTCTAATTATGACTGGCTTCATGGAAGCTCTAGTCATATAACTTTTAAGTTCATTCATTTCCAATCCAACCACAAGGAATTAAACTTAGCTATTCTCAAATGAGATAGACGAGAAAGTAGAACACAGTGGGACAATACTTCAAAATACTGTGTCATTTATTCCTGTTCTGGAGTCTTAACACAAGGAGTACCATTGCCACTTATATACATAACGAATCCCTAAAGCGTACTTTGTATGTCGAAAGTTCCACATCCTATCTCAAGCTCTTGCATACAGGTATAGAGCCCAAGTCTTTTCTTAAATCCCCATGCATAGTTCCAAAACTCACGATCTTGCCACGATAATAATCGAGTCAAGTCCATACTTAGACATTAGTGGATAGTTGTCAAGGAAATATAGGAAAGAATATCACAAGAGGGGTAGAAATACCCATATTTAAAATAAACACTTATCAAGTCTTCACAGTCATATGAGAAGGAAATAGGTCTTCAGTGCAAATTTCTCGATGTACACTACAATCTAGCCACTGTCTATAGAAATCCTAACAGACTATTTCTAGATTAGTCCATGATAACTTCTGAGATCCATTCCCTCAATCAGTCCAATAACTAGGTCAAGTGTTTGAATCTTCCGCGCCTTGACTTTTGCCATTAAAACTTATCTCAAGTGCAATCAAGATACAAACCCTTATTCTAGTGCTCTCCACCTTTTGGTACTCAAGTACAAGAATCCACAATAAAGTAATTCACAACTCGAGCCGGCCGGTCCCAAGAGTAAATCACCCATATTAGAGATTCCTACCTGATGTACATATGTATTTCTCCCAAGTACCCTGATAAAGGGTTTATGCTTATAACAGTCTTGATTCATAACTTAACCCCAAGAACACCACCTGATCCCAAACTCACTCCGCGCAGAGACCACGCGAAACAGCAAAAATATCTTCCATTCTTTCAAACCAGTTCTCGGCAGCTTTGGGATCTGGTCCTCTAAGAAATTTAGGGGGAGCGAACTTTGGAACCGTTTCAGGGCCCTATCTTCACTTACTTCAAGGTTCCTTTACTAGTTATCCGGTACTTGACCTCGATGGTCAACCAAACGGGCCAGTAAATAGTAGATCAGTCATACGATTGATAGCTGTAGCTACCTGGTCTCTTTCTTCACATTCGAGTCCTTAGTTCTAATTGACTACAGACCTTTATTCCTCCTCTTAGTCCTGGACCTACCTAGATCCACAGCCATGGCCCCAACCATATTGTCGTCTAGTCTCCATTATTACTCACTAGTCTAGGGCCCAAATATTATAACTAACAGGGTAAGCAAATAGGGGTATACAATATATGCTTATTCATATTTAAAGGTCATATAAGAAATAGAATCGGAGTCACGATAAACGAGTGAAATTGAAAAGCAATTAAAGGCCAATGCCGAAATAATGTCAAAAGTCAAAGGTCCAAGTCAACAATCAAAACACTGTACGTAAAGGCTCTTAACAGTCATTTATAAAATAACAGGACCAAAAGTAGCAAGTATGAGCCTCAAGAGTACAGATATAGTCGTACAGTCATATCAAACAAAAACCTAGGACAAGTGGTCAAAAGAAAGCTGTACAACCACCAAGTCACAACCTCCCCTAACCTTTCTATGTATAATAATCAAAATCATCCAAAGTAATAGCCTAGAAGTAGAGGCTTAATCCGTCGTAGGGCTAGTTGAGCCCCCAGAGTGGGTGAGTTCAGCTACTGTGTCACCTCCAATGTGAGAAGCCTCATCACTCACTTCTCCCAGCAGATCATCACAAATATTCAAAATGAACTCTGCTCTATTCCTCACTTTCCTGGCCCTCTTAACCATGCGCTCTTGCACTTCGCCAAGCTGCGCGCCCAGGTCATCAACCATTTCTCGGCCCTTGACCACATCATACTCAAGTTCCTTAATCCGCTTAACTTGCATTTCAATAGTTTTTTTCAGGTAATTCATTTCAAATCCAAGCTTAGTATTGTCCCTCGCTAGGACCTTTCGCTCCTTCACTACGGCCAGAACTACTTCATTAGGATAAGTGTAAATATGCTGACACTCACAATGCCTATAGCAGTCAGATGGGCTCCAATATGCTCTAGCTCGTCCAGGCCTGGTCTGATATCTAATCATCGGTAAGTCCTCACAGGGCGTCTCGCCAACTGGTCTATCGCTAGGGCCATAAGATCCGTCCATCCTACACAAAGTGTTGATAAAACGTAAGTACTTTTAAGGGAAAATAATCGCATATAATCCTCAATTCGAAAATACCTAACTCGTCCAGGCCAATTCAACCCTAGGCTCTAATTCTTATCCTTTTTAGTGGTCACTTAACTTTTAAACCAATCCAACAGTCCAGCATCCCAAACGTTTAAGTCTAGGATATACTACAAGGATCTAAAGCCTAAGCTCTGATACCAACAGTGACGACCCCACCTCTCCCTAGGGCGAACCCAAGGGTATCAGCGCACTGCCTGCCCAGCTCTCGTTGGGGCTCAGTCGATCAAAATACTAATCACTCAAATGAAGCGGATGAGATATCTTCCATTCACGGGAGTGTAACCTCAATTAAACATAAACACTACACCAACAATCTAAAAGCTTAGCATACACATATTAAATGTCAACTTATCACTCCATACATAACTTACATAACATAAGTCGAACTTATAGCTTCAAGCTTACGGAAGTCAAAAGTAAGGTCGTCTTAAACAAAAGTTTACAATCTCAAAATACAAGTTCAAAACAAAATAAAGCTAAGAAAGCTCTTGATCAATCCATCCCCAATTTGTTAAGGAAAACAAAGAGAATGGGGTGAGTTAAAACTCAATGAGGTTCCAAGTAAAACAAGTAAACACATAATCACATAAGGTCACAAAATAATCAAATAAACACCGTACAGTAGAATAACAGTTTAATCATAGTTCAATTCAAGGATACGGGTGGCTTTCAAAAGCCAAAGATCCAATTGAGATTGATCATAATTGCCACCTGTTGACACTCCGTCAACACTTGTATGCATAGTATATAGGATCCATAGAACACCACTTTCATCAATCTCCGTTCACTAATCAACCCCCTACAGGGCCCACACGCCACAAACAGTAGTTTGGTAATACTCGAGTATACCAGGAATTCAAGATTCCAAAGAAACAGGATCAAGTCGAGGATTTTACCACTGGTGGTGCTGGCCAACACAACAAGCACGCACAACGGCTATACTTCACCAAGGACCTCCAAACATCAGTCCTCAAGGTTTATTGGCCTTCTCGACCAAAGCTTTGCTGGCTCGATATAACCGACTCACCTAAGAGGTTGGGTACCCAAACAGTAGCAGCAGTTGATGGGATATTACCCAAACAACTTAAACACAGTCATATATAGAGAAATCACATCTCATAATAACAGTACACAGAGCCTCATTAGAAAACAAGGGAGGTCGAGTGCGATAAAGTACACGTTCGCCTCCATTTTATCAAAACAGTACTTGGCTCCAACAGTCATAAATCAAGTATTTCAAATATTTCGATTTTTCACATAACAGGTAGCAGGTAGTGGAACACTCACCTGTCAAGCAAAAGTAGTAATCAACGTCAAATGTCTCAGTTACAGTCACCTTCGTTTCCCCAAACCTAGGGCAACGAGTGAAATTTTTAACAATTAGATTCGTTCCTCACTAAATTATAGGTTCATTAAGAAACCAAGTGAGTAGTCTAGGCTACTAAATCTGGCATGCAATGAGGTCTATACCATGGTAAAAGTTCATGAGAAAATAAGTTTAATGTGTACATGAAAGCTCGGCAAAAGAAAGGTTTCATTTAGGCTTAAGGGTTCCTTTTTTCTCAGATTGAACAGTCTTGCCCGGCAGTCTCGGGAAAATGGTTATAATGCACTGTAGAAAAGTCGGAATTAGGTTCCATTGGTGGCGTTGGAAACTAGGTTCACAAGGCTATATTTGAGTAGAATAAACCATTTCCAAAATCCAAATGTAAGTGGTTCAAAATCAAACAACCAAATGAATTTTCTGGACAGTCTCGGATGAACAGTAATAAACGGGCAGCCAACTTTCAAGACTCGCCACGAATCGCTCGGGATGACCCAGAAAATGTACTTGATACCATTTTAAAGCTCTAATAGTCTACTTTGAAATGCCACAAACGGTACTCAATTCTGATCAACGAGGGAAACGTTATGACCCTCACAAGATCACTGGTCAGAAAATTCCTGGACCTAGTCCAGTTTTGCCTCTTTGCTCATAACTCAAAATTTATCCAACCAAATTGGCTAATTTTTTGTAAGCAACCTCCACACACATAACACAACATATATCCCTCACATTTGTAGCCATATTAAGCACAAAAATATCCAAGCAAAACAGGGCAGCAAGTCCGTGAAATTTCAGACAGCACCTTCTCCAAATTTTCTAACTTTCATCCTTTCATGATTTCCACTTAAATCACATACCAAGTGTTATATCTCACTCCAAAGGGCTTTAAAACATGTTAATATTTTATAAACAATCATGAATAAAGTGCATGCATTTCATCAAACACTTGGTAGGCATGCTTTCTAACTAATTACTCTTTTGTCTAATTCAAGAGATTACTTCAACTCACAACCCAAAAAACTTATGGTTTGCCATTAACACTTGAAACACACGATTTATCACCATAAAACTAACATTTAAGGTGTACTTTCCTTTCTTGTGAGTAGCTTGGACCATCAAGTCAATCCACCAAAATGAAAACCTCAAAGCTTGAATCAACCACTAGGATTGAAGAAAGTTTTCTCACAAACTCTAGATATTTCTTTTTTGATTTGGTTGCTCTTGATTTACTAAGGGTAAAAGACAAGTTTATGGAGCTCTCTCTCTCACTCTCTTTTGAAGCTAGGAATTTCGGCCAACATACTAAAACAAAGAGCCAAGTTTAGTTTAAATTGTCTTATTAATCTTTGGTCAAACAAGTCCATGGCTAGGGTTTTGCCACATCTCTCTCTTCTTGACCACAATTTCTCTTAATCCTTTGACTAATGGTATTTATACCTTTCCAAATGTACCAATCCTAATTTAACACCTATAATCACTCACATAAAGTCTCTTCCACTAATAAAAGAACACTTGGTAAAATGCAAGTGGTGAACTATTAGAATCCAACTCAAAATAAAATTTTACTTCAAGTAAAATGTAATGAAACGTAATGCATGGAAATTATTATAATACATAGGAAATATATTGTAAAGGCATATATTGAATGGTCTAGATCTTATAATAAGGCATGTAAATAAGAAAATTGTGTTTTAAAGTGAGGGTCAATACAAAGGAATTGTTGTAATACATTGTAAAATATAATGCTAGGGCATATAAGAGGTGGTTTAAATCTTGGTGCAAGGCATGTAGTTTGGGGAAATTTTATTTTAAAATGTGGGTTCTCACACAAACTCTATCCATAACTAGCTCATATTTGAACATCAATTTGCTGCTCAAAACAGAGCTTCCGGTGAACTAGCGAAACAGGACAGTCATGTTTAAACGATTGGTATGGACTACTCAGGTGGAATCATAATGTGCATTTTATACCGTTGGAAAGCTAGAAATGTCTAGTTTCTAGTGCCACAAACGGCACTCGATTTCGACATCAGAGACATCGGAGTAAAAAGTTATGGCAGTACGAAAAACACTGCCAGGGCAGTGACGGGAAAATTTTCATATTTGCCGAACTTCCAAAATTTCAACGTTTGACCAACCAAGTCACGTTATGATGAAACATTTTACACAACACACACAATATATATACATCATAAATAAGCCATTAGAACCACGAAAAATCACCCTAAGGGTCACGGACAACATAGGGGCAGAATTGAAAACTTTTTACCTTCACTCCCCTTTGAATTTCTACCAACAATACAACATTGTTCCACTAATTTAAACACTAAACCAACATTAATAGCATCATCATTCATCAAATCAATCCATCCAACCAAAGTGGGAGTTCATAGAGCCCACACAACAATTTTTCCAACATAAGCAAGCTACCCACATGCATGCATGAGCTTATATGTGCACTACTACTTCCATAAAGCAAGATTTGAAGGGTTGATCGTGGTTTACCTTCTTAGATGAACTAAGACAGAATTTTCGGTCCAATGAAGCCCAAGAAAATCGTGGAAATGAAGTTTTCTTCCTAGTTTAAGTGAATCTCCAAGTTGTTTGTAAGTTGTAGTTAAATTTTGGAGTGATTCGGGTGAGAAATGAGGGAGTAGTTGAAGAAGAATTTTGGTTGTCTTCTTCCTTGGGGTGATGCACGGCTGTTAGAGGAGAAAAGAAAGGTTGTTGCAGCTGCAAAAGCTTCTTGAGGAAGCTTAAGAATGTGTGGCTAAGAATACTCCAAAAATCAACCAAGACTAGTGCGTGTACGCGGGCGTTTCGTACTCGTTTCCTCTCGGGTTTGTTTCACTTGTACACTAAACCTCCAATGCACTTTCTTAAACATTATAATTATTCACTCTTAATAGTCTACAATAAATTTCTAAAATCTCCAAATAACCGCTTCGTCTCGATATACGCGAAATTTCTAAGGAATTCATATGACGATAGTATAACTAACTAATACTTGAGTACTTTAACATAAAAATACCTATTTTTAAGACTAATGTATAAGTCTCCAATTTTTCAAACTTACTATATTCCCAATCGATCTATGTCTCGAAAATGCGTATTCACTATTCTCACTAAACGAGTTTCCGAAAATTAATTTCCATAACAAGTCATTTTAAAAATATGTGTAAGTCATAGTTCCATGTAATTGGATCTAAAAAGATTAGAAAATAATATTTCGGACAAACAGGCAATTACATATTTAAATAAACTCGTAACAGGAGTTTAAAATAAATAAATTTTCGAGTCCTCACGACTTTTCTTAATTTACTATTGATCATTCTTACTTTTCCAAAATTAATACACTCTTAATTCAAATATAGTCTCGAAAAATGACTGGGTGTCGAAGCCTGCACAATAATAAAATTAAACCTAATTGCCAGTTAAAATGACCAAAACCCAATTCCAAGTACTGGAGCAGGGACTCTAGATGTGCAATGGGTTACTTGATTCACCTTGTTCCCGAAGAGTTTGTTTGATCCGATATACCTGAAAGGGGATGGTTATTTTCTCACAAATAATTATAAATTTGTAGACAGGGCAAGTAGGGTCGTATCCACAGGGACTAGGTATGTTTGTCTCTTAAGAAATTCAAAATAACACAGGAGGTGATTTTGTAGGAATGATGACAATCGAGTAAATTCAAATAAGAAAATAAAAATAAATAACTGACTAGAAATTAAGCAATAGTTCACTGAACTCAGAGTAACAATAATTAAAGGTCTAAAACAAGAAAACACTTAAAAATAAAATAAAGTAGGCAACTAAAAGTCAAATGGCAATTCACTAAAATTAAGGTAATATTAATTAAAAGTCTAGCCAAGAAATAACTTCAGCAATGGTTCACCTAATTGATCATCGAAGCAAAGGCAATCCCAATTATTTTTCAATAAATAGGTTATAACTACCAAACAAGCGATGGCAGTCAACCCCTCCTTACTGTGTCGATGATTAAGGTAAGCCCGTTAATCACTGCTCTAATTAGGGAATAATCCTAGGTACGCCCGTAAGATTTAATTCCCCAACTGCCTTACGTATTAGAGGAGCCCTATTTTAACCAAATAACGCACTACCAGGGTTATTTTAGATTAGCCCGCGTATTCCCCTGACACGAATCTAATCGTGCCAGTTGTCACTATTTCAGGACAATTAAACAACTACAGATGTAATGCCCTAATTGACAATAGGTTACCAAATCATTTAATTATCCGGATCCAAGACAATTAATTAATTGAATAACCATAAGCATAGCAATCAAGGAATACGCGAATACCAATAAATAAAAGGGAAAAATTAAATTAAATCGATCTCACAATTTTTTTAGGCAACCCAAAGCATCCGTCGTTTCTAGATTAGGATGAGGAAATTAGTTCATATTTGGTGAACTAAGTCCACGGGAAATTTCAGCAAAAGTCACGGCCATTGTCTGCATTTCAGGAAGCCGCAATTTGTCGAACAATTGGACAGCAAATGAAAGTCACAGGCAACAATTTAATCTCTTTATTATTCCTAGCATCCGTAGAGCAAAGCCATTCAAAAGGTACAAGGAGGAAAAGTCAAAGCTAAGGGGAAAAAGTTGCTTCATCCTGACATGCGTGAAGAAAAGCAATGCAAAACTAGAAAGAAAAGTCAAAGTGAAGCTAAAGAAAAATAGTGCTTGTTCTCTGCAATGTAATGGTTCCTATTCTAATGTCTAACTCCCATGTGCCGCGGCTCTCCTTTTAGCCATCACCTCCTGTGCGGCCTGTCAGCTAGGAAAGGAACCAACCCTTTTTCGGTCCAACCCATGCCCAAAAGAAAGGGCCCAAAGATTTTTATCTTTTCCAAAATTGCCCCTAGGACAAGCGCTGCCACTTGCATTCCTTTTCTGTCAAATTGGTACTTGTTATCATATTTTTGTTCTACTTCCTGAAATAAATGCCAAATACTAAAAGTGAGTAGAATCCAACAATTAGTTCACATCGGGTCAGGTAATAGGGGAAATTAGTTATAAAATAAATAATAAAATTGCAACCTATCAATTCCCTCCACACCTAAACCATGCTTGCCCTCAAGCATAAGAAAAGTGTACAGACACCAAAATTTGATAATGGTCATTGTTCTATCTACCAAATTGCCAAGATATCAAGAAAAACTATATATCGAGCACTAGTGATTAAAATCCGAGAAGCATCCCCCCAGTTAGCCTCTAAACCACAAATTCCTTCAATTTCTAAATTAGCTAATCTAAGAAAAAGGAATGGCGTATAACATTTATCAACTAATAGTCCAAATATTCACACAAGTCTCCATATTAAGTCCATAAACCGGCAAGCTTCCCTATTATTTATTCTTCCTTCTCTTTTTTCTTTCTCGTTCGTTCGTTTTTTTTTGTTTTATAATAATAATTAACACAAAAAGACTTAGTCTCTAGCCGCCGGAGCCTTTTAGACGCGAACTCCAACATTTTTGGATGAAGGAGCCCGGTTACTCAGCTCCTACCGCTATACGACCACGTACTCATAGAAAGTACCACCTTTTGACGCAAGAGTCGACACTTTTAGGATCGAAGACAACCTAAGAGGGGGGGTGAATTAGGCTTTCAAAAACCTGCTAGTAAATATTCAACCCTTTTTTTGACAGACAGCCCTTCTTTTTCAAAATGTTTCTCAATGAACAAGATAATATAGTAGCACAGGTATTAGTGAGATGAGGAGAAGAGCAGTTTATATAGAAAAGCAGTAAATGAGAGTAAAGAACCAAACCAAGCTTCAAACACAACTGATGTTTGAACACCTCTATTATATACCAAGTTACTTCAAGCTGAATAGTCTTGCAACCAATCTAATGTGTACAAGGAAGGGATCACTTCCTTCTTGCCCCAAAACACACTTGGTCAAGCAAGGAAGTTTTACAAACACTCGCAAACCCTCTCTATGCTACACTATTGAAGAAGCTATGTCACACTTGAAAAAACAGCTACACGAAGATTGCACATGCAAGGAATACAAATGTTTCTTTTGAGTATTCTAGCACTTGAATCACTCACAATCTGATATAGGCTTGATGTACAAAGTTGTTCTGAGGTGATTGACTTTGTTCCTTTTATAGGAGACCAGAGAATTCCTCAATTAATGCTATCAACGGGTAGAAGGCAGCTGAAGAGTCAACTAGCCGTTGGTGCTGTCGGACGTCCGATGGTTGGATTTTATGCGTCCGAACGAGATCAATGAGTTCTGGAAGTTTTCTTGAAATCCTTCGGCCGGCCGATGCGTTCAGAGTGTTGTGTCCGAAGAGCAGCAATACTTGTTGGACGTCCGATACACAGATGTTGAGCGTCCGATCATGATTAATAGTCATCGAACCTCTGGCTTGTCTTCTTCGGACGTCCGAGTCTGAGTTCTTTACTCGTCCGAAGATGCTCAAAGGATATCGGACGTCCGATACTTTCCTTTTGTGCGTCCGACATCATCCTCAGCAATCTTCATACTTTTTGATCTCCTTTTTCTGCTTTAAAGCCTCAGACCTGTTTGGTTCATTTCTGAAAAGGATTTCTACAAGAGGTATTAGAAATATCCATTTGTTTTGTAATCATCAAAAGATATGAGTTGAGATAAACAATCTCCCCCTTTTTGATGATGACAAAACAATTGGATAGAGCAAAAATTGTAGCAACTCCCCCTGAGACTGACTCCCCCTAACGAGGTGCATAATTAAATTTAACACAACTCCCCCTGAGACTGACTCCCCCTAACTAGTTGCTCTACACCACCAGTGTTAAACCAAATCCAATTTCAATCATATACCATCTCCCCCTTTTTGTCATCACACAGTATACAGAAGCAATATCAGAAGCAATATCATTCCATCAGAAGCAATATCAGTATACACAGTAACAATATTCAGCACAATTTGGAATCAATTAGAAACATTCAAACATAAACACATAACCAACTATAACACATATTCAAAACATTCATAACAAAACACTTAATTTAGAAACAGAAAATATTGCTAGATATTACAGACCAGGTGTTCAGCACTTGATACAAAAGTGCAATGCAAAAAGATGAACTATAATCCTAGATAAAGGTGCAGTGACCTAGTAGTGCCTAGATGGTGATTTTAGATGATCCAGGCCTTCTCCTGGCCAGACGATACTGTGCAGGATCCTCTTCTTCCTCAGTTTCTTCATCACTATCTTCAGATGCTTCCTCAGTTACTGGAGCCTTGCCTTTATCCTTGGGCTGAGAACTAGAAGCTGGAGTAGTCTCATCACCAGTGGTTGGCCTTGTGGGCTCAGTTCTTGGTTCTTTCTGATGAGCAGCTTCATTTGTTTCAGGTATAGGGGGCACAAGAAGATTCCTTTTTTCAAGAAAGGAGGATTGTTGGGCAGAGGTCATGGTCATCATGAGACCATCTTCAAGAAGCATAACATGCTGTTTGAGGTCTTCAAGCAGGGAGATGACCTCAGAATTGGAAGAGAAGGACTTACTGGCAGACTTTCTGGGATGAATGGTGAAAGGAGATATATACCCTGACTGATCACGGGGAGTTCTAGGAGTGACAGGAGTTTCATGCAAATTTTTTCTTCTAGACTCGGCTACAGTCTCTTTGTAGCACCAATGACCCTCAAAAAATTTTAGATTCTTTCTTTCAAAGTAAGCTTTGGAGAAAACTGAAGATGCACTTTCTTTTGGAGATTTGCCAGAAAAGGGTATGTCAAAATGAGCAAAAATGGGGGTCAGAAATCTGCCATAGGAAAGCTTCCTACGACTATCAGTGCTGATTTTGAGCAGAAATTTGCACATTACAAATCCAAAGTCAATGCGGATTTTTTCAACAAAGCAGTAGAAAAGATAGAGTTCCATTTTATTTGCATCTGTTCTGTGGCCATCAGTTGGCACCAACAGATTCGAGATGATAGTGAAGATGATCAGATTCTGAGGACTGAGATCATCCAATCTTGCCTCAGCAGGGGTGTTGAATTTGGATTGAAAATAAGTCATGAGTTTAGCACTGTAAAAGTGATGATAGGCAGAAGGAAATTCCTCATATGAAAAAAAAATTTGCAATTTTTCCTTTGAAACTGGGTTCAATGCTGGTTTTCAAAATGGAGTTCACAATGTCAGGAGTTAACATGATGTCCACAGAATTGACCCTAGAGATGAGTTCAGTGTGTGATTTACCCTTTCTAAGATTAGCAAAGAATTGATATAGCATGTCAGGGTAAAAGACATTAGGAATGGTCAGAATATGGGTCCATTTCTGGAATTCAAACAGTTTGACAACAGATTCAAGATCAAGTTTACGGAATTCATAGGGAATGATAAGCCTTTGGGTGATAAAACCTTTTTGAGAGACCAACTCAAATCTGTCTCTGGCTTCATCATCAATGAATTTCGGAAGAGGAGTGGGTTCTTCAACTGGTTGAGACACAGGATCCTTTCCAGAGCGTTTCTTGCTTGAAGTTTGTGTGGCAGATGCTTCCACATTTTGAGCCTCAGATCTAGTCCTTGGAGACTTCCTGGTGGAAGGTTCAGGAGTCTTCTTACTCCCAGTAGTGTTCTCTTCATTCTGCTGATCATCAGTGGGATCAGCAGACTGTTTTTTCTTGGATTGAGGAGTGCTCTTCCTCTTAGCGGACCTCTTTCTTTTGGCAGAGGATCTTGTGACAGTTTTATCTCCCTGGTCAGCCTGTTCTGGTTCCTCATTTCTACCAACAATGTTCTCTTCAGAGTTCTGCCCATCCAACTGTTCATCAGATGATTCAGCAGTTTGGATATCCAGTTTTCTTTGGGCAGTCTGCTTCACCTTACCACTACGGGTTACAGTCTTCTTTTTGGGTGCCACAGGAGGTGGTTCCAAAATTTCAATATCTTCATCCCTAAGCCTAAAGGATCGTCCGACACTAGAAGATCCTCCTCTCATTCTGACCATGATGCAATGTGGATATGTTTTTGGATAAGGAGTGTGGTGTACAAAGAAAGAGTGCAGTAAGAACCAACTGATGAATACTGAGAAGCCGCAAGGAGAGGGTTATATGATTTTAGGGTTTCGAATGTAAATTAGGAATTTTGGGGTAGTTGGGTGTTAGGAGTGCCTTTTATGAATGATTAATGAGCAGGAGAGGTGTAATGGAGTTGGTTGAGTCAATTTCTCGAAACTTGGTTTGAGGAGAGAGGAATTTGAATTTCAAATTTTAGAGAAACTGAAAGGTCGCGTCCGAGACTTATGAAGGAAAATGAATTGAGAAGAGTGGATAACTGTCTTATAGGACTCAATTTTTTGAGTGTCGGACGTCCGAACGAAGTGATGCGTCCGACACAACCGTCCGAGCCAGGGATTTTCTGGACCTTGGATGAAGAACACTGTCGGACGTCCGTTCCAATTCATCGGACGTCCGATAAGGATTGACTGGAAATAGGACTCAGAACATTTTTTCTGTAACACCCAATTTAGTCCTCAAAGACACAAATTGATCTAGCGGAAGAGCTTTTGTGAGTATATCAGCGATCTGTTCTTTAGAACAAACAAACTCAACACGGATTATCCCCTTTGAGACAAGATCGCGAATGAAATGATGCTTAATATCAATGTGCTTAGTCCTAGAGTGTTGAATGGGATTTTTTGTTAGATTAATTGCACTGGTGTTGTCACAGTACATGGGTACACATTCATACACTAAACCGAAATCATTTAGTGTGTTTTTCATCCACAACAATTGAGCACAACAAGCACCAGCAGCAACATACTCAGCTTCAGTAGTGGACAGTGAGATAATATTTTGTTTTTTACTAAACCAAGAGACCAAGCAATTTCCAAGAAAGTTGCATATACCAGTAGTACTTTTTCTATCTATTTTACAACCTCCAAAATCAGCATCAGAGAATCCACACAAAGGAAGTTCATAACATTTTGGATACCACAAGCCAAAATTTAAGGTTCCTTTAAGATATCTCAAGATTCTTTTTACTGCATTCAAGTGTGATTCCTTTGGACAGGATTGAAATCGAGCACATAAACACACAGCAAACATGATGTCAGGCCTACTAGCAGTTAAATAAAGTAAACTTCCAATCATACCTCTGTACTTCTTCTCCTCAACTTTAATACCTTCCTCATCTTTGTCTAGTTTGGTAGAGGTGCACATAGGTGTCCCAACAGGCTTTGAATCCTCCATTCTGAATCTTTTCAGCAACTCCATGGTGTATTTTGTTTGATTTATAAATGTTCCATCATGGGTTTGAATCACTTGGAGTCCAAGGAAGAAATTCAGTTCTCCCATCATGCTCATTTCAAACTCTTTTTGCATGATGATGGAAAAATCCTTGCACAAATTTTCATTAGTGGCACCAAATATGATATCATCCACATATATTTGCACTATCAAAAGATCTTGTGAGCTTTGTTTTGTAAAAAGTGTAGTGTCTACAATGCCTCTTTTAAAACCATTTTCAATCAGAAATCCACTCAGACGTTCATACCATGCTCTAGGAGCTTGCTTTAATCCATATAAAGCTTTTGAGAGTTTAAACACGTGATTTGGATAAGATACATTTTCAAAACCAGGTGGTTGGTCAACATAGACTTCTTGATCTATAAACCCATTTAAGAAAGCACTCTTAACATCCATTTGAAATAATTTAAAATTCTTGAAACATGCAAATGCTAAAAACATTCTTATGGATTCCAGCCTGGCTACTGGTGCAAAAGACTCATCAAAGTCTATTCCCTCTTCTTGAGTGTATCCTTTGGCCACCAGTCTAGCCTTATTTCTAACAATCTCCCCTTTATCATTCAATTTGTTTCTAAACACCCATTTTGTGCCAATGATAGGATGGCCTTGTGGTCTGGCAACCAGAGTCCAGACTTTGTTTCTTTCAAATTGGATTAACTCTTCTTCCATAGCTAAAATCCAGTGCTCATCATTCAAAGCATCAACAACATTTTTTGGTTCAATATGTGATACAAAAGCAAGATTATCTACCAGGTGTCTAGAGGAACGAGTCCTGACCTTTTCAGAAGGATCACCAATTATGAGCTCCCTGGGATGATTATGAGCAAATTTCCAGGCTCTTGGAAGATCATTAGGAGTAGTGGTATCTCTATTATTCACTTCTTCAGCTGGACTGATCTGAGCATCATTATCCTTTGAATCAGTTTCTGGTGAAGCAGAGTCATGGTCATTGATTGCTAGTTTCTTTAGTCCTTCTTGAACACCTGTGTCATCATCTTCACCACAACTCATAGAAATGTCACCATTTGATTCATCAAAAGTAATGTGTATAGCCTCCTCTATAATCAATGTTCTACGATTATAAACTCTGAAACCTCTTTTGTTTTCACAATATCCCAAGAAAATTCCTTCATCAGATTTCTTGTCAAACTTTCCAAGATGTTCCTTGATATTCAAAATGAAACATTTACAACCAAATACTTTGAAGTAGCTGACTACTGGCTTTTTATCATACATGAGCTCATAGGAAGTTTTGTTCAAAATTGGTCTTAGAAGAATTCTATTCATGGTATAACAGGCTGTGTTTATGGCTTCAGCCCAAAAATATTTTGGTAAATTGCATTCACTAAGCATGGTTCTAGCAGCCTCTTGGAGAGTTCTATTTTTTCTTTCTACAACTCCATTCTGTTGAGGAACTCTAGCAATAGAGAATTCATGGGTAATACCATTGTGATCACAAAATTCTGGAAAACCACAGAACTTAAATTCTGTCCCATTATCACTTCTAATTCTGACAATTTTCAAGCCAAGCAGATTTTGTACTTTAGCAAATAATGAGGTAAAATTCTTAAAGGCATCATCTTTATGAGCAAGGAATATTACCCAAGTATATCGAGAGTAGTCATCAACAATCACAAAACAATATCTCTTACCACCAAGGCTTGCAGTCTGTGTAGGGCCAAATAGATCAAGGTGCAGAAGTTCAAGTGGTTTTGAAGTGGAAACACATTTCTTAGGTTTAAAAGAGACCTTGACTTGTTTTCCAAATTGGCATGCATCACAGATTCTGTCTTTTTCAAATCTGATTTTTGGAAGACCTCTAACAAGTTCCTTTTTAGAAATTTCTTTCAGCAAGTCCATATTGAAGTGACACAACCTTCTATGCCATAGCCATGGGTCCTCATTTGCTACTTTGAGACATTTGAGATATGAGGAATCAAAATTTTCAAGATACACAACATAGACATCATTAACTCTTTTTCCTTTGAAAATAATGTTGAACTTTGAGTCAAATATAAGACATTCAAGCTTTTTGAATAATACAAACAGATTCCTATCACACAATTGGCTAACACTTAACAGATTGTAGCTCAAATTATCAACAAGAAGAACATTGTGGATAAAAGTTTGATCATTCTTACCAACATCGCCAATGCCAACAGTTTTGGCTTTGTTATCATCTCCAAAAGTTACCTTTCCACTTGCTTTTTGCTTGAGTTTAATAAATTGTGATGCATCACCAGTCATATGTCTTGAACATCCACTATCAATGAACCATTTTGATCCTTTAGCACTGTAATCCTGGTTCACCTACACACAAACCCACAAGATAATACTTGGTACCCTTTACATGTTGGGTCCTTGAGAGTTAGTCTTATGTTTGACTATCCACATGCATCTCATCCCATTCCTCATATTTTTCTTAACATGACAGTTGCTGTACATGTGGCCAGATTGATAACAAAAGTTGCATATTGACATAGGATTAATCAAATGAACAGGTTTGATGAATCTGACTTGCCTTCTTCTGTGGATAGCAAACTCATTTGTATTTTGGTTCAGTCTTATTCGATGAGTATTAACATAAGGTACAGTGTCAATTTTTTGAAGATGATTCTGTTTCACATGATGTAACAATTTACATAAATCATCCATCCTTTTTCTCAGGCTGCATTGCTCACTCTTGAGTAAGTCACAGTAATTTTTCTTTTTGTAAAGTTCAGCAAGCACATCAGTTTCAGTCCTTTTCAGGTTATCATTTTCATGCTTAAGGCATTTGTTTTGTCGAAAAAGATTTGCATTGTCTTGTATTAGAAAGCTGATTTTTTGCTTCAGTTCTTTGTTTTTAGCATAGGATTCTTTCAAGTTGTCATGCATTTTTTCTAGAAAAGAATTGACATCATCATCAGATTCACTATCACTATTGATTTGAGAGTTGCATTGTGTTACCTCTTCATCTCCAATGGCCATGAAAGCTACTTGAGCAGATTCCTCTTCTTCTTCAACTTCGCCTTCTGAGTTGCAATCATTCCAGGTAATCTGGAAATTGTTGAACTTTGGTTTTCGTTCAATCTTGTTTTCCTTCTTTTTCTTCATTGGACACTCATTTGCATAGTGTCCAGGTTGGCCACATTCAAAACATTTATCATTCTGCTTCTTGTTGAACTCTAGTTTCCCTCTATTCCTGAAGTCATTAGTCTGATTCTGGAAGGAGTTGTTGGATCCGCCTTTCCTGAATCTTCTCTTATTGAGAAATCTTTTGAAGCCTCTTGTGATGAGTGCAATGTCACTATCATCACCTTCCAAGTCATTTTCATCCAGTGAGGCTGTTTCATCTTCATCTTGTGAAGTTTTCAGAGCAATACTCTTCCTTCCTTTTGTGTCTTCTTCTTCCTGCAACTTAGATTTAAGTTTCAGTTCGTAGGAGGTTAGAGAGTTAATCAGAGATTCAATGGATAAGGAATTTAAATCCTTAGCTTCCTCTATAGCAGTCACTTTGCTTTCCCAATCCTTTGATAGAGCATTCAGAATTTTTCTGTTCTTTTCACCTAGAGAGTATTCCTTCTCGAGTACCTCTAAATCCTTGATCAGATCATTGAATCTACAATACATTTTGTCGATGTTCTCATGAGGCTCCATCTTAAAAGATTCATACTTGGTGACCAGAATGGACTTTTTCTGTTCTCTTACGTTGTCACTGCCCTCATGAATTTCTCTTAACTTATCCCACATTTCTTTGGCAGATTTACACCCTTTTACTCTAATTGACTCATTTGAGTCTAAGGCACTGTAAAGAACATTCATGGCTTTGGCATTCAATGTGAGATTGGTTCTGTCTTGAGCATTCATCTCAGCTCTCGTTTTTTGCCGCAACAAACCTGTTTCTGCATCAAGAAAGTTAGCATCATGCGGTCCTTCATTCACAATAAACCACAGCTCAATATCAATGGATTGCAAGAAGATAATCATTCTTTCTTTCCAGCTAACATAATTGGAACCAGTAAACATGGGAGGCCTAGTAACAGATTGCCCCTCAACAAACATAGCATGACTGGTTGTCATCTTACTCCAAGCCGCTTGAGCTTAATCTCTGGGAGACCAAGCTCTGATACCAATTGTTAGGATCGAAGACAACCTAAGAGGGGGGATGAATTAGGCTTTCAAAAACCTGCTAGTAAATATTCAACCCTTTTTTTGACAGACAGCCCTTCTTTTTCAAAATGCTTCTCAATGAACAAGATAATATAGTAGCACAAGTATTAGTGAGATGAGGAGAAGAGCAGTTTATATAGAAAAGCAGTAAATGAGAGTAAAGAACCAAACCAAGCTTCAAACACAACTGATGTTTGAACACCTCTATTATATACCAAGTTACTTCAAGCTGAATAGTCTTGCAACCAATCTAATGTGTACAAGGAAGGGATCACTTCCTTCTTGCCCCAAAACACACTTGGTCAAGCAAGGAAGTTTTACAAACACTCGCAAACCCTCTCTATGCTACACTATTGAAGAAGCTATGTCACACTTGAAAAAACAGCTACACGAAGATTGCACATGCAAGGAATACAAATGTTTCTTTTGAGTATTCTAGCACTTGAATCACTCACAATCTGATGTAGGCTTGATGTACAAAGTTGTTCTGAGGTGATTGACTTTGTTCCTTTTATAGGAGACCAGAGAATTCCTCAATTAATGCTATCAACGGGTAGAAGGCAGCTGAAGAGTCAACTAGCCGTTGGTGCTGTCGGACGTCCGATGGTTGGATTTTATGCGTCCGAACGAGATCAATGAGTTCTGGAAGTTTTCTTGAAATCCTTCGGCCGGCCGATGCGTTCAGAGTGTTGTGTCCGAAGAGCAGCAATACTTGTCGGACGTCCGATACACAGATGTTGAGCGTCCGATCATGATTAATAGTCATCGAACCTCTGGCTTGTCTTCTTCGGACGTCCGAGTCTGAGTTCTTTATTCGTCCGAAGATGCTCAAAGGATATTGGACGTCCGATACTTTCCTTTTGTGCGTCCGACATCATCCTCAGCAATCTTCATACTTTTTGATCTCCTTTTTCTGCTTTAAAGCCTCAGACCTGTTTGGTTCATTTCTGAAAAGGATTTCTACAAGAGGTATTAGAAATATCCATTTGTTTTGTAATCATCAAAAGATATGAGTTGAGATAAACATAGAGTGGAGCACAGGCAAGTGGAAATATTCCAATAATAGCACCTAAAACTCAATAAATGGCTCCAGGTGGCCAGTTGAAGTGAACAAGTCAAGCAATAGTATTGGAAAACTCGGACATTAACAACTGAATCTCAAACTTCCAGCTACCAATTAGTTAGCCAAAAGCGTAAAATCAATCTAGCGGAGTCAAAATACCCACAGAGTTGATGAAACAATTCCCACAGCTGACCCAAAGTAATGAAAACCCCAACTGACAGTCAAAAGTAAACTCGGTCCAACCAAAATTCCAACAAATGTCCCCAAAATAGCTATATGACCCAATCACCAGGATGTCCTCCACAAGTTAAACGAGATGCTACCAATCTCACAAGTAAAACAAGCGGCCAGGTATTCCAATTCAATATGCAGAAGCAGAATCAAATCGCCCAAATGTCAATAGATAGTTGCAGTATTTCAGCCCTCCCAAAATCTCACAAAAGGGTTCCAAATTGACAGTTAATCGCAAAATTGCACCCAACCCAAAAGAAGCCACAAATGCAAGTGAAAACACTCTAACCAGTACCACTGGTGGAAATCACACAATTGAGGAAAGGACCTCCACACGGCCAAAATACCAACTGTTGACGAACCCAGATAGCACCAATTAATACTGAGAAATTGGGGGGCAAGATTCAAATACCTCTACTGGTACCACTCCAGGCGGCGGACAGAGCAGCAGGAAGAAGAAAGAAGAAAGAAAGAAGAAGAAGAAAGAAAGGAAAAGAAAGAAAAGAAAAGAAGGAAAAGAAAAAGATTTTTTTTTTTAAGAAGAGAAATAGCTACGGTTAAGAGAAAAAATTTTTCTTTGTTTGTTTTATTTTTTTTTTGTTTATTATAATTTTTTTAATTATTATTACTTTATTTTATTTTTTGTTTATAAATATATATATATTTTTTTTTTTATTTTTTTATTTGTTTAATTTTTCTTTTTCTTTTTTTGAATCCTTACCTTTTCCGCGAACATGACGCGGGCACGCCATGAGAGCAAGAGAGCTCTCTGACGATTTTGATCGTGAGTTTTCTATACGTCATGACGCGGGCGCGTCATGCTAGCAGGAACCCCTTCTGACGATTCTGACCGTGAGCACTCCACACGTCATCATGCGAGGGCGGCATGACAGAAGAACACCTACAAATCAGCAAAACGAAAATTGAAAACCAAAATCAGTCAAATTCAAGGAAAACATATTTAAACTATCACACGAAATCAAACAAACAATTAAAAAAAATAATTGGGTTGCCTCCCAATGAGCGCCTTTCTTTAATGTCTTTGGCTAGACATGGTAAAGTGTCACTAATTAGGACACAGTGGTGCGTCTAGGCTTATTGTCTCCACTTCTCCACTTGGAAAATCTTCGTAATAATGTTTGAGACGGTATTCATTCACCACAAATTTGTTGTCTATTTTAGCACTCCGGATTTCAACTGCACCATAGGGAAAAACGTGAGTCACGATAAAAGGTCCAATCCAACGGGAACGTAGCTTACCTGGGAATAGCTTGAACCTGGATTGGTACAGGAGGACTTTCTGACCAACTTCAAAGATTTTTCTAGAGATTTGTTGGTCATGAAATGCCCAGCTTCTCTCCTTATAAATTAAAGCGTTTTCGTACGCTTCGTTTCGGATCTCCTCCAACTCTTGCAAATCCAACTTTCGTTGGGCACAGCCTCTTCTAGGTTCATGTTGCATTGCTTTATCGCCCAAAAAGCCTTGTGCTCGAACTCCACTGGTAGGTGGCACGGCTTCCCGAATACCAACCTGTACGGTGACATCCCTATGGGGGTTTTGTACGCCGTGCGGTAGGCCCAGAGTGCGTCCTCCAACCGTTGACTCCAATTTTTCCTATCGGGGCGCACCATTTTCTCCAAAATGGACTTAATCTCCCGATTCGAAACCTCCGCTTGACCATTGGTCTGGAGGTGGTACGACATTGAGACCCTGTGGAGTACACCATACTTGCGAAACAACGTAGCTATGGTTTTGTTGCAGAAATGCGTTCCCCTATCACTGACAACAGCTTTTGGCATTCCAAATCGCACAAAAATGTTAGACCGGATAAAATCTACAACTACTTTCGAGTCATTAGTCCGAGTGGCCTTGGCCTTCACCCATTTAGACACATAATCAACTGCCAGCAAAATATATATAAAACCAAATGAAGTAGGAAAAGGCCCCATGAAATCTATACCCCAGACATCAAAAATTTCAACAAAAATCAATGGGACCTGGGGCATATGATCTTTACGGGCTATATTACTTACCCTTTGACAGCGATCACATGACTTACAAAACACATAAGCATCCTTAAACAATGAAGGCCAATAAAATCCGCTTTCTAATACCTTATGAGCAGTTCTCTTGATCCAAAATGACCTCCACAGGCAAAAGTATGACAAAAAGCTAAAATCGATTGAAATTCCATTTCACTTACACATCTTCGCATCACTTGATCTGCACATCTCTTCCATAAGTACGGGTCATCTCAGATGAAATACTTGGCGTCGCTCTTCAATTTACCCCTCTTTGATTTTGGCCAGCCTGTAGGAAAATTACCAGTTACCAAATAATTGACCAGATCGGCATACCAAGGTAATTGAGAATTTAAAGAAAATAAATGCTCTTCAGGGAATGCATCCTTCAATGGTTCATTATCCTCCTCCAACTGGTATGCGACTCAAATGGTTTGCTACTAGATTCTTCGAACATTTTTTATCCCTTATCTCCAGGTCAAATTCCTGTAGGAGCAATATCCACCGTATGAGCCTCGGTTTGGCATCTTTCTTGGTCATTAGGTACCGTAATGCTGCATGATCAGAAAATACAACTACTTTAGCACCTAAAAAATATGACCTGAATTTTTCTAAAGCAAAAATAACTGCAAAAAGCTCCTTCTCAGTGGTGGAATAATTCAACTGGGCCCCATTCAAAGCTCGAGATGCGTAGTAGATGACGTGAGCTGCCTTTCCTACTCTTTGTCCCAATACAGCCCCTACGGCATGATCACTAGCATCGCATATGATCTCAAATGGCAAACTCCAATCGGGGGGCTGGATGATCGGGGGTAAGGTCAGTAGCTCTTTCAACTTGTTGAAAGCCTTCTCACACTTGTCATCGAATTCAAAGGTCACATTTTTTTGTAAGAGTTGGAACAGCAGGGCCCCAATTTTTTAAAAATCCTTGATGAACCTTCGATAAAAACCTGCATGTCCAAGGAAAGAACGCACCTCCCGCACATTCACGGGATAAGGTAATGCAGATATAATGTCTATTTTAGCCTTGTCAACCTCGATACCCTTAGATGATACAATATGACCCAGGACTATCCCGTGCTCAACCATAAAATGACATTTTTCCTAATTGACCACAAGATTAGTCTCTATACACCTTATCAGGATCAACTTCAGGTTATCTAGACACGTATCAAAACTATCACCATACACACTAAAATCGTCCATGAAAACTTCAATAATTTTCTCCACATATTCAAAAAAAATACTTACCATACACCTCTGGAATGTTGCAGGTGCATTGCATAACCCAAATGGCATTCATCTATAGGCAAAGGTCCCGAACGGGCACGTGAAGGTTGTCTTCTCTTGAGCCTCTGGTGCAATTGCTATCTGAAAGTATCCTGAAAATCCATCCAAAAAGTAATAGTAAGCCCTACGAGCTAAACGTTCAACCATTTGGTCAATGAAAGGGAGAGGGAAATGGTCCTTTTTGGTGACGGCGTTTAGCCGACGGTAGTCAATACACTGCCTCCATCCAGTGGGTTTGCGCACTGGCATGAGTTCACCCGTTTGGTTGGCTTCTACCGTCACTCCTGCCTTCTTTGGGACTACCTGAACCGGACTCACCCAAGGGCTATCTGATATTGCAAAGATGATCCCCACATCTAGCAATTTCAAAATCTCTTTCTTTACAACTTCTATCATGAGGGGGTTGAGCCTCCTTTGAGCCTGCCGAACAGGTTTAGCATCCTCTTCCAATCTAATCCGGTGCATACAGATGGCCGGGCTGATCCCCTTAATATCTGCGATTGTCCAACCTATCGCCTCTTTATGCTCTCTAAGGACTCGGATCAGTTTCTCCTCTTAGGTTTTTGACAATGCTGACGAAATAATCACCGGGAGTGTCTCGTTGTCACCCAGATACGCATACTTCAGGTGCTCTGGTAGGGGCTTCAACTCCAAAACAGGTGCCTGTACCACAGATGGCAATACCCTCTGGTGAGGTTCGGGAATAAAAATAGGCAAGACTTCATACCTTTTTTTGGTGGTCAGCAATGAGTGTAATGCACCTACTGTGCATTTTAGATCCTCGTTCCACTCCACTTCAAGAGTTGTTTCCAACTCTAGGTGCTTGGTTAAAGCCACCTCCAACTCATCCCTGCCAGCAGTTTCAAACACTTCCTGCACTGCAGGGTCAATAGCACTCACAGAGAAAATCGAGCTAAAGTTGAAGTTTGAAGGATATTTCATAGTATCAAAGATATTAAAATGCACAATTTCCCCATCAAATTCCATGGATAAGGTACCTTTATTTACATCAATTTTCGTTTGTGCTGTCCTCATAAAGGGTCTACCCAACAACAAAGGTGAGGGATCGGGGGAGTGATCATCATCCATATCAAGTACATAAAAATCAGCTGGAAATACCAAATCATTAACTTTTACCAACACATCTTCAACCAACCCATCAGGATATGCATTAGTTCGATTAGCTTATTGAATGATTATTCCAATTTCTTTTAATGGACCTAGTTTCAGAGAAGTATAGATAGATTTAGACATGACCTTAATTGATGCTCCCAGATCCAACATAGCCCTTCTAATCACGGTATTGCCTATCCTACAGGGGATAGTAAACATACCTGGGTCCCCGCACTTTGGTGGAAGCTTTCTCTGCAGGACTGCAGACACATTTTTCCCAATAATAATCCTTTCATCTCCCCTCAACCGCCTTCGGTTGACACACAAATCCCTTAAGAACTTGACATATTTTGGTACTTGTTTGATTGCGTCTAAGAGGGGGATATTTATCTCTACCTTGCGAAACACCTCCAAGATCTCCTTATCCTTATCCTGTTTTTTCAATTTTTCCAACCTGTTAGGAAAAGGTGGCGGGTTAGTTTTAACTGTAATTACTGGGCCAGGAAGTACCTCTGGATCTGCACTATTGTTGTCCTCCCTCTCAAACTCATTCTCGATCTTCTCCTCATTCTTGTCCTTAGGGATCACAGGCTCAGGCCCTTGAACCTCCTTGCCACTCCTCAAGGTCATGGCGCTCACATTCTTCGGGTTCAACTCAGGTTGAGATGGCAGCTTCCCTTGAATTTGGGATTCCAAACGGTTGATCGTGATGGCCATTTGATTTACTTGATTTTGCAATGATGGCACTTGTCCTAGTTGATTCCTCATGATTTGTAGGTCTAAATCCGTCTTTTGCTGGTTCGCAAGTAACTGCTTCATCATCTCTTCCATGGACGGACTCGAGTTTGGAGGGGGTGGTGGTTGGCGAGGCTGGTACCCTTGCTGCCTATTTGGTACGAAGTTGGACTGCCTATTCCCTCCATAGCTGAGGTTGGGATGATCTCTCCAACCGAGATTGTAGGTGCTTGAGTAAGGGTCGTACTGCTTTCGTGGCGCGGGTGCGTGGCCAGCCATGTTCACCTGTTCTGCAGTTTCTTCCTGAATCATTGGGCACATGTTTGCAGAGTGACTCATACCAGTGCAAACCCCACATACCTTGGCTTGTGATGCATTTCCCACAGCCAGTTGCCTAACAAACGATGTCAACTCACTTAGCTGCTGCTGGATAGAGGACGTCTCTACCTCATTTACCTTGCGTATTGGAACATCCTCCCTCGTACCGAATTGTTGTGAATTCTCTGCCATTCCCTCAATTAACTCCCTAGCTTCCCGAGGGGTCTTGTTTACCAGTGCCCCTCCACTCGCAGCATCAATGATACTCCTGTCTCTGAAGAGTAACCCCTCGTAAAAATATTGTATAAGCAACTGCTCACTTATTTGGTGCTGGGGGCACTTATTGCACAACTTCTTGAATCGCTCCCAGTAATCATAAAGCGACTCCCCTGGATGCTGCTTGATACCGCAAATTTCTTTCCTTAGACTCGCAGCTCTAGACGCAGGAAAATATTTATTTAAAAATTTTTTCTTCAACTGATCCCACGTGGTGATGCTACCTGGTGGTAAGTAGTACAGCCAATCCTTTGCAGAATCCTTCAAGGAGAAGGGGAATGCCCTCATTTTTATCTGCTCTTCTGTGATTCCCGGGGGATTCATACTATTGCACACGACATCAAACTCCTGCAGATGTTTATACGGCTCCTCACCTGGTAAACCATGAAAAGAAGGTAAAAGATGAATTAAACCCAATTTCAATTCAAATGAAGTGTTATCACTCAAACTCGGAAAAGTAATGCATAAAGGCTGCTGATTTAAATCAGGAGCAGCCAACTCCCTTAATGTTCGTGCATTAGCCATGGTTCCTTCCTCCTGGTCAGAGTCACTTGAAGTGTCACCAAACGAATCTGTTGGTCCAACTTCTGGCTCAGGTCTTTGAGATGCAGCACTGGACTGCTTCTCTCTGAGCTGTCTGGTTTCCTTTATCGTTCTACGCGCGGTCTTCTCCACATCAGGGTCAAAAATCAAATCACCTGTACGAGAAAATCGATGCATGCACTAGAAAAATACCAGAAAATTAGAACAAAAATGAATTTAAAAAGAAGCAAATAATAACGCCAGTCCCCGACAGCGACGCAAAAAATTGACAGGGTGTCGAAGCCTGCACAATAATAAAATTAAACCTAATTGCCAGTTAAAATGACCAAAACACAATTCCAAGTATTGGAGCAGGGACTCTAGGTGTGCAATGGGTTACTTGATTCACCCTGTTCCCGAAGAGTTTGCTTGATCCGATATACCCGAAAAGGGATGGTTATTTTCTCACAAATAATTATAAATTTGTAGACAGGGCAAGTAGGGTCGTATCCACAGGGATTGGGTATATTTGTCTCTTAAGAAATTCAAAGTAACACAGGGAGTGATTTTGTAGGAATGATGACAATCGAGTAAATTCAAATAAGAAAATGAAAATAAATAACTGACTAGAAATTAAGCAATAGTTCACTGAACTCAGAGTAACAATAATTAAAGGCCTAAATCAATTAAAACAAGAAAACACTTAAAAATAAAATAAAGTAGGCAACTAAAAGTTAAATCGCAATTCACTAAAATTAAGGTAATATTAATTAAAAGTCTAGCCAAGAAATAATTTCAGCAATGGTTCACCTAATTGATCATCGAAGCAAAGGCAATCCCAATTATTTTTCAATAAATAGGTTATAACTACCAAACAAGCGATGGCAGTCAACCCCTCCTTACTGTGTCGATGATTAAGGTACGCCCGTTAATCACTGCTCTAATTAGGGAATAATCCTAGGTACACCCGTAAGATTTAATTCCCCAACTGCCTTACATATTAGACGAGCCCTATTCTAACCAAATAACGCACTACCAGGGCTATTTTAGATTAGTCCGCGTATCCCCCTGACATGAATCTAATCATGCCAGTTGTCACTATTTCAGGACAATTAAACAACTACGGATTTAATGCCCTAATTGACAATAGGTTACCAAATCAATTAATTATCCGGATTCAAGACAATCAATTAATTGAATAACCATAAGCATAGCAATCAAGAAATATGTGAATACCAATAAATAAAAGGGAAAAAATTAAATTAAATCGATCTCACAATTTTTTTAGGCAACCCAAAGCATCCGTCGTTTCTTGACTAGGATGAGAAAATTTGTTCATATTTGGTGAACTAAGTCCACGGGAAATTTCAGCAAAAGTCACGGCCATTGTCTGCATTTCAGGAAGCCGCAATTCGTCGAACAACTGGACAGCAAATGAAAGTCACAGGCAACAATTTAATCTCTTTATTATTCCTAGCATCCGTAGAGCAAAGCCACTCAAAAGGTACAAGAAGGAAAAGTCAAAGCTAAGAGAAAAAAGTTGCTTCATCCTGACATGCGTGAAGAAAAGCAATGCAAAACTAGGAAGAAAAGTCAAAGTGAAGCTAAAGAAAAATAGTGCTTGTTCTCTGCAATCTAATGGTTCCTATTCTAATGTCTAACTCCCATGTGCCGCGGCTCTCCTTTTAGCCATCACCTCCTGTGCGGCCTGTCAGCTAGGAAAGGAACCAACCCTTTTTCGGTCCAGCCCATGCCTAAAAGAAAGGGCCCAAAGATTTTTATCTTTTCCAAAATTGCCCCTAGGACAAGCACTGCCACTTGCATTCCTTTTCTGTCAAATTGGTACTTGTTATCATATTTTTGTTCTACTCCCTGAAATAAATGCCAAATACTAAAAGTGAGTAGAATCCAGCAATTAGTTCACATCGGGTCAGGTAATAGGGGAAATTAGTTATAAAATAAATAATAAAATTGCAACCTATCAAAAAATGTGTACATGTTGTTCCGAACTAAACGAATTTTCGAAAAGTAACTTTTATAACAAAACGCTTTAAAAACATAAGAGGGGCGTTTTCCATATAAATGAATTTTAAATAGTCGAATTAAATAATTAATTAAGCCAGTAAAAAAAATAAAATAAGAAAATTTTCAGGTCCTCACATAACTATCGATACTAAAAGTCGAACATATAAAGAAAGTCGTTTCCTTAAATTAATATTCAATCTTACAACACAAGTTCTCAAAAGTACATCACTTTATCCAAAAGTACAATCACTAGAAGTCGGCTAATCAAATACAACCCAAAATACTAATCAAAAGTGATCAAGTCGGCTTATTCAAAATTCTTTCCATTTCAAGCTCCTGTAAGGAAAACAAATCTAACGAGGTGAGTGAATGCTCGTGAGGCCAAGAAACACACATGCAAGCACGTAGTCCAAGTAACCACAACAATTATATAGTAAGTGAAACTTAAAATTCAAGTAATTAACATTTGACTTAGGAAAAGTAAGCAGAAACAATTCAAGGATATTGTAGCTCTCAGAAGCTAAATTCCACGTAGTCGAGTCAATGTCTTAATCAAATTCCATGTTGACACTCCGTCAACCACATAAGTATCAAACCGTAGATACACCACTTTTTTCGAATCCCGTCACCTTTACACTCCCTTACCGAGCCCGCTCGTCAAGGGTTTGATATTACTCGACTATATCATGGCAATACTACGCGAGTATGCCAAGCAAGATCTCTCTAATAGATCAAGTTTCGTGTTTGCTCATGGTTTACTAAGCTCCTCAACCAAGCACATGCTGGCTCGATTCGCAAAGTTAGCTGATGAGTTTGGGCATCCCCCGAGTACGAACATAAGTCGAAGAGGTTCACTCCACTCGACAACACAACAACGAGTACAAGTTTTTTTTTTAAGTACGAACAAGTCAAGTAGTGAGCCGAGAAAAACGAGTAACGATTCGAGTAAATCAAGTAACATGTCACGTAAAAAGAGCAAGTACGATAAAGTACACACTCATTTTTGACTAGTTACATTCGCATATTCAACTAGATGCATTTCAAGTATTAGGCAATAAATCATACACTTGATACTCATCAAGTCAAAACAAAAGTGAGCGAGCAATTCAATCTCTAGGCATCTGCTTCGAGATTCTCTTGAAGATCTCCATGAGCGCCTAAACAATATAGCAAGTACTTTCACTCACAATCACGTATTAACCAAGAAAGCAAGTACACTTATTAGGCTAGTCAATACCTCAAAAGAAAACTTTAATCACTCAAAAATTGAGGTTCAAAAGTGAGGATTTAATAACACAAGAGAAATTGATTTCCTTCATGAAATCGAGTTTAAAACAATCAATCAATATCAAAGATTAGAGAAAAGTTTCCAAAAACTCGTTTCCTATCAAGTCAGAAAAATTTCAGTTTTGCGCGTCAAAATTATAAAAATCAGAACTTGTACTCAGTAAGTCCAAAAATGGAAAACTTTATACCGTTGGAATCTTGGTTCAAAGTACTAAAAGTCCCAGAACACACTTTCCCACAATTCCAAACGGAAGGCATTCAATTTTCAATTCAAAGTGGCTGATCTGAACAAGCAAGGCAGTTTTAGTCATATTTTTCGGCAATCTTTGGAAATTCGGAAAAATTCACAGAAAGTGAACTAACCTTTAAACTTTGTAACACAATAAGAGTTCCAATCAAAGTTTCCAACAAAACAATCAGAACTAGATTTGGAGTTCTGAGCGTCAAGATATGGTGGCTCAAAGTTGGCTAAAATTGTAGGCTGTTCTGTAAATTTTCCAGATTTGAAAGACTAACTTTGGCACATCATTTGAGCATCGAAATGGTCTTAGAACAACACCAAATTTTGTACAATTCAACTTCCATAGGGACAACTTCTCTATCAATTTTCACACAAAACTCGTACGGGAAGGTAGTTAACAAAACTACCAAAGTTTGGGAAATTCTTAAAGCAAATCTGTCCTTTGCTTTCTTTTCCTTTTCAAACACTTTGCACCAAGAAATCAGTCCCATTTTGGTTCATTTGGGAAACCAAGGTCCAAAACATTTCATAATAAATTTATAGTTGGTTGACATCAAAATATCAAAATAAAACATTTCACAAACAACTAAACCAGTCGGCCAGCAAAAGGAAGGGTTTTCCATGTTTTGCCGCAGTTTGAAAATTGAACCATATCTCACTCAATACAACTTAAAATTGAGAATAGTCAGTGGCGTTGGAAACTAGCTTCAAAACTCTACATTTCATCAGAACAAGTCATTCTCAAAATCAGTTCATAAGTAAGAGAAAATAGAGCCACAAAATGTAGTTTCTACCTTTCTCTCGGATGGATCATCAGAATAGGACAGCAACTTTGCCGAATCACTACAGCTCACTCATTTCGAACTAGAAAGTGAATTTTATAGCTTTTACAAACGTATAGTTTCAAATGCCACAAACGGCACTCGATTTTGACTTTTGTACAAAGAGATATGTTCAATTAAAGAGACACTGTTCGGATTGCCTGGACACGTTTTCCAGATTTCTTCAAGTTTTGAAAATTCAATTTTTGCTCAACCAATTCCAATGGTTTTTGGTTGAAACTATATACACACAATATATGACATATATACATCAGTTTCACAGTCATTGGAGCATCAAAATTTTGAAATATAGGCACGGCAAAACAGGACAGATTCGGCCATCCCACTTGCACCACTCTCTTTCGATTTTTCCTTCAATTTCTAACCTTAACACTCATCACAACCACACTAACACACATTTTAACATCATGGCAGTCCTTATATAACCAAGGTGGGAGTTCATAGAGTCCACTTCAACCAATTCAATCCAAATAACAACAACAACAAGGAAGCTACAAGCTTCAAAGCCAAGAATGAAACTCTTTAAAGCCAAGAAATGAAAGATTGGATGAGTTGAGGTGTATACCTCTTGAACCCTTGAAGAACCAGAAATTTTTTATCACAAAAGCTCCAAGAAAACCACCAAGATGAAGTCTTCCACCAAGCTTAAGCTAATCTCTAAGTGATATGGAAGTTGAGTGAAGATTTTGGAGTGAAATTGTGCAAGAATGGAGCAAGAATGATGAAGAGCTTTCTCTCCTTCTTCCTTGGCTGGTTTGGCCGGCACTAAGAGTGAGAAAAGAGAGGTTGGTGTGTTGTGAAGCTTCCTTTGGAAGCTTGAGGGTTTTGTGGCCAAAATTCTAACAAAAGTCAACTGAGAATAGTGCTCTCGCGTGCGAGTTTCGTATCCGATTTCTCTCGAGTTTGTTTCACTTGTGCACTAATACTCAAATGTAATTCATTTAACACTATAATTATTCACTCTTACTAGACTAGTATAAGTTTTTTAAATCTCCATTTAGTCGATTCAACACGAAATACGCAAACCTCCAATTCGCGCGCGATAACGCGGAAATTTGAACTCACTCACCTCTAATCCCGCAATTAACTTTTCTTAGTCTACTATTGATCATTCTTAATTCTCCAAGATTATTGCACTCTCAGATCGAGTATAATCTCGAAAAATGTGTATTCACTATTTCTTACTAAACGAGCCTCCAAAAAATTAAATTTGCTTATGGGACTTTTTTTTTAATATAAGCAAAGCATTGTTCCATGTAAATGAACTTAAAATGGTTGAAATAAATTATTCGCAGACAACGGGCGAATAAATATTTAAATAAACCAGTAAAATAAGACAAAAATAAAAAAAAATTTGGGTCCTCACAGTTTCGTTTTGTGTGAACCGTAGCGAGTCGGCAAAGTTGGCCGTTCTGTTTTGACTGTATATGCGAATGAAACTGGAAGCTGAATCTTCTGGCTCAACTTTCTCCCACTTATGAAATGATTTTCCGAATGCTGTCTTCTGATGAATTGTAGTATTTGGAACCTAGTTTCCAACACCATAAACCAATCTCAATTTGGAGTTGTACAGAGCTAGATATGGTTTGGTTTCAAAAATGCGATAAAGCTGGAAATTGGAAGAATTTCCCTTCCTTGCTAATCGAATGGTCAAATCTGTTTTGGGATGTCATATTTCAAAAATTTTAGTGTCATTTAACCACCAATTTCTTATTAATTATTTCTGGAATCTTAGTTTCAAAAACGGAGCGAATTGGGGCTGATTTCGTTGGACAAAACGTTTGAAAAAGAAAGAGAAGTAGGATGGCAGATTAGCTTTGAAACATTTTACGAACTTTGGTCATTTCGTTAACTGCCTTTCCGTATGAGTTTTTACCTGAAATTTGGTAGAGAATTAGATCATATATGGAAATTTAAGCGTACCACACTTGGTATGATTTCAATGCCATTTCAATACTCAAATCATGCCCCAAGGATTTCTCCTCAAATCTGGAAATTCATTGAACAGGGTACAAAAACCAACCAACTTCCAACTGTGGTATCTTGTTGCTCTAAACTCCGAATTTGGTTCTGCTTGTGGTGTTTGAAACTTTGTATGGGATTCTTATTGTGTTATGAATTTCAAAGGTTAGTTCACTTTCTGTGAATTTTTCGAATTTCCAAATATCGCCGAAAATCACGACTGGTTCTATCTTGCCTTATTGAATCAGCAACTTTGAGCTGAAAAATGATTGCCATTCGTTTGGAATCTTGGAAAAGTGTCTTCTAAAAACTTTTAGTTCCTTGAATCTAGTTTTGAATGATATAAAGTTTTTCATTTTTGGACATACGAAACTCAAGATCTAATTTTACTAAGTTTATCGTGTAAAGCTGAAAATTTCTGATTTGTTAAGAAACTAACTTTTAAGAACATTCAACTTCCTTTTGAGATTGGTGGTTCATTTTAAACTTGATTTCATGGAGGATACAAGTTTTCCTTTGCACTTGATGTTTCCTTAGATTTAAATGAGAAACCTCAATGTTCTTTAATTATGCTTAGTTCTTGACCTAGAACTTGATTCCTCATGGTTTCATTCTTACTTTTGAACTTTAAGTTTGAAAAGGCTTGATTCAAGACTATAACGACTCGCTTTATTCTTTAGTATACATTTGAGAATTATATACCAACCTCATGTTTCTTCACTTTTTAAGTGCGAAAACCCTAAGGTCTTGTTTTTCACATCCATATAAACTTTGGTTCTTACCTCAGGACTCGAGAGTAATCAAGGGTGTTATCCAGGAACCGAGACATATCACACGTAACAGTGAGTATTCCTCGCGTGTGTGGGGGACTTGAATAGTCTTACTACATGTTTACTTCATATTTATTGTGTGTTTAAGTGTTAAATGCTCTCTATAATTGCTCTTATGTAATTTTTCATTGTTTTAAGGCGAGTGCGTACTTTATCACACTCGACCTACGAAAATAATAAATTTTTACCGTTTAACTGTAAATTTCTACCGTTTACCGGTTTATTTGATTACTTGCGCATGTTGTAAGCTCTTAGATGAACTGGGCCCTGCCCTTGGTTACTAACCTGCTCAAGCCAAGACTGGGTTCGGTTGGGTAGGTTGGAACCCTAGGCCACCGTATCGGTATACTCGAACATTACCACTGGAGGTATAAGGTGATGGCCAGACAGCCGGAAAAATTATTGGATTTATAAGGTGAAGTTGACCGAAATGGTTCCACGTGAACACCGTATCCTTTTAATGTGTGTTTATTTCTATACAATGATAAATTCTCATTTTAATGTGCCAATGTGAAATATTGAACCATATATGTGTTATGCTTAATTTACTTGATTTATTAGAACTGCTTATGTGTTTTGGAACCTCACTAGGCTGTTTAGTTCATTCCACACTTTTGTTTTCCTTAACAGGGTTCAAGATCGAGAGTACTCGCGAATAGTACTAAGTTGTTTTCTTTGAAAACTTTAAGTTGTATTATAGCAGATGGCTGCAGTACATATTTTTTTGGGTTGTATTTAATTTTGAAAGTTAACTAATGGTAAGTATGAAATGTTTTGGAATACTTTAAATGTATATTGAAAATATTTGAAATATTTCTAGTTTTTGAATTATGGATTGTAGTGAGCCCAGACGAGAGTTGGGCAGGCATTCTGCAGATACCCTAAGGTTCGCCCTAGGAAAAAGTGGGGGCGTCACAGGTGGTATCAAAGCCACTTCGTGTGGTCTCTGCGCGAAATGAGCTTGAGCCATGTAGTGTTATGGTCCCTATTATGTGAATGAGTAAAGACTTAAGTACTCTTCTAGAGCTTAAACTGTGAATCTTGAATGTGATAGGTATAAACCCATTATCTTGATACTTGGGGAAAATTAGATATGTATGTTGGGTAAGAATCACAAATATGGTGATTTACTCTTGGGACCGGCCGGATCGAGTTGTGAATTATTTTATTTCGGATTCTTATACCCGAGTACTTAAGAGTTGAGGGCAATGTTAAGGACTTGAGATCTCCATTTGCGGGGAATAAGAACGAACTAATGTTTTGCGAGAGCAAGCGCATGAGGTCAACAGACGTCTAGTTCGAGTAGTAAGAGAAATGAGAGATTGGACGGCGAATATCTTAACTGAGTGTGGGACAATATCAGCCAGAGAGAAGTAGAATATAGTTGAGTTTGAGAGAGAGGTGGAGAAGATAGTGACCCAGAGGATCCTAGTGTGGGAATAAAGTTGACTATGTTAGGGAACGGAAATCATCTAGTTCCAATTAATCTAGTGAAGCACTATTTTTTATCTTTTGTAATGGGACGATGGGAATAGAACTTAAGAGTTTGTGCCTTGGAGATGCATGTACTTTTGTTAATCACTTGTTTACTTTTGTTTATTGGCCTTGACTTGGTATGTACTTTACTTGACTGTTACTTGTGTTATGATCTAATGAGTTCTAGTTGTGTTTGACTTGTACGGTGATAATGTTATTTGTCAGGACTCGCAAATTTCTTGTATTTTTCTCAAAAATACCCTTTTATTTGAAAATTATTATTTGTCAAAGCCCACTACCCAATTATTTCACAATAAGTGTAAGTAAACCTAGAAAATAGGGTTTTACGCTTCGGTTTCAAGTTTGGAGCGAAATTAGGGTTTTCGCGGTTTTCCGCCGGATGAATTTTCGATACAGAGTAAGAATTAATTTGGGGATTAAAAGTGACTTTCAAGTGAGAAATAATATGTGACTAGTGGCAATGATATAAGGATAGTGAATGGGAAGTAAAAGCCCTAGTACGTGAGTTTTTAAGAAAAACGGCGCGAACTGGCTGGTCCCGCGCACTACCGATTGAACGCACTGCTTGACCACCATTTTTCCTTACCAAACAAATTTATTGAACTTGAGCAAAATATCTTCTCTCTTGGCAACAAGCTTGACCGAATGTGAGGCTAGGAAATAACAAGAGAAAGAGAAAAGAAAGAAAGGTGGTGGTGGCGACACTTGTCGCCACCTTAATGCTTCTTGACCCAAGACAATTATCATCCATTTAAGCACCAAAATTCAGCATTTTACCCCATATTTCTGCTGCTGCTGGCCGAGAGAGAGAAGAGGGAAAACACCAAAGGAAAACATTTCATTTCATCTTCAATCCAACAACTTAGGAAGAAATCAAACAAAATAAACCGATTAAACTTGTTCTTGAGTGACTAGTTAGTGAGTTGTGGTGAGTTTTTGAAGGAGAAAGCTTGGGCTACTCTTAGTGACCTCTAGTCAAGGTAAGAGAGCTTATCTCTCCAAGTTTTACTTTCAATCTTGTGAAATTAAGCTTAGCAACTTGATTTTGTGGTGGAATCATGGATGATTATCATGTTTTAGTAGTTTTCCCCTTTTTATTTCATGAACTAGGGTTTGGGGAAATTCTACCCAATTTGTTGTATGATGCTTATATGTTGCAATCGAAGTGTTATAAGGTGTTGTGGTAGGGATTAGACCAAGAAATTAAGGAAAGTTGCACTAGAAACTCAAAATTCCAGAATCTGGAAAATTTCCCCAACTTTCTGTCCGAATTTATATCTGTATGTTAGAGGTCGATTTGGCCTTAGGTCAAAGAATAAAAGTTGTATAGAATGGTATTTTATAGGTGCCTACAAACTTTCAGCTCAATCGGAGCAACGTAGGACGTGAAAAGTCCAAAATACCCTTACTGTTTTAAGTATTTCCCAAGCAGTCCGTGTGATCAGTTAAGTCCAGTTTATCACGTTTTTCGACTAGGATCGATTCTGATTTAGCTTTTTGCCAAAACATGAAAGTTGTAGTATTCTAAATTATCTTTCAAATGCCTCTAAGAACACCTGATTCGGACTTGTGTTCTCTGAGTTATGTCCATTACAGTGTTCTGAGTTTAAACAGCCGACGAATTGGTTTCTGGTTTAGTAATTCGAGAATTTGACCAAGTTACATTAGAAACTGGACTAAGTGACCTTCATGAATGTTGTATCTCTGTGTCTTAGCTTCGAACCAGCATAGATTTCGTCTCAATCCAATAAGCGTAGCTTCGGATATGTTATTTCCGCATTCATACGTCAAATCTGTCTTGTGCTAAATTGAATTTCTGCACTTGTTATTACTGTATTTCTTATTCTTATGATATTGTGAGCCTATGAAACGGCTCTTGACTTGAATTGCTTATGTGTGATGTTGGGTTGTGGTTGAGGAAAAATAATGAAGCCAAAATGGCTGGAAAATTAGGTAAACACAAAGGGCGTGCTGCCCAAATTTTCGCCCGAGGGCTAGGTTTCTATTTGAACTTGTATACTTTTGTTAGGCCAATACCATGACCGGTTTTCCATTTTAAAACATGATTTTTCATCCTTGGGTTCAAACAACCCTCTTCTTACTTGAAAGTCATCTTTACACGTTTTATTCCTAATTAGTCGGGTTTCTTTGTTTCCCTTAAATGTTTTGCTCGATAAACTGTAATATGTTCTCTTGTTCAACCTTAGGTTTCATTGGTGACTAAGGGTAATATCCGGAAGGATATTTTGCACGTTATTTTGCATATCTAGGTGAGTGTTCCTTATTTGACTTTATGGCTTGTTGTTATCATTTGCTAATGTGTTAATTGCTTTTAATGATTTCCAAAACGAGCTTTCCAGGCGAGTGTGTACTTTATCGCACTCGACCTAAATAACTGTGCAATTTTCAAGGATTTAATGATTGAAATGTTACTTGCGCATGAATGTAAGCCTTTTGGGCTGAACTGGCCATTGCCCCTTGTTACCGGTCGTCTCGAGCCAGAAGCGGACTCGGTCGGGCGATTAGGGACTTGGGTGAACGTTTGGTATACTCGAGTATTACCCTGTAGGTTGGTGGAGACTGGCCAACGGCCAGGACGGGGGTGAATGAATGAATGAACGAACGAACGAACGAACGAGGGTTTATTGATAAACGAAAAATGCACTTTCAAATGATTGGAGGAATATGGGGAAATGTCAGGAGAACGGATGAACGAATGAACGAATTGCTCCTTGTGAGCCGTATCCTTTTAATGAATGTTACTATTGCTTTCCATTGTAAATATTTCTTGAATTATTGATACTCCATGTTTAATGTATTGAATTGATTGTTTGATTATCTGTTTGGAACCTCACTGAGCTTTTATCTCACCTCTTTAGTTTTGTTTTCCTTAACAGGGGACGGCGAGCAGGATGAGAGCATAGACTAGCCTAGTTTAGGTCTTTTGTTTCTTTTGTAATGGTTCTCGCCCTAGTGCTTGGCACGGGCTAATTGTATGGTGAAGTGAGAACCTTTGTATATTTGATGGTTGTACTTCCTTTTGAGATAGCAATGTATATAAGTTCCCCTTTAAGTTTGGATTGCTGCCCTATTTATTCTAGTGATTTATTTCAATTTTTAATTGAGGACTGTAGCGAACGACTGAGTCCCGGTGAGAGTTGGGCAGGCGGCCCGCCGAACCCTCTGGTACGCCTTAGGGGGAGGTGGGGTCGTTACATTATTTGTGCAAGTGATTTCATTTTTCTTTAGAGTTATTACTGGTATGTGCGTGTAGTTCACTTATGGTTTAGTGTGAGGTTTAGGTATGTGCATATAGATTAGCTGTGAATATGGAAACTAGAGGACAACGTCAGGGACGTAAATCCAGACAACCTCGAAATCAAAGAGTAAATAATGAGTATGCTACTGATCAAAACGCCAAGCCAAGGACTGGGGGAGGAGATTACCAAATAGCATTAGTTTTAACTCGCATGACGGATGTTCTAAAACTCTTAGTAGCACAACAGGGCTAGGGGGTTGGACAAGGAAACCAACATGGAAACCAAGAGATAGGGGAGGATCGAGCTTTGGAACGATTTCAAAAATTCTTCCCACCCAAATTTTCCGGAGGACCTGACCCAGAAGTGGCTGAAAATTGGTTAGAAAATATAAGGAATATATTCGATGCCTTGAACTACACAGAAGAAAGACAAGTTACTTTTGCTATATTTCAACTTGAGGGAGCAGGTCGAGTCTGATGGAATATTATAAGAAACAAGTGGGAAAGAGATCAAACTCCAAGAACTTGGATAAACTTTGTACGAGAATTTAATGAGAAATTTCTTCCTCCACTAGTCCAAGAAAAGAGGGAAGACGATTTTATAAAGTTTCGTCAAGGAATTTCGAGTGTGGTTGAGTATGAAACACAATTCACAAAATTATCTAAATATGCTTCAGAATTGGTGGCTACGGAGCAGAAGAGAATAAAACGATTCATCCAAGAATTAAATTTAGAAACTCAAGATGCCGTTGCCGCAGCACAGATTGAAACATTTAGTAATGCTCTTGAGAAAGCACAAAAGGTGGAGAGCACAAAATCCCAACTGAGAACCTTTCAAGCGAGGAAAGAAATGTATCCGATAGTAGTCACTACCTTGAAGTACCAAGTGAAATTGGACAGCCACCTAAAGTTAGAAAAGGAGTAGATGGAGTGAGACTACCACTTCCTTCGTCACCCATGATAAAGAAACCATAAGAGACTATGTCACGAGAAGCTCCAGTAGGATAGATACAATCAAGGAAAACTTCGCAGGCAAGTCAAGTCACAACTCCTCGTTCGACCTATGGATATTGTGGAAGGACAAATCATACCGAAGAAAATTACTGGGTGAAGGGACGAAAGTGTATAGGATGTGGGAGTACTAACCATAAAGTTCACGACTGCCCAAAGAGGTATCCACGAGAAACTACTATTCAACAAGAAAATAAAACTACCCCTCAACAAGTCAATGAAGGAGGAAACCGACCAATGGCACCTGCGAGAACATATGCAATGATCACACAACAAGGTCCAGGGTTATCTGAGGTTATGGAAGGTATGAATTTCGAGGACGAAATTTTTTAAGGGGGAGAGGATGTGAGGACTCGTGTTTTTATTCTTAAAATAGTTATTTTTATAATTATTTATCCTAGAATTAGTTAATTATATTTTAGTTGTGCATTTGCCCTTAAAATTCATTTTTTGCACGCGAGTCGAAAGTTTGCGTATTTCGCGTCGGAACGACTAAGGGGAGATTTAAGAAATTAATACTAGACTACTAAGGGTGAATAATTACCATATTAAAGGAAGTACCTTGGAGGATTAGTGCACAAGTGTATCAAACCGAAAAGAAAACGGTGGTATGAAACCCTCAAGTGACAGCTATTCCTAGTTGACTTTTGGATTGCTTAACCCTTACTTTTCTCCCCATGTGACAGCCCCACTTTCCCCTAAGGCGAACCAAAGGGTTCGGCGGACTGCCTGCCCAACTCTCGTCGGGACTCAGTCGATCACTTCAAGCAACCATAAGAATATCTAACCACGATCCAACTTAAAACAAAACGTATATACAATAATATCTCAAGAAGAAGTACAACCGTCAAATATACAGAGGTTCTCAAATCACCATACAACCAGCCCGTGCCAAGCACTAGGGCGAGAACCATGACAAAAGAAAACCAAGGGCTAGACCCAGCTAGTCTATACCGGCTCTCGTCCTTGCTCGCCTTCCCCTGTTAAGGAAAACAAACTAAAGGGGTGAGTTATAAGCTCAGTGAGGTTCCAAACACATAGGCAACAAGAAGTTCAATGCATTCATTACATGTTACCACAAATTCAAATGCAAAAGAAAGCGATAAACACCTTCATTAAAAGGATACGTGCTCACAAGGAGCCATTCGTTCATTCATTCTCCTTTCGTTCCCTTATACCTTCAATCATTTGAAATTGCATTTGTACATAAGTAAAATCCTCATTCATTCATTCGTTCATTCATTCATTCATTCATTCACCAGGCTCCACCAACCTCTACCAACCTACAAGGTAATACTTGAGTATACCAAACGTTCACCTAGGTCCCTAATCGCCCGACCGAGTCCGCTTCTGACTCGAGACGACCGGTAACAAGGGGCAGTGGCCAGTTCAGCCAAAAGGCTTACATTCATGCACAAATAACATTTCAATCATTCAATCATTGAAAATTTCACAATCATTTAGGCCGAGTGCAATAAAGTACACACTTGCCTAGAAAGCTCGTTTTAACAATCATTGAAAGCATATAACATGTTATCAGTCATTCATACCAGCTATATAATCATGAAACATATCAAACAGGGAACACTCACCTATACACGGAAAATAACGTCCACTTCTCAATCACCAATGAAACCTAAAAGTAAACAAAAAAACACATTACAATCCATCTAGCATGATTTGGATGAAATCAAGGATTACCCGACTACTCGCGAGTAAACGTATAAAATGACTTTTAAAGTGTCAATAGAGCATTTGGATCCGTGGACGGGAATTACTAAGGTTCATAAACCAACCGTGAAACTAAACTCAAAAAGGTTATGAAATTTCCGGCAGAAAACACTTTAACCAATGACAAATCGAAATCCAATAAGGTAAGCTAAGAAATATTGTTTCCGGAATCGTTTATGTAGCTCAAAATCAATAGACTATATGCTTTGATGAAAATCATGAAAAGGTGGCAAAACTATCTCACTTTCACTCTTAAAACTTCACTTAAAATTTATTCACTTGTGGCCTAGAGAACCGTAGGTCAACCTCTATATTTTGGTAAACAGTAAGTAAACGTTTGGAATTTCAACCCAAAGAGGTATTAGGTTTTAGAATGGTAAAATGATCATTTTATTTGCCAAGCGGAAATATACAGGTTCAAATAGAAATTTAGCCCTCGGCCACCTTTTGAAAGAGCCGGTAACGTTTTCAGTAAATACGTCCAATTCGTCACAAAATACATTCGTAAAATCACTTTAACTTGCTCACATTACAAGAAGATAAACGGACGGCATGTCCCTTGTGTTTACCTATTTTCCAGCCATTAATGGCTTCATTATTTTCCTCAAAACAGTCCCAACATCTCAAATAGAATAATCTCATGTCCAAAAGCCATTCACTAGGCTTAAAGTCATATAAATACAAAAATCAAGCTAGAAACATTTCCGGATAAAAATAGTTTTTGACACCATTTTGCGGTTTTGGTACCATTGGCTTTACGATTATCGGATGAAGGTGGAAGACACACCGTTTCGAAGCTAACAGATAGGGCTACAATGTTGAAGAAGGCCACTCAGTGCAGTTTGTAGTGCAACTAGGTCAAAATTGACATATATGAAACCAGAATCTCACAAACAGGTTGGCTAACCGCACAATTGTTAAATAGAAATAATTCAGGCTACCGAAGTCCGATTGAAGTGCATCTTATGGTGTTTCGAAGCTAAAACACAACCCTACATTTCTTATGAAGACCTCCATGGCCAAATCATGCATTTTCATGATCAAAAATGGAAAACTACACAAAAACAGAATTCTGGGCGCGAAACAGGTTTCATGGACAGTCAAGGGTATTTCGGTCATTTCACATGTTACAGTGGTCGGATCAAGCTGAAATTTTGTAGGCTACTATTTTATACCATTGGCTACAACTTTCATGTTTTGGCCAAAATCTAATTCGGTAAGGATCATGGTGAAAAGTCACGGTCCGATTGGGTGAAAAGACAACCCTGTTTGCTGAACTCCTACCTAGACCAGTCTGGGTATTTCCGAATTATCTCAGCATATACAACTCCAATTCAAGTGATTCCAAAGCCATTTGAAAGCTAAGATACATGGCTATAATTCTTAAGAAGACATCAACAACCAAATCGGTAGTATTCCTAGTTAAACTACCCAATTACCAAAGCTGATTACTATTCTCGGATAGAAACAGGGTAGCAGGGGTATTTCGGTCTTTTCACAGGCTACCGAGCTCAGATTGAGCTGAATATTTACAGGTAACTAGAAAACATCATTCTCTACAACTTTCATGTTTTGTGCTAAGGCCAATTCGGCCTCTAACCTGGTCAAACAGAAACGGCCAGAATTGAGGAAATGAAACCCTAACTGGAGAATTTTGCATTCAAGTCAGAAATTTTCCACTAAAACATCTCTTTAGCTATCACAAGTCATTAATTTAACATAATCAAGAACAAAGGAAGGATGGCTAGACATGATACCTTCAAATATCAAGAAAGGTGATGACTTAGGAATTTTTCTTCCAAAACAACTCCACTAGAAGCTTTAATCCTCCTTAATAAGTAACTTTGATGGAGTAATCTTCACTTTTAATGGTTAGAAATCAAGATTGGAGCAAGGGATTGAAGTACAAGATGAAGGATTTCCTCTCTTTTCTCTCCTCAAAATTTCAGCCAACAAGGTGAAAAATGAAGAAACATTTGGTCAAAATGGATGTTTAGTAAAGTTAAGAAAAGTTAGTCAAAATCCCCATCCAATGGTTTCATGACACTTGTCCCTCTCATTAATGTCATGCCTAACTTTTTTTGTCTTTCTCACACCTATCCACTTGGTACCTCTAAATATCTCATAACACCCGATAAATTAAACCCAGTATCCAAAACTTAACCTAACTGGCCGAAATTTTCTGAATTTTGCGCACTAGTGGGTCCCACGTCCTATATACGCTCTTAATTTCTCAAAAACTAACTGATACTAGAAAAATCATTTAAAAACTATATTTACTCATAAAATTGATCTAGAAAAATTTTCTAATAAAGAAAATGCAGAAAACGTGCAATTAAGAAAAGTACGGGTCCTCACACTTTCTCCCCCTTAAAGAAATTTTGTCCTCGAAAATTTTACCTTCATTTGCCTCAGACGAGTCCGGAACTGTTTGGGTGCCTAACGCAGAAGCTTTTGCTGGCCCACTAGTTCGATTCCCTCTTTTATTTGTTTGTTTTGTTTTAGCTCCCTCCAGTTGCGGAATACTACCTCCGCGTGACTGTCTCCTTGGGCAGTTGCTAACTTGGTGCTCACCACTCCCACAAATCAAGCACTTCCGCCCTTTCCGCCAACAATCGTTCTCGGTATGATTGGCCTTTCCGCAATAGCCACAAGTCAGGTGAGAAGCCATCTTTTGGCTTTCTTGAGAAATTTCCCCAGGTCCGATTTGGCTCCCTTTAGTAGACCTTTTATCTCCCGCCCCTATTGTCCATGGTGGGTAGGACAAAAGATTTGTTTTCTGCGTTTTGGAAGGGACTATCGATTCACTTGGTTCCTCACTCATACTACCAGCTACACCTCTTTTCCGTGTTTGGGAGGCTTTTACTTGTGCCTTTGCATTCTCGATTCGTTAAGCCTTCTCAAGGGCCTCCGTAAATGTATTCACTTGCGCTGCTGCCAATGCCTCTTGGATGTCCAAATTTAGTCCTTGTATAAACCATCTCACTCTTCTCGGTTCCGTGGCTACTAATTCTGAAGCAAACCTGGATAGTTTGGTGAATTTCGTTTCGTATTCAGCCACACTTAAGGTCCCCTGGCGTAGTCCAATAAATTCGTCCTCCCTCCTTTCTTGAACTAAGGGTGGAAGGTATTTCTCGTTAAATTCTCTTACAAAATTCGCCCATGTCCAGACAGTCTGTTCTCTTTCCCACTTTATTTTAATTACATTCCACCATGCCCGGGCCGGTCCCTCAAATTGAAACACTGTGAAGTTCACCTGCCTCTGTTCAGTATAATTCAAAGCTGTGAATATATTTACCATGGCCTCTAGCCATTGTTCAGCGATGTCCAGATCAGGCCCTCCAGCGAATTTTGGAGGTGCAAACTTCTGAAACCGCTCCAGAGCCTTATCCTCACCCGTCTTAGGGTTCCGGGGTTGATTTATGGGTATTTGACCTTGTTGATCTACTAATCTTGCCAAGATATCCGTCATCTGTTGCATTGCCGTCGCCATTTGGTCTCCGGTTGCAACTCTCGGTCCTTGTTCTTGTTCGGCGGACGTTTCCCTTTCTGCTCTAGGTTCTGGGGTCCATTTAGTTCCACGGCCTTGACCACGTCCCTGACTACGTCTCCCGTCCATATTTTTTTTCCTTCCCTCTTTTTTTTTTTTCCAAAAGTGGTTTAATGAACAAATGCAATAAGGTGACTCAAAAGTAACCAAAATTGAGACACCAAGTACACAAGTAAACATATATGCACATAGCACTCCACATATCAAGAAAATAGATGATCAATTACACAAGTACGTATCAAGTCAGGCAAATATTCATATGCTCAAGTACACCAATTAACGTCATGTAATAAGAATATATGGACGAATCAAACGAGGAGATGATGTATCGTCCCAGTCTTAGCTAAGGTAACCCCGTCCAATCCCTCACGTCACTTACTATTCACACCAGATATCCCTTAACCTCTTGTACTCATTCCAGTCGAACAAAGCCTGTTCATGTTCCCACAATACAAGTCTCAAATACTAAGCACTACCTCAACTCTGGAGTACTCGGGTACGAGAATCCGAAATAAGATAATTCACCTCTCGAGCTGGCCAGTCCCAAGAGTAAACCATCTACAATCGGAATTCCTCCCAGACGTACCTATCTATGGTCCTCAGATTCCACAAGAAAATTTAAGGCCAATAACGTTCACAACTCATAGGTTATGCTCGAATGAGCACTTAATCCTTCATACCTATTCATCACTCAGTCCAGGCTCACTCCGCGCAGAGACCACGCGAAGCAGGCTCTGATACCAACTGTGACAGCCCCACTTTCCCCTAAGGCGAACCAAAGGGTTCGGCGGACTGCCTGCCCAGCTCTCGCCGGGACTCAGTCGATCACTTCAAGCAACCATAAGAATATCTAACCACGATCCAACTTAAAACAAAACGTATATACAATAATATCTCAAGAAGAAGTACAACCGTCAAATATGTAGAGGTTCTCAAATCACCATACAACCAGCCCGTGCCAAGCACTAGGGCGAGAACCATGACAAAAGAAAACCAAGGGCTAGACCCAGCTAGTTTATACCGGCTCTAGTCCTTGCTCGTCTTCCCCTGTTAAGGAAAACAAACTAAAGGGGTGAGCTATAAGCTCAGTGAGGTTCCAAACACATAGGCAACAAGAAGTTCAATGCATTCATTACATGTTACCAATAATTCAAATGCAAAAGAAAGCGATAAACACCTTCATTAAAAGGATACGTGCTCACAAGGAGCCATTCGTTCATTCATTCTCCTTTCGTTCCCTTATACCTTCAATCATTTGAAATTGGATTTGTATATAAGTAAAACCCTCATTCATTCATTCGTTCATTCATTCATTCACCAGGCTCCACCAACCTCCACCAACCTACAAGGTAATACTCGAGTATACCAAACTTTCACTCAGGTCCCTAATCGCCCGACCGAGCCCGCTTCTGGCTCGAGACGACTGGTGACAAGGGGCAGTGGCCAGTTCAGCCAAAAGACTTACATTCATGCGCAAATAACATTTCAATCATTCAATCATTGAAAATTTCACAATCATTTAGGCCGAGTGCGATAAAGTACACACTTGCCTAGAAAACTCGTTTTAACAATCATTGAAAGCATATAACATGTTATCAGTCATTCATACCAGCTATATAATCATGAAACATATCAAACAGGGAACACTCACCTATACACTCAAAATAACGTCCACTTCTCAATCACCAATGAAACCTAAAACTAAACAAAAAAACACATTACAATCCATCTAGCATGATTTGGATGAAATCAAGGATTACCCGACTACTCGCGAGTAAACGTATAAAATGACTTTTAAAGTGTCAATAGAGCATTTGGATCCATGGACGGGAATTACTAGGGTTCATAAACCAACCGTGAAACTAAACTCAAAAAGGTTATGAAATTTCCGGCAGAAAACACTTTAACCAACGACAAATCGAAATCCAATAAGGTAAGCTAAGAAGTATTGTTTCCGGAATCGTTTATGTAGCTCAAAATCAATAGACTATATGCTTTGATGAAAATCATGAAAAGGTGGCAAAACTATCTCACTTTCACTCTTAAAACTTCACTTAAAAGTTATTCACTTGTGGCCGAGAGAACCCTAGGTCAACCTCTATATTTTGGTAAACAGTAAGTAAACGTTTGGAATTTCAACCCAAAGAGGTATTAGGTTTTAGAATGGTAAAATGATCATTTTATTTGCCAAGCGGAAATATACAGGTTCAAATAGAAATTTAGCCCTCGGCCACCTTTTGAAAGAGCCGGTAATGTTTTCAGTAAATACGTCCAATTCGTCACAAAATACATTCGCAAAATCACTTTAACTTGCTCACATTACAAGAAGATAAACGGACGGCATGTCCCTTGTGTTTACCTATTTTCCAGCCATTAATGGCTTCATTATTTTCCTCAAAACAGTCCCAACATCTCATATAGAATAATCTCATGTCCAAAAGCCATTCACTAGGCTTAAAGTCATATAAATACAAAAATAAATACAAAAATCAAGCTAGAAACATTTCCGGATAAAAACAGTTTTTGACACCATTTTGCGGTTTTGGCACCATTGGCGTTACGATTATCGGATAAAGGTGGAAGACACACCGTTTCGAAGCTAACAGATAGGGCTACAATGTTGAAGAAGGCCACTCAGTCCAGTTTGTAGTGCAACTAGGTCAAAATTGACATATATGAAACCAGAATCTCACAAACAGGTTGGCTAACCGCACAATTGTTAAATAGCAATAATTCAGGCTACCGAAGTCCGATTGAAGTGCATCTTATGGTGTTTCGAAGCTAAAACACAACCCTACATTTCTTATGAAGACCTCCGTGGCCAAATCATGCATTTTCATGATCAAAAATGGAAAACTACACAAAAACAGAATTCTGGGCGCGAAACAGGTTTCATGGACAGTCAAGGGTATTTCGGTCATTTCACATGCTACAGTGGTCAGATCAAGCTGAAATTTTGTAGGCTACTATTTTATACCATTGGCTACAACTTTCATGGTTTGGCCAAAATCTAATTCTGTAAGGATCATGGTGAAAAGTCACGGTCCGATTGGGTGAAAAGACAACCCTGTTCGCTGAACTCCTACCTAGACCAGTCTGGGTATTTCCGAATTATCTCAGCATATACAACTCCAATTCAAGTGATTCCAAAGCCATTTGAAATCTAAGATACAAGACTATAATTCTTAAGAAGACATCAACAACCAAATCGGTAGTATTCCCAGTTAAACTACCCAATTACCAAAGCTTATTACTATTCTCGGATAGAAACAGGGTAGCAGGGGTATTTCGGTCTTTTCACAGGCTACCGAGCTCAGATTGAGCTGAATATTTACAGGTAACTAGAAAACATCATTCTCTACAACTTTCATGTTTTGTGCTAAGGCCAATTCGGCCTCTAACCTGGTCAAACAGAAACGGCCAGAATTGAGGAAATGAAACCCTAACTGGAGAATTTTGCATTCAAGTCAGAAATTTTCCACTAAAACATCTCTTTAGCTATCACAAGTCATTAATTTAACATAATCAAGAACAAAGGAAGGATGGCTAGACATGATACCTTCAAATATCAAGAAAGGTGATGACTTAGGAATTTTTCTTCCAAAACAACTCCACTAGAAGCTTTAATCCTCCTTAATAAGTAACTTTGATGGAGTAATCTTCACTTTTAATGGTTAGAAATCAAGATTGGAGCAAGGGATTGAAGTACAAGATGAAGGATTTCCTCTCTTTTCTCTCCTCAAAATTTCAGCCAACAAGGTGAAAAATGAAGAAACATTTGGTCAAAATGGATGTTTAGTAAAGTTAAGAAAAGTTAGTCAAAGTCCACATCCAATGGTTTCATGACACTTGTCCCTCTCATTAATGTCATGCCTAACTTTTTTTGTCTTTCTCACACCTATCCACTTGGTACCTCTAAATATCTCATAACACCCGATAAATTAAACCCAGTATCCAAAACTTAACCTAACTGGCCGAAATTTTCCACATTTTGCGCACTAGTGGGTCCCACGTCCGATATACGCTCTTAATTTCTCAAAAACTAACCGATACTAGAAAAATCATTTAAAAACTATATTTACTCATAAAATTGATCTAGAAAAATTTTCTAATAAAGAAAATGCAGAAAACGTGCAATTAAGAAAAGTACGGGTCCTCACACCCCAAGCTTCCAAGAAAAGCTAAAAACCATCTCACACTCTCTCTTACCTCTCCATTTTCGGCCAAAGCAAGACAAGGAAGAAGGAAGAAGAAAAAATCTATTGTTTAGCTTCAAATCACTCACCAAACCTCCACCAAATCGCAAATAACTTGGAGTAACCTTCATCTTGGAGCAAGGAGCGATCTTGTGGACTTTTTTTGGAGGAAATTCAGTTGAAAATTCTAGTTTCCCCTACGGTTTGAAGGGTAACCATCTCATCCATTTTAACTCTTCATTTCTTGCAAGTTTTAGCGGTTAATCTCCGTGGGTTTGAAACCCTAACCGCGTATAGGTTAGCGGGCTTGAGGAAAACCATTTATCTTGCTTTAATCCTAGGCTAGCGGTCTTGAGGAGGCTTGTAGGTAGCTGACTTGAGAATTAAAATGCTTGATTATTGTTGTTTATGTGGTATATGAGAGGATTACGGTTAGAAGGACGAGAGAAAGTTGGAAAAACTTGTGGGATTCAAGCTGGCCGAAATTTCTGGTCTTATTGTTCTGTTTTCATTTTGAATTTTTGATACTTGGTGGACTGTGAAATAGATGGATATATGTTGTATATTGTGTATATAAAGTATCTTTCAAAAATCATGTCATTTGTTTGTGCAAAACTTGAGTTTTGGGAAGAGTTTCAAATCTGGAAATTGATAACAGTGCACTCGGACAGTGCTTCTTTGTCCGAATGTATCTCTATGTACAAAAGTCAAAATTGAGTTCCGTCGGTGGCATTCAAAACTAGACATTCACAGTTTTTAACGGTCTAAAAATCACCTACTGTTTTGTTTTGTGTGAACCATAGCGAGTCGGCAAAGTTGGCCGTTCTGTTTTGACTGTGTATGCAAACGAAACTGGAAGCTGCATCTTGTGGCTCAATTTTCTCCCACTTATGAAACGATTTTCAAAATGATGTCTTCTGATGCATTTGGAACCTAGTTTCCAACACCATAAACCAATCTCAATTCTGAGTTGTACAGAGCTAGATATGGTTTGGTTTTGAAAATGCAATAAAACTACAAATTGGAAGAATTTCCCTTCCTTGCTAACCGAATGGTCAAATCTGTTTTGGGATCTCATATTTCAAAAATTTTAGTGTCATTTAACCATCAATTTCTTATTAAATATTTCTGGAATATTTGTTTCAAAAATGGAGCGAATTGGGGCTGATTTTATTGGACAAAATGTTTGAAAAAGAAAGAGAAGCAGGATGGCAGATTAGCTTTGAAACATTTTACGAAATTTGGTCGTTTCGTTAACTACTTTCCCGTACGAGTTTTTACCTGAATTTTGGTAGAGAAGTAGTTCATATATGGAAGTTTAAATGTACTATATTTGGTGTGATTTCAATTCCATTTCGATACTCAAATAATGCACCAAAGACTTCTCGTCAAATCTGGAAATTCACTGAACAGGGTACAAAAACCAACCAACTTCCAACTGTTGTATCTTGTTGCTCGAAATTCCGAATTTGGTTCTGCTTGTGGTGTTTGAAACTTTGTATGGGACTCTTATTGTGTTATGAATTTCAAAAGTTAGTTCTGTGACGCCCCCACTTCTCCCTAAGACGAACCAAAGGGTATCCGCGGGACGTCTGCCTAACTCTCGTCAGGACTCAAGCAATTCCATTCAAGCTTATTATCGATCTATACAACACAAGTAAATAACTTAAATACAGTAAATGCAGAAGCGTTCAAGTTTAACAATAGTCATCCATTATCTAACCCGCACGTCGGTGTTCAAAGTACAACATAATTTCCAAATATACATCACGCCCCAAAAGTTACATTTCAATTCTATAAGTACAACCCAAAACCAAGGGCATAGCCAAAATATAATAGAAATCCTAAACAAAAGCACATCAGGAGGGTTTCTCCAGTACACCTCCGAGTTCAAACTTGTTAAGGAAAACAAATCTACAGGGTGAGCAAAACACTCGTGAGGCCAAGAACACACATACAGGCACATAGTTTAGGTAACAAGCTCAAGTAACAGTTCAAGTGATAACTTGCAAGTAATTAATAATGCCAACAAAATGTAAACAGAAACAATTCAAGGATATGATAGCTCTCAGGAGCTAAGTTCCACTTGCTTTACCAGTTCATTTGTATATCTTCTCGCGATGACTCTCCGTCAACCGGGTTGATATTTCCAAACCGTAGATCACCACTTACTTCTCATCCGTCCACCATACACCGCTTCGGGCCCGCACGACATTTATAAGGCGATACTCCACGAGTATGCCAAGCAAGATCTCTCAATAGATCAAGCTTATCATGTGAATCTCATGGCTCACCGAGGTTCCCAACCAAACCCATGCCGGCTCGAGTTCCAAGGTCGCCCTATGAGTTTGGGCGTCCCCCATGTATCATGTAAGTGTCGAGAAGATTCACTCCAATGACGTATACAGCCATAGCATACCATGTCATGTATTCAAGCATTTGACAGGTTTAAGCATGTATTTTAGATCATGTAAACCAGGCAAACCATGTTAAACATGAGTCATTTGTTTCAAATGAGAACGAGTGCGATAAAGTACACACTCAACTCCATTTTTCAAAACCAGGTAGGCTAAGCATGTAATCAGGTAAGCCAAGCATGAATCAAATCCATAGAGTTCAAGTAATCATACACTTGACACTCACCGAGCAAATCAAGAAGAAATATTTTTTGGAAGTTCAAGTGTTCACTGTAGGATCCTCTTGAAGGTTCTCGTGTGCGCCTGAGCAAATAATAGTGAAGCATCACTCATATATCCCAATTATCAAGGAAGATTGTACACTAGTACAATCTAAGAAAATTTCACGAAAACGAACCTCAATTACTCATAAATCGAGATTCAACTAGAGTTTCTTAAAGTACAAGAGCGATCGAGTTTTCATTTTGGGAAATCAAGTATAAAACATTCAAGTAATATGGAAGGAATAAGGAGTGTTTGAAAACTCCCTTCCTTTGAAATTCGGAAAATTTTCAGTTTTGATACGATATTTTGAAAAATCGTATCTCACATTCTACATGTCAAAAATTGGAAAACTTGGTACCATTGGAAACCTTTTTGAAAGTACTAAAAATTCTTAGAAGACACTTTTCCATGATTCTAAATGGAAAATATTCAAAAATGGGCTCAAAGTTACTGTTTTAGGTTCATAAGGCAGATTTAAGTTGATTTTTGGCCAACTTTGAAAATTCACACGTTGCGAGCTAGCCTCTGAAATTTGTAACTCAATTAGAGTTGCAAGTAAGGTTTATAACAGAAAAAGTGGATCAAGAATCGGTGTTTCGAGCACCGAGATACATTAGCTCAAAGTTAGGGAAAAATCCAAAACTGGTGAACAATTTCCAGATTTGAGCTTCCAACTTTGGAACTTTAGTTAGGTATCGAAATGAACTTGGATTGGTACAAAATTCAGCAGTATAATACTCCTATATAAAGAGTATCCCTCTATCAAATTTCATGGAAAAATACCTTCGGAAAGATAGTCAATCAAACAACCAAAGTTTCAAAAATTCCAAGACAAAACTGCCTTGACCCTTTTGTTTTCCATTCCAAACATTTGGTCAAGGCAAAATCCCTCAAACATGGCTCATTAGTGTAGGCAAGGCCTAAGGAACATTCATGGTACATTTGGTAAGTGTTTAGCACCAAAAGTTTCAGTTAGCAAGTCTATACCAAACCTTGCATCAAATCTGTCCAAAAGTCCGGGTTTTCAAGAGCAGGGCAGGCTCTGTATTTGGGTCACAAATCACTCAAATTAACTCGGAATTGGGCATGGTTTATGGCGTTGGAAAACACATTCATTGAGATAAAATTTCACAGAAGAAATCTTTTTAAGATTCAGCATGCAACTGGCTCGAAATTAAGCCTAAAGTTGCAGCATCATCAAATCGTTCCAGCAGAACAGAGAAACAGGGCAGCCTTCTTAAAACGATTGGTTTGGCTCACACACTTGGAACCAAAACATGCATTTTATACCGTTGGAAAGGTGTGGATGTCTAGTTTCAAATTCCACTGACGGCACTCAATTTTGATGTCGGAGGACAGAGTTACAGCCAAAACACTATCACTGGACAGAGCTACATGGAAACAGTTTTCCAGCTTGACTAGTTTCACAAAGAAATTCATTTGCCCAACCAAACCTCAATATTCTCCAATAAAAATTTTTACACAACTAATACAACATATAAACATCATATTCAAGCCATTAGATCATCAAAAATTGGCCTTAAAATAACCGAACAAGGCAGGGGCAAAATCGAAAATTTCTATCCCATGAGTTCCTTGAAGTTTCTACTAATTATACGCCATTAATCCACCATTTCAAACACTAAACCAACATTATAAATATCATCAACCACAAAATCAGCAACAACCCAAGAGTGGGAGTTCATAGAGCACACTTTCCAATTTTTCCAACAATATTAAGTCACCCATATGGATATAAGAGTTTAAAGGTGTTAGACAACCTCTATAAACCAAGATTAGAGTGTTGGATCATTACCTAATTTAGTTGAAGACCAAGGCAGAATTTTCGGTCCTTAGAAGCTCCAAGAAAACCGTGAAAAGCTCCTCCTTTTGATAGCTAGATGAACTCTCCAAGTGACAAGCTAAGTGGTCTTCAATTTTGGTGTGAATCTATGAAGGTTTTGTGCAAGAATTGAGGATGAAAAATGACAACTTTGTGTTGTGTTTTGCTGCTAAGAATTCGGCCAAGAGAGAGACTAAGAGAGAGAGTGTTTGGTCCAAATTTAACTTCTTAAGAAAGACACAATGTGTGGTGCACAATCATCCCCAAAGTCAACTCTCAATAGGGCGCGTTTGGACTCGATTTCTCTCGTATTTGTTTCACTAGTGCACTAAACCTCTAATGCACTTATATTCATACAAGTATTATCCACTCTTAATTGTCCCAAAATAATGGCCCAAACTCCCTCAATTAATCGCGTGCATGAAAACGCGTATTTCCAATTTAGGCGCGATAAAGTGAAATCTTCAAGAAATTCTTGTAACGATCGTACCACTAACTATCATTTGAGTACTTAAACCTAAAATTACCTATTTTAGGACCATTGTACATGTCTCCAAATTTTCAAACTTATTGTACTCCCAAATGGCTAAAGTTTTCAGACACGTTTACACTATTTACATTAATCGAGCTTCTAAAAATTAATTTTTGAAACAAGTCACTTTAAAATTATAATGAACCTATAATTCCATGTATTTAGGTCTAATAAGGATAGAAAATAATATTCGGGGCAAATATCCAAATAAATAATTAAATGAACCAAAAATAGGGTTTTTAAAAATAAGAATTTTATGAGTCCTCACATGAATCTAGTATTAATTCCCCAATTAATCTTTCTTGATCTACTATTGATCACTCTTAATTCTCCAATGTTGATACACTCCCGATTCAAGTGTAGCCTCGAAAACGCGCACTCGTTATTCCGAACTAAAGGAATTTTCAAAAGTAGATTATCCAACAAAACGCTTTAAAACTATAAAAGAGACGTTGTTCCATATAAATGGATTTAAAATGGTCAAAAATAAATAATTCGGAGAAAATGAGTGAATAATTATTTAAATAACCCAGTAATTCTATAAAAATAAGAAAATTTTCAGGTCCTCACAAGTTCACTTTCTGTGAATTTTTTGAATTTCCAAATATCGTCGAAAATCAAGACTGGTTCTTTCTTGTCTTATTGAATCAGCAACTTTGAGCTGAAAAATGATTTCCTTCCGTTTGGAATCTTGGAAAAGTGTCTTCTAGGAACTTTTAGTACCTTGAATCTAGTTTCCAATGGTATAAAATTTTTCATTTTTGGACATACAAAACTCAAGATCTAATTTTACTAAATTTATCGCGTAAAGCTGAAATTTTCTGATTTCTTAAGAAACTAACTTTTAAGAACATTCAACTTCCTTTTGAGATTGGTGGTTCATTTTAAACTTGATTTCATGGAGGATACAAGTTTTTCTTTGTACTTGATGTTTCCTTGGGTTTAAATGAGAAACCTTAATGTTCTTTAATTATGCTTAGTTCTTGACCTAGAACTTGACTCCTCATGGTTTTATTCTTACTTTTGAACTTTTAGTTTGAAAAGGCTTGATTCAAGGCTATAATGACTTGGTTTATTCTTTAGTATACATTTGAGAATTATATACCAATCTCGTGTTTCTTCACTTTTTAAGTGTGAAAATCCTAAGGTCTTGTTTTTCACTTCCATATAAACTTGTTGGTTCTTACCTCAGGACTCGAGAGTAATCAAGGGTGTTATCCAGGAACCGAGACATATCACACGTAACAGTGAGTGTTTCTCGTATGTGTGGGTGACCTGAATAGTCTTACTACATGTTTACTTCATATTTATTGTGTGTTTTAGTGTTAAATGCTTCTTATAATTGCTCCTATGTAATTTTTCACCGTTTTAAGGTGAATGTGTACTTTATCATACTCGACCTACAAAAATAATAAATTTCTACCGTTTAACTGAAATTTCTATTGTTTACCGGTTTATTTGATTACTTGCGCATGTTGTAAGCTCTTAGCTGAATTGGGCCTTGCCCTTGGTTACTAACCTGCTCAAGCAAGGACTAGGCTCGATCAGGTAAGCTGGAATCCTGAGCCACCATATCGGTATACTCAAATATTACCACTAAAGGAATAAGGCGATGGCCAGACAACCGGAAAAATTATTGGAGTTATAAGGCGAAACTGACCGAAATGGTTTCACGTGAACACCATATTCTTTTAATGTGTGTTTATTTTTATATAATGATAAATATCTCATTTTAATGTGCCAATATGAATCTTGAACCATATATGTGTTATGCTTAATTTACTTGATTTATTAGCACTGCTTATGTGTTTTTGAACCTCACTGGGCTGTTTAACTTATTCCACGTTTTTGTTTTTCTTAACAGGGTTCAAGATCGATAGTGCTCGCGAATAGTACTAAGTTGTTTTCTTTGGAGACTTTAAATTGTATTATAACAGATGGTTGCAGTACATACTCTTTTGGGTTGTATTTAATTTTGAAAGTTAACTAATGGTAAGTATGAAATGTTTTGGAGTACTTTAAATGTATATTAAAAATATTTGAAGTATTTCTAGTTTTTGAATTATGGATTATAGTAAGCTCCGACGAGAGTTGGACAGGCATTCTGCGGATATTCTAGAGTTCGCTCTAGTGAAAAATGGGGCCATCACAAATCAATTGGAGACAGTTGGACGGAGGTGGTTCACAATATTGGCAAGGTCGCTATGCCTATACAAGTAAGGTACGTTTGTTGGACTCGGCCGCTGGTGGGAGGTTATAAACTTAATTTTGATGGGGCGCGTAGGGACCAGACTATAGCGGGTGGGGGAGGTATGCTAAGAGATTCGAATGGTCGGATGTTTTTTGCTTTTACTGAATTTTATAGGGGGTGACGTCAGTGCAAGCAGAAGCTAGGGGGTTGTGTACGGGGCTCGAAGTATGTAGGCTATTGGGTCACGCTCCAACTATAGTTGAGGGGGATTCTAAGATCCTTACTGAGGTGCTTCGAGGGTACTGTAGTATCCTGGCTGCGGTGCTCCCGATCATCCGACGTATTCGACAGATATCTGATACCGGCCTCCTGTATCAACATATTTATCGTGAAGGGAATGCGGTTGCGGATGGTTTAGCATCTTTGAGGTGTGAATCTAATGGTTTCTGTTTATACCTCTCCTTCCAATCTTCGCTGAGGACCCTCAAAGGTCTTTATAATGTTGATCGGCTATTAGTCGGAAACTTTAGATACGTTAAACGGCCGTCGATGGCTGGGCGCTAGAACTGAAGCTATGAATATGCATCAGCTCTGTAATTTAGTTTAGGCGTTTCGGAGGTAAGGTCTATGCAGAGGCCCCGTACTGGGCCTAGACACGTGACAGCCCAGGTAAAGCCGAGCTGGGCTCCGGCCCCAGGCTCCTGGCGACCGCCCTGGGCCGCACCCCCGCTAGGGCTCCAGGGGGATCAGGAGACCGTCCCGCAGAGGTCGGAATCCCGCTCGGCGCGGGATTGAGATTATATCAGGAAGGTCTCGGAACGTACGGAGGTCGGACTCTGGCCCAGGTATAAATAGTGCTACACACCCATTGCCCAAGGTACGCGCACACTATTGACAATTGACTCCGGACAGTTACTACTTCCCGTGAAACTCACTCACCGGAAAACTAACTTGACCGTCGGAGTGCCCTCGGGGACAACCCTCGGGCCCCCTTTGTTAGCTCCTCTTCTCTGTTTTGCAGGTCTTGGATCAGCTCTCCCATCGACACCCCGAGCTGATCAGGTCAGCTCTCCTCGGGGAAGCTCCGTGCTTCTTCAGTTGGCGCCGTCTGTGGGAAACGCAAGGTAATTATTGTTGTGTTGATGGCAAGAACACGATCCAAGCGAACCATTGAGAGCACCGGCCCGAGAGCCGGCGAGGGATCCTGGCGGGCGGAGACCGAGGCGGCCCGGGGCGCGGGGGGCTCGGAGAGCGGAGAGGACGGAAAAACCCCCCATGAGGTCCGCAAACGGCTTGAAATTGCGAAATTTGAGAGTGCGATGCTCGACCCCAAGAGGTCGGCATGCCTGTTAAAGACGGGGGGCTTGACGCTCAACCCAAGAGATCGGCATGACCGTCTCGAAGGTGTGATGCTCGACCCCAAGAGGTCGGCACGCCGTGACTTACTTTGAGGCAGCTTGTCAAAACCAGGGAGCACGCTGGCTCGGCCCAGGAGGTCGGCACGATTGCCCTGAGAATGTAATGCTCGACCCAGGAGGTCGGCATGACTGCCTGGAAAATGTGATGCTCGACCCCAAGAGGTCGGCACCTCTGCTAAAATCAGGGAGTTCAACGCTCGACCCAGGAGGTCGGCATAACTGCCTTGGAAATGTGATGCTCGACCCCAAGAGGTCGGCACGTCTGCTAAAATCAGGGAGCTCAACGCTCGACCCAGGAGGTCGGCATAACTGCCTTGAAAATGTGATGCTCGACCCCAAGAGATTGGCATATCCGCTAAAATCAGAGTTCGACGCTCGACCCGGGAGGTCGGCGTGATTGCATTCAAAGTATGATGCTCGGCCACAAGAGGTCGGCACGGCTTGAAATTTGGAAGTCGGAAAGTGCGATGTTCGGCCCCAAGAGGTCGGCACGTTGTGCCTTAACTTGAATGGGTTTGTTTGACCCAAGAGGTCGGCAAGGCTCAACACTTTAAAAAGTCGGGGGCTTAAACCATGTCAGTGGCAATTTGATGCTCGGTCCCATGAGGTCGGCACGCATTGATCAAGTTTGTCGAAACTTGGGAGTTTGACGCTCGACCCAGGAGATCGGCGCGGTTTTCTCAGTGACAGCACTGTACCAGAGGTGACCAGGGCAGAGCAGTGCGCGACGCTGGTCTCCCACGTGGCAGAGTATAGATTAGGTCTGCCTGGAAGCCTTACCTAATCTAGGGGGCTAGTGCAGAGGCCCCGTACTGGGCCTAGACACGTGGCAGCCCAGGTAAAGCCGAGCTGAGCTCCGGCCCCAGGCTCCTGGCGACCGCCCTGGGCCGCACCCCCGCTAGGGCTCCAGGGGGATCAGGAGACCGTCCCGCAGAGGTCGGAATCCCGCTCGGCGCGGGATTGAGATTATATCAGGAAGGTCTCGGAACGTACGGAGGTCGGACTCTGGCCCAGGTATAAATAGTGCTACACACCCATTGCCCAAGGTACGCGCACACTATTGACAATTGACTCCGGACAGTTACTACTTCCCGTGAAACTCACTCACCGGAAAACTAACTTGACCGTCGGAGTGCCCTCGGGGACAACCCTCGGGCCCCCTTTGTTAGCTCCTCTTCTCTGTTTTGCAGGTCTTGGATCAGCTCTCCCATCGACACCCCGAGCTGATCAGGTCAGCTCTCCTCGGGGAAGCTCCGTGCTTCTTCAGTTGGCGCCGTCTGTGGGAAACGCAAGGTAATTATTGTTGTGTTGATGGCAAGAACACGATCCAAGCGAACCATTGAGAGCACCGGCCCGAGAGCCGGCGAGGGATCCTGGCGGGCGGAGACCGAGGCGGCCCGGGGCGCGGGGGGCTCGGAGAGCGGAGAGGACGGAAAAACCCCCCATGAGGTCCGCAAACGGCTTGAAATTGCGAAATTTGAGAGTGCGATGCTCGACCCCAAGAGGTCGGCATGCCTGTTAAAGACGGGGGGCTTGACGCTCAACCCAAGAGATCGGCATGACCGTCTCGAAGGTGTGATGCTCGACCCCAAGAGGTCGGCACGCCGTGACTTACTTTGAGGCAGCTTGTCAAAACCAGGGAGCACGCTGGCTCGGCCCAGGAGGTCGGCACGATTGCCCTGAGAATGTAATGCTCGACCCAGGAGGTCGGCATGACTGGAAAATGTGATGCTCGACCCCAAGAGGTCGGCACCTCTGCTAAAATCAGGGAGTTCAACGCTCGACCCAGGTGGTCGGCATAACTGCCTTGGAAATGTGATGCTCGACCCCAAGAGGTCGGCACGTCTGCTAAAATCAGGGAGCTCAACGCTCGACCCAGGAGGTCGGCATAACTGCCTTGAAAATGTGATGCTCGACCCCAAGAGATTGGCATATCCGCTAAAATCAGAGTTCGACGCTCGACCCGGGAGGTCGGCGTGATTGCATTCAAAGTATGATGCTCGGCCACAAGAGGTCGGCACGGCTTGAAATTTGGAAGTCGGAAAGTGCGATGTTCGGCCCCAAGAGGTCGGCACGTTGTGCCTTAACTTGAATGGGTTTGTTTGACCCAAGAGGTCGGCAAGGCTCAACACTTTAAAAAGTCGGGGGCTTAAACCATGTCAGTGGCAATTTGATGCTCGGTCCCATGAGGTCGGCACGCATTGATCAAGTTTGTCGAAACTTGGGAGTTTGACGCTCGACCCAGGAGATCGGCGCGGTTTTCTCAGTGACAGCACTGTACCAGAGGTGACCAGGGCAGAGCAGTGCGCGACGCTGGTCTCCCACGTGGCAGAGTATAGATTAGGTCTGCCTGGAAGCCTTACCTAATCTAGGGGGCTAGTGCAGAGGCCCCGTACTGGGCCTAGACACGTGGCAGCCCAGGTAAAGCCGAGCTGAGCTCCGGCCCCAGGCTCCTGGCGACCGCCCTGGGCCGCACCCCCGCTAGGGCTCCAGGGGGATCAGGAGACCGTCCCGCAGAGGTCGGAATCCCGCTCGGCGCGGGATTGAGATTATATCAGGAAGGTCTCGGAACGTACGGAGGTCGGACTCTGGCCCAGGTATAAATAGTGCTACACACCCATTGCCCAAGGTACGCGCACACTATTGACAATTGACTCCGGACAGTTACTACTTCCCGTGAAACTCACTCACCGGAAAACTAACTTGACCGTCGGAGTGCCCTCGGGGACAACCCTCGGGCCCCCTTTGTTAGCTCCTCTTCTCTGTTTTGCAGGTCTTGGATCAGCTCTCCCATCGACACCCCGAGCTGATCAGGTCAGCTCTCCTCGGGGAAGCTCCGTGCTTCTTCAGTTGGCGCCGTCTGTGGGAAACGCAAGGTAATTATTGTTGTGTTGATGGCAAGAACACGATCCAAGCGAACCATTGAGAGCACCGGCCCGAGAGCCGGCGAGGGATCCTGGCGGGCGGAGACCGAGGCGGCCCGGGGCGCGGGGGGCTCGGAGAGCGGAGAGGACGGAAAAACCCCCCATGAGGTCCGCAAACGGCTTGAAATTGCGAAATTTGAGAGTGCGATGCTCGACCCCAAGAGGTCGGCACGCCTGTTAAAGACGGGGGGCTTGACGCTCAACCCAAGAGATCGGCATGACCGTCTCGAAGGTGTGATGCTCGACCCCAAGAGGTCGGCACGCCGTGACTTACTTTGAGGCAGCTTGTCAAAACCAGGGAGCACGCTGGCTCGGCCCAGGAGGTCGGCACGATTGCCCTGAGAATGTAATGCTCGACCCAGGAGGTCGGCATGACTGCCTGGAAAATGTGATGCTCGACCCCAAGAGGTCGGCACCTCTGCTAAAATCAGGGAGTTCAACGCTCGACCCAGGAGGTCGGCATAACTGCCTTGGAAATGTGATGCTCGACCCCAAGAGGTCGGCACGTCTGCTAAAATCAGGGAGCTCAACGCTCGACCCAGGAGGTCGGCATAACTGCCTTGAAAATGTGATGCTCGACCCCAAGAGATTGGCATATCCGCTAAAATCAGAGTTCGACGCTCGACCCGGGAGGTCGGCGTGATTGCATTCAAAGTATGATGCTCGGCCACAAGAGGTCGGCACGGCTTGAAATTTTGAAGTCGGAAAGTGCGATGTTCGGCCCCAAGAGGTCGGCACGTTGTGCCTTAACTTGAATGGGTTTGTTTGACCCAAGAGGTCGGCAAGGCTCAAAACTTTAAAAAGTCGGGGGCTTAAACCATGTCAGTGGCAATTTGATGCTCGGTCCCATGAGGTCGGCACGCATTGATCAAGTTTGTCGAAACTTGGGAGTTTGACGCTCGACCCAGGAGATCGGCGCGGTTTTCTCAGTGACAGCACTGTACCAGAGGTGACCAGGGCAGAGCAGTGCGCGACGCTGGTCTCCCACGTGGCAGAGTATAGATTAGGTCTGCCTGGAAGCCTTACCTAATCTAGGGGGCTAGTGCAGAGGCCCCGTACTGGGCCTAGACACGTGGCAGCCCAGGTAAAGCCGAGCTGAGCTCCGGCCCCAGGCTCCTGGCGACCGCCCTGGGCCGCACCCCCGCTAGGGCTCCAGGGGGATCAGGAGACCGTCCCGCAGAGGTCGGAATCCCGCTCGGCTCGGGATTGAGATTATATCAGGAAGGTCTCGGAACGTACGGAGGTCGGACTCTGGCCCAGGTATAAATAGTGCTACACACCCATTGCCCAAGGTACGCGCACACTATTGACAATTGACTCCGGACAGTTACTACTTCCCGTGAAACTCACTCACCGGAAAACTAACTTGACCGTCGGAGTGCCCTCGGGGACAACCCTCGGGCCCCCTTTGTTAGCTCCTCTTCTCTGTTTTGCAGGTCTTGGATCAGCTCTCCCATCGACACCCCGAGCTGATCAGGTCAGCTCTCCTCGGGGAAGCTCCGTGCTTCTTCAGTCTATGCCCTCCTCCCGGCTTTGTACTCTTGGTCAGTTTTATTTATAATAGAAAATTAAAATTTAAAAAAAAAAGAGTAATCAAGTAGGAAATATGTGTGCAGATTACTTAACAAAGATGGGAAGAAGCTTGGCTCCAGGAACAACTAATTTTAAGAACCCTCCACATCATCTCAAAAAGCTATTGGGACAGGATGTTTATGGTATTGCTTTACCTAGATTAGTTGCTATGTAACGGGCTCGACCCTCCATTGTAAGGGGAAAAAAAAAGAAGAAAGAAAGAATGAATGAAGAGCATAAAACACCTCTGTTTTGAAGAGAAGTCGGATCGCAATCAGCATCAATCCTTCCATAGTTAAAGAAAGGGAAGGATATTCTTTCTCAAAATGGGAATTGTATGCTATAAAAACGTTTCAAGACTAAAATAACCATCCGAACCATGTTCAAGAAAAAAAGAGACAATATGTAGTTGGAAAGAGATTGCTAATAAGTAGTTTGCAATTGTATGTGATTTTACTAGGGAATTCTTCATTTGAGCAAAACACCTCCTCCTTTCTCATTTGGTGGCAAATATTAACTGATAATTCATGGGTAACAATGTCAACATCTTACTTTTTACAACATTTGACAAGACTATAAAAGGAGATAAAGTAAAGATTTTCATAATTTAGGGCAATAAATTGTGATTGCTCACAATTGTAATTAATCTAAATTTGTATCATGAGGTAGATGCAAGCGCAACAAATTGCTCTATTACCATTGCTACTCTAATAATTCTTTCAATAATTAATTAATGGATAACAATGCCATGTCTATAAAGGAGACAAAATATATAGTTTTAAATAATTTAGAATAGTAAAGTGTGACTGCTCTAAAATTTCAAGTGCAATTAACCCAAATTTTCATTCAGGAGACAGACGCAAGTGCCGCAAACTGTTTTGCATCAGCTGCTGATTCAATAACACTCCATCTCATCAAAATTTTGACCTTTAATATATGCTGTTCACGAAGAAAATTTTGACCCATCCCTTTCGGAATTACTTGGGTTCCATCTCATCAAATTCTAAATCTATGATTTTTTTTTTCCCTTGCTTTCTCTGCAAAAGGTTTTATGATTTTCTTTACAAATGATCTGGTATCATCTTGAAAAGGAAAAAATGAGTGTCATTTAAGCCTTCCAGATGAAAACCTGATTAGACAATAAACACCATTCATTTGCTTTTTGCACTACTTTTTGGGCTCCAGAAAAATTAGATCTTAATATCCAAATATTTGCCCAGTGTCACCACTACCACAAGACGCTATGTACAGAACCATAATCTCTTACCATCATTCGCATATGTCAATCATAATCTCTTATCATCGTTTCCATATGTCAGGAATATATATTCTTTTGCACAAACTTGTGAAAAAGGAACAAACTACAATAATACATCAGAGGATGGACGCAAGGAAGTTCTCCAACGAAGAACCTACCATGAGACCCTCTGAACTCAAAAAGGACACATTGAAATCGTTCTTTTACCTACTTTCCTGTTTTCCACTAAAAAATAAGTACAACAAAAGTACATACATACAAGTACATACATGCAAAATCTACATCAAGGTTCCAGCTTCAATGAAACCACTCTTGACTGCCTGTTCCTCTTTGACACCTTGACAAAGACAACTGAGAGGCATGATGGGGCCCACCATGGTCGACGGACCTTTTGCTCTCCTTTCAAACAAGCCACTGAAAAAATTTTAAATATCAGGGCACTGAAGATGATACCATAAAGGGGATACAGATCAAGGCAGTCGTAATCTTACAAGCACAAACAGTAACGAGGACATTAGAAAGGAGAGAGGGTTTTACATTGGTTCCATGAAATAAAACTAAAAAGGTGTGCTGGTAGATGATATGGGATGTATAATCATAATTGCAATCTCGGGAGCATTGCAGGAGAATTTGTTAGCATTCCCACAACCATCCAATGCACGTCAAACAGATTAATCAATCCAGGGCACACAGCCTTTACTTATAAAGATAATCAGTGGTTCTGAATCACACATCGATCCAGGGCAATCAGCCTTTATCCACAAATATATTCGGTGGCTTTGCATCAGTGCATTACATGCAGTACACAAGAAAAATCAATCTCTCCCCTCTGTCTAATTTCTCCAAAACAATATACACCTAAAACTAAAACTAAGTCGACAAAAAACCCACAAGAAGAATAAAGAGACTAACACGAAGAATTCCAGTAATCCATTAAACACAACAGGATGGGCTTGATAACACATAGATGCAAGACTGCAACTGAAATACATAAAATAAAAATTAAAAAAAATTCCTCAAAAAAAAAAAATCCTCACTATTGTTAGTTGGAAAGGTGGTTTCTCAGTGAACCAGGAAGTGGCAACTGAAATAGTAGTCACGTGGGATTATTGATGGAATGCAGATGACCTGGGAAGCTGGATATAGAAAAGTCCTCGTGGAGACGGATTCTAAAACTGCTCTATCACTTCCGGATCAAGCTGCAATGACTAGCCTACCATTGAATCCGCTGAAGCAGATTACTGACTTGTTGAGGAAAGATTGGGATACTCAAATCAGTCATATTGGGAGAGAGGAAATATGTGCACAGATGGGTTTGCTAAAGGAAGCTTAAGCCAAGAGCTGGGGGTTCAACAGTTATCCACTCCACCTAATACAGGCGGAAGTTGATTGCACTTTGATGTAATGGGGGATCTCCACCCCACGGTTAGTTACCTTGTAATGAGCTGTTTAGCTCTCCAATGTACCCAAAATAAAATAAAATAAAATATTGCTCACTCTTGGTAGAATTGAGCAGTCTTACAAGCCTAGCAACAGTTGGCTTTCCCAGACACAACCATCTCCTCATTAACATAGATGCATCACCATGACTCACATGGGAAACATGAAGTTTTCCACTGCCTATGAGAATCCACAGCACGACATCTAACATGAACATTCTCACAGTATTAGATTTACAAGGGAAGATGAGAAGAATTCCAATTTCTGAATTCTGCAAACATGTTGAATAATGGAAGCAAAGATTAAAACCATTTTCCTAGTGACTGAATCTGGGAAGTAGCACCATAGGTAAAAGAATTTCATATGAAATATAATAAAGTGCACGAATAGTTGTTACATCAGCATTAACGAATTAGAGTGAGAGGGAAAGACCTTTTATTCGCCTCAGCTCCTTGCATAATGTTATAAAGTCCCCCCATTTCATGTGGCACCTTCTTATGAATCGAAGTATCTGTTCAGTTGTAAACATAGACATCCCTTCCAAATACTCTCCATTTACGCCATTCTCTTTAAAGATTTGGCGGTAGCTGCCGAGATTTATCTCTTCTAACCACAAGCCAACGTCCTAAAAAAACAACAAAGAGCATCCAATTTGTCATGAGAATTTCCATCAAAGATAACAGGTAACCAGCACTATAATCACTAGGCTCCACCTCCATTCCCCCACCCCCATCCCCCATCATGCATCAGTTTCACCGGTGTGCTTCGCCACTGCACATCCAGATATTAGAAAACCACCTTGATGTATGAAATTAGGGAGAAGATGGTTGAGAGATGAAAATAAAAAAAGAAATAGGAGAAAAAGGAACCAAAAAAGGAAAAATAATTTTCAATCATAAGGTGATTAGATCTATTAAATTTGTAACATCACCAGCCTTTCAATAGGCAAACCAATCAAAATTTTAAAAAGATCGTTCTTCAACCCAGACATATGATCAACAAACTGAAAAATTTCTCGAATACTCTAGCAACCTCAATTAGATGGCAAAGCATTCTGAGTAAATTGAAGGCATCGTCAATAATTGAAGTCATAAATTAAGTTAAAACTAAATCCTACCAATGGATCCCCTCACACATCAAAGTGGCTCCCTTGTTAAGCACAACAGTCATTCCATTACAAAATATTTGTCGCATCCTTGAAACCTTCAAACAAGAGCAGAGATATAAATGGAAGACAGTCTCAATTATTCTGTTCATAGTCAAAGCGAGGATCTCAGGATCAAAGTTGTCTCCCCCTTACCATTACATGCATTCGCTTTTTTTTTTTTTTGGTTCTAATTCCTTCTTTTCCCTTAGAAGATATTTTTCATATTCTCAACACCTCCAAACATGAGCAGAATATGATAACAGGAGACCGCCAACTACCCTGTGCATAGCCAAAATCAATGATCTCAGGATCATTGTAGTCTCCCCTTTACCATCACAGGCACTGTGGAATATCAATACTATATTGAACAGCACAGTTCCTTTTCTTCTCATTTTCTCCTATTTTAGATATAAATTTAACCTATTTCCCCCTGAATTTCTGAAGCTCCAAAGCTCGTAAGCATATTGTGTTGCATAAGTACTTCATTTACTTAGTATACCAACATCAATATAAATTTTACCTCAGGCCATAAAAGATTAGAATAAAAAGACAGCTTTCATGAATACCAGTTAAATGGTTCACAATTGATCTCTGAAGTTCTTTTATACTAAAAAGCAGCATAGAAACTATGCTTCACTTGTAGATAACAAGCTTAACTAAAAAGAGAAGTTGCCCGAATCAATGATCTCAGGATCATTGTAGTCTCCCCTTTACCATCACAGGCACTGTGGTATATCAATACTATATTGAACAGCACAGTTCCTTTTCTTCTCATTTTCTCCTATTTTAGATATAAATTTAACCTATTTCCCCCTGAATTTCTGAAGCTCCAAAGCTCGTAAGCATATTGTGCTGCATAAGTACTTCATTTACTTAGTATACCAACATCAATATAAATTTTACCTCAGGCCATAAAAGATTAGAACAAAAAAAGACAGCTTTCATGAATACCAGTTAAATGGTTCACAATTGATCTCTGAAGTTCTTTTATACTAAAAAGCAGCATAGAAACTATGCTTCACTTGTAGATAACAAGCTTAACTAAAAAGAGAAGTTGCCCGTATCAAAGTCCCCAATCCATCAACTGGGCTAAAAGTTAACAATGTGCCCAGCCTAATCAAAATTTTGCAGCTTATTCCCCCATAGTGGACTTTTACGGGTCAAACTTTGCTAAGTATTCTGAACTCAGGCATCAATGTTTGTTTAAGTACTACCATGGGCTAAATTTGCCCTGCCTCTAGAACTTGATATAAGCATATCAATGGGCTTCCATCCTCTGAAAACATCCAAACAGAAGTTACTAATGCTTCTTAAGTATGAGATGATCAAGACAAACCAAACAAAGGCATAAACAAGTAAAAAAAACCCATCTAATATGGTCAGAATCAGTAAGAGGACCAGGTATTGGTCATAATTAATCATCTTGCCAAGATATTGCAATTTTCATTCCTTCTCATTGCAGCTAAGAAGATGGGCTTTGCATAAGAAGAAAAATATAAAGGAACTGCTTCTTCTTTTTTCAGGATGTGACATGTTTCAGAGAGTTTAAACTTTTTTCTTTTAAGATTTATAGTTTTTCTCCAACTATAAAATTCATAAAGTAACTTGACAATCATCAAATTAGAGTCTAACATCAAGATATCTCCCAAGAAAGTTGATTTAAAAAATCTTCCAAATGCAATTAAAACAAGCATAGCAATCCAGAATCACAGAGCTAGTCCGGGAACCCAATATAAATGCCGCACATGATTAAACTGGACATATGCCAAATCAGTATCAATATAACCTATAATTACAAAGGCAAAAAGTAAAATGACTTTAGATAGGGTCAATGAAATCAGTTGACATGCAAAATTTTGCTAGCAATGAATTTTAAGTATCCTGCCTTACCCTAGTCACAATCCCCCAAAGAACAAAAATCGGAAAGAAGATTGAACTAACCAATCATCTACTGCAACATCAGCATAGAAGGAAACTTTAATGCTCAGGAAGATGAAGCATCAGATAGCCAAGAAAAACAGGAGAGCAGGAGAAGCACTGAGGAGGAGGAGGAGGAGGAGGGGGGGGGGGGGGGGGAGGGGCTGGGAACAAAAGGTCTACTGTAAAAAGAGATTGACATTGCTGAATATTCTCCTGGCTAGCAGAGATCACCCCATTGGGAGATCTGGTGATGCAGTACCAAAGGTATCTGAGTTCTTCGATTTTACTGCCTCAATGCGCATTTAATTCTTGTCTTTCTTTCCCTCATTCAATACTACAACTCTTCAGCTATTAGACTTCAATAAGTTATCCAACACCTGTATAGTTTCACTCACAAAGCAAAACGAAGGAGATAGTCCTCTATAAGAAACTTGAGTTAGCACCAGGAAACTTCTTAAACTCTTATTTACCACAACATATTACAGAGAAGGGGCGAGAGCTGAGAAGCATGGTTTCTCATGTAATCATGGCGCTTTGTGGACCAGAAGAACTCATCCACTTCAAAGCAGCATTAGTTTGACGAAAGCTAGAATTAGCTGATTTTAAGCAAATCAAAACAGGCCCACAGCAAATAACATCTACCAAGCCAGGCTACTAACAGCACCCATTTTGCCAACTTTTCCAGAACATTTCACTACCAAGCCAGAAGAAATGGGCAGACCCTTAACAGTCAACTCTGCTTTGCACACAAGCTCTCCGAATTAACCCAATTTTGCAACAGTATAAACACTTCAAATTTTTTAAAATACCGACTTAATACCTATTCTATCTCAGGTCAAACTAAGGGGAAATTCCCAATTTCTTAAACAACTTTTAAAAATTGCATCTTTTATTCTTCCCATCCCCCAAAAAAAAAAAGGGAAAAAAACCCAATTATCAGAAATGGATATACCAATCAGCAGCTGAAGAAAAACATCTCAGAATTACGAAACCCCCCAAGATCTACCAATCACTAAATTAAGAAGCCTACAAAAACTAAATTTAAAGGAAATAATAAAATATTAATTACCTCAACAGTCCAAATGAAAAAATCAAGAGGCTCCGGTGGCCGTCCTTTGCTCATCTCCCAAAATCAACAAAACCAACCAAAATCTTCTCCCTGTTCTTTCCTTTTCACACCAATCAGAACCTAAAAGCAACAAAAACAGCACACAAAAAGAAATCAAATACTATTATGAACAATAATAACTCAATCAAGCAATAAAACAAATCTTCTTACTCCATCACCCCACCTGTGAATAATGCTATGTGATGATACTATGATGGGATTTTGATTCTGCACATTTGGGGCCTGTAAGCTGTGAAAGTGGGACTGAAATGAAAGAGAGGGAGGAGGAGTTGAGACGGCCTTTTTATGGCTTTTGGCTTTCACAAACTCTCTTGTTTGAGTGATGGGATGAGTGTTCAGTCTTGACCACTACATTTGTCCGCTCCTTTAATTATTGCAGCGGTAGTTGTTAAAATTGTCCCGATGATTATTTTGATTATGGGCCCGTTTAACTTTATTATTGTACTTAGAATTATTTCAAGTATTTAATTAGTCGGATTGAGTGGATTAATTTGACCATTATTTAGGTTAATTATTTGCCTCTTTCTATGATTGATTCGTGTTATGTACCAAGGGGTTTAATTTTACCCAAATCCAGATCCGAATTCTATCCATTTCATCCATACCCAATGCATATGTGTGTGATATGATCTTTTTACTCACTACAAATTTTAAAAAACTTTATTACCTCACTTCCGCAATTGCACAGTTCGTTTATTGAATATAGAGATGATAGATATCGATCCCAAAAAGACTTAGAATAAGCAATCACTTGAATTTAATTATTTGCTTATTATTTAAACAATCAAAATTAAGGAAGTACAAAAACAAAGAGAGTTAATTAGGCGCTAAAACTGGCCATATGACATAATTAATAAATATAAAACCAACCATATAAGCAGCATGTTGCAAAAAAGTAAATAAAGTAAAAATAAGTGAGATTAGAATTGCTTAGAAATTAAGTGAGAATTTTAGAAATTAGAATCTCTTGTTATGTCAAAATTAGAAGTTACTTAAAAGTAGTTATACTTATGCTTCCATGATTGTCAATGAATAATTTCAAAATATATGTCCTTACTTTCACCATGGAGATTTTTAAGAGAAACTGTCTTAATTAATTTCTCTAGAAATTGTTTTTACTAATTTCTTTAATTTTTTGAATCGCCCTTCACCTATCTTCAAAGAGAAAAAATATGAAACAAATTAAATAAACTCAATGAAGGTATTGTATGAATCCAACCAACCATTATTCACTACTTTCGTGAGAATAAAGCTAATATTTAAGAACTTAGATCTATTTGAAGGCAACTTTCATTATTTAACAATTATCAAATCATTCATATTTGATGTTCAAACAACTATAAAATATAAGCACAAGTTCTCAAACTAACAAATCATGAAAAAGTATAATTGTTCCCTAACTATTTCAAATTAAAACTATAACAAATTCACCTTCACCCTAGGATATGAAAATGTTTAGTTAGATATCATATTAAGATCATCTAAACATGAAACAAACTTGTAATAAAGTATGACAAATAAGAACAAAAGACAAAGTTTAGAAAGCAGAATTTTCATTTAATATCTTGAAGTTTGAATTCTTAAATTCCCTCACAAGTTGATCTCTCAAATAAGTTTGATACAAGAGTGTTTTTGTGAGGGCTCTAAAAAAAATTTACTATTTTTGAAAGGTAAATAATAACGATGAAAATATTTATATTATGTGATTTTTGCCAAAATTTTGGTATCCTTATCTATCAAAATGTCATTTTATATCTTAATTGAATTTTTATTATTAGTTGTTCGGTTATCATTTGTCTAGTGTTAAGTGTGAAACTTTGGAGTGGTGACGTGAAATTTAGTCTTAAAATAGAATCTAGAGCATGTAGAGACTTTAAAGACATAGAAAAATGATAGGATAATGTTGGTTGAGAGAAATCTAGTTATAGATAAGATGTCGCATGAGAATGCGACACATAAGAGAGTAGGTGAGGTGGTCCCCCTACCACACTTTAAAGGAAGAAACTAGACTTGAGAGTTCATTCTCTCTCTTCCCCCCTTGAGCCAACCGAAATTTTGAGAGAGAGGGAGACTTGAGAGCTCTCCATTCCTCCTCCATCTTACTCTTGAATATTACTTAAAAACCCATCAACCACCACAATTCTTCTTCTTCTTTTTCTTCTTTTCTTTTGAGGGCCGAGAAAGAGAGAGAACCGAGGGAGAGAGAGAGAAAGCCGAGAGAGAGAGAGAGAGAGAGAGAGAGAGAGAGAGCAACCAAGAGAGAAGGCACACCATCCATCTTGCTCTTTGTGGATTTCTGGAAGAAATCACCAAACAACCTAGAAGATGTGACCTTTCTTGAGGAAACTTGAAGGGGTGAATCTTGGAAGGAAGTTTTGAGGTTGAATCACGCTAGATCTAGTTAGATCTTGAGGTAAGAACCAAAAAGCACCTTTAATCTTTAATTTCTAGCCATGAAAATATTAGATTCACTTGATTTGAGTAAGATCTATGGTAAATCTAGTAAATTTCTTGAAGTTATACCACTAGATGTTCTAGTGGTTAAAATACTAGCATAGCTCTTGATTTATGGGTTGGATTTACTTGGAAATTTTACCGTTGATAACCCAGGCCTAATGATTGATGAAGGCCATATGGATTTGAGTGAGTTTTTGTTGGCTAAATGATTGTTTTATTGGTGAAATTCTTGAAAAATTTTTGGATGGGCTAGTCGAATGAAGAGGGTTAATTTTCCACCTTCATTTGCAACATTTTTGTGTTCCTTTTGTCTAAATTTCACTCAAGTGACTTGGTATTAAATTAAACTATGTTTATATATTGAATTGGAGTTGAAAGTTAGGAACTTTAACGGTTAAAAGTCACTTTATTTCACTATTTTTGGGCTAAAAACTATCCGGGCAACAATGGTGAATTTGAGACTGTTTTGCCCTTGATTTTTTCACGCATTGAATTTTGGGGAAAACTATTCTAGATACATATTGTTTTCATAACTCAAGCTTACGTGTCGAGTTCAAGTGAATTTGGTTTAGTTTCATGAATTGTTGGGGCGAAACTTATTATCTCTTTTTACGTGTTTATAGAAGTGATTGAAGACTGTGATATCGATCCTAACTTAGATTCTGAGCTTTGATTTATTGGTGAGTTTCCATGCATGTTATCTGTCTTGAATTTGCAAATGTGACATAGATGTGACTTGATATTGTGACTGAGATTAATAGTGTTTTGAATTGTTGAAGTGTTGTGATGTCGTCTAGGTTGTTATCCCATTGACAATAAGTGACTGAGTGTGCATGTTAATTCTTGAAAATTCTTGAGTCCTATAGGTAAATCTGTCGATTCGAGCCAGTCATGGGACTTGGTCAAGGAGATTTGACGAGCCATAAGAGAGTGTTTATATTCATTGGACTTGACGTTTAGACTTGTCCCTTTTGAAGTGAAAACTACCACCTGAGCCACATACCTTTTATCACCCTGCTACTGAGCCATTCCTGCCAGACCATACTATTCAAACCAAGCCAGAAATGGGGGAATCTTTCGCTCCCGTTGATATGAAGCTGCTTAAGCGCCTTGACTGTTTTGATGAATTTATGAGGAAAAATCAAGGGTTGACCAAGCAAGGAGTTCTGGATTACGACGAGTTTTGCCTTTTTCCGAATGTGCAGTTGCCTGAAGGGTTCAAAACTCCTAAATTTAACAAGTATGATGGAACAGGCAATCCCAAAACACATCTCCGGCTGTTTGCTAACAAGTTGGGAAAGCCTGTAGACGACGAGAATTTGCCTTTAAGGTTATTCCCCGAAAGTCTGGAAGGCGATGCACTTGACTGGTATTCAACTTTGAAGTCTGAGGAGATAAAGACCTGGTTGGACCTGGCCAATGCGTTTATAAGGCAATACGAGTACAATTGTGAGCTAGCACCGACACGGACCACACTAGAGGGAACAAAGAGGAAGCCATCTGAAGATCACAAAACCTATTCTAAAAGATGGAGAAAAATAGCTGCAAAGGTTGAGCCGTCAATGACTGAAGATGAAATCATTCGCACCTTTATTAAAGCACACGATCCCCCGTATTTTGAGGAAATCTTTCGCATGACTGGATGCTCATTCGCTGCTATTGTCAATAAACTTGAAGAGTACGATGACTTTGTAAGAGTTGGGAAGATTGTTAATGTCTCTGCCCTCAAATCCCAGTTGGATGCTTTACAAGAACAAGGGAGTAGTGGGAAAAAGCCGCAATTTAAAAAGAAAGAGGGGGAAGCTGCCTTCATATGGGACCAAAACCCTACACCAAGACCTAGATTTCAACACAAACCAACATATTCACCACCCTATCCCTACTACCCAAGTCCTCACCCTGTCTACAATACCAATATCTCCTACCCCCGACCTCGCCCAAATTACATCAACCCGCCTACGGCCCCTTTTCAAATATCTCAACCTCACTTTCAACAAACTCATCCTCGACCTCCTTACTACCAAAGATTTCCCCCACCAAACAGACCCATCTACAACTACCCCCAACCTATTGAAACCTACGATCAAAATCGTACTCGAACATTCACCAATCTTGGCAGGTCTTTGGACCAATTGTACGAAAAATTAAAAGCCGCCGGTAAAATCGGCGAAATTCCCCCTCCAACTTACCCTCATGGCATCCCTGCCGGATACAATCTACAGTACACTTGTGCCTATCATTTGGGAGCACCTGACCACCCAACTACTGATTGTAGAGCACTTAAACAGAAAGTCCAAGAAATGATCGAGGCGGGGGAAATAGTGATTAGAAAAAGTGCAGAACAAGGACCAAATGTGAGTAAAAATACCTTACCAGACCATGCTGATACCGTGGGAGCCATGATTACAAATGAAGAATTTAAAGACTTGGCTCGAAGGAGCTACACGCAAGGATGAAACGTTAGGCAATGCAGAATTCTCACTCATCCCTAAAAAAGCTTTGCACAATCGGAATGACGAGTATCTTCCCTCTTGAAGGGAATTTTGGTAAATCTGGGGATTGTCATTTGCTAAAAATTCATGAAAGTTTTCACTGTTTTTGTGTAAATAGCTTTATTAGGTTCAAGTTTTGGCTAAAACAGTTTTCATCAAGCTCCTGTGTTTTCAATAGCATGCATAATTACATCTTTTCATTATTTTGTTTGTTCGATACCATTTTGTTTATATTGGTTGATTATCATTTTCAATTTCATTCTAAATTCTTTCGATGGCCAAAAATAAAATTATTTGACCCTTTGGATATCACTGTTCTGGAATCCGATGATGGCAATCTCGATATCACTCACGACTTTGAGATTATGGAATTCGAGTTTCAAAATGAGAGTGATAGTGAAGAAGTATCTGATTCTTTTTCAAAAAACAAGGGTCTCGAACAATATGAAGAAAAATCCAAATCGAACCTTGAAGACAGAGATTGTTAACATTTGGCACTGAGATTGAGGTCAATGAAATAAAGATCAGTATACATCTGAATAAAAAGCAGGAAAAGAAATCCTTTCATTGCGTATTCTCATGAAAGCCAAGTTAGAAGGAGCTGATTGGTTAAAGCAGCGTCATGAACAATTGGCTCTGATTGATGAACAACGTCTGAATGCTATATGTCATGGCCAATGCAACCAAAAACGCATGGCCCATGCTTACAACAAAAGGTCCACCGGCGATCCTTTCAAGAAGGGGACAAAGCTTCTAAAGCGAATTTGCTAATGCAAGATGAAGTCAAAGACAAATTTGTTCTAAACTGGCAAGGCCCATTTGTCGTTCAAAATATGCTACCGGGCAGAGTACTTGTCCTAACAGAAATGGATGGACAGACATTCCCTCAACCTATCAACTCAGACATGTGTAAGAAGTTTTATTTGATTATGCAAATTTCTTGTAGGAAATGACACAAGGGACGAGACAAAAGTCAGGCCATCTTCCTTTCCAATCAAAACATTTCATCCCTAGTCATCCCCTTTGAGCTATCAGAACAATGATTTTCGTTTGACAGCCCCTGAGAATTGCAAACCCCACACTGGGGCAAATTCATTCTGAAAATAGATGATCAGAAGGAAAAGGAAAACCCCACACTGGGGCAAATTTATTTTGAAAATGAGATGATCAGAAAGAAAAGGAAAACCCCACACTGGGGCAAATTTATTTTTGAAAGAGAGATGAAAACGAAGAAAGAACCCCACACTGGGGCAAATTTAATTTTTAAAAGAAAAATGCGAAAGTGAGGAAAATACAATGAAGAAAGTGTGAAAAAAAAGAAAAATTCAATCAAACTGGGGCAAGTTTCCTCAAAAATTGGAGATAGTTTCAAAATGATGCAATTTCAGGTTATTTCACATCTCTCATCAAAATTTGCTTTCAAGCCTCAACTTTTCTTGAAAAAGATCACACCTGACCTCATTACAAAAGCCCAAAGTCCTGGCTTTCGTCACTTGCTGTATTTCTATTAGGAAATTCGCTAATCAACTGGCACATGATGTCCATAATGCCTTCACCCAAACTTATGAGAGAAGCGCATGTTACTGATGCCAGCAATCTTCAACTCATATTCTTGAGTCGATCATGGCCGAACTTTTCCACCGTTCTTTAGGTGAAAACCCGAAAGGGCACCTAAAAAAAAAACGGAGAGAAGGAAAAAGAAAAAAACAAAACAAAAGGGGTGGGGACAACCTTGGTGACAACCCGAAAGGGCGTCAAGGTAGGATTCTGCAGCGAGCGAACACGAGGAGGAACAACTGGTGACTTGGTTCATTGGGATTTCTCCTCATTTTTGTAATACTTCTGCCAATATGAAATTCCAGAACAAAGATATCCAGAGATTCGAATATAACATCTGTTGGCCGAAAGCTACGTCACTTTGTAAAACATCTTTTCTACAAAATACATTCTTATGAAACTCATTTTTCTCAATTGCTTGTATTCATGACATTTTGTAGGCTTAAGCACAGTTGTTTGTGTTTGCATTCTTTTGCATATTCATTTCTTCATGACATGTGAAATTACTTTCTTTTAGTCATCGAATTTTGGCAAATAACAACCCCCATGGTTTATCCAAAGCATACTTGGATTCAGTCATCTTTCGGAAATGGTTGAGATTCAGCAAAGCTGATTACACAAGTTTCACAACATGACAAAGTGCATACCGGGTCAGTTTGGAAAAAATGCCACAGCAAAAAGTTGATGAAGGCATCAAAAGACTTATGTTTACATGATTCTCAAGGGGAAAACAGATCAAATGATGGCGGCAATTTCTTTGTTCCTTCTCTTTTGCAGAAAAATGGCGTTTACAAATGAAAGCAATCACACCTCGCACTGGAATCGGTGTCGGAAAGAGTTCTCCAGTGAACGAAAGGAAAAAAAAAGAAAAAAAGAAAAAAATATTGATCAAAAGGTGCAACAACATGGAAATGCCGAATCAACTATTAGCTCAGAGGCAAAAACTTAACCTCTACTGGGGCAAAATTTTGGGCTATTTTCAGGAAAGTATACTGGAATTTCCCGTTTTTTTTTTTTTAAAAAAACTGCATTTCATTGCCACTGAACATGGGTCAGTACCACCAGTGAGCACTTCATTTTGTTTCGCCACTAGCCGTGGGTCAGTCCCACTAGTGAGCATTTCATTTACTCAGCCACTAGCCGTGGGTCAGTCCCACTAGTGAGCATTTCGCATCGCCACTAGCCGTGCGTCAGTCCCACTAGTGAGCACCACTAGTGAGCATTTCATTTACTCAGCCGCTAGCCGTGGGTCAGTCCCACTAGTGAGCATTTTATTTTGAATCGCCACTAGCCGTGGGTTAGTCCCACTAGTGAGCATTTCGTTTGCTTCGCCACTAGCCGTGGGTCAGTCCCACTAGTGAGCATTTCATTTACTCAACCACTAGCCGTGGGTCAGTCCCACTAGTGAGCATGGGTCAGTCCCACTAGTGAGCATTTTATTTTGCATCGCCACTAGCCGTGGGTCAGTCCCACTAGTGAGCATTTCGTTTGCTTAGCCACTAGCCGTGGATCAGTCCCACTAGTGAGCATTTTATTTCACCCTGCCACTAGCCGTGGGTCAGTCCCCACTAGTGAGCATTTTATTTCACCCTGCCACTAGCCGTGGGTCAGTCCCACTAGTGAGTATTTCATTTCACTGCCACTGAACATGGGTCAGTCCCACCAGTGAGCACTTCATTTTCATTGCCACTAAACATAGGTCAGTCCCACTAGTGCGCATTCCATTTAAAATTTTGTTCGACTCAGTCCCATGATTTTAAATTTCTGCTTAGGGTCAGTCCCTTTTTAATTTCTATTCGGGTCAGTCTCGATTTAAATTCCTGTTGGGAGTCAGTCCCCTTTTAAATTGCCTGTTCGGTTCAGTCCCTTGATTTAAATTTCTTGTTAGGGTCAGTCCCGTTTTAAGTTTTTGTCTGGGTCAGTCCCATTTTACAATTTTGGTTAAAAGAGGTCAGTCCTCATTTCAAAAAACGGCAGTCGTTCGAATAGTAGCTGCAGCCGAATAACACAGGTAAGTATTTGGTGTCTATCTCTTTGTCTCAAGTTTTTTCAAAACTCAAACAAAGAGGGGCAAACTGTAGACACTAATTTTTTTAAATAAATATTTTTATCATAATTTTATTTTTATAATTTTTATCTATTATTTTAATTCCATGATTTTAGTTCTTAAACTTTTAAGAATTTGTATAGCATTTCAGTATTTTTAGATTATCATTATATATTATCTATTATTTTAGTTATTTTGCATTCATTTTCGTCCTCTTAGCTATTTATTTTTATTGTAAGACTTTTAGCACAAAATTTGTCAAAAAAAAAAGAAAAATTAGGCATGAAAAATGTGTTTTATTTCTTTTTACTGTTTATTAATTGGAAAAAAAAGCCGCGCATGCAGCAGCGAGGGGAAATGATGTAGACACCAAAATTTTAGCGTAATTTCATTTACTATTTATTTTTTAGTTTTTATTTGTCGTTTTAGTTTTATTCACTTTTTAGTTTTAGTTTTTTTAGTTTTATTTTTTATTTTTTATTTTATTATTTTACTTTTAGTTTTAGCATAGAATTTCTCGAAGAAAAAAAAAGGAAAAACATTCAAAAAAAGATGCTTTAGTTGTTTTTTTTTAATTTAATGTTTTCTTGAAAAAAAAGAATTATTACTAAGATTAGCATTTTTATTTTTCTATTTTAGTCAATTTTACTTAATTTGTTTTTATTTTTTTTTGTTTATTAATCGTTTGGTTCATTTGGAAATAAAAGAAAAATGATGAAAATGAAAAATGAAGAAAAGAAAAGAAAAATCGCAATTTTGTTGTTTCTAGTTTGTTTATTTTTATCCGATGTTACTTAAAATTGTTGTTTTTGTTTTACTTAATTTTAGTATCATTTTTTAATTACTTTTCAAAAAAAAAAGGATCCGCGGCATGCAAGCTGCGTATTTTTGCAGCTTGCAAGGAAGGACTTGGGACAGCCCTTTGGCTGCAATTTTAGGAGAGATGGCTGAGGGTTTAGGGTTATGATTCCCCCATATAAAAGGAAAGAAATAGCCGCAGCTGGGGGGGATATGGGGTAACGGCTGGAGATCTGAAAAAAGAAAAGAAAACCAGAGAGCAAGAGATTGGCGGCGGGGGTTCTGAGAAAAAAAAACAAGAAAGGGAGAGCAAGAGAGAGACGGCGAAAAAAGATCTGAGGGGGAGGAACCACCGTGAAAGAGAAAGTTTATCGAGGATTGAAGGAAAACAACTGAGTTTGAGGCAAATCAGGAGGGAGCTACGGAAACTTGGTGGTTTCAGACCAAGCTCAAGTTTTTGCCATCGCTAACTCTACCGAAACAGCAGTGTAAGGTCCCTTTTAGTCTTGTCCTATAGTCAATCTCTGTTAATAAGTCTTTGTCTATGAGAGTTAGGAATTTACTTGATGTTTCTGATCATTTCTCTTGGCTTTGAGTCCGCAAGTATGAAAAATCTGGTCGCAGTAGTTATTTCTTTACCGTTAGTTGCAAAGCTGCGGTCTTTTGCTGTTATGCTACATAAATAAACTTTGTTAGGGTTTCAAATCTGTTGGGTGTTGTTTATTTTGTTCCAAGGCTGTAGTTTAGTGGCAAAGATGTTAACTTTGAAAACAAAAATGACATTTATATAGTCAGTTCATGCGAAAATGCATCTGAATTCCTGTCATCTGTTGGATAAGTCGTGAAGGTCCCAATTTGTGCGTGTTTTTCCTTCTGAGTTTTTTATGCTGAAATTCAAAGGTCTTACATTTGCAAAGTTGGAAGATTGTTGGCTGAATTTAAATGGTGTTTAACTGATTTTTGCGCATAAAAAATCTGCTGCAACAAGCCTGATGCTCTCGGCATGTTGCAGCAGTAGTGCAAATAGCTTTCCTGCTCTCTTAGGTTGCTGCAGTTTTGGTTTACTCAACTCTTGGCATGTTGTTCTTGGCTGTTTCTGGGGTCGCATCTGTTTCTCTCTTGCTTTGAGTTTAGCGTGGTGTGATGGGTATGGTTTCCTTTGTAAAAAGAAGAGTTTTTAAGCCGGATTTGCTGAAGAGGTTCTAGCATTTCAGTTTCCTTTTTTTTATCTTGTAATCAGTCATGGACTAGTTTTAGCTCTTCCTCTTGGATGTTTTGGAACCCTCTTGTTGGGAACCCAGGGACAAGAGTCATTAGTTTACCTTCACAAACAATCCTTTGCATTGTTTAGTTGCTTTGTTTTTCTGAAATCTGCATTCGAAGTTGAGCTAATGGTCAGCTCATTTTATTGCATTTTGTGTTCGGAAGTTTGTTGGAACTTATATCTCTCCCTGATCACAAGCTCCCACATTTGGTGTTGTAATGGGTTAGGATTCATTTGAATAACTTTGCATGAAAATTGTCTCGGATGAACAAAGGAAGTTGCAAAAGTTCATAGCCTTCGTAGCTTTGCATGAAATTCTTCCAACTATTTTGCATTGTTAAAGGATATCCAGCCATGTTTAATTGGAGAAATTTCAAAGTTGTTGTATGAATCTGCTTTGTTGAAATTGTTGAACTTTGAGCCTAATGATTGTGTAGCAGAACTTTGCCGAGAGCTTCGTTAGTTTGTGAAGCTTTGTTGTGCAGAATGTTTCTCACGTAACTTTGCATGAACTTGCATGAAAGGTTTTTCATATTTTGCCTCTTAACCCCCAAAGTTCCCCTTTGTTTCACTATGACCCAACCAATTGAATAATTTCATCAATTTGATCCTTCGCAACTTTGATTTTGGCAACTTCATTGCTTGTTTGCTTCAATTAATTATCATGCTTTGTTTAGATTGCACTTAATGCATGAACTTAAGAACTTTGTATCCAAGTGAGCTTGTGTTTGCCTATTTTCTTTAATTTTCCCAAATAAAGTGGTACCTTGACCTTTTATTGTTTTGAAGCCATTTTTCTTTCATTTGGACACCATTTCAAGGGAGGTATAACTTCTTTTATCTTTTTTGTCTCTCTCCTATGTGATCCAACGTGCTAAGTGAGAATCGCATGTCTACTTTGCTTTCCTTATTTTTTTCTTAATTCCTTTCATTCATTTCATTTACTTTTGCTTTTATTAAGTTATTCTTTTATGGGGTATGTGTACACCTCTTGGCTTGTAATAGATAGGGCTTGAAGAGCATTTTTATTCATTTTCCCCTTCCCCTTTTGTTTTAGTTAGCAAATGTAATAGGTTCATTGCTTGCTTTTGTTGCTATGTGTTAATTGGCTTTATTAGGCTCTTGCATTTAGTCGAGCATGCTAAGTGTTATGTGCTACGTGTTTATAGATGATTTGCATGTCTACTTGCTTTCTATAGTCGTAGATGAATATGATGGATGAATGCACGTCATCACACTGGTCCAACGCTAGTTGTGGCTCATCGTCCCGTTTTCCACTAGTCCAACGCTAGTAGGAATTCATAGAAAGGGTTAGTCCAATGCTAGACCCAATAGGCCGTCCCCTCTCATTAGTACATATTTGCATGTTTCACTACATTTCATACATTTTTCTTAGTTTTCTAGCTTTTGGCATGATCCTCCAATCCTTTCCCCTTCATTTTAGGCTTTTGCATTCTCATGCTAGTTATAGGGTACATTTGCTTGAGGGTCCTCTTTCGATAAGGGAAACGAGCGAGTGTGGCTACAAAATAGCCTTAGCACGCTAGTTCTTCCTTCTAATCAAAGGGAAAATTGAAATCATGAAGTTAGGAGTCATTCCCGTACCCGACTTAATGCATTCCTCTAGGTTCATACACTCTCATTTTATCATATCCTCACTTTCTTTCTCACTAATACTTTTCTCAATCCACACTTTCTCACCACTTTCTTCCTATCACTTATTTATTTTCTACCTCACAAATTGCACCCAATTGCACTTATGTATCTACTACCATATTTTCATCCACTTGCACACATACACCATTATTTTCTCAATTTGCACACATGCACTTGTCTTACATTCGCACACATGCACGTTCTCTTACATTTTCACACTTGCATTCATATTTGAGTCTTCATTTGCATCATTCGCAACCTCTATGAGGACTTTCCTTATTGGCCACCACAACTCATGCGGTTGGGACTAAAAAGCCTCGTAAGAGACATTTTAGATTTAGGATTGCATTTCTTTTTCATATCCATTAGTCATATCCAACATGCAACGCATATTTTGGGTAGAAGAATTAGGAAATGTGGGGCTAAATCGCGCAACTAGCTTTGGCTAGGGTAAGGGAGTGCCTTATGCTTTGCCTTTGCCTTCTCCCTTATCAAGTGTGACCCCCGATCCCTTTCTTTGGTTACGTAGACTTAAGAGTTCTTAAAAAGGGGTTTGTTTACTTTGCTTTTCAAAAAATTCATTTTTGGGTGACTTGGTACACCCTAATTCCATACCAAGTGGCGACTCCATTTTTCATGCAAAAAACCCTTTTTGAACTCTGTTTGGCCAAATCGTCGCATTTTCAAGTCCCACGGCCTTTTTTTTTTCATTTTTCACACACGTTCACATACACACTACTTTCACACACACCCACATCAAAAAGTGGGGCGCGACAGATTGGCGACTCCACTGGGGACTTCCTAAGTGGGTCCAAGCATTTGATTTAGCTATTCTTTTCCGTTTTCTACCCTTGTTATGCATAGCATTTGGATATTAGGGGTGCATTTTCCATTTTTAGGACTTTTTGCCTCGCGCGCATATCAAACTACCTCCTCACTCACGTATGTATAATTTGGTTGTTTGGATGTATGTTTTATTTGTCTTATCTCGCGCTTTGCATTGCATTTGGGGGGGGGTGTTACCTTTAGAGCCTTGCGTTGGTTCTCAACCCCTTCCCTCAAAATAGGAAATACTTCATACGTGCACGTTTATTTACTGTTATCCCATTTTATTTTATTTTCGTGGGTTCTTTCCCACACCGCCTTGTAGGACTAGGAATGGTTTCTCTAGGTATGTGAATGGTGTGCTCTGTGCCCATAGCAATACCTAGGGGATCGCTCGAGCCACCGATCGAGGGTCTTGGGATTGATGACCCATTCCCTTAGGTCTGAAGGCTTGGGGACCTTTTAAACCTTATCGAGTCTAGTTGCATTAGTGAACCCCAGTCTCATGCATCCATGTTAGAATTTTCCTAGGTTAGAGTGAACCTCACCCTTTTTAAGCACATTAGGCACGAGGGAAGGGGTTCCACCCCTTTTACTTGTTTTTATTGTATTTCCTTTCTTATTTGCTCCCAATATGTTATGTGTACTATCAATTGCACTAACCATTTCGTTGTTTTTGTTTGCATTCATGTGCCTTAGCAATAAGAGGCCTCTTTGGCATTCTTTTAGTGACTTACCCACTAGATAACTCACATGTTTAAATTTCAGTCATTACACTTAATTTTCAATAAGTACGTTTCATTTTTAGACCTTTTCCCCCCGATGCATTATTTATGTCCCTTAGGTCATATTTGTCACATATTTACATCGCTTTAATAAACTGGCATCATGAATAAACCCTAGAAGGGAATGCAATTTAGGGGATCCCGTGTTAGGAATAAGCCACTTTGTGTCTCGGATACTTAATCCAAGGAGACTTGCACGTTTACATTTTGTACCATTCAAAGGGGTAGTGCACAAGGTAAGGTAGGATCCGATCATTTTCATAGAGCAATCTTTGGAATATGAGCGTCTAACAATCACTTTTTGGCCATTTTTATCAAATTGGTAAAAATCCCTTGCAAAAAGGACATTAATTGGAACATTCACCAATATTTCCTCACTGATGAGACGATAAATAAACCGAGGCTAAAATTTGATTTTAGAAGGTTCATAGACTAATGCATCAAGCCATTCAGTCCATTGGATCATTTGATTCCTCAATTTCATCCTGTCCATTTTATCAATTTGTTCATTTTTAGGGCAACCTAGTCGATTTTGAATTCATTTGACTAGTTTATCCATTTTAGGGCAATCTAGTCGATTTTTGAATAAGATCACCAATTTCATTCAATCCATTTGATTACTTTACCCATTCTTAGGTCAACTCAATCGATTTTGAATAAATTCAAATCATCAGATTCGTTCAATTTCATTTGACCAAGTTTACCCTTTTAGGGTGATCTAATCAATTTTGAATAAATCATCCGATCCATTTGACCAGTTTACCTATTTTTAGGGCGATTCGGTCGATTTTGAATAAATCATCCTTTCACTCGATCGGTTTGATCAATTGATTTCATTCAATTCATTGGATTAGTTTAATTCATTTTTAGGGTTATCCATTCATTTTTGAATAAATAATCAAATTTCATTCAATGCATTTGACCATTTTACCCCTTTTGACACATCATGTGTTGATCAAAGTAAGCAATTCATTCGAATTTCGTCCTCATTTTTTTAGGACAAACATCTCTTCTCACTCCAGATTGGCCAAATTTTTCAAATCATTTTTCACTCAATCAATTGATCGGATTCATCATGTATGGTATGGTGCCTACCCTAGAGGATTGCATTTTCATGCTAGGCCTACTCTTGGCATAAAAAGGGTTCTCCCATAGGGCATGCATACCGATTTTATAGTCTTGATTACTAACTCTGGGTATTTTTCTTTTGTTTTCCCCCTCCCCTGCATTCATAAAAATTTCATAAAACGTGAAAACATGAAATAAAGTGTGAAAACAATTCTGATCTGATAAAATTTGAAAATTACATGATTCTTGGGCAGGCCCTGCAATGTGAATTTGAAAATTCATCTGAAAACTCTTGTGTAAAACATTTAAGAGATTTCATTGCTCAAAGGGAGAAGGGGGCTATTAAGAGGGAAAAGTGTGTATACATGTGTAAAGGAGTTCCTTAGAATGTTTTTCATATGTATTGCTCTTTAAATTTTTCAAACATTGGCAATAATGAAGCTTTTGTTCAGACAATTACTTGTTTTGTATAATACTCGTGTACATTTCATCATTTATTGAGCTCATTAAGAGATTTCATGATGAATTTTAAGAAATACGACCGAATTGAGAGTTTTTTCAACCTCCAGCCTGAAAATTCGCAAGTGTATGCTTTCTAAAATCCTTGTGTACATTAGATTGGTGATCCGAGTTACACAATAAGAGTGCTCAAAATTAAAAGTGGTCAATCAGAAGACCCATAAGATGCCTTTCTCCTTCACTTAACCCCAAAATAAAATCAGTCACATTGATTGATAAATTGCAAATTGGGGCAACTTTTGCTTGAAAATGTCCGCGGTGACTAATCCGATTCAATCACATCTAAGTGAAAGCAAAAATGTGCATTATTCTTGTTTGTTTTGAAAATTTGGAATGATACTTCGAGCATTCTTTTCTCTACCTATACACATTTTATCATTTGCTCTCCCATTTGAGCCTTTGAAAGAATAATTTCGTTTCAAATAAGAGCCTTAATGATCACTACCCTACATTGGGAAGATTTTCAAAAGGGAATGGATTCTCAATGAGCAATTCGTTTACTTGGTTGTCATGAGGCGTAAGAATGATACTTTGGCCATCGTTTCTACGACCTAAACACCATTTATCCCTTGCATCCTCATTTGAGCCAAAAAATTGGTAGGTTCTTTTCGAGTGCACATATGATCGCACCCCATATTGGGGAAGGAGATTGGGGAATTTTGAAAAAGAAAAAAGAAAAAGGGGAAAGGGAACCGTAAATTGGGGAAATTTGATTCCACTTGGGTTCCAATTTTCGAAAAAAAAGAAAAGAAGAAAAGGAAGAGATTTGTCCGCACGGACCGCCTATGCTTCACAGATATGGATAAACAAGGGTCTTCCTCAGTCAATTAATTCAGATACATGCAAGAAATTTCGCATTAATGTAAGTTTCCTTTCAGAGTTATTGTAAGGAACGGGATACAAGTCAAGCCATCTTCTTTTCCAATCAAACATTCTATCCCTAGTTATCCCTTTTGAGCCTTCAAAATAAATTATTTCATTTGGCAACCCCTGGGAATCGCAAACCCCTCACTGGGGCAAGTTCGAGTTGAAAAAGGAAAAGTCTCAAGAAGTGGAAAAGTGATAATGCAACAAAATCAAAAACAAAAGAAGAAAAGAGAACCTCAGTTCACAAATAAACTGGGGCAAATTTCAAAGAATGGCAAAAGGCCGAAAAGTCAAAAGAAGAAAGAAAATGAAAGTGAAAAAGCCTCAATTGAGCATAAATTGGGGCAAATTCTGATTTAACTCTAAAATAGGGTTGGCGCAACCATGCGATCTCGGATTCTTCAAACCGCTTTTGAAATCCGCCTTCAAGCCTTAACTTTTCTAAGCAGCCCACCTGGCCCCATTACAAAGCCGAAAGTCCTGACTTCTGTTCTTTGCAATGGCCCTGTAAAGAAAATTTCTGATGCCGAAAAATTTTAGCTGTATTTCTGAATTGCTTGGGTATGAGGCTGACGCTACTCACCATGAGAAAACCCACCAGGTCGAGGAAAAGAAAAGAGAATGGAAAAATCGACTCTGAAACCCCTGGTGAATGATGAGAAAAATGCAAACAAAGTCTGAGATCTTTGAGTTCGAAATAGGGGCAATTTTGGAAAAATGCGATCTTCGGTGCAATGTCCTTAAAAGTTTTATTCTTTAGCTATCGTTTTCAAGCCAAATTACAAGCTAATAAAGTCCATCGTGGACTTATTCCTTCATGATAACCCAAAGTGAGGATTATGCTCATAAGAAACCCATCGATCACTCATGATCATAAGGGATAACCAGTTTTCACATTTTAGCTATCGTTTCCATCCATATTGTTGTAAGCCTATAAAGCTTATATGTTGACTCAATTTTCTTAAGAAATAAGGGTGACAAACTATTTGTTTTCACTAAGATGTGGTATTGAAGGGATTACATACCATTTGGGCACAAGAATAAGACAAATCTTGACCCGCCATTTCCAAATCAGACATAACACCCATTACCCAAAGCTTCGATGCTAAAGTAAGGAAGAAATCTTTTGTAATTTGGCATTATTTTGAGAAATTCATCATGAAATTTCTGCATGAGTTCAAACTCGACGTTCAATTTTCTTCACATTATATAGGAAACACAGTTTCTTACTTTGTTCAAATAAATGGAAAGGCATCCAAATCAATTTTTGCAATCAAATGGGCCCACACTGGAGCAAAAATTTTTATTTGCAAGATTTCGCAAAATAAACCCATACTGGGCCAAATTTTTTATAGTCCATTTGAGGATTTCGTCAAAGAGCCAAGTAATATACTTTCAAATCAATCACACTACTCTTTCTATGAATAGTAGTTGCAATATTTTGAAATTCAAGTGCATGTCATACTTTGGTAAGCCCCTGTGCGGGTATTCATAGTTGAAATCAACGAAAGAGCTTCTAAGTTGTGGAAGGCCGATGCCGAAGAAAGAGAAGAAAGAAGGGAAAAGGGCCCTACACTGGGGCAAATTATTTTTTGAAAAGATTCTCTCGAAAAATCAAAAAATCAGAAAATCAAAAAAATCAAAAAATCAAAAAATCAAAAAATAAAAAATTTAAAAAATCAAAAATCAAATCAAGTTCATCACGGCAGGCTCGGGTTTGATCCCACTGTCCGATTGTCAAGACATTTCATTTACATCGCTACTGGAGCATGGGTTAGTCCCGCCAGTAAGCATTTCATTTTACCGCCATTGGGACCGGGTTCTATCCCGCCAATATCGTCAGGACCGGGTCTAATCCCGCTGACCAATGAACGGCAGGACCGGATTTTATCCCGCTGACCGCTTATATCTCATTGGGACCGGGTTCTATCCCGTCAATATCGGCAGGGCCGGGTTCTATCCTGCTGACCGCTTATATCTCATTGGGTCCGGGTTCTATCCCGCCAATATCGGCAGGACCGGGTTTTATCCCGTTGACCGCCTATATCCCATTGGGACCGGGTTCTATCCCGCCAATCTCGGCAGGACCGGATTATATCCCGCTGACCGTTCATACCCGAATGCTCGGGTTTAATCCCACTGACCAATTCATCACATTGGGGCAAATTTTTGAATAATTTTTCAAGCAAGTCTTATGCAGTTTCTCATACATACCAGCATTTTTCATTCACATAGCCACTAGCCGTTGGGTCAGTCCCATTAGTGAGCATTTCATTTTGCACCGCCACTAGCCGTTGGGTCAGTCCTACTAGTGAGCATTTCATTTTGCACCGCCACTAGCCGTTGAGCCGTTGGGTCAGTCCCACTAGTGAGCTTTTCATTTTCATCGCCACTATCCGTTGGGTCAGTCCCACTAGTGCGCCTTTCATTTTCCCCCGCCGCTAGCCGTGGGTCAGTCCCACCAGCGTGCGTCCCATGATTTTCATTTTATTCGGGCCAGTCCCATGATTTTCGTTTTATTTGGGCCAGTCCCATGATTTTCGTTTTATTCGGGTTAGCCCCTTGATTTTCATTTTATTCGGGCCAGTCCCATGATTTTCGTTTTATTTGGGCCAGTCCCATGATTTTCATTTTATTCGGGTTAGTCCCATGATTTAAATTTCTTTCTCTAGTCAGTCCCAATTTTAAATTCCTGTTCGGGTCAGTCTCGTTTTAAATTCCTGTTTTGTTGGAATCATTTTGCGACCAAATAACACAGGTAAGTATTTGGTGTCTATTTATTTGTCTCAAGTTTTTTTAAAACTCAGATAAAGAGGGGCAAACTGTAGACACCAAAATTTTAGCGTAATTTCATTTACTATTTATTTTTTAGTTTTTATTTGTCGTGTTAGTTTTATTCACTTTTTAGTTTTAGTTTTTTTAGTTTTATTTTTTATTTTATTATTTTACTTTTAAGTTTTAGCATAGAATTTCTCGAAGAAAAAAAAGGAAAAACATTCAAAAAAAGATGCTTTAGTTGTTTTTTTTAATTCAATGTTTTCTTGAAAAAAAAGAATTATTACTAAGATTAGCATTTTTATTTTTCTATTTTAGTCAATTTTACTTAATTTGTTTTTCATTTTGTTTTGTTTATTAATCGTTTGGTTCATTTGGAAATAAAAGAAAAATGATGAAAATGAAAAATGAAGAAAAGAAAAGAAAAATCGCAATTTTGTTATTTCTAGTTTGTTTATTTTTGTCCGATGTTACTTAAAATTGTTGTTTTTGTTTTACTTAATTTTATTATCATTTTTTTAAATTACTTTAAAGAAAAAAAAAGGATCCGCGGCATGCAAGCTGCGTATTTTCGCAGCTTGCAAGGAAGGACTTGGGGCAGCCCTTTGGCTGCAATTTTAGGAGAGATGGCTGAGGGTTTAGGGTTATGATTCCCCCATATAAAAGGAAAGAAATAGCCGCAGCTGGAGGGGGATATGGGGTAACGGCTGGAGATCTGAAAAAAGAAAAGAAAACCAGAGAGCAAGATATTGGCGGCGGGGGTTCTGAGAAAAAAAAAAACAAGAAAGGGAGAGCAAGAGAGAGGCGGCGAAAAAAGATCTGAGGGGGAGGAACCACCGTGAAAGAGAAAGTTTATCGAGGGTTGAAGGAAAACAACTGAGTTTGAGGCAAATCAGGAGGGAACTACGGAAACTTGGTGGTTTCAGACCAAGCTCAAGTTTTTGCCATCGCTAACTCTACCGAAACAGCAGTGTAAGGTCCCTTTTAGTCTTGTCCTATAGTCAATCTCTGTTAATAATTCTTTGTCTATGAGAGTTAGGAATTTACTTGATGTTTCTGATCATTTCTCTTGGCTTTGAGTCCGCAAGTATGAAAAATCTGGTCGCAGTAGTTATTTCTTTACCGTTAGTTGCAAAGCTGCGGTCTTTTGCTGTTATGCTACATAAATAAACTTTGTTAGGGTTTCAAATCTGTTGGGTGTTGTTTATTTTGTTCCAAGGCTGTAGTTTAGTGGCAAAGATGTTAACTTTGAAAACAAAAATGACATTTATATAGTCAGTTCATGCGAAAATGCATCTGAATTCTTGTCATCTGTTGGATAAGTCGTGAAGGTCCCAATTTGTGCGTGTTTTTCCTTCTGATTTTTTATGCTGAAATTCAAAGGTCTTACATTTGCAAAGTTGGAAGATTGTTGGCTGAATTTAAATGGTGTTTAACTGATTTTTGCGCATAAAAAATCTGCTGCAACAAGCCTGATGCTCTCGGCATGTTGCAGCAGCAGTGCGAATAGCTTTCCTGCTCTCTTAGGTTGCTGCAGTTTTGGTTTACTCAACTCTTGGCATGTTGTTCTTGGCTGTTTCTGGGGTCGCATCTGTTTCTCTCTTGCTTTGAGTTTAGCGTGGTGTGATGGGTATGGTTTCCTTTGTAAAAAGAAGAGTTTTTAAGCCGGATTTGCTGAAGAGGTTCTAGCATTTCAGTTTCCTTTTTTTATCTTGTAATCAGTCATGGACTAGTTTTAGCTCTTCCTCTTGGATGTTTTGGAACCCTCTTGTTGGGAACCCAGGGACAAGAGTCGTTAGTTTACCTTCACAAACAATCCTTTGCATTGTTTAGTTGCTTTGTTTTTCTGAAATCTGCATTCGAAGTTGAGCTAATGGTCAGCTCATTTTATTGCATTTTGTGTTCGGATGTTTGTTGGAACTTATATCTCTCCCTGATCACAAGCTCCCACATTTGGTGTTGTAATGGGTTAGGATTCATTTGAATAACTTTGCATGAAAATTGTCTCGGATGAACAAAGGAAGTTGCAAAAGTTCACAGCCTTCGTAGCTTTGCATGAAATTCTTCCAACTATTTTGCATTGTTAAAGGATATCCAGCCATGTTTAATTGGAGAAATTTCAAAGTTGTTGTATGAATCTGCTTTGTTGAAATTGTTGAACTTTGCCGAGAGCTTCGTTAGTTTGTGAAGCTTTGTTGTGCAGAATGTTTCTCACGTAACTTTGCATGAACTTGCATGAAAGGTTTTTCAGATTTTGCCTCTTAACCCCCAAAGTTCCCCTTTGTTTCACTATGACCCAACCAATTGAATAATTTCATCAATTTGATCCTTCGCAACTTTGATTTTGGCAACTTCATTGCTTGTTTGCTTCAATTAATTATCATGCTTTGTTTAGATTGCACTTAATGCATGAACTTAAGAACTTTGTATCCAAGTGAGCTTGTGTTTGCCTATTTTCTTTAATTTTCCCAAATAAAGTGGTACCTTGACCTTTTATTGTTTTGAAGCCATTTTTCTTTCATTTGGACACCATTTCAAGGGAGGTATAACTTCTTTTATCTTTTTTGTCTCTCTCCTATGTGATCCAACGTGCTAAGTGAGAATCGCATGTCTACTTTGCTTTCCTTATTTTTTTCTTAATTCCTTTCATTCATTTCATTTACTTTTGCTTTTATTAAGTTATTCTTTTATGGGGTATGTGTACACCTCTTGGCTTATAATAGATAGGGCTTGAAGAGCATTTTTATTCATTTTCCCCTTCCCCTTTTGTTTTAGTTAGCAAATGTAATAGGTTCATTGCTTGCTTTTGTTGCTATGTGTTAATTGGCTTTATTAGGCTCTTGCATTTAGTCGAGCATGCTAAGTGTTATGTGCTACGTGTTTATAAATGATTTGCATGTCTACTTGCTTTCTATAGTCGTAGATGAATATGATGGATGAATGCACGTCATCACACTGGTCCAACGCTAGTTGTGGCTCATCGTCCCGTTTTCCACTAGTCCAACGCTAGTAGGAATTCATAGAAAGGGTTAGTCCAATGCTAGACCCAATAGGCCGTCCCCTCTCATTAGTACATATTTGCATGTTTCACTACATTTCATACATTTTTCTTAGTTTTCTAGCTTTTGGCATGATCCTCCAATCCTTTCCCCTTCATTTTAGGCTTTTGCATTCTCATGCTAGTTATAGGGTACATTTGCTTGAGGGTCCTCTTTCGATAAGGGAAACGAGCGAGTGTGGCTACAAAATAGCCTTAGCACGCTAGTTCTTCCTTCTAATCAAAGGGAAAATTGAAATCATGAAGTTAGGAATCATTCCCGTACCCGACTTAATGCATTCCTCTAGGTTCATACACTCTCATTTTATCATATCCTCACTTTCTTTCTCACTAATACTTTTCTCAATCCACACTTTCTCACCACTTTCTTCCTATCACTTATTTATTTTCTACCTCACAAATTGCACCCAACTGCACTTATGTATCTACTACCATATTTTCATCCACTTGCACACATACACCATTATTTTCTCAATTTGCACACATGCACTTGTCTTACATTCGCACACATGCACGTTCTCTTACATTTTCACACTTGCATTCATATTTGAGTCTTCATTTGCATCATTCGCAACCTCTATGAGGACTTTCCTTATTGGCCACCACAACTCATGCGGTTGGGACTAAAAAGCCTCGTAAGAGACATTTTAGATTTAGGATTGCATTTCTTTTTCATATCCATTAGTCATATCCAACATGCAACGCATATTTTGGGTAGAAGAATTAGGAAATGTGGGGCTAAATCGCGCAACTAGCTTTGGCTAGGGTAAGGGAGTGCCTTATGCTTTGCCTTTGCCTTCTCCCTTATCAAGTGTGACCCCCGATCCCTTTCTTTGGTTACGTAGACTTAAGAGTTCTTAAAAAGGGGTTTGTTTACTTTGCTTTTCAAAAAATTCATTTTTGGATGACTTAGTACACCCTAATTCCATACCAAGTGGCGACTCCATTTTTCATGCAAAAAACCCTTTTTGAACTCTGTTTGGCCAAATCGTCGCATTTTCAAGTCCCACGGCCTTTTTTTTTCATTTTTCACACACGTTCACATACACACTACTTTCACACACACCCACATCAAAAAGTGGGGCGCGACAAATGTTATCATTTTTATGGGTGATTTTTCTGATGGATCGGATGGCTGGAAATTTTGGTGGGAACCAACCCTTCATCCTCACCTTTGAGGTGAGGGTTTAGGGGTTATGGTTCCCCATATAAAAGCAAAGAGAAACGGGAGGATAAGGAGGAGGGGACGGCTAGGGTTAAGAAAGGAGGGGACGGCTAGGGTTAAGAAAGGCAAGCGAGAGAAAAAAGCTGGAGGAGAGCAAGACTGACTAAAAGAGAGAGAGAGAGGTTTTGAGGGGAGGGTTTTGACGGTTGAAAGCTTAGATAATCTGTCGGCTAAGGAAGAGTTCTGAGAGGCGACGGCGGAAAGAAATTTGAGAAGAGAGAAAAGTGAGAGTGGCGGCTGAGAAAATTGAGAGGAGAGAATAGGGAGGAACTAGCAGAAAACAAAGTGAAAAGGGAAAGAGCACCGTTGAAGGCATCGACAGAGAAACAGCAAGGGAGGAACGAAGGAGTAGCAGAATCAGAAGGAGAAGGTTTTCGGTCGAACGAAGGCCCTTTTTATCGATCATCTTAGCTCCTATTTGGCCTTTGAAAAGCGTAAAGGTTCAATGACTGGAAGAGCTGAAGTTTCTTGCTCAAAAGCGTAGCCCATTTCCTGTTTCTCTATGATGATTTCAGTGTTAGGTTGAAGAGTGGGATGTGTTTCTTTTGTTGTTGTTGAAAGTTTTAGTTGGCCGTTGCAAATAGATGATAAATATAGCTCTGCTGCATTTTTATATACATATATGGTTTCACTTTCAAGCCATTAGGAAGCACTGAACTTAGATTTCGCAGAGAGCCCGTGGCTGAGTTTCTTGCTCTTCCACGATTCCTTTTTCTTTCTTTTGAGTGTTAGCTCACATTCTTTGTTATTCTGAGATGAATTGGGTCTTGTGTTTTGATTAGAAGTTGATGCTCGCCAATGATATATTTGATTGGCTATCAAATGTCGCATATTGCAAAAATGGTAGAAGGAAAATCACTACAGCCTTTGCCGCAAGTTTTGGTTTGCATGCATGAAAATGTTTTCAAAAATTGCATTTCAACCCCACATGTTCCTTCTCATTCTACCTTAGCCCAATTAATTGACCAATTTGATCAATTGTATCCCCTTAATTTGCCTTGTTTTCAATAATATGCTTTAACATAATTGTCGGACAGATTTTTGTGGATTTTTATGGAGAGTTTAGTCATTTTTAGATAATTTATAGTTTTGATTTCCATTTGATTAAAATTTTAGCTCACTTTATCGTTTGATCCTAATAAATCGGTTTTTCCATTTTTTTTTGTAAAGTTTAGTATTTGATTTTTGATAGATTCCATCTTGAATCACTAATTTTAGCACCTCATCCTAGAACTTTTTCATTATTGGGTCTTGTTTACTTTAATTTCTTGAGCATAGATGATTTATTTCATGTAAATACTTTAAGTGATGCCATTTTGCGACTAATTTTTGTTTAATTCCGTGCTAAGTTCTCATTTTACATAATTAATCGTTAATCAAAGTGATGCCTTGACCTCTTTTTGTTGTTTTGGAGGGTGAATAAGTGAGTTCAATTCATTAGGGTGTCAATTCCAGGGAGGTATACTCTATCCTTTATTTTTGACTTTATTTGACCCTACGTGCGCATATGTGTCTTATGTGTGCAATTGCATGATTTTAAGTGTTTACTTCATTTTTCACCCTATTTATTTCTTTAGTTGCTTAGTTTTTGCTTTAATTTTAGTTCAATTTTATAATTTGAAGGCACTCACATGCCAAAATTGTAATAGGTAGGGATTTAATTGTTTTATTCCTTCTTATTTCCCTTTTTAGATTGTAGTAGGCTTTCCCCCTTAAAAATGTAATAGTTAGGACCTTAATTGCCTTATGTGTTTTGCATGCTTAGGTGCTAAGTGTTTAATCGCTTTCTTAGGTTTTGGCATCTAGATATGCATGCTTATGTGTTATGTGAATTACGTGCTCACATGTCTATTTACTTTAATTATGCACATTACTTATATATGTGTACGATGGATGCCAACGCACGTAACCGTGGCTAGTCATGGTTGTCCCCTCGAGCTCTTGCAAGTCCAACGCTTGTGAGAGAGTGTAGATGTAGGCTAGTCCAACGCTAGCCCTGAGGACCTCTTCGCGCGTTAGATCATGATTGTGTGATAAATCATTTCATCTCATGCATACCTTTACTTTTTAGGGCCTCTTTCACCGTATTGCGTGGCATTTTTCCTTATATATGTACACCTCTTTTCCCATATTTTCCCTTATATGTATATTACTTCTTCCTTTTGTATGAAACATGACATTAGTCTTGCATTTCATATAGGCATTAGAACTAGTTTAGTTCATTTGCTTGACTAGATTAGGGAATAACCCATTGAATATGGCATATGGACGAGTTTGGCTTTCTAGCCTTAGCACGCTCGTATTCCCTCTATTAAAAGGAAAAATTGAGTCACGAACATTAGTCCCCCGTACCCGACATGATGCATTCTTTTAAGACACGTATATTTTTATGATTATTTTACCCTTTTCCTCTTCTTAGAGTCTCATATTTTGGCATTATTCGTGACCTCTCCAAAGAGTCATTATTGGGCGTTACAATTAATGTGATTGGCACCATTCAAGCTTTGAAGAGATATTTTGACCCCCCGATACCGCCTTAGGTCTAGGGTTTTTGCATTCATATAGTACATCAAAATGTGATAAATTCTTTGGTTAAAACAAGAAAATCTTTGACTAAATCACGCAACTAGCCTTGGCTAGGTCGAAGGGGTGCCTTGGATTCTTATCCTTGCCTTCCCCTTCGTCAAATGTGACTCCCGAACCTTTTTTCATTGGTTTACGTAGACTAGGAGTCGTTTAAAAGGGGTTTCTTTCTACCTTTTCCTTTAAAAAATTCCTTTTAGGTGACTTGGTACACCTTAACTCTATACTAAGTGGCGACTCCGATTTTTATTTCAAAAAACCCTTTTTAAACTATATTTTGGGTCAAATCGTCGCATTTTCATGTCCCATTTAGACCCATGTTTTTTCATTTTCTTTTTAAAATCAAAAATTCATTTTTCAACCAAAAATTGAATCAAAAATTCACTTTTTATAAACCAATTTATTTTCTTATTAAAAATGGGGCGCGACAACAATAGCAGCAAACGAACATCTAGTCATGCGGAAAATTTCTTCAAAGTACGGCGGATCATGTGCCTTAATGAAAGTGCGTATGATTTCGTCCTAAGTCATTGGTGGCTCAACTTTTGCAGCTATTTTTCTCCATCTCTTGGCATAAGTCTTATGGTCCTTAGAGGGTTTTCTCTTTGTTCCTTCCAACGTGGTTCGTGTCGGAGCCAGCTCGCAATTATACTCGTACTGCCTTACAAAAGCATTGGACAAGTCAAGCCAGGTCTTTACTTCTTCGGGTTTCAGATTGGAATACCAGTCGAGTGCATACCCCTCCAGACTTTCTGGGAACAGCCTTAGAGGCAGATTCTCGTCATCTATGGGTCTTCCCAACTTGTTAGCGAATAGTCGGAGGTGTGTTTTGGGATTACCTGTCCCATCGTACTTGTTAAATTTCGGCGTTTTGAATCAAACAGGCAATTGTACGTCTGGAAACAAACAAAGCTCATCATAATCCAGCACTCCTTGCTTATTTAACCCCTGACTTTTCCTCATAAACTCATCAAAGCGATCCAGGCGGTTGAGCAACTTTATATCAACAGGAGCAGAAGATTCTCCCATCTCTGGTTTGGCTTGAACAGCAGGGTCTGGTAGTAAGGGCTCTGCAGCAGCGGGATAAAAAGTATACTGCTCAGGGAGTACATTTGTAGTGACTTGGGGTGGTGGAATTTGCGTGTGAGTAGGAAGAAATGAAGGATTAAGGGGGTAGGTGTATGGCAAATTGGTAGTGGTATGGGTGAAAGTTTCTTCGGGTGGAAAAGGGAAAGATGAAATAACAGTAGTTTGAGTCGGGGGTATGACAAATGGTTCGGGCTCTGGTTGATTGACAGGTGCGGATTCGGGTTGAACACCACCACTGATAAGCTGATCAATCAATTTCCTTTGGGCCTCCATCTCGGTCGTCATCTCGCTAAACTTAGCCAACATTTCGGTTAGCTGGGCCCCCAAATTTGCGGTTTCGGGCTGAGCTGTAGTAGCGGACCTGTCCGATGATTCCGGCTGTGAACTCATGTTTACACGACTCCTCTGGGCTTGACTACGAGATCGTATTATGATGGGGTTTCGACGAGAAGCTATGTTTAAATATTACCTGAAAATATGAAATGACTTGCCTTTAGATCTTAGCCCTCGCTTAGCTTTTCCAGTAAAATAAAATAAAGAAAAAGAAAAAAAGACAAGAGTTAGTAAATATCAAAAAATTCGGATGCATGTCCTATTGGGGAGCCCTTTTTGTGCCAAGGGTAGGCCTAACATGATGCAACACCTTCAAAATAGGACCCGTTATACAAACCTGTTTTGACAACAATTTTGTACGAGTGCAAAGAGAGATCAATTTCATTGATAAACTGGCCAATATTTACATCATATCACGAAAGCGGTTCCGTACAAGGTCGCCAAAATTTCTGAGCCTATCTAATACAGAATCCCTAGTTTCTCTAGCATATGGAATTCTAATACGTTCAGCTTGATCATACAATTCTCCACATTTCCTTTTCAGCTCTTGACGCTTCTCTCGCTCATCCTTGTACAATTGCTTGTTTTGCTCTGCTATTCCCTTGTGTGTCTCGATAGACTTGCTTAACTGTAGAATTTCCCTGTCCTTTGACTCAATGATGGCTTTCAACCTTTTAATATCCTCAACTGGTTCATTTTGTTGCCCTTGTGCAGTGAATCTTCTTACCCAATCTTCGTATTGGGGAGTCGTCAACCCCTTTTGCTGGAGTTCCGGGACGTATCTAAAACACTCGTCATCAGATAGTGTCACCCATGCTTCAATGATCCGGTCTTTCATAGGGAATTGGTTTGGCCACGTTCCTTCATTAAACATGATGGTGAGCTCACTCATATCAAGTGCATGTGGCACTTCTTGGGTACGTCCTAACTATCTGAGGAACCTCTTTGGGGTGTATGCGGTGATTCCTCGGGTACCCAGTAGAGGAGAACGAATTCGGATGCCTGGGTGCGAAGAACAGGTTTACTACAATTGGTCCAATCCAATACCCATCTAATATTTTGATCGGTCACATTCTTCAAGAAATTCACAAACTCAGATGCATTACACGGTAGACTATCTGTACTAACCCTTTTGTGATGTGTGATTATCCAGTTGTACGCAGACATTGGTAGACTCACGGAAATAGACGATCGTCTCATGAAGTGCTCCATCCCCCATACATGTAGGATCAAATTTAAACCACAAAAGAACTTTTTCCCTTTTTGACAGGTAGTGCAGGCTACAAAAATATCGGCCAAAATAGTCGGAATAATAGAACACGGCTTATCTTTGATTCCTAGAAACAGGTCATACAAGATTTTAGTGAGCTTAAAGGCTATCTTTTTGTCTTTCCTAGGAAAAAGATAAGTTCCCGCCATGACCAATCCATACACCCAAACTCTTTTTCGATCCCACATTTCCTTGGAAGTAAACGAGAAATCCCCTCGATGCCTCTCAAAACCATCCCTTAATGCGAATCGATCAAATAAGAACTTTGCCTCTATATTTTGGTCCGGCCTTTGTATTACTGATTCCCTTAACCCGGTGAAATGACAAAACTCGGTCTTGTTAGATACTAATGGAAATATCACGGCAGTTCCCTGAATCGGCAAATTGAGAAATCCAGCGACCTCCTCAATTGTTAAGGTCATTTCCCTGTTTCCTAACCTAAAAGCGGAACAAGTGGGGTCCCATAGATGCACCAAAGCTTCTACCAAATAGCCATCGGACTTAATGTCCTTGAAATCCTCGATGTGTCCTAATCGAGCGGCTACTTGGTTAATCTTGCTGGGTGAAAGCAACGTGGACCATCTTTGTACCTCAAATGGTACTACTAACATCTGTTGGACTCGGCGAGGGCTTTCCATCTAGAAACAAAAGCTGTTGTCATGTGCCTTACCTACAAGTCCCACTTTTCCGGTTGGCAAGAATTTAAATGTACAATCCTTTTAAGGGTTACGTACCCACGGAAAAATGGAGTCGCCACTTGGTATAGAGTTAAGGTGTACCAAGTCACCTAAAAATGAATTTTAAAGGAAAAAGTAGAAAACCCTTTTTAAACGACTCCAAGTCTACGAAAATCAGAGAAAAAGATTCGGGAGTCACATTTGAAGAAAGGGAAGGTAAGGATAAGAATCCAAGGCACCCTTTCAACCTAGCCAAGGCTAGTTGCGCGATTTAGTCAAAGATTTTCTTATTTTAACCTAAAGATTTATCACATTTAGATGTTCTACATGAATGCAAACCCTAGACCTAGGAGGGTATCGGAGGGTCGAAATGTATCTTCAAATCTTACATGGTACCAATCACATTAATTGTGACGCCCAATAAAGACTTTTCGAAGAAGTCACGAATAATGCAAGTCATGAGACTCGAAAGAAAGAAAAGGAAAATAAGAGTAATTATACAAATATACGTGGCCTAAAGGAATGCATCATGTCGGGTACGGGGGACTAATGTTCGTGACTCAATTTTCCCTTTTATAGAGGGAATACGAGCTTGCTAAGGCTAGAAAGCCAAACTCGTCCATATCCCATATTCGAGGGGTTTTTCTAGTCTAATCAAGCAAATGTACTAACCCTAGGTCTAATACTTAGATGAAATGCAAGTCTAATGTCATGTTTCATACAAAGGGGTAAGGAATATACATATAAGGAAAAATATGGGGGAAGGGATATACGTATAAGGAGAGATGTCATGTAAAAAATGATAAAAGACCCTACAAAGTGAAAATATGCATGAGATGACATGATTTTATCACACAACTATGATCTAACGTGCGGATAGTTCCTAAGGGTCTATCATTGGACTAGCCCATGTCTACAATTTCCCACTAGCATTGGACTAGTGAGGAAAGTTGGAACAAAGGGCCACAACTAGCGTTGGACTAGTGTGGATTCGAGAAATTGACCACAACTAGCATTGGACTAGTGTGGTGATGTCACACATCGGTTACAATCAAATAAATCATGTAAGACCTAATAAAAGCATGTAAACACATAACTCATATATAGCACATAACACATAAGCATGATATCTAGATGCAAGACCCTAAGAAAGCGGTAACACATAGCACATAGACATGCAAAACACACATAAGACAAATAAAGCAAATAAAGCCCTAACTATTACATTTGGGAGAAGCCTACTACAATCTAAGAGGGGAAACGGAATAAAATAAATAAAATAAATAAAATAATAACCTAGCTATTACAACTTTGGCATTCAAGTGCCTTTCAAATGATCGAAATTGAAAATAACTATACAAACCCAAAACAAATAAGTGGATAAATAAATGAAAACATTCAAGAGGTATGCAATTAAGCACATAAATCATATAGACACATAGGGTCAAATAAAGTGAAAATAAAGGATAGAGTGTACCTCCTTTGCAATGGTAATCAAATGAAGGAAAAATAGCTTCAAAACAATAAAAGGGTCAAGGCACCAATTAAATAGTAAAGTATAAACAAAATCACCAAATCTCTCCCAATTGCAACTTAAATGAAATCATATAATGTATAATTTCCAAGAAAAGTAAATTATTGATCAAATTTCTAAAACAGAAAAACTACCAAGGACCCAATTGCAAATACTAACCAATCACTCAAGCCCAATTTAAACATTTTAGGAAATTCAAGGGTCCAAGAGTAAAGAAAGGGTCAAGCAATGGTTGAAATTGCAATTACTTTAGGACCTAATTGCAAGAAACCAGAACATAATTGGGCCTTTATAGAACGAGGAGAAACATGTGAGGTTGATTTGCAATTTTAGAAGTTATTTTGCATGCAAAAAACCATGCAAAAGTCACGAATGAAACAAGTTCCTGTAATTACCTTCCTATGCTATGAAGCTTCGGCAGCCGAGAATGAGTTAGGTATTTTTCAACCAAACATCAAAGCTTTAGACTAGGAAACAACTACAACACTACCATAATCCAAACAAGCAACAAGCATAGAAGGAAACCATGCAAACTCTTAAAACACTTTCATGCAAGCCTACGGACGAAACTGCTGCAACCAAACTTTCTGCACTTTCATTTCCAAATGCAGATTTCAGACCCAAAAACAAGAATAACAAAAATGCAGCAGAGAAACTTAGCAGAAACATATGTTCATGCCATTTTAGTAACACGTTCATGCATGCATCGAATGAAGCTTTCTTCATTTCTGGTTGCTGGGTTTCTGCAAATGCTTCTTACTAGTCACCCAAACAACTCAAACGAGGCTTCAAACTCAAAATTTTTTAGCTTCCATAAGACCATCATCACATACAAAAAATTTAGTCATGCAAACGAAAGGAATCAAAGCAGAGAATAGCCACAAGATCAGATTCTTGCTGCAACTTTGCAGCTCGTCTCATGCTATTAGAAACTCTAACCAAACCTGTAATCTCACCAGCCCCAAACTCACATAAACTTTAAAAACCAAAGGAAAGAAACAGGGTCTCTCCACGCTGCTGCAACAAGCCGAGGGCTTTGAAACTCGTTGCAGCAGCTTTTACGCTCTTAACCCCAAACAAACAAAAACACAGATTTCACAAACAAAATCCAGCAAGGCTTTATTTTTCTAACACTGGGAATGGACATTTCTTTAGACACAACAAATCATCAAAATAGCATGGGTTTCATGTTTTCTGCATGAATCACCACTGCCACGTCATGAAACAAAGTAGAATCGAAAGGTTATTCGAAACAGACCCATGTAAACATTGTTCATTTTTTTTTGCAGCAACGTACCAAAACATCAATCAAGTTTTTGCTCTTAGGAAGAGCAAGTAAATTCCAGATAAAAACACCAGCGAAGAACCATCAGGCAGCCAGGATAAATAAAACAAAAGAAAGGAAGCATCTTTATAAGTAAAATGCAAGGGAACCACTACAAACAATCCCTACCAACTACAAGGGAGCCAAGTAATGGAGTATAAATCAGCAAGAACTCATTTTTCAACTCCTCACAGTAGCATGATAAACAAAAGCCAAAAATCTGAACATACTTGTATCCTAACTAAGAGGAAAAGAGCTTACTCTTGCGTTGCAATTCCGACCCTGATGTATGGTATCCTCCAACAGACAAACGGAATAGGGAAAAAGCTTCATTTGAATAGCTCCAGAAAATAATGAAACCTTCGATCTCCCACCTCCTTTGCCTTATGATTTTCCTTTTCGCTCTCAGTCTCCCAGAACCCGAGCTTCTATTTCTCTCTCGTTCTCTGTCACCTCTCTCTCGGTTTCTCTTTTAGTTTTTCTTCCTTCTGCCATCCTAAGCTTCCCTCATTCTCCCTAGATTTTCTCAGCAGCCATCTTTTCTCCCCTCGTCTGCGGCTTTCTCTTATCCCTTTTATATGGGAAGCTAAACCCTCAAACCCTCACACCTAAGCCTAGGATGATAGTTGGCTTTTTTACCAAAATTTTGGAGCCCTTAGATTTTATGAATGAGATCTTTGAGTGATGAGCTAAACTTAAGAAAAACAACGGAAATGAGTAAAATAGAAGAAATGGCCAGCTGCAATTTTTTTAATAATAATAATATAATAAAAATGAAAATAACATTTTAAATAAAATCAAACAAAAGAGGGAGACCAGGAATAACAGACAAAATAAAAAATGCCTAAATTTTTTTTTTTTGTGTTTGATTGATGATTTTTCCTTTTCCTTTTTTTTCTTTTAATTAAATAACAATGAACTTGATTCTTAAATAACTAAAGCATATTTTTTTGTGAATGATTTTCTTTTCCGGTAAATTCTATGCTAAAATGACTTAAAAATAAAGATAAAAGACTAAAAGTAAATAAAAACTCACATAAAAAATAAAAATAAGAGTAAACAAAAATACCCCTAAAATTTGGTATCTACAGTTTGCCCCTCTTTGTCTGAGTTTTGGAAAAATTTGAGACAAAGAAGTAGACACCAAATACTCACCTGCGTTATTCGACTGCGAACGTCTCGAACGATGGACGCTTTAGAAATGGGGACTGATCCCTTTTACAAAATTTTAAAATAGGACTGACCCAAACAAGAAATTTAAAATCGAGACTGACCCGAAACAGGAAATTTAAACGGGACTGACCCGAATCAGAAAATTTAAAATCGGGACTGACCCGAACAGGAAATTTAAAATCGGAACTGACCCAAAACAAGAAAATTAAACGGGACTAACTCGAATCAGAAAATTTAAAATCAGGACTAACCCGAACAGGAAATTTAAAATCGGGATTGACCCGAAACAAGAAAATTAAAATCGGGACTGACCCGAAACAGGAAATTTAAACGGGATTGGCCAGAATCAGAAAATTTAAAATCGGGACTGACCCGAATCAGAATCAGAAAATTTAAAATCGGGACTGACCCGAACAGGAAATTTAAAATCGGGACTGACTCGAGACAGGATATTTAAAATCGGGACTGACCCGAACAGAAAATTTAAAATCGGGACTGACCCGAAACAGAAAATTTAAAATCGGGACTGACTTGAGACAGGAAATTTAAACGGGACATTCCAATATACTTACCTGAAAATAGCCCAAAAATTTTCAGTAGAGGTTAAGTTCTTGCCTCTGAGCCCGATGGTTGATTCTGCATTGCCAAGTTGTTGTATCCTTTGACCAAATTTGCTTGCAGCATTTTAGATCCGCCTTTGTTCACTGGAGAACTTTTCCCGATACCGACTCCAGTGCGAAGTGTTGATCATTTTCATTCATGCATGAAACTTTCCTGCAAAAGAGAAAGACAAAGAAACTGCCGCCATCATTTGATCCGTTTTCCTTTGAGAATCGTGTAAACATGAGTTTTTTAATGCCTTTTCTTCCTTCTTCGCTAACTTTCGCTGCGGCAGCCGATTGAGTTGGATATCTCGCTCCAAAACTTTTTCGATTTCTCAAACTGACCAGGTACGTGTTTTGCCATACTGTGAAGTCTGCGTAGCTGGCGTTGCTGAATTTCAACCGTTTCCAAAAGATGACTGAATCCAAGCATGTTTTTGAAATAAACCACGGGGATTGTTATTCACCAAAATTCAATGATTTAAAAATAAAATGAGGTATGCAAGATAATTCACATGTCATGCAGGAATGAATATGCAGAAGAATACAAACATGACCATCTGTGCTTAAAGCCTACAAAATGCCATGAATGCAAGTAATTTGGCAAAAATGAACTTCCTAAGAATGTATTTGCAGCAGAATATTTTTACAAAAATGACACAGCTTTCGGCCAACAGATGTCATGTTTGAAACCCTGGATATCATACTTAGTGAGGTCAAGAAAATCATGCAAGCACGTAGTTCAAGTATCAATAAAATTTATACCATAAATAAAGCGATAAAGTCAAGTAATTCACGATTAACAATTAAACACACTTGAGTAGGATACAGGAGCTCTCAGGAGCTAATTTCCACTTGTTTAGCAACGGCTCGATCCGATACCCCCTCGTGATGACACTCCGTCATTCGAGTAGGTATTATGTCTGTAGAAAATTCACTTATTACTTCCTCCATCCATCATTCCACCCTCTCGAATCTGTAACCAAACACGCACGAAAAGGGCGATACTCGCCAAGTATGCCGAACAAGATCTCAAAAGATCAAGTTTTATTTCGTTATTCTCTTGGTTCATCAAGCTTCTCGACCAAGCTCATGCCGGCTCGAGTTGCAAGATTTGCTAAGAGAATTGGGCGTCCCCATAAGTCGAGGAGGTTCACTCCACTCGACAACACGACACGCACGATAACACGACATGCACATGAAAACAAGTATATTTTGCCAATGAGATTCACTCCAATCGACTTTAAAAATCAAATTTAATGCAAGTAAAGTTCAAGTAAAGAAGAGTAAGTGAAATAAAGTACACACTCGTCTCATCATGTTGACCTTGGTCCCTAACTTTTGATGTTTACAAAACAATGGATAATACTAATATCTCTTCAAGAAATATTTTCAATTGAGAAGCAAATCAGATTCAAAGATCAAGTGTAATTGAAAGGGACAAAGGCTGCTGAAAGCTGTCGAACGCTTGGATCAGACGTCCGATAATCATTGCGTAACTTCGGACGCTAAATATGCCTCCACCGGAACTTTTGATGTTTACAAAACAATGAATAATACTAATATCTCTTCAAGAAATATTTTTAGTTGAGAAGCAAATCAGATTCAAAGATCAAGTGCAATTGAAAGGGACAAAGGCTGCTGAAAGCTGTCGGACGCTTGGATCGGACGTCCGATAATCATTGCGTAACTTCGGACGCTAAATATGTCTCCACCGGATGTCCGATAGAAACAAGATGATTTCTCAAATCTCTTTGTTTGCTGTCGGATGCACAAAGAGCTTGCACCGGACGTCCGATAGAATTGAAGAAAATTTCTCAAACTCACTGTCTGCTGTCAGACGCAAAAAACAAAAGTACCGGACGTTCGATACTCCAACGGCTAGTTGACTGTTCAGCTACTTTCTATCCGTTGGAAGTATTAATGAAGCACTTTCTTGGTCTCCTATAAATAGAGTATGGTCAAAATCTTCAAATAACTTTTGCACACTGAAGATACAAAAGATCTAGAGTGATTTTAGTGAGAAAATACTCTCCAAGGAAGATTTGTAGTCTTAGTGGTGTGAGGTTCACTGTAAGCTTTTCATTTGTGAGTGAATACTTCATGAGTGTAGCTCTGCGAGGGTTGTCCTAAGGGATAGTATAACGTCCTAACTTGACCAAGTGGAGTTCGGGGTAAGGAGGAGGTGAACCTTCCTTTGTACACAAGAGTGATTGTAATTCATCAACTTGAAAAAGCTTGTTTGAATTAATCTATAAGTTCAAGAGGAGCTGGGTAGTTAATTGGCTTGCAATTCTTTCCATTTTATTTACTTATTATTACGTTTGTGATCTTTACATTGTTTATCTCTTCCAGTTGGTTGTCTTCGATCCTTACACATCAAGTAACATTCACGCATATAAGCAAGATAGATCAAGTAAATACATTAAGTCATGCACTTGACACTCACCTAGTCAAAACAAGAGTGGTGCACAATCAAGTATTTTAGGCATCCCTTGTGAGATCCTCTTGAAGGTCTCCATGAGTGCCTAAGCAAATAATTTACAATTACACACTATTACTTTTAAACCACTTATTAACATGAAAGAGATTGTACACTCGTACAATCTAAGAAAATATCATGAAAGAGGGCCTTAATTACTCGTAAATCGAGACTCAAAAGTGGGGTTTAATAATACAAGGAAAACTGATTTTCATCTTTGGAATCAACAGTAAAATGGCAAGCAATGTCGAAGGAAAATGAAGAGTCCTTATAACCCAATTTGAGGTGCATTCTTTGAAAAATCATATCTCACTCTCTGTAGGTCCAAAATTGGAAAACGTAAATGGTTTTAAAATGGTTAAAATAAATTATTCGGAGAAAACGGATGATAAATATTCAAATAAGCTTGTAATATACGATAAAATAAAAAAATTTTCGAGTCCTTACAATTTCATCTTACAATTCAATTGAGTCTGGTATCGAGCTAACCAATCCATCCCAAGTATCACATCATATCCTTTAATTGTTAGGCTCATTAAATCTACTAACAATTTCCTCTCACCAATCCAAATCTTACAATTTCTATAAACCTTATTAGCAATTAGGCACTGGTTCTCCATAGGAGTCTTATCTCCCAACTCAAAAAGTAAGAAATCACTCTTTACATCTATACCCTTCATTCCTAGGGTTTGGTTTCGGACCCATTTTCTTTGCTAAATTCACATGCAGCTCATATATACATTCCGTTATACTAAAGAAGTGAGTGGTTGTTTGTGACAGCCCCACCTTCCCCTAAGGCGAACCAAAGGGGTTAGTGGACTGCTTGCCCACCTCTCGCCAGGACTAACAGTGCAATTTAGAGCGATCTAATACGTTTCGGAACATACAAACGCGCGTAAACAAGTTAAAATGTCCAAATAAAAAAAATGAAACCAGAGTCGGCCATGAATAGTAACCGACACGTCAAAACCCAACCAAACATCAAGCAAATATTTACAAGTTGAAATTAAGCATATACAATCCAAAGTGGCATACAAAAGTTATTCAAAAGTGGATACATGTATGGTTTGCCAAATCAAAAGAGAAACGGACCCAAAAGTACATTTAGGGTTTCAATCAAAGAGCTATATAAAAGATATGTCCATCTAGCTCAATTCAGTAACCAACTATCAAATCCAGTCCAAAAATATTTATTTTCCTGTAAGGAAAACAAAAGGAATAGAGTGAGCTTACGCCCGGTGAGATAATACCACTCAAGCAGCAAAGTTCACATAAGCATAAAGCTTTTCATTCCAATTCATCAAAAGTAAGCAAAGGCACACATCAATAGTGGTGATAAAAGGATACGGGCGGCTCTCAAGAGCCTTTTTCTTCGTTTGCATTCTTGATCGAACCTCATTGACCCTCCGTCAATGTTTAAGAGTAACCAACCGTAGGCTCCACTTTACTTCCATTCCTTCCACCCAACATACCCCTACCGGGCCCGAACTCCAAACAGTAGCAATTTGGTAATACTCGAGTATACCGGAATCAAGAGTCTCACTACTACAAGATTCCATATAACAGTCCCCATGGCTCGTCGACCTTCACGACCAAGCCCTCGCTGGCTCGATTCAATCGACTACCAATGGGGTTGAGCTCAGTAGTATCAGTAAGGGTTGTTGGATATTCGTCCAAGCGACACCCAATTCATGAATTAAATTTAGTATTTCATGTATCATTCAATCATTATAGTGAAATAGTAGACAGTCATATGAGATACCAAATGGGTGAGAGCGATCAAGTACACCCTCATTTAATCAATTTCAACGGAGCAGATAAGCCTTCAAGGCATCAAGTTCACATATACCAAAGCCACATTGTAAACAACAAGTGAGTAGTACACTCACCAAGCAAGTAAATGATATTTCATAAACCACCGCCAAAAGAGCGTCTTGGACCACCGTCACGTTCTAAAACATTCAAATAAGCACAATAAGACTCGATTACAGGTCATACACCAATTCCAAATGCCACCAAATAGGGTTTCATAAGAATGTATAAGCACTAGAGTAAACCAGAAAAATCCGGAAATGGAATTAAGCTTTAACCCAAAAAAATAGTTTTTGACATCATTTTACGGTTTTGGAACCATTGGCACTACGATTATCGGATAGAGGTGTAAGATACACCGTTTCGAAGCTAAGAGATAGGGTTACAAAGTTACAGAAGGCGACTCTGTCCAGTTTCGAGTTTAACTAGGTCAAAAATGCAATATACTATACCAGAACCGTAAAAACAGGTTCACAAACCACATTCCGGTTCAAACATCATAAGTCAGGCTACCTAAGTCCAAATCGGGTGATTCCAAAGCCATATGAAAGATAAGGTACAAGGCTACAATTCATCAGAAGACATCAATAACCAAATCAGAAGCATTTCCACTCAAATTAACCAATCACAGAGGCAATTATCAAATTCGGGTAGAAACAGGGCAGCAGGGGTAATTCAGTCTTTTCACAAGCTACGTTGCTCTGATTGACCTGTAATTTTGCAGGCATCTCTAAACTATCATTCCCTACAATGTTCATGTTTTAACCCAAGGCCAATTCACCCTCTAACTATGAGGTACAGTGCCAGGCAGAATGTAAGACAATGAAACCCTATCTTCCAAAATTTCTTTCCAAAGCAGAAATTTCTTGTAATTAACCACCATTTACACCTCCTAGCTTCATTCTAGATCATTTCCCCTCTTCATACAAAGCCACAACATATGAATCATATTAAATCAGAAAAATCATGATTAAATAAAAAATGTCATCAATCTCAACCAAAATCATGAAATAACACCAAAGATCATTACTTTAACTCACATAGGTCACTACTTAAGCATTATTGGAAAGACAAGAGTAGTCCCTTAGTCACTCACCTTATAAGACAAGAAAGGAAGCAATTCAACACCTTAGCCTTCTAAACAACTTCACCAATCACCTCACAATCACTAAGTGGAGAGGTTTTATGGAGCAATTTGAAATTTAACCGGTTGGAATGAAAGATTGAGCAAGATTGAAGGTAAGAAAATGGAGTAGTTTTTCTTCTTTTTGCTTGAGAAAGGGCCGGCTTCAAGAGCTTGGAAATGAAGCTAATTTTTGGTAATTTTTGGTTTATTTGGTTATTTGGTCAAATGGTAAAAAAGGTGAATAGTAGTCATAACTCAAGACTTAATCATATGGTGACACTTGTCACCCTATTTAATGCATCTCTATCTTTTTGTTTCTCTCACACCAATCCACTTGGTAACCTCTAATTATCTCTTAACACCGGGTAAATTAAATCCAGTATCCGAAACTTAACCTAGTTGGCCGAATTTTTCCGAACTTTCCGCACTAGCGGGTCCTACGTCCGATATACGCTCTTAATTTCTCAAAACCTAACCGATACTAGAAAAATCATCTAAAAACTATATTTACTCATAAAAATTATCGGAAAAATTTTCCTAATAAAGAAAATGCAAAAAACATGCCATTAACGAGAAAAACCCTAGAAAATGGGAAAAATTACGGGTTCTCACACTCTCTCCCCCTTATAAAAAATTTCGCTCTCGAAATTTCTCACCTTAACTCCCGAAAAGGTCAGGGTATTTCCTTTGCATCTCTTCTTCCACCTCCTAGGTAGCTTCCTCTACCCCATGATTTCTCCACAGTATCTTAACCAACGAAATCTGATTGTTTCTTAGCTCTTTGACTTTCCGGTCAAGTACTTGGACAGGTTTCTCTTCATAAGCAAGCGATTCGTCTACGTCGATCTCCTCTGGTTGTAAGATATGGGATGGGTCGGGATAATACTTCTTGAGCATCAAGACGTGGAAGACGTCGTGAATTCGAGAGAGACTGGACGACAGCTCTAATCGATATGCTACCGCTCCTATCCTCTGGAGGATCTTGTAGGGTCCAACGAACCTCGGTTGGAGCTTCTTTCCTTTGCCTGCTGTGACGCTCCGTAAGGGTGTGATCTTGAGAAACACATGGTCTCCAACTTCGAACTCCAAGTCTTTTCTTCGATTGTCTGCATAACTCTTTTGTCGGCTTTGAGCTGTTTGGAGTCGTTGCCGTATCAACTTGACCTTTTCTCGCGCCTCTTCCATCCATGGAATAGTTGCTGGATCTAGCGCCTTTCTCTCGCCAACTTCATCCCAGTAGATCGGTGACTGGCATTTTCGTCCATATAGTGCCTCGTATGGAGCCTTTTGAATTGACAAATGGTAGCTGTTGTTGTACGCAAACTCTACTAAGGTCATGTGTTGACCCCAGTTGCCTCCAAAATCCAGAATGCAAGTCCGTAGCATATCCTCGAGAGTCTGGATTGTCCGCTCTGATTGTCCATCCGTCTGAGGGTGATAAGTTGTGCTCAAGTTGAGTTTAGTCCCCAGAGTTTCTTGGAATTTCTGCCAAAATCGAGATACGAACCGGGGATCTCTATCGGAGACGATGCTCACAGGAACGCCATGTAACTTTATAATCTCGTCCATGTACAGTTGAGCCAACTTGTCCATGGAGTACTTCATGTTTATTGGCAAGAAATGGGCCGATTTGGTTAATCGATCGACGATCACCCAAACGGCATCGTGCTCTCTTTACGTCCGCGGCAACCCTGAGACGAAGTCCATGGTGATGTTTTCCCATTTCCACTCGGGTATCTCAAGGGGCTGTAACAAGCCCGATAGTTTTTGATGCTCTGCTTTAACTTGTTGGCACACGAGACATTTCTGCACGTACAGAGCGATTTCCTTCTTTATATTGTCCCACCAATAGGTTCCTTTCAGGTCTTAATACATCTTACTGCTACCCGGATGGATAGTATACTTGGACCGATGAGCTTCCTCTAGAATCTCGGTTTTCAATGATTCATCCTACGGCACCACTATTCGATTCCGGTATTTTAAAATACCCTCAGGACTAAAATTGAAATCCGTTGTTTCTCCTTTCCCCACTTTCTCTCCCCACTTCCTTACCATCAAATCTTTTTTTTTTGCGCCTCTTTACTGCGTTCCAGTAGAGTGGAGGTTACTTTAACATTACCAAAACTCACCCTATGACTCCCAAGACAGGGTTTCCACTCACATACGGATTCTAATAAATCCCACTCTTTGATCATCAACCCAGCTACTTGAACCTTACGACTCAAGGCATCGGCTACCACATTTGCCTTTCCCGGATGGCAGTTGATTGTACAGTCGTAATCCTCCAGAAATTCCATCCATCGTCGTTGCCTCATGTTCAATTCCTTCTGGGAGAAGAGGTACCTAAGACTTTTATGGTCCGAGTAAACTTCAAAGGTCACCCCATATAACTACTGTCTCCACTTTTTCAGCGCAAAAACAACGGCAGCTAGATCTAGATCGTGGGTCGGGTAATTTTGCTAGTGAAGTTTCAACTTCCTAGAGGCAAAAGAGATCACATTATGGTTCTGCATTAGAACGCAACACAGGCCTTCTCGTGACGCGTTAGTATACACAACTAATCCGTCCACTCCATTTGGCAAGACTAGCACTGGAGCCATGGTCAACCTTTTCTTTAGTTCGTGAAAACTGGTCTCACATCGGGCATTCCATACGAACCGACCATGTTTCTTTGTCAAGTCGGTTAGGGGACCGGCCAGTTTGGAAAAGTTCTTGATGAAACGCCGGTAATATCCGGCCAGCCCTAGAAAGCTGCGGATCTCGGTGGAATTTTCTGGCCTCTTCCAATTAGTCATAGCCTCTACTTTCGTTGGGTCAACTGAAATACCCTCTTGAGAAATTTCGTGTCCCAGAAAAGAAATTTTCTCCAGCCAAAATTCGCACTTGCTGAACTTGGCGTACAGTTGATGGTCTCTTAGGGTTTGTAAGACAACCCTCAAGTACTGCTCATGCTCTTCACGTGTCTTGGAATAGACCAAAATGTCGTCGATAAAGACTATGACAAATCGATCCAGGTAGGGCTTAAAAACCCTATGCATTAAATCCATGAAGGCGGCAGGGGCATTGGTTAGTCCAAAGGGCATAACTGCGAACTCGTAATGCCCATATCTCGAGTTGAAAATAGTTTTCGGAATATCCTCCTTCCTGATTAATAACTGGTAATACCTTTGGCGAAGATCCAGTTTCGAGAAGACCACTGTTCCTTGCAGCTTGTCGAACAACTCATCAATGTGGGGCAGTGGATATTTATTCTTAACCGTAACATTGTTCAGGCCCCGGTAGTCGATACACATCCTCAAACTTCCGTCATTTTTCTTTAAAAACAGGACAGGAGCTCCCCAAGGAGACACACTCTCTTGAATGAATCCCCGCTCCAGAAGGTCTTGCAATTGCAACTTTAGCTCTTTAAGCTCGGAAAGAGCCATTCGGTATGGGGTTTTTGAGATAGGTGAGGTTCCAGGTAGCAAGTCTATTTTGAATTCTATCTCTCTTTCCGGAGGTGGGGCTACTAACTCATCAGGAAATACATCCGAAAATTCCTTTACTATGGCCACGTCCTCCACCTTTAACTTATCCGTAGGGGTGTTAATAAAAAATGCTAAAAATCCTTGCGCCCCTCTACTTAGCAGCTTTCTAGCCCTAATGCCCGAAATCAAAGCAGATGAGCCTAGCCTATCCCTTATGTCCAACCTTAAGGTTGCCTCACCAGGGATGCGAAATTCTACCACTTTCGTTTTACAATCCAGTTGGGCATTATACTTGACTAGCCAGTCCATACCCAAGATCACATCATACCTCTTAATGACCAAGCTTATCAAGTCCCCTAGCAATCTCTTCTCTCCTATCCACACTTCACAATCCCTATAAACTATACTAGTAATCAAACGTTGATTTCCCGTAGGTGTACTAACTTCTAGGTCGTATGGTAAACTAGCAGGTTTTATATCGCTTCCACACATGAAATCAGGGTTAACAAAGGAATGAGTGGCACCACGATCAATTAAAACTTTGGCAAAGCGGTGGAAAATAGGGATCGTACCTTCTACGACCTCTGAGGACTCTGGGACCTGTTGGAGCTCTAATGAATACACTCGAGCTGGCACCTTCGGTTTGGACCCATCTCCCTTAGCTGGTCCAGCATTGGCCCTCGGCGGTGGTTGGCTCCCCTTTTCGTCTCGTTTTAGGACCGGGCAAGTGGCCAACTGGTGGTCTACGCTTCCACATCGCAGACATTTGCCCTCCTTCCTCCAGCAGTTATCTTCTGTGTGGTTTGACTTCCCACAATGCCCACAAGGACCGCGAGGTGCTGAAGCTGAGCCTCCTTGAAAATTTCCTTTTTGGCCTCGCCCAGCTTGGCCACCCCTAGACGGAGTCCCTCTGCCTGAACCCGACTGTCGTCCACTTCCTATTCCTCATCCAAACTTGGAGGGGGTACTCTTCTCACCCTGTCCTGAACTACTCCCAGGAAAACCTCGCTTCTTTGCCTGGAAGTTCCAGACTTGTAACCTCGCACTCTCCACCCGTTGGGCCTTCTCCACGACCTCGCTAAAAGCATTGATTTGAGCCACTACGAGGTCTTTCTGAATTTCGACATTCAAGCCTTGGATAAAGCGCCTGATCCGCCGTTGCTCGGTCATGATCAGCTCAGGCGCAAATTTGGACAGGCCGGTGAATTGACTCTCGTATTCCGCCACCGATTGAGCCCTTTGGCGGAGTCGGATGAACTCGTCTTCCTTTCTCTCCTGAACTAGAGGAGGGAAAAATTTCGCGTTGAATTCCCTTATAAAATTCACCCAAGTCCTGGGCGTTTGTTCCCGTTCCCATTTTTGCCTTATTACGTTCCACCAGGAACGGGCCGCCCCTTCCATTTGGAAAAAGGTAAAAGTCACCTGCCGTTCTTCAGTGTAGTGCAAGGCCGCAAAAATATCGACCATCTTCTCGAGCCACCTTTCGGCGACACCCGGGTCGGGCCCCCCAATGAACTTAGGTGGAGCAAACTTTTGAAATCGTTCGAGAGCTCTGTCTTCGTTCTCGATGTGGTTGCCAGGGTTTCCAGGATTAGGGTTTGGGTTTTGGCCCTGTTACTGCACCACTTGTGCTAGCAAGTTGGTCATTTGCTGCATAGCTGTAGCGATTTGCACGTTGGGGTCAGGATGAGGTCCAGATGAGGTTTCCCCAGTACCCCTGCCCGGTGTGGGTTGTCTATTTCCGCGCCCACGTCCCCGTCCACTCCGTGTACCTTCCATAAACTTTACTTGGTCTAGGCAAATGTACTAAACCAATATAACAACAATGCATGTAAGTAAAGTCCAAAACTTTTACAAACATATATATACATTCCAAACAAGGCACACAACACACATATCAACAACCAGTCAAGTCAAGTGCAGTCAAGTCAAGTACAAACATGGACAATCCACGAGGGAATGGTCTCATCAACAGAAATATACACCTAGTTAATCCAAACGTACAAAACGATTAGCTAAGGATCTTTTCCCTATCTGCCCTATATGCGGGAAACAAAACTATCCAAAAACCCTAAGAGTCGTGACCTAGTCCGTCGATGGGCTAGTAGACCCACCCGACGGGGTGGATCCAACCCCAACCTCGGGCCCGGCACACGAGTCCTCGTCACTCACGCCCTCGACCACGTCAGCGCAGAGGTTCAGGATCGATGCGGCTTGAACCTTCACCTTTCGAGCTCGCTTAGACTCGCGCTCACGTGTCTCCCTAAGCTAAGTGCACAAGTCATCCACCCAATCCTCTACCTCGAGCACATCATACTCTAAATCCTTAATTCGCTTGGGTTGTTTCTCATTATCCGCCCTCAACTGCTTCACCTCAGTCTCAAGCCTAGAATTATCTGCGGCAACTCCTTACGCTCCTCAGTCACGGCCAACACTAAGGCATTAGGGTAGGCGTACGTGTGTCGACACTCGCAACGTCGGAGGCGGTTAGCCGGGCTCCAACGAACAACGGCCCCTCCTGGCCGAATCTAGTATGGGATCACTGGGAGAGCTCCACGAGGTCGCTCGCCCGGAGGGTTATCACTAGGCTCACCCCGTCCGTCCATCTACACCGAAAGAGTAAATAAATGTAAATAACCTTAAGGAACATACTTAACTGTAGACACCAAATTTTTTATTTTTAACTTTATTTGTTTAATTAATTTAATAGATTTATTGGCTTCAATTCTAGAGCTTTTATTTTATTTTATTTTTGTTTTAGTTTATTTTATTATAGTTTATTTTTTGTCTTCATACTGTTATATAGTAAAAAAAAAAAAGGAAAAGCCACGCAACGCAGCAGATGTATTGTCGCGCCCCACTTTTTGATGTAGGTGTGTGAGTAGTGTGTGAAATATGTATGTGAACGTGTGCGAAAGTGAAAATAAAAGGCCGTGGGATTGAAATGCGACGGTTTGGCCAAATAAAGTTCAAAAAGGGTGTTTGGATGAAAAATGAAGTCGCCACTTGGTACGGAGTTAGGGTGTACCAAGTCACCCAAAAATGATTTTGTTTTGTTTTTGAAAGAAAAAGTAAACAAACCCTTTTGAAGAACTTTTAGGCCTACGTAACCAAAGAAAGGGATCGGGGGTCACATTTGATAAGGGAGAAGGCAAAGGCAACGCCTAAGGCACTCCCTTACCCTAGCCAAAGCTAGTTGCGTGACTTAGCCCCACTTTTCCTAATTATTCTACCCAAAGTATGTATCGCATGTTGGATATGACTATATGAGTGCAAAACCTAGACCTAGGAGGACATGGGGGGTAAAATTTCTCTCCAAAGCTTGAGTGATGCCAATCACATTAATTGTGAAGCCCAATAATGATCCTTTGGAAAGGTCACACATAATCCTAAATGACGTAAAAATGAGTGAAATGAATGCATGCCATGTGAAAATGTGAGTTTGTGTGAAGTGAAAATGTGATAAAAACAAGAGTGTGTAAGTGGAAGTGTGCAAATGGATGTACAAGATAAGGTGAGTAAAGTAATAATGAAAAATGTATGTGCGATAACATAAAGTGCATGTGTGCGAGTGATATTATAAAGTGTAAGTAGTTGAGTGAAAATGTGCAAAATTAAAGTAGTGTGAAGTGAGAATGTGGAAAAAGGGTTAGAATATAAAGTAGAAGTGTATGTGATAGCGAATGAGTAAAATGCATGAATCCTATAGGAATATATCAAGACGGGAACGGGGAGTCCTAACTTTGTGACTTTAATTTTTCCTTTGATTAGAAGGGAGAACTAGCGTGCTAAGGCTATTTTTGTAGCCACACTCGCTCGTTTCCCTTATCGAAAGGGGACTCTTCAAGCAAATGTACCCTATAACTAGCATGAGGTGCAAAAATCTTAAAATGAGGGGAAAAGGGGTTCGAGGAGCATGCCAAATGATAAAACTAAGAAAAATGCATGACATGTAGTGAACATGCAAGTATGCACTAACGAAAAGAAACCCCTAAGGGTCTAGCATTGGACTAGCCCTTTCTATGAATTCCTAACGGAATAATGAGCCACAACTAGCATTGGACCAGTGTGGTGACGTACATTCATCCATCACATTCATCTACGACTATAGAAAGCAAGTAGACATGCCAAACACTCATAAACATATAGCACATAACACTTAGCATGCTCGACTAGATGCAATAACCTAATAAAGCAAGAAACACATAACACTTAGGCACGCAACCAAACTAATGAACCTATTACATTTGCTAGCTAGGCACACGTCTTCAGTAGGTCTTCATCAAATGCTCTCCAAGCCCTATCTATTACAAGCCAAGAGGTGTACACATACCCCATAAAAGAATAACTTAACAAAAAGCAAAAGTAAATGGAACAAATGAAAGGAATTAAAGAAAGGCAAGGAAAGCAAAGTAGACATGCAATTCTCACTTAGCACGTTGGATCACATAGGAGATACCAAAAAGGGATAAAAGAAGTTATACCTCCCTTGAGTTGATGCCTTAAATGGAGTGAAATCACTTATTTATCCTCCAAAATAAAAGAAATGGTCAAGGTACCAATTTATTTGGGAAAATTAAAGAAAATAGGCAAACACAAGCTCACTTGGTCATAAAGCCCCTAAAGTCATAACTTAAGTGCAATTGAAACAAAGCATAGTAATTAATTAAAACAAACAAGCAATGAAGTTGTAGAATTAAAACTGCCAAGGACCAAATTGAGGACATTATTCAATTGGTTGGGTCATAGTAAAACAAAAGGAGACTTGGGGGGCCAAAGTGTAATTTTCAGAAATTATTCATGCATAAGCATGCAAATGCTACGAGATGTGTCTGCAACAAGAAGGTTAAGGCATCTGCTGGGACTTTCTGCAATCCGAAGAACACAGCCGCAACTTTCATTTCTCAGTTGCGGATTTCAGCCTCAAACACCATTTTTAACAAACAACCTTTTCAACCAAATATCAAAGCTTTGCTCTAAACAACAGCTACCTAAAACCGCAAGCCAAACAAGAAAAAAAACTTAGAAAAGATATCATGTAAATCTGGAAAAATAGGAGCTTTGCCGCAATTAAGGGAATTTCTGCAACATCTAAAGCTTTGAGTTTGCGCAACCCTTAAGCGGCAAATTCTTATGCTAATCCTAACCCGAAACAACCAGCTCATCGATTAAGATCCGTTAGAAACCAGCTTATCAACAAACAATGAAAATCCGAACAACAAACACCACAGTCATTGGAAATCCAAACAAAGCAAAAATCGTGCGAGAAAACACAGGAAAGGGAAACGCGGCTAACTTCTGAAGAAAACAGCAATAGTATCATCAGGAGCAAAGAGCTTCCAACCACATCATCATAATCGTCAAACAACAAACCATTTCCAAAACATTGTGGGCAGGTTTAAATCATCAAAACTGGGTTTTCACAGCATCAGGGCACAAGTTAGATAACATGCTTTCGTCGGTTTCTTTCTTTTTCAGCAACTTATGTCTTCATTTTCAGAACTTAAATACCACAAGAAAATACCAAACAGGAAAAGGAAACAACGTAGGGAAAAACACAAACATGTCATAAGAGCATAAGGCAGGAAGAAAGAACGATGAAACAATAATCATCAGCCATTCAAACAAGAAAACACAGCGACTATATGGGTGGAAGAATCCAATTGGAAACCATCATCTTACCTCCTCCACTGCTTCAGGTAGCCAAATCACCACGGAGATGCACAGATGAACAAACTCCGCCAGTCCACCCAAGAACGAGATGCTGATTCTGCTGAAAAGTTGCGCAGGAGGGATCTTTGGGACTGATCTCGAAGATTTCTGCTGTTTTTCCCAGATTTTTGCCTCTTCTTTTTCTCGACCCTACGAAGCTTGAAGCTTTCCCCTTTTCTTTCTGTGACAGCCCCACCTCTCCCTAGGGCGAACCCTAGGGTATCAGCGGACTGCCTGCCCAACTCTCGCCGGGACTCAGTCGATCAAAGAACTAGCAACTCAAAATAATTGGGAAAAATAGCTTCAAATTAAATCGTACGACCCTAATAACACATAACTATCAATCAACTTTCAAAACTTAATACGGCAAGCTAAGAGTCACACTTACCATTCCATACTACGAATTACATAACATAAGTCAACTTATAGATTCAAGCTTACAAAAGTAAAAGTAAAGTCATCTTAACAAAAGTTACAAGTTCAAGCAAAACAAAGCTAAGAAAGCTCTTGACCGTTAGTCCATCCCCGATCTGTTAAGGAAAACAAAGGGAGTGGGGTGAGCTAAAACTCAGTGAGGTTCCAAACTTCCACAAACAAGGCACTTCTTCAACTTTTTCCAGCAATTGTCTTCGGTATGATTTGGCTTACCACAATATCCACAGCTTACGCGTGTGGTGGGTGCGGGAACTCCTAGGGAGACAGTTCTCGGTTGTCCCTGTCCCCTTCCCCCTTGAGCTCCTCTAGATGAAGCTCCACCCCTTGGTGTCCTCGCAATTCGGGCTCCACTCGTACCCCTTCCAAACTTCGGAGGTGCCACATTCTGATCACTTCGGCCAGGAGTACTGGTAGATGCCCCACGCCTCTTAGCCTGAAAGGTCCGAACTTGAGATCGGGCCTGCTCCACACGTTGAGCATTTTCAAGCGCATCCTTAAAGGTGTCAATTTGAGCGGCAGCTAAATCCTTTTGAATTTCTACATTCAATCCTTGTATAAACCGCCTTATACGCTTTTGTTCACGTACTACCAATTCTGGGGCAAACTTGGAAAGTCGGGTGAACTGCGTTTCATACTCTGCCACACTTGAAGTGCCTTGGCGCAGTTTAATGAACTAATCCTCCCTTTTCTCCTGAATTAAGGGTGGAAGGAATTTCTCATTGAATTCCCTCGTGAAGTTTAACCAGGTACGTGGGGTTTGCTCCCTTTCCCACTTGGCCGTTACCACGTTCCACCAGGAACGGGCCGCGCCTTCCAGCTGGAAAACGGCGAAGGTAACTTGCCTCTCTTCAGAGTAATGCAACGCGGCGAATATATCCTCCATTCGCTCGAACCAATTCTCGGCAACTTCAGGTTCAGGTCCTCCAAGAAATTTTGGAGGAGCAAACTTTTGAAACCGCTCCAGGGCCCTATCCTCGCCTATTTCGGGGTCCCTTTGTTGGTTACCGGGTACTTGACCCTGCTGGTCAACCAAGCGGGCCAACAAATCAGTCATTCGATTAATAGCGGTTGCTACTTGGTCCCCTCCATCACCTCGGGGTTCCTGGTTTTGATTCGCCACCGAACCTTGTTCCTCCCCTTGATCTTGGACTTGCCTGGGTTCTCGTCCACGGCCCCGAGTACGTCTTTGTCTCGTCTCTATAATTACTCAGTGGCCTAGTGCCCAAGTATGACAACTAACCGGGTGAGCGAATATGATATACGAAAGATGATTACGTATAATGAAAAGTCAAATAAGAAATCAAGATTGGAATCACGATGAGCAAGTGAAATGCACCGCAGTTAAAATTAATGACGGAATAAAGTCAAAGGTCAAAAGTCAACGATCAACAGTCAACAGTCAACAGTCAACATTCAACATTCAAATATCAAGGTCAACCGTCAAAGTATAATACATTAAAAGGCTCATAGTAGTCATTTACAAGATAACGAGACCACAATAGAAAGTACGAGCCCTCAAAAGTACAGATATAGTCATATCAAGCAAAACCTAACACAAGTAGTCAAAAGGAGCTATACAACCACCAGGTCACCACATCCCCTAACCTGTCTATGTACAATGTCAAAATCATCCACTATCCTAGCTTAATGGTGAAGACCTAGTCAGTGGCGGGACTAGCTGACCCCCCACCCTCAGTAGGTTCATCTTCTGAACCAATATCCATATAAGAAGCCTCATCGCTTGCTTCTCCTAGAAGGTCGTCACAAACATTCAGAATGGACTCCGCCCTAGTCCTCACCTTCATTGTCCTAGTCACCATGCGTTCTTGAGTTTCCTCCAACTGTGCGCAAAGATCGTCAATCCTTTCTTGGCCCTCAACATTATCATACTCGAGGTCCTTAAGCCGCTCGGCTTGCATCTTATTGGCTTCCCTTAGTTGCTTCACTTCGGCTTCAAGCCTAGCATTATCCCTGGCAAGTTCCTTACGCTCTTTTATCACCGCCAATACTACTTCATTAGGATAGGCATAAATGTGACGGCACTCGCAACGCCTATAGCGGTTTGACGGGCTCCAATAAACTCTAGATCCTCCAGGCCGGATTTGATACTTAATCACGGGAAGTGCTCCTTGGGGCTTCTCACCAACAGGACTATCACTATGGCCGCTAGGTCCGTCCATCCTACACAAAAGTGTAGATAAACTTTAGTACTCTTAAGGGAAAATAATGAAATATAATCCTTAAGTCGGAAACTTCTAATTCACCTAGGTTAATTCAAACCTAGGCTCTGATACCAACTGTGACAGCCCCACCTCTCCCTAGGGCGAACCCTAGGGTATCAGCGGACTGCCTGCCCAACTCTCGCCGGGACTCAGTCGATCAAAGAACTAGTAACTCAAAATAACTGGGAAAAATAGCTTCAAATTAAATCGTACGACCCTAATAACACATAACTATCAATCAACTTTCAAAACTTAATACGGCAAGCTAAGAGTCACACTTACCATTCCATACTACGAATTACATAACATAAGTCAACTTATAGATTCAAGCTTACAAAAGTAAAAGTAAAGTCATCTTAACAAAAGTTACAAGTTCAAGCAAAACAAAGCTAAGAAAGCTCTTGACCGTTAGTCCATCCCCGATCTGTTAAGGAAAACAAAAGGAGTGGGGTGAGCTAAAGCTCAGTGAGGTTCCAAGTAAAGCAAGTAAACACATAGCCAAATTAAGGCATAGAATAATTCAAAGAAATACCGTATGATACAATAACAATTAACCACAATTCAATTCAAGGATACGGTGGCTTTCAAAAGCCAAAATCCCCTTGAGCTTGATCATAAATGTCTCCGTTGACACTCCGTCAACACTTGTATACACAGAATATTAAGTCCGTAGAACACCACTTTCACCTGCCTCCGTCCACCAATCAACCCCCCACCGGGCCCGCACTTCATAAATAGTAGTTAGGTAATACTCGAGTATACCGGTTTCAGTGAACAGTAAACAGTCCTCAAGGTTTATCGGCCTTCTCGACCAAGCCCTGGCCGGCTCGATAGAACCGACTCACCTATGAGGTTGGGCACCCAAACAGTAGTAGTAGTTGATGGGATATTGTGACGACCCCACTTCTCCCAAGGGCGAACCCAAGGGTATCGGCGGGCCGCCTGCCTAGCTCGCGCCAGGACTCAAAACTTAAAGTTCGAAAGAGCACTAAATACAATATATACAATCCCAAAAGAGTTATAATTACATTCTCCAAAAGTATCGAGTCAAACCACCAAAACAAAAACAAACATCCTAACTGTTCAACTATTACAAGCCAAACTAACTATACTAGTATACGAGCCAAAAGTCCCCGCGTCGGCCCCTGCTAAGGAAAACAAAAGGAATGGGGTAAGCTATATGCTTAGTAAGTAAACAGGGGCGAAAGCATAAATTTCACGTAACAGTTACACAATAAGAGTAAAGCAAAAGCAGAAAAGTAACATCACATAATAAGAATACAGGTGGCTCCAAAGCCAACTCATGTGCCATGCGTGATCTCCTGCCGACACTCCGTCGACTGCAAATAATAGTCCGTAGAACTTCACTTGTACACCCACCGACACCTTATCACCCTCACTGGCCAGTCACCTCACAAACTTGCCCGGGCGAACGAAATCACAAACTTGAGCTTGAGTCACAAGCTCGGGTCACAAACTTGGTCACCTTCTCGGTGAACCGGATTTACAAAATTGGTTCATAACATGAACCTACAAACTTGGTGACCTCAGACTAAGTTGGACTGCCTTCGACCAAGCCCTAACCGGCTCGAATAGTCCAACCAGGTCAAGAGTTCGCCCCAAACTCACAAATTTCACAAAATTATTCAAAATCACAAACTTTGCAAACTTCACAAACTTTATTCGAAAGTCGCCCCGAGCCACAAGCTCAAGGGTTTTGGTTCCAAAAGGTTCATATACATATGCCAAGTACAATTATACATTCAAATTAGGGTTTAGGTCGAGTGCGATAAAGTACACCCTCGCCTAAGTGCCCTTTTCACATATCTCAAACACATAGCAAAGAAAACACACCAAACCAGCCTGAATACTTACTCAAAATACCAAAAGTAGTACAAAGGCGGAATTCACTTTGTGTGTTGGCTAGTAGTGGGCCCCACCGGCTCCGCCTAACTCACCACTGTCTGAAATCGAAGATTATGTCACAATATATCACAAACGGCAACTAACGTATTTAAAACAAGCAAAACGGCAAAATTGGCACGCGCAAGTGCGGAAACGACAAAAATGGCACACGCGCGCGCGCGGAACGGCAAACGGGACGGCCAAATCTGCCATCTCAAACCGTTTTGGTCAAAAGTTAGGCTAGGAGTGTCGGATCAAGGTACAGGAGGTACCGTTGCGAAGCTAAGAGGAAGGGCTACAACTTCCCTTTAGACATCTCAACCCAGATCTCAATAGATATAGGTCAAAAATGCACGAAATTGTGCCAGCTGTTTCATTGCGAGTTACCAAACAGGCCCTGTTTACAAGGCCGTAACTCATGGGTCAGAAATCGAAATCAAGAAATTTCAAAGGCGTTAGAAAGCTGGGACATAAGTCTAAAACTTTCATGTTTTGGCCAAGACCTGAATCCATTCAGAACAGAACGAAAATCGAGTGCCAAAATACCCGTCAGAACTGTCCAAATACCGGGCAGTTCTGACGATCGATATTGTTTTGATCAAAACCGGAGCTACGGAACTCAGATTTCAACGTACTTTATACCGTTTCGAAGCTGAGACCAAGATCTAAATTTCTTATGAAGGAGTTGACACCCAAATCGTACTGTATCAAAACCGAAAGATCACGGGCAGAAGCTAAACTAAAAGACGTACCAAATCTGATGTTCAAAACAGGCTTGAGCATTTCATCTATAACTCATGAGACACTAATCCGTTTAACCTGAGATTTTACAGGCATACACAGGACTCAAGGGGCTACATTGTTGAAGAAGGCTACTCAATCTAGTTTCGAGTGCAACCAGGTCGAAAGTGCAATATACTATACCAGAATCGCAAAAACAGATTCACAAAACGTATTCTAGTGCAAACATCATAACTCAGCCTACACAAGTCCAAATCCAGAAATTCCAAAGGCATATGGTAGTTAATACATCAAGCTACATTTCATTAGAAGACCATAACAACTAATTCTGAAGCAATACCAGCCAAAACAACCAATTACAAGTGCAGTTTTCACATTCTGATCAACCCAGAACAGCAACAGTAAAATCGACATATATCACTCTACACTACTCCAAATGACCTGAAATTTTACAGGCACCTCAAACACATCAATACCTAGAACTTTCATGTTTTAAGAAAAGGCCAATTCGGCCTCTAAGTAGGAGATACAAAACCGGACAGAAAAGGGGGTGGTGAAACCCTAAGTTGCTGAAATTTCCTCCAAATCCAAAATTACTTGCAATTATCACTCATTTGCACTTACTAGAGTCATTACCCCTCATTTCCAATCATCATACATAGCCACATCATAGTGATCATATGCAACCAGCAAAAATTCCAAATAAATAGAAAACTTCATCAATCTTAACTAAAATCAAGAAATAGTCCACAAAATCACACTCATAACAACCACAAGTCATTTATTAAGCATCTTTAGATAGAAGAGAGGGGTTCCATAGTCACTTACCTTAGAACCAAAGAAGAGAGACCACTTAGCACCTTAAGCTTCCAAACAACTCCTCACAACACCTTACAAGCACTAAACTTAGAGGTTTTATGGAAGGAATTCAAGATTAAACGGTTAAGTTGTTGATTTGGGCAAGATTAGAGCAAGGAATTGAGAGAGGTTTTCTTCCTTCTTGCAAGAGAGAGGGCCGGCCAAAGGTAAGAGAAAAATGGTGATTTTTGGTTAATTTTAAGATATTTAACCAATTGGGTCAAAAGTCAAAAAATGGAATAGTAAATCTTATTGTAAGAGTTAATCTTATAGTGACACTTGTCACCTTTTATGAAATATCTACCTAACTTTTCTCTCTCATATCAATCCAAATTGCAATCTCTACTTATCTCTTAACACCCGGTAAATTAAACCCAGTATTCGAAACTTAACCTAATCGGCCGAAATTTTCCGAACTTTTCGCACTAGCGGGTCCCACTTCCGATATACGTTCTTAATTTCTCAAAAACAAACTAATCCTAGAAAAATCAATTAAAAACTCTATTTACTCAATAAAAATTATCTGGGAAAATTTTCTAATACAGAAAAATGTAGAAAAGACGAGTTTCCAATCTTAACCGGAAATTAGGGTTTTTGTTCACTTCGGGTTTCTAACCTTCTTAAACTTAATTAATCTATACAAAATGGATTAAATCCTATACTTACCCACACTAAAACACACATTAACATAACTAACTTTAATCACCACTCAAACTTGTTCGAATACAAAACTAGGGTTTAAATCTTACTCCCTACTTAGGGTTTTCGAAATACTCCCAAAACCAAACGTTACCGCCCAATTAATGAATATATCAACGTAGAACGAACTGGGGCCTCACAGATATCACCCAAACAACTCAAGCACAGTCACATATAGAGCATTCACATTTCACAATAACAATATACAGGGCCTCAGTGGAAATAAAGGAGGACGAGTGCAATAAAGTACACGCTCGCCTCCACTTTTATCAAATTAGGGTTTGGCTGAAACAGTCGTAAATCAAATATTCAGGTATTTCACATAAGCAGGTAGCAGGTAGTGGAACACTCACCTGTCAATCAAAAGTAGCGATCGATGTCAAACGTCTTAGTTATGGTCACCTTCGTTTCCCAAACCTAGGGCAACGAGTGAAATCGTTAACACTTAGATTCATGTCCCACTAGGTTAGGCTCAATAAGAGACCAAGTGAGTAGTCTAAGCTACTTAATCCATCATGCAAACAAGGCCCAATCCATGGTAAAAGTTAATGAGAAAACAAGTTTAATAGATGCATGAAAGTTCGGCAAAAGAAAAGTTCCAATCGGGCTTAAGGGTTTCTTCTCGGGTTGCACAGTCTTGCCCTGGCAGTCTTAGGAAAATGGTCATAACTCATTGTAGAAAAGTCAAAATTATGTGCCGTCAGTGGCGTTGGAAACTAGACTCGAAGGGCTTTCCAACGGTACCAAGTTCACACTGTGGTTCGTCTCCTATCAGCAACAGTAACTCAGACAAGGTGGCTGTTTTTCCAACCCTGGATCAGCATTAACCGTAAGCTAAACTATTCTAGTTCTAGGGCTAACTTCATTAGTTTTACTCCAAATTCACCCAATTCACTCCTCAAGTGATCATATACAAGGATTCAAGTCACTTAGCATCAATGGAGTTCACAACATAACATACAACATTATTTAAGGTAATCATAATGATCTCATAACTACAAGAGTCCTAAACAGTCTACTAATGGTTCAAAAGCACCACTTTATTTGCTTCAATTTCATTCCAACATGCTTATAGGCCTAACCAATAGTTAACCTAGTTTATTAGGCTTGATTAGGACATAATTTAACAACAATATTGAGGGAAAATCCCTCCTACAAGAACCAGCCAGCCAAGACAAGCAACCAGCCCACACTTTTCAACATTTGTTCAATCCTTCATCCTTACATGTTTTTCACCCAAATCTTCATATCAAGTAATAGATTCAACTCAAAAGAGATTTAAACATAATAATACCTCATAAACAAACATGAATAAGAATCAAACATTTCATCAAACACTTGGTGTACATACTAAGAAACCTAGCTACTACTTGTCTACTTCAAGAAACTAACTCAACATCTCAACCAAACAACTTGTATCCTTGCTATTAACACTTTCAAGTGCATGATCTAACATCAAAAACCAAGATTTAAAGAACATATACCTCTCTTATTGTGAGCTTGAATCACCAAAATCACTTCACCAAAGTAAGTCTTCAAGCTTGGATCAAACACTTGGAGTTGTAGGAACTCTCTCACTAATTCAGATTTTTCTCTCTTGATTGTTGTTCTTGGTTTGCTAGAGTAAGAAAACAAGATTATGTAGCTCACTCTTTCTCTCTCTCTTGAACCAGAAATTCGGCCAGCACTCAAGAAAAAAAAGGAAGGCTTTGGCTAGTTTATATAGTCTTCTAATCTTGGTTCCAACAAGATACTTGGCTAGGATTTTGCCACATGTCCACTTACTTGTCCAATTCTTTCTTAATCTTTGACTAATGGTGTCTTAACCTTTCCAAATGCACCAATCATTCTTTAACACCTCTAACTAATCGTTCCAAATGCACCAATAATATTTTAACACCTCTAACTAGCCTTTCCAAGTGCACCAATCCTTAATTAGCACCTATAATCCTACATGTAAGATTTCTACCACTAATATAAAGACACTTGGTAAAATGTAAGTGGTGTATAATTAAAATCAACTCAAGAAAAATTGTTTTACTACAAGTAAAAAGGAATGAAGTGTAATGCATGAAAATTATTGTAACACCTAGAAAAGCTAATGTAATGGCATATAATATATGATTTAAATTCTAGAATAAGGCAATTAATTTGGGGAAATTGTGCTTTAAAAATGAGGGTTCTCACACTTTCTCCCTCTGCCCTCAGCTCTTTCGTGGTTGCTCTCACTTTTCTCTCAAACTCACAGCCGCCACCCTCTTGTTTTCCTTTTTCCTTTTCCTCCTCACTCCAGACTCTCTCTCTCTCGTTTTGCCTTTTTAGCCGTCAACTTCCTCTGGTTTCTTCCTAGTCGTCAACCTGCTATCCTTTCTTGCCGTTGCTATTTTTTCCTTATGCTGGACAGCCGCCGACCTCTCTCTCCTTCGTTGCCCCAGTCCTCTCTCCAATCTCAGTCTTTTGTGTTTTCCCTCAAGCCGTCCCAAAACCTCTATCTCTCTCAGCCTCCCTGGTTTCTGTTTTCATTCTACTCTTTAAGCAGATTTGCAGTCGTCACTTCTCTCACCCCCCTCCTTGCGGCTGCCTTTTCTTTCCTTTTTATAGCAGAATCTCCAACCCTAAAACCCCAGCCATCTCTCCTATATTTGCAGCTAAGAGCTGCCCGAAGCCCTTCCTTGCAAGCTGCGAAAAACGCAGCTTGCAAGTCGCGTATCATTCCTTTTTTTTTAACTTAAATAACAAAATTAAAAATAATAAAAATTAAAAACAAAAACAATTTAATTAACATTAGAAACAACAAAATGCAAATCCAATTTTCCCTTTTTTTCATTTTCCATTTTTCTTCAAAAATCAATTAAAAATAAATTAACAATTTTCAAACCAAATTTAAGAGAATTAAAGCCACTTTTAACATCTTACAAACTAAAAATGATGAATCTAACCCAATTAAAAAAATAAATAATAAATGATTAAAAATAATCAAAATTTGGTGTCTACAGTTTGCCCCTCTTTGTCTTAGTTTTGAAAAAACTTGAGACAAAGAAGTAGACACCAAATACTTACCTGTGTCATTCGGTTGCGAACGACTCGAACGACTGTCATTATTGAAACGAGGACTGACCTCTTTAATGAAACTTTAAAAACGGGATTGACCCAAACAAAGTTTAAATCATGGGACTAGCCCGAATAAAATGAAAATCATGGGACTGACCCGAATAAAATGAAAATCATGAATTGAAGTGAGATGGAGTTTTGGTGGGATTGACCCATGTTTATTGGTGATGCAAATGAAAGAAATGAAATGAAGTGTTATTGGGACTGACCCATGGCTAGTGGCGATGTAAATGAAATGCAAATGAAATGCTCACTGGCGGGACTGACCCACGTTCCAGTGGCGGTGAAACATGAAAAGCTGGTATGTATGAAAAAACTGCATAGGACCTGCTTGAAAAATTATCCCAAAAATTTGCCCCAGTGTGATGAATTGGTCAGTGGGATTAAACCCGAGCCTGCCTTGATAATTGGTAGGTTAGTGGGATTAAACCCGAGCCTGCTTTTGATAAATTGGTCAGTCAGTGGGATTAAACCCGAGCCTGCCTTTGATAAATTGGTCGGTCAGTGGGATTAAACCCGAGCCTGCCGAGAATAAAAGCGGTCAGTGGGATAAAACCCGAGCCTGCCGAAAATAAAAAGCGGTTAGTGGGATAAAACCCGAGCCTAAATGTGGTCAGTGGGATAAAATCCGAGCCTGACGAAAATAAAAAGCGGCCAGTGGGATAAAATCCGAGCCTGCCGAGAAAAAAAGCGATCAGTGGGATAAAACCCGAGCCTGCCGAAAATAAAAGCGGTCAAGAAATTGAATTTGATTTTTCAAGAAACAAGAATTTGAACTTGATATTTGATTTTTGACTTTTTTTTTTGAGAGAATCTTTCCAAAAATAATTTGCCCCCAGTATAGGGCCACTTTTCCCTTCTTTCTTCTTTTTCTTCGGCATCGGCCTTCCACATCACCAGATGTTCTTTTGTCGATTTCAACTATGAATACCTGCACAGGGGGCTTACCAAAATATGACATGCACTCAAATTTCCATGAAAAGAGCAGCGTGATTGATTTGAAAAATGTATTATTTGATTCTTGGACAAAATCCTCAATTGGACTACACAAATATTTGCCCCTGTGTGGGCTTGTTCTCACGAAATCTCATGAACAAAAATTTGCCCCAGTATGGGTCATTTAATTGCAAAACTTGTTTGGATGATTTTTCATTTATTTGAACACTGTAAGAAACTATATTTCCTAAAAGAAAATTTCATGATAAATTTCTCAAAATAATGCCAAATTACAAAAGATTTCTTCCTCACTTTAGCATCGATGCTTTGGGTAGTGGGTGTTATGTCTGATTTGGAAATGGGAGGTCAAGATTTGTCTTATTCTTGTGCCCAAATAGTATGTAATCCCTGCAATACCACATCTTAGTGAAAGCAAATAGTTTGTCACCCTTATTTCTTAAGAAAACTTAGTGAACGTATAAGCTTTATAGGCTTGCAACAAAATGGGTAGAAGCGATAGCTAAACCTGTGAAAACTGGTTATACCCCTATGATCACAAATGATTGATGGATTTCTTACGAGCATAATCCTCACTTTAGATTGTCATGAAGGAATAAGTCAACGATGGACTTTATTAACTTGTAATGTGGCTTGAAACGATAGTTAAAGAATAAAATTCTCAAGGACATTGCACCAAAGATCACATTTTTCAAAATTGCCCCTATTCTGAACTCGAAAATCTCAGAATTTGTTTGTATTTTTCATCATTCACCAGGGATTTCAGCGTCGAATTTTTCTGCATTTTCTTGCATTTCCTTTTCTTACTTTGCTTTTTGCCTCTTTTTCCTTTCCCTCAACTTGGTGGGTTTTCACATGGTGAGTAGCGTCAACCCCATACCCAAGCAATTCAGAAATACAGCTAAAATTTTCCGACATCAGAAATTTTCTTGACAGGGCTATTGCAAAGAACAGAAGTCAGGACTTTCGGCTTTTGTAATGGGGTCTGGTGGGGTGTTTAGAAAAGTTAAGGCTTGAAGGCAGATTTCAAGAGTGGTTCAAGTAATCTGAAATCGCATTGTTGTGCCAACCCTATTTTAGGGTTAAATCAAGACTTGCCCCAGAGTTTATGCTCAATTGAGGCTTTTTCTCTTTCATTTTCTTTTTTCTTTTGATTTTTCGGCCTTCTGCCATTCTTTGAAATTTTCAAAATTTGCCCCAGTTTATTTGTGAACTAAGGTTCTCTTTTCTTCTTTTGTCTTTTGATTTTGTGGCTTTTCACTTTTTCACTTCTTGAAATTTTCCTTTTCAACTCAAACTTGCCCTAGTGTGGGGTTTGCAATTCTCAGGGGTTGCCAAATGAAGTATTTTATTCTGAAGGCTCAAAAGGGATAACTAGGGATAGAATGCTTGATCGGAAAAGAAGAGGGCCTGACTTTTATTCTGTTCCTTACAATAACTCTGAAAGGAAACTTTCATTAATGTGAAATTTCTTGCATGTATCTGAATTAATTGACTGAGGAAGACCCTTGCTCATTCATATCTATGAAAACATAGGCACTCCACCGAACAAAACTCTTCCTTTTCTCTTTCTCTCTTCTCTTTTCCAAAATTGAAGCCCAAGTAAAAATCAAATCTCCACAATCTCCTTCCCCCAATATGGGGTGCGATCATAGGTACTTTGAAAAGAACCACCAATTTTAGCTCAAACGGGGATGCAAAGGATAAAACAGTGTTTTAGTTGTAGAAATGATGGCCAAAGCATCATTCTTACATTTCATGACAATCAACTTAACGCAATGCTCATTGAGAATCCATTCCCCCTTTTGATATTTGAAAATTTTCCATGTAGGGTAGTGATAATCAAGGCGCTTATTTGAAACGAAATTATTCTTTTAAAAGCTCAAACGGGAAAGCAAATGATAAAATCTGTATGGGTAGAGAAACGAACGCTTGAAGTATCGTTCCAAATTTCCAAAATAAACAAGGATAATGCGCCCTTTTTGCTTTCACTGAGATGTAGATTGAATCTAATTAGACACAATGGACACTTTTCAATCAAAGATTGCCCCAATTTGCAAATTACCAATCAATGTGACTGATTTTTTTTTTTTTAATAAAGTGGGCAAAATATGAATTGTACAGTGAATTGTACAGTGAAGGAGAAAATGTATCTCATGGCCTTTTGAGTGACCATTCACCCTTTTTCTGAGCATTCTTATTGTATGGCTCGGATCACCAACCTAGTGTACATGGGGATTTTAGAAAGTATACACTTGTGAAATTCAAGCTAGAGGTTGAAAAAGCTTAATTTGGTCTTATTTCTCAAAATTCATCATGGAATCTCCAATGAGTAAGAATAAAGAATGAAATGTGCATAAATATACACAAAACAATAATTGTCCAAAAATTTTATTGCTGAAAAAGTTTGAAACAAAAATTTTCGTTTAATTACGATACAAATGAGGAGAGAGAAACTTCTAAAGAGCTCCACATATACACTGTCGTCTCCTTTTCTTTTGAAACAAAAATGTATTAACAAATCAAATAAACAGAATTTTCCTTTGAAAAACAATTACAAAATCTCTCAGAGGCTTTAGCGTAGAGCTTCCAGATAAATCATTTATATTTTCATTGTAGGATTTACCCAAGAATCAAATAATACTTGTAATCTTGACACTTTATTAGATCAGAATTGTCATCAGATATAGAAAAATATTTTCGCCTTATTGAAACACTTTTATGAATGCAAGGGAGGGGGAAAACAAAAGAAAGAAAAAACCATGAGTTAGTAAATAAGAACATAAAATCGGTATGCATGTCCTATGGGGGAACCCTTTTTGTGCCAAGGGTAGGCCTAGCATGAAAATGCAATCCTCTGAGATAGGCACTATACAATACCTGATGGATCCGATCAACTTATTGAGTGAAAAAATAATTTTGAAAAATTTGGTCAATTGGAGTGACGAGAGACATGAAGACAACGTCTGAATGGATTGATCACTTTTGATTGATACGAGGATTTGCAAAAACGCACGTGTTTGACCTTGACGAACTTCCTATCGAAGAAATTGGAATTCGTTGACCAAATTTTTCAATGAAGCACGGGTCAAAACCTCAACTGCTCAAATGGCTGGATGCAATGGATGGTTTTCTCAAAACCGACTAGGTTTCTCAATTTGAAATTCGATCTTGAAACTCTAATTAGTCGAATGGGTTGAAATTGACAATTTATTTAGAATCGACCGCATTACCCTAAAAAGGGAAGCGGGTCAAATGAATTGAGTAAAATTTAAAAATTTACTCAAAATTGACCGAATCATCCTAAAAAGGAACTTGATCGAATGAAATTGAGAATTTTATTCAAAATGGACCGGATCATCCTAAAAAATGAAATTGGTCAAATGAATTGAATGAAATCGAGAATTTATTCAAAATTGATCAGATCGCCCTAAAAGGGTAAACTGGTCAAATGAATCGGACGAAATTGATGATTTATCGAAAATCGACAAAATTGCTCTAACTAATCAAATGAATTGAATGAAAATTGGTGATCTATTCAAAAATCGACTAGATTGCCCTAAAAATGAACAAATTGATAAAATGGACTGGATGAAATTGATGAATGAAATGGTCCAATGGATTGAATGGAATTGGGAGCTTATTAAATCAAGCTTTCCATTGGTAGTTTCGAAAATTTCTTGCGATGGATTAGTCTATGAGCTTTCTAAAATCAAATTTTGGCCTTAATTCATTTATCGTCTCAATAGGAGGAATCATTTGTGAATTTCTTCAAATTAATGCCCTTTACGCAAGGGATTTTTCCAATTTGATAAAATGGCCAAAAAAGTGATTATTAGATGCTCATATTCCAAAAATCGCTCTTATGAAGACGATCGGATCCTACCTTACCTTGTGCACTACCCCTTGGGATGGTACAAAATATAAACGTGCAAGTCTCTTTGGATTAAGTATCCGAGACACAAGGTGGCTTATTCCTAACACGGGATCCCCTAAATGGCATTCCCTTTCTAGGTTGGATGCATGATGCCATTTATCAAAGCAAAGTAAATATGTGACAAATATGACCTAAAGGACATAAATAATGCATTGGGGGGAAAAGGTCAAAAAATGAAATGTACTTATTGAAAATTAAGTGAAATAACTGAAATTTAAACATGTGAGTTATCTTGTGGGTAAGTCACTAAAAGAGTGCCAAAGAGACCTCTTATTGCTAAGGCACATGAATGCAGGCCAAGAAAACAAAGAAATGATTAGTGCAATTGATAGTACACATAACATATTGGGAGCAATTAATAAAAGAAATACAATAAAAACAAGTAAAAGAGGTGGAACCCCTTCCCTCGTGCCTAATGTGCTAAAAAAAAGGTGAGGCTGACTCTAACCTAGGAAAATTCTAACATGGATGCATGAGGCTGGGGTTCACTAATGCGACTAGACTCGACAAGGTTTAAAAGGTCCCCAAGCCTTCAGACCCAAAGGCCAAGGGTCATCACTCCCAAGGCCTTCGATCGGTGGCTCGAATGATCCCTTAGGTAGCGCTATGGGCGCAGTGCACACCATCCGCCTACCCAAGGCAATCAATCCTAATCCTACAAGGCGGTGTGGGATAGCGCCCACGAAAAATAAAATAAAATGGGATAACAATAAGTAAACGTGCACGTATGAAGTGTTCCCTATTTTGAGGGAAAGGGTTGAGAACCACGCGAGGCTCTAAAGGTGACACACACCCCCTCCAAATGCAATGCAAGCGCGAGATCAAACAAATAAAACATACATCCAAACAATCAATCATACATACGTGAACGAGGGAGTAGTTTGATGTGCGCGCAAAACAAAAAGGTCCTCAAATAGAAAATGTGTGACGGCCCCACCTCCCCCTAAGGCGAACCAGAGGGTTCGGCGGGCCGCCTGCCCAGCTCTCGCCGGGACTCAGTCGCTCTCTACATTCCTCAAACAGATTACAATATAAATCTCAAAATTACATCAAATTCTCCAATGATTACATATTACAAACGCAGCGGAAACTGATTCCAATCGTGGAACGTATACTTACATCCATATCAATTTCAAATATTTATACAAGACCAACTCGTACATAAAATAGATCCAAACTTAAACTATACACGATATAAGCCATCCAGTCACGTGAATAAGCACTTCAAGCTTTTCTTCGCCTTGAGCCCTGTGGGGGGGAAATAAAACATTTTTGGGGTGAGCTAGAAGCTCAGCGAGTAACCATTAAAATCAGTATTCAGTTCAGTTTCACAGTCGTTCATTTCAGTGATGTCATGATTTCAAGATCAAATGTACATTTATTGCTCTCGTGAGCCAGCGAAATCGTTGTACTTAAACACCCAACGCTCCAAACAAACATTAAACAGTAAACAGTCAGTGGGGAGCCATTTGCTCCAGATGAACAGTGCACAGAGGTGGAGACGTTGGTGTTCAGCACACGAATTCCAAGCACTCATTTAAGCCAAAACATGTCATGGGCCACATGCAAGCACTCATGATATGCAATCAAATAAATAGTGCAAGAAACGGTTCATAAGAAGCTTTAACAGTAGTTTGGGGTCACTCACCTCCACGGCTCAGAAACCATCCATCATGTATCATTGCCTTGCTCAAAACCAAGTCTTAGATCACAAACCCAATGCAAACAAGTCCCTTCAAAGTTCGGACAGCACTTCCCCTACATTTGCTAACTTTTCCAGCCATCATGGCTTCATTATTACTCCAGCCAGTCCCAAAGTCACACAAATAAGTTCATCTAATATCCATTCAGCAAGCTCCAAGTAGTACAAAGACAAGTCAAGCTAGGGAAAAGTCCGGAAATGAAGGTTAAGCTCAAAACCAGAAAAACAGTTTTGACGTCATAATACGGTAATGGCACAACTCTCACTACCATTATCGGTTGGGGGTGTAAGACCCACCGTTTCGAAGCTATGAAACAGGGCTACAACAATGTAGAAGGTCACTCAATCCAGTTCCTAGCTTAACTAGTTCGAAAATGCCAAATACTATACCAGAATTACCAAAACAGGTTTGCAAAACACAGAAACCTGTAATCGGTATATCTCAGTCCATACAAGTCCAAATGCCGAAATTCCAAAGGCATAAGTTAGCTAAGACATCCAGCTACATTTCATCAGAAGACACCAACTCCAAAATCCAAACCAATTCCAGTCAAAAGGGCCAATTACTATCGCGGTTTTCGCATTCTGATCAAAGCAGAACAGCTACAGTAAAAACGGCATAACTCACTCTGCACTCATCCAAATGACCTGAAATTTTACAGACACCTCAAACACATCAATACCTACAACTTTCATGTTTTGAGCAAAGTCCAATTCGGCCTCTAACCTTATGATATAAAACCGGACAGAATTAGGGGTTTATGAACCCTAACTTTCCAAAATTTATTCCAAATCCAAAATTGGTTGCAAATATCAATCATTTCCGTCCACTAGAGTCATAACCCCTCATTATCAATCATCATAAACAACCACAACACCATAATCCAATTAAACCAGAAAAATCATCATAAAATTGAAAACTTCACCAAATCACTTCAAACCAAGATAAAAACCAGAAATTTCAGCACTCTAATCACTACTAATCATATCTTAAGCATCAATAGGTGTAGGTGGAAGTTTAAGCTTCACTTACCAAGAAACAAGAGAGAGAGAGATGTTGGCCACCTTAGACCTTCAAACAAACTTCACTACAACACTTACTAGCACTAGAAGAAAGGTTTTTATGGAGTAGAATCTAATCTAGGCTTTTGTTTGTGGGAGATTGAAGCAAATGGAGCTTGAAAGTTGAAGAAATGCACTTCCTTCTTGAGCTAGGGAGATCCGGCCACCAAGAGAAGAAAATGGTGATTTTTGTGCATTTTTTTGATATTTAATCCTTTGGTCAAAAAAGTCAAGAAAGTGAATAGTAATTCTTAAAGTCCAACCAATGAGAATGTGACACTTGTCACCTCATTAAATGCATTCCTATCCTTTCTTTCTTCTCTCACATCAATCATTTCACACACTCTACTTGTCTATCAACACCCGATAAATTTTAGACAGTATCCGGAATTTAACCTAATTGGCCGAATTTTTCCGAACTTTTCGCACTAGTGGGTCCCACGTCCAATATATATTCTTAATTTTTTAAAAAACTCACTAATGCTAGAAAAATCATCTAAAAACTTTAGTTGCTCATAAAATCCACCCAGATAATATTTCTAAGCCAGAAATGCAAAAATTATGCAATTAAAGGAACTAAAACCCTAAGAAAAATATTAGGGCTTTTACGGGTTCTCACACTCTTTTTTTTTCGGGGCGTCACAAAATGCAACCCTAATATCCAAATGCCATGCATAAAAGGGGTAGAAAATGGAAAAGAATGGCTAAATCAAATGCTTGGACCCACTTAGGAACTCCCCAGTGGAGTCGCCAACTGTCGCGCCCCACTTTTTAATGTAGGTGTGTGAGTAGTGTGTGAAATATGTATGTGAACGTGTGCGAAAGTGAAAATAAAAGACCGTGGGATTGAAATGCGACGGTTTGGCCAAATAAAGTTCAAAAAGGGTTTTTGGATGAAAAATGGAGTCGCCACTTGGTACGGAGTTAGGGTGTACCAAGTCACCCAAAAATGATTTTGTTTTGTTTTTGAAAGAAAAAGTAAACAAACCCTTTTGAAGAACTTTTAGGCCTACGTAACCAAAGAAAGGGATCGGGGGTCACATTTGATAAAGGAGAAGGCAAAGGCAACGCCTAAGGCACTCCCTTACCCTAGCCAAAGCTAGTTGCGTGACTTAGCCCCACTTTTCCTAATTATTCTACCCAAAGTATGTATCGCATGTTGGATATGACTATATGAGTGCAAAACCTAGACCTAGGAGGACATGGGGGGTAAAATTTCTCTCCAAAGCTTGAGTGATGCCAATCACATTAATTGTGAAGCCCAATAATGATCCTTTGGAGAGGTCACACATAATCCTAAATGACGTAAAAATGAGTGAAATGAATGCATGCCATGTGAAAATGTGAGTTTGTGTGAAGTGAAAAAGTGATAAAAACAAGAGTGTGTAAGTGGAAGTGTGCAAATGGATGTACAAGATAAGGTGAGTAAAGTAATAATGAAAAATGTATGTGAGATAACATAAAGTGCATGTGTGCGAGTGATATTATAAAGTGTAAGTAGTTGAGTGAAAACGTGCAAAATTAAAGTAGTGTGAAGTGAGAATGTGGAAAAAGGGTTAGAATATAAAGTAGAAGTGTATGTGATAGCGAATGAGTAAAATGCATGAATCCTATAGGAATACATCAAGACGGGAACGGGGAGTCCTAACTTTGTGACTTTAATTTTCCCTTTGATTAGAAGGGAGAACTAGCGTGCTAAGGCTGTTTTTGTAGCCACACTCGCTCGTTTCCCTTATCGAAAGGGGACTCTTCAAGCAAATGTACCCTATAACTAGCATGAGGTGCAAAAATCTTAAAATGAGGGGAAAAGGGGTTCGAGGAGCATGCCAAATGATAAAATTAAGAAAAATGCATGACATGTAGTGAACATGCAAGTATGCACTAACGAAAAGAAACCCCTAAGGGTCTAGCGTTGGACTAGCCCTTTCTATGAATTCCTAACGGAATAATGAGCCACAACTAGCATTGGACCAGTGTGGTGACGTACATTCATCCATCACATTCATCTACGACTATAGAAAGCAAGTAGACATGCCAAACACTCATAAACATATAGCACATAACACTTAGCATGCTCGACTAGATGCAATAACCTAATAAAGCAAGAAACACATAACACTTAGGCACGCAACCAAACTAATGAACCTATTACATTTGCTAGCTAGGCACACGTCTTCAGTAGGTCTTCATCAAATGCTCTCCAAGCCCTATCTATTACAAGCCAAGAGGTGTACACATACCCCATAAAAGAATAACTTAACAAAAAGCAAAAGTAAATGGAACAAATGAAAGGAATTAAAGAAAGGCAAGGAAAGCAAAGTAGACATGCAATTCTCACTTAGCACGTTGGATCACATAGGAGATACCAAAAAGGGATAAAAGAAGTTATACCTCCCTTGAGTTGATGCCTTAAATGGAGTGAAATCACTTATTTATCCTCCAAAATAAAAGAAATGGTCAAGGTACCAATTTATTTGGGAAAATTAAAGAAAATAGGCAAACACAAGCTCACTTGGTCATAAAGCCCATAAAGTCATAACTTAAGTGCAATTGAAACAAAGCATAGTAATTAATTAAAACAAACAAGCAATGAAGTTGTAGAATTAAAACTGCCAAGGACCAAATTGAGGACATTATTCAATTGGTTGGGTCATAGCAAAACAAAAGGAGACTTGGGGGGCCAAAGTGTAATTTTCAGAAATTATTCATGCATAAGCATGCAAATGCTACGAGATGTGTCTGCAACAAGAAGGTTAAGGCATCTGCTGGGACTTTCTGCAATCCGAAGAAAACAGCCGCAACTTTCATTTCTCAGTTGCGGATTTCAGCCTCAAACACCATTTTTAACAAACAACCTTTTCAACCAAATATCAAAGCTTTGCTCTAAACAACAGCTACCTAAAACCGCAAGCCAAACAAGAAAAAAAACTTAGAAAAGATATCATGCAAATCTGGAAAAACAGAAGCTTTGCCGCAATTAAGGGAATTTCTGCAACATCTAAAGCTTTGAGTTTGCGCAACCCTTAAGCGGCAAATTCTTATGCTAATCCTAACCCGAAACAACCAGCTCATCGATTAAGATCCGTTAGAAACCAGCTTATCAACAAACAACGAAAATCCGAACAACAAACACCACAGTCATTGGAAATCCAAACAAAGCAAAAATCGTGCGAGAAAACGCAAGAAAGGGAAACGCTGCTAACTTCTGAAGAAAACAGCAATAGTATCATCAGGAGCAAAGAGCTTCCAACCATATCATCATAATCGTCAAACAACAAACCATTTCCAAAACATTGTGGGCAGGTTTAAATCATCAAAACTGGGTTTTCACAGCATCAGGGCACAAGTTAGATAACATGCTTTCGTCGGTTTCTTTCTTTTTCAGCAACTTATGTCTTCATTTTCAGAACTTAATTACCACAAGAAAATACCAAACAGGAAAAGGAAACAACGTAGGGAAAAACACAAACATGTCATAAGAGCATAAGGCAGGAAGAAAGAACGATGAAACAATAATCATCAGCCATTCAAACAAGAAAACACAGCGACTATATGGGTGGAAGAATCCAATTGGAAACCATCATCATACCTCCTCCACTGCTTCAGGTAGCCAAATCACCACGGAGATGCACAGATGAACAAACTCCGCCAGTCCACCCAAGAACGAGATGCTGATTCTGCTGAAAAGTTGCGCAGGCGGGATCTTTGGGACTGATCTCGAAGATTTCTGCTGTTTTTCCCAGATTTTTGCCTCTTCTTTTCCTCGGCCCTACGAAGCTTGAAGCTTTCCCCTTTTCTTTCTCCCTCTGCCCTCAGCTCCTTCGTGGTTGCTCTCACTTTTCTCTCAAACTCTCAGCCGCCACCCTCTTGTTTTCCTTTTTCCTTTTCCTCCTCACTCCAGACTCTCTCTCTCTCGTTTTGCCTTTTTAGCCGTCAACTTCCTCTGGTTTCTTCCTAGTCGTCAACCTGCTATCCTTTCTTGCCGTTGCTATTTTTTCCTTATGCTGGACAGCCGCCGACCTCTCTCTCCTTCGTTGCCCCAGTCCTCTCTCCAATCTCAGTCTTTTGTGTTTTCCCTCAAGCCGTCCCAAAACCTCTATCTCTCTCAGCCTCCCTGGTTTCTGTTTTCGTTCTACTCTTTAAGCAGATTTGCAGTCGTCACTTCTCTCTCCCCCCCTCCTTGCGGCTGCCTTTTCTTTCCTTTTTATACCAGAATCTCCAACCCTAAAACCCCAGCCATCTCTCCTATATTTGCAGCTAAGGGCTGCCCGAAGCCCTTCCTTGCAAGCTGCGAAAAATGCAGCTTGCAAGTCGCGTATCATTCCTTTTTTTTTTAACTTAAATAACAAAATTAAAAATAATAAAAATTAAAAACAAAAACAATTTAATTAACATTAGAAACAACAAAATGCAAATCCAATTTTCCCTTTTTTTCATTTTCCATTTTTCTTCAAAAATCAATTAAAAATAAATTAACAATTTTCAAACCAAATTTAAGAGAATTAAAGCCACTTTTAACATCTTACAAACTAAAAATGATGAATCTAACCCAATTAAAAAAATAAATAATAAATGATTAAAAATAATCAAAATTTGGTGTCTACATGTATGAAAGATACCATTTTCCACGGATGATTTAGCTTTCCTCTCTTCCAAACATTCGGCCACCTCATCCCCTTGGATTTTTATCAAAAGCCTTCCGGACACAATAGCCATCGGATGGCCAGGGAGAGGCGTTGAGCTGAGATGGTTTAGAAACCATTGAGATGAGGGTTTAAGTTGGTCGTGGGGTATAAAAAGAAACTGGGGGTTAGGTGTAAGGGAGAGCACCGGAATGACGGCGAAAAATCTGAAAAAAGAGAGGATCTAGGTTGGCGGTTGGTTTAAGTAGAAAGGCCGAGAGAAAGAAAAAAAAAAGAGGGAAAGGCAAGTGAGATAGAGAGAGAACTGGGGGGTGGACGGATAGGAGAGAAGCTAATGATGGCTGAGGGAGAGTTTTTGGAGGATCTGGGTGGCGGCTAGTGTGAGAGATAGAGTGGGAGTGGCGAACCAGCAAGAGGTGACGGCTGAAAAGCAAGAAACGAGAGGGAGAGCTAGGAGAATGAGAGCGGCTGAGAAAACTAAGAAAACTAGAGAGAACTGAGAGGTTGAGGAAGGAAAAACCAGAAGAACTCCAGATTTTGCGTTGCCTTCATCCGAGCTAGTAGCAGGTCCCTTTTGATTTCTGTGAGAAGCGATCATCTTCCAAACTCGCGGGTCTCCATTTTCCTCATGTTAAGATTTTCAAGGTAATATTTTTCTTTTCATCTTTCTCTGCTTGCACATACTTCTCCTCCGTAACCAAAAGTTTCAATCTTTGATTCTGTGCTCATGATTTGTCTTCTTTCTTTCGGTTCTTTCATTTTCCATGCGTTGATTGATTTAGATTTGGGCTCCATATCACTGCCTCTGAGTTTGTTTTGTGGCCTGTTGGATAGAGTTTACTGTTTTCCTCCTGGTTAATAATGAACTCAAGATTTGTGTATGAATTTGAATCTGCAAGTCACTCCCTTTCAACTCAGAATTCATTTTCTGTTGTGGGTGTTCAATCCGGCATTTGGGGCAATAGGTTTAGGAAGGCTAGCTTTCATGGTACTGTTTCTGTATTTTGAAAATGCTCAGTTCAGATTCTTGTTAAAAATGTAGTCTTGCTAGTGTTGGTTCAGATGTGCTGACTTTCTTGTTGGTTGCCGTCATTTTGTTGAGCTATTTCACTTCTTTTTTGCGGTCTTTTACATCTTGAAATGGTTTAGTGTATGGGTTTGGTCTGTTTTCTTTGGTTACGGGGTTGAGAGTTCTTGTTGTTTTTGGCTCCTGATGATATCGCTGCCAGGTTCCATCCGAAGCTCATTTCATTTTCCTTGCCTTGTGATTCCCATTTTATTGTCCTTTGTGTGGGTTTTCAAGGGCTGAGGATGTTCACTAGAATGGGTTACAGTTTCTAATGTACCTCAATTGATGCGTTTACTAGTTCTAATTTGAGAGGCATGAGACATCTGGGCTGATTGAACCTAAAAATTTGCAAAAACTTCCTTGCAGTTTGTGAAGTCATGGAAAGTTTCCAGTTTGCGTTTTTGATCTAAATTTCATGCTTAAATTCAAAGGTTTTACGTTTGTAAAAGAGGAAGATTGTTGGAGGACTTTGTGGCCTGAATTCAAATGGTGTTTAACTGATATTTGCGCGTGAAAATTTGCTGCAACAGGCTCGAAGCTTTTGGCTTGTTGCAGCAGTGTGGAATTTTCTTTTGGTTACTCAAAGCTCAAGGTTTTCTTCCCTTTGCTATGCTGGTTTTCAAATGATTTCCTTCGCACATGAATCTCTGTTTCAAATTGTCCCGATGGGTTACTAAATGCCGCAAGTTGCAGAAGCTTGCGGATGAAAATTGCATAAGAATAGCTTGGCTGCTGAAAGTTCTCTTATTGCTGGAATGTTTTTCAGTTGTCGTATCAAATTTGCATAAAAATCATCTTCGTTTTGGCTCTTGCATGCATGATAAGTTTGGTAGGAACTTGAGGTTGGGTTTCGGTTTGAGAGTTTTTGTTTTTTCTTAAAAATCTGTCATGTAAGGTTGTCAAAGCTTCAAAGCATAAGAAAATATTTGCAGAAAGCTTTCTACGTGGGTTGCATGCTTTTGCATGAAAAATGTCCAAGGAAATTGCACTTTGGCCCCTCTAGGTTTCCCTTTATCTTACTGTGGCCCAATCATGTTCTATTTTCTTGCAATTGGGTTCTAAAGGAATTGCAATTTCAACCATACTTGGCCCTTTCTTTGCTCTTGGACCCTTTAAGTTCCCAAAATGTGTTAATTGGGTTTGAGTGATTTGGTTAATATTTGCAATTGAGTCCTTGGTAGTTTTTCTATGTTAAAATTTGATCGATAATTTTACTTTCTTGGAAAATTATGCATTATGTGATTTCATTTAAGTCACAATTAAGAAAGAATTTGGTAGTTTGCTAGTACCCTTTTTGAAGTTTCTAAGGTGTTCTGAGTTTCCTTTTTGCCTTTTATTCTACTTATCTTTAAAGTGGTGCATTAATCCCTTATTTTGATGGTTTTAGCCCAAGTTATTTCTTTCTTTGGTGACTCTAGCCCAAATTAAGTCTTGTTCACCTTACTAACATCACAAACGGGGAGGTATAACTTCTTTTATCCTTTTTTGTCTCTCCTCTATGTGATCTAACGTGCTAAGTGAGAATTGCATGTCTACTTTGCTTTCCTTGCCTTTCCTTAATTCCTTTCATTTATTTCATTTACTTTTGCTTTTATTAAGTTATTCTTTTATGGGGTATGTGTACACCTCTTGGCTTGTAATAGATAGGGCTTGAAGAGCATTTTTATTCACTTTTCCCCTTCCCCATTTGTTTTAGTTAGCCAATGTAATAGGTTCATTAGATTGGTTGTTTGCTTTTGTTGCTACGTGTTAATTTGCTTTATTAGACTCTTGCATTTAGTCGAGCATGTTAAGTGTTATGTGCTACGTGTTTATAGGTGATTGGCATGTCTACTTGCTTTCTATAGTCATAGATGAATGTGATGGATGAATGCATCACCGTGGCTAGTCCAACGCTGGCCATGGTCTTTCCCCTCGAGCTCTCACAAGTCCAATGCTTGTGAGAGAATTTTAGAAAAGGGCTAGTCCAATGCTAGACCCAATAGGTTGTCCCCTTTCGTTAGTACATACTTGCATGTCTCACTACATTTCATGCATTTTTCTTAGTTTTCTAGCATTTGGCATGCCCCTCCAACCCTTTCCCTTTCATTTTAGGTTTTTTGCATCTCCATGCCAGTTATAGGGTACATCTGCTTGAGAGTTACCCCATAAATATGAGATATAGACGAGTGTGGCTTTTTCTAAGCCTTAGCACGTTTGTATTCCCTCTATCAAAGGGAAAATTAAAATCACAAAGTTAAGAGTCATTCCCGTACCCGATTTGATGCATTCCTCTAGATTCATACACTCTCCTTTGTTATCCCTTCCTCACCTTTTTCATCCACATTCTCTCACTACTTATATTTTTTTCTCAATCCACTTGCCATGTTCACACATTTCTCTTCTATAACTTATTTATTTTCTACCTCACAAATTGCACCCAGTTGCATTTATATGCATTTACTACTATTATACCATATTTTCATCCACTTGCACACAAACACCTTTATTTTCTCAATTGGCACACATGCACTTTTCTTACATTTGCACACATGCACTTTTCTTACGTTTGCACACTTGCACTTACATTTGTATTTTTACTTTTATTTTATTCTGCATTCTTCTTACATTTTCACACTTGCACTCATATTTTGGTCTTCTTTTGCATTACCCGTGACCTCTATGAGAGCTTTCCTTATTGGCCATCACAACTCATGTGGTTGGGACCAAAAAGCCTCATAAGAGACATTTTAGATTTAGGATTGCATTTTTTTCGCATCCATTAGTCATATCCAACATGCAACACATACTTTGGGTAGAAGAATTAGGAAAAGAAGGGCTAAGTCACGCAACTAGCTTTGGCTAGGGTAAAGGAGTGCCTTAGGTTTTGCCTTTGCCTTCTCCTTTATCAAATGTGGCCCCCGATCCCTTTCTTTGGTTACGTAGACCTAAAAATTCTTTAAAAAGGGTTTGTTTAATTTTCTTTTTCAAAAAATCACTTTTGGGTGACTTGATACACCCTAACTCTATACCAAGTGGCGACTCCTTTTCTATCTAAAACCCTTTGTTTGGCCAAACCGTCGCATATCACAATCCCACGGCCTTTTATTTTCACTTTCACACACGTTCACATACATATCCCACACACTACTCTCACACTATCAAAAAGTGGGGCGCGACAGTTTGGCGACTCCACTGGGGAACATCCTAAGTGGGTCCAAGCATTTGATTTAGCCATTCTTTTTCGTTTTCTACCCTTGTTATGCGTAGCATTTCGATATTAGGGTTGCATTTTCCATTTTAGGACCTTTTGCCTCACATGCGTATCAAACTACTCTCTCACTCACGTATGTATGATTGGTTGCTTGGATGTATGTTTTATTTGTGATCTCGCGCTTTGCATTGCATTTGGGTGGGGGGATATTTCCTTAGAGTCTCGTGTTGGTTCTCAATCCCTCCCCTCCAAACGAGCACTAGCATACGTGCATACACTTTATTATTTATCCCTCCTTTATTTTTCTTTTAGTGGCTTGTCACGCCACTCCACCCTATTAGGATTAGGCGACCCACTTGGACGTGTGATCACGACACGATGTGTGTGTAGCATGATCCGATGGGTCACTTGATCTTCCACTTTAAGCTTTGGGTTGATAGCCTTTAGCTTTTAGTCGAAGGTTGAGGATTTTTGATAGATTCACTCAAACACGTAGCCGTGACACGATGTGTACGTAGCAGTGTTTGGGGAATCGCTCGAGCCACCGACAAAGAACCTTGGGATTGATGACCCTTGGTTTCCAAGTCTGAAGGCTCGGGGACCTATGACCTATCGAGTCTAGATGCATTAGTAAGCCAAGCCTCATGCATCTATATTAGAATTGCCTTAGGGTAGAGTCTGCCTTACCCTGTTAGGGACACTATTCACGAGGGGAGGGATCCAACCCCTCTTTTCCTTTTGTTGCTTTATCTTCTTATTGCTTTGCTACAACGTGTTATGTGAATTTATCTGATTGAACTAACTTTTCTTGGGTTTTGTCTCCAATTGCATTCATAAGCCCTAGAAAATAAGAGTCCTGGCACGGTACTCTCTAGTAGCCTACCCTATTTGATGTGACACGTTTAAATTTAATGTTCCGCATGAATACATTTCATTTTAGGCTCACCCCGGCATACAAAAAGGGGTTCCTTTAGGACACGTTTCATTTGTGTATTGCATGTTTACTGGCTTTGATAAACTGGCATTATGCATAAACCCTAGAAAGGGAATGCCATTTTGGGGATCCCGTGTTAGGAATAAACCACCTCGTGTCTCGGATACTTAATCCAAGGAGACTTGCACGTTTACATTTTGTACCATCCGAAGGGGTAGTGCACGAGATAAGGTAGGATCCGATCATTTTCAAGAGCGATCTTTGGAATATGAGAGTCTAATAATCACCTTTTGGCCATTTTATCAAAATTGGTAAAAATCCCTTGCTTAAAGGACATTAATTTGAAGAAATTCACAAGTAATTCCTCACTATTGAGACGATAAATAAATTGAGGCCAAAATTTGATTTTAGAAGGCTCATAGACTAATGCATCGCAATAAATTTTTGAAGCTACCAGTGGATAGATTGATTTTCAAATAAGCTGTCAATTCAATTCCCTCCATTGGACCATTTTATTCTTCATTTTCATATAGTCCATTTTATCAATTTGTCCATTTTTAGGGCAATCTAGTCGATTTTAAATAGACCACCAATTTCATTTAATTCATTTGATTAGTTCACCCATTCAATCAATTTTGAATAAATCATCAGTTTCGTTCAATTTTCATTTGACCAGTTTACCCTTTTTAGGGTGATCTTGTCAATTTTGAATAAATCATCCGATACATTTGACCAGTTTACCTATTTTTAGGGCAATTCGGTCGATTTTGAATAAATCATCATTTCGCTTAATCAATTGATTTCATTTAATTCATTTGAGTAGTTTAATTCATTTTAGGGTTGTCCATTCAATTTTGAATAAATAATCAAATTTCATTCAATACATTTGACCATTTTACCCTTTTAAAGGTGATTCGGTCAATTTTTGAATAAATCATCAATTTCATCCTATCCTCTTGATCTGCTTATTCCTTTTTAGGGTTTAAATCTAAAGTTCACTGAATAAATTAGTCGAGGCATTGCGATCCTTTCAAGAAGTAAGCTCTCTTTCACATATCATGTGTTGATCAAAGTAAGCAATCCATTCGGACTTTGTTCTCTTCTTTTAGGACAAATGTTCCTTCTCGCTCCAAATTGACCAAATTTTTTTCAATCATTTTTCACTCAATCCGTTGATCGGATCTCTCAGGTATGGTATAGTGTCTACCCTAGAGGATTGCATTTTCATGCTAGGCCTACCCTTGGCACAAAAAGGGTTCCCCCATAGGACATGCATCCGAATTTTCTGGATATCTACTAACTCTTGCCTTTTTCTTTTTCTTTTCTTTATTTTTATTGGAAAAACTAAGCGAGGGTTAAATCTAAAGGCAATCTTTCAAAAAATTCTCAGGTAATATTTAAACATAGCTTCTCGTCGAAACCCCATCATAACGCGATCCCGTAGTCAAGCCCAGAGGAGTCGTGTAAACATGAGTTCACAACCGGAACAATCAGATAGATCTGCTACTACCGCTCAACCCGAGACTGCGAGTTTGGGGGTTCAGTTGACTGAGATGCTTACTAAGTTTGGTGAGATGGTTACTGAGATGGCGGCCCAAAGGAAGTTGATTGATGAGCTAATTAGCAGCGGAGTTCAACCCGAACCTGTACCCATAAGGCAGCCTGAGCAAGAGCCATTTGTCATACCTTCGGCTCAAGCCACCGTTAATCCAACATTCCCTATTCCACCCGAAGAAACTTTCACCTATCCCACTGCAAATTTGCCATACACTTACCCTCCTTATCCTTCATTTTTTCCTACTCACATGCGAGGTCCACAACCCCAAGTCACTTCAAATATACCACCTGAGCCACACACCTTGTATCACTGTGACGACCCCACTTCTCCCAAGGGCGAACCCAAGGGTATCGGCGGGCCGCCTGCCTAGCTCGCGCCAGGACTCAAACCTTAAAGTGATAAAAACCAGAAAATCCAAAAGAGTACCTTACATACTATATACAAATCCCAAAAAGGTTATAATTACATTCTCCAAAAGTACCTGCTCAAACTATTACACCCTTATAATTACAACCAAAACTAAAAGTTAGACCCTAAGGAGGGTCCTTATACAAACCACCACAATAAAAACAAACATCCTAATTGTCCAACTATGACAAACCAATACTAGTGTAAGTGCCCATAAGTCCCCGCGTCGGCCCCTGCTAAGGAAAACAAAAGGAACGGGGTAAGCTATATGCTTAGTAAGTAAACAGGGGCAAAAGCGTAAATGTCACGTAACCACAGTTACTCAATAAGAGTAAAGCAAAAGCAGAAAAGTAACATCACATAATAAGGATACAGGTGGCTCCAAAGCCAAGTCGTTGCCATGCGTGACCTCCTGTCGACACTCCGTCGACCATACATAAGGTCCGTAGAACTCCACTTGTACACCCACCGAACACCTTATCACCCTCACTGGCCAGTCACCTCACAAACTTGCCCAGGCGAACGAAATAACAAACTTGAGCTTGAGTCACAAGCTCGGGTCACAAAATTGGTTCACATACTCAGCGAACCGGGTTCACAAACTTGGTGACCTCAAACCAAGTTGGACTGACTTCGACCAAGCCCTAACCGGCTCGAATAGTCCATCTAGGTATTGAGTTCAACCTCAAACTCACAAAATTCACAAAATTATTCAAAAGTCACCCTGAGCCACCAGCTCAAGGGTTTTAGTTCCAAAATTGCTCATATACATAAGCCATGTACAAATATGTGTGCAAATTAGGGTTTAGAGCGAGTGCGATAAAGTACACCCTCGTCTAAGTACCCTCTTCATACATATCGAAACACATAAGCAACTAACATACAAAAGCGGCCTGAATACTTACTCCAAATACAAAAGTAGTACAAAAGCGGAAATCACTTCGTTGGTTGGCTAGTAGTGGGCCCCACCGGCTCCGCCTAGTTCACCACCGTCTGAAATCGAAGATTGTGTCACAATATATCACAAACAGCTACTCACACACGTAAAACAAGCAAAACGGCAAAATTGGCACGCGCAAGTGCGAAAACGGCAAAAAGGGGCACACGCGCGCGCGCGGAACGGCAAACGGGACGGCCAAATCGGCCATCTTAAACCGTTTTGGTCGAAAGTTAGGCTAGGAGTGTCGGATCAAGGTGAGCGAGATACCGTTTCGAAGCTAAGAGGAAGGGATACAATTCTCATGAAGACATCTCAACCCAGATCTCAATAGGTATAGGTCAAAAAGGCACGAAATAGTGCCAGCTGTTTCATGGCAAGTTACCAAACATGCCCTGTTTGCAAGGCCGTAACTCACGGCTCAGAAATCGAAATCAAGAAATTCCAAAGGCGTTAGAAAGCTGAGACATAAGGCTAAAACTTTGATGTTTTGGCCAAGACCTGAATCCACTCAGAACAGAACGAAAATCGAGTGTCAACGTACCCGTCAGAACTGTCCAAATACAAGGCAGTTCTGACGAGCGTTATTGTTTTGATCATAACAGGAGCTACGGAACTCGGTTTTCGACGTACTTTATACCGTTTCGAAGCTGAGTCCAAGATATAAATTTCTTATGAAGGAGTCGACACCCAGATCGTATGGAATCAGAACGGAAAAATGCACGGCAGAAACTGAACTGCAAAACGTACACAAACGGACGTCTAAAACAGGTCTGAGGGTTTTGTCTATAACTCGGAATACATTAATCCGTTTGACCTGCAATTTTACAGGTAGATTCAGCACATAAAAGGCTACAACGTTGAAGAAGGCCACTTAACCCAGTTTCGAGTGTAACTAGGTCAAAACTGTAAGATACTAAACCAGAATCGTAAAACAGGTGAACAAACCGCAACCTGGTGTAAACAGCATAACTCAGCCTACTTAAGTCCAAATTCAGAAATTTCAAAGGCATACGAAAGCTTAGAAACAGGGCTACATTTCATCAGAAGACTAGAACAACCAATTCTGAAGTAATCCTATCCAAAATCACCAATTACAAGTGCAGTTCTTACATTCGGACAAAACCAGAACAGCAAGGGTATTTTCGACTTTTCTCACTCTACGCTACTCCGATTGACCTGAAATTTTACAGGCACCTATAAAATGTCATTTCCTACAACTTTCATGTTTTAAGTCAAGGCCAATTCGGCCTCTATCGAGGACCAAATATTCGGACAGAATGAAGAACCAAGAAACCCCAATTTTCCAGATTTCATTCAAAACAGAAATCACTTGCAATCTTCCACTTTTTCCACCATCTAGCATCATTACATACCATTTCCAACCATCATATATAGCCACACAATCATGCTTATATTAAAACAGGAAAAATCCCAATAAATATAAAACTTCACAAAATCATCCACAAATCAAGATATAAACCATAATTTTTCATCTCTTAACACCACTAAGCATGAATTAAGCTTCATTAGGTGAAGGAGAGAGTTCATTCATTACTCACCTAGTAAAACAAGAGAGAGGGAGTTGCTTGTCACCTTAGCTTCCACAAACACTTCACCAATCAACTTACTAATACCAAATGAAGAGGTTTTATGGAAGGAATTCAAGATTAACCGGTTAGTTTATGAGATTGAGCAAGATTAGGACAAGGAATTGAGAGAGATTTTTCTTTCTTCCTTTGGAGAGAATTTCGGCCAAGAGAGAGAAAAGAATGAGGAAGATTAAGCTTCATTTGTCTTATAAGAAGGTTGGAAAAAATAAGAATTAATTCTAGCCACAAGTTTGGTTAACACTTGGTTGAATCACAACCACACAATTTTCTCTCTCTTGTTGCATTTTGAACCACTAATTTTCGGCCAATAAGAAGCTAAGAGGGGGGGGAAGATATTTTGCTCTATTAGTGGTAAACTTGCATGGCAAGTAAGTGGTGGTCAATTGGTGCGTTCAATCGGTAATGCACGGGACCCGCCGGTTCGCGCCGTTTTTTCTTAAAACACACGTACTAGGGTTTTTACTTCCTATTCACTAATCTTATCTTATTGCTCCTAATTACATATTATTTCTCACTTAAAAGTCACTTTTAATCACCAAATTTGATCCTTTTTCCGTACCAAAATTTCATCCGGCGAAAATCACAAAAACCCTAATTTTGCTCCAATGCTGAAACCGAAGAGTGAAACCCTACTTTCTAGGCTCACTTGCACTTATTATGGAATAATTGGATAGTAGGGCTTTAAATCTTAATCCCTACATAGGGTTTTCGAAATACTCCTAAAACCAAACGTTACCGCCCAGCTAATGAATATATCAACGTAGAACGGACTGGGGCCTCACAATCTCCCCCACTTAGAACAATTTCGTCCTCAAAATTTTTCTATGAACGGAACCTATCGAATCTAAAGTAACCAGTGGCCTGTACCTTCTTCGTCCTCAGAAGAAACGAGGCTTTTCATTCCAGTCCCTTCTCTATTTGACGGTCCAGGGTCGGTCTGGGTTGGCTGCTGGGTTCCTTTCTTTTCACGCAATAAACTAGGGCAATTAGCAATCCGATGCTCGGTGCTCCCGCAACGCAGACACCTTCCATCATTTTTCCAGCAATCCACCTCCATATGGTTGGATTTTCTACAGTAGCCACAAAATGAGAGAGCAATTGGGGTCTGATCCTCTTGTGAGACATCATGCAGTGGTCCTTCTCCACTTGGGTTTCCTCCCGGAGTATCCTCCTTAAGTGTCTCCAAAATTTTCACACCCCTTACTCCACGACCCTTCTTAGCGACTGGCCTACCTCGCTTACACTGTTCTGGCCTTTTACCTCTTTTCTTTGCATGGAAGATATTTACTTGTGGCCTTGCAATTCCTGTCCTTTGAGCTTCCTCTGGAAACCCCATAGCAGTGGTGTTTTGTGCCATTGTTAAGGCCTCCTCAGAAATCCCTTCGTATTTCCTTTTTAGCTCCAAGTTCTGGTGCAAGAGCTCAATCTTTTCTGAATACTCGTGCTTCCATCGCCCTTTCTAGTATGCGGCTAGTCTCCTTTAGACCTCTATTTCGTCTCGAAGAACTGCGATTTCCTTATACATCTCGACCCAATGTGCCATCTCACGGAGTTGCTGGACCTTCGATAGTAGCCTGCTGGCCAAAACAATGGGTCATAATAAATTCCTAAATACCAATGACACTCTCGGTCCCTGGTTTTGTTCAGTGGTTGTTTCCCCTTTTTCTTGACTCTTGGCCCCGCTTGGCTCCACGGCCACGACCATGTCCGCGACTACGTCTTCCCTCTATGTTTTTTTTTTCTTCCAAAAGGTACTTTAATAAATGAAATACGCAAATAAACTTATACGCACATAACACGCCATATTAAGGAGACAGATAATCAATTACACAAATACATATCAAATTGGACAGATAACCATGTACACACACACACATACTAACATCATGTAGTAACTATATACGGGCGAGTCAAAAGAAAAGGTGAAATCGTCCCAGTCTCAAATAAATAACCCCATCCGATCTATCACGTTACTTTCTATCCAAACTAGACGTCCATTGACCTCTTGTGCTCATTCTAGTCAGACAAAGCCTGTTCATGTTTCCAAAATGAAATTTCAAGTACTTAACGCTGCCTCAACTTTAGAGTACTCGGGCACGAGAATCCGAAATAAGATAATTCACATCTCGAGCTGGCCAGTCCCAAGAGTAAACTATCTACAATCGAAATTCCTACCCGACGTACCTATTTATGATCCTCAAATACCACGGAAAAGATTAAAGGCCCATAACATTTGCAATTCACAGCTTATGCTCGAACGAGCACTTAGTCCTTCATATTTATTCACCACTTAGTCCAGGCTCACTCCGCGCAGAGACCACGCGAAGCAGCTATATATTTTATCCCTCAATTACTTAACTTTCATATCAAATCAAATCCCACAGTCCGGCATCCTAAACTTCAAGCCTAGGATACACTACAGAGATCTGAAGCCTAAGCTCTGATACCAACTGTGACGACCCCACTTCTCCCAAGGGCGAACCCAAGGGTATCGGCGGGCCGCCTGCCTAGCTCGCGCCAGGACTCAAACCTTAAAGCGATAAAAACCAGAAAAATCCAAAAGAGTACCTTACATACTATATACAAATCCCAAAAAGGTTATAATTACATTCTCCAAAAGTACCTGCTCAAACTATTACACCCTTATAATTACAACCAAAACTAAAAGGTAGACCCTAAGGAGGGTCCTTATACAAACCACCACAAAAAAAACAAACATCCTAATTGTCCAACTATGACAAACCAATACTAGTGTAAGAGCCCATAAGTCCCCGCGTCGGCCCCTGCTAAGGAAAACAAAAGGAACGGGGTAAGCTATATGCTTAGTAAGTAAACAGGGGCAAAAGCGTAAATGTCACGTAACCACAGTTACTCAATAAGAGTAAAGCAAAGGCAGAAAAGTAACATCACATAATAAGGATACAGGTGGCTCCAAAACCAAGTCGTTGCCATGCGTGACCTCCTGTCGACATTCCGTCGACCATACATAAGGTCCGTAGAACTCCACTTGTACACCCACCGAACACCTTATCACCCTCACTGGCCAGTCACCTCACAAACTTGCCCAGACGAACGAAATCACAAACTTGAGCTTGAGTCACAAGCTCGGGTCACAAAATTGGTTCACATACTCAGCGAACCGGGTTCACAAACTTGGTGACCTCAAACCAAGTTGGACTGACTTCGACCAAACCCTAACCGGCTCGAATAGTCCATCTAGGTATTGAGTTCAACCTTAAACTCACAAAATTCACAAAATTATTCAAAAGTCACCCTGAGCCACCAGCTCAAGGGTTTTAGTTCCAAAATTGCTCATATACATAAGCCATGTACAAATATGTGTGCAAATTAGGGTTTAGAGCGAGTGCGATAAAGTACACCCTCGTCTAAGTACCCTCTTCATACATATCGAAACACATAAGCAACTAACATACAAAAGCGGCCTGAATACTTACTCCAAATACAAAAGTAGTACAAAAGCGGAAATCACTTCGTTGGTTGGCTAGTAGTGGGCCCCACCGGCTCCGCCTAGTTCACCACCGTCTGAAATCGAAGATTGTGTCACAATATATCACAAACAGCTACTCACACACGTAAAACAAGCAAAACGGCAAAATTGGCACGCGCAAGTGCGAAAACGGCAAAAAGGGGCACACGCGCGGGCGCGGAACGGCAAACGGGACGGCCAAATCGGCCATCTTAAACCGTTTTGGTCGAAAGTTAGGCTAGGAGTGTCGGATCAAGGTGAGCGAGATACCGTTTCGAAGCTAAGAGGAAGGGATACAATTCTCATGAAGACATCTCAACCCAGATCTCAATAGGTATAGGTCAAAAAGGCACGAAATAGTGCCAGCTGTTTCATGGCAAGTTACCAAACATGCCCTGTTTGCAAGGCCGTAACTCACGGCTCAGAAATCGAAATCAAGAAATTCCAAAGGCGTTAGAAAACTGAGACATAAGGTTAAAACTTTGATGTTTTGGCCAAGACCTGAATCCACTCAGAACAGAACGAAAATCGAGTGTCAACGTACCCGTCAGAACTGTCCAAATACAAGGCAGTTCTGACGAGCGTTATTGTTTTGATCATAACAGGAGCTACGAAAATCGGTTTTCGACGTACTTTATACCGTTTGGAAGCTGAGACTAAGATCTAAATTTCTTATGAAGGAGTCAACACCCAGATCGTATGGAATCAGAACGGAAAAATGCACGGCAGAAACTGAACTGCAAAACGTACACAAACGGACGTCTAAAACAGGTCTGAGGGTTTTGTCTATAACTCGGAATACATTAATCCGTTTGACCTGCAATTTTACAGGTAGATTCAGCACTTAAAAGGATACAACGTTGAAGAAGGCCACTTAACCCAGTTTCGAGTGTAACTAGGTCAAAACTGTAAGATACTAAACCAGAATCGTAAAACAGGTGAACAAACCGCAACCTGGTGCAAACAGCATAACTCAGCCTACTTAAGTCCAAATTCAGAAATTTCAAAGGCATACGAAAGCTTAGAAACAGGGCTACATTTCATCAGAAGACTAGAACAACCAATTCTGAAGTAATCCTATCCAAAATCACCAATTACAAGTGCAGTTCTTACATTCGGACAAAACCAGAACAGCAAGGGTATTTTCGACTTTTCTCACTCTACGCTACTCCGATTGACCTGAAATTTTACAGGCACCTATAAAATGTCATTTCCTACAACTTTCATGTTTTAAGTCAAGGCCAATTCGGCCTCTATCGAGGACCAAATATTCGGACAGAATGAAGAACCAAGAAACCCCAATTTTCCAGATTTCATTCAAAACAGAAATCACTTGCAATCTTCCACTTTTTCCACCATCTAGCATCATTACATACCATTTCCAACCATCATATATAGCCACACAATCATGCTTATATTAAAACAGGAAAAATCCCAATAAATATAAAACTTCACTAAATCATCCACAAATCAAGATATAAACCATAATTTTTCATCTCTTAACACCACTAAGCATGAATTAAGCTTCATTAGGTGAAGAAGAGAGTTCATTCATTACTCACCTAGTAAAACAAGAGAGAGGGAGTTGCTTGTCACCTTAGCTTCCACAAACACTTCACCAATCAACTTACTAATACCAAATGAAGAGGTTTTATGGAAGGAATTCAAGATTAACCGGTTAGTTTATGAGATTGAGCAAGATTAGGACAAGGAATTGAGAGAGATTTTTCTTTCTTCCTTTGGAGAGAATTTCGGCCAAGAGAGAGAAAAGAATGAGGAAGATTAAGCTTCATTTGTCTTATAAGAAGGTTGGAAAAAATAAGAATTAATTCTAGCCACAAGTTTGGTTAACACTTGGTTGAATCACAACCACACAATTTTCTCTCTCTTGTTGCATTTTGAACCACTAATTTTTGGCCAATAAGAAGCTAAGAGGGGGGGGAAGATATTTTGCTCTATTAGTGGTAAACTTGCATGGCAAGTAAGTGGTGGTCAATTGGTGCGTTCAATCGGTAATGCGCGGGACCCGCCGGTTCGCGCCGTTTTTTCTTAAAACACACGTACTAGGGTTTTTACTTCCTATTCACTAATCTTATCTTATTGCTCCTAATTACATATTATTTCTCACTTAAAAGTCACTTTTAATCACCAAATTTGATCCTTTTTCCGTACCAAAATTTCATCCGGCGAAAATCACAAAAACCCTAATTTTGCTCCAATGCTGAAACCGAAGAGTGAAACCCTACTTTCTAGGCTCACTTGCACTTATTATGGAATAATTGGATAGTAGGGCTTTAAATCTTAATCCCTACATAGGGTTTTCGAAATACTCCTAAAACCAAACGTTACCGCCCAGCTAATGAATATATCAACGTAGAACGGACTGGGGCCTCACAATCACACTGCTGCTGAGCCTTTCTTACCAGATCATACTGTTCAAGCCAAGCCATAAATGGGGGAATCTTCTGCTCCTGTTGATATGAAGCTGCTCAAGCGCTTAGACCGTTTTAATGAGTTTATGAGGAAAAGTCAGGGGTTGAACAAACAAGGAGTCTTGGATTATGATGAGCTTTGCCTTTTTCCGAATATATAGTTGCCTGAGGGATTCAAAACTCCTAAATTTAACAAGTATGACGAGACGGGTAATTCCAAAACACACCTCCGACTGTTTGCTAACAAGTTGGGAAAGCCCATAGACGGCGAGAATTTGCTTTTAAGGTTGTTTCCCGAAAGTCTGGAAGGGGATGCACTTGACTGGTACTCCAATCTGAAGCCCGAAGAAGTAAAAACTTGGATTGACTTTTCCAGTGCTTTTGTAAGGCAGTATGAATACAACTGTGAACTAGCACCAACACGGACCACACTAGAGGGAACAAAGAGGAAGCCATCTGAGGATCATAAAACATATGCTAAAAGATGGAGGAAAATAGCTGCAAAGGTTGAGCCGTCAATGACTGAAGATGAAATCATTCGCACCTTTATTAAAGCACACGATCCCCCGCATTTTGAGGAAATCTTTCGCATGACTGGATGCTCATTTGCTGCTATTGTCAATAAGCTTGAAGAATATGATGATTTTGTTAAGACTGGAAAGATTGTTAATGTGTCTGCCCTGAAAACTCAAGTGGAAGCTTTGCAAGGCCAAAGTAATAGTGGAAAGAAGCAACAACTCCAAAAGAAAGAGGGGGAAATCGCTGTTGTCTAGGATCGAAACTCTGTCCCAAGACCCAGACTTCGACAATAACCTACCTACTCCAACCCTTACCCTTACTATTCAAACCCTCATCCTGTTTATCACACCAACACCACTCATCCTCGACCTCGCCCTAACTACACCAACTCGCCTATAGCCCCTTTTCAAATATCTCAACCTAATTTCCAACAAGTTCGACCCCGACCTCCCTACAATCGACAATTTCCTCCACCAAATAGACTCACATATAATTACCCTCAACCCATTGAACCCCAAAATCAAAGTCGTTATCGCACTTTTACTAACCTTGGTAGGCCTCTGGACCAATTGTATAAACAATTAAAAGCCGCTGGTAAAATCGGCTTAATTGCCCCTCCAGCTTACCTTCATGGTGTCCCTGGCGGATACAACCCACAGTACACTTGCGCTTATCATTCGGAAGCACCTGACCACTCAACCGCTGACTGCAAAGCACTTAAGCACAAAGTCCAAGACATGATCGAAGCAGGGGAAATAGTGCTAAGGAAAAAGGGTGAACAAGGGCCGAGCATAAGTACAAATTCTTTTCCTGAACACAAGGACACCTTTGAGACATCCACCTCCAACGAAGAAATTTGAAAATCTTGAAGGAGTTTTGCACAATTGGATTGCCGAGTATTTTCTCTCAAAGGGAATTTCGATAAATCTGGGGATTGTCATTTGTTAAAATTCCTGAAAATCGTCACTGTTTGCTTTTGTGTAAATAGTTTTATCATGTTCAATCAAGTTTTTTGCTAAAATAATTTTTGCATTATCAAGTTCCTGTGATGTTTTTTTTGAATTTTTCAATAGAGTGCATAGTTACATCTTTTCATTATTTTATATTGGTTGATTGTTTATTTTCATTCTAAATTCTTTCAATGGCCAAAAAATAAAATTATTTGACCCTTTGGATATCACTGTTCTGGAATCCAATGATGGCAATCTCGATATCACTCACGACTTTGAGATTGAGGAATCCGAGTTTCAAAACGAGAGTGATAGTGAAGAAGTATCTGAGTCTTTTTCAAAAAGGTCTCGAACAATATGAAGAGAAATCCAAATCAAACCTTGAAGACAGAGATTGTTAACATATGGCACTGAGACTGAAGTCAAAGAAATAAAGATCAGTAGACATTTGAATGAAAAGCAAAAAAAAAGGGAAGCTGTGTTGCCTGCCGAGATTAAAGTCCCTTCATTGCGTATTTTAATGGAAGCCAAGTTGGAAGAAGCTGATTGATCAAGGCAACATCATGAACAATAGGTTCTGATTGATAAAAAGTGTCTGAATGCTATGTCACGGCCGAAATTGCCAAAGACACATGACTCAAAAAGTCCACCGGCGATCTTTTGAAGAAGGGAACAAAGTGCTAAAGTGAATTTGCTAATGCGAGATGAAATCGAAGGTGAATTTGTTGTAAACGGGCAAGGCCCATTTATCATTCAAAAGATGCTACCAGGTGAAGCACTTGTCCTAACAGAGATGGATGGACAGACATTCTCTCAACCTATTAACTCAGACATATGTAAGAAGTTCTTTATTTGATTATGCAAATTTCTTTTAGGAAGTCATGCAAGGGACGAGACAAAAGTCAGGCCATCTTCTTTTTCAATCAAAACATTTCATCCCTAGTCATCCCCTTTGAGCTATCAGAATAATAATTTTCGTTTGACAGCCCCTGAGAATTGCAAACCCCACACTGGGGCAAATTCATTTTGGAAGAGAGAAAAGAAGAAAAGAAAAACCCCACACTGGGGCAAACTCATTTTGGAAGAGAGAAAAGAAGGAAAAAGAAAACCCTATACTGGGGCAAATTTAGTTTTTTGAAGAAAAATGCAAAAGTGAGGAAAATGCAATGAAAAATACAAAGAGAGAGAATTCAATCAAACTGGGGCAAATTTTTCTCAGTTTCGTTCGAAATTGGAGATGATTTCAAATGATGCAATCTCAGGTTATTTCACCTTTCATAAGAACAAATTGCTTTCAAGCCTTAACTTTTCTTGAAACACCCCACCTGACCTCATTACAAAAGCCCAAAAATCCTGGCTTTCGTCACTTGCTGTATTTCCATTAGGAAATTTGCTAATCAACTGGCAAGTGATGTCCATAATGCCTTCACCTAAACTTATAAGGGAAGCGCATTTTACTGATGCCAGCAATCTTCAACTCATATTCTTGAGTCGATCATGGTCGAGCTTTTCCATTGTTCCTTAGGTGAAAACCCGAAAGGGCACCTCAAAAAAAAAAAAAAAAAGAGAAAGAGAAAAAAAAAGGAAAAAGAAAAAAAAGGAAAAACAAAAAAAAAAAAATAGAACAAAACAGAAAAATGGTGGGGGTAACCTTGGTGAAAACCCGAAAGGGCACCAAGGTAGGGTTCTGTAACGAACGAGCACGAGGAGGAACAGCTGGTGACTTGGTTCATTTGGATTTCTTTTCGTTTTGTACTACTTCTGTCAATATTGAATTCCGGAACAAAGATATCCAGAGACTCGAATATGGCATCTGTTGGCCACAACTGTTTCATTTTTAGATACTCTTTTGCAAACACATTCCTATGGAATTCATTTTTTCTCAAATATTTGTATTCATGACATTTTCATGGGATTAGACATGATTGTTTACATCTTTTTTTTTGCATATTCACCCTTGCATGACATGTGAATTTATCATATATCATTTTTTTCTAATCATTGAGCTTTAATAAATGACAATCCTTCATGGTTTGTGCAAAGCATACGTTCGGATGCAGTCATCATTGGAAATGGTCGTGATTCAACGAGGCCCGTTACACAGATCTCATAATATGGCTGAAGGCATTCCCGGTCAGTTTGAGAAGAATCGGAGAGTTTTTGAAGTGATAAATCCAGCTAAATCAGATACTACAGCCGAAGTTGACAAAGACATCAAAAGACTTATGTTTACACGATTCTCAAAGGGAATGGGGTCAAATGATGGCGGCAATTTCTTTGTTCTTTCTCATTTACAGAAAAATTGCGTGTACAAATGAAAGCAATCACACCTCGCACTGGAATCGGTGTCAGGAAAAGTTCTCCAGTGAACGAAAGCAAATCGAAAATATTGCAAGCAAGTTTGATCAAAAGGTGCAATAACATGGCAATGCCGAATCAACTAATTAGCTCAGAGGCAAAAACTTAACCTCTACTGGGGCAAAATTCTGGGCCATTTTCAGGTAAGTATACTGGAATTTTTCATTTTTCAACCTCATTTGCATCGCCGCTAAACATGGGTCAATCCCACTAGCGTGCATTTCGTCTTTATTGCCACTAAACATGGGTCAGTCCCACTAGTGAGCAGTTTATTTGCATTACCGCTAAACATGGGTCAGTCCCACTAGTGAGCAGTTTATTTGCATCGCCGCTAAACATGGGTCAGTCCCACTAGCGTGCATTTCGTCTTTATTGCCACTAAACATGGGTCAGTCCCACTAGTGAGCAATTTATTTGCATCGCCGCTAAACATGGGTCAGTCCCACTAGCGTGCATTTCGTCTTTATTTCCACTAAACATGGGTCAGTCCCACTAGTGACCAGTTTATTTGCATTGCCGTTAAATATGGGTTAGTCCCACTAGCGTGCATTTCGTTTTTATTGCCACTAAACATGGGTCACTCCCACCAGTGAGCACTTCAGTTTCACTGCCACTAAATATGGGTCAGTCCCACTAGTGAGCAGTTTATTTGCATCGCCGCTAAACATGGGTCAGTCCTACTAGCGTGCATTTCGTTTTTATTGCCACTAAACATGGTTCAGTCCCACCAGTGAGCACTTCAGTTTCACCGCCACTAAACATGGGTCAGTCCCACTAGTGAGCAGTTTATTTGCATCGCCGCTGAACATGAGTTAGTCCCACCAGTGAGCACTTCAGTTTCACTGCCACTAAACATGGGTCAGTCCCACTAGCGTGCACTTCATTTTCATTGCCACTGAACATGGGTCAGTCCCACCAGTGAGCACTTCAGTTTCTCATTGCCACTAAACATGGGTCAGTCCCACTAGTGAGCACCTCATTTGTATCGCCGCTAAACATGGGTTAGTCTCACTAGCGTGCATTTCACTGCCACTGAACATGGGTTAGTCCCACCAGTGTACGTTTCATTTTCACGGCCACTAAACGTGGGTCAGTCCCACTAGTGAGCATTTCATTCATCACGGCCACTAAACATGGGTTAATCTCACTAGTGCGCATTTTCATCTTATCATTAGACATAGGACAGTCTCACTAACGTTTCATTTCACTTCATTGCATGATTTTAAATTTTGTTCGGGTCAGTCCCGATTTTAAATTTCATGTTGGGGTCAGTCCCCTCGGGTAAGTCCCAATTTTAAATTTCTGTTGGGGTCAGTCCCCTCGGGTCAGTCTCGATTTTAAATTTCATGTTGGGGTCAGTCCCCTCGGATAAGTCCCGATTTTAAATTTCTGTTGGGGTCAGTCCCCTCGGGTCAGTCCTGATTTTAAATTTCATGTTGGGGTTAGTCCCCTCAGATCAGTCCCGTTTTAAATTTCTTGTTCGAGTCAGTCCCGTTTAAATTTTCCGTCAGGGTCAATCCCATTTTTTTATTAAAAGTTCTCATTAAAGAGGTCAGTCCCATTTAAATTTTCCGTCTAGGTCAGTCCCATTTTTAAAGTTCTCATTAAAGAGGTCAGTCCTCGTTTCAATAATGACAGTCACTCGAGTAGCTGCAGCCGAATAATACAGGTAAGTATATTTGGTGTCTACGTTTTTGTCTCAAGTTTCTTCGAAACTCAGACAAAGATGGGCAAACTGTAGACACCAAATTTTTTATTTTTAACTTTATTTGTTTAATTAATTTAATAGATTTATTGGCTTCAATTCTAGAGCTTTTATTTTATTTTATTTTTGTTTTAGTTTATTTTATTATAGTTTATTTTTTGTCTTCATACTGTTATATACTAAAAAAAAAAAGGAAAAGCCATGCAACGCAGCAGATGTATGAAAGATACCATTTTCCACGGATGATTTAGCTTTCCACTCTTCCAAATATTCGGCCACCTCATCCCCTTGGATTTTTATCAAAAGCCTTCCGGACACAATAGCCATCGGATGGCCAGGGAGAGGCGTTGAGCTGAGATGGTTTAGAAACCATTGAGATGAGGGTTTAAGTTGGTCGTGGGGTATAAAAAGAAACTGGGGGTTAGGTGTAAGGGAGAGCACCGGAATGACGGCTAAAAATCTGAAAAAAGCGAGGATCTAGGTTGGCGGCTGGTTTAAGTAGAAAGGCCGAGAGAAAGAAAAAAAAAAGAGGGAAAGGCAAGTGAGATAGAGAGAGAATTGAGGGGTGGACGGATAGGAGAGAAGCTAATGATGGCTGAGGAAGAGTTTTTGGAGGATCTGGGTGGCGGCTAGTGTGAGAGATAGAGTGGGAGAGGCGAACCAGCAAGAGGTGACGGCTGAAAAGCAAGAAACGAGAGGGAGAGCTAGGAGAATGAGAGCGGCTGAGAAAACTAAGAAAACTAGAGAGAACTGAGAGGTTGAGGAAGGAAAAACCAGAAGAACTCCATATTTTGCGTTGCCTTCATCCGAACTAGTAGCAGGTCCCTTTCGATTTCTGTGAGAAGCGATCATCTTCCAAGCTCGCGGGTCTCCATTTTCCTCACATTAAGATTCTCAAGGTAATCTTTTTCTTTTCATCTTTCTCTGCTTGCACAAACTTCTCCTCCGTAACCAAAAGTTTCGATCTTTGATTCTGTGCTCATGATTTGTCTTCTTTCTTTCGGTTCTTTCATTTTCCATGTGTTGATTGATTTAGATTTGGGCTCCATATCACTGCCTCTGAGTTTGTTTTGTGGCCTGTTGGATAGAGTTTACTGTTTTCCTCCTGGTTAATAATGAACTCAAGATTTGTGTATGAATTTGAATCTGCAAGTCACTCCCTTTCAACTCAGAATTCATTTTCTGTTGTGGGTGCTCAATCCGGCATTTGGGGCAATAGGTTTAGGAAGGCTAGCTTTCATGGTGCTGTTTCTGTATTTTGAAAATGCTCAGTTCAGATTCTTGTTAAAAATGTAGTCTTGCTAGTGTTGGTTCAGATGTGCTGACTTCCTTGTTGGTTGCTTTCATTTTGTTGAGCTATTTCACTTCTTTTTTGCGGTCTTTTACATCTTGAAATGGTTTAGTGTATGGGTTTGGTCTGTTTTCTTTGGTTACGGGGTTGAGAGTTCTTGTTGTTTTTGGCTCCTGATGATATCGCTGCCAGGTTCCATCCGAAGCTCATTTCATTTTCCTTGCCTTGTGATTCCCATTTTATTGTCCTTTGTGTGGGTTTTCAAGGGCTGAGGATGTTCACTAGAATGGGTTACGGTTTCTAATGTACCTCAATTGATGCGTTTACTAGTTCTAATTTGAGAGGCATGAGACATCTGGGCTGATTGAACCTAAAAAATTGCAGAAACTTCCTTGCAGTTTGTGAAGTCATGGAAAGTTTCCAGTTTGCGTTTTTTATCTAAATTTCATGCTTAAATTCAAGGTTTTACGTTTGCAAAAGAGGAAGATTGTTGGAGGACTTTGTGGCCTGAATTCAAATGGTGTTTAACTGATATTTGCGCGTGAAAATCTGCTGCAACAGGCTCGAAGCTTTCGGCTTGTTGCAGCAGTGTGGAATTTTCTTTTGGTTACTCAAAGCTCAAGGTTTTCTTCCCTTTGCTATGCTGGTTTTCAAATGGTTTTCTTCGCACATGAATCTCTGTTTCAAATTGTCCTAATGGGTTACTAAATGCCGCAAGTTGCAGAAGCTTGCGGATGAAAATTGCATAAGAATAGCTTGGCTGCTGAAAGTTCTCTTGTTGCTGGAATGTTTTTCAGTTGTCGTATCAAATTTGCATAAAAATCATCTTCGTTTTGGCTCTTGCATGCATGATAAGTTTGGTAGGAACTTTGTGAGGCCCCAGTCCGTTCGTAAGCTGACATGAGGGTTATTCGTTGATCGGTGGGGTGGAATTAGGGTTAAGGCTAAGATTGAAAACCCTAGTTATGTTATTAGACAGTTTAAGTGGAGTTTTATTTATTGCCCGCCTTTTCTACATTTTTTTTTATTAGAAAATTTTCCCAGATAATTTTATTGAGCAAATATAGGTTATAGATGATTTTCTAGTATCGGATAGGTTTTGAGAAATTAAGAACGTATATCGGACGTGGGACCCACTAGTGCGAAAAGTTTGGAAAAATTCGGCCAACTAGGTTAAGTTTTGGATACTGGGTTTAAATTATTGGGTGTGAAGAGATATTTATAGGTATTAAGTGGATAGGTGGAGGAGAGAGGAAAAAAGTTAGGCAAGTCATTAAATGAGGGACAAGTGTCACCATTTGAGTGGTCCAACCTTAAGACCACTATTCATTGTCTTACCATTGACTAAATAAATCATAAAAATCACCAAAAATTCCCCATTTTTCCTCTAAGCTTGGCCGAACCACTTCCTCCAAGAAAAGAAAGAAAAGCTTCCAAGTTTCTTGCTCCAATCTTGTCCAATCTCACAAACTAACCATTTAATCTTGAATTCCTTCCATAAAACCTCTTAGTTTAGTGCTTGTGAGGTGTTGTGTGGAATTATTTGGGAAGCCAAGAAGACTTATAGCTCTCTCTCTTGTGTTTAAGGTAAGTTGTGAAGAACCACCCTCCTCCTTTAATTGATGCTTAAATCATGCTTAGTGGTAGTATAAGATGCAAGTTTATGGATTATTTCTTGATTTATGGTTGAAATGATGAACTTTTATTATTTTTGGGGATTTTTCTGTTTTAATATAAGTATGATTGTGTGGCTATCTATGCTGATTGGAAATGATGTTTAATGACTCTAGGAGGTGGAAAAAATGATTAATTGCAACCAATTTCTAGTTTGGAAGGAATTTCAGAAAATTAGGGTTTTGTGAAGAACATTCTGTCCGAAATTTTAGGTCCTAGTTAGAGGCCGAATTGGCCTTAGCCTAAAACATGAAAGTTGTAGGAAATGACATTTTAAAGATGCCTGCAAAATTTCAGGTCAATCGGAGTAGTGTAGAGTGAGATAAGTCGGAATTACTATTGCTGTTCTGGTTTTACCCGAATGTAGGAACTGCGATTGTAATTGGTTGTTTTGGTTGGAAATGCTTCGGAATTAGTTGTTGAGGCCTTCTGATGATTTATAGCCCTGTTTCTAAGCTTTCGGATGGCTTTAGAATTTCTGGATTTGGACTTGGGTAGCCTGTTTTATGATGTTTTTCCCAGAAGGCGGTTTGTTCACATGTTTTGCGATTCTGGTTTAGTCTCTTACATTTTTGACATAGTTACACTAAGATCTGGGCTGAGTGCCCTTCTACAACCTTTTAGCCCTTTCTCTTAGTTTCAAAATGGTATAAATTATGTCAGAATCCAAGTTTCGTAGCTCCTGTAATAACTAAAACAAGATCGACTGTCAGAACTGCCTCTGAATCGGGACAGTTCTGACGGGTATTTTGACACCCAAATTTTGTTCTGTTCCGAGTGGATTCGGGTCTTGGCTAAAACATCAAAGTGTTAGCCTTATGTCTCAGCTTTCTAATTCCTTTGGAATTTCCTGATTTGGACTTGTGAGCTGAGAGTTATGGTTCCGTAAACAGACCCTGGTTGTCATTCAAAATGCAAACTTCTGGTACCATTTTCCATGATTTCGACTTGTTTTGATTTGGATCTAGTTTAAGGCATCTTCATGAGAATTGTAGGCCTTCTTCATAGCTTCGAAACGGTGTCTCGTTCACCTTGATCCGATATTCCTAGCCTAACTTTTGATCAAAATGATTTGAGATGGCCGATTTGGTCGTTTCCGTTTGCCGTTCCGCGCGAGTGCGTGCACCGTTTTTGCCGTTTTACTTGTTTTGGGACAGTTAGTAGCCGTTTGTGATATAAAGTGATAAAATCTTCTATTTCAGACAGTGGTGAGCTAGGCGGAGCCGGTGGGGCCCACTACTAGCAAACACGCACGAAGCGATTTTTCTCTTGTACTACTTTTGATCTTTTGAGTAAGTATTCAGGCCGCTCTTATGTGTTCGTTACTTATGTGTTTCGATTTGTATGAAGAGGGTACCTAGGCGAGGGTGTACTTTATCGCACTCGACCTAAACCCTAATTTGTGCTCATAATTGTCCATGATATATGTATATGAATCATTTTGGAACTAAACCCCTTGAGCTTGTGGCTCGGGGTGACTTTCGCATAAATTTTGTGAAGTTTGTGAGTTTGGGGCTGATCTCAATACCTCGAGGGACTATTCGAGCCGGTTAGGGCTTGGTCGAAGTCAGTCCAAGTTGGATTGAGGTCACCAAGTTTGTGAATCCGGTTCACCGAGTTGTGAACCAAGTTTGTGACCGAGCTTGTGACTCAAGCTCAAGTTTGTGATTTCGTTCACCCGGGCAAGTTTGTGAGGTGATTGGCTAGTGAGGGTGATAAGGTGTCCGGTGGGGATATAAGTGAAGTTCTACGGACCTTGTTTATGGTCGACGGAGTGTCGACAGGAGATCACGCATGGCAAATGACTTGGCTTTGGAGCCATCTGTATCCTTATCATGTGATGTTATTTTTTTTTCTGCTTTTGCTTTACTCCTACTGTGTAAATGTGGTTACGTGAAATTTATGCTTTTGCCCCTGTTTACTTACTAAGCTTCCAGCTTACCCCGTTTCCTTTGTTTTCCTTAGCAGGGGACGACGCGGGGAACTTTGGGACTCTGCCGCTAGTAGAGTTAGGTCTAGTTTGTAATAGTTGGACAGTTAGGATGTTTGTTTTTGTTTTGGTGGTTTGTATAAGAACCCTTCTTAGGGTCTATCTTCTGCTGGTTGTGGTTGTAGTATATTAGAGTGGTTTGACTCGATACTTTTGAAGCTGTAAATAGAACTTTTGGTGGTTGTATATATAAAGTGCTCTTTCAATTTGTCTAGTTTTATTGCTTTAAGTTTTGAGTCCTGGCGCGAGCTAGGCAGGCGGCCCGCCGATACCCTTGAGTTCGCCCTTGGGAGAAGTGGGGTCGTCACAAACTTGAGATTGGGTTTCGGTTTGTCAAAGCTTCAAAGCATAAGAAAATATTTGCAGAAAGCTTTCTACGTGGGTTGCATGCTTTTGCATGAAAAATGTCCAAGGAAATTGCACTTTGGCCTCTCTAGGTTTCCTTTTATCTTACTGTGGCCCAATCATGTTCTATTTTCTTGCAATTGGGTTCTAAAGTAATTGCAATTTCAACCATACTTGGCCCTTTCTTTGCTCTTGGACCCTTTAAGTTCCCAAAATGTGTTAATTAGGTTTGAGTGATTTGGTTAATATTTGCAATTGAGTCCTTGGTAGTTTTTCTATGTTAAAATTTGATCGATAATTTTACTTTCTTGGAAAATTATGCATTATGTGATTTCATTTCAGTCACAATTAAGGAAGAATTTGGTAGTTTGCTAGTACCCCTTTTGAAGTTTCTAAGGTGTTCTGAGTTTCCTTTTTGCCTTTTATTCTATTTATCTTTAAAGTGGTGCATTAATCCCTTACTTTGATGGTTTTAGCCCAAGTTATCTCTTTCTTTGGTGACTGTAGCCCAAGTTAAGTCTTGTTCACCTTACTAACATCACAAACAGGGAGGTATAACTTCTTTTATCCTTTTTTGTCTCTCCTCTATGTGATCCAACGTGCTAAGTGAGAATTGCATGTCTACTTTGCTTTCCTTGCCTTTCCTTAATTCCTTTCATTTATTTCATTTACTTTTGCTTTTATTAAGTTATTCTTTTATGGGGTATGTGTACACCTCTTGACTTGTAATAGATAGGGTTTGAAGAGCATTTTTATTCACTTTTCCCCTTCCCCATTTGTTTTAGTTAGCCAATGTAATAGGTTCATTAGCTTGGTTGTTTGCTTTTGTTGCTACGTGTTAATTTGCTTTATTAGACTCTTTCATTTAGTCGAGCATGTTAAGTGTTATGTGCTACGTGTTTATAGGTGATTGGCATGTCTACTTGCTTTCTATAGTCATAGATGAATGTGATGGATGAATGTGTCACCGTGGCTAGTCCAACGCTGGCCATGGTCTTTCCCCTCGAGCTCTCGCAAGTCCAATGCTTGTGAGAGAATTTTAGAAAAGAGCTAGTCCAATGTTAGACCCAATAGGTTGTCCCCTTTCGTTAGTACATACTTGCATGTCTCACTACATTTCATGCATTTTTCTTAGTTTTCTAGCATTTGGCATGCCCCTCCAACCCTTTCCCTTTCATCTTAGGTTTTTTGCATCTCCATGCTAGTTATAGGGTACATCACCTTGAGAGTTACCCCTTTAATATGAGATATAGACGAGTGTGGCTTTTTCTAAGCCTTAGCACGTTTGTATTTCCTCTATCAAAGGGAAAATTAAAATCACAAAGTTAGGAGTCATTCCCGTACCCGACTTGATGCATTCCTCTAGGTTCATACACTTTCCTTTGTTATCCCTTCCTCACCTTCTTCATCCACATTCTCTCACTACTTATATTTTTTTCTCAATCCACTTGCCATGTTCACACATTTCTCTTCTATAACTTATTTATTTTCTACCTCACAAATTGCACCCAGTTACATTTATATGCATTTACTACTATTATACCATATTTTCATCCACTTGCACACAAACACCTTTATTTTCTCAATTGGCACATATGCACTTTTCTTACATTTGCACACATGCACTTTTCTTACGTTTGCACACTTGCACTTACATTTGTATTTTTACTTTTATTTTATTCTGCATTCTTCTTACATTTTCACACCTGCACTCATATTTTGGTCTTCATTTGCATTACCCCTGACCTCTATGAGAGCTTTCCTTATTGGCCATCACAACTCATGTGGTTGGGACCAAAAAGCCTCATAAGAGACATTTTAGATTTAGGATTGCATTTTTTTCGCATCCATTAGTCATATCCAACATGCAACACATACTTTGGGTAGAAGAATTAGGAAAAGAAGGGCTAAGTCACGCAACTAGCTTTGGCTAGGGTAAGGGAGTGCCTTAGGCTTTGCCTTTGCCTTCTCCTTTATCAAATGTGACCCCCGATCCCTTTCTTTGGTTACGTAGACCTAAAAATTCTTTAAAAAGGGTTTGTTTAATTTTTCTTTTTCAAAAGATCACTTTTGGGTGATTTGGTACACCATAACTCTATACCAAGTGGCGACTCCTTTTCTATCTAAAACCCTTTGTTTGGCCAAACCGTCGCATTTCACAATACCACGGCCTTTTATTTTCACTTTCACACAAGTTCACATACATATCCCCACACACTACTCTCACACTATCAAAAAGTGGGGCTCGACATTAACATAATCCTAAAATCAAGCCTTTCTAACACGCCCAGGCTAATTCAAACCTAGGCTGTGATACCACCTGTGACAGCCCCACCTTCCCCTAAGGCAAACGAAAGGGGTTAGTGGACTGCCTGCCCAACTCTCGCCAGGACTAACGGTGCAGTTTAGAGCGATCTAATACGTTCCGGAACATACAAACGCGCGTAAACAAGTTAAAATGTCCAAATAAAAAAAAATGAAACCGGAGTCGGCCATGAATAGTAATCGACACGTCAAAATCCAACCAAACATCAAGCAAATATTTACAAGTTGAAATTAAGCATATACAATCCAAAGTGGCATACAAAAGTTATTCAAAAGTGGATACATGTATGGTTTGCCAAATCAAAAGAGAAACAGACCCAAAAGTACATTTAGGGTTTCAATCAAAGAGCTATATAAAAGATATGTCCATCTAGCTCAATTCGGCAACCAACTATCAAATCCAGTCCAAAAGTATTTATTTTCCTGTAAGGAAAACAAAAGGAATAGAGTGAGCTTACGCCCAGTGAGATAATACCACTCAAGCAGCAAAGTTCACATAAGCATAAAGCTTTTCATTCCAATTCATCAAAAGTAAGCAAAGGCACGCATCAATAGTGGTGATAAAAGGATACGGGCGGCTCTCAAGAGCCCTTTTCCTCGTTTGCATTCTTGATCGAACCTCATTGACCCCCCGTCAATGTTTAAGAGTAACCAACCGTAGGTTCCACTTTACTTTCATTCCTTCCACCCAACATACCCCTACTGGGCCCGAACTCCAATCAGTGGCCCGAACTCCAATTAGTAGCAATTTGGTAATACTCGAGTATACCGGAATCAAGAGTCTTACTACTACAAGATTTCATATAACAGTCCCCATGGCTCGTCGACCTTCACGACCAAGCCCTCGCTGGCTCGATTCAATCGACTACCAATGGGGTTGAGCTCAGTAGTATCAGTAAGGGTCGTTGGATACTCGTCCAAGCGACACCCAATTCATGAATTAAATTCAGTATTTCATGTATCATTCAATCATTACAGTGAAACAGTAGACAGTCATATGAGATACCAAATGGGTGAGGGCGATCAAGTACACCCTCACTTAATCAATTTCAACGGAGCAGATAAGCCTTCAAGGCATCAAGTTCACATATACCAAAGCCACATTGTAAACAACAAGTGAGTAGTACACTCACCAAGCAAGCAAATGATATTTCATAAACCACCGCCCAAAGAGCGTCTTGGACCACCGTCACGTCCTAAAACATTCAAATAAGCACAATAAGACTCGATTATCGGTCATAAACCAATTCCAAATACCACCAAATAGGGTTCCATAAGAATGTATAAGCACTAGAGTAAACCAGAAAAATCCGGAAATGGAATTAAGCTTTAACCCAAAAAAACAGTTTTTGACATCATTTTATGGTTTTAGCACCATTGGCACTACGATTATCGGATAGAGGTGTAAGATACACCATTTCGAAGCTAAGAGATAGGGATACAAAGTTGTAGAAGGCTACTCTGTCTAGTTTCGAGTGTAACAAGGTCAAAAAATGTAATATACTACACCAGAACCACAAAAACAGGTTCACAAACCACATTCCGGTTCAAACATCATAAGTCAGGCTACCTAAATCCAAATCGGGTGATTCCAAAGCCATCCGAAAGCTAAGATACAAGGATACAATTCATCAGAAGATATCAACAACCAAATCAGAAGCATTCCCAGTCAAATTAACCAATCTCAGAGGCAATTATCAAATTCGGTAGAAACAGGGCAGCAGGGGTAATTCAGTCTTTTCACAAGCTACGTTGCTCCGATTGACCTGAAATTTTGTAGACATCTCTAAAATATCATTCCCTACAACTTTCATATTTTAACCCAAGGCCAATTCACCCTCTAACTATGAGGTACAGTGCCGGGCAGAGTGTAAGACAATGAAACCCTATCTTCCAAAATTTCTTTCCAAAGCAGAAATTTCTTGTAATTAACCACCATTTACACCTCCTAGCTTCATTCTAGATCATTTCCCCTCTTCATACAAAGCCACAACATATGAATCATATTAAATCAGAAAAATCATGATTAAATAAAAAATGTCATCAATCTCAACCAAAATCATGAAATAACACCAAAGATCATTACTTTAACTCACATAGGTCACTACTTAAGCATTATTGGAAAGACAAGAGTAGTCCCTTAGTCACTCACCTTATAAGACAAGAAAGGAAGCAATTCAACACCTTAGCCTTTCAAACAACTTCACCAATCACCTCACAATCACTAAGTGGAGAGGTTTTATGGAGCAATTTGAAATTTAACCGGTTGGAATGAAAGATTGAGCAAGATTGAAGGTAAGAAAATGGAGTAGTTTTTCTTCTTTTTGCTTGAGAAAGGGCCGGCTTCAAGAGCTTGGAAATGAAGCTAATTTTTGGTTTATTTGGTTATTTGGTCAAATGGTAAAAAAGGTGAATAGTAGTCATAACTCAAGACTTAATCATATGGTGACACTTGTCACCCTATTTAATGCATCTCTATCTTTTTGTTTCTCTCACACCAATCCACTTGATAACCTCTAATTATCTCTTAACACCCGGTAAATTAAATCCAGTATCCGAAACTTGACCTAGTTGGCCGAATTTTTCCGAACTTTCCGCACTAGCGGGTCCTACGTCCGATATACGCTCTTAATTTCTCAAAACCTAACCGATACTAGAAAAATCATCTAAAAACTATATTTACTCATAAAAATTATCGGGAAAATTTTCCTAATAAAGAAAATACAGAAAACATGCCATTAACGAGAAAAATCCTAGAAAATGGGAAAAATTACGGGTTCTCACATTGTTACAAAATCTTACCTCTTTTCCATAGAATTCAATAGTTGCAGCCTGCACTATTCTGCTTCGGTTCCTCAAGTTTTCCTTTCACCAGCTTTTGTGTTGCTTTCAAAGTTCATTTTTTCTTGCTTTTAATACTTCAAACATTACATGCATGGTCAGATTAAGGTTACCGACAGTGCACCAAACAAGTCTAACCAATTCTTCAAAACTTTTGGCTAGAAACCAAAATTCTTTCCAAATTTACCCCATCAGCAATCATCCTTCATTGTATCAAGAATTCCAGCCAGCTGTCTTCCTTTGGTTCATCTTTGATCACCGCCCAATTATTTTGGCAATTATTTGATCACCGCCCAGGCTTTGTTTAGCCTTACTTCCACTCAATTCCAGATTCTCCCATTGTTTGTTTTTCCCCTCGGTTCCTATTGTCAAAATTGCTAATAACTTATCTTGCTTGGCCTGCATGGTTATTCATTTAGGTTCCGAGGGTAATTTCATCTTTTAACCTTGTTTGTATTTCCCTGGAAAAATTTGCTTACATTACTCTAGTAAATTTTCATACATTCGTTTTTAATGAAATTAACTGGACATGTTCTTAATCAATTATATAATAAATTCGATGGTCACAATTTACAATATACCTATAATATGTTTATTTGATTCCTAAAATTTTATACACCATTCTATTATTTAGTTTATTATTTTTTAAATTTTAAATTTTATAGGAATTCAATTATGCATTTAATTTAACCATTTATTTGTTATATATAATATTTCTAATAACAAGTTAAATATAATGAAATAAATTCGAAGTATGCACATAATTTTCCGAGTCCTCACAGTTTCTCTTACACCACTAATACTCATTTTTTACTAGTCCGAGGTTAATTCTCGAAATCCCCAATTAGTCGCAGTGGTGTGATTTTTTTGAAATTTTTGACGCATAAACGATAAAAATATGATTTAAGTAAAATTTATGCTAAAATGATAAAATTAAATAATATGCCAATGCAAATAATTTTAAAATAGGTGAAATTAAGAATAAAAGTATGAGTCCTCACAGATTTTATGATGGGAGGAATTAACCAAGTGCTGTATTCATACTTTGAACAACTTAATCAAGTGTCAACTGGTGGTAATAAAGGAAAAATTCATTCCAGTCCCTCGTTGATTGAAGAGCCACATATAAATGAGTTGCAGCCGAGCCATGAACATGATCTAGACAAAGAAAATCAACACTCAAGTGCAATGAGTGAACAATGGGCCGAGAAGAATGGAGTGGGAAAAGGCAAGAATAATTTGGCTTAGTGATGAGTAAAGAGGAAGAGTTGGCCATGTTTGGCAAAAGTTGAAATGGTGAACGTTGTGTTTTCTAACCGGCTAACATGTGTTTTATTTAGTATCTCCTCTTTTGTGCAGATTAAACAAAGTCAAGTAGGGTTGGTTATGGCATGTTCCATTCCGAAGTCACTTGGACACTTTGCGAGTTTCCATGGAGTTTGTCTTCTAGGTGCTAAATCTCTTTGGTATCAATTCATAGAACAATGTCAATTCAAACCTATCCACACCATTGGAGGATTGATTTGAGCTCATCTTAAAAGGGGAATTCCAAATTTTACTTTTTGTTCTTTACCTATGGTTCATTCATCATTTTTGCCTTATTTTGAGCATGTTACTAGTCCTAATTCTTGTCATTCTTATGTAGATTGTGATAAGAAGTGTAGAGAACCAGCACTAGATTCTCAAGTTGAATCATTGGTGGAAGGAATATTGAAGTGTCGAAGGGAGTTTTCACATTTAAATCTTGTTCTACACCTTCTTACCATTTAGCTGATGATGTCCCATTGCTTCTTTATCCAATTTCTGGTTCGAAATAAGCTGAAACTTATTTCGTTTTTGTGGGTAGTAAAGCTGTCCAAAATTTTCCAGCTTTGACTAAAGAGTTGCAACCTAATTTCGTGCTTGTTCCAGCTGCATGTTGTGATCTTTCATGCATATTCACACATCCAAAAGCTGGTCACCACGAGCTCATTTTATCAACTCCAACTTGCGCAAATTCATGTGATTCGTATGGAGTGAGCTTCACTTCATTGCTGCCACTTATGTTGGGTGATGCACACAAGTGTGTCAATCAAGATCCGAATGTTGTTCTTACCTCGATGGTTCATGCTTCTACGAATGTGCAACATGATTGGTTCATTGTTCTATCTCCAAATGGGCAAGTTGTGTCAAATCAGCAACAACTAGGGTCGAATTATACTACCTTGCACAACCAGATTCGGGATTTTTCTAGCTTCAATGAGCATCATTATGCAGATCCTTATCTTGTGCATGTGAATGGTAAGCTGTTGCATAGTTTTATACCTATGACTACTAACTATGTGATTTATTGTGTAGGTGACAATATGACAATCCATGCCCGAAGGCTGATTAGAGAGTTTTGGATTGCAACCTGGAATTTTCACAAGCCTTACACAAGCTTTTTCCTACCCTGGTGCATGTCTTTGTTTGAGAGCCTTATGAAGCTGACCAAACAACATTTAACTTGGCTCGTGACCCGTCATTTATTTCCAACGTCACTGTCCTCTAAATGTACCGTTGATTTGTGGACAAGTAGCTTTCAAGAGGAGGGGAATGATGCAAACATGAAGAACCAGTGCCCTTCCAAAAGAGTTGGAGAATGATGCAAACATGAAGAACCAGTGCCCTTCCAAAAGAGTTGCAATCTGTCCAATTCGCATTGGTCACGATCCTCTAGCTTATTGAGTCAAATGAAGAGTAGTTTCATTAGTAATTTTCATAGCTATTGAAGTCGTTTGTTTAGGGTTGTTAAGCAATGGTTTATTTGTCATTTATCTTGCTATTTTAGTTGTTAATTATATCTTAATTTCGGCCAGCATTATCCTTGTTTTAGCAGAGTTCTAGTCATTAGTTTTAGGGTTTAGTTGAATCCAAATAACTTTGAGGTTTTGAGTCCATGTAAGGCTATAAATAGCCAAGTTTTTCCCAATGTTTTTAGTTAATGAGAATTTTAAAGAAATTATGTGAGTTTATTCACTTTCTCTCTCCAAGAGAGCCTTTCTTGAATACTTGAGATTCTTGAGAGTATTCAATTGAACTTATCAATCAAGTATCCACCTTGATTGTGGCGTTCCTCTACCTTACAAATTTGGTTCGTTATGGGTTGAGGCAATATCAATATTGTTCGTGACTTCTAGGGTTAATTAGGGTCAAGTTATCTACTGCCAAACCTTAGGTATTAGTCATCTAGATCCGGCGCATGCGAATACGGGTTTCATCTTCAATGGGGTTGTATCACTTTAAGGCTAAAAGACAGCAGGGTATACCGCTGCCTTGCCTACCAGAAATTTCAGCAATGAAACAAGCATAATCATGAGGTTTTCACCTTCCAAAATTCATAGTTTTCACCCAAGTTCAATACACAAAAGTCTTAACTAGTGTTTGGATCAAGATTTGGCCTCTTAAAACATAAAATTCAAAGACTACTTGAAAGTGCCAATCGAATAATATCCAAGTGCAATCTAGGCTATAATTGATACGGATACGGGTGTGCAATAAATAACTTCAGCCTTGGGTCAAGGATCCTTTGATCAACATTGGTGGTCCGATGACAAGATCAAGATCCAAGAAGGTGAAGGAAGCTTTACGAGCCTTGATCATTCACCATACAAGCAAGGAGTAAGCTAAGTTTGAAGATTTGATGGACCATGAAGTTACCTTGTTCACTTGTACGTTTGAAGTGAAAGAATGATCTCATACATGTTAGCTTAGTTGGTAGTTGTTTTAAGACTGCCTAGTTTAGTAGTTGTTAGTCGTTGAGTATTTTATTACTTATTGGGCCTTATCGGGAAGCCTTAAAGAGCTGGCTCTTTATGCGGACCGAAATTCTATTCCAGGTTTATTTGGGCCGGAATGTACCCTAGTTTTAGCCTATAAAAGGCACCTATTGTATGAGTGAGAGATAGAATATTTTACAACCAGAAATCGTGAGGAATTTTCCTTTCAAGTTCTTAATCGAACTTACTCAAGAATTCAAGAGTAAGTTCGATTAAGAACTTGAAAGGAAAATTCCTCACGATTTCTGGTTGTAAAATATTCTATCTCTCACTCATACAATAGGTGCCTTTTATAGGCTAAAACTAGGGCAAATTCCAGCCCAAATAAACCTGGAACTGATAAGGCAACCCTAGGGGAAGACCTTCCTAGAACCTCCCAACCTTGTAATTATCAGAGTTGGACCTTTTCTCCCAATGGAAATTGAACTCGATTGTTCTCATGAACTCAAGACCTCTGACACACAAAGGCAATCAGCAACCTTAAGCAAATAAAGATGGATGAAGAGACACCACGATTAGGGAACAAACTAATCGATAAAGTCAGATTTGAATCCTAAGCAAAGAACTCAAGAATTCAAGAGTAAGTTCGATTAAGAACTTGAAAGGAAAATTCCTCACGATTTCTGGTTGTAAAATATTCTATCTCTCACTCATACAATAGGTGCCTTTTATAGGCTAAAACTAGGGCAAATTCCGGCCCAAATAAACCTGGAATAGAATTTCGGTCCGCATAAAGAGCCAGCTCTTTAAGGCTTCCCGATAAGGCCCAATAAGTAATAAAATACTCAACGACTAACAACTACTAAACTAGGCAGTCTTAAAACAACTACCAACTAAGCTAACAAGTATGAGATCATTCTTTCACTTCAAACGTACAAGTGAACAAGGTAACTTTATGGTCCATCAAATCTTCAAACTTAGCTTACTCCTTGCTTGTATGGTGAATGATCAAGGCTCGTAAAGCTTCCTTCACCTTCTTGGATCTTGATCTTGTCATCGGACCACCAATGTTGATCAAAGGATCCTTGACCCAAGGCTGAAGTTATTTATTGCACACCCGTATCCGTATCATTCCCTCTTTCCTCGAAAAGATTCGTCCTCGAATCTTCAAAGTCTCCTCTTGAAAGTGATTTGTCCACAAATCGATGGTGCGCTTAAAGGACAGCAATGTTGGAAATAGATGAATGACTACGAGCCATGTTGCATGTCGTTTGGTCAGCTTCGGGAAGCTCTCAAACAATGACATGCGCCAAGGTAGGAAAGAGCTTGTGTAAGGCGTGTGAAAATCCCAAGTGGCAATCCAAAACTCTCTAATTAGCCTTTGGTCATGAATCTTCACATTGACACCTTGATTGTGCAAAGGTGTAAAATCCAACACTAGTTGATATTGACTTGAATCATCTTGCATGGATAAATTGAAAGCAACTTGTTGCACGGATGAGGCACTAAACAACTCGTGGAGGACAGCTTTGGGATCTTGCGTGACACACAATTTCTCATCTTCCAACATATAAGGTAGCAAACAATTGAATTCCACTTCATGAGGGTTACTCGAACTAGCACAAGTTAAAGTTGACAAATTGAGCACTTGGCCACCAGCTTTTGGCCGAGTGAATAAGCATGAAAGATCACTACCTTTAGTTGGAATAAGCACGAAATCAGGTTGTAAGTCTTTAATCAAAACTGAAAAATTTTGGACAGCTTTACAACCTACAAAAACAAAATAACCTTCAACCTGAAACAAATTAGAAATTGGATAAAGAAGTAATGGTACTTCATCAACTAAATGGTAAGAAGGTATAGAACAAGTTTTAAGTGTGAATACTCCCTTTGCCACTTCATTATTCCTTCCACCAATTGATTCAACTTGAGAAGGCATTGCTAGCCTTTTACACTTTCCTTCAAAATCTGCATCAGAAATACAAGTGTTAGGATGGAAATTATACTCAAAAGAAGGTAAAGATGATGAATGAACCATAGGTAGTAAATAAGAGTCAAAGTTTGGAATTCTCCCTTCATGGTTGGTTTGAATTGATTCCCCTTTGGTATGGACAAATTTGAATTGAAATTGTTCCATGAGGTGATCCCAAATAGATTTAATTCCTAAAAGACAAACTCCATGGAAACTAGCGAATTGTACAAGTGACTTTGGAATGGAGCATGGCATGACTAACTTCACTTGACTTTGCTTAATCTGCACAAATGAAGAAACACTAAATAAAGCAAAGGTAAGTTCGTTAGAAAAACAATAAGCCCTCACATTTTTGCTCAAAATCAGCTCACTTTCTCTTTTTTCTTCCTTTTTACCACTCATCTCATCAGATTTTTCCATCTCTTTATCTAGCTTAACGCTCTCAATTGTTTTCTCATTATCAACCTCCTCAACAAATGGTTCAATAGGATGAGATACTCCTTTGTTGGGAATAGGGTCACTTTGATAGCATCCATTTGACTCCATTTGTTTTTGGTGTAGAAGACGTTGATATGTCTCCCAAAATGACTCCGCATGAGGTGGTTCAACTCTAGGTTTAGTCCTAGAAAATGTTGAATGAACCTTCTTGTCATCTCTTGTATAAACCGGCTTTAAAGAGGTAGATTGCATGGAACCCCTCCTCTTGAGAGATTCGTTCTCTCGTTGGAGCCGATCGTACAAGTCCGTAGTATAATGGGAGGGTACAAATCGTTTTCTCATCACTTGCTTCATTTCAGTCCAAGTGTCAATCGGTTGTTCCCTATTTCTCCTCCTTGTGGCACATACTTGCTCCCACCAAATAAATGCATACTCTTGAAATTCAATAGCTGCAAGTTTCATCTTTTTCTCTTCAGAGTAGTTGTGGACTTCAAACACTTGCTCAACTCGTCTAACCCAATCCAAGTAAGCTTCAGGGTCATTTTTCCCATGAAAGGTAGGCATCTTAGTCTTGATGGAACCAAGATTGTCATTGGTTCCCCTAGGTCGGTCTCGGCCTTCCCTCACTTCCCTGTGGCTTTTCCTTGATCGGAATGAGGTGTTAGAATGATACCTCTCATCATCCGCATCATGCTCAACACTCTGAGCACTTGAAGCCCTATTATGTGTATTTCCGGTACCTCGCATCTCAATGGCAGCCAACCTGTCGGATAATTGTGTCATCACAAATTCTTGTCTCTCCGCTTGTTTTAGAAGATCTTGGAGTACCAATTTGAGTGACACGTCGGTTTCAGACGGCTCAGGCATGTTCCCCTCTTGAGACATATTGTCAAACCTGCAAAACAAGTGTATCCTAGTCTACCTTGCAAAGCACTCGTGTATCACTCAAGGAAACTGTGAGAACCCGTAGAAACCCTAATCTTTTCCTAGGGTTTTAGTTTCCTTAATTGCATGTTTTCTGTATTTTCTGACTTAGAAATATTTTCTTGGTGGATTTTATGAGCAATTATAGTTTTTAGATGATTTTTCTAGCATTAGTGAGTTCTTAAAAAATTAAGCATATATATTGGACGTGGGACCCACTAGTGCGAAAAGTTCGGAAAAATTCGGCCAATTAGGTTAAATTCCGGATACTGTGTAAAATTTATCGGGTGTTAATAGACAAGTAGAGTGTGTGAAATGATTGATGTGAGAGAAGAAAGAAATGATAGGAATGCATTTAATGAGGTGACAAGTGTCACATTCTCATTGGTTGGACTTTAAGAATTACTATTCACTTTCTTGACTTTTTTTGACCAAAGGATTAAATATCAAAAAAATGCACAAAAATCACCATTTTCTTCTCTTGGTGGCCGGATCTCCCTAGCTTAAGAAGGAAGTGCATTTCTTCAACTTTCAAGCTCCATTTGCTTCAATCTCCCACAAACAAAAGCCTAGAGTAGATTCTACTCCATAAAAACCTTTCTTCTAGTGCTAGTAAGTGTTGTAGTGAAGTTTGTTTGAACCTCTAAGGTGGCCAACCTCTCTACATCTCTTGTTCTTAGGTAAGTGATGTTTTACTACTTCCTTATATCTAATGATGCTTATTTTATGCCTAATGGTGGCTATTGTGCTAGAAATTGTGGATTATTTCTTGGTTTGAAGTGATTTGGTTGAGTTTTTTTATTTTTTGAGGAATTTTCTGGTTTCATATGATCTTGATGGTGTGGTTGTTTTTGATGGTTGGTAATAAGGGGCTTTGGCTCTAGTAGGTGCATATGATAGGAAAATGCAATCAATTTTGAATTTGGAAGAATTTCTGGAAAATTAGGGTTCTTGGTTGAACATTCTGTCCGAAATTTTAGGTCATAGATAGAGGCCGAATTGGACTTTGTTCAAAACATGAAAGTTGTAGGTACTGATGAGTTTGAAGTTCCTGCAAAATTTCAGGGCATTTGGAGTAGTGTAGAGTGAGTTATGCCGTTTTTACTGTTGCTGTTCTGGGTGAACAGAATGTGCGAACTGCGATAGTAATTGTCTATTTTGACTGGAATTGGTTTGGATTTTGAAGTTGGTGTCTTCTGATGAAATGTAACTGGATGTCTTAGCTAACTTATGCCTTTGGAATTTCGGCATTTGGACTTGTATGGACTGAGATATACCGATTACAGTTTTCTGTGTTTTGCAAACCTGTTTTGGGAATTCTGGGTTAGTATTTGGCATATTTGACCTAGTTGTGTTAGGAACTGGATTGAGTGGCCTTCTACATTATTGTAGCTCTGTTTCATAGCTTCGAAACGGTGCATCTTGCACCCCCATCCGATAACCGTAGAGAATTTTACACCATTACCGCATAATAAGGGCAAAACAGTTTTCTATTTGGGGCCAAGACTAAGGCCATTTTCTAATTTCTGGTTTGCTATTATGCTCATTTATGCATATGAAACCCTATTGGGGTTGTGTTTAGCATTGCTATATGACTCGTTATCGAGTCTCTTTTAGGGCTTGCTTTCATTTCGGTTGTTTCCTAGCTAACTTTTGTACTTGTACTGCTTTGAGCCTAGTGAACGGCTTTTGGGAAATAAGGTGACTCTTGTGTGAAATGTTGGGACTGATTTGAGGATATAGTGAAGCCTTAATGGCTGGGAAAAGTAAGAAATTTAGGGGAAGTGCTGCCCGATTTTCTAGGCCGTTTGGTTCCTTTAAGTTGGATTTGCCTTTTGGTAGAATGAAAGGCTTTTGGGTTGTTTGCGCCTAGGTCTTCATGCTACCTTTTCGTTTCCAAGAAAATCATGTTTTGCACCCTTGCATTAGTAATTATTTGGCGAGGCATACGACTAGTAGTCGAGCCTCACATGTGCATTCTGTTTACTCGATTCTGGAAGTAAAACCTTCAATTGGTTTATTTTGATTATTTTAGGGTTTCTTGGCGATTAAGGCCAATCTGAAGTGAAAACTTTTGAAGTTGAGCCGGTGAGTGTACCACTCCCCTCCATTGCTGTTTAACTTGATTTCTGCTCTGCAATCTGTTTATTTGTTCGAGACGGGGGTGTACTTTATCACACTCGTTCTCTAGTCTGTTCATATGCCAATTTACTATGCAAAATTTGAATCTGTTATCTGTGTCTGCATCTGTTCGGATTTCTATGACCTATGAGCTCAATTCTGTGGCTAAGTTATTCGAGTCGGGCCGGCAAGGGCCTGGACGATTAGATAACGAACCACGGTAGTCTGTTCGGGGATTTTTGGGTATTGAGACCCTTGATTCCGGTATACTCGAGTATTACTATTTCTGTTCGGTTACGGTGAGCGGGCCCGGTAAAGGGGTGTTTGGTGGACGGAATTCGGTGTAAAGAGGGGTCTACGGACGTTTTGGTTCTATATACGTTGACGGAGAGTCAACCAATTTGGATCAAGTACTGCGCTGGAAATTTGGCTCCTGAGAGCCACCCGTATCCTTTTGATTTGAATCATTGGTTCCTTTGCTTTACATCTGGCATGTGTATCTGATTTGAAAATGTGAAATGCCATGATTTTTTTTCTGCTATCTGTTTGGTACCTCATTGAGCGCAAGCTCACCCCGTTCTGTCCCTTTTGTTTTCCTTACAGGAAAATAAATACTTTTGGACTGGACTTGATAATCGGTTGCCGATTTGAGCTAGTTGAACATATCTTTTGTATAGCTCATGTATTAAAACCCTAAGTGTACTTTTGGGGCGTTTCTCTTTTGATTTGGCAAACCGTGTATATGTATTATCTTTTGAAAGCTTTTGTATGTCATTTTGATTTGTAAACGCTAAAGTTCAGATGTAAATGTTTGTTAGCTATTTCGGTTGGGTTCTGACGGGTCGGTTACTATTCATGGCCGGCTCCGGATTTCTTTTCATTTTATCTTGGGTTGTTTTACTATTTTGATTTGTTTACGCGAGTTTGTAAGTTCCGGATTGAAGCGGATAGCTCTAATCTGATCCGTAGTCCTGGCGAGAGCTGGGCAGGCAGTCCGCTAACTCCTTTGGTTCGCCTTAGGGGAAAGTGGGGCTGTCACAGAAACACACTCACTCTCAATTTTCTTTCTCAAAGTTCTTAAAACAACTCAAACTCTAAAAAATTTCAGAATTAATTACCCTATAAGCAAGTAATAAGACACAAAACAGAATTTTGTAAATCCTAGAAACACTACCCGAAGCTAGAACCTCTTTTTTTTTTGAGCGGCTGTTTTGCTGAGTTTCTGGTCAGTATTTTGTAAGGTAAGTGGTGCTTTTGGGATGTTCAAATAACGGACGAACCAGTCCTCAAATTTCAGGGAAATCGGCTCGCAAAGACTAGCTCAACCGATTTTAGAAACCCAAGAATTGAAAGGCGGTGTGGCTAAGGTGTTGGTGGCGGTTTAGGTGTGGTTTTGGAAACTGATTTTGGGGTGCTTGGGGTCTAGTTAGGCAGTTTGGGGTCGTTGAAATTCAATTAAGATTGGAAACTCAAGAATTAGAAACCAATCAAGATTTGGAGACTCAAGTTTTTTTTTTTTTTTTTTTGGGAACCAATCAAGATTTTGGAGACTAATCAAGAATTGGAGACCAATCAAGAATTGGAAACTCAAGATTTGGGAAACTTGATTTCCTTTGTGTGAGAGCCAATTCCTTCTCTTCTTCCTTTTTTTTTTGTTCTCTTTTTTTTTTTTTTTTTTTTGCTTCGGCTCTTCAAGGAACACAAATTCAGGTCACACCAACAAGTTCAAGAAAAACGGATGAAAGGTTATGCAAATTTCAAGAAGGCCCTAGTTCTTGATTTATTGTTCAAGAACTTTCGAAACAAGACTTGGTGGTTCAAGAACTTCAAGAATTTTGTTTAAGGAACTCAAGAACTTCCCCAAATTATGTTGTGGTGTCTAGGGTTTGCAAGAACAACAACCAATACTCAAGAAATAGGCAAAACAGAATTTCAGCAATACTCAAAAGAAAATTCCAGCAATACTCTAGCAACTTGGACACTAAAAACAATATAAGGTACGTGACTCTTTTTTTTTTTTTTTGTCTTTAAACCCTAACAACCCGAACAAAAGTATAACAGACTCAAGAACAAAAGTTGAACAGAAAACACAAAAAGACAATACCCAATCAGTTTTTTTTTTCGGATGAACAGTAACGTGAACAGTACGCTACAGTAAACGATGAACAGTATTTCGGAACAGTAACGATGAACAGTAATCGCTACAGTTTTTTTTTGACAAAAGACACAAACTAATAAGATATGAACAACTTCAATTGAAAGAGAATTAACCTGATGCTCTGATACCAACTGATAAGGCAACCCTAGGGGAAGACCCTCCTAGAACCTCCCAACCTTGTAATTATCATAGTTGGACCTTTTCTCCCAATGGAAATTGAACTCGATTGTTCTCATGAACTCAAGACCTCTGACACACAAAGGCAATCAGCAACCTTAAGCAAATAAAGATGGATGCAGAGACACCACGATTAGGGAACAAACTAATCGATAAAGTCAGATTTGAATCCTAAGCAAAGAACTCAAGAATTCAAGAGTAAGTTCGATTAAGAACTTGAAAGGAAAATTCCTCACGATTTCTGGTTGTAAAATATTCTATCTCTCACTCATACAATAGGTGCCTTTTATAGGCTAAAACTAGGGCAAATTCCGGCCCAAACAAACCTGGAATAGAATTTCGGTCCGCATAAAGAGCCAGCTCTTTAAGGCTTCCCGATAAGGCCCAATAAGTAATAAAATACTCAACGACTAACAACTACTAAACTAGGCAGTCTTAAAACAACTACCAACTAAGCTAACAAGTATGAGATCATTCTTTCACTTCAAACGTACAAGTGAACAAGGTAACTTCATGGTCCATCAAATCTTCAAACTTAGCTTACTCCTTGCTTGTATGGTGAATGATCAAGGCTCGTAAAGCTTCCTTCACCTTCTTGGATCTTGATCTTGTCATCGGACCACCAATGTTGATCAAAGGATCCTTGACCCAAGGCTGAAGTTATTTATTGCACACCCGTATCCGTATCAATAATTCAAGTAAGTTATTAATATGAAAAGAAAACTGTGACAGCCCCACCTTCCCCTAAGGCGAACCAAAGAGGTTAACGGACTGCCTGCCCAGTTCTCGCCAGGACTAACGGTGCAGTATAAAGCGATCTATCACGTTTTGAAACTTATAACGCGCGCAACAAGGCGAAAGGGCAAAATATCCCAAAAAAAAAACGAACGAACTCCAGAGTCGGCCATGAATAGTAACCGACCCGTCCGAAACCCAACCAAGCATCGAAATACATATACAACATAAAATTAACCATTTACAAGCCACAACGGCAAGCCAAAACCATTCACTAAGGAAGTACACATTCGATTTGCCGATCAAAAGGAAATGAACCCGTTATACATTAGGGTTTCACTTCAAGAGCAATACAAAAGACATTTACATGCTCAATTCGGCAATTGACTATCCAATCCATTCTCAAAAGTAATTATAACCCTGTAAGGAAAACAAATAACACGGAATGAGCTAAAGCCCAGTGGTATACCACCCAATAAGCAATCAAAGTCATATAAGAATGAACTTTCATTTAAAGTGCACAAATAAGCAATGAAGCAAAACGGTAAAAGGATACGGTCCGCTCTCAAGAGCCCATTTCCACGCTTGCAATCTTGATCCAACCTCATTGACTCTCCGTCAATGTTAAAAGTACCAAACCGTAGACCACCCTTTACTTCCAATCCTTCCACCTAACATACCCCAACCGGGCCCGCACTTCATTTCAGTAGTTTTTGGTAATACTCGAGTTTACCGGAACCAAGGGTCTCATTACCACAAGGTTCCCCAGTACAGTCCCCGTGGCAATTCAATCTTCACGACCAAGCCCTTGCCGGCTCGATCCAATTGACTACCAAACGGGGTTGAGCTCAGTAATACAGTAAGGCCGTTGGACATCATCCAAACGACACCAATTCAGTTTCCATGAAATGGAATTCACCAACCAATATATCAAGTTCAGTAATGCAATAAAACGGTAACCAATCAGTGACAATATCAAAAGAGGTGAGGGCGGTCAAGTACACCCTCACCTTAATCAATTTCAATATCCAAGTAAGCCATCAAGGCATCACATAACATTTAACAAAGCCACATAGTAACAATTTAGTGAGTGGTATACTCACCAAGTGAGAAAGTGGTGTTTCATACACCGTGGTCACCAAGACGTCGTGAGCTACCGTCACGCCCTAGAATCACGCAACAAATGCAATGAGACTCGATAACGAGTCATATAGCAATGCTAAACACAACCCCAATAGGGTTTCATATGCATAAATGTGCATAATAGCAAACCAGAAATTAGAAAATGGCCTTAGTCTTGGCCCCCAAATAGAAAACTGTTTTACACTTATTATGCGGTAATGGCGTCAATTTCACTACGGTTATCGGATGGGGGTGTAAGACCCACCGTTTCGAAGCTATGAAACAGGGCTACAACAATGTAGAAGGTCACTCAATCCAGTTCCTAGCTTAACTAGGTCGAAAATGCCAAATACTATACCAGAATTACCAAAACAGGTTTGCAAATCACACAAAACTGTAATTACTATAACTTAGTCTATACAAGTCCAAATGCCGACATTCCACAGGCATATGTTAGCTAAGACATCCTGCTACATTTCATCAGAAGACACAAACTTCAAAATCCAAACCAAAACCAGTCAAAATGGCCAATTACTATCGCAGTTTTCGCATTCTGTCCAAAGCAGAACAGCTACAGTAATTTCGTCATAACTCATTCTACATTAATCCAAATGACCTGAAATTTTGCAGGAATCTCAATCACATCAATACCTACAACTTTCATGTTTTGAGCAAAGTCAAATTCGGCCTCTATCCCTATGATCCAAAACCGGACAGAATTGGGGATTTAAGAACCCTAGCTTTTCAATTTTCACACCAAATCCAAAATTGGTTGCATTTATCCACATTTCACATCCACTAGAGCCATTTCCAACCATTACAATTCATCATACAAGCCCCCAACATCAAGATCATATTAAACCAGAAAAATTCCCAATAAAATAAAAACTTCACCAAAACAAGCCAAATCAAGAGATAAATCACATTTTCAAACACTCAAGCCACTTCTAAGCATCATATAACCATTATTAGAGGTAGTAGGGTGTTCAAGCAACACTTACCAAGAAATCAAGAGAGAGAGGGATTGTGGACACCTTTGCTCTTCAAACAAACTTCACTACAACCCTTACTAGCACTAGAAGGTAAGGTTTTATGGAGTGAAATCTAACTAAACACTTGATTTGGTGGATTTTGGACCAATTGGAAGCTTGAAGTTGATGAAGTTTCTTCTTTCTTCTTGCTAGAAGGGCCGGCCAACACAAGGTAAGAAAATGGTGTTTTTTGTGAATTTTTCGAATATTTACTTAAGTGGTCAAAAGTCAAAAAAAATTGTCAAAAGGTGAATAGTGTTTCTTAAAAGGCATCCAATAAGAAGGTGACACTTGTCACCTTCATAAATGCATTCTTATCTTTCTTTTCTCTCTCACATCAATCACTTCACACACACTACTTATCTCTTAACACCCGATAAATTTTAAACAGTATCCGAAACTTAACCTTATCGGCCGAATTTTTCCGAACTTTTCGCACTAGTGGGTCCCACGTCCACTATTTACTCTTAATATTCTAAAATTTCTCCAATGCTAGAAAAATCATCTTAAAACTATAATTGCTCATAAAATCCACTAAGAAAATATTTCTAAGCCAGAAAATGCAGAAAACATGCAATTAAGGGGAAATAAACCCTAGGAAAATAATTAGGGTTTTACGGGTTCTCACACTCTCCCCCCCTTAAAAGAATTTCGTCCTCGAAATTTCTCACCTTAATTCCCGAAAAGGTTTGGGTATTTCTTTCGCATTTCCTCTTCCATCTCCCAGGTGGCTTCCTCAACTCCGTGGTTTCTCCATAGCACCTTCACTAGTGGAATCCGTTTGTTTCGGAGCTCTTTGACTTTTCGATCGAGTACTTGAACCGGTTTCTCTTCATAGGCCAGTGATTCATCTACTTCGATATCCTCCGGTTGTAAAACATGAGATGGGTCAGGATGGTACTTCTTTAGCATCGAGACGTGAAATACATCGTGGATTCGAGAGAGACTGGATGGTAGCTCCAATCGATACGCGACCACTCCAACCCTCTGAAGGATCTTGTAGGGTCCGACGTACCGTGGTTGAAGCTTCTTTCCTTTACCCGTTGTAAGACTTCGTAAGGGTGTGATCTTGAGAAATACGTAATCCCCAACTTCAAACTCCAAGTCTTTTCTTCGGTTATCCGCATAGCTCTTTTGGCGACTTTGGGCGGTTTGAAGCTGTTGTCGTATCAACTTGACCTTCCCGTGAGCCTCTTCCATCCATGGAATAGTTGTCGGATCTAGTGCTTTCTTTTCACCTACTTCATCCCAATAAATCGGTGAGTGGCACTTGCGTCCGTAGAGAGCTTCGTACGGAGCCATTTGAATTGACGAATGGAAGCTATTGTTATATGCAAATTCGACTAAGGTCATGTGCTGACCCCAGTTGCCTCCAAAGTCCAGAATACAGGTTCGTAGCATGTCTTCTAGCGTCTGAATCGTCCGTTCCGACTGGCCATCCGTTTGAGGATGATAGGTAGTGCTTAAATTGAGTTTCGTCCCTAGGGTTTCTTGGAACTTCTGCCAAAACCGAGATACGAACCGTGGATCCCGATCAGAGACAATGCTCACCGGCACGCCGTGTAACCTTACAATTTCATCCATGTACAGTCGGGTCAATTTGTCCATTGAATATTTCATGTTCACTGGCAAGAAATGGGCCGACTTGGTTAATCGATCAACGATCACCCAAACGGCATCGTGTCCTCTTTGCGTCCTTGGTAAACCTGAAACGAAGTCCATGGTGATGTTTTCCCACTTCCACTCGGGTATCTCCAAGGGTTGTAACAAACCCGATGGCTTTTGATGCTCCGCCTTCACTTGCTGGCAAATGAGACATTTCTGCACGTACTGCGCGATTTCCCTCTTCATATTGTCCCACCAATAGGTTCCTTTCAGGTCTTGATACATCTTGCTGCTACCCGGATGGATTGTATACTTGGACCTATGAGCTTCCTCCAAAATTTCTGCTTTCAACGATTCATCCTTTGGTACCACTATTCGATCTCGATATTTCAACATACCCTCAGGACTCAGATTGAAGTCCGTTGTTTCTCCCTTTTCCACTTTCTCTCTCCACTTCCGTACCATCAAATCCTCGCCTTGCGCCTCTTTTATACGTTCCAGTAGAGTGGAGGTCACCCATACATTGCTAAATATTACCTTATGACTCCCAAGACAGGGTTTCCACTCGCACACAGATTCTAGCAAATCCCATTCCTTGATCATTAGTCCTGCTACTTGCACCTTACGACTCAAGGCATCTGCCACCACATTTGTCTTTCCCGGATGGTAATTGATTGTACAGTCGTAATCTTCCAGGAATTCCATCCACCTTCGTTGCCTCATGTTCAGTTCCTTCTGGGAGAAGAGGTATCTAAGACTTTTGTGATCCGAATACACTTCGAAAGTCACCCCATATAGGTAATGCCTCCACTTTTTCAGTGCAAACACAACTGCAGCTAATTCTAGATCGTGAGTCGGGTAGTTCTGCTCGTGAAGCTTCAATTTCCTAGAGGCAAAAGCAATCACATTCCGGTTCTGCATCAAAACGCATCCCAATCCTTCTCGCGATGCGTCTGCATATACTGCAAACCCGTCCACTCCATTTGGCAAGACCAGTACCGGAGCCATGGTTAATCTTTTCTTTAATTCCTGAAAATTCGTTTCGCATCGGCCGTTCCAGATAAACTGGCCATGCTTCTTTGTTAGGTCAGTTAAAGGTCCTGCCAGTTTGGAAAAATCCTTAATAAACCGTCGGTAATATCCAGCCAGCCCTAGAAAGCTACGAATTTCCGTGGGGGTTTCTGGCCTCTTCCAATTTGTCACGGCCTCAACCTTCGTCGGGTCCACCGAAATACCTTCGTGGGAGATCACGTGCCCTAGAAACGCTACTTTCTCCAACCAGAACTCGCATTTGCTAAACTTGGCGTACAGTTGATGTCCCTTCAAGGTCTGCAACACCACTCTCAAATGCTCCTCATGCTCCTCGCGTGTCTTAGAGTAGACCAAAATGTCATCAATGAATACCACGACAAATCGGTCTAGATAGGGTTTGAAAACCCTATGCATTAAGTCCATAAAAGCGGCGGGAGCATTGGTCAGTCCAAAGGGCATAACGGCGAACTCGTAATGCCCGTATCTCGAGTTGAAGGCAGTTTTCGGAATGTCCTCCTTCCTTATTAGCAACTGGTAGTATCCCTGTCGGAGATCCAACTTCGAGAAGACCACTGCTCCTTGCAGCTGGTCAAACAACTCGTCGATGTGGGGCAGTGGATACTTGTTCTTGATCGTAACGTTGTTCAACCCCCTATAATCAATACACATCCTCAACGTTCCGTCCTTTTTCTTCACAAATAGGACCGGAGCTCCCCAAGGAGACTCACTCTCGTGGATGAATCCCCGCTCCAAAAGATCTTGTAATTGCAACTTAAGCTCTTTAAGTTCTGCAGGCGCCATTCGGTAAGGGGTTTTGGAGATAGGTGCGGTTCCAGGTAAAAGATCTATTCGGAATTCTATCTCCCTTTCCGGAGGTAAGGCCACTAACTCATCAGGGAAAACATCCGGAAAGTCCCTCACTATGGCTACATCTTCTACTTTTAACTTATCCGTAGGGGTGTTAATTAAGAAGGCCAAAAATCCTTGCGCCCCTTTACTTATCAGTTTCCTAGCTCGAATGCCCGAAATGAGAGCAGATGAGGCTAACCTACCCCTTATATCTAACCTTAAGGTTGCCTCGCCAGGAATGCGAAATTCAACTATTTTCGTTTTACAGTCCAGTTGGGCGTTATATTTGGCTAACCAGTCCATACCCAAAATCACGTCGTACCCCTTAATGGACAAACTAATCAGGTCTCCTAGAAATCTCCTTTCACCTACCCATACATCGCAATCCCTATAAACCATACTAGTCACCAAACGTTGATTCCCCGTAGGTGTACTAACCTCTAAGTCATATGGTAAGCTAGTAGGTTTTATATCGATGCCACACATGAAATCAGGGTTAACAAACGAATGAGTGGCACCAGGATCAATTAAAACTTTGGCAAAGCGGTGGAAAATAGGGATCGTACCTTCCACCACCTCGGAAGACTCTGGGATCTGGTGGGGCTCTAAGGAATATACCCTAGCCGGAACTTTTGGTTTGGATCCGTCTCTCTTGGCCGATCCAGTATTGGTCCTCGACGGTAGTTGGCTCCCCTTTCCGTCTTGTTTCAGGACCGGACATGTAGCCAGCTGATGGTCCGCACTTCCACACCGCAGGCATTTCCCCTGTTTCCTCCAGCAGTTGTCTTCGGTGTGGTTCAGCTTTCCACAGTGCCCACAGGGCCCACGAGGTGCCGAAGCCGAGCCACCCTGAGCGTTTCCCCTTTGTCCTCGCCCAGCTTGGCCACCCCGGAACGGAGTCCCTCTGCCTGACCCAGAATGACGACCACCTCCAGTTCCTCGTCCAAACTTGGAGGGAGTGCTCTTCTCACCTTGTCCGGACGTACTCCCAGGAAAACCACGCTTCTTAGCCTGGAAGTTTCGGACCTGAAGCCGTGCACTCTCAACTCGTTGGGCTTTTTCCATAGCCTCGCTAAACGTAGTGATTTGAGCCGCCGCGAGGTCTTTCTGGATCTCAATGTTCAAGCCCTGAATAAAGCGTCTCACGCGTCGTTGCTCGGTCATGATTAATTCAGGCGCGAATTCGGACAGGCGGGTAAACTGGCTCTCGTACTCCGCCACAGTCTGAGCCCCTTGCCGGAGCCGGATAAACTCGTCCTCCTTCCTCTCCTGGACTAGAGGAGGGAAAAACTTAGCATTAAATTCTCGGATGAAGTTCACCCAAGTTCTCAGTGTCTGTTCCCGCTCCCATTTCTGCCTAATTACGTTCCACCAGGAACGGGCAGCTCCCTCGAGTTGAAACACGGCAAATGTCACCTGCCGTTCCTCTGGGTAGTGTAGGGCCGCGAATATATCAACCATTTTCTCAAGCCACTTCTCAGCGACGTCAGGGTCGGGTCCCCCAATAAACTTCGGCGGAGAGAACTTTTGGAAACGTTCTAGTGCTCTATCTTCGCTCTCAACGTGGTTACCAGGGTTCCCAGGGTTAGGGTTTGGGTTTTGGCCCTGTTGTTGCACTACTTGTGCGAGTAGGTTGGTCATTTGCTGCATGGCAGCAGCTATTTGTACATTGGGGTCTAATTGCGGTCCAGGGTTAGGTCCAGTAGAGGGTTCCCCCGTTTCCCTAACCGGTGCGGTTTGTCTAGTTCCGCGCCCGCGTCCCCGACCACTTCGTGTTCCTTCCATAGGGTATACTTTGTCTAGGCAAGAGTACTAAACCAAAGCGGTAACAAAACATGTAAGTAACACATAACTTTTCACATATCACATATTGATACATTTCACACAGGGTCACAAGCACACATATATACAAGCCAAACATATATATACAAGCAGTCAGTCAAGTACGGCCAAGGCACGTACGTACATAAACGATCCTCCCGAGGATAGGCCTATCAAAAGAAATTTACACGTAGCTAACTCTACATCCAAAACGGTTAGCTAAGGCTCTATCCCTATCCCTATGTACATTCAAAACCACCACTATCCAAAAGAGGCCTAATAGTCAAGGCCTAATCAGTCGCTGGGGTCTGGGACCCAGGCGATGGGGTAGACTCCTCCCCGGCCTCGGCCCCAGCATACGAGGCCTCATCACTAGACTCCTCGAGCCCGTCGTCGCACAGGTTAAGGATCGCCTCAGCACGACCCCTGACCTTGCGAGCTCGCTTAACCTCGCGCTTGCGTGCATCTCTCAATTGATCACATAGGTCATCGACTCGATCCTCGGCCTCATGCACGTCATACTCTAACTCCATGATACGTGCGGCTTGCTTCTCATTGGTTGCCTTAGCCTGAGTCACCTCGGCTTCCAGCGTAGCAACCACAGCTTCAAGCTTAGTGTTATCCTTAGCAAACTCCTCACGTTCCTTAGCCACCGCCAACACTAGGGCGTTCGGATAGGCGTAGTTGCTACGGCACTCGCACTGTCGAATGCGGCTGGCCGGGCTCCAACGCACCACGGCCCCCTTTTGCCTAAGTTGATACTTAATTGACGGCAACGTGCTACGAGGACGATCTCCCGCCGGGCGGTTACTCGGATCTCCACTCGCATCCATCCTATAGCAAAGGAAGAAATAACATAAATACACTTAATGGACATAAACAATGGAATCCTCAAATCGAGCACTTCTATTACACCCAGGCTAATTCAAACCTAGGCTCTGATACCACTTGTGACAGCCCCACCTTCCCCTAAGGCGAACCAAAGAGGTTAGCGGACTGCCTGCCCAGCTCTCGCCAGGACTAACGGTGCAGTATAAAGCGATCTATCACGTTTTGAAACTTATAACGCGCGCAACAAGGCGAAAGGGCAAAATATCCCAAAAAAAAAACGAACGAACTCCAGAGTCGGCCATGAATAGTAACCGACCCGTCCGAAACCCAACCAAGCATCGAAATACATATACAACATAAAATTAACCATTTACAAGCCACAACGGCAAGCCAAAACCATTCACTAAGGAAGTACACATTCGATTTGCCGATCAAAAGGAAATGAACCCGTTATACATTAGGGTTTCACTTCAAGAGCAATACAAAAGACATTTACATGCTCAATTCGGCAATTGACTATCCAATCCATTCTCAAAAGTAATTATAACCCTGTAAGGAAAACAAATAACACGGAATGAGCTAAAGCCCAGTGGTATACCACCCAATAAGCAATCAAAGTCATATAAGAATGAACTTTCATTTAAAGTGCACAAATAAGCAATGAAGCAAAACGGTAAAAGGATACGGTCCGCTCTCAAGAGCCCATTTCCACGCTTGCAATCTTGATCCAACCTCATTGACTCTCCGTCAATGTTAAAAGTACCAAACCGTAGACCACCCTTTACTTCCAATCCTTCCACCTAACATACCCCAACCGGGCCCGCACTTCATTTCAGTAGTTTTTGGTAATACTCGAGTTTACCGGAACCAAGGGTCTCATTACCACAAGGTTCCCCAGTACAGTCCCCGTGGCAATTCAATCTTCACGACCAAGCCCTCGCCGGCTCGATCCAATTGACTACCAAACGGGGTTGAGCTCAGTAATACAGTAAGGCCGTTGGACATCGTCCAAACGACACCAATTCAGTTTCCATGAAATGGAATTCACCAACCAATATATCAAGTTCAGTAATGCAATAAAACGGTAACCAATCAGTGACAATATCAAAAGAGGTGAGGGCGGTCAAGTACACCCTCACCTTAATCAATTTCAATATCCAAGTAAGCCATCAAGGCATCACATAACATTTAACAAAGCCACATAGTAACAATTTAGTGAGTGGTATACTCACCAAGTGAGAAAGTGGTGTTTCATACACCGTGGTCACCAAGACGTCGTGAACTACCGTCACGCCCTAGAATCACGCAACAAATGCAATGAGACTCGATAACGAGTCATATAGCAATGCTAAACACAACCCCAATAGGGTTTCATATGCATAAATGTGCATAATAGCAAACCAGAAATTAGAAAATGGCCTTAGTCTTGGCCCCCAAATAGAAAACTGTTTTACACTTATTATGCGGTAATGGCGTCAATTTCACTACGGTTATCGGATGGGGGTGTAAGACCCACCGTTTCGAAGCTATGAAACAGGGATACAACAATTTAAAAGGTCACTCAATCCAGTTCCTAGCTTAACTAGGTCGAAAATGCCAAATACTATACCAGAATTACCAAAACAGGTTTGCAAATCACACAAAACTGTAATTACTATAACTTAGTCTATACAAGTCCAAATGCTGAAATTCCAAAGGCATATGTTAGCTAAGACATCCTGCTACATTCCATCAGAAGACACCAACTTCAAAATCCAAACTAAAACCAGTCAAAATGGCCAATTACTATCGCAGTTTTCGCATTCTGTCCAAAGCAGAACAGCTACAGTAATTTCGTCATAACTCATTCTACATTAATCTAAATGACCTGAAATTTTGCAGGCATCTCAATCACATCAATACCTACAACTTTCATGTTTTGAGAAAAGTCAAATTCGGCCTCTAACCCTATGATCCAAAACCGGACAGAATTGGGGATTTAAGAACCCTAGCTTTTCAATTTTCACACCAAATCCAAAATTGGTTGCATTTATCCACATTTCACATCCACTAGAGCCATTTCCAACCATTACAATTCATCATACAAGCCCCCAACATCAAGATCATATTAAACCAGAAAAATTCCCAATAAAATAAAAACTTCACCAAAACAAGCCAAATCAAGAGATAAATCACATTTTCAAACACTCAAGCCACTTCTAAGCATCATATAACCATTATTAGAGGTAGTAGGGTGTTCAAGCAACACTTACCAAGAAATCAAGAGAGAGAGGGATTGTGGACACCTTTGCTCTTCAAACAAACTTCACTACAACCCTTACTAGCACTAGAAGGTAAGGTTTTATGGAGTGAAATCTAACTAAACACTTGATTTGGTGGATTTTGGACCAATTGGAAGCTTGAAGTTGATGAAGTTTCTTCTTTCTTCTTGCTAGAAGGGCCGGCCAACACAAGGTAAGAAAATGGTGTTTTTTGTGAATTTTTCGAATATTTACTTAAGTGGTCAAAAGTCAAAAAAAATTGTCAAAAGGTGAATAGTGTTTCTTAAAAGGCATCCAATAAGAAGGTGACACTTGTCACCTTCATAAATGCATTCTTATCTTTCTTTTCTCTCTCACATCAATCACTTCACACACACTACTTATCTCTTAACACCCGATAAATTTTAAACAGTATCCGAAACTTAACCTTATCGGCCGAATTTTTCCGAACTTTTCGCACTAGTGGGTCCCACGTCCACTATTTACTCTTAATATTCTAAAATTTCTCCAATGCTAGAAAAATCATCTTAAAACTATAATTGCTCATAAAATCCACTAAGAAAATATTTCTAAGCCAGAAAATGCAGAAAACATGCAATTAAGAGGAAATAAACCCTAGGAAAATAATTAGGGTTTTACGGGTTCTCACAAAAACACTTGGATTCAAAAGGTGCAAGAAACCAAAAGAGAAAAATTATATATATATAACTCATGAAGTTTAGCAAGACATACGCACCATTATTAGAAGAAACAACTAATCTTGAGTCTAAAATTGGGCAAACGATAGAAGAACCATTACCTTTCCTCTTGCTTTACACATGGTTTTGTCAAAATTTCAACTTATACACCACCATCAAAGTGAACTCAAACAATCACATGTAACTTAAGTCCAAACCAATCCAAAATCACCCCTCTAACATCACTTATTTCACAAGAAAGGAAGTAAATAAAATTTCAACAGCACTTCCCCTTATTTTCTTAACTTTTCCATCCAAACTCAACACCTATATTCATCTCAATCCAACCTCTATTACGACTACAAGTTATAGGCTATAAAGTACACTTGTTTAAGGCCACAAAACCATCCAAAATAGCCAATTTATCTAGCTCAAAATCAACCACAACAAAGCTGAAATTTGAAACCCTAAACTGAAATTTTCAACTACAAGCTGAAATTTCCTATAATCAAGCCAAAATAACTTATAAAAGCTGGAAAATTCACATGGTAAAGCTACTAGATCATAGACAAACTCAAACCATCATGTCATGGCTGAAATTTCTGACTTAAAACTGGAATTTTCCAACCACCACTTAGACCATGAAATTTTCCATGTAAACTACCAAAATCAATCTCTAAATCTACTCATATTCAAGTAATAAAAAAGAAGATGGCTTATTAATATGGTTACCTTGAAACCCTAAGAAGAAATGGAAGCCAAGAGTTTCTTTCTCCAAAATCTGTTCACCAAAGCCCTTAATCCTTCCTAAAGGTCAACTTTTATGGAGTAGATTGCAAGTTTATGGTGAAAACGAAAGGATTTAAGTAAGAATTTGAGGTTGAAGATGAAGTCTCTCTCCCTCTTTTCCTCTCATGAATTTCGGTCAAGGGAAGGTGGAAGATGATAGGATTTTGGTCAATTTTTTTGTTAATAAAAGGTTAAGAAAGGTATTAGTCAAAGTCAAAGGTCCAAGGCTTTTGTGACAAGTGGCTTTCTATGGTTAATCTGTGACGCCCCCACCTCTCACTAGGGCGAACCTTAGGGTATCAGCGGAACGTCTGCCCAACTCTTGTCAGGACTCACGCACTCATTCAAGCTTAATAAAGGATTACAAATTAACCATCGACTTAATTAAGAAGTACTTCAAATATACAAGCTCGAAACTCCCAAGCATACCATTTATGATTACAAACCACAAAATCCAAGTATACAAAATTTACACTTTAATGGTCTCCAATAACATACAAAAGTATCCTAACTTCAACTAAGTCGCTAGTCTAGGAACTCCAATTTCTACCTCCAAAGCCTGTTAAGGAAGGACAAACTTAAAGAGATGAGCTAACGCTCAGTCAGGCCAAGAAAACAAGCATGTAGAACCAATTAATCGAATAGCATGCTTAAAAGCAACTTAAAACATGACATTTCATTTAAGTATACAAGTAGGAATTAACACGCAAGGAGGATACAGGAGCTCTCAGGAGCTATTTCCACGTCTCGACCGCTTCAAGCCATCTGGGATTGACTCTCCATCAACTCAAGTAGTAACTTGACCGTAGTGCTCCACTTACTTCCTTCATCTAACATAACACCCTCTTAGATCCGGAACCAAACACGCACAAAAGGCCAATACTACTTGAGTATGCCAAGCAAGGTCTCAAAAGATCAAGTTTTATGATTTCCCACGGTTCACCAAGCTTCTCGACCAAGCCCATGCCGGCTCGAGTTACAAGGTTAGCCAATGGGATTTAGGCGTCCCTACGAGTATGAGTGGTCGATGAGACAATGCTCAAATCGACGCCAAGTCACGCACAAGCACGAGTATAATTGTGAGTACAAGCAAGTCAATTATCAAGTCAAACAAGAAAGGACGAGTGAGATAAATTACACACTCGCCTCGACAAATTTAATTCACATAATCAACAAGAAGTGATCCAAGTATTATACAACAAGTCATGCACTTGACACTCATCACAAGTCAAGGCAAAACAAGAGCAAAGCGAGAGTCAGATAAGCTCTTCGGCGTTCTCGTGATCACCTGAGACATGTACAATCATGATTACCTAGGTACTCGACCAAGGTTATAAAGAAAAAACATTTTCATGCTACCTACTCTCAAGTCACAAGTCGAGTCGAGTTTAAAAAACTTTTCTCACTAGATCATTGAAATAATGCTCAAAAAGAACTGAAATGTTGTTTTTGATTCAAGTCGTGGTAAGTAAATCTCAATCTAAGAGAAAATGCCATTTTCACTTTCGGCACAAAAATCGAGGAAAAAGGGTAGATGGTTCATCTCCCCAAAACTTCTAATCTAATGTCCCAAAAGTTAAAATATAAAGAATGTTCACATTTTCCAAACCAATGGAGTCAAAATCCATCCAAAACTCCGCTCATTTTCATAGCAAATGTTAAAGCTAAAGGCTTCAAGTTTCGAGTATAAACTAGTGAAATTCACCAAGACTTACTCTAGTCAAAATGCTTTCTTTTTAGAGTTCGAACTCATGGAAATCGAGGGCATAAGAATAGGGATTGAAGTTCATTTTTCAAATGTGAAAAGAGCTGCCATCAACCAAGGAAGTTGAACAACCAAGAAAACATATTAAGAGAGGTTTAATCCTTTGAAACCAAGATTCAAAATGAAAGTTTAAAGTTCTAAAAGAACCTTGTGTCCAACCATGAAATTAGTCCTAAAATGGACCAACAATCTCAAAGGAAGGTTAAGAGTGCTTAAAAGGAGTATTTGTTTGAAAACAAGAAATTTCCAGCTTAGTGCGACACTACTTGGAAAAATCGTATCTTGAGTTCCGGAAGTCCAAAAATTGAAAACTAGACTCAATGCACTAAAACTCTCTAGAAGACACTTTACTCATAATCCAATTCAAAATCATTCAAATTTTAGCTCAAAGTCACTGTTCCAGACAGGACAAAGCAAAACAGGCTACAATTCACTGGAAGGAACTATCTCAAAATTCGTTTTGCAAGATAGGTGAAATTGAGTTACAAACTGCCACCAGGCTTGTTTCTCGAATGGAAATAGCGAGGAAATTTAGTCATTTTTACCGGTTCACTATGGCTCATATGAAATGAATTTGGAGGTGCATTTTATACCGACAGAAAGCTCTCGGAGTCTAGTTTCAGATGCCACAAACGGTACTTGATTTCAACTCCAGACACAAAGTTATGACCCAAAACGTGAACACTAGTCAGGGCTCCTGATCAGAAAATTTTTCAGATTTCTTCCTCACTTAAACCCTACTTTAACTCAACCAATTGAAAAGATTTTTGGAAGATATTCAATACACATAACCACTAACATGTATCAAGCATTATTGCACCAGAATAGCATCAAAATTCGAAATTAACATGAGGGTGTATCAACAAACCAAAATTCAGACAGCATGCAACTTTCATCTTCTGGCTTTCTTTTCTAACTCTCCAACTAAAACTAAACCATATGTTAACAAGCAATTAAACATACGAAATCCTCAAGACCTCTACCTACAAATCCACCTCAAGTCCACTACCTAATGTCAAGGTTCTTGTGAACCCATCAATAACCCAACAACTAACTAATTACTAGAACTTGAGAGGAACAAGTTGAGTGTTTTGGATGATTACCTTGCTGCCATGATGAAGACTAATCACTAGTGTTTGAGCTCTTAAATCACCCAAGTTTCTTCCTTGTTCAAGCCACCTTCCAAGCTTGTTTGAAGAACCAAGAAAAAAGCAAATTTGGAGGAAAATGGAAGATAAGAGAGCTGAAATTTTGAGGGGAAATAAGGGAGGGGAGAATCGGCCAAAGCAAGAGGAAGAAGAAAGGTTTTGGGTGGTAGTTGGGTGGTAGTTGGGTGATGTAATGGTGTGTAAGAAGAAATGACATAAAGGTGTCATGAAACCCCAAAAGTCAACTACTGGTTAGTGAGAAATTAGTGCTTCTAATTGAGCTTAACTTAACTCACTTACTTCTAATCTCTCAATTAACTTTTCTTAGTCTACTATTGATCATTCTTAATTCTCCAAGATTATTGTACTCTCGGATCGAACTTGTCTCGAAATACGTGCATTCACTATTTCTTGCTAAATGAGCTGCAGAAAAATTAAATTCGCTAACGAAACGTTTTAAAAATATAAATAAGACATTGTTGCATACAAATGGATTTAAAATGAATGAAATAAATTATTCAGAGTAAACGAGTAAATAAATAATTAAATAAGCCAGTAAAATAAAATAAAAGTAAGCAAATAAAAATTCAGGTCCTCACATAATCCTCATCCTATTATCTCCCAAATGCTAAAATATCTTGCCAACTTCTAATTATCCCTTAGCACCTTACAAAATAATATCTCTTTGCACAAAACTTCTCTTGATCTTCAAAAATTTATCACACATACTTCACTAGTGGGTCCTACATCCATAATGCACCACAAACTTATCATGCACTAACTTATAGCAGAAAAATGATTACAATCTTGGCTCCCTTCTAAAAATATATGAGAAATTAAGGAAATAAAGTAAAGTAAAGAAAATGTATGCAAAAAAATAAGATAAAATAAAAAAAATTCAGGTCCTCACACACTCTCCCCCTTAAAAGAATTCCGTCCACGAAATTGTGACGACCCATCTTCCCCTAGGGCGTACCCTAGGTTTAGCGAGTCGCCTGCCCAGTTCTCGCCAGGACTCACTCACTCGTATCTTGAGAAATTAACTTACATCCATAGAAAATAAATAACACAACAATTCAAAACTTATTATATACATTGATGCACAAACCCAGATACAAAGCTTCTATACACCAAAATACTTTAAAGTGGGTACAATTCAAGTACAATCAACCCTAGTCGGGTGCTAGCATAAGTACAATTACAAAATTCAAAATACTAGACTACACTAGTCTTTACAAGTCTTACGTCTCGCTCGTACCCCTGTAAGGAAAACAAAACTAATATAGTGAGCTAAAACTCAGTGATGTTCCAAATAGCAAATTGACCATTAATTAACAGTAAATGTATCATATTAGTGAAATAGTGCATAACAAGTCAAGCAAATGAGCAATACACTTTGTATAGCCAACATTCCATATTTAGTATTTCACGTAAAAGGATACAATTGCTTTTGTAAACCAGTTCCACCATAGCTTGATCTTATAGTAGTTGACACTCCGTCAACTTTCAAGTAAGGTAACTAGTCCAGTAGTATACCACTTAACTCCAATCTCCGTCCACCAACCAAACCCCTTACCGGACTCGAAGTTCAAGATAAACACTGGTAGTAATACTCGAGTATACCGATTAGTTGAGGAGATAACACTTCACTCGACATCACTAACTACCCAGGGTTCGTTATCTAATCGACCAGGCCTTTGCCGGCTCAACTCGATTAACTAGCCACAGGGTTTCTGGAACTCCAGACAAGATAAATGCGTGTATATCGATTCAATTGAAATCAATGAACAAGAACAAATCACATTAGGGCAAGTGCGATAAAGTACACTCTTGCCCTATCAATCCACTCAGATAACATGTAATCACATTGGTCAAGTATGAAACACAAGTGTCAAGTTCAATGAGATATTTAGAAGCAGTCACCAAAAGATGTAGTGCCTTTACGAGGTCACGTTCGGGTCTTACTCCGTGTTTGGAGTCCAAATCTGTGAGAAAACATTGTTTAAGAGCTTTGAAAGCCAACTAAGGTTCAAAACTTAAACATTTCGTTTAACGAGAATCAAGTAATTGAAATTTATTTGGAGAATATTTGTAAACTCATGCTCGCCCTTAAACTTTGACACTTTGAAGTAATTAGACTTTGAAATCTCTATTTGAGTTGAAGTGACTAGGAAAATGTATTCTTTTTAGTCATTACTTTCACTTTTCAAGGGTACAAGTTTCAGCCGAATTCTAATTTATATACCTCTATGAAAAAAGGCTTGAATACCCTAGGCGATTCAAGTGAAACTCGTTCTCAATTCCTACTCAAGTCGAGCGTACATCCCCTAGCCCTCGAGTGAAAAGTTGGGCAGCGTGCCCTTTGTTTTTACCTATTTTCCAGCCATTTATCGCTTCATTATTTTTCTCAATTCAGCCCCAAAATATACACAAGCAATGTTACCAAATAGCCCTACAATTAGCCTTTCAATAGGCTCAAAATCATTCAGTTACAACACACGTCTAATAAAACAACCAAAAATCAGTTTTGAGGACAAACGGCTAAACAACAGATTTAACATCTTATAGTATTTTGGTCACAATTGGAGCTACGTTTATCGAATTGGGGTACACTTTATACCGTTTCGAAGCTAAGACAAAGGGTTACAACTTTCTTGAAGTCAACCCAACCCTGTTCACAATTGTTCCAGGTCAAAATTACAAATTACAGAACCAGAATGTCCTTGTCAGTACGGTTGTCAGTACTGAATTCAAATGACAATAGCTCAGGCTACACAATTCCATTTGAGGCATTTTCAAATACGTTTGAAAGCTGAAACATAGGGCTAAAATTTTCGTGTTTTGGCCAAAGGCTGATTTGATACGGATCAAGGTGAAAAATGAAGCCAAAAGTGTGAATCACAAAACTGTCCGCAAAATGAGGCTTTTGGCAGTCAGGGGTATTTTAGTCATTTCACCTCATACAGTGCTCCAATCGAGCTGAAAGTTTACATATAGCTATATAACATCATTTCCTACAACTTTCATGTTTCAATCTAAGCCTAATTCGGCTTCTAATATACACAAATAAAGCTGGTCAGAACAGAGTAGTTTCAATCCTTAATCTGGAATTTAATGCATTCAAGGTCTAACCTTCACATTTCTAGCTTGAACTACTACTTCAACTTTCTGTACAAGATATAGACATCATATGCTATCTAAACAATAAGAAATACAATTGAACAACTCAACCCTAACTCAAAAACTTCCACCACATCCATCCAAACCACTTAAATAACTATCATTGGCACCAGTAGGAGTTATTATCCAAACTTACTCAAGTTTAAGGAAGAAATAAAGGAAAGGCAACCATGTACCTCTCTAAGATGCTTGCAAGAGAAATCCTTCACCTTTCCTTCCCAAACTTTTAACACACCAAGCTTTCCCAAGTGCCCAAAGAAGAGATTAATCGGTTTAGATTCTTGATTTTCACTCAAACTAAGCTAAACCCCAAGATGAAAATGAAGTTTCTTCTCTCTCTTTTTTCTCCCTCAAGATTCGACTGGAATGGCAGAAATGAAGAGCAAATGAAGTGATTTTTGGTGATAAATATGAAAGAAATTGGTTGGTCAACAACCTTGGGATGTTCGCCACTTGTCACCTCAAGAATGCATCTTGAATTTTTTCTTTTTCCTTTTGTTTTATGGTAAAAAATTTTGGCTGTCTCTCTGGGGTAATTAGGGTTGATATTTTGGTACTAATGACAATGAGATTAAGTTAATAAAGTGGTGGTCAAGTGGTGTGTTCAATTGGTAGTGAACGGTACATGCCGGTTCACACCGTTTTTTCTCAACTCACACGTACTACGTTTTTTTTACTTACCATTTACTAACTTATTATTATTCCTTCTAATCACACTCTTAATATCATCTAAAACTGACTCTGAATCACTAAATTTAATACACACTCCGTACCGAATAATTACACTTCCAAAAGACGTAAAAATCCTAATTTATGCTAACGAGTAAACGAAAGGAAAAACCCTTGATTCTATGTTTATTGCACTTATTGTGGGGTGAATGAGTAGTAAGGCTATTAGAAAGGAATAAATATAAGGGAATTTTAAAGAAAATATAAGGGATTTTACACGTCCTCACACTCTCTCCCCCTTAAGAGAATTTCGACCTCAAAATTCATACCTTTTGCTATAAACAAGTCTGGATACTTTTCTTGCATGTCCTTCTCTAGCTCCCAGGTTGCTTCCTCCACCTCATGGTGTTTCCATAGAACCTTCACTAATGGAATTTTCTTGTTTCTCAAGTCCTTCACCTTCCTATCCAGTACTCGAATGGGTCGTTTCTCATAAGTTAAAGACTTGTCCAGTTCAATATCTTCTGGTGGCAAAATGTGAGTCGGATCCAAATGATATTTTTTAAGTAAAGAAACATGAAAACTATCATGGATCCAAGACAAACTAGCTGGTAACTCAAGTCGATAAGCCACATTTCCTATTCGCTGGAGTATACTGAAAGGTCCTATGTACCTCGGTTGCAACTTTTTCCCTTTTCCTAATTTAATCTTTCCTTTCAATGGAGTAACTGTGAGGCCCCAGTCCGTTCTACGTTGATATATTCATTAGCTGGGCGGTAACGTTTGGTTTTAGGAGTATTTCGAAAACCCTATGTAGGGATTAAGATTTAAAGCCCTACTATCCAATTATTCCATAATAAGTGCAAGTGAGCCTAGAAAGTAGGGTTTCACTCTTCGGTTTCAGCATTGGAGCAAAATTAGGGTTTTTGTGATTTTCGCCGGATGAAATTTTGGTACGGAAAAAGGATCAAATTTGGTGATTAAAAGTGACTTTTAAGTGAGAAATAATATGTAATTAGGAGCAATAAGATAAGATTAGTGAATAGGAAGTAAAAACCCTAGTACGTGTGTTTTAAGAAAAAACGGCGCGAACCGGCGAGTCCCGCGCATTACCGATTGAACGCACCAATTGACCACCACTTACTTGCCATGCAAGTTTACCACTAATAGAGCAAAATATCTTCCCCCCCCCTCTTAGCTTCTTATTGGCCGAAAATTAGTGGTTCAAAATGCAACAAGAGAGAGAAAATTGTGTGGTTGTGATTCAACCAAGTGTTAACCAAACTTGTGGCTAGAATTAATTCTTATTTTTTCCAACCTTCTTATAAGACAAATGAAGCTTAATCTTCCTCATTCTTTTCTCTCTCTTGGCCGAAATTCTCTCCAAAGGAAGAAAGAAAAATCTCTCTCAATTCCTTGTCCTAATCTTGCTCAATCTCATAAACTAACCGGTTAATCTTGAATTCCTTCCATAAAACCTCTTCATTTGGTATTAGTAAGTTGATTGGTGAAGTGTTTGTGGAAGCTAAGGTGACAAGCAACTCCCTCTCTCTTGTTTTACTAGGTGAGTAATGAATGAACTCTCTCCTTCACCTAATGAAGCTTAATTCATGCTTAGTGGTGTTAAGAGATGAAAAATTATGGTTTATATCTTGATTTGTGGATGATTTAGTGAAGTTTTATATTTATTGGGATTTTTCCTGTTTTAATATAAGCATGATTGTGTGGCTATATATGATGGTTGGAAATGGTATGTAATGATGCTAGATGGTGGAAAAAGTGGAAGATTGCAAGTGATTTCTGTTTTGAATGAAATCTGGAAAATTGGGGTTTCTTGGTTCTTCATTCTGTCCGAATATTTTGGTCCTATATAGAGGCCGAATTGGCCTTGGCTTAAAACATGAAAGTTGTAGGAAATGACATTTTATAGATTCCTGTAACATTTCAGGTCAATCGGAGTACCGTAGAGTGAGAAAAGTCGAAAATACCCTTGCTGTTCTGGTTTTGTCCGAATGTAAGAACTGCACTTGTAATTGGTGATTTTGGATAGGATTACTTCAGAATTGGTTGTTCTAGTCTTCTGATGAAATGTAGCCCTGTTTCTAAGCTTTCGTATGCCTTTGAAATTTCTGAATTTGGACTTAAGTGGGCTGAGTTATGCTGTTTGCACCAGGTTGCGGTTTGTTCACCTGTTTTATGATTCTGGTTTAGTATCTTACAGTTTTGACCTAGTTACACTCGAAACTGGGTTAAGTGGCCTTCTTCAACGTTGTAGCCTTTTAAGTGCTGAATCTACCTGTAAAATTGCAGGTCAAACGGATTAATGTATTCCGAGTTATAGACAAAACCCTCAGACCTGTTTTAGACGTCCGTTTGTGTACGTTTTGCATTTCAGTTTCTGCCGTGCATTTTTCCGTTCTGATTCCATACGATCTGGGTGTCCACTCCTTCATAAGAAATTTAGATCTTGATCTCAGCTTCGAAACGGTATAAATTACGTCGAAAACCGAGTTCCGTATCTCCTGTTATGATCAAAACAATAACGCTCGTCAGAACTGCCTTGTATTTGGACAGTTCTGACGGGTACGTTGATACTCGATTTTCGTTCTGTTCTGAGTGGATTCAGGTCTTGGCCAAAACATCAAAGTTTTACCCTTATGTCTCAGCTTTCTAACGCCTTTGAAATTTCTTGATTTCAATTTCTGAGCCGTGAGTTACGGCCTTGCAAACAGGGCATGTTTGGTAACTTGCCATAAAACAGCTGGCACTATTTCGTGCCTTTTTGACCTATACCTATTGAGATCTGGGTTTAGATGTCTTCATGAGAATTGTAGCCCTTCCTCTTAGCTTCGAAACGGTATCTCGTTCACCTTGATCCGACACTCCTAGCCTAACTTTCGACTAAAACGGTTTAAGATGGCCGATTTGGCCGTCCCGTTTGCCGTTCCGCGCGCGCGCGTGTGCCCCTTTTTGCTGTTTTCGCACTTGCGCGTGCCAATTTTGCCGTTTTGCTTGTTTTACGTGTGTGAGTAGCTGTTTGTGATATATTGTGACACAATCTTCGATTTCAGACGGTGGTGAACTAGGCGGAGCCGGTGGGGCCCACTACTAGCCAACCAACGAAGTGATTTCCGCTTTTGTACTACTTTTGTATTTGGAGTAAGTATTCAGGCCGCTTTTGTATGTTAGTTGCTTATGTGTTTCGATATGTATGAAGAGGGTACTTAGACGAGGGTGTACTTTATCGCACTCGCTCTAAACCCTAATTTGCACACATATTTGTACATGGCTTATGTATATGAGCAATTTTGGAACTAAAACCCTTGAGCTGGTGGCTCAGGGTGACTTTTGAATAATTTTGTGAATTTTGTGAGTTTGAGGTTGAACTCAATACCTAGATGGACTATTCGAGCCGGTTAGGGCTTGGTCGAAGTCAGTCCAACTTGGTTTGAGGTCACCAAGTTTGTGAACCCGGTTCGCTGAGTATGTGAACCAATTTTGTGACCCGAGCTTGTGACTCAAGCTCAAGTTTGTGATTTCGTTCGCCTGGGCAAGTTTGTGAGGTGACTGGCCAGTGAGGGTGATAAGGTGTTCGGTGGGTGTACAAGTGGAGTTCTACGGACCTTATGTATGGTCGACGGAGTGTCGACAGGAGGTCACGCATGGCAACGACTTGGCTTTGGAGCCACCTGTATCCTTATTATGTGATGTTACTTTTCTGCTTTTGCTTTACTCTTATTGAGTAACTGTGGTTACGTGACATTTACGCTTTTGCCCCTGTTTACTTACTAAGCATATAGCTTACCCCGTTCCTTTTGTTTTCCTTAGCAGGGGCCGACGCGGGGACTTATGGGCACTTACACTAGTATTGGTTTGTCATAGTTGGACAATTAGGGTGTTTGTTTTTATTGTGGTGGTTTGTATAAGGACCCTCCTTAGGGTCTACCTTTTAGTTTTGGTTGTAATTATAAGGGTGTAATAGTTTGAGCAGGTACTTTTGGAGAATGTAATTATAACCTTTTTGGGATTTGTATATAGTATGTAAGGTACTCTTTTGGATTTTCTGGTTTTTATCGCTTTAAGGTTTGAGTCCTGGCGCGAGCTAGGCAGGCGGCCCGCCGATACCCTTGGGTTCGCCCTTGGGAGAAGTGGGGTCGTCACAGTAACCCTAAGAAGCACTTTATCTCCTAGCTCAAACTTCAAATCTTTCCTTCGATGATCAGCATAGCTCTTTTGTTGGCTTTGGATAGTTTGAAGCCTCTGACGAATCACCTTTACCCTTTTGTAGGCTTCCTCAACACATGGTATTATACCCGGATCTATAATCTTCCTCTCTCCTATTTCATTCCAATGAATTGGTGATCGACACCTTCGGCCATACAATGCTTCATATGGGGCCATTTGAATAAAAGAGTGATAACTATTATTATACGTGAACTCAACCAGGGTTAAATATTGGCTCCAACTCCCTCCAAAATCTACAATACAGGCTCTCAGCATATCTTCAAGAGTTTGAATGGTTCTCTCAGATTGACCATCGGTTTGAGGATGATACGCTATAGTATAGTTCAACTTAGTTCATAGAGCCTCTTGCAATTTCTACCAAAATCGAAATACAAATCTGGGGTCTCTATCGGATACGATACTCACTGGTACCCCATGTAATCTCACTACTTCATCCATCTAGAGTTTGGCAAGTTCTCCAAAGAATATTTCATATTAACTGGCAGGAAATGTGCAGTCTTAGTTAATCGGTCGACTATCACCCAAATCTGAGATGCCACCACTTCTTCCTAAGGCGAACCAGAGGGTATCCGCGGAACGCCTGCCCAGCTCTCACCAGGACTCACTACAATCCATAGTTCAAAAACTCGAGATACTTCAAATAACTTCAACATATAATTAAAGTACTCCAAAATATTGCATGCTTACAATTAGTTAGCTTTCAAGCTTAATTGTAGACACCAAATTTTTGGTGTAATTTCATTTACTGTTTATTTTTAGTTTTATTTGTCATGTTAGTTTTATTCGATTTTTAGTTTTTAGTTTATAGTTTTATTTTTAAGTTTTAGCATAGAATTTCTTCGAAAAAAAAATGAAAAAAGGAAAATCATGAAAAAAAGAGAAAAAGGAAAATCATGAAAAAATGAGAAAAGAAAAACAATGGAAAAGAAAAAAGAAGGAAAAGAAAAATGTAGAAAAGATTGAAAATGGCCACTTTGTTTAGTTGTTTTAAATTGTGTTCATTACTATTATTATTGTCGCGCCCCATTTTTTGATAAATAAATAAAATGGTTTAAAAATGTATTTTGATTTAATTTATGATTTGGAAAATGAATTGTGATTTAAAAGAAAAATGGGTCTAAATGGGGGTTTGAAAATGCGACGATTTGACCCAAAATTATAGTTTAAAAAGGGTTTTTAAAAAAAATGGGAGTCGCCACTTGGTAATGAGTTAAGGTGTACCAAGTCACCTAAAAATGGATTTTTTAGGAAAAAGTTGTAAGAAACCCCTTTTAAACGACTCCTAATCCACGTAAACCAAAAAAAGGGTTCGGGAGTCCATTTGACGAAGGGGAAGGCAAGGATAAAAATCCAAGGCACCCCTTCGACCTAGCCAAGGCTAGTTGCGTGATTTAATCAAAGTTTTTCTTATTTTAACCAAAGAATTTATTACATTTGGATGCACTACATGAATGCAAAAGGAAAGAAAAAATGCAAATCTAAATTCTAAAATGTCTCTTGTAAGGTTTTTGGTCGCAACCACATGAATTGTGGCGGCCAATAAAGGAAAACCTTATAGAGGTTGATTAATGCAAATGATGGCTAAAGTGCAAGTGTGCAAGTGTATAAAAAGGTGCACGTGTGAAATTGTATGAAAAGTCCAAGTGTTTGTGTGCAAGTGTATGGAAAGGTGCATGTGTGAATTTGTATGAAAAATCCAAGTGTTTGTGTGCAAGTGTATAAAATATAGTGATAAGTGCATATAGGTGTAATTAAGTGCAATTTTGTGAAGTAGAAATCAAAATGAATAATAAGGAAAGGAAAAGTGATGAGGAAATGTGAATTGAAAAAAATGAGTAAGTGATAAATGAGAATGAATGAACCTAAAGGAATGCATCAGGTCGGGTGTGGGAATGACTCCTAACTTTTTCGACTTCGATTTCCCCTTTGATTAGAAAGCAAAACTAGCGTGCTAAGGCTATCGAGTAGCCACACTCGCTCGTTTCCCTTATCAAAAGGGGACTCTTCAGGCAAATGTACCCTAACTAGCATGAGATGCAAGACCTAAAGTGAGGGGAAAGGGGGTCGGGGGCATGCAAAAATGACAGAACTAAAAAGAATGCATGACATGTAATGAACATGCAAACATGTACTAACGAGGGGAAATCCCTAAGGGTCTAGCGTTGGACTAGCCCATTCTATGAATTCCGACTAGCGTTGGACTAGTGGAAACGTACATTCATCCATCACATTCATTCATGGCCATGGAAAGCGAGTAGACATGCCAAATGTGAGGACTCGCAAAATTTACTTATTTAATCTCCTATTTCTAGCTTATTTAATTATTTATTTGGCCTTTTACACCGAATATTATTTTCTAAGCTCTTGAGACCTAATTACATGGAAATATAGTTTCATTATATTTTTAAAATGACTTGTTTCAAAAATTAATTTTCGGAAGCTCGTTTTGTAAAAATAGTGAACACGTCTTTGGAAATCTTGATCGATTGAGAGTACAATAGGTTTGAAATATTGGAGACATGTACAATGGACCTAAATTAGGCATTTTAATGTTTAAATACTCAAGGGATAGTTATTAGTACTATCGTTATAAGAATTTCTCGGAAGTTTCGCGTTATTGCGCTTAAATTGGAGATACGCGTTTTCACACGCGCAATTTAAATTGAGGAACTTTAGACCCTTATTTTGGGACAATTAAGAGTGAATAATATTTATATGAATATAAATGCATTAGAAGTTTAGTACACTAGTGAAACAAACGCAAGAGGAATCGAACCGAATCGCGCCAAACGCACCCTAATGTGAGTTGACTAATGGGTGATTTGTGGCCACAAGTTATTGTCTTCTCTTGGAAGCTTAGAAATCTGACCACACTCTCTCTCTTGCTCCCTCATTTGGCCGGCTAACAAAGGAGAAAAACAACTCAAATTCCATCCAAATTTCTTCACCAAATCTTCTCCATTTCACTTCAAATTTCAACCACTCTTAGCTAATTACTTGGAGATTACATCAAGCTAAGAAAGAGGGCTGCTATCCACGGTTTTCTTGAGCATCTAAGGGGCCGAAATTCTGTCCTAGTTCATCAAGAGAGGTAATGGACGATCAACTCCTTGAATCTTAGTTTACGGAAGCTCTATTACACGTATAAACTCTTGCATGCATGTGGGTGGTCTTGTTTATGGTGGATTTGTGTGTGTGGGCTCTATGAACTCCCACTCTTGGGTTGTTGCTGATTTGATGTTGGATGATGAAATTAATGGTGGTTTAGTGCTTATATTAGTAGATTAATGTTGTATTGTTGGTAGAAAATCAAAGGAGGTGCTTGGAGCAAAAGTGACCGTTTTACCCCTGCCTTGTCCGACCGTTTTCGTGCCAGATTTTGAGATTCTAATGAATTGATTATGTTGTTTATCTATTATTGTAAGTGTGTACAAAATTTCATTGAAAAATAACATGATTTGGTTGGTCAAATGAGTTGATTTCCAAAGTTAGCAAAACTGGAAAATGAATCCCGTATTGCCCAGGCAGTCATTTTGTATCGGCCATAACTCTTTGCTCCAATGTCGAAATCAAGTGCCGTTTGTGGCATTGGAAACTAGACATTCCCAGCTTTCCATTGGTACCAAATGCACGTTCTGGTTCCACTCGAGTGAGCCACACCATTCGATTGAAAATCACTGTCCTGTTTCGTTCCTCTCCAGGAGACAGGACAAGACTTGTATCTTGATGCTCAAAAACGAGCTGTTTGTGAATGGAATTTGAAAATGGTTTCTTCAGAGAAAATTCAGCTTTATAAGATAGCTTTCCAACGCCATTAACCACGCCCAATTCCAAGTTGAATTGAGTGAGTTGTGGCCAAAGTTTGAAACTGCTACAGTGATAGAATTTTCCACTTGGACAGATTTGTAACTAACAATGATTTGGGACTTGTTGTTTTGGAAACTTTGATGTCCGACATCTACCAAACTTTATATTAGATGTTCCTTGGACTTTGTTTTACAAATAAACCAGATTTGGGTCGGTTGCTTTGGACAAAATGTTTAAAAAGGAAAGAAGAGCTAGAAGACAGTTTTACCTTGGAAAATTTCTTGAACTTTGATGGTTTAGTTAACTACCTTCCCGTGTGAATTTTCAAATGAAATTTGATAGAAGAGTAATCCTCATATGGAGGTTTAATTGTACAAAATTTGGTAATATTCTAAGACCATTTTGATATGCAAATGATGTCACAAAATTCGCTCATCGAATCTGGAAAACTTTTCGTTTTCTCTTAGCCAAATGGTCAAATCTGATTTGGAGAGTTTTATTTCTAGAATTTGGATGTCAATGGTCTTTAAATTGCTCAGTGGATGTTTATGAACTCTTGGTTTCAATAATGGAGAGATTTGGAACTGATTTCATGGTACAAAAAGTTTGTAAACAAAAGAAAAGTGAGAAGGTAGTTTAGCCTTGAAACTCTTCATAAACTTTGGTTGTTTTAATGACTACCTTACCGTGAGAGTTTTTGTACGAAACTTAGTAGAAATGTTGTTCACACATGGAAGATTTAGTGTACCAAGTTTGATGTATTTCCAATGCTAACTCGATGACCAAATGATACCTCGAATCTAGTTTTTAAACCTGGAAAATAGCCCAACAGTCTTGACTTTTTCAGCAACTTGGAGCTACTATATCTTGGTGCTCGAAACTCCGTTTCTCGTTCCGCTTGTTTTGTTATACTCTTGGATTGCAACACTAATTGATTTCCAAATTTCAAAGGTTAGTTCAAAACAAGTGAATTTTGCCGAATTTCTAAAGTTGGCCAAAAACCAACTTAAATCTGTCTTGGTAATTCAAGTTACCAACTTTGAGCCAAAATTTGAGTGCCTTTCACTTGCATTCATGGAAAAGTGTCTTCTAAGAACTTTTAGTACTTACAAAGGGGTTTCCAACAGTATCAATTTTTCTAATTTTGGACTTGTAGAGAGTGAGATATGATTTTTCAAAGATTGCTTGTTAAATCTGGAATTTTTCTAACTTAGAGGAAACTAAGGGTTTCGAACCCTCCATTTTCCTTCAATATCATTTGATCATTTTATATTTGATTCCAGAGATAGAAATCATATTTGTCTTGTGTTTTAAAACCCACTTTTGAACCTCGAGTTACACGAACTCTTAGACTCGTCTCCGCGTTAATTTCTTAGATTGTACTAGTGTACAATTTTCCTCGATAATTAGAATGATATTGAGTGGTAGTTGATTATTGTTTGCTCAGGCACTCGAGGGGACATTCAAGAGGATCTCGGAGCGGACATCTAAAATGCTTGTTTGAGAACTACTCGCTTGTTTTGACTAGGTGAGTGTTCCATATAGGAATACGTAATCGAATAAGTCTAGGACACGCTTATGTCATGATTATTAAGTGTTAAGTGCTATATGTTAAGTATTTACCACACTCATGCATATTTGAATAATGTATACTTGAATTACTCGACATGAAACACCTGAAGTATGTATATTTGAACTATTCGATATGAAACCCTTGAAGAGCATATTTACGTGACTACTTGAACTATTCGATATGAAATGCTTAAAGAGCATACTTATGTGATTACTTGAAATACTAGATATGAAATGTTTGGAGAGCATATTTACATGATGTGTTTAAATGATTAATTATGCTATGGAAGCATAAGTCGGTTGGAGTGAATCTCCTCGACTCTTACGTGGTGAAAGTGAAAAACGGCCAATGGCGGCCTATTGAAATGACATATGTCTACCAATTAACCGTAATTACTACCGTTAACCGTTTACCATTTACCGTTAACCGTGTTTACTTACCGTTTTCTAATCTATTTGGTTACTTGCTTACTTGGTTATCTGCTTACGTGATCACCAACTTACTTGGTTACTTGACCACCTGATTACTTGATTATCATGAATCACATGTTATATGAAGCTGTCCATCATTATTAGGCGAGTGTGTACTTTACCTCACTCGACCTACTCAAATGATGAACTTTACCTTTTGTCGAATTACTTGGTTACCTGTGCATGTTGTAAGCTCTAAGCTGAACTTGGGCCCTGCCCTTGGTTACTGACCTACTCGAGCCAGGACTGGGCTCGGTCGGGTAGGTTGGAACCCTGGGCCACCGTTTCGGTATACTCGAGTATTACCACTGGAGGGATAAGGCGATGGCCAGACCGTACCGTGGGGATCGGAAGTCATAAGGTGCAGATGACCGACAGAGTTCCACTGGAACACCGTATCCTACCGTATATGTTTACCTTGTATCATGATAATTGTTTCATGCTAAAATGTCAACATGAAATCCTGAACTATGCCTGTGATATGCTCCATACCTGTTACCTGACCAATGTACTTATATCATGATACCTGTCTCATGATAAATGTCTCATACCGTGATAAATGTCTCAAATTACTCGTACAATGATTATCACCTCATGATAACACGCCATTGTGTAACATTGAACCATGCATATGATATGCCCAACTTACTTGATTTATTTGAACTGTTAGAGTGTCTTGGAACCTCACTGGGCTGTGTAGCTCATCCCACGTTGTGGTTTTCTTTTACAGGGTTCGAGACCAAGGGTGCTCGTGAGTAGTACTAGATTGTTTTCTTTTGAAAACTTTAAGTTATATTATAACGGATGGCTATTGTACCCTTTTCCGTTGGGTTGTATTTAAGCTTGGAAGCTGCATAATTGTAAGTGTGAGATATTTGGAGTACTTTAATTATGTATTGAAGTTACTTAAAGTATTTCGAGCTTTTGAATGATGGATTGTAGTGAGTCCTGGCGAGAGCTGGGCAGGCGTCCCGCGGATACCCTTTGGTTCGCCTTAGGGAGAAGTGGGGGCGTTACACCAAACACTTGTAAACACATAGCACATAACATTTAGCATGCTCGACTAGATGCAAGGCCCTAACAAAGCAAATTAACACGTAGCAACTAAGCATGCAAGACACATAAGACAATTAAACCCCTAGCTATTACATTTGCTAGCTAGGCACACGTCTTCGATAGGTCTTCATTGAATGCTCCTCCAAGCCCTATCTATTACATTCACTAACTAAAACAAAAAGGGGGAAGGGGAAAATGGACCAAATTGCTCGCCAAAGCCCTATCTATTACAAGCCAAGAGGTGTACACATACCCCATAAAAAGAAAAAAAAACTTAATAAAGCAAAAGTAAATGAAAGGAATGAAAGGAATTAAAGAAATGTAAAGAAAGCAAAGTAGACATGCAATTCACTTAGCACATTGGATCATATAGGAGAGATAAACAAAGATAAAAGAAATTATACCTTCCCCTAATGGTAAGCAAATGAAGGAAAATGGCTTCAAAACAATAAAGGGGTCAAGGCATCAATTTAAAAGTAAAGTATAAGCAAAAACACCAAAACCCACCTAATTGCAACTTGAATGAGCTCAAAAAATGCTTAAAGACCAAGAAAACGGAATAACCCGTTCAATTTCCAAATATAGCATCTACTAAAGACCCAAAACAAGCATTATTCAAACATTCAAGTCCAAATAAATCGTTTAAGCACTTCAAAGATTCCAAAAATAAAGAAAGAGCCAAACAATGATTGAAGTTGCAATGATTTTAGGAATTAATTACAGGATACTAAAACATGCTTGGGCTATTGTGGCACAAAGAGAAACTTAGAGGGATCAAATTGATTAAATGTTCCAATTACTTGGGCCTTAGTAGAACAAAAAGGGACTTGGGGGGGTTCAAAGGCAATTTTGAAACAATTTCCATGCAGGTTCATGCAAGCTACGTGAGCAAACATTCTGCAACCAAAACAAATATTTCTGCAGCCAAGAAACCATCGCAACTTGCATTCTCACAAGCAGATATCAACCTCAACACTAATTTTGATCAAAAATCTTTCAACCAAAAATTCAAAGTTAATCTAAACATCATAACACACACATTCAGAATTCAAACAAACTCAAATATAGAAGAAAACTGATGCAAAGACACAAGGAAGCTCATGCATTCAGCAGATTCCAGCCACGGCATTTCTTTTCTTTTTCATCATGCAAACCAGATTTTTGATTCAAACACGCAGCTTTGACTAGATATGTTCCTATCCAACATCACAACTTAAGCCAAGTAACCGGCTACATAATGATCACAATCCAGATGACCAGAAAACATGGAAATATATCATGCCAAAATTCTAAAATTTATGCAGAAATGGTTTCGGCAGCCTGCTTGTTTGCTTATCAGCAAATTGTTCAATCATGATCCAAACATGTAAATATGCAGACTCAACACCACTCTTCTAATTTCCCTTTTCGAAACAATATTGACTAGCCCATTATGTGGCAAAACTCCTTTGATGAGCTGTTGTGTAGAGGAAAACAACAAAAACATAAGAAATGCAGCAGCTTTTTCTACTTGGGCCCAGACAAGTTTGTGCAATGAGAACTCAAACAAACTTCACTAACCCAAAGTCATCATCCTCACCAAAACACTATCATCTATCTTTCCTCATAAATGGTTTCATTTCTGCAATTCTCATACTGCTTTGAAAAACTTTTTCTGGTTCCCTAAAACATTTCATTCAACAAGCCAACCATTTGCAAATTTGTCACCGTGAGAAAAAACCAAAGCAAACAAATCAAGTCTCAATTAAGGTTCATAGCAAAATCATCCAATATATCAATAACAACCATGACCTCAATTTGAAGGCAACAGCTTCTCGGGTAGACCAGTGAACATGACAAAACAGAAACTAAAACAATGAGGACGACAGACAAAGCGTAACTAAGGAGCCTGAATCTAATCGCACTTCATATCCGGTCTTCCCTTTTGCAACAAAGTGCAGCTTGAACTTAGCAAATCATGGCCATAATCATTTAATAACAAAAACCATACAACCGGGTCAAAGCTTGCACTTTTATTACTAAAACAACAACATAGACTATGGGAACAAAACAAATAACGGAACTTTTGATTACAGAAAAGGATAAAAGAAAAGGTTACCTTGAGAAGTGATTAAGTTCCTCAGTTCAACATACACGCAGCCACAAAGTAATGATGATGGAAACCTTCTCGACTAAGAACGCAGCAGTGTGAGGATCAGCGGTTTAAGAAGTTCCTTTGCTCTTTGAACATTATCACCTGACCAGCTTTATCCTCTTCAAACCTCCCTCTCGGTTTCGTTTCTTTGCTGTATTTTCCTTTTTATGTTCACTAGCCCCCAACCCTTCCTTTCATTCTCTTGTTTTTCTAGTTTTCTTCTCAGCCTTAGCCGTCAAACTCTCAGATGAAGCTCCTTGCCCAGTTTTCATTTTTTCCTTCTTCTCTCAGCCGCTGTTTTCTTTTTCTCCCCCAACCCTTGCTATCTCCCAGCCTTTCCTTTCCCCTTTGATGTTTTTCCCTATCTAGTTTGCAGCCGACACTCTTTTCTTTTCTCTATCGGACTTTGGTTCAAATTTTTCCTCCTTCTCCAGCCGTCAACTCCTCAGATGAAGCCCTTCTTTTGCTTTCCCTTGCTTCATTTCTCTCACCAAATCCTCACGGTTCAAACCCTTTCCTTCTTCCTTTTCTTTTTCTTTCGCTGCTAGTTCTCAATCCTCCTGCCCAGCCCCATTTGCGGCTACCCTTCCTTTTCTATTTATATAGGGCACCACAACCCTAAACATCTTTCCTCAAATTGCAGCTGAAGGGCTGCTTGGCCCTCTTGTTTGCAAGCTGCGGCAATACGCAGCTTGCATGCCGTATTTCCGTTTTTTTTTTTTTGAGATTAATTAAAACAATATTGATAATAATAAAAAATAAATAACAAAATAATTTAATTAACCTTGGATAAAACACATAAACTAGAAACAACAAAGTATAAAATCCAATTCTTTTTTTTTCATTTCCTATTTTCATCGTTTTTTGCTCTTTTCTTTTTTTTCTAAATGAACCAAACAAAAATAAAAGATAAATTAAGTAGAAATGACTAAAATAGATGAATAAAACCAAACAAAATTGCTATTTTTTCCTTTTTCCTTTTTCCTTTTTTTTCTTTATGATTTTTTCTTTTTTTCATTTTTTCATGATTTTCCTTTTTCTCTTTTTTTCATGATTTTCCTTTTTCTTTTTTTTTTATTCATTTTTCTTTTCTCTTTTTTCCAAGAAATTCTATGCTAAAAACTTAAAAATAAAACTAAAACTATAAACTAAAAACTAAAAATCGAATAAAACTAACACGACAAATAAAAAACTAAAAATAAACAGTAAATGAAATTACACCAAAAATTTGGTGTCTACAATTATTATTACCTGGTTTATGTCAATTCTGTTATTTTGTTATTATTTATATTTTATTAATTTTTTGTATTAATAGTTAAAAAAAAAGGGGGTCTTGCGGCATGCAAGCTGCGTTTTGTCGCAGCTTGCAAGGAAGTATTGGGGCAGCCCCTGGCTGCAAAGATGGAAAGAGGACTGAGTTGTTTTAGGGTTGGAAGTTCCCATATAAATAGCAAAAAGGATGGACAGCCGCAAATAGAGAGAGAGGTTACGGGGGAGAGCGGCTAAAGAAAGAAAAAAAACCGAGGAGGAAAAGGACGGTTGGAGTAAAGAGAGCTGGGGCTGTGGGTAGGCTAGACTGCAAAGGGAAAGGGTTGAGAGCTAAAAGGGTTGGAACTGGTGGCGACCACAGAAGAGGAACTCGCCGCCACCATTGTTGCCGAGAGCTTCACCAAGAACGTGACTTTCTGGGCAGACAGAAAAATGGAAGAAGCAGGAAGGGAGGCCGTGAGCTGCAGGACAAGAAGAAGAAAGCTTCGGGTAATGACGGAAGGAAAATCACAGGAATCCCTTCTGCAAAAGTTCAGCCTGGCTGATGAACTGGCCTACTTTAGGACCAGATTCCAGTTTTGATTCAAGCTTTCTGAAGGACCTTTTGATTTCTGCACACTCTTGGGAGGCCATAGAGGAAATCTCGTTCACAAATCTCTGGGAAAAGATCACAGGAAGACCGCTAAATCAAGAGCCAAAGTGACCGCTTCATCAGCGCGAAGTTCTGCGGCGGCGACGTCCGTGACTTCATTTCTGGAATCAGCAGCGGTTCCTGGCATTTTCCACTCCCAACGAAACCCGTAATCATCCTCAGGTAACCCTAGCCTTTCCTTTTGCTAGTCTTATACAATTCCCATGAAGCTTCAAGCTTAGTAAACCAGAGATTTTGAGTCGATTGCCGTGTTGTTTGCTAGTATATGGTTGGGGGGGAATGTCTGCCATGTTGTATATGATTTTGTGTGTGCATTGCATCTTGATAAGGGGTTTCGGGTGTTTGAAAAGTACTTGAGAAGGGTTTCTTGTTAAGATTGCAGCGTGTAATAGCCGAAATCCGAAAGTAGGAAGTTGTGGACATTGTCCAGATGTTGCATACATTTCTTTTCTCTGAATCTGGGTTTAAACAAATGGCAAAAGTGGAAAGGTTTGGTGTTTGTTTCTTGCTTTGGTTCAAGTTTTAGATGGTTGAGTTATGAGTTGTGTTTGAAAGAGAATAGATAATGTCAAGAAATCCAAAAAGTTGCAAAAATAACTCTGTATGAATGTTGCAGCAGAAAATTTGCTTCGTTACTTCGCAGGCTCCTTTTGCTTGATTGATTCTTTTGTTGCATTGTAAAGCAAGTAGATCAGGTGGTGGCTTATTGTTTTGTGCGAATTACATTCGGTTTGGGCTGTCAAATGCGTAGAGTTTGTTTGAGTTCTCACACACAAACATATCTAGGCTGAAGTAGGAAAAACTGCTGCATTCGTTCCTATACCTCTGCTGTTTTCTTTTTTCCGTGACCATCCACCAGGTTTTAGCTTCTTCTAATTTGTTATCTGGACTTGTGTAGAAAAAGGAAATAGAAGGTTTAGTTTGAGTTTGTATGTTTTGAAGTCTGAAATGCTTGAGCTATGGCCGAATACTTTGCTGGAAAATGCATTTCAGTTTGCCGAATCAGAAACTCATGGCTCTGCTTTATTGTTTTCTTCCTTTTTCGGTCCCAAGCTATAGTGTTTGGTTTAGATGATAATTCCAGCATGTTTCTTCCTAGTTTGTTGGCATGAATGTGTTTAAATTGAGTAAGGAAATGGCATGAACCTTGGTTGCGGGAAAAGGGAGTTGCTGAAGTTATAAATTGCAGCAATCTTCCTCCTTCTTTTGCTGTTTAAGTTTCTTTCTAGCCTTGATGATCAGCTCCGTTTTCTCATTTCAATGAATTTACATGTTTAGTTGATGATTGATAATCAGAATTTTGGCATGTGGTGAACGTATTTGCATATTGAAATGGAAAGAAAACCTTGGCAGAAATTCAGCAATCAGAAATGAATGAAACCATTCGTATGCATGCATGAAACAACTTTCAGTTTTAGCACTTTGACCCCTCAAGTTTTCCCTTATGCCACTAGGACCCAACCATTGAATAATCTCCTCAACTTGGTCCTTGGCAGCCTTAATTTTGCAATTTTTATTGTTTGTTTGCTTCAAATAATTACCATGCTTTGTCAATTGCACTTAAGTCATGACTTTAGAGGCTTTACGATTAAGTGAGCTTTGTATTTGCACATTTCTTTTAATTTTCCCCAATAAATTGGTACCTTGACCATTTCTTTTATTTTGGAGGATAAATAAGTGATTTCACTCCATTTAAGGCATCAACTCAAGGGAGGTATAATTTCTTTTATCTTTTTTTGTCTCTCCTATGTGATCCAACGTGCTACGTGAAAATTGCATGTCTACTTGCTTCCCTTGTTTTTCTTTAATTCCTTTCATTTACTTCATTTACTTTTGCTTTTTATTTAAGTTATTCTTTATGGGGTATGTGTACACCTCTTGGCTTGTAATAGTTAGGGATTTAATTATTTTATTCCTTTTCCCCATTTTAGATTGTAGTAGGGTCTCCCTAATGTAGTAGATAGGGCTTGGAGGAGCATTCAATGAAGACCTATCGAAGTCATGTGCCTAGCTAGCAAATGTAATAGTTAGGGCTTTAATTGTCTTATGTGTCTTGCATGCTTAGTTACTACGTGTTAATTTGCTTTGTTAGGGGCTTGCATCTAGTCGAGCATGCTAAATGTTATGTGCTATGTGTTTATAAGTGTTTGGCATGTCTACTCGCTTTCCATAGCCTGAATGAATGTGATGGATGAATGTACGTTTCCACTGGTCCAACGCTAGTCGGAATTCATAGAATGGGCTAGTCCAACGCTAGACCCTTAGTGATTTCCCCTCGTTAGTACATGTTTGCATGTTCATTACATGTCATGCATTCTTTTTAGTTTTATCATTTTGCATGCCCCTCGAACCCCTTTTCCCTCCATTTTAGGATTTTTGCATTTCATGCTAGTTATAGGGTTCATTTGCTTGAGAGTCCCCTTAAATATGGGATATAGACGAGTGTGGCTTTTTCTAAGCCTTAGCACGCTTGTATTCCCTCTATAAAAGGGCAAATTGAGTCACGATTTAGGTCTCCCCGTACCCAATATGCATGAATTCCCTAGGCTCATGCATTCTGAATCCACTCTATCATTACACTTTCACTTTCCCTTTCACTTACACACGAACACTTTTGTCTCATTCGCACACATGCACCTTTTTATCCCTTCACTTACACACGAACACTTTTGTCTTACTCGCACACACGCACCTTTTTATCCCTTCACATGCACCTTTTTATCCCTTCACTTACACACGAACACTTTTGTCTTACTCGCACACATGCACCTTTTTATCCCTTCACATGCACCTTTTTATCCCTTCACATGCACCTTTTTATCCTTTCATTTGCACACGAACACTTTTGTCTTCATTTGCACACCTCGCATATTTTCTTTCCTTGTTTGAGCATTCCACTTGCATTATTCATGACTTCTTCGAAGAGTCTTTATTGGGTGTCACATTTAATGTGATTAGTACCAAGTAAACTCCGAAGATACATTTCGACCCCCCAATACCCCTAGGTCTAGGGTTTGCATTCATGTAAGGCATCCAAATGTAATAAATTCTTTGGTTAAAACAAGAAAATCATTGATTAAATCATGCAACTAGCCTTGGCTAGGTCAAAGGGGTGCCTTGGATTTTATCCTTGCCTTCCCCTTTGTCAAATGTGACTCCCGAACCTTTTTCTTTGGTTTACGTGGGTTAGGAGTCGTTTAAAAAGGGTTTCTCACTACTTTTTCCTATTTTTCTTTAAAAAATTCATTTTTTGGGTGACTTGGTACACCCTAATTCTATACCAAGTGGCGACTCCGTATTTTGTTTCAAAAAACCCCTTTTAAACTATAATTTTGGGTCAAATCGTCGCATTCTCAAACCCCCATTTAGACCCACTTTTCTTTCTCCAATCACAAATTGAATAACAAAAATATATTTTTAAACCATTTATTTATTTATCAAAAAATGGGGCGCGACATTAATACAATCCAAAAGAATATGTACTACAACCATCCGTTATAATACAACTTAAGGTCTTCAAAAGAAAACAATCTTAGTACTATTCCCGAGCACTCTCAGTCTTGAACCCTGTTAAGGAAAACAAAAACATGGAATGAGCTACACAGCCCAGTGAGGTTTTAAGACATTCTAGCAGTTCTAATAAATCAAGTAATTTGAGCATAGCACATATACAATTCAAGGTTTCGCATTGCACATTAACATTAGACAATTATCATTGTACAATAATAAACACACATTGAAAGGATACGGTGTTCCAGTGGAACCATTTCGGTCAACTTCACCTTATAACTTCAAGTCCCCTCGGTCTGTCTGGCCATCATCATATCCCTCCAGTGGTAGTACTCGAGTATACTGAAATGGTGTCCCAGGGTTCCAACCTACCTGACTGAACCCAATGCTGGCTCAAGTAGGTTAGTAACCAAGGGCAGAGCCCAGTTCAACTTAGAGCTTACAACATGCACAAGTAATCAAGTAAATTAGTGAACAGTAAAAATTTGTCATTTTAGTAGGTCGAGTGAGATAAAGTACACACTCGCCTTAAAACGGTGGGCAATTTCATATGAGCAATTATCAGTAAAACTTAACACTTAAACACGTAAGCAATATGTGGTAATTTCATATGAACATGTAAGTTACGATAATCAAGTAATCAAGTAGTCAAGTAATCAAGTAAGTAGGTAACCAAGTAAATCGGTAAACGGTAAGTAATCACAGTTAATAGGTAGACATTTATCATTTTAGTAGGCCGCTGTAAGGCCCAAAGACAACCTAAGAGGGGGGGTGAATTAGGTTGATTAAAAATACTTTATTGAGTTTATGCACCTTTTCTTTAATAAAAATTTACCTTCTTGTCTAGTAGTGATCAGCCAAGTTAATTTAAAGAAGAGAGCAATGTTGATAAGAAATAAGAGTATATATAAGCAATGAGAATTTTATTAAACAAAAAGAATAAGATAGAGTATTAAACCGATTGTGTGAGAACCCGTATTTCCCTAATATTTTTCCTAGGGTTTTTCCCCTTTAATTGCATGTTTTCTGCATTTTCTGGCTTAGAAAAATTTTCCTGGTGAATTTTATGAGTAATTATAGTTTTTAGATGATTTTTTCTCGTATTGGAGAGTTTTTGAAAAATTACGGAGAGATTATGGACGTGGGACCCACTAGTGCGAAAAGTTCGAAAAAATTCGGCCAATAAGGTTAAGTTTCGGATACTGTGTAAAATTTATCAGGCGTTAAGAGATAAGTAGAGTGTGTGAAATGATTGATGTGGGAGGAAAAGAAAGATAAGATTGCATTTAAGAGGTGACAAGTGTCATCACTACATTGGCTAGGACTTATGACAACTATTCATGCTTTTTGACATTTTGACCAAGTTGTTAAATATCTTCAAAAATCACCAAAATTCACCATTTCTTTCTCCTCCATGGCCGGCTCTCCCTTGGGCAAAGAAGAAAGAAATACTTCACCATTTTAGCTTCCATTTGGTTCAATCTTCCAAAAACAATTGCCTAGATTAGATTCTACTCCATAAAATCCTACCACTTGGTGCTAGTGAGTGCTTTAGTGAAGTTTTCTTGGAGAGCTAAGGTGGTCTACAACTTCTTCTCTCTTGTTTACATGGTAAGTGATGCTAAACTTCCTCCTACACCTATTGATGCTTAATTTATGCTTAGTAGTGGCTAAAGTGATGATATTTGGGATTTATTTCTTGATTTGAAGTGATTTGGTGAAGTTTTTATCTTTTTGAAGAATTTTCTGGTTTAATATGAATATGATGTTGTGGTCATCTATGATGGTTGATAATGAGGGGTAATGACTCATGTGGGTGTGAATTGGTGATAATAACAACTAATTTTGGGTTTGGAGTGAATTGTGAAAAGTTAGGGTTTGATAACCCTTATTCTGTCCGGTTTTGGATCATAGGGTTAGAGGCCGAATTGGACTTTGCTCAAAACATGAAAGTTGTAGGTATTGATGTGATTGAGGTGCCTGTAAAATTTCAGGTCATTTGGATTAGTGTAGAGTGAGATATGTCGATTTTACTGTTGCTGTCTGGGTTGATCAGAATGCGAAAACTGCACTTGTAATTGGCCATTTTGACTGGAATTACTTTGGATTTGGATGTTGGTGTCTTCTATTGAAATGTAGAGGGATGTCTTAGCTACCATATGCCATTAGAATCAATGCATTTGGACCTGTATAGACCGAGTTATACTGTTTACAGTTTTGTGTGATTTGTAAACCTGCAATTGCGGTTCAGGTTGTGGTATTCTGCATTTTTGACCTTGTTGTGCTAGGATTTGGACTGAGTGGCCTTCTACATTGTTGTAACCCTGTCTTTTATCTTCGAGATGGTGGGTCTTAAACCCTCATCCGATAAGTGTAGCGCATTTTGTGCCATTACCGCATTAGGAGGCCAAAACTATTTTTGTTGTTGGGTCAAATGAGTTACATTTCCTGATTTTCTGGTTTGTTATTATGCTTAATTATGCATATGAAACCTTATTGGGGTTGTGGTTGGCATGGCTTTATGACTCGTTATCGAGTCTCATTGTACTTGCTTACATGTTTTAAGGCTTACTCTTATTCCGGTCATTTCTTAGCTAACTTATGTACTTGTACTACTTTGAGCCTAGTGAACGGCTTTTAGGAAATGAGATGACTTTTGTGTGAAATGTTGGGACTGATTTGAGGAAATAATGAAGCCTTAATGGCTGGAAAAGTAAGAATTTTAGGGGAGGTGCTGCCCGATTTTCTGGGCCGTTTGGTTCCTTTAAGTTGGATTTGCCTTTTGGTGGAAATGAAAGGCTTTTGGGTTGTTTGCGCCTAAGTCTTCATGTTACCTTTTGTTTCCAAGAAAATCATGTTTTGCACCCTTGCTTTAGTAATTATTTGGCGAGGCATACGACTAGAAGTCGAGCCTCACATGTGCATTCTGTTTACTCGATTCTGGAAGTAAAACCTTCAATTGGTTTATTTTGATTATTTTAGGGTTTCTTGGCGATTAAGGCCAATCTGAAGTGAAAACTTTTGAAGTTGAGCCGGTGAGTGTTCCACTACCTGCTACCCATTATGTGAAATATCTGAATATCTGAATACTTGATTTATGACTATTGAAGCCAAATACTGTTTTAATAAAATGGAGGCGAGGGTGTACTTTATCACACTCGTTCTTTTATCTATTCATATGCCAATTTTGAGTGCCTATCTAAATCTGCCGTCTGAATCTGCTATCTGAATCTGCTATCCTGTATCTGTATCTGTATCTGAATCTGTTATCTGTGTCTGCATCTGTTCGGATTTCTATGACCTATGAGCTCAATCCTGTGGCTAAGTTATTCGACTCGGGCCGACAAGGGCCTGGACGATTAGATAACGAACCACGGTAGTTTGTTCGGGGATTTTGGGTATTGAGACCCTTGATTCCGGGTATACTCGAGTATTACCATTTCTGTTCGATTACGGTGAGCGGGCCCGGTAAAGGGGTGTTTGGTGGACGGAATTCGGTGTAAAGAGGGGTCTACGGACGCGTTGGTTCTATATACGTTGACGGAGAGTCAACCGGTTTGGATCAAGTACTGCGCTAGGAAATTTGGCTCCTGAGAGCCACCCGTATCCTTCTAATTTGAATCATTGGTTCCTTTGCTTTACATATGACATGTGTATCTGATTTGTTAAATGTGAAATGCCATGATTTTAATGCTATCTGTTTGGTACCTCATTGAGCGCAAGCTCACCCCTTTCTGTTCCTTTTGTTTTCCTTACAGGAAAATAAACCCTTTTGGTCTGGATTTGACAAATGGCTGCCAAATTGAGCTAGTTGAACATATCTTTTGTATAGCTCATGTATTAAAACCCTAAGTGTACTTTTGGGGCGTTTTCTCTTTTGATTTGGCAAACCGTGTGTATATGTTAACTTTTGAAAACTTTTGTATGTCATTTTGATTTGTAAACGCTAAAGTTCAGATGTGAATGTTTGTTGGCTATTTCGGTTGGGTTTTGACGGGTCGGTTACTATTCATGGCCGACTCCGGATTTCATTTTTTTTATTTTGGGTTATTTTACCATTTTGACTTGTTTACGCTCGTTTGTAAGTTCCGGATCGCTATAGATAGTTCTAGTCTGCATCGCGAGTCCTGGCGAGAGTTGGGCAGGCAGTCCGCTCACCCCTTTGGTTCGCCTTAGGGGAAAGTGGGGCTGTTACAAGTGGTATCAGAGCCACTTCGCCTGGTCTGTGCGCGGAGTGAGACTGGGCCAAGTGGTGTTGTGGTCCTAATTTCATGAATATGTCTAAGTGCTCGTTTGAGCGTAAGTTATGAACCGGGCATGTGATAAGTGTACGAATCATTATCATGGGACTCGAGGAAGCTAGGTATGTATGTCGGGTAGGAATCCTTAATAAAGATGGTTTACTCTTGGGACCGGCCGGCTCGAGTTGTGAATTATCTTAGATGGGATTCTTGCGCCCGGATACGAAAGATGTGAGGGCCTAGGTTAGAAAGGATTTGGTGAACTAGAAAGGCCTTTCCTCGGTGGATCGTCTATGTTTGTACTTGACTTAACTAGCTGTATGTATGTGTGCGGCCTAATTTTGACCAGTTTGTGTATATATGCTTGATCTTGTTTGGAATGTATAAATGTGTGTCATCATAAAAGTTTTGAGTGTTACTTACATGCATCGTGTTTAATTTGGTTTAGTATTATTGCCTAAACCAAGTAAAACTCATGGAAGGTACACGGAGTGGACGGGGCCGTGGGCGTGGAAATAGGCAACCTACACCTGAAAGGGGTACTGGGGAAACCTCATCTGGACCAAACCCTGAACTTAGGGTTGACCCCAACGTTCAAATAGCTGCTGCCATGCAGCAAATGACTGCTCTGCTAGCCCAAGTGGTGCACCAACAAGGTCAAAACCCTAACCCTAACCCTGGGAATCCTGGTAATCACATGGAGGGCGAGGATAGAGCACTTGAGAGATTTCAGAAGTTCTTCCCACCCAAATTTCTTGGAGGCCCTGATCCTGACGTAGCTGAGAAGTGGCTGGAGAAGATGATCGATATTTTCGCTGCCTTACACTATACCGAGGAGAGACAGGTGACATTTGCTGTCTTTCAACTAGAGGGAGCCGCCCATTCCTGGTGGAATGTTATTCGAATGAAATGGGAAAGAGAACAAACCCCGAGGACGTGGGCGAACTTTATGAGAGAATTTAATGCCAAGTTTTTCCCTCCTCTCATCCAAGAAAAGAAGGAAGATGAATTCATTCGGCTTCGCCAGGGAACACAAACTGTAGCCGAGTATGAGAGTCAATTCACTCGGTTGTCTAAGTTTGCGCCTGAACTGATCATAACCGAACAACGACGGATAAGGCATTTTATTCAGGGGCTAAATGTTGAGATTCAAAAGGATTTGGTTGTAGCTCAACTTGGTACCTTTAGTGACGCTGTGGAGAAAGCTCAACGGGTTGAAGATGCGAGGCTACAAGTTAGAAACTTCCAAACCAAGAAAAATGGCTTTCCTGGGAGCAGCTCGGAACAGGAAGATAAAAGCACACCCCCTAAGAGTGGAAAAGGTAATGGGGGAGTACGACAACCGGGGGTGGCCAGTGGTGTCTCACCGGGAGGATCGGTCACTGCTACTCGAGGTCCCTGTGGATATTGCGGAGGGCCAAAGCACACGGAGGCAAATTGTTGGAAGAAAGAAGGAAAATGCCTGCGCTGTGGTAGCGCCGAACATCGAATTGCTAATTGTCCAGCACGACTGCGCGAAGGGAGAGGGACTCCGTCACCAACCAAGACTAATTCTCAGCAACCAGCTAAGACCAACCCTGGACAGTCGAAAGGAGAAGGGACTGGAGCGAAAGTACCGGCTCGAGTATATTCCCTGGAGCATCATCAGGTCCCTGACTCGTCTGAGGACGTAGAAGGTATGATCCGTTGGGTACCTTAGATTTGATGGATTCCGCTGATAAGGAATTTCGAGGACGAAATTCTTTTAAGGGGGAGAGAGTGTGAGAACCCGTATTTCCCTAATATTTTTTCTAGGGTTTTTCCCTTTTAATTCCATGTTTTCTGCATTTTCTGGCTTAGAAAAATTTTCCTGGTGAATTTTATGAGTAATTATAGTTTTTAGATGATTTTTTCTCGTATTGGAGAGTTTTTGAAAAATTACGGAGAGATTATGGACGTGGGACCCACTAGTGCGAAAAGTTCGAAAAAATTCGGCCAATAAGGTTAAGTTTCGGATACTGTGTAAAATTTATCGGGCGTTAAGAGATAAGTAGAGTGTGTGAAATGATTGATGTGGGAGGAAAAGAAAGATAAGATTGCATTTAAGAGGTGACAAGTGTCATCACTACATTGGCTAGGACTTATGACAACTATTCATGCTTTTTGACATTTTGACCAAGTTGTTAAATATCTTCAAAAATCACCAAAATTCACCATTTTCTTTCTCCTCCATGGCTGGCTCTCCCTTGGGCAAAGAAGAAAGAAATACTTCACCATTTTAGCTTCCATTTGGTTCAATCTTCCAAAAACAATTGCCTAGATTAGATTCTACTCCATAAAATCCTACCACTTGGTGCTAGTGAGTGCTTTAGTGAAGTTTTCTTGGAGAGCTAAGGTGGTCTACAACTTCTTCTCTCTTGTTTACTTGGTAAGTGATGCTAAACTTTCTCCTACACCTATTGATGCTTAAGTTATGCTTAGTAGTGGCTAAAGTGATGATATTTGGGATTTATTTCTTGATTTGAAGTGATTTGGTGAAGTTTTTATCTTTTTGAAGAATTTTCTGGTTTAATATGAATATGATGTTGTGGTCATCTATGATGGTTGATAATGAGGGGTAATGACTCATGTGGGTGTGAATTGGTGATAATAACAACTAATTTTGGGTTTGGAGTGAATTGTGAAAAGTTAGGGTTTGATAACCCTTATTCTGTCCGGTTTTGGATCATAGGATTAGAGGCCGAATTGGACTTTCCTCAAAACATGAAAGTTGTAGGTATTGATGTGATTGAGGGGCCTGTAAAATTTCAGGTCATTTGGATTAGTGTAGAGTGAGATATGTTGATTTTACTGTTGCTGTCTGGGTTGATCAGAATGCGAAAACTGCACTTGTAATTGGCCATTTTGACTGGAATTTCTTTGGATTTGGATGTTGGTGTCTTCTGATGAAATGTAGAGGGATGTCTTAGCTACCATATTCCTTTCGAATCAATGCATTTGGACCTGTATAGACCGAGTTATACTGATTACAGTTTTGTGTGATTTGTAAACCTGCAATTGCGGTTCAGGTTTTGGTATTCTGCATTTTTGACCATGTTGTGCTAGGATTTGGGCTGAGTGGCCTTCTACATTGTTGTAGCCCTGTCTTTTATCTTCGAGATGGTGGATCTTACACCCTCATCCGATAAGCATAGCGCATTTTGTGCCATTACCGTATTAGGAGGCCAAAACTGTTTTTGTTGTTGGGTCAAATGAGTTACATTTCCTGATTTTCTGGTTTGTTATTATGCTTAATTATGCATATGAAACCTTATTGGGGTTGTGGTTGGCATGGCTTTATGACTCGTTATTGAGTCTCATTGTACTTGCTTACATGTTTTAAGGCTTACTCTTATTCCGGTCATTTCTTAGCTAACTTATGTACTTGTACTACTTTGAGCCTAGTGAACGGCTTTTAGGAAATGAGATGACTTTTGTGTGAAATGTTGGGACTGATTTGAGGAAATAATGAAGCCTTAATGGCTGGAAAAGTAAGAATTTTAGGGGAGGTGCTGCCCGATTTTCTGGGCCGTTTGGTTCCTTTAAGTTGGATTTGCCTTTTGGTGGAAATGAAAGGCTTTTGGGTTGTTTGCGCCTAAGTCTTCATGTTACCTTTTGTTTCCAAGAAAATCATGTTTTGCACCCTTGCTTTAGTAATTATTTGGCGAGGCATACGACTAGAAGTCGAGCCTCACATGTGCATTCTGTTTACTCGATTCTGGAAGTAAAACCTTCAATTGGTTTATTTTGATTATTTTAGGGTTTCTTGGCGATTAAGGCCAATCTGAAGTGAAAACTTTTGAATTTGAGCCGGTGAGTGTTCCACTACCTGCTACCCATTATGTGAAATATCTGAATATCTGAATACTTGATTTATGACTATTGAAGCCAAATACTGTTTTGATAAAATGGAGGCGAGGGTGTACTTTATCACACTCGTTCTTTTATCTGTTCATATGCCAATTTTGAGTGCCTATCTAAATCTGCCGTCTGAATCTGCTATCTGAATCTGCTATCCTGTATCTGTATCTGTATCTGAATCTGTTATCTGTGTCTGCATCTATTCGGATTTCTATGACCTATGAGCTCAATCCTGTGGCTAAGTTATTCGACTCGGGCCGGCAAGGGTCTGGACGATTAGATAACGAACCACGGTAGTCTGTTCGGAGATTTTGGGTATAGAGACCCTTGATTCCGGGTATACTCGAGTATTACCATTTCTGTTCGGTTACGGTGAGCGGGCCCGGTAAAGGGGTGTTTGGTGGACGGAATTCGGTGTAAAGAGGGGTTTACGGACGCGTTGGTTCTATATACGTTGACGGAGAGTCAACCGGTTTGGATCAAGTACTGCGCTGGGAAATTTGGCTCCTGAGAGCCACCCGTATCCTTCTGATTTGAATCATTGGTTTCTTTGCTTTACATCTGACATGTGTATCTGATTTGTTAAATGTGAAATGCCATGATTTTAATGCTATCTGTTTGGTACCTCATTGAGCGCAAGCTCACCCCTTTCTGTTCCTTTTGTTTTCCTTACAGGAAAATAAACCCTTTTGGTCTGGATTTGACAAATGGCTGCCAAATTGAGCTAGTTGAACATATCTTTTGTATAGCTCATGTATTAAAACCCTAAGTGTACTTTTGGGGCGTTTTCTCTTTTGATTTGGCAAACCGTGTGTATATGTTAACTTTTGAAAACTTTTGTATGTCATTTTGATTTGTAAACGCTAAAGTTTAGATGTGAATGTTTGTTGGCTATTTCGGTTGGGTTCTGACGGGTCGGTTACTATTCATGGCCGACTCCGGATTTCATTTTTTTATTTTGGGTTATTTTACCATTTTGACTTGTTTACGCTCGTTTGTAAGTTCCGGATCGCTATAGATAGTTCTAGTCTGCATCGCGAGTCCTGGCGAGAGCTGGGCAGGCAGTCCGCTCACCCCTTTGGTTCGCCTCAGGGGAAAGTGGGGCTATTACAGATTGTCTACCAAGCTTTCCTCAAACTTGAAGACCAAACACAAAGATGAGCACCTTCTCTTTGATGAAAAATAATCAACTCAATGTACAATGGAGGGATCACTTCCTCCTTGCCCTAAGCCTCACTTAGTCAAGCTAAGAGTTTTACTATCACTCAGATAACCCTCAACAAAGCTACACTATTGAAAATTTCAAACACAAGAGAAGTGCTTACAAGAACTTCACACTACTTGGAGAACAAATCTTGCTTAGGAGACTATTTTCTAGCTAAAATATCTCTTGAGATCTTGTAAACAAAGTGTACAAAAGTCACTCCCTGGTTCAGAATCGTTTGTATTTAAAGGGGACCAAAAATGGGCTTCATTTATGTTTCCAACGGATAGAAGGCAGATGAAGAGTCAGCTAGTCGTTGGGGCTGTCGGACGTCCGACAGCTTGTTTATCGTTCGAACACATTGTCCGAAAATCAGCCAAGTTGTCGTTCGGACGTCCAATGAGATTTTATCGTCCGAACGTCGTCAGAGAGTCATCAAAACTTTACGAAATTTTTCGGACGTCCGACACGATCGATGTGCCTCCGAAGCGTGCCTCCGATCCTCTCGGACGTCCGATGCTTCCTCATGAGCATCCGACAGAGTTTCCTTCTTGATGTTCTTCATCCTTTCGAACGTCCGACAGCTTCTTTTCGGACGTCCAACATGAGTGCCTTGTTTTTACTTCTTCTTTTGGCTGATTTTCTTTCCTTGACACCTTTGTACCCGATTCTCTAAAAAGCAAAACACTTATATTTGAAAAGAATTAGATAAACATTTCAAAGTGCTTTGTGATCATCAAAATCAAAAATAACATTCTCCCCCTTTTTGATGATGACAAAACAATGGTTTGAAATGAAATTTGATGATTACAAATAAGCTCCCCCTTTCTCAATTGACAAAAGCTTCCCCTTACTTAGTCAATCGAAGAACAAAAATTGAAAAACTCTCTCTCACTTGGCTACTTCACAGATTTATTCAATCATCCAAAAACAGTTAAGCAACCGACACACATATCCAAATTCATATCTTCATATCTCTCCCCCTTTTTGTCATCACAAAAGTCAAAAGGTAAAGAGACATTACAAGAACCAGTAACATGAAAAAGAACTAAACATTCATAACAAAACATCACAAACATTACATCCACATATCCAGTTTTGAACATTACAGGCACCAGAATCAAAGAAATAAAAAAGTCCGAGGCAACCATCTAACATCCAGCAAATAGAAAACAGTTAAACAAAATGTAAATGATCCTAATAGGACTAGTGATCCTAAATGGTAAACTAAGTGGACCCAGGCATCCTTCGAGTAAGCAGATACTGAGAGAGATCCTCTTCCTCAGTGTCTTCATCATCTTCAGCATCTTCACCAACTGGTTTCTTGCCTTTGTCAGTGTGGAAGGATCATGAGGTGCCACGGGAGTAGAGGTGAGGTCGATGGGAGCAGGACTCATAGAGCGAATAGGAACTGATGAACTTGGATCAGTAGAGCGTGGCTCTTTACCATGAGGAACTTTCTCAACCACAGGTGGGGGAAAGAGAAGATTCTTTTTATCCAAGAAGTTTGCTTGTTGCTCGGATGACATGGTGAGCATGAGACCATGTTTGAGAAGTAGAACATGTTGTTTAAGATCTCGAAGGAGTTCAACCACTTCAGAATTTGAAGAAAAAGATGCCTTAGTGGCAATCTTTCTAGGATGAATAGAGGTCAGTGCAACAGAGGATGAAGTGTGAAGGGGATTATATGCAGCCTTAGATCTAGGTTCATTAGACGTGGCCCCCTTATAAGCCCACATATTATCCCTAAAGACAAGATTCTTGCGCTCAAAATAAGCCTTAGTAAAGGCAGAAGAAAACGTTTTTTTGGGACAAACACCAAGGATGGGTACTTTGTAAAACTCAAAAATCTTCTGAAGAAATTTTCCATAAGACAGTTTTCTACGAGAATCAGTGGTAAAGCGAAGTAAAAACTTGCACATGACAAAGCCAAAGTCAATGCGAATTTTTTCTCGAAAACAATAAACAAGATACAGCTCCATTTTATTGCCATCTGTCCTATGACCATCAGTTGGCACAAGCAAATTTGAAATGATTGAGAAAGCAATGAGATACACAATGAGATACAGGAGATTCACAAGCAAATTTCAAAATAAGCCTTAGTAAAGGCAGAAGAAAACGTTTCTTTGGGACAAACACCAAGGATGGGTGTAACGACCCCACCTCCCCCTAAGGCGTACCAGAGGGTTCGGCGGGCCGTCTGCCCAGCTCTCGCCGGGACTCAGTCGTTCTTTAATCAAATCCAGAACAAATCACAAGAATAAATAGGGCAGCAATCCAAACTTAAAGTGGAACTTATATACATTGCTATCTCAAAAGAAAGTACAACCATCAAATGTACAAAGGTTCTCACTTCGCCATACAACTAGCCCGTGCCAAGCACTAGGGCGAGAACCATCACAAAAGAAACAAAAGACCTAGACTAGGCTAGTCTATGCTCTCATCCTGCTCGCCGTCCCCTGTTAAGGAAAGCAAATCTAAAGGGGTGAGCTAAAAGCTCAGTGAGGTTCCAAACAGATAATCAAACAATCAATTCAATACATTAAACATGGAGTATCAATAATTCAAGAAACATTTATAATGGAAAGCAATAGTAACATTCATTAAAAGGATACGGCTCACAAGGAGCAATTCGTTCGTTCGTTCATTCGTTCTCCTGACATTTCCCCTTATTCCTCCAATCATTTGAAAAGGCATTTTTCGTTTATCAATAAACCCCCGTTCGTTCGTTCGTTCGTTCATTCATTCATTCACCCCCGTCCTGGCCGTTGGCCAGTCTCCACCAACCTACTGGGTAATACTCGAGTATACCAAACGTTCACCCATGTCCCTAATCGCCCGACCGAGTCCGCTTCTGGCTCGAGACGACCGGTAACAAGGGGCAATGACCAGTTCAGCCCAAAAGGCTTACATTCATGCGCAAGTAACATTTCAATCATTAAATCCTTGAAAATTGCACAGTTATTTAGGTCGAGTGCGATAAAGTACACACTCGCCTAGAAAGCTCGTTTTGGAAATCATTAAAAGCAATTAACACATTAGCAAATGATAACAACAAGCCATAAAGTCAAATAAGGAACACTCACCTAGATATGCAAAATAACGTGCAAAATCCTTCCGGATATTACCCTTAGTCACCAATGAAACCTAAGGTTGAACAAGAGAACATATTACAGTTTATCGAGCAAAACATTTAAGGGAAACAAAGAAACCCGACTAATTAGGCGTAAAACGTGTAAAGATGACTTTCAAATAAGAAGAGGGTTATTTGAACCCAAGGATGAAAAATCATGTTTTAAAATGGAAAATCGGTCATGGTATTTGCCTAACAAAAGTATACAAGTTCAAATAGAAACCTAGCCCTCGAGCGAAAATTTGGGCAGCACGCCCTTTGTGTTTACCTAATTTTCCAGCCATTTTGGCTTCATTATTTTTTCTCAACCACAACCCAACATCACACATAAGCAATTCAAGTCAAGAGCCGTTCCATAGGCTCACAATATCATAAGAATAAGAATTACAACAATCACAAGTACAGAAATTCAACTTAGCACAAGACAGATTTGACGTACGAATACGGAAATAACATATCCGAAGCTACGCTTATCGGATTGAGACGAAACCTATGCCGTTTCGAAGCTAAGACACAGAGCTACAACATTCATGAAGGTCACTTAGTCCAGTTCCTAATATAACTTAGTCAAATTCTCAAATTACTAAACCAGAAACCAATTCGTCAGCTGTTTAAACGCAGAACACTGTAATGGACATATCTCAGAGTACACAAGTCCAAATCAGGTGTTCTTAGAGGCATTTGAAAGCTAATTCAGAATACTACAACTTTCATGTTTTGGCAAAATGCTAAATCAGAATGGATCCTAGTCGCAAAATGTGATAAACTGGACTTAACTGATCACACGGACTGCTTGGGAAATACTTAAAACAGTAAGGGTATTTTGAACTTTTTATGCCCTACATTGCTCCGATTGAGCTGAAATTTTGTATGCACCTATAAAATACCATTCTCTACAACTTTCCTTCTTTGACCTAAGGCCAATTCAGCCTCTAACATAGGGCTACAAAACCGGACAGAATAGAAGAACAATTTTCCAGAATTCTGAAATTTTCAGTTTCTAGTGGAATTTTCTCAAATTTCTGGTTCTAATCACCACCAAACAACCTTATATAACCTTAATTACAACATTTATAATCATACAACAAGTTTAGGCAGAGAGCTATGAAACCCTAGCTTGCTTATTCATCCCAAAATTCATCACAACCACTTGCATAATCATGAAATTAAGCCAAAACTTAAGCTAAAAATCATCTTAAACCCAAAATTTAAGCAACAAGGATCATGACCAGATTTGTACCTCTAAAGGAAGACTTGGATGAGTGATAGTTCACTCCCTTTGAAATTTCTTGGTTCCTCAAGCTTCCCAACTCACAACCTCCACTTTAATCGGTTTGGAATTGGAATTCCTCACTTAGTTGTAGCAAATCAAGAAGATGGAATGTTTTTTTTTCTTGCTCTCACTTTCTCACACTCTTTGGTTCGGCCAGCAGCAGAAATATGGAGAGGAAAGGTGAAAAAATTGGTTAAGTAAGATGCCAAAGTGTCTTGGTCAAGATGCTCTTAGGTGGCGACACTTGTCGCCACCACCACCTTTCTTTTTTTTCTCTTTCTTTTCCTTCTTTTCTAGCCACTAGTTTTGGTCAGCCTTAGCTGTAATATAAGAAGATATTTTGCTCAAGTATCAATGAACTTGTAGGGTAAGAAAGTGGTGGTCAAGTGGTACGTTCAATCGGTAGTGCGCGGGACCCGCCGGTTCGCGCCGTTTTTCTTAAAAACTCACGTACTAGGGTTTTTACTTCCCATTCACTAACCTTATATCATTGCTACCAATCACATATTATTTCTCACTTAAAAGTCACTTTTAATCCTCAAATTTAATCCTTACTCTGTACTGAAAATTCATCCGGCGAAAAATCGCGAAAACCCTAATTTTGCTCCAAACTTGAAACCGAAGCGTAAAACCCTATTTTCTAGGTTTACTTACACTTATTGTGAAATAATTGGGTAGTGGGCTTTGACAAATAATAATTTTCAAATAAAAGGGTATTTTTGAGAAAAATACATGAAATTTACGAGTCCTCACATTCTCTCCCCCTTAAAAAAATTTCGTCCTCGAAATTTTACCTTCAGTTGCCTCAGACGAGTCTGGAACTTGTCGGTTGTCTAAAGCATAAACCTTTGCCGGTCCGCTAGTTCGTTTCCCTCCTTCATTCACTTGTGATTTAGCTCCATCCAATTGCAGAGTATTGCTTTCACGTGACTGTCTCCTCGGACAGTTGCTAACTTGATGATCGCCACTTCCGCAGATTAAACATTTCCGCCCCTTTCTGCAACAATCGCTTTCGACATGATTTGCCTTTCCACAGTACCCACAGACCACGTGAGAAGCCATCTTTTGGCTTTCTTGAAAACTTTTCCCAAATCTGATTTGGCTTTCTTTTGTAGATCCTTCACCTATCGTCCCTAATGTCCATGGTGGGTGGGACAAAAAGTTCACTTTTTGCACTTTGGAAGGGACTCTCGCTTCACTTAATTCCTCCGCTACACTACTCGATGCACTCCTTTTCTGGGTTTGGGAAGCTTTTATCTGTGCCTTTGCAGTCTCGATTCTTTGAGCTTTCTCAAGGGCCTCCGTAAACGTATTCACTTGTACTGCCGCTAATGCTTCTTGGAGTTCCAAATTTAATCCCTGTATAAACCGTCTTACTCTTCGCCGTTCTGTGGCCACCAATTCAGAAGCAAACTTGGATAGTTTCGTAAATTTCGTTTCATATTCGGCCACACTTAGCGTTCCCTGGCGTAGTCCAATAAACTCTTCCTCTCTCCTCTCTAGAACTAAAGGAGGGAGGTATTTCTCGTTAAATTCCCTTATGAAATTCGTCCATGTCCATACGGTCTGTTCTCTTTCCCATTTTGCTTTAATAACGTTCCACCACGCTCGGGCCGATCCTTCAAATTGGAACACCGCAAAGTTTACTTGTCTTTGCTCGGTGTAGTTCAAGACGGTGAAAATATTAATCATGGCCTCTAACCATTGTTCGGCTATATCCGGATCAGATCCTCCAAGAAATTTCGGAGGAGTAAACTTCTGAAACCTCTCAAGAGTCTTATCTTCTCCGATTTCAGGGTTCCGGGGTTGATTCACGGCCATTTGGCCTTGTTGATCCACCAGTCTTGCCAAGATATCTGTCATTTGTTGCATTACCGTTGCCATTTGGTCTTCGGCTTCAACCCTCGTTCCTTACTCTTGTGCAGATGTTGTTTCTCTTTCCTCTCTTGGCTCTTGAGCTCGTTCATTCCCACGGCCACGTCCACGTCCACGGCTACGTCTCCCGTCCATATATATGTTTTCCCTCTCTTTTCTTTTCCCCCAAAAGGTAATTTAGTAAATAAACACGATAAGGTTACTAAAGTAACTATTGAGGGCACCAAATATTCAAATAAACATATACCCACATAACACGCCATACCAAGATGACGGATAAGCAAATACACAAATACATATCAAGTTGGACAGATAACCATGTACATACAGGTATACTAACGTCATGTAGTAACAATATACAGGTAAATCAAAAGGAAAAGGTGAAGTCGTCCCAGTATCAGCCCGTCCGGTCTCTCACGTCACTTACTATCCAAACTAGATGTCCCTGATCTCTTATGCTCATTCTAGTCAGACAAAGCCTGTTCATGTTCCCAAAATGTAAGTCTCAAGTATTTAGCAGCACCTCAACTATAGAGTACTCAGGCACGAGAATCCGAAATAAGATAATTCACATCTCGAGCTGCAGTCCCAAGAGTAAACTATCTACAATCGGAATTCCTACCTGACATACCTATCTATGGTCCTCAGATACCATTAGAAAGATTTAAGGCCTATAACATTCGCAATTCATAGCTTTACGTAGTCCCTCATACTTATTCACCACTTAGTCCAGGGTCACTCCACGTAGAAACCACGCGAAACAACTATAAATTTTATCCCTCAATCGCTTAACTTTCAAGTCCAATCAAATCCCACAGTCCGGTATCTTAATCTTTAATCTAGGATACACTACAGAGATCTGAAGCCTAAGCTCTGATACCACTTGTAACGACCCCACCTCCCCCTAAGGCGTACCAGAGAGTTCGGCGGGCCGTCTGCCCAGCTCTCGCCGGGACTCAGTCGTTCTTTAATCAAATCCAGAACAAATCACAAGAATAAATAGGGCAGCAATCCAAACTTAAAGTGGAACTTATATACATTGCTATCTCAAAAGAAAGTACAACCATCAAATGTACAAAGGTTCTCACTTCGCCATACAACTAGCCCGTGCCAAGCACTAGGGCGAGAACCATCACAAAAGAAACAAAAGACCTAGACTAGGCTAGTCTATGCTCTCATCCTGCTCGCCGTCCCCTGTTAAGGAAAGCAAATCTAAAGGGGTGAGCTAAAAGCTCAGTGAGGTTCCAAACAGATAATCAAACAATCAATTCAATACATTAAACATGGAGTATCAATAATTCAAGAAACATTTATAATGGAAAGCAATAGTAACATTCATTAAAAGGATACGGCTCACAAGGAGCAATTCGTTCGTTCGTTCATTCGTTCTCCTGACATTTCCCCTTATTCCTCCAATCATTTGAAAAGGCATTTTTCGTTTATCAATAAACCCCCGTTCGTTCGTTCGTTCGTTCATTCATTCATTCACCCCCGTCCTGGCCGTTGGCCAGTCTCCACCAACCTACTGGGTAATACTCGAGTATACCAAACGTTCACCCAAGTCCCTAATCGCCCGACCGAGTCCGCTTCTGGCTCGAGACGACCGGTAACAAGGGGCAATGACCAGTTCAGCCCAAAAGGCTTACATTCATGCGCAAGTAACATTTCAATCATTAAATCCTTGAAAATTGCACAGTTATTTAGGTCGAGTGCGATAAAGTACACACTCGCCTAGAAAGCTCGTTTTGGAAATCATTAAAAGCAATTAACACATTAGCAAATGATAACAACAAGCCATAAAGTCAAATAAGGAACACTCACCTAGATATGCAAAATAACGTGCAAAATCCTTCCGGATATTACCCTTAGTCACCAATGAAACCTAAGGTTGAACAAGAGAACATATTACAGTTTATCGAGCAAAACATTTAAGGGAAACAAAGAAACCCGACTAATTAGGCGTAAAACGTGTAAAGATGACTTTCAAATAAGAAGAGGGTTATTTGAACCCAAGGATGAAAAATCATGTTTTAAAATGGAAAATCGGTCATGGTATTTGCCTAACAAAAGTATACAAGTTCAAATAGAAACCTAGCCCTCGAGCGAAAATTTGGGCAGCACGCCCTTTGTGTTTACCTAATTTTCCAGCCATTTTGGCTTCATTATTTTTTCTCAACCACAACCCAACATCACACATAAGCAATTCAAGTCAAGAGCCGTTCCATAGGCTCACAATATCATAAGAATAAGAATTACAACAATCACAAGTACAGAAATTCAACTTAGCACAAGACAGATTTGACGTACGAATACGGAAATAACATATCCGAAGCTACGCTTATCGGATTGAGACGAAACCTATGCCGTTTCGAAGCTAAGACACAGAGCTACAACATTCATGAAGGTTACTTAGTCCAGTTCCTAATATAACTTAGTCAAATTCTCAAATTACTAAACCAGAAACCAATTCGTCAGCTGTTTAAACGCAGAACACTGTAATGGACATATCTCAGAGTACACAAGTCCAAATCAGGTGTTCTTAGAGGCATTTGAAAGCTAATTCAGAATACTACAACTTTCATGTTTTGGCAAAATGCTAAATCAGAATGGATCCTAGTCGCAAAATGTGATAAACTGGACTTAACTGATCACACGGACTGCTTGGGAAATACTTAAAACAGTAAGGGTATTTTGAACTTTTTATGTCCTACATTGCTCCGATTGAGCTGAAATTTTGTATGCACCTATAAAATACCATTCTCTACAACTTTCCTTCTTTGACCTAAGGCCAATTCAGCCTCTAACATAGGGCTACAAAACCGGACAGAATAGAAGAACAATTTTCCAGAATTCTGAAATTTTCAGTTTCTAGTGGAATTTTCTCAAATTTCTGGTTCTAATCACCACCAAACAACCTTATATAACCTTAATTACAACATTTATAATCATACAACAAGTTTAGGCAGAGAGCTATGAAACCCTAGCTTGCTTATTCATCCCAAAATTCATCACAACCACTTGCATAATCATGAAATTAAGCCAAAACTTAAGCTAAAAATCATCTTAAACCCAAAATTTAAGCAACAAGGATCATGACCAGATTTGTACCTCTAAAGGAAGACTTGGATGAGTGATAGTTCACTCCCTTTGAAATTTCTTGGTTCCTCAAGCTTCCCAACTCACAACCTCCACTTTAATCGGTTTGGAATTGGAATTCCTCACTTAGTTGTAGCAAATCAAGAAGATGGAATGTTTTTTTTTCTTGCTCTCACTTTCTCACACTCTTTGGTTCGGCCAGCAGCAGAAATATGGAGAGGAAAGGTGAAAAAATTGGTTAAGTAAGATGCCAAAGTGTCTTGGTCAAGATGCTCTTAGGTGGCGACACTTGTCGCCACCACCACCTTTCTTTTTTTTCTCTTTCTTTTCCTTCTTTTCTAGCCACTAGTTTTGGTCAGCCTTAGCTGTAATATAAGAAGATATTTTGCTCAAGTATCAATGAACTTGTAGGGTAAGAAAGTGGTGGTCAAGTGGTACGTTCAATCGGTAGTGCGCGGGACCCGCCGGTTCGCGCCGTTTTTCTTAAAAACTCACGTACTAGGGTTTTTACTTCCCATTCACTAACCTTATATCATTGCTACCAATCACATATTATTTCTCACTTAAAAGTCACTTTTAATCCTCAAATTTAATCCTTACTCTGTACTGAAAATTCATCCGGCGAAAAATCGCGAAAACCCTAATTTTGCTCCAAACTTGAAACCGAAGCGTAAAACCCTATTTTCTAGGTTTACTTACACTTATTGTGAAATAATTGGGTAGTGGGCTTTGACAAATAATAATTTTCAAATAAAAGGGTATTTTTGAGAAAAATACATGAAATTTACGAGTCCTCACATTCTCTCCCCCTTAAAAAAATTTCGTCCTCGAAATTTTACCTTCAGTTGCCTCAGACGAGTCTGGAACCTGTCGGTTGTCTAAAGCATAAACCTTTGCCGGTCCGCTAGTTCGTTTCCCTCCTTCATTCACTTGTGATTTAGCTCCATCCAATTGCAGAGTATTGCTTTCACGTGACTGTCTCCTCGGACAGTTGCTAACTTGATGATCGCCACTTCCGCAGATTAAACATTTCCGCCCCTTTCTGCAACAATCGCTTTCGACATGATTTGCCTTTCCACAGTACCCACAGACCACGTGAGAAGCCATCTTTTGGCTTTCTTGAAAACTTTTCCCAAATCTGATTTGGCTTTCTTTTGTAGATCCTTCACCTATCGTCCCTAATGTCCATGGTGGGTGGGACAAAAAGTTCACTTTTTGCACTTTGGAAGGGACTCTCGCTTCACTTAATTCCTCCGCTACACTACTCGATGCACTCCTTTTCTGGGTTTGGGAAGCTTTTATCTGTGCCTTTGCAGTCTCGATTCTTTGAGCTTTCTCAAGGGCCTCCGTAAACGTATTCACTTGTACTGCCGCTAATGCTTCTTGGAGTTCCAAATTTAATCCCTGTATAAACCGTCTTACTCTTCGCCGTTCTGTGGCCACCAATTCAGAAGCAAACTTGGATAGTTTCGTAAATTTCGTTTCATATTCGGCCACACTTAGCGTTCCCTGGCGTAGTCCAATAAACTCTTCCTCTCTCCTCTCTAGAACTAAAGGAGGGAGGTATTTCTCGTTAAATTCCCTTATGAAATTCGTCCATGTCCATACGGTCTGTTCTCTTTCCCATTTTGCTTTAATAACGTTCCACCACGCTCGGGCCGATCCTTCAAATTGGAACACCGCAAAGTTTACTTGTCTTTGCTCGGTGTAGTTCAAGACGGTGAAAATATTAATCATGGCCTCTAACCATTGTTCGGCTATATCCGGATCAGATCCTCCAAGAAATTTCGGAGGAGTAAACTTCTGAAACCTCTCAAGAGTCTTATCTTCTCCGATTTCAGGGTTCCGGGGTTGATTCACGGCCATTTGGCCTTGTTGATCCACCAGTCTTGCCAAGATATCTGTCATTTGTTGCATTACCGTTGCCATTTGGTCTTCGGCTTCAACCCTCGTTCCTTACTCTTGTGCAGATGTTGTTTCTCTTTCCTCTCTTGGCTCTTGAGCTCGTTCATTCCCACGGCCACGTCCACGTCCACGGCTACGTCTCCCGTCCATATATATGTTTTCCCTCTCTTTTCTTTTCCCCCAAAAGGTAATTTAGTAAATAAACACGATAAGGTTACTAAAGTAACTATTGAGGGCACCAAATATTCAAATAAACATATACCCACATAACACGCCATACCAAGATGACGGATAAGCAAATACACAAATACATATCAAGTTGGACAGATAACCATGTACATACAGGTATACTAACGTCATGTAGTAACAATATACAGGTAAATCAAAAGGAAAAGGTGAAGTCGTCCCAGTATCAGCCCGTCCGGTCTCTCACGTCACTTACTATCCAAACTAGATGTCCCTGATCTCTTATGCTCATTCTAGTCAGACAAAGCCTGTTCATGTTCCCAAAATGTAAGTCTCAAGTATTTAGCAGCACCTCAACTATAGAGTACTCAGGCACGAGAATCCGAAATAAGATAATTCACATCTCGAGCTGCAGTCCCAAGAGTAAACTATCTACAATCGGAATTCCTACCTGACATACCTATCTATGGTCCTCAGATACCATTAGAAAGATTTAAGGCCTATAACATTCGCAATTCATAGCTTTACGTAGTCCCTCATACTTATTCACCACTTAGTCCAGGGTCACTCCACGTAGAAACCACGCGAAACAACTATAAATTTTATCCCTCAATCGCTTAACTTTCAAGTCCAATCAAATCCCACAGTCCGGTATCTTAATCTTTAATCTAGGATACACTACAGAGATCTGAAGCCTAAGCTCTGATACCACTTGTAACGACCCCACCTCCCCCTAAGGCGTACCAGAGAGTTCGGCGGGCCGTCTGCCCAGCTCTCGCCGGGACTCAGTCGTTCTTTAATCAAATCCAGAACAAATCACAAGAATAAATAGGGCAGCAATCCAAACTTAAAGTGGAACTTATATACATTGCTATCTCAAAAGAAAGTACAACCATCAAATGTACAAAGTTTCTCACTTCGCCATACAACTAGCCCGTGCCAAGCACTAGGACGAGAACCATCACAAAAGAAACAAAAGACCTAGACTAGGCTAGTCTATGCTCTCATCCTGCTCGCCGTCCCCTGTTAAGGAAAGCAAATCTAAAGGGGTGAGCTAAAAGCTCAGTGAGGTTCCAAACAGATAATCAAACAATCAATTCAATACATTAAACATGGAGTATCAATAATTCAAGAAACATTTATAATGGAAAGCAATAGTAACATTCATTAAAAGGATACGGCTCACAAGGAGCAATTCGTTCGTTCGTTCATTCGTTCTCCTGACATTTCCCCTTATTCCTCCAATCATTTGAAAAGGCATTTTTCGTCTATCAATAAACCCTCGTTCGTTCGTTCGTTCGTTCATTCATTCATTCACCCCCGTCCTGGCCGTTGGCCAGTCTCCACCAACCTACTGGGTAATACTCGAGTATACCAAACGTTCACCCAAGTCCCTAATCGCCCGACCGAGTCCGCTTCTGGCTCGAGACGACCGGTAACAAGGGGCAATGGCCAGTTCAGCCCAAAAGGCTTACATTCATGCGCAAGTAACATTTCAATCATTAAATCCTTGAAAATTGCACAGTTATTTAGGTCGAGTGCGATAAAGTACACACTCGCCTAGAAAGCTCGTTTTGAAAATCATTAAAAGCAATTAACACATTAGCAAATGATAACAACAAGCCATAAAGTCAAATAAGGAACACTCACCTAGATATGCAAAATAACGTGCAAAATCCTTCCGGATATTACCCTTAGTCACCAATGAAACCTAAGGTTGAACAAGAGAACATATTACAGTTTATCGAGCAAAACATTTAAGGGAAACAAAGAAACCCGACTAATTAGGAGTAAAACGTGTAAAGATGACTTTCAAATAAGAAGAGGGTTATTTGAACCCAAGGATGAAAAATCATGTTTTAAAATGGAAAATCGGTCATGGTATTGGCCTAACAAAAGTATACAAGTTCAAATAGAAACCTAGCCCTCGAGCGAAAATTTGGGCAGCACGCCCTTTGTGTTTACCTAATTTTCCAGCCATTTTGGCTTCATTATTTTTCTCAACCACAACCCAACATCACACATAAGCAATTCAAGTCAAGAGCCATTCCATAGGCTCACAATATCATAAGAATAAGAATTACAACAATCACAAGTACAGAAATTCAACTTAGCACAAGACAGATTTGACGTACGAATACGGAAATAACATATCCGAAGCTACGCTTATCGGATTGAGACGAAACCAATTCCGTTTCGAAGCTAAGACACAGAGCTACAACATTCATGAAGGTCACTTAGTCCAGTTCCTAATATAACTTAGTCAAATTCTCAAATTACTAAACCAAAAACCAATTCGTCAGCTGTTTAAACGCAGAACACTGTAATGGACATATCTCAGAGTACACAAGTCCAAATCAGGTGTTCTTAGAGGCATTTGAAAGATAATTCAGAATACTACAACTTTCATGTTTTGTAAAAATGCTAAATCAGAATGGATCCTAGTCGAAAAATGTGATAAACTGGACTTAACTGATCACACGGACTGCTTGGGAAATACTTAAAACAGTAAGGGTATTTTGAACTTTTTATGCCCTACATTGCTCCGATTGAGCTGAAATTTTGTTTGCACCTATAAAATACCATTCGCTACAACTTTCATTCTTTGATCTAAGGCCAATTCAGCCTCTAACATAGGGCTACAAAACCGGACAGAATAGAAGAACAATTTTCCAGAATTCTGAAATTTTCAGTTTCTAGTGGAATTTTCTCAAATTTCTGGTTCTAATCACCACCAAACAACCTTATATAACCTTAATTACAACATTTATAATCATACAACAAGTTTAGGCAGAGAGCTATGAAACCCTAGCTTGCTTATTCATCCCAAAATTCATCACAACCACTTGCATAATCATGAAATTAAGCCAAAACTTAAGCTAAAAATCATCTTAAACCCAAAATTTAAGCAACAAGGATCATGACCAGATTTGTACCTCTAAAGGAAGACTTGGATGAGTGATAGTTCACTCCCTTTGAAATTTCTTGGTTCCTCAAGCTTCCCAACTCACAACCTCCACTTTAATCGGTTTGGAATTGGAATTCCTCACTTAGTTGTAGCAAATCAAGAAGATGGAATGTTTTTTTTTCTTGCTCTCACTTTCTCACACTCTTTGGTTCGGCCAGCAGCAGAAATATGGAGAGGAAAGGTGAAAAAATTGGTTAAGTAAGATGCCAAAGTGTCTTGGTCAAGATGCTCTTAGGTGGCGACACTTGTCGCCACCACCACCTTTCTTTTTTTTCTCTTTCTTTTCCTTCTTTTCTAGCCACTAGTTTTGGTCAGCCTTAGCTGTAATATAAGAAGATATTTTGCTCAAGTATCAATGAACTTGTAGGGTAAGAAAGTGGTGGTCAAGTGGTGCGTTCAATCGGTAGTGCGCGGGACCCGCCGGTTCGCGCCGTTTTTCTTAAAAACTCACGTACTAGGGTTTTTACTTCCCATTCACTAACCTTATATCATTGCTACCAATCACATATTATTTCTCACTTAAAAGTCACTTTTAATCCTCAAATTTAATCCTTACTCTGTACCGAAAATTCATCCGGCGAAAAATCGCGAAAACCCTAATTTTGCTCCAAACTTGAAACCGAAGCGTAAAACCCTATTTTCTAGGTTTACTTACACTTATTGTGAAATAATTGGGTAGTGGGCTTTGACAAATAATAATTTTCAAATAAAAGGGTATTTTTGAGAAAAATACAAGAAATTTACGAGTCCTCACATTCTCTCCCCCTTAAAAAAATTTCGTCCTCGAAATTTTACCTTCAGTTGCCTCAGACGAGTCTGGAACCTGTCGGTTGTCTAAAGCATAAACCTTTGCCGGTCCGCTAGTTCGTTTCCCTCCTTCATTCACTTGTGATTTAGCTCCATCCAATTGCAGAGTATTGCTTTCACGTGACTGTCTCCTCGGACAGTTGCTAACTTGATGATCGCCACTTCCACAGATTAAACATTTCCGCCCCTTTCTGCAACAATCGCTTTCGACATGATTTGCCTTTCCACAGTACCCACAGACCACGTGAGAAGCCATCTTTTGGCTTTCTTGAAAACTTTTCCCAAATCTGATTTGGCTTTCTTTTGTAGATCCTTCACCTATCGTCCCTAATGTCCATGGTGGGTGGGACAAAAAGTTCACTTTTTGCACTTTGGAAGGGACTCTCGCTTCACTTAATTCCTCCGCTACACTACTCGATGCACTCCTTTTCTAGGTTTGGGAAGCTTTTATCTGTGCCTTTGCAGTCTCGATTCTTTGAGCTTTCTCAAGGGCCTCCGTAAACGTATTCACTTGTACTGCCGCTAATGCTTCTTGGAGTTCCAAATTTAATCCCTGTATAAACCGTCTTACTCTTCGCCGTTCTGTGGCCACCAATTCAGAAGCAAACTTGGATAGTTTCGTAAATTTCGTTTCATATTCGGCCACACTTAGCGTTCCCTGGCGTAGTCCAATAAACTCTTCCTCTCTCCTCTCTAGAACTAAAGGAGGGAGGTATTTCTCGTTAAATTCCCTTATGAAATTCGTCCATGTCCATACGGTCTGTTCTCTTTCCCATTTTGCTTTAATAACGTTCCACCACGCTCGGGCCGATCCTTCAAATTGGAACACCGCAAAGTTTACTTGTCTTTGCTCGGTGTAGTTCAAGACGGTGAAAATATTAATCATGGCCTCTAACCATTGTTCGGCTATATCCGGATCAGATCCTCCAAGAAATTTCGGAGGAGTAAACTTCTGAAACCTCTCAAGAGTCTTATCTTCTCCGATTTCAGGGTTCCGGGGTTGATTCACGGCCATTTGGCCTTGTTGATCCACCAGTCTTGCCAAGATATCTGTCATTTGTTGCATTACCGTTGCCATTTGGTCTTCGGCTTCAACCCTCGTTCCTTACTCTTGTGCAGATGTTGTTTCTCTTTCCTCTCTTGGCTCTTGAGCTCGTTCATTCCCACGGCCACGTCCACGTCCACGGCTACGTCTCCCGTCCATATATATGTTTTCCCTCTCTTTTCTTTTCCCCCAAAAGGTAATTTAGTAAATAAACACGATAAGGTTACTAAAGTAACTATTGAGGGCACCAAATATTCAAATAAACATATACCCACATAACACGCCATACCAAGATGACGGATAAGCAAATACACAAATACATATCAAGTTGGACAGATAACCATGTACATACAGGTATACTAACGTCATGTAGTAACAATATACAGGTAAATCAAAAGGAAAAGGTGAAGTCGTCCCAGTATCAGCCCGTCCGGTCTCTCACGTCACTTACTATCCAAACTAGATGTCCCTGATCTCTTATGCTCATTCTAGTCAGACAAAGCCTGTTCATGTTCCCAAAATGTAAGTCTCAAGTATTTAGCAGCACCTCAACTATAGAGTACTCAGGCACGAGAATCCGAAATAAGATAATTCACATCTCGAGCTGCAGTCCCAAGAGTAAACTATCTACAATCGGAATTCCTACCTGACATACCTATCTATGGTCCTCAGATACCATTAGAAAGATTTAAGGCCTATAACATTCGCAATTCATAGCTTCACGTAGTCCCTCATACTTATTCACCACTTAGTCCAGGGTCACTCCACGTAGAAACCACGCGAAGCAACTATAAATTTTATCCCTCAATCGCTTAACTTTCAAGTCCAATCAAATCCCACAGTCCGGTATCTTAATCTTTAATCTAGGATACACTACAGAGATCTGAAGCCTAAGCTCTGATACCACTTGTAACGACCCCACCTCCCCCTAAGGCGTACCAGAGGGTTCGGCGGGCCGTCTGCCCAGCTCTCGCCGGGACTCAGTCGTTCTTTAATCAAATCCAGAACAAATCACAAGAATAAATAGGGCAGCAATCCAAACTTAAAGTGGAACTTATATACATTGCTATCTCAAAAGAAAGTACAACCATCAAATGTACAAAGGTTCTCACTTCGCCATACAACTAGCCCGTGCCAAGCACTAGGGCGAGAACCATCACAAAAGAAACAAAAGACCTTGACTAGGCTAGTCTATGCTCTCATCCTGCTCGCCGTCCCCTGTTAAGGAAAACAAATCTAAAGGGGTGAGCTAAAAGCTCAGTGAGGTTCCAAACAGATAATCAAACAATCAAACAATCAATTCAATACATTAAACATGGAGTATCAATAATTCAAGAAACATTTATAATGGAAAGCAATAGTAACATTCATTAAAAGGATATGGCTCACAAGGAGCAATTCGTTCGTTCATTCATTCGTTCTCCTAACATTTCCCCTTATTCCTCCAATCATTTGAAAAGGCATTTTTCGTTTATCAATAAACCCTCGTTCGTTCGTTCGTTCGTTCATTCATTCATTCACCCCCGTCCTGGCCGTTGGCCAGTCTCCACCAACCTACAGGGTAATACTCGAGTATACCAAACGTTCACCCAAGTCCCTAATCGACCGACCGAGTCCGCTTCTGGCTCGAGACGACCGGTAACAAGGGGCAATGGCCAGTTCAGCCCAAAAGGCTTACATTCATGCGCAAGTAACATTTCAATCATTAAATCCTTGAAAATTGCACAGTTATTTAGGTCGAGTGCGATAAAGTACACACTCGCCTAGAAACCTCGTTTTGGAAATCATTAAAAGCAATTAACACATTAGCAAATGATAACAACAAGCCATAAAGTCAAATAAGGAACACTCACCTAGATATGCAAAATAACGTGCAAAATCCTTCCGGATTTTACCCTTAGTCACCAATGAAACCTAAGGTTGAACAAGAGAATATATTACAGTTTATCGAGCAAAACATTTAAGGGAAACAAAGAAACCCGACTAATTAGGAGTAAAACGTGTAAAGATGACTTTCAAGTAAGAAGAGGGTTGTTTGAACCCAAGGATGAAAAATCATGTTTTAAAATGGAAAATCGGTCATGGTATTGGCCTAACAAAAGTATACAAGTTCAAATAGAAACCTAGCCCTCGAGCGAAAATTTGGGCAGCACGCCCTTTGTGTTTACCTAATTTTCCAGCCATTTTGGCTTCATTATTTTTCCTCAACCACAACCCAACATCACACATAAGCAATTCAAGTCAAGAGCCGTTCCATAGGCTCACAATATCATAAGAATAAGAATTACAACAATCACAAGTACAGAAATTCAACTTAGCACAAGACAGATTTGATGTACGAATGCGGAAATAACATATCCGAAGCTACGCTTATCGGATTGAGACGAAACCTATTCCGTTTCGAAGCTAAGACACAGAGCTACAACATTCATGAAGGTCACTTAGTCCAGTTCATAATATAACTTAGTCAAATTCTCAAATTACTAAACCAGAAACCAATTCGTCAGCTGTTTAAATGCAGAACACTGTAATGGACATATCTCAGAGTACACAAGTCCAAATCAGGTGTTCTTAGAGGCATTTGAAAGCTAATTCAGAATACTACAACTTTCATGTTTTGGCAAAATGCTAAATCTGTGACGCCCCAAAAAAAAAAAGAGTTTGAGAACCCGAAAATTTTCTAATTTTCTAGGGTTTATTTTTTTAACGCCCGCCTTTTCTACGTTTTCTTGATTAGGAAAATTCCCCAGATAAAGCTTATGAGCAAAAATAGTTTTAAAATGATTTTTCTAGTATCGGTTAGTTTTTGAGAAATTAAAAGCGTATTTTGGACATGGGACCCGCAAGTGCGGTAAATGCATTATATTTTTGACAACTTGTTAGAATTTTGTATTAAGTGATATTATTTTACAAGGTGTTAAGATATTTGTAATTGGAGAGACAAAAGGATAAGTTTTAAACCTAAGGGTGACAAGTGTCACCATGAGATTAAGTCTTGGACTTTGACTTACTATTCAACCTTTTACCATTTACCATAATAACTTCAAAAATTGACCAAAATATCTTCATTGCTAAGCTTCATATGGCCGGCCACCTTCAAGCAATAAGGGAAGAGAAGCTCTCCAATTTCCTTGCTCCAAGCTTGCTTAATCTTCACTTTTAACCGTTTAATTTTAGTTTTACTCTATAAAAACTCTTCTCTTGGTAAGATTAAGGTTCTTGGTGAAGTGATTTGGAAGATTTAAGTGCAAGGTTGCTCCATCTCTTTGGTTACTAAGGTGAGTTGAGAAGGACCCCTCTCCTCCCTCTAATGATGTTAAATTCATGCTTGGTGATAGTAGGAGATGTAAGTTTATGGATTAAAACTTGATTTTTGGTTGAATTGGTGAAGTTTTATAATTTTTGGAGATTTTTCTGTTTTAATATAAGCATGGTTGTGTGGCTATGTATGATGATTGGAAATGATGTTTAATGACTCTAGGAGGTGGAAAAAGTGATTAAGTGCAATCAATTTCTGTTTTGGAAGAAATTTCAGAAAATTAGGTTTTGTAGTTCTTCATTCTGCCCGAATTTATTGCACCATGTTAGAGGCCGAACTGGACTTTGCTCAAAACATGAAAGTTGTAGGTATTGATGAGTTTGAAGTGGCTGTAAAATTTCAGGTCATTTGGACTAGTGTAGAGTGAGATATGTCGGTTTTACTGTTGCTGTTCTGGGTTGATCAGAATGCGAAAACTGCACTTGTAATTGGCCATTTTGACTGGAATTTGTTTGGATTTTGTTGTTGGTGTCTTCTGAGGAAATGTAACTGGATGTCTTAGCTAACATATGCCTTTGGAATTTCGGCATTTGGACCTGTATAGACTGAGTTATAGTAATTACAGCATAGTGGGATTTGTGAACCTGTTTTAGTGGTTCTGGTTTGGTATTTTTGGCATATTTGACCTAGTTGTGCTAGGATTTGGATTGAGTGACCTTCTACATTGTTGTAGCCCTGGTTCTTAGCTTCAAAACGGTGGGTCTTGCACCTCTATCCGACAATCGTAGCGCCTTTGGTACCATTACCGCAAAATGACGTCCAAAACTGTTTTTCTGGTTTTGAGCTTAACTTTCATTTCCGAACTTCTCCCTAGCTTGAATTGTACTCGTATTACTTGGAGCTTGCTGAATGGCTATTGGATGAACTTGTTGTTGTATGTGTACCTTTGGGACCGGCTGAAGATATAATGAAGCCATGATGGCTGGGAAAGTAAGCAAATTTAGGGGAAGTGCTGTCCGAAGTTTTAAAGGGTTTGATTGCTTTGAGTTTGTGATCTAAGACTTGGATTTGAGCAAGGCAATGTTATATGACGGATGATTTCTGAGCCATGGAGGTGAGTGACCTCAAACTATTTCTAAAGTTATTTATGAACCGTTTCCTGCATTATTTACTTTTGAACTGTTTTCTTGCATATCATGCGTGCTTGCATATGAGTGTTCCTTGTTTGCTGTATTTCTTGACTTATTGGCTTGTTATTATTGATTTATAATGTGTTAAGTGCTTTTGATGATTGTTAAAACGAGTTTTCTAGGCGAGTGTGTACTTTATCGCACTCGACCTAAGTAAATATGAATTTTCAATGATTAATGATTAAATGCTAGTTGCGCATGAATGTAAGCCGTTTGGCTGAATTGGGCCCTGCCCTTCGTTACCGATCGACTCGAGCCAGAAGCGGACTCGGTCGGGCGATATGGTGACCCTGGGTGAATTTGGTATACTCGAGTATTACCTTGTAGTCCGGCTATGTCCGGATGGGTGGAGTCCGGCTACGTCCGGATGGGTGGAGACCGGCCAACGTCCGGAAAAAAAAAAAAGATGAACGAATAAAAGATGAACGAGGGATTATTTATAAAAAAATGAACGTATCCTTTTCATGAATGTTACTCTCGCTTTCCATTGTACATGTTTCTTGAATTATTGATACTCCATATTTAATGTTTTATAAATGTTGTAATCGTTTCTGGACTTATCATTTGATCTATGACATCATTGATTTATGACATCATTGAAAAGAAATATTGTTAAACCGATTTGATTACTGATTTTCTGGTTACTCGCTGAGCTTCTAGCTCACCCCAAAAATATTTTATTCCCCTCCACAGGGCTCAAGGCGAAGGCAGGACTTGTTGTGCTTATTCACGTGAATGGATGGCCTATATCTTGTACAGTTTTGGATGTGGAATCATTTGATGTATAGTTGGGAATTAGTTTCCGCTGCATTTGTGACATGTATTATTGGAGACTTGGATGTATATTTGTGGATCTTGTGATGTATATTTGAGGTTTATTCTTGTAATTCATTTGAGGATTGTAGTGATCGACTGAGTCCCGGCGAGAGCTGGGCAGGCGGCCCGCCGAACCCTCTGGTTCGCCTTAGGGGGAGGTGGGGCCGTCACAGTTGGTATCAGAGCCATATGCCGACGGTTGGGACTCTACGTCCTTTTACTGGAAAAGCCCCGAGCCTCTCGTTCGTGAAGAGTCACGAAGCGAAACTCTCCGTAGGGGATGCCCGCGTGCGGGTGGCAAGCTGATAGGTACCTTGTGATGTGACCCTGAGAACTATCACAGTTGGTATCAGTGCTTAGGCTTCAGATCTCTGTAGTGTATCCTAGGCTTGAAGTTTAGGATGCCGGACTGTGGGTTTGGTTTGCAATATTAGTGATTATTGCGGGATATCTCGACTTGATTAGGGCAAGATGGAATGTCGAGGACGACATTCTTTTAAGGAGGGGAGATTGTGACGCCCCGAAAAAAAAAAGAGTTTGAGAACCCGAAAATTTTCTAATTTTCTAGGGTTTATTTTTTTAACGCCCGCCTTTTCTACGTTTTCTTGATTAGGAAAATTCCCCAGATAAAGCTTATGAGCAAAAATAGTTTTAAAATGATTTTTCTAGTATCGGTTAGTTTTTGAGAAATTAAAAGCGTATTTTGGACATGGGACCCGCAAGTGCGGTAAATGCATTATATTTTTGACAACTTGTTAGAATTTTGTATTAAGTGATATTATTTTACAAGGTGTTAAGATATTTGTAATTGGAGAGACAAAAGGATAAGTTTTAAACCTAAGGGTGACAAGTGTCACCATGAGATTAAGTCTTGGACTTTGACTTACTATTCAACCTTTTACCATTTACCATAATAACTTCAAAAATTGACCAAAATATCTTCATTGCTAAGCTTCATATGGCCGGCCACCTTCAAGCAATAAGGGAAGAGAAGCTCTCCAATTTCCTTGCTCCAAGCTTGCTTAATCTTCACTTTTAACCGTTTAATTTTAGTTTTACTCTATAAAAACTCTTCTCTTGGTAAGATTAAGGTTCTTGGTGAAGTGATTTGGAAGATTTAAGTGCAAGGTTGCTCCATCTCTTTGGTTACTAAGGTGAGTTGAGAAGGACCCCTCTCCTCCCTCTAATGATGTTAAATTCATGCTTGGTGATAGTAGGAGATGTAAGTTTATGGATTAAAACTTGATTTTTGGTTGAATTGGTGAAGTTTTATAATTTTTGGAGATTTTTCTGTTTTAATATAAGCATGGTTGTGTGGCTATGTATGATGATTGGAAATGATGTTTAATGACTCTAGGAGGTGGAAAAAGTGATTAAGTGCAATCAATTTCTGTTTTGGAAGAAATTTCAGAAAATTAGGTTTTGTAGTTCTTCATTCTGCCCGAATTTATTGCACCATGTTAGAGGCCGAACTGGACTTTGCTCAAAACATGAAAGTTGTAGGTATTGATGAGTTTGAAGTGGCTGAAAAATTTCAGGTCATTTGGACTAGTGTAGAGTGAGATATGTCGGTTTTACTGTTGCTGTTCTGGGTTGATCAGAATGCGAAAACTGCACTTGTAATTGGCCATTTTGACTGGAATTGGTTTGGATTTTGTTGTTGGTGTCTTCTGAGGAAATGTAACTGGATGTCTTAGCTAACATATGCCTTTGGAATTTCGGCATTTGGACCTGTATAGACTGAGTTATAGTAATTACAGCATAGTGGGATTTGTGAACCTGTTTTAGTGGTTCTGGTTTGGTATTTTTGGCATATTTGACCTAGTTGTGCTAGGATTTGGATTGAGTGACCTTCTACATTGTTGTAGCCCTGGTTCTTAGCTTCAAAACGGTGGGTCTTGTACCTCTATCCGACAATCGTAGCGCCTTTGGTACCATTACCGCAAAATGACGTCCAAAACTGTTTTTCTGGTTTTGAGCTTAACTTTCATTTCCGAACTTCTCCCTAGCTTGAATTGTACTCGTATTACTTGGAGCTTGCTGAATGGCTATTGGATGAACTTGTTGTTGTATGTGTACCTTTGGGATTGGCTGAAGATATAATGAAGCCATGATGGCTGGGAAAGTAAGCAAATTTAGGGGAAGTGCTGTCCGAAGTTTTAAAGGGTTTGATTGCTTTGAGTTTGTGATCTAAGACTTGGATTTGAGCAAGGCAATGTTATATGACGGATGATTTCTGAGCCATGGAGGTGAGTGACCTCAAACTATTTCTAAAGTTATTTATGAACCGTTTCCTGCATTATTTACTTTTGAACTGTTTCCAAAGTTACTTTTGAACTGTTTTCTTGCATATCATGCGTGCTTGCATATGAGTGTTCCTTGTTTGCTGTATTTCTTGACTTATTGGCTTGTTATTATTGATTTATAATGTGTTAAGTGCTTTTGATGATTGTTAAAACGAGTTTTCTAGGCGAGTGTGTACTTTATCGCACTCGACCTAAGTAAATATGAATTTTCAATGATTAATGATTAAATGCTAGTTGCGCATGAATGTAAGCCGTTTGGCTGAATTGGGCCCTGCCCTTCGTTACCGATCGACTCGAGCCAGAAGCGGACTCGGTCGGGCGATATGGTGACCCTGGGTGAATTTGGTATACTCGAGTATTACCTTGTAGTCCGGCTATGTCCGGATGGGTGGAGTCCGGCTACGTCCGGATGGGTGGAGACCGGCCAACGTCCGGAAAAAAAAAAAAGATGAACGAATAAAAGATGAACGAGGGATTATTTATAAAAAAATGAACGTATCCTTTTCATGAATGTTACTCTCGCTTTCCATTGTACATGTTTCTTGAATTATTGATACTCCATATTTAATGTTTTATAAATGTTGTAATCGTTTCTGGACTTATCATTTGATCTATGACATCATTGATTTATGACATCATTGAAAAGAAATATTGTTAAACCGATTTGATTACTGATTTTCTGGTTACTCGCTGAGCTTCTAGCTCACCCCAAAAATATTTTATTCCCCTCCACAGGGCTCAAGGCGAAGGCAGGACTTGTTGTGCTTATTCACGTGAATGGATGGCCTATATCTTGTACAGTTTTGGATGTGGAATCATTTGATGTATAGTTGGGAATTAGTTTCCGCTGCATTTGTGACATGTATTATTGGAGACTTGGATGTATATTTGTGGATCTTGTGATGTATATTTGAGGTTTATTCTTGTAATTCATTTGAGGATTGTAGTGATCGACTGAGTCCCGGCGAGAGCTGGGCAGGCGGCCCGCCGAATCCTCTGGTTCGCCTTAGGGGGAGGTGGGGCCGTCACAAAATCAGAATGGATCCTAGTCGAAAAATGTGATAAACTGGACTTAACTGATCACACGGACTGCTTGGGAAATACTTAAAACAGTAAGGGTATTTTGGACTTTTCATGTCCTACGTTGCTCCGATTGAGCTGAAATTTTGTACGCACCTATAAAATACCATTCTCTAGAACTTTTCTTCTTTGACCTAAGGCCAATTCGGCCTCTAACATAGGGCTACAAAACCGGACAGAATAGAAGAACAATTTTCCAGAATTCTGAAATTTTCAGTTTCTAGTGGAATTTTCTCAAATTTCTGGTTCTAATCACCACCAAACAACCTTATATAACCTTAATTACAACATTTATAATCATACAACAAGTTTAGGCAGAGAGCTATGAAACCCTAGCTTGCTTATTCATCCCAAAATTCATCACAACCACTTGCATAATCATGAAATTAAGCCAAAACTTAAGCTAAAAATCATCTTAAACCCAAAATTTAAGCAACAAGGATCATGACCAGATTTGTACCTCTAAAGGAAGACTTGGATGAGTGATAGTTCACTCCCTTTGAAATTTCTTGGTTCCTCAAGCTTCCCAACTCACAACCTCCACTTTAATCGGTTTGGAATTGGAATTCCTCACTTAGTTGTAGCAAATCAAGAAGATGGAATGTTTTTTTTTCTTGCTCTCACTTTCTCACACTCTTTGGTTCGGCCAGCAGCAGAAATATGGAGAGGAAAGGTGAAAAAATTGGTTAAGTAAGATGCCAAAGTGTCTTGGTCAATATGCTCTTAGGTGGCGACACTTGTCGCCACCACCACCTTTCTTTTTTTTCTCTTTCTTTTCCTTCTTTTCTAGCCACTAGTTTTGGTCAGCCTTAGCTGTAATATAAGAAAATATTTTGCTCAAGTATCAATGAACTTGTAGGGTAAGAAAGTGGTGGTCAAGTGGTGCGTTCAATCGGTAGTGCGCGGGACCCGCCGGTTCGCGCCGTTTTTCTTAAAAACTCACGTACTAGGGTTTTTACTTCCCATTCACTAACCTTATATCATTGCTACCAATCACATATTATTTCTCACTTAAAAGTCACTTTTAATCCTCAAATTTAATCCTTACTCTGTACCGAAAATTCATCCGGCGAAAAATCGCGAAAACCCTAATTTTGCTCCAAACTTGAAACCGAAGCGTAAAACCCTATTTTCTAGGTTTACTTACACTTATTGTGAAATAATTGGGTAGTGGGCTTTGACAAATAATAATTTTCAAATAAAAGGGTATTTTTGAGAAAAATACATGAAATTTACGAGTCCTCACATTCTCTCCCCCTTAAAAAAATTTCGTCCTCGAAATTTTACCTTCAGTTGCCTCAGACGAGTCTGGAACTTGTCGGTTGTCTAAAGCATAAACCTTTGCCGGTCCGCTAGTTCGTTTCCCTCCTTCATTCACTTGTGATTTAGCTCCATCCAATTGCAGAGTATTGCTTTCACGTGACTGTCTCCTCGGACAGTTGCTAACTTGATGATCGCCACTTCCGCAGATTAAACATTTCCGCCCCTTTCTGCAACAATCGCTTTCGACATGATTTGCCTTTCCACAGTACCCACAGACCACGTGAGAAGCCATCTTTTGGCTTTCTTGAAAACTTTTCCCAAATCTGATTTGGCTTTCTTTTGTAGATCCTTCACCTATCGTCCCTAATGTCCATGGTGGGTGGGACAAAAAGTTCACTTTTTGCACTTTGGAAGGGACTCTCGCTTCACTTAATTCCTCCGCTACACTACTCGATGCACTCCTTTTCTGGGTCTGGGAAGCTTTTATCGGTGCCTTTGCAGTCTCGATTCTTTGAGCTTTCTCAAGGGCCTCCGTAAACGTATTCACTTGTACTGCCGCAAATGCTTCTTGGAGTTCCAAATTTAATCCCTGTATAAACCGTCTTACTCTTCGCCGTTCTGTGGCCACCAATTCAGAAGCAAACTTGGATAGTTTCGTAAATTTCGTTTCATATTCGGCCACACTTAGCGTTCCCTGGCGTAGTCCAATAAACTCTTCCTCTCTCCTCTCTTGAACTAAAGGAGGAAGGTATTTCTTGTTAAATTCCCTTATAAAATTCGTCCATGTCCATACGGTCTGTTCTCTTTCCCATTTTGCTTTAATAACGTTCCACCACGCTCGGGCCGATCCTTCAAATTGGAACACCGCAAAGTTTACTTGTCTTTGCTCGGTGTAGTTCAAGACGGTGAAAATAATAATCATGGCCTCTAACCATTGTTCGGCTATATCCGGATCAGATCCTCCAAGAAATTTCGGAGGAGTAAACTTCTGAAACCTCTCAAGAGCCTTATCTTCTCCGATTTCAGGGTTCCGGGGTTGATTCACGGCCATTTGGCCTTGTTGATCCACCAGTCTTGCCAAGATATCTGTCATTTGTTGCATTACCGTTGCCATTTGGTCTTCGGCTTCAACCCTCGTTCCTTACTCTTGTGCAGATGTTGTTTCTCTTTCCTCTCTTGGCTCTTGAGCTCGTTCATTCCCACGGCCACGTCCACGTCCACGGCTACGTCTCCCGTCCATATATATGTTTTCCCTCTCTTTTCTTTTCCCCCAAAAGTTAATTTAGTAAATAAACACGATAAGGTTACTAAAGTAACTATTGAGGGCACCAAATATTCAAATAAACATATACCCACATAACACGCCATACCAAGATGACGGATAAGCAAATACACAAATACATATCAAGTTGGACAGATAACCATGTACATACAGGTATACTAACGTCATGTAGTAACAATATACAGGTAAATCAAAAGGAAAAGGTGAAGTCGTCCCAGTATCAGCCCGTCCGGTCTCTCACATCACTTACTATCCAAACTAGATGTCCCTGATCTCTTATGCTCATTCTAGTCAGACAAAGCCTGTTCATGTTCCCAAAATGTAAGTCTCAAGTATTTAGCAGCACCTCAACTATAGAGTACTCAGGCACGAGAATCCGAAATAAGATAATTCACATCTCGAGCTGCAGTCCCAAGAGTAAACTATCTACAATCGGAATTCCTACCTGACATACCTATCTATGGTCCTCAGATACCATTAGAAAGATTTAAGGCCTATAACATTCGCAATTCATAGCTTCACGTAGTCCCTCATACTTATTCACCACTTAGTCCAGGGTCACTCCACGTAGAAACCACGCGAAGCAACTATAAATTTTATCCCTCAATCGCTTAACTTTCAAGTCCAATCAAATCCCACAGTCCGGTATCTTAATCTTTAATCTAGGATACACTACAGAGATCTGAAGCCTAAGCTCTGATACCACTTGTAACGACCCCACCTCCCCCTAAGGCGTACCAGAGGGTTCGGCGGGCCGTCTGCCCAGCTCTCGCCGGGACTCAGTCGTTCTTTAATCAAATCCAGAACTAATCACAAGAATAAATAGGGCAGCAATCCAAACTTAAAGTGGAACTTATATACATTGCTATCTCAAAAGAAAGTACAACATCAAATGTACAAAGGTTCTCACTTCGCCATACAACTAGCCCGTGCCAAGCACTAGGGCGAGAACCATCACAAAAGAAACAAAAGACCTAGACTAGGCTAGTCTATGCTCTCATCCTGCTCGCCGTCCCCTGTTAAGGAAAACAAATCTAAAGGGGTGAGCTAAAAGCTCAGTGAGGTTCCAAACAGATAATCAAACAATCAATTCAATACGTTAAACATGGAGTATCAATAATTCAAGAAACATTTATAATGGAAAGCAATAGTAACATTCATTAAAAGGATATGGCTCACAAGGAGCAATTCGTTCGTTCGTTCATTCGTTCTCCTGACATTTCCCCTTATTCCTCCAATCATTTGAAAAGGCATTTTTCGTTTATCAATAAACCCTCGTTCGTTCGTTCGTTCGTTCATTCATTCATTCACCCCCGTCCTGGCCGTTGGCCAGTCTCCACCAACCTACAGGGTAATACTCGAGTATACCAAACGTTCACCCAAGTCCCTAATCGCCCGACCGAGTCCGCTTCTGGCTCGAGACGACCGGTAACAAGGGGCAATGGCCAATTCAGCCCAAAAGGCTTACATTCATGCGCAAGTAACATTTCAATCATTAAATCCTTGAAAATTGCACAGTTATTTAGGTCGAGTGCGATAAAGTACACACTCGCCTAGAAAGCTCGTTTTGGAAATCATTAAAAGCAATTAACACATTAGCAAATGATAACAACAAGCCATAAAGTCAAATAAGGAACACTCACCTAGATATGCAAAATAACGTGCAAAATCCTTCCGGATATTACCCTTAGTCACCAATGAAACCTAAGGTTGAACAAGAGAACATATTACAGTTTATCGAGCAAAACATTTAAGGGAAACAAAGAAACCCGACTAATTAGGAGTAAAACGTGTAAAGATGACTTTCAAGTAAGAAGAGGGTTGTTTGAACCCAAGGATGAAAAATCATGTTTTAAAATGGAAAATCGGTCATGGTATTGGTCTAACAAAAGTATACAAGTTCAAATAGAAACCTAGCCCTCGAGCGAAAATTTGGGCAGCACGCCCTTTGTGTTTACCTAATTTTCCAGCCATTTTGGCTTCATTATTTTTCCTCAACCACAACCCAACATCACACATAAGAAATTCAAGTCAAGAGCCGTTCCATAGGCTCACAATATCATAAGAATAAGAATTACAACAATCACAAGTACAGAAATTCAACTTAGCACAAGACAGATTTGACGTACGAATGCGGAAATAACATATCCGAAGCTACGCTTATGGGATTGAGACGAAACCTATTCCATTTCGAAGCTAAGACACAGAGCTACAACATTCATGAAGGTCACTTAGTCCAGTTCCTAATATAACTTAGTCAAATTCTCAAATTACTAAACCAGAAACCAATTCGTCGGCTGTTTAAACGCAGAACACTGTAATGGACATATCTCAGAGTACACAAGTCCAAATCAGGTGTTCTTAGAGGAATTTGAAAGCTAATTCAGAATAATACAACTTTCATGTTTTGGCAAAAATCTAAATCAGAATGGATCCTAGTCGAAAAACGTGATAAACTGGACTTAACTGATCTCACGGACTGCTTGGGAAATACTTAAAACAGTAAGGGTATTTTGGACTTTTCATGTCCTACGTTGCTCCGATTGAGCTGAAATTTTGTAGGCACCTATAAAATACCATTCTATAAAACTTTCCTTCTTTGTCCTAAGGCCAATTCGGCCTCTAGCATAGGGCTACAAAACCGGACAGAATAGAAGAACAATTTTCCAGAATTCTGAAATTTTCAGTTTCTAGTGGAATTTTCTCAAATTTCTGGTTCTAATCACCACCAAACAACCTTATATAACCTTAATTACAACATTTATAATCATACAACAAGTTTAGGCAGAGAGCTATGAAACCCTAGCTTGCTTATTCATCCCAAAATTCATCACAACCACTTGCATAATCATGAAATTAAGCCAAAACTTAAGCTAAAAATCATCTTAAACCCAAAATTTAAGCAACAAGGATCATGACCAGATTTGTACCTCTAAAGGAAGACTTGGATGAGTGATAGTTCACTCCCTTTGAAATTTCTTGGTTCCTCAAGCTTCCCAACTCACAACCTCCACTTTAATCGGTTTGGAATTGGAATTCCTCACTTAGTTGTAGCAAATCAAGAAGATGGAATGTTTTTTTTTCTTGCTCTCACTTTCTCACACTCTTTGGTTCGGCCAGCAGCAGAAATATGGAGAGGAAAGGTGAAAAAATTGGTTAAGTAAGATGCCAAAGTGTCTTGGTCAAGATGCTCTTAGGTGGCGACACTTGTCGCCACCACCACCTTTCTTTTTTTTCTCTTTCTTTTCCTTCTTTTCTAGCCACTAGTTTTGGTCAGCCTTAGCTGTAATATAAGAAGATATTTTGCTCAAGTATCAATGAACTTGTAGGGTAAGAAAGTGGTGGTCAAGTGGTGCGTTCAATCGATAGTGCGCGGGACCCGCCGGTTCGCGCCGTTTTTCTTAAAAACTCACGTACTAGGGTTTTTATTTCCCATTCACTAACCTTATATCATTGCTACCAATCACATATTATTTCTCACTTAAAAGTCACTTTTAATCCTCAAATTTAATCCTTACTCTGTACCGAAAATTCATCCGGCGAAAAATCGCGAAAACCCTAATTTTGCTCCAAACTTGAAATCGAAGCGTAAAACCCTATTTTCTAGGTTTACTTACACTTATTGTGAAATAATTGGGTAGTGGGCTTTGACAAATAATAATTTTCAAATAAAAGGGTATTTTTGAGAAAAATACAAGAAATTTGCGAGTCCTCACAATGGGTACTTTGTAAAACTCAAAAATCTTCTGAAGAAATTTTCCATAAGACAGTTTTCTACCAAAATCAGTGGTAAAGCGAAGTAAAAACTTGCACATGACAAAGCCAAAGTCAATGCGAATTTTTTCTCGAAAACAATAAACAAGATACAGCTCCATTTTATTGGCATCTGTCCTATGACCATCAGTAGGCACAAGCAAATTTGAAATGATTGAGAAAGCAATGAGATACACAATGAGATACAGGAGATTCACAAGCAAATTTCAAAATAAGCCTTAGTAAAGGCAGAAGAAAACGTTTCTTTGGGACAAATACCAAGGATGGGTACTTTGTAAAACTCAAAAATCTTCTTAAGAAATTTTTCATAAGACAGTTTTCTACGAGAATCAGTGGTAAAGCGAAATAAAAACTTGCACATGACAAAGCCAAAGTCAATGCGAATTTTTTCTCGAAAACAATAAACAAGATACAGCTGCATTTTATTGACATCTGTCCTATGACCATCAGTAGGCACAAGCAAATTTGAAATGATTGAGAAAGTAATGAGATTCACAGGAGCAAGGTCATTTAGTTTTGCATCAGCAGGGGCAGAAAACTTCTTTTGAAAATAAGACAACATCTTAGCACTATCAAAGTGATTATCAGCAGTGGGATGCTCTTCATAAGAAAAGAAATTTGCAATTTTACTTTTGCATCCTGGTTCAATAACAGTATTTAAAACAGCATTCACAATCTCAGGATCAAACACTAAATCTACCCCATTTACCCTGGACATAATTTCAGTGTGGTCAGTGCCTTTCCTAAGATTGGCAAAGAATTGATATAGCATTTCAGGGTAATAAACGTTAGGCATGGAAATGATATGTGACCATTTCTGGAATTCAAAGAGATGCAGAATGGACTCTAAACCTATCTTGCGAAATTCAAAGGGATTTAGGGTATGTTGAGGAATGAAACCTTTTTGGGATATCCAGGAGTGTTTTTCTGTGAGAACCCGTAACTTTCTCATTTTCTAGGTTTTATTCTCTTTAATGGCATGTTTTATGCATTTTCTTTATTAGAAAAATTTGTCCGATAATTTTTATGAGTAAATATCATTTTTAGATGATTTTTCTAGTATCGGTTAGGTTTTGAGAAATTAAGAGCGTATACCGGACGTGGGACCCGCTAGTGTGGAAAGTTCGGAAAAATTCGGCCAACTAGGTTAAGTTTTGGATACTGGGTTTAAATTATCGGGTGCTAAGAGATAATTAGAGGTTACCAAGTGGATTGGTGTGAGAGGAAACAAAGTAATATGCATGCATTAATTATAGTGACAAGTGTCACTTGGAGAGTTGTTGTTACTTTTGACTACTATTCATCTTTTACCAAATAAATCAAAATTTGACTCAAAAATCACCAAAATTTGCAAGCTCATAGCCGGCCCTCTCCAAGGAAGAAAGAAAGGAAAACTCTCCAAATTCCTAGCTCTACTCTTGCTCAAATCCACCAAAGCAACCATTTAATCTTGCATTTGTTCCATAAAACCCCTTGACTTAGTGATTGTGAGGTGTTTAGTGGAGTTGTTTGGAAGGCTAAGGTGATTCGTTGCTCCCTCTCTTGTATTGCTAAGGCGAGTAGTGATGGAACCCCTCTCCTCCATCTAATGATGTTTAATTCATGACTTGCGGTAGCCTAAAGGATGATATTTGGTGTTATTTCATGATTTTGGTTGAGATTGATGACATTTTCTATTTATTCATGATTTTTCTGTTTTCATATGATTAATGTTGTGTGGCCATGTGTGATGGTTGGAAATGATATTGAAGGAAGCTAGAAGGTGGAAAGTGTGGTTAATTGCAGAAAATTTCTGTTTTGGAAGGAAATTTGGAAAGTTAGGGTTTCATTTCCTTCATTCTGCTTGGCACTGTTCATCATAGTTAGATGCTGAATTAGCCTTGGATTAAAACATGAAAGTTGTAGGCAATGATAATTTAGAGATGCCTACAAAATTACAGGCCAATCGGAGCAGCGTAACTTGTGAAAAGACTGAAATACCCCTGCTGCCCTGTTTTTACCCGAACTTGAGAATTGTTTCTGTAATTGGCTAATTTGGTTGGCAATAATTCTGATTTGGTTGTTGAGATCTTCTGAAGAAATGTAGCCTGATGTCTTAGCTTTCGGATGGCTTTGGAATCACTTGATTTGGACTTAGGTAGCCTGAATTACAGCTCGTTAACCAGAATGCGGTTTGTTCACCTGTTTTTGAGGTTCGGGTTTAGTATCCTGCATTTTTGACCTAGTTGCACTATGAACTGGACTGAGTGACCTTCTGTAACATTGTAGCCCTATTTGTTAGCTTCGAAACGGTGTATCTTACACCTCCATCCGATAATCGTAGTACCAATGGTGCCAAAACCGTAAAATTATGTCGAAAACTATTTTTTTGGATTAGAGCTTAATTCCATTTCCGGATTTCCCTGGTTTACTCTAGTGCGTATACAGTCTAGTGGAACCTTATTTTGGTGGTATGTGGATTTGGTTATGACTTGTAATCGAGTCTTATTATGCTTATTTGAATGTTTTAGGACGTGACGGTGGTCCAAGACGCTCATTGAGCGGAAGTTGATGAAATCTCATTTGCTTGCTTGGTGAGTGTACTACTCACTTGTTTGTTTACAATGTGGCTTTGCTATACTTGAACTTGATGCCTTGAGGGCTTATTTTCCATTGAAACTGATTAAAGTGAGGGTGTACTTGATCGCCCTAACCCCTTTTGGTAGTATATACGACTGTTTACTGTTTCACTGTGGTATTTAAATGATACCTGATATACTGGATTTGGTGTCGTTTGGACGAGTATCCAACGGCCATTACTGTTACTGCTGAGCCATTGGTAGTCAATTGAATCGAGCCAGCGAGGGTTTGGTCGTGAAAATTGACGAGCCATGGGGACTGTTATATGGAATCGTGTAGTAGTGAGACTCTTGATTCTGGTATACTCGAGTATTACCAAATTTATACTGTTTGGAGTTCGGGCCCGGTAGGGGTATGTTGGGTGGAAGGAATGGAAGCAAAGTGGAGCCTACGGTTGGTTACTCTTAAACATTGACGGAGGGTCAATGAGGTTCAATCAAGAATGCAAGCGAGGAAAGGGGCTCTTGAGAGCCGCCCGTATCCTTTTATCAACTCTATTAATGTGTGCTCTTGGTTTACTTTTGATGATTTGAAATGAAAAGCTTTATGCTTATATGAACTTGGTTGCTTGAGTGATAGTATCTCATTGGGCGTAAGCTCACTCTATTCCGTTTGTTTTCCTTACAGGAAATTGAATACTTTTGGAAAGGCGATGAATATGGATTGCCGAGTTGAGCTTATGTATATATATATTTTGAATAGCTCCTTTTGGGCAAAACCCTACACTCATTTTGACCCAACCCATCGTTGAATTGTAATGTGCAACCGTACATGTATAAACTTATGGGATAATTTGGTATGCCATTTTGGTATTGTTGATCTTGATCCCTATCATTTGATGTTTACAAAACAAATGGATGATACTAATATCTCTCCAAGAAATATTTTCAGTTATGAAGTTATGTGATTCCATGAACAAGTGCTATTGAAAGAAGACAAAGGTTGCTGAAAGCTGTCGAATGCTCAAAAGGACCGCATTGGACGTCCGACAACCATTGAGTATCTTCAGACGCAGAAAACCAGCCTACCGGACGTCCTAAGAAATTGAAGAAAAATTCTCAGTTTTACATCATACATTCGGACGCAGAAAACCAGCCTACCGGACGTCCGAAAGAATTGAAGAAAATCTCTTAAACTCTCTGCCTGCTGTCGGACGCATAAAACAGGGCTATCGGACGTCCGACACTGCTAACGGATAGTTGACTGTTCAGCTACTTTCTATCCGTTGGAAGCATTTATGAGGCACTTTCTTGGCTCTATATAAATAGTGGTTAGTCAGATATTTCAAATAACTTTGGCACACTGAAGATACAAAAGATCTAGAGAGATTTTAGTGAGAAAATACTCTTCAAAGAAGATTTGTAGTCTTAGTGGTGTGAGGTTCATTGTAAGCTTTTCATTTGTGAGTGAATACTTCATGAGTGTAGCTCTGTGAGGGTTATCCGAGTGATAGTAAAACTTTCTTGCTTGACTAAGTGCGGTTTGGGGCGAGGAGGAAGTGATCCTTCCTTTGTACACAAGAGTGATTGTAATTCATCAACTTGAAGTAGCTTGTTTGAATCAATCTACAAGCTCAAGAGGAGTTGGGTAGTTAATTGGTTTGCAATTCTTTCCTTTTTATTTACTTATTCTTACGTTTATGATCTTTAAATTGTTTATCTCTTCTACTCACAAGCACTTGTGCTTTCTCATCAACTGCTCCATTGTGTGGTCGCCTAGAAAAGAGAGTTGTTTTCGGGCCTTACAGGTATGTAAATGTTGAATTTCAAAATGTGTATGTTTGTGTGATGTGTGGCCGGATTCTGACGTGGACGGTACTATTCATGGCCGGCTCTGATTTTCATTTTTTTTTATTTTGTGATTGTGACTTGTTTAAGCGCGCTTGTATGTTCCGGAACGTCTTACATCGCGTTGAACTGTCCCGTAGTTCTGGCAAGAGTTGGGCAGGCAGTCCGCTAACCCCTTTGGTTCGTCTTAGGGGAAGGTGGGGCTGTCACAGGTGGTATCAGAGCCTAGGTTTGAATTGGCTTGGGTGTATTAGAAATGCTCGATTTGAGGATTCTTTTGATTGTGTCTATTAAGATTATTGATGCTAATTATTCTTTTGGTGTAGGATGGACGGAAGTGGTGAGCCTAGTGATAGCCCTACTGGGGAGCGACCGCAGGGGGTGCTTCCAGTGATTCCGTACTAGATCCGGCCCAGAGGGGCCGTTGTATGTTGGAGCCCGATTAACCGCCTCCGACGTTGCGAGTGTCGACACACGTACGCTTACCCTAACGCTTTGGTGTTGGCCGTGGCCGAGAAACGGAAGGAGTTGGCCGCGGATAATACTAGGCTTGAGGCCGAGGTGACCCAGCTTAGGGCGACCAATGAGAAACAAGCTGAGCGCATTAAGGGACTGGAGTATGACATGTTTGAGGTAGAGGATAGGATTGATGACCTCTGTACTCAACTTAGGGAAACACGTGAGCGCGAGTCTAAGTGAGCTCGAAAGGTTAAGGTTCGAGCCGCATCGATCCTGAACCTCTGCGCCGACGTCGTGTGCGGGGCCCGGGGCTGGGGTTGGATCCACCCCGTCGGGTGGGTCTACTAGCCCGTCGACGGACTAGGTTACGACTCCTAGGGTTTTTGGGATAGTTTTGTTTTCTGTATATAGGGCGGATAGGGAAAAGAGCCTTAGCTAATGGTTTTGTACGTTTGGATTAGCTACGTGTATATTCTTTTGATGAGGCCATTCCCTCGGGGATTGTCTATGTTTGTACTTGACTTGACTGTACTTGACCTAACTGGTTGTTGATATGTGTGTTGTTTGACCTTGTTTGGAGTGTAAATATATATGTTATTGTAAAAGTTTTTGGGTTTTACTTACATGCATTGTTATTATATTGGTTTAGTACATTTGCCTAGACCAAGTAGACTTCATGGAAGGTACACAGAGTGGACGGGGACGTGGGCGCGGAAATAGACAACCCACACCGGACAGGGGTACTGTGGAAACCTCATCTGGACCTAATCCTGACTCCAACGTGCAAATAGCTATCGCTATGCAGCAAATGACCAACTTGCTAGCACAAGTGGTGCAGCAACAGGTTTTTGGCCAAATTTGAAAATTCGGCAAAATTTACTTGATTGGAACTAGCTTTGAAATTTGGAACTCTATTAGAGTCGCAATCCAAATTTACAACAAAACAAGCAAAATGAGAAACGGAGATTTGAGCACTAAGATATGGCAACTCAAAGTTACCAAAATTCCCTTGTGAAACAAGGGTTTTCCAAACTCGAGTCATGAACTTTGGTAATTTAGTCGAGCAGCAAAATGGATCGGATTGGTACGAAATTTGGCAATATAATACTCCTATATAAAGGGTATCCCTCTATCAAATTTCATGGAAAAATACCTTCGGGAAGGTAGTCAACCAAATAACCAATGTTTTGAAAAATCCTAAGGCAAAACTGTCTTGAGCTTTTTGTTTTTCATTCCAAACATTTGGCCAAGGAAAATCCTTCAAACATGGTTCATTTGTGTAGGAAAAGCCTAAGGAACATTCATGGTACATTTGGTAAGTGTTTTATGTGACGCCCCACATCTCCCTAAGGCGGACCAAAGGGTATCCGCGGACGCCTGCCCAGCTCTCGCCAGGACTCAAGCAATTCCATTCAATTTAAAACCGAACTAAACACTTCGATGAGAGCAACATGAATACAATAATGCGGAAGCGTTCAAGCTTAACAAGTCACTTAATGTATCACCAGTACATTGGGTAATCATGAAACGACTTAAATTCAAAGTACACATCAAGTCCCCAAACTTTTCAAGTTTACAATTTCCAAAAGTACAACCCAAACCAGGGCCTAGTCAAAATATATAACAGGAGTCTTAACAACAGTACAACGGATGGTTTCTCCATATTTCTCCACGATTCGGTCCTGTTAAGGAAAACAAAACTATAGGGTGAGCTAAACGCTCGTGAGGCCAAGAACACACATGCAAGCACTTTGTCAAATAACAATCCCAAATTTAATAACTAAAACCATGTCCTTTCAATAATCAATCATTCAAACAGGAAAAGTAATCAGAAACAATTCAAGGATATAGTAGCTCTCAGGAGCTAAGTTCCACTCGATCTGCCGATGTCATTCGTATACCTTCCCGCATTGACCCTCCTGTCAACCGGGTCGGTATTTCCATTTCCGTAGATCACCACTTACTTCCCTCCGTCCACCGTACACCCCAAGGGCCCACAAGTCTAGTATAAGGCGATACTCGACGAGTATGCCAAGCAAGACCTCTTATTAGGTCGAGCTTATATGTATCTCATGGCTCGCCCAAATCCCCGACCAAGCCCATTGCTGGCTCAAGTCTAAGGACGGCCTATGAGTTTGGGCGTCCCCCATTCATTTGAAAGTCGAGGAGGTTCACTCCAGCGACGCAAGCATTCATGACATAACATTGCATTTCATTCATTCATTCAATACATTTCATTCATTCATTTGAAATTAGAACGAGTGCGATAAAGTACGCACCCGCCCTTATTTTTAAAACTTCCAACAAATACCACAATAAGCAAGTATCAAAATTCACACACTTGACACTCACCGAGCAATTCAATAAGAATTATTTTCTGGGAGTTCAAGTGTCCACTGTGAGATCCTCTTGAAGGTCTCCTTGTGCGCCTGGCAATTAACAGTGGATAATCACACAATTAACCCACTTATCAAGAAGATTGTACACTAGTACAATCTAAGGATTATTTTGCAAAAAGGAACCTCAATTACACGTAAATCGAGGTTTAACTAGCCTTTTATTATGTACAATATTATTTGAGTTTTTATCATGAAAATCGTGAGCAAAACGTTTAAAAATATTAAAAGAATAAAGAGTTCTTGAAAAAAAAACTCTATTTCTTTGAGATTGGAAAATTTTCAGTTTTATGATGAATCTTTGAAAAATCGTAACTCGCTCGGTATAAGTCGAGAATTGGAAAAATTTATACCGTTGGAAACCTCTGAGAAAGTACTATAAGTTCCTAGAAGACACTTTTCCATGAATCGAAGTGAAAAGTGGTCAAAAATGAGCTTGAAGACGCAGGGTTGGTTTTTATGGCAGAATTAAGTTGGATTTCGGCCAACTTTGGAAATTCGGCATGATTCACACGTTGCAAACCGGCCTCTGAAATTTGCAGCTCAATTAGTGTTGCAAGTGAGGTGTATAACAAAACAAGCGGATCAAGAATTGGAGTTTCGAGTACCGATATACGGTAGCCCGAAGATAGGGAAATTCAAGACTGGAGAAGAATATCCAGATTTGAACCTCCAACATTAGAGATTTAATTAGGTATCGAAATGAACTTGGATTGGCACCAAAATTGGCAGTATTTTACTCCCATATGAAAGGTACCACTTTATCAAATTTCAGGGAAAAATACCTTCGGTAAGATAGTTAATTAGTCAGCCAAAGTTCAGGAAAATTATAAGGTAATCTGCCTTGAGACTTTCATTACCCATTTCAAAACGTTTAATCAAGCAAACTATCCAATCATTGTTCATTTGTGAAATAAAGGCCTAAGAAACATCCATAATGCCTTTGGTAAGTGTTTAGTATCAAGAACATCAATTAACAAGTTCACTCCAATATCTTGTTCCAAACCAGTCCAACATTAGGGTTTTTCCAAAACAGAGCAGTCCACTTGTTTTGGTCACAATTCAGTCAATATAACTCGAAATCGAGCATGGATTATGCCGTTGGAAAATACATTCATAGGACTAAAATATCACAGAAGAAATCGTTCCCAAATTTGGCACCAATCTGGTTCAAAATCGGGCATCAAGTTGCTGTCTGAACACTTCATTCCAGACGAACAGAGCAACAGGACAGCAAACTTAAAACATTTGGTTCGGCTTGTTCACAAAGAATCAGAACGTACATTATATACCAAATTAAAGCCAGGAATGTCTAGTTTCCAACGCCACCAACGGCACATGATTTCGACATCCGAGGACAGAGTTATAGCCAAAATACTACCACTGGTCAGAATCATACGCGAACAGTTTTCCAGATTTGCTAGTTTCTCAAGAAAAATTCATTTGCTCAATCAAACCTCAATATTTTCCAATGAAATTTTTCACACATCAAATACATCCTATAAACATCCAATTCAATCTGTTAGACCATTAAAATTTGGCCTCAAAATGGCCGAACATGGCAGGGGTAAAATCGGAAGTTTTTGCTTCTTACACCCAATGAAGTTTCTACTAATTACCCACCACTAATGCATCATTATAACCACTAAACCAACAATATAATCACCATCAATCATCACATCAGCAACAACAACCCAAGTGTGGGAATTCTAAGAGCCCACTATCACATTTTTACACCATACACAAGCTAACCAAATGCATGCATGAACTTAACAAGGTAAGATAGCTTCCAAACTTCAAGTTTTCAAGAGTGGATCATCACTTACTTTGGGTTGATGTTCAGCAGAATTTTCGGCCCTCTATTACCCCAGAAAAACCATGATTTCCAGCCCTTGTTTGCAGCTCAAAATGATCCTCAAGTGTCAAGCTAGGTGTGGTGCAAGTTTGGTTAAATTTGGAGATGATTTGGGGTGGTTTTGAGTGAGATTAGTGAGCAGAAATTTTGTTGCAAATGAGGTAGAGAGAGGAGGGAGCTGGTCGGCAATGAGGAGAGAGAAGGTGGAGGGAAATCTGATTTCCTTTAGCTTCCAAGAGAAGGTGAAATAAGTGGTGGTAATTCACCCAAAAGTCAACTCTCATTAGGGGCCGTTTGGTGCGATTACGGCTCGATTTTCTCGCGCGTTTGGTTCACTGGTGCACTAAACCTCCAAGGCATATATATTCATGTAAATATTATCCACTCTTAATTGTCCCGAAATAAGGGTCTAAAGTCCGTCAATTGAAGTCGCGCGTGTGAAAACGCGTACCGTCAAATTTAACGCTATAACGCGAAACTTCCGAGAAATTCTTATAACGATTGCGCTATTAACTATCACTTGAGTTTTTATTCATAAGATTACCTATTTTAGGACCATAGTATAAGTCTCCAATATTCCAAGCTTATTGTGCTATTACGCGGATAAAATCTCCAAGTACTATTCATTATTTTTACTAAACGCGCTCTAGGAAATTAATTTTCGAAACGAATCATTTTAAAAATATAATGAAGTTATATTACCATGTATTTAGGTCTAATAAGACTAGAAAATATTCCTTGGAAATAAAATCCAATTAAATAATTTATTAAGCCCTAAATTAGGCATAAATAATAGTTTTTACGAATCCTCTCCCCCTTAAGAAAATTTCGTCCTCGAAATTTACCTTGGTTGATGAACAAGTCTGGATACTTCTCTCTGATTGTCTCTTCAACTTCCCATGTTGCCTCCTCTACTCCATGGTTCTTCCATAAAACTTTCACTAGTGGTATCTGCTTGTTCCTCAATTCCTTCACTTTTCGATCCAGAAGTTTTACCGGTCTCTCCTCATAGGTCAGGGTTTCATCGATCTCAATATTCTCCGGTTGTAAAACATGAGAGGAGTCTGGATGATATTTCTTAAGCATGGACACATGAAACACGTTATGAATACGAGATAAGCTCGGTGGTAATTCCAGCTTATAGGCTACATTCCCAACTCGCTGAATAATCTTATAAGGCCCTACAAACCTTGGTTGTAGTTTCTTCCCTTTTCCGGACATCAAACTTGCTTTTAAAGGCGTAATCTTAAGAAATACCATATCTCCAACAGTGAACTCCAAATCCTTCCTCCGATTGTTGGCATAACTTTTTTGTCTACTCTAAGCGGTTTGAATTCTTTGCCGTACCAATTTCACCTTTTCATTAGCCTCCTCAATCCAAGATACGGTTGTCGGGTCTAAAATTTTCCGTTCACCTATTTCGTCCCAACAAATTGGGGATCTACACTTCCGACCATAAAGTGCTTCGTACGGGGCCATCTGAATAGAAGAGTGAAAACTATTATTGTAGGCAAATTCCACTAACGTCAAAAACTTACTCCAATTCTCTCCAAAATCCAGTACGCAAGTCCTCAACATGTCCTCAAGAGTTTGAATTGTTCTTTCAGATTGTCCATCAGTCTGGGGATGATAGGTGGTGCTAAAGTTTAACTTAGTCCCCAACACTTCTTGCATCTTTTGCCAAAATCTCGAAACAAATCTTGGATCCCTAACTGACACAATACTCACAGGTATACCATGTAGTCTGATGATCTCATCCAAGTACAACCTGGCCAACTTCTCCAATGGATATTTCATATTAATCGGCAGAAAATGAGCCGATTTAGTCAATCTATCTACTATCACCCAAATGGCATCATGGCCTCTCTGTGTCCTTGGTAAGCCTGATACAAAATCCATGGTAATGTTTTCCCATTTCCACTCAGGTATTTCTAGAGGTTGCAAAAGCCCAGATGGTTTCTGATGTTCGGCTTTAACCTGTTGACAAACCAAGCATGTCTGAACAAATTGGGCAATTTCCTTCTTCATATTTTTCCACCAATATAGACTTTTCAAGTCTTGGTACATTTTATTCCCTCCTGGATGTACTGTAAACTTTGATCGGTGTGCCTCTTCCAAAATTTCTTTTCTAAGCCCTTCATCCTTTGGCACAACCACCCGATTTCGAAATCTCAATATTCCATCTGATCCCAAAGTGAAATCGGTCTGGTCTCCCATCTTGACTTTCTCCACCAACTTTCGCATTTCAGGGTCCTTTTCCTGAGATTCCTTAATACATCCCAATAAAGTGGAGGTTATCACAATGTTTCCCAAAATTACTTTCCTTGGTTCTAACCGAGGATTCCAATAGCTAACTTCCTCCAACAACTGAAATTCCTTAACCATCAATCCAGCCATTTGTACCTGACGGCTCAAAGCATCGGCCACTACATTGGCCTTTCCAGGGTGGTACTTAATCGTGCAGTCATAATCTTCCAGAAATTCCATCCATCTACGTTGCCTCAAATTCAGCTCCTTCTGAGAAAATAAGTACTTAAGGCTTTTGTGATCTGTAAAAATCTCAAATGTTACTCCGTACAAATAATGTCTCCATTTCTTCAAAGCAAAGACCACAGCCGCTAACTCCAAATCATGGGTCGGATAATTTCCTTCATGCGGTTTCAATTTTCTAGAGGCATAAGCTATCACCTTATCATTTTGCATCAAAACACATCCCAAACCTTCCTTAGAAGCATCTGTGTAAACCACAAAACTATCCTGTCCATTTGGTAGAGCTAACCAAATGCATGCATGAACTTAACAAGGTAAGATAGCTTCCAAACTTCAAGTTTTCAAGAGTGGATCATCACTTACTTTGGGTTGATGTTCAGCAGAATTTTCGGCCCTCTATTACCCCAGAAAAACCGTGATTTCCAGCCCTTGTTTGCAGCTCAAAATGATCCTCAAGTGTCAAGCTAGGTGTGGTGCAAGTTTGGTTAAATTTGGAGATGATTTGGGGTGGTTTTGAGTGAGATTAGTGAGCAGAAATTTTGTTGCAAATGAGGTAGAGAGAGGAGGGAGCTGGTCGGCAATGAGGAGAGAGAAGGTGGAGGGAAATCTGATTTCCTTTAGCTTCCAAGAGAAGGTGAAATAAGTGGTGGTAATTCACCCAAAAGTCAACTCTCATTAGGGGCCGTTTGGTGCGATTACGGCTCGATTTTCTCGCGCGTTTGGTTCACTGGTGCACTAAACCTCCAAGGCATATATATTCATGTAAATATTATCCACTCTTAATTGTCCCGAAATAAGGGTCTAAAGTCCGTCAATTGAAGTCGCGCGTGTGAAAACGCGTACCGTCAAATTTAACGCTATAACGCGAAACTTCCGAGAAATTCTTATAACGATTGCGCTATTAACTATCACTTGAGTTTTTATTCATAAGATTACCTATTTTAGGACCATAGTATAAGTCTCCAATATTCCAAGCTTATTGTGCTATTACGCGGATAAAATCTCCAAGTACTATTCATTATTTTTACTAAACGCGCTCTAGGAAATTAATTTTTGAAACGAATCATTTTAAAAATATAACGAAGTTGTATTACCATGTATTTAGGTCTAATAAGACTAGAAAATATTCCTTGGAAATAAAATCCAATTAAATAATTTATTAAGCCCTAAATTAGGCATAAATAATAGTTTTTGCGAATCCTCACATTTTAACTCCAAGAAATTCAATTGGCAAGGCCACACCAAGTCTAGCATCAATTCTGTCCAAAATTTAGGGTTTTCAAGAACAGGGAAAACAGAGAAACAAGACAGTCATTTTTAAATGGTTGGTACTGGATACTCGGGTGGAATTAGGGGTTACATTTTATACCGTTGGAAAGCTGGGAATGTCTAGTTTCAAATGCCACTGATGGCACTTGATTTCGACATCGAAGTACAGAGTTATGGACGAAACAAGAAGGCTGTCTGAGCATTACGGGGAAATTTTTCCAGGTTTGCTAGCTTTGCGAGATTAATCCATTTGACCAACCAAACCTCAATATTTTTTGATGAAACTTTATACACCATCTATGCAACATATAAAAATCATATACAAGCCATTAAAACCTCAAAATTCCACAAAAAAGAGGCATGATCATAACAGGGGCAGAATTGGAAACTTTACATCCATGCACTCCTTGAAGTTTATACTAGCTATGCACCATTAATCTACCAATTTGAGCACTAAACCAATATTAAATCCATCATCAAATATCACATCAGCCATCAATCTAAGAGTGGGAGTTGATAGAGCCCACATTCAAAATTTTGCAACAATAACAAGCCACCCACATGAATATCTAAGCTCATAAGTGTAAATCAACTTCCATAGGCCAAGAATTTGAGGGTTGATCGTCACGTACTTGTGTTGGTGAACAAGGGCAGAATTTTGGCCCTCTCTTAGCTCAAGAAAACCGTGAAAAGCTACCCCTTTTGTAGTTTAAGATGATCTCAAAGTATTAAGCTAAGTTTGTGTGAAATTTGGAAGGAATTGGAGATGATTTGTGCAAGATTTAGAGATGAAAAATGAAGAACTCCTTGGGTTATTTTTGCAGCTGATGGCCGGCCACTTTGTGAGGAAGAGAGAGAGTGTTTTGATCTAATTTGCCTTCCTAAGGAAGCTTCATTTGTGTGGCTAGAATTGGTGCTGTAGACACCAAAAATTTTAGTGTTTTCAGTTTGTTAGTTTTATTCACCTTTTTAGTTTTTAGTTTTTTAGTTTTTCATGTTTTAGCATAGATTTTCTCAAAAAGCAAAAAAAAAAGAGAAAAAAAGATTAGCAATTTTGTTTTATTTTGCTTTATTCATCTATTTTAGTCATTTCTACTTAATTTATCTTTTATTTTTGTTTGGATCATTTAGAAAAAAGAAAAAGAGAAAAAGTGAAAAATGAGAAAAATGAAAAAATGGAAAAATGGAAAGTTGCATTTTGTTGTTTCTAGTTTATTTATTTTTATCCAATGTTAATTAAGTTGTTTTTGTTATTATTATTATTATTATCAATTTTGTTTAATTAATTAATTAGTTGAAAATATTAAAAAAAAAAAAAGCCGCTGCATGCAAGCTGCGTTTTTTTTTCGCAGCTTGCAAAGAAGGACTTGGCAGCCCTTTGGCTGCAATTTCAGAGGAAGTGGCTGGGGGTTTTAGGGTTGAATGGACCATATAAATAGAAAAAGAAAGAGAGCCGCAAGGGGGGGCATACAGAGAAAGAGTGAGGCGGCTGTGGGGGTAGAAAGAAAAAACAAGGAAGACGGGTGACGGCTAAAAAATCTGAAATGAGAGGAGGCTTTGGACGACGGGGTTTGGGCAGAAAACCAAATGAGAGCTGAGGGTTTAGGGGCTCGAGGGCAGCTGTGAAAAAGCAAAGAAAGTTTGACGGCTGGAAAAGAGGGAAGGTGGGCTGTGAGAAAAAGGAAGGGTTTTTGAGAGAGAGTCTTAGTGGACGGCTGTAAAAAGAAACAGAAGTTGACGAGAGAGAGGCGGCTGGAGTTTTTGGAAAAGAGAGAGAGAGACAGCTGGGGTTTTGACAGAGGAAAGGAGAACGAGGGTGAGAAGAAGGGAGAGACCGAGGGAACCGGTAAATCTAAAAGGAAAACAACGGAAAAAAGGAAAAACTTCAGCAAGGAAGCAGTGAAAGATCTGGGCAAGGCCTGAATAGGAGAAAGGAGATCGCAAAGGAGGCGGCACGAAAGGGACTGAGTCATCATCACCATCCTCCCCTGGCGGTCCTTCGAAGAGCTGGCAGAACAAGCCAAGCCTTTTTTAGTGTCATCCCACGGCTCATTTTGCTATTCAGGTAATAGCCTCATCTCTTGCAAGTCAAATATCATGCAATTTGGATCAACGGTGCCGAGATATTTGCTGCAATGTTTCGTTGTTTTCGTATCTGGTGTGATGAAGAAAGTCTGTAGGTCCGAACTGGGTTGTGGTAGAAGCTTAGGTTTTCTATAGGATCTTACCCAATGAATCCATGAGTTCTGCTCGACGTCTACGATCAATCTTTGTGTGTTTGAAAGAGGCAAACCCAGAAAATAGTTTAAACTGCAGACAGGCCTGTTTTCACGTTTCCTTGGTTATTGTTTTCTCCTTTTACTGTAGTTTGTCCATGGGTTTCAATGCTAAATGAAGTAGATGGTCAGTTTCGGCTGTCTGATTGGAAAATGATTCTTAGGAGCTATACATCTAATAATAAAATGGGTAGAAATCTTGTTGAAAGAATTTGGCTTACTGTTTGATTGAATCTTTAAATGTTTTCTCGAAAATGTTGGGTTAGAAGTAGATGCTCATATCAGGAAAAGCTGCATCTTATGCTCCTGTTTTGCTGCCTCCTTTCCCGAAAACAGCCCACAAAGTGGGTCTCATTATCTACTTGATGAGAGGAAATTGGATGAGTGACATTGAGTTTGCATGTTTTGGGGACTGAAATACTTGGACTGCGATAGAATACTTTGCTGAAAAATGAACAAGCAGGATTGCCGAACCATTTCGCATAAAATTCTCCAGCATTTTGCATAATTTCCTTCAATGTTTGGTGAGGAGTTTATTGGCTTGGCTGGTTAAGTTAAAAGTTGGACAGGTGAAATGGTTATGCTCAAAGCTGTCTTGAATTCATTTGTAGACAAAAAAATGCAGCAAACCTCTCTTTCAGTTGCAGCAACTTTCGAACATCAAATGTTTGCATGTTTTTTTAGATTTTGCATAATATCTTGCTAAGTTTTAGCCTGTTTAGATGCTGAAGTTTTTGTTTGGTTGCTTAGTCTAGAGTTTTGATAAAGTTTAGATCAAAGTTGTGCATTTAGATGGGAATCTGCGTTAATGAAATTGCAGAAAGCTTTACCTTTTGCTGCAACATATGCTTCTCTTGGTTATTCATTTCACTTTAATGGTTTGTTGTTTATAATGGGGTTGTGTTAATCAAAATGCTTAATTGTCAAGGGGTTCTGAGAGTTAGTGTTAATTGGGTTTGGTTTGAAGTTTGATATGGGGTTTACAAAAGGGAAGTTTCATTAGATGCGAAAATTTTATTGCAGAAGTTCTTGTTTACGTAGCTTGCATGAAGATTGCATGAAATAATTTCTAAAAATTTTCCTTTGGCCCCAAGTTTCCTTTGTTTCACTATGGCCCTAACAACTTGTAATTTCCTTCAATGGGGTCCTTATTTGCATTACATTCCAACCCCCCCAAGCTTCCCTTTATGCTACAAAGGCCCAATTACATTCCAATATCTTGCAATTAGGTCCTAAATTAGTTGCAACTTGAACCATTCCTCCACCTTCTCTTTGCCTTTGGACCTTTGAAGTTCCTAAAAGTGTTTGATTGAGCTTGAATGCTTGGTTAGTGTTCACAATTGAGTCTTTGGTAGCATTAATGTTTCAATTCAATTGCTTGTTTGCCTTCATTGGTTACCATGTTTTGCTAAGGGGATGCTTAATGCATGGATTTGTGAACCTTGTGTCTAAATGAGCTTGTGGTTGCCTATTTTCTTTAAGTTCCCTAAAATAAGTTGATTAATTGACCTTTTCATGCTCATGGACCTTTTGAGTTCTAAAATGTTTCATTTAGCTTTGAATGGTTGATTAATGCTTGCATTTGGGTCTTTGGTGGATTCCTTTATTGGAAATTATGTATAGTTTGATTTCATTTAAATTGCAATTAAGAGAGTTTTGGTGACTTTGTTATACTTTACTATTTGAGGTACCGTGACCTTTTTATTGTTTTGAAGACATTTTTCTTTCATTTGGACATCGTTCAAAGGGGGCGGTATAATTTCTTTTATCCCTTTTTGCATCTCCTACGTGATCCAATGTGCTAAATGAGAATTGCATGCCTACTTTGCTTTCCTAGCCTTTCCTTAATTCCTTTTATTTATGTCATTTACTTTTTGCTTTTATTTAAGTTATTCTTTATGGGGTATGTGTACACCTCTTGGCTTGTAATAGATAGGGCTTGGAGGAGCATTCAATGAAGACCTATCGAAGTCATGTGCCTAGCTAGCAAATGTAATAGTTAGGGCTTTAATTGTCTTATGTGTCTTGCATGCTTAGTTACTACGTGTTAATTTGCTTTGTTAGGGCCTTGCATCTAGTCGAGCATGCTAAATGTTATGTGCTATGTGTTTATAAGTGTTTGGCATGTCTACTCGCTTTCCATGGCCATGAATGAATGTGATGGATGAATGTACGTTTCCACTAGTCCAACGCTAGTCGGAATTCATAGAATGGGCTAGTCCAACGCTAGACCCTTAGGGATTTCCCCTCGTTAGTACATGTTTGCATGTTCATTACATGTCATGCATTCTTTTTAGTTTTTCTATCATTTGGCATGTCCCTCTAATCCCCCTTCCCCTCACTTTAGGTCTTGCATCTCATGCTAGTTAGGGTACATTTGCCTGAAGAGTCCCCTTCTGATAAGGGAAACGAGCGAGTGTGGCTACTCGATAGCCTTAGCACGCTAGTTTTGCTTTCTAATCAAAGGGAAAATCGAAGTCGAAAAAGTTAGGAGTCATTCCCATACCCGACCTGATGCATTCCTTTAGGTTCATTCATTCTCATTTATCACTTACTCATTTTTTTTTCAATTCACATTTCCTCATCACTTTTCCTTGCCTTATTGTTCATTTTGATTTCCACTTCACAAAATTGCACTTAATTACACCTATATGCACTTATCACTATATTTCATACACTTGCACACAAACACTTGGATTTTTCATACAATTTCACACATGCACCTTTTCATACACTTGCACACAAACACTTGGATTTTTCATACAATTTCACACGTGCACCTTTTTATACACTTGCACACTTGCACTTTAGCCATCATTTGCATTAATCGACCTCTATAAGGTTTTCCTTTATTGGCCGCCACAATTCATGTGGTTGGGACCAAAAACCTTACAAGAGACATTTTAGAATTTAGGTTTGCATTTTTTCTTTCTTTTTGCATTCATGTAGTGCATCCAAATGTAATAAATTCTTTGGTTAAAACAAGAAAATCCTTGATTAAATCACGCAACTAGCCTTGGCTAGGTCGAAGGGGTGCCTTGGATTTTTATCCTTGCCTTCCCCTTCGTCAAATGGACTCCCGAACCTTTTTTTTGGTTTACGTGGACTAGGAGTCGTTTAAAAGGGGTTTCTTACAACTTTTTCCTAAAAAATCCATTTTTAGGTGACTTGGTACATCTTAACTCATTACCAAGTGGCGACTCCCATTTTTTCAAAAACCCTTTTTAAACTATAATTTTGGGTCAAATCGTCGCATTTTCAAACCCCCATTTAGACCCATTTTTCTTTTAAATCACAATTCATTTTCCAATCATAAATTAAATCAACATACATTTTTAAACCATTTTATTTATTTATCAAAAAATGGGGCGCGACAGGTGCAAAAGTCAACTCTTCAATAGTGCGCGTACGCGCGCGTTTTGTGCTCGATTCCTCTCGTGTTCATTTCACTAGTGCACTAAACCTCCAATATACTTATATTCATACTATTATTATCCATTCTTAAAGATATAAAATGAAGGTCTATAGTCTCCCAATTAATCGCGCGCGCAAAATGCGAATTTCCAATTTAAGCGCGATAAAGCGAAACTTCCAAGAAATTCTTATAACGATAGTACTACTAACCATCACTTGAGTACTTAAAATTTCGAAACTTCGAAACTTATTGTACTCTCCAATGGTTAACATTTCCAAATACTTTTTCACTAATTTCACTAAACGCGCTTTCGGAAATTAATTTTTTTGAAAAGAGTCGCTTTAAAAATATTTTGAAGCTATACTTCCATGTAATTAAGTTCAATAGGACTAGAAAATGATATTCGGAATAAATGGACAATTACATGATTAAATAACCTCGAAATAGGGTTTTTAAAATAAATGAATTTTGTGAATTCTCACATCCTCTCCCCCTTAAGAAAATTTCATCCTCAAAATTTACATTGATTGGTGAATAAGTTTGGATACTTCTCTCTGATCGTCTCTTCTACTTCCCAGGTTGCTTTCTCTACTCCGTGGTTCTTCCAAAGAACTTTTACTAGTGGTATCAGCTTGTTCCTCAATTCCTTCACCTTTCGATCCAGAAGTTTTACCAGTTTCTCCTCATAGGTCAAGGTTTCATCAATCTCAACACTCTCTGGTCATAACTTCTCGGTTGCCGATCCCTGGTCATCCCCATGTGGTTGGGCCTGTCTAGTCCCTCGCCCACAGCCTCGACCACTTCTTAGTCCTTTCATTATTCTAGACGTGCCTAGTGCAAGAAATAAATCAATTATGCAAGGAAAGTCGAAAACAAGAACCAATCAAGAAAACATTGGAAATACAATGATTTACATTCATTAGCATGTCAAGATCGATACAATTAGTAAGTCATGGGGGGGAAATCACAAAAATATAGCACACAGGTGCCGCAAGAGTACTTTTAGCCACAGAAGACTAAAGTAAAAGCAAGTTTCTCAAAAGAAGGCTACACAGTCATGCAAAATACACTGATCTCAGCACTCGCGTCACCCCAACTAATCCTAACAGTACCAGTCAAAAGGGTCGAAAGAGTCAAAAGAGGGTCAGTCACTAGGGCCTAGTCCACAGTAGGACTACCAGGCGAAATCTCTTTCTCAGGATCCTCCTCTTGATCAGGGCTCTGGACTACATCCATCACCTCATCTACCAGCCTAGTAGCATCAGCCAGAATCCCGGAAGCCCGATCACGGACCTCCTCTTCTAATCTAGTAAATCGAGCCCTAGTACTCTGGAGCTCCTCACGAACAACTGTAGCTGTAGCCACCTCGCCCTCTACTACCTCCTCAAGCTCAACGATCCTTTCTCCCTGAGCACTAACCATCTGCCTAAACTCATCCACCTCTACTTGTAGCTCTAGGTTGGCGTTCACCAACTGTTGATGCTCGTCGTCCAAAGCAAGTACTAGGTAGTTCGGGTAGGCAAAGGTCAACCTACACGGACACCGAGGATACCTATTAGCAAGCGAGTAGCATACATGAGCTCCCCCACCTAGAGCTCGATAGTAAATAGGTCTAGGAGACTCTACATGACCATTAGCATGGCCATTCCCATTCGCCGCGGCGGTTCCATCTCCATTTTCCATCTCTGCAAAACAATTTCACTTTTCGGGTTAGAAATTTAATCGCTAACTCGCACGGATGTCTCTTATGGCATGCCTAACTTAGTCACTAATTTGCCCAAGTATCACTTGAAGTATGACTAAGTCATTCTGTCTCAGGTCTTAAGGGTAGAGTATCTAGTAGGTCTCCCATATAGATCCCTAACCTAGTGCTCTGATACCAACTGTAACGCCCCCACTTCTCCCTAAGGCGAACCAGAGGATATCCGCGGGACGCCTGCCCAACTCTCGCCAGGACTCAAGGCAATTTTCGTTCAAGCTTAATGAAATACCAGCTATCATGATGATATAAGTAAAAAAATGCGAAAAACTTTCAAACTTAACAATATATATATCAATTATTCAATCCTTACATCGGATTTCCAAAAGTTACATCAATACCCAAAATATACAGCATCCAGATACATCAAATATCCCAATCATACCTTAGGTTCCCAAAAGTACAACCAATAAGAGGTCTAGCCCAAAATACATTAGGAACCCTAAGCCAAAAGTACATAAAAAGGGAGTTTCTCCAAATTCACTCCAAGACCAAGCTTGTTAAGGAAAATAAATCTACAAGGTGAGCAAAACGCTCGTGAGGCCAAGAACACACATGCAAGTACATAGTCCAAGTAGCAAGCCCAAATAACAAGTCAATTGATAAAGTGTGAGTAATTAACAATTTTAATTAAATGTAAACAGAAACAATTCAAAGATATGGTAGCTCTCAGAAGCTAAGTTCCACTTGCTTTGCCAGTCTCATTCGTATATCTTCCCGCGATGACACTCCATCAACCGGGTTGATATTTTCAATTCGTAAATCTCCACTTACTTCTCATGTCCGTCCACCATACCCCACACCGGATCCACACGATATTTATAAGGCGATACTCCACGAGTATGCCAAGCGAGAGCTCTTCGATAGGTCAAGCTTATCATGTATTTCTCATGACTCACCGAGGTTCCCGACCAAGATATGCTGACTCGAGCCCCAAGGTCGGCCTATGAGTTTGAGGGTCCCCCATGTAACATGTGAACGTCGAGGAGATTCACTCCAACGACGTATGCAGCCATAGCATACTATTTCATGTTATTCAAGCATTTGATATATCCAAGCATTTCAAGCATGAGTTATTCATTTCAAATGAGAACGGGAGCGATAAAATACACACTCGGCTCCATTTTCAAAATCTCAAGTCATGGATAACAAGTAAGCATGTATCAAGTTCACAGGAGTTCAAGTAATCATGCACTTGACACTCATTAAGTAAACGAGAAGGAATGTCACTCGAGGTTCAAGCGTTCACCGTGGGATCCTCTTGAAGGTCCTCGTGCGAGCCTGAGTAATTAATAGTGAACTATCATGTATAAACCCCAATTATCACGAATGATTGTACACTTGTACAATCTAAGAAAATTTCACGAAAGCGAGCCTAAATTACTCGCGAATCAAGGGTCAAAAGTGGGATTTTTAAAACACAAGAGGAATCGAGTTTTCATCTTTGAGATCAAGTGTAAAACGTTCAAGTGATATCGAAGGGAAAAGGAGAATTCGAAAAACTCCATTTCCTTAAGTTTCGAAAATTTCAGCTTTGATATGAGATGTTTGAAAAATCGTATCTCACTCATTACAAGTCAAAAATTGGAAAACTGGGTACCATTGGAAACTTATTCCAAAGTACTAAAAGTTCCTAGAATACACTTTCACATGATTCCCAACAGAAAGCATTCAAAAATTGGCTCAAAGTTACAGTTTTAGGCTTGCGAGACAGTTTTGAGGTTGGTTTTTCGCCAACTTTGGAAATTCGGCAAAATTCACAGAATTTGAACTAGCCTCTCAAATTTGAAACTCAATTAGAGTTGAAATCAACAAAATAATCGGAACAAGAATCAAAATTTTGAGCACCAAGATATAGTGACTCAAAGTTGTTGAAAAATTGAGACGATTAGGCAAATTTCCAGGTTCAATTTACAAATTTTGGAACTTTGTTTGAGCATCGAAATGAACTTGGAGGCACCAAATTTGGCAGTATTATGCTACCATATGAGGGCTATTTTTGTATCAATTTTCATGGAAAAATACGCACGGAAAGTTGGTTAACCAGATCACCAAAGTTTCCAAATTTCCAAGACAAATCTGCCTTGTACATGAGTTTTCCGTTTTCAAAACGTTTGGCCAACAAAAATGTCTCAAACACAGTCCCTTTTTGTGTAGGTAATGTCTAAGAAACATCCAAGATGCATTTGGTGGGTGATTAACAGCAAGAATTTTGAAACAACAAGTCCCAATCAAGATTTAGACATTTACTAGCCAAAAGAGGGTTCGAAATCATTGAGTCAGTTTCGGATTTCTGACACAACTCACTCAATTCAACTTGGAATTAAGCGTAGTCTATGGCGTTGAAAACTAGATTCATAAAGAAACAATTTCTTAGAAGAAATCGTTTCCAAAATCTGTCCACGGCAAGCTCATATTTGGGCACCAATTCGCTGCTCAAAACAGAGCTCTTAGTATAGACACGAAACAAGACAGTCATGTTCAAACGATTGCTATGGACTACTCAGGTGGAACCAGGATGTGAATTTTAAACCGTTGGAAAGTTGGGAATGTCTAGTTTCCACTGCCATAAACGGTACTCGATTTCGACATCGGAACAAAATGTTATAACCAAAACAAAAACACTGCCAGAGCAGTTACGGGAAAATTTCCAGTTTTTGCTGATTTCCGAAAACACATCATTTGGCCAACCAAATCATGAAATTTTTTTTGATGAAACTTTCTACACCACCCACACAACATGTATACATCATAAACAAGTCAAGTGAACCACAAAATTTTGCTCTAAGGGTCACGGACATTCACAGGGGCAGAAATGGAAAGTTTTCCATCGTCACTCCCTTTGAGCTTTCATCCATAATATCACTCATTTCTACTAATTTAAGCACTAAACCAATATTAATAACATCAAAACACCACAAATCAGTCCATCAAGTCATAGTGGGAGTTCATAGAGCCCACACAACAACTTTCCTACATCAATAAAGCTACCCACAAGAAGATATAAACTTATAAGTGCTATATTACTTCCATAAATCAAGATTTGAAGGTTTGATCGTCACTTACTTTGCTAGATGTTTCAAGGCAGAATTTTTGGTCCTCCTTAGCCCAAGAAAAGCCGTGGAAAGCAAGCTCTTTTGCAGCTTAAGATGATCACCAAGTGCTTAACAAAGTGTGGTTGAAGTTTGAGGTGATTTGGTGAAGAATTGTAGTAAGATTTGATGAAGAAAAATGAAGAACTTTTGTTGTTCTTCAAGCTTAGGATGGCCGGCTGTCTTGGAGCAAAAGAGAGAGAGTGTGTGTGATGCAAATAAAGCTTCCAAGAGAAGCTAAAATGTGTGGCTCACAATGGCTCAAAGTCAATTCTTCAATAGTGCGTGTTCGCGTGAGTTACGCGCCCGATTCCTCTCAAGTTTGTTTCATTTGTGCACTAAACCTCTAATGCACTTTCATTCATATTATTATTATTCACTCATAATAGTCTAAAAATAGAGGTCTAAAGGCTCTCAATTAATCGCACGCGTGAAAACGCGTACTTCCGATTTGTGCGTGATAAAGTGGAATTTTCAAGAAATTCTTATAACGATAGTATAACTAATTAACACTTAAACATAAAAATACCTATTTTAAGACTAATGTACGAGTCTCCAATTTTCCAAACTTATTGTATTCTCGAATCGATTATTGACTCCAATTGCGTATCACTATTTTCACTTAACGAGTTTTCAAAATTAAATTTTGAAACAAGTCACTTTAAAAATATAACTAAACTATAGATCCATATAATTAGGTCTAAAAAGGTTAGAAAATAATATTCGAGACAATTGGCCAAATAAATAAGTAAATGAGTTAGAATTAGGAGATTAAAATAGATAAATTTTTTGTGAGTCTTTACACAAATGGCATCATGACCTCTTTGTGTCCTAGGCAACCCTGATACAAAATCCATAGTGATGTTTTCCCATTTCCACTCAGGTATCTCCAAAGGTTGCAAAAGTCCTGATGGTTTCTGATGTTCAGCTTTAACCTGTTGACAAACCAAACAGGTCTGGACAAATTGAGCAATCTCTTTCTTCATGCTCTCCCACCAATACAAACTCTTCAAATCTTGGTACATTTTATTCTCTCCAAGGTGTATCGTAAACTTCAATCGGTGTGGCTCATCCAAAATTTCTCTTAAACTCTTTATCCTTTGGTACTATTATCCGATTCCGAAAACTCAATAGGCCATTCATTCCCAAGTTAAAATCCGACATTGAAGGTCACATAGGGTCAAGTAAAAATCAAGCACATAAAGTCATACAATTAAGACAAATCATGTTTTTAACTTGGGAATGAAATGAAAACATGAAAATCCGACATAATAGTTAAAATCCGACATAAATAAATGAAATGAAAACATTCAAAAGGCATACAATTAAGCACATAAAGTCACATAGGGTCAAGTAAAAATCAAAATAAGGGTTAGAGTATACGTCCCTTGAATTGGTGCCCTAATGAAATGAAATTACTTATTTACCCTCCAAAAACAATGAAAAGGTCAAGGCATCACTTTAATTAATAAATAATCACAAGAAATGAAGATAAATATGAAATTGAATCAATCAAATCATTCAAATAAAAATGAACAACCCTTATTCAATAAATTAAAACAAACAAGGACCCAAATGTAAGAATTACATACCCAAATGTAAGAATTACATAAGTTCAGGGATCAATTTATTATTATTACAAATATTAAGGGTCTAAAAGGAAGTAAATTAAATTTAAAGGCTTGAGGTGAAACCTACCAATCAAATGATAAAATTCACGAAAATAAATGAAAACCAATTTGCTACGATTAAGCAACAAAATTTTCCAAAATTTCACTAAAATTTCAAATCAAAACTATAAATCTAGAAAAAATTATTAAACCCTTCGAATTCATCCTAAAACTCATTAAAAATCTATCCAAAAATCATGTTAAGACCTATTAAAGAAAAAACATGTTGAAGGGACAAAATTGATTAGCATTTTCAATTTTTTGGGCCATAGTAGCATTAGATAGAAATCAAAGGGTTAAAGTGCAAATTATGAAACTTTTGCATGCAAGATTACGCAAAGCTTTCTCTTCTGCAGCATTCCAGCCGCAACTTACTTTATATTTCATCATGCAGACAAGTTCACCAAATACCAGGATTTCAACTCTCAATTATCAACTAAATCAAAAGCTAGATTTTGTTGCAGGATTAAAGCAAAGAATCTAAGCAGACCACCGTCAGGGATAAAAAGAACTAATCAGCAAAAGAATGGAAAAAGTGCAGCAGGAGTTTTCTCTGCAACTTTGCAATTCACTAATGACCCAGGAAGCTTGCGATGAGTTTAAACATAGCTTTGAGAAATTTTTGCAAGAAAGAAATCACTCCAACACTACAAGCTCACTCGTTATCAAACATTGAACCCAGAATGAGAGAAAAAAAGAGCATCTGAACATATGGACATGAACATAAGCTTCAGTTAAAGCAATTGAAGTTTCTGAGATGCAAAAACTCTATTGCCGCCACAGATCTGCCATATTGTAGCCTGATGCTACATCGCAACTTGCTGCTTTAAATTGCAGCTAACAACATACATGTCATCACCATCAAATAACAAGCAACCCAAATGAAAATTCAGACAAGTCCAAAACTTCAGCAACCAAAGGAGAGAAAAAGATTCATCTGTCCAGATTTTTATGCGCAAATCTAAGCGCAATGTAAACAGAATCCAGGCGACAGGATCATCAAACATTCCTCCTACTTCTATCAAATGCAGCAATGTAACTTAACTACGAAAAATGCTGCAAAGATGCCAAGAAAGAAACCTGCGGTAAACATACACATAGTGTGTCGATGGAACAACAGACCAACCACACACCTCGGCAACTACAAATGAGATGGCCATTGCTGCAACAAACCGAGAGCTTCGAGCTTGTTGTAGCAATCTGTGATTCCTCATACCAGTTCTAAAATATTTATCCCAAAACTGACCCAAACAAATCCCAACTCATTCAAACACAACATGCGAGAACTTGAGACCAGGGAGAGAGTAAAATCCAACAAGCTTTCGGTCACACAATGCAACAAAATAACCTGAGTATATGCTAAACTTTGACCCAAAATGACCTGAGTGTCTACTAAACTTTGATATCAAGTATATTCATGACATCCCATTCAAGCATCACACACAACAAAACATCAAACAAGCCACAACTTCAGCCACCATAGAAATGAAAAAAAAGATTATCTGCCTGCCGTACGGAGTAAAAACAACAAAGCAAGACTCGGAACAAAAGACTGCCATGAATATCAGTATTACAACCCTCAACATCTAACCATATTTACAACTCTTTTACCAATGCCCCCAAGCCATCAAAATCAAATCTTTGGAGCCATCAGGAATCAACCACAGATGACACCCGTTTCATTTTTATGAAGGAAAGGAAGCACGAAAACTAACAGGTTTAGGTCCATAAATTCCCAATCACACACCTACATGCTTTGAAAACTTAAAGAATTTGCGCCTAAAGAGAAACTGGGGTTTAAAGGAGAGAATAGCTTACAGTGATCTCTCTTTCGTTGGAGATTCACAACTGATGATGGCAGAATGAAGTGGTAGCAGCTTCTCGCTTCGGTCAGCCGTTCCAGTAGCTTCTTGATCCTTAAAGAAAAACACCAGATTCCTCTCTCTTACTCCTTGCTTGGCCTTTTCGTTTCTCTCCTTACTCCTCTCCCAGCTCTCGGTCTATCTCCAAGTCCCGCCGCCCTCCAGTTTTTCTTTCACTGTTTTCTCCTGCCCAGCCCGTAACTCTCTCTTCCACTCTTTTATCTCGATTCCTCCCTCAATTGAAGGACCTCTTCTCCTGCTTTCCCTTAGTTTTCTTTCTTTCTCCTTGTTTCTTGCTTTCTACTCAGCCGCCAACCTATCTATGCTCTCTACCTCTCAACCCTCGGCTTTCCCATTTTGCTCCTTTTATATCAAATGGCAACCTCAAACCCTGATCTCAAGGGCTCTTCATAAGCCTCAGTTCACCGACTCTACTTTAGCCATCCGATTGGCTTTTTCTCTAGATCATTCTTGGTTTTTAGATGAAAGCCAGGTGGAATGAGGTTAACATGATCCAATTGTGCACTTAGGATCCTCGATGACATATTTTGAGTGCCAATCCAATGTCATCTCTAATATTGCACCAAGTGTCCTGTTATTTTTTGCATTTTAATTTTTTAATAATTCAAATTGATTTGATTTAACACAAATTTTTTCTACCCTCTAAAACTTTGAATCAAAATTAACCGGCCAGTCTAATTCAAATACCATCACTTTTGAGTTAACTACTCACGATGTGGGGAAAAAGAAAAAGAAAACCTAAGTGATTGAGCCACCAAAGTCTTTCATCGGTGATTGCTTTGAACAAAGCCAAAAAGAGACGAAGTCCCTGAAGCTTGTTAATTTTGGTTCAAAGGTTTAGAGGGTAGAGAAAACTTGTATTAAATTAAATCAATTTGAATTATTAAAAAATTAAAATGCAAATAATAACAGGACACTTGGCGCAATATTAGAGGTGGCATTGGATTGGCACTCAAAATATGTCACTGAGGATCCCAAGTGCCAATTGTGAAGGAAAAACAATGGAAAACAAATGGTGGAAAAAGGAAATGGAACCGAGCTGCATTTGCTTCTGTACTTCGCGTATGGTTTCTGATACGATACTAAAGAAATGTTTGGTTCGTTTGCAGCTCACGCGCTTCCTCCTCTTTTTTTTTTTTTAACTTAAGTAACAACAAATAAGGAAATGATTTTCTTAATAATAAAAAAAAGGGAAATGAAACAAGATCAATAAAAATTAAATAAAATGCTAAAATTTTATTTTATTTTATTATTATTTTTACTAATTTTCAATTATTTTGGTAAACAAACAACGTTAATTCCTAATTGAAGTTAATTTGCAACAAATTTTCATAAATTGAATCTAAAAGAATTAAAGCATATTTTTGTGAACAATTTTCTTTTCTGACAAAATTTTAATGGTAAAATGTCTTAAAATAAAAATTATGGGATTAATAACTAAAAATAGATAATAATTATCATTTAATCAATAAATAATAATAATAATAAATAAAGTTGAATTAAAAATTTGGTGTATACTGCTTGCCCCTCTTTGTCTGAATTTCGAAGAAACTCGAGACAAAAACATAGACACCAAATACTTACCTACAGTTATTCTGTCGCGATCTGGAGCATGTAAATATAAGAAAATCAGTGGGATGAAAACCCGAGCCTACTTTCACTTGGTCAACGAGATGAATACCCGAACCTGCCTTCACTTGGTCAGTGGGATGAAAACCCGAGCCTGCCTTCATTTGGTCAGATTTGTGCAAAATACTTTTCGTAGAATTTCAAAAAGAGACAAACGATTTCTTTAAAAATTGCCCCAGTATAATACTATTGGACTGTTGGACCTGCAATAAAAGAATTAATAATAGATAATGCCGCCACCATCCGATCAACCCCTTCTTCAAGAAATGTGTAAATATGAATATTTGGACTTCTTATTTGACGCAGCGAGTACTTCAACCTTACCCTGCGGAAAAATATCAAGTTTTCATAATTTCTCATACTTAAACCAACATGTCATTTAGTATCCATTTATTTTCGATAAATCATAGGGATTGCCATTTGATAAAACGAAAAAGACAAATGTCACCGTGAAACATATGAAAAAATATTCTAATTGCACATAATGATGAAAATTCTAATAATATAAACACAACCATCTACTTTTATTGAATGAAAAATCATTTCAAATAAATAAACTTATATACTCAAATTCAAAAGTTTGTGTTTGACAAATCGAGCACTTTGGTTCTCGAACAAAATGCTACGTTTGACCCTTTGAATATCATTCCTCCGGAGTTCAAAGCTTGACAACAGAACCACAATGTAAAGAGAAATTCCAATGAACTGAGTTACCAGTTTCTCAAATTCCAAAACTCACTCCTCCTTATAAACCCTACCTCAGCGCCCTTTCGGGTTTTCACTAAGGTTGCCCTCGCCCTTTTTATTTTATTTCTTCATTTTTCTTCTTTCTTTTGTCTTCTCTCTTTTTTTTCTTCTCTCTCTTTTTTTTCTCTTTCTTCTTTTCTCTTTTTCTCTTTTTTTTAAAAGGTGCCCTTTCGATTTTTCACCTGATAAACAAATCTTGCCGACAACCTTTATCAATTCAAAAATGCATTTTAAGAAATAATAGCATCAGCATAACAATCCTTCCCTTGCAAAATAGGTGAATGTGTTTTTGATATCATGTGCCATTTGATTAGCAATTTTCCTAAAAAGCCAATATAAAGAACAGAAGTCAGGACTTTTGGTTTTTGTAATGGAGTTTGGTGAGATGTTAGGAATAGGTTAAGGCTTGAAGGCGGATCTTATAAATGTTTAGATTTCCTGATATCGCATCTTCAAATTAACCCTACTAATAATTGCCCCAGTTTATTTTCAATCAAGGTTTTTTCTTAAATTTTTTCTTCATTTTGTTCCTCTATCACTTTTACCTTTTGAAACGCTCTTTTTTTCTTTTTTTTTTCAACTCAAAACTTGCCCTAGTGTAGGATTTGCGATCCTCAGGGGCTGCCAAACGAAGTGATTTATTCTGAATGCTCAAAAAGGGATAATTAGGGATAGAATGTCTGATTGAAAAGGAAGAAAGTCTGACTTTTCATTCCATTCTTTACATTAACCCTAAAAGGAAAATTCCATTTATCATATGAAAAATTTCTTACACATATCTGAATTGATCGGTTGAGGGAACACTTGCCCATCCATTTCTGTGAGAACAAGTGCTCCATCGGGCAAAACTTTCTGGACAATAAAAGGGCCTTGCCAATTTGGTGCAAACTTACCCTTAGCCTCCTCTTGCACTGGTAAAATGTGTTTCAACACTTTATCTCCTTTTGTGAATATTCGTGGTCTGACCTTTTTATTGTAAGCACGGGCTACCTGCTTTTGATAACATTGACCATGACAAATGGCATTTAACCTCTTCTCATCGATTAAAGACAACTGCTCATGACGTTGTTTAATCCAATCAGCCTCATCCAGTTTAGCCTCCATTAAAATGTGCAATGAAGGGATTTCAACCTCAGCTGGCAACACTGCTTCCATTCCATACATGAGATTGTAAGGAGTTGCCCCGGTAGAGGTCCGAATAGCAGTTCTATATGCTATTAATGCATAAGGGAGCTTCTCGTGCCAATCACAGTGTCTTTCAATTATTTTTCGAATTATCTTCTTCAAGTTCTTATTCGTGGCCTCCACAGCTCCATTCATCTGTGGTCTATAAATAGAGGAGTTCTTATGCTTGATTTTGAACTATTCACACAATCCGTCCACCATATCATTGTCGAGATTCTTGGCATTGTCGGTGATTAACGTCTCTAGCACTCCAAAACGACAAATGATATGCTTCCTTAGAAAGTCTGTCACCACCTTCTTAGTCATGTGCTTGTAAGATTCAGCTTCGACCCACTTGGTAAAGTATTCAATTGCCACCAGATTTAACCGATGCCCATTTGAAGTGGGAGGGTCAATGGCTCCAATTACATCCACACCCTACATTGAACATGGCCAGGGAGCAGTCATACTGTGTAATTCTGTAGGGGGAGTACGCATAACATCTCCATGCAATTGACATTTGATGCATTTCCTAACAAAAACTATACAATCATGCTTCATAGTAAGCCAAAAATAGCCTGTCCTCATGATCTTGTTTGCTAATAAATGGCCATTCATAAGTGATCCACACACACTACTATGTACTTCTTTCATCAGGTATTCTGCTTCATCTTCATCAACACACCTTAGAAGGCCCAAGTCTGACGTCCTTTTGTATACCACCTCCCTATTTAAGAAAAATGTGGAAGATAATCTGCGCAAGAAGTTTTTAGCAGTTGTATTGGCCCCAGGAGGATAGGACCCTATTTTGAGAAATTCCTTAATATCACTGTACCAAGGACGGCCATCGAGAGATTTTTCCACAACTAGGCAATGAGTAGGTTTTTCTTGTAGATGAATCTGGATAGGTTCGATTACCAACTCATCTGGATGTTGAATCATTGAAGATAAAGTGGCCAGAGCATCAGTGAAAATATTTCTGGCACATGGAATGTGCCTGAACTCCACACTTCTGAATTTCTTTGCCAAATCTAGTAAACTGTAATGATATGACAAGATTTTTGAATCCCGAATGATCCATTCTTTGAGTGTCTGATGTGTCGCGCCCCATTTTTTGATAAAATAAATGAATGGTTTAAAAATGTATTTTTGTGATTGGAAAATGAATCGTGATTTAAAAGAAAAATGGGTCTAAATGGGGTTTTGAGAATGCGACGATTTGACCCAAAATTATAGTTTAAAAAGGGTTTTTAAAACTAAATACGGAGTCGCCACTTGGTAATGAGTTAAGGTGTACCAAGTCACCTAAAAAATGTATTTTTAAAGAAAAATAGGGAAAAGTAGTGAGAAACCCTTTTTAAACGACTCCTAATCTACGTAAACCAATGAAAAAGGTTCGGGAGTCACATTTGACAAAGGGGAAGGCAAGGATAAAATCCAAGGCACCCCTTTGACCTAGCCAAGGCTAGTTGCATGATTTAATCAAAGATTTTCTTGTTTTAACCAAAGAATTTATTACATTTGGATGCACTACATGAATGCAAAAAGAAGGAAAAAATGCAAACCTAAATTCTAAAATGTCTCTTGTAAGGTTTTTGGTCCCAACCACATGAATTGTGACGGCCAATAAAGGAAAACCTTATAGAGGTCGATTAATGCAAATGATGGCTAAAGTGCAAGTGTGCAAGTGTATAAAAAGGTGAACGTGTGAAATTGTATAAAAAATCCAAGTGTTTGTGTGCAAGTGTATGAAAAGGTGCATGTGTGAAATTGTATGAAAAATCCAAGTGTTTGTGTGCAAGTGTGTGAAAATAGAATAATGGATATATAAGGTAAAGTGGAATTCCATTTGTGAGGTGAAAATGAGCGCGTGATAGGAAAAATGTAGTGAGAAAGTATGGTTTTGAGAAATGTGAAAAAATGTGGTTAAAAGAGTATGTAGATGATAAAAATGAAAGTATGACCCTAGAGGAATGCAACAAGTCAGGTACGGGGGGTTGACTCCTAACTTTTCGACTTCTATTTTCCCTTTGATTAGAAGGCGAAACTAGCGTGCTAAGGCTATCGAGTAGCCACACTCGCTCGTTTCCCTTATCAAGAGGGGATTTTCACGCAAATGAACCCTAACTAGCATGAGATGCAAGTCCTAAAGTGAAGGGGAAAAGGGGTTCAAGGATCATGCCAAATGATAAAACTAAGGAAAATACGTGATATGTGGTGAACAAGCAAATGATGTACTAACGAGGGAAAATCCCTAAGGGTCTAGCATTGGACTAGCCCGTTCTATGAATTCCGACTAGCGTTGGACTAGTGGAAACGATAAAAGAAGCCACAACTAGCGTTGGACTAGTGTGGTGACGTACATTCATCCATATTCATTGATAAATATAGAAAGCAAGTAGACATGCAAAATCATTTATAACACGTAGCACATAACACTTAGCATGCTCGACTAGATGCAATGTCCTAATAAAGCAATTAACACGTAGCAACAAAAGTAAATAACCAAACTAATGAACCTATTTACATTCACTAACTAAAACAAAAGGGGAAGGGAAAAATGGACAAAATGCCCTATCTATTACAAGCCAAGAGGTGTACACATACCCCACGAATAAATAAAAGAAATACTTAAAATGAAAGGAATTAAAGCAAACTTAAGAAAGCCAAGTAGACATGTAATTCTCAATTAGCACATTGGATCACATAGGAGAGACAAAAAAAATAAAAGAAATTATACCGTCCCCTTGCTTGTGAAGCTAATGAATGGAAAAGGTTCTAAATTGGGCTAAAACCATTAAACAAATGATTAATGCACCAATTTAATAGTAAACCAAATAGCACAAGTTCTTCAAAACGAAAGTCAAGGAACCACTAATAGATATGAAATTGAACCATTGGAATCCTTCACATAATCACACAAGTCCATAGTCCTTAAATGGGAATCCCAAATTAAGAGGAAAAAGAAACTCGAAGGACCAAATTGATTAATCTTTTCCATTGTTTGGGCCATAGTAAAATAAAAAGGGACTTGGGGGGTCAAAGTGTTAATCTTTAGAATTTCATCATGCATGCATACGAGAATTAGAGTTTCTGCAATGTTTTCCTTCATTTTGCAACTTTGCGGCAACAAGAACCTTTCGGCAAACAAGGAAATTTTGGCAGCGACAAGAAAATCTTGGTAGGCTAAGCTAGCTATCAAAGCATTAAACTAACTCTAATTAAAACATGCTTAAACAACACTTAATCAAAGTAATTTCTTGCAAGTTTACAAACCCAAAAGCTGCTGCACTTTTGTTACAAACCAACTCAAGGACTGCTGCATTTTCATTTTTTTCAACCAGGTTTTGGGCAAAAAAATAATGCCAACCTTAGACAAATTCTATCTAGCAGCATCCCCACTTTGAGCCAAACAACATAACACCCAACTTGATCCCCCAAACAACCAAGACATAGAAGGAACAACATGCAAGTTCACGGCTAAAAGAAAATGCAGCTAAGAACAATAGATGAAAGCTCGCGACTTAATGAACAAATGCAGCAATGGAATCAAGGTGTGCAAGCTCACGGCTACATAAGGAAAATGCAGCAAAGGAACTAGAGGTGATGGTTCACAGCTAGATGAAAAATGCAGCAAGGAACAAATAAAGGAAACTTCATGTATCATGGCTGGAAAATACTGGGCAAAAAGTTCAGCAGTTTTGACTCGCTTATTCTCAGCAATCATTCGACCACAGCTCAAGCGTTTTAAGGATTCAAATATGCAAACTCCAAACACCTAAACTCCCCTTCCTTCTCTTCTACATAAGATTAAGTGTGCCATTTAAGTGCGAAAACTCATTGAACAGCCATGGAAAAAGAAGACAGCAATAAGAATGCAACAGAAATTTCGGCCACTTGCTCATATATCTTCTAGCAAACAATCAAACGTGCTTCAAGCTTTCTTGAACCCAAACACACACAGCTTTGATCAAATACTTTCAACTCCATGTTCACAGCCCTACACTAAGCAATTAACTACACCAACCCACCCATCAAGGCCAACAAAAATCATGATGGAAAACCATGCCAAGATCCTAGAACATATGCGCGCAAGAAAAACTGATTCAGCGACTTGAAATGATTAAATTCAGCAAGCATTGCTTTTGAATTTTAGTATTTAGCATGGCATATGCACTTAACACTTCAAATCAAAAGAAGTCTTGATTCAAAATCCTATGATACCTACAAAGGGATGACCGAATTAAAGACAAATAGGGACCTTCGTCCAAGCCTAGAATGAGGACAAGACTCTCAGCCAAAGGGAAAAAAAAATGCAGCAACCAAAAGGTCTTTGGCAATTTTAGCAACACCGACAATAAACATTGTTGCAACCATCAAAAGGCTTCAGCCCTGCTACCTCATTTCCAGCCCCAAAAGAAAACTATGAAAACTAGTTCATTATACAAAAACTTCACCTAAACTCTAAACAAAACCCGAATTATTCTAACGTAGGAAAACAGAAAAAAGAGAAGAAAGGAAGCCTGGTCTATCACGGGTAAAGGAAGGAATGGCTCTTGCCGTGTCTTTCCTTTTGGGCAACGAGGGAAACAACGTATTCATGACATCTTAAACCAGCACCAAGTCATCACAGAACACCAAAAACAGAACACAGTTTCAGCAACCTAAAGAAACAAAAATCTGATCTTGTTTGTACCATTACATCAAACCGAGAGTATTACTTTATTTGCGGCAAAAACTTCATCCATGAAACTCAACCCAAGACAGAACTACCCAAGCAAAAGGATCATCAGGAAAATATCTGTAGTTTAAACATCAAAACCCCAGACGAGAAAGTACACAAAAAACAAACGACTTTTGTTCACTTTGAAATCCTTTTTGCCGAGAACAGAATTTTGGCTCAAAATTGCCACTCTAAGACAGTCAATCAAACAAACAACAAAACTGAGGAGCATTAACGACGCATGAATGAAGATAGACAAGGAAAAACTACCTTTACTCCTTTGGATGGCAACAATGACTGACTGGCGGAGCAACGATCTTCAGCGAAGACTCAACGAAAACTGGAAAAAGGCTGCGCCTTTGCTACTGCTATCCTCCCAAATTCTGCAACGCCTCTCTCCTTGTTTCTTCCTGTTAATCCTTAGCCTATCACTCTTTGATTCCCTTTCCTTTTTCCCAGAAAACAACGCCACTAATCCTCTCTCTGTTCTTTTTTTTTGTTTTTTTCTTTTTTTCTTGATCCTCAGCCGTCACTCTTTACCTTATCCTCTCCTTCAGATTTTTTTTTAGCCGTTCACCATCCTCTCTCCCCTCCAAAAACCCTCCTTCTTGCGGCTACCCTTTCTCTTTCTATTTATATGGGAGCCCCCCTCCTAAACCCTTAACAACTTCCTCTGTATTTGCAGCTAAGGAGCTGCCTCAAAGTTCCTTTGCAAGCTGCTACAAATGCAGCTTGCCGCGGCTATCCTTCCTCTTTTTTTTTTTTTTTTTTTTTTTTTTTTAAAAAAAACAACTTGATAATTACAAAAATGATAAAATAAAAATAAAAATAATAAATTGACAAAAACCAGGTAATAATAATAATAATGAAAATAATTTAAAAACTAAACAACTAGAAACAACAAAAATGGCCATTTTTCCATCTTTTTTCTACATTTTTCTTTTTCATAGTTTTTTTTTCATTTTTCACCTTTTCTTTTTTTTCTAAATGAATCAAACAACAATAAAAGATAAATTAAGTAGAAATGACTAAAATAAAGCTAAATAAAACAAAATTGCTATTTTTCTTTTCTTTTTCCTTTTTTTTTCCTTTTTTATGATTTTTCTTTTTTTCTCTTTTTTCATGATTTTTCCTTTTTCTTTTTTTTCATTTCAAGAAATTCTATGCTAAAAACTTACAAATAAAAATAAAACTATAAACTAAAAACTAAAAATCGAATAAAACTAACACGACAAATAAAAAACTAAAAATAAACAGTAAATGAAATTACACCAAAAATTTGGTGTCTACATGATGCACGAGCAAATTGGAGTCACTGAATACTGTTAAGTCTTTGATCTCCATTTCCAATGCCATTTTTAATCCAAAAATACAAGCCTCATATTCAGTCATATTATTAGTGCAGGAAAATTGTAGTTTAGCGGAACCAGGGTAATGTTTTCCTTCAGCCGACACCAGAACAGCTCTGATACTGGCTCCGAAAGAATTTGAAGCACCGTAAAAAAACAACCTCCACTCCGAGCATTGATCATTCATATCTTCTGCCTGTACCAACGAACAGGGCCTCCTCATCTGGAAAATAAGTGTGAAGCGGTTGATAATCATCATCCAGTGGATTTTCAGCCAAATGATTGGCTACAGCCTGACCCTTGATTGCCTTTTGCGTGGTGAAAATGATGTCGAATTCTGAAAGAATCATCTGACATTTTGCCATACGTCCCGTCAGCATACGTTTTCCTAACAAATATTTCAAAGGGTCAGAACGGGAAATGAGATAGGTAGTATAACTGAGCAAGTAATGTCTCAACTTTTGAGCAGCCTAAGCTAAAGCACAACAACTCCTCTCAAGAAAAGAATAGTTGGCCTCATATGCAGTGAACTTCTTGCTGAGGTAATAGATGGCTTGCTCGTCGTATTGTCCCAATACACATCCCATAGCTTCATTCAACACAGATAGGTACATGATCAGAGGTCGACCAGGTTTGGGTGGCACTAAAACCGGAGGATTCAACAGATAATCTTTGATCTTGTCAAAAGCTTGCTGACATTCTTCGTTCCAGTGCATCGGTGCACTCTTTTTCAATAACTTAAACAAAGGCTCGCATGTGGCTATTGATTGAGTGACAAATCTGCCGATGAAATTGATTTTTCCCAAAAAACTCTTCACATCCTTTTGAGTCTTCGGTATAGGCATCTCTCGTATTGCTTTGATTTTCGCTGGATCTATCTCAATTCCCTTTTTACTAACAATAAATCCTAACAATTTTCTGGCGGGAGCTCCAAAAGCACACTTTGCAGGATTCAGTTTCAAGTTATGCTTTCTCAATCTTTCGAACAATTTCTTTAAGTCCATCAGATAATCCTTAGCTTTCTTGGATTTAATGATAATATCGTTCACGTAAACCTCCATCTTCTTGTAAATCATGTCGTGGAACAAAGTGGTCATAGTCCGTTAATAAGTAGCTCCAGCATTCTTTAATTCAAATGGCATTACCCGATAGCAGAAGGTTCCCCACGGAGTAATGAAAGCAGCCTTCTCTCTATCTTCCTTAGCCATCAAGATTTAGTGATACCCAGCAAAACAGTAAGCGAATGATTTGATTTCATGCCCTACGGTATTGTCCAAAAGAATATGAATGTTTGGCAACGGAAAATTGTCTTTCGGACTGGCTTTATTGAGATCCCTATAATCGACACAAACTTGCACTTCTCCACTCTTTTTCGAAATAGGTACGGGATTTGAAAGCCAAATGGGTTAATGAGACACCATGATGATTCTGGCATTGAGCTACTTCTTGATCTGTCCTTGATTTTGAGGCTCATATCTGGCTTAAACTTGCGACGTTTTTGCTTCATTGATGGAAAATTTGGATCAGTCGGTAATCGATAGACCACTATGTCTGTTGAAATTCCAGGCATATCATCATAGGACCAGGCAAACATATCTTGAAACATAGTCAAAATCTCAATCATCTCTTTTCTCTGTTTCTTATTCAAGTGAATGCTAATTTTTATTTCCTTAACCTCAGTCTCAGTGCCAATATTAATAGCTTCTGTTTCTTCTAAGTTCGGCTTGAATTTCTCTTCATATTGTTCAAGATTCTTTAATAAATACTCAGATTCTTCCTCGTTATCGCTCTCGTCTTGAATTTCTGATTCCAAAATTTCAAATTCGTGAGAGATATCAAGATTGTAATTGTGACGACCCACCTCCCCCTAAGGCGAACCAAAGGGTTTGGCGAACCGTCTGCCCAGCTCTCGCCGGGACTCACTACAATCTTCAAGTAAATTACAAATTAAACTCCAATATCACATGAAATACTCCACTAAAACATTCATGTACTCTAAAATATAAAAGAACGATTCATGCTTATATATATTACATCCAAGATTTTCAATGTACTTTTACAATACCGAAAGCCCAAAATAATCATACGTTTTACACTATGGAGTCCCAGATTTACAGATAACGACTAGTTCTACCCAAAGGGGGGGTCACTAATTAAGCCTTCGAACTTCCACTTCCAAACCTGTTAAGGAAAACAAATTGGAGTGAGCTAACGCTCAGTGAGACCAAGGAAAAAAAAACATGCAAGCATGCTAGCAAAGACACAATATAAAGCAATAACTCGAGTAACAAGTAACTGCGAAACATTAACCAACTAGGGAATTTAATCACAATAAAAGGATACGGGAGCTCTCAGGAGCTAATCCACGCGCGATCCAAGCTCGGTAGTTGACCCTCCGTCAACTTTCACAGTTATCCATGTAGAACTCCACTTACTACCTCCAACCACCATGACACCCTCTTGGATCCGTAACCAAACAAGCATGTAAGTGGTATCACTTAACAAGTATACCTAGCAAGACCCCTTATTTGGATCAAGCTATAACACTTTCCAAGGTTCACTAAGTTTCTCGACCAAGCCCTTGCCGGCTCGAGTTACAAGGCTAGCCAATGGGTTGGGGCGTCCCCCCTATTCACTTTTAGGTCAATGAGACGAAGCTCCAATCGACAAGATTTGGTCATAGCATTGAGACAAGATGAGCGGTACCTCCTACCCTAAAAGGGCATGATACATTCTGCCGCTCAATGCTCACGGAAACCACTTTTATTTGCATTCACATGTAACACGTATCACTTATCAAGCAAGAAATTTCATGAAAGAGAGGACAAGGGTGATAAAGTACACCCTAACCTCATTAACTAGCAAGTACGAGAAACATTTCATTTAAACACTTCACATGCACTTGATACTCACCAAAAGTCGTGAGAGAGAGAAAAAAATGAAGCGGCTAAACGAGTTCTTTGGAGTTCTCGTATTCACCTGAGACATGTATAATCACGATCAGTCACGTGCATATTCAAGGCCAAGCAAAAATATCAAGTCATTTTCATGTTTATTGTAAAAATCAGGAAACTGGAGGTTTATGGCAGAAACCTTTAGAAAATCGTAACTTAATATTTACAAATCCAAAATTCGCAAGGTTGATACTGTTGGAAACCTAATGGAAAGGGTTAAAACTTTGTAGAAGACACCTTGATGAGATTCCATACAGATTTTGCCCAGTTTTTCCATCAATAGACTGCTACAGTGAAATGCAGGGCAGGGAAAATTCTATTTTTCCAGCGGACTTGGAAAAATCACCAAAAATCACAGAAAATGAGTTAGCCCCTGAAATTTACATGGATTATAGCCTTATGTGTCTAGTTTCAACCCAAACAAACAGGACTCGATTTGGAGTGGTAGACACCAAAAGATAACCTTTTTCCCGAAACTGGCCTGATGTTCCAGAAAGCAAATTTCCAGTTTTCACTTTAACAATTTCACTCCTTTCTTTTCCTTTGAAGAGCTAATCGGTTTAATCAACCCAAATACACTTAAAATCCATTATTTTGGCAAAACTTTAACTCAAATAAAAGCTCCAAAAATCTGAGATTTTGTCTCAAAAATTTCGGCCAACATGAAAGATTCAAAACAGAAATTTTTCCTCTTACTATACTTAAACACACACCAGTTCATCCATCCAAATTAAGGAATACCTTGCAATAATTAACAAGCCAATTATGTAATAAAACAAGATTTATCACATATATACATCCAATCACATATCACACATCCAATATCGAAATATTGAGACCTAAATCCAGTGCGACAAGGTACACCCCGTCTAAGTCTCATTTAATCACATTTAATCTCATAAGGCAACTAATACAATAAATCCAAATTGCTCAAATCAAACACATGTCCTTAGGTGAGTGTGATAAAGTACACACACACCTTATAAAGAGAATACAGTTCACAAATCCATTTAGCAAACCCTTTTAGTAACGGCAAATACATTTAAATAAACAAAGGGGCACATTTGACTAAAATACTTGAGAAAAGATTTTAACAAATAAGGAACACTCACCAATCACCGCTCATGATCCCCATTCACCACAATTGATTATTGTCCAAATCCAATTCCTAAAACACAAAGTTCAATATCACATATCACTGTCACCTTTTAGTAATTTAAGCACAACTCGAGCTACACTTATCGGATTGAAACAAACAATATACCGTTTCGAAGCTAAGACATAGCTCTACAATTCTCATGAAGACATCTCAACTCAGGTCCCACCCTAACCTAGCCAAATTTACCCAAACAGCCCCCAGATTTTCCAGTTCGAAGCTCACCGACACAATTACTGGCAGTCCTGATTCAGTTAATCATAACTCCGCACACACAACTCCGATTCAGGTGATTCCAAGCCATTTGAAAACTAAGATACAAGGCTACAATTCTTAAGAAGACATCAACAACCAATTCAATAATATTCCCGATCAAACTAACCAATTACAGAAGTTGATTATCATTTCTGATAGAAACAGGGCAGCAGGGGCAATTTTGTCATTTCACAAGCTACCCTGCTCCGATTGAGCTGAAAATTTACAGGCATAATTTAAACTCAATTCTATACAACTTTCATGTTATGTGCTAAGGCTAATTCAGCCCCAAACATTTTCAAATAATCACAGAAATTTCGGACCGTACTCTCCCTTGAAATTTCCAGATTTAATGCACTTCGCTAATTAGGCTGTATCTCACTCGATTCTCAGTGAAATTGAAAAGGGTTGGTGGCTTTAGAAACTAGGTTTATAAGGCTATATTTGTGTAGAAGAAATCATTTCCAAAATCCAGACATAAGTGGTTCAAAATCAAGCAGCAAAATGGATTTTCTGGACAGTCTCGGATGAACAGTAATAAGCAGGCAGCCAACTTTCAAGACTTGCCACGAATTGCTCGGGACGAACTAGAAAATGAGCTTGGTACCATTTTAAAGCTCTAAGGGTCTACTTTCAAATGCCACAAATGGCACTCAATTGTGATCAACAAGCAAAACGTTATAGCTACACAAATGTTGCTGGTCAGAAAATTCTGGAGCTTGTTCCAGTTTTGCTTCTTTACTTGTAACTCAAAATTTAACCAACCATTTGGGTTGATTTTTGGTAGACAACCACAATACACATAGCACAACATATCTACACCAATTTAGAAGCTCAATTAGCACCAGAAAATTTTCGAAATTACAGGGCAGCAGCAAACAAGAAAGTCGGCAGCAAGTCAAAATTTCAGACAGTACCTTCTCCAAATTTCTAACTTTCTTCCAACTTCATTCCATCAATCAGTCTGTATACATGTAACATAGCACAATATCAACAACCACAACATGTTAATTGTGAGAACCCGTTTTGCCCTAATATTTTTCCTAGGGTTTATTTCCCCCTTAATTGCATGTTTTCTGCATTTTCGGGCCTAGGAATATTTTTCTGGTAGATTTTATGAGTAATTATAGTTTTTAAATGATTTTTCTAGTATTGGTGAGTTTTTAGAAAATTAAGAATATATTTTGGACGTGGGACCCACTAGTGCGAAAAGTACGGAAAAATTCGGCCAATAAGGTTAAGTTTCGGATACTGGTGGAAATTTATCGGGTGTTAAGAGATAAGTAGAGGGTGACATGGCATTGATGTGAGAGGAATCAAGTGATAGGAAGGCATTAAATGAAGTGCCAAGTGGCACTATGTGATTGGTCCACTTGTTGGACATTTTTGACTTTTCTTATCATGGATTAAATATCTCAAAAATTGACTAAAAATTCATTCTTTCTTACCTCTTGTTGGCCGATTCTCTCTCTTGGACAAGGAAGAAAAACTTCTTCAATTTACAAGCTTCAAACTATCTCAATCTTCCATTCCAACCAATTAAACTTAGATTTGCTCCATAAAATCACTCCATTAGGAGCTAGTAAGTGACTTGGTGAAGTTTTTGGAGAAGCTAAGGTGTTCCACCACTATCTCTCTCTTGTTTACTAGGTAAGTGGTACTTGAACTTCCTCCTACACTTAATGATGTTTAATTTGTGCCTAATGGGAGCTAAAGTGATGGATTATGTGATTTATTTCTTGGTTTGTGATGAATTGGTGAAGTTTTTATTTTTTTGAGGAATTTTCTGGTTTAATATGATCATGGTGTTGTGGTTGTTTATGATGGTTGATAATGAGGGGTAATGACTATGGTAGGTGTGAATGATAGATAATTGCAACCAATTTTGGATTTGGAAGGAAAAGTGAAAGTTAGGGTTCTATCATCCCCAATTTCTGTCCGGTTTTATATCATGTGGTTAGAGGCCGAATTAGACTTTACCCAAAACATGAAAGTTGTAGGTATTGATGTGTTTAAGGTGCCTGTAAAATTTCAGGTCATTTGGATGAGTGTAGAGTGAGTTATGCCGTTTTTACTGTAGCTGTTCTGCTTTGATCAGAATGCGAAAACTGCGATAGTAATTGGCCCTTTTGACTGGAATTGGTTTGGATTTTGAAGTTGGTGTGTTCTGATGAAATGTAGCTGAATGTCTTAGCTAACATATGCCTTTGGAATTTCGGCATTTGGACCTGTATGGACTGAGATATACCGATTACAGTTTTCTGTGTTTTGCAAACCTGTTTTGGGAATTCTGGGTTAGTATTTGGCATATTTGACCTAGTTGTATTAGGAACTGGATTGAGTGGCCTTCTACATTGTTGTAGCTCTGTTTCATAGCTTCGAAACGGTGGGTCTTGCACCCCCATCCGATAACCGTAGTGAAAGTGGTGTCATTACCGCATTATGAGGTCAAATACGTTTTTTTTGTTAAGGCCTAAGTTAAAGCCATTTCTTAATTTCTGGTTACCTATGATGTTTATATATGCATATGAAACCTTATTGGGGTTGTGGTTGGCATTGGTTTATGACTCGTTATCGAGTCTCTTTTAGGGCTTGCTTTCATTTCGGTTGTTTCCTAGTTAACTTTTGTACTTGTACCACTTTGAGCCTAGTGAACGGCTTTTGGGAAATGAGATGAATTTTGTGTGAGATGTTGGGACTGATTTGAGGATAGAATGAAGCCTTAATGGCTGGAAAAGTAAGAAATTTAGGGGAAGTGCTGCCCGATTTTCTAGGCCATTTGGTTCCTTTAAGTTGGGTTTGCCTTTTGGTAGAATGAAAGGCTTTTGGGTTGGTTGCGCCTAGGTCTTCATGCTACCTTTTCGTTTCCAAGAAAATCATGTTTTGCACCCTTGCATTAGTATTTATTTGGCAAGGCGTACGACGTGTAGTCGAGCCTCACATGTGCATTCTGTTTACTCGATTCTGGAAGTAAAACCTTCAATTGGTTTATTTTGATTATTTTAGGGTTTCTTGGCGATTAAGGCCAATCTGAAGTGAAACTTTTGAAGTTGAATCGGTGAGTGTACCACTCCCCTTCATTGTTGTTTAACTTGATTTTGCTCTGCAATCTGTTTATTTGTTCGAGACGAGGGTGTAATTTATCACACTCGTTCTCTAGTCTGATCATATGCCAATTTACTATGCAAAATTTGAATCTGTTATCTATGTCTGCATCTGTTCGGATTTCTATGACCTATGAGCTCAATCCTGTGGCTAAGTTATTCGAGTCGGGCCGGCAAGGGCCTGGACGATTAGATAACGAACCACGGTAGTCTGTTCGGGGATTTTGGGTATTGAGACCCTTGATTCCGGGTATACTCGAGTATTACCATTTCTGTTCGGTTACGGTGAGCGGGCCCGGTAAAGGGGTGTTTGGTGGACGGAATTCGGTGTAAAGAGGGGTCTACGGACGCATTGGTTCTATATACGTTGACGGAGAGTCAACCGATTTGGATCAAGTACGGCGCTGGAAATTTGGCTCCTGAGAGCCACCCGTATCCTTCTGATTTGAATCCTTGGTTCCTTTGCTTTACATCTAGCATGTGTATCTGATTTTGTAAAATGTGAAATGCCATGATTTTTCTGCTATATGTTTGGTACCTCATTGAGCGCAAGCTCACCCCTTTCTGTTCCTTTTGTTTTCCTTACAGGAAAATAAACCCCTTTTGGTCTGGATTTGACAAATGGCTGCCAAATTGAGCTAGTCGAACATATCTTTTGTATAGCTCATGTATTAAAACCCTAAGTGTACTTTTGGGGCGTTTTCTCTTCTGATTTGGCAAACCGTGTATATGTATCAACTTTTGAAAACTTTTGTATGTCCTTTTGGATTGTAATCGCTAAAGTTCAGATGTGAATGTTTGCGTGCTCTTTCGGTTGCGTTCTGACGGGTCGGTTACTATTCATGGCCGACTCCGGATTTCATTTTTTTTTGTTTTGTTTTGGGTTATATTACCATCTTGACTTGTTTACGCTCGTTTGTAAGTTTCGGATCGCTATTAATAGCTCTACTCTGATCCGTAGTCCTGGCGAGAGATGGGCAGGCAGTCCGCTAACCCCTTTGGTTCGCCTTAGGGGAAAGTGGGGCTGTCACATTAATTCATCAAATCAGCCACCAATAAGCATCCTCAAGCCCTCAAGCATGTCATGAAATTGCAAGAAAATAATTACTCAACCAATCAACCAAAATTCTGCCATAGGTTGCAAATCCATGCTGCCTTTGCTCCATTTGAGCTATAATTTTGCAAGATTGAAGTGTGGGTGAGTGAGTTACCTCAAGAACTTAGTTGGACAGCTTTAGGGTAGAAATTTTGACCGAAATTCCTCCAAGAAAACCGATGAACAGCCCCCTCTTCCAAGCTAGGATCAAAGCCCTCTAATGGATGATGAAATTTGGAAGTGGATTGAAGTAATTTTGTGAGGATTTTGGCTAGATTTTTCTTCCCTTTTTCTTCCTATTTTCGGCCAAACAGAGAGAGTGAAGAGAGGCGAGAGAGTGCAATCAGATGTTGTAAAGAAAGTGGAGAGAATTGGTGACTTAATGGTTAAGTCCAAGTGTCAACTCATGCTAGGTCCGTTTAGGGTCTTCGCGTGTCCAATTTTCGCGCTCGTTTGCAACTTTTGTGCACTAAACCTCTGAGCTAATTTCCCTAGTACATTACTAGTAGTCTAATATCATATTCTTAAAATCTCCAATTAATCAAATTAATGTGCCTGTCGGGGCCTTTTCGGCACGCGCGGGTATAAAGGTCAAACTTAAGGGTTTTCTCATTTGAACTTGAAAATTCAACTTATTCGATTCTAAAACTCTAAAATATGATAATCCAAGTATATGAGTTCCCGTTGGCCTGCACACTCAGCATTTCTTGATCAGATGGGTTGCTATATATATATATATATATAACAATAAAAATCATGATAAGCAATTCATCTTAAATAAATTTGGGCATTAAAATAATATGCGCGTAAAGAACCAATCAGTAAAATTTATTTTCGAGAAATTCATGTACTTTAGTTTTTTTTTTTAACTCGAGTATGAAATATTTTTAAAATGACCAATTTAACAATATTTTGAAATAATAAAATTATGGGTCCTCACAGTAATCATCGAATTCCGGAATAGTGATATCCAAAGGGTTAATGTGTTTTATTTTTTGCCATCTGAAATGTAAGTCCCACAGACAACCAAGAGGGGGGGTGAATTGGTTGATTAAAAACTTAACCAAGTTTATGCACTTTTTCTTTAATGAAAATTTACCTTCCTTTTTAGTAATGATCAACCAAGTAGATTAGAAGACAATAGCAATATTAATCAGAGAAGCAAGTATAGATAAGCAATGAAGATTTTATTAAACAGAAATATAAAATAGAGAAACAAACCAAGTGTCTACCAAGCTTTACCCAAACTTGAAGACCAAACACTAGGAAGAGCAACTTCTCTTTGATGAACGAAGATCAACTAGATGTACAATGGAGGGAGCTCTTCCTCCTTGCCCTAAGCCTCACTTAGTCAAGCTAGGAAGTTTTACAATCACTCAGAAAACCCTCAACAAAGCTACACTAAAGATCCTTTCAACCACAAAAGAAATGCTCAACAGAAATTCACACCACTTTAATACAAATCTGCTTTGGAGACTATTTTCTAGCTAAAATATCCCTTGAGAACTTGTAAACAAAGTGAGCAAAAGTCCCTACTTCGTTCAGACCAGTTTGATTTTAAAGGAATCCAGAAATGGGCTTCATCAATGCTTCCAACGGATAGAAGGCAGCTGAAGAGTCAACTAGCCGTTGGGGCTGTCGGACGTCCGACGATCGAATCATCGTCCGAACCAATCGTCCGATGATAGCCAAGTTGAGGTTCGGACGTCCGATAAGTTCTTTGTCGTCCGACAGCACAGCGTCCGACCTTGGGCCGAGAGCTAGCAAGTTATCTTGGAATTTTTCGGACGTCCGATGCGGTTGATTAACGTCCGATGGCAAGCGTCCGATCCTTCCGGACGTCCGATGCTTCCATGTGAGCGTCCGACGGTGCTTCCTTCCTGATGTTCTTTATCTTTTCGGACGTCCGACAGTTTCCTTTCGGCCGTCCGACCTGATTGTCCTGTTTTTGCTTCTCATTTTGGTTGTTTTACATTTCATGACATATTTGAACCTGATTCTTGGATAGACAAAAAAACACTTGTATTTGAGGAAGGTTAGACAAATATTTCAAAGTACCGAGAATGACAAACTAGACATACTTAAAAGACAATATCTTTGATCGAAAACAAAACAATGACTAAATTCATTCATATTATTCCAATCTTGTTTGCCACATCCAAAGCAACGTAGTCAGGAGATAAACGAACATATGCTTTCTTTGTTCCAACAGACCTGATCAAAGTGTTCACTTTCTTGGTCTGTATAAACAAACTTTTGTGATCATCAAAACCAAGAATAACATTCTCCCCCTTTTTGATGATGACAAAACAAAAGTTTGAAATGAAATTGATGATTGAAATGAAAACTCCCCCTGTCTTAGTGAATCCTAAAATTTAAAAATTTTGAAAACCTCCCCCTCACTTGGCTGCCCATCCGAGTTAAACAATTAAACATTAAACAATTAAGCATATCAGCCAATCCAAATTTAAACAATCAATCCAACATATCCTAACATCACTAATCATCAATCACCAATCATCACTCAATCCAATCATTCATCAATCACCAATCATCACTCAATCCAATCATTATACCATCTCCCCCTTTTTGTCATCACAAAAGGGCAACCAATCACATCAACATCAACATCCCTTTTTGTCATCCACACAGTCACAAATTTACACAAGTTCACAAATCAACATCCTGGTGACACCATCCAACACATCCATCAAAACAGTACTTAAAATAGACAATCATATTCAATAGACAATCATACAATCCACAAATTCATTACATTCACACAAGCAGAATAGACAATCATTCATCAAAATATTTAGACATTCATCAAAACAGTACTTAAACATCCACCAGATCATACCAAAAGAAACTTAAAATATCCATTACAATACATATTCATTGTTGAATACCACAAACACATAAAAGAGACAAACAGAATGCAAATGTCCTAAATGATGAACTAAGTGGATCCAGGAGTCCTCCGAGAGAGCTGATATTGAGAGAGGTCTTCCTCATCAGTTTCTTCATCATCTTCAGTAGCTTCTTCAATTGGTGCCTTGCCTTTGTCTGATGTGGAAGGGCCATGAGGAGTCACAGGAGTTGATGGATTCGGATCTGGAACTGATGAACCTGGATCAGTGGTTCGAGGTTCTTTGTCATGTGAGACTTCCTCAACCACAGGTGGAGGAAAAAGAAGGTTCTTTTTATCAAGAAAGGCAGCTTGTTGCTCAGAAGACATGGTGAGCATTAGGCCATGTTCTAGAAGAAGAACATGCTGTTTGAGTTCATGAAGAAGCTCAATTACCTCATTACTGGAAGAGGAAGATGCTTTAGTGGTAGACTTCCTAGGGTGAATGGGAGTGAGTGAAATGGGTGAAGAATCATGTACAGTCTTAGATCTTTGTTCACTAGATGATGCCCCCTTATATGCCCACAGATTATCTTTAAAAATAAGATTTTTCCTTTCAAAATATGCTCTGGTAAAAGCATAAGAAGATGCTTCTTTGGGACAAACACCTAGAATTGGAACTTTGTAAAATTCAAAAATCTTTTGAAGAAACTTCCCATAGGATAGTTTTCTTCGAGAGTCAGTAGCATAGCGAAGTAAAAACTTGCACATGACAAAGCCAAAATCAATCCGAATTTTTTCTCGAAAACAGTAAAAAAGATACAGCTCCATTTTGTTTGCATCAGTTCTATGGCCATCAGTGGGCACAAGCAAGTTTGAAATGATAGAAAAGGCAATCAAATTCACAGGAGCCAAATCATTCAACTTAGCATCAGCAGGTGAAGAAAAACTTCTTTTGAAATAAGTTAACATTTTTGTCCCATCAAAATGATTTGCAGCAGTAGGAAGCTCTTCATAAGAAAAGAAATTAGCAACCTTATCTTTGCACAAACGTTCAATGGTAGTCTTTAAAATGGAATTCACAGTATCAGAATCAAAGATTAGGTCTACCCCATTTACCCTAGACATGATCTCAGTTTGGTCAGTTCCTTTCCTAAGGTTAGCAAAAAATTGATGCAGCATATCAGGATAGTAGACATTGGGCATGGAAATGAGATGCGACCATTTCTGGAAATCAAATAGACTTAGAATGGATTCTAAACCTATGGAACGAAATTCAGAGGGGTTTACAGTTCTTTGAGGGATGACACCCTTCTGAGATATCCAGGCGTATTTGTCTTTCGCAGCATCATCAAAGAATGGAGGGAGAGGGACTGATTTAGGTGGCGGTTGAGAAGAGGTCCCCTGTCCAGATTCTGGTTGAGAAGTGGGTTGTGGAGTAGGTCGTGACATTTGACCCTTGATAGCTCCCCTTTTGAAGCGTTTGGATGTTCGTTTGACAGTAGGAAGATTCTCATCCTCATCCCTGAGTGGATGCTTGCGTCCGGCAGTAACTTTTCCTCCCCTTAGATTCACCATTGTTCTAAATGTGTGGAATGGAGGATGCAAATGATGCACACAACAATAGGGAAGTGAATCGCACAGAAATTTTGGGACAAAAACACCTTGAACGAGATTTGACAGAGCGGTTATGCAAGAGTAGGGTTGTGAGGAAAATTTGGGGATTTGCGAAGTGTTACTCAGTTTGGTGAAATGATCAGGAGAAATGAAACGCAAACGATGGGGAAATGTTTTGGTTGAGTCAATTTGGGAATGGTAGCTACAGAATGGTACGAATTTGAGAGTGAGAGAAGAGAGGGTTTTCGTCCGAGAGGAGATAGAATAGGAAGAGACTGAAGCAAATAAGGAAGAAAGTTATTTTAAAAAATGAGCCGTTGCACTGTCGGACGGCCGAACGAAGTTGTGCGTCCGACAGCTGCGTCCGAACAGGTGCAATCTGGAAAATGGCTGAAGAACATCATCGGACGTCCGTTCATCCTCTTTCGGACGTCCGAAGGCAATGAAAAATTTATGATGATTTTTCGAACATTCCTAATTTTGATCTTAGATGAATGAATTGATCTAATGGCAAAGCTTTTGTAAAAATATCAGCAAATTGATCTTTAGAACAAACATAATTTACACAAATTTCACCTTTTTGAACAAGATCACGAATAAAGTGGTGCTTTATTTCAATATGCTTTGTCCTAGAATGCTGAATAGGATTTTTGGTCAAATTTATAGCACTAGTATTATCACAGAATACAGGCATGCAGTCATACAACAATCCATAGTCATTCAGGGTATGCTTCATCCATAAAAGTTGAGCACAACATGCACTAGCGGCAATATATTCTGCTTCGGTTGTAGACAATGAGATTGCATTTTGTTTCTTGCTAAACCAAGAGACTAAAGAATTTCCAAGAAAGTGACAAGATCCACTAGTACTCTTTCTATCTACACGACACTCTCCAAAATCAGCATCCGAATAACCATATAGTGCAAACTCACTGGATTTAGCATACCAAAGACCATAGTCTAATGTACCTTTCAAATACCTAAAAATTCTTTTTACAGCATTCAAATGTGATTCTTTTGGACACGATTGAAATCTAGCACACAAGCAAACTGCAAACATAATATCAGGTCTACTTGCAGTTAAATAGAGTAAGCTTCCGATCATACCTCTATAATGCTTTTCATCCACATGATTACCTTCTTCATCTTTGTCAAGCTTTGTGGAAGTGCACATTGGAGTTCCAACTTGTTTTGAGTCCTCCATGCCAAACCTTTTCAGTAATTCCTTGGTATACTTTGCTTGATTGATAAAGATTCCCTCAAGAGTTTGATGTATTTGAAGTCCAAGGAAGAAATTTAATTCTCCCATCATACTCATTTCAAATTCATTTTGCATAGTGGTGGAAAACTCCTTACATAGATACTCATTAGTAGCACCAAAGATAATATCATCAACATATATTTGCACAATGAGAAGGTCATTCAACACATGCTTAGTAAAAAGTGTGGTGTCCACAATACCTCTTTTGAAACCTTTTTCAATCAAGAACCCACTTAATCTTTCATACCAAGCTCTTGGAGCCTGTTTTAAACCATACAAAGCTTTAGAAAGTTTAAACACATGACTTGGAAATTTTGTATTTTCAAAACCTGGGGGTTGATCCACATACACTTCTTGATCAATAAAACCATTTAAAAAGGCACTTTTAACATCCATTTGAAACAATTTGAAACCTTTGAAGCAAGCAAAAGCAAGAAGCATTCTAATAGATTCTAATCTTGCTACGGGAGCAAATGTTTCATCAAAATCTATTTCTTCTTCTTGTGCATATCCTTTAGCAACTAATCTGGCTTTATTTCTTACAACAACACCTTTATCATCCAACTTATTTCTAAAAATCCACTTTGTGCCAATGATAGGTTGATTTTGAGGTCTATCAACAAGTGTCCAAACTTCATTTCTCTCAAATTGATTAAGTTCCTCTTGCATAGCCAAAATCCAATTTTCATCCTTTAAAGCATCATTGATATTTTTGGGTTCAAAAAGAGAAACTAAAGCAAAATTATCAATCAATTTTCTAGATGAGAAACGAGTGTTTACCTTCTCGGATGGATCACCAATTATAAGCTCTTTTGGATGATTTTGGTTGAATTTCCAAGCCTTGGGAAGATCTTTGAGTGGATCATCATTTTTGTCTTCATCTTCCTCTTCTTGATCATTATGAACTTCATTTTCCATTTCAGTTGCTGCTGGTTCAGAACTTCCTTCATTTCCAATTGATAGCTTTTCCATTCCTTCTCGAACACCTACATCATCATCCTCACACAAACTTTTGGAATTATCATCATTGGCTTCATCAAATGTTATATGTATAGCTTCTTCAATCACAAGTGTCCTTCTATTAAAAACTCTATATCCTCTTTTATTCTCACAATACCCCAAAAATATTCCTTCATCAGATTTTTTGTCAAACTTACCAAGATGTTCCTTTAGATTCAAAATAAAACATTTACAACCAAATACTTTGAAATAACCAACCGTAGGTTTCTTATCAAAAATCAGCTCATAAGGAGTTTTCTTTAAAATAGGTCTCAAGAGTATTCTATTCATCACATAACATGCAGTGTTTACCGCTTCCGCCCAAAGATATTTAGGCAACCTACATTCATTCAACATAGTTCTAGCAGCCTCTTGGAGAGTCCTGTTTTTCCTTTCTACAACACCATTTTGCTGTGGAGTCCTTGCAATAGAAAACTCATGTGTTATACCATTATGATCACAAAATTCTGGAAAACCACAATACTTGAATTCCGTCCCATTATCACTTCTAATCCTAACAATTTTTAACCCAAGCAGATTTTGCACTTTAGCAAACATTGAAGTAAAATTCTTGAAGGCATCATCTTTATGAGCAAGAAATATCACCCAAGTGTATCTGGAATAATCATCAACAATTACAAAACAATATTTTTTACCTCCCAAACTAGTGATTTGAGTGGGACCAAATAAATCAAGATGCAAGAGTTCCAAAGGTTTTGAAGTAGATACACACATTTTTGGTTTAAAAGAAATTTTAGTTTGCTTCCCAAATTGACATGCATCACATATTTTGTCCTTATCAAAACTAATTTTTGGCAAGCCTCTAACCAACTCCTTTTTCAAAATTTCCTTTAGTAAATCCATGTTAAAATGACAAAGTCTTCTATGCCACAACCAAGAATCTTCATTTGAAGCTTTAAGACATTTTAAGCTAGAAGAATCAACTTTATCAAGAATCACAATATATATGTCATTAAACCTCTTACCTTTGAACACAACATTATATTTGGAATCAAGTACAATGCATTCATGCTTTTTAAATAACACATACAAGTCTTTATCACACAGTTGACTAACACTAAGCAAGTTATAACCTAAGTTATCAACCAAGAGCACATTATGAACAAAAGTTTCACCATCCTTACCAACATCACCTATTCCAATTGTCTTAGCTTTCACATCATCACCAAATGTTACCTTTCCACTTGATTTTGATTTCAGCTTTATGAACAAGGAAGGATCACCGGTCATGTGCCTTGAGCAGCCGCTATCAATAAACCATTTTGACTTGTTTGATCCTTTATCCTGAAAAGATAACGTGTTTGGTACCCTTTTTAATTTTTGGGTCCATAATAGTTAGCATTGTATCTAACTAACCACATGCACTTCATCCCTTTGTTCAGATTTCTTTTCACATAGCAATTACTTTTCAAATGCCCTCTTTGACAACAAAAAACACACATAATGGAAGAGTCCTTAACATGTACTGGTTTGACATATCTTAATTCACCTCTTCTATATGTTGTGAAACCATGTGCCATTTTGTTGTGTGCAAATGTTCTTTGAAAAGTAGTAGGATGTGTAGATAACATGTTCCTTTTGTTAAACTCCTGCTTTCTTGCTTTCAAATTCTCATCCAAGCTGTCCATCCTTTTTTTCAAATCACCATGTCTTTCCTTCAGCATTTCACAAATATTTGTCTTTCTATCAAGCTCATCTTGAACATTACATCCAGCTCTTACTAGACTTTCATTGTCGGTCTTTAGTTGTTTATTTTGTTGAAAAAGACTTGCATTTTCTTGAATGAGAAAAGCCATTTTCTGTTTTAACTGCTTGTTTTTATCATAGGATTCCTTCAAGGCATTATGCAGTTTTTCAACAAAAGATTCAAGATCATCATCTTCATCATTATCACTTTCAGATTGAGAGTGTGTGGAGGTTACCTCATTATTTCCAATAGCCATGAAGGCCATTTGAGCAGATTCTTCTTCTTCTTCAACTTCCCCTTCGGAGTTGCATTCATTCCAAGTAATCTGAAAATTGTTGAATCTTGACTTTCGATCAGCTTTTCCATCTTTCATCTTCTTCATGGGGCATTCGTTTGCATAATGTCCAATCTGTCCACATTCGAAGCATTTGTCCAACTGTTTCTTGTTGAAATCTTGTTTACCTTTATACTTTGCGATAGATGGCTGATTCTGGAATTGATTGCTAGGTCCTCCCCTTCTAAACTTTCTTTTATTCAGGATTCTTTTGAAGCCTCTGGTGATGAGAGCAAGATCATTATCATCACCATCCGAGTCTTCATCATCCAGATGAGCAGAATCATCTTCACCTTGAGTAGTCTTTAGAGCAATGTTTCTCTTTGCTCTAGCATCCTCTTCCTCCTGCACTTTAGATTTCAGTTTCAACTCATAAGTGGTTAGTGAATTAATGATAGATTCAATAGGCACAGAACTTAAATCCTTGGCCTCCTCTATTGCTGTCACTTTATTTTCCCATTCTTTGCCCAAGGCATTGAGAATTTTCCTGTTCTTCTCTCCCAAGGTGTACTCTTTGCCCAACGCCTCGAGATCTTTGATCAAGTCAGTGAACCTGCAATACATTTTGTCAATATCCTCAAGAGGTTCAATTTTAAATGATTCATATTTCGTGACCAAGATGGCCTTTTTCTGTTCTTTCACATTGTCACCACCCTCATGGATTTCTCTTAGTTTATCCCACATTTCTTTAGCCGATTTGCAGCCTTTTACTCTGATTGATTCATTTGAATCTAGGGCACTATAAATAACATTCATGGCCTTGGCATTCAATGTGAGGTTAGTCCTATCTTGAGCATTCATTTCAACTCTTGTTTTTGGCCGAAGCAACCCTGTATCTGCATCAAGAAAGTTAGCTTCATGCGGTCCTTCACTCACAATAAACCATAGTTCAATATCGATAGATTGCAAAAAGATAATCATTCGTTCTTTCCAGCTAACATAGTTAGAGCCACTGAACATGGGAGGCCTAGTAACAGATTGCCCCTCAACAAACATAGCATGACTGGTTGTCATCTTTACTCCAAGCCGTTAGAGCTTAATCTCAAGGAGACCAAGCTCTGATACCAATTGTAAGTCCCACAGACAACCAAGAGGGGGGGGGGTGAATTGGTTGATTAAAAACTTAACCAAGTTTATGCACTTTTTCTTTAATGAAAATTTACCTTCCTTTTTAGTAATGATCAACCAAGTAGATTAGAAGACAATAGCAATATTAATCAGAGAAGCAAGTATAGATAAGCAATGAAGATTTTATTAAACAGAAATATAAAATAGAGAAACAAACCAAGTGTCTACCAAGCTTTACCCAAACTTGAAGACCAAACACTAGGAAGAGCAACTTCTCTTTGATGAACGAAGATCAACTAGATGTACAATGGAGGGAGCTCTTCCTCCTTGCCCTAAGCCTTACTTAGTCAAGCTAGGAAGTTTTACAATCACTCAGAAAACCCTCAACAAAGCTACACTAAAGATCCTTTCAACCACAAAAGAAATGCTCAACAGAAATTCACACCACTTTAATACAAATCTGCTTTGGAGACTATTTTCTAGCTAAAATATCCCATGAGAACTTGTAAACAAAGTGAGCAAAAGTCCCTACTTCGTTCAGACCAGTTTGATTTTAAAGGGATCCAGAAATGGGCTTCATCAATGCTTCCAACGGATAGAAGGCAGCTGAAGAGTCAACTAGCCGTTGGGGCTGTCGGACGTCCGACGATCGAATCATCGTCCGAACCAATCGTCCGATGATAGCCAAGTTGAGGTTCGGACGTCCGATAAGTTCTTTGTCGTCCGACAGCACAGCGTCCGACCTTGGGCCGAGAGCTAGCAAGTTATCTTGGAATTTTTCGGACGTCCGATGCGGTTGATTAACGTCCGATGGCAAGCGTCCGATCCTTCCGGACGTCCGATGCTTCCATGTGAGCGTCCGACGGTGCTTCCTTCCTGATGTTCTTTATCTTTTCGGACGTCCGACAGTTTCCTTTCGGCCGTCCGACCTGATTGTCCTGTTTTTGCTTCTCATTTTGGTTGTTTTACATTTCATGACATATTTGAACCTGATTCTTGGATAGACAAAAAAACACTTGTATTTGAGGAAGGTTAGACAAATATTTCAAAGTACCGAGAATGACAAACTAGACATACTTAAAAGACAATATCTTTGATCGAAAACAAAACAATGACTAAATTCATTCATATTATTCCAATCTTGTTTGCCACATCCAAAGCAACGTAGTCAGGAGATAAACGAACATATGCTTTCTTTGTTCCAACAGACCTGATCAAAGTGTTCACTTTCTTGGTCTGTATAAACAAACTTTTGTGATCATCAAAACCAAGAATAACAATTTCTCTCATGGCGACCAAAGGCAATCCCTTAGCTTTACCAAAATTCCCTTCGGGAGGGAAAGAAATCACTGGTCCAATTTTTCATTGCTTCAATAGGTACTGTGAGGCCCCAGTCAGTTCATAAGTTGATATTAGGGTCATTTAATATTCGGTGTGGTGAAATTAAGGTTTTAGGGCTAAGGAGAAACCCTAAGCTCGGCTAAGATTGAAAACCCTAACTTTGCTTATGATAAAACCCTAGTTTATGCGGTATTCTAGTGTGTGTTTTAGCACAAGAAAAAAAATAGGATTCGTTATAGTTTACAGAGGTTTAACAAGTTTGAAAATGGTTAGTAAACTCTGGATTAGCAAATCTCTAGTGTTACAATATTAGAAAGCTTAAGTGGAGTTTCATTTATCGCCCGTCTTTTTCCACATTTTCTTTATTAGAAAAATTCCCCAGATAATTTTTATGAGTAAATATAGGTTTTAGATGATTTTTCTAGTATCGGTTAGTTTTTGAGAAATTAAGAACGTATATCGGACGTGGGACCCACTAGTGCGATAAGTTCGGAAAAATTCGGCCAGTTAGGTTAAGTTTTGGATACTGGATTTAATTTATCGGGTGTTATGAGATATTTAAAGGTACCAAGTGGATAGGTGTAAGAGAGACAAAAAAAAAAGTTAGGCAAGCATTAAATATGGTGACAAGTGTCACCAAATGGTTGGAGGAACTTTAAGACCACTATTCATTGTCTTACCATTGACCAAATAAATCATAAAAATCACCAAAAATTCCCCATTTTTCTCTAAGACTTGGCCGGCCCTCTCTCTCAAGAAAGGGAGAAAGAAAACTCTCCAAGTTTGCTTCAATCTTGCTTCAATCAACTCACTCAACCTTCCAATCTTGTTTGTGCTCCATAAAACCACTTAAGAGAGTGATAGTGAAGTGTTGTGTGGAGTTATTTGGAAAACTAAGAGGACCTATTGCTCCCTCTCTCTTGTTTCTAAGGTGAGTTGTGAAGAACCACTTTCCTTCCTCTAATGATACTTAATTTGTGATTAGTGGTAGTATAAGGTGCAATATTATGGATTACATCTTGATTTGTGGTTGAAGTAGTGAAGTTTTCTATTTATTGGTAATTTTTCTGTTTTAATATGAACATGATTGTGTGGCTATCTATGATGATTGGAAATGGTATGTAATGACTCTAGGAGGTGGAAAAAGTGATTAATTACAACCAATTTCTGTTTGGAAGAAAAGTACACAAGTTAGGGTTTTTGTGAGGAACATTCTGCCTGGTTTTATAGCTCCTAGTTAGAGGCCAAATTGGCCTTAGCTTAAAACATAAAAGTTGTAGAGAATGATATTTTAGAGGTGCCTACAAAATTTCAGGTCAATCGGAGTAGCGTAGAATGAGAAAAGTCAAAATTACCCTTGCTGTCCTGGTTTTACCCGAATGTAAGAATTTCGCTTGTAATTGGTTGTTTTGGCTGGTATTGCTTCGGAATTGGTTATTAAGGTCTTCTGATGCTTTGTAGCCCTGTTTCTAAGCTTTCGGATAGCTTTGGAATTTATGGATTTGAACTTAAGTAGGCTGAGTTATGCTATTTGCAGCAGAATGCGTTTTGTGAATCTGTTTTTCCGGTTTTGGTATAGTATCTTGCATTTTTGACCTTGTTACACTCAAAACTGGACAAAGTTTCCTTCTTCAACATTGTAGCCCCTTAAGTCCTGAATATGTATGTAAAATTTCAGATCAATCGGATTAGCGTATCCTGAGTTATAGATGCAATACTCAAGCCTATTTTGAACATCAGATTCTGTGCGTTTTTAGTTTAACTTCTGCCCGTGACTTTTTCGGTTTTGATACCGTACGATTTGGGTGTTGACTCCTTCATAATAAATGTAAATCTTGATTTTGGCTTCGAAACGGTATAAAGTACTTCGAAATCCGAGTTCCGTAGCTCCTGTTATGACCAAAACAAGATTGATTGTCAGAACTGCCTTGTATCTGGACAATTCTGATGGGTACTTTGACACTCAAATTTCGTTCTATTCTGAGTGGATTCAGGTCTTGGCCAAAACATCAAAGTTTTAGCCTTATGTCCCAGCTTTCGAATGCCTTTGGAATTTCCTAATTTGGATTTGTGAGCTGGGAGTTACGGTCCAGCAAACATACCCTGTCCGTTACTCTAGAGTGCGAATTCCTGGGACGGTTTTTCTGTACTTTCGACCTATTTCCGTTTAGATCCGGATTGAGGTGTCTTCATGAAAATTGTAACCCTTTCTCTTAGCTTCACAACGGTACCTCATGTACCTTGATCTGACACTCGTAGCCTCGATTGTGTTCAAAACAGTTTTTACGGCAAAACAGCTAGGCCGTCATTTCCGATTTCCGTATGCCGTTTCCGCACTCGTATGTGCCGATTTTGCCGTTTTGTTTATTTTAAGTATGTTAGTAGCCGTTTATGATATTATGTGACGCAATCTTCCATTTCAGACGGTGGTGAGCTAGGTGGAGCCGGTGGGGCCTACTAGCTACTCTTCGCGGCACAAATTTCGAATTTTTGCTCTTTTGTTCGTTGTGTAAGTTTTCAAGCCGCTTTTACGTGTTAGTTGTTTATGTGTTTAGATATGTATGAAAAGGGTACCTAGGCGAGGGTGTACTTTATCGCACTCGACCTAAACCCTAGTTTGCGCACATATTTGTACATAACATATGTATATGAATCATTTTGTAACTAAACCCCTTGAGCTTGTGGCTCGGGGTGACTTTTGAATAAATTTTGTGAAGTTTGTGAGTTTGGGGCCCGATCTCATGACCTAGATGGACTATTCGAGCCGGTTAGGGCTTGGTCGAAGTCAGTCCAACCTGGTTGAGGTCACCAAGTTTGTGAATCCGGTTCACCGATTATGTGGACCAAGTTTGTGACCCGAGCTTGTGAACCAAGTTCAATTTCGTTCGTTCGAGCAAGTTTGTGAGGTGTCTGGCCAGAGAGGGTGATAAGGTGTACGGTGGGAGTACAAGTGAAGTTCTACGGACCATTAATTGTGGTCGACGGAGTGTCGGCAGGAGATCATACATGGCACATGAATTGGCTTTGGAGCCACCTGTATTCTTATTATGTGATGTTACTTTTCTGCTTTTGCTTTACTCTTACTGTGTAACTGTTGTTACGTGAAATTGATGCTTTCGCCCTTGTTTACTTACTAAGCATATAGCTTACCCCTTTCCTTTTGTTTTCCTTAGCAGGGGCCGACGCGGGGACTTTTGGCACGTACACTAGTCTAGTTAGGTTTGATTGTAATAGTTGGACATATAGTTTGTTTGTTTTTGTTTTGGTGGTTTGTATAAGGACCCTCCTTAGGGTCTATCTTCTGCTGGTTGTGGTTATAGTATATTAGAGTGGTTTGACTCGATACTTTTGAAGATGTAAATAGAACTTTTGGTGGTTGTATATATTATAAACAGTTCTCTTTTGGTTTAATATAGTTTTTTTAGTTTTGTGTTTCGAGTCCTGGCGCGAGTTAGGCAGGCGTCCCGCCGATACCCTAGGGTTCGCCCTTGGGAGAAGCGGGGGCGACACAGGTACCTCTGGAAACTCTGGATTCTCTGATGACTCCTCCTCAGAAGCAAGCCCCACAAATAGCTCAGATAATCCAACATCCACTTCCTCGATCGGGTCCACTTCAGATCTAATCACCTCTGATGGATAAGGAAAAGTACAGTACAACGGTTGGATGCTCATGACAAGTTACCTCCCTTCCTTCTCTGCCCTCTTGCGATTCATCATTTCTTTCTTATCCTTGGCAGTAGGTTGAATGTCCTTCTTTCCTTGAATTTCTATTAGTTCCAAAACTCCTTGTAAGTTATGCCCGAGGCCCTTGCCTATCTCATATCCTTTTCGAATCAGTTCTTTAACCATCATAACACTGGCTTCGAGTAAATTCATTTCCATCATTGCCTTGTCTTTAGATCCCCAACCTACTGAAACAATATCAGCCACATGGTGAGGAGAAACCAAAGTTTTCCTATCACTTCCCTCTTCCAATGCAGGATTGACGATCATAGTGCAATCTTCCTTAGCAAATATCGTGATCAATTTGCCATTCACCACAAATCTCAACATTTGATGGAGCGAAGAAGGTACAGTGTGACAGCCCCCCTTCCCCTAAGGCGAACCAAAGGGGTTAGCGGACTGCCTGTCCAACTCTCGCCAGGACTAACGAATCAGTATACGTCCATCTAATACGTTACGGAACATACCAATGCGCGCAAACAAGCCAAAATCACAAAATAAAAAAAAAAAGAAAATCGAAGCCGATGATGAATAGTACCGGCCACGTCAGAATCCGGAGTTCAACCAAACATCAATCCAACATATATACATTGAAATTTAACATTTACAACCAAATGGCATGCCACAAAAACCATTCATCATGAATATACATGTTCGGTTTGCCAATCAAAAGAAAATGAACCCAATACACATTAGGGTTTCATTCAAAGAGCTATTCAAAAGATACATTTACATGAGCTCAACTTTACAACCAACTAACACAATCTTTTCCAAAAGTGGTCATTTTCCTGTAAGGAAAACAAATGGAACGGAATGAGTTTAAGCCTAGTGAGTTACTACCACATAAGCAACAAAGAGCATATAGCATGACCTTTCAATTAAAGTACACAATGAAGGAATGAAACAAAACGGTAAAAGGATACGGACGGCTCTCAAGAGCCCATTTCCACGCTTACAGTCTTGATCCAACCTCATTGACCCTCCGTCAATGTTAAGAGTACCAAACCGTAGACCTCACTTCACTTCCATTCCTTCCACCCAACATTCCCCAACCGGGCCCGCACTCCAATCAGTAGCTTTTGGTAATACTCGAGTATACCGGAACCAAGAGTTTCATTACTACAAGATTCCCCAGTACAGTCCCCGTGGCATGTCAATTTTCACGACCAAGCCCTCGCCGGCTCGATTCAATTGACTACCTACGGGGTTGAGCTCAGTAATACAGTAAGGCCATTGGATATTCGTCCAAACGACACCAAATCAGTTTTCCATGAATGGAATTCAATATATCATATAGCAAGTGCAGTATTTCAGTAAAACGGTAAACAGTCATGAATGGAATCACAAGGGGGTGAGGGCGGTCAAGTACACCCTCACCTCAATCACTTCCAATAGCCAAATAAGCCTTCAAGGCATCAAATTCACATATAACAAAGCTACATTGTAACATTTAAGTGAGTAGTATACTCACCACTCAAGTAGGTGATGTTTCATGCACCGTCGTTAAACGAACGTCGTGCACCACCGTCACTTCCTAGAACATGCAAACAAGTGCAATGAGACTCGATAACGAGTCATAAACCAATGCCAATCACAACCCCAATAGGGTTTTATAAACATATATAAGCATCATAGGTAACCAGAATTTCAAAAAAATGGCATTAGTTTTGGCCCTGAATAAAAACAGTTTTGTCCTTATTTTGCGGTAATGGCACCAATTTCACTACGATTATCGGATGAGGGTGTAAGACCCACCGTTTCGAAGCTAAGAATCAGGGCTACAACAATGTAGAAGGTCACGCAGTCCAATTCCTATCACAACCAGGTCAAATATGCAAGACACTAAACCAGAACCACAAAAACAGGTTTACAAACTTCATCCTGCTGTAATCAGTACAACTCAGTCTGTACAGGTCCAAATTCGGAAATTCCAAAGGCATATGGTAGCTAAGAAATCAAGCTACATTTCATCAGAAGACCTCAACAACCAAATCCAAAGCAATTCCAGTCAAAACAGCCAATTACAGGCGCAGTTCTGCCATCCTGATGAACCCAGAACAGCAATAGTAATTTCGACATTTCTCACTCTATACTACTCCAAATGACCTGAAATTTTACAGGAACCTCAAACAAATCAATACCTACAACTTTCATGTTTTAAGAAAAGGCCAATTCTGATGTGAGACGGATCTAGACGAACACCAAGTTGGGATGATTTGCGGAACTTTGACCCTTCTAGAATCACGAGCCACGAACTAAGGAGATTCCTTAACCCACGACTAGCCACTTTAGTGAACCAAAAGTATAGATAGAAGAACGCCACAATCAAGGAGACTACTTGATTGATAAGTTCAATGAACAACTTGAGATCAATTCTCAAGTATTCAAAGGAAATTCTCTTGAGACAAGAGAGAGTGAATAAACTCACGTATATTTTATAAAATCTGAAAACTGTCCCCTAATGAATGAAAACCTAGGCTATATATAGCCTTACAGGACAAAACCCTAACTCGGCTAGGCTAGGCCTTTGGCCCGATTCCACTACTCAAATCCACTATCTAATGGTCAGCTTATAATTGATCCAATGAAGGCTTTAAGCTGGCCCAACATAACCCAATAAAAGCTAATTAACCAACTTAAGTTATAGTGAGCCTAGACTCTATAAATCGGATCCAACTCAACATGAGGTCTTGGACCGAATTTATTCCTAGCAAATAAAATAGAAATCTAGAAAATATACTACTAACTATTACTAAAAGATTCAATCTCTTGCAGCCCAAAACATGGCCCATAAGCCGCCCATATTTCGTATCATTCCCCTCCTCTTGAAAAAGATTTGTCCTCAAATCGTGTTTGGAAATGAATAGTACTACAAGAATTGGTAGTATGAAACTTCAAATCTCCACATATTGGCTCTCTTAGAATTAATGATACTTGCATACGTCATGATTATTGTAATTCGGTGCACATGTCTCTTGGTCAGCTTGAAAAGGCTCACAATCTGCCATGGGAAACTCAAGGCTTGACTCCAACCACTCCAAAGCTCTCTAATCAGTCCTGTGTCATGAATGGTCGACTTTGGACCTACACAATAAATCACACGATTAGCATTTGTAGGTATAAAATCACTTGATAGCTTACCATTCACATTCACAAGATAAGGATCTTCATAGTGATGCTCAATCAGGTTAGAAAAGTCCCGGACATGATTTTGCAAAGTTACAAAATTCATTGCAAGTTGTTGTTGGTATGGCCTATCTTGCACAAATGGAGTAAGATCGAGATAGGTAGCTTCTGAACCTTCAAATTGAAGAATAAAATCAGGTTGTAAGGAATCAGAATTTGGACCAATGAGGAAAGGATTGTCACCAACAAAACAAGAAGGAAATTTATAACAAGTTTCAAGTGTAGAAACTCCCTTTGAAACTTCATTATTCCTCCCAACAAGCAAATCAGGCTCATGGTTGACGTTGAACATCAGTGGATGACAAAGAGAGACAACACTTAAGGTGCAAACTCCATGAAAAGTTTGATATTCACCAATGGATTTAGGCATAGAACATGCCAAGATCAACTCAATTTTTCCTTGCTTAACCTGCATAAAGGTAGAAACACTAAACAAAGTAGAGTCAAGATCGTTAAAAAAAACATATGATCTCACATCCTTTCTCACAATCAGCTTACTCTTAGAATTTTTAATCTCTTTTTCATGCTCAGTAGCTGACTTTTTCCCCTCATTATTTTCAACCTCTTTCTCCTTTTCAACTCCCTCGAATTTTACCTCTTCAGTCACAATTCTCTCCTCCAGCTCTTTCTTCATACTATAACGCTCATGCTCACTCTTCATGTATGCTAGATCAATACAAAGTTGCTTAGAGTCAAGCGACACAAGCCTGGTACGACGGCCATTAAATGTGAAGGAATACTTATTAGTATATCCATCATATTTGACTTCTCGATTAAACATCCACCATTGTCCCAACAGTACATGTGTCACTTGAATGGGAACCACATCACACAACACCTCATCCACGTATTGACCAATACGAAAAGGAACAAGTGTGTGCTTAGTAATCCAAATATCACCACTATCACTTTGCAACTTGTAAGGTCGAAGATGATCAATGGTTGGAAGATTCAATTTCTCAACCAAGACAGTACTTGCGAGATTAACTTCACAACCCTTATCAATGGCTAAGCTGCAAACTTTATCCTTGATATGGCAACGTGTATAAAACCAATCATTTTTTTGAGCTTTGATGATTTCCAATTGCTCAGTTATCTCACGCAATGCCACAGTATTTACTCCTTTAGGCACAAGATGGTGAAGCTCCAGTTGAGCATTCGTTTGTCTCATACTTTTATGACCTGCAAAACTCAACAAAAATTAGTATAACAGTCCTCACTCGCTCCCTTAAGTGTTTCACTCCTCTCGTGTTTTCACTCAAGTGTTTATGTCACTCTAATGTTCTTACCAATTCACTCCTCAAGCCAATCGATTGTTTCCTTTGAAGAAATCAGAAATTTCTCAAGGAAATTCAATCAAACTTTAATCAAAATAGCTCCCAATTGTATCAAAGGAACAAGGAAACAAAAAGTAGAAATGGAAAGCTCAAGTAATGAATAAGGAATGGAAGAGGAAAGAATTGATGTACAAAGAAAAAAGAAAAAAGAAAGTCCAAGTATGGTGATGGAGGTCCCAAGTGCTTTACTTAATTGCCCAATTGATTTTTTTGGAAACAAGTTAGGTGTTGGACTTATTTGGAAATTTCCTTAAAGTCGGCTAACCAAACAGAATTATTACCAAAATTTTTCCAAATTCCCTCTCCAAAAACCTTCCTAAAGTCGGCTATAACAAATCAGAATTGTTCCCAAAAAAAAAATTCCAGATTTCCTTCTCTTTTGAAACCTCCCAAAGTCGGCTGCAAAAACAGAATTTGGTAGCTAAAAAAATTTCCAGATTTCTACTCCTTTTAAACCTTCCAAAGTCGGCTGCAAACAGAATTTGGTAGCTAAAAAAATTTCCAGATTTCTGCTCCTTTTAAACCTTCCAAAGTCGGCTGCAAAACAGAATTTGGTAGCTTCCTAACCGCTGAAAATTTCCAGATTTGTTACCTTATCAAATCAGAATTGCTTCCACGAAAAAATTCCAGATTTCTTGTCTTCTTGAAGCCTTCAAAAAGTCGACTATCCCTCACTAAAATTTCCTCTCTCCAGCCGCCCTTAGCTTGCCAACAATTCGGCCTTTCTCCTTCAAGACGCAACGCACAATTCTGTTCTCTCTTCCTTAGACAAGGCCACGGCAGTTTTGTTTCTTGTTTCAAGGAAATGGCTTCTCAAGACAACGAGAGTATTGTCACTCAAGAGTCCCCCAAGCGGCTTGCTCAAGAAATTCCCAAGAGATTTACTCCTAAATCAAGGAAGCCCCGTATGGATGCAAGAACGTACAAGAAACTTTTTATACGAAGGCAAGTGCAAGTTTTTAAGGCCCAAGATAATCAAGAACCTCAAGCAAGGGTTGTTCAAGTGATCAAGACGCAAGGTGTTCGAGACTTTCAAGAAGAGGTTGGACAGAATTTTTTTGAGTTTCTTTTCTTTTTTTTTTTCTTTTTTTTTTCCTGGTGTAGTTTCTGCTTTGGTTTGGAACAAGGAGTAACAAGACAGCTTGGTCAATAAAATTTCGGCTTCTTTCTTTGTTGCTTGCTACCCGAATGCCTTTTCTCTTTTCTTTTTTTTTTGACTCTAAAACACACAATTACTTGGCTGTTTTTGGGTAAAATTCCAGAATGTTAATGTCAAACCAATGTTCTCCTTCAATCCTCCAACAACTATCAAGACATGTATCAAAGTTTCAAGACTTCAAGATTAGTTTCAAGGAACTCAAGAAACCCTAGATTATTGTAGTCCCCCTTCAAGATTCCAACCCCCAACAAGTTTAACCACAAAAATCAGTTTAGGAAATTAATGAAAACAACTTGGTGGAATAAACTAAAGTTTGGACAGATTCGGTAAGAAACTTGTGCCCAAGGAAACCCTAGTGGTTGGATTTTTTTTTTTTTTTTTTTTTTACTCTAAACCAACACAAAACTTCAAGAACAATATAACAAGACACCAAAATAAGAAAAGAAACACAAGTTATGAACAAAAGTTTTTTTTCGGATGAACAGTGTCGCTACAGTAGCGGTGAACAGTATCGCTACAGTGCGCACGGTGAACAGTATCGCTACAGTAGCGATGAACAGTACGATGCTACAGTACCTTTTTTTTTTTTTTTTTTTTTTGTAATAACAATCGGACTTGACACAAAGGAAGACACGACCAGAATTGCAAAATAAAATTGACTAGAAAGCTTACGAACAAACTCAACGGGATATACTTGATGTCGTCGACTAGCTCTGGATACCAACTGATGTGAGACGGATCTAGACGAACACCAAGTTGGGATGATTTGCGGAACTTTGACCCTTCTAGAATCACGAGCCACGAACTAAGGAGATTCCTTAACCCACGACTAGCCACTTTAGTGAACCAAAAGTATAGATAGAAGAACGCCACAATCAAGGAGACTACTTGATTGATAAGTTCAATGAACAACTTGAGATCAATTCTCAAGTATTCAAAGGAAATTCTCTTGAGACAAGAAAGAGTGAATAAACTCACGTATATTTTATAAAATCTGAAAACTGTCCCCTAATGAATGAAAACCTAGGCTATATATAGCCTTACAGGACAAAACCCTAACTCGGCTAGGCTAGGCCTTTGGCCCGATTCCACTACTCAAATCCACTATCTAATGGTCAACTTATAATTGATCCAATGAAGGCTTTAAGCTGGCCCAACATAACCCAATAAAAGCTAATTAACCAACTTAAGTTATAGTGAGCCTAGACTCTATAAATCGGATCCAACTCAACATGAGGTCTTGGACCGAATTTATTCCTAGCAAATAAAATAGAAATCTAGAAAATAAACTACTAACTATTACTAAAAGATTCAATCTCTTGCAGCCCAAAACATGGCCCATAAGCCGCCCATATTTCGTATCAAATTCGGCCTCTAACCATATGATACAAAACCAGACAGAAAAGGGGGTTATGAAACCCTAACTTTTCACATTTCCTTCCAAATCCAAAATTGGTTGCAATTACCAATCATTTACACCTACTAGAGTCATTAAACATCATTTCCAACCATCATGGACAGCCACAACCTCATGATCAAATTAAACCAGAAAAATCACCATTAAATTGAAAACTTCCTCATTTCATCCAAAAGCAAGAAATAAATCACAAATGTCATCACTTTAGCTTCCACTAAGCACAACTCAAGCTTCATTAAATGTAGGAGGAAGTTCAAACACCACTTACCTAGAACACAAGAGAGGGAGAGTTGTAGGACACCTTAGCTTCCTTGAACACTTACACAAAATCACTTACTAGCACCAAATGGAGGGATTTTATGGAGTAGAAACAAATTTAAGCAATTGGTTTGGATGATTTGCACTAGATGGTAGCTAAAATTTTGAAGAGTTCTCTTCCTTCCTTTGCTCAATAGTGCCGACCAAGAGGGAGAAGAAAAGAGTGAATTTTGGTGATTTTTTTGAGATATTTAATCACTTGGTAAGACAAGTCAAAAAGTGATTAGTTGTCAACAAAGACAACCAATGGCCATGTGACACTTGTCACCCCATAAATGCAAGTCTATCCTTCTTTTTCCCTCTCACATCAATCACTTCACCTCCTCTACTTATCTCTTAATACCCGATAAATTCCACCCAGTATCCGAAACTTAACCTAACTGGCCGAATTTTTCCGAACTTTTCGCGCTAGTGGGTCCCACGTCCATAATAGATTCTTAATTTTTCAAAAACTCTCCAATACTAGAAAAATCATCTAAAAACTATAATTACTCATAAAATTCACTAGGAGAATTTTCCTAAGCCAGAAAATGCAGAAAACATGCCATTAAAGGAAATAAACCCTAGAAAAATTATTAGGGAATTTACGGGTTCTCACATACAGCACCTGAACTGTGAATCCAAGGCTGTCCGAGAAGAATATTATAAACACTCGAGAAGTCCATGACTTGGCACATAACCTGAAACTGGGCAGGTCCGATTTCCAGCACTAAATCTACTTCTCCCATTGATTCCCTTTTTGCGCCATCAAATTCTCTCACCACGGTGGCAGATGGCCGAAGTTTAGCTTCCTAAAATCCCAACTTAACCAAAGTGTTCCAAGGATAGATATTAAGAGCAGATCCATTGTCTATCAAGACTCTCGGCAATAGCTTTCCATTACAACGGACTGAGATATACAACACTTTGTTGTGTCCAATCCCCTCTGAAGTCAAATCTTCATCAGAAAAAGAAATTCGATTTGAAGCCAAAACATGCTCGACTACATTAGTGAATTTATCCACAGGAATATTCTTAGGCACTTGAGCCTCATTTAACACCTTGAGTAGAGCCTCCCTATGAAGTTCCGAGGTTAAGAGTAGATTCAATATGGAAATTTGAGCGAGCATTTTGTCCAATTGCTCGACCACCTTATACTCACTTTTCTTCAATATTTTAAGGAAATTGAATGCCTCTTTGTCAGTCACAGTTGGTGCGGCATTTTCTTTTGCTTTTGAGGGCTCATCAATTGCGAGTTCCCCTACTATTCTTCCAGATCTAGTAATGGTGTCCACTTCCTTCTTGGACACTTCTTTTCCTCCAATTAATAGCGTAGGCTCGCTATAATTCCATGGGACCTCTTGTGGATTGAGAATAGGAGCTTGCTTAGGCAATTCGAGTACCACAAGCTTCGAAGGCTCACATTCAAAAGGTATCACATCCAGAATAAAAGGACCAGTATTTTCCTTGACTTCATAGGCTTCCTCCTCCTGTATGACTGGCTGTCCGATAACTCCTCTTATCTTAGCTTCATCTACAATGAATTGTGTAGGTTCCTCGACCTCTTCATCTATAGTAATGGCTCCCACAGTATCCTTGTGTGTAGGAAGAGGATTTTTGCTAACACTTGATGTGAGAACCCTTGAATTTTCTTATTTCCTCCTAGGCCTTATTTTAATTAATTACACGCCTTTTATGCAATTTCTTTCTTAGGAAAAATTTTCTAAATAAATTTATGAGCAAATAGGGTTTTTAAAATAATTTTCCTAGTATAAATTAGTTCATGAGGTTTTAAGAGTGTATATCGAATGTGGGACCCATTAGTGCGGTCAGTTCGATGAAATTCGGCCGATTCGGTTACGTTTTGTATACCGGGATTAATTTAGCAGGTGTTAAGAGATAACTAGAGGTTACTAGATGAATTGGTGTGAGAGGGACAAAAGGATAGCCATGCATTAATGAAAGTGACAAGTGTCACTTAGTGGTTAACATTTGGACTTTGACCAATTTCTTACTTTACCAATTTAACCAAAAATCGACCAAAAACAACTTCATTTCTCTAGCTTGTTGGCCGGCTCTTGCAAGGAGAAAAACCAAGAGAGAACCTTCAAAATTTCCTTCCATTTCTTGCTAAAATTTGGAGTTTCAACCGATAAAATCGCAAACCCTTCCATAAGAGTGTTATCTAAGGGAGAACAAAGGTCTTGGTGGAGTGATTCTTGTAAAAGAAACCCTAGGCTATCATATTTCCTCAAGTTTCAAGGTAAATTCCCTAGAAAATTTCCTTTTGCTCTTAATAATAGTCTATTAGTGGCTTGTGGGAGTTAAAGAGGTGATCTTGTGAGTGTTTTCATGACTTTTGGTGGTGTTTGATGAATTTTTTATTTTTTGCATAATTTTTCTATTTTTATATGTTTAATGTTGATTGGCCATGTATGATGGTCTAGTATGGGTTAGAATGAAGATTTGGTATGATAATTGTAATGATTAGTGGAAAATTTCTGGTTTGAAGCAAACATTTCCAGATTAGGGTTTCATTTTCCCCAATTCTGCCCGGTACTGTTACACCTAGTTAGAGGCTGAATTAGTCTTGTGTTAAAACATGAAAGTTGTAGATAATGATGTTTTATAGTAGCCTGCAAAATTTTACCTCAATCGGAGCAACGTAGCCTATGAAAAGACCAAAATACCCCTACTGCCCTGTTTCTATCCGAACATGCCAATCAGCTTCTGTAATTGGTTGTTTTGACCAGGAATAATACTGCTTTGGTTGTTGGTGTCTTCTTAAGAATTATATCCTTGTAACTTAGCTTTCAAATGGCTTTGGAATTACCTGATTTGGAGTTGTGTGTCCTGAGATAAGGGGGAATGAATCAGGACTGCCAGTTGAATTCCGCGGTGAGTTTCGAACTGGAAAATCTGGAGTTGTTTTGGTAAATTTGATCTAGTTAGGGTAAGAACTGGACTGAGTGGCCTTCTTCAACATTGTAGCCCTTTTCCTTAGCTTCAAAACTGTGTAAAGTACACCTCAATCTGACAAGGATAGCTTCAGTTGTGTTAATTCCGCTAAGCAACAGCAAATCTGCCTTTTGATTTCCAACCCAAACTTCGTTTCCGCATATGTCCTAGTTTAATTTTGCACTTATACGTTCCATATGATTTTCCTCTAGTGATATGTTGATTCGGTTTATGAGTCGTATTCGAGCCTTATTGTGACTCTAATTAAACGTGTTTGATAGCTTGTGATTTGTGGGTGTTGAGGTTTGGTTGGAAAGTAAAGAAAGACAAGGGAAATGCTGTCAAAATTTTCGCGGAGCTTCTGCAGTCTCGGGAAATTTGCTATATCTTGATGTAGGAATGTCGGAATTGAGTTCCGTTTGTTGCGTTTTAAACTAGATTCATAGGTCTATAAATGGTGTAAATTTCAGACCCTGTTTATGTCTGTACCATTTATGGTGATTTTTCAAAGTTGACTGAAATATTGTACCTGTTCTGTCTTTCACTGGATAAAGCAGCAACTTGAGGCTTGAATTTGACTGACTTGCATTCTGAATCTTATGAGGATGTTCTCTGGAAAGTTATAGCCCTTTGAATGTTTTTTCCAACGGTATAAATTTTATCAATTTTGGACTTACAAAACTTGAGATATGATTTTTCTTATAGGGTTATGCAAAACTAGAAAATCCTATTTTCCTAGTATTAATCTTACTTTCATTATCTACTTCAAATTTGGAGTTGGTCAGTCATTATAGGTAGGGTTTTGAGGTTTTTCATGCCTTTAAGACCAATTGTTACCCTTTTTCACTCCGAAGTCGCATTTTCTTTGCATTAATGGTTCATTTGGATAAGCACATGACTTATAACCGAGTTTTACTTGCAAATTCCATTTATTAGGTTTTAGAGTCAAGTCTTAAGTGTTTGCCTTGATTGTTCTCGGAGGTGCCTGCGAGTAAAGCCACACTTGGAAAGGAAACTTTTGAAATTATCCTTGTTTGATCTGGTGAGTGTATCACTCCCTTGCATTGTTGCTATTTGAGTTATCTGTACTTGAAATCTATGACATAAATGACTATGAATCCTGTTTAGTTTGATTGAGACGAGGGTGTACTTTATCACACTCGTTCTCTTGCCTGTGTTGTACAAACTGAAATCTATTACTTGTACTTGTTATGAACTTGAGCCTATTACTTGCACTTGTTATAATGTCGTTTGGAAGTGAGTCCAACGACCTCCTTGTTAAACTTGAGTTCAATCTCATGGGGAGTTAATTAAATCGAGCCATGCAAGGGCTTGGTCGAGAAAATTGACAATCCGTGGGTGCCTGTTTTTATGGGATCTTTGAGTATTGAGACTCTTGATTCCAGTATACTCGAGTATTACCATTCCTGTTTCTATATGGCGTTCGGGCCTGGTAAGGGGGTATGAATGGTGAACGGGACTTGGTGTTAAAGCGATGTTCTACTGGACTGGATTTCTTTATTTGAAAGTTGACGGAGGGTCAACGTAGTCGGATCAAGTACTGCAACGGGAAATTGGCTCCTGAGAGCCATCTGTATCCTTTCTATCTAAGTTGTTACTTATCTCCTTATTTGGTACACTTATGTGATTAATTGAGCATGAAGTTCCTTGGTCCTTGACTGTTATTATTTTTGGTACCTCATTGAGCTTATAGCTCACCCCGTTTCGTTATTCTTGTTTTCCTTACAGGAAAATCTTTTGGGAACTATGATGTTTGGAAGCATGAGTTGAGCTAGTTATATATTCTTTTGTATAGCTCCTCAATGAATGGAAACCTTGAATGTATTTTGATCAAACAAATTCCCTTTTGATGTGTAAATTCGCGACCATGTATATATATAAAAGTGTTTAATCATGTACATGTGTTACACTGCTCGAACGTGTTCATTCTTTAGGGCTACATGGAGTTTATTGAAGTTAATGAGGTTTTGGACGGGTATAGTATTCAAGCGTGAAAAGGAAAAGGAAAAAAAAATTTGGCAGGGGTTTTCGACAATATTATGGTTTGATAAGTTACATTTAACTTGGTGGTTTCCCCATTTGTTCGTTTCTTTGGTTTCTATCACGCGTCCTATAAAGTTGTGAGTGATTTGATCCCGTAGTCCTAGCGAAAGCTGGGCAGGCGGCCCGCCGAATCCTTTGGTTCGCCTTTGGGGAAATTGGGGCTGTCACACTTGACCCTTGTTCATCCCTTCTTCTCAGAACTATGTCTCCGGCATCGATCATGTCTTGGATTTTATGCTTAAGCGCCCAACAATTGGTAGTTGAATGTCCAGGGGCTCCCGAATGGTAAGCACAAAACAACTGAAGAGCATAACCATTGGGAAACCCTTTAGGATAGATTTTAGGAGGTATTGTACAAATTTTCCAGCAGCTTTCAATTGCTCATATAATTGGTCAACAGGCCGACATAGATTGGTGAAGGTTCGGTATTGTGAGGACTCACAAATTTACTTATTTTAAATTCCTATTTCTAGCTCATTTAATTATTTATATGGCCAATTGCTCCGATTATTATTTCTAACCTTTTTAGACCTAATTACATTGATCTATGACTTACTTATATTTTTAGAGTGACTCGTTTCAAAATTTAATTTCCGAAGGCTCGTTAAGTGAAAATAGTGAATACGCAATTGGAGTAAATAATGGAATCGAGGATACAATAAGTTTGGAAAATTGGAGACTTATACATTAGTCTCAAAATAGATATTTTTATGTTTAAGTGCTCAAATATTAGTTAGTAATATTATCGTTATAAGAATTTCTTTGAGATTTTGCGTTATCGCGTTTAAATTGGAAATACGCATTTTCACACGCGCGATTTAATTGAGGGACTTTAGACCCTTATTTTGAGACAATTAAGAGTGAATAATATTTATATGAATGGAAGTGAATTAGAGGTTTAGTGCACTAATGTAACAAACTTAAGAGGAATCGAGCACAAAACGCGCGCGTGCGCGCACTTTTTGCGGTTGACTTTTGTGCACCCAATCCTTAGTCATTAAGCTTCCTTTGGAAGCCTCATTTCAGACCACAATACTCTCTCTCTTCTCTCTCATTCTGGATGTCCAAAACAGCAAGGAAGAAGGAGGAAAAACTTCACCATTTTCATTCCAAAATTTGCACCAAATCTCCCTGCAATTCACCTCAAATTTCAACCGTATTTAACTAATCACTTCGAGAACACATCAAGCTAGGAAAGAGGGCTGCTATCCATGGTTTTCCTGAGCATCTAAGGGGCCGAAATTTCTATCTAGTTCATCAAGGGAGGTAATGGACGATCAACCTTGATAATCTTAAGTTATGGAAGTTCTATTGCACATCTAAGCTCAAGTATGCTTGTGGGTAGTCTTGTTATGGTGGATTTTTGTTGTGTGGGCTCTATGAACTCCCAATTTTGATAGAAGGACTGATTTGATGATTGATGATGAAATTAATGGTGGGTTAGTACTTAAATTAGTGGATTAATGTTATATTGTTGGTAGAAAATCAAAGGAGGTGCTTGGAGCAAAAGTGACCGTTTTACCCCTGCCTTGTCCGAGCACTTTTGTGCAACATTTTGAGGTTCTAATGGCTTGTTTATGTTTTTTACATGTTATATTGGTTGTGTAAAAAGTTTCATTGGAAAATACCTTGATTTGGTCACCCAAATGTTGGATTTATGAAATCTTAGAAATCTGGAAACTAATCCCGTATTCACCCAAGTAGTGTTTTTGTTTCGGCTATATCTTTTTACTCCGATGTTGGAATCAAGTACTATTTGTGGCACTAGAAACTAGACATTCCCATCTTTCCAACGGTATAAAATTCACATTCTAGTTCCATCTGAGTGAGCCAAACCATTCTTTTGAAATCCACTGTCCTGTTTCGTTGCTTCCTTGAAGGCAGCACACGAGTTGCAAATTGAAGCTCACGAATGAGCTGTTTATGGACAGATTTTGAAAATGGTTTTTTCTGAGAAAATATATCGTTATGAGTCTACTTTTCAATGCCACCAACCATGCTCAATTCCAAGTTGAATTGAGTGAGTTGTGGCCATATTTCAAAACTGATGTAGTGAGTAAAAATCCTCTTTTGACTAGTTAAATGGCCAATCTTGACTTGGGACTTGTTATTCGAAATTCTTGGTGTAAATCACCTACCAAATGCATTTGGATGTTTCTTAGACATTATCTACACAAATGAACCATATTTGAGAGGTTTTCAGTGGCCAAATGTTTGAGAAAAGGAAAACAAAGGTACGAGGCAGATTGCCTTGGAAATTCTTGAAACTTCAACAGTTTTGTTAATTGACTTTCCATGCAAGATTTTACGTGAAAATTTGCAGAGGAATAGCTCCTATATGGTAGTGTAATACTGCCAAATTTAGTGCCATTCCAAATCCATTTCGACGTTCAACCAACGTCCCAAAGTCAGTGATTTAAATCTGGAAAATAGGCCAACGGTCTCATTTTTCAGCAAATTTGAGCCACGATATCTTGGTGCTCGAAACTCCAATTCTTGTTCTGTTTGTTTTGTTTTAAACTTAAATTTCAAGTTTAATTGATTTTCAAATTTGAGAGGCTATTTCACATTGTGTGAATTTTACCGAATTTCCAAAGTTGCTCAAAAACCAACCTTGAAACTGTCTTAGTATTCTACAGCAGTAACTTTGAGCCAACTTTTGAATACCTTCCGTTTAGAATCATGGAAAAGTGTCTTCTAGAAACTTTTAGTACTTTGGAAGTAGTTTCCAACGGTACAAAGTTTTCCAATTTTGGACTCATAGAGAGTGAGATCTGATTTTTCAAAATTTGCTTGCCGAATCTGAAATTTCAGAACTTAAAGGAAATTGAGGGTTTCAAACTCTCCATTTTCCTCCGATATTGTTAGACCGTTTTACACTTGATTTCAAAGGCGGAAATCAGATTTCTCTTGTGTTTTTGAAACCAATTCCGAGCCTCGATTATAAATAATTAAGGCTCAATTCATGAATTCTCCTTAGAATGAACACTAGTTCAACCTTCTCGATAAGTAAGGAATTTTAAGCGATGGTGTGTAATAGACAACTATTGTTTACTCAGGTGCTCAAGGGGACCTTCAAGAAGGACTCGGAGCGGACGCCTAAACACTTGTTTGGGCGCTTACTCACTTATTTTGACTAGGTAAGTGTTCCAAATAGGAGTACATAATTTGAATAAGTCTATGACATGCTTATTCCATGATCGTCAAGTGTTAAGTGCTACGTATTAAGTATTTACCACACTCATGCATATTTAAGTAGGGTATACTTGAATTACTCGACATGAATTGCTTGAAGAGCATATTTACATGACTACTTGAGTTATTCGACATGAAATACTTGAAGAGCATGTTTACGTGACTACTTGAATTACTCTACATGAAATACTTGAAGTGCATATACTTCAATTACGCGACATGAAATACTTGAATTGTATATTTATGTGAAGTGTTTAAATAATTAATTATGCTATGGCTGCATAAGTCAGTTGGAGTGAACCTCTTCGACTCTTAAATGGTAAAAGTGAAAAATGGCCAAAGGCGGCCTACTAAAATGACTAATGTCTACCAATTAACCGTGATTACTACAGTTAATCGTCAATCGTTAACCGTAATTACTTACCGTTTTCCTATGCACTTGAGTACTTGATTACCGTAAATACATGTTCATATGGAATTATCAAATATTGCTTATATGTTTATGTGTTAATTGTTGCCAATAATTACTCATATGAAATTGTCCACCATTTTAAGGCGAGTGTGTACTTTATCTCACTCGACCTACCAAAAGAATAAATTTTTACCGTTAGCCAAGTTATTTGATTACTTGTGCATGTTGTAAGCTCTAAACTGAACTTGGGCCTTGCCCTTGGTTACTGACCTACTCGAGCCACGACTGGGCTCGGTCGGGTAGGTTGGAACCCTGAGCCACCGTTTCGGTATAGTGACAGCCCCACCTCCCCCTAAGGTGAACCAAAAGGTTCGGCGGACCGCTTGCCCAGCTTTCGCCGGGACTCAGTCGTTCACTTCAATCAAATCCGGAATAGAACCATAGGAATAACATAACAACAATCCAAAACTTAAGCGAAACTTATATACCTTGCTATCTCAAAAGGAAATACAACCGTCGAATATACAAAGGTTCTCAATTCATCACACAACCAGCCCGTGCCAAGCACTAGGGCGAGAACCATTACAAAAAAAAAAAACCAAGAGCTAGACCAACCTAGTCTATTCGGGCTCTCATCCTTGCACGCCTTTCCATGCCAAGGAAAACAAAACTAAAGGAATGAGCTAAAAGCTCAGCGAGATTCTATACACAGAAACAAGTAATTAAACAAGGACATTAATCATGTAATAACAAATAATCCAGAAAACATGTCCAATATAAAGCAATGATAATACATTCATTAAAAGGATACAGGCTCACAAGGAGCAATTTGTTCGTTCGTTCCCCATTCATTCCCTTATTCCTCCAATTATTTAAAAAAATGCTTTTTTGTAAGTAAAACGTCTCGTTTTTGACGTTCGTTTGTTCATTCTCATTCACCTCCTCCTAGACGTTGGCCAGGCTTTTCACCCCCATCCGGACGTTGGCCGGACTCCACCCGACAACAAGGTAATACTCGAGTATACCAAACGTTCACCTAGGTCACCAAATCGCCCGACCGAGTCTGTTTCTGGCTCGAGTCAATCAGTAACAAGGGCAAGGGCTCAGTTCAGCCAAAAGGCTTACAATCATGCGCAACTAGTATTTCAACATTTAATCACCGAAAATTTCATATTTATTTTGGTCGAGTGCGATAAAGTACACACTCACCTAGCAAAAGTTCATTTTAGAAATCATAGAAAACAATTAACATTTAATCGAATATTCACAAATAATCACATAGTCACAACAATCCACATAGTCATAGAAACAAAACGTATATAGAACATTCACCTATTTAAGCAAAATAATGTCCAAAGTATCCTCCCGGATAACACTCTCAATCGCCAAGAAACCCTAATAATAGCCAAGAGAAAAATTACAGTTAAACCCCGCCAAAGTTTAAGTGAACCAAAGAAAATCCGAATAACTATTAGTACAAAGTATAAGTATAGTTTTGGAAGTGAAAAGAGTACATTTAAACCAAAGGCTACGAGTAAAATATTTGTAAAACTTATGCTTGCTCGTAAAACTTTGAAATCTCCATTTAAGTCGAAGTGACAAAGAAAACGTATTCCGAGCAGTCATTAGTTTATTTCTCAAGGGTATAAGTTCAGCCAAATCCTTACTTATATACCTCAGTAAAAGAAGATGCAAATATCCTAGATGGTTCAAGTAATATTCATTTACCAACTTTACTCAAGTCGCAAGTATAGTTTTCTAGTTTTTGAGCGTAAATTTGGGCAGCATGCCCTTTGTATTTTCCTATTTCCAGCCATTTATGGCTTCATTATTTTCCTCAGCCAATCTCAAAGTTATACACAATATAAATTCATCACAATAGCCATTCAATAGGCTCAAAGTCATATGAGTACAAAATCAAGTTAACAACATGTGCGGAAATGAGATTTAACAAAAGACAGATTTGACGTGTTTTTATGTAATGGTCACAACCGAAGCTATGCTTATCGAATTGGGATAAAACTTATACTGTTTTGAAGCTAACACAAAGGCCTACAATTCTCATGAAGATCACTTAGTCAAATTTCCAGTGTAACCTAGTCAAATTCCCAGTTCACAGAACCAAATTCCAACTAGTCGGCTAATTAACCGTACTACATTTAAATGGCCATATCTCAAGCTACCAAAGTCCGTTTAAGGCGTTCTTGGAGGCGTTAAAAAGCCAAGACAAAGTACTAAGACTTTCATGTTTTGGCAAATGGCTAAATCATCTCCGATTGGGCTGAAATTTTGTAAGCAACTATAAAACATTATTCTATACAACTTTCATATTTTATGCTAAGCCTCCTCTAACATAGGGCACTGAAACTGGACAGAACTGAAGCATACAATTCCAGAAATCTGGAAATTTTGGGATTTCAAGGGTAATCTCTTCATTTTCTTGATTCAATCACTACCACAACCTCTTATACAAGCCTATATACATCATATACCACTCCTACAACAAGTATAAGAAGGAAATCAGTCAAACCCTAGCTTACATACATCACCCCAAAATCATCACAACAACTTGTATAGCTACTAATCTAACCAAAACATGAGTTGTATAACATCTTAAACAAAAATAAAAGAACCAAAGCCATGGGTCAGACCTTATACCTCAACAAAAGGGCTTTCAAGAGTAATACTTCACCTCCTCTTGAAATTTTTGGTTCCCTTAGCTTCCCAAGTTCACAACTCACAAGTTAATCGGTTTAGAATCTTGTTTCTTTCACTCAAATGGTGCAAATCAAGATGGATTGAAGGTTTTTCTTTCTTGCTCCCTCTCTCTCTCCCTTGCTCGACCAAAACTAAAGAAATGAAGGAAAATAAGCTGAAATGAAGGATAAAAGAACAAGGAAAAAAAATTAATCAAAGAGCCATAGGGTGGTAACACTTGTCACCACCAAAGCCATGCAAATTTTTCTCTCTTTCCCTTGCATTTTTGGCCACAAATTTTGGCCATATGGATGAGTATGAGGGGGGATATTTTTGCAAAAATATCAAGGGTATGTGGTGGTAAGGAAGTGGTGGTCAAGTGGTGGGTTCAATCGGTAGTGATCGATACCCGTCGGTTTGACGCGATTTCTCTTAAATCGCGTATATTAGGGTTTTTAGCTTATAATCACTAACTTATTATTATCACTTCTAGTTATATAATATTTTCTCATCCAAAAGTCACTTTTACCTATCAAATTTAATCCTTACTCCATACCGAATAATCATACTACGGAAAAACGTGAAACCCTAATTCGCTCTTAACTTGGAAACGAAAAGTGAAACCCTACTTCCTAGGTTCATTTGCACCTATTGAGGAATGATTGGGTAGTAGGGCCATAGTAAATGAATAATTTCCAAATAAAAGGCATTTTTAAGAAAAAAAACGTGAGGAATTTTACAATTCCAGTGATTAAAATTAGGGATTCAATTAAAATATGAGAGATTTAAGAAAACCGGTTGGTCACAAGTAAATTAGGGTTTTTGATTAAAATTTTAGGGTTTCTAGTCTTTTAAAACAAAATAAGATTTTAAATCAAACCCAAAGAAATACACTTTAGTATTTTCTTTACAAACAACCTCCTAATTTTCGGGGTATCGCAATCTCTCCTCCTTCAAAAAATTTCGTCCTCGAAATTCCAACTGGCATTAATCAAATTAAACAATCCTCGAAATTTTTACCTTCCGTTGCCTTAGAGGACCCCGGAACTTGTTGCTGATCTACGGCATAAACCTGTGCTAATACTTTTTGTGATAGCCCTACCTCCCCCTAAGGCGAACCAGAGGGTTCGGCGGACCGCCTGCCCAACTCTCGCTAGGACTCAGTCGTTCACTTCAGTCCTCAATTAAAATCGAAATAAAACACATGAATAAATATAACGACAATCGAAAACTTAATGCAAAACTTATGTACATTAGAGTACAAACATCCAACCCATGCCAAGCACTAGGGCGAGAACCATTACAAAAGAAAACCAAGAAACTAGTCTAGGCTAGTCTATCCAAAACTCCCGTCCTGGCTCGCCTTCCCTGTTAAGGAAAACAAAACTAAAGGAATGAGCTAAAAGCTCAGTGAGGTTCCGAACACATAACCAAACAATCAATCCAATACATTAAACACAGAGTATCAATAATTCAAGAAACATTTACAATGGAAAGCGATAATAACACATTCATTAAAAGGATACGGGCTCACAGGGAGCCATGCTTTCGTTCGTTCATTCGTTCTCCTGACATTTTCCCTTATTCCTCCAATTGTTTAAAAATGCATTTTTGTAAGTAAAACCCTAGTTCGTTCGTTCGTTTCATTTCATTCACCCCCTCCTGGACGTTGGCTAGGCTCCACCAACCTACAAGGTAATACTCGAGTATACCAACGTTCACACCCAGGGTCACCATATCACCCGACCGAGTCCGCTTCTGGCTCGAGTCGATTGGTAACGAAGGGCAGGGCCCAGTTCAGCCAAACGGCTTACATTCATGCGCAAATAGCATTTAATCATTTAATCATTGAAAATTTCACATTTATTTAGGTCGAGTGCGATAAAGTACACACTTGCCTAGAAAACTCGTTTTAACAATCATTGAAAGCACTTAACACATTATCAATCAATAATAACAAGCCAATAAGTCAAGAAAATATAAAAAACAAGGAACACTCACCTATATACGCAAAACAACGTGCAAAATATCCTTCCGGATATTATCTTTAGTCACCAAGAAAACCTAAGATTAAACAAGAAAGAATATTACAGCTCATCTAACACAAACAATTAGGTGAAATCAAAGAACTCGACAATTGATGAGTAGAACGTATAAAAGACTTTAAAGTGAAACGAGGACATTTGGACCCGTGGACAAAAATAACTAGGGTTTCATAGTCGAAACGTAAAACCCAACTCAAAAGAGTTATAAAATTTTCCAATGGAAACACTTGAACCAAAGACAAGTCGGAATCCAACTAGATAGGCTAAGAAATACTGTTTTCGGGATCGTTTATATGGTTCAAAATCATCTCATATTCAAGTAGATATTATAGACTAAATGTCTTAATGAAATTCATGTAAAAGGGAGGACAAAATACCCTATAAAACCCTAAACCACTCCTATTTATTTGGGTAAGAGTAAGTAAACATTTGGAGTTTCCAATTGAAGAAGGATCACGTTTTAAGATGGAAAATGGTCATAGTATTTGCCAAATGAAAATATACAAATTCAAATAGAAACTTAGCACTCGAGCGAAAATTTAGGCAGCACGCCCTTTGTATTTACCTATTTTTCCAGCCATTTATGGCTTCATTATTTTCCTCAATCAATCCCAAAGTCACACACAATATCATCTCATTTCAATAGCCATTCCATAGGTTCAAAGTCATATAAGTACAAAAATCAAGCTAACAACATGTACGGAAATGAAGTTTAACAAAAGACAGATTTGACGGGTTTTCTGTAACGGACACATCCGAAGCTACACTTATCAGATTGGGATGTACTTTATACTGTTTCGAAGCTAATACAGAGGGCTACAATTTTAATGGAGATCATTTAGTCCAAATTCCAGTGTAACCTAGTCAAATTCCCAATTCCCAGAACCAAGTTCCAACTAATCGGCTAATTAACCATACTATATTTAAATGGCCATATCACAGGCTACCAAAGTCCGTTTAAGGCGTTCTTGGAGGCGTTGAAAAGATAAGACAAAGACCTACAACTTTTATGAAGACCACTTAGTCCAGTTCTCACCCTAACTAGGTCAAATTTACCAAAACAATTCCAGATTTTCCAGTTCCAAATTCACTGCAGAAATCAACTAGCAATCCTGCTTTATTCACTCATATCTCAGCACACACAACTCCCATTCAGGTAATTCCAAAGCCATTTGAAATATAAGATACAAGGCTATAATTCTTAAGAAGACATCATCAATCAATTCGGTAATATTCCTGGTCAAACTAACCACTTACAGAGGCTGATTTTCATTTTCGGACAGAAACAGGGCAGCGGGGGTATTTTGGTCTTTTCACAGGATACATTGCCCCGATTGAGTTGAAATTTTGCAGGAAACTATAAAAAATCATTCTCTACAACTTTTATGTTTTGTGCTAAGGCTAATTCAGCTCCCAACATGTTCGAATATTCAGACTAATTTCGGACAGAAATCTTGACAGAAAAGGAATACTTGAAGTTCATTTAAATTCCACCCAATCAAACGAATTTCCAGCCATTCAAATCAGTTCCTAGCTAGTTAGATTCAACTTCCAATCATCAATCATAAGTTTTACCACAAGAATCAAGAGTTAGGAAACTGGTTTACCTCAAATCCTTAATCATAACCCTAGCTGGCCGATTCTCTTGAAGCATGAAACACAGAAATTAATCCAACAATTAATCATATAACACAAACTTGGTCATCAATTCACCAAAAGAAACAAAATCAGTACAAGTTCATGAGCTAAACCAACGTCCAGCTTTGGTGACTGAAACTTACTTGAGGAGATGTATCCTTGAGCTCCAACTCTCCAACAAAGTTCCCTTGGTTGGTTGCAAATAAGGTTGGATGAATAACCCCAATGATTCTCTTTCTTTCTTTTTTTTTTCCTTCCTTCTTTCTTCCCCTAGCTCACCCGATGCTGCCCTTCTTCTTCTCCAAGCTCACGGCAACTTGTTCTTGGTGTTGGCTTTGTTTGTTTTGTCTTATGTCCTACTAACTTAATAGCTAAGTCTATTAATAGTAAAGCAAAACAAGAGATGGGTCATGGGCTTGGGTAATTAATGAGTTTATGGCTTAGGCTTCTAATGAAATTAAAACTTAAAAGCCCAACACTACAACTCTACTTGATCCAATGTAATTAACCCATTGGTTTACTAACTTAATATCCACTTAATGCACTAATTTAGTTTAATTAAAACTTAAGAACACTAACCCAAGGTACTAATCACTCGAACCCCGTACCAAACATGCATGCATGCACATACAATCACGAAAATATTAATTGGTTGAATATAATTTAAACTTAAAGGTTTAGTTTTGGAAATAGGATTTTAATGATTCAATTAAATGTTTCACTTTTGGTATGTAAAATACTCTTTGAAAATTAAAACACATGGTGAAATACATTTTTCACACAATAGCTACTATAATTATCCATGTTTAATTTATTTGAGACCATTAGGAATCCAAGACCTCACATCCATAATGCACCTCAAACTTAACATGTACGCACTTATACTAGAAAAAAAAAGTGATTTAAAAACGATACTCACTTATAGAATCTCTGAAAATTAAATGATTAATTGATTGAAAGTAAGGAAAATACACGCTGAAAAATAAAATAGAATAATATAAAATAAAACAAGGAGAATATTGCGGGTCCTCACACTTTTGTTTGGTTTCCTCTTTCAGTAATTTGTTTCGGTTTGGTTCCTTCCACTTGTTGGGTACTACCCTCTCGTGGCTGTTTCTTCGGACAATTGCTAAGTTGATGATTACTATCCCCACAAATCAAATATTTTCCCCCTTTCCGCCAGCAAAGCAATCATTCTCAGTATGATTTGCCTTTCCACAGTATCCACAAGCCAATCGAGGAGCTACTGTTTGACCTTTTCGAGAAATGTCCTTTGATCCGATCTGACTTCCTTTCGTAGAGCTTTCATCTAATGCTCTTAATATCCAAGGTGGGTGAAGTGAATGGTTCACTTTTTGTACTTTAGAGAGCATTATCTTTTCTCCGGATTCCTCAGGTATGCTGCTGGATGTATCTCTTTTCCGCGTTTGAAGGGCTTTTACTTGGGCTTTCACATCCTCATTTCTTTGAGCCTTCTCAAGAGCCTCTGTAAATGTATTAACTTGAACCGCCGCTAATGCCTCCTGGATTTCCAAATTTAGTCCTTGTATAAATCGTTTTATTCTCCTTCGCTCCGTAACCACCAATTCGGAAGCGAATTTAGACAGTTTAGTAAATTTGGTCTCATATCGGCCACACTCAGGGTTCCCTGACGCAACCCAATAAATTTGTCCTCTCTCCTTTCTTGGACCAAAGGTGGGAGATACTTTTCGTTAAAGTCCCTTACAAAGTTCGTCCATATCCATACCATCTGTTCTCTTTCCCACTTGGCCTTAATTACATTCCACCATGCACGGGCTGGTCCTTCGAATTGAAATACAGCAAAATTTACTTGTCTTTGCTCCGTGTAATTCAAAGCCGCGAAGATATTAATCATTGCCTCCAACCACTGCTCAGCTATATCCGAATCAGGCCCCTCTTAAAATTTCGGAGGTAGAAATTTTTGGAACCTCTCAAGAGCCATATCCTCTCCTATCTCAGGATTTCGGGGTTGATTCACTGGCATTTGACCTTGTTGACATACCAGTCGTGCTAGGATATTTGTTATTTGTTGCATCGCCGTCGCCATTTGATCTCCGGCCTCAACCCTCGGTCCATGCTCTTGCTCGGCCAATGTTTCTCTTTCTTCTCTCGGTTCTTGAGCTTGCCTAGCCCCACGGCCCCGACTAGCTTCACGTCCACGACTACATCTCCCCTCTATTCTTTTTTTTTTTTAAAGATTTAGTATGTAACAAAGTAAATTGACTAGAACGGCAAAATTTACCACACCAAGTTCACAAAGAAACATATCAAGTAGACAAGATCAAACGCAACAAGTACTATACATGTGGATATTACCATGCCACAAGCCAAATACACACGGTAGCAGCACAAAGACAAAACAAGAAGATAACACGACAAGCCGTTTCACACTTGGTTAACATAGCCCCCGTCTGATCTGTCACGTCACTTCCTATTCACTAGATGTCCGTTAACCTCTTATACTTATTCTAGCCGAACAAAGCCTATTCATATTCCAAAATACAAGTCTCAAGTACCTAGTAGCTAGCATCGCCTCAACTCCAGAGTACTCGGGCACGAGAATCCGAAATAAAACAATTCACATCTCGAGCTGGCCAGTCCTAAGAGTAAACCATCTACAATCGAAATTCCTACCCGGCATACCTATCTATGGTCCTTGGACACCATGAGAAAGATTTAAGACCTATAACACTTCAGGGTTCATAGCTTATGCTCGAACGAGCACTTAGTCCTTCATACTTATTCACCACTTAGCCCATGCTCACTTCGCGCAGAGACCACGCGAAGCAGACTCTGATACCAACTGTGACAGCCCCACCTCCCCCTAAGGCGAACCAAAGGGTTCGGCGGACCGCCAGCCTAGCTCTCGCCGGGACTCAGTCGTTCACTTCAATCAAATCCGAAATACAACCATAGGAATAACATAACAACAATCCAAAACTTAAGCGAAACATATATACCTTGCTATCTCAAAAGGAAATACAACCGTCGAATATACAAAGATTCTCAATTCACCATACAACCAGCCCGTGCCAAGCACTAGTGTGAGAACCCGTAAAACCCTAATTATTTTCCTAGGGTTTAACCGCTTGAATAGCATGTTTTCTGCGTTTTCTGGCTTAGAAATATTTTCTTGGTGGATTTTATGAGCAAATATAGTTTTTAGATAATTTTTCTAGTATTGAAGAGTTTTTGAAAAATTAAGGATAAATAACGGACGTGGGACCCACTAGTGCGAAAAGTTTGGAAAAATTCGGCCAATAAGGTTAAATTCCGGATACTGTGTAAAATTTATCGGGTGTTAAGAGATAAGTAGAGTGTGTGAAATGATTGATGTGAGAGGAAAAGGAAGTGATAAGATTGCATTAATGGTGTGACAAGTGTCACCCTCTTAGTGGTTCCAAGTTAAGATTTACTATTCCAATTTTTGACTTTTTTGACCAAAGGATAAATATCTTAAAAATTGCTCAAAAATTCACCATTTCTTCTCCTTGGTGGCCGGCCCTCTTGTGCTAAGAAAGGAAGAAAACTTCTTCAATTTTCAAGTCCCAACTAGCTCAAATCACCCAAAAATACTTGCTTCCATCCATTTCTACTCCATAAAATCTTTCTAGTTGGTGATAGTGGTTGGTTTGGTGAAGTTTTCTTGAAGAGTTAAGGTGGTCTACAACTCCTCTTCTCTTGTTTCTTAGGTAAGTGATGAGTAAACATCCTACTACACTTAATGATGCTTAAATGGTGCCTAATGGGACCTAAAGTGATGGATTATGTGATTTATTTCTTGATTTGAAGTGATGTAGTGAAGTTTTTATTTTTTTGAGGAATTTTCTGATTTAATATGAATGTGATGTTGTGATCATATATGATGGTTGATAATGAGGGGGAAAGACTCTAGTAGGTGTGAATTAGTGATAATAGCAACTAATTTTGGCTTTGGAGTGAATTGTGAAATGTTAGGGTTTCAAAACCCCTAATTCTGTCTGGTTTTGAATCATAGGGTTAGAGGCCGAATTGGACTTTGCTCAAAACATAAAAGTTGTAGGTATTGATGATTTTGAAGTGCCTGCAAAATTTCAGGTCATTTGGATTTGTGTAGAGTGAGTTATGACGATTTTACTGTTGCTGGTCTGGGTTGCTCAGAATGTGAAAACAGCGCTTGTAATCGTTTGTTTTGACTGGAATTGGTTTGGATTTTGAAGTTGGTGTCTTCTGATGAAATGTAGCTGGATGTCTTAGCTAACATATGCCTTTGGAATTTCAGCATTTGGACCTGTATAGACTGAGTAGTGTTCATTACAGCATAGTGCGATTTGGGAACCTGCAATTACGGTTCAGGTTGTGGTATTCTGCATTTTTGGCCTAGTTGTGCTAGGATTTGGACTGAGTGGCCTTCTACATTGTTGTAGCCCTGTTCCATAGCTTCGAAACGGTGGGTCTTACACCCCCATCCGATAATCATAGTGAAATTGACGCCATTACCGCAAAATAAGGGCAAAACAGTTTTTCTATTCGGGGCCAAGACTAATGCTATTTCTAATTTCTGGTTTGCTATCATGCTTATTTATGCATATGAAACTCTATTGGGGTTGTGTTCAGCATTGTTTTGTGACTCGTTATCGAGTCTCATTGTATTTGTTTGCTTGTTCTAGGAGGAAACGGTGGTGCACGACGTTCGTTTAACGACGGTGCATGAAACATCATTTTCTCACTTGGTGAGTATACTACTCACTTAATTGTTACTATGTGGCTTTGCTAAATGTATATGTGATGCCTTGAAGGCTTACTTGAATATTGGAATTGATTAAGGTGAGGGTTTACTTGACCGCCCTCACCCATTTTGATAGTATCACTGATTGGCTACCGTTTTACTGCATTACTGAACTTGATATATTGGTTGGTGAATTCCATTTCATGGAAACTGCTTTGGTGTCGTTTGGACGAATGTCCAACGGCCTTACTGTATTACTGAGCTCAACCCCGTTTGGTAGTCAATTGGATCGAGCCGGCGAGGGCTTGGTCGTGAAAATTGTCATGCCACGGGGACTGTACTGAGGAACCTTGTAGTAATGAGACTCTTGGTTCCGGTATACTCGAGTATTACCAAAAGCTACTGAATTGGAGTGCGGGCCCGGTTGGGGAATGTTGGGTGGAAGGAATGGAAGTAAAGAGTTGTCTACGGTTGGTTATTTTTTAACATTGACGGAGGGTCAATGAGGTTGGATCAAGAATATAAGCGAGGAAATGGACTCTTGAGAGCCGTCCGTATCCTTTCACTGATTTGATTTACTTCTTATTTGCATACTTGAACTGAACGGTTATGTTTATGTGATCTTAGCTGCTATGGTGGTTGTATTCTCACTGGGCATATAGCTCACCCCGTTTCTTTTGTTTTCCTTACAGGAATATGACTCTTTTGGAATGAATTTTGTTATATGGTTGCCGAATGAACTTGATGAGTGCCTCTTTTGTATTGTATATAAAATGGGGCCCTAAATGTATCATTAGGGCGGTTTTCACTTTTGTTTTGGCAACCCATATATGTAGTGACTTTTGTATCACTTTTAATGGCCATTGTGGCTTGTAAATGGTTGATGTTATGTTGTATATGTATTTCGATGTTTGGTTGGGTTTCGGACGGGTCGGTTACTATTCATGGCCGACTCTGGATTTCATTTCTTTTATTTTGGGTTATTTTGCCCTTTTGCCTTGTTTGCGCGCATTATAAGTTTCAAAACGTGATAGATCGCTTTATACTGCACCGTTAGTCCTGGCGAGAGCTGGGCAGGCAGTTCGCTAACCTCTTTGGTTCGCCTTAGGGGAAGGTGGGGCTGTCACAGGTGGTATCAGAGCCTAGGTTTGAATTAGTCTGGGTGTTATAGGAATGCTTGACTTGAGGATTCTATTGTTTATGCCTATTAAGTGTATTCATGTTATTTCTCCTTTGCTATAGGATGGATGCGAGTGGTGACCCTAGTGCTAGTCCTTCGGGAGTAAGACCTCCCAGAGCACTCCCCGTGATCCCATATCAGATACGGCCAGGAGGGGCCGTTATTCGTTGGAGCCCGTCTAACCGTCTCCGACGGTGCTCGTGTAAAGAGAAGTATGCCTATCCGAACGCACTAGTATTGGCGGTAGCGAAGGAGCGTAAGGAGCTTGCTAAGGATAACACTAAGTTGGAAGCTGTGGTTGCTACGTTGGAAGCTGAGGTGACCCAGGTTAGGGCAACCAACGAGAAGCAGGCGGCACGTATCATGGAGCTAGAGTATGACGTGCATGAGGCTGAGGACCGAGTTGACGACCTCTGCGACCAATTGAGGGATGCACGCGAGCGCGAGGTTAAGTGAGCTCGCAAAGTTAGGGGTCGTGCTGAGGCGATCCTTAATCTGTGCGACGATGGTCTCGAGGAGTCTAGTGATGAGGCTTCGTATGCGGGGGCTCAGGCGGGGGAGGAGTCTACCCCGTCGCCTGGATCCCAGACCCCAGCGACTGACTAGGCCTTGATCTTTAGGCATCTTTTGGATAGTGGTGGTTTTTGTATGTACATAGGGATAGGGATAGAGCCTTAGCTAACCGTTTTGGATGTTGGGTTAGCTACGTGTAAATCTCTTTTGATAGGCCAATCCTCAGGGGGATCGTTTATATTCGTACGTGCCTTGGCCGTACTTGACGTGACTGATTGTATATATGTGCTTGGCTTGTATATATCTATGTTTGTGATCATGTTTGCAATGTATAAATATGTGTTATTATGAAAGTTTTGCGTGTTACTTACATGCCTTGTACTGCTTTGGTTTAGTACTTTTGCCTAAACCGAGTGAAACTCATGGAAGGTACACGGAGTGGCCGGGGACGCGGGCGCGGTGTTAGACAACCCGCACCGGTTAGGGAAACGGGGGAAACCTCTACTGGACCCAATCCTGAACAGCAGATAGACCCGAGTGTGCAAATAGCCGCTGCTATGCAGCAAATGACAAACCTACTCGCACAAGTAGTGCAACAACAGGGCCAGAACCCAAACCCTAATCCCGGAAACCCCGGTAACCATATCGAGAGAGAGGATAGAGCCCTCGAACGTTTTCAAAAGTTTTTCCCGCCAAAGTTTGTTGGGGGACCCGACCCTGACGTTGCTGAGAAATGGCTCGAGAAGATGGTTGATATATTTGCAGCTCTACATTACCCAGACGAACGGCAGGTGACTTTTGCCGTGTTTCAACTCGAGGGGGCTGCCCGTTCCTAGTGGAACGTAATTAGGCAGAAATGGGAGCGGGAGCAGACGCCTAGGACTTGGGTGAACTTCATCCGAGAGTTTAATGCAAAGTTTTTCCCTCCCCTAGTCCAGGAGAGGAAGGAGGACGAGTTTATAAGGCTTCGCCAAGAGGCTCAGACTGTGGCGGAATATGAGAGTCAGTTCACACGCCTATCCAAGTTTGCGCCGGAGTTAATTATGACTGAGCAACGACGGGTTAGGCGCTTCATTCAGGGCTTGAACGTTGAGATCCAGAAAGACCTCGCGGCGGCTCAAATCACTACGTTTAGCGAGGCAATGGAAAAGGCCCAACGAGTTGAAAGTGCACGGATGCAAGTCCGAAACTTCCAGGCTAAGAAGCGTGGCTTTCTTGGGAGTACTTCTGGACAGAGTGAAAAGAGTACTCCCTCTAAATTTGGACGAGGCACGGGAGGTGGTCGACAGTCTGGCTCAAGCAGAGGGACTCCATTCAGGGGTGGCCAAGCTGGACGAGGACAAAGGGGCAATGTTCAGAGTGGCTCGGCTTCGGCACCTCGCGGTCCCTGTGGGCACTGTGGGAAAGCAAACCACACCGAGGATAATTGCTGGAGGAAGCAGGGTAAATGTCTGCGTTGTGGAAGCACAGACCACCAATTGGCTACTTGCCCGGTCCTGAAACAAGATGGAAAAGGAAGCCAACCACTACAAAAGACCAATACTGGGCCAGTGAAGGGAGATGGGTCCAAACCGAAGGTGCCAGCTAGGGTATACTCTTTAGAGCCCCATCAGGTTCCAGAGTCTTCGGAGGTCGTAGAAGGTACGATCCCTATTTTCCACCGCTTTGCCAAAGTTTTAATTGATCCTGGTGCCACTCATTCGTTTGTTAACCCTGATTTCATGTGTGGCATCGATATAAAACCTGCTAGTTTACCATATGACCTAGAAGTTAGTACACCTACGGGAAATCAACGTTTGGTGACTAGTATGGTTTATAGGGATTGCGATGTTTGGGTAGGTGAAAGGAGATTTTTAGGAGACCTGATTAGCTTGTCCATTAAGGGGTATGACGTGATTCTGGGTATGGACTGGCTAGCCAAATATAACGCCCAACTGGATTGTAAAACAAAAATAGTAGAATTTCGCATTCCCGGCGAGGCAACCTTAAGGTTGGATGTAAGGGGTAGGTTAGCTTCGTCTGCACTAATTTCGGGTATTCGAGCTAGGAAACTGATAAGTAGAGGGGCGCAAGGATTTTTGGCCTTTTTAATTAATACCCCTACAGATAAGCTAAAAGTGGAAGACGTGGCTATAGTGAGGGAATTCCCGGATGTATTTCCTGATGAGTTAGTAGCTTTACCGCCGGAAAGGGAGATAGAATTCCGAATAGACCTGTTGCCTGGAACCGCACCTATCTCGAAAACCCCTTACCGAATGGCGCCTGCAGAACTTAAGGAGCTTAAGTTACAGTTACAAGATCTTATGGAGCGGGGATTCATTCACGAGAGTGAGTCTCCTTGGGGAGCTCCTGTCCTATTTGTGAAGAAAAATGACGGAACCTTGAGAATGTGCATTGACTACCGGGGTCTGAACAATGTTACGATCAAGAATAAATATCCACTGCCCCACATCGACGAGCTGTTTGACCAGCTGCAAGGAGCGGTGGTCTTCTCCAAGTTGGACCTCCGGCAGGGATACTATCAGTTGTTGATTAGGAAGGAGGACATACCGAAAACTGCCTTCAACTCGAGATACGGGCATTACGAGTTCGCCGTTATGGCCTTTGGACTGACTAATGCTCCCGCCGCCTTCATGGACCTAATGCATAAGGTTTTCAAACCCTATCTAGACCGATTTGTTGTTGTGTTCATTGATGACATTTTGGTCTACTCTAAGACACGCGAGGAGCATGAGGAGCATTTGAGAGTGGTGTTGCAGACATTGAGGGAACATCAGCTGTACGCCAAGTTTAGTAAATGCGAGTTGTGGTTGGAAAAAGTAGCGTTTCTAGGGCACGTGATCTCCCACGAAGGTATTTCGGTGGACTCGGCGAAGGTAGATGCCGTGACAAATTGGAAGAGGCCAGAAAACCCCACGGAAATTCGTAGCTTTCTAGGGTTAGCTGGGTACTACCGAAGGTTCATTAAAGATTTTTCCAAACTGGCAGGACCTTTAACTGACTTGACGAAGAAGCATGGCCAGTTTATCTGGAACGGCAGGTGCGAGACAAGTTTTCAGGAACTAAAGAGAAGATTGACCATGGCTCCGGTACTGGTCTTGCCAAATGGAGTGGACGGGTTTACGGTTTATGCGGACGCGTCGCGAGAAGGTTTGGGGTGCGTTTTGATGCAGAACCGGAATGTGATTTCGTTTGCCTCTAGAAAATTGAAGCTTCACGAGCAGAACTATCCGACTCACGATCTGGAGCTAGCTGCAGTCGTCTTTGCTCTGAAAAAGTGGAGGCATTACCTATATGGGGTGACCTTCAAAGTGTATTCGGATCACAAAAGTCTTAAGTACCTTTTTTCCCAGAAGGAATTGAACATGAGGCAACGAAGGTGGATGGAATTCCTGGAAGATTACGACTGCACAATCAATTACCATCCGGGAAAGGCAAATGTGGTAGCAGATGCTTTGAGCCGTAAGGTGCAAGTAGCATGGTTGATGATTAAGGAGTGGGATTTATTAGAATCCGTGTGCGAGTGGAAACCCTGTATTGGGAGTCATAAGGTGATATTTGGCAATGTTAGGGTAACCTCTACTCTACTGGAACGTCTTAAAGAGGCACAAAAAGAAGATTTGATGGTACGGAAGTGGAGAGAGAAAGTGGAAAAGGGAGAAACTACGGACTTTAATTTGAGTCCTGGGGGCATTTTGAAATATCGAAACCGAATAGTGGTACCGAAGGAAGAGTCGATGAGAATGGAGATTCTGGAGGAAGCTCATCGGTCCAAGTATACAATCCATCCGGGCAGCAGCAAGATGTATCAAGACCTGAAAGGAACTTATTGGTGGGACAATATGAAGAAGGAAATCGCTCAGTACGTGCAGAAATGTCTCATTTGCCAGCAGGTGAAAGTAGAACATCAAAAACCATCGGGTCTGTTACAACCCTTGGAGATACCCGAATGGAAGTGGGAAAACATTACAATGGACTTCGTTTCAGGTTTACCGAGGACGCAAAGAGGACACGATGCCGTTTGGGTGATCGTTGATCGATTAACCAAATCGGCCCATTTCTTGCCAGTGAACATGAAGTATTCAATGGACGAATTAGCCCGATTGTATATGGACGAGATAGTAAGACTACACGGTGTTCCTGTGAGCATCGTCTCCGATCGGGATCCACGGTTCGTATCTCGATTTTGGCAGAAGTTTCAAGAAATTCTGGGGACTAAACTCAATTTGAGCACGACCTATCATCCTCAGACAGATGGCCAGTCAGAACGGACAATTCAAACTCTCGAGGACATGCTACGAACGTGCATTCTGGACTTTGGAGGCAACTGGGGTTAGCACATGACCTTGGTAGAGTTTGCTTACAATAATAGCTTCCATTCGTCGATTCAAATGGCTCCGTACGAAGCTCTCTACGGACGCAAGTGCCGGTCGCCGATTTACTGGGACGAAGTTGGCGAAAAGAAAGCACTGGACCCGGCAACCATTCCATGGATGGAAGAGGCTCAGGAGAAGGTCAAGTTGATACGGCAACGACTTCAAACAGCTCAGAGTCGACAAAAGAGCTACGTGGATAATCGAAGAAAAGACTTGGAGTTTGAAGTTGGAGACTACGTATTTCTCAAGATCACACCCTTACGAAGTCTTACAGCGGGTAAAGAAAAGAAGCTTCAACCGTGGTACGTCGGACCCTACAAGATTCTTCAGAGGGTTGGAGCGGTCGCATATCGATTGGAACTGCCATCCAGTCTCTCTCGAATCCACGACGTGTTTCACGTCTCAATGCTAAATAAGTACCATCCTGACCCATCCCATGTATTGCAACCGGAGGATATCGAAGTAGATGAATCACTGGCCTATGAAGAGAAACCGGTCCAAGTGCTCGATCGAAAAGTCAAAGAGCTCAGGAACAAGCGGATTCCGCTAGTGAAGGTGCTATGGAGAAACCACGGAGTTGAGGAAGCTACCTGGGAGATGGAAGAGGAAATGCAAAAGAAATACCCAAACCTTTTCGGAAATTAAGGTGAGAAATTTCGAGGACGAAATTCTTTTAAGGGGGAGAGAGTGTGAGAACCCGTAAAACCCTAATTATTTTCCTATGGTTTAACCGCTTGAATAGCATGTTTTCTGCGTTTTCTGGCTTAGAAATATTTTCTTGGTGGATTTTATGAGCAAATATAGTTTTTAGATAATTTTTCTAGTATTGAAGAGTTTTTGAAAAATTAAGGATAAATAACGGACGTGAGACCCAGTAGTGCGAAAAGTTTGGAAAAATTCGGCCAATAAGGTTAAATTCCGGATACTGTGTAAAATTTATCGGGTGTTAAGAGATAAGTAGAGTGTGTGAAATGATTGATGTGAGAGGAAAAGGAAGTGATAAGATTGCATTAATGGTGTGACAAGTGTCACCCTCTTAGTGGTTCCAAGTTAAGATTTACTATTCCAATTTTTGACTTTTTTGACCAAAGGATAAATATCTTAAAAATTGCTCAAAAATTCACCATTTCTTCTCCTTGGTGGCCGGCCCTCTTGTGCTAAGAAAGGAAGAAAACTTCTTCAATTTTCAAGTCCCAACTAGCTCAAATCACCCAAAAATACTTGCTTCCATCCATTTCTACTCCATAAAATCTTTCTAGTTGGTGATAGTGGTTGGTTTGGTGAAGTTTTCTTGAAGAGTTAAGGTGGTCTACAACTCCTCTTCTCTTGTTTCTTAGGTAAGTTGTGACGCCCCCACTTCTCCCTAAGGCGCACCAAAGGGTATCCGCGGAACGCCTGCCTAGCTCTCGCCAGGACTCAAGCAATAAACGTTCAAGCTTAAAGCGATACTAGATACCACAATCAAATTAGTGCAAATACATATAGTGCGGAAACGTTCATGCTTAACAATATCCATACAGTTCTCAGGGTCACATCACAAGGTACCTATCAGCTTGCCACCCGCACGTCGTGCGTTCATAATACAACTTAAATTCCAAAATATACACCCCATATATCCGAATGATACATTAAACTTCCAAAAGTACAATCATAAAGGGGTCGAGCCAAAATACACTTGAAACCCTAAAACACAATATATCTAAAAGGAGATTTCTCCGCGTTAACTCCATTTCCAGTCCTGTTAAGGAAAACAAATCTACAGGGTGAGCAAAACGCTCGTGAGGCAAAGAACACACATGCAAGCACTTTGTTCAAATAGCAATCCCAAATTCATTAAACAAAACCAGGACATTTCATTAGTCAATCATTCGAGCCGGAAAAGTAAATCAGAAACAATTCAAGGATATAGTAGTTCTCAGAAGCTAAGTTCCACTCGCTCTGTCGATGTCATTCGTATACTTTCCCGCATTGACCCTCCTATCAACCGGGTTGGTATTTCCATTTCCGTAGATCACCACTTACTTCCCTCCGTCCACCGTACACCCCAAGGGCCCACAAGTCTGTTATAAGGCGATACTCTACGAGTATGCCAAGCAGGACCTCTTATTAGGTCAAGCTTATAATCTCATGGCTCGCCCAAGTTCCCGACCAAGCCCATTGCCGGCTCGAGTTCAAGGTCGGCCTATGAGTTTGGGCGTCCCCCATTCATTTGGAAGTCGAGGAGGTTCACTCCAACGACATATGTAACCATTACATAGCATTGCATTTCATTCATTCATTCAATACATTTCATTCATTCATTCAATACATTTCATTCATTCATTTGAAATCAGAACGGATGCGATAAAGTACACACCCGCCCTTATTTTTAAAATCTCTAATAATTATCACAATTAAGCAAGTATCAAAGATTCACACACTTGACACTCACCGAGCAATTTAATAAAGATTATTCGCTGGAGTTCAAGTGTCCATGGTGAGATCCTCTTGAAGGTCTCCTTGTGTGCCTGGCAGTTAATGGTGGATAATTACTCAAGTATCTCAATTATCAAGTAAGATTGTACATTAGTACGATCTAAGGAATATTTCACAAAAATGAACCTCAATTACTCGTAAATCGAGGTTCAACTTGCGTTTTATGAAGTATAATATTAATTGAGTTTTTATCATGAAAATCATGGGCAAAACGTTTAGATAATATCAAAAGTATAAAGAGTTCTTGAAAAACTCTATTTTTTTGAAATTGGAAAATTTTCAGCTTTATCATGAATCTTTGAAAAATCGTAACTCACTCGGTACAAGTCGAAAATTGGAAAACTTTATACCGTTGGAAACCTCTTAGAAAGTACTATAAGTTCCTAGAAGACACGTTTCCATGAATCGAAGTGGAAAGTGCTCAAAAATGGGCTTGAAGGTGCAGACTTGGTTTCAAGGCAGCATTAAGTTGGATTTCGGCCAACTTTGAAAATTCGGCACGATTTACACGTTGCAAACCGGCCTCTGAAATTTGTAACCCAATTAGAGTTGCAAGTGAGGTGTATAGCAAAGCAAGCGGATCAAGAATCGGAGTTTTGAGTACCGAAATACGGTAGCTCAAAGTTGGGGAAAATTCAAGACTGGAGAAGAATTTTCCAGATTTGAACCTCCAACTCTAGAAATTTAATTAGGTATCGAAACGAACTTGGATTGACACCAAAATTGGCAGTATTTCAATACTATATGGAAGGTATCTCTCTGTCAAAATTCAGGGAAAAATACCCTCGGGAAGGTAGTTAACTAATCATCCAAAGTTTCAGAAAATTTCTAAGGCAATCTGCCTTTTGACTTTCATTTCCCAAATTCAAATCGTTTAACCAAGAAAGCTATCCAACCATGGTTCATTTGTGAAATAAAAGTCTAAGATACAACCATGATACCTTTGGTAATGGTTTAGCATCAAAATTTCAATTAATAAGATTACTCACGGGTTTTTGTCCGAAACCAGTCCAAATAATACGTTTTTCTAAATCAGGGCAGTCCTCTTATTTTGGTCACAACTCAGTCAATTTAGCTTGGAATTGAGCGTGGTTTATGGCGTTGGAAAATACATTCATAGGACTAAAAGTTCACAGAAGAAATCGTTACAAAATTTGGCAAGCAACCAGCTCGAAATTGAGCCTCAAGTTGCTGCCTCTACAGACCATTCCAGCAGTTCCGAGAAACAGGACAGTGATCTTAAAACGTTTGGTCCGGCTCACTCACAAAGAATCAAAACATGCATTTTATCTCAAATTAAAGCCTGGGATGTCTAGTTTCAAACGCCACTGACGGCACATGATTTCGACATCCGAGGACAGAGTTATAGTCGAAATACCACAGCTGGTCTGAGCCATACGGGAACAGTTTCCAGATTTGCTAGTTTCCCAAAAAAAATTCATTTGCCCAACCAAACCTTATTATTTTTCAATGCAATTTTTCACACATCTAATATAACATATAAACATCGGGTTCATGCCAATAATTCACCAAAAATTGGCCTTATAGTGGCCGAACAAAACAGGGGTAGTTTCGGAAATTTCTTGTCATGACCTCAACTTTGAGTTTCCAACAATAATACTCCATGAATCCATCATTATAACCATTAAACTACCATTAAATCCAACATTCATCATCTAATCAGCAACAACAACCCAAGTGTGGGAATACAAAGAGCCCACTTTCACATTTTACAACCATATCAAGCCATCCATACACATGCAATAGCTTAAGGATGCATTTCTACCATCATAAACCAAGCTTAAGGTGTAGGATGAGGTTATACCTCCTTGTTGCTCCAAACCAGAAATTTCGGTCCTCAAGATGCTCCAAGAAACCGTGAAAATCTCCTCCTTTTGCTAGCTAGATGAACTCTCCAAGCAACAAGCTAAGTGTAGTTCAAATTTGGTGTGAATCTATGAAGGTTTTGTGCAAGAATTGAAGATGAAAATGGCAACTTTGTGTTGTGTTTTTGCTGCAGAGAATTCGGCCAAGAGAGAGACTAAGAGAGAGAGTGTTTGGTCCAAATTTAGCTTCTTAAGGAAGACACAAGGTGTGGTGCAAAATCCTCCCCAAAGTCAACTCTCACTAGGGTGCGTTTGGTGCGATTACGGCTCGATTTCTCTCGCATTTGTTTCACTAGTGCACTAAACCTCTAATGCACTTATATTCATGTAAATATTATTCACTCTTAATTGTCCCGAAATAAGGGTCTAAAGTCCCTCAAACAAAATCGCGTGTGTGAAAACGCGTACCGTCAATTTTAACGTTACAACGCGAAACTGCCGAGAAATTCTTATAACGATTGCACTACTAACTATCACTTGAGTATTTATTCATAATATTACCTATTTTAGGACCGTAGTACAAGTCTCCAATATTCCAAGTTCACTGTGCTCCTATGCGGTTAAAATCTCCAAGCACTATTCACTATTTTTACTAAACGCGCTCTAGGAAATTAATTTTTGAAACGAATCATTTTAAAAAATATAACGAAGTTATATTACCATGTATTTAGGTCTAATAAGACTAGAAAATATTTCTCGTGGCAAAAATCCAATTAAATCATTTATTAAGCCATAAATTAGGTTTAAATAAAATAATAGTTTTTTTTTTTTACGAGTCCTCACATGAGTCGAGTATTAATTCCTCAAATCTCCAATAGTTGTATCCATACATCTTTTGGAAAACTATCCACGCGTGAGTAGTATATGCTCACTTAGAACTTATTCACCTTTAATTCTCGATTAACTTTTCTTAATCTGCTATTGTCCGTTCTTAATTTCCCAGGATAATCATACTTTCGAATATAATATCACTTCGAAACACTCGTGTTCACTATTTCTCGCCTAACCAATTCTTCCGAAAATTGAAGTTGTTAACAGGACATTTTAAAAACATAATGAAGACATTATTCCATACAAATGGATTTAGAATGGTCGTAATAAATTATTTGGGAAAAACAGGTGGATTAATACTTAATTAAACCATTAATATTCGAAAAAAATAAGAAATTTTTCGGGTCTTCACATCCTCCCCTCCTTAACAGAATTTCGTCCTCGAAATTCACACCTGAGAAAATATCATTCTCTTCATGGTTAAGCCTATCAGATCGATCACCAGCTTACGTTTTTTTTTTTTTCAAAGATCACAACCTCCAAAGGTGCTAGCCCAGTGTAGGGTAAAACTACCACCTCTATTCCTCGAGTGAAGTCAAACCATCTCAATCTGTGAAACCTTTGCTACTAGGACCCCGTTCATAGCCATTAGTACTAATTACTCCCATCTGGCACTTGATCGTTTTGCGGTGGACCTAGTTGGCTATTGAGTACTTCCTCTTTTTAAAAGTTTTAGGGCAATCTGAAATCCTATGCTTGGTACTACCGCACCCCAGACACTTTCCTTGCTTCATCCAGCACTCGGCCTCAACGTGGTTAACCTTGCCGCAGTATCCACAATGTGCATGAGAAGTGGCGGCTTGGCCAGTTCGAGGCTTTTCTTTGCATTTCTTCTCTAATCCTACATTTTGGCGTAGTAATTCAATTTTCTCTGCATATTCTTGTTTCCACCGTTCTTCCCAGTAGTCAGCTAATTTCTTTTGAAATTCTACCTCGTTTCGAAGAAGGTTCAATTCCTTACGCATTTCTTCCAAAGTTGTCATCTTACCAGTTGGCTTAAGTCAAATGCTAACCTGTCAGGCAAATCGAAGGATCAAAAGAGTAGCCATGCATAATGGAAGTTCGAGCCAGATTACTCTTTCATTCTTTTGTTCATAGGTCACCCCGAAATATAAATCTTAGTTATTCTCTGCCGAATATGAGTGAGTTTTTTTTTAAGTCTCCATAAAATTACTACCATTAATTCCAATTACAACCAGATACGGGGACTCTATTCCTTGATATAAAGTTTTTCATGTCTTACTTCAATCTTCGATATTTGTCTATGAAGTTTGTTCGAAAAGAGATCAAAATCTCGTAGTCCCATTAGTATCTTATGTATCCTTTCAAATCAATCTTACTGTTTCAAGGTTAGGTCCCCCGTGAAACCTAGATAGACGACCTCCAAGAATCATTTCATTTTCACACCTCTCCTGGTCCTTAGGTTGGCTTATTGGTCCGGAGCTTTGGTACTCAACCAACTGTTCTAGGATATCAGTCGTATGGCCAATAGTAGGAGCCATGTAGGTGTTTCCCTTTATTTCTAGGGTTTCGGTTCAATCCAGCAATCGTTCCCTAATTATCCCCTGGAGCTTGGGGTGGTCTAACCTTCGCACTCGGCTCTTTTTTTTTGGGCCACTCATAACTTTAACAGTCATCTAAACATGGCATAAAATGAATGCACATAAGCGAAGTTTGAAAAGTGAGACTTTGATCACGCTAAACAAATACGAGAATAAAAGGGAAGACGCTAAGATAATCGCAAATACGTACAACCCCCAATCATGGATTTGAAATCATAAAACAGTAAAGTCAAACATGTCGTGAGAAATGTTTAATTGCCTCAAAAGGTAGGAAACATATTGAAACAAGACACAAAATACAACGGCCTTTAAGCGAGCGTCACCCTGTCTATCTTTGGCAAACTATTAAAATAGTTTAAATCACTAAATTAGTGATTGGCAGCACCCAAAAGTCTTCACTACCTCCATAGAATCAGTTTCATTTCCAGCACTAGGAGTTTTAGATCTCATGTCCCTTATCGAATATCTTGTCATTCCCCACTCATGCAACCAAGGTAACACACCTAGCCACCGACTCATCCATTCTGTCTTTAATTTCGGACACTAACCTAACAAGTCGGTTCTTAGCTTTTAAAGCTTCTCACTAAGAGCCTTTGTCTCCCTCGCTCCTGAAGTATTTCAACTTCAATTTCAGGAATTCTAGTAGTCTAGGCATCCGCAATTGTCCTCAGTTCTCGATCATCCCTTCGAATCACTCCAGTTTCTTCGGATAGCCACTTCAAATAATCGACCACTATTAACACCCCACTATTTGGGCTCAGCAAGTCCTTTGAAATTCACATGAATTCCTAGTCCAGTAAATCGGACCATTTCTCCAATGCTCTTTTAGTTCACTCTCTCGATAGTGGACCACCGGAAGGCGCCCCCGAGACAATTTAATATCACCATTACCTTCTGTAGTTTACAATTAGGAGTAAAAGCTTAGGTAGGTCCAGATACACGAAATAAACAAGATTTGATCACTTCATACTATCCCACATGTATCACACCATATCAAGACTCCTTGTCATCCAGCAATTCGAACCCAGGTTCTAATTTTCATTTTCACAAGCAGTCACTTAACTTTCAATCAAATTCCACAGTCCGGCATCCTAAACATTTAAGCCTAGGATACACTACAGAGATCTAAAGCCTAAGCTCTGATACCAACTGTGACGCCCCCACTTCTCCCTAAGGCGCACCAAAGGGTATCCGCGGAACGCCTGCCTAGCTCTCGCCAGGACTCAAGCAATAAACGTTCAAGCTTAAAGCGATACTAGATACCACAATCAAATTAGTGCAAATACATATAGTGCGGAAACGTTCATGCTTAACAATATCCATACAGTTCTCAGGGTCACATCACAAGGTACCTATCAGCTTGCCACCCGCACGTCGTGCGTTCATAATACAACTTAAATTCCAAAATATACACCCCATATATCCGAATGATACATTAAACTTCCAAAAGTACAATCATAAAGGGGTCGAGCCAAAATACACTTGAAACCCTAAAACACAATATATCTAAAAGGAGATTTCTCCGCGTTAACTCCATTTCCAGTCCTGTTAAGGAAAACAAATCTACAGGGTGAGCAAAACGCTCGTGAGGCAAAGAACACACATGCAAGCACTTTGTTCAAATAGCAATCCCAAATTCATTAAACAAAACCAGGACATTTCATTAGTCAATCATTCGAGCCGGAAAAGTAAATCAGAAACAATTCAAGGATATAGTAGCTCTCAGGAGCTAAGTTCCACTCGCTCTGTCGATGTCATTCGTATACTTTCCCGCATTGACCCTCCTGTCAACCGGGTTGGTATTTCCATTTCCGTAGATCACCACTTACTTCCCTCCGTCCACCGTACACCCCAAGGGCCCACAAGTCTGTTATAAGGCGATACTCTACGAGTATGCCAAGCAGGACCTCTTATTAGGTCGAGCTTATAATCTCATGGCTCGCCCAAGTTCCCGACCAAGCCCATTGTCGACTCGAGTTCAAGGTCGGCCTATGAGTTTGGGCGTCCCCCATTCATTTGGAAGTCGAGGAGGTTCACTCCAACGACATATGTAACCATTACATAGCATTGCATTTCATTCATTCATTCAATACATTTCATTCATTCATTCAATACATTTCATTCATTCATTTGAAATCAGAACGGATGCGATAAAGTACACACCCGCCCTTATTTTTAAAATCTCTAATAATTACCACAATTAAGCAAGTATCAAAGATTCACACACTTGACACTCACCGAGCAATTTAATAAAGATTATTCGCTGGAGTTCAAGTGTCCATGGTGAGATCCTCTTGAAGGTCTCCTTGTGTGCCTGGCAGTTAATGGTGGATAATTACTCAAGTATCTCAATTATCAAGTAAGATTGTACATTAGTACGATGTAAGGAATATTTCACAAAAATGAACCTCAATTACTCGTAAATCGAGGTTCAACTTGCGTTTTATGAAGTATAATATTAGTTGAGTTTTTATCATGAAAATCGTGGGCAAAACGTTTAGATAATATCAAAAGTGTAAAGAGTTCTTGAAAAACTCTATTTCTTTGAAATTGGAAAATTTTCAGCTTTATCATGAATCTTTGAAAAATCGTAACTCACTCGGTACAAGTCGAAAATTGGAAAACTTTATACCGTTGGAAACCTCTTAGAAAGTACTATAAGTTCCTAGAAGACACTTTTCCATGAATCGAAGTGGAAAGTGCTCAAAAATGGGCTTGAAGGTGCAGACTTGGTTTCAAGGCAGCATTAAGTTGGATTTCGGCCAACTTTGAAAATTCGGCACGATTTACACGTTGCAAACCGGCCTCTGAAATTTGTAACCCAATTAGAGTTGCAAGTGAGGTGTATAGCAAAGCAAGCAGATCAAGAATCGGAGTTTTGAGTACCGAGATAAAGTAGCTCAAAGTTGGGGAAAATTCAAGACTGGAGAAGAATTTTCCAGATTTGAACCTCCAACTCTAGAAATTTAATTAGGTATCGAAACGAACTTGGATTGACACCAAAATTGGCAGTATTTCAATACTATATGGAAGGTATCTCTCTGTCAAAATTCAGGGAAAAATACCCTCGGGAAGGTAGTTAACTAATCATCCAAAGTTTCAGAAAATTTCTAAGGCAATCTGCCTTTTGACTTTCATTTCCCAAATTCAAATCGTTTAACCAAGAAAGCTATCCAACCATGGTTCATTTGTGAAATAAAGGTCTAAGATACAACCATGATACCTTTGGTAATGGTTTAGCATCAAAATTTCAATTAATAAGATTACTCACGGGTTTTTGTCCGAAACCAGTCCAAATAATACGTTTTTCTAAAACAGGGCAGTCCTCTTATTTTGGTCACAACTCAGTCAATTTAGCTTGGAATTGAGCGTGGTTTATGGCATTGGAAAATACATTCATAGGACTAAAAGTTCACAGAAGAAATCGTTACAAAATTTGGCAAGCAACCAGCTCGAAATTGAGCCTCAAGTTGCTGCCTCTACAGACCATTCCAGCAGTTCCGAGAAACAGGACAGTGATCTCAAAACGTTTGGTCCGGCTCACTCACAAAGAATCAAAACATGCATTTTATCTCAAATTAAAGCCTGGGATGTCTAGTTTCAAACGCCACTGACGTCACATGATTTCGACATCCGAGGACAGAGTTATAGTCGAAATACCACAGCTGGTCTGAGCCATACGGGAACAGTTTCCAGATTTGCTAGTTTCCCAAAAAAAATTCATTTGCCCAACCAAACCTTATTATTTTTCAATGCAATTTTTCACACATCTAATATAACATATAAACATCGGGTTCATGCCAATAATTCACCAAAAATTGGCCTTATAGTGGCCGAACAAAACAGGGGTAGTTTCGGAAATTTCTTGTCATGACCTCAACTTTGAGTTTCCAACAATAATACTCCATGAATCCATCATTATAACCATTAAACTACCATTAAATCCAACATTCATCATCTAATCAGCAACAACAACCCAAGTGTGGGAATACAAAGAGCCCACTTTCACATTTTACAACCATATCAAGCCATCCATACACATGCAATAGCTTAAGGATGCATTTCTACCATCATAAACCAAGCTTAAGGTGTAGGATGAGGTTATACCTCCTTGTTGCTCCAAACCAGAAATTTCGGTCCTCAAGATGCTCCAAGAAACCGTGAAAATCTCCTCCTTTTGCTAGCTAGATGAACTCTCCAAGCAACAAGCTAAGTGTAGTTCAAATTTGGTGTGAATCTATGAAGGTTTTGTGCAAGAATTGAAGATGAAAATGGCAACTTTGTGTTGTGTTTTTGCTGCAGAGAATTCGGCCAAGAGAGAGACTAAGAGAGAGAGTGTTTGGTCCAAATTTAGCTTCTTAAGGAAGACACAAGGTGTGGTGCAAAATCCTCCCCAAAGTCAACTCTCACTAGGGTGCGTTTGGTGCGATTACAGCTCGATTTCTCTCGCATTTGTTTCACTAGTGCACTAAACCTCTAATGCACTTATATTCATGTAAATATTATTCACTCTTAATTGTCTCGAAATAAGGGTCTAAAGTCCCTCAAACAAAATCGCGTGTGTGAAAACGCGTACCGTCAATTTTAACGTTATAACGCGAAACTGCCGAGAAATTCTTATAACGATTGCACTACTAACTATCACTTGAGTATTTATTCATAATATTACCTATTTTAGGACCGTAGTACAAGTCTCCAATATTCCAAGTTCACTGTGCTCCTACGCGGTTAAAATCTCCAAGCACTATTCACTATTTTTACTAAACGCGCTCTAGGAAATTAATTTTTGAAACGAATCATTTTAAAAAATATAACGAAGTTATATTACCATGTATTTAGGTCTAATAAGACTAGAAAATATTCCTCGTGGCAAAAATCCAATTAAATCATTTATTAAGCCATAAATTAGGTTTAAATAAAATAATAGTTTTTTTTTTTTTTTACGAGTCCTCACATGAGTCGAGTATTAACTCCTCATATATCCAATAGTTGTATCCATACATCTTTTGGAAAACTATCCACGCGTGAGTAGTATATGCTCACTTAGAACTTATTCACCTTTAATTCTCGATTAACTTTTCTTAATCTGCTATTGTCCGTTCTTAATTTCCCATGATAATCATACTTTCGAATATAATATCACCTCGAAACACTCGTGTTCACTATTTCTCGCCTAACCAATTCTTCCGAAAATTGAAGTTGTTAACAGGACATTTTAAAAACATAATGAAGACATTATTCCATACAAATGGATTTAGAATGGTCGTAATAAATTATTTGGGAAAAACAGGTGGATTAATACTTAATTAAACCATTAATATTCGAAAAAAATAAGAAATTTTTCGGGTCTTCACATAAGTGATGAGTAAACATCCTACTACACTTAATGATGCTTAAATGGTGCCTAATGGGACCTAAAGTGATGGATTATGTGATTTATTTCTTGATTTGAAGTGATGTAGTGAAGTTTTTATTTTTTTGAGGAATTTTCTGATTTAATATGAATGTGATGTTGTGATCATCTATGATGGTTGATAATGAGGGGGAAAGACTCTAGTAGGTGTGAATTAGTGATAATAGCAACTAATTTTGGCTTTGGAGTGAATTGTGAAATGTTAGGGTTTCAAAACCCCTAATTCTGTCCGGTTTTGGATCATAGGGTTAGAGGCCGAATTGGACTTTGCTCAAAACATGAAAGTTGTAGGTATTGATGATTTTGAAGTGCCTGCAAAATTTCAGGTCATTTGGATTTGTGTAGAGTGAGTTATATCGATTTTACTGTTGCTGGTCTGGGTTGCTCAGAATGTGAAAACTGCGCTTGTAATCGTTTGTTTTGACTGGAATTGGTTTGGATTTTGAAGTTGGTGTCTTCTGATGAAATGTAGCTGGATGTCTTAGCTAACATATGCCTTTGGAATTTCGGCATTTGGACCTGTATAGACTGAGTTGTGTTCATTACAGCATAGTGCGATTTGGGAACCTGCAATTACGGTTCAGGTTGTGGTATTCTGCATTTTTGGCCTAGTTGTACTAGGATTTGGACTGAGTTGCCTTCTACATTGTTGTAGCCCTGTTCCATAGATTCGAAACGGTGGGCTTAGTGATAATAGCAACTAATTTTGGCTTTGGAGTGAATTGTGAAATGTTAGGGTTTCAAAACCCCTAATTCTGTCCGGTTTTGGATCATAGGGTTAGAGGCCGAATTGGACTTTGGTCAAAACATGCAAGTTGTAGGTATTGATGATTTTGACGTGCCTTAAAAATTTCAGGTCATTTGGATTTGTGTAGAGTGAGTTATATCGATTTTACTGTTGCTGGTCTGGGTTGCTCAGAATGTGAAAACTGCGCTTGTAATCGTTTGTTTTGACTGGAATTGGTTTGGATTTTGAAGTTGGTGTCTTCTGAGGAAATGTAGCTGGATGTCTTAGCTAACATATGCCTTTGGAATTTCGGCATTTGGACCTGTATAGACTGAGTTGTGTTCATTACAGAATAGTGCGATTTGGGAACCTGCAATTACGGTTCAGGTTGTGGTATTCTGCATTTTTGGCCTAGTTGTACTAGGATTTGGACTGAGTGGCCTTCTACATTGTTGTAGCCCTGTTCCATAGCTTCAAAACGGTGGGCCTTACACCCCCATCCGATAATCATAGTGAAATTGACGCTATTACCGCAAAATAAGGGCAAAATAGTTTTTCTATTCGGGGCCAAGACTAATGCTATTTCTAATTTTTGGTTTGCTATCATGCTTATTTATGCATATGAAACCCTATTGGGGTTGTGTTCAGCATTGTTTTGTGACTTGTTATCGAGTCTCATTGTATTTGTTTGCTTGTTCTAGGAGGAAACGGTGGTGCACGACGTTCGTTTAACGACGGTGCATGAAACATCATTTTCTCACTTGGTGAGTATACTACTCACTTAATTGTTACTATGTGGCTTTGCTAAATGTATATGTGATGCCTTGAAGGCTTACTTGAATATTGGAATTGATTAAGGTGAGGGTGTACTTGACCGCCCTCACCCCTTTTGATAGTATCACTGATTGGCTACCGTTTTACTGCATTACTGAACTTGATATATTGGTTGGTGAATTCCATTTCATGGAAACTGCTTTGGTGTCGTTTGGACGAATGTCCAACGGCCTTACTGTATTACTGAGCTCAACCCCGTTTGGTAGTCAATTGGATCGAGCCGGCGAGGGCTTGGTCGTGAAAATTGTCATGCCACGGGGACTGTACTGAGGAACCTTGTAGTAATGAGACTCTTGGTTCCGGTATACTCGAGTATTACCAAAAGCTACTGAATTGGAGTGCGGGCCCGGTTGGGGAATGTTGGGTGGAAGGAATGGAAGTAAAGAGTTGTCTACGGTTGGTTATTTTTTAACATTGACGGAGGGTCAATGAGGTTGGATCAAGAATATAAGCGAGGAAATGGGCTCTTGAGAGCCGTCCGTATCCTTTCACTGATTTGATTTACTTCTTATTTGCATACTTGAACTGAACGGTTATGTTTATGTGATCTTAGCTGCTATGGTGGTTGTATTCTCACTGGGCATATAGCTCACCCTGTTTCTTTTGTTTTCCTTACAGGAATATGACTCTTTTGGAATGAATTTTGTTATATGGTTGCCGAATGAACTTGATGAGTGCCTCTTTTGTATTGTATATAAAATGGGGCCCTAAATGTATCATTAGGGCCGTTTTCACTTTTGTTTTGGCAACCCATATATGTAGTGACTTTTGTATCACTTTTAATGGCCATTGTGGCTTGTAAATGGTTGATGTTATGTTGTATATGTATTTCGATGTTTGGTTGGGTTTCGGACGGGTCGGTTACTATTCATGGCCGACTCTGGATTTCATTTCTTTTATTTTGGGTTATTTTGCCCTTTTGCCTTGTTTGCGCGCATTATAAGTTTCAAAACGTGATAGATCGCTTTATACTGCACCGTTAGTCCTGGCGAGAGTTGGGCAGGCAGTCCGCTAACCTCTTTGGTTCGCCTTAGGGGAAGGTGGGGCTGTCACAACTAGGGCGAGAACCATTACAAAAAAAAAACCAAGAGCTAGATCAAGCTAGTCTATACAGGCTCTCATCCTTGCTCGCCTTTCCCTGCTAAGGAAAACAAAACTAAAGGAATGAGCTAAAAGCTCAGCGAGATTCTATACATAGAAACAAGTAATTAAACAAGGACATTAATCATGTAATAACAAATAATCCAAAAAACATGTCCAATATAAAGCAATGATAATACATTCATTAAAAGGATACAGTCTCACAAGGAGCAATTCGTTCGTTCGTTCCCCATTCATTCCCTTACTCCTCCAATTATTTAAAAAAATGCATTTTTGTAAGTAAAACCCCTCGTTTTTTACGTTCATTTGTTCATTCTCATTCACCTCCTCCTGGAGGTTGGCCAGGCTTTTCACCTCCATCCAGACATTGGCCGAACTCCACCCGACAACAAGGTAATACTCGAGTATACCAAATGTTCACCCAGGTCACCAAATTGCCCGACCGAGTCCGCTTCTGGCTCGAGTCGATCAGTAACAAGGGCAAGGGCCCAGTTTAGCCAAAAGGCTTACAATCATACGCAACTAGTATTTCAACATTTAATCACCAAAAATTTCATATTTATTTAGGTCAAATGCGATAAAGTACACACTCACCTAGCAAAAGTTCATTTTAGAAATCATAGAAAACAATTAACATTTAATCAAATATTCACAAATAATCACATAGTCACAACAATCCACATAGTCATAGAAACAAAACGTATATAGAACACTCACCTATTTAAACAAAATAATGTCCAAAGTTTCCTTCCAGACAATACTCTCAATCACCAAGGAACCCTAATAATAACCAAGCAAAAATATTACGGTTAAACCATCCAAAATTTAGGTGAATCAGAGAAAATCTGAGTAACTATTAGTACAAAGGATAAATATAGTTTTGGAAGTGAAAAGAGTACATTTAAACCAAAGGACATGAGTAAACTATTTGTATTTATTAGTCGTAAATTTCATTTTTCCAAGGGTACAAGGTTCGGCCGAAATCCAACTTATGTGCCTTGATAATAGATATTGCAAATATCCTAAACAGTTCAAGTGGTATTCATTTACCAACTTTACTCAAGTCGCAAGTATAGTTTTCTAGTCCTTGAGCGTAAATTTGGGCAGCATGCCCTTTGTATTTTCCTATTTCTAGCCATTTATGGCTTCATTCTTTTCCTCAATCAAACCCAAAGTTACCACAACACCAATTCATTTCAGTAGTCATTCAATAGGCTCAAGACAATACATGGACAAAAATTAAGCTAATAACAAGTGAAGAAATGGAATTTAACAAAAGACAGATTTAACGGGTTCTTACGGAATGGACACATCCGAAGCTACGTTTATCAGATTAAAGTGTAACTTATACCGTTTCGAAGCTAAGACAGAGGGCTACAATTTTGATGAGGACCACTTAGTCCAAATTCCTGTGTAACCTAGTCAAATTCCCAATTTCCAGAACCAAATTCCAACTAATCGGCTAATTAACCATACTACATTTAAATGGCCATATCTCAGGCTACCAAAGTCTGTTTGAAGCTTTCTTGGAGGCGTTGAAAACCTAAGACAGAGTTTTAAAACTTTTATGTTTTGGAAAATGGCTAAATCAGCATGAATCATAGTGAATAGACACGGTCAATTGGATGAACTGTCTAAAATGGATCACTGGTTGCATCCTAGGGCAGTGAGGGTATTTTAGTCTTTTCACAAACTACGTTGCTCTGATTGGGCTGAAAGTTTGTAGACAACTATAAAATATCACTCTCTACAACTTTCATGTTTTATGCTAAGCCTAATTCAGCCTCTAACATCACGAATTGGAACCAGACAGAACTGAACTATAATTTTCTAGAAATCTGGAATTTTACGGTTTCAAAGGAAACTTTCTTCGTTTCTTGCTTCAATCACTACCACAGCCTCTTATATTAGCTTAGATACAACATATACTATCCATACAGCAATTATAGGCAGCAAATCCTTCAAACCCTAGCTCATGTAACTCAAAAAAAACATACACTATATCTACCCAAATCATGATAATAGCTATCATCCACCACAAATTTAAGGTGCTATGCCAAGTTAAACAAGATTAAGAGTAAGAAATGGGGAAATCAGCATTATTACCTTGCTAAAGTGACTACCAAGAGCAGCCCTAGCTTTTCCTTCCAAAATTTCACCAACACACCACTAGCTAAACACTCAAGGAAGGTTTTAATCGGTTTAGTTTTCCTTGGTTGCACTCAAATGGTTGGATTCAAGATGGATTGAAAGTTTTTTCTCTCTTGCTCTCTCTCTCTCCCTTAAGCTTGACCAAAATAGAAAGAAATAAAGGAAAATGAGCTAAAATGAGGGATAAAAGGCAAGAAAAAAAATCAATCAAAGAGCCATAGGTTGGTGACACTTGTCACCACCAAAGCCATACAAATTTCTCTCTCTTTCCCTTGCATTTTTGGCCACCAATTTTGGCCGAGAATGAGTATGAGAGGGGATATTTTTGCAAAAATATCAAGGGTATGTGATGGTAAGGAAGTGGTGGGTTCAATCGGTAGTGCACGGTACACGTCGGTTTGACGCGATTTCTCTTAAATCGCGTATACTAGGATTTTTAACTTATAATCACTAACTTATTATTATCACTTCTAGTCATATAGTATTTCCTCATCCAAAAGTCACTTTTACCTATCAAATTTGATTTTCACTTCGTACCGAATAATTATACTACGAAAAAACGTGAAAATCCTAATTCGTGCTAACTTAAAACGAAAAGGGAAAAACCTTTATTTTCATATTCATTTGCACTTATTGTAGGGTGATTGGGTGGTAGGGCTATTATAAAATCATAAGTTCCAAATAAAAGGCATTTTTAAGAAAAAACGTGAGGAATTTTACAATTCCAGTGATTAAAATTAGGGTTTCAATTAAAATATAAGAGATTTAAGAAAACCGGTTGGTCACAAGTAAATTAGGGTTTTTGATTAAAATTTTAGGATTTCTAGTCTTTTAAAACAAAATAAGGTTTTAAATCAAACTCAAAGAAATACACTTTAGTATTTTGTTTACAAACAACCTCCTAATTTTCAGGGTATCACAGTTTCAACTTCCTAGATGCATACGTTATCACTTTATCATTTTGCATTAACACACATCCCAAGCCTTCTTTGGAAGCCTCTGTGTAGACCACAAAACTATCCTTTCCATTCGGTAGAATTAATACAGGCGCTCTTGTCAAACGTTTCTTCAATTCCTGGAAACTCTCTTCACACTTAGGACTCCATATAAACTTCCCACTTTTCTTGGTTAACTCAGTCATAGATCCAGCAATTCTAGAAGAATCTTTAATGAATCTCCGGTAATACCCTGCTAACCTTATAAAACTTCGAAGCTCAGTAGGGTTTTGCAGTCGTTTCCACTTTAAAACAGGTTTAACTTTAGCTAGATCCACTTTAATCCCATCCTTAGAAATTATGTGACCCAAGAATTTTACTTCCTTCAACCAAAATTCACACTTGCTAAACTTAGCATACAATTGGTGTTCCCTCAAGATTTGTAAAACAATTCTCAAGTGCTTCTCGTGATCCTCCACATTCTTAGAATATACTAGTATATCATCAATAAATACCACCATAAATTGGTCCAAAAAAGGTTTAAAGACCCTGTGCACTAGATCCATAAAAGCAGCAGGTGCATTGGTCAGTCAAAATGGCAATATTGCAAATTCAAAGTGTCCATACCTCGAGTTAAAAGCAGTTTTGTGTATATCTTTCTCCAAAATCCTCAATTGATAGTAACCTTGTCTCAAATCCAACTTTGAGAATACTACCGCCCCTTGCAATTGGTCAAATAATTCATCAATATGGGGCAATGGGTACTTATTCTTGATAGTGACATCATTCAAGTCTCGGTAATCTATGCACAACCGTAAACTCCCATCTTTCTTCTTAACAAATAAGACCGGGGCTCCCCACGGTGAATCACTCTCTTTTATAAAATTCCATTCCAACAAATCCTGAAATTGTAACTTCAATTCTTTCAGCTCAGCTGGAGCCATTCTATATGGTATCTTAGAAATAGGTGCTACTCCCAGAGTCATATCAATCTTAAAAGCTATTTTCCTTTCCGGGGGTAAAGATTCTAACTCTTCAAGAAAGACATCTGGGTACTCTTTCACCACAGACATGTCCTCCAGTCTCACTTTATCACTAGGAGTGTTGATTAGAAAAGCCAAGTATCATTGAGCTCCCTTACTTAACATTTTCCTAGCTCGAATCCTTGAGGTAAGTGCAGATGAGGCTAATTTACCTCGTATATCCAACTTCAGGGTTGCCTCTCTCGGAATGCACAGTTCTACCATTTTCGTCTTACAGTTCAATTGGGCATTGTAATGGGCTAACCAATCCATTCCTAGGATCACATCTTATCCCTTAATCACTAAGCCTATCAAATTGGCCAGTAATTTCCGTTCTCCAACCCAGATCTCACAATTTCTGTATACCAAGTTAGCGATTAAACTTTAGTCCCCAATAGGCATCCTAACCTCCAAGTTATAAGGTAACTTAATTGGTTTCAAATCTATTCGGCCCATGAAATTAGGGTTTACAAAAGAATGCATTACACCTGGATCAATTAAAACCCTAACTAAGCGGTGAAAAATAGGAATCGTACCTTCAACCACTTTAGTCGCATCGGGAATCTGTTGATGGTCCAGTGCATAAATCCTAACCGACACATTAGGTCGGCTCCCTCCAGCACCAATCTGCTTAGAGGTTGATTTTTCTGGCCTTTGGGTGCTACCTCCCACCTTCACCTTATTTGGACAAGTCGCGAGCTGGTGCTCGGTACTACCACAAACCAAACACTTCCCAGACTTTCTCCAACAATCATTCTCAGAGTGGTTGGGTTTACCACATTACCCACAAGTAACTTGAGGGGTCATGGCCGAACCACTTGAAGGCGCTCCCCTAGCCTGAACCGGTCCATTACGACCTCCCCTTGAAGCTCCAGCAGTCTTTATTCCTCCCATTCCTCTTCCCATTTGGAAGGCTATGTATTCTTACTAGCCTGTCCAGAAGTATGACTAGAAAAGTTTCTTTTTCTATTATGGAAGTCCCTAACTTGCATTCTTGCACTCTCAACCCTTTGCGCTTTCTCTAGAGCCTTAGTAAATGTAGAGATTTGGGCTGCGGCCAAGCCCTCCTAGATTTCTACATTAAACCCTTGTACAAACCGTCTTATCCTTTTCCGTTCATTGATTACCAATTCAGGGGCATATTTAGAAAGTTTAGTAAACTTCCCTTCATACTCCACTACACTAAGAGTTCCTTGTTTCAACTTGATGAATTCATCCTCCCTCTTCTCTTGGATTAAAGGCGGAAGAAACTTTTTATTAAATTTCCTCGTGAAATTCTCCCAAGTGCAAGAGGTTTGGGCTCTCTCCCACTTTCCCCTTATCACGTCCCACCAAGCACGAGCCACTCTCTCGAATTGGAACGCAGCAAAATTCACTCGCCTATCCTCGGTATAGTCTAAGGCGGCGAATATGTTGGTCATCCTCTCCAACCAATTCTCCGCTACCTCAGGATCAGGTTCACCAATGAACTCAGACAGGTTAAATTTCAGGAATCTCTCCAAGGCTCTATCTTCCCCTCTATCCTATCCCACAATTTGGTTAAGTGGTCCAGGACCCTGTATCTCAACTAAGCGTTCAAAGGTATCGGTCATCCTATTAATGGCAGTAGCCACTTGATTACCCTCTATATTCTCTTGTTCTTGGGTCGGTCTAGTTGCCGATCCCTGGTCATCCCCATGCAGTTGAGCCTGTCTAGTCCCTCGCCTATGGCCTCGACCACTCATTCGTCCTTCCATTATCCTAGTTGTGCCAGTGCAAGAAATGAATCAATTACACGGGAAAAATACTTAAAACAAGGACCATTCACGAAAAACATTGAAAATAGCAATAATTTGCATTCATTAACATGTCAAGATCCATACAATTAGCAAGTCATGGGGAAGTACAAAAATATAGCACACAGGTGCCGCAAAATACTTTTAGTCACATACAACTAAAGTAAAATCAAGTGCCCCAAAAGTATGCCACACAGTCATACAAAAATACAATGGCCTTGGCACTAGCATCACCCCAACTAATTCTAACTATATCAATCAAAAGGGTCTATCACTCTGAATCTAGTCCACAGTAGGGCTACCAGGTGGAATCTCTTCAGGATCCTCTTCCTAATCTGGACTCTGGATAATATCCATCACCTTATCAACCAACCTACCAGTATCTGCTAGGATCCCAGAATCCCAATCTCGGACCTCCTCACCTAACCTAGTATGTCGAGGCCTAGTCCTCTGAAGCTCCTCGCGAGTGACCTCAGCCGTAGCCACCTCGCCAGCTACTACCTCCTCAAGCTCAAAAATCCTCTCACCCTGAGCACTAACCATCTGTCTCAACCCTTCCACCTCCTCAAGTAAATCTCGATTGGTGTTCACCAACTGGCGACGCTCGTCGTCCAGAGCTAGTACAAGGTGGTTCGAGTAGGCATACGTCAACCTACATGAACATCAAGGGTATCTAGTAGAGGGCGAATAACGCACACGAGCTCCTCCATCAAGAGCTCAGTAGAAAATTGGCCTAGGGGCTCTACATGGCCATTAGCCTGACCATTCCCATTAGCAGCAGGGGTCCCGTTCCCATTCTCCATCCCTGCAAAACAACCACACTTTTTGGATTAGAAACTTAGTCACTAGCTCGCTCAGATATCACTTAAAGTATGACTAAATCATCCTATCTCAAATCTTAAGGGTAAAGTTTCTAATATATCTCCCAAATAGATCTCTAACCTAGCGCTCTGATACCAACTGTGATGCCCCCACTTCTCCTTAAGGTGAACCAAAGGGTACTTCTTCCTTGTATGATAAGTGATTGTAAGTATATGTGAGTGATAGTTGATCACTATTTTTTTAGGTGCTCAAGAGGGGTTTGAAGGAAATCTCAGGGCGAACCATTAAAGACTTTACTTGCTCACTTACTTTTGATTTGGTGAGTGTCAAGTGCATGACTTGTTGCATAATACCTGAATTACTTCTAGTTGAATATATGAATTGGTTTTGTTGAGTCGACTGTGTAGTTTATCGCACTCGTTCTCTTTTACTTGATTTTATACTTGACTTGCTCACACTTGAAATTATACTTGTATTTGACTTTTATCGATTGGAGTGAATCTCATCAATTTATACTTGTAATTGTCGATTGGAGCGTTGTCTCTTCGACCATTCTTACTTGTGGGGGATGCCCAACCTCATTGGCTAACTTTGCGAATCGAGCCAGCATGGGTTTGGTCGAGAAGCTTAGTAAACCTTGAGTAAACATGAAATTTGATCTATTGGAGAGATCTTGCTTGGCATACTTGCGTAGTATTGCCACGATATATTCGAGTAATATCAAAACCTTAACGAGCGGACCCGGTATAGGGAGTGTAATTGTGACACCCCCACTTCTCCCTAAGGTGAACCAAAGGGTATTCGCGGGACGCCTGCCCAACTCTAGCCAGAACTCAGTACAATTCCCATTCAAATTTAATACAATACTAGCCATCCTGACAAGATAAAGTAAGAAAGTGTGGAAACTTCTATTAATAATATCTGATCATACACTACAAGTTCAAAATACATCAATTCCCAAAATATACAACTGCCAAAAGGTCGAGTCGATTACATTTGAAACCCTAATACAAAAGTAAATCCCAAGGGTTTCTTCGAGTTTCACTTCAAGTCCGTTCCTGTTAAGGAAAACAAATCTACAGGGTGAGCAATTGCTCGTGAGCCCAAGAAATATGCATGCAAGCACGTTGTCCAAATAACTATCCCGTTTAACAAGAAAAACAATAATATTCGGGTAATTAACAATTCAAGTGAAATATAACTAGAAACAATTCAGGATATGGTAGCTCTCAGGGGTTAAGTTCCACTTGCTTTGCCAGATCTCAATCGTATACCTTCCCGTGGTGGCTCTCCGTCAATCAGGTCGGTATTTCCAATCCGTAGACTCCACTTTACTTTACAAGTCCTTCCACCTTACAACCCCCTACCGGGCCCGAACGTCAATAAAGGCGCTACTGCACGAGTAGGCCAAACAAGATCTCTCCAATAGATCAAACTTATCATTTCATTCCCATGGCTCACCAAGGTTCCCGACCAAGCCCATGTCGGCTCGAGTCCCAAGGTCGGCCTATGAGTTTGGGCGTCCCCCATTTAACATTTATGAGTTGAGGAGATTCACTCCAACGACGTATGCAGTCATAGCATACCATTTCAATTGATTCAATCAATTCAATCACGGTTCATTTAAAATGAGAATGAGTGCGATAAAGTACGCACTCGACTCAACAGTTAAAGCCATTCTATTCATAACTAGTAAATTCATATAATTTAAACTATTTATGCGCTTGACACTCACCAAGTAATTCAAGAAGTAAAGCACAAGCGGTTGTTTAGGCGTCTCCTGTGAGATCCTCTTGAGTGCTTGAGCAATAATAATGAACTATTACACACTATCGCTTAAAACCCCTACTTATCGAGAAAGATTGCACTCGTGTACAATCTAAGAAGATATCATGAAAATGAGCCTTAATTACTCGTAAATCGAGACTCAAAAGTGGGGTTTAAAAACACAAGAAAAAAAAATCTGATTTTCATCTTTGAAATCAAGTGTAAAATGGTCAAACGATATCGAAGGAAAATGGAGAGTTCTAAAAACTCAATTTCCTTTAAGTTCGGAAATTTCAGATTTGACAAGCAATCTTTGAAAATTTGTATCTCATTCTCTGTAAGTTCAAAATTGGAAAACTTGGTACCGTTGGAAACTAGTTCTGAAGTACTAAAAGTTCCTAGAAGACACTTTTCTATGATTCTAAAATGAAGAAACTCAAATTTTGGCCTCAAGTTGCTGATTTGGACTCCCCGGACAGATTCGGATTTGGTTTTTGACAAACTTTGGAAATTCAGTAAAATTCACAGAATACGAACTAGCCTCTCAAATTTGTAACTCAATTAGATTTACAATCAAAGTTTAAAACACAATAAATAGAACAAGAATTGGAGTTTTGAGCACCAAGAAATAGCAGCTCAAATTTGCTAAAAATTTCTCGCTGAACAAGGATTTTCCAGATTTAAAACATAAATTTTGGGACTTCAGTTGGGCATCGAAATGGACTTCGAATGGCATCAAATTTGGTAGTATTACCCTACCATATAAGGGCTATTCCTCTGTCAAATTTCATGTAAAAATGCATACGGAAGGTCAGTTAACAAAGCCACTAAAGTTCCAAGAATTTCCAAGGCAAACCTGCCTTGTACTTCCATTTTTCCTTTTTTTTTCTAACTTTTTCCAATGAAATCGACTCAAATCCAGTTCTTTTATGAAGACAAGGTCTAAGAAACATCCAAAATATATTTGATAGGTGATTGACACCAAAAGTTTCAAAATAACAAGTCCCCATTCGAAATAAGCCATTGGCTAATCCTAAAATTAGGGTTTCAATCACTGATGCAGTTCTGTAATTCAGCCACAACTCACTCAATTCAACTTAGAATTAGGCATGGTTGGTGGAGTTGGAAACTACATTCATAAGGCTACAATTTTTCATAAGAAATCATTTTAAAATTCGGTCCATAACTAGCTCATATTCGAGCAACAAATCACAGCACATAACAGGTTTTCTAACACAGCAGTGAAACGGGACGGGTAACTTTGAAAAACTGGTATGCCTCACTTGAGTCGAACCAGGGGATGCATTTTATACCATTAGAAAACTGGAAGTGTCTAGTTTCTAATGCCATAAATGACACTTGATTTTGATGTCGAAGCAAAAGAGTTATGGTCATTTAAAGTCCACTGCCAGAGTGACGCTAAACACGTTTTCCAGCTATGAAGAAATTTTAAAATCCAAACATTTACCCAACCAAATCAAGTGATTTTTTATGAAAACTTTTCACACTACCTATACAACATATCTACATGAAAATAAAGACAATTTGACCACCAAAAATCGCACCAAGGGGTGCGGCAAGGATAATGCAGAACCGGCCCTTCTCCCTTTGGTTTTTCCTTTGAGTTTCTTTCCACTATTTCAACTTACAACCACTCTGTCGCGCCTCATTTTTTTATAAATAAATAAATGGTTTAAAAATGTATTTTTTGATTCAATTTGTGATTGGAAAAAGAAAAGTGGGTCTAAATGGAGATTTGAGAATGCGACGATTTGACCCAAAATTATAGTTTAAAAAGGGTTTTTTGAAACAAAATACGGAGTCGCCACTTGGTATAGAGTTAGGGTGTACCAAGTCACCAAAAAATGAATTTTTAAAGAAAAAATAGGAAAAAATAGTAAGAAACCCCTTTTAAACGACTCCTAGTCCACGTAAACCAACGAAAAAGGTTCGGGAGTCACATTTGACGAAGGGGAAGGCAAGGATAAAAATCCAAGGTACCCCTTCGACCTAGCCAAGGCTAGTTGCGAGATTTAATCAAAGATTTTCTTGTTTTAACCAAAGAATTTATTACATTTGGATGTACTATATGAATGCAAACCCTAGACCTAGGGGTATTGGGGGAAATTTCTCTTCAAAGGTTGAGTGGTGCCAATCACATTAATTGTGAAGCCCAATAACGATCCTTTGAAGAAGTCACAAATAATGCGAGTGGGATGCAAATGAATGGAATGCATGTATGCAATGTGAGGACATGAGTTTGAAAAAGTAATAAAAAATAATAAATATGTAAATGAAAATGTGCACGTGAGTGGGCAAGGTACGGTATGTGAAATGATAATATGAAGTGCATGTGTGCAAGTGATGATAAAAGTGTTCATGTGCAAGTGAAGAAACATAAAGGTGCACGTGTGCAAAATGGGAGGAAAAATGAAAGTGTGATGAGGGTATAAAATGGTAGAGTGAATTTAAAAATGCATGAGTCTAGGGAATTCATGCATATTGGGTACGAGGAGACCTAAATCGTGACTCAATTTGCCCTTTTATAGAGGGAATACAAGCGTGCTAAGGCTTAGAAAAAGCCACACTCGTCTATATCCCATATTTAAGGGGATTCTCAAGCAAATGAACCCTATAACTAGCATGAAATGCAAAAATCCTAAAATGGAGGGAAAAGGGGTTCGAGGGGCATGCAAAATGATAAAACTAAGAAGAATGCATGACGTGTAATGAACATGCAAACATGTACTAATGAGGGGAAGTCCCTAAGGGTCTAGCATTGGACTAGCCCATTCTATGAATTCCGACTAGCGTTGGACTAGTGGAAACGTACATTCATCCATCACATTCATTCATGGCTATGGAAAGCGAGTAGACATGTCAATCACTTATAAACACATAGCACATAACACTTAGCATGCATATCTAAATGCCAAAACCTAAGAAAACGATTAAACATATAGCACATAGACATGCAAGACACATAAGGTGATTAAGGCCCTAACTATTACATTTGCTAGCTAGGCACAAGTCTTCAACAGCTCTTCATCGAATGCTCCTCCAAACCCTATCTATTACAAGCCAAGAGGTGTACACATACCCCATAAAGAATAACTTAAATAAAAAGCAAAAGTAAATGACATAAATAAAAGAAATTAAGGAAAGGCTAAGAAAGCAAAGTAGACATGTATTTCTCACGGAGCACGTTGGTTCACATAGAAGAGACACAAAAGATAAAAAGAAATTATACCTCCCTTGAAATGAAGCTCTAATGGAGTGAAATCAACTTATTTATCCTCCAAAATAAAAGAAATGGTCAAGGTACCAATTTATTTGGCAAATAATCACAAAGGATAAAAATAAACATGAATTTGAATCAATTAAATCATGTCAACAACCCACGTTTAAGAAGTCAAAAGAAGAAAGGGCTTGATTGCAAAGATTGACAAAATTTTGGGGCCAAATTTAAAGAAGAAATAAAGTTCAAGGACTTATTTGCAATTAAAGTAAGGACCCAATTGAAAGAGGTTGAAAATATCCAGGGCCATAGTACAATTAAAGAGAAATTCAGGGAATGATTCACAAATCCAATTATCAGATTTTTAATCAAACAAACTGTTGGGCCATTTTAATTATTTCTTGGGCCAAAACCACTTAGCCCAATCTGAAGTTCAAAACAAAAAAGAATGAGCCATTTTTATTTGTTTGGGCCAGACTCACTTGGCCCAACAGAAATCCAAGCAAAACAGACGAATTAGCCCAATTTTCATCAAACAAACCAGCCCAATCAAAAGAGTGCGCTTTTATCTCCTAAACCCAAATCAGAATTCAATCAAAACAAATCAATGACCCATTCCCGAAACCCAAACAAAAATAATCTCTTAACCCAAATCATTTACTTCACTAAAACCAACATAATTAAATCAACAAACTCATTAAACCACAAACATGGCCTAAAATCTAGAATTAATCCACCCAAAAGACATATTTGAAACAATTAAAAGATGATTAAATCTAAGGGATGAAACAAATTCAGCTTTTCCATATTTTGGGCCATATCAGATGATTAAATCATTTAAACTTCGATTTTCAGAACTTCCCAGGCAAAGCATCTGAAAAGCCTGCTTTCTTCTTCATTTATCCTACAACTTCATTCTTCTAGTGTCATGCCAAACGTAAGCAATGAAGACCAAACAAACAGCATTCTTTCACTCAAAACAAATCAACTATGCATTCTATCATTAAGATCCAATACTATACTCCGCATTCCCAATGATTTTAGCAGCCTAGATTACGCACAAAGGGAATTAAAAGAAACAGCTTTGAGCTGCTTGAGCAAACCATTAAACAGACCAGATTTCATTACCTCAAAGTACATCCCGACAAATTTAAAAAACAAAAGAAGACGTAGCAAAGAGACATAATGAAGGAGCTTGTATCGACCTTGCCTTAACAACAAAATTTGCACAGGGGCGAGGTTAATATGGTTACAGCAACTCATGGCTATTTACGTGTTTGCACAACAATAAGCACAACAACAAAGGAAAAAAATAAGATGGCAATATGCATGCCAAGCATCGAAGCAAGCATTCTTCTGCATTCTTTCATTTTGTAACTCATCCCAGGAACTACATGGAACAGATTCCAAGCAAACAAAACCCTCTAACAAATTCAGACCCCTCTGGATTAACAAAATCCAATCATGAATATTAAACATCGAAAATTCCAAAGAACATCAGTGGCCATTTATCCTTTCTACACAGCATAAAAATATCAGAAAGTTCCACTTCAATTCCCCTGGCTCCCTCCAAAATAAAATGAAGCTCACCTAAACTTCCTTACACACAAACTCACGACATAACTGAATTCATACCAAAGGAAGAATCAAGAAAAAGAAAAAACGGAGAAGGTGCCGTACACAAGTATATCAAGATCGAAACTCCCATTTCTGCCATGAAAATCAACTATTACGTTCTAACAAATACTGCTCTTGTTTTCTGTTCATCACTTTTTCACACGCAAGATGCAGACGATTCAACCATCAAATAGAATTTTCACTCAAGCATTTCATCAAACATGTTAAGGGTATTAAAAATTTTATCAATTCTTTACTCTATTGAAGCTAGAATCGGCCCACAAAATTTGTCAGAGACACAGAGAACAGTCCAATCAACATATACAGCATGTATATTCAAGAATCATGAACAAATAATTGAGAGGTCGCAACCAACATGATCATGGCCGCCTGTTTCGAAAGTTTGAACAGAACTGAAATTTTAAAAGAAAAAGACAACTTACATGCTTTTGCTTGCTCGAGCGGCAGCGGTGGCTATGATGGTGAGTGGAAAAAATGAACAGGGGAGGCAGAAGATATGCACCGCTGCTTCTTGGCGCCGGCGATGAGGAAGCGGTCGACCACGGCGAATGCAAGTCGTCGAAGAATAATCTTCAGCCGCTGTCTCTTTCCTTTCCTCTCTGATCTTTCCTGCTCTTTTTCAGCTCTCAAACGCAGCCTCCCTGTTTTCCTTTTTCCTTTCTTCCCAATTCGTCGAAGCCCTTTCTCCTCTGATCTTTCAGATTTCTGGTTGTCCTCGGTTCTTTTTTTCTCTTTTTTTTTTCAATCCCAGCTTCCCCCGTCACTCTTTTCTTTTTCAGTTCTTTTTCCGTCCGACCTCAAAGCTCCCTTCTCCCTCTGTGTTTTTTCTCCCTCCTTTTTCTTGCAGCTTGGCCGCGTTTTTCAGCTTCCTTCCTCAGCTCACGGCCCTCCTACTGATTCTCCCTTTTTCTTCCTTGCTTTGTTTTTTTTCTATCCCATCCGCGGCTTCTTTCTTCTTGTTTTTCTTTCTTTTCGGCCCCTTCCCCCTCATCCGTAGCCTCTCTCCATCAGCCCTCAAAACCAACCTAAAAACCTTCCTCCATACCCAGCCGCCCCTTTTTCTCTATCCCTCTCGTTTTTTCTTCCGTTTCCCCCTTGTTTTTTTATTTTTTAGCCCTCACAAAATTCTACTTTGACCCCCAAAAATTCCTTAACTTCCCAAATGTCCCTAACACCTCACCCCTTAGGTGCTTAGTTGTCTAAAATATAGAAAAGACACTTGTCCAAGTGCATGCAGTCCCACTTGTCATTTTCACCTTTTTTCCTTTTTCCTTTTTTTCATTTTTCAATTTTCATTTTTTCATTTTCATTTTTAAATAATGAAACTAAATCTAAAACAACTAAAACATATTTTTTGAACGCTTTTCTTTTTTCCTTGAGAAATTCTACGCTAAAAATGGCTAAAATAACTAAAACTAAAAGTAAAAAAAACTAATTGTGACAAATAAAAATAGAACAAATAAAAAACGAACAGTAAATAAATAAATAATAAAACACCAAAAATTTGATGTCTACACACTCGATTAACACTTAATCAACATAAATAACATCCAAAATTGTGACGCCCCGGAAAAAAATGAGTTTGAGAACCCGAAAATTTTCTAATTTTCTAGGGTTTATTTATTTAATCGCCCGCCTTTTCTACATTTTCTTGATTAGAAAAATTCCCCAGATAAAGTTTATGAGCAAAGATAGTTTTAAAATGATTTTTCTAGTATCGGTTAGTTTTTGAGAAATTAAGAGCGTATTTTGAACGTGGGACCCGCAAGTGCGGTAAATGTAATATATTTTTGATAACTTGTTGGAGTTTTGTGCTAAGTGATATTTTTCTACAAGGTGTTAAGAGATATTTATGGATTGGTGTAAGAGGGAACAAAGAGATAGAGATTCATTATTTAAGTGACAAGTGTCGCTTGGCCATTGGGTGGAATTTTTGACTTTTATGCCATGTCTTACCATTTGACTTAATAAACTAAAACTTTACCAAAAATTTGCTCCATTTCCAAGCTTCATGGCCGAACCTCTCTCAAGAAAGGAAGAAAGAAAAGCTTTCATCTTACTTCTTCATTTCTTGCTTCAATCAAACAATTTAACCGATTAAACTTGGATTTGCTCCATAAAAACCTTTCTCTTGGTAGTATTAAGGTGTGTAGTGAAGTGGTTTGAGAAGCAAAGGTGCTAAGTTGGGTCTTTTCTTGGGTTTGTAAGGTAAGTGACTAAGGAACCTTTCCTTTGATCTTGATAATGTTCAATTAGTGATTGGTGGTGGTTGAATAAGTGATTTTATGGTTGATTTCCTGATTTTGGTTGAAAATGATGAAGTTTTATTATTTTTGGGGATTTTTCTGTTTTCATATGGATATGATTGTGTGGCTATATATGATGATTGGAAATGATGTTTAAGGACTCTATGAGGTGGAAAAAGTGATTAATTGCAATCAATTTCTGTTTTGGAAGAAATTTCAGAAAATCAGGGTTTTGTGATGAACATTCTGTCCGAATTTTTAGTTCCTAGATAGAGGCCGAATTGGCCTTTGCTTAAAACATGAAAGTTGTAGGGAATGACATTTTAAAGGTGCCTACAAAATTTCAGGTCAATCGGAGCAGTGTGGAATGAGAAAAGTCGAAATTACTATTGCTGTTCTGGTTTTACCCGAAATTGAGAAGTGCGTCTGTAATTGGTTGTTTTGGCTGGAATTGCTTCCGAATTAGTTGTTGAGGCCTTCTGATGCAATTTATCCCTGTTTCTTAGCTTTCATCTGGTTTTGGAATTGCTGGATTTGGATTTGGAGAGCCTGAGTTATGATGTTTCCGCTAGAATGCGTTTTGTGAATCTGTTTTTGTGATTCTGGTGTGGTATCTTGCATTTGTGACCTGGTTACACTCGAAACTGGGTTGAGTGACCTTCTGCAATATTGTAAACCTATCTCTTAGCTTCGAAACGGTGTATCTTGCACCTTCATCCGACAATCGTAGTGCCTTTGGTACCATTACCGCAAAATGACGTCAAAACCTGTTTTTCTGGTTTTGAGCTTAACCTTCATTTCCGGACTTTTCCCTAGCTTGACTTGTCTTTGTACTACTTGGAGCTTGCTGAATGGATATTAGATGAACTTATTTGTGTGACTTTGGGACTGGCTGAAGTAATAATGAAGCCATGATGGCTGGAAAAGTTAGCAAATGTAGGGGAAGTGCTGTCCGAACTTTGAAGGGACTTGTTTGCATTGGGTTTGTGATCTAAAACTTGGATTTGAGCAAGGCAATGTTATGTGATGGATGATTTCTGAGCCGTGGAGGTGAGTGACCTCAAACTACTTCTAAAGTTCTTTATGAACCGTTTCTTACATTATTTACTTTTGAAATGTTTTCTTGCATATCATGCGTGCTGGCATGTGAGTGTGCCTTGTTTGCTATATTTCTTGACTTCATGATTTGTATTTTAGTTGATAACGTGTTAAGCGCTTATAATGATTTCCAAAACGAGTTTTCGAGGCGAGTGTGTACTTTATCGCACTCGACTTCGATAAATGTGAAATTTTCGATTGAAATGTTACTTGCGCATGAATGTAAGCCTTTTGGGCTGAACTGGCCATTGCCCCTTGTTACCGGTCGTCTTGAGCCAGAAGCGGACTCGGTCAGGCGATTAGGAACTTGGGTGAACGTTTGGTATACTCGAGTATTACCTATGTAGGTTGGTGGAGCCTGGCCAAAAGCCAGGGACGGGGTGAATGAAATGAAATAAATGATCAAATGAGCGAGGAAATGTCAGGAGAATGAATGTATCCTTTCATGAATGTTACTATCGCTTTCCATTGTACATGTTTTTTGAATTATTGATACTCCATATTTAATGTTTTGTAAATGCTGTAATCGTTTCTGGACTTATCATTTGATTTATGACATCATTGATTTATGACATCATTGAAAAGAAATATTGTTAAACCAATTTGATTACTGATTTTCTGGTTACTCGCTGAGCTTCTAGCTCACCCCAAAAATATTTTATTTCCCCCCCCCACAGGGCTCAAGGCGAAGAAAAGCTTGGAGTGCTTATTCACGTGACTGGATGGCTTATATCGTGTACAGTTTAAGTTTGGATCTATTTTATGTACGAGTTGGTCTTGTATAAATATTTGAAATTGATATGGATGTAAGTATACGTTCCACAATTGGAATCAGTTTCCGCTGCATTTGTAATATGTAATCATTGGAGAATTTGATGTAATTTTGAGATTTATATTGTAATTGGGTTGAGGACTGTAGTGAGCGACTGAGTCCCGGCGAGAGCTGGGCAGGCGGTCCGCCGAACCCTCTGGTTCGCCTTAGAGGGAGGTGGGGCCGTTACAAAAATCATCAAATCAGTCCAACATGTCCATTGTGGGATTTCATAGAGCCCACTCAAGTGATTTCCAACAAAATAAAGGTACCCATATGAAGCTACAAGCTTCCAAGTGAAATTTAACTCCCTAGAACTAAGATTTAAAGGTTGGATGATCATTACCTCCTAGATGATGATAACCTAGAAAATTTTGGTCACTAAGCTCCAATAAAACCGTGGAAATGAAGCTCCTCTCCTAGTCCAAGATGATCTCCAAGTTGTTTGCAAGTTGTGGTATGAATTTGAAGTGATTTGGCGCAAGATTGAGTGACATGATAAAGAAGTTTTGGGTCTTCTTCCTCCTTGGTGTGGCCGGCTGTCTTTAGAGAGAAAAGAGAGAAGTAGAGAGTGTTGTTTAGCTTATTGAGAGGTGTGAGGTTTAAGTGCTCAAAAGTCAACCCTTTAATAGTACGCGTAAGCGCACGTTTTGTGCCCGTTTCCTCTCGGGTTTGTTCCACTTATGCACTAAACCTCTAATGCACTTCCATTAACACTATTATTATTCACTCTTAATAATTTAAGAAAAAATGTCCAAAGTCCCTCAATTAATCGTACGCGTGAAAATGCGAACTTCCGATTTGTGCACGATAAAGCGAAAATCCTAAGAAATTCTTATAACGATAGTATAACTAACTAATACTTGAGTACTTAAACATAAAAATAACCCTCCTAGAGCAGACCAATAAATAAGTGGATAAATCGATAAATAAATAAACAAAAAAAATAAAATTGAGGTAAAATACGAGTCCTCACAGTAAAGGTGAACGGGAATCTGGTGAAAGTGGAGTTTCTACGGATTTGATACTTACTTGGTTGACGGAGTGTCAATATGGAATTGGATCAAGACCTTGACCTAGCTACGTGAAAATTCGTTCCAGAGAGCTACAGTATTCTTGAATTGTTTCTGTTTACTTTCCTTACTTGGAAATGTTAATTACTTGCAATTTCTAGTTAGTAAAATCTTGATTTTCTTCCATGCTCTATTACGTGCTTGCATGATTTTTTTGGCCTCACTGAGTGTTAGCTCATCCCATTAGTTTGTTTTCCTTAATAGGAGCTCGGAATGGAAAGAATTTTGGAAAACCTTCGAGTAGAATTTTGGGTTGTAATTGACTAGTCGACTCATAGTGGTTGTGTGAGCCCCCAGTCCGTTCGTAAGTTGATATTAGGGTTATTCATTATTTTGTACGGGTAAATCAAGGTTTTAGGGCTAAGGAGAAACCCTAAGCTCGGCTAAGATTGAAAACCCTAACTTGCTTATGATAAAACCCTAGTTTATGTATTATTCGTAAGCTCGAGCTATAGTTTATATGCGGTATTCTAGTGTGTGTTTTGGCACAAGTAAAAATAGGATTCGTTATAGTTTACAGAGGTTTAACAAGTTTGAAAATGGTTGGCAAACTCTGGATTAGCAAACCTCTAGTGTTACAATATTAGAAAGCTTAAGTGGAGTTTTATTTATCGCCCGCCTTTTTCCACATTTTCTTTATTAGAAAAATTCCCCAGATAATTTTTATGAGTAAATATAGTTTTTAGATGATTTTTCTAGTATCGGTTAGTTTTTGAGAAATTAAGAACGTATATCGGACGTGGGACCCACTAGTGCCGAAAGTTCGGTAAAATTCGGCCGATTAGGTTAAGTTTCGGATACTGGGTTTAATTTACCGGGTGTCATGAGATATTTAGAGGTATTAAGTGATAGGTGGAAGAGAGAGAAAAAAAAGGTTAGGCAAGTCATTAAATGAGGTGACAAGTGTCACCATAGTATTGTTTCTTACATAAGACCACTATTCAACCTTTTACCAATTACTAAATAAAACAAAAAATTTACCAAATATCTTCCATTTTTCTTCAAGCTTGGCCTGCTCTCTCTCTCAAAAAAGAAAGGAAGAAACTCTTCAAGTTTTGCTTCTATTTTGCTCCAAATCATCAAAACTAACCATTGAAACTTGAACTTACTCCATAAAACCTCTCCTATTAGTGTTAGTAAGTTGATTGGTGGAGTGATTTGGAAAGCTAGAAGGACCTATAGCTCTCTCTCTCTTGTTTTAAAGGTAAGTCATGAAGAACCACCCTCCTCCCTTACTTGATGCTTAAATCATGCTTAGTGGTTGTATGAGATGCAAATTCATGGATTATTTCTTGATTTGTGGTTGAAATGATGAAGTTTTATTATTTTTGGAAATTTTTCTGTTTTAATATGACCATGATGGTGTGGCTATATATGATGATTGGAAATGGTATATAATGATTCTAGATGGTGGAAAAAGTGGAAGATTGCAAGTAATTTCTGGTTTGGAAGAAAATTGGAAAAGTTAGGGTTTCATAACCCATGATTCTGCCCGAATTTTAGCTCCTAGATAGAGGCCGAATTGGCCTTGGCTTAAAACATAAAAGTTGTAGGGAATGTTATTTTAGAGGTGTCTACAAAATTTCAGGTCAATCGGAGTAGTGTAGAATGAGAAAAGTCGAAATTACCCTTGCTGTCCTGTTATTACCCGAACCTGAGAACTGCGATTGTAATTGGTTGTTTTGGCTGGAATTGATTCAGAATTGGTTATTATGGTCTTCTAATGAAATGTATCCCTGTTTCTAAGCTTTCATATGGCTTTGGAATTTCTGGATTTGGACTTATATAGGCTGTTTTATGATGTTTACACTAGAATACGGTTTGTGAACCTGTTATGAGATTCTGGTATAGTATGTTACATTTTTGACGTAGTTACACTCAAAATTGGATAGAGTGGCCTTCTTCAACATTGTATCCTCTTAAGTCCTGAATCTACCTGTAAAATCTCAGGTCAAACGGATTAGAGTATCCTGAGTTATGGACAAAACCCCCAGGCCTGTTTTAGACATTAGTTTGTGTACGTTTTGAATTTTAGTTTCTGATCGTGGGGTTTTCCGTGTTGATCATGTACGAACTGGGTGCTGATCCCTTCATAAGAAATGTATATCTTGGTTTTGGCTTCGAAACGGTATAAAGAGCGTCGAAATCCGAGTTCCGTAGCTTCCATTATGACCCAAACAATATCGATCGTCAGAACTGCCTTGTATCTGGACAGTTCTGACGGGTATTTTGGCACTCGATTTTCGTTCTATTCTGAGTGGATTCAGGTCTTGACCAAAACATCAAAGTTTTAGCCTTATGTCTCAGATTTCTAACGCCTCTGGAATTTCTTGATTTCGATTTCAGAGCCGTGAGTTACGGCCTTGCAAACAGGGCCTGTTTGGTAACCCGTAATGAAACAGCTGGCACTATTTCGTACATTTTTGACCTATACCTATTGAGATCTGGGTTTAGAAGTCTAAATTAAAGTTGTAGCTCTTCCTCTTAGCTTCGAAACGGTGTCTCACCCACCTTGATCCGACACTCCTAGCCTAACGTTTGACCAAGACGGTTTGAGATGGCAGATTTGGCCGTCCCGTTTGTCGTTCTGCGCGCGCGCGTGTGCCCCTTTTTGCCGTTTCCGCACTTCCGTGTGCCAATTTTGTCGTTTTACTTGTTTTAAGTACGTTAGTGGCCGTTTGTGATATATTATGACACAATCTTCTATTTCAGACAGTGGTGAGTTAGGCGGAGCCGGTGGGTCCCACTACTAGCGAACACGCGCGAAGCGATTTTGCTTTAGTACTACTTTTGTATTTTGAGTAAGTATTCAGGCCGCTTTTGTGTGTTCGTTGCTTATGTGTTTCGATTTGTATGAAGAGGGTACCTAGGCGAGGGTGTACTTTATCGCACTCGACCTAGACCCTAATTTGCGCACATATCTGTACATGGCTTGTGTATATGGGCAATTTTAGAACTAAAACCCTTGAACTTGTGGCTCGGGGTGATTTTGAATAATTTTGTGAAGTTTGTGAGTTTGGGGCGAGCTCTTGACCTAGATGGACTATTCGAGCCGGTTAGGGCTTGGTCGAAATCAGTCCAACCTGGTTGGAGGTCACCAAGTTTGTGAATCCGGTTCACCGAGTATGTGGACCAAGTTTGTGACCCGAGCTTGTGACTCAAGCTCAAGTTTGTGATTTCGTTCGCCCAGGCAAGTTTGTGAGGTGACTGGCCAGTGAGGGTGATAAGGTGTCGGTGGGTGTACAAGTGAAGTCTACGAACTATTAAATGTGGTCGACGGAGTGTCGGCAGGAGATCACGCATGACATATGATTGGCTTTGGAGCCACCTGTATCCTTATTATGTGATGTTACTTTTCTGCTTTTGCTTTACTCTTACTGTGTAACTGTTGTTACGTGAAATTTACGCTTTCGCCCCTGTTTACTTACTAAGCATATAGCTTACCCCATTCCTTTTATTTTCCTTAGCAGGGGCCGACGCGAGGACTTTTGGCACACACACTAGCATAGTTAGGTTTGATTGTAATAGTTGGACTTATAGTATGTTTGTTTTTGTTTTGGTTTTGGTGGTTTGTATAAGGACCCTCCTTAGGGTCTACATTTTGGTTTTGGTGGTAATTATAAGGATGTAATAGTATGAGCAGGTACTTTTGAGAATGTAATTATAACTCTTTTGGGATTGTATATAGAACTCTTTTGAAGTTTCTGGCTTTTATTGTTTTAAGTTTTGAGTCCTGGCGCGAGCTAGGCAGGCGGCCCGCCGATACCCTTGGGTTCGCCCTTGGGAGAAGTGGGGTTGTCACAGTTGGTATCAGAGCTTAGGCTTCAGATTCCTGTAGTGTATCCTAGGCTTGAAATTTAGGATGTCGGATTGTGGGATTCGATTTGATCTGAAAGTTAAGCAATTGAGGGATAAAACCTAGAGCCTGCTTTGCGTGGTCTCCACGCGGAGTGAGCTTGGGCTGAGTGGTGAATGGGTATGAAGGATTAAGTGCTCGTTCGAGCATAAGCTATGAACCCTGAAGTGTTATAGGTCTTCAATCTTTCTCATGATATCTATGGACTATAGATAGGTATGTCGGGTAGGAAGTTCGATTTGTAGATGGTTTACTCTTGGGACTGGCCAGCTCGAGATGTGAACTGTCTTATTTCGGATTCTTGTGCCCGAATACTCCAGAATTGAGGCGATGCAAGCTACTAGGTACTTGAGACTTGTATTTTGGAAACATGAACAGGCTTTGTCTGACTAGAATGAGCACAAAAGGTCAATGGACATCTAGTTTGGATAGTAAGGGACGTGAGAGATCAGACGGGCTGATATTGGGACGACTTCACCTTTTCCTTTTGGTTCGCCCGTATATTACGACCACCTGACGTTAGTATATGTGTTTGTGTACATGGTTATCTGTCCAACTTGATATGTATTTGTATACTTGCTTGTCCGTCTTTTGATATGGCGTGTTATGTGCGATATGTTATTTGTGTAATTGGTACGTTGGATTTTGTTATTGTAGTCAATTTACTGCATTCATTCATTAAAGTACCTTTTTGAAAAGAAAAGAGAGAGAAGAGAAAACTATATATATATGTATATATGTGGAAGGAGGACATAGCCGCGGACATGGTCATAGCTGTGGAACAAAACGAGGCCGAGAGTCAAGAGAAGAAAGGGAGGAAACAATAGCTGAACAAAACATGGACCGAGAATGCCACTTGTGTCCAAGAATTGATTATGACCCATTGTTTTGCCCGACAGGCTACCATCTGAGTTCCAGCAATTTTGTGAGATGGCACATTGGGTTCAGATGTATAAGGAAATTGCGGTTCTTCGAGACGAAATAGAAGTCCAAAAGAAACTAGTCGCATACTGGGAAGGGCGATGGAAGCACGAGTATTCAGAGAAAATTGAGCTCTTGCACAAGAACTTAGAGCTAAAAAGGAAATACAAAGGGATTTCCGGGGAGGCCTTAGCAATGACACAGAGCACTACTTCTATGGGGGTTCCAGAGAAAACTCAAGGACAGAAATTTCAAGGCCGCAAGTGAAGACCTTCCATGCAAAGAAAAGGAGCGCATCTCTTGAGAATCAAAGGCTAGAACCGAGTAAGTGAGGTAGGTCATCTGCTAAGAAGGGTCGTGGAGCGGGTGGTGTGACAATTTGTGGTTATTGTAGAAAATCCAATCATATTGAAGTGAATTGTTGGAGAAAGGGGAGGAGATGTTTGCGCTGTGGGAGCGCCAAGCATCAAATTGCTAATTGCCCGGGTTTATTGCACGAAAAGAAAGGAACCCAGCAGCCAACCCAGACCGACCCTGGACCGTCAACTAGAGAAGGGACTGGAATGAAGAGCCTCGTTTCTTTTAAGAACGTGGAAGGTACAGGCTTTTGGTTACTTTAGATTTGATAGATTCCGTTCATAGAAATTTCGAGGACGAAATTGTCCTAAGTGGGGGAGATTGTGAGGCCCCAGTCCGTTCGTAAGTTGATATTAGGGTTATTCATGATTTTTGTGAGGCCCCAGTTCGTTCTACGTTGATATATTCATTAATTGGGCGGTAACGTTTGGTTTTGGGAGTATTTCGAAAACCCTAAGTAGGGATTAAGATTTAAACCCTAAGTTCCGGTTAAGATTGAAAACCCGTTTTCCTACATTTTCTTTATTAGAAAATGCCTCAGATAATTTTTATTGAGTAAATAGAGTTTTTAGATGATTTTTCTAGTATTAGTTAGTTTTTGAGAAATTAAGAACGTATATCGGACGTGGGACCCACTAGTGCGAAAAGTTCGGAAAAATTCGGCCAATTAGGTTAAATTCCGGATACTGTGTAAAATTTATCGGGTGTTAAGAGATAAGTAGAGTGTGTGAAGTGAGTGATGTGAGAGAGAAAAGGAAGATAAGAATGCATTAATGAGTGTGACAAGTGTCACAATATGATTGGTTGGACTTTAAGAATTACTATTCACAATTTTGACTTTTTTGACCAAAGGTTAAATATCTCAAAAATCATTCAAAATTCACCATTTTTCTCTCCTTGGTGGCCGGCTCTCTAAGCTCAAAGAAGGGAGGAAATTTTCCATCTCTCAAGCTTCCATAAGCTTCAATCTTCCATAAACAAAAGCTTAGACTAGATTTCACTCCATAAAATCTTATCTTCTAGTGCTAGTAAGGGTTGTGGTGAAGTTTGTTTGAAGGTCTAAGGTGCCCAACATCTTCCTCTCTCTTGGTTCTTGGTAAGTGAAGCTTGAAACACCCTACTACACCTAATGATGCTTATGTTGTGCTTATTAGTGATAAGAGTGCTGAAATTTCTGGTTTTAATCTTGGTTTGAAGTGATTTGGTGAAGTTTTCCATTTTATGATGATTTTTCTGGTTTAATTGGATTATGATGGTGTGGTTGTTTGTGATGATTGGTAATGGACTATAATGGGTCTAGTGGATGTGAAATGTGGATAAATGCAACCAATTTTGGATTTGGTGTGAAAATTGCAAAGCTAGGGTTCTTAAATCCCCAATTCTGTCCGGTTTTGGATCATAGGGTTAGAGGCCGAATTTGACTTTGCTCAAAACATGAAAGTTGTAGGAATTGATGTGATTGAGATGCCTGCAAAATTTCAGGTCATTTAGATTAATGTAGAATGAGTTATGACGAAATTACTGTAGCTGTTCTGCTTTGGACAGAATGCGAAAACTGAGATAGTAATTGGCCATTTTGACTGGTTTGGGTTTGGATTTTGAAGTTGGTGTCTTCTGATGAAATGTAGCAGGATGTCTTAGCTAACATATGCCTTTGGAATTTCGGCATTTGGACTTGTATAGACTAAGTTATAGTAATTACAGTTTTATGTGATTTGCAAACCTGTTTTGGTAATTCTGGATTTGTATTTTGCATATTTGACCTAGTTGTGCTAGGATTTGGACTGAGTGGCCTTCTACATTGTTGTACCCCTGTTCCTTAGCTTCGAAACGGTGGGTCTTACACCCGCATCCGATAACCGTAGTGAATTTGGTGCCATTACCGCATATTGAGGTCAAATACGGTTTGTGATTCTAGTACGTTTTTGGAAAGTTTATGGCTGGAACTTTGGCTTCACATTTGACTGAGTTACAAGCTGTTTGGGCTTCCGACCAAAACACCAAACTTATAGCCCTATATCAGAGCTTTCTAACGCCCTTGGAATTTCATGAATCGGATTTATAAAACCTGAGATATAGCCGAGCAAACAAGGCCTGCCCGTGAAAATGACCAGAAATCTGTTTTGGCCCTGATGACCAATTTCCGTTCCGAATTTGGATTGCCGACCTTCATGAAAGTTGTTCCATTTGGAATGAACTATCTAACTGCTAATTTTCAGCTCTTTTGACCATGTGTAGCATAGAAAACAGTTCGCACTCAAAACTGACCATTTGTGCATTGGCCAGATTTCGTAAGTGATTGTGATTGGTTCATTTGGGACTGAAGCCTCCAGTTTCAGTTCTGGATGTCTTCATAACAGTTGTTGTTCATCCTTTAAGCTTCGATTTGGCATCTCATACGCCTTAATCCGATATTCGTAGCTCAACTTATGGGTGAACTAGAAATGAGTAGCAAATCTGCCGTTTCCGTTTCCGTCCGTCATATTTACGTGCGCGCGTGTCGTTTTGCCGTTTTGCTTGTTTTGGGCATGTTAGTGGCCGTTTGTGATAAAATCTTCTATTTCAGACAGCGGTGAGCTAGGCGGAGCCGGTGGGGCCCACTACTAGCCAACACACAAAGTGAATTCCGCCTTTGTACTACTTTTGGTATTTTGAGTAAGTATTCAGGCCAGTTTGGTGTGTTTTCTTTGCTATGTGTTTGAGATATGTGAAAAGGGCACTTAGGCGAGGGTGTACTTTATCGCACTCGACCTAAACCCTAATTTGAATGTATAATTGTACTTGGCATATGTATATGAACCTTTTGGAACCAAAACCCTTGAGCTTGTGGCTCGGGGCGACTTTCGAATAAAGTTTGTGAAGTTTGCAAAGTTTGTGATTTTGAATAATTTTGTGAAGTTTGTGAGTTTGGGGCGAACTCTTGACCTGGTTGGACTATTCGAGCCGGTTAGGGCTTGGTCGAAGGCAGTCCAACTTAGTCTGAGGTCACCAAGTTTGTAGGTTCATGTTATGAACCAATTTTGTAAATCCGGTTCACCGAGAAGGTGACCAAGTTTGTGACCCGAGCTTGTGACTCAAGCTCAAGTTTGTGATTTCGTTCGCCCGGGCAAGTTTGTGAGGTGACTGGCCAGTGAGGGTGATAAGGTGTCGGTGGGTGTACAAGTGAAGTTCTACGGACTATTATTTGCGGTCGACGGAGTGTCGGCAGGAGATCACGCATGGCACATGAGTTGGCTTTGGAGCCACCTGTATCCTTATTATGTGATGTTACTTTTCTGCTTTTGCTTTACTCTTATTGTGTAACTGTTACGTGAAATTTATGCTTTCGCCCCTGTTTACTTACTAAGCATATAGCTTACCCCATTCCTTTTGTTTTCCTTAGCAGGGGCCGACGCGGGGACTTTTGGCTCGTATACTAGTATAGTAAGATTGGCTTGTAATAGTTGAACAGTTAGGATGTTTGTTTTTGTTTTGGTGGTTTGACTCGATACTTTTGGAGAATGTAATTATAACTCTTTTTGGGATTTGTATATAGTATGTAAGGTACTCTTTTGGATTTTCTGGTTTTTATCGCTTTAAGGTTTGAGTCCTGGCGCGAGCTAGGCAGGCGGCCCGCCGATACCCTTGGGTTCGCCCTTGGGAGAAGTGGGGTCGTCACCGTTGGTATCAGAGCTTAGGCTTCAGATCTCTGTAGTGTATCCTAGGCTGAAAGTTTAGGATGCCGGACTGTGGGATTTGATTTTATTTGAAAGTTAAGCAATTGAGGGATAAAACCTATAGCTGCTTCGCGTGGTCTCTGCGCGGGGTGAGCCTGAATGAAGTGGTGAATAAGTATGAAGGACTAGATGCTCGATCAAGCATAAGTTATGGATCATAAATGTTATAGGCCTTAAATCTTTCTCATGGTATCTGAGGACCATAGGTAGGTTCGTCAGGTAGGAATTTCGATTGTAGATAGTTTACTCTTGGGACTGCAGCTTGAGATGTGAATTATCTTATTTCGGATTCTTGTGCCTGAGTACTCCAGAGTTGAGGCGCTGCTAAGTACTTGAGATTTGCATTTTGGGGAACATGAACAAGCTTTGTCTGGCTAGAGTGAGTACAAGAGATCAACGGGCACTTTGGGAAGTGGAGTAAGAAACCGGACGAGGGTGGTTTTCACTGAGTGTGGGACGACAAGTCGCGTTTCTTTCATTTGCCCTTGTATTGTCCCTACATGTCATTTACTTGTGGTATGTTAATACCTGCATCTATAGTACTTGCTGCACTTGACTTTGTCTAACTTGAAATGTCTCTTGGTGTATATGGTGCATTATATTGCGTACATTTTGGCGTGACTTGTATATATATGTACACCTTTTGATCTTTTGATTATTTCGAGTTTTTCAACCCTTAGCTCGTTGATTGCAATTTCGAGGACGAAATTGTCCTAAGTGGGGGAGATTGTGAGGCCCCAGTTCGTTCTACGTTGATATATTCATTAATTGGGCGGTAACGTTTGGTTTTGGGAGTATTTCGAAAACCCTAAGTAGGGATTAAGATTTAAACCCTAAGTTCCGGTTAAGATTGAAAACCCGTTTTCCTACATTTTCTTTATTAGAAAATGCCTCAGATAATTTTTATTGAGTAAATAGAGTTTTTAGATGATTTTTCTAGTATTAGTTAGTTTTTGAGAAATTAAGAACGTATATCGGACGTGGGACCCACTAGTGCGAAAAGTTCAGAAAAATTCGGCCAATTAGGTTAAATTCCGGATACTGTGTAAAATTTATCGGGTGTTAAGAGATAAGTAGAGTGTGTGAAGTGAGTGATGTGAGAGAGAAAAGGAAGATAAGAATGCATTAATGAGTGTGACAAGTGTCACAATATGATTGGTTGGACTTTAAGAATTACTATTCACAATTTTGACTTTTTTGACCAAAGGTTAAATATCTCAAAAATCATTCAAAATTCACCATTTTTCTCTCCTTGGTGGCCGGCTCTCTAAGCTCAAAGAAGGGAGGAAATTTTCCATCTCTCAAGCTTCCATAAGCTTCAATCTTCCATAAACAAAAGCTTAGACTAGATTTCACTCCATAAAATCTTATCTTCTAGTGCTAGTAAGGGTTGTGGTGAAGTTTGTTTGAAGGTCTAAGGTGCCCAACATCTTCCTCTCTCTTGGTTCTTGGTAAGTGAAGCTTGAAACACCCTACTACACCTAATGATGCTTATGTTGTGCTTATTAGTGATAAGAGTGCTGAAATTTCTGGTTTTAATCTTGGTTTGAAGTGATTTGGTGAAGTTTTCCATTTTATGATGATTTTTCTGGTTTAATTGGATTATGATGGTGTGGTTGTTTGTGATGATTGGTAATGGACTATAATGGCTCTAGTGGATGTGAAATGTGGATAAATGCAACCAATTTTGGATTTGGTGTGAAAATTGCAAAGCTAGGGTTCTTAAATCCCCAATTCTGTCCGGTTTTGGATCATAGGGTTAGAGGCCGAATTTGACTTTGCTCAAAACATGAAAGTTGTAGGAATTGATGTGATTGAGATGCCTGCAAAATTTCAGCTCATTTAGATTAATGTAGAATGAGTTATGACGAAATTACTGTAGCTGTTCTGCTTTGGACAGAATGCGAAAACTGAGATAGTAATTGGCCATTTTGACTGGTTTGGGTTTGGATTTTGAAGTTGGTGTCTTCTGATGAAATGTAGCAGGATGTCTTAGCTAACATATGCCTTTGGAATTTCGGCATTTGGACTTGTATAGACTAAGTTATAGTAATTACAGTTTTATGTGATTTGCAAACCTGTTTTGGTAATTCTGGATTTGTATTTTGCATATTTGACCTAGTTGTGCTAGGATTTGGACTGAGTGGCCTTCTACATTGTTGTACCCCTGTTCCTTAGCTTCGAAACGGTGGGTCTTACACCCGCATCCGATAACCGTAGTGAATTTGGTGCCATTACCGCATATTGAGGTCAAATACGGTTTGTGATTCTAGTACGTTTTTGGAAAGTTTATGGCTGGAACTTTGGCTTCACATTTGACTGAGTTACAAGCTGTTTGGGCTTCCGACCAAAACACCAAACTTATAGCCCTATATCAGAGCTTTCTAACGCCCTTGGAATTTCATGAATCGGATTTATAAAACCTGAGATATAGCCGAGCAAACAAGGCCTGCCCGTGAAAATGACCAGAAATCTGTTTTGGCCCTGATGACCAATTTCCGTTCCGAATTTGGATTGCCGACCTTCATGAAAGTTGTTCCATTTGGAATGAACTATCTAACTGCTAATTTTCAGCTCTTTTGACCATGTGTAGCATAGAAAACAGTTCGCACTCAAAACTGACCATTTGTGCATTGGCCAGATTTCGTAAGTGATTGTGATTGGTTCATTTGGGACTGAAGCCTCCAGTTTCAGTTCTGGATGTCTTCATAACAGTTGTTGTTCATCCTTTAAGCTTCGATTTGGCATCTCATACGCCTTAATCCGATATTCGTAGCTCAACTTATGGGTGAACTAGAAATGAGTAGCAAATCTGCCGTTTCCGTTTCCGTCCGTCATATTTACGTGCGCGCGTGTCGTTTTGCCGTTTTGCTTGTTTTGGGCATGTTAGTGGCCGTTTGTGATAAAATCTTCTATTTCAGACAGCGGTGAGCTAGGCGGAGCCGGTGGGGCCCACTACTAGCCAACACACAAAGTGAATTCCGCCTTTGTACTACTTTTGGTATTTTGAGTAAGTATTCAGGCCAGTTTGGTGTGTTTTCTTTGCTATGTGTTTGAGATATGTGAAAAGGGCACTTAGGCGAGGGTGTACTTTATCGCACTCGACCTAAACCCTAATTTGAATGTATAATTGTACTTGGCATATGTATATGAACCTTTTGGAACCAAAACCCTTGAGCTTGTGGCTCGGGGCGACTTTCGAATAAAGTTTGTGAAGTTTGCAAAGTTTGTGATTTTGAATAATTTTGTGAAGTTTGTGAGTTTGGGGCGAACTCTTGACCTGGTTGGACTATTCGAGCCGGTTAGGGCTTGGTCGAAGGCAGTCCAACTTAGTCTGAGGTCACCAAGTTTGTAGGTTCATGTTATGAACCAATTTTGTAAATCCGGTTCACCGAGAAGGTGACCAAGTTTGTGACCCGAGCTTGTGACTCAAGCTCAAGTTTGTGATTTCGTTCGCCCGGGCAAGTTTGTGAGGTGACTGGCCAGTGAGGGTGATAAGGTGTCGGTGGGTGTACAAGTGAAGTTCTACGGACTATTATTTGCGGTCGACGGAGTGTCGGCAGGAGATCACGCATGGCACATGAGTTGGCTTTGGAGCCACCTGTATCCTTATTATGTGATGTTACTTTTCTGCTTTTGCTTTACTCTTATTGTGTAACTGTTACGTGAAATTTATGCTTTCGCCCCTGTTTACTTACTAAGCATATAGCTTACCCCATTCCTTTTGTTTTCCTTAGCAGGGGCCGACGCGGGGACTTTTGGCTCGTATACTAGTATAGTAAGATTGGCTTGTAATAGTTGAACAGTTAGGATGTTTGTTTTTGTTTTGGTGGTTTGACTCGATACTTTTGGAGAATGTAATTATAACTCTTTTTGGGATTTGTATATAGTATGTAAGGTACTCTTTTGGATTTTCAGGTTTTTATCGCTTTAAGGTTTGAGTCCTGGCGCGAGCTAGGCAGGCGGCCCGCCGATACCCTTGGGTTCGCCCTTGGGAGAAGTGGGGTCGTCACCGTTGGTATCAGAGCTTAGGCTTCAGATCTCTGTAGTGTATCCTAGGCTGAAAGTTTAGGATGCCGGACTGTGGGATTTGATTTTATTTGAAAGTTAAGCAATTGAGGGATAAAACCTATAGCTGCTTCGCGTGGTCTCTGCGCGGGGTGAGCCTGAATGAAGTGGTGAATAAGTATGAAGGACTAGATGCTCGATCAAGCATAAGTTATGGATCATAAATGTTATAGGCCTTAAATCTTTCTCATGGTATCTGAGGACCATAGGTAGGTTCGTCAGGTAGGAATTTCGATTGTAGATAGTTTACTCTTGGGACTGCAGCTTGAGATGTGAATTATCTTTTTTCGGATTCTTGTGCCTGAGTACTCCAGAGTTGAGGCGCTGCTAAGTACTTGAGATTTGCATTTTGGGGAACATGAACAAGCTTTGTCTGGCTAGAGTGAGTACAAGAGATCAACGGGCACTTTGGGAAGTGGAGTAAGAAACCGGACGAGGGTGGTTTTCACTGAGTGTGGGACGACAAGTCGCGTTTCTTTCATTTGCCCTTGTATTGTCCCTACATGTCATTTACTTGTGGTATGTTAATACCTGCATCTATAGTACTTGCTGCACTTGACTTTGTCTAACTTGAAATGTCTCTTGGTGTATATGGTGCATTATATTGCGTACATTTTGGCGTGACTTGTATATATATGTACACCTTTTGATCTTTTGATTATTTCGAGTTTTTCAACCCTTAGCTCGTTGATTGCAATTTCGAGGACGAAATTGTCCTAAGTGGGGGAGATTGTGAGGCCCCAGTTCGTTCTACGTTGATATATTCATTAATTGGGCGGTAACGTTTGGTTTTGGGAGTATTTCGAAAACCCTAAGTAGGGATTAAGATTTAAACCCTAAGTTCCGGTTAAGATTGAAAACCCGTTTTCCTACATTTTCTTTATTAGAAAATGCCTCAGATAATTTTTATTGAGTAAATAGAGTTTTTAGATGATTTTTCTAGTATTAGTTAGTTTTTGAGAAATTAAGAACGTATATCGGACGTGGGACCCACTAGTGCGAAAAGTTCAGAAAAATTCGGCCAATTAGGTTAAATTCCGGATACTGTGTAAAATTTATCGGGTGTTAAGAGATAAGTAGAGTGTGTGAAGTGAGTGATGTGAGAGAGAAAAGGAAGATAAGAATGCATTAATGAGTGTGACAAGTGTCACAATATGATTGGTTGGACTTTAAGAATTACTATTCACAATTTTGACTTTTTTGACCAAAGGTTAAATATCTCAAAAATCATTCAAAATTCACCATTTTTCTCTCCTTGGTGGCCGGCTCTCTAAGCTCAAAGAAGGGAGGAAATTTTCCATCTCTCAAGCTTCCATAAGCTTCAATCTTCCATAAACAAAAGCTTAGACTAGATTTCACTCCATAAAATCTTATCTTCTAGTGCTAGTAAGGGTTGTGGTGAAGTTTGTTTGAAGGTCTAAGGTGCCCAACATCTTCCTCTCTCTTGGTTCTTGGTAAGTGAAGCTTGAAACACCCTACTACACCTAATGATGCTTATGTTGTGCTTATTAGTGATAAGAGTGCTGAAATTTCTGGTTTTAATCTTGGTTTGAAGTGATTTGGTGAAGTTTTCCATTTTATGATGATTTTTCTGGTTTAATTGGATTATGATGGTGTGGTTGTTTGTGATGATTGGTAATGGACTATAATGGCTCTAGTGGATGTGAAATGTGGATAAATGCAACCAATTTTGGATTTGGTGTGAAAATTGCAAAGCTAGGGTTCTTAAATCCCCAATTCTGTCCGGTTTTGGATCATAGGGTTAGAGGCCGAATTTGACTTTGCTCAAAACATGAAAGTTGTAGGAATTGATGTGATTGAGATGCCTGCAAAATTTCAGCTCATTTAGATTAATGTAGAATGAGTTATGACGAAATTACTGTAGCTGTTCTGCTTTGGACAGAATGCGAAAACTGAGATAGTAATTGGCCATTTTGACTGGTTTGGGTTTGGATTTTGAAGTTGGTGTCTTCTGATGAAATGTAGCAGGATGTCTTAGCTAACATATGCCTTTGGAATTTCGGCATTTGGACTTGTATAGACTAAGTTATAGTAATTACAGTTTTATGTGATTTGCAAACCTGTTTTGGTAATTCTGGATTTGTATTTTGCATATTTGACCTAGTTGTGCTAGGATTTGGACTGAGTGGCCTTCTACATTGTTGTACCCCTGTTCCTTAGCTTCGAAACGGTGGGTCTTACACCCGCATCCGATAACCGTAGTGAATTTGGTGCCATTACCGCATATTGAGGTCAAATACGGTTTGTGATTCTAGTACGTTTTTGGAAAGTTTATGGCTGGAACTTTGGCTTCACATTTGACTGAGTTACAAGCTGTTTGGGCTTCCGACCAAAACACCAAACTTATAGCCCTATATCAGAGCTTTCTAACGCCCTTGGAATTTCATGAATCGGATTTATAAAACCTGAGATATAGCCGAGCAAACAAGGCCTGCCCGTGAAAATGACCAGAAATCTGTTTTGGCCCTGATGACCAATTTCCGTTCCGAATTTGGATTGCCGACCTTCATGAAAGTTGTTCCATTTGGAATGAACTATCTAACTGCTAATTTTCAGCTCTTTTGACCATGTGTAGCATAGAAAACAGTTCGCACTCAAAACTGACCATTTGTGCATTGGCCAGATTTCGTAAGTGATTGTGATTGGTTCATTTGGGACTGAAGCCTCCAGTTTCAGTTCTGGATGTCTTCATAACAGTTGTTGTTCATCCTTTAAGCTTCGATTTGGCATCTCATACGCCTTAATCCGATATTCGTAGCTCAACTTATGGGTGAACTAGAAATGAGTAGCAAATCTGCCGTTTCCGTTTCCGTCCGTCATATTTACGTGCGCGCGTGTCGTTTTGCCGTTTTGCTTGTTTTGGGCATGTTAGTGGCCGTTTGTGATAAAATCTTCTATTTCAGACAGCGGTGAGCTAGGCGGAGCCGGTGGGGCCCACTACTAGCCAACACACAAAGTGAATTCCGCCTTTGTACTACTTTTGGTATTTTGAGTAAGTATTCAGGCCAGTTTGGTGTGTTTTCTTTGCTATGTGTTTGAGATATGTGAAAAGGGCACTTAGGCGAGGGTGTACTTTATCGCACTCGACCTAAACCCTAATTTGAATGTATAATTGTACTTGGCATATGTATATGAACCTTTTGGAACCAAAACCCTTGAGCTTGTGGCTCGGGGCGACTTTCGAATAAAGTTTGTGAAGTTTGCAAAGTTTGTGATTTTGAATAATTTTGTGAAGTTTGTGAGTTTGGGGCGAACTCTTGACCTGGTTGGACTATTCGAGCCGGTTAGGGCTTGGTCGAAGGCAGTCCAACTTAGTCTGAGGTCACCAAGTTTGTAGGTTCATGTTATGAACCAATTTTGTAAATCCGGTTCACCGAGAAGGTGACCAAGTTTGTGACCCGAGCTTGTGACTCAAGCTCAAGTTTGTGATTTCGTTCGCCCGGGCAAGTTTGTGAGGTGACTGGCCAGTGAGGGTGATAAGGTGTCGGTGGGTGTACAAGTGAAGTTCTACGGACTATTATTTGCGGTCGACGGAGTGTCGGCAGGAGATCACGCATGGCACATGAGTTGGCTTTGGAGCCACCTGTATCCTTATTATGTGATGTTACTTTTCTGCTTTTGCTTTACTCTTATTGTGTAACTGTTACGTGAAATTTATGCTTTCGCCCCTGTTTACTTACTAAGCATATAGCTTACCCCATTCCTTTTGTTTTCCTTAGCAGGGGCCGACGCGGGGACTTTTGGCTCGTATACTAGTATAGTAAGATTGGCTTGTAATAGTTGAACAGTTAGGATGTTTGTTTTTGTTTTGGTGGTTTGACTCGATACTTTTGGAGAATGTAATTATAACTCTTTTTGGGATTTGTATATAGTATGTAAGGTACTCTTTTGGATTTTCAGGTTTTTATCGCTTTAAGGTTTGAGTCCTGGCGCGAGCTAGGCAGGCGGCCCGCCGATACCCTTGGGTTCGCCCTTGGGAGAAGTGGGGTCGTCACAATTTTGTACGGGTAAATCAAGGTTTTAGGGCTAAGGAGAAACCCTAAGCTCGGCTAAGATTGAAAACCCTAACTTGCTTATGATAAAACCCTAGTTTATGTATTATTCGTAAGCTCGAGCTATAGTTTATATGCGGTATTCTAGTGTGTGTTTTGGCACAAGTAAAAATAGGATTCGTTATAGTTTACAGAGGTTTAACAAGTTTGAAAATGGTTGGCAAACTCTGGATTAGCAAACCTCTAGTGTTACAATATTAGAAAGCTTAAGTGGAGTTTTATTTATCGCCCGCCTTTTTCCACATTTTCTTTATTAGAAAAATTCCCCAGATAATTTTTATGAGTAAATATAGTTTTTAGATGATTTTTCTAGTATCGGTTAGTTTTTGAGAAATTAAGAACGTATATCGGACGTGGGACCCACTAGTGCGGAAAGTTCGGAAAAATTCGGCCGATTAGGTTAAGTTTCGGATACTGGGTTTAATTTACCGGGTGTCATGAGATATTTAGAGGTATTAAGTGATAGGTGGAAGAGAGAGAAAAAAAAGGTTAGGCAAGTCATTAAATGAGGTGACAAGTGTCACCATAGTATTGTTTCTTACATAAGACCACTATTCAACCTTTTACCAATTACTAAATAAAACAAAAAATTTACCAAATATCTTCCATTTTTCTTCAAGCTTGGCCTGCTCTCTCTCTCAAAAAAGAAAGGAAGAAACTCTTCAAGTTTTGCTTCTATTTTGCTCCAAATCATCAAAACTAACCATTGAAACTTGAACTTACTCCATAAAACCTCTCCTATTAGTGTTAGTAAGTTGATTGGTGGAGTGATTTGGAAAGCTAGAAGGACCTATAGCTCTCTCTCTCTTGTTTTAAAGGTAAGTCATGAAGAACCACCCTCCTCCCTTACTTGATGCTTAAATCATGCTTAGTGGTTGTATGAGATGCAAATTCATGGATTATTTCTTGATTTGTGGTTGAAATGATGAAGTTTTATTATTTTTGGAAATTTTTCTGTTTTAATATGACCATGATGGTGTGGCTATATATGATGATTGGAAATGGTATATAATGATTCTAGAGGGTGGAAAAAGTGGAAGATTGCAAGTAATTTCTGGTTTGGAAGAAAATTGGAAAAGTTAGGGTTTCATAACCCATGATTCTGCCCGAATTTTAGCTCCTAGATAGAGGCCGAATTGGCCTTGGCTTAAAACATAAAAGTTGTAGGGAATGTTATTTTAGAGGTGCCTACCAAATTTCAGGTCAATCGGAGTAGTGTAGAATGAGAAAAGTCGAAATTACCCTTGCTGTCCTGTTATTACCCGAACCTGAGAACTGCGATTGTAATTGGTTGTTTTGGCTGGAATTGATTCAAAATTGGTTGTTATGGTCTTCTAATGAAATGTATCCCTGTTTCTAAGCTTTCATATGGCTTTGGAATTTCTGGATTTGGACTTATATAGGCTGTTTTATGATGTTTGCACTAGAATACGGTTTGTGAACCTTTTATGAGATTCTGGTATAGTATGTTACCTTTTTGACGTAGTTACACTCAAAATTGGATAGAGTGGCCTTCTTGAACATTGTAGCCTCTTACGTCCTGAATCTACCTGTAAAATCTCAGGTCAAACGGATTAGAGTATCCTGAGTTATGGACAAAACCCCCAGGCCTGTTTTAGACATTAGTTTGTGTACGTTTTGAATTTTAGTTTCTGATCGTGGGGTTTTCCGTGTTGATCATGTACGAACTGGGTGCTGATCCCTTCATAAGAAATGTATATCTTGGTTTTGGCTTCGAAACGGTATAAAGTGTGTCGAAATCCGAGTTCCGTAGCTTCCATTATGACCCAAACAATATCGATCGTCAGAACTGCCTTGTATCTGGACAGTTCTGACGGGTATTTTGGCACTCGATTTTCGTTCTATTCTGAGTGGATTCAGGTCTTGACCAAAACATCAAAGTTTTAGCCTTATGTCTCAGATTTCTAACGCCTCTGGAATTTCTTGATTTCGATTTCAGAGCCGTGAGTTACGGCCTTGCAAACAGGGCCTGTTTGGTAACCCGTAATGAAACAGCTGGCACTATTTCGTACATTTTTGACCTATACGTATTGAGATCTGGGTTGAGATGTCTAAATTAAAGTTGTAGCTCTTCCTCTTAGCTTCGAAACGGTGTCTCACCCACCTTGATCCGACACTCCTAGCCTAACGTTTGACCAAGACGGTTTGAGATGGCAGATTTGGCCGTCCCGTTTGTCGTTCCGCGCGCGCGCGTGTGCCCCTTTTTGCCGTTTCCGCACTTGCGTGTGCCAATTTTGTCGTTTTGCTTGTTTTAAGTACGTTAGTGGCCGTTTGTGATATATTATGACACAATCTTCTATTTCAGACAGTGGTGAGCTAGGCGGAGCCGGTGGGGCCCACTACTAGCGAACACGCGCGAAGCGATTTTGCTTTAGTACTACTTTTGTATTTTGAGTAAGTATTCAGGCCGCTTTTGTGTGTTCGTTGCTTATGTGTTTCGATTTGTATGAAGAGGGTACCTAGGCGAGGGTATACTTTATCGCACTCGACCTAGACCCTAATTTGCGCACATATCTGTACATGGCTTGTGTATATGGGCAATTTTAGAACTAAAACCCTTGAGCTTGTGGCTCGGGGTGATTTTGAATAATTTTGTGAAGTTTGTGAGTTTGGGGCGAGCTCTTGACCTAGATGGACTATTCGAGCCGGTTAGGGCTTGGTCGAAATCAGTCCAACCTGGTTGGAGGTCACCAAGTTTGTGAATCCGGTTCACCGAGTATGTGGACCAAGTTTGTGACCCGAGCTTGTGACTCAAGCTCAAGTTTGTGATTTCGTTCGCCCGGGCAAGTTTGTGAGGTGACTGGCCAGTGAGGGTGATAAGGTGTCGGTGGGTGTACAAGTGAAGTCTACGGACCATTAAATGTGGTCGACGGAGTGTCGGCAGGAGATCACGCATGGCATATGATTGGCTTTGGAGCCACCTGTATCCTTATTATGTGATGTTACTTTTCTGCTTTTGCTTTACTCTTACTGTGTAACTGTTGTTACATGAAATTTACGCTTTCGCCCCTATTTACTTACTAAGCATATAGCTTACCCCATTCCTTTTGTTTTCCTTAGCAGGGGCCGACGCGGGGACTTTTGGCACACACACTAGCATAGTTAGGTTTGATTGTAATAGTTGGACTTATAGTATGTTTGTTTTTGTTTTGGTTTGGTGGTTTGTATAAGGACCCTCCTTAGGGTCTACATTTTGGTTTTGGTGGTAATTATAAGGATGTAGTAGTGTGAGCATGTACTTTTGAGAATGTAATTATAACTCTTTTGGGATTGTATATAGAACTCTTTTGAAGTTTCTGGCTTTTATTGTTTTAAGTTTTGAGTCCTGGCGCGAGCTAGGCAGGCGGCCCGCCGATACCCTTGGGTTCGCCCTTGGGAGAAGTGGGGTTGTCACAGTTGGTATCAGAGCTTAGGCTTCAGATTCCTGTAGTGTATCCTAGGCTTGAAATTTAGGATGTCGGACTGTGGGATTCGATTTGATCTGAAAGTTAAGCAATTGAGGGATAAAACCTAGAGCCTGCTTTGCGTGGTCTCCACGCGGAGTGAGCTTGGGCTGAGTGGTGAATGGGTATGAAGGATTAAGTGCTCGTTCGAGCATAAGCTATGAACCCTGAAGTGTTATAGGTCTTCAATCTTTCTCATGATATCTATGGACTATAGATAGGTATGTCGGGTAGGAAGTTCGATTTGTAGATGGTTTACTCTTGGGACTGGCCAGCTCGAGATGTGAACTGTCTTATTTCGGATTCTTGTGCCCGAATACTCCAGAATTGAGGCGATGCAAGCTACTAGGTACTTGAGACTTGTATTTTGGAAACATAAACAGGCTTTGTCTGACTAGAATGAGCACAAAAGGTCAATGGACATCTAGTTTGGATAGTAAGGGACGTGAGAGATCAGACGGGCTGATATTGGGACGACTTCACCTTTTCCTTTTGGTTCGCCCGTATATTACGACCACCTGACGTTAGTATATGTGTTTGTGTACATGGTTATCTGTCCAACTTGATATGTATTTGTATACTTGCTTGTCCGTCTTTTGATATGGCGTGTTATGTGCGATATGTTATTTGTGTAATTGGTACGTTGGATTTTGTTATTGTAGTCAATTTACTGCATTCATTCATTAAAGTACCTTTTTGAAAAGAAAAGAGAGAGAAGAGAAAACTATATATATATGTATATATGTGGAAGGAGGACATAGTCGCGGACATGGTCATAGCTGTGGAACAAAACGAGGCCGAGAGTCAAGAGAAGAAAGGGAGGAAACAATAGCTGAACAAAACATGGACCGAGAATGCCACTTGTGTCCAAGAATTGATTTTGACCCATTGTTTTGCCCGACAGGCTACCATCTGAGTTCCAGCAATTTTGTGAGATGGCACATTGGGTTCAGATGTATAAGGAAATTGCGGTTCTTCGAGACGAAATAGAAGTCCAAAAGAAACTAGTCGCATACTGGGAAGGGCGATGGAAGCACGAGTATTCAGAGAAAATTGAGCTCTTGCACAAGAACTTAGAGCTAAAAAGGAAATACAAAGGGATTTCCGGGGAGGCCTTAGCAATGACACAGAGCACTACTTCTATGGGGGTTCCAGAGAAAACTCAAGGACAGAAATTTCAAGGCCGCAAGTGAAGACCTTCCATGCAAAGAAAAGGAGCGCATCTCTTGAGAATCAAAGGCTAGAACCGAGTAAGCGAGGTAGGTCATCTGCTAAGAAGGGTCGTGGAGCGGGTGGTGTGACAATTTGTGGTTATTGTAGAAAATCCAATCATATTGAAGTGAATTGTTGGAGAAAGGGGAGGAGATGTTTGCGCTGTGGGAGCGCCAAGCATCAAATTGCTAATTGCCCGGGTTTATTGCACGAAAAGAAAGGAACCCAGCAGCCAACCCAGACCGACCCTGGACCGTCAACTAGAGAAGGGACTGGAATGAAGAGCCTCGTTTCTTTTAAGAACGTGGAAGGTACAGGCTTTTGGTTACTTTAGATTTGATAGATTCCGTTCATAGAAATTTCGAGGACGAAATTGTCCTAAGTGGGGGAGATTGTGAGGCCCCAGTCCGTTCGTAAGTTGATATTAGGGTTATTCATTATTTTGTACGGGTAAATCAAGGTTTTAGGGCTAAGGAGAAACCCTAAGCTCGGCTAAGATTGAAAACCCTAACTTGCTTATGATAAAACCCTAGTTTATGTATTATTCGTAAGCTCGAGCTATAGTTTATATGCGGTATTCTAGTGTGTGTTTTGGCACAAGTACAAATAGGATTCGTTATAGTTTACAGAGGTTTAACAAGTTTGAAAATGGTTGGCAAACTCTGGATTAGCAAACCTCTAGTGTTACAATATTAGAAAGCTTAAGTGGAGTTTTATTTATCGCCCGCCTTTTTCCGCATTTTCTTTATTAGAAAAATTCCCCAGATAATTTTTATGAGTAAATATAGTTTTTAGATGATTTTTTTAGTATCGGTTAGTTTTTGAGAAATTAAGAACGTATATCGGACGTGGGACCCACTAGTGCGGAAAGTTCGGTAAAATTCGGCCGATTAGGTTAAGTTTCGGATAATGGGTTTAATTTACCGGGTGTCATGAGATATTTAGAGGTATTAAGTGATAGGTGGAAGAGAGAGAAAAAAAAGGTTAGGCAAGTCATTAAATGAGGTGACAAGTGTCACCATAGTATTGTTTCTTACATAAGACCACTATTCAACCTTTTACCAATTACTAAATAAAACAAAAAATTTACCAAATATCTTCCATTTTTCTTCAAGCTTGGCCTGCTCTCTCTCTCAAAAAAGAAAGGAAGAAACTCTTCAAGTTTTGCTTCTATTTTGCTCCAAATCATCAAAACTAACCATTGAAACTTGAACTTACTCCATAAAACCTCTCCTATTAGTGTTAGTAAGTTGATTGGTGGAGTGATTTGGAAAGCTAGAAGGACCTATAGCTCTCTCTCTCTTGTTTTAAAGGTAAGTCATGAAGAACCACCCTCCTCCCTTACTTGATGCTTAAATCATGCTTAGTGGTTGTATGAGATGCAAATTCATGGATTATTTCTTGATTTGTGGTTGAAATGATGAAATTTTATTATTTTTGGAAATTTTTCTGTTTTAATATGACCATGATGGTGTGGCTATATATGATGATTGGAAATGGTATATAATGATTCTAGAGGGTGGAAAAAGTGGAAGATTGCAAGTAATTTCTGGTTTGGAAGAAAATTGGAAAAGTTAGGGTTTCATAACCCATGATTCTGCCCGAATTTTAGCTCCTAGATAGAGGCCGAATTGGCCTTGTCTTAAAACATAAAAGTTGTAGGGAATGTTATTTTAGAGGTGCCTACAAAATTTCAGGTCAATCGGAGTAGTGTAGAATGAGAAAAGTTGAAATTACCCTTGCTGTCCTGTTATTACCCGAACCTGAGAACTGCGATTGTAATTGGTTGTTTTGGCTGGAATTGATTCAGAATTGGTTGTTATGGTCTTCTAATGAAATGTATCCCTGTTTCTAAGCTTTCATATGGCTTTGGAATTTCTGGATTTGGACTTATATAGGCTGTTTTATGATGTTTGCACTAGAATACGGTTTGTGAACCTGTTATGAGATTCTGGTATAGTATGTTACATTTTTGACGTAGTTACACTCAAAATTGGATAGAGTCGCCTTCTTGAACATTGTAGCCTCTTAAGTCCTGAATCTACCTGTAAAATCTCAGGTCAAACGGATTAGAGTATCCTGAGTTATGGACAAAACCCCAGGCCTGTTTTAGACATTAGTTTGTGTACGTTTTGAATTTTAGTTTCTGATCGTGGGGTTTTCCGTGTTGATCATGTACGAACTGGGTGCTGATCCCTTCATAAGAAATGTATATCTTGGTTTTGGCTTCGAAACGGTATAAAGTACGTCGAAATCCGAGTTCCGTAGCTTCCATTATGACCCAAACAATATCGATTGTCAGAACTGCCTTGTATCTGGACAGTTCTGACGGGTATTTTGGCACTTGATTTTCGTTCTATTCTGAGTGAATTCAGGTCTTGACCAAAACATCAAAGTTTTAGCCTTATGTCTCAGATTTCTAACGCCTCTGGAATTTCTTGATTTCGATTTCAGAGCCGTGAGTTACGGCCTTGTAAACAGGGCCTGTTTGGTAACCCGTAATGAAACAGCTGGTACTATTTCGTACATTTTTGACCTATACCTATTGAGATCTGGGTTGAGATGTCTAAATTAAAGTTGTAGCTCTTCCTCTTAGCTTCGAAATGGTGTCTCACCCACCTTGATCCGACACTCCTAGCCTAACGTTTGACCAAGACGGTTTGAGATGGCAGATTTGGCCGTCCCGTTTGTCGTTTCGCGCGCGCGCGTGTGCCCCTTTTTGCCGTTTCCGCACTTGCGTGTGCCAATTTTGTCGTTTTACTTGTTTTAAGTACGTTAGTGGCCGTTTGTGATATATTATGATACAATCTTCTATTTCAGACAGTGGTGAGCTAGGCGGAGCCGGTGGGGCCCACTACTAGCGAACACGCGCGAAGCGATTTTGCTTTAGTACTACTTTTGTATTTTGAGTAAGTATTCAGGCCGCTTTTGTGTGTTCATTGCTTATGTGTTTCGATTTGTATGAAGAGGGTACCTAGGCGAGGGTGTACTTTATCGCACTCGACCTAGACCCTAATTTGCGCACATATCTGTACATGGCTTGTGTATATGGGCAATTTTAGAACTAAAACCCTTGAGCTTGTGGCTCGGGGTGATTTTGAATAATTTTGTGAAGTTTGTGAGTTTGGGGCGAGCTCTTGACCTAGATGGACTATTCGAGCCGGTTAGGGCTTGGTCGAAATCAGTCCAACCTGGTTGGAGGTCACCAAGTTTGTGAATCCGGTTCACCGAGTATGTGGACCAAGTTTGTGACCCGAGCTTGTGACTCAAGCTCAAGTTTGTGATTTCGTTCGCCCGGGCAAGTTTGTGAGGTGACTGGCCAGTGAGGGTGATAAGGTGTCGGTGGGTGTATAAGTGAAGTCTACGGACCATTAAATGTGGTTGACGGAGTGTCGGCAGGAGATCACGCATGGCATATGATTGGCTTTGGAGCCACCTGTATCCTTATTATGTGATGTTACTTTTTTGCTTTTGCTTTACTCTTACTGTGTAACTGTTGTTACGTGAAATTTACGCTTTCGCCCCTGTTTACTTACTAAGCATATAGCTTACCCCATTCCTTTTGTTTTCCTTAGCAGGGGCCGACGCGGGGACTTTTGGCACACACACTAGCATAGTTAGGTTTGATTGTAATAGTTGGACTTATTGTATGTTTGTTTTTGTTTTGGTTTTGGTGGTTTGTATAAGGACCCTCCTTAGGGTCTACATTTTGGTTTTGGTGGTAATTATAAGGATGTAATAGTATGAGCAGGTACTTTTGAGAATGTAATTATAACTCTTTTGGGATTGTATATAGAACTCTTTTGAAGTTTCTGGCTTTTATTGTTTTAAGTTTTGAGTCCTGGCGCGAGCTAGGCAGGCGGCCCGCCGATACCCTTGGGTTCGCCCTTGGGAGAAGTGGGGTTGTCACAGGTTGTATTTTGGGAAGATTGATGTAATTTTGAGAACTTGTGATATAAGACTTGAAAGTTTATTTAAGGGAGAGATTTTTTCTTAATTTGACTTTTATTATTGGTTGTGTACCTTTAAGTTTAAATTTGACTTGTATCGAGTCCTGACGAGAGTTGGGCAGGCGTTCCGCGGATACCCTTGGGTTCGCCCTAGGAAGAAGTGGGGGCGTCACATATTTATTATTTATTTTTATTTTATTTTCCTAGCTTATTTAATTAATTATTTATTCATTTGTTTCAATTCATTTATTTCATTCATTTTAATTGCATTTGCATGGTACATTTCCTCATTTTTTATATTTGAACACGTTTTCCCTTAAGGTTAATTTTTCGATCGTTTGATTAGTGAAATTTAGCGAATACGCATTTTTCGAGGTATTATTTGGTTTGAGAGTGCAGTGATCTTGGAAAATTATGGATGATCAACTGTAGATTAAAAAAAGCTAATTGAGGGATTAGAAGTGAGTGAGATGTGAGGACCCGTAGTTTTCTTAATTTCTAGGTTTAAATTTCTTTTAATTACACGTTTTTCCACCTTTTCTTTATTCAAAAAATTGTGCAAATAAATTTTATGAGTAAATATAGTTTTTAAATGATTTTTCTAGTATCGAATAGTTTTTGAGAAATTAAGAGCATATATCGGATGTGGGACCCGCTAGTGCGAAAAGTTCGGAAAAATTCGGCCAACTAAGTTAAGTTTTGGATACTGGAATTAATTGACTGGGTGTTAAGAGATAATTAGGGGTTGATATGTGTGAGGACCCGAAAAAATTCTTACTTTATCGAATATTAATGGTTTAATTAAGTATTAATCCACCTGTTTTTCCCAAATAATTTATTACGACCATTTTAAATCCATTCGTATGGAATAATGTCTTCATTATGCTTTTAAAACGTCCCGTTAACAACTTCAATTTTCGGAGGATTGTTTGAGTGAGAAATAATGAACACGAGTGTTTCAAGGTGATATTATATTCGAGAGTATGATTATCCTGAGGAAATTAAGAACGGACAATAGCAGATTAAGAAAAGTTAATCGAGAATTAAAGGTGAATAAGTTCTAAGTGAGCATATACTACTCACGCGTGGATAGTTTTCCAAAAGACGCATGGATACAAATTTATTGGAGATTTGAGGAGTTAATACTCGACTCATGTGAGGACTCGTAAAACTCCTATTAAAACCCTAATTTGAGCTTATTTAATTATTTACTTGTTCATTTATTCCGAGTATTATTTTCTAGACCTATTGAACCTAATTACGTGGAAATATAGCTTCGTTATATTTTTAAAGAGACTCGTTTCAAAAATTAATTTCCTGGAGCGCGTTTAGTAAAAACAGTGAATAGTGCTTGGAGATTTTATCCGCGTAGGAGCACAATAAGCTTGGAATATTGGAGACTTGTACTATGGTCCTAAAATAGGTAATCTTATGAATAAATACTCAAGTGATAGTTAGTAGTGCAATCGTTATAAGAATTTCTCGGAAGTTTCGCGTTATAACGTTAAATTTGACGGTACGCGTTTTCACACGCGCGACTTCATTTGAGGGACTTTAGACCCTTATTTCGGGACAATTAAGAGTGAAGAATATTTACATGAATATATATGCATTGGAGGTTCAGTGCACTAGTGAACCAAACGCGCGAGAAAATCGAGCCTAAAACGTGCCAAACGAGCCCTAATGTGAGTTGACTTTGGAGTGATTGTGCACCACTCATTTAATCTTCTCTTGGAAGCTAACTTGGATCAAAATTCACTCTCTCTTCTCTCACCAAGACAGCCGGCCAACATCTCCTCTCTCACTCACTCTCTTGCTTCACAAATTTCTTCACTAAATCAACCCAAAACCTCAACCAATCTTCACCAAACTTGGAGATCATCTAGCAAACTACTTGGAGGTTGGATTTAGCTAACAAAAGGGCTGCATTTTCACGGTTTCTTGGAGCCTTGAGGACCAAAAATTTCTGGGTGTAAGACACTAAAGAGGTATAACTTCATCCTACACCTTAAGCTTGGATTATGATGGTAGAAATGCATCTTTAAGCTATTGCATGTGTATGGATGGCTTGATATGGTTGTAAAATGTGAAAGTGGGCTCTTTGTATTCCCACACTTGGGTTGTTGTTGCTGATTAGATGATGAATGTTGGATTTAATGGTAGTTTAATGGTTATAATGATGGATTCATGAAGTATTATTGTTGGAAACTCAAAGTTGAGGTCATGACAAGAAATTTCCGAAACTACCCTTGTTTTGTTTGGCCACTACAAGGCTAATTTTTGGTGATTTATTGGCATGAACCTGATGTTTATATGTTATACTATATGTGTAAAAAATTTTGTTGGAAAACATTAACGTTTGGATGGGCAAATGAATTTATTCAAGTGCCGTTGGTGGCGTTTGAAACTAGACATTCCTGGCTTTAATTTGGTATATAATGCATGTTCTGATTCTTTGTGAGCAAGCCAAACCAAATGTTTTAAGTTTGCTGTCCTGTTGCTCCGTTCATCTGGAATGAAGTGTTCAGGCAGCAACTTGATGCCCGATTTTGAACCAGATGGGTGCCGAATTTTGAAACCATTTCTTCTGTGGTATTTTAACCCTATGAATGTATTTTCCAACGGTGTAAGCCATGCTCGATTCCGAGCTAAATTGATTGAGTTGTGACTAAAACAAGAGGACTGCCCTGTTTTGGAAAAACGTAGTATTTGGACTGATTTGGGGAAAAACTTGGGAATGATTTTATTAATTGAAGTCTTGATGCTCATCACTTACCAAAGGTATCATGAATGTATTATAGACCTTTATTTCACCAATGAACCATGGTTGGATAGCTTTCTTGGTTAAACGATTGGAAATTGGGAAATGAAAGTCAAAAGGCAGATTGCCTTAGAATTTTTCCTGAACTTTGGTTGACTAATTAACTATCTTTCCAACGGTATTTTTCCCTGAAATTTGATAGAGCGGTACCTTTCATATGGGAGTAAAATACTGCCAATTTTCGTACCAATCCAAGTTTGTTTCGATACCCAATTAAATTACTAAAGTTAGAGGTTCAAATCTGGAAATTCTTCTCCAGTCTTGAATTTCCCCAACTTTGAGCTATCGTATCTCGGTACTCGAAACTCCGATTCTTGATCTGCTTGTTTTGTTATAAACCTTGCTTGCAACTCTAATTGAGTGACAAATTTTAGAGGCTGGTTTGTAACGTGTGAATCGTGCCGAATTTTCAAAGTTGGCCGAAATCCAACTGAATTCTGCCTTGTAAACCAATCCTGCATCGTCAAGCTCATTTTTGAACACTTTTCACTTTGATTCATGGAAAAGTGTCTTATAGGAACTTATAGTACTTTCTAAGAGGTTTCCAACGGTATAAAGTTTTCCAATTCTCGACTTATGCCGAGCGAGTTACGATTTTTCAAAGATGTAGGATAAAATTGAAATTTCTCAATTTTCAAGGCAAAGGAGTTTTTCCAAAATTCTTAATTCTCTTAGTATTATTCAAACGTTTTGCCCTCGTTTTTCGTGATAAAAACTCAAATAATATTGTACATAATAAAAGGCTAGTTGAACCTCGATTTGCGTGTAATTGAGGTTCCTTTTGTGAAATAATCTTTAGATTGTACTAGAGTACAATCTTCCTTGATAAGTGGGTTATTTGTGTGATTATCCGCTATTAATTGTCAGGCGCACAAGGAGACCTTCAAGAGGATCTCACTGTGGACACTTGAATCTCTAAAGAATAATCTCTATTGAATTGCTCGGTGAGTGTCAAGTGTGTGAATTCTTGATACTTGCTTAATTGTGGTAATTGTTGGGAATTTTAAAAAAATAAGGGCGGGTGCGTACTTTATCGCACTCGTTCTAATTTCAAATGAATGATTGAAGTGTATTGAATGAATGAAATGTATTGAATGAATGAATGAAATGAAATGTTATGTTATGATTACATATGTCGTTGGAGTGAACCTCCTCGACTTTCAAATGAATGGGGGACGCCCAAACTCATAGCCCAACCTTGGGCTCGAGCCGGCAATGGGCTTGGTCGGGAACCTAGGCGAGCCATGAGATATATAAGCTCGACCTATTAAGAGGTCTTGCTTGGCATACTCGTAGAGTATCGCCTTATAATAGGCTTGTGGGCCCTTGGGGTGTACGGTGGACGGAGGGAAGTAAGTGGTGATCTACGGAAATGGAAATACCGACCCGGTTGACAGGAGGGTCAACGCGGGAAAGTATACGAATGACATCGGCAGAGCGAGTGGAACTTAGCTCCTGAGAGCTACTATATCCTTGAATTGTTTCTGATTACTTTTCCTGTTCGAATGGTTGATTATTGAAACATCACGGTTTTATGCAATAAATTTGGGATTGCTATTTGAACAATGTGCTTGCATGTGTGTTCTTGGCCTCACGAGCGTTTTGCTCACCCTGTAGATTTGTTTTCCTTAACAGGATTGGACTTGGAGAAATGTTGGAGAAACCCCTCTTGGCGTACTCTTGTTTTTTTTGGGTTTCCGTTGCACTTTGGGGCTAGACTTGTGATTGATATATATATATTTTGAATATTGATGTATTTCGAGATTCCGATGTAATGATTGGGCAGATGTTGAATATTGATAAGCTTGAATGCTTACGCACTGATTGTATTTATGATATTTAATCGTAACGTCTAATATTGTATTAAGCTTGAACGGAAATTGCTTGAGTCCTGGCGAGAGCTGGGCAGGCGTCCCGCGGATACCCTTTGGTTCGCCTTAGGGAGAAGTGGGGGCGTCACAATATGTGGATTGATGTGAGAGGGAACAAAAGGATATGTATGCATTTAATGAGGTGACAAGTGTCACCATTTGGTTGGTGGAACTTTATGAACACTATTCATGGTCTTACCAATTGACCAAATAAATCAAAAAATTACCAAAATTCACTTCATTTTCCAAGCTATTGAAGTCGGCTCTCTCAAGCAAGAAAGAAAGAAAATCCCTCCAAATTCCTAGCTCTAATCTTGCTCAAATTCAACAATCCAACCGTTTAATCTTGCAATTACTCCATAAAACCTCTTCATTTAGTGTTTGTAAGGTGTTTGGTGAAGTTGTTTGGAAAGCTAAGGCGGTTAATTGCTCTCTCTCTTGTTTTACCAAGGTGAGTGGTGAAGGACTCCTTTCCTCCCTCTAATAATGTTTAATTCATGCTTGGTGATAGTATGAGATGCAAGTTTATGGATTAATCTTGATTTTTGGTTGAATTGGTGAAGTTTTATAATTATTGGTGATTTTTCTGATTTAATATGAATATGATTATGTGGGCATGTATGATGATTGGAATTAGTATGTAGTGAAGCTAGGAGGTGGGAAAAGTGGTTAATTGCAAGCAATTTCTGTTTTGGAAGAAAATTGAAAAACCTAGGGTTTCAAAGTTTTACATTCTGCCCAATTTTGTAGCTCATGGTTAGAGGCCGAATTGGCTTTGGGTTAAAACATGAAAGTTGTAGGGAATGACATTTTAGGGTGCCTATAAAATTTCAGGTCAATCGGAGTAGCATAACTTGAGAAAAGTCGAAAATACCCTTGCTGTCCTGGTTTTACCCGAATTTGGGAATTGCTTCTGTAATGGGTTATTTTGGTTAGGAATGCTTCAGAATTGGTTGTTGAGGTCTTCTGATGAAATGTAGTCCTGTTTCTAAGCTTTCGGATGGCTTTCAAATTACTGGATTTGGACTTAGGTAGCTTGTTTTATGATGTTTACACCAGAATGCGTTTTGTGAATCTGTTTTTCCGGTTCTGGTGAAGTATCTTGCATTTTGACCTTGTTACACTCGAAACTGGACAGAGTTGCCTTCTGGAACTTTGTAGCCCTATCTCTTAGCTTCGAAACGGTGGGTCTTGCACCTTCATCCGATAGTCGTAGTGCCTTTGGTGCCATTACTGTAAAATGAGGTTAAAAACTGTTTTTTCCGGGCTAAAGCTAATTACATTTCCGGATTTTTCTGGTTTCCTCTAATGCTTATGGAGCCTATTTTGGTGGTATTTGGAATTGGTTTATGACTTGTAATTGAGTTTTATTGTGCTTATTTGAATATTTTAGGGCTTGACTTTCCTTTCCGGACTTTTCCCTAGCTTGAATTGTACTTGTACTACTTGGAGCTTACTAAACGGCTATGGAATGAACTTATGTTGTGGGTGACTTTGGGACTGGCTGAGGAAAATAATGAAGCCATGACGGCTGGAAAAGTAAGCAAATTTAGGGGAAATGCTGTCCAATTTTCGAGGCCGTTAGGTTCCTTTAAGTTTGAATTGCCCTTTTGGTAGAAATGAAAGGCTTTTGGGTTGCTTGAGCCTAGGTCTTCATGTTACCTTAAAATCATGTTTTGCACCCTTGCATTAGTAATTATTTGGCGAGGCCTACGACTGGTTGTCGAGCCTCACATGTGCATTCTGTATACTCGATTTTGGATGTGGAACCTTCAATTGTTTTACTTTGGTTCTTTTAGGGTTTCTTGGCGATTAAAGCCAATCTGAAATGAAAAGTTTTGAAGTATCTGTACTTGAACCGGTGAGTGTTCCACTACCTGCTACCCGTTATGTGCAATATCTGAATATCTGAAATACTTGATTTATGACTGTTGGAGCGAAATACTGTTTGGATAAAATGGAGGCGAGGGTGTACTTTATCACACTCATTCTCCTGTCTGTTCATATGCCAAATTTTGGTGCGAATCTGAATCTGTTATCTGTCATCTGTATCTGCATCTGTAACTGTTCTGACGTCGTTTGGAAGCTTGTATCCAACGACCTTTCTGGGACCTTTGAGCTCAACCCCTGTGGCTAGTTACTCGAGTCGGGCCGGCAAGGGCCTGGTCGATTAGATAACGAACCACGGTAGTCTATTTTGGGATCTTTGGGTATTGAGACCCTTGATTCCGGGTATACTCGAGTATTACCAATTCTGATCTGATTGGATTTCGGGCCCGGTAGGGGTATGTGAGGTGGAAGGAATCGAAGAAAGTGGAGTCTACGGTATTGGTTACTCCTTTAGCGTTGACGGAGTGTCAACTATTATTTCGATCAAAATTCGGTGACGCGAATGGGAATTTGGCTCCTGAGAGCCACCTGTATCCTTCCTATTTGAATCATTGGTTCCTTTACTTTACATCTGGCATGTGTACCTGATTTGTTAAATGTGAAATGCCATGATTTTACTGCTATGTGTCTGGTACCTCATTGAGCGCAAGCTCACCCCTTTCTGTTCCTTACAGGAAAATAAATTCTTTTAGACTGGATTTGATAGTTGGTTGCCGAATTGAGCTAGATGGATATATCTATTGTGTAGCTCATTGATTGAAACCCTAAATGTACTTTTGGGTCTGTTTCTCTTTTGATTTGGCAAACCGTACATGTATCAACTTTTGAATACTTTTGTATGCCACTTTAGATTGTATATGCTTAATTTCAAGATGTATATATTTGAGTGATGCTTGGTTGGATTTTGACATGTCGGTTACTATTCATGGCCGACCCCATTTTCATTTTTTTTTATTTGCGATTTTGACTTGTTTACGCGCGGTTGTAAGTTCCGGAACGTATTAGATCGCTCTAAACTGAACCGTTAGTCCTGGCGAGAGTTGGGCAGGCAGTCCGCTAATCCCTTTGGTTCGCCTTAGGGGAAGGTAGGGCTGTCACAGGTGGTATCAGAGCTGCTTCGCGTGGTCTCTGCGCGGAGTGAGCTTGGGCCAAGTGGTGTTATGGTCCTACTTTTGGTGAAGGTGTCTAAAAGGATTAAGTGCTCTTTTGAGCATAAGTTATGAACCGAGCATGTTATAAGTGCAAAAAAATCTTTATCATGAAATTTGAGGAAGATAGATCTGTATGTCGGGCAGGAATCTTTAATATGGATGATTTGCGCTTGGGACTGGGCGGTTCGAGTTGTGAAGTATCTTATTTGGGATTCTCGTGCCCGGCTACTGAATCAATGAGAGCCTATGTTAGAAAGGACTTAGGCGAACTAGAAAGGCGATTCTATGGAACTTCGTATGGTCTGTTCGGGTGTGGTTAAGCGCGATCAACTTTGATTAAGATATAGATAGTGTTGTTGTCGTAGATTATGGACGGAGCTCTCGAGAGGGAAAAGCTCTTCGTGAGTTATTTTTGTACTCGTGACCTAGTCTGTCTATAGTACTTTCGAATGATCCCGCTACTTTCATGGATCTCATATTTGTATCTACTTGACTGCTACTGTGTGACTGGTTCGGTCTAGTTGTGTGTATATATGCTTTGCTCTATGTGTACCTCTTGTTATTTGCTTATGCTTATAATTATTTTTAATATTATCTTTGCACCTCGACCCTAGATTGACTTAGATTCATGGAGGGCACACGTAGTGGCCAAGGACGTGGGCGCGGGCGTAGGCAACCCACGCCGAACAGAGGTGCTGGGGAAACCTCATATGGACCAAACCCTGAACCTAGGATTGACCCCAACGTCCAAATAGCTGCTGTCATGCAGCAAATGACTGATTTGCTAGCCCAAGTAGTGCACCAACAGGGTCAAAACCCTAACCCCAACCCTGGGAACCCTGGTAATCACATAGAGGGCGAGGATAGAGCCCTTGAGAGATTTTAAAATTTCTCCCCACCCAAATTTCTCGGAGGCCCTGACCCTGACGTGGCTGAGAGGTGGCTGGAGAAGATGATCGATATTTTTGCTGCATTACACTACATTGAGGAGAGACAGGTGACATTTGCTGTCTTTCAACTAGAGGGAGCCGCCCATTCCTGGTGGAATGTCATTCGAATGAAGTGGGAAAGAGAACAAACCCCGAGGACGTGGGCGAACTTTATGAGAGAATTTAATGCCAAGTTTTTCCCTCCTCTAATCCAAGAAAAAAAGGAAGATGAATTCATTCGGCTTCGCCAAGGAACTCAGACCGTAGCCGAGTATGAGAGTCAATTCACTCGGTTGTCTAAGTTTGCGCCCGAATTGATTGTAACCGAACAAAGACGGATAAGGCGATTCATCCAAGGATTAAATGTTGAAATTCAGAAGGATCTGGCAGTAGCCCAACTTAATACCTTTAGTGATGCGGTGGAAAAGGCCCAGCGAGTTGAAACTGCGAGGTTACAAGTTAGGAACTTCCAAGCCAAAAAAAGGGGCTTTCCTGGGAGCAGCTCGGAACAGGAAGATAAGAGCACATCCCCTAAGAGTGGAAAAGGAAACGGGGGAGTACGACAACTGGAGGTGGCCAGTGGTGTCTCACCGGGAGGATCGGCCACTGCTACTCGAGGTCCCTGTGGATATTGCGAAGGGCCAAATCACACGGAGGCAAATTGTTGGAAGAAAAAAGGAAAATGCCTGCGCTGTGGTAGCGCCGAACATCGAATTGCTAACTGTCCAGCTCGACTGCGCGAAGGGAGAGGGACTCCGCCACCGACCAAGACCAACTCTCAGCAACCAGTCAAGCCCAACCCTGGACAGTCGAAAGGAGAAGAGACTGGAGCGAAAGTACCGGCTCGAGTATATTCCCTGGAGCATCATCAGGTCCCTGACTCGTCTGAGGACGTAGAAGGTATGGTCTGTTGGGTACCTTAGATTTGATAGATTCCGTTGATAAGAAAATTTCGAGGACGAAATTTCTTTAACGGGAAGAGAGTGTGAGGACCCGTAATTTTCTTAATTTCTAGGTTTTAATTTCTTTTAATTACACGTTTTTCCACCTTTTTTTTATTCGAAAAATTTTTTATGAGTAAATATAGTTTTTAAATGATTTTTCTAGTATCGAATAGTTTTTGAGAAATTAAGAGCGTATATCGGATGTGGGACCCGCTAGTGCGAAAAGTTCGGAAAAATTCGGCCAACTAAGTTAAGTTTTGGATACTGGAATTAATTGACCGAGTGTTAAGAGATAATTAGAGGTTGATATGTGGATTGATGTGAGAGGGAACAAAAGGATATGTATACATTTAATGAGGTGACAAGTGTCACCATTTGGTTGGTGGAACTTTATGAACACTATTCATGGTCTTACCAATTGACCAAATAAATCAAAAAATTACCAAAATTCACTTCATTTTCCAAGCTATTGAAGTCGGCTCTCTCAAGCAAGAAAGAAAGAAAATCCCTCCAAATTCCTAGCTCTAATCTTGCTCAAATTCAACAATCCAACCGTTTAATCTTGCAATTACTCCATAAAACCTCTTCACTCAGTGTTTGTAAGGTGTTTGGTGAAGTTGTTTGGAAAGCTAAGGCGGTTAATTGCTCTCTCTCTTGTTTTACCAAGGAGAGTAGCGAAGGACTCCCTTCGTCCCTCTAATAATGTTTAATTCATGCTTGGTGATAGTATGAGATGCAAGTTTATGGATAAATCTTGATTTTTGGTTGAATTGGTGAAGTTTTATAATTATTGGTGATTTTTATGATTTAATATGAATATGATTATGTGGGCATGTATGATGATTGGAATTAGTATGTAGTGAAGCTAGGAGGTGGGAAAAGTGGTTAATTGCAAGCAATTTCTGTTTTGGAAGAAAATTGAAAAACCTAGGGTTTCAAAGTTATACGTTTTGTAGCTCATGGTTAGAGGCCGAATTGGCTTTGGATTAAAACATGAATGTTGTAGGCAATGACATTTTAGGGGGGCCTACAAAATTTCAGGTCAATCGGAGTAGCATAGCTTGAGAAAAGTTGATGTTACCCTTGCTGTCCTGGTTTTACCTGAATTTGGGAATTGCTTCTGTAATGGGTTATTTTGGTTAGGAATGCTTCAGAATTGGTTGTTGAGGTCTTCTGATGAAATGTAGCCCTGTTTCTACGCTTTCAGATGGCTTTGGAATTACTGAATTTGGACTTAGGTAGCTTGTTTTATGATGTTTACACCAGAATGCGTTTTGTGAATCTGTTTTTCCGGTTCTGGTGAAGTATCTTGCATTTTGACCTTGTTACACTCGAACTTGGATAGAGTTGCCTTCTGGAACTTTGTAACCCTATCTCTTAGCTTCAAAACAGTGGGTCTTGCACCTTCATCCGATAGTCGTAGTGCCTTTGGTGCCATTACCGTAAAATGAGGTCAAAAACTGTTTTTTCAGGGCTAAAGCTAATTACATTTCCGAATTTTTCTGGTTTCCTCTAATGCTTATGTATGCTTATGGAGCCTATTTTGGTTGTATTTGGAATTGGTTTATGACTTGTAATTGAGTTTTATTGTGCTTATTTGAATATTTTGGGGCTTGACTTTCCTTTCCGGACTTTTCCCTAACTTGAATTGTACTTGTACTACTTGGAGCTTACTAAACGGCTATTGAATGAACTTATGTTGTTGGTGACTTTGGGACTGGCTGAGGAAAATAATGAAGCCATGACGGCTAGAAAAGTAAGCAAATTTAGGGGAAATGCTGTCCAATTTTCGAGGTCGTTTGGTTCCTCTAAGTTTGAATTGCCCTTTTGGTAGAAATGAAAGGCTTTTGGGTTGCTTGAGCCTAGGTTTTCATGTGACCTTAAAATCATGTTTTGCACCCTTGCATTAGTAATTATTTGGCGAGGTCTACGACTGGTTGTCGAGCCTCACATGTGCATTCTGTATACTCGATTTTGGAAGTGGAACCTTCAATTGTTTTACTTTGGTTCTTTTAGGGTTTCTTGGCGATTAAAGCCAATCTGAAGTGAAAACTTTTGAAGTATCTGTACTTGAACCGGTGAGTGTTCCACTACCTGCTATCCGTTATGTGCAATATCTGAATATCTGAAATACTTGATTTGTGACTGTTGGAGCCAAATACTGTTTGGATAAAATGGAGGCGAGGGTGTACTTTATCACACTCGTTCTCGTGTCTGTTCATATGCCAAATTTTGGTGCGAATCTGAATCTGTTATCTGTCATCTGTATCTGCATCTGTAACTGTTCTGACGTCGTTTGGAAGCTTGTATCCAACGACCTTTCTGGGACCTTTGAGCTCAACCCCTGTGGCTAGTTACTCGAGTCGGACCGGCAAGGGCTTAGTCGATTAGATAACGAACCACGGTAGTCTGTTTTGGGATCTTTGGGTATTGAGACCCTTGATTCCGGGTATACTCGAGTATTACCAATTCTGATCTGATTGGATTTCGGGCCCGGTGGGGGTATGTGAGGTGGAAGGAATCGAAGAAAGTGGAGTCTACGGTATTGGTTACTCCTTTAGCATTGACGGAGTGTCAACTATTATTTCGATCAAGATTCGGTGATGCGAATGGGAATTTGGCTCCTGAGAGCCACCTGTATCCTTCCTATTTGAATCATTGGTTCCTTTACTTTACATCTGGCATGTGTACCTGATTTGTTAAATGTGAAATGCCATGATTTTACTGCTATGTGTCTGGTACCTCATTGAGCGCAAGCTCACCCCTTTCTGTTCCTTTTGTTTTCCTTACAGGAAAATAAATCCTTTTGGACTGGATTTGATAGTTGGTTGCCGAATTGAGCTAGATGGACATATCTCTTGTATAGCGCATTGATTGAAACCCTAAATGTACTTTTGGGTCTGTTTCTCTTTTGATTTGGCAAACCGTACATGTATCAACTTTTGAATACTTTTGTATGCCACTTTGGATTGTATATGCTTAATTTCAAGATGTATATATTTGAGTGATGCTTGGTTGGATTTTGACGTGTCGGTTACTATTCATGGCCGATCCCGTTTTCATTTTTTTTATTTGCAATTTTGACTTGTTTACGCGCGGTTGTAAGTTCCGGAACGTATTAGATCGCTCTAAACTGAACCGTTAGTCCTGGCGAGAGCTGGGCAGGCAGTCCGCTAACCCCTTTGGTTCGCCTTAGGGGAATGTGGGGCTGTCACATGAGATGAATTAAGCTCAATTAGGAGCACTATTGGCCACTATTCCTAGTTGACTTTTTGCATCCAAAAGCTAGCTTTATGTCATTCATCCCTTTTCACCAAGCCATTTCACACAAAGCTCACAAAACTCCTTTCGTCTTTCTCCCCTTGGCCGTGTACTTCATCTCCCAATTAGAGAAGAAAGCTCCAATTTTTTTCTCCATTTTTGCTCCAACCTAGTTCAACTTCTTGGATCATCATCAAGCTTAGTAGGAGAGTTGGAGAAGGAGAGATTCTTGGTGGTTTAGAGCTTGTTTCTTGAAGTTTGCTCACTACCATTGAAGGAAACTAAAACCTCTCAAAGCTCTCATTTTTCTTTCATCCTATGGTTAGTTTTAGCTAGCTCTTCACTAGTTAAGCTTGGGTTGTTGATGGGTTCCATGAACCTTAACTTTAGGTAGATGTCTAGAGGCAGATTCTTAGGTAGTGTCCTTGAGGATATTGTTTGTTTGATTATTATTTTAGTGGTTTATAGCTTGATTTTGGCTTGAAAGTTGGAGAGGAAAAAAAATTGAAGAGAAAGAGAGCTATGCTGTTCGAATTTTTTGCTGGTTCATTTGTCCCTGTTTTGATTTCGAATTTAGTGGTTATTTTGATGCCAAAATGCTTGTTATATGATGGATTGTATGTGTGTAAATTATCTCCTAAAAAGCATTTCAATTGGTTCAGTTAAAGTTAGGTTAAAGGGAAGGAAGACAAACCTGGAATTTCTGATGAGTGCTGCCTTCCAGGGCACACTTAACAGCCCATAATATTTCGTACAGGAGTTGAAATCAAGTGCTGTTTATAGCATATGAAACTAGACTCCGAGGACTTTCTAATGGTATAAAATATCCCTGCTAATTCGTTTTCTATGAGCCGTAGTGAACCGGCAAAGTTGACTGATGTTCTTCACTGTTTTAACCGAGAACCTGCACAGCTACATCTTGTAGCTCATTTGCACTCATCTTACAAAACGAATTTGAAGACACCTTCTTCGAGTGATTTCTATTACTTTGCATCTAGTTTTCAACACCATAAACCACGCTGAATGTGGACATATGTAGCCTTAGTTATGACCTGATTTACAAACTGTGTCGATTGTACCAAAGCCAGAATTTCGTGAACCAGGTTTCAAAAACTAGCTTTCATGAGACTATTGTATCTTGGTGTAGAAATATCCAAATTGAGTTCTACTTGTTGCTTTTAAAACTAGACTTGGATTTTTTTCAGTGGCATAAATGTCAAGGGCTGATTCTATTTCTATGAATTTTCCCAAATTTTCAAATTTCACTGAAATTTCGTGACTATTTTGCCCTGTTCTTACTGAAGCAGTGATTTGGAGCTAACATGTGATCAATTTCTGATTTGAATCTGGAAAAAGTGTGTCGCGCCCCATTTTTTAAAATAAATAAAGAGTTTAGAAAAATGGAATTTTGATTTTTTTTGAAAAAATGAGTTTTGTTTTTAGAAAATGAATAAAGAAAAAGGGCCTAAATGGGATTTGAAAATGCGACGATTTGGGCCCAAATTATAGTTTAAAAGGGTTTTGAAATAAAAATCGGAGTCGCCACTTGGTATAGAGTTAAGGTGTATCAAGTTACCTAAAATGAATTTTTAGATAAAGTTATGGAAAACCCTTTTTAAACGACTCCAAGTCTATGTAGATCAAAGAAAAAGGTTCAGGAGTCGCATTTGAAGAAAGTGAAGGCAAGGATAAAAATCCGAGGCACCCTTTCGATCTAGCCAAGGCTAGTTGCGTGATTTAGTCAAAGATTTTCTTATTCTTAACCTAAAAAATTATGAATGCAAACCCTAGATCTAGGAGGGTATCGGGGGGTCGAAATGTATCTTCAAAGATTATTTGGTACCAATCACATTAATTGTGACGCCCAATGAAGACTCTTCAAAGAAGTCACGAATAATGCAACTATATGAGACTCTAAGAAAAGGAAAATAATAAAAATAGTCATAATTATATAAATATACATGTCCTAAAGGAATGCATCATGTCGGGTACGGGGGACTAATGTTCGTGACTCAATTTTTCCTTTAATAGAGGGAATACGAGCGTGCTAAGGTTAAAAAAGCCAAACTCGTCCATATCTCATATCCAAGGGGTTATTCCCTAATCTAATCAAGCAAATGCACTACCCTAATCCTAATTCTAAAATGAAATGCAAGTCTAACGTTATGTATCATACATAGGGATATATATATATATAGGGAAATTAGAGATAAGGGATATACGTATAAGGAGGATATCATACAAAATGATAAAAGACCCTAGAAAGTGAAAAATATGCATGAGATGAAGTGATTTTATCATACAATCATGATCTAACGCGCGAAGGGCTCCGAAGGGTCTAGCGTTGGACTAGCCCATATTTCTACTTTTTCACTAGCGTTGGACTAGTCAGAAATCGAACAAGGAAACCACAACTAGCGTTGGACTAGTGTGATAACATCACACATTAATTATAATCTCATAAAAACATAATAAAGCGAGTAAACACATAATATCGCGTAAACACATAACACATAATCATGATATCTAGATGCAAGACCCTAAGAAAGCGGTAACACATAGCACGTAAGCATGCAAATCACACAAGCAAAAAGAAAGCAAAAAAAACCCTAGCTATTACATTTGAGGGGGCCCTACTACAATCTAACGGGAGGAAATGCAAATAAATAAAATAAACCTAGCTATTACAACTTGGCATTTAAATGCCTTTTAAATAGTCAAAATGAACTAAAATAAATATGCGAAATTAAGACGACTAAAGCGAATAAATAAATAAAATGAAAACATTCAAAAGGCATGCAATTAAGCACATAAAATCACATAAGGTGCACGTAGGGTCAAGTAAGGTAAAAAAAATAAGGGATAGAGTGTACCTCCCTTGAGTTGGGGTGCTAATGACACGAATTTACTTATTTACCCTCCAAAATAATAAAAAGGGTCAAGGCATCACTTTAATTGACAATTAATTGCATGAAACAAAAATTAAACACAAAAGTGAAAATTAAACACGAAATGAAAATTAAACACGGAATAAACCATCCATGTGTAAGCAAACACGGTCCCAAATAAAAAGTTTCAAGAGTCTAAAATGGAATACTAAATTTAATGGTTTAAGGTGGAATCCATCACAATCAAATGCTAAAATCACAAAAGAAGAATGCAAAATTATTTATTAGGATTAAACGACAAAATTAGATCAAATGGAAACCAAGACTATAAATTCTTCCAAATTATTAAACTTTCATTATTTCATCCTAAAAATTCCATTGAAATCTGTCCACAATTCACATGAAAACATATCAAGGCAAACTATCATATAAAAGGGATCCAATTGATTAATCTTCTCAATCTTATGGGCCATAGAAGCATTAAATGAAACTCAAAGGGTTAAAGTGCAAATTATGAAAACCTTTTGCATGCATGCAACGAAAGAAGTATTCATCTGCAATTCTTTTCGCTAGTCTCTACTGCAAAATTGCAGCTCGTTCTTGTGCGAATGTTTCCATACAAAGATTTAACCAAGCTTATGGTTCATCCGCCAAAACCCCTCCAAACCTCAACTCGTCATTAAGGCATAATATTAACATACAAAAGAAAGATCTCAAGGTGAAAATCAGATTACAAACTCTGGTGCATTGAACAAGAATTTCCCCACAGGTGCCTGGTTTCTGCAATTTTCCAAACACATTTTTGTGACAATTGTGGTGTTCATTCTAATACAATCTTTCCATCAAAACCCAGCTCATATCCCAACCCAACATCAAAGCCTTGATCACAAACAACGAACTCACGGAGCTCAACATTCAAACAAACCAAGAAGGAAAAGCAAAACTTAGAATGGGAACATATAAATCTGAAAAATTTTCTGCTATTGCTGTCCATTGCTGCTTTAAATCGCAGCAAACACAGACATGGAATACCATCAAACGACAAGCAAAACCCAAAAAATTCAAGCCATTCCAGAAACTTCAGCAACCTTATGCAGCCAAATCTAACAGCCACATCAGACAGGAATCTCACCAAAAGACCAAAGATGTGATTTTTAGTTTATCAAATTACACATGTGGGAAAACGCTATCTGCTTATGGCTTTTTAATTGAATTCTTAGTTCAGATTCACATTAAATGAGCAAAAGAGACTACCGCCAAGCTTATCAACAACATAACGACATCACCAAGCAATAATCACAGTCATCGTCATCAAGCATCGACAGAACTTAAGAAAAGAAGAACATCGGGCATAAAGGGTTCAGATCTCTATGAAAATTATGTCCAATTCAGATTGAGAAAAGCCCATGATTACTTGAGAGTGCTTAGACTGCTGAGTGAACAAAAGAGACCCCGAGAAATCGAACGTTTCTGAAAACGAAATCCACGAACTGAATTGCAGAGGCTTCCAGCACTAATGCCGCTAGTCGAAGATCCTTCCTTTTCTTTTCTGGTTTCTAGTCGAAGCCCCTTTTCCCAACCTAGCCCATAGCTACTTTCTTCAACTTGGAAGCTCTCCCTTTCTCTACACGGAGCCTAGCTTTCTCAATCCCTCTTGCTTTCTTTTGTTTTCCAGATTCTCCCTCGGCTCCCTTTTTCCAGTTTCTTGCTTTTTCCTTCACCGAAAGCTCCTCACTTTCTCCGTTACTCTACCCTCCCTCAACCTTCACCAGATTTCCAGCCGTCACTTTCATTCTCTCCTTATTCCCTCAGCCCTTTTTTCTTTTGTTGCTTTTTTCTAAAACCTAGCCGTCAATCCCATCCTCCTCGTCCATCCTCTGTTTTTTCTCTACTTAGCCCAGCCGTCAACTCTTCTTATCCTCTCTTACCTGAACTCTCCTTCTCTCCCTAGCCGTCATCCGATTCCCTTAAGCCCTCTCATATCTCTCCTTTATATAGGCATCCGAAATCCCCCCGTAACCTAAGACCAAGGGATGACATTTGGAGCTGCATTTTGGCTCTTCCTATCAAAACCATCAGATGGCATTTGATTTTGTACCTTTTATGTTGTTGAATCAAAGCCAGGTGATCATGTATTGGCTTGATCCAACAGAGCAACAAAAATCAATGAAAAATGGGATGTCCTTCCGTGCATGATTTCTGCTTGAAATGTGACACGGAGAAAGGGCCAGGATCTTGTGTAGCTCCCACACACGTGAGCTTGCTTGCTTATTTTGCTTGCCTTTTTTTTTTAACAATGAATCATTTAATTAAAACAATAACTAAAAATAACCGAAATAATAATTTAAGTAAGAATCGAATAAAATAAACAAAACTAGGAATAAAAGATAAAAACAAAAATGCTAAGATTTTTTTTTATTGGTGATTTTCCCCATTTTTTCAGTTAAATAATAGTAAACTTGAATCTAAAAGAAATAAAACATATTATTATTATTATTATTATTATTTTATGTATTTATTTTTTGAATAATTTTCTCTTTTCTGATGAATTTTGTGCTAAATGTCTTAAAAATGAAAATAAAAAGAGACTAAAAATAAAAATAAATAATAACTAAAAATGAAATAAAAATAATAGTAAATAAAAATAAACTAAAAATTTGGTGTCTACAAAGTGGCTTCTAGAAAGTTTTAGTTTATTGAGTGTATTTTCCAATGGTATAAGATTTACAAATTTTGGACTTATGGAACTCAAGTTATGATTTTCCAAAGAATGCTGTCCAAAACTGACTTTTTCCTTATATTAAAGCAAAAACTCCAAAGTGGATTGAAAATATTTCTTAGGTATTAAACCTAGCTTACTTGATTATTTGCACCTCATTTAATACTTGAGAAATGAATTTCACCTCCTATTCTTATGCCCTTGGTTTCTATGACATTAAACCATCAAATGGAGTGTTTTAGCTAGAGTGACTCTTGAGGAATTTTACTAGTTTTATATTCGAAACTTGGAACTTTTAACTGCAACATTTACTATGAAAATGAGTAGCATTTTGATGGCTTTTGACACCATAAGATTAGAAAATGTGAATTCTCCTTTATGTCCTAAAACTTGGGCATAGGATTTGAAGTTTTGAAATAGGATAACCATCTTCCCTTTTTCTCGATTTTCATGCCAGAATTAAGTAGGGTACTTTCTTCTTGGAATCACGATTTCTTGTCACGACTTGACTCGAAAATGACTTTTGAGTTCTCCTTGAGTGTTATTTCAATGCTTAAGTGAAAAGTCTCTTTTAACTTGACTTGAACTTGTGGCTTTGAATGTGGGTGGAAAGAAGATAATTTTCTCTTTAGCCTTGGTCGAGTTCCTAGGTAATCATGATTGTACATGTCTCAGGTGATCACGTGGATGCCGAGGAGCTTGTCTGACCTCTTGCTTTTGTTCTTGATTTGCCCTTGACTTGTGGTGAGTGTCAAGTGCATGTTTCATGTACTGCGATTGAAATGATATGTGTACAAGTGTTATATGAAATTGTCATGATTTATGAATTTGCCGAGACAAGGGTGTACTTTATCGCCCTTGTCCTCTCTCTCTTGAATACTCACTACTTACATATGAATTTGTGTGACTTGAACTTGTACTTGAACATGCTTGTAATCGTGAGTACTGAGCGGCAGCATGTACCACACCCTATTCGGGTGGGAGGTGCCTCTCATACCGACTCAGTACTATGACCGATTTTAAGTCGATTGGAGTACTGTCTCATCGACCACTCGTGCTTGTGAGAATGCCCAAACCCATTGGCTAACCTCGTAACTCGAGGCGGCAAGGGCTTGGTCGAGAAGCTTGGTGAACCATGGGAAATTACAAAGGTTGATCTTTTGAGATCTTGTTTGGCATACTCAGTAGTATTGCCATCTCGTGCGTGTTTGGTTCCGAATCCGAGAGGGTGAAATTGTGGATGGAGGAAGTAAGTGGAGCTCTACATACATGTTGCTACTTGAATTGACAGAGGGTCAACCAAAGATGGCTTGAACCGGTCAAAACGTAGAAATAGCTCCTAAGAGCTCCTGTATCCTTTTCACTTGTGTTTACTTCCTACTTGCTCGTTTATATGAAATTTGTGCTAAGTCTCTCTTAAGTGTGCTATTTGAGTTAGTTCATGCTACTTGTTTGCTTGATTTCTTGGCCTCACTAAGCATTAGTTCATCCCTTTATGTTTGTTTTCCTTAATAGGTTTGGAAGTGGAAGTTGGGGAGTTCTAGACTAGTGGTTTTGGTTGAAACTAGTGAATCTTTTGTATGATATTGGAGACTATTGAAGTGCAAATTTTGTTATATTTGAATGTTTTGGTTTGTAATTGTAAATGGTAGCCTTAAGAGTTATGGCTTGTATATATATTTGAAGTATTCCTTTAATCCTAAGTCTTTGGTTGACTTGTTGTGAGAACCCGTAAAAACCCTATTTTTTTTTCCTAGGGTTTATTACCCCTTAATTGCATAATTTTTGCATTTTCTGGTTTAGAAATATTTTCTGGTAGATTTTATGCGTAATTATAGTTTTAAGATGATTTTTCTAGTATTAGAGAGTTTTTAGAAAATTAAGAGTAAATAGTGGACGTGGGACCCACTAGTGCGAAAAGTTCGGAAAAATTCGGCCAATAAGGTTAAGTTTCGGATACTGTGTAAAATTTATCGGGTGTTAAGAGATAAGTAGAGTGTGTGAAATGATTGATGTGAGAGAGAAAAGAAAGGATAGGATTGCATTAATTGAGGTGCCAAGTGTCATTGTTTCATTGGGTTTGACTTAAGGCTTACTATTCATGTTTTTGACTTTTGACCCATTTGTTAAATATCTCAAAAAATTGACTAAAACTCACCATTTTCTTCTCTTGTTGGCCGGCTCTCTAGCTCAAGGAAGGAAGGAGAAACTCTTCAAGTTTTAGCTTCTACTTGGTGCAAATCAACCAAAAACATTTGCTTCCATCCATTTCACTCCATAAAATCCTATCTTTTAGTGCTAGTAAGGGTATTAGTGAAGTTGTTTTGAAGAGCTAAGGTGTCCAATATCCTCCTCTCTCTTGTTTCTTGGTAAGTGATGCTTCAACCTCTCCCCTATACCTAATGATGGTTATATGATGCTTAATGGTGGCATGAGTGAAGGAATATATGATTTATTTCTTGGTTTGAAGTGATTTGGTTGAGTTTTTTATTTTTTTGAGGAATTTTCTGGTTTCATATGATCTTGATGGTGTGGTTGTTTTTGATAGTTGGTAATAAGGGGCTTTGGCTCTAGTAGGTGCATATGATAGGAAATTGCAATCAATTTTGAATTTGGAAGAATTTCTGGAAAAATTAGGGTTCTTGGTTGAACATTCTGTCCGAAATTTTAGGTCATAGATAGAGGCCGAATTGGACTTTGCTCAAAACATGAAAGTTGTAGGTATTGATGTGTTTGAGGTGCCTGCAAAATTTCAGGTCATTTGGATTAGTGTGGAGTGAGATATGACGAAATTACTGTAGCTGTTCTGCTTTGGACAGAATGCGAAAACTGTACTGGTTATTGGCCATTTTGACTGGAATTGGTTTGGATTTAGTTGTTGGTGTCTTCTGATGAAATGTATCTGGATGTCTTAGCTAACATATGCCTTTGGAATTTCGGCATTTGGACTTGTATAGACTAAGTTATAGTAATTACAGTTTTGTGTGATTTGCAAACCTGTTTTGGTAATTCTGGTATAGTATTTGGCATTTTCGACCTAGTTAAGCTAGGAACTGGATTGAGTGACCTTGTACATTGTTGTATCCCTGTTTCATAGCTTCGAAACGGTGGGTCTTACACCCCCATCCGATAACCGTAGAGAATTTTACACCATTACCGCATAATAAGGGCAAAACAGTTTTCTATTTGGGGCCAAGACTAAGGCCATTTTCTAATTTCTGGTTTGCTATTATGCTCATTTATGCATATGAAACCCTATTGGGGTTGTGTTTAGCATTGCTATATGACTCGTTATCGAGTCTCATTGCATTTGTTGCGTGATTTTAGGGCGTGACGGTGGTGCACAACGTTCTTTTGACTAAAGTATTTGAAACCGCATTGTGCTAGCTAGGTGAGTGTACTACTCACTTATGTGCTATTACATGGCTTTGATCTTTGTACTTGAGATGTTGAATGTTGATTGATCCAAGTGAGAGTGTACTTTATCACTTTCACTTATTGTTTCGCATGTTATTGGAAAGTTATATGAAATGTTATATGAAATGTTATATGAAATGAAATACATGACTTCAAATATTATCCATGAGCTCAACCCCATTGGTTATTGATTGAATCGAGCCGGCGAGGGCTTGGTCGTGCCAATTAATGTGCCTTGGGGCAACATCATAGGGAATCTTGTAGTATGAGAGACTCTTGATTCCGGTTTACTCGAGTAATACCACAATGTAAGAGTTTGGATTTCGGGCCCGGTTGAGGAATGTTAGGAGGAAGGGAATGGAAGTTAAGAGGAGTCTACGGTTGGTTACCTTTCAGACATTGACGGAGAGTCAATGAGACCTGATCAAGAATTCAAACGAGGAAAAGGGCTCTTGAGAGCCACCCGTATCCTTTTATCCTCATTATTAATGTGTGGCTTTATTTATTTTGGTAAATTGGACTGTTAAACTTGACGTATTCATGAACTTGGTTGCTTGAGTTGTATTCTCACTGGGCAATTAGCTCACCCCGTTCCTTTTGTTTTCCTTACAGGAATATGACTCTTTTGGAATGAATTTTGATAAATGGTTGCCGAATGAACTAGATGAATGACTCTTTTGTATTGTATATAAAATGGGACCCTAAATGTATCATTAGGGCCATTTTCACTTTTGTTTTGGCAAACCATATATGTAGTGACTTTTGTATCACTTTTAAACGTCATTTTGGTTTGTAAAGGCTAAATGTTATGTGGTATATGTAATTCGATGTTTGGTTGGGTTCGGACGAGTCGGTTACTATTCATGGCCGACCCCAGATTTCATTTCCTTTTATTTTGGGTTATTTTGCCCTTTTGCCTTATTTGCGCGCGCTATAAGTTCCGGAATGTGAAAGATCGCTCTATACTGCACCGTTAGTCCTGGCGAGAGCTGGGCAGGCAGTCCGCTAACCTCTTTGGTTCGCCTTAGGGGAAGGTGGGGCTGTCACACTTGTGGTTTCCTTTTAAGCATGAATGAGTGTGTGAGTCCTGACGAGAGTTGGGCAGGCGCCTCGCTAATACCCTAGGGTTCGCCCTAGAGAGAGGTGGGGGCGTCACAGTTGGTATCAGAGCGCTAGATTTGAAATACCTAGAATAGTGTTAGGAGTTCTTAGTCGTGAACTTTTGGTTATAGAAATTTGTGATAGACCTCAAGTTAAATTTTGAATGGCACCAGTGGTTATAAGGACCTAACTTTCAGTTGTGGATTATTTGTCAGCTATGGACAGTGGCAGCAGCAGTGATAGGATCGAGGGACCTCCCGCACTGATTAGGTATTGGATAGTTAGAGGTGGACCCCTCCTTCGGTACATACCCTCCAGGTGAGTTAGGACCTGCCCGTGTAGCTAGAGATTCACTTACCCTAACATGTGACGACCCCACTTCTTCTTAGGGCGAACCCTAGGGTTTCGACAGGCCACCTGCCTAGCTCTCGTCAGGGCTCAATATGAGTCAAATTTAAACTTAAAGGTAATCAACCAATAATAAAAGTCAATATAAAGAAAAGTCGCTTCCAAAAGGTTTCCAAAAGGTACATCAAATTTCTCCAAAATACAACCACCATGAGTCGACTAATCAATTACGTCCATAATTGTACCAAAATAAAGTCAAGACAGCTTTTCCAAAAATCTTTCCATTCCGAGATCTTATTAAGAAAAACAAACTACAGAGGTGAGTTAATGCTCAATGAGGCTAAAAAAAGCATGCAAACATATAAGTTCAAATAACAATAGCACTGGTACAAGAAATATAGCTGGAAAGCTCATGTAATTCACAAATAATAGTAAAGTACAATCAATAAGGATACGGGAGCTCTCAGGAGCTAAATTCCTATTTCTTTGCCAAGGCTTGATCGACTACTTCCACGTGATGACACTCCGTTAACCGGGTAGGTAGCAAGTTCGTAGAAATCCCGCTTACTTTCTCTATCCTTCTTTTCACCCCTTTCGGATCCATACCCAGACACTCACTGGAAGGGCAATACTACTCGAGCATGCCAAGCAAGATTTCAAAAGATCAAGCTTATGATTTTCTCATGGTTCACCAGGTTTCTCGACCAAGGCCATGCCGGCTCGAGTCGCAACATTAGCCAATGAGTTTTGGGTGTTCCCAGATGTACATATACAATTTGCCAAGTTCACGCAATTCAATTATCAAATCACTTCACACAATTCAATTGTCTAGTTAAGTACAAGAGAACGAGTGTGATAAAGTACACACTCGTCTTGACAAGTCCCAATCATTTAATAAACAAGAAACAATTCAAGTATTTAGCAACAATTCATGCACTTGACACTCACCAATTCAAAAGTAAGTGAGCAAATAAGGTCTTTAGTTATCCGCACTGAGATTCCCTTCGAAACCCTCTTGAGCACCTGAAAAAATAGTGACCAACCATCACTCACGTATACTCTAGATCTCTTAACATTCAAGGAAGAAAATGCACTTGCTTAAAATTTAAGATAACGCCTTAAAATAGTTTTACTCATCGAAAATCGAGATTCAAAAATGAGGATTTAAAGTCCCAAGTTCGAGTCAAGTTAAAGAAGCTTTTCTCACTAAATCATTGAAAGTATATTCCAAGAGAACTCAACAGTCATTTTTGATTCATGTCGTGGTAAGTAAATCTCAATTCCAAAAGCAAGTACCAATTTCACTTTCGGCACAAAAATCGAGAAAAGGGTAGATAGTTTCCATCTCTCAAAACTTCTAATCTCATATCCAAACTTTAAAATGTATAAAAAGCATTCACATTTTCAAACTAACAGAGTCAAAACTCATCCAAAACTCTCCTCATTTCATAGAAATTGTCAAAGCTAAAGGTTTCAAGTTTTGGATGGAAAACTAGAGAAACTCCCCAAGAATCATTCGAGTTAAAACGCTCCATTCTTAAAGTTCAAACTCATGGAAATCAAAGGCATAAGACAAGGGAGTGAAGTCTATTTCTCAAGTATAAAAGTGAGACACAATAACCAAGAAGTTAAACAACTAAGAAACCACATCAAGAGAGGTTTATTCCATTGGGAATCGAGTTTCAAAAAAAAAAGTGTTAAAGTCACAAGAGAACTTGTATCATCCATGAAATCAAGTTTGAAATGAACTATCAATCTCAAAAGAAAGTTGGAAGTTCTTAAAAGTTCATTTCTTAAGAAATTAGAAATTTCCAGTTTTACGTGACAATACTTGGAAAATCATATCTCGAGTTTGGTAAGCCCAAAAATTGGAAAATTTGTAGATTCAAAGTACTAAAATTTTCCATAAGACACTTTTCTCAGATTCCAACTAAAAATCATTCAAATCTTAGCTCAAAGTTGCAGTTTCATGAAGACAGGGCAGAACCAGTTCTTGTTTTTCAGCAAAGTTTGAAAATTTGGCAAAATTCACAGGTATTGAATTAACCTCTAAAATTTATAACAGAGCAAGTGTTTCAAGTAAAGTTTCAAACACAATAAGCAAAACTAAATTCAGATTTTTGAACAGCAAGATACAATAGTTTGAAGATGGTTGCATTTCACAACCTGTTCAACAATTTTCCAGTTACCAGCTTTGACACAGTTTTGAAATCAGACCATATCTAACTCTACACAAGTTGAAATTGAGAATATTTTGTGGAGCTATAAACTAGATTCAAAATGCTTCAAATCATCAGAAGACATCGTTTCCAAACTCCTTTCACAAGTGAGACAAAATTGAGCCACAAAATACAGTTTCACAGTTTTTCTCGGATAAATTGGTAAAACAGGTCAGTCTAATTTCCGATTCGCTACGACTCATTCAAAACAAATTAGTAGGGTAGTTTTATACCGTTGGAAAGTTCTTGGTGTCTAGTTTCAAATGCCACAAACAGTACTTGATTTTGACTTTTGTACAAATATTTATACACAGACAAAGTACCCCTGGTCGGCTGCCCTGGTAGCTATTTTCCGGATTTCTACCTTTCCACAAAACCCAAGTTTTATGTAACCAATTGAAATGATTTTTGAAAGACAATTTCTACACACATAATACAACATATAACAAGCATTTTAGCAGCCATATAAACAGCAAAAATTCGAAATCCAAGCAAGACAACAGGGCAGAAATTTCAGCCAGTACCTCTCAAGAGTTTCTTCCAACTTTCTCTCCTCTTACCAAGCCAATATCAAGTCACTCACCACACAAACAACAACAATCAAGTAAAAGGCCTCAAGTCCACTACCTAAAGGCTGCCTCAAGACCACTAGCCTAGGATATAAAGCAAGAAATAAAAGTTCCTCAAGTCCTCTAGCCAAACTTCTTGATTAGGGTTTCAAACCCATGAAATACAACCTCTACTCTTGGTAAAATTTGAAAGATTAAAGAAAGATGAACTTGTTACCTCTTCAAGTTCTTGAACCCTAGGAAGAGCCAAGTTATGCCCCACTAACCACCAAGAATTCACCACAAGATGGAAGCTTCCTTCAAGTTGGATCAACTACTAAAGGTTTGGAGGATTTTGTATGGATCTTGGAGCAAGATTGGTGAAGAAAAATTGGAACTTCTCTCCTTTCTTCTTTAGCTAGAGAGGGTCGGCCATGGAGAGCAGAAAAAGGAGAGAAAGTGAGCTTTGAAATGTGATGGGAAAGTGAGGTGAAAGATAGCTTTTGGAGGGTAAAAGTCAACTTTGAATGGTAGCTCTAATAGTGTCATGCACTGCCAATTCCTTCTTGCTTGCTACACTTAAATACTAATCCTTCAAGGTGGTTCCTCTAACACTACAAATACTCATACTTACTAGTCTAAAATTAATTCTCCAAGATCATTGCACTCTCGGATCGAATATCGCCTCGAAAAACGTGTATTCAGTATTCCTTACTAGATGAGCCACAGAAAAATTAAATTTACTAACGGAACGTTTTTAAAATATAAATGAGATATTGCTCTATGCAAATAAAATTAAAGTGGTTAAAATAAATTATTCGGAGAAAACGAGTAAATAAATAATTAAATAAACCAGTAAAATAAAATAAAAATAAGAAAAATTCGGGTCCTCACATCCTTCCCCCCTTAAAAGAATTTTGTCTTTGAAATTCATACATTCATTTAGAAACAACCCTAGATATTTCTTCTGGATCTTCTCTTCTACTTCTCGAATTGCTTCCCTCATTCCGTGATTCCTCCATAGAACTTTTACCAAAGGAATTTGCTTATTCCCCAGTTCTTTCAATTCAGCTGGAGCCATTCTAAATGGCATCTTAAAGATAGGTGCTACCCTTAGAATCACAACTCTACTGTTTTCATCTTACAATTTAATTGAGCATGGTAGTGAGCTAGCCAATCCATATCTAGGATAACATCATACTCCTTAATTGATAGGTCTATCAAATCAACCAACAACTTCCACCCATCTACATTGCCTCGAATTCCACTCTTTCTTCGAAAATAAATACTTAAGACTCTTGGGATCAGTGAAAACCTCGAAATTCGTTCCATATAAATAATATCTCCACTTTTCAAGACAAATACTACTGCCGCTAACTCCAAATCATGGATCGGATAATTCTACTCATGAGATTTCAACTTATGGAGGGGAGCATACGAAATCACTTTTTTTTTTGTCATAAAAGATCATCATAGTTACACCAAGTGAGGATAAATTCATCAAATCATTTCAAAAGAAAGGGGATATAAACAAAATCATAGGAAAACGTGCTAAGTCGCAAATGTACAAAATAACAAAAGGACTTTATCCCCTATATAAAAGATTACAACTTCCAAATGTGCCAGTTTGAACTAGGTTAAAACTGCAACCCCTATCCTTCGAGTCGAGTAAGATCCATCCCCACTCGTAAAGCTTCCACTACCTGGATCCCCCTCACGGCCATTAGTATTAATCACCCCCTCTTGGCATTCGATTGCTTTGTAGCTGACCTGGTAGGCTGCTGAGTATTTTCTCCTTTTCTTAGAGGCATTAGGGCAACTTGAAACCTGATGTTTGGCACTACCACAGATCAGACATTTTTCCTCGCTTTCTCCAGCACTCAGTTTCAGTGTGGTTAAACTTGCCACAATATCCACAAGTCACACGAGAAGTCACGACCGGACCAACTTGAGAATTTCCTTTGTATTTCTTCTCCAGTTCCACGTTCTTGTGTAGCAATTCAATTTTCTCTGCATATTCTTGTTTTCACCATCCTTCCCAGTAGTCAGCTAATTTCTTTTGAAATTCTACCTCTTTTCGAAGAATGTCCATTTCCTTACGCATCTCTCCCAAATTTATCATCTCACTGGTTGGCTTAAGTCAAATGCTAGCCTACTAGGCAAATTAAGGGATAAAAAATAAGTAACTATTCACAATGGAAACTCTGGTCATATTACTCTTTCATTCTTTTGCTTATAGGTTACTCCAGAATATAAATCTTAACTATTCTCTACTTAATATGGATGAGCTCTTGAGTCTACACAAGATTACTATCATCACTTATAAATATAACAAAATGCGGAGATCTGATTCCTTAATATAAAAGTTCCACACCCTAACTCACTTACAAAGTTGCTCAAGAAGAAACCCTAATCTCTTACTCTCACTAGTACCTTATTTTATCCCCTCAAACCAATTTTTACTGTTTCGAGGTTAGACCCTCCGTGAAACTTAGACGGGGCGAACTTCAAGAATTGCTCTATCCTCGCACTTCTCTTGGTTCCTAGGTTAGTTGATTGGTTTAGGGCCTTGGCACTTAGCTAACTGTGCTAAGATATCAATCATATGGTTAATGGCAGTAGCTATGTGGTTATCCCCTTCATTTTCTAAAAGCATAACGTAAAATAAATGCACATAAGCGAAGTTTGAAAATGACACTTCAATCATGCAAAAATGAAAATAAATAGGGGAGACACCCAAAATAATTGCAAATATGCGCAACCCATAGCATAGATTAGAAGTCATAGAACAATAAAGTCAAGCACCTCATAAGTAACGTTCAAGTGCTTCAAAAGATAGGTAACACAATTAAGCAAAATACAATGGCCTTTGAACAAGCACAACCACGATTATCCTAGACAAAAACTACTAAAGTGGACTAAATCACTAGCTTATTGATTGGTGGAGGTAGAAGTCTCTGCTACTTCATTAGGATCATTTTCATCTTCAGTACTATGAGTTTCTACATCATGTCCCTCGTCGAGTATTTTGCCATCCACCACTTGTTCGACCAAGGTAACACACTCAACCATTATCCCTTCAGTCCGATCTCTAATTTCATGTACTACCCTAGCAAGTTGGTGCTTAACCTCCTGAAACTGCTCACGAAGAGCCTCAGCTTTTTTCTGCTCCTCAAGTACATCCGTCTCTAGTTCATGAACCTTAGCAGTTTGGACATCCACAGTCTCCCTCAGTCCTCGATTATTCTCTCGAACTACCCTAGTTTCCTTGGATAACCACCTCCAATCATCGATTATTACTAGCACCACTTTATTAGGGTACGAGTAAGTTCTCCAACAATCACATGAAAACCTAGTACGACGAACTGGGGTCCACTGCCAAAGAGGGCCCCAAGGCCTCACTCGATAACGAATCGTTGGAAGGTGCCTCAAAGGTGACCCATCCCTACCATTTCCTTCCATGACCTACAATTAACCCACAAAACTAAAGGTTAGGACCTTATAATCACTGGTGCCATTCAAAAAATTTAACTTAAGATTTTTCACGAATTTCTATGACCAAAAGTTCACGATTAAGAGCTCCTAGCTGTAAACACCAAAATTTTAATTTAGCTTTATTTATTATTATTATTATTTATTGATTAAATGATAATTATTATCTATTTTTAGTTATTAATCTCATTATTTTTATTTTAATACATTTTAGCATTAAAATTTTGTCGGAAAAGAAAATTGTTCACAAAAAATATGCTTTAATCGTTTTAGATTCAATTTATGAAAATTTGTTGCAATTAACTTCAATTAGGAATCAACGTTGTTTGTTTACCTAAATTAATTGAAAATTAGTAAAAATATAATAATTAGTAAAAAATAATAAAATAAAATTTGAGCATTTTATTTAATTTTTATTGATCTTGTTTCATTTCCATTTTTTTTATTAAGAAAATCATTTCCTTATTTGTTGTTAATTAAGTTAAAAAAAAGAGGAGCTCAAACGAACCAAACATTTCTTTAGTTTCGTATTAGAAACCATACGCTAAGTACAGAAGCAAATGCAGCTCGGTTCCATTTCCTTTCTCCACCATTTGTTTTCCATTGTTTTTCCTTCATCATTGGATCATGTTAACCTCATTCCACCTGGCTTTCATCTAAAAACCAAGAATGATTTAGAGAAAAGGCCAATCGGATGGCTAAAGTAGAGTCGGTGAACTGAGGTTTATGGAGAGCCCTTGAGATCAGGGTTTGAGGTTGCCATTTGATATAAAAGGAACAAAATGCGAAAGCCGAAGGTTGAGAGGTAGAGAGCATAGATAGGTTGGCGGCTGAGTAGAAAGCAAGAAACAAGGAGAAAGAAAGAAAACTAAGGGAAAGCAAGGAGAAGAGGGCCTTCAGTTGAGGGAGGAATCGAGATAAAAGAGAGGAAGAGAGAGTTACAGGCTGGGCAGGAGAAAACAGTGAAAGAAAAATTGGAGGGCTGCGCGATTTGGAGATAGACTGAGAGCTGGGAGAGGAGTAAGGAGAGAAACAAAAAGGACAAGCAAGGAGTAAGAGAGAGGAATCTGGTGTTTTTCTTTAAGGATCAAGAGGCTACCGGAACGGCTGACCGAAGCGAGAAGCTGCTACGACTTTATTCTACCATCATCAGTTGTGAATCTCCAACGAAAGAGAGATCACTGTAAGCTATTCTCTCCTTTAAACCCCAGTTTCTCTTTAGGCGCAGATTCTTTAAGCTTTCAAAGCATGTATGTGTGTGATTGGGAATTTATGGACCTAAACCTGTTAGTTTTCGTGCTTCCTATCCTTCATAAAAATGAAACGGGTGTCATCTGTGGTTGATTCCTGATGGCTCCAAAGATATGATTTTGATGGCAGGGCTTGGGTAAAAGAGTTGTAAATATGGTTATATGTCAGGGGCAGATTTAAGGTGGGGGCACTGGGGGCATGGGCCCCCACTGCCTCCCCTCAAATTTGTATAATAGTTATACAATTTTGATATAATTGTAAAGGTGCCCCAGAGTTTTTTTAGAACAAATGTGAAAAATATGTCACAAAATTAATATCTGTAACAGCCCCACCTTCCCCTAAGGCGAACCAAAGGGGTTAGCGGACTGCCTGCCCAGCTCTCGCCAGGACTAACGGTTCAGTTTACGTCGATCTATTACGTTCCGGAACTTACCATTGCGCGCAAACAAGTCAAAATCACAAAATAAAAAAAAATGAAAATCGAAGCCGCAATTTATCCAAACCACGGCCAAACATATATATACATTGGAAATCAACATTTACAAGCCAAATGGCAAACCAAGATATTCGTCTAGTTCATACATGTACCAAAAGCCATTTACACACAAAACATTGGTGGAAACAAAACACTTAGGGTTTTTACCCTCAAGGAGCTATTCAAAAATACATGTACAAGAGCTCAACTTGTCATCCAACTATCACAATCTTTTCCAAAAGTTTCATTTTCCTGTAAGGAAAACAAATGGAACGGAATGAACTAAAGCTCAGTGAGCAACTATCACGTAAGCATCTAAAATCACATAAGTGTAACCTTTCAGTTCAAGTATACAATTAAGAGTAAATCACACCAGTAAAAGGATACGGAGGGCTCTCAGGAGCCCGTTTCCTCGCTTGTAGTCTTGTTCCAACCTCATTGACCCTCCGTCAATGTTAAAGAATAACCAACCGTAGACAACTCTTTACTTCCATTCCTTCCACCCAACATCCCCCAACCGGGCCCGCACTCCATTCAGTCATTTTGGTAATACTCGAGTATACCGGAACCAAGGGTCTCATTACCACAAGGTTCCCCAGTACAGTCCCCGTGGCAATTCAATCTTCACGACCAAGCCCTCGCCGGCTCGATTCAATTGACCACCGAACGTGGTTGAGCTCAGTAATTCAGTAAAGCAGTCGGACAATCGTCCAAACAACACCAATTCAGTTTCCATGCATGGAATTCAGTATCTCATATATCAAATGCAGTATTTCAGCAAAACGGTGAATAGCCATGAATAAAATCACAAGGGGTGAGGGCGGTCAAGTACACCCTCACCTCAATCATTTCCAATAACCAATTAAGCCTTCAAGGCATCAAATACACATATCACAAAGCCACATTATAACAAGTAAGTGAGTAGTATACTCACCAAGTGAGAAAGTGGTGTTTCATACACCGCGATCACCAATACGTCGTGAGCTACCGTCACGCCCTAAAACATGTAACACATACAATAAGACTCGAGAACGAGTCACCAAACAATGCTAAACACAACCCCAATAGGGTTTCATATGCCTAGATGAACATGATAGCAAATCAGAAATTTAAAAGAGCATTAGTCTTGGCCCCCGACTTGAAAACTGTTTTGCACTTATTATGCGGTAATGGCGTCAATTTCACTAAGATTATCGGATGGGGGTGTAAGACCCACCGTTTCGAAGCTATGAATCAGGGCTACAACAATGTAGAAGGTCACTCAGTCCAGTTCCTAGCTCAACTAGGTCAAAAATGCCAAATACTATACCAGAATTACCAAAACAGGTTTGCAAAACATAGAAAACTGTAATCGGTATATCTCAGTCCATACAAGTCCAAATGCCGAAATTCCAAAGGCATATGATAGCTAAGACATCTAGATACATTTCATCAGAAGACACCAACTTCAAAATCCAAACCAATTCCAGTCAAAATGGCCAAATACAAACGCAGTTTTCGCATTCTGGCCAAAGCAGAACAGCTACAGTAATTCCGGCATAACTCACTCTACACTACTCCAAATGACCTGAAATTTTACAGGCACCTCAAACACATCAATACCTACAACTTGCATGTTTTGAGCAAAGTCCAATTCGGCCTCTAACCTTATGATATAAAACCGGACAGAATTAGGGGTTTATGAACCCTAACTTTTCAAATTTCACTCTCAATCCAAAATTGATTGCATTTAGCAACAATTCACACTCACTAGAGTCATTTTCAACCATTACAATTCATCATACAAGGCCACAACATTCCATTCATATTAAACCAGAAAATTCATCAAAAAATGGAAAATTTCACCAAATCACTTCAAATCAAGAAACAAATCATATATTCCTTCACTCATGCCACCATTAAGCACAAAATAAGCATCATTAGATGTAGTAAGGTGTTCAAGCATCACTTACCAAGAAATCAAGAGAGAGAGGGATGTTGGACACCTTAGCTCTTCAAACAAACCTCACTACAACCCTTACTAGCACTAGAAGATAGGATTTTATGGAGTGAAATGGATGGAAGCAAATGTTTTTGGTTGATTTGCACCAAGTAGAAGCTAGAACTTGAAGAGTTTCTCCTTCCTTCTTAAGCTTAGAGAGCCGGCCAACAAGAGAAGAAAAATGGTGATTTTTGTGAATTTTTTTGATATTTAATCCTTTGGTCAAAAAAAGTCAAGAAAGTGAATAGTGTTTCTTAAAGTCCAACAAATGAGAAGGTGACACTTGTCACCTCCATAAATGCATTCTTATCTTTCTTTCTTCTCTCACATTAATCATTTCACACACTCTACTTATCTATTAACACCCGATAAATTTTACACAGTATCCGGAATTTAACCTAATTGGCCGAATTTTTCCGAACTTTTCGCACTAGTGGGTCCCACGTCCAATATATATTCTTAATTTTCTAAAAACTCACCAATACTAGGAAAATTATCTAAAAACTATAATTACGCATAAAATCTACCAGAAAAATATTTCTGAGCCAGAAAATGCAAAAATTATGCAATTAAGGGAACTAAAACCCTAGGAAAATATTAGGGTTTTTACGGGTTCTCACAATATCATTCACTTTCCTCCCCTGGTCTCCCATTTTTTCCCCAACAGAGCCAAGTACCAATTATATCAGTCTTTTCTTTTGGTCCCCACTCCCCAATTCCCTTTCCTCCTCTGGTCCCCATTTTCCCTTCACAACCGACGGCTCTTCTTTGTTTCCCCATTTGTACTTGTTGGTGAATTTATTATTTTTTTGCTTAAAAAATTAGAAAAAGAGTAGATAAAAAATTTTGGTGTTATTTTTGCCCCCACTAAAATCTTTTTCTGGCTTCGCCCCTGTTATATGTTGAGGGTTGTAATACTGATATTCATGGCAGTCTTTTGTTCCGAGTCTTGCTTTGTTGTTTTTACTCCGTATGGCAGGCAGATAATCTTTTTTTTCTTTTCTATGGTGGCTGAAGTTGTGGCTTGTTTGATGTTTTGTTGTGTGTGATACTTGAATGGGATGTCATGAATATACTTGATATCAAAGTTTAGTAGACACTCAGGTCATTTTGGGTCAAAGTTTAGCATATACTGAGGTTATTTTGTTGCATTGTGTGACCGAAAGCTTGTTGGATTTTACTCTCTCCCTGGTCTCAAGTTCTCGCATGTTGTGTTTGAATGAGTTGGGATTTGTTTGGGTCTGTTTTGGGATAAATATTTTAGAACTGGTATGAGGAATCACAGATTGCTGCAACAAGCTCGAAGCTCTCGGTTTGTTGCAGCAATGGCCATCTCATTTGTAGTTGCTGAGGTGTGTGATTGGTCTGTTGTTCCATCGACACACTATGTGTATGTTTACCGCAGGTTTCTTTCTTGGCATCTTTGCTGCATTTTTCGTAGTTAAGTTACATTGCTGCATTTGATAAAAGTAGGAGGAATGTTTGATGATCCTGTCGCCTGGATTCTGTTTACATTGCGCTTAGATTTGCGCATAAAAATCTGGACAGATGAATCTTTTTCTCTCCTTTGGTTGCTGAAGTTTTGGACGTGTCTGAATTTTCATTTGGGTTGCTTGTTGTTTGAAGGTGATGCCATGTATGTTGATTGCTGGAATTTAAAGCAGCAAGATGCGATGTAGCATCAGGCTACAATATGGCAGATCTGTGGTGGCAATAGAGTTTTTGCATCTCAGAAACTTCAGTTGCTTTAACTGAAGCTTATGTTCATGTCCATACGTTCAGATGCTCTCTTTTTCTCTCATTCTGGGTTCAATGTTTGATAGCGAGTGAGCTTGTAGTGTTGGAGTGATTTCTTTCTTGCAAAAATTTCTCAAAGCTATATTTAAACTCATCGCAAGCTTCCTGGGTCATTAGTGAATTGCCAAGTTGCAGAGAAAACTCCTGCTGCACTTTTTCCATTCTTTTGCTGATTAGTTCCTTTTATCCCTGTCGGTCAGCTTAGATTCTTTGCTTTAATCCTGCAACAAAATGTAGCTTTTGATTTAGTTGATAATTGAGAGTTAAAATCCTGGTAATTGGTGAACTTGTCTGCATGATGAAATGGAAAGAAAGTTGCGACTAGAATGCTGCAGAAGAGAAAGCTTTGCGTAATCTTGCATGCAAAAGTTTCATAATTTGCACTTTAACCCCTTGATTTCTATCTAATGCTACTATGGACCAAAAAATGGAAAAACTAATCAATTTTGTCCCTTCAACATGTTTTTTTCTTTAATATGTCTTAACATGATTTTTGGATAGATTTTTAATGAGTTTTAGGATGAATTAGAAGGGTTTAATAAATTTTTCTAGATTTATAGTTTTGATTTGAATTTTTAGTGAAATTTTGGAAAATTTTGTTGCTTAATCGTAGCAAATTGGTTTTCATTTATTTTCGTGAATTTTATCATTTGATTGGTAGGTTTCACCTCAAGCCTTTAATTTTAATTTACTTCCTTTTAGACCCTTAATATTTGTAATAATAATAATTGATCCCCGAACTTCGGTAATTCTTATATTTGGGTCCTTGTTTGTTTTAATTTATTGAATAGGGGTTGTTCATTTTTATTTGAATGATTTGATTGATTCAATTTCATGTTTATCTTCATTTCTTGTGATTATTTGTTAATTAAAGTGATGCTTGACCTTTTCTTTGTTTTTAGAGGGTAAATAAGTAATTTCATTTCATTAGTGCACCAATTCAAGGGAGGTATACTCTAAGCCTTATTTTGATTTTTACTTGACCCTATTTGACCCTATGTGCTTAATTGTATGCCTTTTCAATGTTTTCATTTCATTTATTTATTTATTCGCTTCATTTGTTTTAATTTTGTATATTTATTTTAGTTCAATTTTGGTTATTTGAAAGGCATTTAAATGCCAAGTTGTAATAGTTAGGTAGTTCAAGATCTATATTTAGATAGAATATGTAATAGTTAGAGATTTATTTATTTGTTTATTTATTTTATTCCTTTCCCCCTAGATTATAGTTAGGGCCCCAAGTGTAATAGTTAGAACTTTATTTGCTTTAATTGTTTGTGTGTTTTGCATTCTTATGTGTTACGTGTTACTCGCTTTCCTAGGGTCTTGCATCTAGATATCATGCTTATGCGTTATGTGTTTTATGTGATTTATGTGTTTACTTGTTTTATCATGTTTTACATGATTTAGTTAGTTATAATTAATATGTGACGCCACCACACGAGTCCAACGCTAGTTGTGGCCCCTTTCCCGTCACCACACTAGTCCAACACTAGTTGTGGCCCTTTTTCGATTTTTCTCACTAGTCCAACACTAGTGAGAATTCATAGACATGGGCTAGTCCAACGCTAGACCCTTTGTGACGGCCCCTGTGAGAACCCTGAAAATAGATATATAAACCAATGCATATTTTGTTGACATTCCTTTTATTCCTTAATAATTCCGAGCATTACTTTCACTTGTTTGCAATTAAGTACGTAAAAATAGGATCATGTGAAGCATAATATAATTTTCCCTAAGTCATGAAATTCCTTCGTCTTGTTAGATTAAATTTGCATCTTTAGAATTAGAGTAAATTAAAACCCTTGATTCGAAAATTTAGGACACTTGAATCGATAACCTTACTACCTTAAAATAAATGTTAGATTTTTATTACAAGGTCAAACTTGATTTTAATAAGGAATTAATAAAGTAAGAATGTAGGAACCTTAATACTAAATAGTAAACGATAAAGATTCGATAAAACGGTTTAAGTATACTAACGTATAATAGGCCACTAAATCATACTTGAGGAAAATCGTTGATACTAAGTTCGAATCTAAATTCAAGTAGAGGTTAGAGGCAATGTGAAAGGACCAAAATACCCTTCGCAACTCACCAAATCCCCACTGCACCACAACCATCACCACTCACGGCCAAACGACTCCTTGGACACCATGATTGTCCGCCACTCCAGCTAACCAATCGGCAACTTCTCCACTGCAATACACAAGCCGCCCCATACCACCAATCCAAATCCATCACCAACTCCACAAGTAAACCAACTCTTACACTCAATCAGCTCCAAAACCATGGCACTCCTTCATTTCATCTCCACTCCACATATCAGACTACACTCCACCTTCACTTCGCTATTCTCGACTGAGTTAGAGAGGGAGAGACCGAGCTTCACTCTGCCATTCGAGAGAGGAGAAAAGAAAGGAAGCCGCACGAGCTGCAACTCTTCCAAGGTTCTGTCTGCAAGCCAGAGTGGAACTAGGAAGAAGCCGTGAGCAAGCCCATCCCTTTCCGCATCAACAACCAGCTGCAACCCAGCTTCACCCTCCACCAGTCGCAACCAGAAAACCAGAACCATCAAACCTGTGCGTGAGCCGAGAGAAAATTTCGTAGCTTTCTTATTCGTGAGCTGAGCTATTCTGAGGTAATTTTCTGGACTATTTTGGGTTGATCAGAGGTAGATAGAGTCACGTAGGGGCATGCATGCTTTGGTTGTGTAGTCGGATGAGGAAATCAAAGTTTCAGAAAAATCTGTTTTGATTAAATGACTCTGCCAAGAAACTGAACTGGAAAATGCAGCCTTAATCTCGGCCATTTGTGGTAATGTGAGCCCAGAAATATGATTACTTATCTCAGGACTAGAGGATTAAGCTTTGCATGTTGAATATTAAACCATCGGATGAGTCATTGGAAAAAGAAAATCTGATTTGCGTAAGAATCTGTTTCTGCCGAGAACTTGAGCTGGAAATTTTGGTTTTAAAATTGCTGGGTGTGATGATTTGAGCTTAATCTTGGATCAACCTGATAGATAACCTCCTTATTTAGTGATGCATGTGAACTTTAAGGCTCAGAATTTCGGTTGCATGGCTGGAAAACTTATTAGAAAATTTCTGGACTGCTGAACTGATTTTCTAGATTAGCCGTTGAAATTGTTTTGGGAAATTGCTTGGGTATTTTAGCATGAATTTGCTGGAACGTGTTTGATTTCCACTTGGTTAGGTGTTTGACTAATTAAAACTAAATGATTAAGCCTTGCATGAAGTGTTTTGGTCCGGCTAATCTAGAAACAAAAATAAACAAGAAAATCTGCTGCATGCAAGATTATCCAAGAAGAGCCGAATGAATTCCTGGATTTTTGGGATGTTTGTAGTTGTTAACTGAATTTGATTTTGAACGAGAGATGTTAATTACCTAGCTAAGTGGTGGCATGTTGAATTTGAGTGCCTAATACCCTGTTTTGGCCAAAGAAAAGTTGGAGTTAAGAACATACAATTGCTGGAAATTTCTTTGTAAACTGCCGTGAATTTGAACCTGGAAATTTTGAAGATTATAACAGTTGTTTAAATTCAACTCTTGAACTGGAAATGTTCATTGTTTAGCTAAGAAAGTGTATGATGAAGCTGAGAGCTTAATAGCATGTCTTAGCCACGAAAATTGTGAATTTATAAACAACGAAGTGCTGGAAATTTTAATGACCGAAAGGTTGAACTGAATTTTTTTAAGTGGTTCCTGGAATTTTTCCTTGGGGTATTATGAGCTCGAGACGCATGGCAAAATGTACACGTTAATCTGTGAAAGCTGTTTAGCAATGAAACGTTTTGATATCTCGAAAGATTCAACCAAAAATGTGGGTGTACAAATGCTGGAAATTTTCCTTGTGGTTGCCAAAGTTTGAGTAAGAATTTCCAGCTCGATTGTGAAGTTATTCCTTGAACCTTAATGATTGGAAACACATGGAAAATGTTGATGTTAATGATTGTGGTTTGACCCTAGGGTGTTCCTGAAATTTTCAAAGAATTAGAGGGTAAGAAGGTACTTGCTAAACGTATGCTTAAGCCTGGCTAGTGAAACAATTTCTACTCGTATTCCAATGTCCGCAAAGCTAATGGTCGACATTATTTTTCATTGGAGCATAATGTGTCGAAATTGTTGACGGTGGGCTCTACGAATTCCCACTTTTGAATTGATGGTTGATTTATTGGAAATTGGTTGGTGGTGGGCTCTATGAATTCCCACCCTGCATGGATAACTGAATTGCTGAATTTGTTTAGAAATCTGTGCTACTATTTTGTGAAACTGTGAGTTGATATAAGTACTGATTACCAAGTGCTAAGTATTGACGAAGCCTTGGTAAATTTTCCTGCTTATGCTTAGATATAAATTTGTTGGAACACAGGGCTAAGAATTGACGAGCCCTAGTGTTATTACTGTTTAAATTCTAATTGTGCAATATTGAGGAAATGTGATTTTGGATTGGAATCGAAAATGTGAGAAGTTGTACCGACCTTGTGACTCCAAGTAAACGCTTGACTAAGTAAATGAAAAATATTTTGCTTTAAGTCTCGAACGGTACAGATTTAGCATCGTATTGCTAAACATAGTGTCTACTATTTTTGCCTTAGAAACTTGGGCAACATGACTTTTATCCCTTAAGTTAGACTAGCCTTATCAATTTGGGAAAATGATTCTCCCAGACTCAAAACCTTAGTTTTGTTCCAAATTCCTTCCTTCTTTATAAATCGTTTAAGGCTAGTCGGAACTAAGGAAAATTTAAAAGGTGAAACTCGATCACTTTAGTTTTAAACGTAGAAACCTGCTTGGCAAGAAGAAAAAAAACCTTATTTTAGCAACATTTTTCAATAGACCTTACCCTAAAGCCTTAGCAAAGATTTTTATAGGCACAACCACTCCAATGAACTTTTTTTTCCAAGGTATACTTTTAGCCTTGATATTAATTATCTTGCCGACTTATTTTAAGAAAATAATAATAGTATTTTCTTCGAGGAAAAGTATTACAGGAATATTATAAGAAATATTGTACGGTTCTCACAAGCTCGATTCCAAGTAAAATATTTTGAGAAAAAAAAGTAAACTAGCAACATGCTAGAAAACTCTACATGTGCAAGCCAACAGTTCCAATAGAAAACTTATGGCTTAAATTCTGATATTCTAGGATTTTACGAGGACGCGGAACTCGATCCTCAATCCAATATCTAAACTTCACTCTTGGTGAGTGTCCCTGCTTGTTCTATGTTATGTGGTTAAGCGTTTTATCAATTCGCTATGTGATAATTGTCAAAATGCAATAAATAATTTTGATCCATCGAAGTGAGCAGTGTGTACTTTATCGCACTAGCCGTTCGAGTGGTGACATGTGTGAAACATTTTCTAATGAATCTGTGAATCTAAATGTAGTTGCGTCGTTGGGTGAATCCCTCGACATCTGAATCCAACTACCATAACATCTGAATCTGTAGTTGCGTCGTTGGGTGAATCCCTCGACATCTGAATCCAACTACCAAAACGTCGTTGGGTGAATCCCTCGACAAATTTATTACGGGTATATCTCGAGTATACTGCGTCGGTAGATGAAGTTTGGGCCCAAAGCAGAGGTATGAACGGTGACGGGTTAGGATTAAAATAAGTGTATCTACATGGAAATTAAGTAGGGAAAGTTGACGGAGGGTCAACTACGATGGTATCTGATCAAGCGTGGAAAATGGCTCCTGAGAGCCCTTGTATCCTACCTTGTGCTGTTACACGCTTTCCTAACTGTTTCAATTTGATTTAAATTATTAACCGATGTTTGATTTATGTGATTGCATGTTTTGGGGCACCACTGAGCTTTAGCTCACCCCACGTTTATTGTTTTCCTTAACAGGTTCTGGAAACTGAAAGCTGGATGCTTACTCATGTTTTCCTTTTGGATTGTATTTGAATATTATAACTTATTATGTGGACTGTAATTTGTTATTTGAGATAATGCACTTTTCCTTTGGATTGCCACTTGAAGCTGGAAAATGTGTAACCTTAATTCGATTACTTAGCTTGTAAGCTGTATTATGGATTTATGAATTTTATCTATACGGTTTGCGATGACTTTGTACTTTGGTAAGTACCACGTAGGACGTTTAAGGGCCTCGACTGGCGATTTTATCATCGCTATCTTTGAAGATAATGTGGCTTTAAGGATGATTCCATTCGAGAAAACTTGTTTTTGTAATAAATTAAGTTATCCTTTGAAAGGATTTGGGCTAGAATGCTTGCGTGAGTCCTGGCGAGAGCTGGGCAGACGGCCCGCCAACCCTTTGGTTTGCCTCAGGGGGAAGTGGGTTCGCCACAGCCCCACCTCCCCTTAGGGCGTACCCCAAGGGTCGGCGGGTCGCCTGCCCTACTCTCACTGGGACTCACTCACTCACTACAGTTCTCAAATGAATTACAAGATAAATCTCAAATATTACATCCAATTCTCCAAGAATTACATATCACGAGTACCAGAAAGTAAACCCTAGAAAAGCTTATAACTACAACCACCACGACAACTATATACATCTTACTAGTCAACTTATAACAAGTACAAAGTCAACTATTCTATAACCAAAAGTCTATACACCTTCCTGAGCGATCCCCGCGTCGGCCCCCTGCTAAGGAAAACAAATGGAACGGGGTAAGCTATATGCTTAGTGAATAATTGAGGTAAAAATGTAAAAATACATTCAGATAAACATATAATTCCAAATATTTCACATCAATACAGAAATGTAACATCACAATGGTAGGATACAGGTAGCTCCAAAGCCTGTTCAATTCCCCGAGTTTGAACGCCTGTTGACACTCCGTCAACCAAAGTACTTATGGTTCGTAGACTCCACTTAACTTTTCCCGTTCACCTTATCAACTCCCGCTGGCTAGTCAACAGCACACATCAGCTCGAGCGAAACAAAATCACTTAGCTTTCATCAAAGTTTTAACAAAGAACGAAATCCCAAGGTTAGCATGGAACTAACTTCGACCAAGCCCCGACTGGCTCGAATAGTTCGTTTACCCTTGGAACTGGGCTGGAACCAAGCCCTGAGATATCCGATCTCTCAATAGATAGTATCTCTCAACAAAGTACACAACAAAGTATTTACCCCAAACAGCACACAGCAAATGGGTTCAATTCAAGTCATGTAATCACCCCCATCAGAACAGAGCAAAAGGGTGATACTCAACAGAAAACCAATATTCTCACATATCAAACCAAAACAAAGGATGTGTTTAGGTCGAATGAGATAAAGTACACCCTCGACTAAGTACCCATTTAACATATACAAAGCACTTTAACAATTTCACAGCAACAAACAACCCAGTTACTCACTTGATAATGCTTGGCACGAAAAACGATACAATTCACTGAGCTTGACCGTCACTGTCAAAAGCCTTACAGTCTGTATTGATAGATTATATACACACATAAGTGAAACGGCCATACAATAGCAGTTTATAACTTAAACGATCGAAACCGGTCAAAAATAATCGAAAATGGTCAAAACAACACTAAGGCCACAAGATTGTCGAAATTGGCCAAAACAGCTGGAATGTTAACAAAATAACAACAATAGTCTGAAACGGTCCAAAACGGCAAAAACTATTGAGAAATGCACGTACACGTGGGCGGAAATGAAAACGGTCGCGCGTCCGCACCCAAAGGCGCAAACGGACATTTCATAGTTTTGACACCCTTTATGATTTTGATTATAATAGACGCTGTTGTCATCAGTTTAACGTGTACAAGCTAAGACAAAGACCAACAACTTTGATGAAGACCACTCAGTCCAGTTCGTAGTGTATCCAGGTCAAAATTTCAAATTATAGAACCAAAATCTCACATTTAGGTTAGTAAACCATACTATGCGTAAATGACAATAACTCAGGCTACCGAAGTCCAATTAAGGCATTTTTAGGGGCGTTGGAGAGCTAAGACATAGCACTAAAAGTTCCATGTTTTGGTCAAACGCTAATTCAGTACAGATCAGGGTGAACAGATGCGATCAAATTGGTGAAATGTCCAAACTGTCCATGAAGCTCTACCTATGGCAGTCTCAGGGGCATTTTTGTCTTTTCAAGAGCTACAGCGCTTGGAATGGGCTGAAATTTTCAGGTATCTATAAAACATCATTCTATACAGCTTTTATGTTTTAGGCTAAGCTTAATTTGGCCTCTAACATGGTGAACTAGAAACCGGGCAGAACAGGGTATACCTTAACTTCAATTCTGGAAATTTGATACAATCAAGGTATAAATCTCATTTTGAACTTGAAACCATTACTACCACCTCTTATACCAACTTATATACATCATATACCACCCATACAATAAGTATGATAAGTGAATCATTCAAACCCTAACTCAAATTCATCACCCCAACCATCCAAAATCACTTGATATAAGCATTACAACCACAAATACAAGCTACTAAGCAACTCAAACATGATTACGGAAAAAGAAAAGAGTGGTCAGCCATATTACCTCAAAAACAAAGCATGCTAGAGTTATCCTCCACTTCTCCTTGAAATTTTTGGTTCCTTAAGCTTCCCAAGCTCTCAACCTAGAAGTTAATCGGTTTAGTTTTTCTTGGTTTCACTCACAACTCTTGATTTGAGGTTGGAAATAGAAACTCTCTTCAATCTTTCTCCCTCTCCTTGCTCTCGGCCAAACAAGAAAAAAATGGTGAAGAAATGAGCTAAAATGAAGATAAGAAGGTAAGAAAGTTGGCTTGGTCAAAGGGCCTTAAATGGCCAACACTTGTCACACTTAGGTTCTCACAAATTTTTTTCTTTTCTCTCTCTCTCTTGGGGTCAAGAATTTTGGCTGCCTTGAAGGGTATTTTGGCATATTTTTGCGGAAATAAAAGCAAGGAGATTGAGGTAATAGAGTAGTGTTCAAATGGTGTGTTCAATCGGTAGCGCGCGACACCCGTCGGTCCGAACCGTTTTCCTTAACCTCACACACTTAATATCATCTAAAACTCACTCTTAATCACCAAATTTGATCCACTCCCCGTACCAGATAGTCACACTACGGATAGACGTAAAAATCTTAGTTTACCCTAACGATGAATGCAAAAAGAAAAACTCTTAATTCTATTCTTTATTCTAAATATTGGGGATGTAAATGAGTAGTATAGCTATTATAAAGGAATAAATGCCAAATAAAAAGAAATTTTAAGAAAATATGAGAAATTTTACAATTTCATTGATTACAATTATGGCTTCGATTCAAAATGAGAGATTTAAGTAAACCGGTTTGTCACAAGTAAACTAGGATTTTTTATTAGACTTTAGGGTTTCTCGTTTTTAAAACAAAACAATGTCTTAAATAAAGAAATCGTAATAACCTCTTAGAGACTAAACAATGATAGTATGTTAAAAGTTAGGGTATTACAATCTCCCCTCCTTCAAAGAATTTCGTCCTCAAAATTCCAACTTGCACTAATCAGATCAAACAATCCTCAAAAGCAGTCAAGTACTAAGAAGCTCCAATCCTATTTATCACTTAGCAACGAGCCACCAGGTAGCTAAACAAGTAACCAAATAGAACGTGCAAAAGGGCTCGGTTCAACCAACTAGCTCTGAGTTAGAAATAAAGTCTCAGATATTCGGAAAATTCAGAACATGGCTTAGGCTCAAGTCGGAAGTTTTACCCCTGACGGTGCTGGACAACACAACAAGTTAGCACAACAGCTATACTTCGCCAAAGAGTTTTAGTTCAAAATATCATCCCTGGTGGTGCTGGATAACACAACAGGCTAGCACAACGGCTATATTTCACCAATGAGTCTCAATTCGAAATTTCATCCCTAGTGGTGCTTGAAAACAGAACAGGCAATGCATCACTAGAGAGGTTCAGTTCAACCGCTACAGAAAAATAGTAGCCGGTCTACAACCACAGGAATACGAATAAGTTCAAAAGTAGGGTCAAAGCAGGGTTCAAACAAATAAGTTCAAAAGCAGAGCCAATTACTTCAAGTTCAAGGAGCACAGGTACGAATAAGAACTCACAAAATCCAAGTCCACGAACCAAACTACTTGCTCATGCGTAAATGAAATACCATATATTCAGTCAAATCAGGTCCACTAAGTGTATGTAAGAGCACACTCGCCTAAACAAGTTCAAGTCTCAAGTGCACTCAGCCTAGTCAGTCTCAGGCAGTTCAAGTAGTTCAAATCCCAAAACTTACAAATCGGGTGGTGCCAACCTTAATCAAACAAAAAGACTAGAAAAAGGATGCAAAATCAAAAGTTTTCTCAACAATTCCGGTCACCACCATAATCTATCAAAACCCAAGCCAAACACTTATTGGACAAGTCCAAATCATTATTTCAATCTCCTCATTCAGTTAAATCTCGAGTACAAGACAAAATCTTCTGCGTTCTAACCTGTGCCATTACAACTTATCTCAAGCCCAATTATAATTTTTATTCACATCATCATACATTAAACCATGTTCCGTCCAAAATTCATGAGCATTTCCTCAGGAAAAGTATCGAGTACTCAAGTACAAGAATTCAAACTAAGAAACTTCACGACTCAGACCATACGCTCTTAAACGAAAATCAACAAAGCCATATCTTACACGTACCACTTTCAAGATTCACAACTTACGCTCCAAAAGAGCTCTTAACTTGCAAACCAATCCCACAGTCCGACATCCTAAACTTTAAACATAGGACACACTACAGAGATCTGAAGCCCCAACCTCTGATACCACCTATGACGGCCCCACCTCCCCCTAGGGTGTACCCCAGGGTTCGGCGGATCGCCTGCCCAACTCTCGCTGGGACTCACTCACTCACTACAGTCCTCAAATAAATTACAAGATAAATCTCAAATATTACATCCAATTCTCCAAGAATTACATATCACGAGTACCAGAAAGTAAACCCTAGAAAAGTTAATTACTACAACCGCCACGACAACTATATACATCTTACTAGTCAACTTATAACAAGTACAAAGTCACTATTCTATAACCAAAAGTCTATACACCTTCCCGTCTATACACCTTCCCGAGCGATCCCCGCATCGGCTCCCTGCTAAGGAAAACAAATGGAACGGGGTAAGCTATATGCTTTGTGAATAATTGAGGTAAAAATGTAAAAACACATTCAGATAAACATATAATTCCAAATATTTCACATCAATACAGAAATGTAACATTACAATGGTAGGATACAGGTAGCTCCAAAGCTAGTTCAATTCCCCAGGCTTGAACGCCTGTTGACACTTCGTCAACCAAAGTACTCATGGTTCGTAGACTCCACTTAACTTTTTCCATTCACCTTATCAACCCCCGCTAGCCAGTCAACAGCACATTGTAGCTTGAGCGAAACAAAATCACTTAGCTTTCATCAAAGTTTTAACAAAGAACGAAATCCCAAGGTTAGCATGGAACTAACTTCGACCAAGCCCCGGCTGGCTCGAATAGTTTGTCTGCCCTTGGAATCGGGTTGGAACCAAGCCCTGAGATATCCGATATCTCAATAGATGGTATCTCTCAACAAAGTACTTACCCTAAATAGCACACAACAAATGGGGTTCAATTCAAGTCATGTAATTACCCCCATCAGCACACAGCAAAAGGGTGATACTCAACAGAAAGCAGGTATTCTCATATATGAAATCAAAAAAAAAGATGAGCTTAGATCGAGTGAGATAAAGTACACCCATGCCTAAGTATCCATTTAACATATTCAAACCACTTTAACAATTTCACAGCAATAAACAACCCAATTACTCACTTGATAATGCTTGGCACGAAAAACGATACAATTCACTGAACTTGACCGTCACCGTCAAAAGCCTCACAGTTTGTATTGATAGATTATATACACACATAAGTGAAACGGCCATACAATAGCAGTTTATAACTTAAACGATCGAAACCGGTCAAAAATAATCGAAAATGGTCAAAACAACACTAAGGCCACAAGATTGTCGAAATTGGCCGAAATGGCCGGAATGTTAACAAAATAACAAAAATAGTCTTAAACGGTCCAAAATGGCAAACACTGTTGAGAAATGCACGTACGCGTGCGCGGAAATGAAAATGGTCGAGCGTCCGCACCCAAAGGCGTAAACGGACATTTCACAGTTTTGACACCATTCATGATTTTGATTATAACAGAAGCTGTTGTCATCAGTTTAAGGTGAACAAGAAACTATTTCGAAGATAAGACAAAGACCAACAACTTTGATGAAAACCACTCAGTCTAGTTCGTAGTGTATCCAGGTCAAAATGTCAAATTACAGAAACAAAATCTCACATTCGGGCTAGTTAACTGCACTATGTATAAATGACAATAACTCAGGCTACCGAAGTCCGATTAAGGCATTTTTAGGGGCGTTGGAGAGCTAAGACATAGCACTAAAAGTTCTATGTTTTGGTCAAATGCTAATTCAGTACAGATCAGGGTGAACAGATGCGATCAAATTGGTGAAATGTCCAAACTGTCCATGAAGCTCTACCTATGGCAGTCTCAGGGGCATTTTTGTCTTTTCAAGAGCTACAGCGCTTGGAATGGGCTGAAATTTTCAGGTATCTATAAAACATCATTCTATACAGCTTTTATGTTTTAGGCTAAGCTTAATTTGGCCTTTAACATGGTGAACTAGAAACCGGGCAGAACAGGGTATACCTTAACTTCAATTCTGGAAATTTGATACAATCAAGGTATAAATCTCATTTTGAACTTGAAACCATTACTACCACCTCTTATACAAACTTATATACATCATATACCACCCATACAATAAGTATGATAAGTGAATCATTCAAACCCTAACTCAAATTCATCACCCCAACCATCCAAAATCACTTGATATAAGCATTACAACCACAAATACAAGCTACTAAGCAACTCCAACATGATTACGGAAAAAGAAAAGAGTGGTCAGCCATATTACCTCAAAAACAAAGCATGCTAGAGTTATCCTCCACTTCTCCTTGAAATTTTTGGTTCCTTAAGCTTCCCAAGCTCTCAACCTAGAAGTTAATCGGTTTAGTTTTTCTTGGTTTCACTCACAACTCTTGATTTGAGGTTGGAAATAGAAACTCTCTTCAATCTTTCTCCCTCTCCTTGCTCTCGGCCAAACAAGAAAAAAATGGTGAAGAAATGAGCTAAAATGAAGATAAGAAGGTAAGAAAGTTGGCTTGGTCAAAGGGCCTTAAATGGCCAACACTTGTCACACTTAGGTTCTCACAAATTTTTTTCTTTTCTCTCTCTCTCTTGGGGTCAAGAATTTTGGCTGCCTTGAAGGGTATTTTGGGATGATTTTTGCAGAAATAAAAGCAAGGAGATTGAGTGTGAGAGCCCGTAAAACCCTAATTATTTTCCTAGGGTTTATTCCCCTTTAATTGCATAATTTTGCATTTTCTGGCTTAGAAATATTTTCTGAGAGGATTTTATGAGCAATTATAGTTTTAAGATGATTTTTCTAGCATTGGCGAGTTTTTAGAAAATTAAGGATAAATAATGGACGTGGGACCCACTAGTGCGAAAAGTTCGGAAAAATTCGGCCAATAAGGTTAAGTTTCGGATACTGTTATAAATTTATCGGGTGTTAAGAGATAAGTAGTGTGTGTGAAGTGATTGATGTGAGAGAGAAAAGAAAGATAAGAAGGCATTAATGAAGGTGACAAGTGTCACCTTCTTATTGGATACTTTTAAAGAAATACTATTCATCATTTTGACTTTCTTGACCAAGGGTTAAATATCTCAAAAAAATCATAAAAATTTACCATTTCTTACCTTGTGTTGGCCGGCCATCCCAAGCTCAAGAAGGAGAAGAACTTCTTCATTTTGCAAGCTTCCACTTGGTCCAATCTACCACAAACCAAAGCCTAGAGTTGTTTCTACTCCATAAAAACTTTGCTTCTAGTGTTAGTAAGTGTATTGGTGAACTTTGTTTGAAGATCAAAGGTGTCCAATATCCCTCTTTCTCTTGATTTCTTGGTAAGTGTTGCTTGAACACCCTACTACCTCTAATAATGGTCATATGATGCTTAGAAGTGGCATGAGTGTGTGAAAATGTGATTTATTTCTTGATTTGGCTTGTTATGGTGAAGTTTTTATTTTATTGGGAATTTTTCTGGTTTAATATGATCTTGATGTTGGGGGCTTCTATGATGAATTGTAATGGTTGGAAATGGCTCTAGTGGATGTCAAATGTGGTTAAATGCAACTAATTTTGGATTTGGATGGAAAATTGGAAAGTTAGGGTTCTTGAAGCCCCAATTCTGTCCGGTTTTAGATCACTGTGTTAGAGGCCGAATTTGACTTTGCTCAAAACATGAAAGTTGTAGGTATTGATGAGGTTGATGTGCCTGCAAAATTTCAGGTCATTTGGATTAATGTAGAATGAGTTATGACGAAATTACTGTAGCTGTTCTGCTTTGAGCAGAATGCGAAAACTGCGATAGTAATTGGCCATTTTGACTGGAATTGGTTTGGATTTTGGAGTTGGTGTCTTCTGATGAAATGTAGCTGAGTGTCTTAGCTAACATATGCCTTTGGAATTTCGGCATTTGGACTTGTATGGACTGAGATGTACCGATTACAGTTTTCTGTGTTTTGCAAACCTGTTTTAGGAATTCTGGGTTAGTATTTGGCATATTTGACCTAGTTGTGTTAAGAACTGGATTGAGTGACCTTCTACATTGTTGTAGCCCTGTTCCATAGCTTCGAAACGGTGGGTCTTACACCCCCAACCGGTATTTGTAGTGAGAGTTGTACCATTACCGCATAATGAGTGTAAAACAGTTTTCTATTTGGGGCCAAGACTAAGGCCATTTTCTAATTTCTGGTTTGCTATTATGCTCATTTATGCATATGAAACCCTATTAGGGTTGTGAATTGGTGTTGTTTATGGCTCGGCATGGAGTCTTATTGTATGTGTTGCATGATTCTAGGGCGTGAAGGTAGTGCACGACGGCTTGGTGATCGTGGTACATGAAATACCACTTACTTGCTTGGTGAGTATACCACTCACTAAATTGTTACTATGTGGCTGTGTTAAATGTTATGTGATGCCTTGATGGCTTATTCGAATATTGAAATTGATTAAGGTGAGGGTGTACTTGACCGCCCTCACCTCTTTTGATATTGTCACTGAATGGCTACCGTTTTATTGCATTACTGAACTTGATATATTGGTTGGTGAATTCCATTTCATGGAAACTGAATTGATGTCGTTTGGACGATGTCCAACGGCCTTACTGCATTACTGAGCTCAACCCCGTTTGGTAGTCAATTGGATCGAGCCGGCGAGGGCTTGGTCGTGAAGATTGAATCGCCACGGGGACTGTACTGGGGAACCTTGTGGTAATGAGACCCTTGGTTCCGGTAAACTCGAGTATTACCAAAAAATATTACTGAATGGAGTGCGGGCCCGGTTGGGGTATGTTGGGTGGAAGGAATGGAAGTAAAGAGTTGTCTACGGTTTGGTATTTTAACATTGACGGAGAGTCAATGAGGTTGGTTCAAGATTGCAAGCGTGGAAATGGGCTCTTGAGAGCCGACCGTATCCTTTTACCGTTTTGCTTCATTGCTTATTTGTGCACTTTAAATGAAGGTTCATTCTTATATGACTTTGATTGCTTATTGGGTGGTATACCACTGGGCTTTGGCTCATTCCGAGTTATTTGTTTTCCTTACAGGGATATAATTGCTTTTGAAAATGGACCGGATAGTCAATTGCCATACTGAGCTTGTAAATGTCTTTTGTATAGCTCTTGAAGTGAAACCCTAATGTATAACGGGTTCATTTCCTTTTGATAGGAAAATCGAATGTGTACTCCTTAATGAATGGTTTTGGCATGCCATTATGGTTGTAAATGTTGATTTCCGTTGTACATATATGCTTGGCTATGGTTTAGATAAATTTCGGCTTCGGCTTCGGTTTTCGTTTTATTTTATTTTATTTTATTTCGTGTTTTGACTTGTTTGCGCGCGATGTTATGTTCCGGAACGTTTTAGATTGACGTAAACCGTACCGTTAGTCCTGGCGAGAGCTGGGCAGGCAGTCCGCTAACCCCTTTGGTTCGCCTTAGGGGAAGGTGGGGCTGTCACATTGAGGTAATAGAGTAGTGTTCAAATGGTGTGTTCAATCGGTAGCACGCGACACCCGTCGGTCCGAACTGTTTTCCTTAAATCGCGTATACTAGGGTTTTAACTTATAATTCACTAACTTATTATTATCACTTCTCCTCACACACTTAATATCATCTAAAACTCACTCTTAATCACCAAATTTGATCCACTCCCCTACCGGATAGTCACACTACGGATAGGCGTAAAAATCTTAGTTTACCCTAACGATGAATGCAAAAGGGAAAACTCTTAATTCTATTCTTTATTCTAAACATTGGGAATGTAAATGAGTAGTATAGCTATTATAAAGAAATAAATGCCAAATAAAAAAGAATTTTAAGAAAATATGAGGAATTTTACAATTGCATTGATTAAGAAAATGCGCCCCATTTTTTGAAAAATAGTAAAGTTGTTTGACATCATGATGCGTGTGCGTGAAATATGTGAAGTGTGTGAATGTGAGAAGTAAAGGAAAAGGCCATTGGGACTTTTAAATGCGACGGTTTGGCCAAAAATAGTAATCTAAAAAGGTTTTGGTAAAAAATGTAGGAGTCGCCACTTGGTATTGAGTTAGGGTGTACCAAGTCACCCAAAAAGTAGTTTTTGAAAAAATGAAGTCAAAAACTTTTCAGTTGATTCCTAGTCTACGAAAATAAATGAGACGAGTTCGAGGGTCACAGTTGATAAAAAGAAAGGCAAAGACGAAATCTAAGGCACCCTTTTACCCTAGCCTAAGCTAGTTGCGTGATTTAGTGACAAATTTCCTAATTTTACCCAAGAGATGTATTGCATTTTGGATGTGTCTAACATGAATACAAACTTAAATCTAATGTTTGGTTTGAATGAGACAAAATGTCTCTTTTGAGGTTCGATTGGTCCCAATCATATGAATTGTGATAGCCAATAGTGAACCCTCAAAGAGGTCACGAATAAATGCAAACGAAGGCTCGAATAATCATGAGAAAAAATGAGTGCGTGCGAAAATGTTTTTGAGAGTAAAAACGAGTGCTAGGTGCAAGTGTACAAAATGCAAGTTGTGTGCAAGTAGGTGTGTAAAGTGCAGGTGTGCAAGTGGGTGTGTAGAGCGCGGGGGTGCAAATGATTGTGAAAAAGTGTAAATGGATAGATGTGAGAGAGTGTAAAGTAATGTGAGAGTGTGTGAATTGATAGTGGGTGAAGTGGTAATATGCGGAGTGAGAATGTATAAAGTGAGAGTGTGTGAAGTGATAATAAAAAAATGATAGTGTAAAGTGGGAGTGTGCAAATGGTAATGTGCCTTAGAAATGCATGAGCCCTAAAGGAATGCAAAGCAAGACGGGTACGGGGAGACCCTAAAATCGTGACTTTTGATTTTCCTCTTGGTTAGAAAAAAACAAGCGTGCCAAGGCTATGTGTAGCCAAACTCGTCCGTTTCCCTTACCAGAAAGGTGACTCCCTAACCTATGCAAGCAAATGAGCTAGTCTAAAATGAGAATGCAGCCCTAAATATGTGAGGGAAATGTTAGGGGAGCATGCAAAAATGAGAAAAAACTAAAATGAAAATATGCATGAAGTTGTAATGAGGCATGCAGATATGACACTAGCGAAAGGGAGACGGCCCTATTGGGTCTAGCATTGGACTAGCCCTTAACGAACGCTCTCTCACAAGCGTTGGACTTGTAAGAGCTCGAGGGAAAGACCATGACTAGTATTGGACTAGCCACGGTAACGTGCATGCCATCATATAATCAGATTAATACTAAAAAATAAATAGACATACAAAACACATAATTTCACATAGCACGTAGCACATAAGCATGCTTATCTAGATGCAAAAGCCTAGGGAAAGCAATTAAATACATAGGCATATAGGCACACACAAACACATAGCACCTAAACCCTATCTATTACACTTGGGAAACCCTACTACAATCTAAAGGGGAAATAAATAAATAATTAAAATAAATATCTAACTATTACAAATTTGGCATTCAAGTGCCTTTCGAATGATCAAAATTGAAATCAAATAAATATACAAAAAAATTGGAACAAATAAAGTGAACAAATAAATGAATAAATAAAATAAAAAATATTCAAAAGAAGCATGCAATTAAGAACATGAAGCACATAAGGGCACATAGGGTCAAGTAAATCAGAAATAAGGGATAGAGTGTACCTCCATGGAGTTAGGGGCCCCAATAAAGTGAAATTACTTATTTACCCTCCAAAAACAAAGAAAAGGTCAAGGTATCGCTTTAATTAAGAAAATTAAAGAAAACATACAAACACAAGCTCAATTGGTCATAAAGCCCTTAAGATTATGAATTAAAAGCAGTTTAAACAAAGTATGGTGGCTAATTGAGGCAATCAAACAATGAAGTTGCGAAATTAAAACTGCCCAAGGACCAAATTGCAAATATCAGAAAGTTTTTAGGGTCTAATCATGATTTCCAGAACTTTGGGACAAAGATTGGAGGAACGATAAAGTTCAAGGTTCAATTTGCAATTGTGGCAGAGACCCAATTGAATCAATTATAACAGTTTTGGGGGTAAAATTATGAAGTTCGGGAATCCCGGGGCCAAATCACAAATCAAAAAAAAATGGAGGGACTAAAATTGCAATTTTAGACCAAAAGGTCTTCTTCCCAAACAGATCAGACGTCAATCTGCCATTTCTATCTTTCTTTGTAGATGAAGAACATCACAATGTTCAACTGGTACTCTCAATCAACAAAAATGAAAATCGCACAAGCTCCTTTTCATGTAATATCATGACATTAATTCGAATTCATGTAAATGGGAGATTAAACAGAAAAGATATAAGAAATAGGCACATCAGAACCTTTCCAAAACTCTGTTTTCTTTATACGTAAAAATGCAGGCAAATTGTCTCTAGGTAGACCTTTCAAACAAGCATTTTATCAAACAACAAAGGAGCATAAAAAAAGATCACTGATTCTCTATTCAATTGAAACTATAATGGGCCAAAAAAAAAGTTATCAGAAGGGAAGATAATCAGTCCAATCAACCCATAAAATGTTGCAGTCAAACAATTATGAACAAGTCACCAAAAAATTGCAAGAAACAAATTCACCGGAGACAAATTTTGGGGCTGGGATTTCCAGCGTTCGCTCTTGAAAAAATGAAACAAGAAACTGACAGTCGAAAGGATAGGGAAAGAAAATGGCTTACAGTGCTCTCCCTTTCTAATTGAAGTGTCGTCGGTGATACTGGCAGATTCCGGCGAGATGGTGGTGGCAAATTCCGGTGGCAGCAGCGGCAACAGCAACTCCTTGCCGATAGACGATGCTTGGTTTTTCCTTTGTTCTGAAGCTTTTTGCAGCCCTGCTCCTCTGCTCTTCTCCGCTGCCGTGGCTTCCTTGCCCTCTTTCACTCAACCGCCACCTGAAGCTCTACCTCTGTCTTCTCTAAAACCCTCCGTTTCTTATTCTTTTCTTTCCTTCGCTCCTCCAAACGAAATCCTCCCCTCTAATTTCCCAGATTTTTTCCTCCTTTCTCTTGCTCTTCCTTCCTCTGCCCAGTTTTCTTTTACCCTATTTTTCTTGACGAAGTTGCCCTTGATTCTCTTACCCAGCCCCTTTCTTTTTCAGATGTTTCTCTCCTCCTGATTTTTCTTTTCACCCATTGCTCCCTTCTGCTCACTCTATCTCCCCTGTCTTTCTTTTGCCAAAAACCCTAGCCCTCTCTTCCAGATCTCTCCCTTGCATTTTTTCCTCAACCCTCAAAACCTAGCCGCTCTCTGCTCCCCTTTTTTTTTTTTTAAATTCCGTAAACCACCAAGTGTTTGAGACACCTAATCGCTTAGGTGTTGTGTTGTCCAAAACACAAAGGGACACTTGTCCCAATGCATGCCCCCCACTTGCTATTTTTATTATTTTTTTTCATTTTCCTTTTTTTCCTTTTTTCCTTTTTCTTTTTTTTCAATGAAATAAGCAAAAATTAAAACAAAAATCAACTTATATATAAAAAAAAAAGCCAAAATTTTGGTGTCTACAGTTTGCCATTCTTTGTCTGAGTTTTAGAAAAATTTAAGACAAAGAAATAGACACCAAAAACTTACATGTGTTATTCGACTGCAAACCACTCGAACCAATTGACGCTTTTGAAATGAGGACTGACCCCTTTAACAAAAATTTTAAAATGGGACTGACCCAGACGAGCAACTTAAAACGGGACTAACTCGAACAAGAAATTTAAACGGGACTGACCCGAATAGGAAATTTAAAATAGGACTGACCCGAACAGGAAATTAAACGGGACTGACCCGAACAAGAAATTTAAAACGGGACTAACCTGGACAGAAAAATCAAAATGGGACTGACCCGTGTTTAGAGGCGATGAAATGCACACTAGTGGGACTTATCCATGTTTAGTAGCAATGAAAATAAAATGCACACTAGTGGGACTGACCCTTGTTTTGTGACAATAAAAATGAAATGCTCACTAGTGGGACTAACTCATGTTTAGTGGCAGTGAAAATGAAATGCACAGTAGTAGGACTAACCCATGTTTAGTGGCAATGTAAAAATAAAATGCACACTAGTGGGACTGACCCATGTTTAATGGCAAAGAAAAACGAAATGCACACTAGTGGGACTGACCCATATTTAGTGGCAATGAAAATGAAATGCACACTGGTAGGACTGACCCATGTTTAGTGGCAAGGAACATAAAATGCACACTAGTGGGACTGACCCATGTTTAGTGGCAGTGAAAATGAAATGCACACTAGTGGGACTAACCCATGTTTAGTGGCAGTGATGAAATGCTCACTAGTAGGACTGACCCACGGCTAGTGGCAGTATAAATGAAATACTCACTAGTGGGACTAACCCACGGCTAGTGGCAGTGATGAAATGCAGGTATGTATGAAGAAACTGTATAAGATTTACTTGAAGAATTATCCAAAAAATTTTCCCCAGTGCTGTGTTGTCATTTTCATTCGAAACTTTCCTGAACCTGTCTTGACAATCGGTCAGTGGGATTAGACCCGAGCCTGCCGTGAGAATTGGCCAGTGGGATTAAACCCAAACCTGCCATGATAATTTGGTCAGTGGAATTAGACCCGAGCCTGCCATGATAATCTTTCAAAAGAAATTAAATTTGATTGGTCAAGAAACAAAAAACTTGATTTTTTGACTTTCTTCTTTTTCTTTCTTTTTTTTTTTGTTTTTCTTTTTTTTTTGTTTTTGATTTTGATTTTTTTTGATTTTTTTTATTTTTGATTGATTTTTTTTTATTTTTGGTTTTTTTGATTTTTTTTACTTTTTGATTTTTTTTGACTTTTTGATTTTTTGTTTTTTTTTCCGAGAAAATCTTTTCAAAAATAATTTGCCCCAATGTAGGGCCCTTTTTCCTTTTTTCTTCTCTTTCTTCGGTATCGGCCTTCCACATCACCAAATGCTTTTTCGTCGATTTCAGTCATAAATACCTGTACAGGGTGTTTACGAAAGTATAATATGCACTTAAATTTCATGAAAAGAGCAGCGTGATTGATTCAAAAATGTTTTGCTTGACTCTTGGACGAAATCCTCAAACGTGTTATAAAGATTTGCCCCAGTGTGGGCTTCTTTTGTGAAATCTCATAAATAAAAATTTGCCCCAGTGTAGGCCCATTTAATTGCAAAATTTTGCTTGGATGACTCTCCATTTATTTGTACAAAGTAAGAAACTGTGTTTCCTAATATATAGTGTGAGAAAATCTAAGTGTCTTGCTTAAACTCATATCGAAAATTTCATGATGAATTTCTCAAAATAATACCAAATTACAAAAGATTTCTTTCCTACTTTAGCATCAATGCTTAGGGTAATGGGTCACCACTCCTTGTTAACTCATCTTTCAGGACCAATTAATTGGGTGTTATTTCCGCTTTTGAGATGGCTAAGAAAAAATGAAAGGTTAGGATCTGTCTTATTCTTGTACCCAAATTGTATGTAATCCAATCAACATCACATCTTAGTGAAAGCAAATAGTATGTCACCCATATTTTCTTAAGAAAATTTAGTCAATATATAAGTTTTCTAGCTTGTAACATATGGGCAGAAACGATAGCTAAACATGTGGAAATAAGTTATAGCCTTATGATGACAAATGATTGATGGACTTCTTATGAGCACAATCCTTACTTCGAGTTGTCATGAAGGATAAGTCAGCGATGGACTTTATGAGCTCGTAATGCGGCTTGAAGACGATAGTTAAAGAAATAAGATTTTCAAGGACATTGCACTGAAGATCGCATTTCTTCCAAAAATTGCCCTAATTTTGGACTCAAAGATCTTGAACTTTGATTGACTTTTATTGTCACTTAATGGGGACTTTCAGCATCAAATCTTTTTGCATTTCCTTTGCATTTGTTTTGCTCGTTTTTCTTTTCCCTTTTTTCTCTTTTTAAAGGCGTCCTTGCGGGTTTTCATATGATGAGCAGTGTCAATCTCATACCTAATCAATTCAGAAAATACATCTAAAATTTTCTGGCATCAGTATATGAGCATCACTTGCCAATTAGAAAATTCCTTGACAGAGATATTGCAAAGAACAGATGTCAGGGCTTTCGGCTTTTGTAATGGGGTCTGGTGGGGTGTTTAGAAAAGTTAAGGCTTGAAAGCGGATTTTCAAAAGTGGTTTAAATGATCTGAGATCGCATTATTGTATCAACCCTCTTTTTAGGGTTAAATCAAAACTTGCCCTAGTTTATTCTCAACTGAGGTTCTTTTCTTTTCCATTTCTTCTCTTTTTGATTGATTTTTTTCTTTCGACCTTCCGCCATTCCTTTGAAATTTTCAAAATTTGCCCAGTCTATTTTTGAACTAAGGTTCTCTTTTCTCTTTTCTCTTTTTGATTTTGTTACTTTATCACTTTTCACCTCTTGAGACTTTTTCCTTTTCAACTCAAACTTGCCCCAGTGTGGGGTTTGCGATTCTCAGGGGTTGCCAAACGAAATAATTTATTCTAAAGACTCAAAAGGGATAACTAGGGATAGAATATTTGATTGGAAAAGAAGACTTTTTATTCCGTTCCTTACATTAATTCTGAAAGGAAACTTCCATTAATGCGAAATTTCTTGCATATATCTGAATTAATTCACTGAGAAAGACTCTTGTTCATCCATATCCATGAAACATATGTGATCCACCGGACAAAACTCTTCCCTTTTCTCTTTTTTTTCTCCTTCTTTTCAAAATTGAAGCCCAGATATCGATGGTAGAATCAAATTTTCCCTATTTGGGGTTCTCTCTCTTCTTTCTTTTAATTTTAGCATTTTTGCTTTTTCTACCCCTTTTTCGCAAAATTCTCCAATCTCTTTCCCCAATGTGGGCTGCGATCATAGGTGCTTTGAAAAGAACTATCCATTTTAGCTCAAATAAGGATGCAAGGGATAAATAGTGTTTATGTTGTAGAAACGATGGGCAAAGCATCATTCTTATGCTTCTGGACAACCAAAATAGCGAAATGCTCATTGAGAATCTATTCTCTTTTTGATATTTGAAAATTTTTCAATGTATGGTAGTGATCATTAAGGTGCTTATTTGAAACGAAATCATTCTTTCAAAGGCTCAAATGGGAGAGCAAATGATAAAAGCTGTATAGATAGAGAAACGAACGCTTTAAGTATCATTCCAAATTTTCAAAACAAACAAGAATAATACACATTTTTGCTTTCACTTAGATGTGGATTGAATTGAATTAGACACAGTGGACATTTTAAAGCAAAGACTGCCCCAATCTGTAATTTATCAATCAATGTGACTGATTTTATTTTGGGGCTAATAGAAGTGGGCAAAATATGAATTGTACAGTGAAGGAGAAAAATGTATCTCGTTGGGGCTTTTGAGTGACCTCTTTTAATCTTAAGCACTCTTATTGTACAGTTTGGATCACCAATCTAGTGTATGTAAAGATTTTAGAAAGCATATACTTGTGAATTTTCAGGCTAGAGGTTGAAAAATCTCAATTTGGTCTTATTTCTTAAAATTCATCATGAAATCTCCAATGAGCAAATATAAAGAATGAAATGTACATGAATATACACAAAACAATAATTGTCCAAAAACTTTATTGCTGAAAAAGTTTAAAACAAAATTTCTCGTTCAATTATAATACAAATGAGAAGAGAAAAACTTCCAAAGAGCTCCACATGTACACAGTTTTTGTCTCCTTTTTTTTGAACAAATCAAATAAACAGAATTTTTCTTTGAAAAACAATTATGAAGTCTCTTATAGGCTTTAGCCTAATGCTTCCAGATAGATCCTTCATATTTTCATTGCAAGGCCTGCCCAAGAATTAAGTAATATTTGTAATTTTTAAATTTTATCAGACATAGAAAAATATTTTCACCTTATTAAAGCATTTTTATGAATGCAGGGGAGGGGGAAAAACAAAAGAAAAAATACCCTGAGTTAGTAAGCAAAACTATAAAATCGGTATGCATGTCCTATGGGGGAATTCTTTTATGCCAAGAGTAGGCCTAACATGAAAATGCAATCCTCTAGGGTAGGCACCATACAATACCTGAAGAATCCGATCAACTGATTCAGTGAAAAATGATTTGAAAAATTTGGCCAATTAGAGTGAGAAGAGACATTTGTCCTAAAAAATGAGGATGAAATCCGAATGGATTGCCTGCTTTGATCAACACATAAAATGATATGTAAAAGAAATTGCAATGTCTCGATTAATTTATTCAGTGAACCTTAAACTTAAACCCTAAAGAAGAATAAGCGGGTCAAATGGATAGGATGAAATTGATGATTTATTCAAAATCGACCGAATTGCACTAAAATAGATAGACTGGTCAACTGAATTGAATGAAATTGATGATCTCTTCAAAATCGACTCGATTGCCCTAAAAATGGGTAAATTGGCCAAATGAATGAAATGGAGTTAATGATTTATTCAAAAATGATTAGATTGTCCTAAAATTGAATGAATTGACAAAATGGATTGAATTATCTACCCATTGGTAGTTTCAAAAAATCATTGCAATGCATTAAGCTATGAGCCTCCTAAAATCAAGATTTGGCCTTTATATTTATCGTCTCAACAATGAGGAATCATTTGTGAATATCTTCAAATTAATGTCCTTTATGCAAGGAAATTTTTTACCAATTTTGTTTAAAATGGCCAAAAGATGATTGTTAGATGCCCATTTTCTAATGTGCAAAAATTGCTTTGCTGTCTTCGAAAAGATCGGATCCTACCTTACCTCGTAACTACCCCTTCGGACAGTACAAGAAATATAAATGTGCAAGTCTCATTGGATTATATATCCGAGACACAGGGCGGTTTATTCCTAACACGGGATTCCCTAAATGGCATTCCCTTCTAAGGTGGATCCATGATGCCAGTTTATCAAAGCGACTAAATATGTAGTATACAAATGAAACGTGACCTAGAAGAACCCCTTTTTGTATGTTGGGGTGAGTCTAAAATGAAACGTATTCATGCTGCAAATGCGAAGTATTGAATTTAAACGTGTCACATCAAATAGGGTAGGCTCCTAGAGAGTACCATGCCAGGACTCTTATTTTCTAGGGCTTATGAATGCACTGGAGACAATAGACCAAGAAGAATTAGTTCAATCAAACAAATACACATAACACATTTGCAGCAAAATAATACAAAGAGATAAAGCAATAAAAAAAATAGAGGGGTTGGATCTCTCCCCTTGCGAATAATATCCCTAATAGGGTAAGGCAGACTCTACCTTAGGTAAGCTATCATGGATGCATGAGGTTGGGGTTCACTAATGCATCTAGACTCGATAAGCTCAGGTCCCCAAGCCTTCAGACTTGGAAACCAAAGGTCATCAATCCCAAGGTTCCTTGTCGGTGGCTTGAGCGATTCCCCAGACACTGCTACGCACACATCGTGTCACGGCTATATGTCATGAGTAAATCTATCAAAAATCCTCAACCTTCGACTAAAAGCTAAAGGCTATCAACCTAAAGTTTCAAATGGAAAATTGAGTGACCCCTCGGATCATGCTAGGCACACATCGTGTCACGATCACATGTCCAAGTGGGTCGCCTAATCCAAATAGGGTGGAGTGGCATGACAAGCCATTAAAAGAAAATATAAATGAGGGATAAAAAAATAAAGCGTATGCACGTATGCCAGTGCTCGTTTGGAGGGGAGGGATCGAGAACCAATGCGAGGCTCTAAGGTAATATTTCTCTCCCAAATGCAATGCAAAGCACGGGATCATACAAATGAAACCATCCATCCATCAAATCAATCGTACGCTAATTGGTGAAGAAGTGAGTTGATACACGCGAAATGCAAAATTCTAAAAAAAAAAAAGAAAAATGCAACCCTAAACATCGAAATGTGATACATAAAAAGGGTAGAAAAGGAAAAGAATAACTAAATCAAGTGCTCGGACCCACTTAGGAAGTCCCCAGTAGAATCGCCAAGCTGTCGCGCCCCATTTTTGAAAAATAGTAAAGTTGTTTGACATCATTGTGAGGACCCACAAATTTCTTATGTTTTCCTCAAAAATGCCTTTTATTTGAAAATTATTATTTATTAAAGCCTCCTACCCAATTATTCCACAATAAGTGCAGATAAATCTAGAAAGTAGGGTTTCACTCTTCGTTTTCAAGATTGGAGCAAAATTAGGGTTTTCGCAATTTTTCCGCCGGATGAATTTTCGGTATGGAGCAAGGATCAAATTTGGTGATTAAAAGTGACTTTTAAGTGGACAATAATATGTGATTAGCAGCAATGATATAAAGTTAGTGAATGGGAAGTAAAAACCCTAGTACGTGTGTTTTTAAGAAAAACGGCGCGAACCGGCGGGTCCTGCGCACTACCGATTGAACGCACCAATTGACCACCACTTTCTTACCATACAAGTTTATTGATATTTGAGCAAAATATCCTCTTAATTGTCAGCTTGTTTGACCGAAAATTAGAGGCTAGAAATAGCAAGGAAAGAAAGAGAAAAATGAAAGGTGGAGGTGGCGACACTTGTCGCCATCCTAGAGTTTCTTGGCCAAGTGAGTAACTAACCTTCTTAAACCAATTTTCTGCACTTTCCCTTCATCATTTCTGCTCCATAGCCGACCAAAGAGAGAGAGGAAAGAGAGAACAAGAACAACTTTCTTCTTCTTGAATCTGAGCAATCCAAGTGACAAATCAAATTTCCAAACCGGTTAAAGTGCTAATTGTGAGTTGGGAAGCTTGAGGAACCAAGAAATATCAAAGGGGGTGAAGGATCACTCTACCAAGCCTTGCTTTTGAGGTACCAACATTTGATCATGATCTTTGTTGCTTTGAATCTTGCTTTAAGATGTTATTTAGCTTAAGTTTTGGCTTGATTTCAAGATGTGCAAGTAGTTGTGATGATTATTGGATGAGATATGCAAGTTAGGGTATAATAATTTTCTGCATAAACTTGTTGTATAGTTAGTATATGTTGTATATAAGGTTATATAAGGGGCTTTGGTAGTGATTGGAACAAGAAATTTGAGAAAGTTTCATTGAAGACCAAAAATTCCAGAATCTGGAAAATTTGTTCCCCTTTCTGTCCGGTTTTGTATCTCCTAGTTAGAGGCCGAATTGGTCTTGGCTTAAAACATGAAAGTTGTAGGGAATGATATTTTAGAAGTGACTACAAAATTTCAGGTCAATCGGAGTAGCGTAGAATGAGAAAAGATGGATTTACCCTTGCTGTCCTGTTTCTACCCGAACCTGAGAACTGCGATTGTAATTGGTTATTTTGGTTTGGAATGCTTCAGAATTGGTTGTTCTGGTCTTCTAATGAAATGTAGATCTGTTTCTAAGCTTTCATATGGCTTTGGAATTTCGGGATTTGGACTTATGTAGGCTGTTTTATGATGTTTGTACTAGAATACGGTTTGTGAACCTGTTTTACGATTCTGGTGTAGTATGTGACATTTTTGACGTAGTTACACTCGAAATTGGACTGAGTGGCCTTCTTCAACATTGTAGACCCTTAAGTCCTGAATATTCCTGTAAAATTTCAGGTCAAACGGATTAGGGTATCATGAGTTATAGATGAAATACTCAAGCCTGTTTTGAACATCAGGTTCTGTGCGTTTTTAGTTTAGCTTCTGCCCGTGACTTTTCGGTTTTGATATCATACGATCTGGGTGGTGAATCCTTCATAAGAAATGTAGATCTTGGTTTTGGCTTCGAAACGGTATAAAGTGCGTCGAAATCCAAGTTCCGTAACTTCCGTTATGACCCAAACAAGATCGATCGTCAGAACTGCCTTGTATCTGGACAGTTCTGACGGGTATTTTGACACTCAATTTTTGTTCTGTTCTGAGTGGATTCAGGTTTTGGCCAAAACATCAAAGTTTTAGTCTTAGGTCCAGCAAACAACCCTGTTCGTCACCCTAAGACGTAAATTTCTGGTATTGTTTTCTACAATTTTGACCTGCTTCCATTCAGATCTAGATTAAAGTTTCTTCAGGAGATTTGTAGCCCTTTCTCATAGCTTCAAAACAGTATCTCGTTCACTTTGATCCGACTTTCCTAGCCTAATTTTTGATCAAAACGGTTTGAGATGGCAGATTTGGCCGTTTCCTTTTGCCGTTCCGCGCACTTGCATGTGCCAATTTTGCCGTTTCCGTACTTGAGTGTGTCGGCTTTTGCCGTTTTGCTTGTTTTAAGTATGTTAGTAGCCGTTTGTGATATATTGTGACACAATCTTCTATTTCAGACGGTGGTGAGCTAGGTGGAGCCGGTGGGGCCTACTAGCTACTTTTCGCGATGTGAATTTTGTCCTTTTGTTATCCTTGTTCGTTGAGTAAGTATTCAGGCCGCTCTTATGTGTTAGTTGCTTATGTGTTTTGACATGTATGAAGAGGGTACTTAGACGAGGGTGTACTTTATCGCACTCGCTCTAAACCCGAATTTACGCACATATTTGTACATGACATATGTATGTGACTCATTTTGGAACTAAAACCCTTGAGCTTGTGGCTCGGGGTGATTTTGAATAATTTTGTGAAGTTTGTGAGTTTGGGGCGAGCTCTTGACCTAGATGGACTATTCGAGCCCGTTAGGGCTTGGTCGAAGTCAGTCCAACCTAGTTGGAGGTCACCAAGTTTGTGAATCCGGTTCACCGAGTATGTGGACCAAGTTTGTGACCCGAGCTTGTGACTCAAGCTCAAGTTTGTGATTTCGTTCGCCCGGGCAAGTTTGTGAGGTGACTGGCCAGTGAGGGTGATAAGGTGTCGGTGGGTGTACAAGTGAAGTTCTACGGACCATTAAGTGTGTCGACGGAGTGTCGGCAGGAGATCACGCATGGCATACGAATTGGCTTTGGAGCCACCTGTATCCTTATTATGTGATGTTACTTTTCTGCTTTTGCTTTACTCTTACTATGTCACTGTTGTTACGTGAAATTTACGCTTTTGCCCCTGTTTACTTACTAAGCATATGGCTTACCCCATTCCTTTTGTTTTCCTTAGCAGGGGCCGACGCGGGGACTTTTCGTACACACACTAGCATAGTTAGGTTTGATTGTAATAGTTGGACTTATAGTATGTTTGTTTTGTTTTAGTTTTGGTGGTTTGTATAAGGACCCTCCTTAGGGTCTACATTTTGGTTTTGGTGGTAATTATAAGGATGTAATAGTATGAGCAGGTACTTTTGGAGAATGTAATTATAACTCTTTTGGGATTGTATCTAGAACTCTTTTGAATTATCTGGCTTTTATTGTTTTAAGTTTTGAGTCCTGGCGTGAGCTAGGCAGGCGGCCCGCCGATACCCTTGGGTTCGCCCTTGCGAGAAGTGGGGTCGTCACAATCATGATGCGTGTGCATGAAATATGTGAAGTGTGTGAATATGAGGAGTAAAGGACAAGGCCATGGGGACTTTTAAATGCGACGGTTTGGTCAAAAATAGTAATCTAAAAAGGTTTTGGTAAAAAATGTAGGAGTCGCCACTTGGTATTGAGTTAGGGTGTACCAAGTCACCCAAAAAGCAGTTTTTGAAAAAATGAAGTAAAAACCTTTTCAAATGACTCCTAGTCTACGAAAATCAAAGAGACGAGTTTAGGTCACAATTGATAAAAGGGAAGGCAAAGACGAAGTATAAGGCACCCTTGTACTCTAGCCTAAGTTAGTTGCGTGATTTAGTGACAAATTTCCTAATTTTATCCAAGACATGTATTGCATTTTGGATGTGTCTAACATGAATGCAAACCTAAATCTAATGTTTAGTTTGAATGGGACAAAATGTCTCTTTTGAGGTTCGATTGGTTCCAATCACATGAATTGTGATAGCCAATAGTGAACCCTCAAAGAGGTCACGAATAAATGCAAACGAATGCTCAAATAACCATGAGAAAAAATGAGTGTGTGCGAAAATATTTTTGAGTCTAAAAACGAGTGCTAGGTGCAAGTGTACAAAGTGCAAGTTGTGTGCAAGTAGGTGTGTAAAGTGCAGGTGTGCAAGTGGGTGTGTAAAGTGCGGGGGTGCAAATGAGTGTGAAAAAGTGTAAATGGGTAGATGTGAGAGAGTGTAAAGTAATGTGAGAGCTTGTGAATTGATAGTGGGTGAAGTGGTAATGTGCGGAGTGAGAATGTATTAAGTGAGAGTGTGTGAAGTGATAATAAAAAAATGATAGTGTAAAGTGGGAGTGTGCAAATGGTAACGTGCCTTAGAAATGCATGAGCCCTAAAGGAATGCAAAGTAAGATGGGTATGGAGAGACCCTAAAATCGTGACTTTTGATTTTCCTTTTGGTTAGAAAAAACAAGTGTGCCAAGGCTATGTGTAGCCAAACTCGTCTGTTTCCCTTATCAGAAAGGTGACTCCCTAACCTATGCAAGCAAATGAGCTAGTCTAAAATGAGAATACAGCCCTAAATATGTGAGGGAAAAGTTAGGGGAGCATGTAAAAATGAGAAAAAACTAAAATAAAAATATACATGATGTTGTAATGAGGCATGTAGATATGACACTAGCGAAAGGGGGACGGCCCTATTGGGTCTAGCATTGGACTAGCCCTTAACTAACGCTCTTTCACAAGCATTGGACTTGTAAGAGCTCGAGGGGAAGACCATGACTAGTATTGGACTAGCCACGATAACGTGCATTCCATCATATAATCAGATATAATACTAAAAAATAAATAGACATACAAAACACATAATTTCACATAGCACGTAGCACATAAGCATGCTTATCTAGATGCAAAAGCCTAGTGAAAGCAATTAAACACATAGGCATATAGGCACACGCAAACACATAGCACCTAAACCCTATCTATTACACTTGGGCAACCCTACTACAATCTAAAAGGGGAAATAAATAAATAATTAAAATAAATACCTAACTATTACAAATTTGGCATTCAAGTGCCTTTCGAATGATCAAAATTGAAATAAAATAAATATACAAAAAAACTGGAACAAATAAAGTGAATAAATAAATAAATAAATAAAATGAAAAATATTCAAAAGAAGCATGTAATTAAGCACATAAGGGCACATAGGGTCCAGTAAATAAAAAATAAGGGATAGAGACTGTGACTGCCCCTCCTCTCCCTAGGGCGAACTCTAGGGTATCAGCGGACTGCCTGTCTAGCTCTCACCGGGGCTCAGTCGATCAAAGTACTAATAACTCAAATGAAGTGGATGAGATATCTTCCAAGCACCGGAGTGTAACCCCAATTAAACATAAACACTACACCACAATCCAAAAACTTAGTATACATATAGTTAAATGTCAACTTACCACTCCATACATAACTTACATAACCTAAGTCTAACTTATAGGTTCAAACTTACAGAAGTCAAGAATAAGGTCTTCTTAAACAAAAGATTACAATCTCAAATACAAGTCCAAGGCAATATAAAGCTAAGAAAGCTCTTGATCAAATCCATCCCCGATCTGTTAAGGAAAACAAAGGGAATGGGGTGAGCTAATGCCCAGTGAGATTCCAAGTAAAACGAGTAAGCACATAGCCAAATAGGAGCACACAAATATTCAAATAAATACCATACAATAGGATAACGGTTTAATCACAGTTCAATTCAAGTATACGGGTGGATTTCAAAAGCCAAGATCCACTTGAGCTTGATCATAATTGCCTCCTGTTGACCCTCCGTCAACACTTGTATACACAATATAAAATCCGTAGAACACTACTTCCACCGATCTCCGTCCACCAATCAATCCCCTACCGGGCCCACACGCCACAAATAGTAGTTTGGTACTACTCGAGTATACCAGGAATCCAGAGTTTCCAATACTCAAAGATTCCAAAGAAGCAGGATCAAGTCGAGGATTTTACCACTGGTGGTGCTGGGCAACAGAACAAGCAAGCACAACGGCTATACTTCACCAGGGACCTCCAGACAAAAGTCCCCCAAGGTTTATCAGCCTTCTCGACCAAGCCCTTGCTAGCTCGATACAACCGACTCGCCTACGAGATTGGGAACCCAAACAGTAGCAGTAGTTGATGGGATATCACCCAAACAATTTAAACACAGTCATATATAGAGAAATCACATCTCATAATAACAGTATACAGGGCCTCATTGGAAAACAAAGGAGGTCGAGTGCGATAAAGTACACGCTCGCCTCTATTTTATCAAAACAGTATTTGGCTCCAATAGTCATAAATCAAGTATTTCAGATATTTAGATATTTCACATAACAGGTAGCAGGTAGTGGAACACTCACCTGTCCAACAAAGATAGCAATCAATGTCAAATGTCTCAATTACGGTCACCTTCGTTTCCTAAACCTAGGACAAACGAGTGAAATCGTTAACAAACTAGATCCGTTCCTCACTAAGTTATAGGCTCATTAGGAGACCAAGTGAGTAGTCTAAGCTACTTAATTCGTCATGCAAATGAGGTCCATACCATGGTAAAAGTTCATGAGAAAAACAAATTTAGTATATGCATGAAAGTTCGGCAAAAGAAAAGTTTCATTTAGACTTAAAGGTCTCTTTTCAGGTTCAACAGTCTTGCCTGGCAGTCTCGGGAAAACGGTCATAACTCACTGTAGAAAAGTTAGAATTATGTTCTGTTAGTGGTGTTGGAAACTAGGTTTACAAGGGTATATTTTTGTAAAAGAAATCATTTCCAAAATCCAAACGTAAGTGGTTCAAAATTAAGTAACCATACGAATTTTCTGGACAGTCTCAGATGAACAGTACTAAACGGGCAGCCAACTTCCAAGACTCGCCACGACTCGCTCGGGACGAACCAGAAAATGAGCTTGGTACCATTTTAAAGCTCTAAGAGTCTACTTTCAAATGCCACAAACAGCACTCAAATCCAATCATCGAGGAAAACGTTATGATCCCCACAAGGTTACTGGTCAGAAAATTTCTGGACCTAGTCCAGTTTTGCCTCTTTGCCCATAGCTCAAAATTTATCCAACCAAATGGGCTAATTTTTTGTAGACAACCTCCACACACATAACCCAACGTATATCCCTCACATTTGTAGCCAAATTAAGCACAAGAATACCAAAACAAAACAGGGCAGCAAGGTCTTGAAATTTTGGACAGCACCTTCCCCAAATTTTTCTAACTTTCACCCCTTTTATGATTTTCACTCCCTTCACATAACAAGTATTAGATCTAACTCAAAAGAGGTTTAAAACATATTAAAACCTCATAAACACACATGAACAAAGGTTAGGCATTTCATCAAACACATGGTATGCATACTAATAAACTTAACCACCACTTGTTTAATTCAAAGGACCAACCCCAAATTTCAACCTCAACAACTTGCAATTCATCATTAGAGCTTAAAGTAGATGATATAGCATCATAAAACTCTAATTTAAAGATCAATCACTTACAAGTTGCTTAAGTCACCAACAAACCACCACAATGGAAGCTTCAAGCTTGGATCCACCACTAGGATTGAAGAGAGCTTTCTTACAAACTCTAGATTTCTCTCCTTTGGATTTTTGCTTTTGATTTTCTAGGGTTAGAAGCAAGAGTATGAAGCTCTCTCTCTCTCTCTCTCTCTCTCTCTCTCTCTTTTGATACTAAAGTTTCAGCCAACATACTAAAAAAAAAAGAGCCAAGTTTAGTTTAAATTATCTTTTTAATCTTTGGTCAAACAAGTCCATGGCTAGGGTTTTGCCACATCTCTCTCTTCTTGACCATAACTTCTCTTAATCCTTTGACTAATGGTATTCATACCTTTCCAAATGTACCAATCCTAATTTAACACCTCTATTCACTCACATAAAGTCTCTTCCACTAATAAAAGAACACTTGACAAAGTGCAAGTGGTGAACTATTAAAATCCAACTCAAGATAATATTTTACTTCAAGTAAAATGAAATGACATGTAATGCATGAAAATTATTATAACACATAGGGAATATATTGTAAAGGCATATATTAAATGGTCTAGATCTTATAATGAGGCATGTAAATAAGAAAATTGTGTTTTAAAGTGAGGGTCAATACAAGAAATTTGTGATAACACATTGTAAAATATAATGCTAGGGCATATAAGAGGTGGTTTAAATCTTGGTGCAAGGCATGTAGTTTAGGGAAATTGTGTTTTAAAATGAGGGTTCTCACAGAGTGTACCTCCCTGAAGTTAGGGGCCCCAATGAAGTGAAATTACTTATTTACCCTCCAAAAACAAAGAAAAGGTCAAGGCATCGTTTTAATTAAGAAAATTAAAGAATATATACAAACACAAGCTCAATTGGTCATAAAGCCCTTAAGATTATGAATTAAATGTAGTTTAAACAAAGTATGGTGGCTAATTGAAGCAATCAAGCAATGAAGTTGCGAAATTAAAACTGCCCAAGGACCAAATTGCAAATATCAGAAAGTTTTTAGGGCCTAATCATGATTTCTAGAACTTTGGGACAAAGATTGGGGGAACGATAAAGTTCTAGGTTCAATTTGCAATTGTGGCAGAGACCCAATTGAATGAATTATAACAGTTTTGGAGGTAAAATTATGAAGTTCGGGAATCCCGGGGCCAAATCACAAATCAAAAAAGAAAATGGAGGGACTAAAATTGCAATTTTAGACCAAAAGGTCTTCTTCCCAAACAGATCAGATGTCAATCTACCATTTCTGTCTTTCTTTGTAGATGAAGAATATCACAATGTTCAACTGCTACTCTCAATCAACAAAAATGAAAATCGCACAAGCTCCTTTTCATGTAATATCATGACATTAATTCGAATTCATGTAAAGGGGAGATTAAACAGAAAAGATGTAAGAAATAGGCACATCAGAACCTTTCCAAAACTCTACTTTCTTTATACGTAAAAATGCAGGCAAATTGTCTCTAGGTAGACCTTTCAAACAAGCATTTTATCAAACAACAAAGGAGCATAAAAAAAGATCACTGATTCTCTATTTAATTGAAACTATAATCAGCCAAAAAAAAGTTATCAGAAGGAAAGATAATCAGTCCAATCAACCCATAAAATGTTGCAGTCAAACAATTATGAACAAGTCACAGAAAAATTGCAAGAAACGAATTCACCGGAGACAAATTTTGGGGTTGGGATTTCCAGTGTTCGCTCTTGAAAAAATGAAACAAGAAACTGACAGTTGAAAGGATAGGGAAAGAAAATGGCTTACAGTGCTCTCCCTTTGTAATTGAAGTGTCATCGGTGATAGTGGCAGATTCCGGCGAGATGGTGGTGGCAAATTCTGGTGGCAGCAGCGGCAAAGCAACTCCTTGTCGATAGACGATGCTTGGCTTTTCCTTTGCTCTGAAGCTTTTCGCAGCCCTGCTCCTCTGCTCTTCTCCGTTGTCGCGGCTTCCTTGCCCTCTTTTGCTCAGCCGCCACTCGAAGCTCTACCTCTGTCTTCTCTAAAACCCTCCGTTTCTTATTCTTTTCTTTCCTTCACTCCTCCAGACGAAATCCTCCCCTCTAATTTCCCAGATTTTCCCCCCTTTTTCTTGCTCTTCCTTCCTCTGCCCAGTTTTCTTTTACCCTGTTTTTCTTGACGAAGCTACCCTTGATTCTCTTACCCAGCCCCTTTCTTTTTCAGATGTTTCTCTCCTCTTGATTTTTCTTTTCGCCCGTTGCTCCCTTCTGCTCACTCTATCTCCCCTGCCTTTCTTTTGCCAAAAACCCTAGCCCTCTCTTCCAGATCTCTCCCTTGCATTTTTTCCTCAACCCTCATAACCTAGCCGCTTTCTGCTCCCCTTTCTTTTTCCTTTCTTTTTTTTTTCAAATTCCTTAAACCACCATGTGTTTTAGACACCTAATCCCTTAGGTGTTGTGTTGTCCAAAATACAAAGGGACACTTGTCCCAATGCATACCCCCCACTTGCTATTTTTATTGTTTTTTTCTTTTTTCTTTTTTTCATTTTCTTTTCTTTTCAATGAAATAAGCAAAAATTAAAACAAAAATCAACTTATATATCAAAAAAGAAAAGCCAAAATTTTGGTGTTTACAACAATTAGTGCTTCGATTCAAAATGAGAGATTTAAGTAAACTAGGATTTTTTATTAGACTTTAGGGTTTCTCATTTTTAAAACAAAACAATCTCTTAAATAAAGAAATCGTAATAACCTCTTGGAGACTAAACAACGATAGTATCCTAAAAGTTAGGGTATCACAATCTCCCTTCCTTCAAAGAATTTCGTCTTCAAAATTCCAACTTGCACTAATCAGATCAAACAATCCTCGAAAGCAGTCAAGTACTAAGAAGCTCCAATCCTATTTATCACTTAGCAACGAGCCACCAGGTAGCTAAACAAGTAACCAAATTGAACATGCAAAAGGGCTCGGTTCAACCAACTAGCTCTGAGTTGGAAATAAAGTCTCAGATATTCGAAAAATTCAGAACATGGCTTAGGCTCAAGTTGGAAGTTTTACCCCAGGCGATATTGGACAACACAACAAGCTAGCACAACAGCTATACTTCGCCAAAGAGTTTTAGTTCAAAATATCATCCCTGGTGGTGCTGGACAACACAACAGGCTAGCACAACGGCTATACTTCACCAGTGAGTCTCAATTTGAAATTTCATCCCTGGTGGTGCTTGAAAACACAACAGGCAATGCCTCACCAGAGAGGTTTAGTTCAACCGCTATAGAAAAATAGTAGCCGGTCTACAACCACAGGAATACGAATAAGTTCAAAAGCAGGGTTCAAACAAATAAGTTCGAAAGCAGAGCCAATTACTTCAAGTTCAAGGAGCACAGGTACGAATATGAACTCACAAAATCCAAGTCCACGAACCAAACTACTTGCTCATGCGTAAATGAAATACCATATATTCAGTCAAATCAGGTCCACTAAGCGTACGTAAGAGCACACTCGCCTAAACAAGTTCAAGTCCCAAGTAAACTCAGCCTAGTCAGTCTCAGGTAGTTCAAATCCCAACACTTACAAATCGGGTGGTGCCAACCTTAATCAAACAAGAAGACTAGAAGAAGGATGCAAAATCAAAAGTTTTCTCAACAATTCCGGCCACCACCATAATCTATCAAAACCCAAGCCAAACACTTATTGGACAAGTCCAAATCATTATTTCAATCTCCTCATTCAGTTAAGTCTCGAGTACAAGACAAAATCTTCTGCGCTCTAACCTATGCCATTACAACTTATCTCAAACTCAATTATAATTTCTATTCACATCATCATACATTAAACCATGTTCCGTCCAAAATTCATGAGCATTTCCTCAGGAAAAGTATTGAGTACTCAAGTACAAGAATTCAAACTAAGAAACTTCACGACTCAGACCATACGCTCTCAAACGAAAATCAACAAAGTCATATCTTACGCGTACCACTTTCAAGATTCACAACTTACGCTCCAAAAGAGCACTTAACTTACAAACCAATCCCACAGTCTGGCATCCTAAACTTTAGTCCTAGGATACACTATAGAGATTTGAAGCCTAAGCTTTGATAACACCTGTGACGGCCCCACCTCCCCCTAGGGCGTACCCCGGGGTTTGGCGGGTCATCCGCCCAGCTCTCACTGAGACTCACTCACTCACTACAGTTCTAAAATGAATTACAAGATAAATCTCAAATATTACATCGAATTCTCCAAGAATTACATATCACGAGCACCAGAAAGTAAACCCTAGAAAAGCTGATGACTACAACCACCACGACAACTATATACATCTTACTAGTCAACTTATAACAAGTACAAAGTCAACTATTTTAAAACCAAAAGTCTATACACCTTCTCGAGCGATCCCCGCGTCGGCTCCCTGCTAAGGAAAACAAATGGAACGGGGTAAGCTATATGCTTAGTGAATAATTGGGGTAAAAATGTAAAAACACATTCAGATAAACATATAATTCCAAATATTTCACATCAATACAGAAATGTAACATCACAATGGTAGGATACAGGTGGCTCCAAAGCTAGTTCAATTCCTGAACTTGAACGCCTGTTGACACTCCGTCAACCAAAGTACTCATGGTCCGTAGACTCCACTTAACTTTTCCCATTCACCTTATCAACCCACGCTGGCCAGTCAATAGCACACAGTAGCTTGAGCAAAACAAAATCACTTAGTTTTCATCAAAGCTTTAACAAAGAACGAAATCCCAAGATTTGCATGAAACTAACTTCGACCAAGCCCCGACTGGCTCGAATAGTTCGTCTACCCTTGGAACCGGGCTGGAACCAAGCCCTGAGATATCCGATCTCTCAATAGATGGTATCTCTCAACAAAGTACTTACCCCAAATAGCACACAACAAATGGGGTTCAATTCAAGTCATGTAATCACTCCCATCAGCACACAGCAAAAGGGTGATACTCAACAGAAAGCAGGTATTCTCACATATGAAATCAAAACAAAGGATAAGCTTAGGTCGAGTGAGATAAAGTACACCCATGCCTAAGTACCCATTTAACATATACAAAGCACTTTAACAATTTCACAGCAATAAACAACCCAATTACTCACTTGATAATGCTTCGCACGAAAAACGATACAATTCACTGAGTTTGACCGTCACCGTCAAAAGTCTCACAGTCTGTATTGATATATTATATACACACATAAGTGAAACGGCCATACAATAGCAGTTTATAACTTAAACGATCGAAACTGGTCAAAAATAATCGAAAACGGTCAAAACAACACTAAGGTCACAAGATTGTCGAAATTGGCCGAAACGGCCGGAATGGTAACAAAATAACAAAAATAGTCTTAAACGGTCCAAAATGGCAACAACTGTTGAGAAATGCACGTACGCGTGCGTGGAAATGAAAACGGTCGCGTGTCCGCACCCAAAGGCGCAAACGGACATTTCACAGTTTTGACACCTTTTACGGTTTTAGTTATAACAGAAGCTGTGGTCATCAGTTTAAGGTGTACAAGATACCATTTTGAAGCTAAGACAAATACCAACAACTTTGATGAAGACCATTCAGTCCTATTCATAGTGTATCCAGGTCAAAATTTGGAATTACAAAACCAGAACCTCACATTCGGGCTAGTTAACTGCACTATGCGTAAACGACAATAACTCAAGCTACCGAAGTCCGATTAAGGCATTTTCAGGGGTATTGGAAAGCTAAGACATAGCAATACAACTTCTATGTTTTTGGCGAAAAAGTAATTCAGTACAGATCAAGGTGAACAGAAGCGATCAGATTGGTGAAATGTCCAAACTGTCCATGAAACTCTACCTATGGCAGTTTCAGGGGTATTTTTGCCTTTTCATGAGCTACAGTACTTGGATTGGGCTGAAATTTTGTAGGTATCTAAAAAATATAATTCTATACAACTTTCATGTTTTAGTCTAAGCCTAATTCAGTCTCTAACATGGTGAACTAGAACCAGGCAGAACAGGGTATACCTTAACTTCAATTCTGGAAATTTACTACAATCAAGGTATAAATCTCGAGCTTGAAACCATCACTGCCACCTCTTATATGAATTTATATACATCATATACCACCCATACAACAAGTATGATAAGTGAATCATTCAAACCCTAACTCAAATTCATCACCCCAACCATCCAAAATCACTTGATATAAGCATTACAACCACAAATACAAGCTACTAAGCAACTCCAACATAATTAAGGAAAAAGAAAAGAGTGGTCAGCCATATTACCTCAAAAACAAAGCTTGCTAGAGTTATCCTCCATGTCTCCTTGAAATTTTTGGTTCGTTAAGCTTCCCAAGCTCTCAACCTACAAGTTAATCGGTTTAGTTTTTCTTGGTTTCACTCACAACTCTTGATTTAAGGTTGGAAATAGAAACTCTCTTCACTCTTTCTCCCTCTACTTGCTCTTGGCCAAACAAGAAAAAAATGGTGAAGAAATTAGCTAAAATGAAGATAAGAAAGTAAGAAAGTTGGCTTAGTCAAAGGGCCTTAAATGGCCAACACTTGTCACACTTAGGTTCTCACAAATTTTTTTCTTTTCTCTCTCTCTTGGGGTCAAGAATTTTGGCTGCCTTGAAGGGTATTTTGGGATGATTTTTTCTGAAATTAAAGTAAGAGGATTGAGGTAATAGAGTAGTGTTCAAATGGTGTATTCAATCGGTAGTGCGCGACACCCGTCGGTCCGAACCGTTTTTCCTTAAATCGCATATACTAGGGTTTTAACTTATAATTCACTAACTTATTATTATCACTTCTCGTCACACACTTAATATCATCCAAAACTCACTCTTAATCACCAAATTTGATCCACTCCCCATACCGGATAGTCACACTATGGATAGGCGTAAAAATCTTAGTTTACCTTAACGATGAATGCAAAAGGGAAAACTCTTAATTCTATTCTTTATTCTAAACATTGGGGATGTAAATGAGTAGTATAAGTATTATAAAGGAATAAATGCCAAATAAAAAGGAATTTTAAGAAAATATGAGGAATTTTACAATTCCATTGATTACAATTAGGGCTTCGATTCAAAATGAGAGATTTAAGTAAACCAGTTAGTCACAAGTAAACTAGGGTTTTTTATTAGACTTTAGGGTTTCTAGAATTTAGGGTTTCTCATTTTTAAAGCAAAACAATGCCTTAAATAAAGAAATCGTAATATCCTCTTGGAGATTAAACAACGATAGTATCCTAAAAGTTAGGGTATCACACCCTTAGGGACCGTCCACACGATAGATCATGATTGTGTGATAAAATCGCTTCATTCCATGCATGTTTTTCTATTTTTTAGGGTTTTATCATTTTTTGCATGACTTTTCCCTTGAATACATATCCCTTATCCCATATTTCCCATATAAATATCACTTATCCCATATTCCCCCTTATATTTTTATTCCCTTATCCTATGTGTAAGACATGATATTAGACTTGCATTTTATATAAGAAAATTAGAACTAAGTTAGTACATTTTCATATTAGATAGGAGAAATACCCCTTGAATATGAGATATGGACGAGTTTGGCTTTCTAACCTTATCACGCTCGTATTCCCTCTATAAAAGGGAAAATTGAGTCACGAGTATAAATCTTCCCGTACCCTTTATGATGCATTCCTTTAGATCATGTATTCGTATATAATTATTTTTATTTTTATTTTCACTTCTCTTTGAGTCTCATATTTTTGCACAATTCATGACTTCTTCGAAAGTTTACTTTTGGGTGTTGCAATTAATGTGATTTGCATCAAATAACTTCGAAGAGACATGCTGACCTCGATACACTAGGTTTAGGTTTTGCATTCATGTAGTACATCAAAATGTGATAAATATTTAGGTTAAAATAAGAAAATCTTTGATTAAATCACGCAACTAGTCTTGGCTAGGTTGAAAGGGTGCCTTGGATTTTTATCCTTGCCTTCCCTTTTCTCAAATGTGACTCCCGAACACATTTCTCTAATTTTCGAGCACTTGGAGTAGTTTAAAAAGGGTTTCTCCTACTTTTTTTATTAAAAAATTCATTTTTAGGTGATTGGTACACCTTAATTCAATACCAAGTGGTGACTCCAATTTTTATTCAAAAAACCCTTTTTAAACTATAATTTGGGCCAAAATCGTCACACTTTTAAACCCCATTTTAGGTCCATTTTCTCTTTATTTGTTTTTTCTAAAAAATCAACAATTCCTTTTCACTCAAAATAAATAAAAATCCATTTTTCACTCAAATCAAAATTCAATTCCCAAATCGAAATCAAATCAAAAATCCATTTTCTATAAACACATTTATTTTATTTTAAAAATGGGGCGCGACAACTTGGCGACTCCACTGGAGACTTAGAGAGTCCGAGCAATTTGATTTAGTCAAATCTTTTCTTTTTCTAACCTCTTATGTATCACATTGGGAGGTTTTAGGTTGCATTTTTTTTCCTTTTAGGGTTTTTTTGCATCTACCGTGCGTGTAATTACTCCTCGCACATCGTGTATGTGATGAATGGATGGTTTATTTATTTACTTTTTACTTGTATCGCACTTTCATCTTGGGGGGTAGCTACCCTAAAACCGTCGACTGCATTTGATGGTATTATGATCTCTCCCCTCGAAAGGAAACACTTCATACGTGCAAGCCTTACTTTTTACCCTTTTTTTTCTTTTTTAGTGGGTGCCATCCCACATCTCCTCGTAGGATTAGGATCGATTTTCTTAAGTAGGCGGATGGTGTGCGTGCCCATAGCGATGCCTAAGGGATCACTCGAGCCACCGATTGAAGGCCCTAGGATTGATGACCCTTCGCCTTTGGGTCTAAAGGCTTGGGAGCCTAAAGCCTTATCGAGTCTAGATGCATTAGTGAGTCCAACCTCATGCATCCATAATAGAAATTACCTAGGTTAGAGTCAAACCTTACCCAACTAGGAACACTAGGCACGAGGGGAGGGATTCCACTCCTCTTTTCCTTATTTCTCTTTATCGCCTTTTATATCAATTGATTGCCATAACGTGTTATGTGTTGAACTAACAGTTCCTTGTTTTCTTGTCCTTTGCATTTACAAACGTTAGGAATAAGAGATCTGGCATGATCCTCTTTGTAGAGCCTACCTTCATAGATAGTATGAGGACCCGAAAATTTTCTTATTTTATCGTATTACTAGTTTATTTAAATATTTATTCATTCGTTTTCTCTAAATAATTTATTTTAACCCTTTTGGAACCATTTACATGGAACTATGACTTGCATATATTCTTAAAATGTCCCGTTAATAAATTCAATTTTCAGAAGCTCGTTTAGTGAGATTTAGTGAAAACGCGTTTGGAGGCAATAGTCGATTTGAGAGTATAGTGACCTTGGAGATTTGAGAACTTGTAATTCTTATATCTATTTATTTATTTATTTTATCAATTTATTCACTTATTTATTGGCTTACCCTAAAATGGTTATTTTTATGTTTAAGTACTCAAGTATTAGTTAGTAATACTATCGTTGTGAGAATTTCTTAAAAATTTCACTCTATCGCGCACAAATCGGAAGTACACGTTTTCGCCCGCGCGATTAATTGAGAGACTTTAGACCTTTATTTTTAGACTATTAAGGGTGAATAATAATCGTATCAATGGAAGTGCATTAGAGGTTTAGTGCATAAGTGAAACAAACCCGAGAAATGAGCACGAAACACGCGCGTACGTGCACTATTCTCAGTTGACTTTTGGAGTAATTTTGGCCACAAACTCTTAAGCTTCTCAAGGAAGCCTCAACCATCAGCCAACAACTCTCCTTTCTCTCTTTCAAGCAGCCGTTCAACACCAAGGAGAAGAAGACCAAAAAAATTTCTTCATCTCATCTCACTTTCTTGCACCAAATCCTCTCAAATGCATACCACAACTAGCAAATAACTTGTAGATCATCTTGGGTTAGGAAAGGAGCTTCATTCTCATAGTTTTCTTGAGTTTCTTGTGGCCAAAAATTCTGGTCTTCATCATCTAAGGAGGTAGCTAATCATCTAACCCTTGAATCTTAGCTTTTGTAAGTTAGATTACACTTAAAAGATTGTACCTTCATGTGGGTAGCTTTGGATTGTTGAAAATCATGTGAGTTGGCTCTATGAAATCCCACAATGGACTTGATGATCTGATTTGATGAGTTTGGATGGTATTTGTGTTGATTAAGTGTTAATCTAGTGGATTTAAGTTGAAAGAGTGAAAAGAAAATCAAAGGAAGTGATGCATGTTGAAGGGCCGATTCTGCCCTGCCTTTACCGTGCCTCTACGTGCAATTTTTTGTGGTTAAATTGACTTGGTTTTGATGTAGATATGTTGTATAGGCTGTGTGGAAATTTTTCACAAAAAATCACTTGATTTGGTTGGCCAAAAGTTGAATTTTCGAAATGGTTTCATGGCTGGAAAACGTGTCTAGAGTTGCTTTGGCAGCGAATTTCAAATGACTATAACTCTTTTCTCTGACGTCGAAATCGAGTGCCGTTTATGGCATTAGAAACTAGAAACTTTCACTTTTTCAATGGTATAAAATTCATCCCCTGATTCCACTTGAGTGAACCCTACCAGCCTTTCAAAATCACCTGTCCTGTTTCTCGACTATGTTAGAGAGCCTGTTAAGTACTGCACATTATTGCTGCAATATGAGCTAGTTATGGATAGAATTTTAAAATGATTCTTTGTGTGAAATTGTAGCCTTATGAATGTAGTTTCCAACACCGCCAACCACGCTGAATTCCAAGTTGAATTGAGTGAGTTGTGGCCAAATTACAAAACTGTCTCAGTGATGGAAAACCTTCTTTTTGGCTAGTTGAATGCTTTAATTTGAATTGGGACTTTTTATTTTGAAATTCTTGGTGTTAACAACCTACCAAATATATGTTGGATGTTTCTTAGACTTTTCTTTCATAAATGAACCATGTTTGAGATGATTTCATTGGCCAAATGTTTGAAAACGGAAAACGGAAGCTTGAAGACAGATTTGTCTTCGGATTCCCTTGAACTTTGGTAGTTTAGTTAATTACCTTACCTTGTGAATTTTCAAGTGAAATTTGACAGAGGAGTATCCCTTATATGGTAGTGTAATCATACCAAATTTGGTGCTATTCCAAGTCCATTTTGATGCCCAACTAAAGTCCCAAAGATTGTGTTTCAAATCTGGAAAATTGCCCAATGGTCGTCATTTTGAACCAACTTTGAGCTGCTATATCTTGGAGCCCAAAACTCCAATTCTTGTTCTCTTTGTTCTGTTTTAAACTTTTATTATAACTATAATTGAGTTTCAAATTTCAGAGGCTAGTTCACATTCTGTGAATTTTGCCGAATCTCCAAAGTTTTTCAAAAACCAAGCCCGAATCTGTCTTGGAAGTGTAAGTCAGCAAATTTAAGCCAAAATTTGAGTGTCTTCCATTTAGAATCATGAAAAAGTATCTTCTAGGAACTTTTAGTACTTTGGAACTAGTTTCCAACGGTACCAAGTTTTCTAATTTTGGACCTATGGAGTGTAACATACAATTTTTGAAAAATTGCACCTCAAATCTGGAACTTCTAAACTTGAAGGGAATTGAGTTTTTAGAAACTCTCCATTTCCCTTCGATATTGCTTGACCATTTTACAGTTGATTTCAAAGATAAAAATCAGTTTTTCTTGTATTATTAGACCCAACTTTTGAGCCTCGATTTATGAGTAATTAAGGCTCTCTTTCATAATATTTTCTTAGATTGTACAACTGTACAATCTCTTTCTTGTTAGTAAGGGGTTTAAAAGTGATAGTGTGTAATTGTAAAGTATTTGTTCAGGCACTCAAGGAGACCTTCAAGAGGATCTCACAAGGGACGCCTAAGTACTTGATTGTGCACCACTCTTATTTTGACTAGGTGAGTGTGAAGTGCATGACATGATGTATTTACTTGATCTATCTTGCTTATATGCGTGAATGTTACTTGATGAGACGAGTGTGTACTTTATCGCACTCGCTCTCCTTTACTCGAACTTTACTTGCATTAAAATTGATTTTTAAAGTCGATTGGAGTGAATCTCATCGGCAAAATATACTTGTTTTCATGTGCAGGTCATGTTATCGTGCGTGTCGTGCACGTCGTGTTGTCGAGTGGAGTGAACCTTCTCGACTTATAGGGACGCCCAATTCTCTTAGCCAATCTTGCAACTCGAGCCGGCATGGGGTTGGTCGAAAAGCTTGATAAACCAAGAGAATAACAAAATACAACTTGATTTTTTGATATCTTGTTCGGCATACTCGTGGAGTATCGCCCTTTTCATGCGTGTTCTTAAAACAAAACTTGATCTCTTGAGGTCTTGTTCGGCATACTCGTCGAGTATCGCCCTTTTCGTGTGTGTTTGGTTACGGATCCGAGAGAGCAGAATGATGGATGGAAGAAGTAATAAGTGAAGTTTCTACGGACATAATGTGAGGACCCGTAAATTTTCCTAATTTTCTATATTATTTATTTCATTTCCTCGCCTGCATTTTCCGTCATTATACCATATTATATTTATATTTTTGAGATTTATAAGTAAATATAGTTTTTAAACTATTTTTCTAGTATAAATTAGTTCCTGAGAAATAAAGAGTGTATATTGGACGTGGGACCCACTAGTGGCGTTAAGCGCGATAAATTCGACCAATTAGGTTATGTTTTGTATACCGGGATTAATATACTAGGTGTTAAGAGATAATTAGAAGTTACCTATATGGATGAGTATTAGAGAGACAAAGAGATAAGCTTTAAGCAAAAGGTGACAAGTGTCACCATCCTATTCACTCTTGGACTTTGACCATTTAACTTTACCTTTACCAATAAATCAAAAATTGACCAAAATTCATTCATTTTCTTGTCTTCCTTGGCTGAATTAGAGAGAGAGAAAAGAGAGAAAATTCCTTCATCTTCCACTTCAATTTCTTGTCCAAATCTTGAGTTTTAACCGATTAATTTGCAAACTACTCCATAAAACTTACTTTCCAAGTAGTTTCCAAGGTGTTTGTGGAGTTATTTTTGGAGGACAAAGCCTAAGCTACCATCTTTCTTAGGGAGATAAGGTATTTTGCCAAGAATATCCTCTTTACTTCAATTCATTGCTTATTAGTGGTTTTTAGTTGTTTTAGATGTTGTTTTGTGGAAGATTAACACTTGAAGGCATGAATTCCAGTTTAGGGTTTTCAATTTTTCTTATTCTGTCCGGTGCTGTTACACCTAGTTAGAGGCCTAATTGGCCTTAGCACAAAACATGAAAGTTGTAGAGGATGATGTTTTATAATAGCTTACAAAATTGCAACTTAATCGGAGCACCGTAGCCTATGAAAAGACCAAAATACCCCTACTACCCTGTTTCTATCCGAGAACAGTAATCAGCTTTGGTAATTGGGTAGTTTGATTGGGAATACTATCGATTTGGTTGTTGATGTCTTCTTAAGAATTATAGCCTTGTTTCTTAGCTTTCAAATGGCTTTAGAATTACCTGAATTGGAGCTGTGTGTTCTGAGATATGAGTGAATGAATTAGGACTGCTAGTTGAATTCTGCAGTGAATTTCGAACTGGAAAATCTGGGGTTGTTTTGGTAAATTTGACCTAGTTAGGGTGAGAACTGGACTAAATGGTCTACATGAAAGTTTTAGAGAATGATGTGGAATAGGGTCCTGTAAATTTTTAGCCCAATCTGAGCTTGGTAGCTTGTGCAAATTCGGAAATACCTAGACTGGCCTAGGTAGGAGTTCAGCAAACAGGGTTGTCATTTCACCCAACCTGACCGTGACTTTTCACCCTGATCCTTACCGAATTAGATTTTGGCCAAAACATGAAAGTTGTATCCAATGGTATAAAATAGTTGCCTGCAAAATTTCATCTTGATCCAACCACTGTAGAATGTGAAATGACGAAATACCCTTAACTGTCCATGAAACCTGTTTCGCGCCCAGATTTCTGTTTCCGTGTAGTTTTCCATTTTTTTTATCATGAAAATGCATGATTTGGCCTTGGATGTCTTCATAAGAAATGTAGGGTTGTGTTTTGGCTTCGAAACACCATAGGATACACTTCAATCGGACTTCGGTAGCCTGAGTTATTGCTGTTTAACAATTGTGCGGTTAGCCAACCTGTTTGTGAGATTCTGGTTTCGTATATTTCAATTTTGACCTAGCTACACTATGAACTGGACTGAGTGGTCTTCATCAAAGTTGTAGGCCTTTGACTTAGCTTCGAAACAGTACACATTTCACCCCAATTCGATAAGCGTAGCCTCAGTTGTGTCTGTTCCGCTAAGAGACATCAAACCTGCTATTTAGCTTTTGTCTTTAAAAACTTGATTTCTAGTTGCATTCCTAGACTTGCTTTGTGTTTGGATGGACTTGAGCCTAGTTGAAGGGTTATTGTATTGAGATTTCTTATGTGTTGAATTGGACTGACTTGAGGAAAAACAATGAAGCCATGATGGCTGGAAAAGTAAGCAAATTAAGGGGAAATGCTGTCAAATTTTCTGGGCCATTTGGTTCCTTTAAGTTTGAGTTGCCTTTTGATAGAACTGAAGGGCTTTTGGGTTGTTTGAGCCCTAGGTCTTCATGTTACCTTTTCGTTCCCAAAAAATCATGTTTTGCACCCTTGCATTAGTAATTATTTAGCGAGGCATATGACTAGTAGTCGAGCCTCACATGTGCATTCTGTTTACTCGATTTTGGAAATGGAACCTTCAATTATTTTACTTCGGTTATTTTAGGGTTTCTTGGCGATTAAAGCCAGTTTGAAGTGAAAACTTTTGAAGTATCCGTACTTGAACCGGTGAGTGTACTACTTCCCTCACTTGTTGTTTAACTCGGTTTCTGTACATGCAATCTGTGATATGAACGACTGAACTATCTGTTTATTTTGTTTGAGACGAGGGTGTACTTTATCACACTCGTTCTCTTGTCTGTTCATATGCCAATTTTGGTGCGAATATGAATCTGTTATCTGTATCTGTTCTGACGTCGTTTGGAAGCTTATATCCAACGACCTTTCTGTAACCTCTGAGCTCAACACCTGTGGCTAGTTACTCGAGTCGGGCCGACAAGGGCCTGGTCGATTAGATAATTAACCATGGTAGTCTGTTTTGGGATCTTTGGGTATTGAGACCCTTGATTCCGGTATACTTGAGTATTACCATTTCTGATCTGATTGGAGTTCGGGCCCGGTAGGGGTATGTGAGGTGGAAGGAATTGGAGAAAGTGGAGTCTACGGTATTGGTTACTTCTTTAGCGTTGACGGAGTGTCAACTATTATTTCGATCAAGGTCCGGTGAAGCAAATGGGAATTTGGCTCGTGAGAGCCACCTGTATCCTTTCTATTTAAATCGTTGTGTCTAACTACTTATTTTACATCTGGCATGTGTACCTGATTTGTTAAACGTGAAATGCCATGATTTTACTGCTATATGTCTGGTACCTCATTGAGCGCAAGCTCACCCCTTTCTGTTACCTTTGTTTTCCTTACAGGGTTCCATGTTTTGAAACCAAGATTTTTGGAAGAAAAGAGTTGAGCTAGTAGTAGGACTTCTCTTGTTTATGCTCATCTGTAACTGAAACCCTAATTGTATTTTGTGTAGCGTGAATACTCTGACTTGTATTTTGGTTCATTTGTTCAAGACTCCAATGTAAATATATGTATAAGTGTTTAATCGGCGTCCCGTGTAATAGCCCCACTTTCCCCCAAGGCGAACCAAAGGGGTTGGCGGACTGCCTGCCCAGCTCTCGCCAGGACTACGGATCAGATTAGCGCGATCTAATACTTTTCGGGTCATACGACCGCGTGAAAACCAGTCGAACCCACAAAATAAGAAAAAAACAAAGTCGGAGTCGGCCATGAAGAGGAACCGACACGTCAAAACCCAACCAAAAGTCAAGCAAATATTTACATCTCACAAGTTAGCATATACTTCCCAAAAGGGGCATACCAAAGTGATTCAAAAGTGGATACATGTACGGTTTGCCAAATCCAAAAGAGAAACGGACCAAAAGTACATTTAGGGTTTTAATACATGAGCTATACAAAAGATATGTCCAACTAGCTCAAGTCGGCAACCGATTATCAAATCCAGTCCAAAAGTATTTATTTTTCCTGTAAGGAAAACAAAAGGAACAGAACGGGGTGAGCTTGCGCTCAATGAGGTACCAAACAGATAGCGATAAAGTCATGGCATTTCACATTTAACAAATCAGATCCACATGTCAGATGTAAAGCAAAGGAACTAATGATTCAAATCAGAAGGATACGGGTGGCTCTCAGGAGCCAAATTTCCAGCGCAGTACTTGATCCAAACCGGTTGACTCTCCGTCAACGCATATAGAACCAACGCGTCCGTAGACCCCTCTTTACACCGAATTCCGTCCACCAAACACCCCTTTACCGGGCCCGCTCACCGTAACCGAACAGAAATGGTAATACTCGAGTATACCGGAATCAAGGGTCTCAATACCCAAAAATCCCCGAACAGACTACCGTGGTTCGTTATCTAATCGTCCAGGCCCTTGCCGGCCCGACTCGAATAACTTAGCCACAGGATTGAGCTCATAGGTCATAGAAATCCGAACAGATGCAGACACAGATAACAGATTCAAATTTTACATAGTAAATTGGCATATGAACAGACTAGAGAACGAGTGTGATAAAGTACACTCTCGTCTCGAACAAATAAACAGATTGCAGAGCAGAAATCAAGTTAAACAGCAATGGAGGGGAGTGGTACACTCACCGATTCAACTTCAAAAAGTTTCACTTCAGATTGGCCTTAATCGCCAAGAAACCCTAAAATAATCAAAATAAACCAATTGAAGGTTTTACTTCCAGAATCGAGTAAACAGAATGCACATGTGAGGCTCGACTACACGTCGTACGCCTTGCCAAATAAATACTAATGCAAGAATGCAAAAACATGATTCCCTTGGAAACGAAAAGGTAGCATGAAGACCTAGGCGAAAACAACCCAAAAGCCTTTCATTCTACCAAAAGGCAAATCCAACTCAAAGGAACCAAACTGCCTAGAAAATCGGGCAGCACTTCCCCTAAATTTCTTACTTTTCCAGCCATTAAGGCTTCATTATATCCTCAAATCAGTCCCAACATTTCACACAAAAGTCATCTCATTTCCCAAAAGCCGTTCGCTAGGCTCAAAGTGGTACAAGTACAAAAGTTAGCTAGGAAACAACCGAAATGAAAGCAAGCCCTAAAAGAGACTCGATAACGAGTCATATAGCCATACCAATTATAACCCTACTAGGGTTTTATATGCATAAATAAGTATCATAGGTAACCAGAAATTAAGAAATGGCTTTAACTTAGGCCTTAACAAAAAAACGTATTTGACCTCATAATGCGGTAATGACACCACTTTCACTACGGTTATCGGATGGGGGTGCAAGATGCACCGTTTCGAAGCTATGAAACATAGCTACAACAATGTAGAAGGCCACTCAATCCAGTTCCTAACACAACTAGGTCAAATATGCCAAATACTAACCCAGAATTCCCAAAACAGGTTTGCAAAACACAGAAAACTGTAATCGGTATATCTCAGTCCATACAAGTCCAAATGCCGAAATTCCAAAGGCATATGTTAGCTAAGACATTCAGCTACATTTCATCAGAAGACACCAACTTCAAAATCCAAACCAATTCCAGTCAAAAGGGCCAATTACTATCGCAGTTTTCGCATTCTGATCAAAGCAGAACAGCTACAGTAAAAACGACATAACTCACTCTACACTCATCCAAATGACCTGAAGTTTTACAGAAACCTCAAACACATCAATACCTACAACTTTCATGTTTTGAGTAAAGTCTAATTCGGCCTCTAACCACATGATATAAAACCGGACAGAAATTGGGGATGATAGAACCCTAACTTTCACTTTTCCTTCCAAATCCAAAATTGGTTGCAATTATCTATCATTCACACCTACCATAGTCATTACCCCTCATTATCAACCATCATAAACAACCACAACACCATGATCATATTAAACCAGAAAATTCCTCAAAAAAATAAAAACTTCACCAATTCATCACAAACCAAGAAATAAATCACATAATCCATCACTTTAGCTCCCATTAGGCACAAATTAAACATCATTAAGTGTAGGAGGAAGTTCAAGTACCACTTACCTAGTAAACAAGGGAAAGATAGTGGTGGAACACCTTAGCTTCTCCAAAAACTTCACCAAGTTACTTACTAGCACCTAATGGAGTGATTTTATGGAGCAAATCTAAGTTTAATTGGTTGGAATGGAAGATTGAGATAGTTTGAAGCTTGTAAATTGAAGAAGTTTTTCTTCCTTGTCCAAGAGAGAGAATCGGCCAACAAGAGGTAAGAAAGAATGAATTTTTAGTCAATTTTTGAGATATTTAATCCATGATAAGAAAAGTCAAAAATGTCCAACAAGTGGACCAATCACATAGTGCCACTTGGCAATTCATTTAATGCCTTCCTATCACTTGGTTCCTCTCACATCAATGCCATGTCACCCTCTACTTATCTCTTAACACCCGATAAATTTCCACCAGTATCCGAAACTTAACCTTATTGGCCGAATTTTTCCGTACTTTTCGCACTAGTGGGTCCCACGTCCAAAATATATTCTTAATTTTCTAAAAACTCACCAATACTAGAAAAATCATCTAAAAACTATAATTACTCATAAAATCTACCAGAAAAATATTCCTAGGCCCGAAAATGCAGAAAACATGCAATTAAGGGGTAATAAACCCTAGGAAAATAATTAGGGTTTTACGGGTTCTCACATCCCGTACTTCCGTATGGTTTGGTGGTCTCCAATTGTTCGTTTTCATTGAGTTCCCGTGCGTACTATATAGGGTTTGTGCGAATCGACTCCATAGTTCTGGCGAGAGCTGGGCAGGCGGTCCGCTGAACCCTTTGGTTCGTCTTAGGGTGAGGTGGGGCTGTCACACATAATACCTACCTGAATGACTGAGTGTCATCATGAGGGGGTATCGGATCGAGCCGTGGTGAAGCAAGTGGAAATTAGCTCCTGAGAGCTCCTGTATCCTACTCAAGTGTGTTTAATTGTTAATCCTGAATTATTTGACTTTATCGCTTTATTCATGGTATAAATGTTATTGATATTTGAACTATGTGCTTGCATGATTTTCTTGGCCTCGCTGAGTATTGGCTCATCCCATTAGTTTATTTTCCTTAACAGGAACTGGAATGGAAGAAGTTAAGGAAATGCCGACTTGAGGCCCTTTTGTATTAATGTTTTGATTGTAATCGACTATACACTTTTGGATGTTGTATATTTTGGGGAAAGTGATTGTAAGATTGAAATTATGATATAAGATTGAATATATATGTATGGAAATGACTTCGTACCTTTATTTCGATTTTCATTATTAGTATTAGACTTTAAGTTTGAATTGGAATTGTCTTGAGTCCTGGCGAGAGTTGGGCAGGCGTCCCGCGGATACCCTTGAGTTCACCTTTGGAAGAAGTGGGGGTGTCACAGTTGGTATCAGAGCTTAGGCTTTAGATCTTTGTAGTGTATTCTTGACTTAAAAATTTAGGATACCAAACTGTGGGACTAGTTTGAAAGTTAAGTGACCGCTTGTAGGAATAAAAATCAGAGTCATTTCGCGTGGTATCTGTGCGGGGTGAGCTTGGGCTGAATGGTGTTATGGTCCTTATTATATGAATGAGTAAAGGCTTAAGTACTCATCTAGAGCATAAGTTGTGAATCATGAATGTGATTAGTATAAATCTTTTATCTTGATACTTGGGGAAGATTAGATATGTATGCTGGATAGGAATTTCTAATGTGGTGATTTTGTGAGAACCCGTAATTTTCTCATTTTTCTAGGGTTTATTTTCTTTTAATGACATGTTTCTGCATTTTCTTTATTAGGAAAATTTTCCTGATAAATTTTATGAGTAAATATAGTTTTTAGATGATTTTCCTAGTATCGGATAGTTTTTGAGAAATTAAGAGTAGATATCGGATGTGGGACCCACTAGTGCGAAAAGTTCAGAAAAATTTGGCCAGTCAGGTTAAGTTTTGGATATTGGGTTTAATTTATCGGGTGTTATGAGATATTTAGAGGTACCAAGTGGATAGCTGTAAGAGAGACAAAAGTTAGGCAAGCAATTAATGAAAGTGACATGTGTCACTTAGAGATTAAATCCTACTTTTGACTTACTATTCATGCTTTTACCATTTTACCAAAATAACTCAAAAATTTGACCCAAAAATCCCCAAAAATAGCAAGCTTGAAGCCAGCCCTCCCTAGGAAGAAAAGAAAAGAAAAGCTCTCCAAAAATTTGATCCAAACTTGCTCAATCTTCCACTCCTAACGTTTAATTTTGGTTTTGCTCCACAAAACTCCTCCACTTGGTGATTTTGAAGTTGTTTGGAAAGCTAAGGTGTTGAATTGCTTCCTTTCTTGTTTTATAAGGTGAGTGACTAAGAAACTACTCTTTTCCTTCCAATAATGTTTAATTAGTAACTTATGTGAGTTGAGGTGATGATTGTTGGTGCTATTTCATGATTTTGGGTTGAATTTGTGAAGTTTTATAATTATTGGTGATTTTTCTATTTTTCTCTGATTATTATTATGTAGCCATGTATGATGATGGAAAATGATATAGGATGAAGCTAGAAGGTGTGTATGGTGGTTAATTGCAAGAAATTTCTGCTTGGAGAGAAATTTGGAAAGCTAAGGTTTCATTATTAAAACATTCTGCCTGGCATGGTACCTCATAGTTAGAGGCTGAATTGGCCTTGGGTAAAACATGAAAGTTGTAGGGAATGATATTTTAGAGATGCCTGCAAAATTTCAGGTCAATCGGAGCAACATAGCTTGTGAAAAGACTGAATTACCCCTGCTGCCCTGTTTCTACCCGAATTTGATAATTGCGTATGTGATTGGTTATTTTGAGTGGGAATGCTTCTGATTGGGTTGTTGATGTCTTCTAATGAATTGTAGCCTTGTATCTTAGCTTTCGGATGGCTTTGGAATCACCTGATTTGGACTTAGGTAGCCTGACTTATGATGTTTGAACCAGAATGCGGTTGGTGAACCTATTTTTGCGGTTCTGGAGTAGTATATCGCATATTTGACCTGTTTCACTCGAAACTGGACTGAGTGACCTTCTGTAACTATGTAGCCCTATCTCTTATCTTCAAAACGGTGTATCTTACACCTCTATCCGATAATCGTAGTGCCGGTGGTGCCAAAACCGCATAATGACGTCAAAAACTTTTTTTCTAGCTTAGTGCTAAATGCCATTTCCGGATTTTCATGGTTTACTCTAGTGTTTATATATTCTTATGGAACCTTATTTTGGTGGTATGTGGACTTGGTTATGAATTGTAATCGAGTCTTATTATGCTTATTTGAATGTTTTAGAACGTGACGATGGTACAAGACGCTCTTAGGCGGAAGTGCATGAAATATCATTTGCGTGATTAGTGAGTGTACTACTCACTTGTTTGTTTACAATGTGGCTTTGCTATATGTGATTGTGATGCCTTGAAGGCTTATTTGGCCATTGAAATCGACTAAGGTGAGGGTGTACTTGATCGCCCTCACCCCCTTTGATCTTATTAATGACTATCTACTGTTTCACTGTAATACTGGATACGATCATGGAAAACTGGTTTTGGTGTCGTTTGGACGAGTATCCAACGGCTTTACTGTACTACTGAGCTCAACATTGGTAATCGATTGAATCGAGCCGGCGAGGGCTTGGTCGTGAAAGTCGATGAGCCATGGGGACTGTTATTTGGAATCTTGTAGTAGTGAGACTCTTGATTCTGGTATACTCGAGTATTACCAGATTTCTACTGTTTGGAGTTCGGGCCCGGTAGGGGTATGTTGGGTGGACGGAATGGAAGTAAAGTGGAGCATACGGTTGGTTACTTTGTAAACATTGACGGAGGGTCAATGAAGTTCGATAAAGTATACGAGCGAGGAAAGGGGCTCTTGAGAGCCGTCCGTATCCTTTTACCATCTTGATAATGTGTGATCTTGGTTTATTTCTTTTGATCGCTTTATGCCTATATGACTTGGTTGCTTATGTGATAGTATACCACTGGGCGTAAGCTCACACCGTTCCTTTTGTTTTCCTTACAGGAAAATAAATACTTTTGGACTGGATTTGATAGTTGGTTGCCATATCTTTTGTATAGCTCATTGATTGAAACCCTAAATGTACTTTTGGGTCCAATTTCTCTTTTGATTTGGCAAACCGTATATGTCTAAACTTATGGGATAATTTTGTATGCCATTTTGGTTTGTAAATGCTGAATTTCAAGATGTGTGATATTTGGCCGGATGTTGACGTGTCGGTTACTATTCATGACCGGCTTCGGTTTCATTTTTTTTAATTTATTTTTATTTTTTTGATTTTGACTTGTTTACGCGCGTTTGTATGTTCCAGAACGTATTAGATCACTCTAAACTGCACCGTTAGTCCTGGCGAGAGTTGGGCAGGTAGTCCGCTAACCCCTTTGGTTCGCCTTAGGGGAAGGTGGGGCTGTCACAGATTTACTCTTGGGACTGGCCAACTCGAGTTGTAAATTACCTTATTTCGGATTCTTGTACTCGAGTATTTAAGAGTTGAGGGCAATACTAAGGACTTGAGATCTCCACTTGCAAGGAACAAGAACGGACTAATGTTTTGTGTGAGCAAGTGCAAGAGGTCAACGAACGTCTAGTTCGTGTAGTAAGAGAAATGAGATATCAGACGGAAAATATGTTAACCAAGTGTGACTAGAGAGAAGAGGAATGTAGTTGAGTCTAAGAGAGAAAGGTAGAGAAAAATTAATGGATAGTCCTATGTAACTCAATAGGATCCAAGTGTTTGATATGAGTCGGAAATGAACGAGAAAAATTAGACCTTTTTGACTGATGTGGTTAGAAATAGCTGTGGTGATGCTAGTGCCAAGGCCATTGTATTTTTGTATGACTGTGTGGGCTACTTTTGAGGCATTTGACTTTACTTTAGTTGTATGTGACTAAAAGTATTTTTGTGGCACCTGTGTGCTATATTTTTGTAATTCCCCTATGATTTGCTAATCTTATGAACTTTAAAGTGTTAATTAATGTTATCTCTAATATTTTCAAGATCGGCTCTTGTTTTAAGAAATTCCTCACGTGACCACTTTTATTTCTTGCACTAGGCACCACTAGAATTTTGGACAGACGAAGGAGTGGGCGAGGTCGTGGGCGAGGGTTTAGACAAGTCCAACCTCAAGGGGATGAACAGGGATCGGCAACTGGACCGATCTAAGGACAAGAGAATATAGAGGTTAAAGAAATGGCTACTGCCATTAATAGGATGACTAATATCCTAGAATGATTAGTTGAGAGACAGGGACCAGGACCACTTAACCAATCTGGGGGCCAGGATGGAGGGGAAGATAGAGCCTTGGAGAGGTTTCTTAAATTCAACCCGCCTAAGTTCACTGGTGAGCCTGATCCTGAGGTAGCGGAGAATTGGCTAGAAAGAATGACTAACATTTTCGCCACCCTAGATTATGCGGAGGAGAGGTGAGTGACTTTTGCTATCTTTCAGTTTGAGGGTGCAACACGTGCTTGGTGGGATATGATAAGGGGAAAAAAGAAAAGAGCACAAACCCCTTGGACCTGGAAAAATCTTTTACGAGAGTTTAATGAGAAGTTTCTCCCGCCCTTGATTCAAGAGAAACGGAAGGACAAATTCACAAAAGTGAAGTAGGGGGCGTCTAGTGTGGCCGAGTATGAGAGAAAATTTACTAAACTTTCTAGGTATGCCTCAGAATTGGTAGCCACTGAGAGGAGAAGGATAAGGCGATTTGTACAGGGACTTAATGTGGAGATTCAAGAGGGGTTAGTAGCGGCCCAAATATCTACTTTCACCGAAACCCTAGAGAAGGCGCAGAGAGTTGAAAGTGCAAGGCTGCAAGTTAAGGATTTTCATGCCAAGAAAAAGGGCACTACTAGTTATCCTCTTGGACAAGCAGATAAGGGTGCCCCACTTTTTAAAACGGAAAAAGGAATAGGAGGAGTAGAGACATCTAGTACACCAAAACGGATTTAATCAAGAGGAGGCCACAATGGACGAGATCAACCAAGGGAGACACCTCCAAGTGGTCAGGCTGTGACTCCTCAAGTTATTTGTGGTTATCGTAAACCTAACCATACAGAGAATGAGTGCTGGAAGAAATCAGGAAAATGTTTGTATTGTGGCAGCACTGAACATCAGATCGCGAACTGTCCGAGTATACCAAGAGAACGAGGTAGTGCTCAACGGCCAGACAAGTCAGTATCAAAACAGTCTAGTTCTAGAGGAAGTCGATCTAAAGCACCGGTTAGGGTTTATGCATTAGATTATCAACAGGTTTCCAATCCCGCTAAGGTCATTGAAGGTGTGATTCTCGCTTTCTATTGTTTAGTTAAGGTTCTAAGTGACCATAGTACGACACACTTTTGCAAAACCCCAGATTCATGAGATAGAATCAAAGTTTGACTGCTAAATTGGATGAATAGAAATTGTGAAAAAAAATGGGTTGAAGAGTGTAAGTTATTGATTGACCTTATAAGCGTGACTATTAATGGGTATGACTATTATTCTAAGTGTGAATTTCGAGGACGAAATTCTTTTTAAGGAGGGGAGGATGTGAGGACCTGAAAATTTTCTTATTTTATCATATATTACTAGTTTATTTAAATATTTAGTCATTCGTTTTCTTCGAATAATTTATTTTAACCCTTTTGGAACCATTTACCTGGAACTATGACTTGCATATATTCTTAAAATGTCCCGTTAATAAATTCAATTTTCGAAAGCTCGTTTAGTGAGATTTAGTGAAAATGCGTTTGGAGGCAATAGTCGATTTGAGAGTACAGTGACCTTGGAGATTTGAGGACTCATAATTCTTATATCTATTTATTTATTTATTTTGTCGATTTATTCACTTATTTATTGGCTTACCCTAAAATGGTTATTTTTATATTTAAGTACTCAAGTATTAGTTAGTAATACTATCATTGTGAGAATTTCTTAGAAATTTCACTCTAACGCGCACAAATCGGAAGTACATGTTTTCGCGCGCGCGATTAATTGAGGGACTTTAGACCTTTATTTTTAGACTATTAAGGGTGAATAATAATAGTATCAATGGAAGTGCATTAGAGGTTTAGTGCACAAGTGAAACAAACCCGAGAGAAAATGGGCACGAAACGGCCGCGTACGTGCACTATTCTTAGTTGACTTTTGGAGTAATTTTGGCCACAAACTCTTAAGCTTCTCAAGGAAGCCTCAATCATAAGCCAACAACTCTCCTTTCTCTCTCTCAAGCAGCCATGCAACACCAAGGAGAAGATGACCAAAAAAAATTCTTCATCTCATCTCACTTTCTTGCACCAAATCCTCTCAAATTCATACCACAACTAGCAAATAACTTGGAGATCATCTTGGGCTAGGAAAGGAGCTTCATTCTCATGATTTTCTTGAGCTTCTTGTGGCTGAAAATTCTGGTCTTCATCATCCAAGGAGGTAGCTAATCATCTAACCCTTGAATATTAGCTTTTGTAAGTTAGATTACACTTAAAAGCTTGTAGCTTCATGTGGGTAGCTTTGGATTGTTGAAAATCTTGTGAGTCGACTCTATGAAATCCCACAATGGACTTGATGATCTGATTTGATGAGTTTGGATGTTATTTGTGTTGATTAAGTGTTAATCTAGTGGATTTAAATTGAAAGAGTGAAAGAAAATCAAAGGAAGTGATGCATGTTGAAGGGCCAATTCTGCCCTGCCTTTGCCGCGCCTCTAGGTGCAATTTTTTGTGGTTAAATTGACTTGGTTTTGGTGTAGATATGTTTTATAGGTTGTGTGGAAAGTTTCCACCAAAAATAACTTGATTTGGTTGGCCAAAACTTGAATTTTCGAAATGGTTTCATGGCTGGAAAACGTGTCCAGAGTTGCTCTGGCAGCGAATTTCAAATAACTATAACGGTTTTCTCCAATGTCAAAATCAAGTGCCATTTATGGAATTAGAAACTAGACACTTCTAGCTTTCTAATGGTATAAAATGTATCCCATGATTCCACTTGAGTGAACCGTACCAGCCTTTCAAAGTCACCTATCCTGTTTCTCGGCTGTGTTAGAGAGCCTGTTAAGTACTGCGAATTGTTGCTTGAAAATGAGCTAGTTATGGACAGAGTTTTAAAATGATTACCTCTGTGAAATTGTAGCCTTATGAATGTAGTTTCCAATGCCACCAACCACTCTCAATTCCAAGTTGAATTGAGTGAGTTGTGGCCGAATTGCAAAACTGTCTCAGTGATGGAAAACCCTCTTTTTGGCTAGTTGAATGCCTTAATTTGAATTGGGACTTGTTATTTTGAAATTCTTGGTGTTAACCACCTGCTAAATATATGTTGTATGTTTCTTAGACTTTTCCTTCATAAATGAACCATGTTTGAGATGATTTCATTGGCCAAATATTTGAAAACAGAAAACAGAAGCTTGAAGACAGATTTGTCTTCGGATTCCCTAGAACTTTGATAGTTTAGTTAATTACCTTCCCTTGTGAATTTTCAAGTGAAATTTGACATAGGAGTATCACTTATATGGTGGTGCAATCATACCAAATTTGGTGCTATTCCAAGTCGATTTCGATGCCCAACTGAAGTCCCAAAGATTATGTTTCAAATCTAGAAAATTGCCCAATGGTTGTCATTTTTAACCAACTTTGAGCTGCTATATCTTGGCGCTCAAAACTCTGATTCTTGTTCTGTTTGTTGTGTTTTAAAATTTGATTGTAACTCTAATTGAGTTTCAAAGTTTGGAATCTAGTTCACATTCTGTGAATTTTTCCGAATTTCCAAAGTTTGCCAAAAACCAACCCCGAATCTGTCTTGGAAGTGTAAGTCAGAAACTTTAAACCGAAATTTGAGCGTCTTCCATTTAGAACAATGTAAAAGTGTCTTCTAGGAACTTTTATTACTTTGGAACTAGTTTCCAATGGTACCAAATTTTCCAATTTTGGACCTACAGAGTGTAAGATACGATTTTTCAAAAATTGCACCTCAAATCTGGAATTTCTGAACTTGAAGGGAATTGAGTTTTTAGAAACTCTCCATTTTCCTTCGATATTGCTTGACCATTTTACAGTTGATTACAAAGATGAAAATCAGTTTTCCTTGTATTATTAAACCCCACTTTTGACGATCAATTTACGAGTAATTAAGGCTCTCTTTCATGATATTTTCTTAGATTGTACAAGTGTACAATCTCTTTCTTGTTAATAAGGGGTTTAAAAGTGATAGTGTGTAATTATAAATTATTTTCTCAAGCACTCAAAGAGACCTTCAAGAGGATCTCACAAGGGACGCCTAAATACTTGATTGTGCACCACTCTTATTTTGACTAGGTGAGTGTCAAGTGCATGACTTAATGTATTTACTTGATCTATCTTACTTATATGCGTGAATGTTACTTGATGAGACGAGTGTGTAATTTATCGCACTCGCTCTCCTTTACTCGAACTTTACTTGCATTAAATTGACTTTTAAAGTCGATTGGAGTGAATCTCATCGGCAAAATATACTTGTTTTCGTGTGCATGTCGTGTTCTAGTGTGTGTCGTGTTGTCGAGTGGTGTGAACCTCCTCGAATTATGGGAACGCCCAATTCTCTTAGCCAATCTTGCAACTCGAGCTGGCATGGGGTTTGTCGAGAAACTTGATAAATCAAGAGAATAACAAAACACAACTTGATCTTTTGAGATCTTGTTCAGCATACTTGTGGAGTATCGCCCTTTTCGTGCGTGTTCTTAAAACAAAACTTGATCTCTTGAGGTCTTGTTCGGCATACTCGTCGAGTATTGCCCTTTTCGTGCGTGTTTGGTTATGAATCTGAGAGGGTAGAATGATGGATGAAGGAAGCAATAAGTGAAGTTTCTACGGACATAATACCTACCCGAATAAGGGAGTGTCATCACGAGAGGGTATCGGATCGAGCGGTGGCGAAGCAGGTGGAAATTAGCTCCTGAGAGCTCCTGTATCCTACTCAAGTGTGTTTAATTGTTAATTCTAAATTATTTGACTTTATCGCTTTATTCATGGTATAAATGTTATTGATACTTGAACTACGTACTTGTATGATTTTCTTGGCTTCACTGAGTATTGGATTATCCCATTAGTTTATTTTTCTTAACAGGAACTGGAATGGAAGAAGTTAAGGAAATGCCAACTTGAGGCACTTTTGTATTAATGTTTTGATTGTAATCGACTATACACTTTTGGATACTGTATATTTTGGGGGAAGTGATTGTAAGATTGAAATTGCGATGTAAGATTAAATATTTATGTATGGAAATGACTTTGTACCTTTATTCTGATTTTCATTGTTAGTATTGGACTTTAAGTTTGAATTGGAATTGTCTTGAGTCCTAGTGAGAGTTGGGCAGACGTCCCGCGAATACCCTTGGATTCGCCCTTGGGAGAAGTGGGGGCGTTACAGATAGGCTATCACACTTTTAAAGATTTCGATGTATTGCATTTATAGATTAATAATTGCATGTCATCTTAGGCCTACTCTGGCATACAAAGGGTTCCTTTAGGTTATGTTTTCATTAAATTGTATTTTATCGCTTTAATAAACTGACATCATGCATAAACCTTAGTAAGAAATGCCGCACAGGGAATCCCATGTTAGGAATAAGCCACCATGTGTCTTGGATATTTTATCCAATGAGACTTGCATGTTTATAATTTTGTATTGCCTAAGGGGTAAAATCCCGAGGTAAGGTACTAAAAAGGAAATTTCTCCTCAGATGGCTCCATGCAGAGTATTAAACCAGATACCTAGGGAACTAACGGACTGGAAAAATAATATATCTCATGAGGTGAAAGGGTTATTTAAATATATGGGGCATCTACCAAGTCTCCTAAATGTGACGCCCAATGTGGAAATTATCCAAGCTCTACTTGAATATTGGGATCCGGAGGGTTCAATTTTTCGGGTTAATGGATTCGAGTTGACGTTGACCTTGGAGGAAATAGAAGGACTTTTACAAAAACCAGGGAAAGGTCATCCCATGATATATCCAACTAATGGAATAAGGGAACAGTTTTTTAGGTTTTTAGGACTGAGGCAAAATAGTATGGATCAACATCCCGATGCAAAATCGTGCCCGTTAGGCCTCCTATACAAGTGGTTTGGGGAAAGGGAATCTTATGATCAATTCCGTGATGACTTCTTCATTAGCAGAGAGCAATAGGAGGAGAAGCGAGTGTAAGCCTTTGGACTAGCCCTGATTTATATGTTATTGTTTCCACAAAAACATGGGAAAATCACGTTCTCAACCATTAACATGATTCAGAGTCTGTTTCTTGGAATCAATTGAGCAACCCCCACTTTGGTACCTGTTATCATCGCCGATATCTTCACTGCTATTACTGAGTGTCGAAAGAAAAGGGGATTCTTTTATGCATCAAATTTGGTACTTCAGATGTGGGCAATGGAGCATTTATCAAAGAGAATACTCAATCCCTTAGGATCATGCCTTCCAACGGAGAATTGGATCGAGTCACACCGAGAGCGGGTCAAAGAATACTACCAAATAGCATCTCCGAGTCTCTTTGTTCAAGAGTTCGAAAATTTGACATCGGATAAAATACAATGGGTTCTTGATTGGACAAATGTTAGGGATCCGGCCTTCACAACTACACAACATGGTTTTATCCCTCTAGCAGGCATTAACGGATTGGTCTTGTATGTTCCACAATGAGTTATGAGGCAGTTTGGGCATCCACAGAGGGTCCCGATAGTACAAGGAATCGAGAACATCAGACGCAACACCGTTGCCGAGTGCCGAAGCATGGTACTGGAGGCTTGAGGGAATCTTCGTAGCCTAGACAACCTACACCTAGATCAAGTGAATAAAGTAGAGTCTAGGGTCACTTTGGAATACAATGAATGGATCAAAATGATAATAGCATGAGAAGGAGAAAGGCCGCCGTCTGTCTCCATTAGTCCTGAAGAGCAAAATGAGAAACTAAAGAAAGAGTTGGAGGATCACCAATTGCAAATTATAGTGGCCGACCAAGCTTTGGAGGACGCCCGATCACAATTAAAGAGAGAGGCAGAGAAAACTGAGAAGTTGGAGAAAACATTAGATGCCTTTGGCAAAATTCAAGAAGAGATTCGGAAACTTAACATAGGGTGTTCAGGGAGTCGCAACATACTAGATTAGCAAGGCATGAGGACTTTGTAAAAATGGTCAGTCGAACCATCAATGAGATTGTAAAAAAGGATTGAATTTATCGATGTTTAATGAGAATTGCTACTTTTACATTCACTTATAGGTTTGAAATTGGGATTTTACCCCGAAGGTATTGCATCATGTTAGTGTAAAACCCCCACTTCTCCCTAAGGCGAACCAAAAGGTATCCGCGGGACGCCTGCGCAGCTCTCGCCAGGATTCGGTACAATTTCTGTTCAAGTTTAATACATTACTGGCCACCCTGACAAGGTAAAGTAAGAAAGTGCGGAAACTTCTATAAATAATATCCAATCATACACTATAAGTTCAAAATACATCAATTCCCAAAATATACAACTACCAAAAAGGTCTAGTCAATTACATTTGAAACCCTAATATAAAAGCACATCCCAAGGGTTTCTTCGAGTTTCACTCAAAATCCGTTCCTGTTAAGGAAAACAAATCTACAAGGTAAGCAATTGCTCGTGAGGCCAAGAAGCACACATGCAAGCACATTGTCCAAATAACAATCCCATTTAACAAGAAAAACAATAATATTCGGGTAATTAACAATTCAAGTGAAATATAACCAGAAACAATTCAAGGATATGGTAGCTCTCAGGAGGTAAGTTCCACTTGCTTTGCTAGATCTCAATCGTATACCTTCCCGTGGTGACTCTCCGTCAACCGGATAGGTATTTCCAATCCGTAGACTCCACTTTACTTCACAAGTCCTTCCATCTTGCAACCTCCCACTGTACGAGTAGATAAAGACACTACTGTACGAGTAGGCCAAGCAAGATCTGTCGCGCCCCATTTTTTAGAACATAAAAAAATAGTTTGAAAAGTGAATTTTTGATTTACAAAGAAAATGAAGAAAAATATGGGTTTAAATGGAACATGAAAATGCGACGATTTGACCCAAAATATAATTTAAAAAGGGTTTATTGAATGAAAAATGGAGTCGCCACTTGGTATATAGTTAAAGTGTACCAAGTCACCTAAAAAATGAATTTTTAAAGAAAAAGTAGAAAAACCCTTTTTAATCGACTCCAAGTCTACGAAAATCAAAGAAAAGGATTCGGGAGTCACATTTTGAAGAAAAGGAAGGCAAGGATAGGCATCCAAGGCACCCTTTCAACCTAGCCAAGGTTAGTTGCGCGATTTAGTTAAAGATTTTCCTATTTTTAACCTAAAGATTTATCACATTTGGATGTACTATATGAATGCAAAACCTAGACCTAAAAAGGGTATTGAGGTCGAAATGTATCTTCAAAGATTATTTGGTACCAATCACATTAATTGTGACGTCTAATAAAGACTCTTCGAAGGAGTCACGAATAATGCAAGTCATGAGACTCAAAAGAAAGAAAAAGTAAAGAAAAATAATAATATACAAATGTGTATGACCTAAAGGAATGCATCATAATGGGTGCGGGGGACTTATACTCGTGACTTTCAATGTTCCCTTTAATAGAGGGAATACGAGCGTGCTAAGGCTAGAAAAGCCAACTCGTCCATATCCCATATTCGAGGGATTTTTCCTAGTCTAATCAGGCAAAAATGCACTATCTACCCCCTAATTTCCTAAATGAGATGCAAATCTAAATGTTATATATACATAGGGGTAAGGGATATTTTATTAGGGGGAAATATTATGTGAAAATGATAAAGATCCTAAAAAATGGAAAAATATGATCTAGCGAGGGAGGTCCCTAAGGGTCTAGCATTGGACTAGCCCATATCTATGAATTCCTACTAGCAATGGACTAGTGGAAAATCGGAATGAAGGGCTACAACTAGCGTTGGACTAGTGTGGTGACGGGAAAGAGGGGCAACAACTAGCGTTGGACTAGTGTGGTAACGTCACACATTCATTACAATCAAATAAAATCATGTAAATCCTAATAAAGCAAATAAACACATAAGTCACATATAGCACATAACACATAAGCATGGTATCTAGATGCAAGGCCCTAAGAAAGCAAGTAACACGTAGCACATAGACATGCAAAACACACATAAGGCAAATAAAGCAAATAAAGCCCTAACTATTGTCGCGCCCCATTTTTTGGTAAGAAAAATAAATGGTTTGAGAAAGATATTTTTGATTCAATTTCTGATTGAAAAATGATTTTTTGTGAGTTGAAAAAGATATGGGTCTAATATGGGACTTGAAGAAAGCGACGATTTGACCCAAAAAATAGTTTTTAAAAAGGGTTTTTGAATGAGAAATTGGAGTCGCCACTTGGTAATGATTAAAGGTGTACCAAGTCACCTAAAAAATTTTTTTAAAGACAAAGTAGTAAAACCCTTTTAAAAACGACTCCTAGTCCACGTAAGCCAAAGAAAAAGGTTCGGGAGTCACGTTTGACAAAGGGGAAGGCAAGGATAGAATCCAAGGCACCCCTTTGACCTAGCCAAGGCTAGTTGCGTGACTTAACCTTATCTTTCCTAATTTTCTACCCAATGTATGTATCGCACGTTGGATATGACTATATGAATGCAAAACGGAAAGGAAAATGCAATCCTAAATTCTATGATGTCTCTTGTGAGGCTTTTGGTCCCAAACCACATGAATTGTGGCGGCCAACAAAGGAAAACCTCATAGAGGTCGATTAATGCAAATGAGAGTTCAAATTTAAGTGTGCAAGTGTGAAAGTGTATGAAAGATGCAAGAAATGTAAGTGCGAGTGTGCGAATGTATAAAAAGGTGCATGTGTGAAATTGTATAAAATTCAAGTGTTTTTTGTGTGCAAGTGTGTAAAAATAGAATAATAGATATATAAGGTAAAGTGGAATTCTATTTGTGAGGTGAAAATGAGCACTTGATAAGAAAAATGTAGTGAGAAAGTATGGTTTGAGAAATGTGAAAAAATGTGGTTAAAATAGTATGTAGGTGATAACAATGAAAGTATGACCCTAGAGGAATGCAACAAGTCGGGTACGGGGATGACACCTAATTTTCGACTTTGATTTTTCCTCGGATTAGAAGGTAAAACTAGTGTGCTAAGGCTATCGAGTAGCCACACTCTCTTGTTTCCCTTATCAAGAGGGGATTTTCACGCAAATGAACCCTAACTAGTATGAGATGCAAGTCCTAAAGTGAAAGGGAAGGGGTTTGAGGAACATACCAAATGATAAACTAAGGAAAAATGCGTGATATGTGGTGATCATGCACTTAATGAAAAAGGGAAAAAAGAACCTATTGGGTCTAGCATTGGACTAGCCCATTCTATGAATTCCGACTAGCGTTGGACTAGTGGAAACGATAAAAGAAGCCACAACTAGCGTTGGACTAGTGTGGTGACGTACATTCATCCATTCCATTCATCTATACTACAAAAAGCGAGTAGACATGCAAATCACCTAAATCATGTAGCACTTATCATGCTCGACTAGATGCAAGATCCTAATAAAGCATTTAACATATAACACATAGGCATGCAACCATTACATTTGCTAACTAAAACAAAAGGGAAAGGGAAAATGGACCAAATTACTTGCTACGCCCTATCTATTACAAGCCAAGAGGTGTACACATACCCCATTAATAAAAATCAAAAGTAAATGAAATAAATGAAAGGAAATAAGGAGAGGCTAGGAAAGCAAGTAGACATGCAAATTTCAATTAACACATTAGTTCACATAAGAGAGAAACAAAAGGGGTAAAAGAGATTATACCTCCCCGTTGGTGATACTAAGGAAGTAAACAAACTCAACTTGGCTAGAGTCACCCAAGAAAAGACTAACTTAGGCTAAAATCACCAAAAACAAAAGATTAATGCACCAATTTAGTGATAAGATATAAACTAAACAATTTGAATCCACCAAAACGTCAAACTTTCCCTCAATTGCAACTCAATGAAGTCAAAACTACTTAAAGACCAAGGCAAAAGGCATGATCATCCAAACTCCAAGCATAACATCTACTAAAGACCCAAAAGCAAGCACTACTCAATCATTTGAACTTAATTGAAACATTTGAAAACACAAAAAGTTCTCCAAGTAAATAACAAGATCCAAACAAACATTTATGGAAATTCGAAGGTCCAAGAATGAACAAGGGTCCATGAATGATTTAAACATGCATTTTGAAAACTCAATAGCAACCATTAATCAACCAAATAAAACCAATTGAACAATTTAAGAGCTTCAAAAGTCCCAAAAAACAATGAAAGGCCAAATGATGACTCAAAATACACCCACCTTAGGACCTAATGCGAGAAAAAGAAATGTAATTGGGCCATAATGCATTGCTACAAAAGATCTCAGGGACCCAATTGATTAGTTTTTCTCAATTTTGGGTCATAGTAGAACAAGGGGAGACTTGGGGGGCTGAAATGCAAATTTTTCTGGAAAATATTCATGCAATATTCATGCAAGCTACGTAGACATTCTGCAACAAAACTTCAGCAACATATGAAACTCTCGGCAAGGTTTGCAGCAACATTTTTTATGCACAAGGCTCCACAATTCCAGCCAAACAACTTCATACAATTAGCTTTGCAATCACTTCAATTAAAACATAGCTAAACATCTCTTAACAAGGCAGCTAGTTTTGAAGAAATTCATGCAAAGTTTTCATGAAGATACAAAGGAAACGATTTTCTGTTATAGCAAAGGAAATTCCTGATCACTAATAAAGCTACCGCAAACTCCACACCATAGTTCAAACAAACCAAATGACACAGCTGAAACCAACCTCCCCTAGACATTTTGATTACCCCAAACCAAACAAACAAAACTCAGCAAAACATCATGCAAAAATTCTAAAAAACATGCGTGCAACACTGGTTTGACAACTTCAATCATTCATTTTCCAGCAAGTGCATGGGCATGATTCAAACTTTTCCTTAAACAAACACACAAACTTCAACACCCAACCTTCCCTCTCATCCCTTTAGCACCTAAATGAAACAAGCAAAGGATATCTAAAACCAATTTCAAGAGCTGTTGCAAGACAAAAATTGCAGCACCAATGACAAGAAGAAAGAAAGGGACTTGCGGCAGCATGCATGTTTTAAGCACAACAGTTTTTCTTTTTCTCATTAATCACATATATCATACAAATGAATCCCAAGCTAGCAAAGATGCACAACTCAACATTTTACTGCTGAAAACAAGACATCAAACTACACAAACAACAACAAAAGGGAGGCGGTAGAAATTGACAAGACATAAGCAAATGAACTTTGCCAGAAATTTCATATTATCTTTCCGCAATTTTTCATCATACAAATGCTGGCCATAAATTCAAACAAACAACCCATGATGTAATCCCCCATCATTCAAACCCGGTCATCAAACTCACACTCATCGCAGCAACTAAATATAAAACATAACAGGTCTGAACCATAAAAAAAACAAACGGTGCACTAGGACAAGAAATCACGACCTCAGGTGTTTGCTCTAGGGATAGGACCACACAACCCTCATAACATTACCCAACTCCAGAAGATCTAACCATGTTGCCCAATCATAGAAATACCGAAAAGAAAGAAACTTGCGGCCAACAAAAGCTAGATTCATCAAAAGTTTCTGCCTTTCTAACCAAATCATTTAACAGGCGCATGTGCAAGGAAATAACAAGATGGATATGATGAACTCAAACTTTATGAAATCAAACTAGATTTACCTCAGAACAAGCACACTATTCTTGGAAACGAAGACCTGCTAGATACCCTTGCGCTGATGAAGTTACTTCTCCTGTCCTTGGTTCCTTCTCGCTTGGTTTGTTCACGCGACTTCTCTTTCCCAGACTTCCTTGTTATACCTCCTTTGACTTTAAAATCTCAGCTTGAGTTTGACGAAAGAGATCATCACCAGGCTCTGATGAAGAAACCTTTGCCTTCCCAGCTTTCCTTTCGCTTTTCTGCCTGCCCAGTTTTCGTTTTTCTTCTTTTCCTTTGTTCAACAGCCGCCGCTTTCTCTCGGCTTCCTTCTCTCGAAACCCTCCTCCTAGATTTTTCCAGCCATCTGTGACGGCCCCACCTCCCCCTGAGGCGAACCAGAGGGTTCGGCGGACCGCCTGCCCAGCTCTAGCCGGGACTCAGTCGCACACTACAGTCCTGAACCCAATTACAATATAAATCTCAAAATTACATCAAATTCTCCAATGATTACATATCGCAAATGCAGCGGAAACTGATTCCAATCGTGGAACGTATACTTACATCCATATCAATTTCAAATATTTATACAAGACCAACTCATACATAAAATAGATCCAAACTTAAACTGTACACGATATAAGCCATCCAGTCACATGAATAAGCACAACAAGTCCTGCCTTCGCCTTGAGCCCTGTGGAGGGGAATAAAATATTTTTGGGGTGAGCTAGAAGCTCAGCGAGTAACCAAATAAAACCAGTAATCAAATATCTTTCACAATAATTCATTTCGATGATGTCATGATGTCATGATTCAAGTATCAAATGCACGTATTTTTGCTCTCGTGAGCCAGTGAAATCATTGAAACTAAACACCCAACGCTCAAACAGATCACGAAACCATAAACATTAAAGGGGAGCAGCATCGGTGCTCCAGATCATATCACAAACTCACGAAAGTGGTGGAGACGTTGGTGTCCAGCACAAGACTTCTCAAGAACTCATTAAAGCCAAACCATGTCAAGAACTCGTATGCGCGCACACATGATATGCAAACCAAAGAAACAATGCAAGGAACATTTCAAAAGTAACTTTGGAAACAGTTTAGGGTCACTCACCTCAATGGCTCAGAAATCATCCATCATGTATCATTGCCTTGCTCAAACCCAAGTCTTAGATCACAAACTCAATGCAAACAAATCCTTTAAAAGTTCGAACAGCACTTCCCCTACATTTGCTAACTTTTCCAGCCATCATGGCTTCATTATTTCCTCAGCCAGTCCCAAAGGTACACACACAACAACAAGTTCATCCATAGCCATTCAGCAAGCTCCAAGTAGTACTAATACAAGTCAAGCTAGGGAAAAGTCCGGAAATGAAGGTTAAGCTCAAAACCAGAAAAACAGTTTTGACGTCATTTTGCGGTAATGGTACCAAATGCGCTACGATTGTCGGATGAAGGTGCAAGACCCACCGTTTCGAAGCTAAGAAACAGGGCTACAACAATGTAGAAGGCCACTCAATCCAAATCCTAGCACAACTAGGTCAAATATGCCAAATACTACACCAGAACCACCAAAAACAGGTTTACAAATCACACAATGCTGTAATGAACACAACTCAGTCTATACAGGTCCAAATGCCGAAATTCCAAAGGCATATGTTAGCTAAGACATCCAGATACATTTCCTCAGAAGATACCAACAACAAAATCCAAACCAATTCCAGTCAAAACAAACGATTACAAGCGCAGTTTTCACATTCTGAGCAACCCAGATCAGCAACAGTAAAATCGACATAACTCACTCTACACATATCCAAATGATCTGAAATTTTGCAGACACTTCAAACTCACCAATACCTACAACTTTCATGTTTTGAGCAAAGGCCAATTCGGCCTCTAACATAGTACAATAAATTCGGGCAGAATGAAGAACTACAAAACCTAATTTTCTGAAATTTCTTCCAAAACAGAAATTGATTGCACTTAATCACTTTTTCCACCTCCTAGAGTCATTAAACATCATTTCCAATCATCATACATGACCACAACACCATGATCACATTAAACCAGAAAATTCCTCAAAAAAATAAAAAACTTCACCAATTCAACCAAAATCAAGTTTTAATCCATAAACTTGCATCTCCTACTATCACCAAGCATGAATTTAACATCATTAGAGGGAGGAGAGGGGTCCTTCTCAACTCACCTTAGTAACCAAAGAGATGGAGCAACCTTGCACTTAAATCTTCCAAATCACTTCACCAAGAACCTTAATCCAACCAAGAGAAGAGTTTTTATAGAGTAAAACTAAAATTAAACGGTTAAAAGTGAAGATTAAGCAAGCTTGGAGCAAAGAAATTGGAGAGCTTCTCTTCCCTTATTGCTTGAAGGTGGCCGGCCATATGAAGCTTAGCAATGAAGATATTTTGGTCATTTTTTGAAGTTATTATGGTAAATGGTAAAAGGTTGAATAGTAAGTCAAAGTCCAAGACTTAATCTTATGGTGACACTTGTCACCCTTAGGTTTAAAACTTATCTTTTGTCTCTCCAATTACAAATATCTTAACACCTTGTAAAATAATATCACTTAATACAAAATTCCAACAAGTTGTAAAAAAAATATAATGCATTTACCGCACTTGCGGGTCCCACGTCCAAAATACGCTTTTAATTTCTCAAAAACTAACCGATACTAGAAAAATCATTTTAAAACTATTTTTGCTCATAAACTTTATCTGAAAATTTTTCTAATCAAGAAAATGTAGAAAAGGCGGGCAATTAAAAAAATAAACCCTAGAAAATTAGAAAATTTCCGGGTTCTCAAACTCAGTTTTTTTTTCGGGGCGTCACAATCTCCCCTCCTTAAAAGAATGTCGTCCTCGACATTCCCTCTTGTACCAATCAAGTCAAGACATCCTGCACAAATCTCTCAAGAGTCAAATCAAACCCACAGTCCGGCATCCTAAACTTCAAGCCTAGGATACACTACAGAGATCTCAAGCCTAAGCTCTGATACCAACTGTGACGGCCCCACCTCCCCCTGAGGCGAACCAGAGGGTTCGGCGGACCGCCTGCCCAGCTCTAGCCGGGACTCAGTCGCACACTACAGTCCTGAACCCAATTACAATATAAATCTCAAAATTACATCAAATTCTCCAATGATTACATATCGCAAATGCAGCGGAAACTGATTCCAATCGTGGAACGTAGACTTACATCCATATCAATTTCAAATATTTATACAAGACCAACTCATACATAAAATAGATCCAAACTTAAACTGTACACGATATAAGCCATCCAGTCACATGAATAAGCACAACAAGTCCTGCCTTCGCCTTGAGCCCTGTGGAGGGGAATAAAATATTTTTGGGGTGAGCTAGAAGCTCAGCGAGTAACCAAATAAAACCAGTAATCAAATATCTTTCACAATAATTCATTTCGATGATGTCATGATGTCATGATTCAAGTATCAAATGCACGTATTTTTGCTCTCGTGAGCCAGTGAAATCATTGAAACTAAACACCCAACGCTCAAACAGATCACGAAACCATAAACATTAAAGGGGAGCAGCATCGGTGCTCCAGATCATATCACAAACTCACGAAAGTGGTGGAGACGTTGGTGTCCAGCACAAGACTCCTCAAGAACTCATTAAAGCCAAACCATGTCAAGAACTCGTATGCGCGCACACATGATATGCAAACCAAAGAAACAATACAAGGAACATTTCAAAAGTAACTTTGGAAACAGTTTAGGGTCACTCACCTCAATGGCTCAGAAATCATCCATCATGTATCATTGCCTTGCTCAAACCCAAGTCTTAGATCACAAACTCAATGCAAACAAATCCTTTAAAAGTTCGAACAGCACTTCCCCTACATTTGCTAACTTTTCCAGCCATCATGGCTTCATTATTTCCTCAGCCAGTCCCAAAGGTACACACACAACAACAAGTTCATCCATAGCCATTCAGCAAGCTCCAAGTAGTACTAATACAAGTCAAGCTAGGGAAAAGTCCGGAAATGAAGGTTAAGCTCAAAACCAGAAAAACAGTTTTGACGTCATTTTGCGGTAATGGTACCAAATGCGCTACGATTGTCGGATGAAGGTGCAAGACCACCGTTTCGAAGCTAAGAAACAGGGCTACAACAATGTAGAAGGCCACTCAATCCAAATCCTAGCACAACTAGGTCAAATATGCCAAATACTACACCAGAACCACCAAAAACAGGTTTACAAATCACACAATGCTGTAATGAACACAACTCAGTCTATACAGGTCCAAATGCCGAAATTCCAAAGGCATATGTTAGCTAAGACATCCAGCTACATTTCCTCAGAAGATACCAACAACAAAATCCAAACCAATTCCAGTCAAAACAAACGATTACAAGCGCAGTTTTCACATTCTGAGCAACCCAGATCAGCAACAGTAAAATCGACATAACTCACTCTACACATATCCAAATGACCTGAAATTTTGCAGACACTTCAAACTCACCAATACCTACAACTTTCATGTTTTGAGAAAAGGCCAATTCGGCCTCTAACATAGTGCAATAAATTCGGGCAGAATGAAGAACTACAAAACCTAATTTTCTAAAATTTCTTCCAAAACAGAAATTGATTGCACTTAATCACTTTTTCCACCTCCTAGAGTCATTAAACATCATTTCCAATCATCATACATGACCACAACACCATGATCACATTAAACCAGAAAATTCCTCAAAAAAATAAAAAACTTCACCAATTCAACCAAAATCAAGTTTTAATCCATAAACTTGCATCTCCTACTATCACCAAGCATGAATTTAACATCATTAGAGGGAGGAGAGGGGTCCTTCTCAACTCACCTTAGTAACCAAAGAGATGGAGCAACCTTGCACTTAAATCTTCCAAATCACTTCACCAAGAACCTTAATCCAACCAAGAGAAGAGTTTTTATAGAGTAAAACTAAAATTAAACGGTTAAAAGTGAAGATTAAGCAAGCTTGGAGCAAAGAAATTGGAGAGCTTCTCTTCCCTTATTGCTTGAAGGTGGCCGGCCATATGAAGCTTAGCAATGAAGATATTTTGGTCAATTTTTGAAGTTATTATGGTAAATGGTAAAAGGTTGAATAGTAAGTCAAAGTCCAAGACTTAATCTTATGGTGACACTTGTCACCCTTAGGTTTAAAACTTATCTTTTGTCTCTCCAATTACAAATATCTTAACACCTTGTAAAATAATATCACTTAATACAAAATTCCAACAAGTTGTAAAAAAAATATAATGCATTTACCGCACTTGCGGGTCCCACGTCCAAAATACGCTTTTAATTTCTCAAAAACTAACCGATATTAGAAAAATCATTTTAAAACTATTTTTGCTCATAAACTTTATCTGGAAAATTTTTCTAATCAAGAAAATGTAGAAAAGGCGGGCAATTAAAAAAATAAACCCTAGAAAATTAGAAAATTTCCGGGTTCTCAAACTCAGTTTTTTTTTCGGGGCGTCACACCATCACTAGCAAGTCCCCCCTTTTCTAGCTCTCAGTCGCTGTTTTTCTTTTCTTTCTTCCTTCCCAATTTTCGGCTGCCAACCTCTCCCCTTTTCTTTTGCCGTTCACTCTTTCTCTGCTCCCCTCAAAAACCCCTTTGGCTGCTGCTTTTCTTTTTCCTTTTATACCATCTCCCAATCTCCTAAACCTGCTCTCAATGGCCAGCAATCAACCTCCTCTCAGCCCCTTATCTTAGCCATCCGATGGGCATTGAGGTTGTGCCTTGCACGCTGCAAAAAAATGCAGCGTGCATGCTGCAGTAATCTTTTTTTTTTTTTTTTTTTAAAGAATGCATATAAATAATAATAATAATAATAATAACAAAATGACAAAACCATGTAATAATAATAAGAACGAAAACAAATAAATAAATAATAAAAAAAACAAACTAAATAAAAACAACAAAATGTCCATTTTCCAAATTTTCTTCATTTTTCCTCTTTTTTTTTTTCAAAATAACTTAATAAAAATAACTAAAGTGCAAAAAGGTTGAATTTAAAGAAATAAACATATTTTTGTGAACAAATTTTCTTTTTTCTTTCTTTTCCATTGTCTTTTCCAAGAAAGCTAAAAACCTATTTTTTTTTGAATGTTTTTGCTTGTTTTTTTTTTCTCTCTCTAGCAACTCTATGCTAATCTTAAAATTAAAAAACTAAAACTAAAACTGAAAGTAAATAACACTAAAAAGACAAACAAGAATAAATGACAAATGAAATAGATCAACTAAAAGGGCCAAAAATGAACTAAAATAAAATAACCACTAAAAATGAGAAACAAACAATAACGAACTAGGATGCAAACAATCTAAAACACACAAAATCATGAAATAGATGCCACATACAAATTATTCAAAAATTTGGTGTCTACAGTTTGCCCCTCTTTGTCTGAGTTTTGAAAAAACTTGAGACAAAGAAGTAGACACCAAATACTTACCTGTGTTATTCGGCTGCAGAATGATCCGAACGGACAGGAATTCTAAAACGGGACCGACCCGAACAGAAATTTAAACGGGACTGACCCGAACAGAAATTAAACGGGACTGACCCGAACAAGAATTTAAACGGGACTGACCCGAACAGAATTTAAACGGGACTGACCCGAACTGAAATTTAAACGGGACTGACCCGAACAGAATTTAAACGGGACTGACCCGAACAGAATTTAAACGGGATAGACCCAGACAAAAAATTTAAATGGGATAGACCCAAACAGAAATATAAATGGGATAGACCCAGACAAAAAAATGTAAATGGGATAGACCCAAACAGATGGGATAGACCTAGACAAAAAAATGTAAATGGGATAGACCCAAACAGAAATTTAAATGGGATAGACCCAGACAAAAAAATGTAAATGGGATAGATCCAAACAGAAATTTAAATGGGATGAATTGAAGTGAGATGGAGTATTGGTGGGGTTGACCCATGTTTATTGGTGATGCAAATGAAAGAAGCGAAATGAAGTGTTAATGGGACTGATCCACGTTCCAGTGGCTGTGAAAATGAAATGTTCACTGGCGGTACTGACCCACGTTCCAGTGGCTATGAAAATGAAAAGCTCACTAGCGAGACAAACCTCAGCTCCAGTGGCTATGAAAATGAAATGTTGGTATGTTTGAAAAAGCTGTATAAAACTTGCTTGGAAAATTATCCAAGATTTGTCCCAGTGTAATGAATTGGTCAGCGGGATAGAACCCAGTTCCGCCGAGGTTGGCGGGATAAAACCCAGTTCCAACGTGATAAGCGGTCAGCGGGATAAAACCCAGTTCTGCCGAGGTTGGCGAGATAAAACCCAGTTCCAACGTGATGCAAGCGGTCAGCGGGATAGAACCCAGTTCTGCCGAGGTTGGCGGGATAAAACCCAGTTCCAACGTGATAAACGGTCAGCGGGATAGAACCCAGTTCTGCCGAGGTTGGCGGGATAAAACCCAGTTCTAACGTGATAAACGGTCAGCGGGATAGAACCCAGTTCTGCCGAGGTTGGCGGGATAAAACCCAGCTCCAACGTGATAAGCGGTCAGCGGGATAAAACCCAGTTCTGCCGAGGTTGGCGGGATAAAACCCAGTTCCAACGTGATGCAAGCGGTCAGCGGGATAGAACCCAGTTCTGCCGAGGTTGGCGGGATAAAACCCAGTTCCAACGCGATAAACGGTCAGCGGGATAGAACCCAGTTCTGCCGAGGTTGGCGGGATAAAACCCAGCTCCAACGTGATAAGCGGTCAGCGGGATAGAACCCAGTTCTGCCGAGGTTGGCGGGATAAAACCCAGTTCCAACGTGATGCAAGCGGTCAGCGGGATAGAACCCAGTTCTGCCGAGGTGAACTTGATTTGATTTTTGACTTTTTGATTTTTTTGATTTTTGATTTTTGATTTTTTGATTTTGATTTTTTTTTTTTTGAGACTTGTCGAAATAATTTGCCCCTGTGTGGGTTGAGTTTTTGCAACCTGAGTCCATAGTTGATTCTGCATTGCCGTGTTGTTGTACCTTTTGATCGAATTTGCTTGCAACATTTTTCAATCTGCCTTTATTCCCTGGAGAACTCTTTCCGGCACCGGTTCCAGTGCGGGGTGTGATTGCATGCAATTTTCTACAAAAGAGAAAAAACAAAGGAAATTGCCACCATCATTTGATCCGTTTTCCTTTGAGAATCGTGTAAACATGAGTCTTTCAATGCCTTTATCAACTTCTGCTGCGGTAGTCGATTGAGTTGGATTTCTCACCCTAAGGCTTTTCCGATTTTCAAACCGACCAGGCATGTGCTTTGCCATATTGTGAAATCCATGTAGCTAGCTTGGCTGAATTTCAACTGTTACCAAAAAATGACTGAATCCAAGCATACTTTTTGCAATAAACCACGGGGATTGTCATTCACCACAATTCAATGATAAAGAATGAGGTATGCAAGAAAAAATTCACATGTCATGTAAAAATGAATATGCACAAGAATGCACACCTAACAGTTATGCTTAAATTCTACAAAAATGCCATGAATGCAAGTAATTTAAAAAAAAAATGAGCTTCCTAAGAATGTATTTGCAAAAGAATGTTTTACAAAATGACACGGCTTTAGCCAACGGATGTCATATTTGAATCTCTGAATATCCTTGTTCTGGAATTCAATATTGGCAGAGGTATGACAAAAATGAGGAAAAATCCAAATGGACCAAACCACCAGTTGTTCCTCCTTGTGCTTGCTCATTGCAGAAATCCTACATTGGTGCCCTTTCGGGTCTTCACCAAGGTTGCCCCCACTCCTTTTCTTTTGTTTTGTTTTTGTTTTTGTTTTTCTCTATTCCTTTTCTTTCTCCTTTTCTTTTGAGGTGCCCTTTCGGATTTTCCCTTAAGGAACAATGGAAAAACTCAACCATAATCGACTCAGGAGTATGAACTGAAGATTGCTGACATCAGTAAAATGCGCTTCCCTTGTAAGATTAGGTGAAGGCATTATGGACATCACTTGCCAGTTGATTAGCAAAATCCCTAATAGAAATGCAGCAAGTGACGAAAGTCAGGACTTTTGGGCTTTTGTAATGAGATTAGGTGGGGTGTTTTTCAAGAAAAGTTGAGGCTTGAAAGCAGGTCTGATGAAATGTGTGAAATAACCTGAAATTGCATCATTTTGAAATTATCTTCAATTTTTGAACGAAATCGAGGAAAATTTGCCCCAGTTTGATTGGATTTTTCTTTCTTTGTATTTTTCATTGCATTTTCTTCTCTTTTGCATTTTTCTTCAAAAACTAAATTTGCCCCAGTGTGGGGTTCTTTCTTCCTTTTCATCTCTCTTTCAAAACAAATTTGCCCCAGTATGGGGTTCTTTCTTTTCCTCAGATCTCTTTCAAAGATAAATTTGCCCCAGTGTGGGGTTTTTCTTTTCTTTCTGATCATTTTTCAAAATGAATTTGCCCCAGTATGGGGTTTGCAATTCTCAGGGGTTGCCAAACGAAAATTATTGTTCTGATAGCTCAAAAGGGACGACTAGGGATGAAATGTTTTGATTGGAAAGGAAGATGGCCTGACTTTTGCCTCGTCTCTTGCATGATTTCCTAAAAGAAACTTTGCATAATCAAATAAAGAACATCTTACACATGTCCGAGTTGATAGGTTGAGAGAATGTCTGTCCTTCCATCTCTCCTTTGAACACCCAATAACCTTTGTCAATTTGAAGCAAATTTGCCTTCGACTTCGTCTTTCATCGCTTTAGCACTTTGTTTCCTTTTTCAGAAGATCGGTGGCGGATCCTTTTGTTATGAACATAGGTCATGCATTTTGACAACGTTGGTCATGGCACATAGCATTCAACTGCTTTTCATTAATCAGAATGAATCGTTAATGACACTGCTTTAACCAATCAGCTTACAACCTGGCAGGAAAGGGATTTTCTCAATGAAGGCTTTTTTTCTTTTTATGAAGGCTTTCTCCATGAAGGGGTCTCTCAAAGAAGAGATTTCTCAATGAATGGATTTTTAATGGAGGGGTTTTCAATGATTTTCTCAATGAAGGCTTTCCCAATGAAGGGATTTTCAACGAAAGGATTTTTAATGAAGGGATTTTCAATGAAGGGCTACATCAGATTCCAGAACAGTGATATTCAAAGGATCAAATAATTTCATCTTTGGCCATCTCAAAGAATTAACAAAAATTCAGGAAAATAATCAAATAAACAAATAAAACAAATTGTGCATTTCATGAAACTCCAAATCAAAGCAGAAACAAGACAAAACTCAATTGCAAAAGATGCTTTCGTTAAGCTATTCACATATGCAAGAAAAAGTTTTCGTGATTTTTAGTAAATGACAAACCCCTAGATTCATCGAAATTCCCTTTGAGAGGGAGGATAATCAGCCATCCAAATTGTGCAGAGCTCCTTCAGGATTTTCAAATTTTGTCATTGGAGGTGGATGCTTCAAAGGTGTCACTGTGTTTGGGAAAGGGGTTTGTACTTATGTTCGGTCCTTGTTCTGCACTTCTTCTAATCAATATTTCCCCGGCCTCGATCATTTCTTGGACTTTCTGTTTAAGTGCTCTACAATCAGTAGTTGGGTGGCCAGGTGCTCCCGAATGATAGGCACAAGTGTATTGTGGGTTATATCCGTCGGAGATACCATGGTAGGCTGGAGGGGGAATTTCGCTGATTTTACCGGCGGCTTTTAATTGTTCATATAATTGGTCCAAAGGCCTGCGAAGATTGGTGAATGTTCGAGAACGATTTTGAACGTGGGTTTCAGTATGTTGGGGGTAGTTGTAGATGGGTCTGTTTGGTCGGGGAAATTGTTGATTGTAAGGAGGTCGGGGTCGAACTTGTTGGAAGTGAGGTTGAGATATTTGAAAAGGGGCCATAGGCGAGTTGTTGTAATTAGGGCGAGGTCGAGGATGAGTGGTATTGGTGTGGTAAACAGGTTGAGGACTTGAATAGTAAGGGTAAGGGTTTGAGTAGGTATTGTATTGTCTAGGTCTGGGCCTTGGAATAGGGTTTCGTCTCCAGACAAAAGCAGTTTCCCCCTCTTGCTTTTTGAATTGTTGTTTCTTCCCACTATTCCCCTGTCCTTGCAAGGCATCCAACTGGGATTTGAGGGCGGAGACATTAACAATCTTCCCAGCCTTCACGAAATCATCGAATTCCTCAAGCTTATTAACAATTGCGGCAAATGAGCATCCAGTCATGCGGAAAATTTCTTCAAAGTATGGCGGATCATGTGCCTTAATGAAAATGCGTATGATTTCGTCCTCCGTCATTGGTGGCTCAACTTTTGCAGCTATTTTCCTCCATCTTTTGGCATAAGTCTTGTGATCCTCGGAGGGTTTTCTCTTCATCCCTTCCAACGTGGTTCGTGTTGGAGCCAGCTCGCAATTATACTCGTACTGCCTCACAAAAGCATTAGATAAGTCAACCCAGGTCTTTGCTTCTTCGGGTTTCAGCTTGGAATACCAGTCGAGTGCATCCCCCTCCAGACTTTCTGGGAATAGCCTCAAAGGCAGATTTTCATCATCTGTTGGCCTACCCAACTTGTTGGCGAACAATCGGAGGTGTGTCTTGGGATTGCCTGTCCCATCATACTTGTTAAACTTCGGAGTTTTGAACCCCTCAGGCAATTGCACATTTGAAAAAAGACAAAGCTCATCATAATCCAGCACTCCTTGTTTGTTCAAACCCTGACTCCTCCTCATAAACTCATCAAAACGGTCAAGGCGTTTGAGCAGCTTTATATCAACGGGAGCGGAAGATTCCCCCATTTCTGGCTTGGTTTGAACGATATGGTCGGGTAGGAATGGCTCAGCAGCAGTGTGATAGAAAGTATGTAGCTCTGGTGGTATGTTTGAAGTAAGTTGGGGTTGTGGACCTTGCATGTAAGCAGGGAAAAATGAAGGATCAGGAGGGTAAGTGTATGGCAAATGTATGGTGGGATATGTGAAAGTCCCTTCGGTTGGAATAGGGAAAGATGGAGCAACAGTGACTTGAATTGAAGGTATGACAAATGGCTCTGGCCCAGGTTGCCTGCCGGGCACGGGCTCAGGTTGAACTCCACTGCTGATAAGCTTATCGATTAATTTCCTCTGGGCCACCATCTCAGTGGTCATCTCACCGAACTTAGTGAGCATCTCAGTCAACTGAACCCCCAAACTTGTGGTCTCAGGCTGGGCGGTAGTAAAAAACCTGTCTGATGGTTCCGGTTGCGGACTCATGTTTACACGACTCCTCTGAACTTGACTAGGGGATCGTGTTATGATGGGGCTTCGACGAGAAGCTATGTTTAAATATTACCTGAGAATTTTTGAAAAATTGCCTTTAGATTCAACCCTCGCTTAGTTATTCCAATAAAAAACAAAGAAAAGGAAAACAAAAAGACAAGAGTTAGTAAATATCCAAAAATTCGGATGCATGTCCTATGGGGGAACCCTTTTTGTGCCAAGGGTAGGCCTAGCATGAAAATGCAATCCTCCAGAGCAGGCACTATACCATACCTGATGGATCTGATCAACTCATTTAAGTGAAAAATAATTTTGAAAAATTTGATCAATTGGAGGGATGAGAGACATTTGTCAAATGATGTCAACGTCCAAATGGATTGATCACTTTTGATCGATACAAGAGTTTGCAAAAACGCACGGGTTTGACTTTGACGAACTTCCTATCGAAGAGATTGGAATTCGTTGACAAAATTTTCTCGGTGAAGTACGGGTCCAAACCCCAACTGATCAAATGTCTGGATGGTTTTCTCAAAATCGACTAGGTTTTCCCATTTGAAATTGACATTGAAACCCTAATTGGTCAAACGGGATTGACAATTTATTAAAAATCAACCGGGTTACCCTAAAAAGGGAAATAGGTCAAATGAATTGAATGAAATTTAATTTATCCAAAATTAATCAGATCACCCTAAAAAGGGTAAATTGATCAAATAGATTGAACGAAACTTGATTTATTCAAAATTGGCTCGGTTGCCCTAAAAATGGGTAAATTGGCCAAATGAATGAAATTGAATTAGTGATTTATTCAAAAATCGGCCGAATGACCCTAAAAATGGTAAATTGGTCAAATGAATTGACGATTTATTCAAAATCGACCAGGTGACCCTAAAAAGGGTAATTTGGTCAAATGAATTGACGATTTATTCAAAATCGACCAGGTGACCCTAAAAAGGGTAAATTGGTCAAATGACCCTAAAAAGGGTAAATTGGTCAAATGAATTGACGATTTATTCAAAATCGACTAGGTGACCCTAAAAAGGGTAAATTGGTCAAATGACCCTTAAAAGGGTAAATTGGTCAAATGAATTGACGATTTATTCAAAATCGACCAGGTGACCCTAAAAAGGGTAAATTGGTCAAATGAATTGAAGGCAAATTGATAAAAATAGACTGGATGAAATTGATGAATGAAATGGTCCAATGGATTGGATGGAATTAGGAGCTTATTAAAAATCAAGTCATCCACTGGTAGTTTCAAAAAACCTTATTACGATGCATTAGCCTATGAGCCTTCTAAAATCAAATTTTGGCCTCAATTGATTTATCGTCTCAAAAGGAGGAATCATTTGTGAATTTTCTTCAAATTAATGTCCTTTTACGCAAGGGATTTTTACCAATTTTTGATACAATGGCCAAAAAGTGATTATTAGATACTCATATTCCAAGGATCGCTTTATGAAAATGATCGGATCCCACCTTACCTTGTGCACTACCCCTTTGGATGATACAAAAATGTAAACGTGCAAGTCTCCTTGGATTAAGTATCCGAGACACAGGACGGTTTATTCCTAGTACGAGATCCCCTAAATGGCATTCCCTTCTATGGTTTATGCGTGATGCCAGTTTATTAAAGCGATAAACATGCAATTTGAAATGGAAACGTGACCTAAGGAGCCCTTCATTTGCCAGGGTAAGCCTAAAATGATATGACATTATTGATTTACGAATGAAATATACCGAAAACTTTTAAACGTGCAATATCCTATCTACACGAGTAGGCACTAAAAGAAGGTCATGCCAGACCTCTTATTTCCTAACGTTTGTGAATGCAAAAGACAAAAGACAAGGAAAGTTAGTTCAACACATAATCACATAACACGTTGGTCAATAAAACAATAAAAAGCAACAAAGATAGATAAGGAAAAAGGGGTGGGACCCCTCCCCTCGTGAATGGTGTCCCTAATAGGGTAAGGTCAACTCTACCCTAGGCAATTCTAAAATGGATGCATGAGGTTGGGGTTCGCTAATGCATCTAGACTTGACAAGCTCAGGTCCCCAAGCCTTCAGACTTGGAAACCAAGGGTCATCACTCCCAAGGTTCCTTGTCGGTGGCTCGAGCGATTCCCCAGACATTGCTACGCACACGTCGTGTCACGGCCACATGTCTGAGTGAATCTATCAAAAAATCCTCAATCTTCGACTAAAAGCTAAAGGTTATCAACCCAAAGCTTAAAGCGGAAGATTAAGTGACCCATCGGATCGTGCTACGCACACGTCGTGTCACGATCACACGTCCAAGTGGGTCGCCTAAATCCTAATAGGGTGGAGCGGCGTGACAAGCCACTAAAAGAAAATAAATGGAGGGTAAAAAATTAAAGCGTATGCACGTATGCTAGTGCTCGTTTGGAGGGGAGGGATCAAGAACCAACGCGAGGCTCTAGGGTGACCCATACCTCCCAAAATGCAATGCAAGCGCAAGATAACAAGCAAACATTCATTCAAACATACATTCGTGAGTCGAGGGATTGGTTTGATTACGTACATAAGACAAAAGGTCCTAAAATGCAAAATGCAATCCTAATATCCACATGCCATGCATAGAAAGGGTAGAAAGAGGAAACGAATGGTTAAGTCAAAATGCTTGGACCCACTTAAGAAGTCCCCAGTGGAGTCGCCAACTGTCGCGCCCCATTTTTTGGTAAGAAAAATAAATGGTTTGAGAAAGATGTTTTTGATTCAATTTCTGATTGAAAAATGATTTTTTGTGAGTTGAAAAAGATATGGGTCTAATATGGGACTTGAAGAAAGCGACGATTTGACCCAAAAAATAGTTTTTAAAAAGGGTTTTTGAATGAGAAATTGGAGTCGCCACTTGGTAATGATTAAAGGTGTACCAAGTCACCTAAAAAAATTTTTTAAAGACAAAGTAGTAAAACCCTTTTAAAAACGACTCCTAGTCCACGTAAGCCAAAGAAAAAGGTTCGGGAGTCACGTTTGACAAAGGGGAAGGCAAGGATAGAATCCAAGGCACCCCTTTGACCTAGCCAAGGCTAGTTGCGCGACTTAACCTTATCTTTCCTAATTTTCTACCCAATGTATGTATCGCACGTTGGATATGACTATATGAATGCAAAACGGAAAGGAAAATGCAATCCTAAATTCTATGATGTCTCTTGTGAGGCTTTTGGTCCCAAACCACATGAATTGTGGCGGCCAACAAAGGAAAACCTCATAGAGGTCGATTAATGCAAATGAGAGTTCAAATTTAAGTGTGCAAGTGTGAAAGTGTATGAAAGATGCAAGAAATGTAAGTGCGAGTGTGCGAATGTATAAAAAGGTGCATGTGTGAAATTGTATAAAATTCAAGTGTTTTTTGTGTGCAAGTGTGTAAAAATAGAATAATAGATATATAAGGTAAAGTGGAATTCTATTTGTGAGGTGAAAATGAGCACGTGATAAGAAAAATATAGTGAGAAAGTATGGTTTGAGAAATGTGAAAAAATGTGGTTAAAATAGTATGTAGGTGATAACAATGAAAGTATGACCCTAGAGGAATGCAACAAGTCGGGTACGGGGATGACACCTAATTTTCGACTTTGATTTTTCCTCGGATTAGAAGGTAAAACTAGCGTGCTAAGGCTATCGAGTAGCCACACTCGCTTGTTTCCCTTATCAAGAGGGGATTTTTACGCAAATGAACCCTAACTAGTATGAGATGCAAGTCCTAAAGTGAAGGGGAAGGGGTTTGAGGAACATACCAAATGATAAACTAAGGAAAAATGCGTGATATGTGGTGATCATGCACTTAATGAAAAAGGGAAAAAAGAACCTATTGGGTCTAGCATTGGACTAGCCCATTCTATGAATTCCGACTAGCGTTGGACTAGTGGAAACGATAAAAGAAGCCACAACTAGCGTTGGACTAGTGTGGTGACGTACATTCATCCATTCCATTCATCTATACTACAAAAAGCGATTAGACATGCAAATCACCTAAATCATGTAGCACTTATCATGCTCGACTAGATGCAAGATCCTAATAAAGCATTTAACATATAACACATAGGCATGTAACCATTACATTTGCTAACTAAAACAAAAGGGAAAGGGAAAATGGACCAAATTACTTGCTACATCCTATCTATTACAAGCCAAGAGGTGTACACATACCCCATTAATAAAAATCAAAAGTAAATGAAAGGAAATAAGGAGAGGCTAGGAAAGCAAGTAGACATGCAAATTTCAATTAACACATTAGTTCACATAAGAGAGAAACAAAAGGGGTAAAAGAGATTATACCTCCCCGTTGGTGATACTAAGGAAGTAAACAAACTCAACTTGGCTAGAGTCACCCAAGAAAAGACTAACTTAGGCTAAAATCACCAAAAACAAAAGATTAATGCACCAATTTAGTGATAAGATATAAACTAAACAATTTGAATCCACCAAAACGTCAAACTTTCCCTCAATTGCAACTCAATGAAGTCAAAACTACTTAAAGACCAAGGCAAAAGGCATGATCATCCAAACTCCAAGCATAACATCTACTAAAGACCCAAAAGCAAGCACTACTCAATCATTTGAACTTAATTGAAACATTTGAAAACACAAAAAGTTCTCCAAGTAAATAACAAGATCCAAACAAACATTTATGGAAATTCGAAGGTCCAAGAATGAACAAGGGTCCATGAATGATTTAAACATGCATTTTGAAAACTCAATAGCAACCATTAATCAACCAAATAAAACCAATTGAACAATTTAAGAGCTTCAAAAGTCCCAAAAAACAATGAAAGGCCAAATGATGACTCAAAATACACCCACCTTAGGACCTAATGCGAGAAAAAGAAATGTAATTGGGCCATAATGCATTGCTACAAAAGATCTCAGGGACCCAATTGATTAGTTTTTCTCAATTTTGGGTCATAGTAGAACAAGGGGAGACTTGGGGGGCTGAAATGCAAATTTTTCTGGAAAATATTCATGCAATATTCATGCAAGCTACGTAGACATTCTGCAACAAAACTTCAGCAACATATGAAACTCTCGGCAAGGTTTGCAGCAACATTTTTTATGCACAAGGCTCCACAATTCCAGCCAAACAACTTCATACAATTAGCTTTGCAATCACTTCAATTAAAACATAGCTAAACATCTCTTAACAAGGCAGCTAGTTTGGAAGAAATTCATGCAAAGTTTTCATGAAGATACAAAGGAAACGATTTTCTGTTATAGCAAAGGAAATTCCTGGTCACTAATAAAGCTACCGCAAACTCCACACCATAGTTCAAACAAACCAAATGACACAGCTGAAACCAACTTCCCCTAGACATTTTGATTACCCCAAACCAAACAAACAAAACTCAGCAAAACATCATGCAAAAATTCTAAAAAACATGCGTGCAACACTGGTTTGACAACTTCAATCATTCATTTTCCAGCAAGTGCTTGGGCATGATTCAAACTTTTCCTTAAACAAACACACAAACTTCAACACCCAACCTTCCCTCTCATCCCTTTAGCACCTAAATGAAACAAGCAAAGGATATCTAAAACCAATTTCAAGAGCTGTTGCAAGACAAAAATTGCAGCACCAATGACAAGAAGAAAGAAAGGGACTTGCGGCAGCATGCATGTTTTAAGCACAACAGTTTTTCTTTTTCTCATTAATCACATATATCATACAAATGAATCCCAAGCTAGCAAAGATGCACAACTCAACATTTTACTGCTGAAAACAAGACATCAAACTACACAAACAACAACAAAAGGGAGGCGGTAGAAATTGACAAGACATAAGCAAATGAACTTTGCCAGAAATTTCATATTATCTTTCCGCAATTTTTCATCATACAAATGCTGGCCATAAATTCAAACAAACAACCCATGATGTAATCCCCCATCATTCAAACCTGGTCATCAAACTCACACTCATCGCAGCAACTAAATATAAAACATAACAGGTCTGAACCATAAAAAAAACAAACGGTGCACTAGGACAAGAAATCACGACCTCAGGTGTTTGCTCTAGCGATAGGACCACACAGCCCATTTAAAATCACACAACCCTCATAACATTACCCAACTCCAGAAGATCTAACCATGTTGCCCAATCATAGAAATACCGAAAAGAAAGAAACTTGCGGCCAACAAAAGCTAGATTCATCAAAAGTTTCTGCCTTTCTAACCAAATCATTTAACAGGCGCATGTGCAAGGAAATAACAAGATGGATATGATGAACTCAAACTTTATGAAATCAAACTAGATTTACCTCAGAACAAGCACACTATTCTTGGAAACGAAGACCTGCTAGATACCCTTGCGCTGATGAAGTTACTTCTCCTGTCCTTGGTTCCTTCTCGCTTGGTTTGTTCACGCGACTTCTCTTTCCCAGACTTCCTTGTTATACCTCCTTTGACTTTAAAATCTCAGCTTGAGTTTGACGAAAGAGATCATCACCAGGCTCTGATGAAGAAACCTTTGCCTTCCCAGCTTTCCTTTCGCTTTTCTGCCTGCCCAGTTTTCGTTTTTCTTCTTTTCCTTTGTTCAACAGCCGCCGCTTTCTCTCGGCTTCCTTCTCTCGAAACCCTCCTCCTAGATTTTTCCAGCCATCACTAGCAAGTCCCCCCTTTTCTAGCTCTCAGTCGCTGTTTTTCTTTTCTTTCTTCCTTCCCAATTTTCGGCTGCCAACCTCTCCCCTTTTCTTTTGCCGTTCACTCTTTCTCTGCTCCCCTCAAAAACCCCTTTGGCTGCTGCTTTTCTTTTTCCTTTTATACCATCTCCCAATCTCCTAAACCTGCTCTCAATGGCCAGCAATCAACCTGCTCTCAGCCCCTTATCTTAGCCATCCGATGGGCATTGAGGTTGTGCCTTGCACGCTGCAAAAAAATGCAGCGTGCATGCTGCAGTAATCTTTTTTTTTTTTTTTTTAAAGAATGCATATAAATAATAATAATAATAATAATAACAAAATGACAAAACCATGTAATAATAATAAGAACGAAAACAAATAAATAAATAATAAAAAAAACAAACTAAATAAAAACAACAAAATGTCCATTTTCCAAATTTTCTTCATTTTTCCTCTTTTTTTTTTTCAAAATAACTTAATAAAAATAACTAAAGTGCAAAAAGGTTGAATTTAAAGAAATAAACATATTTTTGTGAACAAATTTTCTTTTTTCTTTCTTTTCCATTGTCTTTTCCAAGAAAGCTAAAAACCTATTTTTTTTTGAATGTTTTTGCTTGTTTTTTTTTTCTCTCTCTAGCAACTCTATGCTAATCTTAAAATTAAAAAACTAAAACTAAAACTGAAAGTAAATAACACTAAAAAGACAAACAAGAATAAATGACAAATGAAATAGATCAACTAAAAGGGCCAAAAATGAACTAAAATAAAATAACCACTAAAAATGAGAAACAAACAATAACGAACTAGGATGCAAACAATCTAAAACACACAAAATCATGAAATAGATGCCACATACAAATTATTCAAAAATTTGGTGTCTACAACTATTACATTCGGGGAAGCCTACTACAATCTAAAAGGGGAAACGGAATAAAATAAATAAAATAATAACCTAACTATTACAACTTTGACATTCAAGTGCCTTTCAAATGATCGAAATTGAAAATAACTATATAAAACTAAAACAAATAAAGTGGATAAAAGAAATAAATCACATAGACATTCAAAAGGCATGCAATTTAGCACATAAATCACATAGACACATAGGGTCAAATAAAGTGAAAATAAGGGATAGAGTGTACCTCCCTTGCAATGGTAATCAAATAAAGGAAAAATAGCTTCAAAACAATAAAAGGGTCAAGACAAAATTACCAAATCCCTCCCAATTGCAACTTAAATGAAATCAAATAATGCATAATTTCCAGGAAAGTAAAATTATTGATCAAATTTCTAAAATAGAAAAACTACCAAGGACCCAATTGCAAATATTAACCAATCATTCAAGTCCAATTGAAGCAATTTGGGAACACCAAGGGTCCAAGAGCAAAGAAAGAGCCAAGTAATGGTTCAAATTGCAATTACTCTATGACTTTATTGGAGAATAATTGGACCTGTGTAGCATAGATAGAAGTTAAGGGGAGTAAAGTGCTAAGTTCAGAAGTTATTTTCATGCAAAAACATGCAGCTACATAAAGGCTTAAACTTCTGCAACTAAAAAATGAGACATGCTCCCTTTTGTTTCCAAGTTTGCTGCAATTTTCCAGCCGTAGCTCTCTATTCATTTCATCATGCAAATAGGTTCACCAAATACCAAGACTTCACCAATCAACTACCAACTAAATGAGATGCAAACTCTTATTGCAGAATTGTAACAAAGCATTTGAGTTATCCAACATCAAAAGAAAAAGGGAGAAATGCGGCAGGAAGCTCAAGAAATGACATGCATAAAAAAGGTACTACCAGCATCAGAAACTCCATGATGCAACGGAATGTAAAATCACAGCAGAGAAAAATATAAACTCGCGGCAAACATGTTCATGGCGCACTAGCCGAAGACCAAGGAGATCATGAGCTTCAAAACTTAAACTAGCAAAGGGAAAACAGAACTTTGTTACGCTGCTGCAACAAGCTGAGAGCTTTCAGCTTGTTGCAGCAGATTTTGTGTGCAACTCTAAGCGCACAAGCATTCTAAAGGGCAAACAGGCTCATCAAACGTTATTTCCAGCTTTTAGATTTTAAGCAAGGAAAACACAACATCCACTACTCCAACATGCAAAAATCCATTCCAGAAATTCCATTTCTTCTCGCAGCTTTATTGCCAAAACAGCCATGAAGGAATAGAATACAAGACAAAATGTACATGATCAAAAACACCCAAACAAACCTAATTTCCCGACAACCAACCTCTGAATCCTCAATCCAAACTTCCAGAAAGCAAACCCAGAACATCAAAGCAAGATAAACACATCATATCAAGACATGTCAAACCTGCTGCAACTTCCTACTATGAACTTGAGGTTCATTTTCACTTCTGGGTTTCATTCTTGAGCATTAATCATGATGCAAATCAAATCCAAAACGACAAATACGCATATCACAGCTACAAAGCCGACACAACAAGCAACATACGTAGTAGCTGGCAATCGACATGGCATTGAAACTTTCGTTGAAACTGTGAAACCTCTTTGTACCCGTGAACCTTGGACAAAAATGATCTGAACCCAACCTCCTAAATGATCTAAGTCCCTACCCCCAAAATTCCAGTCCAACCTACCAGATTCACACAGAAATAGTCATGAAAAGGAAAACTCAGTACATCCATCCAGTAAACTAAGAACAAAAAAAAAAAAAAAGGTAAAAGACTTCACCTTTATCCCTTCCAAAGGCAAAACCAAGGCTGGGATGATCAGAAAGGGGTCGCTGCTCAATCCAAAATCCTCTCTCTGTCCGATTCTGCTACTCTTCCGTTCTCCCTTCGCTGTTCTCTATCGATGCCTTCAACGATGCCCTCTTTCTTTTCACTTTGTTTTCAGCCAGGCACTCCCTATTCTTGCTCTCGGTTTTCCCGATTCTCTTCCTTCTAGATTTTTACAGCCGCCCTCCTTTTCCTCTCTTTCAACCCTCCCCAGATTCTTACGTGCTCTCCCCCTTAGCTTTTTTCCTATTCTCAGATCCCCCAGCTCTCTGGTTTCTTGCTCTCTCTCAAAACCTAGCCGCTGTTCAACCTCCCAGCCATCACTAGCCTCTCTCTCCAGCCTTTTCGTTCGGTCCTCAGCAGTCACTCCCTTTTTCACTCTTTACCCAGCCGCCCCTTTTCTAGTTTCTCTCCATCAGACTCCGCCCCCGTTTCTTGCCGTCTCTCCTTGCTTTTATATGGGAACCCAAAAACTGAACCCTATCCACGATGGTCTGGATGAAGCCAGATGGTGTGTACTATATCCATCGAACGGAGCCAACCCCAGGCCAAAAAAAATAGCCGAGAGATGTAGCTGCAAATCCTTTTTGCTGCAGCCGAAACCAAAATGTGGATTTTTCCCCTTTTTTTTTTTACTTAAGTAAACAGCAATACAAAAATGATAATTTAAATTTAAATAAAAAACACAAAACTAGTAACGAAAGATAAAACCAAACTAAGATTTTTCCCGTGCCTGATTAATGATTTTTTTCTTTTTTCAATTAATAAACAATAAAAGAAATAAAACACATTTTTCATGCCTAATTTTTCTTTTGACAAATTTTTGTGCTAAAAAGTCTAAAAATAAAAATAAACAGCTAAAAGGGCAAAAACAAATACAAAAATGAAAAACTAAAATAAAATAATAGATAATAATGATCTAAAATGCTATACAAATGCAAACAGTCTAAAACAAAAATCATGAAATTAACAAATAAAAATATATAGGAATTATCACTAAAACAGAAATAAAAAAAATACAAATTATTTAAAAATTTGGTGTCTACAAGATCTCTCTAATAGATCAAGCTTGTCATTTCATTCCCATGGCTCACGAAGGTTCCTGACCAAGCCCATGCCGGCTCGAGTCCCAAGGTCGGCTTATGGGTTTGGGCGTCCCCCATTTAACATTTATGAGTCGAGAAGATTCACTCCAACGACGTATGCAGTCATAGCATACTATTTCATTTCATTCAATACATTCAATCATTCATTTCATTTCAATTGATTCAATCAATTCAATCATGGTTCATTTAAATGAGAACGAGTACAATAAAGTACACACTCGATTCAACAGTTAAAGCCATTCTATTCATAACTGGTAAATTCACATAATTTCAACTATTCAATGTACTTGACACTCATCAAGTAATTCAAGAAGTAAAGCACAAGCGGTTGTTTAGGTGTCTCCCGTGAGATCTTCTCGAAGGTCCTCTTGAGTGCCTGAGCAACAATAATAAACTATTACACACTATCACTTAAAACCCCTACTTATCGAGAAAGATTGCACCCATGTACAATCTAAGAAGATATCATAAAAATGAGCCTTAATTACTCGTAAATCGAGACTCAAAAGTGAGGTTTAAAAACACAAGAAAAATCTGATTTTCATCTTTGAAATCAAGTGTAAAATGGTCAAACGATATCAGAGGAAAATGGAGAGTTCTAAAAACTCAATTTCCTTTAAGTTCGGAAATTTCAGATTTAACAAGCAATCTTTGAAAAATCGTATCTCACTCTCTGTAGGTCCAAAATTGGAAAACTTGGTACAGTTGGAAACTAGTTCTGAAGTACTAAAAGTTCCTAGAAGACACTTTTCTATGATTCAAAAAGAAAGACCCTCAAATTTCAGCCTCAAGTTGCTGATTTGGACTCCCCGGACAGATTCGGGGTTGGTTTTTGACAAAGTTTGAAAATTCGGTAAAATTCACAGAATACGAACTAGCCTCTCAAATTTGAAACTCAATTGGAGTTACAATCAAAGTTTAAAACACAACAAATGGAACAAGAATCGGAGTTTTGAGTGCTAAGATATAGCTGCTCAAAGTTGCTGAAAAGTTTTTACTAAACAAGGATTTTCCAGATTTAAAACAAACTTTAGGACTTCAGTTGGGCATCGAAATGGACTTGAAATGACACCAAATTTGGTAGTATTACCCAACGATATAAGAGGTATTCCTCTGTCAAATTTTATGTAAAAATTCATACGGAAGGTCAGTTAACAAAGCCACTAAAGTTCCAAGAATTTCCAAGGCAAACCTGCCTTGTACTTCCTTTTTCCTTTTTTTCTAACTTTTGGCCAATGAAATTGACTCAAATCTGGTTCATTTATGAAGACAAGGTCTAAGAAACATCCAAAATACATTTGGTAGGTGATTGACATCAAAAGTTTCAAAATAACAAGTCCCAATTCGAAATAAGCTATTGGCTAGCCCAAAATTAGGGTTTTCAATCACTGATGCAGTTTTGTAATTCGGCCACAACTCACTCAATTCAACATAGAATTGGGCATGATTAGGGGCGTTGGAAACTACATTCATAAGAATACAATTTCTGAGAAGAAATCGTTTCAAATTTATGTCCATAACTAGCTCATATTTGAGCAACAGGTCACAGCACATAACAGGTTTTCTAACACAGAGTGAAACAGGACAGGTAACTTTGAAAAGCTGGTACGGCTCACTCGAGTCGAACCAGGGGATACATTTCATACCATTAGAAAACTAGAAGTGTCTAGTTTCTAATTCCACAAACAGCGCTCGATTTTGACATCGGAGCAAAGAGTTATGGTCATTTAAAGTCTGCTGCCAGAGTGACTCTAAACACGTTTTCCAGCTATGAAGAAATTTCGAAATCCAAACATTTACCCAACCAAATCACGTGATTTTTGGTGAAAACTTTTCACACAACCTATGCAACATATCTACATCAAAATCAAGACAATTTGACTACCAAAAATTTCACCAAGGGGTGCAGCAAGGACAGGGCAGAACCGGCCCTTCTCCCTTTGGTTTTTCCTTTTGAGTTTCTTTCCACTATTTCAACTTACAACCATTAGATTAACACTTAATCAACATAAATAACATCCAAAATCATCAAATCAGTCCAACATGTCCATTGTGGTATTTCATAGAGCCCACTCAAGTGATTTCAAACAAAATAAAGGTACCCATATGAAGCTACAAGCTTCCAAGTGAAATTTAACTCCCTAGAACTAAGATTTAAAAGTTGGATGATCATTACCTCCTAGATGATGATAACCCAGAAAATTTCAGTCACTAAGCTCCAAGAAAACCATGGAAACGAAGCTCCTCTCCTAGTCCAAGATGATCTCCAAGTTGTTTGCAAGTTGTGGTATGAATTTGAAGTGATTTGGTGCAAGATTGAGTGAGATGATGAAGAAGTTTTGGGTCTTCTTCCTCCTTGGTGTGGCTGGCTGTCTTGAGAGAGAAAAGAGAGTGTAGAGAGTGTTGTTTAGCTTCTTGAGGAAGATTGGTAGGTTTGAGGTTTAAGTGCTCAAAAATCAACCCTCCAATAGTGCACGCACGCACTCGTTTCGTGCCCATTTCCTCTCGGGTTTGTTTCACTTGTGCACTAAACCTCTAATGCACTTCCATTAGCACTATTATTATTCACTCTTAATAGTCTAAGAATAAATGTCCAAAGTCCCTCAGTTAATCACACGAGCGAAAACGCGAACTTCCAATTTGTGCGCGATAAAGCGAAATTCCTAAGAAATTCTTATAACGATAGTATAACTGACTAATACTTGAGTGCTTAAACATAAAAATAACCCTCCTAGAGCAAATCAATAAATAAGTGAATAAATCGATAAATAAATATACAAATAAAAATAAAATTAAAGTAAAATACGAGTCCTCACAGTTTGGCCTAGTCTTGGCGCAAAAAAGGCCCCCCAATAGGACGTGCATCCGAATTATCCTAATTGTTACTAACTCCTATTTTTTTTCTTTTCCTTTTTCTTTCTTTTAAACAACAGTCAATCAAGAAGGGCATCTAATAAGGGTTTTCCCTACATTCTCGGGTACTAATTGCAAATATAGCTACCCAAAGAAACCTATTATCATTGCAAATATAATTGCAAATATAGCTACCCGAAGAAACCCATTATCACCCGATCGCGTAGCCGAGCTTCAAGAGATAGTGTAAACATGAGTACCCATCTAGAATCATCTGATAGGCCCGTAACCACGGCACCATCAGCTGACTTGGTCAACTTGGGAGCTCAACTAAGCGAAGCCTTGAACAGATTTAACTAGCTAAGTGTGGAAATAATGGCACAATGGCAAGTGATCGATCAATTGGTCGCTAGAGGTGGTGGCGGTGACCAACATGAACCCTTACCCACTAATCAAACCGAACCGCAACCAATACTCTTACCTTATACTCAAGCTCCTATTACTTCACAAGTTATAAATCCACCTGAAGAAGCCTTTACCTATCTCACTCATGGCCCACCACCTACTTATGCACCCAACAACCAAATTAACCCTTCTCATGCCCAAATTCCCCATAATTACCCACAAATTAGTATGAGCATGCCATTCGAACCTCAGGGACCACATTATTACTCCACCATTGAGCCATTCACTCTAGATACCGCCGCCCAAGAGAAAGCTGAAGCCGGGGAGTCATCCGCGCCGGTGGATAAGAATTTGTTAAAGAGATTGGATCGGTTTGATCAATTCATAAGGAAAAGCCAAGGTTTGAGCAAGTAAGGAGGTCTGGACTACAACGAGCTATGCCTATTTCCAGATATGCAATTGGCAGTGGGTTTCAAAGCACCCAAATTTAGCAAGTACGACGGAACTGGCAATCCCAAGACACATCTTCGGATGTTTGCAAACAAACTAGGGAAGCTGATAGATGATGAGAATCTACCTGCGTGCTTATTTCCCGAGAGTCTAGAAGGTGACGCGTTGGATTGGTATTCCAATTTGAAGCCTGAGGATATGAGATCTTGGCTTGATTTGTCAACCACTTTTGTGAGGTAGTACGAATACAATTGCAAGCTCGCTCCGACGAGGGCCACATTGGAGGGGACTAAGAGGAAACCATCTGAGGACCACAAAATGTATGCGAAGAGATGGAGGAAATTGGCCGCCAAGGTGGAGCCTCCCATGACTGAAGATGAGATTGTTCGCACGTTCATCAAAGCTCATGACCCGCCTTACTTTAAGGAGATTTTTCGTACGACTAGGTGTCCATTTGCAGAGATTGTCAATAAATTGGAAGAATATGACGAGTTTATGAGAGCAGGGAAAATTGTTAATGTTTCAGCTTTAAAGCCATAATTGGAAGCTATGCAGAGTCAGAGCAGCAGTAGTAAATCTCAATTCAAGAAGAAAGATGACGAAGCTTCCTTTGTCTGGAACCAAGGCTCTTTTTCCTAACCTAGATACCAACAATACCCCGCCTACTCACCCCGTTACCCATACCAACCACGCTCTCGACCTGTTTACAATACCACTATCAACCACCCCCGACCTCGACCAAATTACTTGAATACACCCTCAACACCATTTCACATTGCTCCACCTAACTTTCAAATTAGACCTCGCCCTCCTTTTAACCCAAGACCTATTCCACCCCCAACCCAAATTACCACTACCAACAAACCAGTGACACCCAAAATCCAACGCCATACCTGTGACGCCCCTACTTCTCCCTAAGGCGAATCAAAGGGTGTCCGTGGGATGCCTGCCCAACTCTTGCCAGGACTCACTACAATCCACAATTCACAAGCTTGGAATACTTCAATAATACTTCGAATAACTTCAATACATAATAAAAGTACTCCAAAATATCTCACACTTACAATTAATCAGCTCTCAAGCTTAATACATCTCAAAAGAATATTTACTACAGCCATCTGCTGTAATACAACTTAAAGTCTTCAAAAGAAGGAAATCTAGTACTATTCATGAGCACTCTTGGTCTCGAACCTTGTTAAAGAAACCCAAAACGTGGGATGAGCTACACAACCCAGTGAGGTTCCAAGACACTCTAGCAGTTCTAATAAATCAAATAATTGAGCATACTGCATGTATGGTTCAAGGTTGCACATTGGCATATTAACATGAGACAATAATCATTGTACGAGTAATTGGAGCATATCACAGGTGTGGCACATTTACATGAAACGGTTATCATTACATAAAATAAACACATATTGAAGGATACGATGTTCCATTGGAACCATTTCGGTCATCTGCACCTTATAACTTCCGATTCCCACGGTACTGTCTGGCCATCGCCATATCCTTCCAGTGGTAATACTCGAGTATACCTGTGATACCCCGAAAATTAGGAGGTTGTTTGTAAAGGCAAATACTAAAGTGTATTTCTTTGGGTTTGATTTAAAATCTTATTTTGTTTTAAAAGACTAGAAACCCTAAAATTTTAATCAAAAACCCTAATTTACTTGTGACCAACCGGTTTTCTTAAATCCCTTATATTTTAATTGAAACCCTAATTTTAATCACTGGAATTGTAAAATTCCTCACGTTTTTTTTCTTAAAAATGCCTTTTATTTGGAAATTATTCATTTACTATGGCTCTACTACCCAATCATTCCTCAATAGGTGCAAATGAATCTAGGAAGTAGGGTTTCACTTTTCGTTTCCAAGTTAAGAGCGAATTAGGGTTTCACGTTTTCCCGTAGTATGATTATTCGGTACGGAGTGAGGATCAAATTTTATAGGTAAAAGTGACTTTTGGATGAGAAAATATTATATGACTAGAAGTGATAATAATAAGTTAGTGATTATAAGCTAAAAACCCTAGTATACGCGATTTAAGAGAAATCGCGTCAAACCGACGGGTATCGATCACTACCGATTGAACCCACCACTTGACCACCACTTCCTTACCACAACATACCCTTGATATTTTTGCAAAAATATCCCCCCTCATACTCATCCATATGGCCAAAATTTGTGGCAAAAAATGCAAGGGAAAGAGAGAAAAATTTGCATGGCATTGGTGGTGACAAGTGTCACCACCATATGGCTCTTTGATTAATTTTTTTTCCTTGTTCTTTTATCCTTCATTTCAGCTTATTTTCCTTCATTTCTTTCAGTTTTGGTCGAGCAAGGGAGAGAGAGAGAGAGCAAGAAAGAAAAACCTTCAATCCATCTTGATTTGCACCATTTGAGTGAAAGAAACAAGATTCTAAACCGATTAACTTGTGAGTTGTGAACTTGGGAAGCTAAGGGAACCAAAAATTTCAAGAGGAGGTGAAGTATTACTCTTGCAAGCCCTTTTGTTGAGGTATAAGGTCTGACCCATGGCTTTGGTTCTTTTATTTTTGTTTAAGATGTTATATAACTCATGTTTTGGTTAGATTAGTAGCTATACAAGTTGTTGTGATGATTTTGGGGTGATGTATGTAAGCTAGGGTTTGACTGATTTCCTTCTTATACTTGTTTTAGGAATCGTATATGATGTATATAGGCTTGTATAAGAGATTGTGGTAGTGATTGAATCAAGAAAATGAAGAGATTGCCCTTGAAATCCCAAAATTTCCAGATTTCTGGAATTGTATGCTTCAGTTCTGTCCGGTTTTAGTGCCCTATGTTAGAGGCCGAATTAGGCTTAGAATAAAACATTAAAGTTGTATAGAATTATGTTTTATAGTTTCCTACAAAATTTCAGCCCAATTGGAGCAACATAGCCTGTAAAAAGACCAAAATACCCTCACTGCCCTAGAATGCATCCAGTGATCCGTTTTAGACAGTTCATCCAATTGACCGTGTCTATTCACTATGATCCGTAATAATTTAGCCATTTTCCAAAACATGAATGTCTTATTACTCTGTCTTATCTTTTTAACGCCTCCAAGAACGCCTTAAACGGACTTTGGTAGCCGGAGATATGGCCATTTAAAGGTAGTACGGTTAATTAGCCGACTAGTTGGAATTTGGTTCTGTGAACTGGGAATTTGACTAGGTTACACTGGAAATTTGACTAAGTGATCTTCATGAGAATTGTAGACCTTTGTGTTAGCTTTGAAACGGCATAAGTTTTATCCCAATTCAATAAGCGTAGATTCGGTTGTGACCGTTACACAAAAACACGTCAAATCTGTCTTTTGTTAAATCTCATTTCCGCACATGTTGTTAACTTGATTTTGTACTCATATGACTTTGAGCCTATTGAATGGCTATTGTGATGAATTTATATTGTGTATAACTTTGGGATTGGCTGAGGAAAATAATGAAGCCATAAATGGCTGGAAATAGGAAAATACAATGGGCATGCTGCCCAAATTTACGCTCAAGGACTAGAAAACTATACTTGCGACTTGAGTAAAGTTGGTAAATGAATATCACTTGAACCATCTAGGATATTTGCATCTTCTTTTACCGAGGTATATAAGTAAGGACTTGACCGAACTTATACCCTTGAGAAATAAAATAATGACTGCTCGGAATACGTTTTCTTTGTCACTTCGACTTAAATGGATATTTCAAAGTTTTACGAGCAAGCATAAGTTTTACAAATATTTTACTCGTAGCCTTTGGTTTAAATGTACTCTTTTCACTTCCGAAACTATACTTATACTTTGTACTAGTAGTTATTCGGATTTTCTTTGGTTCACTTAAACTTTGGAGGGGTTTAACTGTAATATTTTCTCTTGGCTATTATTAGGGTTTCTTGGCGATTGAGAGTGTTATCCGGGAGGATACCTTGGACATTATTTTGCTTAAATAGGTGAGTGTTCTATATACGTTTTGTTTCTATGACTATGTGGATTGTTGTAACTATGTGATTATTTGTGAATATTTGATTAAATGTTAATTGTTTTCTATGATTTCTAAAATGAACTTTTGCTAGGTGAGTGTGTACTTTATCGCACTCGACCAAAATAAATATGAAATTTTCGGTGATTAAATGTTGAAATACTAGTTGCGCATGATTGTAAGCCTTTTGCCTGAACTGGGCCCTTGCCCTTGTTACTGATCGACTCGAGCCAGAAGCGGACTCGGTCGGGCAATTTGGTGACCTGGGTGAACGTTTGGTATACTCGCGTATTACCTTGTTGTCGGGTGGAGTCCGGCCAACGTCCGGATGGGGGTGAAAAGCTTGGCCAACGTCCAGGAGGAGGTGAATGAGAATGAACAAACGAACGTAAAAAACGAGGAGTTTTACTTACAAAAATGCATTTTTTTAAATAATTGGAGGAATAAGGGAATGAATGGGGAACGAACGAACGAATTGCTCCTTGTGAGCCTGTATCCTTTTAATTAATGTATTATCATTGCTTTATATTGTAAATGTTTTCTGGATTATTTGTTATTACATGATTAATGTTCTTGTTTAATTACTTGTTTCTGTGTATAGAATCTCGCTGAGCTTTTAGCTCATTCTTTTAGTTTTGTTTTCCTTAGCAGGGAAAGGCGAGCAAGGATGAGAGCCCATATAGACTAGCTTGGTCTAGCTCTTTTTCTTTTTGTAATGGTTCTCACCCTAGTGCGTTGTATGGTGAATTCAGAACCTTTGTATGTTCGATGGTTGTATTTCCTTGTCGCGCGCCACTTTTTGATTAGTGTGTGAAGTGTGTGTGTGAGATATGCATGTGAACGTGTGTGAAAGTGAAAATAAAGGCCGTGGGATTGTGAAATGCGACGGATTGGCCAAATAAAGTTCAAAAGGGTTTTTTGTATGAAAAATGGAGTCGCCACTTGGTATAGAGTTAGGGTGTACCAAGTCACCCAAAAATAGTTTTGTTTTTGAACGAAAAAGTAAACAAACCCTTTTAAAACTTTTAGGTCTACGTAACCACAGAAAGGGATCGGGGGTCACATTTGATAAGGGAGAAGGCAAAGGCAAAGCCTAAGGCACTCCCTTACCCTAGCCAAAGCTAGTTGCGTGACTTAGCCTCACGATTCCTAATTTTTCTACCCAAGGTATGCATCGCGTGTTGTATATGACTATATGGATGCAAAAACCTAGACCTAGGGGGACATGGGGGAAATTTCTCTTCAAAGGTTGAGTGGTGCCAATCACATTAATTGTGAAGCCCAATAATGATCCTTTGGAGAGGTCACACATAATTCTAAATGACGTAAAAATGAGTGGAATGCATGCCATGTGAAAATGTGAGTTTGTGTGAAGTGAAAAAAGTAATAAAAATAATAGGATGTAAGTGGAGGTGTGCAAATGTATTTACAAGGTAAGGTGAGTAAAGAATGATGATGTGAAAATGACATAAAGTGCATGTGTGCGAGTGACATGGTATAAAGTGTGAGTAGTTAAGTGAAAACGTCCAAAAGTAGTGTGAAGTGAGAATGTGGAAAAGGGGATAGAATATAAAGTAGAAGTGTACGTGATAGTGAAAAAATGCATGAACCCTAGAGAAATGCATCAAAACGGGAACGGGGACTCCTAACTTTGTGACTTTAATTTTCCCTTGGATTTGAAGGAAGAACTAGCGTGCTAAGGCTATTTTGTAGCCAAACTCGCTCGTTTCCCTTATCGAAAGTGGACTCTCAAGCAAATGTATCCTATAACTAGCATGAGGTGCAAAAATCCTAAAATGAGGGGAAAAGGGGTTCAAGGAGCATGCCAAACGATAAAAACTAAGAAAAATGCATGAAATGAAGTGAAACATGCAAGCATGGACTCACGATAGGAGATGGCCTATTGGGTCTAACATTGGACTAGCCTATTCTATGAATTCCTAACGAAATAATGAACCACAACTAGCATTGGACTAGTGTGGTGACGTACATTCATCCATCACATTCATCTACGACTATAGAAAGCAAGTAGACATGCCAAACACTCATAAACACGTAGCACGTAACACTTAGCATGCTCGACTAAATGCAAAAGCCTAATAAAGCAAATAACACATAACCACAAAAGCAAGCACCAAAACTAATGGACCTATTACATTTGCTAGCTAGGCACTCGTCTTCAATAGGTCTTCATCAAATGCTCTCCAAGCCCTATCTATTATAAGCCAAGAGGTGTACACATACCCCATAAAGAATAACTTAAATAAAAAGCAAAAGTAAAAATGAAATAAATGAAAGGAACTAAGGAAAGGCAAGGGAAAGCAAGTAGACATGCAGTTTTTGTGAGAGCCCGTAAAACCCTAATTATTTTCCTAGGGTTTATTCCCCTTTAATTGCATAATTTTGCATTTTCTGGCTTAGAAATATTTTCTGAGAGGATTTTATGAGCAATTATAGTTTTAAGATGATTTTTCTAGCGTTGGCGAGTTTTTAGAAAATTAAGGATAAATAGGGGACGTGGGACCCACTAGTGCGAAAAGTTCGGAAAAATTCGGCCAATAAGGTTAAGTTTCGGATACTGTTATAAATTTATCGGGTGTTAAGTGATGAGTAGAGTGTGTGAAGTGATTGATGTGAGAGAGAAAAGAAAGATAGGAAGGCATTTAATGAGATGCCACATGTCACTTTCTCATTGGGCATGGCTTAAGAAACACTATTCACCTTTTGACAAATTTTTGACTTTTGACCCAATTAGTAAATATCTTCAAAAATTCATTAAAATCCCTTCATTTTCTCTCCACCATAGCCGGCCATCCCAAGCTCCACAAGGAAGAAAGTTCAGCAAATTGCAAGCTTCTACTTGGTCCAATCTACCACAAACCAAAGCCTAGAGTTGTTTCTACTCCATAAAAACTTTGCTTCTAGTGTTAGTAAGTGTATTGGTGAACTTTGTTTGAAGATCAAAGGTGTCCAATATCCCTCTTTCTCTTGATTTCTTGGTAAGTGTTGCTTGAACACCCTTCTACCTCTAATAATGGTCATATGATGCTTAGAAGTGGCATGAGTGTGTGAAAATGTGATTTATTTCTTGATTTGGCTTGTTATGGTGAAGTTTTTATTTTATTGGGAATTTTTCTGGTTTAATATGATCTTGATGTTGGGGGCTTGTATGATGAATTGTAATGGTTGGAAATGGCTCTAGTGGATGTCAAATGTGGTTAAATGCAACTAATTTTGGATTTGGATGGAAAATTGGAAAGTTAGGGTTCTTGAAGCCCCAATTCTGTCCGGTTTTAGATCACTGTGTTAGAGGCCGAATTTGACTTTTCTCAAAACATGAAAGTTGTAGGTATTGATGAGGTTGATGTGCCTGCAAAATTTCAGGTCATTTGGATTAATGTAGAATGAGTTATAACGAAATTACTGTAGCTGTTCTGCTTTGAGCAGAATGCGAAAACTGCGATAGTAATTGGCCATTTTGACTGGAATTGGTTTGGATTTTGGAGTTGGTGTCTTCTGATGAAATGTAGCTGAGTGTCTTAGCTAACATATTCCTTTGGAATTTCGGCATTTGGACTTGTAAGGACTGAGATATACTGATTACAGTGTTTTGTGTTTTGCGAACCTGTTTTAGGAATTCTGGGTTAGTATTTGGCATTTTCGACCTAGTTAAGCTAGGAACTGGATTGAGTGGTCTTCTACATTATTGTAGCCCTGTTCCATAGCTTCGAAACGGTGGGTCTTACACCCCCAACCGATATTTGTAGTGAGAGTTGTACCATTACCGCATAATGAGTGTAAAACAGTTTTCTATTTGGGGCCAAGACTAAGGCCATTTTCTAATTTCTGGTTTGCTATTATGCTCATTTATGCATATGAAACCCTATTGGGGTTGTGTTTAGCATTGCTATATGACTCGTTATCGAGTCTCATTGTATGTGTTATATGTTCTAGGGCTTGAAGGTAGTGCGCGACGGCTTGGTGATCGTGGTACATGAAATACCACTTACTTGCTTGGTGAGTATACTACTCACTTACTTGTTATAATGTGGCTTTGTGCTATGTGTATTTGATGCCTTGAAGGCTTATTTGGTTATTGGAAATGATTGAGGTGAGGGTGTCCTTGATCGCCCTCACCCCTCATGACTTTATTCGTGGCTATTGATTGTTTTACTGAAATACCGCACTGGATATATGAAATACTGCATTCCATTCATGGAAACTGATTTGGTGTCGTTGGACGAGTATCCAATGGCTTTACTGCATTTATGAGCTCAACCCCGTATGGTAGTTAATTGGATCGAGCCGGCGAGGGCTTGGTCGTGAAAATTATCATGCCACGGGGACTGTACTGGGGAACCTTGTGGTAATGAGACCCTTGGTTCCGGTAAACTCGAGTATTACCAAAAATATTACTGAATGGAGTGCGGGCCCGGTTGGGGTATGTTGGGTGGAAGGAATGGAAGTAAAGAGTTGTCTACGGTTTGGTATTTTAACATTGACGGAGAGTCAATGAGGTTGGTTCAAGATTGCAAGCGTGGAAATGGGCTCTTGAGAGCCGACCGTATCCTTTTACCGTTTTGCTTCATTGCTTATTTGTGCACTTTAAATGAAGGTTCATTCTTATATGACTTTGATTGCTTATTGGGTGGTATACCACTGGGCTTTGGCTCATTCCGTGTTATTTGTTTTCCTTACAGGGATATAATTGCTTTTGAAAATGGACCGGATAGTCAATTGCCATACTGAGCTTGTAAATGTCTTTTGTGTAGCTCTTGAAGTGAAACCCTAATGTATAACGGGTTCATTTCCTTTTGATAGGCAAATCGAATGTGTACTCCTTAATGAATAGTTTTGGCATGCCATTATGGTTGTAAATGTTGATTTCCATTGTACATATATGCTTGGCTATGGTTTAGATAAATATCGGCTTCGGTTTTCGTTTTATTTTATTTTATTTTATTTTGTGTTTTGACTTGTTTGCGCGCGATGTTATGTTTCGGAACGTTTTAGATTGACGTAAACCGTACCGTTAGTCCTAGCGAGAGCTGGGCAGGCAGTCCGCTAACCCCTTTGGTTCGCCTTAGGGGAAGGTGGGGCTGTCACAGTTTTCACGTAGCACGTTGGATCACATAGGAGAGACAAAAAAGATAAAAGAAGTTATACCTCCCTTGGAATGGTGCCCAAATGAAAGAAAAATAGCTTATTTATCCTCCAAAATAAAAGAAATGGTCAAGGTACCAATTTATTTGTGAAAATTAAAGAAAACATGCAAACACGGGCTTACATGGTCATAAAGCTCTTAAATTCATGCATGAAGTGCAATTTAAACAAACCATGGTAATTATTTGAAGCAAACAAACAATAAAAATTGCAAAATTAAGGCTGCCAAGGACCAAATCAAGGAGATTATTCAATGGATTGGGTCATAGTGAAATGAAAAGGGACTTGGGGGGCCAAAGTGCAAATTTCTATGAAGATTTGCATGCAAACTTCATGCAACTACGTAGGAACCTGAGCTTCTGCACAAACCTGCTGCATTTTCTAACACCAAAATTCTAAACTTAAACACCACCTTACATCAAGCCAACAAAACTCTTTTAAGTTTTAACACACTTGATGAACACAACCTTATTACGAATATTTGACCATTGAAGATCATACAAAGAAAATCATGCAAGAAAACATCATGGTAAACATTTGCAATTTTCCTTGCGCAAGAATCCTGACAGGGGACACGAATGAAAGGAAATGCGCGGTTAGCAGGAAACAATTCTGGTTGGATTTTTAATGCAATCTGAACATGACCCATGGCTCAAACAACAGAGATTTGGACTAAAGTACATGGTTACCAAACATTTTTTGCACTCTTTGACCACAAAATCCTTATGTTTAAACACAGAAATTGGACGAAAGGAAAGGAAAAAAAAACTGTACAAGCATCGAAGAACAATGTCCTGCAATTTTGATGCAAAAAATTCGTGTCAAGCTTGGACCAAAGTCAGCAGACCCATCACTCGAAACTCTTAACAACATGAACATTTTTGATTAACACAACCCAATTGTAAACATCAAACCATTGAAAACCAAACGAGGCACCAAATGAGCAACACAGAAGCAACATCCAGATTCCTAGGTTCATCTTTAACAAACTCCGCATGAGTCATCCAAATCAAGAAAACTACCCATATCACAAACTCAATCAAACATCACATAACCCTATATCCAGATCTACAAATGATCCTAATCAAAAACAAGACCATGCAACCCCAGGTTTCGAACAAGAGGATTGGCAAACTAAGCTAGCATGGAGGAACCAGAAATGAATGGAAACAGAAAGCGTAGACAGCAACAGCAAACAAGAAAATCAAAACGACGATTCAACAAAGAACGAAAAGGAAAGGGACTAAGAAACCAATCTAGGAGAGTACCTGCCCAAGCCTTTTTGGATCAAAATCCGGACAGGAAACTCCGTGAAAGAGCGGCTGAAGTTGTCCCGTTGCGGCTCCGAAATCGCACCAGCGAAGTCAAGCTGCGGATTTGGGGACCAGATTCGAGGGGTTTATTGAAGCCTTTTGTGGAAACTTCCTGAAGACAACTTGCTCTATAGATTCCCTAATTTATGCAGAAATCGAAATCTAGTCGAATCAACTAATCAGCAAGGAGATGATCAAGCCGCAAGGTGTGCCGAAAACCAGCCCGTGCTGATGAAATTTCTGCAAAAACTTTGCTGGTTCTGGTTTCCTCCTAGTTCCTTTCCTCAGCACGTAGGTTCTTGCCTTTTCTTTTCCTATCTAGCCCAGATCCCTTTTCTCTTTCCATTTCTTGTTTCTTTTCTGGCAGCCCGAAGCTTTCTTCTTCTGGTTTTCGTTTTTATTTCTTATCCGTAGCTTTTGTTCCCTCTTAGCTCTCTCTACTCAGATTTTCTAGCCTTTTTTCTCCGCCGTTATGCACTCTATCTAGAACCCTCTCGATTATGACTTCAGCCGCCAACCACTCTAATCTCCCTTTCTTCCCTAGCCGTCCAGACCCCCTGCTCTCGTTTCTTTCCTCTGTTCTCTTCCTCCGCCGCCAGCCCAACCCTCAGATTTCTCTCCCCCTTTTTCGGCCAACCCTAGCTATCTCCCTTCTAGAATTCCCCCCATCCAGGTGTCCTAGACACCTGGCCTTTTGCAGCTCCAAATTTCATCTCCAGGATGTGACGGCCCCACCTCCCCCTAAGGCGCACCAAAGGGTTCGGCGGACCGCCTGCCCAGCTCTCGCCAGGACTCAGTCACTCGTATCCCGTGCGTACATCCATAGACAATAAGTAACCCATCCACTTCAACTTAATATATACATAGATGCTCAAGTAAAAGATAAGAAACTTCTGCACACCAGAAGTTTTCAAAGTTTTTACCATTCAAGTACAAACATCGAATAAACAAGGTTCTCATTCCTCATACAACCAGCCCGTGCCAAGCACTAGGGCGAGAACCATTACAAGGCCAAAGAACTAGATCAACCAGACTATACTGAACTCTCGTCCTTGCTTGCCTTCCCCTGCTAAGGAAAACAATTGACGTGGTATGAGCTAAAAAGCCCAGTGAGGTTCTATATAAATAAACAAGTAATTAAACAAGGAACATATCAAAAGGTATGGCACATGATTTCATGTTGGCATTTTAGCATGGAACAATTATCATGATACACGGTAACCATATACTGAAGGATACGGTGTTCCGGTGGAACTTTGTCGGTCATCTGCACCTTATAACTTCCGGATCCCACGGTTGACTGGCCATCACCTTATCCCTCCAGTGGTAATACTCGAGTATACCGACGGTTGTCCAGGGTTCCAACCTACCCGACCGAGCCCAGTCCTGGCTCGAGTAGGTCGGTAACCGAGGCGGGGCCCAAGTTCAGCTTAGAGCTTACAACATGCACAAGTAACCAAGTAAATCGGTAAACGGTGAATGGTAAAATTCATCAATTGAATAGGTCGAATGAGGTAAAGTACACACTCGCCTAACAATGATGGACAACTTCATATAGCATGTGATTCATGATACTTAAGTAATCAAGTGGACACTTAGCACGTAAACAATACAAATTGATTTCATGGGAGCATGTAATTCACGAATATCACGTAATCACATAAATTGGAAATCGAGTAAACAGATAGTCAGGTAATCAGGTAATCACAGAAAACACGGGTATATAGAACACTCACCTATTTACGCACAACAACGTGCAAAATATCCTTCCGGATATTATCTTTAGTCACTGAGAAAACCTAAAATTAAATGAAAAGAATATTACCACTCATTTATCACAAACAATTAGGTGCAATCAAAGAAACTCGACGAATGATGAGTAGAACGTATAAAAAGAGACTTTAAAGTGGAACGAGGACATTTGGACCCGTGGACAAAATACTCAAGAAAATCCTAAACCACTCCTCTTTATTTGGTAAGAGTAAGTAAACATTTGGAGTTTCCAATTGAAGAAGGATCATGTTTTTAAGATGGAAAAACGGTCATAGTATTATACAAGTTCAAATAGAACTTAGCTTTCGGGCGAAAATTTGGGCAGCATGCCCTTTGTGTTTACCTAATTTCCAGCCATTTATGGCTTCATGATTTTTCTCAGCCAATTCCAAAGTCATGTACAGCACAAACTCATCATAATAGCCATTTCATAGGCTCAAGACAATATAAGAACAAAATCAAAGGAATAACAAGTGCGGAAATGCAATTTGACAAAAGACAGCTTTGACGGGTTCATGCATAACGGTCACAACCGGAGTAACACTTATCGGATTGGGATGAAACTGAAGCCGTTTCGAAGCTAAGACACAGGACTACAATGTTGAAGAAGGCCACTCAGTCCAGTTTGCCCTGTATCTAGGTCAAATTTATCAAAATGATCCCAGATTTTCTAGTTCGAGGTTTACTGTGGTAGTCTTGATTCATCCACTCTAATCTCCGCACACATAACTCCAAATCCAATAATTCCAAAGCCATATGAAAGCTAAGACAAATGTATACAATTCTCATGAAGATGACTTAGTCAGATTTACAGTGCAATCTAGTCAAATGCCCACTTTACAGATCCAAAATCCAACTAGTTGGTCAATTAACCGCACTGCATTCAAATGACCATATCCCAGTCTACCGAGGTCCGTTTAAGACGTTCTTGGCGGCGTTGAAAAGCTAATACAGGGTACTAAAACTTTCATGTTTTGACAATTGGCTAAATCTGAACGGATTATAGTAAACAAACACAACCAAAGAGACTAAACTGTCCACGCGGAATTCTGGAAAGTAACCTAGATCAGCGAGGGTATTTTCGTCTTTTCACAAGCTACGTTGCTCCGATTGAGCTAAAATTTTATAGGCATATATAAAATACCATTCTCTACAACTTTCATGTTTTGTGCCAAGCCAAATTCGGCCTCTAACATGGAGCAATAAAATCGGGCAGAAAAGGGGGAAAATTTTCCAGAAATCTGGAATTTTGATTTCTAATGGAACCTTTCTTGATTTCTTGCTCCCATCATCACTATAACCACTTATCTAAGCTTAGATACAACATAGATCATCCATATAGCAAGTATAAGCAGCACATACCTCAAAAGAAACAAGGCTTGCAAGAGTACCACTTCACTTCCTCTTGAAAATTTTAGCTTCCCTAGCTTCCCAAGATCACAATTCACACTTTAATCGGTTTAGAATTTGTTTCTTGCACTTGGATGGTGCAAATCAAGAAGAAATTTTGGTTTTCTCTTGCTCTCCCTTTCCTCTCTCCTTGCTCGGCTATGCAGCAGAAAAATTGGGGAAGAATGAAGCTCACTTGGTCTTATAAGAAGACAAGAAAGTTAGAACAAATTCTGTCCACAAGTTTAGCCAACACTTGGCTTGATTTCCACCACACAATTTTCTCTCTCCTTCCTTGCATTTTAGCCACAAATTTCGGCCAAGCTGTCATCATGAGAGAGGAGATATTTTACTCCATTAGTAATAAACTTGTGTGACAAGTAAGTGGCGGTCAAGTGGTCGGTTCAAACGGTAGTGCACGGTACACGTCGGTGTGACGCGTTTTCTCTTAAATCGCACGTACTAGGGTTTTTGCTTCCTATTCACTAACTTTTTATCATTGCTTCTAATCACATATTATTTCTCACTTAAAAGTCACTCTTAAGCACCAAATTTGATCCTTACTCGGTACCGGATAATTATACTTCGGTTACACGAAAAATCCGATTTCACCTTGAATTGAAAACGAGTAGGAGAACCCTAATTTCCTATGGTCATTGGCACTTTTCTAGAGTGATTGAACCATGGATAACATGAAATAATAATTTCCAAATAATTTTCAAATAAAAGGGAATTTTTTAGAAATATGTAAGGAATTTGCGAGTCCTCACACAGGACCTCTTCCAATCTCATTTGCAAGCTGCGGCTAAAACGCAGCTTTCTGCATTGCCGTGACTTTTTTTTTTTAAATAAGAAATAATTTTAACTAAAAATAAAATACTAAAAAAAATGCCCCAAAACATATTTTTGTGAACAAATTCTTTTCTTTCTTTTTCTTTCTTTTCCTTTTCTTACAAATTTTATGGTAAAATGTCTAAAAATGAGATTAGTAAAACCAAACTAAACTAAAAATCAATAAAACTAATAATGAAAAAATAAAGTCAAAAATTTGGTGTCTACATTCCTTTTGAGATAGCAAGGTATATAAGTTTCGCTTAAGTTTTGGATTGTTGTTATGTTATTCCTATGGTTGTATTCTGGATTTGATTAAAGTGAACGACTGAGTCCCGGCGAGAGTTGGACAGGCGGTCTGCCGAACCCTTTGGTTCGCCTTAGGGGGAGGTGGGGCTGTCACAGTGATATCAGAGCCTGCTTTGCGTGGTCTCTGCGCGAAGTGAGCATGGACTAAATGGTGAATAAGTATGAAGGACTAAGTGCTCGTTCGAGCATAAGCTATGAACCCTAAAGTGTTATAGGTCTTAAATCTTTCTCATGGTGTCTAAGGACCATAGATAAGTATGTCGGGTAGGAATTTCGATTGTAGATGGTTTACTCTTAGGATTGGCCAGCTCGAGATGTGAATTGTTTTATTTCGGATTCTCGTACCCGAGTACTCTGGAGTTGAGGCGATGCTAGCTACTAGGTACTTGAGACTTGTATTTTGGAATATGAATAGGCTTTGTTCGACTAGAATGAGTATAAGAGGTTAACGGACGTCTAGTGAATAGGAAGTGACATGAGAGATCGGACGGGGGCTATGTTAACCAAGTGTGAAATGGCTTGTCGTGTTATCTTCTTGTTTTGTCTTTGTACTGCTACCGTGTGTATTTGGCTTGTGGCATGGTAATATCCACATGTATAGTACTTGTTGCGTTTGATCTTGTCTACTTGATATGTTTCTTTGTGAACTTGGTGTGGTAAATTTTGCCATTCTAGTCAATTTACTTTGTTACATACTAAATCTTTTTAAAATAAAAAAAAAGAATGGAGGGGAGATGTAGTCATGGACGTGGAGCTAGTCGTGGCCGTGGGGCTAGGCAAGCTCAAGAACCGAGAGAAGAAAGAGAAACAGTGGCCGAGCAAGAGCATGGACTGAGGGTTGAGGCCGGAGATCAAATGGCGACGGCGATGCAACAAATGACAAATATCCTAGCACGACTGGTAGATCAACAAGGTCAAATGCCAGTGAATCAACTCCAAATTCCTGAGATAGGAGAGGATAGGGCTCTTGAGAGGTTCCAAAAGTTTCTACCTCCGAAATTTCAAGAGGGGCCTGATTCGGATATAGCTGAGTAGTGGTTGGAGGCAATGATTAATATCTTCGCGGCTTTGAATTACACGGAGCAAAGACAAGTAAATTTTGTTGTATTTCAATTCGAAGGACCAGCCCGTACGTGGTGGAATGTAATTAAGGCCAAGTGGGAAAGAGAACAGATGGTATGGACATGGGCGAACTTTGTAAGGGAATTTAACAAAAAATATCTCCCACCTTTGGTCCAAGAAAGGAGAGAGGAAGAATTTATTGGGTTATGTCAGGGAACCCTGAGTGTGGCCGAATATGAGACCAAATTTACTAAACTGTCTAAATTCGCTTCCGAATTGGTGGTTACGGAGCGAAGGAGAATAAGATGATTTATACAAGGACTAAATTTGGAAATCCAGGAGGCATTAGCGGCGGTTCAAGTTAATACGTTTACAGAGGCTCTTGAGAAGGTTCAAAGAAATGAGGATGTGAAAGCCCAAGTAAAAGCCCTTCAAACACAGAAAAGAGATACATCCAGCAGCATACCTGAGGAATCCGGAGAAAAGATAATGCTCTCTAAAGTACAAAAAGTGAACCATTCACTTCGCCCACCTTGGATATTAAGAGCAATAGATGAAAGGTCTACGAAAGGAAGCCAGATCGGATCAAAGGACATTTCTCGAGAAGGTCAAACAGTAGCTCCTTGATTGGCTTGTGGATACTGTGGAAAGGCAAATCATACTGGGAATGATTGATGACGGAAAGGGGGAAAATGTTTGATTTGTAGGGATAGCAATCATCAACTTAGCAATTGTCCGAAAAAACAGCCACGAGAGGGTAGTACCCAACAAGTGGAAGGAACCAAACCGAAACAAACTAATGAAAGAGGAAACCGAACAAAAGTGTGAGGACCCGCAAAATTCTCCTTGTTTTATTTTATTTTATTCTATTCTATTTTTCAGCGTGTATTTTCCTTACTTTCAATCAATTAATCATTTAATTTTCAGAGATTCTATAAGTGAGTATCATTTTTAAATCACTTTTTTTTTTCTAGTATAAGTGCGTACATGTTAAGTTTGAGGTGCATTATGGATGTGAGATCTTGGATTCCTAATGGTCTCAAATAAATTAAATATGGATAATTATAGTAGCTATTGTGTGAAAAATGTATTTTACCATGTGTTTTAATTTTCAAAGAGTATTTTACATACCAAAAGTGAAACATTTAATTGAATCATTAAAATCCTATTTTCAAAACTAAACCTTTAAGTTTAAATTAAATTCAACCAATTAATATTTTCGTGATTGTATGTGCATGCATGCATGTTTAGTACGGGGGTTCGAGTGATTAGTACGTTGGGTTAGTGTGCTTAAGTTTTAATTAAACTAAATTAGTGCATTAAGTGGATATTAAGTTAGTAAACCAATGGGTTAATTACATTAGATCAAGTAGAGTTGTAGTGTTGGGCCTTTAAATTTTAATTTCATTAGAAGCCTAAGCCATAAACTCATTAATTACCCAAGCCCATGACCCATCTCTTGTTTTGCTTTACTATTAATAGACTTAGCTATTAAGTTAGTAGGACATAAGACAAAACAAACAAAGCCAACACCAAGAACAAGTTGCCGTGAGCTTGGAGAAGAAGAAGGGCAGCATCGGGTGAGCTAGGGGAAGAAAGAAGGAAGGAAAAAAAAAAGAAAGAAAGAGAATCATTGGGGTTATTCATCCAACCTTATTTGCAACCAACCAAGGGAACTTTGTTGGAGAGTTGGAGCTCAAGGATACATCTCCTCAAGTAAGTTTCAGTCACCAAAGCTGGACGTTGGTTTAGCTCATGAACTTGTACTGATTTTGTTTCTTTTGGTGAATTGATGACCAAGTTTGTGTTATATGATGAATTGTTGGATTAATTTCTGTGTTTCATGCTTCAAGAGAATCGGCCAGCTAGGGTTATGATTAAGGATTTGAGGTAAACCAGTTTCCTAACTCTTGATTCTTGTGGTAAAACTTATGATTGATGATTGGAAGTTGAATCTAACTAGCTAGGAACTGATTTGAATGGCTGGAAATTCGTTTGATTGGGTGGAATTTAAATGAACTTCAAGTATTCCTTTTCTGTCAAGATTTCTGTCCGAAATTAGTCTGAATATTCGAACATGTTGGGTGCTGAATTAGCCTTATCACAAAACATAAAAGTTGTAGAAAATGATATTTTATAGTTTCTTACAAAATTTTACCTCAATCGGAGCAACGTAGCCTGTGAAAAGACTGAAATACCCCCGCTGCCCTGTTTCTGTCCGAAAATGAAAATCAGCCTCTGTAAGTGGTTAGTTTGACCAGGAATATTACCGAATTGATTGATGATGTCTTCTTAAGAATTATAGCCTTGTATATTAGCTTTCAAATGGCTTTGGAATTACCTGAATAGGAGTTGTGTGTGCTGAAATATGAGTGAATAAAGCAGGACTGCTAGTTGATTTCTGTAGTGAATTTCGAACTGGAAAATCTGGAGGTGTTTTGGTACATTTGACCTAGTTAGGGTGAGAACTGGACTGAGTGGTCTTCATGAAAGTTCTAGGTATTTGTCTTATCTTTTCAAGGCCTCCAAGAACGCCTTAAACGGACTTTGGTAGCCTGTGATATGGCCATTTAAATATAGTATGGTTAATTAGCCAATTAGTTGGAACTTGGTTCTGGGAATTGGGAATTTGACTAGGTTACACTAGAATTTGGACTAAGTGGTCTTCATTAAAATTGTAGCCCTCTGTCTTAGCTTCGAAACGGTATAAATTACATCCCAATCTGATAAGCGTAGCTTCGGATGTGTCCGTTACGGAAAACCCGTCAAATCTGTCTTTTGTTAAACTTCATTTCCGCACATGTTGTTAGCTTGATTTTTGTACTTATATGACTTTGAGCCTATGGAATAGCTATTGAAATGAGATGATATTGTGTGTGACTTTGGGATTGATTGAGGAAAACAATGAAGTCATAAATGGCTGGAAAAATAGGTAAATACAAAGGGCGTGCTGCCCAAATTTTCGCTCGAGGGCTAAGTTTCTATTTGAATTTGTATATTTTCGTTTGGCAAATACTATGACCGTTTTCCATCTTAAAACATGATCCTTCTTTAATTGGAAACTCCAAATATTTACTTACTCTTACCCAAATAAAAAGGAGTGGTTTAGGGTTTTCTTGGGTATTTTGTCCTCCCTTTTAAATGAATTTCATTAAGACATTTAGTCTATAATATTTACTTGAATACGAGATGATTTTGAACCACATAAACGATCCTGAAAACAGTATTTCTTAGCCTATCTAGTTGGATTTCGACTTGTCTTTGGTTCAAGTGTTTCCATTGGAAAATTTTATAACCCTTTTTAGTTGAGTTTTACATTTCGACTATGAAACCCTAGTTATTTTTGTCCACGGGTCCAAATGTTATCGTTTCACTTTAAAGTCTTTTATATGTTCTACTCATCAATTGTCGAGTTCTTTGATTTCACCTAATTGTTTGTGTTAGATGAGCTGTAATATTCTTTTTTGTTTAATCTTAGGTTTTCTTGGTGACTAAAGATAATATCCGGAAGGATATTTTGCACGTTGTTTTGTGTATATAGGTAAGTGTTCCTTGTTTGATATATTTCCTTGACTTATTGTGACAGCCCCACCTTCCCCTAAGGCGAACCAAAGGGGTTAGCGGACTGCCTGCCCAGCTCTCGCCAGGACTAACGGTACAGTTTACGTCAATCTATAACGTTCCGGAACTTACCATTGCGCGCAAACAAGTCAAAATCACAAAATAAAAAAAAATGAAAATCGAAGCCGAAATTTATCCAAACCACGGCCCAGCATATATATACATTGGAAATCAACGTTTACAAGCCAAATGGCAAACCAAGATATTCGTCTAGTTCATACAGGTACCAAAAGCCATTTACACACCATACATTGGTGGAAACAAAACACTTAGGGTTTTTTTTACCCTCAAGGAGCTATTCAAAAATACATGTACAAGAGCTCAACTTGTCATCCAACTATCACAATCTTTTCCAAAAGTTTCATTTTCCTGTAAGGAAAACAAATGACACGGAATGAGCTAAAGCCCAGTGAGCAACTATCACAATAGCAGTTAAGATCACAGAAGCATAACCATTCAATTCAAGTATGCAATTCCGAAGTAAAGCAAATCAGTGAAAGGATACGGTCGGCTCTCAAGAGCCCATTTCCTCGCTTATATTCTTGACCCAACCTCATTGACCCTCCGTCAATGTTAAAAGAATAACCAACCGTAGACAACTCTTTACTTCCATTCCTTCCACCCAACATACCCCAACCGGGCCCGCACTCCATTCAGTCATTTTGGTAATACTCGAGTATACCGGAACCAAGAGTCTCATTACTACAAGGTTCCTCAGTACAGTCCCCGTGGCATGACAATTTTCACGACCAAGCCCTCGCCGGCTCGATCCAATTGACTACCAAACGGGGTTGAGCTCAGTAATACAGTAAGGCTGTTGGACATTCGTCCAAACGACACCAAAGCAGTTTCCATACATGGAATTCAGTATCTCATATAACAAATGCAGTATTTCAGTAAAACGGTAAATAGCTATAAAGGAAATTACAAGGGGTGAGGGCGGTCAAGTACACCCCCACCTCAATCATTTCCAATAACCAAATAAGCCTTCAAGGCAACAATTCACATAGCACGAAGTCATATTGTAACAAATAAGTGAGTAGTATACTCACCAACCAAGTAAATGGTGTTTCATGCACCACGATCACCAAGACGTCGTGAGCTACCGTCACGCCCTAGAACATGCAACACATATAATAAGACTCCATACCGAGCCATAAACAACACCAATTCACAACCCCAATAGGGTTTTATAAACATATACAAGCATGATAGCAAACCAGAAATTAAGAGAGGGCTTTAACTTAAGCCTTGAAAATAAAACCGGATTTGACCTCATAATACGGTAATGGCACAACTCTCACTACAATTATCGGATGGGGGTGTAATACCCACCATTTCGAAGCCAAGAAACAGAGCTACAACAATGTAGAAGGTCACTCAATCCAGTTCCTAACACAACTAGGTCAAATATGCAAAATACTATACCAGAATTCCCAAAACAGGTTTGCAAATCACACAAAACTGTAATTACTATAACTCAGTCTATACAAGTCCAAATGCCGAAATTCCAAAGGCATATGTTAGATAAGACATCCAGCTACATTTCATCAGAAGACACCAACTTCAAAATCCAAACCAATTCCAGTCAAAATAGCCAAATACCAACGCCATTTTCGCATTCTGACCAAAGCAGAACAGCTACAGTAATTCCGACATAACTCACTCTACACTAATTCAAATGACCTGAAATTTTGCAGACACCTCAAACACATCAATACCTACAACTTTCATGTTTTGAGCAAAGTCCAAGTCGGTCTCTAACCCTATGATCTAAAACCGGACAGAATTAGGGGATTATGAACCCTAACTTTTCACAATTCACTTCAAATCCAAAATTGGTTGCATTTATCCACAATTCACACCTACTAGAGTCATTATAGTCCATTGCCAATCATCAAAGATGGCTACAACATCCATTTCATATTAAACCAGAAAATTCATCATAAAATTAAAAACTTCACCAAATCAAGCCAAACCAAGAAATAAATCAAATAATCCACCACTTTAGCCACTTCTAAGCCAAACATAAGCATCATTAGATGCAGTAGGGTGTTCAAGCATCACTTACCAAGAAATCAGAAGAGATAGGGATTGTGGACACCTTAGCTCTTCAAATCAACTTCACTAATACACTTATTAGCACTAGAAGAAAGGTTTTTATGGAGTGAAATCTAGTCTAAGCTCTTGTTTGTGGAAGATTGAGTGAGATGGAAGCTTGAGAGTTGAAGAAATTCCTTCCTTCTTGAGCTAGGGAGATCCGGCCACCATGGAGAAGAAAATGGTGAATTTTGTGCATTTTTTGATATTTAATACTTTGGTCAAGAAAGTGAATAGTAAACCATAAAGTCCAACCAATCATATTGTGACACTTGTCACACTCATTAATGCATTCTTATCTTTCTTTTTCCCTTTCACATCAATCACTTCACACATTCTACTTATCTCTTAACACCCGATAAATTTTACACAGTATCCGAAACTTAACCTTATTGGCCGAATTTTTCCGAACTTTTCGCACTAGTGGGTCCCACGTCCAATATATATTCTTAATTTTCTAAAAATTCTCCAATACTAGAAAAATCATCTAAAAACTATAATTACTCATAAAATCTACCAGAAAAATATTTCTAAGCCATAAAATGCAAAAATTATGCAATTAAGGGGTAATAAACTCTAGGAAAAATATTAGGGTTTTACGGGTTCTCACACTTATTGGCTTGTTATTATTGATTGATAATGTGTTAAGTGCTTTCAATGATTGTTAAAACGAGTTTTCTAGGCGAGTGTGTACTTTATCGCACTCGACCTAAATAAATGTGAAATTTTCAATGATTAAATGCTAGTTGCGCATGAATGTAAGCCGTTTGACTGAACTGGGCCCTGCCCTTCATTACCGATCGACTCGAGCCAGAAGCGGACTCGGTCGGGCGATATGGTGACCCTGGGTGTGAACGTTGGCATACTCGAGTATTACCTTGTAGGTTGGTGGAGCCTGGCCAACGTCCAGGAGGGGGTGAATGAAATGAAACGAACGAACAAACGAGGGTTTTACTTACAAAAATGCATTTTTAAACAATTGGATGAATAAGGGGAAATGTCAGGAGAACGAATGAACGAACGAAAGCATGGCTCCCTATGAGCCCATATCCTTTTAATGAATGTGTTATTATCGCTTTCCATTGTAAATGTTTCTTGAAATATTGATACTCTATGTTTAGTGTATTGGATTGATTGTTTGGTTATGTGTTCGGAACCTCACTGAGCTTTTAGCTCATTCCTTTAGTTTTGTTTTCCTTAACAGGGAAGGCGAGCCAGGACGGGAGTTTTGGATAGACTAGCCTAGACTAGTTTCTTGGTTTTCTTTTGTAATGGTTCTCGCCCTAGTGCTTGGCATGGGTTGGATGTATGAAGAATTGAGAACCTTTGTAAATTAGATGTTTGTACTCTAATGTACATAAGTTTTGCATTAAGTTTTCGATTGTCGTTATATTTATTCCTGTGTTTTATTTCGATTTTAATTGAGGACTGAAGTGAACGACTGAGTCCCGGCGAGAGTTGGGCAGGCGGTCCGCCGAACCCTCTGGTTCGCCTTAGGGGGAGGTAGGGCTATCACAAAAAGTATTAGCACAGGTTTATGCTGTAGATCAGCAACAAGTTCCGGGGTCCTCTGAGGCAACGGAAGGTAAAAATTTCGAGGATTGTTTAACTTGATTAATGCCAGTTGGAATTTCGAGGACGAAATTTTTTGAAGGAGGAGAGATTGTGATACCCCGAAAATTAGGAGGTTGTTTGTAAAGGCAAATACTAAAGTGTATTTCTTTGGATTTGATTTAAAACCTTATTTTGTTTTAAAAGACTAGATACCCTAAAATTTTAATCAAAAACCCTAATTTACTTGTGACCAACCGGTTTTCTTAAATCCCTCATATTTTAATTGAAACCACAATTTTAATCACTGGAATTGTAAAATTCCTCACATTTTTTTTCTTAAAAATGCTTTTTATTTGGAAATTATTCATTTACTATGGCCCTACTACCCAATCATTCCTCAATAGGTGCAAATGAACCTAGGAAGTAGGGTTTCACTTTTCGTTTCCAAGTTAAGAGCGAATTAGGGTTTTACATTTTTCCGTAGTATGATTATTCGGTACGGAGTGAGGATCAAATTTGATAGGTAAAAGTGACTTTTGGATGAGGAAATATTATATGACTAGAAGTGATAATAATAAGTTAGTGATTATAAGCTAAAAACCCTAGTATACGCGATTTAAGAGAAATCGCGTCAAACCGACGGGTATCGATCACTACCGATTGAACCCACCACTTGACCACCACTTCCTTACCACCACATACCTTTGATATTTTTGCAAAAATATCCCCCCTCATACTCATCCATATGGCCAAAATTTGTGGCCAAAAATGCAAGGGAAAGACAGAAAAATTTGCATGGCTTTGGTGGTGACAACACCACCCTATGGCTCTTTGATTAATTTTTTTTCCTTGTTCTTTTATCCTTCATTTCAGCTTATTTTCCTTCATTTCTTTCAGTTTTGGTCGAGCAAGGGAGAGAGAGAGAGAGCAAGAAAGAAAAACCTTCAATCCATCTTGATTTGCACCATTTGAGTGAAAGAAACAAGATTCTAAACCGATTAACTTGTGAGTTGTGAACTTGGGAAGCTAAGGGAACCAAAAATTTCAAGAGGAGGTGAAGTATTACTCTTGAAAGCCCTTTTGTTGAGGTATAAGGTCTGACCCATGGCTTTGGTTCTTTTATTTTTCTTTAAGATGTTATATAACTCATGTTTTGGTTAGATTAGTAGTTATACAAGTTGTTGTGATGATTTTGGGGTGATGTATGTAAGCTAGAGTTTGATTGATTTCCTTCTTATACTTGTTGTAGGAATCGTATATGATGTATATAGGCTTGTATAAGAGGTTGTGGTAATGATTGAATCAAGAAAATGAAGAGATTGCCCTTGAAATCCCAAAATTTCCAGATTTCTGGAATTGTATGCTTCAGTTCTGTCCGGTTTCAGTGCCCTATGTTAGAGGCTGAATTAGGCTTAGCATAAAACATTAAAGTTGTATAGAATGATGTTTTATAGTTTCCAACAAAATTTCAGCTCAATCGGAGCAACGTAGCCTGTAAAAAGACCAAAATACCCTCACTGCCCTAGAATGCATCCAGTGATCCATTTTAGACAGTTCATCCAATTGACCATGTCTATTCACTATGATCCGTGATGATTTATCCATTTTCTAAAACATGAAAGTATTAGTACTCTGTCTTAGCTTTTTAACGCCTCCAAGAACGCCTTAAATGGACTTTGGTAGCTTGAGATATGGCCATTTAAATGTAGTACGGTTAATTAGCCGACTAGTTGGAATTTGGTTCTGTGAACTGGGAATTTGACTAGGTTACACTGGAAATTTGACTAAGTGATCTTCATGAGAATTGTAGGACTTTGTGTTAGCTTCAAAACATATAAGTTTCATCCCAATTCGATAAGCGTAGCTTCGGTTGTGACCGTTACATAAAAACACGTCAAATCTGTCTTTTGTTAAATCTCATTTCCGCATATGTTGTTAACTTGATTTTGTACTCATATGACTTTGAGCCTATTGAATGACTATTGTGATGAATTTATATTGTGTATAACTTTGGGATTGGCTGAGGAAAATAATGAAGCCATAAATGGCTGGAAATAGGAAAATACAAAGGGCATGCTGCCCAAATTTATGCTCAAGGACTAGAAAACTATACTTGCGACTTCAGTAAAGTTGGTAAATGAATATCACTTGAACCATCTAGGATATTTGCATCTTCTTTTACTGAGGTATATAAGTAAGGACTTGGCCGAACTTATACCCTTGAGAAATAAACTAATGACTGCTCGGAATATGTTTTCTTTGTCACTTCGACTTAAATGGAGATTTCAAAGTTTTACGAGCAAGCATAAGTTTTACAAATATTTTACTTGTAGCTTTTGGTTTAAATGTACTCTTTTCACTTCCAAAACTATACTTATACTTTGTACTAGTAGTTATTCAGATTTTCTTTGGTTCACTTAAACTTTGGCGGGGTTTAACTGTAATATTTTCTCTTGGCTATTATTAAGGTTTCTTGGCGATTGAGAGTGTTATCCGGGAGGATACTTTGGACATTATTTTGCTTAAATAGGTGAATGTTCAATATACGTTTTGTTTCTATGACTATGTGGATTGTTGTGACTATGTGATTATTTGTGAATATTTGATTGAATGTTAATTGTTTTCTATGATTTCTAAAATGAACTTTTGCTAGGTGAGTGTGTACTTTATCGCACTCGATCAAAATAAATATGAAATTTTTGGTGATTAAATGTTGAAATACTAGTTGCGCATGATTGTAATCCTTTTGGCTGAACTAGGCCCTTGCCCTTGTTACTGATGGACTCGAGTCAGAAGCGGACTCGGTCGGGCGATTTGGTGACCTGGGTGAACGTTTGGTATACTCGAGTATTACCTTGTTGTTGGGTGGAGTCTGGCCAACGTCTGTATGGGGATGAAAAGCCTGGCCAACGTCCAGGAGGAGGTGAATGAGAATGAACAAACGAACGTCAAAAACGAGGGGTTTTACTAACAAAAATGCATTTTTTTAAATAATTGGAGGAATAAGGGAATGAATGGGGAACGAATGAACAAATTGCTCCTTGTGAGCCTGTATCCTTTTAATTAATGTATTATCATTGCTTTATATTGGACATGTTTTCTGGATTATTTGTTATTACATGATTAATGTCCTTGTTTAATTACTTGTTTCTGTGTATAGAATCTCGCTGAGCTTTTAACTCATTCCTTTAGTTTTGTTTTCCTTAGCAGGGAAAGGCGAGCAAGGATGAGAGCCCGTATAGACTAGCTTGGTCTAGCTCTTGGTTTTTTCTTTGTAATAGTTCTCGCCCTAGTGCTTGGCACGGGCTGGTTGTATAGTGAATTCAGAACCTTTGAATATTCGACGGTTGTATTTCCTTTTGAGATAGCAAGGTATATAAATTTCGCTTAAGTTTTGGATTGTTGTTATGTTATTCCTATGGTTGTATTCCGGATTTGATTGAAGTGAACGACTAAGTCCCGGCGAGAGCTGGGCAGGCGGTCCGCCGAACCCTTTGGTTCGCCTTAGGGGGAGGTGGGGCTGTCACAATACCGAAACGGTGGCCTAGGGTTCCAACCTACCCGACCAAGCCCAGTCCTGGCTCGAGTAGGTCAGTAACCAAGGGCAAGGCCCAAGTTCAGCTTAGAGCTTACAACATCCACAAGTAATCAAATAACTTGGCTAACGGTAAAAATTTATTCTTTTGGTAGGTCGAGTGAGATAAAGTACACACTCGCCTTAAAATGGTGGACAATTTCATATGAGTAATTACTGGCAACAATTAACACATAAACATATTGTAGACACCAAATTTTGAAATAATTTGTATGCTTCGTTTTAGTGATAATTTTTAACTGTTGATTTTTGTTTTAGATGGTTTGCATTTTAGTTCATTATCGTTTGTTCAATCCTTTTAAGTGTTATTTTATTTTAGTTTTTATTCACTTTTTAGTTTTTAGTTTTTAGTTTTTTAGTTTTTATTTTTATAGAATTTCTCGAAAAGGAAAAAAAAGAGAAGAAAAACATTCAAAAGTATGCTTTAGTTGATTTTTATTCAAATTCAACGCTTTCTTGAAAAAAAAAGAAAAGAAAAAAAAAGGAAAAAATGATGAAAAATGAAAAGTGATGAAAGAAAAAGAGAAAAATGAAAAATTGCAATTTTGCTAATTCCAGAAAATGACGGAAAAGAGGAAAATAATGAAAAAATGAAAAGAAAAATGAAAAAATTGCCATTTTGCTGTTTATTATTTCTAGTTTATTTATTTTTATCTGATATTAATTAAATTGTTGGTTTTTACTTAATTTTATTATCATTTTGCTAAATTACTTTTTTTCAAAAAAAAAGGGAAAAAGAAGAAAATTAGCATTTCATTTTATCTTAATTAGAATTTCTTCATTTATTTTTTATTATTAAGTAATTAGTTATCTATATTAATTAGTTATTATATATAAAAAAAAGAGCAAACCGCGGCATGCAACTGCATTTTTTTTGCAGCTTGCAAGGACAGCCACGGAGGTCCCTTTGGAGGGCTGGATGTGAAGGCAAGGGAGGCCTTTCATCCTCACCATCGGAGTGAGGGTTTAGGAACTTGGAGTTCCGTATAAAAGGCAAGAAGAAAACAGCATCCGCAAGGAGGTTTTTGGGAGTTGATGGCTAAGGAAAAACTGAGAAGCGAGAAAGCGGGAGAAAACCAGAAAAAGCTACAGAGAGATTGAAAGAAACTTCAAAGAGAGCCGAGTGAGAAAAAAGCTACGGGAAGATTTTTTTTGACGGAAAAAGATCTGAGAAAGGAAAAGAGAGAAGATAGCAATAGAGTAGAGAGTCTTTGAGAAAAAGGTTGCGGCTGGAAATCTCGAGAGGGGGAGGTCTGATAGAAAAGGAGAGAAACTTCAGGAAGAAAGGAGAGAAAAGGCTAGGAAAAGCTGTGAGCTTGATAGAGGAAAAGAAAGGAAGATTGCTGGGGAAGGTTGCAGACTGCTGAAGAAAGGCAAAACAAGAAGGGTTTCAACTGTGAGAACGAAAAGGGATTTGGGATCGGAAGAAGGCAATCGTGTCATCATCGCTTTTTCCGTTGAGTTTTGGCCGAATAATCCGAGCCTTTTTCTCCATTTCAGGTATCAAATTCTTCTCTTAAAGTTCAAAGTTTTTTTCTTTAGTTATTTGTTTGCATTTCTGTGTCATTGCTGGTTTTGGCTGGGCTTCAATATGGCTAATGGTTCTTGTTTGGGTATTGTTAAAATCTGGAGTTTGGGTGAGGAGTTGATATCTTGCATATTGGTGTTTTGGCTGAGAGAAAATTGCCTAAAGTTTCCAACTTTGGTTGGTGGTTTGTCTTAGGCTGAGTTTTGGGATGCAAGTCTAGATTTTTCTTGTAAGCTAGTGTCATAGATTCTTATTTGAGTATTGCTTCTGTCCATGTGAGGAATAAGAACAAAACAAAACAAAAAAAAACACGCACGGGCAGTTGTTTTGTTTGAGGTTTTGATTTACCAGCCATTTTGGAATACCATGTCATCGTTTCCTTTTCTTTTGTTGCATTGAAGTTTTGACATACTTGAAAGGTTCATCCTTGCTGGGTATTTTGCTGCTATGAGTTATCTACGTGCGCAGCCCTTTTTCCCTCTTCCTTAGAGTACAGCAAGTTTCAACTTCTCTTTTGCTGCATTCCATGCCCTGCTTTTTCATTCAGTTTATGGAGGTTAGATGATCATGCTTAGGCATGTTAAATGATAATAAGTTGAAGCTGCAAATCTGCAGCAGAATGAAGAAAGATAGCTCTCGCATTCACTTTGCTGTTTTCTTACCTGCACTTGTTCATCATAAGTTTCGTCCATCTGTTTTGCTAGCTGGGTTTGCATGTTTGGGGTGTTGGAGTACGGGTTGAAAAGGAATTGGACAAGGGGTGTTGGGTGTGTATGTTTAGGGGCTGAAATGTTTGGATCATGTTCGAACACTAAAAAATTTCTTGCTGCATTCCGTTTCTGCTGCATTCTGTTGCTGCATTCTGTTTTTCTTCACCTCTGGCAGCTATCATTCCAGATTTTCTGCTTTGATTTTTTTTTTGCAAGAGAGGTGGAATGGTTGGGTTGATTGATAATTGGAGAGTTTGTATCTTGTGGTTGATGTTCATTGGTAATGTTTAGGTTGGTGTTGAAACACAATGGGTTGCAGAGAAATGGAAATCAGAAATGAGAAAATTGTTTCTGCGTAACATGCATGAAAATATTTTCTGAATTTTGCCTTTTAATCCCCCAAGTCTCCTTTTGTTGCACTGTGGCCCAATTATGTTTTAATTTCTTGCAATTGAGTCCTAAAGTATTTGCAATCTGAACTATTACTTGCCCTTTTCTTTGCCCCTGGACCCTTGAAGTTCCTAAAAGTGTTTGATTAGGCTTGAGTGCTTGGTTAGCGTTCGCAATTGAGTCCTTGGTAGCCTCAACTTTGCAATTCGATTGCTCGTTTGCTTTCATTTGTTTAGGTGGTACTTAATGCATGAATTTGTGAACTTTATGATCAAGCGAGCTTGTGTTTGCTTATTTTCTTTAATTTTTCCAAATAAAGTGGTATCTTGACCTTTTTATTGTTTTGAAGCCATTTTTCTTCATTTGGACAAACGGGGGAGGTATAACTTCTTTTATCCCTTTTTGGTATCTCCTATGTGATCCAACGTGCTAAGTGAGAATTGCATGTCTACTTTGCTTTCCTTGCCTTTCTTTAATTCCTTTCATTTTTGTTAAGTTATTCTTTTATGGGGTATGTGTACACCTCTTGGCTTGTAATAGATAGGGCTTGGAGAGCATTTGATGAAGACCTACTGAAGACGTGTGCATAGCTAGCAAATGTAATAGGTTCATTAGTTTGGTTGCGTGCCTATGTGTTATGTGTTACTTGCTTTATTAGGTTATTGCATCTAGTCGAGCATGCTAAGTGTTATGTGCTATGTGTTTATGAGTGTTTGGCATGTCTACTTGCTTTCTATAGTCGTAGATGAATGTGATGGATGAATGTACGTCACCACACTAGTCCAATGCTAGTTGTGGCTCATTCATCCGTTAAGAATTCATAGAATGGGCTAGTCCAATGCTAGACCCAATAGGCCATCTCCTATCGTGAGTCCATACTTGCATGTTTCATTACATTTCATGCATTTTTCTTAGTTTTTATCATTTGGCATGCTCCTCGAACCCTTTTCCCTTCATTTTAGGTTTTTGCATCTCATGCTAGTTATAGGGTACATTTGCTTGTGAGTCCCCTTTCGATAAGGGAAACGAGCGAGTTTGGCTACAAAATAGCCTTAGCACGCTAGTTCTTCCTTCTAATTCAAGGGAAAATTAAAGTCACAAAGTTAAGAGTCCCCGTTCCCGTTTTGATGCATTCCTCTAGGGTTCATGCATTTTATTCATTCACTATCACATACACTTCTACTTTATATTCTAACCCTTTTCCACATTCTCACTTCACACTACTTTAATTTTGCACGTTTTCACTCAACTACTTACACTTTATAATATCACTCGCACACATGCACTTTATGTTATCTCACATACATTTTCACATTATTACTTTACTCACCTTATCTTGTATATCCATTGTAGACACCAAATTTTAGTATAATTTCATTTGCCATTTGTCGTGCTTGTTTTGTTCACTTTTTAGTTTTTAGTTTTTTCATGTTATTATTTTATTTTTTAAGTTTTAGCATAGAATTTTTCAAAAAGAAAAAGGAAAAACATTCAAAAATATGCTTTAGTCATTTTTTTATTTTTAATTCAATGTTTTCTTGAAAAAAAAAGAGAAAAAAAAAAGAGAAAGAAAAGAAAAAAAAAGCAAAAAGCAGAAAAAATGGAAAAGAAAAAAAAGAAAAAAGAAAAATGTAGAAAAAATTGAAAATGGCCACTTTGTTTAGTTGTTTTAGTTTTTTTTAAAATTGTGTTCATTACTATTATTATTACCTGGTTTTGGTCAATTCTGTTATTTTGTTATTATTATTATTTATATTTTATTAATTTTTGTATTAATAGCTTAAAAAAAAAAAAAAAAGAGCAAACCGCGGCGCGCAAGCTGCATATTCTTGCAGCTTGCAAAGGACAATCACAGAGGCTCATCGGAGGGCTGGATGTGAAGGCAAGGGCAGGCCTTTCATCCTCACCATTGGGGTGAGGGTTTAGGAACTTGGAGTTCCGTATAAAAGGCAAGAAAACAGCAGCCGCAAAAGGTTTTTTCTGGGGGGGAGAGAGCATACGGCTAAAGGAAAAGAGGAGAGTGATTGTCGACGGAAAAAGAAAAGGAAGAAGGAAAGGGTTTGAGCCGAGAAATGAAGCAAGGGAAAGCAAAAGAAGGGCTTCATCTGAGGAGTTGACGGCTGGAGAAGGAGGAAAAATCTGAACGAAAGTCCGATAGAGAAAAGAGAGGGAGGAGTGACGGCTAGGGTTCGGGGACAAAACAAAAGAAAAACAGCGAAGCAAAAAGAAACGGAGTGAAAGAGCGGGAGGCCAGAGGGAGAGCTAGTGGTGAGGGCTGATGAACAAAATAGAGAAAGGGAGGTTTCGGCAGTAGAGAAAGCAGGAGCAAAAGCCTTCCGAACTCGAATCTCGCCCCCTCGCCATCGTTGTCAACCTCCTCCTCCGCCGCAACAGCTGCATCGACTGCTAAGAGGAAGCTACCACCTGAAGCAACAAACTGGAGCAAAGGGCTGATAGAGGGCAAAGACAGTCACTGGAACGGCTAACCTTCACACCACCAGCAGTCTCAGATCTTCATTGAGAGAAGGCACGAACACTGTAAGTTATTCTCCCCCTTTTAATTCCAGTATTGCTTCAAACGCAAATTTTGGAAATTTGCAAAGTCGGTGTTTCGTGAGTTTTGCTTATGAAAAGCTTACTGGGTTGTTGTCTACTTGTCCGCCCTTTCTGTTTCATGTTCACCCAGAATTTGTTTCTTCGTTCGTGCGTAAAAGGCCAGGTCTTGTAATTATACGTGGGTATGATATGTGTTTCGGAATTTTTTCTCGTGATTGAAACTGTAGGAACTCAAAAAGCTGTCACCTTTTGTGCTTCCTTTCCCTTTGTGAAACTGAATGTATGATTCGTGGGTTGCAAATTTCTGTTTTTTAGTAGCTTGTCTGTGTAACGTGAACCCCCGCTACAACAAGCTCGGTTTTTTTTTATTTGTCGCAGCAAGATTGTCTGACACTTCATTCGTTGTCTGCCATTTTTGCTCTGGGGTTTGTATGCCCATAGTAGTACATGTAAGTTACAGGTTTTTGTTGGGGATTAAGGACGGATGCAACATATTTGCATGTTTGGGGGCTGAAACACTTGAATTAAGATCAAATGCTTGCTGAAAATGATCATTTCAGGTTGCTGAACCACCTTTGCACACATATTTTTCCAGAATTTTTGCATGGCTTCAGTCTGGTTTTTGCTCGTCTGGATTGGGGTGGTTGTATAGTTATTTGCGTAGTTTAAAGCTGTGATGTTGGGGTTGAAGGGTATCTAATCAAAGTCGTGTGTTCGAATTGGAAACTTGAGTTAGGAAACAAAAATGCAGCAGGCTTCACTTTTGGCTGCTGAAATTTTCGAGTGTTTGAATTACTTAGTTTGCTGGTTATTTGAAATATTTTGAGAGGTGTTTAACGTGGTTTTTAGTGAAGTTGATTTGAAGTTTTAAATGAACTTGGTTTTGCCGAAAGTTTACATGCAAGGATAGAAAGTCATGGCTGGAAATTGCAGAAGCCAAATCCGCAAGTCTGTTTGAAAGGTTCAAGCAGTTTGCATGTTTTTCCATGCTCATGGTTCATTGTATTATGGCATTTATGTGTGTTTTGAAGTAATGATTTTGTTAGGTGAAAGGTTTGGTTAAAGATGAGGTGCTGAAGTCCAAAGTTTGTGTTTGAAAATGCAGCAAATTAGTACCGAAGCCTAAGCTGCTACAATTTTTCTGTGATGTTTTCTTCTCTGTGGTTGATTTGTTGAGTTTTCCTACTTAACCTGCATGCCTAATCTTATGTTTGAATGGAAGAAAAGAAGGTTTGGTGTTGAGTTTGCATTCTTTGAATCACAGGAAACGTAAACTAGCTTGAATGTTGGCCAAGTAAAATAGATTTCCCTAAAAATTCTGAATGGTGGGTGAGTTGTCTTGAACCAATCTGAGTCATGAGTTTGTTTCTCATTCCATTTCTCTTTGTCTTTTGTATGCATAAAAGGTGTTTTTAAGAATGAGTTTGCAACCTTTAGTGAGTGCTAGGAAACTGGATTTTCTTCTTAGTTAAAATCTTTTCTCTTGCCGCATAAGGCTGCTGAAGTTCCAAAGTCTTGGCTGGCTCTCTTTTGCTGCAGAAATGTTTCCTAAGCTTTGCATGAAGTCGCCTGAACTGTTCAGATTTTGCATGTCTGTTGGCTAACCTTTGGTGTTAAATTTATAAGTTTCATGATGCAAAATGAGAGGAATGTGTGGTAGTTTTGTTTGGATTTAATTGAGTTTGAAAGCTGTTAATGCCAAATTGCGGGAAGCTTTCATCAGAATTCTTGTTGCAGGCAATGTTTACGTAACTTTGCATGGTTTTGCATGAAACTATTTTTGAAAATTGTCCTTTAACCCCTCAAGTTTCCCCTTATGCCAATATGACCCAAAAAATTAAGAAAATTAATCAATTTGGTCCCTGTAATTTTGCAACAATGCTACAAAGGCCAATTACATTCCAATCTCTTACAATTAAGTCCTAAGGTGATTGCAATTTGAACCGTTATTTGGCCATTTATTATTTTTGGGACCTTTGAAGTTAGTAAATGTTTCGATTGGACTCGAATGTTTGATTAATGCTTGCAATTAGGTCCTTTGTGGTTTTCCTTACTTTTCTTGGAAATTTATGCATTGTTTGATTTCATTAAAGTGGCCGTTAGAAGGGACTTGGTGATTTTGTTTATATTTTACCGTTAAATTGGTGCATTAATCCTTTGCTTTGAATGGTTTTAGCCCGAGTTATCCCGTTACTTGGTGGCTATAGCCCAATTTAAGTCTTGTCCACTTTATTAGCACCACAAGGGGAAGAGGTATAATCTCTTTTATCCTCTTGCATCTCCTACGTGATCCAACATGCTACGTGAGAAATACATGTCTACTTTGCTTTCCTAGCCTTTCTTTAATTTCTTTTATTTATGCCATTTACTTTTGCTTTTTATTTAAGTTATTCTTTATGGGGTATGTGTACACCTCTTGGCTTGTAATAGTTAGAGATTTAATTATTTTATTCCTTTTCCCCCTTTTAGATTGTAGTAGGATCTCCCTAATGTAATAGATAGGGCTTGGAGGAGCATTCAATGAAGACCTATCGAAGTCATGTGCCTAGCTAGCAAATGTAATAGTTAGGGCTTTAATTGTCTTATGTGTCTTGCATGCTTAGTTGCTACGTGTTAATTTGCTTTGTTAGGGCCTTGCATCTAGTCGAGCATGCTAAATGTTATGTGCTATGTGTTTATGAGTGTTTGGCATGTCTACTCGCTTTCCATAGCCATGAATGAATGTGATGGATGAATGTACGTTTTCGCTAGTCCAACGCTAGTCGGAATTCATAGAATGGGCTAGTCCAACGCTAGACCCTTAGGGATTGCCCCTCGTTAGTACATGTTTGCATGTTCATTACATGTCATGCATTCTTTTTAGTTTTATCATTTTGCATGCCCCTCGAACCCCTTTTCCCTCCATTTTAGGATTTTTGCATTTCATGCTAGTTATAGGGTTCATTTGCTTGAGAGTCCCCTTAAATATGGGATATAGATGAGTGTGGCTTTTTCTAAGCCTTAGCACACTTGTATTCCCTCTATAAAAGGGCAAATTGAGTCACGATTTAGGTCTCCCCGTACCCAATATGCATGAATTCCCTAGGCTCATGCATTTTTAAATCCACTCTACCATTTTATACCCTCATCACACTTTCAGTTTTCCTCCCATTTTGCACACGTGCACCTTTATGTTTCTTCACTTGCACACGAACACTTTTATCATCACTTGCACACATGCACTTCATATTATCCTTTCACATACCGTACCTTGCCTACACACGTGCACATTTTCACTTACATATTATTGTCTTTTATTACCTTTTTCAAACTCATGTCCTCACATTGCATACATGCATTCCATTCATTTGCATCCCACTCGCATTATTTGTGACTTCTTCAAAGGATCGTTATTGGGCTTCACAATTAATGTGATTGGCACCACTCAACCTTTGAAGAGAAATTTTCCCCAATACTCCTAGGTCTAGGGTTTGCATTCATGTAGTGCATCCAAATGTAATAAATTTTTTGGTTAAAACAAGAAAATCTTTGATTAAATCACGCAACTAGCCTTGGCTAGGTCGAAGGGGTGCCTTGGATTTTTATCCTTGCCTTCCCCTTCGTCAAATGTGACTCCCGAACCTTTTTCATTGGTTTACGTGGACTAGGAGTCGTTTAAAAGGGGTTTCTTACTACTTTTTCCTATTTTTTCTAAAAATTCATTTTTTTAGGTGACTTGGTACACCTTAACTCATTACCAAGTGGCGACTCCAATTGTTTCAAAAACCCTTTTTAAACTACATTTTGGGTCAAATCGTCGCATTTTCAAACCCCCATTTAGACCCATTTTTTTTTAAATCACAATTCATTTTCCAATCACAAAAAATACATTTTTTAAACCCATTTTATTTATTTATTCAAAAAATGGGGCGCGACATCCATTTGCACACTTCCACTTACACACTCTTGTTTTTATCACTTTTTCACTTCACACAAACTCACATTTTCACATGGCATGCATTCATTTCACTCATTTTTATGTCATTTAGGATTATGTGTGACCTCTCCAAAGGATCATTATTGAGCTTCACAATTATTGTGATTGGCATCACTCAAGCTTTGGAGAGAAATTTTACCCCCCATGTCCTCCTAGGTCTAGGTTTTGCATTCATATAGTCATATCCAACATGCGATACATACCTTGGGTAGAATAATTAGGAAAAGTGGGGCTAAGTCACGCAACTAGCTTTGGCTAGGGTAAGGGAGTGCCTTAGGCTCCGCCTTTGCCTTCTCCCTTATCAAATGTGACCCCCGATCCCATTCTTTGGTTACGAAAACCTAAAAGTTTTAAAAGGGTTTATTTATTTTTTCATTCAAAAAAAAAACAAACAAAAAATTATTTTTGGGTGACTTGGTACACCCTAACTCTATACCAAGTGGCGACTCCATTTTTCATACAAAAAAAACCCTTTTGAACTTTACTTGACCAAAACCGTCGCATTTTACAATCCCACGGTCTTTTCTTTCACTTCTACACACGTTCACACACACCACACACACTACTTGCACACTCATATCAAAAAGTGGAGCGCGACACATATAAGCAATATTTGATAATTCTATGTGAACATGTATTTACAGTAATCAAGTAGATAGGAAAACGGTAAGTAATTACGGTTAATGATTGACGGTTAACTGTAGTAATCACGGTTAATTGGTAGACATTAGTCATTTTAATAGGCCACCTTTGGCCGTTTTTCACTTTTACCATTTAAGAGTCGAAGAGGTTCACTCCAACCGACTTATGCAGTCATAGCATAATTAATCATTTAAACACTTCACATAAATATACAATTCAAGTATTTCATGTCACGTAATTGAAGTATATGCACTTCAAGTATTTCATGTAGAGTAATTCAAGTAGTCACGTAAACATGCTCTTCAAGTATTTCATGTCGAATAATTCAAGTAGTCATGTAAATATGCTCTTCAAGCAATTCATGTCGAGTAATTCAAGTATACCCTACTTAAATATGCATGAGTGTGGTAAATACTTAATATGTAGCACTTAACACTTGACGATCATGGAATAAGCATGTCATAGACTTATTCAAATTATGTACTCCTATATGGAACACTCATCTAGTCAAAATAAGTGAGTAAGCGCCCAAACAAGTGTTTAGGTGTCCACTCCGAGTCCTTCTTGAAGGTCCCCTTGAGCACCTGAGTAAACAATAGTTGTCTATTACACACTATCGCTTAAAATTCCCTACTTATCGAGAAGGTTGAACTAGTGTTCATTCTAAGGAGAATTCATGAATTGAGCCTTAATTATTTATAATCGAGGCTCGGAAGTGGTTTCAAAAACACAAGAGAAATCTGATTTCCGCCTTTGAAATCAAGTGTAAAACTGTCTAACAATATCAGAGGAAAATGGACAGTTTGAAACCCTCAATTTCCTTTAAGTTCTGAAATTTCAGATTCGGCAAGCAAATTTTGAAAAATCAGATCTCACTATCTATGAGTCCAAAATTGGAAAACTTGGTACCGTTGGAAACTACTTCCAAAGTACTAAAAGTTTCTAGAAGACACATTTCCATGATTCCAAACAGAAGGTATTCAAAAGTTGGCTCAAAGTTACTGCTGTAGAATACTAAGACAATTTCAAGCTTGGTTTTTGGGCAACTTTGGAAATTCGGTAAAATTCACACAATGTGAAATAGCCTCTCAAATTTGAAAATCAATTAGACTTGCAATTGAAGTTTAAAACAAAACAAACGGAACAAGAATTGGAGTTTTGAGCTCCAAGATATGGCGGCTCAAAGTTGCTGAAAAATGAGACCGTTGGCCTATTTTCCAGATTTAAATCACTGACTTTGGGACGTTGGTTGAACGTCGAAATGGATTCCGAATGGCACTAAATTTGGGAATATTACACTACCATATAGGAGCTATTCCTCTGCAAATTTTCACGTAAAATCTCGCATGGAAAGTCAATTAACAAAACTGTTGAAGTTTCAAGAATTTCCAAGGCAATCTGCCTAGTACCTTTGTTTTCCTTTTCTCAAACATTTGGCCACTAAACACCTCTCAAATATGGTTCATTTGTGTAGATAATGTCTAAGAAACATCCAAACTGCATTTGGTAGGTGATTTACACCAAGAATTTTGAATAACAAGTCCCAAGTCAAGATTGGCCATTTAACTAGTCAAAAGAGGATTTTTACTCACTACATCAGTTTTGAAATATGGCCACAACTCACTCAATTTAACTTGGAATTGAGCATGGTTGATGGCGTTGAAAAGTAGACTCATAAGGCTATATTTTCTCAGAAGAAACCATTTTCAAAATCTGTCCATAAACAGCTCATTCGTGAGCTTCAATTTGCAACTCGTGTGCTGCCTTCAAGGAAGCAGCGAAACAGGACAGTGGATTTCAAACGAATGGTTTGGCTCACTCAGATGGAACTAGAATGTGACTTTTATACCGTTGGAAAGCTGGGAATGTCTAGTTTCTAGTGCCATAAATGGCACTCGATTCCAACATTGGAGTAAAAAGATATAGCCGAAACAAAAACACTGCCTGGGTGAATACGGGATTCCAGATTTCTAAGATTTCGTAAATCCAACATTTGGGTGACCAAATCAAGTTATTTTTCAATGAAACTTTTTACACAACCAATATAACATGTAAACAACATAAACAAGCCATTAGAACCTCAAAATTTTGCACAAAAGTGGTCGGACAAGGCAGGGATAAAACGGTCACTTTTGCTCCAAGCACCTCCTTTGATTTTCTACCAACAATATAACATTAATCCACTAATTTAAGCACTAAACCACCATTAATTTCATCATCAATCATCAAATAAGTCCTTCTATAAAAAATGGGAGTTCATAGAGCCCACACAACAAAAATCCACCATAACAAGACTACCCACAAGCATACTTGAGCTTAGATGTGCAATAGAACTTCCATAACTTAAGATTATCAAGGTTGATCGTCCATTACCTCCCTTGATGAACTAGACAGAAATTTCGGCCCCTTAGATGCTCAGGAAAACCATGGATAGCAGCCCTCTTTCCTAGCTTGATGTGTTCTCGAAGTGATTAGTTAAGTATGGTTGAAATTTGAGGTGAATTGGAGGGAGATTTTGTGCAAAATTTGGAATGAAAATGGTGAAGTTTTTCCTCCTTCTTCCTTGCTGTTTTGGACATCCAAAATGAGAGAGAAGAGAGAGAGTATTGTGGTCTGAAATGAGGCTTCCAAAGGAAGCTTAATGACTAAGGATTGGGTGCACAAAAGTCAACCGCAAAAAGTGCGCGCACGCGTGCGTTTTGTGCTCGATTCCTCTTAAGTTTGTTGCATTAGTGCACTAAACCTCTAATGCACTTCCATTCATATAAATATTATTCACTCTTAATTGTCTCAAAATAAGGGTCTAAAGTCCCTCAATTAAATCGCGCGTGTGAAAACGCGTATTTCCAATTTAAACGCGATAACACAAAATCTCTAAGAAATTCTTATAACGATAATATTACTAACTAATATTTGAGCACTTAAATATAAAAATATCTATTTTGAAACTAATGTATAAGTCTCTAATTTTCCAAACTTATTGTATCCTCGATTCCATTATTTACTCCAATCGCATATCCACTATTTTCACTTAACGAGCCTTCGAAAATTAAATTTTGAAACGAGCCACTCTAAAAATATGAGTAAGTCAAAGATCAATGTAATTAGGTCTAAAAAGGTTAGAAAATAATAATCGGAGCAATTGGCCATATAAATAATTAAATGAGCTAGAAATAGGAATTTAAAATAAGTAAATTTGTGAGTCCTCACAATACCGAACCTTCACCAATCTATGTCGGCCTGTTGACCAATTATATGAGCAATTGAAAGCTGCTGGAAAATTTGTACAATACCTCCTAAAATCTATCCTAAAGGGTTTCCCAATGGTTATGCTCCTCAGTTGTTTTGTGCTTACCATTCGAGAGCCCCTGGACATTCAACTACCAATTGTTGGGCGCTTAAGCATAAAATCCAAGACATGATCGAGGCCGGAGACATAGTTCTGAGAAGAAGGGATGAACAAGGGTCAAGTGTTAGCAAAAATCCTCTTCCTACGCACAAGGATACTGTGGGAGCCATTACTATAGATGAAGAGGTCGAGGAACCTACACAATTCATTGTAGATGAATCTAAGATAAGAGGAGTTATCGGACAGCCAGTCATACTGGAGGAGGAAGCCTATGAAGTCAAGGAAAATACTGGTCCTTTTATTCTGGATGTGAAACCTTTCGAATGTGAGCCTTCGAAACTTGTGGTACTCGAATTGCCTAAGCAAGCTTTTATTCTCAATCCACAAGAGGTCCCATGGAATTATAGCGAGCCTACGCTATTAATTGGAGGAAAAGAAGTGTCCAAGAAGGAAGTGGACACCATTACTAGATCTGGAAGAATAGTAGGGGAACTCGCAGTTGATGAGCCCTCAAAAGGAAAAGAAAATGCCGCACCAACTGTGACTGACGAAGAGGCATTCAATTTCCTTAAAATATTGAAGAAAAGTGAGTATAAGGTGGTCGAGCAATTGGACAAAATGCTCGCTCAAATTTCCATATTGAATCTGCTCTTAACCTCAGAACTTCATAGGGAGGCTCTACTCAAGGTGTTAAATGAGGCTCAAGTGCCTAAAAATATTTGTGACAGCCCCACCTTCCCCTAAGGCGAACCAAAAGGGGTTAGCGGACTGCCTGCCCAACTCTCGCCAGGACTAACGGTTCAGTTTAGAGCGATCTAATACGTTCCGGAACATACAAACGCGCGTAAACAAGTCAAAATGTCAAATAAAAAAATGAAACCGGAGTCGGCCATGAATAGTAACCGACACGTCAAAACCCAACCAAACATCAAGCAAATATTTACATGTTGAAATTAAGCATATACAATCCAAAGTGGCATACAAAAGTTATTCAAAGTGGATACATGTACGGTTTGCCAAATCAAAAGAGAAACGGACCCAAAAGTACATTTAGGGTTTCAATCTAGGAGTTATACAAAAGATATGTCCATCTAGCTCAATTCGGCAACCAACTATCAATTGCAGTCCAAAAGTATTTATTTTCCTGTAAGGAAAACAAAAGGAATAGGGTGAGCTTACGCCCAGTGAGATAATACCACTCAAGCAGCAAAGTTCACATAAGCATAAAGCTTTTCATTCCAATTCATCAAAAGTAAGCAAAGGCACACATCAAAAGTGGTGATAAAAGGATAGGGGCGGCTCTCAAGAGCCCTTTTCCTCATTTGCATTCTTGATCGAACCTCATTGACTCTCTGTCAATGTTTCAAAGTAACCAACCGTAGACTCCACTTTACTTCCACTCCTTCCACCCAACATACCCCTGCCGGGCCCGAACTCCAAACACTTGCAATGTGGTATTACTCGAGTATACCGGAATCGAGAGTCTCTCATACTACAAGATTCCATATAACAGTCCCCAAGGTTCATTAATTGGCACGACCAAGCCCTCGCTGGCTCGATTCAATCAACTACCAATGGGGTTGAGCTCAATGGTAACAATCATGGTCGTTGGATACTTGTCCAAACGACACCAAGTCAAGTACTTTCATTTCATGTAACATTTCAATAACATGATAAACAATGATATAAGGCATAAAGGTGAGAGTGATCAAGTACACCCTCACTTAAATCAATATCGAAGGTGCAATAAACATTCAACATATCCAGTTCAAATATCAAAGCCATAGAGTAACACACAAGTGAGTAGTATGTGACGTCCCGAAAAAAAATGAGTTTGAGAACCCGGAAATTTTCTAATTTTCTAGGGTTTATTTTTTTTAACGCCCGCCTTTTCTACATTTTCTTGATTAAAAAAATTTCCCAGATAAAGTTTATAAGCAAAAATAGTTTTAAAATGATTTTTCTAGTATCGGTTAGTTTTTGAGAAATTAAGAGCTTATACTGGACGTGGGACCCGCTAGTGTGATATAATTTTGGTGACTAAGTGAATTGTGTGCTAAGTGTTATTATTTTACAAGGTGCTAGGAAATGATTAGAGGGTGGTTATATGATGTAACCATTGGAAGCCAAAGGATTAAAGAAAATACTAGAAGGGCCAAGTGTCACAAACCCATTGCAAGTTGGACCTTTGACTAAGACCATGATTTCTTCTTCTTATCTTGACCAAACCTTTTGTTTTCATCATTTCTTCTTCTTGTAAGCATGATGGACGAAATTTTGAGAGAAAAAGAGAGAAAATCCAGCATCTTGCACCTCAATTTCTTCCTCCAATCTTGAGTTCTAACCGATTAAATTGCAAATCACTCCATAAAACTTGCTAGCTAAGGAAGATTGAAGCTATTGGTGGAGTTGTTTTGGAAGAAAAATCCCTAAGCCATCACCTTTCTTGATATTTCAAGGTATCATGTCTAAACATCCTTTCTTTGATCTTGATTTTGTTAAATTAATGACTTGTGATGGCTAATGAGATGTTTTAGTGGAAGATTAGCACTTGAATGCAACAATTTCCAGATTAGGGTTTTCAATTTCCCCAATTCTGCCTGACATTGTTCATCATAGTTAGAGGCCGAATTGGCCTTACCACAAAACATGAAAGTTGTAGAGAATGAGGTTTTATAGTTGCCTGCAAAATTTCAGCTCAATCTAAGTTCAGTAGCCTGTGAAAAGAGCAAAATACCCCTGCTGCCCTGTTTCTGTCCGAAGCTGGAAATCAGCTTTTGTAATTGGTTAGTTTGACTGGGAATACTACTGATTTGGTTGTTGATGTCTTCTTACGAATTCTAGCCTTGTATCTTAGCTTTTAAATGGCTTTGGAATTACCTGATTTGGAGTTGTGTGTGCTGAGTTATGACTGAATGAATCAGGACTGCGTCAGTGAGCTTTGAACTAGAAAATCTGGGTTTGTTTTGGAAACTTTGACCTAGTTAGGGTGAGAATTGGACTGAGTGGTCTTCATGAAAGTTGTAGGGAATGATATTTTAGAGGTTCCTGCAAAATTTCAGGTCAATCGGAGTATCGTAGCTTGAGAAAAGATGGAATTACCCTTGCTATTCTGGTTTTACCCGAATGTAAGAATTGCTCCTGTAATAGGTTGTTTTGGTCCGGAATGCTTCCAAATTGGTTGTTAGGGTCTTCTGATGAAATTTATCCCTGTTTCTTAGCTTTCATCTGGTTTTGGAATTTCTAGATTTGGACTTGGAGAGCCTGAGTTATGATGTTTCCGCTAGAATGCGTTTTGGTGAATCTGTTTTTGTGATTCCGAGGTAGTTTCTTGTGTTTTTGACCTAGTTACACTCGAAACTGGGTTGAGTGACCTTCTGTAATATTGTAGCCCTATCTCTTAGTTTCGAAACGGTGGGTCTTGCACCTTCATCCGACAATCGTAGTGCCTTTGGTACCATTACCGCAAAATGGCGTCAAAACCTATTTTTCTGGTTTTGAGCTTAACTTTCATTTCCGGACTTTTTCCTAGCTTGACTTGTCTTTGTACTATTTGGAGCTTGCTGTATGACTATTGGATGAACTTGTTGTTGTGTGTGTACCTTTGGGACTGGCTGAGGAAATAATGAAGCCATGATGGCTGGAAAAGTTAGCAAATTCAGGGGAAGTGCTGTCCGAACTTTGAAGGGACTTGTTTGCATTGAGTTTGTGATTTAAGACTTGGATTTGGGCAAGGCAATGATATATGATGGATGGTTTCTGAGCCATGGAGGTGAGTGACCTCAAACTACTTCTAAAGTTATTTATGAACCGTTTCTTACATTATTTACTTTTGAACTGTTTCCAAAGTTACTTTTGAAATTTTTCTTGCATATCATGTGTGCTGGCATTTGAGTGTGCCTTGTTTGCTATATTTCTTGACTTCATGACCTGTATTTTGGTTGATAACGTGTTAAGCGCTTATAATGATTTCCAAAACGAGTTTTCGAGGCAAGTGTGTACTTTATCGCACTCGACCTCGATAAATGTGAAATTTTCGATTGAAATGTTACTTGCACATGAATGTAAGCCTTTTGGGCTGAACTGGCCATTGCCCCTTGTTACCGGTCGTCTTGAGCCAGAAGCGGACTCGGTCAGGCGATTAGGAACTTGGGTGAACGTTTGGTATACTCGAGTATCACCTATGTAGGTTGGTAGAGCCTCGCCAAAAGCCAGGGACGGGGTGAATGAAATGAAATGAATGACCAAATGAGCGAGGAAATGTCAGGAGAATGAATGTATCCTTTCATGAATGTTACTATCGCTTTCCATTGTAAATGTTTCTTGAATTATTGATAATCCATATTTACTGTTTTGCAAATGATGTAGTTGTTTCCGGATTTATCATTTAATTTATGACATCATTGAAATGAACTATTGTGAAACCGATTTGATTAATGATTTTCTGGCTACTCGTTGAGCTTTTAGCTCACCCCAAAAACTATTTTATTGCCCTCCACAGGGATCGTGGCGAAGGAAGGACTTGTAGTACTTATTCACGTGAATGGATGGCCTATATTTTGTGCAATTTGGATTTGGAATCATTTTATGTATAGTTGGGAATTGTTTCCGCTTCGCTTATGACATGTAATTATTGGAGACTTGGATGTATATTTGAGATTTATATTGTAATTTATTTGAGGAATGTAGTGAACGACTGAGTCCCGGCGAGAGCTGGGCGGGCGACCCGCCGAACCCTGGGGCACGCCCTAGGGAGAGGTGGGGCCGTCACAGTTGGTATCAGAGCTTAGGCTTCAGATCTCTGTAGTGTATCCTAGGCTTGAAGTTTAGAATGCCTGACTGTGGGTTTGGTTTGAATATCAGTGATTCTTGCGGGATGTTTTGACTTGATTAGTATAATATGGAATGTCGAGGACGACATTCTTTTAAGGAGGGGAGATTGTGACGTCCCGAAAAAAAATGAGTTTGAGAACCCGGTAATTTTCTAATTTTCTAGGGTTTATTTTTTTTAACGCCCGCCTTTTCTACATTTTCTTGATAAGAAAACTTTCCCAGATAAAGTTTATAAGCAAAAATAGTTTTAAAATGATTTTTCTAGTATCGGTTAGTTTTTGAGAAATTAAGAGCTTATACTGGACGTGGGACCCGCTAGTGTGATATAATTTTGGTGACTAAGTGAATTGTGTGCTAAGTGTTATTATTTTACAAGGTGCTAGGAAATGATTAGAGGGTGGTTATATGATGTAACCATTGGAAGCCAAAGGATTAAAGAAAATACTAGAAGGGCCAAGTGTCACAAACCCATTGCAAGTTGGACCTTTGACTAAGACCATGATTTCTTCTTCTTATCTTGACCAAACCTTTTGTTTTCATCATTTCTTCTTCTTGTAAGCATGATGGACGAAATTTTGAGAGAAAAAGAGAGAAAATCCAGCATCTTGCACCTCAATTTCTTCCTCCAATCTTGAGTTCTAACCGATTAAATTGCAAATCACTCCATAAAACTTGCTAGCTAAGGAAGATTGAAGCTATTGGTGGAGTTGTTTTGGAAGAAAAATCCCTAAGCCATCACCTTTCTTGATATTTCAAGGTATCATGTCTAACCATCCTTTCTTTGATCTTGATTTTTTTAAATTAATGACTTGTGATGGCTAATGAGATGTTTTAGTGGAAGATTAGCACTTGAATGCAACAATTTCCAGATTACGGTTTTCAATTTCCCCAATTCTGCCTGACACTGTTCATCATAGTTAGAGGCCGAATTGGCCTTACCACAAAACATGAAAGTTGTATAGAATGAGGTTTTATAGTTGCCTGGAAAATTTCAGCTCAATCCAAGTTCGGTAGCCTGTGAAAAGAGCAAAATACCCCTGCTGCCTTGTTTCTGTCCGAACCTGGAAATCAGCTTTGGTATTTGGTTAGTTTGACTGGGAATACTACTGATTTGGTTGTTGATGTCTTCTTACGAATTCTAGCCTTGTATCTTAGCTTTTAAATGGCTTTGGAATTACCTGATTTGGAGTTGTGTGTGCTGAGTTATGACTGAATGAATCAGGACTGCGTCAGTGAGCTTCGAACTAGAAAATCTGGGTTTGTTTTGGCAAAATTTGACCTAGTTAGGGTGAGAATTGGACTGAGTGGTCTTCATGAAAGTTGTAGGGAATAATATTTTAGAGGTGCCTACAGAATTTCAGGTCAATCGGAGTAGCTTAGCTTGAGAAACAATGGAATTACCCTTGCTATTCTGGTTTTACCCGAATATAAGAATTGCGCCTGTAATTGGTTGTTTTGGTCCGGAATGCTTCCAAATTGGTTGTTAAGGTCTTCTAATGAAATTTATCCCTATTTCTTAGCTTTCATCTGGTTTTGGAATTTCTAGATTTGGACTTGGAGAGCCTGAGTTATGATGTTTCCGCTAGAATGCGTTTTGGTGAATCTGTTTTTGTGATTCCGAGGTAGTTTCTTGTGTTTTTGACCTGGTCACACTCGAAACTGAGTTGAGTGACCTTCTGTAATATTGTAGCCCTGTCTCTTAGTTTCAAAACGGTGGGTCTTGCACCTTCATCCGACAATCGTAGTGCCTTTGGTACCATTACCGCAAAATGACGTCAAAACCTTTTTTTCTGGTTTTGAGCTTAACTTTCATTTCCGGACTTTTTCCTAGCTTGACTTGTCTTTGTACTACTTGGAGCTTGCTGTATGACTATTGGATGAACTTGTTGTTGTGTGTGTACCTTTGGGACTGGCTGAGGAAATAATGAAGCCATGATGGCTGGAAAAGTTAGCAAATTCAAGGGAAGTGCTGTCCGAACTTTGAAGGGACTTGTTTGCATTGAGTTTGTGATTTAAGACTTGGATTTGGGCAAGGCAATGATATATGATGGATGGTTTCTGAGCCATGGAGGTGAGTGACCTCAAACTATTTCTAAAGTTATTTATGAACCGTTTCTTACATTATTTACTTTTGAACTGTTTCCAAAGTTACTTTTGAAATTTTTCTTGCATATCATGTGTGCTGGCATTTGAGTGTGCCTTGTTTGCTATATTTCTTGACTTCATGACCTGTATTTTGGTTGATAACGTGTTAAGCGCTTATAATGATTTCCAAAACGAGTTTTCGAGGCGAGTGTATACTTTATCGCACTCGACCTCGATAAATGTGAAATTTTCGATTGAAATGTTACTTGCGCATGAATGTATGCCTTTTGGGCTGAACTGGCCATTGCCCCTTGTTACCGGTCGTCTTGAGCCAGAAGCGGACTCGGTCAGGCGATTAGGAACTTGGGTGAACGTTTGGTATACTCGAGTATCACCTATGTAGGTTGGTGGAGCCTGACCAAAAGCCAGGGACGGGGTGAATGAAATGAAATGAATGACCAAATGAGCGAGGAAATGTCAGGAGAATGAATGTATCCTTTCATGAATGTTACTATCGCTTTCCATTGTAAATGTTTCTTGAATTATTGATAATCCATATTTACTGTTTTGCAAATGATGTAGTTGTTTCCGGATTTATCATTTAATTTATGACATCATTGAAATGAACTATTGTGAAACCGATTTGATTAATGATTTTCTGGTTACTCGCTGAGCTTTTAGCTCACCCCAAAAACTATTTTATTCCCCTCCACAGGGCTCGTGGCGAAGGAAGGACTTGTAGTACTTATTCACGTGAATGGATGGCCTATATTTTGTGCAATTTGGATTTGGAATCATTTTATGTATAGTTGGGAATTGTTTCCGCGTCGCTTATGACATGTAATTATTGGAGACTTGGATGTATATTTGAGATTTATATTGTAATTTATTTGAGGAATGTATTGAACGACTGAGTCCCGGCGAGAACTGTGCCGGCGACCCGCCGAACCCTGGGGTACGCCCTAGGAGGAGGTGGGGCCGTCACATAGTACACTCACCAAGCTTGAAAATGATATTTCATGCACCTCCGTCAAAGAAGCGTCGTGAACCACCGTCACGCCCTAAAACATGCAAACAAATACAATGAGACTCGATAACGAATCATAACCCAATACCAAATACTCCCAAAATAGGGTTCCATAAGCATACATAAGCATTAGAGGAAACCAGAAAAATCCGGAAATGGGGTTAAGCGCTAACCCAAAAAAACAGTTTTTGATATCATTTTACGGTTTTGGCACCAAAGGTACTACGATTATCGAATAAAGGTACAAGATACACCATTTTGAAGCTAAGAGATAGGGTTACAATGTTGAAGAAGGCAACTCTGTCCAGTTTCGAGTGTAACCAGATCAAAAATGCAAGATACTACACCAGAACCGGAAAAACAGGTTCACAAACCGCAGTCTGGTTCAAACATCATAAGTCAGCTTACCTAAGTCCAAATCAAGTGATTCCAAAGCCATTCGAAAGCTAAGATACAAGGCTACATTTCATCAGAAGACCTCAACAACCAATTCTAAAGCATTCCCAACCAAATTAACCAATTACAGACGCAACTATCAAATTCGGGTAAAACTAGGGCAGCAAGGGTAATTCCGTCTTTTCTCAAGCTACGCTGCTCCGATTGACCTGAAATTTTACACATCTCTAAAATATCATTCCCTACAACTTTCATGTTTTAATCCAAAGCCAATTCGGCCTCTAACTATGTGATACAGTGCCGGGCAGAATGAAGAACAATGAAACCCTAACTTTCTAATTTTCTTTCCAAAACAGAAATTGCTTGCAATTAACCACTTTTTCCACCTTCTAGCTTCCTTAAATACCATTTCCAATCATCATACATGACCACATAATCATATTCATATGAAAATAGGAAAATCACCAATAATTATAAAACTTCACCAATTCAACCAAAATCAAAAGATAATCCATAAAATTGCATCTTATACTACCATCAATCATGAATTAAACATCATTAGAGGGAGGAGAGGGGTCCTTCACTACTCACCTTAGCAATACAAGAGAGGGAGCAACTAATCCCCTTAGCTTTCCAAACAACTTCACTAAACACCTCACAAACACTCCCTTAAGGGTTTCTATGGAACAAAAACAAGATTAGATGGTTGAGTTATTGGATTTGAGCAAGAGGGAATCAAGAAGTTGAAGAGGTTTTCTTTCTTTCTTCCTTGACGTTGGCCGGCCACAAGAGCTTGGAAATAAAGCAAATTTTGGTAAGTTTTTAGTTTATTTAGTCAAATGGTAAAACATGGAATAGTAGTCAAAAGGTCAACCCAATATCCAAGTGACACTTGTTACTTCCATAAATGCATCTCTATCTCTTTGTTTCCTCTCACACCAATCCAAATAGCAATCTCTAATTATCTCTTAACGCCCGGTTAATTAAATCCAGTATCCAAAACTTAAGCTAACTGACCGAATTTTTTCGAACTTTTCGCCCTAGTGGGTCCCACGTCCGGTATACGCTCTTCATTTCTCAAAAACTATTCAATACTAGAAAAATCATCTAAAAACTATATCTGCTCCTTAAAAGTATCTAGAAATTTTCCTAATCACGAAAATGCAGAAAACAAGCCATTGAATATAATAAAACTTAGGAAATGGAAAAAGAAATACGGGTTCTCACAATATTCCTGTGGATAAATTCACTCATGTAGTCGAGCATGTTTTGGCTTCAAATCAAATTTCTTTTTCTGATGAAGATTTGACTTCAGAGGGGATTGGACACAACAAAGTGTTGTATATCTCAGTCCGTTGTAATGGAAAGTTATTGCCGAGAGTCTTGATAGACAATGGATCTGCTCTTAATATCTATCCTTGGAACACTTTGGTTAAGTTGGGATTTTAGGAAGCTAAACTTCGGCCATCTGCCACCGTGGTGAGAGGATTTGATGGCACAAAAAGGGAATCAATGGGAGAAGTAGATTTAGTGCTGGAAATCGAACCTGCCCAGTTTCAGGTTATGTGCCAAGTCATGGACTTCTCGAGTGTTTATAATATTCTTCTCGGACGGCCTTGGATTCACACTTCAGGTGCTGTACCTTCTTCGCCCCATCAAATGTTGAGATTTGTGGTGAATGGCAAATTGATCATGATATTTGCTAAGGAAGATTGCACTATGATCGTCAATCCTGCTTTGGAAGAGGGAAGTGATAGGAAAACTCTGGTTTCTCCTCACCATGTGGCTGATATTGTTTCAGTAGGTTGGGGATCTAAAGACAAGGCAATGATGGAAATGAATTTACCCGAAGCCAGTGTTATGATGGTTAAAGAACTAATTCGAGAAGGATATGAGATAGGCAAGGGCCTCAGGCATAACTTACAAGGAGTTTTGGAACTAATAGAAATTCAAGGAAAGAAGGACATTCAACCTACTGCCAAGGATAAGAAAGAAATGATGAATCGCAAGAGGGCAGAGAAGGAAGGGAGGTAACTTGTCATGAGCATCCAACCGTTGTACTGTACTTTTCCTTATCCATCAGAGGTGATTAGATCTGAAGTGGACCCGATCCAGGAAGTGGATGTTGGATTGTCTGAGCTATTTGTGGGGCTTTCTTCTGAGGAGGAGTCGTCAGAGAATCCAGAGTTTCCAGAGGTACCTATTGAAGCAATGAAAAATTGGACCAGTGATTGTTTTCCCTCCCGAAGGGAATTTTGGTAAATCTAAGGGATTGCCTTTGGTCGCCATGAGAGAAATCATTTGCATTATTCGTATCTTGTTATTCAATTTTGTAAATAGTTTTGAATCAAATGTTTTTACTGCAAGTCTGATGTTAAATAGCAGCATGTTATGATATTTTGTCCTTTATTTGAAATTCAATGAAATGCATAGTGTTTATCTCCCAAATTGATTTACTTACGCATTGTTGTATATATTTTATTCTTTTCAGATGGCAAAAAATAAAAAAGAATCTTGAACAATATGAAGAGAAATCCAAATCGAACTTAGAAGAAACAGAAGCTATTAATATTGGCACTGAGACTGAGGTTAAGGAAATAAAAATTAGCATTCACTTGAATAAGAAACAGAGAAAAGAGATGATTGAGATTTTGACTATGTTTCAAGATATGTTTGCCTGGTCCTATGATGATATGCCTGGAATTTCAACAGACATAGTGGTCCATCGATTACTGACTGATCCAAATTTTCCATCAATGAAGCAAAAACGTCACAAGTTTAAGCCAGATATGAGCCTCAAAATCAAGGAACAGATTGAGAAGTAGCTCAATGCCAGAATCATCATGGTGTCTCATTAACCCATTTGGCTTTCAAATCCCGTACCTGTTTCGAAAAAGAGTAGAGAAGTGCAAGTTTGTGTCGATTATAGGGATCTCAATAAAGCCAGTCCGAAAGACAATTTTTCGTTGCCAAACATTCATATTCTTTTGGACAATACCGTAGGGCATGAAATCAAATCATTCGCTTACTGTTTTGCTGGGTATCACTAAATCTTGATGGCTGAGGAAGATAGAGAGAAGACTGCTTTCATTACTCCGTGGGGAACCTTCTGCTATCGGGTAATGCCGTTTGGATTAAAGAATGCTGGAGCTACTTATTAACGGACTATGACCACTTTGTTCCACGACATGATTTACAAGAAGATGGAGGTTTACGTGGATGATATTATCATTAAATCCAAGAAAGCTAAGGATTATCTGATGGACTTAAAGAAATTATTCGAAAGATTGAGAAAGCATAACTTGAAATTGAATCCTGCAAAGTGTGCTTTTGGTGCTCCCGCCAGAAAATTGTTAGGATTTATTGTTAGTAAAAAGGGAATTGAGATCGATCCAGTGAAAATCAAAGCAATACGAGAGATGCCTATACCGAAGACTCAAAAGGATGTGAAGAGTTTTTGGGAAAGATCAATTTCATCGGCAGATTTATCACTCAATCAATAGCCACATGCGAGCCTCTATTTAAGTTATTGAAAAAGAGTGCACCGATGCACTGGAACGAAAAATGTTAGCAAGCTTTCGACAAGATCAAAGATTATCTGTTGAATCCTCCGGTTTTGGTGCCACCCAAACCTGGTCGACCTCTGACCATGTACCTATCTGTGTTGGATGAAGCTATGGGATGTGTATTGGGACAATACGACGAGTCGGGAAAGAAGGAGCAAGCCATCTATTACCTCAGCAAGAAGTTCAATGCATATGAGGCCAACTATTCTTTTCTTGAGAGGAGTTGCTGTGCTTTAGCTTAGGCTGCTCAAAAGTTGAGACATTACTTGCTCAGTCATACTACCTATCTCATTTCCCGTTCTGACCCTTTGAAATATTTGTTAGCAAAACGTATGCCGACGGGACGTATGGTAAAATGGCAGATGATTCTTTCAAAATTCGACATCATTTTCACCACGCAAAAGGCAATCAAGGGTCAGGCTATAGCCGATCATTTGGCTGAAAATCCACTGGATGATGATTCTCAACCGCTTCACACTTATTTTCCAGATGAGGAGGCCCTGTTTGTTGGTACAGGCAGAAGATATGAATGATCAATGCTCGGAGTGGAGGTTGTTTTTTAACGGTGCTTCAAATTCTTTCGGAGCCAGTATCAGAGCTGTTCTGGTGTCGCCTGAAGGAAAACATTACCCTGGTTCCGCTAAACTACAATTTTCCTGCACTAATAATATGACTGAATATGAGGCTTGTATTTTGAGATTAAAAATGGCATTGGAAATGGAGATCAAAGACTTAACAGTATTCAGTGACTCCAATTTGCTCATGCATCAGACACTCAAAGAATGGATCATTCGGGATTCAAAGATCTTGCCATATCATTACAGTTTACTAGATTTGGCAAAGAAATTCAGAAGTGTGGAGTTCATGCACATTCCATGTGCCAGAAATATTTTCGCTGATGCTCTGGCCACTTTATCTTCAATGATTCAACATCCAGATGAGTTGGTAATCGAACCTATCCAGATTCATCTACAAGAAAAACCTGCTCATTGCCTAGTTGTGGAAAAATCTCCCGATGGCCGTCCTTGGTACAGCGATATCAAGGAATTTCTCAAAATAGGGTCCTATCCTCCTGGGGCCAATACGACTGCTAAAAGCTTCTTGCGCAGGTTATCTTCCACATTTTTCTTAAATGGGGAGGTGGTATACAAAAGGATGTCAGACTTGGGCCTTCTGAGGTGTGTTGATGAAGATGAAGCAGAATACCTGATGAAAGAAGTACATAGTAATGTGTGTGGATCACATATGAATGGCCATTTATTAGCAAACAAGATCATGAGGACGGGCTATTTTTGGCTTACTATGAAGCATGATTGTATAGTTTTTGTTAGGAAATGCATCAAATGTCAATTGCATGGAGATGTTATGCGTACTTCCCCTACAGAATTACACAGTATGATTGCTCCCTGGCCATGTTTAATGTGGGGGTGTGGATGTAATTGGAGCCATTGACCCTCCCGCTTCAAATGGGCATCGGTTTAATCTGGTGTCAATTGAATACTTTACCAAGTGGGTCGAAGCAGAATCTTACAAGCATGTGACTAAGAAGGTGGTGACGGACTTTCTAAGGAAGCATATCATTTGTCGTTTTGGAGTGCTAGAGACGTTAATCACCGACAATGCCAAGAATCTCAACAATGATATGGTGGACGGATTGTGTGAATAGTTCAAAATCAAGCATCAGAACTCCTCTATTTATAGACCACAGATGAATGGAGCTGTGGAGGCCGCGAATAAGAACTTGAAGAAGATAATTCGAAAAATAATTGAAAGACACTGTGATTGGCACGAGAAGCTCCCTTATGCATTAATAGCATATAGAACTGCTATTCGAACCTCTACCGGGGCAACTCCCTACAATCTCATGTATGGAATGGAAGCAGTGTTGCCAGCTGAGGTTGAAATCCCTTCATTGCACATTTTAATGGAGGCCAAACTGGATAAGGCTGATTGGATTAAACAACGTCATGAGCAGTTGTCTTTATCGATGAGAAGAGGTTAAATGCCATTTGTCATGGTCAATGTTATCAAAACCAGGTAGCCCGTGCTTACAATAAAAAGGTCAGACCACGAATATTCACAAAAGGAGATAAAGTGTTGAAACATATTTTACCAGTGCAAGAGGAGGCTAAGGGAAAGTTTGCACCAAATTGGCAAGACCCTTTTATTGTCCAGAAAGTTTTGCCCGATAGAGCACTTGTTCTCGCAGAAATGGATGGGCAAGTGTTCCCTCAACCGATCAATTCAGATATGTGTAAGAAAATTTTCATATGATAAATGGAATTTCCTTTTAGGGTTAATGTAAAGAATGGAATGAAAAGTCAGGGTTTCTTCCTTTTCAATCAGACATTCTATCCCTAATTATCTCTTTTTGAGCCTTTAGAATAAATCACTTCGTTTGGCAGCCTCTGAGGATCGCAAATCCTACACTAGGGCAAGTTTTGAGTTGAAAAAAAAAAGAGCGTTTCAAAAGGTAAAACTAATAGAGGAACAAAATGAAGAAAAAATTTAAGAAAAAACCTCGATTGAGAATATGTGAGGACTCGCAAAAACTATTATTTTATGCCTAATTTATGGCTTAATAAATTATTTAATTGGATTTTTATTCCAAGGAATATTTTATAGTCTTATTAGACTTAAATACATGGTAATATAACTTCGTTATATTTTTAAAATGATTCGTTTCGAAAATTAATTTCCTAGAGCGCGTTTAGTAAAAATAGTGAATAGTATTTGGAGATTTTATCCGCGTAGTAGCACAATAAGCTTGGAATATTGGAGACTTGTACTATGGTCCTAAAATAGGTAATCTTATGAATAAAAACTCAAGTGATAGTTAATAGTGCAATCGTTATAAGAATTTCTCGGAAGTTTCGCGTTATAACGTTAAATTTGACGGTACGCGTTTTCACGCGCGCGACTTTATTTGAGGGACTTTAGACCCTTATTTCGGGACAATTAAGAGTGAATAATACTTACATGAATATTAAGGCATTGGAGATTTAGTGCACTAGTGAACCAAACGCGCGAGAAAATCGAGCCGTAATCGCACCAAACGGCCCCTAATGAGAGTTGACTTTTGGGTGAATTTCCACCACTTATTTCACCTTCTCTTGGAAGCTAAAGGAAAGTCTGATCACTCTCTCTCCTCCTCTCAAGACAGCCGACCAAACACCCTCCTCTCTCTAACTCATTTGCTTCAAAATTTCTGCTCACAAATTTCACTCAAAACCACCCCAAATCATCTCCAAATTCAACCAAACTTGCACCACACCTAACTTGACACTTGAGGATCATTTTGAGCTGTAAACAAGGGCTGGAAATCACGGTTTTTCTGGGGTATCAGAGGGCCAAAAATTCTGCTGAACATCAACCCAAAGTAAGTGATGATCCACTCTTGGAAACTTGAAGTTTGGAAGCTATCTTACCTTGTTAAGTTCATGCATGCATTTGGTTAGCTTGTGTATGGTGTAAAAATGTGATTGTGGGCTCTTTGAATTCCCACACTTGGGTTGTTGTTGCTGATTTGATGATTGATGGTGATTATATTGTTGGTTTAGTGGTTATAATGATGCATTAGTGGTGGGTAATTAGTAGAAACTTCATTGGGTGTAAGAAGCAAAAACTTCCGATTTTACCCCTGCCATATTCGGCCATTTTGAGGCCAAATTTTAATGGTCTAACAGCTTGAATTGGATGTTTATAGGATGTATTTGATGTGTGAAAAATTTCATTGGAAAATATTGAGGTTTGATTGAGCAAATGAATTTTTCTTGAGAACTAGCAAATCTGGAAAACTGTTCGCGTATGATTCTGACCAGTGGTAGTATTTTGGCTATAACTCTGTCCTCGGATGTCGAAATCATGTGCCGTTGGTGGCGTTGGAAACTAGACATTCCTGGATTTAATTTGGTATATAATGCACGTTCTGATTCTTTGTGAGCAAGCCGAACCAAAAGTTTTAATTTCGCTGTCCTGTTGCTCTGTTCATCTGGAATGAAGTGTTCAGGCAGCAACTTGATGCCCGATTTTGAACCAGATGGGTGCCGAATTTGGGAACGATTTCTTCTGTGATATTTTAACCCTATGAATTTATTTTCCAACGGCATAAGCCATGCTCGATTTTGAGCTATATTGACTGAGTTGTGATTGAAACAAGTGGACTGCTCTGTTTTGGAAAAACCCTAATGTTGGACTGGTTTGGAACAAGATCTTGGAGTGAACTTGTTAATTGATGTTCTTGATACTAAAAACTTACCAAAGGCATTATGGATGTTTCTTAGGCCTTTATTTCACAAATGAACCATGATTGGATAGTTTGCTTGATTAAACGTTTTGAATTGGGTAATGAAAGTCTCAAGGCAGATTGCCTTATAATTTTCCTGAACTTTGGTTGACTAATTAACTATCTTACCGAAGGTATTTTTCCCTGAAATTTGATAGAGCGGTACCTTTCATATGGGAGTAAAATACTGCCAATTTTGGTACCAATCCAAGTTCGTTTCGATACCCAATTAAATTGCTAAAGTTGGAGGTTCAAATCTGGAAATTCTTCTCCAGTCTTGAATTTCTCAAACTTCGGGCTACCGTATCTCGGTACTCGAAACTCCGATCCTTGATCCGCTTGTTTTGTTAAAAACCTCACTTGTAACACTAATTGAGCTACAAATTTCAGAGGCCGGTTTGCAACATGTGAATCGTGCCGAATTTCCAAAGTTGGCCGAAATCCAACTTAATTCTGCCATGTAAACCAATCCTGCACCTTCAAGCTCATTTTTGAACACTTTTCACTTCGATTCATAGAAAAGTGTCTTCTAGGAACTTATAGTACTTTCTAAGAGGTTTCCAACGGTATAAAGTTTTCCAATTCTCGACTTATGCCGAGCGAGTTACGATTTTTCAAAGATTCATCATAAAACTGAAAATTTTCCAATCTCAAAGAAATAGTTTTTCAAGAACTCTTTATTCTTTTAATATTTTTGAACGTTTTGCTCACGATTTTCATGATAAAAACTCAAATAATATAGTACATAATAAAATACAAGTTGAACCTCGATTTACGTGTAATTGAGGTTCCTTTTTGCAAAATAATCCTTAGATTGTACTAGTGTACAATCTTCTTGATAAGTGGGTTAATTGTGTGATTATCCACTGTTAATTGTCAGGCGCACAAGGAGACCTTCAAGAGGATCTCACAGTGGACACTTGAACTCCCAGAAAATAATTCTTATTGAATTGCTCGGTGAGTGTCAAGTGTGTGAATTTTGATACTTGCTTATTTGTGGTATTTGTTGGAAGTTTAAAAAAAAATAAGGGCGGGTGCGTACTTTATCGCACTCGTTCTAATTTCAAATGAATGAATGAAATGTATTGAATGAATGAATGAAATGCAATGTTATGTCATGAATGCTTGTGTCGTTGGAGTGAACCCTCCTCGACTTTCTAATGAATGGGGGACGCCCAAACTCATAGGCCGACCTTGGACTCGAGCCGGCAATGGGCTTGGTCGGGGACTGGGGCGAGCCATGAGATACATATAAGCTCGACCTAATGAGAGGTCCTGCTTGGCATACTCGTAGAGTATCGCCTCATAATAGACTTGTGGGCCCTTGGGGTGTACGGTGGACGGAGGGAAGTAAGTGGTGATCTACGGAAATGGAAATACCGATCCGGTTGACAGGAGGGTTAATGCGGGATGGTATACGAATGACACCGGCAGATCGAGTGGAACTTAGCTCCTGAGAGCTACTATATCCTTGAATTGTTTCTGATTACTTTTCCTGTTTGAATGATTGATTATTGAAAAGACATGGTTTTATTTATTAAATTTGGGATTGTTATTTGACTAAGTGCTTGCATGTGTGTTCTTGGCCTCACGAGAGTTTAGCTCACCCTATAGTTTTGTTTTCCTTAACAGGACCGAATCGTGGAGAAATATGGAGAAACCATCAGTTGTACTTTTGTTAAGACTCCTGTTATATATTTTGACTAGGCCCTGGTTTGGGTTGTACTTTTGGAAATTGTAAACTTGAAAAGTTTGGGACCTGACGTGTTCTTTGAATTTAAGTCATTTTATGATTACCCGATGTACTGGTTATACATTAAGTGACTTGTTAAGCTTGAACGCTTCCGCATTATTGTATTCATGTTGCTCTCATCGAAGTATTTAGTTCGGTTTTAAATTGAATGGAATTGCTTGAGTCCTGGCGAGAGCTGGGCAGGCGTCCGCGGATACCCTTTGGTCCGCCTTAGGGAGATGTGGGGCGTCACAGTTGGTATCAGAGCACTAGGTTAGAGGTCTATATGGGAGACATATTAGATACTCTACCTTTAAGACTCGATATGGGATGACTTAATCCTACCCTAAGTGATACTTGAGGCGAGCTAGCAACTAAGTTAGTCCTACCTCAAGTGACGAATGGGATGAACCAACGATTAAGATAGGCATGCATTGCAGGATATTGGAGCTGAGTAGTGATTTAAGTTTCTAATCTGAAAAATATTATTATTGTTATTATTTTGCGGGGATGGCTGATGGAAACGGAGCCCCGGCAGCTAACGGGAATGGCCATGCGAATGGTCATTACGAGCCTCTTAGGACTATATTCTACCGAGCTCTAGCGGGAGGAGATCGAGTACGCTACTCACCGTATGATAGGTACCCTCGATGTTCGTGTAGGTTGACTTTCGCCTACCCGAACCATTTGGTGCTTGCTTTGGACGACGAGCGTCGTCAGTTGGTGGGTGCCAACCGCGATCTACAGGCTGAGATAGACGCGCTTAGGCAGATGGTTAGCGCTCAGGGTGAGCGGATTGCCGTGCTTGAGGAAGTGCTGGAGGGTGAGGTAGCCACATCTGTAGTGGTTAATGAGGAGTTTCGGGATGCTAGGGCTCGACTTACTAGGCTAGGACGGGATGTCCGTACTCGGGCTTTCGAGATTCTGGCTGATGCGACTAGATTGGTTGAGGACGCTGCTGAGGTGATTCCTGATGATGAGGAGGAGGATCCGGAGGAGGATCCCGAGGAGGAGGTTCCTCCTGATATCCCTGCTATGGACTAGGATCTTAGTCATTGACCCCTTTTGACTTTTGACCAGTACAGTTAGGACTAGTTAGGGTGACGCGAGTACTGAGGCCATTGTATTTTGCATGCTTGTGTGGCCTACTTTTGGGCACTTGTTCTTACTTTAGTCTTTTGTGACTAAAAGTATACTTTTAAGCACCTGTGTGCTATATTTTTGTGAATTGTTCCTAACTTGCTAATTGTACGAATTTGACATGCTTATGAATGTAAATTATTGTTAATTTCAATGCTTTCTTGGTTAGTTCTATTTTCGATATATTTCTTGTTTTCTGCTTTAATTAATCTATTTCTTGCACTAGGCATATTTAGACTAATGGAAGGATTAAGGAGTGGTCGAGGCCGTGGGCGAGCGTCTAGACAGGCCCAACCTCAAGGGGATGACCAGGGATCGGCAACTGGACCGACCCAGGGGCAGGAAAACGTTGAGGGTAACCAAGTGGCTACTGCCAATAATAGGATGACTGATATCCTAGAACGTCTAGGGGAGAGACAGGGTCCTGGACCATTTAACCAACCTGGGGGCCAGGATAGGGGAGAGGATAGAGCCCTGGAAAGATTCCTAAAGTTTAACCCGCCTAAGTTTATGGGTGAACCTGACCCCGAAGTAGCGGAGAATTGGTTAGAAAGGATGACCAATATATTCGCCGCACTAGACTACACTGAGGATAGGCGAGTGAACTTTGCTGCTTTTCAATTTGAGGGAATGGCCCGTGCTTGGTGGGATTTAATAAAAGGAAAATGGGAAAGAGCTCGAACCCCTTGGACTTGGGAGAATTTCACAAGGGAGTTTAATGAAAAGTTTCTTCCGCCCTTGATCCAAGAGAAAAGGGAGGACGAATTTATTAAGTTGAAACAAGGAACCCTTACTGTAGCAGAGTATGAAGGGAAGTTCACTAAACTTTCCAAATACGCTCCCGAGTTAGTAGCCGATGAACGGAGGAGGATTAGAAGGTTCATACAGGGACTTAATGTGGAACTTCAGGAGGGCCTGGCTGCAGCCCAAATCTCTACTTTTACTGAGGCTTTAGAGAAAGCGCAAAGGGTTGAGAATGCAAAATCTCAAGTGAGGGATTTCCACCATAGAAAAAGGAATTTTCCTAGTCGCACTTCTGGGCAGACCAGTAAGTTTGTACACCCTTCTAAAAAGGGAAGAGGTGAAGGAGGAACGAGAACTGCTGGAGCTTCTAGGGGAGCTCTATCGAGGGGAGGTCGGAGTGGGACGACTCAAGTTAGGGGGGCACCATCTGTTGGATCGACTGTGACTCCTCAAGTTACATGTGGGTATTGTGGTAAATCCAACCATTCTGAGAATGACTGCTAGAGAAAGCTGGGAAAATGCTTGCTGTGTGGGAGCACTGAGCATCAAATCGCAAATTGTCCGAAATCGTCGAAGACAGGGGGAAGCCTGCAGAGGTCTGAAAAATTGACGTCTAAGCAGACCAGTGCCGGAGGGAGTCGACCGAAAGTACCGGCTAGGGTCTACGCATTGGACTATCCACAAGTTCCAGAGGCGACCGAAGTGGTCGAAGGTACAATTCCAATCTTTCACCGCCTAACTAGGGTTTTAATTGATCCGGGTGCAACGCACTCTTTTGTAAACCCCCTGATTTCATGAGTGGAATAGACTTGAAGCCAATTAAGTTACCATATGACTTGGAGGTTAAAACACCCACTGGGGACAAAAGTCTAATTGCTAATCTGGTGTATAAGAATAGTGAAATCTGCGTGAAGGAAAGAAAATTGCTGGCCGATTTGATAGGCCTGACGATTAAAGGATATGATGTGATCCTAGGGATGGATTGGTTAGCCCGATATAATGCTCAGTTAAATTGTAGGACGAAAATTGTAGAATTGTGTATTCCAGGGGAGGCAACCTTGAAATTGGATGTGAGGGGTACGTTAGCCTCGTCTGCACTTATTTCGGGAATTCGGGCTAGAAAATTGTTAAGTAAAGGAGCTCAAGGGTATTTGGCTTTTCTTATTAATACCCCTAGCGATAAGGTGAATCTGGAGGACACACCGGTAGTGAAAGAATTTTCTGATGTTTTTCCTGAAAAATTGGAGTCTCTACCCCCGGAACGGGAAATAGCTTTTAAAATTGATGTAACTCCGGGAACCGCACCTATATCAAGGACACCGTATAGGATGGCTCCAGTTGAATCAAAGGAGTTGAAGTTACAATTACAGGATTTGTTGGAACGGGGTTTTATACGAGAGAATGATTCCCCGTGGGGAGCCCCAGTTTTGTTTGTAAAGAATAAAGATGGGAGTTTGAGGTTATGTATAGATTATCGAGACTTAAATGATGTTACGGTTAAGAATAAATACGCACTACCCCACATTGATGAACTGTTTGACCAACTGCAAGGGGCGGTAGTGTTTTCAAAGTTGGCTCTAAGGCAAGGTTACTATCAATTGAGGATTTTGGAGAAGGACATACCTAAGACTGCTTTTAACTCGAGGTATGGGCACTTCGAGTTTGCAGTAATGTCTTTTGGGTTAACCAATGCACCTGCCGCTTTCATGGATTTAATGCATAGGGTTTTTAAGTGTGACAGCCCCACTTTCCCCTAAGGCGAACCAAAGAGGTTAGCCCGCCTGCCCAACTCTCGCCAGGACTACGGATCAGAGTAGAGCTATTAATAGCGATCCGGAACTTACAAACGAGCGTAAACAAGTCAAGATGGTAAAATAACCCAAAACAAAACAAAAAAAAAATGAAATCCGGAGTCGGCCATGAATAGTAACCGACCCGTCAGAACGCAACCGAAAGAGCACGCAAACATTCACATCTGAACTTTAGCGATTACAATCCAAAAGGACATACAAAAGTTTTCAAAAGTTGATACATATACACGGTTTGCCAAATCAGAAGAGCAAACGCCCCAAAAGTACACTTAGGGTTTTAATACATGAGCTATACAAAAGATATGTTCGACTAGCTCAATTTGGCAGCCATTTGTCAAATCCAGACCAAAAGGGGTTTATTTTCCTGTAAGGAAAACAAAAGGAACAGAAAGGGGTGAGCTTGCGCTCAATGAGGTACCAAACATATAGCAGAAAAATCATGGCATTTCACATTTTACAAAATGAGATACACATGCTAGATGTAAAGCAAAGGAACCAAGGATTCAAATCAGAAGGATACGGGTGGCTCTCAGGAGCCAAATTTCCAGCGCCGTACTTGATCCAAATCGGTTGACTCTCCGTCAACGTATATAGATCCAATGCGTCCGTAGACCCCTCTTTACACCGAATTCCGTCCACCAAACACCCCTTTACCGGGCCCGCTCACCGTAACCGAACAGAAATGGTAATACTCGAGTATACCCGGAATCAAGGGTCTCAATACCCAAAATCCCCGAACAGACTACCGTGGTTCGTTATCTAATCGTCCAGGCCCTTGCCGGCCCGACTCGAATAACTTAGCCACAGGATTGAGCTCATAGGTCATAGAAATCCGAACAGATGCAGACATAGATAACAGATTCAAATTTTGCATAGTAAATTGGCATATGATCAGACTAGAGAACGAGTGTGATAAAGTACACCCTCGTCTCGAACAAATAAACAGATTGTAGAGCAAAATCAAGTTAAACAACAATGAAGGGGAGTGGTACACTCACCGATTCAACTTCAAAAGTTTCACTTCAGATTGGCCTTAATCGCCAAGAAACCCTAAAATAGTCAAAATAAACCAATTGAAGGTTTTACTTCCAGAATCGAGTAAACAGAATGCACATGTGAGGCTCGACTACACGTCGTACGCCTTGCCAAATAAATACTAATGCAAGGGTGCAAAACATGATTTTCTTGGAAACGAAAAGGTAGCATGAAGACCTAGGCGCAACCAACCCAAAAGCCTTTCATTCTACCAAAAGGCAAACCCAACTTAAAGGAACCAAATGGCCTAGAAAATCGGGCAGCACTTCCCCTAAATTTCTTACTTTTCCAGCCATTAAGGCTTCATTCTATCCTCAAATCAGTCCCAACATCTCACACAAAATTCATCTCATTTCCCAAAAGCCGTTCACTAGGCTCAAAGTGGTACAAGTACAAAAGTTAATTAGGAAACAACCGAAATGAAAGCAAGCCCTAAAAGAGACTCGATAACGAGTCATAAACCAATGCCAACCACAACCCCAATAAGGTTTCATATGCATATATAAACATCATAGGTAACCAGAAATTAAGAAATGGCTTTAACTTAGGCCTTAACAAAAAAAACGTATTTGACCTCATAATGCGGTAATGACACCACTTTCACTACGGTTATCGGATGGGGGTGCAAGACCCACCGTTTCGAAGCTATGAAACAGAGCTACAACAATGTAGAAGGCCAGTCAATCCAGTTCCTAACACAACTAGGTCAAATATGCCAAATACTAACCCAGAATTCCCAAAACAGGTTTGCAAAACACAGAAAACTGTAATCGGTATATCTCAGTCCATACAGGTCCAAATGCCGAAATTCCAAAGGCATATGTTAGATAAGACATTCAGCTACATTTCATCAGAAGACACCAACTTCAAAATCCAAACCAATTCCAGTCAAAAGGGCCAATTACTATCGCAGTTTTCGCATTCTGATCAAAGCAGAACAGCTACAGTAAAAACGGCATACCTCACTCTACACTCATCCAAATGACCTGAAATTTTACAAGCACCTCAAACACATCAATACCTACAACTTTCATGTTTTGAGTAAAGTCTAATTCGGCCTCTAACCACATGATATAAAACCGGACAGAAATTGGGGATGATAGAACCCTAACTTTCACTTTTCCTTCCAAATCCAAAATTGGTTGCAATTATCTATCATTCACACCTACCATAGTCATTACCCCTCATTATCAACCATCATAAACAACCACAACACCATGATCATATTAAACCAGAAAATTCCTCAAAAAAATAAAAACTTCACCAATTCATCACAAACCAAGAAATAAATCACATAATCCATCACTTTAGCTCCCATTAGGCACAAATTAAACATCATTAAGTGTAGGAGGAAGTTCAAGTACCACTTACCTAGTAAACAAGAGAGAGATAGTGGTGGAACACCTTAGCTTCTCCAAAAACTTCACCAAGTCACTTACTAGTTCCTAATGGAGTGATTTTATGGAGCAAATCTAAGTTTAATTGGTTGGAATGGAAGATTGAGATAGTTTGAAGCTTGTAAATGGAAGAAGTTTTTCTTCCTTGTCCAAGAGAGAGAATCGGCCAACAAGAGGTAAGAAAGAATGAATTTTTAGTCAATTTTTGAGATATTTAATCCATGATAAGAAAAGTCAAAAATGTCCAACAAGTGGACCAATCACATAGTGCCACTTGGCACTTCATTTAATGCCTTCCTATCACTTGGTTCCTCTCACATCAATGCCATGTCACCCTCTACTTATCTCTTAACACCCGATAAATTTCCACCAGTATCCGAAACTTAACCTTATTGGCCGAATTTTTCCGTACTTTTCGCACTAGTGGGTCCCACGTCCAAAATATATTCTTAATTTTCTAAAAACTCACCAATACTAGAAAAATCATTTAAAAACTATAATTACTCATAAAATCTACCAGAAAAATATTCCTAGGCCCGAAAATGCAGAAAACATGCAATTAAGGGGGAAATAAACCCTAGGAAAAATATTAGGGCAAAACGGGTTCTCACATTAAGCCTTACTTGGATCAATTTGTGGTGATCTTCATTGATGACATTTTGGTGTATTCTAAAAATGTGAAAGATCATGAGAAACATTTGAGAATTGTTTTACAAATCTTGAGAGAACATCAGTTATATGCTAAGTTTAGCAAGTGTGAATTATGGCTAAAAGAAGTGACTTTTCTAGGGCATATAATTTCTAAGGATGAGATTAAAGTGGATCCAGCTAAAGTGGAAGCTGTTTCGAAATGGAAACGACCGGAAAACCCAACGGAAGTTCGGAGTTTTATAGGATTGGCAGGGTATTACCGGAGATTCATCCAGGATTTTTCGAAAATTGCTGGACCTATGACTGAGTTGACCAAGAAAAATGAAAAATTTATTTGGAGTCCTAAGTGTGAAGGAAGTTTTCAGGAGTTGAAAAAACGGTTGACTAGAGCGCCTATTCTAGCTCTACCAAATGGACAGGATAGTTTTGTGGTTTACACAGATGCTTCTAAGGAAGGTTTGGGATGTGTTTTGATGCAAAATGATAAAGTGATACCTTATGCCTCTAGAAAATTGAAACCGCATGAAGGAAATTATCCGACCCATGATTCGGAGCTAGCGGCTGTGGTCTTTGCTTTGAAGAAATGGAGACATTATTTGTACGGAGTGACATTTGAGGTTTTTACAGATCACAAAAGCCTTAAGTACTTATTTTCTCAGAAGGAGCTGAACTTGAGGCAACGTAGATGGATGGAATTTCTGGAAGATTATGACTGCACTATTAAGTACCACCCTGGGAAGGCCAATGTAGTGGCCGATGCTTTGAGCCGTCAGGTACAAATGGCTGGGTTGATGGCTAAGGAATTTCAGTTGTTAGAGGAAGTTAGCTATTGGAATCCTCGGTTAGAACCAAGGAAAGTAATTTTGGGAAACATTGTGATAACCTCCACTTTATTGGGACGTATTAAGGAATCTCAGGAAAATAACCCTGAAATGCAAAAGTTGGTGGAGAAAGTCAAGATGGGAGACCAGACCGATTTCACTTTGGGATCAGATGGAATATTGAGATTTCGAAATCGGGTGGTTATGCCAAAGGATGAAGGGCTTAGAAAAGAAATTTTGGAAGAGGCACACCGATCAAAGTTTACAGTACATCCAGGAGGGAATAAAATGTACCAAGACTTGAAAAGTCTATATTGGTGGAAAAATATGAAGAAGGAAATTGCCCAATTTGTTCAGACATGCTTGGTTTGTCAACAGGTTAAAGCCGAACATCAGAAACCATCTGGGCTTTTGCAACCTCTAGAAATACCTGAGTGGAAATGGGAAAACATTACCATGGATTTTGTATCAGGTTTACCAAGGACACAGAGAGGCCATGATGCCATTTGGGTGATAGTAGATAGATTGACTAAATCGGCTCATTTTCTGCCGATTAATATGAAATATCCATTGGAGAAGTTGGCCAGGTTGTACTTGGATGAGATCATCAGACTACATGGTATACCTGTGAGTATTGTGTCAGATAGGGATCCAAGATTTGTTTCGAGGTTTTGGCAAAAGATGCAAGAAGTGTTGGGGACTAAGTTAAACTTTAGCACCACCTATCATCCCCAGACTGATGGACAATCTGAAAGAACAATTCAAACTCTTGAGGACATGTTGAGGACTTGTGTACTGGATTTTGGAGAGAATTGGAGTAAGTTCTTGACTTTAGTAGAATTTGCCTACAATAATAGTTTTCACTCTTCTATTCAGATGGCCCCGTATGAGGCGCTTTATGGTCGGAAGTGTAGAACCCCAATTTGTTGGGACGAAGTAGGTGAACGGAAAATTTTAGACCCGACTACCGTATCTTGGATTGAGGAGGCTAATGAAAAGGTAAAATTGGTACGGCAAAGAATTCAAACCGCTCAGAGTAGACAAAAAAGTTATGCCGACAATCGGAGGAAGGATTTGGAGTTCACTGTTGGAGATATGGTATTTCTCAAGATTACGCCTTTAAAAGCAAGTTTGATGTCCGGAAAAGGGAAGAAACTACAACCAAGGTTTGTAGGGCCTTATAAGATTATTCAACGAGTTGGGAATGTAGCCTATAAGCTGGAATTACCACCGAGCTTATCTCGTATTCATAACTTGTTTCATGTGTCCATGCTTAAGAAATATCATCCAAACCCCTCTCATGTTTTACAACCGGAGAATATCGAGATCGATGAAACCCTGACCTATGAGGAGAGACCGGTAAAACTTCTGGATCGAAAAGTGAAGGAATTGAGGAACAAGCAGATACCACTAGTGAAAGTTCTATGGAAGAACCATGGAGTAGAGGAGGCAACATGGGAAGTTGAAGAGACAATCAGAGGGAAGTATCCAGACTTGTTCATCAACTAAGGTAAATTTCGAGGACGAAATTTTCTTAAGGGGGAGAGGATGTGAGGACTCGCAAAAACTATTATTTTATGCCTAATTTATGGTTTAATAAATTATTTAATTGGATTTTTATTCCAAGGAATATTTTCTAGTCTTATTAGACTTAAATACATGCTAATATAACTTCGTTATATTTTTAAAATGATTCGTTTCGAAAATTAATTTCCTAGAGCGCGTTTAGTAAAAATAGTGAATAGTATTTGGAGATTTTATCCGCGTAGTAGCACAATAAGCTTGGAATATTGGAGACTTGTACTATGGTCCTAAAATAGGTAATCTTATGAATAAAAACTCAAGTGATAGTTAATAGTGCAATCGTTATAAGAATTTCTCGGAAGTTTCGTGTTATAACGTTAAATTTGACGGTACGCGTTTTCACACGCGCGACTTTATTTGAGGGACTTTAGACCCTTATTTCGGGACAATTAAGAGTGAATAATACTTACATGAATATTAAGGCATTGGAGGTTTAGTGCACTAGTGAACCAAACGCGCGAGAAAATCGAGCCGTAATCGCACCAAACGGCCCCTAATGAGAGTTGACTTTTGGGTGAATTTCCACCACTTATTTCACCTTCTCTTGGAAGCTAAAGGAAAGTCTGATCACTCTCTCTCCTCCTCTCAAGACAGCCGACCAAACACCCTCCTCTCTCTAACTCATTTGCTTCAAAATTTTTGCTCACAAATTTCACTCAAAACCACCCCAAATCATCTCCAAATTCAACCAAACTTGCACCACACCTAGCTTGACACTTGAGGATCATTTTGAGCTGCAAACAAGGGCTGGAAATCACGGTTTTTCTGGGGTATTAGAGGGCCGAAAATTCTGTTGAACATCAACCCAAAGTAAGTGATGATCCACTCTTGGAAACTTGAAGTTTGGAAGCTATCATACCTTGTTAAGTTCATGCATGCATTTGGTTAGCTTGTGTATGGTGTAACAATGTGATTGTGGGCTCTTTGAATTCCCACACTTGGGTTGTTGTTGCTGATTTGATGATTGATGGTGATTATATTGTTGGTTTAGTGGTTATAATGATGCATTAGTGGTGGGTAATTAGTAGAAACTTCATTGGGTGTAAGAAGGAAAAACTTCCGATTTTGCCCCTGCCATGTTCGGCCATTTTGAGGCCAAATTTTAATGGTCTAACAGTTTGAATTGGATGTTTATAGGATGTATTTGATGTGTGAAAAATTTCATTGGAAAATATTGAGGTTTGATTGAGCAAATGAATTTTTCTTGAGAACTAGCAAATCTGGAAAACTGTTCGCGTATGATTCTGACCAGTGGTAGTATTTTGGCTATAACTCTGTCCTCGGATGTCGAAATCATGTGCCGTTGGTGGCGTTGGAAACTAGATATTCCTGGCTTTAATTTGGTATATAATACAAGTTCTGATTCTTTGTGAGCAAGCCGAACCAAATGTTTTAAGTTCGCTGTCCTGTTGCTCTGTTCATCTGGAATGAAGTGTTCAGGCAGCAACTTGATGCCCGATTTTGAACCAGATGGGTGCCGAATTTGGGAACAATTTCTTCTGTGATATTTTAACCCTATGAATGTATTTTCCAACGGTGTAAGCCATGCTCGATTTCGAGCTATATTGACTGAGTTGTGACTGAAAAAAGTGGACTGCTCTGTTTTGGAAAAACCCTAATGTTGGACTGGTTTGGAACAAGATCTTGGAGTGAACTTGTTAATTGATGTTCTTGATACTAAAAACTTACTAAAGGCATTATGGATGTTTCTTAGGCCTTTATTTCACAAATGAACCATGATTGGATAGTTTGCTTGATTAAACGTTTTGAATTGGGTAATGAAAGTTTTCCTGAACTTTGGTTGACTAATTAACTATCTTACCGAAGGTATTTTTCCCTGAAATCTGATAGAGCGGTACCTTTCATATGGGAGTAAAATACTGCCAATTTTGGTACCAATCCAAGTTCGTTTCGATACCCAATTAAATTGCTAAAGTTGGAGGTTCAAATCTGGAAATTCTTCTCCAGTCTTGAATTTCTCAAACTTCGGGCTACCGTATCTCGGTACTCAAAACTCCGATCCTTGATCCGCTTATTTTGTTATAAACCTCACTTGTAACACTAATTGAGCTGCAAATTTCAGAGGCCGGTTTGCAACATGTGAATCGTGCCGAATTTCCAAAGTTGGCCGAAATCCAACTTAATTCTGCCATGTAAACCAATCCTGCACCTTCAAGCTCATTTTTGAACACTTTTCACTTCGATTCATAGAAAAGTGTCTTCTAGGAACTTATAGTACTTTCTAAGAGGTTTCCAACGGTATAAAGTTTTCCAATTCTCGACTTATGCCGAGCGAGTTACGATTTTTCAAAGATTCATCATAAAACTGAAAATTTTCCAATCTCAAAGAAATAGAGTTTTTCAAGAACTCTTTATTCTTTTAATATTTTTAAACGTTTTGCTCACGATTTTCATGATAAAAACTCAAATAATATTGTACATAATAAAAGACAAGTTGAACCTCGATTTACGTGTAATTGAGGTTCCTTTTTGCAAAATAATCCTTAGATTGTACTAGTGTACAATCTTCTTGATAAGTGGGTTAATTGTGTGATTATCCACTGTTAATTGTCAGGCGCACAAGGAGACCTTCAAGAGGATCTCACAGTGGACACTTGAACTCCCAGAAAATAATTCTTATTGAATTGCTCGGTGAGTGTCAAGTGTGTGAATTTTGATACTTGCTTATTTGTGGTATTTGTTGGAAGTTTAAAAAAAATAAGGGCGGGTGCGTACTTTATCGCACTCGTTCTAATTTCAAATGAATGAATGAAATGTATTGAATGAATGAATGAAATGCAATGTTATGTCATGAATGCTTGTGTCGTTGGAGTGAACCCTCCTCGACTTTCTAATGAATGGGGGACGCCCAAACTCATAGGCCGACCTTGGACTCGAGCCGGCAATGGGCTTGGTCGGGGACTGGGGCGAGCCATGAAATACATATAAGCTCGACCTAATGAGAGGTCCTGCTTGGCATACTCGTAGAGTATCGCCTCATAATTGACTTGTGGGCCCTTAGGGTGTACGGTGGACGGAGGGAAGTAAGTGGTGATCTACGGAAATGGAAATACCGACCCGGTTGACAGGAGGGTTAATGCGGGAAGGTATACGAATGACACCGGCAGATCGAGTGGAACTTAGCTCCTGAGAGCTACTATATCCTTGAATTGTTTCTGATTACTTTTCCTGTTTGAATGATTGATTATTGAAAAGACATGATTTTATTTATTAAATTTGGGATTGTTATTTGACTAAGTGCTTGCATGTGTGTTCTTGGCCTCACGAGAGTTTAGCTCACCCTATTGTTTTGTTTTCCTTAACAGGACCGAATCGTGGAGAAATATGGAGAAACCATCAGTTGTACTTTTGTTAAGACTCCTGTTATATATTTTGACTAGGCCCTGGTTTGGGTTGTACTTTTGAAAATTGTAAACTTGAAAAGTTTGGGGCCTGACGTGTACTTTGAATTTAAGTCGTTTTATGATTACCCGATGTACTGGTTATACATTAAGTGACTTGTTAAGCTTGAACGCTTCCGCATTATTGTATTCATGTTGCTCTCATCGAAGTATTTAGTTCGGTTTTAAATTGAATGGAATTGCTTGAGTCCTGGCGAGAGCTGGGCAGGCGTCCGCGGATACCCTTTGGTCCGCCTTAGGGAGATGTGGGGCGTCACAGAATAAACTGGGGCAATTATTAGTAGGGTTAATTTGAAGATGCGATCTCAGGAAATCTAAACATTTATAAGATCTGCCTTCATGCCTTAACCTATTCCTAACACCTCACCAAACCCCATTACAAAAACCAAAAGTCCTGACTTCTGTTCTTTATATTGGCTTTTTAGGAAAATTGCTAATCAAATGGCACATGATATCAAAAACACCTTCACTTATTTTGCAAGGGAAGGATTGTTATGCTGATGCTATTATTTCTTAAAACGCATTTTTGAATTGATAAGGGCTGTCGGCAGGATTTGTTTATCAGGTGAAAAATCGAAAGGCCACCTTTTAAAAAAAAGAGAAAGAGAAAAGAAGAAAGAGGAAAAAAAAAAGAGAGAAGAAAAAAAAGAGAAAAGAGAAACGAAAGAAGAAAAATGAAGAAATAAAATAAAAAAGGACGAGGGCAACCTTAGTGAAAACCCGAAAGGGCGCTGAGGTAGGGTTTATAAGGAGGAGTAAGTTTTGGGATTTGAGAAACTGGTAACTCAGTTCATTGGAATTTCTCTTTACGTTGTGGTTCTGTTGTCAAGCTTTGAACCCCGGAGGAATGATATTCAAAGGGTCAAACGTAGCATTTTGTTCGAGAACCAAAGTGCTCGATTTGTCAAACACAAACTTTTGAATTTGAGTATATAAGTTTATTTATTTGAAATGATTTTTCATTCAATAAAAGTAGATGGTTGTGTTTATATTATTAGAATTTTCATCATTATGTGCAATTAGAATATTTTTTCATATGTTTCACGGTCACATTTGTCTTTTTCATTTTATCAAATGGCAATCCCTATGATTTATCGAAAATAAATGGATACTAAATGACATGTTGGTTTAAGTATGAGAAATTATGGAAACTTGATATTGTTCGCAGGGTAAGGTTGAAGTACTCGCTGCGTCAAATAAGAAGTCCAAATATTCATATTTACACATTTCTTGAAGAAGGGGTTGATCGGATGGTGGCGGCATTATCTATTATTAATTCTTTTATTGTAGGTCCAACAGTCCAATAGTATTATACTGGGGCAATTTTTAAAGAAATCATTTGTCTCTTTTCGAAATTCTACCAAAAAGTATTTTGCACAAATTTGACCAAGTGAAGGCATGCTCGGGTTTTCATCCCATTGACCAAGTGAAGGCAGGCTCGGATTTTCATCCCACTGATTTTCTTATATTTACATGCTCCAGATCGCGACAGAATAACTGTAGGTAAGTATTTGGTGTCTATGTCTTTGTCTTGAGTTTCTTCGAAATTCAGACAAAGAGGGCAAGCTGTAGACACCAAATTTTTAATTCAGCTTTATTTATTATTATTATTATTTATTGATTAAATGATAATTATTATCTATTTTTAGTTATTAATCCCATAATTTTATTTTAAGACATTTTACCATTAAAATTTTGTCAGAAAAGAAAATTGTTCACAAAAATATGCTTTAATCCTTTTAGATTAAATTTATGAAAATTTGTTGCAAATTAACTTCAATTAGGAATTAACGTTGTTTGTTTACCTAAATAATTGAAAATTAGTAAAAAAAATAACAAAATAAAATAAAATTTTAGCATTTTATTTAATTTTTATTGATCTTGTTTCATTTCCCTTTTTTTTATTATTAAGAAAATCATTTCCTTATTTGTTGTTAATTAATTTTAAAAAAAAAAAGAGGAGGAAGCGCGTGAGTTGCAAACGAACCAAACATTTCTTTAGTTTCGTATCAGAAACCATACGCGAAGTACAGAAGCAAATGCAGCTCGGTTCCTTTTCCTTTTTCCACCATTGTTTTTCCTTCACAATTGGCACTTGGGATCCTCGGTGACATATTTTGAGTGCCAATCCAATGCCACCTCTAATATTGCGCCAAGTGTCCTATTATTATTTGTATTTTAATTTTTTAATAATTCAAATTGATTTGATTTAATACAAGTTTTCTCTACCCTCTAAACCTTTGAACCAAAATTAACAAGCTTCAGAGACTTTGTCTCTTTTTGGCTTTGTTCAAAGCAATCACCGATGAAAGACTTTGGTGGCCCAATCGCTTAGGTTTTCTTTTTCTTTTTCCCCATATCGTGAGTAGTTAACTCAAAAGTGATGGTATTTGAATTAGACCGGCCGGTTAATTTTGATTCAAAGTTTTAGAGGTTAGAAAAAATTTGTGTTAAATCAAATCAATTTGAATTATTAAAAAATTAAAATGCAAATAATAACAGGACACTTGGCGCAATATTAGAGATGACATTGGATTGACACTCAAAATATGTCACCGAGGATCCCAAGTGCACAATTGGATCATGTTAACCTCATCCCACCTGGCTTTCATCTAAAAACCAAGAATGATCTAGAGAAAAAGCCAATCGGATGGCTAAAGTAGAGTCGGTGAACTGAGGCTTATGGAGAGCCCTTGAGATCAGGGTTTGAGGTTGCCATTTGATATAAAAGGAGCAAAATGGGAAAGCCGAGGGTTGAGAGGTAGAGAGCATAGATAGGTTGGCGGCTGAGTAGAAAGCAAGAAACAAGGAGAAAGAAAGAAAACTAAGGGAAAGCAGGAGAAGAGGCCCTTCAGTTGAGGGAGGAATCGAGATAAAAGAGAGGAAGAGAGAGTTACGGGCTGGGCAGGAGAAAACAGTGAAAGAAAAACTGGAGGGCGGCGGGAGTTGGAGATAGACCGAGAGCTGGGAGAGGAGTAAGGAGAGAAACGAAAAGGCCAAGCAAGGAGTAAGAGAGAGGAATCTGGTGTTTTTCTTTAAGGATCAAGAGGCTACTGGAACGGCTGACCGAAGCGAGAAGCTGCTACCACTTCATTCTGCCATCATCAGTTGTGAATCTCCAACGAAAGAGAGATCACTGTAAGCTATTCTCTCCTTTAAACCCCAGTTTCTCTTTAGGCGCAGATTCTTTAAGTTTTCAAAGCATGTAGGTGTGTGATTGGGAATTTATGGACCTAAACCTGTTAGTTTTCGTGCTTCCTTTCCTTCATAAAAATGAAACGGGTGTCATCTGTGGTTGATTCCTGATGGCTCCAAAGATTTGATTTTGATGGCTTGGGGGCTTTGGTAAAAGAGTTGTAAATATGGTTAGATGTTGAGGGTTGTAATACTGATATTCATGGCAGTCTTTTGTTCTGAGTCTTGCTTTGTTGTTTTTACTCCGTACGGCAGGCAGATAATCCTTTTTTTCTTTTCTATGGTGGCTGAAGTTGTGGCTTGTTTGATGTTTTGTTGTGTGTGATGCTTGAATGGGATGTCATGAATATACTTGATATCAAAGTTTAGTAGACACTCAGGTCATTTTGGGTCAAAGTTTAGCATATACTGAGGTTATTTTGTTGCATTGTGTGACCGAAAGCTTGTTGGATTTTACTCTCTCCCTGGTCTCAAGTTCTCGCATGTTGTGTTTGAATGAGTTGGGATTTGTTTGGGTCAGTTTTGGGATAAATATTTTAGAACTGGTATGAGGAATCACAGATTGCTGCAACAAGCTCGAAGCTCTCGGTTTGTTGCAGCAATGGCCATCTCATTTGTAGTTGCCGAGGTGTGTGGTTGGTCTGTTGTTCCATCGACACACTATGTGTATGTTTACAGCAGGTTTCTTTCTTGGCATCTTTGCTGTATTTTCGTAGTTAAGTTACATTGCTGCATTTGATAGAAGTAGGAGGAATGTTTGATGATCCTGTCGCCTGGATTCTGTTTACATTGCGCTTAGATTTGCGCATAAAAATCTGGACAGATGAATCTTTTTCTCTCCTTTGGTTGCTGAAGTTTTGGACTTGTCTGAATTTTCATGTGGGTTGCTTGTTATTTGATGGTGATGACATGTATGTTGTTTGCTGCAATTTAAAGCAGCAAGATGCGATGTAGCATCAGGCTACAATATGGCAGATCTGTGGCGGCAATAGAGTTTTTGCATCTCAGAAACTTCAATTGCTTTAACTGAAGCTTATGTTCATGTCCATACGTTCAGATGCTCTCTTTTTCTCTCATTCTGGGTTCAATGTTTGATAACGAGTGAGCTTGTAGTGTTGGAGTGATTTCTTTCTTGCAAAAATTTCTCAAAGCTATGTTTAAACTCATCGCAAGCTTCCTGGGTCATTAGTGAATTGCAAAGTTGCAGAGAAAACTCCTGCTGCACTTTTTCCATTCTTTTGCTGATTAGTTCTTTTTATCCCTGACGGTCTGCTTAGATTCTTTGCTTTAATCCTGCAACAAAATCTAGCTTTTGATTTAGTTGATAATTGAGAGTTAAAATCCTGGTATTTGGTGAACTTGTCTGCATGATGAAATATAAAGAAAGTTGCGGCTGGAATGCTGCAGAAGAGAAATCTTTGCGTAATCTTGCATGCAAAAGTTTCATAATTTGCACTTTAACCCTTTGATTTCTATCTAATGCTATTATGGCCCAAAATATTGAAAAAGCTAATCAATTTTGTCCCTTCAACATGTTTTTTCTTTAATATGTCTTAACATGATTTTTGGATAGATTTTTAATGAGTTTTAGGATGAATTCGAAGGGTTTAATAATTTTTTCTAGATTTATAGTTTTGATTTGAAATTTTAGTGAAATTTTGGAAAATTTTGTTGCTTAATCGTAGCAAATTGGTTTTCATTTATTTTCGTGAATTTTATCATTTGATTGGTAGGTTTCACCTCAAGCCTTTAATTTTAATTTACTTCCTTTTAAACCCTTAATATTTGTAATAATAATAAATTGATCCCTGAACTTCTGTAATTCTTACATTTGGGTATGTAATTCTTACATTTGGGTCCTTGTTTGTTTTAATTTATTGAATAAGGGTTGTTCATTTTTATTTGAATGATTTGATTGATTCAATTTCATATTTATCTTCATTTCTTGTGATTATTTGTTAATTAAAGTGATGCCTTGATCTTTTCATTGTTTTTGGAGGGTAAATATGTAATTTCATTTCATTAGGGCACCAATTCAAGGGACGTATACTCTAACCCTTATTTTGATTTTTACTTGACCCTATGTGACTTTATGTGCTTAATTGTATGCCTTTAGAATGTTTTCATTTCATTTATTTATTTATTCGCTTTATTTGTTTTAATTTTGTATATTTATTTTAGTTCAATTTTGGTTATTTGAAAGACATTTAAATGCCAAGTTGTAATAGTTAGGTTGTTCAAGATCTGTATTTAGATAGAATATGTAATAGTTAGGAATTTATTTATTTGTTTATTTATTTTATTCCTTTTCCCCCCAGATTGTAGTTAGGCCCCAAGTGTAATAGTTAGAGCTTTATTTGCTTTAATTGCTTATGTGTTTTGCATGCTTATGTGTTACGTGTTACTCGCTTTTCCAGGGTCTTGCATCTAGATATCATGCTTATGTGTTATGTGTTTTATGCGATTTATGTGTTTACTTGCTTTATTATGTTTTACATGATTCAGTTAGTTATAATTAATGTGTGACGTCACCACACTAGTCCAACGCTAGTTGTGGCCCCTTTCCCGTCACCACACTAGTCTAACACTAGTTGTGGCCCTTTTTCAATTTTTCTCACTAGTCCAACGCTAGTGAGAATTCATAGACATGGGCTAGTCCAACGCTAGACCCTTAGGGACCGTCCACACGATAGATCATGATTGTGTGATAAAATCACTTCATTCCATGCATGTTTTTCTATTTTTTAGGGTTTTATCATTTTTTCCATGAATTTTCCCTTGAATACATATCCCTTATCCCATATTCCCTCTTATATTTTTATTCCCTTATCCTATGTGTAAGACATGACATTAGACTTGCATTTTATATAAGAAAATTAGAACTAGGTTAGTACATTTGCATGATTAGATAGGAGAAATACCCCTTGAATATGGGATATAGACGAGTTTGGCTTTCTAGCCTTAGCACGCTCGTATTCCTTCTATAAAAGGGAAAATTGGGTCACGAGTATTAGTCTCCCCGTATCCGTTATGATGCATTCCTTTAGATCATGTATTCATATATAATTATTTTTATTTTTCTTTTCACTTCTCTTTGAGTCTCATATTTTTACACAATTCGTGACTTCTTCGAAAGTTTACTTTTGGGCGTCGTAATTAATGCGATTTGCTTCAAATAATTTGAAAGAGACATGTTGACCCCGATACACTAGGTTTAGGCTTTGCATTCATGTAGTACATTCAAATGTGATAAATTTTTAGATTAAAATAAGAAAATCTTTGACTAAATCACGCAACTAGCCTTGGCTAGGTTGAAAGGGTGCCTTGAATTTTTATCTTTGCCTTCCTTTTTCCCAAATGTGACTCCCGAACACATTTCTCTGATTTTCGAGGATTTGGAGTCGTTTAAAAAGAGTTTTTCCTACTTTTTTATTAAAAATTCATTTTTAGGTGACGTGGTACACCTTAACTCAATACCAAGTGGCGACTCCGATTTTTATTCAAAAAATCCTTTTTAAACAATAATTTGGGGCAAAATTGTCGCACTTTTAAACCCCATTTTAGGCCCATTGTCTCTTTATTTGTTTTTTCTAAAAAATCAACAATTCCTTTTCACTCAAAATAAATAAAAATCCATTTTCCACTCAAATCAAAAATTCAATTCCCAAATCGAAATCAAATCAAAAATCCATTTTCTATAAACATATTTATTTTATTTTAAAAATGGGGCGCGACACTAATCCTATTCCAGGTATTTCAAACCTAGCGCTCTGATTTTCATCCCTACCAGCGGTCACTTAACTTTCAAACCAGTCGCATAATCCGACATCTTAAACTTTTAGCCTAAGATACACAACAGAGATCTGAAACCTAAGCTCTGATACCAACTGTGACGACCCCACTTCTCCTTAGGACGAACCCTAAGGGTTCGGCGGGCAGCCTGCCTAACTCTCGCCAGGGCTCAATACGAGTCAAATTTAAAGTTAAAGGTAATCAACCAATAACAAAAGTCAATATAAAGAAAAGTCGCTTCCTTATATAATCATTTGAATCTTACATCACAAGGTTTCCAAAAGGTACATCAAATTTCTCCAAAATACAACCACCATGAGTCAACTAATCAATTACATCCACAATTGTACCAAAATCAAGTCAAGACAGCTTCTCCAAAAATCTTTCCATTCCAAGCCCCTGTTAAGGAAAACAAACTACGGGGGTGAGCCAATGCTTAGTGAGGCCAAGAAAAGCATGCAAATACATAAGTTCAAGTAACAATAACACTGGTACAAGAAATCTAGCTAGAAAGTTCATGTAATTCACAAATAACAGTAAAGCACAATCAATAAGGATACGGAAGCTCTCAGGAGCTAAATTCCCATTGCTTTGCCAAGGCTTGATTCACTACCTCCATGTGATGACACTCCGTCAACCGAGTAGGTAGCAAGTCCATACTCGGATCCGTAATCAAACAATTACTGGAAGGGCAATATTACTCGAGTATGCCAAGCAAGATCTCAAAAGATCAAACTTATGATTTTCTCATGGTTCACCAGGCTTCTTGACCAACCCCATGCGGCTCGAGTTGTAAGGTTAGCCAATGAGTTTTGGGCATCCCCAGATGCACAAATACAATTTACCAAGTTCACGCAATTCAATCATCAAACCACTTCATACAATTCAATTGTCTAGTTAAGTACAAGAGAATGAGTGGATAAAGTACACACTCGTCTCGACAAGTCCCAATCACTTAATAAACAAGAAACAATTCAAGTATTTAGCAACAATTCATGCACTTGACACTCACCAATTCAAAAGTAAGTGAGCAAATAAGGTCTTTAGTTATCCGCACTGAGATTCCCTTCGAAACCCTCTTGAGCACCTGAAAAAATAGTAACCAACCATCACTCACGTATACTCTAGACCTCTTAACATTCAAGGAAGAAAATGCACTTGCTTAAAATTAAAGATAACGCCTTAAAAGAGTTTTACTCATCAAAAATCGAGATTTAAAAATGAGAATTTAAAGTCTCAAGTTTGAGTCAAGTTAAAGAAGGTTTTCTCGCTAAATCATTGAAATAATGTTCAAAGAGAACTCAAAAGTCATTTTTTATTCATGTCATGGTAAGTAAATCTCAATTCCAAAAGAAAGTACCAATTTCACTTTCGGCACAAAAATCGAGAAAAAGGTATATAGTTTCCATCTCTCAAAACTTCTAATCTCATATCCGAACTTTAAAATGTATAAAGAGCGTTCACATTTTCAAACTAATGGAGTCAAAACTCATCCAAAACTCTCCTCATTTCATAGAAATTGTCAAAGCTAAAGGTTTCAAGTTTTGGATAGAAAACTAGAGAAATTCCCTAAGAATCTCTCGAGTTAAAATGCTCCATTCTTAAAGTTCAAACTCATGGAAATCAAAGGCATAAGACAAGGGAGTGAAATCTATTTCTCAAGTATAAAAATGAGACACAATAATCAAGAAGTTAAACAACTAAGAAAACGCATTAAGAGAGGTTTATTCCATCGGGAATCGAGTTTCAAAAAACATGAGGGTGTTAAAGTCACAAGAGAACTTGTATCATCCATGAAATCAAGTTTGAAATGAACTATCAATCTCAAAAGGAAGTTGGAAATTCTTAAAAGTTCATTTCTTAAGAAATCAGAAATTTTCAGTTTTATGTGACAATACTTGGAAAATCATATCTCGAGTTTGGTAAGCCCAAAAATTGGAAACTTTACACCGTTGGAAACTAGATTCAAAGCACTAAAACTTTCCAGAAGACACTTCTCCCACATTCCAACTAGAAATCATTCAAATCTCAGTTCAAAATTGCTGTTTTCATGAAGACAGTGCAGAACCAGTTTTTGTTTTTTAGCAAAGTTTGAAATTTGGCAAAATTCACAGGTATTGAATTAACCTCTGAAATTCATAACACAGCAAGAGTTTCAAGTAAAGTTTCAAACACAACAAGCAGAACTAAATTTGGATTTTTGAACAGCAAGATACAAAAGGTCAGTCATTTCCAAACTCCTTTCACAAGTGAGATGAAATTGAGCCACAACATACAGTTTCACAGTTTCTCTTGAATAAATCGGTAAAACAGGTCAGTCTAATTTGCCGATTCGCTGCGGCTCACTCAAAATGAATTAGCAGGGCAGGTTTATACTGTTGGAAAGCTCTTGGTGTCTAGTTTCAAATGCCGCAAATGGCACTTGATTTCAACTTTTGTACAAAAATTTATACACAGATAAAGTACCCCTGGTCGGCTGCCCTGGTAGGTATTTTCTAGGTTTTTACCTTTTCGCAAAACCCAAGTTTTATGTAACCAATTGAAATAATTTTTGAAAGACAATTTCTACACACATAATACAACATATAACAAGCATTTTAGCAGCCATAAAAACAGCAAAAATTTGAAATCCAAGCAAGACAACTGGGCAAAAATTTCGGCCAGCACCTCTCTAGAGTTTCTCTCCTCTTACGAAGCCAATATCAAGTCACTCATCACACAAACAACAACAATCAGGTAAAAAGCCCCAAGTCCACTACCTAGAGGCCACCTCAAGACCACTAGCCTAGGATATAAAGCAAGAAATAAAAGTTACTCAAATCCTCTAGCCTAACTTCTTGATTAGGGTTTCAAACCCATGAAATACAACCTCTATTCTTGGTAAAATTTGAAAGATTAAAAAAGGATGAACTTGTTACCTTTTCAAGTTCTTGAACCCTAGGAAGAGCCAAGTTGTGCCCCACTAACCACCAAGAATCACCACAAGATGGAAGCTTCCTTCAAGTTGGATCAACTACTAAAGGTTTGGAGGATTTTGTATGGATCTTGGAGCAAGATTGGTGAAGAAAAATTGGAGCTTTTCTCCCTTGTTCTTGAGCGAGAGAGGGTCGGCCATAGAGAGAAGAAAAAGGGGAGAAAGTGAGCTTTGAAATGTGATGGGAAAGTGAGGTGAAAGGTAGCTTTTGGAGGGTAAAAGCCAACTTTGAATAGTAGCTCTAATAGTGTCATGCACTACCAATTCCTTCTTGCTTGCTACACTGAAATACTAATCCTCCAAGGTTGTTCTTCTAACATTACAAATACTCATACTTACTAGTCTAAAATTAATTTTCCAAGATCATTGCACTCTCAGATCAAATATCACCTCGAAAAATGTGTATTCTCTACTCCTTACTGGACGAGTCGTAGAAAAATTAAATTTGCTAATGGAACATTTTAAAAATATAAATAAGACATTGCTCCATGCAAATAAAATTAAAGTGGTTAAAATAAATTATTCGGAGAAAATGGGTAAATAAATAATTAAATAAGCCAGTAAATAAAATAAAAGTAAGAAAAATTCGGGTTCTCACATAACAGCGTGGTGTTAGGAGTGGTTGAGGAGCAGAGACAGTTGACCCGTGACCTTATGGTAGCACGAGCTGAGAGGGAGGAGATGAGGGCCACTATTGAGGCCCAAGCTGCCAGGATTCAGGAGCTGGAGGCTAGAGTTCTTGAGGAGCGTCATAGGGTTGACGCCTCCCACGCTCAATTTCAAGTGACCGATGGGCGCCTTATCCGGATAGTAGAGGAGGTGAGAGAGCGGGTGGATGGCATTATGGGTAGTGTGTAACCATGACCGAGCACAAAGAGGAGGCCATGGGTGGAGGTGGTGTGAGGGCCCGAAAATTTTCTTATTTTTATCATATTTTACTGGCTTATTTAATCATTTATTCACCCATTCTCTCTGAATAATTTATTTCAACCATTTTGAATCCATTTATATGGAACCGTGTCTCAATTATATTTTTAAAATGTCCCGTTAGCAAAAAATTAATTTTTTGCGGCTCATTTAGTAAGGAATAGCAAATACACATTTTTCGAGATAATATTCGATCCAAGAGTGCAATAATCTTGGAGAATTAAGAAGGATTAATAGTAGACTAAGAAAAGTCAATTGAGGGATTAGATATAAGTGAGTTAAAAATTTTCGCTTTATCGCGCGCGTGCCGATAGTTTCTCGAAAGTCGCACTATGCGACTAATTGGAGAATTGAGGAATTATTATTAGAATCATAAGTATGAGTAATTAAAATGTTAGAAGAAGTACCTTGGAGGATTAGTGCGTGAGTGTAACAAAAAAGAGAGAAAGTGGTAGTACGAAACCCTATTTCGACAACTATTCAAAGTTGACTTTTTGGCAAACTTAATAACCACTTTTCATCCAAGCTTCCCTCACAAGTTTCACCACACCAAACTCTCATCTCTCTCACCTCATTCGGCTGACCCAAAGGGGAAGAAAAGGGAAGAAAGGAACTCCATCTTCTAGCTTCGATTTGGCTTGCTAATCAACGTCCAACCATCAAACCTCTTGGAGATTCACTCTAGCTAGGAGAAAGAAGCAATCTTGTGGAGTTTCATGGAGAAATTTTGGTGGAAAAATCTGGTATTCGTCTAGGTTTAAAGGGTAAACACTTCATCTCTTTAATCGTTCCATTTCTCCAAATTTTAACGGTTAATCTTCATGGGTTTAAAGCCCTAATCGCGTTTATAGGCTAGCGGACTTGAGGAACTTTATTTCTCGCTTTAAATCCTAAGTTATCTATCTTGATGAGGCTTGTAGGTAGCTGACTTGAGGCTTGATTGTTTGATTATGGTTAGAAAGTGGAAAGAAAGTTGGAAAATTTGGGAAGGCAAGCTGGCTGAAATTCTGTTCATGTTGTTCTGTTTTCATTTCAAAATTTTGATGCTTGGTTGGCTGTTAAATTGATGGATATATGTTGTATTATGTGTATAGAAAGTGCCTTTCAAAAATCGTGTCGAATGGTTGCACGAAACCTGAGTTTTGGTAAAGATTCAAACCTGGAAAACGCCTAGCAGGGTACTTGGGCAGTGGTTCTTTGTCCGAACGTAACTCTCTGTACGAAATTTGAAATTGAGTGCCATTTGTGGCATTCAAAACTATACATTCATAGCTTTCCAACGGTATAAAAATCCACTGCTAGTTCATTTTGAGTGATCCGTAACGAATCAGCAAAGTCGGCTGTTCTATTTTGACAGTCTATTCGAATGAAACTAGGAAGCTGCATCTTGTGGCTCGATTTTGTCCCACTTGTGAAAAGATTTTCAAAATAATGTCTGCTGATGAATTGTAGCATTTGGACACTAGTTTCCAACGCCATAAATCATTCTCAATTTGGAGATTTATAGAGCTAGATATGATTTGATTTCGAAAATACGACAAAGTTGGAAATCGAAAACTTTTCCCTTTCTTGCTGACCGAATGGTCAAATCTATTTTGGGATGTTATATTTCAAAAATTTTAGTGTCATTTACCATCAATTGCTCATTAAATATTTCTGGAATCTTGGTTTCAAAAATGGAGCAAATTGGGGCTGATTTTGTTGGACAAAACTTTTGAAAAAGAAAGAGAAATAGGATGGCAGATTTGCTTTGAAGAATTTCACAAATTTTAGTCGTTTCGTTAACTACCTTCCCATGTGAGTTTTTATCTAAATCCTGATAGAGAGGTAGTCCACATATGGAAGTTTAAGTGTACCAAATTTGGCATAATTTTAATATCATTTTGAGGCCCAAATGATGCCCCAAAGATTGCTCTTTAAAACTGGAAAATCTTCTAAACAGGTTGCCGAAAAATCAACCGACTTCAAACCGTTATATCTTGTTGCTCAAAACTCTGAATTTAGTTCCGTTTGTTGTGTTTGAAACTTGGTTTGGAAATCTTATTGTTTATAAATTTCAGAGAATGATTCATGTGACAGCCCTACCTCCCCCTAAGGCGAACCAAAGGGTTCGGCGGACCGCCCGCCCAACTCTCGCCGGGACTCACTACGGTCCATCACTCATATCCAATAACATAGGGTACAACCTCAATAAGAAACGAAATAACATTTCCCAAGCTTAGAATGTATACTTACATACATACATTGCAAATCTCAAGTAGTGGTACAATTCCCCAAATAAGACAAAAGTCTTCAGTTCTCAAATAATTACAATTACAATATCAGGCTCAAATATTACATCAAATACTCATCAAGTGAATTGAATTCAAATTATACATGAGATATCCCTTCAAACACTCTAATAACTTATTACACGCGCTTCCTTTGTCTCGAGCCCTGTGGAGGGGAAATGAATATTTTTGGGGCGAGCTAGAAGCTCGGCGGGTATCCAGTAAAAATCAATAATCAAGTACATTTCACAATAATGCATTTAGATGATGGCATGACTTAGTAATCAAATGTAAGTTTATTTCTCTTATGAGCCAATGAAATCCTCGTACTTAGAATTCCAACGCTCAAACAGATCGATTAACAATCAAATAGTAATAGGGAGCCATCAGTGCTCCAAATAAATAGTGGTGGAGAGGTTGGTTCTAAGCACAAGACTTCCCAAGAACTCATTGGAGCCAAATCATTTCATGAACTCACATGCAAGCACACATGATATGCAATTGAGTAAACAATGCAAGAAATCGTTCAAGAGTAACTTTGGAAACAGTTTTGGAATCACTCACCAACCACAACTCAGGAACCATCCATCACAGACATTGCCTTGTTCAAGTCCAAGCCTTTCATTTCTACCAAGAGCCCACTCACTCAAAGCAATCAAATGCTCTCAAAGATTGGACAGCACTTTCCCTTAATTCCTTGATTTTTCACCCTATAAACAACACCAATACCATCTCAATTCAATCACATTTTCACATACAAATCATAGACTATAAAACACACCTAATTAGGGCCACAATACCCTTAAATCTTAACCAATTAAGAGCTCAATAACCAACCATAAGAAAGCCTCAAATTTGAAACCCTATGTGACAGCCCCACCTCTCCCTAAGGCGAAGCAAAGGGTTCGGCGGACCACCTGCCCAGCTCTCGCCGGGACTACGGATCCGGAACGAACGTAAACATTACCAACTGCTCAAAAGAACTTCGAGAAGATAACATTCGCTGTCCGAAACCCAAACAAGCACAACAACTTTAGATAACCCCAGAAAAGAACATTTTCAAGCCAAATCAACTCATGAACATGGTTAAACACTTTTATGTATACATGGTTGCAAATTTACAATTCAAAAGGGAATAGTTTGGTTAAAATAAATTTAGGGTTTCCAACCATCGAGTAGCTATACATAAGAATACTAAAACTAGCTCAACTCATGCTTCAAAACATCATAGTCTCCAAAAGGTGATTTCCTGTAAGGAAAACAAGGATAACAGAACGGGGTGAGTTAGAAGCTCAATGAGGTACCAAAAATATAACAGTAGAAATCATGAGAAAACACTTATAGGACACATATCCGCATCAAGTAAAAGAAATGAATGAACATCACAATTTAAAGGATACAGGTGGCTCTCAGGAGCCAAATTCCCGTTGCAATACTTGATCCAACATTGTTGACCCTCCGTCAACGTTCAAATAAAGGAACCAGTCCAGTAGATCACCACTTTAACGCCAAAATCCCGTTCACCAAACATACTCCTTACTGGGCCCGAACGCCAAACAGGAACAGGAATGGTAATACTCGAGTATACCGGAATCAAGAGTCTCAATACCCAAAGATTCCCCAGGAACAAGTACCTATGGATTGTCAACTATCTCAACCAAACCCTTGCTGACTCGATTTAATTAACTCCCCATGAGGTTGAGCTCAAGTTTAACAGGACAATCAAGTTTAACAGGATGATCGTTGGACACACTTCCAAATGATCTCATAACAAGTGCAAGTAACAAGTTCAAGTACATAACAAGTACAAGTAATAGATTCCAGTTCATTCAGTACAGGCAAGAGATCGAGCGTGATAAAGTACACCCTCGTCTTATACAAGATAGAAAGTCAGGAAAGATAATCAAATAGCAAGTCGCAAGTACAGAAAACCAATTTAGGGAGTGGTGCACTCACCTGATCAAACAAGGATAATTTCAAAAGTTTCCTTCCCAAGTATGACTTTACTCGCCGGCACCTCCTAGAACAATCAAGGCAAACACTTAAGACTGGACTCCAAGACCTAATAAGTGGAATTTGCAAGTAAAACTTGATTACAAGTCAGATGCCTATCCAAATGAACCATTAATGTAAAGCGAAGAGGTGACTTTGGAGTAAAAGATAACGATTAGTTCTAAAGGCATGAACAACCTCAAAACCCTACCTATAATGACTGACCAACTCCAAATTTGAAGTAGAAAATGAAAGTAAGAACGATACTAGGAAAACAGGATTTTCCAATTTCGCGCAACCCTATATGAAAAATCATATCTCAAGTTTTGTAAATCCAAAATTAGTAAAAGTTATACCGTTGGAAAATAAAGTCAAAGGGCTATAACTTTCCAAAGAACACCCTCATAAGAATCAGAACGCAAGTCAGTCAAATTCAAGCCTCAAGTTGCTGCTTGATCCAGTGGAAGACAGAACAGGTACAATATTTTAGTCAACTTTGAAAAATCACCATAAATGGTACAGACATAAACAGGGTTTGAAATTTACACGGTTTATAGCCCTATGAATATAGTTTAAAACACAACAAACGGAACTCAATTCTGACATTCCTACATTAAGATATAGTAAATTTCCCGAGACTGTGCAGAAGCTCCATGAAAATTTTAACAGCATTTCCCTTGTCATTCTTTATTTTCCAACCAAACCTCAACACCCACAAATCACAAGCTATCAAACACCTTTAATTAAAGCCACAATAAGGCTCAAATACGAGTCATAAACCGAGTCCACATATCACTAGAGTAAAATCATATGGAGTGTATAAGTGCAAAATCAAACTAGAACATATGCGGAAACGAAGTTTGGGTTGGAAAACAAAAGACAGATTTGCTGTTGCTTAGCGGAATTAACACAACTAAAGCTATCCTTGTCGGATTGAAGTGTAATTTACATCATTTCAAAGCTAAGAGAAAGGGCTACAATGTTTAAGAAGGCCACTCAGTCCAGTTTGCAATGTATCTGGGTCAAATTTACCAAAACAACCCCAGATTTTCCAGTTCAAAGTTTACGGTGGCAGTCCTAATTCATTCGATCATATATCAGCACCTACGACTCCAATTCAAGTGATTCCAAAACCATCTGAATGCTAAGATACCAGGCTATAAATGTTAAGAAAACATCAACAACTAAATCAGTAGTATTCCCAGTCAACCTAACCAATTACCAAAGCTGATTATCAGTTTCGGACAGAAACAGGGCAGCAGGGGTATTGCAGTCTTTTCACAGGATACATTACTCCGATTGGGTTGAAATTTTGTAGGAAACTATAAAACATCATTTTCTACAACTTTCATGTTTTAACCTTAAGCTAATTTGGCCTCTAACTTGCTCAAATAAATTTGGACAGAACAGGCCTGTTTGAAACCCTAACCTGGAAATTTTGCCCCAAACCAGAATTTTGCACAATCAACCATATCCAACATATATCAACTCCGTTTTACACAATAACTAACCAACAATCCATGACTAACCAATACTAAACATATGAAATCAGAAAAATCAAGCATAAAAATAAAAATCCATCAATCTTCACAAGTTATGAAATCATCCAAAAAATCACTTATTCAACTACCACAAGGCACCAATTTAGCATTATCATGAACAAGAAAGAATTTCTTGGCTACTCACCTTACCAACCCAAGAAAGGAAGCAACTTAGCACCTTAATCTTCCAAACCACATGATAACCAACCTTGCAACCACTAGACTAGGGGTTTTTATGGAGAGAATCCAAGTTTAATCGGTTAGATTTGAGGATTAAGCGAGATTGGAAGCCAAAGAGTTGAGAGTTTTCTTTTCTTTTCTTGTGGAGAGAGTCAGCCAAGAGAGGGAGAGAATGATGAATTTTTGGTGAATTTTGGGAATTATTTGGTAAAGTTGGCCAATTAGTCAAAGTCCAAGATGAAATAGGGAGGTGACACTTGTCACCTTAATTAATGCATGGCTATCCTTTTGTCCCTCTCACACCAATCCATCTAGTCACCTCTAATTAGTCCCTCTCACACCAATCCATCTAGTCACCTCTAAAATGGAAATGCTCACTAGTGGGACTGACCCACGGCTAGTGGCAGTGCAAAAATGAAATGCCTTGACAATCGGTCAGTGAGATTAAACCCGAGCCTGCCGTGATAAAACTTGATTTGATTTTTTATTTTGATTTTTTTTACTTTTTTTATTTTTGATTTTTGATTTTTGATTTTTGATTTTTGATTTTTGATTTTTTGATTTTTTTGATTTTTTTTTTTTGGAATTTTCCTGATTTTTTGATCTTTTCAAGAGAACCTTTTCAAAAATAATTTGCTCCAGTGTAGGGCCTTCTTCCTTCTTTCTCCTTTCTTCTTTTTCGGTATCGGCCTTCCACATCACCAAATGCTTTTTCGTCGATTTCAGCCATAAATACCTGCACATGGGCTTACCAAAGTATAACATGCACTTAAATTTCATGAAAAGAGCAGCGTGATTGATTCGAAAATGTCTTGCTTGACTCTTGAAATCCTCAAATGTGTTATAAAAATTTGCCCCAGTATGGGTTTCTTTTGTGAAATCTTATAAATAAAAATCTGCCCCAGTGTAGGCCTCTTTGATTGCAAAAATTTGTTTAGATGATTCTCCATTTATTTGAAAGTAAGAAACTGTGTTTCCTAAAATTTAGGAGATAACCTCATATTACACATAATGAGAAGAAAATTGAACGTCTCGCTTAAATTCATACAGAAATTTCATTATGAATCTCTCAAAATAATACCAAAGTAGAGAAGATTTCTTCCTCACTTTAGCATTGATGCTTAGGATAATGGGTCACCACTTCTTGTTAGCTCGTCTTTCAGGACCAATCAAGTGGGTATTATTTCTGATTTTTAAGGTGGCTAAGGAAATGGGAGGTCAGAATCTGTCTCATTCTTGCGCCCAAATCGTATCAAACCCATTCAATATCACATCTTAGTGAAAGCAAGTAGTTTGTCACCCCTATTTCTTAAGAAAATTTAGTCAACATATAAGCTTTTTAGGCTTGTAACGTATGGGCAGAAACGATAGCTAAACATGTGAAAACAGGTTATAGTCTTAAGATCACAAATGATTGATGGATTCCTTAGAAGCATAATCCCTACTTCGAGTTGTCATGAAGGATAAGTCAGCGATGGACTTTATGAGCTTGTAATGTGGCTTGAAAACGATAGTTAAACAATAAGACTTTCAAGGACGTTGCACCGAAAATCGCATTTTTTCTAAAATTGCTCCTATTTTGAACTCGAAGATCCTGAACTTTGTTTGACTTTCATTATTACTCAACAGGGACTTCACCATCGAATCTTTTGTATTTCATTTGCATTTATTTCGCTCGCTTTTTTCCTCTCTCTCTCTCTCTCTTTTTTTAATGGCATCTTTGCGGGTTTTCACATGATGAGCACTGTCAATTTCACAGCTAATCAATTCAGAAGTACATCTAAAAAATTTGTTGGCATCAGTATATGAGCATCACTTGCCAATAAATTAGAAAATTTCTTGATAGAGATAATGCAAAGAATAGAAGTCAGGACTTTCGACTTTTGTAATGAGGTCTGGTAGGGTGCTTAGAAAAGTTAAGGCTTGAAAACATATTTTAGAAGTAGTTTAAATGATCTGAGATCGCGTTATCGTATCAATCCTATTTTAGTGTTAAACCAAAACTTGCCCCAATTTATTCTCAATTGAGGCTCTTTTTTCTTTCATTTGCTTCTTTTTTCCTTTTTGGGCTTCTGCCATTCTTTTGAAATTTTCAAAATTTGCCCCAATTTATGTTTAACCGAGGTTCTCTTTTCTTCTTCTTCTTCTTTTTTTTTTCTTTTTGCTTTTGTTGCTTTATCACTTTTCACCTCTTGAGACTTTTCTTTCCTTTGCAATTCAAACTTGCCCCAGTGTGGGTTTGTGATTCTCAGAGGTTGTTAAACGAAGTATTTTATTCTGAAGACTCAAAAGGGATAACTAGGTGTAGACACCAAATTTTTGGTGTAATTTCATTTTTAGTTTTTTATTTGTCGTGTTCGTTTTTTAGTTTTTAGTTTTTAGTTTCTAGTTTTATTTTTATTTTTAAGTTTTAGCATAGAATTTCTTGAAAAAAGGAAAAAGAAAAAGCATTCAAAAAAAATATGACTTAGTCGTTTGTAACTTAAATTCAATGCTTTCTTGAAAGTGAAAAAGAAAAGAAAAGTAAAAACGATGAAAATAGAAAATGAAAAAAAAGGAATTGGAAATTGCACTTTGTTGTTTCTAGTTTATTTATTTTTCACCCAATTGTTTTTGTTATTTATTTTTATTATTATCAATTTTGTTTTTTTTTTATTTTTAAAAGGAGAGAGCTCCCCAACTTTTATTAAATGCGAATAAAAAAACGAACGAGGAAACAAGTCCCACCGTTCAATACATGCCAGGAACCGTAGGAGAAACTATTCCTAACAATTAAAGTTGCGAATATATGGATAACCTATTGCATCCAAATGAATCAATGACCGAGCTCTACTTGGCAGCTGCTGATGAGATTGGAAAGTAACCCATGAACTCTCCAGAGATAACGCCGCTAAGCTGTCTGCCACGGCATTCGCCTCACGATAAATATGCGAAATGGCCCCATTCACCTTACCTAGCAACAGACGAATTTGGCTTAAGACGCTACACAACGGCCACTTACCAACCGTTTGACTAGTAACCAGCCGTGCCAATGCTAGAGAATCCACTTCCACTAAAATACCTGACAACCCTGTCCCAACACACCACTGTAGCCCAGTCAACAATGCTAAACCCTCCGCATGAACCACTTCACATTCTCCAAACTCCTTATAAAAAGCACCAAGCATCTTCCCTTCAAAATCTCGTATCACTCCACCGCCTTTTGCCAACCCATTGGTCACACTTGCGTCGGTGTTCAGCTTGATTGACCCCCGAGGAGGCTTCATCCATGATATAGCCTTCGGACGTAATGATTTAGCTGGTTTGATCCGAAAGTACCGAGCAAAGTACGTATCCGTATCCCCCTCCAACTGAAATCTGTTTAACATGCGTGCAGCCCCCGTAGCAAACAACCACCCATTGACATCAAAAATAACTTTAGAATAGGCCGAGGGAATATTTCCAAACCAAGCATCATTTCTACTACGCCACATAAACCACAGCACTACAACTGGTATAGCACACCGAACATGATTCAATCGTCCATTCCCAGAAGATTGAAACCACACCACTAGCAGCGAAGAAACACATGAGAATGATCCCCACGGGATTCCGCAAGCCAGAAAGAAATGCTGCCAAACAGCACTTGCTAATCTGCCCTGCACAAAAATATGATGCAAGGACTCCGCTGAATCACCACAACAGTCGCATTTGGAAACCAAAGAAAATCCTCTAGAACGGAGCTTGTCGTCCAGAGGAAGAAAATCAGCCAAAACCCTCCAAGCTAGGTAAGACATTTTTAAAGGCAGCAATGGACACCAAATTCCACGCCAAACCAAGGACAGGTTACGCCGCTGTCTAATTAACTCCCAGGCTGACGACACAGTGAACGTACCATCCGCCGAAGGAGCCCAAACCAATTCGTCCTTAAGAGCCAGATCAACAATTGTTTGTGAAATACTATTAACAACAGATCGAGGAAGAACCTGGAGGAGCCGTTGAATATTCCACCCCGTAGAGCTATAAAACTCAGCTACTAAGCAATGAGGAGGCACCCCATCAAACTGCCTGCTAAGCGGTTCATCGAAAAGCCATCGATCATGCCACAAATCGATGAACCCCTCGCCAAGGCGCCAACGAATATTGTCTTCAGCTATAGCCCGAACCGAGCAGACCCGCTTCCATGTTGCCGACCCAACGCCAGCCGCTGCCAAGAATGGATGCTGAGCGCCAATATACTTGCGATGCATAAAGCTTGCCCACGGAGAACTCTTTTGACGAATTCTCCACCATAATTTCATTGCAAAAGCCTTCTCTAAGTCCAACAGAGATCGAAATCCCAACCCCCCTTCTTCGACTGGGAAACATACTTTCTCCCAGGAAGACCAATGAATCCGTCTACCATCCTTGCCATCCCACAAGAACGCATTAAACAGCCTGCCTAACCTAAGAAAAACCCCCTTAGGTGGTTTAGAAACCTGCAACAGATAAAGAGGCATTGAGTTCAACACATGACGAAGCAAGATGAGCTTCCCCCCAGCAGAAAGAAACCGGGAGCTCCAATGATGCAGCTTTGCTCTAACAGAAGCAAAAACTCCATCAAAAAAGATACTTTTCCTACGGCCACTAGTAAGTGGAACTCCCAAATATTTCACAGGCCAAGACTGCTCTTGAAATCCCGTAACTTGCTGAATTAAGGTGATAATCTCCGAAGGAAGCTTCGACGAACAAAGGAAACGACTCTTGGAGAGATTAATTTTTTGGCCAGAAAGAATTTCATATTCTCGAAGAAGGGACGACACAGCCAGCAGACATTCAGACGATGCCCGCGTGAAAATAACCATGTCATCGGCAAACGCAAGAAACGGGACCAGCCCTCCCTTAGACAAAAATCTAAAACCCGGGGAGCTGGTAAACAGCTGCTGGAGGCCCCGGCCAAGAAATTCAGATACAAAAAGGAAAAGAGTGGAAGATAGAGGATCCCCCTGACGAACCCCTCTAGTCGACTTGAAAAAACTCGTAAGCTCCCCATTAACCAACACAGAAAACCAAACATTGGATATTAAACGAAAAATTAGATCTACCACACCTTCCTTAAAGCCAAATTCACGAAGCATGTATAATAAAAACCCCCATTCCACCCTGTCATAGGCCTTCTCCATATCCAATTTCAATATTACGTTAGGGTGACGCAATTTCTTGTCCGAATCCAGAATTAATTTCTGAGCGAGGAGAACATTATCCTGTATTCCCCTGCCCGGTATAAAGCCAGTCTAAAACTCTAAAATCAACTTAGGAAGAAGCTGATTAATGCGGCTAGACAAAATCTTAGAAATGATCTTCGAGCTAACATTGGATAAGCTTATTGGGCGGAAATCTTTCCACTCACACGCCCCCTCCTTTTTAGGCAATAATGTGATCGTGGTACTTCAAAACCCACGAGGCATTGTGGCACCAGCGAAGAAATCCTTCACCGCATCCATGAAGTCGTCCTTGATACACTCCCAGCAACTTTGATAAAAGCCCCCTCCAAACCCATCAGGGCCCGCAGCACTCTGAGGGTCCAGGGAGCATATTACCGTATGAACTTCTTCTACCGATGGTGATTTCAGCAGCATGTCGTTCTCCTCCTGCGTAAGCTTGGGCAGATCAAGAGACGGTCTGCTGCCAGAACAAGCAACGCGGTCGGCCGTGAACAAAGAGGAGAAAAAATCACCCGCCGACAGCTTAATATCATCAATACTATCAAACCAACAGTCCCCGTTACCCCTAATGCGTGTAATAAAATTAGAGCTGCGTTTTTGCTTAACTGCTGCATGGAAAAAGGATGTATTAGCGTCGCCCTCTTTGATCCATTTGATCGCTGCCTTTTGTCTCCAGAATTCACATTCCAACGCTAGCTCCCGAGAATGAACTGCCCTTGCCTCGTGAACTGCCATCCTCGACAGCGTATCTCTATTCTGGTCATACAAAATTTCCTTGGCCAATAAATTATCTGCTGCCACTTGGACCCTTTGAGAGACATTCCCAAATACACCCACATTCCATCGAGATAAAACTCTTTTAACCACCTGCAACTTATTAAAGAATTTCTGCATTCCCACTCCAGACACAGTCTGAGCCCACGCAGACTTCACTGTTGTTTGAAAACTGGAATGACCTCGCCAGACGTTAAGAAACCGGAATGAAGAGCGCCTAGTTGACGTACTTCCCCCCCTGATCAACAACGGACAATGATCAGACCGCCCTCATTGAAGATGAGCTACTCGAGTCATCTCAACATCAGACAACCAAACGCCATTAACGACCGCTCGATCGAGACGCTGCCACATGCGACCATTGGTCCATGTGTAAACAGACCCATCGAATTGAACTGGGAATAGCCCACTCCGATGTAAAGCAGAGTTGAATTCCTCCAAATCACGAATATTGGGAGCTGATCCTCCAATCCTTTCCTCCGCGCAAGAAATAACGTTGTAGTCCCCTACGGCAATCCATGGAAGAGTAATAGACGTAGAAAATTGCTCCAAAGCCTCCCATAGCCGTCTCCTACCAATTCTGTTACACTTCGCATAGACAGCCGAAATAATAATGGAAGAACCAGACGGGAAAGACAAATATATATGAACTAATTGATCCACAGCTTCTACAAAAGAATACCTAGCCTCTGAACACCAGAATATCCAGATTTTATTATGCACGAAAGACCGGGCAAAATCAAATCCCAAGAACAGCTGCACACTCTCCAAATGAGAGACATTAGCTAATGGTTCCAACAGAATCAATAACCTAATATTGTGTGATCTACAAGTGCAACGAATATACCGCAATGAATCCCTGTTCGACGCACCCCAAATGTTCCACACTATAAACTTAATTGGATTTAACATTATTAGACCGAAGATTATAATGCGCAGATGAAGTCATACCTTCTCGTTTCCTGGACTGTCTACTACGACCCTTGTGGCCTTGAATCAACTTTTGCAGCAAATGAGAGTCAGTATCATCCAGAGAAACTCCCGTAGCAACCGGATCGCAACAAAGCTTAGATGCTTGGATTCTGCTGGGCAGCCGATCCTGAAAACTTTTAAGCTCAACCAAGGAAAGACCTTTCACCCCCGACCGGCCTTCAGAATTAGACCGCACCAGTCGAACATGACCGTGGTGCCGTGTAGGAGAGAGAGAATAAGAAGTCCGCTCATGGTTCGGTACTAAAGACGCAGACGGCAACAGACGGTCATCCTCATCAGAAGAGAGGATATTGTCCGATAAAGCCTTAATCGGAGAAGAAGATTCTTGGGGAACAAGGGTGAGAAAATTCTGCGCATCCGCATCAGCCCCCCGAGATGCATTAGAGAGAACAGGAATAGGAAAAGGTACACTAGCTGGAGGAGAATTTCCCCTAATAGAGTTAGCAGACGGTGGTGGAATATCAGGGATGGCAACATCCATTGCAGAAATACCATTTTCAGGCTCTGTTACCCCCATGGCTACCACAAGCCCAGAATCCACAACAGGAAGAGATTCATCAACAGCAGGTACCCCCTTAGGTTGAAAGACTTGTCTGACGTGCGGCGTAGCTGATGGTCCAGAACGGCGCACCGGCCGCAATTCCGGATGTTTGCGATGACAGACAGATTCTGTATGACCAATCAACGAGCAAAACCCACAATAAGAGGGATAATCTTCGTACTCAATTTTTTGCCAAAACCCCACTGATCATCTCCAATCCAAATCCTGGATTTAGGAGACTGCAATACATCGATCTCCAACAATATACGGGCAACAGATGGGCGTTTCAGTGAAGTCGTAGCTTCATCCACTTTCAAGGGACGGCCAAGTAAGGTACCTAGCTTAAGCAAAAATTGCTTTTCAAAAAACGGCAATGGAAGACCCGGAAAATTGACCCAAACTGGTGCAATTGATGACTCTGCTCCTGGTTTAAAATCAATTGTCCATTTCGACAGGGACATATGAAACTTGCCTACGTACCAAGACCTGCGACACCAAAGCCTGGTGTAATCTTCCTCCTCGGATGGACGTAAAAGAATGTGCTTGGAATCTAATAAACCAATCGGGCACTCACCCCTCAGCCCCAAAGAAACAATAAATTTGCGAATAAGCTCCATGGACGGACGGCCTACGGCAAACCTGCCGACTAGCGCGTTAGAGTAAGGCGCCGCAATCTGCATCATATCTTGACGAGAGATGACCAACGATGGCTCCCCCTTGTATGTACTGAGATGGCCAATACCAGAGGACGAAGAAGAAGGAGATTGAGAGAGCAGGGAGGCGAACGTCTTCGACGGCCGAACGAACGGCGGCGCCTCCCCATGCAGGAGAGCCGCCATGAAACCCTAGCCCGACCCTAGCCCGACCTGTACCCTAGCCTGGTGTAATCTTCAATTTTGTTTTTATTAATCTCAGAAAAAAAAAAGATACGCGACTTGCAAGCTGCGGTTTTTCGCAGCTTGCAAAGAAGGGCTTGGGCAGCCCTTTGGTTACAATTTTGGAGAGGATAGCTGAGGGTTTTAGGGTTGCTAGCTTGGTATAAATAGAACAGAAAAACACAGCTTTAGGGTAGAGGATACAGAGAGAGAAAGGTCTGTAGACAACAAATTTTTGGTGTAATTTCATTTACTTTTTATTTTCAGTTTTTTATTTTAGTTTTATTCACTTTTTAGTTTTTAGTTTAGTTTTTATTCTTAGCGTAAAATTTCTAGGAAAAAAGAAAAAAAGAAAGAAAAATATTCAAGAAATATGTTGAGTTGTTTTAATACAATGTTTTCTTAAAGAAAAAGAAAAAAAGTGAAAAATGATGAAAAATGAAAAATGAAAGAAAAAGATTGAAAATGGCAATTTTGTTGTTTTAGTTTGTTTATTCTGATACATTTGTAATTAAAATTGTTGTTTTTATTATTATTATTTAATTTTACTTTTATTTTTGTTAAATTATTAAGTTAAAAAAAAAAAACCTGCAGCATGCAAGCTGCGCATTTTTCCGCAGCTTGCAAGGAGGAGTTGGGGGGAGCTATCGGAGGGCCAGGAAAAAGGGTCAAGCTGGGGTGGTTTAGAAACCATTGGATGATAGGATTAGGGATTAGGGGGGGTCATATAAATAGAAAAGAGAACAGCAGCAGCAAGGCAGAGGGGGATAGGATCGAAAAAAAAAACAGAGGAGGAAGTTTGGTCATGAGGGCTGAGAGTCTGTGAAAAGAGGGGGCTGAAGGAAAAGAACAAAAAAGGCTAGAGCATACAGAGAGAGAGGAGGCGACTGCATCGGAGGAGGGAGGTTTTGGTTGACGGCTCAAAAACTAGAGAGAAAAGGGGTGAGATGGACGGCTGAAGAGAAAAAGGTGTGGCTGTGAGAAAAGGCTAGTGTAAGAAAGAGAGAAACCAGAGAAGGGAGGGCAGCCGCAAAGGTGACATTTTGGCAGCAGCCGAAAGAGAGAAATCGTGGGAGGAGCTTGACTGAACAAAAAGAAAATCTGAGGAAGAGCATCGAGTGGCGGCTGGAAGCAAGGATAGGGGAAGAGAGGGCCGAGAGATTGGGAGAGCTTCAAGAGAAGTCTGAAGACCAAGGTGAGAAAAGAAACGGGAGAAAAGGCTGAACCAAAAGAGAGGTTTTTCGGCTAGCCATACACTTACCCTCCTGATCCTTCATTTTTCCCTATTTGCATGCAAGGCCCACAACCCCAAATCACTTCAAACATACCACTAGAGCCACATACTCTTTATCACACTGCTGCTAAGCTATTCCTACCTGACCATATTGTTCAAACCAAGTCAGAAATGGGGGAATCTTCCGCTCTCGTTGATATAAAGCTGCTCAAACGCCTTGACCGTTTTGATGAGTTTATAAGGAGGAGTCAGGGTTTGAACAAACAAGGAGTGCTGGACTATGATGAGCTTTGCCTTTTCCCGAATGTACAGTTGCCTGAGGGATTCAAAACCCCGAAATTCAACAAATACGATGGCACGGGCAATCCCAAGACACACCTCCGATTGTTCGCCAACAAGTTGGGTAGGCCAACAGATGATGAAAATCTGCCTTTGAGGCTATTCCCCGAAAGTCTGGAGGGGGATGCACTCGACTGGTATTCCAAGCTGAAACCCGAAGAAGCGAAGACCTGGCTTGACTTGTCCAACGCTTTTGTAAAGCAGTACGAGTATAATTGCGAGCTGGCTCCAACACGAACCACGCTGGAAGGAACAAAAAGAAAACCCTCTGAGGATCACAAGACTTATGCTAAGAGATGGAGGAAAATAGCTGCAAAAGTCGAGCCACCAATGACTGAGGACGAAATCATACGCACCTTCATTAAGGCACATGATCCGCCATACTTTGAAGAAATTTTTCGAATAACTGGTTGTTCCTTTGCCGAGATTGTTAATAAATTGGAAGAATATGATGAGTTTATAAGGGCAGGAAAGATTATTAACGTGTCGGCTCTGAAATCGCAATTGGAAGCAATGCAAAATCAAGGCGGCGGTAACAAGAAATCCCCATTCAAAAAGAGAGAAGATGAGGCTTCATTTGTCTCGAATCGAGGCCCTGGTCCCCAACCGAGATACCGACAGAACTCCACCTATTCACCCCGTTACCCGTATCAATCATACCCTCATCTTGTTCACCATACCAATACCACTCATCCTCAACCTCGACCAAATTACCCAAACACACCTACAACACCATTTCATATTTCTCCACATAGCTTTCAAACTAGACGTCGCTCTCCTTATCATCCAAGACCCACCTTACCCGTCAACCATAACTACAACTATCAACAGACCGCAGGCACCCAAGACCCGGCCCGATATAGAACTTTTACCAATTTAGGTCGGCCCTTGGATCAACTATATGAGCAACTCAAGGCCGCAGGGAAAATTGGTACAATACCTCCTAAAGCCTATGCTAAAGGATTTCCCCCTGATTATAATCCTCAATCTTTTTGTGCCTATCATTCCGGAGCTCCTGGACATTCTATTGCCAATTGTCGGGTACTTAAACACAAAATCCAAGACATGATTGAGGCCGGAGACATAATTTTGAGAGGGAGAGAAGAACAAGGACCAAGTATAAGTACAAACCCCTTTCCCAGACACAAGGACACCTTTGAGGCATCTACCTCCAATGACGAGATTTGAAAATCCTGAAGGAGCTCTGCACAATTTGGATGGCTGATTATCCTCCCTCTCGAAGGAAATTTTGATGAATCTAGGGGTTGTCATTTACTAAAATTCACGAAAACTTTTTCTTGCATATGTAAATAGCTTAACGAAAGCATCTTTTGCAATTGAGTTTTGTCTTGTTTCTGCTTTGATTTGGAGTTTCATGAAATGCATAATTTGTTTATTTGTTTATTTGATTATTCTTTGAGATGGCCAAAGATGAAATTATTTGACCCTTTGAATATCATTGTTCTGGAATCCGATGATCCCTTCATTGAAAATTCCTTCATTGAAAAATCCCTTCATTTGAAAAATCTCTTCATCGAGAAATCCCTTCTTTGAGAAAGCCTTCATTGAGAAAATCCTTCATTAAGAACCCCCTCATTGAGAAATCCTTTTTTTTAGGAAGCCATACATTGGAAAATACCTCCATTTGAGAAATTCCTTCATTTAAGAAAATCCCTTTCCGACCAGGTTGAAAGCTGATTGGTTAAAGCAGTGTCATCAACGATTGATTCTGATTGATGAAAAGCAGTTGAATGCTATGTGCCATGACCAATGTTGTCAAAACGCATGGCCTGAGTTCATAATAAAAGGGGCCGCCACCGATCTTCTGAAGAAGGGAACAAAGTGCTAAAGTAATGAAGGATGAAGTCGAAGGCAAAATTTGCTTCAAATTGGCAAAGCTCATTGGGTGTTCAAAAGGTATTACCTGGCGGGGCATTCATGGATGGACAGACATTCTCTCAACCTGTCAACTCAGACATGTGTAAGAAATTTTTTATTTTGATTATGCAAATTCCTTCTAGGAAGTCATGCAAGAGACGAGGCAAAAGTCAGGCCATCTTCCTTTCCAATCAAAACATTTCATCCCTAGTCGTCCCTTTTGAGCTATCAGAACAATAATTTTTTTTTGCAACCCCTGAAGATTGCAAACCCCACACTGGGGCAAATTCATTTTGGAAAGAGATGATTAGAAGGGGAAAGCCCTACACTGGGGCAAATTTATTTTTGAAAAGAAAAGAAAAGAAAAAAAAAGAAAGAAAAGAAAGAAAAGAAAAATGGAAAAAAGGAACCCCACACTGGGGCAAATTTAGTTTTGAAGGAAAATGCAAAAGTGAGAAACATGCAATGAAAGTGCAAAGAAATTCAATCAAACTGGGGTAAATTTCCTCGGTTTTGTTCAGAAATTGGAGATAATTGCAAAATGATGCAATCTCAGCCTATTTCACCTCTCATAAGCACAAATTGCTTTCAAGCCTCAACTTTTCTTGAAAACACCCCACCTGACCTCATTACAAAAGCCCAAAGTCCTGGCTTTCGTCACTTGTTATATTTCTATTGGGAAGTTTGCTAGTCAACTGACAAATGATGTCAATGATGCCTTCGCTTAAGTCTATAAGGGAAGCGCGTTTTACTGATGTCAGTAATTTTTCAACTTACATTTCCGAGTCGATCATGGTTGAGCTCTTCCATTTGCTTCCTTAGGTGAAAACCCGAAAGGATACCTCAAAAGAAAAGAAAGAAAAGAGAAAAACACGAACAAAAGAAAAGAAAAAAGAAAAAAGAAAGAAAAGAGAAAAACAAAACAAAAACAAAAAGGGTGGGGGCAACTTTGGTAAAAACCCGAAAGGGCGCCAAGGTAAGTTTTTTGCAGTAAGCGAGCACGAGAAGGAACGGCTGGCGACCTGGTTCATATGGATTTCTCCTCATTTTTGTCATACTTCTGCCAATACTGAATCCCAGAACAAGGATACCCAGAGATTCGAATATGACATCCGTTGGCCAAAACGGTGTCATTTGGTAAAATATTCTTTTGTAAATACATTCTTAGGAAACTCATTTTTTCCAAATTACTTGCATTCATGGTATTTTTGTAGAATTTAAGCATAAATGGTTAGGTGTGCATTCTTGTGCATATTCATTTTTACATGACATGTGAATTTTCTTGCATACCTCATTCTTTATCAATGAATTGTGGTGAATGACAATCCCCGTGATTTTTTGCAAAAAGTATGCTTGGATTCAGTCACCTTTTTGGGAACAGTTCAAATTCAGCCAAGCCAGCTACACAGACTTCACAATATGGCAAAGCACATACCTGGTCAGTTTGAAAATCGGAAAAGCCTCAGGGTGAGAAATCCAACTCAATCGGCTGCCGCAGCAAAAGTTGATAAAGGCATTGAAAGACTCATGTTTACACGATTCTTGAAGGAAAACAGATCAAATGGTGGTGGCAATTTCTTTGTTTTTTTCTCTTTCACAGGAAAAATTGCATGCACAGGAGAAAGTAATCACACCTCGCACTGGAATTGGTGTTGGAAAGAGGCCTCTGGAGAACAAAGGCAGATTTGAAAATGTTGCAATCAAATTTGATCAAAAGGTGCAGCAACATGGCGATACCGAATCAACTATGGACTCAAATTGCAAAAATTCATCCAACTGGGGCAAATTAATTGTTTGGAAAGATTCTCAAAAGTCAAAAAAGAAAGAAAAAGAAAAAAAAAGAAAAAAATCAAATCAAAAATCAAAATCATTATCAGAAAAGTCAAAAATCAAATCAAGTTCATCTCGGCAGGCTCGGGTTTTATCCCACTGACCGCTTTTATTTCCGTTAGGGCACGGGTTTTATCCCTCCGACCTCGGCAGGCTCGGGTTTTATCCCACTGACCGCTTTTATTTCCGTTAGGGCATGGGTTTTATCCCTCCGACTTCGGCAGGCTCGGGTTTTATCCCACTGACCGCTTTTACTTTCGTTGGGCATGGGTTTTATCCCTCCGACCTAGGCAGACTCGGGTTTGATCCCACTGTTCGATTGTCAAAAGCATTTTATTGCTACTGGAGCTGGGTTTGTCCCGTCAGTAAGCATCTCATTCTCATTGCTATTTGAGCTGGGTTTGTCTCGCCCGTGAGCATTTTCTTCGCCACTAGCCGTGGGTTAGTCCCACTAGTGAGCATTTCTTTTCGTTCGCCACTAGCCGTGGGTCAGTTCCACTAGCGAGCATTTCATTTGCATTATTAACATACATGGGTCAGTCCCATTAACACTTCATTTCACTTCTTTCATTTGTATCACCAATGAACATGGGTCAATCCCACCAACACTCCATTTCACTTCAATTCATCTGTTTTTAAATTCCTGTTCGGGTCAGTCCCGTTTAAATTCTGTTCGGGTCAGTCCCGTTTAATTTTCTGTTCGGGTCAGTCCCGTTTAAATTCTTGCTCGGGTCAGTCCCGTTTAAATTCTGTTCGGGTCAGTCTCGTTTTAATTCTGTTCGGGTCAGTCCCGTTTTTAAATTCTTGTTCGGGTCAGTCCCGTTTAAATTTCTGTTCGGGTCAGTCCCGTTTAATTTCTGTCCGGGTCAGTCCCGTTTAAATTTCTATTCGGGTCAGTCCCGTTTAAATTCTTGTTCGGGTCAGTCCCGTTTACATTTTGTTCGGGTCAGTCCCGTTTTAGAATTCCTGTTCGCAGCCAAATAACACAGGTAAGTATTTTGTGTCTACTTCTTTGTCTCAAGTTTTTCCAAAACTCAGACAAAGAGGGGCAAACTGTAGACACCAAATTTTTGGTGTAATTTCATTTACTTTGTATTTTCAGTTTTTTATTTTAGTTTTATTCACTTTTTAGTTTTTAGTTTAGTTTTTATTCTTAGCGTAGAATTTCTAGGAAAAAAGAAAAAAAGAAAGAAAAATATTCAAGAAATATGTTGAGTTGTTTTAATACAATGTTTTCTTAAAGAAAAAGAAAAAAATGAAAAATGATGAAAAATGAAAAATGAAAGAAAAAGATTGAAAATGGCAATTTTGTTGTTTTAGTTTGTTTATTCTGATGTATTTGTAATTAAAATTGTTGTTTTTATTATTATTATTTAGTTTTACTTTTATTTTTGTTAAATTATTAAGTTAAAAAAAAAAAAAAAACCTGCAGCATGCAAGCTGCGCATTTTTCCGCAGCTTGCAAGGAGGAGTTGGGGGGAGCTATCGGAGGGCCAGGAAAAAGGGTCAAGCTGGGGTGGTTTAGAAACCATTGGATGATAGGATTAGGGATTAGGGGGGGTCATATAAATAGAAAAGAGAACAGCAGCCGCAAGGCAGAGGGGGATAGGATCGAAAAAAAAACAGAGGAGGAAGTTTGGTCACGAGGGCTGTGAGTCTGTGAAAAGAGGGGGCTGAAGGAAAAGAACAAAAAAGGCTAGAGCATACAGAGAGAGAGGAGGCGACTGCATCGGAGGAGGGAGGTTTTGGTTGACGGCTCAAAAACTAGAGAGAAAAGGGGTGAGATGGACGACTGAAGAGAAAAAGGTGTGGCTGTGAGAAAAGACTAGTGTAAGAAAGAGAGAAACCAGAGAAGGGAGGGCAGCCGCAAAGGTGACATTTTGGCAGCAGCCGAAAGAGAGAAATCGAGGGAGGAGCTTGACTGAACAAAAAGAAAATCTGAGGAAGAGCATCGAGTGGCGGCTGGAAGCAAGGATAGGGGAAGAGAGGGCCGAGAGATTGGGAGAGCTTCAAGAGAAGTCTGAAGACCAAGGTGAGAAAAGAAACGGGAGAAAAGGCTGAACCAAAAGAGAGGTTTTTCGGCTAGCCAAGAAAAGAGTCAAGGAAGAGAAACGGTGGAGCTGTGTTCTCGCAAAGATCTGCTCTTCTAATCACCTTCCATCTTGCTTCGCCTTTTACAAGGGCCAAAGGTAATGTTTTTCATTTTCCTCTTCTGCCATAGATTATAAGACTCATTTCAGAAGTATCTAAATCTTTGCTGCGATGCCTGTTTCTGTTCTCCTCCCTGTGCATTGGCTATTGTAAATCTGGTAGGAGATATGATGGACTTAGACTGGGATTTTCATCTAGATTTTCTATAGGGTGGTGTCATGGTTTCCTGTTTTGAGTGCATGAACATATGTATGCTTCAAACAAAATCAGAAAACTGCAGAAAGCTTTCAGCTTTTATGATTTGCGTCATGTGGAAATTCTTAATGCTCACCCGGTTGCTGTTTCTGTTTGTGTTTTTGCGATGTTGATAATGGATTTTAACAATGGAAGGTTTAGATAACACAGTTCTTATTGGTTTGGAAATGGCTTGGAATTTCTGGTTTCGAACGTTGCATATTTGAACAGCTAGCTCGCGTTACCTCTCTGCATTTTTGTGTCCAAGATTGTCTGTTGGACGTCTCCCTTCTCCTTGGCTTCATGTCCTCTCATTTCGGGCCTTAGATAATGTGGGATCTGCATTAAATCATTTCCTTGGTATGTTGAAATTATAGGAATAGTTAAAATCTGCTGCTGCAACAAGCTTGGAGGTCTCGGCTTGCTGCAGCAGTGAGGCTTGAAGTTTTCACCCGTAACTTGGAGTCTATGATCTGGGTTTGCTTGAATGTTTGGGTTTGTTTGCTATTTTTGGGTTGCATTTCTCTTTTCTTTTACTTTGGGGTCAGTGTTTGGGTAAGGGGTGAGTAATGGAAATAGTTTTCTTGCAAGCGTTTTTCAAAACCAGAATTTCAGATGAAGCTTGAGTTTTTACAGTTTCATGTTCTTTCTCCTGTGTTTTGTCATGCTCTAAGTCTCACAGTTCATTGCCAAAGCTGTGTTATTACCATCTTGATGGAAATCATGGACCCAAATCATTGGTTTTCTTTCATGCGCATGTTGGTTGCAGCACCAAAACCAGCGAGTAGTTAAATAAATTCTTTGAGAACTACATGTTTTGTCTTGAAACTCTTTGTGCAAGAGCTGTCAAGATTTTTGGTTACATGTTTTACGCTTCCTCACTCTCTTTGCCTAGGTATGTTTAGTTGATTGATGAAGGAGGATTAGGTGAGTTTGAGGGTGGTGAGATTGCAGGTCTGGTTGAAGTCCTTGCACGGACACAATTGCGTGCGATGAGCTGCAGAGTTGCAGCAAGGATTTGAGCTTGTGTTCTTTTTCTTTTCTGTTTTGATTCCTTTAGTTTTGTATGATCAATTGTTGTATGTGATATTGGTCTTATAGAAGCTAATCAATATTGAGTTTGAAGTTTTGTTTGAAATGTTTGGGTGATTAGTAAGAAATATTTGCAGGAACATAGCAACCAGAAAATGTAAAAATCTGTTCGTATGCATGCATGAAAATGTTTAAAAAATTTTCGCTTTGACCCCTTGGCTTCCAATTAATGCCGGAATGACCCAGAAAATTGAGAAAACTAATCAATTGGGTCCCTGTGACTTTTGCAGCAATGTATTATGGCCCAATTACATTCCATTTTCTTGCAATTAGGTCCTAAGGTGGATGCAAGTTGAGTCGTTATTTGACTTTTTATTATCTCTTGGGACCTTTGAAGCTTTTAAATGTTTCAATGGGCTTTGATTGTTTGATTAATGGTTGCTTTTGAGATCCTAAAATGCAAGTGAAACCACTCATTGACCTTTCTTTGCCCCTGGACCCTTGAAGTTCCTTAAAGTGTGTGATTTGGCTTGAATGTTTGATTAGCGTTCACAATGGAGTCTTTGGCAGCACTAATGTTTCAATTCAATTGCTTGCTTGCTTTCATTGGTTATCATGTTTTGCTAAGGTGATGCTTAATGCAAGAGTTTAAGAACTTCGTGTCCAAATGAGCTTGTGTTCGCCTATCTTCTTGAATTTTCTGAAATAAATTGGCTTTGGCCTTTTTCTTGCTCTTGGACTTGCAAAGTTTCTAAAATGTTTCAATTGGCTTTGAATGGTTGATTAATGCTTGCAATTGGGTCTTTGGTGAATCCCTTTATTGGAAACTATGTATTATTTGATTCCATTTAAATTACAATTAGGAGAGATTTGGTGACTTTGTTATACTTTACTATTTGAGGTACCGTGACTTTTTTATTGTTTTGAAGGCATGTTTCTTTCATTTGGACACCATTCAAAGGGGTGGTATAATTCCTTTTATCTTTTTTGTCTCTCCTATGTGATCCAACGTGCTACATGAAAATTGCATGTCTACTTGCTTCCCTTGTTTTTCTTTAATTCCTTTAATTTACTTCATTTACTTTTGCTTTTTATTTAAGTTATTCTTTATGGGGTATGTGTACACCTCTTGGCTTGTAATAGTTAGGGATTTAATTGTTTTATTCCATCTTATTCCCCCTTTTTAGATTGTAGTAGGCCTTCTCCCCCAATAATGTAATAGTTAGGGCCTTAATTACCTTATGTGTTGTGCATGCTTACGTGCGACGTGTTACTCGCTTTGTTAGGGCCTTGCATCTAGTCGAGCATGCTAAATGTTATGTGCTATGTGTTCATGAGTTTTTGGCATGTCTACTCGCTTTCCATAGCCTGAATGAATGTGATGGATGAATGTAAGTTTCCACTAGTCCAACGCTAGTCGGAATTCATAGAATGGGCTAGTTCAACGCTAGACCCTTAGGGATTTCTCCTCGTTAGTACATGTTTGCATGTTCATTACATGTCATGCATTCTTTTTAGTTTTATCATTTTGCATGCCCCTCGAACCCCTTTTCCCTCCATTTTAGGAATTTTTTTTTTTTTGCATTTCATGCTAGTTATAGGGTTCATTTGCTTGAGAGTCCCCTTAAATATGGGATATAGACGAGTGTGGCTTTTTCTAAGCCTTAGCACGCTTGTATTCCCTCTATAAAAGGGCAAATTAAGCCACGATATAGGTCTCCCCGTATCCAATATGCATGAATTCCCTAGGCTCATGCATTTTTAAATCCATTCTACCATTTTATACCCTCATCACACTTTCATTTTTCCTCCCATTTTGCACACGTGCACCTTTATGTTTCTTCACTTGCACACGAACACTTTTATCATCACTTGCACACATACACTTCATATTATCATTTCACATACCGTACCTTGCCCACTCACGTGCACATTTTCATTTACATATTTATTGTCTTTTATTACTTTTTCAAACTCATATCCTCACATTGCGTACATGCATTCCATTCATTTGCATCCCACTCGCATTATTCGTGACTTCTTCAAAGGATTGTTATTGGGCTTCACAATTAATGTGATTGGCACCACTCAACCTTTGAAGAGAAATTTCCTCCAATACCCCTAGGTCTAGGGTTTGCATTCATGTAGTGCATCCAAATGTAATAAATTCTTTGGTTAAAACAAGAAAATCTTTGATTAAATCATGCAACTAGCCTTGGCTAGGTCAAAGGGGTGCCTTGAATTTTATCCTTGCCTTCCCCTTTGTCAAATGTGACTCCCGAACCTTTTTCTTTGGTTTACGTGGACTAGGAGTCGTTTAAAAGGGGTTTCTTACTTTTTTCCTATTTTTTCTTTAAAAATTCATTTTTTGGTGACTTGGTACACCTTAACTCATTACCAAGTGGCGACTCCAATTTTTATTTCAAAAACCCTTTTTAAACTATAATTTTGGGTCAAATCGTCGCATTCTCAAACCCCCATTTAGACCCATTTTTCTTTTAAATCACAATTCATTTTCCAATCACAAATTGAATCAAAAAATACATTTTTTAAACCATTTATTTATTTATTCAAAAAAATGGGGCGCGACAAGGTCGGCGGCTGTCTAGCATAAGGAAAATAACAACGGCAAGAAAGGATAGCAGGTGGATGACTAGAAAGAAAAACCAGAAAAAGAAATGAGTGAACAATGACCAAGGAAACTAAACAGGAGAGATAGCTACGGGAGAGCTGATGAGGCAATCGAGTGACGGCTGAGAGAAGGGTTTTGAAAGGGAGTAAACCAGAAAACTAGCGAAGGCTGAGAATAGAATCGAGGGGGTTGCTGGGTAGTAGGGAGCTGAAAAAGAAAAAGTTTTGGACAAAGGAAATCCGGGAAAGTTTTTGAGAAAATCTGCGAAGCTGAGAGCGAGAGCAAGAGGACGTCTGACGGGAGAGTAAGAAAATCTGGGAAAGTCTTGACGGTTAGGGTATTAGGAAAAGGGAGAGGCGAAAACAGAGAGAAACAGAGGAAAGGCTGAGCGTGGCAGAGAAAGACCGAATCCCAGCAAAAGAAAAGGAAAAGCAGCAAACGGAAGGAAGAAACACCGCCTCTACCATCGGCTTCCACCATCGCTGAAAGGCACGGTTCTACGGCAAATTATCTGTTGTGATTTTCTTCTTGGTTTTCATCTAAGGTACAAATGGATTCCTTTGCTTTTTACTTGTTTGGTTTGTTTCTTTGATTTTCCATGTTTTGATGTTTGCTTTTGGATGGTTTCACGAAGAATTTGTCTTGTCCCTAGATCCCTGTTTTGACCCCCCAACCATAAATTTCCAATGTTGCGTATTTAGCCGTGTGTTTATGTGGGTTCTATAGAGTCAGATGAACATCGAGCTGATTTGGGTTTAGGAATAGCAGTTTGGGGTTTGCCTATGGGGGGGTATACGATGAATCCGTAGTTTTTATTTGATGGTCAAGGCCGGTCTTCATGCATATAGAAATTTCAGAAAATTGGAAAAAGTTTCGGTCAAGTCTGTTTTTTTATGTTTCCTTGGTTGCTGCTTCTCCATTTCTTGTTGTTTGGGTAATGTTTGATGTCGGGTTTCGGTGTTAAATGGAGTAAACGGTGATTTTGGTTGTTGGCTTGGAGGTTAATTCATCGGGTCCGAACACTTGACAATAAAATGGTAGAAAGTTTTTTGGAATGCATCCAGTTTGCTGTTAGTTTGGTATTTGGGTTATGATAACAGGGGTGGTTTGGAGAGTTAGGAGAATTCTAGCTCACAAAACAAAATAAATTTCATTGTTTCCTTTTCATATAATGTCGGCGTGAGTCAAACTGCATTTTTGTAGCAGAAAGTTGCAGCAAAGATTCAGTAAAGAAAGGCATTTCTGGATTTGAAGTTCTGTATGTTTGAATGTTGAATGCTGTGTTTCTTTACCCATGATCGAAGCTTCATCTGTGATAGAATGGTAGTTGTATTGGGGGGTGAATTCCTCGCATTTGGTCTTTAGATGATATATTGGTAAAGCTTGTTTGAGTGTTTGCATGCAAATATATCTAAGCTGAAGTGAAAGAAGTAAAAGTTGCTGCATTTTTTTTCCTTACTGTTTCTTTCCGTGGCTGCTCTCTGAGTTTGCACTTCAATTGCATGTTTATTTTGTGTTGAAGGGAAGAAGTGGAAAGTTTAGTGTTGGGTGTGTATGTTTAGGGGCTGAATTGTTTGAATCATGTTCAAATGCTTGCTGGAAAAGAACAAGCCAGGCTTGCCAAACCATTTTTCGCATGAGTTTTCTTCCAGATTTTCGCGTCAGTTCATCTATGTTTCTTGCTTGTTTGGATGCCAAAGTTTTGTGTTGTGTGGCTCAATTTAAAGCTTGGGGTGTGGGTGTGAGAAAGTCTGATCAAAGTTGTGAAGATCATCGATGGTATGTTGGGAGAATAGCGCAAAACCTTGCCAAAAGCTTCTTGTGCTGTTAAGTTTTTGTTGCAGAAAATTTGCCTCGTAGCTGCATGTTTTGCATGAAATAATTCTCTGAAAATTGCACTTTGGCCTCCCAAGTCTCCCTTTGTTTTACTATGGCCCAAGTAATTGGAAAAATCAATCAGTTTGACCCCTTTACATGTTATTTTCCGTGATTTGCTTTCATGGGATTATTGAACAGAACATGCATGTTTGTGTGAGACGAGATTTTGAGGTTTCATTAGTTTTTAAGAGACTTATGACTTTAATTTGGATTTTTTTTTGTTTAATCATAGCAAATTGGTTTTTATTTGTTTTATGTGATTTTTATCATTTGAGTGGGGTCTCACCTTAGGTCCTTAATTTTATTTTATAGTAACAATAAATTAATCCCTTGAATATTCTTTAATTCTTTAAATGGATATTTGTTTGTTTAATTGGATGAATAGGGGTTGTTTAACTTTTTGGAATGCTTTGTTTAATTATTCAATTTCATATTTATTCTTTTCCCTTGAGATTTTGTTAATTAAAGTGATGCATTAATCCCTTGCTTTTGATAGTTTTAGCCTCAAACTATCCCTTTCTTTGGTGACTATAGCCCAAGTTAAGTCTTGTCCACTTTGTTAGCACCACAAAGGGGGGAGGTATAATTTCTTTTATCCTTTTTTGTCTCTCCTATGTGATCCAACGTGCTAAGTGAGAATTGCATGTCTAATTTGCTTTCCTTGTTTTTCCTTAATTCATTTCATTTACTTTTGCTTTTATTAAGTCATTCTTTTATTTATGGGGTATGTGTACACCTCTTGGTTTGTAATAGATAGGGCTTGGAGAGCACTTGATGAAGACCTATTGAAGACGTGTGCCTAGCTAGCAAATGTAATAGTTAGGGCTTTAATTGCCTTATGTGTCTTGCATGCTTTTGTTGCTATGTGTTAATTTGCTTTATTAGGCTCTTGCATCTAGTCGAGCATGCTAAGTGTTATGTGCTATGTGTTTATGAGTGTTTGGCATGACTACTTGCTTCCTATAGTCGTAGATGAATGTGATGGATGAATGTACGTCACCACACTAGTCCAATGCTAGTTGTGGCTCATTAATCCGTTAGGAATTCATAGAATGGGCTAGTCCAATGCTAGATCCAATAGGCCATCTCCTATCGTGAGTCCATACTTGCATGTTTTATTACATTTCATGCATTTTTCTTAGTTTTTATCATTTGGCATGCTCCTCGAACCCTTTTCCCTTCATTTTAGGTTTTTGCATCTCATGCTAGTTATAGGGTACATTTGCTTGAGAGTCCCCTTTCGATAAGGGAAACGAGCGAGTTTGGCTACAAAATAGCCTTAGCACGCTAGTTCTTCCTTCTAATCCAAGGAAAAATCAAAGTCGTAAAGTTAGGAGTCCTTCCCGTACCCGACTTGATGCATTCCCTTAGAATCATACACTTGCATTCTTTTTATATCACATTCACACTCTTTTAGCCACGTTTTCTCACTACTTAGATTTTTCTCAATCCATTTTCTCACCACCTTTTTCCTATCTCTCATTTATTTTCAACCTCACAAATGGCACTCAAAATTACACTTATATGTATCTACTATTCTATTTTTCATTCATTTGCACACACAAACACCTTTATTTTCTCACATTTGCACACTTGCACTTGAGTCCTCACTTGCATTAATCACGACTTCCACGAGAGCTTTCCTCATTGGCCACCACAATTCATGTGGTTGGGACCTAAAAGCCTCATGAGAAACATTTTAGATTTAGGATTGCATTTTTCTTTTCTTTTCGCATCCATTAGTCATATTCAACATGCGATACATACCTTGGGTAGAAAAATTAGGAAAAGTGGGGCTAAGTCACGCAACTAGCTTTGGCTAGGGTAAGGGAGTGCCTTAGGCTTTGCCTTTGCCTTTTCCCTTATCAAATGTGACCCCTGATCCCTTTCTTTGGTTACGTAGACCTAAAAGTTCTTCAAAAGGGTTTGTTTACTTTTTCTTTCAAAAACAAAACAAAAATCATTTTTTTGGGTGACTTGGTGTAGACACCAAATTTTATTATTTTTAATTTCATTTTTATCATTATATATTTATTTATTAATTGGGTTAGCTTCATCATTTTCAGATGTTAAAAGTGGTTTTAATTCTCTTAAATTTGGTTTGAAAATTGTTAACTTATTTTTAATTGATTTTTTGAAGAAAAATGAAAATGACAAAAAGTAAGGGAAAACGTGTGTATAGGTGGAAGTGTGCATGTTGAACAAGTGTCCAAAATAATCATTAGACAAGTGTCTAAGGAATTATAGGACAAGTGTATAGGAGGTAGGTGTTAGGGACACTTGGTAAGTTTTAAGGAATTTTTGGGGAAAAAGAAAAAAAAAAGAGAAAAAAGGAATAGGGGGAGAACCGAGAGAGAGGGCTCTGGGCTAAGGAAAAAAAAGAAAAAACGCAAGAGAGGCCGGAGGAAGCAAGGGGGGCGGAGCAAAACAGAAAAAAGAAAAAACAGAGGGCAAAAACAAGGCAAGGCAGCGGAAGAAATGGGGGGAGGAGCTACGGCTGAAACAAGAAAAACAGGGGGGCTTCGGCTAAAAATGGAGTAAAGAAAAACAAAAAAAAAACAGAGAAAAGGGCCGCGGCTGCAAACAGAAACAGAGCAAGAAAAGGGAGTTGCAAAAAACCGAACAAGAAGAAAAGGAATTTCGGGCAAGCAGGAAAACTGAGTGGAGGAGTTGCAATTTGCTGTTGGCTCCGGAAATTCCCGCCATTACCGACGAACATTCACCGAGAAGGAGTACGGTAAGTAACCATTTTACTTTAAATTTCAGCTTCCATTCAAGAATAAATGCTGGAAATCCCAACCCCAAAATCCGTCTCTGGTGAATCTGTTTCTTGCAATTTTTCGGTGATTGTTCATAAATGTTTGACCGTGCACGCTCTGTGTATTGATTGGTCTGCGTTCTTTTGTGTTGCTGATAATTTTTGGGCTCTGATTTCCATCCCTTGAGCGAAAAATTGCTGAAATCCTCCATGCCCATGTAGTGTTTGTTAAAATGCCCAATCGAATGTTTTGTTTGAAGAATGACTTGCCCGCTTTTTTTGTGTGAAAAATGGATAAGTTAGCAAGTTCAATTCCTTGCGTTTGAGAAGTCTTGATGTACTGGAATTTATGCATTCTTTTTCTGTTTTCGTTTCCGAATGCTCCCCTCGGTATGAGTTTGAATCAATGATTGTGAGAAGGAATTCATGTGAGTTTCATGTTTTTTTTGGAGTGTAAAAATGATTTTTTTTTCATGTTTTGCTTTCTGCGAATAAAGATTTGTGGCAGTTTTTTTTTTTTTTCGATCTTTCATGGTTTAATATTTAGGATTGGGTTGTGTTAATCAAAGGGGCTTGAAATTGTTTAAGGTTTTTGTTGATAGATTCCCAGATTTTAGCTTAAGTTTGCATAGGATTCATGCACGAAACAAAGCTTTCAATTGCAGAACCCAGAAATTAGCATCGAGGGAGAAGGCTTCTGCGAATCATGAAACATAAATTTCTGAATTTTTTTTTTACCCCCCAAGTTTGTCTAATTTCACCACGGCCCGAATGATTTGACTGCTCTTACGATCAGGCCCTGAATTAATCTTTCCCCTTGTTGTGTTCTGACCCCTAAAAATTAAAGAAATTGGATTTATTTTGACCTTTTTTTTTAGACGTTAATCATCTTTTAATCGTTTTTGACTAGTCTTTTGGATAGATTAATTCCTGCTGTTAGATCATAATTATGTTTTAACAATTTTTTTTGTTTTTTCCATGTTGTTTTTTTAGTGAAATAGATGGTTTGGGCTGAGAGGTCATTTTGGTTGGGTTTGTAAACTTGGATTTAGTTTATTTTCTTTTGGGTTTTGGTTTGGGCTTGGGGGTTTAAGGCCCATGCATTTTATTGGGTTTACTTGACATAAATAATAGGTTGGCCCATTCCTTTTTGTTTCGGACTTTCGTTGGGCTGAAGGGTTAAGCCCATCAGTTTTGTTGGATCATTCTTGAGGTCAGAATAGTAGACTAGTCCATCTGTTTTGCTTGGGTTTCGATTGGGCTGGGGAAAGTTTTGGCCCAAGTAAATAAATAAAATAGCCCAGTGGCTTGATCCATTAAGAAACCAGAGAACGAATTTGTAGATCAGTCCCTGTACTTTTCTTTAATTTCATTATAGCCCTACAAACTTTCAATGCTTTCATTTGGATCCCGAGTTTAATTGCAAATAGGTCCCTAAACTTTGTTTTTCTTTAATTTTGACCCCAAAGCTTTGTTAATTTTTGCAATCAAGTCCTTTCTTCTTTTGACTGCTTAAATGTGTGTTGTTTATATGATTTAATTGATTCAATTTCACGATTCGTTTTTATCTTTTGTGATTATTTCTTGATTAAAATGATGCCTTGACTCATTTATTATTTTTGGAGGGTAAATAAGTGGTTTCACTCCATTGGGCCCCAATTCAAGGGAAGTACACCCTAATCCCTTATTTCTTACTTTATTTGACTATACGTGCCTTATGTGCCTTTACATGCTCAATTGCTTGCCTTTTGAATTATTTGTTTATTTATTTATTCGCTTTATTTATTTTTTAATTTGGCATATTTATTTTAATTCAATTTTGGTTATTTGAAAGGCACTTGAATGCCAAATTTGTAATAGTTAGGTATTTATTTTAATTATTTAATTCATTTTCCCTTAGATTGTAATAGGGCCTCCCCAAGTGTAATAGTTAGGGGTTCCTTTACTTTATTTGCCTTGCGTGATTTGCATGCCTATGTGTTATGTGTTACTTGCTTTAATTAGCTTCTTGCATCTAGTCGAGCATGCTAAGTGTTATGTGCTATTGTTTATGAGTGTTTGGCATGTCTACTTGCTTTCTATAGCCATGGATGAATGTGATGGATGAATGTACGTCACCACACTAGTCCAACGCTAGTTGTGGCTCATTTATAGAAAGGGCTAGTCCAATGCTAGGCCCAATAGGTCGTCCCCTTTCGTAGGTGCATATTTGCGTGTTTTACTTCATTTCACGCATTTTTCCTAGTTTTTCTATCATTTGGCATGCCCCTCTAATCCCTTCCCTCTCACTTTAGGTTTTGCATATTCATGCTAGTTATAGGGTACAGTTGCTTGAGAGTCCCCTTAAATATGGGATATAGACGAGTGTGGCTTTTTCTAAGCCTTAGCACGCTTGTATCCTCTCTATCAAAGGGAAAATTGAGTCACGATTTAGGTCTCCCTGTGCCCAACATGCATACATTCCCTAGGCGCATGCATTTTAAATCCACTCTATCATTTTATACCCTCATTACACTTTCATTTTTCCTCTCATTTTCACACGTGCACCTCTATGTCTTTTCACTTGCACGCGAACACTTTTATCTTCATTTGCACATTTCCACTTACATCCTATTATTTTTATTACTTTTCTCACTTCACACAAACTCACATTTTCACATGGCATGCATTCCACTCATTTTTACGTCATTTAGGATTATGTGTGACCTCTCCAAAGGATCATTATTGGGCTTCACAATTAATGTGATTGGCACCACTCAACCTTTGAAGAGAAATTTTGCCCCAATACCCCTAGGTCTAGGGTTTGCATTCATGTAGTACATCCAAATGTAATAAATTCTTTGGTTAAAATAAGAAAATCTTTGATTAAATCACGCAACTAGCCTTGGCTAGGTCAAAGGGGTGCCTTGGATTTTTATCCTTGCCTTCCCCTTCGTCAAATGTGACTCCCGAACCTTTTTCGTTGGTTTACGTGGACTAGGAGTCGTTTAAAAGGGGTTTCTTACTAATTTTTCCTATTTTTCTTTAAAAATTCATTTTTAGGTGACTTGGTACACCTTAACTCATTACCAAGTGGCGACTCCGATTTTTTATTTCAAAACCCTTTTTAAACTATAATTTTGGGTCAAATCGTCGCATTCTCAAACCCCCATTTAGACCCATTTTTCTTTTAAATCACAATTCATTTTCCAATCACAAATTGAATCAAAAAATACATTTTTAAACCATTTTATGGGGCGCGACACTTGGTACACCCTAACTCCGTACCAAGTGGCGACTCCATTTTTTCATCCAAAACCCTTTTTGAATTTTATTTGGCCGAATCGTCGCATTTTCAAGTCCCACGGCTTTTTATTTTCATTTTTTCACACACGTTCACATACACACTACTTTCACACACACCACCATCAAAAAGTGGGGCGCGACAACTTGGCGACTCCACTGGGGACTTCCTAAGTGAGTCCAAGCATTTGACTTAGCCATTCATTTCCTTTTTCTACCCGTTTTATGCATGGCATGTGGATATTAGGGTTGTATTTTCCCTTTTTAGATCCTTTTGCCTCGTGCGCATATCAAACTACTCCCTCACTCGTGTATGTATGATTGGTTGTTTGATGAATGTATTACTTGTTTTATTTCGCGTTTTGCATTGCATTTGGGTGGGGGACATCACCTTAGAGTCTCGCGTTGGTTCTCGATCCCTCCCCTCCAAACGAGCACTAGCATACGTGCATACGCTTTATTATTTACCCCTCATTTATTTTTCTTTTAGTGGCTTGTCACGCCACTCCACCCTACTAGGATTAGGCGACCCACTTGGACATGTGATCACGACATGATGTGTGTGTAGCATGATGTGAGAACCCGTAACTTTTCCATTTGTTTGGTTTTATAATCTTTCTAGGTTTTCTTATTTTCAATGGCTTGTTTTCTATACTTTCTGTATCCGAAAAATTTTCTAGATTATTTTTACGAGTAAATATAGTTTTTAGATAATTTTTCTAGTATCGAATAGATTTTGAGAAATTAAGAACGTATATCGGACGTGGGACCCGCTAGTGCGAAAAGTTCGGAAAAATTCGGCCACTAAGGTTAAGTTTCGGGTACTGCGTAAAATTTATCGGGTGTTAAGAGATAAGTAGAGAGTGAGATTTGATTGATGTGAGAGGAAAAGAAAAGATAAGATTGCATTTATGAGAGTGACAAGTGTCACTATATCATTGGTTTTGACTTAAGAACACTATTCACTTTTTTGACTTTTGACCAAACTTGATTAAATATCTTTAAAATTCACAAAAAATTACCATTTCTTACCTCTATAGTGGCCGGCCATCTTGAGCAAGGAAGGAAGAAGAAACTCTTCAACTTTTAGCTTCCATTTGGTTCAATCTTCCAAAACCAAGTATTTGATCTTGATTCTACTCCATAAAATCCTACCACTTGGTGCTAGTGAGTGCTTTAGTGAAGTTTTCTTGGAGAGCTAAGGTGGTCTACAACTTCCTCTCTCTTGTTTACTTGGTAAGTGATGCTTAAACTTCCTCCTACACCTAATGATGCTTAAGTTATGCTTAGTAGTGGCTAAAGTGATGATATTTGGGATTTATTTCTTGATTTGAAGTGATTTGGTGAAGTTTTTATTTTTTTTGAGGAATTTTCTGGTTTAATGTGATCATGGTGTTGTAGTTGTTTATGATGGTTGATAATGAGGGGTAATGACTCATGTGGGTGTGAATTGGTGAAAATAGCAACTAATTTTGGGTTTGGAGTGAATTGTGAAAAGTTAGGGTTTGATAACCCCTAATTCTGTCCGGTTTTGGATCATAGGGTTAGAGGCCGAATTGGACTTTGCTCAAAACATGAAAGTTGTAGGTATTGATGTGTTTGAGGTACCTTCAAAATTTCAGGTCATTTGGATTAGTGTAAAGTGAGATATGGCGTTTTTACTGTTGCTGTTCTGGGTTGATCAGAATGCGAAAACTGCACTAGTAATTGGCCATTTTGACTGGAATTGGTTTGGATTTTGTTGTTGGTGTCTTCTGATGAAATGTAGCTGAATGTTTTAGCTACCATATGCCTTTGCAATCAATGCATTTGGACCTGTATAGACCGAGTTGTACTGATTACAGTTTTGTGTGATTTGTAAACCTGCAATTACGGTTCAGGTTGTGGTATTCTGCATTTTCGACCTAGTTGTGCTAGGATTTGGACTGAGTGGCCTTCTACATTGTTGTGGCCCTGTTTCATAGCTTCGAAACGGTGGGTCTTGCACCCCCATCCGATAACCGTAGTGAAAGTGGTGTCATTACCGCATTATGAGATCAAATACATTTTTTGTTAAGGCCTAAGTTAAAGCCATTTCTTAATTTCTGGTTACCTATGATGCTTATTTATGCATATGAAACCCTATTAGGGTTATAATTGGTATGGCTATATGACGCGTTATCGAGTCTCCATGTACTTGTTTACATGTTTTAGGGCTCGCTCTCATTCCGGTCATTTCCTAGCTAACTTTTGTACTTGTACTACTTTGAGCCTACTGAACGGCTTTTGGGAAATGAGATGACCTTTGGTATGAAATGTTGGGACTGATTTGAGGAAATAATGAAGCCTTAATGGCTGGAAAAGTAAGAATTTTAGGGGAGGTGCTGCCCGATTTTCTAGGCCGTTTGGTTCCTTTAAGTTGGATTTGCCTTTTGGTGGAAATGAAAGGCTTTTGGGTTGTTTGCGCCTAAGTCTTCATGTTACCTTTTCGTTTCCAAGAAAATCATGTTTTCCACCCTTGCATTAGTAATTATTTGGCGAGGCATACGACTAGTAGTCGAGCCTCATGTGCATTGTGTTTACTCGATTATGGATGGGAAACCTTCAATTGGTTTATTTTGGTTATTTTAGGGTTTCTTGGCGATTAAGGCCAATCTGAAGTAAAAACTTTTGAAGTTGAGCCGGTGAGTGTTCCACTACCTGCTACCCATTATGTGAAATATCTGAATATCTGAATACTTGATTTATGACTATTGAAGCCAAATACTGTTTTGATAAAATGGAGGCGAGGGTGTACTTTATCACACTCGTTCTTCTATCTGTTCATATGCCAATTTTGAGTGCCTATCTAAATCTGCCGTTTGAATCTGCTATCTGAATCTGCTATCCTGTATCTGTATCTGAATCTGTTATCTGTGTCTGCATCTGTTCGGATTTCTGTGACCTATGAGCTCAAATCCTGTGGCTAAGTTATTCGAGTTGGGCCGGCAAGGGCCTGGACGATTAGATAACGAACCACGGTAGTCTGTTCGGGGATTTTGGGTATTGAGACCCTTGATTCCGGGTATACTCGAGTATTACCATTTCTGTTCGGTTACGTGAGCGGGCCCGGTAAAGGGGTGTTTGGTGGACGGAATTCGGTGTAAAGAGGGGTCTACGGACGCGTTGGTTCTATATGCGTTGACGGAGAGTCAACCGGTTTGGATCAAGTACTGCACTGGAAATTTGGCTCCTGAGAGCCACCCGTATCCTTCTGATTTGAATCATTAGTTCCTTTGCTTTACATCTGACATGTGTATCTGATTTGTTAAATGTGAAATGCCATGATTTTATTGCTATCTGTTTGGTACCTCATTGAGCACAAGCTCACCCCGTTCTGTTCCTTTTGTTTTCCTTACAGGAAAAATAAATACTTTTGGACTGGATTTGATAATCGGTTGCCGACTTGAGCTAGTTGGACATATCTTTTGTATAGCTCATTGATTTAAACCCTAAATATAGTTTTGGGTCCGTTTCTCTTTTGGATTTGGCAAACCGTACATGTATCCACTTTTGAATCACTTTGGTATGCCCCTTTTGGGTTGTATATGCTAACTTGGGAGATGTAAATATTTGCTTGACGTTTGGTTGGGTTTTGACGTGTCGGTTCCTCTTCATGGCCGACTCCGACTTTGTTTTTTATTTATTTTTGTGGGTTCGACTTGTTTACACGTGGTTGTATGACCCGAAAAGTATTAGATCGCGCTAATCTGAACCGTTAGTCCTGGCGAGAGCTGGGCAGGCAGTCCGCCAACCCCTTTGGTTCGCCTTAGGCGAAGGTGGGGCTGTTACACATGATCCAATGGGTCACTCAATCTTCCGCTTTAAGCTATGGGTTGATAGCCTTTAGCTTTTAGTCGAAGGTTGAGGATCTTGATAGATTCACTCAAACACGTAGCTGTGACACGATGTGTGCGTAGCGGTGTTTGGGGAATCGCTCGAGCCACCGACAAAGAACCTTGGGATTGATGACCCTTGGTTTCCAAGTCTGAAGGCTCGGGGACCTGAGCTTATCGAGTCTAGATGCATTAGTGAGCCAAACCTCATGCATCCATTTTAGAATTGCCTAGGGTAGAGTCGACCTTACCCTATTAGGGACACGATTCACGAGGGGAGGGATCCAACCCCTCTTTCCCTTTATTGCTTTATTTCTTTGTATTGATTTCGTTGCTACAATGTGTTATGTGTATTTATCTGGCTGAACTAACTTTTCTTGGTTTTGGGTCCCCATTGCATTCACAAACCCTAGCAAATAAGAGGTCTGACATGACCTTCTTTTAGAACCTACCCTCGTAGATAGGTTATTGCACGTTTAAAGATTTTGGTATATTGCATTCATAGATTAATAATTGCATAGCATTCTAAGCCTACCTTGGCGTATAAAAGGTCATTTTAGGTCATGATTTCATTTCAAATTGCATGTTTTACTGCTTTAATAAAATGGCATCATGCATAAACCCTAGAAAGGGAATGCCATTTAGGCGATCCCGTGCTAGGAATAAACCGTCTTGTGTCTCGGATACTTAATCCAACGAGACTTGCACGTTTACATTTTGTCCATCCAAAGGGGTAGTGTACAAGGTAAGGTAGGATCCGATCATTTTCATAAAGCGATCCTTGGAATATGAGCATCTAATAATCACTTTTTGGCCATTTTATCAAATTTGGTGAAATTCCCTTGCGTAAAAGGACATTAATTTGAAGAAAATTCACAAATGATTCCTCCTATTGAGACGATAAAAATTGGGGCCAAAATTTGATTTTAGAAGGCTCATAACTAATGCATCGCAATAAATTTTTGAAACTACCAGTGGATAGCTTGATTTTTTTTTAAGCTTCCAATTCCATTCAATCCTTTGGACCATTTCATTCATCAATTTCATCCAGTCCATTTTATCAATTTGCTCTTTTAGGGCGATCAAATCATTCTTTTAATAAATCATCAATTTCATTAAGTTCATTTGATCAATTTACCCTTTTTAGGGCGATCTGGTCAATTTTGAATAAATTTTCGATTTCGTTCAATTCATTTGATCAATTTCAATTTTTTAGGATGATCCGGTCCATTTTGAATAAAATTCTCAATTTTGAGTAAGTTATTAAATTTCACTCAATTCATTTGACCCGTTTCCCTTTTTTAAGGTAATCCAGTCGATTTTAAATAAATGGTCAATTTCATTCAACCCATTTGATTAATTAGGGTTTCAAGGTTGAATTTCGAATTAGGAAACCTAGTCGATTTTGAGAAAACCATCCATTACATCCAGCCATTCGATCAGTTGGGGTTTTGACCCGTGTTTCACTAAGAAAATTTTGTCAACAAATTCCAATCCCTTCGATAGGAAGTTCGTTAAGGTCAAACCCGTGCGTTTTTGCAAATTCTTGTATCGATCAAAGGTAATCAATCCATTCGGACATTGACCTCATTTTGACAAAGTGTCTGTCGTCACTCCAATTGACCGAATTTTTTCAAATTATTTTTTCACTCAATGAGTTGATCAGATCCATCAGGTACGGTATAGTGCCTACCTCAGAGGATTGCATTTTCATGCTTGGCCTACTCTTGGCACAAAAAGGGTTCCCCCATAGGACATGCATCCGAATTTTCTGGATATCTACTTACTCTTGCCTTTTTCTTTTCCTTTTCCTTATTTTTATTGGAATAACTAAGCGAGGGTTAAATCTAAAGGCAATCTTTCAAAAATTCTCAGGTAATATTTAAACATAGCTTCTTGTCGAAGCCCCATCATAACGCGATCCCGTAGTCGAGCCCAGAAGAGTCGTGTAAACATGAGTTCACAACCGGAACCATCAGACAGGTCCGCTACTACCGCCCAGCCTGAGACTACAAGTTTGGGGGTTCAGCTAACCGAAATGCTTACTAAGTTTGGTGAGATGGCCACCGAAATGGCAGCCCAAAGGAAATTGATTGACGAGTTAATTAGCAACGGAGTTCAACCCGAGCCCGTACCCGTCAGGCAGCCAGAGCCAGAGCCATTTGTCATCCCTTCAACTCAAGCCACCGTTACTCCATCTTTCCCTATTCCACCCGAAGGAACTTTCACCTATCCCACCATAAATTTGCCATACACTTACCCTCCTAATCCTTCATTTTTTCCTACTCACATGCAAGGCCCACAACCCCAAGCTACTTCAAACATACCACCTGAGCCACATACCTTTTATCACACTACTGCTGAGCCATTCCTACTAGACCATACTGTTCAAACCAAGCCAGAAATTGGGGAATCTTTCGCTCCCGTTGATATAAAGCTGCTCAAACGTCTTGACCGTTTTGATGAGTTTATGAGAAAAAGTCAGGGGTTGAACAAGCAAGGGGTCCTGGATTACGATGAGCTTTGCCTTTTTCTGAATGTGCAGTTGCCTGAAGGGTTCAAAACCCCTAAGTTTAACAAGTATGACGGGACGGGTAATCCCAAGACACACCTCCGACTATTTGCTAACAAGCTGGGGAAGCCTGTAGACGACGAGAACCTGCCTCTAAGGTTGTTCCCGGAAAGTCTGGAGGGGGATGCCCTCGACTGGTACTCAAATTTGAAGCCCGAAGAAGTAAAAACCTGGATTGACTTGTCCAATGCTTTTGTAAAGCAATACGAGTATAACTGCGAGTTGGCTCCGACAAGAACCACGTTGGAAGGGATAAAAAGAAAACCCTCTGAGGATCACAAGACTTATGCCAAAGGTGGAGAAAAATAGCTGAAAAAGTCGAGCCACCAATGACCGAGGATGAAATCATACGCACTTTCATTAAAGCAAATGATCCGCCGTACTTTGAAGAAATTTTCCGCATGACTGGATGCTCGTTTGCCGCTATTGTCAATAAGCTTGAAGAGTTCGATGATTTCGTAAAAGCTGGGAAGATTGTTAATGTCTCTGTCCTTAAATCCCAGTTGGATGCCTTGCAAGGACAGGGGAATAGTGGGAAGAGCCCGCAACTTAAAAAGAAAGAGGGGGATGCAACTTTTGTCTGGGATCACAACCCTCCACCCAGACCCCGATACCAACACAATCCAACCTATCCACCACATTACCCTTACTATTCAAACCCGCACCATGTATATACTACCAACATCCACCACCCTCGACCTCGCCCAAACTATCCTATCCCACCTTTAGTCCCTTTTCAAATTTCTCAACCAAATCCTCGCCAAAATCGTCATCGGCCTCCATTCAATCCAAGAATGCCTCCGCCAAACAGACCCGTTTACAACTGTCCTCAACCCCCTAAAGCCAACAACCCAGGACGTAACCGCACATTCACCAACCTCGACAGGCCTTTGGATCAATTATATGACCAATTGAAGGCTGCTGGGAAAATAGGTGTCATTCCCCTTCCAACCTATCCGTATGGCATACCCGTTGGGTATAACCCACAAGCTGTCTGTGCTTATCATTCAGGGGCACCCGGCCATCCTATTGCTGAGTGTAAAGCACTCAAGCATAAAATTCAAGACATGATTGAAGCTGGAGAGATTGTAATTAGAAGAAAAGAGGCACAAGCGCCAAATGTGGATAAGAACCCCCTGCCAGAGTACGATAACACCATTGGGGTTATTATGGACAATACAGAATTTAAGGAGCCTATTGAAAACTTGTCAAGTGAGGCTGAGGTGTTTGGAAATGATGCAGAATTTTCCTACATCCCTGAGAGATCAATTTCCAATTGAACAGCTGAGTTTCTGCCCATTCAAAAGGAGTTTCGGTAAACCTAAAGGGGTTTGTCATTCATGCGAACTCATGAAAATGCTTTTGCATCTGTAAATAGCTAATGAAAGAATCTTTACTTTTGACTAAAAGTTTGCACATGTTTTCATTTCATTTCCACTTGCTTTTTGTTTCCGCCTTCAATCAAAGGTTTTATGAAAATGCACAAGTCATTCTTGTCATGTTATTTTGTTTATTCATTTGTTTATATTTCGGTCATGTTGCTTGATTCATTTGTTTGTTGTATACTTGATTGTTTATTATCCCAAATTTGTTAATTCTTTCAAATGGCCAAAAATAAAACTATTTGATCCTTTGGATATCACTTTTCTGGAATTCAATAATGGCAATCTCTATCTCACTCACGACTTGAGAATTTTGGAACCCAAATTTCAAAGCGAGAGTGATAATGAGAAAATATTTGATTCTTCTTCAAAAATCTTGAACAACATTAGGAGAAATTCGAACCAAACCTAGAAGCCACAGCAATTGTTCATATTGGCACTGAGAATGAGGTCAAGAGACATGAATCAGCATTCGTTTGGACAAAAGCAGAAAAGGAGATGATTAAGGAATTGACTATGTGTCAAAATGTACAGATGGTTGGAAGCAGTCTCGTTTGCAGCAGTAGAAATTCTATCTTTGTACACTCTAATGGGAGTTCGACCAAAGAATGCCGTTTGTCATGAAATGTTACAAAAATACATGGCCTGAGCCTACAACAAGAAGTTTCATCAGCATACATTTTGAGGAAGACGACAAAGCACTCAAGCAAACTTTGCCAAAACAAGACAAAGGCAGAGGCAAATATGCTCCAAATCAGAAAGGGCCGTTCATTGTTCAAAAGGTATTACTTGGCAGAGCACTTTTTTTTGGCAAAAATGGATAGGCGAACATTCCCACAACCCATCAACTCAGACATGCGCAAGAAGATTTTCATTTGATCATGCAAATTTTCTTTAGAAATTCATGCAAATGGCGAAATGCAAGTCAGGCCATTTTCTTTTACATTTAAAGCATTTTATCCCTACTTGTTCCCTTTGAGCCATCAGAATTGACAAATCTTCGTTTGGTAGTCCCTGAGGATTGCAAACCCCACACTGGGGCAAATTCATTTTGAAAAGAGATGATCAGAAAAAAAAAGAACCCCACACTGGGGCAAATTTATTTTTGAAAAAGAGATGAAAAGAAAAAACCCCACACTGGGGCAAATTTAGTTTTTGAAGAAAAAATACGAAAAGTGAGGAAAATGCAATGAAAAATACAAAGAGAGAGAATTCAATCAAAGTGGGGCAAATTTTTCTCAGTTTCGTTCAAAATTGGAGATGATTTCAAATGATGCAATCTCAGGTTATTTCACCTCTCATAAGAACAAATTGCTTTCAAGCCTCAACTTTTCTTGAAAACACCCCCACCTGACCTCATTACAAAGGCCCAAAGTCCTGGCTTTCGTCACTTGTTGTATTTCTATTGGGAAGTTTGCTAATCAACTGGCAGGTGATGTCCATAATGCTTTCACCTAATCTCATAAGGGAAGTGCATTTTACTGATGCCAGAAATCTTTAACTCATATTTTTGAGTCGATCATGGTCGAGATATTTCATTGTTCTTTAGGTGAAAACCCGAAAGGACACCTCAAAAAAAAAAAAGAGACAAAACAAAAACAAAAAAAAGTGGGGGCAACCTTGGTGAAAACCCGAAAGGGTGCCGAGGTAGGTTTTCTCAACAGACAAGCACGAGAAGGAACAGCTGGTGACCTGGTTCATTTAGGCTTTTCCTCATGTTTGTGATACTTCTGCCAGTATCGAGTTCCGAAGCAAAATAACCAAAGTCTTGAATATGATATTCGTTGGCTAAACTTGTATTTTTCTTTACAAATATCCTTTTGCAAAATGTAAATCTCTTGGTTGCTTTCAATTATTTGCGTTTTACTGCTTGTGGTTGTCTGCATTCTTTCGCATGTTCATCTTTGCCTGACATAGGAAATCATCTTACATATACATTGATTTTTATATGGCAAATTTTCATGCATCATTCTTTCATTATTGGATTTGAATGGATGATAAACCCTAAGGTTTGTGCAAGGATAAGGGATTCAATTATCTATTAAAGTGAGTAAAGTGCAACAAAGCTGCTACATGGATTTGGTGACATGGTAAATGCGTACCTTATGAGCCTCAGAAATGGAAAGGTTTCAAAATTACAAGTTCAACTAAGGCAGACGCCGCAGAACAGAAGCAAAAGCATCACAAGACTCATGTTTACACGATTCTCAAGGCAAACTGGATCAAATGATGGTGGCAAGTCCATTATTTCTTCGTTTTCTTGCAGGAACGCTGCATTTACAAACGAAAGCAACCACTCTCCTCTTCCGTACCTAAATCGATGTCAGAAACAGCTGCCCAGCAGCACAGACAAAGTGATGATGTTATTGGCAAAGCTTGATCATAAGAAACAACATCAGCTATCGCTTCACCCATAGAGATCAAATCTTCCTCTTGGTACCAAAGTTTGAAATACTCCCAGGTAAAGATTCAATTCATTGATTAAACTTCCCCAGTGAAATTTCATTTGCATTTCTGTTCGGGTCTATCCCGTTTATATTTCTGTTCGGGTCTATCCCGTGGGTCTATCCCCTTTACATTTTTGTTCGGGTCTATCCCGTGGGTCTATCCCATTTAAATTTCCTATTCGGGTCTATCCCATTTAAATTTCCTGTTCGGGTCTATCCCGTTTACATTTCTGTTCGGGTCTATCCCATGGGTCTATCCCATTTACATTTCTGTTCGGGTCTATCCCATTTACATTTTTGTTCGGGTCTATCCCGTGGGTCTATCCCATTTAAATTTCTGTCTGGGTCTATCCCATTTACATTTCTGTCCGGGTCTATCCCGTGGGTCTATCCCATTTAAATTTCTTGTTCGGGTCTATCCCATTTACTGTTCTGTCCGGATCTATTCCATTTAAATTTCTGTCGGGTCTATCCCATTTTACATTTCTGTTCGGGTCTATCCCATTTAAATTTCTGTCTGGGTCTATCCCGTTTATAATTCTGTCCGGGTCTATCCCATTTACATTTCTGTTCGGGTCTATCCCGTTTACATTTCTGTCCCGTGGGTCTATCCCATTTACATTTCTGTCCGGGTCTATCCCGTGGGTCTATCTCATTTAAATTCCTGTCCGGGTCTATCCCGTGGGTCTATCCCATTTACATTTTTGTCTGGGTCTATCCCATTTACATTTCTGCTCGAGTCAGTCCCGTTTAATTTTTTGTTCGGATCAGTCCCGTTTAAATTTCTGCTCGGGTCAGTCCCGTTTTAATTTCCTGTTTGGGTCAATCCCATTTAAAAAAAAAAAAAAAATTTAAAGAGGTCAGTCCTCATTTCAGAAGCGTCCATTGCAGCCGAATAACACAGGTAAGTATTTGGTGTCTATTTCTTTGTCTCAAGTTTTTTCAAAACTCAGACAAAGAGGGGCAAACTGTAGACACCAAATTTTTGGTGTAATTTCATTTTTAGTTTTTTATTTGTCGTGTTCGTTTTTTAGTTTTTAGTTTCTAGTTTTATTTTTATTTTTAAGTTTTAGCATAGAATTTCTTGAAAAAAGGAAAAAAAAGAAAAAGAAAAAGCATTCAAAAAAAAATATGACTTAGTCGTTTGTAACTTAAATTCAATGCTTTCTTGAAAGTGAAAAAGAAAAGAAAAGTAAAAACGATGAAAATAGAAAATGAAAAAAAAGGAATTGGAAATTGCACTTTGTTGTTTCTAGTTTATTTATTTTTCACCCAATTGTTTTTGTTATTTATTTTTATTATTATCAATTTTGTTTTTATTAATCTCAAAAAAAAAAAAAAAGATACGCGACTTGCAAGCTGCGTTTTTTCGCAGCTTGCAAAGAAGGGCTTGGGCAGCCTTTTGGTTGTAATTTTGGAGAGGATAGCTAAGGGTTTTAGGGTTGCTAGCTTGGTATAAATAGAACAGAAAAACACAGCTTTAGGGTAGAGGATACAGAGAGAGAAAGGTCGGCGGCTGTCTAGCATAAGGAAAATAACAACGGCAAGAAAGGATAGCAGGTGGATGACTAGAAAGAAAAACCAGAAAAAGAAAGGAGTGAACAACGGCCAAGGAAACTAAACAGGAGAGATAGCTGCGGGAGAGCTGATGAGGCAATCGAGTGACGGCTGAGAGAAGGGTTTTGAAAGGGAGTAAACCAGAAAACTAGCGAAGGCTGAGAATAGAATCGAGAGGGTGGCTGGGTAGTAGGGAGCTGAAAAAGAAAAAGTTTTGGACAAAGGAAATCCGGGAAAGTTTTTGAGAAAATCTGCGAAGCTGAGAGCGAGAGCAAGAGGACGTCTGACGGGAGAGTAAGAAAATCTGGGAAAGTCTGGACGGTTAGGGTATTAGGAAAAGGGAGAGGCGAAAACAGAGAGAAACAGAGGAAAGGCTGAGCGTGGCAGAGAAACACAGAATCCCAGCAAAAGAAAAGGAAAAGCAGCAAACGGAAGGAAGAAACACCGCCTCTACCATCGGCTTCCACCATCGCTGAAAGGCACGGTTCTACGGCAAATTATCTGCTGTGATTTTCTTCTTGGTTTTCATCTAAGGTACAAATGGATTCCTTTGCTTTTTACTTGTTTGGTTTGCTTCTTTGATTTTCCATGTTTTGATGTTTGCTTTTGGATGGTTTCATGAAGAATTTGTCTTGTCCCTAGATCCCTGTTTTGACCCCCCAACCATAAATTTCCACTGTTGCGTATTTAGCCGTGTGTTTATGTGGGTTCTATAGAGTCAGATGAACATCGAGCTGATTTGGGTTTAGGAATAGCAGTTTGGGGTTTGCCTATGGGGGGGTATACGATGAATCCGTAGTTTTTATTTGATGGTCAAGGCCGGTCTTCATGCATATAGAAATTTCAGAAAATTGGAAAAAATTTCGGTCAAGTCTGGTTTTTTATGTTTCCTTGGTTGCTGCTTCTCCATTTCTTGTTGTTTGGGTAATGTTTGATGTCGGGTCTCGGTGTTAAATGGAGTAAACGGTGATTTTGGTTGTTGGCTTGGAGGTTAATTCATCGGGTCCGAACACTTGACAATAAAATGGTAGAAAGTTTTTTGGAATGCATCCAGTTTGCTGTTAGTTTGGTATTTGGGTTATGATAACAGGGGTGGTTTGGAGAGTTAGGAGAATTCTAGCTCACAAAACAAAATAAATTTCGTTGTTTCCTTTTCATATAATGTCGGCGTGAGTCAAACTGCATTTTTGTAGCAGAAAGTTGCAGCAAAGATTCAGTAAAGAAAGGCATTTCTGGATTTGAAGTTCTGTATGTTTGAATGTTGAATGCTATGTTTCTTTACCCATGATCGAAGCTTCATCTGTGATAGAATGGTAGTTGTATTGGGGGGTGAATTCCTCGCATTTGGTCTTTAGATGACATATTGGTAAAGCTTGTTTGAGTGTTTGCATGCAAATATATCTAAGCTGAAGTGAAAGAAGTAAAAGTTGCTGCATTTTTTTTCCTTACTGTTTCTTTCCGTGGCTGCTCTCTGAGTTTGCACATCAATTGCATGTTTATTTTGTGTTGAAGGGAAGAAGTGGAAAGTTTAGTGTTGGGTGTGTATGTTTAGGGGCTGAATTGTTTGAATCATGTTCAAATGCTTGCTGGAAAAGAACAAGCCAGGCTTGCCAAACCATTTTTCGCATGAGTTTTCTTCCAGATTTTCGCGTCAGTTCATCTATGTTTCTTGCTTGTTTGGATGCCAAAGTTTTGTGTTGTGTGGCTCAATTTAAAGCTTGGGGTGTGGGTGTGAGAAAGTCTGATCAAAGTTGTGAAGATCATCGATGGTATGTTGGGAGAATGGCGCAGAACCTTGCCAAAAGCTTCTTGTGCTGTAAAGTTTTTGTTGCAGAAAATTTGCCTCGTAGCTGCATGATTTGCATGAAATAATTCTCTGAAAATTGCACTTTGGCCTCCCAAGTCTCCCTTTGTTTTACTATGGCCCAAGTAATTGGGAAAATCAATCAGTTTGACCCCTTTACATGTTATTTTCCGTGATTTGCTTTCATGGGATTATTGAACAGAACATGCATGTTTGTGTGAGACGAGATTTTGAGGTTTCATTAGTTTTTAAGAGACTTATGACTTTAATTTGGATTTTTTTTTTAATCATAGCAAATTAGTTTTTATTTGTTTTATGTGATTTTTATCATTTGAGTGGGGTCTCACCTTAGGTCCTTAATTTTATTTTATAGTAACAATAAATTAATCCCTTGAATATTCTTTAATTCTTTAAATGGATATTTGTTTGTTTAATTGGATGAATAGGGGTTGTTTAACTTTTTGGAATGCTTTGTTTAATTATTCAATTTTGATATTTATTCTTTTCCCTTGAGATTTTGTTAATTAAAGTGATGCATTAATCCCTTGCTTTTGATAGTTTTAGCCTCAAACTATCCCTTTCTTTGGTGACTATAGCCCAAGTTAAGTCTTGTCCACTTTGTTAGCACCACAAAGGGGGGAGGTATAATTTCTTTTATCCTTTTTTGTCTCTCCTATGTGATCCAACGTGCTAAGTGAGAATTGCATGTCTAATTTGCTTTCCTTGTTTTTCCTTAATTCATTTCATTTACTTTTGCTTTTATTAAGTCATTCTTTTATTTATGGAGTATGTGTACACCTCTTGGTTTGTAATAGATAGGGCTTGGAGAGCACTTGATGAAGACCTATTGAAGACGTGTGCCTAGCTAGCAAATGTAATAGTTAGGGCTTTAATTGCCTTATGTGTCTTGCATGCTTTTGTTGCTATGTGTTAATTTGCTTTATTAGGCTCTTGCATCTAGTCGAGCATGCTAAGTGTTATGTGCTATGTGTTTATGAGTGTTTGGCATGACTACTTGCTTTCTATAGTCGTAGATGAATGTGATGGATGAATGTACGTCACCACACTAGTCCAATGCTAGTTGTGGCTCATTAATCCGTTAGGAATTCATAGAATGGGCTAGTCCAATGCTAGATCCAATAGGCCATCTCCTATCGTGAGTCCATACTTGCATGTTTCATTACATTTCATGCATTTTTCTTAGTTTTTATCATTTGGCATGCTCCTCGAACCCTTTTCCCTTCATTTTAGGTTTTTGCATCTCACGCTAGTTATAGGGTACATTTGCTTGAGAGTCCCCTTTCGATAAGGGAAACGAGCGAGTTTGGCTACAAAATAGCCTTAGCACGCTAGTTCTTCCTTCTAATCCAAGGGAAAATCAAAGTCGTAAAGTTAGGAGTCCTTCCCGTACCCGACTTGATGCATTCCCTTAGAATCATACACTTGCATTCTTTTTATATCACATTCACACTCTTTTAGCCACGTTTTCTCACTACTTAGATTTTTCTCAATCCATTTTCTCACCACATTTTTCCTATCTCTCATTTATTTTCAACCTCACAAATGGCACTCAAAATTACACTTATATGTATCTACTATTCTATTTTTCATTCATTTGCACACACAAACACCTTTATTTTCTCACATTTGCACACTTGCACTTGAGTCCTCACTTGCATTAATCACGACTTCCACGAGAGCTTTCCTCATTGGCCACCACAATTCATGTGGTTGGGACCTAAAAGCCTCATGAGAAACATTTTAGATTTAGGATTGCATTTTTCTTTCTTTTTCGCATCCATTAGTCATATTCAACATGCGATATATACCTTGGGTAGAAAAATTAGGAAAAGTGGGGCTAAGTCACGCAACTAGCTTTGGCTAGGGTAAGGGAGTGCCTTAGGCTTTGCCTTTGCCTTCTCCCTTATCAAATGCGACCCCCGATCCTTTTCTTTGGTTACGTAGACCTAAAAGTTCTTCAAAAGGGTTTGTTTACTTTTTCTTTCAAAAACAAAACAAAAATCATTTTTTTGGGTGACTTGGTACACCCTAACTCCGTACCAAGTGGCGACTCCATTTTTTCATCCAAAACCCTTTTTGAACTTTATTTGGCCGAATCGTCGCATTTTCAAGTCCCACGGCTTTTTATTTTCATTTTTTCACACACGTTCACATACACACTACTTTCACACACACCACCATCAAAAAGTGGGGCGCGACAACTTGGCGACTCCACTGGGGACTTCCTAAGTGGGTCCAAGCATTTGACTTAGCCATTCGTTTCTTTTTTCTACCCGTTTTATGCATGGCATGTGGATATTAGGGTTGCATTTTCCCTTTTTAGATCCTTTTGCCTCGCGCGCATATCAAACTACTCCCTCACTAGTGTATGTATGATTGGTTGTTTGATGAATGTATTACTTGTTTTATCTCGCGTTTTGCATTGCATTTGGGTGGGGGACATCACCTTAGAGCCTCGCGTTGGTTCTCGATCCCTCCCCTCCAAACGAGCACTAGCATACGTGCATACGTGGATAGAATGTTTGATTGGAAAAGAAGAGGGTCTGACTTTTATTCCGTTCCTTACATTAACTCTGAAAGGAAAACTTTCATTCATGCGAAATTTCTTGCATGTATCTGAATTAATTCACTGAGAAAGGCCCTTATTCATCCATATCTGTGAAACATAGGTGATCTGTTGGACAAAGCTCTTCCTTTTCTTTTCTCTTTCTTTCTCTTTTTCAAAATTGAAGCCCAGATATTGATAGTAGGATCAAATTTTTTCAATATGTGATTCCCTCTTTTCTTTTAATTTTAGCATTTTTGCTTTTTCTCCTTTTGAAAAATCCTCCAATCTCCTTCCCCAATGTGGGGTGCGATCGTAAGTGCTTTTGAAAAGAACCACCCATTTTAACTCAAATGAGGATGCAAGGGATAAATAGTGTTTATGTTGTAGAAACGATAGCCAAAGTATCATTCTTACACCTCATGACAACCAAAGTAACGAAATGGTCATTGAAAATCCACTCCCTTTTTGATATCTACGAATTTTCCAATGTAGGGTAGTGATCATTAAGGTTTTTATTTGAAACAAAATTATTCTTTCAAAGGCTCAAATGGGAGAGCAAATGATAAAATCTGTATAGGTAGAGAAACGAATGCTCGAAGTATCATTCCAAATTTTCAAAACAAACAAGAATAATGCACATTTTTGCTTTCACTTAGATGTGAATTGAATATAATTAAGCACAATGGACATTTTTCAAGCAAAGATTGCCCCAATTTGTAATTTATCAATCAATGTGACTGATTTTATTTTAGGGTTAAGTAGGAGAAAAGGTATCTCATTGGGCCTTTTGAGTGACCATTCACCCTTTTTTTTTTTTTTACTTCGAGCACTCTTATTGTATAGCTCGGATCACCAATCTAGTGTACGTAAGGATTTTAGAAAGCATACGCTTGTGAATTTTCAGGCTGGAGGTTGAGGAAATCTCAATTTAGTTTTATTTTTTAAAATTCATCATGAAATCTCCAATAAACAAAAGAATGAAATGTACATGAATATATACAAAACAATAATTGTCTAAAAACTTTATTGTTGAAAAAGTTTAAAACAAAATTTCTCGTTCAATTATAATACAAATGAGAAAAGAAAACTTCTAAAGAACTCCACATATACACTTTTTGTCTCCTTTTCTTTTGAAAAAAATGTATTAACAAGTCAAATATACAGAATTTTTCTGTGAAAAATAATTATGAACTCTCTTAGAGGCTTTAGCCTAACGCTTCCAGATAGATCCTTCATGTTTTCATTGCAAGGGCTGCCAAAGAATCAAGTAATACTTGTAATTTTTAAATTTTATCAGACATAGAAAAATATTTTCACCTTATTAAAGCATTTTTATGAATGCAGGGGAGGGGGAAAAGCAAAAGAAAAAATACCCTGAGTTAGTAAACAAGACTATAAAATCGGTATGCATGTCCTATAGGGGAACCCTTTAATGCCAAGGGTAGGCCTAAAATGAGAATGCAATCCTTCAGAGCAGGCACTATACAATATCTGATGGATCCGATCAACTTTTTGAGTGAAAAATAATTTGAAAAAATTTGTCCAATTGGAGTGAAAAAGGGACATCTGTCCTAAAAAATGAGGACGAAGTCCGAATGGATTACTTACTTTGATCAACACATGATATGTGAAAGAGAGTTTACTATCGAAAGGATTGCAATGTCTCGACTAATTTATTCAGTGAACCTTAGACTTAAACCCTAAAGGGGAAAAAACGGATCAAATGGATAGGGTGAAATTGATGATTTATTCAAAATCGATCGAATTACCCTAAAAATAGGTAAACTGGCCAAATGAGTGAAATGGAGTTAAAAAAAATGATTAGATTGTCCTAAAATTGAATGAATTGATAAAATGGATTGGATAAAATTGATGGTTTATTTGAAAATCGATTGAATTATCTACCCATTGGTAGTTTCAAAAAATCTTTGCAATGCATTAGTCTATGAGCCTCCTAAAATCAAGATTTGGCCTCTATATTTATCGTCATAACAATGAGAAATCATTTGTGAACTTTTTCAAATTAATATCCTTTAAGCAAGGGATGTTAATGGCCAAAAAATGAGTGTTAGACGCCCATATCCTAATGTGCAAAAATTGCTTTGCCGTCTTTAAAATGATCAGATCCTACCTTATCTCGTGCACTACCCCTTTGGATGGTACAAGAAATATAAACGTGTAAGTTTCATTGGATTATATATCCAAGACACAGGGCGGTTTGTTCCTAACACGGGATTCCCTAAATGGTATTCCCTTCTAAGGTGGATGCATGATGCCAGTTTATCAAAGCGACTAAATATGCAGTACACCAATGAAACGTGTCCTAAAGGAACCCCTTTTTGTATGCCGGGGTGAACCTAAAATGAAATGTATTCATGCTGTAAATGCGAAGCAATGAATTTAAACGTGTCACATCAAATAGGGTTGGCTCCTAGAGAGTACCATGCCAGGACTCTTATTTTCTAGGGCTTATGAATGCAATGGAGTCAAAAAACAAGAAAAGTTAGTTCAATCAGATAAATACACATAACACCTTTGTAGGAAAGCAATACAAAGAGATAAATCAATAACAGGTAAAGAGGGGTTGGATCCCTCCCCTCGTGAATAGTGTCCCTAATAAGGTAAGGCAGACTCTACCCTAGGTAAACTATCATGGATGCATGAGGCTGGGGCTCACTAATGCATCTAGACTCAATAGGTTTAACGTCCCCGAGCCTTCAGACTTGGAAACCAAGGGTCATTAATCCCAAGGTTCTTTGTCGGTGGCTCCAGCGATTCCCCAAACGCTGCTACGCACACATCGTGTCACGGCTACATGTCATGAGTGAATCTATCAAAAATCCTCAACTTTCGACTAAAAACTAAAGATTATCAATCCAAAACTTAAAATGGAAGATTGAGTGACCCCTCGGATCATGCTACACACACATCGTGTCGCGATCACACGTCCAAGTGGGTCGCCTAATCCTAATAGGGAAGAGTGGCGTGACAAGCCACTAAAGAAAAATAAATGAGGGATAAAAAATAAAGCGTATGCACGTATGCTAGTGCTCCGTTTGGAGGGGAGGGATCGGGAACCAATGCGAGGCTCTAGGGTAATATCCCCCACCCAAATGCAATGCAAAGCGCGGGACCACATAAATAAACCATCCATCCATCAAATTAATCGTATGCCAATTGGTGAGGGAGTGAGTTGATACGCGCCAAATGCAAAAATCCTAAAAAAGGAAAAATGCAACCCTAAACATCCAAATGCGATATATGAAAAGGTTAAAAGAAGAAAAAGATTGATTAAATCAAATTTGCTCAGACTCTCTAAATCCCCAGTGGAGTCGCCAACTGTCGCGCCCTATTTTAATGAGAAAAATAAAAGACAAGTGTAGAAAAGTGGCTTTTGATTCAATTTTTGATTGGAAAATGATTTTTTTGATTTAAAAGGAAAATGAAAAACATGGGTCTAAATGGGACTTGAAAATGCGACGATTTGACCCAAAATATAGTTTAAAAAGGGTCTTTTGGAATGAAAAATGGAGTCGTCACTTGGTATTGAGTTGAGGTGTACCAAGTCACCTAAAAATGAATTTTAAAGAAAAAAAATAGAAAACCTTTTTTAAACGACTCCAAGTCTATGAAAATCAGAGAAAAAGATTCGGGAGTCATATTTGAAAAAAGGGAAGGCAAGGATAAGAATCCAAGGCACCCTTTCAACCTAGCCAAGGCTAGTTACGCGATTTAGTCAAAGATTTTCTTATTTTTTAATCCAAAGATTTATCACATTTGGATGTACTATATGAATGCAAACCCTAGACAAAAGAGGGTATCGGGGGGTCGAAATTTCTCTTCAAAACTCCATTGATGCCAATCACATTAATTGTGATGCCCAATGTGGACTCTTTGGACAGGTCACGAATAATGCAAAAAAAATGAGGCTTTAAGAAAAGAAAAGGAGAATAAAAGTAATTATACAAATATACGTATCCTAAAGGAATGCATCATGTCGGGTACGGGGGACTAATGTTCGTGACTCAATTTTCCCTTTAATAGAGGGAATACGAGCGTGCTAAGGCTAGAAAGCCAAACTCGTCCATATCCCATATCCAAGGGGTTATTTCCCTATCTAATCAAGCAAATGCACTACCCTAATTCTAATTCTTAAATGAAATGCAGGTCTAATGGTATGTATCACACATAGGGATATATATAGGAAAATTAGGGATAAGGGATATACGTAAAAGGGGAACATGCAAAAAATGATAAAAGACCCTAGAAAGTGAAAAATATGCATGAGATGAAATGATTTTATCACATAACCATGATCTAACGCATAGACGGTCCCTAAGGGTCTAGCATTGGACTAGCCATTTACTAACGCTCTCTCACAAGCATTGGACTTGTGAGGGCTCGAGGGGAAGACCATGACTAGCATTGGACTAGTCACGGTAACGTGCATTCATCTACATACTCAGATATAATACTAAAGCAAATAGACATGCAAAACACATAGTTTCACATAGCACGTAGCACACAAGTATGCTTATCTAGATGCAGAAGCTTAGGAAAGCGATAAACACATAGGCACGCACAAGCACATAGCACAAAAGCCCTGCCTATTATATTTGGGGAGGCCCTGCTACAATCTAAGGGGGGAAAGGAATAAATAAATAAAATAATAACCTAGCTATTACAACTTTGGCATTCAAGTGCCTTTCAAATGATCAAAATTGAACTAAAATAAATATACAAAACTAAAGCCAATAAAGCGAATAGATAAATAAATGGAATAAATGAAATACAATAAAATAAATAAATAAATAAATAGAACATTCAAGAGGCATGCAATCAAACACGTAAAATCACATAGGGCATATAAGGTCAAATAAAGTAAGTAGTAAGGGATAGAGTGTACCGCCTTTGAAGTTGGAGTCTTAATGAAATAAAATCACTTATTTACCCTCCAAAATACAAAGAAAATGTCAAGGCATCACTTTAATTAACGAATAATCATAAAAGATAAAAGTGAATCGTGAAATTGAATCAATTAAATAATATGAACAACCCACATTCAGGAAGTCAAAAGAATAAAAGACTTGATTGCAAACATTAACAAAGTTTTGGGATCAAAATTAAAGAAAAATAAAGTTTAGGGACCTATTAACAATTGAAGTAAGGACCCTATTGAAAGAAAATGAAAGCTTGTAGGGCCATGGTACAAATTAATGAAGAATCTAGGGTTAAAGTGCAATTTCTGAAAGTTTTGCATGCAAATTATTCGAAGAAGAGTTTCTGCAACTTTCGTATGCTTTGCAATTTCAGCAATCCTTAAGCGGCCAACTTTTATATCAATCCCAAACCAAAAAACAACAAGCTCAACATCAAGCCGCCATTTCCGTCTCTCTTCACAGACATGCCTCACATAATCTCATATCAATTTGGAACCCATGGGCATCTCTCCTCATATAATCTCATGTCGTCAATTTGGGTCATGCAAAAAGAACACCAAGCAAGAAAAAGTAAACATAACAGATGCAAAACAAACCCGTCCAAATCTTTCAAAACAAAAACTCTCCTTTCTTTCATGAGAATAAACTATTTGGACAAGCATGGACTGACCGAATGTTATGCAAAAAACAGAAATTAATTCGTCACTGGAGCTGAAGTCTCGGTTGGGCATTTCGTCGAACACCAAATGGGCACAAAATTTTTAGCTAATCTCTGCTCAATCGAATCTATAACCCGCCCCAAATTTTTACCAGCAACCCAAGACATTCAACCCAATCAATACATATAACATGTACAATCAGAAAATCATGAACAGCCAACATGAAAATTTGCCACCACAATCCACAGTAGACATGCTCCGAAAGGGGATTGAAATGTAAAAGAAAAGGTTGACTTACAGGGGCCTATCACAGTGACAACTTACGGGCGGTGGTGGTGGAGTCCGACATTGTGGTGGCGAGCAGTGGCGGTTCCAGTGAGCGGCAGCGGCTACAAGCTTCAATTCCTCTGCTGCTTTCTAGACCCTAGCCGCCCATAGTTTTTCCTCTGTTTTCCTCTTCAGCCTAGCCGTCAACTCAATCCCTATACACGTTTCCTCGGTGAAGCTTTACTGATGGTGTTGGCAAGGGATGGGAAGTCGGCAGTGGGAGTAGAGTTGGCGGCGGCACCGTTGACCTGAGCATCGGAGGGTTGGGGTTGGGGTGAGTGGCAGCTGTCGACGTGGTCATGGTGGACTGATGATGAAGGTGGAGCTGGTGGCAGATTGAAGGCTCCAGAGGCGGAGCTCGCCGTCCCAGGATCAAACTCTCTTGTTGCTCTGTTTTTTCTTTTTTTTTTTGACGAAGCTCCCTCCCTCTCCATTTCTGTTTTAGCCTCCCAGATCCTTTGTTGTTTCCCTTTTTTTCGTTTTCTTTCTTTTTTCTCCCGTCGCTCTTCAGATTTTTTTTCCGGTTCCTCTAGCCGCCCTCTCTCAGCCATCCCCCTTTCTAGCTCTTTTCTTTTCCTTCTGCTTTTCTTTCCTAGCCCAGCCGTCAACTCCTTTTCCTTCTACTCTTCCTCTGCCCTCTGTTTCTAGTTCTTTCCTTTGCCGAAGACGTTGTCTTCTCTATTTCTTAGCCTTTTTCTTCCCTTAATCCCTTTTCTCAAGCCCGTAGCTTCCTTGTCACTCTCAACTGTCCAAAATTATCTCTCAAAACCCTAGCTGCCCTTCTGATTTTCCTCTCCCTCGGCTCTCAACTCTCTCGACCCTCAACCGAAGCCCCCTTGCCTCTTCTCTAGCTCTCCATTTCCTCTAGCGGCCTTGTTCTTTTTCTTTTTCTTTTGGCCCTCCCCAATTCCTTTTTGTTATTTTTTAAATCTTGGGCCACCAAATGTCTAACACCTAACCCCCTTAGATGCCTTGTTGTCCAAAACACAAGAGGGACACTTGTCCCAATGCATGTCCCCCCACTTGCCATTTTCACTCTTTTTTTCTTTTTTTCTCTTTTTCCCTTTTTCTTTTGTTTTTTGAAATTTAGTATGAAGACAAAAATAAAAAATAAAATAAACTAGAACAAAATAAAATTAAATTAAATTAAAAAAACCCTAAAATTGAAACAAATGAAGCTAAAATTAAATTAATTAAACAAAGAAAGTTTAAAATAAAAAATTTGGTGTCTACAAGAAACAAGATAAGAATGAAGGAAAACAGCCGGTCAAAGTTGGCTGTCGGAGGTGACACGTCACAATCTGGCCAAGATCTTGCTGGATTCTAGGCCGAATTTAGGGCAGTGGCAAAAACCCCTTTTTTTCCAAAACCCTCCAACAATCCGACCAAGAACTGGCTTGATTTGCGGCTGGATTTGGTACCAACTTTTCCACCAATAATTTTCTTTTCTTTTCTTCTCTTTCGAGGCTTCACAAACTCCCCCCTTGAAAGAATGTCGCCCTCGACATTCCAACTTGTACTAATAAGGTCAAAATAGTCCTCAAAAGTCAGTCAAGTACTAAGAATCACTCTAATCCCACTTATCACTTAGTTACGAGCCAATAAATAGCTAAACAAGTAACCAAAAGAACATGCAAAAGGGCTTGGTTCAACCAATTAGCCCTGTGTTGAAAATAAAGTCCCAGATATTCGAAAAATTCGGAACATGGCTTAGCCTCAAGTTAGAAGTTTTATCTCTGGCGGTGCTGGACAACACAACAAGCTAGTACAACGGCTATACTCCACTAAAGAGTCTCAGTTCAGGAATTTCATCCCTGGTGATGCTGGACAATACAACAGGCATGCCTCGCCAGGAAAATGACGGTGCCTGATTGTGAGAACCCGTAAATTTTCTTATTTTCTTGCCTTTATTTTATTTAATTGCACGCCTTATCTATATTTTCTTTATTTGAAAAAATTTTCTAAATAATTGTTATGGGTAAATATGATTTTTAAATTATTTTTCTAGTATAAATTAGTTCATGAGATTTTAGGAGTGGATATTGGACATGGGACCCGCAAGTGCGGTAAGTTCGATAAAATTCGGCCAATTAGGTTAAGTTTTGTATACCGGGATTAATTTACCAGGTGTTAAAAGGTAATTAGAGGTTACCCAAATGGATTAATCTTGGAGAGACAAAAGGATTGTTTTGAGCTCAAAAGGTAACAAGTGTCACTTTGTGATTTAAAGTTGGACTTTGACAATTTTACCAACATTACTAAATGACCAAGAAATTGACCAAAATTCACCTTCATCATACATCTCTCTTGGCCGACTCTCTCAAGAAAGAAAAGAAAGAAAACTCTTCAACTTTCTTCAACCAATCTTGCAATTCAACTATTTAAACTTCAAATTTCTCCACAAAAACCCTTAGCTAGGTTGTATTGAAGTAGTTGGTGGAGTGGTTTGGAAGGAAGAGGTGCTAGGTTGTCTCTTTTCTTGAGTTTCCAAGGTAAGTGGCCATGGAAACTTTCTTTTGTTCTTGATAATGTTCAATTAATGGCTTGTGTGAGTCAAAGAGATGGATTTGTGTAAGATTTCATGACTTGGGTAGAGATTAATGAATTTTTATTTTTATTCATGATTTTTCTATTTTTATGTGTTTAATATTGGTTGGCCATGGATGATGGCTTGGAATGGTCTAGAATGAAGCTTTGGTACGCCTTAGGGGAAAGTGGGGCTGTCACACTGATAACACAATAGGCAATACCCCACCAGAGAGGCTCAGTTCAAAAGTTCATCCGTGGCGGTGCTGGACAACACAACAAGCTAACACAACGGCTATACTTCACCAAAAAGTCTCAGGAATTTGTCCCTGGTGGTGTTGGACAACACAACAAGCTAGCACAACAGCTATACTTCACCAGAGAGTCTCAGTTCAGGAATTTGCCCCTGGTGGTGCTGGATAACACAACAAGTTAGCACAACGGCTATACTTCACCAGATAGTCTTAGTTCAGGAATTTGCCTCTAGTGGTGCTGGACAACACAACAGGCATGTCTCGCCAGAAGACTGGCGGTGCTGGACAACACAACAGGCAATGCTACATCAAAGAGCTTCAGTTCAACCGCTACAGAAGAGTAGTAGCCGGTCTACAACCACACACATATAAACATGCAAGTCCGCAAGCAGGATCAACGTCAAACAGATCCAAAACCTTGAAAAATACGAATAAGAACTCACTCGCCTAGCCTATGTCCAGCAATTCACATTCTCAAGTAGTCACAGAATTCAAGTCCACATACAGGTCATATACGAATCAAACTACTTGCTTATGCGTAAATGAGATACCATTTATTCAGGCAAGTCAGGTCATTAAGTGTATGTAAGAGCACACTCGCCTAAACAGGTTGAAGTCTCAAGTGAGCTCAGCCTAGTAGGTCTCAGGCAGTTCAAGTATTTCAAATCCCAACACTTACAAATCGGGTAGTGCAAACGTTAATCAAATAAGAAGACTAGAAGAAAGATGCAAAAACCAGAAGTTTTCTCAACAAATCCGGACACCACCATAATCTATCAAAACCCTAGCCAAAATCTTATTGGACAAGTTCTAGATAAGATTCATCATTTCAATCTCCTCATCCAGTTAAGTCTCGAGTACAATACGAAATCCTCTGTGGTTCAACCTGTGCCATTACAACTTATCTCAAACTCACTTATGATTCCTATTCACATCATTATGCACTAGACCATGTTTCTTCCAAATTCACAGGCATTTCCTCAGGAAAAGTATCGAGTGGTCAAGTACAAGAATCCAAAACTAAGCAACTGTACAACTTAGGCCATACGCTAGTACCAGGATCAGTTGATGTACGCTTAGGAGCAACCAGGTCATATCTTACGCTTACCACTTTCAAACCAGTCCCATAGTTTGGCATCCTAAACTTTAGCCTAGGACACACTACAGAGATCTGAAGCCTAAGCTCTGATACCAACTGTGACAGCCCCACCTCCCCCTAAGTTGAACCAAAAGGTTCGGCAGACCGCCTGCCCAACGAAATAACATTTCCCAAGCTTAGAACGTAATCTTACATACATACCTTGCAAATCTCAAGTAGTGGTACAATTCCCCGAATAAGACAAAAGTCCTCAGTTCTCAAATAATTACAATTACAATAGCAGGCTCAAATATTACATCAAATACTCATCAAGTGAATCGAATTCAAATTATACATGAGATATCCCTTCAGACACTCTAATAACTTATTACACGCGCTTCCTTTGTCTTGAGCCCTGTGGAGGGGAAATAAATATTTTTGGAGCGAGCTAGAAGCTCAGCAGGTATCCAGTAAAAATCAATAATCAAGTACATTTCACAATAATGCATTTAGATGATGGCAGGACTCAGTAATCAAATGTAAGTTTATTTCTCTTATGAGCCAGTGAAATCCTCGTACTTAGAACTACAACGCTCAAACAGATCAATTAACAATCAAATAGTAATAGGAAGCCATCAGTGCTCCAAATAAATAGTGGTAGAGATGTTGGTTTTAAGCACAAGACTTCCCAAGAACTCATTGGAGCCAAATCATTTCATGAACTCACATGCAAGCACACATGATATGCAATTGACTAAACAATGCAAGAAATGCAAGAAATCATTCAAGAGTAACTTTGGAAACAGTTTTGGAATCACTCACCAACCACAGCTCAGGAACCATCCATCACAGACATTGCCTTGTTCAAGTCCAAGCCTTTCATTTCCACCAAGAGCCCACTCACTCAAAGCAATCAAATGCTCTCAAAGATTGGACACCACTTCCCCTTAATTCCTTGATTTTTCACCCTATAAACAACACCAATACCATCTCAATTCAACCACATTTTCACATACAAATCATAGACTATAAAACACACCTAATTAGGGCCACAATACCCTTAAATCTTAACCAATTAAGAGCTCAATAACCAACCATAAGAAAGCCCCAAATTTGAAACCCTAAAACTGAAATTTTCCTCACTAATCTGAAATTTCCGCAAACAACCACAACTAAAACACAAAGGCTCCATTTGACACCATATCAAGCTATCATTCCATGACCAACCAACAATTATCATATAAAATGAGAAAATTCACAAATAAATCAGAAATTTGTCAAATGCTACTTAAAATCATGAAATCATCCACAAAATAGCATATATAACATCTCTAATCCACCAATTAACAATCAATTGAAGTAGATAAGAAGTTCTTGGTAAGATACTTTTAAACCTCAAGAGAATTGGTAGCTTAGTACTTCCTCCTCCAAAACAACTCCACCAATAGCTTTAAACCTCCTTAGTGAGCACTTGTATGGAATAGATTACAAAACTAACGGTGAAATCTTAAGTTTTGAGCAAGAAATTGAAGAACTTTCTCTCTTATTTTGCTCCTCAAAGTGCCGGCCAAGAAGGTGAAGAAATGAGAGAAATATCAGCTAAGAAACAAGATAAGATTGAAGGAAAACAGCCGGTCAAAGTTGGCTGCCGGAGGTGACACATCACAATTCGGTCAAGATCTAGTCGGATTTCCGGCCGAATTCTAGGCCGGATTTAGGGCAGTGGCGAAAACTCATTTTTTTTTTTCAAAACCCTCCAACAATCCAACCAAGAATTGGCTGGATTTGGTACCAACTTTTCCACCAAAAATTTTCTTTTCTTCTTCTTTCGGGGCTTCACAATTCACTTTCTGTGAATTTTTCTGAATTTCCAAACATTGCTGAAAACCAAGACTGGTTCTGTCTTGTCTTCTTGAATCTGCAACTTTGAGTTGAAATTTGATACTTTTTGGTTGGAATCTTGGAAAAGTATCTTCTGGGAACTTTTAGTATCTTTAATCTAGTTTCTAATGGTGTAAAATTTTCCATTTTTGGACATACCAAACTCAAGATTTGATTTTTCAAGTATGGTCACGTAAAGCGGAAAATTTCCAATTTCATAGGAAATGAGTTTTTAAGAACTTTTCATTTCCTTTCGATATTGATAGACCATTTTAAACTTGATTTCATAGATGATTCAAGTCTCACTTGTGACTTTAAATCCTCACTTTTAAATCTTGATTTTTGAAGGATTAAAGCTCTTCTAAGACATTGTCTTAAATGTTTAGTGAGTGTGTTTTCTTCCTTGTATGATAAGTGGTTGGGTGTATATGTGAGTGATGATTGATCACTATTTCTTCAGGCACTCAAGAGTGATGTGAGCTATGCACTTGACACGATCTAGACAACGAATCACCAACGGTTTGGCAGTGGAAATTTGACCCAATCTAATCCCCGAAGTAGCAAACAATGTTGATATTATCTCAACCCACTACTTAATGAATTAACGAACCAAATTAGAGGTAGATGAACGCCACAACCAAGGAGTTACTTGATTGATAAGTTCAATTGAACAATTTGAGAAATATTCTCAAATGTTCAAGAAGGCTCTCTTAAGAAGAGAAAAGTGAAAACACTCAAAATTGTATTAATCAAAAACTGACCGTAAAGCTCTCTTGTCTTGGCTATATATAGCCATAAAATGGATTTGAAAGCTAACCCTAAAGTGGACGGATTCGCTTTAATGACTAGGGCCTTGTGGGCCGAATTTAAATGACTAAAAGAAGACTACTTGTGTTCGGCCAACTAAGGATTAGTTTGGACGAAATTTTATTACAAAAGTAAACAACTAAAACGGCAATTAAAATGGTACTAAGCCTCGGCCTTTGACCAATAGGTGGTCAACTAATTCTCGGTTTCACTTGGCTCATCCACTTGGAGCAAGGTGCAAATTGTGGAATCCTCATTCTCCAAGCCTTCAATGGTCTTTAAGTCATCTCCAATTCTTTCTTGGATGGTGCATACAAGTGCTTGAAGTGACTCGTGCATCTTCTTGGCACGAGCTCTTGTGACCGGTCCTAGTGGTACGTGAATGACTTGGTCATGATCACCATTGATCCTTGGTGCTCCCTCATCAGTCCCCTCCTCTTGAAGGCGATTTGTCCCCAAATCAAACTCGTCGTCTGCATAAAAGGGACTCAAGTCAGCAACATTAAATGTAGCATGTACCCCATACTCACCTGGATGGTCAAGTTTGTAGGCATTATCGTTGATTTTCTCCATGACTTGGAAAGGACCATCTCCCCTTGGGAGGATTTGTTGCACCTTCGAAGGGGGAAATGCTCCTTGCGCATGTGGATCCATACCCAGTCGCCTGGTTCGAAGACTATCTTGCGGCGTCCCTTGTTCGCATTTTGGATATACTGGAGCGTGCGCTTCTCGATGTTGGCTCGAACTTTGGCATGTGGATCTCGCACAAATTCTGCCTTTTTCTTACCATCCATGTTAACTCTCTCATGCTCAGGTAAAGGAGATAAGTCCAATGGGGTGAGAGGGTTAAAACCATAGACGATTTCAAAAGGGGAATATTGTGTAGCAGTGTGCACAGAGCGATTGTAAGCAAATTCAACATGCGGTAAGCAATCTTCCCAAGTCTTAATGTTTTTTTTTTTATTATGGCATGCAGCAAGGTAGACAAGGTCCTATTGACTACTTCAGTTTGTCCATTAGTTTGTGGGTGACTAGAAGTAGAGAAAAGCAATTTAGTGCCTAGCTTACACCACAAGGTTTTCCAAAAGTAGCTAAGGAATTTTACATCTCTATCGGACACAATGGTATGAGGCATGCCATGCAAACGGACTATGTTTCTAAAAAACAAGTTAGCTATGTGTTTAACGTCATCAGTCTTATGGTAAGGTATAAAATGTGCCATTTTAGAGAAGCGGTCAACCACAACATAGATAGAGTCATGACCTTGTCTAGTTCTAGGTAATCTGAGTACAAAATCCATAGACAAGTCAATCCAAGGTGCATGTGGGGCAGGTAAAGGAGTGTAGAGTCCATGAGGATTTACCTTTGATTTTACATGGTGACAAGTCACACACCTTTGTATATGTCATTCCATGTCCCCCTTCATGCGTGGCCAAAAGAAGTGCTCTTGGAGGATGGACAATGCGACGCCCCGAAAGAATGAGTGCGAGAACCCGAAAATTTTCTAAGTTTCTAGGGTTTATTTTATTGATCGCCCGCCTTTTTGACAATTTCTTTATTAAAAAATTTTTCCAGATAATTTTATTGAGCAAATATAGTTTTTAGATGATTTTTCTAGTATCGATTAGTTTTTGAGAAATTAAGAGCATATACCGGACGTGGGACCCGCTAGTGCGGAAAGTTCGGAAAAATTCGACCAATTAGGTTAAGTTTGGGATACTGTGATTATTTTACAAGGTGCTAACAGATAATTAGATGTTACTTAGATGGATTATTATTGGAGAGACAAAAAGACAAGATTAAAACCCTAAAGGACCATTTGTCACAAAACTATTGGACCTTGACTTTTGACCAAGACTTTTTTGATCTTTATCTTGGAAAAATTGGACAAACTTTCTTCATTTCTTTCATGCTCTTGGCCGAACCTCTTAGAGAAAAGGAGAGAAAAATTCCTTCATCTTGTTACTTCAATTCTTGTCCAAATCTTGAGTTTCAACCGATTAAATTGCAACCCACTCCATAAAACTTGCTAGCTAAGAAAGATTGAAGCTCTTGGTGGAGTTGTTTTGGAAGAAAAATCACTAAGTCATCACCTTTCTTGATATTTGAAGGTATCATGTCTAGCCATCCTTCCTTTGTTCTTGATTATGTTAAATTAATGACTTGTGATAGCTAAAAAGATGTTTTAGTGGAAAATTTCTGGCTTGAATGCAAAAATTTCCAGTTAGGGTTTCATTTCCCCAATTCTGCTTGGCACTATAGTACCTAGTTAGAGGCCGAATTGGCCTTAGTACAAAACATGAAAGTTGTAGACAATGATGTTTTCTAGCTTTCTGTAAATTTTCAGCCCAATCTGAGCTAGGTAGCCTGAGATAAGATGGAAATACCCAAACTGGTCTAGGTAGGAGTTCAGTGAACAGGGTTGTCTTTTCACCCAATCTGATCGTGACTTTTCACCATGATCCTTACAGAATTAGATTTTGACCAAAACATGAAAGTTGTAGCCAAGGGTATAAACTAGTTTTCTACAAAAGTTCAGCTTGATCCAACCACTGTAGCATGTGAAATTACCGAAATACCATTGACTGTCCATGAAACCTGTTTCGCGCCCAGAATTCTGTTTTCGTGTAGTTTTCCATTTTTGATCCTGAAAATACATGATTTGGCCTGGGAGGTCTTCATAATAAATGTAGGGTTGTGTTTTAGTTTCGAAACACCATAAGATACACTTCAATCGGACTTCGTTAGCCTGAGTTATTGCTGTTTAGCAATTGTGCGGTTAGCCAACCTGTTTGTGAGATTCTGGTTTCATATATGTCAATTTTGACCTAGCTACACTATGATCTGGACTGAGTGACCTTCTGTAATATTGTAGCCCTATCTCTTAGCTTCGAAACGGTGTATCTTACACCTCCATCCGATAATCGTAGTGCCAATGGTGCCGAAACAGCAAACTGATGTCAAAAAAACTATTTTTTATGGTTTAGAGCTTAACCTTCATTTCCGGACTCTTCCCTATCTTGAATTGTACTCGTACTACTTGGAGCTTATTGAACGGTTATTGAATGAACTTATTTGTGTGACTTTGGGACTGGCTGAGGAAATAATGAAGCCTTGACGGCTGGAAAAGTAAGCAAATTTAGTGGAAGTGCTGTCCGAACTTTGAAAGGACTTGATTGCATTGAGTTTGTGATCTAAGACTTGGATTTGAGCAAGACGATGATATATGATGGTTGGTTCCTGAGCCGTGGAGGTGAGTGACCCTAAACTGTTTCCAAAGTTACTTTTGAACTGTTTTCTTGCATTATTTACTCGATTGCATATCATGCGTGCTTGCATGTGAGTGTTCCTTGTTTGCTATATTTTCTTGACTTCATGACTTGTATTATTGTTTGATAACGTGTTAAGTGCTTTCAATGATTTCCAAAACGAGTTTTCTAGGCGAGTGTGTACTTTATCGTACTCGACCTCGATAAATGTGAAATTTTCAAAGATAGAACGATTGAAATGTTACTTGTGCATGAATGTAAGCCTTTTGGCTGAACTGGCCACTGCCCCTTGTTACCGATCGACTCAAGCCAGAAGCGGACTCGGTCGGGCGATATGGTGACCTGGGTGAACGTTTGGTATACTCGAGTATTACCTTGTAGGTTGGTGGAGGTTGGTGGAGCCTGGTCAATGTCCAGGAAAGGTTGAATGAACGAACGAACGAACGAGGGTTTTATTGATAAATGAAAAATGCATTTTCAAATGAATGAAGGAAAGGGGAATGACAGGAGAACGAACGAAGGAACGAATGAATGAACGAACGTATCCTTTTCATGTATGGTTTCTTGTAAATGTTGTAATTGTTTCTTGACTTATCGTTTGATTTATGACATCATTGAAATGAACTATTGTGAAACCGATTTGATTACTGATTTTACTGGTTACTCGCTGAGCTTTTAACTCACCCCAAAACTATTTTTTCCCCTCCACAGGGCTCAAGGCGAAGGAAGGACTTGTAGTACTTATTCAGGTGAATGGATGGCTGATATATTGTATAGTTTGGATTTGGAATCATTTGATGTATAGTTGGGAATCGTTTCCGCTTTGCTCGTGACATGTAATTATTGGAGAATTGGATGTATATTTGAGATTTATATCTTGCAATTTATTTGAGGACTATAGTGAGCGACTGAGTCCCGGCAAGAGCTGGGCAGGCGGCCCGCCAAACCCTTTGGTTCGCCTTAGGGGGAGGTGGGGCCGTCACAGACAATGTCTTAGTAATCCCAAAGTGACCCATAAGTCCTCCTCCATGGGCTTCTCGAACCAATAGGGATCGCATGGAGCTTAGGGGAATGTACAATCGGTCCTTGTAGTATAAGAACCCCTGTGAAAGAAAGTAATGCTCACAAGTGTCTCGTGGCCAGGAGTTGACAATCTCACCAAAATCTGGGTCAGTGGCATAGAGATCCTTGAGATATTCAAATCCTAGCAATTTGGTATCTAATGTAGTAAGTAGTGTAGACACCAAATTTTGAATAATTTTATGTAGCATCTATTTCATGATTTTCATTTTTTAGATTGCTTGCATTTTAGTTCGTTATTGTGTGTTTTGCACTATTAGTTGTTATGATATTTTAATTTTATTCATTTTCGCCCTTTAAGTTGACCTATTTCATTTGCTATTTATTCTTATTTACTTTTAGTTTTAGTTTTTAGTTTTAGCTTTAGTTTAAGATTAGCATAGAGTTTTTTTTTAAAAAAAAAAAAAAAGAGAAAGAAAAGAAAACATCAAAAATATGTTTTAGTCATTTTGTTTTTATTCAATGTTTTCTCGAAGGAAAAATGAAAATGAAAATTTTAAAGAGGAGAAAAGAGAAAATTAAAGAAAAAGAGGAAAAAGAAGAAAAACTGGAAAAAATAGGCTGTAGTTGGATTGGAAAAAAAAATAAAGAAAAGGAAAAAAAGGAAAAAAAGAAAATGGATGAAAAATGGAAGTTGTAATTTGCTGTTCAATAATAATTTCTGTTATTATAAATTTTTGTTATTATCATTTATTTTATTTTTATTGTTATTAATTTCTGTTTTTAATTAGCTGAAAAAAAAAAAAAGAAAGGAAAATTGCTGCCGCAGCATGAAAGCTGCGGACTTACGCAGCTTGCAAAAGAAATCTGGGACGGCTCCTTGGCTGCAATTACTGGAGAAAGGACAATGGTTTTAGGGCTCCCAATTGATCATATAAAGGAAAAAGAAACAGAGCAGCCGCAAGAGAGGAGAGGTAGAAAAAATACGGGGGAAACAAAGAGAAGAAAAACAACGGGCAAAGGGAAAATAAGAGAGCAAGAGAGAATTTTGGGAGGGCCGTAAGAAAGGAAGTGAAAATCTGAGGGAAAAGGGGAAGAGAAAGTGAAAGGAAGAGCTGTGGGGGGAAAGCCACTAGATCCGAGAAAGAGGAGGTTCAAAGATTCAAAACCCAATCTCAGGTTTCTTCATTGGAGTCAGCGGCTGATCTCTTCATCGAACCCAAGTTTCAAGTCCAAAGGTGAAACAGGTAGTCTTCAACCCTTGTTCTTGTCTATTTTTCTGGGTTTTTACTTATGTTTGGATGTTGAATTACTGGAGTAAAATTTGATGCTTGGATGTATTGGGAGACAGTTTCGTTGTTTTTTTTTTACATCCATTTCCCTTTCATCAATCAAAGTTGTCTCTTTTTGCTGTTTGCTGTGTTGGGCATAACCGGGGCTGATGGCACTTGTTTTTATTACCATTTTTGTTTCTAAACTCTATTTTCCACCCAAGAGATAACTATACCTGCCCTTTGTTGCATTCCGTCTAACACTCTCTGTTTCATGACTGGATTTTGTTATTTAAGGAAGCTTTAGTTTTCTGTTTTGGCTGGGAAATTCGTGGTCATGACCTGGGTTTAGGGACAGCAATTTGTGATTTACTTGTAGTTTAGTTGATATATTATGTACGCATGTGCTGCAAGCATCTTCCTTTCTGTTTCGATTGTATTTTCATACCCCGTCATATAAGTTGGGTCCTTTAGGATGGGCAGTTGCATTGCCATGAGTTTAATAATGCTGGTTTGTGGACTTTAACGAATTTTGACTGATTAGCTTACTAGTTGTGGTTAATTTTGTAAAGTATGGCTGAGTGAAACAAATCGAAAAACGATAGTAAGAATATTGCAGAAATTTCTTGCTTAAGGTTTGCATGTTTGAATGATCCAATTTCTGTAATTTGTCGCTCAAAACCAGAATTCCAATGTTGGTTGTGATTCAAGTTGCGTTTTTTCTTATGTTTTGTCGTATCTTCCCTTTCTCCCTGTCATAAACCCGTGAAGTGGGTCTTGGTCATCTAATTTGCTGCATTGCATGGCTAGCTTTGTTGGATCCTTTGGGAGTGTTTGGGTCGAACATAACCAGTCTTAAGCTACTTCGCATGAATACCTCTCAGCTGAGATAAGAAAGAAAAGAAGCTGCGTGAATGTTGCAGCAGTTTCATTTGTGAATGGGCATGAAAATTTCATAAGAATGTGCATACTTTCCTTCAATGTTTTGACAGATGGTGAGGTTAATTGTTTTGCTGCGTGAGTTCAAAGTTTTGGGTAGAGGAATTGGCTTTACGTGAAGTTGCCCGGAATTTTTTTTTTTTAGACGCAAATGGGCAGCAGATTATATAGTTTTTCTGTTTCTCTCCTTTTGCGTTTTATCATTAAAGTGGTTGGATTTTAATGGAGCAATTCATGGATTATGTTTGCAGTTTTGCATGAATATTTGTATTCAATAGATTGCTAAGAAACTGCAGCCATAAGGTTGTGAGTTGCCGAAAGTTTCATAACTTGCTGAAACATTGTTGCAGAAATCTTCTACGTAGCATGCATGTAAATGCTCCTGAAAATTGCACTTTGACCCCTCAAGTCCCCCTTTGTTCCATAAAGGCCCAATAATGTTCTAAATTCTTGCAATCGAGTCCTAGAGTATTTGCAATCTGAATCATGACTTGACCTTTTCATCACTCTTAGACCTTCGAAGTTCTTATATGTTCTAATTGGGCTCACCTGACTGATTAATGTTTGTAATTGGACCCCTTTTACGTGATTATGCCTTGACATGTCTCCATGTGAATCGTGGACAATCTTAATAGATTTCTAGGATAAAACCATGAAAGCTTAATAACTTGGAGGCATTTATGGTCTTGGTTTCATTTGATTTAAGTTTTGCTTAGCTAATCTTGTTATTTAACTTTGATAAATAATTTTCCATTTCTTCTTTCGTGATTTTTGCATTTGATTGTGATGGATTCCACTTTAGACCATTCAATTTAGCACTCCATTTTAGATTCTTGAGACCTTTTATTAGAAATCGAGTTTTGCCTGCACATGCACGGTCTATTCCATATTTAATTTTCGTTTCATGTTTATTTCCATTTCATATGATTTTATTACTAAAAGTGGTACCTTGACCTTTTTATTATTTTGGAGGGTAAATTAGTAAGTTCACTTCATTAGGGCATCAATTCAAGGGAGGTATAACTTTCTTTTATCTTTCTTTTGTTTCTCCTATGTGATCTAATGTGCTAAGTGAATTGCATGTCTACTTTGCTTTCCTAGCTTTTCTTTAATTACTTTTACTTATGTCATTTACTTTTTGTTTTCATTAAGTTATTCTTTTAATGGGGTATGTGTACACCTCTTGGCTTGTAATAGATAGGGCGTAGCAAGTAATTTGGTCCATTTTCCCTTTCCCTTTTGTTTTAGTTAGCAAATGTAATGGTTGCATGCCTATGTGTTATATGTTAAATGCTTTATTAGGATTTTGCATCTAGTCAAGCATGCTAAGTGTTATATGCTACGTGTTTATAAGTGATTAGCATGTCTACTCGCTTTTTTTTATAGTGTATATGGATGAAATGGATGAATGTACGTCACCACACTAGTCCAACGCTAGTTGTGGCTTCTTTTATCGTTTCCACTAGTCCAACGCTAGTCGGAATTCATAGGATGGGCTAGTCCAATGCTAGACCCAATAGGTTTTTTTTTCCTTTTTCATTAAGTGCATGATCACCACATATCACGCATTTTCCCTTAGTTTATCATTTGGCATGTTCCTCAAACCCTTTCCCCTTCACTTTAGGACTTGCATTTCATGCTAGTTAGGGTTCATTTGCATGAAAATCCCCTCTTGATAAGGGAAACGAGCGAGTGTGGCTACTCGATAGCCTTAGCACGCTAGTTTTACCTTCTAATCCAAGGGAAAATTAAAATCATAAAACTAGAGGTCATCCCCGTACCCGACTTGATGCATTCCTCTAAGATCATACATTTTCATTTTCTCACTATTCTCCTCATTAAATTTTTTAATCCATATGCCATATTCACACACCTATTCACTTCTTTATTTTTCACCTCACACATTGCACCTATCTTTTTACTTATATATATTTACTATTTTTGTTCACTTACACACGAGCACTTACATTTTCATTCATTTGCACACAAACACTTTCAAATTGCACACATGCCCTTCTCTACACTTTGCACACTTACACTATTATTTGAGTCCTCATTTGCATCATTCACGATTCTCTATGAGGTCTTTCTTATTGGCCTTCACAATTCATGTGAATGGGACCACAAGCCTCATAAGAGACATTTCTTAGATTTAGGATTGCATTTCTCATTCATTAGTCTTTGTCCAAATTGCAAATACATACTTTGGGTAGAAAAAAATTAGGAAAATAAGGGTTAAATCATGCAACTAGCCTTGGCTAGGTCGAAGGGGTGCCTTGGATTTTTATCCTTGCCTTCCCCTTCGTCAAATGTGACTCCCGAACCTTTTTCTTTGTTTGCGTGGACTAGGAGTCGTTCAAAAGGGTTTCTTACTTTTTTTTCCTTAAAAAAATTCACTTTTTGGGTGACTTGGTACACCCTAACTCTATACCAAGTGGCGACTCCATTTTTCATATAAAAAACCCTTTTTGAACTATTTTTCTTGGGTCAAATCGTCGCATTTTCAAAAGTCCCATTTAGACCCATTTTTATTTTTATCAAAAAAATTCACTTTTTCCAAACCAATAAAATCACAAAAACTATCATTTTATTTATCAAAAAAATGGGGCGCGACAAGTAGTGTATATCTCCTAGAAAGTGCATCAGCTACTACATTAGACGTACCTGTTTTATACTTGATCACGAATGCAAAAGTGTCGATGAAGGCTATCCATCTTGCATGTCATTTACTCAGCTTGGTTTGTGACTTGATGTGCTTGAGTGATTCGTGATCAGTGTACAAGACGAACTCTCGAGGTCGAAGGTAGTGTTACCAAGTTTGGAGTGCTCGAACTAAGGCCATCAGCTCCTTGTCATAGGTTGAGTAGTTCAAGGCAGCTCCATTTAGTTTTTCACTGAAGTATGCGATTGGTCGACCTTCTTGGAGTAGAACAGCTCCAATACCTATACCAGAAGCATCACATTCTATTTCAAAAGCGTTATCAAAGTTGGGTAAGCTTAGAACAGGTGCATGTGTGAGCTGATGTTTAAGTAATTGGAAAGACTTAGCTTGTTCTTCCCCCCATTGAAATGGTGAGTTCTTCTTGATGATGGATGTAAGTGGTGCAGCTATGGTGCTGAAGTCCTTGACAAAGTGTCTATAGAAGCTTGCCAAGCCATGGAAACTCCTCACCTCACTTACATTGGTAGGGGTGGGCCATTCATTTATTGCCTTCACCTTTGCTTGATCAACTTGTACCCCCTGTGCATTTATAACATATCCTAGAAAAACAAGTTGATCAGTGCAAAAAGTGCACTTCTTAAAGCTGGTGTAGAGCCTTTCTTTTCGAAGTACATCCAAGACAGCCTATAACTGCAATGCATGCTCTTCTAAACTCCTACTATAGATAAGGATATCATCAAAATATACCACGACAAATTTACCAATGAAAGGATGCAAAACATGGTTCATTAATCTCATAAAAGTACTAGATGCGTTAGTTAAGCCAAAAGGCATGACCAACCACTTATATAAGCCATGTTTAGTCTTAAAAGCGGTTTTCCATTCGTCACCATCTTTCATACGAATTTGATGGTATCCACTTTTCAAATCATTTTTTTGTAAAAATAATAGCACCATGCAATTCATCAAGCATGCCATCTAGATGAGAGATGGGATGGCGATACTTTACCGTGATGGCGTTAATGGCTCGACAGTCAGTGCACATCATCCATCCTCCATCCTTCTTAGGCACAAGTAGGACGGGTACAACACAAGGGCTTAGACTCTCACGAATCCAACCCTTACCAAGTAGCTCCTCTACTTGTCTTTGTTGTTCCTTAGTTTCCTCGAGATTGGTCCTATATGGTTCCTTGTTTGGCAAGGAAGCCCTAGGGATGAAATCAATTTGATGTTCAATCCCTCTCAAAGGTGGCAACCCATTAGGTATGTCCTCAGGAAACACATCATGATACTCCTGTAAGAGGTTAGTGACAACACTAGGCAGAGAAGTATCATGTTCATTAGTGAGTAAAGCTTCTTTACAAATCAATACGAGCACAACTTGGTTGGAATGTAAAGCTCTCCTCACATCTCTCATTCGAGCTAGCATACTGGTTTTTCTTTCCTTTCCTAGCTCATTGGTTCTGTTAGACTCACTTTTACTCCTTGAGGTCTCGGCTACCCCTTTAGTTTTAATTTCGATGGTTGTTTTTGACTAGTGACGTGCATTTCATACTCCCTTTGCAAACTAGTTTGGTCCTCATGCACTTGTTGTGGTGTGAGAGGTGCAAGTGTAATTTTCTTACCATTATGCAAAAAAGAGTATTTGTTCAAGAAACCATCAAAAGTAACCCTCTTATCAAATTGCCAAGGGCAGCCTAAAAGAATGTGTGCTGCTTGCATAGGTACTACATCGCATACAATATCATCTTCATATCGACCAATGCGAAAGTAACTAAGACTTGTTTGGAGATACGTACCTCGCTGCTATTGTTTAGCCATTGGAGCTTGTAGGGACGCAGGTGGTCAGTTGTAGGTAAGTTGAGTCACTCCACCATTAGTACACTTGCAACATTAGTGCAACTCCCTGGGTCAATGACTAGGCTACAAACCTTGTTGTCTATATCACATTGTGAGTAGAAGATGTTTTCTCGTTGGAGCTCATCTCGACTAGCTTGAGTGGCTAGTGCTCGCCTTGCCACTCGACATCCAACCGTGTCATTGACTGGTACCTCTTCAAGCTCATCCTCCTCTTCTAAAGGAGGCATCTCTTCATGTTCCTCTTCTTCTTCATCGGTCAATATATCTCCATTGGGTAACAAGATCAAGGTCTGTTGGTTTGGACATTGGGAAGCAATGTGCCCAAACCCTTGACACTTAAAACACTTGGTATCACGGGTCCTTGGTTTAGAGACCTTTTGCTAGGGTTTAAAACTCTCCCTTGAAGTTGATTTGGAAGGTAGTGTATTCGGCCTCAAAGTCCCCCTTGAATTTCCATTCGATTTTGCAAGGTGTGGGGCACTCGATGGGTGATCTTCCCTCTTTAAGGGCGCATGTCTCCAATTTCCAAATTGGAAGTTGGAGTTTTGACGGCTCATTCCCCTCCTCTTAAACCTCCGTTCTATCTTGATAGGTTTGTCCAAGAGTTCCCCCATGTCAAGGTAGTGTTGAAACTCCACGATGTCAGCAATATCAGGCCGTAGTGCTCCCAAAAATCGGGCCATGGTGTCCTCCTCATCTTCTCAAACATCAGCCTGCATCATGGACATTTCCATTTCTTTGAAGTAATCTCCAACCGTCATACTACCTTGAGTGAGGGTTTGCAATTTGTGATGCAAATCCCTATGGTAGTGACCGGGTATGAATCGCTTCCTCATGATTCGCTTCAAGTCGTTCCATGTCCGGATGGCCGGTTCTTCATTCCTTCGTTGTTTGAGGCGAAGTTGATCCCACCAAATTGCGGCATACTCGGTGAATTCTATGGCGACCAACTTTATCTTGTGAGACTCTGTGTAGTGGTTGCAATCGAAGATCAACTCAATCTTTCTTTCCCACTCCAAGTACGCTTCGGGATCCGATTTGCCTTGAAAGGTAGGAATTTTTAATTTTATTCCCTTGAGTTGATCCTCTACATGGTCAACCTGCTGTGTCATTCTCCGCGGCCTTCGCTCATCGTCTTTGAACTCTCCCTCCGAGTTAGAGTCACTGAATTCGTTCACAGTGAGTTTCCCTCAAGTTTTCTTAGAAGAGTTTCTGGAGGGATCCAATTGTGCAATTTGCTGTTGCATGGACTCAAAGCGGAGCTCAAATTTCCTTTGCATGTCTCTCCACATAGCATCCATTCTTGATGCCAATTGTGCCACGGTGATGTCATTTTCATTGGCCATGGGTTATCCTGTAAAACTTCAACAAATGTTAAGGTAAAAATTCCTCACTCACTCCCTCACGTGTTTCGCTCACTCTCGTGTACCACTCAAGTGTTTAGAACACTCTAATGATCGATCTCACCACACACTTTCAAATCCCTTGAAGAAATCAGAAATTTTCTCCAAGTAGTTCAATCAACTTTAATCAAGTTTTCCCCAAAAGTGGCGTATGAGTAGCTGGAATTTAAGATTGAATGAAGACTTAAAAGGCAGCAATTACACAAGCAAGAATACGCTAGAAGTTTAGTGACTTAGTCCGCAAAAGAATTATTCAAGGGTGTAAGAGTTTAATTTGGATAAGGACTCAATGGAACCTAACGGCTAAGCAACTTCTAATCTGTTTAGAATTCTGATTGTGTGTATCTAGCCATGAAGTAATCTAAAAAGGACTCCAAAACACAATTGCACATGGCTGGATAGAATGCTACTTCAACTGAATCAAGAGCAAGATGGCAGAACTTGTTTGGATCTTAGAATGACTCTACCCAACTTTGCACGCGGCTGATTTCCTTTGGAAGTTGTAGACAGTGTTTCTTGGGTAATTTTGGATTATGTGGAGGGTTGTTTTGGCGGCTGGCTCCCCAAATCAAGCAATAAGTCCGAAGTGGACAGATTGGTGGGGCTAAGGTTTGTCCTAGCAAACCTAGTCGGTTGGGGTTTCCCTTGTCGAGGAGGTTTCCTACTTCAAGAGGGTTTCTTATTTCTTGTGATCCGATTCTGGTTTCCTTTTTTTTTTCTTTCTTTCTTTTTTTTTTGTTCAACCAGAATGCTTTTCTTTCTTTTGAATTGCGGATCAAGGTTTCAAGGACAAGAATGATTGGGCAGCCTTGCAAGGCAGCAGCAAGTTCCAAGGCAGCCTTGTGCAAGGCAACCGCAAAACAAGAACTCGGTTCAAGCGGTGGTCAGCCTTGTTCCAAGGTTCCAAGAGCAAGAGCCTATTGGTACTTGTGTCAATCAAGGCCGCCACTAAGTGTACCAAGATTCGGTGACACAACCCAGCAATTTTGTATAAAGACTTCCGAGATTCACCAAGAAAATAGATCAAGAAATCAAGATTTTCAAGAAACAAAGGTAAGCCTTTCAAGGTTTCCAAGGAAGATAATTGCAAAACAGATTCAGCCTTTTTGTGCAGAACAAACAATTTTCCCAGCCCTCTTGTTCAAAGAAAACACTTCGGTTTCGAGAATTAACCAGCGACCAGAATTTTGGTTGCCGCTTGCATGTGTTTTCTTCTTTTCTCTTTTTTTTTGATCTTTGGTGGCTGTTTGCACAACCAAAGCGACTCACAACACAATGAATAGACGATGATCTGGACAAAATAGTAGCAAGAGACGGCAAGCAGATTGTTTGTGAGAAACAAGACACAAGAACACAACGGCGGCACAAAATCTTAGCGGCTGTTTCGTTTTGTTTTTTTCTTTTTTTTGACTCGATGACTTCAAGACTCAAACACACAACACTGAGATGTGATTAAGGACAAGAAAACACAGCAGCAATAGATGACACAATGTGGACAGCAAAGAGATAATTTGCGGACAGTCAAGACAAACGGAAAACAAGGAAACTAGCGACTGATGATTTTTTTTTTGTTTTTGACACACTACCAGATTTGAATAGACGTATATGACTTGAAATAACAAGAAGGAAAGATATAACCTCGTGGTTGTCGACTAGCTCTGATTACCAATTGATGTGAGCTACGCACTTGACACGATCTAGACAACGAAACACCAACGGTTTGGCAGCGGAAATTTGACCCAATCTAATCCCCGAAATAGCGAACAATGTTGATATTATCTTAACCCACTACTTAACGAATTAATGAACCAAATTGGAGGTAGATGAACGCCACAACCAAGGAGTTACTTGATTGATAAGTTCAATTGAACAATTTGAGAAATATTCTCAAGTGTTCAAGAAGGCTCTCTTAGGAAGAGAAAAGTGAAAACACTCAAAATTGTATTAATCAAAAACTGACCGTAAAGCTCTCTTTTCTTGGCTATATATAGCCATACAATGGACTTGAAAGCTAACCCTAAAGTGGATGGATTCGCTTTAATGACTAGGGCCTTGTGGGCCGAATTTAAATGACTAAAAGAAGACTACTTGTGTTCGGCCAACTAAGGATTAGTTTGGACCAAATTTTATTACAAAAGTAAACAACTAAAACGGCAATTAAAATGGTACTAAGTCTCGGCCTTTGACCAATAGGTGGTTAACTAACTCTCGGCTTCACTTGGCTCATCCACTTGAAGTAAGGTGTAAATTGTGGAATCCTCATTCTCCAAGCCTTCAATGGTCTTTAAGTTATCTCCAATTCTTTCTTGGATGGTGCATACAAGTGCTTGAAGTGACTCGCGCATCCTCTTGGCACGAGCTCTTGTGATCGGTCCTAGTGGTACGTGAATGACTTGGTAATGATCACCATTAATCCTTGGTACTCCCTCATCAAAGAGGATCTTGAAAAGAATCTCGGAGCGGTCAACTAAAGACTTTATTTGCACTTACTCACTTGTTTTGAATTGTTGAGTATCGAGTGCATGAATTGTTGCTATATGTTGAATTGTTCCTTATTAATTAAGTATTTTAAAATTGTCGAGACGAGCGTGTACTTTATCGCACTCGTTCTCTTTTAAGTGAATTTATAATTGAATTGTGTGAAGTGAAAATTATATTTGTGTTGAATTGTTGTCGATTGGAGTGAATCTCATCGACTTACACTTATAATAGTGGAGGATGCCCAAACTCATAGGCTAACCTTGTGACTCAAGCCGGCATGGGTTTGGTCGAGAAGCTTGGCGAACCATGGGATAGATTTTAAAGCATGATCTATTTGAGAGATCTTGCTTGGCATACTCGAGTAGAATTGCCTTTTCTAATCGACGTTCAGGTCCGGTTAGGGGTGTAATGGTGGACGGAAATTTGATGTTAAGTGGAGTTCTACGGACTAAATACCTAGCCGGTTAACGAAGTGTCATTATGTGGAGGTATTAGATTGAGCCTCGACAAAGCGAGTGGAATCTAGCTCTTGAAAGCTTCCGTATCCTTATTGAGTGTGTTTTATTATTTATTGTGAAGTACATGAAATTTTGGCTTTATCTTTCGCATAAGTGTTATTGTTACTTGAACTATGTATTTGCATGATTTTTTTTGCCTCACTTAGCGTTAGCTCATCCAATTAGTTTGTTTTCCTTAACAGGAACTCGGAATGGAAAGATTTTGGAGAAACCGACTTGATTTACCGTTTGATTGTAATCGATTAGTCAACTTATGGTAGTTGTATTTTAGGGAAAGTTGATGTATATTTGGTAACTTGTGATGTAAGATTTGAATATTTATGTAAGGAAGTGACTTTTCTTTATTTTAGCTTTTATTATTGGTGGTGTAGAGTTAAATTTAAATTTGACTTGTATCGAATCCTGGCGAGAGTTAGGCAGTCATTCCGCGGATACCCTTGGGTCGCTCTAGAGAGAAGTGGGGACGTCACAGTTGGTATCAGAGTTTAGGGTTCAAATCTTTGTAGTATATCCCAGAATTGAAGTTTAGGATACCAGACAGTGGGACTAGTTTGAAAATTAAGTGATCGCTTATCGGGATGGTATTAGAGCGCTAGGTTTAGAGATCTATTTGGGAGATATTTTAGAGGCTTTACACATGAGAATAGGGATTAGATAATTTAGTTATACCTTAAGTTGATATTTGAGTGAATTAGTGACTTTAAGTTTCTAACCTAGAATCTGTGGTTGTTTTGTAGGAATGGAGAACGGAAATGGAGGCCATGTTGTTAATGGCAATGGAGCCACTAATGGTCATGCGGAGTCTCTTAGGCCTATTCGCTGCCGAGTGCTGGGTGGAGGATCTTGTGTCCGCTATTCGCCTTCCAATAGGTTCCTTCGTTGTCCTTGTACGAAGACGTATACCTATTCTAATGATCTTGTACTGTGTATTGACGATGAGTGCCGACAGTTGGTGGCCACTAATAGGGCATTACTTCAGGAGATAGAGGAACTGAATGCCATGGTGGATGCCCAGGGTGCTAGGATTGTGGAGCTCGAGGGGATAGTGATAGGTGAGTGGACTGGAGCGGAGGCCGCTCGTGACAAGCTTCAGAGGACTAGGGCTTGACTGGCTAGGGTAATCGAGGAGGTCAGGGATTGAGCTGCTGGGATTTTGGCCGAGACCACCATGTTGATAGAGGAGGCGATAGAGGCTGTCGAGAGCCCGGCTTGTGGGGGCACACCTGAGGAGAAGGCTTTTGAGGGGGAACCGGAGGAGGAGGTCCCGCCTGACAGTCCTGCTGTGGATTAGGCTTGGAGTGATGAATCTTTTGACATTTGTAGCTAGGATTAGCTGGGGTGGTGCTAGTTCAAAGGCCATTGTATTTTGCTTAATTGTGTGCCCTATCTTTTGAAGCACTTGAATCCACTTTTGACGTGCATGATTAAATGTACTTTTATGATACATGTGTGCTATATTTTTGTAAATGCCCCGTGACTTGCTAATTGTACGAATCTAGAAATGTTAATATATGCTAGTTGTTTTATTCCAATGTTTTTCATTTTGGCATTTATTTTTGAGTAGTCTCTCGCATAATTATTTTCGTTCTTGCATCTAGGCATAATTAGGATCATGGATGGTCGAAGAAATGGTAGAGGCCGAGGCCATGAGGCTAGGCAACCCCAAGCTCAAGGCAATGAACAAGGATCAGCTACTAGACCGAGCCAAGGGCAAGTGAACGAGGGGGATAATCAAGTGGCTACTGCCATTAACCAAATGACTGATATTTTAGAGCGGTTAGCCGAGCGACAGGGTCCAGGACTTGTTAACAAACTAGGGGCTCAGGATAGATGGGAGGATAAAGCCTTGGAGAAATTTTTGAAATTTGCCCCGCCTAAGTTTAATGGGGAACCTGATCTCGAGTTAACGAAAAACTGGTTAGAGAGAATGACCAATATATTTGTTGCCCTAGACTATACCGAGAAGAGGTGAGTGAGGTTTGTTGCCTTTAAATTTGAGGGTATAACACGTGCTTGGTGGGATGTGATAAAGGGAAAATGGGAAAGACCGCAGACCCCTTGGACCTGGGAAAACTTCACAAGGGAGTTTAATGAGAAGTTTCTCCCGCCCTTGATTCAAGAGAAAATGGAGGACGAATTCATAAAGTTGAGACAGGGGGTTTCTAGTATGGCCGAATATGAAGGGAAATTTACTAAGCTTTCTAAGTACATTCCAAAATTGGTGACTAATGAACGGAGAAGGATAAGGCGCTTTGTACAAGGACTTAACATGGAGATTCAAGAAGAGTTAGCAGTAGTCCAAATCTCTACGTTCACTAAAGCCCTAGAAAAAGGGCAGAGAGTCGAAAGTGCAAGGCTGCAAGTTAAAGACTTTCATGCCAAGAAAAGAGGCACTCCTAGTCATCCTCCTGGACAAGCGGATAAGGGTGCCCCACCTTCTAAAAAGGTAAAAGGAGTAGGAGGAGTGGAGATATCTAGTACACCAAAAGGGACTCAATCAAGAGGAGGCCACAATGGACGAGGTCAATTGAGAGGGACAACTCCAAGTGGTCAGGCTATAGCTCCTCAAGTTGTTTGTGGTTATTGTAGTAAACCCAACCATACAGAGAATGAGTGTTGGAGGAAATCAGAAAATTGTTTGTATTGAGGCAGTATCGAGCATCAGCTCTCAAGATGCCCAAATGTGTCAAAAGGATGAGGTAGTACTCAAAGGCCAGAGAAGTCAGCATCTAAGCAGTATAGTGCTAGAGGAAGTCGATCTAAGGCACCACCTAGGGTTTATGCATTAGACTATGGTTCTCATTTTCCATTGTTTAGCTAAGGTTCTAAGTGACCCTGGTACAACACATTCTTTTGCAAACCCTAGATTCATGAGTGGGATAGACATGAGACCGATTAAGTTTCCCTATGACTCGGAAGTTAGAACGCTCTAGAGATCAAAGTTTGGTTGCTAATTGGGTAAACAGAAATGGTGAGATATGGGTTAGAGAGTGTAAGTTGTTGATCGATTTGATAAGCATAACTATTAAGGGGTATGATGTTATTCTAGGTATGAATTTCGAGGACGAAATTCTTTTAAGAAAGGAAGGATGTGAGGACTCGAAAATTTTCTTATTTTTATCTTATTTTACTGGCTTATTTAATCATTTATGGATGTGAGGACTCGAAAATTTTCTTATTTTTATCTTATTTTACTGGCTTATTTAATCATTTATTCACCCGTTTTCTCCGAATAATTTATTTCAATCATTTTGAATCCGTTTACATGGAACCATGTCTCATTTATATTTTTAAAATGTTCCATTAGCAAAAAATTAATTTTCTGCGACTCGTTTAGTAAGGAATAGCGAATACACATTTTTCAAGGTAATATTCGATCCGAGAGTGCAATAATCTTGGAGAATTAAGAATGATTACTAGCAGACTAAGAAAAGTTAATTGAGGGATTAGATGTGAGTGAGATAAAAATTTTCGCTTTATCGCACGTGTGTCGATTGTTTCTCGAAAGTCGCACCGCGCGACTAATTGGAGAATTGAGGAATTAGTATTAGACTCATAAATATGACTAATTAAAATGTTTGAGGAAGTACCTTGGAGGATTAGTCCGTGAGTGTAACAGACAAGAGAGAAAGTGGTGGTACGTAAACATATTTCGACAACTATTCAAAGTTGACTTTTTGGCAAACTTAATAATCACTTTTCATCCAAGCTTTCCTCACAAGTTTCACCGCACCAAACCCTCATATCTCTCACCTCATTCGGCAGACCCAAAGGGGAAGAAAAGGGAAGAAAGGAACTTCATCTTCTAGCTTCGATTTGGCTTGCAAATCAATGTCCAACCATCAAACCTCTTGGAGATTCACTCTAGCTAGGAGAAAGAAGCAATCTTGTGGAGTTTCTTGGAGAAATTTTGGTGGAAAAATCTGGTATTCGTCTAGGTTTAAAGGGTAATCACTTCATCTCGTTAATCTTTCCATTTCTCCAAAGTTTAACGGTTAATCTTCATGGGTTTAAAACCCTAATCGTATTTATAGGCTAGCAGACTTGAGGAACTTTATTTCTCGCTTTAAATCCTAAGTTAGCTGTCTTGATGAGGCTTGTAGGTAGCTGACTTGAGGCTTGATTGTTTGATTGTGGTTGTTTATGTGATGAATGAGATTATTATGGTTAGAAATTGGAAAGAAAGTTGGAAAAATTGGGAAAGACAAGCTGGCCGAAATTCTGTTGATGTTGTTCTATTTTCATTTCGAAATTTTGATGCTTGGTTGGCTGTTAAATTGATGGATATATGTTGTATTATTTGTATAGAAAGTGCCTTTCAAAATCGTGTCGAATAGTTGCACGAAACTTGAGTTTTGGTAAATATTCAAATCTAGAAAACGCCTAGCAGGGTACTCGGGCAGTGGTTCTTTGTCCAAACGTAACTCTCGGTATGAAAGTTGAAAGTGAGTTCTATTTGAGACATTCAAAACTAGACATTCATAGCTTTCCAATGGTATAAAATCCCCTACTGGTTCTTTTTGAATGATCCGTAGCGAATCGGCAAAGTCAGCTATTCTGTTTTGACTGTCTATTCGAATGAAACTAGGAAGCTGCATCTTGTGGCTCAATTTTGTCCCACTTGTGAAAAGATTTTCAAAATGATGTCTCCTGATGAATTGTAGAATTTGGAGACTAGTTTCGAACGCCATAAACCATTCTCAATTTGGAGAAGTATAGAGCTAGATATGGTTTGATTTCGAAAATGCGATAAAGCTGGAAACTTTTCCCGTACTTGTTGACCGAATGGTCAAATCTGTTTTGGGATGTTATATTTCAAAAATTTTAGTGTTATTTACCATCAATTACTCATTAAATGTTTTTGGAATCTTCGTTTAAAAAATGGAGCGAATTGGGGCTGATTTCGTTGGACAAAACTTTTGAAAAAGAAATAGAAATAGGATGGCAGATTTGCTTTGAAGAATTTCACAAATTTTGGTCGTTTCGTTAACTGCCTTCTCGTGTAAGATTTTGCCTAAATCCTGATAGAGAGATAGTCCACATATGGAAGTTTAAGTGTACAAAATTTAGCGTAATTTCAATATCATTTCGAGGCCCAAATGATGCCCCAAAGATTGCTCTTTAAAACTGGAAAATCATCTGAACAAGTTGCCGAAAAATCAACCAACTTCAAACTGCTATATCTTGTTGCTCAAAACTCCGAATTTAGTTCAGCTTGTTGTGTTTGAAACTTGGTTTGGAACTCTTATTGTGTTATAAATTTCAGAGAATGATTCACTTTCTGTGATTTTTTTTTTTTAAATTTCCAAACATTACTGAAAACCAAGACTGGTTCTGTCTTGTCTTCTTGAATCTGCAACTTTGAGTTGAAATTTGAATACTTTTTGGTTGGAATCTTGAAAAAGTGTCTTCTAGAAACTTTTAGTACTTTTAATCTAGTTTCTAATGGTATAAATTTTTCCATTTTTGGACATACCAAACTCAACATTTGATTTTTCAAGTATGGTCGCGTAAAGCGGAAAATTTCCGATTTAGTAGGAAATGAGTTTTTAAGAACTTTCATTTCCTTTCGATATTGATAGACCGTTTTAAACTTGATTTCATAGATGATTTAGTCTCACTTGTGACTTTAAATGCTCACTTTCAAATCTCGATTTTCGAGGGATTAAATATCTTCTAAAACATTGTCTTAAATGTTTAGCGAGTGTGCTTTCTTCCTTGTATGATAAGTGGTTGTGTGAATATGTGAGTGATGATTGATCACTATTTATTCAGGTGCTCAAGAGGATCTTGAAGAGAATCTCGGAGCGGTCAACTAAAGACTTTATTTGCACTTACTCACTTGTTTTGAATTGGTGAGTGTCAAGTGCATGAATTGTTGCTATATGCTGAATTGTTCCTTATTAATTAAGTATTTTGAAATTGTCAAGACGAGCGTGTACTTTATCGCATTCGTTATCTTTTAAGTGAATTTATAATTGAATTGTGTGAAGTGAAAATTATATTTGTGTTGAATTGATGTTGATTGGAGTGGATCTCATCGACTTATAATTATATTTGTGTTGAATCGATGTCGATTGGAGTGAATCTCATCAACTTATACTTATAATAGTAATGGACGTCCAAACTCATAGGCTAACCTTGTGACTCGAGCCGGCATAGGCTTGGTCGAGAAGCTTGGTGAACCATGGGATAGATTTTAAAGCATGATCTATTTGAGAGATCTTGCTTGGCATACTCAAGTAGTATTGCCTTTTCTAATTGACGTTCGGGCCTGGTTAGGGATGTAACGGTGGACGGAAACTTGATATTAAGTGGAGTTCTACGGACTAAATACCTACCCGATTGACGGAGTGTCATCATGTGGAGGTATTGGATCGAGCCTCGACAAAGCGAGTGGAATCTAGCTCCTGAGAGCTCCCGTATCCTTACTGATTGTGTTTTATTATTTATTGTGAAGTACATGAACTTTTAGTTTTATCTTTCGTATAAGTGTTATTGTTATTTGAACTATGTGTTTGCATGATTTTCTTGGCCTCACTGAGCGTTAGCTTATCCCATTAGTTTGTTTTCCTTAACAGGAACTCGGAATGGAAAGATTTCGGAGAAGCCGACTTGATTTACCGTTTGATTAGAATTTTGGATTGTAATCAATTAGTTGACTTACGGTGGTTGTATTTTGGGGAAAGTTGATGTACATTTGGTAACTTGTGATGTAAGATTTGAATATTTATGTAAGGAAGTGACTTTTCTTTATTTTGACTTTTATTATTGGTGGTGCATCGTTAAATTTAAATTTGACTTGTATCGAGTCTTGGGGAGAACTAGGCAGGCGTTCTGCGGAAACCCTTGGATTCGCCCTAGGGAGAAGTGGGGGCGTCACAGGTGGACCTAGGGATGTTGCTCCTATTGTTGAGGAGGAGATAGAGCTCGTGGAGGAGGATCCCTAGGAGGACCCTGAGGAGGATCCTTCTGAGGATATGGGATCTACTAGTTCGGTTCACTTATATTTGTGACCTTTCGATCTTTTGACCTTTGCTAGGACTTAGAAGGGGTGATTCTCGCCTTGAGGCCTTTGTATTTTGTTACATGTACCCCTATATTTTGAAGCACTTGAATGCTTATGTCCTGTACTTGATATTATTGACCTGTTTTGTGAACTTTTGACTTGTAGCATGACCTCTAGTTATGTAAAGAATTATGCTTTTATTTCAAGTGTTTTGCACTTGCATATGTCTTAAATTTCTTTACTTATTTTCCCTCGTTTAATTATATGTTTATATTCTTGTTATATGGACCAGCAAGAACGTGGACGGGATCGTAGGCATGGGTTTCGGCAACCCCGCACCCCCGAGAGTGGTGAGGGATTAGTGATTGGCCTAGGATTGAGGGAGATGACCAAATGGCTACGACCCTTAACCACATAACTGATATCCTTGAGCATCTAGTTAAGGTTTTAATTGATCCTGAGGCAACCCATTCATTCGTAGATCCTAACTTTATGAAGGGTATAGATGTAAAGTGTGATTTCTTGCCTGTTGATTTGGAAGTTAAGACTCCTACGGGGGACTAGTGCCTAATTGTTAATAAGGTTTATAGAACTTGTGAGATTTGGATTTGTGAGAGAAAGTTGCTGGCTGATTTAATGAGCCTAGCAATTAGTGGATATGATGTGATAATTGGAATGGATTGGATAGCTCGATACCATGCTCAATTGGGTTGTAAGATGAAATTAGTAGAATTGTGCATTCTAGGGAGAATAACTTTGAAGTTAGATGTGAGGGGTAGACTAGCGTTGTCTACTCTAATTTCAGGGATTCGATTTAGGAAATTGTTGAGTAGTGGGTCTAAAGGATATCTAGCCTTTCTTGTGAATACACCTGGGGATAAGATGAAGTTGGAAAATGTGTCAGTAGTAAAGGAAAATGTGTCAGTAGTAAAGAAACTTCCCAATGTTGTTCTAGAGGAATTATAGACATTGCCTCCGGAGAGAAAAATAGTGTTTAAGATTAATATAGTTTCGAGGGCGGCTCCTATCTCTAAGATGCCTTACAGGATGGTTCCAACTAAGTTAAAAGAATTGAAGTTACAGTAGCAAGATTTAGTAGAAAGAGGCTTTACTAGAAAAAGTGATTCACCTTGAGGAGCTCCAGTGCTCTTTGTTAAGAAGAAAGATGGAAGCTTGTGACTATGCATAGATTATCGAGGCTTGAACGATGTGACCATTAAGAACAAATACCCTTTGCCTTACATAGATGAATTATTTGATCAGTTGCAAGGGGCCGAGGTATTTTCAAGTTACATTTGAGGCAGGGCTATTACCAGTTGAGATTTCTAGAAACGGATATGGCTAAGACCGCTTTTAATTTGAGAGATGGGCACCATGAATTTGCAGTTAGGCCTTTTAGGTTAACTAATGCGCCAGCAGCATTTATGGACTTGATACATCGGGTCTTTAAGCCGTATCTGGACCAATTTGTGATGGTATTCATAGATGACATATTGGTGTACTCTAAGGCTCGAGAAGATCATGAAAGACACCTGAGAATAGTTTTACAAACCCTGAGAGAGCACGGATTTTTACACCAAAAGAGTACTATATACAATATATGCAATATCCAAAAGAGTTCAATTTATATTCCCAAAAGTAGCTATTCAGACCACCATATTACATTATAATAACAACCAACAGAAAGTGGACCCTAAGGTGGGTCTTTATACAAACCACCAAAACAAAAAGGTACATCTTAGTGGACTAACTATTACAAACTAAGCCTCGCTATACTAGTGACCGTTCCAAAAGTTTCCCCGTGTCGGCCCCTGTTAAGGAAAACAAAGGAAAGGGGTAAGCTAGAAACTTAGTAAGTAAACAGGGGTAAACACGTAAATTTTGCCTTTAAATAAACAACTATTTCACAAAATGCCAAGTCAAGTGCAAAAGTAACAATACAAAGGAAGGATACAGGTTGGCTCCAAAGCCAAGTCGTTTGCCATGCATGACCTCCTGCCGACACTCCGTCGACCACAAATATGGTCCATAGAACTCCACTTGTACACCCACCTAACACCTTATCACCCTCACTGGCCAGTCACCTCACAAACTTGCTCGAGAGAACGAAATCACAAACTTGAGCTTGAGTCACAAGCTCGAGTCACAAACTTGGTTCACAACTGGAACCTACGAACTTGGTGACCTCAGACTAGGTTGGACTGGTTTCGACCAAGCCCCGTCCGGCTCAAATAGTCCATCCAGGTCTTGAGATCGGGCCCACAACTTCATCGTATTTCACAAATTCACGAAAGTCACCCCGAGCTCCAAGCTCAAGGGGTTCAGCACCAAAATAATTCATATATACATAGCTCATGGAGAAACACAGGTACAAACTAGGGTTTAGGTCGAGTGTGAAAAATTCCACCCTCGCCTAAGTCCCCCTTTTATTCACATCAAGACACATAAGCAGTTTATACACATAAATGGCCTGAATACTTACTCAAAACATAAAAGTAGTACAAGAGCATAAATCACTTCGTGCGTGTTAGCTAGTAGGTCCTACCAGCTCCGCCTAACTCACCACGGTCTGAAATGGAAGATTGCATCGCATTATATCACAAACGGCCACTAACATGCCCAAAACAAGCAAAACGGCAAAATCAGCACATGCAAGTGCGGAAACGGCAAATTGGACACACGCGCGCGTGCGGAAGGGCAAACGGAAACGGCCAAATCTGCCATCTCAAACCGTTTTGATCAAAAGTTAGGCTAGGAATATCAGATCAAGGTGGACGAGACACCGTTTCGAAGATACGAGGAAGGGCTACAACTTTTATTTAAACATCTCAACCCAGATCTCAATAGGTATTGGTAAAAAATGCACAAAATAGTTCCAGCCATTTCATTTCGGTTTACCAAACAGGCCCTATTTGAAAGACCGTAACTCATGGCTCAGAAATCAGAATCAAGAAATTAATGAGGCGTTATAAAGCTCATCCATAAGGCTATAACTTTCGTGTTTAGAATAAAAGCTGAATCAATACAGAGCATGGAGGAAAACGGGTCCAAACATTCCTGTCAGAACTGTCCAAATTCGAAGGCAGTTCTGACAACCGATCTTGTTTTGGTCATAACTGAAGCTACGGGACTCAGATTTGGACAAATTTTATACTGTTTCGAAGCTAAGACCAAGATCTACATTTCTTATGAATAGGTCAACACCCAGTTCGTACGTTATCAAAACGAACAGAACATGGTCAGAGGCTAAAACAAGAAACGCGGCAGAATTCTGAGTTTAGAATAGGTGCGACTATTTTGGCCATAACTCAGGCTACATAGATCTGTTTGACCTGAAATTTTGTAGGCACCACAAGGACTTCGAAAGCTACAACTTTCATGTTTAGAGAAAACTCTGAATCAATACGTAGTATCAAGAAAAATGGAGCTCAAGTTCAGGTGCTGACTGCCTTGTTTACCCGGATTTTCCGGTTTTGCGCGCCACAAACGCATGGTCCGTTCTATGGTTCTCATGCAAATTTTCTAACCAATTTCATACCAAAGAAACACATATATACCAGCTTCTAAATGACCTACCAAAGGTCCGAAACTTTCCTTCTAAGACACTACAACTTGCCCAAAACTAACCATAATCTTTAACCTAACTTTATTTGCAACACTAAACTTAATCTAACAACCTACTAACCAAACCCTAACTCACTAAATATTAGCCAAGCTAAACCAACCTAAGGAAGCCTAGGGTTTCTTAACCCAAATCAGTTTTTACCACTCACTCACCAAACCAATGAAACCAATCATCAAACACAACCACTACAAGTTCAATAACACAAGATTAGAGCTAACTAAAATGTTTAACAAGAAACCCTAATTCTTTCATCTCTTGACCGAAATTCCAGCTGCAATAACTCACTAAAATTAACCATTAAACTACTCAAAAGTCATCATACAACCCATAAAAATACATAATCACAACAAAAACTTCACTTACATGACTTCAAAACTTAATCACCAAACTTTAACTTCAAAGAAAGATGTTTTACCTTCAACAGAGCTTTGTAAATGAAGAAAGCTACCACAACAAGGCCCCAAGTTGTTTCCCTTAAGCTCCAACTACAAGATGGAAGCTAGAAATTGAAAATTTTTGAAGGAAATTTCCTCTCCTTTCTTTCTCTCTCTCTCGGCTCTCTCTCCCTCTCTTTTCTTTCTTATTTTGTTTTGTTTTCTTATGACAATCTTGCAATCCTATGATATATATAAGATGGTCAAAGTGTAAGAAGATATTTTCTCTCTCCACCAATCACATAAAAGTACCGTATTTGCTTTTTAACCCTTACTGTCACGGCCCCACCTCCCCCTAAGGCGAACCAAAGGGTTTGGAGAGTCGCCTGCCCGGCTCTCGCCGGGACTTAGTCGTTCCTTAATCAAATCCAGAATAAATCACAAGAATAAATAGGGTAGCAATCCAAACTTAAAGCGGAACTTATATACATTGCTATCTCAAAAGGAAGTACATCCATCAAATGTACAAAGGTTCTCACTTCAACATACAACCAGCCCGTGCCAAGCACTAGGGCGAGAACCATTACAAAAGAAACAAAAGACCTAGACTAGGCTAGTCTATGCTCTCATCCTGCTCGCCGTCCCCTATTAAGGAAAACAAAACTAAAGGGGTGAACTAAAAGCTCAGTGAGGTTCCGAACAGTTAATCAAACAATCAATTCAACACATTAAACAAGGAGTATCAATAATTCAAGAAACATTTACAATGGAAAGCAATAGTAACATTCATTAAAAGGATACGGGCTCACATGGAGCTATTCGTTCTTTCGTTCGTTCCCCTGACATTTCCCCTTATTCCTCCAATTATTTGAAATTTCCTTTTTGAGAAATAAAACCCTCGTGTCTTCGTTCGTTCATTCATCTCTTTTCGGACATTGACCGGACTCCACCCATCCGGACGTAGCCGGACTACAAGGTAATACTCGAGTATACCAAATTCACCCAGGGTCACCATATCGCCCGACCGAGTCCACTTCTGGCTCGAGTCGATTGGTAACGAAGTGCAGGGCCCAATTCAGCCAAAAGGCTTACATTCATGCACAAGTAACGTTCCAATCATTCAATCTTTGAGAATTTCACATTTATTTAGGTCGAGTGCGATAAAGTACACACTCGCCTAAAAAAACTCGTTTTAACAATCATTGAAAGCACTTAACACATTATCAATCAATAATAGCAAGCCAATAAGTCAAGAAAATATAACAAACAAGGAACACTCACCTAGTTATGCAAAATAACGTGCAAAATATCCTTCCGGATATTACCCTTAGTCACCAATGAAACCTAAGGTTGAACAAGAAAACATATTACAGTTTATCGAGCAAAACATTTAAGGGAAACAAAGAAACCCGACTAATTAGGAATAAAACGTGTAAAGATCACTTTCAAGTAAGAAGAGGGTTGTTTGAACCCAAGGATGAGAAATCATGTTTTAAAATGGAAAGCCGGTCATGGTATTGGCCAAATAGAAACCTAACCCTCGAGCGAAAATTTGGGCAGCACGCCCTTTGTGTTTACCTAATTTTCCAGCCATTTTGGCTTCATTATTTTTCCTCAGCCAATCCCAAAGTCATACATATCATAAATTCAAGTCAATAGCCATTCCATAGGCTCATAACATCATAAGAACAAGAATCAAAGTAATAACAAGTGCGGAAATACAATCTAGCAAAAGACAGATTTGACATGTGGATGCGGAAATAACATATCCGACGCTACGCTTATCGGATTGAGGCGCAACTTATGCCGTTTCGAAGCTGAGACACAGGGCTACAATGTTCATGAAGGTCACATAGTCCAGTTTCCAATGCAACTTAGTCAAATCCTCAATTTACAGAACTAAAATCTAACTCGTCGGCTGTCTAACTGCATTGTACTCTAATGGTCATATCTCAGGTTACAAATGTCCGATTCAGGTGTTCTTAGAGGCGTTTGAAAACTAAGTCAGAATACTACAACTTTCATGTTTTGGTAAAAAGCTAAATCAGTACGGATCCTAGTGGAAAAACGTGATAAACTGGATGAACTGACGAAAACGGAACACTGGAAATTTCCTAAAACAGTGAGGGTATTTTGATCTTTTCACGGGCTACGTTGCTCCGATTGAGCTGAAATTTTGCAGGCACCTCTAAAATTTCATTCCCTACAACATTTATGTTTTATGACAAGGCCAATTCGGCCTCTAACATAGGGCAATAAAAACGGACAGGACCTAGTGACAATTTTCCAGAAATCTGAAATCTTTTGGTTTCAATGATAACTTTCTTAATTTCTTACTCCACTTGCTACCAAAACCCCCTATATAACCTTGGATACAACATATATTCATCATATATCAAGTTTAGGCAGAAATTTATTAAACCCTAACTCATGTAACAAAAGGAAAAATTACCCAAAACATGATAACAACCGTAATTCATCACAATCTTGAGATGCTAAGCTAATTTAAACAAGATTAAGAGTAAAAATTGGGAAAATCATCATCCTTACCTTGCTTAGTATCTACCAAGAGCAACCCTAGCCTTCCCCTTCAAAATTTCACCAATAGCTCACTCAATAAACACTCAAGGGTGCCTTTAATCGGTTTAGTTCCTTTGTTTCCTCACTTTGTGACTTGATTCAAGAAGAAATGGAGAAGCTTTTCTCTTGTTTTTGCTCTCTCTCTCTCACGGCTCTTCAGCAGAAATAATGAGGAAGAATGGTGCAATTTTGGGGATAAGAAGGTTGGACAATGTCTTGGTCAATGGCCTCTAATGGTGTGACACTTGTCACAACCCTTACCAAGTAAAATTTCCTTTTTTTTTCTTGTATTTTCAGCCTCTAATTTCGGTCAATCTTAGCTGGAATTTAGGAGATATTTTGCTCAAATATTAATGAGCTCATGTGGTAAGAAAGTGGTGGTCAAGTGGTGCGTTCAAACGGTAGTGCGCGGGACCCGCCGGTTCGCGCCGTTTTTCTTAAAAACACACGTACTAGGGTTTTTACTTCCTATTCACCAACCTTATCTCATTGCTCCTAATCATATATTATTTCTCACTTAAAAGTCACTTTTAATCACTAAATTTGATCCTTGCTCCATACCGAAATTTCATCCGGCGAAAAATCCCGAAAACCCTAATTTTGCTCCAAACTTGAAACCGAAGCGTGAAACTCTACTTTCTAGGTTTATTTGCACTTCTTGTGAAAAGATTGGGTGGTAGGGCTTTAATAAATAATAATTTCCAAATAAAAGGGTATTTTTGAGAAAAAAAATACAAGAAATTTGCGAGTCCTCACACTTACACTTCAACTTAGCTTTAGTTCCACTTTTGCCCTCAAACATTTTGGACTCTTTCAATTAACTCTATAGGTTATAACTTAATCTAGTCCACAACATATAATCACACTTAATTACTTCACTAATCACTTTCCTATCTTAATCACCTATACTTAATCATACTTAATCCCACATAAAAGCAATTAAATAACAATCTTTTTGTCAAGGGCAAAATTAGGGTTTTAAACCCAACTTAGAATTCTAACAAATCATATCACTAGAAACTTTTCTAGTTTAGGGTTTTCCTAACTTTTAAACTCACTTAACCTATCTAAAACGGGTGAAATCTTATACTTACCTATACTAAAACACACACTAACATAACTAACTTTAATCACCACTCGAACTTATAATTAATACAAAAATTAGGGTTTCAATCCTAACCCCAACTTAGGGTTTTCAAATTAGTCCCAAAACCTAATATTACTGCACAAATAATGAATATAATCTAATATCAAACTTAAGAACGGACTGGGGTCTCACAAGTTGTATCTCCGTTAGAAACAGTAAACTTGGTGCCTAATGATTTCATTAGTGATATTAAACATTTGTGTTTGTTTGGAGTTAAATTCCTATCCGTGATTCGATTTTTGCACCTTGTTCTTGGATTTGGATAAGAATTCTTTATTTGTGGTTAATAATGAAGGAAGGCAGTTCGATTAGAGAAGATAGTTTGTGGCCAGTGTACCATGTTTGATTTCAAGATCAAGCAGTAGTAGTAACCAAGTTTCGTAGATATCATTTTCACTTTTCATCAGGTCTTTAAGTTTAGATTACCCTGCACATTTTGAGATCTTTGTTAAACTTCCTTAGCACATTAGCTTAGCCTTTACGTGGTAAGATTTTTCCTCTAGGTACGTTTGTGGTAATACAATGAGTAAGAGAAGGCTATTTGAGAACTGGAGGAAAATCTTGTAGTATCAAGTTATGCGAGCAAATATGAGAATTTCGAGGACCAAATTTTTTAAGGGGGGAAGGATGTGAGGACCCAAATTTTTACTTATTTATTATTTATTTTTATTTTATTTTCCTGGCTTACTTAATTAATTATTTATTCATTTGCTTCAATTAATTTATTTCATTCATTTTAATTGCATTTGGATGATATATTGCCTCATTTTTTTTTATTTTAACGCGTTTTCCCATAAGGTTAATTTTTCGATCGCATTATTAGTGAAATTTAGTGAATACAAGTTTTTCGAGGCAATATTTGGTCTGAGAGTACAGTGGTTTTGGAAATTACGGATGATCAATTGTGGATTAAGAAAAGCTAATTGAGAGATTAGAAGTGAGTGAGATGAATTAACCTCAATTGGGAGCACTATTGGCGACTATTCCTAGTTGACTTTTTGCATCCAAAAGCTAGCTTTATGTCATTCATCCCTTTTCACCAAGTCATTTCACACAAAGCTCACAAAACTCCTTTCTTCTTTCTCCCCCTGGTCCTGCACTTCATCCCCCAATTAGCCAAGAAAGCTCCAATTTTTCTTCTCTATTTTTGCTCCAAAAACTTGCTCCAACCTAGTTCATCTTCTTGGATCATCATCAAGCTAGTAGAAGACTTAGAGAAGGAGATATTGTTGGTGGTTTAGAGCTTGTTCCTTGAAGTTTGCTCACTACCATTGGAGGAAGGTAAAACCTCTCAAAGCTCTCATTTTTCTTTCATCCTATGGTTAGTTTTAGCTAGCTCTTCACTAGTTAAGCTTGGGTTGTTGATGGGTTCCATGAACCTTGACATTAGATAGATGTCTTGAGGTGGATTCTTAGGTAATGGCCCTAAGGATATTGTTTGTTTGGTTGTTATTTTAGTGGTTTATACCTTGATTTTGGCTTGAAAGTTGGAGAGAAAAAAAATTGAAGAGAAAGAGAGCTATGCTGTCCGAATTTTTGCTGGTTCATTTGTCCCTGTTTTGATTTTGAATTTAGTGGTTATTTTGATGCCAAAATGCTTGTTATATGTTGGATTGTATGTGTGTAAATTATCTCCCAATTCAATTGGTTGAGTTAAATTTAGGTTAAAGGGAAGGAAGACAAACCTGGAATTTCTGATCAGTGCTGCCTTCCAGGGTGCACTTAACAGCCCATAATATTTCGTGCAGGAGTTGAAATCAATTGCCGTTTGTGGCATATGAAACTAGATTCCGAGGGCTTTCTAATGGTATAAAATATCCCTGCTAATTCATTTTCTATGAGCCGTAGTGAACCAGCAAATTTGACTGATTTTCTTCGCTGTTTTAACCGAGAACCTGCACAACTACATCTTGTAGCTCCTTTTCACTCATCTTACAAAACGAATTTGAAGACAGTTTCTTCTAGTGATTTTCATCACTTTGAATCTATTTTTCAACGCCATAAACCATGCTAAATTTGGACATGTGTAACCTTAGTTATGACCTGATTTACAAACTATGTCGATTGTACCAAAGCCAGAATTTCGTGAATCAGATTTCAAAAACCAGCTTTCATGAGATTGTTGTATCTTGGTGTAGAAAGATCCAAACTGAGTTGTGCTTGTCGCGTTTGAAACTAGACTTGGATTTCTTTCAGTGGTATAAATATCAAGGGCTGATTCTATTTGTGACGCCCCCACTTCTCCTAAGGGCGAACCCAAGGGTATCCGCAGGACGCCTGTCCAGCTCTCGTCAGGACACGAGATAATTCCAATTCAAACTTAAAGTCTAATACTAACAACGAAAATCGGAATAGAAGTACGAAGTCATTTCCATACGTAAATATTCATCACAATTTCAAACTTACAATTACTTTTTCCAAAATATACAACTTTCAAAAGTTGTCTAAACAAATACATTCAAAATTCTAATCAGATGAGCCACCAAGTCAACTCCTCCATAATTCCTCCCATATCCGCTCCTGTTAAGGAAAACAAATCTAACGGGGTGAGCGAATGCTCGTGAGACCAAGAAAACATGCAAGACACGTAGTTCAATAACAATAGCACTTACACAATAATGAAAACTATAACATTCAAGAAATTCGCCATTTATAATAAACACACTTGGGTAGGAGGCAGGAGCTCTCAAAAGCTAACTTTCAATTACTTTGCCCAAGTTCAAATCAATACTTTCTTGTAATAACACTCATCACCTAGGTAGATAATTAAATCGTAGCACTTTACGTATTCCATTTATGTTTCTGAGACGACTCGAGAGGTACCTCCCACCCGAATCGGTGTGGTATATACTATCGTTCAGAGGTTTAGGGTATTGAGACGACTCGAGAGGTATCTCCCACCAAATCGGTGTGGTACTTACAATCGTTCAGTGGTCGATGAGACATCGCTCCAATCGACTTAGAATGATTTAGGGTACTGGAATGACTCGAGAGGTACCTCCCATCAAATCGGTGTGGTACTTACTATCGTTCAGTGGTCAGTGAGACATCGCTCCAATCAACTTAGCATGATTTAGGGTACTAAAACAACTCGAGAGGTACCTCCCACTCGAATCAGTATGGTACTTATAATCGTTCAGTGGTCGATGAGACATCACTCCAATCGAATTAGCATGATTTAGAGTACTGAAAAGACTCGAGAGGTACCTCCCACCCGAATCGGTGTGGTACTTGCTATCGTTCAGAGGTCGCTGAGACATCGTTCTAATCGACTTATGCAGTCATAGCATATTTTCCAAGTCAAGTCAGGTCAAGCGAGTCATGTCAGGTCAAGACAAGTCAGGTCAAGCAAGTCACATCAGGTCAAGCAAGTCACGTCAGGTCAAGCATGAGTCATTTATTTCAAATGAGAACGAGTGCGATAGAGTACACACTCGGCTCGACAAGTTTACGTATCATGTATAACACTTGTACAACTAATATCTCAATTACATAAGCATTTAACTCATACTTGACACTCACCAAATAAACAAAGAGGAAATGTCACTTGACGTTCAGGCGTCCACCATAGAATACTCTTGAAGGTCCTCATGCGAGCCTAAGCAATTAATAATGAACTATCATTTATATATCCAATTATCACAAATGATTGTACGCTTGTACAATCTAAGAAAATCTCACGAAAGCGAGCTTAAATTACTCGCGAATCAAGGTTCAAAAGTGGAGGTTTTAAAGCACAAGAGAAATCGAGTTTTCATATTTGAAATCAAGTGTAAACGTTCATGTGATATCGAGGGAAAAAGGAGAATTCAAAAAACTCCAGTTCCTTAAGTTTCGAAAATTTCAGCTTTGATACGAGATCTTTGGAAAATTGTATCTCACTCATTAAAAGTCCAAAATTGGAAAAATTGGTACCGTTGGAAACGTCTTTCAAAGTGCTAAAAGTTCTTAGAAGACAATTTTCCATGATTCCAAACAGAAGGTATTCAAAATTTGGCTCAAAATTTCTGTTCTAGCCTATCGAGGTAGTTTCGAGGTTGGTTTTTCGCCAATTTTGGAATTTCGGGAAAATTCACAGAATTGGAACTAGCCTCTCAAATTTGAAAATTAATTAGAGTTGCAATCAAAGTTTAAAACACAATATGCAGAATAAGAATCGGAGTTTTGAGCACCAAGATATACTAGCTCAAAGTTGCTGGACATTTGAGGCAGTTATGAAATTTCCAGGTTTAAAGTACCAATTTTGGGATTTTGTTCGAGTATCGAAATAGACACAGAATGGCACCAAAATTAGTAGTATAATACTACCATATAAGGAGTATTTCTCTGCCAAATTTCATAGATAAATAAGCACGGGAAGTTAGTTAACCAAATCACCAAAGTTAATCTAAGGCAAATCTGCCTTGTGAGTTCCATTTTCCATTTTCAAAGCGTTTGGCTTATAAAGTACCTCAAACACGGTCCATTTGCATAGAAAATGTCTAAGAGCCATCCAAAACAAAATTTGTGGGTGATTAACACCAAAAATTTCGAGTATAAGTCCCAAACCAAGATTAGTTAAGGATTTATGTGAGAACCCGTAAATTCCTCTTAATAATTTTCCTAGGGTTTATCCCCATTAATGGCATGTTTTCTGCTTAGGAAAAATTTTCCTGGTGAATTTTGTGAGTAATTATGTTTTTAGATGATTTTTCTAGTATTGGAGAGTTTTTGAAAAATTAAGGATATATATCGGACGTGGGACCCACTAGTGCGAAAAGTTCGGAAAAATTCGGCCAATTAGGTTAAGTTTTGGATACTGGTTGAAATTTATCGGGTGTTAAGAGATAAGTAGAGCATGAGAGGTGATTGATGTGAGAGGAAACAAAAGGATAGACTTGCATTAATGGAGGTGACAAGTGTCACCATTTTTATCTCTCTCTTGGCCGGCCACCTTGAGCATAAGAAGGAAGAGAACTCTTCAAAGTTTTGTCTACCATCTAGCTCAAATCCTCCAAAACAATTGCTTGATCTTGTTTCTACTCCATAAAACCCCTCCATTTGGTGTTAGTAAGTGATTTGGTGAAGTGTTTAAGGAAGCTAAGGTGTCCAACAACTCTTCCTCTCTTGTTTACTAGGTGAGTGGTGTTTGAACTTTCTCCTACACTTAATGAAGCTTAATTTGTGCCTAGTGGGAGCTAAAGTGATGAAATATGTGGTTTATTTCTTGGTTTTGGATGAATTGATGAAGTTTTCAATTTATTGATGGATTTTCTGGTTTAATATGAATGTAATGTTGTGGCTATCCTTGATGATGGGAGCTGATGTTTAATGACTCTAGTAGGTGCATAGGATAGATAATTGTAACCAATTTCTGGTTTGGAAGGAATTTGAGAAAGTTAGGGTTTTATATCCCCAATTCTGTCCGGTTTTTTATCACATGGTTAGATGCCGAATTGGCCTTGGCTTAAAACATGAAAGTTATAGGTATTGATGTTTTAAAGGTTTCTGTAAAATTTCAGGTCAATCGGAGTAGTGTAGAATGAGATAAGTCGAAAATACCGAGACTGGTCTAGGAAGGGGTGCTGCAAACAGGGTTGCCTTTTCACTCAATTTGACCGTGACTTTTCACCCTGATCCTCACCGAATTAGATTTTGGCCAAAACATTAAAGTTGTAGCCAAGGCTATAAACTAGTTGCCTGTAAATGTTCAGCTTGATCCGACCACTGTAGCATGTGAAACAACCGAAATACCCTTGACTGTTTTCGAAACCTGTTTCGCGCCCAGATTTCTGTTTTCTTGTAGTCTTCCATTTTCGACCATGAAAATGCACGATTTGGCCTTTGAGGTCTTCTGATGAAATGTAGCTTGATGTATTAGCTACCATATGCCTTTGGAATTTCTGGATTTGGACTTGTAGAGCCTGAGTTATGATGTTTCCGCTAGAATGCGTTTTGGTGAATCTGTTTTACGTTTTTGATATAGTATCTTGCATTTTTGACCTGTTTGCACCCAAAACTGGGTTGAGTGACCTTCTGTAATGTTGTAGCCCTGTCTTTTAGCTTCGAGATGGTGGGTCTTGTACCCTCATCCGATAATCGTAGTGAAATTGGTACCATTACCGCAAAATGAGGACAAAAACTGTTTTTTTTTCAGGGCCAAAGTTAATTGCATTTCCGGATTTTGTGGTTACCTATGATACTTGTATATGCATATGAAACCCTATTGAGGTTGTGATTGGCATTGCTTTATGACTCGTTATCGAGTCTCATTGTACTTGTTTACGTGTTCTAGGGCGTGACGGTGGTTCACGACATTCTCTTGATGGAAGTGCATGAAACAACACTTAATTGATAAGTGAGTATACTACTCACTTGAATGTTACAATGTGGCTTTGCTATATGTGATTTTGATGCCTTGAAGGCTTATTTGGCTATTGGAATTGATTGAAGTGAGGGTGTACTTGACCGCCCTCACCCCTTGTGATACCGTTAATGACTGTTTACCGCTTCACTGATATACTGCACTTGCTATATGAGATATTGCATTCACTTCATGAAAAACTGATTTGGTGTCATTTGGACGAGTATCCAACGGCCTTACTGTATTACTGAGCTCAACCCCATTGGTAGTCAATTGAATCGAGCCGGCGAGGGCTTGGTCGTGAAAATTGACATGCCACGGGGACTGTACTGGGGAATCTTGTAGTAATGAGACTCTTGATTCCGGTAAACTCGAGTATTACCAAAAGCTACTGATTGGAGTGCGGGCCCGGTTGGGGTATGTTTGGTGGAAGGGATGGGAGTGAAGTGGGTTCTACGGTTGGTACTCTTAAACGTTGATGGAGAGTCAATGAGATTGGATCAAGAATGTAAGCGTGGAAATGGGCTCTTGAGAGCCGTCCGTATCCTTTTACCGACTTGTTTTATTCTTTAATTGTGTACTTGAAATGAAAGGTTATGTTATATGCTCTTTGTTGCTTATGTGGTAGTAACTCACTGAGCTTAAGCTCATTCCGTTCCATTTGTTTTCCTTACAGGAAATGACCACTTTTGGAAAAGGTTGTGTTAGTTGGTTGTCAAGTTGAGCTCATATAAATGTCTTTTGAATAGCTCTTTGAATGAAACCCTAATGTGTATTGGGTTCATTTTCTTTTGATTGGCAAACCGAACATGTATATCCATGATGAATCGTTTTGATATGCTGCTTTGGCTTTTGGCTTGTAAATGTTACATTTCAATGTATATATGTTTGGTTGACATTTGGTTGGATTTCGGATTAACTCGTATTTCAAACGGCAAAAGAAAAAATTTGGCTACTCTCGGCCTAGTATCCGGATTCTGACGTGGACGATACTGTTCATCGTCGGTTTCGATTTTTTCATTTTTTTATTTTGTAATTTTGACTTGTTTACGCGCGTGGGTATGTTCCGGAACGTATTAGATCGACGTGAACTGATCCGTAGTCCTGGCGAGAGCTGGGCAGGCAGTCCGCTAACCCCTTTGGTTCGCCTTAGGGGAAAGTGGGGCTGTTACAATTTAGCCCAAAATGAGGAATTTCCTCATTTAGTTAGTTTCAAACTTTGGTCACATTCATAAAGGTACAATTTTTCAGAAGAAACCATTTTCAAAATCCATCCACAAGTAGCCCACATTTGAGCGCCAAGTTGTAGTTCATGTTCTGCCCTGTAGTGAGCCAACGAAACAGGACAGCAATTTTTAAACGAATGGTTTGGCTTACACAAGTGGAACTAGAACGTGAATTTTATACCAATAGAAATCTGGAAATGTCTAGTTTCCAGTGCTGTAAACAACACTCGATTTTGACATTGGACTAAAGAGTTATAGCCGAAAAAACAGGACTGCCTGGGCAATCCGGAAAAATTTTTCCAGTTCTGCCAAGCTTTGGAAATCAACACATTTGACCAACCAAATCATGTTATTTTTCAATGAAATTTTCTACACCATCTATATAACATGTATACATTATAATCTCAAAATTTTGCACCAAAGGTCACGAACATGGCAGGAGTAAAATGGTCACTTTTGCTCATTGCACCATCCTTGAGTTTCTATCAACAACCCAACATTATTCCACTAATATAAGTACTAAACCAATATTAATTTCATCATCAATTACCAAATCAGTCCATACAAACCAAGTGGGAGTTCATAGAGCCCACACAACAATTTTTTTCGACATAACCAAGCTATCCATATGCATGCATGAGTTTAAATGAGCACTACTACTTCCCTAGAGCAAGATTTAAAGAGTTGATCGTCACTTACTCTCCTAGATATGCAAGACAGAAATTTTCGTCCCTCCTTGCTCAAGAAAACCCGCGGATTGCAGCTCCTTTTCTTAGCTAGATGTAATCTCCAAGTGTTGAGCTAAGTGTGGTCAAATTTTGGTAAGATTTGGTGATGTTTTGTTGAAGAAATGAAGATGGAAAATGGAGAACTTTGAGTTGTTTCTTCTGTTTCCCTTGGCTGGCTGTTCTTGGAGTGAGGAGAGAGGGATTTTGGTCTGAAATGAGGCTTCCAAAGGAAGCTTTAATGTGTGGCTACAATTTGTCCAAAAGTCGACTCTCCCTAGCGCGCGCGCGCGTTTTGTGCTCGATTTCTCTTGCGTTTGTTTCACTAGTGCACTAAATCTCTAATGCACTTGTATTCATATTAATATTATTCGCTCTTAATTGTCCCAAAATAAGGGTCTGAAGTTCCTCAATTGATCGCGCGCGTAAAGACGCGTACTTCCGATTTGTGCGCGATAAAGTAGAATTTTCAAGAAATTCTTATAACGATAGTATAACTATCTAACACTTAAATACTTAAACATAAAAATACCTATTTTAAGACTAATATACAAGTCCCCAATTTTTCAATTTTATTGTATTCTTGAATCGATTATTGACTCCAATCGTGTATTCACTATTTTCATTTAACGAGTTTCCAACACTTTAAAAATATAACCAAGCTATAGATCCATACAATTTGGTCCCAAAAGGTTAGAAATAATATTCAGGGCAATTGGCCAAATAAATAATTAAATAAGCTAAAATTAGGAATTTAAAATAAGTAAATTCGCGGGTCCTCATATGAGTCTAGTATTATTTTCTCAAATCTCCAATAAATTTATATCAACGCATCTTCCGTATCGATGTGCGAGCGGTATGCACTTAATTAGAACTCATTCACCTTTAATTCCGCAATTAACTTTTCTTAATCTACTATTGATCATTCATAATTTTCCCAAGATAATTACACCCTTGAATAGAATATCACCTCAAAACACATGTACTCATTATTTCTCACTTAAACGAACCTCCGAAAATTAAATTTGCTAACGAGACGTTTTAAAACATAAGGAAGACATTGTTCCATATGAATGGACTTAGAATGGCTGAAATAAATTGTTTGGAGAAAACAGGTCAATAAATATTTAATTAAGCCATTAAAATAAGTAAAAATTCGGGTCCTCACATCCTTCCCTCCTTAAAAAGAATTTCGCCCTCGAAATTCATATCGTGATTTATAAATAACCCTAAATACTTCCTTCTCCCGTGATCAATTTTCATCACCCTTAATTCTCCCATTCAAAATTCACACTTATGAAACTTAACTATTCTCAGGTGCCATTCATGATCTTATTACAGGTCTAGAGACGTGGGACAATAAAGTACATTTACATATAAACCATAATATCAATTAAAAGTAAGGTGAATTTTCATATGCCATAAAAGATCATAATAGTTGCACTAAGTTATAATAAGTTCATCAAATCGTTTCAAAAGAAGAGGAGAAACAACAAGATCAAAATGTGCTAAGTCGCAATATACAATAGAAGGATGTCATCCGTTATACAAAAGATTACAACCTCTAAAAGTGACAGTCCATGCTAGGGTAAAACTACGATCCCTATTTGTCGAGTGGAATCAGATTTACCCCAACTCATAGAGTTTCTACTACTTGGGTTCCTATTACAATCATTAGCATTAATCACTCCTTCTGGCACTCGACTGATTTTGCAGTGGAGTTAGCAGGTTGTTGAGAATTTCTTTTTTCCCCTAGAAGCTTTAGGACAATTCGAAAACTTATGCTCGGTACTATCGCAGCTCAGACATTTTCCTTGTTTTCTCCAGTACTCGGCCTCAATGTGGTTAATCTGGCCACAGTATCCACAAGTTACATGAGGAGTCACGGCTTGACCAGTTTGAGATTTCCCTTTTTGTTGACCTCGTATACTCCTATTTCCTTTTGGCGGGGCGTTGCTTGATGGAGTTTCTCCGAGTTTTTCATACATTTTCACTCCTCCAACCCCTTTTTCCATATCAAGGGGTTGGGTCGACTTCTCGGATGGTTTAGGGATATCACTTGGGTTACCCCTATTTCTAGCGTGAAAAATCTTAGATTGAGACTTAGCATTTTCTACCCTTTGTGCCTTATCCAAGGCATCTATAAAAGTGGTAATCTGGGCTACTGCTAGGGATTCTTGAATTTCTACATTTAACCTCTGAATAAACCTCCTTATCCTTTTCCGTTCGGTGAGTACAAGCTCAGGGGCAAATTTGGCAAGTTTGGTGAACCGCTCCTCATACTCGACCACACTTAATAACCCTTGTTTTAACTTAATAAAGTCGTCCTTCCTCTTTTCTTGTATAATTGGCGGGAGGAACTTGACATTAAACTCCCTTTCAAAGTTTACCCACGTCCAAGGGATTTGTTCTCTTTTCCACTTTGCACTAACAACATTCCACCACGAGCGTGCCGCCCCTTCAAATTGGAAAACGGCAAAATTCACTTGCCTTTCTTTGGTATAATTTAAAGCAGCAAAAATATCAACCATCCTTTCAAACCAATTTTCCGCTATTTCGGGATCAGACCCTCCATGGAATTTAGGTGGAGCAAACTTCAAGAATCGCTCTGGGGCTCTATCCTCACCCCTCTTTTGGTTCGTAGGTTGGTCGACTGGTTCAGGTCCTTGGCGCTCAACTAAGTGCTCGAGAATATCAGTCATGCGGTTAATGGCCGTAGCTACTTGGTCACCCTCTTCGTTTCTAGGGTTTTGGTTTGGTCCAATCGCGGATTCCTCACCTCACTCGGGAGTGGGGGGTTGCCGAAACCCACGCCCACGCCCCCGTCCAAGTCCTCGCCAATTCATTTAGCAAGCTTCTAAACGCATAATAGAAGTAGAAAGTATAAGCATGCGAATCAAAAAACAGGTACACATGGCAAGAACACTTTAAATCAAAACATAGCTATTTGCATAAGTTAGAAATCGTGTCACATGTCAATGTGCATACAACGAGTTAATAATATCAAACACAGGTCATAGGCAACTAAGTCCCACAAATATAGTACTTGTAGGCAAAATACAAAAGGCCTCACGGCGAGCACCACCCCTACTATACTAGGCAGGATCAAAAGAAAAATCATAAGCCTAGTTAGGGACAAAACTAGAATAATCCATGATACCAAGCCACATCATTCAATATGATTATAAACTCCAAATTGCATCCAAAAGCTTGAGCTACTTCCTAAATTCTCAGCCTCCTCGCTAGATTCAAGGTGAAAGTTCTTGTACAAGCTAGGGTGATAAGTCAAACCAAACGGAATGCAAAGATGTCTCATTTTCAAGTTCAAAGTGGAGCCCAAAATTGTTCAAATGGTTCAACTTTTTTTTTGAAATGTTCGACAAGCAAAAGAGTGGGAAAGCAAGGTTTCTAACCCTTAAATTCACTAAATAGCTATTTAGATTTTCTAACCTTGACCCACCTCCAACCTAACTTGAAGAGTAAAGTCTTATAGTGTTTTGTGAGTAAAAATGGTGCTACAACCTCAAGCGCCAAAATCATGTTGCACTTAATACACAATCAAATCCTATGGTCCGGCATCCTAAATTTTTAGGCCTAGGATACACTATAAAGATCTAAAACTTAAGTTCTGATACCAACTGTGACACCCCCACTTTTCCCAAGAGCGAACCCAAGGGTATCCGCGGGATGCCTGCCCAACTCTCATTAGGACTCGAGACAATTCCAATTCAAATTTAAAATCTAATACTAACGACGAAAATCGGAATAGAAGTACGAAGTTATTTCCATACGTAAATATTCAATCTTACATCACAATTTCAAACTTACAATTACTTTTTCCAAAATATACAACTTTCAAAAGTTGTCTAAACAAATACATTCAAAATTCTAATCAGATGAGCCACCAAGTAAACTTCTCCATAATTTCTCCCATATCCGCTCCTGTTAAGGAAAACAAATCTAACGGGGTGAGCGAATGTTCGTGAGACCAAGAAAACATGCAAGACACGTAGTTCAATAACAACAACACTTATACAATAATGAAAACTATAACATTCAAGAAATTCACCATTTATAATAAACACACTTGAGTAGGAGGCAAGAGCTCTCAAAAGCTAACTTTCAATTACTTTGCCCAAGTTCAAATCAATACTTTCTTGTAACGACACCCCGTCACCTGGGTAGATAATTAAATCGTAGTACTTTACGTATTCCATTTATGTTTCTGAGACGACTCGAGAGGTACCTCGCACCTGAATCGATGTGGTACTTACTATCGTTCAGAGGTTTAGGGTACTGAGACGACTCGAGAGGTACCTCCCACCAAATCGGTATGGTACTTACAATCGTTCAGTGGTCGATGTGACATCGCTTCAATCGACTTAGCATGATTTAGGGTACTGGAACGACTCGAGAGGTACCTCCCACCAAATCGGTGTGGTATTTACTATCGTTCAATGGTCGATGAGACATCGCCCCAATCGATTTAGCATGATTTAGGGTACTGAAACGACTCGAGAGGTACCTCCCATCCGAATCGGTGTGGTACTTGCAGCCATAGCATATTTTCGAAGTCAAGTCAGGTCAAGTGAGTTAGGTCAAGTCAAGACAAGTCAAGTCAAGCAAGTCACGTCAGGTCAAGACAAGTCAGATCAAGCGAGTCACGTCAGGTCAAGCATGAGTCATTTATTTCAAATGAGAACGAGTGCGATAGAGTACACACTCGGCTCGGCAAGTTTACGTATCATGTATAACACTTGTACAACTAATATCTCAATCACATAAGCATTTAACACATACTTGACACTCACCAAATAAACAAAGCGGAAATGTCACTTGACGTTCAGGCATCCATCGTGGAATCCTCTTGAAGGTCCTCGTGTGAGCCTGAGCAATTAATAGTGAACTATCATTTATATACCCCAATTATCACGAATGATTGTACGCTTGTACAATCCAAGAAAATCTCACGAAAGCAAGCCTAAATTACTCGCGAATCAAGGCTCAAAAGTGGGGGTTTTAAAGCACAAGAGAAATCGAGTTTTCATCTTTGAAATCAAGTGTAAAACGTTCAAGTGATATCAAGAGAAAAAGGAGAATTCGAAAAACTCCAGTTCCTTAAGTTTCGAAAATTTCAGCTATGATATGAGATCTTTGAAAAATCGTATCTCACTCATTACAAGTCCAAAATTGGAAAACTTGATACCCTTGGAAACATTTTTCAAAGTAGTAAAAGTTCTTAGAAGACAATTTCCCATGATTCCAAATGGAAGGTATTCAAAATTGGGCTCAAATTTTCTATTCTATATTATCGAGGCAGTTTCGAGGTTGGTTTTTTGCCAACTTTGGAATTTCGGCAAAATTCATAGAATTGGAACTAGCCTCTCAAATTTGAAAATTAATTAGAGTTGCAATCAAAGTTTAAAACACAATAAGCAGAATAGGAATCGGAGTTTTGAACACCAAGATATAGTAGCTCAAAATTGCTGGACATTTGAGGCAGTTATGAAATTTCCAGGTTTAAAGTACCAATTTTGGGATTTTGTTCGAGTATTAAAATGGACTCGGAATGGCACCAAAATTAAAAGTATAATACTACCATATAAGGAGTATTTCTCTGCCAAATTTCATAGATAAATAAGCACGGGAAGTTGGTTAACCAAATCACCAAAGTTAATCTAAGGCAAATCTGCCTTGTGAGTTCCGTTTTCCGTTTTCAATGCGTTTGGCTTATAAAGTACCTCAAACATGGTCCATTTGCATAGAAAATGTCTAAGAAGCATCCAAAACAAAAGTTGTGGGTAATTAACGCCAAGAATTTTGAGTACAAGTCCCAAACCAAGATTAGTTAAGGATTTAGCCCAAAATGAGGAATTTCCTCATTAAGTCAGTTTCAAACTTTGGTCACAATCCACTCAATTCAACTTGGAATTGAGCGTTGTTTATCACAATTCATATCTTTTGATGATTACAAAATATTTGGATGTTACTAATACTTTTTGTAGAGATCCTTTTCAGAAATAACACCAAACAAGAAAAGAAGATCAAAGAGGATGAAGAGTGCTGAGGATGATGTCGGACGCACAAAAGGAGATTATCGGACGTCCGACATCCTTTGAGTATCTTCGAACGTGTGAAGAACTCGGACTCGGACGTCCGAAGAAGAAAAGCCAGGGCTTCTATGATTACTGATCATGATCAGATGCTCAACACCTGAGTATCGGACGTCCGACAACCGTTGCTGCTCTTCGGACGCAACACTCTGGACGCATCGGCCGTCCGAAGAAATTGAAGAAGAAGTTCCAAGTGTGCATCCTACCCTCGGACGCATGATGATAAGGGATCGGACGTCCTAAGAGATTCAAGAAAACTTCCAGAACTCATTGATCTCGTTTGGACGCATAAAAACTAAACATCGGACGTCCGACAGCACCAATGGCTAGTTGACTCTTCACTTGCCTTCTGCCCGTTGACAGCATTAATTGAAGAATTTTCTGGTCTCCTATAAAAAGAACAAAGTCAACCACCTCAGAAGAACTTTACACATCAAGTCTACATCAGATCGTGAGTGATTCTAGTGTTAGAATACTCAAAATGAACATTTGTACTCTTAGTTTGTGCAATCTTCTTGTAGTTTTTCAAGTGTGACACAGCTTCTTCAATAGTGTAGCTTAGTGAGAGTTCTTCGTGTGTTTGTAAAACTTCCTTACTTGACCAAGTGTGGTTTGGGGCAAGAAGGAAGTGATCCCTCCTTTATACACAAGATATTGGTTGCAAGACTGTTCAACTTGAAGTAACTTGGTATATAAAAGTGTAATTCAAACCTCAGTTGTGTTTGAAGCCTGGTTTGTTTCTCTACTTTCATTTACTGCTTTTCTACATAAACTGTTCTCCTCTTCATCTCACGAATACCTGTGCTCTCTTGTTATCTGGTCCATTGGGTGGTTTTTGAGAAAAGAAAGGTAGACTTTTAAAAAAGTGGCCTATATCTTAGCTATTTTTTGAAAACCTAATTCACCCCCCTCTTAGGTTGTCTTCGATCCTTACAATTGGTATCAGAGCTTGGTCTCCTAGAGATTAAGCTCAAGCGACTTGGAGTAAAAATGACAACCAATCATGCCATGTTTGTTGAGGGACAATCGGTCACTAGGCCTCCCATGTTTACTGGTTCCAATTATGTTAGTTGGAAAGAAAGAATGATTATCTTCTTGCAATCCATTGATATTGAACTATGGTTTATTGTGAATGAAGGACCGCACGATGCTAACTTTCTTGATGCAGAAACAGGTTTGTTACGGCCAAAAACAAGAGCTGAGATGAATGCTCAAGATAGAACCAATCTCACATTGAATGCCAAAGCCATGAATGTTCTTTATAGTGCCTTAGACTCAAATGAGTCAATTAGAGTAAAAGGATGTAAATCTGCCAAAGAAATGTGAGATAAACTAAGAGAAATTCATGAGGGTAGTGACAACCTGAGAGAACAAAAAAAGTCCATTCTGGTCACTAAGTATGAATCTTTTAAGATGGAACCTCATGAAAACATCCGACAAAATGTATTGTAGATTCAATGATCTGATCAAGGATTTAGAGGTGCTTAAGAAGGAGTACTCTCTAGGTGAAAAGAACAGAAAAATTCTGAATGCTCTATCAAAGGATTGGGAAAGGAAAGTGACTGCCATAGAGGAAGCCAAGGATCTAAACTCTTTATCCATTGAATCTCTGATTAACTCTCTAACTTCTTACGAACTGAAACTTAAATCTAAGATGCAGGATGAAGAAGACACAAAAGGAAGAAAGAGTATTGCTCTGAAAGCTTCACAAGATGAAGATGAAACAGCCTCACAGGATGAAAATGATTTGGAAGGTGATGACAGTGATATTGCACTCATCACAAGAGACTTCAAAAGATTTCTCAACAAGAGAAGATTTAGGAAAGGTGGATCCAGCAATTCCTTCCCAAATCAGTCTAATGACTTCAGAAACAGAGGGAAACTGGAGTTCAATAAGAAGCTAACTGATAAATGTTTTGAATGTGGCCAACCAGGACACTATGCAAATGAGTGTCCAATGAAGAAAAAGAAGGAAAACAAGGTTTAACAAAAACCAAAGTTCAACAATTTCCAGATTACCTGGAATGATTGCAACTCAGAAGGCGAAGTTGAAGAAGAAGAGGAATCTGCTCAAGTGGCTTTCATGGCCATTGGAGATGAAGAGGTAACACAATGCAACTCTCAAACCGATAGTGATAGTGAATCTGATGATGATGTTAACTCTTTTCTAGAAAAAATGCATAACAGCTTGAAAGAAAACTATGTTAAAAACAAGGAACTAAAGCAAAAAATTAGCTTTCTAATACAAGACAATGCAAATTTTTTTCGATAAAACAAGTGTCTTAAGCATGAAAATGATAACCTGAAAAGGACTGAAACTGATATGCTTGCTAAACTTTACAAAAAGAAAAATTTCTGTGACACACTCAGAAGTAAGCAATGTAGCTTAAGAAAAAGAATGGATTATTTATGTCAATTGTTACACCATTTGAAAAAGAACCATCTTCAAAAGAATGACACTGTACCTTATGTTAATACTCATCAAATAAGACTGAATCAAAATGCAAATGAATTTGCTATTCACAGGAGAAGGCAAGTCAGATTCATTAAACCTGTTCATTTGATTGATCCAATGTCAGTATGCAATTTTTGTTGTCAATTTGGTCACATGAATAGTAACTGTTATGTTAAGAAAAACATGAGGAATGGCATGAGATGCATGTGGGTAGTTAGACATAAGACTAACTTTCAAGGACCCAACATGTAAAGGGTATCAAGTATTATCTTGTGGGTTTGTGTGTAGGTGAATCAGGATAACATTGCTAAAGAATCAAAATAGTTCATTGATAGTGGATGTTCAAGACATATGACTGGTGATGAATCACAATTCATTAAACTCAAGCAAAAAGTAAGTGGAAAGGTAACGTTTGGAGATGACAACAAAGCTAAAACTGTTGGTATTGGTAATGTTGGTAAGAATGGACAAACCTTTATCCACAATGTTCTTCTCGTTGACAATCTGAGCTACAATTTATTAAGTGTTAGCCAATTGTGTGATAGGAATCTGTTTGTATTGTTCAAAAAGCTTGAATGTCTAATATTTGACTCAAAATTTAACATTGTTTTCAAAGGAAAAAGAGTTAATGATGTCTATGTAGTTGTTCTTGAAAAAATTGATTCCTCCTATCTCAAATGTCTCAAAGTAGCAAATGAGGACCCATGGTTATGGCATAGAAGGCTGTGTCACTTCAATATGGATTTGTTAAAAGAAATCTCTAAAAAGGAACTTGTTAGAGGTCTCCCAAAAATCAGATTTGAAAAGGACAGGATTTGTGATGCCTGCCAATTTGGAAAACAAGTCAAGGTTTCTTTTAAACCCAAGAAATGTGTCTCTACTTCAAAACCACTTGAACTTTTGCACCTTGACCTGTTTGGTCCTACACAAACTACAAGCCTTGGTGGTAAGAGATATTATTTTATGATTGTTGATGATTATTCTAGATATACCTGGGTGATATTCCTTGCTCATAAAGATGATGCTTGGCTTGAAAATTGTCAGGATTAGAAGTGATAATGGGACAGAATTCAAGTTCTATGGTTTTCCAGAATTTTGTGAACATAATGGCATTACTCATGAATTTTCTATTGCTAGAGTCCCCCAAAAAATGGAGTTGTAGAAAGAAAAAATAGAACTCTCCAAGAGGCTGCTAGAACCATGCTCAGTGAATGCAATTTACCAAAATATTTTTGGGCTGAAGCCATAAACACAGCTTGTTATACCATGAATAGAGTTCTTCTAAAACCAATTTTGAACAAAACCTCCTATGAGCTCATGTTTGACAAAAAGCCTGTTGTTGGTTATTTCAAAATATTTGATTGTAAATGTTTCATTTTGAATATCAAGGAACATCTTGGAAAGTTTGACAAGAAATCTGATGAGGGAATTTTCTTGGGATATTGTGAAAACAAAAGAGGTTTCAGAGTTTATAATCGTAGGACACTGATTATAGAGGAGGCGATACACATTACTTTTGATGAATCTGATGGTGACATCTCTATGAGTTGTGGTGAAGATAATGATACAGGTGTTCAAGAAGAACTAAAGAAGTTAGCAATCAATAATCATGACTCTGCCTCACCAGAAACTGATTCAAAGGATACTGATACTCAGGTCAGTCCAGCTGAAGAAGTGAATGAGAGAGATACCACTACTCCTAATGATCTTCCAAGAACCTGGAAATTTGTTCATAACCATCCTAGGGAGCTTATAATTGGTGATCCATCTGAAAAGGTCAGAACTCGTTCCTCTAGACACCTAGTAGATAATCTTGCTTTCGTATCACATATTGAACCTAAAAATGTTGTTGATGCATTGAATGATGAACACTGGATTTTAGTTATGGAAGAGGAGTTAATCCAATTTGAAAGAAATAAGGTTTGGACCCTAGTTGCCAGACCACAGGGCCATCCTATCATTGGCACAAAGTGGATTTTTAGAAACAAAATGAATAATAAAGGGGAGGTTGTTAGAAATAAGGCCAGGCTGGTGGCTAAAGATACACTCAAGAAGAGGGAATAGACTTTGATGAGTCTTTTGCACCTGTGCCCAGGCTGGAGTCCATAAGAATGTTTTTAGCATTTGCATGTTTCAAGAATTTTAAACTATTTCAGATGGATGTTAAGAGTGCTTTCTTAAATGGCTTTATAGATCAAGAAATCTATGTTGACCAACCTCCTGGTTTTGAAAATGAATCTTATCCAGATCACGTGTTTAAACTCTCAAAAGCTTTATACGGATTAAAACAAGCTCCTAGAGTATGGTATGAATGTCTGAGTGGATTTTTGATTGAAAATGGTTTTAAAAGGGGCATTGTAGATACTACACTTTTCACAAAACAAAACTCACGAGATCTTTTAATTGTGCAAATATATGTGGATGATATCATATTTGGTGCTACTAATGAGAGTTTGTGCAAGAACTTTTCCATCATCATGCAAAAAGAATTTGAAATGAGCATGATGGGAGAACTGAACTTCTTCCTTGGACTCCAAGTGATTCAAACCCAAGATGGAACATTTATAAATCAAACAAAATACACCAAGGAGTTGCTGAAAAGATTCGGAATGGAGGATTCAAAGCCGGTTGGAACACCTATGAGCACATCTACCAAACTTGACAAAGATGAAGAAGGTACAAAAGTTGAGGAAAAGAAATACAGAGGTATGATTGGAAGTTTACTTTATTTAACTGCTAGTAGGCCTAACATCATGTTTGCTGTGTGCTTATGTGCTCGATTTCAATCCTGTCCAAAGGAATCACACTTGAATGCGGTAAAAAGAATCTTGAGATATCTTAAAGGAACTTTAAATTTTGGCTTGTGGTATCCAAAATGTCATGAACTTCCTTTGTGTGGATTCTCTGATGCTGACTTTGGTGGTTGTAAAATAGATAGAAAAAGTACTACTGGCATATGCAACTTTCTTGAAAATTGTTTGGTCTCTTGGTTTAGTAAAAAACAAAATGCTATCTCACTGTCCACTACTGAAGCTGAATATGTTGCTGCTGGTGCTTGCTGTGCTCAATTGTTATGGATGAAAAACATATTGAATGACTTTGGTTTAGTATATGAATGTGTACCCATGTACTGTGACAACACTAGTGCAATCAATCTAACAAAAAATCTCATTCAACACTCTAGGACTAAGCACATTGATATAAAGCATCATTTCATTCGCGATCTTGTCTCCAAGGGGGTAATCCGTGTTGAGTTTGTTTGTTCTAAAGAACAGATCGCTGATATCCTCACAAAAGCTCTTCCGCTAGATCAATTTGTGTTCTTGAGAACAAAATTGGGTGTTTCAGAAAAAATATTCTAAGTCTCTTATTTCTAGTCAATCTTTATCGGACGTCCGATGAATTGGAATGGACGTCCGACAGTGTTCTTCGTCCAAGTTTCAGAAAAACCCTGGTTCGGATGGTTGTGTCGGACGCTTCACTTCGTTCGGACGTCCGACACTCAAAAATTGAGTCCTATAAGGCAGTTACCCATTCTTCTCAGTTCATTTTCCTCCATAAGTCTCGGACGCAACCTTTCAGTTTCCTCTAATATTTGAAATTCAAATTCCTCTCTCCTCAAACCAAGTTCCGAGAAATTGAACCAACCAACTCAATTACACCTCTATTGCTCATTAATCACTCATAAAAATCACTCCTAACCCCCAACTACCCCAAAACTCTCAATTCACATACGAAACCCTAACTTCACATAACTCCCTCCTTGCGGCTTCTTAGTGCACTCTAGTTGGCTCTTACAGCATTCTTCCTCTGTACATCACATTCTGCATCAAAAATCATATTCACATTGCATCATGGTTAGAATCAGAGGGGGATCTACTAGTGCCGGATGATCCTTTAGGCTTAGGGATGAAGACATTGAAATCGTGGAACCACCTCCTGTGGCACCCAAAAAGAAGATTGTGACCCGTGGTGGTAAAGTGAAGCAAACTGCCCAAAGAAAACTGGTTACTCCAACTGCTGAATCATCTGATGAGCAGATGGAAGGGCAGAACTCTGAAGGGAACATTGTTGGTGGAAATGAGGAACCAAAGCAGGCTACCCAGGGTGATGAAACTGTCACAAGGTCCTCTGCTAAAAGAAAGAGGACTGCAAAGAGGAAGAGCACTCCCCAATCCAAGAAAAAACAATCTGCTGATCCCTCTGATGATCAGCAGAATGAAGGAAACACTACTGGGAGTCAGCAAACTCCTGAACCCTCCACCAGGAAGTCTCCAAGGACAAGAACTGAGGTTCAAAATGTAGGGGCATCTGCCACACAAACCTCAAATAGGAAACGTTCTGGAAAGGCTCATGTGTCTCAGCCAGTAGAAGAACCCACTCCTCTTCCAAAATTCATTGATGATGAAGCCAGAGACAGTTTTGAGTTAGTCTCTCAAAAAGGGTTTATCACCCAAAGGCTCATCATTCCCTATAAATTTCGTAAGCTTGATCTTGAACCCGTTATTAAACTGTTTGAATTTCAGAAATGGACTCATCTTCTGACCATTCCTAATGTCTTTTACCCTGACATGCTTTATCAATTCTTTGCTAACCTTTGAAAGGGTAAATCACACACTGAACTCATCTCTAGGGTCAATTCTGTAGACATCATGTTAATCCTTGACATTGTGAATTCCATTCTGAAAACCAGTATTGAACCTGGTTTCAAAGGAAAAATTGTAAATTTCTTTTCGTATGAGGAATTTCCATCTACCTACCATCATTTTCACAATGCTAAACTCATGACCTGTTTTCAAACCACATTCAATACTCCTGCTGAAACAAGACTGGATGATCTCAATCCTCAGAATCTGATCATCTTTACCATCATTTCAAATCTATTGGTGCCAACTGATGGCCACGGAACAGATGCAAACAAAATGGAACTCTATCTTTTCTACTGCTTTGTTGAAAAAATCCGCATTGACTTTGGATTTGTAATGTGCAAGTTTTTGCTCAAAATCAGCACTGACAGTCGTAGGAAACTCTCTTATGGCAGATTTCTGACTCCTATCTTTACCCATTTTGAAATACCTTTTTCTGAAAAATCTCCCAAAGACAGTGCTTTATCAGTTTTCTCAAAAGCTTACTTTGAACGAAAGAACTTAAAATTTTTTGAAGGTCATTGGTGCTATAATGAGACTGTGGCTGAGTCTAGAAGGAAAAATTTTCATGAAACCCCTGTCACTCCTAGGACTCCTCGTGATCAGTCAGACTTTGTCTCTCCTTTCACCATTCATCCTAGAAAGTCTGCTAGCAAGTCCTTTGCATCCAATTCTGAAGTCATTTCCTTGCTTGAAGACCTCAAACAGCATGTCTTGCTTATTGAAGAAGGTCTCATGATGACCATGACCTCTGACCAACAATCCTCCTTCATTGAAAAAAGAAACCTTATTGTCCCTCCAATACCTGAGAACAATGTAAATGAGTCAAGATCTGTGCCCACAGGACCAACTACTAGTACTGAGACCATACCAGCTTCCAGTTCTCAGCCCAAGGATAAAGGCAAGGCTCCAGCAACTGAAGAAGCATATGAAGATGATGATGAAGAAACTGAGGAAGAAGAGGACCCTGAACAGTATCGTTTGCCAGGAGAAGGCCTGGATCATCAAAAATCACCATCTAGGCACTACTAGGTCACTGCACCTTAATCTAGGACTATAGTTCATCTTTTGCATTGCACTTTTGTACTAAGTGTTGAACACCTGGTCTGTACAACTGGATATTTTCTACTGTTTATGAATGTTATAACTAAGTGTTTGTTATGAATGTTTTGAATGATTGTTATGAATGGTTGTGTGTTGTTGGAATCTGCTGAATGAATGTGTTTGTTATGAATGTTTCTGGAATTTGCTGAATGAATGAATGTGATTGGAATCTGCTGAATGATTGATTCCAAACTGTGCTGACCAGTGTTAATGAGTATATTGATAATATTTCTGATGGATCGTACTGCTGGTACCAAAACTGATACTCAATCTTGTGATGACAAAAAGGGGGAGAATTGGATTTGGATTAGCACTGATGATGTAGAGTAACTAGTTAGGGGGAGTCAGTTTCAGGGGGAGTTGCGTTGGATCAGCTCTGATGGTGTTGATTGCGTTTCTTCCTATACACTCATGCACATCGTTAGGGGGAGCTGTTATATCCCAGTTCGTATATTTTTTTTGCTCTATCCAAATGTTTTGTCATCATCAAAAAGGGGGAGATTGTTTATCTCAATTCATATCTTTTGATGATTACAAAACATTTGGATGTTACTAATACTTTTTGTAGAGATCCTTTTCAGAAATAACACCAAACAGGAAAAGAAGATCAAAGAGGATGAAGAGTGTTGAGGATGATGTCGGACGCACAAAAGGAGATTATTGGACGTCCGACATCCTTTGAGTATCTTTGGACGTGTGAAGAACTCAGACTCGGACGTCCGAAGAAGACAAGTCAGGGCTTCTATGATTACTGATCATGATTGGACGCTCAACACCTGAGTATCGGACGTCCAACAACCGTTGCTGCTCTTCGGACGCAACACTCTGGACGCATCAGCCGTCCGAAGAAATTGAAGAAGAAGTTCCAAGTGTGCATCCTACCCTCGGACGCATGATGATAAGGGATCGAACGTCCTAAGAGATTCAAGAAAACTTCCAGAACTCATTGATCTCGTTCGGACGCATAGAAACTAAACATCGAACGTCCGACAGCACCAACGGCTAGTTGACTCTTCAGTTGCATTCTGCCCGTTGACAGCATTAATTGAAGAATTTTCTAGTCTCCTATAAAAAAACAAAGTTAACCACCTCAGAAGAACTTTGCACACCAAGTCTACGTTAGATCGTGAGTGATTCTAGTGTTAGAATACTCAAAAGGAACATTTGTACTCTTAGCTTGTGCAATCTTCTTGTAGTTTTTCAAGTGTGACACAGCTTCTTCAATAGTGTAGCTTAGTGAGGGTTCTTCGTGTGTTTGTAAAACTTCCTTGCTTGACCAAGTGTGGTTTGGGGCAAGAAGGAAGTGATCCATCCCTTATACACAAGATATTGGTTGCAAGACTGTTCAACTTGAAGTAACTTGGTATATAAAAGTGTAATTCAAACCTCAGTTGTGTTTGAAGCCTGGTTTGTTTCTCTACTTTCATTTACTGCTTTTCTAAATAAACTGTTCTGCTCTTCATTTCACGAATACCTGTGCTCTCTTGTTATTTGGTCCATTGAGTGGTCTTTGAGAAAAGAAAGGTAGACTTTTAAAAAAAGTGGCCTATATCTTAGCTGTTTTTTGAAAACCTAATTCACCCCCCTTTTAGGTTGTTTTCGATCCTTACAAGCGTGGTTGGTGGAGTTAGAAAAAACATTCATAAAGGTACAATTTCTCAGAAGAAACCATTTTCAAAATCCATCCGTAACTAGCCCACATTTGAGCGTCAAATTGTAGTTCATGTTCTACCCTGTAGTGAACCAATACAACCGCACAGGAATTTTTAAACAAATGGTTTGGCTTACACAAGTGGAACCAGAATGTGTATTTTATACCAATAGAAAGCTGGGAATGTCTAGTTTCTAGTTCCGCAAATTTCACTAGATTTTGACATCGGAGTAAAGAGTTATAGCCGAAACAACAGGACTGCCTGGGTAATCCAGGAAAATTTTTCCAGTTCTGCCAAGCTTTGGAAATCAACACATTTGACCAACCAAATCATGTTATTTTTCAATGAAATTTTCTACACCATCTATATAAAATGTATAATTATAATCAAGCCATTAGAATCTCAAAATTTCACACCAAAGGTCACGAACATGGCAGGGGTAAAATGGTCACTTTTGCTCATTGCACCATCCTTGAGTTTCTATCAATAACCCAACATTATTCCACTAATATAAGCACTAAACCAACATTAATTTCATCATCAATCACCAAATAAGTCCATATAAACCAAGTTAGAGTTCATAGAGCCCACACAACAATTTTTTTCGACATAACCAAGCTACCCATATGCATGCATGAGTTTAAATGAGCACTACTACTTCCCTAGAGCAAAGATTTAAAGAGTTGATCGTCACTTACTCACCTAGATGTGCAAGACAGAAATTTTTGGCCCTCCTTGCTCAAGAAAACCCGTGGATTGCAGCTCCTTTTCTTAGCTAGATGTAATCTCCAAGTGTTGAGATAAGTGTGGTCAAAGGAAGCTTTAATGTGTGGCTACAATTTGTTCAAAAGTCAACTCTCCCTAGCGCGCGCGCGCCTTTTGTGCTCGATTCCTCTTGCATTTGTTTCACTAGTGCACTAAACCTCTAATGCACTTGTATTCATATTAATATTATTCACTCTTAATTGTCCCAAAATAAGCGTCTAAAGTTCCTCAATTGATCGCGCTTGTAAAGACGTGTACTTCCGATTTGTGCGCAATGAAGTGAAATTTTCAAGAAATTCTTATAACAATAGTATAACTATCTAACACTTGAACATTTAAACATAAAAATACCTATTTTAAGAGAATGTACAAAGTCCCCAATTTTCCAATCTTATTGCATTCTCGAATCGATTATTGACTCCAATCGTGTATTCACTATTTTCACTTAACGAGTTTCCAAAAATTAAATTTTGAAATAAGTCACTTTAAAAATATAACCAAGCTATAGATCCATATAATTTGGTCCCAAAAGGTTAGAAAATAATATTCAGGGCAATGGCCAAATAAATTATTAAATAAACTAGAATTAGAAATTTAAAATAAGTAAATTCGCGGGTCCTCATATGAGTCTAGTATTACTTTCTTAAATCTCCAATAAATTTATATCAGCGCGTTTTCCACATCGACGAGCGAGCGGTATGCACTTAATTAGAACTCATTCACCTTTAATTTCTCAATTAACTTTTCTTAATCTACTATTGATCATTCTTAATTTTCCCAAGATAATTACACTCTCGAATAGAATATCATTTCGAAACACATGTACTCATTATTTCTCACTTAAACGAACCTCCGAAAATTAAATTTGCTAACGAGACATTTTAAAACATAAGGAAGACATTGTTCCATATGAATGGACTTAGAATTGTTGAAATAAATTGTTTGGAGAAAACATGTGAATAAATATTTAATTAAGCCATTAAAATAAGATTAAAATAAGTGAAAATTTGGGTCCTCACACTATTGCTATGAATGTTCCCAAAATTTCAAAGTTCACTAAAATTTCGTGACTGTTTTGCCCTGTTCTTACTGAAGCAGTGATTTGGAGCTACAATTTAATCAATTTCTGATTTGAATCTGGGAAATGTGTCTTCTAGAGAGTTTTAGTTTATTGAATCTATTTTCCAATGGTATAATATTTACAAATTTTGGACTTATGGAACTCAAGTTATGATTTTCCAAAGAATCCTGTCCAAAACTGACTTTTTCCTTATATTAAAGCAAAAACTCCAAAGTGGATTGGAAATATTTCTTAGGTATTAAACCTAGCTTACTTGATTATTTGCACCTCATTTCATACTTGAAAAATGAATTTCACCTCCAATTCTTATGCCCTTGGTTTCCATGACATTGAACCATAAAATGGAGTGTTTTAGCTAGAGTGACTCATGAGGAATTTCACTAGTTTTATATTCGAAACTTGGAACTTTTAACTGCAACGTTTACTATGAAAATGAGTAGCGTATTGATGGATTTTGACACCATAAGATTAGAAAACATGAATGTTCCTTTATATTCTAAATTTTGGGCATAGGATTTGAAGTTTTGAGATAGGAAAACCATCTTCCCTTTTCCTTGATTTCTGTGCCAGAATTAAGTAGGGTACTTTCTTCTTGGAATCAAGATTTTCTTATCACTATTTTACTCGAAAATGACTTTTGAGTTCTCCTTGAGTGTTATTTCAATGCTTATGTGAAAAGTCTCTTTTAACTCGACTTGAACTTGTGGCTTTGAATGTGGGTAGAAGAAGATATTTTTCTCTTTACCCTTGGTCGAGTACGAAGGTAATCATGATTGTACATGTCTCAGGTGATCACGTGGGCGCCGAGGAGCTTTTCTAACCTCTTGCATTTGTTCTTGATTTGCCCTTGGCTTGTGGTGAGTATCAAGTGCATGTTTCATGTATTGTGATTGAAATGATATGTGTACAAGTGTTATATGAAATTATCATGATTTATGAACTTGCCAAGGCAAGGGTGTACTTTATAGCCTTGTCCTCTCTCTCTTGGATACTCACTACTTGCATATGAATTTGTGTGACTTGAACTTGTACCTGAACATGCTTGTAATCGTGAGTATTGAACAGAAGCATATACCACACCCTATTCGGGTGGGAGGTGCCTCTTATACCAACTCAGTACTATGACTGATTTTAAGTCGATTGGAGCGTTGTCTCATCAACCACTCGTGCTTATGGGGACGCCCAAACCCATTGGCTAACCTCGTACCTCGAGCCGGCAAGAACTTGGTCAAGAAGCTTGGTGAACCATGGGAAATTATAAAGATTGATCTTTTGAGATCTTGTTTGGCATACTCAAGTAGTATTTCCAACTCGTGCGTGTTTGGTTCCGAATTCAAGAGGGTAATATGGTGGATGGAGAAAGTAAGTGGAGCTCTACGGACATGTTACTACTTGAGTTGACGGATGGTCAACCAAAGATGGCTTGAATCGGTCGAAACATGGAAATAGCTCCTGAGAGCTCTTGTATCCTTTTCACTTGTGTTTACTTCCTACTTTCTCGTTTATATGAAATTTGTGCTAAGTCTCTCTTAAGGGTGCTATTTGAGCTAGTTCATGCTACTTGTTTACTTGCTTGCTTGATTTCTTGGCCTCACTGAGCGTTAGCTCATCCCTTTAAGTTTGTTTTCCTTAATAGGTTTGGAAGTGAAAGTGGGGAGTGTGACGACCCCACTTCTCCCAAGGGCGAACCCAAGGGTATCGGCGGGCCGCCTGCCTAGCTCGCGCCAGGACTCAAACTTTAAAGCGATAAAAACCAGAAAATCCAAAAGAGTACCTTACATACTATATACAAATCCCAAAAAGGTTATAATTACATTCTCCAAAAGTACCTGCTCAAACTATTACACCCTTATAATTACAACCAAAACTAAAAGGTAGACCCTAAGGAGGGTCCTTATACAAACCACCACAATAAAAACAAACATCCTAATTGTCCAACTATGACAAACCAATACTAGTGTAAGTGCCCATAAGTCCCCGCGTCGGCCCCTGCTAAGGAAAACAAAAGGAACGGGGTAAGCTATATGCTTAGTAAGTAAACAGGGGCAAAAGCGTAAATGTCACGTAACCACAGTTACTCAATAAGAGTAAAGCAAAAGCAGAAAAGTAACATCACATAATAAGGATACAGGTGGCTCCAAAGCCAAGTCGTTGCCATGCGTGACCTCCTGTCGACACTCCGTCGACCATACATAAGGTCCGTAGAACTCCACTTGTACACCCACCGAACACCTTATCACCCTCACTGGCCAGTCACCTCACAAACTTGCCCAGGCGAACGAAATCACAAACTTGAGCTTGAGTCACAAGCTCGGGTCACAAAATTGGTTCACATACTCAGCGAACCGGGTTCACAAACTTGGTGACCTCAAACCAAATTGGACTGACTTCGACCAAGCCCTAACCGGCTCGAATAGTCCATCTAGGTATTGAGTTCAACCTCAAACTCACAAAATTCACAAAATTATTCAAAAGTCACCCTGAGCCACCAGCTCAAGGGTTTTAGTTCCAAAATTGCTCATATACATAAGCCATGTACAAATATGTGTGCAAATTAGGGTTTAGAGCGAGTGCGATAAAGTACACCCTCGTCTAAGTACCCTCTTCATAAATATCGAAACACATAAGCAACTAACATACAAAAGCGGCCTGAATACTTACTCCAAACACAAAAGTAGTACAAAAGCGGAAATCACTTCGTTGGTTGGCTAGTAGTGGGCCCCACCGGCTCCGCCTAGTTCACCACCGTCTGAAATCGAAGATTGTGTCACAATATATCACAAACAGCTACTCACACACGTAAAACAAGCAAAACGGCAAAATTGGCACGCGCAAGTGCGAAAACGGCAAAAAGGGGCACACGCGCGCGCGCGGAACGGCAAACGGGACGGCCAAATCGGCCATCTTAAACCGTTTTGGTCGAAAGTTAGGCTAGGAGTGTCGGATCAAGGTGAGCGAGATACCGTTTCGAAGATAAGAGGAAGGGCTACAATTCTCATGAAGACATCTCAACCCAGATCTCAATAGGTATAGGTCAAAAAGGCACGAAATAGTGCCAACTGTTTCATGGCAAGTTACCAAACATGCCCTGTTTGCAAGGCCGTAACTCACGGCTCAGAAATCGAAATCAAGAAATTTCAAAGGCGTTAGAAATCTGAGACATAAGGCTAAAACTTTGATGTTTTGGTCAAGACCTGAATCCACTCAGAACAAAACGAAAATCGAGTGTCAACGTACCCGTCAGAACTGTCCAAATACAAGGCAGTTCTGACGAGCGTTATTGTTTTGATCATAACAGGAGCTACGGAACTCGGTTTTCGACGTACTTTATACCGTTTCGAAGCTGAGACCAAGATCTAAATTTCTTATGAAGGAGTCGACACCCAGATTGTACGGAATCAGAACGGAAAAATGCACGGCAGAAACTGAAATGCAAAACGTACACAAACGGACGTCTAAAACAGGTCTGAGGGTTTTGTCTATAACTCGGAATACATTAATCCGTTTGACCTGCAATTTTACAGGTAGATTCAGGACTTAAAAGGCTACAACGTTGAAGAAGGCCACTTAACCCAGTTTCGAGTGTAACTAGGTCAAAACTGTAAGATACTAAACCAGAATCGTAAAACAGGTGAACAAACCGCAACCTGGTGCAAACAGCATAACTCAGCCCACTTAAGTCCAAATTCAGAAATTTCAAAGGCATACGAAAGCTTAGAAACAGGGATACATTTTATCAGAAGACTAGAACAACCAATTCTGAAGTAATCCTATCCAAAATCACCAATTACAAGTGCAGTTCTTACATTCGGACAAAACCAGAACAGCAAGGGTATTTTCGACTTTTCTCACTCTACGCTACTCCGATTGACCTGAACTTTTACAGGCATCTATAAAATGTCATTTCCTACAACTTTCATGTTTTAAGTCAAGGCCAATTCGGCCTCTATCTAGGACCAAAATATTCAGACAGAATGAAGAACCAAGAAACCCCAATTTTCCAGATTTCATTCAAAACAGAAATCACTTGCAATCTTCCACTTTTTCCACCATCTAGCATCATTACATACCATTTCCAACCATCATATATAGCCACACAATCATGCTTATATTAAAACAGGAAAAATCCCAATAAATATAAAACTTCACTAAATCATCCACAAATCAAGATATAAACCATAATTTTTCATCTCTTAACACCACTAAGCATGAATTAATCTTCATTAGGTGAAGGAGAGAGTTCATTCATTACTCACCTAGTAAAACAAGAGAGAGGGAGTTGCTTGTCACCTTAGCTTCCACAAACACTTCACCAATCAACTTACTAATACCAAATGAAGAGGTTTTATGGAAGGAATTCAAGATTAACCGGTTAGTTTATGAGATTGAGCAAGATTAGGACAAGGAATTGAGAGAGATTTTTCTTTCTTCCTTTGGAGAGAATTTCGACCAAGAGAGAGAAAAGAATGAGGAAGATTAAGCTTCATTTGTCTTATAAGAAGGTTGGAAAAAATAAGAATTAATTCTAGCCACAAGTTTGGTTAACACTTGGTTGAATCACAACCACACAATTTTCTCTCTCTTGTTGCATTTTGAACCACTAATTTTCGGCCAATAAGAAGCTAAGAGGGGGGGGAAGATATTTTGCTCTATTAGTGGTAAACTTGCATGTCAAGTAAGTGGTGGTCAATTGGTGCGTTCAATCGGTAATGCGCGGGACCCGCCGGTTCGCGCCGTTTTTTCTTAAAACACACGTAATAGGGTTTTTACTTCCTATTCACTAATCTTATCTTATTGCTCCTAATTACATATTATTTCTCACTTAAAAGTCACTTTTAATCACCAAATTTGATCCTTTTTCCGTACCAAAATTTCATCCGGCGAAAATCACAAAAACCCTAATTTTGCTCCAATGCTGAAACCGAAGAGTGAAACCCTACTTTCTAGGCTCACTTGCACTTATTATGGAATAATTGGATAGTAGGGCTTTAAATCTTAATCCCTACATAGGGTTTTCGAAATACTCCTAAAACCAAACGTTACCGCCCAGCTAATGAATATATCAACGTAGAACGGACTGGGGCCTCACAATCTCCCCCACTTAGAACAATTTCGTCCTCGAAATTTTTCTATGAACGGAACCTATCGAATCTAAAGTAACCAGTGGCCTGTACCTTCTTCGTCCTCAGAAGAAACGAGGCTTTTCATTCCAGTCCCTTCTCTATTTGACGGTTCAGGGTCGGTCTGGGTTGGCTGCTGGGTTCCTTTCTTTTCACGCAATAAACTAGGGCAATTAGCAATCCGATGCTCGGTGCTCCCGCAACGCAGACACCTTCCATCCTTTTTCCAGCAATCCACCTCCATATGGTTGGATTTTCTACAGTAGCCACAAAATGAGAGAGCGATTGGGGTCTGATCCTCTTGTGAGACATCATGCAGTGGTCCTTCTCCACTTGGGTTTCCTCCCGGAGTATCCTCCTTAAGTGTCTTCAAAATTTTCACACCCCTTACTCCACGACCCTTCTTAGCGACTGGCCTACCTCGCTTACACTGTTCTGGCCTTTTACCTCTTTTCTTTGCATGGAAGATATTTACTTGTGGCCTTGCAATTCCTGTCCTTTGAGCTTCCTCTGGAAACCCCATAGCAGTAGTGTTTTGTGCCATTGTTAAGGCCTCCTCAGAAATCCCTTCGTATTTCCTTTTTAGCTCCAAGTTCTGGTGCAAGAGCTCAATCTTTTTTGAATACTCGTGCTTCCATCGCCCTTCCCAGTATGCGGCTAGTCTCCTTTGGACCTCTATTTCGTCTCGAAGAACTGCGATTTCCTTATACATCTCGACCCAATGTGCCATCTCACGGAGTTGCTGGACCTTCGATAGTAGCCTGCTGGCCAAAACAATGGGTCATAATAAATTCCTAAATACCAATGACACTCTCGGTCCCTGGTTTTGTTCAGTGGTTGTTTCCCCTTTTTCTTGACTCTTGGCCCCGCTTGGCTCCACGGCCACGACCATGTCCGCGACTACGTCTTCCCTCTATGTTTTTTTTTCCTTCCAAAAGGTACTTTAATAAATGAAATACGCAAATAAACTTATACGCACATAACACGCCATATTAAGGAGACAGATAATCAATTACACAAATACATATCAAATTGGACAGATAACCATGTACACACACACACATACTAACATCATGTAGTAACTATATACGGGCGAGTCAAAAGAAAAGGTGAAATCATCCCAGTCTCAAATAAATAACCCCGTCCGATCTATCACGTTACTTTCTATCCAAACTAGACGTCCATTGACCTCTTGTGCTCATTCTAGTCAGACAAAGCCTGTTCATGTTTCCAAAATGAAATTTCAAGTACTTAACGCTGCCTCAACTTTAGAGTACTCGGGCACGAGAATCCGAAATAAGATAATTCACATCTCGAGCTGGCCAGTCCCAAGAGTAAACTATCTACAATCGAAATTCCTACCCGACGTACCTATTTATGATCCTCAAATACCATGGAAAAGATTAAAGGCCCATAACATTTGCAATTCACAGCTTATGCTCGAACGAGCACTTAGTCCTTCATATTTATTCACCACTTAGTCCAGGCTCACTCCGCGCAGAGACCACGCGAAGCAGCTATATATTTTATCCCTCAATTACTTAACTTTCATATCAAATCAAATCCCACAGTCCGGCATCCTAAACTTCAAGCCTAGGATACACTACAGAGATCTGAAGCCTAAGCTCTGATACCAACTGTGACGACCCCACTTCTCCCAAGGGCGAACCCAAGGGTATCGGCGGGCCGCCTGCCTAGCTCGCGCCAGGACTCAAACCTTAAAGCGATAAAAACCAGAAAATCCAAAAGAGTACCTTACATACTATATACAAATCCCAAAAAGGTTATAATTACATTCTCCAAAAGTACCTGCTCAAACTATTACACCCTTATAATTACAACCAAAACTAAAAGGTAGACCCTAAGGAGGGTCCTTATACAAACCACCACAATAAAAACAAACATCCTAATTGTCCAACTATGACAAACCAATACTAGTGTAAGTGCCCATAAGTCCCCGCGTCGGCCCCTGCTAAGGAAAACAAAAGGAACGGGGTAAGCTATATGCTTAGTAAGTAAACAGGGGCAAAAGCGTAAATGTCACGTAACCACAGTTACTCAATAAGAGTAAAGCAAAAGCAGAAAGTAACATCACATAATAAGGATACAGGTGGCTCCAAAGCCAAGTCGTTGCCATGTGTGACCTCCTGTCGACACTCCGTCGACCATACATAAGGTCCGTAGAACTCCACTTGTACACCCACCGAACACCTTATCACCCTCACTGGCCAGTCACCTCACAAACTTGCCCAGGCGAACGAAATCACAAACTTGAGCTTGAGTCACAAGCTCGGGTCACAAAATTGGTTCACATACTCAGCGAACCGGGTTCACAAACTTGGTGACCTCAAACCAAGTTGGACTGACTTCGACCAAGCCCTAACCGGCTCGAATAGTCCATCTAGGTATTGAGTTCAACCTCAAACTCACAAAATTCACAAAATTATTCAAAAGTCACCCTGAGCCACCAGCTCATGGGTTTTAGTTCCAAAATTGCTCATATACATAAGCCATGTACAAATATGTGTGCAAATTAGGGTTTAGAGCGAGTGCGATAAAGTACACCCTCGTCTAAGTACCCTCTTCATACATATCGAAACACATAAGCAACTAACATACAAAAATGGCCTGAATACTTACTCCAAATACAAAAGTAGTACAAAAGCGGAAATCACTTCGTTGGTTGGCTAGTAGTGGGCCCCACCGGCTCCGCCTAGTTCACCACCGTCTGAAATCGAAGATTGTGTCACAATATATCACAAACAGCTACTCACACACGTAAAACAAGCAAAACGGCAAAATTGGCACGCGCAAGTGCGAAAACGGCAAAAAGGGGCACACGCGCGCGCGCGGAACGGCAAACGGGACGGCCAAATCGGCCATCTTAAACCGTTTTGGTCGAAAGTTAGGCTAGGAGTGTCGGATCAAGGTGAGCGAGATACCTTTTCGAAGATAAGAGGAAGGGCTACAATTCTCATGAAGACATCTCAACCCAGATCTCAATAGGTATAGGTCAAAAAGGCACGAAATAGTGCCAACTGTTTCATGGCAAGTTACCAAACATGCCCTGTTTGCAAGGCCGTAACTCACGGCTCAGAAATCGAAATCAAGAAATTTCAAAGGCGTTAGAAATCTGAGACATAAGGCTAAAACTTTGATGTTTTGGCCAAGACCTGAATCCACTCAGAACAAAACGAAAATCGAGTGTCAACGTACCCGTCAGAACTGTCCAAATACAAGGCAGTTCTGACGAGCGTTATTGTTTTGATCATAACAGGAGCTACGGAACTCGGTTTTCGACGTACTTTATACCGTTTCGAAGCTGAGACCAAGATCTAAATTTCTTATGAAGGAGTCGACACCCAGATTGTACGGAATCAGAACGGAAAAATGCACGGCAGAAACTGAAATGCAAAACGTACACAAACGGACGTCTAAAACAGGTCTGAGGGTTTTGTCTATAACTCGGAATACATTAATCCGTTTGACCTGAAATTTTACAGGTAGATTCAGGACTTAAAAGGCTACAACGTTGAAGAAGGCCACTTAACCCAGTTTCGAGTGTAACTAGGTCAAAACTGTAAGATACTAAACCAGAATCGTAAAACAGGTGAACAAACCGCAACCTGGTGAAAACAGCATAACTCAGCCCACTTAAGTCCAAATTCAGAAATTTCAAAGGCATACGAAAGCTTAGAAACAGGGATACATTTTATCAGAAGACTAGAACAACCAATTCTGAAGTAATCCTATCCAAAATCACCAATTACAAGTGCAGTTCTTACATTCGGACAAAACCAGAACAGCAAGGGTATTTTCGACTTTTCTTACTCTACGCTACTCCGATTGACCTGAACTTTTACAGGCATCTATAAAATGTCATTTCCTACAACTTTCATGTTTTAAGTCAAGGCCAATTCGGCCTCTATCTAGGACCAAAATATTCGGACAGAATGAAGAACCAAGAAACCCCAATTTTCCAGATTTCATTCAAAACAGAAATCACTTGCAATCTTCCACTTTTTCCACCATCTAGCATCATTACATACCATTTCCAACCATCATATATAGCCACACAATCATGCTTATATTAAAACAGGAAAAATCCCAATAAATATAAAACTTCACTAAATCATCCACAAATCAAGATATAAACCATAATTTTTCATCTCTTAACACCACTAAGCATGAATTAAGCTTCATTAGGTGAAGGAGAGAGTTCATTCATTACTCACCTAGTAAAACAAGAGAGAGGGAGTTGCTTGTCACCTTAGCTTCCACAAACACTTCACCAATCAACTTACTAATACCAAATGAAGAGGTTTTATGGAAGGAATTCAAGATTAACCGGTTAGTTTATGAGATTGAGCAAGATTAGGACAAGGAATTGAGAGAGATTTTTCTTTCTTCCTTTGGAGAGAATTTCGACCAAGAGAGAGAAAAGAATGAGGAAGATTAAGCTTCATTTGTCTTATAAGAAGGTTGGAAAAAATAAGAATTAATTCTAGCCACAAGTTTGGTTAACACTTGGTTGAATCACAACCACACAATTTTCTCTCTCTTGTTGCATTTTGAACCACTAATTTTCGGCCAATAAGAAGCTAAGAGGGGGGGGGAAGATATTTTGCTCTATTAGTGGTAAACTTGCATGGCAAGTAAGTGGTGGTCAATTGGTGCGTTCAATCGGTAATGCGCGGGACCCGCCGGTTCGCGCCGTTTTTTCTTAAAACACACGTACTAGGGTTTTTACTTCCTATTCACTAATCTTATCTTATTGCTCCTAATTACATATTATTTCTCACTTAAAAGTCACTTTTAATCACCAAATTTGATCCTTTTTCCGTACCAAAATTTCATCCGGCGAAAATCACAAAAACCCTAATTTTGCTCCAATGCTGAAACCGAAGAGTGAAACCCTACTTTCTAGGCTCACTTGCACTTATTATGGAATAATTGGATAGTAGGGCTTTAAATCTTAATCCCTACATAGGGTTTTCGAAATACTCCTAAAACCAAACGTTACCGCCCAGCTAATGAATATATCAACGTAGAACGGACTGGGGCCTCACAATCTCCCCCACTTAGAACAATTTCGTCCTCGAAATTTTTCTATGAACGGAACCTATCGAATCTAAAGTAACCAGTGGCCTGTACCTTCTTCGTCCTCAGAAGAAACGAGGCTTTTCATTCCAGTCCCTTCTCTATTTGACGGTTCAGGGTCGGTCTGGGTTGGCTGCTGGGTTCCTTTCTTTTCACGCAATAAACTAGGGCAATTAGCAATCCGATGCTCGGTGCTCCCGCAACGCAGACACCTTCCATCATTTTTCCAGCAATCCACCTCCATATGGTTGGATTTTCTACAGTAGCCACAAAATGAGAGAGCGATTGGGGTCTGATCCTCTTGTGAGACATCATGCAGTGGTCCTTCTCCACTTGGGTTTCCTCCCGGAGTATCCTCCTTAAGTGTCTTCAAAATTTTCACACCCCTTACTCCACGACCCTTCTTAGCGACTGGCCTACCTCGCTTACACTGTTCTGGCCTTTTACCACTTTTCTTTGCATGGAAGATATTTACTTGTGGCCTTGCAATTCCTGTCCTTTGAGCTTCCTCTGGAAACCCCATAGCAGTTGTGACGGCCCCACCTCCCCCTAAGGCGAACCAGAGGGTTCGGCGGGCCGCCTGCCCAGCTCTCGCCGGGACTCAGTCGTTCACTACAATCCTCAAATATATTACAATATAACTCTCAAAATTACATCAAATTCTCCAATAATTACATATCACAAATGCAGCGGAAACTAATTCCAATCGTGGGATGTATACTTACATCCGTTTCAATTCCAAATATTGATACAAGCCCAACTCGTACATAAAATAAATCCAAATTTAAACTGTACACGATATAAGCCATCCAGTCACGTGAATAAGCACTCCAAGCTTTTCTTCGCCTTGAGCCCTGTGGGGGGGGAAATAAAACATTTTTGGGGTGAGTTAGAAGCTCAGCGAGTAACCATTAAAATCAGTAATCAATTCAGTTTCACAGTCGTTCATTTCAGTGATGTCATGATTTCAAGATCAAAGGTACATTTATTGCTCTCGTGAGCCAGCGAAATCGTTGTACTTAAACACCCAACGCTCCAAACAAACATTAAACAGTAAACAGTCAGTGGGGGAGCCATTTGCTCCAGATGAACAGTACACAGAGGTGGAGACGTTGGTGTTCAGCACACGAATTCCAAGCACTCATTTAGGCCAAAACATGTCATGGGCCACATGCAAGCACTCATGATATGCAATCAAGTAAATAGTGCAATAAACGGTTCATAAGTAATTTTGGAAACAGTTTAGGGTCACTCACCTCCACGGCTCAGAAACCATCCATCATGTATCATTGCCTTGCTCAACTCCAAGCCTTAGATCACAAACCCAATGCAAACAAGTCCCTTCAAAGTTCGGACAGCACTTCCCCTACATTTGCTAACTTTTCCAGCCATCATGGCTTCATTATTACTCCAGCCAGTCCCAAAGTCACACAAATAAGTTCATCTAATATCCATTCAGCAAGCTCCAAGTAGTACAAAAGCAAGTCAAGCTAGGGAAAAGTCCGGAAATGAAGGTTAAGCTCAAAACCAGAAAAACAGTTTTGACGTCATAATGCGGTAATGGTACAACTCTCACTACAATTATCGGTTGGGGGTGTAAGACCCACCGTTTCGAAGCTATGAAACAGGGATACAACAATGTAGAAGGTCACTCAATCCAGTTCCTAGCTTAACTAGGTCGAAAATGCCAAACACTAAACCAGAATCACCAAAACAGGTTTGCAAAACACAGAAAACTGTAATCGGTATATCTCAGTCCATACAAGTCCAAATGCCGAAATTCCAAAGGCATAAGTTAGCTAAGTCATCCACCTACATTTCATCAGAAGACACCAACTCCAAAATCCAAACCAATTCCAGTCAAAAAGGCCAATTACTATCGCAGTTTTCGCATTCTGATCAAAGCAGAACAGCTACAGTAATTTCGTCATAACTCATTCTACGTTAATCCAAATGACCTGAAATTTTGTAGGCATCTCAATCATATCAATACCTACAACTTTCATGTTTTGAGCAAAGTCAAATTCGGCCTCTAACCCTATGATCCAAAACCGGACAGAATTGGGGATTTAAGAACCCTAACTTTTCAATTTTCACACCAAATCCAAAATTGGTTGCATTTATCCACCTTTCACACCCACTAGAGTCATTTTAGTCCACTGCCAATCATCACCAACAACCACACCATCATAATCCAATTAAACCAGAAAAAATCATCATAAAATGGAAAACTTCACCAAAACAAACCAAATCAAGAAACAAATCATATATTCCTTCTCTCATGCCCCCATTAAGCACAAAATAAGTATCATTAGAGGTAGTAAGGTGTTTCAAGCTTCACTTACCAAGAACCAAGAGAGAGGAGGATGTTGGGCACCTTAATCCTTCAAACAAAGTTCACCTCTACACTCACTAACACTAGAAGATAGGATTTTATGGAGTGAAATGGATGGAAGCAAATGTTTCTGGTTGATTTGCACCAAGTAGAAGCTTGAAAATTGAAGAAATCTCCTTCCTTTCTTGCTCAAGGTGGCCGGCCAACAAGGAGAGAAAAATGGTGATTTTTTGGTGAATTTTGGATATTTAATCCCTTGGTCAAATAAGTCAAGACAATGAATAGTAATTCTTAAAAGTTCAATCAATAAGAAAGTGACATGTGTCACTCTATTAAATGCATCCTTATCATTCTTTTCTCTCTCACATCAATCACTTCACACACCCTACTTATCTCTTAATACCCGATAAACTTTTAACAGTATCCGAAACTTAACCTTATTGACCGAATTTTTCCGAACTTTTCGCACTAGTGGGTCCCACGTCCAATATTTATTCTTAATTTTCTAAAAACTCACCAATACTAGAAAAATCATCTTAAAACTATAATTGCTCATAAAATCCACCCAGATAATATTTCTAAGCCAGAAATGCAAAAATTATGCAATTAAAGGAACTAAAACCCTAGGAAAATATTAGGGTTTTTACGGGTTCTCACACTCTTTTTTTCGGGGCGTCACAATCTCCCCTCCTTAAAAGAATGTCGTCCTCGACATTCCATCTTGTACTAATCAAGTCAAGTCAACCCGCAAGAATCACTAATATTTCAAACCAAACCCACAGTCCGGCATCCTAAACTTCAAGTCTAGGATACACTACAGAGATCTGAAGCCTAAGCTCTGATACCAACTGTGACGGCCCCACCTCCCCCTAAGGCGAACCAGAGGGTTCGGCGGGCCGCCTGCCCAGCTCTCGCCGGGACTCAGTCGTTCACTACAATCCTCAAATATATTACAATATAACTCTCAAAATTACATCAAATTCTCCAATAATTACATATCACAAATGCAGCGGAAACTAATTCCAATCGTGGGATGTATACTTACATCCGTTTCAATTCCAAATATTGATACAAGCCCAACTCGTACATAAAATAAATCCAAATTTAAACTGTACACGATATAAGCCATCCAGTCACGTGAATAAGCACTCCAAGCTTTTCTTCGCCTTGAGCCCTGTGGGGGGGGAAATAAAACATTTTTGGGGTGAGTTAGAAGCTCAGCGAGTAACCATTAAAATCAGTAATCAATTCAGTTTCACAGTCGTTCATTTCAGTGATGTCATGATTTCAAGATCAAAGGTACATTTATTGCTCTCGTGAGCCAGCGAAATCGTTGTACTTAAACACCCAACGCTCCAAACAAACATTAAACAGTAAACAGTCAGTGGGGGAGCCATTTGCTCCAGATGAACAGTACACAGAGGTGGAGACGTTGGTGTTCAGCACACGAATTCCAAGCACTCATTTAAGCCAAAACATGTCATGGGCCACATGCAAGCACTCATGATATGCAATCAAGTAAATAGTGCAATAAACGGTTCATAAGTAATTTTGGAAACAGTTTAGGGTCACTCACCTCCACGGCTCAGAAACCATCCATCATGTATCATTGCCTTGCTCAACTCCAAGCCTTAGATCACAAACCCAATGCAAACAAGTCCCTTCAAAGTTCGGACAGCACTTCCCCTACATTTGCTAACTTTTCCAGCCATCATGGCTTCATTATTACTCCAGCCAGTCCCAAAGTCACACAAATAAGTTCATCTAATATCCATTCAGCAAGCTCCAAGTAGTACAAAGACAAGTCAAGCTAGGGAAAAGTCCGGAAATGAAGGTTAAGCTCAAAACCAGAAAAACAGTTTTGACGTCATAATGCGGTAATGGTACAACTCTCACTACAATTATCGGTTGGGGGTGTAAGACCCACCGTTTCGAAGCTATGAAACAGGGATACAACAATGTAGAAGGTCACTCAATCCAGTTCCTAGCTTAACTAGGTCGAAAATGCCAAACACTAAACCAGAATCACCAAAACAGGTTTGCAAAACACAGAAAACTGTAATCGGTATATCTCAGTCCATACAAGTCCAAATGCCGAAATTCCAAAGGCATAAGTTAGCTAAGTCATCCACCTACATTTCATCAGAAGACACCAACTCCAAAATCCAAACCAATTCCAGTCAAAAAGGCCAATTACTATCGCAGTTTTCGCATTCTGATCAAAGCAGAACAGCTACAGTAATTTCGTCATAACTCATTCTACGTTAATCCAAATGACCTGAAATTTTGTAGGCATCTCAATCATATCAATACCTACAACTTTCATGTTTTGAGCAAAGTCAAATTCGGCCTCTAACCCTATGATCCAAAACCGGACAGAATTGGGGATTTAAGAACCCTAACTTTTCAATTTTCACACCAAATCCAAAATTGGTTGCATTTATCCACCTTTCACACCCACTAGAGTCATTTTAGTCCACTGCCAATCATCACCAACAACCACACCATCATAATCCAATTAAACCAGAAAAAATCATCATAAAATGGAAAACTTCACCAAAACAAACCAAATCAAGAAACAAATCATATATTCCTTCTCTCATGCCCCCATTAAGCACAAAATAAGTATCATTAGAGGTAGTAAGGTGTTTCAAGCTTCACTTACCAAGAACCAAGAGAGAGGAGGATGTTGGGCACCTTAATCCTTCAAACAAAGTTCACCTCTACACTCACTAACACTAGAAGATAGGATTTTATGGAGTGAAATGGATGGAAGCAAATGTTTCTGGTTGATTTGCACCAAGTAGAAGCTTGAAAATTGAAGAAATCTCCTTCCTTTCTTGCTCAAGGTGGCCGGCCAACAAGGAGAGAAAAATGGTGATTTTTTGGTGAATTTTGGATATTTAATCCCTTGGTCAAATAAGTCAAGACAATGAATAGTAATTCTTAAAAGTTCAATCAATAAGAAAGTGACATGTGTCACTCTATTAAATGCATCCTTATCATTCTTTTCTCTCTCACATCAATCACTTCACACACCCTACTTATCTCTTAATACCCGATAAACTTTTAACAGTATCCGAAACTTAACCTTATTGACCGAATTTTTCCGAACTTTTCGCACTAGTGGGTCCCACGTCCAATATTTATTCTTAATTTTCTAAAAACTCACCAATACTAGAAAAATCATCTTAAAACTATAATTGCTCATAAAATCCACCCAGATAATATTTCTAAGCCAGAAATGCAAAAATTATGCAATTAAAGGAACTAAAACCCTAGGAAAATATTAGGGTTTTTACGGGTTCTCACACTCTTTTTTTCGGGGCGTCACAATCTCCCCTCCTTAAAAGAATGTCGTCCTCGACATTCCATCTTGTACTAATCAAGTCAAGTCAACCCGCAAGAATCACTAATATTTCAAACCAAACCCACAGTCCGGCATCCTAAACTTCAAGTCTAGGATACACTACAGAGATCTGAAGCCTAAGCTCTGATACCAACTGTGACGGCCCCACCTCCCCCTAAGGCGAACCAGAGGGTTCGGCGGGCCGCCTGCCCAGCTCTCGCCGGGACTCAGTCGTTCACTACAATCCTCAAATATATTACAATATAACTCTCAAAATTACATCAAATTCTCCAATAATTACATATCACAAATGCAGCGGAAACTAATTCCAATCGTGGGATGTATACTTACATCCGTTTCAATTCCAAATATTGATACAAGCCCAACTCGTACATAAAATAAATCCAAATTTAAACTGTACACGATATAAGCCATCCAGTCACGTGAATAAGCACTCCAAGCTTTTCTTCGCCTTGAGCCCTGTGGGGGGGGAAATAAAACATTTTTGGGGTGAGTTAGAAGCTCAGCGAGTAACCATTAAAATCAGTAATCAATTCAGTTTCACAGTCGTTCATTTCAGTGATGTCATGATTTCAAGATCAAAGGTACATTTATTGCTCTCGTGAGCCAGCGAAATCGTTGTACTTAAACACCCAACGCTCCAAACAAACATTAAACAGTAAACAGTCAGTGGGGGAGCCATTTGCTCCAGATGAACAGTACACAGAGGTGGAGACGTTGGTGTTCAGCACACGAATTCCAAGCACTCATTTAAGCCAAAACATGTCATGGGCCACATGCAAGCACTCATGATATGCAATCAAGTAAATAGTGCAATAAACGGTTCATAAGTAATTTTGGAAACAGTTTAGGGTCACTCACCTCCACGGCTCAGAAACCATCCATCATGTATCATTGCCTTGCTCAACTCCAAGCCTTAGATCACAAACCCAATGCAAACAAGTCCCTTCAAAGTTCGGACAGCACTTCCCCTACATTTGCTAACTTTTCCAGCCATCATGGCTTCATTATTACTCCAGCCAGTCCCAAAGTCACACAAATAAGTTCATCTAATATCCATTCAGCAAGCTCCAAGTAGTACAAAGACAAGTCAAGCTAGGGAAAAGTCCGGAAATGAAGGTTAAGCTCAAAACCAGAAAAACAGTTTTGACGTCATAATGCGGTAATGGTACAACTCTCACTACAATTATCGGTTGGGGGTGTAAGACCCACCGTTTCGAAGCTATGAAACAGGGATACAACAATGTAGAAGGTCACTCAATCCAGTTCCTAGCTTAACTAGGTCGAAAATGCCAAACACTAAACCAGAATCACCAAAACAGGTTTGCAAAACACAGAAAACTGTAATCGGTATATCTCAGTCCATACAAGTCCAAATGCCGAAATTCCAAAGGCATAAGTTAGCTAAGTCATCCACCTACATTTCATCAGAAGACACCAACTCCAAAATCCAAACCAATTCCAGTCAAAAAGGCCAATTACTATCGCAGTTTTCGCATTCTGATCAAAGCAGAACAGCTACAGTAATTTCGTCATAACTCATTCTACGTTAATCCAAATGACCTGAAATTTTGTAGGCATCTCAATCATATCAATACCTACAACTTTCATGTTTTGAGCAAAGTCAAATTCGGCCTCTAACCCTATGATCCAAAACCGGACAGAATTGGGGATTTAAGAACCCTAACTTTTCAATTTTCACACCAAATCCAAAATTGGTTGCATTTATCCACCTTTCACACCCACTAGAGTCATTTTAGTCCACTGCCAATCATCACCAACAACCACACCATCATAATCCAATTAAACCAGAAAAAATCATCATAAAATGGAAAACTTCACCAAAACAAACCAAATCAAGAAACAAATCATATATTCCTTCTCTCATGCCCCCATTAAGCACAAAATAAGTATCATTAGAGGTAGTAAGGTGTTTCAAGCTTCACTTACCAAGAACCAAGAGAGAGGAGGATGTTGGGCACCTTAATCCTTCAAACAAAGTTCACCTCTACACTCACTAACACTAGAAGATAGGATTTTATGGAGTGAAATGGATGGAAGCAAATGTTTTTGGTTGATTTGCACCAAGTAGAAGCTTGAAAATTGAAGAAATCTCCTTCCTTTCTTGCTCAAGGTGGCCGGCCAACAAGGAGAGAAAAATGGTGATTTTTTGGTGAATTTTGGATATTTAATCCCTTGGTCAAATAAGTCAAGACAATGAATAGTAATTCTTAAAAGTTCAACCAATAAGAAAGTGACATGTGTCACTCTATTAAATGCATCCTTATCATTCTTTTCTCTCTCACATCAATCACTTCACACACCCTACTTATCTCTTAATACCCGATAAACTTTTAGCAGTATCCGAAACTTAACCTTATTGGCCGAATTTTTCCGAACTTTTCGCACTAGTGGGTCCCACGTCCAATATTTATTCTTAATTTTCTAAAAACTCACCAATACTAGAAAAATCATCTTAAAACTATAATTGCTCATAAAATCCACCCAGATAATATTTCTAAGCCAGAAATGCAAAAATTATGCAATTAAAGGAACTAAAACCCTAGGAAAATATTAGGGTTTTTACGGGTTCTCACACTCTTTTTTTCGGGGCGTCACAGCAGTAGTGTTTTGTGCCATTGTTAAGGCCTCCTCAGAAATCCCTTCGTATTTCCTTTTTAGCTCCAAGTTCTGGTGCAAGAGCTCAATCTTTTCTGAATACTCGTGCTTCCATCGCCCTTCCCAGTATGCGGCTAGTCTCCTTTGGACCTCTATTTCGTCTCGAAGAACTGCGATTTCCTTATACATCTCGACCCAATGTGCCATCTCACGGAGTTGCTGGACCTTCGATAGTAGCCTGCTGGCCAAAACAATGGGTCATAATAAATTCCTAAATACCAATGACACTCTCGGTCCCTGGTTTTGTTCAGTGGTTGTTTCCCCTTTTTCTTGACTCTTGGCCCCGCTTGGCTCCACGGCCACGACCATGTCCGCGACTACGTCTTCCCTCTATGTTTTTTTTTCTTCCAAAAGGTACTTTAATAAATGAAATACACAAATAAACTTATACGCACATAACACGCCATATTAAGGAGACAGATAATCAATTACACAAATACATATCAAATTGGACAGATAACCATGTACACACACACATACTAACATCATGTAGTAACTATATACGGGCGAGTCAAAAGAAAAGGTGAAATCGTCCCAGTCTCAAATAAATAACCCCGTCCGATCTATCACGTTACTTTCTATCCAAACTAGACGTCCATTGACCTCTTGTGCTCATTCTAGTCAGACAAAGCCTGTTCATGTTTCCAAAATGAAATTTCAAGTACTTAACGCTGCCTCAACTTTAGAGTACTCGGGCACGAGAATCCGAAATAAGATAATTCACATCTCGAGCTGGCCAGTCCCAAGAGTAAACTATCTACAATCGAAATTCCTACCCGACGTACCTATTTATGATCCTCAAATACCACGGAAAAGATTAAAGGCCCATAACATTTGCAATTCACAGCTTATGCTCGAATGAGCACTTAGTCCTTCATATTTATTCACCACTTAGTCCAGGCTCACTCCGCGCAGAGACCACGCGAAGCAGCTATATATTTTATCCCTCGATTACTTAACTTTCATATCAAATCAAATCCCACAGTCCGGCATCCTAAACTTCAAGCCTAGGATACACTACAGAGATCTGAAGCCTAAGCTCTGATACCAACTGTGACGACCCCACTTCTCCCAAGGGCGAATCCAAGGGTATCGGCGGGCCGCCTGCCTAGCTCGCGCCAGGACTCAAACCTTAAAGCGATAAAAACCAGAAAATCCAAAAGAGTACCTTACATACTATATACAAATTGTAGACACCAAATTTTGATTTTTTAACTTTGTTTGTTTAATTTAATCTTAGCCTTATTTGTTTAATTTAATCTTAGCCTTATTTGTTTCAATTTTAGGGTTTTTATTTTTATTTTATTTTATTCTAGTTTATTTTATTTATTTTATTTTTTTTGGTCTTCATATTAAATTTCAAAAAAAGAAAAAGAAAAGAAAAATTGACAAGTGGAAATTTGCATGTGGGACAAGTGTCCCTTCTTGTTTTTTAACAACACATCACTTAGGTGGTAAGGGAGAGACACTTGGGAGGTTTTAAGATTTTTTGGAAAAAGGAAAAAGAAAAAGGGGGCCGGCTGAGGAAACAAAATGTGAGAAAGAGCTACGGAGGCGGAGGGGCTAAAAAGAAGGAAAAAACAAAAGGAAACGTTTTGGGGGAAAAAACAGAGCAAGGAGGAGCAAGAGGAAAACATCTGCGGGAAATTGAAAAATCTGGAGGGGGGGCGGCGCAATAAGGAGGAGGAAGGAAAAGCTATCGGGCAAGAAAAAGAAAAAGGCCGAGGGAGGTTTGGGTCCAAAAAACGAAAAAGAAAAAGGAGGATGAGGAAATCAGAGTCAGTCGGCTAAGGAAGAGCGAAAAGAAAAACAGAGAGGGAAGGCAATAGCGGCAGCGAACGGAGCAAAAATGAGAGAGATAGAAAGGGCAACCGAAGGAAAAATCAGAGGGGGAGTCTTACGGGTCTTACGGCTGAGAAAGGTAGAGCAAATGGAAAAGGGGGTCTTCGGCAAAAGGAGAGGGGGTGAAAGGGAGTTATGCTTCGACTGAAAACAGCAGCCGAAGGAGAGGACATGGAGAGTGACAACGGAGGAAGGAAAAATGGAGAGATCTAGAAGGCTGCAAAACAGAGGAAAAAGCTTCAGGCGGCTGGGAAGCGAAAGAGAAACAGAGGCTGCGAAAAACAGAGCAGCCGAAGCTGCTGTACTGGCGAGGAGCCGCCACCCCACCTCGTCGGAGTCCACCGCCATCGGCAAATCTTCGCCAAGAAAATATATGCGGTAAGAGATCCTTTTTCTTTGAAATTCATTTTCCTGTTCAAGTTCATTTCTTGAATTTCTTTGTGGATTGTCCACAATTTTGACCGAGCATGCTTTATGGATTGGTTGGGATATTCTGTTTTGTTTTCTGACAAATTTCTGGGTTAGTTATGCCTCAATTTGAGCAAAAATCTGATAGGATTTTAATGCCTATTTGTTGTTTGCTAAAATGCCTAAACCAAAATCTTGAACCAAAGTGAAGAGATTTTCAGCGTTTATATGTATACATACGGAGGAGACTCTAGCCAGTGGGTGTTTGTTAGTTGGGTCGATGAACATTTTATCATGTTGATTTTCATTCCTCCAAATGCATGGGGCGGAAATTCGTTTGTTTTTATGTTGCTCATTTGCTGTCTTCTATAGTCGCCCGATAGTTTGGATTCTCGCCCTCACTTCCCTCTCCCTATGAGCAAATTACCATTGAGTTTTATAAAGCTAAAACTTGGTCAAAAGTAGGAGGAAGCTTCCGTGCTTGTTGCAGCAATTTGCCAGAATTTACATGATCTGTTTTCCTGAATTTTCTTATTTAAACAAGGTTAAAAGAATGAAAAGAATTTTGGTGCTTGTTTTTTCACTTTGGTTCAAGTTCAGATGGTTCAGTCATGAGTTGCGTTTGAACAAAAGATTTGGCATTCAGAAACCCAAGAACCGCGGATTGCATTCGAAGGTTGCATGAAATTCTTCATAAAATTACAGTTTAACCCCCAGGTTTCCCCTTGATTCACTATGGCCCAAACAATTGACAAATCAATCAAATTGGCCCCTTTAACTTCTTTAATTGTTTCAATTGGGTCCTTATTTTGTTGTGATTGAACCTCTCAAGTTTCCCCCTTATTCTGACATAGCCCAAAGAATTGAAAAGTTGAATTCATTTCACTCTTTTAGATTGTAATCATCTTTTAATGTTTAAATAGTCCTTTGGATACATTAATTCTTGATGTTAGATTATAATTGTGGGTTAATAATTTTGTGGATTTGTTTATCTTGTTGAGTTTAGTGAAATAAGTGTTTTTGGATTAAGGGGTTATTTTGTTTGGGCTCAAGGAAGTGGATTTGGTTTATTTTGTTGGGTTTCTGACTTGGGTTTAGGAAGATAGAGCCCAACACATTTGGTTGGGTTTTAGAATTAGGTTTGTGATTAATTTAATTGGATCGTTCTTGGGATCAGAATATTCGACTAGCCAATTTGTTTTGCTTGGATTTCTGTTGGGTTAGGGAGGCTTTGGCCCAAATAAATAAATAAGATGGCCCATTTCCATTTGTTTTGGACTTCCGTGGGCTGGTAAGGGTTTTTGGCCTAAGAAATGAATAGAATAGCCCAGTAGCTTGATCCATTAAGAAATCAGAGAATGAATTTGCAAATCAGTCCTCGGACTTTTCTTTAACTATATTGTGGCCCTAGAAACTTTCAACTTCTTTCAATTGGGTCCCAGGTTTAATTGCACATAGGTCCCTAATCTTCCTTTTTCTTTAATTGTGACCCCAAAACTTTGTTAATGTTTGCAATCTAATCTTTTGTTCTTTTGACTTTTTGAATGTGGGTTGTCTATATGATTTAATTGATTCAAATTCATGTTTATTTTTATCCTTTGTGATTATTTGTCAAATAAATTGGTGCCTTGACCCTTTTTATTGTTTTGAAGCTAATATCTCACTTACTCGATTTCCATTGCAAGGGAGGTAACTTCTATATTCTTGAGTTATTTTTCCTACGTGCTCCTACGTGTTATGTGAATATACATGTCTACTTTGCTTTCCTAGCCTTTCTTTAATTCCTTTTACTTATGTCATTTACTTTTTGTTTTCATTAAGTTATTCTTTTAATGGGGAATGTGTACACCTCTTGGCTTGTAATAGATAGGGCTTTGGCGAGCAATTTGGTCCATTCTCCCTCTTCCCCCTTTTGTTTTAGTTAGTGAATGTAATAGGTTCATTAGCTTGGTTGCATGCCTATGTGTTACGTGTTACTTGCTTTATTAGGTTCTTGCATCTAGTCGAGCATGCTAAGTGTTACGTGCTACGTGTTCATGAATGTTTGGCATGTCTACTTGCTTTCCATAGCTATGAATGAATGTGATGGATAAATGCACGTCACACACTAGTCCAACGCTAGTTGTGAGCCCCTTTTCCGTCACCGCACTAGTCCAACGCTAGTTGTGGTCCCTTGTTACGTTCCACTAGTCCAACGCTAGTAGGAACTCATAGAAAGGGCTAGTCCAACGCTAGACCCAATAGATCCATTTCCTTTTCATTCGTGCATAGTTTGCATGTTCACTACATATCATGCAATTTTCCTTAGTTTTATCATTTGGCATGCTCCTCTAAACCTTTCCCCTTCACTTTAGGTCTTGCATTTCATGCTAGTTAGGGTACATTTGCTTGAAGTGTCCCCTTTTGATAAGGGAAACGAGCGAGTGTGGCTACTCGATAGCCTTATCACGCTAGTTTTGCTTTCTAATCAAAGGGAAAATCGAAGTCGAAAAAGTTAGGAGTCATTCCCACACCCGACCTGATGCATTCCTTTAGGTTCATTCATTCTCATTTATCACTTACTCATTTTTTTCAATTCACATTTCCTCATCACTTTTCCTTTCCTTATTGTTCATTTTGATTTCTACTTCACAAAATTGCACTTAATTACACCTATATGCACTTATCACTATATTTTATACACTTGCACACAAACACTTGGATTTTTCATACAATTTCACACGTGCACCTTTTTATACACTTGCACACTTGCACTTTAGCCATCATTTGCATTAATCGACCTCTATAAGGTTTTCCTTTATTGGCCGCCACAATTCATGTGGTTGGGACCAAAAACCTTACAAGAGACATTTTAGAATTTAGGTTTGCATTTTTTTCTTTCTTTTTGCATTCATGTAGTGCATCCAAATGTAATAAAATTCTTTGGTTAAAATAAGAAAAACTTTGATTAAATCACGCAACTAGCCTTGGCTAGGTCAAAAGGGTGCCTTGGATTGTATCCTTGCCTTCCCCTTTGTCAAATGTGACTCCCGAACCTTTTTTTTGGTTTACGTGGACTAGGAGTCGTTTAAAAGGGGTTTCTTACTAATTTTTTCTCATTTTTCTTAAAAAAATTCATTTTTTAGGTGACTTGGTACACCTTAACTCATTACCAAGTGGCGACTCCCATTTTTTCAAGAACCCTTTTTAAACTATAAATTTTGGGTCAAATCGTCGCATTCTCAAACCCCCATTTAGACCCATTTTTCTTTTAAATCACAATTCATTTTCCAATCACAAATTGAATCAAAAAATACATTTTTAAACCATTTATTTATTTTATCAAAAAATGGGGCGCGACAGTTGGCGACTCCACTGGGGACATTCGAGAGTCCGAGCAAATTTGATTTAATCAACCTTTTTCTTCTTTTAACCTTTTCATATATCACATTTGGGTGTTTTAGGGTTGCATCTTTTTCCTTTTTTAGGATTTTGCATCACTCGCGTCTCAAATTACTCCCTCGCTCACGAATGTATGATTGGTTGATTGGATGTTTACTTACTTATCTCGCGCTTGCATTGCATTTGGGGGGGTGTGTGTCACCTTTAGAGCCTCGCGTGGTTCTCAACCCCTTCCCTCAAAAATAGGGAACACTTCATACGTGCACGTTTACTTATTGTTATCCCATTTTATTTTATTTTTCGTGGGCGCTATCCCACACCACCTTGTAGGATTAGGATTGATTGCCTTGGGTAGGCGGATGATGTGCACTGCGCCCATAGCGCTACCTAAGGGATCACTCGAGCCACCGATCGAAGGCCTTGGGAGTGATGACCCTTTGCCTTTAGGTCTGAAGGCTTGGGAGCCGAAGCCTTATCGAGTCTAGTTGCATTAGTGAGCCCCAGCCTCATGCATCCATGTTAGACTCGCCTAGGGTAGAGTCGACCTTACCCTATTAAGCACATTAGGCACGAGGGAAAGGGTTCCACCCTTTTTACTTGTTTGTATTTGTATTTCTTTTCTTATTTGCTCCTAATGTGTTATGTGTACTATCAATTGTGCTAACCATTTCATTGTTTTCTTGTCTTGCATTCATATGCCTTAGCAATAAGAGGCCTCTTCGGCACTCTTTTAGTGACTTACCCATTAGATAACTCACATGTTTAAATTTCAGTCATTACACTTATTTTTCAATAAATGCATTTCATTTTTAGACCTTTTCCCCTCGATGCATTATTTATGTCCTTTAGGCCATATTTGTCACATATTTACATCGCTTTAATAAATGGCATCATGCATAAACCATAGAAAGGGAATGCCACATAGGGAATCCCGTGTTTAGGAATAAACCACCTTGCGTCTCGGATACGTAATCCAACGAGACCTGCACGTTTACAATTTGTACCATCCAAAGGGGTAGTGCACAAGGTAAGGTGGGATCCGATCATTTTCATAGAGTGATTTTTGGAATATGAGCATCTAATAATCACTTTTTGGCCATTTTATCAAAAATTGGTAAAATTCCCTGGCATAAAGGACATTAATTTGAAGAAAATTCACAAATGATTCCTCCTATTGAGACGATAAATAAATTGAGGCCAAAATTTGATTTTTAGAAGGTCATAGACTAATGCACTTCAATAATTTTGAAATAACCAATGGCCGGACAATTCAACCAATCCATTTTGCCGATTCATTCGATAAATCGTTAATTCATTTGACCAATTTACCCTTTTTTAGGGTCATTCGGTCAATTTTTGAATAAATCAATTTCATTTGACCAATTTACCCTTTTTAAGGTCGTTTGGTCAATTTTTTGAATAAATCAATTTCATTCATTTCGTTTGACCAATTTACCCTTCTAGGGTCATTGGGTCGATTTTGGAATGAATCAAATTCATTAATTCATTTGACCAATTTACCCTTTTTAGGGTCATCTGGTCGATTTGTGAATAAATCTTCATTTCATTTCATTTGGCCAATTCACCCATTTTTAGGGCAATCTAGTCGATTTTCTGAATAAATCACCAATTTTTCCATTCTTAGGGCGATCTTATCGATTTCGAGTAAATCATTAATTTCGTCCGATTCGTTTGACCAGTTTACCCTTTTTTGGGCGATCCGGTCAATTTTGAATAAATTCTCGATTTCATTTGACCAAATCCCTTTTTTAGAATGATTCGGTCAATTTTGAGTAAGCTTTTAAATTTCACTCAATTCATTTGACCCGATTCCCTTTTTAGGGTAATGCGGTCGATTTTAAATAAAATTGTCAATTTCGTTCAACCCATTTGACCAAGTAGGGTTTCAATGACGAATTTCAATTGGGAAATTTAGTCGATTTTTGAGAAAACCATCCATTGCATCCAGCCATTTGATCAGTTGGGATCTTGACCCGTGCTTCACTGAAAAATTTGGTCAACGAATTCCAATCTCTTCGATAGGAAGTTCGTCAAGGTCAAACCCGTGCGTTTTTGCAAATTCTTGCATCGATCAAAAGTGATCAATCCCTTCGGACGATGTCCTCATTTTGACAAACGTCTCTTCTCATTCCAATTGACCAAATTTTTCAAAATTATTTTTCACTCCATAAGCTGATTGGATCCATCAGGTATTGTATAGTGCCTACCCTAGAGGATTGCATTTTCATGTTAGGCCTACCCTTGGCACAAAAAGGGTTCCCCCATAAGACATGCATACCGGTTTTGCAGTTTTGCCTACTAACTCTGGGTATTTTTCTTTTGTTTTTCCCCTCCCCTGCATTCATAAAAATGTTTCAATAAGACGAAAATATTCTTCTATATCTGATGATAATTTTAATCCAATAAAGTTTGAAGATTACAAGTGTTATTTGATTCTTGGGCAGATCCTACAATGAAAACATAAAAGATCTATCTGGAAGCTCTACGCTAAAGCATCTGAGAGATTTTGTAATTATTTCTAAAGGAAAATTTTGTATATTTGATTTGTTAATACATTTTGTTCCAAAGAGAAAAGGAGACAAAAAGTGTATATGTGGAGCTCTTTACAAGTTTCTCTCTTTTCATTTGTATCATAATTGAGAGAATTTTTGTTTCAAACTTTTTCAACAATAAAATTTTTGGACAATTATTGTTTTGTGTATATTTATGTACATTTCATTCTTTATTCTTACTCATTGGAGATTTCATGATGAATTTTGAAAAATAAAACCAAATTGAGATTTTTTTCAACCTCAAGCCTGAAAATTCACAAGTGTATGCTTCCTAAATCCTTACATTTGATCGGTGATCCAAGCAATACAATAAGAGTGCTCAGAGAACAAAAGGGTGAATGGCCACTCAAAAAGCCCGATGAGATACCTTTTCTCCTTCACTTAACCCCAGAATAAAACCAGTCACATTGATTGATAAATTGCAAATTGGGGCCATCTTTGCTTGAAAATATCCATTGTGTAACCGATTCAATTCACATCTAAGTGAAAGCAAAAATGTGTATTATTCTTGTTTGTTTAGAAAATTTGGAATGATACTTTGAGCATTCTTTTCTCTACCTATACACATTTTATCATTTGCTCTCCCATTTGAGCCTTTGAAAGAATAATTTCGTTTCAAATAAAAACCCTAATGATCACTACCCTATATTGGAAAATTTTCAAATATCAAAAAGGGGAGTGGATTTTCAATGAGCATTGTGTTACGTTGATTGTCATGAAGTGTAAGAATGATGCTTTGGCCATCATTTCTTCAATCTAAACACCATTCATCCCTTGTGTCCCCGTTTGAGCCAAAATTTGGCGGTTCTTTTCGAGTGCACATATGATCGCACCCCACATTGGGGAAGGAGATTGGGGAATTTTGAAAAAGAAAAAGGGAAAAGCAAAAATGCTAGAATAAGGAGGGAACCGCAAATTGGGGAAATTTGATTCCATTTGGGTTCCAATTTTGAAAAAAAAAGAAGAAAAAGAAGAAAAGGAAGAGTTTTGTCCGCACGGACCGCCTATGTTTCACAAATATGAATGATCAAGGGTCTCCCTCAGTCAGTTAATTCGGATACATGCCAGAAATTTCGCATTAATGAAAGTTTCCTTTCAGAGTTATTGTAAGGAACAGAATAAAAGTCAGGCCATCTTCTTTCCCAATCAAACATTCTATCCCTCGTTATCCCTTTTGAGCTTTCAGAATAAAATATTTCATTTGGCAACCCCTGAGAATCGCAAATCCCACACTGGGGTAAGTTTGAGTTGAAAAGGAAAACTTCAAGAAGTGAAAAAAGTGAAAAAAGTGAAAAGCCACAAAATCAAAAGCAAGAGGAAAAAGAGAACCTCAGTTCAAAAATAAACTGGGGCAAATTTCGTGAAAATTTCAAAAATGGCAAAAGGCCGAAAAATCAAAAGAAGAAAGAAAATGAAAGAGAAAAAGCCTCAATTGAGCATAAACTGGGGCAAATTCTGATTTAACCCTAAAATAGGGTTGGCGCAACAATGCGATCTCAGATTCTTCAAACCATATTTAAAATCTGCCTTCAAGCCTTAACTTTTCTAAAACACCACACCTGACCCCATTACAAAAACCGAAAGTCCTGACTTCTGTTCTTTGCAATGACCCTGTCAAGAAAATTTCTGATGCTGGAAAATTTTAGCTGTATTTCTGAATTGCTTGAGTATGAGGTTGACGCTACTCACCATGTGAAAACCCCATCAGCTCGAGGGGAAAGAAAAGAAGTGAAAGAAAAGCAAGAAAGGAAAATGCAGAAAAATTCGACATTGAGGTCCCTGGGGAATGATGAGAAAATCCAAACAAAGTCTGAAATCTTTTGAGTTTAAAATATGGGCAATTTTGGAAAAAGGCGATCTATGGTGCAATATCCTTGAAAGTCTTAAACTATCATTTTCAAGCCACATTACAAGCTAATAAAGTCCATCGTTGACTTATTCTTTCATGACAATCCAAAGTGAGGATCATACTCATAAGAAATTCATCAAATCATTTGTGATCATAAGGGTATAACCCGTTTCCGCATGTTTAGCTATCACTTCTGTCCATACGTTACAAGCCTAGAAAGCTTGTATGTTGACTAAGTTTTCTTGAAAAATAAGGGTGACAAACTCTTTGCTTTCACTAAGATGTGATGTTGAATGCATTACAATTTTGGGCACAAAAGCCAAACAAATTCTGACCTCCCATTTCCTTAGCCATTTCAAAAAATAATAAAGTCACTTGATTGGTCCTGAAAGATGAGCCAACCAGAAGTGGTGACCCGTTACCCTAAACACCAATGCTAGAAGTGAGGAAGAAATTTTCTTGAATTTGGTGTTACTTCGAGGAATTCATCATGAAATTTCTGCATTCAACGTTCAAATGATTACTTTCTAAATTTTGGAAGGTGCGATTTCTTTTTGTTCAAATAAATGGGGAATCATCTGAACAAATTTTTTGCAATCAAATGGGCCCACACAGGGGCAAATTTTCATTTGAGAGATTTTTGCAATTAAATGTGCCCACACTGGGGCAAGTTTTCATTGGAGGGATTTTGTAAAATAAGCCCACACTGGGGCAAAATTTTCCGCAATACATTTGAGATTTTCGCCCAAGAGTCAAGCAAGACATTTTTCGGACCAATCACGCTGTTCTTTCCAAATAAGAAATTTGAATGCATGTCATACTTTGAGGAACCCCTTGTACAGGTAATCATGGTTCAAAAGGACGAAAAACATCCAGTGAGGCGGAAGGCCGATACTGCAAAGAGAAGCAAGAAGAAGGAGGAAATGGACTTGACACTGAAAAGAAAAAATAAAAAATCAAAAATGCAAAAATCAAAATCAAAATCAATCAATCAGAAAAATCAGGAAAAATCAAATTCAATTTCTTGTTTCTTGAAAAATCAAATTTGATTTCTTGTGGGCAAAGCTTCAATGCACGCCGCGCATCATTCTGTTCCCCCATTCGCCAACATTCCAAAAATCTCGTTGAGCCTGGATCTTGTGCCGCCAACATTTCCAAAATCAAGTTGGGCCTGGACTTGGTGCCGCCAACATTCCAAAAATCTCGTTGGGCCTGGATCTTGTGCCGCCAACATTTCCAAAATCAAGTTGGGCCTGGACTTGGTGCCGCCAACATTCCAAAAATCTCGTTGGGCCTGGATCTTGTGCCGCCAACATCTCCAAAATCAAGTTGGGTCTGGGCCTGGTGCCGCCAACATTCTAAGGATCACGTTGGGTCTGGATTTCGTGCCGCCAATTTTTCATTCGGCAGGCTCGGGTTTTATCCCGCTGACCGTGCTTTATATCACGTTGGGACCGGGTTTCATCCCGCCAACCTCGGCAGGACCGGATTTTATCCCGCTGACCGCTTACTTCGGCAGGACCGGGTTCTATCCCGCTGACCGTTTTTTATCTACATTGGGACCGGGTTTTATCCCGCCAATCTCGGCAGGACCGGGTATAATCCCGCTGACCGCTTTTATCAATTGGGACCGGGTTTTATCCCGCCAATCTCATTAGGACCGGGTTTTATCCCGCTGACCGTGCTTTATATCACGTTGGGACCGGGTTTCATCCCGCCAACCTCGGCAGGACCGGGTTTTATCCCGCTGACCGCTTACTTCGTTGGGACCGGGTTTCATCCCGCCAATCTTGTCAGTACCGGGTTTTATCCCGCTGACCGTGCTTTATACCACTGACCGATTCCCACTGACCAATTCATCATACTGGGGCAAATTATCTTTGGAAAGTTTCTCAAAAAAAAAAGAAAAAAAAGAAAAAAAAGAAGAAGTCAAAAAGTCAAAAAAAAAATCAAAAAATCAAAAAGTCAAAAAAATCAAAAATCAAATCAAGTTCATCACGGCAGGTTCGTGTTTGATCCCACTTCCGATTGTCAAAGCATGTTATTTTCATTGCTATTGGAGCTGGATTTGTCCCGCCAGTAAGCATTTAAATTTCTGTTCGGGTCTATCCCGTGGGTCTATCCCATTTAAATTTCTGTCCGGGTCTATCCCGTTTGCATTTTCTGTTCGGGTCTATCCCATTTTACAGTTTCTGTTTGGGTCTATCCCATTTTACATTTTCTGTTCGGGTCTATCCCGTGGGTCTATCCCATTTTTACATTTTCTGTTCGGGTCTATCCCATTTTACATTTTCTGTTCGGGTCATTCCCGTTTTTTATTTTATGTTTGGGTCAGCCCCATTTTAGAATTCTTGTTCGTTGGAATCATTTTTTGCAGCCAAATAATGCAGGTAAGTATTTGGTGTCAACTTCTTTGTCTCAAGTTTTTTCAAAACTCAGACAAAGAGGGGCAAACTGTAGACACCAAATTTTGATTTTTAACTTTGTTTGTTTAATTTAATCTTAGCCTTATTTGTTTCAATTTTAGGGTTTTTATTTTTATTTTATTTTATTCTAGTTTATTTTATTTATTTTATTTTATTTTATTTTTTTTGGTCTTCATATTAAATTTCAAAAAAAAGAAAAAGAAAAGAAAAATTGACAAGTGGAAATTTGCATGTGGGACAAGTGTCCCTTCTTGTTTTTTAACAACACATCACTTAGGTGGTAAGGGAGAGACACTTGGGAGGTTTTAAGATTTTTTGGAAAAAGGAAAAAGAAAAAGGGGGCCGGCTGAGGAAACAAAATGTGAGAAAGAGCTACGGAGGCGGAGGGGCTAAAAAGAAGGAAAAAACAAAAGGAAACGTTTTGGGGGAAAAAACAGAGCAAGGAGGAGCAAGAGGAAAACATCTGCGGGAAATTGAAAAATCTGGAGGGGGGGCGGCGCAATAAGGAGGAGGAAGGAAAAGCTATCGGGCAAGAAAAAGAAAAAGGCCGAGGGAGGTTTGGGTCCAAAAAACGAAAAAGAAAAAGGAGGATGAGGAAATCAGAGTCAGTCGGCTAAGGAAGAGCGAAAAGAAAAACAGAGAGGGAAGGCAATAGCGGCAGCGAACGGAGCAAAAATGAGAGAGATAGAAAGGGCAACCGAAGGAAAAATCAGAGGGGGAGTCTTGCGGGTCTTACGGCTGAGAAAGGTAGAGCAAATGGAAAAGGGGGTCTTCGGCAAAAGGAGAGGGGGTGAAAGGGAGTTATGCTTCGACTGAAAACAGCAGCCGAAGGAGAGGACATGGAGAGTGACAACGGAGGAAGGAAAAATGGAGAGATCTAGAAGGCTGCAAAACAGAGGAAAAAGCTTCAGGCGGCTGGGAAGCGAAAGAGAAACAGAGGCTGCGAAAAACAGAGCAGCCGAAGCTGCTGTACTGGCGAGGAGCCGCCACCCCACCTCGTCGGAGTCCACCGCCATCGGCAAATCTTCGCCAAGAAAATATATGCGGTAAGAGATCCTTTTTCTTTGAAATTCATTTTCCTGTTTAAGTTCATTTCTTGAATTTCTTTGTGGATTGTCCACAATTTTGACCGAGCATGCTTTATGGATTGGTTGGGATATTCTGTTTTGTTTTCTGACAAATTTCTGGGTTAGTTATGCCTCAATTTGAGCAAAAATCTGATAGGATTTTAATGCCTATTTGTTGTTTGCTAAAATGCCTAAACCAAAATCTTGAACCAAAGTGAAGAGATTTTCAGCGTTTATATGTATACATACGGAGGAGACTCTAGCCAGTGGGTGTTTGTTAGTTGGGTCGATGAACATTTTATCATGTTGATTTTCATTCCTCCAAATGCATGGGGCGGAAATTCGTTTGTTTTTATGTTGCTCATTTGCTGTCTTCTATAGTCGCCCGATAGTTTGGATTCTCGCCCTCACTTCCCTCTCCCTATGAGCAAATTACCATTGAGTTTTATAAAGCTAAAACGTGGTCAAAAGTAGGAGGAAGCTTCCGTGCTTGTTGCAGCAATTTGCCAGAATTTACATGATCTGTTTTCCTGAATTTTCTTATTTAAACAAGGTTAAAAGAATGAAAAGAATTTTGGTGCTTGTTTTTTCACTTTGGTTCAAGTTCAGATGGTTCAGTCATGAGTTGCGTTTGAACAAAAGATTTGGCATTCAGAAACCCAAGAACCGCGGATTGCATTCGAAGGTTGCATGAAATTCTTCATAAAATTACAGTTTAACCCCCAGGTTTCCCCTTGATTCACTATGGCCCAAACAATTGACAAATCAATCAAATTGGCCCCTTTAACTTCTTTAATTGTTTCAATTGGGTCCTTATTTTGTTGTGATTGAACCTCTCAAGTTTCCCCCTTATTCTGACATAGCCCAAAGAATTGAAAAGTTGAATTCATTTCACTCTTTTAGATTGTAATCATCTTTTAATGTTTAAATAGTCCTTTGGATACATTAATTCTTGATGTTAGATTATAATTGTGGGTTAATAATTTTGTGGATTTGTTTATCTTGTTGAGTTTAGTGAAATAAGTGTTTTTGGATTAAGGGGTTATTTTGTTTGGGCTCAAGGAAGTGGATTTGGTTTATTTTGTTGGGTTTCTGACTTGGGTTTAGGAAGATAGAGCCCAACACATTTGGTTGGGTTTTAGAATTGGGTTTGTGATTAATTTAATTGGATCGTTCTTGGGATCAGAATATTCGACTAGCCCATTTGTTTTGCTTGGATTTCTGTTGGGCTAGGGAGGCTTTGGCCCAAATAAATAAATAAGATGGCCCATTTCCATTTGTTTTGGACTTCCGTGGGCTGGTAAGGGTTTTTGGCCCAAGAAATGAATAGAATAGCCCAGTAGCTTGATCCATTAAGAAATCAGAGAATGAATTTGCAAATCAGTCCTCGGACTTTTCTTTAACTATATTGTGGCCCTAGAAACTTTCAACTTCTTTCAATTGGGTCCCAGGTTTAATTGCACATAGGTCCCTAATCTTCCTTTTTCTTTAATTGTGACCCCAAAACTTTGTTAATGTTTGCAATCTAATCTTTTGTTCTTTTGACTTTTTGAATGTGGGTTGTCTATATGATTTAATTGATTCAAATTCATGTTTATTTTTATCCTTTGTGATTATTTGTCAAATAAATTGGTGCCTTGACCCTTTTTATTGTTTTGAAGCTAATATCTCACTTACTCGATTTCCATTGCAAGGGAGGTAACTTCTATATTCTTGAGTTATTTTTCCTACGTACTCCTACGTGTTATGTGAATATACATGTCTACTTTGCTTTCCTAGCCTTTCTTTAATTCCTTTTACTTATGTCATTTACTTTTTGTTTTCATTAAGTTATTCTTTTAATGGGGAATGTGTACACCTCTTGGCTTGTAATAGATAGGGCTTTGGCGAGCAATTTGGTCCATTCTCCCTCTTCCCCCTTTTGTTTTAGTTAGTGAATGTAATAGGTTCATTAGCTTGGTTGCATGCCTATGTGTTACGTGTTACTTGCTTTATTAGGTTCTTGCATCTAGTCGAGCATGCTAAGTGTTACGTGCTACGTGTTCATGAATGTTTGGCATGTCTACTTGCTTTCCATAGCTATGAATGAATGTGATGGATAAATGCACGTCACACACTAGTCCAACGCTAGTTGTGAGCCCCTTTTCCGTCACCGCACTAGTCCAACGCTAGTTGTGGTCCCTTGTTACGTTCCACTAGTCCAACGCTAGTAGGAACTCATAGAAAGGGCTAGTCCAACGCTAGACCCAATAGATCCATTTCCTTTTCATTCGTGCATAGTTTGCATGTTCACTACATATCATGCAATTTTCCTTAGTTTTATCATTTGGCATGCTCCTCTAAACCTTTCCCCTTCACTTTAGGTCTTGCATTTCATGCTAGTTAGGGTACATTTGCTTGAAGTGTCCCCTTTTGATAAGGGAAACGAGCGAGTGTGGCTACTCGATAGCCTTATCACGCTAGTTTTGCTTTCTAATCAAAGGGAAAATCGAAGTCGAAAAAGTTAGGAGTCATTCCCACACCCGACCTGATGCATTCCTTTAGGTTCATTCATTCTCATTTATCACTTACTCATTTTTTTCAATTCACATTTCCTCATCACTTTTCCTTTCCTTATTGTTCATTTTGATTTCTACTTCACAAAATTGCACTTAATTACACCTATATGCACTTATCACTATATTTTATACACTTGCACACAAACACTTGGATTTTTCATACAATTTCACACGTGCACCTTTTTATACACTTGCACACTTGCACTTTAGCCATCATTTGCATTAATCGACCTCTATAAGGTTTTCCTTTATTGGCCGCCACAATTCATGTGGTTGGGACCAAAAACCTTACAAGAGACATTTTAGAATTTAGGTTTGCATTTTTTTCTTTCTTTTTGCATTCATGTAGTGCATCCAAATGTAATAAAATTCTTTGGTTAAAATAAGAAAAACTTTGATTAAATCACGCAACTAGCCTTGGCTAGGTCAAAAGGGTGCCTTGGATTGTATCCTTGCCTTCCCCTTTGTCAAATGTGACTCCCGAACCTTTTTTTTGGTTTACGTGGACTAGGAGTCGTTTAAAAGGGGTTTCTTACTAATTTTTTCTCATTTTTCTTAAAAAAATTCATTTTTTAGGTGACTTGGTACACCTTAACTCATTACCAAGTGGCGACTCCCATTTTTTCAAGAACCCTTTTTAAACTATAAATTTTGGGTCAAATCGTCGCATTCTCAAACCCCCATTTAGACCCATTTTTCTTTTAAATCACAATTCATTTTCCAATCACAAATTGAATCAAAAAATACATTTTTAAACCATTTATTTATTTTATCAAAAAATGGGGCGCGACACAAATCCCAAAAAGGTTATAATTACATTCTCCAAAAGTACCTGCTCAAACTATTACACCCTTATATTTACAACCAAAACTAAAAGGTAGACCCTAAGGAGGGTCCTTATACAAACCACCACAATAAAAACAAACATCCTAATTGTCCAACTATGACAAACCAATACTAGTGTAAGTGCCCATAAGTCCCCGCGTCGGCCCCTGCTAAGGAAAACAAAAGGAACGGGGTAAGCTATATGCTTAGTAAGTAAACAGGGGCAAAAGCGTAAATGTCACGTAACCACAGTTACTCAATAAGAGTAAAGCAAAAGCAGAAAAGTAACATCACATAATAAGGATACAGGTGGCTCCAAAGCCAAGTCGTTGCCATGCGTGACCTCCTGTCGACACTCCGTTGACCATACATAAGGTCCGTAGAACTCCACTTGTACACCCACCGAACACCTTATCACCCTCACTGGCCAGTCACCTCACAAACTTGCCCAGGCGAACGAAATCACAAACTTGAGCTTGAGTCACAAGCTCGGGTCACAAAATTGGTTCACATACTCAGCGAACCGGGTTCACAAACTTGGTGACCTCAAACCAAGTTGGACTGACTTCGACCAAGCCCTAACCGGCTCGAATAGTCCATGTGAGGACTCGCAAATTTCTTGTATTTTTCTCAAAAATACCCTTTTATTTGAAAATTATTATTTGTCAAAGCCCACTACCCAATTATTTCACAATAAGTGTAAGTAAACCTAGAAAATAGGGTTTTACGCTTCGGTTTCAAGTTTCGAGCAAAATTAGGGTTTTCGCGATTTTTCCCCGGATGAATTTTCGGTACAGAGTATGGATTAAATTTGAGGATTAAAAGTGACTTTTAAGTGAGAAATAATATGTGATTGGTAGCAATGATATAAGGTTAGTGAATGGGAAGTAAAAACCCTAGTACGTGAGTTTTTAAGAAAAACGGCGCGAACCGGCGGGTCCCGCGCACTACCGATTGAACGCACCACTTTCTTACCCTACAAGCTCATTGATAATTGAGCAAAATATCCTCTCACTACCAGCTAAGTCTGACCGAAAATTGTGGCTCAAAGGCAAGGAAAGAAAGAGAAAAATTTTGTGGTCAAGATTAGTCCAAGTGTTTGCCCAATTTGTCCTAATCCTCTTGCTTTATTATAAGGCAACTAAGCTCCATTTCTCTTCATATTTCTGCCAAGGAGCTGAGAGAGAGAGGGGGGAAGAACAAGAGAGAAATTTCTTCATTTCATCTTCAAATCCAACAACTTAGTGAGAAAATAAACAAAGTAAACCGATCAAACTTGTTCTTGAGTGACTAGGTGGTGATTTGTGGTAAGTTTTTGGAAGAAGGAAGCTTGGGCTACTCTTTGTGACCTCTATTCAAGGTAAGAGAGCTTATCTCTCTAAGTTTTGCTTTCAATTTTGTTAAATTAAGTTTAGTAGTTTGATTATAGTGGTGGAATCATGGATGATTAGCATGTTTTAGAGGTTTTTCCCCAATTTATTTGATGAACTAGGGCTTGTGGAAATTCTGCCCAAATTTATTGTATGATGCTTATATGTTGAATTAAGATTATAAGAGAGGTTTTGGTAGTGTTTGAAGCGAGAAATTAAGGAAAGTTCCACTAGAAACAAAAAATTCCAGATTTCTGGAAATTCTTGCTTCCTTTTTGTCCGAATTTGTATCTGTGTGTTAGAGGCCGAATTGGCCTTAAGTCAAAGAAGAAAAGTTGTATATAATGGCATTTTATAGGTACCTACAAATTTTCAGCTCAATTGGAGTAACGTAGGATGTGAAAAGTCCAAAATACCGTTACTGTTTTAAGTATTTCCTAAGCAGTCCGTGTGATCAGTTAAGTCCATTTTATGACGTTTTTTGACTAGGATCCATTCTGATTTAGCTTTTTGCCAAAACAGGAAAGTTTTAGTATTCTGAATTAGCTTTCAAATGCCTCTAAGAACACCTGATTTGGACTTGTGTACTCTGAGATATGTCCATTACAGTGTTCTGCATTTAAACAGCCGACGAATTGGTTTCTGGTTTAGTAATTTGAGAATTTGACTAAGTTACATTAGGAACTGGACTAAGTGACCTTCATGAATGTTGTAGCTCTGTGTCTTAGCTTCGAAACGGAATAGGTTTCATCTCAATCCGATAAGTGTAGCTTCGGATATGTTATTTCCGCATTCGTACGTCAAATCTGTCTTGTGCTAAGTTGAATTTCTGCACTTGTGATTGTTGTAATTCTTATTCTTATGATATTGTGAGCCTATGGAACGGCTCTTGACTTGAATTGCTTATGTGTGATGTTGGGTTGTGGTTGAGGAAAAATAATGAAGCCAAAATGGCTGGAAAATTAGGTAAACACAAAGGGCGTGCTGCCCAAATTTTCGCTCGAGGGCTAGGTTTCTATTTGAACTTGTATACTTTTGTTAGGCCAATACCATGACCGGTTTTCCATTTTAAAACATGATTTTTCATCCTGGGGTTCAAACAACCCTCTTCTTACTTGAAAGTCATCTTTACACGTTTTACTCTTAATTAGTCGGGTTTCTTTGTTTCCCTTAACTGTTTTGCTCGATAAACTATAATAATGTTCTCTTGTTCAACCTTAGGTTTCATTAGTGATTAAGGGTAATATCCGGAAGGATATTTTGCACGATATTTTGCATTTCTAGGTGAGTGTTCCTTATTTGATTCTATGGCTTGTTGTTATCATTTGCTAATTTGTTAAGTGCTTTTAATGATTTCCAAAACGAGCTTTCTAGGCGAGTGTGTACTTTATCGCACTCGACCTAAATAACTGTGCAATTTTCAAGGATTTAATGATTGAAATGTTACTTGCGCATGAATGTAAGCCTTTTGGGCTGAACTGGCCATTGCCCCTTGTTACCGGTCGTCTCGAGCCAGAAGCGGACTCGGTCGGGCGATTAGGGACTTGGGTGAACGTTTGGTATACTCGAGTATTACCCTGTAGGTTGGTGGAGACTGGCCAACGGCCAGGACGGGGGTGAATGAATGAATGAATGAACGAACGAACGAACGAGGGTTTATTGATAAACGAAAAATGCATTTTCAAATGATTGGAGGAATAAGGGGAAATGTCAGGAGAACGAATGAACGAATGAACGAATTGCTCCTTGTGAGCCGTATCCTTTTAATGAATGTTACTATTGCTTTCCATTGTAAATGTTTCTTGAATTATTGATACTCCATGTTTAATGTATTGAATTTATTGTTTGATTGTTTGATTATCTGTTTGGAACCTCACTGAGCTTTTAGCTCACCCCTTTAGTTTTGTTTTCCTTAACAGGGGACGGTGAGCAGGATGAGAGCATAGACTAGCCTAGTCTAGGTCTTTTGTTTCTTTTGTAATGGTTCTCGCCCTAGTGCTTGGCACTGGCTAGTTGTATGGTGAAGTGAGAACCTTTGTACATTTGATGGTTGTACTTCCTTTTGAGATAGCAATGTATATAAGTTCCCCTTTAAGTTTGGATTGCTGCCCTATTTATTCTTGTGATTTATTCTGGATTTGATTAAAGAACGACTGAGTCCCGGCGAGGGTTGGGCAGGCGGCCCGCCGAACCCTCTGGTACGCCTTAGGGGGAGGTGGGGTCGTTACAAGTGGTATCAGAGCTTAGGCTTCAGATCTCTGTAGTGTATCCTAGATTAAAGATTAGGATACCGGACTGTGGGATTTGATTGGACTTGAAAGTTAAGCGATTGAGGGATAAAATTTATAATTGCCTCGCGTGGTTTCTACGTGGAGTGACCCTGGACTAAGCGGTGAATAAGTATGAGGGACTAAGTGAAGCTATGAATTGCGAATGTTATAGGCCGTAAATCTTTCTAATGGTATTTGAGGACCATAGATAGGTATGTCAGGTAGGAATTCCGATTGTAGATAGTTTACTCTTGGGACTGCAGCTCGAGATGTGAATTATCTTATTTCGGATTCTTATGCCTGAGTACTCTATAGTTGAGGTGCTGCTAAATACTTGAGACTTACATTTTAGGAACATGAACAGGCTTTGTCTGACTAGAATGAGTACAAGAGATCAGGGACATCTAGTTTGGATAGTAAGTGACGTGAGAGACCGGACGGGCTGATACTGGGACGACTTCACCTTTTCCTTTTGATTTACCGGTATATTGTTACTACATGACGTTAGTATACCTGTATGTACATGGTTATCTATCCAACTTGATATGTATTTGTGTATTTGCTTATCCGTCATCTTGGTATGGCGTGTTATGTGGGTATATGTTTATTTGAATATTTGGTGCCCTCAATAGTTACTTTAGTAACCTTATCGTGTTTATTTACTAAATTACCTTTTGGGGGGAAGAGAAAAGAGAGGGAAAACATATATATGGACGGGAGACGTAGCCGTGGACGTGGACGTGGCCGTGGGAATGAACGGGCTCAAGAGCCAAGAGAGGAAAGAGAAACAATATCTGCGCAAGAGCAAGGGACGAGGGTTGAAGCCGAAGACCAAATGGCAACGGTAATGCAACAAATGACAGATATCTTGGCAAGACTGGTGGATCAACAAGGCCAAATGGCCGTGAATCAACCCCGGAACCCTGAAATCGGAGAAGATAAGGCTCTTGAGAGGTTTCAGAAGTTTACTCCTCCGAAATTTCTTGGAGGATCTGATCCGGATATAGCCAAACAATGGTTAGAGGTCATGATTAATATTTTCACCGTCTTGAACTACACCGAGCAAAGACAAGTAAACTTTGCGGTGTTCCAATTTGAAGGATCGGCCCGAGCGTGGTGGAACGTTATTAAAGCAAAATGGGAAAGAGAACAGACTGTATGGACATGGACGAATTTCATAAGGGAATTTAACGAGAAATACCTCCCTCCTTTAGTTCAAGAGAGGAGAGAGGAAGAGTTTATTGGACTACGCCAGGGAACGCTAAGTGTGGCCGAATATGAAACAAAATTTACGAAACTATCCAAGTTTACTTCTGAATTGGTGGCCACAGAGCGGCGAAGAGTAAGACGGTTTATACAGGGATTAAATTTGGGACTCCAAGAAGCATTAGCGGCAGTACAAGTGAATACGTTTACGGAGGCCCTTGAGAAAGCTCAAAGAATCGAGACTGCAAAGGCACAGATAAAAGCTTCCCAGACCCAGAAAAGGAGTGCATCGAGTAGTGTAGCGGAGGAATTAAGTGAAGCGAGAGTCCCTTCCAAAGTGCAAAAAGTGAACTTTTTGTCTCACCCACCATGGACATTAGGGACGATAGGTGAAGGATCTACAAAAGAAAGCCAAATCAGATTTGGGAAAAGTTTTCAAGAAAGCCAAAAGATGGCTTCTCACGTGGTCTGTGGGTACTGTGGAAAGGCAAATCATGTCGAAAGCGATTGTTGGAGAAAGGGGCGGAAATGTTTAATCTGCGGAAGTGGCGATCATCAAGTTAGCAACTGTCCGAGGAGACAGTCACGTGAAAGCAATACTCTGCAACTGGATGGAGCTAAATCACAAGTGAATGAAGGAGGGAAACGAACTAGCGGACCGGCAAAGGTTTATGCTTTAGACAACCGACAAGTTCCTGACTCGTCTGAGGCAACTGAAGGTAAAATTTCGAGGACGAAATTTTTTTTATGGGGGAGAGAATGTGAGGACTCGCAAATTTCTTGTATTTTTCTCAAAAATACCCTTTTATTTGAAAATTATTATTTGTCAAAGCCCACTACCCAATTATTTCACAATAAGTGTAAGTAAACCTAGAAAATAGGGTTTTACGCTTCGGTTTCAAGTTTGGAGCAAAATTAGGGTTTTCGCGATTTTTCGCCGGATGAATTTTCGGTACAGAGTATGGATTAAATTTGAGGATTAAAAGTGACTTTTAAGTGAGAAATAATATGTGATTGGTAGCAATGATATAAGGTTAGTGAATGGGAAGTAAAAACCCTAGTACGTGAGTTTTTAAGAAAAACGGCGCGAACCGGCGGGTCCCGCGCACTACCGATTGAACGCACCACTTTCTTACCCTACAAGCTCATTGATAATTGAGCAAAATATCCTCTCACTACCAGCTAAGTCTGACCGAAAATTGTGGCTCAAAGGCAAGGAAAGAAAGAGAAAAATTTTGTGGTCAAGATTAGTCCAAGTGTTTGCCCAATTTGTCCTAATCCTCTTGCTTTATTATAAGGCAACTAAGCTCCATTTCTCTTCATATTTCTGCCAAGGAGCTGAGAGAGAGAGGGGGGAAGAACAAGAGAGAAATTTCTTCATTTCATCTTCAAATCCAACAACTTAGTGAGAAAATAAACAAAGTAAACCGATCAAACTTGTTCTTGAGTGACTAGGTGGTGATTTGTGGTAAGTTTTTGGAAGAAGGAAGCTTGGGCTACTCTTTGTGACCTCTATTCAAGGTAAGAGAGCTTATCTCTCTAAGTTTTGCTTTCAATTTTGTTAAATTAAGTTTAGTAGTTTGATTATAGTGGTGGAATCATGGATGATTAGCATGTTTTAGAGGTTTTTCCCCAATTTATTTGATGAACTAGGGCTTGTGGAAATTCTGCCCAAATTTATTGTATGATGCTTATATGTTGAATTAAGATTATAAGAGAGGTTTTGGTAGTGTTTGAAGCGAGAAATTAAGGAAAGTTCCACTAGAAACAAAAAATTCCAGATTTCTGGAAATTCTTGCTTCCTTTCTGTCCGAATTTGTATCTGTGTGTTAGAGGCCGAATTGGCCTTAAGTCAAAGAAGAAAAGTTGTATATAATGGCATTTTATAGGTACCTACAAATTTTCAGCTCAATTGGAGTAACGTAGGATGTGAAAAGTCCAAAATACCGTTACTGTTTTAAGTATTTCCTAAGCAGTCCGTGTGATCAGTTAAGTCCATTTTATGACGTTTTTTGACTAGGATCCATTCTGATTTAGCTTTTTGCCAAAACAGGAAAGTTTTAGTATTCTGAATTAGCTTTCAAATGCCTCTAAGAACACCTGATTTGGACTTGTGTACTCTGAGATATGTCCATTACAGTGTTCTGCATTTAAACAGCCGACGAATTGGTTTCTGGTTTAGTAATTTGAGAATTTGACTAAGTTACATTAGGAACTGGACTAAGTGACCTTCATGAATGTTGTAGCTCTGTGTCTTAGCTTCGAAACGGAATAGGTTTCATCTCAATCCGATAAGTGTAGCTTCGGATATGTTATTTCCGCATTCGTACGTCAAATCTGTCTTGTGCTAAGTTGAATTTCTGCACTTGTGATTGTTGTAATTCTTATTCTTATGATATTGTGAGCCTATGGAACGGCTCTTGACTTGAATTGCTTATGTGTGATGTTGGGTTGTGGTTGAGGAAAAATAATGAAGCCAAAATGGCTGGAAAATTAGGTAAACACAAAGGGCGTGCTGCCCAAATTTTCGCTCGAGGGCTAGGTTTCTATTTGAACTTGTATACTTTTGTTAGGCCAATACCATGACCGGTTTTCCATTTTAAAACATGATTTTTCATCCTGGGGTTCAAACAACCCTCTTCTTACTTGAAAGTCATCTTTACACGTTTTACTCTTAATTAGTCGGGTTTCTTTGTTTCCCTTAACTGTTTTGCTCGATAAACTATAATAATGTTCTCTTGTTCAACCTTAGGTTTCATTAGTGATTAAGGGTAATATCCGGAAGGATATTTTGCACGATATTTTGCATTTCTAGGTGAGTGTTCCTTATTTGATTCTATGGCTTGTTGTTATCATTTGCTAATTTGTTAAGTGCTTTTAATGATTTCCAAAACGAGCTTTCTAGGCGAGTGTGTACTTTATCGCACTCGACCTAAATAACTGTGCAATTTTCAAGGATTTAATGATTGAAATGTTACTTGCGCATGAATGTAAGCCTTTTGGGCTGAACTGGCCATTGCCCCTTGTTACCGGTCGTCTCGAGCCAGAAGCGGACTCGGTCGGGCGATTAGGGACTTGGGTGAACGTTTGGTATACTCGAGTATTACCCTGTAGGTTGGTGGAGACTGGCCAACGGCCAGGACGGGGGTGAATGAATGAATGAATGAACGAACGAACGAACGAGGGTTTATTGATAAACGAAAAATGCATTTTCAAATGATTGGAGGAATAAGGGGAAATGTCAGGAGAACGAATGAACGAATGAACGAATTGCTCCTTGTGAGCCGTATCCTTTTAATGAATGTTACTATTGCTTTCCATTGTAAATGTTTCTTGAATTATTGATACTCCATGTTTAATGTATTGAATTTATTGTTTGATTGTTTGATTATCTGTTTGGAACCTCACTGAGCTTTTAGCTCACCCCTTTAGTTTTGTTTTCCTTAACAGGGGACGGTGAGCAGGATGAGAGCATAGACTAGCCTAGTCTAGGTCTTTTGTTTCTTTTGTAATGGTTCTCGCCCTAGTGCTTGGCACTGGCTAGTTGTATGGTGAAGTGAGAACCTTTGTACATTTGATGGTTGTACTTCCTTTTGAGATAGCAATGTATATAAGTTCCCCTTTAAGTTTGGATTGCTGCCCTATTTATTCTTGTGATTTATTCTGGATTTGATTAAAGAACGACTGAGTCCCGGCGAGGGTTGGGCAGGCGGCCCGCCGAACCCTCTGGTACGCCTTAGGGGGAGGTGGGGTCGTTACAAGTGGTATCAGAGCTTAGGCTTCAGATCTCTGTAGTGTATCCTAGATTAAAGATTAGGATACCGGACTGTGGGATTTGATTGGACTTGAAAGTTAAGCGATTGAGGGATAAAATTTATAATTGCCTCGCGTGGTTTCTACGTGGAGTGACCCTGGACTAAGCGGTGAATAAGTATGAGGGACTAAGTGAAGCTATGAATTGCGAATGTTATAGGCCGTAAATCTTTCTAATGGTATTTGAGGACCATAGATAGGTATGTCAGGTAGGAATTCCGATTGTAGATAGTTTACTCTTGGGACTGCAGCTCGAGATGTGAATTATCTTATTTCGGATTCTTATGCCTGAGTACTCTATAGTTGAGGTGCTGCTAAATACTTGAGACTTACATTTTAGGAACATGAACAGGCTTTGTCTGACTAGAATGAGTACAAGAGATCAGGGACATCTAGTTTGGATAGTAAGTGACGTGAGAGACCGGACGGGCTGATACTGGGACGACTTCACCTTTTCCTTTTGATTTACCGGTATATTGTTACTACATGACGTTAGTATACCTGTATGTACATGGTTATCTATCCAACTTGATATGTATTTGTGTATTTGCTTATCCGTCATCTTGGTATGGCGTGTTATGTGGGTATATGTTTATTTGAATATTTGGTGCCCTCAATAGTTACTTTAGTAACCTTATCGTGTTTATTTACTAAATTACCTTTTGGGGGGAAGAGAAAAGAGAGGGAAAACATATATATGGACGGGAGACGTAGCCGTGGACGTGGACGTGGCCGTGGGAATGAACGGGCTCAAGAGCCAAGAGAGGAAAGAGAAACAATATCTGCGCAAGAGCAAGGGACGAGGGTTGAAGCCGAAGACCAAATGGCAACGGTAATGCAACAAATGACAGATATCTTGGCAAGACTGGTGGATCAACAAGGCCAAATGGCCGTGAATCAACCCCGGAACCCTGAAATCGGAGAAGATAAGGCTCTTGAGAGGTTTCAGAAGTTTACTCCTCCGAAATTTCTTGGAGGATCTGATCCGGATATAGCCAAACAATGGTTAGAGGTCATGATTAATATTTTCACCGTCTTGAACTACACCGAGCAAAGACAAGTAAACTTTGCGGTGTTCCAATTTGAAGGATCGGCCCGAGCGTGGTGGAACGTTATTAAAGCAAAATGGGAAAGAGAACAGACTGTATGGACATGGACGAATTTCATAAGGGAATTTAACGAGAAATACCTCCCTCCTTTAGTTCAAGAGAGGAGAGAGGAAGAGTTTATTGGACTACGCCAGGGAACGCTAAGTGTGGCCGAATATGAAACAAAATTTACGAAACTATCCAAGTTTACTTCTGAATTGGTGGCCACAGAGCGGCGAAGAGTAAGACGGTTTATACAGGGATTAAATTTGGGACTCCAAGAAGCATTAGCGGCAGTACAAGTGAATACGTTTACGGAGGCCCTTGAGAAAGCTCAAAGAATCGAGACTGCAAAGGCACAGATAAAAGCTTCCCAGACCCAGAAAAGGAGTGCATCGAGTAGTGTAGCGGAGGAATTAAGTGAAGCGAGAGTCCCTTCCAAAGTGCAAAAAGTGAACTTTTTGTCTCACCCACCATGGACATTAGGGACGATAGGTGAAGGATCTACAAAAGAAAGCCAAATCAGATTTGGGAAAAGTTTTCAAGAAAGCCAAAAGATGGCTTCTCACGTGGTCTGTGGGTACTGTGGAAAGGCAAATCATGTCGAAAGCGATTGTTGGAGAAAGGGGCGGAAATGTTTAATCTGCGGAAGTGGCGATCATCAAGTTAGCAACTGTCCGAGGAGACAGTCACGTGAAAGCAATACTCTGCAACTGGATGGAGCTAAATCACAAGTGAATGAAGGAGGGAAACGAACTAGCGGACCGGCAAAGGTTTATGCTTTAGACAACCGACAAGTTCCTGACTCGTCTGAGGCAACTGAAGGTAAAATTTCGAGGACGAAATTTTTTTTATGGGGGAGAGAATGTGAGGACTCGCAAATTTCTTGTATTTTTCTCAAAAATACCCTTTTATTTGAAAATTATTATTTGTCAAAGCCCACTACCCAATTATTTCACAATAAGTGTAAGTAAACCTAGAAAATAGGGTTTTACGCTTCGGTTTCAAGTTTGGAGCAAAATTAGGGTTTTCGCGATTTTTCGCCGGATGAATTTTCGGTACAGAGTATGGATTAAATTTGAGGATTAAAAGTGACTTTTAAGTGAGAAATAATATGTGATTGGTAGCAATGATATAAGGTTAGTGAATGGGAAGTAAAAACCCTAGTACGTGAGTTTTTAAGAAAAACGGCGCGAACCGGCGGGTCCCGCGCACTACCGATTGAACGCACCACTTTCTTACCCTACAAGCTCATTGATAATTGAGCAAAATATCCTCTCACTACCAGCTAAGTCTGACCGAAAATTGTGGCTCAAAGGCAAGGAAAGAAAGAGAAAAATTTTGTGGTCAAGATTAGTCCAAGTGTTTGCCCAATTTGTCCTAATCCTCTTGCTTTATTATAAGGCAACTAAGCTCCATTTCTCTTCATATTTCTGCCAAGGAGCTGAGAGAGAGAGGGGGGAAGAACAAGAGAGAAATTTCTTCATTTCATCTTCAAATCCAACAACTTAGTGAGAAAATAAACAAAGTAAACCGATCAAACTTGTTCTTGAGTGACTAGGTGGTGATTTGTGGTAAGTTTTTGGAAGAAGGAAGCTTGGGCTACTCTTTGTGACCTCTATTCAAGGTAAGAGAGCTTATCTCTCTAAGTTTTGCTTTCAATTTTGTTAAATTAAGTTTAGTAGTTTGATTATAGTGGTGGAATCATGGATGATTAGCATGTTTTAGAGGTTTTTCCCCAATTTATTTGATGAACTAGGGCTTGTGGAAATTCTGCCCAAATTTATTGTATGATGCTTATATGTTGAATTAAGATTATAAGAGAGGTTTTGGTAGTGTTTGAAGCGAGAAATTAAGGAAAGTTCCACTAGAAACAAAAAATTCCAGATTTCTGGAAATTCTTGCTTCCTTTCTGTCCGAATTTGTATCTGTGTGTTAGAGGCCGAATTGGCCTTAAGTCAAAGAAGAAAAGTTGTATATAATGGCATTTTATAGGTACCTACAAATTTTCAGCTCAATTGGAGTAACGTAGGATGTGAAAAGTCCAAAATACCCTTACTGTTTTAAGTATTTCCTAAGCAGTCCGTGTGATCAGTTAAGTCCATTTTATGACGTTTTTTGACTAGGATCCATTCTGATTTAGCTTTTTGCCAAAACAGGAAAGTTTTAGTATTCTGAATTAGCTTTCAAATGCCTCTAAGAACACCTGATTTGGACTTGTGTACTCTGAGATATGTCCATTACAGTGTTCTGCATTTAAACAGCCGACGAATTGGTTTCTGGTTTAGTAATTTGAGAATTTGACTAAGTTACATTAGGAACTGGACTAAGTGACCTTCATGAATGTTGTAGCTCTGTGTCTTAGCTTCGAAACGGAATAGGTTTCATCTCAATCCGATAAGTGTAGCTTCGGATATGTTATTTCCGCATTCGTACGTCAAATCTGTCTTGTGCTAAGTTGAATTTCTGCACTTGTGATTGTTGTAATTCTTATTCTTATGATATTGTGAGCCTATGGAACGGCTCTTGACTTGAATTGCTTATGTGTGATGTTGGGTTGTGGTTGAGGAAAAATAATGAAGCCAAAATGGCTGGAAAATTAGGTAAACACAAAGGGCGTGCTGCCCAAATTTTCGCTCGAGGGCTAGGTTTCTATTTGAACTTGTATACTTTTGTTAGGCCAATACCATGACCGGTTTTCCATTTTAAAACATGATTTTTCATCCTGGGGTTCAAACAACCCTCTTCTTACTTGAAAGTCATCTTTACACGTTTTACTCTTAATTAGTCGGGTTTCTTTGTTTCCCTTAACTGTTTTGCTCGATAAACTATAATAATGTTCTCTTGTTCAACCTTAGGTTTCATTAGTGATTAAGGGTAATATCCGGAAGGATATTTTGCACGATATTTTGCATTTCTAGGTGAGTGTTCCTTATTTGATTCTATGGCTTGTTGTTATCATTTGCTAATTTGTTAAGTGCTTTTAATGATTTCCAAAACGAGCTTTCTAGGCGAGTGTGTACTTTATCGCACTCGACCTAAATAACTGTGCAATTTTCAAGGATTTAATGATTGAAATGTTACTTGCGCATGAATGTAAGCCTTTTGGGCTGAACTGGCCATTGCCCCTTGTTACCGGTCGTCTCGAGCCAGAAGCGGACTCGGTCGGGCGATTAGGGACTTGGGTGAACGTTTGGTATACTCGAGTATTACCCTGTAGGTTGGTGGAGACTGGCCAACGGCCAGGACGGGGGTGAATGAATGAATGAATGAACGAACGAACGAACGAGGGTTTATTGATAAACGAAAAATGCATTTTCAAATGATTGGAGGAATAAGGGGAAATGTCAGGAGAACGAATGAACGAATGAACGAATTGCTCCTTGTGAGCCGTATCCTTTTAATGAATGTTACTATTGCTTTCCATTGTAAATGTTTCTTGAATTATTGATACTCCATGTTTAATGTATTGAATTTATTGTTTGATTGTTTGATTATCTGTTTGGAACCTCACTGAGCTTTTAGCTCACCCCTTTAGTTTTGTTTTCCTTAACAGGGGACGGTGAGCAGGATGAGAGCATAGACTAGCCTAGTCTAGGTCTTTTGTTTCTTTTGTAATGGTTCTCGCCCTAGTGCTTGGCACTGGCTAGTTGTATGGTGAAGTGAGAACCTTTGTACATTTGATGGTTGTACTTCCTTTTGAGATAGCAATGTATATAAGTTCCCCTTTAAGTTTGGATTGCTGCCCTATTTATTCTTGTGATTTATTCTGGATTTGATTAAAGAACGACTGAGTCCCGGCGAGGGTTGGGCAGGCGGCCCGCCGAACCCTCTGGTACGCCTTAGGGGGAGGTGGGGTCGTTACAAGTGGTATCAGAGCTTAGGCTTCAGATCTCTGTAGTGTATCCTAGATTAAAGATTAGGATACCGGACTGTGGGATTTGATTGGACTTGAAAGTTAAGCGATTGAGGGATAAAATTTATAATTGCCTCGCGTGGTTTCTACGTGGAGTGACCCTGGACTAAGCGGTGAATAAGTATGAGGGACTAAGTGAAGCTATGAATTGCGAATGTTATAGGCCGTAAATCTTTCTAATGGTATTTGAGGACCATAGATAGGTATGTCAGGTAGGAATTCCGATTGTAGATAGTTTACTCTTGGGACTGCAGCTCGAGATGTGAATTATCTTATTTCGGATTCTTATGCCTGAGTACTCTATAGTTGAGGTGCTGCTAAATACTTGAGACTTACATTTTAGGAACATGAACAGGCTTTGTCTGACTAGAATGAGTACAAGAGATCAGGGACATCTAGTTTGGATAGTAAGTGACGTGAGAGACCGGACGGGCTGATACTGGGACGACTTCACCTTTTCCTTTTGATTTACCGGTATATTGTTACTACATGACGTTAGTATACCTGTATGTACATGGTTATCTATCCAACTTGATATGTATTTGTGTATTTGCTTATCCGTCATCTTGGTATGGCGTGTTATGTGGGTATATGTTTATTTGAATATTTGGTGCCCTCAATAGTTACTTTAGTAACCTTATCGTGTTTATTTACTAAATTACCTTTTGGGGGGAAGAGAAAAGAGAGGGAAAACATATATATGGACGGGAGACGTAGCCGTGGACGTGGACGTGGCCGTGGGAATGAACGGGCTCAAGAGCCAAGAGAGGAAAGAGAAACAATATCTGCGCAAGAGCAAGGGACGAGGGTTGAAGCCGAAGACCAAATGGCAACGGTAATGCAACAAATGACAGATATCTTGGCAAGACTGGTGGATCAACAAGGCCAAATGGCCGTGAATCAACCCCGGAACCCTGAAATCGGAGAAGATAAGGCTCTTGAGAGGTTTCAGAAGTTTACTCCTCCGAAATTTCTTGGAGGATCTGATCCGGATATAGCCAAACAATGGTTAGAGGTCATGATTAATATTTTCACCGTCTTGAACTACACCGAGCAAAGACAAGTAAACTTTGCGGTGTTCCAATTTGAAGGATCGGCCCGAGCGTGGTGGAACGTTATTAAAGCAAAATGGGAAAGAGAACAGACTGTATGGACATGGACGAATTTCATAAGGGAATTTAACGAGAAATACCTCCCTCCTTTAGTTCAAGAGAGGAGAGAGGAAGAGTTTATTGGACTACGCCAGGGAACGCTAAGTGTGGCCGAATATGAAACAAAATTTACGAAACTATCCAAGTTTACTTCTGAATTGGTGGCCACAGAGCGGCGAAGAGTAAGACGGTTTATACAGGGATTAAATTTGGGACTCCAAGAAGCATTAGCGGCAGTACAAGTGAATACGTTTACGGAGGCCCTTGAGAAAGCTCAAAGAATCGAGACTGCAAAGGCACAGATAAAAGCTTCCCAGACCCAGAAAAGGAGTGCATCGAGTAGTGTAGCGGAGGAATTAAGTGAAGCGAGAGTCCCTTCCAAAGTGCAAAAAGTGAACTTTTTGTCTCACCCACCATGGACATTAGGGACGATAGGTGAAGGATCTACAAAAGAAAGCCAAATCAGATTTGGGAAAAGTTTTCAAGAAAGCCAAAAGATGGCTTCTCACGTGGTCTGTGGGTACTGTGGAAAGGCAAATCATGTCGAAAGCGATTGTTGGAGAAAGGGGCGGAAATGTTTAATCTGCGGAAGTGGCGATCATCAAGTTAGCAACTGTCCGAGGAGACAGTCACGTGAAAGCAATACTCTGCAACTGGATGGAGCTAAATCACAAGTGAATGAAGGAGGGAAACGAACTAGCGGACCGGCAAAGGTTTATGCTTTAGACAACCGACAAGTTCCTGACTCGTCTGAGGCAACTGAAGGTAAAATTTCGAGGACGAAATTTTTTTTATGGGGGAGAGAATGTGAGGACTCGCAAATTTCTTGTATTTTTCTCAAAAATACCCTTTTATTTGAAAATTATTATTTGTCAAAGCCCACTACCCAATTATTTCACAATAAGTGTAAGTAAACCTAGAAAATAGGGTTTTACGCTTCGGTTTCAAGTTTGGAGCAAAATTAGGGTTTTCGCGATTTTTCGCCGGATGAATTTTCGGTACAGAGTATGGATTAAATTTGAGGATTAAAAGTGACTTTTAAGTGAGAAATAATATGTGATTGGTAGCAATGATATAAGGTTAGTGAATGGGAAGTAAAAACCCTAGTACGTGAGTTTTTAAGAAAAACGGCGCGAACCGGCGGGTCCCGCGCACTACCGATTGAACGCACCACTTTCTTACCCTACAAGCTCATTGATAATTGAGCAAAATATCCTCTCACTACCAGCTAAGTCTGACCGAAAATTGTGGCTCAAAGGCAAGGAAAGAAAGAGAAAAATTTTGTGGTCAAGATTAGTCCAAGTGTTTGCCCAATTTGTCCTAATCCTCTTGCTTTATTATAAGGCAACTAAGCTCCATTTCTCTTCATATTTCTGCCAAGGAGCTGAGAGAGAGAGGGGGGAAGAACAAGAGAGAAATTTCTTCATTTCATCTTCAAATCCAACAACTTAGTGAGAAAATAAACAAAGTAAACCGATCAAACTTGTTCTTGAGTGACTAGGTGGTGATTTGTGGTAAGTTTTTGGAAGAAGGAAGCTTGGGCTACTCTTTGTGACCTCTATTCAAGGTAAGAGAGCTTATCTCTCTAAGTTTTGCTTTCAATTTTGTTAAATTAAGTTTAGTAGTTTGATTATAGTGGTGGAATCATGGATGATTAGCATGTTTTAGAGGTTTTTCCCCAATTTATTTGATGAACTAGGGCTTGTGGAAATTCTGCCCAAATTTATTGTATGATGCTTATATGTTGAATTAAGATTATAAGAGAGGTTTTGGTAGTGTTTGAAGCGAGAAATTAAGGAAAGTTCCACTAGAAACAAAAAATTCCAGATTTCTGGAAATTCTTGCTTCCTTTCTGTCCGAATTTGTATCTGTGTGTTAGAGGCCGAATTGGCCTTAAGTCAAAGAAGAAAAGTTGTATATAATGGCATTTTATAGGTACCTACAAATTTTCAGCTCAATTGGAGTAACGTAGGATGTGAAAAGTCCAAAATACCCTTACTGTTTTAAGTATTTCCTAAGCAGTCCGTGTGATCAGTTAAGTCCATTTTATGACGTTTTTTGACTAGGATCCATTCTGATTTAGCTTTTTGCCAAAACAGGAAAGTTTTAGTATTCTGAATTAGCTTTCAAATGCCTCTAAGAACACCTGATTTGGACTTGTGTACTCTGAGATATGTCCATTACAGTGTTCTGCATTTAAACAGCCGACGAATTGGTTTCTGGTTTAGTAATTTGAGAATTTGACTAAGTTACATTAGGAACTGGACTAAGTGACCTTCATGAATGTTGTAGCTCTGTGTCTTAGCTTCGAAACGGAATAGGTTTCATCTCAATCCGATAAGTGTAGCTTCGGATATGTTATTTCCGCATTCGTACGTCAAATCTGTCTTGTGCTAAGTTGAATTTCTGCACTTGTGATTGTTGTAATTCTTATTCTTATGATATTGTGAGCCTATGGAACGGCTCTTGACTTGAATTGCTTATGTGTGATGTTGGGTTGTGGTTGAGGAAAAATAATGAAGCCAAAATGGCTGGAAAATTAGGTAAACACAAAGGGCGTGCTGCCCAAATTTTCGCTCGAGGGCTAGGTTTCTATTTGAACTTGTATACTTTTGTTAGGCCAATACCATGACCGGTTTTCCATTTTAAAACATGATTTTTCATCCTGGGGTTCAAACAACCCTCTTCTTACTTGAAAGTCATCTTTACACGTTTTACTCTTAATTAGTCGGGTTTCTTTGTTTCCCTTAACTGTTTTGCTCGATAAACTATAATAATGTTCTCTTGTTCAACCTTAGGTTTCATTAGTGATTAAGGGTAATATCCGGAAGGATATTTTGCACGATATTTTGCATTTCTAGGTGAGTGTTCCTTATTTGATTCTATGGCTTGTTGTTATCATTTGCTAATTTGTTAAGTGCTTTTAATGATTTCCAAAACGAGCTTTCTAGGCGAGTGTGTACTTTATCGCACTCGACCTAAATAACTGTGCAATTTTCAAGGATTTAATGATTGAAATGTTACTTGCGCATGAATGTAAGCCTTTTGGGCTGAACTGGCCATTGCCCCTTGTTACCGGTCGTCTCGAGCCAGAAGCGGACTCGGTCGGGCGATTAGGGACTTGGGTGAACGTTTGGTATACTCGAGTATTACCCTGTAGGTTGGTGGAGACTGGCCAACGGCCAGGACGGGGGTGAATGAATGAATGAATGAACGAACGAACGAACGAGGGTTTATTGATAAACGAAAAATGCATTTTCAAATGATTGGAGGAATAAGGGGAAATGTCAGGAGAACGAATGAACGAATGAACGAATTGCTCCTTGTGAGCCGTATCCTTTTAATGAATGTTACTATTGCTTTCCATTGTAAATGTTTCTTGAATTATTGATACTCCATGTTTAATGTATTGAATTTATTGTTTGATTGTTTGATTATCTGTTTGGAACCTCACTGAGCTTTTAGCTCACCCCTTTAGTTTTGTTTTCCTTAACAGGGGACGGTGAGCAGGATGAGAGCATAGACTAGCCTAGTCTAGGTCTTTTGTTTCTTTTGTAATGGTTCTCGCCCTAGTGCTTGGCACTGGCTAGTTGTATGGTGAAGTGAGAACCTTTGTACATTTGATGGTTGTACTTCCTTTTGAGATAGCAATGTATATAAGTTCCCCTTTAAGTTTGGATTGCTGCCCTATTTATTCTTGTGATTTATTCTGGATTTGATTAAAGAACGACTGAGTCCCGGCGAGGGTTGGGCAGGCGGCCCGCCGAACCCTCTGGTACGCCTTAGGGGGAGGTGGGGTCGTTACAAGTGGTATCAGAGCTTAGGCTTCAGATCTCTGTAGTGTATCCTAGATTAAAGATTAGGATACCGGACTGTGGGATTTGATTGGACTTGAAAGTTAAGCGATTGAGGGATAAAATTTATAATTGCCTCGCGTGGTTTCTACGTGGAGTGACCCTGGACTAAGCGGTGAATAAGTATGAGGGACTAAGTGAAGCTATGAATTGCGAATGTTATAGGCCGTAAATCTTTCTAATGGTATTTGAGGACCATAGATAGGTATGTCAGGTAGGAATTCCGATTGTAGATAGTTTACTCTTGGGACTGCAGCTCGAGATGTGAATTATCTTATTTCGGATTCTTATGCCTGAGTACTCTATAGTTGAGGTGCTGCTAAATACTTGAGACTTACATTTTAGGAACATGAACAGGCTTTGTCTGACTAGAATGAGTACAAGAGATCAGGGACATCTAGTTTGGATAGTAAGTGACGTGAGAGACCGGACGGGCTGATACTGGGACGACTTCACCTTTTCCTTTTGATTTACCGGTATATTGTTACTACATGACGTTAGTATACCTGTATGTACATGGTTATCTATCCAACTTGATATGTATTTGTGTATTTGCTTATCCGTCATCTTGGTATGGCGTGTTATGTGGGTATATGTTTATTTGAATATTTGGTGCCCTCAATAGTTACTTTAGTAACCTTATCGTGTTTATTTACTAAATTACCTTTTGGGGGGAAGAGAAAAGAGAGGGAAAACATATATATGGACGGGAGACGTAGCCGTGGACGTGGACGTGGCCGTGGGAATGAACGGGCTCAAGAGCCAAGAGAGGAAAGAGAAACAATATCTGCGCAAGAGCAAGGGACGAGGGTTGAAGCCGAAGACCAAATGGCAACGGTAATGCAACAAATGACAGATATCTTGGCAAGACTGGTGGATCAACAAGGCCAAATGGCCGTGAATCAACCCCGGAACCCTGAAATCGGAGAAGATAAGGCTCTTGAGAGGTTTCAGAAGTTTACTCCTCCGAAATTTCTTGGAGGATCTGATCCGGATATAGCCAAACAATGGTTAGAGGTCATGATTAATATTTTCACCGTCTTGAACTACACCGAGCAAAGACAAGTAAACTTTGCGGTGTTCCAATTTGAAGGATCGGCCCGAGCGTGGTGGAACGTTATTAAAGCAAAATGGGAAAGAGAACAGACTGTATGGACATGGACGAATTTCATAAGGGAATTTAACGAGAAATACCTCCCTCCTTTAGTTCAAGAGAGGAGAGAGGAAGAGTTTATTGGACTACGCCAGGGAACGCTAAGTGTGGCCGAATATGAAACAAAATTTACGAAACTATCCAAGTTTACTTCTGAATTGGTGGCCACAGAGCGGCGAAGAGTAAGACGGTTTATACAGGGATTAAATTTGGGACTCCAAGAAGCATTAGCGGCAGTACAAGTGAATACGTTTACGGAGGCCCTTGAGAAAGCTCAAAGAATCGAGACTGCAAAGGCACAGATAAAAGCTTCCCAGACCCAGAAAAGGAGTGCATCGAGTAGTGTAGCGGAGGAATTAAGTGAAGCGAGAGTCCCTTCCAAAGTGCAAAAAGTGAACTTTTTGTCTCACCCACCATGGACATTAGGGACGATAGGTGAAGGATCTACAAAAGAAAGCCAAATCAGATTTGGGAAAAGTTTTCAAGAAAGCCAAAAGATGGCTTCTCACGTGGTCTGTGGGTACTGTGGAAAGGCAAATCATGTCGAAAGCGATTGTTGGAGAAAGGGGCGGAAATGTTTAATCTGCGGAAGTGGCGATCATCAAGTTAGCAACTGTCCGAGGAGACAGTCACGTGAAAGCAATACTCTGCAACTGGATGGAGCTAAATCACAAGTGAATGAAGGAGGGAAACGAACTAGCGGACCGGCAAAGGTTTATGCTTTAGACAACCGACAAGTTCCTGACTCGTCTGAGGCAACTGAAGGTAAAATTTCGAGGACGAAATTTTTTTTATGGGGGAGAGAATGTGAGGACTCGCAAATTTCTTGTATTTTTCTCAAAAATACCCTTTTATTTGAAAATTATTATTTGTCAAAGCCCACTACCCAATTATTTCACAATAAGTGTAAGTAAACCTAGAAAATAGGGTTTTACGCTTCGGTTTCAAGTTTGGAGCAAAATTAGGGTTTTCGCGATTTTTCGCCGGATGAATTTTCGGTACAGAGTATGGATTAAATTTGAGGATTAAAAGTGACTTTTAAGTGAGAAATAATATGTGATTGGTAGCAATGATATAAGGTTAGTGAATGGGAAGTAAAAACCCTAGTACGTGAGTTTTTAAGAAAAACGGCGCGAACCGGCGGGTCCCGCGCACTACCGATTGAACGCACCACTTTCTTACCCTACAAGCTCATTGATAATTGAGCAAAATATCCTCTCACTACCAGCTAAGTCTGACCGAAAATTGTGGCTCAAAGGCAAGGAAAGAAAGAGAAAAATTTTGTGGTCAAGATTAGTCCAAGTGTTTGCCCAATTTGTCCTAATCCTCTTGCTTTATTATAAGGCAACTAAGCTCCATTTCTCTTCATATTTCTGCCAAGGAGCTGAGAGAGAGAGGGGGGAAGAACAAGAGAGAAATTTCTTCATTTCATCTTCAAATCCAACAACTTAGTGAGAAAATAAACAAAGTAAACCGATCAAACTTGTTCTTGAGTGACTAGGTGGTGATTTGTGGTAAGTTTTTGGAAGAAGGAAGCTTGGGCTACTCTTTGTGACCTCTATTCAAGGTAAGAGAGCTTATCTCTCTAAGTTTTGCTTTCAATTTTGTTAAATTAAGTTTAGTAGTTTGATTATAGTGGTGGAATCATGGATGATTAGCATGTTTTAGAGGTTTTTCCCCAATTTATTTGATGAACTAGGGCTTGTGGAAATTCTGCCCAAATTTATTGTATGATGCTTATATGTTGAATTAAGATTATAAGAGAGGTTTTGGTAGTGTTTGAAGCGAGAAATTAAGGAAAGTTCCACTAGAAACAAAAAATTCCAGATTTCTGGAAATTCTTGCTTCCTTTCTGTCCGAATTTGTATCTGTGTGTTAGAGGCCGAATTGGCCTTAAGTCAAAGAAGAAAAGTTGTATATAATGGCATTTTATAGGTACCTACAAATTTTCAGCTCAATTGGAGTAACGTAGGATGTGAAACGTCCAAAATACCCTTACTGTTTTAAGTATTTCCTAAGCAGTCCGTGTGATCAGTTAAGTCCATTTTATGACGTTTTTTGACTAGGATCCATTCTGATTTAGCTTTTTGCCAAAACAGGAAAGTTTTAGTATTCTGAATTAGCTTTCAAATGCCTCTAAGAACACCTGATTTGGACTTGTGTACTCTGAGATATGTCCATTACAGTGTTCTGCATTTAAACAGCCGACGAATTGGTTTCTGGTTTAGTAATTTGAGAATTTGACTAAGTTACATTAGGAACTGGACTAAGTGACCTTCATGAATGTTGTAGCTCTGTGTCTTAGCTTCGAAACAGAATAGGTTTCATCTCAATCCGATAAGTGTAGCTTCGGATATGTTATTTCCGCATTCGTACGTCAAATCTGTCTTGTGCTAAGTTGAATTTCTGCACTTGTGATTGTTGTAATTCTTATTCTTATGATATTGTGAGCCTATGGAACGGCTCTTGACTTGAATTGCTTATGTGTGATGTTGGGTTGTGGTTGAGGAAAAATAATGAAGCCAAAATGGCTGGAAAATTAGGTAAACACAAAGGGCGTGCTGCCCAAATTTTCGCTCGAGGGCTAGGTTTCTATTTGAACTTGTATACTTTTGTTAGGCCAATACCATGACCGGTTTTCCATTTTAAAACATGATTTTTCATCCTGGGGTTCAAACAACCCTCTTCTTACTTGAAAGTCATCTTTACACGTTTTACTCTTAATTAGTCGGGTTTCTTTGTTTCCCTTAACTGTTTTGCTCGATAAACTATAATAATGTTCTCTTGTTCAACCTTAGGTTTCATTAGTGATTAAGGGTAATATCCGGAAGGATATTTTGCACGATATTTTGCATTTCTAGGTGAGTGTTCCTTATTTGATTCTATGGCTTGTTGTTATCATTTGCTAATTTGTTAAGTGCTTTTAATGATTTCCAAAACGAGCTTTCTAGGCGAGTGTGTACTTTATCGCACTCGACCTAAATAACTGTGCAATTTTCAAGGATTTAATGATTGAAATGTTACTTGCGCATGAATGTAAGCCTTTTGGGCTGAACTGGCCATTGCCCCTTGTTACCGGTCGTCTCGAGCCAGAAGCGGACTCGGTCGGGCGATTAGGGACTTGGGTGAACGTTTGGTATACTCGAGTATTACCCTGTAGGTTGGTGGAGACTGGCCAACGGCCAGGACGGGGGTGAATGAATGAATGAACGAACGAACGAACGAACGAGGGTTTATTGATAAACGAAAAATGCATTTTCAAATGATTGGAGGAATAAGGGGAAATGTCAGGAGAACGAATGAACGAATGAACGAATTGCTCCTTGTGAGCCGTATCCTTTTAATGAATGTTACTATTGCTTTCCATTGTAAATGTTTCTTGAATTATTGATACTCCATGTTTAATGTATTGAATTTATTGTTTGATTGTTTGATTATCTGTTTGGAACCTCACTGAGCTTTTAGCTCACCCCTTTAGTTTTGTTTTCCTTAACAGGGGACGGTGAGCAGGATGAGAGCATAGACTAGCCTAGTCTAGGTCTTTTGTTTCTTTTGTAATGGTTCTCGCCCTAGTGCTTGGCACTGGCTAGTTGTATGGTGAAGTGAGAACCTTTGTACATTTGATGGTTGTACTTCCTTTTGAGATAGCAATGTATATAAGTTCCCCTTTAAGTTTGGATTGCTGCCCTATTTATTCTTGTGATTTATTCTGGATTTGATTAAAGAACGACTGAGTCCCGGCGAGGGTTGGGCAGGCGGCCCGCCGAACCCTCTGGTACGCCTTAGGGGGAGGTGGGGTCGTTACAAGTGGTATCAGAGCTTAGGCTTCAGATCTCTGTAGTGTATCCTAGATTAAAGATTAGGATACCGGACTGTGGGATTTGATTGGACTTGAAAGTTAAGCGATTGAGGGATAAAATTTATAATTGCCTCGCGTGGTTTCTACGTGGAGTGACCCTGGACTAAGCGGTGAATAAGTATGAGGGACTAAGTGAAGCTATGAATTGCGAATGTTATAGGCCGTAAATCTTTCTAATGGTATTTGAGGACCATAGATAGGTATGTCAGGTAGGAATTCCGATTGTAGATAGTTTACTCTTGGGACTGCAGCTCGAGATGTGAATTATCTTATTTCGGATTCTTATGCCTGAGTACTCTATAGTTGAGGTGCTGCTAAATACTTGAGACTTACATTTTAGGAACATGAACAGGCTTTGTCTGACTAGAATGAGTACAAGAGATCAGGGACATCTAGTTTGGATAGTAAGTGACGTGAGAGACCGGACGGGCTGATACTGGGACGACTTCACCTTTTCCTTTTGATTTACCGGTATATTGTTACTACATGACGTTAGTATACCTGTATGTACATGGTTATCTATCCAACTTGATATGTATTTGTGTATTTGCTTATCCGTCATCTTGGTATGGCGTGTTATGTGGGTATATGTTTATTTGAATATTTGGTGCCCTCAATAGTTACTTTAGTAACCTTATCGTGTTTATTTACTAAATTACCTTTTGGGGGGAAGAGAAAAGAGAGGGAAAACATATATATGGACGGGAGACGTAGCCGTGGACGTGGACGTGGCCGTGGGAATGAACGGGCTCAAGAGCCAAGAGAGGAAAGAGAAACAATATCTGCGCAAGAGCAAGGGACGAGGGTTGAAGCCGAAGACCAAATGGCAACGGTAATGCAACAAATGACAGATATCTTGGCAAGACTGGTGGATCAACAAGGCCAAATGGCCGTGAATCAACCCCGGAACCCTGAAATCGGAGAAGATAAGGCTCTTGAGAGGTTTCAGAAGTTTACTCCTCCGAAATTTCTTGGAGGATCTGATCCGGATATAGCCAAACAATGGTTAGAGGTCATGATTAATATTTTCACCGTCTTGAACTACACCGAGCAAAGACAAGTAAACTTTGCGGTGTTCCAATTTGAAGGATCGGCCCGAGCGTGGTGGAACGTTATTAAAGCAAAATGGGAAAGAGAACAGACTGTATGGACATGGACGAATTTCATAAGGGAATTTAACGAGAAATACCTCCCTCCTTTAGTTCAAGAGAGGAGAGAGGAAGAGTTTATTGGACTACGCCAGGGAACGCTAAGTGTGGCCGAATATGAAACAAAATTTATGAAACTATCCAAGTTTACTTCTGAATTGGTGGCCACAGAGCGGCGAAGAGTAAGACGGTTTATACAGGGATTAAATTTGGGACTCCAAGAAGCATTAGCGGCAGTACAAGTGAATACGTTTACGGAGGCCCTTGAGAAAGCTCAAAGAATCGAGACTGCAAAGGCACAGATAAAAGCTTCCCAGACCCAGAAAAGGAGTGCATCGAGTAGTGTAGCGGAGGAATTAAGTGAAGCGAGAGTCCCTTCCAAAGTGCAAAAAGTGAACTTTTTGTCTCACCCACCATGGACATTAGGGACGATAGGTGAAGGATCTACAAAAGAAAGCCAAATCAGATTTGGGAAAAGTTTTCAAGAAAGCCAAAAGATGGCTTCTCACGTGGTCTGTGGGTACTGTGGAAAGGCAAATCATGTCGAAAGCGATTGTTGGAGAAAGGGGCGGAAATGTTTAATCTGCGGAAGTGGCGATCATCAAGTTAGCAACTGTCCGAGGAGACAGTCACGTGAAAGCAATACTCTGCAACTGGATGGAGCTAAATCACAAGTGAATGAAGGAGGGAAACGAACTAGCGGACCGGCAAAGGTTTATGCTTTAGACAACCGACAAGTTCCTGACTCGTCTGAGGCAACTGAAGCTAAAATTTCGAGGACGAAATTTTTTTTATGGGGGAGAGAATGTGAGGACTCGCAAATTTCTTGTATTTTTCTCAAAAATACCCTTTTATTTGAAAATTATTATTTGTCAAAGCCCACTACCCAATTATTTCACAATAAGTGTAAGTAAACCTAGAAAATAGGGTTTTACGCTTCGGTTTCAAGTTTGGAGCAAAATTAGGGTTTTCGCGATTTTTCGCCGGATGAATTTTCGGTACAGAGTATGGATTAAATTTGAGGATTAAAAGTGACTTTTAAGTGAGAAATAATATGTGATTGGTAGCAATGATATAAGGTTAGTGAATGGGAAGTAAAAACCCTAGTACGTGAGTTTTTAAGAAAAACGGCGCGAACCGGCGGGTCCCGCGCACTACCGATTGAACGCACCACTTTCTTACCCTACAAGCTCATTGATAATTGAGCAAAATATCCTCTCACTACCAGCTAAGTCTGACCGAAAATTGTGGCTCAAAGGCAAGGAAAGAAAGAGAAAAATTTTGTGGTCAAGATTAGTCCAAGTGTTTGCCCAATTTGTCCTAATCCTCTTGCTTTATTATAAGGCAACTAAGCTCCATTTCTCTTCATATTTCTGCCAAGGAGCTGAGAGAGAGAGGGGGGAAGAACAAGAGAGAAATTTCTTCATTTCATCTTCAAATCCAACAACTTAGTGAGAAAATAAACAAAGTAAACCGATCAAACTTGTTCTTGAGTGACTAGGTGGTGATTTGTGGTAAGTTTTTGGAAGAAGGAAGCTTGGGCTACTCTTTGTGACCTCTATTCAAGGTAAGAGAGCTTATCTCTCTAAGTTTTGCTTTCAATTTTGTTAAATTAAGTTTAGTAGTTTGATTATAGTGGTGGAATCATGGATGATTAGCATGTTTTAGAGGTTTTTCCCCAATTTATTTGATGAACTAGGGCTTGTGGAAATTCTGCCCAAATTTATTGTATGATGCTTATATGTTGAATTAAGATTATAAGAGAGGTTTTGGTAGTGTTTGAAGCGAGAAATTAAGGAAAGTTCCACTAGAAACAAAAAATTCCAGATTTCTGGAAATTCTTGCTTCCTTTCTGTCCGAATTTGTATCTGTGTGTTAGAGGCCGAATTGGCCTTAAGTCAAAGAAGAAAAGTTGTATATAATGGCATTTTATAGGTACCTACAAATTTTCAGCTCAATTGGAGTAACGTAGGATGTGAAACGTCCAAAATACCCTTACTGTTTTAAGTATTTCCTAAGCAGTCCGTGTGATCAGTTAAGTCCATTTTATGACGTTTTTTGACTAGGATCCATTCTGATTTAGCTTTTTGCCAAAACAGGAAAGTTTTAGTATTCTGAATTAGCTTTCAAATGCCTCTAAGAACACCTGATTTGGACTTGTGTACTCTGAGATATGTCCATTACAGTGTTCTGCATTTAAACAGCCGACGAATTGGTTTCTGGTTTAGTAATTTGAGAATTTGACTAAGTTACATTAGGAACTGGACTAAGTGACCTTCATGAATGTTGTAGCTCTGTGTCTTAGCTTCGAAACAGAATAGGTTTCATCTCAATCCGATAAGTGTAGCTTCGGATATGTTATTTCCGCATTCGTACGTCAAATCTGTCTTGTGCTAAGTTGAATTTCTGCACTTGTGATTGTTGTAATTCTTATTCTTATGATATTGTGAGCCTATGGAACGGCTCTTGACTTGAATTGCTTATGTGTGATGTTGGGTTGTGGTTGAGGAAAAATAATGAAGCCAAAATGGCTGGAAAATTAGGTAAACACAAAGGGCGTGCTGCCCAAATTTTCGCTCGAGGGCTAGGTTTCTATTTGAACTTGTATACTTTTGTTAGGCCAATACCATGACCGGTTTTCCATTTTAAAACATGATTTTTCATCCTGGGGTTCAAACAACCCTCTTCTTACTTGAAAGTCATCTTTACACGTTTTACTCTTAATTAGTCGGGTTTCTTTGTTTCCCTTAACTGTTTTGCTCGATAAACTATAATAATGTTCTCTTGTTCAACCTTAGGTTTCATTAGTGATTAAGGGTAATATCCGGAAGGATATTTTGCACGATATTTTGCATTTCTAGGTGAGTGTTCCTTATTTGATTCTATGGCTTGTTGTTATCATTTGCTAATTTGTTAAGTGCTTTTAATGATTTCCAAAACGAGCTTTCTAGGCGAGTGTGTACTTTATCGCACTCGACCTAAATAACTGTGCAATTTTCAAGGATTTAATGATTGAAATGTTACTTGCGCATGAATGTAAGCCTTTTGGGCTGAACTGGCCATTGCCCCTTGTTACCGGTCGTCTCGAGCCAGAAGCGGACTCGGTCGGGCGATTAGGGACTTGGGTGAACGTTTGGTATACTCGAGTATTACCCTGTAGGTTGGTGGAGACTGGCCAACGGCCAGGACGGGGGTGAATGAATGAATGAACGAACGAACGAACGAACGAGGGTTTATTGATAAACGAAAAATGCATTTTCAAATGATTGGAGGAATAAGGGGAAATGTCAGGAGAACGAATGAACGAATGAACGAATTGCTCCTTGTGAGCCGTATCCTTTTAATGAATGTTACTATTGCTTTCCATTGTAAATGTTTCTTGAATTATTGATACTCCATGTTTAATGTATTGAATTTATTGTTTGATTGTTTGATTATCTGTTTGGAACCTCACTGAGCTTTTAGCTCACCCCTTTAGTTTTGTTTTCCTTAACAGGGGACGGTGAGCAGGATGAGAGCATAGACTAGCCTAGTCTAGGTCTTTTGTTTCTTTTGTAATGGTTCTCGCCCTAGTGCTTGGCACTGGCTAGTTGTATGGTGAAGTGAGAACCTTTGTACATTTGATGGTTGTACTTCCTTTTGAGATAGCAATGTATATAAGTTCCCCTTTAAGTTTGGATTGCTGCCCTATTTATTCTTGTGATTTATTCTGGATTTGATTAAAGAACGACTGAGTCCCGGCGAGGGTTGGGCAGGCGGCCCGCCGAACCCTCTGGTACGCCTTAGGGGGAGGTGGGGTCGTTACAGTCCATCTAGGTATTGAGTTCAACCTCAAACTCACAAAATTCACAAAATTATTCAAAAGTCACCCTGAGCCACCAGCTCAAGGGTTTTAGTTCCAAAATTGCTCATATACATAAGCCATGTACAAATATGTGTGCAAATTAGGGTTTAGAGCGAGTGCGATAAAGTACACCCTCGTCTAAGTACCCTCTTCATACATATCGAAACACATAAGCAACTAACATACAAAAGCGGCCTGAATACTTACTCCAAATACAAAAGTAGTACAAAAGCGGAAATCACTTCGTTGGTTGGCTAGTAGTGGGCCCCACCGGCTCCGCCTAGTTCACCACCGTCTGAAATCGAAGATTGTGTCACAATATATCACAAACAGCTACTCACACACGTAAAACAAGCAAAACGGCAAAATTGGCACGCGCAAGTGCAAAAACGGCAAAAAGGGGCACACGCGCGCGCGCGGAACGGCAAACGGGACGGCCAAATCGGCCATCTTAAACCGTTTTGGTCGAAAGTTAGGCTAGGAGTGTCGGATCAAGGTGACCGAGATACCGTTTCGAAGCTAAGAGGAAGGGCTACAATTCTCATGAAGACATCTCAACCCAGATCTCAATAGGTATAGGTCAAAAAGGCACGAAATAGTGCCAGCTGTTTCATGGCAAGTTACCAAACATGCCCTGTTTGCAAGGCCGTAACTCATGGTTCAGAAATCGAAATCAAGAAATTTCAAAGGCATTAGAAAGCTGAGACATAAGGCTAAAACTTTGATGTTTTGGCCAAGACCTGAATCCACTCAGAACAGAACGAAAATCGAGTGTCAACGTACCCGTCAGAACTGTCCAAATACAAGGCAGTTCTGACGAGCGTTATTGTTTTGATCATAACAGGAGCTACGGAACTCGGTTTTCGACGTAATTTATACCGTTTCGAAGCTGAGACCAAGATCTAAATTTCTTATGAAGGAGTTGACACCCAGATTGTATGGAATCAGAACGGAAAAATGCACGGCAGAAACTGAAATGCAAAACGTACACAAACGGACGTCTAAAACAGGTCTGAGGGTTTTGTCTATAACTCGGAATACATTATTCCGTTTGACCTGAAATTTTACAGGTAGATTCAGCACTTAAAAGGATACAACGTTGAATAAGGCCACTTAACCCAGTTTCGAGTGTAACTAGGTCAAAACTGTAAGATACTAAACCAGAATCGTAAAACAGGTGAACAAACCGCAACCTGGTGCAAACAGCATAACTCAGCCCACTTAAGTCCAAATTCAGAAATTTCAAAGGAATACGAAAGCTTAGAAACAGGGCTACATTTCATCAGAAGACTAGAACAACCAATTCTGAAGTAATCCTATCCAAAATCACCAATTACAAGTGCAGTTCTTACATTCGGACAAAACCAGAACAGCAAGGGTATTTTCGACTTTTCTCACTCTACGCTACTCCGATTGACCTGAAATTTTACAGGCATCTATAAAATGTCATTTACTACAACTTTCATGTTTTAAGCCAAGGCCAATTCGGCCTCTATCTAGGACCAAAATATTCGGACAGAATGAAGAACCAAGAAACCCCAATTTTCCAGATTTCATTCAAAACAGAAATCACTTGCAATCTTCCACTTTTTCCACCATCTAGCATCATTACATACCATTTCCAACCATCATATATAGCCACACAATCATGCTTATATTAAAACAGGAAAAATCCCAATAAATATAAAACTTCACTAAATCATCCACAAATCAAGATATAAACCATAATTTTTCATCTCTTAACACCACTAAACATGAATTAAGCTTCATTAGGTGAAGGAGAGAGTTCATTCATTACTCACCTAGTAAAACAAGAGAGAGGGAGTTGCTTGTCACCTTAGCTTCCACAAACACTTCACCAATCAACTTACTAATACCAAATGAAGAGGTTTTATGGAAGGAATTCAAGATTAACCGGTTAGTTTATGAGATTGAGCAAGATTAGGACAAGGAATTGAGAGAGATTTTTCTTTCTTCCTTTGGAGAGAATTTCGGCCAATAGAGAGAAAAGAATGAGGAAGATTAAGCTTCATTTGTCTTATAAGAAGGTTGGAAAAAATAAGAATTAATTCTAGCCACAAGTTTGGTTAACACTTGGTTGAATCACAACCACACAATTTTCTCTCTCTTGTTGCATTTTGAACCACTAATTTTCGGCCAATAAGAAGCTAAGGGGGGGGGGAAGATATTTTTCTCTATTAGTGGTAAACTTGCATGGCAAGTAAGTGGTGGTCAATTGGTGCGTTCAATCGGTAATGCGCGGGACCCGCCGGTTCGCGCCGTTTTTTCTTAAAACACACGTACTAGGGTTTTTACTTCCTATTCACTAATCTTATCTTATTGCTCCTAATTACATATTATTTCTCACTTAAAAGTCACTTTTAATCACCAAATTTGATCCTTTTTCCGTACCAAAATTTCATCCGGCGAAAATCACAAAAACCCTAATTTTGCTCCAATGCTGAAACCGAAGAGTGAAACCCTACTTTCTAGGCTCACTTGCACTTATTATGGAATAATTGGATAGTAGGGCTTTAAATCTTAATCCCTACATAGGGTTTTCGAAATACTCCTAAAACCAAACGTTACCGCCCAGCTAATGAATATATCAACGTAGAACGGACTGGGGCCTCGCAAGGAGTTCTAGACTAGCGGTTTTGGTTGAAACTAGTTAATCTTTTGTATGATATTGGAGTCTATTAAAGTGTAAATTTTGTTATATTTGGGTATTTTGGTTGGTAATTGTAAATCGTAGCCTTAAGAGTTGTGGATTGTATATATATTTAAAGTATTCCTTTAATCCTAAGTTTTTGGTTGACTTGTAGTTTCTTTTTAAGCATGAATGAGTGCGTGAGTCCTAACGAGAGTTGGGCAGGCGCTTCGCTAATGCCCTAAGGTTCGCCCTAGGGAGAGGTGGGGGCATCACAGTTGGTATCAGAGCGCTAGGTTTGAAATACCTAGAACAGTGTTAGGAGTTCTTAGTTGTGAACTTTTGGTTATAGAAATCCGTAATAGACCTTAAATTAAATTTTGAATGGCACCAGTGGTTATAAGGACCTAACTTTTAGTTGTGGATTATTTGTCGGATATGGACAGTGGCAGCAACAATGATAGGATCGAGGGACCTCCCCCAGTGATTAGGTATCAGATGGTTGGAGGTGGACCCCTCCTTTAGTACTCACACGCCAGGCGAGTTAGGACATGCTCATGTCGCGAGAGATTCACTAACCTTAACAGCGTGGTGTTAGGAGTGGTTGAGGAGCAGAGACAGTTGACTCGTGACCTTAGGGTAGCATGAGCTGAGAAGGAGGAGATGAGCGCCACTATAGAGGCCCAAGCTGCCAGGAATCAGGAGCTGGAGGCTAGGGTTCTTGAGAAGCGTGGGAGGTGTCAGGTGACCGATGGGCACCTCATCCGACTGGTAGAGGTGGTGAGAGATCGGGTGGATGGCATTATGGTTGATTGTGTGACCATGACCGAGCACATAGAGGAGGCCATGTGTGGAGGTGGACCTGGGGATGTTGCCCCTGTTGTTAAGGAGAAAATAGAACCCGTGAAGGAGGATCCTGAGGAGCACCCTGAGGAGGATCCTTCTGAGGATATGGGATCTACTAGTTCGATTCACTTATATTAGTGATCTTTTGATCTTTTGACTTTTGCTAGAACTTAGAAGGGGTGATTTTCGCCTTGAGGCTTTTGTATTTTGTTGCATGTACCCCTATATTTTGAAGCAATTGAATGCCTATGTCCTGTACTTGATATTATTGACTTGTTTTGTGAACTTTTGACTTGTAGCATGACTTCTAGTTATGTAAAGAATTATGCTTTTATTTCAAGTGTTTTGCAACTTGCTTATGTTTTAAATTTCTATACTTATTTTCCCTCTTTTAATTATATGTTTATACTATGGTTATATGGACCGGCGAGGACGTGAATGGGGTCGTGGGCGTGGGTTTCCGTAACCCTGTACCCCCGAGAGATGTGAGGGATCAGTGATTGGCCCGAATCAAAACCCTAGGATTGAGGGGGATGACCAAGTGGCTACGACTCTTAACCGCATAATTGATATCCTTGAGCATCTAGTTAAGGTTTTAATTTATCCCAAGGCAAACCATTCATTCATAGATCCTAACTTTATGAAGGGTATAGATGTAAAGTGTGATTTCTTACCTGTTGATTTGGAAGTTAAGACTCCTACGGGGGACTAGTGCCTAATTGTTAATAAGGTTTATAGAACTTGTGAGATTTGGATTAGTGAGAGAAAGTTGCTAGCAGATTTAATGAGCCTAGCAATTAAAGGATATGATGTGATAATTGGAATGGATTGGATAGCTCGATACCATGCTCAGTTGGATTGTAAGATGAAATTAGTAGAATTGCGCATTCTAGGGAGAGTAACTTTGAAGTTAGATGTGAGGGGTAGACTAGTGTCATTTGCTCTAATTTCAGGGATTTGAGCTAGAAAATTGTTGCATAGTGGGGCTAAAGGATATCTAGCCTTTCTTATGAATATACCTAGGGATAAGATGAAGTTGGAAAATGTGCCAGTAGTAAAAGAACTTCCCGATATCATTCCAGAGGAATTAGAGACATTGCCTCCGGAGAGAGAGATAGTGTTTAAGATTAATATAGTTTCAAGGACGGCACCTATCTCTAAGATGCCTTACAGGATGGCTCCAACTGAATTAAAAGAATTGAAGTTACAGTTGTCAAATTTAGTAGGAAAAGGCTTTACTAGAAAAAGTGATTCACTGTGGGGAGCTCCAGTGCTCTTTGTTAAGAAGAAAGATAGAAGCTTGAGGCTATGCATAGATTATCGAGATTTGAACGATGTGACCATTATAAACAAATACCCTTTGCCTTACATAGATGAATTATTTGATCAGTTGCAAGGGGCCGAGGTACTTTCATTTAAGTAGGAATCCAGATTCAAGGATTTTCATGCATGGATGATTGTTCAAACTTCAAAGTACCATGAGGATTCTCATTTTAATATTCTTTCTTGTAGACACCAAAAATTTCATTAATTCAATTTTATACTCTATTTACTTAGCTTTATTCATGCAATTTTAGCTTTGTTTATTTAAATCAATTTTATTTTCATTATTATTTATTCTTGTTTCATATTTATTATTTTATTTTTTTTAAGGTTGCAAATAGTAATTGGTGTTTATTCCTATTCTTGGTACATTAAAATTCATCATTTTCTTTTCTTTTAAAAGCATTTTTTTAACACTAAATTTCAGAAAAATAAAGGAAAAATCAAATCAAGAAAAATGACAAGTGGGATACATGCAATAGGGACAAGTGTCCCTTTATTTTGTTTGACAACACAACACCTAAAAGGTGAGGTGTTGAGACACTTAGGGGGCTTAGAAAATTTTGGGAGAAATAAAAAGAAAATGGAAGAAATAGAGAAGGGGGGTTACGGGCAAAACAAAAAAGAAAATTTGGAGGGAGGCTGACAACTGAGGAGAAAAAAGAGAAATCGAGAGAAAACAGAGGGCTGGTCTGGGGAGCAAAAGGGAAAAGTGAACAAGAAAAACAGGGAAAAAACCTAGGCAAGGGGCGGCGGAGAAGAAAGAGGGCAGTAAGGAAACCAGAAAAAGAAAGAAACCAAGGCAAGAAACTAGAGGGAAGAAAAGAAGAGATGGCGAGAGAAAGAGCGTTTCGGACAGCCATGTTCAGAGTCAAACTTCGATCAAATCTCCAGTTCATAGGAATTCTCCTCGGTAGCTTGACTTCGTGCGCCTTGCCTAGGAATTTTCGTGGTTGTTTCAAGCTCATAAGTGGCAAAGGTGATTCATTTTACTTGAACTGATTCTGAACATATCGAAATTCTTGAAATCTCGCTTTTTCCTGTGATCTGATCTTCGCTCCTTTGTTGCTGTGATTTGCTTCCTTTTTGTATGAATTGTTAGCTCAGATACTGTCTTTATGCCCCTGTGCTTGAATTTTGTGTTGTCATAGCCCATGAAACACAGGGTATAGGAGTCATTCCTAGCTTCATTTAGTTGATGTTTAATCCTAAAATTGCCGAAAGAAAGAAGAAAGTTGTGGAATTTTTTTTAGATTTTAAAGCACTCTTCATCTGAATTTTTGTGTGTTTTAACAAAGGGATTGCAGCCATGTCAACAGGGTCATTTTTCTTGGGTTGCTTGATGTTCGAGATTTGTTTGTTGTTTGACTGGTTTCCATGTACATGTCTAGCGCAAGATTCTTTCTTTCTGTCTTTGCTGCGTTTTCATGTTCAGTTGCACCATTGAATCTGCTGGGAATGGACAATCGTATTTTGGGTGAGGTTAACAATGTGGGTTTGAGGTTATAGCATTTGGGTTTGTTTAAGTGAATCAGTAGGCTTGGCTTGATTTATTTCACATAGACATCCCAGCTGAATGATGAAGTTGCGGAAGAAAGAATTCAAAAAAAATTGTAGAATGTTGTTCTTTGATGCTTCCATGATCTTTCGATGCTTAAACATGAGGATTTTGTGGCTAAAAATGGAAAACGTTTGGTAACCCTGTTACTTCAGGCCAAGCTTTTGTGGGTTAAGTCGTTAATTGGATCCGAATGAAAAAGATTGCATTTAGGAACCCAGAACTGCAAAAAGTAGCGCATTTAGTTTCTCCTTTGTTTTTTCGGTAATTCTCCCTCTCTTTTGCTCGGTATTAGTCCATATTCTCATCTCATCATGTTGAGATAGGTGGTTTAGGTCTTATGTTAAAAGGATATTGGATGCTAAGGATTTACTTTGCACGGTTTTGGATGAAACTAAGCTAGCTCTCAATGATTCTGGTTTCATGTTTTCTTTTGTTGTTGCATGTTTCCTCTTTTTCGACAAATCAAGAACCTTGTCCAGATTATGCTAACTAAATGGGTTGAGACATTTATTGGTTTTGGATTGATAAACCCGTGTGCTTGGTGCAATTTTTTGGTGTGAAGTTCGCGTGAGTTGAGCTGCAAAGTTGCAGCAGAAAAATTGCAGAAGTAAAGAAGGCTTCAGCTTTCGTTGCATGCATGAAGTAATTTTTGAGCATTGCATTTTGGCCCCCCAAGTTTCCCATAATGCTACCTTAGCCCAAAAGATCAGAAAAACTGATCGATTGTGTCTCTCTAACATGTCTTTCTTCTTAATGTAATTTAATGTGATTTTTGGGTAGAATATGCATGAGTTTAGGAGCAATTTGAAAGATTTAATAACTTTTTCTAGAATTATAGTTTTTTATTTGAATTTTAGTGAAATTTGCAAATTTTGTTCTAGCAAATAGGTTTCATTTATTCATTTATTTGTTGTGAACTTTATCATTTGGATTTGGGATAGGTTTCACCTTAAGTTCTTAATTTTAATATATTTTCCTTTTAGACCCTTGATATTTGTAATAATAATAAATTGATCCCTCAAACTTCTTTCCAATGGGTCCTTGTTTGTTTCAAATTGATGAATATGAGTTGTTTAGTTTATTTGAATGTTTTGAGTGATTCAATTTCGTGTTTATTTCCATTTCATGTGATTATTTTGTTAACTAAAGTGATGCCTTGACCTTTTTTTGTTTTTGGAGGGTAAATAAGTAATTTTATTTCATTAGGGCACCAATTCAAGGGAGGTACACTCTAACCCTTATTTTAATTTTTACTTGATCCTATATGCCCCTATGTGACTTTATATGTTTAATTGCATGCATTTTGAATGTTTTATTTTACTCATTTATTTATGTTATTAGCTGCAATTTTGTATATTTATTTTAATTTGATTTGTGATTATTTGGGAAAGCAATTAACTGCCACAATTGTAATAGTTAGGTATTTATTTTAATTATTTATTTTATTTCCCCTTTTAGATTGTAGTAGGGCCTCCCCCTAATGTAATAGTTAGGGCTTGTTTGCTTTATTTGCTTGGTGTGATTTGCATGCTTGTGTGCTATGTGTTACTCGCTTTCTTACGGCATTGCATCTAGATATCATGCTCATTTGCTACGTGTTTATGTGATTTAGGTATTTATTTGCTTTATTATGATTTATTTCGATTATAATAAATGCATGACGTCACCACACTAGTCCAAAACTAGTTGTGGTCTCTTTCCTGTCACCACACTAGTCCAACGCTAGTTGTGGCCTTTTGTCCCGATTTCCAACTAGTCCAATGCTAGTGAGGACTCATAGATATGGGCTAGTCCAATGTTAGACCCTTAGGGACCTCCTACACTAGATCATGTTTGTATGACTACATTACATTCTCATGCATATTTTTCACTTCTTAGGGTCTTTTATCATTTTTTCCATGACATCTCTCCTTGTACGTATATCCCTTCCCCCATATTTTCCCTTATATGTATATTACTTACCCCTTTGTATGAAACATGACATCAGACTTGCATTTCATCTAAGCATTAGAATTAGGTTAGATCATTCGCTTGATTAGATAGGAAAACTCCTTAAATATGGGATATGGACGAGCTTGGCTCTCTAGCCTTAGCATGCTCGTATTCCCTTTATTAAAGGGAAAATTGAGTCACGAACATTAGTCCCCCGCACCCGACATGATGCATTCCTTTAGGTCACGTATATTTGTATAATTATTTTTATTTTTATTTTCCTTTTCTTTTCTTAGAATCTCATATTTTTGCATTATTCGTGACCTCTCCAAAAAGTCCACATTGGGCATCACAATTAATGTGATTGACACCAATTGAGCTTTGAAGAGAAATTTCGACCCCCCGATACCCTCTTAGGTCTAGGATTTGCATTCATATAGTACATCCAAATGTGATAAATCTTTAGGTTAAAATATGAAAATCTTTGACTAAATCGCACAACTAGCCTTGGTTAGGTTGAAAGGGTGCCTTGGATTCTTATCCTTGCCTTTCCTTTCTTCAAATGTGACTCCCGAATCCTTTTCTCTGACTTACGTAGATTTGGAGTCGTTTAAAAAAGACTTTTCTACTTTTTCTTTAAAAATTCATTTTTAAGTGACTTGGTACACCTCAACTCAATACCAAGTGGCGACTCCGATTTTTTATTCAAAAACCCTTTTTAAACTATTATTTTGGGTCGAATCGTCGCATTTTCAAGTCCCATTTAGACCCATGTTCTTCATTTTCTTTTTAAATCAAAAATCATTTTTCAATCAAAAATTGAATTAAAATTCACTTTTTAAACCATTTATTTTTCTTTCTTTTTTAAAAAAAATGATGCGCAACAGCTGGCGACTCCACTGGGGACTTAGAGAGTCTGAGCATATTGATTTAGTCAAATTTTTTCTTCTTTTAAACTTCTTATATATCACATTTGGAGGTTTAGGGTTGCATTTTTCTTCTTTAGGGTTTTTTGCATCTACCATGCACGTAATCACTCCTCGCACATTGTGTATGTAATGAATGGATGGTTTATTTATTTACTTTTGCTTGTTTCGTGATTGCATTTTGGGATGGGGGGTAGTTACCCTAGAATCTTCGACCGCATCTGATGGTATAATCCCTCCCCTCAAAAGAAAAGCACCTTATACGTGCATGCATAGTTTTATTTACTCTATTTTTTTCTTTATCGTGGGCGCTATCCCACATCTCCCTGTAGGATTAGGATCGATTTCCTTAGGTAGGCGGATGGTATGCACTGCGCCCATAGCGATGCCTAAGGGATCACTCGAGCCAGTCCTGGGAGTGATGACCTTTCGCCTTTCGGTCTGAAGGCTTGGGAACCGAAACCTTATCGAATCTAGATGCATTAGTAAGCCAGACCTCATGCATCCATATTAGAATTGCCTAGGGTAGAGTCGACCTTACCCTATTAAGGACACTAGGCACGAGGGGAGGGATCCCACCCCTCTTTCCTTATTTATCTTTGTTGCTTTCTATATCATCTAATTGTCCAACGTGTTATGTGATTATGTGTTGAACTGACGTTTCCTTGTTTCTTATCTTTTGCATTCATCAATGTTAGAAAATAAGAGATCTGCCATGATCCTCTTTTAGAACCTACCCTCTTAGATAGGTTATTGCACGTTTTAATTTCAATGTATTGACATCATTCTAGGCCTACCCCGACATACAAAGGGTCCTTTTTGGTCATGATATAATTGCATGTTTTATTGCTTTAATAAACTGGCATCATGCATACACCTTAGAGGGAATGTCATTTAGGGGATTCCGTGCTAGGAATAAACAGTTCTGTGTCTCAGATATATAATCCAATGAGACTTGCACGTTTATATTTTTTGTACAGTCTGAAGGAGTAGTGCACGAGGTAAGGTAGGATCCGATCTTTTCGAAGACGGCAAAGCAATTTTTGCACATTAGAATATGGGCATCTAACAATCATCTTTTGGCCATTTTTAACATAGTTGGTAAAAATCCCTTGCTTAAAGGATATTGACTTGAAATAATTCCTCATTGTTGAGACGATAAATATATTGAGGCCAAATTTTGATTTTAGGAGGCTCATAGACTAATGCATTGCAATGATTTTCTTGAAACTACCAATGGGTAGACAATTCGATCAATGTTTGAATAAACCATCAATTTCATTCAATCCATTGGACCATTTTATTCATCAATTTCATCCAATCCATTTTTTTCAATTCATTCATTTTTAGGACTATCTAAGTCAATTTTGAATAAATCATCTTTTGTTTGACCAATTTACCTTTTTTTTAGGGTGATCCGATCAATTTTGAATATATCATCAATTTCATTTAATTCATTTGACTAGTCTACTCGTTTTTAGGGTCATCTAGTCGATTTTGAATAAATCACCAATTTCATTCAATTCATTTGACTAGTTTACTCATTTTTAGGGCAATCTTGTCGATTTTGAATAAATCATCAATTTCGTCCGATCTATTTGACCAATTTACCTATTTTTTAGGGCAATTCAGTTATTTTTAAATAAATCATTAATTTTATCCAATCCATTTGACCCATTTATTTTCTTTTAGGGTTTGATCTAAGGTTCGCTGAATACATTAGTTGAGACATGTAATCTTTTTACGAGTAGACTCTTTCACGCGTCATTTTATGTGTCGATCAAAGCAAGCAATCCATTCGGACGTTGTCCTCATTTTGAGGCAAATGTCCCCTTTCACTCTAATTGGTCAAAATTTTCAAATTATTTTTCACTCAATCAGTTGATTGGATTCATCAGGTATTGTATGGTGTCTACCCTAGAGGATTGCATTTTTATTCTAGGCCAACCCTTGGCATAAAAAGGCTCCCTCATAGGACATGCATATCGATTTTACAATTTTGCTTACTAACTTTGGGTATTTTTTTTCTTTTATTTTTCCCTCTCCCCTGCATTTATAAAAGATGTTTCAATAAGGTGAAAATGTTTTTCTATATCTGATAACAATTTTGATCAAATAAAGTTTGAAAATTACAAGTATTATTTGATTCTTGGGCAGACCCTACAATGAAAACATGAAGGATCTATCTGGAAGTGTTAGCCTAAGAGTTTCTGAGAGACTTTATAATTTTTTTTTCAAAGAAAAGGAAAAATTTTGTTTATTTGATTTGTTAATGCATTTTTGTTCCAAAAGAAAAGGAGACAAAAAGTGTGCATATGTGGAGCTCTTTAGAAGTTTTTCTCTTCTCATTTGTATTATAATTGAACAAGAAATTTTGTTTCAAACATTTGCAATAATGAAGTTTTGTTTAGACAATTATTGTTTTGTATATAATCATGTATATTTCATTCTTTATTGTGCTCATTGAAAATTACATGATGAATTTTAAGAAATAAGACCAAATTAAGATTTTTCAACCTCTTGCCTGAAAATTCACAAGTGTATGTTTTCTAAAATCTTTGCATACACTAGATGTGATGACCCCACTTCTCCCAATGGCGAACCCGAGGGTATCAGCGGGCCGCCTGCCTAGCTCGTACCAGGACTCAAAACTTAAAGCAATAAAAGCTAGATAAACCAAAAGAGTACTATATACAATATATACAATCCCAAAAGAGTTCTAATTACATCCTCCAAAATAGATGTTCAGATTACTACATCACCATATGCTAATCACCAAATATATAAAGTAGACCCGATAAAGGGGTTCTTATACAGGCCACCAAAACAAGAAGAAACGTCTTAAACGTCCAACTAAGACAAGCACACCTAACTATACTAGTGAATGTGCCAAGGAATTCCCCGCGTCGTCCCCTGTTAAGGAAAATAAAGGAAACGGGGTAAGTTAGAAGCCTAGTAAGTAAACAGGGATAAAAGCATAAATTGCACATTGATGAACAATTATATCACAAAGATGTCAAATCAAAGGTACCAAGTAACAATCACAAATTAAGGATACAGGTTGGCTCCAAAGCCAAATTGCTTGCCATGCGTGACCTCCTGCCGACACTCCGTCGACCACATGTGAGGGTCCGTAGAACTCCACTTGTACTCCCACCGTACACCTTATCACCCTCACTAGTCAGTCACCTCACAAACTTGCTCGAGCGAACGAAATCACAAACTTGAACTTGGTTCACAAGTTCGGTTCACAAACTTGGTTCACAGAACCACAAACTTGGTGACCTTAAGACTAGGTTGGATTGGTTTCGACCAAGCCCCGGCCGGCTCGAATAGTCCGTCTAGATCCTGAGATCAGACCCACAAATTTATCATATTTCACAAATTCATAAAAGTCACCCCGAGCTCCAAACTCAAGGGGTTCAGTTCCAAAGTAGTTCATATACACGTATCATGTACAAATATATGTGCAAATTAGGGTTTAGATCGATTGTGATAAAGTACACCCTCGCCTAAGTACCCTTGCATTCATGTCAGAACACATAAGCAACTTATACAAATAAACGGCCTGAGCACTTACTCCAAAGGTACGTATAGTAAAAAAATGCAAGGATCACGTCACGTATACAGCTAGTAGGCCTCACCGGCACCGTCTAGCCCGTCACCGTTTGAAATAGAAGATTGCATCACAATATATCACAAACGGCTACTAACATGCATGACTCAAGTAAAACGGCAAAATTGGCACATGCAAGTGCGGAAACGGCACACGGAAATGGAGACGGACACGGAAACGGAAACAGAAACGGCCAGATTTGCCATCCCAAACCGTTTTCATCAAAAGTTAGGCTAGGAATGTCGGATCAAGGTGGATGAGACACCATTTTGAAGCTACGAGAAAGGGCTACAACTTTTATTTAGACATCTCAACCCAGATCTCAATAGGTATTGGTAAAAAATGCACAAAATAGTTCCAGCCATTTCATTTCGGGTTACCAAACAGGCCCTGTTTGAAAGATCGTAACTCATGACTCAGAAATTGAAATCAATAAATTCCAAAGGCATTAGAAAGCTCATTCATAAGGCTATAACTTTCATGTTTGGACCAAAAGCTGAATCAATACAGAGCATGGGGAAAAACGGGTCCAAACATCCCTGTCAGAACTGTCCAAATTCGAAAGCAGTTCTGACAACCGATCTTGTTTTGGTCATAACTGGAGCTACGGAACTCGGATTTGGATGCACTTTATACCTTTTTGAAGCTAAGACCAAGATCTACATTTCTTATGAAGAGGTCAACACCCAGTTCGCATGTTATCAAAACAGACAGAGCATGGTCAGAAGCAAAATTCAAAAACGTAACACAATCCAGTGTACAAAACAGGTGCAAGTGTTTTGGCTATAACTCGGGCTACACCGATCCCTTTGACCTGAAATTGTGCAGGCATATTCAGGACTTAAGACGATACAACTTTCATGTTTTGAGAAACTTCTGAATCATCACACAGCATAAAGAAAAATGGAACTCAAATTCGGATTTGTGGACTGCCCTGTTTTTCCAGATTTGCCGGTTTTACGCGCCGCAAACGCATGGTCCGTTCTATGATTCTCATGCAAATTTTCTAACCAAAATCATACCAAATAAACACACATATACTAACTTCTAAATGACCTACAAATGGTCCGAAACTTCCCCTCTAAGTCATTACAAAATTGCCCAAAAACTAACCATAATCCCTAACCTAACTTTATTTGCACCACTAAACTTAATCTATCAACCTACTAACCAAACCCTAACTCACTAAACATTAGCCAAGCTAAACTAACCTAAGGAAGCCTAGGGTTTCTTAACCCAAATCAGTTTTTATCATTCACTCACCAAACCAATGAAACCAATCACCAAACACAACCACTACAAGTTCAATAACACAAGATTAGAGCTAACTAGAATGCTTAGCAAGAAACCCTAATCTTCCATAGCCTTAACCGAAATTTTTACAGCAATAAACCACTAAAATAAATCACCAATCAACACAATAATCACCACATGAACCTTACAAGTTCATAATCACAACAAAAACTTCACTTTCATGACTTCAAGATTAAAACCCCAAAATTTAACTTTCAAAAGAGGTGATTTACCTTCAATCCAACCTTGTTGATGATTAACCTACAACAATCAAGTAGCAAAGATGTTGTCTTAAACTCCAAGACCAAGATGGAAGCTAGAAGTTGAAGAATTTTGAAGGAAATCTCTTCCTCTCTCTTGCTCTCTCTCTCTTTTTTTCTCTTTAGTTTTTGTTTTGTTTGTCTTACAAATGGCTTAGTTATGGCTCTTGAGACTAATATGTGGTGCAAGACCACTTAGGAAAGATATTTACCATTCAACCAATCAAATAAAAGCTTGTTTATTGCCTCTTAACCCTTACACCTTTACTTTCTCTTTCTTACTCCTTTTCCCCCAAACATTTGATAATCTTTCAATTAACTCCATAGGTTATAACTTAATCTGGTCCAAAACATGTAATCACACTTAATTGCTTCACTAATCACCTTCCTATTTTAATCACCTATACTTAAACATACTTTATCTCACATAAAAGCAATTAAACAACAATATTTTTGTTATAGGCAAAATTAGGGTTTTAAACCCAACTTAGAATTCTAACAAATCATAACACTAGAAACTTTTCTTCTAGTTTAGGGTTTTCCTAACTTCTAAACTCACTTAACCTATAAAATGGACCAAATCCTATACTTACCCGCACTAAAACACACACTAGCATAACTAACTTTAATCACCACTCGAACTTATGATTAATACAAAAACTAGGGTTTCAATCCTAACCCCAACTTAGGGTTTTCGAATTAGTCCCAAAACCTAATGTTACCGCACAAATAATGAATATAACCTAATATCAAACTTAAGAACTGACTGGGGCCTCACACTAGATTGGTAATCCAAACTGTACAATAAGAGTGCTCAAAATTAAAAAGAGGTCACTCAAAAGACCTAATGCAGTACATTTTTCTCCTTCACTGTACAATCCATATTTTGCCCGCTTCTATTAACCCCAAAATAAAATCAGTCACATTGATTGATAAATTGCAAATTGGGGCAATCTTTGTTTGAAAAATGCCCACTGTATCTAATCAGATTCAATCCACATCTCAGTGAAAGCAAAAAATGTACATTATTCTTATTTGTTTTGAAAATTTGGAATCTATACAGATTTTATTATTTGCTCTCTCATTTGAGCCTTTAAAAGAATAATTTCGTTTCAAATAAGAGTCTTAATGATCACCACCCTACATTGGAAGATTTTCAAATAACAAAATAGAATGGATTCTCAATGAGCATTTCGTTACTTTGGTTGTCGTGAAGTGTAAGAATGATGCTTTGGCCATCGTTTCTACAATCTAAATACTTTGGCCATCGTTTCCACAATCTAAGTACTATTTATCCCTTGCATCCTCATTTGAGCTAAAATGGGTGGTTCTTTTCAAAGCACTTATGATCGCACCCCATACTGGGGAAGGAGATTGGAGAATTTGAAAAAATAAAGAGAGGGAATTGCAAATTGGGGAAATTTGATTCTACCATTAATCTCTGGGTTTCAATTTTGAAAAAAGAAAGAGAAAAGAAAAAGGAAGAGTATTGTCCGGCAGATCACTTATGTTTTACAGATATGAATGAACAGGAGTCTTCCTCAGTCAATAAATTCAGATACATACAAGAAATTTCGCATTGATGAAAGTTTTCTTTCAGAACTAATGTTAGGAACGGAATAAAAAGTCAGGCCCTCTTCTTTTCCAGTCAAATATTTTATTCCTAGTTATCCCTTTTGAACCTTCAGAATAAATACTTCGTTTAGCAACCCCTGAGGATCGTAAACCCCACACTGGAGCAAGTTTAAGTTGAAAAGAAAAAAAAAAGTCTCAAGGGGTGAAATGTGATAAAGCAACAAAAGTAAAAGAAAGGAAAAAGAAGAAGAAAAGAAAACCTCAGTCCAAAAATAGACTGGAGCAAATTTTAAAGGAATGGCAGAAGGCCGAAGGAAAAAAATCAAAAAAGAGAAGAAAATAAAAGAGAAAAGAGCCTCATTTGAGAATAAATTGAGGCAGGTTTTGATTTAACCCTAAAAGAGGGTTGATACAATAATGCGATCTCATATCATTTAAACCACTTTTAAAATTCGTTTTCAAGCCTTAACTTTTCTAAGCATCCACTAGACCACATTACAAAAGCCGAAAGTCCTGACTTCTGTTCTTTGCAATATCTTTGTCAAGAAATTTTCTAATTAATTGGCAAGTGATGCTTTTATACTGATGCCAGGAAATTTTTTAGATGTATATTTGAATTGATTAGGTGTGAGCTTGACACTGCTCATCATGTGAAAACCCGCAAGGACACCTTTAAAAAAGAGAAGAAGAGAAAAAGGAAAAAGCGAGCGAAATAAATGCAAAAGAAAAACGCAAAAAGATTCGATGCTGAAAGTCCCTGTTGAGTGATTATAAAAGTCAAACAAAGGTCAAGATCTTTGAGTCCAAAATTGGGGCAATTTTTGGGAGAAAATACAATCTCCAGTGCAATGTCCTTAAAAATCTTATTTATTTAACTATCATTTTCAAGCCACATTACAAGCTCATAAAGTCCATCGCTAACTTATCGTTCATGACAATTCAAAGTAAGGATTATGCTTCTAAGGAATCCATCAATCATTCATGATCATAAGGCCATAACCTGTTTCCACATGTTTAGCTATCGTTTCTACCCATATGTTACAAGTTTATAGAACTTATATGTTGACTAAGTTTTCTTAAGAAATAAAGGTGATAAACTATTTGCTTTCACTAAGATTTAATATTGAATGTGTTGCACATAATTTGGGCACAAGAATAAGATAGATCCTAACCTCTCATTCTCCTTAGCCACCTCGAAATCAGAAATAACACCCATTTGATTAGTCCTGAAAGATGAATTAACAAGAAGCGGTGACCCATTATCCTAAACATCGATGCTAAAAGTGAGGAAGAAATCTTCTGTAATTTGGTATTATTTTGAGAGATTCATCATGAAATTTTCTGTATAAATTTAAACAAGACGTTTAAGTTTCTTTACATTATATGATAGGAAACATAGTTTCTTATTTTGTTCAAATGAATGGAGAGTCATCCAAATAAATTTTTTGCAATCAAATGGGCCCATACTGGGACAAATTTTTATTTGTGAGATTTCGCAAAATAAGTCCACACTGAGGCAAATTTTTTGCAATACATTTGAGGATTTCGTCCAAGAGTCAAGTAATATACTTTCGAATCAGTCACGCTGCTCTTTTCATGAGCAGTAGTTGCATTAATTTTTAAAACAAGAAATTGAAGTGCATATTGTACTACGGTAAGCCCCCTGTGCAGGTATTCATGGCTGAAATCGATGAAGAAACATTTAGTGATGTGGAAGGCCGATACCGGAAAAAAGAGAAAGAAGAAATAAGGAAAAAGGGTCTTACACTGGGGCAAATTATTTTTGAAAAGATTCTCTCGAAAAAATAAAAAAAAATCAGAAAAATCCCAAAAAATCAAAAATAAAAAAAAATCAGAAAAATCAAAAATCAAATTCAATTTCTTGTTTCTTGAAAAATCAAATTTAATTCTTGTTGGCGATGTCCCAGCGTCCGCCGCACACCCTTCTATCCCTCTTTCTTGACAATCACACTTAATTTCTTGATCGATTATCACGGCAGGCTTGAGTATTCATCCCACTGACCCAAGTGCAAATGATGACAGGCTTGGGTTTTCATCCCATTGACCAAGGGAAGGCAGGCTCGGGTACTCATCCCACTAACCCAAGTGCAAGGGAAGGCAGGCTCGGGTATTCATCCCACTGACTCAAGTGCAAATGATAGCAGACTTGGGTTGTGACAGCCCCACCTCCCCCTAAAACGAACCAAAGGGTTCGGCGGACCGCCTGCCTAGCTCTCGCTGGGACTCAGTCGCTCACTACAGTTCTCAAATAAATTACAATGTAAATCTCAAATATACATCAGATGTTCCACAAATTTACATATCATAAGCGAAGCGGAAACTAGTTCCCAAGCGTGGAATGTATACATACATCTGATCGATTCCAACCATTCATACAATCCTTGATACCAACTATTATGCAAGAGGAATTCTAAATTCAAACTATACATGAGATAATCCATCCGATCACATGAATAAATACTACAAGCCCTTCCTTCGCCTCGAGCCCTGTGGAGGGGAATAAAATAGTTTTGCAGTGAGCTAAAAGCTCAATGAGTAACCAATAAAATCAGTAATCAAATATATTTCACAATCGTTCATTTCAATGATATCATGAATCAGTAATCAAATGTACGTTTATTGCTCTCATGAGCTAGTGAAATCATTATACTTAAACACCCAACGCTCAAATAGATTACTTAACGTTAAATAATAAGGGGGAGCAACGTTGGTGCTCCCGATCATGTCATGAACAATAAACAGGAGTGGAGACGTTGGTGTTCAGCACAAGACTCCCCAAGAACTCATTTAAGCCAAATCATATCATGAACTCGCACGCGCGTACACATGATATGCAGTCGAGTAAATAATGCAAGAAACATTTCAAAAGTACTTTGGAAACAGTTTAGGGTCACTCACCTCCACGGCTCAGAAACCATCCATCATATATCATTACCTTGCCCGAGTCCAAACCCTAAATCACAAACTCAAAGCAATCATACATTCTCAAAGTTCGGATAGCATTTCCCCATAAATGCTTCATTTCCAACCTACAATATATTACCAATCACACATACGGTTAATAAGCAATAAAATATATCCAATTAGGCCACAATATCCCTCAATCAAAGCTAATTAGAAGCTTAAGAGCCACCATTAGAAAAACCCCCAATTAAACCCTAGAAATCGGAATTCATTCCCTCAAGCGTAAATTTTCCGCAACGATCGCAGTTAATGTATAAAAGTTCCGTTTAACACCTTTCGGCACAATATCCATAACTGAAGCTACCCTTATTGGATTGAAACAAATTTTATGGTGTTTCGAAGCCAAAACATATACCTACATTCCTTATGAAGACCTCCAAGGTCAAATCATGCATTTTCATGATCAAAAATGGAAATTTCCATGAAAATAGAAATCTGGGCGCGGAACAGGGTTCATGGGCAGTCAAGGGTATTTCAGTCATTTCATATGTTACAGTGCTCGGATCGAGCTGAAATTTTGTAGGCAGCTAGTTAGCACCATTTCCAACAACTTTTATGTTTTAACCTAAGCCTGATTCGGCCTCTAACATGCTCAAATAAATCCGGTCAGAACAGGGCAAATGTTAACCCTAAACCTGGAATTTCGTATCAAACCAGAAATTTTCCGCAACCAACTTCAACTATCATATACAAGGTTCATTTTACACCATTACCAGCCATCATACCATGATCACCCCATGATCCTCATACGAAACAGAAAAATAACAATAATAAATCAAAATTCATCAAACCTTCACTTCCAACCATAAACAAACCATAATCACACCATATGTCATCATATTAAACCAATAAAGCCACCAATTGAACATTATCAAAGCTAAAGGGAAAGATTCTTAACAACTCACCTTGTAACCTCAAGATAACAAGCAACTTAGCACCTTTGCTTCTCAAACCACTTCACCACTCACCTTAATCCTACTGTAGACACCAAATTTTTGGTGTAATTTTTTTTTATTATTTTATTTTTTATTTTCATTTGTCGTGGTTGCTTTTAGTTTTTTTTTTAGTTTCTAGTTTTTATTTTATTTTTAAGTTTTAGCGTAGAAAAATCATGAAAAAAGAAAAATCATAAAAAAGGAAAAAAAAAAGGAAAAAGAAAAGAAAAATAGCAATTTTGTTTTATTTAGCTTTATTTTAGTCATTTCGACTTAATTTATCTTTTATTGTTGTTTGATTCATTTAGAAAAAAGAGAAAAGGTGAAAAATGAGAAAAAAACTATGAAAAAGAAAAAATGTAGAAAAAAGATGGAAAAATGGCCATTTTTGTTGTTTCTAGTTGTTTAGTTTTTAAATTATTTTCATTATTATTATTATTATCTGGTTTTTGTCAATTTATTATTTATATTTTTATTTTATCATTTTTGTAATTATCAAGTTGTTTTAAAAAAAAAAAAAAAAAAAAAACGTCGCAGCAGAAAAAGCTGCATTTTTTAACGCAGCTTGCAAACAGAAATGGCAGGAGGTCCTTGAACACAATTTGAGGAGCCATAAGAGGCCAGGTGTCTAGGACACCTGGAAGGAGAGGATTCTAGATTTTTTGGGGGGCTAGGTTTCGGCTGAGTTGGGAGAGCGAGAGAGAGAGGTGACGGGAGTGAAGGTTACGGCAAGAAAAAGAAAAAAACAAACGGAAGGTAGGCGGCGGCATAAGAGATCGAAAAAAAATCTGAGAGGAAAAAGGGGAGAAAGATGAGGAACCAGAAGAAGGTAGAGGGATCGGAGTAGCGGCTGAAAAGAAAGAAAATTTTTCTGAGTGACAATAAGGGAACCAAAGAAGCAGCTAGCCACCAAGTCAGCAAGGAAATCAGCTCATCGTTTCTGTCCAAGAACGATGGCGCCGAGAGAAACCAGATAAGGAAAAACAAAAGATTGAGAGAGAGCTTCAAGGAGGCGGTTGGAAGTTAGAGAGAGGAAGGAGAGATAGCTAAAAGGTGGACGGCAAGAAGGAGGAAGAAAACAGAAAATAGAATGGGGGCAGAGTCAGGAAGAAAGGAGATTTGAAGTTGCAAGGATGGTGCTGTGTTATCATCGCTGGTCTCCATTTACGTCTTCCGAAAGCCTGGCAGAATCATCCGAATTCTTTTCTTGGTCCTTCCCCGATTCATTTTGTGATTAAGGTAATATCCTTATCTCTTTTAGAATTAGAAACTGTCTTCCTTTGTTGGTTTGAACTTTTTTGCTATCTGTTGGTTCAATGGTCGCTTGTAGCCTTTCATTTTAGTCCGTAAGTCTGGTTTAAGTTTGGGTTTGAGTATATGATTCACAGTGAGACTGTTATATTTGCTTGACTTGTGTGATGTTTGCCGATCCTATTGCCTGGGTTTTAGTTTACTTTAGGCTGAGCATCGAGCACAAAATTCGCTGCAACAAACTTGAGGCTCGATTCGATACAGCAGTACGGGAAAGATCAGTTTTTGTTCTCTCTTGGGTTGCTCGTTTGATGGTATTGTTTTCATTTGCTGATTGTTTAGGATGCTGTGAGTGTTTTCTAACAAAGATGTGTTTAGACTTTTCTTGTTGGGGACCGAGAGATGAATGCGTATTCAGACGCTGTTTTTGGCCATTTGTTGCTGATTTTCTTTCGTTGAATGTTCAGTTCGCGTTTTATCATTTTTTTAGATGGATTGTGCTTGTGTTTTGATAAAAACGATGATTTGTTTGTTCACAATAGCCCACTAACTCAGCACATAGGTATGTTTCGCCTAAAAAAAAATACAGCAGCTTACTTGTTTTGTTTTTGTTGATAGCAGAAATTCTGTTGCATTTTTATCAATTCGGCCAGACTGCATTTTCCTTCTTTTTGCCGTTGTTTGCTTTGAACTACCATGGCTATGTCTGTTCAGTTTAGGAAGTGTCCGGACTTGAGTTACTGTGCATGAATACCCTTGAACTAGGTAAGGAAGACATGAAACTGCTGGTCGCAGAATTTGCAGCAGAGCAAGGTTGCCGTGGCTACTTTGCTGTTTTCTTTCACTGTAACCATGCACTAGGCTTTGGTTTCTTCTAATCTATTGGTCAGTTTTGTGTAGAAAGAGGGTGGGGGAAGTGGAAGTTTGGTGCTGAGTTTGCATATTTAGATCTTAAATACTTGAAGCATGTTGGAAAACTTGGCTGGAACTTAGACAGTTCAAGTGCCGAACCAGTTCTTGTATGTTTGTTTTTCCAGAAATTTGCTGCTTGCGTGACCTTTTGCATGATTTTCTGATGTTTAAACATAAAGATCTTATGTTGGAAAGTGAGATGAATGTTTAATGACCGTGTGGTATTAGTGGTTTGAGACTTTGAATTTTTGTTTGTTTGAGATAATGAATCAAAGAGCAAAATGTGGCTGGAATGTTGCAGAAAGTTTAAGAAATGGTTGAAACTTTGTTGCAGAAACATAGCCTCGTAGCAATTCATACGCATGCATGAAATATTTCTAAAATTTTCACTTTGACCCTTCAAGTCCTAGAATAATTGCATTTTGATCATTCACATATCCCCTTGTTTCATTAAGACCCAATTATGTTTTCATTTCTTGCAATTGAGTCCTAAATTGATTGCAATTGGAACCATGACATGACTCTCTCTTTGCTTTTGGACCCTTGAAGTTCCTAAAATGTTTGAATTGGGTTTGGGTGATTTATTAATATTGCAATTGGGTCCTTAATAGTTGCTATTTTTGGGAATTTGATGGATCATTCCACTTTTTTGGTAATCATGCATTATGTGATTTCATTTGAGTTGCAATTAAGGGAATTTTTGGTGATTTTCCTTATACTTTACTATTTAATTGGTGCATTGATTCCTCTATTATTTTGAAGCCATTCTACTTTTTACTAGCTTCACAAACGGGGGAGGTATAACTTTCTTTTATCTTTTTTGTCACTCTCTAAGTGATCCAACGTGCTAAGTGAGAATTGCATGCCTAATTTGCTATCCTTACCTTGCTTTAAATTTCTGTCATCTACTTCATTTATTTTTGCTTTTTCATTATTTGTTTGTGGGGTATGTGTACACCTCTTGGTTTGTAATAGATAGGGCTCGGCGAGCATTTTGTCCATTTCCCCCTTCCCCTTTTGTTTTAGTTCGCAAATGTAACAGGCTCCTTAGCTTTATTGCTTGTTTATATGCTATGTGTTGCTGCTTTGTTAGGGCCTTGCATCTAGTTGAGCATGCTAAATGTTATGTGCTATGTGTTTAGGAGTGTTTGGCATGTCTACTCGCTTTCCATGGCCATGAATGAATGTGATGGATGAATGTACGTTTCCGCTAGTCCAACGCTAGTCGGAATTCATAGAATGGGCTAGTCCAACGCTAGACCCTTAGGGATTTCTCCTCGTTAGTACATCATTTGCTTGTTCACCACATATCACGCATTTTCCTTAGTTTTATCATTTGGCATGATCCTCGAACCCCTTCTCCCCTCATTTTAGGTGTTGCATCCCATGCTAGCTATAGGGTTCATTTTGTGTGAGTGTCCCCTTCCGATAAGGGAAACGAGCGAGTGTGGCTACTCGATAGCCTTAGCACGCTAGTTTCGCCTTCTAATCAAAGGGAAAATCGAAGTCGAAAAGTTAGGAGTCTTTCCCGTACCCGATTTGTTGCATCCCTCTAGGGTCATACTTTCATTTTATCCCATCCATACATTTTTAACCACAATTTTTCACATTTTTCAAACCATACTTTTTACTACATTTTACCTATTACTTGCTTATTTCCACTTCACAAATGAAATTCCACTTTACCTTATATATCTATTATTCTATTTTCATACACTTGCACACAAAAAACACTTGAATTTTATACAATTTCACACATGCACCCTTTTTTACATTCGCACACTTGCACTTATTATTTCATGCATCTTTCATACACTCACACACTTGCACACTTGAATTCGAACTCTCATTTGCATTAATCGACCTCTATGAGGTTTTCCTCTGTTGGCCGCCACAATTCATGTGGTTTGGGACCAAAAGCCTCACAAGAGACATCATAGAATTTAGGATTGCATTTTCTTTTCCGTTTTGCATTCATGTAGTGCATCCAAATGTAATAAATTCTTTGATTAAAACAAGAAAATCTTTGATTAAATCATGCAACTAGCCTTGGCTAGGTCAAAGGGGTGCCTTGGATTTTATCCTTGCCTTCCCCTTTGTCAAATGTGACTCCCGAACCTTTTTCTTTGGTTTACGTGGACTAGGAGTCGTTTAAAAGGGGTTTCTTACTACTTTTTCCTATTTTTTTCAAAAAATTCATTTTTTAGGTGACTTGGTACACCTTAACTCATTACCAAGTGGCGACTCCAATTTTCATTTCAAAAAACCCTTTTTAAACTATAACTTTGGGTCAAATCGTCGCATTCTCAAATCCCCATTTAGACCCATTTTTCCTTTTAAACCACAATTCATTTTCCAATCACAAATACATTTTTTTAAAACCATTTATATTTATTTATTTCATTCAAAAAAAATGGGGCGCGACAGTTGGCGACTCCACTGGGGACATTCGAGAGTCCGAGCAAATTTGATTTAATCAATCTTTTTCTTCTTTTAAACCTCTTTATTTATCACATTGGATGTTTAGGGTTGCATTTTTCCCTTTTCTAGGATTTTTGCATTTCGCGTATCAACTCACTTCCTCACACGTTCGCCTATGATTGTTTTGATGAATGGATGTTTGTATGTGATTCCGCGCTTTGCATTGCATTTGGGAGGGGATTCTACCTTAGAGCCTTGCGTGGGTTCTCGATCCCTCCCCTCCAAAACGTGCACTATCATACGCGCATACGCTTTACTATTCATCCCCCTTTATTTTTCTTTTTAGTGGCTTGTCACGCCACTCCACCCTATTAGGATTAGGAGACCCACTTGGACGTGTGATCGTGACACGACGTGCGCGTAGCACGATCCAATGGGTCACTCACTCTTCCGCTTTAAACTTTGGGTTAATATCCTTAGTTTTTAGTCGAAGGTTGAGGTTTTTTATAGATTCACTCAAACATACGGCCGTGACACAGCGTGTGCGTAGCGGTGTTTGAGGAATCGCTCGAGCCACCGACAAGGAACCTTGGGATTGGTGACCCTTGGTTTCCAAGTCTGAAGGCTTGGGAGCCGAAGCTTGTCGAGTCTAGAAGCATTAGCGAACCCCAACCTCATGCATCCATATTAGAATTGCATTAGGGTAGAGTCGGCCTTATCCTGAGTTAGGGACACTATTCACGAGGGGAGGGGTCCAACCCCTTTCTCCCTTTTATTGCTTTATTTCTTTGTATTGATTTCGATGCTACAATGTGTTATGTGTATTTATTTGGCTGAACTAACTTTTCTGGGTTTTGTGTCCCCATTGCATTCACAAACCCTAGGAAATAAGAGGTCTGACATGATCTTCTTTTAGAAACTACCCTCGTAGATAGGTTATTGCATGTTTAAAGATTTTGGTATATTGCATTCATAGATTAATAATGGCATAGCATTCTACGCCTACCCTGGCAAATAAAGGGTTCCTTAGGTCACGTTTCATTTCAAGTTGCATGTTTTACTGCTTTAATAAAATGGCATCATGCATAAACCCTAGAAAGGGAATGCCATTTAGGGGATCCTGTGTTAGGAATAAACCACCTTGCGTCTCGGATACTTAATCCAATGAGACTTGCACGTTTACATTTTGTACCATCCAAAGGGGTAGTGCACAAGGTAAGGTAGGGTCCGATCATTTTCATAGAGTGATCTTTGGAATATGAGCATCTAATAATCACTTTTTGGCCATTTTATCAAAAATTGGTAAAAATCCCTTGCGTAAAGTACATTAATTTGAAGAAATTCACAAATGATTCCTCCTTTTGAGACGATAAATAAACTGAGGCCAAATCGTGATTTTAGAAGGTCATAGACTAATGCACTTCAATAATTTTGAAATAACCAATGGCCGGACAATTCAACCAATCCATTCAATAAATCGTCAATTTATTTGATCAATTTACCCTTTTTAGGGTCATTTGACCAATTTACCCTTTTTAGGGTCATCCGGTCGGATTTTGAATTTTCATTCAATTCATTTGACCAATTCATCCTTTTTTAGGATCACCTGGTCGATTCATTTGACCAATATACCCTTTTAGGGTGATTTAGCCGATTTTGAATAAATTATGTACATTTCATTCATTTGGCCAAAATTTTCAAATTATTTTTCACTCAATAAGTTGATTGGATCCATCAGGTATTGTATAGTGCCTGCTCTGGAGGATTGCATTTTCATTCTAGGCCTACCCTTGGCACAAAAGGGTCCCTCCATAGGACATGCATCTGAATTGTTTGAACAATCACTAACTCATGTCTTTTTCTTTTTTTCTTTTTCCCTTTTTAGTGAGTTGCAGAAATCTACCAAACGATTTGTTTATCTAAAGGTATCTTTTGCATCCTCAGGTAAAATTTCAAAACAGCTTTTCGAAAAGCCCCACTATCACACGATCCCGGAGTAAAGCCCAAGAGAATCGTGTAAACATGAGTACTAAGCCTCAATCATCCGATAAGACCATGGCAACTACTCAGTCGGAAACTACAAGTCCTGGAATTCAGTTGGCCGAACTACTTACCAAGTTTGAGGAAATGGCATCTACAATGACCGCCCAAAAGAAATTGATTGATGAGCTCGTTGGTAGTGGAGTGCAACCTGAGCCTGCGTCCACTAAACAAATGGAATTCGAACCATTTATCATTCCTACAATGCAAACCACTTTTTCCATGCAAGGTCCACCTGAAGGGACTTTCACCTACCCCACCATCCATCTACCATACACTTACCCTCCTAATCCTTCATTTCTCCCTACTCAAATGCAAGGTCCTCAACCTCAAGTCACTGCAAATATACCACATGAGCCACATACTTTTTATTACCCCACCACTGAGCCTTACCTGCCAGACCATGTTATTCAAACCAAACCAGAGGTGGGAGGATCTTCTGCTCCCGTTGATATGAAGTTGCTAAAGCGCCTGGACCGTTTTGAGGAGTTTATAAGGAAAAGCCAAGGTGTGAGCGAGCAAGGAGGTCTAGACTATAGCGAACTATGCCTGTTTCCAGATATGCAATTGCCGGTGGGTTTCAAAGCGCCCAAATTTAGCAAGTACGATGGAAATGTCAATCCCAAAACACACCTTCGGATGTTTGCAAACAAGCTAGGGAAGCCGATAGATGATGAGAATCTACCTGTGCGCCTATTTCCCGAGAGTCTAGAAGGTGACGCGTTGGATTGGTACTCCAATTTGAAGCCTGAGGATATGAAATCTTGGATGGATTTGTCAACCGCTTTTATGAGGCAGTACGAATACAATTGCGAGCTTGCTCCAACGAGGTCCACACTTGAGGGAACCAAGAGAAAGCCATCGGAGGACCACAAGACGTATGCAAAAAGATGGAGGAAATTGGCTGCCAAAGTAGAGCCTCCCATGACTGAAAATGAGATTATTCGCACGTTCATCAAAGCTCATGACCCGCTCTACTTTGAGGAAATTTTTTGAATGACCGGGTGTTCCTTTGCCGAGATTGTTAATAAATTGGAAGAATTTGATGAGTTTGTGAAGGCCGGGAAAATTGTTAATGTGTCGACATTGAAGATGCAACTAGAGGCTCTGCAAGGACAGAATAACAGTGAGAAGAAGTCCCAATTTAAGGGAAAAGAAAGGGAAACTGCTTTTGTTGGGAAACAGAGCCCCTCAGCCAGACCTAGATTTTCAAATCACCCTACTTATTCATCCACCTACCCATACTACCCAAACTCTCGCCCTATCCACCATCCTCGACCCCGGCCAAATTACCCAAACACATCCACTATACCATATCATACTTCTCCACCTAACTTTCCAACTAGACCTCACCCTCCTTATCATCCAAGATCCACTTTACCCGTCAACCCAACCTACCACTATCACCAAACCAGTGACACCCAAAATCCAACGCCATACCGAACTTTCGCCAATTTGGGTTGGCCTGTTGACCAATTATATGAGCAATTGAAAGCAGTCGGGAAAATTGGTGTTATACCTCCTAAGATCTATTTTAACCGTTTTCCCTCTGACTATGACCCTCAAGCCGTCTGCGCTTATCATTCTGGAGCTCCTGGGCATTCCACCAATAATTGTCGGGCATTGAAACATAAAGTCCAGGATATGATCGAGGTCGGAGAAATAGTGCTAAGGGAAAAGGATATACAAGGATCGAGTGTAAGTACAAATCCTTTTCCTAAACATAAGGACGCCTTTGAGACATCCACCCCTCATGAGGAAATTTGAGAAACCTGAAAAGGGGCTGAATTAGTGAGATTCCGCCCTCTTAAAAGGAATTTCGATAAATTGGGGGATTCGTTTTGGTTAAAACCAATGAAAAATCATTCACGTGTGTGTCTTTTGTTTAATTTGTTTTCTGTAAATAGTTTTCAATCAAGTGACTTTGAATACATGTTTTGATCTTCATCTTGAAATGAAAAAATGTGTGTACAGTTTTCTATACTTTTTGTTACTTACGCATTCTTTCAAATTCCCCGACCTCTCTTGGATATCACTGTTCTGAATTTTGATAATAGCAATATCTCACGAGTGTGAATTGGAATTTCAAAATGAAAGGAGTAATAAGAGAGGACATCCAGAGATAGTTCAAAAAGACTCAGATGGTATAAAGAGAAACTCGAACTGAATTGGGGTCAATGTTAAAGAAATGAATTTAGCATTCATTTTGAATGAAAAGTTGAAAAGTGTTCGAAGAAGGAGATAAAGTATTGAAAAGAAGTTTGCCAGTGCAAAGAGGAAACTAAGAGCAATTGGGTACCAAATTGGCAGCACCCTTTTATTTGTCCAGAAATTTCTGCCCGGGGGAGCGCTCATTCTCACAGAAATAGATGGGCAAATGTTCCCTCAGCCGATCAATTCAAATATGTGTAAGAAATTCTTCATTTGATAAACGAAAGTTTCCTTTCAAGGGTTAATGCAAAGAATGGAATGAAAGTCAGGCCTTCTTCCTTTCCTTTTGAGACATTTTATCCCTAGTTATCCCTTTTGAGCCTTCAGAATAAAATATTTCGTTTGGCAACCCCTGAGAATCGCAAACCCCACACTGGGGCAAGTTGAAAAAGGAAAGAAAAGCCCCGAGAGGTGAAAAGTGCTAAAACAACAAAAAGCAAAAGACAGAAAAGAAAGAACCTCGGTTGAGTATAAACTGGGGCAAATTTTGAAAATCTCAAAAGAATGGCAAAAAGCCAAAAGGAGAAATCCATCAAAAGAGAAAAAAATGGAAAAGAAAAGAACCTCAAATTTAAAATAGACTGGGGCAAGTTTTGGTTTCGCCCTAAAATAGGGTCAATGCAACAGTGCGATCTCAGGTCTGTTAAACCACTTTCAGAAATCTGCTTTCAAGCATTAACTTTTCTAAGCACCTCACCAGACCCCATTATAAAAGCCAAAAAGTCCTGACTTCCATTCTTGGCATCACCTCTTTTAAGGAAATTTTCTAAGTCACATGGCAAATGATGTCAGTACGCCTTCACTCATTTTATAAGGGAAGGGGTTGCCGCACTGATGCCATTATTTCTTAAAACACATTTTTTGAGTTGATAAAGGCTATTGGCAAGATTTGTTCATCAGGTGAAAATTCGAAAAAAGGCACCTGTGAAAAAAAAAAAGAAAGAAAAAAAAGGAAAAAGAAGAAGAGCGGAAAAAAAAGAGAAAAGGTGGGGTGGTAGCCTTAGTGAATACCTGCAAGGGCGTTAAGGTCGGGTTTCATAAGGAGAAATGAGTTTGGATCTGGAAAATCGGTGTCTTAGTTCATTAAAATTTCCCTTCACCTTGTGGTTTTGTTGCCAACATCAAACTCCGGAAGAACGATATCCAAAAGGTCAAATGAGGAATCAAAGTATTTTAGTTCATTACACATAAAATTTACAGGTTCATTTTTCTTAAATTAATTTTTTCTCAAAATGGATGATTGTTTTCAAATTTACGTGAGATTTTCATCATTTGTTGTGTACATAGAATATTCTTTCATTTGTTTCATGGTTTTATTCATCTCTTTGGATTTATCCAATGGCAATCCCTGCGATTTATTGGAGTTACCTGGATATCAAGTGTCTTATCAGCATCAAAAGTCGAGAGGATGCGATGTGATTCCAGGAGCGAAGTTGGGTTACGAGTTTAGCAAACAGCAACCCCTATGATTGGCTGGATACCCAGGGTCTTAGTAGCATTGGAAGTTGGGGAACTTGGCACAATTCATAAAGCAAAATTAAGTTTCGCTACATCGAGGGAAAACGCCCAAGTGCTCATGTTTACACATTTCTTGAAAGCAAGATTGATCGGATGGTGGTGGTATTATCTATTACTACAATTATTTCTATTTTTCTTTTAGATCCAAGCTCTAATAAGCCCATACTGGGGCAAATTTTTGTTATGAGAATTTGTGAGAATAAACCCACACAGGGGCAAATATTTTTGTAGTTCAATGGAGGATTTCGTCCAAGAATTAAAATAATGCATTTTTCAAATCAATCACGCTGTTTCTTTTCACAAAATTTGAGTGCATGTCATATTTTGGTAAGCCCTGTGCAGATATCAATAGTTGAAGTCGACGAAAGAGCATCTGGTGATGTGAAAGGCCGATGCCGAAGAAAGCGAAGAAAGAAGGGAAAAGAGCCCCACACTTGGGGCAAATTATTTTTGAAAAAATTCTCTCAAAAAAAAAAAATTTCAGAAAAATTCAAAAGTCAAAAAATCAAAAATCAAGTTCAAATTCTTGTTTCTTGAAAAATCAAATTTGATTTCTTATGGGCGAAGCTTCAATGCATGCCGCACATCATTCTGTTCCCCCTTCTCTTGACATTCAAAAAAAAAAAAAAAAAAAAAAAATCAAGTTGGGCTTGGTTTTCGTGCCGCCAACCTTTCAAAATTCAAAATCAAGTTGGGCCTGGTTTTCGTGCCGCCAACCTTTCAAAATCAAGTTGGGCCTGGTTTTCGTGCCGCCAACCTTTCAAAATCTCGTTGGGCCTGGTTTTCGTGCCGCCAACCTTTCAAAATCAAGTTGGGCCTGGTTTTCGTGCCGCCAACCTTTCAAAATCTCGTTGGGCCTGGTTTTCGTGCCGCTAACTTCTCAAAAATCACGTTGGGCCTGGTTTTCGTGCCGCCAACCTTTCAAAATCACGTTGGGCCTGGTTTTCGTGCCGCCAACCTTTCAAAATTCAAAATCAAGTTGGGCCTGGTTTTCGTGCCGCCAACCTTTCAAAATCAAGTTGGGCCTGGTTTTCGTGCCGCCAACCTTTCAAAATCTCGTTGGGCCTGGTTTTCGTGCCGCCAACCTTTCAAAATCAAGTTGGGCCTGGTTTTTATGCCGCTAACTTCTCAAAAATCACGTTGGGCCTGGTTTTCGTGCCGCCAACCTTTCAAAATCAAGTTGGGCCTGGTTTTTATGCCGCCAACTTCTCAAAAATCCCGTTGGGCTTGGTTTTCGTGCCGCCAACTTCTCAAAAATCATGTTGGGTCTGGACTTTGTGCCGCCAACATCCCATTGGGTCTGAAATTTGTGCCGCCAGTGCAACCAAGGCATGATCGGGTTTAATCACACTGATCAATTCATCATACCGGGGCAACAATTATTTCTGGAAAAGTTTTTCCCAAAAAAAAAAAAAAATCATCAAATATCAATCAATCAAAAATTAGGTTTAACTTCTTATTTCTTGAAGAAATCAATTTCAAATCTCAACTTTTAATTTTTTGTTGACAAGTCTCAGCGTCCGCCACACACCTTCTACCTCTTTTCTTGACAACCACATTTAATTCACTGCCTTCAACCACCGTTAGCATCGAGTCTATCTCACTAACGTGCGTGTTTCATTTCTACCGTCGTTAGCATCGAGTCTATCTCACTAACGTGCGTGTTTCATTTCTACCGCCGTTAGCATCGAGCCTATCTCACTAACGTGCGTGTTTTCATCCCACCAACACTCCATCTCATTTCTGTCTGGGTCTATCCCATTTAAATTTCTGTCTGGGTCTATCCCATTTAAATTTCTGACTGGGTCTATCCCATTTAAATTTCTGTCTGGGTCTATCCCATTTACATTTTCTGTTCGGGTCTATCCCGTGGGTCTATCCCAATTTTTTAAATTTCTCGTCCGAGTCAGTTTCATAAAAAGGAGTCAGCCCTCATGTCAATAACAGCAGTCGTTCGAGTAGCTAAAGCCGAATGACCCAGGTAAGCATTTGGTGTCTACTTCTTTGTCTCAAGTTTTTTCAAAACTCAGACAAAGAGGGGCAAACTGTAGACACCAAATTTTTGGTGTAATTTTTTTTTATTATTTTATTTTTTATTTTCATTTGTCGTGGTTGCTTTTAGTTTTTTTTTTAGTTTCTAGTTTTTATTTTATTTTTAAGTTTTAGCGTAGAAAAATCATGAAAAAAGAAAAATCATAAAAAAGGAAAAAAAAAAGGAAAAAGAAAAGAAAAATAGCAATTTTGTTTTATTTAGCTTTATTTTAGTCATTTCGACTTAATTTATCTTTTATTGTTGTTTGATTCATTTAGAAAAAAGAGAAAAGGTGAAAAATGAGAAAAAAACTATGAAAAAGAAAAAATGTAGAAAAAAGATGGAAAAATGGCCATTTTTGTTGTTTCTAGTTGTTTAGTTTTTAAATTATTTTCATTATTATTATTATTATCTGGTTTTTGTCAATTTGTTATTTATATTTTTATTTTATCATTTTTGTAATTATCAAGTTGTTTAAAAAAAAAAAAAAAAAAAAAAAAAACGTCGCAGCAGAAAAAGCTGCATTTTTTAACGCAGCTTGCAAACAGAAATGGCAGGAGGTCCTTGAACACAATTTGAGGAGCCATAAGAGGCCAGGTGTCTAGGACACCTGGAAGGAGAGGATTCTAGATTTTTTGGGGGGCTAGGTTTCGGCTGAGTTGGGAGAGCGAGAGAGAGAGGTGACGGGAGTGAAGGTTACGGCAAGAAAAAGAAAAAAACAAACGGAAGGTAGGCGGCGGCATAAGAGATCGAAAAAAAATCTGAGAGGAAAAAGGGGAGAAAGATGAGGAACCAGAAGAAGGTAGAGGGATCGGAGTAGCGGCTGAAAAGAAAGAAAATTTTTCTGAGTGACAATAAGGGAACCAAAGAAGCAGCTAGCCACCAAGTCAGCAAGGAAATCAGCTCATCGTTTCTGTCCAAGAACGATGGCGCCGAGAGAAACCAGATAAGGAAAAACAAAAGATTGAGAGAGAGCTTCAAGGAGGCGGTTGGAAGTTAGAGAGAGGAAGGAGAGATAGCTAAAAGGTGGACGGCAAGAAGGAGGAAGAAAACAGAAAATAGAATGGGGGCAGAGTCAGGAAGAAAGGAGATTTGAAGTTGCAAGGATGGTGCTGTGTTATCATCGCTGGTCTCCATTTACGTCTTCCGAAAGCCTGGCAGAATCATCCGAATTCTTTTCTTGGTCCTTCCCCGATTCATTTTGTGATTAAGGTAATATCCTTATCTCTTTTAGAATTAGAAACTGTCTTCCTTTGTTGGTTTGAACTTTTTTGCTATCTGTTGGTTCAATGGTCGCTTGTAGCCTTTCATTTTAGTCCGTAAGTCTGGTTTAAGTTTGGGTTTGAGTATATGATTCACAGTGAGACTGTTATATTTGCTTGACTTGTGTGATGTTTGCCGATCCTATTGCCTGGGTTTTAGTTTACTTTAGGCTGAGCATCGAGCACAAAATTCGCTGCAACAAACTTGAGGCTCGATTCGATACAGCAGTACGGGAAAGATCAGTTTTTGTTCTCTCTTGGGTTGCTCGTTTGATGGTATTGTTTTCATTTGCTGATTGTTTAGGATGCTGTGAGTGTTTTCTAACAAAGATGTGTTTAGACTTTTCTTGTTGGGGACCGAGAGATGAATGCGTATTCAGACGCTGTTTTTGGCCATTTGTTGCTGATTTTCTTTCGTTGAATGTTCAGTTCGCGTTTTATCATTTTTTTAGATGGATTGTGCTTGTGTTTTGATAAAAACGATGATTTGTTTGTTCACAATAGCCCACTAACTCAGCACATAGGTATGTTTCGCCTAAAAAAAAATACAGCAGCTTACTTGTTTTGTTTTTGTTGATAGCAGAAATTCTGTTGCATTTTTATCAATTCGGCCAGACTGCATTTTCCTTCTTTTTGCCGTTGTTTGCTTTGAACTACCATGGCTATGTCTGTTCAGTTTAGGAAGTGTCCGGACTTGAGTTACTGTGCATGAATACCCTTGAACTAGGTAAGGAAGACATGAAACTGCTGGTCGCAGAATTTGCAGCAGAGCAAGGTTGCCGTGGCTACTTTGCTGTTTTCTTTCACTGTAACCATGCACTAGGCTTTGGTTTCTTCTAATCTATTGGTCAGTTTTGTGTAGAAAGAGGGTGGGGGAAGTGGAAGTTTGGTGCTGAGTTTGCATATTTAGATCTTAAATACTTGAAGCATGTTGGAAAACTTGGCTGGAACTTAGACAGTTCAAGTGCCGAACCAGTTCTTGTATGTTTGTTTTTCCAGAAATTTGCTGCTTGCGTGACCTTTTGCATGATTTTCTGATGTTTAAACATAAAGATCTTATGTTGGAAAGTGAGATGAATGTTTAATGACCGTGTGGTATTAGTGGTTTGAGACTTTGAATTTTTGTTTGTTTGAGATAATGAATCAAAGAGCAAAATGTGGCTGGAATGTTGCAGAAAGTTTAAGAAATGGTTGAAACTTTGTTGCAGAAACATAGCCTCGTAGCAATTCATACGCATGCATGAAATATTTCTAAAATTTTCACTTTGACCCTTCAAGTCCTAGAATAATTGCATTTTGATCATTCACATATCCCCTTGTTTCATTAAGACCCAATTATGTTTTCATTTCTTGCAATTGAGTCCTAAATTGATTGCAATTGGAACCATGACATGACTCTCTCTTTGCTTTTGGACCCTTGAAGTTCCTAAAATGTTTGAATTGGGTTTGGGTGATTTATTAATATTGCAATTGGGTCCTTAATAGTTGCTATTTTTGGGAATTTGATGGATCATTCCACTTTTTTGGTAATCATGCATTATGTGATTTCATTTGAGTTGCAATTAAGGGAATTTTTGGTGATTTTCCTTATACTTTACTATTTAATTGGTGCATTGATTCCTCTATTATTTTGAAGCCATTCTACTTTTTACTAGCTTCACAAACGGGGGAGGTATAACTTTCTTTTATCTTTTTTGTCACTCTCTAAGTGATCCAACGTGCTAAGTGAGAATTGCATGCCTAATTTGCTATCCTTACCTTGCTTTAAATTTCTGTCATCTACTTCATTTATTTTTGCTTTTTCATTATTTGTTTGTGGGGTATGTGTACACCTCTTGGTTTGTAATAGATAGGGCTCGGCGAGCATTTTGTCCATTTCCCCCTTCCCCTTTTGTTTTAGTTCGCAAATGTAACAGGCTCCTTAGCTTTATTGCTTGTTTATATGCTATGTGTTGCTGCTTTGTTAGGGCCTTGCATCTAGTTGAGCATGCTAAATGTTATGTGCTATGTGTTTAGGAGTGTTTGGCATGTCTACTCGCTTTCCATGGCCATGAATGAATGTGATGGATGAATGTACGTTTCCGCTAGTCCAACGCTAGTCGGAATTCATAGAATGGGCTAGTCCAACGCTAGACCCTTAGGGATTTCTCCTCGTTAGTACATCATTTGCTTGTTCACCACATATCACGCATTTTCCTTAGTTTTATCATTTGGCATGATCCTCGAACCCCTTCTCCCCTCATTTTAGGTGTTGCATCCCATGCTAGCTATAGGGTTCATTTTGTGTGAGTGTCCCCTTCCGATAAGGGAAACGAGCGAGTGTGGCTACTCGATAGCCTTAGCACGCTAGTTTCGCCTTCTAATCAAAGGGAAAATCGAAGTCGAAAAGTTAGGAGTCTTTCCCGTACCCGATTTGTTGCATCCCTCTAGGGTCATACTTTCATTTTATCCCATCCATACATTTTTAACCACAATTTTTCACATTTTTCAAACCATACTTTTTACTACATTTTACCTATTACTTGCTTATTTCCACTTCACAAATGAAATTCCACTTTACCTTATATATCTATTATTCTATTTTCATACACTTGCACACAAAAAACACTTGAATTTTATACAATTTCACACATGCACCCTTTTTTACATTCGCACACTTGCACTTATTATTTCATGCATCTTTCATACACTCACACACTTGCACACTTGAATTCGAACTCTCATTTGCATTAATCGACCTCTATGAGGTTTTCCTCTGTTGGCCGCCACAATTCATGTGGTTTGGGACCAAAAGCCTCACAAGAGACATCATAGAATTTAGGATTGCATTTTCTTTTCCGTTTTGCATTCATGTAGTGCATCCAAATGTAATAAATTCTTTGATTAAAACAAGAAAATCTTTGATTAAATCATGCAACTAGCCTTGGCTAGGTCAAAGGGGTGCCTTGGATTTTATCCTTGCCTTCCCCTTTGTCAAATGTGACTCCCGAACCTTTTTCTTTGGTTTACGTGGACTAGGAGTCGTTTAAAAGGGGTTTCTTACTACTTTTTCCTATTTTTTTCAAAAAATTCATTTTTTAGGTGACTTGGTACACCTTAACTCATTACCAAGTGGCGACTCCAATTTTCATTTCAAAAAACCCTTTTTAAACTATAACTTTGGGTCAAATCGTCGCATTCTCAAATCCCCATTTAGACCCATTTTTCCTTTTAAACCACAATTTATTTTCCAATCACAAATACATTTTTTTAAAACCATTTATATTTATTTATTTCATTCAAAAAAAATGGGGCGCGACACCTACCAAGAGAAAGGTTTTTATGGAGTAAATCAAAGTTTTAACGGTTGGTTTGTGAGATCAAGGCAAGAAATGGAAGAAACAAGTTGAGAGCTTTCTTTTCTTTTCTTGTTGAGAGGGCTGGCCAAAGGAGCTAAAAATGAAGAAATAAATTGGCCAAAGTTAGCTTTAAAAAAGTAAAAATATCTTGGTCAAAAGTCCAAGGATGAATTGAATGGTGACACTTGTCACCTTTTGCTTAAAGTTTATCTCTTTGTCTCTCTAATACTAATCCATATAGGTAACTTCTAATTATCTCTTAGCACCTTGTAAAATAATATCACTTAATACAAAACTCCAACAAGTTGTCAAAAATTTATCGCATTTACCGCACTAGCGGGTCCCACGTTGATAATACACTTCAAACTTAACGTGGACTAACTTGTATCAAGGAAATGATTTGAAAACTATATTCCCTTATAAAAATATATAAGAAATTAATATATTGAAGAAAGGCATAAAATTATAGACAAGGAAACAAAATAATGTCTCGAAAATATATAAAAATCTTCGGATTTTCACACTCATTCTTTCGGGGCGTCACACGGGTATTATCCCACTGACCAATTAAAGGCAGGCTCGAGTATTATCCCACTAACCAATTATCAAGACAGGCTCGGGTATTATCCCACTAACCTATTATCATGGTAGGCTCGGGTATTGATCCCACTGACTAATTGAATGGCAGGCTCAGGTATTGATCCCACTGACCAATTGAAGGCAGGTTCAGATATTATCTACTAGCCGATGTTATGGTAGGCTCGGGTATTATCCCACTAATCAATAGTACGGTTGGTTCAGATATTATCTCATTGACTAATTGAATGGCAGGCTCGGGTATTGATTCCACTGACCAATTGAAGGCAGGTTCGGATATTATCTACTAGCCGATGCTATGGCAGGCTCTGGTATTATCCCACTGATCAATGGTACGGTTGGTTCAGATATTATCTCACTGACCAATTGAATGGCAGGCTCGGGTATTGATCCCATTGATCAATTGAATGGCAGGTTCGGGTGTTGATTCCACTGACCAATTGGAGGCAAGCTCGGGTATTGATTCCACTGACTAATTGAATGGCAGGCTCGGGTATTCATCCTACTGACCAATGACAGGCAGGTTCGAGTATTCATCCACTGACCAATTGAACGACGGGATTGGGTTTTATCCCACTAATTGTTAACATCACGTTGGGCTTGGATTTTATGCCACCAACCTCGGTAGGCTTGGATATGTCCTACTGACCGTCCTATTATGATGGATTTGGAATTTAAGCAGGCTTGGGTTATATCCCATTGACCATTTTATCGTATCGAATTTGGAATGTCGGTAGGCTTGGGTTGTATCCCACTGACTGATGTTATGGCAGGTTCGGGTCTTATCCCGTTGACTTTTTTTACGTTTACAGGTTTTAGTTCACAGCAGAATAACCAAATGTAAGTATTTAGTGTCTACGTCTTTGTCTCGAGTCTCTTCGAAACTCAGACAAAGAGGGGCGAACTGTAGACACCAAAAAATTCGTTAATTCAATTTTATACTTTATTTACTTAGCTTTACTCATGCAATTTTAGCTTTGTTTATTTAAATCAATTTTATTTTTATTATTATTTATTCTTGTTTCATATTTATTATTTTATTTTTTTAAGGTTGCAAATAGTAATTGGTGTTTATTCTTATTCTTGGTACATTAAAATTCATCATTTTCTTTTCTTTTAAAAGCATTTTTTTAACACTAAATTTCAGAAAAATAAAGGAAAATCAAATCAAGAAAAATGACAAGTGGGATACATGCAATAGGGACAAGTGTCCCTTTATTTTGTTTGACAACACAACACCTAGAAGGTGAGGTGTTGAGACACTTGGGGGGCTTAGAAAATGTTGGGAGAAATAAAAAGAAAATGGAAGAAATAGAGAAGGGGGGTTACAGGCAAAACAAAAAAGAAAAATTGGAGGGAGGCTGACAGCTGAGGAGAAGAAAGAGAAACCGAGAGAAAACAGAGGGCTGGGTCTGGGGAGCAAAAGGGAAAAACGAACAAGAAAAACAGGGGAAAAACCTAGGCAAGGGGCGGCGGAGAAGAAAGAGGGCAGTAAGGAAACCAGAAAAACAAAGAAACCAAGGCAGGAAACCAGAGGGAAGAAAAGAAGAGATGGCGAGAGAAAGAGCGAGGGAGGTTGAGAAGAGGGTTTCGGACAGCCATGTTCAGAGTCAAACTTCGATCAAATCTCCAGTTCACAGGAATTTTCCTCGGTAGCTTGACTTCGTGCGCCTTGCCTAGGAATTTTCGTGGTTGTTTCAAGCTCATAAGTGGCAAAGGTGATTCATTTTACTTGAATTGATTCTGAACATATCGAAATTCTTGAAATCTCGCTTTTTCTTGTGATCTGATCTTCGCTCCTTTGTTGTTGTGATTTGCTTCCTTTTTGTATGAACTGTTAGCTCAGATACTATCTTTATGCCCCTATGCTTGAATTTTGTGTTGTCATAGCCCGTGAAACACAAGGTATAGGAGTCATTCCTAGCTTCATTTAGTTGATGTTTAATCCTAAAATTGCCGAAAGAAACAAGAAAGTTGTGGAATTTTTTTTCAAATTTGCAAGCTCTCTTCATCTGAATTTTTGTGTGTTTTAACAACGGGATTGCAGCCATGTCAACAGGGGTCATTTTTCTTGGGTTGCTTGATGTTCGAGATTTGTTTGTTGTTGGCTGGTTTTCCATGTACATGTCTAGCGCAAGATTCTTTCTTTCTGTCTTTGCTGCGTTTTCATGTTCAATTGCACCATTGAATCTGCTGGGAATGGACAATCGTATTTTGGGTGAGGTTAACAATGTGGGTTTGAGGTTATAGCATTTGGGTTTGGTTAAGTGAATCAGTAGGCTTGGCTTGATTTATTTCACATAGACATCCCAGCTGAATGATGAAGTTGTGGAAGAAAGAATTCAAAAAAAATTGCAGAATGTTGTTCTTTGATGCTTGCATGATCTTTCGATGCTTAAACATGAGGATTTTGTGGCTAAAAATGGAAAACGTTTGGTAACCCTGTTACTTCAGGCCAAGCTTTTGTGGGTTAAGTCGTTAATTGGATTCGAATGAAAAAGATTGCATTTAGGAACCCAGAATTGCAGAAAGTAGCGCATTTAGTTTCTCCTTTGTTTTTCGGTAATTCTCCCTCTCTTTTGCTGGGTATTAGTCCACATTCTCATCTCATCATGTTGAGACAGGTGGTTTAGGTCTTATGTTAAAAGGATATTGGATGCTAAGGATTTACTTTGCATGGTTTTGGATGAAACTAAGCTAGCTCTCAATGATTCTGGTTTCATGTTTTCTTTTGTTGTTGCATGTTTCCTCTTTTTCGACAAATCAAGAACCATGTCCAAATTATGCTAACTAAATGGGTTGAGACATTTATTGGTTTTGGATTGATAAACCCGTGAGCTTGGTGCAATTTTTTGGTGTGAAGTTCGCGTGAGTTGAGCTGCAAAGTTGCAGTAGAAAAATTGCAGAAGTAAAGAAGGCTTCAGCCTTCGTTGCATGCATGAAGTAATTTTTGAGCATTGCATTTTGGCCCCCCAAGTTTCCCAAAATGCTACCATAGCCCAAAAGATCGGAAAAACTGATCGATTGTGTCTCTCTAACATGTCTTTCTTCTTGATGTGATTTAATGTGATTTTTTGGGCAGAATGTGCATGAGTTTAGGATCAATTTGAAAGATTTAATAACTTTTTCTAGAATTATAGTTTTTTATTTGAATTTTAGTGAAATTTGTAAATTTTGTTCTAGCAAATAGGTTTCATTTATTCATTTATTTTTTGTGAACTTTATCATTTGGATTTGGAATAGGTTTCACCTTAAGTTCTTAATTTTAATGTATTTTCCTTTTAGACCCTTGATATTTGTAATAATAATAAATTGATACCTCAAACTTCTTTCCAATGGGTCCTTGTTTGTTTCAAATTGATGAATATGAGTTGTTCAGTTTATTTGAATGTTTTGAGTGATTCAATTTCGTGTTTATTTCCATTTCATGTGATTATTTTGTTAATTAAAGTGATGCCTTGACCTTTTCTTTGTTTTTGGAGGGTAAATAAGTAATTTTATTTTATTAGGGCACCAATTCAAGGGAGGTACACTCTAACCCTTATTTTAATTTTTACTTGATCCTATGTGCCCCTATGTGACTTTATATGTTTAATTGCATGTATTTTGAATGTTTTATTTTACTCATTTATTTACGTTATTTGCTGCAATTTTGTATATTTATTTTAATTTGATTTGTGATTATTTGGGAAGGCAATTAACTGCCACAATTGTAATAGTTAGGTATTTATTTTAATTATTTATTTTATTTCCCCTTTTAGATTGTAGTAGGGCATCCCCCAAATGTAATAGTTAGGGCTTGTTTGCTTTATTTGCTTGGTGTGATTTGCATGCTTGTGTGCTATGTGTTACTCGCTTTCTTAGGGCATTGCATCTAGATATCATGCTCATTTGCTACGTGTTTATATGATTTATGTGTTTATTTGTTTTATTATGATTTATTTCGATTATAATAAATGCATGACGTCAGCACACTAGTCCAAAGCTAGTTGTGGTCGCTTTCCCGTCACCACACTAGTCCAACGCTAGTTGTGGCCTTTTGTCCCGATTTCCAACTAGTCCAATTTTAGTAAGGACTCATAGATATGGGCTAGTTCAATGCTAGACCCTTAGGGACCTCCTATATGACAGCCCCACATTCCCCTAAGGCGAATCAAAGGGGTTAACGGACTGCCTGCCCAGCTCTCGCCAGGACTAACGGTGAAGTTTAGAGCAATCTAATACGTTCCGGAACATACAAATGCGCATAAACAAGTGAAAATAAAAAAAATAAAAAAAAAATGAAACCGGAGCCGGTCATAAATAGTAACCGACACATCAAAATCCCACCAAGCATCCATCAACATTTATATGTTGAAATTAAGCATATACAATCCAAAGTGGCATACAAAAGTTATTCAAAAGTTGATACATGTACGGTTTGCCAAATCAAAAGAGAAAACGGACCCCAAAAGTACATTTAGGGTTTCAATCAAGGAGCTATACAAAAGATATGTCCAACTAGCTCAATTCGGCAACCAACTAGCAAATCCAGTCCAAAAGTATTTATTTTCCTGTAAGGAAAACAAAAGGGAATAGAGTGAGCTTACGCCCAGTGAGATAATACCACCCAAGTAGCAAAGTTCACATAAGCATAAAGTTTTTCATTCCAATTCATCAAAAGTAAGCAAAGGCACACATCAAATGTGGTGATAAAAGGATACGGCGGCTCTCAGGAGCCCTTTTCCCCGTTTGCATTCTTGATCGGACCTCATTGACCCTCCGTCAATGTTTAAGAGTAACCAACCGTAGGCTCCACTTTACTTCCATCCTTTCCACCCAACATACCCCTACCGGATCCGAACTCCAAACAGTAGAAATTTGGTAATACTCGAGTATACCGGAATCAAGAGTCTCATTACTACAAGATTCCATATAACAGTCCCCATGGCTCGTCAATTTTCACGACCAAGCCCTCGCCGGCTCGATCCAATCGACTACCAATGGGGTTGAGTTCAGTCGTATCAGTAATGGTCGTTGGATATTCGTCCAAGCGACACCAAATTCATGAACCAATTCAGTATTTCATGTATCATTCAATCATTTCAGTAAAATAGTAGACAATCATATGAGATACCAAATGGGTGAGGGCGATCAAGTACACCCTCACCTAATCAAGTTCAACGGAGCAAATAAGCCTTCAAGGCATCAAGTTCACATATACCAAAGCTACATTGTAAACAACAAGTGAGTGGTACACTCACCAAGCAAGCAAATAATATTTCATAAACCACCGCCCAAAGAGCGTCTTGGACCACCGTCACGTCCTAAAACATTCAAATAAGCACAATAAGACTCGATTACCGGTCATAAACCAAATCCAAATACCACCAAATAGGGTTCCATAGGAATGTATAAGCTCTAGAGTAAACCAGAAAAATCCGGAAATGGAATTAAGCTTTAACCCAAAAAAAATAGTTTTTGACATCATTTTGCGGTTTTGGCACCATTGGCACTATGATTATCGGATAGAGGTGTAAGATACACCGTTTCGAAGCTAAGAGATAGGGTTACAAAGTTGTAGAAGGGTACTCTGTTCAGTTTCGAGTGTAACTAGGTAAAAAATGCAATATACTACACCAGAACCGAAAAAACAGGTTCACAAACCGCATTCTGGTTCAAACATCATAAGTCAGGCTACCTAAGTCTAAATAAGGTGATTCCAAAGCCATCTGAAAGCTACGATACAAGGCTACAATTCATCAGAAGAAATCAACAACCAAATCAGAAGCATTCCCACTCAAATTAACCAATCACAGACGCAATTATCAAATTCGGGTAGAAACAGGGCAGCAGGTAATTCAGTCTTTTCACAAGCTACGTTACTCCGATTTCCCTGAAATTTTGTAGGCATCTCTAAAATATCATTCCCTACAACTTTCATGTTTTAATCCAAGACCAATTAGGCCTCTAACTATGAGGTATTGTGCCGGGCAGAATGTAAATTAATGAAACCCTAACTTTCCAAATTTCTTGTAATTAACCACCATTTACACCTCCTAGCTTCATTCTAGATCATTTCCCCTCTTCATACAAAGACACAACATATGAATCATATTAAATCAGAAAAATCATCAATAATTATAAAACTTCACCAAATGCAACCAAAATCAAGATATAATCCACAAAATTCCCTCTTAGGCTACCACAATTCATGAATTAAACATCATTAGATGGAGGAGAGGGGTTCCTTCACTAGTCACCTTAATAATACAAGAGAAGGAGCAACTAATCCCCTTAGCCTTCCAAACAACTCCACTAAACACCTCACAATCACTCACTTAAGGGTTTCTATGGAACAAAAGCAAGATTAAATGGTTGAGTTATTGGATTTGAGCAAGAGTAGAGTTAGGAATTTGGAGAGTTTTCCTTTCTTTCTTCAAGGAAGAGAGCCGGCTTCAAGCTTGCAATTTTGAGGGATTTTTGGTCAATTTTTGAGTTGTTTTAAACAAATGGTAAAGTTATGAATAGTAGTCAAACTTAAGAATTAATCTTATGGTGACACTTGTCACCCTATTTAATGCATCTCTATCTTTTTGTTCCTCTCACACCAATCCACTTGGTAACCTCTAATTATCTCTTAACACCGTAAATTAAATCCAGTATCCAAAACTTAATCTAACTGGCCGAATTTTTTCGAACTTTTCACCCTAGTGGATCCCACGTCTGGTATACGCTCTTAATTTCTCAAAATCTAACCGATACTAAAAAAATCATCTAAAAACTATATTTACTCATAAAAATTATCGAAAAAATTTTCCTAATAAAGAAAATGCAGAAAACATGCCATTAACGAGAAAAACCCTAGAAAATGGGAAAAATTACGGGTTCTCACACTCTCTCCCCCTTAAAAAAAATTTCGCCCTCGAAATTTCTCACCTTAACTCCCGAAAAGGTTTGGGTATTTCCTTTGCATCTCTTTTTCCACCTCCCAGGTTACTTCCTCTACCCCATGGTTTCTCCACAGTATCTTAACCAACGGAATCTGTTTGTTTCTTAGCTCTTTGACTTTCCGGTCAAGTACTTGGACAGGTTTCTCTTCATAAGCAAGCGATTCGTCTACGTCGATCTCCTCTGGTTGTAAGATATGGGATGGGTCGGGATAGTACTTCTTGAGCATCGAGACGTGGAAGACGTCGTGAATTCTAGAGAGACTGGACGGCAGCTCTAATCGATATACTACCGCTCCTACCCTCTGGAGGATCTTGTAGGGTCCAACGAACCTCGGTTGGAGCTTCTTTCCTTTGCCTGCTATGACGCTCCGTAAGGGTGTGATCTTGAGAAACAATGGTCTCCAATTTCGAACTCCAAGTCTTTTCTTCGATTGTCTGCATAACTCTTTTGTCGGCTTTGAGCTGTTTGGAGTCGTTGCCGTATCAACTTGACCTTTTCTCGCGCCTCTTCCATCCATGGAATAGTTGCTGGATCTAGCACCTTTCTCTCGCCAACTTCATCCCAGTAGATCGGTGACCGGCATTTTCGTCCATATAGTGCCTCGTATGGAGCCATTTGAATCGACGAATGGTAGCTGTTGTTGTACGCAAACTCTACTAAGGTCATGTGTTGACCCCAGTTGCCTTCAAAATCCAGAATGCAAGTCCGTAGCATATCCTCGAGAGTCTGGATTGTCCGCTCTGATTGTCCATCCATCTGAGGGTGATAAGTCGTGCTCAAGTTGAGTTTAGTCCCCAGAGTTTCTTGGAATTTCTGCCAAAACCGAGATATGAACCGGGGATCTCTATCGGAGACGATGCTCACAGGAACGCCATGTAACTTTACAATCTCATCCATGTACAGTTGAGCCAACTTGTCCATGGAGTACTTCATGTTTATTGGCAATAAATGGGCCGATTTGGTTAATCGATCGACGATCACCCAAACGGCATCGTGCCCTCTTTGCATCCGCGGCAACCCTGAGACGAAGTCTATGGTGATGTTTTCCCACTTCCACTCGGGTATCTCAAGGGGCTGTAACAAATCCGATGGTTTTTGATGCTCTGCTTTCACCTGTTGGCAAACGAGACATTTTTGCACGTACAGAGCGATTTCCTTCTTCATGTTGTCCCACCAATAGGTTCCTTTCAGGTCTTGATACATCTTGCTACTACCCGGATGAATTGTATACTTGGACCGATGGGCTTCCTCTAAGATCTCCGTTTTCAATGATTCATCCTTCGACACCACTATTCGGTTCCGGTATTTTAAGATACCCTCAGAACTAAAATTGAAATCCGTTGTTTCTCCTTTCCCCACTTTCTCTTCCCACTTCCTTACCATCAAATCTTCTTTTTGCGCCTCTTTAATGCATTCCAGTAGAGTGGAGGTTACTTTAACATTGCTAAAACTCACCTTATGACTCCCAAGATAGGGTTTCCAGTCACATACGGATTCCAATAAATCCCACTCTTTGATCATCAACCCTGCTACTTGAACCTTACGACTTAAGGCATCGGCTACCACGTTTGCCTTTCCCGGATGGTAGTTGATTGTGCAGTCGTAATCCTCCAGAAATTCCATCCACCATCGTTACCTCATGTTCAATTCCTTCTGGGAGAAGAGGTACCTAAGACTCTTATGGTCCGAGTAAACCTCAAAGGTCACCCCATATAGGTAGCATCTCCACTTTTTCAGTGCGAAAACAACGGCGGCTAGTTCTAGATCATGCGTCGGGTAATTCTGCTCGTGAAGTTTCAACTTCCTAGAGGCAAAAGAGATCACATTACGGTTCTGCATTAAAACGCAACCTAGGCTTCTCTTGACGCATCAGTATACACCGCAAATCCGTCCACTCCATTTGGCAAGACTAGCACTGGAGCCATGGTCAATCTTTTCTTTAGTTCGTGAAAACTCGTCTCACATTGGGCATTCCATACGAACCAACCATGTTTCTTTGTCAAGTCGGTTAGGGGACCGTCTAGTTTGGAAAAGTTCTTGATGAAACATCGGTAATATCCAGCCAGCCCTAGAAAGCTACGGACCTCGGTGGGATTTTCTGGCCTCTTCCAATTAGTCACAGCCTCTACTTTCGCCGGGTCAACTGAAATACCTTCTTGAGAAATTACGTGTCCCAAAAAAGAAATTTTCTCCAGCCAAAATTCGTACTTGCTGAACTTGGCGTACAGTTGATGGTCTCTTAGGGTTTGTAAGACAACCCTCAAGTGCCGCTTATGCTCTTCACGTGTCTTGGGATAGACCAGAATATCGTCGATGAAGACTATGACAAATCGATCCAGGTAGGACTTAAAAACCCTATGCATTAAATCCATGAAGGCGGCAGGGGCATTGGTTAGTTCAAAAGGCATAACTGCGAACTCGTAATGCCCATATCTCGAGTTGAAAGCAGTTTTCGGAATATCCTCCTTCCTGATTAATAACTGGTAATACCCTTGGCGAAGATCCAGTTTCGAGAAGACCACTGCTCCTTGCAGCTGGTCGAACAACTCATCAATGTGGGGCAGTGGATATTTATTCTTAACCGTAACATTGTTCAGGCCCCGATAGTCGATACACATCCTCAAACTTCCGTCATTTTTCTTCACAAACAGGATAGGAGCTCCCCAAGGAGACCCACTCTCTTGAATGAATCCCCGCTCCAGAAGGTCTTGGAATTGCAACTTTAGCTCCTTGAGCTCTGCGGGGGCCATTCGGTATGGTGTTTTGGAGATAGGTGAGGTTCCAGGTAGCAGGTCTATCTTGAATTCTATCTCTCTTTCCGGAGGTAGGGCTACTAACTCATCAGGAAACACATCCGGAAATTCCTTTACTATGGCCACGTCCTCCACCTTTAACTTATCCGTAGGGGTGTTAATCAAAAAGGCTAAAAATCCTTGCGCCCCTCTACTTAGCAGTTTTCTAGCCCTAATGCCCGCAATCAAAGCAGATGAGGCTAGCCTACCCCTTATGTCCAACCTTAAGGTTGCCTCACCAGGGATGCGGAATTCTACCACTTTCGTTTTACAATCCAGTTGGGCATTATACTTGGCTAGCCAGTCCATACCCAAGATCACATCAAGTCCCCTAACAATCTCTTCTCTCATACCCATACTTCACAATCCCTATAAACCATACTAGTAATCAAACATTGATTCCCCGTAGGTGTACTAACTTCGAGGTCGTATGGTAAACTAGCAGGTTTTATATCGATGCCACACATGAAATCAGGATTAACAAAGGAATGAGTGGCACCAGGATCAATTAAAACTTTGGCAAAGCGGTGGAAAATAGGGATCGTACCTTCTACGACCTTTGAGGACTCTGGAACCTGTTGGGGCTCTAATGAATACACTCGAGCTGGCACCTTCGGTTTGGACCCATCTCCCTTAACTGGTCTAGCATTGGCCCTCGGCGGAGGTTGGCTCCCCGTTTCGTCTCGTTTTAGGACCGGGCAAGTGGCCAACTGGTGGTCTGCGCTTCCACATTGCAGACATTTGCCTTCATTCCTCCAGCAGTTATCTTCTGTGTGGTTTGGCTTCCCACAATGCCCACAGGAACCGCGAGGTGCTGAAGCTGAGCCTCCTTGAAAATTTTCTCTTTGGCCTCGCCCAGCTTGGCCACCCCTAGACGGAGTCCCTCTGCCTGAACCCGATTGTCGTCCACCTCCCATTCCTCGTCCAAACTTGGAGAGGGTACTCTTCTCACCCTGTCTTGAACTACTCCCAGGAAAACCTCGCTTCTTTGCCTGGAAGTTCCGGACTTGTAACCTTGCACTCTCCACCCGTTGGGCCTTCTCCACGACCTCGCTAAAAGCATTGATTTGAGCCACTGCGAGGTCTTTCTGAATTTCGACATTCAAGCCCCGGATAAATCGCCTAATCCTCCGCTGCTCGGTCATGATCAGCTCAGGAGTAAATTTGGACAGGCGGGTGAATTGACTCTCATATTCCGCCACCGATTGAGCCCCTTGGCGGAGTTGGATGAACTTGTCTTCCTTTCTCTCCTGAACTAGAGGAGGGAAAAATTTCGCGTTAAATTCCCCTATAAAATTCACCCAAGTCCTGGGCGTTTGTTCCCGTTCCCATTTTTGCCGTATTACGTTCCACCAGGAACGGGCTGCCCCTTCCATCTGAAAAACGGCAAAAATACCTACCGTTCTTCAGTGTAGTGCAAGGCAGCAAAAATATCGACCATCTTCTCGAGCCACCTTTCGGCGACATCCAGGTCGGGCCCCGCAATAAACTTAGGTGGAGCAAACTTTTGAAATCGCTCGAGAGCTCTGTCTTCGCTCTCGATGTGGTTGCCAGGGTTTCCAGGATTAGGGTGTGGGGTTTGGCCCTGTTGCTGCAACACTTGTGCTAGCAAGTTGGTCATTTGCTGCATAGCGGCAGCGATTTGCACGTTGGGGTCAGGATTAGGTCCATATGAGGTTTCCCCAATACCCCGGCCTGGTGTGGGTTGTCTATTTCCACGCCCACGTCCCCGTCCACTCCGTGTACCTTCCATGAACTTTACTTGGTCTAGGCAAATGTACTAAACCAATATAACAACAATGCATGTAAGTAAAGCCCAAAAACTTTTACAAACATATATATATACATTCCAAACAAGGCACACATCACACATATCAACAACCAGTCAAGTCAAGTACAAACATGGACAATCCACGAGGGAATGGCCTTATCAAAAGAAATATACACGTAGCTATTCCAAACGTACAAAATGATTAGCTAAAGCTCTTTTCCCTATCCGCCCTATATGTGGGAAACAAAACTATCCAAAAACCCTAAGAATCATGACCTAGTCCGTCGACGGGCTAGTAGACCCACCCGACGGGGTGGATTCGACCCCAGCCTCGGGCCCCGCACACAAGTCCTCGTTACTCACGCCCTCCACCACGTCGGCGCAGAGGTTCAGGATCGATGCAGCTCGAACCTTCACCTTTCGAGCTCGCTTAGACTCGCGCTCACGTGTCTCCCTGAGCTGAGTGCACAAGTCATCCACCCGATCCTCTACCTCGAGCACATCATACTCTAAATCCTTAATTCGCTTGGCTTGTTTCTCATTATCTGCCCTCAACTGCTTCACCTTAGTCTCAAGCCTAGAATTATCTGCGGCCAACTCCTTACGCTCCTCAGCCACGGCCAACACTAAGGCATTAGGGTAGGCGTACGTGTGTCGACACTCGCAACGTCGGAGGCGGTTAGCCGGGCTCCAACGAACAACGGCCCCTCCTGGCCGAATCTGGTATGGGATCACTGGGAGCGCTCCACGAGGTCGCTCGCCCGGAGGGCTATCACTAGGCTCACCCCATCCGTCCATCCTACACCAAAAGAGTAAATAAATGTAAATAACCTTAAGGAACATACTTAACATAATCCTCAAGTCAAGCCTTTCTAACACGCCCATGCCAATTCAAACCTAGACTCTGATACCACCTGTGACAGCCCCACCTGCCCCTAAGGTGAACCAACGGGGTTAGCGGACTGCCTGCCCAACTCTCACCAGGACTAACGGTGAAGTTTAGAGCGATCTAATACGTTCCGGAACATACAAACGCGCGTAAACAAGTCAAAATAAAAAAAAATAAAAAAAATGAAATCGGAGCCGGTCATGAATAGCAACCGACACGTCATGAATAGTTGCAGAAGGCTACTCTGTCCAGTTTCGAGTGTAACCAGGTCAAAAATGCAATATACTACACCAGAACCGCAAAAACAGGTTCACAAACCGCATTCTGGTTCAAACATCATAAGTCAGGCTACCTAAGTCCAAATCAAGTGATTCCAAAGCCATCCTAAATCTAAGATACAAGGCTACAATTCATCAGAAGACATCAACAACCAAATCAGAAGCATTCCCACTCAAATTAACCAATCACAGACGCAATTATCAAATTCGGGTAGAAATAGGGCAGCAGGGGTAATTCAGTCTTTTCACAAGATACGTTCCTCCGATTGCCCTGACATTTTGCAGGCATCTCTAAAATATTATTGCCTACAACTTTCATGTTTTAATCCAAGACCAATTCGGCCTCTAACTATGAGGTACTGTGCCGGGCAGAATGTAAATTAATGAAACCCTAACTTTCCAAATTTCTTTCCAAAGCAGAAATTTCTTGTAATTAACCACCATTTACACCTCCTAGCTTCATTCTAGATCATTTCCCCTCTTCATACAAAGCCATAACATATGAATCATATTAAATTAGAAAAATCATCAGTAATTATAAAACTTCACCAAATGCAACCAAAATCAAGATATAATCCACAAAATTCCCTCTTAGGCTACCACAATTCATGAATTAAACATCATTAGATGGAGGAGATGTTGGGTTTTAGGGATACTACGCAGCTGAAAAATTAAAAAAATTTTCTCTAAAACCATCCAGGAATCACCCTAGATTTTACGTATGATGTATTAGAAGTAGGGTTTTAGGATTACCTTAATCCAAGCGGCGTCTCCCTGCAGCGTTGTTTGAGGATGGTCAGCCCTTGAGCAGTCCAATCGTCCTGCCTCTACTGATATCCACGCTAGAGCAACCCTGGATCGTCTCACGAAATATGTATAGAAGAGAAAAAGGTGCTAGCCTTTTTTACTCTTTTCAAACGTATATTTTTCTCTCTTTTTTTGTGTGTGACAATAACAAACCCTTGTTTTCTTTATTATCTCTATCTCAGTCCCCAAAAATCAATTGGGAGAAAAAAAACAGAGAGCTCTATTATGAGAGAGATATATGATGATATAGAATGATAAGTCTTCTTGTCTGATTCAAAATCAAAACCATAAGACTTCTCATCACCCAAGACTCTATCTATCATTATTTGATAAATAAGAGATAACTATTTACTCTTATCTACTCAAATAGGCCTGGGATTAATTTTCTTTTAAAATTAAACCCCGATAATTCACATAGTTTCAATCCAGGATTAAATCTCTATTGCGTGTGACCCAATAGGTCCCGAATGCATTGGTAATAATTATGGTTTAATAATTAGATAAAATAAACGACTTTATTTTATCATAACTTATAATAAATAATTAATCCATAATTATAAATCACGAGCGGTGTCTAGCAACACATCGTGATTGCCCAATTATTCAGAATTAGTCAAGGGAACTTGACCTAACCTCTCCGTGAAAAATTACCGTGTAATTATTATCCTTTTACCAAAGATATCCAATTAGTCAGGAATAAGGAATAAGTGCCAATTCCCTGATGACTAATTAAATTTTCTAGTTCTCGAAATTTACCCTTAATTAGGTTAAATTGAAGACATTCTTCAATTTACCTAACAGTCGACTTTAGGGTTAATTTCTCACTAGTGGCCATCAGGATATCAACTCCTTCTATCAGAGTGATAAATCCTATCTTGATCACCCATTTTCTTTACGTGCTTCACACTACATCCAACTTCTACACTTTAAGGCACTCTCAAAGTGTAACAAGTAATTAGAGTCAAAATGTAGTGATTCCCACTCAAGATTCTATGGTGATCTCAAGTCGTAGGATCACTTACACAATTTTTCACTAGAGATACACCATTGGCACTAGATAGATATCCTAACGGGATCTCTAAACGGATCACTGCAATGCATTTGTACTTTTCAAATCATCTACACATTAGCCTAAGTATCTTCATACCATAGTTTCGCGCCCCATTTTTTGATAAATAAATAAAATGGTTTAAAGATGTATTTTTTGATTCAATTTGTGATTGAAAAATGAATTGTGAAAAAGAAAAATGGGTCTAAATAGGGGTTTGAGAATGCGACGATTTGACCCAAAATTATAGTTTAAAAAGGGTTTTTTGAAATAAAAAATCGGAGTCGCCACTTGGTAATGAGTTAAGGTGTACCAAGTCACCTAAAAATGAATTTAAAGAAAAAGTAGTGAGAAACCCCTTTTAAACGACTCCTAGTCCACGTAAACCAACGAAAAAGGTTCGGGAGTCACATTTGACGAAGGGGATGTAGACACCAAATTTTTGGTGTAATTTCATTTACTATTTATTTTTAGTTTTTTATTTTGTCGTGTTAGTTTTATTCGATTTTTAGTTTTTAGTTTATAGTTTTATTATTTTTAAGTTTTAGCATAGAATTTCTCGAAATGAAAAGAAAAGCATTCAAAAAAAAAATAATAATATGTTTTAATTGTTTTGATTTAAATTCAATGTTTTCTTGGGAAAAATGAAAAAATGAAAATTGAAAATGAAAAAAAAGGAAAAAAAGAAAAATGATAAAAAATTGCAACTTTGCTGTTTATTATTTCTAGTTTATTTATTTATTTTTATCTGATGTTAATCAAATTGTTGGTTTTTACTTAATTTTATTATCATTTTTGCTAAATTATTTAAAAAAGAGAAAAAAAAGGGAAAAAGAGGAGAGAAAAAGAAAAGAAAATTAGCATTTCATTTTTATCCTTTTATGTCTATTTCCGCTCATTGTATTTAATTTTTTCTTCATTAGTTTTTTTTTATTAATTAGTTATCTATATTTTATTAAGTTGTTAAAAAAAAAAAAAAAAATTGCAATGCGGCATGCAAGCTGCGTTTTATCGCAGCTTGCAAAGAAGGACTCAGGGCAGCTCCTTAGCTGCAATTTAGGAGAGATGGCCGAGAGAGTTTAGGGTTGATGTTCCATATAAAAGCCAAGAGAGGTTGATAGCCGAAAAGGGGGAAGGAACGAACGAACGGCAAAAGAAAAACCAGAGAGAGTTGGGACGGCGGCTAAGAAAAGAAAACCAGGGGGCTGTGGATGGTGGCTGTTTTAGGTAAGGAAATCACGAGAAAGCTCTAGAGTTCTCGGGGGTTAGAGAGATAGGACAACTAGTGAAGAGAGTAGAGAGTGGTGGATGAGAAGCTGAGAGAGAACCAGAGAGAGCTGGAGTTGCAGAAAACTAGAGAGAGCAGAAGGAGGTTGAGAGGGATTCTAAGCAAAAGAAAAAGGGGAGGTAGAAAGTGAAGGAGAAGGCCACCGCCTCCATTGTCGGGTTCCACCATCATTGAAAGGAAAGGCTACTCACTGAAGATTTTTCCCATTCGTTTCTGTTTCCTTTGCTGTGCAGGTATATTATTTCTTATCTATCTGTTTGGTATTGACGTTGTAATTTGGCCATGCTTATAATTTTGATGCTCTCGGTACAGTCTATGAGGAAACCATGGGTTTTGTTGAATGTTTATAGTTATTCTCGCACGTTTGATAAGCCCAAAATTAGGAAGAATGGCATAAACAAGATGGAACCTTTGGCTCTTTACAACAGTATTCAGTAATGTTTTATAATTTTCTTACTTTTCGGTTGCTAAGGTAGCGGTTGTGTGATATTGGTTTGCTGTTCGATAGAAAGGTTGTAGCTTTGTCCATTATGGTGATTTAAAGGCTGCATTTTTTTTGGTTCCTTCTGTCTCATATCGTAGAGTCTGTCAGGGTCTTTGGAGTTTGCTTGGCTGCAACGAGCTTGGAGGTCTTGGTTGATTGTAGTAGTTTTTCTTTTCCTTTGGGCTGTTGAATTGGAGTCTAGTTCAAGGTTCTTGTTTCTGTTTGTACGTTGGCCATGGCATCATAAACACATCTGTTTTTTTTTCTCCCACATCTTATGGTATGAAGTTTTGTTTTCCTTTTGCTTATGTTGGTTTTGGAGGGGATGGTGGCGTCTTCAATGAGTTTAACCATGTGGGCTGCTGAAGTTCTTTTGGGTGTTGTTTGAAATGTTTGCTTTGTCCGTTGTGAAAGTGTTTGGGAGTTTAGCAATAGGAGCCAGCAGGTTGCTTGGCTTGTGGTTGTCAAAATAAAAAATCTTGCTGCAGTTTCCTTTCCTTCTTGTGTTGTCGATCATATCAGATTTTGCCATCTTAATTTTGCAAACAAAATTTCATGCTTTGATTTAGTTAACAATTTCTGGTTTGATAAACTTGTTTGCATGATAAAGTGGGTAAAGTTGCGGCTGGAAAATTGCTGCAAGCCTGGAAATAAAAATGCTGCAGACTTCCCTTTCGGTTGTAGCAGCTTTTGTTCTTCAATGTTTGCATGATTTCCTCCTATGTCTTTGTTGGTTTGAGATGTCAAATTTATGTTTTTGCTGTCTAGTTTAAAGGTTTGGATGTTAGATCAAGGAAGCTTTGGTTAAGGCATGTGATTAAATCTGAAGTTGGTGTTTTGTCAATGAAAAAATGCAGCAGTCTTGCTTGTTTCTTTAATGCAGAAATTATCCTCGTATGCATGCATGGAACTTTCTGAAATTTTCATTTTTAGCCCCCCAAGTCTCCCTTTGTTGCACTATGACCCACTTAGGTGCTGATTTCTTGCAATTGAGTCATGGAGTAATTGCACTTTGAACCATTTCTTGACTTTTCCTTTGCCCTTGAACCCTTGAAGTTCCTAAAATGTTTGATTAAGCTTGAATACTTGGTTAGTGTTCACAATTGAGTCTTTGGCAGCACTAATGTTTCAATTCAATTGCTTGCTTGCCTTCATTGGTTATCATGTTTTGCTAAGGTGATTCTTAATGCATGGATTGCGAAACTTGGTGTCTAAATAAGTATGTGGTTGCCTATTTTCTTGAATTTTCTGAAATAAATTGGTTAATTGACTTTTTCATGCTCATGGACCTTTTGAGTTCTAAAATGTTTCATTTGGCTTTGAATGGTTGATTAATGCTTGCATTTGGGTCATTGGTGGATTCCTTTATTGGAAATTATGTATAGTTTGATTTCATTTAAATTGCAATTAAGAGAGTTTTAGTGACTTTGTTATACTTTACTATTTGAGGTTCCGTGACTTTTTTATTGTTTTGAAGCCATTTTTCTTTCATTTGGACACCATTCAAAGGGGGCGGTATAATTTCTTTATCCCTTTTGTGTCTCCTATGTGATCCAATGTGCTAAGTGAATTGCATGTCTACTTTGCTTTCCTAGCTTTAATTCCTTTTACTTATGTCATTTACTTTTTGTTTTCATTAAGTTATTCTTTTAATGGGGTATGTGTACACCTCTTGGCTTGTAATAGATAGGGCTTTGGCGAGCAATTTGGTCCATTTTCCCCTTTCCCCTTTTGTTTTAGTTAGTGAATGTAATAGATAAGGCTTGGAGGAGCATTCAACGAAGACCTATCGAAGACGTGTGCCTAGCTAACAAATGTAATAGTTAGGGCTTTAATGCTTGGTTGCATGCCTACGTGTTACGTGTTACTTGCTTTATTAGGTTTTGCATCTAGTCAAGCATGTTAAGTGCTACGTGCTACGTGTTTATGAGTGTTTTGGCATGACTACTCGCTTTCCATAGCTTGAATGAATGTGATGGATGAATGTACGTTTCCACTAGTCCAACGCTAGTCGGAATTCATAGAATGGGCTAGTCCAACGCTAGACCCTTAGGGATTTCCCCTCGTTAGTACATGTTTGCATGTTCATTACATGTCATGCATTCTTTTTAGTTTTATCATTTTGCATGATCCTCGATCCCCCTTTCCCCTCACTTTAGGTCTTGCATTTCATGATAGTTAGGGTACATTTGCCTGAAGAGTCCCCTTCTGATAAGGGAAACGAGCAAGTGTGGCTACTCGATAGCCTTAGCACGCTAGTTTCGCCTTCTAATCAAGGGAAAATCGAAGTCGAAAAGTTAGGAGTCATTCCCATACCCGATATGATGCATTCCTTTAGGTTCATTCATTCTCAATTTTTCACTTACTCACTTTTTCAATTCACATTTTCTCATTACCTTTTCCTTTCCTTATTGTTCAATTTGATTTCTACTTCACAAAATTGCACTTAATTACACCTATATGCACTTATCACTATATTTCATACACTTGCACACAAACACTTGGATTTTTCATACAATTTCACACATGCACCTTTTCATACACTTGCACACAAACACTTGGATTTTTCATACAATTTCACACGTTCACCTTTTTATACACTTGCACACTTGCACTTTAGCCATCATTTGCATTAATCGACCTCTATAAGGTTTTCCTTTATTGGCCGCCACAATTCATGTGGTTGGGACCAAAAACCTTACAAGAGACATTTTAGAATTTAGGTTTGCATTTTTTCCTTCTTTTTGCATTCATGTAGTGCATCCAAATGTAATAAATTCTTTGGTTAAAACAAGAAAATCTTTGATTAAATCATGCAACTAGCCTTGGCTAGGTCAAAGGGGTGCCTCGGATTTTATCCTTGCCTTCCCCTTTGTCAAATGTGACTCCTGAACCTTTTTCATTGGTTTACGTAGATTAGGAGTCGTTTAAAAAGGGTTTCTCACTACTTTTTCCTATTTTTCTTTAAAAATACATTTTTTAGGTGACTTGGTACACCTTAACTCATTACCAAGTGGCGACTCCCATTTTTTCAAAAACCCTTTTTAAACTATAATTTTGGGTCAAATCGTCGCATTTTCAAACCCCCATTTAGACCCATTTTTCTTTTAAATCACAATTCATTTTCCAATCACAAATTGAATCAAAAAATACATTTTGTAAACCATTTTATTTTTCTATCAAAAAATGGGGCGCGACAGTTGGCGACTCCACTGGGGACTTGAGAGTCCGAGCAATCGATTTAGTCAATTCTTTTCTTCTTTTAACCTTTTCATTTATCACATTGGATGTTTAGGATTGCATTTTTTCCTTTTCTTAGGATTTTTGCATTTCGCGTATCAACTCACTTCCTCACACATTCGCCTACGATTGTTTGGATGGATGGATGATTTATTTATGTATGATTTTGCGCTTTGCATTGCATTTGGGGGGGTGTGTGTCACCTTTAGAGCCTCGCGTGGTTCTCACCCTTTCCCTCAAATAGGGGAACACTTCATACGTGCATGTTTACTTGCTTTATCCCATTTTATTTTTATTTTCGTGGGCGCCATCCCACACCGCCTTGTAGGACTAGGACCGATTGCCTTGGGTAGGCGGATGGTGTGCTCTGCGCCCATAGCGCTACCTAAGGGATCACTCGAGCCACCGACCAAAGGCCCTGGGAGTGATGACCCTTCGCCTTTAGGTCTGAAGGCTTGGGAGCCGAGACTTATCGAGTCTAGTTGCATTAGTGAGCCCCAGCCTCATGCATCCATATTAGACTCGCCTAGGGTAGAGTCGGCCTCACCTTTTTTAAGCACATTAGGCACGAGGGAAGGGGTTCCACCCCTTTTACTTGTTTTTATTTGTATTTCTTTTCTTAATTGCTCCCAATGTGTTATGTATACTATCAATTGCACTAACCATTCTTTTTGTTTTCTTGGCTTGCATTCATGTGCCTTAGCAATAAGAGGCCTCTTTGGCACTCTTTTAGTGACTTACCCACTAGATAGCTCACATGTTTAAGTTTCAGTCATTATGCTTAATTTTTAATAAGTACATTTCATTTTAGACCTCTTCCCCTCGATGCATTATTTATGCCCTTTAGGCCATATTTGTTGCATATTTACATTGTTTTAATAAATGGCATCATGCATTATACCCTAGAAAGGGAATGCCATTTAGGGGATCCCGTGTTAGGAATAAACCACCTTGTGTCTCGGATACTTAATCCAAGGAGACTTGCACGTTTACATTTTTGTATCATCCAAAGGGGTAGTGCACAAGGTAAGGTAGGATCCAATCATTTTCATAGAGTGATTTTTGGAATATGAACGTCTAATAATCACTTTTTGGCCATTTTATCAAAGTTGGTAAAATCCCTTGCGTATAAAGTACACTAATTTGAAGAAATTTACAAATGATTCCTCCTATTGAGACGATAAATAAATTGAGGCCAAATCGTGATTTTAGAAGGCTCATAGACTAATTTTCTGAAACCACCAATGGCCGGCCGATTCAATCGATCCATTTTGTCAAATTCATAATCAATTTTGAATAAACCATTATTTGACCAATTTACCCTTTTTAGGGTCATCTGGTCGATTTTGAATAAATCATCAATTCATTTGACCAATTTACCCTTTTCAGGGTCATTTGACCAATTTACCCTTTTTAGGGTCATCTGGTCGATTTTGAATAAATCATCAATTCATTTGACCAATTTACCCTTTTCAGGGTCATTTGACCAATTTACCCTTTTTAGGGTCACCCGGTCGATTTTGAAAAAATCGTCAACTCATTTGACCAATTTACCCTTTTCAGGGTCATTTGACCAATTTACCATTTTTAGGGTCGTTCGGCCGATTTTTGAATAAATCACTAATTCAATTTCATTCATTTGGCCAATTCACCCATTGGTAGGGCGATCGAACCAATTTTGAATAAATCAAGTTTTCATTTAGTCCATTTGTCCAATCTACCCTTTTTTAGGGTGATTCGATCAATTTCTGAATAAATCAATTTCATTCAATTCATCTGACCAATTTACCCTTTTTAGGGTCGTTCGGTCAATTCATAAATTTCATTCAATTCATTTGACCTTTTTCCCTTTTTTGGGTAATCCGGTCGATTTTTAATAAATTGTCAATTTCATTTGACCAATTAGGGTTTTAATGTCGGATTTCAAAACTTAGTCGATTTTTGAGAAAACCATCCATTGCATCCAGCCATTTGATCAGTTGGGGTTTTGACCCGTAAATTCACTGAGAAATTTTATCAACGAATTCGAAACTCTTCGATAGGAAGTTCGTCAAGGTCAAACCCGTGCGTTTTTGCAAAATCTTGTATTGATCAAAAGTGATCAATCCATTCGGACGTGGACCTCATTTTGTAAAAAGTTACTTTCACTCAATGAGTTGATCAGATCCATCAGGTATGGTATAGTGCCTACCCTAGAGGATTGCATTTTCATTCTAGGCCTACCCTTGGCACAAAAAGGGCTCCCCCATAGGACATGCATCCGAATTTCCTGGAAATCTACTAACTCTTGCCTTTTTCTCTTTCTTTTCTTTATTTTTATTGGAATAACTAAGCAAGAGTTAAATCTAAAGGCAATCTTTTCAAAAATTCTCAGGTAATATTTAAACATAGCTTCTCGTCGAAGCCCCATCATAACACGATCCCGTAGTCAAGCTCAGAGGAGTCGTGTAAACATGAGTTCACAACCGGAACAAGCAGATAGGTCTACTACTACCGCTCAACCCGAGACTGCGAGTTTGGGGGTTCAGTTGACTGAGATGCTTACTAAGTTTGGTGAAATAGCATCTGAAATGGCAACGCAAAAGAAGTTAATCGACGAGCTCGTTAGTAGCGGAGTGCAGCCCGAACTGGCGCCCATCAAACAATCGGAATCTGAACCATTTGTCTTCCCTCCGACTCAAGCCACTGTTGCTCCATCTTTCCCTATTCCAACCGAAGGAACTTTCACATACCCCACCATACATTTGCCATACACTTACCCTCCTGATCCTTCATTTTTCCCCGCTTACATGCAAGGTCCACAACCTCACATCACCTCAAATATACCACCTGAGTCACACACTTTTTACCACGCTGCTGCTGAGCCTTTCTTGCCAGACCATACCATTCAAAACAAGCCGGAGATAGGAAAATGTTCTGCTCCTGTTGATACGAAGCTTCTCAAACGCCTTGACCGTTTCGATGAGTTTATGAGGAAAAGTCAGGGGTTGAACAAACAAGGAGTGCTGGATTACGATGAGCTTTGTCTCTTTCCAAGTGTACAGTTGCCTGAGGGGTTCAAAACCCCTAAATTTAACAAATACGATGGCACAGGCAATCCCAAGACGCATCTCCGAATGTTTGCCAACAAGTTGGGCAAACCAATAGATGACGAGAATCTACCAGTTCGTTTGTTTCCCGAAAGCTTAGAAGGTGACGCACTCGACTGGTATTCCAAGCTGAAACCCGAAGAAGCAAAGACCTGGCTGGACCTGTCCAATGCATTTATAAGGCAATACGAGTATAATTGCGAGTTGGCTCCGACGCGAACCACATTGGAAGGAACGAAAAGAAGACCCTCCGAGGATCACAAGACTTATGCCAAGAGATGGAGGAAAATAGCTGCAAAAGTCGAGCCATCGATGACTGAAGACGAAATCATACGAGCTTTCATTAAGGCACACGACCCCCCGTACTTTGAGGAAATTTTTCGCATGACTGGATGCTCATTTGCCGCTATTGTCAATAAGCTGGAGGAATATGATGACTTCGTGAAAGCTGGAAAGATTGTTAATGTGTCTGCCCTGAAAACTCAAGTGGAAGTTTTGCAAAGTCAAAGTAGCAATGGGAAGAAGCAACAACTCAAAAAGCAAGAGGGGGAAACTGCTTTTGTCTGGGATCAAAACCCTACCCCAAAACCCAGATTTCGACGATACCCTGCCTACTCCAACCCTTACCCTTATTATCCAAACTCTCATCCTGTTTATCACACCAACATCCACCACCCTCGACCTCGCCCAAGCTATCCTAATCCACCTGTAGACCCTTTTCAAATAACTCACCCTAATTTTCAACAAATTCGATCCCGGCCCTCTTACAATCAACAACTTCCTCCACCAAATAGACTCACCTACAACTACCCTCAACCCACTGAACCTCAAAGGCAAAACCGCAATCGCACTTTTACTAATCTAGGCAGACCGTTGGACCAGTTGTATGAGCAATTGAAGGCTGCCGGTAAAATAGATGACATACCTCCTCCAAACTACTCTCGTCGAGGTCTCTCTTCTGGATACGACCCTCAAGCCGCGTGTGCCTACCATTCTGGAGCGCCCGGTCATTCGACCAGTAAATGTTGGGTACTAAAACATAAGATCCAGGATATGATCGAAGCAGGAAATATAGTGTTAAGGAAAAGGGAAGAACAAGGACCGAACATAAGTACGAATCCTTTTTCTGAATACAAGGACACCTTTGAGGCATCCACCTCCAATGACAAAACTTAAAAATCCTGAAGGAGCTCTGCACAATTTGGATGGCTGATTATCCTCCCTCTCGAAGGGAATTTCGATGAATCTAGGGGTTGTCATTTACTAAAATTCACGAAAACTTTTTCTTGCATATGTGAATAGCTTAACGAAAGCATCTTTTGCAATTGAGTTTTGTCTTATTTCTGCTTTGATTTGAAGTTTCATGAAATGCACAATTTGTTTATTTGATTATTGTCCTGAATTTTTGTTAATTCTTTGAGATGGCCAAAGATGAAATTATTTGATCCTTGGAATATCACTGTTTTGGAATCTGATGTAGCCCTTCATTGAAAACCCCTCCATTAAAAATCCCTTCATTGAAAACCCCTTCGTTAAAAATCCTTTCGTTGAAAATCCCTTCCTTGGGAAAGCCTTCATTGAGAAAGCCATTGAAAACCCCTCCATTAAAAATCCCTTCATTGAGAAATCTCTTCTTTGAGAGACCCCTTCATGGAGAAAGCCTTCATAAAAAAAAAAAAACCTTCATGGAGAAATTCCTTCATTGAGAAAATCCCTTTCCTGCCAGGTTGTAAGCTGATTGATTAAAGCAGTGTCATTAACGATTGATTCTGATTAATGAAAGCAGTTGAATGCTATGTGCCATGACCAACGTTGTCAAAACGCATGACCTCTGTTCATAACAAAAGGATCCGCCACCGATCTTCTGAAAAAGGAAACAAAGTGCTAAAGCGATGAAAGACGAAGTCGAAGGCAAATTTGCTTCAAATTGACAAAGCTTATTGGGTGAGATGGAAGGGTGGACATTCCCTCAACCTATCAACTCGGACATGTGTAAGATGTTCTTTATTTGATTATGCAAAGTTTCTTTTAGGAAATCATGCAAAGGGCGAGGCAAAAGTCAGGCCATCTTCCTTTTCAATCAAAACATTTCATCCCTAGTCATCCCCTTTGAGCTATCAGAACAATAATTTTCGTTTGGCAGCCCCTGAAGATTGCAAACCCCACACTGGGGCAAATTCATTTTGAAAGGTGATCAGAAAGAAAAGGAAAACCCCACACTGGGGCAAATTTATCTTTGAAAGAGATATGGAAAAAGAAAGAACCCTAAGCTGGGGCAAATTTATTTTGAAAAAGAGATGAAAAGGAAAGAACCCCACACTGGGGCAAATTTAGTTTTTTTTTTTGAAGAAAAATGCAAAAAGTGAGAAAAATGCGATGAAAAAAATGCAAAGAAAGAAAAATCCAATCAAACTGGGGCAAATTTCCTCGGTTTTGTTCAAAATTAGAGATAATTTCAAAATGATGCAATCTCAGGTTATTTCACACCTTTCATCAAACCTGCTTTCAAGCCTTAACTTTTCTTGAAAAACACCCCACCTGACCTCATTACAAAAGCCCAAAAGTCCTGGCTTTCGTCACTTGCTGCATTTCTATTAGGGATTTTGCTAATCAACTGGCACGTGATGTCCATAATGCCTTCATTAAGTCTATAAGGGAAGCGCATTTTTACTGATGCCAGCAATCTTCAACTTACATTCCTGAGTCGACTATGGTTGAGCTCTTCCATTATTTCATTAGGTGAAAAACCCACAAGGGCACCTCAAGGGAAAAAAAAAGAAGAAAGAGAAAAGAAAAACCAACAAAAAGGGTGGGGGGCAACCTTGGTGAAAACCCGAATGGGCGCCAAGGTAGGTTTCTGCAATGAGCAAGCACAAAGAAGAACAACTGGTGGTTTGGTCCATTTAGATTTCTTCTCATTTTTGTCATACCTCTGGCAACATTGAATCCCAGAACAAGGATACCCAGAGATTCGAATATGACATCCGTTGGCCAAAGCTGTCATTTTGTAAAACATTCTTTTGCAAATACATTCTTAGGAAACTCATTTTTTCCATTACTTGCATTCATGGCATTTTTGTAGAATTTAAGCACAAATGGTTAGGTGTACATTCTCGTGTATATTCATTTTTACATGACATGTGAATTTTCTTGCATACCTCATTCTTTATCATTGAATTGTGGTGAATGACAATCCCCGTGGTTTATTGCAAAAAGTATGCTTGGATTCAGTCATCTTTTGAGAACAGTTGAAATTCAGCCAAGCCAGCTACACAGACTTCACAATATAGCAAAGCACATACCTGGTCAGTTTGAAAATCAGAAAAGCCTCAGGGTGAAAAATCCAACTCAATCGGCTGCCGCAGCAAAAGTTGATACGGGCATCGAAAAACTCATGTTTACACGATTCACAAAGGAAAATGGATCAAATGGTGGTGGCAATTTCTTTGTTTTTTCTCTTTCACAGGAAAAATTGCATGCACAGATGAAAGTAACCACGCCTCGCACTGGAATCGGTGTCGGAAAGAGTCCTCCAGTGAACAAAGGCAGATCGAAAATGTTTGCAAGCAAAGTTGATCAAAAGGTGCAACAACATCAACTATGGGTTCAATTTGCAAAATTCACCATACTGGGGCAAATTATTTTTGAAAAATTCTTTCTCAAAAACAACAAAAAAAAAAAACAAAAAAAAATCAAAAAAAATCAAAAAATCAAAAAAAAGTCAAAAATCAGGTTCAAATTCTTGTTTCTTGAAAAATCAAATTTGATTTCTTGTGGGCAAAGCTTCAATGCACGCCGCACATCATTCTGTTTCCCCCCCTTCTCTTAACATCTCAAAAATCTCGTTAGGCCTGGATTTCGTGCCCCCAACTTCACAAAAATCCTATTGGGCCTGGATTTGGTGCCGCCAACATCTCAAAAATTTCATTGGGCAGGCTCGGGTCTAATCCCACTGACCAATTCATCACTGGGGCAAATTATTTCCACAAGTCTCTCTCAATCAAAAAATCAAAAATCAGAAAAAGAAAGAAGGAAAAATAAAAAAAAAATCAGAAAAAGAAAGAACGAAAAATCAAAAAATCAGAAAAAAATCAATCAAAATCAAATCAAATTCAAATTCCTATTTCTTGAAAATCCATTTTTCATTTCTTGTTGGCAAAGCTTAGTGTCCGCCGCGCACCTTTCCATTCCCCACTCTTGACAACCACATTTGATTCTACCGCCGTTAGCATCGAGTCTATCTCACTAACGTGCGTGTTTCATTCTACCGCCGTTAGCATCGAGTTTATCTCACTAACGTGCGTGTTTCATTTCAACCGCCGTTAGCATCGAGTCTATCTCACTAACGTGCGTGTTTCATTACAACCGCCGTTAGCATCGAGTCTATCTCACTAACGTGCGTGTTTCATTCTACCGCCGTTAGCATCGAGTTTATCTCACTAACGTGCGTGTTTCATTTCAACCGCCGTTAGCATCGAGTCTATCTCACTAACGTGCGTGTTTCATTACAACCGCCGTTAGCATCGAGTCTATCTCACTAACGTGCGTGTTTCATTTCAACCGCCGTTAGCATCGAATTTATCTCACTAACGTGCGTGTTTCATTTCAACCGCCGTTAGCATCGAGTCTATCTCACTAACGTGCGTGTTTCATTACAACCGCCGTTAGCATCGAGTCTATCTCACTAACGTGCGTGTTTCATTTCAACCGCCGTTAGCATCGAGTCTATCTCACTAACGTGCGTGTTTCATTACAACCGCCGTTAGCATCGAGTCTATCTCACTAACGTGCGTGTTTCATTTCAACCGCCGTTAGCATCGAGTCTATCTCACTAACGTGCGTGTTTCATTTCAACCGCCGTTAGCATCGAGTCTATCTCACTAACGTGTGCGTTTTCATCCTACCGCCGTTAGCATCGAGCCTATCTCACTAATGTGCGTGTTTTCATCCCACCAACACTCCATCTCACTTCAATTCATCTAATTTTTACATTTCTGTCCGGGTCTATCCCGTGGGTCTATCCCAAATTTAAATTTCTATTTGGGTCAATCCCATTTTAAATTTTTGTCAAAGGGGTCAGTCCCCATTTTTAAAACGTCCACCGTTCGTGACGTTCGCCGCCGAATAAAACAGGTAAGTATTTGGTGTCTACTTCTTTGTCTCAAGTTTTTTCAAAACTCAGACAAAGAGGGGCAAACTGTAGACACCAAATTTTTGGTGTAATTTCATTTACTATTTATTTTTAGTTTTTTATTTTGTCGTGTTAGTTTTATTCGATTTTTAGTTTTTAGTTTATAGTTTTATTATTTTTAAGTTTTAGCATAGAATTTCTCGAAATGAAAAGAAAAGCATTCAAAAAAAAAAATAATAATATGTTTTAATTGTTTTGATTTAAATTCAATGTTTTCTTGGGAAAAATGAAAAAATGAAAATTGAAAATGAAAAAAAAGGAAAAAAAGAAAAATGATAAAAAATTGCAACTTTGCTGTTTATTATTTCTAGTTTATTTATTTATTTTTATCTGATGTTAATCAAATTGTTGGTTTTTACTTAATTTTATTATCATTTTTGCTAAATTATTTAAAAAAGAGAAAAAAAAGGGAAAAAGAGGAGAGAAAAAGAAAAGAAAATTAGCATTTCATTTTTATCCTTTTATGTCTATTTCCGCTCATTGTATTTAATTTTTTCTTCATTAGTTTTTTTTTATTAATTAGTTATCTATATTTTGTTAAGTTGTTAAAAAAAAAAAAAAATTGCAATGCGGCATGCAAGCTGCGTTTTATCGCAGCTTGCAAAGAAGGACTCAGGGCAGCTCCTTAGCTGCAATTTAGGAGAGATGGCCAAGAGAGTTTAGGGTTGATGTTCCATATAAAAGCCAAGAGAGGTTGATAGCCGAAAAGGGGGAAGGAACGAACGAACGGCAAAAGAAAAACCAGAGAGAGTTGGGACGGCGGCTAAGAAAAGAAAACCAGGGGGCTGTGGATGGTGGCTGTTTTAGGTAAGGAAATCACGAGAAAGCTCTAGAGTTCTCGGGGGTTAGAGAGATAGGACAACTAGTGAAGAGAGTAGAGAGTGGCGGATGAGAAGCTGAGAGAGAACCAGAGAGAGCTGGAGTTGCAGAAAACTAGAGAGAGCAGAAGGAGGTTGAGAGGGATTCTAAGCAAAAGAAAAAGGGGAGGTAGAAAGTGAAGGAGAAGGCCACCGCCTCCATTGTCGGGTTCCACCATCATTGAAAGGAAAGGCTACTCACTGAAGATTTTTCCCATTCGTTTCTGTTTCCTTTGCTGTGCAGGTATATTATTTCTTATCTATCTGTTTGGTATTGACGTTGTAATTTGGCCATGCTTATAATTTTGATGCTCTCGGTACAGTCTATGAGGAAACCATGGGTTTTGTTGAATGTTTATAGTTATTCTCGCACGTTTGATAAGCCCAAAATTAGGAAGAATGGCATAAACAAGATGGAACCTTTGGCTCTTTACAACAGTATTCAGTAATGTTTTATAATTTTCTTACTTTTCGGTTGCTAAGGTAGCGGTTGTGTGATATTGGTTTGCTGTTCGATAGAAAGGTTGTAGCTTTGTCCATTATGGTGATTTAAAGGCTGCATTTTTTTTGGTTCCTTCTGTCTCATATCGTAGAGTCTGTCAGGGTCTTTGGAGTTTGCTTGGCTGCAACGAGCTTGGAGGTCTTGGTTGATTGTAGTAGTTTTTCTTTTCCTTTGGGCTGTTGAATTGGAGTCTAGTTCAAGGTTCTTGTTTCTGTTTGTACGTTGGCCATGGCATCATAAACACATCTGTTTTTTTTTCTCCCACATCTTATGGTATGAAGTTTTGTTTTCCTTTTGCTTATGTTGGTTTTGGAGGGGATGGTGGCGTCTTCAATGAGTTTAACCATGTGGGCTGCTGAAGTTCTTTTGGGTGTTGTTTGAAATGTTTGCTTTGTCCGTTGTGAAAGTGTTTGGGAGTTTAGCAATAGGAGCCAGCAGGTTGCTTGGCTTGTGGTTGTCAAAATAAAAAATCTTGCTGCAGTTTCCTTTCCTTCTTGTGTTGTCGATCATATCAGATTTTGCCATCTTAATTTTGCAAACAAAATTTCATGCTTTGATTTAGTTAACAATTTCTGGTTTGATAAACTTGTTTGCATGATAAAGTGGGTAAAGTTGCGGCTGGAAAATTGCTGCAAGCCTGGATATAAAAATGCTGCAGACTTCCCTTTCGGTTGTAGCAGCTTTTGTTCTTCAATGTTTGCATGATTTCCTCCTATGTCTTTGTTGGTTTGAGATGTCAAATTTATGTTTTTGCTGTCTAGTTTAAAGGTTTGGATGTTAGATCAAGGAAGCTTTGGTTAAGGCATGTGATTAAATCTGAAGTTGGTGTTTTGTCAATGAAAAAATGCAGCAGTCTTGCTTGTTTCTTTAATGCAGAAATTATCCTCGTATGCATGCATGGAACTTTCTGAAATTTTCATTTTTAGCCCCCCAAGTCTCCCTTTGTTGCACTATGACCCACTTAGGTGCTGATTTCTTGCAATTGAGTCATGGAGTAATTGCACTTTGAACCATTTCTTGACTTTTCCTTTGCCCTTGAACCCTTGAAGTTCCTAAAATGTTTGATTAAGCTTGAATACTTGGTTAGTGTTCACAATTGAGTCTTTGGCAGCACTAATGTTTCAATTCAATTGCTTGCTTGCCTTCATTGGTTATCATGTTTTGCTAAGGTGATTCTTAATGCATGGATTGCGAAACTTGGTGTCTAAATAAGTATGTGGTTGCCTATTTTCTTGAATTTTCTGAAATAAATTGGTTAATTGACTTTTTCATGCTCATGGACCTTTTGAGTTCTAAAATGTTTCATTTGGCTTTGAATGGTTGATTAATGCTTGCATTTGGGTCATTGGTGGATTCCTTTATTGGAAATTATGTATAGTTTGATTTCATTTAAATTGCAATTAAGAGAGTTTTAGTGACTTTGTTATACTTTACTATTTGAGGTTCCGTGACTTTTTTATTGTTTTGAAGCCATTTTTCTTTCATTTGGACACCATTCAAAGGGGGCGGTATAATTTCTTTATCCCTTTTGTGTCTCCTATGTGATCCAATGTGCTAAGTGAATTGCATGTCTACTTTGCTTTCCTAGCTTTAATTCCTTTTACTTATGTCATTTACTTTTTGTTTTCATTAAGTTATTCTTTTAATGGGGTATGTGTACACCTCTTGGCTTGTAATAGATAGGGCTTTGGCGAGCAATTTGGTCCATTTTCCCCTTTCCCCTTTTGTTTTAGTTAGTGAATGTAATAGATAAGGCTTGGAGGAGCATTCAACGAAGACCTATCGAAGACGTGTGCCTAGCTAACAAATGTAATAGTTAGGGCTTTAATGCTTGGTTGCATGCCTACGTGTTACGTGTTACTTGCTTTATTAGGTTTTGCATCTAGTCAAGCATGTTAAGTGCTACGTGCTACGTGTTTATGAGTGTTTTGGCATGACTACTCGCTTTCCATAGCTTGAATGAATGTGATGGATGAATGTACGTTTCCACTAGTCCAACGCTAGTCGGAATTCATAGAATGGGCTAGTCCAACGCTAGACCCTTAGGGATTTCCCCTCGTTAGTACATGTTTGCATGTTCATTACATGTCATGCATTCTTTTTAGTTTTATCATTTTCCATGATCCTCGATCCCCCTTTCCCCTCACTTTAGGTCTTGCATTTCATGATAGTTAGGGTACATTTGCCTGAAGAGTCCCCTTCTGATAAGGGAAACGAGCAAGTGTGGCTACTCGATAGCCTTAGCACGCTAGTTTCGCCTTCTAATCAAGGGAAAATCGAAGTCGAAAAGTTAGGAGTCATTCCCATACCCGATATGATGCATTCCTTTAGGTTCATTCATTCTCAATTTTTCACTTACTCACTTTTTCAATTCACATTTTCTCATTACCTTTTCCTTTCCTTATTGTTCAATTTGATTTCTACTTCACAAAATTGCACTTAATTACACCTATATGCACTTATCACTATATTTCATACACTTGCACACAAACACTTGGATTTTTCATACAATTTCACACATGCACCTTTTCATACACTTGCACACAAACACTTGGATTTTTCATACAATTTCACACGTTCACCTTTTTATACACTTGCACACTTGCACTTTAGCCATCATTTGCATTAATCGACCTCTATAAGGTTTTCCTTTATTGGCCGCCACAATTCATGTGGTTGGGACCAAAAACCTTACAAGAGACATTTTAGAATTTAGGTTTGCATTTTTTCCTTCTTTTTGCATTCATGTAGTGCATCCAAATGTAATAAATTCTTTGGTTAAAACAAGAAAATCTTTGATTAAATCATGCAACTAGCCTTGGCTAGGTCAAAGGGGTGCCTCGGATTTTATCCTTGCCTTCCCCTTTGTCAAATGTGACTCCCGAACCTTTTTCATTGGTTTACGTAGATTAGGAGTCGTTTAAAAAGGGTTTCTCACTACTTTTTCCTATTTTTCTTTAAAAATACATTTTTTAGGTGACTTGGTACACCTTAACTCATTACCAAGTGGCGACTCCCATTTTTTCAAAAACCCTTTTTAAACTATAATTTTGGGTCAAATCGTCGCATTTTCAAACCCCCATTTAGACCCATTTTTCTTTTAAATCACAATTCATTTTCCAATCACAAATTGAATCAAAAAATACATTTTTTAAACCATTTTATTTTTCTATCAAAAAATGGGGCGCGACAGGGGAAGGCAAGGATAAAAATCCAAGGCACCCCTTCGACCTAGCCAAGGCTAGTTGCGTAATTTAATCAAAGATTTTCTTGTTTTAACCAAAGAATTTATTACATTTGGATGTACTACATGAATGCAAATCCTAGACCTAGGGGGACATGGGGGAAATTTCTCTTCAAAGGTTGAGTGGTGCCAATCACATTAATTGTGAAGCCCAATAATGATCCTTTGGAGAGGTCACACATAATCCTAAGTGACGTAAAAATGAATGGAATGCATGTCATGTGAAAATATGAGTTTGTGTGAAGTGAGAAAGTGAGAAAAACAAGAATGTGTAAGTGGAGGTGTGCAAATGTGTTAAAAGATACGGTGAGTAAAGTAATAATGTGAAAATGTATGAGGGATGCAAAAAATGCCAATAAAGAAAGTAAGTGCAAGTGTGCGAATGTGATAAAAGTGCATGTGTGCACATGTAAAGAAAGTGTACGTGTGCCAAGTGAGAAAGTAAGAGTGTTTGTGTGCAAAATAGATGAAAATAGGGTATGATAATAGTAAATAAGTGCAATGTGTGAGACGTGTCATTTGAATTTAAAAAGGTATAAGTAGTGAAAAATGGATAAAAAGGTGAGAAAATGGTATGAAAATGTATGAACCTAGAGGAATGCATCAAGTCAGGTATGGGGACTCCTAACTTTGTGACTTTAATTTTCCCTTTGATTAGAAAGGAGAACTAGCGTGCTAAGGCTCTTTTGGAGCCACACTCGCTCGTTTCCTTTATCGGAAGGGGACTCGTCAAGCAAATGTCCCTATAACTAGCATGAGATGCAAAACCTTATATGAAAGGGAAAGGGTTAGAGGAGCATGCCAAATGATAAAACTAAGAAAAAAAAATGCATGAAATGAAGTGACACATGCAAATATGGACTTATGGAAGAAATCCCTAAGGGTTTAGCGTTGGACTAGCCCATTCTATGAATTCCTACTAGCGTTGGACTAGTGGAAACGTACATTCATTCATCACATTCATTCATGGCTATGGAAAGCGAGTAGACATGTCAATCACCTATAAACACATAGCACATAACACTTAGCATGCTCGACTAGATGCAAGAACCTAATTAAAGCAAGTAACACATAACACATAGGCATGCAAATCACGCAAGGCAAATGAAGTAAAGGAACCCCTAACTATTACACTTGGGGAAGCCCTATTACAATCTATGGGAAAATGAATTAAATAATTAAAATAAATACCTAATTATTACAAGTTTGGCATTCAAGTGCCTTTCAAATAATCAAATTGAACTAAAATAAATGTACCAAGCCCATAAAGTAAATAAATAAATAAATGAAATGAATAAAAACATCCAAGAGGCATACAATCAAGCATGTAAAGGCACATAAGGCACATGAGTCAAATAAAGTAAGAAATAAGGGATTAGGGTGTACCTCCCTTGAATTGGCACTCCTAATGAGGAGAAATTATTTATTTGCCCTCCAAAATAATAAAAAAGGTCAAGGCATCATTTTAATTAATAAATAATCATAAAAGATAAAAGTAAACATGAAATTGAATCAATTAAATCATGTAGACAACCCACATTTAAGAAGTCAAAAGAATAAGAGACTTGATTGCAAACATTAACAAAGTTTTGGGGTCAAAATTAAAGAAAAATAAAGTTTAGGGACCCATTTGCAATTAAACCTGGGACCTAATTGAAAAGAGATGAAAGTGTCTAGGGCCACAATACAGTCAAGGAGAAATTCAGGGACTGATTCGCAAATGCATTTTCTGGTTTCTTAATGAATCAGGCCACTTGGGCCATTTTATTTATTTACTTGGGCTGAAAACCTTCTCAGCTCAAACCAAGCCCAAGCAAACAAACGGGCTAGCTTATCTTTAGTCCAAGCAAAGTCCAAATTTTAAAAAAATGTGGGCTTCATCTTTCTAAGCCCAAACCAGAAGTTTCAACAAAACCATTTCCTCAAGCCCAAACAAAATAACCTCTTAATCCACAACACTTATTTCACTAAACCCAACAAGATAAACAAATCAACTAAAATTATTAAGCCATAATTATGACCCTCAATCAAGAATTAATCTATCCACAAAATCACATAAAATATGCAAACAGAGGATTAAACTTAAAAGGATAAAATTAGTTCAATTTTCCAGATTTTGGGCCACAGTGAACCAAAGGGAGACTAGGGGGCAAAACGCAATTTTAGAGAGTTATTTCATGCACTTTTCATGCAAGCTACGACTGATGCCTTCTTCATTTCTGGTTGCTAAGTTTCTGCTAATGCTTCTTATTAGCTAATCAAGCTAACTTAAACAAACCCAACATTCCAGCTCCCATAAGATCATCATTATACACACAAAAAACTATGTGACGCCCCGAAAAAAAAATGAGTTTGAGAACCCGGAAATTTTGTAATTTTCTAGGGTTTATTTTTTTAATCGCCCGTTTTTCTACATTTTCTTGATTAGAAAAATTCCCCAGATAAAGTTTATGAGCAAAAATAGTTTTAAAATGATTTTCCTAGTATTGGAGAGTTTTTAGAAAATTAAGAATATATAACGGACGTGGGACCCACAAGTGCGAAAAGTTCGGAAAAATTCGGCCAATTAGGTTAAATTCCGGATACTGTGTAAAATTTATCGGGTGTTAAGAGATAAGTAGAGGATGTGAATTGATTGATGTGAGAGGAAAAAGAAAAGATAAGATTGCATTTATGGAGGTGACAAGTGTCACCATTGTATTGGAAATAGCTTATGACTTACTATTCATTTTCTTGACTTTTTGACCAATTGCTTAAATATCTTAAAAATCACACAAAATTCATTCTTGTCTTCAACCTCTTGGCTGATTCTCTCTCTAGCAAAGAAGGAAGAAAAAACCTCTTCAAAGTTTGGCAATTATCTAGCTCAAATCCTCCAAAACACTTGCTTGATCTAGTTTCTACTCCATAAAACCTCTTCTTTTAGTGATAGTGAGTTGTTTGGTGAAGTTGTTTGGAAGCTTAAGGTGACAAGTAGCTCTCCCTCTTGTTTTGCTAAGGTAAGTGGTGGATGAACACCTCTCCTTCCTCTAATGATGTTCAATTCATGATTAGTGGTGTTATAAGATGCAATTTCATGGATTATTTCTTGAGTTTGGTTGAATTGGTGAAGTTTTATTATTTTTGGGGATTTTTCTGTTTTCATAGGGATATGATTGGGTGGTCATGTATGATGATTGGAAATGATGTTTAATGACTCTAGGAGGTGGAAAAAGTGATTAAGTGCAATCAATTTCTGTTTTAGAAGAAATTTCAGAAAATTAGGTTTTGTAGTTCTTCATTCTGCCCGAATTTATTGTACCATGTTAGAGGACGAATTGGACTTTGCTCAAAACATGAAAGTTGTAGGTATTGATGAGTTTGAAGTGCCTGTAAAATTTCAGGTCATTTGGATTAGTGTAGAGTGAGATATGCTGATTTTACTGTTGCTGTTCTGGGTTGATCAGAATGCGAAAACTGCACTTGTAATTGGCCATTTTGACTGGAATTGCTTTGGATTTAGGTGTTGGTGTCTTCTGATGAAATGTATCTGGATGTCTTAGTTACCATATGCCTTTGGAATTTCGGCATTTGGACCTGTATAGACTGAGTTATAGTAATTACAGCATTATGTGATTTGTAAACCTGTTTTTGGTGTTTCCGGTTGAGTATTTGGCACATTTGACCTAGTTGTGCTAGGATTTGGACTGAGTGGCCTTCTACATTGTTGTAGACCTATCTCTTATCTTCGAAACGGTGGGTCTTGCACCTTCTTCCGACAATCATAACGCCTTTGGTACCATTACCGCAAAATGACGTCAAAACTGTTTTTCTGGTTTTGAGCTTAAGTTTCATTTCCGGATTTTTTTCCCCCTAGCTTGACTTGCACTAGTATTACTTGGAGCTTGCTGAATGACTATGGATGAACTTGTTGTTGTGTGTGTACCTTTGGGACTGGCTGAGGAAATAATGAAGCCATGATGGCTGGAAAAGTTAGCAAATGTAGGGGAAGTGCTGTCCGAACTTTTAAAGGATTTGTTTGCATTGAGTTTGTGATCTAAGACTTGGGTTTGAGTAAGGCAATGATACATGATGGATGATTTCTCAGCCATTGAGGTGAGTGACCTCAAACTATTTCTGAAGTTCTTTATGAACCGTTTCCTGCATTATTTACTTTTAAACTGTTTCCAAAAGTTACTTTTGAACTGTTTTCTTGCATATCATGCGTACTTGCATATGAGTGTCCCTTGGTTGCTGTAATTCTTGACTTATTGGCTTGTCATTATTAATTGAAAATGTGTTAAGTACTTTCGATGATTGTTAAAACGAGTTTTCTAGGCGAGTGTGTACTTTATCGTACTCGACCTAAATAAATATGAATTTTCAATGATTAATGATTAAATGCTAGTTGCGCATGATGTAAGCCTTTTGGCTGAACTGGCCACTGCCCTTCGTTACCGATCGACTCGAGCCAGAAGCGGACTCGGTCGGGCGATATGGTGACCCTGGGTGAATTTGGTATACTCGAGTATTACCTTGTAGTCCGGCTACGTGCGGATGGGTGGAGTCCGGCCAACGTCGGATGGGTGGAGTCCGGTCAACGTCCGGAAAAGGGGATGAACGAATAAAAAGAAGAACGAGGGTTTATTTATAAAAATGAAATTTTCAAATAATTGGAGGAATAAGGGGAAATGTCAGGGGAACGAACAAATGAATAGCTCCATGTGAGCGGTATCCTTTTAATGAATATGTTACTATCGCTTTCCATTGTAAATGTTTCTTGAATTATTGATTATTGATGGTTAATGTGTTGGCTTTGTTATGAAATTTCATGTTCGGAACCTTATTGAGATTTTAGCTCATTGAGCTTTGTGGAATTACCATGTGGTGTCATTTTCTGCTTTTGTTTTACTCTCACTGTGCAAATGTTGACCTGTAACAAAATTACATTTTTACCCCCGGTTACTTATTGAACTTCTAAAACATTACAATGATTTCACTGGCTCACGAGAGCAAAAATACGTACATCTGATTTCTGAACCATGACATCAATGAAATGAATTTTTGTGAAAACTATTTGATTACTGATTTTACTGGTTACTCACTGGGCTTTTAGCTCACCCCAAAAATGTTTTATTTCCCCCCCCCCACAGGGCTCAAGGCGAAGGAAGGGCTTGTTGTGCTTATTCACGTGACTGGATGGCTTATATCGTGTACAGTTTAAGTTTGGATCTATTTTATGTACGAGTTGGTCTTGTATAAATATTTGAAATTGATATGGATGTAAGTATACATTCCACGATTGGAATCAGTTTCCGCTGCATTTGTGACATGTAATTATTGGAGACTTGGATGTATGTTTGTGGACCATGTGATGTATATTTGAGATTTATATTGTAATTCATTTGAGGATTGTAGTGATCGACTGAGTCCCGGCGAGAGCTGGGCAGGCGGCCCGCCGAACCCTCTGGTTCGCCTTAGGGGGAGGTGGGGCCGTCACAAACTAACTATGCCAAACGAGAGGAATCAAGGCAAAGGGTGGCCATAAGATCAGATTTCTGCTGCAAAATTTATAGCTCATGCCGTGTGGTTCTATTCGTAAAGAAACTCTAACCAAAGCTGTTATATCACCAGCCCCAAAACTCACATGATCAGTTTTAACATAACTTCAAACATGGTTTGCCCAGCTTAAATAAATCCCTCAGATAGAACCCGAGCCAGAAAAACAAGGACAAAGCGGCAAAATGAGCAAAGAACTCAGTCGAAACTTCATTTAGAATAACTGGAATCCTTTTCCTTGTAAAAAGTTACAATGGATTTACGGTGTTGCAGCAATTCAACTTTTATTATGCTCTTAACTGGCATATGGACAACACAATTCAAACACCAAGAGACAACAGGTCACAGCAAGAGTGATAAACTCATGAAGCTTTGGGAATTCCACAACTTCCAGTCACAAACGCAGCCAATGTGACTTGAACATCTACCAAGACTCTACCAGAAAAACAAGGAAAAGAAAAGGTTCTGTACATATTGCTACAATAACTCAGCCCACCAGAAATGAAATTCAACCCTCTTCAAATGCAGAAACAATCATGAAACCGATTACAATCATGATGGCGCATTACAAAACAAATATAGATTCAGACTATGAAAATGCAAATGAAGTGCAACAATAAATATTCTCTGCAAAATTTTATTCTCAACCGTGGCTTTCTAATTCATCATCTCAAATCGACTGCGCAAACACAAAGAACCAGCGGGGAGCTACAACATGCTAACTATGCAAGAACAAAATCCAACCTCTAGCATAATTACTAAGAAACAATCAACTACCCAATTCGGGTAACCAAAATGTCTGGGGTAAGAACACGCACGATGCAAACAAAAACATCTTCAAGCAAGGCTTTCGGTTAGGCATTTTGTCGAACAGGTTAGGGGCATTAGAAACTTCACTACTTCCTTACTCAATTGAAACTATAATTGGCCTGCTCTTATGAATTGGCCTGCTCTTATGAATGGCCTGCTCCTCTATATCCGTCTCCCCCTCTCCTCTGTTTCTTCCTTCCTCTCAAGTTCTCAGATTCCCCTTTTCTTACTTCCTTTTGTTCTCCTTTCCAGCTGCAAGCTGTAGCTATTGCCCAGATTTCCCCGTTACTCTTTCCTCCTCTGGCCCGTCAGCTGCCAGCCTCTTCGTTTTGTTCTGTTTTTGGTTTCCGTTGCCTAACCCCTTTCCCCGGTTCTCCCTTTTTACTCAGCCGAAGCCTCCCTTACCCTTTTTCCAGATTTTTCTTGTTCCTTTTCTTCCTATAGCCGGCCACCCCCAGCCTTCACTCTCTTGCGGCAGCCTTTTTCTTCAGAATTTTTCAGTTCAGCCGCTGTTCCCCCTCGTATGCTCCCCTAATCTCTCTTTTGCTCTCCCTATTCTCTTGCCTTTTAGCCGTCATATCCTTTCCTCTCTGGTTTTTCTTTTCTTAGCCGTCCCAAAACCTCTCTAGCCGTCAACTCAAAAAACTCCCCTGACTCTGGTCCCTTTCTTTTTCCTTTTATCCTCCTCCCGAATGGCTAAACCCTCCAAAAACCTGATATCAAAGGCCTTTAGCAAATCTCATCTCACCGCATTTCCTCGACCATCCGATCATCTTCAACTTCCAGCTTTTTCTTAAATGACAGATGAGGGCCAAGTGGAGTGATCAAATGGAGTAAAATAAATGAAGGGAAAACCGGCAAATGAGCTAAGAAACAATTTTTGTATCTGCGTTTTGCCGAAAAAAAACAATGAGGAAAGGTTATAATCCTACGCTTCTCATGGTCCATGAGCCTGTCTCTTTTTTTTTTCATTTTTTAACACGTAATGAAATATTTTTTAAAAGAAACGCTACAAAATTGAATTTGAAAGAAATAAACACATTTTAGTGAACAATTTTCTCTTTTATTTTTATTTTTTTTATTTTTCAAGAAAACATTGAATTTAAATCAAAACAACTAAAGAATTTTTTTTTGAAAGCTTTTTCTTTTTCTTCTTTTTTTTTCGAGAAATTCTACGTTAAAATGGCTAAAATAACTAAAACTAAAAACTAATTGTGACAAATAAAATAGAACAAATAAAAAACGAATAGTAAATAAATAAATAATAAAACACCAAAAATTTGGTGTCTACAGTTTGCCCCTCTTTGTCTGAATTTTGGAAAAACTTGAGACAAAGAAGTAGACACCAAATACTTACCTGCATTATTCGGCTGCGAATTACTCAAACGATGGGGACTGACCCCTGACAGGAAATTTTAAAATCGGGACTGACCCGAACAGGAATTTAAAACGGGACTGACCCGAACAAGAATTTAAACGGGACTGACCCGAACAGAAATTAAACGGGACTGACCCGAACAGAATTTAAACGGGACTGACCCGAACAAGAATTTAAACGGGACTGACCCGAATTTAAACGGGACTGACCCGAACAGAATTTAAACGGGACTGACCTGAACAGGAATTTAAACGGGACTGACCCGAACAGAATTTAAACAGGACTGACCCGAACAGAATTTAAACGGGACTGACCCGAACAAGAATTTAAACGGGACTGACCCGAACAGAATTTAAACGGGACTGACCCGAATTTAAACAGGACTGACCCGAACAGAATTTAAACGGGACTGACCCGAACAAGAATTTAAACGGGACTGACCCGAACAGAAATTTAAACGGGATTGACCCGAACAAGAATTTAAACGGGACTGACCCGAACAGTAATTTAAACGGGACTGACCCGAACAAGAATTTAAACAGAAATTTAAACGGGACTGACCCGAACAGAAATTTAAACGGGACTGACCCGAACAGACAGGACTGACCCGAACAAGAATTTAAATAGAAATTTAAACGGGACTGACCCGAACAGAACGAAAATGAAATGAAATGCACACTAGTGGGACTTACCCACGGCTAGCGGCGGGAAAAATGAAATGCACACTAGTGGGACTGACCCACGGCTAGCGGCAATGAAAATGAAATGCACACTGGCGGGACTAACCTCACGCTCCAGCGGCAATGAAAATGAAATGCTCACTGGCGGGACTAACCTCACGCTCCAGTGGCTGTGAAAATGAAATGTCTTGACAATCGGACAGTGGGATCAAACCCGAGCCTGCCGTGATGAACTTGATTTGATTTTTGATATTTTGATTTTTGATTTTTTTGATTTTTTTGATTGATTTTTTTTCGATTTTTTTTTTCTGATCTTTTGAGAGAATCTTTTCAAAATTTGCCCCAGTATGATGAATTGGTCAGTGGGATTAAACCCGAGCCTGCCTCAGTTGCACAGAATTCAAGCCCAATCGGGATGTTGGCGGCATAAAATTCAAGCCCAACGGGATCTTTGAGATGTTGGCGACATGAGATCCAGGCCCAACTTGATATTTGGAATGTTGGCGGCACGAAATCCAGGCCCAACGGGATATGATGTTGGCGGCACGAAATCCAGGCCCAACTTGATGTTTGAAATGTTGGCGGCACAAAATCCAGGCCTAACGAGATTTTTGAGATGTTGGCGGCACCCAAGTCCAGACCCAACTTGATATTTGGAATGTTGGCGGCACGAAGTCCAGGCCCAACGTGATCTTGTGAAGTTGAAATTGAATTTGATTTGTCAAGAAGCAAGAAGTTAAACTTGAGTTTTTTTTATTTTTGACCTTTCTGACGATGATTTTTTGATTTTTCTTTCTTTTTCTGATTTTTTCCTTTTGATTTTTCCTTCCTTTCGGATTTTTCCGAGAGAATTTTTCAAAATAATTTGCCCCAGTGTAGGGTCCATTTTTCCCTCCTTCTTCTTGCTTCTCTTTGCAGTATCGGCCTTCCGCTTCACTGGATGCTTTTCGTCATTTTGAACCATGAATACCTGTACAAGGGGTTCATCAAAGTATGACATGCACTTAAATTCCAGGAAAAGAGCAGCGGGATTGATCCGAAAAATGTTATTATTTGATTTTTGGACAAAAACCTCAAATGTATTACAAAAAAAAAAAAATTTGCCCCAGTATGGACTTATTTCATGAAATCTTACAAATAAAATTTTGCCCCAGTGTGGGCTCCCTTGATTGCAAAAAATCGTTCAGATGATTTCCCATTTATTTGAACAAAGAAAAACCGCACTTTCTAAAATTTAGAAAAGAATGCACATATACAACAATGTGAAGAAACTTTAAACGTCAAGTTTGAACTCATGCAGAAATTTCATGATGAATTCCTCGAAGTAACACCAAATTCAAGAAGAATTCTTCCTCACTTTTAGCATTGGTGTTTAGGGTAACGGGTCACCACTTCTGGTTGGCTCATCTTTCAGGACCAATCAAGTGACTTTATTTTTGAAATGGCTAAGGAAATGGGAGGTCAGAATCTATCTCATTTTTTGTGCCCCAATTGTATGTAATCCATTCAATGTCACATCTTAGTGAAAGCAAAGAGTTTGTCACCCTTATTTCTTAAGAAAACGTAGTCCACATATGAGCTTTATAAGCTTGCAACAATATGGATAACGATAACTAATCATGTGGGAACAGGCTATAGCCTTAAGATCACAAATGATTGATGGATTTCTTATGAGCATAATACTCACTTTGGATTGTCATGAAGGAATAAGTCAACGATGGACTTTATTAGCTTGTAATGTGGCTTGAAACGATAGTTGAAAGATAAGTCAAGGACATTGCACCACAGATCGCATTTTTCCAAAATTGCCCATATTTTGAATTCGAAGATTCTGAACTTTGTTTGATCACTCAATAGGGACTTCACCATCGAATCTTTTGTATTTCATTTTTCCTTTTTGCTTTTCCGTTTTCTTTTCTTTGATCTGGTGGGTTTTCCATGGTGAGTAGCGTCAGCCCCCATACTCAAGCAATTCAGAAATACAGCTAAAATTTTCCAGCATCAGAAATTTTCTTGACAGGGCCATTGCAAAGAACAGAAGTCAGGACTTTCGGTTTTTGTAATGGGGTCAGGTGTGGTGTTTTAGAAAAGTTAAGGCTTGAAGGCAGATTTTAAAAATGGTTTGAAGAATCTGAGATCGCATTGTTGCGCCAACCCTATTTTAGGGCTAAATCAGAACTTTGCCCCAGTTTATGCTCAATTGAGACTTTTTCTCTTTCTTTTTCTTTCTTCTTTTGATTTTTGGCTTTCTACCATTTTTGAACTTTCACAACATTTGCCCCAGTTTATTTTTTGAACTGAGGTTCTCTTTTCTCTTTTCCTTTTGATTTTGTTGCATTATCACTTTTCACTTATTGAAACTTTTTCCTTTTCAATTCAAATTTGCCCCCAGTGTGGGGTTTGCGATTCTCAGTTGTCAAACGAAATAATTTATTCTGATGGCTCAAAAGGGATAACTAGGGATAGAATGTTTGATTGGAAAAGAAGAGAGCCTGACTTTTGCTCCGTCCCTTACAATAACTCTGAAAGGAAACTTTCGTTAATGGGAAATTTTTGCATGTATCTGAATTAACTGTCTGAGGAAGACCATTGTTCATCCATATTTGTGAAACATAGGCGGTCCGTGCGGACAAATCTCTTCCTTTTCTTTCTTTTCGAAAATTGGAACCCAAGTGGAATCAAATTTCCCCAATTTGTGGTTCCCTCCTTATTCTAGCATTTTTGCTTTTCCCCTTCTCTCTTTTTCTTTTTCAAAAATCCCCAATCTCCTTCCCCAATGTGGGGTGCGATCATATGTGCACTCGAAAAGAACCACCAATTTTTAGCTCAAATGAGGATGCAAGGGATGATCAGTGTTTAGGTTGTAGAAATGACGGCCAAAGTATCATTCTTACACCTCATGACAACCAAAATAACGAAATGGTCCATGAAAATCCATTCCCCCTTTTTGAAAATTTTCCAATATAGGGTAGTGATCATTAGGGCTCCTATTTGAAACGAAATTATTCTTTCAAAGGCTCAAATGGGAGAGCAAATGATAAAATGTGTATAGGTAGAGAAACGAATGCTCAAAGTATCATTCCAAATTTTCAAAACAAACAAGAATAATGCACATTTTTGCTTTTACTTAGATGTGAATTGAATATAATTAGACACAATGGACATTTCTCAAGCAAAGATTGCCCAAATTTGCAATTTATCAATCAATGTGACTGATTTTATTTTGGGGTTAAGTGAAGGAGAAAAGGTATCTCATTGGGCCTTTTGAGTGACCGTTCACCCTTTTCTGAGCACTCTTAAATGGGCCTTTTGAGTGACCGTTCACCCTTTTCTGAGCACTCTTATTGTATAGCTCGGATCACCAACCTAGTGTACATGAGAATTTTAGAGAGTATACACTTGCGAAATTCAGGCTATAGGTTGAAAAAATCTCAATTTGGTCTTATTTCTCAAAATTCATCATGAAATCTCTAATGAGTAAGAATAAAGAATGTAATGTACATATACACAAGACAATAATTGTCCAAAAATTTTATTGCTGAAAAAGTTTGAAACAAAAATTCCTATTCAATTACGATACAAATGAGAAGAGGGGAACTTGTAAAGAGCTCCATATACACTTTTTGTCTCCTTTTCTTTTGGAACAAAATGTATTAACAAATCAAATATACAAAATTTTCCTTTGAAAAACAATTACAACATCTCTCAGAGGCTTTAGCGTAGAGCTTCCAGATAGATCATTTATATTTTCATTGTAGGATCTGCCCAAAAATCACACAATACTTGCAATTTTGACACTTTATTAGATCCAAATTATCATCAGATATAGAAAAATATTTTTCACCTTATTGAAGCATTTTTTTTATGAATGCAGGGGAGGGGGAAAACAAAAGAAAAATACCCTGAGTTAGTAAATAAGAATATAAAATCGGTATGCATGTCCTATGGGAGAACCCTTTTATGCCAAGGGTAGGCCTAGCATGAAAATGCAATCCTCCAGAGTAGGCACTATACAATACCTGATGGATCCGATCAACTCATTGAGTGAAAAATGATTTGAAAAAAAAACTTGGCCAATTGGATTAACGAGAGACACTTGTCAAAAGGAGGTCAACGTCCGAATGGATTGATCACTTTTGATTGATACAAGAATTTGCAAAAACGCACGGGTTTGACCTTGACTAACTTCCTATCGAAGAGATTGGAATTCGTTGACAAATTTTCTTAGTGAAGTGCGGGTCAAAACTCCAACTGATCAAATGGCTGGATGCAATGGATGTTTTTCTCAAAATCGACTCGGTTTTCCATTTTGAAATTCGACATTGAAATCCTAATTGGTCAAATGAAATTGACAATTTATTAAAATCAACCGGATTACCCTAAAAAGGGAAACAGGTCAAATGAATTGAATGAAATTTAATTTATCCAAAATTAATCAGATCACCCTAAAAAGGGTAAATTGATCAAATAGATTGAACGAAACTTGATTTATTCAAAGTCGGCTCGGTTGCCCTAAAAATGGGTAAATTGGCCAAATGAATGAAATTGAATTAGTGATTTATTCAAAAATCGGCTGAATGACCCTAAAAGGGGTAAATTGGTCAAATGAATTGACGATTTATTCAAAATCGACCAGGTGACCCTAAAAAGGGTAAATCGATCAAATGAATTGATGATAATTGATGATTTATTCAAAAATCGACCAAATCACCCTAAAAAGGGTAAATTAGTCAAATGAATTGAATGAAATTGATGATTTATTCAAAAATAGACCAAATCACCCAAAAAAGGTAAATTAGTCAAATGAATGAAATCGGTGATCTTATTCAAAAATCAACTAGATTGCCCTAAAATGGATAAACTAGTCAAATGAATTCAAAATCGACTAGGTTGCCTTAAAAATGAACAAATTGATAAAATGGACTGGATGAAATTGAGGAATCAAATGATCCAATGGACTGAATGGCTTGATGCATTAGTCTATGAGCCTTCTAAAATCAAATTTTGGCCTCAGTTTATTTATCGTCTCAATAGGAGGAATCATTTGTGAATTTCTTCAAATTAATATCCTTTGCGCAAGGGATTTTTACCAACTTTGATAAAAATGGCCAAAAAGTGATTATTAGACGCTAATATTCCAAAAATCGCTCTTATGAAGACGATCAGATCCTACCTTACCTTGTGCACTACCCCTTTGGATGGTACAAAATGTAAACGTGCAAGTCTCTTTGGATTAAGTATCCGAGACACAAGGTGGCTTATTCCTGACACGGGATCCCCTAAATGGCATTTCCTTTCTAGGGTTTAATGCATGATGCCATTTATTAAAGCGATGTAAATGTGTGACAAATATGGCCTAAAGGACATGAATAATGCATCGGGGGAAAAAGGTCTAAAATGAAATGTATTTATTGAAAATTAAGTGTAATGACTAAAGTTTAAACATGTGAGCTATCTAGTGGGTAAGTCACTAAAAGAATGCCGAAGAGGCCTCTTATTGCTAAGGCACATGAATGCAAGCCAAGAAAATAACGAAATGGTTAGTACAATTGATAGTACACATAACATATTGGGAGCAAATAAGAAAGAAAATACAACAAATAAAAACAAGTAAAAGGGGTGGAACCCTTTCCCTCGTGCCTAATGTGCTTAAAAGGATGAGGCTGACTCTAACCTAGGAAAACTCTAACATGGATGCATGAGGCTGGGGCTCACTAATGCAACTAGACTCGATAAGGCTTCGGCTCCCAAGCCTTCAGACCTAAAGGCAAAGGGTCATCACTCCCAAGGCCTTCGATCGGTGGCTCAAGTGATCCCTTAGGTAGAGCTATGGGCGCAGCGCACACCATCCGCCTACCCAAGGCGATCGATCCTAATCCTACAAGGCGGTGTGGGAAATGCCCACGAAAATAAAATAAAATGGGATAACAATAAATAAACGTGCACGTATGAAGTGTTCCCTATTTTGAGGGAAGGGGTTGAGAACCATGCGAGGCTCTAAAGGTGACACACCCCCCCTAAATGCAATGCAGGCGCGAGATAAACAAGTAAACATACATCCAAACAATCAATCATACATACATGAGTGAGGGAGTAATTAATACGCGCGAAATGCAAAATCCTAAAAAGGAAAAATGCAACCCTAAAACACCCAAATGTGATATATGAAAAGGTTAAAAGAAGAAAAAGGTTGATTAAATCAAATTTGCTCGGACTCTCAAATGTCCCCAGTGGAGTCGCCAACTGTCGCGCCCCATTTTTTGATAAATAAATAAAATGGTTTAAAGATGTATTTTTTGATTCAATTTGTGATTGAAAAATGAATTGTGAAAAAGAAAAATGGGTCTAAATAGGGGTTTGAGAATGCGACGATTTGACCCAAAATTATAGTTTAAAAAGGGTTTTTTGAAATAAAAAATCGGAGTCGCCACTTGGTAATGAGTTAAGGTGTACCAAGTCACCTAAAAATGAATTTAAAGAAAAAGTAGTAAGAAACCTCTTTTAAACGACTCCTAGTCCACGTAAACCAACGAAAAAGGTTCGGGAGTCACATTTGACGAAGGGGAAGGCAAGGATAAAAATCCAAGGCACCCCTTCGACCTAGCCAAGGCTAGTTGCGTAATTTAATCAAAGATTTTCTTGTTTTAACCAAAGAATTTATTACATTTGGATGTACTACATGAATGCAAATCCTAGACCTAGGGGGACATGGGGGAAATTTCTCTTCAAAGGTTGAGTGGTGCCAATCACATTAATTGTGAAGCCCAATAATGATCCTTTGGAGAGGTCACACATAATCTTAAGTGGCGTAAAAATGAATGGAATGCATGCCATGTGAAAATGTGAGTTTGTGTGAAGTGAGAAAGTGAGAAAAACAAGAATGTGTAAGTGGAGGTGTGCAAATGTGTTAAAAGATACGATGAGTAAAGTAATAATGTGAAAATGTATGAGGGATGCAAAAAATGCCAATAAAGAAAGTAAGTGCAAGTGTGCGAATGTGATAAAAGTGCATGTGTGCACATGTAAAGAAAGTGTACGTGTGCCAAGTGAGAAAGTAAGAGTGTTTGTGAGACGTGTCATTTGAATTTAAAAAGGTATAAGTAGTGAAAATGGATAAAAAGGTGAGAAAATGGTATGAAAATGTATGAACCTAGAGGAATGCATCAAGTCGGGTACGGGGACTCCTGATAAAAAGGTGAGAAAATGGTATGAAAATGTATGAACCTAGAGGAATGCATCAAGTCGGGTACGGGGACTCCTAACTTTGTGACTTTAATTTTCCCTTTGATTAGAAAGGAGAACTAGCGTGCTAAGGCTCTTTTGGAGCCACACTCGCTCGTTTCCTTTATCGGAAGGGGACTCGTCAAGCAAATGTCCCTATAACTAGCATGAGATGCAAAACCTTATGTGAAAGGGAAAGGGTTAGAGGAGCATGCCAAATGATAAAACTAAGAAAAAAATGCATGAAATGAAGTGACACATGCAAATATGGACTTATGGAAGAAATCCCTAAGGGTCTAGCGTTGGACTAGCCCATTCTATGAATTCCTACTAGCGTTGGACTAGTGGAAACGTACATTCATCCATCACATTCATTCATGGCTATGGAAAGCGAGTAGACATGTCAATCACCTATAAACACATAGCACATAACACTTAGCATGCTCGACTAGATGCAAGAACCTAATTAAAGCCAGTAACACATAACACATAGGCATGCAAATCACGCAAGGCAAATGAAGTAAAGGAACCCCTAACTATTACATTTGGGGAAGCCCTATTACAATCTAAGGGAAAATGAATTAAATAATTAAAATAAATACCTAACTATTACAAGTTTGGCATTCAAGTGCCTTTCAAATAATCAAATTGAACTAAAATAAATGTACCAAGCCCATAAAGTAAATAAATAAATAAATGAAATGAATAAAAACATCCAAGAGGCATACAATCAAGCATGTAAAGGCACATAAGGCACATAGAGTCAAATAAAGTAAGAAATAAGGGATTAGGGTGTACCTCCCTTGAATTGGCACTCCTAATGAGGAGAAATTATTTATTTGCCCTCCAAAATAATAAAAAAGGTCAAGGCATCATTTTAATTAATAAATAATCATAAAAGATAAAAGTAAACATGAAATTGAATCAATTAAATCATGTAGACAACCCACATTTAAGAAGTCAAAAGAATAAGAGACTTGATTGCAAACATTAACAAAGTTTTGGGGTCAAAATTAAAGAAAAATAAAGTTTAGGGACCCATTTGCAATTAAACCTGGGACCTAATTGAAATGAGATGAAAGTGTCTAGGGCCACAATACAGTCAAGGAGAAATTCAGGGACTGATTTGCAAATGCATTTTCTGGTTTCTTAATGAATCAGGCCACTTGGGCCATTTTATTTATTTACTTGGGCTGAAAACCTTCTCAGCTCAAACCAAGCCCAAGCAAACAAACGGGCTAGCTTATCTTTAGTTCAAGCAAAGTCCAAATTTAAAAAAAATATGGGCTTCATCTTTCTAAGCCCAAACCAGAAGTTTCAACAAAACCATTTCCTCAAGCCCAAACAAAATAACCTCTTAATCCACAACACTTATTTCACTAAACCCAACAAGATAAACAAATCAACTAAAATTATTAAGCCATAATTATGACCCTCAATCAAGAATTAATCTATCCACAAAATCACATAAAATTTGCAAACAGAGGATTAAACTTAAAAGGATAAAATTAGTTCAATTTTCCAGATTTTGGGCCACAGTGAACCAAAGGGAGACTTAGGGGGCAAAACGCAATTTTAGAGAGTTATTTCATGCACTTTTCATGCAAGCTACGAATGATGCCTTCTTCATTTCTGGTTGCTAAGTTTCTGCTAATGCTTCTTATTAGCTAATCAAGCTAACTTAAACAAACCCAACATTCCAGCTCCCATAAGATCATCATTATACACACAAAAAACTAACTATGCCAAACGAGAGGAATCAAGGCAAAGGGTGGCCATAAGATTAGATTTCTGCTGCAAAATTTATAGCTCATGCCGTGTGGTTCTATTCGTAAAGAAACTCTAACCAAAGCTGTTATATCACCAGCCCCAAAACTCACATGATCAGTTTTAACATAACTTCAAATATGGTTTGCCCAGCTTAAATAAATCCCTCAGATAGAACCCGAGCCAGAAAAACAAGGACAAAGCAGCAAAATGAGCAAAGAACTCAGTCGAAACTTCATTTAGAATAACTGGAATCCTTTTCCTTTTACCGTAAAAAGTTACAATGGATTTACGGTGTTGCAGCAATTCAACTTTTATTATGCTCTTAACTGGCATATGGACAACACAATTCAAACACCAAGAGACAACAGGTCACAGCAAGAGTGATAAACTCATGAAGCTTTGGGAATTCCACAACTTTCAGTCACAAACGCAGCCAATGTGACTTGAACATCTACCAAGACTCGACCAGAAAAACAAGGAAAAGAAAAGGTTCTGTACATATTGCTGCAATAACTCAGCCCACCAGAAATGAAATTCAACCCTCTTCAAATGCAGAAACAATCATGAAGCCGATTACAATCATGATGGCGTATTACAAAACAAATATAGATTCAGACTATGAAAATGCAAATGAAGTGCAACAATAAAGATTCTCTGCAAAATTTTATTCTCAACCGTGGCTTTCTAATTCATCATCTCAAATCGACTGCGCAAACACAAAGAAACAGCGGGGAGCTACAACATGCTAACTATGCAAGAACAAAATCCAACCTCTAGCATAATTACTAAGAAACAATCAACTACCCAATTCGGGTAACCAAAATGTCTGGGGTAAGAACACGCACGATGCAAACAAAAACATCTTCAAGCAAGGCTTTCGGTTAGGCATTTTGTCGAACAGGTTAGGGGCATTAGAAACTTCACTACTTCCTTACTCAATTGAAACTATAATTGGCCCCAAAAGTTTCACCAAACCCAGAATTTCAGTCCAACCAACATACAGAAAAGGCCATGAACAATTGACATGAAATTTGAAATAACAGGCTAACAGCGGACATGACATGTTCATCGGCAGACATGCTCTGAAAACTTTCAGAGCTTGTATTCGAACGAAAAACTGAAATGTAAAGGGGAAGATCAACTTACAGTGACCTCTTCACGGTGGAGACTCGTGGATGACAGTGGCGGCTTCCGACGGAATGGTGATGGCTCTGGAGATGGCAGTAGAAGCCCCTGCTGCTTCGATGGCTACGGCGGCAGCGACGGCAGCGGGAGTTGGAAGGTGGCGATGGCGGATAGCAACAACGACGGGTGCGGCCTGGAGGTGGCTTGGGCAGGCGGTTGACCTGATTGTCGATCACGCTGAGAAAAAAGATTGCGGTTGCCAGGTGGCAAAAGCGGCAACAAAGATTGAAAGGTGGCAGCAGAGGCGGAAAGCAGCAGCGGCAGAGGAGGACTGGTGGTGGTTTGGGCTGATGCCGTTGAGGAAAAGTCTGGGCCGGCAGCGGTTTTCCTCTCTAGCCCAAACCAAAAGCCGTGCTTTTGCTTGACAAAAATTTGCAGGTGACGTTGCACAATTCCGGTGGTGGCAGCGGCGGCTTCAGTCATGGCCTTTTCCTTTCTTGCTCCTGGCCCGCAGCTCTTATGAATGGCCTGCTCCTCTATATCCGTCTCCCCCTCTCCTCTGTTTCTTCCTTCCTCTCAAGTTCTCAGATTCCCCTTTTCTTACTTCCTTTTGTTCTCCTTTCCAGCTGCAAGCTGTAGCTATTGCCCAGATTTCCCCGTTACTCTTTCCTCTTCTGGCCCGTCAGCTGCCAGCCTCTTCGTTTTGTTCTGTTTTTGGTTTCCGTTGCCTAACCCCTTTCCCCGGTTCTCCCTTTTTACTCAGCCGAAGCCTCCCTTACCCTTTTTCCAGATTTTTCTTGTTCCTTTTCTTCCTATAGCCGGCCACCCCCAGCCCTCTCTCTCTTGCGGCTGCCTTTTTCTTCAGAATTTTTTAGTTCAGCCGCTGTTCCCCCTCGTATGCTCCCCTAATCTCTCTTTTGCTCTCCCTATTCTCTTGCCTTTTAGCCGTCATATCCTTTCCTCTCTGGTTTTTCTTTTCTTAGCCGTCCCAGAACCTCTCTAGCCGTCAACTCAAAAAACTCCCCTGACTCTGGTCCCTTTCTTTTTCCTTTTATCCTCCTCCCGAATGGCTAAACCCTCCAAAAACCTGATATCAAAGGCCCTTAGCAAATCTCATCTCACCGCATTTCCTCGACCATCCGATCATCTGCAACTTCCAGTTTTTTCTTAAATGACAGATGAGGGCCAAGTGGAGTGATCAAACGGAGTAAAATAAATGAAGGGAAAACCGGCAAATGAGCTAAGAAACAATTTTTGTATCTGCGTTTTGCCGAAAAGAAATAACGAGGAAAGGTTATAATCCTACGCTTCTCATGGTCCATGAGCCTGTCTCTTTTTTTTCATTTTTTAACACGTAATGAAATATTTTTTAAAAGAAACACTACAAAATTGAATTTAAAAGAAATAAACACATTTTAGTGAACAATTTTCTCTTTTTTTTTATTTTTTTTTATTTTTCAAGAAAACATTGAATTTAAATCAAAACAACTAAAGAATTTTTTTTGAAAGCTTTTTCTTTTTCTTCTTTTTTTTTCGAGAAATTCTACGCTAAAATGGCTAAAATAACTAAAACTAAAAACTAATTGTGACAAATAAAATAAAACAAATAAAAAACGAATAGTAAATAAATAAATAATAAAACACCAAAAATTTGGTGTCTACACATAGTTGATGAGAACAACCACTAATTACATTAATTAGAGGCTAACTGTGTACTGGTTTTACCGTACTAAAGATGTCCTCTTTCATTAGTACAAAAACTAGGGAATTTTAATAATATTACTATAAATGTGATTGATATCTCATAGTCACCAACTCTTGTGACTATCATCACATTAGTAATATTATAAGGACTTTATCGGTTGTATCTAATATTTAACAGATAAATAAGAAGTTATTAAAATACAAAACATATAATAAGGAATGTATAAAATAAAAACAAATACATTGTTTTAGGGCATACATTCCAACAATCTCCCACTTGCACTAAAACACATTATCCATGTTTTTCATCCTGTAAGATAATACATGACTATCATGCTTCTTTTGAGGAAGAACTTTAGTAAGAGGATCAGCTATGTTATCCTCTGTGGAGACTCTCTCTATCTTTACATCATTCCTAGCAATGATTTCTCTAATCAAGTGAAATCTCCTAAGCACGTGTTTGGATCGCTGATGAGACCTAGGTTCCTTGGCTTGAGCTATAGCTCCATTGTTATCACAGTACAAAGTGACCGGATTAACAATGGTTGGAACCACACCAAGTTCAGTTACGAACTTCTTGATCCAAACTGCTTCCTTAGCTGCTTCCGCGGCCGCAATGTACTCAGCCTCTGTTGTAGAATCTGTTGTGGTGTCTTGTTTGGAACTCTTCCAACAGACAGCACCTCCATTAAGAGTAAAAATGAAGCCTGACTGTGATTTACAATCATCCTTATCTGATTGAAAACTCGCATCAGTATAGCCTTTGAGCTCTAACTCACCCTTTCCACATATTAAGAACAAATCTTTGGTCCTTCTTAAGTACTTAAGAATGTTCTTAACGGCTATCCAATGACCCTCACCTGGATTAGCTTGAAATCTGCTTGTGACACTCAGAGCATAGGAGACATCAGGTCTTGTACATAACATAGCATACATAATTGATCCAATTGCTGAAGCATATGGAACATTGTGCATCTTTTCAGTCTCAACTTGTGTCTTTGGACACATGTTTTTTAGAAAGGCTCATACCATGAGTCATAGGTAAATTACCCCTCTTAGACTGATCCATGCTAAACCTTTTTAGCACTTTCTCTATGTATGTAGATTGTGAAAGACCTAGTAGCCTTTTAGATCTATCCCTATAGATCTTAATGCCTAATATATAGGCCGCTTCTCCTAAATCTTTCATGGAAAAGTTCTTCGACAACCAACCCTTTACCGATTGTAACATCGGTATATTGTTTCCCATTATTAATATGTCATCTACATATAAAATAAGGAAAACAATCGAACTCCCACTAACTTTCTTATACACACAAGGTTCATCCGGATTCTTGAGAAATCCAAACTCTTTGATGGTCTCATCAAATCGGATGTTCCAACTCCTAGATGCTTGCTTAAGTCCATAAATAGACTTTTGTAACTTACATATTTGACTAGGATTTGTAGATGTAAAACCTTCAGGTTGTGTCATATACACATCCTCATGCAATGTCCCGTTAAGGAACGCGGTCTTTACATCCATCTGCCAAATCTCATAGTCATGATATGCTGCTATGGCAGGCAATATCCGAATGGATTTAAGCATACCTACTGGTGAGAAAGTTTCATCGTAATCGATTCCCTCTTTCTGCTTGTAGCCTTTGGCTACCAGTCTAGCTTTATAGGTAACCACATTACCATCCATGTCAGTCTTCTTCTTGAAGATCCATTTACACCCTACAGGTTTTATCCCTTCAGGTGGATCAACTAAGGTCCACACCTTATTGTCATACATGGAATTTATTTCGGAATTCATGGCTTCTAACCATTTAGAGGAGTCTGGATTACTTATTGCCTCTTGGTAGGTAGTAGGTTCGTCATCTTGAATGACTAGAACATCATTGCTTTGACTCACAAGAAATTGGTATCTCTTGGGAGTTGAGCGTGTTCTTACTGACCTACGAAGCCCTTGTGTATTAACAGCTTTAGTATCTACCCCATCATTATGTGGTTGAAGCTGTTCTTCATTAGATCGTTCAATGTTTGTTGGATGATCCTGAATTTCTTCAAGATCTATTCTACTCCCACTGCTTCTTTCTAGAATGTATTCTTTCTCTAGAAAAATAGCATGTTTTGAGACAAACACTTTTTGCTCAATTGGATTGTAGAAATAGTATCCTATAGACTCTCTTGGATACCCTACAAACAAACATTTGTCAGATCTAGGTTCAAGCTTGTCTGACTCTGCCCTCTTCACATAAGCTGGGCAGCCCCAAACCTTCATATAAGACAGATTTGGTTTCTTTCCTTTCCATACCTCATATGGTGTGGAGTCGACAACTTTAGTGGGTACTCTATTAAGAGCATAAGAGGCTGCATCTAATGCAAATCCCCAAAACGATTTTGGGGCACTTGAGTGGCTCATCATAGAACGAACCATATCCAATAAGGTTCGGTTTCTCCTTTCAGATACACCATTTAACTGTGGTGTACCTGGAGGAGTCCATTGTGGAACTATTCCATTATTCTTTAAATAAACTCCAAACTCGTCATTTAAGTATTCTCCACTACGATCAGATCGTAGTATCTTAATACTTTTATTGGTTTGTTTTTCTACTTCATTCTTGAATTCCTTAAACTTTTCAAAGGATTCAGATTTGTATTTCATTAAATACACGTAACCATATCTCGAATAGTCATCTGTGAAGGTGATGAAGTATGAAAAATCTCCTCTAGCAGTGATCGACATTGGGCCGCATACATCAGTATGTACTAGCCCAAGTAAATCACTGGCTCGTTCCCCTTTTCCAGTGAAGGGCATTTTGGTCATTTTGCCAAGTAAACAAGCTTCGCACGTGTCATATGATTCATAATCAAATGAGTCCAAGTATCCATGTTGGTATAACTTGGAGATGTGTTTTTCATTTTCATGTCCAAGCCTACAGTGCCAGAGGTAGGTTTTATTTAGTTTATCTGTTCTCATTCTTTTTTCACTCACATTGAGAATTTGATGATCAAGATCTAGAATATATAAACCGTTATTCCAACTTCCAGAACCATAAAACACACCATTTTTAGAAAAAGAACAACATTTATTCTCCTGAGTTATCCCGAAACCCATTTAAATCCAAACAGGAAATAGAAATGATGTTTGTAGTAAGTGCTGGAACACAATAACAATTTAATAATTCTAAAATCAATCCACTGGGTAAAGTGATATAATAAGTCCCTACAGCTAAAGCAACAACTTTTGCTCCATTGCCCACACGTAGGGTGACTTCTCCTTTTCCCAGCTTTCTACTGTCCCTTAGACCCTGCATAGATGTGCAAATGTGAGAACCACATCCGGTATCTAATACCCAAGAGTCTGATTTGGAAGTAGACACATTAATCTCAATCATATATGTACCTGATGATGAAGCTTCAGCAAGCTTCTTTTGCTTCAGGCTCTCCAAGTATGACTTGCAGTTCCTTTTCCAATGTCCAGTTTGATTACAATGGAAGCAGGTTGCTTTGGATTGGTCCGCCTTTGCTTTTTTGGGCTTTTGGGTGGGCTTGTTTTTGGATTTCTTAAATCCCTTTTCTTGTCTCTTCCTCTTCTTAGAGGAAGTAACGACAAGCACACCAGTAGAGCCTTTTCCCTTTTTGATTTCTTTCTCAGCAGTTTTCAGCACATTCAACAATTGAGGCAAAGTGTGCTGCAGATTATTCATCTGATAGTTCATAACAAACTGTGAGAAAGAATCTGGCAGAGATTGGAGCACTAAATCAACATTCAGCTCCTGATCCATCTTAAAGCCTAATTCGGCTAGTTTTTCAATTAGCCCAATTATTTTTAAGACATGCGGAGCAACAGGTGCTCCCTCTGCCATCTCGCACCTGAACAATTCTTTAGAGGTATCATATCTAACCGTCCTTGATTGTTGTTCAAACAACTCTCTCAGGTGTTGTACAATATCATACGCCCCCATGTTCATGTGCTGCTGCTGAAGCTGAGGAGTCATGGAAGCTATCATGATACATGAAGCTTCCCTATTGTCATCCTTATGTTTCTTATAAGCATTTCTAACAGCAGCAGGTGCAGTAGGTTCAGGCTCTTGAGGCATTGGACCATCAAGTACATACTCAATTTTCTCATGAGTGAGAACGATAAGGACATTACGATGCCAATCAAGAAAGTTCGTGTCGTTGAGTTTGCAATCAGTAAGAATAGTACGAAGGCTCAAATTGTTACTCATTCTACAACAAAATGAAAGATAGAATTTGTTAGAAAAATGTTTTGTTTAATAAAATCATAAAAACTTCAAAATTATGATTTTATTTCCACTATTTTTTTTCAAATCAATTACCCTCTAAAATTGAATCGGGAATTTCTAAAATTCCATAGTGGCTAAGATCCTATCTTAATTTATTTCGACCTTGAGTGTGTCCCAACAAATCGAAAATAATTATGAAAGGTAGGTACTTTTACCAATTACAGCTTATTGTAATTCCTAGATCAGTTGGGTGTCAACTCTTGACTTTAAATCTCTATGGATCAACCCAACACTTGCCTCTAAAATTAATGATTTTGAGTGAATCCCAACAAATCATAATTTTAGCTAAATCAAACCCATCATTCTTGAGAACATTTCTCATAGCAAAAACATGTAGTAAGTAGGGCAGCCTTGGGTGAATCCCAACAAGCTAGCACTTAATAACTACTCTAGTTTTATACTATAATGATGGAAGGCATTTTATTGATTTAATATTATAGTTGAGGGATTTGTCTCTTTTTCCAAAAATATTTTATAATTAAAAATTTTTGGAAAAATTGCTCATTTGGTCTCATCAATAAACATGCATATAACCATTTCAAACTTATAGACATGAATTTAAATTGTGGATGGTTGTGGATATTCCTAAACTAATTTCCCCGGCCACTAGGGAAATTAGCAATTTACTAAGGTCTCTCAATACGAGATGAACCCCTTCGTCGTCGTATGCCTCCTTTCTTCTTTTCAAAGTTACAATTTCTATATAAATTATATAAATTCCTATCATCTATTCCTATCTATTGTACATTACAAATAGTATAGAAGAAACCCCGAGTTACATTCGGGGGGAATTTAGATGAGAAAAGAAATTACAATTAGAAAATAAGAAAGGCAGGACACGCAGGCCCTATTTTAAAATTAATTACAACCATTCAAACCTAGAATGATTGTAACCATCCAAAATACCACAATCATATTGCGTACTGTGAGGACCCGCAAATTTTCTACATTTTTTCCTCAAAAATGCCTTTTATTTGAAAATTATTATTTATTAAAGCTCTACTATCTAATTGTTCAACTATAAGTGCAGATGAACCTAGAAAATAGGGTTTTCCGCTTCGGTTTCATGACTTGAGCAAAATTAGGGTTTTTCGATTTTTTCCGCCGGATGAATTTTCGGTACTGGCCGAGGATCAATTTGGTGATTAAAAATGACTCGTAAGTGATAAATAATATGTGATTAGGAGCAATGAGATGAGGTTAGTGAATAGGAAGTAAAAACCCTAGTACGTGTGTTTTTAAGAAAAACGGCGCGAACCGGCGGGACCCGCGCATTACCGATTGAACGCACCAATTGACCACCACTTTCTTACCATATAAGTTTATTGATATTTGAGCAAAATATCTCCTCTCTCATGATGACTTCTTGACCAAAAATTTGTGGCCAAAATGCAAGGAGAAGAAAGAGAAATTCTTGTGGTTGTAATTAAACCAAGTGTTGGCCAAACTTGTGGCTTAGATTACTCCTAATCTCTTGTCTTCTTAACTACTCAAGAACAGCCTTTCTTCTTCATTTTTCTGCCCCATAACCGAAATTAGAGAGAGAGAGAAAGACAAAGAGAGTTCATCTTGTTCTTCTCCAAATCTTGAAAAGTTTCTTCTATTCGCGCAAATCTACTCTGATTAAGTTGTTATCTAGCAGAAAGGCTACCTACCGGTGTAATTTTCTTGAGGAGCAAAGGCCTTGAACACTTGTTTCTAGTTTCCTTGGAAAGGTATACATGCTGGAACCTTGACTCTCCGATTAAATTCACGATTAGTTGCTAAATATGTCACATATGGTTGAATTATTGAGGTATGTGGTGAAATAGAGGCTTGGGTCATGATTTTCCATTTTATTGGAATATTTTTCAGCTTTCCTATGATTTTTCTAGTGCTTAAAATTTGGGGCTTTGATGTTTAAGGTTTAATATGGGAAGTTAAGATGGTGAAGCAAGCCAAAAACAAAGAAGTTAGCAATTGATTATAAGAATTCCAGATTTCTGGAATTTCATGTTTCACTTCTGTCCGGTTTTGTAGCCTTATCTTAGAGGCCGAATTGGCTTTAGGTCAAAGAATAAAAGTTGTAGAGAATGGTGTTTTATAGGTGCCTATAAAATTTCAGCTCAATCGGAGCAACGTAGGATGTGAAAAGTCCAAAATACCCTCACTGTTTTAAAAATTTCCCAGCAGTCCGTTTCATCAGTTAAGTCCAGTTTATCACGTTTTTTTGACTAGTATTCATTCTGATTTAGCTTTTTTCCAAAACATGAAAGTTGTAGTATTCTGAATTATCTTTCAAATGCCTCTAAGAAAACCTGATTCGGACTTGTGTACTCTGAGATATGTCCATTACAGTGTAATGCATTTAAACAGCCGACGAATTGATTTCTGGTTTAGTAATTTGAGAATTTGACCAAGTTACATTAGAAACTGGACTAAGTGACCTTCATGAACATTGTATCCCTGTGTCTTAGCTTCGAAACGGCATAAGTTGTGTCTTAATCCGATAAGCGTAGCCTCGGATAAGTTATTTCCGCTTTCATACGTCAAATCTGTCTTTTGCTAAATTGAATTTCTGCACTTGTTATTTCTGTATTTCTTATTCTTATGATATTGTGAGCCTATGGAACGGCTCTTGACTTGAATTGCTTATGTGTGATGTTGGGTTGTGGTTGAGGAAAAATAATGAAGCCAAAATGGCTGGAAAATTAGGTAAACACAAAGGGCATGCTGCCCAAATTTTCGCCCGAAAGCTAAGGTTTATTTGAACTTGTAAAATACTATGACCGTTTTTCCATCTTAAAAACATGATCCTTCTTCAATTGGAAACTCCAAATGTTTACTTACTCTTACCAAATAAAGAGGAGTAGTTTAGGATTTTCTTGAGTATTTTGTCCTCTCTTTTTCATGAATTTCATTAAGACAATTAGTCTATAATATCTACTTGAATATAAGATAAGTTTCAACCACATAAACGATTCCGAAAATGGTATTTCCTAGTCTATCTAGTTGGATTTTGATTTGTCTTTAGTTCAAGTGTTTCCATTAGAAAATTTTATAACCCTTTTGAGTTGGTTTTATGTGTGGTCTATGAAACCCTAGTTGTTTTTATCCACGAGTCCAAATGTCCATGTTCCACTTTAAAGTCTTTTTATACGTTCTACTCATCATGCGACGAGTCTCTTTGATTGCACCTAATTGGTTGTGACAAATGAGTGGTAATATTCTTTTCATTTAATCTTAGGTTTTCTCGGTGACTAAAGATAATATCCGGAAGGATATTTTGCACGTTGTTGTGCGTAAATAGGTGAGTGTTCTATATACGTTTTGTTCCTATGACTATGTGGATTGTTGGATCTATGTGGTTATTTGTGACTATTTGATTACATGTTACTTGTTTTCTATGATTATTAAAATGAACTTTTGCTAGGTGAGTGTGTACTTTATCGCACTCGACCTAAATAAATATGAAATTTTCGGTGATTAAATGTTGAAATACTAGTTGCGCATGAATGTAAGCCTTTTGGCTGAACTGGGCCCTTGCCCTTGTTACCGGTCGTCTCGAGCCAGAAGCGGACTCGGTCGAGCGATTAGGAACCTGGGTGAATTTAGTATACTCGAGTATTACCTTGTAGACCGGCCATGTCCGGGTAGGTGGAGTCCGGCCAACGTCCGGAAAGGGATGAATGAACGAACGCAGGCACGAGGGTTTTACTTCTCAAAAAGGAAATTTTCAAATAATTGGAGGAATAAGGGAAAATGTCAGGGGAACGAACGAACGAACAAAGAAGCTCCTTGGGAGCCCGTATCCTTTTAATGAATGCATTATCATTGCTTTATATTGGACATGTTTTCTGGATTAATTGTTATTACATGACTACTGTTCCTTGTTTAATTACTTGTTTATATATATAGAACCTCACTGGGCTTTTTAGCTCATACCACGTCAATTGTTTTCCTTAGCAGGGGAAGGCGAGCAAGGACGAGCGTTCGGTATAGTCTAGTTGATCTAGTTGTTTGGCCTTGTAATGGTTCTCGCCCTAGTGCTTGGCACGGGCTGGTTGTATGAGGAATGAGAACCTTCGTATATTCGATGTTTGTACTTGAATGGTAAAAACTTTGAAGACTTCTGGTGTGTAGAAGTTTCTTATCTTTTACTTGAGCATCTATTGTCTATGGATGTATATACATGATTTGAGTTCCATAGTGAGTGAGTCCTGGCGAGAGCTGGGCAGGCGACCCGCTGAACCCTGGGGTACGCCCTAGGGGGAGGTGGGGCCGTCACAGGTACTATATCCACAACCATCCACCATGCATTTTCACAATTTAAACAACTTTAAATAAAAGAAAAGCATGTAAAATAAGCAATTTCAATTCATGGATTAATTGGATTTAATTCCTAAGGTCCCAAACAAAATTTGGATCCATGCATATGCGAGAAAATTTTGGTAAAATTAATTTTTTATTAGGTCATTGTTATTCCTAACTAAATTAGGAAAATAATTGGAAAGATAATTTCAATCAATCAAATTAATTGTGAATCAATTCCCAACCTAATAAATATGAATAATAGATCCCATAACACATTTTAACAATTAAAAGGGGATCTAATTCAAAAATTGTCAAAAGTTTTAAAACTTCAAATTCTCAAAACAATAGTTTCTTAAACCACTACTGCTCTTGTTTTCTAGCACTTCCGGCAACTACCACTGGACACTACCACTTCAGCCACCACCGCTGAGGTCTCCACTGACCATCAACGGCAGCAACTCCCAGCGGCAACCACCAGGGTGATCACTGGAAGCAAACTTTCAGCTGCAACACAATTTTCCCGTGCCTGTATGCTGCTGCCCATTGTCACCGCGCCTGGTTGCTGGATAGCGGAGCTACCACCGCAACAGCCACCACCACTGGAGTCTCCACTGACCACCAGTGGCAGCGGCTCCTGGTAGCAGCCACCGGAGGCCATGGGCAGCAACCGTGAGGAGGCTGCTGTGCCCTGGCCGATGTCTGCAGCAAATCTGCTGCGCTTTTGTCCCAGAGAGCTCATAGCTCTATTACCCAGCAACCACCACCAGGCGTGCATCTCCTACTGCCACCATGGAAAAACCACCATGGTCTCACATGGCAGTAGCAACTGGCGGCAGCCCTTGCAGCTGCAACATCGCAGCAGCCGCAGGTTTGTAGATGCAAACCTGCTATATCGTTTTTTTTTTTTTTTTCAATGATCATCTTGCAACTTTTGCGGATGATAAACTTACATCCACAAGCGAGGCAAATCCAAGGAAAGAAAAAAAATAATAGCTCCATCCGAGCTTCCATAAGAGCAAACGTACGTAGCTTCAAAAGCTTCGTGAGAAAACCTTCCCTCTTTTTTTTTTTTTTTTTTTTGAAAAACCAAGAAGAAAAACAATTCTCCAATAATTCCGCATATTCAATTAAATCCAATTAGGAATATTAATCCTATTAATCCATGAATCCAAAATTGCCTAAAATCATACGTAAAATTCTTAGGGATGGCTCTGATACCACTGTTGGGTTTTAGGGATACTACGCAGTGGAAAAATAAAAAAATTTTCCCTAAAACCATCCAGGAATCACCCTAGATTTTACGTATGATGTACTAGAAGTAGGGTTTTAGGATTACCTTAATCCAAGCGGCGTCTCCCTGCAGCGTTGTTTGAGGATGGTCAGCCCTTGAGCAGTCCAATCGTCCTGCCTCTACTGATATCCACGCTAGAGCAACCCTGGATCGTCTCACGAACTATGTATAGAAGAGAAAAAGGTGCTAGCCTTTTTTACTCTTTTCAAACGTATATTTTTCTCTCTTTTTTTGTGTGTGACAATAACAAACCCTTGTTTTCTTTAGTATCTCTATCTCAGTCCCCAAAATTCAATTGGGAGAAAAAAAACAGAGAGCTCTATTATGAGAGAGATATATGATGATATAGAATGATAAGTCTTCTTGTCTGATTCAAAATCAAAACCATAAGACTTCTCATCACCCAAGACTCTATCTATCATTATCTGATAAATAAGAGATAACTATTTACTCTTATCTACTCAAATAGGCCTGGGATTAATTTTCTTTTAAAATTAAATCCCGATAATTCACATAGTTTCAATCCAGGATTAAATCTCTATTGCGTGTGACCCAATAGGTCCCGAATGCATTGGTAATAATTATGGTTTAATAATTAGATAAAATAAACGACTTTATTTTATCATAACTTATAATAAATAATTAATCCATAATTATAAATCACGAGCGGTGTCTAGCAACACATCGTGATTGCCCAATTATTCAGAAGTAGTCAAGGGAACTTGACCTAACTTCTCCGTGAAAAATTACCGTGTAATTATTATCCTTTTACCAAAGATATCCAATTAGTCAGGAATAAGGAATAAGTGCCAATTCCCTGATGACTAATTAAATTTTCTAGTTCCCGAAATTTACCCTTAATTAGGTTAAATTGAAGACATTCTTCAATTTACCTAACAGTCGACTTTAGGGTTAATTTCTCACGAGTGGCTATCAGGATATCAACTCCTTCTATCAGAGTGGTAAATCCTATCTTGATCACCCATTTTCTTTACGTGCTTCACACTACATCCAACTTCTACACTTTAAGGCACTCTCAAAGAGTAACAAGTAATTAGAGTCAAAATGTAGTGATTCCCACTCAAGATTCTATGGTGATCTCAAGTCGTAGGATCACTTACACAATTTTTCACTAGAGATACACCATTGGCACTAGATAGATATCCTAACGGGATCTCTAAACGGATCACTCCAATGCATTTGTACTTTTCAAATCATCTACACATTAGCCTAAGTATCTTCATACCATAGTTGATGAGAACAACCACTAATTACATTAATTAGAGGCTAACTGTGTACTGATTTTACCGTACTAAAGATGTCCTATTTCATTAGTACAAAAACTAGGGAATTTTAATAATATTACTATAAATGCGATTGATATCTCATAGTCACCAACTCTTGTGACTATCATCACATTAGTAATATTATAAGGACTTTATCGGTTGTATCTAATATTTAACAGATAAATAAGAAGTTATTAAAATACAAAACATATAATAAGGAATGTATAAAATAAAAACAAATACATTGTTTTAGGGCATACATTCCAACAGGAGAGGGGTTCCTTCACTGCTCACCTTAGTAATACAAGAGAAGGAGCAACTAATCCCCTTAGCCTTCCAAACAACTCCACTAAACACCTCACAATCTCTCACTTAAGGGTTTCTATGGAACAAAAGCAAGATTAAATGGTTGAGTTATTGGATTTGAGCAAGAGTAAAGCTAGGAATTTGGAGAGTTTTCCTTTCTTTCTTCAAGGAAGAGAGCCGGCTTCAAGCTTGCAATTTTGAGGGATTTTTGGTCAATTTTTGAGTTGTTTTAAACAAATGGTAAAGTTATGAATAGTAGTCAAACTTAAGAATTAATCTTATGGTGACACTTGTCACCCTATTTAATGCATCTCTATCTTTTTGTTCCTCTCACACCAATCCACTTGGTAACCTCTAATTATCTCTTAACACCCGGTAAATTTAATTCAGTATCCAAAACTTAATCTAACTGGCCGAATTTTTCCGAACTTTTCGCCCCAGTGGGTCCCACGTCCGGTATACGCTCTTAATTTCTCAAAATCTAACCGATACTAGAAAAATCATCTAAAACCTATATTTATTCATAAAAATTATCGGAAAAATTTTCCTCATAAAGAAAATGCAGAAAACATGCCATTAACGAGAAAAATCCTAGAAAATGAGAAAAATTACGGGTTCTCACATCCTACGCTAGATCATGTTTGTATGACTACATTACATTCTCATGCATATTTTTCACTTCTTAGGGTCCTTTATCATTTTTTGCATAACATCTCTCCTTGTACGTATATCCCTTCACCCATATTTTCCTTTATATATATATTACTTAACCTTTTGTATGAAACATGACATCAGACTTGCATTTCATCTAAGCATTAGAATTAGGTTAGATCATTCGCTTGATTAGATAGGAAAACTCCTTAAATATGGGATATGGACAAGTTTGGCTTTCTAGCCTTAGCACGCTCGTATTTCCTCTATTAAAGGGAAAATTAAGTCACGAACATTAGTCCCCCGCACCCGATATGATGCATTCCTTTAGGTCACGTATATTTGTATAATTATTTTTATTTTTATTTTTCTTTTCTTTTCTTAGAGTCTCATATTTTTGCATTATTCGTGACCTCTCCAAAAAGTCCATATTGGGTATTACAATTAATGTGATTGGCACCAATTGAGTTTTGAAGAGAAATTTCGACCCCCCGATACCCTCTTAGGTTTAGGGCTTGCATTCATATAGTACATCTAAATGTGATAAATCTTTAGGTTAAAATAAGAAAATCTTTGACTAAATCGCACAACTAGCCTTGGTTAGGTTGAAAGGGTGCCTTGGATTCTTATCATTGCCTTCCCTTTCTTCAAATGTGACTCCCGAATCCTTTTCTCTGATTTTTGTAGACTTGGAGTCGTTTAAAAGGGTTTTTCTACTTTTTCTTTAAAAATTCATTTTTAGGTGACTTGGTACACCTCAACTCAATACCAAGTGGCGACTTCGATTTTTTATTCAAAAACCCTTTTTAAACTATTATTTTGGGTCAAATCGTCGCATTTTCAAGTCCAATTTAGACCCATGTTCTTCATTTTCTTTTTAAATCAAAAATCATTTTTTTCAATAAAAAATTGAATTAAAATTCACTTTTTAAACCATTTATTTTTCTTTTTTTTTAAAAAAAAATGGGGTGCAACATTTCTAATTTTACAGCAAGATTCTCTGGTATCTTAAAAGATTGGTGGGAAGGATTCGCAGAAAATGATAGTGTTTTTCCTAACGTGCCAAGATTTCAAAGAAAATGTAGATGTTCTACATTTAATGTTCTTGGGTAACATCCAAGAAAGTCAGGAATCAAAAAGGAAAGAAATTTTCCAAATGAAATGTTTTTCTTATGATCGAAAAGATCTTAATAAGCATTTCAAGAAAATGATTCAATTATTCTTCTCTTTAGGAGCAGATATGAATCTTAAACAAGCTTTTTTGAGTTCTTTGCCCAAACAACTGGTAGAAGGAACTGAATTTTATATACATAATAAGTTTGGTTCTATTTTACAGATGTCAATTGGACAGATCAAACAAGCAATATTCTTGTCTCTTGATGATCTCTGCAACAAGAGAAGGTTGTTCGGGAATATTTAAAAGGAGATGCTTGTTTAGATCAAGCATGCAAGAAGCCTGAATTAATTACATAAGGAAAATGTCAAGCATGCCATCCTAAAAGGAGAAAGAAATTCCAAAAAACATTTAAGAAGTTTAGAAGTTTTTCAAAAGGAGTTCCCCAAAGAAAGTTTCAGAAAAGATGGAAATACTTCAAACGAAGATAAAAAATGTTCCACGGAAGGAAGGGAAACAAATGCTACATTGTGGAAAGACTTGTCATTATGTAAAAAACTGCCCAAAAAATCAAAAGGGAATAAAACTGATCTCTGATATTCAAAATGAAATACAAATTCCATTATCTGATATTGAGTTTGAATTTTTAGAACAAGAAGAGATTAGTGATAAAACTCTCTTTGCTTTACAGTTCCCTTATGATAGAACTCAATACTCTATCTGTAGGGTGTAAGAGCTTGGAAAATTGCATATATATTTTCTTATTTTATTTTATCTTCCTATACTATCAAAAGTGTTGCATATACTATATAATTGATTAAATTTTTGAATACTTTAAAGAATTTAAAACTTGAAGGGCTAGTGAAGTGGAACAAATAAGAATAACAAGCAAACTAGAGTCTAGTTCAGTCTAAAAGGGAAGAAATAAAAGTTCCATCAGCTTTAATTATTAAGATTAGAATGAAATGATTTAATCTTAGCTCAAATATTTTATAAGATCTTAAAATTTATATATGTATGTTAACCTTGTTTTAGAGCTACCAAACCTAATGGATTTTGAAGTAATATGGCTGAATTATGTTGAATGGTTGAATTGGTAATGAGATGAAGATTTATATACTGTTTTAGAAACTCTAAGGTAATTTGTTATGGCTATATACACGAAATGGCTCCTAATCACTTAAATTAGTTTTTATAATATTTAAGAGACTATAAAACTTGAGAAGTTAAGGTTGTGAAACAAAATTTAATTCACAAACAAGCTAGAGCTTAGTTAGTCTTAAAAGGGAAAATGGAGTATCTATAAGCCATAATTAATACTAGATTGAGAAAGTATATTAGTTTAAACATTATACAAGTTTATAAACTTGGAATATATGTATATTTCTTTGATTTCTATTGAAATTTGATGCTTAAATTATGTTAAAATTGCTGGTATGAATGTCATACTTAAATGTATAGATGGTTTGAATAAAAGTCTTGTGGTTTTAAAAGAGAAAAAGGAGTTTTTCACAAGTGAAAAATGAGTTTCCAGATTTTCGGATTTTACTGACTAGTCTCAGTAAAATGCTTATATCTTGGTGTAGGAAAATCCGATTGAGGTGCCGTCAGTGGAATTTGAAACTAGAATCATGGGCCTTTGTTCTGTAAAAATTTCATATTTTTCCTCCTTGTGTACTGCTCTCCGTGACTCCTCAAAGTAGGCTGTCCTGCTTGAATGTCCTGTTTCTTCAGGAAAATGAATTTTTGACTTGGATCGAATATTTGGCCTATTTGTGATTTGAATCTCTGAAAAGTGTCTTCTGGGATGTGATAGTACTAAAAATCTATTTTACAAGAGTATAACTTTCATAATTGTTTGATTTGTGGTACTCGAGTTGCGAATTTTTAAAGTTTACTGTTACTATTCATCTCCGTAGATTCCTGAAGCATAGAAACGGGTTTCTTGACTTTAAAACCTCAGACGGCCTACTTCCAACCTCTCACCTTGATTTTTCCACTTCCTTGACATCAAATATATCCCTATTGAACTTCTCTCGCTAATGTATCTCTCATTTCCTCAAAGTTTTACTCTTTTAACAAGTTACCTTAATTAGAGCGGTCAAGACTTGTACTTAGCTTTTAGCCACCATTTCCGAATTTCCAAGTGAAGCTTACATGCTAAAATTGTCTTGTGTGTGGATGACATTGAGCCTAGTGAAAGGCTATTGTGGTAAGATTATTTGTGTGTGATTTTAGGGCTGAATTGAGAAAAATAATGAAGCCATAAATGTCTGGAAAATAGCTAAATACAAAGGGGTATGCTGCCCAAATTTTCACTCGAAGGTGAGACGTGTATACTCGCAGTTTGAGCGAAGATTTGAGGTCGAATTGAACTCGAATCGTCTAGGGTATTCAAGTCTTCGCTCATAGAGGTATATAAGTTAGAATCCGGCTGAACCTTGTAACCTTGGAAAAATGAAAGTAACGACTCATAGAAATACGTTTTCCTCCTCTCTTCGACTCAAATGGGAATTTCAAAGTTTAATCGCTTCAAAGTTTCAAAGTTTTAAGAGCGAGCATGAGTTTTACGAATATTCCCCAAATGAGTTTCAATTACTTGATTTTCTTTAAAAGAAACTTGAACCCTAATTGATTTCAAGTTCTTAAATGATGTTTTATTGCAGAGTTGAACTCCACACAAGGAGTAATACCTGACCGTGATCCGTAAAGGCACTACATCTTTGGTGAGTGTTCCACTACCTGTTACCCATTATGTGAAATATCTTAATATCTGAAATACTTGATTTATGACTGTTGGAGCCAAATACTGTTTTGATAAAATGGAGGCGAGCGTGTACTTTATCGCACTCGACCTCCCTTGTTTTCCAATGAGCCCCTGTATACTGTTATTATGAGATGAGATTTCGCTATATACATGACTGTGTTTGAGTTGTTTGGGTGATATCCCATCAACTACTGCTACTGTTTGGGTACCCAATCTCTTAGGTGAGTCGGTTGTATCGAGCCAGCAAGGGCCTGGTCGAGAAGGCCGATAAACCTTGGGGACTGATGTTTGGAGGTCCCTAGTGAAGTATAGCCGTTGAGCTTGCTTGTTGTGTTGCCAGCACCACCAGTGGTAAAATCCTCGACTTGATCCTGTTTCTTTGGAATCTTGGATTCCTGGTATACTCAAGTATTACCAAACTACTGTTTGTGGTGTGCGGGCCCGGTAGAGGGTTGATTGGTGGACGGAGATTGGTGAAAGCGGTGTTCTACGAACTTGCATTTTATGAATACAAACGTTGACGGAGAGTCAACGGATCCAGTTATGATCAAGCTCCATTGGCTATTGGCTTTTGAAAGCCACCCGTATCCTTTAATTGAACAGTGATTAAATTACTATCTTACTGTACGGAGTTTATTTGATTATTTTGTGACCTTATTTGGCTATGTGTTTAATCGTTTTACTTGGAACCTCACTGGGCGTTAGCTCACCCCACTCCATTTGTTTTCCTTAACAGATTGGGGATGGATTTGATCAAGAGCTTTCTTAGCTTTACATTGTTTTGGACTTGTATTTGAGAGTGTAACCTTTTACTTAAGTAGACCTTACTTTTGATTCTTGTAAGTTCAACTCTTGTTATGTAAGTTGACTTTTGGCTATATGTATACTAAGCTTTTGGAGAATTGGTGAAGTGATTATACTTTATTTTGGGTTACACTCCCTTGCATGGAAGATGTTTCGTCTGCTTCATTTGAGTTATTAGTACTTTGATCGACTGAGCCCCGGCGAGAGTTGGGCAGGCAGTCCGCTGATACCCTAGGGTTCGTCCTAGGGAGAGGTGGGACTGTCACATAGGGATCGAAGACAACTTAAAAGGGGGGTGAATTAGGTTATTTAAAAACTAATCAAATTATGAGACACTTTTTGCTCAATATGAAATTTACCCTCTTTTCTAGGTGACCACTTAATGAATCAATTAGTGAGAAAGCAAGAAAGCTTGAGAGTAGAAGACACAAGCAATTAAAATTCACAAGATAACAAGTAATAAGGAATGAATAGCAAACCAATTTCACTTGCAAGCTCCACTTGAGCTTGAATATCACTATAGAGAACATGCTTCTTCAAGTTAATCAAATACAACCAATCTTTGTATACAAAGGAAAGATCACTTCCTCCTTGTCCCAACCTACACATGGTCAAATTAGGAATTTTTACTATCACTCTGGATAACCCTCACAAAACTACACTATTGAAGTATTTTTCTCACACAAGAAAAGTTTACACGAAATTCAAACAACTAAGACTACAAATATTCCTTGTAGAGTATTTTCACACTAAAAATATTCTTGATCTTTTATAGTCTCAATGTGCAAAAGTAGTCTAAAAGTAGTTGACCATGCACTGTTAATATGAGACCAAAAAGTGCCTCTATTAATGTTTCTAACGGATAGAAGGCATCTGAAGAGTCAACTAGCTATTGGGAGTGTCTGACGTCCGGTACTCCCATTTCTTGCGTCCGACAGCAGGCAGTGAGTTTGAGAGATTTTCTTCAATTTTTTCGAACGTCCGGTGTCTCTGATGCTTGCGTCCGAAAACAGATGGTGAAATTGAGAAATCTTCTTTAATCCTTTCGAAAGTCCGATACCCCTAATGCTTTGCGTCTAAAGTGCTGCATAGTTTATCGGACGTCCGGTATCTCTGATGTATGCATCCAAAAGAGATCAGTGAGTTAGGTGGAATGTCTTAATTCTTTCGGACTTCCGATGATGGAGTTCTTCCTACATCCGAAGTGCTGCGCATTTTATCAGACGTCCGGTCCTGTCTTCACAAGCGTCCGACAGCTTTCAGCTTCCTTTGTCTTTTTCAATTACACTTGATCTTGAACCATCTCTATTTCATGACTGAAAAAATTTCTTGAAAGGATATTAGTATCATCCAATTATTTTGTAAACATCAAAAGCTAGGGACCAAGATTAACATTCTTCCCCTTTTTGATGATGACAAAACAATGGATGGAAGAGAGAAAAATTGAGCATAAACTCCCCCTCACTCATTGTATCCGAAAGTTTTTAAGTTCCAAAACCAAAATTTTTAAGTTGACAAGATAACTCCCCCTAAGAATAATTAGAATAACTCCCTCTTACACAACAACCATTTACATAACATCCTAACATCCATTTCTCCTCATTTTTGTTATCATAAGATGAGTTTAACAACTACTACCAATCAATGCCAACCAATATCCAATTCAATATACCAAACATATCAGAAATGCAATCGAATAACACAGGGACAGAGAAATGAAACCAAAAATCACCAATCATCAACATACCAATCATTCAACAATCATTAGCCAAAAAAATAGAGAATTTATACCAAAAGAAGTACCAAACAGTGAAATAACTAAAAAACCAGCAAAGTTAACCAATATCCGTTAGTACAGATTACTTGAAAACATCAAAAGAGAAAATACAAAAGATGCATCCTAATATGAAGTGCAAATGCCTAAGAGTGCCTAAATGGTGATTTTGGACGATCTAGGTCTTCTCCTTGCAAGGCGAAACTAGCAGGACCCACTTCATCTTCAATTTCCTCATCATCATCATCACTAACTTCAGTTGCTGGAGCTTTGCCTTTATCTTGTGGCTGAGAACTTGAGATATGGACTTCAGGAGTGGACTTAGTTTGTAACCCTTTATCTTGTGGAACAGGAGTTGGCTCAGTCCTTGACTTCTTCTAATGCACATTTTCATCTTATTGTGGGACAGGAGGCACAAGCAAGTTTCTTTTGTCTATAAAAGTGGCTTGTTGCTCAGATGACATAGTCATCATTAGACCATCTTCAAGAAGGAGAATGTGTTGTTTGAGATCCTCAAATAAGAAGATGACTTCATGATTGGATGAGATAGGCTGAGTGGATGATTTTCTAGGATGGATAGAAAAGGGCAAAACATACTGAGACTGATCTCTGGGAGGTCTAGGGGTGATAGGAGTTTCATAACGACTTTTTGTCCTAAACTCCAAAATAGTCTCCTTGTAGAACCAATAACCATCAAAGAATCTAATACTTTTTCTTTCAAAATAAGCTTTGGAAAAGATGGAGGATGCACTCTCTTTTGGAGACACTCCAGTGAAAAGATATTTTGAAGTGAGCAAAAATTAGAGTAAAAAACTATCCATAGGAGAGTTTCCTATGGCTATCAATGTTGATTTTGAGCAAAAATTTGCACGTGACAAAGCCGAAATCAATTCAGAACTTTTCAAGAAAGCAATAAAACAAATAAATCTCCATTTTATTAGCATTAGTCCTATGACCATCAGTAGGAACCAACAAGTTTGAAATTATTGTAAAGATGATCAAATTTTGAGAATTGAGATCCTCCAATTTTGCCTCAGCAGGTATGTGAAACTGTGTTTGAAAGTAGGTCATCAGTTTTTTAAGGTGAAAATAGTAATAAGCAGTCGAAAATTCTTCATAGGTGAAAAAGTTGGTAATTTTACCCTTAAAGACATCTTCAATTTTTATCTTTAAAATCATATTGACAACATCAGGATTGAGTGCAATGTCAACAGAATTAACACGAGAAACAAGATCAATGTGAGAACTACCCTTCCTAAGGTTATCAAAGAATTGATGAAGCATATCAAGATAATAGGTGTTGGGTAAGGATAGAATGTGAGACCATTTTTTAAAGGGATAATATCAGAAAAGGGATAATATCAGAAACTTCCCGTTAGGTTTCTCTTAATATCACCTAATACCCCTAAGGTTTCAAAAATATCACTTACCTCCCTTACTTTAGTTATTTGTGTAACAAAATTTTTAAAAACCCTAAACTACCTTTTCACTTACTAAATAAAAATGTTCCTAAGTCACTTTGTTCACTTCAAGAAAACCATCACTTCAAAAGCATTCTCTTGTAGTACTACTACATCACAATGCTATACCCCATAAAAATATAAATTTGAAAAATAAAAATGATATTTGAAAAGAAATACATTTGTATCAATTTAATTCGATATGCTCAAAATCGATTTCTTATAAATTTTTATTTTTTCCACCATCTTCTTAACCCTTGCTCAAACCAGTAAATTATATCAATTATTATAAAAATCAATTCAAAACAAGCAAATAAATAGTACCCTACTTTATCACAATCACAAAAAGTAAAAGATAAATAAAATTTAATTTGTTATAATTTATAATATAATATTGCATATTCATTCAAAAAATATGAGTAAGAGAGAATGATGGAGAAAAGGGAAAAAGAAGAAAGTGACTTCTATTTTTTTTTTCAAATTTTGAGTTTCATTTATTTAATATGTTGTAAATTATGTGTTAAGTGAGGGTTAATATAGTCTTTTTACAATTATTAGGGGAGATAAGTGATATTTCTAAAACCTCAAGGGTGTTAAGTGATATTAAGAGAAACCTCAAGGGAGGTTTCTGATATTATCCTTTTTTAAATTCAAAAAGCTTAAGGATTGGTTCTAGATCAAGCTTACAAAATTCAGAGGGGACAATAATCCTTTGAGTGATGAAATTCTTCTGTGAAATCCATTCAAACCTGTCTTTGGCCTCATCATCAATGAACTTGGGCAATGCAGTTGGTTGTTTCTCTGTTTGATCAACATGTTTTTCTCTGGCTGAACTGTAGACACCAAATTTTTGATTTTTTTAAACTTTGTTTATTTAATTAAGTAATTAATTTAATTTTAGCTTTATTTGTTCATTTTTTAGGTATTTTAGTTTATTTTTTTTTTGTTTTTGGTACTAATTTTCTGAAAAAAAAAAGAAGAAAAAGGAAAAAAAAAGTAAAAAAAATGACAAATGGAGGGGGCTTGCATGGGGACAAGTGTCCCTTTGGTTTTTTAACAACATATCACCTAGATAGCAAGATGTTTAGACACTTGTAGGATAGGGATTTTGAAAAGAAAAAATAGAAAAAGAAAAAGGATGAGATGGCCGACTAAAAGGGAAAAGGGAGGAGGTTTCTAAAAAAAGCCTGGGTGGAGAGAAAAAAGAAACAGAGGAAGAAAAACAGAGAGGGGCTAGGTTTTGGGCATGAAAGCTTCGGCGAACTGGAAAGAAAGGAAAAAATAAGAAGAGCACGAGGGATAAAAAGGAAAAGCAAAGAAAAAAGAGGAACCAAGCAGCGAGCTGAGCAAAAAAGGAGGAAACAAGCAACGAAAAAACACACAAAAGGGAAATGGGGGCTTCAGCTTCAATCATCCGATAAAAATTTTTCCAATCACCACTGTGACGACCCCACCTCCCCCTGAGGCGTACCAAAGGATTTGGCGGACCGCCTGCCCAACTCTCGCCAGGACTCACTCACTCGTATCACGTGCATTCATTCAGGGACCATAAATAACATTCACATTTCAAGCTTAGAATTTACATTGAAGAAAATCAAAGTACAAAACCTCAATATACCCAAACTGGTTCACAACGGATACAATCCAAATACAAAACATTCTATTCGAGGAATAGCGCGAGTACAAGTCAAAAGTCAAAACAACTAGTCTACGCTAGTCTTTACATATCTCACGCCTCGCTCGTACCCCCTGTAAGGAAAACAAATAGCGTGGTATGAGCTAAAAGCCCAATGAGATTCCAAATAGCAAATTGATCATTATTTATAGGTACAAGTTTTCGATATAGCAAAGTAACGAGCATGAAGAGTTCATAAAAGCGAACAATAACACTTCAAGTAGCAATCTCAAAATGAGCGAGTGTAAAAGTTTTTCAAACTCAACAATAATCCAATAAGCAATAATCAATCCAAAGCATAAGGATACGGATGGCTCTCATGAGCCAACTTCCATTCATCATCAGGAGCTTGATCGCGTAGTAGTTGACACTCCGTCAACTTTCAAGTAAAGGAACCAATCCAGTAGAGCACCACTTACACGACTCTCCGTCCACCGTTCACACCCCCTACTGGGCCCAAAATCCTCAATAAACACGGGTGGTAATACTCGAGTATACCGATTAGCCGAGGAGGTATCACTCCACTCGACAAAACAAGAGACCCAGGGTTCGTTACCCAATCGACCAAGCCCTTGCCGGCTTGACTAGAGTAACTCGCCACAGGGTTTCTGGAATTCCAGGAAGTGCGCACATCAAGTATATCAAGTCAATTGCAATCAATAAACAAGTATATCACGTAAGGGCAAGTGCGATAAAGTACACTCTTGCCCTATCAATTCACGTATATAACATGTACTCATATTGGTCACGTATCAAGTTCAAGCATCTAGTGCAATTCGGTATTTGAAAGCACTCACCACAAGATATAGTGCCTTTACTGGTCACTTTCAGGTTATACTCCGGGTTCGGAGTCCAAATCTGCGATAAAACTCAGTTTGAGAACTTTGAACATGACTAGAATTCGAAACTTAGGCGTTTCGTCAATAAAGATCAAGAAATTGAAATTCACTTGGAGAGTAGTCGTGAAACACTTGCTCGCTTTTTAAACGATAAAACTTTGTAACATTTATACTTGAAAATGTCATGTGAGTCCAAAGTACAAGGAAAACATATTTCGAGCAATCATTATTTCATTTCTCAAGGGTACCAGTTCGGCCAAGTACTAATGTATAACCCTCGATAAACAAAGTAGCAAAGGTCACCGCTAGTTCAAGTGATAATCACTTAACCTTTACTCAAGTCGCTAGTATAGTTTTCTAGTCCTCGAGTAAAAATTCGGACAGCATGCCCTTTGTGTTTACCTAATTTTCCAGCCATTTAGGCTTCATTGTTTTTCTCAAACACAACCCAACATCATTCATATCAGCAATTTATGTCAAGAGCCGTTCCATAGGCTCACAATATCATAATAACAAGAATCGCATTAAGTACAAGTGCAGAAATTCAATTCAATACAAGACAGATTTGACGTACAAATGCGGGAATAACATATCCGAGGCTACGCTTATCGGATTAAGACGAAACCTGTGCCGATACGAAGCTAAGACACACAGTTACAATGTTCATGAAGGTCACTTAGTCCATTTTGTCACATAGCACAAAGCCACATTATAGCAAGTAAGTGAGTAGTATACTCACCAAGCGAGAAAGTGGTGTTTCATACACCGTGGTCACCAATCCGCCGTGAACTACCTTCACGCCCTAGAATCACGCAACAAATGCAATGAGACTCGATAACGAGTCGTATAGCAATGCTTAACACAACCCCAATAGGGTTTCGTATGCACAAATAAACATGATAGTAAACCAGAAATTAAGAAAGGGCTTTAACTTAAGCCTTAATAAGAAAATCGGTTTTGCCGTCATAATGCGGTAATGGTACAACTCTCACTACAAATATCGGTTGGGGGTGTAAGACCCACCGTTTTGAAGCTATGGAACAGGGCTACAACAATGTAGAAGGTCACTCAATCCAGTTCCTAGCTTAACTAGGTCGAAAATGCCGAATACTAACCCAGAATTCCTAAAACAGGTTCGCAAAACACAAAAAACTGTAATCGGTATATCTCAGTCCATACAAGTCCAAATGCCGAAATTCCAAAGGCATAAGTTAGCTAAGTCATCCAACTACATTTCATCAGAAGACACCAACTCCAAAATCTAAACCAATACCAGTCAAAATGGCCAATTACTATCGCAGTTTTCGCATTCTGTCCAAAGCAGAACAGCTACAGTAATTTCGTCATATCTCATTCCACATTAATCCAAATGACCTGAAATTTTGCAGGCACATCAACCTCATCAATACCTACAACTTTCATGTTTTGAGAAAAGTCAAATTCGGCCTCTAACACAGTGATCTAAAACCGGATAGAATTGGGGCTTCAAGAACTCTAACTTTCCAATTTTCCATCCAAATCCAAAATTAGTTGCATTTTCCTATCCAATACACCTCATAGAGTCATTATCAACCATTACCATTCATCATGCAAAGCCACAACCTTCATTTCATATTAAACCAGAAAAATTCTCAATAAAATGAAAACTTCACCAAAACAAACCCAATCAAGAAACAAATCACATATTACTCCTCTCATGCCTCCATTAAGCACAAAATAAGCATCATTAGAGATAGTAGGGTGTTTCAAGCTTCACTTACCAAGAACCAAGAGAGAGAGGGATGTTGACCACCTTAGGCCTTCAAACAAATCTCACCAAACTACTTACTAACACTAGAAGGAAAGTTTTTATGGAGTGAAATCAACTCTAAGCTTTGGTTTGTGGTAGATTGGACCAAATGGAAGCTTGCAAAAATGGAGAAGTTCCCTTCCTTCTTGAGCTAAGGAGAGCCGGCCAACAAGAGAAGAAAAATGGTGATTTTTGGTGAATTTTTGGATATTTACTTAGTTGGGTCAAAAGTCAAAAAAAAAATGTCAAAAGGTGAATAGTGTTTCATAAAAGGTATCCAATAAGAAAGTGACAAGTGTCACTCTATTAAATGCAATCTTATCATTCTTTTCTCTCTCACATCAATCACTTCATATACTCTACTTATCCCTTAACACCCGATAAATTTTACACAGTATCCGAAACTTAACCTTATTGGCCGAATTTTTCCGAACTTTTCGCACTAGTGGGTCCCACGTCCACTATTTACTCTTAATTTTCTAAAAATTCTCCAATGCTAGAAAAATCATCTTAAAACTATAATTGCTCATAAAATCCACTAAGAAAATATTTCTAAGCCAGAAAATGCAGAAAACATGCAATTAAGGGGAAATAAACCCTAGGAAAATATTAGGGTTTTACGGGTTCTCACACTCTCCCCCCCTTAAAAGAATTTCGCCCTCGAAATTTCTCACCTTAATTCTCGAAAAGGTTTGGGTATTTATCTCGCATTTCCTCTTCCATCTCCCAGGTAGCTTCCTCCACTCCGTGGTTTCTCCATAGCACTTTCACTAGTGGAATCTTCTTGTTTCGGAGCTCTTTGACCTTTCGATCGAGTACTTGAACCGGTTTCTCTTCATAGGCAAGCGATTCATCTACTTCGATCTCTTCCGGTTGCAATACATGGGATGGATCAGGATGGTACTTCTTTAGCATCGAGACGTGGAATACATCATGGATTCGAGAAAGACTGGATGGCAGTTCCAATCGATACGCGACCGCTCCAACCCTCTGAAGGATCTTGTAGGGTCCGACGTACCGCGGTTGAAGCTTCTTTCCTTTCCCCGCTGTAAGACTTCGTAAGGGTGTGATCTTGAGGAATACGTAGTCTCCAACTTCAAACTCCAAGTCCTTCCTTCGATTATCCGCGTAGCTCTTTTGTCGACTTTGAGCTGTTTGAAGTCGTTGCCGAATTAACTTGACCTTTTCCTGAGCCTCTTCCATCCAGGGAATGGTTGCCGGGTCCAGTGCTTTCTTTTCACCTACTTCGTCCCAGTAAATCGGTGAGCGGCACTTGCGTCCGTAGAGAGCTTCGTACGGAGCCATTTGAATTGACGAATGGAAGCTATTGTTGTACGCGAACTCCACCAAGGTCATGTGCTGACCCCAACTGCCTCCAAAGTCCAGAATGCAAGTTCGTAGCATGTCCTCGAGAGTTTGAATCGTCCGTTCTGACTGGCCATCCGTCTGAGGATGATAAGTAGTGCTCAAGTTGAGTTTCGTCCCCAGGGTTTCTTGAAACTTCTGCCAAAATCGCGATACAAACCGTGGATCCCGATCAGAGACAATGCTCACAGGCACGCCGTGTAACCTTACAATTTCATCCATGTACAATCGGGTCAATTTGTCCATTGAGTACTTCATGTTCACCGGCAAGAAATGGGCCGACTTGGTTAATCGATCAACGATCACCCAAACGGCATCGTGTCCCCTTTGCGTCCTTGGTAAACCTGAAACGAAGTCCATAGTGATGTTTTCCCACTTCCACTCGGGTATCTCCAAGGGTTGTAACAAACCCGATGGTTTTTGATGCTCCGCCTTCACTTGCTGGCAAATAAGACATTTCTGCACGTACTGCGCGATTTCCCTCTTCATATTATCCCACCAGTAAGTTCCCTTCAGGTCTTGATACATCTTGCTGCTACCCGGATGGATTGTATACTTAGACCTATGAGCTTCCTCCAGAATTTCTGCTTTCAACGATTCATCCTTTGGTACTACGATTCGGTTCCGATACTTTAAAATACCCTCGGGACTCAAATTAAAGTCCGTAGTTTCTCCCTTTTCCAATTTCTCTCTCCACTTCCGTACCATCAAATCCTCGCCTTGCGCCTCTTTTATACGTTCCAGTAGAGTGGAGGTAACCCTAACATTGCCAAATATCACCTTATGGCTCCCTAGACAGGGTTTCCACTCACATACGGATTCTAGCAATTCCCACTCCTTAATCATTAGTCCTGCTACTTGCACCTTACGACTCAAGGCATCTGCTACCACATTTGCCTTTCCCGGATGGTAATTGATCGTACAGTCGTAATCTTCCAGGAATTCCATCCATCGTCGTTGTCTCATATTTAATTCTTTCTGGGAGAAAAGATATCTAAGACTCTTGTGATCCGAAAACACTTCGAAGGTCACCCCATATAGGTAATGCCTCCACTTTTTCAGTGCAAACACAACTGCGGCTAATTCCAGATCATGAGTCGGATAGTTCTGCTCGTGAAGCTTCAATTTCCTAGAGGCAAAAGCAATCACATTCCGGTTCTGCATCAAAACACATCCCAATCCCTCTCGCGACGCGTCCGCATAAACTGCAAACCCGTCCACTCCATTTGGCAAGACCAGTACTGGAGCCATGGTCAATCTTTTCTTTAATTCCTGAAAACTCGTTTCGCAACGGCCGTTCCAGATAAACTGGCCATGCTTCTTTGTCAAGTCAGTTAAAGGTCCTGCTAGTTTGGAAAAATCCTTAATAAACCTTCGGTAGTATCCAGCTAGCCCTAGAAAGCTGCGAATCTCAGTGGGGGTTTCTGGCCTCTTCCAATTTGTCACGGCCTCAACCTTCGCCGGGTCCACCGAAATACCTTCGTGGGAGATCACGTGCCCTAGAAACGCTACTTTCTCCAACCAGAACTCGCATTTACTAAACTTGGCATACAGTTGATGTTCCCGTAACGTCTGCAGTACCACTCTCAAATGCTCCTCGTGCTCCTCGCGTGTCTTAGAGTAGACCAAAATGTCGTCAATAAACACCACGACAAATCGGTCCAGGTAGGGTTTGAAAACCCTATGCATTAGGTCCATGAAAGCGGCGGGAGCATTAGTCAGTCCAAAGGGCATAACGGCGAACTCGTAATGCCCGTATCTTGAATTGAAAGCAGTTTTCGGAATGTCCTCCTTCCTAATCAACAACTGGTAGTATCCCTGTCGGAGGTCCAACTTGGAGAAGACCACTGCTCCTTGCAACTGGTCGAACAATTCGTCGATGTGGGGCAGTGGATACTTATTCTTGATCGTTACATTATTTAGACCCCGATAGTCAATGCACATCCTCAAGGTTCCATCCTTTTTCTTCACAAATAGAACAGGAGCTCCCCAAGGAGACTCACTCTCGTGAATGAAACCGCGCTCCAACAGATCTTGCAATTGCAACTTAAGCTCCTTAAGTTCTGCAGGCGCCATTCGGTAAGGGGTTTTTGAGATAGGTGCAGTTCCAGGTAAAAGGTCAATTCGAAATTCTATCTCTCTTTCCGGCGGTAGGGCTACTAACTCGTCAGGAAATACATCCGGAAATTCCCTCACTATGGTCACATCTTCTACCTTTAACTTATCCGTAGGGGTATTAATTAAGAAGGCCAAAAATCCTTGCGCCCCTCTACTTATCAATTTCCTAGCTCGAATGCCCGAAATGAGAGCAGATGAGGCTAACCTACCCCTTATATCTAACCTTAAGGTTGCCTCGCCAGGAATGCGAAATTCAACTATTTTCGTTTTACAGTCCAGTTGGGCGTTATATTTGGCTAACCAGTCCATACCCAGGATTACGTCGTACCCCTTAATGGATAAGCTAATCAAGTCCCCTAGAAACTTCCTTTCACCTACCCATACATCGCAATCCTTATAAACCATACTAGTCACCAAACGTTGATTCCCCGTAGGTGTACTAACCTCTAAGTCATATGGTAAGCTAGCAGGTTTTATATCGATGCCACACATGAAATCAGGGTTAACAAACGAATGAGTGGCACCCGGATCAATTAAAACTTTGGCAAAGCGGTGGAATATAGGGATCGTACCTTCCACCACCTCGGAAGACTCCGGGACCTGATGGGGCTCTAAGGAATACACCCTAGCTGGCACCTTTGGTTTGGATCCGTCTCCCTTGGCTGGTCCAGTATTGGTCCTCGACGGTAGCTGACTTCCCTTTCCGTCTTGTTTCAGGACCGGGCATGTAGCCAGTTGATGGTCCGCACTTCCACACCGCAGGCACTTACCCAGTTTCCTCCAGCAATCATCTTCGGTGTGGTTTGCTTTCCCACAGTGCCCACAGGGACCGCGAGGTGCCAAAGCCGAGCCACTCCGAGCGTTTCCCCTTTGTCCTCGCCCAGCTTGGCCGCCCCTGAACGGAGTCCCTCTGCCTGATCCAGATTGTCGACCACCTCCCGGGCCTCGTCCAAACTTAGAGGGAGTGCTCTTCTCACCCTGTCCAGATGTACTCCCAGGAAAACCACGCTTTTTAGCCTGGAAGTTTCGGACCTGAAGCCGTGCACTCTCAACCCGTTGGGCCTTCTCCATTGCCTCGCTAAATGTAGTGATTTGAGCCGCCGCGAGGTCTTTCTGGATCTCCACATTCAAACCCTGAATGAAGCGCCTCACCCGTCGTTGCTCAGTCATGATCAGTTCAGGCGCGAATTTGGACAGGCGGGTAAACTGGCTCTCGTACTCCGCCACCGTCTGAGCCCCTTGCCGGAGCCGGATAAACTCGTCTTCCTTCCTCTCCTGGACTAAGGGAGGGAAAAACTTGGCATTAAATTCCCGGATGAAGTTCACCCAAGTCCTCGGTGTCTGCTCCCGTTCCCATTTCTGTCTAATTACGTTCCACCAGGAACGGGCAGCCCCTTCAAGTTGAAACACGGCAAAAGTGACCTGCCGTTCGTCCGGGTAGTGTAGGGCCGCGAATATATCAACCATTTTCTCAAGCCATTTCTCAGCCACATCAGGGTCGGGTCCCCCAATAAACTTTGGCGGAGAAAACTTTTGAAACCGTTCTAGTGCTCTATCTTCACTCTCGACATGATGGCCAGGGTTTCCGGGGTTAGGGTTTGGGTTCTGGCCCTGTTGTTGCACTACTTGTGCGAGTAGGTTGGTCATTTGCTGCATGGCAGCAGCTATTTGTACATTGGGGTCTAATTGCGGTCCAGGGTTAGGTCCAGTAGAGGGTTCCCCCGTTTCCCTAACCGGTGCGGTTTGTCTAGTTCCGCGCCCGCGTCCCCGACCACTTCGTGTTCCTTCCATAAATTCACTCGGTCTAGGCAAAAGTACTAAACCAAAGCAGTAATAAAGCAGGTAAGTAACCAATAAACTTTCACTTAACACATATTGATACATTTCAAACAGGGTCACAAGCACACATATATACAAGCCAAACATATATATACAAGCAGTCAGTCAAGTACGGCCAAAGCACGTACGTACACAAAAGATCCACCTGAGGATAGGCCTATCAAAAGAGATTTACACGTAGCTAACTCTACATCCAAAACGGTTAGCTAAGGCTCTATCCCTATCCGCCCTGTACACAAGACCAAAACTATCTATAACAACTCTAGGAGTCATAGCCTAGCCCGAAGATGAGCTATGAGACCCACTCGACGGAGTGGATCCAACCCTAGCCTCAGACCCCGCACAGGAGTCCTTATCGCTCACTCCTTCCACCACCTCGGCACAGAGGTTTAGGATTGCAGCGGCTCGAGTCCTCACCTTCCGAGCCCTCTTAGACTCGCGCTCACGCGCCTCCCTCAGCTGGGCACAGAGGTCATCGACTCTATCCTCCGCCTCTAGTACATCGTACTTCAGATCCTCTATCCTTTTGGCTTGCCCCTCGTTGGCCGCCTTTAACTGATTCACCTCAACCTCAAGCTTGGCATTAGCTTTTGCCAGCTCCTTTCTTTCCTTCACAACTGCCAAAACGAGGGCATTCGGGTAAGCATACTTCTCCTTACACGCGCACCGCCGAAGACGGTTAGACGGGCTCCAACGAATAACGGCCCCCTTTGGCCGGATCTGGTACTTAATCATCGGGAGCGCTACACGGGGTCGCTTGGCCGCAGGGCCATCACTAGGTCCACTGGAACTGTCCATCCTACACCAAAAGTGTAAAAATAAGAATCAATAAGCTTAAAAACCATAAACAATAAACCCTCAGATCAAGCATTCCTATAACACCCAGGCTAATTCAAACCTAGGCTCTGATACCACCTGTGACAGCCCCACCTTCCCCTAAGGCGAACCAAAGGGGTTAGCGGACTGCCTGCCCAGCTCTCGCCAGGACTAACGGTACGGTTTACGTCAATCTAAAACGTTCCGGAACATACCATTGCGCGCAAACAAGTCAAAAACACAAAATAAAAAAAAACGAAAAAACCGGAAGCCGAAATTTATCTAAACCATAGCCAAGCATATATATACAATGGAAATCAACATTTACAACCATAATGGCATGCCAAAACCATTCATTAAGGAGTACACATTCGATTTGCCTATCAAAAGGAAATGAACCCGTTATACATTAGGGTTTCACTTCAAGAGCTATACAAAAGACATTTACAAGCTCAGTATGGCAATTGACTATCCAGTCCATTTTCAAAAGCAATTATATCCCTGTAAGGAAAACAAATAACACGGAATGAGCCAAAGCCCAGTGGTATACCACCCAATAAGCAATCAAAGTCATATAAGAATGAACCTTCATTTAAAGTGCACAAATAAGCAATGAAGCAAAACGGTAAAAGGATACGGTCGGCTCTCAAGAGCCCATTTCCACGCTTGCAATCTTGAACCAACCTCATTGACTCTCCGTCAATGTTAAAATACCAAACCGTAGACAACTCTTTACTTCCATTCCTTCCACCCAACATACCCCAACCGGGCCCGCACTCCATTCAGTAATATTTTTGGTAATACTCGAGTTTACCGGAACCAAGGGTCTCATTACCACAAGGTTCCCCAGTACAGTCCCCGTGGCAATTCAATCTTCACGACCAAGCCCTCGCCGGCTCGATTCAATTGACTACCAAACGGGGTTGAGCTCAGTGATACAGTAAAGTAGTAGGACAACCGTCCAAACAACCCAATTCAGTTTCCATGCATGGAATTCAGTATCTCATATAACAAATGCAGTATTTCAGTGGAACAGTAGATAGCTATGAAGAAAATCACAAGGGGTGAGAGCGGTCAAGTACACCCTCACCTCAATCACTTTCAATAACCAATTAAGCCTTCAAGGCATCAAATACACATAGCACAAAGCCACATTATAGCAAGTAAGTGAGTAGTATACTCACCAAGCGAGAAAGTGGTGTTTCATACACCGTGGTCACCAATCCGCCGTGAACTACCGTCACGCCCTAGAATCACGCAACAAATGCAATGAGACTCGATAACGAGTCGTATAGCAATGCTTAACACAACCCCAATAGGGTTTCGTATGCACAAATAAGCATGATAGTAAACCAGAAATTAAGAAAGGGCTTTAACTTAAGCCTTAATAAGAAAATCGGTTTTGCCGTCATAATGCGGTAATGGTACAACTCTCACTACAAATATCGGTTGGGGGTGTAAGACCCACCGTTTCGAAGCTATGGAACAGGGCTACAACAATGTAGAAGGTCACTCAATCCAGTTCCTAGCTTAAATAGGTCGAAAATGCCGAATACTAACCCAGAATTCCTAAAACAGGTTCGCAAAACACAAAAAACTGTAATCGGTATATCTCAGTCCATACAAGTCCAAATGCCGAAATTCCAAAGGCATAAGTTAGCTAAGTCATCCAACTACATTTCATCAGAAGACACCAACTCCAAAATCTAAACCAATACCAGTCAAAATGGCCAATTACTATCGCAGTTTTCGCATTCTGTCCAAAGCAGAACAGCTACAGTAATTTCGTCATATCTCATTCCAAATTAATCCAAATGACCTGAAATTTTGCAGGCACATCAACCTCATCAATACCTACAACTTTCATGTTTTGAGCAAAGTCAAATTCGGCCTCTAACACAGTGATCTAAAACCGGACAGAATTGGGGCTTCAAGAACCCTAACTTTCCAATTTTCCATCCAAATCCAAAATTAGTTGCATTTTCCTATTCAATACACCTCATAGAGTCATTATCAACCATTACCATTCATCATGCAAAGCCACAACCTTCATTTCATATTAAACCAGAAAAATTCTCAATAAAATGAAAACTTCACCAAAACAAACCCAATCAAGAAACAAATTACATATTACTCCTCTCATGCCTCCATTAAGCACAAAATGAGGAAGAAATTGCTAAGTGTTGGATTTAAATGGTTAATAATGGTCTTGGTTAAGAAGCCATGAGGTGGTGACAAGTGTCACCACCACCACCCTTTCTTTTTCTCTTTCTTTCTTGCCTTTCTTGGCCACTAATTTCGGTCAAGGCTGCTACAATATAAGAAGATATTATGTACAAAAGTCAACAAACTTGTTGGGTAAGAAAAATGGTGGTCAAGTGGTGCGTTCAATCGGTAATGCGCGGGACCCGCCGGTTCGCGCCGTTTTTCTTAAAAACTCACGTACTAGGTTTTTCACTTCCCATTCACTAACCTTATACCATTGCCACTAGTCACATACTATTCCTCACTTAAAAGTCACTTTTAATCCCCAAATTAATTCTTACTCTGTACCGAAAATTCATCCGGCGAAAAATCGCGAAAATCCTAATTTGCTCCAATCTTGAAAACGAAAAGTGAAACCCTACTTTCTAGGTTTATTTACACTTATTGTGGAATGATTGAATAGTAGGGCTTTAATAAATAATGAATTTCCAAATAAAAGGAACTTTTTAAGAAAAACGTGAGGAATTTTCCAATTCCAGTAATTAAAATTAGGGTTTCAATTAAAATATGAGAGATTTAGGAAAATCGGTTAGTCACAAGTAAACTAGGGTTTTTAGCTACAATTTTAGGGTTTCTAGTCTTTTTAAAACAAAATTAGGTTTTAATCAAACCCAAAGAAATACACTTTAATATTTTCTTCACAACAACCTCCTAATATTCGGGATGTTACAATCTCCCCTCCTTAAAAGAATTTCGTCCTCGAAATTCATACATATACTTCGAAATGACGTAGGGTATTTTCCTTATATATTCGTTTCCAGCTGTTAGGTCTCATTATGGCCAAACTTAGTTAAACAATAGAAATTACGAATCGTACCTTCAACTATCTCTGTTGGTTCAGGTACTGCCTGTTGGTTCAAGGCATACGCTCTAGCTGGCACTTTTGGCTTAGTCCCTCCTACACTTGCTTGTTCAGGGTTTAGGCGTGATCTACGGGGACAGGTTGCAAGCTGGTGTTCGGTGCTACCACACCATAAACATTTTCCCGCCTTCCGTCAACAATCACTCTCCACGTGATTGGTCTTCCCACAGTACCCGCAAGGTACTTGAGGCGTTGAGGTCTGACCTCCTTGTGAGGCACCTCTTGCTTGGCCCCAGCCACGCGAAACTCCTCTTGGAGTACTTTCCTTAGCCGTCCTTGATATTTTCTCACCACCATCTCCTCGACCTATTTTAGAAGGTGGCATATCTAAATCACCTTGCCCTTGCCATTGATTTCCACCAGGTGCACCTCTCCTTTTGCATGAAAAGCTCTCACTTGTGCCCTAGCAGTCTCTATCCTTAGGGCCTTCTCTAGAACCTCCGTGAATGTATTAATTTGGACTGCCGCTAAAGCTTCTTGTAACTCCACATTCAGCCCTTGTATAAACCTCCGTACTTTCCTTGGTTCCGTAGCAATCAGCTCGGGGGCAAATTTTGACAATTTCGTAAACTGGGTCTCATACTCAGTTACACTCATTATTCCTTGACGAAGTTTAATGAAATCGTCCTCTCATTTTTCTTGGATGATAGGAGGAAGATATTTCTCGTTGAAATCCCGTACAAAGTTTAACCAAGTCCATGCAGTTCTCTCTCTCTCCCACTTGGCCCTCACTACATTCCACCAAGCCCTAGCTGGCCCCTCAAACTGAAATACAGCGAATTGGACTTGTCTCTCCTCCGTATAGTTTAGGGCAGCAAAAATATTTATCATGGCCTCCAGCCATTTCTCAGCCTCATACGGGTCTGGCCCTCCTAAAAACTTGGGTGGAGAGAACTTTTGGAATCTCTCCAAGGCCCTATCTTGTCCATTACCAGGGTCCCTAGGTTGATTTACAGGGGCTTGACCCTGTTGTTCCACTAAACGGGCCAGAATATTGGTCATTTACTGGATGGCAGTTGCCACTTGATCTCCCCCTATAGCTTGGGGTTCAGGTTGTGGCTCAACCGTTGCCTCTCTTTCCTCTCTCGGTTCTCGTACTGGTTCCTGGGCTTGTCTACCCCCACGGCTACGACTAGGACCGCGTCCTCGGTTAGTTCCCCTAGCTTGACTTCTTCTACCCTCCATTGTTTGTAGCGAATCAACTATGACAATATAACCAACTAATCAATAATAGAATATAGCCACTAAGTAACTATATACATATAAACAGTACAAAACAGAATAATGCAAATCATAAACCCTTCTAAATCATAAAACAAGGCAATACAATACATTCAATCAAAACAAGTCACATAACTTATAAAGCATTAACCCTAGGTATCGCTCAAGCACTACATTTAATCAAGGCTCGAAACACGTGAATAAGAAGGATCCTAAATCCCATGAATATCTTCAAGATATCTCAAGTCCAAACTATTCGCATTCCCCGTGCTTTTGCTTCCTCAATCCAAACTTATCCCAATATTACGCGAGATCTCAACTGATCGTAAAGGTGTTACTCCTTGGTATTCGGGGACAAGAATCCAAAAATATGATAATTCACCACTCAAGCTGGCCAGGCTCAAGAGCAAATCACCCGTATTAGAGATTCCTACCCAACATACATATCTAAGGTCCCCAACAATAAACAGTTGTTCCACACTTAACAAGTCAATCCCCACAGTCCGAGAACCCTCTCCCGGCACGAGCTCAATAGGAGCTCTGATACCATCTGTGACGACCCCACCTCCCCCTGAGGCGTACCAAAGGGTTTGGCGGACCGCCTGCCCAGCTCTCGCCAGGACTCACTCACTCGTATCACGTGCATTCATTCAGGGACCATAAATAACATTCACATTTCAAGCTTAGAATTTACATTGAAGAAAATCAAAGTACAAAACCTCAATATACCCAAACTGGTTCACAACGGATACAATCCAAATACAAAACATTCTATTCGAGGAATAGCGCGAGTACAAGTCAAAAGTCAAAACAACTAGTCTACGCTAGTCTTTACATATCTCACGCCTCGCTCGTACCCCCTGTAAGGAAAACAAATAGCGTGGTATGAGCTAAAAGCCCAATGAGATTCCAAATAGCAAATTGATCATTATTTATAGGTACAAGTTTTCGATATAGCAAAGTAACGAGCATGAAGAGTTCATAAAAGCGAACAATAACACTTCAAGTAGCAATCTCAAAATGAGCGAGTGTAAAAGTTTTTCAAACTCAACAATAATCCAATAAGCAATAATCAATCCAAAGCATAAGGATACGGATGGCTCTCATGAGCCAACTTCCATTCATCATCAGGAGCTTGATCACGTAGTAGTTGACACTCCGTCAACTTTCAAGTAAAGGAACCAATCCAGTAGAGCACCACTTACACGACTCTCCGTCCACCGTTCACACCCCCCTACTGGGCCCAAAATCCTCAATAAACATGGGTGGTAATACTCGAGTATACCGATTAGCCGAGGAGGTATCACTCCACTCGACAAAACAAGAGACCCAGGGTTCGTTACCCAATCGACCAAACCCTTGCCGGCTCGACTAGAGTAACTCGCCACAGGGTTTCTGGAATTCTAGGAAGTGCGCACATCAAGTATATCAAGTCAATTGCAATCAATAAACAAGTATATCACGTAAGGGCAAGTGCGATAAAGTACACTCTTGCCCTATCAATTCACGTATATAACATGTACTCATATTGGTCACGTATCAAGTTCAAGCATCTAGTGCAATTCGGTATTTGAAAGCACTCACCACAAGATATAGTGCCTTTACTGGTCACTTTCAGGTTATACTCCGGGTTCGGAGTCCAAATCTGCGATAAAACTCAGTTTGAGAACTTTGAACATGACTAGAATTCGAAACTTAGGCGTTTCGTCAATAAAGATCAAGAAATTGAAATTCACTTGGAGAGTAGTCGTGAAACACTTGCTCGCTTTTTAAACGATAAAACTTTGTAACATTTATACTTGAAAATGTCATGTGAGTCCAAAGTACAAGGAAAACATATTTCGAGCAATCATTATTTCATTTCTCAAGGGTACCAGTTCGGCCAAGTACTAATGTATAACCCTCGATAAACAAAGTAGCAAAGGTCACCGCTAGTTCAAGTGATAATCACTTAACCTTTACTCAAGTCGCTAGTATAGTTTTCTAGTCCTCGAGTAAAAATTCGGACTGCATGCCCTTTGTGTTTACCTAATTTTCCAGCCATTTAGGCTTCATTGTTTTTCTCAAACACAACCCAACATCATTCATATCAGCAATTTATGTCAAGAGCCGTTCCATAGGCTCACAATATCATAATAACAAGAATCGCATTAAGTACAAGTGCAGAAATTCAATTCAATACAAGACAGATTTGACGTACAAATGCGGGAATAACATATCCGAGGCTACGCTTATCGGATTAAGACAAAACCTGTGCCGATACGAAGCTAAGACACAGAGCTACAATGTTCATGAAAGTCACTTAGTCCATTTCCTAATGTATCTTAGTCAAATTCTCAAATTACTAAACCAGAAACCAATTCGTCGGCTGTTTAGACGCAGAACACTGTAATGGACATAACTCAGTGTACACAGATCCGAATCAGGTTTTCTTAGAGGCATTTTAAAGCTACTTCAGAACACTACAACTTTCATGTTTTGGCCCAGAGCTAAATCAGAATGGATCCTGGTCAAAAATCGTGATAAACTGGACTGAACTGAAGAAACGGACTGCTGGGAAATACTTAGAACAGTAGGGGTATTTTGGACTTTTCACGTTCTGCGTTGCTCCGATTGAGCTGAAATTTTGTAGGCACCTATAAAATGCCATTATCTACAACTTTTATTCTTTGACCTAAGGCCAAAACAGCCTCTAACATATAGATAAAAATTCGGACAGAATGTTAGGACCATTTTCCAGATTTTGGAAATTTTGAGTTTCTAGTGAATCTTTCCTTAATTTCTTGGTCCAATCACTACCAAAACACCATATAACACCTCAATTGCAACATATAAACATCATACAATCATTTGGGCAGAATTTCCATAAGCCCTAGTTCATCAAATAAATTGGGGAAAACTACTAAAACATGCTAATCATCCATAATCTCACCATAATATCAAGTTACTAGGCTTAATTTAACAAGATTAGAAGTGAAACTTGGAGAGATAAACTCTCTTACCTTGAATAAAAGTCACCAAGAGTAGCACAAGCTCTCCCCCTCAAGAATCACACCACAACTCACTAGCTAGTCACTCGATAACAAGTTTAATCGGTTTACTTTGCTCGATTCCTCACTTATTTGTTGGATTTGGAGATGAAATGAAAGATTTTCCCTTGGAGTTTCTCTCCTTGTTGTTCTCGGCCAGCACCAGCAGAAATGAGGAAGAAATTGCTAAGTGTTGGATTTAAATGGTTAATAATGGTCTTGGTTAAGAAGCCATGAGGTGGTGACACTTGTCACCACCACCCTTTCTTTTTCTCTTTCTTTCTTGCCTTTCTTGGCCACTAATTTCGGTCAAGGCTGCTACAATATAAGAAGATATTATGTACAAAAGTCAACAAACTTGTTGGGTAAGAAAAATGGTGGTCAAGTGGTGCGTTCAATCGGTAATGCGCGGGACCTGCCGGTTCGCGCCGTTTTTCTTAAAAACTCACGTACTAGGTTTTTCACTTCCCATTCACTAACCTTATACCATTGCCACTAGTCACATACTATTCCTCACTTAAAAGTCACTTTTAATCCCCAAATTAATTCTTACTCTGTACCGAAAATTCATCCGGCGAAAAATCGCGAAAACCCTAATTTGCTCCAATCTTGAAAACGAAAAGTGAAACCCTACTTTCTAGGTTTATTTACACTTATTGTGGAATGATTGAGTAGTAGGGCTTTAATAAATAATGAATTTCCAAATAAAAGGAACTTTTTAAGAAAAACGTGAGGAATTTTCCAATTCCAGTAATTAAAATTAGGGTTTCAATTAAAATATGAGAGATTTAGGAAAATCGGTTAGTCACAAGTAAACTAGGGTTTTTAGCTACAATTTTAGGGTTTCTAGTCTTTTTAAAACAAAATTAGGTTTTAATCAAATCCAAAGAAATACACTTTAATATTTTCTTCACAACAACCTCCTAATATTCGGGATGTTACAACCACTGCCAAATTTTCCACCACCTCAACCGGCTGCCGGCTGCCACTACTCTCTTTCCACCCTCCATCCTCAATTTCCCCTCAATTTCCCCAAACGACTCCTCCACAAAAACCCCTCATTTCCCATTTGGCTCTTCCCCACTTCCAATACATGCCTTTTCTGCCAACGCCTCCACCACAGCCCTTCCCCTTTACCGCCGTCTCTGTCCACGCCAAGCCTAAAGAACTCATCCTCAGCAACCTTTCTGTTCTCGGTAAAAAGGACAAGAACAGCTACGACATCGAGACTCTTATCGACATTTTCTCCACTTGCTCCTCTTCCGTGGATGGCTTGAGTAGCAACAGCAACGGAGATTTCCAACTCACCGAGCTGTCACTGTAACAGCCCCACTTTCCCCTAAGGCGAACCAAAGAGGTTAGCGGACTGCCTGCCCAGCTCTCGCCAGGACTACGGATCGGTTTACATCGATCTATTACGTTCCGGAGCATACCGAAGCACGCAAACAAGTCAAAATCGCAAAATAAAAAAAATGAAAATCAAAGCCGAAGATGAACAGTAACGGACACGTCAGAATCCGGCCGGATACAAGGCCTAGAGCAATCCAAAATTTTTCCAAAATCCTTCCCAATCCGGCCGGCAATCCGGCCAGTTTCTGGCCAGATTCCTGGCCGGATTCGGTCCTGTTCATTCCTGCCAAATTTTTTCCTTCTCCATTTGAAATGCGTCTAGATCCGAAATCCATCCAATCATCAACCAAACATATATATACATTGAAATTCAACTTTTACAACCATAGTGTCATGCCAAAAACCATCTATCATGAATATACATACTCGGTTTGCCAATCAAAGAAAATGAACCCAATACACAATAGGGTTTCATTCGACAAGCTAAACAAAAGCCATTTACACTAGCTCAACTTGGCAATCGACTATCCAAATCAGTCCCAAAAGTAATTATATCCCTGTAAGGAAAACAAATGGAACGGGATGAGCTAAAGCCCAGTGAGTTACTACCACATAAGCAACTAAGAGCATATAGCATAACCTTTCATTTCAAGTACACAATTAAGGAATGAAACACATCGATAAAAGGATACGGACGGCTCTCAAGAGCCCATTTCCACGCTTCCATTCTTGATCCAACCTCATTGACCCTCCGTCAATGTTGAAGAGTAACCAACCGTAGACTCCTCTTCTCTCCCATTCCTTCCACCAAACATCCCCCTACCGGGCCCGCACTCCAAACACTTGCACTGTGGTATTACTCGAGTATACCGGAATCAAGAGTCTCTCATACTACAAGATTCCTTATAACTTTACCCAAGGCTCATTAATTGTCACGACCAAACCCTTGTCGGCTCGATTCAATCAACTACCAATGGGGTTGAGCTCAATGATAACATTTGTAGTCGTTGGATACTTGTCCAATCGATACCAAGTCATGTATTTCATTTCATATAACAGTTCATATAACTTTCCAATAACTTTTCAATAACATGTGAAACAATAAGTGAGAATGATAAAGTACACTCTCACATCAATCCATTAACATACAACATCTCAAGTTCAAATATCAAAGCCATATAATAGCACACAAGTGAGTAGTACACTCACCAATCAATTAAGTGCTATTTCATGCACTTCCGTCAGGAGAATGTCGTGAACCACCGTCACGCCCTAGAACACGTTAACAAATGCAATGAGACTCGATAGCGAGTCACAAAACAATGCCAATCACAACCCCAATAGGGTTTTGCAAACATATATAAGCATCATAGGAAACCAGAAATTAGGAAAAGGGCTTTAACTTAGGCCTTGATAAGAAAACCGGTTTTGACGTCATAATGCGGTAATGGCACAACTCTCACTACAATTATCGGATGGGGGTGTAAGACCCACCGTTTCGAAGCTATGGGACAGGGCTACAACAATGTAGAAGGTCACTCAATCCAGTTCCTGACCCAACTAGGTCAAAAATGCCAAACACTAAACCAGAATCACCAAAACAGGTTTGCAAAACACAGAAAACTGTAATCGGTATATCTCAGTCCATACAAGTCCAAATGCCGAAATTCCAAAGGCATAAGTTAGCTAAGACATCCAGATACATTTCATCAGAAGACACCAACTCCAAAATCCAAACCAATTCCAGTCAAAATGGCCAATTACTATCGCAGTTTTCGCATTCTGACCAAAGCAGAACAGCTACAGTAATTTCGTCATATCTCACTCTACACTAATTCAAATGACCTGAAATTTTACAGACACCTCAAACACATCAATACCTACAACTTTTATGTTTTGAGAAAAGTCTAATTCGGCCTCTAACCCAGTGATCTAAAACCGGACAGAATTGGGATTTTAAGAACCCTAACTTTTCAAATTTCCAACCAAATCCAAAATTGATTGCATTTGCCTATCCAATACACCTCATAGAGTCATTATCAACCATTACCATTCATCATACAAGGCCACAACATTCATTTCATATTAAACCAGAAAAATTCCCAATAAAATAAAAACTTCACCAAAACTCTTCAAATCAAGAAATAAATCATATAATCCTTCACTCATGCCACCATTAAGCATAATATAACCATCATTAGGTATAGGGGAGAGGTTGAAGCATCACTTACCAAGAAACAAGAGAGAGGAGGATGTTGGACACCTTAAACCTTCAAACAAGCTTCACTAAAGCACTCACTATCACTAAAAGGTAAGATTTTATGGAGCAAAAACTAAGTTAAACACTTGATTTGGTGGATTTGGACTTGTTAGAAGCTTGAATGTTGAAGAGTTTTGTCTTCCTTGGAGCTTGAGAGGGCCGGCTATGGTGGAGAGAAAAATGAGGAAATTTTAATGAATTTTGAAGATATTTAACCTTTGGTCAAAAAAGTCAAAATTTGGAATAGTATTTCTTAAGTCATATCCAATAGGGAAGTGACACTTGTCACTCTCATTAAATGCATTCCTATCTTTCTTTTCTCTCTCACATCAATCACTTCACACACTCTACTCATCACTTAACACCCGATAAATTTTACACAGTATCCGAAACTTAACCTTATTGGCCGAATTTTTCTGAACTTTTCGCACTAGTGGGTCCCACATCCAATATATATTCTTAATTTTCTAAAGATTCACCAATGCTAGAAAAATCATCTTAAAACTATAATTGCTCATAAAATCCACTAAGAAAATATTTCTAAGCCAGAAAATGCAGAAAACATGCAATTAAGGGGAAATAAACCCTAGGAAAATAATTAGGGTTTTACGGGTTCTCACAGTCACCACCCCATCGGATATCCATTGCCGCCTGCGAATTTCACCAAGAAAGCCTTGTAAGTCGTCTTCCCTCTTTGAACTTCAGTTTCCATTCAAGCACAAACGTCTGAGCTCCCAAAGCATATTTTCTGTGTCTCTGTTAGTGCAATTTTCTTGTTGATTGTTTATGGTTTTAGAATATACAAGCTCTAGGTCTTGATTGGACTGATTTATCTCGTGTTTATAACAAATTTTGGGCTAGTCATAACCTCAATTGAGCACAATATGCTGAAGTTTTTCACGCTCATGTAGTGTTTGATAAAATGCCCGAACGGAAATCTTGAACCAAAAGAGGAGATTTTATGTTTTTTTTTTAGTTTGAGAGAGACTCTGGCCAGTCCAAAGTTGGCCAGAATACCGTGCGTTTGCTAGTCGAGGAGAGGAAGAGAAGCCATGAACCTTTGAAATTGATTTCAATCCATTTCGCTGTTTTTGCATTCTACAATGGTGTGATGCATCTTGCTGGGTAAAATTGTCGAAATGTTGGAGCATCAGGGGTTGCAGAAGCTTTCCTCTGAGTCACGCTGAAGAAGAAAGCTTCAGCGAACCATTTGTTTGCAAATATTTGGAAATTCGTGAATTGGCCCCTGAACCAAAAGTAATTTCATAACAGCCCAAATAATTTGATTTTTCTTTCAATTGGGTCCTGAATTAATTTCAAATTGACCCCTGGGCTTAGTTCTCTTCATGTTTTGTACATATTGACCTTTGTTCCTTGGCTTTTGCCTAATTTCTGATAGGACTTGAAAGTTGGAAAAGTTGAACTTATTTTGCCCTTTTAGACTTTAATTATCCTTTCATTTTTTTTAAGTAGTCTTTTGGGTGGATTAATTCTTGATTTTAGGTCATAATTGTGGTTTAATAATTTTAGTTGATTTTATCATGTTGGGTTTTAGTGAAACAAGTGATTTGGGTTGAGAGATTATTTTGCCTGGGCTTAAGGGAGTGGGTTGAGTCTATTATTTTTGGGTTTTGATTTGGGCTAGAGGGTAGAAGCCCATCAACTTTGTTGGTTATTCTTGAGGTTATAAATGACAGATTGGTCCATTCTATTTGCTATGGGTCTCGGTTGGGTTGGGGGAGGTTTTCAGCCCAAACAAATAAATAAAATGGCCCAGTGCTGATCCATTAAGAAATCAAAGAACAAATTTGCAGAGCAGTCCCTATACTTCTCTTTAATTTCACTATGACCCTACAAACTTTCAATGCTTTCAATTGGGTCCCTAATTTAATTGCAAATAGGTCCTAAACTTTATTTTTCTTTAATTTTGACCCCAAAGCTTTGCTAATTTCTGCAATCAAGTCCTTTCTTCTTTTGACTTCTTAAATGTGGATTGTCTACATGATTTAATTGATTCAATTTCATGTATATTTTTATCTTTTGTGATTATTTGTTAATTAAAGTGGTGCCTTGACCTCTTCTTTATATTTTGGAGGGTAAATAAGTGATTTCACTTCATTAGGGCCCCAACTCAAGGGAGGTACACTCTATCCCTTATTTTGACTTTATTTGACTCTACGTGCCCTATGTGACTTTATATGTTTGATTGTATGCCTCTTAAATGTTTTTTATTCATTTCGTTTATTTATTTATTTGCTTTATTGGCTTTGTATATTTATTACCTATCAATTTGATTATTTGAAAGGCGATTTAATGCCAAGGTTGTAATAGTTAGGTTATTATTCTATTTATTTATTTCCCCTTTTAGATTGTAGTAGGGCCTCCCTAATGTAATAGATAGGGATTCCTTTACTTTATTTGCCTTGCGTGATTTGCATGCTTACTTGCTATGTGTTACCGCTTTCCTAGGATTTAGCATCTAGATATGCATGCTTATGTGTTATGTGAATTACGTGCTCACATGCCTACTTGCTTTAACTATGCCCATTTATTTGCGTATATATGGTGAATGCAAATGTACGATATAACCATGGCTAGTCCAATGCTAGTCATGGTTACTCATCCCTTCGAGCTCTTACAAGTCCAATGCTTGTGAGAGAACGTTAGTTAAAGGCTAGTCCAACGCTAGACCCTTAGGAACCCTCCGCACGTTAGATCATGATTGTGTGATAAAATCACTTCATCTCATGCATATTTTCACTTTTTAGGGTCTTTTATCATTTTTTGCATGACATCCGTCCTTATACGTATATCCCTTCCCCCATATTTTTCCTTATATGTACATTACTTACCCCTTTGTATGAAACATGACATTAGACTTGCATTTCATCTAAGCATTAGACCTAGGTTAGTACATTTGTTTGATTAGACTAGGAAAAACCCCTTGGATATGGGATATGGACGAGTTTGGCTTTTCTAGCCTTAGCACGCTCGTATTTCCTCTATTAAAGGGAACATTGAAAGTCACAAGTATAAGTGCCCCGCACCCATTATGATGCATTCCTTTAGGTCATACACATTTGTATATTATTATTTTCTTTACTTTTCCTTTCTTTCAAGTCTTATGACTTGCATTATTCGTGACTTCTTCGAAGAGTCTTTATTGGGCGTCACAATTAATATGATTGGTACCAAGTAAGCTTTAAAGATACATTTCGACCCATCGATACCCTCCTAGGTCTAGGGTTTGTATTCATATAGAACATCCAAATGTGATAAATCTTTAGGTTAAAATAAGAAAATCTTTGACTAAATCGCGCAACTAGCCTTGGCTAGGTTGAAAGGGTACCTTGGATTCTTATCCTTGCCTTCCCTTTCTTCAAATGTGACTCCCGAATCTTTTTCTCTGATTTTCGTAGATTTGGAGTCGTTTAAAAAGGGTTTTCTATTTTTTCCTTTAAAAATTCATTTTTTGGTGACTTGATACACCTTAACTCTATACCAAGTGGCGACTCCATTTTTCATTCAAAAACCCCTTTTTAAACTATATTTTTGGGTCAAATCGTCGCATTTTCAAGTCCCATTTAGACCCATGTTCTTCATTTTCTTTTTAAATCAAAAAAATCATTTTCTAATCAAAAGTTGAATCAAAAGCCATTTTTCTAAACTCGTCTTTTATTTTCTTATTTAAAAATGGGGCGCGACATGAACGATTCCCTTTTTTACCACATGTCTCAGTCCCTCGAGGTGATTGCCTGGTAGAAGGCTCAACAGTTGGCTGTTCATCATCAATGACATCAGACAATACAATTGGCTGTTTCTCAGTTTGATCAGTATGTTTCTCTCTGGTAGGATGTTTCCTTTTTCCATCGCGTGTCTCAGTTCCTCTAGGAGATTTTTTGGTGGAAGGCTCAACAGTTTCTTCATCTCTGAACCTAGTAGTGCGTCCGATACCAGCAGGGCCACCTCTCAATCTCATCATGATGAAATGTAGGATGATTTTGTTGCAGAAAGTGTGAATGAGATGGACTAAGATTGCAATTTAGACTGGAATGTATGCTTGAATCTTCCAAATAGGGTGAATTTTGAGTAACTAGGGTTTTTGCTGAAAATGGGGATCGGTGGAGTGGTTGGCAGTTAGAAGAGATTATGAATGCCAACAAAAATGCAAAGGAGTTGTGACGGTATTGGGGAGGTCAATTTCTTGCCAAAAGTACTAGTTTTTTGTGCATCTCAAAACCTACCTTGTGGTGTTTGGCAAGCTTTGTGTGAAAAAATTTTTGGAAGAAAGGTGTTTGGTTCTCACTTACAAGCACTTTTGGGAAGGTATTATGGCTGCCTATCCTTTTTCTATTCCTTAATCTTGTTTAAGTTGGATAGAATCTTATATTCTTGGCTTGAGACGGTTAATTTATTAGTTTGGCATGATATGTTGGATTGTTGAGCTAGGGTTTGGAATTTTCAGTGTGTTTATTGTTATTTATATAGTATATGATGTGGAGGAGCTTGGATAGGGACTTGGATAGTGATTCAAGATATGAATGTGACTAGTAAGCATTGAATCATTAAATTTCCAGCTTTAAAGAGAAATCTATCCTGCTTCTGACCTGTTTAATTCGTCAATATTAGAGGCCGAATCAGGCTTAGGTCAAAACATGAAAGTTGTAGGAATGGTGTTAACTAGCTGCCCCGATAGCATCTGAAATGACAAAATACCCTTGATTGCCAAATTTACTGTTTTGCGGACAGTTTTCTGTTTTCTCTGAGATTGCACCTTTTGACCTTGAAAATGAACAAAATGGCTGTCGATGTTTTCATAAGACTTGTAGTTCTCTGTCTTAGCTTCGAAACAGTATAAAGTGTACCTCAATTTGATAGGCATAGCTTTGGTTGTGACCGAAACGCCAAGAGACGTCAAACCTGTTATTGTGTTATTTGTCTTGAACATTAGTTTCGGTCGCATTGTAAACATTGATTTGTAATTGAATGACTTTGGGTATAGTGAACGGCTATTATGGTAAGATTATTTATGTGTGACTTTAGGGCTGAATTGAGAAAAATAATGAAGCCATAAATAGCTGAAAAAATAGCTAAATACAAAGGGCGTGCAACCCAAATTTTCACTCAAGGATTAAGCGTGTGTACTCGCTACTTGAACGAAGATTTGAGGTTGAATTGAACTTGGATTGTCCATGGTATTCAAGTCTTCTTTTGTAAAGGTAAATAAGCTGAATTTTGGCCGAAACTCGTACCCTTGAAAAAATAAAAGTAGTGACCACTAGGAATATGTTTTTCTCGTCTTTTGGACTTAAATACGAATTCCGAAATTTTAGTTGCTTCTTTAACAACACCAAAAGAGTGAGCAAGAATTTTTTAGAGTTTGATACGTAACATGAATTCTATCTAAACGAGTTTTATTTCCTCGATCTGTTTAAAGCGAAACTCTAAAGTTTCGAACCCTATTTAATTTCAAACTTTTAAATAATATTGTATCGCAGATTTGGACTCCAACCAAGGAATTACACTTGAACGTGATTTTGACGTGCACTAAATCTTTGGTGAGTGTTCCTTATGTGTCTGTATAATAAGTGACTATGTGACTATTTGTGAATATTTGCTTGAATGTTAAATGCTTTCTAAGGATTACTAAATGGATTTTCGATGGGCGAGTGTGTACTTTATCGCACTCGACCCAAGCCAAAGTGAATTTTCAATGATTGATGCTACTTGTGCATGAATGTAAGCCTTTTGGCCGAATTGGGCCTTTGCCCTTTGTTGCTAGCCGACTCAACCCAGAAGCGGACTCGGTCGGGCGTTGGTGACCCTGGGACAGTGTTTTGGTATACTCGAGTATGACCAGGAAGATTGGTAGAGACTGGCCAGTGAATTGGCTAGTGGTGGGAAATGAAATGAATGAATGAATGTCAAGAATTGGAGGAGTTTTTACTTGCAAATGTTTTCTAATATCGAATGGATAAGGAAAATGATTGGGGAATGAATGAATGAATGACTTGAATGAATGGCTCCAAGTAAGCATGTATCCTTCCAATGATTGAGTGTCTATTTCCTAAATGATTGGATATTACTATGCAAATTGTTAAATATAACGTTTTCTTGATTTCTATACCTGATTACTTGTTTGAGAACCTCACTGGGCTTTGAACTCATTCCATGCCATTTGTTTTCCTTACAGGGGGTACGAGCGAGGCGTGAGACTGGTATAGGTTAGCATAGTCTAATCTTTGAAATTTTGCGAGTGTTCCGCGCTAGTGCTCGGTTAGGGTTGAATGTATCTGGAATTCACAACTTTTGTTATATTTGGGATTGTATAAATGTTTGGGAAAGATATGAATGTAAGTACATGTTCCAAGATTTGGAAACTGTTATTTCACTTATTCTTGACGTTATATTTTATTTTATTTGTTAAGAGTGAACGAGTCCTGGCGAGAGTCAGGCTGGAAGTCCGCTAAACCCTGGAATACGTCCTAGGGGGAGGTGGAGTCGTCACATAAACACTCATTAGTAGCACCAAAGATAATATCATCCACATATATTTGCATAATTAAAAGATCATTTGAATTTTGTTTAGTGAAAAGAGTGGTATCCACAATACCTCTTTTAAAACCATTCTCAACCAAAAAATCACTTAAACATTCATACCTTGCTATTGGAGCTTGTTTTAATCCATACAAAGCTTTTGAAAGTTTAAACACGTGATTTGGATATGTCTTGTATTCAAAATCGGGAGGTTGGTTAGCATAAATCTATTGATCAATAAAACCATTTAAAAATGCACTTTTAACATCCATTTGAAACATGCAAAACCCAAGACCATTCTAATTGATTTTAGCCTAGTTACGGGAGTAAATGTTTCATCAAAATCTATTCCTTCTTCTTGAGCATACCCCTTAACTACAAGTCTAGCCTTATTTCTCACAACTTCACCTTTGTCATTCATTTTATTTCTAAAAACCTATTTTGCACCAATAATAGGCTTATTTGGAGGCCTTTCAACTAGTGTCCAAATCTTGTTCCTTTCAAATTAATTTAGTTCCTCTTCCATGGCTAAAATTCAGTTTTCATCTTTCAAAGCATCAACAACATTTTTGGATTCAAAATGTGAGGCTAAGGCAAAATTATCCATCAATTGTTTAGAGGATGAACGAGTTCTTACCTTTTCAGATGGATCACCAATAATGAACTCCTTGGGATGATTTTGAGTGAACTTCCAAGCTCTTGGAAGATCCTTAGGTATACCAACATCCTTGTCATTTTCTTCTAATGCTTGATTCTCTGGAGGATCATCTTCCTTTGAATTTTCTTCTAATGGAGCATTATCTTGATCATGAATTGTGAACTTCTTAAGTCCTTCTTGAATACCTACATCATCATTCTCACAACAACTCTTGGAAATATTATCATTAGATTCATCAAATGTAACATATATTGCTTCTTTTATAAAAAGGGTCCTTCTATTATAGACTCTAAATCCTTTTTTATTTTCACAATAACTCAAGAAAATGCCTTCATCGGATTTCTTATCAAAATTTTCAAGATGTTCCTTGTTATTTAAAATAAAACATTTGCAACAAAAAATTTTTGAAATATCCAACAATTGGCTTTTTATCAAAAATTAACTCATAAGAGGTTTTGTTCAAAATTGGTCTCAAAAGAACTCTATTCATTGCATAGCAAGCCGTATTCATAGTTTCGGCCCAAAAATATTTTGGCAAGTTGCATTAACTTAACATGGTTCTTGCAGCTTCTTGAAGAGTTCTATTCTTTCTTTCAACAACACCATTTTGTTGAGGAGTTCTTGCAATTGAAAATTTATGAGTAATTCCATTGTGATCACAAAATTTCGAAAAGCCACAAAATTTAAATTCCGAACCATTGTCACTTCTAATTTTAACAATTTTCAAACCAATCAGATTTTGTTTTTTTACAAATAGGGAGACAAAATTTTTGAAGGCATCATCCTTGTGAGCAAGAAACATCACCCAAGTATATCTAGAATAATCATCAATAATAACCAAACAATATTTTTTACCACCCAAATTTGTAATTTGTGTAGGACGAAACAAATCAAGATGTAGAAGTTCCAAAGGTTTTGAAGTAGAAACACATTACTTGGGTTTAAAAGAAACTTTGACTTGTTTTCCAAATTGACAAGCATCACAAATTTTGTCCTTTTCAAACTTAATTTTTGGCAAACCTCCAACAAATTCCTTTTTGGAAATTTTTTTTAACAAATTCATGTTCAAATGACAAAGGCTTCTATGCCACAACCAATGGTCTTCATTTGAAACTTTAAAGCATTTAAAACTAGAGAAATCAACATTTTCAACAATAACTACATATATGTCATTTATTCTTTTTCCTTTGACGATAATATTAAATTTTGAGTCAAGAACAAGACATTCATGCTTTTTGAACAATACAATCAGATTTTTATCATACAATTGACTAACACTTAGCAAGTTATAACTCAAATTATCAACAAGAAGAACATTGTGAACAAAAGTTTGGCCATTCTTACCAACATCTCCTACTCCAATTGTTTTGACTTTGTTATCATCTGCAAATGTCACTTTTCCACTTGATTTTGGCTTGAACTTGATGAGTTATGATGGATCACCGGTCATGTGCCTTGAACATCCACTATCTATGAACCATTTTGATTCTTTAATGATGTTCACCAAGTTTACCTACACAAAAGTTCACAAGATAATATTTGGTACCCTTTACTTTTTTGGTTCTTGAGACTTAGCATTATGTCTAACTATCCACATGCATTTCATGTCATTTCTCATATTCTTCCTCACATAACAATTACTTTTCATGTGACCTATTTGGCAACAAAAACTACACATAGTCGATGAATTACTTGTATGGACAGGTTTAACAAATCTAACTTGCCTTCTCTTATAAATAGTAAATTCATTGACATTGGAATTCAACCTTTTCTCATGAATGCCAAAAAGAGGTTTTGATTCATTCCTTTGAAAACAGTTTTGTTTCTTATGTTGAAACAATTCATTTAGAAAATTCATTCTTCTTTTCAAGTCACTTTGTTCTTTTTTGAACAATTCACAAAACTTTATTTTTTTATCAAGGTCAAAGTGTAAAGAAGTCTCACTCTTTTTGAAGTAGTCATTTTTAGCTTTCAACTTTTTGTTTTGTTGAAAAATATTTGCATTATCTTGAAGTAAAAAACTAATTTTCTGTTTTATCTTCTTATTTCGAGCATAGGATTCTTTCAAGCTATGATGAAATCTCTCAATGAAGGATTTAATATCATCATCGGATTCATCATCACTAACAGGTTGAGAGTTGCCATTAGTTACCTCATCATCACCAATGGCCATGAAAGCCATTTGAGCTGATTCTTCTTCCTCTTCAACATCACCATCTGAGTTGCAATCATTCCATGTGATTTGAAAGTTGTTGAATTTTGGTTTTCGTTCAGTTTTTTCATCTTTCATCTTCTTCATTGGGCACTCACTCATGTAGTGTCCAAGTTGTCCGCATTCAAAGCATTTGTCAGCTTGTTTTTTATTGGCCTCTTGCTTTTCTTTATTTCTTGCATTGTTGAACTGATTTGGATATGAATTGCTAGGTCCTCCTTTTCTGAATCTCCTTTTGTTTAGGATTCTTTTGAAACTTCTTGTGATGAGAGCGAGATCATTATCATTAACTTTCACATCTTCTCCATCCAAGAAAGCCGAGTCATCTTCATCTTGAGATACTTTTAGAGCAATACCCTTCTCACCTTTGCATTCTCTCTCTTATACCTTAGTCTTAAGTTCAGCTCATAAGAGGTTAGAGAATTGATAAGAGATTCAATAGGCATAGAATTTAAATCTTTAGCTTTCTCAATGGCAGTCACCTTACTTTCCCAATCCTTGGACAAGGCATTCAAGATTTTTCTATTTTTTTCTCCTAAGGAGTATTCCTTTTCTAGTACCTCTAAGTCCTTAATGAGATCGTTGAATCTATAATACATTTTGTTAATATTTTCATGAGGTTCCATCTTAAATGATTCATATTTGGTAACTAATATAGATTTCGTTTGTTCTCTCACATTTTCACTCACTTCATGAATTTCTCTCAGTTTGCCTCAAATCTCTTTAGCGGACCTACACCCTTTGACTCTAATGGATTCATTTGAATCTAGAGCACTATACAACACATTCATAGCTCTGGCATTCAAGGTGAGGTGGATTCTATCATCATCAGTCAATTCATTTCTGGTTTTTGATCTTGGTCTGTGAGTGTCTTTATCTATTATAGAGGCATCACATGGAACTTCATTAAGAATAAACCACAATTCAATATCAATAGATTGCAAGAAAATAATCATTCATTCTTTCCAACTCACATAATTGGATCCATTAAATATTGGGGGTCTAGTGACAGATTGTCCTTCAAAAAATATGGCATTGTTGGTTGTCATTTTACTCCAAAATCGCTTGAACTTAATCTCTAGGAGACCAAGATCTGATACCAATTATAGGGATCGAAGACAACCTAAGAGGGGGTGAATTAGGTTATTTAAAAACTAATCAAGTTATGAGACACTTTTTGCTCAATATGAAATTTACCCTCTTTTCTAGGTGACCACTCAAAGAATCAATTAGTGAGAAAGCAAGAAAGCTTGAGAGTAGAAGAGATAAGCAATTAAGATTTAGAATATAGTAAGTAATAAGGAAAGAATAGCAAACCAATTTCACTTGTAAGCTCCACTTGAGCTTGAATATCACTATAGAGAACAAGGTTCTTCAAGTTGATCAAATACAACCAATTTTTGTGTATAAAGGAATGATCATTTCCTCCTTGTCCCAAGCTACACTTGGTCAAATTAGAAAGTTTTACTATCACTCCGGATAATGCTCACAAAGCTACACTATTGAAGTATTTTTCTCACACAAGAAAAGCTTACACGAAATTCACACAACTAAGAGTACAAATCTTCCTTGTAGAGTATTTTCAAACTAAAAACACTCTTGATCTTTTGTAGTCTCAATATGCAAAAGTAGTCTAAAATTAGCTGACCATGCACTATTTATATGAGACCAAAAAGTGTCACTATTAATGTTTCTAGCGAACTGAAGGCATTTGAAGAGTCAACTAGCCCTTGGGAGTGTTGGACATCCGATACTCCTGTTTCTTGTGTCCGACAGCAGCCAGTGAGTTTGAGAGATTTTCTTCAATTCTTCGAACGTCCGGTGTCTCTGATGCTTGCATCCGAAAGCAGATGGTGAAATTGAGAAATCTTCTTTAATCCTTTCGGACGTCCGGTACCCCTAATGGTTTGCGTCCGAAGTGCTGCACAGTTTATTGAACGTCCGGTACCTTTGATGTATGCATTCGAAAGAGCTCAATGAGTTAGGTGGAATGTCTTAATTCTTTTGGATATCCGGTGATGGAGTTCTTCATGCGTCCGAAGTGCAATGCACTTTATTGGACGTCCGGTCCTATCTTCACAAGAATCCAACAGCTTTCAACTTCGTCTCTTACAATTACACTTGATCTTGGATCATATATGTTTCATGACTGAAAATATTTTTTGAAGAGATATTAGTATCATCGAATTGTTTTGTAAATATCAAAAGTTAGGGACCAAGATTAACACTATCCAACCTCTTGAACCATCTCCAATACAACCACAAACATTGGTTCACCTCATTGTGGATAAGTATTCGAAACCTATTCCAGCCATAGCATTCTTTGATTTGGGAGCTTCAATCTCTATTCTTAAAAAAGATCTTTTACCAAATGAGATGTGGATTCCTAAAATCCATAAATTCACCAATGCTAATGGGAAGTTGTTTGAAACCAAAGTTGCTACCAAACATCCCATTACCATTGAACTTTTGCTTGATTGTCAAATCCAAACCAGACTTCTTGGATCAAATGCCCTTGTCAGAGATTTAGTCATTGGATTTGAATTGTATCAATTGAAAAAATTCCTTCTAATTTCTGAGGGAATAAAATCCCAAAAGTTCTTTAAAAAGTTTGCCAATATTTTTGGTATTCATTCTTTTGAAGAACAAAAATCCAAAGAGGTTCTTGTTACTCTTCATCTCAATGAGCCTATTGAGAAACAAATTCAAGATTTTTATAAACATATTGTGCAACAATCTTGTGCACAAAATCATGCTGAATTTCTCAACAAATGTAATCACTCTTTGTTGGAAAATTCTGAATTCTTCATTTCTCTTCCTTTCAAGAAAAATGAAGATATTAATCCCACAAAAGCAAGCCATATGGGAATGAATCCTGAACATTCCAAGTTAGCTGAAGAAGAATGTCTTGAACTTCTGAAGTTTAACTTAATTGAGACTTCGGATTCCCAATGGGCATCTCAAGCCTTTTATGTAAATAAAAGGTCTGAACAAATTTGAGGAAAAATGAGACTTGTCATTAATTACAAACCTTTGAATGATTTTTTCTTAGATGATAAGTTTCCAATTCCTAACAGATTTACTCTGTTTGCACAACTTGCCAATGCCAAATGGTTTTCAAAATTTAATTTAAAATCTGGTTTTTGGCAATTAGGGATATGTGTAAATGATAGACACAAAACTGATTTTTGTATCCCTAATTATCATTTCCAATGGAAAGTTATGCCTTTTGGTCTTAAAACTACACCATCACTATTTCAAAAAGCAATGGTCAAGATTTTCCAACCTATTCTTTATTCTGCTCTTGTGTATATAGATGCTATTTTACTTTTTAGTTCAACATGGGAAGAGCATATAAAATTGCTTTACCAATTTTTTGAAATTATTGAAAAGTATGGAATCATGCTTTCAGAGCAAAAAAATGATTTTGGCCACAAATGATATCCAATTTCTTGGAATGAAAATATCTCAAGGTACTTGTACCCCTGAGATGCATATTGGTCAATCAATCTCTGATTTTCCAGAAGAAAATCTTTCCAAACATCAAGTACAACAGTTTCTTGGAGTGATCAATTATGTTAGGGAATTTCTTCTCGAAGCAGCTAAATTGATTAATCCACTCAATCAAATGCTGAAAAAGAAACCTCCTGATTGGGGAATGTGTGAGAACCCGTAAATTTTCTCATTTTCTAGGTTTTATTCAATTTAATGGAATGTTTTTCTGCAATTTCTTTATTAGGAAAATTTTCTAGATAATTTTTATGAGTAAATATAGTTTTTAGCTGGACACATTAGAGTTCTGGGAAAGTCTAGTGCTGGAACCACACCTTGTTTATGGTATTTTAAGATACCGGAATCGAATAGTGGTGCCGAAGGATGAATCATTGAAAACGGAGATTTTAGAGGAAACCCATCGGTCCAAGTATACAATCCATCCGGGTAGTAGCAAGATGTATCAAGACCTGAAAGGAACCTATTGGTGGGACAATATGAAGAAGGAAATCGCTCTATACATGCAAAAATGTCTCGTTTGCCAACAGGTTAAGGCGGAGCATCAAAAACCATCGGACTTGTTACAACCCCTTGAGATACCCGAGTGGAAGTGGGAAAACATCACAATGGATTTCGTTTCTGGTTTGCCGCGAACACAACGAGGATACGATGCCGTTTGGGTGATCGTCGATCGATTAACCAAGTCGGCCCATTTCTTGCCGGTAAACATGAAATATTCCATGGACAAGTTGGCTCAACTGTACATGGACGAGATCGTGAGACTACATGGTGTTCCTGTGAGCATCGTCTCCGATCGAGACCCACACTTTGTATCCCAGTTTTGGCAGAAGTTCCAAGAAACTCTGGGGACGAAACTCAACTTGAGCACGACCTATCACCCTCAGACGGATGGACAATCGGAGCGAACAATCCAAACTCTCGAGGACATGCTACGGACTTGCATTCTAGATTTTGGAGGCAACTGGGGTCAACACCTGACCTTAGTAGAGTTTGCGTATAACAATAGCTACCATTCGTCGATTCAAATGGCTCTATACGAGGCACTATATAGACGAAAATGCCGGTCACCGATCTACTGGGACGAAGTCGGCGAGAGGAAGGCACTGGACCCAACAACTATTCCATGGATGGAAGAGGCTCGAGAAAAGGTCAAATTAATACGGCAACGATTCCAAACAGCTCAAAGCCGACAAAAGAGCTATGCGGATAATCGAAGGAAAGGCTTGAAGTTCGAAGTTGGAGATCAGGTGTTTCTTAAAATCACACCGTTACGGAGCATCACAGCAGGTAGAGGAAAGAAGCTCTAACCGAGGTTCGTTGGACCTTACAAGATTCTCCAAAGGGTCGGCAAGGTAGCGTATCGCCTGGAACTACCGTCCAATCTCTCTCGAATTCACGACGTCTTCCACGTCTCGATGCTCAAGAAGTACTATCCCGACCCCTCCCATATCTTACAGCCAGAGGAAATTGACATAGATGAATCGCTTGCTTATGAAGAGAAACCTGTCCAAGTGCTTGACCGGAAAGTCAAAGAGCTGAGAAACAAGCAGATTCCGTTGGTTAAAATACTGTGGAGAAACCATGGGGTAGAGGAAGTTACCAAGGAGGTGAAAGAAGAAATGCAAAAGAAATGCCTTGAACTGTTCATGAATCAAGGTGAGAAAATTTCGAGAGCGAAATTCTTTTAAGGGGGAGAGAGTGTGAGAACCCGTTAATTTTCTCATTTTCTAGGTTTTATTCAATTTAATGGCATGTTTTTCTGCAATTTCTTTATTAGGAAAATTTTCTAGATAATTTTTATGAGTAAATATAGTTTTTAGGTGATTTTTCTAGTATCGGGTAGGTTTTGAGAAATTAAGAGCGTATACCGGACGTGGGACCCGCTAGTGCGAAAAGTTCGGAAAAATTCGACTAATTAGGTTAAGTTTTGGATACTGAGTTTAATTTACCGGGTGTTATGAGGTAATTAGAGGTTACTAAGTGGATTGATGTGAGAGAAACAAAGAGATAGCTATGCATTTAATGAAAGTGACAAGTGTCTTAGAGGTTAATTCTTACTTTTGACTACTATTCACCCTTTTACCATTTTACTAAATAAACCAAAAATTGGTAAAAAATCCTCTTCATTTCAAGCTATTGTGGCCGGCTCTCTTCAAGCAAAAAGAAAGGAAAAGCTCTCAATTTTCTAGTCTCCAATCTTGCTCAATCTTCAATTCCAACCGTTTAATCTTGTATTTGCTCCATAAAAACCCTTAAGTGAGTGGTTGTGAGGTGATTAGTGAAGTGATTTGGAGGATTAAGGTGCTAAGTTGCTCCTTTTCTGGGGTTGTTAAGGTGAGTAACTAAAGGACCTTTCTTTCTTCTCAATAATGTTTGATTATTGACTTATGTGAGATGAAGTGATGGATTAAGGTGTTGTTTCATGACTTTTGGTGGAATTTGGTGCATTTTTCTATTTAATCATGATTTTTCTGTTTTCATATGATTATTATGGTGTGGCCTTGGATGATGGTTGGAAATGATCTAAAATGAAGCTAGAGGGTGTAAATTGTGGTTAATTGCAGAAAATTTTTACTTTGAAAGGAAATTTCAGAAGTTAGGGTTTCAAGTAACCCCATTCTGCCCGGTACTGTTCCTCCTAGTTGGAGGCCGAATTTGTGATGCCCGAAGGAAAAGAAAAGGGAAAAAAATTTTCCTTATTTATTTTATTTTCCGCATGCATTTCTCTTACTTTATTTTATTATAAAAATTTTCCAGAGTCTTTTATAAGTGAATATAGTTTTCCAATCATTTTTCTAGTATAAATTAGTTCATGAGAAATAAAGAGCGTATATTGGACGTGGGACCCCCAAGTGGCGTTAAGTGCGATAAATTCGACCAATTAGGTTATGTTTTGTATACCGGAATTAATATATTAGGTGTTAAGAGATAATTAGAGGTTACCCAAATGGATGGGTGTTGGAGAGACAAAAGGATAGCTATGCATTAAAGAGGTGACAAGTGTCACTTTGTGATTCAAGTTGGACTTTTGACCATCTTACCTCAACTTTACTAAAACCAAAATTTGACCAAAAATCAAGCCATTTTCTCCTTCTTATGGCTGAAACTTTGAGAGCAAGAGAGAGAGAAAAACCTTCATCTTTCACTCCAATCTTAAGTTCTAACCGATAGAATTGCAAATTACTCCATAAAAGTTGTTTACTAAGGAGATTCCAAGGTGTTTGTGGAGCTAATTTGGGAAGAAGAATTCTAAGCCATCACCTTTCTTGAGATTTCAAGGTAACATGTTTAGCAATCCATTCTTTGTTCTTAATAATGGTTTATTAGTGACTTGTGTTGGCTTAAGAGGTGATTTTATGAAGATTTCTTGGATTAAAGTGAAGTTAGTTAAATTTCTGATTTCTTTTTTGGATTTTTCTGTTTTTCTATGATGGATATGGTGAGCCTTGAATTGATGGTTCTAAATGGTGTTAAATAGCTCTCTTGTGCGTTAATTGCGGTTAATTGCGGAAAATTTCAGTTTTGTGCGGAAATTCCAGGTTTAGGGTTTACATTTTCCCTGTTCTGACCGGATTTATTTGGGCATGTTAGAGGCCGAATCAGGCTTAGATTAAAACATGAAAGTTGTAGAAAATGGTGTTATCTAGTTTCCTAAAAAATATCAGCTCAATCCGAGCACTGTATCATGTGAAATGACCGAAATACCCTTGACTGCCCATGAACCCTATTTCACGCCCAGATTTCTGTTTTTGTGGAAGCTTCCTTTTTTGACCCTGAAAATGCATGATTTGGCTTTGGAGGTATTGATAATAAATGTAGATCTTGGTTTTAGCTTCGAAACAGTATAAAGTGCGTCCAAATCCGAGTTCCGTAGCTTCAGTTATGATCAAACCAAGATTGGTTGTCAGAACTGCCTTTGAATTTGGACTGTTCTGACCGGAACTTTGGACCCATTTTTCACCCTGCTCTGTATTGATTCAGGTTTTAGCCAAAACATAAAAGTTTTAGAATTATGACATAGCTTTCTAACACCTTTGAAATTTCTTGATTTGGATTTGCGAGCTGTGAGTTATGGTCCGGCAAACAGACCCTGTCCGTCACCCTAAAGTGCGAATTTCTGGCACTGTTTTCCGTACTTTTGACCTATTTTTGTTCAGATCTGGATTTAGGTGTCTTCACAAAAGTTGTATCCTTTTCTTTTAGCTTCGAAATGGTACCTCATACACTTTAATCTGATATTCCCAGCCCAACTTATGGTCAAAACAGTTTGGAACAGTAACTATGCCCATTTCCGTTTGCCGGCCGTTTCCATTTCCGTTTGCCGATTCCACAAATGCATGTGCCAATTTTGCCGTTTGCTTAATTTATGCACTTTAGTAGTTGTTTATGTGATAATATGGCTCAACCTTCTGCTACATGCGGTGACGGGCTAGACGGAGCCGGTGGGGCCCACTAGCTGACTACTTGAATTCATTTTCGTATTTTTTCTCGTTATACTTGCTCTTTAGGTGAGTAATCAGGGTTTTTCTGTGTAACTCCATACTAATATGAGTTTACTATAAATGGGCACTTAGGCGAGGGTGTACTTTATCGCACTCGATCTAAAACTCATTAGTTGCTATTGATGCCTGTGAAATATGATTTTGTGATTTGTTATAGAGCATTTATTGCTTGTGAAACATTTGCGGAGCATTTATTGCTTGTGACGCAATTTGAGAGCATTTATTGCTTGAACTAGATCAATTATTTCTTGTGAAACATTTACGGAGCATTTATTGCTTGTGACGCAATTTGACAACATTTTTTACTTGAACCAGAGCATTTATTGCTTGAACCGGAGCATTTATTGCTTGAACTAGAGCATTTATTGCTTGACGAGAGCATTTATTGCTTGGTTGAACCAGAGCATTTATTGCTTGAACCAGAGCATTTGTTGCTTGACGAGAGCATTTATTGCTTGAACCAGAGTATTTATTGCTCGTGACTTGAGCTGAGGCTCATGGTCTCTCTATCTGGGATCCTTTCTGAGAAGCGAGTTGTGTGGCTCAGGATCTCAAGGGTCAACCAGTGATCAAGCTCGACAAATGAGTTGGCTTGGGAGCCACCCGTATCCTTACCATGTGGTGTTACTTTTCTGCTTTTGCTTTGCTCTCACTGTGCAAATGTTGACATGTAAAAATTACAATTTTACCCCTGGTGAGCCACTAAGCTTCTAGCTTACCCCTTTTCTTTTGTTTTCCTTAGCAGGGTCGACGCGGGAAAATTTTGGCACCACCAATAGTATAGTTGGGCTAGTGTGACTGTATGAATTTGAAGTGGATGTAGGTGTACATTCCACGCTTAGAATTAGCTTCCGCTTCACTTATGATATGTAATTCTCGGGAAAATTTGATATAATATTTGAGATTTATATTGTACTTTGTTTGAGGACTGTAGTGAACGACTGAGTCCCGGCAAGAGCTGGGCAAGCGGTCCGCCGAACCCTTTGGTTCGCCTTAGGGGGAGGTGGGGGTGTCACAGAATTAGCTTTGGGTTAAAACATGAAAGTTGTAGAGAATGGTATTTTATAGTTACCTGCAAAATTTCAGGCCAATCAGAGCAACGTAGCCTGTGAAAAGACTGAAATACCCCTGCTGCCCTGTTTCTGTCCGAAACTGAAAATCAGCTTTGGTAATTGGTTAATTTGACTGGGAATACTACGGATTTAGTTGCTGATGTCTTCTTAAGAAATATAGTCTGGTATCTTAGCTTTCGGATGGTTTTGGAATCACTTGAATTGAACTTAGGTAGCCTGAATTATGGTTATTTAACCGGAATGCGGTTTGCTAACCTGTTTTTGCGGTTCTAGTGTGGTACATTGAACTTTTGACCTAGTTGCACTACAAACTGGACTGAGTGGCCTTCTTCAACATTGTACCCCTTTCTTTTAGCTTCGAAACGGTGTATATTGTACATCCATCCGATAATCGTAGTGCCAATGGTGCCAAAACCGCTAAATGATGTCAAAAACTGTTTTTAGGGTTAAATCTTAACTTCCATTTCCGGGCTTCCCTAGTTTACTCTAGTGCTTATACGTTCTAATGGAGTCTTATTTTGGTAGTATGTGGAACTGATTGATGACTTGTAATCGAGTCTTATTGTGCTTATTTGAATGTTTTAGGACGTGACGGTGGTTAAAGACGCTCTTTGAGCGGAAGTGCATGAAATATCATTTGCGTGCTTGGGTGAGTGTACTACTCACTTGCTTGTTACTATGTGGCTATGCTACACTTGAAATCAATGATTTGATGGCTTAATTGCATTGTTAAGCTTGATTGAGATGGAATGTACTTGATCACTCTTACCCTTTTATCGTATATGACTGTTTAATGTATAATTGAGTGATACATGCAAAGACTTGATGTGGTGTCGTTTGGACGAGTATCCAACAGCCATTACTATTGCTACTGAACTCAACCCCATTGGTAGTCGATTGAATCGAGCCGGCAAGGGCTTGGTCGTGAAAATTGAGGAGCCATGGGGACTGTTATAAGGAATCATTGAGTATGAGACTCTTGGTTCCGGTATACTCAAGTATGACCAAATTTCTACCGTTTGGAGTTCGAGCCCGGTAGGGGTACGTTGGGTGGAAGGAATGGAAGTAAAGTGGAGCCTACGGTTGGTTACTCTTAAACATTGACGGAGGGTCAATGAAGTCCGATCAAGATTGCAAGCGAGGAAAGGGGCTCTTGAGAGCCGTCCGTATCCTTTTATTAACACTATTGATGTGTGCTCTTGGCTTACTTTTGATGAATTGGAATGAAAAGCTTTATGTTTATATGAACTTTGCTGCTTAAGTGATAGTATCTCACTGGGCGTAAGCTCACTCTATTCCTTTTGTTTTCCTTACAGGAATTTGAATACTTTTGGATTGACTTTGATAATTGGTTGCCGAGTTGAGCTAGTTGTGCATACATTTTGTATAGCTCCTCGAAGAATGAAACCCTAGATGTATTTTGACCGTTCCTTCTTTTGAATTTTTATAATATTGAAACCGCACATGTGTAAATGGGATTGGAAACTTTTGTATGCTATTTTGGTATGTAAATGCTAAATTTCGTGTGGTATGGGTTTGATTGGTGTTTTGTTGGATTTTGGACAGGTTCGGATTTCAAATGGCGAAAGAAAAAAATTTGGCGGGAAAAAAATAGGGTCGAATCCGGCTAGAAATTGGCCGGATTAGCGGCCGGATTGCCCTAGGATTTTTGGGAAATTCGGCCTTGCTCTCTGGCCAGTATCCAGCCAGGAATCCGGCCGGAAATCCGGCCAGATTCCGGTCGGATTCTGACGTGTCGGTTACTATTCATGTTCGGCTCCGATTTTCATTTTTTTTATTTTGTGATTTTGACTTGTTTATGCGCTCGTGTATGTTCCGGAACGTTTTAGATAGCTTTAAACTGTCCCGTTAGTCCTGGCGAGAGTTGGGCAGGCAGTCCGCTAACCCCTTGGGTTCGCCTTGGGAGGAGGTGGGGGCTGTCACAGGTGGTATCAAAGCCTAGGTTTGAATTGGCCTGGACGTGTTAGAAGTGCTCGACTTGAGGATTATTTTGATTATGCCCTTTAAGATTATTTATGCTTATTTACTTTTTGGTGTAGGATGGACGGAAGTGGCGAGCCTAGTGATAGCCCTACTAGTGAGCTACCCCGTGGGGTGCTTCCGCCGATTAAGTACCAGATCCGGCCAAAATAGGCCGTCGTTCGTTGGAGCCAGGCTAACTGCCTCCGATGTTGCGAGTGTCGTCACACGTACGCCTACCCTAACGCCTTAGTGTTGGCCGTGGCGAAGGAACGTAAGGAGTTGCCCGAAGATAACTCTAGGCTTGAGGCCGAGATGAACCAGTTTAGGACGACCAACGAGAAACAAGCTGAGCGCATTAAGGAGTTGGAGTATGACGTGCTTGAGGGAGAAGATAGGGTAGATGACCTGTGCGCTCAACTTTGGGAGGCACGTGAGCGTTCGACTACGCGAGCTCGGAAGGTTAGGGTTCGAGCCGAGTCGATTCTACATCTCTGTGATGATTTGCTCGATGACGAGAGCGACGAGGCCTCATGTGCGGGGCCTGGGGCTGGGGTTGAATCCACCCCGTCGGGTGGGTCTACTAGCCCGACGGCGGACTAGGTCATGACTCCTAGGGTCTTTTGGATGGTTTGTTTTTTGTATATTGGGCGGATAAGGGAAAAGAGCCTTAGCTAGTCATTTTATACGTTTGGATTAGCTACGTGTATATTATTTTTGATAAGGCCATTCCCTTGTGGATTGTCTATGTTTGTACTTGACTGACTGCTAATGTGTGACTGTTTGATGTTATTTGGTAGTGTATATATGATAGATTGTGAAAAGCTTTTGATTTCTTACTTATCATGCTCTTTAATGGATAGCTACGTTTGCCTAGATTGATTTAGACTGATGGAAGGGACGCGTAGTGGACGGGGACGTGGGCGCGGGAGTAGGCAACCCACGCCGGACAGGGGTGCTGGGGAAACCTCATCTGGACCCAATCCTGAACCGAGGGTTGACCACAACGTGCAAATAGCTGCCGCTATGCAGCAAATGACCAACCTGCTGGCACAAGTGGTGCAGCAACAGGGCCAAAATCCGAACCCTACTCCTGGAAACCCTGGCAACCACGTCGAGAGCGAAGACAGAGCTCTCGAACGATTCCAAAAGTTTGCTCCACCCAAGTTTATTGGGGGGCCCGACCCGGATGTTGCTGAAAGGTGGCTTGAGAAGATGGTCGATATTTTTGCGGCCTTGCACTACACCGAAGAAAGGTAGGTGACTTTTGTTGTCTTTCAACTAGAAGGGGCGGCCCGTTCCTGGTGGAACGTCATCCGGCAAAAATGGGAACGGGAACAAACGCCTCGGACCTGGGTGAATTTTATGAGAGAATTCAACGCGAAATTCTTCCCTCCTCTAGTTAAGGAGAGGAAGGAAGATGAGTTTATCCGACTCTGCCAAGGGGCTCAGTCTGTAGCGGAGTACGAGAGCCAATTCACCCGCTTGTCCAAATTTGCTCCTGAGCTGATCATGACCGAGCAACGACGGATCCGGTGTTTTATCCGGGGCTTGAATGTCGAAATCCAGAAGGACCTCGCAGTGGCTCAAATTAATGTTTTTAGCGAGGTCGTGGAGAAGGCCCAACGGATAGAGAGTGCTAGGTTGCAAGGAACTTCCAGGCAAAGAAGCGCAGCTTTCCTGGAAACAGTTCGGGGCAAGGGGATAAAGGTACCTCTCCAAGTTTGGACGAGGAATGGGAAGTGAACGACAGACGGGTTTCGGCAGAGGAGCTCAGTCCAGGAGTGGCTCAGCTGGGAGAGACCAAGGCGGAAACTTCCAGAAGGGTTCAAGTTCGGCGTTCCGTGGGCCTTGTGGGTACTGCGGAAAGCCGAATCACTCCGAGGAAGGAGTTAAAACCCAGATTGTGACGCCTCGAAAAAAAATGAGTTTGAGAACCCGGAAATTTTCAAATTTTCTAGGGTTTATTTTTTTAACGCCCGCCTTTTCTACATTTTCTTGATTAGAAAAATTCCCCAGATAAAGTTTATGAGCAAAAATAGTTTTAAAATGATTTTTCTAGTATCGGTTAGTTTTTGAGAAATTAAGAGCGTATTTTGAACGTGGGACCCGCAAGTGCGGTAAATGCATTATATTTTTGACAACTTGTTGGAATTTTGTATTAAGTGATATTATTTTACAATGTGTTAAGATATTTGTCTTGGAGAGACAAGAAGATAATCTCAAGCTTAAAGGGTGACAAGTGTCATCTTGTTATAGAAGGTTGGACTTTGACATTTGACCATCTTACTACCTTTACCAAATAAGTACCAAATTGATTCAAAATTACCTTCATTCTTCATCACCTTGGCTGAGCTTCACAAGGAGAAAAGAAAGGAAAGCTTTCATCTTACTTCTTCATTTCTTGCTCCAATCAAACAATTTAACCGATTAAACTTGGATTTCCTCCATAAAACCTCTTAGTTTAGTGGTATTAAGGTTGGTTGTGAAGTGGTTTGGAAGACCAAGGTGCTAAGTTGCTTCCTTTCTTGAGTTGGTAAGGAGAGTAGCTAAGGAACCTCTCTTTTCTTCTCAATCATGTTTAATTAGTGACTTGTGATGGCTAAAGAGATGGTTTGATGGATTATATCTTGAGTTGTGGTGGACTTGATGAAGTTTTATAATTTTTGGGGATTTTTCTGTTTTAATATGAACATGGTTGTGTGGTTATACATGATGATTGGAAATGATGTTTAATGACTCTAGGAGGTGGAAAAAGTGATTAATTGCAACCAATTTCTGTTTTGGACCAAAAATTGAAAAGTGAGGGTTTTGTCATGAACATTTTGTCCGAATTTTTAGGTCCTAGATAGAGGCCGAATTGGCCTTTTCTTAAAACATGAAAGTTGTAGGGAATGACATTTTAGAGCTCCCTACAAAAGTTTAGGTCAATCGGAGTAGCGTAGAGTGAGGAAAGTCAAAATTACTATTGCTGTTCTGGTTTACCCGAAATTGGGATTTGCGACTGTAATTGGTTGTTTTGGCTGGAATTGCTTCCGAATTGAATGTTGAGGCCTTCTGATGAAATTTATCCCTGTTTCTTAGCTTTCAGATGGTTTTGGAATTTCTGGATTTGGACTTGGAGAGCCTGAGTTATGATGTTTCCGCTAGAATGCGTTCTGTGAATCTGTTTTTCCGGTTCTGGTGTAGTTTCTTGCATTTTTGACCTGGTTACACTCGAAACTGGGTTGAGTGGCCTTCTGTAATATTGTAGCCCTGTCTCTTAGCTTCGAAACGGTGGGTCTTGAACCTTCATCCGATAATCTTAGCGCCTTTGGTACCATTACCGCAAAATGACGTCAAAACTATTTTTCTGGTTTTGAGCTTAACTTTCATTTCCGAACTTTTCCCTAGTTTGACTTGTACTAGTACTACTTGGAGTTTGCTGAATGACTATTGGATGAATTTGTTGTTGTGTGTGTACCTTTGGGACTGGCTGAGGAAATAATGAAGCCATGACGGCTGGAAAAGTAAGCAAATTTAGGGGAAGTGCTGTCCGAAGTTTTAAAGGATTTGTTTGCATTGAGTCTGTGATCTAAGACTTGGGTTTGAGCAAGACAATGATACATGATGGATGATTTCTGAGCCATTGAGGTGAGTGACCTCAAACTATTTCTAAAGTTATTTATGAACCGTTTTTTTTTTTGCTTTATTTACCTTTAAACTATTTCCAATGTTACTTTTGAATTGTTTTCTTGCATATCATGCGTGCTTGCATATGAGTGTTCCTTGTTTGCTATATCACTTGATTTATTGGCTTGTTATTATTGATTGATAATATGTTAAGTGCTTTCAATGATTGTTAAAACGAGTTTTCTAGGCGAGTGTGTACTTTATCGCACTCGACCTAAATAAATATAAAATTTTCAATGATTAATGATTAAATGCTAGTTGCGCATGAATGTAAGCCGTTTGGTTGAATTGGGCCCTGCCCTTCGTTACCGATCGACTCGAGCCAGAAGCGGACTCGGTCGGGCGATATGGTGACCCTGGGTGAATTTGGTATACTCGAGTATTACCTTGTAGTCCGGCTACGTCCGGATGGGTGGAGTCCGGCTACGTCCGGATGGGTGGAGACCGGCCAACGTCTGGAAAAAAAAAGATGAACGAATAAAAGATGAACGAGGGATTATTTATAAAAAAATGAACGTATCCTTTTCATGAATGTTACTCTCGCTTTCCATTGTACATGTTACTTGAATTATTGATACTCCATATTTAATGTTTTGTAAATGCTGTAATCGTTTCTGGACTTATCATTTGATCTATGACATCATTGATTTATGACATCATTGAAAAGAAATATTGTTAAACCGATTTGATTACTGATTTTCTGGTTACTCGCTGAGTTTCTAGCTCACCCCAAAAATATTTTATTCCCCTCCACAGGGCTCAAGGCGAAGGCAGGACTTGTTGTGCTTATTCACGTGAATGGATGGCCTATATCTTGTACAGTTTTGGATTTGGAATCATTTGATGTATAGTTGGGAATTAGTTTCCGCTGCATTTGTGACATGTAATTATTGGAGACTTGGATGTATATTTGTGGACCATGTGATGTATATTTGAGGTTTATTCTTGTAATTCATTTGAGGACTTTAGTGAATGACTGAGTCCCGGCGAGAGCTGGGCAGGCGGCCCGCCGAACCCTCTGGTTCGCCTTAGGGGAAGGTGGGGTCGTCACACAGATCGTACGGGATAAAAACCGAAAAAGTCATAGGCAGAAGCAAAACGAAAAACGCACAGAATCTGATGGTCAAAACAGGCTTGAGCATTTCATCTATAACTCAGGCTACGTTATTCGGATTGACCTAAAATTTTGTAGGCATATGCAGGACTTACAAGGCTACAACTTTCATGTTTTGAGGAACTTCTGAATCCGTACGCAACATCAAGAAAACAAAGCCGAAGTTTGGATCCTGAACTGTCCAGTTTCCCAGATTTGCCGTTTTTTCACGCCACTACCATACGGTCCGTTCTTATGATTCTTAGGCGAGTTTTTCTAACCAATTTGATACCCAAAAACCATACTTATATCAGTCTAGGAGTGGTCTAAAATTCCTTCACAAATTAACCCAAAATCACCAAATACTAACCATAATCCTTAAGCTAATTTTATTTGCACCATAGAACTTGTTCTAACATCTAACTACACAAACCCTAACTCAATAGCCATAAGCTCAACTAATCTAACTTAATGGAATCTAGGATTTCTTAACCCAAACCAGATTTTTACTAGAAATCAACCAATCAAGTGAGGCAAATTATCAAACACAACCACTACACATCAATTTCTCAATCAAAGCAACTAAGGAAAGCATTAAAGCAAGAAGCCCTAATTCCTCTCTTTCTTGACCGAAATTTCCAGCAACATAAATCACAAAAATTAACCATGATACTTCATAAAAACAAGTGATAGACATAAGAGGTACCATAATCAAGCACAACTAAGATCCTTTACCAAAAATAGCCACTAGTTCATCAATCAATAATCAACTTAAGTCTTCAAATAGACTTTCTTACCTCAAGATTAAGGATGTAAGATGACTAATGATCTTAGGCCAACTCCAAAGTGGATTCTTTATGCTTCAAAATGAGGATTTATGGAAGGAAATTGATTGAACTTCACAAACTTCTCTTGGTTTCTCACTTCAAGGTGGCCGGCCCTCTCTCTCTAATTTTCTCTCTAATTTTTGTTTTGTTTGTCTCACAAATGACTTAATTATGGCCCTTGAGACTAATATGTGGTGCAAGACCACTTAGGAGAGATATTTTTAAGGCTAACCAATCACATAAAAGTTCCTCAATTGCACTTTTAACCCTTGCACTCCAACTTTCTCTTTCTTATACATTTTCCCTCAAACATTTGATAATCTTTCAATTTACTCCATAGGTTATAACTTAATCTAGTTTAAAACACATAATCCCACTTAAGTACTTCACTAATCACTTTCCCATCTTAATCACTTCTACTTAAACATACTTTCTCCATAAATAAAACAATTAAACCACAACTTTATAATATTGGCAAAATTAGGGTTTTTAAACCCAACTTAAGCTTTCTAATAATTTATACCACTAGAGGTTGGCTAATCCTTTTTAAACTTGTTAAACCTCGGTATACGATAACAAATCCATTTTTTTTCTTGCGCCAAAACACACACTAGAATACCGCATATAACAAATCTTAAGCAAAGTTAGGGTTTTCAATCTTAGCCAAGATTTGGGTTTCTCCTTAGCCCTAAGACCTTAGTTTAACCGTACAAAATAATGAATAACCCTAATATCAACTTACGAACAGACTGGGGCCTCACATATTGGTTTCTGAATTTTAACTTCCGAAGTGATAAGTTTGCTTCTTGAGTTTATCTCGTGGGTCTATCTATCATATTGTTAGCTTCTCCTCGGATGCTCAATAGAATTGTTTGTTAGACTAGACGCACTTTACAGGGTTCAAGTTCTTATCAGATCGTTACAATTTGAATTTTCTAGGAAAATGGAGGGGAAAAAAACAAAGGAAACAAAGTTGTTCGGTTTAAAAGGAGTTTGCAGTCATAACCTTCAGTTGAGGCATGCCTCAATTCACTCAGATATGTTTGAGAAGAGCATTATTTAGGTGGCTCTGCAAGTGTATCCTGGTACTTTAGGTGCAAAGCCAGAGCCATCTTTGCTGTTAGAACCTTTTCCCAGTCCACACAGTTGAAAAGGCCTTTCGATTCTGTATTGCTTCCTTGAAGCCTCATCCTCTAGTTGAAAGGAGAACTAATCACAGATATAAACAACTAATTTGCACCTCAAAAAGATAAGATTAAAACTCTTCTATATTTGTTTGTTCTATTTGCTTTAGAATAATTAGGAAAAGTCATTCGGCACTTTTGGTTCTTTCTCATTTTCCAAAATATTTGTCAAGAAATTTGCAAGCTGATGTTATTTTCTTCTTGAATAATTAGTGAAGGACGTATACCACCTATTCAAAATATTATACAATTGTTAAAATTTTACTTAAGTTCATTAATGTTTCATTACAGGTTTGAATTGAAGATAGCTATCTATGAAAAGTGTTCGTTCTTGAAGACGGTGCACATTGATTTCGCTAGAGGTAGAAGCTTCTTTTTTTTTAAATTGACTTTTTATTTATTTAATGCAGCAAATAAAAGAGCCAGAACTAGAAAGTTTCCCCACCACGCCTTACTGGCACACTTGCCCCCTCTTATCCTCCTAATCGATGACAAGCTAGAGGTACAAGCTAACTTATATTCTTGTGTTTTTTTTATTAGAAATTAGATTAATTTACACATATGATGTTAAATTTGTTCATTTGTTTGAACCTATAATGTACGTTCCTTTTCATCTTTTGGTCATTCGGATTCTTAATTTCTTTGCTAAACTGGAGTGTCATTGTAGTGGATATATCGTATGACATGCAAATTTTGTTCTTAACGCTGATTCGTGTAAAAAACTGTTTACTTGGTGATACGTGATAAATGGCTAGTGGTGGAATACTTTTGGGGTTCGGTCTGTTTGCTCGTGGCTTGTGCTTTTACCCCAAACAGTGATCTTCTTGTTGACTTCCAAATAGCTTCTTGATATTCTTAATGCTTTTTGCTTATATATATATATATGTATGAATGTGCATATTTTAAGGTTAAATTTGTCATGGTTACAGAATATGGATAAAACTTGGATGCAAAAGAATAGACGAAGCAAAGAATATTGGGATGGTTTGCAAAAATTCTTAGATTATGCATTCCAGAATTCAAGTATAAATGGGATGATATTATGTCCATGTAAAGAATGTAAGTGTGGTGTATGTATTACCAGGGAGAATGCAGAACTTCATTTGAAAGTTTATGGTTTTGTTAAAGGATACACCCATTGGGCAGCTCATGGAGAATTTGTTTACTCTGGTGCCCCGAAACCTACTTCTCATGATATCTCACATGGGGGACGGGATGAACTTGATGACATGCATGGTTTGGTTCATGATGCATTGGGAATTCCTGAACAAGGTCATACAAAGATAGATGGAACTGAATACAAAAACCAATTGCCCAATGAAGAAGCTGAAAAATTTTACAATCTGATTGATAATTCTAACAAAGAGCTTTACTCTGGATGTAAAAGATTCTCAATGTGACGCCCCGAAAGAATAAGTGCGAGAACCCGAAAATTTTCTAAGTTTCTAGGGTTTATTTTATTGATCGCCCGCCCTTTTGACAATTTCTTTATTAGAAAATTTTCCCAGATAATTTTATTGAGTAAATATAGTTTTTAGATGATTTTTCTAGTATCGATTAGTTTTTGAGAAATTAAGAGCATATACCGGACGTGGGACCCGCTAGTGCAAAAAGTTCGGAAAAATTCGGCCAATTAGGTTAAGTTTGGGATACTGTGATTATTTTACAAGGTGCTAAGAGATAATTAGATGTTACTTAGATGGATTATTATTGGAGAGACAAAAAGATAAGATTAAAACCCTAAAGGACCATTTGTCACAAAACTATTGGACCAAGACTTTTTTATCTTTATCTTAGAAAAATTGGACAAACTTTCTTCATTTCTTTCATGCTCTTGGCCGAACCTCTTAGAGAAAAGGAGAGAAAAATTCCTTCATCTTGTTACTTCAATTCTTGTCCAAATCTTGAGTTTCAACCGATTAAATTGCAACCCACTCCATAAAACTTGCTAGCTAAGGAAGATTGAAGCTCTTGGTGGAGTTGTTTTGGAAGAAAAATCCCTAAGTCATCACCTTTCTTGATATTTGAAGGTATCATATCTAGCCATCCTTCCTTTGTTCTTGATTATGTTAAATTAATGACTTGTGATAGCTAAAGAGATGTTTTAGTGGAAAATTTCTGGCTTGAATGCAAAAATTTCCAGTTAGGGTTTCATTTCCCCAATTCTGCTCGGCACTGTAGCACCTAGTTAGAGGCTGAATTGGCCTTAGCACAAAACATGAAAGTTGTAGAGAATGATGTTTTCTAGTTTCCTGAAATTTTCAGCCCAATCCGAGCTGGGTAGCCTGAGATAAGACGGAAATACCCAGATTGGTCTAGGTAGGAGTTCAGTGAACAGGGTTGTCTTTTCACCCAATCTAATCGTGACTTTTCACCATGATCCTTATAGAATTAGATTTTGACCAAAACATGAAAGTTGTAGCAAAGGGTACAAACTAGTTGCCTACAAAATTTCAGCTTGATCCGACCACTGTAGCATATGAAATGACTGAAATACCATTGACTGTCCATGAAACCTGTTTCGCGCCCAGAATTCTGTTTTCGTGTAGTTTTCCATTTTTTATCCTGAAAATACATGATTTGGCCTGTGAGGTCTTCATAAGAAATGTAGGGTTGTGTTTTAGCTTCGAAACACCATAAGATACACTTCAATCGGACTTCGTTAGCCTGAGTTATTGCTGTTTAACAATTGTGCGGTTAGCCAACCTGTTTGTGAGATTCTGGTTTCATATATGTCAATTTTGACCTAGCTACACTATGATCTGGACTGAGTGACCTTCTGAAATATTGTAGCCCTATCTCTTAGCTTCGAAACGGTGTATCTTACACCTCCATCCGATAATCGTAGTGCCAATGGTGCGGAAACCGCAAACTGATGTCAAACAACTGTTTTTTATGGTTTAGAGCTTAACCTTCATTTCCGGACTCTTCCCTAGCTTGAATTGTACTCGTACTACTTGGAGCTTATTGAACGGTTATTGAATGAACTTATTTGTGTGACTTTGGGACTGGCTGAGGAAATAATGAAGCCTTGACGGCTGGAAAAGTAAGCAAATTTAGTGGAAGTGCTGTCCGAACTTTGAAAGGACTTGATTGCATTGAGTTTGTGATCTAAGACTTGGATTTGAGCAAGACGATGATATATGATGGTTGGTTCCTGAGCTGTGGAGGTGAGTGACCCTAAACTGTTTCCAAAGTTACTTTTGAACTGTTTTCTTGCATTATTTACTCGATTGCATATCATGCGTGCTTGCATGTGAGTGTTCCTTGTTTGCTATATTTTCTTGACTTCATGACTTGTATTATTGTTTGATAACGTGTTAAGTGCTTTCAATGATTTCCAAAACAAGTTTTCTAGGCGAGTGTGTACTTGATCGCACTCGACCTCGATAAATGTGAAATTTTCAAAGATGGAACGATTGAAATGTTACTTGTGCATGAATGTAAGCCTTTTGGTGGCCACTGCCCCTTGTTACCGATCGACTCGAGCCAGAAGCGGACTCGGTCGGGCGATATGGTGACCTGGGTGAACGTTTGGTATACTCGAGTATTACCTTGTAGGTTGGTGGAGGTTGGTGGAGCCTGGTCAATGTCCAGGAAAGGTTGAATGAACGAACAAACGAACGAGGGTTTTATTGATAAATGAAAAATGCATTTTCAAATGAATGAAGGAAAGGGGAATGACAGGAGAACGAACGAAGGAACAAATGAACGAACGAACGTATCCTTTTCATGTATGGTTTCTTGTAAATGTTGTAATTGTTTCTTGACTTATCGTTTGATTTATGACATCATTGAAATGAACTATTGTGAAACCGATTTGATTACTGATTTTACTGGTTACTCGCTGAGCTTTTAGCTCACCCCAAAACTATTTTTTCCCCTCCACAGGGCTCAAGGCGAAGGAAGGACTTGAAGTACTTATTCATGTGACTGGATGGCTGATATCTTGTATAGTTTGGATTTGGAATCATTTGATGTATAGTTGGGAATCGTTTCCGCTTCGCTCACGACATGTAATTATTGGAGAATTGGATGTATATTTGAGATTTATATCTTGCAATTTATTTGAAGACTGTAGTGAGCGACTGAGTCCCGGCGAGAGCTGGGCAGGCGGCCCGCCGAACCCTTTGGTTCGCCTTAGGGGGAGGTGGGGCCGTCACACTCAAAACTTTCTTTTACGATTCGGTTGCTTCACCTCAAATGCCTTGGTAAACTTAGCAACAAAATTTTTGATATGTTACTTGATTTGTTGAAAGAAGCCTTTCCAGTTGCGATGGATGGTTTGCCTAAGTCTTATTATGAAGCTGAAAAGTTATTGAAAGAATTAGGACTTGGGTATGATAAATATGATGCATGTCCAAATGACTGCACTTTGTATTGGGGAGTAGATGCAAGCAGAAAGCATTGTGAAACATGTAAAGAATCCAGATGGATTAAATCTGAAAATGATCCGACTGGTGAGGGAAGAAAAATACCGCATAAGGTTTTATGGCAAACATAGGTTACAACGCCTGTTTATGTCCTCTAAAATTGTAGCCCATATGAGATGGCATGCAGAGGGTCGTACTAAGGATGGTAACATGAGGCATCCTGTTGATTCTCCATCTTGGCAGACCTTTGACTTTCAGCATCCAGAATTTTCTCAAGATTCTCGTAATGTGAGGTTGGGCCTAGCATCAGATGGATTTAATCCATTCAAAAATATGAGTTCAACTCATAGCACTTGGCCGGTAATATTGATGCCATATAATTTGCCGCCATGGATGTGTATGAAACAACCAAACTTTATGTTGTCATTGTTGATACCCGGTCCATTTGCTCCAGGAAATAATATTGATATATATTTAAAACCTCTCATAGCGGAATTAAAGGAATTGTGGGATGTTGGAGTGAATACATACGATGCATCAAGAAAAGAAAACTTTCAACTTCGTGCAGCACTTTTATGGACCATTAGTGACTTTCTAGGTTATGCAATCCTCTCTGGAAGGAGCACTAAAGGAAAACTTGCATGTCCTGTACGTCATAAATACACATGTTCACAGCATCTACAAAATTGGGGAAAATATTGCAATATTGGCCATCGGAGGTACTTGGAAATGAATCATCCATTTCGCAAAGATGCTAAATCTTTCAATGGGTCTGTAGAGTATGGAAAACCACCGGGAAGGTTAATAGGGCCTGAAATTTTAGGTGAGTTAGCTGGTTATAGTATTAGACTTGGGAAAAAAGTTAGCGACAATCCAGAATTGCCATTTAATTGGAAAAAAATTAAGTATTTTCTTTGATTTGCCCTATTGGAAAGACAATATGATACGTCATAATCTTGACGTTATGCACATTGAGAAGAACATTTGTGAGAGCATTGTGGCTACATTACTGAATCTGGGAAAAACCAAAGATAATAAAAAATCATGTCTTGACCTTCATGATATGGGTATAAGATCAGAATTGCATCCGATTGAGAAGGAAAATAGTAGGAGTGTTCTGCCTCCAGCTTGCTTTACATTGAAAAAGAAGGAAAAGGAGATATTTTGCAAAGTTTTGAAAGGGATAAAAGTTCCAGATGGATATGCAGCTAATATTTCTATATGTGTTAAAGTAAAGCCACCAAAAATTTTTGGATTAAAAAGTCATGATTATCATAATTTGATGCAACAACTTCTCCCAATAGCTTTACGAAGAACTTTATCAAAAGCAATTCGCTCTCCTTTGATCAAATTGAGCAGGTATTTTTGCAAGTTATGCTCCAAAGTTTTGGATCCGGCAGATTTAGTTCATTTGGAAAAAGAGATTGGCATCATACTTTGTCAATTGGAAAGGATTTTTCCACCACCCTTTTTTAATGTGATGGTACATCTAGCCGTTCATTTGGTTAGCGAAGTAAAAATAGCAGGGCCTGTTCATTATCGGTGGATCCATTTTTGATAAGAAAAATAAATGGTTTGAGAAAGATGTATTTTTTGATTCAATTTGTGATTGGAAAATGAATTGTTATTTAAAAGAAAAATGGGTCTAAATGGGGGTTTGAGAATGCGACGATTTGACCCAAAATTATAGTTTAAAAAGGGTTTTTGAAATAAATAATAAAAATAAATAAAATAAAAAAATCGGAGTCGCCACTTGGTAATGAGTTAAGGTGTACCAAGTCACCTAAAAATGAATTTTTAAAGAAAAATAGGAAAAAATATTAAGAAACCCCTTTTAAACGACTCCTAGTCCACGTAAACCAACGAAAAAGGTTCGGGAGTCACATTTGACGAAGGGGAAGGCAAGGATAAAAATCCAAGGCACCCCTTCGACCTAGCCAAGGCTAGTTGCGTGATTTAATCAAAGATTTTCTTGTTTTAACCAAAGAATTTATTACATTTGGATGTACTATATGAATGCAAACCCTAGACCTAAGGGTATTGGGAGAAATTTCTCTTCAAGGGTTGAATGGTGCCAATCACATTAATTGTGAAGCCCAATAATGACCCTTTGGAGAGGTCACGAATAATGCGAGTGGGATGCAAATGAATGAAATGCATGTATGCAATGTGAGGACATGAGTTTGAAAAAGTAATAAAAACAATAAATATGTAAATGAAAATGTGCACGTGAGTGGGCAAGGTACGGTATGTGAAATGATAATATGAAGTGCATGTGTGCAAGGGATGATAAAAGTGTTCGTGTGCAAGTGAAAAAACATAAAGGTGCACGTGTGCAAAATGGGAGGAAAAATGAAAGTGTGATGAGGGTATAAAATGGTAGAGTGGATTTGAAAATGCATGAGCCTAGGGAATTCATGCATATTGGGTACGGGGAGACCTAAATCGTGACTCAATTTGCCCTTTTATAGAGGGAATACAAGCGTGCTAAGGCTTAGAAAAAGCCACACTCGTCTATATTCCATATTTAAGGGGACCCTCAAGCAGATGAACCCTATAACTAGCATGAGATGCAAAAATCCTAAAGTGAGAGGGAAGGGATTAGAGGGGCATGCAAAATGATAAAACTAAAAAGAATGCATGACATGTAATGAACATGCAGACATGTACTAATGAGGGGAAATCCCTAAGGGTCTAGCATTGGACCAGCCCATTCTATGAATTCCGACTAGCGCTGGACTAGTGGAAACGTACATTCATCCATTCCATTCATCTACACTACGGAAAGCTAGTAAACATGTCAAACACTCATAAACACGTAGCACGTAGCACTTAACATGCTTGACTAGATGCAAAACCTAATAAAACAAGTAACACGTAACACATAGGCATGCAACCAAGCTAATGAAATTATTACATTCACTAACTAAAACAAAAGGGAAAGGGGAAAATGGACCAAATCGCTCGCCAAAGCCCTATTTATTACAAGCCAAGAGGTGTACACATACCCCATAAATGAAAGGAATGAAAGGAATTAAAGAAATGTAAAGAAAGCAAGGTAGACATGCAATTCACTCAGCACATTGGATCATATAGGAGAGATAAACAAAGATAAAAGAAATTATACCTTCCCCTAATGGTAAGCAAATGAAGGAAAATGGCTTCAAAACAATAAAGGGGTCAAGGCATCAATTTAAAAGTAAAGTATAAGCAAAAACACCAAAACCCACCTAATTGCGACTTGAATGAGCTCAAAAAATGCTTAAAGACCAAGAAAACGGAATAACCCGTTCAATTTCCAAATATAGCATCTACTAAAGACCCAACACAAGCATTACTCAAACATTCAAGTCCAAATAAATCGTTTAAGCACTTCAAAGATTCCAAAAAATAAAGAAAAAGAGCCAAACAATGATTGAAGTTGCAATGATTTTAGGACTTAATTACAAGATACTAAAACATGCTTGGGCTATTGTGGCACAAAGAGAAACTTAGAGGGATCAAATTAATTGAATTCTTCAATTTGCTTGGGCCATGGTAAGATAAGGAGAGACTTAGGGGGCCAAAGTGTAAAGAAAAAGCCAAGGAATGGTTCAATTTGCACTTTTAGAAACCAATTACAACCATCAACAACCACTCAAGTCTAATTAACACATTTTGAGAAATTCACAAGCTCAAAAGCAAGGAAGGGGGCCAAGTCATGACTCAAATTGCAATTATTTTAGAACTCAATTGTAAGCTACTAGAACATAGTTGGGCCTTAGTAATATGCGGAGGAACATGGGGGACTGATTTGCAATTTTTTTTTTGAAACTTTTTACATGCCAAATTCATGCAACAAAGAAAACAACGTAAACAAGTTTCTGCAATAAACTTTCGGCAGCTTCCTCTTGTAAACTTCATGCCAGATTTTAAACAAACTAACTAACTAACACCAACTCTCAAACACCCTTGACAACTGAACATTTTTGTTAACTCAATCCCTTCATAAACAACCAACCCTTAAAATGAAATGAAAGATCAAATGATGAACCATATTGCGGCAGAAAATAGAACTTGCTGGAAATTTTATTTCCCAAAAACGCAGGTTCCCATCCAAATGCCTAATTTTGATCTAAACTTTGTTCCCCAGATACCAAAATGGAAAACTAAGCAACCAAATATAAGAACTTCCGCATCTAAAAAGGCCAAAAACTTAACAGGATATCACGCCACATTCTGAAAGAACAACATGTTTCAAAATCTGCTACAACTAAAGGAGAAGTCTGCTGCAGCTTCATTTACAAATGGGCTCTAGACAGCCTTAAGTATAACCATTTCATTTGTCCAAACTCTGGATTAAGCAATCAAAACAAATAAAACTCACATCCAACAAGCAAAACATAGAAGGAAATTATATAAAACACTTATGGAGCTTTTAGGCAAGATGGAAAAAGATTGCTGTAATTTTATTGATTCACTTTGAGTTGAGCGCATATGATATAGCAAGGGTGAAATATCTTGAAGACTTTGCTGGACAACCTCAATAATAGCCTTTGGTATATAAAAATCCTCCAAACACACACTAAACCCCTCGGAATACAGATTTTCCATCAACAAGGGTGTCAAACAATTGAAGAATCTTAACACCTCCTTAGGACCTTTTTGTAAAGAAATGAGAACATGTTTGGGCTTTTGTGGAACATGGAGAAGCTTGAAGGATTAAATTGATTAATTTTTCCAATTTCTGGGTCATAGTACAACCAAAAGAAACTTGGGGGGTTAAAGTGTAATTTTCTGAAAAAATATTTTCATGCAAACTTTCATGCAATCACGAAAGAAAGAAGAAAAAGAAACCGCTGCAACACTTTGCTCTTTGAGCTTGCATCGGCCAAAACAGAAAATCTGCCCATAACTTCCTTTCAAAACAAACAACAAACAAAAAAACAAACAAAAAAAAAACAGGTTTCAAACACAAACTTGGGACTTCAGCACACCTTCTTTAACCAAACCTTTCACCTAAACACTTCTCAAAAAATTTCAAATAACAAACAGACTAAGTAATTTAAACACTAAGGATTTCAGCATGCCGAATGTAAAGCCTGCTGCATTTTGGTTTCCTAACTCAAATTTCCAATTTTAACACACGACTTTGATTAGATACCTTCAGCTCCAATGTCACAGCTTTAAGCTAAGCAACATGCAACATGATTTCAACATGCAAACAAAGCAAAACATAGAAAAGAAACTCATGCAAATGACTCAAAGAAGTTCATGCATTCTGCAAATTTTCCTTGTTCCTCGTGTGACAACTTATCAGATTTCATGTTCCACCGCAAGTTTAGCTATTCCAATCAAATCCAACTTGAATCAAAGAACAGAATTCCCTACGCATCCTCCTAACGTACACTGACCAGGATTTAACATTAAGAGAATGACCTGAACTATCCATATCAGCCACCAAAACAAAAATGAGTGAAACAGAGGAAGACACCAGCAAAGAGAAAGAAAACCCCTGAAACTTTGATAAAAACCATTTCAACTCTTGCCCACTAACCAATAAACGCAACCCAGAGACAACGAACCCACCCCAGAAATTAAACCACTCAAACTTTAGAACAACCAAACGATACATCTAGCAATGTTGCTGCAACAACAGATACTCTGTTGCAGCTCACTATTGTACCGCAAATTGCTGCTTCGAAATGCAGTCAGCAAAGGCATGAAGACATGATCAAACAAGACCAAAAGGAAAATCGAACCAGTCCAGAAATTTCAACAAAAGACCATCAAAAACTGAGCACTTCGAACTAGCAAACGGAACCCAAACATCTAAACATTTGAACTGATTTGAATTGGTAACATAGGATAGTCTTAAACAGAATTTTCCTTCGGTTAAAACCTTGTATTTGGCACTTAAATCTCACATGCACAACTACTGAACTGATTAGCTAGCATTTCCAGTCCAAATTCAGTTCGGTTATTACCAAGAATTCGTCAATCAACCAGCAATTTGTTCAGCTTCCCTCGGATGAACTTGCATGCAAGCCGATTTTGTTTCATCTCTTCTTTTCTAGCTTAATCTGAGCTAACTAACTTCATGCAAGACCTAACCATCCAGTTCTTAGTTAGTTAATAACATTTAAAAGCTCAGATTACTCCAAGAAACAAGATTAACGCTGCATTATCCAAATCAGTTCTCGGTCAACTCATTTCTTTTGCAAAACAGATTTTCTCAGGTGGTAATTTCATCATTCAGTCGCACCATCCAACATGCAGACTCTTAATCTCTATCATCTACCATTAATTAGCTTAAATTTGGCTCAGAAATTACCTCTGTAACAACTCAGCTCACGCACAAAAAAAAATCTGAAAATTTTTTCTTCCTTCCTCTCGGCTTCACGCACCAGTTCGGTTCGCGAGTTGGTGTTGCAGCTGCGGTTGTTGAAGTGGGTGGATGATCGCAGTTGGTTGAGGGTGAAGGGTGCAGAAATGGGAGGAACTCACGCAGTGTCTTCCTTTCCGTTGCTCTAGCTCACGGTCTGGACAGAAAGGAGAAGAAGAAAGATTGCAGCTCGCTATTTTCTTTCCTCTCGCGGTGCTTACCAGGTAAGTCTCTCTCTCTCTTTTGGTTGTGGCTGGAAGGAACCAGAAATACTCCCCCACTCTCACTCTTCCTCACAGTTTCAAGCAGACAGCAGAAAAGAAGCCTCGCTCTCTGTTTTCTTCCTTTTTATTCCTCTCGGTCGGTATTACCTACGTAACTAATCACTCCAGCTCCTTATCAGTCGGTGGTGTCAATACCGAAGCTCTCCACTCAACTTCTACTTCTAAGGTTCACACAACATTCACGGCTTTAGTTAGTTTTTTTTCTTTTTCTTTTTTTTTCTTTTTCTTAACTTAATAATTTAACAAAAATAATAGTAAAACTAAATAATAATAAAAACAACAATTTTAATTACAAACACATCAAAATCAATCAAACTAAAAATAACAAAATTACCATTTTCGATCTTTTCTTTCATTTTCATCATTTTTCATCATTTTTTCCTTCTTTTCTTTTTTTTTCAAAATAAATTAACAAAAATAAACCAAAATGCCAAAAGATTAAATTTGAATGTATTTTTGTGAACAATTTTCTTTTTTTCTCTTTTTCCATGATTTTTCTACGTTAAAACTTAAGAATTAAAATAGAAACTAGAAACTAAAAAAAAAAAAAAAAAAAAAAAATAAAAGCAACCACGACAAATGAGAATAAAAAGTAAAAGAAATTACACCAAAAATTTGGTGTCTACAGTTTGCCCCTCTTTGTCTGAGTTTTGGAAAAACTTGAGACAAAGAAGTAGACACCAAATACCTACCTGCTTTATTCGGTGGCAAACGTCACGAACGGTGGACGTTTTAGAAATAAGGACTGACCCCTTTTGGCAAACTTTTTTTTTTTTTTTTTTTAAAAAAAAATGGAATTAACTTAGACAGGAGATTTAAAGTGGGATTGACCCGAACGGATTTTAAAGACGGGATTGGCCCAAACAGGAACTTAAAGCGGGACTGACCCGAACAGGAATTTAAAACGGGACTGACCCGGACAAGAATGTAAATGGGATAGACCTGAACAAGAATTTAAAACGGGACTGGCCCGAACAGGAATTTTAAAACGGGACTGGCCCGAACAGAAATTTAAAACGGGACTGACCCGAACATGGATTGAAAACGGGACTGACCCGAACAAGAATTTAAAACGGGACTGACCCGAACAAGGATTTAAAACGGGACTGGCCCGAACAAGAATTTAAAACGGGACTGACCCGAACAGGAATTTAAAACGGGACTGGCCCGAACAGGAATTTAAAACGGGACTGGCCCGAACAGGAATTTAAAACGGGACTGGCCCGAACAGGAATTTAAAACGGGACTGGCCCGAACAGGAATTTAAAACGGGACTGGCCCGAACAGGAATTTAACACGGGACTGGCCCGAACAAGAATTTAAAACGGGACTGGCCCGAACAAGAATTTAAAACGGGACTGGCCCGAACAAGAATTTAAAACGGGACTGCACTGGGGAAATTTAAACAATGAATTGAGTTTTTTTTTTTTTTTTTTTTTTTTTTTTTTTTTTTGAGAATAGTTCAACTTTTGTACCAAGAGGGAAATTTGGATTTCTGTGACTGAAACGATAGCTGATGCTGTTTCTTATGATCGAGTCTTGCAAATAACATCTATCCTTGTTTACTGGGAAGCTTTGTCTGACATCAGTTTAGGTGCCAAAAAGAGAGTGACTGCTTTTGTTTGTGAATGCAACATTCCTGCAAGAAAAGAAGAAATAATGGACTTGCCACCATTGTTTGATCCGGTTTGCCTTGAGAATCGTGTAAACATGAGTCTTGTGATGCTTTTATTTCGGCTTGGCGGCGTCTGCCTTAGTCGAACTTGAAACCTTTCAATTTCTGAGACTGATAAAATACGGATTTGCCACGTCACCCAATCCAGGTGGTAGCTTTGTTGTATGTTACTCCCTGTAGCTGATGATTGAATCCCTTATCTTTGCCCAAACCTTAGGGTTTATCATTTATTTGAATTTAATGGTAAAAGAATGATGCATGAAAATTAGTCATATAAAAATCAATGTATATGCAAGATGATTTCCTATGTCAGGCAAAGATAAACATGCAGAAGAATACAGACAACCATAGATAGTAGAAGGCAAATGAATTAAAGAAACCAGGAGATTTACATTTTGTAAAATGGTGTTTATACAGAAAATACAAGTTTAGCCAATGAATATCATATTCAAGACTTCGGATATTTTCGCTTCGGAATCCGATACTAGCAGAAGTTTCACAAATATGAGGAAAACCCTCAATGAACCGGGTCACCAGCTGTTCCTTCTCGAGCTTGACTGTTGTGAAAACCTACCTTGGCGCCCTTTCGGGTTTTCACCAAGGTTGCCCCCACCCTTTTATTTTTGCTTTTGTTGTTTTTCTTTTCTCTTTTCCTTTCCTTTTTTTTCTCTTTTTCTTTTTTTCTTTTTTTCTTTTTTTCTTCTTTTTCGCTTTTCTTTTTCTTTCGAGGTGCCCTTTCGGGTTTTCACCTAAAGAAGACTGAAATATCTCGACCATGATCGACTCAGAAACATGAATTAAAGATTTCTGGCATCAGTAAAATGTACTTCCCTTGTAAAATTAGGCGAAGACATTACGGACATCACCTGCCAGTTGATTAACAAATTTTCTAATAGAAATGCAGCAAGTGATGAAAGCCAGGACTTTAGGCTTTTGTAATGAGGTCAGGTGAGGTGTTTTTCAAAAAAAGTTAAAGCTTGAAAGCAGATTTGATACGAGGGGTGAAATAACTTAAAATTGCACTCTTCTGAAAATAACTCCAAAACTGAGGAAAATTTTGCCCCAGTTTGATCAGACTTTCCCTCTTTGCATTTTTTATTGTATTTTCCTCACTTTTTGCATTTTTCTTTGAAAACTAAATTTGCCCCAGTGTAGGGTTTTTTCTTTTTCTCTTTTTTTTTTTTTTTTTTCGAAACAAATTTGCCCCAGTGTGGGGTTTGCAATTCTCAAGGGTTATCAAACGAAAATTGTTAATTCTGATGGCTCAAAGGGGACAAGTAGAGATAAAATGTTTTTAGTGTAAAAGAAGATGGCCTGACTTGCATTTCGCCATTTGCATGAATTTCTAAAGAAAGTTTGCATGATCAAATGAAAAACTTTTTGCACATATCTGAGTTGATGGGTTGAGGGAAAACCCGTCCATCCATTTCCGCCAAAATAAGAGCTCCGCCAGGTAATACCTTTTGGACAACGAACGGCCCTTGCCAATTTGGAGCGAACTTGCCTTTAGCTTCATCTTGCATTGACAAAATTCGCTTCAGTACCTTATCACCTTCTTCAAATGCCCGCCGATGGACCTTTTTGTTGTAAGCTCGGGCCACACGTTTTTGATAGCATTGCCCATGACAGATAGCATTGAATCGCTTCTCATCTATCAAAGTCAATTGCTCATGGCGCTGCTTGATCCAATCGGCCTCCTCCAATTTAGCTTCCATGAAGATTCGTAGCGACGGAATTTCAACCTCAGCTGGTAATACAGCTTCCATCCCATACATGAGTGAATACGGCGTTGCCCCAGTTGATGTCCTGATAGAAGTCCGATACGCCATCAATGCATAAGGCAACTTTTCATGCCAATCGCGATGCTTTTCTGTCATTTTGCGGATAATTTTCTTCAAATTCTTATTTGCGGCTTCTACAGCTCCATTCATCTGAGGCCTATAAATGGCAGAATTGCGGTGTTTGATTTTGAATTGCTCACATAGTCCATCTACCATGTCATTGTTCAGATTCTTGGCATTGTCCGTGATAAGCGTTTCGGGTACTCCGAAGCGACAGATGATGTGATCTCTCAGGAAATTGGCCACTACCTTCTTCGTGACATGTTTGAATGACTCCGCTTCAACCCATTTGGTAAAGTACTCGATCGCCACCAATATAAATCGATGTCCATTTGAAGCGGGAGGATCGATTGTACCAATCACGTCCATACCCCACATTGAACAGGGCCATGGGGCGGTCATGCTATGCAGTTCAGTGGGTGGAGCGCGTATAATGTCACCGTGCATTTGGCATTTTATACATCTCCGGACAAAATCTATACAATCATGCTCCATAGTAAGCCAGAAGTATCCGGTTCTCATGATTTTCTTCGCTAGCAAATGGCCATTCATGTGAGGTCCACAAACGCCACTATGCACTTCTTTCATCATATATTGAGCTTCATCTTCATCAATGCACCTTAAAAGGTTCAAATCTGAGGTTCTTTTGTATAACACTTCTCCATTTAAGAAGAATTTGGAAGCCATTCTACGCAGAAAATTCTTGTCTTTTGTACCAGCATGCAGAGGGTAGGACCCAGTTTTAAGAAACTCCTTAAGATCACTATACCAAGGAACATTGTCAAAAGACTCATTTGCAACCCAGCAGTGGGCAGGCTTGTCTTGAAGTTGAACTTGGATTGGTTCGATCTTTAATTCATCTGGATACTGGATCATGGAAGCCAAGGTGGCCAAAGCATCAGCAAATGCGTTTCGGGCTCGAGGGAGATGTCTGAATTCCAAATTTTGAAATTGCTTGGCCAGAGTGAGCAGACTACAATGGTAGGGTAGAATTTTTGAATCTTTGGTTATCCACTGCTTCAAAGTTTGGTTCACGAGCAAATCTGAATCACTAAAAACTATCAACTCCTTGATTTCCATTTCCAAAGCCATTTTGAGACCAAAAATGCAAGCTTCATATTCAGCCATGTTATTCGTGCAAGCGAATTGCAATTTGGCAGCGGCAGGGTAATGCTTCCCTTCGGGTGACACCAAAACAGCTCCAATTCCAGCTCCGAGAGAATTCGAAGCTCCATCGAAGAAAAGCCTCCATTCAGGACTTTGTTCACTTATATCATCTGCAGCGCCTACAAATAGGACCCTCTCGTCAGGGAAATAAGTACGGAGTGGTTGATAATCATCATCCCTTGGATTTTCCGCCAAATGATCAGCTATAGCTTGCCCCTTGACCGCCTTTTGTGAGGTGAAAACAATATCGAATTCTGAGAGAATTATTTGCCATTTCGCCAAACGCCCAGTCAGCATCGGCTTCTCCAAAAGATACTTCAAAGGATCAGACCGGGAAATAAGATAAGTGGTATGGCTCAACAGATAGTGTCTCAACTTCTGGGCTGCCCAGGCCAATGCACAGCAGCTTTTCTCAATGAATGAATAATTAGCCTCGTACTGCGTGAACTTCTTGCTTAGATAGTAAATGGCTTGTTCTTTCCTTCCGGATTCATCGTGCTGACCTAGAACACACCCTACTGCTCCATCGAGTACAGATAAATACATAATCAAAGGTCGGCCCGGTTTGGGCGGCACTAAAACTGGTGGATGCAACAAATAATCTTTAATCTTGTCAAAAGCCTGTTGACACTCCTCATTCCAATACAACGGCACATTCTTTCTCAATAATTTGAACAACGGCTCGCATGTGGCAGTTAGTTGGCCGATGAACCTCCCAATGAAATTGATCTTCCCTAAGAAGCTTTTCACGTCCTTCTGAGTTTTCGGCACTGGCATATCTCGAATTGCTTTGATTTTCGCCGGATCTATTTCTATGCCCTTCTTGCTGACAATGAAACCCAACAGCTTACCCGCAGGTGCTCCGAAGGCGCATTTTGCAGGATTTAGCTTCAAATTGTACTTCCGTAGTCTCTCGAACAATTTCTTCAGATCAACCAAGTGGTCCTCTGCCCTTTTAGACTTGATTATAATGTCATCCACGTAGACCTCCATTTCTCGGTGGATCATATCATGAAATAGGGTTGTCATGGTCCTCTGATATGTTGCTCCGGCATTCTTTAAACCGAAAGGCATGACTCGGTAGCAAAAGGTACCCCAAGGGGTAATGAAAGCAGTCTTCTCCCTATCCTCCTCTGCCATTAAAATTTGGTGGTAGCCAGCAAAACAATCGCAAAAGGTTTCAATCTCATGTCCGGCCGTATTGTCTAAGAGAATGTGAATGTTTGGTAGAGGGAAGTCATCTTTAGGACTGGCTTTATTGAGGTCTCTATAGTCAATACAAACTCTTACCTCTCCACTCTTTTTTGGAACAGGGACAGGATTTGAAAGCCAAATTGGGTAATGGGAAACAATGATAATGTTGGTTTTGAGTTGTTTTTCAATTTGCTCTTTTATTTTGAGGCTTATATCTGGTTTGAATTTTCTGGGTTTTTGTTTTACGGGTGGAAAAGAAGGGTCCGTGGGTAACCTATGCACCACCACATCAGTTGAAATGCCAGTCATATCATCATAGGACCACGCAAATACATCCTGGAACATAGTCAAAAATTCAAACATCTCCTTTTTCTGCCTCTCGTTTAAATGAATACTAATTTGCACCTCCTTAACTTCATCCTCAGTGCCAATGTTAACCTTTTCTGTTTCTTCCAGGTTCGGTTTTGGTTTTTCCTCATATTGTTCAAGGTCCTTTGCAAAAGAATCGAATACCTCCTCATTATCACTCTCGCTTTGGAGTTCGGATTCACAGACCTCCAAGTCATGAGTGATATAGAGATTGCCGTTATTGAATTCCAGAATTGTGATATCCAAAGGGTCAAATAATTTTATTTTTGGCCATCTGAAAGAATTAACGAATGTGGGATAATAAGTAAATAAGCATACAACAAACAAATGAATCAAGCAATATGAATATAAACAATCGAATAAACAACACAACCATGACAAGAACAACTTGTGCATTTTCATAAAGATCTTTGATTGAAAGCAAATTGAAACGAAAACTTAACAATATTTACATGCACAAACGTTAGTTAAAAGGAAAATTGTCTTCATTGGCTATTTACAGATGCAAAGGTATTTTCATGAATTCACATGAATGATAAACCCCTTTTAGTTTACCGAAACTCCTTCCGAACGGGCAGGGACTCGGCTGTCCAATTGGGAATTGATCCTTCGGGGATGTCAGGAAATTCAGCTTCGCCTGGAACACTATCTTCAAATGTTGCCCCAACGAACAATTGAGCCAAACTTGCTTCAATTTCGTCGACTGGATTAACCTCTGATGTGATAACCTCTGTTGGTCGTGGAAAAGTATACCGCAGTGGTGGAATGTCAAAAACCCTTTGCCTGCCCTCTTTCTCTGCTTTCTTACGTTCCTTCATTTCTTTGATATCCTTAGCAGTTGGTCGGAACCCTAAGCCAAATGAATCTTTCTTCTCCATAATCTCCACTGGCTTCAAAACTCCTTGCAGATTTCGTCCTAGTCCCTTGTCAAATTCATAACCTCCTCGGATCATTTCCTTAGCCATCATAACACTGGCCTTTGGTAGAACTTGCTCCTCGTTTGTGATCCAACTTACAGAGACGATATCAGCCGTGCTATGGGGAGTCATGGTGACATTGCGGCTTCCATCCTCTTTTGTCCCAGAATCAGTGATTACAAGGCAATCCTCTTCGGCAAATATAGTGATCAGCTTGTCATTCACTACAAACTTTAGCAATTGATGCAATGAAGAAGGCACAGCCCCAGACTTGTGAATCCATGGCCTGCCAAGCAAAACGTTGTAAACACTAGAAAAATGCATGACTTGGCAGGTTATTTGAAACTGGGCGGGCCCCATTTCAACTACTAAATCAATTTCTCCTATTGGCTCTCTTTGCGCTCCATCAAAACCTCGGACTATGGTCCCTGAAGGCCTCAACTTGACGTCTTGCAATCCTAGCTTTTCCAAGGTGCTCCAGGGACATATATTAAGAGCAGATCCATTGTCAATTAATACCTTCGGCAGCATTTTTCCGTTGCACCTCACAACTATGTACAGGGCCTTGTTATGTCCAATGCCTTCCGACGGCAACTCCTCGTCGGAAAAAGTAATTTGCTTGGTGAAGAGTACATTCCCAACTACGTGTGAGAAATTATCAACTGAAATGTCTCTAGGAATTTGAGCTTTAGTCAGTACTTCGAGCAATGCATCCCTATGCACATCTGATGAAAAAAGTAGATCCAACATGGATATTTGAGCGGGCGACTTGCTAAGCTTCTCGATCACATTGTATTCGCTTCTTTGGAGCCTTTTAAGGAAATCTAAGGCTTCTCTCTCGGTAATTGTTGGTTTAGCGGGTGGCTCAGAGTTATTTGCTTGAATCGGAATGGTTGCTTCAAACGGGCTTGCAATTTTCCCCGATCTTGTGACCACTGATACTTCCTTCTTTGCAATTGACCTTTCCCCAATCTGCACGTCAGGTTCATCATAATTCCATGGTACTTGTTGCAGGCTCAGGACAGGCTCCTGCTTCGGGAATTCAATAACCACCGGCTCTAAAGACTCACTCTCAGCTGGCGTGAGATCCAAGATAAAGGGTTTCTCGTCCTCTTCAAATGGCAGTTCTATGACAAAAGGTTGGTCTGTGACCCCAAACACTTCAGCTTCCCTTGCCAATTCTTTGACTGGTTCCACATACTCCGTATCATCCAGAATAACCCCAATGGTATTGGCATGTTCCGGTAAAGGGTTCCTATTTACGTTCGGCCCTTGCGCCTCCCTTTTCCGGATTACAATCTCCCCGGCTTCAACCATATCTTGGATTTTATGCTTAAGCGCTTTGCAATCAAAGGTGGCATGTCCGGGGGCCCCAGAATGATAAGCACAGACAGCTTGTGGATTATACCACGCGGGCATGCCATAGGGATAGGTAGGAGGGGGTACCGTACCAATTTTCCCGGCGGCCTTTAACTGGTCATACAATTGGTCTAAAGGCCTACCTAAATTGGTAAATGTACGGCCAGGGGGTCGGTTGTAAGGTTCAGAAGGTTGAGGGTGGTTGTAAACAGGTCTATTTGGTGGAGGAAATCTTGGGTTATATGGAGGGTGAGGTCGGTTTTGGGGTGGATTTGGTTGGGAAATTTGAAAAGGGGCTGAAGGTGGGTTTGGATAGCTTGGGCGAGGTCGAGGGTGGTGGATGTTGGTAGTATATACAGGATGCGGATTTGAGTAGTAAGGGTAATGGGGTTGGTAGATTGGGCTGTGTTGGTATCGGGGTCTGGGTGAAGGGTTTTGGTTCCAAATAAATGTTGCATCCCCCTCTTTCTTTTTGAACGGCGGCTTCTTCACATTGCTTCCCTGCCCTTGTAAAGCATCCAACTGAGATTTCAGGGCAGAGACATTGACAATCTTCCCGGCTCTCACAAAGTCGTCAAACTCTTCCAATTTATTCACAATTGCAGCAAAAGAACAACCAGTCATACGGAAAATTTCTTCGAAATATGGAGGATCATGCGCCTTTATGAATGTGCGAATAATTTCATCCTCAGTCATCGGTGGCTCCACCTTCGCAGCTATCTTTCTCCATCTCTTGGCATATGTCTTATGATCTTCAGATGGTCGCCTTTTCGTTCCTTCCAGAGTAGTCCGAGTTGGCGCTAGCTCACAGTTATACTCATATTGTCTAATGAAGGCATTGGACAGATCGAGCCAGGTCTTCACTTCCTCCGGCTTTAGGTTGGAATACCAGTCAAGCGCATCCCCTTCTAAGCTTTCTGGAAATAATCTCAACGGCAAATTCTCGTCATCCACTGGCTTGCCCAACTTGTTAGCAAACAAGCGCAGGTGCGTTTTAGGGTTGCTTGTTCCATCATATTTGTTGAATTTAGGGGTCTTGAACCCCACTGGCAGTTGCACGCTCGGAAACAGGCACAAATCATCATAATCCAACACCCCTTGTTTGCTTAAACCTTGGCTTTTCCGGATAAATTCATCAAAACGATCCAAGCGTTTAAGTAACTTCATATTAATCTGGGCAGACGACTCTCCCATTTCTGGCTTATTTTGAAAAGTGTGCTCCGGCACCACGGGCTCCGCGGTGGTTTGATAAAAAGCTGGTGGGTTCTGATGCATGTTTGGGTCGCTTTGAGGCTGAAATCCTTGACCATAAGGAGGGTAGAAAGGAGGATTTTGAGTAAAAGCATATTGCGGGTTAAAAGTTCCCTCAAAGGTGGTTTGAAATGGAGGAATAACAAATGGTTCGGATTGTGGTTGTGTAGCGGGTACAGGCTCAGGTTGCACTCCGCTACTAACGAGCTCGTCAATCAACTTCTTCTGAGCGGCCATTTCTGACGCCATTTCCCCAAATTTTGTGAGTAACTCTGTCAACTGAACCCCAGGACTTGCAGCTTCCGGCTGGGTAGTGGCAACGGCCTTATCGGATGATTCTGGTTGAGTACTCATGTCTACACGATTCCTTTGGGCCTTACTTCGGGATCGCGTAATAATGGGGCTTTTCCGAAAAGCTATTTTGAAATTTACCTGAAATGAAGAAAGAACTCCCTTAGATAAACCAATGATTACTGAATTTCTGCAATTTATTCAAAAAGAGAAAGAAAAAGAAAAAGGCATGAGTTAGTAATTATTCGAAAAATTCGGATGCATGTCCTATGGGGGGGCCCTTTTTGTGCCAAGGGTAGGCCTAGCATGATGCAATACTTTCGGAATGAGACCCATTAATCAAACCTGTTATTTGACAAACACTTTGTGAGAAGGGATTCATTGCAAAAACCAAATACATCTGTTTACATCATATTGCGAAGGCGATTTTGTACAAGATCACCAAAGTTCCTAAGCCTATCTAGTACAGAGTCTTTACTCTCTCTAGTATATGGCATCTGGACACGTTCGGCTTGATCATATAATTCCCCACATTTCCGCTTCATCTCTTGGCGCCTTTCTCGCTCCTTCTCATATAACCTCTTGTTTTCTTCTGCCTTTCCTTTGTGCACTTCGATGGATTTCTTCAACTGTACCACCTCCATGTCCTGGGCTTTAATGATGGCTCTCAGCTTCTCAATTTCCTCATACGGCTCATGTTGCAACCCTTGCGTGGTGGAATCTTTCAACCAATCCTCGTATGGTGCGGTCATTACCCCCTTCTGTTTGAGCTCCGGAAGATAACGAATGCTTCTATCGTCGGATATTGTTCTCCAAGATTCAGTGATTTGACTCTTCATAGGGATCTCTTTTGGGCATACCCCCTGATCAAAGAAAATGGTGACTTCACTAAACTCGGAAATCGGTGGCGGCCCCTGAATGCGACCTAGTTGTCTGAGAAATCTTTTCGGGGTATATGAGATGATTCCTTGAGTTCCCAGCAAGAGAACACGTTTGGATTCCTTAGTGCGAAGTATCGGCTCAAAGCAGTCCGTCCAATCTAATACCCACCTAATGTTGAAATCTTGCAATGTTTCCAAGTAATCCACACATTCGGATGCGTTCTTAGGTAGATCTCCCTCGTTGACTCTTTTGGGATGTGTGATTACCCAATTATATCCAACCACCGGCAAACTATTGGCAACTGATGCTTGTCTCTTAAAATGTTCCGTAGCCCATATGTATAAAACCAAGTTCGCCCCATGGAAAAACTTTTCTCCCTTTTGACAACCAGTACAAGCTAAGAAAATATCTGCGAGAATAGTCGGGACTATAGAGCATTGCTTACCCTGAATTCCTAAGAAAAGGTCATTCACAATTTTTGCTGATTTGAAGGCTATCTTTTGATCTTTTCGCGGAAAGAGATAGGTCCCAGCCATAACTACCCCATATACTAGTAGCCTTTTGCGCTCCCATACGGCTTTGGAAGTGAACACAAAATCCGTCACATGCCTCTCGAATCCATCGCGTGGCGCAAATCGTTCAAACAGAATATTCACAGCGACGCCCTGATCTGACCCTCGTAGCACGGACTCTTTCAATCCTATAATTTGACAAAATTCGGCCTTGTCGGAGGCAAATGGAAACACCAAGGCAGTTCCTCGTGTGGGTAAACCAAGGAGACCAGCTACTTCTTCGAGTGTTATAGTCATTTGCCTATTGCCTATTCTAAAAGCAGTACACTCGGGGTCCCAAAGATGAACTAAAGCCTCTACCAAATAATTGTTGGATTTGATCTGCTTAAAGTCTCCAATTGGTCCTAAAAATTGGGCTACTTGATTCAATTCACTAGGTAACATGAAGGTGGGCCATTGTTGAACCTCAGTTGACGGTATTAACAATTGATAGATGCGGCGAGGGCAAGCCATCTGATAATGAAGAGAGTAGTTTGTCAATTACCTTACCTACGAGTCTCATTCCTCCAGTTATGCGATAACTTAAACGTGCAGTCCCTTGAAGGGTTAAATACCCATGGGACACAAAAGGGTTGGCTTTATTCCTAAAACGGGATTCCCTACGTGGCGTTCCCTTTCTAGGGTTTATGCATGATGCCATTTTATTAAAACAATAAAATATGCAATTTGAAATGAAACGTGACCTAAGGAACCCTTTATTTGCCAGAGTAGGCCTAAAACGGTATGGCATTATGAATTGATGAACAAAATAAACCATAATTTGTCAAACGTGCAATAGCCTATCTACAAGGGTAGGTCCTAAAAGAAGGTCATGCCAGACCTCTTATTTCTTAATGTTTGTGAATGCCAAAGACAAAAACAAGGAAACGTGAGCTCAACACATAATCACATAACACATTTGGACAAATAGAAAATATAAAAGGCAATAAAGATAAATAAGAAAAGAGGGTTGGGACCCCTCCCCTCGTGAATAGTGTCCCTAGTTCAGGATAATGGCTGACTCTACCCTAGGCAGTTCTAATATGAATGCATGAGGCTTGGCTTACTAATGCATCTAGACTCGATAGGTCATAGGCCCCCGAGCCTTCAGACTTAGAAACCAAGGGTCATCAATCCCAAGGTTCTTTGTCGGTGGCTCGAGCGATTCCCCAAACACCGCTACGCACACATCGTGTCACGGCTACGTGTTTGAGTGAATCTATCAAAACCTCAATCTTCGACCAAAAGCTAAAGGCTATCAACCAATAGCTTTAAGCGGAAGATTGAGTGACCCATTGGAACATGCTACACACACATCGTGTCGTGATCACATGTCCAAGTGAGTCACCTAATCCTAATAGGGTGGAGTGGCGTGACAAGCCACTAAAGAAAAATAAAAGGGATAAATAATTAAAGCGTATGCACGTATGCTAGTGCTCGTTTGGAGGGGAGGGATCAAGAACCAACGCGAGGCTCTAAGGTGATGTCCCCCACCCAAATGCAATGCAAGCGCGAGATAAACAAGTAAACATACATCCAATCAACCAATCATACATTCACGAGCGAGGGAGTAGTTGGATACGCGTGAAATGCAAAAAATCCTAAAAAAGGAAAAAATGCAACCCTAAAACACCCAAATGTGATATATGAAAAGGTTAAAAGAAGAAAAAGATTGATTAAATCAAATTTGCTCGGACTCTCGAAAATCCCCAGTGGAGTCGCCAACTGTCGCGCCCCATTTTTTTTGATAAAAAATAAATAAATGGTTTGAGAAAGATGTATTTTTTGATTCAATTTGTGATTGGAAAATGAATTGTTATTTAAAAGAAAAATGGGTCTAAATGGGGGTTTGAGAATGCGACGATTTGACCCAAAATTATAGTTTAAAAAGGGTTTTTGAAATAAATAATAAAAATAAATAAAATAAAAAAATCGGAGTCGCCACTTGGTAATGAGTTAAGGTGTACCAAGTCACCTAAAAATGAATTTTTAAAGAAAAATAGGAAAAAATATTAAGAAACCCCTTTTAAACGACTCCTAGTCCACGTAAACCAACGAAAAAGGTTCGGGAGTCACATTTGACGAAGGGGAAGGCAAGGATAAAAATCCAAGGCACCCCTTCGACCTAGCCAAGGCTAGTTGCGTGATTTAATCAAAGATTTTCTTGTTTTAACCAAAGAATTTATTACATTTGGATGTACTATATGAATGCAAACCCTAGACCTAGGGGTATTGGGAGAAATTTCTCTTCAAGGGTTGAATGGTGCCAATCACATTAATTGTGAAGCCCAATAATGACCCTTTGGAGAGGTCACGAATAATGCGAGTGGGATGCAAATGAATGAAATGCATGTATGCAATGTGAGGACATGAGTTTGAAAAAGTAATAAAAAACAATAAATATGTAAATGAAAATGTGCACGTGAGTGGGCAAGGTACGGTATGTGAAATGATAATATGAAGTGCATGTGTGCAAGGGATGATAAAAGTGTTCGTGTGCAAGTGAAAAAACATAAAGGTGCACGTGTGCAAAATGGGAGGAAAAATGAAAGTGTGATGAGGGTATAAAATGGTAGAGTGGATTTGAAAATGCATGAGCCTAGGGAATTCATGCATATTGGGTACGGGGAGACCTAAATCGTGACTCAATTTGCCCTTTTATAGAGGGAATACAAGCGTGCTAAGGCTTAGAAAAAGCCACACTCGTCTATATTCCATATTTAAGGGGACCCTCAAGCAGATGAACCCTATAACTAGCATGAGATGCAAAAATCCTAAAGTGAGAGGGAAGGGATTAGAGGGGCATGCAAAATGATAAAACTAAAAAGAATGCATGACATGTAATGAACATGCAGACATGTACTAATGAGGGGAAATCCCTAAGGGTCTAGCATTGGACCAGCCCATTCTATGAATTCCGACTAGCGTTGGACTAGTGGAAACGTACATTCATCCATTCCATTCATCTACACTACGGAAAGCTAGTAAACATGTCAAACACTCATAAACACGTAGCACGTAGCACTTAACATGCTTGACTAGATGCAAAACCTAATAAAACAAGTAACACGTAACACATAGGCATGCAACCAAGCTAATGAAATTATTACATTCACTAACTAAAACAAAAGGGAAAGGGGAAAATGGACCAAATCGCTCGCCAAAGCCCTATTTATTACAAGCCAAGAGGTGTACACATACCCCATAAATGAAAGGAATGAAAGGAATTAAAGAAATGTAAAGAAAGCAAGGTAGACATGCAATTCACTTAGCACATTGGATCATATAGGAGAGATAAACAAAGATAAAAGAAATTATACCTTCCCCTAATGGTAAGCAAATGAAGGAAAATGGCTTCAAAACAATAAAGGGGTCAAGGCATCAATTTAAAAGTAAAGTATAAGCAAAAACACCAAAACCCACCTAATTGCGACTTGAATGAGCTCAAAAAATGCTTAAAGACCAAGAAAACGGAATAACCCGTTCAATTTCCAAATATAGCATCTACTAAAGACCCAACACAAGCATTACTCAAACATTCAAGTCCAAATAAATCGTTTAAGCACTTCAAAGATTCCAAAAAATAAAGAAAAAGAGCCAAACAATGATTGAAGTTGCAATGATTTTAGGACTTAATTACAAGATACTAAAACATGCTTGGGCTATTGTGGCACAAAGAGAAACTTAGAGGGATCAAATTAATTGAATTCTTCAATTTGCTTGGGCCATGGTAAGATAAGGAGAGACTTAGGGGGCCAAAGTGTAAAGAAAAAGCCAAGGAATGGTTCAATTTGCACTTTTAGAAACCAATTACAACCATCAACAACCACTCAAGTCTAATTAACACATTTTGAGAAATTCACAAGCTCAAAAGCAAGGAAGGGGGCCAAGTCATGACTCAAATTGCAATTATTTTAGAACTCAATTGTAAGCTACTAGAACATAGTTGGGCCTTAGTAATATGCGGAGGAACATGGGGGACTGATTTGCAATTTTTTTTTGAAACTTTTTACATGCCAAATTCATGCAACAAAGAAAACAACGTAAACAAGTTTCTGCAATAAACTTTCGGCAGCTTCCTCTTGTAAACTTCATGCCAGATTTTAAACAAACTAACTAACTAACACCAACTCTCAAACACCCTTGACAACTGAACATTTTTGTTAACTCAATCCCTTCATAAACAACCAACCCTTAAAATGAAATGAAAGATCAAATGATGAACCATATTGCGGCAGAAAATAGAACTTGCTGGAAATTTTATTTCCCAAAAACGCAGGTTCCCATCCAAATGCCTAATTTTGATCTAAACTTTGTTCCCCAGATACCAAAATGGAAAACTAAGCAACCAAATATAAGAACTTCCGCATCTAAAAAGGCCAAAAACTTAACAGGATATCACGCCACATTCTGAAAGAACAACATGTTTCAAAATCTGCTACAACTAAAGGAGAAGTCTGCTGCAGCTTCATTTACAAATGGGCTCTAGACAGCCTTAAGTATAACCATTTCATTTGTCCAAACTCTGGATTAAGCAATCAAAACAAATAAAACTCACATCCAACAAGCAAAACATAGAAGGAAATTATATAAAACACTTATGGAGCTTTTAGGCAAGATGGAAAAAGATTGCTGTAATTTTATTGATTCACTTTGAGTTGAGCGCATATGATATAGCAAGGGTGAAATATCTTGAAGACTTTGCTGGACAACCTCAATAATAGCCTTTGGTATATAAAAATCCTCCAAACACACACTAAACCCCTCGGAATACAGATTTTCCATCAACAAGGGTGTCAAACAATTGAAGAATCTTAACACCTCCTTAGGACCTTTTTGTAAAGAAATGAGAACATGTTTGGGCTTTTGTGGAACATGGAGAAGCTTGAAGGATTAAATTGATTAATTTTTCCAATTTCTGGGTCATAGTACAACCAAAAGAAACTTGGGGGGTTAAAGTGTAATTTTCTGAAAAAATATTTTCATGCAAACTTTCATGCAATCACGAAAGAAAGAAGAAAAAGAAACCGCTGCAACACTTTGCTCTTTGAGCTTGCATCGGCCAAAACAGAAAATCTGCCCATAACTTCCTTTCAAAACAAACAACAAACAAAAAAACAAACAAAAAAAAAAAACAGGTTTCAAACACAAACTTGGGACTTCAGCACACCTTCTTTAACCAAACCTTTCACCTAAACACTTCTCAAAAAATTTCAAATAACAAACAGACTAAGTAATTTAAACACTAAGGATTTCAGCATGCCGAATGTAAAGCCTGCTGCATTTTGGTTTCCTAACTCAAATTTCCAATTTTAACACACGACTTTGATTAGATACCTTCAGCTCCAATGTCACAGCTTTAAGCTAAGCAACATGCAACATGATTTCAACATGCAAACAAAGCAAAACATAGAAAAGAAACTCATGCAAATGACTCAAAGAAGTTCATGCATTCTGCAAATTTTCCTTGTTCCTCGTGTGACAACTTATCAGATTTCATGTTCCACCGCAAGTTTAGCTATTCCAATCAAATCCAACTTGAATCAAAGAACAGAATTCCCTACGCATCCTCCTAACGTACACTGACCAGGATTTAACATTAAGAGAATGACCTGAACTATCCATATCAGCCACCAAAACAAAAATGAGTGAAACAGAGGAAGACACCAGCAAAGAGAAAGAAAACCCCTGAAACTTTGATAAAAACCATTTCAACTCTTGCCCACTAACCAATAAACGCAACCCAGAGACAACGAACCCACCCCAGAAATTAAACCACCCAAACTTTAGAACAACCAAACGATACATCTAGTAATGTTGCTGCAACAACAGATACTCTGTTGCAGCTCACTATTGTACCGCAAATTGCTGCTTCGAAATGCAGTCAGCAAAGGCATGAAGACATGATCAAACAAGACCAAAAGGAAAATCGAACCAGTCCAGAAATTTCAACAAAAGACCATCAAAAACTGAGCACTTCGAACTAGCAAACGGAACCCAAACATCTAAACATTTGAACTGATTTGAATTGGTAACATAGGATAGTCTTAAACAGAATTTTCCTTCGGTTAAAACCTTGTATTTGGCACTTAAATCTCACATGCACAACTACTGAACTGATTAGCTAGCATTTCCAGTCCAAATTCAGTTCGGTTATTACCAAGAATTCGTCAATCAACCAGCAATTTGTTCAGCTTCCCTCGGATGAACTTGCATGCAAGCCGATTTTGTTTCATCTCTTCTTTTCTAGCTTAATCTGAGCTAACTAACTTCATGCAAGACCTCTGTAACAACTCAGCTCACGCACAAAAAAAAATCTGAAAATTTTTTCTTCCTTCCTCTCGGCTTCACGCACGAGTTCGGTTCGCGAGTTGGTGTTGCAGCTGCGGTTGTTGAAGTGGGTGGATGATCGCAGTTGGTTGAGGGTGAAGGGTGCAGAAATAGGAGGAACTCACGCAGTGTCTTCCTTTCCGTTGCTCTAGCTCACGATCTGGACAGAAAGGAGAAGAAGAAAAATTGCAGCTCGCTATTTTCTTTCCTCTCGCGGTGCTTACCAGGTAAGTCTCTCTCTCTCTTTTGGTTGTGGCTGGAAGGAACCAGAAATACTCCCCCACTCTCACTCTTCCTCACAGTTTCAAGCAGACAGCAGAAAAGAAGCCTCGCTCTCTGTTTTCTTCCTTTTTATTCCTCTCGGTCGGTATTACCTACGTAACTAATCACTCCAGCTCCTTATCAGTCGGTGGTGTCAATACCGAAGCTCTCCACTCAACTTCTACTTCTAAGGTTCACACAACATTCACGGCTTTAGTTAGTTTTTTTTTTCTTTTTCTTTTTTTTTCTTTTTCTTAACTTAATAATTTAACAAAAATAATAGTAAAACTAAATAATAATAAAAACAACAATTTTAATTACAAACACATCAAAATCAATCAAACTAAAAATAACAAAATTACCATTTTCGATCTTTTCTTTCATTTTCATCATTTTTCATCATTTTTCCTTCTTTTCTTTTGTTTTTCGAAATAACCTAACCAAAAAAATAAATAAAGTCAAAAGATTGAATTTAAAAAGAAATAAACATATTTTGTGAACAATTTTCTTCCCTTTCCTTTTTTTTTCCAAGACAAAAATTGAATTTTAAAACAACTAAAACATATTTTCTTTTTTTCTTTTTTTTTTAAAATTCTACATTAAAACGACTAAAAAAATAAAACAAGTAAACGACTAAAGAAAATAAAAAGAATAACTAAGATAAACTAGCATGAACAAAAATAAATAAATCGTACCAAAATTTGGTGTCTACAATCATGCCAAAGCATAAGGATACGGATGGCTCTCAGGAGCCAACTTCCATTCATCATCAGGAGCTTGATCACGTAGTAGTTGACACTCCGTCAACTTTCAAGTAAAGGAACCAATCCAGTAGAACACCACTTACACTACTCTCCGTCCACCATTCACACCCCCTACTGGGCCCAAAATCCTCAATAAACACGGGTGGTAATACTCGAGTATACCGATTAGTCGAGGAGATATCACTCCACTCGACAAAGCAAGAGACCCAGGGCTCGTTACCCAATCGGCCAAGCCCTTGCCGGCTCGACTAGAGTAACTCGTCACAGGGTTTCTGGAATTCCAGGAAGTGCGCACCTCATAAACAAGTATATCAAGTCAATTGCAATCAATAAACAAGTATATCACGTAAGGGCAAGTGCGATAAAGTACACTCTTGCCCTATCAATTCACGTATATAACATGTACTCATATTGGTCACGTATCAAGTTCAAGTATCTAGTGCAATTCGGTATTTGAAAGCACTCACCAAAAGATATAGTGCTTCTAGTATTCACGTTCAGTTATACTCCAAGTTTGGAGTCCAGATCTGCGATAAAATTCAGTTTGAGAACTTTGAAACATGACTAGAATTCGAAACTTGTACGTTTCGTTCAATAAGAATCAATAAATGGAAATTCACTTGGAGAGTACTCGTGAAATACTTGCTCACCTTTTTAAACAGTAAAACATTGTAATATTTATATTTGAAATTGTCTTGCGAGTTGAAAGTACAAGGAAAACATACTTCGAGTAATCATTATTTCATTTCTCAAGGGTACAAGTTCGGCCAAGTCCTAATGTGAGAACCCGTAAAAACCCTAATCTTTTCCGAGGGTTTTATTTCCTTTAATTGCATGTTTTCTGATTGAGGTGACAGTAAAATTTTAGGTCATTTGGAGTAGTGAAGAGTGAGATATGGCGTTTTTACTGTGGCTGTTCTGGGTTGATCAGGATGGCAGAACTGCGTTTGTATTTGGCTATTTTGACTGGAATTACTTTGGATTTGGATATTGGTGTCTGCTGATGAAATATAGAGGGCTGTCTTAGCTACCATATGCCTTTGGAATCAATGCATTTGGACTTGTATGGACCGATTTGGACTCATTACAGCATTATGTGATTTGCAAACCTGTTTTGGTAATTCTGGTTTAGTATTTTGCATATTTGACCTAGTTGTGCTAGGATTTGGACTGAGTGACCTTCGAAACGGTGGGTCTTACACCCCCATCCGATAACCGTAGTGAATTTGGTGCCATTACCGTATATTGAGGTCAAATACGGTTTCTTTGTTAAGGCTTAAGCTAAAGCCATTTCTTAATTTCTGGTTACCAATGATGCTTATTTATGCATATAAACCCTATTGGGGGTTGTGATTGGCATTGCTTTATGACTCGTTATCGAGTCTCATTGTACTTGCTTACGTGTTCTAGGGCGTGACGGTGGTTCACGACGTTCTCCTGACGGAAGTGCATGATATAGCACTTAATTGATTGGTGAGTATACTACTCACTTAAATGTTACAATGTGGCTTTGTTATATGTGAATTTGATGCCTTGAAGGCTTATTTGGCTATTGGAAGTGATTGAGGTGAGGGTGTACTTGACCGCCCTCACCCCCTTGTGATTTCATTCATGACTGCTTACTGTTTTACTGAAATACTGCACTTGTTATATGAGATACTGAATTCCATTCATGGAAAACTGATTTGGTGTCATTTGGACGAATGTCTAACGGCCTTACTGTATTACTGAGCTCAACCCCGTAGGTAGTCAATTGGATCGAGCCGGCGAGGGCTTGGTCGTGAATATTGACGTGCCACGGGGACTGTACTGGGGAATCTTGTAGTAATGAGACTCTTGGTTCCGGTATTGGAGTGCGGGCCCGGTTAGGGTATGTTTGGTGGAAGGAATGGAGTGAAGTGAGGTCTACGGTCGGGTATTCTTAAACATTGACGGAGGGTCAATGAGGTTGGATCAAGAAAATAAGCGAGGAAATGGGCTCTTGAGAGCCGTCCGTATCCTTTCACTGATTTGATTTACTTCTTATTTGCATACTTGAACTGAACGGCTATGCTTATGTGATCTTAGTTGCTATGGTGGTTGTATTCTCACTGGGCACTTAGCTCACCTCGTTTCTTTTGTTTTCCTTACAGGAATATGACTCTTTTGGAATGAATTTTGTTAAATGGTTGCCGAATGAACTAGATGAATGCCTCTTTTGGATTGTATATAAAATGGGACCCTAAATGTATCATTAGGGCCGTTTTCACTTTTGTTTTGGCAACCCACATATGTAGTGACTTTTGTATCACTTTTAAATGCCATTGTGGCTTGTAAATGGTTAATGTTATGTTGTATGTGTATTTCGATGTTTGGTTGGGTTTCGGACGAATCGGTTACTATTCATGGCCGACTCTGGATTTCATTTCTTTTAGTTTGGGTTATTTTGCCCTTTTGCCTTGTTTGCGCGCATTACAAGTTTCAGAACGTGATAGATCGCTTTATACTGCACCGTTAGTCCTGGCGAGAGTTGGGCAGGCAGTCCGCTAACCTCTTTGGTTCGCCTTAGGGGAAGGTGGGGCTGTTACAGGTGGTATCAGAGCCACTTCGCGTGGTCTCTGCGCGGAGTGAGACTGGGCCAAGTGGTGTTGTGGTCCTAATTTCATGAATATGTCTAAGTGCTCGTTTGAGCGTAAGTTATGAACCGGGCATGTGATAAGTGTACGAATCATTATCATGGGACTCGAGGAAGCTAGGTATGTATGTCGGGTAGGAATCTTTAATAAGGATGGTTTAATCTTGGGACCGGCCAGCTCGAGATGTGAATTATCTTAGACGAGATTCTTGCGCCCGGATACGAAAGATATGAGGGCCTAGGTTAGAAAGGATTTGTTGAACTAGAAAGGCAATTCTATGGAACTTCGTGTGGTTTGTTCGGGTGTGGTTAAGCGTGATCGACCTTGATTAAGATATAAATATTTGGACGAAGCCCTAGAAGGGGAAAAGCTTTTCGTGAGTTCTTTTGCACTTGTGACCTAGGTGTCTATAGTACTTTTGGAGGACCCTTTTGTTTCATGGAATGACTTCGTATGTACTTGACTGACTGTTCCGTATAATTGCTTAACCTGGTTATGTGATCTATGTATACGTGTTATGTGTTTAAATGCTCTTCGCGGTAATTGTTTGAGTTACTTATTCTTGTTTCATTGTTCCTGTCGGGTGCTACGGAAGGAAGGGTTAGGTGCCCTTTAACAGTGTATTTATTTGATGACCTAGATTGACTTAGATTGATGGAAGGCACCCGAAGTGGTCGAGGCCGTGGATGCAGGGGTAGGCAACCCACACCGGTTAGGGGTATGGGGGAAACCTCTACTGGACCCAATCTAGAACCGCAAGTAAACCCTAATGTACAAATAGCTGCTGCTATGCAGCAAATGACAGACTTGCTCGCACAAGTGGTGCAGCAACAGGGCCAAAACCCAAACCCTAACCCCGGAAACCCTGGTAACCATATCGAGAGCGAAGATAGAGCTCTTGAACGCTTTCAAAAGTTCGCTCCTCCAATGTTTGTTGGGGAACCCGACCCAGACGTTGCCGAAAGATGGCTTGAAAAGATGGTGGATATATTTGCAACTCTACACTACCCAGACGAACGCCAGGTGACTTTTGCCGTGTTCCAACTTAAGGGAGCGGCCCGTTCCTGGTGGAATGTAATTAGACAGAAATGGGAAAGGGAGCAGACGCCGAGAACTTGGGTAAACTTCATCCGAGAGTTTAATGCAAAGTTTTTCCCTCCTCTAGTTCAGGAGAGGAAGGAAGACGAGTTCATTCGACTCCGCCAAGGAGCTCAAACTGTGGCGGAATATGAGAGCCAATTCACCCGCCTATCTAAATTTGCGCCCGAACTCATCATGACCGAGCAACGAAGAATACGGCGATTTGTCCAGGGGCTGAACGTAGAAATCCAGAAGGACCTCGCGGCAGCCCAAATTAACGCCTTCAGCGAAGCAGTGGAGAAGGCACAACGAGTAGAGAATGCTAGGCTCCAGGTGAAAACCTTTCAGGCGAAAAAGGGAGGATTTTCTGGAAGTAGTTCGGGGCAGGAGGATGAAAGTACCCCTCCCAAGTTTGGACGAGGAACGGGAGGAGTAAGGATGCCGGGAGTGTCACAAGAGAGCCCGTCAAGAGGAGGCTCGGTTTCTGTAGCACGCGGACCCTGCGGGTATTGCGGAAAATTAAACCACTTGGAGGACAATTGCTGGAAGAAAGGAGGAAAATGCTTGCTCTGTGGGAGTGCCGAACATCGAATTGCTAACTGTCCAGCTCGCCTGTTTGAGCGGGGAGGGACTCTGCCACCAACCACGACCCACCCTGACCAGTCGAAGGGAGACAAGGATGGATCGAAAGTGTCCTCTCGGGTGTACTCCTTAGAACAACATCAAGTCTTTGACCCCTTAGAAGACGTGGAAGGTAATAATTTACTGAACCTGGCCAGTGAAGGGGTACCAATCTGTTAGCTAAGTATAGTGCTCAATTTAATCCCGGAGTAATCAATGATAAGGAATTTCGAGGACGAAATTCTTTTAAGGGGGAGAGAGTGTGAGAACCCGTAAAAACCCTAATCTTTTCCGAGGGTTTTATTTCCTTTAATTGCATGTTTTCTGCATTTTCTGGCTTAGGAAAATTCTCCTGGTAAATTTTGCAAGTAATTATAGTTTTTAGATGATTTTTCTAGTATTGGAGAGTTTTTGAAAAATTAAGAATATATAATGGACGTGGGACCCGCTGGTGCGAAAAGTTCAGAAAAATTCGGCCAATTAGGTTAAATTCCGGATACTGTGTGAAATTTATCGGGTGTTAAGAGATAAGTAGAGTGTGTGAAATGATTGATGTGAGAGAGAAAAAGAAAGGATAGGAATGTATTAATGAGGTGCCAAGTGCCATGGTATCATTGGATAGGATTTAAGAGTTACTATTCCAATTTTTGACTTTTTGACCAAAAGGTTAAATATCTTAAAAATTGCTCAAAATTCACTCATTTTTACTCCTCCATGGCCGGCTCTCTTAAGCTCAAGAAGGAAGAGGATTTCTTCAATTTTCAAGCTCCCAACTAGCACAAATCATCCAAACCACTTACCTAAATTAGTTTCTACTCCATATTATCCTTCCATTAGGTGATAGTAAGTTGATTAGTGAAGTTTTCTTGGAGAGCTAAGGTGTCCTACAACTCCCTCTCTCTTGTTTACTTGGTAAGTGGTATATGAACTCCCTCTTATACTTAATGATGGTTAATTGGTGCCTAGTGGAAGCTAAAGTGATGGATTATGTGAATTATTTCTTGATTTGTGATGAATTGGTGAAGTTTTTATTTTTTTTGAGGAATTTTCTGGTTTAATGTGATCATGGTGTTGTGGTTATTTATGATGGTTGATAATGAGGGGTTATGACTCTAGTGGATGTGAATTGTTGATAATTGCAACCAATTTTGGATTTGGATCGAAATGTGAAATGTTAGGGTTTCAAAACCCCCTTTTCTGTCCGGTTTTGTATCTCAGGCTTAGAGGCCGAATTGGCCTTTGGTCAAAACATTAAAGTTATAGGTATTGATGGGGTTGAGGTTCTTGTAAAATTTCAGGTCATTTGGAGTAGTGTAGAGTGAGATATGGTGTTTTTACTGTGGCTGTTCTGGGTTGATCAGGATGGCAGAACTGCGTTTGTATTTGGCTATTTTGACTGGAATTACTTTGGATTTGGATGTTGGTGTCTTCTGATGAAATATAGAGGGATGTCGTAGCTACCATATGCCTTTGGAATTAATGCATTTGGGCTTGTATGGACCGAGTTGGACTCATTACAGAATTATGTGATTTGCAAACCTGTTTTGGTAATTCTGGTTTAGTATTTTGCATATTTGACCTAGTTGTGCCAGGATTTGGACTGAGTGACCTTCTACATTGTTGTAGCCCTGTTTCTTGGCTTCGAAACGGTGGGTCTTACACCCCTATCCGATAACCGTAGTGAATTTGGTGCCATTACCGCATATTGAGGTCAAATATGGTTTCTTTGTTAAGGCTTAAGCTAAAGGCATTTCTTAATTTCTGGTTACCAATGATGCTTATTTATGCATATAAACCCTATTGGGGGTTGTGATTGGCATTGCTTTATGACTCGTTATCGAGTCTCATTGTACTTGCTTACGTGTTCTAGGGCGTGACGGTGGTTCACGACATTCTCCTGACGGAAGTGCATGAAATAGCACTTAATTGATTGGTGAGTATACTACTCACTTAAATGTTACAGTGTGGCTTTGTTATATGTGAATTTGATGCCTTGAAGGCTTATTTGGCTATTGGAAGTGATTGAGGTGAGGGTGTACTTGACCGCCCTCACCCCCTTGTGATTTCATTCATGACTGCTTACTGTTTTACTGAAATACTGCACTTGTTATATGAGATACTGAATTCCATTCATGGAAAACTGATTTGGTGTCGTTTGGACGAATGTCTAACGGCCTTACTGTATTACTGAGCTCAACCCCGTAGGTAGTCAATTGGATCTAGCCGGCGAGGGTTGGTCGTGAATATTGACGTGCCACGGGGACTGTACTGGGGAATCTTGTAGTAATGAGACTCTTGGTTCCGGTATACTCGAGTATTACCAAAATGACTGATTGGAGTGCGGGCCCGGTTGGGGTATGTTTGGTGGAAGGAATGGAGTGAAGTGAGGTCTACGGTCGGGTATTCTTAAACATTGACGGAGGGTCAATGAGGTTGGATCAAGAAAATAAGCGAGGAAATGGGCTGTTGAGAGCCGTCCGTATCCTTTCACTGATTTGATTTACTTCTTATTTGCATACTTGAACTGAACGGTTATGCTTATGTGATCTTAGTTGCTATGGTGGTTGTATTCTCACTGGGCACTTAGCTCACCCCGTTTCTTTTGTTTTCCTTACAGGAATATGACTCTTTTGGAATGAATTTTGTTAAATGGTTGCCGAATGAACTAGATGAATGCCTCTTTTGTATTGTATATAAAATGGGACCCTAAATGTATCATTAGGGCCGTTTTCACTTTTGTTTTGGCAACCCACATATGTAGTGACTTTTGTATCACTTTTAAATGCCATTGTGGCTTGTAAATGGTTAATGTTATGTTGTATGTGTATTTCGATGTTTGGTTGGGTTTCGGACGAGTCGGTTACTATTCATGGCCGACTCTGGATTTCATTTCTTTTATTTTGGGTTATTTTGCCCTTTTGGCTTGTTTGCGCGCATTACAAGTTTCAGAACGTGATAGATCGCTTTATACTGCACCGTTAGTCCTGGCGAGAGCTGGGCAGGCAGTCCACTAACCTCTTTGGTTCGCCTTAGGGGAAGGTGGGGCTGTTACACCTAACATATAACCCTCGATAAACAAGTAGCAAAGGTCCTCAATAGTTCAAGTGATAATCACTTATAACCGTTACTCAAGTTGCAAGTATAGTTTTCTAGTCCTCGAGCGTAAATTTGGGCAGCATGCCCTTTGTGTTTACCTAATTTTCCAGCCATTTAGGCTTCATTATTTTCCTTAGCCAAATCTCAAAGTCACACATATCAGCAATTCAATTCAAAAGCCGTTCCATAGACTCACAACATCATAGGAATAAGAATCACAATAATAACAAGTGCAGAAATACACTCTAGCAAAAGACAGATTTGACGTGTGGATGCGGAAATAACATATCCGAGGCTACGCTTATCGGATTGAGGCGGAACCTATGCCGTTTCGAAGCTAAGACACAGGGCTACAATGTTTATGAAGGTTACTTAGTCCAGTTCCTAATGTAACTTAGTCAAATCCTCAATTTACAGAACTAAAATCTAACTCGTCGGCTGTCTAACTGCATTGTACTGTAATGGTTATATCTCAGGTTACAAAAGTCTGATTCAGGTGTTCTTAGAGGCGTTTGAAAGCTAAGTCAGAATACTACAACTTTCATGTTTTGGTAAAAAGGTAAATCAATACGGATCCTAGTGGAAAAACGTGATAAACTGGATAAACTGACCAAACGGACTGCTGGGGAAAAACTTAAAATAGTAAGGGTATTTTGGACTTTTCACGACCTACGTTGCTCTGATTGAGCTGAAATTTTGGTAGGCACCTATAAAATACCATTCTCTACAACTTTCCTTCTTTGACCTAAGGCCAATTCGGCCTCTAACACACAGTTACAAATTCGGACAGAATGTTGGGGAAAAATTTCCAGATTCTGGAATTTTTAGTTTTTAGTGTAACTTTCCTTAATTTCTTGGTATAATCACTACCAAAGCCTCTCTTATAACCTTAATTTCAACATATATACATCATACAACAAATTGGGCAGAAATTCCTCAAGCCCTAGTTCATCATATAAAAAGGGGAAAACTTCCAAAACATGATAATATCCATGATTCCACCACAAAATCAAGTTGCTAAGCTTAATTTAACAAGATTGAAAGTAAAATTTAGAGAGATAAGCTTTCTTACCTTGACTAGAGTTCACTAAGTGTAGCCCAAGCTTTCTCTTTCAAAAATCTCACCACAAATCACTAACTAATCACTCAAAGGTAAGTTTAATCGGTTTGTTTTGTTTGATTTCTCACTTAGTTGTTGGATTCAAGAAGAAATGGAGTGTTTTCCCTTGGTGTTTTTCTTCTCCTTTCTCTTGGCCAAGCAGCTGCAAAAGGAAGAGGAAAGTTGCTGAATTTTGGTATTAAATAGATGGTCTTGGTCTTGGGTCAAGAAGCCTTGAGGTGGCGACAAGTGTCGCCACCACCACCTTTCTTTTTTTTCTCTCTTTCTTTCTTGCTATTTTCTAGCCTCAATTTCGGTCAAGCTTGCTGCCAAGAGAGAAGATATTTTGCTCAAGTTCAATAAATTTGTTTGGTAAGCAAAAATGGTGGTCAAGTGGTGCGTTCAAACGGTAATGCGCGGGACCCGTCAGTTCGCGCCGTTTTTCTTAAAAACTCACGTACTAGGGTTTTTACTTCCTATTCTCTAACCTTATATCATTGCTCCGAATCACATATTATTTCTCACTTGAAAATCACTTCTAATCACCAAATTTGATCCTTGGTCCGTACCGAAAATTCATCCGGCGAAAAATCGCGAAAACCCTAATTTTGCTCAAATCTTGAAACCGAAGTGTAAAACCCTATTTCCAGGTTCATCCGCACTTATTGTTGAACAATTGGGTAGTAGGGCCTTAATAAATAATAATTTGCAAATAAAAGGCATTTTTGAGGAAAAATGTAGGAAATTTGCGGGTCCTCACAGAACTGGACTAAGTGGTCTTCATCAAAGTTGTACGCCTTTGTCTTAGCTTCGAAACAGCACAAATTGCATCCCAATCCGATAAGTGTAGTTTCGGTTGTCTCCGTTACGCAAAATCATGTCAAATTTGTCTTTTGCTAAACCTCATTTCCGCACTTGTTGTTAGCTTGATTTTTGTCCTCGTATTGTCTTGAACCTATTGAACGGCTATTGAAATAAGATTTTTGTGTGTGTATGACTTTGGTATTGATTGAGGAAAGGAATGATGTGACGGCCCCACCTCCCCCTAAGGCGAACCAGAGGGTTCGGCGGGCCGCCTGCCCAGCTCTCGCCGGGACTCAGTCGTTCACTACAATCCTCAAATATATTACAATATAAATCTCAAAATTACATCAAATTCTCCAATAATTACATATCACAAATGCAGCGGAAACTGATTCAAATCGTGGAACGTATACTTACATCCATATCAATTTCAAATATTTATACAAGACCAACTCGTACATCAAATAGATCCAAACTTAAACTATACACGATATAAGCCATCCAGTCACGTGAATAAGCACTCCAAGCTTTTCTTCGCCTTGAGCCCTGTGGGGGGGGAATAAAACATTTTTGGGGTGAGCTAGAAGCTCAGCGAGTAACCATTAAAATCAGTAATCAATTCAGTTTCACAGTCGTTCATTTCAATGATGTCATGATTTCAAGATCAAATGTACATTTATTGCTCTCGTGAGCCAGCGAAATCGTTTTACTTAAACACCCAACGCTACAAACAAACATTAAACAGTAAACAGTCAGTGGGGAGCCATTTGCTCCAGATGAACAGTACACAGAGGTGGAGACGTTGGTGTTCAGCACACGAATTCCAAGCACTCATTTAAGCCAAAACATGTCATGGGCCACATGCAAGCACTCATGATATGCAGTCGAGTAAATAATGCAAGAAACATTTCATAAGAAGCTTTAACAATAGTTTGGGGTCACTCACCTCTACGGCTCAGAAACCATCCATCATGTATCATTGCCTTGCTCAACTCCAAGCCTTAGATCACAAACCCAATGCAAACAAGTCCCTTCAAAGTTCGGACAGCACTTCCCCTACATTTGCTAACTTTTCTAGCCATCATGGCTTCATTATTACTCCAGCCAGTCCCAAAGTCACACAAATAAGTTCATCTAATATCCATTCAGCAAGCTCCAAGTAGTACAAAGACAAGTCAAGCTAGGGAAAAGTCCGGAAATGAAGGTTAAACTCAAAACCAGAAAAACAGTTTTGACGTCATAATGCGGTAATGGCACAACTCTCACTACAATTATCGGTTGGGGGTGTAAGACCCACCGTTTCGAAGCTGTGAAACAGGGATACAACAATGTAGAAGGTCACTCAATCCAGTTCCTAGCCTAACTAGGTCAAAAATTCTAAACACTAAACCAGAATCACCAAAACAGGTTTGCAAAACACAGAAAACTGTAATCGGTATATCTCAGTCCATACAAGTCCAAATGCCGAAATTCCAAAGGCATAGGTTAGCTAAGACATCCAGCTACATTTCATCAGAAGACACCAACTCCAAAATCCAAACCAATTCCAGTCAAAATGGCCAATTACTATCGCAGTTTTCGCATTCTGATCAAAGCAGAACAGCTACAGTAATTTCGGCATAACTCACTCTACACAAATCCAAATGACCTGAAATGTTACAGGCACCTCAAACACATCAATACATACAACTTTCATGTTTTGAGCAAAGTCCAATTCGGCCTCTAACCTTATGATATAAAACCGGACAGAATTAGGGGTTTATGAACCCTAACTTTCCAAAATTTATTCCAAATCCAAAATTGGTTGCAAATATCAATCATTTCCATCCACTAGAGTCATAACCCCTCATTATCAATCATCATAAACAACCACAACACCATAATCCAATTAAACCAGAAAAATAATCATAAAATTGAAAACTTCACCAAATGACTTCAAACCAAGATAAAAACCAGAAATTTCAGCACTCTAATCACTACTAATCATATCTTAAGCATCAATAGGTGTAGGTGGAAGTTTAAGCTTCACTTACCAAGAAACAAGAGAGAGAGAGAGATGTTGGCCACCTTAGACCTTCAAACAAACTTCACTACAACACTTACTAGCACTAGAAGAAAGGTTTTTATGGAGTAGAATCTAATCTAGGCTTTTGTTTGTGGGAGATTGAAGCAAATGGAGCTTGAAAGTTGAAGAAATGCACTTCCTTCTTGAGCTAGGGAGATCCGGCCACCAAGAGAAGAAAATGGTGATTTTTGTGCATTTTTTTTGATATTTAATCCTTTGGTCAAAAAAGTCAAGAAAGTGAATAGTAATTCTTAAAGTCCAACCAATGAGAATGTGACACTTGTCACCTCATTAAATGCATTCCTATCCTTTCTTTCTTCTCTCACATCAATCATTTCACACACTCTACTTGTCTATTAACACCCGATAAATTTTACACAGTATCCGGAATTTAACCTAATTGGCCGAATTTTTCCGAACTTTTCGCACTAGTGGGTCCCACGTCCAATATATATTCTTAATTTTTTAAAAACTCACTAATGCTAGAAAAATCATCTAAAAACTTTAGTTGCTCATAAAATCCACCCAGATAATATTTCTAAGCCAGAAATGCAAAAATTATGCAATTAAAGGAACTAAAACCCTAGGAAAATATTAGGGTTTTTACGGGTTCTCACACTCTTTTTTTTTCGGGGCGTCACAAATGAAGCCATAAATGGCTGGAAAATAGGAAAATACAAAGGGCGTGCTGCCCAAATTTACGCTCAAGGGCTAGGTAGCCATACTTGCAACTTGAGTAAGGGTTAAGAGTGATTACTACTTGAACCATTTAGGATATTTGCATCTTCTTTTACCGAGGTATATAAGTAAGGACTTGGCCAAACTTGTACCCTTGAGAAATAAAATAATGACTGCTCGGAATACGTTTTTCTTGTACTTTTGACTCAAATGGCATTTCCAAGTACAATGTTACAAAGTTATATTGTTTGAAAAGCGAGCGAGTGTTTCATGAATATTCTCCAAGTGAATTTCATTTTCTTGATTCTTATTCAACGAAACGTCTAAGTTTCGAATCTCAGTCATGTTTCAAAGTTCTCAAACTGAGTTTTATCGCAGATTTGGACTCCGAACCCGGAGTACAACCTGAAAGTGACCAGTAAAGGCACTATATCTTTTGGTGAGTGTTTTCAAATACCGAATTGAACTTGATACTTGTGTTTCATACGTGACCAATATGATTACATGTTATAACGTGAATTGTTAGGGCGAGGGTGTACTTTATCGCACTTGCCCTTACGTGATAAATACTTGTTTATTGTTGTAATTGATTTGATATACTTGTTTATGTGGTGCGCACTTCCTGGAATTCCAGAAACCCTGAGGCAAGTTACTCGAGTCGAGCCGGCAAGGGCATGGTCGATTGGGTAACAAACCCTGGGTCTCTTGATTGTCGAGTGGAGTGATATCTCTGCGACTAATCGGTATACTCGAGTATTACCACCCGTGTTTATTGAGGATTTTGGGCCCAGTAGGGGGGTTGAATGGTGGACGGAGAGTAGTGTAAGTGGTATTCTACTGGATTGGTTACTTACTTGAAAGTTAACGGAGTGTCAACTATTACGTGATCAATCTCCTGGTGTTGCAATGGGAATTTGGCTCCTGAGAGCCCTCCGTATCCTTATACCTTGGAATGATTATTGCTTATTGGATTGTTGATTCTTCTGGAAAACTTTTACACTCGCTCACTTTGAAATTTGCTACTTGAAATGTTATTGTTCACTCTTATGAACTTTTGATGCCATTAACTTGCTACGTTGATATTCGTACTTTTAAAATGGTCAATTTGTGTGACAGCCCCACCTTCCTCTAAGGCAAACCAAAGAGGTTAGCGGACTGCCTGCCCAACTCTCGTTAGGACAAACGGTGCCGTTTAGAACGATCTATTGCGTTCCTGAACTTATAAACGCACGTAAACAAGGCAAAAGGACAAAATAACCCAACATAAAAAAAATGAAATTCGGAGTCGGCCATGAATAGTAACCGACCCGTCAGAACGCAACCAAATATCGAACAAACATTCACATCTTGAACTTTAGCAAATACAATCCAAAGTGACATACAAAAGTTGTCAAAAGTGAATATATACACGGTTTGCCAAATTTAAAGTGAAAACGGTTTGCCAAATTTAAAGTGAAAACGGCCCTAAAGATACATTTAGGGTCCCACTTCATATACAATACAAAAGAGATATTCATCTAGTTCATTCAGCAACCAACTAGCAAGAATCATTCCAAAAGTATTCATATGCCTGTAAGGAAAACAAAAGGAACGGTGTGAGCTAATTGCCCAGTGAGATACTATCACTTAAGCAACCAAGTTCATGTAAACATAAAGCTTTTCATTTCAATATACCAAAAGTAAACAAAGGCACACATTAATGGTGGTGAAAAGGATACGGATGGCTCTCAAGAGCCCTTTTCCTAGTTTGCATTTCTTGATCGGACGTCATTGACACTCCGTCAATGTTCAAAAATAACCAACCGTAGACTCCACTTTACCTCCATTCCTTCCACCTAACATTCCCCTACCGGGCCCGAACTCCAAACACTTGCACTTTAGTATTACTCGAGTAAACCGGAATCGAGAGTCTCTCATACTACAAGATTCCATATAACATTGCCCCAAGGCACATTAATTGGCACGACCAAGCCCGCGCCGGCTCAATTCAATCAATTACCAATGGGGTTGAGCTCAAGAATAACAATTGTAGTCGTTGGAGACTCGTCCAAACGACACCAAGTCATGTATTTCATTTCATATAACATTTCATATAACATTCCAATAACTTTCCAATAACATGCAAAACAATAAGTGAGAGTGATAAAGTACACTCTCACTTCAATCAATTAACATTCAACATCTCAAGTTCAAGTATCAAAGTCATATAATAACACACAAGTGAGTAGTACACTCACCAAGCTCGCAAATGTGGTTTCATGCACTTCCATCAAAAGAACGTTGTGCACCACGGTCACGTCCTAAAACATGCAAACAAATACAATGAGACTCGATAACGAGTCATAAACCAAGGCCAAACATGACCCCAATAGGGTTCCATAAGCATATACAAACATTAAAGGAAACCAGAAATTTCGGAAATGTAACTAGCTTTGGCCCTAGAAAAAAAACAGTTTTTGTCCTCATTTTGCGGTAATGGCACCAATTTCACTACGATTATCGGATGAGGGTACAAGACCCACCATTTCGAAGATAAAAGACAGGGCTACAACATCACAGAATGTCACTCAACCCAGTTTTGAGTGCAAACAGGTCAAAAATGCAAGATACTACATAAAAAATGTAAAACAGATTCACTAAAACGTATTCTAGCGGAAACCTCATAACTCAGGCTCTCCAAGTCCAAATCCAGAAATTCCAAAACCATCTGAAAGCTAAGAAACAGGGTTAAATTTCATCAGAAGGCCTCAACAACCAATTCGGAAGCAATTCCAGCCAAAACAACCAATTACAGGCGCAATTCTTGCATTCGGGTAAAACCAGAACAGCAATAGTAATTTCGACTTTCTCATTCTACACTACTCCGATTGACCTGAAATTTTGTAGGCACCTCTAAAATGTCATTCCCTACAACTTTCATGTTTTAAGCCAAGGCCAATTCGGCCTCTAACTAGGAACTAAAAATTCAGGCAGAATGCTCCCACAAGAACCCTAATTTTCTGAAATTTCTTCCAAACCAGAAATTGGTTGCAATTAATCACTTTTTCCACCTCCTAGAGTCATTATATACCATTTCTAATCATCATAGATAGCCACACAATCATGCTTATATTAAAACAGAAAAAATCCCCAAAAATAATAAAACTTCATCACTTCAACCACAAATCAAGAAATAACCCATAAACTTGCATCTCATACTACCACTAAGCATGATTTAAGCATCAATTAAGGGAGGAGGGTGGTTCTTCACAACTTACCTTAAAACAAGAGAGAGAGAGCTATTGGACACCTTAACTTTCCAAATAACTTCACACAACAACTCACCAACACCTCCTTAAGTGGTTTTATGGAGCAAAATCAAGGTTGGATGGTTGGTTTTGATGATTTGGAGCAAGCTTGAAGAGTTTTCTTCCTTGTGCTTAGAGTAAGAGAGAGAGAATGAGAGAATGAGAGGGCCGGCCACCATGGAGGATTTTTTTGATGATTTTTGGGTCATTTTTAAGCTATTTTAACCAAATTGGTAAAAGGGTGAATAGTGTTCAAAAAGGTCAAACCACTCCTATGGTGACACTTGTCACCTTTTAATAAATACTTACCTACCTTGTCTCTCTTATACCAATCCACTTAGCACCCTCTACTTATCTCTTAACACCCGATAAATTAATTCCAGTATTCAAAACTTAACCTAGTTGGCCGAAATTTTCCGAACTTTTCGCACTAGTGGGTCCCACGTCCGGTATACGCTCTTAATTTCTAAAAATCCATTCGATACTAGAAAAATCATCTAAAAACTATATCTGCTCATTAAAAATATCTAGAAATTTTCCTAAGCACGAAAATGCAGAAAACAAGCCATGAAAAATATAAAACCTAGAAAATGAAAAATACGGGTTCTCACACTCTCTCCCCCTTAAAAGAATTTCGCCCTCGAAATTTCTTACCTTAACTCACGAAAAGTTCAGGGTACTTCTTTCGCATTTCTTCTTCCACTTCCCAGGTAGCTTCCTCTACCCCATGGTTTCTCCAAAGTATCTTCACTAACGGAATCTGTTTGTTTCTGAACTCTTTGACTTTCCGGTCAAGCACTTGGACAGGTTTTTCTTCGTAAGCAAGCGATTCGTCCACGTCCATCTCCTCGGGTTGTAAGATATGGGAGGGGTCAGGATAGTGCTTTTTTAACATCGAGACGTGGAAAACGTCATGAATTCTCGAGAGACTTGACAGCAGCTCTAGTCTATATGCTACCGCGCCTATCCTCTGCAGGATCTTGCAAGGTCCGACGAACCTCGGTTGCAATTTCTTTCCTCTACCCGCCGTGACACTCCGTAACGGTGTAACCTTGAGGAAAACACGGTCTCCAACTTCAAACTCCAAGTTTTTTCTTCGGTTGTCTGCGTAGCTCTTTTGTCGGCTTTGAGCAGTTTGGAGTCTTTGCCGTATCAACTTGACCTTTTATCGAGCCTCTTCCATCCATGGAATAGTGGTTGGATCTAATGCCTTTCTCTCGCCAACATCATCCCAGTAGATCGGTGATCGGCATTTCCGTCCATATAGTGCCTCGTATGGAGCCATTTGAATCGACGAATGGTAGTTGTTGTTGTACGCAAACTCTACTAAGGTCATGTGTTGACCACAGTTGCCTCCAAAATCCAGAATGCAAGTTCGTAGCATGTCCTCGAGAGTTTGAATGGTTCATTCCGATTGTCCATCCGTCTGAGGGTGATAGGTTGTGCTCAAGTTGAGTTTCGTCCCTAGAGTCTCCTGGAACTTTTGCCAAAATCGAGATACGAAACGTGGATCTCGATCGGAGACGATGCTCACAGGAACGCCGTGTAGCCTTACAATCTCGTCCATGTACAGTTGGGCCAACTTGTCCATGGAATACTTCATGTTCACCGGCAAGAAATGGGCCGACTTGGTTAATCGATCAACGATCACCCAAACAGCATCGTGTCCTCTTTGCGTCCTCGGTAAACCTGAAATGAAGTCCATGGTGATGTTTTCCTACTTCCACTCGGGTATCTCCAAGGGTTGTAATAAGCCCGATGGTTTTTGATGCTCTGCTTTAACTTGTTGGCAAACGAGACATTTTTGCACGTACAGAGCAATTTCCTTCTTCATATTGTCCCACCAATAATTTCCTTTCAGATCTTGATACATCTTACTACTACTCGAATGGATTGTATACTTGGATCGATGGGCTTCCTCTAGAATCTCCGTTTTCAACGATTCATCCTTCGGCACCACTATTCGGTTTTGGTATTTTAAAATACCCTCAGGACCAAAATTGAAATCAGTGGTTTCTCCTTTTTCCACTTTCTCTCCCCATTTCTGCACCAGTGCATCTTCCTTTTGAGCTTCTTTAATCCTTTCCAAGAAGGTAGAAGTCACTTTAATATTGCCAAAAATCACCTTATGGCTCCCAGGGCAGGGTTTCCATTCACACACGGAGTCTAACAATTCCCACTCTTTGATCATTAGACTCGCGACCTGAGCTTTGCGACTTAGGACATCGGCCACCACGTTTGCTTTTCCCGGATGGTAGTTGATGGTACAGTCGTAATCCTCCAAAAATTCCATCCACCGTCGCTGCCTTATGTTTAATTCCTTCTGTGAGAAAAGATACCTCTGGCTTTTATGATCGGAGTAAACCTCGAAAGTTACTCCATATAAGTAGTGCCTCCACTTCTTCAGAGCAAAAACAACTGCAGCTAGCTCCAGATCGTGGGTGGGGTAATTTTGCTCGTGGGGTTTTAACTTCCTCGAGGCAAAAGAGATCATATTTCGGTTTTGCATTAATACACAACCCAGGCCTTCTCGGGATGCATCAGTGTACACAGCATATCCGTCCACCCCGTTTGGTAAGACTGGAATTGGAGCCATGGTCAATTTTTTCTTTAATTCCTGAAAACTTGTCTCACTTCAGGCGTTCCATAAGAACCGACCATGTTTCTTCGTCAAATCGATTAGAGGACCGGCTAGTTTGGAGAAGTTCTTGATAAAACGCCGGTAATATCCAACCAGTCCTAGAAAGGTGCGGACCTCTGTGGGAGTTTTTGGCCTTTTCCAATTAGTTACAGCCTCAACTTTCGCCGGGTCGACTGAAATACCCTCTTGAGAAATTACGTGCCCCAGAAAAGCAATTTTCTCCAGCCAAAATTCGCACTTGCTGAACTTGGCATACAGTTGATGGTCTCTCAGGGTTTGCAAGACAGTCTTCAAGTGTTGCTCATGCTCTTCACGCAACACTTGCTCTTCACGGGTCTTGGAATAGACCAAGATGTCATCGATGAAGACTACTACAAATCGATCCAGGTAGGGCTTAAAAACCCTATGCATTAGGTCCATGAAGGCGGCAGGAGCATTGGTTAGTCCAAAGGGCATAACTGCGAACTCGTAATGCCCATATCTCGAGTTGAAGGTGGTCTTTGGAATATCCTCCTTTCTGATTAATAACTGGTAGTACCCTTGGCGGAGATCCAGTTTCGAGAAAATCACCGCTCCTTGCAACTGATCAAATAACTCATCAATGTAGGGCAGTGGATACTTATTTTTAATCGTAATATTATTCAGGCCCCGATAATCAATACACATCCTCAATCCACCATCCTTTTTCTTTACAAACAATACAGGAGTTCCCCAAGGAGACCCACTCTCTTGAATGAATCCCCGCTCCAAAAGGTCCTGTAATTGCAACTTTAGCTCCTTGAGCTCCGTAGGGGCCATTCGGTAAGGTGTCTTTGATATAGGTGAGGATCTCGGTAGCAGGTCTATTTTGAATTCAATTTCTCTTTCCGGAGGTAAGGCTACTAATTCATCAGGAAACACGTCCGGAAATTCCTTCACTATGGGCACATCCTCCACTTTCAACTTATCCGTGGGGGTGTTAATCAAAAAGGCCAAAAATCCTTGCGCCCCTCGACTTAGCAATTTCCTAGCTCGAATGCCCGAAATCAAAGCAGATGAGGCTAACCTACCCCTTATATCCAACCTTAAGGTCACCTCACCAGGAATGCGGAACTCTACAACTTTCGTTTTACAGTCCAGTTGGGCATTATACTTGGCTAACCAGTGAATACCCAATATCACATCATACCCTTTAATAACCAAACTTATCAAGTCCCCTAACAATCTTTTCTCTCCTACCCACACTTAGCAATCCCTATAAACCATACTAGTAACCAAACGTTGATTCCCGGTAGGTGTACTAACTTCTAGATTGTATGGTAAACTAGCAGGTTTTATATTGATGCCACACATGAAATCAGGGTTAACAAAAGAATGAGTGGCACCAGGATCAATTAAAACTTTGGCAAAATGGTGGAAAATAGGGATCGTACCTTCTACGACCTCTGAGGAATCCGAGACCTGTCGAGGTTCTATTGAATATACTCGAGCTGGAACTTTAGGTTTCGCCTCATTCCCCTTATTCGGTCCCGTATTGGTCTTGGACGTGGTTTGAGCTCCCTTTTCGTCTTGCGTTATGAGTGGGCAGGTAGCAAGCTGGTGGTCTGCACTTCCGCAACACAGACATTTGCCTCCTTTCTTCCAGCAATTGTCTTTAAAGTGATTCGGCTTTCCGCAGTACCCGCAAGGTCCACGAGAGGCCGAACCTGAGCCCCTCTAGAAGTTTCCACCTTGGCCTCTCCCGGCTGGGCTGCCCCTAGACTGAGCCCCTCTGCCGGAACCTGACTGTCGCCCACCTCTAGCTCCGCGTCCAAACTTGGAGGGAGTACCTTTGTCCCCTTGTCCAGAACTGCTTCCAGGAAAGCCCCGCTTCTTCGCCTGGAAGTTCCGGACTTGCAATCGAGCACTCTCTACCCTTTGGGCCTTGTAGACACCAAATTTTTGACTATTCTGTATTTCATTTTATTTTATGTTTGTCCTAAGTTTATTTCTTTGTTATTTTAGTAATAATTCATATCTGATTCCATGATTTAGTTTTGGGCTTTTGGTATTTTTGGATTATTATGGTCTATTATTTTTATTTTAGTTTATTTTGTATTCGTTTTCACCCTTTTAACTATTTATTTTTCATTGTAAGATTTTTTTTTAGCATAAAATTTGTCAAAAGAGAAAATTATTCTTTAAAAATATGTTTTGTTTCCTTTTACTATTTATTAATTAAAAAAAAAGAAGTAAGAAAAGGAAAAGGAAAATCATCATTTTAAAGAAAAAAAAAAAGAAAAGAAGAATTAATTAGCATGGCATTTTTACCTTTTATGCATAGTTCTGTTTTTATTATTATTATTATTATTGTTGTTGTTTATTCAGTTGTTTTTTATATTTCTGGAAAAAAAAAAAGCTGTGCGACACAAAATTGCAGCGGCTGGCAAGAATGCCATCGGATGGCTCCAGTTTTTCTGAAGAAAACCACCCTTCATCCTCACCTTTGAGGTGAGGGTTTTGGGGTGGCTGGTTCCTATAAAAGGCAGCCAAAAGGAAGCGCAGCCAGATGGAGAGATAGAGAGGTTTAGAGGAAAAGGAAAACAGAGACAACGGGGGTTTAAGGGAGAAAGAGCGAGAAACTAGAGAGTTGGGGGTAAGGTTGAGGGTTTTTGACGGCTGACAGACTGAAGGGGAGAGATTGGGAGAGTTTCGGGAGAAGAGAAACCCAGCAAAAGAAAAGAAAAGCCGCAAACGAGAGGGTGACTGCCATCAGTAGCAACTACGTGGTAGAGAGGAACCAGGAAGTCTGGGAAGGTGAAGCCGCGTGAAAAAGAAACCAAGCGAGAAGGAACCAAGGACAGGGGAAGCGACTTCATCAGCGCAAAAGGCACCTAGTGGGTCTTCATTTCCAGGAATAGTGTGCTTGTTCTGAGGTAAATCCTGTTTAGCTTCATGAAGGTTTGAATTCATCACATCCGTCTTGTTATTTACTTACGCATGCACCTGTTAGTTCATCTTGCTGTAGTTTCTGATGTTTTTTAAAGCTTTAGGGCAAGTAGATGTTCAATGATTAAATGATTTGGCTAAAAAGGTAGCAACTTTTGATGAATCTAGCTTTTGTTTGCCGCAAGTTTCCTTCTTTTCTGCATTTCTGTGATTGGAAACATGGCTAGATCTTCTGGAATTGGGCAATGTTATGAGGGTCGTCTGATTTTAAATGGGCTGAGATCATTACGGTGGGATTTGTCTGAGTTTTCTTTTCTTCTTCGCACGAGTAGACTTAGTTTTGATTGAAATGGCTGCAGAAAATGTCGCGTCCCACTTTTTGATGGTGGTGTGGAAGTAGTGTGTGAAATATGTATGTGAACGTGTGCGAAAGTGAAAATAAAGGCCGTGGGATTGTGAAATGCGACGGTTTGGCCAAATAAAGTTCAAAAAGGGTTTTTGGATGAAAAATGGAGTCGCCAGTTGGTATGGAGTTAGGGTGTACCAAGTCACCCAAAAATGATTTTTTGTTTTGTTTTTGAAAGAAAAAGTAAGCAAACCCTTTTGAAGAACTTTTAGGTCTACGCAACCAAAGAGAGGGATCGGGGGTCACATTTGATAAGGGAGAAGGCAAAGGCAACGCCTAAGGCACTCCCTTACCCTAGCCAAAGCTAGTTGCGTGACTTAGCCCCTACTTTTCCTAATTTTTCTACCCAAGGTACGTATCGCATGTTGGATATGACTAATGGATGCGAAAAGGAAAGAAAAATGCAATTCTAAACCTAAAATGTTTCTCATGAGGCTTTTAGGTCCCAACCACATGAATTGTGGTGGCCAATAAGGATAGCTCTCATGGAAGTCGTGATTAATGCAAGTGAGGACTCAAGTGCAAGTGTGCAAGTGTGAGAAAATAAAGGTGTTTGTGTGTGCAAATGAATAAAAATAGGATAGTAGATACATATAAATGCAATTGGGTGCCATTTGTGAGATAGAAAAATAAATAAGTGATAGGAAGAAAGTGGTGAGAAAGTGTAGATTGAGAAAAAGTCTAAGTAGTGAGAAAATGTGGCTAAAAGAGTGTGAATGTGATATAAAAAGAATGCAAGTGTATGACCCTAAGGGAATGCATCAGGTCGGGCACGGGAAGGACTCCTAACTTTACGACTTTGATTTTCCCTTGGATTAGAAGGAAGAACTAGCGTGCTAAGGCTATTTTGTAACCAAACTCGCTCGTTTCCCTTATCGAAAGGGGACTCCTCAAGCAAATGTACCCTATAACTAGCATGAGATGTAAAAACCTAAAATGAGGGAAAAAGGGTTAGAGGAGCATGCCAAATGATAAAACTAAGAAAAATGCATGAAATGTAGTGAACATGCAAGTATGCACTAACGAAAGGGAAATCCCTAAAGGTCTAGCGTTGGACTAGCCCTTTCTATGAATTCCTAACGGGATAATGAGCCACAACTAGCATTGGACTAGTGTGGTGACGTACATTCATCCATCACATTCATCTACGACTATAGAAAGCAAGTAGACATGCCAAACACCCATAAACACGTAGCACGTAACACTTAGCATGCTCGACTAAATGCAAAAGCCTAATAAAGCAAATTAACACATAGCCACAAAACAAATAACCAAACTAATGGACCTATTACATTTGCTAGCTAGGCACACGTCTTCAATAGGTCTTCATCAAATGCTCTCCAAGCCCTATCTATTACAAGCCAAGAGGTGTACACATACCCCATTAAAAGAATAACTTAATAAAAACAAGGGTAAATGAAATAAAGGAACTAAAGAAAAGCAAGGAAAGCAAATTAGACATGCAATTCTCACTTAGCACGTTGAATCACATAGGAGAGACAAAAAAGATAAAAGAAGCTATACCTCCCTCGAACTGGAGCCCTAATGGGGTGAGTTACTTATTTACCCTCCAAAACAAAAGAAAAGGTCAAGGCATCATTTTAATTGAGAAAATTAAAGAAAGTATGCAAACACAAGCTCGCTTGGTCAAAAAGCCCTTAAAATTATGAATTAAAAGCAATTTAAACAAAGCAAGGTGGCTAATTGAAGCAAGCAAGCAATGAAGTTGCAAAAAATAAAACTGCCAAGGACCCAATTGATGAAATTATTCAATTGGTTGGGTCATAGTGGAATAAGGGGAGACTTGGGGGGCCAAAGTGCAATTTTTGAAAGTTTTTCATGCATGCAACGTAACTTTCTTTGTTTCTGCTGATTTCTTCTTTCTGCAATTTCACAGTGTCGCGCCCCATTTTTTGATAAATAAATAAAATGATTTAAAAAATGTATTTTGTGATTGGAAAATGAATTGTGATTTAAAAGAAAGATGGGTCTAAATGGGACTTTTGAAAATGCGACGATTTGACCCAAGAAAAATAGTTCAAAAAGGGTTTTTTATATGAAAAATGGAGTCGCCACTTGGTATAGAGTTAGGGTGTACCAAGTCACCCAAAAAGTGAATTTTTAAGGAAAAAAGTAAGAAACCCTTTTGAACGACTCCTAGTCCACGCAAACAAAGAAAAAGGTTCGGGAGTCACATTTGACGAAGGGGAAGGCAAGGATAAAAATCCAAGGCACCCCTTCGACCTAGCCAAGGCTAGTTGCGTTGATTTAATCAAAGATTTTCTTGTTTTAACCAAAGAATTTATTACATCTGGATGCACTACATGAATGCAAACCCTAGACCTAGGGGTATTGGGGGAAATTTCTCTTCAAAGGTTGAGTGGTGCCAATCACATTAATTGTGAAGCCCAATGACGATCCTTTGAAGAAGTCACGAATAATGCGAGTGCGATGCAAATGAATGGAATGCATGTATGCAATGTGAGGACATGAGTTTGAAAAAAAAGTAATAAAAGGCAATAATATGTAAGTGAAAATGTGCACGTGAGTGGGCAAGGTGCGGTGTGTGAAATGATAATATGAAGTACATGTGTGCAAGTGATGATAAAAGTGTTCGTGTGTAAGTGAAGGGATAAAAGGTGTACGTGTGCAAATGAAGGGATAAAAGGTGTACGTGTGCAAATGGAGGGATAAAATGAAAGTGTAATGATAGAGTGGATTTAGAATGCATGAGCCTAGGGAATGCACGCATATTGGGTACGGGGAGACCTAAATCGTGACTCAATTTACCCTTTTGTAGAGGGAATACAAGCGTGCTAAGGCTTAGAAAAAGCCACACTCGTCTATATCCCATATTTAAGGGGACACTCAAGCAAAATGAACCCTATAGCTAGTATGGGATGCAAAACCTAAAATGAGAGGAAAAGGGGTTCGAGGATCATGCCAAATGATAAAACTAAGGAAAATGCGTGATATGCGGTGAACAAGCAAATGATGTATTAACGAGGGAAAAACCCTAAGGGTCTAGCGTTGGACTAGCCCATTCTATGAATTCCGACTAGCGTTGGACTAGTGGAAACGATAAAAGAAGCCACAACTAGCGTTGGACTAGTGTGGTGACGTACATTCATCCATTCCATTCATCCACACTATGGAAAGCAAGTAGATATACCAAATACTCATAAACACGTAGCACGTAACATTTAGCATGCTCGACTAGATGCAAAATCCTAATAAAGCATTTAACATATAACACATAAGCATGCAACCATTACATTTGCTAACTAAAACAAAAGGGAAAGGGAAAATGGACCAAATTACTTGCTACGCCCTATCTATTACAAGCCAAGAGGTGTACACATACCCCATTAAAAAGAATAATTTAATAAAAGCAAGAATGAATGAAGTAATGGAACTAAAGAATGGTAATGAAAGCCAATTAGGCATGCGATTCACACTTAGCACATTGGATCACATAGGAGAGACAAAAGGGATAAAAGAAATTATACCTCCCTTGAAATGAAGCTCTAATGGAGTGAAATCAACTTATTTACCCTCCAAAATAATAAAGGAGTCAAGGTGCCAATTTATTTGACAAATAATCACAAAGGATAAAAATAAACATGAATTTGAATCAATTAAATCATGTCAACAACCCACATTTAAGAAGTCAAAAGAAGAAAGGACTTGATTGCAAAAATTAATAAAGTCTTGGGGTCAAAATTAAAGAAAAATAAAGTTGAGGGGCCTATTTGCAATTAAATTAAGTACCGAATTGAAAGAGGTTGAAAAAAAATCTAGGGCCACAGCAGTTAAGGAGAAATTCAGGGATTGATTTGCAAAAACATTTTCTGGTTTCCTAATGGATCAGGCCACTTGGGCCTTTTTCTTCATTGGTTTGGGCCTGAGACCCTCCTAGCCCAATCGAAACTTAAAGCACAGGAAATGGGCCAGTCCACCATTTTGGCCCAAAACTAGCCAACCAAACAGGTGGACTTCTCCCTTTTAGCCCAGACCACAGCCCAAAAAAATAATAAACTAAACCCAAATCAAAATAGATAAACTCCCTGTCAAAACCCAATCCGAAAGTGTTAGATATCAATCTTCTAAGCCAAAAAAATTCAACAAAATAAACTAAAACACTTCCTTAGGCCCAAACAAAAAATAACCTCTTAGCCCAAACACTTATTTCATTAAACCCAACAAGATAAACAAATCAACAAAATTATTAAGCCACAATTGTGACCCACAATCAAGAATTAATCTATCCACAAAGTCACATAAAATACGCGAACATAGGATTAAACTTAGAAAGACAAAATTAGTTCGATTATTCCAAGTTTTGGGCCATAACAGAATAGGGGAAAACTTGAGGGGTTCAAATGCAATTTTTGACAAGCTTTTCATGCATGCTCTTCGGAAATTTCATACGAGACTTCAGGCAAACCATCGAAACTATCATTTCATACCACTTATCAACTGAACCATAAAAGATTAAAATGAGGACAAATGAAGAACAAATGGCAGACAAATGCAGCAACAGAAAAACAAAAACCAGCAACCAATCTCTTCGCAACATTTCTTCATTCAATTTAGATGCATTCAGGCCAAACAACCAAAGAAAGTCCTAATTGATTTGATAACTAGACACCAAGTGCAGGAACTTGGGACAAACGGGAGAAGATAGAACAAGACTGCTGAACACAACATGCAACAGAGCAACGTTAACATTCGTAACAACTTTGAACCCACAGATCTTCAAGAAAACAAATCCAAATCATAATATGAACAAAAACCTGAACACCACAGACATGATTCGTGTCTTCTTAGTTTGAGGCTAATGACTCTTCTAAACATAGCTTTGACAACATATATGTTCATGGCATTCCAGTCAAGTAACGAGCTAAGCAAGAACATTAAGCATCGCAATTTCAACAACTCAAGAAAAGGTTATTTGTCCGTACTGCTGCAACAATTACAGTGGCCTTTCATGAAGTTTTTCTTATCAGATTCCCACATCATACAAATCGTTTTCCAAACTAATGAAAATCATCCTAACTACCAGCCCCGGAATCATCAAAAAAAAAAACAAAACACAGAAAATCAGCCCAAATCTCCGCAAGCATCATGTGTTTCCTGATTCTTGAATGACCCAACAGAAGAAGAAAAAGAAAAAATTGCCCCAAGCCAAAACACGAAAAAAAAAAATAATGCCTTGAGAGTTTGAATGAAACTGAAATTCAAAAGAGAAGACAGCTTACTTTCATGAGAAACCCACAAGTATTTCCCCCTCCCAACCTTAATTCGAATTCATGCGATGGGAAACAAAAGGAACGGAAAAATTGCAAGGCAGCAATGCATCAAAAATTCTTAAACTTGGGGAAGGGAATTGGCCGACTTAGCCTCTATTTCTTCACACGAAAATGCAAACAAAATTTTCCAACAAGAATTTCAGCCAAAACATTTCGTCGAACAGGTTGTGAGCATTAAAATTTTCATCAAATTTTGCTCAATTGAAGTCATAATCAACCCAGAAATTGCACAGGAAATCAAGATTTCAGCCCAAATTAAACCCATACATCATGTGTATTCAGAAATTAAAACCAATTAACAGGAAAATTGCACAAAAAAAAAATGACGGCAGACCCATTTCAAAGCTTTACAAGAATTGAAATTTAAAAGGGAAAACAAATAGCTTACCGTGCTCCCGCTTGGTGATGATGGCAGACAGCAGTGGCAGTGGCAGTGGCAGTGGAGTGGTGGTGCCGGCATCTTTTCCTCCCTGAAGCCTTCTCTCCAGATTTTCCCCGAAGCTGCCGTCCCCTCTGTTTTTATTCCTCGGCAGCCCCTCTGTTTCATTTCTTTTTCTCTGCGTAGCCGAAGCCTTCACTCCCTCTCGGCTTTTTTCCAGTTAAGTCTCCTCTTTTTTTTCTTTTTTTTTTTTTTTGTTGCTCTTTCTGATTTCCCTTTCTCTGTTTTTTCCCTTCCGCGGCCCTTTCTCCAAAACTCAGCCGCCCCCCGGACCTCTGTTGCCCTCTGGTTTCGTTTCTCCCTTTTCTTTCTATTTTAGCCGAAGCCCCTTTCAGTTCTCTCTATCTTTTTTTTCAATTCTCAAAACCCCCCTTCTAAGCTAAACAAGTGTCCTCCTAAATGTTGTGTTGTCAATTAAACAAAAGGGACACTTGTCCCATGATTGTTTTGTACACTTGTTCAACATGCACACTTCCACCTATTTTTTGTCATTTTCATTCCTTTTCTTTCATTTTTCATTTTTCATCATTTTTCACTTTTTCTTCTTTTTCCTTTTTATTTTCATTTTCAAGAAATTCTATGCTAAAAACTTAAAAATAATAATAACACAAAAAACTAAAAAACTAAAAAGTGAAAAAAAACGAGCACAGACTAAAAAATAATTAGTAAATGAAATTACACCAAAATTTGGTGTCTACAGTTTGCCCCTCTTTGTCTGAGTTTTGAAAAAACTTGAGACAAAGAAGTAGACACCAAATACTTACCTGTGTTATTCGGCTGCGAATGATCTCAACGAACTAGAATTCTAAAATGGGACTGACCCAAACAGAAATTTAAACGGGACTGACCCGAACAGGAATTTAAACGGGACTGACCCGAACAGAAATTTAAACGGGACTGACCCGAACAGGGACTGACCCGAACAGAAATTTGACCCGAACAGGAATTTAAACGGGACTGACCCGAACAGAAATTTAAACGGGACTGACCCGAACAGAAATTAAACGGGACTGACCCGAACAGGAATTTAAACGGGACTGACCCGAACAGAAATTAAACGGGACTGACCCGAACAGAAATTAAACGGGACTGACCCGAACAGAATTTAAACGGGACTGACCCGAACAGAAATTAAAACGGGACTGACCCGAACAGAAATTAAACGGGACTGACCCGAACAGAATTTAAACGGGACTGACCCGAACAGACCCGAACAGAAATTAAACGGGACTGACCCGAACAGGAATTTAAACGGGACTGACCCGAACAGAATTTAAACGGGACTGACCCGAACAGAAATTTAAACGGGACTGACCCGAACAGAAATTAAACGGGGCTGACCCGAACAGAATTTAAAACGGATGAATTGAAGTGAGATGGAGTGTTGGTGGGATTGACTCATGTTTATTGGTGATGCAAATGAAAGGAGTGAAATGAAGTGTTAATGGGACTGATCCACGTTCCAGTGGTTGTGAAAATGAAATGTCTTGACAATCGGACAGTGGGATCAAACCCGAACCTGCCGTGATGAACTTGATTTGATTTTTGATTTTTCTTTTCCTTTTTTTGATTTTTTTTTTTTGATTTTTTTTTGATTTTTTTGATTTTTTTGATTTTTTTGATTTTTTTTTTTTTTTTTTTTTTGAGAAACTTTCCAAAGATAATTTGCCCCAGTATGAAGAATTGGTCAGTGGGAATCGGTCAGTTGTATAAAGCACGGTCAGCGGGATAAAACCCGGTCCTGCCGAGATTGGCGGGATGAAACCCGGTCCCAATTGATAAAAGCGGTCAGCGGGATAAAACCCGGGCCTGCCGAGGTCGGAGGGATAAAACCCATGCCCAACGAAAATAAAAGCGGTCAGTGGGATAAAACCCGAGCCTGCCGAGAGAATTGGAGGGATAAAACCCATGCCCAATGAAAATAAAAGCGGTCAGTGGGATAAAACCCGAGCCTGCCGATGTTGGCGGGATAAAACCCAGTTCCAACGTGATAAAAGCGGTCAGTGGGATAAAACCCGAGCCTGCCGAGGTCGGAGGGATAAAACTCGTGCCCTACGAAAATAAAAGCGGTCAGTGGGATAAAACCCGAGCCTGCCGAGGTCGGAGGGATAAAACCCGTGCCCTACGAAAATAAAAGCGGTCAGTGGGATAAAACCCGAGCCTACCGAGGTCGGAGGGATAAAACCCGTGCCCTAACGAAAATAAAAGCGGTCAGTGGGATAAAACCCGAGCCTGCCGAGGTCGGAGGGATAAAACCCGTGCCCTAACGAAAATAAAAGCGGTCAGTGGAATAAAACCCGAGCCTGCCGAGGTCGGAGGGATAAAACCCGTGCCCTAACGAAAATAAAAGCGGTCAGTGGGATAAAACCCGAGCCTGCCGAGGTCGGAGGGATAAAACCCGTGCCCTACGAAAATAAAAGCGGTCAGTGGGATAAAACCCGGTCCTGCCACCCAATTGGTCAAGAAATTGAATTTGATTTGTCAAGGAACAAGAAATTTGATTTTCCAAGAAACAAGAATTTGAACTTGATTTTTGATTTTTGAATTTTGAATTTTTTCTGATTTTTCGAGAGAATCTTTTTCAAAATAATTTGCCCTCAGTGTAGGGCCCTTTTCCCTTCTTTTTCTCTTTCTTCGGCATCGGCCTTCCACGTCACCAGATGCTCTTTCGTCGATTTCAACAATGAATACCTGCACAGGGGCTTACCGAAATATGACATGCATTCACATTTACATGAAAAGAGCAGCGTGATTGATTTGAAAGATGCATTATTTGATTCTTGGACGAAATTCTCAATTGGACTAACAAAAATATTTGCCCCTGTGTGAGCTTATTTTGCGAAACTTCGCAAATAAAAATTTTGCCCCAGTGTGGGCCCATTTGATTGCAAAAATTGGTTTGGATGCTTCTCCATTTATTTGCACAGGGTAAGCAATTGCTTTTCCTAACATGAAGAAAATTGAATGTCTTGCTTAAACTGATATAACACATTCCATGATGAATTTCTCAAAATAATGCCAAATTACGAAAGATTTCTTCCCCACTTTAGCATCAACGCTTTAGGTAATGGGTCACCATTTCTTGTTGGTTCATCTGTCAGGACCAATCAAGTGATCTGATTTTTGAGGGGGTTAAGGGAAATGAGAAGACGAGATTTGTTTGGTTCTTGTGCCCAAATTTGTAATTCCTTCAATGCCACATCTTAGTGAAAGCAAAGAGTTTGTCACCCTTATTTTTCAAGAAAACTTAGTCAACATACAAGCTTTCTAGGCATGCAACGTATGGGCAGAAGTGATAGCTAAACATGTGGAAACGGGTTATACCCTTATGATCACAAATGATTTGATGAATTTCTTATGAGCATGATCCTCACTTTGGATTGTCATGAAGGAATAAGTCAACGATGGACTTTATTGGCTTGTAATGTGGCTTGAAAACGATAGTTAAAGAATAAGACTTTCAAGGATATTGCACCATAGATCGCCTTTTTCCAAAAATTGCCCCTATTTTGAACTTAAAGATCTCAAACTTTGTTTGCATTTTTCTCATCATTCACCAAGGATTTCAGAGTCGATATATTTTTTTGCATTTATTTTTCTTGCTTCGCTTTTTGCCTCTCTTTTTTTTCGAGCTGATGGGTTTCCTCATACCCGAGTAATTCAGAAATACAGCTAAAATTTTCAGCATCAGAAATTTTCTCGACAAGGCCATTGCAAAGAACAGAAGTCAGGACTTTCGGCTTTTGTAATGGGGTCTGGTGGGGTGTTTAAAAAAGTTAAGGCTTGAAGGCAGATTTCAAGAACGGTTTGAAAAATCTGAGATCGCATTGTTGCACCAACCCTATTTTTAGGATTAAATCAGAATTTGCCAGAGCTTGTGCTCAATTGAGGCTTTTCCTCTTTCATTTTCTTTCTTCTTTTGATTTTTCGGCATTCTGCCATCTTTGAACTTTCACAAAATTTGCCCCAGTTTATTTTTAAACTGAGGTTCTCTTTTCTTCCTTTGCTTTTGATTTTGCGACTTTTCACTTTTTCACTTCTTGAAGTTTTTCCTTTCTTTTGCAAACTTGCCCCAGTGTGGGGTTTGCGATTCTCAGGGGTTGCCAAACGAAGTATTTTATTCTGAAGGCTCAAAAGGGATAACTAGGGATAGAATGCTTGATCGGAAAAAGAAGATGGCCTGACTTGTATTCCGTTCCTTACAATAACTCTGAAAGGAAACTTTCATTAATGGGAAATCTTTGGCATGTATCTGAATTAACTGACTGAGGAAGACCCTTGTTCATCCATATTTGTGAAACATAGGCGGTCCGTGCGGACAAATCTCTTCCTTTTCTTTTCCTTTTCTTTTTCTTTTTCTTTTTCTTTTTCTTTTTTTTTCTTTTTTCCAAAATTGAAACCCAAGTGGAAATTTCTCCAATTCGTGATTCCCTCTTTATTTTTGCTTTTACCCTTTTTCCTTTTTTCAAAATTCCCCAATCTCCTTCCCCAATGTGGGGTGCGATCATATGTGCATTCGAAAAGAACCACCAATTTTTTTTGCTCAAATGAGGATGCAAGGGATAAAACAGTGTTTAAGTTGTAGAAATGATGGCCAAAGCATCATTCTTACACTCCATGACAATCAACGTAATGCAATGCTCATTGAAAATCCATTCCCCCTTTTGATATTTAAAAATTTTTCATGTAGGATAGTAATCATCAAGGCGCTTATTTGAAACGAAATTATTCTTTTAAAGGCTCAAATGGGAGAGCAAATGATAAAGTGTGTATAGGTAGAGAAACGAATGTTCAAAGCATCATTCCAAATTTTCAAAACAAATAAGAATAATGCACATTTTTGCTTTCACTTAGATGTGAATTGAATCTGGTTAAACTAATGGGCATTTGCAAGCAAAAAGTTGCTCCAATTTGCAATTTATCAATCAATGTGACTGATTTTATTTTGGGGTTAAATGAAGTGGGCAAAATATGAATTGTACAGTGAAAGAGAAAAGGTATCTCATTGGATCTTTTGAGTGGCCTCTTTTATTTTTGAGCACTTTTATTGTACAGGTTGGATCACCAATCGAGTGTAAGGATTTTAGAAAGCTTACACTTGTGAATTTTCAGGCTGGAGGTTGAAAAATCTCAAATTGGGTCTTATTTCTCAAAATTCACCATGAAATCTCTAATGAGTAAGAATAAAGAATGAAATGTATATATACACAAGACAATAATTGTCCAAAAATTTTATTGCTGAAAACAATTTGAAACAAAATTTCTCGTTCAATTATGATACAAATGAGAAGAGAGAAACTTGTAAAGAGCTCCACATACACACTTTTTGTCTCCTTTTCTTTTTGGAACAAAATGTATTAACAAATCAAGTAAACAGAATTTTCCTTTGGCAAACAATTACAACATCTCTCAGATGCTTTAGCGTAGAGCTTCCAGATAGATCTTTTGTGTTTTCATTATAAGATCTGCCCAAGAATCAAATAACACTTGCGGTTTTCAAACCTTATTGGATTAAAATTATCATCAGATATAGAAGAATATTTTCGTCTTATTGACACATTTTTATGAATGCAGGGGAGGGGGAAAACAAAAGAAAAATACCCAGAGTTAGTAAACAAGAATATAAAACCGGTATGCATGTCCTATGGGGGGACCCTTTTTGTGCCAAGGGTAGGCCTAGCATGAAAATGCAATCCGCTAGAGTAGGCACCATACAATACCTGATGAATCCGATCAGTTGATTGGGTGAAAAAAAATGATTTGAAAAATTTGGCCTCCAATTGGAGTGAAAAGACACGTTTGTCCTAAAAATTAGGACAAAGTCCGAATGGATTGCTTGCCTTGATTGACACAAAAAATGACGTGTAAAAGAGATTGCAATGTTTAGACTAGGTCATTCAGTGAACCTTAGACCGAAACCCTAAGAGAGGGAAATCTGGTCAAATGCATAGGATGAAATTGATGGTTTATTCAAAAATTGACTAGATTACCTTAAGAAGGGTAAAATGGTCAAATGCATTGAATGAAATTTGATTATTTATTCAAAATCGAATGGATAACCCTAAAAAATGAATTAAATGAATCAAATGAACTAAATGAAATCAATTGATCAAACGCATTGAGTGAAATGATGATTTATTCAAAATCGACCGTATGACCCTAAAAAGGGTAAATTGGTCAAATGAATTGAATGAAATTGATGAATTGACCGAACGACCCTAGAAAGGGTAAATTGGTCAGATGAACTGAATGAAATTGATTTATTCAAAAATTGACCGAATCACCCTAAAAAAAGGGTAGATTGGACAAATGGACTAAATGAAAACTTGATTTATTCAAAATTGGTTCGATTGCCCTACCAATGGGTGAATTAGCCAAATGAATGAAATGGATATTGATAACTTATGCAAAAATCGACCAAATCACCCTAAAAGGGTAAATTGGTCCAATGAATTGATGACTTATCCAAAGATCGGCTGGATGACCCTAAAAAGGGTAAATTGGTCAAATGAATGAATTGGTTAAATGATGAATGAATTGACAAAATGGATTGGATAAAATGGATGATTTATTCAAAAATCGACCGAATCGCCTTCAAAAAGGGTAAAATGGTCAAATGCATTTATTCAAAATTGAATGGATAACCCTAAGAATGAATTAAACTAATCAAATGAATTGAATGAAGTCAATTGATCAAACAGATCGAGTGAAATGATGATTTGACCAACTCGCCCTAAAACTAGGCAAATCGGTCCAATGGATCGAATGATTGATTCAAAATTGACTAGATCACCCTAAAAAGGGTAAACTAGTCAAATGAAATCGGATGACTTATTCAAAATTGATTGAATTGACCTAAGAAATGAGTAAATTGGTCCAATGAATAAAATGGAGATTGATGATTTATGCAAAAATCGACCAAATCACCCTAAAAGGGTAAATTGGTCAAATGAATGGTTCATTCAAAATTAATTGACAAAACGGATCGACTGAATCGTTCGGCCATTGGTTGTTTCAAAAAATAGTCTATGAGCCTTCTAAAATCACGATTTGGCCCCAATTTATTAATTGTCTCAACGATAAGGAATTATTTGTGAATTTCTTCCAATTAACGTCCTTTACGCAAGGGAATTTTACCAATTTTGATAAAAAATGGCCAAAAAGTGATTCCTAGACGCTCATATCCTAATGTGCAAAAGTTGCTTTATTCTCTTTAAAAGGATCGGATCATTACCTTACCTTGTGCACTACCCCTTTGGATGGTACGAGAAAGGTAAACGTGCAGGTCTCATTGGATTATATATCCGAGACATGGGGTGGTTTATTTCTAAAATGGGATTCCCTATGTGGCATTCCCTTCAAAGGTAGATGCATGATGCCATTTTATTAAAGCAATGTAAATATGCAACAAATATGGCCTAAAGGGCATAAATAATGCATCGAGGGGAAGAGGTCTAAAATGAAATGTACTTATTAAAAATTAAGCATAATGACTGAAATTTAAACATGTGAGCTATCTAGTGGGTAAGTCACTAAAAGAGTGCCAAAGAAGCCTCTTATTGCTAAGGCACATGAATGCAAGCCAAGAAAACAAAAAGAATGGTTAGTGCAATTGATAGTACACATAACACATTAGGAGCAATTAAGAAAAGAAATACAATGAAAGCAATAAAAGGGATGGAACCCCTTCCCTCGTGCCTAATGTGCTTAAAAGAGGGTGAGGCTGACTCTAACCTAGGAAAATTCTAACATGGATGCATGAGGCTGGGGGCTCGCTAATGCAACTAGACTCGATAAGGTTAAAAAGGTCCCCAAGCCTTCAGACCTAAAGACCAAGGGTCATCACTCCCAAGGCCTTCGATCGGTGGCTCGAGTGATCCCTTAGGTAGCGCTATGGGCGCAGCGCACACCAGCCGCCTACCCAAGGCGATCGATCCTAATCCTACAAGGCGGTGTGGGATAGCGCCCACGAAAAATAAAATAAAATGGGATAACAATAAATAAACGTGCACGTATGAAGTGTTCCCTATTTTGAGGGAAGGGGTTGAGAACCACGCGAGGCTCTAAAGGTGACACACACCCCCCCCAAATGCAATGCATAGCGCGAAATCATACATAAATAAATCATCCATCCATCCAAACAATCGTAGGCGAATGTGTGAGGAAGTGAGTTGATACGCGAAATGCAAAAATCCTAAAAAAAAAGAAAAGATGCAATCCTAAACATCCAATGTGATAAATGAAAGGTTAAAAGAAGAAAAGAATTGACTAAATCGATTGCTCGGACTCTCAAGTCCCCAGTGGAGTCGCCAAACTGTCGCGCCCCATTTTTTGATAAATAAATAAAATGATTTAAAAAATGTATTTTGTGATTGGAAAATGAATTGTGATTTAAAAGAAAGATGGGTCTAAATGGGACTTTTGAAAATGCGACGATTTGACCCAAGAAAAATAGTTCAAAAAGGGTTTTTTATATGAAAAATGGAGTCGCCACTTGGTATAGAGTTAGGGTGTACCAAGTCACCCAAAAAGTGAATTTTTAAGGAAAAAAGTAAGAAACCCTTTTGAACGACTCCTAGTCCACGCAAACAAAGAAAAAGGTTCGGGAGTCACATTTGACGAAGGGGAAGGCAAGGATAAAAATCCAAGGCACCCCTTCGACCTAGCCAAGGCTAGTTGCGTTGATTTAATCAAAGATTTTCTTGTTTTAACCAAAGAATTTATTACATCTGGATGCACTACATGAATGCAAACCCTAGACCTAGGGGTATTGGGGGAAATTTCTCTTCAAAGGTTGAGTGGTGCCAATCACATTAATTGTGAAGCCCAATGACGATCCTTTGAAGAAGTCACGAATAATGCGAGTGCGATGCAAATGAATGGAATGCATGTATGCAATGTGAGGACATGAGTTTGAAAAAAAAGTAATAAAAGGCAATAATATGTAAGTGAAAATGTGCACGTGAGTGGGCAAGGTGCGGTGTGTGAAATGATAATATGAAGTACATGTGTGCAAGTGATGATAAAAGTGTTCGTGTGTAAGTGAAGGGATAAAAGGTGTACGTGTGCAAATGAAGGGATAAAAGGTGTACGTGTGCAAATGGAGGGATAAAATGAAAGTGTAATGATAGAGTGGATTTAGAATGCATGAGCCTAGGGAATGCACGCATATTGGGTACGGGGAGACCTAAATCGTGACTCAATTTACCCTTTTGTAGAGGGAATACAAGCGTGCTAAGGCTTAGAAAAAGCCACACTCGTCTATATCCCATATTTAAGGGGACACTCAAGCAAAATGAACCCTATAGCTAGTATGGGATGCAAAACCTAAAATGAGAGGAAAAGGGGTTCGAGGATCATGCCAAATGATAAAACTAAGGAAAATGCGTGATATGCGGTGAACAAGCAAATGATGTATTAACGAGGGAAAAACCCTAAGGGTCTAGCGTTGGACTAGCCCATTCTATGAATTCCGACTAGCGTTGGACTAGTGGAAACGATAAAAGAAGCCACAACTAGCGTTGGACTAGTGTGGTGACGTACATTCATCCATTCCATTCATCCACACTATGGAAAGCAAGTAGATATACCAAATACTCATAAACACGTAGCACGTAACATTTAGCATGCTCGACTAGATGCAAAATCCTAATAAAGCATTTAACATATAACACATAAGCATGCAACCATTACATTTGCTAACTAAAACAAAAGGGAAAGGGAAAATGGACCAAATTACTTGCTACGCCCTATCTATTACAAGCCAAGAGGTGTACACATACCCCATTAAAAAGAATAATTTAATAAAAGCAAGAATAAATGAAGTAATGGAACTAAAGAATGGTAATGAAAGCCAATTAGGCATGCGATTCACACTTAGCACATTGGATCACATAGGAGAGACAAAAGGGATAAAAGAAATTATACCTCCCTTGAAATGAAGCTCTAATGGAGTGAAATCAACTTATTTACCCTCCAAAATAATAAAGGAGTCAAGGTGCCAATTTATTTGACAAATAATCACAAAGGATAAAAATAAACATGAATTTGAATCAATTAAATCATGTCAACAACCCACATTTAAGAAGTCAAAAGAAGAAAGGACTTGATTGCAAAAATTAATAAAGTCTTGGGGTCAAAATTAAAGAAAAATAAAGTTGAGGGGCCTATTTGCAATTAAATTAAGTACCGAATTGAAAGAGGTTGAAAAAAAATCTAGGGCCACAGCAGTTAAGGAGAAATTCAGGGATTGATTTGCAAAAACATTTTCTGGTTTCCTAATGGATCAGGCCACTTGGGCCTTTTTCTTCATTGGTTTGGGCCTGAGACCCTCCTAGCCCAATCGAAACTTAAAGCACAGGAAATGGGCCAGTCCACCATTTTGGCCCAAAACTAGCCAACCAAACAGGTGGACTTCTCCCTTTTAGCCCAGACCACAGCCCAAAAAAATAATAAACTAAACCCAAATCAAAATAGATAAACTCCCTGTCAAAACCCAATCCGAAAGTGTTAGATATCAATCTTCTAAGCCAAAAAAATTCAACAAAATAAACTAAAACACTTCCTTAGGCCCAAACAAAAAATAACCTCTTAGCCCAAACACTTATTTCATTAAACCCAACAAGATAAACAAATCAACAAAATTATTAAGCCACAATTGTGACCCACAATCAAGAATTAATCTATCCACAAAGTCACATAAAATACGCGAACATAGGATTAAACTTAGAAAGACAAAATTAGTTCGATTATTCCAAGTTTTGGGCCATAACAGAATAGGGGAAAACTTGAGGGGTTCAAATGCAATTTTTGACAAGCTTTTCATGCATGCTCTTCGGAAATTTCATACGAGACTTCAGGCAAACCATCGAAACTATCATTTCATACCACTTATCAACTGAACCATAAAAGATTAAAATGAGGACAAATGAAGAACAAATGGCAGACAAATGCAGCAACAGAAAAACAAAAACCAGCAACCAATCTCTTCGCAACATTTCTTCATTCAATTTAGATGCATTCAGGCCAAACAACCAAAGAAAGTCCTAATTGATTTGATAACTAGACACCAAGTGCAGGAACTTGGGACAAACGGGAGAAGATAGAACAAGACTGCTGAACACAACATGCAACAGAGCAACGTTAACATTCGTAACAACTTTGAACCCACAGATCTTCAAGAAAACAAATCCAAATCATAATATGAACAAAAACCTGAACACCACAGACATGATTCGTGTCTTCTTAGTTTGAGGCTAATGACTCTTCTAAACATAGCTTTGACAACATATATGTTCATGGCATTCCAGTCAAGTAACGAGCTAAGCAAGAACATTAAGCATCGCAATTTCAACAACTCAAGAAAAGGTTATTTGTCCGTACTGCTGCAACAATTACAGTGGCCTTTCATGAAGTTTTTCTTATCAGATTCCCACATCATACAAATCGTTTTCCAAACTAATGAAAATCATCCTAACTACCAGCCCCGGAATCATCAAAAAAAAAACAAAACACAGAAAATCAGCCCAAATCTCCGCAAGCATCATGTGTTTCCTGATTCTTGAATGACCCAACAGAAGAAGAAAAAGAAAAAATTGCCCCAAGCCAAAACACGAAAAAAAAAAATAATGCCTTGAGAGTTTGAATGAAACTGAAATTCAAAAGAGAAGACAGCTTACTTTCATGAGAAACCCACAAGTATTTCCCCCTCCCAACCTTAATTCGAATTCATGCGATGGGAAACAAAAGGAACGGAAAAATTGCAAGGCAGCAATGCATCAAAAATTCTTAAACTTGGGGAAGGGAATTGGCCGACTTAGCCTCTATTTCTTCACACGAAAATGCAAACAAAATTTTCCAACAAGAATTTCAGCCAAAACATTTCGTCGAACAGGTTGTGAGCATTAAAATTTTCATCAAATTTTGCTCAATTGAAGTCATAATCAACCCAGAAATTGCACAGGAAATCAAGATTTCAGCCCAAATTAAACCCATACATCATGTGTATTCAGAAATTAAAACCAATTAACAGGAAAATTGCACAAAAAAAAAAATGACGGCAGACCCATTTCAAAGCTTTACAAGAATTGAAATTTAAAAGGGAAAACAAATAGCTTACCGTGCTCCCGCTTGGTGATGATGGCAGACAGCAGTGGCAGTGGCAGTGGCAGTGGAGTGGTGGTGCCGGCATCTTTTCCTCCCTGAAGCCTTCTCTCCAGATTTTCCCCGAAGCTGCCGTCCCCTCTGTTTTTATTCCTCGGCAGCCCCTCTGTTTCATTTCTTTTTCTCTGCGTAGCCGAAGCCTTCACTCCCTCTCGGCTTTTTTCCAGTTAAGTCTCCTCTTTTTTTTCTTTTTTTTTTTTTTGTTGCTCTTTCTGATTTCCCTTTCTCTGTTTTTTCCCTTCCGCGGCCCTTTCTCCAAAACTCAGCCGCCCCCCGGACCTCTGTTGCCCTCTGGTTTCGTTTCTCCCTTTTCTTTCTATTTTAGCCGAAGCCCCTTTCAGTTCTCTCTATCTTTTTTTTCAATTCTCAAAACCCCCCTTCTAAGCTAAACAAGTGTCCTCCTAAATGTTGTGTTGTCAATTAAACAAAAGGGACACTTGTCCCATGATTGTTTTGTACACTTGTTCAACATGCACACTTCCACCTATTTTTTGTCATTTTCATTCCTTTTCTTTCATTTTTCATTTTTCATCATTTTTCACTTTTTCTTCTTTTTCCTTTTTATTTTCATTTTCAAGAAATTCTATGCTAAAAACTTAAAAATAATAATAACACAAAAAACTAAAAAACAAAAAAGTGAAAAAAAACGAGCACAGACTAAAAAATAATTAGTAAATGAAATTACACCAAAATTTGGTGTCTACACACAGCTCATTGACAATCAAAGAAACTCAACCAAGGCTTCAACATCCCAGCTTTAAAGTAAGCAATACAATCCATAACTTCGACACCTCAACTGACAAGAAAACTTAGAAAGAAATCATGCAAATTCAATGCAAACAACTTTCACAACTTCAAAACCATTCTTATGCAACTTCTTTATCCATTTCAGATGCACTCACATGAACAGACCAAGAAGAGCTGACTGATTTACTAACTAAAACAGAAAGTACCGGAGCTTAGCCGAAAAGGAAAAAGAAAAACAAACAGATAGAACAAGACTATCGAACGCAGCATGCATCCTAACAAAGACTTTCGGCAGGCTGATATCCATTTTCCAGCAACCAAAGAAAGGAAGAGCTTGTGAGGCCCCAGTTCGCTCTACGTTGATATATTCATTAATTGGGCGGTAACGTTTGGTTTTGGGAGTATTTCGAAAACCCTAAGTAGGGATTAAGATTTAAACCCTAAGTTCCGGTTAAGATTGAAAACCCGTTTTTTTCTACATTTTCTTTATTAGAAAATTCCTCAGATAATTTTTATGAGTAAATATAGTTTTTAGATGATTTTTCTAGTATTGGTTAGATTTTGAGAAATTAAGAACGTATATCGGACGTGGGACCCACTAGTGCGAAAAGTTCGGAAAAATTCGGCCAATTAGGTTAAATTCAGGATACTGTGTAAAATTTATCGGGTGTTAAGAGATAAGTAGAGAGTGAGATATGATTGATGTGAGAGAGAAAAGAAAGGATAGGAATGCATTAATGGTGGTGACAAGTGTCACCATTTCATTGGAGAAGACTTAAGAATTACTATTCACTTTCTTGACTTTTTTGACCAAAAGATTAAATATCCAAAAATTGCTCAAAAATCACCATTTTCTTCCTTGTGTTGGCCGGCCCTTTCTCTCTCAAAGAAGAAGGAAATTCTTCAACTTTCAAGCTTCCAATTGGACCAAAATCCACCAAATCAAGAGTTTAAGTTAGTTTTACTCCATACAATCTTTCCTTTTGGTGATATTGGTTGGTTTATTGAAGCTTTTTGGAAGAGCTAAGGTGTCCATCATCTTCCTCTCTCTTGTTATTAGGTGAGTGATGCTTCAATCTTTCCCCTATACTTAATGATGGTTTTTTTGTGCTTAATGGTGGCTTGAGTGATGGAATATATGATTTATTTCTTGATTTGAAGAGTTTTGGTGAAGTTTTTATTTTATTGGGAATTTTTCTGGTTTAATATGAATGGGATGTTGTGGCCTTGTATGATGAATGGTAATGGACTATAATGACTCTAGTGGGTGTGAATTGTGGATAAATGCAACCAATTATGGATTTGGATTGGAAAATGAAAAGCTAGGGTTCATAAAACCCCAATTCTGTCCGGTTTTGGATCATAGGGTTAGAGGCCGAATTTAACTTTGCTCAAAACATGAAAGTTGTAGGTATTTATGTGTTTGAGGTGCCTGTAAAATTTCAGGTCATTTGGATTAATGTAGAATGAGATATGACGAAATTACTGTAGCTGTTCTGCTTTGGACAGAATGCGAAAACTGTACTGGTAATTGGCCATTTTGACTGGAATTGGTTTGGATTTGGATGTTGGTGTCTTCTGATGAAATGTAGCTGGACGTCTTAGCTAACTTATGCCTTTGGAATTTCGGCATTTGGACTTGTATGGACTGAGATATACCGATTACAGTTTTCTGTGTTTTGCAAACCTGTTTTGGTAATTCTGGTTTCGTATTTTGCATATTTGACCTAGTTGTGCTAGGATTTGGACTGAGTGGCCTTCTACATTGTTGTACCCCTGTTTCTTAGCTTCGAAACGGTGGGTCTTACACCCCCATCCGATAACCGTAGTGAATTTGGTGCCATTACCGCATATTGAGGTCAAATACGGTTTGTGATTCTGGTACGTTTTTGGAAAGTTTATGTCTGGAACTTTGGCTTCACATTTGACTGAGTTACAAGCTGTTTGGGCTTCCGACCAAAACACCAAACTTATAGCCCTATACCAGAGCTTTCTAACACCCTTGGAATTTCATGAATCGGATTTATAAAACCTGAGATATAGCCGAGCAAACAAGGCCTGCCCGTGAAAATGACCAGAAATCTGTTTTGGTCCTGATGACCAATTTCTGTTCCGAATTTGGATTGCCGACCTTCATGAAAGTTGTTCCATTTGGAATGAACTATCTAACTGCCAATTTTCAGCTCTTTTGACCATGTGTAGCATAGAAAACAGTTCGCACTCAAAACTGACCATTTGTGCATTGGCCAGATTTCGTAAGTGATTGTGTTTGGTTCATTTGGGACTGAAGCCTCCAGTTTCAGTTCTGGATGTCTTCATAACAGTTGTTGTTCATCCTTTAAGCTTCGATTTGGCATCTCATCCGCCTTAATCCGATATTCGTAGCTCAACTTATGGGTGAACTAGAAATGAGTATCAAATCTGCCGTTTCCGTTTCCGTCTGTCATATTTACGTGCGCGCGTGTTGTTTTGCCGTTTTGCTTGTTTTGGGCATGTTAGTGGCCGTTTGTGATAAAATCTTCTATTTCAGACAGCGGTGAGTTAGGCGGAGCCGGTGGGGCCCACTACTAGCGAACGCGCGAAGCGATTTTGCTTTCGTACTACTTTTGGTATTTTGAGTAAGTATTCAGGCCAGTTTGGTGTGTTTTCTTTGCTATGTGTTTGAGATATGTGAAAAGGGCACTTAGGCGAGGGTGTACTTTATCGCACTCGACCTAAACCCTAATTTGAATGTATAATTGTACTTGGCATATGTATATGAACCTTTTGGAACCAAAACCCTTGAGCTTGTGGCTCGGGGCGACTTTCGAATAAAGTTTGTGAAGTTTGCAAAGTTTGTGATTTTGAATAATTTTGTGAAGTTTGTGAGTTTGGGGCGAACTCTTGACCTGGTTGGACTATTCGAGCCGGTTAGGGCTTGGTCGAAGGCAGTCCAACTTAGTCTGAGGTCACCAAGTTTGTAGGTTCATGTTATGAACCAATTTTGTGAATCCGGTTCACCGAGAAGGTGACCAAGTTTGTGACCCGAGCTTGTGACTCAAGCTCAAGTTTGTGATTTCGTTCGCCCGGGCAAGTTTGTGAGGTGACAGGCCAGTGAGGGTGATAAGGTGTCGGTGGGTGTACAAGTGAAGTTCTACGGACTATTATTTGCAGTCGACGGAGTGTCGGCAGGAGATCACGCATGGCACATGAGTTGGCTTTGGAGCCACCTGTATCCTTATTATGTGATGTTACTTTTCTGCTTTTGCTTTACTCTTATTGTGTAACTGTTACGTGAAATTTATTCTTTCGCCCCTGTTTACTTACTAAGCATATAGTTTACCCCATTCCTTTTGTTTTCCTTAGCAGGGGCCGACGCGGGGACTTTTGGCTCGTATACTAGTATAGTTAGATTGGCTTGTAATAGTTGAACAGTTAGGATGTTTGTTTTTGTTTTGGTGGTTTGACTCGATACTTTTGGAGAATGTAATTATAACTCTTTTGGGATTGTATATATTGTTTTTAGTGCTCTTTCGAACTTTAAGTTTTGAGTCCTGGCGCGAGCTAGGCAGGCGGCCCGCCGATACCCTTGGGTTCGCCCTTGGGAGAAGTGGGGTCGTCACAGTTGGTATCAGAGCCATATGCCGACGGTTGGAACTCTACGTCCTTTTACTGGAAAAGCCCCGAGCCTCTCGTTCGTGAAGAGTCACGAAGCGAAACTCTCCGTAGGGGATGCCCACGTGCGGGTGGCAAGCTGATAGGTACCCCGTGATGTGACCCTGAGAACTGTCACAGAGCTGCTACAACAAGCCATGAGTCCAGGCTTATTGCAGCAGATTTTTACGCCCACATATCAGCTAGTTGCAACCTAAAAGCTAAGCAAGAGTATCATCTAGCATTCTAATGGCTATCAAACGAAAATTCAAACAAACACATTCTGTAAGACTGCTGTAACAAACGTGTGGCCATTTCTGATATAATACCAAAAAAATGGTTAGGAGAAATAGTGGAAATGAAAGCAGCAGCCTTCTACTTCTTTCCAAGAAACCCAACATGCTGGATATATGTATCTTTAGACCGAAAACATGTAACTTTAACATTATTTTGCGGTATCCCTTTTAAGCATCAGATCAAATAGCAAACCGAGTAATGAAACAAACCCAAATAGCAGAAACATAGCTAATCCAATCAAATTCACAAGGTCATCAACCAAATTCGAATGTGTGAACTTGAAACAGGGAGAGGGAAGATGAAAACGCAGCTTCATGACAGGGACATCTACTGAAAAAACATGCAGTACAAGACTTCAACTACCCAAACGAAAATCAAAACTATCAACCATTGCTGCAACGAAGTTCTGCCATGACTTTGCAGCTCAACCCATGTAATCATTCATTCCTTCTCGCAGCATCCAACATCGGACAGATTTTCATTTGTAAAACCAAAGCTAATAAGCTCATCAATCAATATGCAAACAGGCCCAAACGGAAAAAAAAGAAAACAAGCCAAACCAAAACTTCAACCAAATCGAAGCTTCAGTTTTAGCCAAGCCAGACGCAAGGTTGACGCATATTGATTCAGCAGAGACCCAGAAAATGAACCAAAAACCAAGTTTCAGCTTAGCATGTTGGGCTCCATTTAGAGACAGAAATGAGCAAGAAGAGTGGTGGAAAGTTACCTGTTCCACTGCCTTTAAACCTGTACCTTGAGCAGCAGCAACGGCAGCGCCACCACCACAGCCAAATGCCGACGATAAGATCTTCGATGTTCCCCTTCTCGCAGAGCTTGGCGAAGAATTTAGGCCAGTCGGATTCCACAGTCACACTAGCATCCTTCACCAGTGCAGTGATCTTCTCTTTTCACTTGAAGCCGATGGAAAGTTTAGGTTTTGTGTGGATGTCCTCTGATGCTGCAGCCGCTCTGCATTTCCTTCCCCAGATTTCCTTTTCGAAGCTCTCGGTTTTCTTGGTCTCTCCCTTTCTTACTCTCTTAGTTCTCTCTTAGCTATTCCCCCGTCACCCTCTCTCTGGTTTTCTCTCAGCTATTCCGCCGTCACCCCCTCTGTTTTCTGCTCCTTTTTCCCCTCTTGCCTCTCTTTCCTTTTATATGGGACACTCAACCCTAAAACCTCAGCCATCTTTCCCAAATTTGCAGCCAAGGGGCTGACCAAGCCATCCTTTGCAAGCTGCGACAATACGCAGCTTGCATGGCGCGTATCTTCTCTTCTCCTTTTTTTTTTGAAATTAATTAAAACAAAATTGATAATAAAAATAAATAACAAAAATAATTTAATTAACATTGGATAAATATAAATAAACTAGAAACAACAAAGTGCAATTTCCGTTTTTCCTTTTTTTTTCATTTTCCTTTTTTTTTATTTTCCATTTTCATCATTTTTCTCTTTTCTAAATGAACCAACCAATCAATAAACAAAAATAAAAGATAAATTGAGTAAAATTGACTAAAAATAGATAAATAAAGCCAACTAAAACAAAATTGCTATTTTTCTTTTTCTGTTTCTTTTTTTTTTCCTTTTTCTTTTATGATTTTTCTCTTTTTCCTCTTTTTTTCTTCTTTTTTTTTGAATTAGTAGATAAAATAAATGTTCGTAAACTAATTAAAATAAGAGACACGAAACAGGAATCAACTAAAATACACCTAAAATTGAAACAAATAAATCTAAAATTAAACTAATTAAATAAATAAAATTCAAAACAAAAAATTTGGTGTTTATAGTTTGCCCCTCTTTGTCTGAGTTTTGAAAAAACTTGAGACAAAGAAGTAGACACCAAATACTTATCTGCAAACTTGTCAATGACTGTTCATTTGTTGAAATGATGACTAGCCCTCTTTGATGAGACTGACACGGACGAGAAATTTAAAATCGGGACTGACCCGAGACAGGAAATTAAAAATCGGGACTGACCCGAACACGAAATTTAAAAGCGGGACTGGCCCGAACAGGAAATTTAAAACGGGATAGACCCGAACAGGAAATTTAAAACGGGATAAACCCGAACAGGAAATTTAAAACAGGATAGACCCGAACAAACTTTTAATCATGGGACTGACCCGAATAAGCTTTAAAATCATGGGACTGACCCGAATAAAATTTTAAAATCATGGGACTGACCCGAACAAGCTTTTAATCATGGGACTGACCCGAATAAGCTTTAAATCATGGGACTGACCCGAATTAAATGAAAATCATGGGACTGGCCCGAATAAAATGAAAATCATGGGACTGACCCGAACAAGTTTTTAATCATGGGACTGACCCGAATAAAACGAAAATCATGGGACTGGCCCGAATAAAATGAAAATCATGGGACTGACCCGAATAAGCTTTTAATCATGGGACTGACCCGAATAAGCTTTAAATCATGGGACTGACCCGAATAAAAAGAAAATCATGCGACTGGCCCGAATAAAATGAAAATCATGGGACTGACCCGAATTAAATGAAAATCATGGGACTGGCCCGAATAAAATGAAAATTATGGAACTGACCCGAACAAGTTTTTAATCATGGGACTGACCCGAATAAACTTTAAATCATGGGACTGACCCGAATAAAATGAAAATCATGGGACTGACCCGAACAAGCTTTTAATCATGTGACTGACCCGAATAAGCTTTAAATCATGGGACTGACCCGAATAAAACGAAAATCATGGGACTGGACCGAATAAAATGAAAATCATGGGACTGACCCGAACAAGCTTTTAATCATGGGACTGACCCGAATAAGTTTTAAATCATGGGATTGACCCGAATAAAACGAAAATCATGGGACTGACCCGAATAAAATGAAAATCATGAATTGAAGTGAGATGGAGTTTTGGTGGGATTGACCCATGTTTATTGGTGATGCAAATGAAAGAAGTGAAATGAAGTGTTAATGGGACTGACCCATGGCTAGTGGCGATGTAAATGAAATGCAAATGAAATGCTCACTGGCGGGACTGACCCACGTTCCAGTGGCGGTGAAACATGAAAAGCTGGTATGTATGAAAAAATTGCATAGGACCTGCTTGAAAAATTATCCCAAAAATTTGCCTCAGTGTGATGAATTGGTCAGTGGGATTAAACCCGAGCCTGCCTTGATAATTGGTAGGTCAGTGGGATTAAACCTGAGCCTGCCTTTGATAAATTGGTCGGTCAGTGGGATAAAACCCGAGCCTGCCGAAAATAAAAGCGGTCAGTGGGATAAAACCCGAGCCTGCCGAGAATAAAAGCGGTCAGTAAAAGCGGTCAAAAAATTTAATTTGATTTTCCAAGAAACAAGAATTTGAACTTGATTTTTGATTTTTTTTTGAGAGCATCTTTCCAAAAATAATTTGCCCCCAGTATAGGGCCACTTTTCCCTTCTTTCTTCTTTTTTTTTTGGCATCGGCCTTCCACATCACCAGATGTTCTTTTGTCGATTTCAACTATGAATACCTGCACAGGGGGCTTACCAAAATATGACATGCACTCAAATTTCCATGAAAAGAGCAGCGTGATTGATTTGAAAAATGTATTATTTGATTCTTGGACAAAATCCTCAATTGGACTACACAAATATTTGCCCCTGTGTGGGCTTGTTCTCACGAAATCTCATGAACAAAAAATTTACCCCAGTATGGGTCATTTAATTGCAAAACTTGTTTGGATGATTTTCCATTTATTTGAACACTGTAAGAAACTATGTTTCCTAAAAGAAAATTTTATGATGAATTTCTCAAAATAATGCCAAATTACAAAATATTTCTTCCTCACTTTAGCATCGATGCTTTGGGTAGTGGGTGTTATGTCTGATTTGGAAATGGGTGGTCAAGATTTGTCTTATTCTTGTGCCCAAATAGTATGTAATCCCTGCAATACCATATCTTAGTGAAAGCAAATAGTTTGTCACCCTTATTTCTTAAGAAAACTTAGTCAACGTATAAGTTTTATAGGCTTGCAACAAAATGGGTAGAAGCGATAGCTAAACCTGTGAAAACTGGTTATACCCCTATGATCACAAATGATTGATGGATTTCTTACGGGCATAATCCTCACTTTAGATTATCATGAAGGAATAAGTCAACGATGGATATTATTAGCTTGTAATGCGGCTTGAAACGATAGTTAAAGAATAAAATTCTCAAGGACATTGCACCAAAGATCACATTTTTCAAAATTGCCCCTATTCTGAACTCGAAGATCTCAGAATTTGTTTGTATTTTTCATCATTCACCAGGGATTTCAGCGTCGAATTTTTCTGCATTTTCTTGCATTTCCCTTTCTTACTTTGCTTTTTGCCTCTTTTTCCTTTCCCTCAACTTGGTGGGTTTTCACATGGTGAGTAGCGTCAACCCCATACCCAAGCAATTCAGAAATACAGCTAAAATTTTCCAGCATCAGAAATTTTCTTGACAGGGCTATTGCAAAGAACAGAAGTCAGGACTTTCGGCTTTTGTAATGGGGTCTGGTGGGGTGTTTAGAAAAGTTAAGCCTTGAAGGCAGATTTCAAGAGTGGTTCAAGTAATCTGAGATCGCATTGTTGTGCCAACCCTATTTTAGGGTTAAATCAAGACTTGCCCCAGAGTTTATGCTCAATTGAGGCTTTTTCTCTTTCATTTTCTTTTTTCTTTTGATTTTTCGGCCTTCTGCCATTCTTTGAAATTTTCAAAATTTGCCCCAGTTTATTTGTGAACTAAGGTTCTCTTTTCTTCTTTTGTCTTTTGATTTTGTGGCTTTTCACTTTTTCACTTCTTGAAATTTTCCTTTTCAACTCAAACTTGCCCCAGTGTGGGGTTTGCGATTCTCAGGGGTTGCCAAATGAAATATTTTATTCCGAAGGTTCAAAAGGGATAACTAGGGATAGAATGCTTGATCGGAAAAGAAGAGGGCCTGACTTTTATTCTGTTCCTTACAATAACTCTGAAAGGAAACTTTCATTAATGCGAAATTTCTTGCATGTATCTGAATTAATTGACTGAGGAAAACCCTTGCTCATTCATATCTATGAAAACATAGGCACTCCACCGAACAAAACTCTTTCTTTTCTCTTTCTCTCTTCTCTTTTTCAAAATTGAAGCCCAAGTAAAAATCAAATCTCCCTAATCTCCTTCCCCCAATATGGGGTGCGATCATAGGTGCTTTGAAAAGAACCACCAATTTTAGCTCAAACAGGGATGCAAGGGATAAAACAGTGTTTTAGTTGTAGAAATGATGGCCAAAGCATCATTCTTACATTTCATGACAGTCAACTTAACGCAATGCTCATTGAGAATCCATTCCCCCTTTTGATATTTGAAAATTTTCCATGTAGGGTAGTGATAATCAAGGCGCTTATTTGAAACGAAATTATTCTTTTAAAAGCTCAAACGGGAGAATAAATGATAAAATCTGTATGGGTAGAGAAACGAACGCTTGAAGTATCGTTCCAAATTTCCAAAATAAACAAGGATAATGCGCCCTTTTTGCTTTCGCTGAGATGTAGATTGAATCTAATTAGACACAATGGACACTTTTCAATCAAAGATTGCCCCAATTTGCAAATTACCAATCAATGTGACTGATTTTTTTTTTTTAATAAAGTGGGCAAAATATGAATTGTACAGTGAAGGAGAAAATGTATCTCATGGCCTTTTGAGTGACCATTCACCCTTTTTCTGAGCATTCTTATTGTATGGCTCGGATCACCAATCTAGTGTACATGGGGATTTTAGAAAGTATACACTTGTGAAAAATCTCCAATGAGTAAGAATAAAGAATGAAATGTACATAAATATACACAAAACAATAATTGTCCAAAAATTTTATTGCTGAAAAAGTTTGAAACAAAAATTTTCGTTCAATTACGATACAAATGAGGAGAGAGAAACTTCTAAAGAGCTCCACATATACACTGTCGTCTCCTTTTCTTTTGAAACAAAAATGTATTAACAAATCAAATAAACAGAATTTTCCTTTGAAAAACAATTACAAAATCTCTCAGAGGCTTTAGCGTAGAGTTTCCAGATAAATCATTTATATTTTCATTGTAGGATTTACCCAAGAATCAAATAATACTTGTAATCTTGACACTTTATTAGATCAAAATTGTCATCAGATATAGAAAAATATTTTCGCCTTATTGAAACACTTTTATGAATGCAAGGGAGGGGGAAAACAAAAGAAAGAAAAAACCATGAGTTAGTAAGTAAGAACATAAAATCGGTATGCATGTCCTATGGGGGAACCCTTTTTGTGCCAAGGGTAGGCCTAGCATGAAAATGCAATCCTCTGAGATAGGCACTATACAATACCTGATGGATCCGATCAACTTATTGAGTGAAAAAATAATTTTGAAAAATTTGATCAATTGGAGTGACGAGAGACATGAAGACAACGTCCGAATGGATTGATCACTTTTGATTGATACGGGGATTTGCAAAACGCACGTGTTTGACCTTGACGAACTTTCTATCGAAGAGATTGGAATTCGTTGACCAAATTTTTCAGTGAAGCACGGGTCAAAACCTCAACTGCTCAAATGGCTGGATGCAATGGATGGTTTTCTCAAAACCGACTAAGTTTCCCAATTTGAAATTCGATCTTGAAACTCTAATTGGTCGAATGGGTTGAAATTGACAATTTATTTAGAATCGACCGCATTACCCTAAAAAGGGAAACGGGTCAAATGAATTGAGTAAAATTTAAAAATTTACTCAAAATTGACCGAATCATCCTAAAAAGGAACTTGATCGAATGAAATTAAGAATTTTATTCAAAATGGACCGGATCATCCTAAAAAATGAAATTGGTCAAATGAATTGAATGAAATCGAGAATTTATTCAAAATTGATCAGATCGCCCTAAAAGGGTAAACTGGTCAAATGAATCGGACGAAATTGATGATTTATCGAAAATCGACAAAATTGCTCTAACTAATCAAATGAATTGAATGAAAATTGGTGAAAAAATTGACTAGATTGCCCTAAAAATGAACAAATTGATAAAATGGACTGGATGAAATTGATGAATGAAATGGTCCAATGGACTGAATGGAATTGGGAGCTTATTAAATCAAGCTTTCCATTGGTAGTTTCAAAAATTTCTTGCGATGCATTAGTCTATGAGCTTTCTAAAATCAAATTTTGGCCTTAATTCATTTATCGTCTCAATAGGAGGAATCATTTGTGAATTTCTTCAAATTAATGTCCTTTACGCAAGGGATTTTTCCAATTTGATAAAATGACCAAAAAGTGATTATTAGATGCTCATATTCCAAAAATCGCTCTTATGAAGACGATCGGATCCTACCTTACCTTGTGCACTACCCCTTGGGATGGTACAAAATGTAAACGTGCAAGTCTCTTTGGATTAAGTATCCGAGACACAAGGTGGCTTATTCCTAACACGGGATCCCCTAAATGGCATTCCCTTTCTGGGTTGGATGCATGATGCCATTTATCAAAGCAAAGTAAATATGTGACAAATATGACCTAAAGGACATAAATAATGCATTGGGGGGAAAAGGTCTAAAAATGAAATGTACTTATTGAAAATTAAGTGAAATAACTGAAATTTAAACATGTGAGTTATCTTGTGGGTAAGTCACTAAAAGAGTGCCAAAGAGGCCTCTTATTGCTAAGGCACATGAATGCAGGCCAAGAAAACAAAGAAATGATTAGTGCAATTGATAGTACACATAACATATTGGGAGCAATTAAGAAAAGAAATACAATAAAAACAAGTAAAAGGGGTGGAACCCCTTCCCTCATGCCTAATGTGCTTAAAAAAGGGTGATGCTGACTCTAACCTAGGAAAATTCTAACATGGATGCATGAGGCTGGGGTTCACTAATGCGACTAGACTCGACAAGGTTTAAAAGGTCCCCAAGCCTTCAGACCCAAAGGCCAAGGGTCATCACTCCCAAGGCCTTCGATCGGTGGCTCGAGTGATCCCTTAGGTAGCGCTATGGGCGCAGTGCACACCATCCGCCTACCCAAGGCAATCAATCCTAATCCTACAAGGCGGTGTGGGATAGCGCCCACGAAAAATAAAATAAAATGGGATAACAATAAGTAAACGTGCACGTATGAAGTGTTCCCTATTTTGAGGGAAAGGGTTGAGAACCACGCGAGGCTCTAAAGGTGACACACACCCCCTCCCAAATGCAATGCATGCGCGAGATAAAACAAATAAAATATACATCCAAACAATCAATCATACATACGTGAATGAGGGAGTAGTTTGATATGCACGCAAAACAAAAAGGACCTCAAATGGAAAATGCAACCCTAATATCCAAATGACATGCATAAAAGGGGTAGAAAATGGAAAAGAATGGCTAAATCAAATGCTTGGACCCACTTAGGAACTCCCCAGTGGAGTCGCCAAGTTGTCGCCCCCCACTTTTTGATGGTGGTGTGGAATTAGTGTGTGGAATATGTATGTGAACGTGTGCGAAAGTGAAAATAAAGGCCGTGGGATTGTGAAATGCGACGGTTTGGCCAAATGAAGTTCAAAAAGGGTTTTTGGATGAAAAATGGAGTCGCCACTTGGTATGGAGTTAGGGTGCACCAAGTCACCCAAAAATGATTTTTTGTTTTGTTTTTGAAAGAAAAAGTAAGCAAACCCTTTTAAAGAACTTTTAGGTCTACGCAACCAAAGAGAGGGATCGGGGGTCACATTTGATAAGGGAGAAGGCAAAGGCAACGCCTAAGGCACTCCCTTACCCTAGCCAAAGCTAGTTGCGTGACTTAGCCCCTACTTTTCCTAATTTTTCTACCCAAGGTACGTATCGCATGTTGGATATGACTAATGGATGCGAAAAGGAAAGAAAAATGCAATCCTAAACCTAAAATGTTTCTCATGAGTCTTTTAGGTCCCAACCACATGAATTGTGGTGGCCAATAAGGATAGCTCTCATGGAAGTCGTGATTAATGCAAGTGAGGACTCAAGTGCAAGTGTGCAAGTGTGAGAAAATAAAGGTGTTTGTGTGTGCAAATGAATAAAAATAGGATAGTAGATACATATAAATGCAATTGGGTGCCATTTGTGAGATAGAAAAATAAATAAGTGATAGGAAGAAAGTGGTGAGAAAGTGTAGATTGAGAAAAGGTCTAAGTAGTGAGAAAATGTGGCTAAAAAAGTGTGAATGTGATATAAAAAGAATGCAAGTGTATGACCCTAAGGGAATGCATCAGGTCGGGCACGGGAAGGACTCCTAACTTTACGACTTTGATTTTCCCTTGGATTAAAAGGAAGAACTAGCGTGCTAAGGCTATTTTGTATCCAAACTCGCTCATTTCCCTTATCGAAAGGGGACTCCTCAAGCAAATGTACCCTATAACTAGCATGAGATGCAAAAACCTAAAATGAGGGAAAAAGGGTTAGAGGAGCATGCCAAATGATAAAACTAAGAAAAATGCATGAAATGTAGTGAACATGCAAGTATGCACTAACGAAAGGGAAATCCCTAAAGGTCTAGCGTTGGACTAGCCCTTTTTATGAATTCCTAACGGGATAATGAGCCACAACTAGCATTGGACTAGTGTGGTGACGTACATTCATCCATCACATTCATCTACGACTATAGATAGCAAGTAGACATGCCAAACACTCATAAACACGTAGCACGTAACACTTAGCATGCTCGACTAAATGCAAAAGCCTAATAAAGCAAATTAACACATAGCCACAAAACAAACAACCAAACTAATGGACCTATTACATTTGCTAGCTAGGCACACGTCTTCAATAGGTCTTAATCAAATGCTCTCCAAGCCCTATCTATTACAAGCCAAGAGGTGTACACATACCCCATTAAAAGAATAACTTAATAAAAACAAGGGTAAATGAAATAAAGGAACTAAAGAAAAGCAAGGAAAGCAAATTAGACATGCAATTCTCACTTAGCACGTTGGATCACATAGGAGAGACAAAAAAGATAAAAGAAGCTATACCTCTCTCGAACTGGAGCCCTAATGGGGTGAGTTACTTATTTACCCTCCAAAACAAAAGAAAAGGTCAAGGCATCATTTTAATTGAGAAAATTAAAGAAAGTATGCAAAGACAAGCTCGCTTGGTCAAAAAGCCCTTAAAATTATGAATTAAAAGCAATTTAAACAAAGCAAGGTGGCTAATTGAAGCAAGCAAGCAATGAAGTTGCAAAAAATAAAACTGCCAAGGACCCAATTGATGAAATTATTCAATTGGTTGGGTCATAGTGGAATAAGGGGAGACTTGGGGGGCCAAAGTGCAATTTTCGAAAGTTTTTCATGCATGCAACGTAACTTTCTTTGTTTCTGCTGATTTCTTCTTTCTGCAATTTCACAGCTCATTGACAATCAAAGAAACTCAACCAAGGCTTCAACATCCCAGCTTTAAAGTAAGCAATACAATCCATAACTTCGACATCTCAACTGACAAGAAAACTTAGAAAGAAATCATGCAAATTCAATGTAAACAACTTTCGCAACTTCAAAACCATTCTTATGCAACTTCTTTATCCATTTCCGATGCACTCACACGAACAGACCAAGAAGAGCTGACTGATTTGCTAACTAAAACAGAAAGTACCGGAGCTTAGCCGAAAAGGAAAAAGAAAAACAAACAGATAGAACAAGACTATCGAACGCAGCATGCATCCTAACAAAGACTTTCGGCAGGCTGATATCCATTTTCCAGCAACCAAAGAAAGGAAGAGCTGCTACAACAAGCCATGAGTCCAGGCTTATTGCAGCAGATTTTTACGCCCACATATCAGCTAGTTGCAACCTGAAAGCTAAGCAAGAGTATCATCTAGCATTCTAATGGCCATCAAACGAAAATTCAAACAAACAAATTCTGTAAGACTGCTGTAACAAACGTGTGGCCATTTCTGATATAATACCAAAAAAATGGTTAGGAGAAATAGTGGAAATGAAAGCAGCAGCCTTCTACTTCTTTCCAAGAAACCAAACATGCTGGATTTATGTATCTTTAGACCGAAAACATGTAACTTTAACATTATTTTGCGGTATCCCTTTTAAGCATCAGATCAAATAGCAAACCGAGTAATGAAACAAACCCAAATAGAAGAAACATAGCTAATCCAATCAGATTCACAAGGTCATCAACCAAATTCGAATGTGTGAACTTGAAACAGGGAAAGGGAAGATGAAAACGCAGCTTCATGACAGGGACATCTACTGAAAAAACATGCAGTACAAGACTTCAACTACCCAAACGAAAATCAAAACTATCAACCATTGCTGCAACGAAGTTCTGCCATGACTTTGCAGCTCAACCCATGTAATCATTCATTCCTTCTCGCAGCATCCAATATCGGACAGATTTTCATTTGTAAAACCAAAGCTAATAAGCTCATCAATCAATATGCAAACAGGCCCAAACGGAAAAAAAAGAAAACAAGCCAAACCAAAACTTCAACCAAATCGAAGCTTCAGTTTTAGCCAAGCCAGACGCAAGGTTGACGCATATTGATTCAGCAGAGACCCAGAAAATGAACCAAAAACCAAGTTTCAGCTTAGCATGTTGGGCTCCATTTAGAGACAGAAATGAGCAAGAAGAGTGGTGGAAAGTTACCTGTTCCACTGCCTTTAAACCTGTACCTTGAGCAGCAGCAACGGCAGCGCCACCACCACAGCCAAATGCCGACGATAAGATCTTCGATGTTCCCCTTCTCGCAGAGCTTGGCGAAGAATTTAGGCCAGTCGGATTCCACAGTCACACTAGCATCCTTCACCAGTGCAGTGATCTTCTCTTTTCACTTGAAGCCGATGGAAAGTTTAGGTTTTGTGTGGATGTCCTCTGATGCTGCAGCCGCTCTGCATTTCCTTCCCCAGATTTCCTTTTCGAAGCCCTCGGTTTTCTTGGTCTCTCCCTTTCTTACTCTCTTAGTTCTCTCTTAGCTATTCCCCCGTCACCCTCTCTCTGGTTTTCTGTGACAGCCCCACCTTACCCTAAGGCAAACCAAAGGGTTCGGCGGACCGCCTGCCCATCTCTCGCCAGGACTAACGGAACAGATTAGAGCTATCTGTTTCATTCCGAAACTTACAAACGCGCGTAAACAAATCAAAATAGTAAAATAACCCAAAATAAAATAAAATGAAATCCGGAGTCGGCCATGAATAGTAACCGACCCGTCAGAACCCAACCAAATACCAAGCAAACATTCACATCTTGAAACTTAGCATTTACAAGCCAAAGTGGCATACAAAAGTATTCAAAAGTCGATACATGTCTAGTTTGCCAAATCAAAAGGAAACAGTCCCCAAAAGTACATTTAGGATTTTAATACATGAGCTTTACAAAAGATACGTTCAACTAGCTCAATTTGGCAGCCATTTGTCAAATCCAGACCAAAAGTGTTTATTTTCCTGTAAGGAAAACAAAAGGAACAGAAAGGGGTGAACTTGCGCTCAATGAGGTACCAAACAAATAGCAATAAAATCATGGCATTTCACGTTTAGCAACTCAAGTACACATGCCAGATGTAAAGCAAAGGAACCCATGATTCAAATCAGAAGGATACGGGTGGCTCTCAGGAGCCAAATTTCCAGCGCAGTACTTGATCCAAACCGGTTGACTCTCTGTCAACGTATATAGAACCAACGCGTCCGTAGACCCCTCTTTACACCGAATTCCGTCCACCAAACACCCCTTTACCGGGCCCGCTCACCGTAATCAAACAGAAATGGTAATACTCGAGTATACCGGAATCAAGGGTCTCAATACCCAGAGATCCCAAAACAGACTACCGTGGTTCGTTATCTAATCGTCCAGGCTCTTGCCGGCCCGACTCGAATAACTTAGCCACAGGATTTGAGCTCATAGGTCACAGAAAGGTCGTTGGTTACAAGTTTCCAAACGACGTCCGAACAGATACAGATACAGATATCAGATACAGATACAGATTCAGATTGACACCAAAATTGGCACATGAACAGACAAGAGAACGAGTGTGATAAAGTACACTCTCATCTCAAACAAATTAAACAGATTGCAATGCAGAAATCAAGTTAAACAACAATGGAGGGGAGTGGTACACTCACCGGCTCAACTTCAAAAGTTTTTACTTCAGATTGGCCTTAATCGCCAAGAAACCCTAAAATAACCAAAATAAACCAATTGAAGGTTTCACATCCATAATCGAGTAAACAAAATGCACATGAGGCTCGACTACTAGTCGTATGCCTCGCCAAAATTACTAATGCAAGGGTACCAAACATGATTTTTGGGAACAAAAAGATAGCATAAAGACCTAGGTTCAACAACCCAAAAGCCCTTTTATTTCTACCAAAAGGCAAATCCAACTTAAAAGAACCAAACGGCCTAGAAAACCGGGCAACACTTCCCCTAAATTTCTTACTTTTCCAGCCATTAAGGCTTCATTATTTCCTCGAATCAGTCCCAACATCTCACACAAAATTCACCTCATTTCCAAAAGCCATTCACTAGGCTCAAAGTAAAAGTTAACTAGGAAATGACCGGAATAAAAGTAAGCCTTAAAACATACAAACAAGTACAATGAGACTCGATAACTAATCATAAATCAATGCCAAATATGACCCTAATAGGGTTCCATAAGCATATACAATCATTAGAGAAAACCAGAAAATTCGGAAATGCAATTAGCTTTGGCCCTGAAAAAACAGTTTTTGACTTCTTTTTACGGTAATGACACCAAATGCCCTATGATTATCGGATGAAGGTGTAAGACTCACCATTTCGAACCTAAAAGACAGGGCTACAACATCACAGAAGGTCACTCAACCCCGTTTTGAGTGCAAACAGGTCAAAAATGCAAGATACTACATCAAAACGTAAAACAGATTCACCAAAACGTATTCTAGCGGAAATATCATAACTCAGGCTCTACAAGTCCAAATCCAGAAATTCCAAAACCAGTTGAAAGCTAATAAACAGGGCTAAATTTCATCAGAAGGCCTCAACAACTCATTCGGAAGCAATCCAGACCAAAACAACCAATTACAGAAGCAAATCCCAATTTCGGGTAAAACCAGAACAGCAATAGTATTTTTGACTTATCTCATTCTACACTACTCCGATTGACCTGAAATTTTGTAGGCCCCTATAAAATATCATTCCCTACAATTTTCATGTTTTGAGCTAAGGCCAATTCGGCCTCTATCTATAACCTAAAATTTCGGACAGAATGAAGAACCAAGGAACCCTAATTTTCCAGATTTCTTCCAAAACAGAAATTACTTGCAATCTTCCACAGTTTCCACCTTCTAGAATCATTATATACCATTTCCAATCATCATATATAACCACACAATCATGTTCATATTAAAACAGAAAAATCCCAAAAAATTACAAAAGTTCATCCATTCAACCAAAAATCACAATATAATCCATAAAGTGGCACCTTATACCACCACTAAGCATCAATTAAGCATCATTAGAGGGAGGAGAGTGGTACTGTTATTCTTGGTTTTGATGATCACAAAAGTTTGTTTATACAGACCAAGAAAGTGAACACTTTGATCAGGTCTGTTGGAACAAAGAAAGCATATGTTCGTTTATCTCCTGACTACGTTGCTTTGGATGTGGCAAACAAGATTGGAATAATATGAATGAATTTAGTCATTGTTTTGTTTTCGATCAAAGATATTGTCTTTTAAGTATGTCTAGTTTGTCATTCTTGGTACTTTGAAATATTTGTCTAACCTTCTTCAAATACAAGTGTTTTTTGTCTATCCAAGAATCAGGTTCAAATATGTCATGAAATGTAAAACAACCAAGATGAGAAGCAAAAACAGGACAATCAGGTCGGACGGCCGAAAGGAAACTGTCGGACGTCCGAAAAGATAAAGAACATCAGGAAGGAAGCACCGTCGGACGCTCACATGGAAGCATCGGACGTCCGGAAGGATCGGACGCTTGCCATCGGACGCTAATCAACCGCATCGGACGTCCGAAAAATTCCAAGATAACTTGCTAGCTCTCGGCCCAAGGTCGGACGCTGTGCTGTCGGACGACAAAGAACTTATCGGACGTCCGAACCTCAACTTGGCTATCATCGGACGATTGGTTCGGACGATGATTCGATCGTCGGACGTCCGACAGCCCCAACGGCTAGTTGACTCTTCAGCTGCCTTCTATCCGTTGGAAGCATTGATGAAGCCCATTTCTGGATCCCTTTAAAATCAAACTGGTCTAAACGAAGTAGGGACTTTTGCACACTTTGTTTACAAGATCTAGTGAGATATTTTAGCTAGAAAATAGTCTCCAAAGCAGATTTGTTTTAAAGTGGTGTGAATTTCTGTTGAGCATTTCTTTTGTGGTTGAAAGGATCTTTAGTGTAGCTTTGTTGAGGGTTTTCTGAGTGATTGTAAAACTTTCTAGCTTGACTAAGTGAGGCTTAGGGCAAGGAGGAAGTGCTCCCTCCATTGTACATCTAGTTGATCTTCGTTCATCAAAGAGAAGTTGCTCTTCCTAGTGTTTGGTCTTCAAGTTTGGGTAAAGCTTGGTAGACACTTGGTTTGTTTCTCTATTTTACATTTCTGTTTAATAAAATCTTCATTGCTTATCTATACTTGCTTCTCTGATCAATATTGCTATTGTCTTCTAATCTACTTGGTTGATCATTACTAAAAAGGAGGGTAAATTTTCATTAAAGAAAAAGTGCATAAACTTGGTTAAGATTTTAATCAAACCAATTCACCCCCCCTCTTGGTTGTCTGTGGGACTAACAGGTACTTCATGACTTACCTTTAAAACAAGAGAGAGAGAGAGCTATGGGTCACCTTAACCTTCCAAATAACTTCACCAATCACCTCAAAATCACTAAGTGGAGAGGTTTTATGGAGTGATTTGAAATTGTATCGGTTTAATTTGAAGATTGGAGCAAGATTATGAGGTAGGAAGTTGGAGGATTTTGTTCTTCTCTTGAGCAAGAGGTTCGGCCACAAGCTTGTAAGAAATGGAAGATATTTGGTCAATTTTTGGTTTTATTTAGTAATTGGTAAAAGGTTGTATAGTAAGTCAAAACAAGATTTAATCATATGGTGACACATTGTCGCGCCCCATTTTTTGATAAATAAATAAAATGGCTTAAAAATGTATTTTGATTTAATTTATGATTGGAAAATGAATTGTGATTTAAAAGAAAAATGGGTCTAAATGGGAGTTTGAAAATGCGACGATTTGACCCAAAATTATAGTTTAAAAAGGGTTAAAAAAAAAAAATGGGAGTCGCCACTTGGTAATGAGTTAAGGTGTACCAAGTCACCTAAAAATGAATTTTTTAGGAAAAAGTTGTAAGAAACCCCTTTTAAACGACTCCTAATCCACGTAAACCAAAAAAAAGGTTCGGGAGTCCATTTGACGAAGGGGAAGGCAAGGATAAAAATCCAAGGCACCCCTTCGACCTAGCCAAGGCTAGTTGCGTGATTTAATCAAAGTTTTTCTTATTTTAACCAAAGAATTTATTACATTTGGATGCACTACATGAATGCAAAAGGAAAGAAAAAATGCAAACCTAAATTCTAAAATGTCTCTTGTAAGGTTTTTGGTCCCAACCACATGAATTGTGGCGGCCAATAAAGGAAAACCTTATAGAGGTCGATTAATGCAAATGATGGCTAAAGTGCAAGTGTGCAAGTGTATGAAAAGGTGCACGTGTGAAATTGTATGAAAAATCCAAGTGTTTGTGTGCAAGTGTATGGAAAGGTGCATGTGTGAATTTGTATGAAAAATCCAAGTGTTTGTGTGCAAGTGTATAAAATATAGTGATAAGTGCATATAGGTGTAATTAAGTGCAATTTTGTGAAGTAGAAATCAAAATGAATAATAAGGAAAGGAAAAGTGATGAGGAAATGTGAATTGAAAAAAATGAGTAAGTGATAAATGAGAATGAATGAACCTAAAGGAATGCATCAGGTCGGGTGTGGGAATGACTCCTAACTTTTTCGACTTCGATTTTCCCTTTGATTAGAAGGCAAAACTAGCGTGCTAAGGCTATCGAGTAGCCACACTCGCTCGTTTCCCTTATCGGAAGGGGACACTCAAGCAAAATGAACTCTATAGCTAGTATGGGATGCAAAACCTAAAATGAGAGGAAAAGGGGTTTGAGGATCATGCCAAATGATAAAACTAAGGAAAATGCGTGATATGTGGTGAACAAGCAAATGATGTACTATCGAGGGAAAATCCCTAAGGGTCTAGCGTTGGACTAGCCCATTCTATGAATTCCGACTAGCGTTGGACTAGTGGAAACGATAAAAGAAGCCACAACTAGCGTTGGACTAGTGTGGTGACGTACATTCATCCATTCCATTCATCCATACTATGGAAAGCAAGTAGACATACTAAATACTCATAAACACGTAGCACGTAACATTTAGCATGCTCGACTAGATGCAAGGACCTAATAAAGCGATTAAACACTTAACAAGTAGGCATGCAACCAACTAATGAACCTATTACATTCACTAACTAAAACAAAAAGGGGAAGGGGAAAATGGACCAAATTGCTCGCCACAGCCCTATCTATTACAAGCCAAGAGGTGTACACATACCCCATTTAAAAGAATAATTTAATAAAAGCAAGAATGAATGAAATAATGGAACTAAAGAATGGTAATGAGAGCAAATTAGGCATGCGATTCACACTTAGCACATTGGATCACATAGGAGAGACAAAAGGGATAAAAGAAATTATACCTCCCTTGAAATGAAGCTCTAATGGAGTGAAATCAACTTATTTACCCTCCAAAATAATAAAAGCATCAAGGCATCACTTTAATCAAGAAAATAATCACAAAAGATAAAAATGAATCATGAAATTAAATGAATTAAATCATATAAACAATCTACATGCAAGAAATTAAAACAATGAAGGACTTGATTGCAATAATTAACAAAGTTTGGAGGTCAACATTAAAGAAAAATAAAGTTCAGGGACCTATGTGCAATTACATTAAGGACCGAATTAAAAGAAGTTGAAAATGTCCAGGGCCACCATGCAATTAAGGAGAAATTCAGGGACTGATTTGCAAAAACGTTTTCTGGTTTCCTAATGGACCAAAACATTGGGCCATTTCCTCTATTTGTTTGGGCCCAAGCTTCCCAAATCCAAACGGAAGTCCAAGGCAAAATGGAGTGCATCAGGCTTCATATTCCAATAAAACAAAATCAGCCAAAGGAGTGGGCTTTTACCTCTTAAACCCAAACCAAAATCCCCAACAAAATAAACCAAACCCACTTTCTTAAACCCAAACAACAAAAAAAAAAAAAAACTCTTAGTCAACATCACTTGTTTCATTAAACCCAACATGATAAAATCAAATAAAATTGTTAAACCACAATTATAACCTACAAACAAGAATTAATCTATCCAAGAAATCACATAAAATATACAAACAGAGGATTAAACTTAAAAGGGTAAAATTAGTTCAATTTTCCCAAATTTTGGGCCATATCAGAATAAGGAGGGAACTTGGGGTTCAATCACAACAAAATAGGGACTTAATTGGATGAATTGTGAAGACTTTGGGGTCGAAATTAAAGACAAGTAAAGCCCAGGGGTCAATTTGTGTTTAAGTCATGACTCAATTGAACAAAATCTAGAAGTTATGCAGGCTTTAATGTGATTTCATCACAGAGCAGGGGCCAAACTGAAAGTTAATAAACATTTCTCCAACCCAGTTCGTCTTCCTCGCGATGCTCAGGCTCTTTTCTTCTGAAAATGTTACCAGATTTTATTTACAAGCAAAATGCAGGCCACTCATCTTCCCAGACTTGTTTTCTTGGACTCAAGCTTTCACAAAGCCCATATTATTTTCCTCACGTACAAAAAGATGCAACAAAGTTCACCCTTCAATTAGAGTTTTCAGTTAAGCATTTCATCAAACAGGTTAGGTGCATTAATCAAACTTGAATTGATTCATCAATTTGCGCAATAGCAAAAACCAAAATTCACAGCAACCCAATAAACTTTCTTATAGACAAAACCAGAAGCATCAGAAAGAGGTGAGAAAATTATGCTAAAGGAAAAGGAGAGGAAAAAAACAGGTGATCAAAACAGAATTTTTGTGCAAAATGCCGTTGCCATATCATGAAACAGGGAAGAACCAGAACAAAACCATATAAACATCATCCTCGTGCTACGGCAAAAAAAGAAATAGAAGAAAACATAATCGGTCTCTCTCAAATTTCTGGGTACACTCACGGGTTTCAACTAAGCTTTGGGCTGATGGGAACTCTCCTCCCATGCATACGGAGTCTTATCAGATTTACACCTTTGGCTCAAAATTTTCGTTGGGGTATTTTATCAAGCAATCAATGGGCATGAAGAATTTCAACGATTCTTTGTTCAATCAATATCATAATTAACCCCAAATTGGTCAGAAACGCAAGAGATAACAACCCAAACAATACATGAACATGCGTATGCTAAAATCATGAACCATCAACAGGACGATTGCAATGAACAAACCCACGGTAGACATGTTTCTGAAATCCATTCTTGAAGAAAAAAAACTGAAATGTAAAAGGACAAGAATAACTTACCTTGTTTCTCACGGTGAAGATTCACAAGCGGCAGTGGTGAATTCCGATGATGCGGTGGCGAGCAATGGCGGTTCCAGCGAACGGCAGCGGCTACGAGCTTTTCGAATTTGCCCTTCATTTTTGCCGATGCTTTCCTCCTCTGCTTTCGTTTGCAGCCGCGGATTTTTCCTCTGTTTTTTTTTATTTTTGCTCTGATCTTTTGGCCGAAGCCTCCCCCCAATTCTCTCCAAATTTTCTTTTAGCCGGCCTCTGTTCTTGCTTCTGCTTTCCGTTCTCAGTTTTTCCTCCATTCTAAAACTCAGCCGTCACTCTTCTTTTTCTTTCCGTCGTCTCCCTCAAATTCCCCAGTCTTTCTTTGGTTCTCAGCCGAAGCCTCTTTCATTTTCTTGCTCCCGTTCTTCTTTTTTTTTTTTTAGCCGACTGACCCCTAGCCCCCTTTCTCTCTCGGTCACCCCCCCAATTCTCTCCAAATTTTCTTTTAGCCGGCCACCCACTCTCTTTCTGTTTTTTGCTCTTTTTCTCCTGCTCCACCATTCCGTCGCCCCTGCCCTCTCTAGATTCATCCCCGCCTCTGTTTTTCTCTCGTTGAAAACCTCCCCTCTTTTTCTGTTTTTTTTTTCTCATCCGTGGCCTCTTTTCTTTTTTTTCCTTCCAATTCTCAAACCTCCCTCCTAAGCTAAACAAGTGTCCTCCTAAATGTTGTATTGTCAATTAAACAAAAGGGACACTTATCCCTCAAATTCCTTAACCACTTGTCCCATGATTGTTTTGTACACTTGTTCAACATGCACACTTCCACCCATTTTTGCCATTTTCATTCTTTTTCTTTCATTTTTCATTTTTCATCATTTTTCTTCTGTTTCCTTTTTTTTCATTTTCAAGAAATTCTATGCTAAAAACTTAAAAATAATAATAACACAAAAAACTAAAAAACTAAAAAGTAAAAAGTAAAAAAAACGAGCACAGACTAAAAAATAATTAGTAAATGAAATTACACCAAAATTTGGTGTCTACAGTTTGCCCCTCTTTGTCTGAGTTTTGGAAAAACTTGAGACAAAGAAGTAGACACCAAATGCTTACCTGTGTTATTCGGCTACGAGCGTCTCGAACGATGGATGCTTTAGAAATGGGGACTGACCCCTTTGACAAAAATTTAAAATGGGATTGATCCAAACAGAAAATTTAAAATCGGGATTGACCCGAACAGAAATTTAAAACGGGGATAGACCCACGGGATAGACCCGGACAGAAATGTAAAATTGGGATAGACCCACGGGATAGACCCGAACAGAAATTTAAAATTGGGATAGACCCACAGGATAGACCCGGACAGAAATTTAAATGGGATAGACCCAGACAGAAATGTAAATGGGATAGACCCACGGGATAGACCCGAATAGAAATTTAAAATTGGGATAGATCCGAACAGAAATTTAAATTTGGGATAGACCCACGGGATAGACCCGAACAGAAATTTAAATTTGGGGATAGACCCACGGGATAGACCCGAACAGAAATCTAAAATTGGGATAGACCCACGGGATAGACCCGGACAGAAATTTAAAATTGGGATAGACCCAGACAGAAATGTAAATGGGATAGACCCACGGGATAGACCCGAACAGAAATTTAAAATTGGGATAGACCCACGGGATAGACCCGAACAGAAATTTAAAATTGGGATAGACCCACGGGATAGACCCGGACAGAAATTTAAATGGGATAGATTGAAGTGAGATGGAGTATTGGTGGTGGGGTTGACCCATGTTTATTGGTGATGCAAATGAAAGAAGCGAAATGAAGTGTTAATGGGACTGATCCACGTTCCAGTGGCTGTGAAAATGAAATGTCTCGACAATCGGACAGTGGGATCAAACCCGAGCCTGCCGTGATGAACTTGATTTGATTTTTGATTTTTTGATTTTTTCTGATTTTTTTTGATTTTTTTTTTGACTTTTTTTTTTTTGATTTTTTTTTTTTTGACTGATAGAGACTTGACGAAAAATTATCCGAAAATTTGCCCCAGTGTGAAGAATTGGGTCAGTGGGACTAAACCCAAGCCTGCCCAATGGGAAGTTGGCGGCACGAAGTCCAGACCCAACGAGATCTTTGAGATGTTGGCGGCACCAGGTCCAGGCCCAACTTGATTTTGGAGATGTTTGCGGCATTAAATCCAGGCCCAACTTGATCTTTGGAATGTTGGCGGCATTAAATCCAGGCCCAATCCAGGCCCAACTTGATCTTTGGAATGTTGGCGGCATTAAATCCAGGCCCAACTTGATCTTTGAAAGGTTGGCGGCATGAAATCCAGGCCCAACGTGATTTTTGAGAAGTTGGCGGCACCAAGTCCAGGCCCAACTTGATCTTTGGAATGTTGGCGGCATTAAATCCAGGGCCAACTTGATCTTTGAAAGGTTGGCGGCATGAAATCCAGGCCCAACTTGATCTTTGAAATGTTGGCGGCATTAAATCCAGGCCCAACTTGATCTTTGAAATGTTTGGGAGGTTGGCGGCACAAAGTCCAGGCCCAACGGGATTTTTGAGAAGTTGGCGGCACAAAGTCCAGGACCAACGTGATTTTTGAGAAGTTGGCGGCACCAAGTCCAGGCCCAACTTGATCTTTGTGATGTTGGCGGCATTAAATCCAGGCCCAACGGGATGTTTGAAATGTTGGCGGCACCAAGTCCAGGCCCAACGTGATCTTTGTGATGTTTGGGAGGTTGGCGGCACAAAGTCCAGGCCCAACGTGATACCGCCAACCTCCAGGCCCAACGTGATTTGGAATGTTTGGGAGGTTGGCGGCACAAAGTCCAGGCCCAATGTGATTTGGAATGTTTGTGAATGGTCAGTGGGATAAGACCCAGTCCTGCCATCCAATTGGTCAAGAAACTGAATTTGATTTTCCAAGAAACAAGAATTTGAACTTGATTTTTGACTTTTGAATTTTTCTGATTTTTTTTTTGACTTTTTTTTTTTGTAAGAATCTTTTTCAAAATAATTTGCCCCAGTGTAGGGCCCTTTTCCCTTCTTTTTCTCTTTCTTCGGCATCGACCTTCCACATCACCAGATGCTCTTTCGTCGATTTCAACAATGAATACCTGCACAGGAGCTTACCAAAATATGACATGCATTCACATTTACATGAAAAGAGCAGCGTGATTGATTCGAAAATGTATCATTTTGACTTTTGGACGAAATCCTCAAATGTATTGCGGAAAATTTTGCCCCAGTGTGGGCTTATTTTATGAAATCTCATGAACAAAATTTTGCCCCAGGGTGGGCTCCCTTGATTGCAACAATTTGTTCAGATGATTTCCCATTTATTTGAATAAAGAGAAACAGCACTTCTAAAATTTAGAAAATAGTCATATATACAATGTGAAGACACTTAACGTCGAGTTTGAACTCATGCAAAAATTTCATGGTGAATCCCTTAGAATAACACCAAATTCAAGAAGATTTCTTCTTCACTTTTAGCATCGGTGCTTAGGATAACAGGTTACCACTTTCTGGTTGGCTCATCTGTCAGGACCAATCAAGTGACTTTATTTTTGATTTGGAAATGGCTGAAGGAAATAGGAGGTCAAGATTTGTCTCTCTTTTTTTTTTTTTTTTTTTGCTCAAAATTGTAATCGATTCAACATCACATCTTAGTGAAAGCAGAGAGTTTGTCACCCTTATTCCTTAAGAAAATTGAGTCAACATATAAGCTTTAAACTTGCAACCAATGGGTAGGAACGATAGCTAAACATGCGAAAACTGGTTATACCCTTATGATCATAAATAATTGATGGATTCCTTACGAGCATAATCCTCACTTTGGATTGTCATGAAGGAATAAGTCAACGATGGACTTTATTAGCTTGTAATGTGACTTGAAAACGATAGCTAAAGAATAAAACTTTCAAGGACATAGCACCGAAGATCGCATTTTTCTCAAAATTGCCCCTATTTTGAACCCGAAGATTCTAAACTTTGTTTGATCATTCAAAAGGGACTTCACCATCGAATCTTTTGTATTTCATTTTTCCTTTTTGCTTTTCCGTTTTCTTTTCTTTGATCTGGTGGGTTTTCACATGGTGAGGAGCGTCAACCCCATACCCAAGCAATTCAGAAATACAGCTAAAATTTTCCGACATCAGAAATTTTCTTGACAGGGCCATTGCAAAGAACAGAAGTCAGGACTTTCAGCTTTTGTAATGGGGTCTGGTGGGGTGTTTAGAAAAGTTAAGGCTTGAAGGCAGATTTCAAGAATGGTTTAAAGAATCTGAGATCGCATTGTTGTGCCAACCCTATTTTAGGGTTAAATCAGAATTTGCCCCAGTTTATGCTCAATTGAGGCTTTTTCTTTTTCATTTTCTTTCTTCTTTTGATTTTTCGGCTTTCTGCCATTTTTGAACTTTCACAAAATTTGCCCCAGTTTATTTTTGAACTGAGGTTCTCTTTTGATTTTGTCTTTTGATTTTGCGGCATTATCACTTTTCACTTCTTGAAATTTTCATTTTCAACTCAAACTTGCCCCAGTGTGGGGTTTGCAATTCTCAGGGGTTGCCAAACGAAATAATTCATTCTGAAGGCTCAAAAGGGATAACTAAGGATAGAATGTTCGCTTGGAAAAGAAGAGGGCCTGACCTTTATCCCGTTCTTTACATTAACTCTGAAAGGAAACTTTCATTAATGACGAAATTTCTCGCATGTATTTGAATTAATTGACTGAGGAAGACGCCTGTGAAGCATAGATGATCCTCCAGATGAAATTCTTCCTTTTCTTTTTTCAACATTGGAACCCAAGTGGAATCAAATTTCCAATTTGCGGTTCTCTCCCTTTTAGCCTTAGCATTTTGGCTTTTCTCTCTCTTTTGGAAAATTCTCCAATCTTCTTCCCCAGTGTGGGGGGCGATCATAAGTGCTTTGAAAAGAACCAGCAATTTTGGCTCAAATGAGGATGCAAGGGATAAAGCAGTGTTTAAATGGTAGAAACAATGGCCAAAGCATCATTCTTACGCTTCATGACAAACCAAAGTAAAGAAATGCTCATTGAGAATCCATTCCCCCTTTTGATATTCGAAAATTTTCCCATGTAGGGTTGTGATCATCAAGGCGCTTATTTGAAACGAAGTTATTCTTTTAAAGGCTCAAATGGGAGAGCAAATGATAAAATCTGTATGGGTGGAGAAACGAATGCTCAAAGTATCATTCCAAACTTTCAAAACAAATAAGAATAATGCACCCTTTCGCTTTCACTTAGATGTGATTTGAGTCTAATTAGACACTATGGACATTTTTCCAAGTAAAGGTTGCCCCAATGGGGTCAATAGAAGTGGCAAAACATGAATTGTTCAGCGAAGGAGAAAAGGTATCTCATTGGGCCTTTTGAAGGACCTCTCTTATTTTTTGAGCACTTTTATTGTACAGCTCGGATCACCAACCTGGTATGCATGAAGATTTTAGAGAGTATACACTTGTGAATCCTCAGACTGAGGTTGGAAAAAATCTCAATTTGGTTTTATTTCTCAAAATTCATCATGAACTCTCCAATGAGTAAGAATAAAGAATGAAATGTACATGAATATAAAAAAAAACAATAATTGTCCAAAAATTTTTATTGCTGAAAAAATTTGAAACAAAATTTCTCGTTCAATTATGATACAAATGAGAAGAAAAGAAAAAAAAAAAAACTTCTAAAGAGTTCCACATATATACTCTTTTTGTCTCCCTTTCTTTTAGAGCAAAAATGTATTAACACATCAAATAAACAGAATTTTCCTTTGAAAAACAATTATAAAGCCTCTCAGAGATTTTGATCTAGAGCCTTCATATGGATCTTTCATGTCTCCGTGGCAAGATCTACCCAAGAATCAAATAATACTTGTAACCTTCAAACTTTATTGGACCAAAATTATCATCAGATATAGAAGAATGTTTTCGCCTTATTGAAACATTTTATGAATGCAGGGGAGGGGAAAACAAAAGAAAAATACCCCGAGTTAGTAGGCAAAACTGCAAAATCGGTATGCATGTCCTATAGGGGAGCCCTTTTATGCCAAGGGTAGGCCTAGCATGAAAATGCAATCCTCTAGGGTAGGCACTATACCATACCTGATGGATCCGATCAATTTGTTGAGTGAAAAATAATTTGAAAAATTTGGCCCATTGGAATGAGAAGAGACGTTGGTCAAAATGAGGACCTCGTCCGAAGGGATTGATCACTTTTGATCGATACAAGAATTTGCAAAAAACGTACGGGTTTGTCCTTGACGAACTTCCTATCGAAGAGATTGGAATTCGTTTTGACAAATTTTCTCAGTGAAGCACGGGTCAAAACTCCAACTGATCAAATGGCTGGATGCAATGGACGGTTTTCTCAAAATGGACTAGGTTTTCCAATTTGAATTTCTTCATTGAAACCCTAATTGGTCAAATGGATGGAATGAAATTGACCATTTATTTAAAATCGACCAGATTACCTTAAAAAGGGAAACTAGTCAAATGAATTGAGTGGAATTTAATTTATCCAAAATTAATCAGATCACCCTAAAAAGGGTAAATTGATCAAATAGATTGAACGAAACTTGATTTATTCAAAATCGGCTCGGTTGCCCCAAAAATGGGTAAATTGGTCAAATGAATGAAATTGAATTAGTGATTTATTCAAAAATCGGCCGAATGACCCTAAAAACGGTAAATTTGTCAAATGAATTGACGATTTATTCAAAATCGACCAGGTGACCCTAAAAAGGGTAAATTGGTCAAATGACCCTAAAAAGGGTAAATTGGTCAAATGAATTGACGATGTCGCGCCCCACTTTTCGAATGAAGAAAATGAATGTGTGAGTGATGTGTGTGTGAAGTGTGGTGTGAACGTGTGCAAAATGAAAAGTAAAAAGGCCATGGGACTTTGGAAAGCGACGATTTGGCCAAATGAAATTTTAAAAAGGGTTTTTTAAATATGAAAACGGAGTCGCCACTTGGTATAGATTTGGGGTGTACCAAGTCACCCAAAAAGTGTTTTTTAAAGACAAAGTAGTAAAACCCTTTTTAAAACGACTCCTAGTCCACGTAAGCCAAAGAAAAAGGTTCAGGGGTCACGTTTGACAAAGGGGAAGGCGAGGATAGAATCCAAGGCACCCCTTTGACCTAGCCAAGGCTAGTTGCGCGACTTAACCTTACCTTTCCTAATTTTCTACCCAATATATGTTCGCACGTTGGATATGACTATATGAATGCAAAACGGAAAGAAAAATGCAGTCCTAAATTCTACGATGTCTCTCGTGAGGCTTTTGGTCCCAAACCACATGAACTGTGGCGGCCAACAAAGGAAAACCCCATAGAGGTCGATTAATGCAAATGAGACTCAAATGTGCAAGTGTGGAAGTGTATGAAAAGAAATTAAAAATCCAAGTGTTTGTGTGCAAGTGTATGAAAAGGTGCACGTGTGCAATTGTATGAAAATTCCAAGTGTTTGTGTGCAAGTGTATGAAATATAGTGATAAGTGCATATAGGTGTAATTAAATGCAATTTTGTGAAGTAGAACTCAAAATGAACAATAAGGAAAGAAAAATGTGAATTGAAAAGAATGAGTGAGTGATAAATGAGAATGAATGAACCTAAGGGAATGCATCAGGTCGGGTATGGGAATGACTCCTAACTTGTCGACTCCGATTTTCCCTTTGATTAGAAGGCAAAACTAGCGTGCTAAGGCTATCGAGTAGCCACACTCGCTCGTTTCCCTTATCAGAAAGGGACCCTCAAGCAAATGGACCCTACAACTATCATGATATGCAAAAATCCTAAAATGAAGGGAAAGGGGGTTCGAGGAGCATGCCAAGTGATAAAACTAAGAAAAATGCATGATATGTGGTGAACAAGCAAATGATATGCTAATGAGGGGAAATCCCTAAGGGTCTAGCGTTGGACTAGCCCATTCTATGAATTCCGACTAGCGTTGGACTAGCGGAAACGTACATTCATCCATTCCATTCATTCATGGCTATGAAAGCAAGTAGACATGCCAAAATACTCGTAAACACATAGCACATAGCATTTAGCATGCTCGACTAGATGCAAGAGCCTAATAAAGCAATTAAACACGTAGCAACAAAAACAAGCAACCAAGGGGAAGGGGAAATGGACAAGATGCTCTCCGAGCACTATCTATTACAAACCAAGAGGTGTACACATACCCCATAAAACTTAAATAAAAGCAACCAAGGGGAAGGGGAAATGGACGAAATGCTCTCCGAGCACTATCTATTACAAGCCAAGAGGTGTACACATACCCCATAAAACTTAAATAGAAGTAAAAGCAAGTAAATGCACGCAAAGAGGTAAGGAAAGCGGAGTAGGCATGCGTATTCACATAACACGTAGGAGCACGTAGGGTCAAATGAAGTGCAAATGAAGGAGAGAGTGTACCTCCCTTGAAGCGACGCCCTAACGTAGTGAAATTACTAACTTACCCTCCAAAATAATAAAAGGGTCAAGGTACCACTTTATTTTAAAAAAAAATTAAAAGAAATTTGCAAAACAAAGTTCATTTGATCATAAAGTTCCTAAAGTCATGACTTAAGCGCAATTGAAACAAAGCATGGTAGTTAATTGAAGCAAACAAACAATGAAGTTGCACAAATTAAAATTACCAAGGACCAAATTGATGAAATTATTTAATTGATTGGGTCCTAATGGCTTTAGTTAGAAGCCAAGGGGTTGATCTGCAATTTTCCAGGTTTATTTCTTCATGCAAAGCATGCAATCACGTAGGAAAATTTTCTGCAATGAGATCAATAAGACTGCTGCATTCTTTGCTTCCCTTTCCAATATCGTGATTCAGATTTAGCCAAAACTTTTCTTGATCTAACATTCCAAACTTCAAACCAAACAACAAAGCATAAACTTGGCAGTCAAACAACCCAAAAACATAGGGAAAGATCATGCAAACATTCTGGAAAAATACACAAGAATGATTCGGCACTTTGAAGATTTCTGCATTTGAAGCTTTCTGCAAATTTTCCAGCCATGTCTCCTGCCATTCTTATGTTCATTTTAATGCCATTTTCATCCAGACCAAATTAGTATTTTTATCCTAACATCAACTGCCTTGATTCCAAAACAGCAAAACACAACAATCAACGCCCAAAACCAGCCGAAGGAGAAAAAGAAAAACGGATAAATGGAAGCATACAATGTTCTGAAAAATTTTCTGGTATTGCTTCTATCCATTCTATCATGCAAATAAGTTCATCAAACAGCAAGTTTCTACTCATTCATCCTCAATTAAACACGCAACTTCACTGAAGGGTTGGCACAAAGAAATAGAGTTGACCATTAGGGGGGGGGGAAAAAAAACTAACAGCCGTAGAAGGATCGAAAATGCAGCAAAACCTTTTGTAATTCGGCACTTTGCAAGAATCAGTCTCCATGCTCAATCAAAACTAAATACGACTATGCAAACCTCTTACTTTACATCATGAAAACTTTCAGATTTAGACACCAAAAGCCGGGCAGCAAGCATGCAAAATCCAAATGATTCAAGCAACTTCAAGCAAAGTTTACAAATTTTCTGCAACATTGAAATCTTATGTAATGCGGTCCTCCTTTCAAAAGGCAACAATTAGCATTCCAAGCAAAACAAAAGACAGACTGGAATCAAAATATCAAACACCAGACTTGCCATTCATTTTCAATACAAAGACTCAAAATAAACATGCAAATCTGGAAGTAAAAAAAACGCAACTTCCCACTATATTATCCAAGACATACATAGCCAACAAAATTTGCAGCCAGCGGCAACCTCTTCGAACCCAAAACAAATACGATCTTATGCATCCTATCATCAAAAATCCAGCCATAAATCATGCATCTCCCAGAAATTTCCAACCCAGATTGTGCATAAAAATCACCAAAAGAAAACAGCCATGAACACTAGAAACGAACACAGCTAAACGCAAATCCCTTCTCCTCCAAGAACAAACCAGATTCACGGATAGAAACTCGCATGAAGAATGCAATCGAGTGCAAAGACTAAGACTTTCAGCATACAAACATAACTCAGCAACTTACAAACAAATCCAAAGTAAAAAAATGTTACCTTTAAACCTTGACCGAAAGCTTGATGTATTCCAGAAGACGAAATCTTTGCTTCTTCGTCTCTCCCGCAGATGCGCTTCCTGATTCTCTGCCTTGCTTCAACGAATCCAAAACCTTCTTGCTGCCCAAAGTTTCCTGAACCAACACCTCTAAAACTCACTGCTTTTCTCTTAATCCGCCGTAAATCTTCCTCACTCTTTTATCACTCTTTCTCAGTCGCTGTTTTTCTGCTTTCTTCAGCCGCACACTCTCTGTCTTTTCCCTTCTAGCTTTCTCTCTTTGTTTTTCTAAGTTTCGGCTGTCACCTCTTTCTCGTATGTCCTCCACCCAGAATTTTCTCTAGCCTTCAACCTTCTTAAACCCCAGCCGTTAGTCCTTTCCCCCAAAACTCTCTCTGTTTCTCTCCTGCCCTCACTCTCTCTCTCGGCTTTTTTTTAACTCTCCCCTGCTGTTCCTGTTTAGCTTTCTTTCTACCGCCGTTCACCTCCTCTTTTTCTGTTTTCTCTTTTCTTTCTTTTGTTTTCTGTCCATTGCGGCTGCCAAACCCCCTCTATCTATTTATATGGGCATCTCCAATCCCTAAAACCCAGTCCTTTCTCCAGTAATTGCAGCCAAGGAGCCGTCCCAGATTTCTTTTGCAAGCTGCGTAAGTCCGCAGCTTTCATGCTGCGGCAACAATTTTCCTTTTTTTTTTTTTTTAACTAATTAAAACAGAAATAAATAACAAAAATTTATAATAACAGAAATTAATATTGAACAGCAAATTACAACTTCCATTTTTCATCCATTTTCTTTTTTTCCTTTTTTTTACTTTTTTTTCCTTTTCTTTACTTAAATAACAAAAAAAAATGCAATCAAAAACACAAATGCTTGTAACCTGAAATAATAATATATATTTCTCTTTTCTTTGAAAAACAATTAAAATGTATCAAAAAGTAAATAATGCCTATTACGCTAAAAACTTTTTCTTCAAATTTCAAACCTTTCACTTTTTTCAAAAATAGGCCAGTATGCATTAAACCATTTTTCCCTTTTCTTTTTCCGCCTTTTTTTTGTATATTTTCACTTTTCTCTTTTTTTTTCTCTAAAAAAAAAAAAAAAATCTACGCTAAAACTTATAAATTAAAAACTACAAAAACAACTAAAAACTAAAAAGGGAATAAAAATAAAATAAAACCTAAAAAAGCTAGACGGACTAAAATGCAAAACCGTCTAAACAAAAATCATCCAATTATCACTAAAACCAAACATACAAAATTAATTCAAAAATTTGGTGTCTACAGACGATTTATTCAAAATCGACCGGATGACCCTAAAAAGGGTAAATTGGTCAAATGACCCTAAAAAGGGTAAATTGATCAAATGAATTGATGATTTATTGAAAATCGACCGGATGACCCTAAAAAGGGTAAATTGGTCAAATGACCCTAAAAATGGTAAATTTGTCAAATGAATTGATGATTTATTGAATAAATCGGCAAAATGGATTGATTGAATTGTCCGGCCATTGGTTATTTCAAAATTATTGAAGTGCGTTAGTCTATGACCTTCTAAAAATCAAATTTTGGCCTCAATTTATTTATCGTCTCAAAAGGAGGAATCATTTGTGAATTTTTCAAATTAATGTCCTTCACGCAAGGGATTTTTACCAATTTTTGATAAAATGGCCAAAAAGTGATTATTAGATGCTCATATTCCAAAGATCACCCTATGAAAATGATCGGATCCTACCTTACCTTGTGCACTACCCCTTTGGATGGTACAAAATGTAAACGTGCAAGTCTCACTGGATTAAGTATCCGAAACACAAGGTGGCTTATTCCTAACACGGGATCCGCTAAATGGCATTCCCTTTCTAGGGTTTATGCATGATGCCATTTATTAAAGCGATAAAATGTGCAATTCGAAATGAAACGTGACCTAAGGAACCCTTTATTTGCCAGGGTAGGCCTAAAATGTTATGCAATTACCAAAATCTATGAATGCAATATACCAAAATCTTTAAACGTGCAATAACCTATCTACGAGGGTAGGTTCTAGAAGAAAGGTCATGCCAGACCTCTTATTTGATAGGGTTTGTGAATGCAATGGGGACATAAAACCAAGAAAAGTTAGTTCAGCCAGAGAAATACACATAACACATTGTAGCAACAAAATAAAACAATCAATACAAAGTAATAAAAGGGAAAAAGGGGGTTGGATCCCTCCCCTCGTGAATAGTGTCCCTAGCTCAGGATAAGGCCGACTCTACCCTAAGGCAATTCTAATATGGATGCATGAGGCTGGGGTTCGCTAATGCATCTAGACTCGATAAGCTCAGGTCCCCGAGCCTTCAGACTTAGAAACCAAGGGTCATCAATCCCAAGGTTCTTTGTCGGTGGCTCGAGCGATTCCCCAAACACCGCTACGCACACATCGTGTCACGGCTATGTGTTTGAGTGAATCTATCAAAATCCTCAATCTTCGACCAAAAGCTAAAGGCTATCAACCAATAGCTTTAAGCGGAAGATTGAGTGACCCATTGGAACATGCTACACACACATCGTGTCGTGATCACATGTCCAAGTGAGTCACCTAATCCTAATAGGGTGGAGTGGCATGACAAGCCACTAAAGAAAAATAAAAGGGATAAAAGAAGTAAAACGTATGCTCGTATGCTAGTGCTTGTTTGGAGGGGAAGGGTCAAGAACCAACGCGAGGCTCTAGGGTATGTCCCCCACCCAAATGCAATGCAAGCGCGGAATCACATACATAAACCATTCATCAATCAAAACAATCGTACGCCAAATGAGTAAGTGAAGGAGTGGGTACGCGTGAAATGCAAAAATCCTAATAAAAGAAAAAATGCAATCCTAAACACCCAAATGTGATATATGAAAAGATTAAAAGAAGAAAAAGATTGATTAAATCCAATTTGCTCGGACTCTCGAATGTCCCCAGTGGAGTCGCCAACTGTCGCGCCCCATTTTTTGATAAATAAATAAAATGGCTTAAAAATGTATTTTGATTTAATTTATGATTGGAAAATGAATTGTGATTTAAAAGAAAAATGGGTCTAAATGGGAGTTTGAAAATGCGACGATTTGACCCAAAATTATAGTTTAAAAAGGGTTAAAAAAAAAAATGGGAGTCGCCACTTGGTAATGAGTTAAGGTGTACCAAGTCACCTAAAAATGAATTTTTTAGGAAAAAGTTGTAAGAAACCCCTTTTAAACGACTCCTAATCCACGTAAACCAAAAAAAAGGTTCGGGAGTCCATTTGACGAAGGGGAAGGCAAGGATAAAAATCCAAGGCACCCCTTCGACCTAGCCAAGGCTAGTTGCGTGATTTAATCAAAGTTTTTCTTATTTTAACCAAAGAATTTATTACATTTGGATGCACTACATGAATGCAAAAGGAAAGAAAAAATGCAAACCTAAATTCTAAAATGTCTCTTGTAAGGTTTTTGGTCCCAACCACATGAATTGTGGCGGCCAATAAAGGAAAACCTTATAGAGGTCGATTAATGCAAATGATGGCTAAAGTGCAAGTGTGCAAGTGTATGAAAAGGTGCACGTGTGAAATTGTATGAAAAGTCCAAGTGTTTGTGTGCAAGTGTATGGAAAGGTGCATGTGTGAATTTGTATGAAAAATCCAAGTGTTTGTGTGCAAGTGTATAAAATATAGTGATAAGTGCATATAGGTGTAATTAAGTGCAATTTTGTGAAGTAGAAATCAAAATGAATAATAAGGAAAGGAAAAGTGATGAGGAAATGTGAATTGAAAAAAATGAGTAAGTGATAAATGAGAATGAATGAACCTAAAGGAATGCATCAGGTCGGGTGTGGGAATGACTCCTAACTTTTTCGACTTCGATTTTCCCTTTGATTAGAAGGCAAAACTAGCGTGCTAAGGCTATCGAGTAGCCACACTCGCTCGTTTCCCTTATCGGAAGGGGACACTCAAGCAAAATGAACTCTATAGCTAGTATGGGATGCAAAACCTAAAATGAGAGGAAAAGGGGTTTGAGGATCATGCCAAATGATAAAACTAAGGAAAATGCGTGATATGTGGTGAACAAGCAAATGATGTACTATCGAGGGAAAATCCCTAAGGGTCTAGCGTTGGACTAGCCCATTCTATGAATTCCGACTAGCGTTGGACTAGTGGAAACGATAAAAGAAGCCACAACTAGCGTTGGACTAGTGTGGTGACGTACATTCATCCATTCCATTCATCCATACTATGGAAAGCAAGTAGACATACTAAATACTCATAAACACGTAGCACGTAACATTTAGCATGCTCGACTAGATGCAAGGACCTAATAAAGCGATTAAACACTTAACACGTAGGCATGCAACCAACTAATGAACCTATTACATTCACTAACTAAAACAAAAAGGGGAAGGGGAAAATGGACCAAATTGCTCGCCACAGCCCTATCTATTACAAGCCAAGAGGTGTACACATACCCCATTTAAAAGAATAATTTAATAAAAGCAAGAATGAATGAAATAATGGAACTAAAGAATGGTAATGAGAGCAAATTAGGCATGCGATTCACACTTAGCACATTGGATCACATAGGAGAGACAAAAGGGATAAAAGAAATTATACCTCCCTTGAAATGAAGCTCTAATGGAGTGAAATCAACTTATTTACCCTCCAAAATAATAAAAGCATCAAGGCATCACTTTAATCAAGAAAATAATCACAAAAGATAAAAATGAATCATGAAATTAAATGAATTAAATCATATAAACAATCTACATGCAAGAAATTAAAACAATGAAGGACTTGATTGCAATAATTAACAAAGTTTGGAGGTCAACATTAAAGAAAAATAAAGTTCAGGGACCTATGTGCAATTACATTAAGGACCGAATTAAAAGAAGTTGAAAATGTCCAGGGCCACCATGCAATTAAGGAGAAATTCAGGGACTGATTTGCAAAAACGTTTTCTGGTTTCCTAATGGACCAAAACATTGGGCCATTTCCTCTATTTGTTTGGGCCCAAGCTTCCCAAATCCAAACGGAAGTCCAAGGCAAAATGGAGTGCATCAGGCTTCATATTCCAATAAAACAAAATCAGCCAAAGGAGTGGGCTTTTACCTCTTAAACCCAAACCAAAATCCCCAACAAAATAAACCAAACCCACTTTCTTAAACCCAAACAACAAAAAAAAAAAAAACTCTTAGTCAACATCACTTGTTTCATTAAACCCAACATGATAAAATCAAATAAAATTGTTAAACCACAATTATAACCTACAAACAAGAATTAATCTATCCAAGAAATCACATAAAATATACAAACAGAGGATTAAACTTAAAAGGGTAAAATTAGTTCAATTTTCCCAAATTTTGGGCCATATCAGAATAAGGAGGGAACTTGGGGTTCAATCACAACAAAATAGGGACTTAATTGGATGAATTGTGAAGACTTTGGGGTCGAAATTAAAGACAAGTAAAGCCCAGGGGTCAATTTGTGTTTAAGTCATGACTCAATTGAACAAAATCTAGAAGTTATGCAGGCTTTAATGTGATTTCATCACAGAGCAGGGGCCAAACTGAAAGTTAATAAACATTTCTCCAACCCAGTTCGTCTTCCTCGCGATGCTCAGGCTCTTTTCTTCTGAAAATGTTACCAGATTTTATTTACAAGCAAAATGCAGGCCACTCATCTTCCCAGACTTGTTTTCTTGGACTCAAGCTTTCACAAAGCCCATATTATTTTTCTCACGTACAAAAAGATGCAACAAAGTTCACCCTTCAATTAGAGTTTTCAGTTAAGCATTTCATCAAACAGGTTAGGTGCATTAATCAAACTTGAATTGATTCATCAATTTGCGCAATAGCAAAAACCAAAATTCACAGCAACCCAATAAACTTTCTTATAGACAAAACCAGAAGCATCAGAAAGAGGTGAGAAAATTATGCTAAAGGAAAAGGAGAGGAAAAAAACAGGTGATCAAAACAGAATTTTTGTGCAAAATGCCGTTGCCATATCATGAAACAGGGAAGAACCAGAACAAAACCATATAAACATCATCCTCGTGCTACGGCAAAAAAAGAAATAGAAGAAAACATAATCGGTCTCTCTCAAATTTCTGGGTACACTCACGGGTTTCAACTAAGCTTTGGGCTGATGGGAACTCTCCTCCCATGCATACGGAGTCTTATCAGATTTACACCTTTGGCTCAAAATTTTCGTTGGGGTATTTTATCAAGCAATCAATGGGCATGAAGAATTTCAACGATTCTTTGTTCAATCAATATCATAATTAACCCCAAATTGGTCAGAAACGCAAGAGATAACAACCCAAACAATACATGAACATGCGTATGCTAAAATCATGAACCATCAACAGGACGATTGCAATGAACAAACCCACGGTAGACATGTTTCTGAAATCCATTCTTGAAGAAAAAAAACTGAAATGTAAAAGGACAAGAATAACTTACCTTGTTTCTCACGGTGAAGATTCACAAGCGGCAGTGGTGAATTCCGATGATGCGGTGGCGAGCAATGGCGGTTCCAGCGAACGGCAGCGGCTACGAGCTTTTCGAATTTGCCCTTCATTTTTGCCGATGCTTTCCTCCTCTGCTTTCGTTTGCAGCCGCGGATTTTTCCTCTGTTTTTTTTTATTTTTGCTCTGATCTTTTGGCCGAAGCCTCCCCCCAATTCTCTCCAAATTTTCTTTTAGCCGGCCTCTGTTCTTGCTTCTGCTTTCCGTTCTCAGTTTTTCCTCCATTCTAAAACTCACCCGTCACTCTTCTTTTTCTTTCCGTCGTCTCCCTCAAATTCCCCAGTCTTTCTTTGGTTCTCAGCCGAAGCCTCTTTCATTTTCTTGCTCCCGTTCTTCTTTTTTTTTTTTAGCCGACTGACCCCTAGCCCCCTTTCTCTCTCGGTCACCCCCCAATTCTCTCCAAATTTTCTTTTAGCCGGCCACCCACTGTCTTTCTGTTTTTTGCTCTTTTTCTCCTGCTCTACCATTCCGTCGCCCCTGCCCTCTCTAGATTCATCCCCGCCTCTGTTTTTCTCTCGTTGAAAACCTCCCCTCTTTTTCTGTTTTTTTTTTCTCATCCGTGGCCTCTTTTCTTTTTTTTCCTTCCAATTCTCAAACCTCCCTCCTAAGCTAAACAAGTGTCCTCCTAAATGTTGTGTTGTCAATTAAACAAAAGGGACACTTATCCCTCAAATTCCTTAACCACTTGTCCCATGATTGTTTTGTACACTTGTTCAACATGCACACTTCCACCCATTTTTGCCATTTTCATTCTTTTTCTTTCATTTTTCATTTTTCATCATTTTTCTTCTTTTTCCTTTTTTTTTCATTTTCAAGAAATTCTATGCTAAAAACTTAAAAATAATAATAACACAAAAAACTAAAAAACTAAAAACTAAAAAGTAAAAAAAACGTGCACAGACTAAAAAATAATTAGTAAATGAAATTACACCAAAATTTGGTGTCTACACACATGTCACCTTCATTAATTACTTGCCTAACTTTTTGTCTCTCTCACACCAACCACTTGGTAACCTCTAAATATCTCATAACACCCGATAAAATAATTCCAGTATTCAAAACTTAATCTAGTTGGCCCCCAATTTTTTCGAACTTTTCGCACTAGTGGGTCCCACGTCCGGTATACGCTCTTAATTTCTCAAAATCCATTCGATACTAGAAAAATCATCTAAAAACTATATCTGCTCCTTAAAATTATATAAAAAATTTTCTAATCACGAAAATGCAGAAAACAAGCCATGAAAAATTCTAAAACCTAGAAAATGAAAATTACGGGTTCTCACATTTTCTCTCAGCTATTCCGCCGTCACCCCCTCTGTTTTCTGCTCCTTTTTCCCCTCTTGCCCCTCTTTCCTTTTATATGGGACACTCAACCCTAAAAGCTCAGCCATCTTTCCCAAATTTGCAGCCAAGGGGCTGACCAAGCCATCCTTTGCAAGCTGCGACAATACGCAGCTTGCATGCCGCATATCTTCTCTTCTCCTTTTTTTTTTTTTGAAATTAATTAAAACAAAATTGATAATAAAAATAAATAACAAAAATAATTTAATTAACATTGGATAAATATATATAAACTAGAAACAACAAAGTGCAATTTCCGTTTTTCCTTTTTTTTTTATTTTCCATTTTCATCATTTTTCTCTTTTCTAAATGAACCGACCAATCAATAAACAAAAATAAAAGATAAATTGAGTAAAATTGACTAAAAATAGATAAATAAAGCCAACTAAAACAAAATTGCTATTTTTCTTTTTCTTTTTCTTTTTTTTCCTTTTTCTTTTATGATTTTTCTCTTTTTCCTCTTTTTTTTTTTTTTTGAATTAGTAGATAAAATAAATGTTCGTAAACTAATTAAAATAAGAGACACGAAACAGGAATCAACTAAAATACACCTAAAATTGAAACAAATAAATCTAAAATTAAACTAATTAAATAAATAAAATTCAAAACCAAAAATTTGGTGTCTACAGAAAAGTTTCCAACTTTGATTGTTTTTTTTTTCTTTTCGGCATGAACAGATTTAGGGTTAGTTTTTCTTTGCTTAGACTATGAACCAGAAGTGTTGTGATGAAAGGAAACCAGAAGGGGGAAAGCCATGAAGGCTTAGTGACCCTGTTCTGAGGCTTCTTTTGCATGTTTAGGTGTTAAACTCCAGGACCTGTTCTATTTCCTTTTTGAATCCGTCTCGGCTCGCTTGACGTTTTGTTTTTCGCTGTTTGTTTGAGAGGCCATGAGCAATATCTGTCATTGAAGCTTGCGTTTAGAAAAGCCATCAGCTTTGAACCAAAAGGAAAATTGCAGCAAGAAACCTGTGAATATATTTGGAACTTGCCAGTTTTATTCATGTTAGATTCCCTTTGCTTGCATGTTCAATTTGTGTTTTGGTGAGAATTTAGAGAGGCTGAATGTTTGACATAAATCTCTGTTTCAAATTGTCCTGATGGGTTACTAAATGCCGCAAGTTGCAGGAACTTGCGGATGAAAATTGCATGAGAATAGCTTGGTTGCTAAAAGTTCTTTTGTTGCTGGAATGTTTTTCAATTGTCGTATGAAATTTGCATAAAAGTTTTCTTCACTTTGGCTCTTGTATGCATGATAAGTTTGGTAGGAACTTGAGGTTGGGTTTCGGTTTGAGAGTTTTGTTCTTGAAGATCTGTCATGCAAGGTTGTCCAAACGTCAAAGCATAAGAAAATATTTGCAGAAGCCTTTGTCTACGTAGCTTGCATGAAGATTGCATGAAATAATTTCTAAAAATTTCCCTTTGGCCTCCCATGTCTCCCTTTGTTTCACTATGGCCCAATTATGTTCTAGTAGTTTGCAATTTGGTCCTAAAATAAACGTAATCGGAACCATTACTTGACCTTTTCTTGCTCTTGGACCTTTAAAGTTCCTAAAATGTTTCAATTGGCCTTGATTGATTGATTAATGGTTGCTATTGGGTCTTTAGTCATTTTGCTATTTTAGAAATTTGATCAATGATTCACTTTTGCTTGGAAATTATGCATTATTTGATCATTTTTAAGTTGCAACTGAAGAAGGATTCGATGATTTTGTGGATTCAAATTGGCTTATTTACATTTTACCACTAAATTGGTGCATTAATTCTTTGCTTTGATGGTTTTAGCCCAAGTTATCTCTTCATTTGATGGTTTTAGCCCCAGTTATCCCTTTCTTTGGTGACTCTAGCTCAAGTTAAGTCTTGTTCACTTTACTAACATCACAAACGGGGAGGTATAACTTCTTTTATCTTTTTTTGTCTCTCCTCTATGTGATCCAGCGTGCTAAGTGAGAATTGCATGTCTACTTTGCTTTTCCTTGCCTTTCCTTAATTCCTTTCATTTATTTCATTTACTTTTGCTTTTATTAAGTTATTCTTTTATGGGGTATGTGTACACCTCTTGGCTTGTAATAGATAGGGCTTGGAAAGCATTTTTTATTCATTTTCCCTCTTCCCCATTTGTTTTAGTTAGCAAATGTAATAGGTTCATTAGTTTGATTGTGTGCTTTTGTTGCTACGTGTTAATTTGCTTTACTAGGCTCTTTGTGAGGACTCGCAAATTTCTTGAATTTTTTTTTCTCAAAAATACCCTTTTATTTGGAAATTATTATTTATTAAAGCCCTACCACCCAATTTTTTCACAAGAAGTGCAAATAAACCTAGAAAGTAGAGTTTCACGCTTCGGTTTCAAGTTTGGAGCAAAATTAGGGTTTTCGCGATTTTTCGCTGGATGAAATTTCGGTATGGAGCAAGGATCAAATTTGGTGATTAAAAGTGACTTTTAAGTGAGAAATAATATGTGATTAGGAGCAATGAGATAAGGTTGGTGAATAGGAAGTAAAAACCCTAGTACGTGTGTTTTTAAGAAAAACGGCGCGAACCGGCGGGTCCCGCGCACTACCATTTGAACGCACCACTTGACCACCACTTTCTTACCACATGAGCTCATTGATATTTGAGCAAAATATCCCTTCATTTCCAGCTGCCTTTGACCGAAATTTGTGGCCAAAAATGTAAGGGAGAGAGAGAAAAATTTGCATGGCTTTGGTGGCGCCAAGTGTCACCACCTCATGGCTCCTTAATTAATTTTTTTTCTTGCCTTTTTATCCTTCACTTCAGCCATCTTTCTTCTTCATTTTTTCTGGTCTTGGCCAAGCAAGAGAGAGAGAAAGGGGGAGCAAGAGAAAACAAATTCCTTCTTGATTTACACCAACCAAGTGCTAAAATCGAATTCTAAACCGATTGATTGTAAGTTTGGAAGCTAAGGGAACCAAAAACTTCAAGAAATAGTGGAGGATCACTCTTGCAAGCCTTCTTTTTGAGGTATAAAATCTGATCTATGGCTTTGATCCTTTTATTCTTGTTTAAGATGTTAAATAGTCCATGTTTTGGGTTTGATTACAAGTGATGCAAGTTGTTGTGGTGATTTTTGGATGAAATATGTAAGTTAGAGTTTGATTAATTTCTGCCTAAACTTGATGTATGATGAATATATGTTGTATCCAAGGTTATATAGGGGGTTTTGGTAGCAAGTGGAGTAAGAAATTAAGAAAGTTATCATTGAAACCAAAAGATTTCAGATTTCTGGAAAATTGTCACTAGGTTCTGCCCGTTTTTATTGCCCTATGTTAGAGGCCGAATTGGCCTTGGCTTAAAACATGAAAATTGTAGGTAACAGCATTTTAGAGGTGCCTGGAAAATTTCAGCTCAATCCGAGCAACGTAGCCCATAAAAAGACCAAAATACCCTCACTGTTTTAGGAAATTTCCAGTGTTCCGTTTTCGTCAGTTCATCCAGTTTATCACATTTTTCCACTAGGATCCATACTGATTTAGCTTTTTACCAAAACATTAAAGTTGTAGTATTCTGACTTAGCTTTCAAAAACCTCTAAGAACACCTGAATCGGACTTTTGTAACCTGAGATATGACCATTACAGTACAATGCGGTTAGACAGCCGACGAGTTAGATTTTAGTTCTGTAAATTGAGGATTTGACTAAGTTGCATTGGAAAATGGACTACGTGACCTTCATGAACATTGTAACCCTGTGTCTTAGCTTCAAAACGGCAAAAGTTTTGCCTCAATCCGATAAGCATAGCCTTGGATATGTTATTTCCGCATCCACACGTCAAATCTGTCTTTTGCTAGATTGTATTTCCGCACTTGTTATTACTTTGATTCTTGTTCTTATGATGTTATGAGCCTATGGAATGGCTATTGACTTGAATTTATGATATGTATGACTTTGGGATTGGCTGAGGAAAAATAATGAAGCCAAAATGGCTGGAAAATTAGGTAAACACAAAGGGCGTGCTGCCCAAATTTTCGCTCAAGGGCTACGTTTCTATTTGGCCAATACCATGACCGGCTTTCCATTTTAAAACATGATTTTTTATCCTTGAGTTCAAACAACCCTCTTCTTACTTGAAAGTCATCTTTACACGTTTTACTCCTAATTAGTCGGGTTTCTTTGTTTCCCTTAAATGTTTTGCTCGATAAACTGTAATATGTTCTCTTGTTCAACCTTAGGTTTCATTGGTGACTAAGGGTAATATCCGGAAGGATATTTTGCACGATATTTTGCATAACTAGGTGAGTGTTCCTTGTTTGTTATATTCTCCCTGACTTCATGACTTGTTGTTGTTGTTTGATAATGTGTTAAGTGCTTTCAAGGATTTCTAAAACGAGTTTTCTAGGCGAGCGTGTACTTTATCGCGCTCGACCTTAATGAAACGTGAAATTTTCAATGATTTAATGATGGAAACATTAGTTGCGCATGATGTAAGCCTTTTGACTGAATTGGGCCCTGCCCTTCGTTACCGATCGACTCGAGCCAGAAGCGGACTCGGTCGGGCGATATGGTGACCCTGGGTGAATTTGGTATACTCGAGTATTACCTTGTAGTCCGGCTACGTCCGGATGGGTGGAGTCCGGTCAACGTTCGGATGGGTGGAGTCTGGTCAATGTTCGGAAATGGATGAATGAACGAACAAAGGCACGAGGGTTTTATTTCTCAAAAAGAAAATTTTCAAATAATTGGAGGAATAAGGGGAAATGTCAGGGGAACGAACGAAAGAACGAATAGCTCCATGTGAGCCTGTATCCTTTTAATGAATGTAACTATTGCTTTCCATTGTAAATGTTTCTTGAATTATTAATACTCCATGTTTAATGTATTGAATTGATTGTTGATTATCTGTTCGGAACCTCACTGAGCTTTTAGCTCACCCTTTTAGTTTTGTTTTCCTTAACAGGGGACGGCGAACAGGATGAGAGTGTAGACTAGCCTAGTCTAGGTATTTTGTTTCTTTTGTAATGGTTCTCGCCCTAGTGCTTGGCACGGGCTGGTTGTATGGTGAAGTGAGAACCTTTGTACATTTGATGGCTGTACTTCCTTTTGAGATAGCAATGTATATAAGTTCCGCTTTAAGTTTGGATTGCTGCCCTATTTATTCTTGTGATTTATTCTGGATTTAATTAAGGAACGACTGAGTCCTGGCGAGAGCCGGGCAGGCGACTCGCCAAACCCTTTGGTTCGCCTTAGGGGGAGGTGGGGCCGTCACACTCTTGCATTTAGTCGAGCATGCTAAGTGTTATGTGCTACGTGTTTATAGGTGATTGGCATGTCTACTTGCTTTCTATAGTCATGGATGAATGTGATGGATGAATGTACGTCACCACACTAGTCCAACGCTAGTTGTGGCTCATTGTTCGTTTCCACTAGTCCAACGCTAGTAGGAATTCATAGATATGGGCTAGTCCAACGCTAGACCCAATAGACCGTCCCTCTTGTTAGTACATACTTGCATGTTTTGTGAGAACCCGTATTTTTTTCCCATTTTCTAGGTTTTATTATTTTCCGTGCCTTGTTTTCCGCATTTTCGTGATTAGAAAAAAAATTGCTAGATGAATTTAAGGAACAGATATAATTTTTAGATGATTTTTCTAGTATCGAATAGGTTTTGAGAAATTAAGAGCGTATACCGGACGTGGGACCCACTAGTGCGAAAAGTTCGGAAAAATTCGGCCAACTAGGTTAAGTTTTGGATACTGGAATTAATTTACCGGGTGTTAAGAGATAAGTAGAGGTTGCAATTTGGATTGATATGAGAGAGACAAGTTAGGTAGATATTTAATAAAAAGGTGACAAGTGTCACCATTTGAGTGGTCTACCTTTAAGACCACTATTCATGGTCTTACCAATTGACTAATTAAATCAAAAAACAACCAAAAATTCTTCATTTCTTCTCCCTTGTTGGCCGGCCCTCTCTCTCAAAAAGAAAGGAAGAAACTCTTCAAGTGTTGCTTCCATTTTGCTCCAAATCATCAAAACCAACCATTGAAACTTGAACTTACTCCATAAAACCTCTTCAATTAGTGTTAGTAAGTTGATTGGTGGAGTGATTTGGAAAGCTAGGAGGACCTATAGCTCTCTCTCTCTTGTTTTTAAGGTAAGTTGTGAAGAACCACCCTCCTCCTTTAATTGATGCTTAAATCATGCTTAGTGGGAGTATAAGATGCAAGTTTATGGATTATTTCTTGATTTGTGGTTGAAATGATGAAGTTTTATTATTTTTGGGGATTTTTCTGTTTTAATATAAGCATGATTGTGTGGCTATGTATGATGATTGGAAATGATGTTTAAGGCATCTAGAAGGTGGAAAAAGTGATTAATTGCAACCAATTTCTGTTTTGGAAGAAAATTGAAAAACCTAGGGTTCATGAAGGAACATTCTGCCCGAATTTATAACTCCTAGTTAGAGGCCGAATTGGCCTTAGCTTAAAACATGAAAGTTGTAGGGAATGACATTTTAGAGGTGACTACAAAATTTCAGGTCAATCGGAGTATTGTAGAGTGAGAAAAGTCGAAATTACTATTGCTGTTCTGGTTTTACCCGAATGCAAGAATTGCACCTGTAATTGGCTGTTTTGGCTGGAATTGCTTCCGAATTGGTTGTTGAGGTCTTCTGATGAAATGTAACCCTGTTCCTTAGATTTCAGCTGGTTTTGGAATTTCTGGATTTGGACTTGGAGAGTCTGAGTTATGATGTTTTCGCTAGAATACATTTTGGTGAATCTGTTTTACGTTTTTGATGTAGTATCTTGCATTTTTGACCTGTTTGCACTCAAAACTGGGTTGAGTGACCTTCTGTGATGTTGTAGCCCTGTCTTTTAGCTTCGAGATGGTGGGTCTTGCACCCTCATCCGATAATCGTAGTGAAATTGGTGCTATTACCGCAAAACGAGAACAAAAACTGTTTTTTTTTCAAGGCCAAAGCTAATTGCATTTCCGAATTTTCTGGTTTCCTTTAATGTTTGTGTATGCTTAGGGAACCCTGCTTTGGTAGTATATAGAATTGGTTTATGACTTGTAATCGAGTCTTGTTGTGTTCATTTGAATAGTTAGGGCTTGACTTTCATATTCGGTTATTTCCTAGCTAAATTTTGTACTTGAATACCATTAAGCCTAGTGAACGGCTTTTGGGAATGAGATTATTTTTGTACAAGATGTTGGGACTGATTTGAGGAAATAATGAAGCCATGATGGCTGGAAAATAGGTAAACACAAGGGATATGCTGCCGAAATTTTACTTGAAGGCTAGTTGGATTTACTTGTGTTTTGAGCGAAGGGCTTTTGGGTTGTTTGAGCCTAGGTCTTCATGTTACCTTTTCGTTACCAAAAATCATGTTTTGCACCCTTGCTTTAGTAAATTTGGCGAGGCATACGACTGGTAGTCGAGTCTCACATGTGCATTCTGTATACTCAATTTTTGATTTGTATTATGGTTGCTCCTCCTTGAAACCTTGATTCGTAAGATTCTGGCTTCACGAAATCCCAAAAATTTGCCCCAGTATGGTGAATTTTCTGCAATTTTGGGTCCATAGTTGATGTTGTTGCACCTTTTGATCAGATTTGCTTGCAATATTTTTGATCTGCCTTTGTTCACCGGAGGACTTTTCCGACACCGATTCCAGTGCGAGGTGTGACTACTTTCATTTTGTGCATGCAATTTTCCTGCAAAAGAGAAAAACAAAGAAATTGCCACCACCATTTGATCCGTTTTCCTTTGAGAATCGTGTAAATATGAGTCTTTCGACGCTTTTATCAACTTTTGCTGCGGCAGCCGATTGAGTTGGATTTCTCACCCTAAGACTCTTCCGATTTTCAAACTGACCAGGTATGTGCTTTGCCCTATTATGAAGTTTGCGTAGCTGGCTTGGCTGAATTTCAACTATTTCCAAAAGATGACTGAATCCAAGCATACTTTTTGCAATAAACCACGGGGATTGTCATTCACCACAATTCAATGATAAAGAATGAGGTATGCAAGAAAATTCACATGTCATGTAAAAATGAATATGTACAAGAATGCACACCTAACCATTTGTGCTTAAATTCTACAAAAAATGCCATGAATGCAAGTAATTTGGAAAAAATGAGTTTCCTAAGAATGTATTTACAAAAGAATATTTTTTACAAAATGACACGGCTTTTGGCCAACAGATGTCATATTCAAATCTCTGGATATCTTAGCTCCGGAATTCAATGTTGTCAGAGGTATGACAAAAATGAGAAGAAATCTAAATGGACCAAACCACCACTTGTTCTTCTTTGTGCTTGCTCATTGCAGAAACCTACCTTGGCGCCCATTCGGGTTTTCACCAAGGTTGCCCCCACCCTTTTGTTGGTTTTTCTTTTCTCTTTCTTCTTCTTTTTTTTTTCTTTTTCTCTTGAGGTGCCCTTGTGGGTTTTTCACCTAATGAAATAATGGAAGAGCTCAACCATAGTCGACTCAGGAATGTAAGTTGAAGATTGCTGGCATCAGTAAAAATGCGCTTCCCTTATAGACTTAACGAAGGCATTATGGACATCACGTGCCAGTTGATTAGCAAAATCCCTAATAGACATGCAGCAAGTGACGAAAGCCAGGACTTTTGGGCTTTTGTAATGAGGTTAGGTGGGGTGTTTTTCAAGAAAAGTTGAGGCTTGAAAGCAGGTCTGATGAAAGGTGTGAAATAAACTGAGATTGCATCATTTTGAAATTATCTCTAATTTTTGAACGAAACCGAGGAAAATTTGCCCCAGCTTGATTGGATTTTTCTTTCTTTGTATTTTTCGTTGCATTTTCTTTTTTTTTCTTTTTTTTTTTTTTGCATTTTTCTTCAAAAACTAAATTTGCCCCTGTGTGGGGTTCTTTCTTCCTGATCATTTTTCAAAATGAATTTGCCCCAGTATGGGGTTCTTTCTTTTTCCCATATCTCTTTCAAAGATACATTTGCCCCAGTGTGGGGTTTTCTTTCCTTTCTGATCATTTTTCAAAATGAATTCGCCCCAGTGTGGGGTTTGCAATTCTCAGGGGCTGCCAAACGAAAATTATTGTTCTGATAGCTCAAAGGGGATGACTAGGGATGAAATGTTTTGATTGAAAAGGAAGATGGCCTGACTTTTACCTCGCTCCTTGCATGATTTCCTAAAAGAAACTTTGCATAATCAAATAAAGAACATCTTACACATGTCCAAATTGATAGGTTAAGGGAATGTCTGTCCTTCCATCTCTCCTTTGAACACCCAATAAACTTTGTCAATTTGAAGCAAATTTGCCTTCGACTTCGTCTTTCATCGCTTTAGCACTTTGTTTCCTTTTCAGAAGATCGGTGGCGGATCCTTTTGTTATGAACATAGGTCATGCGTTTTGACAACGTTGGTCATGGCACATAGCATTCAACTGCTTTTCATCAATCAGAATCAATCGTTAATGACACTGTTTTAACAAATCAGCTTCCAACTTGGCCGAAAAGGGATTTTCTCAAATGAAAGGATTTTTCAATGAAGGGATTTCGCAAATGAAGGGATTTTTCAATGAAGGGATTTTTAATGATTTTTCTCAATGAAAGTTTTCTCAATGAAAGATTTCTCAATGAAGGCATTCTCAATGAAGGAATTTCTCAATGAAGGCTTTCCCAAGGAAGGAATTTCTCAATGAGGGCTTTTTAATGGAGGAATTTTCAATGAAGGGCTTTATCAAATTCCAGAACAGCGATATTCAAAGAGTCAAATAACTTCACCTTTGGCCATTTCAAAGAATTAACAAAAACCAGAACAATAAACAAATAAACAAATAATCAAATTGTGCATTTCACGAAACTCCAAATCAAAGCGGAAACAAAACAAAACTCAATTGCAAAAGACGCTTTCATTAAGCTATGCACATATGCAAGAAAAAGTTTTCATGAATTTTAGCAAACGACAACCCCTAGACTTATCAAAATTCCCTTCGAGAGGGAAGATAGTCAGCCATCCAAATTGTGCAGAGCTCTTTCAAGACCTTCAAATTCCGTCATTGGAGGTGGATGCCTCAAAGGTGTCCTTGTGTTTAGGAAAAGGATTTGTTTTTATATTTGGTCCTTGTTCTTCCCTCCCTTTCAAAATTATGTCTCCGGCCTCAATCATGTCTTGGATTTTGTGTTTAAGTACCCAACAATTGATAGTAGAATGCCCAGGAGCTCCAGAATGATAAGCACAAAAAGATTGAGGATTATAACCAGGGGGAACTCCTTTAGTATAGACTTTAGGAGGTATTGTACCAATTTTTCCCGCGGCCTTGAGCTGCTCATATAGTTGATCGAGGGGCCGACCTAGATTGGTAAAAGTTCTATATCGGGCCGGGTCTTGGGTGCCAGCGGTCTGTTGATAGTTGTAGTTATGGTTGACGGGTAAGATTGGTCTTGGATGATAAGGAGAGCAAGGTCTAGTTTGAAAGTTATGTGGGGAGATATAAAATGGTGTTGTAGGTGTGTTTGGGTAATTTGGTCGAGGTCGAGGGTGGTTACCAGTGGTATGGTGCACAGGTTGAAAGTGTGATTGGTACGGGTAACGGGGTGAATAGGTGGAGTTCTGTCGGTATCTCGGTTGGGGAGCAGGGCCTCGATTCGAGACAAATGAAGCCTCCTCTTCTCTCTTTTCGAATGGTGATTTCTTGTTACCGCTGCCTTGATTTTGCATCGCTTCCAATTGCGATTTCAGAGCCGACACGTTAATAATCTTTCCTGCCCTTATAAACTCATCATATTCTTCTAATTTATTAACGATCTCGGCAAAGGAACACCCAGTCATTCGAAAAATTTCTTCAAAGTATGGCGGATCATGTGCCTTAATGAAGGTGCGTATGATTTCATCCTCAGTCATTGGTGGCTCGACTTTTGCAGCTACTTTCCTCCACTTCTTAGCATAAGTCTTGTGATCCTCGGAGGGTTTCCTCTTTGTTCCTTCCAACGTGGTTCGTGTTGGAGCCAGCTCGTAATTATACTCGTACTGCTTTACAAAAGCGCTGGACAAGTCAAGCCAGGTCTTCACTTCTTCGGGTTTCAGCTTGGAATACCAGTCGAGTGCATCCCCCTCGAGACTTTCTGGGAATAGCCTCAAAGGCAGATTTTCATCATCTGTTGGCCTACCCAACTTGTTGGCGAACAATCGGAGGTGTGTCTTGGGATTGCCCGTCCCATCATACTTGTTGAATTTTGGGGTTTTAAACCCTTCAGGCAATTGCACATTTGGGAAAAGGCAAAGTTCATCGTAATCCAGGACTCCTTGCTTGTTCAAACCCTCACTCTTCCTTATAAACTCATCAAAACGGTCAAGGCGTTTGAGCAGCTTTATATCAACGGGAGCAGAGAATTCCCCCATTTCTGGCTTGGTTTGAATGGTATGGTCCGGTAAGAAAGGCTCAGCTGTATCGTGATAAAAGGTATGCGGCTTATGAGGTATATTCGAAGTGATTTGGGGTTGTGGGCCTTGCATGTAAGTAGGGAAGAATGAAGGATCAGGAGGGCAAGCGTATGGCAAATGTATGGTGGGATATGTGAAAGTTCCTTCGGATGGAATAGGTAAAGACGGAATAACGGTGACTTGAGTTGAAGGGATGACAAATGGCTCTTGCTCAGCCTGCTTGACGGGTATAGGTTCGGGTTGAACTCCGCTGCTGATTAGCTCGTCAATCAATTTCCTTTGGGCCGCCATCTCAGATGCCATTTCACCAAACTTAGTAAGCATTTCGGTTAACTGAACCCCTAAACTTGTAGTCTCAGGTTGAGCAGTAATAGCAGACCTATCTGATTGTTCCGGTTGTGAACTCATGTTTACATGACTCCTATGAGCTTGGCTACGGGATCGTGTTATGATGGGGCTTCGACGAGAAGCTATGTTTAAATATTACCTGAGAATTTTTGAAAGATTACCTTTAGATTTAAACCTCGCTTAGTTATTCCAATAAAAATAAAGAAAAAGAAAAGAAAAAGGCAAGAGTTAGTAGATATCCAGAAAATTCGGATGCATGTCCTATGGGGGAACCCTTTTTGTGCCAAGGGTAGGCCTAACATGAAAATGCAATCCTCTAAGATAGGCACTATACAATACCTGATGGATCCGATTAACTTGTTGAGTGAAAAATAATTTGAAAAATTTGGCCCATTGGAATGAGAAGAGATGTTGGTCAAAATGAGGACCTTTAGATTTCAGTTTCAACTCATAAGAGGTTAATGAGTTAATGATAGATTCAATAGGCACAGAACTTAAATCCTTAGCCTCCTCTATTGCAGTCACTTTATTTTCCCATTCTTTGCCCAAAGCATTGAGAATTTTCCTGTTCTTCTCTCCCAAGGTGTACTCTTTGCCCAACGCCTCGAGATCTTTGATCAAGTCAGTGAACCTGCAATACATTTTGTCAATATCCTCAAGAGGTTCAATTTTAAATGATTCATATTTCGTGACCAAGATGGCTTTTTTCTGTTCTTTCACATTGTCACCACCCTCATGGATTTCTCTTAGTTTATCCCACATTTCTTTAGCCGATTTGCAGCCTTTTACTCTGATTGATTCATTTGAATCTAGGGCACTATAAATAACATTCATGGCCTTGGCATTCAATGTGAGGTTAGTTCTATCTTGAGCATTCATTTCAGCTCTCATTTTTGGCCGAAGCAACCCTGTATCTGCATCAAGAAAGTTAGCTTCATGCGGTCCTTCACTCACAATAAACCATAGTTCAATATCAATAGATTGTAAAAAGATAATCATCCGTTCTTTCCAGCTAACATAGTTAGAGCCACTGAACATGGGAGGCCTAGTAACAGATTGCCCCTCAACAAACATAGCATGACTGGTTGTCATCTTTACTCCAAGCCGTTAGAGCTTAATCTCAAGGAGACCAAGCTCTGATACCAATTGTAAGTCCCACAGACAACCAAGAGGGGGGGTGAATTGGTTTGATTAAAATCTTAACCAAGTTTATGCACTTTTTCTTTAATGAAAATTTACCTTCCTTTTTAGTAATGATCAACCAAGTAGATTAGAAGACAATAGCAATATTGATCAGAGAAGCAAGTATAGGTAAGCAATGAAGATTTTATTAAACAGAAATGTAAAATAGAGAAACAAACCAAGTGTCTACCAAGCTTTACCCAAACTTGAAGACCAAACACTAGGAAGAGCAACTTCTCTTTGATGAACGAAGATCAACTAGATGTACAATGGAGGGAGCACTTCCTCCTTTCCCTAAGCCTCACTTAGTCAAGTTAGGAAGTTTTACAATCACTCAGAAAACCCTCAACAAAGCTACACTAAAGATCCTTTCAACCACAAAAGAAATGCTCAACAGAAATTCACACCACTTTAAAACAAATCTGCTTTGGAGACTATTTTCTAGCTAAAATATCTCACTCGATCTTGTAAACAAAGTGTGCAAAAGTCCCTACTTCGTTTAGACCAGTTTGATTTTAAAGGGATCCAGAAATGGGCTTCATCAATGCTTCCAACGGATAGAAGGCAGCTGAAGAGTCAACTAGCCGTTGGGGCTGTCGGACGTCCGACGATCGAATCATCGTCCGAACCAATCGTCCGATGATAGCCAAGTTGAGGTTCGGACGTCCGATAAGTTCTTTGTCGTCCGACAGCACAGCGTCCGACCTTGGGCCGAGAGCTAGCAAGTTATCTTGGAATTTTTCGGACGTCCGATGCGGTTGATTAGCGTCCGATGGCAAGCGTCCGATCCTTCCGGACGTCCGATGCTTCCATGTGAGCGTCCGACGGTGCTTCCTTCCTGATGTTCTTTATCTTTTCGGACGTCCGACAGTTTCCTTTCGGCCGTCCGACCTGATTGTCCTGTTTTTGCTTCTCATTTTGGTTGTTTTACATTTCATGACATATTTGAACCTGATTCTTGGATAGACAAAAAACACTTGTATTTGAAGAAGGTTAGACAAATATTTCAAAGTACCAAGAATGACAAACTAGACATACTTAAAAGACAATATCTTTGATCGAAAACAAAACAATGACTAAATTCATTCATATTATTCCAATCTTGTTTGCCACATCCAAAGCAACGTAGTCAGGAGATAAACGAACATATGCTTTCTTTGTTCCAACAGACCTGATCAAAGTGTTCACTTTCTTGGTCTGTATAAACAAACTTTTGTGATCATCAAAACCAAGAATAACAATATAAGCATTAAAGGAAATCAGAAAAATCCGGAAATGGAAATAAGCTTTAACCCAAGAAAACTGTTTTTGACGTCATTTTGCGGTTTTGGCACCAAAGGCACTACGATTGTCGGATGAGGGTGAAAGACCCACCATTTCGAAGCTAAAATACAGGGCTACAACATCACAGAAGGTCACTCAGCCCAGTTTTGAGTGCAAACAGGTCAAAAATACAAAATACTACATCAAAACCGTAAAACAGATTCACCAAAACGCATTCTAGCGGAAATATCATAACTCAGGCCCTACAAGTCCAAATCCAGAAATTCCAAAACCAGATGAAAGCTAATAAACAGGGCTAAATTTCTTCAGAAGGCCTCAACAACTAATTCGGAAGCAAGACAGACCAAAACAACCAATTACAGAAGCAAATCCCAATTTCGGGTAAAACCAGAACAGCAATAGTAATTTCGACTTTTCTCATTCTACACTACTCCGATTGACCTGAAATTTTGTAGACACCTCTAAAATGTCATTCCCTACAACTTTCATGTTTTGAGCTAAGGCCAATTCGGCCCCTATCTAGGACCTAAAATTTCGGACAGAATGCTCCACTTAAGAACCCTAGGTTTTCAATTTTCTTCCAAAACAGAAATTGGTTGCAATTAATCACTTTTCCCACCTCCTTGAGTCATTAGAGACCATTTCTAATCATCCTAGATAGCCACACAATCATGCTTATATTAAAACAGAAAAATTCCCAAAAATAATAAAATTTCATCATTTCCACCACAAATCAAGAAATAATCCATAAACTTGCATCTTCTACTTTCACTAAACATGATTTAAGCATCAATTAAAGGGGGGGTGGTTCTTCACAACTTACCTTTAAAACAAGAGAGAGAGAGCTATGGGTCACCTTAACCTTCCAAATAACTTCACACAACAACTCACAACCACTACTTGAAGGTGTTTTATGAAGAAAAATCAAGGTTGGATGGTTGGTTTTGGTGATTGAAGCAAGATTGAAGCCAAAACTTGAAGAGGTTTTCTTTCTTCCTTTGAGAGAGAGGGCCGGCACTTGAGAGGAGAAAATGGTGCAATTTTTGGTTAATTTTGTGATTTATTTGGTCAATGGTAAGACATGGAATAGTAGTCTTAAAGGTAACCCAATCAAATGGTGACACTTGTCACCTAATTTAATGCAAGTCTATCACTTTGTTTCCTCTCACATCAATCCAAATTTGCAACCTCAAAATATCTCATAACACCCGATAAAATAATTCCAGTATCCAAAACGTAATTCAGTTGGCCGAATTTTTCCGAACTTTTCACACTTGTGGGTCCCACGTCCGGTATACGCTCTTAATTTCTAAAAATCTATTTGATACTAGAAAAATCATCTGAAAATTATATTTACTCATAAAATTTATCTAGAAAATTTTCCGGATACAGAAAGTGCAGAAAACAAATCATTGAAAATAAGAAAACCTAGAAATATAATAAAACCTAGAAATTGGAAAAATTACGGGTTCTCACAGTCTCCTCGGACAGTTGCTAACTTGATGATCGCCACTTCCGCAGATTAAACATTTCCGCCCCTTTCTCCAACAATCGCTTTCGACATGATTTGCCTTTCCACAGTACCCACAGACCACGTGAGAAGCCATCTTTTGGCTTTCTTGAAAACTTTTCCCAAATCTGATTTGGCTTTCTTTTGTAGATCCTTCACCTATCATCCCTAATGTCCATGGTGGGTGGGACAAAAAGTTCACTTTTTGCACTTTGGAAGGGACTCTCGCTTCACTTAATTCCTCCGCTACACTACTCGATGCACTCCTTTTCTGGGTCTGGAAAGCTTTTATCTGTGCCTTTGCAGTCTCGATTCTTTGAGCTTTCTCAAGGGCCTCCGTAAACATATTCACTTGTACTGCCGCTAATGCTTCTTGGAGTTCCAAATTTAATCCCTGTATAAACCGTCTTACTCTTCGCCGCTCTGTGGCCACCAATTCAGAAGCAAACTTGGATAGTTTCGTAAATTTTGTTTCATATTCGGCCACACTTAGCGTTCCCTGGCGTAGTCCAATAAACTCTTCCTCTCTCCTCTCTTGAACTAAAGGAGGGAGGTATTTCTCGTTAAATTCCCTTATGAAATTCGTCCATGTCCATACAGTCTGTTCTCTTTCCCATTTTGCTTTAATAACGTTCCACCACGCTCGGGCCGATCCTTCAAATTGGAACACCGTAAAGTTTACTTGTCTTTGCTCGGTGTAGTTCAAGACGGTGAAAATATTAATCATGGCCTCTAACCATTGTTCGGCTATATCCGGATCAGATCCTCCAAGAAATTTCGGAGGAGTAAACTTCTGAAACCTCTCAAGAGCCTTATTTTCTCCGATTTCAGGGTTCCGGGGTTGATTCACGGCCATTTGGCCTTGTTGATCCACCAGTCTTGCCAAGATATCTGTCATTTGTTGCATTACCGTTGCCATTTGGTCTTCGGCTTCAACCCTCGTTCCTTGCTCTTGTGCAGATGTTGTTTCTCTTTCCTCTCTTGGCTCTTGAGCTCGTTCATTCCCACGGCCACGTCCACGTCCACGGCTACGTCTCCCGTCCATATATATGTTTTCCCTCTCTTTTCTTTTCCCCCCAAAAGGTAATTTAGTAAATAAACACGATAAGGTTACTAAAGTAACTATTGAGGGCACCAAATATTCAAATGAACATATACCCATATAACACGCCATACCAAGATGACGGATAAGCAAATACACAAATACATATCAAGTTGGACAGATAACCATGTACATACAGGTATACTAACGTCATGTAGTAACAATATACCGGTAAATCAAAAGGAAAAGGTGAAGTCGTCCCAGTATCAGCCCGTCCGGTCTCTCATGTCACTTACTATCCAAACTAGATGTCCCTGATCTCTTGTGCTCATTCTAGTCAGACAAAGCCTGTTCATGTTCCCAAAATGTAAGTCTCAAGCATTTAGCAGCACCTCAACTATAGAGTACTCAGGCACGAGAATCCGAAATAAGATAATTCACATCTCGAGCTGCAGTCCCAAGAGTAAACTATCTACAATCGGAATTCCTACCTGACATACCTATCTATGGTCCTCAGATACCATTAGAAAGATTTAAGGCCTATAACATTCGCAATTCATAGCTTCACATAGTCCCTCATACTTATTCACCACTTAGTCCAGGGTCACTCCACGTAGAAACCACGCGAAGCAACTATAAATTTTATCCCTCAATTGCTTAACTTTCAAGTCCAATCAAATCCCACAGTCCGGTATCCTAATCTTTAATCTAGGATACACTACAGAGATCTGAAGCCTAAGCTATGATACCACTTGTAACGACCCCACCTCCCCCTAAGGCGTACCAGAGGGTTCGGCGGGCCGCCTGCCCAACTCTCTCCGGGACTCAGTCGTTCTTTAATCAAATCCAGAACAAATCACAAGAATAAATAGGGCAGCAATCCAAACTTAAAGTGGAACTTATATACATTGCTATCTCAAAAGGAAGTACAACCATCAAATGTACAAAGGTTCTCACTTCACCATACAACTAGCCCGTGCCAAGCACTAGGGCGAGAACCATTACAAAAGAAACAAAAGACCTAGTGTGACAGCCCCACCTTCCCCTAAGGCGAACCAAAGAGGTTAGCGGACTGCCTGCCCAGCTCTCGCCAGGACTAACGGTGCAGTATAAAGCGATTTATCACGTTTGAAACTTATAACGCGCGCAACAAGGCAAAAGGGCAAAATATCCCAAAATAAAAGAAATGAACTCCAGAGTCGGCCATGAATAGTAACCGACCCGTCCGAAACCCAACCAAGCATCGAAATACATATACAACATAACATTAGTCATTTACAAGCCACAACGGCAAGCCAAACCATTCACTAAGGAAGTACACATTCGATTTGCCTATCAAAAGGAAATGAACCCGTTATACATTAGGGTTTCACTTCAAGAGCTATACAAAAGACATTTACACGCTCAGTATGGCAATTGACTATCCAGTCCATTTTCAAAAGCAATTATATCCCTGTAAGGAAAACAAATAACACGGAATGAGCCAAAGCCCAGTGGTATACCACCCAATAAGCAATCAAAGTCATATAAGAATGAACCTTCATTTAAAGTGCATAAATAAGCAATGTAGCAAAACGGTAAAAGGATACGGTCGGCTCTCAAGAGCCCATTTCCACGCTTGCAATCTTGAACCAACCTCATTGACTCTCCATCAATGTTAAAATACCAAACCGTAGACAACTCTTTACTTCCATTCCTTCCACCCAACATACCCCAACCGGGCCCGCACTCCATTTCAGTAGCTTTTGGTAATACTCGAGTTTACCGGAACCAAGGGTCTCATTACCACAAGGTTCCCCAGTACAGTCCCCGTGGCAATTCAATGTTCACGACCAAGCCCTCGCCGGCTCGATCCAATTGACTACCAAACGGGGTTGAGCTCAGTAATGCAGTAAGGCCGTTGGACATCGTCCAAACGACATCAATTCAGTTTCCATGAAATGGAATTCACCAACCAATATATCAAGTTCAGTAATGCAATAAAACGGTAGCCAATCAATGACAATATCAAAAGAGGTGAGGGCGGTCAAGTACACCCTCACCTTAATCAATTCCAATATGCAAGTAAGCCATCAAGGCATCACATAACATTTAACAAAGCCACATAGTAACAATTTAGTGAGTGGTATACTCACCAAGCAAGTAAGTGGTATTTCATGTACCACGATCACCAAGCCGTCGTGCACTACCTTCAAGCCCTAGAACATATAACACATACAATGAGACTCGATAACGAGTCATATAGCAACACTAAACACAACCCCAATAGGGTTTCATATACATAAATGAGCATAATAGCAAACCAGAAATTAGAAAATGGCCTTAGTCTTGGCCCCCAAATAGAAAACTGTTTTACACTCATTATGCGGTAATGGCGTCAAATTCTCTACGGTTATCGGATGGGGGTGTAAGACCCACCGTTTCGAAGCTATGAAACAGGGCTACAACAATGTAGAAGGTCACTCAATCCAGTTCCTAGCTTAACTAGGTCGAAAATACGAAATACTATACCAGAATTCCCAAAACAGGTTTGCAAAACGCAGAAAACTGTAATCGGTATATCTCAGTCCATACACGTCCAAATGCCGAAATTCCAAAGGCATATGTTAGCTAAGACATTCAGATACATTTCATCAGAAGACACAAACTTCAAAATCAAAACCAATTCCAGTCAAAAAGGCCAATTACTATCGCAGTTTTCACATTCTGCTCAATGCAGAACAGCTACAGTAGAAACGGCATAACTCACTCCACACTCATCCAAATGACCTGAAATTTTACAGGCACCTTAAACACATTAATACCTACAACTTTCATGTTTTGAGCAAAGTCAAATTCGGCCTCTAACCCTATGATCCAAAACCGGACAGAATTGGGATTCAAGAACCCTAACTTTTCAAATTTCACACCAAATCCAAAATTGATTGTATTTAACCACATTTCACATCCACTAGAGCCATTTTAGTCCATTGCAAATCATCATACAAGCCCCCAACATCAAGATCATATTAAACCAGAAAAAATCCCAATAAAATAAAAACTTCACCAAAACTCTTCAAATCAAGAAATAAATCACATTTTCACACACTCATGCCACTTCTAAGCGTCATATAACCATCATTAAAGGTAGTAGGGTGTTTCAAGCTTCACTTACCAAGAAACAAGAGAGAGGAAGATGTGGAGCACCTTAGTCCTTCAAACAAAGTTCACCAAACAACTTGCTAGCACTAGAAGGAAAGTTTTTATGGAGTGAAATCTTGTTTATGGCCTTGATTGAGATGATTTGCTAGTAGAAACTTGAAGATTGGAGAAGTTTTCCTTCTTGCAAGAGTGAGAGAGAGAGCCGGCCAAACAAGAGAGAAAAATGGTGATTTTTTTGGTGAATTTTGGATATTTAATCCCTTGGTCAAATAAGTCAAGACAATGAATAGTAATTCTTAAAAGTTCAACCAATAAGATAATGACGCGTGGCACCTTATTAAATGCATTCCTATCCTTCTTTTCTCTCTCACATCAATCACTTCACACACTCTACTTATCCCTTAACACCCGATAAATTTTACACAGTATCCGAAACTTAACCTTATTGGCCGAATTTTTCCGAACTTTTCGCACTAGTGGGTCCCACGTCCACTATTTACTCTTAATTTTCTAAAATTTCTCCAATGCTAGAAAAATCATCTAAAAACTATAATTGCTCATAAAATCCACTAAGAAAATATTTCTAAGCCAGAAAATGCAGAAAACATGCAATTAAGGGAAAATAAACCCTAAGAAAATATTAGGTTTTTTTTTTTTACGGGTTCTCACACCTAGACTAGGCTAGTCTATGCTCTCATCCTGCTCGCCGTCCCCTGTTAAGGAAAACAAAACTAAAGGGGAGAGCTAAAAGCTCAGTGAGGTTCCAAACAGATAATCAAACAATCAAACAATCAATTCAATACATTAAACATGGAGTATCAATAATTCAAGAAACATTTACAATGGAAAGCAATAGTAACATTCATTAAAAGGATACGGCTCACAAGGAGCAATTCGTTCATTCGTTCATTCGTTCTCCTGACATTTCCCCTTATTCCTCCAATCATTTGAAAATGCATTTTTCGTTTATCAATAAACCCTCGTTCGTTCGTTCGTTCGTTCATTCATTCATTCACCCCCGTCCTGGCCGTTGGCCAGTCTCCACCAACCTACAGGGTAATACTCGAGTATACCAAACGTTCACCCAAGTCCCTAATCGCCCGACCGAGTCCGCTTCTGGCTCGAGACGACCGGTAACAAGGGGCAATGGCCAGTTCAGCCCAAAAGGCTTACATTCATGCGCAAGTAACATTTCAATCATTAAATCCTTGAAAATTACACAGTTATTTAGGTCGAGTGCGATAAAGTACACACTCGCCTAGAAAACTCATTTTGGAAATCATTAAAAGCAATTAACACATTAGCAAATGATAACAACAAGCCATAAAGTCAAATAAGGAACACTCACCTAGATATACAAAATAACGTGCAAAATATCCTTCCGGATATTACCCTTAGTCACCAATGAAACCTAAGGTTGAACAAGAGAACATATTACAGTTTATCGAGCAAAACATTTAAGGGAAACAAAGAAACCCGACTAATTAGGAGTAAAACGTGTAAAGATGACTTTCAAGTAAGAAGAGGGTTGTTTGAACCCCAGGATGAACAATCATGTTTTAAAATGGAAAACCGGTCATGGTATTGGCCAAACAAAAGTATACAAGTTCAAATAGAAACCTAGCCCTCGAGCGAAAATTTGGGCAGCACGCCCTTTGTGTTTACCTAATTTTCCAGCCATTTTGGCTTCATTATTTTTCCTCAACCAAACCCAACATCACACATAAGAAATTCAAGTCAAGAGCCGTTCCATAGGCTCACAATATCATAAGAATAAGAATTACAACAATCACAAGTGCAGAAATTCAACTTAGCACAAGACAGATTTGACGTACGAATGCGGAAATAACATATCCGAAGCTACGCTTATCGGATTGAGACAAAACCTATGCCGTTTTGAAGCTAAGACACAGAGATACAACATTCATGAAGGTCACTTAGTCCAGTTCCTAATGTAACTTAGTCAAATTCTCAAATTACTAAACCAGAAACCAATTCGTCAGCTGTTTAAACGTAGAACACTGTAATGGACATATCTCAGAGTACACAAGTCCAAATCAGGTGTTCTTAGAGGCATTTGAAATCTAATTCAGAATACTACAACTTTCATGTTTTGGTAAAAAGCTAAATCAGAATGGATCCTAGTCGAAAAACGTGATAAACTGGACTTAACTGATCACACGGACTGCTTGGGAAATACTTAAAACGGTAAGGGTATTTTGGACTTTTCATGTCCTACGTTGCTCCGATTAAGCTGAAATTTTGTAGGTACCTATAAAATACCATTATCTACAACTTTACTTCTTTGACCTAAGGCCAATTCAGCCTCTAACATAGGGCTACAAAACCGGACAGAATAGAAGAACAATTTTCCAGAATTCTGAAATTTTCAGTTTCTAGTGAAATTTTCTCAAATTTCTGGTTCTAATCACCACCAAACAACCTTATATAACCTTAATTACAACATTTACAATCATACAACAAGTTTAGGCAGAGAGCTATGAAACCCTAGCTTGCTTATTCATCCCAAAATTCATCACAACCACTTGCATAATCATGAAATTAAGCCAAAACTTAAGCTAAAAATCATCTTAAACCCAAAATTTAAGCAACAAGGATCATGACCAGATTTGTACCTCTAAAGGAAGACTTGGATGAGTGATAGTTCACTCCCTTTGAAATTTCTTGGTTCCTCAAGCTTCCCAACTCACAACCTCCACTTTAATCGGTTTGGAATTGGAATTCCTCACTTAGTTGTAGCAAATCAAGAAGATGGAATGTTTTTTTTCTTGCTCTCACTTTCTCACACTCTTTGGTTCGGCCAGCAGCAGAAATATGGAGAGGAAAGGTGAAAAAATTGGTTAAGTAAGATGCCAAAGTGTCTTGGTCAAGATGCTCTTAGGTGGCGACACTTGTCGCCACCACCACCTTTCTTTTTTTCTCTTTCTTCTCCTTCTTTTCTAGCCACTAGTTTTGGTCAGCCTTAGCTGTAATATAAGAAGATATTTTGCTCAAGTATCAATGAACTTGTAGGGTAAGAAAGTGGTGGTCAAGTGGTGCGTTCAATCGGTAGTGCGCGGGACCCGCCGGTTCGCGCCGTTTTTCTTAAAAACTCACGTACTAGGGTTTTTACTTCCCATTCACTAACCTTATATCATTGCTACCAATCACATATTATTTCTCACTTAAAAGTCACTTTTAATCCTCAAATTTAATCCTTACTCTGTACCGAAAATTCATCCGGCGAAAAATCGCGAAAACCCTAATTTTGCTCCAAACTTGAAACCGAAGCGTAAAACCCTATTTTCTAGGTTTACTTACACTTATTGTGAAATAATTGGGTAGTGGGCTTTGATAAATAATAATTTTCAAATAAAAGGGTTTTTTTGAGAAAAATACAAGAAATTTACGAGTCCTCACAACCAACACCTCCTTAAGTGGTTTTATGAAGCAAAATCAAGGTTGGATGGTTGGTTTTGATGATTTGGAGCAAGCTTGAAGAGTTTTCTTCCTTGTGCTTAGAGTAAGAGAGAGAGAAAGAGAGAATGAGAGAATGAGAGGGCCAGCCACCATGGAGGATTTTTTTGATGATTTTGGGGTCATTTTTAAGCTATTTTAACCAAATTGGTAAAAGGGTGAATAGTGTTCAAAAAGGTCAAACCACTCCTATGGTGACACTTGTCACCTTTTAATAAATACTTACCTACCTTGTCTCTCTTATACCAATCCGCTTAGCACCCTCTACTTATCTCTTAACACCCGGTAAATTAATTCCAGTATTCAAAACTTAACCTAGTTGGCCGAAATTTTCCGAACTTTTCGCACTAGTGGGTCCCACGTCCGGTATATGCTCTTAATTTCTAAAAATCCATTCGATACTAGAAAAATCATCTAAAAACTATATCTGCTCATTAAAAATATCTAGAAATTTTCCTAAGCACGAAAATGCAGAAAACAAGCCATGAAAAATATAAAACCTAGAAACTGAAAAATACGGGTTCTCACAATTTGTTATTTGGAACCTCACTGGGCTTTTAGCTCATTCCACACCATTTGTTTTCCTTACAGGGGGTACGAGCGAGGCATGAGACATGTACAGACTAGCGTAGTCTAGTTGTTTTGAGTTTTACTGTTGTACTCATGCTAGTACCCGACTAGGGTTGATTGTACTCGAAATGTAAACACTTTGAAGTTTTTTTTTTGTGTGTAGAAACTTTGTATCTGGATTTGAGCATCAATGTATATATTAAGTTGAAGTGGATATGTTATTCATTTTCTATGGATGCACGTTATTTTGCTTGAGTTATGAGTGAGTGTGTGAGTGAGTCCTGGCGAGAGTTGGGCAGACGACCCGCCGAACCCTTTGGTATGCCTTCGGGAGAGGTGGGGCCATCATAGGTGGTATCAGAGCTCCTATCGAGCTCATGCTGGGAGAGGGTTCTCGGACTGTGGGGATTTACTTGTTAAATGTGGAACAATTGTCTATTTTTGGGGACCTTAGATATGTATGTTGGGTAGGAATCTCTAATACGGGTGATTTGCTCTTGAGCCTGGCCAGCTTGAGTGGTGAATTATCATATTTTCGAATTCTTGTCCCCGAGTACCAAAGAGTGATACCTTTACGATATGTTGAGATCTCGCATAATATTAGGATAAATTTGGATGGCGAAAGCAAAGGCACGGGGAATGCGAATAGTCTGGATTTGAAATATATTGAAGATACTCTTGGGATTTGGGATCCTTATTGTTCATGTGCTTCGAGCTTTGATTAAGTGTAGTGCCTGAGCAATACCTAGGGTTAATGTCCTATAGGTTGTGTGACTTGTTTTGATTGAATGTGTTGCATTGTCTTGTTTTATGATTTAGGAAGGTTTATGATTTGCATTATTCTGTTTTATGCTGTTTATATTTATACAGTTACTTAGTGACTATATTCTATCATTGATTAGTTGGCTATATTGTTATAGTTGATTAGCCGTGAAACATGGAGGGTAGAAGAAGTCAAACCAGGGGAACTAACCGAGGACGCGGTCCTAGTCGTGGCCATGGGGGTAGACAAGCACAGGAACCGAGAGAGGAGAGAGAGGCAGCGATTGAGCCACAACCTGGACCCCAGGCTCTAGGGGGAGATCAAGTGGCAACTGCAATCCAACAGATGACTAATATTCTGGCCCGTTTAGTGGAGCAACAGGGTCAAACCCCACTAAATCAACCTAGGGACCCCGATAATGGGCAAGATAGGGCCTTAGAGAGATTCCACAAGTTCCCTCCACCTAAGTTCCTGGGAGGACCAGACCTGGAGGGAGCTGAGAGATGGCTAGAGGCCATGATCAACATCTTTGCCGCTCTGAACTATGAGGAGGATTGGCAAGTGCAATTCACCGTTTTTCAGTTCGAGGGTCCGCCCAGAGTCTGGTGGAATGTAATTAGGGCTAAATTGGAAAGAGAGGGGACTGCATGGACTTCGGTGAACTTTGTACGGGAGTTTAACGAGAAATACCTCCCACTTATTGTCCAGGAGAAGAGAGAGGACGATTTTATTAAGTTTCGGCAAGGAACTTTAAGTGTATCTGAGTATGAAACCCAATTTATGAAGTTATCTAAATTTGCTCCTGAATTGATAGCCATGGAGCAAAGAAGGATAAGAAGATTTGTGCAAGGGCTCAATATGGAGATACAAGAGGCCCTGGCGGCAGCCCAGATTAATACGTTTACGGAGGTTTTGGAGAAGGTCCAAAGCATAGAAATTGCTAGGGCACAAGTGACAGTTTTTCATGCAAAAAGGAGGGGTGCGCCTAGTGGAAGTCAAAGGCAAGGACAGGGTGATTTAGATATGCCACCTTTTCAGATGGGTTGAGGAGGTAGTGGTGAGAAAATTTCAGGGACATCTAAGGAAAGTACTCCAAGAGGAGCTTCGCGTGGCTGGGGCCAAGCAAGAGGTGCCTCACAAAGAGGTCAGACCTCAGCCTCTCAAGTATCTTGTGGGTACTGTGGAAAGGCCAATCATACGGAGAATAATTGTTGGCGAAAGGCAGGAAAATGTTTATGGTGTGGTAATACCGAGCACCAACTTGCAACTTGTCCCTGTAGATCACACCTAAACCCTGAGCAAGCAAATGTAGGAGGGACTAAGCCAAGAGTGCCGGCTAGAGTGTACGCCTTGGACCAACAGGCATTACCTGAACCATCGGAGATAGTAGAAGGTACGAATCGTGATTTCTATTGTTTAACTAAGTTTTGGCTATAGTGAGACCTGAGAGTTAGAAATGGATATACAAGGAAAATACCTTACGTTATTTCGGAGTGCATGTATGAATTTTGAGGACGAAATTCTTTGAAGGAGGGGAGATTGTGATACCCCAACTTTTAGGATCATCTTTTGTTTAGTTTCAAAGAGGATATTACGGTTTCTTTAGTTTATTTTATTTTAAAATATTATTTTTGTTTTAAAGAAGAGACTAAAGTTATTTCTTTGGGTTTGATTTAAAACCTCATTTTATTTTACAAGACTAGAAACCCTAAAAGTCTAATCAAAACCCTAGTTTCACTTATGACTGACCGTTTTCTCAAATTTCTTATATTTTAACCGAAACCCTAAATTCAATTTATAGAATTGTAAAACCCATCACATTTTTCTTAAAAATCCCCTTTTACTTGGAAATTATTAATTTATAATAGTCCTACTACCCCGCAATGAGTGCAAATGAACCTAGAAAGTAAGGTTTCACTTTTCGTTTTCAAGTTAGAGCGAATTAGGGTTCACGTTTTTCCGTAGTGTGGCTATTCAGTATGGAGTGAGGATCAAATTGGGTAGATAAGAGTGACTTTTAGATGAGAAATAATATGAGATTAGAAGTGAGAATAATAAGTTAGTGAATTATAAGTAAAAATCCTAGTACGTGCGAGTTAAGGAAAAACGGGTGGAACCGACGTACACCGTTTGTTACCGAGTGAGTGCACCACATGAACACCAATTTATTACCTTAATACCCTTGCTATTAATAGAGTCCAATCAACCCCAAAATATCTGATAAAGTAGCCGAAAAGTTGGACAAAAACAAGAGAGAGAAAAGAAAATGTTGACCACCAATCAAATTGTGACATGTGTTAAACTTTGACCAAGCCTTTTTCTTGCTTTCTTATCTTTCCTTGGGCTGCATTTCATACGGCTACAATTTCTTAGAAGAAATCATTTTCAAAATCTGTGTGAGGACCCGAAAAATTTCTTATTTTTATCGAATATTAATGGTTTAATTAAGTATTTATCCACCTGTTTTCCCCAAATAATTTATTACGACCATTTTAAATCCATTCGTATGGAATAATGTCTTCATTATGCTTTTAAAACGTCCCGTTAACAACTTCAATTTTCGGAGGATTGTTTAGGTGAGAAATAATGAACACGAGTGTTTTAAGGTGATATTATATTCGAGAGTATGATTATCCTGCGGAAATTAAGAATGGACAATAGCAGATTAAGAAAAGTTAATCGAGAATTAAAGGTGAATAAGTTCTAAGTGAGCATATACTACTCACGCGTGGATAGTTTTCCAAAAGACGCATGGATACAAATTTATTGGAGATTTGAGGAGTTAATACTCGACTCATGTGGGGACTCGTAAAACTCCTATTAAAACCCTATTTTGAGCTTATTTAATTATTTACTTGTTCATTTATTCCGAGTATTATTTTCTAGACCTATTGAACCTAATTACGTGGAAATATAGTTTCATTATATTTTTAAAGTGATTTGTTTCAAAACTTAATTTCCGGGAGCGCGTTTAGTGAGAACAGTGAATAGTGCTTGGAAATTTTACCCGATTGAGAGTACGATAGGCTTGGAATATTAAAGACTTATACAATGGACCTAAATTTGGTATTTTAACGATTAAATACTCAAGTGATAGTTATTAGTATTATCGTTATAAGGATTTCTTGGAGGTTTTGCGTTATTGCGCTTAAATTGGTGGTATGCGTTTTCACACGCGCGATTTTAATTGAGGGACTTTAGACCCTTATTTTGGGACGAATAAGAGTGAATAATATTTACATGAATATAAGTGCATTAGAGGTTTAGTGCACTAGTAAAACAAATGCGAGAGAAATTGACCCCAAACGCACCCTACGCGCACTATTGAGAGTTAACTTTTGCTCCATTTTACACCACACAAATTGTGATACCCCAACTTTTAGGATCATCTTTTGTTTAGTTTCAAAGAGAATATTACGGTTTCTTTAGTTTATTTTATTTTAAAATATTATTTTTGTTTTAAAGAAGATACTAAAGTTATTTCTTTGGGTTTGATTTAAAACCTCATTTTATTTTACAAGACTAGAAACCCTAAAAGTCTAATCAAAACCCTAGTTTCACTTATGACTGACCGTTTTCTCAAATTTCTTATATTTTAACCGAAACCCTAAATTCAATCTATGGAACTGTAAAACCCATCACGTTTTTCTTAAAAATCCCTTTTTATTTGGAAATTATTAATTTATAATAGTCCTACTACTCAATTACCCGGCAATGAGTGCAAATGAACCTAGAAAGTAGGGTTTCACTTTTCGTTTTCAAGTTAGAGCGAATTAGGGTTTTTACGTTTTTTCGTAGTGTGGCTATTCGGTACAGAGTGAGGATCAAATTTGGTAGGTAAGAGTGACTTTTAGATGAGAAATAATATGAGATTAGAAGCGAGAATAATAAGTTAGTGAATTATAAGTAAAAATCCTAGTACGTGCGAGTTAAGGAAAAACGGGTAGAACCGACGTGCACTGCTTGTTACCGAGTGAGTGCATCATGTGAACACCACTTTATTACCTTAATACCCTTGCTATTAATTGAGTCAAATTAGCCCCAAAATATCTGATAAAGCAGCTGAAAAGTTGGACAAAAACAAGAGAGAGAAAAGAAAATGTTGACCACCAATCAAATTGTGACATGTGTTAAACTTTGACCAAGCCTTTTTCTTGCTTTCTTATCTTTCCTTGGGCTGCATTTCTTCTTCATTTCTGCACATTCGGCCGTGAGAGTGAGGAGAGAAAAGGAGAGAAAGAAACACTTCATTCCATTTTGATTTCTTGCTCAATCTTGCAAACTAACCGATAGATTCACCAAATAATCCATGGAAGTTGCTTAGGAAGGTGGATTGCCATCTTGGAGTGGAGAGTTTTGGTGGTTCAAACTTCCTAGAGGCTATTGTGCTTCTCCAATACTAGGTAAGGAAGGTATTAGTTCATGGTTGTACTACTTAATGGTTTACAAGTGAAAGTTATGGTTTGTTGGGTAGATCTTATGGTTTAGTAGTAGATTTGGTCAATTCCAGCTTTGTAGTGTAAAATTTCAGCTTTGGGTTTGAATGATTTTCTTCTTGTACTTGCTGTATGGATGGTATATGATATATATAAGCTTGTATATGAGATTGTAGTGCTGGTTTCAAGATTAAAATGAGAGTTACACCTTGAATGGAGATAATTTCCAGAATTTCGGTTTCTTATGGTTCAGTTCTGCCTGTTTCTGTTTGAGTATGTTAGAGACCAAACCAGCCTTAGTACAAAACATGAAAGTTGTATATAATAGTTTTTTATGGTTACTGACAAAATTTCAGCTCAATCGGAGCAACGTAGCCTGTAAAAAGACCAAAATACCCCTGCTGCCCTGTTTCTGTCCGAAACTGATAATCAGCTTATGTAATTGGTTAGTTTGACCACGAATATTACCGAATTGGTTTTTGATGTCTTTTTAAGAATTCTAGACGTGTATCTTAGCTTTCAAATGGCTTGGAATTACCTGAATTGGAGTTGTGTGTGCTGAGATATGAGTGAATGAATCAAGACTGCTAGTTGAATTCCACAGTGAGTTTAGAACTGGAAAATCTGGAGTTGTTTTGGTAAATTTGATCTAGTTAGGGTGAGAACTGGACTAAGCGGTCTTCATCAAAGTTGAACGCCTTTGTCTTAGCTTCGAAACAGCACAAATTTCATCCCAATCCGATAAGTGTAGTTTCGGTTGTCTCCGTTACGCAAAATCATGTCAAATCTGTCTTTTGCTAAACCTCATTTCCACACTTGTTGTTAGCTTGATTTTTGTCCTCGTATTGTCTTGAACCTATTGAACGGCTATTGAAATGAGATTGTTGTGTGTGTATGACTTTGGTATTGATTGAGGAAAAGAATGAAGCCATAAATGGCTGGAAAATAGGAAAATACAAAGGGCGTGCTGCCCAAATTTACGCTCAAGGGCTAGGTAGCCATACTTGCAACTTGAGTAAGGTTAAGAGTGATAACTACTTGAACCATTTAGGATATTTGCATCTTCTTTTACCGAGGTATATAAGTAAGGACTTGGCCAAACTTGTACCCTTGAGAAATAAAATAATGACTGCTCGGAATACGTTTTCATTGTACTTTTGACTCAAATAACATTTCCAAGTATAATGTTACAAAGTTATATTGTTTGAAAAGCGAGCGAGTGTTTCATGAATATTCTCCAAGTGAATTTCATTTTTTTGATTCTTATTCAACGAAACGTCTAAGTTTCGAATCTCAGTCATGTTTCAAAGTTCTCAAACTGAGTTTTATCGCTGATTTGGACTCCGAACCCAGAGTACAACCTGAAAGTGACCAGTAAAGGCACTATATCTTTTGGTGAGTGTTTTCAAATATCGAATTGAACTTGATACTTGTATTTCATACGTGACCAATATGATTACATGTTATAACGTGAATTGTTAGGGCGAGGGTGCACTTTATCGCACTTGCCCTTACGTGATAAATACTTGTTTATTGTTGTAATTGATTTGATATACTTGTTTATGAGGTGCGCACTTCCTGGAATTCCAAAAACCCTGAGGCAAGTTACTCGAGTCGAGCCTGCAAGGGCTTGGTCGATTGGGTAACAAACCCTGGGTCTCTTGATTGTTGAGTGGAGTGATATCTCTTCGATTAATCGGTATACTCGAGTATTACCACCCGTGTTTATTGAGGATTTTGGGTCCAGTAGGGGGTTTGAATGGTGGACGGAGAGTAGTGTAAGTGGTGTTCTACTGGATTGGTTACTTACTTGAAAGTTGACGGAGTGTCAACTATTACGTGATCAAGCTCCTGGTGTTGCAATGGGAATTTGGCTCCTGAGAGCCCTCCGTATCCTTATACCTTGGAATGATTATTGCTTATTGGATTATTAATTCTTCTGGAAAACTTTTACACTCGCTCACTTTGAAATTTGCTACTTGTAATGTTATTGTTCACTCTTATGAACTTTTGATGCCATTAACTTGCTACGTTGATATTCGTACTTTTAAAATGATCAATTTGTTATTTGGAACCTCACTGGACTTTTAGCTCATTCCACGCCATTTGTTTTCCTTACATGGGGTACGAGCGAGGCATGAGACATGTACAGACTAGCGTAGTCTAGTTGTTTTGAGTTTTACAGTTGTACTCACGCTAGTACCCGACTAGGGTTGATTGTACTCGAAATGTAAACACTTTGAAGTTTCTTTTTTTTTGTGTGTAGAAACTTTGTATCTGGATTTGAGCATCAATGTATATGTTAAGTTGAAGTGGATATGTTATTCATTTTCTATGGATGCACATTATTTTGCTTGAGTTATGAGTGAGTGCGTGAGTGAGTCCTGGCGAGAGTTGGGCAGGCGACCCGCCGAACCCTTTGGTACGCCTTCGGGGGAGGTGGAGTCGTCACACAAATGAAGCTTCTCTTAGAAGCTAAAATTGAATCAACTCTCTCTCTCTCTTCGTCACTAGAGCAGCCAGCCAAAGGGGAGCAAAGAACAACTCCCAAGTTCTTCCATTTTCTTCTTCATTTCCCTCACCAAACTTGCACCATTTCACATCAAATTTTCACCACACTTAGCTTGTTACTTGGAGAGATCATCTAGCTATCAAAGGAGCTCACTTTCCACGGTTTTCTTGGAGCTTCAAGGGACCAAAATTCTGCTCCTGTACACCCACGAAAGTAGGTAATGATCCAACACTCTAATCTTGGCCTATGGAGGTTGTTTTACACTTAGGAGTTTAGATATTCATGTGGGTGGCTTGTTATTGTTGAAAAATTTTGAATGTGGGCTCTATGAACTCCCACTCTTGGGTTGATGGCTGAAGTGGTGCTTGATGATGGATTTAATGTTGGTTTAGTGCTCAAAATGGTAGATTAATAGTGCATAGCTAGTATAAACTTCAAGGAGTGCATGAGAGAAAAAGTTCCAATTCTGCCCCTATTTTGATCGTGCCCCTTTTTGTGAAATTTTGAGGGTTTAATGACTTGTATATGATGTTTATATATTGTATGGATAGTGTACAAAATTTCATGGAAAAATATTGAGGTTTGGATGGTCAAAGGAATTATTTTCGTGAAGCTAGTAAACCTGGAACCTGTTCCCGTAATGCTCAGACTTTCTTGTTTCATACATAACTCTGTGGTCCAATGTCAAAATTGAGTTCTGTCAGTGGCATTTGAAACTAGACATTCCCAGCTTTCCAACGGTATAAAATCCACATTCTGGTTCCATGTGTGTGAGCCGAACCAACCATTTAAAGTTGGCTGTTCTGTTTCTCTGTTTTCCTGGAATGAAATGCTAAAGCTGCAACTTGAGACTCGAATTTGAGCTAGGCGTGTGCTGAATTTGTGACAGCCCCACCTCCCCCTAGGGCGAACCAGGGGGTTCAGCGGACCGCCTGCCCAGCTCTCGCCAGGACTACGGAGTTCACTACATTCCTCAAACAAATTACAATATAAATCTCAAATATTACATCAAATGTTCCAACATTTACATATCAAAAGCGAAGCGTCCACGCTTCCACTGCGCCACTCTGATCCATGATCCCAATTCTTATACAAGCGGAATTCCACAACAATAAAATCACAACAAGCCTTCCTTCGCCACGAGCCCTGTGGAGGGGAATAAAATATTTTTGGGGTGAGCTAGAAGCTCAGCGTGTAACCATTAAAATCAGTAATCAAATCGGTTTCACAATAGTTCATTTCAATGATGTCATAAATCAAATGATAAGTCCAGAAACAATTACAACATTTACAATACATTAAAATGGAGTATCAATAATTCAAGGAACATTTACAATGGAAAGCGATAGTAACATTCATTAAAAGGATACAGGCTCACATGGAGCTATTCGTTTGTTCGTTCGTTCCCCTGACATTTCCCCTTATTCCTCCATTCGTTTGAAAATACATTTTTTGTAAGTAGAATCCCTCGTTCATCCTTTTGTTCGTTCATCCCCTTTTCTGGACGTTGACCGGACTCCACCCATCCGACCATTGGCCGGACTCCACCCATCCGGACGTAGCCGAACTACAAGGTAATACTCGAGTATACCAAATTCACCCAGGGTCACCATATTGCCCGACCGAGTCTGCTTCTGGCTCGAGTCGATCAGTAACAAAGGGCAGTGGCCAATTCAGCCAAACGGCTTACATTCATGCGCAAAGAATTGAGGATGTGAAAGCCCAAGTAAAAGCCTGTCAAACGCAAAAAAGAGATACATCCAACAGCACACCTGAGGAATCCAGAGAAAAGACAATGCTCTCCAAAGTGCAAAAAGTGAACCATTCACCTCGCCCACCTTGGACATTAAGAGTATTAGATGAAAGGTCTATGAAAGGAAGTCAGATCGGATCAAAGGACATTTCTCGAGAAGATCCAACAGTAGCTCCTCGATTGGCCTGTGGATACTGTGGAAAGGCAAATCACACTGAGAATGATTGCTGGCGGAAAATGGGAAAATGTTTGATTTGTGGGAGTAGCAATCATCAACTTAGCAATTGCCCGAAGAAACAGCCACGAGAGGGTAGTACTCAACAAGTGGAAGGAACCAAACTGAAACAACCTCGTGAAAAAGGAAATCGAACAAAAGTATCGACACAAGTTTATGCCGTAGATCAGCACCGAGTTTTGGGGTCCTCCGAGGCGACAGAAGGTATGAATTTCGAGGTCGAAATTCTTTTAAGAGGGAGAGAGTGTGAGGACTCGCAAATTTCTTGTATTTTTTTTTCTCAAAAATACCTTTTTATTTGGAAATTATTATTTATTAAAGCCCTACCACCCAATCTTTTCACAAGAAGTGCAAATAAACCTAGAAAGTAGAATTTCACGCTTCGGTTTCAAGTTTGGAGCAAAATTAGGGTTTTCGCGATTTTTCGCCGGATGAAATTTCGGTATGGAGCAAGGATCAAATTTGGTGATTAAAAGTGACTTTTAAGTGAGAAATAATATGTGATTAGGAGCAATGAGATAAGGTTGGTGAATAGGAAGTAAAAACCCTAGTACGTGTGTTTTTAATAAAAACGGCGCGAACCGGCGGGTCCCGCGCACTACCATTTGAACGCACCACTTGACCACCACTTTCTTACCACATGAGCTCATTGATATTTGAGCAAAATATCCCTTCATTTCCAGCTGCCTTTGACCGAAATTTGTGGCCAAAAATGTAAGGGAGAGAGAGAAACATTTGCATGGCTTTGGTGGCGCCAAGTGTCACCACCTCATGGCTCCTTAATTAATTTTTTTTCTTGCCTTTTTATCCTTCACTTCAGCCATCTTTCTTCTTCATTTTTTCTGGTCTTGGCCAAGCAAGAGAGAGAGAAAGGGAGAGCAAGAGAAAACAAATTCCTTCTTGATTTACACCAACCAAGTGCTAAAATCGAATTCTAAACCGATTGATTGTAAGTTTGGAAGCTTGGGAAGCTAAGGGAACCAAAAACTTCAAGAAATAGTGGAGGATCACTCTTGCAAGCCTTCTTTTTGAGGTATAAAATCTGATCTATGGCTTTGATGTGAGATCCCGTAAAACCCTAATTATTTTCCTAGGGTTTATTTTCCCCTTAATTGCATGTTTTCTGCATTTTCTGGCTTAGAAATATTTTCTTAGTGGATTTTATGAGCAATTATAGTTTTAAGATGATTTTTCTAGCATTGGTGAGTTTTTAGAAAATTAAGAATAAATATTGGACGTGGGACCCACTAGTGCGAAAAGTTCAGAAAAATTCGGCCAATAAGGTTAAGTTTCGGATACTGTTAAAAGTTTATCGGGTATTAAGAGATAAGTAGGGTGTGTAAAGTGATTGATGTGAGAGAGAAAAGAATGATAAGGATGCATTTAATAGAGTGACACATGTCACTTTCTTATTGGTTGAACTTTTAAGAATTACTATTCATTGTCTTGACTTATTTGACCAAGGGATTAAATATCCAAAATTCACCAAAAAATCACCATTTTTCTCTCCTTGTTGGCCGGCCACCTTGAGCAAGAAAGGAAGGAGATTTCTTCAATTTTCAAGCTTCTACTTGGTGCAAATCAACCAAAAACATTTGCTTCCATCCATTTCACTCCATAAAATTCTTCCTTCTAGAGCTAGTAAGTTGTTTGGTGAACTTTGTTTGAAGGATTAAGGTGCCCAACATCCTCCTCTCTCTTGGTTCTTGGTAAGTGAAGCTTGAAACACCTTACTACCTCTAATGATACTTATTTTGTGCTTAATGGGGGCATGAGAGAATGAATATATGATTTGTTTCTTGATTTGGTTTGTTTTGGTGAAGTATTCCATTTTATGATGATTTTTCTGGTTTAATTGGATTTTGATGGTGTGGTTGTTGGTGATGATTGGCAATGGACTAAAATGACTCTAGTGGGTGTGAAAGGTGGATAAATGCAACCAATTTTGGATTTGGTGTGAAAATTGAAAAGTTAGGGTTCTTAAATCCCAATTCTGTCCGGTTTTAGATCACTGGGTTAGAGGCCGAATTAGACTTTGCTCAAAACATGAAAGTTGTAGGTATTGATGTGATTGAGATACCTGTAAAATTTCAGGTCATTTAGATTAATGTAGAATGAGTTATGACGAAATTACTGTAGCTGTTCTGCTTTGGACAGAATGCGAAAACTGCGATAGTAATTGTCCATTTTGACTGGAATTGGTTTGGATTTTGGAGTTGGTGTCTTCTGATGAAATGTAGCCGAGTATCTTAGCTAACATATGCCTTTGGAATTTCGGCATTTGGACTTGTATGGACCGAGATATACCGATTACAGTTTTTTGTGTTTTGCGAACCTGTTTTAGGAATTCTGGGTTAGTATTTGGCATATTTGACCTAGTTGTGTTACGAATTGGATTGAGTGGTCTTCTACATTATTTTAGCCCTGTTTCATAGCTTCGAAACGGTGGGTCTTACACCCCCATCCGATAACCGTAGAGAATTTGACGCCATTACCGCATAATGAGTGTAAAACAGTTTTCTATTTGGGGCCAAGACTAAGGCCATTTTCTAATTTCTGGTTTGCTATTATGCTCATTTATGTATATGAAACCCTATTGGGGTTGTGTTTAGCGTTGCTATATGACTCGTTATCGAGTCTCATTGTATGTGTTATATGTTCTAGGGCTTGAAGGTAGTGCACGACGGCTTGGTGATCGTGGTACATGAAATACCACTTACTTGCTTGGTGAGTATACCACTCACTAAATTGTTACTATGTGGCTTTGTTAAATGTTATGTGATGCCTTGATGGCTTACTTGCATATTGGAATTGATTAAGGTGAGGGTGTACTTGACCGCCCTCACCTCTTTTGATATTGTCATTGATTGGCTACCGTTTTATTGCATTACTGAACTTGATATATTGGTTGGTGAATTCCATTTCATGGAAACTGAATTGATGTCGTTTGGACGATGTCCAACGGCCTTACTGCATTACTGAGCTCAACCCCGTTTGGTAGTCAATTGGATCGAGCCGGCGAGGGCTTGGTCGTGAAGATTGAATTGCCACGGGGACTGTACTGGGGAACCTTGTGGTAATGAGACCCTTGGTTCCGGTAAACTCGAGTATTACCAAAAACTACTGAAATGAAGTGCGGGCCCGGTTGGGGTATGTTAGGTGGAAGGATTGGAAGTAAAGGGTGGTCTACGGTTTGGTACTTTTAACATTGACGGAGAGTCAATGAGGTTGGATCAAGATTGCAAGCGTGGAAATGGGCTCTTGAGAGCCGACCGTATCCTTTTACCGTTTTGCTTCATTGCTTATTTGTGCACTTTAAATGAGAGTTCATTCTTATATGACTTTGATTGCTTATTGGGTGGTATACCACTGGGCTTTAGCTCATTCCATGTTATTTGTTTTCCTTACAGGGTGATAATTACTTTTGAGAATGGATTGGATAGTCAATTGCCGAATTGAGCATGTAAATGTCTTTTGTATTGCTCTTGAAGTGAAACCCTAATGTATAATGGGTTCATTTCCTTTTGATAGGCAAATCGAATGTGTACTTCCTTAGTGAATGGTTTTGGCTTGCCGTTGTGGCTTGTAAATGGCTAATGTTATGTTGTATATGTATTTCGATGCTTGGTTGGATTTCGGACGGGTCGGTTACTATTCATGGCCGACTCTGGAGTTTGTTTCTTTTATTTTGGGATATTTTGCCCTTTTGCCTTGTTGCGCGCGTTATAAGTTTCAAACGTGATAGATCGCTTTATACTGCACCGTTAGTCCTGGCGAGAGCTGGGCAGGCAGTCCGCTAACCTCTTTGGTTCGCCTTAGGGGAAGGTGGGGCTTCCACAAGTGGTATCAGAGCCTATGTTTGAATTAGCCTGGGGATAATAGAAGTGCTCGACTTGGGGATGCTATTGTTTATGCCTATTAAGTTTATTCATGTGATTTTCCTTTGTTATAGGATGGATTCGAGTGGTGATCCGAGTGACCGCCCGGCAAGAGATCGTCCTCGTAGCTCGCTGCCGCCAATTAAGTATCAACTTAGGCAAAAGGGGGCCGTGGTGCGTTGGAGCCCGGCCAGCCGCGTTCGACAGTGCGAGTGCCGTAGCAACTACGCCTATCCGAACGCCCTAGTGTTGGCGGTGGCTAAGGAACGTGAGGAGTTTGCTAAGGATAACACTAAGCTTGAAGCTGTGGTTGCTACGCTGGAAGCCGAGGTGACTCAGGCTAAGGCAACCAATGAGAAGCAAGCCTCGCGTATTAAAGAGCTAGAATATGACGTGCAAGAGGTCGAGGAAAGAGTTGATGACCTGTGTGATCAGTTGAGAGATGCACGCGAGCGCGAGACTAAGAGAGCTCGCAAGGTCAGGGTGTGACGCCCCGAAAAAAAAAGAGTTTGAGAACCCGTAAAAAACCCTAATATTTTCCTAGGGTTTTAGTTCCTTTAATTGCATAATTTTTGCACTTCTGGCTTAGAAATATTATCTGGGTGGATTTTATGAGCAACTAAAGTTTTTAGATGATTTTTCTAGCATTAGTGAGTTTTTTAAAAATTAAGAACGTATATTGGACGTGGGACCCACTAGTGCGAAAAGTTCGGAAAAATTCGGCCAATTAGGTTAAATTCCGGATACTGTGTAAAATTTATCGGGTGTTAAGAGATAAGTAGAGTGTGTGAAATGATTGATGTGAGAGAGAAAAGAAAGGATAGGATTGCATTAATGAGGTGACAAGTGTCACTTTCTCAATGGTTGGACTTTAAGAAACACTATTCACATTTTTGACTTTTTTGACCAAAGGTTAAATATCTTAAAATTTACCACAAAATCACCATTTCTTTCTCTTCTTTGGCCGACCAACCTTAAGGAAGAAAGGAAGAGAGCTCTTCACCATTTTAGCTTCCAACAAGCTCAAATCATCCAACTCAAGTGCTTAAGCTAGTTTCTACTCCATCAAATTCCTCCATTTGGTGCTAGTGAGTGTTTTAGTGAAGTTTTTTGGAAGAGCTAAGGTGTCCAACATCTTCCCCTCTCTTGTTTACTTGGTAAGTGAAGCTTAAACTTCCACCTACACCTATTGATGCTTAAGATATGATTAGTAGTGATTAAAGTGCTGAAATTTCTGGTTTTATCTTGGTTTGAAGTGATTTGGTGAAGCTTTGATTTTATTGATGATTTTTCTGGTTTAATTGGATTATGGTGTTGTGGTTGTTTATGATGATTGATAATGAGGGGTTATGACTCTAGTGGATGGAAATGATTGATATTTGCAACCAATTTTGGATTTGGAATAAATTTTGGAAAGTTAGGGTTCATAAACCCCTAATTCTGTCTGGTTTTATATCATAAGGTTAGAGGCCGAATTGGACTTTGATCAAAACATGAAAGTTGTAGGTATTGATGTGTTTGAAGTGCCTGTAAAATTTCAGGTCATTTGGACTAGTGTAGAGTGAGATATGTCGATTTTACTGTTGCTGTTCTGGGTTGCTCAGAATGTGAAAACTGCGCTTGTAATCGTTTGTTTTGACTGGAATTGGTTTGGATTTTGAAGTTGGTGTCTTCTGATGAAATATAGCTGGATGTCTTAGGTAACTTATGCCTTTGGAATTTCGGCATTTGGACTTGTATGGACTGAGATATACCGATTACAGTTTTATGTGATTTGCAAACCTGTTTTGGTAATTCTGGTATAGTATTTGGCATTTTTGACCTAGTTAAGCTAGGAACTGGATTGAGTGACCTTCTACATTATTGTATCCCTGTTTCATAGCTTCGAAACGGTGGGTCTTACACCCCCAACCGATAATTGTAGTGAGAGTTGTGCCATTACCGCATTATGACGTCAAAACTGTTTTTCTGGTTTTGAGCTTAACCTTCATTTCCGGACTTTTCGAGCTTGCTGAATGGATATTAGATGAACTTATTTGTGTGACTTTGGGACTAGCTGGAGTAATAATGAAGCCATGATGGCTGGAAAAGTTAGCAAATGTAGGGGAAGTGTTGTCCGAACTTTGAAGGGACTTGTTTGCATTGGGTTTGTGATCTAAGGCTTGGAGTTGAGCAAGGCAATGATACATGATGGATGGTTTCTGAGCCGTGGAGGTGAGTGACCCTAAACTGTTTCCAAAATTACTTATGAACCGTTTATTGCACTATTTACTTGATTGCATATCATGAGTGCTTGCATGTGGCCCATGACATGTTTTGGCTTAAATGAGTGCTTGGAATTCGTGTGCTGAACACCAACGTCTCCACCTCTGTGTACTGTTCATCTGGAGCAAATGGCTCCCCCACTGACTGTTTACTGTTTAATGTTTGTTTGGAGCGTTGGGTGTTTAAGTACAACGATTTCGCTGGCTCACGAGAGCAATAAATGTACCTTTGATCTTGAAATCATGACATCACTGAAATGAACGACTGTGAAACTGAATTGATTACTGATTTTAATGGTTACTCGCTGAGCTTCTAGCTCACCCCAAAAATGTTTTATTTCCCCCCCACAGGGCTCAAGGCGAAGAAAAGCTTGGAGTGCTTATTCACGTGACTGGATGGCTTATATCGTGTACAGTTTAAGTTTGGATCTATTTTATGTACGAGTTGGTCTTGTATAAATATTTGAAATTGATATGGATGTAAGTATACATCCCACGATTGGAATTAGTTTCCGCTGCATTTGTGATATGTAATTATTGGAGAATTTGATGTAATTTTGAGATTTATATTGTAATTGGGTTGAGAACTGTAGTGAGCGACTGAGTCCCGGCGAGAGCTGGGCAGGCGGCCCGCCGAACCCTCTGGTTCGCCTTAGGGGGAGGTGGGGCCGTCACACAGGGGTCGTGCGGAGGCGATCCGTAACTTATGCGACGACGGACTCGAGGAGTCTAGTGATGAGGCCTCGTACGCTGGGGCCGAGACTGGGGAGGAGTCTACCCCATCGCCTGGGTCTCAGACCCCGGCGACTGATTAGGCCTTGATCTTAGAGGCTTCTTTTGGATAGGTGGTGGTTTTGGTATGTACCTAGGGATAGGGATAGAGCCTTAGCTAACCGTTTTGGATGTAGGGTTAGCTACGTGTAAATTTCTTTTGATAGGCCTTTCCTCGGGAGGATCGTGTATGTACGTACGTGCTTTGGCCGTACTTGACTGACTGATTGTAAATATATGTTTGGCTTGTATATATGTGTGCTTGTGATCTTGTTTGAAATGCATCAATATGTGTTATGTGGAAAGTTATGTGTTACTTACATGTTTTGTTACCGCTTTGGTTTAGTACTCTTGCCTAGACAAAGTATACCCTATGGAAGGAACACGAAGTGGTCGGGGACGCGGGCGCGGAACTAGACAAACCGCACCGGTTAGGGAAACGGGGGAACCCTCTACTAGACCTAACCCTGGACAGCAATTAGACCCCAATGTACAAATAGCTGCTGCCATGCAGCAAATGACCAACCTACTCGCACAAGTAGTGCAACAACAGGGCCAGAACCCAAACCCTAACCCCAGAAACCCTGGCCACCATACCGAGAGCGAAGATAGAGCTCTAGAACGTTTTCAAAAGTTTTCCCCGCCAAAGTTTATTGGGGGACCCGACCCTGATGTGGCTGAGAAATGGCTTGAGAAAATGGTTGATATATTCGCGGCCCTACACTACCCGGACGAACGGCAGGTCACTTTTGCCATGTTTCAACTTGAAGGGGCTGCCCGTTCCTGGTGGAACGTAATTAGACAGAAATGGGAGCGAGAGCAGACACAGAGGACTTGGGTGAACTTCATCCGAGAATTCAATGCCAAGTTTTTCCCTCCTTTAGTCCAGGAGAGGAAGGAGGACGAGTTTATCCGGCTCCGGCAAGGGGCTCAGACGGTGGCGGAATACGAGAGCCAGTTTACCCGCCTGTCCAAATTCGCGCCTGAACTAATCATGACTGAGCAACGACGGGTGAGGCGCTTTATTCAGGGCTTGAACGTTGAGATCCAGAAAGACCTCGCGGCGGCTCAAATCACTACTTTTAGCGAGGCAATGGAAAAAGCCAACGAGTGGAAAGTGCACGGCTACAGGTCCGAAACTTCCAGGCCAAGAAGCGTGGCTTTCCTGGGAGTACTTCTGGACAGGGTGAGAAGAGTACTCCCTCCAAATTTGGACGGGGCATGGGTGGTGGTCGACAGTCCGGATCAGGCAGAGGGACTCCGTTCAGGGGTAGTCAAGCTGGACGAGGACCGAGGGAAACGTTCAGAGTGGCTCGGCTTCTGCACCTCGCGGTCCCTGTGGGCACTGTGGGAAGACAAACCACACCGAGGACAACTGCTGGAGGAAACAGGGGAAATGTCTGCGGTGTGGAAGTGCGGACCATCAGCTGGCTACATGTCCGGTCCTGAGACAAGACGGAAAGGGGAGCCAACTACCGTTGAGGACCAATACTGGATCGGTCAAGGGAGACGGATCCAAACCAAAAGTTCCGGCTAGGGTATATTCCTTAGAGCCCCACCAGATCCCAGAGTCTTTCGAGGTCGTAGAAGGTACGATCCCTATTTTTCACCGCTTTGCCAAAGTTTTAATTGATCCTGGTGCCACTCATTCGTTTGTTAACCCTGATTTCATGTGTGGCATCGATATAAAACCTGCTAGCTTACCATATGACTTAGAGGTTAGTACACCTACGGGAAATCAACGTTTGGTGACTAGTATGGTTTATAGGGATTGCGATGTATGGGTAGGTGAAAGGAGATTTCTAGGAGACCTGATTAGCTTGTCCATTAAGGGGTACGACGTGATTTTGGGTATGGACTGGTTAGCCAAATATAACGCCCAACTGGATTGTAAAACGAAAATAGTAGAATTTCGCATTCCTGGCGAGGCAACCTTAAGGTTGGATATAAGGGGTAGGTTAGCCTCATCTGCTCTCATTTCGGGCATTCGAGCTAGGAAACTGATAAGTAAAGGGGCGCAAGGATTTTTGGCCTTCTTAATTAACACCCCTACAGATAAGCTAAAAGTGGAAGACGTGGCCGTAGTGAGGGAATTCCCGGATGTGTTTCCTGATGAGTTAGTAGCCCTACCTCCGGAAAGAGAGATAGAATTTCGAATAGATCTTTTACCTGGAACTGCACCTATCTCGAAAACCCCTTACCGAATGGCGCCTGCAGAACTTAAAGAGCTTAAGTTGCAATTGCAAGACCTTTTGGAGCGGGGATTCATTCACGAGAGTGAGTCTCCTTGGGGAGCTCCGGTCCTATTTGTGAAGAAAAAGGATGGAACGTTGAGGATGTGCATTGATTATAGGGGGTTGAACAACGTTACCATCAAGAATAAGTATCCACTGCCCCACATAGACGAGTTGTTTGACCAGCTGCAAGGAGCAGTGGTCTTCTCGAAGTTGGACCTCCGACAGGGATACTACCAGTTGTTGATTAGGAAGGAGGACATTCCGAAAACTGCTTTCAATTCAAGATACGGGCATTACGAGTTCGCTGTTATGCCCTTTGGACTGACTAATGCTCCCGCCGCCTTCATGGACTTAATGCATAGGGTTTTTAAACCCTATCTAGACCGATTTGTCGTGGTGTTCATTGACGACATTTTGGTCTACTCTAAGACATGCGAGGAGCATGAGGAGCATTTGAGAGTGGTGTTGCAGACATTGAAGGAACATCAACTGTACGCCAAGTTTAGTAAATGTGAGTTCTGGTTGGAGAAAGTGGCATTTCTAGGGCACGTGATCTCTCGCGAAGGTATTTCGGTGGACCCGGCGAAGGTTGAGGCCGTGACAAATTGGAAGAGGCCAGAAACCCCCACGGAGATTCGCAGCTTTCTAGGGCTAGCTGGGTATTACCGAAGGTTCATTAAAGATTTCTCCAAGTTAGCCGGACCATTAACCGACTTGACAAAGAAGCATGGCCAGTTTATCTGGAACGGCCGATGCGAAACGAATTTTCAGGAGTTAAAGAAAAGAATGACCATGGCTCCGGTACTGGTCTTGCCAAATGGAGTGGACGGGTTTGCAGTATATGCAGACGCGTCGCGACAGGGATTGGGATGTGTTTTGATGCAGAACCGGAATGTGATTGCTTTTGCCTCTAGGAAATTGAAGCTTCACGAGCAGAACTACCCGACTCACTATCTAGAATTAGCTGCAGTTGTGTTTGCACTGAAAAAGTGGAGGCATTACCTATATGGGGTGACCTTCGAAGTGTTTTCGGATCACAAGAGTCTTAGGTACCTCTTCTCCCAGAAGGAACTGAATATGAGACAACGGCGACGGATGGAATTCTTGGAAGATTACGACTGTACGATCAATTACCATCCGGGAAAGGCAAATGTGGTAGCAGATGCCTTGAGTCGTAAGGTGCAAGTAGCAGGACTAATGATCAAGGAATGGGATTTGCTAGAATTCGTGTGCGAGTGGAAACCCTGTCTTGGGAGTCATAAGGTGATATTTAGCAATGTAAGGGTGACATCCACTCTACTGGAACGTATAAAAGAGGCGCAAGGCGAGGATTTGATGGTACGGAAGTGGAGAGAGAAAGTGGAAAAGGGAGAAACAACGGACTTCAATTTGAGTCCTGAGGGTATTTTAAAATATCGGAACCGAATGGTGGTACCAAAGGAAGAGTCGATGAAAATGGAGATTCTGGAGGAAGCTCATCGGTCCAAATATACAATCCATCCGGGCAGCAGCAAGATGTATCAAGACCTAAAAGGAACCTATTGGTGGGACAATATGAAGAGGGAAATCGCTCAGTACGTGCAGAAATGTCTCATTTGCCAGCAAGTGAAGGCAGAGCATCAAAAACCATCAGGTCTATTACAACCCTTGGAGATACCCGAGTGGAAGTGGGAAAACATCACAATGGATTTCGTTTCCGGTTTACCGAGGACGCAAAGGGGACACGATGCCGTTTGGGTGATCGTTGATCGATTAACCAAGTCAGCCCATTTCTTGCCGGTAAACATGAAATATTCAATGGACAAATTGGCTCGGCTGTACATGGATGAGGTTGTAAGACTACACGGAGTGCCTGTGAGCATCGTCTCCGATCGGGATCCACGGTTTGTATCACGATTTTGGCAGAAGTTTCAAGAAACCCTGGGGACGAAACTCAATTTGAGCACAACCTATCATCCTCAGACGGATGGCCAGTCAGAACGGACAATTCAAACTCTCGAGGACATGCTGCGAACGTGCATCTTGGATTTCGGAGGCAATTGGGGTCAGCACATGACCTTAGTGGAGTTTGCGTACAATAATAGCTTCCATTCGTCAATTCAAATGGCTCCGTACGAAGCTCTCTACGGACGCAAGTGCCGCTCACCGATTTACTGGGACGAAGTTGGTGAAAAGAAAGCACTAGACCCGACAACTATTCCGTGGATGAAAGTGGCTCACGAGAAGGTTAAGTTGATACGGCAACGAATTCAAACCGCCCAGAGTCGCCAAAAGAGCTACGCGGATAACCGAAGGAAGGATTTGGAATTTGAAGTTGGAGATCAAGTATTTCTTAAGATCACACCCTTACGAAGTCTTACAGCGGGGAAAGGAAAGAAACTCCAACCACGGTACGTCGGACCCTACAAGATCCTTCAGAGGGTTGGAGCGGTCGCGTATCGATTGGAACTACCGTCTAGTCTCTCTCGAATCCACGATGTATTTCACGTCTCGATGCTAAAGAAGTATCATCCAGACCCATCCCATGTATTGCAACCGGAGGATATCGAAGTAGATGAATCACTGGCCTATGAAGAGAAACCAGTTCAAGTACTCGATCGAAAAGTCAAAGAACTCAGAAATAAGCGGATTCCGCTAGTGAAAGTGCTGTGGAGGAACCACGGAGTTGAGGAAGCTACCTGGGAGATGGAAGAGGAAATGCGAAAGAAATACCCAAACCTTTTCGGAAATTAAGGTGAGAAATTTCGAGGACGAAATTCTTTTAAGGGGGTGAGAGTGTGAGATCCCGTAAAACCCTAATTATTTTCCTAGGGTTTATTTTCCCCTTAATTGCATGTTTTCTGCATTTTCTGGCTTAGAAATATTTTCTTAGTGGATTTTATGGGCAATTATAGTTTTAAGATGATTTTTCTAGCATTGGTGAGTTTTTAGAAAATTAAGAATAAATATTGGACGTGAGACCCACTAGTGCGAAAAGTTCGGAAAAATTCGGCCAATAAGGTTAAGTTTCGGATACTGTTAAAAGTTTATCGGGTATTAAGAGATAAGTAGGGTGTGTAAAGTGATTGATGTGAGAGAGAAAAGAATGATAAGGATGCATTTAATAGAGTGACACATTTTGTGAGAACCCGTAATCTTTCCATTTTCTAGGTTTTATTATATTTCCAGGTTTTCTTATTTTCAATGGTTTGTTTTCTGCACTTTCTGTATCCGGAAAATTTTCTAGATAATTTTTATGAGTAAATATAAGTTTTAGATGATTTTTCTAGCATTGGTGAGTTTTTAGAAAATTAAGAATAAATAGTGGACGTGGGACCCACTAGTGCGAAAAGTTCGGAAAAATTCGGCCAATAAGGTTAAGTTTTGGATACTGTATATCATTTATGGGGTGTTAAGAGATAAGTAGAGTGTGTGAAGTGATTGATGTGAGAGAGAAAAGAATGATAAGGTTGCATTGAATAGAGTGACACATGTCACTTTCTTATTGGATACCTTTTTAAGAATTACTATTCCAAATTTTGACTTTTGACCAAAGGTTAAATATCTCAAAAATTCATTAAAATTTCCTCATTTTCTCTCCACCATAGCCGGCCCTCTTAAGCTCCAAGGAAGACAAAACTCTTCAACATTCAAGCTTCTAACAAGACCAAATCCACCAACTCATGTGATTAACTTAGTTTTTGCTCCATAAAATCTTACCTTTTAGTGATAGTGAGAGCTTTAGTGAACTTTGTTTGAAGGACTAAGGTGCTCCACATCTTCCTCTCTCTTGGTTCTTGGTAAGTGAAGCTTGAAACACCCTACTACATCTAATAATGCTTATTTTGTGCTTAATGGGGGCATGAGAGAAGGAATATATGATTTGTTTCTTGATTTGGCTTGTTTTGGTGAAGTTTTTATTTTATTGGGAATTTTTCTGGTTTAATATGATCTTGATGTTGGGGGCTTGTATGATGAATTGTAATGGTTTGAAATGGCTCTAGTGGATGTGAAATGTGGTTAAATGCAATCAATTTTGGATTTGGTGTGAAATTTGAAAAGTTAGGGTTCTTGAACCCCAATTCTGTCCGGTTTTAGATCACTGGGTTAGAGGCCGAATTAGACTTTCCTCAAAACATGAAAGTTGTTGGTATTGATGTGATGGAGATGCCTGTAAAATTTCAGGTCATTTGGATTAATGTAGAATGAGTTATGACGAAATTACTGTAGCTGTTCTGCTTTGGACAGAATGCGAAAACTGCGATAGTAATTGGCCATTTTGACTGGAATTGGTTTGGATTCTGGAGTTGGTGTCTTCTGATGAAATGTAGCTGAGTGTCTTAGCTAACATATGCCTTTAGAATTTCGGCATTTGGACTTGTATGGACTGAGATATACTGATTACATTTTTTTGTGTTTTGTGAACCTGTTTTAGGAATTCTGGGTTAGTATTTGGCATATTTGACCTAGTTGTGTTACGAACTGGATTGAGTGGTCTTCTACATTATTGTAACCCTGTTTCATAGCTTCGAAACGGTGGGTCTTACACCCCCATCCGATAACCGTAGAGAATTTGACGCCATTACCGCATAATGAGTGTAAAACAGTTTTCTATTTGGGGCCAAGACTAAGGCCATTTTCTAATTTCTGGTTTGCAATTATGCTTATATATGTATATGAAACCCTATTGGGGTTGTGATTGGCATGGCTTTATGAAACCCTATTGGTTGGCATGGTTTTAAGGCTTACTCTTATTCCGGTCATTTTCTAGCTAACTTTTGTACTTGTACTACTTTGAGCCTAGTGAACGGCTTTTGGGAATGAGATGACTTTTGTGTGAGGTGTTGGGACTGATTTGAGGAAATAATGAAGCCTTAATGGCTGGAAAAGTAAGAAATTTAGGGGAAGTGCTGCCCGATTTTCTAGGCCGTTTGGTTCTTTAAGTTGGATTTGCCTTTTGATGGAAATGAAGGGCTTTTGGGTTGTTTGCGCCTAGGTCTTGATGTTATCTTTTTGTTTTCAAGAAAATCATGTTTTTGCACCCTTGCATTAGTATGTCTCACTTGTGCATTCCGTTTATTCGATTTTAGATATGAAACCTTCAATTGGTTTATTTTGATTCTTTTAGGGTTTCTTGGCGATTAAGGCCAATCTGAAGTGAAACTTTTGAAGTTGAATCGGTGAGTGTACCACTGCCTGCTACCCTTTATGTGAAATATCTGAATACTTGACTTATGACTATTGAAGCCAAGTACTGCTTTGATAAAGTGGAGGCGAGGGTGTACTTTATCACACTCGTTCTCTGGTCTGTTCATATTCCAATTCTGAACGTCTATCTGAATCTGTTATCTGTATCTGTATCTGAAACTGTACTGAATCTGTTATCTGTATCTGAAACTGTATCTGTTCTGACGTCGTTTGGAAGCTTGTGTCCAACGACCTTTCTGTGACCTATGAGCTCAAATCCTGTGGCTAAGTTATTCAAGTCGGGCCGGCAAGGGCCTGGACGATTAGATAACGAACCACGGTAGTCTGTTCGGGGATCTTTGGGTATTGAGACCCTTGGGTTCCGGTATACTCGAGTATTACCATTTCTGTTACTGATACGGTGAGCGGGCCCGGTAAAGGGGTGTTTGGTGGACGGAATTTGGAGTGAAGAGGGGTCTACGGACGCTTTGGTTCTATATACGTTGACGGAGGGTCAACCGGTCTGGATCAAGTACTGAGCTGGAAATTTGGCTCCTGAGAGCCACCCGTATCCTTCTGATTTGAATCAGTGGTTCCGTTGCTTTATATCTGGCATGTGTATCTGATTTGTTAAACATGAAATGCCATGATTTTATTGCTATCTGTTTGGTACCTCATTGAGCGCAAGCTCACCCTTTTCTGTTCCCTTTTGTTTTCCTTACAGGAAAATAATCACTTTTGGGAGCTCATACGTGTTGGTTGCCAAAGTGAGCCATGTATATGTCTATTTTGAATAACTCATCTCATGAAACCCTAATGTGTATTGGGTTCATCTTCTGAATGGCCAACCGAATATGTGTATACCATATGTATAGTTTTGACATGCCAAGTGTGGTTGTAAATGTTGAATTGCTATGTATTACTGTTTGGTGGGTTCTCGGTATCCCCTATTCCAGGCACTATTCATCGTTTTCCTTTTGCTTATTATTTTGTTATTTTGGTTCTTGTGGCTTGTCTGAGCGCACTTTTGCATTTCCGAAACGTTTTAGAACGCGTGTAACCGCTCCGTAGTCCTGGCGAGAGCTGGGCAGGCAGTCCGCTAACCCCTTTGGTTCGCCTTAGGGGAAGGTGGGGCTGTTACAGGTGGTATCAGAGCCTGCTTCGCGTGGTCTCTGCGCGGAGTGAGCCTGGACTATGTGGTGAATTGGTATGAAGGAATAAGTGCTCGATCGAGCCTAAGTTCTGAATTGTGAATGTTATAGGCCTTAACTTTTCTTGTGGTATCTGAGGAACATAGATCGGTACGTCTGGTGGGAATTTCGATTGTAGATGGTTTACTCTTGGGACTGGCCAGCTCGAGAGGTGAATTGTCTTATTTCGGATTCTTGTGCCTGAGTACTTCAGAGTAGAGGCGGTGTTAAGTATGTGGAATTTGCATTTTGGGAACATGAATAGGCTTTGTTTGGCTAGAATGAGTCCAAGAGGTTATTGGATATCTAGTTTGCATAGTAAGTGACGTGAGGGATCGGACGGGGTTATTTTAATTGGGTCTGGGACTATATCGCCTTTACTCTTGATTTGCTTGATATCCCTATGACATGACAGTGGTTTGGGTATTGTGCATAGGATTATCTGTCTAATTGGCATGTGTTGGTGTACTTGGTTATCCGTTTTCTTGATACATGGCGTGTTATATGTGTATATGTCTTTGGTGTAATTGGTGTGCTAGAATTCGATTACTTTTGTCACTTTACTGTAGTTATGCGTTGCAGTACTGTGGGAAAGGGGAAAAAGAAAAGAGAGAAAAATATATATATATATATATGTGAGGAAGATGTCGTCGTGGACGTGGAACTAAATGAGGCCAGGAATCAAGAAAAGAAAAGGGAAACAATAGCTGGACAAGGACCGGGAGTGCCACTTGTACTTAAGAATGTATTATGACCCATTGTTTTGCCCGGCAGGCTAGCATCCGAGTTCCAGCACTTCAGTAAGATGACACATTGGGTTGATCCGAATCAGGAAATTTTGGTTCTCCGAGATGAATTAGAGGTTCAAAGGAGGCTGACCGAGTACTGGGAAAGGCAATGGAAGCAAGAGTATTCGGAGAAACTTGAACTCTTACACCAAAATATGGAGTTAAAGAGGAAATACGAAGAGATTTCCAAGGAGACCGTAGCAATGGCACAAGGTAACACATCTATGGGAACGCCAGAGGAAGCTCAAAGGACGGGAATTGCAAAGCCACAACTGAAGATCTTTCATGCAAAGAAAAAGGGTAAAGCTGGTAGATCAATTGTGAAGAAGGGCCGTGGAGCGAGTGGTGAGATAATTTGTGGATATTGTAGAAAATCCAATCATATTGAAGTGGATTGCTGGAAAAAGGGGAGGAGATGTCTGTGTTGTGGGAGCGCCGAGCATTTGGTTGCTAATTGCCCGGGGGTTATTGCACGAAAAGAAAGGAACCAGGAGCCAACCAAGACCGACCCTGGCCCGTCAAGTGGAAAAGGGACTAAAATGAAGAACCTTATTTCTTCTGACTCTGAAGACGGAGAAGGTACAGGCCATTGGTTACTTTAAATTGTGAAGGTAAAATTTCGAGGGCGAAATTTCTTTAAGGGGGAGAGAGTGTGAGAACCCGTAATCTTTCCATTTTCTAGGTTTTATTATATTTCCAGGTTTTCTTATTTTCAATGGTTTGTTTTCTGCACTTTCTGTATCCGGAAAATTTTCTAGATAATTTTTATGAGTAAATATAAGTTTTAGATGATTTTTCTAGCATTGGTGAGTTTTTAGAAAATTAAGAATAAATAGTGGACGTGGGACCCACTAGTGCGAAAAGTTCGGAAAAATTCGGCCAATAAGGTTAAGTTTTGGATACTGTATATCATTTATGGGGTGTTAAGAGATAAGTAGAGTGTGTGAAGTGATTGATGTGAGAGAGAAAAGAATGATAAGGTTGCATTGAATAGAGTGACACATGTCACTTTCTTATTGGATACCTTTTTAAGAATTACTATTCCAAATTTTGACTTTTGACCAAAGGTTAAATATCTCAAAAATTCATTAAAATTTCCTCATTTTCTCTCCACCATAGCCGGCCCTCTTAAGCTCCAAGGAAGACAAAACTCTTCAACATTCAAGCTTCTAACAAGACCAAATCCACCAACTCATGTGATTAACTTAGTTTTTGCTCCATAAAATCTTACCTTTTAGTGATAGTGAGAGCTTTAGTGAACTTTGTTTGAAGGACTAAGGTGCTCCACATCTTCCTCTCTCTTGGTTCTTGATAAGTGAAGCTTGAAACACCCTACTACATCTAATAATGCTTATTTTGTGCTTAATGGGGGCATGAGAGAAGGAATATATGATTTGTTTCTTGATTTGGCTTGTTTTGGTGAAGTTTTTATTTTATTGGGAATTTTTCTGGTTTAATATGATCTTGATGTTGGGGGCTTGTATGATGAATTGTAATGGTTGGAAATGGCTCTAGTGGATGTGAAATGTGGTTAAATGCAATCAATTTTGGATTTGGTGTGAAATTTGAAAAGTTAGGGTTCTTGAACCCCAATTCTGTCCGGTTTTAGATCACTGGGTTAGAGGCCGAATTAGACTTTCCTCAAAACATGAAAGTTGTTGGTATTGATGTGATGGAGATGCCTGTAAAATTTCAGGTCATTTGGATTAATGTAGAATGAGTTATGACGAAATTACTGTAGCTGTTCTGCTTTGGACAGAATGCGAAAACTGCGATAGTAATTGGCCATTTTGACTGGAATTGGTTTGGATTCTGGAGTTGGTGTCTTCTGATGAAATGTAGCTGAGTGTCTTAGCTAACATATGCCTTTGGAATTTCGGCATTTGGACTTGTATGGACTGAGATATACTGATTACAGTTTTTTGTGTTTTGTGAACCTGTTTTAGGAATTCTGGGTTAGTATTTGGCATATTTGACCTAGTTGTGTTACGAACTGGATTGAGTGGTCTTCTACATTATTGTAACCCTGTTTCATAGCTTCGAAACGGTGGGTCTTACACCCCCATCCGATAACCGTAGAGAATTTGACGCCATTACCGCATAATGAGTGTAAAACAGTTTTCTATTTGGGGCCAAGACTAAGGCCATTTTCTAATTTCTGGTTTGCAATTATGCTTATATATGTATATGAAACCCTATTGGGGTTGTGATTGGCATGGCTTTATGAAACCCTATTGGTTGGCATGGTTTTAAGGCTTACTCTTATTCCGGTCATTTTCTAGCTAACTTTTGTACTTGTACTACTTTGAGCCTAGTGAACGGCTTTTGGGAATGAGATGACTTTTGTGTGAGGTGTTGGGACTGATTTGAGGAAATAATGAAGCCTTAATGGCTGGAAAAGTAAGAAATTTAGGGGAAGTGCTGCCCGATTTTCTAGGCCGTTTGGTTCTTTAAGTTGGATTTGCCTTTTGATGGAAATGAAGGGCTTTTGGGTTGTTTGCGCCTAGGTCTTGATGTTATCTTTTTGTTTTCAAGAAAATCATGTTTTTGCACCCTTGCATTAGTATGTCTCACTTGTGCATTCCGTTTATTCGATTTTAGATATGAAACCTTCAATTGGTTTATTTTGATTCTTTTAGGGTTTCTTGGCGATTAAGGCCAATCTGAAGTGAAACTTTTGAAGTTGAATCGGTGAGTGTACCACTGCCTGCTACCCTTTATGTGAAATATCTGAATACTTGACTTATGACTATTGAAGCCAAGTACTGCTTTGATAAAGTGGAGGCGAGGGTGTACTTTATCACACTCGTTCTCTGGTCTGTTCATATTCCAATTCTGAACGTCTATCTGAATCCGTTATCTGTATCTGTATCTGAAACTGTACTGAATCTGTTATCTGTATCTGAAACTGTATCTGTTCTGACGTCGTTTGGAAGCTTGTGTCCAACGACCTTTCTGTGACCTATGAGCTCAAATCCTGTGGCTAAGTTATTCAAGTCGGGCCGGCAAGGGCCTGGACGATTAGATAACGAACCACGGTAGTCTGTTCGGGGATCTTTGGGTATTGAGACCCTTGGGTTCCGGTATACTCGAGTATTACCATTTCTGTTACTGATACGGTGAGCGGGCCCGGTAAAGGGGTGTTTGGTGGACGGAATTTGGAGTGAAGAGGGGTCTACGGACGCTTTGGTTCTATATACGTTGACGGAGGGTCAACCGGTCTGGATCAAGTACTGAGCTGGAAATTTGGCTCCTGAGAGCCACCCGTATCCTTCTGATTTGAATCAGTGGTTCCGTTGCTTTATATCTGGCATGTGTATCTGATTTGTTAAACATGAAATGCCATGATTTTATTGCTATCTGTTTGGTACCTCATTGAGCGCAAGCTCACCCTTTTCTGTTCCCTTTTGTTTTCCTTACAGGAAAATAATCACTTTTGGGAGCTCATACGTGTTGGTTGCCAAATTGAGCCATGTATATGTCTATTTTGAATAACTCATCTCATGAAACCCTAATGTGTATTGGGTTCATCTTCTGAATGGCAAACCGAATATGTGTATACCATATGTATAGTTTTGACATGCCAAGTGTGGTTGTAAATGTTGAATTGCTATGTATTACTGTTTGGTGGGTTCTCGGTTTCCCCTATTCCAGGCACTATTCATCGTTTTCCTTTTGCTTATTATTTTGTTATTTTGGTTCTTGTGGCTTGTCTGAGCGCACTTTTGCATTTCCGAAACGTTTTAGAACGCGTGTAACCGCTCCGTAGTCCTGGCGAGAGCTGGGCAGGCAGTCCGCTAACCCCTTTGGTTCGCCTTAGGGGAAGGTGGGGCTGTCACACATGTCACTTTCTTATTGGTTGAACTTTTAAGAATTACTATTCATTGTCTTGACTTATTTGACCAAGGGATTAAATATCCAAAATTCACCAAAAAATCACCATTTTTCTCTCCTTGTTGGCCGGCCACCTTGAGCAAGAAAGGAAGGAGATTTCTTCAATTTTCAAGCTTCTACTTGGTGCAAATCAACCAAAAACATTTGCTTCGATCCATTTCACTCCATAAAATTCTTCCTTCTAGAGCTAGTAAGTTGTTTGGTGAACTTTGTTTGAAGGATTAAGGTGCCCAACATCCTCCTCTCTCTTGGTTCTTGGTAAGTGAAGCTTGAAACACCTTACTACCTCTAATGATACTTATTTTGTGCTTAATGGGGGCATGAGAGAATGAATATATGATTTGTTTCTTGATTTGGTTTGTTTTGGTGAAGTATTCCATTTTATGATGATTTTTCTGGTTTAATTGGATTTTGATGGTGTGGTTGTTGGTGATGATTGGCAATGGACTAAAATGACTCTAGTGGGTGTGAAAGGTGGATAAATGCAACCAATTTTGGATTTGGTGTGAAAATTGAAAAGTTAGGGTTCTTAAATCCCAATTCTGTCCGGTTTTAGATCATTGGGTTAGAGGCCGAATTAGACTTTGCTCAAAACATGAAAGTTGTAGTTATTGATGTGGTTGAGATGCCTGTAAAATTTCAGGTCATTTGGATTAATGTAGAATGAGTTATGACGAAATTACTGTAGCTGTTCTGCTTTGGACAGAATGCGAAAACTGCGATAGTAATTGGCCATTTTGACTGGAATTGGTTTGGATTTTGGAGTTGGTGTCTTCTGATGAAATGTAGCCGAGTGTCTTAGCTAACATATGCCTTTGGAATTTCGGCATTTGGACTTGTATGGACCGAGATATACCGATTACAGTTTTTTGTGTTTTGCGAACCTGTTTTAGGAATTCTGGGTTAGTATTTGGCATATTTGACCTAGTTGTGTTACGAATTGGATTGAGTGGTCTTCTACATTATTTTAGCCCTGTTTCATAGCTTCGAAACGGTGGGTCTTACACCCCCATCCGATAACCGTAGAGAATTTGACGCCATTACCGCATAATGAGTGTAAAACAGTTTTCTATTTGGGGCCAAGACTAGGGCCATTTTCTAATTTCTGGTTTGCTATTATGCTCATTTATGTATATGAAACCCTATTGGGGTTGTGTTTAGCGTTGCTATATGACTCGTTATCGAGTCTCATTGTATGTGTTATATGTTCTAGGGCTTGAAGGTAGTGCACGACGGCTTGGTGATCGTGGTACATGAAATACCACTTACTTGTTTGGTGAGTATACCACTCACTAAATTGTTACTATGTGGCTTTGTTAAATGTTATGTGATGCCTTGATGGCTTACTTGCATATTGGAATTGATTAAGGTGAGGGTGTACTTGACCGCCCTCACCTCTTTTGATATTGTCATTGATTGGCTACCGTTTTATTGCATTACTGAACTTGATATATTGGTTGGTGAATTCCATTTCATGGAAACTGAATTGATGTCGTTTGGACGATGTCCAACGGCCTTACTGCATTACTGAGCTCAACCCCGTTTGGTAGTCAATTGGATCGAGCCGGCGAGGGCTTGGTCGTGAAGATTGAATTGCCACGGGGACTGTACTGGGGAACCTTGTGGTAATGAGACCCTTGGTTCCGGTAAACTCGAGTATTACCAAAAACTACTGAAATGAAGTGCGGGCCCGGTTGGGGTATGTTAGGTGGAAGGATTGGAAGTAAAGGGTGGTCTACGTGTGACGGCCCCACCTCCCCCTAAGGCGAACCAGAGGGTTCGGCGGGCCGCCTGCCCGGCTCTCGCCGGGACTCAGTCGTTCACTAAAGTCCTCAAATGAATTACAAGAATAAACCTCAAATATACATCACATGGTCCACAAATATACATCCAAGTCTCCAATAATTACATGTCACAAATGCAGCGGAAACTAATTCCCAACTATACATCAAATGATTCCAAATCCGAAACTGTACAAGATATAGGCCATCCATTCACGTGAATAAGCACAACAAGTCCTGCCTTTGCCTTGAGCCCTGTGGAGGGGAATAAAATATTTTTGGGGTGAGCTAGAAGCTCAGCGAGTAACCAGAAAATCAGTAATCAAATAGTTTTCACAAAAATTCATTTCATTGATATCATGGTTCAGAAATCATATGTACGTATTTTTGCTCTCGTGAGCCAGTGAAATCATTGTAATGTTTTAGAAGTTCAATAAGTAACCGGGGGTAAAAATGTAATTTTGTTACAGGTCAACATTTGCACAGTGAGAGTAAAACAAAAGCAGAAAATGACACCACATGGTAATTCCACAAAGCTCAATGAGCTAAAATCTCAATGAGGTTCCGAACATGAAATTTCATAACAAAGCCAACACATTAACCATCAATAATCAATAATTCAAGAAACATTTACAATGGAAAGCGATAGTAACATATTCATTAAAAGGATACCGCTCACATGGAGCTATTCATTTGTTCGTTCCCCTGACATTTCCCCTTATTCCTCCAATTATTTGAAAATTTCATTTTTATAAATAAACCCTCGTTCATCTTTTTATTCGTTCATCCCCTTTTCCGGACGTTGACCGGACTCCACCCATCCGACGTTGGCCGGACTCCACCCATCCGGACGTAGCCGGACTACAAGGTAATACTCGAGTATACCAAATTCACCCAGGGTCACCATATCGCCCGACCGAGTCCGCTTCTGGCTCGAGTCGATCGGTAACGAAGGGCAGTGGCCAGTTCAGCCAAAAGGCTTACATCATGCGCAACTAGCATTTAATCATTAATCATTGAAAATTCATATTTATTTAGGTCGAGTGCGATAAAGTACACACTCGCCTAGAAAACTCGTTTTAACAATCATCGAAAGTACTTAACACATTTTCAATTAATAATGACAAGCCAATAAGTCAAGAATTACAGCAACCAAGGGACACTCATATGCAAGTACGCATGATATGCAAGAAAACAGTTCAAAAGTAACTTTTGGAAACAGTTTAAAAGTAAATAATGCAGGAAACGGTTCATAAAGAACTTCAGAAATAGTTTGAGGTCACTCACCTCAATGGCTCAGAAATCATCCATCATGTATCATTGCCTTGCTCAAACCCAAGTCTTAGATCACAAACTCAATGCAAACTAGTCCTTTAAAAGTTCGGACAGCACTTCCCCTGAATTTGCTTACTTTTCCAGCCGTCAAGGCTTCATTATTTCCTCAGCCAGTTCCAAAGTCACACAAATAAGTTCATCCAATAGCCATTCAGCAAGCTCCAAGTAGTACTAGTACAAGTCAAGCTAGGAAAAGTCCGGAAATGAAGGTTAAGCTCAAAACCAGAAAAACAGTTTTGACGTCATTTTGCGGTAATGGTACCAAAGGCTCTACGATTGTCGGATGAAAGTGCAAGACCCACCGTTTCGAAGCTATGGAACAGGGCTACAACAATGTAGAAGGTCACTCAGTCCAAATCCTAGTACAACTAGGTCAAATGTGCCAAATACTCAACTGGAAACACCAAAAAACAGGTTTACAAATCACATAATTCTGTAATTACTATAACTCAGCCTATACAGGTCCAAATGCCAAAATTCCAAAGGCATATGGTAGCTAAGACATCCAGCTACATTTCATCAGAAGACACCAACACCTAAATCCAAAGAAATTCCAGTCAAAACAACCAGTTACAGTCGCAAATCCCAATTTCGGGTAAACCAGAACAGCAATAGTAATTTCGACTTTTCTCATTCCACACTACTCCGATTGACCTGAAATTTTGTAGGCACCTTTAAAATGTCATTCCCTACAACTTTCATGTTTTAAGCCAAGGCCAATTCGGCCTCTAACTAGGAGCTATAAAACCGGACAGAATGTAGCTTCACAAAACCTAATTTTCTGAAATTTCTTCCAAAACAGAAATTGATTGCACTTAATCACTTTTTCCACCTCCTAGAGTCATTAAACATCATTTCCAATCATCATACATGACCACCCAATCATATCCCTATGAAAACAGAAAAATCTCCAAAAATAATAAAACTTCACCAATTCAACCAAACTCAAGAAATAATCCATGAAATTGCATCTTATAACACCACTAATCATGAATTGAACATCATTAGAGGAAGGAGAGGTGTTCATCCACCACTTACCTTAGCAAAACAAGAGGGAGAGCTACTTGTCACCTTAAGCTTCCAAACAACTTCACCAAACAACTCACTATCACTAAAAGAAGAGGTTTTATGGAGTAGAAACTAGATCAAGCAAGTGTTTTGGAGGATTTGAGCTAGATAATTGCCAAACTTTGAAGAGGTTTTTCTTCCTTCTTTGCTAGAGAGAGAATCAGCCAAGAGGTTGAAGACAAGAATGAATTTTGTGTGATTTTTGAGATATTTAAGCAATTGGTCAAAAAGTCAAGAAAATGAATAGTAAGTCATAAGCTATTTCCAATACAATGGTGACACTTGTCACCTCCATAAATGCAATCTTATCTTTTCTTTTTCCTCTCACATCAATCAATTCACATCCTCTACTTATCCCTTAACACCCGATAAATTTTACACTGTATCCGGAATTTAACCTAATTGGCCGAATTTTTCCGAACTTTTCGCACTTGTGGGTCCCACGTCCGTTATATATTCTTAATTTTCTAAAAACTCTCCAATACTAGGAAATTCATTTTAAAACTATTTTTGCTCATAAACTTTATCTGGGGAATTTCTCTAATCAAGAAAATGTAGAAAAGGCGGGCGATTAAAAAAAAATATAAACCCTAGAAAATTAGAAAATTTCCGGGTTCTCAAACTCTTTTTTTTTCGGGGCATCACAATCTCCCCTCCTTAAAAGAATGTCGTCCTCGACATTCCCTCTTGTACCAATTAAGTCAAGACATCCCGCACAAATCTCTCAAGAGTCAAATCAAACCCACAGTCCGGCATCCTAAACTTCAATCCTAGGATACACTACAGAGATCTGAAGCCTAAGCTCTGATACCAACTGTGACGGCCCCACCACTCCCTAAGGCGAACCAGAGGGTTCGGCGGGCCGCCTGCCCGGCTCTCGCCGGGACTCAGTCGTTCACTAAAGTCTTCAAATGAATTACAAGAATAAACCTCAAATATACATCACATGGTCCACAAATATACATCCAAGTCTCCAATAATTACATGTCACAAATGCAGCGGAAACTAATTCCCAACTATATGTCGCGCCCCACTTTTCGAATGAGTGAATGTGTGATGTGTGGTGTGTAATGTGTGAACGTGTGCAAAGTGAAAAGTAAAAGGCCATGGGACTTAGAATGCGACGATTTGGCCAAGTGAAGTTCAAAAGGGTTTTTTGTATTAAAAATGGAGTCGCCACTTGGTATAGAGTTAGGGTGTACCAAGTCACCCAAAAATGATTTTTGTTTTTGAATAAAATAAAAAAAAGTAAATAAACCCTTTTTGAGAACTTTTGGGTCTACGTAACCAAAAGAGGGATCGGGGGTCACATTTGACGAAGGGGAAGGCAAGGATAAAAATCCAAGGCACCCCTTCGACCTAGCCATGGCTAGTTGCGCGACTTAAACCAATTTTTCCTAATTTTTCTACCCAAGGTATGTATCGCGTATTGGATATGTCTATATGAATGCAAGAACCTAGACCTAGGGGTATTGGGGGAAATTTCTCTTCAAAGGTTGAGTGGTGCCAATCACATTAATTGTGAAGCCCAATAATGATCCTTTTGGAGAGGTCACACCTAAACCTAAATGACGTGAAAAATGAGTGGAATGCATGCCATGTGAAAGTGTGAGTTTGTGTGAAGTGAGAAAAATGATAAAAGTAATAAGATATAAGTGAAGGTGTGCGAATGTAGATGAAAGTACTCGTGTACGAGTGAAGATAAAAAAGTGTTCGTGTGCAAGTGAAGATAAAAAAGTGTTCGTGTGCAAGTGAAGGTGATAAAAAGGTGCATGTGTGCAAATGAGACAAAAGTGAAAGTGGAACGATAGAGTGGATTGAGAGTGCATGAGCCTAGGGAATTCATGCATATTGGGTACGGGGAGACCTAAATCGTGACTTGATTTTTCCTTTGATAGAGGGAATATAAGCGTGCTAAGGCTTAGAAAAAGCCACACTCGTCTATATCCCATATTTAAGGGGACTCTCACGCAAATGTACCCTATAACTAGTATGAGATGCAAAAATCCTAAAATGAGGGGAAAAGGGGCTCGAGGAGCATGCCAGATGATAAAACTAAGGAAAAATGCATGATATGTAGTGAACAAACAAATGATGTGCTAACGAGGGGAAATCCCTAAGGGTCTAGCGTTGGACTAGCCCATTCTATGAATTCCGACTAGCGTTGGACTAGCGGAAACGTACATTCATCCATTCCATTCATTCATGGCTATGAAAGCAAGTAGACATGCCAAAACACTCATAAACACATAGCACATAACATTTAGCATGCTCGACTAGATGCAAGAGCCTAATAAAGCAATTAAACATGTAGCAACAAAGACAAGCAACCAGGGGGAAGGGGAAGTGGACCAGATGCTCTCCGAGCCCTATCTATTACAAGCCAAGAGGTGTACACATACCCCATAAAACTTAAATAAAAGCAACCAAGGGGAAGGGGAAATGGACCAAATGCTCTCCGAGCCCTATCTATTACAAGCCAAGAGGTGTACACATACCCCATAAAACTTAAATAAAATTAAAAGCAAGCAAATGCACGCAAGGAGGTAAGGAAAGCGGAGTAGGCATGCATTTCTCACGTAGCACGTTGGTTCACATAGGAGAGACAAAAAAGATAAAAGAAGTGGTACCTCCCTTGAGTTGGAGCTCTAACGTAGTGGAATTACTAATTTACCCTCCAAAATAATAAAAAGGTCAAGGTACCAATTTATTTAAGAAAAATTAAAAGAAATGTGCAAAGCAAAGCTCACTTGACCATAAAGTCCCCAAAGTCATGACTTAAGTGAAAATTGAAACAAAGTATAGTAATTAATCAAAACAAATAAGCAATGAAGTTGCAAAAGTTAAAGCTACCAAGGACCAAATTGAGAAATTATTCAAATGGTTGGGCCATAGTGAAACAAAAGGGAACTTGGGGGGTCAAAGTGTAATTTTCAGAAGGTTTTTCATGCAGTTCATGCAACCCAACGTAAAGAAAATATTCTGCAACAAAGCAAACCAACTTGCTGCACCTTTGTACTAAATTCAGACTTGCTCACGTATTTGAACCCAAAGCACTCTTGACCCACTTTCAAATTTGAAACTAAACAACACCCAAAACAAGAACTTGACATCCGAATCAAAGGAAGAAATCATGCAAACATAAAAAATTCCAGCACGAAGGCACGAAGAAACTTTTTGCATTTTTCTGTTTTCCTTCACTCCACGGCATGCGGCATTTGACAAACCAATTGAACATGTTCCAGAAAAATATCAACTTTTGATTCAAGACACAATACACAATCCATGTTTATGGCCTACGTTTATTGCTGCAACAAACCAGAAATCCTTCCCACAACCTTCAACTAAGTTCTGAATTTGTGATAGTCAAGTTGTGCATGAACTAGGCACTAGACACAAAAACAGCAAAGGAGCAAAACAGAATTTTCTGTATTGATGGCAGTCATCACAGTCACAAGGTTACAGGTGTAAATGGCATAACAACAACCCATTGGTGGACTATTAAGGGAAGCAAAAAAAAACATGAAATTAACGCAGCTTTCATGCAAACGAAAGTGAGAAAAGTTCCTGCAATTTTTCCAGCCATGCTTCTTGCAATTCTTGTATTCATTCTAATGCCATTTTCCATCCAAACCAAGCTAATATTTTTACCCAAACTGCAAAACCTCGATTCCAAAACAACAAAAACACAACAGTCAATGTCCGAAACAGACCAAGAAAGGAAAAGAGAAACGTATGAATGGGAGTAGGCGATTTTTCTGGAAAATTTTCTACTGTTGCCTCCTTGAACAACAATGCATCAGTTTTTTCAAGACACGCACAAGCCATCTAAAAATGATGAAATGTGCGCTGCATATTGAAGAAAAAGAAAGCAACAAACAATGGACAATCACAGCAACAACCAATGAAACATACATTTGTCTCTACCTCACTATCAATGCAACCATAAAAAAAACAGCAAAAGCAGCGTGAGGACTTGCAACAAGCAGGTATTCATTTTCCAGCGAGGATCAAACCATGATTCAAGTGTTTAAGGACTCAAACAAATTTTACTAATTTGACAGCCCAAATCGAAATGCAAGGATTTCAACTCATTGTCATTAACATCACCCAAATGTAAAGGTTTGTTTCCCGGACATTCTAAGAAGAAAACTGAACACAAAAATGCAGCAAAGGACCTGAGCTTGAATCAGCTAATGTTTCGGCATTTACTTGGCAATGTCTTCGGCTATAACGAACCAGAAAGCTTGCAAAAAGCAACAAAAGAAAGCTTAAAACAAAGCTAAGCATTCTATACAATTAACACAAAGCTGATTATGCAAACCAAGAGAACTATATCCAGGAGGGTCCAACAGCTTTCTAAAAACTATATCAAACATTCGAACCTGTTCTCCTATAGCTTTGGACCAAAACACATAATTGTCAAACACTCCATGGTTCTAAACTTCCCATTCCAGATTCATAAGAAATGAAAGCATGGCCATGAACTTCCCCCCCCGATGACTGAGCTTCACTATCAATTAAGTATATCAACAACAACACCAAAAGCTGGACGGACCCAAGACCACGAAACCCAAAACCTGAACACAATCCATCATTTTAAACATGTGCAATTGCGGTAGAAGCTTTAAGCCAAATAGCACAGCAAAGAGGGCAAGAAGATGCGGCAATCAATATGGTGAAGAACTGTTACATACTTGACCCTGTATACTAGGAAAAACAGCTCGAGAACTACCTCAGCTACCCCAGGATTTGTTACCAAATCCGCTGTTGGCAATGACGGTTGTTGGGCAGTGGCAATGGCGAGGAGTTGAGGTGGTGGAGTCGGCTGCAGTAGAACGCTGGCTCGGTGAAGACCTGCCTGTGATGATGGAGTCAGCGACAATGGAACGAAAGCAGCAACAACAACAGCAACGCCACCAACTTCTTCCTGCCCGGCGCTTCTCTCTTTTCCAAAACTCCAGCTGCCGTTCAGTGCTCTGGTCTCTCTCTATTGCTCTCGATTCTTTCCCAGCCGTCACTCACCTCAGCCTCTCAATCTTAACCCTATCTCTTCCAACCTCACTTCCCTTTCAACCAGAAAACTCTCGCTCACTCCCAGCTCTTTTCTATCGAGCCCGTAGGTTTCTTTCCCTCCATCCTTTCCTCACTCTCGGTCCTCTCTTTGCTTTCTCCCTGAAGTTTCTTTCAATCTTTTTCTCCCTGATGTAGCCGCAACTCCCTAATCTCTCTTTTGCTCCCCCCTGGTTGTCTTTTTGTTCTAGCCGTTACCCACCTCAAAACTCTCCTCCCTCTGCTGTTTTCTTCTCACAGCCGTTCCAACTCTCCTCCCCCCAAGCTCTTCCCAGTTCTTCTCTCAAGCTCCCTGCCATCAACTATGCTTAGCTCCTTCTCCCCAAAGCCCGCAGCCTTTCTTTCTTTTTCCTTTGCTGTTTTTTCTCCCCCTAACCGAGCTCTCTCCCCTTGCGGCTACTTCTTGTTTTTCTATTTATATGGGGGCCAAAAAAACCCTAAGCTCTCGCCAATCTCTACTATATTTGCAGCCAAAGGGCTCCTGAGCCCTTACTTGCAAGCTGCGGACGAACGCAGCTTGCATGAAATTATTCCCCCTTTTTTTTTTCTTTTTTTTTAACACAACTTAATAACTACAGAAATGATAAAATAAAATATAAATAATAATAATAACAAAATTACAAAAACCAGGTAATAATAATAATAACAAAACAAAAAATAATTTTAAACAAAAAACTAACAACAATGGCCATTTTTAATTTTTTCAATTTTTCATTTTTCATCATCTTCTTTTTCTCAAAATAACTTAATAAAAGTAACTAAAGTGCCCAAAGATTGAATTTAAAGAAATAAACATATTTTTGTGAACAAATTTTCCTTTTTTCTTTTTCCACTTTTTTTCATTTTTCCTTTTTTAAATAATTTTAGCAAAATGATAATAAAATTAAGTAAAAACCAACAATTTAAATAACATCAGATAAAAATAAATAAACAAACCAGAAATAATAAACAGCAAAGTTGCAATCTTTACTTCCATCATTATTCTCTTTTTTTTTCTTTTTCCATTTTCATTTTTTCATTTTTTCATTTTTTCCAAGAAAACATTGAATTTAAATCAAAACAATTAAAACATATTTTTTGAATGCTTTTCCTTTTCTTTTCGAGAAATTCTATGCTAAAAACTTAAAAATAATAACAATAACACGAAAAATTAAAAAAACTAAAAACTAAAAAGTGAATAAAATTAACCAACTGAAAACACTAAAATTTTGGTGTCTACAGTTTGCCCCTCTTTGTCTGAGTTTTGAAAAAACTTGAGACAAAGAAGTAGACACCAAATACTCACCTGCGTTATTCGGTTGCGAATGTCTGGAACGACTGAGGATTGACCCCGACAAGAAATTTAAAACGGGACTGACCCGAACAGGAAAATTTAAAACGGGACTGACCCGAACAGGAATTTTGAAATCGGGACTGACCCGAACAGGAATTTTGAAACGGGACTGACCCGAATAAACTTTTAGTCATGGGACTGACCCGAATGAAATAAAAATCATGGGACTGGCCCGAATAAAAATGAAAATCATGGGACTGGCCCGAACAGAATTTAAAGTTATGAATTGAAGTGAGATGGAGTCTTAGTGGGATTGACCCATGTTTACTGGTGATGTAAATGAAAGAAGTGAAATGAAATGTTAATGGGACTGACCCATGTTTGTTAGTGATGCAAATGAAATGCTCACTGGCGGGACTAACCTCACGCTCCAGTGGCTGTGAAAACGGGATGCTCACTAGTGGGACAAACCCAACGGCTAGTGGCGAATGCAAATGAAAGGCACACTAGTGGGACAAACCCAACGGCTAATGGCGATGAAAATAAAAGGCACACTAGTGGGACACACCCAACGGCTAGTGGCAATGAAAATGAAAGGCTCACCAGTGGGACAAACCCAACGGCTAGTGGAAAAAGCAATTAAAAGGCACACTAGTGGGACAAACCCAACGGCTAGCGGCGATGAAAATGAAAGGCTCACCAGTGGGACAAACCCAACGGCTGGTGGCAAATGCAATTAAGAGGCACACTAGTGGGACAAACCCAACGGCTAGCGGCGACGAAAATGAAAGGCTCACCAGTGGGACAAACCCAACGGCTAATGGCGATGAAAATAAAAGGCACACTAGTGGGACACACCCAACGGCTAGCGGCGATGAAAATGAAAGACTCACCAGTGGGACAAACCCAACGGCTGGTGGCAAATGTAATTAAGAGGCACACTAGTGGGACAAACCCAACGGCTAGCGGCGACGAAAATGAAAGGCTCACCAGTGGGACAAACCCAACGGCTGGTGGCAAATGTAATTAAGAGGCACACTAGTGGGACAAACCCAACGGCTAGCGGCGATGAAAATGAAAGGCTCACCAGTGGGATAAACCCAACGGCTGGTGGCAAATGCAATTAAGAGGCACACTAGTGGGACAAACCCAACGGCTAGCGGCGATGAAAATGAAAGGCTCACCAGTGGGACAAACCCAACGGCTGGTGGCAAATGCAATTAAGAGGCACACTAGTGGGACAAACCCAACGGCTAGCGGCGACGAAAATGAAAGGCTCACCAGTGGGACAAACCCAACGGCTGGTGGCAAATGCAATTAAGAGGCACACTAGTGGGACAAACCCAACGGCTTGCGGCGATGAAAATGAAATGCTTACTGGCGGGACAAACCCAGCTCCAGTAGTAATGAAAATGAAAACCTTGACCATCGGACAGTGGGATTAAACCCAAGCCTGTCGTGATGAAACTTGATTTGTTTTTTGATTGATGATTTTCTTTTCTTTTCGCTTTTCTTTTGACTTTTGAGAATCTTTCCAAAAAATTAATTTGCCCCAGTATGGTGAATTTTTGCAATTTGAGTCCAAAGTTGACTTTGTATCGCCATGCTGTTGCACCTTTTGATCAAATTTGCTTGCAACATTTTCGATCTGCCTTTGTTCACCGGAGGACTCTTTCCGACATCGATTCCGGTGCGAAGTGTGATTACTTTCATCTGTGCCTGCAATTTTCTGCAAATGAAAAAGAAATTGCCACCATCATTTGATCCGTTTTCCTTTGAGAATCGTGTAAACATGAGTCTTCCGATGCCATTATCAACTTTTACTACGACAGCCGATTGAGTTGGATTCCTCGCCCTAAGGCTTTTCCGATTTTCAAACTGACCAGGTATATGCTTTGCGATATTATGAAGTTTGTGTAGCTGGCTTGGCTGGATTTCAACTGTTCCCAAAGGATGACTGAATCCAAGTATGCTTTTTGAAATAAATCACAGGGATTGTCATTTATCACAATTCAACGATAAAAAATGAGGTATGCAAGAAAATTCACATGTCATGTAAAAATGAATATGCACAAGAATGCACATACAACCATGTGTGCTTAAATTCTACAAAAATGTCATGAATACAAGTAATTTAGGAAAAAATGAGTTTCCTAAGAATGTATGTGCAAAAGAATGTTTTTTTCAAAATGACACAGCTTTGGCCAACGGATGTCATATTCAAGTCTTTGGATATCTTAGTTCCGGAATTCAATGTTGCCAGAGGTATGACAAAAATGAGGAGAAATCTAAATGGACCAAACCACCGGTTGTTCCTCTTTGTGCTTTCTCATTGCAGAAACCTACCTTAGCGCCCATTCGGGTTTTCACCAAGGTTGCCCCCCACCCTTTTTGTTGGTTTTTCTTTTTTTTCTTTTTCTTTTTTCCTTCTTCTTTTTTTTTTCTCTCTTGAGGTGCCCTTGTGGGTTTTCACCTAATGAAATAATGGAAGAGCTCAACCATAGTCGACTCAGGAATGTAAGTTGAAGATTGCTGGCATCAGTAAAATGCGCTTCCCTTATAAACTTAAACGAAGGCATTATGGACATCACCTGCCAGTTGATTAGCAAAATCCCTAATAGAAATGCAGCAAGTGACGAAAGCCAGGACTTTGGGCTTTTGTAATGAGGTCAGGTGGGGTGTTTTTCAAGAAAAGTTGAGGCTTGAAAGCAGGTTTGATGAAAGGTGTGAAATAACCTGAGATTGCATCATTTTGAAATTATCTCTAATTTTGAACGAAACCGAGGAAATTTGCCCCAGCTTGCTTGAATTTTTTCCTTTGCATTTTCTTCATTGCATTTTTCTCACTTTTTGCATTTTCCTTCAAAAACTAAATTTGCCCCAGTGTGGGGTTCTTTCTTCCTTTTCATTTTTCTTTCAAAAATAAATTTGTCCCAGTGTAGGGTTTTCCTTTTCTTTCTGATCACTTTTCAAAATGAATTTGCCCCAGTGTGGGGTTTGCAATTCTCAGGGGTTGCCAAACGAAAATTATTGTTCTGATAGTTCAAAGGGGATGACTAGGGATGAAATGTTTTGATTGGAAAGGAAGATGGCCTGACTTTTGCCTCGTCTCTTGCATGATTTCCTAAAAGAAACTTTGCATAATCAAATAAAAAACATCTTACACATGTCCGAATTGATAGGTTGAGGGAATGTCTGTCCTTCCATCTCTCCTTTGAACACCCAATAAGCTTTGCCGATTTGAAGCAAATTTGCCTTTGACTTCATCTTTCATCACTTTAGCACTTTGTTTCCTTCTTCAGAAGATCGGTGGCGGATTCTTTTGTTATGAACATAGGCCATGCGTTTTGACAACGTTGGTCATGGCACATAGCATTATCAATCAGAATCAATCGTTAATGATACTGCTTTGACCAATCAACTTTTAACCTGGCTGGAAAGGGATTTTCTCAAATGAAGGGATTTATCAATGAAGGAATTTCCAAATGAAAGGATTTTTCAATGAAGGGAAATGAAGGTTTTTTCAAAGAAGGGTTTTTTCAATGTATGGTCTCAAAGAAAGGATTTCTCAATGAAGGGATTTTTCAATGAAGGCTTCATCGGATTCCAGAACAGTGATATTCAAAGGGTCAAATAATTTTATTTTGGCCATCGAAAGAATTTAGAATGAAATTGAACCAATAAACAATCAATATAAACAAAATGGTATTAACAAAATAATGAAAAGATGTGACTATGCATGCTATCGAAAGAAAACAACATAGGAGCTTGATAATGCAAAAATGCTTTAGTCAAAACTTAATTAAACATGATAAAACTATTTACTCAAAAGCAAACGGTGACGAGTTTCATGAAGTTTAACAAATAACAATCCCCGGATTCATTCCAAATTCCCTTTGCGAGAGAAGATACTTGGCAATCCAATTGTGCAAGGTTTCTTCAAGATTTTCAAATGTCTTCATTGGAAGTGGATGCCTCAAAGGTGTCCTTGTGTTCAGGAAAATGATTTGTATTTATGCTCGGTCCTTGTCCACCTTTCTTTTTTAGCACTATTTCACCTGCCTCGATCATGTCTTGGACTCTGTGCTTAAGTGCTCTACAGTCAGTAGTTGGGTGGCCGGGTGCTCCCGAATGATAGGCACAAGTGTACTGCGAATCGTAGTCGGCAGGGACGCCATGAGGGTGAGCTGGAGGGGGAATTACGCTGATTTTACCGGCGGCTTTTAATTGTTCGTACAATTGGTCCAAGGGCCTGCCAAGATTGGTAAAGGTACGATAATGGTTTTGTTTTTGGGGTTCAATGGGTCGGGGGTAATTATAGGTGGGCCTATTTGGTGGAGGAAATTGTTGATTATAGGGAGGTCGGGGTCGAACTTGTTGGAAGTTAGGTTGAGATATTTGAAAAGGGGCCATAGGAGAGTTGTTGTAGTTAGGCCGAGGTCGAGGATGAATGGTATTGGTGTGATAAACAGGATGAGGGCTTGAATAGTAAGGGTTTGAGTAGGTAGGGTATTGTCGAGGTCTGGGTCTTGGAATAGGGCTTCGATTCCAGACAAAAGCAGTTTCCCCCTCTTGCCTTTTGGATTGTTGCTTCTTCCCATTACTACCTTGGCTTTGCAAAGCATCCAACTGCGATTTGAGGGCAGACACATTAACAATCTTTCCAGCCTTTACGAAATCATCAAATTCCTCAAGTTTATTAACAATTGCGGCAAATGAGCATCCAGTCATGCGGAAAATTTCTTCAAAGTACGGCGGATCATGTGCCTTAATGAAAGTTCGTATGATTTCGTCCTCCGTCATTGGTGGCTCGACTTTTGCAGCTACTTTCCTCCACCTCTTAGCATAAGTCTTGTGATCCTCGGAGGGTTTCCTCTTTGTCCCTTCCAACGTGGTTCGTGTTGGAGCCAGCTCGCAATTATACTCGTACCGTCTTACAAAAGCGTTGGACAAGTCAAGCCAGGTCTTCGCTTCTTCGGGTTTCAGCTTGGAATACCAGTCGAGTGCATCCCCCTCGAGACTTTCTGGGAATAGCCTCAAAGGCAGATTTTCATCATCTGTTGGCCTACCCAACTTGTTGGCGAACAATCGGAGGTGCGTCTTGGGATTGCCCGTGCCATCGTATTTATTGAACTTCGGAGTTTTGAACCCCTCAGGCAACTGCACATTCGGGAAAAGGCAAAGTTCATCATAGTCCAGCACTCCTTGTTTGTTCAAACCCTGACTCCTCCTCATAAACTCATCAAAACGGTCAAGGCGTTTGAGCAGCTTTATATCAACGGGAGCGGAAGATTCCCCCATTTCTGGCTTGGTTTGAACGATATGGTAGGGTAGGAATGGCTCAGCAGCAGTGTGATAGAAAGTATGTAGCTCTGGTGGTATGTTTGAAGTAAGTTGGGGTTGTGGACCTTGCATGTAAGCGGGGAAAAATGAAGGATCAGGAGGGTAAGTGTATGGCAATTGTATGGTGGGGTATGTGAAAGTTCCTTCGGTTGGAATAGGGAAAGATGGAGCAACAGTGGCTTGAGTTGGAGGGATGACAAATGGTTCAGATTCCGATTGTTTGATGGGCGCCAGTTCGGGCTGCACTCCGCTACTAACGAGCTCGTCGATTAACTTCTTTTGCGCTGCCATTTCAGATGCTATTTCACCAAACTTAGTAAGCATCTCAGTCAACTGAACCCCCAAACTCGCAGTCTTGGGTTGAGCGGTAGTAGTAGACCTATCTGCTTGTTCCGGTTGTGAACTCATGTTTACACGACTCCTCTGAGCTTGACTACGGGATCGTGTTATGATGGGGCTTCGACGAGAAGCTATGTTTAAATATTACCTGAGAATTTTTGAAAAAATTGCCTTTAGATTTAACTCTTGCTTAGTTATTCCAATAAAAATAAAGAAAAGAAAGAGAAAAAGGCAAGAGTTAGTAGATATCCAGGAAATTCGGATGCATGTCCTATGGGGGAACCCTTTTTGTGCCAAGGGTAGGCCTAGCATGAAAATGCAATCCGCTAGAGTAGGCACTATACAATACCTGATGGATCCGATCAACTCATGGAGTGAAAAATAATTTGAAAATTTTGGCCCCTTGGAATGAGAAGAGACGATGGTCAAAATGAGGACCTCATCCGAAGGGATTGACCGCTTTGGATCAAGACATGAACTTGCAAAAACGCACGGGTTTGACCTTGACGAACTTCCTATCGAAAAGATTGGAATTCGTTTTGACAAATTTTCTCAGTGAGTCAAAACTCCAACTGATCAAATGACTGGATGCAATGTGTGTTTGACTCAAAATCGACTAGGTTTTCCATTTCGAAATTCGACATTGAAATCCGAATTGGTCAAGTGAAAATGATAATTTATTGAAAATCGACCAGATTACCCTAAAAAGGGAAACAGGTCAAATGAATTGAATGAAATTTAATTTATCCAAAATTAATCAGATCACCCTAAAAAAGGGTAAATTGATCAAATAGATTGAACGAAACTTGATTTATTCAAAATCGGCTCGATTGCCCTAAAAATGGGTAAATTGGCCAAATGAATGATTTATTCAAAAATCGGCCGAATGACCCTAAAAGGGTAAATCGGTCAAATGAATTGACGATTTATTCAAAATCGATCGGATGACCCTAAAAAGGGTAAATTGGTCAAATGAATTGACGATTTATTCAAAATCGATCGGATGACCCTAAAAAAGGTAAATTGGTCAAATGAATTGACGATTTATTCAAAATCGATCGGATGACCCTAAAAAGGGTAAATTGGTCAAATGAATTGACGATTTATTCAAAAATCGACCAGGTGACCCTAAAAGGGTAAATTGGTCAAACTGATGATTTATTGAATGAATTGGCAAAATGGATTGGTTGAATTGTCCGGCTATTAGTGATTTCAGGAAATTAGTCTATGAGCCTTCTAAAATCAAGATTTGGCCTCCATATTTATCATCTCAACCATGAGGAATCGCTTGTGAATTTTCTTCAAATTAATGTCCTTTACGCAAGGGATTTTTACCAATTTTTGATAAAACGGCCAAAAAGTGATTATTAGATGCTCATATTCCAAGGATCACTCTATGAAAATGATCGGATCTTTACCTTACCTTGTGCACTACCCCTTCGGATGGTACGAGAAAGGTAAACGTGCAAGTCTCATTTGGATTATATATCCGAGACATGGGGGGGTTCATTCCTAACACGGGATCCCCTAAATGGCATTCCCTTTCTAGGGTTTATGCATGATGCCATTTTATTAAAGCGATATAAACATGTGACAAACATGGCCTAAAGGATATAAATAATGCAACAGGGGGAAAAGGTCTAAAAATGAAATGTACTTATTGAAAAGTAAGTGCAAAGACTGAAATTTAAACATGTGAGCTATCTAGTGAGTAAGTCACTAAAAGAGTGCCAATAAGGCCTCTTATTGCTAAGGCACATGAATGCAAACCAAGGAAACAATGAAATGGTTAGTGCAGTTGATAGTACACATAACACATTGGGAGCAATTAAGAAAAGAAATACGATAAAAGCCAATAAAAGGGGTGGAACCCCTTCCCTCGTGCCTAATTGTGCTTAAAAAAAGGTGAGGCTGACTCTACCCTAGGCAAATGCTAACATGGATGCATGAGGTTTGGTTCATTAATGCCTAGACTCGATAAAGCTTCGGCTCCCAAGCCTTCAGACCTAAAGGCGAAGGGTCATCACTCCCAGGGCCTTTGGTCGGTGGCTCGAGTGATCCCTTAGGTAGCGCTATGGGCGCAGAGCACACCAGCCGCCTACCCAAGGCAATCGATCCTAATCCTACAAGGCGGTGTGGGAAACGCCCACGAAAAACAAAATAAAATGGGATAAAAGCAAGTAAACGTGCACGTATGAAGTGTTCCCTATTTTGAGGGAAAGGGGTGAGAACCACGCGAGGCTCTAAAGGTGACACACACCCCCCCAAATGCAATGCAAGCGCGAGATACATACATCCAATCAACCAAACATACACACGTGAGTGAGAAAATAGTTTGATACGCGCGCGAGGCGAAAAAGTCCTAAAATAGAAAATGCAACCCTAATATGCAAATGCAATGCATAAAAAGGGTAGAAAAAGGAAACGAATGGTTAAGTCAAAATGCTTGGACCCACTTAGGAAGTCTCCAGTGGAGTCGCCAACTGTCGCGCCCCACTTTTCGAATGAGTGAATGTGTGATGTGTGGTGTGTAATGTGTGAACGTGTGCAAAGTGAAAAGTAAAAGGCCATGGGACTTAGAATGCGACGATTTGGCCAAGTGAAGTTCAAAAGGGTTTTTTGTATTAAAAATGGAGTCGCCACTTGGTATAGAGTTAGGGTGTACCAAGTCACCCAAAAATGATTTTTGTTTTTGAATAAAATAAAAAAAAGTAAATAAACCCTTTTTGAGAACTTTTGGGTCTACGTAACCAAAAGAGGGATCGGGGGTCACATTTGACGAAGGGGAAGGCAAGGATAAAAATCCAAGGCACCCCTTCGACCTAGCCAAGGCTAGTTGCGCGACTTAAACCAATTTTTCCTAATTTTTCTACCCAAGGTATGTATCGCGTATTGGATATGTCTATATGAATGCAAGAACCTAGACCTAGGGGTATTGGGGGAAATTTCTCTTCAAAGGTTGAGTGGTGCCAATCACATTAATTGTGAAGCCCAATAATGATCCTTTTGGAGAGGTCACACCTAAACCTAAATGACGTGAAAAATGAGTGGAATGCATGCCATGTGAAAGTGTGAGTTTGTGTGAAGTGAGAAAAATGATAAAAGTAATAAGATATAAGTGAAGGTGTGCGAATGTAGATGAAAGTACTCGTGTGCGAGTGAAGATAAAAAAGTGTTCGTGTGCAAGTGAAGATAAAAAAGTGTTCGTGTGCAAGTGAAGGTGATAAAAAGGTGCATGTGTGCAAATGAGACAAAAGTGAAAGTGGAACGATAGAGTGGATTGAGAGTGCATGAGCCTAGGGAATTCATGCATATTGGGTACGGGGAGACCTAAATCGTGACTTGATTTTTCCTTTGATAGAGGGAATATAAGCGTGCTAAGGCTTAGAAAAAGCCACACTCGTCTATATCCCATATTTAAGGGGACTCTCACGCAAATGTACCCTATAACTAGTATGAGATGCAAAAATCCTAAAATGAGGGGAAAAGGGGCTCGAGGAGCATGCCAGATGATAAAACTAAGGAAAAATGCATGATATGTAGTGAACAAACAAATGATGTGCTAACGAGGGGAAATCCCTAAGGGTCTAGCGTTGGACTAGCCCATTCTATGAATTCCGACTAGCGTTGGACTAGCGGAAACGTACATTCATCCATTCCATTCATTCATGGCTATGAAAGCAAGTAGACATGCCAAAACACTCATAAACACATAGCACATAACATTTAGCATGCTCGACTAGATGCAAGAGCCTAATAAAGCAATTAAACATGTAGCAACAAAGACAAGCAACCAGGGGGAAGGGGAAGTGGACCAGATGCTCTCCGAGCCCTATCTATTACAAGCCAAGAGGTGTACACATACCCCATAAAACTTAAATAAAAGCAACCAAGGGGAAGGGGAAATGGACCAAATGCTCTCCGAGCCCTATCTATTACAAGCCAAGAGGTGTACACATACCCCATAAAACTTAAATAAAAGTAAAAGCAAGCAAATGCACGCAAGGAGGTAAGGAAAGCGGAGTAGGCATGCATTTCTCACGTAGCACGTTGGTTCACATAGGAGAGACAAAAAAGATAAAAGAAGTGGTACCTCCCTTGAGTTGGAGCTCTTACGTAGTGGAATTACTAATTTACCCTCCAAAATAATAAAAAGGTCAAGGTACCAATTTATTTAAGAAAAATTAAAAGAAATGTGCAAGGCAAAGCTCACTTGACCATAAAGTCCCCAAAGTCATGACTTAAGTGAAAATTGAAACAAAGTATAGTAATTAATCAAAACAAATAAGCAATGAAGTTGCAAAAGTTAAAGCTACCAAGGACCAAATTGAGAAATTATTCAAATGGTTGGGCCATAGTGAAACAAAAGGGAACTTGGGGGGTCAAAGTGTAATTTTCAGAAGGTTTTTCATGCAGTTCATGCAACCCAACGTAAAGAAAATATTCTGCAACAAAGCAAACCAACTTGCTGCACCTTTGTACTAAATTCAGACTTGCTCACGTATTTGAACCCAAAGCACTCTTGACCCACTTTCAAATTTGAAACTAAACAACACCCAAAACAAGAACTTGACATCCGAATCAAAGGAAGAAATCATGCAAACATAAAAAATTCCAGCACGAAGGCACGAAGAAACTTTTTGCATTTTTCTGTTTTCCTTCACTCCACGGCATGCGGCATTTGACAAACCAATTGAACATGTTCCAGAAAAATATCAACTTTTGATTCAAGACACAATACACAATCCATGTTTATGGCCTACGTTTATTGCTGCAACAAACCAGAAATCCTTCCCACAACCTTCAACTAAGTTCTGAATTTGTGATAGTCAAGTTGTGCATGAACTAGGCACTAGACACAAAAACAGCAAAGGAGCAAAACAGAATTTTCTGTATTGATGGCAGTCATCACAGTCACAAGGTTACAGGTGTATATGGCATAACAACAACCCATTGGTGGACTATTAAGGGAAGCAAAAAAAAACATGAAATTAACGCAGCTTTCATGCAAACGAAAGTGAGAAAAGTTCCTGCAATTTTTCCAGCCATGCTTCTTGCAATTCTTGTATTCATTCTAATGCCATTTTCCATCCAAACCAAGCTAATATTTTTACCCAAACTGCAAAACCTCGATTCCAAAACAACAAAAACACAACAGTCAATGTCCGAAACAGACCAAGAAAGGAAAAGAGAAACGTATGAATGGGAGTAGGCGATTTTTCTGGAAAATTTTCTACTGTTGCCTCCTTGAACAGCAATGCATCAGTTTTTTCAAGACACGCACAAGCCATCTAAAAATGATGAAATGTGCGCTGCATATTGAAGAAAAAGAAAGCAACAAACAATGGACAATCACAGCAACAACCAATGAAACATACATTTGTCTCTACCTCACTATCAATGCAACCATAAAAAAAACAGCAAAAGCAGCGTGAGGACTTGCAACAAGCAGGTATTCATTTTCCAGCGAGGATCAAACCATGATTCAAGTGTTTAAGGACTCAAACAAATTTTACTAATTTGACAGCCCAAATCGAAATGCAAGGATTTCAACTCATTGTCATTAACATCACCCAAATGTAAAGGTTTGTTTCCCGGACATTCTAAGAAGAAAACTGAACACAAAAATGCAGCAAAGGGCCTGAGCTTGAATCAGCTAATGTTTCGGCATTTACTTGGCAATGTCTTCGGCTATAACGAACCAGAAAGCTTGCAAAAAGCAACAAAAGAAAGCTTAAAACAAAGCTAAGCATTCTATACAATTAACACAAAGCTGATTATGCAAACCAAGAGAACTATATCCAGGAGGGTCCAACAGCTTTCTAAAAACTATATCAAACATTCGAACCTGTTCTCCTATAGCTTTGGACCAAAACACATAATTGTCAAACACTCCATGGTTCTAAACCTCCCATTCCAGATTCATAAGAAATGAAAGCATGGCCATGAACTTCCCCCCCCGATGACTGAGCTTCACTATCAATTAAGTATATCAACAACAACACCAAAATCTGGACGGACCCAAGACCACGAAACCCAAAACCTGAACACAATCCATCATTTTAAACATGTGCAATTGCGGTAGAAGCTTTAAGCCAAATAGCACAGCAAAGAGGGCAAGAAGATGCGGCAATCAATATGGTGAAGAACTGTTACATACTTGACCCTGTATACTAGGAAAAACAGCTCGAGAACTACCTCAGCTACCCCAGGATTTGTTACCAAATCCGCTGTTGGCAATGACGGTTGTTGGGCAGTGGCAATGGCGAGGAGTTGAGGTGGTGGAGTCGGCTGCAGTAGAACGCTGGCTCGGTGAAGACCTGCCTGTGATGATGGAGTCAGCGACAATGGAACGAAAGCAGCAACAACAACAGCAACGCCACCAACTTCTTCCTGCCCGGCGCTTCTCTCTTTTCCAAAACTCCAGCCGCCGTTCAGTGCTCTGGTCTCTCTCTATTGCTCTCGATTCTTTCCCAGCCGTCACTCACCTCAGCCTCTCAATCTTAACCCTATCTCTTCCAACCTCACTTCCCTTTCAACCAGAAAACTCTCGCTCACTCCCAGCTCTTTTCTATCGAGCCCGTAGGTTTCTTTCCCTCCATCCTTTCCTCACTCTCGGTCCTCTCTTTGCTTTCTCCCTGAAGTTTCTTTCAATCTTTTTCTCCCTGATGTAGCCGCAACTCCCTAATCTCTCTTTTGCTCCCCCCTGGTTGTCTTTTTGTTCTAGCCGTTACCCACCTCAAAACTCTCCTCCCTCTGCTGTTTTCTTCTCACAGCCGTTCCAACTCTCCTCCCCCCAAGCTCTTCCCAGTTCTTCTCTCAAGCTCCCTGCCATCAACTATGCTTAGCTCCTTCTCCCCAAAGCCCGCAGCCTTTCTTTCTTTTTCCTTTGCTGTTTTTTCTCCCCCTAACCGAGCTCTCTCCCCTTGCGGCTACTTCTTGTTTTTCTATTTATATGGGGGCCAAAAAAACCCTAAGCTCTCGCCAATCTCTACTATATTTGCAGCCAAAGGGCTCCTGAGCCCTTACTTGCAAGCTGCGGACGAACGCAGCTTGCATGAAATTATTCCCCCTTTTTTTTTCTTTTTTTTTTAACACAACTTAATAACTACAGAAATGATAAAATAAAATATAAATAATAATAATAACAAAATTACAAAAACCAGGTAATAATAATAATAACAAAACAAAAAATAATTTTAAACAAAAAACTAACAACAATGGCCATTTTTAATTTTTTCAATTTTTCATTTTTCATCATCTTCTTTTTCTCAAAATAACTTAATAAAAGTAACTAAAGTGCCCAAAGATTGAATTTAAAGAAATAAACATATTTTTGTGAACAAATTTTCCTTTTTTCTTTTTCCACTTTTTTTCATTTTTCCTTTTTTAAATAATTTTAGCAAAATGATAATAAAATTAAGTAAAAACCAACAATTTAAATAACATCAGATAAAAATAAATAAACAAACCAGAAATAATAAACAGCAAAGTTGCAATCTTTACTTCCATCATTATTCTCTTTTTTTTTCTTTTTCCATTTTCATTTTTTCATTTTTTCATTTTTTCCAAGAAAACATTGAATTTAAATCAAAACAATTAAAACATATTTTTTGAATGCTTTTCCTTTTCTTTTCGAGAAATTCTATGCTAAAAACTTAAAAATAATAACAATAACACGAAAAATTAAAAAAAACTAAAAACTAAAAAGTGAATAAAATTAACCAACTGAAAACACTAAAATTTTGGTGTCTACACTATACATCAAATGATTCCAAATCTGAAACTGTACAAGATATAGGCCATCCATTCACGTGAATAAGCACAACAAGTCCTGCCTTTGCCTTGAGCCCTGTGGAGGGGAATAAAATATTTTTGGGGTGAGTTAGAAGCTCAGCGAGTAACCAGAAAATCAGTAATCAAATAGTTTTCACAAAAATTCATTTCATTGATGTCATGGTTCAGAAATCATATGTACGTATTTTTGCTCTCGTGAGCCAGTGAAATCATTGTAATGTTTTAGAAGTTCAATAAGTAACCGGGGGTAAAAATGTAATTTTGTTACAGGTCAACATTTGCACAGTGAGAGTAAAACAAAAGCAGAAAATGACACCACATGGTAATTCCACAAAGCTCAATGAGCTAAAATCTCAATGAGGTTCCGAACATGAAATTTCATAACAAAGCCAACACATTAACCATCAATAATCAATAATTCAAGAAACATTTACAATGGAAAGCGATAGTAACATATTCATTAAAAGGATACCGCTCACATGGAGCTATTCATTTGTTCGTTCCCCTGACATTTCCCCTTATTCCTCCAATTATTTGAAAATTTCATTTTTATAAATAAACCCTCGTTCATCTTTTTATTCGTTCATCCCCTTTTCCGGACGTTGACCGGACTCCACCCATCTGACGTTGGCCGGACTCCACCCATCCGGACGTAGCCGGACTACAAGGTAATACTCGAGTATACCAAATTCACCCAGGGTCACCATATCGCCCGACCGAGTCCGCTTCTGGCTCGAGTCGATCGGTAACGAAGGGCAGTGGCCAGTTCAGCCAAAAGGCTTACATCATGCGCAACTAGCATTTAATCATTAATCATTGAAAATTCATATTTATTTAGGTCGAGTGCGATAAAGTACACACTCGCCTAGAAAACTCGTTTTAACAATCATCGAAAGTACTTAACACATTTTCAATTAATAATGACAAGCCAATAAGTCAAGAATTACAGCAACCAAGGGACACTCATATGCAAGTACGCGTGATATGCAAGAAAACAGTTCAAAAGTAACTTTTGGAAACAGTTTAAAAGTAAATAATGCAGGAAACGGTTCATAAAGAACTTCAGAAATAGTTTGAGGTCACTCACCTCAATGGCTCAGAAATCATCCATCATGTATCATTGCCTTGCTCAAACCCAAGTCTTAGATCACAAACTCAATGCAAACTAGTCCTTTAAAAGTTCGGACAGCACTTCCCCTGAATTTGCTTACTTTTCCAGCCGTCAAGGCTTCATTATTTCCTCAGCCAGTTCCAAAGTCACACAAATAAGTTCATCCAATAGCCATTCAGCAAGCTCCAAGTAGTACTAGTACAAGTCAAGCTAGGAAAAGTCCGGAAATGAAGGTTAAGCTCAAAACCAGAAAAACAGTTTTGACGTCATTTTGCGGTAATGGTACCAAAGGCTCTACGATTGTCGGATGAAAGTGCAAGACCCACCGTTTCGAAGCTATGTAACAGGGCTACAACAATGTAGAAGGTCACTCAGTCCAAATCCTAGCACAACTAGGTCAAATGTGCCAAATACTCAACTGGAAACACCAAAAAACAGGTTTACAAATCACATAATGCTGTAATTACTATAACTCAGCCTATACAGGTCCAAATGCCAAAATTCCAAAGGCATATGGTAGCTAAGACATCCAGCTACATTTCATCAGAAGACACCAACACCTAAATCCAAAGAAATTCCAGTCAAAACAACCAGTTACAGTCGCAAATCCCAATTTCGGGTAAACCAGAACAGAAATAGTAATTTCGACTTTTCTCATTCCACACTACTCCGATTGACCTGAAATTTTGTAGGCACCTTTAAAATGTCATTCCTTACAACTTTCATGTTTTAAGCCAAGGCCAATTCGGCCTCTAACTAGGAGCTATAAAACCGGACAGAATGTAGCTTCACAAAACCTAATTTTCTGAAATTTCTTCCAAAACAGAAATTGATTGCACTTAATCACTTTTTCCACCTCCTAGAGTCATTAAACATCATTTCCAATCATCATACATGACCACCCAATCATATCCCTATGAAAACAGAAAAATCTCCAAAAATAATAAAACTTCACCAATTCAACCAAACTCAAGAAATAATCCATGAAATTGCATCTTATAACACCACTAATCATGAATTGAACATCATTAGAGGAAGGAGAGGTGTTCATCCACCACTTACCTTAGCAAAACAAGAGGGAGAGCTACTTGTCACCTTAAGCTTCCAAACAACTTCACCAAACAACTCACTATCACTAAAAGAAGAGGTTTTATGGAGTAGAAACTAGATCAAGCAAGTGTTTTGGAGGATTTGAGCTAGATAATTGCCAAACTTTGAAGAGGTTTTTCTTCCTTCTTTGCTAGAGAGAGAATCAGCCAAGAGGTTGAAGACAAGAATGAATTTTGTGTGATTTTTGAGATATTTAAGCAATTGGTCAAAAAGTCAAGAAAATGAATAGTAAGTCATAAGCTATTTCCAATACAATGGTGACACTTGTCACCTCCATAAATGCAATCTTATCTTTTCTTTTTCCTCTCACATCAATCAATTCACATCCTCTACTTATCCCTTAACACCCGATAAATTTTACACAGTATCCGGAATTTAACCTAATTGGCCGAATTTTTCCGAACTTTTCGCACTTGTGGGTCCCACGTCCGTTATATATTCTTAATTTTCTAAAAACTCTCCAATACTAGGAAATTCATTTTAAAACTATTTTTGCTCATAAACTTTATCTGGGGAATTTCTCTAATCAAGAAAATGTAGAAAAGGCGGGCGATTAAAAAAAAATATAAACCCTAGAAAATTAGAAAATTTCCGGGTTCTCAAACTCTTTTTTTTTCGGGGCGTCACACTACGGTTTGGTACTTTTAACATTGACGGAGAGTCAATGAGGTTGGATCAAGATTGCAAGCGTGGAAATGGGCTCTTGAGAGCCGACCGTATCCTTTTACCGTTTTGCTTCATTGCTTATTTGTGCACTTTAAATGAGAGTTCATTCTTATATGACTTTGATTGCTTATTGGGTGGTATACCACTGGGCTTTAGCTCATTCCGTGTTATTTGTTTTCCTTACAGGGTGATAATTACTTTTGAGAATGGATTGGATAGTCAATTGCCGAATTGAGCATGTAAATGTCTTTTGTATTGCTCTTGAAGTGAAACCCTAATGTATAATGGGTTCATTTCCTTTTGATAGGCAAATCGAATGTATACTTCCTTAGTGAATGGTTTTGGCTTGCCGTTGTGGCTTGTAAATGGCTAATGTTATGTTGTATATGTATTTCGATGCTTGGTTGGGTTTCGGACGGGTCGGTTACTATTCATGGCCGACTCTGGAGTTCGTTTCTTTTATTTTGGGATATTTTGCCCTTTTGCCTTGTTGCGCGCGTTATAAGTTTCAAACGTGATAGATCGCTTTATACTGCACCGTTAGTCCTGGCGAGAGTTGGGCAGGCAGTCCGCTAACCTCTTTGGTTCGCCTTAGGGGAAGGTGGGGCTGCCACATTTGATCCTTTTATTCTTGTTTAAGATGTTAAATAGTCCATGTTTTGGATTTGATTACAAGTGATGCAAGTTGTTGTGGTGATTTTTGGATGAAATATGTAAGTTAGAGTTTGATTAATTTCTGCCTAAACTTGATGTATGATGAATATATGTTGTATCCAAGGTTATATAGGGGGTTTTGGTAGCAAGTGGAGTAAGAAATTAAGAAATTTATCATTGAAACCAAAATATTTCAGATTTCTGGAAAATTGTCACTAGGTTCTGCCCGTTTTTATTGCCCTATGTTAGAGTCCGAATTGGCCTTGGTTTAAAACATGAAAGTTGTAGGGAATAACATTTTAGAGGTGCCTGGAAAATTTCAGCTCAATCGGAGCAACGTAGCCCGTAAAAAGACCAAAATACCCTCACTATTTTAGGAAATTTCCAGTGTTCCGTTTTCGTCCGTTCATCCAGTTTATCACACTTTTCCACTAGGATCTGTACTGATTTAGCTTTTTACCAAAACATGAAAGTTGTAGTATTCTGACTTAGCTTTCAAACGACTCTAAGAACACCTAAATCGGACTTTTGTAACCTGAGATATGACCATTACTGTACAATGCGGTTAGACAGCCGATGAGTTAGATTTTAGTTCTGTAAATTGAGGATTTGACTAAGTTACATTGGAAACTGGACTACGTGACCTTCATGAACATTGTAGCCCTGTGTCTTAGCTTCGAAACGGCATAAGTTGTGCCTCAATCCGATAAGCGTAGCCTTGGATATGTTATTTCCGCATCCACACGTCAAATCTGTCTTTTGCTAGATTGTATTTCCGCACTTGTTATTACTTTGATTCTTGTTCTTATGATGTTATGAGCCGATGGAATGGCTATTGACTTGAATTTATGATATGTATGACTTTGGGATTGGCTGAGGAAAAATAATGAAGCCAAAATGGCTGGAAAATTAGGTAAACACAAAGGGCGTGCTGCCCAAATTTTCGCTCGTGGGCTAGGTTTCTATTTGGCCAATACCATGACCGGCTTTCCATTTTAAAACATGATTTTTCATCCTTGAGTTCAAACAACCCTCTTCTTACTTGAAAGTCATCTTTACACGTTTTACTCTTATTTAGTCGGGTTTCTTTGTTTCCCTTAAATGTTTTGCTCGATAAACTGTAATATGTTCTCTTGTTCAACCTTAGGTTTCATTGGTGACTAAGGGTAATATCCGGAAGGATATTTTGCACGTTATTTTGCATAACTAGGTGAGTGTTCCTTGTTTGTTATATTCTCCCTGACTTCATGACTTGTTGTTGTTGTTTGATAATGTGTTAAGTGCTTTCAAGGATTTCTAAAACGAGTTTTCTAGGCGAGCGTGTACTTTATCGCGCTCGACCTTAATGAAACGTGAAATTTTCAATGATTTAATGATGGAAATATTAGTTGCGCATGATGTAAGCCTTTTGGCTGAATTGGGCCCTGCCCTTCGTTACCGATCAACTCGAGCCAGAAGCGGAATCGGTCGGGCGATATGGTGACCCTGGGTGAATTTGGTATACTCGAGTATTACCTTGTAGTCCGGCTACGTCCGGATGGGTGGAGTCCGGTCAACGTCCGGATGGGTGGAGTCTGGTCAATGTTCGGAAAGGGATGAATGAACGAACAAAGGCACGAGGGTTTTATTTCTCAAAAAGAAAATTTTCAAATAATTGGAGGAATAAGGGGAAATGTCAGGGGAACGAACGAAAGAACGAATAGCTCCATGTGAGCCTGTATCCTTTTAATGAATGTAACTATTTCTTTCCATTGTAAATGTTTCTTGAATTATTAATACTCCATGTTTAATGTATTGAATTGATTGTTGATTATCTGTTCGGAACCTCACTGAGCTTTTAGCTCACCCTTTTAGTTTTGTTTTCCTTAACAGGGGACGGCGAGCAGGATGAGAGCATAGACTAGCCTAGTCTAGGTATTTTGTTTCTTTTGTAATGGTTCTCGCCCCAGTGCTTGGCACGGGCTGGTTGTATGGTGAAGTGAGAACCTTTGTACATTTGATGGCTGTACTTCCTTTTCAGATAGCAATGTATATAAGTTCCGCTTTAAGTTTGGATTGCTGCCCTATTTATTCTTGTGATTTATTCTGGATTTGATTAAGGAACGACTGAGTCCCGGTGAGAGCCGGGCAGGCGACTCGCCAAACCCTTTGGTTCGCCTTAGGGGGAGGTGGGGCCGTCACAGGTGGTATCAGAGCTTAGGCTTCAGATTCCTGTAGTGTATCCTAGGCTTGAAGTTTAGGATGCCGGACTGTGGGATTTGATTTGATTCGATTTGACTTGAGAGTTAAGCGATTGAGGGATAAAACCTATAGCTTCTTCACATGGTCTCGGCGCGGAGTGACCCTGGACTAAGTGGTGAATAAGTATGAGGGACTAAGTGAAGCTATGAATTGCGAATGTTATAGGCCTTAAATCTTTCTCATGGTATCTGAGGATCATAGATAGGTATGTTAGGTAGGAATTCCAATTGTAGATAGTTTACTCTTGGGACTGCAGCTCGAGATGTGGATTATCTTATTTCGGATTCTTGTGCCTGAGTACTCCAGAGTTGAGGTGCTGCTAAGTACTTGAGACTTGCATTTTGGGAACATGAACAGGCTTTGTCTGACTAGAATGAGCACAAGACGTTAGTAAGTGACGTGAGGGACATCTAGTTTGGATAGTAAGTGATGTGAGGGACTGGACGGGCTGATACTGGGACGACTTCACCTTTTCCTTTTGATTTACCTGTATATTGTTACTACATGACGTCAGTATACATGTGTGTACATGGTTATCTGTCCAACTTGATATATATTTGTGTATTTGCTTATCCGTCTTTTTGATATGGCATGTTATGTGCGTATATGTTTATTGGTGTATTTGGAATGCTAGAATTTGTTACTGTAGTCAATTTACTGTGTTTATTTACTAAATTACCTTTTTGGGGAAAAGAAAAGAAAAGAGAGAGGGGAAACATATATATGGACGGGAGACGAAGTCATGGACGTGGAACTAGTCGTGGCCGTAGAGCTAGGCAAGCTCAAGAACCGAGAGAAGAAAGAGAAACAGTGGCCGAGCAAGAACAGGGACCGAGGGTTGAGGCTGGAGATCAAATGGCAACGGCGATGCAACAAATGACAAATATCCTGGCACGACTGGTAGATCAACAGGGTCAAATGCCAGTGAATCAACCCCGAAATCCTGAGATCGGAGAGGATAAGGCTCTTGAGAGATTCCAAAAGTTTCTACCTCCGAAATTTCAAGGAGGGCCTGATCCGGATATAGCTGAGCAGTGGTTGGAGGCAATGATTAATATCTTCGCGGCTTTGAATTACACGGAGCAAAGACAAGTAAATTTTGCTGTCTTTCAATTCGAAGGACCAGCCCGCACGTGGTGGAATGTAATTAAAGCCAAGTGGGAAAGAGAACAGATGCTATGGACATAGGCGAACTTTGTAAGGGAATTTAACGAAAAGTATCTCCCACCTTTAGTCCAAGAAAGGATAGAGGACGAATTTATTGGGTTGCGTCAGGGAACCCTAAGTGTGGCCGAATATGAGACCAAATTTACTAGACTGTCTAACTTCGCTTCCGAATTGGTGGTTACGGAGCGACGGAGAATAAGACGATTTATACAAGGACTAAATTTCGAAATCCAGTAGGCATTAGCGGCAGTTCAAGTTAATACGTTTACAGAGGCTCTTGAGAAGGCCCAAAGAATTGAGGATGTGAAAGCCCAAGTAAAAGCCTGTCAAACGCGAAAAAGAGATACATCCAACAGCACACCTGAGGAATCCAGAGAAAAGACAATGCTCTCCAAAGTACAAAAAGTGAACCATTCACCTCGCCCACCTTGGACATTAAGAGTATTAGATGAAAGGTCTATGAAAGGAAGTCAGATCGGATCAAAGGACATTTCTCGAGAAGATCCAACAGTAGCTCCTCGATTGGCCTGTGGATACTGTGGAAAGGCAAATCACACTGAGAATGATTACTGGCGGAAAAGGGGAAAATATTTGATTTGTGGGAGTAGCAATCATCAACTTAGTAATTGCCCGAAGAAACAGCCATGAGAGGGTAGTACTCAACAAGTGGAAGGAACCAAACTGAAACAACCTCATGAAAGAGGAAATCGAACAAAAGTATCGACACAAGTTTATGCCGTAGATCAGCACCGAGTTTTGGGGTCCTCCGAGGTGACAGAAGGTATGAATTTCGAGGTCGAAATTCTTTTAAGAGGGAGAGAGTGTGAGGACTCGCAAATTTCTTGTATTTTTTTTCTCAAAAATACCTTTTTATTTGGAAATTATTATTTATTAAATCCCTACCACCCAATCTTTTCACAAGAAGTGCAAATTAACCTAGAAAGTAGAGTTTCACGCTTCGGTTTCAAGTTTGGAGCAAATTTAGGGTTTTCGCGATTTTTCGCCAGATGAAATTTCGGTATGGAGCAAGGATCAAATTTGGTGATTAAAAGTGACTTTTAAGTGAGAAATAATATGTGATTAGGAGCAATGAGATAGGAAGTAAAAACCCTAGTACGTGTGTTTTTAATAAAAACGGCGCGAACCGGCGGGTCCCGCGCACTACCATTTGAACGCACCACTTGACCACCACTTTCTTACCACATGAGCTCATTGATATTTGAGCAAAATATCCCTTCATTTCCAGCTGCCTTTGACCGAAATTTGTGGCCAAAAATGTAAGGGAGAGAGAGAAAAATTTGCATGGCTTTGGTGGCGCCAAGTGTCACCACCTCATGGCTCCTTAATTAATTTTTTTTCTTGCCTTTTTATCCTTTGTGACGACCCCACCTCCCCCTAAGGCGTACCAAAGGGTTCGGCGGACCGCCTGCCCAGCTCTCGCCAGGACTCACTCACTATCTCAATAGAGTCATGTACACACATCCATGAACCATAAATAACAATCCCTATTCAAGCTTATAATTTACATTGATAGAAATCGAGGTACAAAGTCTCAATATACTCAAACTGGTTCAAGGCGTATACAATCCAAATACACAACATTCTATTCGAGGAATAGCACGAGTACAAGTCAAAAATTAAACAACTAGTCTATGCTAGACTTTACATATCTCGCACCTCGCTCGTACCCCTGAAAGGAAAACAAATGGAGTGGAATGAGCTAAAAGCCCAGTGAGGTTCCAAATAGCAAACTGACCATTATTTATAAGTACGAGTTTTCGATATAGCAAAGTAACGAGCATAAAGTGTTCATAAATGTGAACAGTAACACGTCAAGTGGCAATCTTAATATGAGCGAATGTAGAAAATTTTTCAAAAGAAACAATAATCCAATAAATAATAATCACTCCAAAGTATAAGGATACGGATGACTCTCAGGAGCCAAATTCCCATTGCATTACCAGAAGCTTGATCCCGTAGTAGTTGACACTCCGTCAACTTTCAAGTAAGTAACGAATCCAGTAGAACACCACTTAAACGACTCTCCGTCCACCGTTCAACCCCCAGCTGGGCCCAAAATCCTCAAGAACACGGGTGGTAATACTCGAGTATACCGGTTAGTCGAGGAGATATCACTCCACTCGACAATAAAAGAGACCCAGGGTTCGTTACCCAATCGACCAAGCCCTTGCCGGCTCGACTAGAGTAACTCGCCACAGGGTTTCTGGAATTCCAGGAAGTGCGCGCATCATAAACAAGTATATCAAGTCAATTGCAACAATAAACAAGTATATCACGTAAGGGCAAGTGCGATAAAGTACACTCTTGCCCTTACAATTCACGTATATAACATGTAATCAGATTGGTCACGTATCAAGTTCAAGTATCAAGTTCAATTCGATATTTGAAAGCACTCACCCAAAAGATATAGTGCCTTTACTGGTCACTTTCAGGTTATACTCCGAGTTCGGAGTCCAAATCTGCGATAAAACTCAATTTGAGAACTTTGAAACATGACTAGAGTTCGAAACTTAGACGTTTCGTTCAATAAGAATCAAGAAATTGAAATTCACTTGGAGAATACTCGTGAGATACTCGCTCACTTTTTAAATGATAAAACTTTGTAACATTTATACTTGAAATAGTCATGCGAGTCGAAAGTACAAGGGAAAACGTACTTTGAGCAATCATTATTTCATTTCTCAAGGTTACAAGTTCGGCCAAGTCCTTACTTATACCTCGAACAAGAAGACTCAAGTACCCTAGATGGTTCAAGTACTATTCATATCAACTTGACCCAAGTCGCAAGTGTATTTATATAGTCCTCGAGCGTAAATTTGGGCAGCATGCCCTTTGTGTTTACCTAATTTTCCAGCCATTTAGGCTTCATTATTTTTCCTCAACCAAAACCCAACATCACATGTATCAGCAATTCATGTCAAGAGCCGTTCCATAGGCTTACAACATCATAAGAACAAGAATTACAATAATAGCAAGTGCAGAAATACAATCTATCACAAGACAGATTTGATGTATGAATGCGGAAATAACATATCCGAGGCTACGCTTATCGGATTGAGACATAACCTATGCCGCTTCGAAGCTAAGACTCAGGGCTACAATGTTCATGAAGATCACTTAGTCCAGTTTCTAATGCAACTTAGTCAAATCCTCAAATTACAGAACCAAAATCCAATTCGTCGGCTATTTATCCACACTGCACTGGAATGGACATAACTCAGTGTACAAAATTCCAATTCATGTGTTCTTAGAGGCGTTTGAAAGCTAAGTCATAATACTACAACTTTTATGTTTTAGTAAAAAGCTAAATCAGTACGAATCCTAGTCAAAAAACATGATAAACTGGACTTAACTGATGAAACGGACTGCTGGGAAATATTTGAAACAGTAAGGGTATTTCGGACTTTCATGACCTACGTTGCTCCGATTGAGCTGAAATTTTACAGACACCTACAAAATACCATTCTCTACAACTTTCATTCTTTGACCTAAGGCCAAATCAGCCTCTAACACACAGATACAAATTCGGACAGAATGTTGGCAAATTTTCCAGAAATCTGAAATCTTTAGTTTTTAGTGGAACTTTCCTTAATTTCTTGGTCTAATCACTACCACAACACCTTATGAAACATCAATTGCAACATATAAGCATCATACAACAATTTGGGCAGAATTTCCACAGCCCTAGTTCATCAAATAAATTGGGGAAAAACCTCTAAAACATGCTAATCATCCATGATTCCACCACTATAATCAACTACTAAACTTAATTTAACAAAATTGAAAGCAAAACTTAGAGAGATAAGCTCTCTTACCTTGAATAGAGGTCACAAAGAGTAGCCCAAGCTTCCTCCTTCCACAACTTACCACAAATCACCACCTAGTCACTTAGGAACAAGTTTAATCGGTTTACTTTGTTTATTTTCTCACTAAGTTGTTGGATTTGAAGATGAAATGAAAGAGTTTTTCTCTTGTTCCTCCCCTCTCTCTCTCTCGGCTCTTATGCAGAAATATGGAGGGAAATGAAGCTTAGTTGTCTTATAATAAAGCAAGAGGATTAGGACTAATGGTGTCCACAAATTGAGCTAACACTTGGGCTAATCTTGGCCACACAATTTTCTCTTTCTTTCCCTTGCATATGAGCCACAATTTTGGTCAAGCTTGCTGCCAAGAGAGAAGATATTTTTCTCAAGTTCAATAAATTTGTTTGGTAAGGAAAAATGGTGGTCAAATGGTGCGTTCAATCGGTAGTGCGCGGGACCCGCCGGTTCGCGCCGTTTTTCTTAAAACCACATGTACTAGGGTTTTTACTTCCCATTCACTAACTTTATATCATTGCTACTACTCACATATTATTTCTCACTCAAAAGTCACTTTTAATCTCCAAATTTAATCCTTACTCTGTACCGAAAATTCATCCGGCGAAAAATCGCGAAAACCCTAATTTTGCTCCAAACTTGAAACCGAAGCGTAAAACCTTATTTTCTAGGTTGATTTACACTTATCATGGAATAATTGGATAGTAGGGCTTTAATAAATGATAATCTTCAAATAAAAAGAAATTTTTAAAAAAACGTGAGGAATTTTCCAATTCCAGTAATTAAAATTAGGGTTTCAATTAAAATAGGAGAGATTTAGGAAAACCGGTTAGTCACAAGTAAACTAGGGTTTTTTGGCTACAATATTAGGGTTTCTAGTCTTTTAAACCAAAATAAGGTTTTAAATCAACCCAAAGAAATACACTTTAATATTTTCTTCACAAACAACCTCCTAATATTCGGGATGTTACATCCTTCACTTCAGCCATCTTTCTTCTTCATTTTTTCTGGTCTTGGCCAAGCAAGAGAGAGAGAAAGGGAGAGCAAGAGAAAACAAATTCCTTCTTGATTTACACCAACCAAGTGCTAAAATCGAATTCTAAACCGATTGATTGTAAGTTTGGAAGCTTGGGAAGCTAAGGGAACCAAAAACTTCAAGAACTAGTGGAGGATCACTCTTGCAAGCCTTCTTTTTGAGGTATAAAATCTGATCTATGGCTTTGATCCTTTTATTCTTGTTTAAGATGTTAAATAGTCCATGTTTTGGGTTTGATTACAAGTGATGCAAGTTGTTGTGGTGATTTTTGGATGAAATATGTAAGTTAGAGTTTGATTAATTTCTGCCTAAACTTGATGTATGATGAATATATGTTGTATCCAAGGTTATATAGGAGGTTTTGGTAGCAAGTGGAGTAAGAAATTAAGAAAGTTATCATTGAAACCAAAAGATTTCAGATTTCTGAAAAATTGTCACTAGGTTCTGCCCGTTTTTATTTTCCTACGTTAGAGGCTGAATTGGCCTTGGCTTAAAACATGAAAGTTGTAGGGAACAGCATTTTAGAGGTGCCTGGAAAATTTCAGCTCAATCGGAGCAACGTAGCCCATAAAAAGACCAAAATACCCTCACTGTTTTAGGAAATTTCCAGTGTTCCGTTTTCATCAGTTCATCCAGTTTATCACGTTTTTCCACTAGGATCCGTACTGATTTAGCTTTTTACCAAAACACTAAAGTTGTAGTATTCTGACTTAGCTTTCAAACGCCTCTAAGAACACCTGAATCGGACTTTTGTAACCTGAGATATGACCATTACAGTACAATCCAGTTAGACAGCCGACGAGTTAGATTTTAGTTCTGTAAATTGAGGATTTGACTAAGTTGCATTGGAAACTGGACTACATACCTTCATGAACATTGTACCCCTGTGTCTTAGCTTCGAAACGGCATAAGTTGTGCCTCAATCCGATAAGCGTAACCTCGGATATGTTATTTCCGCATCCACACGTCAAATCTGTCTTTTGCTAGATTGTATTTCCGCACTTGTTATTACTTTGATTCTTGTTCTTATGATGTTATGAGCCGATGGAATGGCTATTGACTTGAATTTATGATATGTATGACTTTGGGATTGGCTGAGGAAAAATAATGAAGCCAAAATGGCTGGAAAATTAGGTAAACACAAAGGGCGTGCTGCCCAAATTTTCGCTCGAGGGCTAGGTTTCTATTTGGCCAATACCATGACCGGCTTTCCATTTTAAAACATGATTTTTCATCCTTGAGTTCAAACAACCATCTTCTTACTTGAAAGTCATCTTTACACGTTTTACTCCTAATTAGTCGGGTTTTTTTGTTTCCCTTAAATGTTTTGATCGATAAACTGTAATATGTTCTCTTGTTCAACCTTAGGTTTCATTGGTGACTAAGGGTAATATCCGGAAGGATATTTTGCACGTTATTTTGCATAACTAGGTGAGTGTTCCTTGTTTGTTATATTCTCCCTGACTTCATGACTTGTTGTTGTTGTTTGATAATGTGTTAAGTGCTTTCAAGGATTTCTAAAATGAGTTTTCTAGGCGAGCGTGTACTTTATCACGCTCGACCTTAATGAAACGTGAAATTTTCAATGATTTAATGATGGAAACATTAGTTGCGCATGATGTAAGCCTTTTGGCTGAATTGGGCCCTGCCCTTCGTTACCGATCGACTCGAGCCAGAAGCGGACTCGATCGGGCGATATGGTGACCCTGGGTGAATTTGGTATACTCGAGTATTACCTTGTAGTCCGGCTACGTCTGGATGGGTGGAGTCCGGTCAACGTCCGGATGGGTGGAGTCTGGTCAATGTTCGGAAAGGGATGAATGAACGAACAAAGGCACGAGGGTTTTATTTCTCAAAAAGAAAATTTTCAAATAATTGGAGGAATAAGGGGAAATGTCAGGGGAACGAATGAAAGAACGAATAGCTCCATGTGAGCCTGTATCCTTTTAATGAATGTAACTATTGCTCTCCATTGTAAATGTTTCTTGAATTATTAATACTCCATGTTTAATGTATTGAATTGATTGTTGATTATCTGTTCGGAACCTCACTGAGCTTTTAGCTCACCCTTTTAGTTTTGTTTTCCTTAACAGGGGACGGCGAGCAGGATGAGAGCATATACTAGCCTAGTCTAGGTATTTTGTTTCTTTTGTAATGGTTCTCGCCCTAGTGCTTGGCACGGGCTGGTTGTATGGTGAAGTGAGAACCTTTGTACATTTGATGGCTGTACTTCCTTTTGAGATAGCAATGTATATAAGTTCCGCTTTAAGTTTGGATTGCTGCCCTATTTATTCTTGTGATTTATTCTGGATTTAATTAAGGAACGACTGAGTCCCGGCGAAAGCCAGGCAGGCGTCTCGCCAAACCCTTTGGTTCGCCTTAGGGGGAGGTGGGGCCGTCACACTCTTGCATTTAGTCGAACATGCTAAGTGTTATGTGCTACGTGTTTATAGGTGATTGGCATGTCTACTTGCTTTCTATAGTCATGGATGAATGTGATGGATGAATGTACGTCACCACACTAGTCCAACGCTAGTTGTGGCTCTTTGTTCGTTTCCACTTGTCCAACGCTAGTAGGAATTCATAGATATGGGCTAGTCCAACGCTAGACCCAATAGACCGTCTCTCTTATTAGTACATACTTGCATGTTTTGTGAGAACCCGTATTTTTTTCCCATTTTCTAGGTTTTATTATTTTCCGTGGCTTGTTTTCCGCATTTTCGTGATTAGAAAAAAAATTGCTAGATGAATTTAAGGAGCAGATATAATTTTTAGATGATTTTTCTAGTATCGAATAGGTTTTGAGAAATTAAGAGCGTATACCAGACGTGGGACCCACTAGTGCAAAAAGTTCTGAAAAATTCAGCCAACTAGGTTAAGTTTTGGATTCTGGAATTAATTTACCGGGTGTTAAGAGATAAGTAGAGGTTGCAATTTGGATTGATATGAGAGAGACAAGTTAGGTAGATATTTAATAAAAGGTGACAAGTGTCACCATTTGAGTGGTCTACCTTTAAGACCACTATTCATGGTCTTACCAATTGACTAGTTAAATCAAAAAACAACCAAAAATTCTTCATTTCTTCTCCCTTGTTGGCCGGCCCTCTCTCTCAAAGAAAAAGGAAGAAACTCTTCAAGTTTTGCTTCCATTTTGCTCCAAATCATCAAAACCAACCATTGAAACTTGAACTTACTCCATAAAACCTCTTCAATTAGTGTTAGTAAGTTGATTGGTGGAGTGATTTGGAAAGCTAGGAGGACCTATAGCTCTCTCTCTCTTGTTTTTAAGGTAAGTTGTGAAGAACCACCCTCCTCCTTTAATTGATGCTTAAATCATGCTTAGTGGGAGTATAAGATGCAAGTTTATGGATTATTTCTTGATTTGTGGTTGAAATGATGAAGTTTTATTATTTTTGGGGATTTTTCTGTTTTAATATAAGCATGATTGTGTGGCTATGTATGATGATTGGAAATGATGTTTAAGGCATCTAGAAGGTGGAAAAAGTGATTAATTGCAACCAATTTCTGTTTTGGAAGAAAATTGAAAAACCTAGGGTTCATGAAGGAACATTCTGCCCGAATTTATAGCTCCTAGTTAGAGGCCGAATTGGCCTTAGCTTAAAACATGAAAGTTGTAGGGAATGACATTTTAGAGGTGACTACAAAATTTCAGGTCAATCGGAGTAGCGTAGAGTGAGAAAAGTCGAAATTACTATTGCTATTCTGGTTTTACCCGAATGCAAGAATTGCGCCTGTAATTGGCTGTTTTGGCTGGAATTGCTTCCGAATTGGTTGTTGAGGTCTTCTGATGAAATGTAACCCTGTTCCTTAGCTTTCAGTTGGTTTTGGAATTTCTGGATTTGGACTTGGAGAGTCTGAGTTATGATGTTTCCGCTAGAATACGTTTTGGTGAATCTGTTTTACGTTTTTGATGTAGTATCTTGCATTTTTGACCTGTTTGCACTCAAAACTGGGTTGAGTGACCTTCTGTGATGTTGTAGCCCTGTCTTTTAGCTTCGATATGGTGGGTCTTGTACCCTCATCCGATAATCGTAGTGAAATTGGTGCCATTACCATAAAACGAGGACAAAAACTGTTTTTGTTTTCAAGGCCAAAGCTAATTGCATTTCTGAATTTTCTGGTTTCCTTTAATGTTTGTGTATGCTTAGGGAACCCTGCTTTGGTAGTATATAGAATTGGTTTATGACTTGTAATCGAGTCTTGTTGTGTTCATTTGAATAGTTAGGGCTTGACTTTCATATTCGGTTATTTCCTAGCTAAATTTTGTACTTGAATACCATTAAGCCTAGTGAACGGCTTTTGGGAATGAGATTATTTTTGTACAAGATGTTGGGACTGATTTGAGGAAATAATGAAGCCATGATGGCTGGAAAATAGGTAAACACAAGGGATATGCTGCCGAAATTTTACTTGAAGGCTAGTTGGATTTACTTGTGTTTTGAGCGAAGGGCTTTTGGGTTGTTTGAGCCTAGGTCTTCATGTTACCTTTTCGTTACCAAAAATCATGTTTTGCACCCTTGCTTTAGTAAATTTGGCGAGGCATACGACTGGTAGTCGAGTCTCACATGTGCATTCTGTATACTCAATTTTGAAAGTGGAACCTTCAATTGTTTTCCTTGGATTATTTTAGGGTTTATTGGTGATTAAAGCTCTCTTTTGGGAGGTATCTGCACTGACCCTGGTGAGTGTACTACTCACTTGTGTGTTACTATATGGCTTTGAATGTAAATTGCTTGAAGTGAATTGAATGTGACTTGATTGCAGTGAAAGTGTACTTTATCACTCTCACTTATATGCCTTATATCATTGTTGTCATGTTATTGGAATGTTACATGAAATGAAAGTACTCGACTTGGTGTCGATTGGACGAGTATCCAACGACTACAAATGTTATCAATGAGCTCAACCCCATTGGTAGTTGATTGAATCGAGCCGGCGAGGGCTTGGTCGTGCCAATTAATGAACCTTGGGTAAAGTTAAATGGAATCTTGTAGTATGCGAGACTCTCGATTCCGGTATACTCGAGTAATACCAAAGTGCAAGTGTTTGGAGTTCGGGCCCGGTAGGGGGATGTTAGGTGGAAGGAGTGGAGGTAAAGTGGAGTCTACGGTTGGTTACTTTTGAACATTGACGGAGGGTCAATGACGTCCGATCAAGAAATGCAAACGAGGAAAGGGCTCTTGAGAGCCATCTGTATCCTTTTCTCACCATATTTGACGTGTGCCTTTGTTTATTTTTATTATATTGATTGAAAGCTTGATGCTTATATGCACTTGGTTGCGTAAGTGATAGTATCTCACTGGGCAATTAGCTCACACCGTTCCTTTTGTTTTCCTTACAGGAATATGACTCTTTTTGGAATGAATCTTGATAGATGATTGCCGAATGAACTAGATGTATATCTCTTTTGTATTGTATATGAAGTGAAACCCTAAATGTATCTTTAGGGTCGTTTTCACTTTCAATTTGGCAAACCGTGTATATATTAACTTTTGAAAACTTTTGTATGTCACTTTGGATTGTAATTGCTAACGTTCAAGATATGAATGTTTGTTTGATATTTGATTGCGTTCTGACGGGTCGGTTACTATTCATGGTCGACTCCGAATTTCATTTTTTTTATTTTGGGTTATTTTGCCCTTTTGCCTTGTTTACGCGCGTTATAAGTTCCGGAATGCAATAGATCGCTTTGAACTGCACCGTTAGTCCTGGCAAGAGTTGGGCAGGCAGTCCGCTAACCCCTTTGGTTCGCCTTAGGGGAAAGTGGGGCTGTCACATGTTTCACTATATTTCATGCATTTTTTCTTAGTTTTTTTAGCATTTTGCTTGCTCCTCCAACCCTTTTCCCTCATTTTAGGTTTTTGCATCCTCATGTTAGTTATAGGGTACATTTGCTTGAGAGTCCCCTTTCGGTAAGGGAAACGAGCGAGTGTGGCTACAAAATAGCCTTAGCACGCTAGTTCTTCCTTCTAATCAAAGGGAAATTAAAATCGTGAAATTAGAAGTCATTCCCGTACCCGACTTGATGCATTCCTCTAGGTTCATACACTCTCATTTTTATCATATCACTTCCTCACCTTTTTTATCCATATTTTCTCATTACTTATATTTTTCTCACTCCACATGCCATGTTTGCACATTTTATTTCTTTTTCTATCACTTGTTTATTTTCTACCTTACAAATTTCACCCAATTGCACTTATATACTTACTACCATTATACCTTATTTTCATCCACTTGCACACAAACACCTTTATTTTCTCTATTGGCACACATGCACTTGCACACATGCACTTTCCTTACATTTGCACACTTGCACTTACATTTGTTTTTATTTTACTTGCACTTTTCTTACATTTGCACACTTACACTCATACTTGAGTCCTCATTTGCATTAACCATGACCTCTATGAGAGCTTTCTTTATTGGCCATCACAACTCATGTGGTTGGGACCAAAAAGCCTCCTAAGAGACATTTTTAGATTTAGGATTGCATTTTTCTTTCCTTTTCTTATCCATTAGTCACAATCCAACGTGCAACGCATATTTTGGGTAGAAGAATTAGGAAAAGTGGGGCTAAGTCACGCAACTAACTTTGGCCAGGGTAAGGGAGTGCCTTAGGCTTTGCCTTTGCCTTCTCCCTTATCAAATGTGACCCCCGATCCCTTTCTTTGGTTACGTAGACCTAAAAGTTCTTTAAAAAGGGTTTGTTTACTTTTCTTTCCAAAAATCACTTTTTGGGTGACTTGGTACACCCTAACTCTATACCAAGTGGCGACTCCTTTTCTAACTAAAACCCTTTTTGAACTTTGTTTGGGCAAACCGTCGTATTTCAATCCCACGGCCTTTTATTTTCACTTTCACACACTTTCACGTACATATCTTACACACTACTCACACACCATTTCAAAAAGTGGGGCGCGACAGGCCTTTTCTACGACCTCGCTAAAAGCATTGATTTGAGCCACTGCGAGGTCCTTTTGAATTTCGACGTTCAAGCCCTGAATGAAACGCCTGATTCGCCGTTGCTCTGCCATGATCAGCTCAGGCGCAAATTTGGACAAACGGGTGAACTGGCTCTCGTATTCCGCCACCGATTGAGTTCCTTGGCGGAGTCGGATGAACTCGTCTTCCTTCCTTTCCTGAACTAGAGGAGGGAAGAATTTCGAGTTAAATTCCCGGATGAAATTCACCCAAGTCCTGGGCGTTTGTTCCCGTTCCCATTTTTGTCGTATCACGTTCCACCAGGAACGGGCCGCCCCTTCTAACTGGAATACGGCAAAGGTCACCTGCCGTTCATCGGTATAGTGCAAAGCCGCAAAAATATCAACCATTTTCTCGAGCCATCGCTCGGCAACATCCGGATCAGGTCCCCCAATGAATTTGGGTGGAGCAAACTTTTGAAAACGTTCGAGAGCTCTGTCTTCGCTCTCGACATGATTGCCAGGTTTTCCAGGGTTTTCAGGATTAGGGTTTGTATTCTGGCCTTGTTGCTGCACCACTTGTGCTAGCAAGTTAGTCATTTGCTGCATGGCGGCAGCGATTTGCACATTAGGGTCAGGGTTAGGTCCAGTAGAGGTTTCCCCAATACCCCTATCCGGTGTGGGTTGTCTATTTTCGCGCCCACGTCCCCGTCCACTACGTGTTCCTTCCATAAACTTTACTTGATCTAGGCAATGGTACTAAACCAATATAAAACATTGCATGTAAGTAAACTCAAAACTTTCCAAATACACATATATACATTACAAACAAGACAAACAACACACATATATACAATCAGTCAAGTCAAGTTCAGTCAAGTCAAGTACAAGCATGGACAATCCCCAAGGGAATGGCCTCAACAAAAGAAATATACACGTAGCTAATCTAGCCGCACAAAATGATTAGCTAAGGCCCTACTCCCTATCCGCCCTATATACAAGACCAAAACTATCCACAACAACTCTAGGAGTCGTAACTTAGACCGATGACAAGCTATGAGACCCACCCGACGGAGTGGATCCAACCCCAGCCTCAGACCCCGCACAGGAGTCCTCGTCGCTCACGCCCTCGACCACCTCGGCGCAAAGGTTCAAGATCGAAGCGGCTCGATTCTTTACCTTGCGAGCTCGCTTACTCTCGCGCTCTTGGACCTCCTTCAGCTGAGCACAGAGGTCATCAACCCTATCCTCTGCCTCAAGTACGTCTTACTTCAGGCCTTCAACGCGCTCGGCCTGTCTCTCATTGGCCGCCCTAAGTTGAGACACCTCGGCCTCAAGTCGAGCATTCTCTCCGGCCAACTCCTTACGCTCCCTGTCCACTGCAAACACGAGAGCGTTCGGATAGGCATACTTATGTTTACACTCACATCGTCGGAGACGGTTAGACGGGCTCCAGCGCATGACGGCCCCTCCTGGCCGTATCTGGTATGGGATCATTGGGAGTGCTCCACAAGGTCTCTCGCCCGGAGGACTATCACTAGGCTCACCCTGTCCGGTCATCCTACACCAAAAGAGCAATTAACCATAAATAAGCTTAAAGGCCATAAACAAAGAACCCTCACATCGAGCATTTCTATTACAACCAGGCTAATTCAAACCTAGGCTCTGATACCACCTGTGATAGCCCCACCTTCCCCTAAGGCAAACCAAAGAGGTTAGCGGACTGCCTGCCCAACTCTCGCCAGGACTAACGGTGCGGTTTAGAATGATCTATTGCGTTCCTGAACTTATAAACGCACGTAAACAAGGCAAAAGGGCAAAATAACCCAACATAAAAAAAAATGAAATTCGGAGTCGGCCATGAATAGTAACCGACCCGTCAGAACGCAACCAAATATCGAACAAACATTCACATCTTGAACTTTAGCAAATACAATCCAAAGTGACATACAAAAGTTGTCAAAAGTGGATATATACACGGTTTGCCAAATTTAAAGTGAAAACGGCCCTAAAGATACATTTAGGGTCCCACTTCATATACAATACAAAAGAGATATTCATCTAGTTCATTCAGTAACCAACTAGCAAGAATCATTCCAAAAGTATTCATATGCCTGTAAGGAAAACAAAAGGAACGGTGTGAGCTAATTGCCCAGTGAGATACTATCACTTAAGCAACCAAGTTCATGTAAACATAAAGCTTTTCATTTCAATATACCAAAAGTAAACAAAGGCACACATTAATGGTGGTGAAAAGGATACGGATGGCTCTCAAGAGCCCTTTTCCTAGTTTGCATTTCTTGATCGGGCGTCATTGACACTCCATCAATGTTCAAAAATAACCAACCGTAGACTCCACTTTACCTCCATTCCTTCCACCTAACATTCTCCTACCGGGCCCGAACTCCAAACACTTGCACTTTGGTATTACTCGAGTAAACCGGAATCGAGAGTCTCTCATACTACAAGATTCCATATAACATTGCCCCAAGGCACATTAATTGGCACGACCAAGCCCTCGCCGGCTCAATTCAATCAATTACCAATGGGGTTGAGCTCAAGGATAACAGTTGTAGTCGTTGGAGACTCGTCCAAACGACACCAAGTCATGTATTTCATTTCATATAACATTTCATATAACATTCCAATAACATGCGAAACAATAAGTGAGAGTGATAAAGTACACTCTCACTTCAATCAATTAACATTCAACATCTCAAGTTCAAGTATCAAAGTCATATAATAACACACAAGTGAGTAGTACACTCACCAAGCTCGCAAATGTGGTTTCATGCACTTCCGTCAAAAGAACGTTGTGCACCACGGTCACGTCCTAAAACATGCAAACAAATACAATGAGACTCGATAACGAGTCATAAACCAAGGCTAAACATGACCCCAATAGGGTTCCATAAGCATATACAAACATTAAAGGAAACCAGAAATTTTGGAAATGAACTAGCTTTGGCCCTGGAAAAAAAATAGTTTTTGTCCTCATTTTGTGGTAATGGCACCAATTTCACTACGATTATCGGATGAGGGTACAAGACCCACCATTTCGAAGCTAAAAGACAGGGCTACAACATCACAGAAGGTCACTCAACCCAGTTTTGAGTGGAAATAGGTAAAAAATGCAAGATACTACATAAAAAACGTAAAACAGATTCACCAAAACGTATTCTAGCGGAAACCTCATAACGCAGGCTCTCCAAGTCCAAATCCAGAAATTCTAAAACCAGCTGAAAGATAAGAAACAGGGATAAATTTCATCAGAAGACTTCAACAACCAATTCGGAAGCAATTCCAGCCAAAACAACCAATTACCGGCGCAATTCTTACATTCGGGTAAAACCAGAACAGCAAGAGTAATTTCGACTTTTCTCATTCTACACTACTCCGATTGACCTTAAATTTTGTAGGCACCTCTATACTGTCATTCCCTACAACTTTCATGTTTTAATCCAAGGCCAATTCGGCCTCTAACTAGGAGCTAAAAATTCAGACAGAATGCTCCCTCAAGAACCCTAATTTTCTGAAATTTCTTCCAAACCAGAAATTGGTTGCAATTAATCACTTTTTCCACCTCCTAGAGTCATTATATACCATTTCTAATCATCATAGATAGCCACACAATCATGCTTATATTAAAACAGAAAAAATCCCCAAAAATAATAAAACTTCATCACTTCAACCACAAATCAAGAAATAACCCATAAACTTGCATCTCATACTACCACTAAGCATGATTTAAGCATCAATTAAGGGAGGAGGGTGGTTCTTCACAACTTACCTTAAAACAAGAGAGAGAGAGCTATTGGACACCTTAACTTTCCAAATAACTTCACACAACAACTCACCAACACCTCCTTAAGTGGTTTTATGAAGCAAAATCAAGGTTGGATGGTTGGTTTTGATGATTTGGAGCAAGCTTGAAGAGTTTTCTTCCTTGTGCTTAGAGTAAGAGAGAGAGAAAGAGAGAATGAGAGGGCCAGCCACCATGGAGGATTTTTTTGATGATTTTTGGGTCATTTTTAAGCTATTTTAACCAAATTGGTAAAATGGTGAATAGTGTTCAAAAAGGTCAAACCACTCCTATGGTGACACTTGTCATCTTTTAATAAATACTTACCTACCTTGTCTCTCTTATACCAATCCGCTTAGTACCCTCTACTTATCTCTTAACACCCGGTAAATTAATTCCAGTATTCAAAACTTAACCTAGTTGGCCGAAATTTTCCGAACTTTTCGCACTAGTGGGTCCCACGTCCGGTATATGCTCTTAATTTTTAAAAATCCATTCGATACTAGAAAAATCATCTAAAAACTATATCTTCTCATTAAAAATATATAGAAATTTTCCTAAGCACGAAAATGCAGAAAACAAGCCATGAAAAATATAAAACCTAGAAACTGAAAAATACGGGTTCTCACAATTTGTTATTTGGAACCTCACTGGGCTTTTAGCTCATTCCACGCCATTTGTTTTCCTTACAGGGGGTACGAGCGAGGCATGAGACATGTACAGACTAGCGTAGTCTAGTTGTTTTGAGTTTTACTGTTGTACTCATGCTAATACCCGACTAGGGTTGATTGTACTCGAAATGTAAACACTTTGAAGTTTTTTTTTTTGTGTGTAGAAACTTTGTATCTGGATTTGAGCATCAATGTGTATATTAAGTTGAAGTGGATATGTTATTCATTTTCTATGGATGCACGTTATTTTGCTTGAGTTATGAGTGAGTGTGTGAGTGAGTCCTGGCGAGAGTTGGGCAGACGACCCGCCGAACCCTTTGGTATGCCTTCGGGGGAGGTGGGGCCGTCATAGGTGGTATCAGAGCTCCTATCGAGCTCATGCCGGGAGAGGGTTCTCGGACTGTGGGGATTTACTTGTTAAGTGTGGAACAATTGTCTATTGTTGGGGACCTTAGATATGTATGTTGGGTAGGAATCTCTAATACGGGTGATTTGCTCTTGAGTCTGGCCAGCTTGAGTGGTGAATTATCATATTTTCGAATTCTTGTCCCCGAGTACCAAAGAGTGATACCTTTACGATATGTTGAGATCTCGCATAATATTAGGATAAATTTGGATGGCGAAAGCAAAGGCACGGGGAATGCGAATAGTCTGGATTTGAAATATATTGAAGATACTCTTGAGATTTGGGATCCTTATTGTTCATGTGCTTCGAGCTTTGATTAACTGTAGTGCCTGAGCAATACCTAGGGTTAATGTCCTATAGGTTGTGTGACTTGTTTTGATTGAATGTGTTGCATTGTCTTGTTTTATGATTTAGGAAGGTTTATGATTTGCATTATTCTGTTTTATGCTGTTTATATTTATACAGTTACTTAGTGACTATATTCTATCATTGATTAGTTGGCTATATTGTTATAGTTGATTAGCCGCGAAACATGGAGGGTAGAAGAAGTCAAACCAGGGGAACTAATCGAGGACGCGGTCCTAGTCATGGCCATGGGGGTAGACAAGCACAAGAACCGAGAGAGGAGAGAGAGGCAACGATTGAGCCACAACCTGGACCCCAGGCTCTAGGGGGAGATCAAGTGGCAACTGCAATCCAACAGATGACTAATATTCTGGCCCGTTTAGTGGAGCAACAGGGTCAAACCCCACTAAATCAACCTAGGGACCCCGATAATGGGCAAGATAGGGCCTTAGAGAGATTCCACAAGTTCCCTCCACCTAAGTTCCTGGGAGGACCAGACCCGGAGGGAGCTGAGAGATGGCTAGAGGCCATGATCAACATCTTTGCCGCTCTGAACTATGAGGAGGATTGGCAAGTGCAATTCGCCGTTTTTCAGTTCGAGGGTCCGGCCAGAGTCTGGTGGAATGTAATTAGGGCTAAATGGGAAAGAGAGGGGACTGCATGGACTTGGGTGAACTTTGTACGGGAGTTTAACGAGAAATACCTCCCACCTATTGTCCAGGAGAAGAGAGAGGATGATTTTATTAAGTTTCGGCAAGGAACTTTAAGTGTATCTGAGTATGAAACCCAATTTATGAAGTTATCTAAATTTGCTCCTGAATTGATAGCCATGGAGCAAAGAAGGATAAGAAGATTTGTGCAAGGGCTCAATATGGAGATACAAGATGCCCTGGCGGCAGCCCAGATTAATACGTTTACGGAGGTTTTGGAGAAGGTCCAAAGCATAGAAATTGCTAGGGCACAAGTGACAGTTTTTCATGCAAAAAGGAGGGGTGCGCCTAGTGGAAGTCAAAGGCAAGGACAGGGTGATTTAGATATGCCACCTTCTAGAATGGGTTGAGGAGGTGGTGGTGAGAAAATTTCAGGGACATCTAAGGAAAGTACTCCAAGAGGAGCTTCGCGTGGCTGGGGCCAAGCAAGAGGTGCCTCACAAAGAGGTCAGACCTCAGCCTCTCAAATATCTTGTGGGTACTGTGGAAAGGCCAATCATACGGAGAATAATTGTTGGCGAAAGGCAGGAAAATGTTTATGGTGTGGTAATACCGAGCACCAACTTGCAACTTGTCCCCGTAGATGACACCTAAACCCTGAGCAAGCAAATGTAGGAGGGACTAAGCCAAGAGTGCCGGCTAGAGTGTACGCCTTGGACCAACAGGCATTACCTGAACCATCAAAGATAGTAGAAGGTACGAATCGTGATTTCTATTGTTTAACTAAGTTTTGGCTATAGTGAGACCTGAGAGTTAGAAATGGATATACAAGGAAAATACCCTACGTTATTTCGGAGTGCATGTATGAATTTTGAGGACGAAATTCTTTGAAGGAGGGGAGATTGTGATACCCCAACTTTTAGGATCATCTTTTGTTTAGTTTCAAAGAGGATATTACGGTTTCTTTAGTTTATTTTATTTTAAAATATTATTTTTGTTTTAAAGAAGAGACTAAAGTTATTTCTTTGGGTTTGATTTAAAACCTCATTTTATTTTACAAGACTAGAAACCCTAAAAGTCTAATCAAAACCCTAGTTTCACTTATGACTGACCGTTTTCTCAAATTTCTTATACTTTAACCGAAACCCTAAATTCAATTTATAGAATTGTAAAACCCATCACGTTTTTCTTAAAAATCCCCTTTTACTTGGAAATTATTAATTTATAATAGTCCTACTACCCCGCAATGAGTGCAAATGAACCTAGAAAGTAAGGTTTCACTTTTCGTTTTCAAGTTAGAGCGAATTAGGGTTTTCACGTTTTTCCGTATTGTGGCTATTCAGTATGGAGTGAGGATCAAATTGGGTAGATAAGAGTGACTTTTAGATGAGAAATAATATGAGATTAGAAGTGAGAATAATAAGTTAGTGAATTATAAGTAAAAATCCTAGTACGTGCGAGTTAAGGAAAAACGGGTGGAACCGACGTACACCGTTTGTTACCGAGTGAGTGCACCACGTGAACACCAATTTATTACCTTAATACCCTTGCTATTAATAGAGTCCAATCAACCCCAAAATATCTGATAAAGCAGCCGAAAAGTTGGACAAAAACAAGAGAGAGAAAAGAAAATGTTGACCACCAATCAAATTGTGACATGTGTTAAACTTTGACCAAGCCTTTTTCTTGCTTTCTTATCTTTCCTTGGGCTGCATTTCATACGGCTACAATTTCTTAGAAGAAATCATTTTCAAAATCTGTGTGAGGACCACAAAAATTTCTTATTTTTATCGAATATTAATGGTTTAATTAAGTATTTATCCACCTGTTTTCCCCAAATAATTTATTACGACCATTTTAAATCCATTCGTATGGAATAATGTCTTCATTATGCTTTTAAAACGTCCCGTTAACAACTTCAATTTTCGGAGGATTGTTTAGGTGAGAAATAATGAACACGAGTGTTTTAAGGTGATATTATATTTGAGAGTATGATTATCCTGCGGAAATTAAGAACGGACAATAGCAGATTAAGAAAAGTTAATCGAGAATTAAAGGTGAATAAGTTCTAAGTGAGCATATACTACTCACGCGTGGATAGTTTTCCAAAAGACGCATGGATACAAATTTATTGGAGATTTGAGGAGTTAATACTCGACTCATGTGGGGACTCGTAAAACTCCTATTAAACCCCTATTTTGAGCTTATTTAATTATTTACTTGTTCATTTATTCCGAGTATTATTTTCTAGACCTATTGATATAGGCAACCCTAGGGGAAGACCCTCCTAGAACCTCCCAACCTTGTAATTATCAGAGTTGGATCTTTTCTCCCAACAGAAATTGAACTCGATTGTTCTCATGAACTCAAGACCTCTGACACACAAAGGTAATCAGCAACCTTAAGCAAATAAGGATGGATGAAGCGACACCACGATTAGGGAACAAGCTAATCGATAAAGTCTGATTTGAATCCTAAGCCATAAACTCAAGAATTCAAGAGTAAGTTCGATTAAGAACTTGAAGGAAAATTCCTCACGATTTCTGGTTGTAATATATTCTGTCTTTCGCTCATACAATAGGTACCTTTTATAGGCTAAAACTAGGGCAAAATCCGGCCCACATAAACCTGAAAGAAATTCGGTCCGCATAAAGAGCTTAAAGAGCCAGCTCTTTAAGGCTTTCCGATAAGGCCCAATAAGTAATAAAATACTCAACGCCTAACAACTACTAAACTAGACAGTCTTAAAACAACTACCAACTAAGCTAACAAGTATGAGATCATTCCTTCACTTCAAACGTACAAGTGAACAAAGTAACTTCATGGTCCATCAAATCTTCAAACCTAGCTTGCTCCTTGCTTGTATGGTAAATGATCAAGGCTTGTAAAGCTTCCTTCACCTTCTTGGATTTTAATCTTGTCATCGGACCACCAATGTTAACCAAAGGATCCTTGACCCAAGATTGAAGTTGCTGCACACCCGTATTCGCATCATTCCCTCTTTCCTCGAAAAGATTCGTCCTCGAATCTTGAAAGTCTCGTCTTGAAAGTGATTTGTCCACAAATCGCTGGTGCGCTTAAAGGACAGCAATGTTGGAAATAGATGAATGACTATGAGCCATGTTGCATGTCGTTTGGTCAGCTTCGGTAAGCTCTCAAACAAGGACATGCGCCAAGGTAGGAAAGAGCTTGTGTAAGGCGTGTGAAAATCCCAAGTGGCAATCCAAAACTCTCTAATTAGCCTTTGGTCATGAATCTTCACATTGACACCTTGATTGTGCAAAGGTGTAAAATCCAGCACTAGTTGGCATTGATTTGAATCATCTTGCATGGATAAATTGAAAGCAACTTGTTGCACGGATGAGGCACTAAACAACTCGTGGAAGACAGCTTTGGGCTCTTGCGTGACACACAATTTCTCATCTTCCAACATAAAAGGTAGCAAACAATTGAATTCCACTTCATGAGGGTTACTCGAACTAGCACAAGTTGAAGTTGACAAATTGAGCACTTGGCCACCAGCTTTTGGCGGAGTGAATAAGCATGAAAGATCACCACCTTTAGTTGGAATAAGCACGAAATCAGGTTGTAAATCTTTAATCAAAACTGAAAAATTTTGGACAACTTTACAACCTACAAAAACAAAATAACCTTCAACCTGAAACAAATTAGAAATTGGATAAAGAAGTAATGGTACATCATCAACTAAATGGTAAGAATGTAGAGAACAAGTTTTAAGTGTGAATACTCCCTTTGCCACTTCATTATTCCTTCCACCAATTGATTCAACTTGAGAAGACATTGCTAGCCTTTTACACTTTCCTTCAAAATCTGCATAAGAAATACAAGTGTTAAGATGGAAATTATACTCAAAAGAAGGTAAAGATGATGAATGAACCATAGGTAGTAAATGAGAGTCAAAGTTTGGAATTCTCCCTTCATGGTTGGTTTGAATTGATTCCCCTTTGGTATGGACAAATTTGAATTGAAATTGTTCCATGAGGTGATCCCAAATAGATTTAATTCCTAAAAGACAAACTCCATGGAAACTAGTGAATTGTACAAGTGACTTTGGAATGGAGCATGGCATGACTAACTTCACTTGACTTTGCTTAATCTGCACAAATGAAGAAACACTAAATAAAGCAAAGGTAAGTTCGTTAGAAAAACAATAAGCCCTCACATTTTTGCTCAAAATCTGCTCACTTTCTCTTTTTTCTTCCTTTTTACCACTCATCTCATCAGATTTTTCCATCTCTTTATCTAGCTTAACGCTCTCAATTGTTTTCTCATTATCAACCTCCTCAACAAATAGTTCAATAGGATGAGATACTCCTTTGTTGGAAATAGGGTCAGCTACCTCCTTCTTAGAAAACTCAATTTGATAGCATCCATTTGACTCCATTTGTTTTTGGTATAGAAGACGTTGATATGTCTCCCAAAATGACTCCGCATGAGGTGGTTCAACTCTAGGTTTAGTCCTAGAAAATGTTGAATGAACCTTCTTGTCATCTCTTGTATAAACCGGCTTTAAAGAGGGAGATTGCATGGAACCCCTCCTCTTGAGAGATTCATTCTCTTGCTGGGGTGTATGTTTGTGGTACTTATCAACCGAATTAGCACCTTGAGTGAGTCGTTGAAACCGATTGTACAAGTCCGTGGTATAATGGGAAGGTACAAATCGTTTCCTCATCACTTGCTTCATTTCAGTCCAAGTGTCAATCGGTTGTTCCCTATTTCTCCTCCTTGTGGCACATACTTGCTCCCACCAAATAAATGCATAATCTTGAAATTCAATAGCTGCAAGTTTCACCTTTTTCTCTTCAGAGTAGTTGTGAACTTCAAACACTTGCTCAACTCGTCTAACCCAATCCAAGTAAGATTCAGGATCATTTTTCCCATGAAAGGTAGGCATCTTGGTCTTGATGGAACCAAGATTGTCATCGGTTCTCCTAGGTCGGTCTCGACCTTCCCTCGCTTCCCTCTGGCTTTTCCTTGATCGAAAGGAGATGTTAGAATGATACCCCTCATCATCCGCATCATGATCAGTACTCCGAACACTCGAAACCCTATTGTGTGTATCTCCGGTACCTCGCATCGCAATGGCAGCCAATCGGTCGGATAATTGTGTCATCACCAATTCATGTCTCTCCGTTTGTTTTTGAAGAGCTTGGATCACCAGTTTGAGTGACACGTCGGTCTCAGACAGCTCGGGCATGTTCCCCTCTTGAGACATATTGTCCAACCTGCAAAATAAGTGTATCCTAGTCTACCTTGCAAGCACTCGTGTATCACTCAAGGAAACACACTCACTCTCAATTTTCCTTGTCAACGTTCTTAAAACAACTCAAACTCTCAAAAATTCCAGAATTAATTACCTTATAAGCAAGTAATAAAACACAAAGCAGAATTTTGTAAATCCTAGAAAAACTTTACTCGAAACTGGAACTTTTTTTTTTTTTTGAGCTGCTGTTTTGCTGAGTTTCTGGTCAGTATTTTGGAGGCTAAATGGTGCTTCTGGGGTGCTCAAATAATGTACGAACCAGTCCTCAAATTTCAGGGAAATCGGCTCGCAAAGACTAGCTCAACCGATTTTAGAAACCCAAGAATTTAAAGGCGGTGTGGCTAAGGTGTTTGTGGCGGTTTAGGTTTGGTTTTGGAAACTGATTTTGGGGTGCTTGGGGTCTGGTTAGGTAGTTTGGGGTCGTTGAAATTCAATTAAGATTGGAAACTCAAGAATTGGAAACCAATCACGATTTGGAGACTCAAGTTTTTTTTTTGGAAAACCAATCAAGAATTGGAGACTAATCAGGAATTGGAGACCAATCAAGAATTGGAAACTCAAGATTTGGGAAACTTGATTTCCTTTGTGTAAGAGCCCCGATTCCTTCTCTTCTTCTTTTCTTTTTTTTTTCTCTTTTTTTTCTCTTTTTTATTTTTATTTTTTTTTTACTTCGGCTCTTCAAGGAACACAAATTCAAGTCACACCAACAAGTTCAAGAAAAACGGATGAAAGGTTATGCAAATTTCAAAAAGGCCTTGGTTCTTGATTTATTGTTCAAGAATTTTCAAAACAAGACTTGATGGTCCAAGAACTTCAAGAATTTGTTCAAAAAGCTCAAGAACTTCCCCAAATTGAGTTGTGGTGTTTAGGGTTTGCAAGAACAACAACCAATACTCAAGAAATAGGCACAATAAAATTTCAGCAATACTCAAAAGAAAATTCCAGCAATACTCTAGCAACTTGGACACTAAAACAATATAAGGTACGTGACTCTTTTTTTTTTTTTTTGTCTTTAAACCCTAACAACCCGAACAAAAGTATAACAGACTCAGAACAAAAGTTGGACAGAAAACACAAAAAGACAATACCCAAACAGTTTTTTGTTTTTTTACTCGGATGAACAGTAACGTGAACAGTAATCGCTACAGTTTTTTTTTTTTGACAAAAGACACAAACTAATAAGATATGAACAACTTCAATTGAAAGAGAATTAACCTGATGCTCTGATTACCAACTGATATAGGCAACCCTAGGGGAAGACCCTCCTAGAACCTCCCAACCTTGTAATTATCAGAGTTGGATCTTTTCTCCCAACAGAAATTGAACTCGATTGTTCTCATGAACTCAAGACCTCTGACACACAAAGGTAATCAGCAACCTTAAGCAAATAAGGATGGATGAAGCGACACCACAATTAGGGAACAAGCTAATCGATAAAGTCTGATTTGAATCCTAAGCCATAAACTCAAGAATTCAAGAGTAAGTTCGATTAAGAACTTGAAGGAAAATTCCTCACGATTTCTGGTTGTAATATATTCTGTCTTTCGCTCATACAATAGGTACCTTTTATAGGCTAAAACTAGGGCAAAATCCGGCCCACATAAACCTGAAAGAAATTCGGTCCGCATAAAGAGCTTAAAGAGCCAGCTCTTTAAGGCTTTCCGATAAGGCCCAATAAGTAATAAAATACTCAACGCCTAACAACTACTAAACTAGACAGTCTTAAAACAACTACCAACTAAGCTAACAAGTATGAGATCATTCCTTCACTTCAAACGTACAAGTGAACAAAGTAACTTCATGGTCCATCAAATCTTCAAACCTAGCTTGCTCCTTGCTTGTATGGTAAATGATCAAGGCTTGTAAAGCTTCCTTCACCTTCTTGGATTTTAATCTTGTCATCGGACCACCAATGTTAACCAAAGGATCCTTGACCCAAGATTGAAGTTGCTGCACACCCGTATTCGCATCACCTATTGAACCTAATTACGTGGAAATATAGTTTCATTATATTTTTAAAGTGATTTGTTTCAAAAATTAATTTCCGGGAGCGCGTTTAGTGAGAACAGTGAATAGTGCTTGGAAATTTTACCCGATTGAGAGTACGATAGGCTTGGAATATTAAAGACTTATACAATGGACCTAAATTTGGTATTTTAACGATTAAATACTCAAGTGATAGTTATTAGTATTATCGTTATAAGGATTTCTTGGAGGTTTCGCGTTATCGCGCTTAAATTGGTGGTATGCGTTTTCACACGCGCGATTTTAATTGAGGGACTTTAGACCCTTATTTTGGGACGAATAAGAGTGAATAATATTTACATGAATATAAGTGCATTAGAGGTTTAGTGCACTAGTGAAACAAATGCGAGAGAAATTGACCCCAAACGCACCCTACGCGCACTATTGAGAGTTAACTTTTGCTCCATTTTACACCACACAAATTGTGATACCCCAACTTTTAGGATCATCTTTTGTTTAGTTTCAAAGAGGATATTATGGTTTCTTTAGTTTATTTTATTTTAAAATATTATTTTTGTTTCAAAGAAGATACTAAAGTTATTTCTTTGGGTTTGATTTAAAACCTCATTTTATTTTACAAGACTAGAAACCCTAAAAGTCTAATCAAAACCCTAGTTTCACTTATGACTGACCGTTTTCTCAAATTTCTTATATTTTAACCGAAACCCTAAATTCAATCTATGGAACTGTAAAACCCATCACGTTTTTCTTAAAAATCCCTTTTTATTTGGAAATTATTAATTTATAATAGTCCTACTACTCAATTACCCGGCAATGAGTGCAAATGAACCTAGAAAGTAGGGTTTCACTTTTCGTTTTCAAGTTAGAGCGAATTAGGGTTTTTACGTTTTTTCGTAGTGTGGCTATTCGGTACAGAGTGAGGATCAAATTTGATAGGTAAGAGTGACTTTTATATGAGAAATAATATTAGATTAGAAACGAGAATAATAAGTTAGTGAATTATAAGTAAAAATCCTAGTACGTGCGAGTTAAGGAAAAACGGGTAGAACCGACGTGCACTGTTTGTTACCGAGTGAGTGCATCACGTGAACACCACTTTATTACCTTAATACCCTTGCTATTAATTGAGTCAAATTAGCCCCAAAATATCTGATAAAGCAGCTGAAAAGTTGGACAAAAACAAGAGAGAGAAACGAAAATGTTGAGCACCAATCAAATTGTGACATGTGTTAAACTTTGACCAAGCCTTTTTCTTGCTTTCTTATCTTTCCTTGGGCTGCATTTCTTCTTCATTTCTGCACATTCAGCCGTGAGAGTGAGGAGAGAAAAGGAGAGAAAGAAACACTTCATTCCATCTTGATTTCTTGCTCAATCTTGCAAACTAACCGATAGATTCACCAAATAATCCATGGAAGTTGCTTAGGAAGGTGGATTGCCATCTTGGAGAGGAGAGTTTTGGTGGTTCAAGCTTCCTAGAGGCTATTGTGCTTCTCTAATACTAGGTAAGGAAGGTATTAGTTCATGGTTGTACTACTTAATGGTTTACAAGTGAAAGTTATGGTTTGTTGGGTAGATCTTATGGTTTAGTAGTAGATTTGGTCAATTCCAGCTTTGTAGTGTAAAATTTCAGCTTTGGGTTTGAATGATTTTCTTCTTGTACTTGCTGTATGGATGGTATATGATATATATAAGCTTGTATATGAGATTGTAGTGCTGGTTTCAAGATTAAAATGAGAGTTACACCTTGAATGGAGATAATTTCCAGAATTTCGGTTTCTTATGGTTCAGTTCTGCCTGTTTCTGTTTGAGTATGTTAGAGACCAAACCAGCCTTAGCACAAAACATGAAAGTTGTATATAATAGTTTTTTATGGTTACCGACAAAATTTCAGCTCAATCGGAGCAACGTAGCCTATGAAAAGACCGAAATACCCTGCTGCCCTGTTTCTGTCCGAAACTGATACTCAGCTTATGTAATTGGTTAGTTTGACCACGAATATTACCGAATTGGTTGTTGATGTCTTTTTAAGAATTCTAGACGTGTATCTTAGCTTTCAAATGGCTTGGAATTACTTGAATTGGAGTTGTGTGTGCTGAGATATGAGTGAATGAATCAGGACTGCTAGTTGAATTCCACATTGAGTTTCGAACTGGAAAATCTGGAGTTGTTTTGGTAAATTTGATCTAGTTAGGGTGAGAACTGGACTAAGTGGTCTTCATCAAAGTTGTACGCCTTTGTCTTAGCTTCGAAACAGCACAAATTTCATCCCAATCCGATAAGTGTAGTTTCGGTTGTCTCCGTTACGCAAAATCATGTCAAATCTGTCTTTTGCTAAACCTCATTTCCACACTTGTTGTTAGCTTGATTTTTGTCCTCGTATTGTCTTGAACCTATTGAACGGCTATTGAAATGAGATTGTTGTGTGTGTATGACTTTGGTATGGATTGAGGAAAAGAATGAAGCCATAAATGGCTGGAAAATAGAAAAATATAAAGGGCGTGCTGCCCAAATTTACGCTCAAGGGCTAGGTAGCCATACTTGCAACTTGAGTAAGGTTAAGAGTGATAACTACTTGAACCATTTAGGATATTTGCATCTTCTTTTACCGAGGTATATAAGTAAGGACTTGGCCGAACTTGTACCCTTGAGAAATAAAATAATGACTGCTCAGAATACGTTTTCATTGTACTTTTGACTCAAATGACATTTCCAAGTATAATGTTACAAAGTTATATTGTTTGAAAAGCGAGCGAGTGTTTCATGAATATTCTCCAAGTGAATTTCATTTTTTTGATTCTTATTCAACGAAACGTCTAAGTTTCTAATCTCAGTCATGTTTCAAAGTTCTCAAACTGAGTTTTATCACTGATTTGGACTCCGAACCCGGAGTACAACCTGAAAGTGACCAGTAAAGGCACTATATCTTTTGGTGAGTGTTTTCAAATACCGAATTGAACTTGATACTTGTATTTCATACGTGACCAATATGATTACATGTTATAACGTGAATTGTTAGGGCGAGGGTGCACTTTATCGCACTTGCCCTTACGTGATAAATACTTGTTTATTGTTGTAATTGATTTGATATACTTGTTTATGAGGTGTGCACTTCCTGGAATTCCAAAAACCTTGAGGCAAGTTACTCGAGTCGAGCCTGCAAGGGCTTGGTCGATTCGGTAACAAACCCTGGGTCTCTTGATTGTCGAGTGGAGTGATATCTCTTCGATTAATCGGTATACTCGAGTATTACCACCCATGTTTATTGAGGATTTTGGGCCCAGTAGGGGGTTTGAATGGTGGACGGAGAGTAGTGTAAGTGGTGTTCTACTGGATTGGTTACTTACTTGAAAGTTGACGGAGTGTCAACTATTACGTGATCAAGCTCCTGGTGTTGCAATGGGAATTTGGCTCCTGAGAGCCCTCCGTATCCTTATACCTTGGAATGATTATTGCTTATTGGATTATTAATTCTTCTGGAAAACTTTTACACTCGCTCACTTTGAAATTTGATACTTGTAATGTTATTGTTCACTCTTATGAACTTTTGATGCCATTAGCTTGCTACGTTGATATTCGTACTTTTAAAATGATCAATTTGTTATTTGGAACCTCACTGGACTTTTAGCTCATTCCACGCCATTTGTTTTCCTTACATGGGGTACGAGCGAGGCATGAGACATGTACAGACTAGCGTAGTCTAGTTGTTTTGAGTTTTACAGTTGTACTCACGCTAGTACCCGACTAGGGTTGATTGTACTCGAAATGTAAACACTTTGAAGTTTCTTTTTTTTTTGTGTGTAGAAACTTTGTATCTGGATTTGAGCATCAATGTATATATTAAGTTGAAGTGGATATGTTATTCATTTTCTATGGATGCACATTATTTTGCTTGAGTTATGAGTGAGTGTGTGAGTGAGTCCTGGCGAGAGTTGGGCAGGCGACTCGCCGAACCCTTTGGTACGCCTTCGGGGGAGGTGGAGTCATCACACAAATGAAGCTTCTCTTAGAAGCTAAAATTGAATCAACTCTCTCTCTCTTCGTCACTAGAGCAGCCAGCCAAAGGGGAGCAAAGAACAACTCCCAAGTTCTTCCATTTTCTTCTTCATTTCCCTCACCAAACTTGCACCATTTCACATCAAATTTTCACCACACTTAGCTTGTTACTTGGAGAGATCATCTAGCTATCAAAGGAGCTCACTTTCCACGGTTTTCTTGGAGCTTCAAGGGACCAAAATTCTGCTCTTGTACACCCACGAAAGTAGGTAATGATCCAACACTCTAATCTTGGCCTATGGAGGTTGTTTTACACTTAGGAGTTTAGATATTCATGTGGGTGGCTTGTTATTGTTGGAAAATTTTGAATGTGGGCTCTATGAACTCCCACTCTTGGGTTGATGGCTGAAGTGGTGCTTGATGATGGATTTAATGTTGGTTTAGTGCTCAAAATGGTAGATTAATTGTGCATAGCTAGTATAAACTTCAAAGAGTGCATGAGAGAAAAAGTTCCAATTCTGCCCCTATTTTGATCGTGCCCCTTTTTGTGAAATTTTGAGGGTTAATGACTTGTATATGATGTTTATATATTGTATGGATAGTGTACAAAATTTCATGGAAAAATATTGAGGTTTGGATGGTCAAAGGAATTATTTTCGTGAAGCTAGTAAACCTGGAACCTATTCCCGTAATGCTCAGACTTTCTTGTTTCATACATAACTCTGTGGTCCAATGTCAAAATTGAGTTCTGTCAGTGGCATTTGAAACTAGACATTCCCAGCTTTCCAACGGTATAAAATCCACATTCTGGTTCCATGTGTGTGAGCCGAACCAACCATTTAAAGTTAGCTGTTCTATTTCTCTGTTTTCCTGGAATGAAATGCTAAAGCTGCAACTTGAGACTCGAATTTGAGCTAGGCGTGTGCTGAATTTGTGACAGCCCCACCTCCCCCTAGGGCGAACCAGGGGGTTCAGCGGACCGCCTGCCCAGCTCTCGCCAGGACTACGGAGTTCACTACATTCCTCAAACAGATTACAATATAAATCTCAAATATTACATCAAATGTTCCAACATTTACATATCAAAAGCGAAGCGTCCATGCTTCCACTGCGCCACTCTGAACCATGATCCCAATTCTTATACAAGAGGAATTCCACAACAATAAAATCACAACAAGCCTTCCTTCGCCACGAGCCCTGTGGAGGGGAATAAAATATTTTTGGGGTGAGCTAGAAGCTCAGCGAGTAACCATTAAAATCAGTAATCAAATCGGTTTCACAATAGTTCATTTCAATGATGTCATAAATCAGATGATAAGTCTAGAAACAATTACAACATTACAATACATTAAAATGGAGTATCAATAATTCAAGGAACATTTACAATGGAAAGCGATAGTAACATTCATTAAAAGGATACGGGCTCACATGGAGCTATTTGTTTGTTCGTTCGTTCCCCTGACATTTCCCCTTATTCCTCCAATCGTTTGAAAATACATTTTTTGTAAGTAGAATCCCTCGTTCATCCTTTTGTTCGTTCATTCCCTTTTCTGGACGTTGACCGGACTCCACCCATCCGACCATTGGCCGGACTCCACCCATCCGGACGTAGCCAGACTACAAGGTAATACTCGAGTATACCAAATTCACCCAGGGTCACCATATCGCCCGACCGAGTCCGTTTCTGGTTCGAGTCGATCGGTAACAAAGGGCAGTGGCCAATTCAGCCAAACGGCTTACATTCATGCGCAACTAGTATTTCAATAATTAAATCCTTGAAAATTGCACAGTTATTTAGGTCGAGTGCGATAAAGTACACACTCGCCTAGCAAGCTCGTTTTGGAAATCATTCAAAGCACATAACACGTTATCAATCAATAATACAAGTCATGAAGTCAAGAAAATAAAGCAAATAAGGAACACTCACATGCAAGCACGCATGATATGCAAGAAAACAGTTCAAAAGTAACTTTGGAAACAGTTTAAAGGTAAATAATGCAAGAAAATGGTACAAAAGTAACTTTGAAAACAGCTCAAAAGTAAATAATGCAGGAAACGGTTCATAAATAACTTCAGAAATAGTTTGATGTCACTCACCTCCATGGCTCAGAATCATCCATCATATAACATTGCCTTGCTCAAATCCAAGTCTTAGATCACAAACTCAATGCAAACAAGTCCCTTCAAAGTTCGGACAGCACTTCCCCTGAATTTGCTAACTTTTCCAGCCATCATGGCTTCATTATTTCCTAAGCCAGTCCCAAAGGTACACACACAACAACAAGTTCATCCAATAGCCATTCAGCAAGCTCCAAGTAGTACTAGTACAAGTCAAGCTAGGGAAAAGTCCGGAAATGAAAGTTAAGCTCAAAACCAGAAAAACAAGTTTTGACATCATTTTGCGGTAATGGTACCAAAGGCACTACGATTATCGGATAAAGGTACAAGACCCACCATTTCAAAGATAAGAGATTGGGCTACAATATTACAGAAGGTCACTCAACCCAGTTTCGAGTGTAACAAGGTCAAAAATGCAAGATACTACACCAGAATCACAAAAACAGATTCACAGAACGCATTCTAGCGGAAACAACATAAATCAGTCTACCTAAGTCCAAATCCAGAAATTCCAAAGCCAGCTGAAAGCTAAGAAACAGGGATACATTGCATCAGAAGACCTCAACAATCAATTCCGAAGCATTCCTGACCAAAACAACCAATTACAGAAGCAATTCCCAAATTCGGGTAAAACCAGGACAGCAAGGGGAATTCCGTTTTTTCACAAGCTACGCTGCTCCGATTGACCTGAAATTTTGTAGGCATCTCTAAAATATCAATCCCTACAACTTTCATGTTTTAACCCAAGGCCAAATCATGTATTTTCAGGATCCAAAATGGAAAAACTACACAAAAACAGAATTCTGGGCGCGAAACAGGTTTCATGGACAGTCAAGGGTATTTCGGTCATTTCACATGCTACAGTGATCAGATCAAGTTGAAATTTTTCAAAAAACTAGTTTATACCCTTGGCTACAACTTTCATGTTTTGGCTAAAATCTAATTCGGTAAGGATCATGGCGAAAAGTCACGATCAGATTGGGTGAAAAGACAACCCTGTTCACTGAACTCCTACCTAAACCAGTCTGGGTATTTCCGTCTTATCTCAGGCTACTCAGCTCGGATTGGGCTGCAAATTTACAAGCAACTAGAAAACATCATTCTCTACAACTTTCATGTTTTGTGCTAAGGCCAATTCGGCCTCTAACTAGGTGCTACAGTGCCGAGCAGAATTGGAAACAAAATGAAACCCTAATCTGAAATTCATGCATTCAAGTGTTAATCCTCCATAAAATCACATCTTTAACCAATACAAACCATTAATTTGACATCATCAAGACCAAAGAAGGAATCCATTAGCTACTCACCTTGGAACCTCAAGAAAGGAAGCAACTTAGCACCACTTTCTTCCAAACCACTTCACAACCAACCTCACAACCACTAAACTAAGGGTTTTTATGGAGAAATTGGAAGTTTAAACGGTTGATTTGCTAGATCCAAGCAAGAAATTGAAGAAACAAGTTGAGAGCTTTCTTTCCTTTGCTTGTAGAGAGAGAGAGAGTCGGCCAAGCAAGGTAAAATGAAGAAAATTAGGTCAAAATTAGCTTTAAGAAGATATAAATATCTTGGTCAAAAGTCCAAGGGTGAATTGGATGGTGACACTTGTCACCTTTTGGTTTAAATCTTATCTTTTGTCTCTCCAATGATAATCCATATAAGTAACATCTAATTATCTCTTAGCACCTTGTAAAATAATATCATTTAATACAAAACTCCAACAAGTTATCAAAAATATATTGCATTTACCGCACTAGCGGGTCCCACGTTCAAAACGCACTTCAAAATTAACTTGTACTAGAAAAATTGTTGGAAAACTATATTCCCTTACAATAAATGTATAGGAAATTAATATATTGAAGAAAGGTACAAAATTATAGACAAGGAAACAAAATAATGTCTTGAAAATATAGAAAATTTTTCGGGTTTTCACACTCAATCTTTCGGGGCATCACAAACTCCCCTCCTTAAAAGAATGTCGTCCTCGACATTCCATCTTGTACTAATTAAGTCAAAACATCCCGCAAGAATCACTAATATTTCAAACCAAACCCACAGTCCGGCATCCTAAACTTTAAGTCTAGGATACACTACAGATATCTAAAGCCTAAGCTCTGATACCAACTGTGACAACCCCACCTCCCCCTAGGGCGAACCAGGGGGTTCAGCGGACCGCCTGCCCAGCTCTCGCCAGGACTACGGAGTTCACTACATTCCTCAAACAGATTACAATATAAATCTCAAATATTACATCAAATGTTCCAACATTTACATATCAAAAGCGAAGCGTCCACGCTTCCACTGCGCCACTCTGATCCATGATCCCAATTCTTATACAAGAGAAATTCCACAACAATAAAATCACAACAAGCCTTCCTTCGCCACGAGCCCTGTGGAGGGGAATAAAATATTTTTGGGGTGTAGACACCAAATTTTCAGTGTTTTTAGTTTTTTAGTTTTTATTTTATTTTATTATTTTATTTTTAAGCTTTAGCATAGAATTTCTCGGGAAAAAGAAAAAGCATTCGAAAAATATGCTTTAGTTGTTTTGATTTAAATTCCATGTTTTCTTGAAGAAAAAAAAAGAAAAAGATGAAAATGAAGAAAAAAGATTGAAAAATGGCAACTTGGTTTTTGTTTTTTTATTTTGATGTGATGTTACTTAAATTGTTGTTTTTTATTATTATTATTATTACTAAATTTTATTATCAATTTTGTTAAATTATTTTTCAAAAAAAAAAAGAGAATAGCTTCGGATATCACAGAAATTTGCAGCTAGCCATTTCTTCCATTTTTTACACATTTTCCGTCGCATTTTGTTTCCTCCAAGTACTCTAAGTACAAGGCCAACGCATCTTAGTATTAAGCTCCAGAATCACTGCCCATCTAAGGGCCCAAATTCTTGCCAAAAATGCAGCTCCAATCTCCTCCATTTGTTTTAGGTTTTGGAGGGTTTCGGTAGCTATAAAAGGAGGATAACGAGCCAGAGAAAAGTGGGTGACGGCTAGGTTTGAGAAGGAGTCTAGAGGACGGCTAGAGTTTTGAGCGTCAGTATGGTTTTGAGAAAAACCGAGAGAGGGGGATAGATAGAAGTGGCGGCTGCATAAGGGCTAGAGAGAAAATCAAAAAAAGAGAAAAAACAGAGAGAGATAGGGAAAGCAACATAGAAGGAGAAGGCTAGGGTATTAGGAGAGAGCTTTGGAGAGGAAAAGCAGAGGAAGAAAAGAACGAGAAGGAGAGTGGAGAGTTCGGTCTCTTCTCAGCCATAAACGAAAGGGTGAAGAGAGCAAGGAGGAGAAGAGGTCTGGCGCTACATCCCCAAGGAGCAAAGGAGCCGTTGGAACTGTGAACCTCCACGACTGCCACCATTTCAGCCCTCCATCATCACCGGCAGACCTTTACTGAGGTATTTCAGTCCAAAACTCATGCCAAGTTTGGATTTTTCTGTGGTTCCTGTTTTGATTTATGGTTGAGGAACGCGTAGGGGTTTGACCTGTGGTTTTAGGGACAATAGTTTGGGGCTCCTCGGTGGTGGTTTTATGATGAATTTTAGGTGCTTTTGTGTTGGGATTTATGGCTGATGTTTGTGATAAGTAAGCCCAGCAAATGGTAGTTCTTCTCTGTATTAGTCAGATTTTGCATGACCCTCTAATCTGTTTTGGTTTACCTTAAGAGGTTTTTATATTCTGCTCGGTCCCTATAAGCAACAAAGGGTTAAGGAATGTGTGAGTTTTGGCTAAAAGTAATGGTTTTGGTCTTGGTCATATGAACATAAATGCATGGGATAAGTTGTAAGTGGGTAGCAGAAAAATCGCAGCAATAAACCTTTGAATGTATGCCGAGCTTGCCAGTTTTATCATCTTATATTTCCGTTGCTTGCAAGTTTAATTTTGTGTGGCATGATTGTTTTATAGGAGTTGGGTTTCACAGTAGCATTTAAAGTCTTTTGCAAAATTGTCTGTAGTTGTTAATAAGCTACAAAGTGGTAGAATCCGGAAACCAACAGTAAGAGAGCAAAGCTTCAACCATGCTGCATTTCTTTTGTGTTTCTTGTCGTCTTGGCTTGATTCCTATTTGTTGGAATAGATGAGGGTAGGCATCCATGTTTGGGCTATGTTAAAGTTTGTGTTTGAAGATGTGTGTGAGTTTGATTGATGAATGACAAGTTTGGTACAATGTTTTTCGGTATTTCATCCATGTGAGTATGAGCTGCAATTTTTGCAGCAAAACAGAAAGCTCTATCTCAAATTTTCCTGAGTTACGTGGGCTGCTAAATGGTTTCAGTTGCAGAATGTTTTCCTTTGGAGTTGCTACAATTTATGCTCGATTGTTTCACAAGCATGCGTTGTTCAAAGTTGCAAAAATCTGTAGACTTATTTGCGTTGTTTCACAAACATGTTTCGGCTTCTTAAGCAACCTGCAAAAGAAGAGAAAGCCTTTGTAGCTGCTGCCTTTTTGTTTTCCCTTGGCAGAAAGTCTTGTCCTTAGTGTTTCTGATTTTGTCATTCCTTTGCATCCATGATAAGAATTTGAAGCTGGTTTTCGATTTGAGAGCTTGAAGCGAATCTGCCATGCAAAATGCTGAAATTTAAAACCATTTTTGCATGAAGAGTTCCCTTGGTTTTGGTTTAATTTCCTACTCCCTGCTTGTTTGAATGTTTAAGTTATGTGTCTTAGTGCTTAGTTCAAAGTTTGGAGGTTTTGGTTTAGAAGTTTTGATCAAACTTTGATGTCAAATCTGAAGTTGTAACAGATTTTTGATTTTCTTGTTGTATAAAGCTTCTCCGTGCCTTTTTGCATGAAGTTTTTTAAATGTTTGCATGATTTCCTTCTATGTTTTTGCTTGTTCGGATGTCCAGCTCATGTTTTGTGTTGTTTAGTTTACAATTGGATGTTGGATCAAGAAAGCTTTGGGAAAGTATGAGATCAAGTCTGAAATTATGTTTGAAAGTGAAACAAAGTGCAGCAATTGTTTGTTTCTTGTTGCAGAATGTTATCTTACGTTAGTCTGCATGCATGCATGGAAATGTTTCAAAAATTGCATTCCAACCCCTCAAGTCTCCCTTTGTTGCACTATGACCCAATTACATTCCAATCTCTTGCAATTAAGTTCTAAAGTGATTGCAATTCGAACCGTTACTTGGCCTTTTCTTGTTCTTGGACCTTTAAAATTCCTAAAATGCTCCAATTGGCTTTGTTTGATTGGTAATGATTGCTGTTGGGTCCTTATTCATTTTTCTATTTCAGAAATTTGATCAATGACTCACTTTTGTTTGGAAATTATGCTTTATTTTGATCATTTCTAAATTGCAAATTGAATAAAGATTCGATGATTTGGTGGATTCAAATTGCCTATTTGCATCTTTACCATTAAATTGGTGCCTTAACCCCTTGTTTTGATGGTTTTAGCCCAAGTTATTCCTTTCTTTGGTGACCATAGCCCAAGTTAAGCCTTGTCCACTTTATTAGCACCACAAAAAGGGGGAGGTATAATTTCTTTTATCCTTTTTTGTCTCTCCTATGTGATCCAACGTGCTAAGTGAGATTTGCATGTCTAATTTGCTTTTCTTGCCTTTCTTTAGTTCCTTTATTTCATTTACTCTTGTTTTTATTAAGTTATTCTTTTAATGGGGTATGTGTACACCTCTTGGCTTGTAATAGATAGGGCTTGGAGAGCATTTGATGAAGACCTATTGAAGACGTGTGCCTAGCCAGCAAATGTAATAGGTCCATTATTTTGGTTGTTTGTTTTTGTGGCTATGTGTTAATTTGCTTTATTAGGCTTTTGCATTTAGTGGAGCATGCTAAGTGTTACGTGCTACGTGTTTATGAGTGTTTGGCATGTCTACTTGCTTTCTATAGTCGTAGATGAATATGATGGATGAATGTACGTCACCACACTAGTCCAATGCTAGTTGTGGCTCATTATCCCGTTAGGAATTAATAGAAAGGGCTAGTCCAACGCTAGACCCTTAGGGATTTCCCTTCCGTTAGTGCATACTTGCATGTTCACTACATTTCATGCATTTTTCTTAGTTTTATCATTTGGCATGCTCCTCTAACCCTTTTCCCTCATTTTAGGTTTTTGCATCTCATGCTAGGTATAGGGTACATTTGCTTGAGGAGTCCCCTTTCGATAAGGGAAACGAGCGAGTTTGGCTACAAAATAGCCTTAGCACGCTAGTTCTTCCTTCTAATCCAAGGGAAAATCAAAGTCGTAAAGTTAGGAGTCCTTCCCGTGCCCGACCTGATGCATTCCCTTAGGGTCATACACTTGCATTCTTTTTATATCACATTCACACTCTTTTAGCCACATTTTCTCACTACTTAGACTTTTTCTCAATCTACACTTTCTCACCACTTTCTTCCTATCACTTATTTATTTTTCTATCTCACAAATGGCACCCAATTGCATTTATATGTATCTACTATCCTATTTTTATTCATTTGCACACACAAACACCTTTATTTTCTCACACTTGCACACTTGCATTAATCACGACTTCCATGAGAGCTATCCTTATTGGCCACCACAATTTATGTGGTTGGGACCTAAAAGCCTCATGAGAAATATTTTAGGTTTAGGATTGCATTTTTCTTTCCTTTTCGCATCCATTAGTCATATCCAACATGCGATACGTACCTTGGGTAGAAAAATTAGGAAAAGTAGGGGCTAAGTCACGCAACTAGCTTTGGCTAGGGTAAGGGAGTGCCTTAAGCGTTGCCTTTGCCTTCTCCCTTATCAAATGTGACCCCCGATCCCTCTCTTTCGTTGCGTAGACCTAAAAGTTCTTTAAAAGGGTTTGCTTACTTTTTCTTTCAAAAACAAAACAAAAAATCATTTTTGGGTGACTTGGTACACCCTAACTCCATACCAAGTGGCGACTCCATTCAAAAACCCTTTTTGAACTTTGTTTGGCCAAACCGTCGCATTTCACAATCCCACGGCCTTTATTTTCACTTTCACACGTTCACACACATATTTCACACACTACTTCCACACAACTATTCAAAAAGTGGGGCGCGACAACTTGGCGACTCCACTGGGGACTTCCTAAGTGGGTCCAAGCATTCGATTTAGCTATTCTTTTCCTTTTTCTACCCTTTTAATGTATAGCATTTGGATATTAGGGTTGCATTTTCTATTTTAGGGTCTTTTGCCTCGCGCGTGTATCAAACTATTCCCTCACTTGCGTATGTATGATTGGTTGATTGGATGTATGTTGTACTTGTTTTATCTCGCGCTTTGCATTGCATTTGGGTGGGGGATATACCCTAGAGCCTCGCGTTGGTTCTTGATCCCTCCCCTCCAAACGAGCACTAGCATACGTGCATACGCTTTAATTTTTCACCCCTCATTTATTTTTCTTTTAGTGGCTTGTCACGCCACTCCACCCTATTAGGATTTTAGGCGACCCACTTGGACATGTGATCGTGACACGACGTGTGTGTAGCATGATCCGAGGGGTCACTCAATCTTCAGCTTTAAACTTTGGGTTAATAGCCTTTAGTTTTTAGTCGAAGGTTGAGGATTTCTTTAGATTCACCTGGACATGTAGCCGTGACACGACGTGTGCGTAGCAATGTCTGGGGAATCGCTCGAGCCACCGACAAGGAACCTTGGTACTTGCTACCGAAATTTTTACTTGAAGGCTAGTTGGATTTACTTGTGACTTGAGCAAAGGGTTTTAGGGTTGTTCATGTTTTTTATACCAACCGCTACCTTTTTCTCCAATTTCATTGTTATTTCTTTGCACATGTAGCTAATGTGATCAGGCACACGACTTATAGTTAAGTCTTGGTTATGCATTTCGTGTACTGGATTCGTGAAAGTGGGAACCATAATTGTTTCACCTTGGTTATTTTAGGGTTTCTTGGTGACTAAAGCCCAAACTTTTGAGGTATCTGTACTGACACCGGTGAGTGTTCCACTACCTGCTACCTGTTATGTGAAATATCTGAATATCTGAAATACTTGATTTATGACTGTTGGAGCCAAATACTGTTTTGATAAAATGGAGGCGAGGGTGTACTTTATCACACTCGTTCTCTTGTCTGTTCATATGCCAATTTTGAGTGCGTATTGGAATCTGCTATCTGTATCTGGTATCTGTATCTGTATCTGTTCTGACGTCGTTTGAAAACTTGTATCCAACGACCTTTCTGTGACCTTTGAGCTCAACACCTGTGGCCAGTTACTCGAGTTGGGCCAGCAAGGGCCTGGTCGATTAGATAACGAACCACAGTAGTCTGTTTTGGGGATCTTTGGGTATTGAGACCCTTGATTCCGGTATACTCGAGTATTACCATTTCTGATCTGATTGGATTGCGGGCCCGGTAGGGGTATGTGAGGTGGAAGGAATCGGAGAAAGTGGAGTCTACGGTATTGGTTACTCCTTTAGCGTTGACGGAGTGCCAACTATTATTTTGATCAAGTTTCGGTGACGCGAATGGGAATTTGGCTCCTGAGAGCCACCTGTATCCTTCCTATTTGAATCATTGTTCCTTTACTTTACATCTGGCATGTGTACCTAATTTGTTAAATGTGAAATGCCATGATTTTACTGCTATGTGTCTGGTACCTCATTGAGCGCAAGCTCACCCCTTTCTATTCCTTTTGTTTTCCTTACAGGAAAATAAATCCTTTTGGACTGGATTTGATAGTTGGTTGCCGAATTGAGCTAGATGGACATATCTTTTGTATAGCTCATTGATTGAAACCCTAAATGTACTTTTGGGTCCGTTTCTCTTTTGATTTGGCAAACCGTACATGTATCAACTTTTGAATACTTTTGTATGCCACTTTGGATTGTATATGCTTAATTTCAAGATGTATATATTTGATTGATGCTTGGTTGGATTTTGATGTGTTGGTTACTATTCATCGTTTTCATTTTTTTTATTTATTTGCGATTTTGACTTGTTTACGCGTGTTTGTATGTTCCGGAACGTATTAGATCACTTTAAACTGAACCGTTAGTCTTGGCGAGAGTTGGGCAGGCAGTCCGCCAACCCCTTTGGTTCGCCTTAAGGGAAGGTGGGGCTGTCACAGGTGGTATCAGAGCTGCTTCGCGTGGTCTCTGCGCTGAGTGAGCTTGGGCCAGTGGTGTTACAATCTTGATTTCGTGAATGTGTCTAAGTGCTCGTTTGAGCATAAGTTATGAACTATGCATGTTCTAAGTGTAAAAATCTTTATCATGAAATTTGAGGAAGATAGATCTGTATGTCGGGTAGGAATCTTTAATATGGATGATTTACGCTTGGGACCGGCCGGCTCGAGTTGTGAATTATCTTATTTGGGATTCTCGTGCCCGGGTACTAAATCAATGAGAGCCTAGGTTAGAAAGGACTTAGGCGAACTAGAAAGGCGATTCTATGGAACTTCGTATGGTCTGTTCGGGTGTGGTTAAGCGTGATCAACTTTGATTAAGATATAGATGGTGTTGTTGTCGTAACGGAGCTCTCGAGGGGGAAAAGCTCTTCGTGAGTTATTTTTGTACTCGTGACCTAGTCTATCTATAGTACTTTCGGATAATTCCGCTACTTTCATGGATCTCTCATATTTGTATCTACTTGACTGCTACCGTGTGACTGGTTCGGTCTAGTTGTGTGTATAGATGCTTTTGCTCTGTGTGTACTTCTTGTTATTTGTTTATGCTTATAATTATCTTTAATATTATCTTTGCACCTCGACCCTAGATTGACTTAGATTCATAGAGGGCACACGTAGTGGCCAAGGACGTGGGCGCAGGCGTAGACAACCCACGCCGGACAGAGGTGCTGGGGAAACCTCATATGGACCAAATCTTGAACCTAGGATTGACCCCAACAACCAAATAGCTGCTGCCATGCAGCAAATGACTGATTTGCTAGCCCAAGTAGTGCACCAACAGGGTCAAAATCCTAACCCCAACCCTGGGAACCCTGGTAATCACATAGAGGGCGAGGATAGAGCCCTTGAGAGATTTCAAAAGTTCTCCCCACCCAAATTTCTCGGAGGCCCTGACCCTGACGTGGCTGAGAGGTGGCTGGAGAAGATGATCGATATTTTTGCTGCATTACACTACACTGAGGAGAGACAGGTGACATTTACTATCTTTCAACTAGAGGGAGCCGCCCGTTCCTGGTGGAATGTCATTCGAATGAAGTGGGAAAGAGAACAAACCCCGAGGACGTGGGCGAACTTTATGAGAGAATTTAATGCCAAGTTTTTCCTTCCTCTAATTCAAGAAAAGAAGGAAGATGAATTCATTCGGCTTCGCCAAGGAACTCAGACCGTAGCCGAGTATGAGAGTCAATTCACTCGGTTGTCTAAGTTTGCGCCCCAACTGATTGTAACCGAACAAAGACGGATAAGGCGATTTATCCAAGGATTAAATGTTGAAATTCAGAAGGATCTGGCAGTAGCCCAACTTAATGCCTTTAGTGATGCGGTGGTGAAGGCTCAGCGAGTTGAAACTGCGAGGTTACAAGTTAGGAACTTCCAAGCCAAAAAAAGGGGTTTTCCTGGGAGCAGCTCGGAACAGGAAGATAAGAGCACACCCCCTAAGAGTGGAAAAGGAAACGGGGGAGTACGACAACCGGGGGTGGCCAGTGGTGTCTCACCGGGAGGATCGGTCACTGCTACTCGAGGTCCCTGTGGATATTGCGGAGGGCCAAATCACACGGAGGCAAATTGTTGGAAGAAAGAAGGAAAGTGCCTTCGCTGTGGTAGCGCCGAACATCAAATTGCTAACTGTCCAAAACGACTGCGCGAAGGGAGAGGGACTCCGCCACCAACCAAGACCAACTCTCAGCAACCAGCCAAGACCAACCTGGACAGTCGAAAGGAGAAGGGACTGGAGCGAAAGTACCGGCTCGAGTATATTCCCTGGAGCATCATCAGGTCCCTGACTCATCTGAGGACGTAGAAGGTATGATCCATTGGTTACCTTGGATTTTGACAGATCCCAATGATGAGAAAATTTCGAGGATGAAATTCCTTTAAAGGGGAGAGAGTGTGAGAACCCGTAACTTTTTCAAATTTTTAGGTTTTATTATCTTTAATGGCATGTTTTCTGCATTTTCTTGCTTAGGAAAAATTTCTAGATAATTTTTATGAGTAAATAGAGTTTTTAGGTGATTTTTCTAGTATCGAATAGTTTTTGAGAAATTAAGAGTATATATCGGACGTGGGACCCGCTAGTGCGGAAAATTCAAAAAAATTCGGCCAACTAGGTTAAGTTTCGGATACTGGGTTTAAATTATCGGGTGCTAAGAGATAATTAGAGGTTGCTATTTGGATTGATGTGAGAGGAAACAAAAAGATAGGGATGCATTAAATAAAGTGACAAGTGTCACTTAGTGGTTGGTTGGATTTGAAGACCACTATTCACCTTTTTCCATTTGACCAAATAAATCACAAAAATTACCAAAATTTCACCATTTTCTTCTTCTCTTTGGCCGGCCACTTCAAGAAAAAAAGAAAGGGAAAAGCTCTCCAAGTTTTGCTTCAATCTTGCTCCAATCTACCAAATCAACCATTGAATCTTGTTTTTGCTCCATAGAAACACTTAAGGGAGTGATAGTGAGGTGTTTTGTGAAGTTGTTTGGAAGGCTAAAGGGATTAGTTGCTCTCTCTCTTGTGTTGCCAAGGTGAGTAGTTAAGGACCCCTCTCCTCCCTCTTAAAGTGCTTAATTCATGATTGGTGGTAGTATAAAATGCACTTTTATGGATTATATCTTGATTTTTGGTTGAATTGGTGAAGTTTTGTAATTATTGGGGATTTTTCTGTTTTCATATGCATATGATTATGTGGTCATGTATGATGATTGGAAATGATATTTAAGGAAGCTAGAAGGTGGAAAAAGTGGTTAATTGCAAGCAATTTCTGTTTTGGAAGAAATTTTGGAAAGCTAGGGTTTCATGTTCTTACATTCTGCCCAGTTTTGTAGTTCATAGTTAGAGGCCGAATTGGCCTTGGATTAAAACATGAAAGTTGTAGGGAATAATATTTTAGAGGTGCCTAAAAAATTGTAAGTCAATCGGAGTAGCGTACCTTGAGAAAAGATGGAATTACCCTTGCTGCCCTGGTTTTACCCGAATTTGGGAATTGCTTCTGTAATTGGTTATTTTGGTTGGGAATGCTTTGGAATTGGTTGTTGAGGTCTTCTGATGTATTGTAGCCCTGTTTCTTAGCTTTAGGATGGCTTTGGAAATACTATATTTGGACTTAGGTTGGCTAACTTATGATGTTTGAACCAGAATGCGTTCTGTGAATCTATTTTTCCAGTTCTGGTGTAGTATCTTGCATTTTTGACCTGGTTACACTCAAAACTGGGCTGAGTGACCTTCTGTAATATTGTAACCGTATCTCTTAGCTTCGAAACGGTGGGTCTCGTACCTTGATCCGATAATCGTAGTGCCATTGGTACCAAAACCGCATAATGACGTCAAAAACTGTTTTTTTCGGGTTAACGCTTAACTACATTTCCTGATTTTTCTGGTTTCCTCTAATGCTTATGTATGCTTATGGAGCCCTATTTTGGTGGTATCTGGAATTGGTTTATGACTTGTAAGCGTGTGTTATTGTGTTTATTTGAATAGTTTTAGGGCTTGACTTTCGTTTCCGGTCATTTTCCTAGCTAAATTTTGTACTTGAATGACTTTAAGCTTAGTGAACAGCTTTTGGAAATGAGATTATTTTTGGTATGAGATATTGGGACTGATTTGAGGAAATAATGAAACCATTAATGGCTGGAAAATAGGTAAACACAAGGGACTTGCTACCGAAATTTTTACTTGAAGGCTAGTTGGATTTACTTGTGATTTGAGCAAAGAGTTTTAGGGTTGTTCATGTTTTTTATACCAACCGCTACCTTTTTATCCAATTTCATTGTTATTTCTTTGCACTGGCACGACTTATAGTTAAGTCTTGGTTATGCATTTCATGTACTGGATTCGTGAAAGTGGGAACCATAATTGTTTCACCTTGGTTATTTTAGGGTTTCTTGGTGACTAAAGCCCAAACTTTTGAGGTATCTGTACTGACACCGATGAGTGTTCCACTACCTGCTACCTGTTATGTGAAATATCTGAATATCTGAAATACTTGATTTATGACTGTTGGAGCCAAATACTGTTTTGATAAAATGGAGGCGAGGGTGTACTTTATCACACTCGTTCTCTTGTCTGTTCATATGCCAATTTTGAGTGCGTATTAGAATCTGCTATCTGTATCTGGTATCTGTATCTGTTTTGACGTCGTTTGGAAACTTGTATCCAACGACCTTTCTGTGACCTCTGAGCTCAATACCTGTGGCCAGTTACTCGAGTCGGGCCAGCAAGGGCCTGGTCGATTAGATAACGAACCACAGTAGTCTGTTTTGGGGATCTTTGGGTATTGAGACCCTTGATTCCGGTATACTCGAGTATTACCATTTTTGATCTGATTGGATTGCGGGCCCGGTAGGGGTATGTGAGGTGGAAGGAATCGGAGAAAGTTGAGTCTACGGTATTGGTTACTCCTTTAGCGTTGACGGAGTGCCAACTATTATTTTGATCAAGTTTCGGTGACGCGAATGGGAATTTGGCTCCTGAGAGCCACCTGTATCCTTCCTATTTGAATCATTGGTTCCTTTACTTTACATCTGGCATGTGTACCTAATTTGTTAAATGTGAAATGCCACGATTTTACTGCTATGTGTCTGGTACCTCATTGAGTGCAAGCTCACCCCTTTCTATTCCTTTTGTTTTCCTTACAGGAAAATAAATCCTTTTGGACTGGATTTGATAGTTGGTTGCCGAATTGAGCTAGATAGACATATTTTTTGTATAGCTCATTGATTGAAACCCTAAATGTACTTTTGGGTCCGTTTCTCTTTTGATTTGGCAAACCGTACATGTATCAACTTTTGAATACTTTGGTATGCCACTTTGGATTGTATATGCTTAATTTTAAGATGTATATATTTGATTGATGCTTGGTTGGATTTTGATGTGTTGGTTACTATTCATCATTTTCATTTTTTTTAATTTATTTGCGATTTTGACTTGTTTACGCGCGTTTGTATGTTCCGGAACGTATTAGATCGCTTTAAACTGAACCGTTAGTCCTGGCGAGAGCTGGGCAGGCAGTCTGCTAACCCCTTTGGTTCGCCTTAAGGGAAGGTGGGGCTGTCACACACTACTTTCATTTTTTCAAGAGCATGAGCTCCGACAAAATTTCAGCTTATATACCTCTACTAAAGAAAACTCCAATACCTTAGATGATCCAAGTTCAATTCGACCTCAAATCTTCGCTCAAGTCGCAAGTTCATACGACAAACCCTCGAGTGAAAATTTGAGCAGTATGCCCTTTGTATTTAGCTATTTTCCAGCCACTTAGGGCTTCATTTCTTTCCTCAACAGAGCCCAAATTCAACATGTAAGCAAGCTTAACAAGATACCTCTTCAACAAGGCTCAATATCATCCAAATACAAGTCAATTCTAGCACGGCAACCATCAAAATCAAAGCTGGAAACTAGTTTTAAAGAAGAATGTCGAAGTGGTAGATTTGTCATCCTTTGGTGTTTTGGTATTGAGGTAAATCTTATGGAGTTTCGAAACTAAGACATAGACCTACATTTTCTATGAAGACATCGACACCCAATTCTTGCATTTTCAGGGTCAAAAATTGAAATCTCAAAGAAAACAGAAAGCTGTTTGTTAAACAGGGCATTGGGCAGTCAAGGGTATTTTAGTCATTTCACAAGTTACAATACTTCGATTCAGCTGAAATGTTCTGGGTAGAAAGCTAACTCAAATCCATATAACTTTAATGCTTTGTCCAAAAGCTGATTTAGTCTAAAACATGGAGAAATTCATAGCCCAAGTTGATTCCAAAAACAAGGCAGAACTGAAATTCACCACCAAATGCTAGAAATTGGAAACCCTGAGTTAAAATTCATGATCACAAACTAGAAATTTCTATCATTAGGCCCAAGAAGCATATAAAAGCCGGAAAAAGCACATGGCAAAGCTACTAAAGCATGACCAACACTTAAGCATCATATATGGGTAGAAAATTACCATAAAAACTGAAAATTTTCACATCTCAACTTCAAACCATGAAATTTTCTCATGAAGCTACCAAAATTAAAACCCTAAACCACTAGTTGGCAAATATTTGAAGTAGAGGAAAGTTTCTTGCCAAAACTACTTTGTACCTTCAAGAAAGATGAAGCTTAGTGCTTTTCCTCCACTCAAGCTCTTAATCTTCCCTAGTGACCAACTTTTATGGAGTATTTTGCAAGTTTATGGATTGAAACTCAAGATTCAAGCATGAAGTTGGGGTTGAAGATGAACTTTTCTCTCTTGCTTTTCCTCTCAAAATTTTGTCCAACACAAGCAAGAAATGAAGAGATTTTTAGTCCAAAATTCCAAGATAAAGACCAAAGAAGTCGTGGTCAAAAGTTGCATAGATGTTCAACACATGGCACCACCAAATTTTTTCTTTTTTTTTTTGGTTTCTTTTCCTCTTGTTTTTAGGTCAAATATTTCAGCTGATTTAAGGGTTAATTAGGGGCTGATTATCTGAAATAAAACCAAGAAGATTAGAGTAAGAAAGAAGTGGTCAAGTGGGATACTCAATCGGTAGCAAACGGTGCATGTCGGTTCAAGCCTATTTTCCTTAACTCTCTCATACTTGCGTTTTAACCTGTGATTCACTAACTTATTATTATCACCTCTAACCACACACTTCCTGTTATCTAAAACTCACTCTTTACCATCAAATTAAGTACACACACACCTCACCAATTAATCACACTACCAAAATACGCAAAAACCGTAATTTACCCTAGCTATGAAACTAAGGGCAAAACTCTTAATTCTATGATTTATTACAACTATTGAGGGAGTAAATGAGTAGTAAAGATATTATAAAGTAATTTAATCAAAATAAGAGGGAATTTTAAGAAAATATGAGCGAATTTTTCAATCAGCACACTCTCTCCCCATTAAAAGAATTTCGACCTCGAAATTCATATATTTCTTCATACATAACTCAGGGTATTTTTCTTGCAGGCCATCTCTAACTCCCAAATCTCATCATTAGTCAAAATTTTCGCTCTCTTCTCTCGGCTCTTGTACTTGTTCTAGCTCCACATTCACTGTTAGAACGACGTCCTCACCTAGTTCCACGTCCCTGACTTCGCCAACCCTTCATGCCTCTTTTGAAAAATAGACGATATATGTATGAGCAAAATAAATTACCTAAAAAGCGCAATAGAAACATTTCTAAATCATAAGGTAAAGGTAATAAAACACCTTTCCAATAAATATTTCCTTTATATACATAGCAAAATAAGTCACATAACAAGTTAGAAAGTACTGTACATGCCAACCTAACAAAGTCAAAAGCTTATAATAGACAAGGGACATAGAACAAAGGCAAGCAGCATAGACATCAACCTTAACACATCAATATCAAAACCAAAAGATGATGTGTCATCCCACTATGTCTCTAACTACCTCAAAAAATCCCTCAAAAGTCTAGATCCCTAACTTAGGTAGTCGTCGAACCAACCGATCCCGCTTCCTCATCGGGTGCTGCTAGCTCCTCCTCAGGTTCACTAGGGGTTGTATTCCCTTGACCTCCCTTGGCCAAGTTCACCTGTACTATTTCCCCCACAAATGCCTCACACTCAGTCAAAATATTTTCGGTTCGGTCCCTAACTTCCCTTACTATTTGAACAAGGCAACCATTAGCCTCCTGAGCTTGCTCTCTAAAGGCATTGGTTCTCTCATGCTCCTCAAGCATAGAAGCCTCAAGCTTTGCGATCGTAGCCCCTTGCCCGTCCTACATTGCCCTCAGCTGTTCGATCTCAGTTTGGACCCTATGATTAGCACTGGCCAACATTTTCCTCTCGTCCTCTATGGCAAGGACCACCCGATCAGGATATGAGTAGGTCCGCCAGCAATCACAGTGTCTGACCCTATGTTCTAGGGCCCACTGAAGTACCGGCTCTCCTGAATGTTCCTAATAGCTAAGCACTCGACGAGGTTGCTTGGCATTCCCATTTCGTCATTTTCTTCCATTGCCTACATTATAAATGGTATCATGAGAATAAGCCATTTAAACAAACAAAGCCAAGTTAACCACCTACTCCCTAAGGTTTCACACTTAGACGTTCGTACGTAAGCCATATCAAGTACAAGTCACATACCCTATAGATATTGCTCAAGCACTACACTTAATCAAAACTTGAAAAAGGACAACTAGGTATGTACACTTGAATAATAAGGGTCCCAAATCACACTAATATCTTCAATATCTTCCAAGTCTAGACTATTCACATTCCCCGTGCCTTGGTTTTCGACATCCAGACTTATCCTAATATTACTCGGGACATCAACTTCTTATAAAGGTACCCCTCTTTCGTACTCGGGTATAAGAATCCGAAAATATGATGATTCACCACTCGAGCTAGCTAGTCTCAAGAGAAAATCAACCATTTTTGAGATTCCAACCCAACATACATATCTAATGTCCCCAACAATAGACATTTGTTCCACACTTAATAAGCTAAATCTGCATAATCCGAGAACCCTCTCCCGACACAAGCTCGATAAGAGTTCTGATACCATCTGTGACGACCCCATCTCCCCCTAGGGTGTACGCCAGGGTTTAGCGGACTGCCTGCCCAGCTCTCGTCAGGACTCACTCACTCACTTCAAATGAAATAATTTACAACCTCAAGAGTAAATGAAATAACAGTTCCCAGGCTTGGAACGTACATGTACATTCATTTCTAATCCAAATATTCATACAATACCAAAGATAACAAAAGATATGAGTTCCAGATACATTCAACCCTAATCGAACACTAGCATGAGTACAATAGCAAAATTTCAAAAAAAAACTAGACTTTGCTAGAATGTATCAGTCCCCACGCTTTTGCTCGTATCCCCTGTAAGGAAAACAAATCTCATAGAATGAGCTAAAGCTCAGTGAGGTTCCAGAACTTCATACAGATCCAAATAGCAAGTTGACCATGATTTAAAATCACAAGTATCAAAATAGTAGGCATATGAAGTCAAGAAAATAAGTAATAACGCTTCGTAAAGCCAAACACTGGATATTTAACATGTCAAGTGAAAGGATGCAACCAATATTTCAAAATAGCTCTGCCATAGCTTGATCAAATAGTAGTTGACTCTCCGTCAACTTTTGAGTAAAGTAACCAGTCCAGTAGTGCTCCGCTTAATGCCAATTTGTCCACCATTTAACCCCCTTACCATGTCTGAACACCAAAATAAACACGAGCATATCGATTAGTCGAGGAGGTATCACTCCACTCGACAAAACAAGATACCCATGGTTCATTATCTAATTGACCAAGCCCTTGCCAGCTAGACTCGATTAACTAGCCAATGGGGTTTGGGTCCCCAAGAAATGAGTATAGTCGATGAGATAACGTCTCCAATTGACTTAATCACGAGAAAAGTACGGAGCGGGAATGAGAGGCACCCCCTACTCGGATTGAGTGTGGTACATGCGGCCGCTCAGCACTTACAAGTACAATTATATCAAGTCAATTGCAACAAATGAACAAGTATATATCACATTAGGGCAAGTGCGATAAAGTACACCCATGCCCAACCAAACCAAGCAAATATTATCCGAGCATATTGGTAAAACATGTAAGAGCAAGCATCAAGGACAAACATGCACTTAGAAGCACTCACTAAAGGTCTAGTGTTTTTCAAGGTCACGCTCAGGTGCAACTCCTTGGATGGAGTCCAAATGTGCGATAAAATATTATTCAAGAGTTTAAAATCAACTAGGGTTAAAAACATAGGAGTTTTGCTTCAAGAAAATCAAGTAAACAAAACTTTTTTAAGTTGTATTCAAAATACTTATCAAACTCTAGAAAATTCATGCTCGCTCGTTTAGTTTCGATAAAGAAATGGTTTATACTTTTGAAGGTGCACTTGATAGCTTATATACCTCTACTAAAGAAAACTCCAATACCTTAGATGATCCATGTTCAATTCGACCTCAAATATTCGCTCAAGTCGCGAGTTCATACGCAAAACCCTCGAGTGAAAATTTGGGTAGCATGCCTTTTGTATTTAGCTATTTTCTAGCCACTTAGGGCTTCATTTCTTTCCTCAACTCAACCCAAATTCAACATATAAGCAAGATTAACAAGATACCTCTTCAACTAGGCTCAATATCATCCAAATACAAGTCAATTCTAGTAATGCAACCATCAAAATCAAAGATGGAAACTAGTTTTAAAGAAGAATGTCTAAGTGGCAGATTTGTCATCCTTTGGTGTTTTGGTCATCACTGCATCTACCTATATCGGATTGAGGTAAATCTTATGGCATTTCGAAACTAAGACATAGACCTACATTTCCTTTGCAGACATGGACACCCAGTTCTCGCATTTTCAAGGTAAAAAAAAAGGAATTTCAGAGAAAATAGAAAGCTGTCTGTCAAATAGGGCATTTGGTTAGTCAAGGATATTTTAGCCATTTCACAAGATACAGTGCTCCGATTGAGCTGAAATGTTCTGGGTAGAAAGCTACGTCAAATCCCTACAACTTTCATATTTTATACAAAAGCTAATTCAATCTGAAACATAGAGAAATTCGCAGCCCAAGTTGATTTCAAAAACAGGGCAGAACTGAAATTCACCACCAAATGCTGGAAATTGGAAACCCTGAGTTAAAATTCATGATCACAAACTAGAAATTTCTATCATCAGGCCCAAGAAGCATCATATATGGGCAGAAAATTACCATAAAAACTGAAAATTTTAACATCACAACTTCAAACCATGAAATTTTCTCTTGAAGCTACCAATATTAAATCCCTAAACCACTATTTGGCAAATATTTGAAGTAAAGATATTATAAAGTAATTTAATCAAAATAAGAGGGAATTTTAAGAAAATATGAGCGAATTTTCCAATCATCACACACTCTCCCCCTTAAAAGAATTTCAGCTTCAAAATTCATACATTTCTTTATACATAACTTAGGGTATTTTTCTTGCATGTCCATCTCTAACTCTCTGATCTCATCATTAGTCAAAATTTTCCATCTCTTCTCTCGGCTCTTACACTTGTTCTAGCTCCACGTTCACAGTTAGAACCACGTCCCTGACTTCGCCTACCCTTCATGCCTCTTTTGAAAAATAGACGATATATGTAGGAGCAAAATAAAGTAGCTAAACAGTGCAAAAGAAACTATGAGGATTCGCAAATTCTCTTTATTTTAAATTCCTATCACTAGTTTATTTAAATATTTATTTGCCTGTTTGCTCCGAATATTTTATTTTGACCCTTTTAGACCCAATTGCATGGAACTATGACTTGCTTATATTTTAAAATGACTTGTTACAAAATTTAAATTTTTGAAAGCTCGTTTAGAGTGAATAGTGGATGCGCGTTTGGAGACAATAATCGATTCGAAAATACAATAAGCTTGAAAAATTGGAAACTTGTACATTAGTCTTGAAATAGGTATTTTTATGTTTAAGTGTTCAATTATTAGTTAGTGATACTATCGTTATAAGAATTTCTTGAAAATTCCACTTTATCGCGCACAAATTGGAGGTACGCGTTTTCGTGCGCACGATTAATTGAGGAACTTTAGACCCTTATTTTTGGACCATTAAGGGTGAATAATAATAGTATGAATGGAAGTGCATTAGAGGTTTAGTGTATAAGTGAAATAAACTCGAAAGGAATCGAGCACAAAACGCACGCGTGTGCGAGCAGGGAGAGAGTTGACTTTTGAGGCATTCTTAGCCACCCATTTTAGCTTCTCAAGGAAGCTTCATTTTTTATCAAACACTTTTTGTCTCTTGCTCTAAGCTGGCTGGCCATCCAAGGGAGAAAAGAACCAAATTTCTTCATCAATTTCTTCTTTATTTCATCACTAAATCTTCACGAAATCACCTCAAAATTTACATACACTTTGCTAACCACTTGGAGATCACCTCAAGCTAGGAAAAGAGCTTCATCTCACGGTTTTTCTTTAGCTCGAAGGGACCAAAATTTTCTGCCTTGCTCATCCAAAGAGGTAATGAACGATCAACCTCTAAGATCTTAGTTTATGGAAGTTATCTTGCACTTGTGAGCTTATAAATTCATATGGGTAGCTTTATATTGTTGGAAATTTTGTGTGTGGGGTTTATGAAATCTCACTATGGTTTGATGGACTGATTTGATGTTGTTTATGTTGGATTAGTATTTAATCTAGTGGAAATGAGTTGTATTGTTGAAGAAAGTTCAAAGGAAGTGAAGAGGAAAATTTTACCTGTTCTGCCCTTGCCATTGCCGTGACCCTTAGTGCATCTTTTTGTGGTTCAAATGACTAGATTTTGATGCAAATGTGTAATATAGGTTGTACAGAAAGTTTCATCAAAAAATTACTTGATTTGGTTGGGCAAATGTTGAGATTTCGAAATTCTACCAAAACTGCAATTTTGTCCCGTATTGCTCTGGCAGAGATTTTCAAACAGCTATAACTCCTTGCTTTGATATCGAAATCGAGTGCCGTTTGTGGCATTAAAAACTAGACATTCCCAGTTTTCCAACGATATAAAATGCATATCCTGATTCCACCTGAGGGATCTGTACCAACTTCGTAAAATTTCTTGTTCTGTTTCTCATCTATACTGGAAGCTCTGTTTTAAGCAGCGACTTGATGCACAAATATGAGTTAGTTGTGGACAGAATTTTAAAATGATTCCTTCTATGAAATCGTAGCCTTATGAATGTAGTTTTCAATGCCACTAATCAGGCTCATTCTGAGTTGAATTGAGTGAGATGTGGCCGAATTTCAAAACTATCTTGGTGAAACAAAACCCTAATTCTTGACTATTCTATAGCTAATCTTGATTTGGGACTAGTGATTCAAAATCCTTGGTGTTAATCACCTATCAAATGTATTTTGGATGTTTCCTAGACATTGTCTTCATAAATTAATCATGTTCGAGGAATTTGCATTAGTCAAATGTTTGAGAAAAGGAAAACTAAAGTACAAGGCAGATTTGCCTTGGAAATTCTTGGAACTTCGATGGTTTTGTTAACTAACTGTCCGTGTGAGTTTTTGCATGAAAATTTACAGAAGAATAGCCCTTAGATGGTAGTGTAATACTGCCAACTTTGGTGCCTTTTTGAGTTCAGTTAGATGCTCAACTAAAATACCAAAGCTTAAGCTTTAAACCTGGAAAACCCCTGTTTGAGGCGAAAATTTCAATGACTTTGAGCCACTATATCTTGGTGTTCAAAACTCCAATTCTTGTTCTTCTTGTTCTATTTAAAACTTTGATTGTAACTCTAATTGATTTCCAAATTTTATAGGCTAGTTCGCATTGTGTGAATTTTACCGATTTTCCAAACTTCGCCGAAAATCAGCCCAAATCTGTCTTGGCATTCCAAAACAGCCAATTTGAGCCACATTTTGAATGTTATCCATTTGGAATCATGGAAAAGTATTTTCTAGGAACTTTTAGCTCTTTGGAATTAGTTTCCAACGGTACTAAATTTTCCAATTTTGGATTTTCAGAGAATGGGTTATGATTTTTTCAAGAATGCCCCTAAATTCGATAATTCTTGACCTTTTACAAAATTTTCGCACAAGAACAATTTCAAAGAATCCGGCCGTATATTCGGCCAGTTCTTGACAGGATTGGTGGTGAAAATTGAAAAATTTTGGATCCTCACTGGTTTGAATCCGGCCGACAGTCCAACCAGATATCCGGCCAATGCTTGGCCGGATTGTGACGTGGCTTCTACAGTCCATTTTCGATCGTTCGTTTGAAAAAAAAATGATTTATACCTACTCGTTTCCATCCAACGATTTCAAAGATGAAAATTGGATTTTTCTTGTATATTTAAACCCACTTTTGAGTCTCGATTTATAAGAAATTAAGACTCATTTTCGTGACATTTTCTTAGATTATACAAGAGTGCAATCTTCCTTGAAAATTAGGGGTTTTAAGTGATAGTGTGTAATAGACAAGTATTGTTTGCTCAGGAACTCAAGGAGACCTTCAAGAGGACCTCGAGGGGAACACCTAAAGGTTTGTTTACGCACTTACTCTCCTGTTTCAATTGGTGAGTATCAAGTGCAGGAATATTTGAAATTTATGTGAATTGCACCTTATGAAATGGATGGGTTATAACTGCTAAGTCGAGGGTGTACTTTATCGAATGCGTTCTCAATAAAATGAATTGTAATTGAATTGCATTATATGCTATGGCTATATATGTCGTTGGAATGAATCTCCTCGATTCATAATTGAACTGTATGACTGCCGGTCGGAGTGCGCTCATCGGCCCATAACGGTATTTGTCTGTCGAGCCCCACTTTTTGAATGGTGAAAGTAGTGTGCGGGATATGTATGTGAACGTGTGTGAAAATGAAAATAAAAGGCCGTGGGATTGTGAAATGCGACGGTTTGGCCAAACAAAATTCAAAAAGGGTTTTTGAATAGAAAATGGAGTCACAACTTGGTATAGAGTTAGGGTGTACCAAGTCACCCAAAAAGTGATTTTTTGGAAAGAAAAGTAAACAAACCCTTTTTAAAGAACTTTTAGCTCTACGTAACCAAAGAAAGGGATCGGGGGTCACGTTTGATAAGGGAGAAGGCAAAGGCAAAGCCTAAGGCACTCCCTTACCCTAGTCAAAGCTAGTTGCGTGACTTAGCCCTTCTTTTCCTAATTCTTCTACCCAAAGTATGTGTTGCATGTTGGATATGACTAATGGATATGAAAACAAATGCAATCCTAAATCTAAAAATGTTTCTTATGAGGCTTTTTGGTCCCAACCACATGAATTGTGATGGTCAATAAGGAAAGCCCTCATAGAAGTCATGAATAATGCAAATGAAGACTCAAGTATGAGTGTAAGTGTACAAATGTAAGAAAAGTGCAAGTAAAATAAAAACAAATGTAAGTGCAAGTGTGCAAATGTAAGAAAAGTGCATGTGTGCAAGTGCATGTGTGCCAATAGAGAAAATAAAGGTGTTTGTGTGCAAGTGGATGAAAATAAGGTATAATGGTAGTAAATATATAAGTGCAATTGGGTGCTGTAGACACCAAATTTTTGGTGTAATTTCATTTTTAGTTTTTTATTTGTCGTGTTCGTTTTTTAGTTTTTAGTTTCTAGTTTTATTTTTATTTTTAAGTTTTAGCATGAAATTTTTGAAAAAAAAAGAAAAAAAAAAGAGGAAAAGTCAATCAAAGGGACAAAGAATCAGACATATAAGCCTACTTTGGGGTTTAAAATCTTGGCCCTTCATATTAGGTTTAGTCTTTTGAGGTGCCTTTAAAATGCCAAAGAGCCGCAAGCCAAGGAAGGGGGGGACAAAAAGACTAACGGATAAAAGAAATGAGGGTAGGAAAGAGGCGAGAAAAAACGCAAGGGAGGACGGAGCAAAAGGAAAGAGCTGAGAGGGCAGTGGTGGCGGAGTATTTGAGCAAAAAAAAGGGCCGAAAAATAGAGGAGGCTTTGGGGTGGAAATAGAACAAGAACAAGAAAATCTGGAAATTGAGAGAAGAGATTTTCGGAAAGCAAAAACAAAAGTGCGAGATGAGAGAGCTGAGAAAAAAAGGCTACGGGAAATGAAGAAGAAAAAAAAAGGTTCGGAAAAAGAGGGAAGATTGGGGAAGAAAAGAACAAGAAAAGAGGGAGGTTCTTGGCGGCTAAGGTTTTGGGCAAGAGAGAGCAAAAGGGGACGGCTGAAAATTTGAGGGAGGAGCTAAGGACGAAAAAGGAACAGAAAAAGAGAAAAAAAAAACAAAGGCAAGAGAGGAGCCGGCTAAAAAAAAAGAGGAAGAAAAGGGCTAAGAAACAGAGTGAAAAAGGCTTCGGCCAAAGAAAAGAAAGAGAGCAAGATCAGGGGGGCTTGGAAGAAAACAGAGGAAGAAAAGGAATATCTTAAAATTGGGAGAGGGCCTCGGACATCTTAGAGGAATTTCGGGCAGAGGCAAAAGAATTAAACGGAAAAGCGAGGAAACAAATACCAGGAGGCCTAGCAAAGAACCGGAATCACCGCCGCAATCCGAGCTCTGCCACGGCACCTCCACCTCGTGTACCACCTTTCTTCTCCAGCGCGACCAACAAGCGATCAACCGCCTGCCCAAGCCACCTCCAGCCCGCACTCATCGCTGTTGCTGTCTGCTACTCTCCACCTCTGCCGCCACCTTTCAACCTCCACTGCTGTCATTGCCGCCACCAGAATTTTCCCTTGCGATTTGTGAAATTTTGCCCAGCAAGAGCACTGTAAGTTTTTCTTTTCCTCTCTTTAAGCCGCAGTTCTGGTCAAGTTTGTTGAAATGTGTCTGCCGTGGCATTGTTTAGTGCAATTTTTCTGTTAATTGACCTTAATTTCTGAATACACATGATGCATACGTTGTTTGGAAGGAATTTCTTTGTTTCTGGCAAATTTTTGGGCTAGTTACAACATTGATTGAACAACGAATCATTAAAGATTTTTATGCTCTTTTGTTGCTCGACAAAATGCTCAGCTAAAATTCCCCTTGCATGATGACTTGTGCGATGAGTTAGAATTCCATTTCAAACCTGGCCGGAAATTGTACAAATTGTGGGCTTCTGTAACGGTCCTGTTCGTTTAGCTAATGAGGTTGATTGTGCCTATAGCGGGCATGATTAGTTGCTTAACCCTATTCTTGGGAAGTTTAAGATGCTGAAATTTGTGAGCAAGATAATGATTTCAATGATTGGTTGCATGCGGTTTGTTGATTGGGTTGAAATTCCTGGTTTGTCTGATAAGAATGGGGCCGGCCGTGACTTCATGGAATGACAATCATCGTAGTTCTTAATGCCCATTTCCTGTCTGATAAGAGGTTCGAATGAAAAATGGAAAATCTGTTACTGCCATGCCAATTCACATTTTTGAAACATTAGGTTGCGTCAGCTGAAGCTTAGTGATCTTATTCTGAGGTTCCTTTTGCATGTTTAGATGTTAAATTTCAGTGGTCTTACTGTCCAGATTAAAGCTTTGATGTTCAGTTGAGAAAGTTTTGATTAAAGTGTGCGTTTCAATCTGAAATTTGTGTGCGAAAATGAAATTGCAGCAGGTTTGATATGCTTTTAATATGATGTGTTTATTTGGTTTTGATATTCTGGGTCTGCTTCCTGGAAATTTGGATCAAAGTTTTTAAAGGTTGGTTTCGGGAAAATTGGATTTGTTCGGGAAAATTAGAGGTTGCTTTTAATTCTTGATTTTAGGTTATAATTGTGGCTTAATAATTTTAGTTGATTTGTTTATATTGTTGGGTTTAGTGGTATGGTTTAGAGTTTTGGGTAATAATACTTTGTTGGGTTTGGCTAATGGGTTGCCAGGTTATTTCATTGGGTTTTGGTTTGGGCCAGAGAGCTAAGGCCCATATGTTTGGCTGGCTACTTTAGGGCCAAAATAATACACTAGCCCGCTCTTTTGCCTTGGACTTTTGTTTGGGCTACGGAGTCTTGGCCCAAACAAATAAAGAAAAGGGCCCAACGGCCTGTTAAGTCAAGTAGCCTGATGACACAATTTCATTCCAGTCCCCTGACTTTTGGATATTTTTACTGTGGCCCTAGACATTTCCATTCTTTTCAATTGAGTCCTTGGTTTAATTGCAAATAGGCCCCTAAACTTTATTTTTCTTTAATTTTGACCCCAAACCTTTGTTAATTTTTGCAATCAAGTCCTTTCTTCTTTTGACTTCTTAAATGTGGGTTGTTTATATGATTTAATTGATTCAATTTCACATTTCATTTTTATCTTTTGTAATTATTTCTTGATTAAAGTGATGCCCTGATTCTTTTATTATTTTGGAGGATAAATAAGTGATTTCACTTCATTGGGGCCTCAATTCAAGGGAAGTACACCCCTAATCCTTTATTTCTTATTATATTTGACTCTACGTGCCCTATGTGACTTTACATGTTTGATTGTATGCCTCTTGAATGTTTTTATTCATTCATTTTTTTATTAATTTGCTTTATTGGTTTTGTATATTTCTTTTAGTCCAATTTTTATCATTTGGGAGGCACCCGAATGCCAAAATTGTAATAGTTAGGGATTTAATTGTTTTATTCCATCTTATTCCCCCTTTTAGATTGTAGTAGGCCTTCTCCCCCAATAATGTAATAGATAGGGCTTGGAGAGCATTTGATGAAGACCTATTGAAGACGTGTGCCTAGCTAGCAAATGTAATAGGTCTATTAGCTTGGTTGCTTGCTTTTGTGGCTATGTGTTTAATTTGCTTTATTAGGTTCTTGCATCTAGTCGAGCATGCTAAGTGTTATGTGCTATGTGTTTATGAGTGTTTGGCATGTCTACTTGCTTTCTATAGTCGTAGATGAATGTGATGGATGAATGTACGTCACCACACTAGTCCAATGCTAGTTGTGGCTCATTATTTCGTTAGGAATTCATAGAAAGGGCTAGTCCAACGCTAGATCCAATAGACCGTCCCCCTTTCGTTAGTGCATACTTGCATGTTCACTACATTTCATGCATTTTTCTTAGTTTTTATCATTTGGCATGCTCCTCGAACCCTTTTTCCCCTCATTTTAGGTTTTTGCATCTCATGCTAGTTATAAGGTACATTTGCTTGAGAGTCCCCTTTCGATAAGGGAAACGAGCGAGTTTGGCTACAAAATAGCCTTAGCATGCTAGTTCTTCCTTCTAATTCAAGGGAAAATCAAAGTCGTAAAGTTAGGAGTCCTTCCCGTACCCGACTTGATGCATTCCCTTAGGATCATACACTTGCATGCTTTTTATATCACATTCACACTCTTTTAGCCACGTTTTCTCACTACTTAGATTTTTCTCAATCCATTTTCTCACCACCTTTTTTCCTATCTCTCATTTATTTTCAACCTCACAAATGGCATTCAAATTGCACTTCTACGTATCTAATATCCTATTTTCATTCATTTGCACACACAAATACCTTTATTTTCTCACATTTGCACACTTGCACTTGAGTCCTCACTTGCATTAATTCCGACTTCCATGAGAGCTTTCCTCATTGGCCACCACAATTCATGTGGTTGGGACCTAAAAGCCTCATGAGAAACATTTTAGGTTTAGGATTACATTTTTCTTTCCTTTTCGCATCCATTAGTCATATCCAACATGAGATACATACCTTGGGTAGAAAATTAGGAAACGTGGGGCTAAGTCACGCAACTAGCTTTGGCTAGGGTAAGGGAGTGCCTTAGGCTCCACCTTTGCCTTCTCCTTTACCAAACGTGACCCCCGATCCCTTTCTTTGGTTACGTAGACCTAAAAGTTTTCAAAAAGGGTTTGTTTACTTTTTCATTCAAAAACAAAAATCATTTTTGGGTGACTTGGTACACCCTAACTCTATACCAAGTGGCGACTCCATTTTTCATACATAAAACCTTTTTGAACTTTACTTGACCAAAACCGTCGCATTTTACAATCCCACGGTCTTTGCTTTCACTTCTACACACGTTCACACACACTACACACACTACTTCTACTCTCACACCATCAAAAAGTGGGGCGCAACAACTTGGCGACTCCACTGGGGACTTCCTAAGTGGGTCCAAGCATTTGATTTAGCCATTCTTTTCCCTTTTCTACCCTTGTTATGCATGGCACGTGGATATTAGGGTTGCATCTTCCATTTTTAGGACCTTTTTGTCTCACGTACGCATTAAACTACCCCCTCGCTCGTGTATGTATGATTGATTGTTTGGATGTATGTTTACTTGTTTATCTCGCGCTTACATTGCATTTGGGTGGGGGACATCACCTTAGAGCCTTGCGTTGGTTCTTGATCCCTCCCCTCCAAACGAGCACTAGCATACGTGCATCTGCTTTATTATTTTATCCCTCCTTTATTTTCTCTTAGTGGCTTGTCACGCCACTCCACCCTATTAGGATTAGGTGACCCACTTGAACATGTGATTGTGACACGACGTGTGCGTAGCATGATCCGAGGGGTCACTCAATCTTCCGCTTAAAGCTTTGGGTTAATAACCTTTAGCTTTTAGTCGAAGGTTGAGGACTGTTTTTAGATTCACCCAGACATGTAGCCGTGACACGACGTGTGCGTAGCAATGTCTGGGGAATCGCTCGAGCCACCGACAAGGAACCTTAGGAGTGATGACCTTTGGTTTCCAAGTCTGAAGGCTCGGGGACCTGAGCTTATCGAGTCTAGATGCATTAGTAAGCCAAACCTCATGCATCCATTTTAGAATTGCCTAGGGTAGAGTCGACCTTACCCTAAATTAGGAACACTATTCACGAGGGGAGAGGCCCCACCCCTCTTCCCTTATTCTTTGTTGCTTTTATATCATCTAATTGTCCAACGTGTTATGTGATTATGTGTTGAACTAACGTTTCCTTGTTTCTTATCTTTTGCATTCACAAACGTTAGGAAATAAGAGGTCTGGCATGACCTCCTTTTAGGACCTACCCTTTTAGATAGGCTATTGCACGTTTGAAAATTGTGGTATATTTTGTTCATAAATTAATAATGCCATACCATTTTAGGCCTACCCTGGCAAATAAAGGGTTCCTTAGGTCACGTTTCATTTCGAATTGCATATTTACATCACTTTAATAAATGGCATCACGCATAACCCTAGAAAGGGAATGCCATTTAGGGGATCCCGTGTCAGGAATAAACCACCTTGTGTCTCGGATACTTAATCCAAAGAGACTTGCACGTTTACATTTTGTACCATCCAAAGGGGTAGTGCACAATGTAAGGTAGGATCCGATTGTCTTCATAAGAGCGATTTTTGGAATATGAGAGTCTAATAATCACTTTTTGGCCATTTTATCAAAATTGGTAAAATTCCCTTGCGTAAAAGGACATTAATTTGAAGAAAATTCACAAATAATTCCTCCTATTGAGACGATAAATAAATTGGGGCCAAAATTTGATTTTAGAAGGCTCATAGGTTAATGCATTGCAATAAATTTTTAAAACTACCAGTGGATAGCTTGATGTTTTCCATTCAATCCATTGGACTATTTCATTCATCAATTTCATTCAGTCTATTTTATCAATTTACCCTTTTTAGGGTCATCCGGTCAATTTTTGAATAAATCATCAATTAATTTGACCAATTTACCCTTTTTAGGGTCATCCGGTTGATTTTTAAATAAATCATCAACTCATTTGACCTCATCCGGTCGATTTTTGAATAAATCTTCATTTCATTTGGCCAATTCACCCATTTTTAGGGCAATCTAGTCGATTTTTGAATAACCCACCAATTTCATTCAATTCATTTGATTAGTTAGGGTAATTTTGTCGTTTTTCGATAAATCATCAATTTCGTCCAATTCATTTGACCAGTTTACCCTTTTAGGGCGATCCGGTCAATTTTGAATAAAATTCTCAATTTCATTCAATTCATTTGATCAAGTTCCTTTTTTAGGGCAATCGGGTCAATTTTGAATAAATTCTCAATTTCATTCAATTCATTTAATCAATTTCATTTTTTAGGATGATCTGGTCAATTTTGAATAAAATTCTCAATTTCATTCAATTCATTCGATCAAGTTCCTTTTTTAGGATGATTCGGTCAATTTTGAGTAAGTTTTAAATTTCACTCAATTCATTTGACCCGCTTCCCTTTTTAGGGTAATCCGGTCAATTTTAAATAAATGGTCAATTTCATTCAACCCATTTAAACAATCAGGGTTTCAATGTCAATTTCAAATTGGGAAACCTGGTCGATTTTGAGAAAACCATCCTTTGCATCCAGTCATTTGATCAGTTGGGGTTTTGACCCGCGCTTTACTGAGGAAATTTTGTCAAACGAATTCCAATCTCTTCGATAGGAAGTTCGTCAAGGTCAAACCCGTGCATTTGTGATCAATTCATTCGGACATTGTCCTTATTTTGACAAATGTCTTTTGTCTCTACAATTGACCAAATTCTTCAAAATTATTTTTTCACTCAATGAGTTGATCGGATCCATCAGGTATTGTATAGTGCCTGGTCTGGAGGATTGCATTTTCATGCTAGGCCTACCCTTGGCATAAAAGGGTTCTCCCATAGGACATGCATACCGATTTTATATTCTTATTTACTAACTCAGGGTATTTTTCTTTTGTTTTCCCCCTCCCTTGCATTCATAAAAAAAAAAGCTTCAATAAGGTGAAAATATTTTTCTATATCTGATGATAATTTGGATCTAATAAAGTGTCAAAATTGCAAGTATTGTATGATTTTTGGGCAGATCCTACAATGGAAACATAAATGATGTATTTAGAAGCTCTATGCTAAAGCCTCTGAGAGATGTTGTAATTGTTTTTCAAAGGAAAATTTTGTATATTTGTTAGTACATTTTGTTCCCAAAAGAAAAGGAGACAAAAAGTGTATATGTGGAGCTCTTTACAAGTCTCTCTCTTCTCATTTGTATCATAATTGAATGAGAAATTTTGTTTCAAACTTTTTCAGCAATAAAATTTTTGGACAATTTTTGCTTTGTGTATATTTATGTACATTTCATTCTTTATTCTTACTCATTGGAGATTTCATGATGAATTGAGTTTTTTTCAACCTCCAGCCTAAAAATTCACAAGCGTATGCTCGATTGGTGATCCAAGCTATACAATAAGAGTGCTCAAAATTAAAAGAGGTCACTCAGAAGACCCGTGAGATGCCTTTCTCCTTCACTTAACCCCAAAATAAAATCAGTCACATTGATTGATAAATTGCAAATTGGGGCCATCTTTGCTTAGAAGAATGCCCATGGGTTTAACCGATTCAATTCACATCTAAGTGAAAGCAAAAATGTGCATTATTCTTGTTTGTTTTGAAAATTTGGAATGATACTTCGAGCATTCTTTTCTCTATCTATACAGAGTTTATCATTTGCTCTCCCGTTTGAGCCTTTAAAAGAATAATTTCGTTTCAAATAAGCGCCTTGATGATCACTACCCTACATGGAAAATTTTCAAATATCAAAAGAGGAATGGATTTTCAATGACCATTTCGCTACTTTGGTTGTCATGAGGTGTAAGAATGATACTTTGGCCGTCATTTCTACAACCTAAACACTGATCATCCCTTGCATCCTCATTTGAGCTAAAATTGGTGGTTCTTTTCAAAGCACTTACGATCGTACCCCATATTGGGGAGAGAGATTGGAGAATTTTCCAAAAAGGGGAAAAGCAAAAATGCTAGAATAAGGAGGGAACCGCAAATTGGGAAAATTTAATTCCACTTGGGGTCCAATTTTGAAAAAAAAAAAGAGAAAAGAAAAGAAAGAAAAGGAAGAGTTTTGTCCGCGTGGATCGTCTATGTTTCACAGATATGGATGAACAAGAGTCTTCCTCAGTCAATTAATTCAGATACATGCAATAAATTTCGCATTAATGAAAGTTTCCTTTCAGAGTTATTGTAAGGAACGGAATAAAAGTCAGACTCTCTTCTTTTCCGATCAAGCATTCTATCCCTAGTTATCCCTTTTGAGCGTTCAGAATAAAATACTTCATTTGGCAACCCCTGAGAATCGCAAACCCCACACTGGGGCAAGTTTGAGTTGAAAAGGAAAATTTCAAGAAGTGAAAAAGTGAAAAGCCACAAAATCAAAAGACAAAAGAAGAAAAGAGAACTTCAGTTCACAAATAAACTGGGGCAAATTTTGAAAATTTCAAAGAATGGCAGAAGGCCGAAAAAATCGAAAAAAAGAAAAAAAAAGAAAATGAAAGAGAAAAAGCCTCAATTGAGCATAAATTGGGGCAAAATTCTGATTTAACCCTAAAATAGGGTTGGCGTAACAATGCGATCTCAGATTCTTCAAACCACTTTTGAAATCCGCTTTCAAGCCTTAACTTTTCTAAACACCCCACCAGACCTCATTACAAAAGCTGAAAGTCCTGACTTCTGTTCTTTGCAATGGCCCTGTCAAGAAAATTTCTGATGCCGGAAAATTTTAGCTGTATTTCTGAATTGCCTGGGTATGAGTTTGACGCTACTCACCATGTGAAAATCCACCAAGTTGAGAAAAAAAAAGAAAAAAAAAGAGGCAAAAAGCAAAGCAAGAAAAGTACATGCAAGAAAATGCAGAAAAATTCGACGCTGAAGTCCCTGGTGAATGATGAGAAGAATACAAACAAATTCTGAGATCTTTGAGTTCAGAATAGGGGGCAATTTTGGGAAAATGCGATCTTCGGTGCAATGTCCTTGAAAGTTTTATTCTTTAGCTATCGTTTTCAAGCCACATTACAAGCTCATAAAGTCCATCGTTGACTTATTCCTTCATGACAACCCAAAGTGAGTACTATGCTCATAAGAAATCCATCAATCATTTGTGATCTTAAGGCTATAGCCTGTTCCTACATGATTAGCTATCGTTATCCATATTGTTGCAAGCCTATAAAGCTCATATGTGGACTACGTTTTCTTAAGAAATAAGGGTGACAAACTATTTGCTTTCACTAAGATGTGGTATTGAAGGGATTACATACAATTTTGGGCACAAAAAATAAGACAAATTCTGACCTCCCATTTCCTTAGCCATTTCAAAAAAAAAAAAAAGTCACTTGATTGGTCCTGAAAGATGAGCCAACTAGAAGTGGTGACCCGTTACCCTAAGCACCAATGCTAAAAGTGAAGAAGAAATCTTCTTGAATTTGGTGTTATTTCGAGGAATTCATCATGAAATTTCTGCATGAGTTCAAACTTGACGTTTAAAGTTTCTTCACATTGTATATGTGCTTCTTTTCTAAATTTTAGAAAGTGCGGTTTTTCTTTGTTCAAATAAATGGGAAATCATCTTAACGAATTTTTGCAATCAAGGGAGTCCACACTGGGGCAAAATTTTATTTGTGAGATTTCATGAAATAAGCCCATACTGGGGCAAATTTTTTGTAATACATTTGAGATTTTTGTCCAAAAATCAAATAATAACATTTTTCGAATCAATCCCGCTGCTCTTTTCATGGAATTTGAATGCATGTCATACTTTGGTAAGCCCCCTGTGCAGGTATTCATGGTTGAAATCGACGAAAGAGCATCTGGTGATGTGGAAGGCCGATGCCGAAGAAAGAGAAGAAAGAAGGGAAAAGGGCCCTACACTGGGGGCAAATCATTTTTGAAAAGATTCTCTCGAAAAATCAGAAAAATTCAAAAGCCAAAAATCAAAAATCAAGTTCAAATTTTTGTTTCTTGGAAAATCAAATTTAATTGCTTGTTTTTTGACAAATCAAATTCAATTTCTTGACCAATTGGATGGCAGGATTGGGTTCTATCCCGTTGACCGCTTATACCACGTTGGGCCTGGATTTTGTACCGCCAACCCCACAAACATCACGTTGGGACTGGATTTCGTGCCGCCAACATTCCAAAAATTACGTTGGGCCTGGATTTCGTGCCGCCAACTTCACAAGATCACGTTGGGCCTGGACTTTGTGCCACCAACATTCCAACATCACGTTGGGCCTGGACTTCATGCCGCCAACTTCACAATATCACGTTAGAGCTGGGTTTTATCCCGCCAACCTCGGCAGAACTGGGTTCTATCCCGCTGACCGCTTATATCACGTTGGAGCTGGATTTTATCCCGCCAACCTCGATAGAGCTGGGTTCTATCCCACTGACCAATCAGCCACTGGAGCATGAGGTTAGTCCCGCCAGTGAGCATTTCATTTTCACAGCCACTGGAGTGTGAGGTTAGTCCTGCCAGTGTGCATTTCATTTTGCATCGCCACTGGAGCGTGAGGTAAGTCCCGCCAGTATGCATTTCATTTTCACAGCTACTGGAACGTGGGTTAGTCCCGCCAGTAAGCATTTCATTTACATCGCTACTGGAGCATGGGTTAGTCCCGCCAGTAAGCATTTCATTTTACTTAGCCACTAGCCGTGGGTCAGTCCCACTAGTGCGCATTTCATTTTGTATTGCCGCTAGCCGTGGGTCAGTCCCACTAGTGAGCATTTCGTTTGCTTAGCCACTAGCCGTGGGTCAGTCCCACTAGTGCGCATTTTATTTTGCATCGCCACTAGCCGTGGGTTAGTCCCACTAGTGAGCACCCCATGATTTTAAGCTTATTCGGGTCAGTCCCATGATTTAAAGCTTATTCGGGTCAGTCCCATGATTAACAGCTTATTCGGGTCAGTCCCATGATTTAAAGCTTATTCGGGTCAGTCCCATGATTTTATGTTTATTCGAGTCAGTCTCATGATTTTAGGTTTTATTCGGGCCAGTCTCATGATTTTAAGTTTTATTCGGGTCAGTCCCATGATTTTAAATTTCTGTCTGCGTCTATCCTATTTAAATTTCTGTCCGGGTCTATCCCGTGGGTCTATCCCATTTACATTTCTGTTCGGGTCTATCCCCTTTACATTCCTGTCCGGGTCTATCCCGTGGGTCTATCCCATTTACATTTTTGTCTGGGTCTATCCCATTTACATTTCTGTTCGGGTCAGTCCCGTTTAATTTTCGGTTCGGGTCAGTCCCGTTAAAATTTCTGCTCGAGTCAGTCCCGTTTTAATTTCCTGTTTGGATCAATCCCATTAAAAAAAAATTTAAAGAGGTCAGTCCTCATTTCAGAAGCGTCCATTGCAGCGGAATAACACAGGTAAGTATTTGGTGTCTACTTCTTTGTCTCAAGTTTTTTCAAAACTCAGACAAAGAGGGCAAACTGTAGACACCAAATTTTTGGTGTAATTTCATTTTTAGTTTTTTATTTGTCGTTTTTCGTTTTTTAGTTTTTAGTTTCTAGTTTTATTTTTATTTTTAAGTTTTAGCATGAAATTTTTGGAAAAAAAAGAAAAAAAAAGAGAGGAAAAGTCAATCAAAGGGACAAAGAATCAGACACATAAACCTACTTTGGGGTTTAAAATCTTGGCCCTTCATATTAGGTTTAGTCTTTTGAGGTGCCTTTAAAATGCCAAAGAGCCGCAAGCCAAGGAAGGGGGGGACAAAAAGACTAACGGATAAAAGAAATGAGGGTAGGAAAGAGGCGAGAAAAAACGCAAGGGAGGACGGAGCAAAAGGAAAGAGCTGAGAGGGCAGTGGTGGCGGAGTATTTGAGCAACAAAAAGGGACGAAAAATAGAGGAGGCTTTGGGGTGGAAATAGAACAAGAACAAGAAAATCTGGAAATTGAGAGAAGAGGTTTTCGGAAAGCAAAAACAAAAGTGCGAGATGAGAGAGCTGAGAAAAAAGGGCTACGGGAAACGAAGAAGAAAAAAAAAGGTTCGGAAAAAGAGGGGAGATTGGGGAAGAAAAGAACAAGAAAAGAAGGAGGTTCTTGGCGGCTAAGGTTTTGGGCAAGAGAGAGCAAAAGGGGACGGCTGAAAAATTGAGGGAGGAGCTAAGGACGAAAAAGGAACAGAAAAAGAGAAAAAAAAAACAAAAGCAAGAGAGGAGCCGGCTAAAAAAAAAGAGGAAGAAAAGGGCTAAGAAACAGAGGGAAAAAGGCTTCGGCCAAAGAAAAGAAAGAGAGCAAGATCAGGGGGGCTTGGAAGAAAACAGAGGAAGAAAAGGAAGATCTAAAAATTGGGAGAGGGCTTCGGACATCTTAGAGGAATTTCGAGCAAAGGCAAAAGAATTAAACGGAAAAGCGAGGAAACAAATACCAGGAGGCCGAGCAAAGAACCGGAATCACCGCCGCAATCCGAACTCTGCCACGGCACCTCCACCTCGTGTACCACCTTTCTTCTCCAGCGCGACCAACAAGCGATCAACCGCCTGCCCAAGCCACCTCCAGCCCGCACTCATCACTGTTGCTGTCTGCTACTCTCCACCTCTGTCGCCACCTTTCAACCTCCACTGCTGTCATTGCCGCCACCAGAATTTTCCCTTGCGATTTGTGAAATTTTGCCAAGCAAGAGCACTGTAAGTTTTTCTTTTCCTCTCTTTAAGCCGCAGTTCTGGTCAAGTTTGTTGAAATGTGTCTGCCGTGGCATTGTTTAGTGCAATTTTTCTGTTAATTGGCCTTAATTTCTGAATACACATGATGCATACGTTGTTTGGAAGGAATTTCTTTGTTTCTGGCAAATTTTTGGGCTAGTTACAACATTGATTGAACAACGAATCATTAAAGATTTTTATGCTCTTTTGTTGCTCGACAAAATGCTCAGCTAAAATTCCCCTTGAATGATGACTTGTGCGATGAGTTAGAATTCCATTTCAAACCTGGCCGGAAATTGTACAAATTGTGGGCTTCTGTAACGGTCCTGTTCGTTTAGCTAATGAGGTTGATTGTGCCTAGAGCGGGCATGATTAGTTGCTTAACCCTATTCTTGGGAAGTTTAAGATGCTGAAATTTGTGAGCAAGATAATGATTTCAATGATTGGTTGCATGCGGTTTGTTGATTGGGTTGAAATTCCTGGTTTGTCTGATAAGATTGAGGCCGGCCGTGACTTCATGGAATGACAATCATCGTAGTTCTTAATGCCCATTTCCTGTCTGATAAGAGGTCCGAATGAAAAATGGAAAATCTGTTACTGCCATGCCAATTCACATTTTTGAAACATTAGGTTGCGTCAGCTGAAGCTTAGTGATCGTATTCTGAGGTTCCTTTTGCATGTTTAGATGTTAAATTTCAGTGGTCTTGCTGTCCAGATTAAAGCTTTGATGTTCAGTTGAGAAAGTTTTGATTAAAGTGTGCGTTTCAATCTGAAATTTGTGTGCGAAAATGAAATTGCAGCAGGTTTGATATGCTTTTAATATGATGTGTTTATCTGGTTTTGATATTCTGGGTCTGCTTCCTGGAAATTTGGATCGAAGTTTTTTGAGGTTGGTTTCGGGAAAATTGGATTTGTTCGGGTGTTTTTGGTCATGCGTATTCTGTCTTGTATTCTATTCCTTCATGGCTATTTTGACACTAAAGCTTCTGAGAAGGAATGGAGTTTCTGGAATTGAAATCTGCGCGTTGGAGTATTGAATGCTGTGTTTCTTTGCTTAAGATCTAAAGCTTTGATGTTGGTTAAAATGGTTCTGATCAAGGTGGTGTGTGAGGTTGAAGTCTACATACGAGCATGAAATTTTGCGGGCTGCGTTTTTTGTTACAGAATGCGTTCATTAGAAATGTTTCTTGTTGCAGAACGTTTCACAGCTTTTGTATACAGTTTGCATGGAAATTATTCCAAAGATTATACTTTCACCCCTCATATTTCCTGTCGTTTCACTGTGGCCCAAAATCTGGAAAAATTGAGCTAATTTTATCCTTTTAAGTTTAATCCTCTGTTTTGCATGTTTTATGTGACTTTTTTGGATAGGTTAATTCTTGATTTTAGATTATAATTGTGGCTTAATAATTTTAGTTGATTTGTTTATATTGTTGGGTTTAGTGGTATGGTTTAGAGTTTTGGGTAATAATACTTTGTTGGGTTTGGCTAATGGGTTGCCAGGTTATTTCATTGGGTTTTGGTTTGGGCCAGAGAGCTAAGGCCCATATGTTTGGTTGGCTACTTTTGGGCCAAAATAATACACTAGCCCGCTCTTTTGCCTTGGACTTTTGTTTGGGCTACGGAGTCTTGGCCCAAACAAATAAAGAAAAGGGCCCAATGGCCTGTTAAGTCAAGTAGCCTGATGACACAATTTCATTCCAGTCCCCTGACTTTTGGATATTTTTACTGTGGCCCTAGACATTTCCATTCCTTTCAATTGAGTCCTTGGTTTATGTGAGAACCCGTAAAAAAAAAACCTAATATTTTCTTAGGGTTTATTTTCCCTTAATTGCATGTTTTCTGCATTTTCTGGCTTAGAAATATTTTCTTAGTGGATTTTATGAGCAATTATAGTTTTTAGATGATTTTTCTAGCATTGGAGAAATTTTAGAAAATTAAGAGTAAATAGTGGACGTGGGACCCACTAGTGCGAAAAGTTCGGAAAAATTCGGCCAATAAGGTTAAGTTTCGGATACTGTGTAAAATTTATCGGGTGTTAAGGTATAAGTAGAGTGTGTGAAGTGATTGATGTGAGAGAGAAAAGAAGGATAGGAATGCATTTAATAAGGTGCCACGTGTCCTTATCTTATTGGTTGAACTTTTAAGAATTACTATTCATTGTCTTGACTTATTTGACCAAGGGATTAAATATCCAAAATTCACCAAAAAATCACCATTTTTCTCTCTTGTTTGGCCGGCTCTCTCTCTCACTCTTGCAAGAAGGAAAACTTCTCCAATCTTCAAGTTTCTACTAGCAAATCATCTCAATCAAGGCCATAAACAAGATTTCACTCCATAAAAACTTTCCTTCTAGTGCTAGCAAGTTGTTTGGTGAACTTTGTTTGAAGGACTAAGGTGCTCCACATCTTCCTCTCTCTTGTTTCTTGGTAAGTGAAGCTTGAAACACCCTACTACCTTTAATGATGGTTATATGATGCTTAGAAGTGGCATGAGTGTGTGAAAATGTGATTTATTTCTTGATTTGAAAAGTTTTGGTGAAGTTTTTATTTTATTGGGATTTTTTCTGGTTTAATATGATCTTGATGTTGGGGGCTTGTATGATGATTTGCAATGGACTAAAATGGCTCTAGTGGATGTGAAATGTGGTTAAATACAATCAATTTTGGATTTGGTGTGAAATTTGAAAAGTTAGGGTTCTTGAATCCCAATTCTGTCCGGTTTTGGATCATAGGGTTAGAGGCCGAATTTGACTTTGCTCAAAACATGAAAGTTGTAGGTATTAATGTGTTTAAGGTGCCTGTAAAATTTCAGGTCATTTGGATGAGTGTGGAGTGAGTTATGCCGTTTCTACTGTAGCTGTTCTGCATTGAGCAGAATGTGAAAACTGCGATAGTAATTGGCCTTTTTGACTGGAATTGGTTTGGATTCTGAAGTTTGTGTCTTCTGATGAAATGTATCTGAATGTCTTAGCTAACATATGCCTTTGGAATTTCGGCATTTGGACTTGTATGGACTGAGATATACCGATTACAGTTTTCTGCGTTTTGCAAACCTGTTTTGGGAATTCTGGTATAGTATTTCGTATTTTCGACCTAGTTAAGCTAGGAACTGGATTGAGTGACCTTCTACATTGTTGTAGCCCTGTTTCATAGCTTCGAAACGGTGGGTCTTACACCCCCATCCGATAACCGTAGAGAATTTGACGCCATTACCGCATAATGAGTGTAAAACAGTTTTCTATTTGGGGGCCATTTTCTAATTTCTGGTTTGCTATTATGCTCATTTATGTATATGAAACCCTATTGGGGTTGTGTTTAGCGTTGCTATATGACTCGTTATCGAGTCTCATTGTATGTGTTATATGTTCTAGGGCTTGAAGGTAGTGCACGACGGCTTGGTGATCGTGGTACATGAAATACCACTTACTTGCTTTGTGAGTATACCACTCACTAAATTGTTACTATGTGGCTTTGTTAAATGTTATGTGATGCCTTGATGGCTTACTTGCATATTGGAATTGATTAAGGTGAGGGTGTACTTGACCGCCCTCACCTCTTTTGATATTGTCATTGATTGGCTACCGTTTTATTGCATTACTGAACTTGATATATTGGTTGGTGAATTCCATTTCATGGAAACTGAATTGATGTCGTTTGGACGATGTCCAACGGCCTTACTGCATTACTGAGCTCAACCCCGTTTGGTAGTCAATTGGATCGAGCCGGCGAGGGCTTGGTCGTGAACATTGAATTGCCACGGGGACTGTACTGGGGAACCTTGTGGTAATGAGACCCTTGGTTCCGGTAAACTCGAGTATTACCAAAAGCTACTGAAATGGAGTGCGGGCCCGGTTGGGGTATGTTGGGTGGAAGGAATGGAAGTAAAGAGTTGTCTACGGTTTGGTATTTTAACATTGACGGAGAGTCAATGAGGTTGGTTCAAGATTGCAAGCGTGGAAATGGGCTCTTGAGAGCCGACCGTATCCTTTTACCGTTTTGCTTCATTGCTTATTTATGCACTTTAAATGAAGGTTCATTCTTATATGACTTTGATTGCTTATTGGGTGGTATACCACTGGGCTTTAGCTCATTCCGTGTTATTTGTTTTCCTTACAGGGATATAATTGCTTTTGAAAATGGACTGGATAGTCAATTGCCATACTGAGCGTGTAAATGTCTTTTGTATAGCTCTTGAAGTGAAACCCTAATGTATAACGGGTTCATTTCCTTTTGATAGGCAAATCGAATGTGCACTTCCTTAGTGAATGGTTTGGCTTGCCGTTGTGGCTTGTAAATGACTAATGTTATGTTGTATATGTATTTCGATGCTTGGTTGGGTTTCGGACGGGTCGGTTACTATTCATGGCCGACTCTGGAGTTCATTTCTTTTATTTTGGGATATTTTGCCCTTTTGCCTTGTTGCGCGCGTTATAAGTTTCAAACGTGATAGATCGCTTTATACTGCACCGTTAGTCCTGGCGAGAGCTGGGCAGGCAGTCCGCTAACCTCTTTGGTTCGCCTTAGGGGAAGGTGGGGCTGTCACAGGTGGTATCAGAGCCTAGGTTTGAATTAGCCTGGGTGTTATAGGAATGCTTGATCTGAGGGTTTATTGTTTATGGTCTTTAAGCTTATTGATTCTTATTTATTTACACTTTTGGTGTAGGATGGACAGTTCCAGTGGACCTAGTGATGGCCCTGCGGCCAAGCGACCTCGTGTAGCGCTCCCGATGATTAAGTACCAGATCCGGCCAAAGGGGGCCGTTATTCGTTGGAGCCCGTCTAACCGTCTTCGGCGGTGCGCGTGTAAAGAGAAGTATGCTTACCCGAATGCCCTCGTTTTGGCAGTTGTGAAGGAAAGAAAGGAGCTGGCAAAAGCTAATGCCAAGCTTGAGGTTGAGGTGAATCAGTTAAAGGCGGCCAACGAGGGGCAAGCCAAAAGGATAGAGGATCTGAAGTATGATGTACTTGAGGCGGAGGATAGAGTCGATGACCTCTGTGCCCAGCTGAGGGAGGCGCGTGAGCGCGAGTCTAAGAGGGCTCGGAAGGTGAGGACTCGAGCCGCTGCAATCCTAAACCTCTGTGCCGAGGTGGTGGAAGGAGTGAGCGATAAGGACTCCTGTGCGGGGTCTGAGGCTAGGGTTGGATCCACTCCGTCGAGTGGGTCTCATAGCTCATATTCGGGCTAGATTATGACTCCTAGAGTTGTTATAGATAGTTTTGGTCTTGTGTATAGGGTGGATAGGGATAGAGCCTTAGCTAACCGTTTTGGATATAGGGTTAGCTACGTGTAAATCTCTTTTGATAGGCCTATCCTCAGGTGGATCTTTTGTGTACGTACGTGCTTTGGCCGTACTTGACTGACTGCTTGTATATATATGTTTGGCTTGTATCTATGTGTGCTTGTGGCCCTGTGTGAAATGTATCAATATGTGTTATGTGAAAGTTTATGTGTTACTTACCTGCTTTATTACTGCTTTGGTTTAGTACTCTAGCCTAGACAAAGTATACCCTATGGAAGGAACACGAAGTGGTCGGGGACGCGGGCGCGGAACTAGACAAACCGCACCGGTTAGGGAAACGGGGGAACCCTCTACTGGACCTAACCCTGGACCGCAATTAGACCCCAATGTGCAAATCGCTGCTGCTATGCAGCAAATGACCAACCTACTTGCACAGGTAGTGCAACAACAGGGCCAAAACCCAAACCCTAACCCTGGAAACCCTGGTAACCACGTTGAGAGCGAGGATAGAGCTCTCGAACGTTTCAAAAAGTTTTCCCCGCCAAAGTTTATTGGGGGACCCGACCCTGACGTCGCCGAGAAGTGGCTTGAGAAAATGGTTGATATATTCGCGGCCCTACACTATTCGGATGAACGGCAGGTCACTTTTGCCGTGTTTCAACTTGAAGGGGCTGCCCGTTCCTGGTGGAACGTAATTAGACAGAAGTGGGAGCGAGAGCAGACACCGAGGACGTGGGTGAACTTCATCCGGGAATTTAATGCCAAGTTTTTCCCTCCTCTAGTCCAGGAGAGGAAGGAGGACGAGTTTATCCGACTCCGGCAAGGGGCTCAGACGGTGGCGGAGTACGAGAGCCAGTTTACCCGCCTGTCCAAATTCGCGCCTGAACTGATCATGACTGAGCAACGACGGGTGAGGCGCTTCATTCAGTGTTTGAATGTGGAGATCCAGAAAGACCTCGCGGCGGCTCAAATCACTACATTTAGCGAGGCAATGGAGAAGGCCCAACGGGTTGAGAGTGCACGGCTTCAGGTCCGAAACTTCCAGGCCAAAAAGCGTGGTTTTCCTGGGAGTACATCTGGACAGGGTGAGAAGAGCACTCCCTCTAAGTTTGGACGAGGCATGGGAGGTGGTCGACAATCTGGATCAGGCAGAGGGACTCCGTTCAGGGGCGGCCAAGCTGGGCGAGGACAAAGGGGAAACACCCAGAGTGGCTCGGCTTCGGCACCTCGTGGTCCCTGTGGGCACTGTGGAAAGACAAACCACACCAAGGACAATTGCTGGAGGAAACTGGGAAAATGTCTGCGGTGTGGAAGTGCGGACCATCAGCTGGCTACATGTCCGGTCCTGAAACAAGACGGAAAGGGGAGCCAACTACCGTCGAGGACCAATACTGGACCAGCCAAGGGAGACGGATCCAAGCCTAAAGTTCCAGCTAGGGTATATTCCTTAGAGCCTCACCAGATCCCAGAGTCTTCCGAGGTGGTGGAAGGTACGATCCCTATTTTCCACCGCTTTGCCAAAGTTTTAATTGATCCTGGTGCCACTCATTCGTTTGTTAACCCTGATTTCATGTGTGGCATCGATATAAAACCTGCTAGTTTGCCATATGATTTAGAGGTTAGTACACCTACGGGGAATCAACGTTTGGTGACTAGTATGGTCTATAGGGATTGTGACGTATGGGTAGGTGAAAGGAGGTTTTTAGGGGACTTGATTAGCTTATCCATTAAGGGGTACGATGTGATTTTGGGTATGGACTGGTTAGCCAAATATAACGCCCAACTGGACTGTAAAACGAAAATAGTAGAATTTCGCATTCCTGGCGAGGCAACCTTAAGGTTGGATATAAGGGGTAGGTTAGCCTCATCTGCTCTTATTTCGGGCATTCGAGCTAGGAAATTGATAAGTAGAAGGGCGCAAGGATTTTTGGCCTTCTTAATTAATACCCCTACGGATAAGTTAAAGGTAGAAGATGTGACCATAGTGAGGGACTTTCCGGATGTTTTTCCTGACGAGTTAGTAGCCCTACCGCCGGAAAGGGAGATAGAATTCCGAATAGATCTTTTACCTGGAACTGCACCTATCTCAAAAACCCCTTACCTAATGGCGCCTGCGGAACTTAAGGAGCTTAAGTTGCAGTTACAAGATCTTTTGGAGCGGGGTTTCATTCACGAGAGTGAGTCTCCTTGGGGAGCTCCGGTCCTATTTGTGAAGAAAAAGGACGGAACGTTGAGGATGTGTATTGATTATAGGGGGTTGAACAACGTGACCATCAAGAATAAGTATCCACTGCCTCACATAGACGTGTTGTTTGACCAGCTGCAAGGAGCAGTGGTCTTCTCGAAGTTGGACCTCCGACAGGGATACTATCAGTTGTTGATAAGGAAGGAGGACATTCCGAAAACTGCTTTCAACTCGAGATACGGGCATTACGAGTTCGCCGTTATGCCCTTTGGACTGACTAATGCTCCCGCCGCCTTCATGGACTTAATGCATAGGGTTTTTAAACCCTACCTGGACCGATTTGTCGTAGTGTTCATTGACGACATTTTGGTCTACTCTAAGACACGTGACGAGCATGAGGAACATTTGAGGGTGGTGTTGCAGACCCTGAGGGAACATCAGCTGTATGCCAAGTTTAGCAAATGCGAGTTCTGGTTGGAGAAAGTGGCATTTCTCGGGCACGTGATCTCTCATGAAGGTATTTCGGTGGACCCGGCGAAGGTTGAGGCCGTGACAAATTGGAAGAGGCCAGAAACCCCCACGGAAATTCGTAGCTTTTTAGGGCTAGCTGGGTACTACCGAAGGTTCATTAGGGACTTTTCCAAATTGGCAGGACCTTTAACTGACCTAACGAAGAAGCATGGCCAGTTTATCTGGAACGGCCGATGCGAAACGAGTTTTCAGGAATTAAAGAAAAGATTGACCATGGCTCCGGTACTGGTCTTGCCAAATGGAGTGGACGGGTTTGCAGTATATGCAGACGCGTCGCGAGAAGGATTGGGATGCGTTTTGATGCAGAACCGGAATGTGATTGCTTTTGCCTCTAGGAAATTGAAGCTTCACGAGCAGAACTACCCGACTCACGATCTAGAATTAGCTGCAGTTGTGTTTGCACTGAAAAAGTGGAGGCATTACCTATATGGGGTGACCTTCGAAGTGTTTTCGGATCACAAGAGTCTTAAGTACCTCTTCTCCCAGAAGGAACTGAACATGAGGCAACGAAGGTGGATGGAATTCCTGGAAGATTACGACTGTACGATCAATTACCATCCGGGAAAGGCAAATGTAGTAGCGGATGCCTTGAGTCGTAAAGTGCAAGTAGCAGGGCTAATGATTAAGGAATGGGATTTGCTAGAGTCCGTGTGCGAGTGGAAACCCTGTCTTGGGAGTCATAAGGTGATATTTAGCAATGTAAGGGTGACATCCACTCTACTGGAACGTATCAAAGAGGCACAAAAAGAAGATTTGATGGTACAGAAATGGAGAGAGAAAGTGGATAAGGGAGAAACTACGGACTTTAATTTGAGTCCTGAGGGTATTTTAAAATATCGAAACCGAATGGTGGTACCAAAGGAAGAGTCGATGAAAATGGAGATTCTGGAGGAAGCTCATCGGTCCAAATATACAATCCATCCGGGCAGCAGCAAGATGTATCAAGACCTAAAAGGAACCTATTGGTGGGACAATATGAAGAGGGAAATCGCTCAGTACGTGCAGAAATGTCTCATTTGCCAGCAAGTGAAGGCAGAGCATCAAAAACCATCGGGTCTGTTACAACCCTTGAAGATACCCGAGTGGAAGTGGGAAAACATCACCATGGACTTCGTTTCCGGTTTACCGAGGACACAAAGAGGACACGATGCCGTTTGGGTGATCGTTGATCGATTAACCAAGTCGGCCCATTTCTTGCCGGTGAACATAAAGTACTCAATGGACAAATTGGCTCGACTGTACGTGGATGAGGTTGTAAGACTACACGGTGTTCCTGTGAGCATCGTCTCTGATCGGGATCCACGATTTGTGTCTCGGTTTTGGCAGAAGTTTCAAGAAACCCTGGGGACGAAACTCAATTTGAGCACAACCTATCATCCTCAGACGGATGGCCAGTCAGAACGGACAATTCAAACTCTCGAGGACATGCTGCGAACGTGCATCTTGGATTTCGGAGGCAATTGGGGTCAGCACATGACCTTAGTGGAGTTTGCGTACAATAATAGCTTCCATTCGTCAATTCAAATGGCTCCGTACGAAGCTCTCTACGGACGCAAGTGCCGCTCACCGATTTACTGGGACGAAGTTGGTGAAAAGAAAGCACTAGACCCGACAACTATTCCGTGGATGGAAGAGGCTCACGAGAAGGTTAAGTTGATACGGCAACGAATTCAAACCGCCCAGAGTCGCCAAAAGAGCTACGCGGATAACCGAAGGAAGGATTTGGAATTTGAAGTTGGAGATCAAGTATTTCTTAAGATCACACCCTTACGAAGTCTTAAAGCGGGGAAAGGAAAGAAGCTTCAACCGCGGTACGTCGGACCCTACAAAATCCTTCAGAGGGTTGGAGCGGTCGCGTATCGATTGGAACTGCCATCCAGTCTATCTCGAATCCATGATGTATTTCACGTGTCAATGCTAAAGAAGTACCATCCTGACCCATCCCATGTATTGCAACCGGAGGATATCGAAGTGGATGAATCACTGGCCTACGAAGAGAAACCGATTCAAGTACTCGATCGAAAAGTCAAAGAGCTCCGAAACAAGAAGATTCCGCTAGTGAAAGTGCTATGGAGAAACCACGGAGTGGAGGAAGCTACCTGGGAAATGGAAGAGGAAATGCGAAAGAAATACCCAAACCTTTTCGGGAATTAAGGTGAGAAATTTCGAGGACGAAATTCTTTTAAGGGGGGGAGAGTGTGAGAACCCGTAAAAAAAAAAAACCTAATATTTTCTTAGGGTTTATTTTCCCTTAATTGCATGTTTTCTGCATTTTCTGGCTTAGAAATATTTTCTTAGTGGATTTTATGAGCAATTATAGTTTTTAGATGATTTTTCTAGCATTGGAGAAATTTTAGAAAATTAAGAGTAAATAGTGGACGTGGGACCCACTAGTGCGAAAAGTTCGGAAAAATTCGGCCAATAAGGTTAAGTTTCGGATACTGTGTAAAATTTATCGGGTGTTAAGGGATAAGTAGAGTGTGTGAAGTGATTGATGTGAGAGAGAAAAGAAGGATAGGAATGCATTTAATAAGGTGCCACGTGTCCTTATCTTATTGGTTGAACTTTTAAGAATTACTATTCATTGTCTTGACTTATTTGACCAAGGGATTAAATATCCAAAATTCACCAAAAAATCACCATTTTTCTCTCTTGTTTGGCCGGCTCTCTCTCTCACTCTTGCAAGAAGGAAAACTTCTCCAATCTTCAAGTTTCTACTAGCAAATCATCTCAATCAAGTCCATAAACAAGATTTCACTCCATAAAAACTTTCCTTCTAGTGCTAGCAAGTTGTTTGGTGAACTTTGTTTGAAGGACTAAGGTGCTCCACATCTTCCTCTCTCTTGTTTCTTGGTAAGTGAAGCTTGAAACACCCTACTACCTTTAATGATGGTTATATGATGCTTAGAAGTGGCATGAGTGTGTGAAAATGTGATTTATTTCTTGATTTGAAGAGTTTTGGTGAAGTTTTTATTTTATTGGGATTTTTTCTGGTTTAATATGATCTTGATGTTGGGGGCTTGTATGATGATTTGCAATGGACTAAAATGGCTCTAGTGGATGTGAAATGTGGTTAAATACAATCAATTTTGGATTTGGTGTGAAATTTGAAAAGTTAGGGTTCTTGAATCCCAATTCTGTCCGGTTTTGGATCATAGGGTTAGAGGCCGAATTTGACTTTGCTCAAAACATGAAAGTTGTAGGTATTAATGTGTTTAAGGTGCCTGTAAAATTTCAGGTCATTTGGATGAGTGTGGAGTGAGTTATGCCGTTTCTACTGTAGCTGTTCTGCATTGAGCAGAATGTGAAAACTGCGATAGTAATTGGCCTTTTTGACTGGAATTGGTTTGGATTCTGAAGTTTGTGTCTTCTGATGAAATGTATCTGAATGTCTTAGCTAACATATGCCTTTGGAATTTCGGCATTTGGACTTGTATGGACTGAGATATACCGATTACAGTTTTCTGCGTTTTGCAAACCTGTTTTGGGAATTCTGGTATAGTATTTCGTATTTTCGACCTAGTTAAGCTAGGAACTGGATTGAGTGACCTTCTACATTGTTGTAGCCCTGTTTCATAGCTTCGAAACGGTGGGTCTTACACCCCCATCCGATAACCGTAGAGAATTTGACGCCATTACCGCATAATGAGTGTAAAACAGTTTTCTATTTGGGGGCCATTTTCTAATTTCTGGTTTGCTATTATGCTCATTTATGTATATGAAACCCTATTGGGGTTGTGTTTAGCGTTGCTATATGACTCGTTATCGAGTCTCATTGTATGTGTTATATGTTCTAGGGCTTGAAGGTAGTGCACGACGGCTTGGTGATCGTGGTACATGAAATACCACTTACTTGCTTTGTGAGTATACCACTCACTAAATTGTTACTATGTGACTTTGTTAAATGTTATGTGATGCCTTGATGGCTTACTTGCATATTGGAATTGATTAAGGTGAGGGTGTACTTGACCGCCCTCACCTCTTTTGATATTGTCATTGATTGGCTACCGTTTTATTGCATTACTGAACTTGATATATTGGTTGGTGAATTCCATTTCATGGAAACTGAATTGATGTCGTTTGGACGATGTCCAACGGCCTTACTGCATTACTGAGCTCAACCCCGTTTGGTAGTCAATTGGATCGAGCCGGCGAGGGCTTGGTCGTGAACATTGAATTGCCACGGGGACTGTACTGGGGAACCTTGTGGTAATGAGACCCTTGGTTCCGGTAAACTCGAGTATTACCAAAAGCTACTGAAATGGAGTGCGGGCCCGGTTGGGGTATGTTGGGTGGAAGGAATGGAAGTAAAGAGTTGTCTACGGTTTGGTATTTTAACATTGACGGAGAGTCAATGAGGTTGGTTCAAGATTGCAAGCGTGGAAATGGGCTCTTGAGAGCCGACCGTATCCTTTTACCGTTTTGCTTCATTGCTTATTTATGCACTTTAAATGAAGGTTCATTCTTATATGACTTTGATTGCTTATTGGGTGGTATACCACTGGGCTTTGGCTCATTCCGTGTTATTTGTTTTCCTTACAGGGATATAATTGCTTTTGAAAATGGACTGGATAGTCAATTGCCATACTGAGCGTGTAAATGTCTTTTGTATAGCTCTTGAAGTGAAACCCTAATGTATAACGGGTTCATTTCCTTTTGATAGGCAAATCGAATGTGCACTTCCTTAGTGAATGGTTTGGCTTGCCGTTGTGGCTTGTAAATGACTAATGTTATGTTGTATATGTATTTCGATGCTTGGTTGGGTTTCGGACGGGTCGGTTACTATTCATGGCCGACTCTGGAGTTCATTTCTTTTATTTTGGGATATTTTGCCCTTTTGCCTTGTTGCGCGCGTTATAAGTTTCAAACGTGATAGATCGCTTTATACTGCACCGTTAGTCCTGGCGAGAGTTGGGCAGGCAGTCCGCTAACCTCTTTGGTTCGCCTTAGGGGAAGGTGGGGCTGTCACAGTTTAATTGCAAATAGGCCCCTAAACTTTATTTTTCTTTAATTTTGACCCCAAATCTTTGTTAATTTTTGCAATCAAGTCCTTTCTTCTTTTGACTTCTTAAATGTGGGTTGTTTATATGATTTAATTGATTCAATTTCACATTTCATTTTTATCTTTTGTAATTATTTCTTGATTAAAGTGATGCCCTGATTCTTTTATTATTTTGGAGGATAAATAAGTGATTTCACTTCATTGGGGCCTCAATTCAAGGGAGGTACACCCTAATCCTTTATTTCTTATTATATTTGACTCTACGTGCGCTATGCGACTTTACATATTTGATTGTATGCCTCTTGAATGTTTTTATTCATTTCATTTATTTATTCATTTGCTTTATTGGTTTTGTATATTTCTTTTAGTCTAATTTTTATCATTTGGGAGGCACTCGAACGCCAAAATTGTAATAGTTAGGGATTTAATTGTTTTATTCCATCTTATTCCCCCTTTTAGATTGTAGTAGGCCTTCTCCCCCAATAATGTAATAGATAGGGCTTGGAGAGCATTTGATGAAGACCTATTGAAGACATGTGCCTAGCTAGCAAATGTAATAGGTCTATTAGCTTGGTTGCTTGCTTTTGTGGCTATGTGTTTAATTTGTTTTATTAGGTTCTTGTATCTAGTCGAGCATGCTAAGTGTTATGTGCTATGTGTTTATGAGTGTTTGGCATGTCTACTTGCTTTCTATAGTCGTAGATGAATGTGATGGATGAATGTACGTCACCACACTAGTCCAATGCTAGTTGTGGCTCATTATTTCGTTAGGAATTCATAGAAAGGGCTAGTCCAATGCTAGATCCAATAGACCGTCCCCCTTTCGTTAGTGCATACTTGCATGTTCACTACATTTCATGCATTTTTCTTAGTTTTTATCATTTGGCATGCTCCTCGAACCCTTTTTCCCCTCATTTTAGGTTTTTGCATCTCATGCTAGTTATAAGGTACATTTGCTTGAAAGTCCCCTTTCGATAAGGGAAACGAGCGAGTTTGGCTACAAAATAACCTTAGCACGCTAGTTCTTCCTTCTAATCCAAGGGAAAATCAAAGTCGTAAAGTTAGGAGTCCTTCCCGTACCCGACTTGATGCATTCCCTTAGGATCATACACTTGCATGCTTTTTATATCACATTCACACTCTTTTAGCCACGTTTTCTCACTATTTAGATTTTTCTCAATCCATTTTCTCACCACCTTTTTTCCTATCTCTCATTTATTTTCAACCTCACAAATGGCATTCAAATTGCACTTCTACGTATCTAATATCCTATTTTCATTCATTTACACACACAAACACCTTTATTTTCTCACATTTGCACACTTGCACTTGAGTCCTCACTTGCATTAATTCCGACTTCCATGAGAGCTTTCCTCATTGGCCACCATAATTCTTGTGGTTGGGACCTAAAAGCCTCATGAGAAACATTTTAGGTTTAGGATTGCATTTTTCTTTCCTTTTCGCATCCATTAGTCATATCCAACATGAGATACATACCTTGGGTAGAGAATTAGGAAACGTGGGGCTAAATCACGCAACTAGCTTTGGCTAGGGTAAGGGAGTGCCTTAGGCTCCGCCTTTGCCTTCTCCCTTACCAAACGTGACCCCCGATCCCTTTCTTTGGTTACGTAGACCTAAAAGTTTTCAAAAAGGGTTTGTTTACTTTTTCATTCAAAAACAAAAATCATTTTTGGGTGACTTGGTACACCCTAACTCTATACCAAGTGGCGACTCCATTTTTCATACATAAAACCCTTTTGAACTTTACTTGACCAAAACCGTCGCATTTTACAATCCCACGGTCTTTGCTTTCACTTCTACACACGTTCACACACACTACACACACTACTTCTACTCTCACACCATCAAAAAGTGGGGCGCGACAGGTGCAATTTGTAAGGTAAAAAAATAAACAAGTGATAGAAAAAGAAATAAAATGTGGAAACATGGCATGTGGAGTGAGAAAAATATAAGTAATGAGAAAATATGGATAAAAAAGGTGAGGAAGTGATATGATAAAAATGAGAGTGTATGAACCTAGAGGAATGCATCAAGTCGGGTACGGGAATGACTTCTAACTTCACGATTTTAATTTTCCCTTTGATTAGAAGGAAGAACTAGCGTGCTAAGGCTATTTTGTAGCCACACTCGCTCGTTTCCCTTACCGAAAGGGGACTCTCAAGCAAATGTACCCTATAACTAGCATGAAGATGCAAAAACCTAAAATGAAGGGAAAAGGTTTGGAGGAGCATGCCAAATGCTAGAAAACTAAGAAAAATGCATGGAATGTAGTGAAGCATACAAAAAAATGCAATAGCGAGAGGGACGGGCCTAATGGGTCTAGCATTGGACTAGCCCTTCACTAAATGCTTTATCACAAGCGTTGGACTTGTGAGGACCAAAAGGGAGGACCATGACTAGCATTGGACTAACCATGGTATACGCATTCATCCATCACATTCATCTATGACTATAGAAAGCAAGTAGACATGCCAATCACCTATAAACACGTAGCACGTAACACTTAGCATGCTCGACTAGATGCAAGAGTCTAATAAAGCAAATTAACACGTAGCAACAAAAGCACGCAATCAAACTAATGAACCTATTACATTTGCTAACTAAAACAAATGGGGAAGAGGGAAAATGAATAAAAAATGCTCTCCAAGCCCTATCTATTACAAGCCAAGAGGTGTACACATACTCCATAAAAGAATAACTTAATAAAAGTAAAAGTAAATGAAATAAATGAAAGGAATTAAGGAAAGGCAAGGAAAAGCAAAGTAGACATGCAATTCTCACTTAGCACGTTGGATCATATAGAGGAGAGACAAAAAAAAAGATAAAAGAAGTTATACCTCCCCGTTTGTGATGTTAGTAAAGTGAACAAAACTTAACTTGGGCTAGAGTCACCAAAGAAAGAGATAACTTGGGCTAAAACCATCAAAGCAGGGGATTAATGCATCACTTTAATTAACAACAATCATAAAAGGTAAAAATGAATCATAAAATTGAATCAATTAAATCATATAAACAACCCACGTTCAAGAGGTCAAAAGAATAAAACTTGATTGCAAACATTAGCAAAGCTCTGGTGTCAAATTATAATCATCACAAAGATTCGGGGTCACAATTAAAGCAAAACAAAGTTAGGAGTCTATTTGCGATTCAATTAAAGACCCAATTGAAAGAAATTGAAAGTTGGAGGGATCAATTTAATTAATCTTTTCAATTGCTTGGGCCATAGTGAAACAAAGGAAAACTTGGGGGGTCAAAGTGCAAATTTTCCTTTTAGTTTTCATGCATGCATACGTACAAAGCTGAAACTTCTGCAACTAACTAAAAATGAAACCAGCTGCATTTCGTTTCCAAGCTCAGATTTCCGATTCCAATACATAACTTTGATTAGACATTTTCAACCCTAACATCACAGCTTTAGACTAAGCAACTAACTACATAACCACCTCAATCCAAACAAACAAAACTCAGCAAAATATCTTGCAAAAATTCTGGAAAACATGCGTGCAACACTTAAAGAACAAAAGCTGCCGCAACTCCAAGCAACTTTCGGCAAACAAGATTCATGCAGCCCTTTGATCCATGACTACAACTTAATAACAATGGGATTCTTGGAATACTTTTATGCAAGTTTCATGCAACAAAAGAAAGACAAGAAGCTTCTGCAACTAAAAATAAAACTTGCTGCCTTTTGTTTCCAAGCTTGCGGCAATTTTCCAGCAGCGACTCCATCCATTTCATCATACAAACAAGTTTATCAAACCAGAAATTATTGACTAACACAAAACGTGAAATTTTGTTTGCAAGATTAAGGTGGCAAATCTGGTTTGACCGACAACAAAAGAAAGAAAGAAAGAAAGCTGCAGCAAGATTTTTCTTTCGGCAACCACAAACCAAGCAAACTGCTGGCCTCTACTGCTAAGCTCCCAAACATTCTCACGACATCTCAGCCGAACGACGGACAAATCAAACATTTCAAACAAACACGAAAAACTTCAGCAGCCGAAAGTGCAGGCCTGCTGCCTTTTACTTCCAAACTCAAATTTCAGACTCCAATACACGAAGTTTGGTCCCAACATTTCTCAATCCAACATCCAAACTTTAAGAGAGGTAACATAACACATAACTTTGACATCTAAACAAGTAAAGAACATAGCATGGAAATAAGCAAATCTTGGAGAAAACTTTCACATGTGTTCATGATATCCTGGCTAAATGACAAGCAAAAATTAGATTATTAAACCCGACATCAATCTAACAACCCACAGAAAAGAAAAGCTGCTGCAACAAGCCAAGGCATTCAAACTTGTTGCAGCCAAACCTCCAAACGGATTCCCAAAGACCCTAACAGACCCAAGCTACGCAAATAGGGACCAAAGATATAAACTTCGGCTCGCCAGATTGGAGAAAATCATACCCAAAGTTTTAATGAATCGATCTAAGCAAGATTTCATTTTTCTGCAGAAAAAACTTCAGACTGTGCATTTCACATAAGCATACTCATTCGACAACCAAGAACATGCAGCCTGCTAAACCAGATTCCACCATATTTAAGTAAGCAAGAAACCCATGATACAAAAAATAACAACAAAAAGGCAACAGCTTTGGGCTGTATAATTTAAGGGAACGCATGAAATAGCATATGTCTAGCAATCAAATCCACAATGTAAGAGCCCAGAATGAAAATAGACGAGAGAAAGGGTTGAAGGCTACCTGTTCACCACCTTTGGATTTGAAGCTTCAGCTTGGGTGCGATGGAGAGATCAACTGCAGATTCTGGGTTTCTCTCGGTCTTCGTCCTGGTTGAGGATTCCTCTTCTGGCCGCTCTCTCCCAAACTCTCAAAGCTCTCCCTTTCACTCTCTCAGCCGTCAAAAACCCTCAGCCTTCTTTCTACCACCGTCAACTTTATCTCTCTCTCTCTTAAGACCCCAGACCTCCTCTCTGTTTCTCTCCTGCCGTCCCTTTTCTTTTCTCCTGTCTTGTTTCTTTCTTTTTGCCGTCCACAAAAAACCTCTCCGATATTTTCCCTTTGCTGGTTTTCTTTCCCTTTGTTTTCCCACCTCCAACACTCTCTAAGCCCTCAGTTTTTCAGCCGCCACTCCTTCTCTTACCCACTTCAGCCTCTCTCTATTCCTTGCTGCATTTTTCTTTTTATATCAGCTGCCCCCCCCAAAACCTCATCTCAATGGTTGATAAACAACCTCAGTTCCCCTCCTTTCCTTAACCATCCGATCCAGAAAAAACTCCCATGCAAAATGACCATTTTATGCCGCCGCATGTGCGGCTTCTTTTCCTTTTTTTTTTTTAAGTAATTTAGCAAAATTAAAGATAAAATTAAGTAAGAAAAACAACAATTTAAGTAGCATCGGACAAAAATAAACAAACTAGAAATAATAAAGTTGCGATTTTCATTTTTCTTCTTTTTTTTCATTTTTTTCAAGAAAACATTGAATTTAAATCACAAACAACTAAAACATATTTTTTGAATGCTTTTTCTTGTTTTTTTTTCTTTTTTGAGAAATTCTATACTAAAAACTTAAAAATAAAAATAATAAAATAAAAACTAAAAACTAAAAAGTGAATAAAACTAACACGATAAATAAAAAACTAAAAAATAAATAGTAAATGAAATTACACTAAAATTTTGGTGTCTACAGTTTGCCCCTCTTTGTCTGAGTTTTGGAAAAACTTGAGACAAAGAAATAGACACCAAATACTCACCTGTGTTATTTGGCGGCGAAAACGTCTCGAACAATGGACGCTTTAGAAATGGGGACTGACCCCTACATGAAATTTAAAACGGGACTGACCCGAGCAGGAATTTAAAACGGGATTGGCCCGAACAGGAACTTAAAACGGGACTGACCCGAACAGGAATTTAAAACGGGACTAACCCGAACAAGAATTTAAAACGGGACTGACCCGAACAAGAAATTTTAAAACGGGACTGACCCGAACAGAAATTAAAAACGGGACTGACCCGAACAGGAATTTAAACGAGACTGACCCGAACAGAATATTTAAAACGGGACTGACCCGAACAGGAATTTAAAATGGGACTGACCCGATCATGAATTTAAAACGGGACTGACCCGAACATGAATTTAAAACAGGACTGACCCGAACAAAAATTTAAAACGGGACTGACCCGAACAGGAATTTAAACGGGACTGACCCGAACAGAAATTTAAAATGGGATTGACCCGAACATGAATTTAAAACGGGACTGGCCCGAACATGAATTTAAAATGGGACTTCACTGGGGAGGTTTAAACAATAAATTGAGTTTTTATCTGGGAGTAGTTCAAACTTTTGTACCAAGAGGGATATTTGATCTCTGTAGCTGAAGCGATAGCTGAAGTTGTATCTTATGATCAAGCTTTGCCAATAACATCACCGCTTCATCTTTGCTTACTGGGGAGCTTTTTCTGGCATCGATTTGGGTGTGAAAAGGAGAATGATTGTTTCATTTGTAAATGCACCGTTCCTGCAAGAAAAAGAAGAAATAATGGACTTGCCACCATCATTTGATCCGGTTTGCCTTGAGAATCGTGTAAACATGAGTCTTGCGGTGCTTTTGCTTCTGTTCTGCGGCGTCTGGCTTAGTTGAACTTGTAATTTTGAAACCTTTCCATTTTTGAGACTGATAAAGTACGTATTTACCACGTCACCAAATCTATGTAGCAGCTTTGTTGCATTTTACTCCTTGCACAAACCTTAAGGTTTATCATCCATTCGAATCCAATGATGAAAGAATGATGCATGAAAAATTTGTCATATAAAAATCAATGATATATGCAAGATGATTTCCTATGTCAGGCAAAGATGAGCATCCAAAAGAATGCAGACAGCCACAAGCAGTCGAACACAAATAATCGAGAGAAACTAAGAGGTTTATAAAGATACATTTTGCAAAAGAATATTTGTAAAGGAAAAATACAAATTTGGCCAACGAATATCATGTTCAAGCCTTTGGATATATTTGTTTCGAAATTCGATTCTGGCAGAAGTATCACAAACATGAGGAAAAGTCTAAATGAACCAGGTCACCAGCTGTTCCTTCTCGTGCTCGTCTGTTGAGAAAACCTGCCTTGGCGCCCTTTCGGGTTTTCACCAAGGTTGCCCCCCCTTTTTTTCGTTTTGTCTTTTCTTTCTCTTTCTTTTTTTTTTTCGAGGCGCCCTTTCGGGTTTTCACCTATAGAGTAGCAGAACTACCTCATTCCCGATCAACTGAGAAATGTGGTTAAGAGATTGTTGGCATCAGTAAAATGCACTTCCCTTATAAATTTAGGTGAAGGCATTATGGACATCACTTGCCAATTAATTAGCAAACTTTCAAGTAAAAATGCAGCAAGTGACGAAAGCCAGGACTTTGGGCTTTTGTAATGAGATCCGGTGGGGTGCTTTGAAAAAGGTTGAGGCTTGAAAGCAAATTTTGATGAAAGGTGTGAAATTACCTGAGATTGCATCATTTTGAAATTATCTCCAATTTTTAAACGAAACCAAGGAATTTTGCCCCAGTTTGATTGGATTTCCTCTCTTTGCATCTTGTATTGCATTTTTCTTACTTTTGCATTTTTTCAAAAGACTAAGTTTGCCCCAGTGTGGGGTTCTTTTTTCTTTTTTTTTCTTCTTTTTTTTCTTTTTTTTTTCAAAATAAATTTGCCCCAGTGTGGGGTTTGCAATTCTCAGGGGTTATCAAGCGAAAATTTTGTCAATTCTGATGGCTCAAAGAGGACAAGTAGGGATAAAATGTTTTAAGTGTGAAAGAAGATGGCCTGACTTGCATTTCGCCGTTTGCGTGGATTTCTAAAAGAAATTTTGCATAATCAAATGAAGAACTTCTTACACATGTCCGAGTTGATGGGTTGAGGGAATGTTCGTCCATCCATTTCTACCAAAATAAGTGCTCCGCCAGGTAATACCTTTTGGACAATGAACGGCCCTTGCCAATTTGGAGCAAATTTGCCTTTAGCTTCATCTTGCATTGGCAAAATCCGTTTTAGTACTTTATCACCTTCTTCGAATGCACGCCGATGGACTTTTTTGTTGTAAGCCCGAGCCACACGTTTCTGATAGCACTGACCATGACAGATAGCATTGAGCCGCTTTTCATCAATCAAAGTCAGTTGCTCATGGCGCTGCTTTATCCAATCAGCCTCCTCCAATTTAGCTTCCATGAGGATTCGTAACGAAGGAATTTCAACTTCAGCTGGTAATACAGCTTCCATTCCATACATGAATGAATATGGCGTTGCCCCAGTCGATGTCTGGATAGAAGTCCGATACGCCGTTAATGCATAAGGCAACTTTTCATGCCAATCACGATGCTTTTCAGTCATTTTGCGGATAATCTTCTTCAAATTCTTGTTTGCGGCTTCTACAGCCCCATTCATCTGAGGCCTATAAATGGCAGAGTTGCGGTGTCTGATCTTGAACTGCTCGCATAATCCATCTACCATGTCATTGTTCAGATTCTTGGCATTGTCTGTAATAAGCGTTTCGGGTACTCCAAAGCGACAGATGATGTGATCTCTCAAGAAATTGGCAACTACCTTCTTCGTTACATGTTTGAATGACTCCGCTTCAACCCATTTAGTAAAGTACTCAATTGCCACCAATATAAATCAATGTCCATTTGAAGCGGAGGGATCAATTGTACCAACCACGTCGATACCCCATATTGAACAAGGCCATGAGGCGATCATACTATGCAATTCAGTGGGTGGAGCGCGTATAACATCACCGTGCATTTGACATTTTATACATCCCTGGACAAAATCTATGCAATCACGCTCCATAGTAAGCCAAAAGTATCCGGTTCTCATGATTTTCCTTGCTAGCAAATGGCCATTCATGTGAGGTCCGCAAACGCCACTATGCACTTCTTTCATCATGTATTGATCTTCGCCTTTATCAATGCACCTTAACAAGTTCAAATCTGAGGTTCTTTTGTACAAAACTTCTCCACTTAAGAAAAATTTTGAAGCCAGTCTACGCAGAAAACTCTTATCATTTGTACTAGCATGCAGAGGGTAAGACCCAGTTTTGAGAAACTCCTTAATATCATTATACCAAGAAATATTATCAGAGGACTTGTCTACAACCCAACAGTGGGCAGGTTTGTCTTGAAGTTGAATCTGTATTGGTTCGATCCTCAATTTATCTGGATACTGGATCATAGAAGCTAAGGTGGCCAAAGCATCAGCAAATGCGTTTCGGGCTCGCGGGAGATGTCTGAACTCCAAATTTCGAAATTGCTTGGCCAGAGTGAGCAGACTACAATGATAGGGTAGAATTTTTGAATCTTTGGTTATCCACTGCTTCAAGGTTTGGTGCACGAGCAAATCTGAATCACTGAAAGCTATCAATTCTTTGATTTCCATTTCCAAAGCCATTTTGAGACCAAAAATGCAGGCTTCATATTCAGCCATGTTGTTTGTGCAAGCAAATTGCAATTTGGCAGCGGCAGGGTAGTGCTTCCCTTCGGGTGAAACCAAAACAGCTCCAATTTCAGCTCCGAGAGAATTCGAAGCTCCATCGAAGAAAAGCCTCCATTCAGGGCTTTGCTCACTTATATCGTCTGTGGCGCCTACAAATAAGACTCTTTCATCAGGGAAATAAGTACGAAGTGGTTGATAATCATCATCCCTTGGATTTTCTGCCAAATGATCTGCTATAGCTTGCCCCTTGACGGCCTTTTTCGAAGTGAAAATAATATCGAACTCTGAGAGAATTATCTGCAATTTAGCCAGACGTCCATTTAGCATCGGCTTCTGTGACGCCCCACATCTCCCTAAGGCGGACCAAAGGGTATCCGCGGACGCCTGCCCAGATCTCGCCAGGACTCAAGCAATTCCATTCAATTTAAAACCGAACTAAACACTTCGATGAGAGCAACATGAATACAATAATGCGGAAGCGTTCAAGCTTAACAAGTCATTTAATGTATCACCAGTACATCGGGTAATCATGAAACGACTTAAATTCAAAGTACACATCAAGGCCCCAAACTTTTCAAGTTTACAATTTCCAAAAGTACAACCCAAACCAGGGCCTAGTCAAAATATATAACAGGAGTCTTAACAAAAGTACAACAGATGGTTCCTTCATATTTCTCCAAGATTCCGTCCTGTTAAGGAAAACAAAACTATAGGGTGAGCTAAACGCTCGTGAGGCCAAGAACACACATGCAAGCACTTTGTCAAATAACAATCCCGAATTTAATAACTAAAACCATGTCTTTTCAATAATCAATCATTCAAACAGGAAAAGTAATCAGAAACAATTCAAGGATATAGTAGCTCTCAGGAGCTAAGTTCCACTCGATCTGCCGATGTCATTCGTATACCTTCCCGCATTGACCCTCCTGTCAACCGGGTCGGTATTTCCATTTCCGTAGATCACCACTTACTTCCCTCCGTCCACCGTACACCCCAAGGGCCCACAAGTCTAGTATAAGGTGATACTCGACGAGTATGCCAAGCAAGACCTCTTATTAGGTCGAGCTTATATGTATCTCATGGCTCGCCCAAATCCCCGACCAAGCCCATTGCTGGTTCAAGTCTAAGGACGGCCTATGAGTTTGGGCGTCTCCCATTCATTTGAAAGTCGAGGAGGTTCACTCCAGCGACGCGAGCATTCATGACATAACATTGCATTTCATTCATTCATTCAATACATTTCATTCATTCATTTGAAATTAGAACGAGTGCAATAAAGTACGCATCCGCCCTTATTTTTAAAACTTCCAACAAATACCACAATAAGCAAGTATCAAAATTCACACACTTGACACTCACCGAGCAATTCAATAAGAATTATTTTCTGGGAGTTCAAGTGTCCACTGTGAGATCCTCTTGAAGGTCTCCTTGTGCGCCTGGCAATTAACAGTGGATAATCACACAATTAACCCACTTATCAAGAAGATTGTACACTAGTACAATCTAAGAATTATTTTGCAAAAAAGGAACCTCAATTACATGTAAATCGAGGTTCAACTTGCCTTTTATTATGTACAATATTATTTGAGTTTTTATCATGAAAATCGTGAGCAAAACGTTTAAAAATATTAAAAGAATAAAGAGTTCTTGAAAAAAACTCTATTTCTTTGAGATTGGAAAATTTTCAGTTTTATGATGAATTTTTGAAAAATCGTAACTCGCTCGGTATAAGTCGAGAATTGGAAAACTTTATACTGTTGGAAACCTCTGAGAAAGTACTATAAGTTCCTAGAAGACACTTTTCCATGAATCGAAGTGAAAAGTGGCCAAAAATGAGCTTGAAGACGCAGGGTTGGTTTTTATGGCAGAATTAAGTTGGATTTCGGCCAACTTTGGAAATTCGGCACGATTCACACGTTGCAAACCGGCCTCTAAAATTTGCAGCTCAATTAGTGTTGCAAGTGAGGTGTATAACAAAACAAGCGGATCAAGAATTGGAGTTTCGAGTACCGATATACGGTAGCCCGAAGATAGGGAAATTCAAGACTGGAGAAGAATTTCCAGATTTGAACCTCCAACATTAGAGATTTAATTAGGTATCGAAATGAACTTGGATTGGCACCAAAATTGGCAGTATTTTACTCCCATATGAAAGGTACCACTCTATCAAATTTCAGGGAAAAATACCTTCGGTAAGATAGTTAATTAGTCAGCCAAAGTTCAGGAAAATTATAAGGTAATCTGCCTTGAGACTTTCATTACCCATTTCAAAACGTTTAATCAAGCAAACTATCCAATCATGGTGCATTTGTGAAATAAAGGCCTAAGAAACATCCATAATGCCTTTGGTAAGTGTTTAGTATCAAGAACATCAATTAACAAGTTCACCCCAATATCTTGTTCCAAACCAGTCCAACATTAGGGTTTTTCCAAAACAGAGCAGTCCACTTGTTTTGGTCACAATTCAGTCAATATAACTCGAAATCGAGCATGGCTTACGCCGTTGGAAAATACATTCATAGGACTAAAATATCACAGAAGAAATCGTTTCCAAATTTGGCACCAATCTGGTTCAAAATCGGGCATCAAGTTGCTGCCTGAACACTTCGTTCCAGACGAACAGAGCAACAGGACAGCGAACTTAAAACATTTGGTTCGGCTTGTTCACAAAGAATCAGAACGTGCATTATATACCAAATTAAAGCCAGGAATATCTAGTTTCCAACACCACCAACAGCACATGATTTCGACATCCGAGGACAGAGTTATAGCCAAAATACTACCACTGGTCAGAATCATACGCGAACAGTTTTCCAGATTGCTAGTTTCTCAAGAAAAATTCATTTGCTCAATCAAACCTCAATATTTTCCAATGAAATTTTTCACACATCTAATACATCCTATAAACATCCAATTCAAGCCATTAAACCATTAAAAATTGGCCTGGAAATGGCCGAACATGGCAGGGGCAAAATCGGAAATTTTTGCTTCTTACACCCAATGAAGTTTCTACTAATTACCCACCACTAATGCATCATTATAACCACTAAACCAACAATATAATCATCATCAATCATCACATCAGCAACAACAACCCAAGTGTGGGAATTCCAAGAGCCCACTATCACATTTTTACACCATACACAAGCTAACCATATGCATGCATGAACTTAACAAAGTAAGATAGCTTCCAAACTTCAAGTTTTCAAGAGTGGATCATCACTTACTTTGGGTTGATGTTCAGCAGAATTTTCGGCCCTCTATTACCCCAGAAAAACCGTGATTTCTAGCCCTTGTTTGCAGCTCAAAAAGATCCTCAAGTGTCAAGCTAGGTGTGGTGCAAGTTTGGTTAAATTTGGAGATGATTTGGGGTGGTTTTGAGTGAGATTAGTGAGCAGAAATTTTGTTGCAAATGAGGTAGAGAGAGGAGGGAGCTGGTCGGCAATGAGGAGAGAGAAGGTGGAGGGAAATCTGATTTCCTTTAGCTTCCAAGAGAAGGTGAAATAAGTGGTGGTAATTCACCCAAAAGTCAACTCTCATTAGGGGCCGTTTGGTGCGATTACGGCTCGATTTTCTCGCGCGTTTGGTTCACTGGTGCACTAAACCTCCAAGGCATATATATTCATGTAAATATTATCCACTCTTAATTGTCCCGAAATAAGGGTCTAAAGTCCCTCAATTGAAGTCGCGCGTGTGAAAACGCGTACCGTCAAATTTAACGCTATAACGCGAAACTTCCGAGAAATTCTTATAACGATTGCACTATTAACTATCACTTGAGTTTTTATTCATAAGATTACCTATTTTAGGACCATAGTATAAGTCTCCAATATTCCAAGATTATTGTGCTATTACGCGGATAAAATCTCCAAGTACTATTCACTATTTTTACTAAACGCGCTCTAGGAAATTAATTTTCGAAACGAATCATTTTAAAAATATAACGAAGTTATATTACCATGTATTTAGGTCTAATAAGACTAGAAAATATTCCTTGGAAATAAAATCCAATTAAGTAATTTATTAAGCCCTAAATTAGGCATAAATAATAGTTTTTGCGAATCCTCACATCCTCTCCCCCTTAAGAAAATTTCGTCCTCGAAATTTACCTTGGTTGATGAACAAGTCTGGATACTTCTCTCTGATTGTCTCTTCAACTTCCCATGTTGCCTCCTCTACTCCATGGTTCTTCCATAAAACTTTCACTAGTGGTATCTGCTTGTTCCTCAATTCCTTCACTTTTCGATCCAGTAGTTTTACCGGTCTCTCCTCATAGGTCAGGGTTTCATCAATCTCAATATTCTCCGGTTGTAAAACATGAGAGGAGTCTGGATGATATTTCTTAAGCATGGACACATGAAACACGTTATGAATACGAGATAAGCTCGGTGGTAATTCCAGCTTGTAGGCTACATTCCCAACTCGCTGAATAATCTTATAAGGCCCTACAAACCTTGGTTGTAGTTTCTTCCCTTTTCCGGACATCAAACTTGCTTTTAAAGGCGTAATCTTGAGAAATACCATATCTCCAACAGTGAACTCCAAATCCTTCCTCCGATTGTCGGCATAACTTTTTTTTGTCTACTCTGAGCGGTTTGAATTCTTTGCCGTACCAATTTCACCTTTTCATTAGCCTCCTCAATCCAAGATACGGTTGTCGGGTCTAAAATTTTTCGTTCACCTACTTCATCCCAACAAATTGGGGATCTACACTTCCGACCATAAAGTGCTTCGTACGGGGCCATCTGAATAGAAGAGTGAAAACTATTATTGTAGGCAAATTCCACTAACGTCAAAAACTTACTCCAATTCTCTCCAAAATCCAGTACGCAAGTCCTCAACATGTCCTCAAGAGTTTGAATTGTTCTTTCAGATTGTCCATCAGTCTGGGGATGATAGGTGGTGCTAAAGTTTAACTTAGTCCCCAACACTTCTTGCATCTTTTGCCAAAATCTCGAAACAAATCTTGGATCCCTATCTGACACAATACTCACAGGTATACCATGTAGTCTGATGATCTCATCCAAGTACAACCTGTCCAACTTCTCCAATGGATATTTCATATTAATCGGCAGAAAATGAGCCGATTTAGTCAATCTATCTACTATCACCCAAATGGCATCATGGCCTCTCTGTGTCCTTGGTAAGCCTGATACAAAATCCATGGTAATGTTTTTCCATTTCCACTCAGGTATTTCTAGAGGTTGCAAAAGCCCAGATGGTTTCTGATGTTCGGCTTTAACCTGTTGACAAACCAAGCATGTCTGAACAAATTGGGCAATTTCCTTCTTCATATTTTTTCACCAATATAGACTTTTCAAGTCTTGGTACATTTTATTCCCTCCTGGATGTACTGTAAACTTTGATCGGTGTGCCTCTTCCAAAATTTCTTTTCTAAGCCCTTCATCCTTTGGCATAACCACCCGATTTCGAAATCTCAATATTCCATCTGATCCCAAAATGAAATCGGTCTGGTCTCCCATCTTGACTTTCTCCACCAACTTTCGCATTTCAGGGTCCTTTTCCTGAGATTCCTTAATACGTCCCAATAAAGTGGAGGTTATCACAATGTTTTCCAAAATTACTTTCCTTGGTTCTAACCGAGAATTCCAATAGCTAACTTCCTCCAACAACTGAAATTCCTTAACCATCAATCCAGCCATTTGTACCTGACGGCTCAAAGCGTCGGCCACTACATTGGCCTTTCCAGGGTGGTACTTAATCGTGCAGTCATAATCTTCCAGAAATTCCATCCATCTACGTTGCCTCAAATTCAGCTCCTTCTGAAAAAATAAGTACTTAAGGCTTTTGTGATCTGTAAAAATCTCAAATGTTACTCCGTACAAATAATGTCTCCATTTCTTCAAAGCAAAGACCACAGCCGCTAACTCCAAATCATGGGTCGGATAATTTCCTTCATGCGGTTTCAATTTTCTAGAGGCATAAGCTATCACCTTATCATTTTGCATCAAAACACATCCCAAACCTTCCTTAGAAGCATCTGTGTAAACCACAAAACTATCCTGTCCATTTGATAGAGCTAGAACAGGCGCTCTAGTCAACCGTCTTTTCAACTCCTGAAAACTTCCTTCACACTTAGGACTCCAAATAAATTTTCCATTTTTCTTGGTCAACTCAGTCATAGGTCCAGCAATTTTTGAAAAATCCTGGATGAATCTCCGGTAATACCCTGCCAATCCTATAAAACTTCGAACTTCCGTTGGGTTTTCCGGTCGTTTCCATTTCGAAACAACTTCCACTTTAGCTGGATCCACTTTAATCCCATCCTTAGAAATTATATGCCCTAAAAAAGTCACTTCTTTTAGCCAGAATTCACACTTGCTAAACTTAGCATATAACTGATGTTCCCTCAGGATTTGTAAAACAATTCTCAAATGTTTCTCATGATCTTTCACATTCTTAGAATACACCAAAATGTCATCAATGAAGATCACCACAAATTGATCCAAGTAAGGCTTAAAAACCCTATGCATTAAATCCATGAAAGCGGCAGGTGCATTGGTTAACCCAAAAGGCATTACTGCAAACTCGAAGTGCCGATACCTCGAGTTAAATAATTGTAACTTCAACTCTTTCAACTCAGCTGGAGCCATCCTGTATGGTGTCCTTGATATAGGTGCTGTTCCCGGAGCTACATCGATTTTAAAAGTTATTTCCCGTTCCGGGGGTAGAGACTCCAATTCTTCAAGAAAAACATCAGAAAATTCTTTCACTATCGGTGTGTCCTCCAGATTCACCTTATCGCTACGGGTATTAATAAGAAAAGCCAAATACCCTTGAGCTCCTTTACTTAACAATTTTCTAGCCCGAATTCCCGAAATAAGTGCAGACGAGGCTAACTTACCCCTCACATCCAATTTCAAGGTTGCCTCCCCTGGAATACACAATTCTACAATTTTCGTCCTACAATTTAACTGAGCATTATATCGGGCTAACCAATCCATCCCTAGGATCACATCATATCCTTTAATCGCCAGGCCTATCAAATCGGCCAGCAATTTTCTTTCCTTCACGCAGATTTCACTATTCTTATACACCAGATTAGCAATTAGACTTTTGTCCCCAGTGGGTGTTTTAACCTCCAAGTCATATGGTAACTTAATTGGCTTCAAGTCTATTCCACTCATGAAATCAGGGTTTACAAAAGAGTGCGTTGCACCCGGATCAATTAAAACCCTAGCTAGGCGGTGAAAGATTGGAATTGTACCTTCGACCACTTCGGTCACCTCTGGAACTTGTGGATAGTCCAATGCGTAGACCCTAGCCGGTACTTTCGGTCGACTCCCTCCGGCACTGGTCTGCTTAGACGTCGATTTTTCAGGCCTCTGCAGGCTTCCCCCTGACTTCGACGATTTCGGACAATTTGCAATTTGATGCTCAGTGCTCCCACACAGCAAGCATTTTCCCAACTTTCTCCAGCAGTCATCCTCAGAGTGGTTGGATTTACCACAATACCCACAAGTAACTTGAGGGGTCACAGTCGATCCAACAGATGGTGCCCCCCTAACTGGAGTCGTCCCGCTACGACCTCCCCTCGATAGATCTCCCTTAGAAGCTCCAGTAGTTCTCGTTCCTCCTTCCCCTCTTCCCTTTTTAGAAGGGTGTACAAACTTACTGGTCTGCCCAGTAGTGCGACTAGAAAAATTCCTTTTTCTGTTGTGAAAATCCCTCACTTGAGATCTTGCATTCTCAACCCTTTGCGCTTTCTCTAAAGCCTCAGTAAAAGTAGAGATTTGGGCTACAGCCAGGCCCTCCTGAAGTTCCACATTAAGTCCCTGTATGAACCTTCTAATCCTCCTCCGTTCATCGGCTACTAACTCAGGAGCGTATTTGGAAAGTTTAGTGAACTTCCCTTCATACTCTGCTACAGTAAGGGTTCCTTGTTTCAACTTAATAAATTCGTCCTCCCTTTTCTCTTGGATCAAGGGCGGAAGAAACTTTTCGTTAAACTCCCTTGTGAAATTCTCCCAAGTCCAAGGGGTTCGAGCCCTTTCCCATTTTCCTTTCATTAAATCCCACCAAGCACGGGCCATTCCCTCAAATTGAAAAGCAGCAAAGTTCACTCGCCTATCTTCAGTGTAGTCTAGTGCAGCGAATATATTGGTCATCCTTTCTAACCAATTCTCCGCTACTTCGGGGTCAGGTTCACCCATAAACTTAGGCGGGTTAAACTTTAGGAATCTTTCCAGGGCTCTATCCTCTCCCCTATCCTGGCCCCCTGGTTGGTTAAATGGTCCAGGGCCCTGTCTCTCCGCTAGACGTTCTAGGATATCAGTCATCCTATTGATGGCAGTAGCCACTTGGTTACCCTCAACGTTTTCCTGTCCTTGGGTCGGTCCAGTTGCCGATCCCTGGTCATTCCCCTGAGGTTGGGCCTGTCTAGACACTCGCCCACGGGCTCGACCACTCCTTAATCCTTCCATTAGTCTAAATGTGCCTAGTGCAAGAAATAGATTAATTTAAGCAGAAAACAAGAAATATATCGAAATTAGAACTAACCAAAAAAGCATTGAAATTAACAATAATTTACATTCATAAGCATGTCAAGTTCGTACAATTAGCAAGTTAGGGACAATTCACAAAATATAGCACACAGGTGCTCAAAAGTATACTTTTAGTCACAGAAGACTAAAGTAAGAACAAGTGCCCAAAAGTAGGCCACACAAGCATGCAAAATACAATGGCCTCAGCACTCGCGTCACCCTAACTAGTCCTAACTGTACCAGTCAAAAGTCAAAAGGGGTCAACGACTAGGATCCTAGTCCATAGCAGGGCTATCAGGAGGAACCTCCTCCTCGGGATCCTCCTCCGGATCCTCCTCCTCATCATCAGGAATCACAGCAGTAGCGTCCTCAACCAAACTAGTAGCATCAACCAGGATCTCGGAAGCCCGAGTACGGACATCCCGTCCTAACCTAATGAGTTGAGCCCTAGTATCCCGAAGCTCCTCATTAACCACTGCAGATGTGGCTACCTCACCCTCTAGCACCTCCTCAAGCTCGGCAATCCGCTCACCCTGAGCGCTAACCATCTGCCTAAGCGCGTCTACCTCAGCCTGTAGATCGCGGTTGGCATCCACCAACTGACGACGCTCGTCGTCCAAAGCAAGCACCAAATGGTTCGGGTAGGCGAAAATCAACCTACACGAACATCGAGGGTATCTATCATACGGTGAGTAGCGTACTCGATCTCCTCCCGCTAGAGCTCGGTAGAATATAGTCCTAAGAGGCTCGTAATGACCATTCGCATGGCCATTCCCATTAGCTACCGGGGCTCCGTTTCCATCAGCCATCCCTGCAAAATAATAACAATAATAATATTTTTCAGGTTAGAAAATTAAATCACTACTCAGTTCCAATATCCTGCAACACAATCCTATCTTAATCGTTGGTTCATCCCATTCGTCACCTGAGGTAGGACTAACTTAGTTTCTAGCTCGCCTCAAGTATCACTTAGGGTAGGATTAAGTCATCCCATATCGAGTCTTAAAGGTAGAGTATCTAATATGTCTCCCATATAGACCTCTAACCTAGTGCTCTGATACCAACTGTGATGCCCCACATCTCCCTAAGGAGGACCAAAGGGTATCCGCGGACGCCTGCCCAGCTCTCGCCAGGACTCAAGCAATTCCATTCAATTTAAAACCGAACTAAACACTTCGATGAGAGCAACATGAATACAATAATGCGGAAGTGTTCAAGCTTAACAAGTCACTTAATGTATCACCAGTACATCGGGTAATTATGAAACGACTTAAATTCAAAGTACACATCAAGGCCCCAAACTTTTCAAGTTTACAATTTCCAAAAGTACAACCCAAACCAGGGCCTAGTCAAAATATATAACAGGAGTCTTAACAAAAGTACAACGGATGGTTCCTTCATATTTCTCCAAGATTCGGTCCTGTTAAGGAAACAAAACTATAGGGTGAGCTAAACGCTCGTGCGGCCAAGAACACACATGCAAGCACTTTGTCAAATAACAATCCCAAATTTAATAACTAAAACCATGTCTTTTCAATAATCAATCATTCAAACAGGAAAAGTAATCAGAAACAATTCAAGGATATAGTAGCTCTCAGGAGCTAAGTTCCACTCGATCTGCCGATGTCATTCGTATATCTTCTCGCATTGACCCTCCTGTCAACCGGGTCGGTATTTCCATTTCCGTAGATTACCACTTACTTCCCTCCGTCCACCGTACACCCCAAGGGCCCACAAGTCTAGTATAAGGTGATACTCGACGAGTATGCCAAGCAAGACCTCTTATTAGGTCGAGCTTATATGTATCTCATGGCTCGCCCAAATCCCCGACCAAGCCCATTGCTGGCTCAAGTCTAAGGACGGCCTATGAGTTTGGGCGTCCCCCATTCATTTGAAAGTCGAAGAGGTTCACTCCAGCGACGCAAGCATTCATGACATAACATTGCATTTCATTCATTCATTCAATACATTTCATTCATTCATTTGAAATTAGAACGAGTGCGATAAAGTACGCACCCGCCCTTATTTTTAAAACTTCCAACAAATACCACAATAAGCAAGTATCAAAATTCACACACTTGACACTCACCGAGAAATTCAATAAGAATTATTTTCTGGGAGTTCAAGTGTCCACTGTGAGATCCTCTTGAAGGTCTCCTTGTGCGCCTGGCAATTAACAGTGGATAATCACACAATTAACCCACTTATCAAGAAGATTGTACACTAGTACAATCTAAGGATTATTTTGCAAAAAAGGAACCTCAATTACACGTAAATCGAGGTTCAACTTGCCTTTTATTATGTACAATATTATTTGAGTTTTTATCATGAAAATCGTGAGCAAAACGTTTAAAAATATTAAAAGAATAAAGAGTTCTTGAAAAAAACTCTATTTGTTTGAGATTGGAAAATTTTCAGTTTTATGATGAATCTTTGAAAAATCGTAACTCGCTCGGTATAAGTCAAGAATTGGAAAACTTTATACCGTTGGAAACCTCTGAGAAAGTACTATAAGTTCCTAGAAGACACTTTTCCATGAATCGAAGTGAAAAGTGGTCAAAAATGAGCTTGAAGACGCAGGGTTGGTTTTTATGGCAGAATTAAGTTGGATTTCGGCCAACTTTGGAAATTCGGCACGATTCACACGTTGCAAACCGGCCTTTGAAATTTGAAGCTCAATTAGTGTTGCAAGTGAGGTGTATAACAAAACAAGCGGATCAAGAATTGGAGTTTCGAGTACCGATATACGGTAGCCCGAAGATAGGGAAATTCAAGACTGGAGAAGAATTTCCAGATTTGAACCTCCAACATTAGAGATTTAATTAGGTATCGAAATGAACTTGGATTGGCACCAAAATTGGCAGTATTTTACTCCCATATGAAAGGTACCACTCTATCAAATTTCAGGGAAAAATACCTTCGGTAAGATAGTTAATTAGTCAGCCAAAGTTCAGGAAAATTATAAGGTAATCTGCCTTGAGACTTTCATTACCCATTTCAAAACGTTTAATCAAGCAAACTATCCAATCATGGTTCATTTGTGAAATAAAGGCCTAAGAAACATCCATAATGCCTTTGGTAAGTGTTTAGTATCAAGAACATCAATTAACAAGTTCACTCCAATATCTTGTTCCAAACCAGTCCAACATTAGGGTTTTTCCAAAACAGAGCAGTCCACTTGTTTTGGTCACAATTCAGTCAATATAACTCAAAATCGAGCATGGCTTATGCCGTTGGAAAATACATTCATAGGACTAAAATATCACAGAAGAAATTGTTTCCAAATTTGGCACCAATGTGGTTCAAAATCGGGCATCAAGTTGCTGCCTGAACACTTCATTCCAGACGAACAGAGCAACAGGACAGCGAACTTAAAACATTTGGTTCGGCTTGTTCACAAAGAATCAGAACGTGCATTATATACCAAATTAAAGCCAGGAATATCTAGTTTCCAACACCACCAACAGCACATGATTTCGACATCCGAGGACAGAGTTATAGCCAAAATACTACCACTGGTCAGAATCATACGCGAACAGTTTTCCAGATTGCTAGTTTCTCAAGAAAAATTCATTTGCTCAATCAAACCTCAATATTTTCCAATGAAATTTTTCACACATCTAATACATCCTATAAACATCCAATTCAAGCCATTAAACCATTAAAAATTGGCCTGGAAATGGCCGAACATGGCAGGGGCAAAATCGGAAATTTTTGCTTCTTACACCCAATGAAGTTTCTACTAATTACCCACCACTAATGCATCATTATAACCACTAAACCAACAATATAATCACCATCAATCATCACATCAGCAACAACAACCCAAGTGTGGGAATTCCAAGAGCCCACTATCACATTTTTACACCATACACAAGCTAACCATATGCATGCATGAACTTAACAAGGTAAGATAGCTTCCAAACTTCAAGTTTTCAAGAGTGGATCATCACTTACTTTGGGTTGATGTTCAGCAGAATTTTTGGCCCTCTATTACCCCAGAAAAACCGTGATTTCCAGCCCTTGTTTGCAGCTCAAAAAGATCCTCAAGTGTCAAGCTAGGTGTGGTGCAAGTTTGGTTAAATTTGGAGATGATTTGGGGTGGTTTTGAGTGAGATTAGTGAGCAGAAATTTTGTTGCAAATGAGGTAGAGAGAGGAGGGAGCTGGTCGGCAATGAGGAGAGAGAAGGTGGAGGGAAATCTGATTTCCTTTAGCTTCCAAGAGAAGGTTAAATAAGTGGTGGTAATTCACCCAAAAGTCAACTCTCATTAGGGGCCGTTTGGTGCGATTACGGCTCGATTTTCTCGCGCGTTTGGTTCACTGGTGCACTAAACCTCCAAGGCATATATATTCATGTAAATATTATCCACTCTTAATTGTCCCGAAATAAGGGTCTAAAGTCGCGCGTGTGAAAACGCGTACCGTCAAATTTAACGCTATAACGCGAAACTTCCGAGAAATTCTTATAACGATTGCGCTATTAACTATCACTTGAGTTTTTATTCATAAGATTACCTATTTTAGGACCATAGTATAAGTCTCCAATATTCCAAGCTTATTGTGCTATTACGCGGATAAAATCTCCAAGTACTATTCACTATTTTTACTAAACGCGCTCTAGGAAATTAATTTTCGAAACGAATCATTTTAAAAATATAACGAAGTTATATTACCATGTATTTAGGTCTAATAAGACTAGAAAATATTCCTTGGAAATAAAATCCAATTAAGTAATTTATTAAGCCCTAAATTAGGCATAAATAATAGTTTTTGCGAATCCTCACAGCTTCTCCAAGAGATACTTCAAAGGATCAGATCGGGAAATAAGATAAGTGGTATGGCTCAACAGGTAGTGTCTCAGCTTTTGAGCGGCCCAGGCCAATGCACAGCAGCTTTTCTCAATGAATGAATAACTAGCCTCGTACTGCGTGAACTTCTTGCTTAGATAGTAAATGGCTTGTTCTTTCCTTCCGGAGTCATCGTGCTGACCTAAAACACACCCTACCGCTCCATCGAGTACAGACAGGCACATGATTAATGGTCGGCCCGGCTTGGGCGGCACCAAGACTGGCGAATGTAACAAATAATCTTTAATCTTGTCGAAAGCCTGTTGGCACTCCTCATTCCAATACAACGGCACATTCTTTCGTAATAATTTGAACAACGGCTCGCATGTGGCAGTTAATTGGGCAATGAATCTCCCAATAAAATTAATTTTCCCTGAGAAACCTTTCACGTCCTTCTGAGTTTTCGGCACTGGCATGTCTCGAATTGCCTTAATCTTTGCTGGATCTATCTCTATGCCTCTTTTACTAACAATGAAGCCCAACAATTTACCAGCTGGTGCCCCAAAGGTGCACTTTGCAGGATTTAGTTTCAAATTGTACTTTCGCAACCTTTCGAACAGTTTCTTCAAATCAACCAAATGGTTCTTTGCCCTTTTAGACTTGATTATGATGTCATCCACGTAGACCTCCATCTCCCGGTGGATCATATCATGAAATAGGGTGGTCATGGTCCTTTGATACGTAGCTCCGGCATTCTTTAAACCAAAGGGCATCATTCGGTGGCAAAATGTGCCCCAAGGGGTAATAAAAGCAGTCTTCTCCCTATCCTCTTCTGCCATCAAAATCTGGTGGTATCCAGCGAAGCAATCACAAAAAGATTCAATCTCATGCCCAGCGGTATTGTCCAGGAGAATGTGAATAATTGGCAAAGGAAAATCATCTTTAGGACTGGCCTTATTGAGGTCTCTATAATCAACACAAACTCGCACCTCTCCACTCTTGTTTGGAACAGGGACTGGATTCGAAAGCCAAATAGGGTAATGGGAAACAATGATAATGTTGGTTTTGAGCTGTTTTTCAATTTGCTCTTTTATTTTAAGGCTCATATCTGGTTTGAATTTTCGAGATTTTTGTTTGACGGGTGGAAAAGTAGGGTCTGTGGGCAACTTATGCACTACCACATCAGTTGAAATACCAGTCATATCATCATAGGACCATGGAAATACATCCTGGAACATAGTCAAGAATTCAAGCATCTCCTTTTTCTGCCTCTCATTCAAATGAATACTAATTTGCACCTCCTTAGCTTCATCTTCAGTGCCAATGTTAACCTTTTCTGTTTCTTCCAGGTTCGGTTTTGGTTTTCCTCATATTGTTCAAGGTCCTTTGCAAAAGAATCGAATACCTCCTCATTATCACTCTCGCTTTGGAGCTCGGATTCCCAGACCTCCAAGTCGTGAGTGATATAGAGATTGCCATTATTGAATTCCAGAATAGTGATATCCAAAGGGTCAAATAGTTTTATTTTTGACCATCTAAAAGAATTAACGAATGTGGGATAATAAGCAAACAAACATACAACAAACAAATGAATAAGCAATATGACAAACGAATAAACAAAACATCATGACAAGAACCACTTGTGCATTTTCATAAAACCTTTGATTGAAAGCGAAAACAAAAGGAAAGCAAGCGGAAACAATATTTATGTGTGCAAATTTTAGTCAAAGATAAAGATGTTTTCATTAGCTATTTACAGATGCAGAAGTATTTTCATAAATTCGCATGAATGACAAACCCCTCTAGTTTTACCGAAACTCCTTCTGAATGGGCAAAAACTCGGCTGTCCAATTGGAAATTGATCCTTCAGGGAAGTCGGGAAACTCGACCTCATCTGGAAAACTGTCTTCAAATGTTGCCCCAATGAACAATTGGGCCAGACTGGTTTCGATTTCGTCAACTGGGTTAATCTCTGACGTGATCATCTCGGTTGGTCGTGGAAAGGTATAACGCAGTGGTGGAATATCAAAAGCCTTTTGCCTGCCTTCTTACTCTGCTCTCTTGCGTTCCTTCATTTCTTTGATCTCTTTAGCGGTTGGTCGGAAACCCAAACCGAATGAATCATTCTTCTCTGCAATTTCCACTGGTTTCAGAATTCCTTGTAAATCGCGTCCCAGCCCTTTGTCAAACTCACATCCTCCGCGGATCATTTCCTTAGCCATCATGACACTGGCCTTTGACAGAGCTCGTTCCTCTTTTGTTATCCAACTTACAGAGACGATATCAGCTGTGCTATGAGGGCTCACTGTGGCGTTTCGGCTACCATCTTCTTCGGACCCAGAATCAGCAATTACGAAACAATCCTCCTCGGCAAAGATAGTTATCAATTTATCATTTACTATGAATTTTAACAATTGATGCAATGAAGAAGGCACAGCCCCGGACTTATGAATCCGCGGCCTTCCAAGCAAAACATTGTAAACACTAGGAAAGTGCATAACTTGGCAGGTTATTTGAAACTGTGCGGGCCCCATCTCGATCACTAAATCCACTTCTCCTATTGGTTCCCTTTGTGCTCCATCAAAACCTCGAACTATGGTCCTTGAAAGCCTTAGCTTGATATCTTGCAACCCTAACTTTTCCAAGGTACTCCAAGGACAGATATTAAGCGCAGATCCATTGTCAATCAACACCTTTGGCAGCATTTTCCCATTGCACCTCACAGCTATGTACAGAGCCTTGTTATGTCCAATACCTTCTGCTGGTAATTCATCATCAGAGAAAGTGGTCTGTTTTATAGATAACACATTCCCAACTATATGTGAGAAATTAGCAACCGAAATGTCCTTAGGGATTTGAGCTTTAGTCAACACTTCGAGCAACGCATCCCTATGCATATCCGAAGAAAAAAGCAGATCCAACATGGATATTTGGGCGGGTGACTTGCTTAGCTTCTCGACTACGTTATATTCGCTCCTTTGCAGCCTTTTAAGAAAATCCAAGGCTTCCTTCTCAGTAATTGTTGGTTTAGCGGGCAGCTCGGGACTGTTTGTTTGAATTGGAACGGCAGCTTCAAATGGACTTGCAATCCTCCCTGATCTAGTGACCACTGACACCTCCTCTTTGGCAACTGGCTTTCCTCCAATTTGTATGACAGGTTCGTTGTAATTCCATGGCACTCGTTGCAAACTTAGAACAGGCGCCTGCTCTAGGAATTCGATGACCACTGGCTCCAAAGCCTCACTCTCAGCTGGAGTGAGATCCAAAGTAAAGGGTCTTTTATCCTCCTCAAATGGCACCTCTATTACAAATGGTTGGTCTGCGACCCCAAACACCTCAGCTTCCCTTGCCAATTTTCTAGGGCTTATGAATGCAATGGAGACAAAAGCCACGAAAAGTTAGTTCAATTAGACAAATACACATAACACATTTGCAGCAAAACAATACAAAGAGATAAAACAATAAAAGGAATAGAAAGGTTGGATCCCTCCCCTCGTGAATAGTGTCCCTAATAGGGTAAGGCAGACTCTACCCTAAGGCAATTCTAATATGGATGCATGAGTTATGGCTCACTAATGCATCTAGACTCGATAGGTCATAGGTCCCCGAGCCTTCAGACTTGGAAACCAAGGGTCATCAATCCTAAGGTTCTTTGTCGGTGGCTCGAGCGATTCCCCAAACACCGCTACGCACACATCATGTCACGGCTACGTGTTTGAGTGAATCTATAAAAAATCCTCAACCTTCGCCTAAAAGCTAAAGGCTATCAACCCAAAGCTTAAAGCGGAAGATTGAGTGACCCATCGGATCATGCTACACACACATCGTGTCGTGATCACACGTCCAAGTGGGTCACCTAATCCTAATAGGGTGGAGTGGCGTGACAAGCCACTAAAGAAAAATAAAGGAAGGATAAATAACAAAGCGTATGCACGTACGCTAGTGCTCGTTTGGAGGGGAGGGATCGAGAACCAACGCGAGACTCTAGGGTAATATCCCCCCACCAAAATGCAATGCAAAGCGTGAGATAACAGCAAGTAAAACATACATCCAAGCAACCAATCATACATACGTGAGTGAGGGAGTAGTTTGATACGCACGCGAGGCAAAAGGTCCTAAAATGAAAAATGCAACCCTAATATCCAAATGCTACGCATAACAAGGGTAGAAAACGGAAAAGAATAGCTAAATCAAATGCTTGGACCCACTTAGGAGGTCCCCAGTCGAGTCGCCAACTGTCGCGCCCCACTTTTTGAATGGTGAAAGTAGTGTGTGGGATATGTATGTGAACGTGTGTGAAAATGAAAATAAAAGGCCGTGGGATTGTGAAATGCGACGGTTTGGCCAAACAAAGTTCAAAAAGGGTTTTTGAATAGAAAATGGAGTCGCCACTTGGTATAGAGTTAGGGTGTACCAAATCACCCAAAAAGTGATTTTTTGGAAAGAAAAGTAAACAAACCCTTTTTAAAGAACTTTTAGCTTTACGTAACTAAAGAAAGGGATCGGGGGTCACGTTTGATAAGGGAGAAGGCAAAGGCAAAGCCTAAGGCACTCCCTTACCCTAGCCAAAGCTAGTTGCGTGACTTAGCCCTTCTTTTCCTAATTCTTCTACCCAAAGTATGTGTTGCATGTTGGATATGACTAATGGATATGAAAACAAATGCAATCCTAAATCTCAAAATATTTCTTATGAGGCTTTTTGGTCCCAACCACATGAATTGTGATGGCCAATAAGGAAAGCCCTCATAGAAGTCATGAATAATGCAAATGAAGACTCAAGTATGAGTGTAAGTGTGCAAATGTAAGAAAAGTGCAAGTAAAATAAAAACAAATGTAAGTGCAAGTGTGCAAATGTAAGGAAAGTGCATGTGTGCCAATAGAGAAAATAAAGGTGTTTGTGTGCAAGTGGATGAAAATAAGGTATAATGGTAGTAAATATATAAGTGCAATTGGGTGCAATTTGTAAGGTAGAAAAATAAACAAGTGATAGAAAAAGAAATAAAATGTGCAAACATGGCATGTGGAGTGAGAAAAATATAAGTAATGAGAAAATGTGGATAAAAAAGGTGAGGAAGTGATATGATAAAAATGAGAGTGTATGAACCTAGAGGAATGCATCAAGTCGGGTACGGGAATGACTTCTAACTTCACGATTTTAATTTTCCCTTTGATTAGAAGGAAGAACTAGCGTGCTAAGGCTATTTTGTAGCCACACTCGCTCGTTTCCCTTACCGAAAGGGGACTCTCAAGCAAATGTACCCTATAACTAGCATGAAGATGCAAAAACCTAAAATGAAAGGAAAAGATTTGGAGGAGCATGCAAAATGCTAGAAAACTAAGAAAAATGCATGGAATGTAGTGAAGCATACAAAAAAATGCACTAGCGAGAGGGACGGGCTTAATGGGTCTAGCATTGGACTAGCCCTTCACTAAATGCTTTATCACAAGCGTTGGACTTGTGAGGACCAAAAGGGAGGATCATGACTAGCATTGGACTAGCCATGGTATACGCATTCATCCATCACATTCATCTATGACTATAGAAAGCAAGTAGACATGCCAATCACCTATAAACACGTAGCACATAACACTTAGCATGCTCGACTAGATGCAAGAGCCTAATAAAGCAAATTAACACGTAGCAATAAAAGCACGCAATCAAACTAATGAACCTATTACATTTGCTAACTAAAACAAATGGGGAAGAGGGAAAATGAATAAAAAATGCTTTCCAAGCCCTATCTATTACAAGCCAAGAGGTGTACACATACCCCATAAAAGAATAACTTAATAAAAGTAAAAGTAAATGAAATAAATGAAAGGAATTAAGGAGAGGAAAGGAAAAGCAAAGTAGACATGCAATTCTCACTTAGCACGTTGGATCACATAGAGGAGAGACAAAAAAAAAGATAAAAGAAATTATACCTCCCCGTTTGTGATGTTAGTAAAGTGAACAAAACTTAACTTGGGCTAGAATCACCAAAGAAAGAGATAACTTGGGCTAAAACCATCAAAGCAGGGGATTAATGCATCACTTTAATTAACAACAATCATAAAAGGTAAAAATGAATCATAAAATTGAATCAATTAAATCATATAAACAACCCACATTCAAGAGGTCAAAAGAATAAAACTTGATTGCAAACATTAGCAAAGCTCTGGGGTCAAATTATAATCATCACAAAGATTCGGGATCACAATTAAAGCAAAACAAAGTTAGGAGTCTATTTGCGATTCAATTAAAGACCCAATTGAAAGAAATTGAAAGTTTGAGGGATCAATTTAATTAATCTTTTCAATTGCTTGGGCCATAGTGAAACAAAGGGAAACTTGGGGGGTCAAAGTGCAAATTTTCCTTTTAGTTTTCATGCATGCATACGTACAAAGCTGAAACTTCTGCAACTAACTAAAAATGAAACCAGCTGCATTTCGTTTCCAAGCTCAGATTTCCGATTCCAATACATAACTTTGATTAGACATTTTCAACCCTAACATCACAGCTTTAGACTAAGCAACTAACTACATAACCACCTCAATCCAAACAAACAAAACTCAGCAAAATATCCTGCAAAAATTCTGGAAAACATACGTGCAACACTTAAAGAACAAAAGCTGCCGCAACTCCAAGCAACTTTCGGCAAACAAGATTCATGCAGCCCTTTGATCCATGACTACAACTTAATAACAATGGGATTTTTGGAATACTTTTATGCAAGTTTCATGCAACAAAAGAAAGACAAGAAGCTTCTGTAACTAAAAATAAAACTTGCTGCCTTTTGTTTCCAAGCTTGCGGCAATTTTCCAGCAGCGACTCCATCCATTTCATCATACAAACAAGTTTATCAAACCAGAAATTATTGACTAAAACAAAACGTGAAATTTTGTTTGCAAGATTAAGGTGGCAAATCTGGTTTGACCGACAACAAAAGAAAGAAAGAAAGAAAGCTGCAGCAAGATTTTTCTTTCGGCAACCACAAACCAAGCAAACTGCTGGCCTCTACTGCTAAGCTCCCAAACATTCTCACGACATCTCAGCCGAACGACGGACAAATCAAACATTTCAAACAAACACGAAAAACTTCAGCAGCCGAAAGTGCAGGCCTGCTGCCTTTTACTTCCAAACTCAAATTTCAGACTCCAATACACGAAGTTTGGTCCCAACATTTCTCAATACAACATCCAAACTTTAAGAGAGGTAACATAACACATAACTTTGACATCTAAACAAGTAAAGAACATAGCATGGAAATAAGCAAATCTTGGAGAAAACTTTCACATGTGTTCATGATATCCTGGCTAAATGACAAGCAAAAATCAGATTATTAAACCCGACATCAATCTAACAACCCACAGAAAAGAAAAGCTGCTGCAACAAGCCAAGGCATTCAAACTTGTTGCAGCCAAACCTCCAAACGGATTCCCAAAGACCCTAACAGACCCAAGCTACGCAAATAGGGATCAAAGATATAAACTTCGGCTCGCCAGATTGGAGAAAATCATACCCAAAGTTTTAATGAATCGATCTAAGCAAGATTTCATTTTTCTGCAGAAAAAACTTCAGACTGTGCATTTCACATAAGCATACTCATTCGACAACCAAGAACATGCAGCCTGCTAAACCAGATTCCACCATATTTAAGTAAGCAAGAAACCCATGATACAAAAAATAACAACAAAAAGGCAACAGCTTTGGGCTGTATAATTTAAGGGAACGCATGAAACAGCATATGTCTAGCAATCAAATCCACAATGTAAGAGCCCAGAATGAAAATAGACGAGAGAAAGGGTTGAAGGCTACCTGTTCACCACCTTTGGATTTGAAGCTTCAGCTTGGGTGCGATGGAGAGATCAACTGCAGATTCTGGGTTTCTCTCGGTCTTCGTCCTGGTTGAGGATTCCTCTTCTGGCCGCTCTCTCCCAAACTCTCAAAGCTCTCCCTTTCACTCTCTCAGCCGTCAAAAACCCTCAGCCTTCTTTCTACCACCGTCAACTTTGTCTCTCTCTCTCTTAAGACCAGACCTCCTCTCTGTTTCTCTCCTGCCGTCCCTTTTCTTTTCTCCTGTCTTGTTTCTTTCTTTTTGCCGTCCACAAAAAACCTCTCCGATATTTTCCCTTTGCTGGTTTTCTTTCCCTTTGTTTTCCCACCTCCAACACTCTCTAAGCCCTCAGTTTTTCAGCCGCCACTCCTTCTCTTACCCACTTCAGCCTCTCTCTATTCCTTGCTGCATTTTTCTTTTTATATCAGCTGCCCCCCCCCAAAACCTCATCTCAATGGTTGATAAACAACCTCAGTTCCCCTCCTTTCCTTAACCATCCGATCCAGAAAAAACTCCCATGCAAAATGACCATTTTATGCCGCTGCATGTGCGGCTTCTTTTCCTTTTTTTTTAAAAGTAATTTAGCAAAATTAAAGATAAAATTAAGTAAGAAAAACAACAATTTAAGTAACATCGGACAAAAATAAACAAACTAGAAATAATAAAGTTGCGATTTTCATTTTTCTTCTTTTTTTTCATTTTTTTCAAGAAAACATTGAATTTAAATCACAAACAACTAAAACATATTTGTTGAAAGCTTTTTCTTGTTTTTTTTTCTTTTTTGAGAAATTCTATACTAAAAACTTAAAAATAAAAATAATAAAATAAAAACTAAAAACTAAAAAGTGAATAAAACTAACACGACAAATAAAAAACTAAAAAATAAATAGTAAATGAAATTACACTAAAATTTTGGTGTCTACATTGTCGATTGGACTGAATGTCATCAACCCTTATAATTATAATCATATAATCGGGTCTCTGAGCGATGGCATGTACCATACCGATTCGGGTAAGAGGTACCTCTCATGTCGACTCAAAACCCTAAATAAATGATCGGTTCTCTGAGCGATAGCATGTACCACACCGATCTGGGTAGGAGGTACCTCTCATGTTGTCTCAAAACCATAAACCATCCTAATTCGATTGGAGCGATATCTCATCAACTACTGGGTGATAGTATGTACCACACCAATTTGGATGGGAGGTACTCTTCATTCGACTCAGAACTATAAGCAAGCATAAGTCAATTGGAGCGATGTCTCATCGACCATTAAGCAATAGCATGTACAACACCGATTCGGGTGGGAGGTACCTCTCATTCGACTCAAAACCATAACGTATAATCGACCACTAAGCAATAGCATGTACAACACCGATTCGGGTGGGAGGTACCTCTCATTCGACTCAGAACCATAATGTATAATCGACCACTAAGCGATAGTATGTACCACACCGATTCAGGTGGGAGGTACCTCTCATTCGACTCAGAATCATAAATGGAATAAGTAAAGTTCTACAGACTATTGGATTAGATTTTGGCAAAGCAAGTGGAAATGAGCTCTTAAGAGCTCCCGTATCCTTCTTGAATGTGTTTTGTGAATATTCGTGAATTGCTTGAATGTTATAATTTTATCTCTCGTATCAGCTTTATTGCTACTTGAATTACCTGCTTGCATGATTTTCTTGGCCTCACTGAGCATCAGCTCATCCCATTAGTTTTGTTTTCCTTAACAGGAGCCGAAATGGAGGAAATTATGGAGAGCTCGACTTGATGGCCCTTTTGATTAGAATTTTGAATGTATTTATATAGACAGCTTTTGGAAACTGTATATTTTGGGAATGTAAGATATATTGGTACCTTATGATGTAAGATTTGAATGATTATTAAGGAATTAACCTTCCTTTATATCTTCGACTTTTAATATCGATTGGTTATTATTAAATTTGAATTGAATTTATACCGAGTCCTGGCGAGAGTTGGGCAGGCGTCCCGCAGATATCCGTGGGTTCGCCCTTGAGAGAAGTGGGGGCATCACAGTTGGTATCAGAGCTTAGGCTACAGATCTTTGTAGAGTGTCCTAGGCTTAAAAGTTTAGGATGCCGGATTGTGGGATTTGATTGTGTATTACGTGCAATGTGACATTGGTGCTTGAGATTGTAGCACCATTTTTACTCACGAAATATAATAAGACTTTACCCTTTTAGTTAGGTTGGAGATGAGTCCAGATTAGGAAATTTAAATAGCCATTTGGTGAGTTTAAGGGTTAGGAACCTTGCTTCCTTCATTATTTTGCTTGCTGAACTTTCTGAAGGAAAAATTGAACCATTTGAACAATTTGGGGCTCCACTTTGAACTTAAAAATGAGACATCTTTTACATTCCGTTTGATTTGACTTATTACCCTATCTTGTAAAAGAACTTTCACCTTGAATCTAGTGAGGAGGCTAAGAATTTAGAAAGTAGCTTAGGCATTTGGATGGAATTTGGAGTTTATAATTATTTGAATGATGTGGCTTGGTATTACGGATTCTTCTAGTTTTGTCCCTAACTAGGCTTATTATGATTTTTCTTTTGATCCTGCCTAGTATAGTAGGGGTGGTGCTCGCCATGAGACCTTTTGTATTTTGCCTACATGCCCCTATATTTGTGGCACTTAGTTGCCTATAACCTGTATTTGATATTATTAACTCGTTATACGCGCATTGACATGTGACATAACTTCTATCTTACGCAAATAGCTATCCTTTGATTTAAAGTGTTCTTGCAATGTGTACATGTTTTTCAATTCATGCACTTATACTTTCTACTTTTATTATGCGTTTATAATCTTGCTAAATGGATCGGCGAGGACGTGGACAGGGGCGTGAGCGTGGGTTTCGGCAACCCCGTACTTTCGAGAGAGGTGAGGGGTCCACGACTGGATCAAACCAAAACCCTAGAAATGAAGAGGGTGACCAAATGGCTACAACCATTAACTACATGACCGATATTCTCGAGTGCTTAGCTGAGCGCCAGGGACCTGAACCAATCAACCAACCTAGGAACCAAGAAAGGGACGAGGATAGAGCCCTAGAGCGATTCTTGAAGTTCGCTCCACCTAAGTTCCATGGAGGATCTGATCCCAAGGTAGCGAAAAATTGGTTTGTAAGGATGGTTCATATTTTTCCTGCTTTAGATTATGCCGAGGAAAGGCAAGTGAATTTTGCCGTTTTTCAATTTGAAGGGGTGGCATGCTTGTGGTGGAATATTGTTAGTGCAAAGTGGGAAAGAGAACAAATCCCTTGGACTTGGGTAAACTTTGAGAGGGAGTTTAATGTTAAGTTCCTCCCGCCAATTATACAAGAAAAGAGAGAGGACAACTTTATTAAGTTAAAACAAGGGTTATTAAGTGTGGTTGAGTATGAGGAGCGGTTCACCAAATTTTTCAAATTTGCCCCTGAGTTTGTACTCACCGAACGGAAAAGGGTAAGAAGGTTTATTCAGGGGTTAAATGTAGAAATTCAAGAATCCCTAGCAGCTGCCCAAATTACCACTTTTGCGGATGTCTTGAATAAGGCACAGAGGGTAGAAAATACTAAGTCTCAATCTAAGACTTTTCATGCAAGAAAGATGGGTAACCCAAGTGATATCCCTGAACCGTCCGAGAAGTCTACCCAACCCCTTAAAATGGGAAAAGGGGTTGGAGATGAGAAGATGCCTGAAAAATCTGGAGAAACCCTGATGTGAGACGCGGAAGCAAGGATTGGATCCTAGAGGAACACGTTGCGAATTGACGGAATTGAATCCAAACTTGGACCACTCAAGAGTGAACTCAACAGTAGAGGATGCCACAATGAAGTGTATTTGCTTGATTGATAAGTTAACAAACAATCCTAGGATCAACTCTAGAATGTTCAAACTCGCTTTCACAAGCTAAGGAATTCGCCACAAAGAAATAAACGAAATTCTGGAATTTTTATTAATAATATCGCAAAACTGAATGTAAACAATGACTTGGGGCTATTTATAACCTTGTCTAACCCTAATAGAACTTGGGAAATATTAAGAAAATTCAGCCAGCCCATTGGGTCTCTCTTGGTTGAAAGCTAGCCTACTAATTAATTAATTTAATGACTAACTAAAGTCCTATTGGACCTAAGGCCCACATGGCCGAAGCCAAGCTCAACAAGAGCTACTTAATCGAGACCCAATCCTCCCTTTGAGGCTTGATCACTTGCACCTTCAATTGTAAGCAATATCTTAGTAGTCTTGCAAGGATCTTCCATGTTGACTCCTTCAATGGGCGGTTTCTCTTGGGCTTGGACGGCGTGAACTAAGGCTTGAAGTGACTCCTTGAATCTCTTAGTTCGTGCTCGTGTCTCTAGGTCTTGAGGAACCTTCACAGGGTCTACTTGAACACCATGGGTCTCTTGCTCATTCGCATCAAACCCCATCAAGCGAAGCCCCGCCAAAAGGAAGGCAAGGTCAACAAAAGGAAAAATCCCAAACTAGTCTTGCTATGACTCCTCATATAACTTGTGGATACTGTGGCCAGATTAACCACACTGAGACCGAGTGCTGGAGAAAACAAGGAAAATATCTGAGATGTGGTAGTACCGAGCATAAATTTTCGAATTATCCTAGAGCTTCAAAGGGAGAAGGAAACTCTCAACAATTTGCTAAATCCACCGCAAATCAGTCGAGTGCCAGAAGGAGTGATTAATACTGATGATTGTAAGAGGAATCCAAGTAATGGAAACTCTACGAGTAGGGGTGAATCTAACTCTACTCGACAAATAGGGATCACAGTTTTACCCTACTATAGACTGGCACTTTAGAGGTTGTAACCTTTTGTATAGGGGATGGCATCCTTTTGATATATATTGCGACTTAACACGTTTTACCCTACCATAGACTAGCACTTTTGATGCTTGGTATGTTTTGCATGCTTATGTGTTATGTGTTATCCACTTTCTTAGGCCCTTGCATCTAAATATCATACTTATGTGTTATGTGCTATACGTGATTTATGTGTTTACATGCTTTTATTAGGTCTTACATGATTTAGTTGATTGTAACAAATGTATGTCGTCACCACACTAGTCCAATGCTAGTTGTGGTCCATTTTCCGATACCACACTAGTCCAACGGTAGTTGTGGCCCTTTGTTCCGATTTCCCACTAGTCCAACGTTAGTGAGGACTCATAGACATGGGTTAGTCCAACATTAGACCCTTAGGGACCATCCGCACATTAGATCATGATTGTGTGATAAAATCACTTCATCTAATGCATGTTTTTTCATTTTGTTAGGGCTTTCCCATGTTGCATGACACTTTCCTTATATGTATAGCTCTTATCCCGTATTTCCCCTTATATGTATATTCCTTACCCCTTTGTATGAAAACATGACATTAAACTTGCATTCCCATTTAAGAATTAGAACTAGGCTAGTACATTTGCATGATTAGATTAGGAAAATTACCCTTTGGATATGGGATATGGACGAGTTTGGTTTCTCTAGCCTTAACACGCTCGTATTCCCTCTATTAAAGGGAAATCTAGTCACGAATCATAGTTCCCCACACCCGTTATGATGCATTCCTTTAAGTCATGTATATTTGTATATTGTTATCATTTTCTTTTTCTTTTCTTAGAATCTCATATTTTTGCATTATTCGTGACCTCTTCAAAGAATCCCTATTGGGCATCACCATTAATGTGAGTGGCACCAATTAAGTTTTGAAGAGATATTTTGATCCCCGATGCCCTCTTAGGTCTAGGGTTTGCATTCATATAATATATCCAAATGTGATAAATCTTTAGGTTAAATTAAGAACATCTTTGACTAAATCACGCAATTAGCCTTGGCTAGATTGAAAGGGTGCCTTGGATTTTTTATCCTTGCCTTCCCTTTCTTCAAATGTGACTCCCGAATCTTTTTCTCTGATTTTCGTAGACTTGGAGTCATTTAAAAAGGGTTTTTCTACTTTTTCTTTAAAAAATTCATTTTTGGGTGATTTAGAACACCTTAATTCTATACCAAGTGGCGATTCCGATTTTTTATTCAAAAACCCTTTTAAACTATTATTGTGGGTCAAAATCGTCGCATTTTCAAGTCCCATTTGGACCCATTTTCTTTATTTTTTTTTAAAAAAATCAAAAACTCATTTTTTTAATCAAAAAATTCATTTTTTTAAACTAATTTATTTTATGTAAAAAAATAGGGCGCGACAACTGGCGACTCCACTGGGGACCTAGAGAGTCCGAGCAAATTTGATTTAGTCAATTTTTTTCTTCTTTTAACCTTTTCATATATCACATTTGGAGGTTTAGGGTTGCATTTTTCTCTTTTTAGGATTTTTGCATCTACCACGCGCATAATTGCTCCTTGCACACTATGTATGTGATGAATAGATGGTTCATTTATTTGTTTACTTCTACTTGTTTCGCGATTGCATTTTGGGATGGGGGGTAGTTACCCTAGAACCTTCGACCGCATCTGATACTATAATCCCTCCCCTCAAAAGAAAAGCACTTCATACGTGCATGCATAGTTTTATTTACCCTTTTTTTCTTTATCGTGGGCGCTATCCCACATCTCCCTGTAGGATTAGGATCGATTTCCTTTGATAGGCGGATGGTGTGCACTACGCCTACAACGATGCCTAAGGGATCACTCGAGCCACCGATCGAAGGCCCTGGGAGTGATGACCTTTCGCCTTTAGGTCTGAAGGCTTGAGAGCCGAAGCCTTATCGAGTCTAGATACATTAGTAAGCCAAACCTCATGTATCCATATTAGAATTACCTAGGGTAGAGTCGACCTTACCCAATTAGGGACACTATTCATGAGGGGAGGGATCCAACCCCTCTATTCTTTTTATTGATTTACCTCTTTGTATTGATTTGCTACAAATGTGTTATGTGTATTTGTCTAATTGAACTAACTTTTCGTGATTTTTGTCTCCATTGCATTCATAAGCTCTAGAAAATAAGAGTTCTGGCATGGTACTTTCTAAGAGTCTACCCTATTTGAAGTGACACGTTTAAATTCAATGCTTCACATTTGCAGCATAAATACATTTCATTTTAGACTCACCCCGGCATACAAAAAGGGGTTCCTTTAGGTCACGTTTCATTTGTGTACTGCATATTTATTTGCTTTGATAAATTGGCATCATGCATCCACCTTAGAAGGGAATGCCATTTAGGGAATCCCGTGTTAGGATCAAACTGCCCCGTGTCTCGGATATATAATCCAATGAGACTTGCATGTTTATATTTCTGTGCTATCTGAAGGGGTAGTATACGAGGTAAGGTAGGATCCGATTATTTTCATAGAGCGGTCTTTGGAATATGGCATCTAACAATCATCTTTTGACCATTTTAAACAAAATTGGTAAACAATTCCCTTGCGTAAAGGACATTAATTTGAAAAAATTCACAAATGTTTCCTCATTGTTGAGACGATAAATATAGAGGCCAAATCTTGATTTTAAGAGGCTCATAGATGAATGCATTGCGATGATTTTTTGAAACTACCAATGGGTAGATAATTTAATCGATTTTTGAATAAATCATCAATTTCATCCAATTCATTTTGTCAATTCATTCAATTTTAGGACAATCTAATCATTTTTGAATAAATCATTAATTCCATTTCATTCATTTGACCAATTTACCCATTTTTAGGGCAATCGAGTCGATTTGAAGAGATCATCAATTTCATTCAATTCAATTGACCAGTCTACCTATTTTTAGTGCAATTCGGTCGATTTTGAATAAATTATCAATTTCATCCTATCCATTTGACCCGCTTTTTCCCCTTTAGGGTTTAAGTCTAAGGTTCACCGAATAAATTAATTGAGGCATTGCAATCTCTTTTACACATCATTTTATGTGTTGATCAAAGCAGGCATTTCATTCTGATTTCGTCCTCATTTTTTAGGACAAATGTCTCTTCTCACTCCAACTGATCAATTTTTTCAAATCATTTTTCACTCAATCAGTTGATCGAATTCATCAGGTATTGTATGGTGCCTACCCTGGAGGATTGCATTTTCATGCTAGACCTACCCTTGGCATAAAAGGGCTCCCCAATAGGACATGCATACCGATTTTATAGTCTTGCTTACTAACTCGATGTATTTTTTCTTTTGTCCCCCCCCCCCCCCGCATTCATAAAAATGTTTCAATAAGGTGAAAATATTTTTTTATATCTGATAACAAATTTGATCTAATAAAGTTTGAAAATTACAAGTATTACTTGATTTTTGGGCGAACCCTGTAATGAAAATATGAAGGATCTATTTGGAAGCGCTAGGCTAAAGCCTCTAAGAGACTTTATAATTATTTTTCAAAGAAAAGAAAATTTCTGTTTATTTTGATTTGTTCCAAAAATAAGGCAAAATTTGTGTATATGTGGAGCTCTTCAGAAGTCTTTCTCTTCTCATTTGTAGAAATTTTGTCTCAAACTTTTTCAGCAATAAAGTTTTTTATTTATACAATTGTTGTTTTGTATATAATCATGTATATTTCATTTTTTATTAGCTATTTGAGGGATTTCATGATGAATTTTAAGAAATAAGACTAAATTAAAGTTTTTCAACCTCCTGTTCGAAAATTCACAAGTGTATGCTTTCTAAAATTCTTACATACACTAGATTGGTGATCCGAGCTATGCAATAAGAGTGCTCAAAATTAAAAAAGATGTTACTCAAAAGGCCCAATGAGATACCTTTTTTCTCCTTCACTGTACAATTCACATTTTGCCCACTTCTATTAGCCCAAAAGAATCAAAAAAATCAGTCACATTGATCAATAAATTGCAAATTGGAGCAATCTTTGCTTGAAAATGTCCACTGTGTTTAATTAGATTCAACCCACATCTCAGTGAAAGTAAAAATATGCATTATTCTTGTTTGTTTTGAAAATTTGTGTAAGGCCTGGTGCAACCCAATGAGTACAAACAATATCACAATGATGCACAAAGATATATCAAATTTAAACACAATAAAGAAAACTTAATTAAAGAGAAAAGATAAGAAATGCAAACCAAATATCAATACAATAGCCTCTTCAATAGATGGCGATGCTAACCAAGATGTACAAGTGAAGGCTCACTCCTTCCTCACCCCAAACACACTTTGGTTGAGCCAAGGAGTTTTACAACTATTCTAGTTAACCCTTAACAACCTACACTTGAAAGATCACTCACCCAATTAAGAACTATTTTATACAAATGAGGCAACCTTCACCAAGGTTTTACCACTCCAAGTGATAGGTTCACCTTCACCAAGGTTTTACTTCTCCTAGAGAGTAACCTTCACTTGAGCAACCTCACAACCCAACTTTCCCAACCCCTTATACAACCAACAAAGAATCTTTCTACTCAAAAATCTCACTTGTAAGTTTGTATTTTGTGTTGGCAAAAGTCCCTTGTCTTCTTGCGCTTTGGGGTTTTTATAGAATGTGAGAAATGGCTCCAAAAGGCTCTCCAACGGTCAAATATTAAATGCTGTCAAAACTAGCCGTTGGCCTGTCGAACGTCCGAACCACCTGTCGAACGTCCGAACCCTGCGTCCAAACCACCTGTCGGACGTCTGAACCCTGCGTCCGAACGTCGTCAGAGAGTCATCAAATCTTTGCGAAATTTCTCGGACGTCCGATGCTTCCTCACGAGCATCCGACAGAGTTTCCTTCTTGATGTTCTTCATCCTTTCGGACGTCCGATAGCTTCCTTTCGGACGTCCGACATGAGTGCCCTGTTTTTGCTTCTTTTTTTGTGCCACAAGAATCTGTTCTAACAAATTGCTCACATAAAAACATTAGCCCAAATCTACATTTTGGTTTGTTAATCATCAAAACCAAGGATTGATCGACCAAGGTCAACAATCTCCCCCTTTTTGATGATGACAAACAAAATGAAGATTTCTTTTATCAAATAAATTCAAGTAAAGCTCCCCCTTAGAAAGTGCCAACATACAAAGAAATTTCAATAAATCCTTCTCCCCCTTTTGGCATCAATCAAAAAAACAAACTCCCCCTTTATTTTTCAAATCAAGACCATATTGAATATCAAAATTTTCAATTGTACTTACAACCATATAGCACTTCTTGGATCAAATCTTCATGATGTACCTAAATATGAGAAATTTCATTTGGTACCTTTTCTTTATAGGGTCCTTGGGAGTTAATACGACATGATCTAGCAATCCACATGGATTTCATGCCTTTTCTCATATTTTTCTTTACATAGCAATCATTTTGCATATGTCCAAATTTGCAACAAAAGTGACACATGATAGAAGTATTTTGCACATAGGTGGATTTAATGCAACTAATTTTCTTACTTCTTATCATAGCAAACTTATTTGTGTTTTGAAAAGATTTGCTTTCTTTTGTTTGAAAAAACATTTGTTTTTCATTTTGGAGAAACTCGTTCAAGTCATTAATTCTTTTATTTAACAAATTTTGTTCATTCAACATTTTTTCATAAAACTTTGTTTTCTCTTCCAACTTCCTTTTTAAATTATTTTTGCAATCAAAAACACTTTTTTGATTTTTTAAATCATCATTTTCCATTCTCAAACATTTGTTTTCTTGAAAAAGTTTGGAGTTTTCTTCCAACAAATCATTTATTTTTGTTTTCAAATCTTTATTTTTAGCATAAGATTTTTTCAAACTTTTATGCATTTTAATCATAAGAATTTTCACATCATCATCTTCATTATCTTCATCACAAGAAGAGTGATAAGAACTTACCTCATCTTCTCCAACAGCCATTAGTGCCATTTGGGCCAACTCTTCTTTTTCTCTTTTTGAATTGCATTCATCCCATGTAATTTTGCAATCTCCTCTTGAACATCTCTTGTTGAAGATCTTCTTGAAACTTTTGATGTGAGGAGTTATATCATTGTCCACTTCCATGATTTCATTACCCATGAAGGATGGGTTATCCCCCACTTGAGATGCTTTAAAAGCAATGCCTCTCTTATACAATCTTGCATTTTCTTCCTCTTGCACTTTGAATTTCAGCTTTAATTCATAAGAGGTTAGGGTATCCACAAGAGATTCAATGGACATAGAATTTAAATCCTTTGCCTCTTCTATAGCATTTATTTTGTTTTCCCATTCTTTTGGCAAGGCATTCAAAATCTTTCTATTTTTTTCACCCAAAAAATATTCTTTTCCAAGCAATTTAAGATCTTGAATAATGTCACAAAATCTACTACACATCTTATCAACATTTTCAAGAGGATGCATTTTGAAAAATTCATATTGAGAAACAAGTAAAGATTTCTTTTGTTCTTTAATATCTTGGTTACCTTCATGAAATTCACACAATTTATCCCAAATATCTTTAACTGATTTACAACCTTTAATCCTACCAGATTCATTTACATCTAATGCAATGCACAATATATACATGGCCTTGGCATTCAAAGAAAGATATATCTTGTCTTTTTCATTCAATTCTTGTCTAGTCTTTAATCTACTCAAATTAGTGGTAGAGTCAATTATTCTGGCTTCATAAGGACCATCTTCTACCACATACCATAATTCAATATAAACGGATTGTAAGAAAATCATCATTCTTTGTTTCCACATGCTAAAATGAGAACCATTAAACATATGTGGTCTATCAATAGATTGCCCTTCTAAAAAAGAAACTTTTATGGTTGCCATGATCTTTACTCTAAGCGGTTAAACTTGATCAAAAGAGACCAAGCTCTGATACCAATTGTAAGGCCTGGTGCAACCCAATGAGTACAAACAATATCACAATGATGCACAAAGATATATCAAATTTAAACACAATAAAGAAAACTTAATTAAAGAGAAAAGATAAGAAATGCAAACCAAATATCAATCCAATAGCCACTTCAATAGATGGCGATGCTAACCAAGATGTACAAGTGAAGGCTCATTCCTTCCTCACCCCAAACACACTTTGGTTGAGCCAAGGAGTTTTACAACTATTCTAGTTAACCCTCAACAACCTACACTTGAAAGATCACTCACCCAATTAAGAACTATTTTATACAAATGAGGCAACCTTCATCAAGGTTTTACCACTCCAAGTGATAGGGTCACCTTCACCAAGGTTTTACTCCTCCTAGAGAGTAACCTTCACTTGAGCAACCTCACAACCCAACTTTTCCAACCCCTTATACAACCAACAAAGAATCTTTCTACTCAAAAATCTCACTTGTAAGCTTGTATTTTGTGTTGGCAAAAGTCCCTTGTCTTCTTATGCTTTGGGGTTTTTATAGAAGGTGAGAAATGGCTCCAAAAGACTCTCCAACGGTCAAATATTAAATGCTGTCAAAACTAGCCGTTGGCCTGTCGGACGTCCGAACCACCTGTCGAACGTCCGAACCCTGCGTCCAAACCACCTGTCGGACGTCCGAACCCTGCGTCCGAACGTCGTCACAGAGTCATCAAATCTTTGCGAAATTTCTCGGACGTCCGATGCGATCGATGTGTGTCCGAGGCGTGCGTCCGATCCTTCCGGACGTCCGATGCTTCCTCACGAGCGTCCGACAGAGTTTCCTTCTTGATGTTCTTCATCCTTTCGGACGTCCGATAGCTTCCTTTCGGACGTCCGACATGAGTGCCCTGTTTTTGCTTCTTCTTTTGTGCCACAAGAATCTGTTCTAACAAATTGCTCACATAAAAACATTAGCCCAAATCTACATTTTGGTTTGTTAATCATCAAAACCAAAGATTGATCGACCAAGGTCAACAATTTGGAATGATACTTCAAACATTCGTTTCTCTATCTATACCGATGTTATCATTTGTTCTCCCATTTGAGCCTTTAAGAGAATAATTTCGTTTCAAATAAGAGCCTTAATGATCACTACCCTACATTGGAAGATTTTCAAATATCAAAAGGGAATAGATTCTCAATGAGCATTTCGTTACTTTGGTTGTCATGAGGTGTAAGAATAATATTTTGGCCATCGTTTCTACAATCTAAACATTGTTTACCCCTTGCATTCTCATTTGAGCTAAAATGGGTGGTTCTTCTCAAAACACTTATGATCGTACCCCACATTGGGGGAAGGAGATTGGGAAATTTTGCAAGAAAAAGAAAAATGCTAAAATTAAAATAAAAAAAAGAGAACCACAAATTGGGAAAATTTGATTATATCTGGGTTTCAATTTTGAAGAAGAAAGAGAAAATGAAAAGAAAGAGTTTTTGTCCAACGGATCACTTATGTTTCACAAATATGGATAAACAGGAGTCTTTCTCAGTCAATTAATTCAGATACATGCAAGAAATTTCACATTAATGAAAGTTTCTTTCAGAGTTAATGTAAGGAACGGAATAAAAAGTCAGGTACTTTTCTTTTCCAATCAAACATTCTATCCCTAGTTATCCCTTTTGAGGTTTCAGAATAAAATACTTCGTTGGCAACCACTGAGGATCGCAAACCCCACACTGGGGCAAGTTTGAGTTGCAAAGGAAAGAAAGTCTCAAAAGATGAAAAGTGATAAAACAACAAAATCATAAGACAAAAGAAGAAAAAAGAACCTCGATTAAGGATAAATTGGGGCAAATTTTAAAAATTTCAAAGGAATGGCAGAAGGCCGAAGAAGAAAAATCAATCAAAAAAGAGAGAGAACAAAATGAAAGAGAAAAGAGCCTCATTTGAGAATAAATTGGGGCATGTTGTGATTTATCTCTAAAAGAGGGTTGATACAATAATGCGATCTCAGATTATTTAAACCACATTTGAAAATTCGCTTTCAAGCCTTAACTTTTCTAAGCACCCCACCAGACCCCATTACAAAAGTCGAAAGTCCTAACTTCTGTTCTTTGCAATATTTCTGTTAAGAAATTTTCTAATTGACAAGTGATACTCATATACTGAAGCCAGGAAATTTTAGATGTATTTCTGAATTGATTAGGTGTGAGGTTGACACTACTCATCATGTGAAAACCCACAAGGATACCTTTGAAAAGAAAAAGCAAAAATAAATGCAAATGAAAAATGCAAAAAGATTCGATACTGAAAGTTCCTGTTGAGTGATAATAAGAAACAAACAAAGTTCAAGATCTTGGAGTCCAAAATTAAGGCAATTTTTGAAAAAAAAAATGCGATTTTCAGTGCAATGTCCTTGAGAATTTTATTTCTTTAACTATCGTTTCAAGCCACATTATAAGCTCATAAAGTCCATCGTTAACTTATCCTTCATGACAACTCGAAATAAGGATTAGCTTCTGAGGAATCCCACAATCATTCGGGATCATAAGGCTATAACCTGTTTTCACATGTTCAGCTATCGTTTTTACCCATATGTTATAAGCCTATAAAACTTAAATGTTGACTAAACTTTCTTAAGAAATATGGGTGACAAACTATTTGCTTTCACTAAAATATGATATTGAAGGGTTTACATACAATTTGGGCACAAGAATAAGATAAATCGTAACCTCTCATTCTCCTTAACCACCTCAAAATCAGAAATAAGACCCACTTGATTAGTCCTGAAAGATGAGCTAACAATAAGTGGTAACCTATTACTCTAAGCATTGATGCTAAAGTGAGGAAGAAATCTTTTGTAATTTGGTATTATTTTGAGAGATTCATCATGAAATTTTTGTATGAGTTTAAGCAAAACATTTAATTTTCTTCTCATTACGTGTAATATGAGATTATCTCTTAAATTCTACGAAACACAGTTTCTTACTTTCAAATAAATGGAGAATCATCCAAACAAATTTTTGCAACCAAAGAGGTCTATCTTGGGACAAATTTTTATTTATGAGATTTTATAAAAGAAACCCACACTGGGGCAAATTTTTATAACACGTTTGAGGATTTCGTCCAAGAGTCATGCAAGACGTTTTTGAATCAATCATGCTGCTCTTTTCATGAATATTAGGCGCATCAATTTCAAAATAAAATAAGAAATTTAAGTGCATGTTATAATTTGGTAAAACCCCTGTGCAGGTAATTATGGCTGAAATCGACGAAAAAATATCTGGTGATGTGGAAGGCCGATACCGAAGAAAGATAAGAAAGAAGGAAAAAGAGCCCTATGCTGGGGCAAATTATTTTTGAAAAGATTCTCTCGAAAAAAAAATAATTCAAAAAAAAAACCAAAAATCACCAGAAAAATAAAAAATAAAAAAAAAGATCTTAAAAATCTTTAAAAAAAACAAAAAAAAATTCAAAAAAAATCAGAAAAGTCAAAATCAAAAAATCAAGTTTAATTTCTTGTTTCTTGACAAATCAAATTTAATTTCTTATTTTTTTTAAACATCACATTGGGTCTGGATTTTGTGCCACCAACATCGCAAAGATCACGTCGGGTCTGGACTTTGTGCCGCCAACATCCCGTTAGGTTTGGATTTTGTGCCACCAACATCACAAACATCACATTGGATTTGGATTTCGTGCCACCAACCAAGGCAGGCTCGGGTTTAATCCCACTGACCGATTATCATGGCAGGCTCAAGTTTAGTCCCACTGACCAATTCATCATATTGGGGCAAATTTTTGGATAATTTTTCAAGTACCTTTTCACTAGTGAGTATTTTCATTTGCATTGCCACTAGCCATGGGTCAGTCCCATTAGTGAGTATTTTTATTTACACTGCCACTAGCCGTGGGTCAGTCCCACTAGTGTGCATTTCACTTTCTTTGCCACTAAATATAGGTCAGTCCCACTAGTGTGTATTTCATTTTTTGCCATTAAACATAGGTTAGTCCCACTAGTGCACATTTTATTTTCATTGCCACTAAATATGGATCAGTCCCACTAGTGTGCATTTCATTCAACATTGCCACTAAACATAGGTTAGTCCCACTAGTGAGCACTTCATCGCCTCTAAACACGGGTTAGTCCCGTTTTAAATTTCCTGTTCGGGTCAATCCCGTTTTAAATTTTCTGTTCGGGTCAGTCCCGTTTAAATTTCCTGTTCTGGTCAGTCCCGTTTTAAATTTCTTGTTCGGGTCAGTTCCATTTAAATTTCCTGTTCGAGTCAGCCCCGTTTTAAATTTCCTGTTCAGGTCAATCCCGTTTAAATTTCCTGTTTGGGTCAGTCCCGTTTCAATTTCTTGTTCGGGTCAGTCCCATTTTAATTTCCTGTTCGTGTCAGTCCCGTTTTAATTTCCTGTTCGGGTTAGTCCCGTTTTAAATTTTCTGTTCGAGTCAGTCCCGTTTAAACTGCTTGTTCGGGTCAGTTCCGTTTTAAATTTTTCGTCTGGGTCAGTCCCATTTTAAAATTTTTGTTGAAGGGGTCAGTCCTCATTTCAAACACGGCAGTCGTTTGAATAGTTGTGGTCGGATAACACAGGTAAGTATTTGGTGTCTACGTCTTTGTCTCAAATTTCTTCAAAATTCAGACAAAGAGGGGCAAACTGTAGACACCAAATTTTTTATTTTAAACTTTATTTATTTAATTCATTTAATTTTAGCTTTATTCGTTTCAATTTTAGGTTTTATTTTATTTTATTTCATTTTTATTTTATTTGATTCAAGGTTAAAAGCATTTTTTTAATCTACTAAATTTCAGAAAAAGGAAAAGAAAGAAACGAAAAAAAGAAAAAAAGAAAAAAGGAAATAAAAACTAAAAATGACAAGTGGGGGCATGCAATGGGGACAAGTGTCCCTTTGTGTTTTGGACAACACAACACCTAAGGGATTAGGTGTCTACACACTTGGTGACTTAAGGAATTTTGGGGGGGACAAAAATCAAAAGTGTGACGGCCCCACCTCCCCCTAGGGCGTACCCTAGGGTTCGGCGGACAGCCTGCCCAGCTCTCGCCGGAACTCAGTCGTTCACTACATTCCTCAAACAGATTACAATATAAATGTCAAAAATTACAATGTAAATCTCCAATATACATCAAATTCTCCAAAAATTACATATCAAAAGCGAAGCGGAAACAATTCCCAACTATACATAAAATGATTCCAACATCCAAATTGTACAAGATATAGGCCATCCAAACACGTGCACAAGTACTACAAGCCTTCCTTCGCCACGAGCCCTGTAGAGGGGAATAAAATATATTTGGGGTAAGATAGAAGCTCAGCGAGTAACCAGAAAAATCAGTAATCAAATATATTTCACCATATTGCATTTCGATCCTTTCGATGATGTCATGATTCAAAGAACAAATGTCCGTTTATTGCTCTCGTGAGCCAGTGAAATCATAGTACTTGAACACCTAACGCTCAAATCGATCATTTAACATTAACATTAACATTAAGAGAGAGCCCCTTTTTGAGCTCCGGAGCCATTTGCTAGAAGTAAACAGAGGTGGAGACGTTGGTGTTCAGCACAAGACTCCCAAAGAACTCATTGAAGCCAAAATCATAACATGAATTCACATGCAAGCACGCATGAGATGCAATCGAGTAAATAATGCAAAAAACATTTCATAAGAAGCTTTAACAATAGTTTGGGGTCACTCACCTCCATGGCTCAGAAACCATTCATCATATATCATTGCCTTGCTCAAATACAAGTCTTAGATCACAAACTCAATGCAAACAAGTCCTTTAAAAGTTCGGACAGCACTTCCCCTAAATTTGCTTATTTTTCCAGCCATCATGGCTTCATTATTTCCTCAGCCAGTCCCAAAGGTACACACACAACAACAAGTTCATTCAATAGCCATTCAGCAAGCTCCAAGTAGTACAAAGACAAGTCAAGCTAGGAAAAAGTCCGGAAATGAAAGTTAAACTCAAAACCAGAAAAATAGGTTTTGACGTCATTTTGCGGTAATGGTACCAAAGGCACTACGATTGTCGGATGAAGGTGGAAGACCCACCGTTTCGAAGCTAAGAGAAAGGGCTACAATGTTGAAGAAGGCTACTCAGTCCAGTTTCGAGTATAACCAGGTCAAAATGCAAGATACTACACCAGAACCGCAAAAATAGGTTCACAAACCGCATTCTGGTTCAAACATCATAAATCAGGCTCCCTAAGTCCAAATCAAGTGATTCCAAAGCCATTCGAAAGCTAAGTTACACGGCTACAATTCATCAGAAGACCTCAACAACCAATTCCAAAGTATTCCAAACCAAAATAACCAATTACAGACGCAACTATCAAATTCGGATAGAAACAGGGCAGCAGGGGTAATTCCATCTTTTCCCAAGCTACGATGCTCCGATTGACCTGAAATTTTGCAGGAATTCCTAAAATATCATTCCCTACAACTTTCATGTTTTAACCCAAGGCCAAATCATGCATTTTCATGGTCAAAAATGGAAAAGTACACGAAAATAGAAATCTGGGCGCGAAACAGGTTTCATGGACAGTCAATGGTATTTCTGTCATTTCACATGCTACAGTGGTCTAATCAAGCTGAAATTTTCCAAGAAACTATTTTGTACCCTTGGCTACAAATTTCATGTTTTCGCCAAAATCTAATTCTGTAAGGATCATGGTGAAAAGTCACGATCAGATTGGGTGAAAAGACAACCCTGTTCACTGAACTCCTACCTAGACCAGTCTGGGTATTTCCATCTTATCTCAGGCTACCCAGCTCTGAGTGGGCTGAAAATTTACAGGAAACTAGAAAACATCATTCTCTACAACTTTCATATTTTGTGCTAAGGCCAATTCGGCATCTAACTAGATGCTATAGTGCCGAGTAGAATTGGGGAAATGAAACCCTAACTGGAAATTTTTGCATTCAAGCCAGAAATTTTCCACTAAAACATCTCTTTAGCTATCACAAGTCATTAATTTAACATAATCAAGAACAAAGGAAGGATGGCCAGACATGATACCTTCAAATATCAAGAAAGGTGATGACTTAGGGATTTTTCTTCCAAAATAACTGCACCAAGAGCTTCAATCTTCCTTAGCTAGCAAGTTTTATGGAGTGATTTGCAATTTAATCGGTTTGGAACTCAAGATTTGGACAAGAAATTGAAGTGCAAGATGATGGATTTTCTCTCAAAATTTCGTCCAAGACAAGCTAAAATGGAGAGAAATTGGGTCCAAATTGGTTTTAGTAAAGTTAGAAAAGTCTTGGTCAAATTCAACATCCAATGGGTTTGTGACACTTGGCACCTCTAAGCTTTAATCTTATCTTCTTGTCTCTCCAATAATAATCCATCTAGGTAACCTCTAATTATTTCTTAACACCTTATAAAACAATCACAGTATCCCAAACTTAACCTAATTGGCCGAATTTTTCCGAACTTTCCGCACTAGCGGGTCCCACGTCCGGTATATGCTTTTAATTTCTCAAAAACTAACCGATACTAGAAAAATCATCTAAAAACTATATTTACTCAATAAAATTATATGGGAAAATTTTCTAATAAAGAAATTGTCAAAAAGGCGGGCGATCAATAAAATAAACCCTAGAAACTTAGAAAATTTTCGGGTTCTCGCACTCATTCTTTCGGGGCGTCACAATCTCCCCTCCTTAAAAGAATGTCGTCCTCGACATTCCCACTTGTACCCACCAGATCCAAATAATCCTCACAAGTCACTCAAACATTCCAAGCAAGCACTAAGAGTTACTCTAATCCCACTTATCAATTTTCATTTCTACAAGGAATCACTGATATTGCAAACCAAACCCACAGTCCGGCATTCTAAACTTCAAGCCTAGGATACACAGGAATCTGAAGCCTAAACTCTGATACCACCTGTGACGGCCCCACCTCCCCCTAGGGCGTACCCCAGGGTTCGGCGGACCGCCTGCCCAACTCTCGCCGGGACTCAGTCGTTCACTACATTCCTCAAACAGATTACAATATAAATCACAAAAATTACAATGTAAATCTCCAATATACATCAAATTATCCAAAAATTACATATCAAAAGCGAAGCGGAAACAACTTCCAACTATACATAAAATGATTCCAACATCCAAATTGTACAAGATATAGGCCATCCAAACACGTGCACAAGTACTACAAGCCTTCCTTCGCCACGAGCCCTGTGGAGGGGAATAAAATATTTTTGGGGTGAGCTAGAAGCTCAGCGAGTAACCAGAAAAATCAGTAATCAAATATATTTCACCATATTGCATTTCGTTCCTTTCGATGATGTCATGATTCAAATAACAAATGTCCGTTTATTGCTCTCGTGGGCCAGTGAAATCATAGTACTTGAACACCCAACGCTCAAATCGATCATTTAACATTAACATTAACATTAAGAGGGAGCCCCTTTTTGAGCTCCGGAGCCATTTGCTCGAAGTAAACAGAGGTGGAGACGTTGGTGTCCAGCACAAGACTCCCCAAGAACTCATTGAAGCCAAAATCATATCATGAATTCACATGCAAGCACGCATGAGATGCAATCGAGTAAATAATGCAAGAAACATTTCATAAGAAGCTTTAACAATAGTTTGGGGTCACTCACCTCCATGGCTCAGAAACCATTCATCATATATCATTGTCTTGCTCAAATCCAAGTCTTAGATCACAAACTCAATGCAAACAAGTCCTTTAAAAGTTCGGACAGCACTTCCCCTAAATTTACTTACTTTTCCAGCCATCATGGCTTCATTATTTCCTCAGCCAGTCCCAAAGGTACACACACAACAACAAGTTCATCCAATAGCCATTCAGCAAGCTCCAAGTAGTACAAAGACAAGTCAAGCTAGGAAAAAGTCCGGAAATGAAAGTTATGCTCAAAACCAGAAAAACAGGTTTTGACGTCATTTTACGGTAATGGTACCAAAGGCACTACGATTGTCGGATGAAGGTGCAAGACCCACCGTTTCGAAGCTAAGAGATAGGGCTACAATGTTGAAGAAGTCTACTCAGTCCAGTTTCGAATGTAACCAGGTCAAAATGCAAGACACTACACCAGAACAGCAAAAATAGGTTCACAAACCGCATTCTGGTTCAAACATCATAAATCAGGCTCCCTAAGTCCAAATCAAGTGATTCCAAATCCATTCGAAAGCTAAATTACACGGCTACAATTCATCAGAAGACCTCAACAACCAATTCCGAAGTATTCCCAACCAAAATAACCAATTACAGACGCAACTATCAAATTCTGATAGAAACAGGGCAGCAGGAGTAATTCCATCTTTTCCCAAGCTACGATGCTCCGATTGACCCGAAATGTTGTAGGCATCTCTAAAATATCATTCCCTACAACTTTCATGTTTTAACCCAAGGCCTAATCATGCATTTTCATGGTCAAAAATGGAAAACTACACGAAAGCAGAAATCTGGGCGCGAAACAGGTTTCATGGACAGTCAATGGTATTTCTGTCATTTCACATGCTACAGTGGTCTAATCAAAGCTGAAGTTTTGCAGGAAACTAGCTTATACCCTTGGCTACAAATTTCATGTTTTGGCCAAAATCTAATTCTGTAAGGATAATGGTGAAAAGTCACGATCAGATTGGGTGAAAAGACAACCCTGTTCACTGAACTCCTACCTAGACTAGTCTGGGTATTTCCATCTTATCTCAGGCTACCCAGCTCTGAGTGGGCTGAAAATTTACAGGAAACTAGAAAACATCATTCTCTACAACTTTCATATTTTGTGCTAAGGCCAATTCGGCATCTAACTAGATGCTATAGTGCCGAGTAGAATTGGGGAAATGAAACCCTAACTGGAAATTTTTGCATTCAAGCCAGAAATTTTCCACTAAAACATCTCTTTAGCTATCACAAGTCATTAATTTAACATAATCAAGAACAAAGGAAGGATGATCAGACATGATACCTTCAAATATCAAGAAAGGTGATGACTTAGGGATTTTTCTTCCAAAATAACTGCACCAAGAGCTTCAATCTTCCTTAGCTAGCAAGTTTTATGGAGTGATTTGCAATTTAATCGGTTTGGAACTCAAGATTTGGACAAGAAATTGAAGTGCAAGATGATGGATTTTCTCTCAAAATTTCGTCCAAGACAAGCTAAAATGGAGAGAAATTGGGTCCAAATTGGTTTTAGTAAAGTTAGAAAAGTCTTGGTCAAATTCAACATCCAATGGGTTTGTGACACTTGGCACCTCTAAGCTTTAATCTTATCTTCTTGTCTCTCCAATAATAATCCATCTAAGTAACCTCTAATTATTTCTTAACACCTTATAAAATAATCACAGTATCCCAAACTTAACCTAATTGGCCGAATTTTTCCGAACTTTCCGCACTAGCGGGTCCCACGTCCGGTATATGCTCTTAATTTCTCAAAAACTAACCGATACTAGAAAAATCATCTAAAAACTATATTTACTCAATAAAATTATATGGGAAAATTTTCTAATAAAGAAATTGTCAAAAAGGCGGGCGATCAATAAAATAAACCCTAGAAACTTAGAAAATTTTCGGGTTCTCGCACTCATTCTTTCGGGGCGTCACAATCTCCCCTCCTTAAAAGAATGTCGTCCTCGACATTCCCACTTGTACCCACCAGATCCAAATAATCCTCACAAGTCACTCAAACATTCCAAGCAAGCACTAAGAGTTACTCTAATCCCACTTATCAATTTTCATTTCTACAAGGAATCACTGATATTGCAAACCAAACCCACAGTCCGGCATCCTAAACTTCAAGCCTAGGATACACAGGAATCTGAAGCCTAAACTCTGATACCACCTGTGACGGCCCCACCTCCCCCTAGGGCGTACCCCAGGGTTCGGCGGACCGCCTGCCCAACTCTCGCCGGGACTCAGTCGGTCACTACATTCCTCAAACAGATTACAATATAAATCACAAAAATTACAATGTAAATCTCCAATATACATCAAATTATCCAAAAATTACATATCAAAAGCGAAGCGGAAACAACTTCCAACTATACATAAAATGATTCCAACATTCAAATTGTACAAGATATAGGCCATCCAAACACGTGCACAAGTACTACAAGCCTTCCTTCGCCACGAGCCCTGTGGAGGGGAATAAAATATTTTTGGGGTGAGCTAGAAGCTCAGCGAGTAACCAGAAAAATCAGTAATCAAATATATTTCACCATATTGCATTTCGATCCTTTCGATGATGTCATGATTCAAAGAACAAATGTCCGTTTATTGCTCTCGTGAGCCAGTGAAATCATAGTACTTGAACACCCAACGCTCAAATCGATCATTTAACATTAACATTAACATTAAGAAGGAGCCCCTTTTTGAGCTCCGGAGCCATTTGCTCGAAGTAAACAGAGGTGGAGACGTTGGTGTCCAGCACAAGACTCCCCAAGAACTCATTGAAGCCAAAATCATATCATGAATTCACATGCAAGCACGCATGAGATGCAATCGAGTAAATAATGCAAGAATCATTTCATAAGAAGCTTTAACAATAGTTTGGGGTCACTCACCTCCATGGCTCAGAAACCTTTCATCATATATCATTGCCTTGCTCAAATACAAGTCTTAGATCACAAACTCAATGCAAACAAGTCCTTTAAAAGTTCGGACAGCACTTCCCCTAAATTTGCTTATTTTTCCAGCCATCATGGATTCATTATTTCCTCAGCCAGTCCCAAAGGTACATACACAACAACAAGTTCATCCAATAGCCATTCAGCAAGCTCCAAGTAGTACAAAGACAAGTCAAGCTAGGAAAAAGTCCGGAAATGAAAGTTATGCTCAAAACCAGAAAAACAGGTTTTGACGTCATTTTGCGGTAATGGTACCAAAGGCACTACGATTGTCGGATGAAGGTGCAAGACCCACCGTTTCGAAGCTAAGAGATAGGGCTACAATGTTGAAGAAGGTTACTCAGTCCAGTTTCGAGTGTAACCAGGTCAAAATACAAGATACTACACCAGAACCGCAAAAACAGGTTCACAAACCGCATTCTGGTTCAAACATCATAAATCAGGCTCCCTAAGCCCAAATCAAGTGATTCCAAAGCCAGTCGAAAGCTAAGTGACATGGCTACAATTCATCAGAATACCTTAACAACCAATTCCGAAGTATTCCCAACCAAAATAACCAATTACAGACGCAACTATCAAATTCGGATAGAAACAGGGCAGTAGGGGTAATTCCGTCTTTTCCCAAGCTACGATACTCCGATTGACCTGAAATGTTGCAGACATCCCTAAAATATCATTCCCTACAACTTTCATGTTTTAACCTAAGGCCAAATCATGCATTTGCATGGTCAAAAATGGAAAAGTACACGAAAACAGAAATCTGGGCGCGAAACAGGTTTCATGGACAGTCAATGGTATTTCGGTCATTTCACATGCTACAGTGGTCGAATCAAGATGAAATTTGGTAGGAAACTAGTTTATACCCTTGGCTACAAATTTCATGTTTTGGCAAAAATCTTATTCTGTAAGGATAATGGTTAAACGTCACGATCAGATTGGGTGAAAAGACAACCCTGTTCACTGAATTCCTACCTTGACCAGTCTGGGTATTTCCATCTTATCTTAGGTTACCTAGCTCGAATTGGGCTGAAAATTAACAGGAAACTAGAAAACATCATTCTCTACAACTTTTATGTTTTGTGCTAAGGCCAATTCGGCCTCTATCTAGGTGCTATAGTGCCGAGCAGAATTGGGAAATGAAACCCTAACTGGAAATTTTTGCATTCAAGCCAGAAATTTTCCACTAAAACATCTCTTTAGCTATCACAAGTCATTAATTTAACATAATCAAGAACAAAGGAAGGATGGCTAGACGTGATACCTTCAAATATCAAGAAAGGTGATGATTTAGGGATTTTTCTTCCAAAACAACTCCACCAAGAGCTTCAATCTTCCTTAGCTAGCAAGTTTTATGGAGTGATTTGCAATTTAATCGGTTTGGAACTCAAGATTTGGACAAGAAATTGAAGTGCAAGATGATGGATTTTCTCTCAAAATTTCGTCCAAGACAAGCTAAAATGGAGAGAAATTGGGTCCAAATTGGTTTTAGTAAAGTTAGAAAAGTCTTGGTCAAATTCAACATCCAATGGGTTTGTGACACTTGGCACCTCTAAGCTTTAATCTTATCTTCTTGTCTCTCCAATAATAATCTATCTAAGTAACTTCTAATTATTTCTTAACACCTTATAAAATAATCACAGTATCCCAAACTTAACCTAATTGGCCGAATTTTTCCGAACTTTCCGCACTAGCGGGTCCCACGTCCGATATATGCTCTTAATTTCTCAAAAACTAACCGATACTAGAAAAATCATCTAAAAACTATATTTACTCAATAAAATTATCTGGGAAAATTTTCTAATAAAGAAATTGTCAAAAAGGCGGGCGATCAATAAAATAAACCCTAAAAACTTAGAAAATTTTCGGGTTCTCGCACTCATTCTTTCAGGGCATCACAAAAAGAAAATGAAAAAGAGAGGGATGGCTGGCTGAAAAAAAAAGAGAGGAAAGGAACAAAAAAAGACAACCACAGGGCAAGGAAAAAAGCCGGGGGAAAAGGAAAGAAAAGGGACAGCAGCTAGAGGAGGAAAAGAAGAAATGCAGGGGAAGGCTGGGGAAGTTTCGAGGAAGGTCAAAGGAGCTTCGCAAGAGAAAAAAGACAGAGGGGAATCTGGATGGCGGTTAGGGTTGGGGGAGAGCATGAGAGAAACAAAAAACAAGAGAAAAATAGAGTCGGCGGCGGAGTAGGAGGAGATAACAGTGGAAGGAGGAGGGAGCATAGAATCTGCGGGCGGCTAGGTTTTTGGATAGAGTGGAGGGCCTAGAGAGGGGGAGACCGAGGGAGTAGCAGATAGAAAAAAGAAAGAAATAGAGGGCAAGGAGAGGCGGCTGGAGGGGGGAAGAGTCTGATAGAGAGTTTGACAGAGAGATGAGAGCTAGGGTTGACGGCTGCGCTGGGAAAGGAAAAAGCAGAGAGAAAAAGAAAGGAGCTAGAGAAAAGGTATTGTCGGCTGGGAACAAAAGAGAGAGTGGAGAAAGAGAGTGGCGGCCAGAGCAAAGGCAGCAGAAGAGCCTTTAGACGATCTTCACCGGAAATCCGCCACTTCAAAATCTGCATCCAGACGCAATCTTGTCAACCAACTCCCTATTCAGTAGACTCCGCAAGACGTCAAAGGTAATCTCTTTTGCCTTCTACTTCTCATACAAGCCTAGATCTTCTCTGAATATGCCAAAGATCTTGCTGCGTTTTGTTATGAACATGCTTTGCAGTTTTGCTTCTTATGGCAGCCGAATGGGTTGAATTTTGTTGAAAATCTGTTGTTTAATCTTGTCCTGAGGAAATAAAATTTGATGGTTAATGTTTTGGTGAAAATTTTTTGATCCAAGTTGCTTGTTTGATCTGACATGCCGCAGATTTGAAAAACCAGAAATTTGTAAGGTTTCACGAACAAATCTGGTCTTTGCTAGCTTTTCCTCCCGCTCAGATTTTACTCTTGTTTGCATGCTTAGTGTTGGATCCTGATGAGGTGTTTGGAAGTTTTTCTATAGGTCTTTTCCTGATGAATCCATGAGGTTTGTTTGAGTTCTAGTTTGGTTACATTTGTGTATGAAGGTCTACTGCAACAGGTTTGAAGTTGTGGTTTTTGTTGCAGCAGTTTTTGAACAAAAATCAATCTTTTGGGATGCTAAAGTTTTCCAGAATGGCTTAAACTACCTCTAAGGTTTTGTTTGTTGTTTCATGGTATCCCATGTATGTGCTTGCTGCCATTTCAAGTAGCAAGGTGCGATATACGATTAAACTGCGACAAGTAGCTAAAATCTGCGGCAGCTATGATTTTTCCTTTGTTTGTTCAAGTTTTGGCTTGCTTGAGACTTATGTTTTATTTGGTGTTCGGTTGATATTGGTATGTTGTGGGCATGTTTGCCGCAAGTTTCTCTCTTTGAGCATCTGCTGCATTTTTACATTCAATGGCATCATGAAGCTGCTAATGCTTGTAATTTCTTCCTGAGGCAATATAACGGCTTGCGTCCCTTGCTACATTTTTTCCTTTTTCTCTCTTTTGCTGTCGGTCAGACTAGTTTTGTTACCTTAATCCAGCAATAAAAGTGTAGTATTTGATTTGGTTAATGATTGGGAGTTGTGCTTTATGGTTGTTGATATTTGTTGGTAATGTATTCGGTTGGTAATGAAGAACAACAGAAATTCAGCAGAAACAAAGAAAGCTCCGTTGCATGCATGAACTGGTTTTCTAAAAATTGCACTTTGGCCCCCCAAGTCTCCTCTTGTTACACTATGGCCCAAACAATTGAAAAAATCAATCAAATTGACCCCTCAAATTTCTTTAGTCTTTGCAATCAAGTCACTACTTGTTTTTATTTTTACATGGGTTGTTCACCTTCCTTTAACGCCTTGGGTTGATTCAATTTCATACTCATCCCCATTTCATGTGATTATTTCTTGATTAAAGTGATGCCTTGACTCTTTTATTATTTTGGAGGATAAATAAGTGATTTCACTCTATTAGGGCACCAAATCAAAGGAGGTACACTCTACCCTTATTTTGACTTTATTTGATTCTATGTGACTCTATGTGCTTAATTGCATGCCTTTTGAATGTTTTCATTTCATTTATTTATTTATTCGCTTTATTTGTTTTAATTTTGTATACTTATTTCAATGTAATTATTTGAAAGGCATTCAAAGGCCAAAGTTGTAATAGTTAGGGGTTTATTTATTTTTATTCTTTCCCTTTTTAGATTGTAGTAGGACCCCCTCCCAATGTAATAGTTAGGGCTTGTTAGCTTTATTTGCTTGGTATGTTTTGCATGTTTATGTGTTATGTGTTATCCGCTTTCTTAGAGCCTTGCATCTAGATATCATACTTATGTGTTATGTGCTATACGTGATTTATGTGTTTACATGTTTTTATTAGGTCTTACATGATTTATTTGATTGTAACAAATGTATGTCGTCACCACACTAGTCCAATGCTAGTTGTGGTCTATTTCCCGATACCACACTAGTTCAACGCTAGTTGTAGCCCTTTGTTCCAATTTCCCACTAGTCCAACGCTAGTGAGGACTCATAGACATGGGTTAGTCCAACAATAGACCCTTAGGGACCATCCGCACGTTAGATCATGTTTGTGTGATAAAATCACTTCATCTCATGCATGTTTTTTCACTTTTTAGGGCTTTCCCATGTTGCATGACACTTTCCTTATATGTATAGCTCTTATCCCGTATTTCCCCTTATATGTATATTCCTTACCCCTTTGTATGAAACATGACATTAGACTTGCATTCCCATTTAAGAATTAGAACTAGGCTAGTACATTTGCATGATTAGATTAGGAAAATTACCCTTTGAATATGGGATATGGACGAGTTTGGCTTCTCTAGCCTTAGCACGCTCGTATTCCCTCTATTAAAGGGAAAATCTAGTCACGAATCATAGTTCCCCACACCCGTTATGATGCATTCCTTTAGGTCATGTATATTTGTATATTGTTATCATTTTCCTTTTCTTTTCTTAGAATCTCATATTTTTGCATTATTCATGACCTCTTCAAAGAATCCCTATTGGGCATCACCATTAATGTGAGTGGCACCAATTAAGTTTTGAAGAGATATTTTGATTCCCTATACCCTCTTAGGTCTAGGGTTTGCATTCATATAGTATATCCAAATGTGATAAATTTTTAGGCTAAATTAAGAACATCTTTGACTAAATCACGTAACTAGCCTTGGTTAGATTGAAAGGGTGCCTTGAAATTTTTATCCTTGCCTTCCCTTTCTTCAAATGTGACTCCCGAATCTTTTTCTCTGATTTTCGTAGATTTGAAGTCATTTAAAAAGGGTTTTTCTACTTTTTCTTTAAAAAATTCATTTTTGGGTGACTTGGTACACCTTAACTCTATACCAAGTGGCGACTCCGATTTTTTATTCAAAAACCCTTTTTAAACTATTATTATGGGTCAAAATCGTCGTATTTTCAAGTCCCATTTAGACCTATTTTCTTTATTTTTTTAAAAAAAAAATCAAAAACTCATTTTTTAATCAACAAATTCATTTTTCTAAACTAATTTATTTTATGTAAAAAAATGGGGCGCGACAGATTGGACTGAATGTCATCAACCCTTATAATTATAATCATATAATCGGGTCTCTGAGCAATAGCATGTACCACACCGATTCGGTTAGGAGGTACCTCTCATGTCGGCTCAAAACCCTAAATAAATGATCGGTTCTCTGAGTGATAGCATGTATCACACCGATCCGGGTAGGAGGTACCTCTCATGTCGTCTCAAAACCATAAACCACCCTAAGTCGATTGGAGCGATGTCTCATCGACTACAGGGCGATAGTATGTACCACACCAATTTGGGTGGGAGGTACCTTTCATTCAACTCAGAACTATAAGCAAAGCATAAGTCGATTGGAGCGATATCTTATCGACCATTGAGCAATAGTATGTACCACACCGATTCGGGTGGGAGGTACCTCTCATTCGACTCAGAACCATAAACGTATAATCGACCACCGAGCGATAGTATGTACTACAGCGATTCGGGTGGGAGATACATCTCATTCGACTCAAAATCTTAAATGGAATAAGTAAAGTTCTACAGACTATTGGATTAGATTTTGGCAAAGCAAGTAGAAATGAATTCCTAAGAGCTCCCGTATCCTTCTTGAATGTGTTTTGTGAATATTCGGGAATTGCTTGAAAGTTATAGTTTTATCTCTCGTACCAGCTTTATTGCTACTTGAATTACCTGCTTGCATGATTTTCTTGGCCTCACTAAGCGTCAGCTCATCCCATTGTTTTGTTTTCCTTAACAGGAGCCGAAATGGAGGAAATTATGGAGAGGTCGACTTGACGGCCCTTTTGATTAGAATTTTGAATGTATTTGTTTTGACAACTTTTGGAAACTGTATATTTTGGGAATGTAAGATATTTTGGTACCTTATGATGTAAGGCTTGAACGATTATTAAGGAATTGACCTTCCTTTATATCTTCGACTTTTAGTATCGATTGGTTATTCTTAAGTTTGAATTGAATTTGTACCGAGTCCTGGCGAGAGTTGGGCAGGCATCCCGCGGATACTGTGAGAACCCGTAAAACCCTAATATTTTCCTAGGGTTTATTACCCCTTAATTGCATATATTTTTGCATTTTCGGGTTTAGAAATATTTTCTGGTAGATTTTATGCGTAATTATAGTTTTAAGATGATTTTTCTAGTATTGGAGAGTTTTTAGAAAATTAAGAGTAAATAGTGGACGTGGGACCCACTAGTGCGAAAAGTTCGGAAAAATTCGGCCAATAAGGTTAAGTTTCGGATACTGTGTAAAATTTATCGGGTGTTAAGAGATAAGTAGAGTGTGTGAAATGATTGATGTGAGAGAGGAAAGAAAGGATAGGAATGCATTTAATAAGGTGCCACATGTCACCTTCTTATTGGTTAGGACTTAAGAAACACTATTCATACTTTTGACTATTTTTTTTGACTAAGTGTTAAATACTTCAAAAATCATAAAAATTCACCATTTCTTACCTTGTGTTGGCCGGCCATCCCAAGCTCAAGAAGGAGGAGAACTTCATCATTTTTCAAGCTTCCAATTGGTCCAAAATCCACCAAATCAAGTGTTTAAGTTAGTTTTACTCCATACAATCTTTTCTTTTGGTGATATTGGTTGGTTTATTGAAACTTTTTGGAAGAGCTAAGGTGCCCATCATCTTCCTCTCTCTTGTTATTAGGTGAGTGATGCTTCAACCTCTCCCCTATAGTTAATGATGGTTATTTTGTGCTTAATGGTGGCATGAGTGTTGAAATATATGATTTGTTTCTTGATTTGAAGAGTTTTGGAGAAGTTTTTATTTTATTGGGAATTTTTCTGGTTTAATATGAATGGGATGTTGTGGCCTTGTATGATGAATTGTAATGGTTGAAAATGACTCTAGTGAGTGTGAATTGATGATAAATGCAATCAATTTTGGGTTGAGAGTGAAATTTGGAAAGTTAGGGTTCTTAAATCCCCAATTCTGTCCGGTTTTGGATCATAGGGTTAGAGGCCGAATTTGACTTTGCTCAAAACATGAAAGTTGTAGGTATTGATGTGTTTGAGGTTCCTGTAAAATTTCAGGTCATTTGGATTAATGTAGAATGAGTTATGACGAAATTACTGTAGCTGTTCTGCTTTGGACAGAATGCGAAAACTGCGATAGTAATTGACTATTTTTACTGGAATTGGTTTGGATTTTGGAGTTGGTGTCTTCTGATGAAATGTAGCTGGATGACTTAGCTAACTTATGCCTTTGGAATTTCGGTATTTGGACTTGTATGGACTGAGATATACCGATTACAGTTTTCTGTGTTTTGCAAACCTGTTTTGGTAATTCTGGTATAGTATTTGGCATTTTGCGAACTAGTTAAGCTAGGAACTGGATTGAGTGACCTTCTACATTGTTGTAGCCCTGTTCCATAGCTTCGAAACTGTGGGTCTTACACCCCCATCCGATAATTATAGTGAGAGTTGTGCCATTACCGCATTATGACGTCAAAACCGGTTTTCTTATCAAGGCCTAAGTTAAAACCCTTTTCTTAATTTCTGGTTTCCTCTATTGTTTGTAAATGTTTATGGAACCTTATTGGGGTCATGTTTGGCCTTGGTTTATGACTCGTTATCGAGTCTCATTGTATTTGTTTGCATGTTTTTAGGGCGTGACGGTGGTGCACAACGTTCTTTTGACTAAAGTGTTTGAAACCGCATTGTGCTAGCTTGGTAAGTGTACTACTCACTTATGTGCTATTACATGGCTTTGATCTTTGTACTTGAGATGTTGAATGTTGATTGATCCAAGTGAGAGTGTACTTTATCACTTTCACTTATTGTTTCGCATGTTATTGGAAAGTTATATGAAATATTATATGAAATGAAATACATGACTTCAAATATTATCCATGAGCTCAACCCCATTGGTTATTGATTGAATCGAGCCGGCGAGGGCTTGGTCGTGCCAATTAATGTGCCTTGGGGCAACATCATAGGGAATCTTGTAGTATGAGAGACTCTTGATTCCGGTTTACTCGAGTAATACCACAATGCAAGTGTTTGGATTTCGGGCCCGGTTGAGGAATGTTAGGAGGAAGGGAATGGAAGTTAAGAGGAGTCTACGGTTGGTTACCTTTCAGACATTGACGGAGAGTCAATGAGACCTGATCAAGAATTCAAACGAGGAAAAGGGCTCTTGAGAGCCACCCGTATCCTTTTATCCTCATTATTAATGTGTGGCTTTATTTATTTTGGTAAATTGGACTGTTAAACTTGATGTATCCATGAATTTGGTTGCTTGAGTTGTATTCTCACTGGGCAATTAGCTCACCCCGTTCCTTTTGTTTTCCTTACAGGAATATGACTCTTTTGGACTGAATTTTGATAAATGGTTGCCGAATGAACTAGATGAATGACTCTTTTGTATTGTATATAAAATGGGACCCTAAATGTATCATTAGGGCCGTTTTCACTTTTGTTTTAGCAAACCATATATGTAGTGACTTTTGTATCACTTTTAAACGTCATTTTTGGTTTGTAAAGGCTAAATGTTATGTGGTATATGTAATTCGATGTTTGGTTGGGTTCGGACGAGTCGGTTACTATTCATGGCCGACTCTAGATTTCATTTTCTTTTATTTTGGGTTATTTTGCCCTTTTGCCTTATTTGCGCGCGTTATAAGTTCCGGAACGTGAAAGATCGCTCTATACTGCACCGTTAGTCCTGGCGAGAGCTGGGCAGGCAGTCCGCTAACCTCTTTGGTTCGCCTTAGGGGAAGGTGGGGCTGTCACAGATACTCTTGGATTCGCCCTTTAGAGAAGTGGGGGCGTCACAGTTGGTATCAGAACTTAGGTTTCAGATCTTTGTAGAGTGTCCTAGACTTAAAAGTTTAGGATGCAGAACTGTGGGATTTGATTGTGTATTACGTGCAATGTGATTTTGGTGCTTGAGGTTGTAGCACCATTTTTACTAACGAAATACTATAAGACTTTACCTTTTTACTTAGGTTGGAGGTGAGTCCAGATTAAAAAATTTAAATTACCATTTGGTGAGTTTAAGGGTTAGGAACCTTGCTTCCTCCATTATTTTGCTTGCAGAACTTTCCGAAGGAAAAGTTGAACCATTTGAACAATTTTGGACTCTACTTTGAACTTGAAAATAAGACATCTTTTGCATTCCGTTTGGTGTGGCTTATTACCCTAGCTTGTATAGGAACTTGCACCTTAAATCTAGTGAGGAAGCTAAGAATTTGGAAAGTAGCTTAGGCATTTGGATGGAATTTGGAGTTTATAATCATTTGAATGATGTGGCTAGGTATCATGGATTCTTCTAGTTTTGTCCCTAACTAGGCTTATGGTTTTTCTTTTGATCCTGCCTAGTATAGCAGGGGTGGTGCTCGCCATGAGATCTTTTGTATTTTGCCTACATGTACCCCTATATTTGTGGCACTTGGTTGCCTATGACCTGTATTTGATATTATTAACTCGTTGTACGCACATTGACGTGTGACATGACTTCCAGTTTATTCACATAGCTATGCTTTGATTTAAAGTGTTCTTGCAATGTGTACATGTTTTTCAATTCATGCACTTATACTTTCTACTTTTATTATGCGTTTATAATCTTGCCAAATGGATTGGCGAGAATGTGGACGGGAGCGTGGGCGTGGGCTTTGGCAACCCCTTACTTTCGAGAGAGATGAGGGGTCCGCGACTGGACCAAACCAAAACCCTAGAAATGAAGAGGGTGACCAAGTGGCTACGGCCATTAACCGCATGATCGATATTCTCGAACGCTTAGCTGAACCAGTCAACCAGGGACCTGAACGCTTACCTAAACGCTCAGCCAGGGACCTGAACCAGTCAACCAACCTAGGAACCAAGAAAGGGGCGAGGATAGAGCCCTAGAGCGAATCTTGAAGTTCGCTCCACCTAAGTTCCATGGAGGATCTGATCCCAAAATTGGTTTGAAAGGATGGTTGATATTTTTGCTGTTTTCGATTATACCAAGGAAAAGCAAGTGAATTTTACCGTTTTCCAATTTGAAGGGGTGGCACGCTCATGGTGAAATGTTGTTAGTACAAAGTGGGAAAGAGAGCAAATCCCTTTGACTTGGATAAACTTTGAGAGGGAGTTTAATGTCAAGTTCCTCCTGCCAATTATGCAAGAAAAGAGAGAGGACGACTTTATTAAATTAAAACAAGGGTTATTAAGTATGGCCGAATATGAGAAGCGGTTCACCAAACTTTTCAAATTTACCCCTGAACTTGTACTCACCGAACGGAAAAGGATAAGGAGGTTTATTCAAGGGTTAAATGTAGAAATTCAAGAATCCCTAACAGCTGCCCAGATTACCACTTTTACGGATGTCTTGGATAAGGCACAGAGGGTAGAAAATGCTAAGTTTCAATCTAAGACTTTTCATGCTAGAAAGAGGGGTAATCCAAGTGATATCCCTAAACCGTTCGAGAAGTCTACCCAACAACTTAAAATGGGAAAAGGGGCTGGAGGAGTGAAGATGCCTGAAAAAGCCAAAGAAACCCTGATGTAAGACGCGGAAGCAAGGATTGGATCCTAGAGGAACACGTTGTGAATTGATGGAATTGAACCCAAATTTGGACCACTCAAGAGTGAATTCAACGGTAGAGGACGCTACAATCAAGTGTGTTTGCTTGATTGATAAGTCAACGAACAATCCTAGGATCAACTCTAAAATGTTCAAACTCTTTTTCACAAGCTAAGGAATTCGCCACAAAGAAATAAACGAAATTCTGGAATGCTACTTAATCGAGGCCCAATCCTCCCTTTCAGACTTGATCACTTGCACCTTCAATTGTAAGCAATATCTTGGTAGTCTTGTTAGGATCTTTCATGTTGATTCCTTCAATGGGCGGTTTCTCTTGGGCTTGGATAGCATGAACTAAGGCTTGAAGCGACTTCTTGAATCTCTTAGTTCGTGCTCGTGTCACTGGGTCTTGAGAGACCTTCACGGGGTCTACTTGAACACCATGGGCCTCTTGCTCATTCGCATCAAACCCAATCAAGCGAATCCCCGCCAAAAGGAAATCAGAGTAGGCGAGGTCAATAAAAGGGAAAATTCCAAACTAGTTATGCTATGACTCCTCATGTAACTTGTGGATATTGTGGCAAGATTAACCACACTGAGACCGAGTGCTAGAGAAAACAAGAAAAATGTCTGAGGTGCGGTAGTACCGAGCATAAATTTTTGAATTGTCCTAGAGCTTCTAAGGGAGAAGGAAACTCTCAACAACCTGCTAAATCCACCGCAAATCAGTCGAGTGCCAGAAAGAGTGATTAATGCTGATGATTGTAAGAGGAATCCAAGTAATGGAAACTCTACGAGTAGGGGTGAATCTGACTCTACACGACAAATAGGGATCGTAGTTTTACCCTACCATAGACTGGCACTTTTAAAGATTGTAATCTTTTTGTATAGGAGATGACATGACATCCTTTTGATGTATGTTGCGATTTAACACGTTTTGATCTTGTTGATCCCCCTTTTCTTTTGAAATGATTCGATGAACTTATTATAATATAGTGTAACTATTATGATCTTTTATGGTATATGAAAATTTACCTTGCTTTTAATTGATTTTACGGCTTATATGTATCTGTAATCTGTTGCTCCATGTCTTAAGACCTGTAATAAGATCATGAATGGCACTTGAGAATAGTTAAGTTCTGTAAGTGTGAGTTTTGAATGGGAGAAGTAAAAGTGATGAAAATTGGTCACGTGAGGAAAGGACCGGTAAAGATTTTGATCAAAAAGTGAAGGGGTTAAAAACGCAAGCAAATCCCTCTAATGAAGGTTTTATATAGAGATTATGGACTAGAAGAAGCAATGGGAAGTAACCACTCGAGAAAAGTATCCAGACCTGTTCACCAATCAAGGTATAATTTCGAGAACAAAATTTTCTTAAGGGGGAGAGATGTGAGGATTCGCAAATTCTCTTTATTTTAAATTCCTATTACTAGCTTATTTAAATATTTATTTGCCCGTTTGCTCCGAATATTTTATTTTGACCCTTTTAGACCCAATTGCATGGAATTATGACTTGCTTATATTTTAAAATGACTTGTTACAAAATTTAAATTTTTGAAAGCTCGTTTAGAGTGAATAGTGGATGAGCGTTTGAAGACAATAATCGATTCGAAAATACAATAAGCTTGAAAAATTGGAGACTTGTACATTAGTCTTGAAATAGGCATTTTTATGTGTAAGTGTTCAATTATTAGTTAGTGACACTATCATTATAAGAATTTCTTGAAAATTCCACTTTATCGCGCACAAATCGGAGGTATGCGTTTTCGCGCGCGCGATTAATTGAGGAACTTTAGACCCTTATTTTTAGATGATTAAGGGTGAATAATAATAGTATGAATGGAAGTGCATTAGAGGTTTAGTGCACAAGTGAAATAAACTCGAAAGGAATCGAGCACGAAACGCGCGCGCGTGCGCAGAGGGAGAGAGTTGACTTTTGAGGCATTCTTAGCCTCCCATTTTGGCTTCTCAAGGAAGTTTCATTTTTCATCAAACACTCTCTCTCTCTTGCTCTAAGCTGGCCGGCCATCCAAGGGAGAAAAGAACCAAATTTCTTCATCAAGTTCTTCTTCATTTCATCACTAAATCTTCACCAAATCACCTCAAAATTTACATACACTTTGCTAACCACTTGGAGATCACCTCAAGCTAGGAAAAGAGATTCATCTCATGGTTTTTCTTTAGCTCCAAGGGACTGAAATTTTCTGCCTTGCTCATCCAAAGAGGTAATGAATGATCAACCTCTAAAATCTTAGTTTATGGAAGTTATCTTGCACTTGTGAGTTTATAAATTCATATGGGTAGCTTTATATTGTTGGAAATTTTGTGTGTGGGCTCTATGAAATCCCACTATAGCTTGATGGACTGATCTGATGAGATTTGATGTTGTTTATGTTGGATTAGTGTTTAATCTAGTGGAAATGAGTTGTATTGTTGAAGAAAGTTCAAAGGAAGTGAAGAGGAAAATTTTACCCGTTCTGCCCTTGCCATTGCCGTGACCCTTAGTGCATCTTTTTGTGGTTCAAATGACTGGATTTTGATGTAAATGTGTAATATAGGTTGTGCAGAAAGTTTCATCAAAAAATTACTTGATTTGGTTGGGCAAATGTTGAGATTTCGAAATTCTACCAAAACTGGAATTTTGTCCTGTATTGCTCTGGCTGTGATTTTCAAACAGCTATAACTCCTTGCTCCGATATCCAAATCGAGTGCTGTTTGTGGCATTGGAAACTAGATATTCTCAGTTTTCCAATGATATAAAATGCACAACCTGATTCCACTTGAGTGATCCGTACCAACTTCATAAATTTGCTTGTTCTGTTTTAAGCAGCGAATTGATGCTCAAATATGAGCCAGTTGTGGATAGAATTTTAAAATGATTCCTTCTAAGAAATTGTAGCCTTATGAATGTAGTTTTCAACGCCACTGAGCACGCTCAATTTTGAGTTGAATTGAGTGAGATGTGGCCAAATTTCAAAACTATTTTCGTGAAAGAAAACCCTAATTCTGGACTGATCTGTAGCTAATCTTGATTTGGGACTTGTTATTCAAAATCCTTGGTGTTAATCACCTATCAAATGTATTTTGGATATTTCCTAGACTTTGTCTTCATAAATGAATCGTGTTCGAGGAATTTTCATTGGTCAAATGTTTGAGAAAAGGAAAACTAAAGTACAAGACAGATTTGCCTTGGAAATTCTTGGAACTTCGATGGTTTTGTTAACTGACTTTTCATGCGAGTTTTTGCATGAAAATTTACAGAGGAATAGCCCTTAAATGGTAGTGTAATACTGCTAACTTTGGTGTCATTCTGAGTTCATTTAGATGCTCAACTAAAATACCAAAACTTAAGCTTTAAACCTGGAAAACCCCTGTTTGAAGAGGTTGAAAACTTTGATTGTAACTCTAATTGAGTTCCAAATTTTAGAGGCTAGTTCGCATTGTGTGAATTTTGCCGAATTTCCAACCTTTGTCGAAAATCAGCCAAAATCTGTCTTGGCATTCCAAAACAGCCAATTTGAGCCACATTTTAAATGTCATCAATTTGGAATCATGGAAAAGTGTTTTCTAGAAACTTTTAGTTCTTTGGAAATAGTTTCCAACGGTACCAAATTTTTCAATTTTGGACTTTTAGAGAGTGAGTTATGATTTTTCTAAGAATGCCCCTAAATTCGATAATTCTTGACCTTTTGAAAAATTTTCACGCTGGAACAATTTCAAAGAATCCGGCCGTATATCCGGCTAGTTCTTGGCTGGATAGTTGGGCGGATTGGTGGTGAAATTTAAAAAATTTTGGTTCCTCACCGGCTTGAATCCGGGCGACAATCCGACTGGATATCCGACCAATTCCTGGCCGGATTGTGACGTGGCTTCTACAATCCATCTTCAATCTTTCGTTTGAAAAAAAAATGATTTATACCTACTCGTTTCCGTCCAACGATTTCAAAGATGAAAATTGGATTTTTCTTGTATATTTAAACCCCACTTTTGAGTCTCGATTTATAAGAAATTAAGACTCATTTTCGTGACATTTTCTTAGATTGTACAAGAGTGCAATCTTCCTTGAAAATTAGGGGTTTTAGGTGATAGTGTGTAATAGACAAGTATTGTTTGCTCAGGTGCTCAAGGAGACTTCAAGAAGACCTCGAGGGGAACACCTACAAGCTTGTTTACGCACTTACTCTCCTGTTTCAATTGGTTAGTGTCAAGTGCATGAATATTTGGAATTTATGTGAATTTCTCATTATGAAATGGATGGGTTATAACTGCTGAGTCAAGGCTGTACTTTATTGAATGCTTTCTCAATAAAATGAATTGTAATTGAATTGCCTAAATTGAATTGCATTATATGCTATGGTTGTATATGTCGTTGAAGTGAATCTCCTCGATTCATAATTGAATTGTATGACTGCCGGTTGGAGTGCGCTAATCGGCCTATAACAATATTTGTCGATTGGACTGAATGTCATCAGCCCTTATAATTATAATTATATAATCGGGTCTCTGAGCGATAGCGTGTACCACACCGATTCGGGTGGGAAGTACCTTTCATGTCAGCTCAAAACCCTAAATAAATGATCGGTTCTCTGAGCGATAGCATGTACCACCCCGATCCGGGTGGGAGGTACCTCTCATGTTGTCTCAAAACCATAAACCATCCTAAGTCGATTGGAGCAATGTCTCATCGACTACTGGATGATAGTATGTACCACACCAATTTGGGTGGGTGGTACCTCTCATTCGACTCAGAACTATAAGCAAAGCATAAGTCGATTGGAGCGATGTCTCATTGATCACTGAGCGATAGTATGTACCACACCGATTCGGGTGGGATGTACCTCTCATTCGACTCAGAACCATAAGCGTATGATCGACCACTGAGCGATAGTATGTACCACACCGATTCGGGTGGGAGGTATCTCTCATTCGACTCAGAACCATAAACGTATAAGCGACCACTGAGCGATAGTATGTACTACACCGATTCGGGTGGGAGGTACCTTTCATTCGACTCAGAATCATAAATAGAATAAGTAAAGTTCTACGGACTATTGGATTAGATTTTGACAAAACAAATGGAAATGAGCTCCTAAGAGCTCCCGTATCCTTCTTGAATGTGTTTTGTGAATATTTGGAAATTACTTGAATGTTATAGTTTTATCTCTCGTACCAGCTTTATTGCTACTTGAATTACCTGCTTGCATGATTTTCTTGGCCTCACTGAGCGTCAGCTCATTCCATTAGTTTTGTTTTCCTTAACAGGAGCCGAAATGGAGGAAATTATGGAGAGGTCGACTTGATGGCCCTTTTGATTAGAATTTTGAATGTATTTGTTACGAAAACTTTTGAAAGCCGTATATTTTGGGAATGTAAGATATTTTGGTAGCTTATGATGTAAGACTTGAACGATTATTAAAGAATTGACCTTCCTTTATATTTTCGACTTTTAGTATCGATTGGTTATTCTTAAGTTTGAATTGAATTTGTACCGAATCCTAGTGAGAGTTGGGCAAGCGTCCCGCGGATACCCTTGGATTCGCCTTTGGGAGAAGTGGGGGCGTCACAGAAACATTTCTAAATCATAAGGTAAAGGCAATAAAACACCTTTCCAATAAACATTTCCTTTATATATATAGCAAAATAAGTCACATAATAAATCACATAATAAAAGCTTATAACAGCCAAGGGATATAGAACAAAAAGTAAGCACTAATGACATCAACCTTAACACATCAATATCAAAAACAAAAAATGACGTGTCATCCCACTATGTCCCTAACAATCTCACAAAATCCCTCAAAAGCCTAGATCCCTAACTTAGGTAGTCGTCGACTCAACTAATCCCGCCTCCTCATTGGGTGCAGCTGGCTCCTCCTCAGGTTCACTAGGAGCTGCATTCCCTTGACCTCTCTCGGCCAAGTTCACCTACACTACTTCCCCCACAAGGGCCCCACACTCGATCAAAATATTATCGGTTCGGTCCCTAACTTCCCTTACTATCCGAACAACGCAACCATTAGCCTACGGAGCTTGCTCTCTAAAGGCATTGGTTCTCTCGTGCTCCTCAACATAGAAGTCTCAAGCTCTGCAATCCTAACCGCTTACCCGTGCAACATTGCTCTCAGGTGCTCAATCTCAGTTTGTGCCCTATGATTAGCACTGGCCAACATTTTTCTCTCGTTCTCTATGGCAAGGACCACTCTATCAGGATGTGAGTAGGTCCGCCAGCAATCACGGTGTCTGACCCTACGTTCCGGGGCCCATTGAAGTACCGACCATCCTGGATGTTCCTAATAGCTAAGCATTCAACGAGGTTGCACGGCATTCCCGTTTTCGCCGTTTTCTTCCATTGCCTACATTATAAATGGTATCAAAAGAATAAGCCATTTAAACAAGCAAAGCCAAGTTAACCACTTACTCCCTAGAGTTTCGCACTTAGACGTTCGTACATAAGCCATATCGAGTACAAGTCACATACCCTATAGGTACTGCTGAAGCACTACGCTTAATCAAAACTCGGAAAAGCACAACCAGGTATATACACTTGAATAATAAGGGTCCCAAATCTCACTAATATCTTTAATATCTCCCAAGTCTAGACTATTCATATTCCCCGTGCCTTGGCTTTCACCATCCAGACTTATCCTAATATTACTCGGGATATCAACTTCTCATAAAGGTACCCCTCTTTTGTACTCGGGTATAAGAATCGGAAAATATGATGATTCACCACTCAAGCTAGCTAGTCTCAAGAGAAAATCAACCACTTTTGAGATTACTACCCAACATACATATCTAATGTCCCCAATAATAGACATTTGTTCCACACTTAACAAGCTAATCCCTACAGTCTGAGAACCCCCTCCCGACACGAGCTCGATAAGAGCTCTGATACCATCTGTGACGATCCCACCTCCCCCTAGGACGCACCCCAGGGTTTAGCGGACCTCCTGCCCAACTCTCGTCAAGACTCACTCACTAATTTCAAATAAAATAGTTTACAACTTCAAGAGTAAATGAATAATAGTTCCCAGGCTTGCAACGTACATGTACATTCCTTTCTAATCTAAACATTCATACAATCTCAAAGATAACAAAAGATATGAGTTTCAAATACATTCAACCCTAATCAAGCACTAGCATGAGTACAATTACAAAAATTAAAAAAAACTAGACTTTTCTAGCATGTATCAATCCCCATGCCCTTGCTCGTATTCCTTGTAAGGAAAACAAATCTCATAGAACGAGTTAAACCTCAGTAAGGTTCCAGAACTTCATGCAGACCCAAATAGCAAGTCGACAATGATTTAAAACCATAAGTATCAAAATAGCGGGCATATGAAGTCAAGAAAATAAGTAATAACGCTTCGTAAAGCCAAACATTGGATATTTAACATGTCAAGTGAAAGGATACAACCGCTATTTCAAAATAGCTCCGCCATATCTTGATCAAATAGCAGTTGACTCTCCATCAACTTTCAAGTAAAGTAACCAGTCCAGTATTGCTCCGCTTCACGCCAATCCGTCCACCATTTAACCTCCTTACCGGGCCCGAACACCAAAATAAACACGAGCATACTGATTAGTCAATGAGGTATCACTCCACTCGACCAAACAAGATACCCATGGTTCGTTATCAGATTGACCAAGCCCTTACTGACTCGACTCGATTAACTAGCCAGTGGGGTTTAGGTCCCCAAGAAGTGAGTATAGCCGATGAGATAACATCTCCAATCGACTTAATCACGAGAAAAGTATGGAGCGGGAATGAGAGGCACCCTCCATTCAGATTGAGTGTGGTACATGCAGCCGCTCAGCACTTACAAGTACAGGTATATCAAGTCAATTGCAATAAATAAACAAGTATATATCACATTAGGGTAAGTGCGATAAAGTACATTCTTACTCGACCAAACCAAGCAAATATTATCCAAGCATATTGGTAAAACATGTAAGAGCAAGTATCAAGGACAAACATGCACTTGGAAGCACTCACCAAAGGTCTAGTGCTTTTCAAGATCACGCTCAGGTGCAACTCCTTGGATGGAATCCAAATCTGCGATAAAATATTATTCAAGAGTTTAAAATCAACTAGGGTTCGAAACATAGGAGTTTCGCTTCAAGAAAATCAAGTAAACAAAACTTTTTTAAGTAGTATTCAAATTACTTATCAAACTATAGAAAATTCATGCTTACTTGTTTAGTTTTGATAAAGAAGTGGTTTATACTTTTGAAGTCGCACTTGGTATAAAAGATCGAAAAAATCGTATTTTCAAGGGTCACTACTGTGATGACCCCACCGTACCCAGAGGCGTACCAAAGGGTTTAACGGATCGCTTGCCTAGCTCACGCCAAGACTCGATTCCAAGAACGATAAAACAAATTTCATGCTAAAAAAAAGTTCTATATACACTATTACATCTTCAAAAGTTATATAAACTATTACATCAAAGCACACATACCACTAGTACCGGAAAGTAAACCCTAGAGAAGCTACTAACTATAACCACCACAACAAATATATACATCTTACTAGTCAACTTATACCAAGTACTAGGGCAAAATCACTTATTCTATAAACCAAAAGTCTATACACGTTCCCGAGCTTTCCCCGCGTCGGCCCCTGCTAAGGAAAACAAATGGAATGGGGTAAACTATATGCTTAGTGAATAATCGGAGTTAAAACCATAAAATTACATCCAAATAAACATGTAAACCAAGATATTTCACATCAATAGACAGAAATGTAACATCACAATGGTAGGATACGGGTGGCTTCAAAGCTAGTTCAATTCTCCAAACTTGACCGCCTGTTGATATTCCATCAACTAAAATACTCATAGACCGTAGACTCCACTTAACTTTTTCCATTCACCTTATCAATCCCTGCTGGCCAGTCAACAGCACACAGCAATTCGAGCGAAACAAAATCACGTAGCTTTAATCAAATCTTTAACAAAGAACGAAATCCCAAGGTTAGCATGGAACTAATTTCGACCAACCCCCGGCTGGCTTGAATAGTCCGTCTATCCTTGGAATCGGGCTAAAACCAAGCCCTGAGATATCCAATCTCTCACTAGATGATATCTCTCAACAAAGTACTCACCTCAACAGCACATAGCACAAGAGGTTTAATTCAAGTCATGTAATCACCCTAACAGCACACAGCAAAAGGGTGATACTCAACACAAGGCATGTATACTCACATATTAAATCAAGAACAAATGATGAGATTAGGTTAAGTGAGATAAAATACACTCTCGCCTAAATACCTATTTAACATATACAAGGCACTTCGACAATTTATCATATAAACCAACCCAATTACTCACTCAAAATAGTTAGCGCGCAAATCAAGGCACTTTATATGGGTCCACCGACTCCGTCCAGTTCGTCACTGCCTTCTAGAAACTCCTTTTAGGTGTGAAACCAAATACTTTCTTCCCAAACTTTTACCACACACAACTATCTAAGCACTAGAATGAAAGTTTAATCGGTTTGGATTTTTGATTCAACTCAAACTAACCCAAAAATCAAGATTGGAATTGAATGGTTTTCTTCCCTCTTTTCTCTCTCAAACTCATGGCCAGCGAAGGTGAAAATGAAGAAGAAATGAAGCTCAAGGAAGGATAAGAAGGTTGAAATTAGTTTGGGTCAAAATTGGACAAGTGTCACACTTTGATTGGAAGTCAAAATTTTCTTTTCTTGCTTGTTTTTTTTTCCACAATTTCAGCTGCATTGTGAAGATATTTAGAGCTGATTTTGTTCAATTAATAACAAGGAGATTAAGATAATAAAGTAGTGTTCAAGTGGTGCACTCAATTGGTAACGAACGGTACACTTCGGTTCAACCCGTTTTTCATTATTTCGCATGTACTAGGGTTTTCACTTATAATTCACCAACTTATTATTATTACTTCTAATCACACACTTTTTCTTATCTAAAACTCACTCTTTATCACCAAATTTAGTACATACTCCATACCAATTACTCACACTACGAAAAGACGTAAAAACCTTAGTTTATCCTAACAATGAATGAAAAGGAAAAACTCTTAATTCCGAGTCTTTATTCCAACCATTGGGGATGTAAATGAGTAGTATAGCTATTATAAGGTAATGGATTCCAAATAAAAGGAAATTTTAAGAAAATATGAGGGATTTAAGAAAAACTTGTAAGTCACAAGTAAAATTAGGGTTTTGAGTACAAGTAGGGTTTCTAGTCTTTAAAACAAAAATAAAATAAAGAAACCGTAATATTCTCATTGAGACTAAAAACAACATTATCCTAAAAGTCAGGGTATTACAATACTCTAACACCTCTGACCAATATTGTCTCACAGTTAACCGCCCCATTGGGCCGTAGGTTTTGTTCTTGGAGGTGGGGTTATAACCCATAATAAGTGAAGAGCCCAAACTCGCAGGTCAAGAAACCCAGCACCCCTCCAAAAGTTCTCGATCAGGTGGGGGACACCACAACAGGATATTCAAGCCGCCTAAGACTTCCTCCCTATCCGATGTGGGAGCATTAAAATCCATCCCTCTTAGGGGACCCAGCGTCGTTGCTGGCACACCGGGGTAGAGAGTCGGCTCCGATACCAACTCTAACACCTCTGACCGATATTGTCCCACAGTTAACCGCCCTATTGGGCCGTGGGTTTTGTTCTTTGAAGTGGGGTTATAGCGCACAACAAGTGAAGAGCCCAATCCCGCAGGTCAAGAAGCCCAGCACCCCTCCAAAAGGCCTCGGTCAGATGGGGGACATCACAACAGGATATTAATATTGGAGTGTATGCCCTAAAACAATGTATTTGTTTTATTTTATGCATTCCTTATTATATGTTTTGTATTTTAATAACTTCTTATTTATCTGTTAAATATTAGTTATAACCGATAAAGTCCTTAGAATATTTACTGATGTGATGGTAGTCACAAGAGTTGGTGACCATGAGATATCAATCGCATTTATAGTAATATTCTTAGAATTCCCTAGTTATAGTACTAATGAAATAGGACATCTTTAGTACGGTAAAACTAGTACACAGTTAGCCTCTGATTAAGGTAATTAGTGGTTGTTCTCATCAACCATGGTATGAAGATATCTAGGCTAATGTGTAGATGATTTGAAGAGTTCAAATGCATTGGATTGATCCGTTTAGAGATCCCGTTAGGATATCTATCTAGTGCCAATGGTGTATCTCTAGTGAAAAATTGTGTAAGTGATCCTAAGACTTGAGATCACCATAGTATCTTGAGTGTGAATCACTACATTTTGACTCTAATTACTTGTTACTCTTCATGAGTACCTTAAAGTGTAGAAGTTGGATGTAGTGTGAAGCACGTAAAGACAATGGGTGATCAAGATAGAATTTACCACTCTAATAGAAGGAGCTGATATCCGGATGGCCACTAGTAGAAAATTAACCCTAAAGTCGACTATTAGATAAATTGAAGAATGTCTTCAATTTAACCTAATTCAGGGTAAATTTTGGGAACTAGAAAAACTTAATTAGTCATCAGGGAATTGGCACTTATTCCTCATTCCTGACTAATTGGATATCTTTGGTGAAAGGATAATAATTACACGATAATTTTTCACGGAAAGGTTAGGTCAAATTCCCTTGACTAATTCCGAGGAATTGGGCAATCGCGATGTGTTGCTAGACACCGCTCGTGGTCTAGAATTGTGGATTGATGTTTTATTATAAGTTATGATAAAATAAAGTCGTTCATTTTATCTAATTATTAAACCATAATTATTACCAATTTATTCGGAACCTATTGGATCACATGCAATAGAGATTTAATCCTGGATTAAAACTATGTAAATTATCGGGGTTTAATTTTAAAAGAAAATAAATCCCAGGCCTATTTGAGTAGATAAGAGTGAACGATTATCTCTTATCTGTCAGATAACTGATAGATACAGTCTTGTGTGATGAGAAGTCTTATCGTTTGATTTTGAATCAGACAGCAAGACTCATCATTCTATCTTATTATCTCTCTCTCTCCTTTTAACTCCTAAGCGAGATATAGAGGATGTTTTTTTTTTAGGGTGAAGGTAACCAAAAAGGCAAAAGAGAGAGTCTGTGAGCGTCACATACTTTGAATAAGAGCAAGAAGGGCTAGCAACTTTTTCTTGCTCTTCAATACATAGTTCGTGAAACGACCCAAGGTTGCTCTAGCATGGATATCAGTAGAGGCAGGACGGCTGGACTACTCAAGGGCTGACCATCCTCAACAACGCTATAGGGAGACGCCGCAAGGATCAAGGTAATCCTATAACCCTCCTTTTAATGCATCATACGTAAAATCTAGGGTGATTCCTGGATAGTTTTAGGGAAAATTTTTTATTTTTCCGCTGCATAGTGTCCCTAAAACCTAACAATTAAAACCCCCCCAGGACTTCCTCCCTAGCCGATATGGGATCATTATAGAGGGAACCGCATGGACCTGGTTGAAATTTGTACGGAAATTTAACGAAAAATATCTCCCACCTATCGTTCAGGAGAAGAGAGAGGACTATTTTTTTAAGCTTCATCAGGGAACTTTTAAGTGTAGCTGAGTATGAGACCCAGTTTATGAAATTATTCAAATTTGCTCCTGAATTGATAGCTACGGAGCAAAGGAAGGTAAGGAGGTTTGTGCAGGGGCTCAATGTAGAGATACAGGAGGCCTTAGCGGTGACCCAGATTAACACTTTTATGGAGGTTTTGGAGAAAACCTAGAGAATAGAGATTGGCAGGGCACAAGTGAGAAATTTTCACGCAAAACGGAGAAGGGCGCCTGGTGGAAATCAAGGGCCGGCACAGAGTGAACGGAACATGCCACCTCTTAAAGCCAGTCATGGAGCTACAGGTGGAAGGTTTACGAGTACATCAAGGAGAGGTACTCTGAGAGGAGGCCAAAGTGGAAGAGGACAGGGAAGAGGTGTTCCACAGAGAGGCCAGACCTCCACTTCCCGAGTATCATGTGGATATTGTGAAAAATCGAATCATACTGAGGATAACTGTTGGAGAAAAGCTCGGTAGTTTTTAGGAATGGGAGTACGGAACACCAGATTGCCAATTGCCCACTAATCAGCGATACTCAGTCGGCTGGCAAATCAAATCCGAAACCGACCAATGAAGGAGGGACCAGGTCAAGGGTGCCAACCAGAGTGTACTCGTTAGACCAGCAATTGATACTTGAACCAACGGAGATAGTGGAAGGTACGATTCTTGTTTTCCATCATTTAGCCAAAATTTTAATAGACCCTGGTGCAACCCATTCTTTTGTTAGCCCCACATTTATGCTTGGAATTGATGTGAAAGCTGAAAGATTATCATATGACCTAGAAGTAAAGACACCCATGGGTAATCAAACTTTACTTGCGAATGAGGTGTATAGAAACTGCGATGTTTGGGTTGGTGAGCGAAAATTAGTAGTTGATATTACAATTCTAACCATTAAGGGGTACGACGTCATTCTAGAAATGGATTGGCTAGTTCATTATCATACCCGGGTAGATTATCGTATGAAGGTGGTTGAGTTTTGCGTACCGGATAAGGCAACTCTAAAACTAGACGTGAGGGGTATTCTAGCCTCATCTGCCCTTATTTCGATAATTAGGACTAGAATATTGGTTAGTCATGGGGCACGGGGATGTCTAGCTTTTCTAGTTAACACCCCAGGAGAAAAGATCAAGCTAGAAAATATGCCGGTGATCAATGAGTATCCAGACGTGTTCTCAGAGGAGTTGGCGTCATTGCCACCCGAAAGAGAGATTGAATTTAAGGTTGACCTAGCACCTGGAACTACTCCCATTTCAAAAACCCCTATCGAATGGCAGTCGCTGAACTTAAGGAGTTAAAATTTCAATTGCAAGACCTGTTAGAACGGGGATTCATACATGAGAGCGAGTCACCTTGAGATGCTCCAGTGCTATTTGTCAAAAAGAAGGACGGGAGTTTAAGGTTATGCATTGATTATCGAGAATTGAATGTAGTAACCATTAAGAATAAATATCCTTTGTCCCACATCGATGAGTTGTTTGATCAATTACAAGGGAGGAGCATGAACAACACTTGAGAATAGTATTGCAAACCCTAAGAGAGCACTAGTTGTTCGCCAAGTTCAACAAGTGTGAATTTTGGTTAGAGAAAATGGCATTCCTAGGCCATATAATTTCAAAGGATGGACTTACTGTGGACTCGGATAAAGTGGAAGCTGTAGCTAAATGGAAACGGCCAGAGAATCCTACTGAAGTACGAAATTTTTTGGGTCTAGCAGGGTACTACCGCCGGTTTATAAATAATTTCTCGAGAATTGCGGGACCCCTAACTAACTTGACAAAGAAACAAGGAAAGTACATTTTGGATGTTAAGTGTGAGAATAGTTTCCAAGAGTTTAAGAAGTAATTGACCATGGCTCTAGTGTTAGCTTTGCCAAATGGGAAGGATAGCTATACAGTTTATGCCGATGCTTCGAGAGAAGGGTTAGGGTGTGTTTTAATGCAAAATAGGAATGTGATTGCCTACACATCTTGGAAGTTAAAGTCTCATGGGTAAAACTATCCAACCCATGACTTAGAGCTTACAGCGGTTGTGTTTGCTTTGAAGAAATGGCGGTATTATTTATACGGGGTGACATTGAGGTATACACGGATCATAAGAGTTTTAAATACTTATTTTCTCAGAAAGAGCTAAATCTAAGACAACGTCGGTGGGTAGAGTTTTTGGAAGACTATGATTGTATGATTAATTACCATCCAGGAAAGGCCAACGTTGTAGCAGATGCTCTAAGTCGAAAGACTCAACTAGCAAGTTTAATGGTGGAAGAGTGGAGTTTGTTAGAGAATGTATGTGAATGGAACCCCCGTCTGGAGCCACGGAAAGTTATTTTTGAAAATATTGAGGTGAAGTCGACACTGTTGGATCAGATTAAAGAGGGCCAAATGAAAGAACCAATGGTACAAAAGTGGGTGAAAGAAGTGAAGAAGAGAGAATTGCCTGATTTTAACCTAGATCCTGATGAGATTTTAAGGTTTTGAAATCGCGTCGTTATACCTAAAGATGGAGAATTGAAGAAGGAGATTTTGGAGGAATCTCACCGTTCTAGGTACACGGTGCATCCAGGTAGTAGTAAAATGCACCAAGATCTCAAAAGTCTGTATTGGTGGAATAATATGAAGGCTGAGATTGCCTAGTTTATACAAAAGTGTCTTACATGTCAACAAGTAAAAATTGAGCATCAAAAACTCTCGGATCTGTTACAATCTTTAGAGATCCCTGAATGGAAGTGAGAGCATATAACGATGGATTTCGTATCAAGGTTACCATGAACTCAAAAAGGGCATGATGCGATTTGGGTGATAGTAGACCGATTAACTAAGATTGCATATTTCTTGCCAGTTAATATGAAATATTCTTTGGAAAAATTTGCCAAACTCTATATGGATGAAGTAGTGAGATTACATGGGGTACCAATGAGCATCGTATCCGATAGAGACCCCAGGTTTGTATCTCGATTCTAGCAAAAGCTACAAGAGACTCTAGGAACTAAGTTGAACTATAGTATAGCGTATCATCCTCAAATCAATGGACAATCTGAGAGAACCATCCAAACTCTTGAAGATATGCTGAGAGCCTGTATTGTAGATTTTGGAGGGTGTTGGAGCCAATATTTAACCCTGGTTGAGTTCGCATATAACAATAGCTATCACTCTTCTATTCAAATAGGCCTATATGAAGTATTGTATGGACGAAGGTGTCGATCACGAATCCATTGGGATGAAGTAGGAGAGAGGAAAATTATATATCTGATTACAATACCATGGGTTGAAGAAGCCTACGAAAGGGTAAAGGTAATTCGTCAGAAGCTTTAAACAGCCCAAAGCCGACAAAAGAGCTATGCCGATCATCGGAGGAAGGATTTGGAGTTTGAGATAGGAGATAAAGTGTTTCTTAGGGTTACTCCATGGAAAGGAAAGATTAAAGGAGGAAAAGGGAAAAAAAGTTGCAACCGAGATACATAAGACCTTTCAGTATACTCCAGCGAATAGGAAATGTGGCTTATCGACTTGAATTACCAGCTAGTTTGTCACGAATCCATTATGTTTTTCATGTTTCTTTGCTTAAGAAATATCATCCGAATCCAACTCGCATTTGGCCACCAGAAGATATTGAATTGGATGAGTTTTTGACCTATGAGGAACAACCCATTCGAGTATTGGATAGAAAGGTGAAGGACTTGAGAAACAAGCAAATTTCACTAGTTAAGATTCTATGGAAATACCATGAGGTGGAGGAAGCAACCTGGGAATTGGAGAAAGACATTCAAGAAAAGTATCCAAAGCTGTTTACAACTAAAGGTATGAATTTCGAGGTCGAAATTCTCTTAAGGGGGAGAGAGTGTGAGAACTTGTAAAATCTCTTATATTTTTCTTAAAATTTCCTTTAATTTGGATATTTTTACTTTACAATAGCTTTTCTACTCATTCACTTCCTCAATAGTTACAATTAATCATAGAACAAAGGGTTTCCCCTTTACTTTCATCGTTAAGGTAAACTAGGGTTTTCACATCTTTTTGCAGTATGAGTAATCGGTACAGAGTGTGTACTAAATTTAGTGATTATGAGTGAGTTTTAAATGATTAAATATGTGATTAGAAGTAATAATAATAAGTTAGTGAATGGTAAGTAAAAACCCTAGTACGAGCGAGTTAAGGAAAAACGGTATGAACCGACGTGTACCGTTTACTACCGATTGAACACACCGCTTGACCACCACTTCATTAACTTAATCTCATTGTTATTAGTGCCTAAATATCAGCCCTACTTAGCTCCTAATGGCCAAAAATTTTGACTAATAAAAACCAAGGAAAAGAAAATTTTTGAGGAATGATCTTGGAGTGACACTTGGAGGTCATCCAACCATTTTTGACCCAAGCCAAGTCTTAGCTTCTTATCCCTTCTTAGAGCTCCATTTCTGTCTCATTTTGCTTCATTGTGGCCAAGACTTAAGGGAGATAAAAGAGAGGAAACTACTTCATTTTCAATCTTGAGTATTAGCTTAGTTTGAGTAAAAATCCAAAAATCAAATCGATTAAACACTTACTTAGGAACCTAGAAAGCTTTGTGTGCTAAAGTTTTACAAGGAAAAGTGGTGGATTTCTCTTGCAAGAATCTTAGTGAGGTATTATGGCTGTTCTTCCTATTTCTTTCCCATAATCTTGTTTAAGTTTGTATAGCAACTTATAATCTTGGCTAATGATGGTTATTTAAGTAGTTTTGATGGTTATGGTGGATTTTTGGAGTTAGGGCTTAAGTTGTTCAGTTGTATTTCTTCTTGTTTAGATAGCATATGATGTCTATAAGCTTGGACAGGGAGTTGGGATGGTAGTTCAAGACATGAATGAGAATGTAAACCTTGAAGTCATCAAATTTCCAACTTTAAGAGTAAACTGCCCTGCTTTTCACCAGCTTCATTCGTCCATGTTAGAGGCCGAATCACGCTTAGGTCAAAACATGAAAGTCGTAGAAAATGATATTATATAGCTTCCTGTAAAATTTAGGTCAATCGGAGTACTGTAGCATATAAAATGAATAAAATACCCCTGACTGCCAAATGTTCTTTTCAGCAGGCAGTTTTGAGATTTCACATTTTTGGCTTCATTTTTCACTTTGATCCATATTAAATCAGCATTTAGCCAAAACACCAAAGTTTTAGCCCTATGTTTCAATTTTCCAACGCATCTGAAAATGCCTCAATTGGAATTGTGTAGCTTGAGTTATTGCCGTTTGAATCTAGTGCTGACAACCAGACTGACCATGAACTTCTGGTTCTGTAATCTGCAAATTCGACCTAGATCAACTATGAACTGGGTTGAGTCATCTTCATAAAAGTTGTATCCCTTTGTCTTAGCTTCGAAATGGTAAAGTGTATTCTAATCCAATAAACATAGCTCCAGTTGTGACCAAAATGCTATAAGATGTCAAATCTGCTGTTTAGCTTTTTGTCTTCAAAACTAATTTCCGATTGTAGTATTAGACTTGTGTTGTAATTGGATGATTTTGGAGCCTAATTGAAGGGCTATTTTGGTAACATTACTTGTGTGTGATTGTGGGGCTAAATTGAGAAAAACAATGAAACCATAAATGGCTGAAAAATAGGTAAACACATAGGGCGTGCTGCCCAAATTTTCACTCGAGGGCTAGGTAGATATACTCGCGACTTGAGTAAGGATTGAGGACGAATCTAACTCGAATTGTCTAGGTTATTTGAGGCTGAAACTTGTACTCTTGGAAAATGAAAGTAACGACTAATAGAAGTACATTTTTCTTGTCACTTCGACTCAAATGGAAATTTCAAAGTTTAATCGCTTCAAAGTTTCAAAGTTTTAAGAGCGAGCATGAGTTTACAAATATTCTCCAAATAAGTTTCAATTACTTGATTCTTGTTAAACAAAACATTTAAGTTTCGAACCTTGGTCGATTTTCAAAACTCTTAAACGATATTTTATCGCAGATTTGGACTCCAAACTAGGAGTACTACCTGAACATGATCTGTAAAAGCACTATATCTTTGGTGAGTGCTTTCAAATACCTGATTGCGCTTGACACTTGTGTTTAATACTTGAACAATGTGATTACATGATATATGAATGGATTGATAGGGCAAGCGTGTACTTTATCGCACTTGCCCTAATGTGATTTGTTCTTGGTCATTGATTTCAGTTGAATTGATATATATATATATATATATATATATATATATGCATATGAATTATATCTTGTCTGAAATTCTAGAAACCCTGTGGCTAGTTAATCGAGTCGAACCGACAAGGGCCTAGTCAATTAGATAATGAACCGTGAGTAGTTAGTGTTGTCGAGTGAAGTGTTATTTTCTCGACTAATTGGTATACTCGAGTATTACCACCAGTGTTTATCTTGGAGTTTGGGCCTGGTAAGGGGTTCGGTTGGTGGACGGATATTGGATTTAAGTGGTGTACTACTGGACTAGTTACCTAACTTGAAAGTTGATGAAGTGTCAACTACTATTTGATCAAGCAATGGTGGAACTGGTTTACAAAAGCAATTGTATCCTTTTACGTGAAATATTGAATATGAAATGTTGGTTGTACAAAGTGTATTGTTCATTTTCTTGACTTGTTATGCTCGCTATTTCACTATTATGTTACATTCACTGTTAATTAATGGTCAATTTGCTATTTGGAACATCACTGAGCTTTAACTCACTCCGTTAGTTTTGTTTTCCTTACAGGGGATACGAGCGAGGCGCGAGATTTGTAAGAACTAGCGTAGTTTAGTTGTTTTGAATTTTGAAGTTGTACTCGAGCTAGCACCCGGCTAGAGTTGTTTGTACTTAAATTATAAATACTTTAAAGTATTTTGGTGTGTAGAACCTTATATCTGGGTTGAGCATCAATGTATATATTAAGTTTGAACTTGTGGTGTTACTTATTTTCTATGGATGTACGTTATTTTCTTGAGTTTCAAGTGAGTGAGTCTTGGCGTGAGTTGGGCAGGCGATTCGTTAAATCCTAGGGTACGCCCTAGGGGGAGATGGAGTCGTCACAATGAATGTAAATGATTTAAGTGATCTTCCGATAGTTGTATTTTTGGGACGCTTGATGTATTTTTGAAATAATATGTTGTAGTTAATGTATGACTTTTGAAGGTAGTGACCTCTTCTATATATTAGTAACTTGTTAGGTGGGAAATTCTAAGTTATAAACTTGGCTTGTAATGAGTCCTAACGAGAGTTAGGTAGGTGGCTCGCCGAAACCCTGGGATTCGCCCTAAGAAGAAGTGAGGTCACCACATGTGTTACCCCAAAAACCAGTTGTAGTAGTGGATTGCTAAATCAGACCTCATTTATAAGCTGGTGCAAGTTTAGATCTCATTTAGCCATTTAACTAGCCATTGCTTTCACCTAATGCTTAAGCTGTTGCAGGTGCATTGGAAATGGTTTGAACTTATACCCCCTGAAGTTTATTGATCCTTAATAGTTTTTGTCCTTCCTTTGCTAATACTACTGGGCAAGCAAGATGAAGGGCAAATCTAGTACAAATTTCTCATCTTACTCCTTAAAATAATTTTTTAATGGGACTCTTTCTAGCTTGGACCGAATCTAGAACAGATTCCTTAAGTTCAGGGGTGGTCAATGCAATTTCTTAAACCAGAGGGGAGGTGAGTGCTATTGTCAAAAACCTCAGGGAAGGTTTCTGCAATTTCCCTGAAAATAAACTTGCCAATTTACTCAAGAAATAAAAAATTGTAGAAAGAATATTTAGATGGCACTTCCATATAATTGTATTTTCTATCTAGAAAATTAAAATATGAATGGTTCTTTCCTTATGAACTTGACTTAAGAATTTAACAATGCCAATTTCATCAACTTGTAGATTAGTTAATAAAAACTTGCTGTTTTGACATGTAATACAGAAGTGAAATCAAAAAATTTTTTGAATGTCTTTTGTTCTTTATCCCTCCTTATAATTTCATGAGCATACATTTCAAATTAGCTGTTGCTTTTCAACTAATTTTGTGGAAGTTGTCCACCATTTATGCCATTAGCAATGTTGATTTTTGATCTATCAACATTTTATGTGGTGCTCTATCCAATGTCCTTTAAATTTCTGTCTTGTAGTTTTTATTCTTTAGTATTTTTTCTTTGGGTCACTGTATATAAGATTAGTGGTAAGTTTTTAGAATGCACTGACTTGAGGCAAAACAATTGAAACTTATCTATGTATATAAAAAAAGATTTTGGAGTTATCCATAGAATTTCAAAAACTTTCATTTATCTACTCTTGTTTTAGAAGTCAATTTCTCATGTTTAAGGTGTATTATCTGCTCTTGTTTTAGTAGCCTAAATTGTGAACTAATTAAAGTTTTTTGACTTTTTCAAATGTCAAGTATGTAAGGCTAACTATGGATCATTCATTTTCAATAGATCCAAAAAATGCTTCTAGAACCTCTAGAGCTAATACATGTCAAGCATCTCTTCCTCCTACATCTGAGGCAAAAGTGTCAAGCAAAAACATGTCTTAGGTGTTGAAGCATTATGAAGTTGTTAGATGTACTGAAACAAAATATAAGAAAGTTGCTTGCAAATATTGTGAATAGTATTGCTTATGCAAGTAAAAATGGTACTACTTCTTAGAGTAACCACCTTTATAGGTGTAAAAAATATCCCTATAATAACACGGATAAGAGGCAAAAGGCATTGGAGTTTAAACCAAAAGAGCGTGGGGGTAAAAGCCTTAACAACTCATAAATTTGACCAAGAATCATGTAGAAGAATGTTGGCTAGGATGGGGATTAAAAATAAACTACCTTTCGAATTTGTAAAAAAGGAGGGTTTTTCAGGATTTTGGTCAAGCTATGTAGTCACAATTTGAAGTCCCCTCACATAGAACTTTAATTTGAAACTGCCATAAGCTTTTTTTTAGATGAGAAGAAAAGTTTGAAGAAATAAACTATATCCTTGCGTGTTTGTCTCACCACTGATGTTTGAACTCCATTCAAAATCTGAGTGATTTGAGTTTGACAGCACACTTTATTGATGATAAATGAAAATTGCCCAAAAAGATCTTAAGTTTTAATCCTATTACAAGTCCTGCAGGTGAAGTAATTGGTCAGATTGTAGAAAAATACTTACTTGATTGAAAAATTAGTAAAGTTCTTACTGTTACAGTAGATAATACTAGTTTAAATGACAATTGTTCACAATACTTGAGGAGAAGACTTGTTAATTGGAAAGGCACTATCTTAACTGGGGAGTACTTGCATATGAGATGTGCTACTCATATCTTGAATTTGACTGTTAGGAAGGGATTGAAAGACTTGGAGATTTTATTGTTAGAATCCAATCTGCTGTGTGATATGTGAAGTCTTTACCTACTAAAGTTCAAATATTCAAATCTTACAAAGAAAAAGAAAGAATAGAGAGTAAAAGCCTTGTGTGCCTTGATGTTGAAACTAGGTAAAATTCCATTTTTTGTATGTTAGAGGCTGCTATAAAATTTTAGAAAGCATTTGAGTTATTAGAAACTGTGGACAACAAATATACGAATGAATTAGCTCCAAAAAATGAGAATGAGTCTAATACTCATAAGGGTTCTAGGGTGATGGGTGTGCCAACTGAAACGGATTGGGAATAAGCGAAATTTTGTTGCCTTAAAATTTTTTATGATTCTACTGTGAAAATGTCAAGCTCACGTTATGTGACAGAAAATGTATATATGAATGAAATCTATAGCATTGGTGGTCATCTTAATTCATTTCAAGAAAGTGATGGCATAAGTTTGTTAACCATGGTTGGTAATATGAAGAGAAAAAATATGACAAATATTAGGGTAATGTTGAAAGGATTGACATATTGATTTTGATTCTTGTTGTTCTTGATTCTCGACATAAACTAAATTATGTTTAATGGGCAATTGATGAGAGATATGATTTTCAAAATGCAGAAATATTAAAAGTTAAGGTGGAAAAATGTGTCACATTCCCTATTTTATTTTTTATTCTGCTGAAAAATCATCTCAAAGGGATTTTTTTTTGTCAAAATGTAAGTTTTATATTTCATCACAAAAGCTTTACAGTAATTGGACAAAGGTCCAAACAAAAGAGACAACTGTCCTATGATGATCCTTGCTGTGTTAGCATCCAAGATTGGGATTTACCCATTCTTCATCAAACCAGCTATTAAGAGCATGCAAGCTCTGTTTAATACTATCTAATTTCCCTGTATTAGCTAATGAACAGGAGGACAGATGAAATAGGCTACTAATGGACTGAATATCCTCTATTAGTGTTGCCAACCGCCAGCTACTATGTCTTGAGTCCACAATGTATCCCTTCAGTTTGCTGTTGTCCAGCTCCACCTCTATGTTTCTCCAACCTTGATTGGCGACATTTATTAGATCTAGTTTGATAGCTTCCGCTTGATCTTGCAGTGAATCTCCTGACATTCTTTCTCTAAGTGCCCAAGCTGCATGTAGTTGGCCTGGGTATTCTATAGCCGTAATTCCAATTCCCACTGTAGACTGACTTTTGTCTATTTGAGTATGGATCTTTAGCAGCATTCTCATGCACCTAGCTTCATGATTTTGTTCAGCCCGTTGTTGTACTCCTGTTTCCTAATCATCCTTCTCTCATTCCTCCCTCTGTTAGCCTCTTCAAATTCCATCCATTCCATAGAAGTCTTTTCAATTATCTTGTGAGGTTCCTTATCCTTCTGATTGAACTCCCTATTGTTTCTGCCTTTCCATATTTGCTAGAGAATGTTGACTGTGAGATTGATATGCTTATCATTCCCTCTGATCATCTGAGCTTCTATCATAGCAGACCACCACTTTTGGAAGTTATTTGTTAGGTGCACTAAACCATCCCACTGAACTGGAGCCATCTCCCATATTTCCTTAGCTTTCTTACGTTGAAGCAACATATGTTCTAAGGTTTCCACACTTTCTCCACAGCCTCCACGCATGGAATTTCTTTTGTTTATTCTACCGAATATTAGCTCTCTACTGGGAGAGCATCATGGACATATTTCCAGATGAATACCTTCAGTTTTTGCTTCACATTCTGTTTCCACAGTGCTTTCCAGACAGTAGTGCATCTTTTCCTTTCCCTCTGCCTCTCCCCACCAACAATTAGCCATTTTGGAACTAATCTTTCTACATGGCTTGGAGTTTAGTCTAAAGCAAGACATGGTATATATAGGCATAGTCATTGCCTCTGCTTTGAGCATTATTTCCTTTCTTGCCTGACTCAATAATTTGTTCTTCCACCCTTGCAGTTTCTTGTCAATAGAATTCCTGATAAATCCAAACACTTGCTGTTTTGATTTGGTTATGATCATAGGCAGGCCTAGGTATTTACCCTGGCTAACTTGCTGCATTGATCCCATGATCTGACAGATTTCTTCCCTTACTGTTTGGCTCGTGTTCTTGCTAAAGAAGACTGCTGATTTGTCCATGTTAATGAGCTGTCATGTTGCCTCTTCGTACACCTTTAGGATTTTTCTAAGTTTATTAGCTTCCAGAGTACATGCTCTGCAAAACACTAGAGAATCATCTGCAAAGAACAAGTGTGTAATTGCTGCAGCCCCTCTTCTAATTTTACCTCTGTCGGCTTCTTTCCCTGCTTTGCTTTTTGTATGAGATTTGAGAATCCCTTTGAACACAATATGAACAGATAGGGAGAGAGGGGATCATCTTGCCTTATGCCTCTAGTAGGGGTAATGTACTCCTTGTGTTCACCAGTGATGTTGAAACAGTATGTAATAGAACTAATGCAAGATAATATCCAGCCTATCCAAGTGGAGCAAAATCCCATTTTTTCCATTATGGCCTTCAAGAATTTCCATTTCACCCTGTCATACGCTTTAGACATATCCAATTTCACAGACATGAATTCAACTCTACAATGCCTTATATTTTTGAGAAAATGCATTAACTCATGAGACAGGATGACATTATCTAGTATTTGCCTACCTGGAACGAATGCTGATTGATTTTTGCTGATACAGTGACTGACGAAAGGCTTTAACCTGTTGACCAAAATTTTGGCTATACTTTATAGACCACTTGGCATAGGCTAATAGGTCTATATTGCTTAACTTCAGTGGGACAATCAACTTTAGGGATCAAAGAAATGACTGTATGGTTAATGGCTTTGAGCATGACACTGTGATGGAAAAAACCTTGGATTGCATTTACCAGATCCTATTTAATAATGCTCCAGAATTTTTGGAAAAACAAGGGAGACATACCATCACTCCCAGGAGCCTTATTAGGATCCATAGAGAAGAAGGCAACCTTGATTTCATCTTCTTTTACTTTTTTAGTCAATTCCTTGTTCATTTGGTTAGTTATGGTTATAGGAATCCCATCTAATATTTCTTCTAGATCCCCTAATTCTGAGGTCTTAAACAGATGATCATAGTAAGAAGTTACTTCCTTTCCCACCTCGTCTTCATTCACAGTTCATTCTCCATTAGACATTCTCAAATTCTATAGTCTATTCCTCTTTCTCCTACCCTTGACCATAGCATGGAAAAATTGAGTATTCTTATCCCCACTTTCAGCCATCTCAGTCTAGATTTCTGATTCCAGTAAGCTTCTTCTTCATCATAGGCTGCTTTCAATTGTTTCTTAGCCTCCTGCATTTGTTGTTTCTTATTGTCAACATTTGGTGCCTTGATGTCCTCAATCTTTTTTTTTTTTTTTTTTTTTTGCATCCATTGATCCTTTCCAGTGAATTCCCTTTCTTGCTGCTGTTTCATTTTAGTAGCTCGATTCTGTAGTTTTTGATCTTCTGAGTCACTTGATACCATCTTGTTCCTTCACTTGGAATGTTCCATGCATCCCTGACTACATTCTCCACCTCCTTGTACTGAAGCCGCCTTTTATCAAACTGAAATCTTTTTTTCCTTTTCCTTTTTTCTTTCTGAGTTTCCAACATTAACATACTATGATCTGAGGCATTAGATTCAATGTGCTTGTAGCTAGCCTTATTAAAGCACTGGGACCATTCTAGTGTACATAATCCCCTATCAATTCTTTCTTTTACTTCTCCATCCCCGTACCAATTATTACACCATGTCCATGGCTTCCCCTCAAATCCAATGTCCAGAAGTTGATTATCATTTATGAGATTCCTAAAATCCTGGAGACTCCTATCATCTCTAATCCTTCCACCCTATTTCTCATCATTAGATGGTATGTCATTAAAGTCTCCCATAATGATCCATTTTTTCCCCATACAACTTTTCTTCTACCTATGACCTTCCATTGTCTCCTTCTTATCTGATAATCACTGCTGGCATATATACCAATGAACCACCAACTCTTTTTCTTCTCCTTATCTTCAATCTTAGCCTCGATAATGAATGTAGTTCCTATTACTTCTGTTATTCTGGCTTCATTACTCCACAACAGTGCCATGCCCCTTGACCTGTTCATGGCCTCCACCACAAAAATGTTATCCATATTCAATTTTTTTTTTTTACTTTTTCCATGTAATTTTTCCTATTTTTAGTTTCACTAAGAAAAATAATACTTGGGGAGAGGAGTTTGTTTTCCTCCTTCAAGTGGGGAACTGTCAAGGGGCTCCCAGCACCTTGGCAGTTCTACACCAACACTCTCATTTTTAGTTGAGTGGCTAGATTGGGCTGGTCTCTTCCCCCTAATACCACTAGCATTGCCCTCATCAGCACTATTAGTTTTGTTTCTCTTGGTTGGCTGATCAGTAGAGTCCAATTCAGACATGCTTTCATCCAGCATAAGAATCTTCCTCTTGGTATGGATACCAATCCCATTTTCCGAGTTCTGGATCTCTTTCAGTGGCCTCCTACCTCTTGCATACCTGTTGCTTAAGGTCCTTGTTTTCCTCTCCCTTTTTATTTCCACTTCTTTGGATTTGTTAATTCCCTCATCCACCTGCATATCTGTATTGATAGGTGAGACCTCATCCTATTTTTTACTATCCTCCCCATGCTCCTTAGTTCTGAAGAGGTCCCCTCAATTTTTGCTTCCTCTTTCTCTCTCTCTATTGGTCCAGTCATATGATTTAACTCATCCCTCTCCACTTCTACTTCCCTAATCCTTTCAGTCATTTGAACATCCAAAGTGTCCCTATTAACCTGCTGAGCATCTTGGATACTCACACACGGCAGTGATTTCTGGCCTTGCCGCAAGGTTCCCTCACTAATACCCAGAGGTTTACCCCTGCTTGGTTCTCTTATGGGAGAACTTGCCTCTTGTCCTATAGGTTTCCCTAGGCTTTTCTTGATCCACTCACCATTTTGGAACCCCCATACCTGGCTATCTGGGATGTAAGTGCTAGAAGCATTGTATTTTTGAGGTGAGCCTTTCCCAGATTGAGCTCTTAACCATGGCCCGTACTGATTTTCCTTTTGACCTTTGCTGATAATAACATTGTTCTTGCACTTCTTTTCACTGTGGCCAATAATCCCACACTTATAACAAAAGTCAGGGACTCTCTCATAACTGAAGCTTACCTATTTCAGAGCTCCATTCATCTTAACAGTTGTACCTCTTAACAATGGTTGGGTCATATTAGCTTTTACCAGGAGCTTAATGTGTTTCCCTTCCTTCCCTCCAGAATGAGATATCAGCACCTCCTTGACCTACTTGAATACCAGCCCAATTTTCCTTCCTACTTCCTTAGAGATCCAATGAATTGGAAGATTCCACACTTGTACCTATAGTGGGGCAATTTTAAAAGCTTCCGTATTTTCTTCAATTCCTTCCTCCCAACTACTGAGCACAAGTACTTGGCTATCAATCACCCATGGCCCTCCATTGAGGATTCTTAACCTGTCACTTTGTTCAGGGATAAAGAACTGGAATAAATTAGGCCCCAACTCTGTTATTGATAATTCTTTTAGGTACCCCTAAGCTGCTGTGACGAAGTTCTTAACCCCAGTAAAGTTTGCCATTTTTTCTCCTCTTATCTTCCCAATAATACTATTAGAGCACTCAGACGCTCTTGCATCAATGTCATCCAGCTCTATCCATGTCCCATTTTGTTCTAAACTAGACAAGGCAAATTTTTTTAACACTTCCTCTAGTTCCTCCGCCATGAGATCTAAAGAAATCTAGCAGGATTCCTCTAGCTATTACCAACCAATGAAAAGAAGTTGAAAAACTAGTGAAGAAAATGACCCAAACTACTATCTTTTCTACGTAAATACACTACCAGATATGCACAATACAACCCTAGCCATGCAAAAAAATGCAGAATTTAAGGCATAGTAGAGTGATACATAACTGTTATACCTGAATTTCTTGCTTTCTACAAAGGTCCACTAGCATTTAAAACCTTCCTTCCTCTCGTCTTTTTGCCTCTAATAGTAGAGCTGGTCAGCCAATCTGAGATATCATAAATGTGGACCTATTAATTACACCATGGAATTCAATGAGTGTCGGTCCTCTGCTTTCTAAATTCGAGCCTTCCAATGTTCTCTGCCTTTACATTTGTTTGGTTTTTTGCTAAGGATCTGTTGTTGTTTCTGGTTGCACTGTTGTTTGTTTGGAAGAAGTTTGTATTTTGAGTTTTGAAATTGTGAATTTTGAATTTTGCCGGGCTCTTACTCCCATCCAGTGGAAAGGAAGCTCTCACTTAGAGAGAGGAACTATATATATATTTTTTCTCTCAAAGGGACTTGGTAAGTCAAACTCAGCCTAGGGAAAAGAATAAAATGGATATTGATACAATTACAGCTAATGGGGCATCAAATTATATGTATGCAAGGTACTTTCAGAAAGCTGATACATTGGATAGCACTCATAATAAAATAGAATTGGACATCTGCTTGATAGAAATGAAGGAAGGTCCTTCACTATCCAAATTTTCACATATTGGATTGGTGGAGAGATAATACTTGTAGGTTCCTAATTTTTGTTGCAATTGCTAGAGATGTATTAGCTATTTTGGTGCCTACAGTTGCTTTAGAGTCTGTTTTTAGTATTGAAGGGCGTGTGTTGGATTTTTTTCAAATCTCTTTAACTCCAAGAATGGTGGAGGTTATAATTTGTGGACAAGAATGGATTCACAAGGGTAATCAACCCATTGATTTGGAAGAAAGCCTAGTTGAACTTGAAGATATGGAAATAGGTAATACTTTTCATATTCTTGTTTTCTTTGTTTTGAAAATTATCTTATTGATTTGAGTTTCAACTTATGCCAATTTCATTTTTGGATGCTTTTGTTTTGTTAAAATTTCAAGTTTAACAAAGGAGCATTCTATTATTAATATTGAAGATTGAAAATTTGAAGAATTACTTGTTCTTCTTAATGTGTTGTAGTGTGTTGTAGATGCATACACTTTTTTCATTGATGTTTAATGTTTTGATTTATGTTCGTAGTTGAAAATTTTGTTCTGTTTAATGTGATGTAGTGTGTACTAATGTGTTAATCTTAGTCCCTATCTTTTGATGTTTACAAAACAAATGGATGATACTAATATCTCTTCAAGATATACTTTCAGCTATGAAGCAAATCAGATTCAAAGATCAAGTGCCTTTGAAAGGGACAAAATATGCTGAAACTATCGGACGCTCAAGAAGACAGAATCGGACGTCCGTTAGGATCCTTCAAACTCGACGAAACTATCGGACGCTGAATATGTCTCCACCGGACATCCGATAGAAACAAGATAATTTTTCAAACCTCTTTGTTTGCTGTTAGATGCACAAAGAGCTTGTACCGGACGTCCGATACAAATAAGATGATTCCTCAAACTCTCTGTCTGCCGTCGGACGCAAGTATCAGACGCAAGTATCGGACGTCCGATACTCCCAACGGTTAGTTGACTGTTCAGCTACTTTCTATCCGTTGGAAGCATTAATGAAGCACTTTCTTGGTCTCCTATAAAAAGAGCATGGTCAGAATCTTCAAACAACTTTTGCACACTGAAAATACAAAAAGATTTAGAGTAGTTTTAGTGAGAAAACACTCTCCAAGGAAGATTTGTAGTCTTAGTGGTGTGAGGTTCATTGTAAGCTTTTCATTTGTGAGTGAATATTTCATGAGTGTAACTCTGTGAGGGTTGTCTTGAGGGATCATAAAACTTCCTAACTTGACCGAGTGGAGTTCGGGGCAAGGAGGAGGTGAACCTTCCTTTGTACATAAGAGTGATTGTAATTCATCAACTTGAAGAATCTTGTTTGAATTAATCTACAAACTCAAGAAAAGTTAAGTAGTTAATTGGTTTGCAATTCTTTCCTTTTTATTTACTTATTGTTACGTTTGTGATCTTTACATTGCTTATCTCTTCTACTTCTCTCAAGTGATTTTGTTCATTTTATTAATTGATTTATTAATTGATTCATTGTGTGATCACTTAGAAAAGAGGGTAAATTTCATATTGAGCAAAAAGTGCCCATAACTTAATTAGGTTTTTAATCAACCTAATTTACCTCCTCTTAGGTTGTCTTCGATTCTTACAATATAATTAAATTTATCTATTAGATATTGTGATTCTAATTTGTATTGGATATTTGAGAATGACTTGTAATGGATTGTTGGATGAAATGTTTGAGAAAATTAAGATTTGGATTTGGGTTACATTTTTGTATTAATATTGGAATTATGGACTAGCTAATGAAGTTCTTACTTCTTGCATTAGAGTTGGATACCCTATAACCCACCCCTTTTTTATTCTTGGGTATCCGAAGACAGATTAGTGTCGAAAAATTGCTAACTCGATAAATTAGGGTTGAATAAACCAAATCACATTTGATGTAGGTATACAATCGTGCTCGCCCCTAGTGGATGATTGTGGTAGGAAGGATTCAAGAAATTTGAGGAAAAGAAGAAGAGAGAAGAGAGGAGGTGAGTGATGCTACTAATGGAGGGAGGTGGTGGATAGTTGTAGTAGGAAGGATTCAGCAAATCTTTAAAAATATCATAATAAAATTTTAAATTTTAAAAACATCTCAAAATATAACTAGAGTGAAAAGTGAAAAGTTATTGAGATAAAATACTAGAGTATAGTTTTTGATACATATTCCAAAAAATATCTTATCCATATAGGCCAACAAGTTTTTCATAATATTTTTATAATAAATTACAGTAAAAATTTAACAAATATCTTCAAAAATACTTAATCATATAAAAATTCAATACATATCCCAAAAAATATCTAATCTGTAAAGACCCAAATGCTTCTTGTAAAATTTTTACAGTATGTTATAGTAAAATTTTAACAATTATCTCCAAAAATAATTGATCCCGTAAAAATTCAACGGTAAGCTCTGTTGCAAAATTTTAGGCAAATTCTCATAAAACACACCATCCAAAAGATGATAGGAATAAAAGTCTGATTCAGGCTGTTGAAAAAAGACAAATTGCCTCAGGGTTGAAAGGGTATTGGGTGGTAGTATCCCACTTAGCAGCAGGTCCCCCCTATAGGTACATTTGTCCCACATCGGGGTTGGGGTTGGGTTTGGGTTGGGATATAAGTCCCTGGGATTGCCTCAAGAGTTGCCGGCTTTTGAGGTTAATTCTGGGATTAGGTTTATAAAACAACAAAAGTCTGATTCAGGCTGTTGAAAAAAGACAAATTGCCTCAGGGTTGAAAGGGTATTGAGTGGTAGTATCCCACTTAGCAGCAGGTCCCCCCTATAGGTACATTTGTCCCACATCGGGGTTGGGGTTGGGTTTGGGTTGGGATATAAGTCCCTGGGATTGCCTCAAGAGTTGCCGGCTTTTGAGGTTAATTCTGGGATTAGGTTTATAAAACAACAAAAGTCTGATTCAGGCTGTTGAAAAAAGATGATAGGAATAATGCAATTTTTTGGGCGGTCATAAACTGTAGAATGCAGACACATGCCTCAGTTTCGACTTTCGAGCACTGGCTGTAGAACAGGACAAAACGCTCTCCTCTTGAAATGGCGACTGAGGGTTTCGAAGTTGAAGAATGGGACGCCGATTTCCTGGACCAGCTCGTGCAAGCCGAAGAGTTAGCATTATTAACAACCTCCGCCACACAACAACAACAACAATCACCACCACCACAACAGCGGCAGCAGCAACTCCTTTACCACCACCCACAACCTCCTCTTCAGCCTTCACCGCATCCTGTTCCGCCGTACGGAAACATTAGCTACTCTCCTCCTCGGGAGTTGTCTCAGAGAGTCCATGACACTTCAGCGGTAGGTGGCCGTGGACACCGGTCTCTCGCTTCCTCCTCTATTTCTGTTTCCATCCCCGGTGGCCCCGAAAGCGCCACAGAACGAGAAATCTATGGCTTAAAGGTTAGGATTTTACTGATGCTTAGAAATGTTTCCAATCTACTGATTCTTTGTCGTAGACAGTGTCCAAAGTAAAGTTTTTTTTGCTTTGTTAGATGATGTTTGGCAATCATATAGGATGTTCCTTTTGTATGCTCATCACTTTTGGAGGCATTTAGACAGTTTGGGTAAGAGCACTATTATTTGCTTAAGTGGATTACTCTTTTTGTGATTTTCATAGTATTTCTTTTAGTATCTTGCAAGTCATAATGGAGCAAAAGGAACAAATAGGAAAATGTGGGAGGAAATGTGTTTTCTATGTTTCTCCCATGATATTTTAGATTTTGAAAGGTTTTGGAGAAACTGAAAAGGGCTTGTTTTGGATCCCTAATTTATAAAGAGCATAATCTTCGGCTAGCTTTTATCGAGGATATTTGTACAGACTTTTCTAATAGCAAAAAAAAAGTGTATATTTGCAAATGGCCTTTGTAATAGATATCTCAAAAGTATGGCCTCATTACCAATTAGGCATCCAAACAAGGAGAAATCATTACCGGATTCTACTTTTTGTCCTTTATGCTGGTGGTCAAGATTGATGTTTTTCCTAATTTTTCTTGGCAGTTATGATGTTTTCCTAGATTTCATTTTGATCACCGGATTCTACTTTTTGTCCTTTATGCTGGTGGTCAAGATTGATGTTTTTCCTAATTTTTCCTGGCAGTTATGATGTTCCTAGATTTCATTTTGATCAGTTTAAAGTTCAACTCTCAACTTAAACCTGGCTACCATAAAAGTTTTCACAATTGATAGACTTTAATTTAGAGCATATTTGTTACATGCTTCCCTACATACACATACTATTGTAGCGGAATACATGTTTCCATACATGCACACACACTGTTGTAACGAAATAGTGGGACAATATTGGAACATGTACAAGTATTTGTAGATAAGATGTATAGTTTTTTATGTAACATGTTGTGTATGCCTATAGCTAAAAAGTGCATGTGTACTCTGTTCAAGCATTTGGGTGGTTAAAGTTTTCAAAACAATCAATAACATATGCTTCTCATAGTTTATCAAAAATTATGAATGTCGACAAGCTTCATTCTTGCAGCTTTTGTAGCATTTACTAGAAGTAGTTTTATTTACCAAATTAAGAGGTTAAGTCATAGGGAAAAGTTCTGTTTGTTTGTTCTGTTTCTTAAAGCAGTCAAGAATCAGTTTGTTGGAAGAAAACATGGGGTAGACAAAAATCTCCGCAAATTATGTGTAAACATTTTGACTTGTTCAAAGATACACATTCTGGTAATAACCTTGATGAGAGGCAAAACTAAATGAACTTTTTATGCTTTTGTTAACATCGAAAATTTGCCTTTGATGTCTTTGACTCATAAACTTGAATTTTGTCAATTTTCACCTGATATTGTGTGCATTGTGGGAATTGCATTACAGAGAGAGCTTGGTCATGTCTCGGAGCAGCTTAAAGTTCTGGTATGTACTTTCTGTGAATATATCAATTGATGTGGGTAATCATTGAAGTAATTCTTCTTGTATACTGTATTCAGAAGGAACTTCAAATTCAACTCTCTTTTGATGTAGTGCAAAGAAAGAAAAGAAGAATTGGCATAAGTTGGAAGGATCTTATTTAGTGCAGGAAGTATTTCGGAATGCTTAAAAATTTATAAGATTTTTTATGTTTTGAATTAATCTTTCCTACATTGAAGTGTATACACTGTCAATGCTGGATGAATGACAACTATGCAAAATTTGAATTTGAAATCCAACTTTTGCACATGTCATGGATCCAATGGTGATAAGTGTTATATAGTGTCAACGTATATAAGATATACTCTCTTGTTTTTGGTTCAATAAAAGGACTTACTTGATTAAAAGGTAATTTCCAATGGACAGATGCACCTATACTCACATAGCTTGTTCCAGACTGAAATTTAGATTTGAAAACTATGCAAGAATTGGAGCCAAAAAGTCTAAATTACTAGATTTTCATTTTCTTTGGCTTGATATTTAGTTTCTGTTTTAATTGGTGACTATTCTGTCTGCTGTTAGTTGTCTACTTTAGTTTTTCTTAATATCCATCAACTCATAGTCAGCCAGTGAATATGAAATTGTGCTATCTTGGAGGCTGACTTCATTCTAAGCTCTCCCTCTCTCTCTCTCTCTCTCTCTCTCTCTCTCTCTCTCTCTCTCTCTCAGAGTTACGACCTAGCCGTTGGATAAGTCCATTGACGTTTATGTCTCTTCCTAATTCAAGATTAGAATATTTTTGGTATTTGGTTATGGTAGTGATGGTCCATATGTTGTTCATGCTAATTTGTATTGCAGGTATTCCAAAAGCTGAAAACCATCATATTATGTTATTTTTTATTTAAACACTAATCTAGCAAAGGCTGAAGTATGATCCATTACTGTGTTTGATATTGTTGAAAATCATGGCTGGTGAGTGCTTTCATAGGTAATGAATCATTGTGCCACTCTAGGAGGAGGAGTGCATAGACCTAAAAAAACAAAGAGACAAGAAAGAAGAGCAACTGAAATTCATATCTGCAAGGATTGAAGCCAGAGAAGCGGAGGACTGCCCTGCAAATAGTATTTCCTTGTGAGTGCCTCTGTCCTTTGATGCTTGTTCTGTCCTTTGTCTGTAGAATTGCAGGTCACTTTTCCCATTGCACTGAGGGTCCATTTCTTTCGGTGTAAGATATTTTGTATGGAAAAATTTTTCCAAAGAAAATAACCTCATGGAAAAATATTGCTTTTGTCTTCATGTTCCTGTGTTTGTTGACTTAGTGAATTTGATCTCCTAGAAATCAAAGACCTGTCATTGCTGTTGGATGCCCAATTCCCCAACCCATCACTCCTTCCAACCCATGGTACCATATGCTGACCACCAAAGCTACCATCCAATTGATGTGCTTTCCCATCTTGTCACTTTCAGAGTCAAAAACCTCCTCCCAATAGCACCACCAACACCACCTCCCTGCCCATCCCATCCCCATCCTCACCCCATGGCAAGAAAAAGTAATCATTAATCAGTAGAAAAATCTCATGAAATTGTTTTCAGATTAATCAAATTATTTTCTAAAGAAAGAGAGAGTATCTTCTTTCAAGGAATCCATACCCGAGTATTAAAGGTACAATTAGATCAAATAAGCTCCTCATCCAATCCAGAGTCTGTTTATGATCTATAGAAGTGAACCCTCAAAGAAGGAACCAAGAACTTTGAGTCTTTTAGTTTTCATGAGGTTTTTGGAAGTTGCATTGGAAAATTGCAGGCAAGATCCACCAAGTGAGATGGGTGAAGATTATTTGAGAGCCTAGTACTGTTGCTAGTGCAGTTGTATTATATGAAAGAGCAAGTGAAAGCATAAAAAGAAATGGCGAACATGTGGGAGGAAAATAACTTCAGTTAATAAGTTGTTTTGTGCCCAATGATGTAACATATTTTTCATCTGAAAAAATTTTTCTCCGCACTTATGCAACCGAACACCAGAAGTTGGTAAAAATAATTCAGTCCCATCAAACATAACCTGAAATTGGTAACTTTTTCTATTCTTGTCAACTGTTCAGTATTTGGACCTTTTGTTTTACATTTTTTATAACTTTTTTGAAAGTCTCATATTGTCATTAGAACTTGCAGTAGTTAATTGTTATTCACATTGAGTATTGAGTTAATCAAAATTTTTGATAAAATAAGGTATAGGTACTTCTGGAAGAAAACCCATAAAAGCTGACACTTTTAGTGTGGTGGACAGAATAGCATTTTTGGTAAAGTAGCTGGAACTATCTATTTTTCAAGATTTTGCTTTTGTTGAACCATCAATGTCTCATTTAATGAGTGTAAAGCTATAAAACTGTTTTTTCATAGGAATATGTCATAGAGAGGAAACCAAGGAACAATACAAGGGTTTTTCACAATAACAATGGTTTTGAGGCTTGAAATTACTATTTCCTCACTGTGATACTGTCTCCAGTATATAGTATAGTCAGACTTGAGCTTCAATCATTTTAAATACATCAAAATTGTGGAACCCCATAAAGCATTACTATGGGTATTATTTAGACTTTTTCTTTGTCCTCTAACAGTATGTGTGACCAACTCTGTTTTTTATAGATTCTTGGGATCTGTTCATGTAAAGGCATCCTCTTTCTCCTAATACTTGGATTGTTGTCTCTTAGTTTTAACTCATATGTCCTTTAATTAATACCAAATCTCTTATATTTGACACCTTTTTCTGAACTTTGCTTTTTTTTTTTTTTTTTATTGACTAAAAGATGACTTTTGTAACTGTCACTATGTGAGACAGCAGAAACCACTCCAAAAAAAAAAAAAAAAAAAACCATTTGTTTACTTTAAAATTAAACATTCCAGACTACACTAACAGGTAATCCCAGATAATAGTGGTGGAGCAAGCATCTTTGAGTTGTCCATTACAAAATCCAGATTTTTATGGGGGGCAGTGAGGAGCAGCCAGCAGGTGACTATCAGTGTATAGTTGTGTTACTCATAGGTGCTACCAGTCTGTTAAATTATTACTTAAAATAATGAGTAAAATTTTCAGCATCTTTGTGAAGGTGGTACTATGAGTTGGAAGACTATGATAGACCCAGAAAAAGGATGTTCAGTTTCTTAATTCAAAAGTTAGGTCATCTCTTTCTCTCCACAACATCAAAAACCAAATGGTGCAGCAGCAGCATCCACTATATTACGTTTCATGTTATGTCCAATTCTTGGGAACTTATCCTTAAAGATCTAAGCTCCTTAAAGTGCATAAAAATTGCATGGGTCATGTTATCCAAACTTTTTAGGGTGCAAAGCTTACTAAAAGTTTTTCAAATTTGTGAACAAATAGAATCCAAAGGTAGGCAACTGTCCTCTAAATCTTTAGAATCTGAAAGAAATAAAAATTTAATTACTAACCTTCCATTCTGGACACGTTTTCCAACTTGTTTTCCATTGGCATTCTAGGATTACCTTTCAGTGAGGAGTGTTGGGTCTGTCAAGGTGAAATAGGCATGCACTAGTGATACATCATTGCTTGGACTTGAAGGGATGTTTGATGTTTCCCTTTAGTCAAATACTGCTTAATACTCAAATTAGTGGAACATTATTTCTTTCTATTTACGCTCTACTTTGTTGTAGTCATTTCTAAATGACATTATTCCCATTGGCAGGTGTCATTCTGTTGGAAAGGATCATGACGATGATGGAGTCCTGCCAGAATGTCAAAAGAATAATTCGTCAAATGAATTGTTTGGCATCAGTGTTCATCCACGTGAGTATATATCTAGAGATGGGACAAGTTAGGTCTTATGCAGCTTTATTATTTCTTATGCATGTTTCATCTCTGCATTGTTGTTTGGTATATTAGGTACATCACCTAGTAAAGCGGTTGGAGTTCAGACAGAGGATGCTGGTGACTGTGATAATTCGTGCTGTAGAAATGATGTAGTTGTTGGTTGTCATCATCACAAGAAGTTGCTGGGTGTATGGAATTTATCAGATGACAGATTAGGAAAAAATTTAGCTTTAAATTTATTTGGGAGTTGTGAAGCAGATTTAAAAGTCCTTTTTGGGTACTTGTACTTGAGTTTACATTCCAATACAATGACGGAACACCCTATGCATAAATCCAATGTCCCTTTGAAGGATCACCACCATTTGTCTCATTCCACTGATGCTGCAATAATCTTACATCTTTACCTCATGTTGACCAAGGTAAAATGACTAGTTTTTTTAATATTTATTTCTGATATTTGATTTGAAAAAGATCTTGTGACCAACTCAGAGAACCTATTACAAAAGGTTTGAGATGGCTAAGATTTTTGTGGATTATGTAGAACTATGTTAGTAAATAGTGTTCCCTCCTTGAAAATTAAATATTCAGTTGATATCTATTTATGACTCATATTTTTATTTTTTAAGTTGAAAGGTGAATCATAGATGTTGCTAAATACTGATAATAGCATAACAAGAGTTATAACTATTTTCAAATCGCAATGACGAAATTGGAGGGGATCATGCTAACAGGGCTAACATGTTTAATTGGTTAGGTATTGAAAAATTTCTCAAAGTTTATCTGCTTAAAGATAATACCAAACTCTTTCTGGAGCATGTACCATCTGTGTTCTCGGCTCCTCTTTTTTTTTTTTTTTTTAATATCCTGGTCTTCTGTACCATTTTATAGTTAAAATCTTGGATAAAGTATTAATCTTTTTGTTTAACACACGAATGGAGGAGTAAATCTATGCTACTTCTGATGTGGGACCATGGCAGGAAAGTCAGATAATTCAGTAACAGTTAACGGCTTCTTGTAATTGAGCTGTAATTGGGACCATGTGAGAAAGTCAGGTTTATTATATAAAGAAAGATAATTTTCTCACTTTAGGATGACTTTTTTCTCCTTTTACACACCCATGAAGGAGAACTGTATGCTGCTTTTGATGTGGGATCATATTCAGAAAGTTTATATAAATCCCTTAACAGTTTAAGGCTCTTCTAATTGAGGTTTAGTCTGGTTTGTTTTATATAAATTAAATGCTCACTTTAATAAACTTCATGGCTGTTATTTTCAGAGTTACTTTCAAATAAATACTCAGTTTTGAACATTTCTATGCCATTGCAGATTGGTAATCAAATGGTAAGATTGGAAGATTTGCTGGAAGCTTTGGTTGATTGTTGCAGGCTGAAAAATGTAAGCTTTGGTAGTTTGAATTTCTTGAGTGATTTATTTATTTTTTAATCCCTCAAGCTCCCTGTTTACGAAAAGTTTATGATACACTTTTAACCGCCCAATTCTGAGGAACATCCTTTATATGTATTGTCTAGTCTTATGGCAGAGTGAAAAAGCAAAGCTGGTTACTAGTTTTGTCAGAAGATAGGCAGAGCTGTAGGAGCTTTTGTATATGCTTGGTCATGGATGATAATGTGGATGGCAAGATTGTGATTTTTTTTTAGTTCTTCTCTAAAGGGTTGAAGTATAGTATAGGCTAAGACTGCATGAATGAATGTCTTCCACTTTTCAGGCATTGACTGATCCCAAGTATGTCATTTAGTTCATACAGCTGCGTGTTCTATTATTTTGTGCAGATTGTATTGGCTCTCATTCTAGATCTATTGATGCATAATTTGTGGATGACATTTTGTGGGATTTGGGACGCCCGAAATGGTGGATTTTTATGCTTCGGTTATCTATGTTTAACTTCCAAAAATTCTGTGCTAGTATTACTATTTTCGTTGTATTAAAGTATCAGTGCCACATTGGAGGGTCCTCTGGACTGTAGAGACTGCATTGACTATGTAAGATTAGGAATATCAAATTCATTTTTTTATATTTATAAGTTCGTTGATAACAAACTTGCTTCCTTTTCTTGTTTGTGGTCAGATTTAGTGCAGGTGGCCTTCGAGCAGTACTAATTGCTAATTTCTTGGCCCACAATCGGGCAGTGTGCTGGGGAAATAAATAAATTCTATTACAAACTACTGAACTCTACTCAAATCAAAATGTGTTCTTTAACAAAAAGAATAATGGATTTTTAATGGAGTGAGCAGAAGCACATTCTAAGGGATAAGAAAAATTATTAAGTTGTGAATTGAACATCTACAAGGGCAATACTCACCTTGTTGCTTCGGGTCTTGTCATTGAAATTCTTTTGTTGGTGTCTCTTTGAATTTGGACTTCTTTAAGCTTAAATAAAACATAAAGTGGATTACTAGAAACTTCAATTTGCTTCTTCAATCTTCATTTGATTGCTTGTCTTATTATGATTCAAGCATTTTTTTGTAGTACTATTTACTCTACTATCCTATTTCTGTTATAGTTTTAGAAAAGAAGCAACATTTAAAGGGGGTGAGCTTTGTCTTGTGAACTTGGATTATACAAGTGAACTAAGCATTTCTGGTATAAACTCTGGGTATATTTGTCTTGCTTCAACCTGGTAGTCACGAATATAACTTTTTGTGCTTGGACATGCATCCTTGTTCTAACTAGGAAGTCATTTGTAGATTTTAGATACCAATTTTAAGCATCAAATAATTTATGCTTACTGCTAATGTTTGCTTTTGAAATGATCTGGTTGCAGGGTGTCATTGTTTATAGATCTTTGCGTGTCTTACATGTGGTTATAAAGCATGCTTCCCATATGCAAAAGAAAATTGGTAGGAGGTATATTTCCCTTTGCCTCTCTCCCCCCTTCTGCCCTCCTCTCTGTCATGCCTGTCTCTCTGCATTGATCTGATTTTGTACATTATAACATTCTTGCAATGCCATTTGATGGAACACCTTTGTTTTCTTTGCTTGATAACTCTCCTAATGTGGATATCTTTGGAGAAAAGCCATCCGGTGGCTGGTGAAAGTTTTTAGTTTGTCAAATTGGTCTTGCCTTTTCTGTGGATGTTCACTTCTCCATGTTGAGTTTAATTAGCATAACAGAAGGTAAACATGTGGAAAACGTGTACTTGGAATGTTGGAGATCAATAGTGTTTCACTCCCAATACTTGACCACTAAATAGATCCCAAAAAAGTAAGACATGAAAGAGGAAAAATTACTAACATATTCTTAATTTTTGCCAAATGTGGTTTTGCTGACAAGTGCGATGGGGTGCCTAATAATTAGGAATTAAATTGATCCATAAGATACTAATCAGTAACTTGATGTAGCCTACTTTGCTACATTTCATTTAAGAATTTTTGGAAGGACTTATGGAACTCACCTCTAGCATAATTGATTAGGCAACGCTTGTGTAGAAAATTTTGGTGTAGAGATCACAATAGATAAATTGCTGATATCTCGCTGTCTCTCTCTCTCTCTCTCTCTCTCTCTCTCTCAATTTCTTAAATCCAACTAGTTGTTTATGACCTTACCTGCATTTCTGAAGAGGATTCCTGAAGAGATCTCCTAAGTAGTTGTATATAACAAGCGATAATACTCTTATTTACTTTTTAACGGTAATAGTATTGTTTACTAATTCTCTTTTTGAGGTTTTTTATTCTTGAGATTTTAGCTGTAGGGTACTCCTAGTACATCTTCTGAGCATTTATGATGCCATATAACACTCAAATTTTTTTGTGTAGTAGGGGGTATCAATTATACCCAAACTTTGGTACAGCAGAACTATTGAGTTTTCCCTATTGAGTATCAAATCTTTTGAAATTGTTTTCAATAGGTTCAATGGAACTATTCCAGTGGAAATTGGTACTCGCTGCTTGTCGTGTGAAAAAATGGTTAGCACTTAACTTTTAAAAATTAATAATAATAATAATGGCAAATGAAAAAAAAAGAATATCAAAATTTTTAAGGGATCTGCTCAAATTCAGCCTCAACATCATCATTATCTGGTACATCATTGACTCCAATCATCAACATGATAACAATAGTCATCATTTCATCATTGTCAATCATCTGACCCACGTCATTGACATTGATAGAAAACTTCATCCATCCACACCAACCTTTTCTAAATTCCATTCTTCTTCTTTATTTAACTCCCAGTTGAGATGAATTCTTTTGGGGTAAATTTCTTTTCTACAACCCATTGGAATATTTGCAATGTTGTAATGAGTTCAATCTAGAATTTAAAAACATAAAATAAAAGGGATGGTTAAGATGATTAATGTCCCTTGTAAATCAATGTATTGATATCTTGAGTGCTCATATTGCCCTTATTTTTTGGGTTTGGTTTATTTAGTTTAACTGATGATTTTTTTTTTATTAAAACCTGCTTCGAATTTGATTTGTTGGTATCTTAACTGCTAATATGAGTTTAAGGGTTTGACTTTTGGGATTTTGGAAGAAATCCACTGAGAATTGTTTGAGAATAGAAGAAACTACGGAAATTTTTTGGAGTGGGATCATGGGAGAGGACGAGAAGGATAAGCTGCTGACTTTCTTTCATCCCTTCGTTTTATTTTTGTATTTTTCGTTTGGCTTAATTATTGACTGCTAAACTTTTTATTCTGAAGTTGACCCTACTTTGGGCACATGTGGCTGGGACTTGATCAAGTTCGGCTACCGATTTCTACATAAATTTATGTGCTGAACCTATCAGTGACAATGGTTAAAGATTAGTTACTCAAATAAACACTTGAAAGATGGAGTACCAAAGTGCCACTCACTAAAAAGTTAGGTACTATTGGTGCCATGTACTCTTCATTTCTCAATTGAAATAGCTCTTTCCTTTTGTATTTTTGGATCATTTTTCTGTAAGTGTGAATATACATTACCTGGGTTTTTCCACATCACCTACTCTTTTATGTCTCTTGGAAATTAAAAGAAATAAAGACAGGAAAAAAATGCATTGACATTCTGAGATTGCGGCATTCATCTCCTTCTGTTATATGTTTGATTTTTCCAGTGTACTGTACCAGGGAGAACATAATCGTTACTGGCCCTTCTGCTGAGCACATTCTGGCAGGCATTGGCAAAGAGCAATCACTCAAGCGAGGAAGTTCTCTCTATCATAATGCCAAGAATGTATTGAACCAATGGGATTCTCACCCGGGGGTAAAATGGTTAAATTCCAAAAGAAATTTTTCCATTCCTAGCCTAACAAATTTTGAATGGGTCTCATTGTTTGAGCTTATGAGCCAAATTGCCATGACAAATAGTGAAGAACATGTGAAACTCGAAGCGGTTTCTATTATGAATATGATTCTTATAAGCTCTACTGTGTACTCAGAGAGGGAGAAGTAAGTTTTGAATGGTTTTTCTTATCTGTCTCTTGCACATCTTCTGATTTCTATAAGGTTCATATAGCTTGCCCTGCTGTAGATTTGCAGCAGATCCAGTATTTCATTGCATATCACAGCTATTGAGGAAGGAAACTGGTCTTTGTTTGCGAAAGGAAGCTGTAAATCTTCTTTACCAGCTACTTAACTGTGAGCACCGACACCATATCTAGACTTAAATTTTGAGTTTTTTGTGAATTTGTGTATGCCATCTACTTTTAGTTCAAAGTTTGGTAATGTTTATTGCTTTCATCTCTAGATGTGCTGATTAATCTGGATGCAGCTATGCTTGTATTTCTGGAGAAGCAAGTATTGTACTTTTCTATTTTTCTACAAAAGGACACTGAAAAAGAATATTGATTCTTAAGGTTTTGGTCAAAAACAGATTGCTTCATCATTACTTGTCAAATGAAAAGAGCTTCTTCACCTCTGACTCACTGGAAAATTTTCCTTTCATATTGTTTTTTAGCAGCAACCTTGATTTGCTCGATGGCTATATAAACTGATGTGTGTTTCTTGTTTTACTTTCGATGTCTCGATAAGCCTGACCGAAATTTTATATCCCTTTCTTTTATTATAAAATGTCTTTAGAGTTTATTATTGATGAAATACCAAGGCATCCACATATTATGCTAGATAATGAGTTTGTTTTCTGGATTTATTTATATACTTGATTACACAACTTGGGCAATAGTTATGTATTTTCTGGGACGTTACACAACTTGGGCAATATGCTATTGAGGTTTGCCATTTTCTTTTTCACATTATCCAATTTAATTTTTTCACATGATACCTCATGCATCTGGCCATATCCTTTTTTTGGGTCTCTTCCCGTCGTAAGTGGTGTGTTGTGGCTAATACTTTATCTGGCTGTCTTGAACAAAGGTCCCAAAGTAACAGCTGCATTTTGTATGGAGAATGGTGAGGCTGCAGTAAGTGCTGAGCTTGATGCTAAAACTTATCCATCTTTTCGAGAGTTCAATGCAATAATGGATGGTTTGGTAGAATGCGTCACTTGCACTGGAAATAGCACGAAGGTAATTATGCTAGGCAAGGCTTATTCGCATATTTCTACGAGTGATTTATTGTCTTCTCAACATCTCTGTTTATTCTTGAACAACATCAAAATTTGCCTGCTCTTATAGGTGCCTTTCCTTTTCATATGAGACTTCCAACAAGTTATATCTTGAAATTCATAGGCCACTTGAGTAGTCTAGGTGCTCCTAAGAAACTAATAAGTTCATCAAAATTCATTTTGCTTGAAATTTTTAGAAACCTTTAATAATTTTCCGGAAATAAATCTATTGCCAGAAGATTATATGGATATGTGGATTTAGAGCTATCCAAATATTGGTTGAGTTACACCAATGTTAAATGAGATTTCTTTGATTTAGCATTGAGAAATTAATGCTGGAAAGATTGTACAAGGGGTAAAAAGTTTCATTTGATCTGGCTTTTATTTGAGAACCGTAGGAAATACTTGAGGGGCTGTTTTTCTACCGCAAATCTTTGTGCTCTTAATATGCTGTACACAAATTTGCTGCTCTCTTTTAAGATTAGTCCAAAACCTGATCATGTACCCTAAACTTGACTCCCTGAAACAAGTAAGTATTCAGCTTTCCTGGGGAATGCTTTCACTAATGAAATGCTATTACACCCGAGTGCTTAAGTTGCTGCCTGCCTATTTGGAGTTTTGGGAAAGAAATCATGGTACTGGACAGAGAATTTGTTGATGTCTTCACATTGAATTTGCTCATCTTTCAGGAATTGAAGCTTCGAAGATGTGCTGTAACTGTGCTAGCTTTCATAGCATCACTTGGAAAAGCTGGCCTTGGGATTATTTTGAATCATAGGCTTCCAGAAAGGACTAATATCCTTGCAAGTATTTTGGAAAGCTTGGCGTCCGATGTGAACCTTGGACCTCTGGATTCTGCTCAGTCTGTTGAAGTCTTCAGAGAAAGGTTTGTTAATCTGTGATTTTATAGGTGCTTTTGTGTACTACAGAAATATCAACTGCATTCATAATTGTACTTGTACCTGCATAAAAATGTAGCAACGTATTTGTGATTAAAAGCATAAACATGTACTAGACAAAGACCATATATTTGTATATATGTTATGTTTCTGGACGAATAGATAATCTAAGAGAGGAAGATGGATGTATTTTTACATCTGGGACCAAGTTAACACTTATTTCCATATCTGCATATGTATTACTATAATGCGTTTCGATGAATAGATAAATAAGAGAGAAAAATTAATCTATTTCTAAATTTGGAGCCAATAACTCTTATCTTCACTGCTCTTGTTCTTTTGGTTCTGTAATTTCCTAGGTGATATGTGACCTCCATTGTTTTAGCTCATACATGTTTTTTACTTTTTTTTTTTTTAATGATATGTAATCTATCCCTAAACAAAGCTTACTGTTAAAAAGAGAAAAAATTCTCGGAGTTGGTTGTCATAAACTTCTTGTTACCAGGTGTCCTGTGTCTTAGAGCTGCTTTTAGACTGAACTGTAGGTTTTGCATAATATAGGCTCTGGAGAAACTCTCTGATCTTTTACTTTCTATATTTCTTTTTGCAGAACCTTGGTAATACGTGAGGCTCTTATACTTTTAAATAGACTTGTTTCGCATCCTCAATTCTCCACTGCTGTTTTGCAAGCATTAACCAGCGGTAGAGAGGTAACCAGCTTGACAATTGATGTTGCAAAAAGATTATCCCACAAGGGCAAGTTCTTGTGGCAGGATGACAGCATAACAAAGCAGATCAGGGAATCTGAAATTGTGGAACTAGCTCGGGTGTTCAAGAGAAGAGTTTTTACATTCTTGGGAGATGGTGTATCATGATATGCTTCAACAGTTGAACAAAGAGTTCGGACTTTATGAAAGCAACTTCATTTTGTTAGGACTTGTTTGTTGCAACGCTCAAAACGTTTACGAGTTCTTTAGTTCCCATTTGTTGTGTTGTTTGTTATATGATAAAGGCTTATATACGCCTTTTTGTTCAGTCTCGTATTGGATCTGTAATAAAGCATCGCATATTGGTTTTATAATTCATTATTATACAGGACTAATTGTTGAAGGAAAATTCTACAGTTCCTTTAGTGATTTTGAATGGCATCATTCCCTCGAAACAAATCTAACGCATGGATGTCATGTCGTTTAGTTATGCTAGAGTCTGCTGCATTACTATATTTCCTTTCAAGTACTTAGCAACCTATTATAGGTTACGGTTATCATTTTGTATGAGAGATTTATATCTTATTCTCTAAAATATCAAATTAATAAAATAACTATTAATTTATTTGTTTAAAAAATAATTATTTTTTTTAGTGTCATAATATCCTTGACTACAAAGAAAATCCTACAAATTGAAATTCGTTTGATATTATCCCAGATATACAAGGTACTAGCAATTCTATTTTGAATTAATGAAAATAAAAACTAAAAGCATACAATATTATTAAACATTTATATTACAAGTTATTGATTATGTTAGTACAAACCAAATCGTAATAGACAATTGAAGACTTATACGTAAGATGGGATATACTTCTGTGTTAAAAGATTTGATAATTATATGGCCGGAAGCGCCTCATTTCGTTTTAGGAAAATTTGTCAAATTGCTCCCCAACATTTCAAAAAAAAAATTTTAGTCCTTAACATTTAAAATCAGTCAGAATAGCTCCTAACATATAAATTATGAGCCAGTTTGGTCCTAATGCTTGTATTTGCTTATTTCTTTGGCTAAAAATAGCACGCCTCTCTTACGTGGCATAGTTTCAAGGGTGAAATCGGAAAACACACTTCGCTCCCTTGGATGAACACGAGAATGTTTAGAAAGCTTATTCCATAATTTGGGCAGTCATCGAATTTTCTCCTTGGATTTACAGGTTTCTAAGAAGTCATAATGATGGGTTCCTTTTCACAAAGACATTGCTCGTTGTTTTGATCCATTGTACTTTTCAATAGGTTAGTTTCTTCTTTGCATTTTCTTGCTATTCTTCCTCAATTGCATAGCCATCCAATTGCAACTGCATTTTTCCTCTTCAATTTTGGTTTTGATGTGAGGCAATTAGGGTTTAATTGGGGAAATATGAAGGAAAGATAGAAAAACTCAACTGAAAATGAAGTGTGTTTTTCGATTTTGCCCTTAAAATTATGCCCACGTAAGAGATGCGTACTATTTTTAGCCGCAAAAATGATTAAATACAAGCATTAGGACTAAACTGACTCAAAATTTATATGCTACAGATTAAAAAAGTTTGAATAAGAAAAGTAATAGATAAAATTAAAAATATTAGGGACTAAAAAAGTTTGAATAAGGAAATGTTAGGGACTAAAAAAGATTAATACACTTTTGTATAGAAATAACTACGCATCTATACTTCATTATTTTCATAGGTCAAAATAAAAAAAATTTAAAATGAAATTGTTAATATGTTGGGTCTTCATTCATCATGATTAAAACTCTCCTTTTCTACTTCCTTCTAGGAGGAGTATTAAAACTCTTTTCTTATGCTCACAAGGAAAAATTTGAATACAAAAGGTAATAGATGAAATTGTACATTCACATATATCACAAATACTAGATGAATGGAAATTGATAATAAGGGAGATCTAATTTTGAAATGATGAGGGGAGGTATCTAACTTTTACTATGAACTAGAGGCAAGGTTAGTGTATTTTACCCCTTTTTATGTTTTTTTTATTCATGGAAACAGAGCATTGCTTTGTAATTTTATGAAGGTTTTGTTTTTGTATAAAGGAGTACCCATATGAATTGAGTAATAAGATATGTCTAATTGAGTTGTCCTGCTAGCATTTGTGGAAATAAAGATTGGGAATCAGAGCAAGACTATGTACGTGTTTGTGTAGTATATAAATGGAAAATGATATGAAAAAATATGTAAGTATGATTTAGGTAATTTGTACAACTAGATCATTAGTGTGTCATCAATGCTCTTCAAGTTTTCCACGAGTACCACATCCTCTGCGTTTATGTATTCTTTGTGTTCGACATGGCTGGTTCGGCACTACTTGATGCGAATGAGCAAGAGGCCCATGGTGTTCAACTAGACCCCGTGAAGGTTCCTCAAGATCCAGTGACACAAGCACGAACTAAGAGATTCAAGGAGTCGCTTCAAGCCTTAGTTCATGCCGTTCAAGCCCAATAGAAACCGCCAATTGAAGGAATCAACATGGAAGATCCTTGCAAGACTACCAAGATATTGCTTACAATTGAAGGTGCAAGTGATTAAGCCTCAAAGGGAGAATTGGGCCTCGATTAAATAGCTCTTGTTGAGTTTGACTTCGGCCATGTGGGCCTTAGGTCCAATAGGACTTTAGTTAGTCATTAAGTTAATTAATTAGTAGGTTAGCTTTCGACCGAGAGAGACCCAATGGGCTGGCTGAATTTCCTTAATATTTTCCAAGTTCTATTAGGGTTAGACAAGGCTATAAATAGCCCCAACTCATTGTTTACATTCAGTTTTACGATATTATTAATAAAAATTCCAGAATTTCGTCCAATTCTTTGTGGCGAATTCCTTAGCTTGTGAAAGCGAGTTTGAACATTCTAGAATTGATCCTAGAATTGTTCGTTGACTTATCAATCAAGCAAACACACTTGATTGTGGCGTCCTCTACCGTTGAATTCACTCTTGAGTGGTCCAAGTTTGGGTTCAACTCCGTCAATTCGCAACGTGTTCCTCTAGGATCCAATCCTTGCTTCCGCATCTCACATCATTTGGTAATCAAAGGTAGGTTGAGGTATCACGTATATCCCTTTTTCTTATTTTTGAGTCTTGAAATCGTTGAGAGTCACCAAAAAAAAAACGTACTGTAGCATCATACTGTTCATTGTTACTGTAGTGGCACTATTCACTGCGGGTACTGTTCATCCGAAGTACTGTAGCGACACTGTTCATCCAAAAAATTTTTTTCTTTGTATAGCTTGTGTTTCTTTCTTATTTTGGTGTCTTGTTATATTGTTCTTGAAGTCTTGTGTTGGTTTAGAGTAAAAAAAAAAAATTTGCGACGGCTAGGGTTTTTGCTCTTATTGCCGCATATCAAGTAGGTTTGTTCCTTGTGTTGTAATCTGCCTAGATTGTTTTCATCCAATATTTGTTGTTAGTTTGTCTAGATTGTGGTCTAATTCTGGTTGGTTATTGTGTTGCTTGGGGTGTGAAAACAACTCAGAAAAAAGTAAAAAAAAAAAAAAAGTTTCACATACCTCATTGTTCTTGAGTTGTTGCTGGAAATTTTTCTTGGGAGGATGCCGAACCTGTTTTGCCCTTATTTCTTGAACTTTTGTGTTGTTTCTTGCAAAACTTGAATACCAAAACATATTTGGGGAAGTTCTTGAGCTTCTTGAACAAATTTCTTGAAGTTCTTGAACCACCAAAGGCTGATTTGGGGAGATTCTTGAAACCAAATTGTGGGGTTCTTGATACTTGAAACAATCTTCAATCTTGTCTTGGCGAATTTTGAAGCTAGAACCGAATTCAAGGAAATTTTTGGGACTGGAATTACGTGCTTAAAATAATCTGTTGGCCACAAAAGAAATAAGAGAAAGAAAAAAAAGAAACGAAAAAAGGAAAGAAAACAAAGGGAAGAAAGATATTGGCTCTAGTTTCCTAATTGTGCACCAAGTCTCACATTGACTCCAACTAATCCTAATTTTGTTGGGATTAATAGCAGCCAAGAACCCATTGGCCAAAGGCCCAAGTTCCCCTCCAACCGACCTAAAACAGCCCACCTTACACCCAATTCCATTTCCAAAATCCAAAAGCCAACCGTTACTGTGAGAACCCGTAAAACCCTAATTATTTTCCTAGGGTTTAACCGCTTGAATAGCATGTTTTCTGCGTTTTCTGGCTTAGAAATATTTTTCTGGTAGATTTTATGAGCAGTTCTAGTTTCTAGATGATTTTTCTAGCATTGGTGAATTTTTAGAAAATTAAGGATATATAATGGACGTGGGACCCACTAGTGCGAGAAGATCGAAAAAATTCGGTCCGTAAGGTTAAGTTTTGGATACTGTGTAAAATTTATCGGGTGTTAAGAGATAAGTAGGGTGTGTGAAATGATTGATGTGAGAGAGAAAAGAAAGGATAGGAATGCATTTATGAGAGTGACAAGTGTCACTCTACCATTGGGTTTGACTTAAGAAACACTATTCATACTTTTGACTATTTTTGACTAAGTGTTAAATACTTCAAAAAATCATAAAAATTCACCATCTCTTACCTCTTGTTGGCCGGCCATCCCAAGCTCAAGAAGGAAGAAACTCCATCAACTTTCAAGCTTCCACTTGGTTCAATCTTCCACAAACAAGAGCCTAAACTAGATTCCACTCCATAAAATCCTTTCTTCTAGTGCTAGTAAGTGTCTTAGTGAAGTTTGTTTGAAGGTCTAAGGTGGCCAACATCTCTACATCTCTTGTTCTTAGGTAAGTGATGTTTGACTACTCCCTTACACTTAATGATGGTTATTTTGTGCCTAATGGTGGCTTGAGTGATGGAATGTGTGATTTATTTCTTGATTTGAAGTGTTTTGGTGAAGTTTTCAATTTTATGATGAATTTTCTGGTTTAATATGAATGGGATGTTGTGGCTATCTTTGATGATTGGCAATGGACTATAATGACTCTTGTAGGTGTGAATTGTTGATAATTGCAACCAATTTTGGATTTGGAGTGAATTGAGAAAAGTTAGGGTTCATAATCCCCTAATTCTGTCCGGTTTTAGATCATAGGGTTAGAGGCCGAATTGGACTTTGCTCAAAACATGAAAGTTGTAGGTATTGATGTGTTTGAGGTGCCTGTAAAAGTTCAGGTCATTTGGATTAGTGTAGAGTGAGTTATGTAGGAATTACTGTAGCTGTTCTGCTTTGATCAGAATGCGAAAACTGCGTTGGTATTTGGCTATTTTGGCTGGAATCACTTTGGATTTGGATGTTGGTGTCTTCTGATGAAATGTAGCTGGATGTCTTAGCTAACATATGCCTTTGGAATTTCGGCATTTGGACCTGTATAGACTGAGTTGTGTTCATTACAGCATAGTACGATTTGGGAACCTGCAATTACGGTTCAGGTTGTGGTATTCTGCATTTTTGGCCTAGTTGTGCTAGGATTTGGACTGAGTGGCCTTCTACATTGTTGTAGCCCTGTTCCATAGCTTCGAAACGGTGGGTCTTACACCTCCATCCGATAATCATAGTGAAATTGACGCCATTACCGCAAAATAAGGGCAAAACAGTTTTTCTATTCGGGGCCAAGACTAATGCTATTTCTAATTTCTGGTTTGCTATCATGCTTATTTATGCATATGAGACCCTATTGGGGTTGTGTTCAGCATTGTTTTGTGACTCGTTATCGAGTCTCATTGTATTTGTTTGCTTGTTCTAGGAGGAAACGGTGGTGCACGACGTTCGTTTAACGACGGTGCATGAAACATCATTTTCTCACTTGGTGAGTATACTACTCACTTAATTGTTACTATGTGGCTTTGCTAAATATATATGTGATGCCTTGAAGGCTTACTTGGATATTGGAATTGATTAAGCTGAGGGTGTACTAGACCGCCCTCACCCCTTTTGATAGTATCACTGATTGGCTACCGTTTTACTGCATTACTGAACTTGATATATTGGTTGGTGAATTCCATTTCATGGAAACTGCTTTGGTGTCGTTTGGACGAATGTCCAACGGCCTTACTGTATTACTGAGCTCAACCCCGTTTGGTAGTCAATTGGATCGAGCCGGCGAGGGCTTGGTCGTGAAAATTGTCATGCCACGGGGACTGTACTGAAGAACCTTGTAGTAACGAGACTCTTGGTTCCGGTATACTCGAGTATTACCAAAACTACTGAAATGAAGTGCGGGCCCGGTTGGGGTATGTTAGGTGGAAGGATTGGAAGTAAAGGGTGGTCTACGGTTTGGTACTTTTAACATTGACGGAGAGTCAATGAGGTTGGATCAAGATTGCAAGCGTGGAAATGGGCTCTTGAGAGCCGACCGTATCCTTTCACTGATTTGCTTTACTTCGAAATTGGATACTTGAGTTGAATGGTTATGCTTATGTGATCTTAACTGCTATTGTGATAGTTGCTCACTGGACTTTAGCTCATTCCGTGTCATTTGTTTTCCTTACAGGAAAATGAAACTTTTGGAAAAGATTGTGATAGTTGGATGACAAGTTGAGCTCTTGTACATGTATTTTGAATAGCTCCTTGAGGGTAAAAACCCTAAGTGTTTTGTTTCCACCAATGTTTGGTGTGTAAATGGCTTTTGGTACATGTATGAACTAGACGAATATCTTGGTTTGCCGTTTGGCTTGTAAATGTTGATTTCCAGTGTATATATATGCTTGGCCGTGGTTTGGATAAATTTCGGCTTCGATTTTCATTTTTTTTTATTTTGTGATTTTGACTTGTTTGCGCGCAATGGTAAGTTCCGGAACGTAATAGATCGACGTAAACTGAACCGTTAGTCCTGGCGAGAGTTGGGCAGGCAGTCCGCTAACCCCTTTGGTTCGCCTTAGGGGAAGGTGGGGCTGTCACAGTTACACCGTGCCACGCCAAACCAGCCCGCAATGTTGAATCGGTTGAGCATCACTTTGTGAGTCGATTGGACTGCAATTTAAGGGCTGACCCATACACCAAAAAATCACCCAAAATACCCCAAAAATATGGCCAAAATACCGAGGATCAACAGCTCGACTCCATCAATTCGCAACGTGTTCCTCTAGGATCCAATCCTTGCTTCCGCGTCTCACATCATCTGGTAAAAATTCTGGAATTTTTATTAATAATATCGTAAAACTGAATGTAAACAATGACTTGGGGCTATTTATAGCCTTGTCTAACCCTAATAGAACTTGAGAAATATTAAGGAAATTCAGCCAGCCCATTGGGTCTCTCTTGGCCGAAAGCTAACCTACTAATTAATTAACTTAATGACTAACTAAAGTCCTATTGGACCTAAGGCCCACATGGCCTAAGCCAAGCTCAACAAGGGCTAGTTAATCGAGGCCCAATCCTTCCTTTGACGCTTGATCACTTGCACCTTCAATTGTAAGCAATATCTTGGTAGTCTTGCAAGGATCTTCCATGTTGATTCCTTCAATGTGCGGTTTCTCTTAGGTTTGGACGGCATGAACTAAGGCTTCAATCGACTTCTTGAATCTCTTAGTTCGTGCTTTGTATCCTCTTGTCAATCCTGAGTCTAATCTCTTACGGGTTTTGTCACAAGGTTGGCGACGTTCATATCAGTTGGTAATCAGAGCTAGTGAAAAGGCATCACGTTATATCCTTTATTTTTCCCTTTTCGAGTCAAGTTGTCCAAAATTCGGTTTGTGTTTTTTGTTGTCCGAAAATTCTGTTTTGGTGCTTTGCCGAAATTCTGTTTGGTGTTTTACATTAATTTTTTCCAGATTTGTTCATTGTTTGTTTGTGTCTAGTTGTTGTTAGCCGTGGGGTCTTTCTTGTGTTGTCCAGAAAACAAACGAAAAAAAGCAAAAAAAAAAAACCAGCCGCTAGGGTTCTTCCTTGTCTTTCCATATTGTGTATTGTGTCCTTGTGCAATCTGTCCAGGAATTTTAGGTGTTAATTTGCTACTGATTTTATCCAGATTATAGCCTATTCCTGGTGCTTTTTGTGTCACTTTGGTTGTGGAAACAACCCAGCAAAAGTTTCACATACCATTGTTCTTGAGTCAAGTTGCTGGAATTTTTTTTTCTTGGACTGCTGAACCTGATTTCACCATTAAACCTTGAATATTTGTGTTGTTTCTTGCAAATCTTGGATACCAAAACCTAATTTGGGAAGTTCTTGAGCTTCTTGATCGAAATCTTGAAGTTCTTGAATCAACCAAAACTGATTTGGTTATTCTTGATTACACCTCACGGGTTTCTTGAAACTTGGGAAGAAAACTTCAATTTTCTTGGCAAACTTGAACCTTGATCCGAATCTAAGTTGTTAGGACAGAAAATCTGAGATCTTGAAAAAATAAATTAGAGAGAGCCGCAAAGAAAAAAAAAAGAGAAGAAAGCATCGGCTCTAGTTTCCTACTTGGAAAACAACAAGTCCCATTCTTGATCCACTTCTAATCCTAAAGCTATTGGGATTGAAGTCAGCCAAGAACCCCAAGAAACCAAATTCAAACCTTCCTAAAACACCCTCACCCTTTCCACATCAGACCCAAACAACTTTCCCAAACCCTTGTCTTCCAAAAAAAAAAAAAAACCCAACCAGATTCAAAAAACGCCTCCCCTTGGCACGCTTTCCTACTTCGGTTGCAAGACCTTTGTGGACCGAATTAGTTGACCTTCAAGGGATGGAAAACCACCCCACTTGGGCATTCCAAATACCACAAACTCCATAAACAACCTGCCCAAAACAACAAGAAAACAACGAACCAAATTTCCAGCAATAACAAAAGTCTTTCCTTCGATAGAGTCTTGTCTAGGATCCTTAAAATTTTAGCTTTGAGTCATGTATTGGCCAGTCTCTTCATTTTTTCCTTTCAATTGCTACAATATTGTGATCTTGGTTGGTAAGTTGAACAACTCTAGAAAGGAGTTCTAACTTCTTCAAGGAGTTGACCGAGGAGCCTTGAAAACACATTGGTGAGATCATTAGAGCAATTAGACATGAGAGCGAGAGCATACATGTGAGGGAGTGTGCGAGGTAAACTTTGCTTCTCTTCATTATTAGATTCATATCCTATACTTCACCACGACTAACGAGGGAGGAACTGTGAGAACCCGTAAAACCCTAATATTTTTCCTAGGGTTTATTCCCCCTTAATTGCATGTTTTCTGCATTTTCTGGCTTAGAAATAATTTCCTGGTGAATTTTATGAGCAATTATAGTTTTAAGATGATTTTTCTAGCATTGGAGAAATTTTAGGAAGTTAAGAGTAAATAGTGGACGTGGGACCCACTAGTGCGAAAAGTTCGGAAAAATTCGGCCAATTAGGTTAAATTCCGGATACTGTGTAAAATTTATCGGGTGTTAAGAGATAAGTAGGGTGTGTGAAGTGATTGATGTGAGAGAGAAAAGAAAGATAAGAATGCATTTAATGAGGTGACAAGTGTCATCTTCTCATTGGTTGGACTTTAAGAAACACTATTCACCTTCTTGACTTTTTTGACCAAAGGATTAAATATAAAAAATTGCACAAAATTCATCATTTTTCTCTCCTTGTGGCCGGTTCTCCTTGAGCAAAGAAGAAAGGCATTCCACCAACTTTCAAGCTTCCATTTGCCTTAATCTCCTACAAACAAAAGCCTAGATTGGATTCTACTCCATAAAAACCTTTCTTCTTGTGCTAGTAAGGGTCTTAGTGAAGTTTGTTTGAAGCTCTAAGGTGGCCAACCTCTCTACATCTCTTGTTCTTAGGTAAGTGATGTTTTACTACTTCCTTACACCTAATGATGGTATTATTATGCTTAGAAGTGGCTTGAGTGTTGGAATAGGTGATTTATCTCTTGATTTGGCTTGTTTTGGTGAAGTTTTTATTTTATTGGGAATTTTTCTGGTTTAATATGAAATGAATGTTGTGGCCATCTTTGATGATTGGCAATGGACTATAATGACTCTAGTAGGTGTGAATTGTGGTTAAATGCAATCAATTTTGGATTTGGATGAAAAATGGAAAGTTAGGGTTCATAAAAATCCCAATTCTGTCCGGTTTTAGATCATAGGGTTAGAGGCCGAATTAGACTTTTCTCAAAACATGAAAGTTGTAGGTATTGATGTGTTTGAGGTGTCTGTAAAATTTCAGGTCATTTGGATTAGTGTAGAGTGAGATATGACGAAATTACTGTAGCTGTTCTGCTTTGATCAGAATGCGAAAACTGCGATAGTAAGTGGCCATTTTGACTGGAATTGGTTTGGATTTTGGAGTTGGTGTCTTCTGATGAAATGTATCTGGATGTCTTAGCTAACTTATGCCTTTGGAATTTCGGCATTTGGACTTGTATGGACTGAGATATACCGATTACAGTTTTCTGTGTTTTGCAAACCTGTTTTGGTAATTCTGGTATAGTATTTGGCATTTTTTGACCTAGTTAAGCTAGGAACTGGACTGAGTGACCTTCTACATTGTTGTAGCCCTGATTCATAGCTTCGAAACGGTGGGTCTTACACCCCCATCCGATAACCGTAGTGAAATTGACGCCATTACCGCATAATGAGTGCAAAACAGTTTTTCAAGTCGGGGCCAAGACTAATGCTCTTTTAAATTTCTGATTTGCTATCATGTTCATTTATGCATATAAAACCCTATTGGGGTTGTGTTTAGCATTGTTTGGTGACTCGTTCTCGAGTCTTATTGTATGTGTTACATGTTTTAGGGCGTGACGGTAGCTCACGACGTCTTGGTGACCACGGTGTATGAAACACCACTTTCTTGCTTGGTGAGTATACTACTCACTTAATTGTTACAATGTGGCTTTGTTATATATGAATTTGAAGCCTTGAAGGCTTACTTGGCTATTGGAATTGATAGAGGTGAGGGTGTACTTGATCGCCCTCACCCCCTTGTGATTTCATTCATGACTGTCTACTGTTATACTGAAATACTGCACTGACTATATGAGTTATTGAATTGCAATCCTGGAAAACTGATTTGGTGTTGTTTGGACAATGTCCAACGACCTCACTGTATTACTGAGCTCAACCTCGTTTGGTGGTCATTTGGATCGAGCCAGCAAGGGCTTGGTCGTGATACGTGACATACCACGGGGACTGTACTGAGAAACCTTGTAGTAATGAGACTCTCGGTTCCGGTATACTCGAGTATTACCAAAAGCTACTGAATTGGAGTGCGGGCCTGGTTGGGGTATGTTTGGTGGAAGGAATGGAGTGAAGTGAGGTCTACGGTCGGGTATTCTTAAACATTGACGGAGGGTCAATGAGATTGGATCAAGAATGTAAACGTGGAAATGGGCTCTTGAGAGCCGTCCGTATCCTTTCACTGGTTTGATTTACTTCTTATTTGCATACTTGAACTGAACGGTTATGCTTATGTGATCTTAGCTGCTATGGTGGTTGTATTCTCACTGGGCATATAGCTCACCCCGTTTCTTTTGTTTTCCTTACAGGAATGTGCCCCTTTTGGAATGAATTTTGTTAAATGGTTGCCGAATGAACTAGATGAATGCTTCTTTTGTGTTGTATATAAAATGGGACCCTAAATGTATCATTAGGGCCGTTTTCACTTTTGTTTTGGCAACCCACATATGTAGTGACTTTTGTATCACTTTTAAATGCCATTGTGGCTTGTAAATGGTTAATGTTATGTTGTATATGTATTTCAATGTTTGGTTGGGTTTCGGACGGGTCGGTTACTATTCATGGCCGACTCTGGATTTCATTTCTTTTATTTTGGGTTATTTTGCCCTTTTGCCTTGTTTGCGCGCATTATAAGTTTCAAAACGTGATAGATCGCTTTATACTGCACCGTTAGTCCTGGCGAGAGCTGGGCAGGCAGTCCGCTAACCCCTTTGGTTCGCCTTAGGGGAAAGTGGGGCTGTCACAGGAACGAGCTCCCAAGCTTTCAAATTTAAACTTTTTCCAGATGCAATAAGGGGAAAATTCAAGCAGATTTTGGATGAAGCTTTCAAGCCTCTACATAGACGCCTTGACTAATGGTGAATAAGGATGTCAAGCACGGGGGTTCTACACAACTTCATCCCAACGTCCAATCTACCTCTTTAATCCTAAGGGAGTCAAAGAAGTGGCATTACGTGGTGTAGATGAGCAGTTGGACATCGTCAAATCTCAGTTGCATGGTTGGTTTTATACTCGTTGTGGTGTCAAAGATAAAACCTGCAACTTGGCCATTGATAGGAGTTGTGAAGTCAATCTTGCAAGCGCTATCATGGTTAACAAATTAAATCTTCCAACCATTGATCATCTTCAATCGTATAAGTTGCCGAATGCTCATGGTAATGTTTGGGTTACTAAGCACACACTTGTACTTATTCAAATTGGCAAGTATGTGGATGAGGTGTTGTGTGATATAGTCCCAATTCAAGTGACACATGTATTGTTGGGTAAAGCGTGGGTGCTAAGGCGAGAAGTTAAATATGATGGGCATACTAATAAGTATTCCTTCTTATTTAATGGTCGTCGTTCTGCACTTGTATCACTTATTTATGACCAACTTTGTATTGATCTAGCATACATGAAAAGTGAGCATGAGCGTTATAGTATGAAGAAAGAGCTAGATGAGGGAATTGTGACTGATGAGGTAAAATCCGAGGGAGTTGAAAAGAAGAAAGAGGTTGAGAATAATGAGAAGAAAAAGTCAGCTATTGAGAATGAGTGTGACTGATGAGGTAAAATCTGAGGGAGTTGAAAGAAGAAAGAGGTTGATAATAATGAGAAGAAAAAGTCAGCTATTGAGAATGAGAAAGAGATTAAAAATTCTAAGAGTGAGCTTATTCTGAGAATAGATGTGAGATCATACATTTTTTCTAACGATCTTAACTCTACTTTGTTTAGTGTTTCTACTTTTATGCAAATTAAGCAAGGAAAAATTGAGTTGATCTTGGCATGTTTTATTCCTAAATCCATTGGTACAAAGCTGCCTATCTCAATCTTGCATTTGTGCAAGATAGGCCATACCAACAACAACTTGCAATGAATTTTGTAACTTTGCACAATCATATTCAGGACTTTTCTAACCTGATTGAGCATCACTATCAAGATCCTTATCTTGTGAATGTGAATGGTAAGTTGTCAAGTGATTTTATACCTACAAATGCTAATTGGATGATTTATTATGTAGGTCCAAATTCGACCATTCATGACAAAAGGCTGATTAGAGAGCTTTGGAGTGGAACCTGGAATTTTCACAAGCTTTATACAAGATGTTTCTTGTCTTGGAGAATGTCTTTGTTCAAAAGCATCATAAGGCTGGCCAAACGACATGCAACATGGCTCATAGTCATTCATCTTTTTCCAACATTGCTATCCTATAAGCGCACCATCGATTTGTGGACAAATCGCCTTCAAGAGGAGGGGAATAATGCAAGAGGGATGGCCGACCATGAATCTGTGACGATGGACCAAACGGAGTTAAGTGGACCAATGAAAAGGGCACGTGCCAAGAAGCTCAAAGAATCCATGCAAGCACTAATTTGTACCACTTACAAGGGAGTTGACCATTCACAAGTCAAAACCAAACTTGAGCAAGGCAAAACAATCCGCTATACTCTCATTCAAGTTCTTGAGCCAAGCGAGGTGGAGTGTGTGAGAACCCGTACTTTCTTCATTTTTCCTAGGCTTTAGTTTTTATTTAATCTCATGCTTTTCTGCATTTTTTTTAGTAGGAAAATTTTCCAGATAATTTTATGAGTTAATATAGTTTTTAGATGATTTTCCTAGTATCTGATAGTTTTTGAAAAATTAAGAACGTATAACGGACGTGGGACCCGCTAGTGCGGAAAGTTCGAAAAAATTCGGCCAGTTAGGTTAAGTTTTGGAAACTGGGTTTAAATTATTGGGTGTTATGAGATATTTAGAGATACCAAGTGCATAGGTGTGAGAAAGACAAAAAAGTTAGGCATGAATTAATGAGAGGGACAAGTGTCATGACAAGTGTCATCATAGGATTGAATTTATTTTTTTGACTACTATTCACACTTTTACCATTTGGTTAAAATAACTCAAAATTGATCAAAATTCACTCCAAATTTGCAAGCTAAGAGCCGGCCCTCTCCTTGAAGAAAGGAAAGAAAACTCTCCACAATCTTGTCTTCAATCTTGCCCAATCTCTCAATTAAACCGATTAATCTTCCAATTACTCCATAAAACCTCTTAGTTTGGTGGAGTTAAGCTTGGTTGTGAAGTGGTTTGGAAGCTCAAGGTGTTAAGTTGCTTCTTTCTTGACTTGGTAAGGTGAGTGGTGGAGGAACTCCTTTTCTCTTTTCAATAATGCTTAACTAGTGATTAATGTGAGCTTAAGTGATGATTTTAGTGGTTATTTTGTGATTTTTGGATGAAAGTGGTGAAGTTTTATATTTCTTTGTGAGTTTTCTATTTTCATATGATTATGCTTATGTGGTCATGTATGATAATTCGAAATGATGTTTAAGGAAGCTAGAAGGTGGGCAAAGTGGTTAATTGCAAGAAATTTCTGTTTTGGAAGAAAATTGAAAACCTAGGGTTTCAAAGTTATACATTCTGTCCGGTTTTGTAGCTCATGGTTAGAGGCCTAATTGGATTTTGGTTAAAACATGAAAGTTGTAGGTAATGACATTTTAGGGGTGCCTACAAAATTTCAGGTCAATCGGAGTAGCGTAGCTTGTGAACGATCGAAATACCCTTGCTGCCATGGTTTTACCCGAACTTGAGAATTGCTTCTATAATTGGGTATTTGGCTGGGAATACTTCTGATTTGGTTGTTGATGCCTTCTGATGAATTTCATCCTTGTATCTTATCTTTCGGATGGCTTTGGAATCACCTGATTTGGACTTAGATAGCCTGACTTATGGTAGTTGAACCAGAATGTGGTTGGATAACCTGTTTTTACGGTTCTGGTTTAGTATTCTGCATTTTTGACCTAGTTGCACTAGGAACTGGACTGAGTGACATTCTACAATGTTGTATCCCTATCTCTTAGCTTCGAAAAGGTGGGTCTTGTACCTCCATCCGATAACCGTAGTGCCAATGGTGTCAAAACCGCATAATGACGTCAAAAACTGTTTTTCTGGTTTAGAGCTTAATGCCATTTCCGGGAATGTTTCTAGCTTGATTTTCGTATTTACATGAAGTTAAGCCTAGTGAACGGCTTTTGGAAATGAGATTATTATGTATGACATGTTGGGACTGATTTGAGGAAAATAATGAAGCCATTAATGGCTGGAAAATAGGTAAACACAAGGGATATGCTGCCCGAAACTTTACGTGAAGGCTAGTTGGATTTACTTATGACTTGAGCGAAGGGTTTTTGGGTTGTTCATGCCTTTGATTATATGTGTATTTTGTGTACTGGATTCATGAAAGTGGAAATCATAATTGTTTCGCCTTGGTTATTTTAGGCCTCCTTGGTGATTAAAGCTCTATTTTGGGCAAAAAACTTTTGACGTGTCTGTACTGAAACCGGTGAGTGTACCACTCCCCTCAATTGCTGTTTAACTTGATTTCTGGCCTGCCATCTGTGAGTTAAATGACTGCACTATCTGTTTATTTTGTTTGAGACGAGGGTGTACTTTATCACACTCGTTCTCTTGTCTGTTCATATGCCAATTTTGGTGCGAATCTGGATCTGTATCTGTATCTATATCTGTATCTATTTGGACGTCGTTTGGAACTTGTATCTAACGACCTTTCTGTGACCTCTGAGCTCAATTCCTGTGGCGAAGTTACTCGAGTCGAGCCGGCAAGGGCCTGGTCGATTAGATAACGAACCACGGTAGTCTGTTTTGGGATCTTTGGGTATTGAGACCCTTCATTCCGAGTATACTCGAGTATTACCACTTCTGCTCTGTTCGATGTGCGGGCCCGGTAGGGTATGTTTGGTGGACGGAATTGGTGTAAAGTGGGGTCTACGGACATGTTGGTTCTATTTACGTTAACGGAGAGTCAACGGGTTCGGATCAAGTACTGCAAATGGAAATCTGGCTCCTGAGAGCCATCTGTATCCTTTAAAGTGTGATGTTCGTTCATTTCTTTTACTTGATGTGGATATGTGACCTATAAATGTTTTCTCATGATTTCTACTGTTCATAGTTTTGGTACCTCATTGAGCTTCTAGCTCACCCCGTCCCGTTATCCTTATTTTCCTTACAGGAAATCGTCTTTTGGACCAATGATCATTTTGAAGAACGAATTGAGCTTGTATAACTACTAGTTTGTATAGCTCCTTGAAAGTTGGAAACCCTAAATGTATTTGAATACAATGGTTCCTTTTGGTTTGTAAACTTATTACTATGTATATATTAAAGTGTTTCCTCATGTTGAAGTGAAATTTGTATTTGGGAATGTACATTCTCTCATGTCACATAATGATTGCTTGTACCTGGTTGGATGATGACGTGGCAGCGGCCCGTCCAATTCGATTTGATTCGTGAAGTTTTCTTCCGGTTTTAATGAAGTTACGAATGAGTCCCGGCGAGAGCTGGGCAGGCGGTCCGCCGAACACTTTGGTTCGCCTTAGGGTAAGGTGGGGCTGTCACAGGTGGTATCAGAGCCACTTCGCGTGGTCTCTGCGTGGAGAGAACTTGGTCCAAGTGGTGTTATGGTCCTGCTTTCGTGAATGTGTTAAAAGGTATAAGTGCTCTTTTGAACGTAAGCTATGAACCGTGCATGTTATAAGTGTAAGGATCATTATCATGGGACTTGAGGAAGTTAGGGATGTATGTCGGGAAGGAATCTTTAATATGGATAATTTTTGCTTGGGACCGGCCGGCTCGAGTTGTGAATTATCTTAGATGGAATTCTTGCGCCCGGATATGGAAAAAAAAAGGAGAGCCTAGGTTAGAAAGGACTTGGGCGAACTAGAAATGTGATTCTATGGAATTTCGTGTGGGTTGTTCGGATGTTAGTAAGCATGATTAACTTGGATTAAGATATAAATTGGGGCATTCTCGTGGATTCGGGATCAGGGATGGAGCTCTAGAGGGGAAAAGGTTTTTCGTTAGTTATTGTTGTACTTATGACCTAGTTTGTCTATAGTACTCTGGATGACCCCGCTACTTTCATGGATTTTCATATTTCTATCTAATTGCTTGCTACTGTGTGGCTTGTTTTGTACAGTTATGTTATACATGTATGCTGTTGATTTGTGCGTACCTCTTGCTACTTGCTTTTGCCTGCCTATGTTTAATATTATATTCCCGCTTCGACCCTAGATTGAGTAGATCAATGGAGGGCACTTGTAGTGGACGAGGTCGTGGGCGTGGAATTAGGCAACCTACATCTGAGAGGGGCACTGGGGAAACCTCATATGGACCAAACTCTGAACCTAGGGTTGATCCCAACGTCCAAATAGCCGCTGCTATGCAGCAAATGACTGCTTTGCTAGCCCAAGTGGTGTACCAACAGGGTCAAAACCCTAACCCCGACCCTGGAAACCCTGGTAATCACATTGAGGGCGAGGATAGAGCCCTTGAGAGATTCCAGAAATTCTCCCCACCCAAATTTCTTGGAGGCCCTGATCCTGACGTGGCTGAGAAGTGGCTGGAGAAGATGATCGATATTTTTACTGCTTTACACTATACCGAGGAGAGACAGGTGACATTTGCTGTCTTTCAACTAGAGGGAGCCGCCCGTTCCTGGTGGAATGTCATTCGAATGAAATGGGAAAGAGAACAAACCCCGAGGACGTGGGCGAACTTTATGAGAGAATTTAACGCCAAGTTTTTCCCTCCTCTCATCCAAGAAAAGAAGGAAGATGAATTCATTCGGTTTCGCCAGGGAACTCAAACCGTAGCCGAGTATAAGAGTCAATTCACTCGGTTGTCTAAGTTTGCGCCTGAACTGATCGTCACCGAACAAAGACGGATAAGGCGTTTTATTCAGGGATTAAATGTTGAGATTCAAAAGGATTTGGCGGTAGCTCAACTTAGTACCTTTAGTGACGCTGTGGAGAAAGCTCAACGGGTTGAAGATGCGAGGCTACAAGTTAGAAACTTCCAAACCAAGAAAAGGGGCTTTCCTGGGAGCAGCTCAGAACAAGCAGATACGAGTACAACCCCTAAAGTTGGAAAGGGAAATGGGGGAGTACGGCTACCGGGGGTGTCAGGTAGTATCCCAAAGGGGGAATCAGTTTTTGCTACTCGTGGTCCCTGTGGATATTGTGGAGGGCCAAATCATACGGAAGCAAAGTGCTGGAAGAAAGAAGGAAAATGCTTGCGCTGTGGAAGCGCCGAACACCGGATTGCTAACTGTCCAGCTCGCCTGCGCGAGCGAAAAGGGACTCTGCCACCGACCGCGATCAACCCTGACCAGTCGAAGGGGGACAAGAATGGATCGAAAGTGTCGTCTCGGGTGTACTCATTAGAACAACATCAAATCTCTGACCCGATAGAAGACGTGGAAGGTAAGATTCTGGTCTTCCACCGTTTGCCCATTAAAATGGCGTATCAGAATTTCCATGTGGAAAGGAAGAAGAAAGAAGGCGTAGGAATTTCAAGGGCGAAATTCTTTTAAGGGGGAGAGAGTGTGAGAACCCGTACTTTCTTCATTTTTCCTAGGCTTTAGTTTTTATTTAATCGCATGCTTTTCTGCATTTTTTTTTAGTAGGAAAATTTTCCAAATAATTTTATGAGTTAATATAGTTTTTAAATGATTTTCCTAGTATCGGATAGTTTTTGAAAAGTTAAGAACGTATAACGGACGTGGGACCCGCTAGTGCGGAAAGTTCGGAAAAATTCGGCAAGTTAGGTTAAGTTTTGAAAACTGGGTTTAAATTACCGGGTGTTATGAGATATTTAGAGGTACCAAGGGCATAGGTGTGAGAAAGACAAAAAAGTTAGGCATGAATTAATGAGAGGGACAAGTGTCATGACAAGTGTCATCATAGGATTGAATTTATTTTTTTGACTACTATTCACACTTTTACCATTTGGTTAAAATAACTCAAAATTGATCAAAATTCACTCCAAATTTGCAAGCTAAGAGCCGGCCCTCTCCTTGAATAAAGGAAAGAAAACTCTCCACAATCTTGTCTTCAATCTTGCCCAATCTCTCAATTAAACCGATTAATCTTCCAATTACTCCATAAAACCTCTTAGTTTTGTGGAGTTAAGCTTGGTTGTGAAGTGGTTTGGAAGCTCAAGGTGTTAAGTTGCTTCTTTCTTGACTTGGTAAGGTGAGTGGTGGAGGAACTCCTTTTCTCTTTTCAATAATGCTTAACTAGTGATTAATGTGAGCTTAAGTGATGATTTTAGTGGTTATTTTGTGATTTTTGGATGAAAGTGGTGAAGTTTTATATTTCTTTGTGAGTTTTCTATTTTCATATGATTATGCTTATGTGGTCATGTATGATAATTGGAAATGATGTTTAAGGAAGCTAGAAGGTGGGCAAAGTGGTTAATTGCAAGAAATTTCTGTTTTGGAAGAAAATTGAAAACCTAGGGTTTCAAAGTTATACATTCTGTCCGGTTTTGTAGCTCATGGTTAGAGGCCGAATTGGCTTTTGGTTAAAACATGAAAGTTGTAGGGAATGACATTTTAGGGGTGTCTACAAAATTTCAGATCAATGGAGTAGCGTAGCTTGTGAAACGACTGAAATACCCTTGCTACCCTGGTTTTACCCGAACTTGAGAATTGCTTCTGTAATTGGGTATTTTGGCTGGGAATACTTCTGATTTGGTTATTGATGCCTTCTGATGAATTTTATCCTTGTATCTTAGCTTTCGGATGGCTTTGGAATCACCTGATTTGGACTTAGATAGCCTGACTTATGGTAGTTGAACCAGAATGTGGTTGGATAACCTGTTTTTGCGGTTCTGGTTTAGTATTCTGCATTTTTGACCTAGTTGCACTAGGAACCGGACTGAGTGGCCTTCTAAAATGTTGTATCCCTATCTCTTAGCTTCGAAAAGGTGGGTCTTGCACCTTCATCCGATAACCGTAGTGCCAATGGTGTCAAAACCGCATAATGACGTCAAAAACTGTTTTTCTGGTTTAGAGCTTAATGCCATTTCCGGGAATGTTTCTAGCTTGATTTTCGTATTTACATGAAGTTAAGCCTAGTGAATGGCTTTTGGAAATGAGATTATTCTGTATGACATGTTGGGACTGATTTGAGGAAAATAATGAAGCTATTAATGGCTGGAAAATAGGTAAACACAAGGGATATGCTGCCCGAAACTTTACTTGAAGGCTAGTTGGATTTACTTATGACTTGAGCGAAGGGTTTTTGGGTTGTTCATGCCTTTGATTATATATGTATTTTGTGTACTGGATTCATGAAAGTGGAAATCATAATTGTTTCGCCTTGGTTATTTTAGGGGTGATTAAAGCTCTATTTTGGGCAAAAAACTTTTGACGTGTCTGTCCTGAAACCAGTGAGTGTACCACTCCCCTCAATTGCTGTTTAACTTGATTTCTGGCCTGCCATCTGTGAGTTAAATGACTGCACTATCTGTTTATTTTGTTTGAGACGAGGGTGTACTTTATCGCACTCGTTCTCTTGTCTGTTCATATGCCAATTTTGGTGCGAATCTGGATCTGTATCTGTTATCTGTATCTATATCTGTATCTGTTTGGATGTCGTTTGGAACTTGTATCCAACGACCTTTCTGTGACCTCTGAGCTCAATTCCTGTGGTGAAGTTACTCGAGTCGAGCCGGCAAGGGTCTGGTCGATTAGATAACGAACCACGGTAGTCTGTTTTGGGATCTTTGGGTATTGAGACCCTTGATTCCGGGTATACTCGAGTATTACCACTTCTACTTTGTTCGATGTGCGGGCCCGATAGGGGTATGTTTGGTGGACGGAATTGGTGTAAAGTGGGGTCTACGGACATGTTGGTTCTATTTACGTTGACGGAGAGTCAACGGGTTCGGATCAAGTACTGCAAATGAAAATCTGGCTCCTGAGAGCCATCTGTATCCTTTAAAGTGTGATGTTCGTTCATTTCTTTTACTTGATGTGGATATGTGACCTATAAATGTTTTCTCATGATTTCTACTGTTCATAGTTTTGGTACCTCATTGAGCTTCTAGCTCACCCCGTCCCGTTATCCTTGTTTTCCTTACAGGAAATCGTCTTTTGGACCAATGATCATTTTGAAGAACGAATTGAACTTGTATAACTACTAGTTTGTATAGCTCCTTGAAAGTTGGAAACCCTAAATGTATTTGAATACAATGGTTCCTTTTGGTTTGTAAACTTATTACTATGTATATATTAAAGTGTTTCCTCATGTTGAAGTGAAATTTGTATTTGGGAATGTACATTCTCTCATGTCACATAATGATTGCTTGTACCTGGTTGGATGATGACGTGGCAGCGGCCCGTCCAATTCGATTTGATTCATGAAGTTTTCATCCGGTTTTAATGAAGTTACGAATGAGTCCCGACGTGAGCTGGACAGACGGTCCGCCGAACCCTTTGGCTCGCCTTAGGGTAAGGTGGGGCTGTCACAGAGTGGGGAGCTCCATCCAAAGTTGTTTAACTGTCACATTTGTTGTTTTAGTTAAGTCATTTGTAATAAGGGCTTAATGGTCCATAACCTTGCTTTATTTACTTGTGGGATGACCTCATAAAGATCGGTCAAGCCCACAAAGGACAAAAGGGCCGAAATCAGTTTCTTAGCCTTAGGGAATAAGTGATTTCGATTCACATTAGGATTCCTAGACTAGTTCCACATTACTTTAGTTTTTCATCTCTATGTAAGGCTATAAATAGCCCATGTGAGGACCCGAAAATTTTCTTATTTTATCGTATATTACTAGTTTATTTAAATATTTATACTTTCATTTTCTCTGAATAATTTATTTCAACCCTTTTGGAACCATTTACATGAAACTATGACTTGCGTATATTTTAAAAAATGTCCCGTTAATAAATTTAATTTTTTGAAGCTCATTTTGCGAGATTTAGTGAAATCGCGTTTGGAGGCAATAATCGATTTGAGAATACAGTGACCTTGGAGACTTGAGAACTCATATATTAGTCTTAAAATAGGTATTTTTATGATTAATTACCCAAGTATTAGTTAGTTATATCATCGTTACGAGAATTTCTTAGAAATTTCACTTTATCGCGCACGAGTCGAAAGTTCGCGTTTTCGTGCGCATGACTAATTGAAGGACTTTGGACATTTATTTTTAGACTACTAAGAGTGAATAATAATAGTGATAAATGAAGTGCATTAGAGGTTTAGTGCACAAGTGAAACAAACCCGAGAGGACTCGGACATGAAACGTGCCCGTACGTGCGCGAATGGAGAGTTGACTTTTGTGCACCTTAAAGCTACCTCAAGAAGCTTCATTATCAGATTTCACTCTCTCTTTTCTCTCTCATTGTGGCCGAAACTTGGAGCCAAAGAAGGTGTGACACCCCCATTTCTTCCTAAGGCGAACCAAAGAGTATCCGCGGACACCTGTCTAACTCTCGCCAGGACTCAAAACAATTCCCGTTCAAACTTAATGAAATACCAGCCATCACGATGATATAAGTAAGAAAGAGAGGTCACTCCCATAAATAACATTCAAACTTACCTCACGAGTTCCAAAATACGTCAAGTATCCAATCCTTACATTAAGTTCTCAAAGGTTCCATTAAATCCCAAAATATACAATAATCAAGAGTCTAACCCAGTAAATTGAAAAATCCTAATACAAAAGTACATTCTAAAGGGGTTTCTCCGAGGTTCACTCCAGATCCTTCCCAATTAAGAAAAACAAATCTACAGGATGAGCAAAACGCTCGTGAGACCAAGAACACACATGCAGGCACGTTGTTCAAGTAACAATCCCAATTTAATAAGTAGAGCAATAATATTGCAATAAATAACAATTCGAGCGAGAAAAGTAAACAGAAATAATTCAAGGATATAGGAGCTCTCAGGAGCTATTTTCCACTTGCATGATCACGAACCTCCACGAGTTGACACTCCATCAATCGGGTAGGTTTAGTCCTTAGAACTTCACTTATCATGTCCTCTTTCACCTTATATACCCCTGTATCGGGCCTGCCTATTGTTTGTTTGAGGCGATACTGCTCGAGTATGCCAAGCAAGATCTCTTAATAGATCAAGCTTTTGTTTTCTTATGCTTCGCAAAGGAGCCCGACCAAACCCATGCCGGCTCGAGTCCAAGGTTAGCCAGTAAGATTTGGGCGTCCCCCACTTACCACTTGAGTCAAGGAGATTCACTCCGATCGACTTATGCAGCCATAGCATAAATAATCACTTAAACATTTCATTTAAATTCACTTAACAAGTCACTTCAAGTACTTCAAGTATTTCATATCACGAAATTCAAGTCACTTTACTTAAATAAGAACGAGTGTGATAAAGTACACACTCGACTTAGCATTTTCAAAATGTTCTATTATCAAAAGCAATTAACATGTTTTCACACACTTGACACTAATCGAGTGATTCAAGTAGCAAGTACAAGCGATTGATTAGGCGTCTCCAGGGAGATCCTCTTGGAGGTTCTCTTGAGTGCTTGAGCAATTAATAATGAACTATCACTCATAAACCCCAATTATCAAGGAAGATTGTACACTTGTACAATCTAAGAAAATTTCACGAAAATTAGCCTTAATTAATCGTAAATCGAGGCTCAAAAATGGGGTTTTAAAACACAAGCAAAAGTCTGATTTTTCATCTTTGAAATCAAGTATACAGCGTTCTAGCAATATCAAAGGAGATAGAGAGTTCGAAACCCTCAATTTCCTTTAAGTTTGGAAATTTCAGATTTGTCGAGCGATCTTTGAAAAATCGTATCTCACTCTCTACAAGTCCAAAATTGAAAAAATTGGTATCGTTGGAAACTACTTCCAGAGTATTAAAAGTTTTAGAAGACATTTTTCCATGATTCCAAATGAAAGACATTCAATATTTGGCTCAAAATTATTGTTTTAGGCTATCGAGGCAGTTTCGGGGTTGGTTTTTGGCCAATTTTGAAAATGCGGCAAAATTTGCAGAATGTGAACTAGCCTCTCAAATTTGAAACAAAATTAGAGTTACAATCAAAGTTTAAAACACAATAAGCAGAGCAAAAATTGGAGTTTTGAGCACCAAGATATAGTAGCTCAAAGTTGCTGAAAAATTGAGACGGTTAGGCTAATTTCTAGGTTTAAACTACAAACTTTGGGACTTTGGTTGAGCATTGAAATGGACTCGGAATGGTGCCAAATCTGGTATGATTACACTATCATATAAGGGCTATTCCTCTATCAAATTTCATAGAAAAATACATACGGAAAGTCGGTTAACAAATCACTAAATTCCCACGAATTTCCAAGGCAAATCTGTCTTGTATGCAAATTTTCCTTTTCTAAACATTTGACCAATGAAAACATCTCAAATATGGTTCATTTATGTAAAACATGTCTAAGAAACATTCAAGATACATTTGATAGGTGATTAACACCAAGAATTTTGAAACAACAAGTCCCAATCTAGATTAAGGCATTCACCAGCCAAAAAGAGGGTTTTCAATCACTGCATCAGTTTCGATCTTCGGCCACAACTCACTCAATTCAACTAAGAATTGAGCGTGGTTTGTGGAGTTGGAAACTACATTCATAATTATACAATTTCACAGCAGGAATAGTTTTAAAAATCTGTCCACAACTAGCTCATATTTGAGCATCAAGTCGCTGCCCAAAACAGAGCTTCTAGTACAGATGCGAAACAGAACAGAGAACTTTACAAGGTTGGTGCGGCTAGCTCAGGTGGAATCAGGGCATGAATTGTATACCGTTGGAAAAATGGAAGTGTCTAGTTTCTAATTTTGCAAACGGCACTTAATTTGGGCATCGGAGCAAAAAGTTATGGCTAAAACAAAAACACAGCCAGAGTACACTGGACACTCGTTTCTAGCTTTGCCAAATTTTTGAAAACTCCACATTTAATCACCCAAATCACGTAATTTTCTGTGGAAACCTTCCACACAACCCACACAATATGTATACATTATAAACAAGTCAATTGAACCTCAAAAAATGCACTAAGGGTCACAGCAATAACAAGAGCAGATTTGTCACTTTTGCTCAACTCTCTCCTTTTGAGTTTTCCTTCACAACCCAACGTATTTCCACTAGATTAAGTACTAATCCAACATAAATAACATCATATCTCATCAAATCAGTCCATCAAGCCATTGTAGGATTTCATAGAGCCCACTCACAAGATTCCAACATAAATAAAGCTACCCACATGAATATATGAGTTTACAAGTGCAAGATAACTTCCATAGATCAAGATTTGAGGGGTTGATCATCACTTGCTTTCTTAGATGATCAAGGCAGAAATTTCGGTCCCTTGGAGCCAAAGAAACACCGTGGAAAGCAAGCTCTTTTCCTAACTTGAGATGATCTCCAAGTGGTTAGCAAAGTGTCTGTAAATTTTGAGGTGATTGGTGAAGATTTAGTGAAGAAATGGTGCAAGAAAATTGATGAGCTTTGGTTGTTTTTCTTCTCCTTGGTGGCCGGATGGAATGAGAGAAAGAGAGAGAGTGTTTGATGCAAATGAAGCTTCCTTGAGAAGCTTTAATGTGTGGCTCAAAATTCCCCAAAGGTCAATTCTCTCCTCGCGCGCGTACGCGTGCGTTTCGTGCTTGATTTCTCTCGAGTTTGTTTTACTAGTGCACTAAACCTCTAATCCACTTTCATTCATACTATTATTATTCACTCTTAATAGTTCCAAAATAAAGGTCTTAAGCTCCTCAATTAAATCGCACGCGTAAAAACGCGTACTCCCAATTTGTGTGCTATAAAGTGGATCTTTCAAGAAATTCTTATAACAATAGCTTCACTAACTAATACTTGAGTACTTAAACATAAAAATACCTATTTTAAGACTAGTTTATAAGTCTGCAATTTTTCAAGCTCATTGTACTCTCAAATCGGTTATTGTTTCCAAACGCGTATTCACTATCCTAGCTAAACGAGCTTCCCAAAAATTAATTTTTGAAACAAGTCACTTTAAAAATATAAGTAAGCTATAGTTCCATGTAATTAGGTCTAATAAGATTAGAATAAAATATTCGGAGTGAACGGGCATTTAAATATTTAAATGGGCTAGTAATAGGGGTTTAAAATAGGAAAATTTGTGAGTCCTTGCATGAGTCTAATAGTACTTTCTCAAATCTCCAATAAATTTGCATCAGTGTGTCTTTCGGAAAACTATCGACGCGTGAGCGGTAAGCACTTGATTAGAACTTATTCACCTTTAATTTCTCAATTAATATTTCTTAATCTACTATTGATCATTCTTAATTTCCCCAAGATAATTACACTCTCGAATAGAATATTACCTCGAAACACATGTATTCATTATTTTTCACTTAAACGAACCTCCAAAAATTAAATTTGCTAACGGGACGTTTTAAAAACATAAGGAAGACATTGTTCCATATGAATGGACTTAAAATGGTTGAAATAAATTATTTGGAGAAAACAGGTAAATAAATATTTAAATAAACCAATAATATTCAATAAAAATAAAAAAATTTTCGGGTCCTCACATCCTCCCCTCCTTAAAAAGAATTTCGCTCTCGAAATTCGCAGCTAGGACAATATCATTTCCTTCATGGTTAAGCCTATCAGATCAATCACTAACTTACATTTTTTTTCAACTTATACTTCACAATTTCTATTCATTCAACTAGCAATCAAACCTTGATTTTTTTTCCCCAATAGGCATTTTAACTTCCAAGTCATAGGGTAACTTAATTGGCCTCATACCTACCTCATATAGGTAATGTCTTCACTTCTTTAGTGCAAATATTGTAGCCACTAACTCCCAATCATGAGTTGGCTACTTTCTCTCGTGGTATTTTAACTTCCTAGAGGCATATACAATCACCTCATCACGTATTATTAATATACATTATAAACCATCCTTTGAAACATCTATATAAATCACAAAGTTACCTCCTGCGCTCGGTAAGACTAACACAAGTGCATGGTTGAACATTTTTCACTTTCAAACTCTTTCTCACATTTAGAATTCCAAATAACTTGCCAAGTCTTGCACTCTTAGAAAAATCCTTGATCAAACCAACGGTAGTATTTGGCTACCTCTTAGAACTCCAAATTTCGGTATGATTTTCTGATTGTTTCCTTTTAACCAGCTTCCACTTTAGCCGAGTCAATAACAATTCCTTCCTTAGATATTGTATAACCTAGAAAGACAATTTCTTCCAATCGAACTCACATTTATTGAACTTAATGAAAGTTGGTGTTCTCTCGAGGTTTGTAAAACTACCATCAGGTATTTTTCATGATTTTTTCAAACATTAGAGTATACCGATGTATCATCAATAAATACCACCATAGATTAATCCAAATACGGTTTAAAACCCTGATGCATTAAGGCTATAATTGCTATTAATGCATTAGTCAACCCGTAGGGCGTACTGAAAATTCAAAGTGTCCATGTCTTAAATTGAAAGTAGTCTTAACCACATCAGTTTCTAGGATCCTCATCTGGTAATAGCTCTACTCTAAATCCAACTTGGATAGTATCATGGTTCCTTACAGTTGATCGAATTCTTATCCATGTAAGACAAAAGGGTAGTTATTCTTAATGGTCACATTGTTCCAGTCTCGATAGTCTATATATATCCTCAAGCTTCCACTCCAAATATGATATCCGGTTCCTTAATCATTGGACTCATTAAATCTATTAAATATTTCCTTTCACTAACCCAATTTTCACAATCTTAATATCTCAATTTGGCAATCAAATATTGGGTCCAAACTTAAACCCTAAGTTCTCGATTTTTTTTTCACCAATCCCTGGTCATCCCCAAGACCTTGGGGTTGCCTACGCTCTCAAATACCATCTCAACCACGTCTACTACCGTCCATGTCTTATTACCAATCTAAAAGTATGGGGCAAAATTTAAATATACTTGTAAGTCATAAAATCAATTTTCATATGTCATAAAGATCATGATAATTACATCCAGTTGGAAGAGGTTTATCAAATCATTTCAAAAAGAAAGGAGAAAGAACAAGATTATAGCAAAATGTGCCAAGTTGCCAAGATACAAAATAACAAAAAACTTCTCCTTATGCAAAATATTAAATTCCCAAAAGTGCCAGTCTAATGTACGGTAAAACTACAACATCTATCCCTCGAGTGGAGTTAACCACCCCTACTCGTAAAACTTCCAGCGCTTAGACCTCCTTCTGGCACTCGATTGCTTGGTGGCGGATCTAGCTGGCCGCTGAGTATTTCCTCTTTTTAGAGGTACCAGGGCAATTCGAAAGCTTATGCTCAGTACTACCGCACCTCAGACACTTTTCTTGCTTTATCCAGCACTTGGCTTCAGTGTGGTTAATCTTGCCACAGTATCCACAATTTGCGTGAGAAGTGACGGTTTCACTAGTTTGAAGGTTTCCTTTGTATTTTTTCTCCAGTTCTACGTTCTTACGTAGCAACTCAGTTTTCTTTGCATATTCTTGTTTCCACCGTCCTTCCTAGTAGTCAGCCAGTTTCTTTTGAAATTCTATCTCATTTCAAAAAATGTTCATTTCCTTACGCATTTCTTCTAAAGTTGTCATCTTACCGGTTGGCTTAACTCAAATGCTATCCTGCCAGGTAAATCAAAAGATTGAAATGAGTAGCCATTCATAATGGAAGCTCGAGCCATATTACTCTTGCATTCTTTTGCTTATAAGTTGCTCCAAAATACAAATCTTAACTATTCTCTGTTTAACACGGGCGAGCTCTTAAGTCTCCACTAGATTGCTATCATCACTTACAAACACAACCAGATACGGGGACCTTATCCCTTAATATAAAATTCCATGTCTTAGTTCACTCTCCAATACCTATCTACAAAGTTGTTCGAGAAGAAATCATAATTTCTTGCTCTCACTAGTGCCTTATCGTATCCTTTCAAATCAATCTTACTATTTCGAGGTTAGATTCTCCGTGAAACTTAGATAGGTGAATTTCGAGAATCATTCCATTTTCACACCTCTCTTGATTCTTAGATTGGCTTATTGGACTAGAGCTTTGGTGCCCAGCTAATTGTGCTAGGACAGCCATACATGATTGTTTCCTTCATTTCTAGGGTTTTGGTTCAGTCCAGCAGTCGTTCCCTAATCATCCCCTTGAGTTTGGGTTGCTCAACCCCTCGCCCTCAGTCCCTTTTCACTTCTTTGGATACTCATAAATTTAACATTTATAAAGACATGACATAATATGGGTGCACATAACACGAAGTTTGAGAAGTGACACTTTATTTATGCAAAACGAAAATAAAAGGGAAGACACCGAAATAATCGCAAATGTGTACAACCGAATCATAGGTTTGAACTCATAAAACAATAAAATCAAGCGTCTCGTAAATAACGTTCAATTGCTTCACAAAGTAGTAAACATAGTCAAGCAAAACACAAAATGCAATGGCCTTTGAATAAGCATCACCCCGACTAACTTTGACAAAACCATTAAAGTAAACTAAGTCACCAGCTTAGTGATTGGCATAGCCAAAAGTCTCTACTACTTCAGTAGGATCATTTTCATTTCCCGTACTAGGAGTTTTAATCGCATGTCCCTTATCGAGTATCTTGCCATTCTCCACTTGTTCAATCAAGGTAACACACCTAGTCATCGACTTATCCATCCTATCTCTAATTTCATATACTACCCTAGCAGGTCGGTTCTTAGCTTTTGAAGCTGTTCGCTAAGAGCCTTTGTCTTCTCCTCGCTCTTCAAGTATCTCAGTCTCTATTTCAGAAATTCTAGTAGTCTGGGAATCGACAATTGCCCTCGGTTCTCGATTATCCTCTCCAACTACCCTAGTTTCCTCGGATAGCCACTTCCGATGATCGACCACTATTTTCACCTCATTATTTGGGTACGAGTAATTCCTTTGGAAATCACAGGAAGTCCTAGTTCGGCGAGTTGGGTGGTACCTCCAACGAGTTCCTCTAGACCTTTTTCGACAATGGCCACCGGAATGCGTCCCCGAGACAGTTCAATACCACCATTACAATTAAAATTAAAAGCTTAAATGGGTCAAGTATACTAAATAAACTAGATTTAATCATCTCATACTATCCCACATATCTCTTACATGATCGAGACTCCCAATTGTCCATTAATTCAAATCTAAATTCTAATTATCAGTCCCATAAGCGGTCACTTAACTTTCCAACAAGTTTCCCAGTCTGGCATCCTAAACTTCAAGTCTAGGATACACTACAGAGATCTGAAGCCTAAGCTCTGATACCAACTGTGACGCCCCCACTTCTCCCTAAGGCGAATCAAAGGGTATCCGCGGACGCCTACCCAGCTCTCGCCAGGACTCAAGACAATTCCCGTTCAAGCTTAATGAAATACCAGCCATCACGATGATATAAATAAGAAAGGGAGGTCACTCTCATAAATAACATTCAAACTTACCTCACGAGTTCCAAAATACGTCAAGTATCCAATCCTTACATCAAGTTCTCAAAGGTTACATCAAATCCCAAAATATACAATAATCAAGAGTCTAACGCAATACATTGAAAAACCCTAATACAAAAGTACATTCAAAGGGGATTTCTTCGAGGTTCACTCCAGATCCTTCCCTGTTAAGGAAAACAAATCTACACGGTGAGCAAAATGCTCGCGAGGCCAAGAACACACATGCAGGCACGTTGTTCAAGTAACAATCCCAATTTAACAAGTAGAGCAATAATATTGCAGTAAAAAACAATTCAAGCGAGAAAAGTAAACAGAAACAATTCAAGAATATAGGAGCTCTCAGGAGCTATTTTTCACTTGCACGATCACGAACCTCCACGAGTTGACACTCCATCAATCAGGTAGGTTTAGTCCATAGAACTTCACTTATCATGTCCCCTTTCATCTTACATACCCCTGTATCAGACCCGCCTATTGTTTGTTTGAGGCGATACTGCTCGAGTATGCCAAGCAAGATCACTTAATAGATCAAGCTTTTGTTTTCTCATGGTTCGTCAAGGAGCCCGACCAAGTCCATGCCAGCTCAAGTCCAAGGTTAGTCAGTGAGATTTGGGCGTCCCCCACTTACCACTTGAGTAGAGGAGATTCACTCCGATCGACTTATGTAGCCATAGCATAAATAATCACTTAAATATTTCACTTAAATTCACTTAACAAGTCACTTCAAGTACTTCAAGTATTTCATATCATGAAATTCAAGTACACTTCACTTAAATGAGAACGAGTGCGATAAAATACACACTCAACTCAGCATTTTCAAAATGTTCTATTATCAAAAGCAATTAACACGTTTTCACACACTTGACACTCACCGAGTGATTCAAGTAGCAAGTACAAGCGATCGATTAGGCGTCTCCCGTCAGATCCTCTTGGAGGTCCTCTTGAGTGCCAGAGCAATTAATAATGAACTATCACTCACAGACCCCAATTATCAAGGAAGATTGTACACTTGTACAATCTAAGAAAATTTCATGAAAATGATCTTTAATTACTCGTAAATCGAGACTCAAAAATGGGGTTTTAAAACACAAGCAAAAATCTGATTTTTAATCTTTGAAATCACATATACAACGTTCTAGCAATATCAAAGGAGATAGAGAGTTCGAAACCTCAATTTCCTTTAAGTTTGGAAATTTCAGATTTGTCGAGCGATATTTGAAAAATCGTATCTCACTCTCTATAAGTCCAAAATTGGAAAACTTGGTACCATTGGAAACTTCTTCCAGAGTACTAAAAGTTTCTAGAAGACACTTTTTGATGATTCCAAATGGAAGACATTCAAATTTTGCTCAAAGTTATTGTTTTAGGCTATCGAGGCAGTTTCGGGGTTGGTTTTTGGCCAATTTTGAAAATTTGGCAAAATTCACAAAATGTGAACTAGCCTCTCAAATTTGAAAATCAATTAGAGTTATAATCAAAGTTTAAAACACAACAAGCAGAACAAGAATTGGAGTTTTGAGCACCAATATATAGTAGCTCAAAGTTGCTGAAAAATTGAGATAGGCTAATTTCTAGGTTTAAATTACAAACTTTGGGACTTTGGTTGAGCATCGAAATGGACTCAAAATGGTGCCAAATCTGGTATGACTATACTATCATATAAGGGCTATTCCTCTATCAAAGTTTATAGAAAAATAGATACGGAAAGTCGGTTAACAAAATCACTAAAATCCCACGAATTTCCAAGGCAAATCTGTCTTGTATGCAAACTTTCCTTTTCTAAACATTTGGCCAATGAAAACATCTCAAATATGGTTCATTTATGTAAAAAATGTCCAAAAAACATCCAAGATACATTTGGTAGGTGATTAATACCAAGAATTTTGAAACAACAAGCCCCAACCAAGATTAAGGCATTCACTAGCCAAAAAGAGGGTTTTCAATCACTGCATCAGTTTCAAACTTCGGCCACAACTCACTCAATTCAACTTGGAATTGAGTGTGGTTGGTGGCATTGGAAACTAAATTCATAATTATACAATTTCACAGAAGGAATAGTTTTAAAAATCTGTCCACAACTAACTCATATTTGAGCATCAAGTCGCCGACCAAAATAGAGCTTCCAGTACAGACGCGAAACAGAACAGGCAACTTTACAAGATTGGTACGGCTAGCTCAGCTAGAATCAGGGCATGAATTTTACACATTTAGAAAATTGGAAGTGCATAGTTTCTAATGCAACAAACGGCTCTCGATTTCAACATCGGAGCAAAGAGTTATGGCCAAAACAAAAACACTGCCAGAGTACACTGGACACCCGTTTCTAGCTTTGCCAAATTTTCGAAAACTCCACATTTAATCACCCAAATCACGTACTTTTTTGTGGAAACCTTCCACACAACCCACAACCAACACAACATGTATACATCATAAAAAAGTCAATTGAACCTCAAAAAATTGCACTAAGGGTCGCGGCAATAGCATGGGCAGATTTGTCACTTTTGCTCAACTCTCTCCTTTTGAGTTTTCCTTCACAACCCAACGTATTTCCACTAGATTAACCACTAATCCAACATAAATAACATTAGATCTCATCAAATCAGTCCATCAAGCCATTGTGGGATTTCATAGAGCCCACTCACAAGATTTCAACATAAATAAAGCTACCCACATGAATATATGAGTTTACAAGTGCAAGATAACTTCCATAGATCAAGATTTGAGGGGTTGATCATCACTTGCTTTCTTAGATGATCAAGGCAGAAATTTCGGTCCCTTGGAGCCAAAGAAAAACCGTGGAAAGCAAGCTCTTTTCCTAGCTTGAGATGATCTCCAAGTGGTTAGCAAAGTGTATGTAAATTTTGAGGTGATTGGTGAAGATTTAGTGAAGAAATGGTGCAAGAAAATTGATGAGCTTTGGTTGTTTTTCTTCTCCTTGGTGGCCGGCTGGAATGAGAGAAAGAGAGAGAGTGTTTGATGCAAATGAAGCTTCCTTGAGAAGCTTCAATGTGTGGCTCAAAATTCCCCAAAGGTCAATTCTCTCCCCGCGCGCGTATGCGTGCGTTTCGTGCTAGTGTATAAAAATACCTATTTTAAGACTAGTGTATAAGTCTCCAATTTTTCAAGCTCATTGTACTCTCAAATCGGTTATTGTCTCCAAACGCGTATTCACTATCCTAGCTAAACGAGCTTCCCAAAAATTAATTTTTGAAACAAGTTACTTTAAAAATATAAGTAAGCTATAGTTCCATATAATTAGGTCTAAAAAGGTTAAAATAAAATATTCGGAGTGAACGGGTGTTTAAATATTTAAATGGGCTAGTAATAGGGGTTTAAAATAGGAAAATTTGTGAGTCCTCGCATGAATCTAGTAGTACTTCCTCAAATCTCCAATAAATTTGCATCAGCGCGTCTTTTGAAAAACTATCGACGCGCGAGTAGTAAGCACTTAATTAGAACTATTCACCTTTAATTTCTCAATTAACTTTTCTTAATCTACTATTGATTATTCTTAATTTTTCCAACATAATTACACTCTCGAATAGAATATCACTTCGAAACACATGTACTCATTAATTCTCACTTAAACTAACCTCCAAAAATTAAATTTGCTAATGGGATGTTTTAAAAACATAAGGAAGACATTGTTCCATATGAATGGACTTAAAATGGTTGAAATAAATTATTTGGAGAAAACAGGTAAATAAATATTTAAATAAACCAATAATATTCAATAAAAATAAGAAATTTTTCGGGCCCTCACAGAAGGAGCAAAAACCTTCATCCCATTTCACTCCAAAATCTTTCACCTTTTCACCTCAAATTCATACCACAACCTCAAAACAACTTGGAAATCATTTTGGACTAGGAGAGAAGCACCGTTTCCACGGTTTTCTTGGAGCTTCTAGTGGCCGAAAATTATGATTTCATCAACCAAGGAGGTAGTGAATCATCCAACCCTTGAATCTTAATTATAGTGAGTTTAATTTCACTTAGAAGCTTGTAGCTTCATATGGGTAGCTTTGGTTGGTTGAAAGTCATATGAGTGTACTCTATGAAATACCACAATGGACTTGTTGGATTGATATGATATTTTGGATGTTATTTATGTTGATTAAGTGTTAAACTAGTGGTTATATGTTGAAAAAGTGGAAAGAAACTCAAGGGAAACCAAAGAGAGGAAGGGGCCGAATCTGCCCTGTTCTTGCCGCAGTCTTAGCGCGATTTTTTTGTGGTTATATTGCCTTGATTTTGATGTAAATATGTTGTATAGGTTGTGTGAAAAGTTTTCACCAAAAATCACTTGATTTGGTTGGCTAAAAGTTGAATTTTCGAAATAGTTTCGAAGATGGAAAACGTGTACAGAGGTACTCTGGCAGCGAACTTTGAATAACCATAACTCTTTCCTCCAATATCAAAATCGAGTGCTGTTTGTGGCATTAGAAACTAGACACTTCCAGTTTTCTAACGATATAAAATGCATCCCCTGATTCAACTTAAGTGAACCGTACCAGCTTTTCAAAGTTACCTGTCCTATTTCATTGCTATGTTAGAAAACCTGTTATGTGCCGTATGAATGTAGTTTCCAACGCCACCAACCATGCCCAATTCCAAGTTGAATTGAGTGAGTTGTGGCCAAATTACAGAACTACATCAGAGAAAGAAAACTCTAAGTTTGGGCTAGCCAATGGCTTATTTCGAATTGGGACTTGTTATTTTGAAACTTTTGGTGTCAATCACCTATCAAATGTATTTTGGATGTTTTCTAGATCTTGTCTTCATAAATGAACCGGATTTGAGTCGATATCATTGGCCAAAAGTTAGAAAAAGGAAAACGGAAATACAAGGCAGATTTGCCTTGAAAATTCTTGGAACTTTAGTGGCTTTGTTAACTGACCTTCCGTACGAATTTTTGAATGAAATTCCACAGACGAATAGCCCTTCTATGGTAGGGTAATACTACCAAATTTGGTGCCATTCTAAGTCCATTTCGATGCCCAACTGAAGTCCCAAAGTTTATGTTTCAAATCTGGAAAATCCTTGTTCAGTGAGAAATTTTCAGCAACTTTGAGCTGCTATACCTTGACGCTTAAAACTCTGATTCTTGTCCCGTTTGTGGCATTTTAAACCTTGATTGTAAATATAATTGAGTTTCAAATTTGAGAGTGTCGTTCACATTCTGTGAATTTTGCCGAATTTCCAAAGTTTGCCAAAAACCAACCCCAAATCTGTCTTGGGAGTCCAAATCAGCAACTTGAAGCCAAAATTTGAGTGTCTTCCGTTCTGAATCATGAAAAAATTCCTAGAAGGAACTTTTAGCACTTTGGAAGTAGTTTCTAATGGTACCAAGTTTTCCAATTTTGGACCTACAGAGAGTGAGATATGATTTTTCAAAAATCGCACCTCAAATCTGAAATTTCTGAACTTGAAGGGAATTGAGTTTTAGAAACTCTCCATTTCCTTTTGATATTGCTTGACCATTTTACACTTGATTTCAAAGATGAAAATCAGTTTTCCTTGTATTATTAAACCCCACTTTTGAGTCTCGATTTCTGAGTAATTAAAGCTCTCTTTCATGATATTTTCTTAGATTATACAAGGGTACAATCTTTTTCTTGTTAATAAGGGGTTTAAAAGTGATAGCGTGTAATTGTAAATTATTTGCTCAGGCACTCAAGAGGATCCCACGGTGGACGCCTGAACCCTCAAGTGGGCATTACTTCCTTGTTTTTGATTGGTGAGTGTCAAGTGCATGACTTAATATATTTACTTGATCTATCTTGCTTATATGTGTGAATGTTACTTGATGAGACGAGTGTGTACTTTATCGCACTCGCTCTCCTTTACTCGAACTCCACTTGCATTAAACTTGATTTTTAAAGTCGATTGGAGTGAATCTCATCGACAAAATATACTTATTTTCGTGTGCATGCCGTGTTATCGTGCGTGTCGTGCGTGTCATGTTGTCGAGTGGAGTGAACCTCCTCGACTTATGGGGATGCCCAATTCTCTTATCCAATCTTGCAACTCGAGCCGGCATAGGATTGGTCGAGAAGCTTGATGAACCAAGAGAACAACAAAACAAAACTTGATCTTTTGAGATCTTGTTCGGCATACTCGGCGAGTATCGCCCTTTTTGTGCATGTTTGGTTACGGATCTGAGAAGGTGGAATGATGGATGGAGGAAGTAATAAGTGAAGTTTCTACGGACATAATACCTACCTAAATGACGGAGTGTCATCACGAGTGGGTATCGGATCGAGCCGTGGCAAAGCAAGTGGAAAGTAGCTCCTGAGAGCTCCTGTATCCTACTCAAGTGTTTTTAATTGTTAATCGCGAATTACTTGACTTTATCGCTTTATTTATGATATAAATGTTATTGATACTTGAACTACATGCTTGCATGATTTTCTTGGCCTCATTAAATATTGCCTCATCCCATTAATTTATTTTCCTTAACAGGAACTGGAATGGAAGAAGTTAAGGAAATGCCGACTTGAGGCACTTTTGTATTAATGTTTTAATTGTAATCGACTATGCACTTTTGGATGTTGTATATTTTGGAGAAAGTGATTGTAAGTTTGAAATTGTGATGTAAGATTGAATATTTATGTATGTAAATGACTTCGTACCTTTATTCCGATTTTCATTGCTAGTATTAGACTTTAAGTTTGAATTAGAATTGTCTTGAGTCCTGGCGGGAGTTGGGCAGACGTCCCGCGGATACCCTTATGTCGCGCCCCACTTTTTGAAATTGGAGTGTGAGTAGTGTGTGTAGTGTGTGTGAACGTGTGTAGAAGTGAAAGCAAAGACCGTGGGATTGTAAAATGCGACGGTTTTGGTCAAGTAAAGTTCAAAAGGATTTTATGTATGAAAAATGGAGTCGTCACTTGGTATAGAGTTAGGGTGTACCAAGTCACCCAAAAATGATTTTTGTTTTTGAATGAAAAAGTAAACAAACACTTTTTGAAAACTTTTAGGTCTACGTAACCAAAGAAAGGGATCGGGGGTCACGTTTGGTAAGGGAGAAGGCAAAGGCGGAGCCTAAGGCACTCCCTTACCCTAGCCAAAGCTAGTTGCGTGACTTAGCCCCACGTTTCCTAATTATTCTACCCAAGGTATGTATCACATGTTGGATATGACTAAATGAATGCGAAATGGAAAGGAAAATGCAAACCTAAATCTAAATGTCTCTTATGAGATTTTTGGTCCCAATCACATGGGTTTGTGATGGCCAATAGGAAGAATCTCATAGAGGTCATAGGAAAATGCAAATGAAGACTCAAATATGTGCAAGTGTGAAAATGTATGAAGGATGCGAAATGTAAAAAAAGGTAAGTGCAAGTGTGCAAATGTGATAAAGTAAAGGTGTTCGTGTGTAAATGGATGAAAAATAGAATAGTAGATACATATAAGTGTAATTTTGAGTGCCATTTGTGAGGTGAGAAATAAATAAGTAATAAAAAGATGTTGAGAAAGTGTGGATTGAGAAAAAATGAGAAAATGTGGTTAAAAGGTGAAGAGGTGATATAAAAAAGAATGCAAGTGTATGACCCTAAGGGAATGCATCAAGTCGGGTACGGGAAGGACTCCTAACTTTACGACTTTGATTTTCCCTTGGATTAGAAGGAAGAACTAGCGTGCTAAGACTATTTTGTAGCCAAACTCGCTCGTTTCCCTTATCGAAAGGGGACTCTCAAGCAAATGTACCCTATAACTAGCATGAGGATGCAAAAAGCCTAAAATGAAGGGAAAAGGATTGAGGAGCATACCAAATGATAAAAACTAAGAAAAATGCATGAAATGTAGTGAACATGCAAATATGCACTAATGAAACGGAAATCCCTAAGGGTCTAGCGTTGGACTAGCCCTTCTATAAATTCCTAACGGGATAATGAGCCACAACTAGCATTGGACTAGTGTGGTGACGTACATTCATCGATCACATTCATCTACGACTATAGAAAGCAAGTAGACATGCCAAACACTCATAAACACATAGCACATAACACCTAGCATGCTCGACTAGATGCAAGAACCTAATAAAGCAAGTAACACATAACACATAGGCATGCAACCAAGCTAATGAGCCTATTACATTTGCTAGCTAGGCACACGTCTTCAATAGGTCTTCATCAAATGCTCTCCAAGCCCTATCTATTACAAGCCAAGAGGTGTACACATACCCCATTAAAAGAATAACTTAATAAAAACAAGGGTAAATGAAATAAAGGAACTAAAGAAAAGCAAGGAAAGCAAATTAGACATGCAATTCACACTTAGCACGTTGGATCACATAGGAGAGACAAAAAAAGATAAAAGAAATTATACCTCCCCCTTTTGTGGTGCTAATAAAGTGGACAAAACTTAATGTGGGCTATAGTCACCAAAGCAAGGGATAATTTGGGCTAAATCCATCAAAACAAAGGATTAATGCACCAATTTAGTGGTAAAACATATATAAACCAATTTGATTCCACCAAAACATCGAATCCTTGTTCAAAAACAAAAAAAATGACCAAATAATGCATAATGACCAAGGAAAAGTGGAACAACTCATCAAATTCCCAAATATAGCAACTAATAGGAGCTCAAAACAACCCTTAATCGATCATTCAAGTCCAAATGAAACATTTTAGGAACTTTAGAGGTCCAAGAGCAAGAAAAGGTCAAGTAACCAATTTACTTAGGGAAATTAAAGAAGATAGGCAAGCACAAGCTCATTTAGACACAAAGTTCACAAATTCATGCATTAAGTACCACCTAAACAAAACATGGTAATTAATGAAAGCAAACAAATAATCAAGTTGAAAAACTAAGGCTACCAAGGACTCCATTGCGGACATTAACCAAACACTCAAGCTCAATTAAACATTTTTAGGAACTTCAAGGGTCCAATGGCAAAGAAAAGGTCAAGTAATGGCTCAAAATTCAATTATTCTAAGACCTATTTGCAAGAAATTAGAACTCAATTGAGTCTTTGTAGCATTGCTGCAAAATTTCAGGGACCCAATTGATTAATTTTTCCAATTTTCTGGGTCATAGCAACATTAGTTAGAAACCAAGGGGTCAAAATGCAAATTTTTGGAAGATCTTTTTATGCAAACCATGCAAAAGCTTACGAAAGTATTAAACTTCTGCAACTATAACAATGAAACATGCCTCCTTTTTGTTTCAAAGCTTGCTGCAATTTTTTTTTAAGGATATCAACCTCAACACTAATTTTGCTCAAAAAAACTTTCAACCAAACATTCAAAGCTAATCTAGCATTATAACACAAATTCAATATTCAAACAAACCCAAATATAGAAGAAAACTGATGCAAAGTACTGGGAAATTTTTTACGCAAAAACGGTTCAGCAGTCCTAATCTATTCATTTTCCCAGCAAATATTTAGATATGATTCAAGTACCCTTCAAACCCAAACGCCCAAACTCAAAAACAGCAAAACAGATTGCAGCAATCTTTCATCTGCTACAAATTTTGCAGCTTCATGTTCGTAACCCAGAAAACAAACAACAATTAAAACACAACCTAAAACCCCGTCAAATTATCCATTGCTATCTTTGTTATAAGCCTGAGCATACCGACAAGATGACTAAACTAGATTTGCAAGTAGTTACAGGAAGAAATGAATGCAGCAAGTCATGAGAATGACATGTATTTACTTGTGCCAGGGTGCATTTGTTCGCAAGCAACTCTAAAACAAACTCTACCAAGTAGACGACCCAAAACCAAGTGCTGGAATTTTATGCCACTGTCCTCAACATGATCCCCTATCCTAGAAGAAATTAACTAAACCAGAAATGCAGCAAAACAACGAAGAAGACATTCTGCAAATTCTAAAAAAGAAAAAAAACTTTCGGCCAACATCAAAAGCTCATGTGAATTTAGAAACATTCACTTAACAATGTAAGACCGAGAGTTTAAACCCTTTTCAACAAAATATGATGATCAAACACTCCTAAAACAAGATTTAATTTAGTAAGGATGAACGAATGCATACACAACAGCAAGAGATGTCCTTGTCAAGTATAAACGGCTCTTCCATATGACCGACTCCACAATACAACAGAGACACAAAGGGAGAGGCTCGCGGCAGATATGCATACAGCTTGCCAACCAAACATGCTAAAGAAAACACAGGTTTCAAACCAGTCCAAATTTGAACAAATCGAGGGAAGAAACAGAATTCATCTGTCCAGGCTGCTGCAACAAGCCGAGAGCCTCTAACATGTTGCAGCGCATCTTTCGAGTGAACTCCAAAGACTCTAATAATTTCAGGTTATGCAAATAAGGTCCAAAGATGCAGCCTTTAACGCACCAGATTTAATTTCGTCAGATTGGGCTCTGTTTAGCAATGGAAACGAACAAGGAAAAGGGCGAAAAATTACCTGTTACACTGCTGGAACGCACCCTCCTCTCTGCTTGATCTTTGGAGTTGCCGCCGTCGTGAAGCTCTCAGTTTCTTAGCCTCTCCTTCAGCCCGTAGCTTCTTCCCTTTGCCTGTAACCCTTTTATCCTTTTCTCCAGCTTTCGGTTTTTCCTCCTCAGCCGCAAGTCTGACTTTTTCTCGTCCCTTTTGCCGTCACTTCCAACTTTCTTGATCTCGCTCACCAAAACCTCTCTCGGCCGTTTTTCTCTTCTCCCCCGTATCCTTTCTAATCTTCTCTCGTCTTATCTCTATCCGCTGCCCCCTCTTGCTCTCTTTCTCTGGCTTGGTTTCTTTCTTTTTTCTATCTCAGATTTGCAACCGCCCCCTTCTCTGGTTTCTCTCAGTTTTTTCAATCTTAGCCGTCACTCCTTTGTTTTTTCTCTGCCGTCAGTCTTTCTATCCTTCCCCCCTCTCTTGCGGCTGCTGTTTTTTTCCTTTTTATATGTAACCCAAGGTTCCTAAACCCTCACCCCAATGTTGAGGATGAAAGGCTTGCCCTTGCCTTCACATCCAGCCCTCCGATGGGGCATCTGTGATTGTCCTTTGCAAGCCGCAAAAATATGCAGCTTGCATGCCAGGGCCCCTTTTTTTATAATAACTAATAAATATAGATAACTAATTAATAAAAAATAACTAATGAAGACATGCTAATTAAGATAAAAATGAAATGCTAATTTTCCTTTTTCCTCTTTTTTCCCTTTTCCCTTTTTTTTTGAAGTAATTTAACAAAATGGTAATAAAATTAAATGAAAACCAACAATTTAATTAACATCGGATAAAAATGAATAAATTAGAAATAATAAACAGTAAAATTGCAATTTTCCATTTTTCTTTTCATTTTTCATCATTTTTCTCTTTTTCTCTCTTTTTTTTTTGTCAAGAAAGCGTTGAATTTGAATAAAAATCAACTAAAGCATACTTTTGAATGTTTTTCTCTTTTTTTTTCTTTTCGAGAAATTCTATGCTAAAACTCCAAAGATAAAAAAAACAATAATAACTAAAAAACTAAAGACTAAAAAGCGAACAAAACTGACACGACAAAATAAAAAGCAAAAAATAAATAGTAAAAGAAATTACAATGAAATTTTGGTATCTACAGTTTGCCCCTCTTTGTCTGAGTTTTAAAAAAACTTGAGACAAAGAAATAGACACCAAAATACTTACCTGTGTTACTTGGCAGCAAAATGATCTCAACGAACTGGAATTCTAAAATGGGACTGATCCGAACATGAAATTAACACGGGACTGACCCGAACAGAAAATTTAAAACGGGACTGACCCGAAACAAGAATTTAAAACGGGACTGACCCGAACAGCAATTTAAAACGGGACTGACCCGAATAGGAATTTAAAACGGGACTGACCCAAACAGAAATTTAAAACGGGATGACCCGAACATGAATTTAAAACGGGACTGACCCGAACAGAAATTTAAAACGGGACTGACCCGAACAGAAATTTAAAACGGGACTAGCCCGAACAAGAATTTAAAACGGGACTGACCCGAAACAAGAATTTAAAACGGGACTGACCCGAGCAGAAATTTAAAACGGGACTGACCCGAACATGAATTTAAAACGGGACTGACCCGAACAGAAATTTAAAACGGGGCTGACCCGAACAGCAATTTAAAACGGGATTGACCCGAACATGAATTTAAAACGGGACTGACCCGAACAGGAATTTAAAACGGGACTGACCCGAACAGAAATTTAAACCGGGACTGACTCGAACAGGAATTTAAAACGGGACTGACCCGAACAGGAATTGAAAACGGGACTAACCCGAACAGGAATTCAAAACGGGACTGATCCGAACAGAAAATTAAAAACGGGACTTTACTGGGAAGGTTTAAACAATGAATTGAGTTGTTACCTGGAAGTAGTTCAAACTTTGTACAAAGAGGGAGATTTGATCTCTGTATTTGAAACGATAGCTGATGTGGTTTCTTATGATCAAACTTTGTCAATAACATTATCACTTCGTCTTTGCTACTGGGGAGCTATTTCTGACATCGATTTAGGTACGAAAAGAAGAGTGATTGCTTTCGTTTGTAAATGCAATGTTCCTGCAAGAAAAGAAAAAATAATGGACTTGCCACCACCATTTGATCCGGTTTGCCTTGAGAATCGAGTAAACATGAGTCTTGTGATGCTTTTGCTTCTGTTCTGCGGCATCTGCCTTAGTCGAACTTGTAATTTTGAAACCTTTCAATTTCTGAGACTGATAAAGTGCGCATTTACCACGTCACCAAATCTATGTAGCAGCTTTGTTGCATTTTACCCACTTTAACAAATGATTGAATCCCCTATCCTTGCACAAATCTTAGGGTTTATCATCCATTCGAATCCAATGGTGAAAGAATGATGCACGAAAAATTTGTCATACAAAAATCAATGATATATGCAAGATGATTTCCTATGTCAGGCAAAGATGAGCATGCAAAAGAATGCAGACAATCACAAGCAATCGAACGCAAATAATCGAGAGAAACCAAGAGGTTTATAAAGATACATTTTGCAAAAGAATATTTATAAAGGAAAAATACAAATTTGGCCAATGAATATCATGTTCAAGCCTTTGGATATATTTGCTTCGGAATTCGATTCTGGCAGAAGTATCACAATCATGAGGAAAAGTCTAAATGAACCAGGTCACCAGCTGTTCCTTCTCGTTTCGTCTGTTGAGAAAACCTGCCTTGGCGCCCTTTCGGGTTTTCACCAAGGTTGCCCCACCCCTTTTTTGTTTTTGTTTTGTCTTTTTTTTTTCTTCTTTTTTTTTCGAGGTGCCCTTTCGGGTTTTCACCTATAGAGTAGCAGAACTACCTCATTCCCGATCAACTGAGAAATGTGGTTAAAAGATTGTTGGCATCAGTAAAATGCACTTCCCTTATAAAATTTTTTAGGTGAAGGCATTATGGACATCACTTGCCAATTAATTAGCAAACTTTCAAGTAAAAATGCAGCAAGTGACGAAAGCCAGGACTTTGGGCTTTTGTAATGAGGTCCGATGGGGTGCTTTGAAAAAGGTTGAGGCTTGAAAGCAAATTTTGATGAAAGGTGTGCAATTACCTGAGATTGCATCATTTTGAAATTATCTCCAATTTTTAAACGAAACCAAGGAATTTTGCCCCAGTTTGATTGGATTTTTTCTCTTTGCATCTTGTATTGCATTTTTCTTATTTTGGCATATTTTTTTTGCATCTTTCAAAAGACTAAATTTGCCCCAGTGTGGGGTTCTTTCTTTCTTTCTCTCTCTTTCAACATAAATTTGCCCCAGTGTGGGGTTTGCAATTCTCAGGGGTTATCAAGCGAAAATTTGTCAATTCTGACGGCTCAAAGGGGACAACTAGGGATAAAATGTTTTAAGTGTAAAAGAAGATGGCCTGACTTGCATTTCGCCTTTTGCATGAATTTCTAAAGAAAATTTGCATGATCAAATGAAAAACTTCTTGCACATGTCCGAGTTCATGGGTTGAGGGAATGTTCGTCCATCCATTTCTGCCAAGATAAGTGCTCCGCCTGGTAATACCTTTTGGACAATGAAAGGCCCTTGCCAATTTGGAGCAAACTTGCCTTTGGGCTCATCCTGCATTGGTAAAATCCGCTTCAGTACTTTATCACCTTCTTCGAATGCACGCCGATAGACTTTTTTGTTGTAAGCCCGGGCCACACGTTTCTGATAGCACTGACCATGACAGATAGCATTGAGCCGCTTTTCATCGATCAAAGTCAATTGCTCATGGCGCTGCTTTATCCAATCAACCTCCTCCAATTTAGCTTCCATGAGGATTCGTAGCGAAGGAATTTCAACTTCAGCTGGTAATACAGCTTCCATTCCATACATGAGTGAATATGGCGTTGCCCCAGTCGATGTCCGAATAGAAGTCCAATACGCCATTAATGCATAAGGCAACTTTTCATGCCAATCGCGATGCCTTTCAGTCATTTTGCGGATAATCTTCTTCAAATTCTTGTTTGCGGCTTCTACAGCTCCGTTCATCTGAGGCCTATAAATAGCAGAGTTACGGTGTCTGATCTTGAACTGCTCGCATAGTCCATCTACCATGTCATTGTTCAGATTCTTGGCATTGTCTGTGATAAGCGTTTCGGGTACTCCAAAGGGACAGATGATGTGGTCTCTCAAGAAATTGGCAACTACCTTCTTCGTTACATGCTTGAATGACTCCGCTTCAACCCATTTAGTAAAGTACTCAATCGCCACCAATATAAATCGATGTCCATTTGAAGCGGGAGGATCGATTGTACCAATCACGTCCATACCCCACATTGAACAGGGCCATGGGGCGGTCATGCTATGCAATTCAGTGGGTGGAGCGCGTATAATGTCACCGTGCATTTGACATTTTATACATCTCCGGACAAAATCTATGCAATCATGCTCCATAGTAAGCCAGAAGTATCCGGTTCTCATGATTTTCTTTGCTAGCAAATGACCATTCATGTGAGGTCCACAAACGCCACTATGCACTTCTTTCATCATGTATTGAGCTTCGTCTTCATCAATGCACCTTAAAAGATTCAAATCTGAGGTTCTTTTGTACAAAACTTCTCCACTTAAGAAAAAATTTGAAGCCATTCTGCGCAAAAAACTCTTGTCTTTTGTACTAGCATGCAAAGGGTAAGATCCTGTTTTGAGAAACTTCTTAAGATCATTATACCAAGGAACATTGTCAGAGGACTTGTCTACAACCCAACAGTGGGCAGGCTTGTCTTGAAATTGAATCTGGATTGGCTCGATCCTCAATTCATCTGGATATTGGATCATAGAAGCTAAGGTGGCCAAAGCATCGGCAAATGCGTTTCGGGCTCGTGGGAGATGTCTGAACTCCAAATTCCGAAATTGCTTGGCCAGAGTGAGCAGACTACAATGATAGGGCAGAATTTTCAAATCTTTGGTTATTCACTGCTTCAAGGTTTGGTGCACGAGCAAATCTGAATCACTGAAAGCTGTCAACTCTTTGATTTCCATTTCCAAAGCCATTTTGAGACCAAAAATACAGGCTTCATATTCAGCCATGTTGTTTGTGCAAGCAAATTGCAATTTGGCAGCGGCAGGGTAGTGCTTTCCTTCGGGTGAAATCAAAACAGCTCCAATTCCAGCTCCGAGAGAATTCGAAACTCCATCGAAGAAAAGCCTCCATTCAGGGCTTTGCTCACTTATATCGTCTGTGGCGCCTATAAATAAGACTCTCTCATCAGGAAAATAAGTATGAAGTGGTTGATAATCATCATCCATTGGATTTTCTGCCAAATGATCAGCTATAGCTTGCCCCTTGACAACTTTTTGTGAAGTGAAAATAATATCAAACTCTGAGAGAATTATCTGCCATTTTGCCAGACGTCCAATTAACATCGGCTTCTCCAAAAGATATTTCAAAGAATCAGATCGGGAAATAAGATAAGTAGTATGGCTCAACAGGTAGTGTCTCGGCTTTTGAGCGGCCCAGGCTAATGCACAGCAGCTCTTCTTAATGAATGAATAATTAGCTTCATACTGCGTGAACTTTTTGCTTAGATAGTAGATGGCTTGCTCCTTCCTTCCAGAGTCATCGTGCTGCCCGAGAACACAACCAACTGCTCCTTCAAGCACAGATAAGTACATGATTAATGGTCGACCCGGCTTTGGTGGCACTAAGACTGGCGGATGTAACAAATAATCTTTAATCTTGTCGAAAGCCTGTTGGCACTCCTCATTCCAATACAATGGCACATTCTTTCTTAATAATTTGAACAACGGCTCGCATGTGGCAGTTAGCTGGGCAATGAACCTCCCAATAAAATTGATCTTCCCTAAGAAACTTTTCACGTCCTTCTGAGTTTTTGGCACTGGCATATCTCGAATTGCTTTGATTTTTGCTGGATCTATCTCTATGCCCTTCTTACTAACAATGAACCCCAACAGCTTACCCGCGGGTACTCCAAAGGCGCATTTCGCAGGATTTAGCTTTAAATTGTACTTCCGCAACCTTTCAAACAACTTCTTCAAATCAACCAAATGGTCATCTGCCCTCTTAGACTTGATTATGATGTCATCCACGTAGACCTCCATCTCCCGGTGGATCATATCATGAAACAGGGTGGTCATGGTCCTCTGATAGGTAGCCCCGGCATTCTTTAAACCAAAAGGCATCACTCGGTAGCAAAAAGTGCCCCAAGGAGTAATAAAAGCAGTCTTCTTCTTATCCTCTTCTGCCATCAAAATCTGGTGATATCCGGCGAAACAATCACAAAAAGATTCAATCTCATGCCCGGCGGTATTGTTCAGGAGAATGTGAATATTTGGTAGAGGAAAATCATCTTTAGGACTGGCTTTATTGAGGTCTCTATAATCAACACAAACTCGCACCTCTCCACTCTTTTTTGGAACAGGGACTGGATTCGAAAGCCAAATAGGGTAATGGGAAACAATGATAATGTTGGTTTTGAGCTGTTTTTCAATTTGCTCTTTTATTTTAAGGCTCATATCTGGTTTGAATTTTCGAGATTTTTGTTTTACGGGTGGAAAAGAAGGGTCTGTGGGTAATCTATGCACTATCACATCAGTTGAAATACCAGTCATGTCATCATAAGACCATGCAAAGACATCCTGGAACATAGTTAAGAATTCAAGCATCTCCTTTTTCTACCTCTCATTCAAATGAATACTAATTTGCACCTCCTTAACTTTATCCTTAGTGCCAATGTTAACCTTTTCTGTTTCTTCCAGGTTCGGTTTTGGTTTCTCCTCATATTGTTCAAGGTCCTTTGCAAAAGAATCAAATACCTCCTCATTATCACTCTCGCTTTGGAGCTCGGATTCAAAGACCTCCAAGTCGTGAGTGATATAGAGATTGCCATTATTGAATTCCAGAATAGTGATATCCAAAGGGTCAAATAGTTTTATTTTTGGCCATCTGAAAGAATTAATGAATGTGGGATAATAAGCAAACAAACATACAACAAACAAATGAACAAGCAATATGAATATAAACAAGCGAATAAACAAAACAATATGACAAGAACAACTTGTGCATTTTCATAAAACCTTTGATTGAAAGCAAATGGAAATGAAATGAAAACTTAACAATATTTACATGCACAATTTTAGTCAAGAGTAAAATTGCTTTCATTGGCTATTTACAGTTGCAAAATATTTTCATGAATTCGCATGAATGACAAACCCTTTTAGGTTTACCGAAACTCCTTTCGAATGGGCAGAAACTCGGCCGATCAATTGGAAATTGATCCTTCATGGACGTCGGGAAACTCGGCCTCATTTGGGAAGCTGTCTTCAAATGTTGCCCCAACGAACAATTGGGCCAAACTAGCTTCGATTTCATCGACTGGGTTAATCTCTGATGTGATCACCTCGGTTGGTCGTGGAAAAGTATAATGCAGTGGTGGAATGTCAAGAGCCCTTTGCCTTCCTTCTTTCTCCGCTCTTTTGCATTCCTTCATCTCTCTGATGTTCTTAGCAGTCGGTCGGAAACCCAAACCAAATGAATTCTTTTTCTCCACAATCTCCACTGGCTTCAGAATTCCTTGCAGGTCTCGTCCCAGCCCTTTGTCAAATTCATATCCTCCGCGGATCATTTCCTTAGCCATCATGACACTGGCCTTTGATAGAGCTCGCTCCTCCTTTGTTATCCAACTGACGGAGACAATATCAGCCGTGCTATGAGGGGTCACGGTGGCATTTCGGCTACTCTCTTCTTTGGACTCAGAATCGGTAATTACAAGGCAATCCTCCTCGGCAAAGATAGTTATCAGCTTGTCATTTACTACGAATTTCAGCAATTGATGTAATGAAGAAGGCACAGCCCCAGACTTATGAATCCACGGCCTTCCAAGCAGAACATTGTAAACACTAGGAAAGTGCATGACTTGGCAGGTTATTTGAAACTGGGCGGGCCCCATCTCGACGACTAAATCTACTTCTCCTATTGGCTCTCTTTGCGCTCCATCAAACCCTCAAACTATGGTCCCTGAAGGCCTCAGCTTTATGTCTTGCAACCCTAGCTTTTCCAAGGTACTCCAAGGACAGATATTAAGCGTAGATCCATTGTCAATCAACATCTTCGGCAGCATTTTCCCATTGCACCTCACAACTATGTATAGGGCCTTGTTATGTCCAATGCCTTCCACCGGCAATTCATCGTCAGAAAAAGTAATTTGTTTGGTAAATAACACACTTCCAATCACGTGCGAGAAATTATCAACTGAAATATCCTTAGGGATTTGAGCTTTAGTCAACACTTCGATCAGCTCGTCCCTATGCATATCTGATAAAAAGAGCAGGTCCAACATGGATATCTGAGCAGGTGACTTGCTTAGCTTCTCGACTACATTGTATTCGCTTCTCTGGAGCCTTTTAAGAAAATTCAAGGCTTCTTTCTCGGTGATTGTGGGTTTAGCAGGCGGCTCGGAGTTATTTGCTTGAATCGGAATGGTAGTTTCAAACGGACTGGCAGTCTTCCCCGATCTGGTAACCACTGACACTTCCTTCTTTGCAATTGACTTCTCCCCAATCTGTATGACAGGTTCATCGTAATTCCATGGCACTTGCTGCAGACTTAAAACAGGCTCTTGCTTCGGGAATTCGATGACTACTGGCTCTAAAGCCTCACTCTCGGTTGGCGTGATATCCAAAATAAAAGGCTTTTTATCCTCTTCGAATGGCAACTCTATGACAAATGGTTGGTCTGTGATCCCAAACACTTCGGCTTCCCTTGCCATCTTTTTGACTTGTTCCACGTACTCTGCATCATCCAGAATGACCCCAATGGTATTAGCGTGTTCCGGCAGGGGGTTCCTATTTACATTCGGCCCTTGTGTCTCCCTTTTTCTGATTACAATCTCTCCGGCTTCAACCATGTCTTGAATCCTATGCTTAAGGGCCTTGCAATCAATGGTTGAATGTCCGGGGGCCCCTGAATGATAAGCATAGACAGCTTGCGGGTTATACCAGGCGGGCATGCCATATGGATAGGTAGGAGGGGGTACCGTACCAATTTTTCCGACGGCCTTCAACTGGTCATACAATTGATCCAGAGGCCTGCCTAAATTGGTAAATGTACGGCTAGGGGGTCGGTTGTAAGGTTCAGGAGGTTGAGGATGGTTGTAAACAGGTCTATTTGGGGGAGGAAATCTTGGATTATATGGAGGGCGAGGTCGGTTTTGGGGTGGATTTGGTTGAGAAATTTGAAAAGGAGCTACAGGTGGGTTAGGGTAGCTTGGGCGAGGTCGAGGGTGGTGGATATTGGTAGTATATACATGGTGCGGGTCTGAGTAGTAAGGGTAATGTGGTTGGTAGGTTGGATTGTGTTTGTATCGGGGTTGGGATAAAGGGTTTTGGTTCCAGATAAAGGTTGCATCCCCCTCCTTCTTTTTGAACTGCGATTTTTTCACATTGCTTCCTTGCCCTTGTAAAGCATCCAACTGGGATTTGAGAGCCGAGACATTAACAATCTTCCCAACTCTTACAAAATCATCAAACTCCTCAAGTTTATTTACAATTGCAGCAAACGAACATCCGGTCATACGGAAAATCTCTTCAAAGTACGGCGGATCATGTGCTTTTATGAAAGTACGTATGATTTCGTCCTCAGTCATTGGTGGCTCGACTTTTGCAGCTATTTTTCTCCACCTCTTGGCATAAGTCTTGTGATCCTCGGAGGGTTTTCTTTTCGTTCCTTCCAACGTAGTCCGTGTCGGAGCCAACTCGCAGTTATACTCGTACTGCCTCACAAAAGCGTTGGACAAGTCAATCCAGGTTTTTACGTCTTCGGGCTTCAAGTTGGAGTACCAGTCCAGTGCATCTCCCTCCAAACTTTCCGGGAATAACCTTAGAGGCAGATTCTCATCGTCTACAGGCTTTCCTAATTTATTGGCAAACAGTCGGAGGTGTGTTTTGGGATTACCAGTTCCATCATACTTGTTAAATTTAGGGGTTTTGAATCCCTCAGGCAACTGCACATTCGGAAAAAGGCAAAGTTCATCGTAATCCAGGACTCCTTGCTTGTTCAACCCCTGACTCTTCCTCATAAACTCGTCGAAACGATCCAGGCGCTTGAGCAATTTCATATCAATTGGAGCAGAAGATTCTCCCATTTCTGGCTTGTTTTGAAAAGTGTGCTCCGGTACCACAGGCTCTGCAGTAGGCTGATAAAAAGCTGGTGGGTTCAAATGCATGTTTGGATCGCCTTGAGACTGAAATCCTTGACCATAAGGAGGGTAGAACGGAGGATTTTGAGTATAAGCATATTGCGGATTGACAATTCCCTCAAACGTGATTGAATTGGAGGAATAACAAATGGTAACGTGGTTTGAATTGGAGGAATAACAAATGGTTCGGATTGTGGTTGTGTGGCGGGTACAGGTTCAGGTTGTACTCCGCTACTAATGAGCTCGTCAATCAATTTCTTCTGAGCGGCCATTTCAGATGCCATTTCTCCAAATTTTGTGAGTAGCTCTGTCAACTGAACCCCAGGACTTGCGGCTTCCGGTTGGGTAGTTGCAACGGCCTTATCGAACGATTCTGGCTGAGTACTCATGTATACACGATTCCTTTGGGCCTTACTTCGGGATCGCGTAATAATGGGGCTTTTCCGAAAAGCTATTTTGAAATTTTACCTGAGAATGCAAAAGACTTCTTTAGATAAACCAATCGTTACTAGATTTTCTGCAATTTATTCAAAAGGGAAAAAGAAAAAGACATGAGTTAGTAATTATTCGAACAATTCGGATGCATGTCCTATGGGGGGACCCTTTTTGTGCCAAGGGTAGGCCTAGCATGATGCAAGCCTTCGGGGCAAAATCCCATTTTCAAACCTGTAAGTGAATTTAGAACTTTGAAATGGAAAGCTTGTCATAAATTGCAGAATGGTTCAAACTTTCTTTACAACCTCGTCAATGGTCTTAGTAACCATGTTTACAAAATCTCTATGTCTTGAGAGACTGGTACTTTGTGATTCTCTAGAGCTTCCTAAACTGAGCTTACGAGCTCCTTCCCTAATTCTGTCAAAGGCATCTATGGCTTCCTCTAACTTCTCATTCTTCTTCTTCTCTCTCTTCAGCTGCACTTGGGTATCTTCTATAACTCTGTTGGCCATTATAAGTCGGGTTTGAGATTCTTCTAATTCTTTCCTTAGCCTTTCCATTTGTTCTTCAGGACTGGCTGATGATGATTGTTGCCTTGCCCTATCATGTTCCACCCTTTGCTTGATCCACTCGTTGTACCCAGGCATAACCGCATGTGCCATTTTGTTTACCATTTCCAACTGCAAATTCTTAAGTTCTCGCAAATTTCCCCAAGCCTCTAATATCATACTTCGACTCTCGGTTACCATACCCAATCTGAGATCTTCAACCCCTTGTACCATAGGAATGCTTTGTGGGTAGCCAAACTGTCTCATAACCCTTTGCGGAATATAGGCTACTAGACCATTGACTCCAGCTAAAGGGATGAAATCATGTTGAGTGGTCCTAAAAGCTGGGTCCCTAACTTTGGTCCAATCTAAAACCCACTGCACCTTTTCTGGTGTCAAATTGTTGAACTCTTCGATAAACTGGCTTGACGACATCACGCGGTAGTAACGGCCGACTCTCTCTAGATGCGAATCAATCTAATTCTCAACTGGGAGGCAAGAACCCAACAGGTTTAGTAATCTCTTCGCCAAATGTTCCATGATCCACATTTGAAGTAGCAAGTTTGAAGCATAGAAGAAACCCCCTTTCCTTTGGCAATTGGTAAGGGCTGAGAAGATGTCTGCTATGATAACGGGTATCAAAGTTGGTGTTGTTCCACGAATTCCTTGAAAGAGGCCTTGAATCATGTTGATTGTTGCAAATGTCACCTTTCCATGCCTTTGCGGGAATAGCAATAAATTGATCAAAACCAAACCAAAAGCTTGCACACGCTTCTCCTCCCATTGCCCTCTTGTTATAAAGAAATCGATCTGATGGGGCTCAAAGGACTCCTTTTCCCCAAACCGGTCATATAAAAACTTCAGTGGACAAGATCCAGCGTCGGGGTGTTGGTCTAAGCTATTGTTCCGCAATCCCAGAAATCTGCAAAACTGCTCTTTCGTTCCTCTGCTCGGGTATATCATAGGACTGCCTTTTCCCGGTACTTGCAACAATCCCTCTAACTCTTCTAGTGTCGGGGTGAGTTCGTACATTCCAAATCGAAAAACTGAGGCGTCCGGATCCCAATAATTGATCAATGCTTGGATAGCAGACACGTTGGGTATTATGTTGACAAGGCTGGGTAAATGCCCCACATATTGGAACAGCCCTCCAATCTCGTAAGACAGGTTATTCTTCCACTGATTCAACTCTCGGGGGACTTGGTTGAGCATTCGACACTGCGTCATCTGGATGGGGAATTCACTTAGATACCGTTACCTTGGGATTTTACCCCTTAGGTTAATTTGCAAAAAGTAAACGTGCAGATCCCAAAAATAGGGTTAAGTACCCATGGGATTAGGGTTGGCTTCCCTAACATGGAAATTGCCTAATTGGCGTTCCTTCTAAGGTTTAATGCATGATGCCATTTATTAAAGCGATGTAAATATATGACAAATATGGCCTAAGGGACATAAATAATACATCGGGGGAAAAAGGTCTGAAATGAAATGTATTTATTGAAAATTAAGTGTAATGACTGAAATTTAAACATGTGAGTTATCTAATGGATAAGTCACTAAAAGAGTGCCAAAGAGGCCTCTTATTGCTAAGACACATGAATGCAAGCCAAGAAAACAAAAGAATGGTTAGTGCAATTGGTAGTACACATAACATATTAGGAGCAATTAAGAAAAAGAAATACAATAAAACAAGTAAAAGGGGTGGAACCCCTTCTCTCGTGCCTAATGTGCCTAAAAGAGGGTGAGGCTGACTCTAACCTAGGAAAACGCTAGCATGGATGCATGAGGCTGGGGTTCACTAATGCGACTAGACTCGATAAGGTTTAAAAGGTCCCCAAGCCTTCAGACCTAAGGGAATGGGTCATCAATCCCAAGACCCTCGGTCGGTGGCTCGAGCGATCCCCAAGGTATTGCTATGGGCGCAGGGCACACCATCCACATACCTAGAGAAATCATTCCTAGTCCTACAAGGCGGTGTGGGAAAGAGCCCACAAAAACAAAAATAAAATGGGATAACATTAAGTAAACTTGCACATATGAAGTGTTCCCTATTTTGAGGGAAATGGTTGAGAACCAACGCGAGACTCTAAAGGTGACACACACACCCCCTCCCAAATGCAATGCAAGCGCGAGATAAACAAGTAAAATATACATCCAAACAACCAAACATACATACGTGAGTGAGGGAATAGTTTGATATGTGTACGAGGCCAAAAGACCTAAAATGAAAAATGCAACCCTAATATCCACATGTTATGCATAAAAAGGGTAGAAAAAGGAAAAGAATGGCTAAATCAAATGCTTGGACCTACTTAGGAAATCCCCAGTAGAGTCGCCAAGTTGTCGCACCCCACTTTTTGAAATTGGAGTGTGAGTAGTGTGTGTAGTGTGTGTGAACCTGTGTAGAAATGAAAGCAAAGACCGTGGGATTGTAAAATGCGACGGTTTTGGTCAAGTAAAGTTCAAAAGGATTTTATGTATGAAAAATGGAGTCGCCACTTGGTATAGAGTTAGGGTGTACCAAGTCACCCAAAAATGATTTTTGTTTTTGAATGAAAAAGTAAACAAACCCTTTTTGAAAACTTTTAGGTCTACGTAACCAAAGAAAGAGATCGGGGGTCACGTTTGGTAAGGGAGAAGGCAAAGGCGGAGCCTAAGGCACTCCCTTACCCTAGCCAAAACTAGTTGCGTGACTTAGCCCCACGTTTCCTAATTATTCTACCCAAGGTATGTATCGCATGTTGGATATGACTAAATGAATGCGAAAAGGAAAGGAAAATGCAAACCTAAATCTAAATATCTCTTATGAGATTTTTGGTCCCAATCACATGGGTTTGTGATGGCCAATAGGAAGAATCTCATAGAGGTCATAGGAAAATGCAAATGAAGACTCAAATATGTGCAAGTGTGAAAATGTATGAAGGATGCGAAATGTAAAAAAAGGTAAGTGCAAGTGTGCAAATGTGATAAAGTAAAGGTGTTCGTGTGTAAATGGATGAAAAATAGAATAGTAGATACATATAAGTGTAATTTTGAGTGCCATTTGTGAGGTGAGAAATAAATAAGTAATAAAAAGATGTTGAGAAAGTGTGGATTGAAAAAAAATGAGAAAATGTGGTTAAAAGGTGAAGAGGTGATATAAAAAAGAATGCAAGTGTATGACCCTAAAGGAATGCATCAAGTCGGGTACGGGAAGGACTCCTAACTTTACGACTTTGATTTTCCCTTGGATTAGAAGGAAGAACTAGCGTGCTAAGACTATTTTGTAGCCAAACTCGCTCGTTTCCCTTATCGAAAGGGGACTCTCAAGCAAATGTACCCTATAACTAGCATGAGGATGCAAAAAGCCTAAAATGAAGGGAAAAGGATTGAGGAGCATACCAAATGATAAAAACTAAGAAAAAATGCATGAAATGTAGTGAACATGCAAATATGCACTAATGAAAGGGAAATCCCTAAGGGTCTAGCGTTGGACTAGCCCTTCTATAAATTCCTAACGGGATAATGAGCCACAACTAGCATTGGACTAGTGTGGTGACGTACATTCATCCATCACATTCATCTACGACTATAGAAAGCAAGTAGACATGCCAAACATTCATAAACACATAGCACATAACACCTAACATGCTCGACTAGATGCAAGAACCTAATAAAGCAAGTAACACATAACACATAGGCATGCAACCAAGCTAATGAGCCTATTACATTTGCTAGCTAGGCACACGTCTTCAATAGGTCTTCATCAAATGCTCTCCAAGCCCTATCTATTACAAGCCAAGAGGTGTACACATACCCCATTAAAAGAATAACTTAATAAAAACAAGGGTAAATGAAATAAAGGAACTAAAGAAAAGCAAGGAAAGCAAATTAGACATGCAATTCACACTTAGCACGTTGGATCACATAGGAGAGACAAAAAAAGATAAAAGAAATTATACCTCCCCCTTTTGTGGTGCTAATAAAGTGGACAAAACTTAATGTGGGCTATAGTCACCAAAGCAAGGGATAATTTGGGCTAAATCCATCAAAACAAAGGATTAATGCACCAATTTAGTGGTAAAACATATATAAACCAATTTGATTCCACCAAAACATCGAATCCTTGTTCAAAAACAAAAAAAATGACCAAATAATGCATAATGACCAAGGAAAAGTGGAACAACTCATCAAATTCCCAAATATAGCAACTAATAGGAGCTCAAAACAACCCTTAATCGATCATTCAAGTCCAAATGAAACATTTTAGGAACTTTAGAGGTCCAAGAGCAAGAAAAGGTCAAGTAACCAATTTACTTAGGGAAATTAAAGAAGATAGGCAAGCACAAGCTCATTTAGACACAAAGTTCACAAATTCATGCATTAAGTACCACCTAAACAAAACATGGTAATTAATGAAAGCAAACAAATAATCAAGTTGAAAAATTGAGGCTACCAAGGACTCCATTGCGGACATTAACCAAACACTCAAGCTCAATTAAACATTTTTAGGAACTTCAAGGGTCCAATGGCAAAGAAAAGGTCAAGTAATGGCTCAAAATTCAATTATTCTAAGACCTATTTGCAAGAAATTAGAACTCAATTGAGTCTTTGTAGCATTGCTGCAAAATTTCAGGGACCCAATTGATTAATTTTTCCAATTTTCTGGGTCATAGCAACATTAGTTAGAAACCAAGGGGTCAAAATGCAAATTTTTGGAAGATCTTTTCATGCAAACCATGCAAAAGCTTACGGAAGTATTAAACTTCTGCAACTATAACAATGAAACATGCCTCCTTTTTGTTTCAAAGCTTGCTGCAATTTTTTTCTAAGGATATCAACCTCAACACTAATTTTGCTCAAAAAAACTTTCAACCAAACATTCAAAGCTAATCTAGCATTATAACACAAATTCAATATTCAAACAAACCCAAATATAGAAGAAAACTGATGCAAAGTACTGGGAAATTTTTTATGTAAAAATGGTTCAGCAGTCCTAATCTATTCATTTTCCCAGCAAATATTTAGATATGATTCAAGTACCCTTCAAACCCAAACGCCCAAACTCAAAAACAGCAAAACAGATTGCAACAATCTTTCACCTGCTACAAATTTTGCAGCTTCATGTTCGCAACCCAGAAAACAAACAACAATTAAAACACAACCTAAAACCCCATCAAATTATCCATTGCTATCTTTGTTATAAGCCTGAGCATACCGACAAGATGGCTAAACTAGATTTGCAAGTAGTTACAGGAAGAAATGAATGCAGCAAGTCATGAGAATGACATGTATTTACTTGTGCCAGGGTGATACGGATACGGGTGTGCAATAAATAACTTCAGCCTTGGGTCAAGGATCCTTTGATCAACATTGGTGGTCCGATGACAAGATCAAGATCCAAGAAAGTGAAGGAAGTTGTACGAGCCTTGATCATTCACCATACAAGCAAGGAGTAAGCTAAGTTTGAAGATTTGATGGACCATGAAGTTACCTTGTTCACTTGTACGTTTGAAGTGAAAGAATGATCTCATACTTGTTAGCTTAGTTGGTAGTTGTTTTAAGACTGCCTAGTTTAGCAGTTGTTAGTCGTTGAGTATTTTATTACTTATTGGGCCTTATCGGGAAGCCTTAAAGAGCTGGCTCTTTATGCGGACCGAAATTCTATTCCAGGTTTATTTGGGCCGGAATTTGCCCTAGTTTTAGCCTATAAAAGGCAACTATTGTATGAGTGAGGGGGAATCAATTCAAACCAACCATGAAGGGAGAATTCCAAACTTTGACTCTTATTTACTACCTATGGTTCATTCATCATCTTTACCTTCTTTTGAGTATAATTTCCATCCTAACACTTGTATTTCTGATGCAGATTTTGAAGGAAAGTGTAAAAGGCTAGCAATGCCTTCTCAAGTTGAATCAATTGGTGGAAGGAATAATGAAGTGGCAAAGGGAGTATTCACACTTAAAACTTGTTCTATACCTTCTTACCATTTAGTTGATGAAGTACCATTACTTCTTTATCCAATTTCTAATTTGTTTCAGGTTGAATGTTATTTTGTTTTTGTAGGTTGTAAAGCTGTCCAAAATTTTTCAGTTTTGATTAAAGACTTACAACCTGATTTCGTGCTTATTCCAACTAAAGGTGGTGATCTTTCATGCTTATTCACTCCGCCAAAAGCTGGTGGCCAAGTGCTCAATTTGTCAACTTTAACTTGTGCTAGTTCGAGTAACCCTCATGAAGTGGAATTCAATTGTTTGCTACCTTATATGTTGGAAGATGAGAAATTGTGTGTCACGCAAGATCCCAAAGCTGTCCTCCACGAGTTGTTTAGTGCCTCATCCGTGCAACAAGTTGCTTTCAATTTATCCATGCAAGATGATTCAAGTCAATATCAACTAGTGTTGGATTTTACACCTTTGCACAATCAAGGTGTCAATGTGAAGATTCATGACCAAAGGCTAATTAGAGAGTTTTGGATTGCCACTTGGGATTTTCACACGCCTTACACAAGCTCTTTCCTACCTTGGCGCATGTCATTGTTTGAGAGCTTCCCGAAGCTGACCAAACGACATGCAACATGGCTCGTAGTCATTCATCTATTTCCAACATTGCTGTCCTTTAAGCGCACCATCGATTTGTGGACAAATCACTTTCAAGAGGAGACTTTGAAGATTCGAGGACGAATCTTTTCGAGGAAAGAGGGAATGATACGGATACGGGTGTGCAATAAATAACTTCAGCCTTGGGTCAAGGATCCTTTGATCAACATTGGTGGTCCGATGACAAGATCAAGATCCAAGAAGGTGAAGGAAGCTGTACGAGCCTTGATCATTCACCATACAAGCAAGGAGTAAGCTAAGTTTGAAGATTTGATGGACCATGAAGTTACCTTGTTCACTTGTACGTTTGAAGTGAAAGAATGATCTCATACTTGTTAGCTTAGTTGGTAGTTGTTTTAAGACTGCCTAGTTTAGTAGTTGTTAGTCGTTGAGTATTTTATTACTTATTGGGCCTTATCGGGAAGCCTTAAAGAGCTGGCTCTTTATGCGGACCGAAATTCTATTCCAGGTTTATTTGGGCCGGAATTTGCCCTAGTTTTAGCCTATAAAAGGCACCTATTGTATGAGTGAGAGGGAGAATATTTTACAACCAGAAATCGTGAGGAATTTTCCTTTCAAGTTCTTAATCGAACTTACTCTTGAATTCTTGAGTTCATTGCTTAAGATTCAAATCTGACTTTATCGATTAGTTTGTTCCCTAATCGTGGTGTCTCTTCATCCATCTTTATTTGCTTAAGGTTGCTGATTGCCTTTGTGTGTCAGAGGTCTTGAGTTCATGAGAACAATCGAGTTCAATTTCCATTGGGAGAAAAGGTCCAACTCTGATCATTACAAGGTTGGGAGGTTCTAGGAGGGTCTTCCCCTAGGGTTGCTCATCACAGGGTGCATTTGTTCGCAAGCAACTCTAAAACAAACTCTACCAAGTAGACGACCCAAAACCAAGTGCTGGAATTTTATGCCACTGTCCTCAACATGATCCCCTATCCTAGAAGAAATTAACTAAACCAGAAATGCAGCAAAACAACGAAGAAGACATTCTGCAAATTCTAAAAAAAAAAAAAAAACTTTCGGCCAACATCAAAAGCTCATGTGAATTTAGAAACATTCACTTAACAATGTAAGACCGAGAGTTTAAACCTTTTTCAACAAAATACGATGATCAAACACTCCTAAAACAAGATTTAATTTAGTAAGGATGAACGAATGCATACACAACAGCAAGAGATGTCCTTGTCAAGTATAAACGGCTCTTCCATATGACCGACTCCACAATACAACAGAGACACAAAGGGAGAGGCTCGCGGCAGATATGCATACAGCTTGCCAACCAAACATGCTAAAGAAAACACAGGTTTCAAACCAGTCCAAATTTGAACAAATCGAGGGAAGAAACAGAATTCATCTGTCCAGGCTGCTGCAACAAGCCGAGAGCCTCTAACATGTTGCAGCGCATCTTTCGAGTGAACTCCAAAGACTCTAATAATTTCAGGTTACGCAAATAAGGTCCAAAGATGCAGCCTTTAACGCACCAGATTTCATTTCGTCAGATTGGGCTCTGTTTAGCAATGGAAACGAACAAGGAAAAGGGCGAAAAATTACCTGTTACACTGCTGGAACGCACCCTCCTCTCTGCTTGATCTTTGGAGTTGCCGCCGTCGTGAAGCTCTCAGTTTCTTAGCCTCTCCTTCAGCCCGTAGCTTCTTCCCTTTGCCTGTAACCCTTTTATCCTTTTCTCCAGCTTTCGGTTTTTCCTCCTCAGCCGCAAGTCTGACTTTTTCTCGTCCCTTTTGCCGTCACTTCCAACTTTCTTGATCTCGCTCACCAAAACCTCTCTCGGCCGTTTTTCTCTTCTCCCCCGTATCCTTTCTAATCCCCTCTCGTCTTATCTCTATCCGCTGCCCCCTCTTGCTCTCTTTCTCTGGCTTGGTTTCTTTCTTTTTTCTATCTCAGATTTGCAACCGCCCCCTTCTCTGGTTTCTCTCAGTTTTTTCAATCTTAGCCGTCACTCCTTTGTTTTTTCTCTGCCGTCAGTCTTTCTATCCTTCCCCCCTCTCTTGCGGCTGCTTTTTTTTCCTTTTTATATGGAACCCAAGGTTCCTAAACCCTCACCCCAATGGTGAGGATGAAAGGCTTGCCCTTGCCTTCACATCCAGCCCTCCGATGGGGCATCTGTGATTGTCCTTTGCAAGCTGCAAAAATATGCAGCTTGCATGCCGGGGCCCCCTTTTTTTTTTAATAATAACTAATAAATATAGATAACTAATTAATAAAAAATAACTAATGAAGAAATGCTAATTAAGATAAAAATGAAATGCTAATTTTCCTTTTTCCTCTTTTTTCCCTTTTCCCTTTTTTTTTGAAGTAATTTAACAAAATGGTAATAAAATTAAATGAAAACCAACAATTTAATTAACATCGGATAAAAATGAATAAATTAGAAATAATAAACAGCAAAATTGCAATTTTCCATTTTTCTTTTCATTTTTCTCTTTTTCTCTCTTTTTTTTTTCAAGAAAGCGTTGAATTTGAATAAAAATCAACTAAAGCATACTTTTGAATGTTTTTCTCTTTTTTTTTTCTTTTCGAGAAATTCTATGCTAAAACTCCAAAGATAAAAAAAACAATAATAACTAAAAAACTAAAGACTAAAAAGCGAACAAAACTGACACGACAAAATAAAAAGCAAAAAATAAATAGTAAAAGAAATTACAATGAAATTTTGGTGTCTACACTTATGTTCGCCCTTAGGAGAAATGGGGGTGTCACAGCCCAAACTTCTAACGGTTTTAGGGATTGAATAAAAAATCAGAAATTTGAGTGTTTACACTTTTCTCTTGTCTAAGAGAATCCCCTTTGAATACTTGAGAATTGCTCAAAAGTATTCTTGAACTTATCAATCAAGTACACACCTTCGTTTGTAACTTCGTTTCACCTTCTCAAGTGTTTGCGGGTTGAGGTTAAGTCCAAGGTTCACCTCATAGAGTTAGGGATCCGAGTGTTACTCCGTGCACCAACTTGGTTTCTTCGTCTAGATCCGGGAGCTACGTGGGATACGAGTGCATACCTCCGGGCGGGTTCGTGTCAAGTTAAATCATACGTTGAGAGCTAGTTTAGTTATTTGGTTAAAGTCTTGCTGAACAAGGGCTTCATTGCCATTCTTCCATTGCTCATTTGTGTCGCTTATGTTGAGTAATAAACCGAACAACTTTGACTTCATGAAGGGCCAAGATTCTAGATATTTGGTTAGTCATTTAGTTAGTTAAATTATGTGATGACCCCACCTCCCTCTAGGGCGTACCCCAAGGTTTAGCGGACCGCCTACCCAACTCTTGTTTGGACTCACTCACTCATTTCAAGAAAACAAGTTACAACCTCAAATATAATGGAAACAACAGTTTCCAAGCTTAAAAAGTACATTTACATTCATTTCTATCTCAACCATTCATACATATCCAAATATAATAAGAGATTCAAATTCTAGTTGCACTTCTAACCCTAATCGAGCACTAGCGCTAGTATAATTACAAACATTAAAAGTCTAGACAAAACTAGTCTTTCCACCTTCACGCCTATGCTCGTACCCCCTGTAAGGAAAACAAAACTACTAGGGTGAGCCAAAGCTCGGTGAGGTTCCAAAACTTCATGCAAACCCAAGTAGCAAGTTGGTCATTATGTAAAACTTGAACTCTTAAAATGAGCGAGTGTAAAAGTTCATAAAATGAAACAATAACACTACAAGTAACAATCATTTCCAAGTATAAGAATACAGATGGCTCTCTAGAGCCAAATTCCCGTTGCATTACTTGATCTGAATCCGTTGACACTCCGTCAACGTTTAAAGAAGCCAAACCATGACCATAGATCTCTACTTTACACCAATTTTCATTCACCAATCAACCCCCTACCGGGCCTGAACTTCAAATTAAAAATGATGGTACTCGAGTATACCGAATCCAGTGGACCATATCCAAAGGATTACACAATAAATAATAAACAATAGACAATAAACAGTACCTATGGTTCGCCAGTCTCCTCGACCAAACCCCTACTGGCTCAATTTGACTGACTAACCAATAGGGTGAGGATCCCAGGTAATATTCAAGTTGTACACATGTATATGATTTCAATACTAACCAGTGTAGGCATCAAATTTTTGTCAAATTTTAATGTTTTCTTGAATTTTTTCTATTTAATGAGTTATTTCTTTTCTTGTATTTTAATTAACAATTTTTTATTATATTTACAGGTTTGATTTAAAAAAATAAAAATCATTTAAAAAAAAGTGGTGGTGGCATCATGATGACCAACATCATCATGATGCCACCAACATCATGATAATTTCTTTCTTTTTCTTTCTTTGACCAAAGAATCCGAAGAAGGCAACGGATAGACAAAAGAAGCAGAAGAAGAAAAATTGCAAGAGACCCCCTCATTTGCTCCCTCTCAAGCCTCCGGTGCAGAAGAGAAGAAGAAAAAAATCTCTCGGCTCTTTCTCTCAGATTCTCCCTCTCATTTTTTAGCAAATAAAACACTCACTCTCAGGTTTTCTTTTCTCTTGGACAGGGCAAGGCCAATAAAAAACGATTGAAGGCTCGTAATCTCATCAAAATTTAGTCAAGAGACTACAATCTTCATTGAGATATCTCTCTTCATTTTATTTCCTTTTCAAATTTTTTAATTAATTATATTGTAAGCATGTTTAGTTGCTAATTTGTGTTTTTCTATTGTTTTTTTCATTATTATTATTATTGTCATTTTTAGGGGGCTTGTTTTGATTTAATTTTGCCATATTTGTTGTTGTTTTTATTGATTTCAGTTTATAGTTATGTTGTGAAAATCACAAGGAGTGTTGTAATATAAATTTTATGATTTTTGGTGAAAATTTGAGTGTTTTAAAAAATAATAAAAAATCGGACTATTTTGGCAATTTTACAAATTTTGACTCATTTTTTGTTAAAAATAACTCCGAAAATGAAATCTACTCAAAAAATCGAGTGAAAGTGTGTGTTTTGGTAATTTTTGGCGACCGGAAAAATCGCCGGTGATTGGCAACCGGGAGCGGTGCGTCACCAGGCAACCATTGCTGCCAGAGGAAAATTTGCAGAAGGAAAACGAGCAAAGAAGAAGAATAGCTTCTCGAAGCTTTTGCATGAAAATTTTTTCGAAATTGCATGTTGATCCCCGAATTTTGACTTAATTTTGTTATGGCCCGAAATTTGGGACGGTATAGTCAATTTTGTCCTTTCAAAATGATAATATTCTTTGGTATGTTTAAATGCGATTTTTGAGTAGCTTATTTATGAATTTTAGGATAAAATTTAAGATTTAATAATTTTGATAAATTTATTATTTTGATTGAGTTTGGTAAAATAATTGGAATTTTTGGGTTGTGATTTGTTTGTTTGGGTTTTGATAAAATTGTTGGCTTATTTTTCTGGGTTTTGACCTGCGCTTAGGATATTAAAATCCAACATTTTTTGTTGGGTTTTGGTATAAAATCTGGTTCATTTGGTTGGGTTTGTAAGAGTGGGTTTGGTTTATTTGTTTTGGGATTTTTGGCTTGGGCTGTGGGGTCAAAGCCCATCCGTTTTATTGGCTTATTTTGGGTCAAAATAAGAGATTGGCCCGCTCCTTTTGCCTTAAACTTTCGGTTGGGCCGGATGGCCTTCGGCTCGAAAAAATAGAGAATGGCCCAATAGCCTGTTTTCTTAAGAAGATCAGCTAGCGAATTTGCACTTTAATCCCTGATCTTTGGAGTAGTTTTACTGTGGCCCAAAATATTTTAAATTTCTTTCACTTAGGTCCTTAATTAATTGCAAATAGATCCCTAAACTGTATTTTACTTTTAATTTGGACCTCTAATTTTTGTAGTAATTATAATTTGACCCTGAAACTTTATTAATCTTTGCAATTAGGTCCTTGGCAGATTTTATTTCTCAAATAGAAGTTGTTTTTCCTCCTTATTTGTGAATTATATTCCATTTGAATATTCAATTGATTGATTTCATGTTTAATTCCATTTTTTCATGACTTATTTGTTAATTAAATTGGTGCCTTAATCATTTTGTTCATTTTGGAGCCTAAATAGAGCCAATTTCACCCCCACTTAGTCACCACTTCAAGAGAGGTAACATCTTTTGTTATTTTAAATTTCTTTTATGTGCTCCAACGTGTTTTATGTGCAATTACCTGTTTTGAGTGTTTTTCCTTTATTTATTATTATTCCTTTCTTTTATTATTATTATTCGTTTTTAATTTCATTTATTTTATTTTATTTTATTTTTTATTATTTGAGAAACATTTAAATGCCAAATTGTAATAGTTAGATTATTATTTTTTATTCTTTACCCCTTTAGATTATAGTTAGGGCCCCCGAATGTAATAGTTAAGTCTTTATTTGTTTTTATTTATTTGTGTGCTTGCATGCTAGTGTGATTACGTGTTTACTCGCTTCTTTAGGATATTTGCATCTAGATATTATGCTCACGTGTTATGTGCTACGTGCTCTTATATGTTTATTTTTTTTAATTTATGTATTATTTTATTTTACTATGTATTGTTAATGCATGACGTCACCACACTAGTCCAACGCTAGTTGTGGCTTCTCCTTCTATTTACTTGCTAGTCCAATACTAATAAAGATTTTTAGAAATGGGCTAGTCCAACGCTAGACCCGTAGATCGTTCATGCGTTAGATTCATTTTTTGTGTGATATTCATTACATTTCCATGCATATTTTATTTTTTAGGATTTTTCTCATTTGCATGATATTTCCTATTATATTATTTTACCCTATCCTCTATATGTATTAATCATATCATTTAGAATTATATTTCATTTAAGAAATTATGGAATAAGTTAGTTCATTTGCTTGTTCATATTAGGAGAATTATTCTTTGAACGTGGATATGGATTATTATAACTCTTTAGTTTAAATACTCCATTAATCCTTGTATAAAAAAATTATGTCACGAGTTTTCGCCTCCCGTATCCATTATGTTGCATTCCTTTTTCTTTGATCACTTATACCTTATGTATATAATTTAATTTTCTTTTCTTTTCTTTTGATTTCATCATTCGCATATTCGTGACCCCTTCAAGGAATTATTTTGGTCTTCACAATTAATGTAATTGGTATCAATTAAACCCTCGAATGGATATTTTGTCCCTTTTGATATTTTATAAATTTAGATTTGCATCCATGTAGGAAACATCCAAATGTGATAAATTTAGGGTTAGATTAAAAAAATTTTGACTAAACCATGCAACTAGCTTAGACTTGAGTTGAAAAGGTGCCTTAGGTTTGAGTTAATCGAACATTTGCCTTCTCTTTCTTCGACCATGACTTCCGAACTCATTTTCTCTGTTTTCAAAGATCTGGAGTTGTCGAAAAGGGTTTTATTTTATTTTATTTTATTTAAAAACACTTTTTGGGTGACTTGGTACACCCGAACTCAATACCAAGTGGCGACTCCTAATTTTTCTTAAAAACCCTTTTAAACTAAATTTTGGACCCAAATTGTCGCATTTTTAAAGTCCCATTTTAAGTCCCTTTTCACTTATTTTAAAATAAAATCACATCTTTTATAACACCTTTTATTTTTCCATCGCGAAAATTGGGGCGCGACAGCTTGGCGACTCCACTGGGGAATGCTAGAGAGTCCAAGCACTTGGTTTAGTTGTTTTTTCTCTTTTTAACCCTTTTATTTATCATATTTGGATGTTTTAGGTTGCATTTTTCTTTTTTAGGATGTTTTGCATTTCACACTCGTATTTGTTCATCGTCTTTCGTGAATGTGATGAATTGTTTATTTATTTACTTTTATTTATTTACTTATTTGTATCGCGCTTGCATCTTGGATGGGGGATATATCATCTTAGAGCCTCCACGTGTGTTTTAATTATAATCTCTCCTCTCAAAGGAGCACTTCATATGTGCATACGTTATTTATTTACAACCCTACATCTTATTTTCTTTTTAGTGGTTGTCACACCACTCCTCCCTGTTAGGGTTAAGATTGATCCACTTGGATATGTGGTCGTGGCATGACGTGCACGTAGCAATGTCTGAAAGATTACTCGAGCCACCGACTAAGGACTTTGGAATTGATGACCCTTCGCCCTTTTGTCTGAAGTCTTGGGAACCTGAACTTTATCGAGTTTAGATGCATTAGTGAGCCCAACCTCATGCATCCATGATAGAAAATTGCCTAAGTTAGAGTCAACCTTATCCAATTAGGAATACTAGGCACGAGGGGAGGGATTACTGTGAGGCCCCAGTCCGTTCTACGTTGATATATTCATTAGTTGGGCGGTAACGTTTGGTTTTGGGAGTATTTCGAAAACCCTAAGTAGGGAGTAAGATTTAAACCCTAGTTTTGTATTCATACAAGTTTGAGTGGTGATTAAAGTTAGTTATGTTAATGTGTGTTTTCGTGTGGGTAAGTATAGGATTTAATCCATTTTGTATAGGTTAATGAAGTTCAAGAAGGTTAGAAACCCTAAGTGAGCAAAATCTCCAATGTTAGGATTTATTAGAAGTTTTAAGTTGGGTTTAAACCCTAATTTTGCCCTTGACAAAAAAGTTATTGTTTAAATACTTTTATGTGGGATAAAGTATGCCTAAGTGTAAGTGATTAAGATGAGAAAATGATTAGTGAAGTAATTAAGTGTGATTGTGTGTTTTAAACTAGATTAAGCTAGAACCTATGGAGTAAATTGAAAGATTATCAAATGTTTGAGGGAACATGTATAAGAAAGAGAAAGTTGAAGTGCAAGGGTTAAAACAACAAATAAAGCATTTTATGTGATTGGTTAACCTTAAAAATATCTCCCAAAGTCTTGCCTAACTTTGACTAACATGTTGTTTTATGAGTTATAAGAGAAACAAGAGAAAACAAAACAAAACAAAATTGAGAGAAAAGAGAGAGGTAGAGCCGAGAGAGAGAGGAAGAGAAGGTGAGAAATTTTCTTCAAAAATCTTCAAGTTTTAGCTTCCATCTTGAGTTTGGATCTTGGAGTAACAACTTGGGTGCTTGATTAGTGAAGGTTAATCATCTACAAAAGCTTATTTGAAGGTATGCCTCTTACTTGAAAGTTAAACTTTAGGGGGTTTTAATCTCTAAGCTATGGAAATGATGTATTATGATATGATGATGGATTTGTATGGTGGATTTGATGTTTATATTGAAGTTTCATGGTTTAATTATGATGATGATGTTGCTGAAATTTTTGATTAAGCTTATGAAAGAATGAGGGTTTCATGCTAAACAAGTTAACTAGCTTTAATTTTGTGCTATGGAGATTGTAGTGGTTGCGTTTGATAATTTGTCTCAATTGATTGGTTGGTTTCTAGCAAAAATCTGATTTGGGTTAAGAAACCCTAGACTCCATTAGGTTAGTTTAGTTGAGCTTATGGCTTTTGAGTTAGGGTTTGTGTAGTTGGATGGTAAAACAAGTTCTATGGTGCAAATAAAATTTAGATTAAGGATTATGGTTAGTATTTGGTGATGTTGGGTTAACTTGTGAAGGAATTTTGGATCACTCTTAGACTGATATAGGTATGGTTCTTGGGTATCAAATTGGTTAGATAACTTGCATAAGAATCATAAGAACGGACCGTACGGTTGTGACGCGCAAAACCGGCAAATCTGGGAAATTAGGGCAGTTCAGGATCCGAACTTCGACTTGGTTTTTCTTGATGTTACGTATGGATTCAGAAGTTTCTCAAAACATGAAAGTTGTAGCCTTGTAGGTCCTGAATATGTCTGTAAAATTTCAGGTCAATCGGATTAGCGTACCCTGAGTTATAGATGAAATGCTCAAGCCTGTTTTGCACACCAGATTCTGTACGTTTTTTTAGTTTAGCCTGTGACCGTGCATTTTCCATTTTGATCCCATACGATCTGGGTGTTGACTCCTTCATAAAAAATGTATATCTTGGTTTTAGCTTCGAAACGGTATAAAGTGCGTCGAAATCCGAGTTTCGTAGCTCCGGTTATGACCAAAACAAGATCGATCGTCAGAACTGCCTTGAATCCGGACAGTTCTGACGGGTACTTTGACACTCAACTTTCTTTCTGTTCTGAGTGGATTCAGGTCTTGGCCAAAACATCAAAATTTTAGCCTTATGTCTCAGCATTCTAATGCCCTTGGAATTTCCGGATTTGAATTTGTGAGCTGGGAGTTATGGTCCAGCAAACATACCCTGTTTGTTACTCTAGAGTGCGAATTCCTGGAACGGTTTTCTGTACTTTCGACCTATTTCCGTTTGGATCCAGTTGGAGGTGTCTTCATGAAAATTGTAACCCTTCCTCTTAGCTTCGCAACAGTACCTCATATACCTTGATCCGACATTCCTAGCCTAATCTTTGGTCAAAACGGTTGGAGATGGCAGATTTGGCCGTTTCCGTTTGCCGTTCCGCGCGCACGCAAGTGCCAATTTTGCCGTATTGCTTGTTTTAAGTACGTTAGTGGCCGTTTGTGATATATTGTGACACAATCTTCTATTTCAGACGTCGGTGAGCTAGGTGGAGCCGGTGGGGCCTACTAGCTGCGACACGAATTTCAAACTTTTGCCCTTTTGTTCATTGAGTAAGTATTCAGGCCGCTCTTACGTGTTAGTTGTTTATGTGTTTCGATTTGTATGAAAAGGGTACCTAGGCGAGGGTGTACTTTATCGCACTCGACCTAAACCCTAGTTTGCGTACACATTTGTACATGACATATGTATATAAATCATTTTGGAACTAAACCCCTTGAGCTTGTGGCTCGGGGTGACTTTTGAATAAATTTTGTGAAGTTTGTGAGTTTGGGGCCCGATCTCATGACCTAAATGGACTATTCGAGCCGGTTAGGGCTTGGTCGAAGTCAGTCCAACCTGGTTGAGGTCACCAAGTTTGTGAATCCGGTTCACCGATTATGTGGACCAAGTTTGTGACCCGAACTTGTGAACCAAGCTCAATTTCGTTCGCTCGAGCAAGTTTGTGAGGTGTCTGGCCAGAGAGAGTGATAAGGTGTACGGTGGGAGTACAAGTGAAGTTCTACGGACCATTAATTGTAGTCGACGGAGTGTCGGCAGGAGATCATACATGGCACATGAATTGGCTTTGGAGCCACCTGTATCCTTATTATGTGATGTTACTTTTCTGCTTTTGCTTTACTCTTACTGTGTAACTATTGTTACGTGAAATTTATACTTTCGCCCCTGTTTACTTACTAAGCATATAGCTTACCCCTTTCCTTTTGTTTTCCTTAGCAGGGGCCGACGCGGGGACTTTTGGTACATACACTAGTATAGTTAGATTAGCTTGTAATAGTCGGACAGTTAGTATGTTTGTTTTTTTGTTTTGGTGGTTTGTATTAGGACCCTCCTTAGGGTCTATCTTCTGCTGGTTGTAGTTATAGTACATTAGAGTGGTTTGACTCGAGACTTTTGAAGATGTAAATATAACTTTTGGGATTGTATATACTGTATATAGTGCTTTTGCGATTTATCTAGTTTTATTGCTTTAAGTTTTGAGTCCTGGCGCAAGCTAGGCGGGCGGCCCGCCGATACCCTAAGGTTCGCCCTTGGGAGAAGTGGGGTCGTCACAGTTGGTATCAAAGCGCCTAGGTTAGAGGACTTGGGCAAGTGGGACATATGCGATAGGCACTAGGCATATTTGACCCTTTTAAGTTTAATGATATATTTTAAGCTGAAATGCCGGTTGACTGACGACTTAATGTTTTGTTGGTATGTATCGGGCCAGTTCGAGTGGTGCGGGACCCAGTGGCATGGGACTGAGATTTTCGAGTACGAGAGGCATAGAGGATTGAGTGCTGCGTAAGCGGGCGATCCGCTATCGGCAGAGACCTGGAGAGCCTTACACTTTATACTCCCCTTTTGGTCAGGTGGCGCACCGACCTTGCGGATGTTGGTACACAAACTGTTATCCTGACGAGATCGTCCTGGCTGTGGCCGACGAGCAACGCAGCCTGCTTAGACAGCTAGACGAGGCTAGAGAGGTTGGTCTTGGGCAGGCGATGCGTATTAGGGACTTGGAGCAGGGTCTCCGAGAGGAGAGGGAGAGGACGGACGCTTTGCACCGTCAGCTTCAAGACACACACCAGCACCTCTTCGCTATGAAGAGGCGGCTGAGGGATAGGGCTCGGAGTATGTCTGTCGACTGCGAGCTCCTACTAGATCTAGCCGCTGAGGCACCGCCACGGGCCACCGTTCCAGAGAGGATGGACGAGGTGGACACGTTAGGTTCCGTTGGGAACCTGGGCCCTAGGGAAGGCGATTAGGATCGCTTTTGTACTTTTGTTTAGCTAGTGTATGACTTTTGTTAGAACTAGCATGACTACTCTCTTTTGTTATTTGGTTGGCTGACTAGATTTTTGAGCCAGTGCTCATGTGTACATTGGGTTTTGTACCGACTGGAGGTCGGTAATGTGTAAATCTTTTGGTGTGACCTTGTAAATAAATGTATATGTTTGAAAAGCATTTTGAACTTATCTTTTGTGTGTCTTCTGTGCATACGCTTTACGTCCGTACTTTTGCTTATAGTCTGGATTATAAGCATATGTCATGTTCCGATCTATAGACTTTTGCACTTAAATGGCCTCCGGTACTCGAGGTGGAGGTAGAGGGCGAGCACGAAGCCCTGAAAGGGAACAAGGACAAGAGCCAGACCAAGTCGCTACAGCCATCCAGCGGATGGCCGATCTTCTGGAGCAAATGTCAAATCAACAGGGCCAGGGGAGCAGTACTGGGAACCTTGGACATAATCCGGGACATAATCCGGGTAATCATGAGGGAGAGGACCATGCTTTAGAACGGTTCCAAAAATTTACACCCCCTAAGTTTGTAGGTGGACCCGACCCTGACTTGGCGGAGGGTTGGATGGACCGTATGCTAGATATTTTTGCCGCGCTTAGGTACTCAGAGGAACGGCAGATATCCTTTGCTGCTTTTCAATTTGAAGGGGCCGCCCGAGCCTGGTGGAATGTGATTAAAACCAAGTGGGAGCGCAAACAAACCCCCTGGACCTGGATCAACTTCACACGGGAATTTAACGAAAAATACCTGCCGCCCATTGTGCAAGAAAAAAGGGAAGATGACTTCATCCGCCTACGTCAAGGGGCATCGAGTGTGGCGGAATACGAAACTCAGTTTACGAAACTTTTCCGTTTTGCCCCAGAGCTGGTACTAAAAGAGCAAAAGCGAATTCATCGCTTTGTCCAAGGCTTGAATGTGGAGATCCAGGAGGCTCTAGCAGCTGCTCAGTTGGACACATTTAGCCAAGCGCTAGAAAAAGCACAACGGATTGAGACTGCCAGGGGACAGGTTAAAACCTTCCATGACCGGAAAAGGAGGCAACCCAGCTCGAATGACTCAACGGTTGGACAGAGTTCGCGAAACGAGCCACCTGCTAAGACAAGTAAAGGCACAGACGGTCCACGACCTACAAGAACCCTGAACAACTTTGGGCAAGGTCCAGTAGGGCAAGAGCCCCAGAGGAGCGCCCAGCGTAGAAGGTCTAGTACGGCCACTAAACCAACCTGTGGTTTCTGTGGGGGCAATCACACCGATGAAAATTGCTGGAAAAATAGTTCGGTACGGAAATGTTTCAAATGTGATAGCACCGAACATCTGATTGCCCGGTGCCCTAAGATGCAGAAGGAAGGACTCAAGCCACCGACTGAAGGGACCACAACTAAGTCGTCAAATGCAGGGGAAAATCGACCCAAAGGGCCAGCAAGTGTCTATGCGATGGATCAACCTGAGATGACTAATCCTTCGGTGGACCTTGAAGGTACGCTTTGAACAAACGAATCAATTTCGAGGACGAAATTGTCCTAAGTGGGGTGTCGCGCCCCATTTTTTGATAAATAAATAAATGGTTTGAAAAAATGTATTTGTGATTGGAAAATGAATTGTGATTTAAAATAAAAATGGGTCTAAATGGGGTTTTGAGAATGCGACGATTTGACCCAAAATGTAGTTTAAAAAGGGTTTTTGAAACAATTGGAGTCGCCACTTGGTAATGAGTTAAGGTGTGCCAAGTCACCTAAAAAAATGAATTTTTTAAAGGAAAAATAGGAAAAAGTAGTAAGAAACCCCTTTTAAACAACTCCTAGTCCACGTAAACCAAAGAAAAAGGTTCGGGAGTCACATTTGACAAAGGGGAAGGCAAGGATAAAATCCAAGGCACCCCTTTGACCTAGCCAAGGCTAGTTGCATGATTTAATCAAAGATTTTCTTATTTTAACCAAAGAATTTATTACATTTGGATGCACTACATGAATGCAAACCCTAGACCTAGGGGTATTGGGGGAAATTTCTCTTCAAAGGTTGAGTGGTGCCAATCACATTAGTTGTGAAGCCCAATAACGATCCTTTGAAGAAGTCACGAATAATGCGAGTGGGATGCAAATGAATGGAATGCATGTATGCAATGTGAGGACATGAGTTTGAAAAAGTAATAAAAAACAATAAATATGTAAATGAAAATGTGCACGTGAGTGGGTAAGGTACGGTATGTGAAATGATAATATGAAGTGCATGTGTGCAAGTGATGATAAAAGTGTTCGTGTGCAAGTGAAGAAACATAAAGGTGCACGTGTGTAAAATGGGACAAAAGTGTTCGTGTGCAAGTGAAGGGATAAAAGGTGTACGTGTGCAAATGGGATGAAAAGTGAAAGTGTAATGATAGAGTGGATTTAGAATGCATGAGCCTAGGGAATGCATGCATATTGGGTACGGGGAGACCTAAATCGTGACTCAATTTACCCTTTTATAGAGGGAATACAAGCGTGCTAAGGCTTAGAAAAAGCCACACTCGTCTATATCCCATATTTAAGGGGACTCTCAAGCAAATAAACCCTATAACTAGCATGAAATGCAAAAATCCTAAAATGGAGGGAAAAGGGGTTCGAGGGGCATGCAAAATGATAAAACTAAAAAATGCATGATATGTAATGAACATGCAAACATGTACTAACGAGGAGAAATTCCTAAGGGTCTAGCGTTGGACTAGCCCATTCTATGAATTCCGACTAGCGTTGGACTAGTGGAAACGTACATTCATCCATCACATTCATTCAGGCTATGGAAAGCGAGTAGACATGCCAAACACTTATAAACACATAGCACATAACATTTAGCATGCTCGACTAGATGCAAGGCCCTAACAAAGCAAATTAACACGTAGTAACTAAGCATGCAAGACACATAACACAATTAAAGCCCTAACTATTACATTTGCTAGCTAGGCACAAGTCTTCAACAGCTCTTCATCGAATGCTCCTCCAAACCCTATCTATTACAAGCCAAGAGGTGTACACATACCCCATTAAAAGAATAACTTAATGAAAACAAAAAGTAAATGACATAAGTAAAAGGAATTAAAGAAAAGCTAGGAAAGCAAAGTAGACATGCAATTCACTTAGCACATTGGATCACATAGGAGAGACAAAAAGATAAAAGAGATTATACCGCCCCCTTGGAATGGTGTCCAAATGAAAGAAAAATGGCTTCAAAACAAATAAAAAGGTCACGGTACCTCAAATAGTAAAGTATAACAAAGTCACCAAATCTCTCCTAATTGCAATTTAAATGAAATCAAACAATACATAGTTTCCAATAAAGGAATCCACCAAGGACCCAAATGCAAGCATTAATCAACCATTCAAAACCAAATGAAACATTTTAGAACTCAAAAGGTCCATGAGCATGAAAAAAGTCAATTAATCAACTTATTTAGGGAAAGTAAGGAAAATGGGTCACCATAAGTTCATTTAGTCACAAGGTTCACAAATCCATGCATTAAGCATCACCTTAGCAAAACATGGTAACCCATGAAGGCCAACAAGCCATTAAATTGAAGCATTAATACTACCAAAGACTCAACTGTGAACACTAAACTAGCATTCAAGCTTAGTCAAACACTTTTAGGAACTTCAAAGGTAAAAAAAAAATAAAAGAAAGCCAAATAATGACTCAACTTGCACCTACCTTAAGACCTAATTGCAAACCAAGATCCCAATTGTCAACATCAATCAACCATTCAAAATGAATCAAAACATTCAAGAAATTCAAAGGTCCTAAGAGCCAAGAAAAGATCCAGCCATGGTTTGAATGCAAATATCTTAGGACCTAATTGCAAGATCATGGAGTGTAATTGGGCCATAATGCATTGCTGCAAAAATCACAGGGACTCAATTGATTAGTTTTCTCAATTTTGTGGGTCATAATAGCATAAGGTGAAACTTGAGGGGGTTAAGAGGCAATTTTGAAGAATTATTTCATGCATGCTACGTAGAAAACTGAAATCTTCTTTACTTATGCAAATTTCTGCCGCAAGCTTGGACAGCTTCAAACCACATACCAGAAAAAACACAAAAACCCATTTGTTTGCCAACCCAAACTCAACTCAGCTTTAAACTAGACAGCAACCACATCATTATCATCATCCAAACAGGCAGAAAATTTAAAAGATCTCATGCAAAAATTCTGGAAAGAAAATGCAAAACATTGGGAGAAACAAAACTGTTGCAACTTTCTTATCGTGTTTTCCCTTGCTGCAAAAACTTTGCAGCTTCAATCCACAAGACATACACACCAAAATGTTCATAGCTTCGGATTAAAGCGTGCAACTTCATCATTGATCATTTAGGCACAAAGCTTAATTAGTAAACTAGATGACTACACTAGTCTTTTTGGTGAGCTGCCGCGGGGAAGGAAACCAGCAAAACAGAAAAAAAAAACGCAGCTAGACAGCAGAAATTTATCAAGAAAAGACTGGTGTGTCTTGGTGACTTAGGCGAATGACTGCAAAGCAAGTTTTCTTTGTCTGACCCTGAGTAAAATCTTTACCCAAACATCAAGTATCGGTCTTTAAGCAAGGGAAACACAGCAAGGCAATCATCAAGCATGCAACTCTTTTCTATGACTCCGGGAGTTCAACAGACACAACTTTCCTTAGTTTCACCTTCCAAGACCAGATTCATATCCAAACATATGCCTCAGCCAAAGTTTTCTTAATCTAACATCCAAACTTTGAACTAAACAAACAAGACATGAATGTGACATCCCAACAAGCAAAGACATGGAAAGGAACTCAACGGTCACTCTCGGACACCAAAACGCAGAAAGGTAACGTGAACTGGCTGCTCAAATATGCAAAAATGCAAAACCAGAAATTCCAACCCATTGCCAAACCAACAAAAATCATGTTATCTGATCCTTCCATTGCCAAAAACCATCATTAACATCGCAAAAACACAAAAAGAAGCAGCAACCAAGGGAGCATTAGGAATCCGAACATGACGAAAAATCATAAAGCAGAAAGCTTTCTGCAGTTTTCTGGTTTTGTTCATCACCTATCCAAATCAAACAGTGAGCCAACAAGATCATGTAACTCATGGCTTTATTTACATCATCCGACATCAGAAAGTCATCAACAAAACAAGAAGCATTTGACCAGGGAATCGTCTGAAATTCGGCATAGGACAGGGAAGAAAATAGTTCAACAAAACTGGCGACCTAAATTTGATTTGTTCATGTATCATGGGTACGAATTTTGTGAGCAACACGTTAAATCAGTAGGGGCATGAGTTATATTTACCTGACCACCTTATAAGGTTGAAATCCAAAACGATTGCCCGCAGGAAGATGAGCGAGTTCCACCAAATATGAAGCCCAGGTTGCAGCTTTCAAAAACGACGAGGACAACAAGTTTGGTCTCAGATTTGATGATTTTGTAGCCGTTTTCAACGCCAAACTTTCTCCCTTTTTCTGTCAAAACTTTCTGCAAAAGTTTCTCTTTTCCCCAGCTCACAGCTTCTCTTGTTTCTCTCTTTGTTTCACTCTTGCCCGAAGCCTTTCTCTCAAAACCCAGGAAACTCCTTCTTTTTCTCTATTCTCTCTCGGTCCTCTGTTTTAGCCGTCAGTCCCCTTTTGGTCTCTCTCAACCTCACCCTTTTTGCCTTAGCCTCCCTCAGAATTTTTCCCAGTTCCGCCGCTGTTCCCCCTCTCTGGTTTACTCTTGCCGTCCCGGATCTCCCCCTTTCTCCCAAAAACTCCCTTTTCCTTTTTAGTTTTTTAGATCTTAGAACTCAGCCGCCACTGCCCTTTCTATTTCTGTCCGTCACTCCCCCCAGCTCCCTCTCTTTCTTACCCTTTGATGTTTTTCTCCCTCTCCGATCCTCTCTCTTGCGGCTGCCTTTTCTTTTGCTATTTATACCAGGAACCCCCCTCCTAAACCCTCAGCTATACTCTCCAAAATTTGCAGCTAAGGGGTTGCTAAGAGCCCCTCCTTGCAAGCTGCAAAAACGCAGCTTGCAAGTCGCGTGTTCATCATCATTTTTTTTAAGTAATTAAAACAATACTGATAATAATAAAAAAAAGACAAAAACAAATTAATTAACATCGGATAATATAAACTAGAAAATGCAAATTCCACTTTTCTTTTTTTTTTTATTTTTTCCATTTTTCCCTCTTCTTTTTTTCTAAATGAACCAAACAAAAATAAAAGATAAATTAAGCAGAAATGACTAAAATAGATAAATAAAACAAAATTGCTACTTTTCCTTTTCCTTTTTTTTCTTTTTTTTTTGATTTTTCTTTTTTTTTCATTTTTTCATGATTTTTCCTTTTTCTCTTTCTTTTTTTTTTATTTCAAGAAACTCTATGCTAAAAACTTAAAAATAAAACTAAAAACTAAAAATTGAATAAAACTAACACGACAAATAAAAAACTAAAAAAATAAACAGTAAATGAAATTACACCAAAAATTTGGTGTCTACATGGGGAAGATTGTGAGGCCCCAGTCCGTTCTACGTTGATATATTCATTAGTTGGGCGGTAACGTTTGGTTTTGGGAGTATTTCGAAAACCCTAAGTAGGGAGTAAGATTTAAACCCTAGTTTTGTATTCATACAAGTTTGAGTGGTGATTAAAGTTAGTTATGTTAATGTGTGTTTTCGTGTGGGTAAGTATAGGATTTAATCCATTTTGTATAGGTTAATGAAGTTCAAGAAGGTTAGAAACCTAAGTGAGCAAAATCTCCAATGTTAGGATTTATTAGAAGTTTTAAGTTGGGTTTAAACCCTAATTTTGCCCTTGACAAAAAGGTTATTGTTTAAATACTTTTATGTGGGATAAAGTATGCCTAAGTGTAAGTGATTAAGATGAGAAAGTGATTAGTGAAGTAATTAAGTGTGATTGTGTGTTTTAAACTAGATTAAGCTAGAACCTATGGAGTAAATTGAAAGATTATCAAATGTTTGAGGGAACATGTATAAGAAAGAGAAAGTTGAAGTGCAAGGGTTAAAACAACAAATAAAGCATTTTATGTGATTGGTTAACCTTAAAAATATCTCCCAAAGTCTTGCCTAACTTTGACTAACATGTTGTTTTATGAGTTATAAGAGAAACAAGAGAAAACAAAACAAAACAAAATTGAGAGAAAAGAGAGAGGTAGAGCCAAGAGAGAGAGGAAGAGAAGGTGAGAAATTTTCTTCAAAAATCTTCAAGTTTTAGCTTCCATCTTGAGTTTGGATCTTGGAGCAACAACTTGGGTGCTTGATTAGTGAAGGTTAATCATCTACAAAAGCTTATTTGAAGGTATGCCTCTTACTTGAAAGTTAAACTTTTGGGGGTTTTAATCTCTAAGCTATGTGTTGCACCCCATTTTTTGATAAATAAATAAATGGTTTAAAAAATGTATTTTTTGTAATTGGAAAATGAATTGTGATTTTAAAAGAAAAAATGGGTCTAAATGGGGGGTTGAGAATGCGACGATTTGACCCAAAATTATTGTTTAAAAAGGGTTTTTGAAATAAAAATTGGACTCGCCACTTGGTAATGAGTTAAGGTGTACCAAGTCACAAAAAAAATGACTTTTTAAAGAAAAAATAGGAAAAAGCAGTAAGAAACCCCTTTTAAACGACTCCTAGTCCACGTAAACCAAAGAAAAGGTTCGGGAGTCACATTTGACAAAGGGGAAGGCAAGGATAAAACCCAAGGCACCTCTTTGACCTAGCCAAGGCTAGTTGCATGATTTAATCAAAGATTTTCTTGTTTTAACCAAAGAATTTATTACATTTGGATGCACTACATGAATGCAAACCCTAGACCTAGGGGTATTGGGGGAAATTTCTCTTCAAAGGTTGAGTGGTGCCAATCACATTAATTGTGAAGCCCAATAACGATCCTTTGAAAAAGTCACGAATAATGCGAGTGGGATGCAAATGAATGGAATGCATGTATGCAATGTGAGGACATGAGTTTGAAAAAGTAATAAAAAACAATAAATATGTAAATGAAAATGTGCACGTGAGTGGGCAAGGTACGGTATGTGCAATGATATTATGAAGTGCATGTGTGCAAGTGATGATAAAAGTGTTCGTGTGCAAGTGAAGAAACAAAAAGGTGCACGTGTGAAAAATGGGAGGAAAAATGAAAGTGTGATGAGGGTATAAAATGGTAGAGTGGATTTAAAAATGCATGAGCCTAGGGAATTCATGCATATTGGGTACGGGGAGACCTAAATCGTGACTCAATTTGCCCTTTTATAGAGGGAATACAAGCGTGCTAAGGCTTAGAAAAATCCACACTCGTCTATATCCCATATTTAAGGGGACTCTCGAGCAAATGAACCCTATAACTAGCATGAAATGCAAAAATCCTAAAATGGAGGGAAAGGGGTTCGGGGGGCATGCAAAATGATAAAACTAAAAAGAATGCATGACATGTAATGAACATGCAAACATGTACTAACGAGGGGAAATCCCTAAGGGTCTAGCGTTGGACTAGTCCATTCTATGAATTCCGACTAGCGTTGGACTAGTGGAAACGTACATTCATCCATCACATTCATTCAGGCTATGGAAAGCGAGTAGACATGCCAAACACTTATAAACACATAGCACATAACATTTAGCATGCTCGACTAGATGCAAGACCCTAACAAAGCAAATTAACACGTAGTAACTAAGCATGCAAGACACATAAGACAATTAAAGCCCTAACTATTACATTTGCTAGCTAGGCACATGACTTCGATAGGTCTTCATTGAATGCTCCTCCAAGCCCTATCTATTACATTAGGGAGACCCTACTACAATCTAAAAGGGGGAAAAGGAATAAAATAATTAAATCCCTAACTATTACAAGCCAAGAGGTGTACACATACCCCATAAAGAATAACTTAAATAAAAAGCAAAAGTAAATGACATAAATAAAAGAAATTAAAGAAAGGCTAGGAAAGCAAAGTAGACATGTATTTCTCACGTAGCACGTTAGTTCACATAGGAGAGACAAAAAAAATAAAAGAAGTTATACCTCCCTTGAGTTGGAGCTCTAACGTAGTGAAATTACTAATTTACCCTCCAAAATAAAAGGAATGATCAAGGTACCAATTTATTTGGGAAAATTAAAGAAAATGTGCAAAACAAAGCTCACTTGATCGTAAAGCCTCTAAAGTCATGGCTTAAGTGCAATTGACAAAGCATGGTAGTTAATTGAAGCAAAGCAAGCAATGAAATTGTAAAAACTAAAGCTGCCAAGGACCAAATTGATGACATTATTCAATTGGTTGGGTCATAGTAAAACAAAGGGAGACTTGGGGGATTAAAAGGCAATTTTGAAAGTTTTCCATGCAGAATTCATGCAAAGTTACGTAGCTTATATTCTGCAAATTCAAGCCAACATATCTTCTATAATTTTCCTAAGAAGAAAGCCGAAGCCTGCTCTTGGAACAACTCAAACAAGCTTATGGATTTGTCCACCAAAACCCCCCCCTCCAGATTTTGCAAAGACAAGAAAAGCATCTTTTATTGCCTCTACCAAGTTCTTGAATGTTGGGCTCAATTTTATGATGAGTTTAATCTACGAAAGTTCACTTAAGCAACTAATACTCGCATGTGTTTTGCATTATGAAAAGGAAGACATCAACTAAAATTTTTGCTTCATGATAAACCAAACCAGAACCTCTAAAACTAAACTCTTGAGTAACATCAATATAGCTTCACAGAGACAAGAAATCTGCTACTTGAGCCAATGCAAAACACGGAGAAAGGAAGAGGGAGACAACAAAAGGCAGAAAACATCCATAACCACGAGGTCCTAAACCCTGTCAAGTTTTCCACACAAGCATCAAGGAAATATTTCTGCAATCAACAAGACAAACAAACAAGCTGCTGTATTTTTAGCTGTAACACATCTATGCATAGAATTAGCGGACTGCCGTACAATGGCTCCCAAAACTACAGACTTCATGAGTTGCAACAGGTTGTTGCAGCTAACATGGAACTCACAGCTCCCTGCAACGAGAGGGAACAAAGGACCAACTCATTGCTGCTGCAACAAGCCAAGAGTCTAGCTTGTTGCATCAGATCTTCAATGCACCAACTTCCTTCCAAAAAACATATGAAAGACTCAACCATTACAGAGAGCTAAAGTGTAACCTCTGCTGCAACAAGCTAAGAACTTCAAACTCATTGCAGCAGAATTGTAAGCGCCAATTTAAACGCAATGCAAACTGAACTCAGGCAATAGGATTATCGAACATCCTTCATACTCTTCAATCTAAAGACCTTAAGTGTTAACACAGAAAAAATGAAGAAAAACCATGCAGCTCTAGCAATATTCTGTAGCCAAACCAAAACGCACAGATTTCTCCATTCCAACCAGAGTCATGAACAGGATTCTCAGGGGGAGACAAAACAGGTATGATGGGGAAAATTTCAGTATTTTTGACATAAACCCAACAATCTATGAGCGATCAAAAATGGAAAAACATTACCTTTAGCCTTTTGTAAAGGCAGATCGAAGCTTGATATGTTCGGAGGATGAAGTCTTTGCTCAGCCCACCGTCAAAGTTCACCTCTTTCTGGCTCCGCCACTCTCCTTTCTTTCCTTCTACCCTGCGGCTTTCTCTCCTATCCTCGGCTGTCCCTGCTTTCTTTTCTCAGTCCCCCAGACCCACAGTCTTTCCTTCTCGCTGTATCTTTCCTTCTCCTTCCTCCTCTTGTTTCTTTCACTGCCGTAGCTTCCTCCCTCAGCGGCCAACTAGCCTCTCCTGCCTTCACAGCCCAAAACCTGCTCGCGGGTGGTTTTCTCTTTTCTTATGCCCAGAAAACTTCCTTGTTCCAGCCGTTAGCTCCTCCTTACCATCCCTCTCTTTTCTAGGTTTCTTCCTTTCCTCGCCCGAAGCTTTCTTTTTTTTTCTGTTTTTCTCCCTAGTCATCAACCTGCTATCCTTTCTTGCCGTTGTTATTTTTCCTTATGCTGGACAGCCGCCGACCTCTCTCTCCTTCGTTGCCCCAGTCCTCTCTCCAATCTCAGCCTTTTGTGTTTTCCCTCAAACCATCCCAAAACCTCTATCTCTCTCAGCCTCCCTGGTTTCTATTTTCGTTTTACTTTTTTTTTTTAAGTAGATTTGCAGCCGTCACTTTTCATCTCTGTATGCTCTCCCCGTTGCGGCTGCTATCCTTTTTCTATTTATATGGGAGCTCTCCCCCTAAACCTTTAACCATACTCTCCAAAATTTGCAGCTAAGGGGCTCACCGAGCCCTCCCTTGCAAAGCTGCGAAAAACGCAGCAACGATGTCGCGTGTGAACTTTTTCTCTTTTTTTTTTTTAGATTAATTTTACAAAAATGATAATAATAACTAAGTAATAAAAAACAATAATTTTACATCAAAATAAACAAACTAAAACAACAAAATTGCCATTTTCAATCTTTTTTTTTCATTTTTCATTTTTCATCATTTTTCATTTTTTTTTCTTTTTTTCACTTTCAAGAAATTCTATGCTAAAAACTTAAAAATAGAAATAAAACTAGAAACTAAAAACTAAAAATCGAATAAAACGAACACGACAAATAAAAAACTAAAAATAAACAGTAAATGAAATTACACCAAAATTTGGTGTCTACAGTTTGCCCCTCTTTGTCTGAGTTTTGAAAAAACTTGAGACAAAGAAGTAGATACCAAATATTTACCTGCATTATTCGGCGGTGAACGTCTCAAACGATGGTGACTGACCCCTGACAGGAAATTTTAAAATCGGGACTGACCCGAGATAGAAATTTAAACGGGACTGACCCGAACAGGAATTTAAACGGGACTGACCCGAACTGGAATTTAAACGGGACTGACCCGAACAGAAATTTAAACGGGACTGACCCGAACAAAATTTAAAACGGGATAGACCCGAATAAAACGAAAATCATGGGACTCACCCGAATAAACTTTAAATCATGGGACTGACCCGAATAAACATAAATCATGGGATACACGCTAGTGGGACTGATCCACGGCTAGCGGCGGGGGAAAATGAAAGGCGCACTAGTGGGACTGACCCAACGGCTAGTGGCATAGAAATGAAATGCTCACTGGCGGGACTAACCTCACGCTCCAGTGGCTATGAAAATGAAATGTATACTGGCGGGACTAACCCTACGCTCCAGTAGCGATGCAAATGGAATGCTTACTGGCGGGACTAACCCTACGCTCCAGTGGCTGTGAAAATGAAATGCATACTGGCAGACTAACCCTACGCTCCAGTAGCAATGAGAATGAAATGCTTACTGGCGGGACAAACCCAGCTCCAATAGCAAATGAAAATAAAATGTTTTGACAATCGGACAGTGGGATAAAACTCGAGCCTGCCGAAAATAAAAGCGGTCAGTGGGATAAAACCCGAGCCTGCCAAAAATAAAAGCGGTCAGTGGGATAAAACCCGAGCCTGTCGAGGATAAAAGCGGTCAGTGGGATAAAACCCGAGCCTGCCGAAAATAAAAGCGGTCAGTAGGATAAAACCCGAGCCTGCCGAGAATAAAAGCGGTCAGTGGGATAAACCCGAGCCTGCCGTGATGAACTTGATTTGATTTTTTGATTTTTTGATTTTTTTTGATTTTTTGATTTTTTTTTTGATTTTTTTTTTCAAAAGATAATTTGCTCCAGTGTCAAGTCCATTTTCCTCCTTCTTCTTGTTTCTCTTTGCAGTATCAGCCTTCCGCCTCACTGGATGCTTTTCGTCATTTTGAACCATGAATACCTGCACATGGGGGCTTAACAAAGCATGACATGCACTTAAATTCCATGAAAAGAGCCGCGGGATTGTTTCGAAAAATGTTATTATTTGATTTTTGGACAAAAATCTCAAATGTATTACAAAAAATTTGCCCCAGTATGGGCTTATTTCATGAAATCTCACAAATAAAATTTTTGCCCCAGTGTGGGCTCCCTTGATTGCAAAAATTTGTTCAGATGATTTCCCATTTATTTGAACAAAGAAAAACCGCACTTTCTAAAATTTAGAAAAGAGTGCACATATACAACAATGTGAAGAAACTTTAAACGTCAAGTTTGAACTCATGCAGAAATTTCATGATGAATTCCTCGAAGTAACACCAAATTCAAGAAGATTTCTTCCTCACTTTTAGCATTGGTGCTTAGGGTAACGGGTCACCACTTCTGGTTGACTCATCTTTTCAGGACCAATCAAGTGACTTTATTTTTGAAATGGCTAAGGAAATGGGAGGTCAGAATTTGTCTCATTTTTGTGCCCCAGTTGTATGTAATCCATTCAATGTCACATCTTAGTGAAAGCAAATAGTTTGTCACCCTCATTTCTTAAGAAAATTGAGTCAACATATAAGCTTTAAGTTTGCAACAAATGGGTAAGAACGATAGCTAAACATGCGAAAACTGGTTATACCCTTATGATCACAAATGATTGATGGATTTCTTATGAGCATAATCCTCACTTTGGATTGTCATGAAGGAATAAGTCAACGATGGACTTTGTTAGCTTGTAATGTGGTTTGAAAACGATAGCTAAAGAATAAAACTTTCAAGGACATAGCACCGAAGATCGCATTTTTCCAAAATTGCCCCTATTTTGAACTCGAAGATTCTGAACTTTGTTTGATCACTCAATAGGGACTTCACCATCGAATCCTTTGTATTTCATTTTTCCTTTTTGCTTTTCCGTTTTCTTTTCTTTGATCTGGTGGGTTTTCCATGGTGAGTAGCGTCAACCTCATACTCAAGCAATTTAGAAATACAGCTAAAATTTTCCGGCATCAGAAATTTTCTTGACAGGGCCATTGCAAAGAACAGAAGTCAGGACTTTCGACTTTTGTAATGGGGTCAGGTGGGGTGCTTAAAAAAGTTAAGGCTTGAAAGCGGATTTCAAAAGTGGTTTGAAGAATCTGAGATCGCATTGTTGCGCCAACCCTAATTGAGGCTTTTTCACTTTCATTTTCTTTCTTCTTTTGACTTTTCGGCCTTTCTGCCATTTTTTGAAATTTTCACAAAATTTGCCCCAGTTTATTTTTGAACTGAGGTTCTCTTTTTCCTCTTGCTTTTGATTTTGTGGCTTTTCACTTTTTCACTTCTTGAAGTTTTCCTTTTCAACTCCAACTTGCCCCAGTGTGGGGTTTGCGATTCTCAGGGGTTGCCCAATGAAGTATTTTATTCTGATGGCTCAAAAGGGATAACTAGGGATAGAATGTTTGATTGGAAAAAGAAGATGGCCTGACTTGTATTCTGTTCCTTACAATAACTCTGAGAGGAAACTTTCATTAATGCGAAATTTCTTGCATGTATCTGAATTAATTGACTGAGGAAGACTCTCCATAAGTGGTTCGTCGGACAAAACCCTTCCTTTTTCCCTTTTTCCAAAATTGAAGCCCAGATAGATTCAAATTTCTCCAACTTGTGATTCCCTTTTTTTCTTTTCTTTTAGCATTTTTGCTTTTCTCTTTTTTGAAAAAATTTTCCAATCTCCCTCCCCAATGTGGGGTGCGATCATAGATGCTTTGAAAAGAACCTCCAATTTTAGCTCAAATGAGGATGCAAGGGATAAATAGTGTTTAGGTTGTAGAAACGATGGCCAAAGTATCATTCTTACACCTCATGACAACCAAAGTAACGAAATGGTCATTGAAAATCCATTCCCTTTTTGATATTTGAAAATTTTCCAATGAAGGGTAGTGATTATTAGGGTTCTTATTTGAAACGAAATTATTCTTTCAAAGGCTCAAATGGGAAAGCAAATGATAAAAATGTGTATAGGTAGAGAAATGAATGCTCAAAGTATCATTCCAAATTTTCAAAACAAACAAGAATAATGCACATTTTTGCTTTCACTTAGATGTGAGTTGAATATAATTAGACACAGTGGACATTTCTCAAGGAAAGATTCCCCCAACTTGCAATTCATCAATCAATGTGACTGATTTTATTTTGGGGTTAAGTGAAGGAGAAAGGCATCACACGGGGCCTTTTGAGTGACCTCTTTCAATTTTTGAGCACTCTTATTGTATAACTCGGATCACCAATCTAGTGTACATGAGGATTTTAGAGAGTATACACTTGTGAAATTCAGGCTATTGGTTGAAAAAAAAATCTCAATTTGGTCTTATTTCTCAAAATTCATCATGAAATCTCCAATGAGTAAGAATAAAGAATGAAATGTACATAAATATACACAATAATTGTCCAACAATTTTATTGCTGAAAAAGTTTGAAACAAAATTTCTCATTCAATTATGATACAAATGAGAAGAGAGAGACTTGTAAAGAGCTCCACATATACACTTTTTTGTCTCTTTTCTTTTGGGAACAAAATGTATTAACAAATCAAATATACGAAATTTTCCTTTGGAAAACAATTACAACATCTCTCAGAGGCTTTAGCGTAGAGCTTTTAGATAAATCATTTATGTTTCCATTGTAGGATCTGCCCGAGAATCAAATAACACTTGCAGTTTTGACACTTTATTAGATCGGAAGTGCCATCAGATATAGAAAAATATTTTCCCTTTATTGAAGTATTTTTATGAATGCAGGGAAGGGGGAAAACAAAAGAAAAATACCCTGAATTAGCAAACAAAATATAAAATCGGTATGCATGTCCTATGGGGGAACCCTTTTGTGCCAAGGGTAGGCCTAGCATGAAAATGCAATCCGCTAGAGTAGGCACCATACCATACCTGATGAATCCGATCAACTCATTGAGTGAAAAATAATTTTGAAAAATTTGGTCAATTGGAGTGAGGAGAGACATTTGTCAAAATGAGGTCAACGTCCGAATGGATTGATCACTTTTGATCGATATTTGCAAAAATGCACGGGTTTGACCTTGACGAACTTCCTATCGAAGAGACTGGAATTCGTTGACAAAATTTTCTCAGTGAAGCATGGGTAAAAACCCCAACTGATCAAATGGCTGAATGCAATGGACGGTTTTCTCAAAATGGACTAGGTTTTCCAATTTGAATTTCTTCATTGAAACCCTAATTGGTCAAATGGATGGAATGAAATTGACAATTTATTTAAAATCGACCGAATTACCCTAAAAAGGGAAACGCGTCAAATGAATGGAGTGAAATTTACTCAAAATTGACCGAATCATCCTAAAAAAGGAAGTTGATTGAATGAAATTGAGAATTTTATTCAAAATTGACCAGATCGCCCTAAAAGGGTAAATTGGTCAAATGAATCGGACGAAATTGATGATTTATCGAAAATCGACAAAATTGCCCTAACTAATCAAATGAATTGAATGAAATTGGTGATTTATTCAAAAATCGACTAGATTGCCCTAAAAATGAGTGAATTGGCCAAATGAAATGAAAATTTCTTCAAAATCGACCGGATGACCCTAAAAAGGGTAAATTGGTCAAATGAGTTGATGATTTATTCAAAAATTGACCGGATGACCCTAAAAGGGTAAATTGATAAAATAGACTGAATGAAATGGTCCAATGGATTGAATGGAATTGGGAGCTTATATAAAAAAAAATCAAGCTATTCACTGGTAGTTTCAAAAATTTATTACGATGCATTAGCCTATGAGTCTTCTAAAATCAAATTTTGGCCTTAATTCATTTATCGTCTCAAAAGGAGGAATTATTTGTGAATTTCTTCAAATTAATGTCCTTTTACGCAAGGGAATTTTACCAATTTTGATAAAACGGCCAAAAAGTGATTATTAGACGCTCATATTCCAAAAATCACTCTTATGAAGACGATCGGATCCTACCTTACCTTGCGCACTACTCCTTTGGATGGTACAAAATGTAAACGTGCAAGTCTCTTGGGATTAAGTATCCGAGACACAAGGTGGCTTATCCCTAACACGGGATCCCCTAAATGGCATTCCCTTTCTAGGGTTTAATGCATGATACCAGTTATTAAAGCGATGTAATTATGCAATTCGAAATGAAACGTGACCTAGGGAACCCTTTGTCTGCCAAGGTAGGCCTAAAATGGTATGACATTATTACTTTATACCACAATTTCAAATGTGCAATAGCCTATCTACAAGGGTAGGTCCTAAAAGAAGGTCATGCCAAACCTTTTATTTCTTAATGTTTGTGAATGCAAAAGACAAGAGACAAGGAAAGTTAGTTCAACACATAATCACATAACACGTTGGACAATTAGATGATATAAAAAGCAACAAAGATATATAAGAAAAAGGGGGTGGGATCCCTCCCCTCGTGAATAGTGTCCCTAGCTCAGGATAAGGCCAACTCTACCCTAGGCAATTCTAAAATGGATGCATGAGGTTAGGGTTCGCTAATGCATCTAGACTCGATAAGCTCAGGTCCCCGAGCCTTCAGACTTAGAAACCAAGGGTCATCAATCCCAAGGTTCTTTGTCGGTGGCTCGAGCGATTCCCCAAACACCGCTACGCACACATCGTGTCGCGGCTACGTGTTTGAGTGAATCTATCAAGATCCTCAACCTTCGACTAAAAGCTAAAGGCTATCAACCCATAGCTTAAAGCGGAAGATTGAGTGACCCATTGGATCATGCTACACACACATCGTGTCGTGATCACATGTCCAAGTGGGTCGCCTAATCCTAGTAGGGTGGAGTGGCGTGACAAGCCACTAAAGAAAAATAAATGAAGGGATAAAAAATAAAGTGTATGCTCGTATGCTAGTGCTCGTTTGGAGGGGAGGGATCAAGAACCAACGCGAGGCTCTAGGGTGACACACCCCCCCTAAATGCAATGCAAGCGCGAAATAAGCAAGTAAACATACATCCAATCAACCAATCATACATTCGCGAGTGTGGGAGTAGTTGGATACGCGTGAAATGCAAAATCCTAAAAAAGGAAAAAATGCAACCCTAAAACACCCAAATGTGATATATGAAAAGGTTAAAAGAAGAAAAAGGTTGATTAAATCAAATTTGCTCGGACTCTCGAATGTCCCCAGTGGAGTCGCCAACTGTCGCACCCCATTTTTTGATAAATAAATAAATGGTTTAAAAAATGTATTTTTTGTGATTGGAAAATGAATTGTGATTTTAAAAGAAAAAATGGGTCTAAATGGGGGGTTGAGAATGCGACGATTTGACCCAAAATTATAGTTTAAAAAGGGTTTTTGAAATAAAAATTAGAGTCACCACTTGGTAATGAGTTAAGGTGTACCAAGTCACAAAAAAATGACTTTTTAAAGAAAAAATAGGAAAAAGCAGTAAGAAATCCCTTTTAAACGACTCCTAGTCCACGTAAACCAAAGAAAAGGTTCGGGAGTCACATTTGACAAAGGGGAAAGCAAGGATAAAATCCAAGGCATCTCTTTGACCTAGCCAAGGCTAGTTGCATGATTTAATCAAAGATTTTCTTGTTTTAACCAAAGAATTTATTACATTTGGATGCACTACATAAATGCAAACCCTAGACCTAGGGGTATTGGGGGAAATTTCTCTTCAAAGGTTGAGTGGTGCCAATCACATTAATTGTGAAGCCCAATAACGATCCTTTGAAAAAGTCACGAATAATGCGAGTGGGATGCAAATGAATGGAATGCATGTATGCAATGTGAGGACATGAGTTTGAAAAAGTAATAAAAAACAATAAATATGTAAATGAAAATGTGCACGTGAGTGGGCAAGGTACGGTATGTGCAATGATAATATGAAGTGCATGTGTGCAAGTGATGATAAAAGTGTTCGTGTGCAAGTGAAGAAACATAAAGGTGCACGTGTGAAAAATGGGAGGAAAAATGAAAGTGTGATGAGGGTATAAAATGGTAGAGTGGATTTAAAAATGCATGAGCCTAGGGAATTCATGCATATTGGGTACGGGGAGACCTAAATCGTGACTCAATTTGCCCTTTTATAGAGGGAATACAAGCGTGCTAAGGCTTAGAAAAAGCCACACTCGTCTATATCCCATATTTAAGGGGACTCTCGAGCAAATGAACCCTATAACTAGCATGAAATGCAAAAACCCTAAAATGGAGGGAAAGGGGTTCGGGGGGCATGCAAAATGATAAAACTAAAAAGAATGCATGACATGTAATGAACATGCAAACATGTACTAACGAGGGGAAATTCCTAAGGGTCTAGCATTGGACTAGCCCATTCTATGAATTCTGACTAGCGTTGGACTAGTGGAAACGTACATTCATCCATCACATTCATTCAGGCTATGGAAAGCGAGTAGACATGCCAAACACTTATAAACACATAGCACATAACATTTAGCATGCTCTACTAGATGCAAGGCCCTAACAAAGCAAATTAACACGTAGTAACTAAGCATGCAAGACACATAAGACAATTAAAGCCCTAACTATTACATTTCCTAGCTAGGCACATGACTTCGATAGGTCTTCATTGAATGCTCTTCCAAGCCCTATCTATTACATTAGGGAGACCCTACTACAATCTAAAAGGGGGAAAAGGAATAAAATAATTAAATTCCTAACTATTACAAGCCAAGAGGTGTACACATACCCCATAAAGAATAACTTAAATAAAAAGCAAAAGTAAATGACACAAATAAAAGAAATTAAAGAAAGACTAGGAAAGCAAAGTAGACATGTATTTCTCACGTAGCACGTTGGTTCACATAGGAGAGACAAAAAAAATAAAAGAAGTTATACCTCCCTTGAGTTGGAGCTCTAACGTAGTGAAATTACTAATTTACCCTCCAAAATAAAAGGAATAGTCAAGGTACCAATTTATTTGGGAAAATTAAAGAAAATGTGCAAAACAAAGCTCACTTGATCGTAAAGCCTCTAAAGTCATGGCTTAAGTGCAATTGACAAAGCATGGTAGTTAATTGAAGCAAAGCAAGCAATGAAATTGCAAAAACTAAAGCTGCCAAGGACCAAATTGATGACATTATTCAATTGGTTGGGTCATAGTAAAACAAAGGGAGACTTAGGGGGTTAAAAGGCAATTTTGAAAGTTTTCCATGCAGAATTCATGCAAAGTTACGTAGCTTATATTCTGCAAATTCAAGCCAACATCTCTTCTATAATTTTCCTAAGAAGAAAGCCGAAGCCTGCTCTTGGAACAACTCAAACAAGCTTATGGATTTGTCCACCAAAACCCCCCCCCCTCCAGATTTTGCAAAGACAAGAAAAGCATCTTTTATTGCCTCTACCAAGTTCTTGAATGTTGGGCTCAATTTTATGATGAGTTTAATCTATGAAAGTTCACTTAAGCAACTAATACTCGCATGTGTTTTGCATTATGAAAAGGAAGACATCAACTAAAATTTTTGCTTCATGATAAACCAAACCAGAACCTCTAAAACTAAACTCTTGAGTAACATCAATATAGCTTCACAGAGACAAGAAATCTGCTACTTGAGCCAATGCAAAACACGGAGAAAGGAAGAGGGAGACAACAAAAGGCAGAAAACATCCATAACCACGAGGTCCTAAACCCTGTCAAGTTTTCCACACAAGCATCAAGGAAATATTTCTGCAAGCAACAAGACAAACAAACAAGCTGCTGTATTTTTAGCTGTAACACATCTATGCATATAATTAGCGGACTGCCGTACAATGGCTCCCAAAACTACAGACTTCATGAGCTGTAACAGGTTGTTGCAGCTAACATGGAACTCACGGCTCCCTGCAACGAGAGGGAACAAAGGACCAACTCATTGCTGCTGCAACAAGCCAAGAGTCTAGCTTGTTGCATCAGATCTTCAATGCACCAACTTCCTTCCAAAAAACATATGAAAGACTCAACCATTACAGAGAGCTAAAGTGTAACCTCTGCTGCAACAAGCTAAGAACTTCAAACTCATTGCAGCAGAATTGTAAGCGCCAATTTAAACGCAATGCAAACTGAACTCAGGCAATAGGATTATCGAACCTCCTTCATACTCTTCAATCTAAAGACCTTAAGTGTTAACACAGAAAAAACGAAGAAAAACCATGCAGCTCTAGCAATATTCTGTAGCCAAACCAAAACGCACAGATTTCTCCATTCCAACCAGAGTCATGAACAGGATTCTCAGGGGGAGACAAAACAGGTATGATGGGGAAAATTTCAGTATTTTTGACATAAACCCAACAATCTATGAGCGATCAAAAATGGAAAAACATTACCTTTAGCCTTTTGAAAAGGCAGATCGAAGCTTGATATGTTCGGAGGATGAAGTCTTTGCTCAGCCCACCGTCAAAGTTCACCTCTTTCTGGCTCCGCCACTCTCCTTTCTTTCCTTCTACCCTGCGGCTTTCTCTCCTATCCTCGGCTGTCCCTGCTTTCTTTTCTCAGTCCCCCAGACCCACAGTCTTTCCTTCTCGCTGTATCTTTCCTTCTCCTTCCTCCTCTTGTTTCTTTCACTGCCGTAGCTTCCTCCCTCAGCCGCCAACTAGCCTCTCCTGCCTTCACAGCCCAAAACCTGCTCGCGGGTGGTTTTCTCTTTTCTTATGCCCAGAAAACTTCCTTGTTCCAGCCGTTAGCTCCTCCTTACCATCCCTCTCTTTTCTAGGTTTCTTCCTTTCCTCGCCCGAAGCTTTCTTTTTTTTTCTGTTTTTCTCCCTAGTCATCAACCTGCTATCCTTTCTTGCCGTTGTTATTTTTCCTTATGCTGGACAGCCACCGACCTCTCTCTCCTTCGTTGCCCCAGTCCTCTCTCCAATCTCAGCCTTTTGTGTTTTCCCTCAAGCCGTCCCAAAACCTCTATCTCTCTCAGCCTCCCTGGTTTCTGTTTTCGTTTTACTTTTTTTTTAAGCATATTTGCAGCCGTCACTTTTCATCTCTATATGCTCTCCCCGTTGCGGCTGCTATCCTTTTTCTATTTATGTGGGAGCTCTCCTCCTAAACCCTTAACCATACTCTCCAAAATTTGCAGCTAAGGGGCTCACCGAGCCCTCCCTTGCAAAGCTGCGAAAAACGCAGCAACGATGTCGCGTATGAACTTTTTCTCTTTTTTTTTTTTGAGATTAATTTAAGTAATAAAAAACAATAATTTTACATCAAAATAAACAAACTAAAACAACAAAATTGCCATTTTCAATCTTTTTTTTCATTCTTCATTTTTCATCATTTTTCACTTTTTTTCTTTTTTCACTTTCAAGAAATTCTATGCTAAAAACTTAAAAATAGAAATAAAACTAGAAACTAAAAACTAAAAATCGAATAAAACGAACACGACAAATAAAAAACTAAAAATAAACAGTAAATGAAATTACACCAAAATTTGGTGTCTACAATATGGAAATGATGTATTATGATATGATGATGGATTTGTATGGTGGATTTGATGTTTATATTGAAGTTTCATGGTTTAATTATGATGATGATGTTGCTGAAATTTTTGATTAAGCTTATGAAAGAATGAGGGTTTCATGCTAAACAAGTTAACTAGCTTTAATTATGTGCTATGGAGATTGTAGTGGTTGCGTTTGATAATTTGTCTCAATTGATTGGTTGGTTTCTAGCAAAAATCTGATTTGGGTTAAGAAACCCTAGACTCCATTAGGTTAGTTTAGTTGAGCTTATGGCTTTTGAGTTAGGGTTTGTGTAGTTGGATGGTAAAACAAGTTCTATGGTGCAAATAAAATTTAGATTAAGGATTATGGTTAGTATTTGGTGATGTTGGGTTAACTTGTGAAGGAATTTTGGATCACTCTTAGACTGATATAGGTATGGTTGTTGGGTATCAAATTGGTTAGAAAAACTTGCATAAGAATCATAAGAACGGACCGTACGGTTGTGACGCGCAAAACCGGCAAATCTGGGAAATTAGGGCAGTTCAGGATCCGAACTTCGGCTTTGTTTTCTCGATGTTACGTTTGGATTCAGAAGTTCCTCAAAACATGAAAGTTGTAGCCTTGTAGGTCCTGAATATGTTTGTAAAATTTCAGGTCAATCAGATTAGTGTACCCTGAGTTATAGATGAAATGCTCAAGCCTGTTTCGCACACCAGATTCTGTGCGTTTTTTTAGTTTAGCCTCTGACCGTGCATTTTCTGTTTTGATCCCATACGATCTGGGTATCGACTCCTTTATAAAAAATGTAGATCTTGGTTTTATCTTCGAAACGGTATAAAGTGCGTCAAAATCCGAGTTTCGTAGCTCCGGTTATGACCAAAACAAGATCAATCGTCAGAACTGCCTTGAATCCGGACAGTTCTGACGGGTACTTTGACACTCAACTTTCGTTCTATTCTGAGTGGATTCAGGTCTTGGCCAAAACATCAAAGTTTTAGCCTTATGTCTCAGCTTTCTAATGCCCTTGGAATTTCCAGATTTGAATTTGTGAGCTGGGAGTTATGGTCCAGCAAACATACCCTGTTCGTTACTCTAGAGTGCGAATTCCTGGAACGGTTTTCTGTACTTTCAACCTATTTCTGTTTGGATCTAGTTAGAGATGTCTTCATGAAAATTGTAACCCTTCCTCTTAGCTTCGTAACGGTACCTCATGTACCTTGATCCGACATTCCTAGCCTAATCTTTGGTTAAAACGGTTGGAGATGGCAGATTTGGCCGTTTACGTTTGCCGTTCCGCGCGCACGCATGTGCCAATTTTGCCGTATTGCTTGTTTCAAGTACGTTAGTGGCCGTTTGTGATATATTGTGACACAATCTTCTATTTCAGACGTCGGTGAGTTACGTGGAGCCGGTGGGGCCTACTAGCTGCGACACGAATTTCGAACTTTTGCCCTTTTGTTCATTGAGTAAGTATTCAGGCCGCTCTTACGTGTTAGTTGTTTATGTGTTTCGATTTGTATGAAAAGAGTACCTAGGCGAGGGTGTACTTTATCGTACTCGACCTAAACCCTAGTTTGCGCACACATTTGTACATGACATATGTCTATAAATCATTTTGGAACTAAACCCCTTGAGCTTGTGGCTCGGGGTGACTTTTGAATAAATTTTGTGAAATTTGTGAGTTTGGGGCCCGATCTCATGACCTAAATGGACTATTCGAGCCGGTTAGGGATTGGTCGAAGTCAGTCCAACCTGGTTGAGATCACCAAGTTTGTGAATCCGGTTCACCGATTATGTGGACCAAGTTTGTGACCCGAGCTTGTGAACCAAGCTCAATTTCGTTCGCTCGAGCAAGTTTGTGAGGTGTCTGGCCAGAGAGGGTGATAAGGTGTACGGTGGGAGTACAAGTGAAGTTCTACGGACCATTAATTGTAGTCGACGGAGTGTCGGCAGGAGATCATACATGGCACATGAATTGGCTTTGGAGCCACCTGTATCCTTATTATGTGATGTTACTTTTCTGCTTTTGCTTTACTCTTACTGTGTAACTGTTGTTACGTTAAATTTATACTTTCGCCCCTGTTTACTTACTAAGCATATAGTTTACCCCTTTCCTTTTGTTTTCCTTAGCAGGGGCCGACGCGGGGACTTTTGGTACATACACTAGTATAATTAGATTGGCTTGTAATAGTCGGACAGTTAGTATGTTTGTTTTTTTGTTTTGGTGGTTTGTATAAGGACCCTCTTTAGGGTCTATCTTCTGCTGGTTGTAGTTATAGTACATTAGAGTGGTTTGACTCGAGACTTTTGAAGATGTAAATATAACTTTTGGGATTGTATATACTGTATATAGTGCTCTTGCGATTTATCTAATTTTATTGCTTTAAGTTTTGAGTCCTGGCGCGAGCTAGGCAGGCGGCCCACCGATACCCTAGGGTTCGCCCTTGGGAGAAGTAGGGTCGTCACAGTTGGTATCAAAGCGCCTAGGTTAGAGAACTTGGGCAAGTGGGACATACGCGATAGGCACTAGGCATATTTGACCCTTTTAAGTTTAATGATATATTTTAAACTGAAATGCCGGTTGACTGACGACTTAATGTTTTGTAGATATGTATCGGGGCAGTTCGAGTGGTGCGGGACCCAGTGGCGTGGGACTGAGATTTTCGAGTACGAGAGGCATAGAGGATCGAGTGCTGTGTAAGCGGGCGATCCGCTATCGGCAGAGACCTGGAGAGCCTTACACTTTATACTCCCCTTTTGGTCAGGTGGCGCACCGACCTTGCGGATGTTGGTACACATACTGTTATCCTGACGAGATCGTCCTGGCTGTGGACGACGAGCGACGCAGCCTGCTTAGACAGCTAGACGAGGCTAGAGAGGTTGGCCTTGGGCAGGCGATGCGTATTAGGGACTTGGAGCAGGGTCTCCGAGAGGAGAGGGAGAGGACGGACGCTTTGCACCGTCAGCTTCAGGACACACACCAGCACCTTTTCGCTATGAAGAGACAGTTGAGGGATAGGGCTCGGAGTATGTCTGTCTACTGCGAGCTCCTACTAGATCTAGCCGCTGAGGCACCGCCACGGGCCACTGGTCCAGAGAGGATGGACGAGGTGGACACGTTAGGTTCCGTTGGGAACCTGGGCCCTAAGGGAGGCGATTAGGGTCGCTTTTGTACTTTTGTTTAGCTAGTGTATGACTTTTGTTAGAACTAGCATGACTACTCTCTTTTGTTATTTGGTTGGCTGACTAGATTTTGGAGCCAGTGCTCATGTGTACATTGGGTTTTGTACCGACTGGAGGTCGGTAATGTGTAAATCTTTTGGTGTGACCTTGTAAATATATGTATATGTTTGAAAAGCATTTTGAACTTATCTTTTGTGTGTCTTCTGTGCATACGCTTTACGTCCGTACTTTTGCATATAGTTTGGATAATAAGCATATGTCATGTTCCGATCTATAGACTTTTGCACTTAAATGGCCTCCGGTACTCGAGGTGGAGGTAGAGGGCGAGCACGAAGCCCTGAAAGGGAACAAGGACAAGAGCCAGACCAAGTCGCTACAGCCATCCAGCGGATGGCCGATCTTCTGGAGCGAATGTCAAATCAACAGGGCCAGGGGAGCAGTACTGGGAACCTTGGACATAATCCGGGACATAATCCGGGTAATCATGAGGGAGAGGACCGTGCTTTAGAACGGTTCCAAAAATTTACACCCCCTAAATTTGTAGGTGGACCCGACCCTGACCTGGCGGAGGGTTGGATGGACCGTATGCTAGATATTTTTGCCACGCTTAGGTACTCAGAGGAACGGCAGATATCCTTTGCTGCTTTTCAATTTGAAGGGGCCGCCCGAGCCTGGTGGAATGTGATTCAAACCAAGTGGGAGCGCAAACAAACCCCCTGGACCTGGATCAACTTCTCACGGGAATTTAACGAAAAATACCTGCCGCCCATTGTGCAATAAAAACGGGAAGATGACTTCATCCGCCTACGTCAAGGGACATCGAGTGTGGCGGAATACGAAACTCAGTTTACGAAACTTTTCCGTTTTGCCCCAGAGCTGGTACTAACAGAGCAAAAGCGAATTCGTCGCTTTGTCCAAGGCTTGAATGTGGAGATCCAGGAGGCTCTAGCAGCTGCTCAGTTGGACACATTTAGCCAAGCGCTAGAAAAAGCACAACGGATTGAGACTGCCAGGGGACAGGTTAAAGCCTTTCATGACCGGAAAAGGAGGCAACCCAGCTCGAATGACTCAACGGTTGGACAGAGTTCGCGAAACGAGCCACCTGCTAAGACAAGTAAAGGCACAGACAGTCCACGACCTACAAGAACCCTGAACAACTTTGGGCGAGGTCCAGTAGGGCAAGAGCCCCGGAGGAGCGCCCAGCGTAGAGGGTCTAGTACGGCCACTAAACCAACCTGTGGTTTCTGTGGGGGCAATCACACCGATGAAAATTGCTGGAAAAATAGTTCGGTACGGAAATGTTTCAAATGTGATAGCACCGAACATCTGATTGCCCGGTGCCCTAAGATGCAGAAGGAAGGACTCAAGCCACTGACTGAAGGGACCACAACCAAGCCGTCAAATGCAGGGGAAAATCGACCCAAAGGGCCAGCAAGTGTCTATGCGATGGGTCAACCTGAGATGACTAATCCTTCGGTGGACCTTGAAGGTACGCTTTGAACAAACGAATCAATTTCGAGGACGAAATTGTCCTAAGTGGGGAAGATTGTGAGGCCCCAGTCCGTTCTACGTTGATATATTCATTAGTTGGGCGGTAACGTTTGGTTTTGGGAGTATTTCGAAAACCCTAAGTAGGGAGTAAGATTTAAACCCTAGTTTTGTATTCATACAAGTTTGAGTGGTGATTAAAGTTAGTTATGTTAATGTGTGTTTTCGTGTGGGTAAGTATAGGATTTAATCCATTTTGTATAGGTTAATGAAGTTCAAGAAGGTTAGAAACCCTAAGTGAGCAAAATCTCCAATGTTAGGATTTATTAGAAGTTTTAAGTTGGGTTTAAACCCTAATTTTGCCCTTGACAAAAAGGTTATTGTTTAAATACTTTTATGTGGGATAAAGTATGCCTAAGTGTAAGTGATTAAGATGAGAAAGTGATTAGTGAAATAATTAAGTGTGATTGTGTGTTTTAAACTATATTAAGCTAGAACCTATGGAGTAAATTGAAAGATTATCAAATGTTTGAGGGAACATGTATAAGAAAGAGAAAGTTGAAGTGCAAGGGTTAAAACAACAAATAAAGCATTTTATGTGATTGGTTAACCTTAAAAATATCTCCCAAAGTCTTGCCTAACTTTGACTAACATGTTGTTTTATGAGTTATAAGAGAAGCAAGAGAAAACAAAACAAAACAAAATTGAGAGAAAAGAGAGAGGTAGAGCCGAGAGAGAGAGGAAGAGAAGGTGAGAAATTTTCTTCAAAAATCTTCAAGTTTTAGCTTCCATCTTGAGTTTGGATCTTGGAGTAACAACTTGGGTGCTTGATTAGTGAAGGTTAATCATCTACAAAAGCTTATTTGAAGGTATGCCTCTTACTTGAAAGTTAAACTTTTGGGGGTTTTAATTTCTAAGCTATGGAAATGATGTATTATGATATGATGATGGATTTGTATGGTGGATTTGATGTTTATATTGAAGTTTCATGGTTTAATTATGATGATGATGTTGCTGAAATTTTTGATTAAGCTTATGAAAGAATGAGGGTTTCATGCTAAACAAGTTAACTAGCTTTAATTTTGTGCTATGGAGATTGTAGTGGTTGCGTTTGATAATTTGTCTCAATTGATTGGTTGGTTTCTAGCAAAAATCTGATTTGGGTTAAGAAACCCTAGACTCCATTAGGTTAGTTTAGTTGAGCTTATGGCTTTTGAGTTAGGGTTTGTGTAGTTGGATGGTAAAACAAGTTCTATGGTGCAAATAAAATTTAGATTAAGGATTATGGTTAGTATTTGGTGATGTTGGGTTAACTTGTGAAGGAATTTTGGATCACTCTTAGACTGATATAGGTATGGTTGTTGGGTATCAAATTGGTTAGAAAAACTTGCATAAGAATCATAAGAACGGACCGTACGGTTGTGACGCGCAAAACCGGCAAATCTGGGAAATTAGGGCAGTTCAGGATCCGAACTTTGGCTTTGTTTTTCTCGATGTTACGTATGGATTCAGAAGTTTCTCAAAACATGAAAGTTGTTTCCTTGTAGGTCCTGAATATGTCTGTAAAATTTCAGATCAATTGGATTAGCGTACCCTGAGTTATAGATGAAATGCTCAAGCCTGTTTTGCACACCAGATTCTGTGCGTTTTTTTAGTTTAGCCTCTGACTGTGCATTTTCCGTTTTGATTCCATACGATCTGGGTGTCGACTCCTTCATACAAAATGTAGATCTTGGTTTTAGCTTCGAAACGGTATAAAGTTTGTCGAAATCTGATTTTCGTAGCTCCGGTTATGACCAAAACAAGATCGATCGTCAGAACTGCCTTGAATCCGGACAGTTCTGACGGGTACTTTGACACTCAACTTTCGTTCTGTTCTGAGTGGATTCAGGTCTTGGCCAAAACATCAAAGTTTTAGCCTTATGTCTCAGATTTCTAATGCCCTTGGAATTTCCAGATTTGAATTTGTGAGCTGGGAGTTATGGTCCAGCAAACATACCCTGTTCGTTACTCTAGAGTGCGAATTCCTGGAACGGTTTTCTGTACTTTCAACCTATTTCTGTTTGGATCCAGTTGGAGGTGTCTTCATGAAAATTGTAACCCTTCCTCTTAGCTTCACAACGGTACCTCATATACCTTGATCCGACATTCCTAGCCTAATCTTTGGTCAAAACGGTTGGAGATGGCAGATTTGGCCATTTCCGTTTGCCGTTCCGCGCGCACGCATGTGCCAATTTTGCCGTATTGCTTGTTTTAAGTACGTTAGTGGCCGTTTGTGATATATTGTGACACAATCTTCTATTTCAGACGTCGGCGAGTTAGGTGGAGCCGGTGGGGCCTACTAGCTGCGACACGAATTTCGAACTTTTGCCCTTTTGTTCATTGAGTAAGTATTCAGGCCGCTCTTACGTGTTAGTTATTTATGTGTTTCGATTTGTATGAAAAGGGTACCTAGGCGAGGGTGTACTTTATCGCACTCGACCTAAACCCTAGTTTGCGCACACATTTGTGCATGACATATGTATATAAATCATTTTGGAACTAAACCCCTTGAGCTTGTGGCTCGGGGTGACTTTTGAATAAATTTTGTGAAGTTTGTGAGTTTGGGGCCCGATCTCATGACCTAGATGGACTATTCGAGCCGGTTAGGGCTTGGTCGAAGTCAGTCCAACCTGGTTGAGGTCACCAAGTTTGTGAATCCGGTTCACCGATTATGTGGACCAAGTTTGTGACCCGAGCTTGTGAACCAAGCTCAATTTCGTTCGCTCGAGCAAGTTTGTGAGGTGTCTGGCCAGAGAGGGTGATAAGGTGTACGGTGGGAGTACAAGTGAAGTTCTACGGACCATTAATTGTAGTCGACGGAGTGTCGGCAGGAGATCATACATGGCACATGAATTGGCTTTGGAGCCACCTGTATCCTTATTATGTGATGTTACTTTTCTGCTTTTGCTTTACTCTTACTGTGTAACTGTTGTTACGTGAAATTTATACTTTCGCCCCTGTTTACTTACTAAGCATATAGCTTACCCCTTTCCTTTTGTTTTCCTTAGCAGGGGCCGACGCGGGGACTTTTGGTACATACACTAGTATAGTTAGATTGGCTTGTAATAGTCGGACAGTTAGTATGTTTGTTTTTTTGTTTTGGTGGTTTGTATAAGGACCCTCCCTAGGGTCTATCTTCTGCTGGTTGTAGTTATAGTACATTAGAATGGTTTGACTCGAGACTTTTGAAGATGTAAATATAACTTTTGGGATTGTATATACTGTATATAGTGTTCTTGCGATTTATCTAGTTTTATTGCTTTAACTTTTGAGTCCTGGCGCGAGCTAGGCAGGCGACCCGCCGATACCCTAGGGTTCGCCCTTGGGAGAAGTGGGGTCGTCACAATTACACTCTTCTTGCTTTAATTGCCTTCTATTATTTTTGTTTGCTCCAATGTGTTATATGTCATCTATCAATTGAACTAACCATTCTCTGTTTCTTATTCTATTGCATTCATAAACCTTAGAAATAAGAGTCATGGCATGGTACTCATTTAGGACAAGACCGTCTTTTATATCAAACACGTTTAAATTTTAGTTAATTGCATATGCATGTGTATTGCACATCATTTTAGGCTTGCCCCTGCATTTGAATGGGGCACTTTTAGGTCATATTTCAATTATTTCGTCGCATATTTACTTACTTTAATAAACCGGTATCATGCATCAACCTTAGAGGGAATACCGCATAGGGAATCTCAGATTAGAAATAAACCACCCTATGTCTCGAATATGTAATCCAATGAGACTTGCACGTTTATATTTTTTGTACCATCCAAAGGGGTAGTACACAAGGTAAGGTAGGATTCTATTCCTTCCACGTGATGATGTTGAGAATGATGGAATAGTTTTTGCGCATTAGAATATGAGCCTTTAATAATCATTTTTTGGCCATTTTATCAGAATTGGTAAAAATCATTTGCATAAAGGACATTAAATTGAAGAAATTCATAAATAATTCCAAATCTTGATTTTAGAAGGCTCATAAACTAATGCAAATTTTTGAAACTACAAATGGGGTAGCAATCCAATCAATTTTTAAATAAACCCTCAATTCTATCCAATCCATTCATTCATTTTTAAGACAATTCGGTCAATTTTTGAACGAATCATCAATTCCATTCAATTCATTCGATTAGTTATTTTCTTTTAAGGTTTCGAGCCAAGCTTCATAAACTAGTCGAGAAATTTCAATCCTTTCAAAAATAAGTTTTTTACACTAAATTGATTTTTAATATCATTTTATGTGTCAATCAAAACAATCAATCCATTCGGACTTTGTCCTCATTTTGTTAGTTATCTATCATTTCCGAAAAAAAAAATCCAATTAGTCCAATTTTTTTCAAATGCTCTTCAATTGAATCTCAATAAGTCAATCGGATCCATCAGGTATTGTATGGTACCTACTCTAGAGGATTGCATTTTTCATGCTAGGCCAACTCTTAACATAAAAGGGCTCCCCCATAGGACATGCATATCGATTTTACAGTTTTGCTTACTAATTCTGGGTATTTTCTTTTATTTTTCCCCTCCCCTGCATTTATAAAAGTTGTTTCAACAAGTTAAAAATATTTTTCCTATATTTGATAATATTTTTGGTCTGATAAATCTTGAAAATTACAAGTGTTACTTGATTCTTGGACAGATCCTACAATGTAAAAAGAAATGAAAAATTCATTTTGAAAATGCCAGTGTAAAGCATCTCAAAAATCTCTTGATTCATTGTTTCTAATACATTTTGTCTCAAAAGATAGAAAGAGAAAGTGTGTATATATTTGAAAGTATATTCTATGGAGATTTTTATTTTCTCATATGTATTATATTTGAGGAAAAAAAAATTTCAAACATTTGAACAATAAAGTTTTTATTTAGACAATTATTATTTTGTATATATTCATTTTTTATTATTTCATGATGAATTCTAAGAAATAGGACCAAATTGAGATTTTTCGACTTCTTGTTTGAAAATTCATGAGTGTATGTCCAATTCCTAAAATCTTTGTATACACTAAATTTGTGGTCTAAACTACTCAATGAGAGTAGTCGAAAATGAAAGGGGTCATTCAAATTTAATAGCTTGTCATAAAAGATCAACCCCAACACTTTTCTTTTTAATTTTTTTGTCCACTTCTATTGAACCTCCAAAGTCAATCGCATTGATTGACTTGCTTCAAAGTAAGACAATTTTACTGTGAAAATGTCCAGTGTGTCTAAGCAGATTCAATCCATATCTGAGTGAAAGCAAAAATGTACATTACTTCTTATTTGTTTTGAAAATTAGGAATGATACTTTAGGCTTTCGTTTCTCTATCTATACAGAGTTTATCATTTGTTTTTTCATTTGAGACTTAAAATAAAAAAATTGAATTTTGTTTCAAATAAAAGCCTAAATGATCATGACCCTACATGAAAAAATTTTCGAATGTCAAAAGAGAATGGATTTTTCCAACAGACTATTCTTTACTTTGGTTGTCATGAGAAATAAAAATGATACTTTGGTCATCGTTTCTACCATCTAAACACTTTTTATCCTTTTCATCATTATTTGAGCCTAAATTGGTTATTCATTTCAAAAGCACTTATGATCGCACTCCCATACTGGGGAAGGAGATTTGAAAAAAACAAAAAAGAAGAAAGAAAGGAGAAAAAGCTACAAGTTGGGGGAATTTGACTCTACTATTGATATTTGGTCTTCAATATCAAAAAGAAAGAGGGGCCATCTATACTCTAAAAAATAAGGAGTTTTCAATTCTATCATTGACGTTTGGGATCTCAATATTGGTAAAAATAAAAGAGAGAGAGAGAGAGAGAGAGAGACAAACAAAGAAAAATGAAAAAAATGATGAAATGAAAAGAAAAATGCAAAGACATCCAATGTTGCATTCCCCTTAGTGATTGGAAAAAAAAAAAGAGGATTGATAAGAAAAAGGGAGTCAAAATGGGATTCCAGGTTTTGAGTCCAAAACTAGAGCAATTTTGGGAAGGAATGCGATCTTAAGTGCATTGACCTTGAAAATTTTATTTCTTTTAGTTATCATTGTCAAGCCACATTACAAGCTCATAAAATCCATTACTGGCTTATTTTTCATGACAATTTGAAGAAAGAATCATGTCTATAAGGAATCTCCCAATCATTCATGATCATAAGGTCATAACCTGTTTTCATATATTTAGCTATTGTTTCTACCCATACATTACAAGCCTATAGAGCTTATATGTTGACTAAGTTTTCTCAAAAAATAAGAGTGATAAACCATTTGCTTTCACTAAAATGTGATATTGAATGTGTTGGATACAATTTGGGCAAAAAAAAAAGGCAGATCCTGATATACCATCTCTTTGAGTCACCTTAAAATCATGAATAATATCCATTTGACTGATCCTAAAAGATGAGCTAACAAGAAGGGGACCCATTTTCCCTCAACACCGATCCCAAAATGAGGAAGAGATCTTTTACAATTTGGTCTTATTTTGAGAGATTTATCATAGAATCTTCTATATGATTTTGGATATGACATTTAAATTCTTCATTTGACAAATATTGTTTCTATTCACATTGCATGTGATTATTTTGCAACTAAAAAAAGCCCAAATCAGGGCAAATTTTTTGTAATATATCTGTGAGATTTCACCAAATAAGTTCAAATTGAGGCAAAAATTTTATAATACATTTGTAGGGTATGTCCAAGATCAAGTATATATTTCTTTAAATCTTGATAAGTCAACACTTTGCATGAATCTTAATTGTTATATCATTGCTTAAAAAAAAAAGAACTTTGAAAAATTCAGGTGCTTTGAAAAATCCCCCTTATGCAGGTGTTTATGATTAAGATCGAGAAAAAGACGCAAATCAAAATCTTGCAAATTTGAAGATTAATCACGAATAAAAATGGAGCAATAGTGCTACATTGCAAAGTGGAGGATCGGCTATTTACTCAAAAGGAGTACATATTTCGGCAGCCAACTTGAAAAAAAAAAAAAAAGAGAAAAGAAAAAGGGGGAATAAAAAGAGAAAAGAAAAAATAAAAAAAAAAGAAGAAGAAAAAAGAGAAAACAGGGGGAATAAAAAAAGAGAAAAGAAAAAAAAGAAAAAAAAAGAAGAGAAAAGAAAGGGGGAGTGAACAGAAAAAAGAGAAAAAAAAAGAGAATTTTTTTTCTATTGAACTTTGGAAGCATTTCACCTGGAGATTACATTTCTAAGTTGGGGCAACACATTATGCTTCGAATGGAAGTGATAATACCCGCCAAAATTGAGATCCCGTCCTTGCACATTTGGATGAAGGCTCAGGTAGAAGAAATTAAATGGATCAAGGAGCACAATGAGTTGCTATCTCCGATGGATGAAAAAAAAAAGTTGAATGTTACCTGCTATGGACAATACTGTCAGCAAAGGATGGTTCATTGTTTATGACAAGAAAGAGAAATTTCGCCTATTTGAGGAAGGAGATACAATTTTGAAACAAATTCTTCCCATTCAAGATAAAGCCAAAGGAAAATTTGCTCCAAATTGGCAAGGGCCTTTCATTGTCAAGAAAATATTACCCGAAGGAGCACTCATTCTTACAGAAATGGATGGACAGGTTTTTCCTCAACCAATCAATTCAGATATGTGTAAGAAATTTTTTATCTGATTATGTGATTTTTCTTTTCGAGATACTATCTAAGATGGATTAAAGGCGGGCCTTCTTATTTTCTTTTTGAACATCTTATCCCTAGTTTCTCCCTTTGAACCTCCAAAATAATTTAATCATTCATTTGATAGCTCCCCCTAAAGATTGCAAACCACACTCTGGGGTAAATTTTTACCTCATATTTGTCATAAAAAAAAGAAAAAAAAAAGAAAAACAAAGATTCAAAAGCCAAACTGGGGCAAGTTTTTCGGTTTTAATACCCTCATACTGGGGCAAATATTGATAGAATGCGGTCTTAGGGTTTTTGAAACCTCTTTGAAGATTTTGCTTTGAAGCCTTAACACTTCTTCTACACCCCACATAACCCTATCATAAAAATCATAAAGTCTCGACCTCCGCCTTAGTGGTATTTCTAATAAAAATCACTTAATCAAATAGCAAATGATGTCAATACACCTTGACCATTTTTACATGGAAAGGGTTGTCGCGCTGATGCCATCCTTTCTTTAAATACATTTTTGAGTTGATAAAAGTCGTTGACAAGATTTGTTCATTAGGTGAAAACCTGAAAGGGTGTCTTCTCAAGAAAAGAAAAAACAAAGAAAAAAAAAAGAGAAGAAAAAACAAAAACAAGAAAAAAGAAAAAAAGAAAAAAAAGAAGAAAGAAAAAAAAAGAAAAAGAAAAAAGAGAAGGAAGACAAAACAAAAAAAAAGAAAAAAAACAATAGAAAATGAAAACAAAATAAAATAAAAAGGTGTGACCTTTGTGAAAATCCGAAAGGTTAAGGTCATCAAGGTGAGATTTTGGAGCACAAGAAAATCATGAACGAATAGCCGGATGCCGACACTTGAAATACTAGCCATTCATTCAAATCTGGTCATTAGAAAAGTTGATTTGTGGTACAAAGTGAGGTATGGCTGACTGATGCTAGAAAATTGAGAAGATTCAAAACAAGTTGCAGCACAACTCTTGAGGAGCAGTTTTGACATCGAAAGATCATACTTGCATGGTTCTCAGGGCCAACAGGAGCACAAGGAATCACATGGTATTGGTATCATATGATCACTCTTTTTGCTTTTTCGAAAGCATGAAAAATGTGGCCTTCGTTAAACATGATTTACACTGGGACAAATATCAAAAAGAATGAGCTCCAATTTTGGTAATGCATTTTAAATCGGCTTTGTGAAAAAAAAAAGAAAAGTCTTTTAAAATCAAGAGGATAGTGACATATGTGTAGACACCAAATTTTTGTCAATTTTCAATATTTTATTGGATTTTATCTATTTGATAAGTTTTTTATTTATTTATTTTTTTACATTTTAATGTGTAATTTTCTCATTTTTACAGGTTTATTTTAGGAAAAAAAAGAAAAAAAAACAAACAAAAGGAAAAAAGAAAAAAAATTGCAAAATAGCAACAAAAAAAAGAAAAAAAAAGGAGAAAATCAAGAAATCAAATCATCATAATCATTTTTTTCCACCAAATACACTTAACCCATTTCACACTCAATTGCTATGCTTCTTTCTTTTCATTAAGTGGAAAAGATCATCATTTTGGTCAACCAAGCACACAAACTCCACTTTCCTCCCAATATAGACTCTTTCGGCCCTTTTTTCTTTCCACCATCAGACAAGCCAGAACAAGAAAAAAAAAAAACCAACTCTCCATTTTTTTTGGCTCCTAAAGTACTCTTTCAACTCTCTCTTGTCTCTCAACAGACAAGACCAAAAAAAAAAAAGAAAAAAAAAAGAAACAAGAAGCACTCTCCACTCCCTCACTCTTCTCTCCACTCCCTCTACCCATTTTTCTTCCACAAAAACTCAAACACAAAAAGAAAGGCAGTGATGGGTTAAGTTATTGGAGTTTTCCGATTTCATCAAATTCTTAGGCAAAGGACTACAAGCTTCATTGAGGTACATTTTGTTTTCTTTTTTCCAGTTTTTCTTTTCCTTAATTAATTAGATTAAAAGCATGTTTAGGTGCTGCTTTGTCCCTTTCTTTTGTTGGTTTTGTTGTTGTGATGTTGTTGGGTATGTCTAAGATTAGACTGAGGAGAAGAAAGATTATTTTTGTATATGCATGTTAACTGATTGAAAAAATGCCAAAATGGAACAAACGAATTTTAAGGGCTGTTTTGCTTTATTCTGGTCTCTTTATGTTGTTTTCTTGTCAAATTAAAGTCATAGTAATATTGTATAAGTTGTAAGGAGTGTTATGGTATGATTTTATAATTTTTGGTGAAAGATAGGGTGATTTGAAGAAATAGAAACGGGTCTGTCTTTTACCATTTTGGCCACTTTAGAGTCAATTTTTATTAAAACTAACTCCGGAAATGGAATCTGCGTGAAAAATGGAGTGGGAAAGTGTATTTTGAGAAATTTTGGTAACCGAAGAGGTCGCCGGCGGTAGCGGTCCGGTGGCAGTGGCGCCACCGGCGGCCACCATGGCCGCCAACTGAATTGAGCTTCGGATGGCCAGAGCAGAAGAAGAAACGAATGGGGAAGAAAGAAAAGAAAGGAAAGAAAAGAAGAAGAAGAAGAAAAAAAGGAAAAGAATTGGGCTAATTTTTTAGTGGGCTTGTGGTTATTTTGGTTGGGTTTTGATTTATTTCTCTTGGTTTTCGATTGGGCTAGAAGGTCAGAGCCCATGCATTTTTTTTAGTTAGGCTTGAGTGATAAAAGACGGGCTGGCCTGGGTATTTTGGCTTGAGCTTTCATTTGGGCCGGATGGCCTTTGGCCCAGAAAAATAGGAGAATGGCCTAATGGCCCATTTTCTTAAGAATATCAGAAGTCAAAATTTTCACTTTTGCCCCTGATCTTTGGAGTAGTTTCACTTCGGCCCAGAACATTTTAAATTTGTTTCACTTAGGTCCTTAAATTAATTGCATTTTGGTCCCTAAATTTTATCTTTCATTTAATTTTGACCCCTGAACTTTGGAGAAATATAATTTTTGTCCCCAAAAGTTTTCAATTTTTGCAATTTAGTCTCTGGTGAGTTTGGTCTCTCTTTATTATAATTGTTACTTTTCTTTAATAGCTAATTATGTTACTTTTGAGTATATTTAACTTGTAATTTTAGATATTCTTAAATTTCCTTACATTTGACATGTTAAGGTTAATTTAGTATTTTCTATCATTATTATTATTTTCAATTAAATTGGTGCCATGATTCTTTTGTTCATTGTGAGTATAAATAGAACAATTTGACTCCATTTAGTCATCACTTCAAACGGAAGGTATCCCTATTTTTATCATTTCAATGTCAATTACGTGCTCCTATGTGTTCCTATGTGTTTATATATGCTTTATTTATTGGATTTAAATGTTCATTTAAATTTTCTTATATTATATTTGTTTAGTTAATTTTTATAATTATTCGAGAGGCATTTAAATACCTCAAAAAATGTAATAGATAGGATAACTAATTTTATTTTATCATATCTTTCCCATTTTAGGTTGTAGTTAGATCCCCCGATATAATAGATAGGTTGCGTGTTTATGTGGCTTATATGTTATGTGTTTTATCCGCTTTTCTTAGGATTTTGGCATCTAAATATTATGTTTACGTGTTATGTGCTACGTGCTCTTATGTGTTTATTTATTTTCGTTTATACTTTATTTGTTTCACTATGAATTGTTAATGCATGACGTCACCACACTAGTCCAACGCTAGTTGTGGCTTCTCCCTCCGCTTATTTGCTAGTCCAACGCTATTAAGGATTTTTAGAAATGGACTAGTCCAATGCTAGACCCTTTAGATTGTCTTGCGCTAGATTCATCTTTGTATGCTATTCACTACATTTTCATGCATATTTTCATTTTTAGGATCTTTTCTCATTTGTATGATATTCCCTATTATATTATCCCCTACCCGCTATAGGTGCTAATCATGTCATTTAGAATTGCATCTCATTTAAGCTAGTTCATTTGTGTTGTTCATGTTAGGATAATTATTTTTCAAACATGGGAAATAAGTGATTATAACTTTTTAGTTTAAATACCCTATGAATCCATATATAAGAAAATTATGTCACGAATTTTTGCCTCCCGTACCCTTTATATTGCATTCCCTTTTTCTTTGATCACTTATATATGTATATAATTTAATTTCTTTTCTTTTATTTTAATTTCATCATTCGCATACTCGTGACACTTTCAAGGAATCATTGTGGCCTTCGCAATTAATGCGATTGGTTCAATTAAACCCTTGAATGAACATTTTGTCCCTTTCGATATTTTTTAAAATTTAGATTTGCATTCATGTAGGAAACATCCAAACGTGATAAAATTAAGGATTAGATTAGGAAAATTTTAACTAAACCTCGCAACTAGTTTCGACTAGGTTGAAAGGGTGCCTTAAATTTGAGTTAATCGAACCTTTGCCTTCCCTTTTTTCAACCGTGACTCCCAAACCCATTTTCTCTTGTTTTTCAAAGACCTGGAGTTGTCAAAAAGGGTTTTGTTTTATTTTATTTTTGTCAAAAAATATTTTTTGGGATGACTTGGTACACCAAAACTCAATACCAAGTGGCGACTCCTATTTTTTCTAAAAAACCCTTTTAGACTAAATTTTTTGGACCCAAATTGTCGCATTTTTTAAAGTCCCATTCTAGGTTCTTTTTCATTTATTTTTAAATAAAATCACATCTTTTATAAACTACCTTTATTCTATTTTCCATCGCGAAAAATGGGGCGCGACAATATGTATGTACCTCTCAAATTTCTTGAAGGAAGAGTTGTCATTGGTATTCTTCAAGTTTTAGAATTCGTCACTTTTGATTTTTTTCAAAAAAAAAAATTAAAAAAAAGTGTGTGTTTCTTTCATTTCTTCTAAAGTTTGAAAAAAAAATTATTACAAATCCACCAACTTGAACAACAATGTCAAAATGCAAAGCAGATGATTGGTTGTACAAACTTGATTCAAATTGAGTCAATTTTTGAAATGATTTTTCAGGTAAGTATTCAAGAACTTTTTCATGCAATAACACGTGTTTTTCTTTCACCGTTAGCATCGAGTACAACTCACTAACGTGTGTTTTATTTTTTTCATATCCGTTAGCATCGGGTCCAACCCATTAACGTGATCTTTATCACCGTTAGCATCGAGTACAACTCACTAACATGTGTTTTGTTTTTTCATATCCGTTAGCATCGGGTTCAACCTACTAACGTGATTTTCATCACCGTTAGCATCGAGTACAACTCACTAACGTGTGCTTTATTTTTTCATATCCGTTAGCATCGGATCCAACCAACTAACGTGATTTTTATCTGTCGCGCCCCATTTTTTGAATAAATAAATAAAATGGTGTAAAAAATGTATTTTTTGATTCAATTTGTGATTGGAAAATGAATTGTGATTTAAAAGAAAAATGGGTCTAAATGGGGGTTTGAGAATGCGACGATTTGACCCAAAATTATAGTTTAAAAAGGGTTTTTGAAATAAAAAATCGGAGTCGCCACTTGGTAATGAGTTAAGGTGTACCAAGTCACCTAAAAATGAATTTTTAAAGAAAACTAGGAAAAAGTAGTAAGAAACCCCTTTTAAACGACTCCTAGTCCACGTAAACCAACGAAAAAGGTTCGGGAGTCACATTTGACGAAGGGGAAGGCAAGGACAGAAATCCAAGGCACCCCTTCGACCTAGCCAAGGCTAGTTGCGTGATTTAATCAAAGTTTTTCTTGTTTTAACCAAAGAATTTATTACATTTGGATGCACTACATGAATGCAAACCCTAGACCTAGGGGTATTGGGGGAAATTTCTCTTCAAAGGTTGAGTGATGCCAATCACATTAATTGTGAAGCCCAATAACAATCCTTTGAAGAAGTCACGAATAATGCGAGTGGGGTGCAAATAAATGGAATGTATGTATGCAATGTGAGGACATAAGTTTGAAAAAAGTATAAAAAAACAATAAATATGTAAATGAAAATGTGCACGTGAGTGGGCAAGGTGCGGTATGTGAAATGATAATATGAAGTGCATGTGTGCAAGTGATGATAAAAGTGTTCGTGTGCAAGTGAAGAAACATAAAGGTACACGTGTGCAAAATGGGAGGAAAAATGAAAGTGTGATGAGGGTATAAAATGGTAGAGTGGATTTAAAAATGCATGAGCCTAGGGAATTCATGCATATTGGGTACGGGGGTACCTAAATCGTGACTCAATTTGTCCTTTTATAGAGGGAATACAAGCGTGCTAAGGCTTAGAAAAAGCCACACTCGTCTATATCCCATATTTAAGGGGACTCTCAAGCAAATGAACCCTATAACTAGCATGAAATGCAAAAATCCTAAAATGAAAGGAAAAGGGGTTCGAGGGGCATGCAAAATGATAAAACTAAAAAAATGCATGAAATGAAGTGAAACATGCAAACATGTACTAACGAGGGGAAATCCCTAAGGGTCTAACGTTGGACTAGCCCATTCTATGAATTCCGACTAGCGTTGGACTACCGGAAACGTACATTCATCCATCACATTCATTCATGGCTATGAAAAGCGAGTAGACATGCCAAACACCCATAAACACATAGCACATAACATTTAGCATGCTCGACTAGATGCAAGACCCTAACAAAGCAAATTAACACTTAACACGTAGGCATGCAACCAAGCTAATGAACCTATTACATTCACTAACTAAAACAAAAGGGGAAAGGGAAAATGGACCAAATTGCTTGCCACAGCCCTATCTATTACAAGCCAAGAGGTGTACACATACCCCATTAAAAGAATAACTTAATGAAAATAAAAAGTAAATGACATAAATAAAAGGAATTAAGGAAAGGCTAGGAAAGCAAAGTAGGCATGCAATTCTCATTTAGCACATTGGATCACGTAGGAGATGCAAAAAGGGATAAAAGAAATTATACCTCCCCCTCGATGGTAATCAAATGAAGTAAAAATGGCTTCAAAACAATAAAAAGGTCAAGGTACCACTTTAATTGAATGTGCAAATACAAAGCTCACTTGATCGTAAAGCTCCTAAAGTCATGACTTAAGTGCAATTGAAACAAAGCATAGTAATCAATTGAAATAAACAGTGAAGTTGTAAAATTAAAAGCTACCAAGGACCAAATTGAGAAAATTAACCAAGCACTCAAGCCTAATTAAACATTTTTTAGGAACTTCAAGGGTCCAAGGGCAAATAAAGGTCAATGAGTGGTTTCACTTGCATTTTTAGGACTCAAAAGCAACCATTAATCAATCAATCAAGGCCAATTGAAACATTTAAGAGCTTCAAAGGTCCCAAAAAATAATAAAAGGCCAAATAATGACTCAAATTGCAATCAACTTAGGACCTAATTGCAAGAGATTGAAATGTAATTGGGCCTTTATAGAATAAAAAGGGACCTGGGGGTAAGAATGCAATTTTTGGAAGTCATTTTCATGCAAACTCATGCAAACAACGTAGAAGCTCTTCTGCAATTTCTGCCGCAACTTTGCATCTTCAAACCAGGCGTATTTCATACCAGAAAAATGCACAAAACTCATTGTTTGCCAAACCAACTCAACTAATGGCTTAACAAACTAAAACTTAGATCAAAGAAGCAAGATCATCCAATGTTTTTCCCAGCTTTAACCTTAAACTCTTACATTTAAACATAAGGTTCAGAGGGAAAAGAGTGCAGAAATCTGGAACATATAAAAATGGCTTGGCAAGTTGAAATGCATTTTCCAGCAAGTACTTAGGCATGATTCAAGCTTTTCCTTAAACAAACACACAAACATCAACACCAAACCTTCCCTCTCATCCCTTCAACACCCAAATGAAACAGGCAAAAGATGTCTAACCAATTTCGTGAGCTATTGCGGGACCAGGAAAACAACAAACATGAGAAACGAAATGCAGCTTTTCTTATTTTAAACAGAAATTCCAAATATCATCTTGACAGAAAATCAATGTTAAAGCATCTCATTGGATAGATTAAAGCAATAAAAGTGACTCAAACACACACCAGCAGCAAAAGATATGCATCAAGAGATGCCACAAGCATCTGTATCTCTAGAACCCAAGGGAATGTGAAATTGCAGCAAAGGCATGAAGACACCCAACGGCAAACATGCTTACAATTTACTATCATAGTAATTGAACATCAACAGACCCAAAACTTGAACAAAGGAAAATGAAAGTCACGGCCGCTGCAAATTAAATTACTTGTTGCAGCCCAACATATATCACACATTACTACTTGGAACGGCAGCAAAAACATACATGGGATACCATGAAACATACAAAAAAAACAGGAGGTGGCTTAAGCCATTTTTGGAAAAACTTTAACAGCCCCAAAAGATCGAATTTTTATTGTTGCAACCAAACCAGAAATTCAAACTTGTTGCAGCCGACCTTCATAAACATAACAGAAATATGATTCAAGCAAAACCCATGGACTCGAATACTTTAACGACTGAACACTTTGATTGATACAACCTAATCATGAACATTACTTTTGAAGATCAAACGAGGAACCAGACCAAGAACATGCAGTGACATAAAAATAAAAAAAACGGCTTTCTAAGCTTCTTGAATGGAGCAACCTTGCTAAGCAGGAAAAGGCCGTGAATTCACGCCCAATCACCAACCCATATGACCTCATACTCTCACGCGAAATTTAACGTATCCTCATGTAACAAAATCTGATCTAGCTACTATGAAGTAAGCGGAACAACAACAGAAAGGAAAGAGGAAACAAATCCGACAACAATTTTTGATAAGTATGATGTGATTCTGAGCTTAAATGAAATGGGATAAGATGAACTGCCTCACCTTTGATGCTTGAAAGAGACGAAATCACACGATATAGCGCGAAGGGGACAGACCCAAGTGTGAAAACTTGAAGATTAAAGCTTCCTGGAACCAACTTCACGGACTGACGATGTAAGGATTTCGAGCCTCCATTTCAACGTGCTTGGAGACGCTTTTGTGAGGATCTTCCTGAACGGGATTCCCTCTTCCAACTTCCTACTTGGTGCAGAAACAAAGATCTCCTCAGATGAAACAACCCGGAAGGAGATCTGTCGTGAAAGGTAGCCCCTTTTCTTTTTTCCTTTTCTTCTGGAGAAACTTTTCTCCTTCTCCCTTTTCTGGTCCCCTCCCAAGCCTTTTCCACTCAGCCGTCGCTTTTCTCTTTCGAACTCTTTTCCCCCAGTTTCCTTTTTGCTGTTCAAGAACCTCTCTTTTCTCAGCCTTCAAACTCTCGTCCACTCTCGGCTCTCTCTCTTTCTGGTTTGCGGCTCTCTCTCCAGGTCTTCTTTTGCCGTTCCCCCAGATCCCTTCCCAGTTTCTTGCTCTCGGTTTTTGCTTCCCAAGCTCAGCCGTCCTTGTTTCTCTCTATCCCCCACTTGCGGCTGTCCATCCTATTGCTATTTATATGGGAGCCTCCCCTAAACCCTCAAACAATTTCTACTCTATTTGCAGCCAAGGGCTGCTCGAGCCCTTCTTTTGCAAGCTGCAAAAAATTGCAGCTTGCATGCTACGGCAGTTTTTTTTTTTAAACTTAATTAAACAAAATTAAAAATAATAAAAACAAATTAATTAACATTGGATAACATAAACAAGAAAATGCAAATTCCACTTTTTTTTTCTTTTTCTATTTTTCATTTTTCATGATTTTTCCTTTTTCTCTTTTTTTTTCATTTCAAGAAATTCTATGCTAAAAACTTAAAAATAAAAATAAAACTAAAAACTAAAAATCGAATAAAACTAACACGACAAATAAAAAACTAAAAATAAACAGTAAATGAAATTACACCAAAAATTTGGTGTCTACAGTTTGCCCCTCTTTGTCTGAGTTTTGAAAAAACTTGAGACAAAGAAGTAGACACCAAATACTTACCTGGGTCATTCAGCTTCAGCTACTCGAACGACTGCTGTTATTGACATGAGGACTGACTCCTTTTAATGAGACTGACTCGGACGAGAAATTTAAAACGGGATAGACCCGAACTGGAAGTTTAAAACAGGACTGACTCGAACAGGAATTTAAAAAAAAACGGGATAGACCCGAACTGGAAGTTTAAAACGGGATAGACCCGGACAGAAATGTAAAATTGGGATAGCCCCGGGATAGCCCCACGGGATAGACCCGAACAGGAATTTAAATTTGGGATAGACCCGAACAGAAATTTAAAATTTGGGATAGACCCACGGGATAGATCCGGACAGAAATTTAAAATTGGGATAGACCCGAACAGAAATGTAAAATTGGGGTAGACCCACGGGATAGACCCGAACAGAAATTTAAAATGGGGTAGACCCGAACAGGAATTTAAATGGGATTGTATGAAGAAAACTGTATAAGACTTTATTTGAAAATGTATCCACAGATTTGCCCCAGTAATGAATTGGTCAGTGGGATTAAACCCGAACCTGCCATGATGATCGACCAGTGGGATAATACCCGATCCTGCCGAGGTTGGCGGGATGAAACCCGGTCCCAACGAAATATGAGCGGTCAGCGGGATAAAACCCGGTCCTGCCGAGGTTGGCGGTCAGCGGGATAAAACCCGGTCCTGCCGAGGTAAGCTTGATTTGATTTTTGACTTTTCTGATGATGATTTTTTATTTTTGATTTGATTTGATTTTGATTTTTTTGATTTTTTTTTTGATTTTTTTTGATTGATTTTTTTTTTGACTTTTGAGAATCTTTCCAAAAAATTAATTTGCCCCAGTTGGATGAATTTTTGCAATTTGAGTCCATAGTTGATTCGGTATCGCCATGTTGCTGCACCTTTTGATCAAATTTACTTGTGACATTTTCGATCTGCCTTTGTCCACCGGAGGACTCTTCCCGACACCAATTCCAGTGCGAGGTGTGATTACTTTCATTTGTGCATGCAATTTTTCCTGTGAAAAAGAAAAACAAAGAAATTGCCACCACCATTTGATCCGTTTTCCTTCGAGAATCGTGTAAACATGAGTCTTTCAACGCCTTTATCAACTTTTGCTGCGGCAGCCGATTGAGTTGGATTTCTCACCCTGAGGCTTTTTCAATTTTCAAACTGATCAGGTATGTGCTTTGCTATATTGTGAAGTCTGTGTAGCTAGCTTGGCTAAATTTCAACTGTTGACTGAATCCAAGCATGCTTTTTGCAATAAACCACGGGGATTGTCATTCACCACAATTCAATGATAAAGAATGAGGTATGCAAGAAAAATCACATGTCGTATAAGAACGACTATGCACAAGAATGCACGCATAACCATTCATGCCTAAATTCTACAAAAATGCCATGAATGCAAATAATTTGGAAAAAATGATCTCCCTAAGAATGTATTTGCAAAAGAATGTTTTACAAAATGACACAGCTTTGGCCAACGGATGTCATATTCGAATCTCTGAATATCCTTGTTCTGGGATTCAGCATTAGCAGAAGTATGGCAAAAATGAGGAGAAATCCAAATGGACCAAAACACTAGTTGTTCCTCCTTGTGCTTGCTTATTACAGAAACCTGCCTCGGCGCCCTTTCGGGTTTTCACCAAGGTTGTCCATCATCTTTTTCTTTTTTTTTTTTTTTTTTAGGTGCCCTTGTGGATTTTCACCTAAAGAAACAATGAAAGAGCTTGACCATAATCGACTCAGGAATGTAAGTTGAAAATTGCTGGCATCAGTAAAATGCGCTTCCCTTATAAACTAAAACGAAGGCATTATGGACATCACTTGCCAGTTGATTAGCAAAATTCCTAATAGAAATGTAGCAAGTGACGAAAGCCAGGACTTTTGAGCTTTTGTAATGAGGTCAGGTGGGGTGTTTTCCAAGAAAAGTTGAGGCCTGAAAGCAAATTTTGATGAAAGGTGTGAAATAACCTGAGATTGCATCATTTTGAGACTATCTCCAATTTTTTGAACGAAACCGAGGAAGATTTGCCCCAGTTTGATTGAATTCTTCTCTTTGCATTTTTCATTGCATTTCCTCACTTTTGCATTTTTCTTCAAAAACTAAATTTGCCCCAGTGTGGGGTTCTTTCTTTTTCCATCTTTCTTTCAAAGATAAATTTGCCCCAGTATGGGGTTCTTTCTTTTTCTCATATCTCTTTCAAAGATACATTTGCCCCAGTGTGGGATTTTCTTTCCTTTCTGATCATTTTTCAAAATGAATTCGCCCCAGTGTGAGGTTTGCAATTCTCAAGGGCTGCCAAACGAAAATTATTGTTCTGATAGCTCAAAGGGGATGACTAGGGATGAAATGTTTTGATTGAAAAGGAAGATGGCCTGACTTTTGCCTCGCCCCTTGCATGATTTCCTAAAAGAAACTTTGCATAATCAAATAAAGAACACATGTCCGAGTTGATAGGTTGAGGGAATGTCTGTCCATCCATTTCTCCTTTGAACACCCAATAAGCTTTGTCAATTTGAAGCAAATTTGCCTTCGACTTCATCTTTCATCGCTTTAGCACTTTGTTTCCTTTTCAGAAGATCGGTGGCGGATCCTTTTGTTATGAACATAGGTCATGCATTTTGACAACGTTGGTCATGGCACATAGCATTCAACTGCTTTTCATCAATCAGAATCAATCGTTAATGACACTGCTTTAACAAATCAGCTTCCAACCTGGCCGAAAAGGGATTTTCTCAAATGAAAGGATTTTTCAATGAAGGGATTTCGCAAATGAAGGGATTTTTCAATGAAGGGTTTTTAATGATTTTTCATGAAGGCTTTCTCAATGAAGGCTTTTCCAAGAAAGGAATTTCTCAATGAGGGCTTTCCCAAGGAAGGAATTTCTCAATGAGGGCTTTTAATGGAGGAATCTTCAATGAAGGGCTTTATCAAATTCCAGAACAGTGATATTCAAAGAGTCAAATAACTTCACCTTTGGCCATTTCAAAGAATTAACAAAACCAGAACAATAAACAAATAAACAAATAATCAAATTGTGCATTTCATGAAACTCCAAATCAAAGCGGAAACAAAACAAAACTCAATTGCAAAAGACGCTTTCATTAAGCTATGCACATATGCAAGAAAAAGTTTTCATGAATTTTAGCAAATGACAACCCCTAGACTTATCAAAATTCCCTTCGAGAGGGAAGATAGTCAGCCATCCAAATTGTGCAGAGCTCTTTCAAGACCTTCAAATTTCGTCATTGGAGGTGGATGCCTCAAAGGTGTCCTTGTGTTTAGGAAAAGGATTTATTTTTATATTTGGTCCTTGTTCTTCCCTCCCTTTCAAAATTATGTCTCCGGCCTCAATCATGTCTTGGATTTTGTGTTTAAGTACCCAACAATTGGCAGTAGAATGTCCCGGAGCTCCAGAATGATAGGCGCAAAAAGATTGAGGATTATAACCAGGGGGAACTCCTTTAGCATAGACTTTAGGAGGTATTGAACCAATTTTCCCTGCGGCCTTGAGCTGCTCATATAGTTGATCCAAGGGCCGACCTAAATTGGTAAAAGTTCTATATCGGGCTGGGTCTTGGGTGCCAGCGGTCTGTTGATAGTTGTAGTTATGGTTGACGGGTAAGGTGGGTCTTGGATGATAAGGAGAGCGAGGTCTAGTTTGAAAGCTATGTGGAAAAATATGAAATGGTGTCATAGGTGTGTTTGGGTAATTTGGTCGAGGTCGAGGGTGGTTACCAGTGGTATGGTGCACAGGTTGAAAGTGTGATTGGTACGGGTAACGGGGTGAATAGGTGGAGTTCTGTCGGTATCTCGGTTGGGGAGCAGGGCCTCGATTCGAGACAAATGAAGCCTCCTCTTCTCTCTTTTTGAATGGGGATTTCTTGTTACCGCTGCCTTGATTTTGCATCGCTTCCAATTGCGATTTCAGAGCCGACACGTTAATAATCTTTCCTGCCCTTATAAACTCATCATATTCTTCTAATTTATTAACGATCTCGGCAAAGGAACACCCAGTCATTCGAAAAATTTCTTCAAAGTATGGCGGATCATATGCCTTAATGAAGGTGCGTATGATTTCATCCTCAGTCATTGGTGGCTCGACTTTTGCAGCTACTTTCCTCCACCTCTTAGCATAAGTCTTGTGATCCTCGGAGGGTTTCCTCTTTGTTCCTTCCAACGTGGTTCGTGTTGGAGCCAGCTCGCAATTATACTCGTACTGCTTTACAAAAGCGCTGGACAAGTCAAGCCAGGTCTTCGCTTCTTCGGGCTTCAGCTTGGAATACCAGTCGAGTGCATCCCCCTCGAGACTTTCTGGGAATAGCCTCAAAGGCAGATTTTCATCATCTGTTGGCCTACCCAACTTGTTGGCGAACAATCTGAGGTGTGTCTTGGGATTGCCCGTTCCATCATACTTGTTGAATTTCGGGGTCTTGAACCCCTCAGGTAATTGCACATTCGGGAAAAGGCAAAGTTCATCGTAATCCAGGACTCTTTGCTTGTTCAACCCCTGATTCTTCCTTATAAACTCATCAAAACGGTCAAGGCGTTTGAGCAGCTTTATATCAACGGGAGCGGAAGATTCCCCCATTTCTGGCTTGGTTTGAACAATATGGTCTGGTAAGCAAGGCTCAGCTGTATCGTGATAAAAGGTATGCGGCTTAGGAGGTATATCCGAAGTGATTTGGGGTTGTGGGCCCTGCATGTAAGCAGGGAAAAATGAAGGATCAAGAGGGTAAGTGTATGGCAAATGTATGGTGGGATATGTGAAAGTTCCTTCGGTTGGAATAGGGAAAGATGGAGCAACAGTGGCTTGAATTGAAGGTATGACAAATGGCTCTGGCCCAGGCTGCCTGCCGGGCACGGGCTCAGGTTGAACTCCACTGCTGATAAGCTCATCGATTAATTTCCTCTGGGCCGCCATCTCAGTGGTCATCTCACCGAACTTAGTGAGCATCTCAGTCAACTGAACCCCCAAACTTGTGGTTTCTGGTTGGGTAGTTGCGGCGGTTTTATCAGACGATTCTGGCCAAGTACTCATGTCTACACGATTCTTTTGGGCTTTACTACGGGATCGCGTTATGATGGGGCTTCGACGAGAAGCGATGTTTAAATATTACCTGAGAATTTTGAAAGGAATTGCCTTTAGATTTAGCCCTTGCTTAGCTATTCCAATAAAAATAAAGAAAAGGAAAAGAAAAAGACACGAGTTAGTAAATATCCAAAAAATTCGGATGCATGTCCTAAAGGGGAGCCCTTTTTGTGCCAAGGGTAGGCCTAGAATGAAAATGCAATCCTCTAGGGTAGGCACTATACCATACCTGACGAATCCGATCAATTGATTGAGTGAAAAATGATTTGAAAAAAAATTTGACCAATTGGAGTGACGAGAGACATTTGTCAAAATGAGGACAACGTGCGAATGGATTGATCACTTTTGATCGATACAAGAAATTGCAAAACGCACGGGTTTGATCTTGACGAACTTCCTATCGGAGAGATTGGAACTCGTTGAAATTTTTTTTTTTTTTTTTTTAGTGAAGCACGGGTCAAAACCCCAACTGATCAAATGGCTGGATGCAATGGACGTTTTTCTCAAAATCAACTAGGTTTTCCATTTTGAAATTCGACATTGAAATCCTAATTGGTCAAATGAAATTGACAATTTATTAAAAATCGACCGGATTACACTAAAAAGGGAAACAGGTCAAATGAATTGAATGAAATTTAATTTATCCAAAATTAATCAGATCACCCTAAAAAGGGTAAATTGATCAAATAGATTGAACGAAACTTGATTTATTCAAAATCGGCTCGGTTGCCCTAAAATGGGTAAATTGGCCAAATGAATGAAATTGAATTAGTGATTTATTCAAAAATCGGCCAAATGACCCTAAAAAGGGTAAATTAGTCAAATGACCCTAAAAAGGGTAAATTAGTCAAATGAATTGACGATTTATTCAAAATCGACCAGGTGACCCTAAAAAGGGTAAATTGGTCAAATTACCCTAAAAAGGGTAAATTGGTCAAATGAATTGACGATTTATTCAAAAATGACCAGGTAACCCTAAAAAGGGTAAATTGGTCAAATGACCCTAAAAAGGCTAAATTGGTCAAATGAATTGACGATTTATTCAAAAACGACCAGGTAACCCTAAAAAGAGTAAACTGGTCAAATGAATTGATGATTTATTCAAAAACGACCAGGTAACCCTAAAAAGAGTAAATTGGTCAAATAAATTGATGATTTATTCAAAAACGACCAGGTAACCCTAAAAAGAGTAAATTGGTCAAATGAATTGATGATTTATTGAATGAATTGGCAAAATGTATTGGTTGAAATGTCCGGCCATTGGTTATTTCGAAATTATTGAGGTGCATTAGTCTATGACCTTCTAAAAATCAAATTTTGGCCTCAATTTATTTATCGTCTCAATAGGAGGAATCATTTGTGAATTTTCTTCAAATTAATGTCCTTTTACGCAAGGGATCTTTACCAAAAATGGCCAAAAAGTGATTATTAGACGCTCATATTCCAAAGATCGCTTTTGAAAATGATCGGATCCTACCTTACCTTGTGCACTACCCCTTTGGATGGTACGAGAAAGGTAAACGTGCAAGTCTCATTGGATTATATATCTGAGACATGGGGTGGCTTATTCCTAACCACGGGATTCCCTATGTGGTATTCCCTTTCTATGGTTTATGCGTGATGCCAATTATTAAAGCAGTAAAACATGCAATTTGAAATGAAATCATGACCTAAAAGGAACCCTTTATCTGCCAGGGTAGGCCTAAAATGACATTGCATTATTAATTTATGAACAAAATATACCACAATTTCAAACGTGCAATAACCTATCTACGAGGGTAGATCCTAAAAGGAGGTCATGCCAGACCTTTTATCTCTTAATGTTTGTGAATGCAAAAGACAAAAGACAAGGAAACGTGAGTTCAACACTTAATCACATAACACATTTGGACAATTAGATAATATAAAAGGCAACAAAGATAAATAAGGAAAGAGGGTTGGGACCCCTCCCATCGTGAATAGTGTTTCCTAATTTAGGGTAAGGCCGACTCTACCCTAGGCAAGCTATCATGGATGCATGAGGTATTGGCTCGCTAATGCATCTAGATTCGATAGGTTTTAGGTCCCCGAGCCTTCAGACTTGGAAACCAAGGGTCATCAATCCCAAGGTTCTTTGTCGGTGGCTCGAGCGATTCCCCAAACACCGCTACTCACACGTCGTGTCACGGCCGCGTGTTTGAGTGAATCTATCAAAAATCCTCAATCTTCGACTAAAAGCTAAAGGCTATTAACCCAAAGCTTAAAGCGGAAGATTAAGTGACCCCTCGGATCGTGCTACGCACACGTCGTGTCACGATCACACGTCCAAGTGGGTCGCCTAAAATCCTAATAGGGTGGAGTGGCGTGACAAGCCACTAAAAGAAAAATAAATGAGGGGTGAAAAAATTAAAGCGTATGCACGTATGCTAGTGCTCGTTTGGAGGGGAGGGATCAAGAACCAACGCGAGGCTCTAGGGTGATGTCCCCCACCCAAATGCAATGCAAGCGCGAGATAAACAAGTAAACATACATCCAATCAACCAATCATACATTCGTGAGGGAGTAATTTGAGACGCGTGAAATGCAAAAATCCTAATAAAAGGAAAAATGCAATCCTAAACACCCAAATGTGATATATGAAAAGATTAAAAGAAGAAAAAGATTGATTAAATCAAATTTGCTCGGACTCTCGAATATCCCCAGTGGAGTCGCCAACTGTCGCGCCCCATTTTTTGATAAGAAAAATAAATGATTTGAGAAAGATGTTTTTGATTCAATTTTTGATTGGAAAATGATTTTTTGTGAGTTGAAAAAGATATGGGTCTAATATGGGACTTGAAGAAAGCGACGATTTGACCTAAAAAATAGTTTTTAAAAAGGGTTTTTGAATGAGAAATTGGAGTTGTCACTTGGTAATGATTAAAGGTGTACCAAGTCACCTAAAAAATTTTTTTTAAAGACAAAGTAGTAAAACCCTTTTAAAAACAACTCCTAGTCCACGTAAGCCAAAGAAAAAGGTTCGGGAGTCACGTTTGACAAAGGGGAAGGCAAGGATAGAATCCAAGGCACCCCTTTGACCTAGCCAAGGCTAGTTGCGCGACTTAACCTTACCTTTCCTAATTTTCTACCCAATGTATGTATCGCACGTTGGATATGACTATATGAATGCAAAACGGAAAGGAAAATGCAATCCTAAATTCTATGATGTCTCTTGTGAGGTTTTTGGTCCCAAACCACATGAATTGTGGCGGCCAACAAAGGAAAACCTCATAGAGGTCGATTAATGCAAATGAGAGTTCAAATTTAAGTGTGCAAGTGTGAAAGTGTATGAAAGATGCAAGAAATGTAAGTGCAAGTGTGCGAATGTATAAAAAGGTGCATGTGTGAAATTGTATAAAATTCAAGTGTTTGTGTGCAAGTGTGTAAAAATAGAATAATAGATATATAAGGTAAAGTGGAATTCCATTTGTGAGGTGAAAATGAGCACGTGATAAGAGAAATGTAGTGAGAAAGTATGGTTTGAGAAATGTGAAAAAATGTGGTTAAAATAGTATGTAGGTGATAAAAATGAAAGTATGACCCTAGAGGAATGCAACAAGTCGGGTACGGGGGTTGACTCCTAACTTTTCGACTTCTATTTTCCCTTTGATTAGAAGGCAAAACTAGCGTGCTAAGGCTATCGAGTAGACACACTCGCTCGTTTTCCTTATCGGAAGGGGACACTCAAGCAAATGAACCCTATAACTAGCATGAAATGCAAAAATCCTAAAAATGGAGGAAAAAGGGGTTCGAGGGGCATGCAAAATAATAAAACTAAAAAGAATGCATGACATGTAATGAACATGCAAACATGTACTAACGAGGGGAAATCCCTAAGGGTCTAGCGTTGGACTAGCCCATTCTATGAATTCCGACTAGCGTTGGACTAGCGGAAACGTACATTCATCCATCACATTCATTCATGGCTATGGAAAGCGAGTAGACATGCCAAACACCCATAAACACATAGCACATAACATTTAACATGCTCGACTAGATGCAAGGCCCTAACAAAGCAAATTAACACTTAACACGTAGGCATGCAACCAAGCTAATGAACCTATTACATTCACTAACTAAAACAAAAGGGGAAAGGGAAAACGGACCAACTCGCTCGCCACAACCCTATCTATTACAAGCCAAGAGGTGTACACATACCCCATTAAAAGAATATCTTAATGAAAACAAAAAGTAAATAACATAAGTAAAAGGAATTAAAGAAAAGTTAGGAAAGCAAAGTAGACATGCAATTCACTTAGCACGTTGAGTCACATAGGAGAGACACAAAAAGGGATAAAAGAAATTATACCGCCCCCTTTGAATGATATCCAAATGAAAGAAAAATGGTTTCAAAACAATAAAAATGTCACGGCACCTCAAATAGTAAAGTATAACAAAGTCACTAAATCTCTCCTAATTGTAATTTAAATGGAATCAAATAATACATAGTTTCCAATAAAGGGATTCACCGAAGACCCAATTGCAAGCATTAATCAACCATTCCAAGCCAATTGAAACATTTTAGAAACTTTGCAATGCCAAGAGCAAGAAAAAGGCCAAAGCCAATTTATTTCAAAAAATTCAAAAAAAAGATAGGCGAAAACAAGCTCATTTAGACACGAAGTTCTTAAACTCTTGCGTTAAGTATCACCTTAGCAAAACATGGTAACCAATGAAGTCAAACAAGCAATGGAACTGAAACATTAATGCTACCAAAGACTCAATTGTGAACACTAGCCAAGCATTCAAGCTTAATCAAACACTTTTAGGAACTTAAAAGGTCCAAAGACAAAGAAAAAGCGGAGGGGTGGTTCAAATGCAAATATCTTAGGACCTAATTGCAAGGAATCAGCCCATAATTGGGCCTTAGTGCAGCAAAGGGAAATTTAAAGGGTTAAAATGCCAATTCTGAAATCATCCATGCATGCAAATCACGTAGAAGCCTTTCATTTCTGCGCCAATTCAGCTGCATTTCCTTCATGTTTCACTCCCAAATGCCAACTCCACATCCAACCACATACCTTAACCAAAGCTAAAATCCAAAACTTTAAACTAGACAGTAAAAACATAAATTTAACATCCCAAATCAGTAAAGACATAGGTGGAAATCATTCAAACATTGAAGAATGAAAACTGCTACAACCGAAAATGAAATCTGCTGCATTTTTACTTGCAAACTGACTCAAATTTTCTGGTTCAAATACATAACTTCGACCAAGATTAAGCAACAAACAACTTTGGCTTGAGCAACCATGATCCAAGCAAGCAAACAACCCAGAAAAACATCATATTCAAGTCTGAAATAACATGCAGGCAACAATAAAAGGTTTCAGCTTCAGCAATGTTTCCGGCCAAACAACTTTGCAGCAATTTTCTTATAAACTCAGATTCTTATCACAACCTTGATTAGATGTATTTAAACCCAACGTCACAACTTTAGGCCAAGCCCACAACTAAACCACCATCATAATCCAAACAAACAAGAAACCCAAGAAGATAGCATGCAAAATTCTGGAATACTTATACAAAAATGATTCAGCATTTCAATCCTTCAAACAACTAGTGCAACACCATCACTAAGTATTCATCTCATCATCCCATCAAGAAATCCCCTTTTTAACACCAAAATCATGCAAATCAGATTTGAGGAAAATTTCTACCACGGAAAATGCAGACTTGCTACATTTCATTTCTCAAGCAAATGCTAAGCAACGTTTACCCATCTACCCGAACTTTGTACTGAGTGGCAAAACAATCAAAACTCCATATCCACCAAGCAAGAATGTAGGAGGAACTTATGCAGATTCTTATGAGTCTGTCACGCGACATGGACGAAGATTGCTGCAACTGCAGCCATTCAGCAAAAGAAAAGAAAGGAAGAGAGAACAAATGCAGCGTAGGATGTGACAGATTGCATGCATTAGGAAAACATCATAAGCATCAGCGACCCTTAACTATCTGAGTGTTCTCATCACAACAAAACACCCTAACAACAAAAGAAAGAAATCTGAATGATAGCATGCATATAAGTTACACAAAAGAGACTTTCTGCAATTTTCAGGCTTCCATATGAGCAAAGAGACAATAAAACAAGTTCCTCAAACCCCAACCAAAGTTCGGCAGTGCACAGGCATATAAACATCTGCTACCCTCAAACTTAAAAGCTTCAAGAAAACAGCCTAAAACCCAAAACACAAGAATCAAGCAAGATACTAGGAACGACACTTGCAACCCACGGACCGCACGTAGTCAATTTCACAAAGGAAAGAAATCATGAAAGCTAGCAGCTTTTTGGTTCATAAATTTCGGGATTTTCATGTCTAGAAATTCAAATAAAGCACCCGACTTTACTCGATAATTCATCATCCAAATATAAGCAAGAACCCAGAATCTCTGGTTATGCAAACTAGATCTCATATGAACTGAAAATGGACAAGAGAACAGGTGGAAAGCTACCTGTTGACCACCTTTAGGTTTGAAGCTTCAGCTTGGGTGATGAAGAAATCGATTGCAGGTGCCGATGAAGTCGCTGCTTGGGTTTCTCTCGGTCTCCGTCCTGGTAGCTGCTTCCTCCTCCGGCTGTTCTCCCCCAAACTCTCAAAGCCCTTCTCTCTTTTACCCTTTCTACCGTCAAAAAACCTCAGCTTTTGTTCCTCACAGCCGTCCACTCCCTTTCTCTGGTTTGCCTTTCTTTTTCCGTTTTTTTTTTCTAACTCCCCTGCTTAATCTTTCTTATCCGTCCCTGTTCTATTTCCGTATCCTCCAGAAAAAGAAAATTTCCCCCCTTGCGGCTGTTGTCTTTCTTCCTTTTTAGTTTTTCTCTTTTTCTCGGCAGATTTTCGGCTATCCTCTCTCTTTCACTCTCAATCTCTCTCAGTCTCCCTCTTACTCTCTCTTGCTTCCCAGTTTTCTCTTAGCCGTCTGATTTTCACATGCGCCGCCTTCTCCCTTGCTCCCTGATATTGTTTCCCTTTTATATGGATTTCTAGGTTTACTGAAACCTCACCCAATGGTGAGGATGAAGGCTTGTCCTTCCCTTTCCATCCGGCCATCCGATGGCTATTAAGATTGTGCTTTGCACGCTGCAAAAATTTGCAGCGTGCATGCCGCGACAAAATTTATTTTTTTATTTTTTTTTAAAGAATAAACTTAAACAAAATGAAAATAATAAGAATAAAAAAAAAACAAAAACACCTTAATTAATCATTGGATGAAAAAGTAAATGAACTAGAAACCACAAAAAATGCAATTTTCACTTTTCCTTTTTTTTTTCATCATTTTTCACTTTTCATCATTTTTCACTTTTTTTTTTCTTTTTTTCACTTTTTCACTTTCAAGAAAGCATTGAATTTAAATTACAAACAACTAAATCATATTTTTTGAATGCTTTTTTTTCTTTTTCTTTTTCAAAAATAAAATAATGAAAATAAACAAAATGCCAAAAGATTGAATTTTAAGAGGAATGAACGTATTTTGTGAACCATTTCCTTTTTTTCTCTTTTTCTCACAAATTTTACGTTAAAACTTAAAATTAAAACTAAAAGCTAAAATATGAACAAAATTAATATGACAAATAAAACTAAAATAATTAGCAAATAAAAGACAAATAAAAAGGTAAAATGAATAAAAATAAAATAACAACTAAAATGCAGACAATCTAAAACAAAATCATGAATTAGATGCAACATACAAATTTTTTTAAAATTTGGTGTCTACAGTTTGCCCCTCTTTGTCTGAGTTTTGAAAAAACTTGAGACAAAGAAGTAGACACCAAATACTTACCAGTGTTATTCGGTTGCAAAAATGATTTGAACGGACAGGAATTCTAAAACGGGACTGACCCGAACAGGAATTTAAAACGGGACTGACCCGAGCAGAAATTAAACGGGACTGACCCGAACAGGACTTTTAACGGAACTGACCCGAGCAGAATTTAAACGGGACTGACCCGAACAGAATTTAAACGGGACTGACCCGAACCCGAACAGAATTTAAACGGGACTGACCCGAACAGAATTTAAACGGGACTGACCCGAACAGGAATTTAAACGGGACTGACCCGAACAGAATTTAAACGGGACTGACCCGAACCCGAACAGAATTTAAACGGGACTGACCCGAACAGAATTTAAACGGGACTGACCCGAACAGGAATTTAAACGAGACTGACCCGAACAGAATTTAAACGGGGCTGACCCGAACAGAATTTAAACGGGACTGACCCGAACAGAATTTAAACGGGACTGACCCGAACAGGAATTTAAAACGGGATTGGCCCGAACAGGAATTTTAAACGGGACTGGCCCGAACGGAATTTAAAAAGGGACTTCACTGGGAAAGTTTAAACAATGAATTGAGTTTTTTACCTGAGAATAGTTCAACTTTTGCACCAAGAGGGAAATTTGGATCTTTGTGATTGAAGCGAGAGCTGATATTGTTTCTTATGATCGAGTTTTGCAAATAACATCGATCCTTGCTTACTGGGAAGCTTTGCCTGTCATTGATTTAGGCGCCAAAAAGAGAGCGGCTGCTTTTGTTTGTAAATGCAACATTCCTGCAAGAAAAGAAGAAATAATGGACTTGCCACCATTATTTGATCCGGTTTGCCTTGAGAATCGTGTAAACATGAGTCTTGTGATGCTTTTACTTCTGCTCTGTGACGTTTGCCTTAATCGAACTTGAAACCTTTCAATTTCTGAGACTGATAAAATACGGATTTAACACGTCACCCAATCTAGGTGGCAGCTTTGTTGCATTTTACTCACTGCAACTGATGATTGAATCCCTTATCTTTGCACAAACCTTAGGGTTTATCGTTCATTTGAATTCAATGGTGAAAGAATGATGCGTGAAAATTTATCATATAACAATCAATGTATATGCAAGATTATTTCCTATGTTAGGCAAAGATGAGCATGCAAAAGAATGTAGACAATCATAAGCAGTCATACACAAATAATTGAGAACAACCAAGAGATTCATAAAGATACATTTTGCAAAAGAATATTTGTAAAAAACAATACAAGTTTAGCCAACGAAAATCATATTCAAGACTTTGGATATTTTTGCTTCGGAATCCGATACTGGCAGAAGTATCACAAATATGAGGAAAACCCTAAATGAACCAGGTCACCAGCTGTCCCTTCTCGTGCTCGTCTGTTGTGAAAAACCCGCCTTGGCGCCCTTTCGGGTTTTCACCAAGGTTGCCCCCACCCTTTTTGTTGTTTTGTTTTTTTTTTCTTCTTCTTTTTTTTTTCGAGGCGCCCTTTCGGGTTTTCACCTAAAGAACCATGAAATATTCCGACCATGATCGACTCAGAAACATGAATTAACGATTTCTGGCATCAGTAAAATGTAAAATGGTGTAATTTTGGTGCGCCTCCAAATTTTGGTGTAATTTCATTTACTGTTTTGCTGTGTTAGTTTTATTCGATTTTTAGTTTTAGTTTTTATTTTAAATTTTTAGCATAAAATTTCTTGGAAAATGAATGAAAATGAAAAAAAAAAGAAAAAAAAAAGAAAATTGCCCACAAAATATGTTTTCTTCTAAATTCAATCTTTTGGCTTTTTGTTTATTTTGTTAAGTTTTTTTTTAAAAAAAAAAAGGAAAAAGAAGAAGAAGGGAAAAGAGAAAAATGATGAATAATGAAAAAATGAAAAGAAAAATGAAAAAATTGCCATTTTGCTGTTTATCATTTCTAGTTTATTTATTTTTATCTGATATTAATTAAATTGTTGATTTTACTTAATTTTTTTTTACCATTTTGCTAAATTACTTTAAAAAAAAAAAAAAAGATGAACACGCGACTTGCAAGCTGCGTTTTTGCAGCTTGCAAGGAGGGGCTCTTGGCAGCCCCTTAGCTGTAAATATGGAGAAAAAGGCTGAGGTTTTAGGGTTGGAGTTCCCATATAAATAGAAAGGCAGGAAGGCAGCCGCAGAGAGAGGGTGGACGGCTGCAAAACAAAAGCAAAAGAAAAGAAAACAGCGACCGAGAGAGAGGAGAGAAAGGAAGGGACAGGGTTGCGGCGGTCGAGCATAAGGAAAATAACAACAGCAAGAAAGGATAGCTGGGCGGCGGCGAGAAAGAAAAACTGAAAAGGGAAGTTCATCGGGGCAAAGGAAGGAGAAAGCTTCAAGCTTGGGGGGGGAAACCAGAAAAAGTGACGGGAGAAAGGGGGAAATAGAGAGAGACTGACGGCTGAGGCAACAAGAGGGAAAGCAAAAAACATAAGGAGTGAACGGCGGAAAGGAAAACTGAGCAAAAGGAAAACCGAGAAGATAGCGGACAGCCAGAGGAACCTCTTGGTGGCTGAAATGAAAACAGAAACCAGAGAGGGAGAGAGCTAAGAAAGACTGGCGGGCTAAGAGGAAAGGCTGCTGGAAGGGAAGGAAGGATCGGAGCTCCAAGTGACCGGGTCAGCGGCGCTGTTTTCCATTGGTGCTTCCCCAAAGATCTGGTGAATCCGTTAGCCCTTATCCTTGATCATTCTGTGCTTCATTGGGTGATTAAGGTAATATTTTCATTTCTTTTCCAGTCAAGTATCATGAAACGTAGATCAGGATATAGGGAATCTTTGCCGCTGCGTTTTGTTTCTGTGGCTGTTTGTTTGAGTGTTTGGCTCATGGTGGATTGATTCGCTCTCTGTTGCTTGCTCTCTTTTACATCAGTTGATATTGATTTCATGGGCTGGAGTGTTTAGATTTTGTATGTGTTTTGACAAAGCCGAGTAAGGAAACGCATGTCATCCGAACCTGGTGCATGGAAAATTTCAGAGAAATGAAAAGTTTCGGGCTGATTTTTGCTACTACTTCGTGGATTGCTGTTCCTTTTTCTTTTGTTGTTCGTAGGTTAGGATGTTGAACTTTGTTTTTCTGGTTTAAGATTTCGACGTGATGTTGTTTTGGGGTGCTGAAGCTTGTAGTCTGTCTGAAGTTTGGAGTTTGCTGTCGTTTGATTGTTATACTACATTGAGTTTGCTGCAAGTTTCTTTCTTTGTAGCTTTGCTGCATTTTTCCCTATCTAGCTGCATTATTGGACCTGTCAGAAGTAGATGGTTCTGTTTTGGGTAATGTTAGCAGTAATTGCTTTTGAGTGTGGTTGATAGATCAAAGGGTGTGGTTTAAATCACTTCGCATGAATATGTTTTGGTTGAATTGGGAAGTAGCAGAAAATTTCCAGCTTTGCACGTTTTTTTTTTCTTGGTGCGTAAATCCAAAGGCTTTATGTTAAAGAGTGAGAAGAGTATTTGGGAAGTCTGTTATTTGGTTTCAAACTTTGTTTGGGGTGAGAAAATTACATCTAAGGAACACCATAAATGTAGCTAACCTTAGCTGGAAATTGCAGAAGAATACTTCAGATGTCAAAAGCTTAGTTGCAGAAGCTTGTTTTGTAGTTTTGAATGAAAACTTGCATGAAACTTTTCCAACAATTGCATTATTTAGAGGTGTTCAGCCATGTTTTTTTATTGGAATTGTTTCAAAGCTATGGTATGAATTTTGTTTGCTGAAAGCATAAAAGCAAGGCATTGCAGAAACTTGCGGCACTTTTTATTTTTCCTCCTATCTCTGTTTTTAGTTTGCATTCCTGATGGTCAGCTCTGATTTCTTTGTTTCAAATCCTGCTATGAAGTTGCATGATTAGTCGATGATGGATAGGTAGACTTCTGGTTTCTTGTTGAATCTGCTTGCATGATTGAAATGGAAAGAAAAGCCACGGCTGAGAATTTGCAGCAAGCTTGGAAGCAAAAGTCAGCAGATTTCATTCTTTTTTAGTTGCAGATTTTGAAGCCCTTTACGTATGCATGCATGAAAAACCAAAGAAAATTGTCCTTTAACCCCTCAAGTTTTCCCTTATGCCACTATGACCCAACCAATTGAATAATGTCCTCAATTTGGTCCTTGGCAACTTTAATTTTTCAACTCAATTGCTTGTTTGTTTCAATTAACTACCATGCTTTGTTTAAATTGCACTTCATGCATGAATTTAAGAGCTTTATGACCATGTGAGCCCGTGTTTGCATGTTTTCTTTAATTTTCCCAAATAAATTGGTACCTTGACCATTTCTTTTATTTTGGAGGATAAATAAGTGATTTCACTCCATTTAAGGCATCAACTCAAGGGAGGTATAATTTCTTTTATCTTTTTTGTCTCTCCTATGTGATCCAACGTGCTACGTGAAAATTGCATGTCTACTTGCTTCCCTTGTTTTTCTTTAATTCCTTTCATTTACTTCATTTACTTTTGCTTTTTATTTAAGTTATTCTTTAAGGGGTATGTGTACACCTCTTGGCTTGTAATAGTTAGGGATTTAATTATTTTATTCATTTTCCCCTTTTTAGATTGTAGTAGGGTCTCCCTAATGTAATAGATAGGGCTTGGAGGAGCATTCAATGAAGACCTATCGAAGTCATGTGCCTAGCTAGCAAATGTAATAGTCAGAGCTTTAATTGTCTTATGTGTCTTGCATGCTTAGTTGCTACGTGTTAATTTGCTTTGTTAGGGCCTTGCATCTAGTCGAGCATGCTAAATGTTATGTGCTACGTGTTTATGAGTGTTTGGCATGTCTACTCGCTTTCCATAGCCATGAATGAATGTGATGGATGAATGTACATTTCCGCTAGTCCAATGCTAGTAGGAATTCATAGAATGGGCTAGTCCAACGCTAGACCCTTAGGGATTTCCCCTCGTTAGTACATATTTGCATGTTCAGTACATGTCACGCATTCTTTTTAGTTTTATCATTTTGCATGCCCCTCGAACCCCTTTTCCCTCCATTTTAGGATTTTTGCATTTCATGCTAGTTATAGGGTTCATTTGCTTGAGAGTCCCCTTAAATATGGGATATAGACGAGTGTGGCTTTTTCTAAGCCTTAGCACGCTTGTATTCTCTCTATAAAAGGGTAAATTGAGTCACGATTTAGGTCTCCCCGTACCCAATATGCATACATTTCTTAGGATCATGCATCCACTCTACCATTTTATACTCTTATCACACTTTCATTTTTTTCCTCTCATCTTGCACATGTGCACCTTTATATTTTCACTTGCACACGAGCACTTTTGTCATTACTTGCACACATGCACCTCATATTATCATTTCACATACCGCACCTTACCCACTCACGTGCACACTCTCACTTACGCATTATTGTCTTTTATTACTTTTTCAAACTCATGCTTTCACATTGCATACATGCATTCCATCCATTTGCATCCCACTTGCATTATTCGTGACCTCTTCAAAGGATCGTTATTGGGCTTCACAATTAATGTGATTGGCACCACTCAACCTTTGAAGAGAAATTTCCCCCAATACCCCTAGGTCTAGGGTTTGCATTCATGTAGTGCATCCAAATGTAATAAATTCTTTGGTTAAAACAAGAAAATCTTTGATTAAATCACGCAACTAGCCTTGGCTAGGTCGAAGGGATGCCTTGGATTTCTATCCTTGCCTTCCCCTTCGTCAAATGTGACTCCCGAACCTTTTTCGTTGGTTTGCGTGGACTAGGAGTCGTTTAAAAGGGGTTTCTTACTACTTTTTCCTATTTTTCTTTAAAAATTTATTTTTAGGTGACTTGGTACACCTTAACTCATTACCAAGTGGCGACTCCGATTTTGATTTCAAAAATTAAACTACATTTTGGGTCAAATCGTCGCATTCTCAAACCCCCATTTAGACCCAATTTTCTTTTAAATCACAATTCATTTTCCAATCACAAATACATTTTTTAAACCATTTATTTATTTATCAAAAAATGGGGCGCGACAGTTGGCGACTCCACTGGGGACATTTGAGAGTCCGAGCAAATTTGATTTAATCAACCTTTTTCTTCTTTTAACCTTTTCATATATCACATTTGGGTGTTTTAGGGTTGCATTTTTTTCCTTTTTTAGGATTTTGCATTTCACGCGTGTCCAACTACTCCCTCATTCGCGAATGTATGATTGGTTGATTGGATTTATGTTTACTTGCTTATCTCGCGCTTGCATTGCATTTGGGGGGGTGTCACCTTTAGAGCTTCGCGTGGTTCTCAATCCCTTCCCTCAAAATAGGGAACACTTCATACGTGCACGTTTATTTATTGATATCCCATTTTATTTTATTTTCGTGGGCGTTTCCCACACCGCCTTGTAGGATTAGGATCGATCGCCTTGGGTAGACGGATGGTGTGCGCTGCGCCCATAGCGCTACCTAAGGGATCACTCGAGCCACCGACCAAGGGCCCTGGGAGCGATGACCCTTCGCCTTTAGGTCTGAAGGCTTGGGAGCCGAAACCTTATCGAGTCTAGTTGCATTAGTGAACCCCAGCCTCATGCATCCATGTTAGAATTTTTCTAGGTTAGAGTCAGCCTCACCCTCTTTTAAGCACATTAGGCACGAGGGAAGGGGTTCCACCCCTTTTATTTGCTTTTATTGTATTGCCTTTTTTAATTGCTCCCAATATGTTATGTGTACTATCAATTGCACTAACCATTGTTTTGTTTTCTTGGCTTGCATTCATGTGCCTTAACAATAAGAGGCCTCTTTGGCACTCTTTTAGTGACTCACCCACTAGATAATTCACATGTTTAAATTTCAGTCATTATACTTAATAAATATATTTCATTTTAGACCTTTTCCCCTCGATGCATTACTTATGTCCTTTATTTGTCACATATTTACTGCTTTAATAAATGGCATCATGCATAAACCCTAGAAAGGGAATGCCACATAGGGAATCCCGTGTTTAGGAATAAGCCACCTTGTGTCTCGAATACTTAATCCAGTGAGACTTGCACGTTTACATTTTGTACCATCCAAAGGGGTAGTGCACAAGGTAAGGTAGGATCCGATCATTTTCATAGAGTGATCTTTGGAATATGAGCATCTAATAATCACTTTTTGGCCATTTTATCAAAAATTGGTAAAAATCCCTTGCGTGAAGGACATTAATTTGAAGAAATTCACAAATGATTCCTCCTTTTGAGACGATAAATAAATTGAGGCCAAAATTTGATTTTTAGAAGGTCATAGACTAATGCACCTCAAAAATTTTGAAATAACCAATGGCCGGACAATTCAACCAATCCATTTTGCCAATTCATTCCATAAATTTCAATTCATTTGACCAATTTACCCTTTTTAGGGTCATTTGACCAATCTACCCTTTTTAGGGTCACCTGGTCGATTTTGAATAAATCGTCAATTCATTTGACCAATTTACCCTTTTTAGGGTCATTTGACCAATTTACCCTTTTTAGGGTCATCCGGTCGATTTTGAATAAATCGTCAATTCATTTGACAAATTTACCCTTTTTAGGGTCATTCGGCCGATTTTTGAATAAATCACTAATTCAATTTCATTCATTTGACCAATTTACCCATTTTTGGGGCAACCGAGCCGATTTTGAATAAATCAAGTTTCGTTCAATCTATTTGATCAATTTACCCTTTTTAGGGTGATCTGACTAATTTTGGATAAATTAAATTTCATTCAATTCATTTGACCTGTTTCCCTTTTTAGGGTAATTCGGTCGATTTTAAATAAATTGTCAATTTCATTCAACCCGTTTGCCCTGTTAGGGTTTCAGTGTCGAATTTCAAATAGGGAAACCTAGTCGATTTTGAGAAAACCATCCATTGCATCCAGCCATTTGATCAGTTGGAGTTTTGACCCGTGCTTCATTGAGAAAAGTTGTCAAAACGAATTCCAATCTCTTCGATAGGAAGTTCGTCAAGGTCAAACCCGTGCGTTTTTGCAAGTTCTTGTATCGATCAAAAGTGATCAATCCCTTCGGACGAGGTCCTCATTTTGACAAATGTCTTTCGTCTCTCCAATTGACCAAAATTTTCAAAACTATTTTTCACTCAATGAGTTGATCGGATTCATCAGGTATGGTATGGTGCCCACTCTAGCGGATTGCATTTTCATGCTATGCCTACCCTTGGCATAAAAGGGTTCCCCCCATAGGACATGCATACCGATTTTATATTCTTTCTTACTAACTCAGGGTATTTTTCTTTTGTTTTCCCCCCTCCCCTGCATTCATAAAAAACACTTCAATAAAAGGAAAAATATTTTTCTATATCGGATGGCACTTCCGATCTAATAAAGTGTCAAAACTGCAAGTGTTATTTGATTGTTGGGCAGATCTTACAATGAAAACATAAATGATCTATCTGGAAGTTCTACGCTAAAGCCTCTGAGAAATTTTGTAATTGTTTGTCAAAGGAAAATTCTGTTTATTTGATTTATTAATACATTTTTGTTTCAAGAAAAAAGAAAAAAAGTGTATATGTGGAGCTCTTTACAAGTTTCTCTCTTCTCATTTGTATCGTAATTGAATGAGAAATTTTGTTTCAAGCTTTTTCAGCAATAAAATTTTTGGACAATCATTGTTTTGTATATTTATGTACATTTCATTCTTTATTCTTACTCATTGGAGATTTCATGATGAATTTTGTGAAATAAGACCCAATTTGAGATTTTTCAACCTATAGCCTGAATTTCACAAGTGTATACTCTTTAAAATCCTCCTGTACACTAGATTGGTGATCCGAGTTATACAGTAAGAGTGTTCAGAAAAAGAGGTGAACGGTCACTCAAAAGGCCCCATGAGATACCTTTCTCTGTCATTGTACAATTCATATTTTTTGCCCACTTCACTTAACTCCAAAATAAAATCAGTCACATTGATTGATAAATTGGGGCAACTTTTGCTTGAAAATGTTCAAGGTGTCTAATCCGGTTCAATTACATCTAAGTGAAAGCAAAAAATGTGCATTACTCTTGTTTGTTTTGAAAATTTGGAATGATACTTTGAGCATTCGTTTCTCTACCTATACACATTTTATTCATTTGCTCTCCCATTTGAGCTTTTGAAAGAATAATTTCGTTTCAAATAAGAGCCCTAATGATTACTACCCTATATTGGAAAATTTTCAAATATCAAAAAAGGGGAATGAATTTTCAATGACCATTTCGTTACTTTGGTTGTCATGAAGCGTAAGAATGATGCTTTGGCCATCGTTTCTACGACCTAAACACCATTTATCCCTTGCATCCTCATTTGAGCTAAAAACCGATGGTTCTTTTCGAGTGCACATATGATCGCACCCCACATTGGGGAAGGAGATTGGGAAATTTTGGAAAAGAAAAAAAGAAAAGGGGAAAGGGAACCGCGAATTGGGGAAATTTGATTCTACCTGGGTTTCAATTTTGAAAGGAACAAAAAGAGGAAAAAGGACAAGTTCTGTCCGACGGATCACTTATGTTTCATAGATATGAATGAGCAAGAGTCTTCCTCAGTCAATTAATTCAGATACATGCAAAAAAAATTTTCGCATTAACGAAAGTTTCCTTTCAGAGTTATTGTAAGGGACGGAACAAAGGTCAGGCTCTCTTCTTTTCCGTTTAAGCATTCTATCCCTAGTTATCCTTTTTGAACCTTCAGAATAAAATACTTCGTTTGGCAACCCCTGAGAATCGCCAACCCCACACTGGGGGCAAGTTTGAGTTGAAAAGGAAAGTTTCAAGAAGTGAAAAAATGATAATGCCGCAAAATTAAAAGAAAAGAGAAAAGAGAACCTCAGTTCAAAAATAAACTGGGGCAAATTTTGTGAAAGTTCAAAAATGGCAGAAAGCCGAAAAATCAAAAGAAGAAAGAAAATGAAAGAGAAAAAGCCTCAATTGAGCATAAACTGGGGCAAATTCTGGTTTAGCCCTAAAATAGGGTTGGCGTAACAATGCGATCTCAGATTCTTTAAACCACTTTTGAAATCCGCTTTCAAGCCTTAACTTTTCTAAACACCCCACCAGACCCCATTACAAAAGCCGAAAGTCCTGACTTCTGTTCTTTGCAATGACCCTGTCAAAAAAATTTCTGATGCCGAAAAGTTTAGCTGTATTTTTGAATTGCTTGGGTATGGGGTTGACGCTACTCACCATGTGAAAACCCACCAAGTTGAGGGAAAGGAAAAGAGAGAATTTCTTGAAAAAAAAAAGAGAAAAAAAGTAAATGCAAGAAAATGCAGAAAAAACTCGACTCCGAAATCCCTGTTGAGTGATGATAAAAATCAAACAAAGTCCAAAATGAGGGCAATTTTGAGAAGAATGCGATCTTCGGTGCAATGTCCTTGAAAATTATTTCTTTAACTATCGGTTTCAAACCACATTCCAAGCTAATAAAGTCCATCGTTGACTTATTCCTTCATGACAATCCAAAGTGAGGATTATGCTCATAAGAAATTCATCAAATCATTTGTGATCATGAGGGTATAACCCGTTTCCACATGTTTAGCTATCACTTCTGTTCATACGTTACAAGCCTAAAAATCTTGTATGTTGACTAAGTTTTCTTGAAATAAGGGTGACAAACTCTTTGCTTTCACTAAGATGTGACATTGAATGGATTACATACAACTGGGGCACAAAAATGAGACAGATTCTGACCTCCCATTTCCTTAGCCATTTCAAAAATAAAGTCATTTGATTGGTCCTGAAAGATGAACCAACAAGGAATGGTGACCCATCACCCAAAACATTGATGCTAAAGTGGGGAAGAAATCTTTCGTAATTTGGCATTATTTTGAGAAATTCATCATGAACTTGCTATATGAGTTTAAGCAAGACATTCAATTTTCTTCACATGATATGTTAGGAAAAGCAATTGCTTACTTTGTTCAAACAAATGAAAGGTCATTCAAACAAATTTTTTGCAATTAAATAGGCCTACATTGGGGCAAATTTTCATGCGAGAGATTTTGCAAAATAGCCCACACTGGGGCAAAATTTTTGTAATACATTTGAGAATGTCAAACCAGTCACGCTGTTCTTTCCAAATAAGAAATTTGAATGCATGTCATACTTTGATGAACCCCTTGTACAGGTATTCATGGTTCAAAATGACGAAAAAGCATCTGGTGATGTTGGAAGCCGATGCCGAAGAAAGAGAAGAAAGAAGGGAAAATGGCCCTACACTTGGGGCAAATTATTTTTGAAAAATTCTCTCAAAAAAAAAATCAGGAAAATTCAAAAGTCAAAAATCAAGTTCAAATTCTTGTTTCTTGAAAAATCAAATTTGATTTCTTGTGGGCGAAGCTTCAATGCACGCCACGCATCATTCTGTTCCCCCCTTCTCTTGACATCATAAACATCACGTTGGGCCTGGGTTTCGTGCCGCCAACATTCCAATATCAAAGTTGGGACTGGATTTCGTGCCGCCAACATTCCAAAAATCAAGTTGGGCCTGAGTTTCGTCCCGCCAACATTCCAAAAATATTCCAAAAATCAAGTTGGGCCTGAGTTTCGTCCCGCCAACATTCCAATATCAAAGTTGGGCCTGGATTTCGGGCCGCCAACATTCCAAAAATCAAGTTGGGCCTGAGTTTCGCGCCGCCAACATTCCCAAAATATTCCAAAAATCAAGTTGGGCCTGAGTTTCGTGCCGCCAACATTCCAAAAATCCTGTTGGGCCTGGGTTTCGTGCTGCCAACATTCCAAAAATCAAGTTGGGCCTGGATTTTGTGCCGCCAACTTCACAAGATCCCGTTGGGCCTGGATTTCGTGCCGCCAACTTCCCATTGGGCAGGCTCGGGGTTTAATCCCACTGACCAATTCATTACACTGGGGCAAATTATTTCGACAAGTCTCTCTCAGTTAGGAAAAATAAAAAAAAATCCAAAAAAAAAATCCAAAAAAAAAATCAATCCAAAAAAAAAATCAGTAAAAAAAAAATCAAAAAATAAAAAAATCCAAAAATCAAAAAGTCAAAAATCAAATCAAGTTCATCACGGCAGGTTCGGGTTTGATCCCACTGTCCCATTGTCAAGACGTTTCATTTTCATTGCCACTAGCCGTGGGTCTATCCCAAATTTAAATTTCTGTTCGGGTCTATCCCGTGGGTCTATCCCAAATTTAAATTTTTGTTCGGGTCTATCCCAATTTTAAATTTCTGTTCTGGTCTATCCCGTGGGTCTATCCCAAATTTAAATTTTTGTTCGGGTCTATCCCGTGGGTCTATCCCGCTTACATTTTCGGTTCGGGTCTATCCCGTGGGTCTATCCCATTTTTGCATTTCTGTCCGGGTCTATCCCGTTTACATTTTCTGTTCGGGTCTACCCCGTGGGTCTATCACATTTTTATATTTCTGTCCGGGTCTATCCCGTGGGTCTATCCCATTTTTACATTTCTGTTCGGGTCTATCCCGTTTACATATTCTGTTCGGGTCTATCCCGTGGGTCTATCCTATTTACATTTTCCTGTTCGGGTTAGTCCCATTTTACATTTTCCTATTCGGGTCAGTCCCATTTTAAATTTCTTGTTCGGACCAGTCCCGTTTTAAATTTCCTGTCTGAGTCAATTCCATTTTAAAATTTTGTCAAAAGGGGTCAGTCCCCATTTCTAAAGCGTCCACCGTTCGTGACGTTCGCAGCCAAATAACACAGGTAGGTATTTTGGTGTCTATTTCTTTGTCTCAAGTTTTTCCAAAACTCAGACAAAGAGGGGCAAACTGTAGACACCAAATTTTGGTGTAATTTCATTTACTGTTTTGCCGTGTTAGTTTTATTCAATTTTTAGTTTTAGTTTTTAGTTTTAGTTTTTATTTTAAATTTTTAGCATAAAATTTCTTGGAAAATGAATGAAAATGAAAAAAAAAAGAAGAAAAAAAAAAGAAAATTGCCCACAAAATATGTTTTCTTCTAAATTCAATCTTTTGGCTTTTTGTTTATTTTGTTAAGTTTTTTTTAAAAAAAAAAAAGAAAAAGAAGAAAAAGAAGAAGAAGGGAAAAGAGAAAAATGATGAATAATGAAAAAATGAAAAGAAAAATGAAAAAATTGCCATTTTGCTGTTTATCATTTCTAGTTTATTTATTTTTATCTGATATTAATTAAATTGTTGATTTTTACTTAATTTTTTTTACCATTTTGCTAAATTACTTTAAAAAAAAAAAAGAGATGAACACGCGACTTGCAAGCTGCGTTTTTGCAGCTTGCAAGGAGGCGCTCTTGGCAGCCCCTTAGCTGTAAATATGGAGAAAAAGGCTGAGGTTTTAGGGTTGGAGTTCCCATATAAATAGAAAGGCAGGAAGGCAGCCGCAGAGAGAGGGTGGACGGCTGCAAAACAAAAGCAAAAGAAAAGAAAACAGCGACCGAGAGAGAGGAGAGAAAGGAAGGGACAGGGTTGCGGCGGTCGAGCATAAGGAAAATAACAACAGCAAGAAAGGATAGCTGGGCGGCGGCGAGAAAGAAAAACTGAAAAGGAAAGTTCATCGGGGCAAAGGAAGGAGAAAGCTTCAAGCTTGGGGGGGGGAACCAGAAAAAGTGACGGGAGAAAGGGGGGAAATAGAGAGAGACTGACGGCTGAGGCAACAAGAGGGAAAGCAAAAAACATAAGGAGTGAACGGCGGAAAGGAAAACTGAGCAAAAGGAAAACCGAGAAGATAGCGGACAGCCAGAGGAACCTCTTGGTGGCTGAAATGAAAACAGAAACCAGAGAGGGAGAGAGCTAAGAAAGACTGGCGGGCTAAGAGGAAAGGCTGCTGGAAGGAAAATCTGGAAGGGAAGGAAGGATCGGAGCTCCAAGTGACCGGGTCAGCGGCGCTGTTTTCCATTGGTGCTTCCCCGAAGATCTGGTGAATCCGTTAGCCCTTATCCTTGATCATTCTGTGCTTCATTGGGTGATTAAGGTAATATTTTCATTTCTTTTCCAGTCAAGTATCATGAAACGTAGATCAGGATATAGGGAATCTTTGCCGCTGCGTTTTGTTTTTGTGGCTGTTTGTTTGAGTGTTTGGCTCATGGTGGATTGATTCGCTCTCTGTTGCTTGCTCTCTTTTACATCAGTTGATATTGATTTCATGGGCTGGAGTGTTTAGATTTTGTATGTGTTTTGACAAAGCCGAGTAAGGAAACGCATGTCATCCGAACCTGGTGCATGGAAAATTTCAGAGAAATGAAAAGTTTCGGGCTGATTTTTGCTACTACTTCGTGGATTGCTGTTCCTTTTTCTTTTGTTGTTCGTAGGTTAGGATGTTGAACTTTGTTTTTCTGGTTTAAGATTTCGACGTGATGTTGTTTTGGGGTGCTGAAGCTTGTAGTCTGTCTGAAGTTTGGAGTTTGCTGTCGTTTGATTGTTATACTACATTGAGTTTGCTGCAAGTTTCTTTCTTTGTAGCTTTGCTGCATTTTTCCCTATCTAGCTGCATTATTGGACCTGTCGGAAGTAGATGGTTCTGTTTTGGGTAATGTTAGCAGTAATTGCTTTTGAGTGTGGTTGATAGATCAAAGGGTGTGGTTTAAATCACTTCGCATGAATATGTTTTGGTTGAATTGGGAAGTAGCAGAAAATTTCCAGCTTTGCACGTTTTTTTTTTCTTGGTGCGTAAATCCAAAGGCTTTATGTTAAAGAGTGAGAAGAGTATTTGGGAAGTCTGTTATTTGGTTTCAAACTTTGTTTGGGGTGAGAAAATTACATCTAAGGAACACCATAAATGTAGCTAACCTTAGCTGGAAATTGCAGAAGAATACTTCAGATGTCAAAAGCTTAGTTGCAGAAGCTTGTTTTGTAGTTTTGAATGAAAACTTGCATGAAACTTTTCCAACAATTGCATTATTTAGAGGTGTTCAGCCATGTTTTTTTATTGGAATTGTTTCAAAGCTATGGTATGAATTTTGTTTGCTGAAAGCATAAAAGCAAGGCATTGCAGAAACTTGCGGCACTTTTTATTTTTCCTCCTATCTCTGTTTTTAGTTTGCATTCCTGATGGTCAGCTCTGATTTCTTTGTTTCAAATCCTGCTATGAAGTTGCATGATTAGTCGATGATGGATAGGTAGACTTCTGGTTTCTTGTTGAATCTGCTTGCATGATTGAAATGGAAAGTGTAGACACCAAATTTTTAAATAATTTGTATGTTGCATCTAATTCATGATTTTGTTTTAGTTTGTCTGCATTTTAGTTGTTACCTTTTTATTTGTCTTTTATTTGCTAATTATTTGTTATATTAATTTTGTTCACGTTTTAGTTTTAGTTTTAGTTTTAAGTTTTAACGTAAAATTTGTGAAAAAAAAAAAGAAAAGAGGAAATTGATGAAAAATGGAAAATTGTGCTTTGTTGATTCTAGTTTATTTAGTTTCTATCCAATGTTAATTAAATTGTTTTTTTTTGTTGTTGTTTTTGTTGTTTGTTATCTATTTTTATTATCAGTTTTATTTAATTAATTTAAAAAAAAAAATAAAAAAATCACAATTCCATTTCTGCCGGATCACATTTCCTTTCCCCTCTAAAACACTCAACCTCCTCCATCCGCGATTGATCTTCATTTTCAGCCCCTAACTCCACTCACAATACCAAAACATATACATTCCACCAACCACACATTCCACTAGAGACCATTTCCAATTGACCACAATATGACACTTCCATTTTTCATTTGCTGCCGTGAGCTGTGAGGGAGCGGCTTCCTTGGAGTTCACGACCGAGAGAAAGAGCCGAGCCTTTTGTTTCCTTTCTTTCTGTCCGTAAACTAGAGAGGGAAGAGAGAGACCTGCGGTTCATTCCTCCTTCCATCCGTGAGTTGGTGAAGGCTGAGAACCAAATTTCCTTAATCCAGCCGCAAGCCAGAGCAAGGGAGAGAGAGAGAGCTAGCGGTCTGCAATTTCTGGACAGCCGAGAGTGGAGGTTTGTTGCAGCTGCTAGTCGTGTGTATTAAGCTTCAAGCTGAGGTAATTTCTGGACTTAGATGAGTTGTTTATGGGTTGATGAAGCTGTTTATAAGCATGCATGTGGGGTTGTACGGTTGGAGGATGAACTAAGTTACAAGAAAATCTGATTTTTAAGGAATTGGAACTGTCCGATTGCTTGAGCTGGAAATTTCAGCTTTAACTTACTAAGTTGTGATGATCTGAGCTTAATTGTATGTTTAGCTAATTAATAGCTGGATGATTGAGCCTTGCATGAGGTTAATCAACCTTGTTTAAGCAAGAAAACTGAAGGATTATAAAACCTGGTTGCATGCATGTCAATCGAGAGAAGTTTGGATGAATTTCTGGATTTGTGGATGTTTATAGTTGCTGTCCGAACTTGATCTGAACTAGAAATGATAGTCATTTCATTAAGTAGCCTTGCATGTTAGTTTTGGGTACTTAACACAATGATTCAACCGAGGTAAATTCGGATTTAAGACCAACCATGCTGAAAAATATTTGATCACGGTTGTGATTAAGAAGCTTGAGCTTGAGAAGAAAGTGCAGCAGTCTTCGGTTGCTAGAGTATGTGAAGTAATTGCAGAAACTTGTTTCATGGCTATTGCATAGAACTTGCATGTTTTTTCCTTCTAAGTTTTCTGTAGACACCAAATTTTGAATAATTTGTATGTATCATCTATTTCATGATTTTCATTTTTAGATTGCTTGCATTTTAGTTCGTTATTGTGTGTTTTGCACTATTAGTTGTTATGATATTTTAGTTTTATTCATTTTCGCCCTTTTAGTTGACCTATTTCATTTGCTTTTTATTCTTATTTACTTTTAGTTTTAGTTTTTAGTTTTAGCTTTTAAGTTTAAGATTAGCATAGAGTTTTTAGAAAAAGAAAAAGGAAAATTTGTTCACAAAAATATGTTTATTTCTTTAAATTCAATCTTTGGGCACTTTAGTTATTTTTATTAAGTTATTTTGAGAAAAAAATAATAAAAAAATAAAAAATATAAAAAATAATAAAAAGGGGAAAAGAAGAAAAGAAAAAAAAAAGAAGAAAAGGGGAAAATTGACAAGTGGAAACTTGCATGTGGGACAAGTGTCCCTTCTGGAATTTGACAACACAACATTTAGAGGGACACTTGTTTAGCTTAGGAGGGGGGATGTCAGCGGAGGTTTTGGTAAAGGAAAAACAGCAGAAAAAAGAGAGGCGGCAGGCTAAGCAAAAAAAAACCAAGAAGAAGACAGGAAAAACGCAAGAAAGGTCTGGGGAGCTTTGAGGGGAAGAAAAGAAAAAACTGGGAAAAAACTGGAAATCAAAAAGGCTTCGGGGAAGAAATAAGGGCGGCGGTCGGAGGCTAGATGAAAAACAGAAGGAAAAGAAAGGAACAGAGAGGGACGGACTGAAAAATGGGTTTGAAGGCAATCGAGAGAGAGAGAACCAGAGAGTGGTCGGCCAGAGAAAATAACAAGAAAAAATAAGGAAACAGGGGAGGCTTACGACTGGAAGAAACAGAGTAAAAATGGAGGAGCAGCGGATAGGAGGGAAAGCAAGAGGTTGGCGGCTGGGTTGGTGGAGAAAGGCTGAGAAAAAAAAACAGAAAAAGCAAGCTGCGAACAGAAAGGGAGGGGAAATCAGAGGAACGGCTTACGGCTGGGCTAAAGGGAAAAACAAAGGAAACAGGCAGAGGAGCAAGAGAGCCGAACGGAGAAGCAAGAGGGGCTGCCGTCGAAATCCATCACCTCGCCCGAGCCCGTTGTCGACGCTGATGAAATTGACACCATGAGAAGCCATGGTAGGTTCACTTTTACTCCTACGTTTCAGTCTTTAGTCAAGCACAAGTTCTGAAAATTTTCAGAGCATGTTTGCGGATGAACGTGCCATGTCCACTGTTAGCTTGTTGTTTCAAATTTCATGTCGATTGTTCATGGCCTTTTCTGTATGTTGATTAGACTGAAATCTTTTGGTTTTGAACAATTTTGGGGCTGATCAATCTCAATTTGAGCAATAATTCGGTGAGGTTTTAATGCCTATTTGTTGCTCGATGAAATGCCTAACTGAGTTTTCTAATTGAAAGTTAACTTGTCGGCATTTTTTCCCGTGTGAAGAAACTGGATAGGTTAGCAAGTTCATTTCCTTGTATTTGAGAAAGTTTGAGGAATTGGTTTAGCATTTGCCGTTGTTTTGTTCCATTCCGAAGTAATCTTGGGAGACGGAGTTTTCATGAGTAAATTTTGTTGTCCATTGGGAATGATTGCATTTGAAATTAAGTTTCTGGTTTTGCTGATTGAAAAGAACGGGAACATCAATTGATGATTAATCAGTAAAGAGGATTGTTTTCTTGTTTGAACCTGAAATGTTGACTATGTTTTGGTATTCATTCTCTGGTTTAGAACCTGATGTCTTTAAGAGTTGGAGTTTGAGACTTCAACAATGTATTCATGGCTGTCTTCCTACCTATGATGAAGTCGAAGGCAAAGTGTTGTGGGGAGAACAAAAATTTCCAGTTTTGCATGTAATCTTTCTCTGCTGCATTTCATGTTGCACTGCTGCATTTAATTTTCCCTCTCCCCTTGTCCCAAGTCTTTGTGCTGGAGCGAGCTAGGAGTTGCGTTAAGTTTTTTAGTGCACTATATTGAAGCTTAGAGTAGTCCGGAGTCCTCTGGATCATATTGCTGCTTTGCGAACAGTTTTTTATTTTATTTCTCTTGGGCTGCTTAGGTTTGTTTTGGTTTGTTTAACTTTTATGATTAGTTTCTGTTCCTGGGTTGTATTGGTCCTTTCCCTTACTTTGGTTGTAGCATGGAGTAATGGGTGCGTAATGGACATATTTTCCTTTGCAAAAGAAAATTTTCTTCAAACCAGATTTTCTGAAGGGATTCGAGCATCTCAGCCCCTTGTTCTTTGTCTTGTATTCTGTCATGCTCGAGTGTTTTGAATTCGTAAAACTAGAGGGAGTTGAACGAAGTTGCTGCAAATATCCATGTTGCTTTGCTGCATTTTTATGGCCCACTCCCTTGTTAGAGTTTCTGAGAGATAGATCAATGCTTTTGGGTGATGATTAGCAACATGGGTAGGAAGCTATAGCATCAAGATGGTAGATAAATCAATAAGCATTCATTCCCATTAATTCGCAGGATCATATTTCGGTTTGCATCAGAAAATTGCAGAAGCACTGTTGCTAAAGAAAATACTGTAGTTTGATGTTTGTTTGATCTGTTCATCTGAATTTCTGATGTTTAACCATAAGGTTTCATGTTGAAAGTGAGAAAGAAAGTTTTTGTTATCTGGTTGTTTAGTCCAAGTGTTGGTTAGCTAAGCTATTAGTTGGGTTGGGGTGGATGAGAGATTGTATTCAGAAACCCAGCATGTTGCATATGAAAGGAATTAGCAGAAAGGAAAAAGCTTCGTTGCATGCATGAAGCAGTTTCTGAACAATTGCTCTTTAACCCCCCCAAGTCTCCCTTTGTTTCACTGTGGCCCAAAATCTGTGAAAATCAGACTAATTTCACCCTTTTAAGTTTAATCATCTGTTTGCATATTTTATGTGGCTTTTTTTGGATGAATCAATTCTGGATTTTAGTGCATAATTGTGACTTAATATTCTTGTCGATTTGTCTATGTTGTTGGGTTTGGTGTTATGGTTTAGGTTTTAGGTAATTATATTTAATTGGGTTGGTAATTGTGGACTTAGTTTATTTTCTTTTGGGTTTTGGTTTGGGCTAGAGGGTCAAGGCCCATCTATTTGGTTGGCTAATTTTTGGCCAAAATAATATACAAGCCCACTTGTGTTTTTTTCTTGGACTTCCGATTGGGCCAAATGATCTTGGCCCAAGAAAAGTGAAAATGGCCCATTCCCTTTTGTTTTGGATTTCCGATTGGGCCCGGAAGGTTTTGGCCCAAGCAAATAAGGAAAAATGGCCCAATGGTTTGGTCCATTAAGAAACAAGAAAACGATTTTGCAAATCAGTCCCTGAATTTCCCCTTAACTGTACGGTGGCCCTGGATATTTTCAATTACTTTCAATTAAGTCCCAGGTTTAATTGCAAATAGGTCCCTGAACTTTATTTTTCTTTAATGTTGACCTCCAAACTTTGTTAATTATTGCAATCAAGTCCTTCATTGTTTTAATTTCTTGCATGTAGATTGTTTATATGATTTAATTCATTTAATTTCATGATTCATTTTTATCTTTTGTGATTATTTTCTTGATTAAAGTGATGCCTTGATGCTTTTATTATTTTGGAGGGTAAATAAGTTGATTTCACTCCATTAGAGCTTCATTTCAAGGGAGGTATAATTTCTTTTATCCCTTTTGTCTCTCCTATGTGATCCAATGTGCTAAGTGTGAATCGCATGCCTAATTTGCTCTCATTACCATTCTTTAGTTCCATTATTTCATTCATTCTTGCTTTTATTAAATTATTCTTTTAAATGGGGTATGTGTACACCTCTTGGCTTGTAATAGATAGGGCTGTGGCGAGCAATTTGGTCCATTTTTCCCTTCCCCTTTTTGTTTTAGTTAGTGAATGTAATAGGTTCATTAGTTGGTTGCATGCCTACGTGTTAAGTGTTTAATCGCTTTATTAGGTCCTTGCATCTAGTCGAGCATGCTAAATGTTACGTGCTACGTGTTTATGAGTATTTAGTATGTCTACTTGCTTTCCATAGTGTGGATGAATGGAATGGATGAATGTACGTCACCACACTAGTCCAACGCTAGTTGTGGCTTCTTTTATCGTTTCCACTAGTCCAACGCTAGTCGGAATTCATAGAATGGGCTAGTCCAATGCTAGACCCTTAGGGATTTTCCCTCGATAGTACATCATTTGCTTGTTCACCACATATCACGCATTTTCCTTAGTTTTATCATTTGGCATGATCCTCAAACCCCTTTTCCTCTCATTTTAGGTTTTGCATCTCATGCTAGCTATAGGGTTCATCTTGCTTGAGTGTCCCCTTCCGATAAGGAAAACGAGCGAGTGTGGCTACTCGATAGCCTTAGCACGCTAGTCTTGCCTTCTAATCAAAGGGAAAATAGAAGTCGAAAAGTTAGGAGTCAACCCCCGTACCCGACTTGTTGCATTCCTCTAGGGTCATACTTTCATTATTATCACCTACATACTCTTTTAACCACATTTTTTCACATTTCTCAAACCATACTTTCTCACTACATGTTTCCTATCACGCGCTCATTTTCACCTCACAAATGGAATTCCACTTTACCTTATATATCTATTATTCTATTTTCAAACACTTGCACACAAACACTTGGATTTTTCATACAATTTCACACATGCACCTTTTCATACACTTGCACACAAACACTTGGATTTTTCATACAATTTCAAACGTTCACCTTTTTATACACTTGCACACTTGCACTTTAGCCATCATTTGCATTAATCGACCTCTATAAGGTTTTCCTTTATTGGCCGCCACAATTCATGTGGTTGGGACCAAAAACCTTGCAAGAGACATTTTAGAATTTAGGTTTGCATTTTTTCTTCATCTTGCATTCATGTAGTGCATCCAAATGTAATAAATTCTTTGGTTAAAACAAGAAAATCTTTGATTAAATCATGCAACTAGCCTTGGCTAGGTCAAAGGGGTGCCTTGGATTTTATCCTTGCCTTCCCCTTTGTCAAATGTGACTCCCGAACCTTTTTCTTTGGTTTACGTGGATTAGGAGTCGTTTAAAAGGGGTTTCTTACTACTCTTTCCCATTTTTTTCCTTTAAAAAATTCATTTTTAGGTGACTTGGTACACCTTAACTCATTACCAAGTGGCAACTCCGTTTTTTATTTCAAAAACCCTTTAAAAAACTATTTTTTGGGTCAAATCGTCGCTTTTTCCCAAGTCCCATTGAGACCCATGTCTTTTCAACTCACAAAAATCATTCTCCAATCACAATTGAATCAAAAACATCTTTCTCAAACCATTTATTTTTATTTATCAAAAAATGGGGCGCGACAGTTGGCGACTCCACTGGGGACGTTTGAGAGTCCGAGCAAATTTGATTTAATCAACCTTTTTCTCTTTTTAACCTTTTCATTTATCACATTGGATGTTTAGGGTTGCATTTTTTCCTTTTTTAGGATTTTGCATTTCACGCGTATCCAACTACTCCCTCGCTTGCGAATGTATGTTTGGTTGATTGGATGTATGTTTACTTGCTTATCTCGCGCTTGCATTGCATTTGGGTGGGGGACATCACCTTAGAGCCTCGCGTTGGTTCTTGATCCCTCCCCTCCAAACGAGCACTAGCATACGTGCATACGCTTTAATTATTTTTACCCCCCATTTATTTTTCTTTTAGTGGCTTGTCACGCCACTCCACCCTATTAGGATTAGGTGACTCACTTGGACATGTGATCACGACACGATGTGTGTGTAGCATGTTCCAATGGGTCACTCAATCTTCCACTTAAAGCTATTGGTTGATAGCCTTTAGCTTTTGGTCGAAGATTGAGGTTTTGATAGATTCACTCAAACACGTAGCCGTGACACGATGTGTGCGTAGCGGTGTTTGGGGAATCGCTCGAGCCACCGACAAAGAACCTTGGGATTGGTGACCCTTGGTTTCTAAGTCTGAAGGCTCGGGGACCTGAGCTCATCGAGTCTAGATGCATTAGTGAACCCCAACCTCATGCATCCATGATAGCTTGCCTAGGGCAGAGTCGGCCTTATCCTAAGCTAGGGACACTATTCACGAGGGGAGGGGTCCAACCCCTTGTTCCTTTTTATTGCTTTATTTCTTTGATTGCTTTATCTTGTTATGACAATGTGTTATGTGCATTTATCTGGCTGAGCTAACTTTTCTTGGTTTTGTGTCCCCATTGCATTCACCAACTCTAGCAAATAAGAGGTCTGGTACGACCTCCTTTTAGAACCTACCCTTATAGATAGGTTATTGCACGTTTAAATATTTTGGTAGATTGCATTCATAGATTAGTAATTGCATATCATTCTAGGCCTACCTTGGCGTATAAAAGGTCCTTTTAGATCATGATTTCATTCCAAATTCCATGTTTTACTGCTTTAATAAACTGGCATCATGCATAAACCATAGAAAGGGAATGCCACATAGGGAATCCCGTGTTTAGGATAAGCCACCTTGTGTCTCGGATACTTAATCCAGTGAGACTTGCACGTTTACATTTTGTACCATCCAAAGGGGGTAATGCACAAGGTAAGGTAGGATCCGATCGTTTTCATGGAGTGATCTTTGGAATATGAGCATCTAATAATCACTTTTTGGCCATTTTATCAAAAATTGGTAAAAATCCCTTGCGCGAAGGACATTAATTTGAAGAAATTCACAAATGATTCCTCCTTTTGAGACGATAAATAAATTGAGGCCAAAATTTGATTTTTAGGTCATAGGCTAATGCACTTCAATAATTTTGAAATAACCAATGGCCGGACAATTCAATCAATCCATTTTGCCGATTTATTCAATAAATCATCAATTCATTTGACCAATTTACCCTTTTTAGGGTCATTTGACCAATTTACCCTTCTTAGGGTCATCCGGTCGATTTACCCTTTTTAGGGTCATTTGACCAATTTACCCTTTTTAGGGTCATTTGACCAATTTACCCTTTTTAGGGTCATCCGGTCGATTTTCAATAAATCGTCAATTCATTTGACCAATCTACCCTTTTTAGGGTCATTTGACCAATTTACCCTTTTTAGGGTCACCTGGTCGATTTTGAATAAATCATCAATTCATTTGACAAATTTACCCTTTTTAGGGTCATTCGGCCAATTTTTGAATAAATCACTAATTCAATTTCATTCATTTGACCAATTTACCCATTTTTGGGGCAACCGAGCCGATTTTGAATAAATCAAGTTTCGTTCAATCTATTTGATCAATTTACCCTTTTTAGGGTGATCTGATTAATTTTGGATAAATTAAATTCCACTCAATTCATTTGACTAGTTTCCCTTTTTAGGGTAATCTGGTCGATTTTAAATAAATGGTCAATTTCATTCCATCCATTTGACCAATTAGGGTTTCAATGAAGAAATTCAAATTGGAAAACCTAGTCCATTTTGAGAAAACCGTCCATTGCATCCAGCCATTTGATCAGTTGGAGTTTTGACCCGTGCTTCACTGAGAAAATTTGTCAAAACGAATTCCAATCTCTTCGATAGGAAGTTCGTCAAGGACAAACCCGTACGTTTTCTGCAAATTCTTGTATCGATCAAAAGTGATCAATCCCTTCGGACGAGGTCCTCATTTTGACCAACGTCTCTTCTCATTCCAGTGGGCCAAATTTTTCAAATTATTTTTCACTCAACAAGTTGATCGGATCCATCAGGTATGGTATAGTGCCTACCACTAGAGGATTGCATTTTCATGCTAGGCCTACCCTTGGCATAAAAGGGCTCCCCCATAGGACATGCATACCGATTTTGCAGTTTTGCCTACTAACTCGGGGTATTTTTCTTTTGTTTTCCCCTCCCTTGCATTCATAAAATGTTTCAATAAGGCGAAAACATTCTTCTATATCTGATGATAATTTTGGTCCAATAAAGTTTGAAGGTTACAAGTATTATTTGATTCTTGGGTAGATCTTGCCACGGAGACATGAAAGATCCATCTGAAGGCTCTAGGCCAAAATCTCTGAGAGGCTTTATAATTGTTTTTCAAAGGAAAATTCTGTTTATTTGATGTGTTAATACATTTTTGCTCTAAAAGAAAGGGAGACAAAAAGAGTATATATGTGGAGCTCTTTAGAAGTTTTTTTTCTTCTCATTTGTATCATAATTGAACGAGAAATTTTGTTTCAAATTTTTTCAGCAATAAAAATTTTTGGACAATTATTGTTTTTTTTATATTCATGTACATTTCATTCTTTATTCTTACTCATTGGAGAGTTCATGATGAATTTTGAGAAATAAAACCAAATTGAGATTTTTTCCAACCTCAGTCTGAGGTTTCACAAGTGTATACTCTCTAAAATCTTCATGCACACCAGGTTGGTGATCCGAGCTGTACAATAAAAGTGCTCAAAAATAAGAGAGGTCCTTCAAAAGGCCCAATGAGATAGCTTTTCTCCTTCGCTGAACAATTCATGTTTTGCCACTTCTATTGACCCCATTGGGGCAACCTTTACGTTGGAAAAATGTCCATAGTGTCTAATTAGACTCAAATCATATCTAAGTGAAAGCGAAAGGGTGCATTATTCTTATTTGTTTTGAAAATTTGGAATGATACTTTGAGCATTCGTTTCTCTACCCATACAGATTTTATCATTTGCTCTCCCGTTTGAGCCTTTAAAAGAATAACTTCGTTTCAAATAAGCGCCTTGATGATCACAACCCTACATGGGAAAATTTTCGAATATCAAAAGGGGGAATGGATTCTCAATGAGCATTTCTTTACTTTGGTTTGTCATGAAGCGTAAGAATGATGCTTTGGCCATCGTTTCTACCATTTAAACACTGCTTTATCCCTTGCATCCTCATTTGAGCCAAAATTGCTGGTTCTTTTCAAAGCACTTATGATCGCCCCCCACACTGGGGAAGAAGATTGGAGAATTTTTCAAAAGAGAGAGAAAAGCCAAAATGCTAAGGCTAAAAGGGAGAGAACCGCAAATTGGAAATTTGATTCCACTTGGGTTCCAATGTTGAAAAAAGAAAAGGAAGAATTTCATCTGGCGGATCATCTATGCTTCACAGGCGTCTTCCTCAGTCAATTAATTCAAATACATGCGAGAAATTTCGTCATTAATGAAAGTTTCCTTTCAGAGTTAATGTAAAGAACGGGATAAAGGTCAGGCCCTCTTCTTTTCCAAGCGAACATTCTATCCTTAGTTATCCCTTTTGAGCCTTCAGAATGAATTATTTCGTTTGGCAACCCCTGAGAATTGCAAACCCCACACTGGGGCAAGTTTGAGTTGAAAATGAAAATTTCAAGAAGTGAAAAGTGAAAAGCCACAAAATCAAAAGACAAAAGAAGAAATGAGAACCTCAGTTCACAAATAAACTGGGGCAAGTTTTGTGAAAATTTCAAAAAATGGCAGAAAGCCGAAAAATCAAAAGAAGAAAGAAAATGAAAAAGAAAAAGCCTCAATTGAGCATAAACTGGGGCAAATTCTGATTTAACCCTAAAATAGGGTTGGCACAACAATGCGATCTCAGATTCTTTAAACCATTCTTGAAATCTGCCTTCAAGCTTTAACTTTTCTAAACACCCCACCAGACCCCATTACAAAAGCTGAAAGTCCTGACTTCTGTTCTTTGCAATGGCCCTGTCAAGAAAATTTCTGATGCCGGAAAATTTTAGCTGTATTTCTGAATTGCTTGGGTATGGGGTTGACGCTACTCACCATGTGAAAACCCACCAGATCAAAGAAAAGAAAACGGAAAAGCAAAAAGGAAAAATGAAATACAAAAGATTCGATGGTGAAGTCCCTTTTGAATGATCAAACAAAGTTTAGCATCTTCGGGTTCAAAATAGGGGCAATTTTGAGAAAAATGCGATCTTCGGTGCTATGTCCTTGAAAGTTTTATTCTTTAGCTATCGTTTTCAAGCCACATTACAAGCTAATAAAGTCCATTGTTGACTTATTCCTTCATGACAATCCAAAGTGAGGATTATGCTCGTAAGGAATCCATCAATTATTTATGATCATAAGGGTATAACCAGTTTTCGCATGTTTAGCTATCGTTCCTACCCATTGGTTGCAAGTTTAAAGCTTATATGTTGACTCAATTTTCTTAAGGAATAAGGGTGACAAACTCTCTGCTTTCACTAAGATGTGATGTTGAATCGATTACAATTTTGAGCACAAAAAAAAAAAAAAAAAAGAGACAAATCTTGACCTCCCATTTCCTTCAGCCATTTCCAAATCAAAAATAAAGTCACTTGATTGGTCCTGACAGATGAGCCAACCAGAAAGTGGTGACCTGTTATCCTAAGCACCGATGCTAAAAGCGAAGAAGAAATCTTCTTGAATTTGGTGTTATTCTAAGGGATTCACCATGAAATTTTTGCATGAGTTCAAACTCGACGTTAAGTGTCTTCACATTGTATATATGACTATTTTCTAAATTTTAGAAGTGCTGTTTCTCTTTGTTCAAATAAATGGGAAATCATCTGAACAAATTGTTGCAATCAAGGGAGCCCACACTGGGGCAAAATTTTGTTCATGAGATTTCATAAAATAAGCCCACACTGGGGCAAAATTTTCCGCAATACATTTGAGGATTTCGTCCAAAAGTCAAAATGATACATTTTCGAATCAATCACGCTGCTCTTTTCATGTAAATGTGAATGCATGTCATATTTTGGTAAGCCCCTGTGCAGGTATTCATTGTTGAAATCGACGAAAGAGCATCTGGTGATGTGGAAGGCCGATGCCGAAGAAAGAGAAAAAGAAGGGAAAAGGGCCCTACACTGGGGCAAATTATTTTGAAAAAGATTCTTACAAAAAAAAATCAGAAAAATTCAAAATTCAAAAGTCAAAAATCAAGTTCAAATTCTTGTTTCTTGGAAAATCAAATTCAGTTTCTTGACCAATTGGACGGCAGGACCGGGTATAATCCCGCTGACCGCTTTTTATCAAATTGGGACCGGGTTTCATCCCGCCAATCTCGGCAGGACCGGGTATAATCCCGCTGACCGCTTTTTATCAAATTGGGACCGGGTTTCATCCCGCCAATCTCGGCAGGACCGGGTATAATCCCGCTGACCGCTTTTTTATTAAATTGGGACCGGGTTTCATCCCGCCAATCTCGGCAGGACCGGGTATAATCCCGCTGACCGCTTTTTATCAAATTGGGACCGGGTTTCATCCCGCCAATCTCGGCAGGACCGGGTATAATCCCGCTGACCGCTTTTTTATTAAATTGGGACCGGGTTTCATCCCGCCAATCTCGGCAGGACCGGGTATAATCCCGCTGACCGCTTTTTATCAAATTGGGACCGGGTTTCATCCCGCCAATCTCGGTAGGACCGGGTATAATCCCGCTGACCGTTTTTTTTATTAAATTGGGACCGAGTTTCATCCCGCCAATCTCGGCAGGACCGGGTATAATCCCGCTGACCGCTTTTTATCAAATTGGGACCGGGTTTCATCCCGCCAATCTCGGCAGGACCGGGTATAATCCCGCTGACCGCTTTTTTATTAAATTGGGACCGGGTTTCATCCCGCCAATCTCGGCAGGATCGGGTATAATCCCGCTGACCGCTTTTTATCAAATTGGGACCGGGTTTCATCCCGCCAATCTCGGCAGGACCGGGTATAATCCCGCTGACCGCTTTTTATCAAATTGGGACCGGGTTTCATCCCGCCAATCTCGGCAGGACCGGGTATAATCCCGCTGACCGCTTTTTATCTACGTTGGGATCGGGTTTTATCCCGCCAACCTCGGCAGGACCGGGTTCTATCCCGCTGACCCTTTTTATCTACGTTGAGACCGGGTTTCATCCCGCCAACCTCGGCAGGACCGGGTTCTATCCCGCTGACCGTCCACACCCCGTCAGACTTAGATGGTATCCCACCGACCAATTCATCATACTGGGGCAAATTTTTAGATAATTTTTCAAACAAATCTTATACAGTTCTTCATTTTACATTTTCTGTTTGGGTCTATCCCATTTTTCATTTTCTGTTCGGGTCTATCCCGTGGGTCTATCCCATTTTACATTTTCTGTTTGGGTCTATCCCATTTTTCATTTTCTGTTCGAGTCTATCCCATTTACGTTTCTGTTCGGGTCTATTCCATTTTACATTTTCTGTTCGGGTCAGTTCCGTTTTTTAATTTTATGTTTGGGTCAGCCCCATTTTAGAATTCTTGTTCGTTGGAATCATTTTTGCAGCCAAATAATGCAGGTAAGTATTTGGTGTCTACTTCTTTGTCTCAAGTTTTTTCAAAACTCAGACAAAGAGGGGCAAACTGTAGACACCAAATTTTGAATAATTTGTATGTATCATCTATTTCATGATTTTCATTTTTAGATTGCTTGCATTTTAGTTCGTTATTGTGTGTTTTGCACTATTAGTTGTTATGATATTTTAGTTTTATTCATTTTCGCCCTTTTAGTTGACCTATTTCATTTGCTTTTTATTCTTATTTACTTTTAGTTTTAGTTTTTAGTTTTAGCTTTTAAGTTTAAGATTAGCATAGAGTTTTTAGAAAAAGAAAAAGGAAAATTTGTTCACAAAAATATGTTTATTTCTTTAAATTCAATCTTTGGGCACTTTAGTTATTTTTATTAAGTTATTTTGAGAAAAAAATAATAAAAAAATAAAAAATATAAAAAATAATAAAAAGGGGAAAAGAAGAAAAGAAAAAAAAAAGAAGAAAAGGGGAAAATTGACAAGTGGAAACTTGCATGTGGGACAAGTGTCCCTTCTGGAATTTGACAACACAACATTTAGAGGGACACTTGTTTAGCTTAGGAGGGGGGATGTCAGCGGAGGTTTTGGTAAAGGAAAAACAGCAGAAAAAAGAGAGGCGGCAGGCTAAGCAAAAAAAAACCGAGAAGAAGACAGGAAAAACGCAAGAAAGGTCTGGGGAGCTTTTAGGGGAAGAAAAGAAAAAACTGGGAAAAAACTGGAAATCGAAAAGGCTTCGGGGAAGAAATAAGGGCGGCGGTCGGAGGCTAGATGAAAAACAGAAGGAAAAGAAAGGAACAGAGAGGGACGGACTGAAAAATGGGTTTGAAGGCAATCGAGAGAGAGAGAACCAGAGAGTGGTCGGCCAGAGAAAATAACAAGAAAAAATAAGGAAACAGGGGAGGCTTACGACTGGAAGAAACAGAGTAAAAATGGAGGAGCAGCGGATAGGAGGGAAAGCAAGAGGTTGGCGGCTGGGTTGGTGGAGAAAGGCTGAGAAAAAAAAACAGAAAAAGCAAGCTGCGGACAGAAAGGGAGGGGAAATCAGAGGAACGGCTTACGGCTGGGCTAAAGGGAAAAACAAAGGAAACAGGCAGAGGAGCAAGAGAGCCGAACGGAGAAGCAAGAGGGGCTGCCGTCGAAATCCATCACCTCGCCCGAGCCCGTTGTCGACGCTGATGAAATTGACACCATGAGAAGCCATGGTAGGTTCACTTTTACTCCTACGTTTCAGTCTTTAGTCAAGCACAAGTTCTGAAAATTTTCAGAGCATGTTTGCGGATGAACGTGCCATGTCCACTGTTAGCTTGTTGTTTCAAATTTCATGTCGATTGTTCATGGCCTTTTCTGTATGTTGATTAGACTGAAATCTTTTGGTTTTGAACAATTTTGGGGCTGATCAATCTCAATTTGAGCAATAATTCGGTGAGGTTTTAATGCCTATTTGTTGCTCGATGAAATGCCTAACTGAGTTTTCTAATTGAAAGTTAACTTGTCGGCATTTTTTCCCGTGTGAAGAAACTGGATAGGTTAGCAAGTTCATTTCCTTGTATTTGAGAAAGTTTGAGGAATTGGTTTAGCATTTGCCGTTGTTTTGTTCCATTCCGAAGTAATCTTGGGAGACGGAGTTTTCATGAGTAAATTTTGTTGTCCATTGGGAATGATTGCATTTGAAATTAAGTTTTTGGTTTTGCTGATTGAAAAGAACGGGAACATCAATTGATGATTAATCAGTAAAGAGGATTGTTTTCTTGTTAGAACCTGAAATGTTGACTATGTTTTGGTATTCATTCTCTGGTTTAGAACCTGATGTCTTTAAGAGTTGGAGTTTGAGACTTCAACAATGTATTCATGGCTGTCTTCCTACCTATGATGAAGTCGAAGGCAAAGTGTTGTGGGGAGAACAAAAATTTCCAGTTTTGCATGTAATCTTTCTCTGCTGCATTTCATGTTGCACTGCTGCATTTAATTTTCCCTCTCCCCTTGTCCCAAGTCTTTGTGCTGGAGCGAGCTAGGAGTTGCGTTAAGTTTTTTAGTGCACTATATTGAAGCTTAGAGTAGTCCGGAGTCCTCTGGATCATATTGCTGCTTTGCGAACAGTTTTTTATTTTATTTCTCTTGGGCTGCTTAGGTTTGTTTTGGTTTGTTTAACTTTTATGATTAGTTTCTGTTCCTGGGTTGTATTGGTCCTTTCCCTTACTTTGGTTGTAGCATGGAGTAATGGGTGCGTAATGGACATATTTTCCTTTGCAAAAGAAAATTTTCTTCAAACCAGATTTTCTGAAGGGATTCGAGCATCTCAGCCCCTTGTTCTTTGTCTTGTATTCTGTCATGCTCGAGTGTTTTGAATTCGTAAAACTAGAGGGAGTTGAACGAAGTTGCTGCAAATATCCATGTTGCTTTGCTGCATTTTTATGGCCCACTCCCTTGTTAGAGTTTCTGAGAGATAGATCAATGCTTTTGGGTGATGATTAGCAACATGGGTAGGAAGCTATAGCATCAAGATGGTAGATAAATCAATAAGCATTCATTCCCATTAATTCGCAGGATCATATTTCAGTTTGCATCAGAAAATTGCAGAAGCACTGTTGCTAAAGAAAATACTGTAGTTTGATGTTTGTTTGATCTGTTCATCTGAATTTCTGATGTTTAACCATAAGGTTTCATGTTGAAAGTGAGAAAGAAAGTTTTTGTTATCTGGTTGTTTAGTCCAAGTGTTGGTTAGCTAAGCTATTAGTTGGGTTGGGGTGGATGAGAGATTGTATTCAGAAACCCAGCATGTTGCATATGAAAGGAATTAGCAGAAAGGAAAAAGCTTCGTTGCATGCATGAAGCAGTTTCTGAACAATTGCTCTTTAACCCCCCCAAGTCTCCCTTTGTTTCACTGTGGCCCAAAATCTGTGAAAATCAGACTAATTTCACCCTTTTAAGTTTAATCATCTGTTTGCATATTTTATGTGGCTTTTTTTGGATGAATCAATTCTGGATTTTAGTGCATAATTGTGACTTAATATTCTTGTCGATTTGTCTATGTTGTTGGGTTTGGTGTTATGGTTTAGGTTTTAGGTAATTATATTTAATTGGGTTGGTAATTGTGGACTTAGTTTATTTTCTTTTGGGTTTTGGTTTGGGCTAGAGGGTCAAGGCCCATCTATTTGGTTGGCTAATTTTTGGCCAAAATAATATACAAGCCCACTTGTGTTTTTTTCTTGGACTTCCGATTGGGCCAAATGATCTTGGCCCAAGAAAAGTGAAAATGGCCCATTCCCTTTTGTTTTGGATTTCCGATTGGGCCCGGAAGGTTTTGGCCCAAGCAAATAAGGAAAAATGGCCCAATGGTTTGGTCCATTAAGAAACAAGAAAACGATTTTGCAAATCAGTCCCTGAATTTCCCCTTAACTGTACGGTGGCCCTGGATATTTTCAATTACTTTCAATTAAGTCCCAGGTTTAATTGCAAATAGGTCCCTGAACTTTATTTTTCTTTAATGTTGACCTCCAAACTTTGTTAATTATTGCAATCAAGTCCTTCATTGTTTTAATTTCTTGCATGTAGATTGTTTATATGATTTAATTCATTTAATTTCATGATTCATTTTTATCTTTTGTGATTATTTTCTTGATTAAAGTGATGCCTTGATGCTTTTATTATTTTGGAGGGTAAATAAGTTGATTTCACTCCATTAGAGCTTCATTTCAAGGGAGGTATAATTTCTTTTATCCCTTTTGTCTCTCCTATGTGATCCAATGTGCTAAGTGTGAATCGCATGCCTAATTTGCTCTCATTACCATTCTTTAGTTCCATTATTTCATTCATTCTTGCTTTTATTAAATTATTCTTTTAAATGGGGTATGTGTACACCTCTTGGCTTGTAATAGATAGGGCTGTGGCGAGCAATTTGGTCCATTTTTCCCTTCCCCTTTTTGTTTTAGTTAGTGAATGTAATAGGTTCATTAGTTGGTTGCATGCCTACGTGTTAAGTGTTTAATCGCTTTATTAGGTCCTTGCATCTAGTCGAGCATGCTAAATGTTACGTGCTACGTGTTTATGAGTATTTAGTATGTCTACTTGCTTTCCATAGTGTGGATGAATGGAATGGATGAATGTACGTCACCACACTAGTCCAACGCTAGTTGTGGCTTCTTTTATCGTTTCCACTAGTCCAACGCTAGTCGGAATTCATAGAATGGGCTAGTCCAATGCTAGACCCTTAGGGATTTTCCCTCGATAGTACATCATTTGCTTGTTCACCACATATCACGCATTTTCCTTAGTTTTATCATTTGGCATGATCCTCAAACCCCTTTTCCTCTCATTTTAGGTTTTGCATCTCATGCTAGCTATAGGGTTCATCTTGCTTGAGTGTCCCCTTCCGTTAAGGAAAACGAGCGAGTGTGGCTACTCGATAGCCTTAGCACGCTAGTCTTGCCTTCTAATCAAAGGGAAAATAGAAGTCGAAAAGTTAGGAGTCAACCCCCGTACCCGACTTGTTGCATTCCTCTAGGGTCATACTTTCATTATTATCACCTACATACTCTTTTAACCACATTTTTTCACATTTCTCAAACCATACTTTCTCACTACATGTTTCCTATCACGCGCTCATTTTCACCTCACAAATGGAATTCCACTTTACCTTATATATCTATTATTCTATTTTCAAACACTTGCACACAAACACTTGGATTTTTCATACAATTTCACACATGCACCTTTTCATACACTTGCACACAAACACTTGGATTTTTCATACAATTTCACACGTTCACCTTTTTATACACTTGCACACTTGCACTTTAGCCATCATTTGCATTAATCGACCTCTATAAGGTTTTCCTTTATTGGCCGCCACAATTCATGTGGTTGGGACCAAAAACCTTGCAAGAGACATTTTAGAATTTAGGTTTGCATTTTTTCTTCATCTTGCATTCATGTAGTGCATCCAAATGTAATAAATTCTTTGGTTAAAACAAGAAAATCTTTGATTAAATCATGCAACTAGCCTTGGCTAGGTCAAAGGGGTGCCTTGGATTTTATCCTTGCCTTCCCCTTTGTCAAATGTGACTCCCGAACCTTTTTCTTTGGTTTACGTGGATTAGGAGTCGTTTAAAAGGGGTTTCTTACTACTCTTTCCCATTTTTTTCCTTTAAAAAATTCATTTTTAGGTGACTTGGTACACCTTAACTCATTACCAAGTGGCGACTCCGTTTTTTATTTCAAAAACCCTTTAAAAAACTATTTTTTGGGTCAAATCGTCGCTTTTTCCCAAGTCCCATTGAGACCCATGTCTTTTCAACTCACAAAAATCATTCTCCAATCACAATTGAATCAAAAACATCTTTCTCAAACCATTTATTTTTATTTATCAAAAAATGGGGCGCGACATTTTCTACCTGTTGAGGCGATGGTAATGATATAGTTTGCAGCTTAGTTAAAGCTATGTATGTGAGCTTGAGATCTGATTTTTTGGAAAATAAGATGTGAGTTTGAGTTGTGTTTCGTTTGAGCAAACATGAAAGAAAATATTGCAGAAACTCACTTTGAATTTGATTTACCTGCTTGTTTGGTTGTTAGATTCATGCTTTAATGTGTTGGTTAGAAGATTTTTCGATCAAAATGGTGTTAAGGTTGAGAAAATGAAAGTCACGGTTGTCTTCTGGGTTGCCGAAAGCTTTCAGCAGAAATTTCTGCTGCAGAATGTTGTTTCTCATGTTGATTTTCACGTAGCTTGCATGAAAACTGCATGAATTAATCTCTGAAAATTACATTTTTAACCCCCCAAGTCCCCTCTTGACTCACTAGGGCCCAAGTAATTGGAACATTTAATCAATTTGATCCTTCTAAGTTTCTTTTTGTTCCACAAGAGCCCAAGCATGTTCTAGTATCTTGTAATTAAGTCCTAAAATCATTGCAACTTCAATCATTGTTTGACTTTTCCTTTATTTTTAAGATCTTTGAAGTGCTTAAACGATTTATTTGGACTTGAATGTTTGAGTAATGCTTGTTTTGGGTCTTTAGTAGATGCTATATTTGGAAATTGAACGGGTTATTCCGTTTTCTTGGTCTTTAAGCATTTTTTGAGCTCATTCAAGTTGCAATTAGGTGGTTTTTGATGTTTTTGCTTATACTTTACTTTTAAATTGATGCCTTGACCCCTTTATTGTTTTGAAGCCATTTTCCTTCATTTGCTTACCATTAGGGGAAGGTATAACTTTCTTTTATCCTCTTTACTTCTCTCTTACGTGCTCCTACGTGTTACGTGAATATGCATGTCTACTTTGCTTTCTTAATTCCTTGCATTTATTTCATTTACTTTTACTTTTATTTAAATTATTCATTATGGGGTATGTGTACACCTCTTGACTTGTAATAGATAGGGCATAGCAAGTAATTTGGTCCATTTTCCCTTTCCCTTTTGTTTTAATTAGCAAATGTAATGGTTGCATGCCTATGTGTTATATGTTAAACGCTTTATTAGGATTTTGCATCTAGTCAAGCATGCTAAGTGTTATGTGCTACGTGTTTATAAGTGAATCGCATGTCTACTCGCTTTTTGTAGTATAGATGAATGGAATGGATGAATGTACGTCACCACACTAGTCCAACGCTAGTTGTGGCTTCTTTTATCGTTTCCACTAGTCCAACGCTGGTCGGAATTCATAGAATGGGCTAGTCCAATGCTAGACCCAATAGGTTCTTTTTTTTTTCTTCTTTCCTTTTTCATTAAGTGCATGATCACCACATATCATGCATTTCCTTAGTTTATCATTTGGCATGTTCCTCAAACCCCTTCCCCTTCACTTTAGGACTTGCATCTCATGCTAGTTAGGGTTCATTTGCGTGAAAATCCCCTTCCGATAAGGGAAACGAGCGAGTGTGGCTACTCGATAGCCTTAGCACGCTAGTTTCGCCTTCTAATCAAAGGGAAAATCGAAGTCGAAAAGTTAGAAGTCAACCCCTGTACCCGACTTGTTGCATTCCCCTAGGGTCATACTTTCATTTTTATCACTTCCATACTCTTTTAATCACATTTTTCTTACATTTCTCAATCCATATTTTTCACTACATCTTTATCATTTATTTACTTTACTTCACAAATGAAATTCAAGTTTCACTTATATATGTACTATTCTATCTTCATTCATTTGCACACACAAACACTTTGATTTTCATACAAATTCACACATGCACTTTCTTTACACACTCGCACACAAACACTTTGTTTTTTACATCATTTCATACATGAATTTTTTCATACACTTGCCCACTTGCACTTGAGTCACCATTTGCATCAATCGACCTCTATGGGGTTTCCCTTTATTGGCCGCCACAATTCATGTGGTTTGGGACCAAAAACCTCACGAGAGACATCGTAGAATTTAGGATTGCATTTCTCATTCATTAGTCTTTGTCCAAATTGCGAATACATACTTTGGGTAGAAAAAATTAGGAAAATAAGGGTTAAATCACACAACTAGCCTTGGCTAGGTCGAAGGGGTGCCTTGGATTTTTATCCTTGCCTTCCCCTTCGTCAAATGTGACTCCCGAACCTTTTTCTTTGTTTGCGTAGACTAGGAGTCGTTCAAAAGGGTTTCTTACTTTTTTCCTTAAAAAATTCACTTTTTGGGTGACTTGGTACACCCTAACTCTATACTAAGTGGCGACTCCATTTTTCATATAAAAAACCCTTTTTGAACTATTTTCTTGGGTCAAATCGTCGCATTTTCAAAGGTCCCATTTAGACCCATTTTTATCAAAAAATTCACTTTTTCCAAACCAATAAAATCCCAAAAGGAATCATTTTATTTTTCCAAAAAAATGGGGCGCGACAGTTGGCGACTCCACTGGGGAATTCCTAAGTGGGTCCAAGCATTTTGACTTAACCATTTGTTTCCTTTTTTTTCTACCCTTTCTATGCATGGCATGTGGATATTAGGATTGCATTTTTTATTTTTAGGACCTTTTGTCTTATGTACGTAATCAAACCAATCCCTCGACTCACGAATGTATGTTTGAGTGAATGTTTACTTGTTATCTCGCGCTTGCATTGCATTTTTGGGAGGTATGGGTCACCCTAGAGCCTCGCGTTAGTTCTTGACCCTTCCCCTCCAAACGAGCACTAGCATACGAGCATACGCTTTACTTCTTTTATCCCTTTTATTTTCTTTTAGTGGCTTGTCACGCCACTCCACCCTGTTAGGAGTTTAGGCGACCACTTGGACATGTGATCGTATCACGACGTGAGCGTAGCATGATTCGAGTCGGTCACTCGATCTTCCGCTTTAAACTTTAGGTTGATGACCTATTAGTTTTTAGTCGAAGGTTGAGGTTTTTTTAGATTCGCCCAGACGGGTAGCCGTAACACGACGTGTGCGTAGCAACGTCTGGGGAATCGCTCGAGCCACCGACAAGGAACCTTGGGAGTGATGACTCTTGGTTTCCAAGTCTGAAGGCTCGGGGACCTGAGCTTATCGAGTCTAGATGCATTAGTAAACCCTAACCTCATGCATCCATTTTAGCTTGCCTAGGGTAGAGTCAGCCATACCCTATTAGGGACACTATTCACGAGGGGAGGGGTCCAACCCCTTTCTTCTTTTTATTGCTTTATTTCCTTGTGTTGATTTTGTTGCTACAATGTGTTATGTGTATTTATCGGACTGAGTTAACTTTTCTTGGTTTTGTGTCCCAATTGCATTCACAAACCCTAGCAAATAAGAGGTCTGGCATGATATTTTTTTTAGAAACCTACCCTTGTAGATAGGCTATTGCACATGTGAAAATTGTGATATATCTTGTTCATAAATTAATGCCATACCATTTTTAGGCTTACCCTGGCAAACAAAGGGCTCCTTAGGTCACGTCTCATTTCAAATTGCATTTTTCCCTGCTTTGATAAAAATGGCATCATGCATAAGCCTTAGAAAGGGAATGCCACTTAGGGAATCCCACATTAGGGACAAGCCAACCTAATTCCCATGGGTATTTAACCCAATTTTTGGGATTTGCACGTTTAAATTTCTGTTAACCAGAGAAATGGGACCTGTAGGTAAGGTATTTGACTCCGGTTTTGGTTTATAGATGGAAAGCCCTCGCCGAGTGCAACAGATGTTAGTAGTGTCGCCGGAGGTACAAAGATGGCCCACATTACTCTCACCTAATGAGGTTAACCAAATAGCCGATCGATTAGGACACATCGGGGATTTCAAGGACATTAAGTCCTATGGATATTTGGTAGAAGCTTTGGTGCATCTATGGGACCCCACTTGTTCTGCTTTTAGAGTTGGAAAAAGGGAGATGACCATAACGATTGAGGAAGTCGCCGGATTTCTCAATTTGCCGATTCAAGGAACTGCCGTTGTGAGAGCCTGTAAAACCCTAATTATTTTCCTAGGGTTTATTCCCCTTTAATTGCATAATTTTGCATTTTCTGGCTTAGAAATATTTTCTGAGAGGATTTTATGAGAAATTATAGTTTTAAGATGATTTTTCTAGCATTGGCGAGTTTTTAGAAAATTAAGGATAAATAATGGACGTGGGACCCACTAGTGCGAAAAGTTCGGAAAAATTCGGCCAATAAGGTTAAGTTTCGGATACTGTTATAAATTTATCGGGTGTTAAGAGATAAGTAGTGTGTGTGAAGTGATTGATGTGAGAGAGAAAAGAAAGATAGGAAGGCATTTAATGAGATGCCACATGTCACTTTCTCATTGGGCATGACTTAAGAAACACTATTCACCTTTTGACAAATTTTTGACTTTTGACCCAATTAGTAAATATCTTCAAAAATTCATTAAAATCCCTTCATTTTCTCTCCACCATAGCCGGCCATCCCAAGCTCCACAAGGAAGAAAGTTCATCAAATTGCAAGCTTCTACTTGGTCCAATCTACCACAAACCAAAGCCTAGAGTTGTTTCTACTCCATAAAAACTTTGCTTCTAGTGTTAGTAAGTGTATTGGTGAACTTTGTTTGAAGATCAAAGGTGTCCAATATCCCTCTTTCTCTTGATTTCTTGGTAAGTGTTGCTTGAACACCCTACTACCTCTAATAATGGTCATATGATGCTTAGAAGTGGCATGAGTGTGTGAAAATGTGATTTATTTCTTGATTTGAAGAGTTTTGGTGAAGTTTTTATTTTATTGGGATTTTTTCTGGTTTAATATGATCTTGATGTTGGGGGCTTGTATGATGAATTGTAATGGTTGGAAATGACTCTAGTGAGTGTGAATTGTGGTTAAATGCAATCAATTTTGGATTTGGTGTGAAATTTGGAAAAGTTAGGGTTCTTGAACCCCAATTCTGTCCGGTTTTAGATCACTGTTATAGAGGCCGAATTTGACTTTGCTCAAAACATGAAAGTTGTAGGTATTGATGAGGATGATGTGCCTGTAAAATTTCAGGTCATTTGGATTAATGTAGAATGAGTTATGACGAAATTACTGTAGCTGTTCTGCTTTGAGCAGAATGCGAAAACTGCGATAGTAATTGGCCATTTTGACTGGAATTGGTTTGGATTTTGGAGTTGGTGTCTTCTGATGAAATGTAGCTGAGTGTCTTAGCTAACATATGCCTTTGGAATTTCGGCATTTGGACTTGTATGGACTGAGATGTACCGATTACAGTTTTCTGTGTTTTGCAAACCTGTTTTAGGAATTCTGGGTTAGTATTTGGCATATTTGACCTAGTTGTGTTAAGAACTGGATTGAGTGACCTTCTACATTGTTGTAGCCCTGTTCCATAGCTTCGAAACGGTGGGTCTTACACCCCCAACCGATATTTTTAGTGAGAGTTGTACCATTACCGCATAATGAGTGTAAAACAGTTTTCTATTTGGGGCCAAGACTAAGGCCATTTTCTAATTTCTGGTTTGCTATTATGCTCATTTATGCATATGAAACCCTATTAGGGTTGTGAATTGGTGTTGTTTATGGCTCGGCATGGAGTCTTATTGTATGTGTTGCATGATTCTAGGGCGTGAAGGTAGTGCACAACGGCTTGGTGATCGTGGTACATGAAATACCACTTACTTGCTTGGTGAGTATACCACTCACTAAATTGTTACTATGTGGCTTTGTTAAATGTTATGTGATGCCTTGATGGCTTATTCGAATATTGAAATTGATTAAGGTGAGGGTGTACTTGACCGCCCTCACCTCTTTTGATATTGTCACTGAATGGCTACCGTTTTATTGCATTACTGAACTTGATATATTGGTTGGTGAATTCCATTTCATGGAAACTGAATTGATGTCGTTTGGACGATGTCCAACGGCCTTACTGCATTACTGAGCTCAACCCCGTTTGGTAGTCAATTGGATCGAGCCGGCGAGGGCTTGGTCGTGAAGATTGAATCGCCACGGGGACTGTACTGGGGAACCTTGTGGTAATGAGACCCTTGGTTCCGGTAAACTCGAGTATTACCAAAAATATTACTGAATGGAGTGCGGGCCCGGTTGGGGTATGTTGGGTGGAAGGAATGGAAGTAAAGAGTTGTCTACGGTTTGGTATTTTAACATTGACGGAGAGTCAATGAGGTTGGTTCAAGATTGCAAGCGTGGAAATGGGCTCTTGAGAGCCGACCGTATCCTTTTACCGTTTTGCTTCATTGCTTATTTGTGCACTTTAAATGAAGGTTCATTCTTATATGACTTTGATTGCTTATTGGGTGGTATACCACTGGGCTTTGGCTCATTCCGTGTTATTTGTTTTCCTTACAGGGATATAATTGCTTTTGAAAATGGACCGGATAGTCAATTGCCATACTGAGCTTGTAAATGTCTTTTGTGTAGCTCTTGAAGTGAAACCCTAATGTATAACGGGTTCATTTCCTTTTGATAGGCAAATCGAATGTGTACTCCTTAATGAATAGTTTTGGCATGCCATTATGGTTGTAAATGTTGATTTCCATTGTACATATATGCTTGGCTATGGTTTAGATAAATATCGGCTTCGGTTTTCGTTTTATTTTATTTTATTTTATTTTGTGTTTTGACTTGTTTGCGCGCGATGTTATGTTGCGGAACGTTTTAGATTGACGTAAACCGTACCGTTAGTCCTGGCGAGAGTTGGGCAGGCAGTCCGCTAACCCCTTTGGTTCGCCTTAGGGGAAGGTGGGGCTGTCACAGGTGGTATCAGAGCCTAGGTTTGAATTGGCCTGGGTGTAATAGAAGTGCTCGACTTGAGGGTTTTATTGATTATGGTTTTTAAGGTTATTCATGTTGTTTATTCCTTTGCTATAGGATGGATGCCAGTGGTGACCCGAGTGACCGTCCGGCAGGAGATCGTCCTCATAGCACGTTGCCGTCGATTAAGTATCAACTTAGGCAGAAGGGGGCCGTGGTCCGTTGGAGCCCGGCCAGCCGCGTTCGACAGTGTGGGTGTCGTAGCAACTTTGCCTACCCAAATACACTAGTTTTGTCGGTGGCAAAGGAACGCGAGGAGTTTGCTAAGGAAAATACTAAGCTTGAAGCTGTGGTTGCTGCGTTGGAAGCTGAGGTGACTCAGGCTAAGGCGACCAATGAGAAGCAAGCCTCGCGTATTAAAGAGCTAGAATATGACGTGCAAGAGGTCGAGGAAAGAGTTGATGATCTATGTGATCAGTTGAGAGATGCACGCGAGCGCGAGACTAAGCGAGCTCGTAAGGTCAGGGGTCGTGCTGAGGCGATCCTTAACCTATGCGACGACGGACTCGAGGAGTCTAGTGACGAGGCCTCGTATGCTGGGGCCGAGGCTGGGGAGGAGTCTACCCCATCGCCTGGGTCTCAGACCCCGGCGACTGATTAGGCCTTGATCTTAGAGGCTTCTTTTGGCTAGTGGTGGCTCTTGTGTGTATATAGGGATAGGGATAGTGCCTTAGCTAACCGTTTTGGATGTAGAGTTAGCTATGTGTAAATCTCTTTTGATAGGCCTATCCTCAGGTGGATCTTTTGTGTACGTACGTGCTTTGGCCGTACCTGACTGACTGCTTGTATATATGTGTTTGGCATGTATATATGTGTGATTGTGTTTATGCTTGGACTGTATAAATGTGTTTTTGTGCAAAACTTAAATGTTACTTATATGCTTTGTTATTGCTTTGGTTTAGTACTTTTGCCTAGACCAAGTATACCTTATGGAAGGAACACGGAGTGGACGGGGACGTGGGCGCGGTATTAGGCAACCTACACCAGTTAGGGAAACGGGGGAAGCTTCTACTGGACCAAATCCTGAACCCCAGATAGACCCCAACGTTCAAATAGCTGCTGCTATGCAGCAAATGACCAACCTACTTGCACAAGTAGTGCAACAACAGGACCAAAACCCAAACCCTAACCCCGGAAATCCTGGTAACCACGTTGAGAGCGAGGATAGAGCTCTTGAGCGTTTTCAAAAGTTTTCCCCACCAAAGTTTATTGGGGGACCCGACCCTGACGTCGCCGAGAAATGGCTGGAGAAGATGGTTGATATATTCGCGGCTTTACACTACCCGGACGAACGGCAGGTCACTTTTGCCGTGTTTCAACTGGAAGGAGCTGGCCGTTCCTGGTGGAACGTAATTAGGCAGAAATGGGAGCGAGAGCAGACACCGAGGACATGGGTGAACTTTATACGAGAGTTTAATGCCAAGTTTTTCCCTCCTCTAGTCCAGGAGAGGAAGGAAGACGAGTTTATCCGGCTCCGGCAAGGGGCTCAGACGGTGGCGGAGTACGAGAGCCAGTTTACCCGCCTGTCCAAATTTGCGCCTGAATTAATCATGACTGAGCAAAGACGAGTGAGGCGCTTCATTCAGGGCTTGAACGTTGAGATCCAGAAGGATCTCGCGGCGGCTCAAATTACCACGTTTAGCGAGGCTATGGAAAAAGCCCAACGAGTTGAGAGTGCACGGCTTCAGGTCCGAAACTTCCAGGCTAAGAAGCGTGGATTTCCTGGGAGTACGTCTGGACAAGGTGAGAAGAGCACTCCCTCCAAGTTTGGACGAGGAACTGGAGGTGGTCGTCATTCTGGACCAGGCAGAGGGACTCCGTTCAGGGGCGGCCAAGCTGGGCGAGGGCAAAGGGGAAACATCCAGAGTGGCTCGGCTTCGGCACCTCGTGGGCCCTGTGGGCACTGCGGAAAGACAAACCACACCGAGGACAATTGCTGGAGGAAACTGGGGAAATGTCTGCGGTGTGGAAGTGCGGACCATCAACTGGCTACATGTCCGGTCCTGAAACAAGACGAAAAGGGGAGCCAACTACCGTCGAGAACCAATACTGGATCGGCCAAGGGAGACGGATCCAAACCAAAAGTTCCGGCTAGGGTATATTCCTTAGAGCCTCACCAGATCCCAGAGTCTTCCGAGGTGGTGGAAGGTACGATCCCTATTTTCCACCGCTTTGCCAAAGTTTTAATTGATCCTGGTGCCACTCATTCGTTTGTTAACCCTGATTTCATGTGTGGCATCGATATAAAACCTGCTAGTTTACCATATGACTTAGAGGTTAGTACACCTACGGGGAACCAACGTTTGGTGACTAGTATGGTTTATAGGGATTGCGACGTATGGATAGGTGAAAGGAGGTTTTTAGGGGACTTGATTAGCTTATCCATTAAGGGGTACGACGTGATTCTGGGTATGGACTGGTTAGCCAAATATAACGCTCAACTGGACTGTAAAACGAAAATAGTTGAATTTCGCATTCCTGGCGAGGCAACCTTAAGGTTAGATATAAGGGGTAAGTTAGCCTCATCTGCTCTCATTTCGGGCATTCGAGCTAGGAAACTGATAAGTAGAGGGGCGCAAGGATTTTTGGCCTTCTTAATTAACACCCCTACGGATAAGTTAAAAGTGGAAGACGTGGCCGTAGTGAGGGAATTTCCGGATGTGTTTCCTGATGAGTTAGTGGCCTTACCTCCGGAAAGGGAGATAGAATTCCGAATAGATCTTTTACCTGGAACCGCACCTATCTCCAAAACCCCTTACCGAATGGCTCCCGCAGAACTAAAGGAGCTTAAGTTGCAATTGCAAGACCTTTTGGAGCGGGGGTTCATCCATGAGAGTGAGTCTCCTTGGGGAGCTCCGGTTCTATTCGTGAAGAAAAAGGATGGAACGTTGAGGATGTGTATTGACTATAGGGGGCTGAACAACGTGACGATCAAGAACAAGTATCCACTGCCTCACATTGACGAGTTGTTTGACCAGCTGCAAGGAGCAGTGGTCTTCTCGAAGTTGGACCTCCGACAGGGATACTATCAGTTATTGATAAAGAAAGAGGACATTCCGAAAACTGCCTTCAACTCGAGATACGGGCATTACGAGTTCGCCGTTATGCCCTTTGGACTGACTAATGCTCCCGCCGCCTTCATGGACTTAATGCATAGGGTTTTTAAACCCTACCTGGACCGATTTGTCGTGGTGTTTATTGACGACATTTTGGTCTACTCTAAGTCACGCGAGGAGCATGAGGAGCATTTAAGAATGGTGTTGCAGACATTGAGGGAACATCAGCTATATGCCAAGTTTAGTAAATGCGAGTTCTGGTTGGAGAAAGTAGCGTTTCTAGGGCACGTGATCTCCCACGAAAGTATTTCGGTGGACCCGGCGAAGGTTGAGGCCGTGACAAATTGGAAGAGGCCAGAAACCCCCACTGAAATTCGTAGCTTTCTAGGGCTAGCTGGGTACTACCGAAGGTTCATTAAGGATTTTTCCAAACTAGCAGGACCTTTAACTGACTTGACAAAGAAGCATGGCCAGTTTATCTGGAACGGCCGTTGCGAAACGAGTTTTCAGGAATTAAAGAAAAGATTGACCATGGCTCCAGTATTGGTCTTGCCAAATGGAGTGGACGGGTTTGCAGTATATGCGGACGCGTCGCGAGAGGGATTGGGATGTGTTTTGATGCAGAACCGGAATGTGATTGCTTTTGCCTCTAGGAAATTGAAGCTTCACGAGCAGAACTATCCGACTCATGATCTGGAATTAGCCGCAGTTGTGTTTGCACTGAAAAAGTGGAGGCATTACCTATATGGGGTGACCTTCGAAGTGTTTTCGGATCACAAGAGTCTTAGATATCTTTTCTCCCAGAAAGAATTAAATATGAGACAACGACGATGGATGGAATTTCTGGAGGACTACGATTGTACAATTAACTACCATCCGGGAAAGGCAAATGTAGTAGCGGATGCCTTGAGTCGTAAAGTGCAAGTGGCAGGGCTAATGATCAAGGAATGGGATTTGCTAGAATCCGTGTGCGAGTGGAAACCCTGTCTTGGGAGCCATAAGGTAATATTTAGCAATGTAAGGGTGACATCCACTCTACTGGAACGTATAAAAGAGGCGCAAGGCGAGGATGTGATGGTTCGGAAGTGGAGAGAGAAATTGGAGAAGGGCGAAACTACGGACTTTAATTTGAGTCCTGAGGGTATTTTGAAATACCGAAATCGAATGGTGGTACCAAAGGACGAGTCTTTGAAAGCAGAAATTCTGGAGGAAGCTCATCGGTCCAAGTATACAATCCATCCGGGTAGCAGCAAGATGTATCAAGACCTGAAAGGGACCTATTGGTGGGATAATATGAAGAGGGAAATAGCTCAATACGTGCAGAAATGTCTCATTTGCCAGCAAGTGAAGGCGGAGCATCAAAAACCATCGGGTTTGTTACAACCCTTGGAGATACCCGAGTGGAAATGGGAAAACATCACTATGGACTTCGTCTCAGGTTTACCAAGGACGCAAAGGGGACACGATGCCGTTTGGGTGATCGTTGATCGATTAACCAAGTCGGCCCATTTCTTGCCGGTGAACATGAAGTACTCAATGGACCAGTTGGCCCGACTGTACATGGACGAAGTAGTAAGACTACACGGTGTTCCTGTGAGCATCGTTTCCGATCGGGATCCACGGTTTGTGTCGCGATTTTGGCAGAAGTTCCAAGAAACCCTGGGGACGAAACTCAACTTGAGCACTACTTATCATCCTCAGACGGATGGCCAGTCAGAACGGACAATTCAAACTCTCGAGGACATGCTGCGAACGTGCATCTTGGATTTTGGAGGCAGTTGGGGTCAGCACATGACCTTGGTAGAGTTCGCGTACAACAATAGCTTCCATTCGTCAATTCAAATGGCTCTGTACGAAGCTCTCTACGGACGCAAGTGCCGCTCACCGATTTACTGGGATGAGGTTGGTGAAAAGAAGGCACTGGACCCGACAACTATTCCATGGATGGAAGAGGCTCACGAGAAGGTCAAGTTGATAAAGCAACGGCTTCAAACCGTCCAGAGTCGCCAAAAGAGCTACGCGGATAACCGAAGGAAGGATTTGGAATTTGAAGTTGGAGATCAAGTATTTCTGAAGATCACACCCTTACGAAGTCTTACAACGGGAAAAGGAAAGAAGCTTCAACCGCGGTACTTCGGACCCTACAAGATCCTTCAGAGGGTTGGAGCGGTCGCGTATCGATTGGAACTGCCATCCAGTCTATCTCGGATCCATGATGTATTTCACGTGTCAATGCTAAAGAAGTACCATCCTGACCCATCTCATGTTTTACAACCGGAGGACATCGAAGTAGATGAATCACTGGCCTATGAAGAGAAACCGGTTCAAGTACTCGATCGAAAAGTCAAAGAGCTCAGAAACAAGAAGATTCCGCTAGTGAAAGTGCTATGGAGAAACCACGGAGTGGAGGAAGCTACTTGGGAAATGGAAGAGGAAATGCGAAAGAAATACCCAAACCTTTTCGGGAATCAAGGTGAGAAATTTCGAGGACGAAATTCTTTTAAGGGGGGAAGAGTGTGAGAGCCCGTAAAACCCTAATTATTTTCCTAGGGTTTATTCCCCTTTAATTGCATAATTTTGCATTTTCTGGCTTAGAAATATTTTCTGAGAGGATTTTATGAGAAATTATAGTTTTAAGATGATTTTTCTAGCATTGGCGAGTTTTTAGAAAATTAAGGATAAATAATGGACGTGGGACCCACTAGTGCGAAAAGTTCGGAAAAATTCGGCCAATAAGGTTAAGTTTCGGATACTGTTATAAATTTATCGGGTGTTAAGAGATAAGTAGTGTGTGTGAAGTGATTGATGTGAGAGAGAAAAGAAAGATAGGAAGGCATTTAATGAGATGCCACATGTCACTTTCTCATTGGGCATGACTTAAGAAACACTATTCACCTTTTGACAAATTTTTGACTTTTGACCCAATTAGTAAATATCTTCAAAAATTCATTAAAATCCCTTCATTTTCTCTCCACCATAGCCGGCCATCCCAAGCTCCACAAGGAAGAAAGTTCATCAAATTGCAAGCTTCTACTTGGTCCAATCTACCACAAACCAAAGCCTAGAGTTGTTTCTACTCCATAAAAACTTTGCTTCTAGTGTTAGTAAGTGTATTGGTGAACTTTGTTTGAAGATCAAAGGTGTCCAATATCCCTCTTTCTCTTGATTTCTTGGTAAGTGTTGCTTGAACACCCTACTACCTCTAATAATGGTCATATGATGCTTAGAAGTGGCATGAGTGTGTGAAAATGTGATTTATTTCTTGATTTGAAGAGTTTTGGTGAAGTTTTTATTTTATTGGGATTTTTTCTGGTTTAATATGATCTTGATGTTGGGGGCTTGTATGATGAATTGTAATGGTTGGAAATGACTCTAGTGAGTGTGAATTGTGGTTAAATGCAATCAATTTTGGATTTGGTGTGAAATTTGGAAAAGTTAGGGTTCTTGAACCCCAATTCTGTCCGGTTTTAGATCACTGTTATAGAGGCCGAATTTGACTTTGCTCAAAACATGAAAGTTGTAGGTATTGATGAGGATGATGTGCCTGTAAAATTTCAGGTCATTTGGATTAATGTAGAATGAGTTATGACGAAATTACTGTAGCTGTTCTGCTTTGAGCAGAATGCGAAAACTGCGATAGTAATTGGCCATTTTGACTGGAATTGGTTTGGATTTTGGAGTTGGTGTCTTCTGATGAAATGTAGCTGAGTGTCTTAGCTAACATATGCCTTTGGAATTTCGGCATTTGGACTTGTATGGACTGAGATGTACCGATTACAGTTTTCTGTGTTTTGCAAACCTGTTTTAGGAATTCTGGGTTAGTATTTGGCATATTTGACCTAGTTGTGTTAAGAACTGGATTGAGTGACCTTCTACATTGTTGTAGCCCTGTTCCATAGCTTCGAAACGGTGGGTCTTACACCCCCAACCGATATTTTTAGTGAGAGTTGTACCATTACCGCATAATGAGTGTAAAACAGTTTTCTATTTGGGGCCAAGACTAAGGCCATTTTCTAATTTCTGGTTTGCTATTATGCTCATTTATGCATATGAAACCCTATTAGGGTTGTGAATTGGTGTTGTTTATGGCTCGGCATGGAGTCTTATTGTATGTGTTGCATGATTCTAGGGCGTGAAGGTAGTGCACAACGGCTTGGTGATCGTGGTACATGAAATACCACTTACTTGCTTGGTGAGTATACCACTCACTAAATTGTTACTATGTGGCTTTGTTAAATGTTATGTGATGCCTTGATGGCTTATTCGAATATTGAAATTGATTAAGGTGAGGGTGTACTTGACCGCCCTCACCTCTTTTGATATTGTCACTGAATGGCTACCGTTTTATTGCATTACTGAACTTGATATATTGGTTGGTGAATTCCATTTCATGGAAACTGAATTGATGTCGTTTGGACGATGTCCAACGGCCTTACTGCATTACTGAGCTCAACCCCGTTTGGTAGTCAATTGGATCGAGCCGGCGAGGGCTTGGTCGTGAAGATTGAATCGCCACGGGGACTGTACTGGGGAACCTTGTGGTAATGAGACCCTTGGTTCCGGTAAACTCGAGTATTACCAAAAATATTACTGAATGGAGTGCGGGCCCGGTTGGGGTATGTTGGGTGGAAGGAATGGAAGTAAAGAGTTGTCTACGGTTTGGTATTTTAACATTGACGGAGAGTCAATGAGGTTGGTTCAAGATTGCAAGCGTGGAAATGGGCTCTTGAGAGCCGACCGTATCCTTTTACCGTTTTGCTTCATTGCTTATTTGTGCACTTTAAATGAAGGTTCATTCTTATATGACTTTGATTGCTTATTGGGTGGTATACCACTGGGCTTTGGCTCATTCCGTGTTATTTGTTTTCCTTACAGGGATATAATTGCTTTTGAAAATGGACCGGATAGTCAATTGCCATACTGAGCTTGTAAATGTCTTTTGTGTAGCTCTTGAAGTGAAACCCTAATGTATAACGGGTTCATTTCCTTTTGATAGGCAAATCGAATGTGTACTCCTTAATGAATAGTTTTGGCATGCCATTATGGTTGTAAATGTTGATTTCCATTGTACATATATGCTTGGCTATGGTTTAGATAAATATCGGCTTCGGTTTTCGTTTTATTTTATTTTATTTTATTTTGTGTTTTGACTTGTTTGCGCGCGATGTTATGTTCCGGAACGTTTTAGATTGACGTAAACCGTACCGTTAGTCCTGGCGAGAGCTGGGCAGGCAGTCCGCTAACCCCTTTGGTTCGCCTTAGGGGAAGGTGGGGCTGTCACAGCCATGGTATTGCCGCTAGTATCTAACAAAGCTGAATTTTGCCGTTTCACTGGGTTAAAGGAATCAGTACTACAAGGGGCAGACCAAAATATAGAGGTGAAGTTCTTATTTGATCGATTTGCGCTAAGAGATGGTTTTGAGAGGCATCGAGGGGACTTCTCGTTTACTTCCAAGGAAGCGTGGGATCGAAAGAGAGTCTGGGTATACGGTTTAGTCATGACTGGAACCTACTTTTTTCCTAGGAAAGACAAAAAGATAGCCTTCAAGCTCACTAGAATCCTGTATGACTTGTTTCTCGGAATTAATGATAGGCCGTGTTCCATTATTCCTACCATTTTGGCCGACATCTTCATAGCCTGCACTACCTGTCAGAAAGGGAAAAAGTTCTTTTGTGGTTCAAATTTGATCTTACATATATGGGGAATGGAGCATTTCATGAGGCGACCGGCTATTTCATCGAGTCTACCAATGTTCGCATACAACTGGATAACCACGCATCACAAGAGGATTAACAGAGACAGTTTGCCGCGCAATGCATCTGAGTTTGTGGATTTCTTGAAGAACGTGACCGATCAAAATATTAGATGGGTGTTGGATTGGACCGATTGTACTAAACCTGTTCTTTGCACTCAGGCATCCGAATTCATTCTCCTACTGGGTACTCAAGGGATTACCGCGTACGTCCCAAAAAGGTTTTTCAGACAATTAGGGCGTACTCAAGAAATACCACCCGTGCTTGACATGAGCGAAGTCACCATTATTTTTAACTGGGGAATGTGCCCAAATCAAATCCCTATGAAAGATCGGATTATTGACGCCTGGGTGACGCTATCTGATGATGTGAGTTTTAGATACATCCCGGAGCTCAAGCAGAAGGGTTTGACGACTTCACAATACGAAGACTGGGTAGGAAGATCCGTTGCGCAAGAAATTCAAGATGAGCCATCTGAGGAGGTGAAAAAGTTGAAAGCCATTATCGAAGCAAAGGATAAGGAAATTCTGCAGTTAAGTAAGTCTGTCGAAGCATACAAAGGGATGACCGAGCAAAGCAAGCAATTGTATGAAAATGAACGAGGAAGGCGTCAAGAGCTGAAACGGAAATGTGCAGAATTATATGACCAAACTGAATGTGTTAGAATTCCATATGCTAGGGAAACAAAGGACTCTGTATTAGATAGGTTCAAAAGTTTTGGCAATCTTGTACGGAATCGTCTTCGTGACATGATGTAAATATTGGCAGGTTTATCAATGAAGATGATTTTTCTTTTGCTCTCATTTTGGATTATTGTCGAAAACAGGTTTGTATTACGGGTCCCATTTCAAAGGTGTTGCATCATGCTAGGCCTACCCTTGGCACAAAAAGGGCCCCCCAAATAGGACATGCATCCGAATTGTTCAAATAATTACTAACTCATGTCTTTTTCTTTTTTTTTTTCTTTTTCTCTTTTGAATAAATTGCAGAAATTCAGTAACGATTGGTTTATCTAAAGAAGCCTTTTGCATTCTCAGGTCAATTTTCAAAATAGCTTTTCGGAAAAGCCCCATTATTACGCGATCCCGAAGTAGAGCCCAAAGGAATCGTGTAGACATGAGTACTCAACTAGAATCATCCGATAAGGCCGTTGCAACTACCCAGCCGGAGGCCGCAAGTCCTGGGGTTCAGTTGACTGAATTACTCGTAAAATTTGGGGAAATGGCATCCGAAATGGCCGCTCAAAAGAGGTTAATCGACGAACTCGTTAGTAGCGGAGTGCAACCTGAGCCTGTGCCCGTCACACAACCACAATATGAACCATTTGTTATTCCTCCCAGCCAGACCACGTTACCATTTGTTATTCCTTCAATGCAAACCACGTTTGAGGGAATTGTCAACCCGCAATATGCTTATACTCAAAATCCTCCGTTCTATCCTCCTTATGGGCAAGGGTTTCAGCCTCAAATCGACCCAAACATGCACCCGAATCCACAAACTTTTTACCAGGCTACCGCGGAGCCCGTGGTGCCGGAGCACACTTTTCAAAATAAGCCAGAAATGGGAGAGTCGTCTGCCCAGATTGATATGAAGCTACTTAAACGCTTGGATCGTTTTGATGAATTCATCCGGAAAAACCAAGGTTTAAGCAAACAAGGGGTGTTGGATTATGATGATTTGTGCCTGTTTCCGAACGTGCAATTGCCGGTGGGGTTCAAGACCCCTAAATTCAACAAATATGATGGAACAAGTAACCCTAAAACGCACCTGCGCTTGTTTGCTAACAAGTTGGGCAAGCCAGTGGATGACGAGAATTTGCCGTTGAGATTATTTCCAGAAAGCTTAGAAGGGGATGCGCTTGACTGGTATTCCAACCTAAAGCCGGAGGAAGTGAAGACCTGGCTCGATCTGTCCAATGCCTTCATTAGACAATATGAGTATAACTGTGAGCTAGCGCCAACTCGGACTACTCTGGAAGGAACGAAAAGGCGACCATCTGAAGATCATAAGACATATGCCAAGAGATGGAGAAAGATAGCTGCGAAGGTGGAGCCACCGATGACTGAGGATGAAATTATTCGCACATTCATAAAGGCGCATGATCCTCCATATTTCGAAGAAATTTTCCGTATGACTGGTTGTTCTTTTGCTGCAATTGTGAATAAATTGGAAGAGTTTGACGACTTTGTGAGAGCCGGGAAGATTGTCAATGTCTCTGCCCTGAAATCTCAGTTGGATGCTTTACAAGGTCAAGGAAGCAATGTGAAAAAGCCGCCGTTCAAAAAGAAAGAGGGGGATGCAACATTTATTTGGAACCAAAACCCTTCACCCAGACCCCGATACCAACACAGCCCAATCTACCAACCCCATTACCCTTACTACTCAAATCCGCATCCTGTATATACTACCAACATCCATCACCCTCGGCCTCGCCCAAGCTATCCTAACCCACCTTCAGCCCCTTTTCAAATTTCCCAACCAAATCCACCCCAAAACCGACCTCGCCCTCCATATAACCCAAGATTTCCTCCACTAAATAGACCTATTTACAACCATCCTCAACCTCCTGAACCTTACAACCGACCACCTAGCCGTACATTCACCAATTTAGGCAGGCCTCTGGACCAATTGTATGACCAGTTGAAGGCCGCCGGGAAAATTGGTACAGTACCCCCTCCTACCTACCCATATGGCATGCCCGCGTGGTATAATCCACAAGTTGTCTGCGCTTATCATTCTGGGGCCCCCGGACATGCCACCTTTGATTGCAGGGCGCTTAAGCATAAAATCCAAGATATGGTTGAAGCCGGGGAGATTGTGATCCGAAAAAGGGAGACACAAGGGCCGAACGTAAATAGGAACCCTTTACCGGAACATGCCAATATCATTGGGGTTATTCTGGATGATACGGAGTATGTGGAACCAGTCAGAGAATTGGCAAGGGAAACTGAAGTGTTTGGGGTCACAGACCAACCCTTTGTCATAGAATTGCCACTTGAAGAGGACGAAAATCCCTTTATTTTGGATCTCACGCCAGCCGAGAGTGAGGCTTTGGAGCCGGTGGTTATTGAATTCCCGCAGCAAGAGCCTGTTTTAAGCCTGCAACAAGTGCCATGGAATTATGATGAACCTGACGTACGGATTGGGGAAAAGTCAATTGCTAAAAAGGAAGAAGTGTCAGCAGTCACCAGATCGGGGAAGGTTGCAAGTCCATTTGAAGCTACCATTCCGATTCAAGCAAATAACTCCGAACCGCCCGTTAAACCAACAATCACCGAGAGAGAAGCCTTGGATTTCCTTAAGAGACTTCAGAGAAGTGAGTACAATGTAGTTGAAAAGCTGAGCAAGTCGCCTGCCCAGATATCCATGTTGGATTTACTTTTCTCTTCAGACGTGCATAGGGATGCATTGATCGACGTATTAACTAAAGCTCAAATTCCGAGGGACATTTCTGTTGATAATTTTTCAAACGTGGTTGGGAGCGTATTATTCAACAAACAAATTGCTTTTTCTGACGATGAATTGCCGACAGAGGGCATTGGACATAATAGGGCGTTGTACATAACAGTGAGGTGCAACGGGAAAATGCTGCCGAAGGTGCTAATTGACAACGGGTCCGCGCTTAATATTTGTCCTTGGAGTACCTTGGAGAAGCTAGGATTGCAAGACATTAAGCTGAGGCCTTCAGGGACTATCGTTCGAGGGTTTGATGGAGCTCAAAGGGAGCCGATAGGAGAGGCAGATTTAGTAATCGAGATGGGGCCCGCCCAATTTCAAATAACTTGCCAAGTAATGCACTTCCCGAGCATTTACAATATTTTACTTGGAAGGCCATGGATTCACAAGTCTGGGGCTGTGCCATCTTCGTTGCATCAATTGCTGAAATTCGTAGTAAATGACAAGCTAATCACTATCTTTGCCGAAGAGGACTGCCTGGTAATCACCAATTCTGGATCTAAAGAGGAGGGAAGTCGAAGTGCCACCATGTCCCCTCATAGCACATCCGATATAGTCTCTGTAAGTTGGATCACAACGGAGGAACAAGCTCTCTCAAAAGCAAGTGTAATGATGGCTAAGGAAATGATTCGTGGAGGATACAAATTAGACAGAGGATTGGGGCGTGAACTGCAAGGGATCCTGAAGCCAGTGGAGATTATGGGAAAAAGGGATACATTCGGTTTGGGTTTCAAACCAACCGCCAAGGACATCAAAGAGATGAAAGAGCACAAAAGAGCAGAGAAAGAGGGCAGGCAAAGGGTTTTTGACATTCCACCACTGCGGTATACTTTTCCGCGACCAACAGAGGTTATCACATCAGAGGTTAATCCAGTTGAAGAAATTGAAGCTAGTTTGGCCCAATTGTTCGTAGGGGCAACATTTGAAGATAGTTTTCCAGATGAGGCTGACTTTCCTGACATCCCCGAAGGGTCAATTTCTAATTGGACAGCCGAGTCCCTGCCCGTTCGGAAGGAGTTTCGGTAAACTGAAAGGGGTTTATCATTCATGTGAACTCATGAAAATACTTTTGCATCTGTAAATAGCCAATGAAAACAATTTTCCTTTTTGACTAACGTTTGTGCATGTAAATATTGTTAAGTTTTCATCTCCATTTGCTTTCAATCAAAGGTTTTATGAAAATGCACAAGTTTTTCTTGTCATTGTTGTTTATTCGCTTGTTTATATTCATATTGTTTGTTGCTTATTTGCTTATTATCCCACATTCGTTAATTCTTTCAGATGGCCAAAAATAAAATTATTTGATCCTTTGGATATCACAGTTCTGGAATACGATAATGGCAATCTCTATATCACTCACGACTTGGAGGTCTGTGAATCCGAACTCCAAAGCGAGAGTGATAATGAGGAAGTATTCGATTCTTTTGCAAAGGACTTTGAACAATATGAGGAAAAACCAAAACCGAACCTGGAAGAAACAGAAAAGGTTAACATTGGCACTGAGGATGAGGTTAAGGAGGTGCAAATTAGTATTCATTTGAATGAAAGGCAGAAAAAGGAGATGCTTGAATTCTTGACCATGTTCCAGGATGTATTTGCGTGGTCCTATGATGATATGACTGGCATTTCAACTGATGTGGTGGTGCATAGGTTACCCACAGACCCTTCTTTTCCACCCGTAAAACAAAAACCCAGAAAATTCAAACCAGATATAAGCCTCAAAATAAAAGAGCAAATTGAAAAACAACTCAAAACCAACATTATCATTGTTTCCCATTACCCAATTTGGCTTTCAAATCCAGTCCCTGTTCCAAAAAAGAGTGGAGAGGTGCGAGTTTGTGTTGATTATAGAGACCTCAATAAAGCCAGTCCTAAAGATGATTTCCCTCTACCAAATATTCACATTCTCTTAGACAATACGGCCGGACATGAGAAAACCTTTTGGATTGTTTTGCTGGCTACCACCAAATTTTAATGGCAGAAGAGGATAGGGAGAAGACTGCTTTCATTACCCCTTGGGGTACCTTTTGCTACCGAGTCATGCCTTTCGGTTTAAAGAATGCTGGAGCAACATATCAGAGGACCATGACAACCCTATTTCATGATATGATCCACCGGGAGATGGAGGTCTACGTGGATGATATTATAATCAAGTCTAAAAGGGCAGAGGACCACTTGGTTGATCTGAAGAAATTATTCGAGAGGTTACGGAAGTACAATTTGAAGCTAAATCCTGCAAAATGCGCCTTCGGAGCACCTGCGGGTAAGCTGTTGGGTTTCATTGTCAGCAAGAAGGGCATAGAGATAGATCCAGTCAAAATCAAAGCAATTCGAGATATGCCAGTGCCAAAAACTCAGAAGGACGTGAAAAGCTTCTTAGGGAAGATTAATTTTATTGGGAGGTTCATCGGCCAACTAACTGCCACATGCGAGCCATTGTTCAAATTATTGAGAAAGAATGTGCCGTTGTATTGGAATGAGGAGTGTCAACAGGCTTTCGACAAGATTAAAGATTATTTGTTGCATCCACCAGTCTTAGTGCCGCCCAAATCGGGCCGACCTTTGATTATGTATTTATCTGTACTCGATGGAGCAGTAGGGTGTGTTCTAGGTCAGCACGATGAATCCGGAAGGAAAGAACAAGCCATTTACTATCTAAGCAAGAAGTTCACGCAGTACGAGGCTAATTATTCATTCATTGAGAAAAGCTGCTGTGCATTGGCCTGGGCAGCCCAGAAGTTGAGACACTATCTGTTGAGTCATACCACGTATCTTATTTCCCGGTCTGATCCTTTGAAGTATCTTTTGGAGAAGCCGATGCTGACTGGGCGTTTGGCGAAATGGCAGATAATTCTCTCAGAATTCGATATTGTTTTCACCTCACAAAAGGCGGTCAAGGGGCAAGCTATAGCTGATCATTTGGCGGAAAATCCAAGGGATGATGATTATCAACCACTCCGTACTTATTTCCCTGACGAGAGGGTCCTATTTGTAAGCGCTGCAGATGATATAAGTGAACAAAGTCCTGAATGGAGGCTTTTCTTCGATGGAGCTTCGAATTCTCTCGGAGTTGGAATTGGAGCTGTTTTGGTGTCACCCGAAGGGAAGCACTACCCTGCCGCTGCCAAATTGCAATTCGCTTGCACGAATAACATGGCTGAATATGAAGCCTGCATTTTTGGTCTCAAAATGGCTTTGGAAATGGAAATCAAGGAGTTGATAGCTTTTAGTGATTCAGATTTGCTCGTGAACCAAACTTTGAAGCAGTGGATAACCAAAGATTCAAAAATTCTACCCTACCATTGTAGTCTGCTCACTCTGGCCAAGCAATTTCAAAATTTGGAATTCAGACATCTCCCTCGAGCCCGAAACGCATTTGCTGATGCTTTGGCCACCTTGGCTTCCATGATCCAGTATCCAGATGAATTAAAGATCGAACCAATCCAAATTCAACTTCAAGACAAGCCTGCCCACTGCTGGGTTGCAGATGAGTCTTTTGACAATGTTCCTTGGTATAGTGATCTTAAGGAGTTTCTTAAAACTGGGTCTTACCCTCTGCATGCTGGTACAAAAGACAAGAATTTTCTGCGTAGAATGGCTTCAAAATTCTTCTTAAATGGAGAAGTGTTATACAAAAGAACCTCGGATTTGAACCTTTTAAGGTGCATTGATGAGGATGAGGCTCAATATATGATGAAGGAAGTGCATAGTGGCGTTTGTGGACCTCACATGAATGGCCATTTGCTAGCGAAGAAAATCATGAGAACCGGATATTTCTGGCTTACTATGGAGCATGATTGTATAGATTTTGTCCGGAGATGTATAAAATGCCAAATGCACGGTGACATTATACGCGCTCCACCCACTGAACTGCATAGCATGACCGCCTCATGGCCCTGTTCAATGTGGGGTATGGACGTGATTGGTACAATCGATCCTCCCGCTTCAAATGGACATCGATTTATATTGGTGGCGATCGAGTACTTTACCAAATGGGTTGAAGCAGAGTCATTCAAACATGTCACGAAGAAGGTAGTGGCCAATTTCCTGAGAGATCACATCATCTGTCGCTTTGGAGTACCCGAAACGCTTATCACGGACAATGCCAAGAATCTGAACAATGACATGGTAGATGGACTATGTGAGCAGTTCAAAATCAAACACCGCAATTCTGCCATTTATAGGCCTCAGATGAATGGAGCTGTAGAAGCCGCAAATAAGAATCTGAAGAAAATTATCCGCAAAATGACAGAAAAGCATCGCGATTGGCATGAAAAGTTGCCTTATGCATTGATGGCGTACCGGACTTCTATTCGGACATCGACTGGGGCAACGCCATATTCACTTATGTATGGGATGGAAGCTGTATTACCAGCTGAGGTTGAAATTCCGTCGCTACGAATCCTTATGGAAGCTAAATTGGAGGAGGCCGATTGGATCAAGCAGCGCCATGAGCAATTGACTTTGATAGATGAGAAGCGATTCAATGCTATCTGTCATGGGCAATGCTATCAAAAACGTGTGGCCCGAGATTACAACAAAAAAGTCCATCGGCGGGCATTTGAAGAAGGTGATAAGGTACTGAAGCGAATTTTGTCAATGCAAGATGAAGCTAAAGGCAAGTTCGCTCCAAATTGGCAAGGGCCGTTCGTTGTCCAAAAGGTATTACCTGGCGGAGCTCTCATTTTGGCGGAAATGGATGGACGGGTTTTCCCTCAACCCATCAACTTAGATATGTGCAAAAAGTTTTTCATTTGATCATGCAAATTTTCTTTAGAAATTCATGCAAATGGCGAAATGCAAGTCAGGCCATCTTCTTTTACACTAAAAAAACATTTTATCTCTACTTGTCCCCTTTGAGCCATCAGAATTGACAAATTTCGTTTGATAACCCTTGAGAATTGCAAACCCCACACTGGGGCAAATTTGTTTCGGAAAAAAAAAAAAAAAAAAAGAAGAAGAAAACCCTACACTGGGGCAAATTTAGTTTTCAAAGAAAAATGCAAAAAGTGAGGAAAATACAATGAAAAATGCAAAGAGAGAAAATCTGATCAAACTGGGGCAAATTTTCCTCAGTATCGGAGTTGTTTTCAAAAGGGTGCAATCTCAAGTTATTTCACCCCTCGTATCAAATCTGCCTTCAAGCCTCAACCTTTCTTGAAAAACACCCCACCGGACCTCATTACAAAAGCCCAAAGTCCTGGTTTTCGTCACTTGCTGCATTTCTATTAGGAAATTTGTTAATCAACTGGCAGGTGATGTCTATAATGCTTTCGCCTAATCTCACAAGGGAAATGCATTCTACTGATGCCAGAAATCTTCAATTCATATTTCTGAGCCGATAATGGTCGAGATATTTCATGGTTCTCTAGTTGAAAACCCGAAAGGGCGCCTCGAAAAAAAAAAAAAAAAAAAGAGGAAAGAAAGAAAAGAAAAGAAAAAAAAAACAACAAAAAGGGTGGGGGCAACCTTGGTGAAAACCCGAAAGGGCGCCAAGGTAGGTTTTCTCAACAGACAAGCTCAAGAAGGAACAGCCGGTGACCTGGTTCATTTGGGGTTTTCCTCATATTTGTGATACTTCTGCCAATATCGGATTCCGAAGAGAAAATATCCAAAGTTTTGAATATGATATTCGTTGGTTAAATTTGTATTTGTTCTTTACAAATATTCTTTTGCAAAATGTATCTTTATAAACCTCTTGGTTATTCTCAAATTATTTGTGTATGAATGCTTATGATTGTCTACATTCTTTTGCATGCTCATCTTTGCCTAACATAGGAAATCATCTTGCATATACATTGATTTTTATATGACTAATTTTCATGCATCATTCTTTCACCATTAAATTCAAATGAATGATAAACCCTGAGGTTTGTGCAAAGATAGGGGATTCAATCATCAGTTACAGGGAGTAACATACAACAAAGCTACCACCTGGATTGGGTGACGTGGTAAATCTGCATTTTATCAGTCTTAGAAATTGAAAGGTTTAAGGCAGACGCCGCCGAGCCGAAATAAAAGCATCACAAGACTCATGTTTACACGATTCTCAAGGCAAACCGGATCAAATAATGGTGGCAAACCTATTATTTCTTCTTTTCTTGCAGGAATGTTGCATTTACAAACAAAAGCAGCCACTCTCTTTTTGGCACCTAAACCGATGTCAGACAAAGCTTTCCAGTAAACAAGGATCGATGTTATTTGCAAGACTCGATCATAAGAAACAACATCAGCTATCGTTTCAGTCACAGAAATCCAAATTTCCCTCTTGGTACAAAAGTTGAACTATTCTCAGGTAAAAAAAAAAAAAACTCAATTCATTGTTTAAACTTCCCCAGTGAAGTCTCGTTTTAAATTCCTGTTCGGGCCAGTCCCGTTTTAAATTCCTGTTCGGGTCAGTCCCGTTTTAAATCCTTGTTCGGGTCAGTCCCGTTTTACATTCCTGTTCGGGTCAGTCCCGTTTTAAATTCCTGTTCGGGCCAGTCCCGTTTTACATTCCTGTTCGGGTCAGTCCCGTTTTAAATTCCTATTCGGGTCAGTCCCGTTTTAAATTCCTGTTCGGGCCAGTCCCGTTTTACATTCCTGTTCGGGTCAGTCCCGTTTTAAATTCCTATTCGGGTCAGTCCCGTTTTAAATTCCTATTCGGGTCAGTCCCGTTTTACATTCCTGTTCGGGTCAGTCCCGTTTTAAATTCCTATTCGGGTCAGTCCCGTTTTACATTCCTGTTCAGGCCAGTCCCGTTTTAAATTCCTGTTCGGGTCAGTCCCGTTTTAAATTCCTTGTTCGGGTCAGTCCCGTTTTAAATTCTTTGTTCGGGTCAGTCCCGTTTTTAAAATTCCTGTCCGTTCAAATCATTTTGCAGCTGAATAACACAGGTAAGTATTTGGTGTCTACTTCTTTGTCTCAAGTTTTTTCAAAACTCAAACAAAGAGGGGCAAACTGTAGACACCAAATTTTTAAATAATTTGTATGTTGCATCTAATTCATGATTTTGTTTTAGTTTGTCTGCATTTTAGTTGTTACCTTTTTATTTGTCTTTTATTTGCTAATTATTTGTTATATTAATTTTGTTCACGTTTTAGTTTTAGTTTTAGTTTTAAGTTTTAACGTAAAATTTGTGAAAAAAAAAAGAAAAGAGGAAATTGATGAAAAATGGAAAATTGTGCTTTGTTGATTCTAGTTTATTTAGTTTCTATCCAATGTTAATTAAATTGTTTTTTTTTTGTTGTTGTTTTTGTTGTTTGTTATCTATTTTTATTATCAGTTTTATTTAATTAATTTTAAAAAAAAAATCAAAAAATCACAATTCCATTTCTGCCGGATCACATTTCCTTTCCCCTCTAAAACACTCAACCTCCTCCATCCGCGATTGATCTTCGTTTTCAGCCCCTAACTCCACTCACAATACCAAAACATATACATTCCACCAACCACACATTCCACTAGAGACCATTTCCAATTGACCACAATATGACACTTCCATTTTTCATTTGCTGCCGTGAGCTGTGAGGGAGCGGCTTCCTTGGAGTTAACGACCGAGAGAAAGAGCCGAGCCTTTTGTTTCCTTTCTTTCTGTCCGTAAACTAGAGAGGGAAGAGAGAGACCTGCGGTTCATTCCTCCTTCCATCCGTGAGTTGGTGAAGGCTGAGAACCAAATTTCCTTAATCCAGCCGCAAGCCAGAGCAAGGGAGAGAGAGAGAGCTAGCGGTCTGCAATTTCTGGACAGCCGAGAGTGGAGGTTTGTTGCAGCTGCTAGTCGTGTGTATTAAGCTTCAAGCTGAGGTAATTTCTGGACTTAGATCAGTTGTTTATGGGTTGATGAAGCTGTTTATAAGCATGCATGTGGGGTTGTACGGTTGGAGGATGAACTAAGTTACAAGAAAATCTGATTTTTAAGGAATTGGAACTGTCCGATTGCTTGAGCTGGAAATTTCAGCTTTAACTTACTAAGTTGTGATGATCTGAGCTTAATTGTATGTTTAGCTAATTAATAGCTGGATGATTGAGCCTTGCATGAGGTTAATCAACCTTGTTTAAGCAAGAAAACTGAAGGATTATAAAACCTGGTTGCATGCATGTCAATCGAGAGAAGTTTGGATGAATTTCTGGATTTGTGGATGTTTATAGTTGCTGTCCGAACTTGATCTGAACTAGAAATGATAGTCATTTCATTAAGTAACCTTGCATGTTAGTTTTGGGTACTTAACACAATGATTCAACCGAGGTAAATTCGGATTTAAGACCAACCATGCTGAAAAATATTTGATCACGGTTGTGATTAAGAAGCTTGAGCTTGAGAAGAAAGTGCAGCAGTCTTCGGTTGCTAGAGTATGTGAAGTAATTGCAGAAACTTGTTTCATGGCTATTGCATAGAACTTGCATGTTTTTTCCTTCTAAGTTTTCTACCTGTTGAGGCGATGGTAATGATATAGTTTGCAGCTTAGTTAAAGCTATGTATGTGAGCTTGAGATCTGATTTTTTGGAAAATAAGATGTGAGTTTGAGTTGGGTTTCGTTTGAGCAAACATGAAAGAAAATATTGCAGAAACTCACTTTGAATTTGATTTACCTGCTTGTTTGGTTGTTAGATTCATGCTTTAATGTGTTGGTTAGAAGATTTTTCGATCAAAATGGTGTTAAGGTTGAGAAAATGAAAGTCACGGTTGTCTTCTGGGTTGCCGAAAGCTTTCAGCAGAAATTTCTGCTGCAGAATGTTGTTTCTCATGTTGATTTTCACGTAGCTTGCATGAAAACTGCATGAATTAATCTCTGAAAATTACATTTTTAACCCCCCAAGTCCCCTCTTGACTCACTAGGGCCCAAGTAATTGGAACATTTAATCAATTTGATCCTTCTAAGTTTCTTTTTGTTCCACAAGAGCCCAAGCATGTTCTAGTATCTTTTAATTAAGTCCTAAAATCATTGCAACTTCAATCATTGTTTGACTTTTCCTTTATTTTTAAGATCTTTGAAGTGCTTAAACGATTTATTTGGACTTGAATGTTTGAGTAATGCTTGTTTTGGGTCTTTAGTAGATGCTATATTTGGAAATTGAACGGGTTATTCCGTTTTCTTGGTCTTTAAGCATTTTTTGAGCTCATTCAAGTTGCAATTAGGTGGTTTTTGATGTTTTTGCTTATACTTTACTTTTAAATTGATGCCTTGACCCCTTTATTGTTTTGAAGCCATTTTCCTTCATTTGCTTACCATTAGGGGAAGGTATAACTTTCTTTTATCCTCTTTACTTCTCTCTTACGTGCTCCTACGTGTTACGTGAATATGCATGTCTACTTTGCTTTCTTAATTCCTTGCATTTATTTCATTTACTTTTACTTTTATTTAAATTATTCATTATGGGGTATGTGTACACCTCTTGGCTTGTAATAGATAGGGCATAGCAAGTAATTTGGTCCATTTTCCCTTTCCCTTTTGTTTTAATTAGCAAATGTAATGGTTGCATGCCTATGTGTTATATGTTAAACGCTTTATTAGGATTTTGCATCTAGTCAAGCATGCTAAGTGTTATGTGCTACGTGTTTATAAGTGAATCGCATGTCTACTCGCTTTTTGTAGTATAGATGAATGGAATGGATGAATGTACGTCACCACACTAGTCCAACGCTAGTTGTGGCTTCTTTTATCGTTTCCACTAGTCCAACGCTGGTCGAAATTCATAGAATGGGCTAGTCCAATGCTAGACCCAATAGGTTCTTTTTTTTTTCTTCTTTCCTTTTTCATTAAGTGCATGATCACCACATATCTTGCATTTCCTTAGTTTATCATTTGGCATGTTCCTCAAACCCCTTCCCCTTCACTTTAGGACTTGCATCTCATGCTAGTTAGGGTTCATTTGCGTGAAAATCCCCTTCCGATAAGGGAAACGAGCGAGTGTGGCTACTCGATAGCCTTAGCACGCTAGTTTCGCCTTCTAATCAAAGGGAAAATCGAAGTCGAAAAGTTAGAAGTCAACCCCTGTACCCGACTTGTTGCATTCCCCTAGGGTCATACTTTCATTTTTATCACTTCCATACTCTTTTAATCACATTTTTCTTACATTTCTCAATCCATATTTTTCACTACATCTTTATCATTTATTTACTTTACTTCACAAATGAAATTCAAGTTTCACTTATATATGTACTATTCTATCTTCATTCATTTGCACACACAAACACTTTGATTTTCATACAAATTCACACATGCACTTTCTTTACACACTCGCACACAAACACTTTGTTTTTTACATCATTTCATACATGAATTTTTTCATACACTTGCCCACTTGCACTTGAGTCACCATTTGCATCAATCGACCTCTATGGGGTTTCCCTTTATTGGCCGCCACAATTCATGTGGTTTGGGACCAAAAACCTCACGAGAGACATCGTAGAATTTAGGATTGCATTTCTCATTCATTAGTCTTTGTCCAAATTGCGAATACATACTTTGGGTAGAAAAAATTAGGAAAATAAGGGTTAAATCACGCAACTAGCCTTGGTTAGGTCGAAGGGGTGCCTTGGATTTTTATCCTTGCCTTCCCCTTCGTCAAATGTGACTCCCGAACCTTTTTCTTTGTTTGCGTAGACTAGGAGTCGTTCAAAAGGGTTTCTTACTTTTTTCCTTAAAAAATTCACTTTTTGGGTGACTTGGTACACCCTAACTCTATACTAAGTGGCGACTCCATTTTTCATATAAAAAACCCTTTTTGAACTATTTTCTTGGGTCAAATCGTCGCATTTTCAAAAGTCCCATTTAGACCCATTTTTATCAAAAAATTCACTTTTTCCAAACCAATAAAATCCCAAAAGCAATCATTTTATTTTTCCAAAAAAATGGGGCGCGACAGCAAGAAAAGCCACGGCTGAGAATTTGCAGCAAGCTTGGAAGCAAAAGTCAGCAGATTTCATTCTTTTTTAGTTGCAGATTTTGAAGCCCTTTACGTATGCATGCATGAAAAACCAAAGAAAATTGTCCTTTAACCCCTCAAGTTTTCCCTTATGCCACTATGACCCAACCAATTGAATAATGTCCTCAATTTGGTCCTTGGCAACTTTAATTTTTCAACTCAATTGCTTGTTTGTTTCAATTAACTACCATGCTTTGTTTAAATTGCACTTCATGCATGAATTTAAGAGCTTTATGACCATGTGAGCCCGTGTTTGCATGTTTTCTTTAATTTTCCCAAATAAATTGGTACCTTGACCATTTCTTTTATTTTGGAGGATAAATAAGTGATTTCACTCCATTTAAGGCATCAACTCAAGGGAGGTATAATTTCTTTTATTTTTTTTGTCTCTCCTATGTGATCCATCGTGCTACGTGAAAATTGCATGTCTACTTGCTTCCCTTGTTTTTCTTTAATTCCTTTCATTTACTTCATTTACTTTTGCTTTTTATTTAAGTTATTCTTTAAGGGGTATGTGTACACCTCTTGGCTTGTAATAGTTAGGGATTTAATTATTTTATTCCTTTTCCCCTTTTTAGATTGTAGTAGGGTCTCCCTAATGTAATAGATAGGGCTTGGAGGAGCATTCAATGAAGACCTATCGAAGTCATGTGCCTAGCTAGCAAATGTAATAGTCAGAGCTTTAATTGTCTTATGTGTCTTGCATGCTTAGTTGCTACGTGTTAATTTGCTTTGTTAGGGCCTTGCATCTAGTCGAGCATGCTAAATGTTATGTGCTACGTGTTTATGAGTGTTTGGCATGTCTACTCGCTTTTCATAGCCATGAATGAATGTGATGGATGAATGTACGTTTCCGCTAGTCCAATGCTAGTAGGAATTCATAGAATGGGCTAGTCCAACGCTAGACCCTTAGGGATTTCCCCTCGTTAGTACATATTTGCATGTTCATTACATGTCACGCATTCTTTTTAGTTTTATCATTTTGCATGCCCCTCGAACCACTTTTCCCTCCATTTTAGGATTTTTGCATTTCATGCTAGTTATAGGGTTCATTTGCTTGAGAGTCCCCTTAAATATGGGATATAGACGAGTGTGGCTTTTTCTAAGCCTTAGCACGCTTGTATTCCCTCTATAAAAGGGCAAATTGAGTCACGATTTAGGTCTCCCCGTACCCAATATGCATACATTCCTTAGGATCATGCATCCACTCTACCATTTTATACTCTTATCACACTTTCATTTTTTTCCTCTCATCTTGCACATGTGCACCTTTATATTTTCACTTGCACACGAGCACTTTTGTCATTACTTGCACACATGCATCTCATATTATCATTTCACATACCGCACCTTACCCACTCACGTGCACACTCTCACTTACGCATTATTGTCTTTTATTACTTTTTCAAACTCGTGCTTTCACATTGCATACATGCATTCCATTCATTTGCATCCCACTTGCATTATTCGTGACCTCTTCAAATGATCGTTATTGGGCTTCACAATTAATGTGATTGGCACCACTCAACCTTTGAAGAGAAATTTCCCCCAATACCCCTAGGTCTAGGGTTTGCATTCATGTAGTGCATCCAAATGTAATAAATTCTTTGGTTAAAACAAGAAAATCTTTGATTAAATCATGCAACTAGCCTTGGCTAGGTCGAATGGGTGCCTTGGATTTCTATCCTTGCCTTCCCCTTCGTCAAATGTGACTCCCGAACCTTTTTCGTTGGTTTACGTGGACTAGAAGTCGTTTAAAAGGGGTTTCTTACTATTTTTCCTATTTTTCTTTAAAAATTCATTTTTAGGTGACTTGGTACACCTTAACTCATTACCAAGTGGCGACTCCGATTTTGATTTCAAAAACCCTTTTTAAACTACATTTTGTGTCTAATCGTCGCATTCTCAAACCCCCATTTAGACCCAATTTTCTTTTAAATCACAATTCATTTTCCAATCACAAATACATTTTTTAACCCATTTATTTATTTATCAAAAAATGGGGCGCGACAGAAATCTTTCATTTGCTGTAAATTACATTTAATCCAGTGGAGTCGCCAACTGTCGCGCCCCATTTTTTGAATAAATAAATAAAATGGTGTAAAAAATGTATTTTTTGATTCAATTTGTGATTGGAAAATGAATTGTGATTTAAAAGAAAAATGGGTCTAAATGGGGGTTTGAGAATGCGACGATTTGACCCAAAATTATAGTTTAAAAAGGGTTTTTGAAATAAAAAATCGGAGTCGCCACTTGGTAATGAGTTAAGGTGTACCAAGTCACCTAAAAATGAATTTTTAAAGAAAACTAGGAAAAAGTAGTAAGAAACCCCTTTTAAACGACTCCTAGTCCACGTAAACCAACGAAAAAGGTTCGGGAGTCACATTTGACGAAGGGGAAGGCAAGGACAGAAATCCAAGGCACCCCTTCGACCTAGCCAAGGCTAGTTGCGTGATTTAATCAAAGTTTTTCTTGTTTTAACCAAAGAATTTATTACATTTGGATGCACTACATGAATGCAAACCCTAGACCTAGGGGTATTGGGGGAAATTTCTCTTCAAAGGTTGAGTGATGCCAATCACATTAATTGTGAAGCCCAATAACAATCCTTTGAAGAAGTCACGAATAATGCGAGTGGGATGCAAATGAATGGAATGTATGTATGCAATGTGAGGACATAAGTTTGAAAAAAGTATAAAAAAACAATAAATATGTAAATAAAAATGTGCACGTGAGTGGGCAAGGTGCGGTATGTGAAATGATAATATGAAGTGCATGTGTGCAAGTGATGATAAAAGTGTTCGTGTGCAAGTGAAGAAACATAAAGGTGCACGTGTGCAAAATGGGAGGAAAAATGAAAGTGTGATGAGGGTATAAAATGGTAGAGTGGATTTAAAAATGCATGAGTCTAGGGAATTCATGCATATTGGGTACGGGGGTACCTAAATCGTGACTCAATTTGCCCTTTTATAGAGGGAATACAAGCGTGCTAAGGCTTAGAAAAAGCCACACTCGTCTATATCCCACATTTAAGGGGACTCTCAAGCAAATGAACCCTATAACTAGCATGAAATGCAAAAATCCTAAAATGAAAGGAAAAGGGGTTCGAGGGGCATGCAAAATGATAAAACTAAAAAAATGCATGAAATGAAGTGAAACATGCAAACATGTACTAACGAGGGGAAATCCCTAAGGGTCTAGCGTTGGACTAGCCCATTCTATGAATTCCGACTAGCGTTGGACTAGCGGAAACGTACATTCATCCATCACATTCATTCATGGCTATGAAAAGCGAGTAGACATGCCAAACACTCATAAACACATAGCACATAACATTTAGCATGCTCGACTAGATGCAAGGCCCTAACAAAGCAAATTAACACTTAACACGTAGGCATGCAACCAAGCTAATGAACCTATTACGTTCACTAACTAAAACAAAAGGGGAAAGGGAAAATGGACCAAATTGCTTGCCACAGCCCTATCTACTACAAGCCAAGAGGTGTACACATACCCCATTAAAAGAATAACTTAATGAAAATAAAAAGTAAATGACATAAATAAAAGGAATTAAGGAAAGGCTAGGAAAGCAAAGTAGGCATGCAATTCTCATTTAGCACATTGGATCACGTAGGAGATGCAAAAAGGGATAAAAGAAATTATACCTCCCCCTCGATGGTAATCAAATGAAGTAAAAATGGCTTCAAAACAATAAAAAGGTCAAGGTACCACTTTAATTGAATGTGCAAATACAAAGCTCACTTGATCGTAAAGCTCCTAAAGTCATGACTTAAGTGCAATTGAAACAAAGCATAGTAATCAATTGAAATAAACAGTGAAGTTGTAAAATTAAAAGCTACCAAGGACCAAATTGAGAAAATTAACCAAGCACTCAAGCCTAATTAAATATTTTTTAGGAACTTCAAGGGTCCAAGGGCAAATAAAGGTCAATGAGTGGTTTCACTTGCATTTTTAGGACTCAAAAGCAACCATTAATCAATCAATCAAGGCCAATTGAAACATTTAAGAGCTTCAAAGGTCCCAAAAAATAATAAAAGGCCAAATAATGACTCAAATTGCAATCAACTTAGGACCTAATTGCAAGAGATTGAAATGTAATTGGGCCTTTATAGAATAAAAAGGGACCTGGGGGTAAGAATGCAATTTTTGGAAGTCATTTTCATGCAAACTCATGCAAACAACGTAGAAGCTCTTCTGCAATTTCTGCCGCAACTTTGCATCTTCAAACCAGGCGTATTTCATACCAGAAAAATGCACAAAACTCATTGTTTGCCAAACCAACTCAACTAATGGCTTAACAAACTAAAACTTAGATCAAAGAAGCAAGATCATCCAATGTTTTTCCCAGCTTTAACCTTAAACTCTTACATTTAAACATAAGGTTCAGAGGGAAAAGAGTGCAGAAATCTGGAACATATAAAAATGGCTTGGCAAGTTGAAATGCATTTTCCAGCAAGTACTTAGGCATGATTCAAGCTTTTCCTTAAACAAACACACAAACATCAACACCAAACCTTCCCTCTCATCCCTTCAACACCCAAATGAAACAGGCAAAAGATGTCTAACCAATTTCGTGAGCTGTTGCGGGACCAGGAAAACAACAAACATGAGAAACGAAATGCAGCTTTTCTTATTTTAAACAGAAATTCCAAATATCATCTTGACAGAAAATCAATGTTAAAGCATCTCATTGGATAGATTAAAGCAATAAAAGTGACTCAAACACACACCAGCAGCAAAAGATATGCATCAAGAGATGCCACAAGCATCTGTATCTCTAGAACCCAAGGGAATGTGAAATTGCAGCAAAGGCATGAAGACACCCAACGGCAAACATGCTTACAATTTACTATCATAGTAATTGAACATCAACAGACCCAAAACTTGAACAAAGGAAAATGAAAGTCACGGCCGCTGCAAATTAAATTACTTGTTGCAGCCCAACATATATCACACATTACTACTTGGAACGGCAGCAAAAACATACATGGGATACCATGAAACATACAAAAAAACAGGAGGTGGCTTAAGCCATTTTTGGAAAAACTTTAACAGCCCCAAAAGATCAAATTTTTATTGTTGCAACCAAACCAGAAATTCAAACTTGTTGCAGCCGACCTTCATAAACATAACAGAAATATGATTCAAGCAAAACCCATGGACTCGAATACTTTAACGACTGAACACTTTGATTGATACAACCTAATCATGAACATTACTTTTGAAGATCAAACGAGGAACCAGACCAAGAACATGCAGTGACATAAAAATAAAAAAAAACGGCTTTCTAAGCTTCTTGAATGGAGCAACCTTGCTAAGCAGGAAAAGGCCGTGAATTCACGCCCAATCATCAACCCATATGACCTCATACTCTCACGCGAAATTTAACGTATCCTCATGTAAGAAAATCTGATCTAGCTATTATGAAGTAAGCGGAACAACAACAGAAAGGAAAGAGGAAACAAATCCGACAACAATTTTTGATAAGTATGATGTGATTCTGAGCTTAAATGAAATGGGATAAGATGAACTGCCTCACCTTTGATGCTTGAAAGAGACGAAATCACACGATATAGCGCGAAGGGGACAGACCCAAGTGTGAAAACTTGAAGATTAAAGCTTCCTGGAACCAACTTCACGGACTGACGATGTAAGGATTTCGAGCCTCTATTTCAGCGTGCTTGGAGACGCTTTTGTGAGGATCTTCCTGAACGGGATTCCCTCTTCCAACTTCCTACTTGGTGCAGAAACAAAGATCTCCTCAGATGAAACAACCCGAAAGGAGATCTGTCGTGAAAGGTAGCCCCTTTTCTTTTTTCCTTTTCTTCTGGAGAAACTTTTCTCCTTCTCCCTTTTCTGGTCCCCTCCCAAGCATTTTCCACTCAGCCGTCGCTTTTCTCTTTCGAACTCTTTTCCCCCAGTTTCCTTTTTGCTGTTCAAGAACCTCTCTTTTCTCAGCCTTCAAACTCTCGTCCACTCTCGGCTCTCTCTCTTTCTGGTTTGCGGCTCTCTCTCCAGGTCTTCTTTTGCCGTTCCCCCAGATCCCTTCCCAGTTTCTTGCTCTCGATTTTTGCTTCCCAAGCTCAGCCGTCCTTGTTTCTCTCTATCCCCCACTTGCGGCTGTCCATCCTATTGCTATTTATATGGGAGCCTCCCCTAAACCCTCAAACAATTTCTACTCTATTTGCAGCCAAGGGCTGCTCGAGCCCTTCTTTTGCAAGCTGCAAAAAATTGCAGCTTGCATGCTACGGCAGTTTTTTTTTTTTTTTAACTTAATTAAATAAAATTAAAAATAATAAAAACAAATTAATTAACATTGGATAACATAAACAAGAAAATGCAAATTCCACTTTTTTTTTCTTTTTCTATTTTTCATTTTTCATGATTTTTCCTTTTTCTCTTTTTTTTCATTTCAAGAAATTCTATGCTAAAAACTTAAAAATAAAAATAAAACTATAAACTAAAAACTAAAAATCGAATAAAACTAACACAACAAATAAAAAATTAAAAATAAACAGTAAATGAAATTACACCAAAAATTTGGTGTCTACATTATCACCATTAGTATCGAGTATAACTCACTAACGTGTGTTTTATTTCTTCATATCCATTAGTATAGGGTCCAACCCATTAACGTATCTTTTATCATCACGGCAGGTTTGGATTTTATCCAACTGACCATTTTTATCTTTGTTGGGCTTGGATTGCATCCCACCAATCTTGACAGGTTTGGGTTTTATCCCGCTGATCATTTTTATTTTGTTGGGGTTGAGTCTTATCCCACCAATCTATTGTTTCATGACAAATTTAAATTTTTGTTGGTGAGTCTCAGCGTCCACCGCGCATCCTTCTATCTCCCCTTCTTGATAATTTAATTTTCTATTGGAGCGTAATCGCGTTCCTCCGCGCATCTTTTTCTCGAAAATCAAATTTATTTTTTTATTGGTAAGTCTCAGCGTCCACCGCGCACCCTTCTATCTCTCGTTCTTGAAATTTTAATTTTCTGTTGGTGAGTCTCAGTGTCCACCGCGCACCCCTCTTATCCCTTGCTTGACAACCAAATTTCATTCGAAAATATTTCATTTCAATTGGGATCAGATCTTATCCCACCAATGTATCATTCAATTGGGTTCGGGTCGTATCCTACCAATCTATTAATTGGATTCGGATCATATCCCACTAATCTGTTATTTCTTGATGATCAAATTTAAATTTCTGTTGGTGAGTCCAGCGTCGACCGTGCACCCTTCTATCTCCCTTCTATCAAATTTAAATTCCTGTTGGTGAGTCTCAGCATCCACCACGCACCCTTCTATCTCTCTTTTTGACAAATTTAATTTTTTGTTGGTGAATCTCAGCGTCCACCGCGCACCATTCTATCTCCCGTTCTTGAAAATTTAAATTCCTGTTGGTGAGTCTCAGCGTCCACCGTGCACCCTTCTATCCCCTTTCTTGAAATCAAATTTAATTTTCGCTAGTGAGTCTCAGTGTCTACCGCGCACCCTTCTATCTCCCTTCTAACAAATTTAAATTCCTGTTGGTGAGTCTCAGCGTCCACCGAGCATCCTTCTAATCTACCTTCTACCAAATTAAATTTCTATTGGTGAGTCTCAGCGTCCACCGCGCACCCTTCTATATATCTCAGTCCATAACTTTTGATGATTACAAAATAATTGGATGTTACTAATAATTTTTGAAGGGATTGTTTCAGAATTTGGAACAAAAACAAGATCAAAGATTTGAAGCCAAAACAGGATCAAAGATTGACAAATTGCTAAAATAGCTGTCGGATGCACAAAAGGACTATATCGGACGACTGACAACCATCGAATAACTTCGGACGTATGAAAAACTCACACTCGGACGTCCAAAGATAATAAGCCAAGTCTTTTATGATCACTGATTTCGATCGGACACATAATACCTCAGTACCGGACGTCCGATAAACGTTGCGGTACTTCAGACGCAATGCACTGAGAGCACCAGACGTCCGAAAGAAATGAAGAACGATTTGCAAGCTTACATTCGAACGTATATTGTGGTAGGACCGGACGTCCTAAAGATCTCAAGAAAATGACTTGAACTCACTGCCTTCGCTCGGACGCAGAAAATCAGAGTACCGGACGTCCGACATCTCCAACGGCTAGTTGATTGTTCAGCTGCTTTCTATTCATTGAAAGTATTAATGGTGCACTTTCTTGGTCTCCTATAAATAAAGCATGGGCAGAATCTTTAAATAACTTTTGCACACTGAAGATACAAAAAATCTAGAGTGATTTTAGTGAGAAAATACTCTACAAGAAAGATTTGTAGTCTTAGTGGTGTGAGATCCATAGTAAACTTTTCATTTGTGAGTGAATATTTCATGAGTGTAGCTCTGCGAGGATTGTCCTGAGGGATAGTAAAACGTCTTAACTTGATCGAGTGGAGTTCGAGGCAAGGAGGAGGTGAACCTTCCGTTGTACACAAGAGTGATTGTAATTCATCAACTTGAAGAAACTTGTTTGAATTAATCTACAAGGTCAAGAGGAGTTGGGTAGTTAATTGATTTGTAATTCTTTCCTTTTTATTTACTTATTGTTACGTTTGAGATCTTTACATTGTTCATCTCTTCTACTTGGTTGTCTTCGATTCTTACAATTGGCATCAGAGTTTGGTCTGCTTGAGATTAAGCTCAATCGGCTTAGGAGTAATAATGACAACCAATAATGCTATATTTTTTTAAGGACGTTCTATCATTAGACCACCTATGTTTAATTATGTGAGTTAGAAAGAAAGAATGATTATTTTTTTGCAATCTATTAATATTGAATTGTGGTTTATTATTAGTGAAAGTCCATATGATGCCTCTCTTATAAATGAAAATACTCATAGATCTAGACCAAAAATAAGAAGTGAACTGACTACTGTGGATAGAGCTCATCTCACCTTACATGCAAAAGTCATGAATGTGTTATATTGTACTTTAGACTCAACTGAATCTATTAGAGTCAAGGGTTGCAAGTCAGTTAAAGAAATTTGGGATAAACTGAAAGAAATTTATGAAGGTAGTGAGAATGTTAGAGAACAGAAAAAAACTATCCTGATTACTAAATATGAGTCGTTTAAGATGGAATCTCATGAAAATATTGATCAAATGTATTGTAGATTCAATGATCTTATTAAAGATTTAGAGGTTTTGGAAAAAGAATATACCTTAGCAGAGAAAAACAGAAAAATCTTGAATGCTCTGTCTAAAGATTGGGAAAGTAAAGTGACTACTATTGAAGAAGCAAGAGATCTGAATTCCTTGCCCATTGAATCTCTTATTAATTTTCTAACCTCTTATGAGTTGAAGTTTAAGTCCAAAGTACAAGAGGAAGAGGATGAGAAAGTAAGAAGGAGCATTGCTCTAAATGCATCTCAAGATGAAGATGATTCTGCCTCCCTAGATGAAGAAGATGCGGAAGCTAATGATAGTAATCTAATTCTCATCACAAGAAGTTTTAAGAGGATCCTCAACAAAAAAAGATTTAGAAGAAGAGGACCTAACAATTCAGATTCTAATCAATTCAACAATGCAAGAAACAAAGAAAGATATGAGGTCAACAAAAAATAAGGTGACAAATGTTATGAATGTGGCCAACTTGGACACTACATGAGTGAGTGTCTAATGAAGAAGAGAAAAGGTGAAAGAAAATCAAGATTCAACAACTTTCAGTTCACATGGAATGAATGCTACTCCGATAGTGAAATTGAAGAGGAAGAAAAATCTGTTCAATTAACTTTCATAACCATTGGAGATGATGAGGTAACATCTTCCAACTCTCAATTTGAAAGTGATGATGAAACTGATGATGTTCTTGAACATTCCATTATAAAATTGCATGATAGTTTGAAAGAATTTTATGTTAGAAACAAGGAATTAAAACATAAAATTGGCTTTCTTCTTCAAGACAATGCACGTCTTTTTCAAGAAAACAAAAACTGAAAACTGAAAATGATTTCTTAAAAAAGAGTAAGACTGTTTTACACTTTGAGCTTGATAGAAAAACAAAATTTTGTGAAATGTTCAAAAAAGAACAAAGTGATTTGAAAAGAAGAATAGATAATTTAAATGAGTTGCTCTAACATAAAAAATAAGATTATTTTCAAAGTAATAAATCAAAACATCATTTTGGCGCTTATCAGAAGAAGATAAATTCTGCTGCAAATGAATTTGCTATTTATAAGAGAAGACAAGTAAGATTTATTAAACTTGTTCATGTAAATAATTCATTGGTTATGTGTAATTTTTGTTGTCAAAAAGGTCACATGAAAAGTGATTGTTATGTGAGAAAGAACATGAGAAGAGGCATGAAATGCATGTGAATAGTTAGACATGATGCTAACGCTAACAAGTAGGAGATTTTGATAAGATTGATGGGATTCTTGTTCATATATTTTTTTTAATTTTCCTTTGATATTTCTAATATTTTGAACTGAATTTTTCTTGATATTTTTGAATATTACTGAAGTTTTATGATGACAAAAAGGGGGAGAAAATGGATATGAATCTATAAGTAAGGGGGAGTTAGTTTGAGGGGGAGTTGCGTATACTCTCGTATTATGCAAAAGGGGAGCTGCAATCATATTTCTAAATTTCTTTTTGCTCCATCCAATGTTTTGTCATCATAAAAACGGGGGAGATTGTATATCTCAGTCCATAACTTTTGATGATTACAAAACAATTAGATGTTACAAATAATTTTTGAAGAGATTGTTTCAGGATTTGGAACAAAAACAAGGTCAAAGACTTGAAGCCAAAACAGGATCAAAGATTGACAAATTGTTGAAATAGCTGTCGGACGCATAAAAGGACCATATCGGACGGCCGACAACCATCGAGTAACTTCGGACGCATGAAGAACTCACACTCGGACGTCTGAAGATAATAAGCCAAGTTTTCTATGATCACTGATTTCGATCGGACACACAATACCTCAGTACTGAACGTCCGATAAGCGTTGCGGTACTTCGGACGCAATGTACTGAGAGCACCGGACGTCCGAAAGAAATGAAAAAGGATTTGCAAGCTTACATTCGGATGTATATTGTGGGAGGACCGAACGTCCTAAGGATATCAAGAAAATGTCTTGAACTTACTGTTTTCGTTCGGACGCAGAAAATTAGAGTACCAGATGTCAGACATCTCCAACGGCTAGTTGACTATTCAGCTGCTTTCTATCCGTTGGAAGCATTAATAATGCACTTTCTTGGTCTCTTATAAAAAGAGCATGGGCAGAATCTTTAAATAACTTTTGCACACTGAAGATACAAAAGATTTAGAGTGATTTTAGTGAGAAAATACTCTACAAGAAAGATTTGTAGTCTTAGTGGTGTGAGATCCATTGTAAATTTTTCATTTATGAGTGAATATTTCATGAGTGTAGTTCTGCAAGGATTGTCCTGAGGGATAGTAAAACGTCCTAACTTGATCGAGTGGAGTTCGAGGCAAGGAGGAGGTGAACCTTCCGTTGTACACAAGAGTGATTGTAATTCATCAACTTGAAGAAGTTTGTTTGAATTAATCTACAAGTTCAAGAGGCGTTGGATAGTTAATTGGTTTGCAATTCTTTCCTTTTATTTACTTATTGTTACATTTGTGATCTTTACATTGTTTATCTCTTCCACTTGGTTGTCTTCGATCCTTACACCTTCTATCTCCCTTCTATCAAATTTAATTTTCGCTAGTGAGTCTCAGCGTCTGCCGCGCACCCTTCTACCCCCCTTCTTAATAGATCAAAAAAATCAAATTTAATTTCCTGTTGGTGAGTTTTAGCGTCCACCGCGCACCCTTCTACCCCTTCTTAACAATCAAATTTAATTTTCTGTTAGCGAGTCTCAACGTCCGCTACGCACCCTTCTGCCCCCCTGCTTGGAGTGTCACCGCGTCTCTCCGCGCACCGTTTTCTAATTATGACAATATACTTTTCTTGACTATTTTGATTAATAATTGTGTTTTATCATTCATTTTGTATTTCATGTTTAGAAGTTCTGACAACTTAGATTTTTTGACTTTGCAAAGATCACATATGGTCAATGCACTTGTTTCATTGTGATTCACTTGTATTCGAACTACGTTTGACCTGATTCCCATGGCGGGATACGTAGGCAACTATCATGAATTCGGTCACGTGTCTTATAATTTCATTACATCTTGTGTTCAATAATTGCAGCCAAGTGTTAGCTTGTTTGTTTTAACTCATGTGCAGTTAGAAGAGACAGGTAAGCAATTTGGTATCTACGTCTTTGTCTTGAATTTCTCCGAAACCCTAAACAAAGATGGGCAAGGTGTAGACACCAAATTTTTGTCAAATTTTAATGTTTTCTTGAATTTTTTCTATTTAATGAGTTATTTATTTTCTTGTATTTTAATTAACAATTTTTATTATATTTACAGGTTTAATTTAAAAAAAATAAATATAAAAATAAAAATCATTTAAAAAAAAGTGGTGGTGGCATCATGATGACCACCATCATCATGATGCCACCAACATCATGATGATTTCTTTCTTTGACCAAAGAATCCGAAGAAGGCAACGGATAGACAAAAGAAGCAGAAGAAGAAAAATTGCAAGAGACCCCCTCATTTGCTCCCTCCTCAGGCCTCGGGTGCAGAAGGGAAGAAGAAAAAAATCTCTCGGCTCTTTCTCTCAGATTCTCCCTCTCATTTTTTAGCAAATAAAACACTCACTCTCAGGTTTTCTCTTGGACAGGGCAAGGCCAATAAAAAACGGTTGAAGGCTCGTAATCTCATCAAATTTTAGTCAAGGGACTACAATTTCCATTGAGATATCTCCCTTCATTTTATTTCCTTTTCAATTTTTTTTAATTAATTATATTGTAAGCATGTTTAGTTGCTAATTTGTGTTTTTCTATTGTTTTTTTTCCATTATTATTATTATTATTGTCATTTTTAGGGGGCTTGTTTTGATTTAATTTTGCCATATTTGTTGTTGCTTTTATTGATTTCAGTTTATATTATGTTGTGAAAATCACAAGGAGTGTTGTAATATAAATTTTATGATTTTTTGTGAAAATTTGAGTGTTTTAAAAAATAAAAAAAAATCGGACTATTTTGGCAATTTTGCAAATTTTGATTCATTTTTTGTAAAAAATAACTCTGGAAATGAAATTTACTCGAAAAATCGAGTGAAAGTGTGTGTTTTGGTAATTTTTGGCGACCGAAAAAAACGCTGGTAATTGGCAACTGGGAGCGATGCGTCACCAGGCAGCCATTGCTGCCAGAGGAAAATTTGCAGAAGGAAAACCAGCAAAGAAGAAGAATAGCTCCTCGAAGCTTTTGCATGAAAATTTTTTGAAATTGCAAGTTGATCCCCGAATTTTGACTTAATTCTGTTATGGCCCGAAATTTGGGACAGTATAATCAATTTTGTCCTTTCAAAATGATAATATTCTTTGGTATGTTTAAATGCGATTTTGAGTAGCTTATTTATGAATTTTAGGATAAAATTTAAGATTTAATAATTTTGATAGATTTATTATTTTGATTGAGTTTGGTAAAATAATTGGAATTTTTGGATTATGATTTGTTTGTTTGGGTTTTGATAGAATTGTTGGCTTATTTTTCTAGGTTTTGACCTGGGCTTAGGATATTAAAATCCAACATTTTTGGTTGGGTTTTAGGGTTGGATTTTGGTAAAAAATTTGGTTCAGTTGGTTGGGTTTTTAAGAGTGGGTTTGGTTTATTTGTTTTGGGGTTTTCGGCTTGGGTTGGGGGGGTCAAAACCCATCCGTCTTATTGGCTAATTTTGGGTCGAAATAAGAGATTGGCCTGCTCCTTTTGACTTGGACTTTCGGTTGGGCCAGATGGCCTTTGGCCCGGAAAAATAGAGAATGGTCCAGTGGCCTGTTTTCTTAAAAAGATCTGCTAGCGAATTTATACTTTAACCCTTGATCTTTGGAGTAGTTTTATTGTGGCCCAAAATATTTTCAATTTCTTTCACTTAGGTCCTTAATTAATTGCAAATAGGTCCTTAAACTATATTTTACTTTTAATTTGGACATCTAATTTTTGTAATAATTATAATTTGACCCCAAAACTTTATTAATCTTTGCAATTAGGTCCTTGGCAGATTTTATTTCTCAAATAGAGTTGTTTTTCCTTTTTATTTGTGAATTATATTCCATTTGAATTATTCAATTGATTGATTTCATGTTTAATTCCATTTTTTCATGACTTATTTGTTAATTAAATTGGTGCCTTAATTATTTTGGAGCCTAAATAGAGCCAATTTCACCCCCACTTAGTCACCACTTCAAGAGAGGTAACATCTTTTGTTTTTTAAATTTCTTTTATGTGCTCCAACGTGTTTTATGTGCAATTACATGTTTTAAGTGTTTTTCTTTTATTTATTATTATTATTTTCTTTTATTATTATTATTCATTTTTAATTTCATTTATTTTATTTTATTTTATTTTGATTAATTGAGAGGCATTTAAATGCCAAATTGTAATAGTTAGATTATTATTTTTTATTCTTTACCCCTTTAGATTGTAGTTAGGGCCCCTGAATGTCATAGTTAAGTTTCTATTTGTTTTTATTTGTTTGTGTGATATTTCCTATTATAATATTTTACCATATCCTCTATATATGTTAATCATATCATTTAGAATTATATTTCATTTAAGAAATTATGGAATAAGTTAGTTCATTTGCTTGTTCATATTAGGAGAATTATTCTTTGAACATGGATATGGGTGATTATAACTCTTTAATGTAAATACCCCATTAATCCTTGTATAAGAAAATTATGTCACGATTTTTCGCCTCCCGTACCCATTATGTTGCATTCCTTTTTCATTGATCACTTATACCTTATGTATATAATTTAATTTTCTTTTCTTTTCTTTTGATTTCATCATTTGCATATTCGTGACCCCTTCAAGGATTATTTTGGCCTTCGTAATTAATGCGATTGGTATCAATTAAACCCTTGAATGGATATTTTGTCCCTTTCGATATTTTATAAATTTAGATTTGCATCCATGTAGGAAACATCCAAATATAATAAATTTAACGGTTAGATTAAGAAAATTTTGACTAAACCACGTAACTAGGTTAGATTAAGTTGAAAGGGTGCCTTAGGTTTGAGTTAATCGAACCTTTGTCTTCTCTTTTTCCAACCGTGACTCCCAAACTCATTTTTCTCTGTTTTCAAAGACCTGGAGTTGTCGAAAAGGGTTTTATTTTATTTTATTTTATTTAAAAACACTTTTAGGGTGATTTGGTACACCCAAACTCAATACCAAGTGGCGACCCCTAATTTTTCTTAAAAACCCTTTTAGACTAAATTTTGGACCCAAATTATCGCATTTTTAAAGTCTCATTTTAGGTCCCTTTTCAGTTATTTTAAAATAAAATCACATCTTTTATAACACTTTTTATTTTTCCATCGCGAAAAATGGGGCGCGACAACCAGTAAACAGTAAGAAATCACATTAGGGCAAGTGCGATAAAATACACTCTTGCCCGTCCAAACAAGTCAAGTATTTCTTTCAAATATCAAGTTCAATCATGCACTTGGAAACACTCACCAATGAGTTATTGCTTTTCAAAAACCACGCTCAAGTTCAACTCCCTGGTTGGAATCCAAATCTGCGATAAAATACCGTTTAACAGTTTGAAATCAATTAGAGTTCAACATATAGGAGTTTCGCTTAAAGAAAATCAAGTAAATAAAACTCGTTTAAGCAGTACTCATTTTACTTATCAACCCGTAGAAAATTCATGGTCGCTCTTTTAGTTTTGACAAAGAAAGGCTCCGTTTGGATTAGCTATTTTTGGAGGTGTTTTTTAAAAACTTTATTGTAGCTTTGTATGTGAAAATTTTTTACTGTAGATGTTTTTGGATTGTTTTTAGAGATATTTTTAAAATATATTTTTGAATATTTTTATAATTTAGAATTTTGTTAAGATTCTTTTTAAATATATACTGGCTCTTTTTCTATATATTAATGTTTATTTATTTATATATATAATATTTTTATTTCAATTTTGTTTTTTAATATGTATATTATTATATATTTAATATACATATACAAATATATATATTAATATACATATTATAAAACAAAATTGATATGTATATATTTATATATTTATATAAATAATAAATATATTTAAAACAAATATTAATATTTATATATAAATACATATATTTATTTCAATTGATATAATATATATAATATACATATTAATATGCATAATTTAAATTACATATTAATATTAATATAATTTATATATATAATAAAATATACATATTGAAATATACATATTAATATATATTAATATACATATTATAAAACAAAGTTGAAATAAATATATTTACATATTTATATAAATATATAAATAAATATATTTATATAAATATAAATATATATAGATATATATATTTATTTATATATATTTATATTTAAATAAATAAATATATTTTAAAAAAATATTGATATTTATATATAAAAATATAATATTTATTTCAATTGATATAATATATATATTATACATATTAATATACATAATTGAAATATTTTGAAATTACTATAATTTATATATATCTTCTATTCATAATTGAAATATAAATATCAAAATGTACATATTAATATATATATTAATTTACATATTATAAAAATATTTGAAATAAATATATTTATAAATTTATATAAATATATTATTATATAAATATATAAAATTAAATATATTTATATTTATATATAAATATATTTATAAATATATGTAAATATATTTAATTATATATATTTATATTTTGCATTAATATTTATATATAAATATATATTTATTAATCAAAATATATTTTTTTTATATAACATTTATACATATATATATATATATTTTTGTATATTAATTTTTGTATTAATATTTATATATTTATTAAACAAAATATATTTTTTTGTATATAATATTTATGTATAAATGTATATATTAATATATTTTTTGTATATTTGGAGTTGTTTTCAAAATATTTGTTTGGATATGGTTTTTTTAAGTTGTTTTTGTAAAATTTTTACTGTAGCATTGTAGATGAAAAACAAGTTTTTGAAAACTCTCAAATCCAAACGGAGCAGTTTGAGCAAAAATTTTAGCTTATAAGTCACCCACAAGATCACTTAAGCATCTCTACATAACTAAGTCCCAAATCAAACTCAAATCACATCCCTATTTCCGTTTTACTCACTTATCACACGAAAGAAAAATCGGGCAGCGTTTCTTTTGTGTTTATCTAATTTTTCAGCCATTCTCAAGGCTTCATTTTCTTCTAAAATCAGCCCAATTCAAACACCATAAGTAAGCATATCAAGATAGCTCTTCATCTAGGCTAAAAACAATCAATTTGTAACTCATTTCTAACAAATAACCATCCTATATCAAAGCTGTAAATTTCTTAACAAAGCTGGAAATTTATCTTTTGAAGCCAAAAAGTCACAATCATACTACTAATCACCTCACAAATTCCATATCCAAGCTCCATACCAATATATTATGGTTGAACAACATAAAGCAAGACTAAAATGGCAAAATCCTAGCTGAAAATCTACTAATCTACACCAAAACTAGAAGATCATCCATAATATTTCAAGATTCAAGCCATCTACACCATATTTAGCTAGAATAAGAAAGAGAAAGGAAGTTGATAAGCTTATACCTTCCAATACTTCTTGAAAAGTGAAGAACCAAGCAAATTGTCCCAAGAAATTCACCACTCCAAGCTTCCTAACACCCTTGGTGCAAGTTTAATCGGTTTAGATTTTTGTGATTCAACTCAAACAAGGCATGTGACGATCCCACCGTACCTAGAGGTGTACCAAAGGGTTTAGCGGATCGTCTGCCTAGCTCGCACCAGGACTCGATACCTAAAAAAATGAGAAAATAGATTTTATGCAAAAGAGAGTTCTATTTACACGATTATGTCTTCAAAAGTTGCATAAAACTACTACATTAAGTCATCCATACCAGTAGTACCAGGAAGTAAACCCTAAAGAAGGGTTTAAAGAAGCTACTAACTATATCCGTCACGACAAATAGATACATCTTATTAGTCAACTTATAACAAGTACTAGGGCAAAAACAACTATTCTACAAACCAAAAGTCACCTATACTATACATCTTCCCGAGCGATCCCCTGCTAAGGAAAACAAATGGAATGGGGTAAGTTATATGCTTAGTAAGTAATCGGGGTAAAAACATAAAATCACATCCAAATAAACATGTAAACTAAAATAATTCACATCAATAAATAGAATTGTAATATCACAATAGTAGGATACAAGTGGCTTCAAAGCCAGTCCAATTCCCCGATCTTGAACACCTGTTGACACTCCGTCAGTCAAAATACTTATGGTCCGTAGACTCCACTTACTTTGCCCATTCACCTTATCAACCTCCGCTGGCTAGTCATCAGCACACAGCAGCTAGAGCAAAAGCAAAATCACTTTGCTTTAACAAAGAACAAAATCCCAAGGTTAGCATAGAACTAACTTCGACCAAGTCTCGACCGACTCGAATAGTCTGTCTACCCTTGGAATCGGGCTGGAACCAAGCCCTGAGATATCCAATCTCTCAACAAAGGATATCTCTCAACAAAGTACTCATCAAAATACTCAAGTCATGTAATCACCCCAATAACACACAGCACAAGGGGTGATACTCAACACAAGGCATATATTCTCACATATTAAATCAAGAACAAAGAATGGGCTTAGATCGAGTGAGATAAAGTACACCCTCGCCTAAGTACCCATTTAACATATACAAAACACTTTGACAATTTATTACATAAACAAACTCAATTACTCACCTAAAATAACTAGCACGCAAATTAAGACAATTTATATGAGTCCACCGACTAAGTCCGGGTTGTCACTGCCTGTGATAAAAGATTATACTTAACTATTAGTCAAACAACCATCATAATGGAAATAAGGACTAAAACGACTAAAACGGCAAAGAAATGCGTGGAAATGAAAACGGTGTGCTCGACGGAAAATGGTATGAAAATGGGTTGTACGGTTTCAACCATAACTGGAGTTGTGGTTATCGGATCAAGGTGTACTAGGTAGCGTTTCGAAGCTAAGACAAAGGGTTACAACTTTCATGAAAACAAGTCAACCTAGTTCGCAGTTGATCTAGGTCGAATTTGTAGATTACAGAACTAGAATTTCATTGTCAGTCTGGTTGTTAGCACTGGATTTAAATGGCAATAACTCAGGCTACAAAAGTCCGATTGAGGCGTTTTCAGATGTGTTGGAAAGATGAAACATAACACTAAAATTTTCATGTTTTGACCAAAAGCTGATTTGATACGGATCAAAGTGAAAAATGAAGCCAAAGTTACAGGTTTGACAAATCCTGTTTTATTTTCTAGTTTCGATACACCAAATCAAGAAAACACATCATAAACCAACATCTAAACTATCAATAAAGCAATACCAAGATAACCACTCAATAATAAACTCAAAGTGGAAGGAATCATGTTGCCCCAAAAATTGGACAGCATTTTCCCTTAAATTCCTTTACTTTCCACCCTACAATCCGTCACCAATCTCAACTCAAATCAACCACAATTGCACACACAACATATAAGTTATAAAACACACCTAATGAGGGCCACAATGTCCTTCAATTTGAGCCAATTGATAGCTCCAAAACCAACCATATTAAAGCCCCAAATTGAAACCCTAAAGCTGAAATTTAACCACACAAGCTGGAATTTTCCGTAAGCAACCAAAACTAGCATATCAAAGCTTCATTTTACACATAACAAAGCTATCATTCCATGGCAATTGCTCAAGCATCAAATAAGACCAGAAAATTCACCAAAAATCTGAAATTTCCCAAGTCACCACTTTCTCCATGAAATTTTCCCATAAAACTCCAAAACTCCCAACTCTAAACTACTAATTGACAATTAATTGAAGTAGAGGGAAATTCTAGCCAAGGTTACCTTGTTCCTCCAAGAAAGCTAGAAGCTTAGTGCTTTCCCTTCCAAAATCACTCCACCTACAACTTGAAATCTCCTTAGTTAGCACTTTTATGGAGTGGTTTGCAATTTAATCGGTTGGAACTCAAGATTTGAGCAAAAAATTGAAGTGGAAGATGAAAGTTTCTCTCCTTATTTTGCTCCTCAAGTTTCAGCCAAGACAAAGGAAAAATGAGAGGAAATTTGGTCAAAATTGGGTTTAGGGAAGTTAAGAAACCTTTGGTCAAGTCCCAACTTCTAATCGGGTCGTGACACTTGGCACCTTTAATGTTTAATCTCATCCTCTAGTCTATCAATGGTTAATCTATCTAGATAACCTCTAATTATCTCCTAGCACCTTGTAAAATAATATCTCTTAACACAAAACTCCAACTAGTTGTCAAAAATTTATCGCACTTACCGCATTAGTGGGTCTCACGTCCAATATATACTACTAATGTCACATGAACTAATATATACCGGAAAAATGTCTAAAAAACTTAATTCCCTTATAAAAATAGCTATAAAATTAATATAATAAAGGAAATTATAGAAAATGTATGCATGAAATTAAAATAATGGCTAGAAAATAAGAAAATTTTCGGGTTCTCACAAGGCAAATCAAGGTTGTAGTTGGAGGTTTCTTCTCTTGTTTTTTTCTCTGCCTAAGTTTGACCGCCATGAAGAAATAATGAGGGAATGTTAGCCAAAATGAAAGATAAGAAGGAAGAATTTGGCTTGGTCAAACTTTCCTTTGATTGCCAACACTTGGCAACCTTGCTTTTTTTTTTTTTTTTCTTTTCTCACCTTTTCCTTGGTCAAAGATTTTGGCTGGTTTAGGGTTTAATTTAGGGCTGATTAGATGAAATGAAAATAAGGAGATTAGGGTAAAAAAAGTAGTGGTTAAGTGATGTACTTAATCGGTAACAAACGGTGCACGTTGGTTCAAGCCTATTTTCCTTAACTCTCTCGTACTTGTGTTTTAACTTATGATTCACTAATTTATTATTAGCACTTCTAATCACACACTTCCTCTTACCTAATACTCACTTTTATCCACCAAATTTAATATACATGCCTCACCAAGTGATCACACGACCAAAGTGCATGAAAATCCTAATTTACTCTAACTATAAAAGTAAAAGTAAAACTTTCGATTCTATTATTTATTACAACTAATAAGGGAGTAAATTAGTAGTAAAGGAATTATAAAATAAATTATTCAAAATAAGAGAAAATTATAAGAAAATATAAGCAAATTTTCAAGTCGTCACAAATTAGGTGTTAAAGAAGGCCAGCTTAGTCCTCTTGTTGAGGGACGAAACCTGCCTTCTTAGTTAAGGGTTACCAAGTCCAAATAACATTAGGGTTTTGAGTCATTGTAAGGCTATAAATAGCCTAGTCTTTTCCAATGTTTTGGGGTAATGAGAATTTTATAAAAATTATGTGAGTTTATTCACTTTCTCTCTCCGAAAGAGCCTTTCTTGAATACTTGAGATTCTCGAGAGTATTCAATCGAACTTATCTATCAAGTATCCACCTTGATTGTAGTGTTCCTCTACCTTACAAATTTGATTTATTAATTCGATTGGTTACGGGTTGAGATAGTATCAATATTGTTCGTGACTTCTAGGGTTAATTAGGGTCAAGCTTTCCGCTGCCAAACCTTCGGTATTAATTAGTCGTCTAGATCCTGGGCATGTGAATACGGGTTTTGTCTTCGATGGGGTTTGTATCATCTGGTAATCAGATCTAGTTGACAACTACCAAGTTATATCCTTTTTTTTCTCTTGTGTTTGAGTCAAATCTTCTTGTTTTTCCAATTCAGATTCTTGTGTCAAAAAAAAAAAAATTTGAGTCGCTAGAGTTTCTTGCTATTCCTTGCTGTCTGCGTTTTCTTCCTTTGCTATTTGTATTCTTACTTGCTGTCCAAATTCTCATTCTTGTTTGTATCGTGATTCTTGATCTTGTTGGAGTCTTGTTCTCCTATTTTGTGAGTCTTGGAATCGTTTTAGAGTCCAAAAAAAAAAAAAAAAAACAAACAGACAAACAAACCTAGTCGTTAGTTTTGGTGGCTGTTTTACTAGTTTTGTGTGAATCCATGGCTGACCTTGTTGCTTCTTGGGAAAAATGTTTGAAAACTCTTGAATTCTGGATAAATTCTTGAATTTCTTGAGTTCTTGGACTAAATTCCAGCAATAAACCTTGAACTTATTGGGTTCTTGAAAATCTAGAAACCAACTTTTCAAATCTTGAACCCTAATTTTTACTTCTCGAACAAGTTGCGGCTACTGAAATTCTTGCTTTCTTGATTGTGGTTGCTTGAACTTCGTGATCTTGAGTGTTTGATCTGAAAAGAAAAACAAAAAAAAACTTGTTGTTTGCATGAAAAAAAAGGAAACGCAAAGAAAGAAAAAGGAAACAAGGATTCGATCAATAGCACAAGAAGGCAACCTGATTTGGTAATCCAAGCCGACTTTGGTTTGCAAAACAGATCCTAGTTGCACTCAAACTACCCAAATTCAAATTGTTAACCTTGCACAAGTGAGAAACCAGAAAAAACAGCTACCTTCCAAAAACAAACCCAAGAAACCTTTGTTTGAACTTTCCAATTCCAGCCAAGGTGCAAATGGGGTAGAGTAAATTCTAGGGTTCACAAAGATTCTGCCATTTTTTTTCTTGTTCATGTTTTGGTAGTTGGAATCTGTCCAGCCACGTAACTTGAGTTGTAGGGTGTCATTCCAAGCTGTTAACAACATCTAAATGGTCACAAAGAGAGTCCAAATCAGCCTTGGAGTCCAAGAGTCTATAAAGTTTCCTAAGTTGAATCACTAGTTTCCTAATAGTGCCTAGTGTCAAGTCTCTTCCTTCCAAATTCGTTAGTTGTCTTTCTAGCAAATAATTCTGGGAAATTCAGCGTGTTTTAGAGTCCCTTTTGAGTCCTTATAGTCCTTCATCATACCTCAAATCTTCAGCCCTCATACACCACCCTCTTGTGTGATAAATTGGTGAAAAGCTTGATTGAATCTCCTTGAGAAAATTATGATTTCTTCAAGAGAGGTAATCAAATGACTTGAAAAGTGATTGATGAGAACATTAGAGTGTTTAACACACTTGAGCGATACACGAGGGTGAGTGATACACGTGAGGAAGTGGTGAGATAAAATTTTCTGTTTTATATTAACCCTTTCTTGCAGGTTTAAGATCAAAGGCCATGTCTAATGAAGGAGAAAGCACACTGGCTTTCGATTTTTCACGTTTGGCAGAAAGTTTGATGATGCAAACAAGATGACCTGGCTACCTTCTCAATCTATGAAGCATTAGAACCAAGTTAAATCGTGCAAGTTAAATCATACTTTGAGAGCTAGTTTAGTTATTTGTTTAAACTCTTGTTGAATAAGGTCTTCATTGTCATTCTTCCCTTGCTCATTTGTGTCGTTTATGTTCAGTAATAAACCGGCCAACTTTGACTTCATGAAGGGCCGAGATTTTAGATGTTTGGTTAGTCATTTAGTTAGTTAAATTAGGTGTTAAAGATGGCCAGCTTAGTCCTCTTGTTGAGGGACGAAACCTGCCTTCTTAGTTAAGGGTTACCAAGTCCAAATAGCATTAGGGTTTTGAATCATTGTAAGGCTATAAATAGCCTAGTCTTCTCCAATGTTTTGCAGGAATGAGAATTTTATAAAACTTATGTAAGTTTATTCACTTTCTCTCTACAAGAGAGCCTTTCTTGAATACTTGAGATTCTCGAGAGTATTCAATCGAACTTATCAATCAAGTATCCATCTTGATTGTGGCGTTCCTCTACCCTACAAATTTGGTTCGTTAATTCGATTGGTTACGAGTTGAAATAGTATCAATATTGTTCGTGACTTCTAGGGTTAATTAGGGTCAAGTTTTTCGCTGCCAAACCTTTGGTATTAGTCGTCTAGATCTGAGGTATGTGAATACGGGTTTCATCTTCGACGAGGTTCGTATTAGACATGATGCAAGATCGAGGGACAGCTGACCATGACTCTTCGAGGGTGGGCCAAATGGAGTTAAGTTGTCCAATGACAAGGGCACGTGCCAAGAAGCTCAAAGAGTCCATGCAAGCACTAGTTCGCACCATACATGATGGAGTAGACCTTGCAAATGCCACTCATGAGCTTGAGAAGGCCGAAACAACTCGTTACACCTTAGTTCAAGTCGTTGAATCAAATGAAGAGGAGTTGGGAGCTTCATCCGAAGTTTAAAGTGTCAATTTTCTGTTTAGTGAGTCATTTGTAGTATTGCTTAAAGCAAGGGCTTAATGGTGAATTACCTTGCTTTATTTAGTTGTTAGTTGCTTTCATAGGTTCGGCCAAGTTGAGGCTTCCAAAGGGCCAAATTTGTTCCTTAGTTTTAGGGAATAAGTGATTACAAATCACATTAGGAGTTCTAGACCAATTCCATATCACCTTAGGTTTTGTGTCTATGTAAGGCTATAAATAGCCCACACCTTCAACGTTTTCTTGATTCAATCAATAAATCAGAAATTGAGTGTTTTACACTTTTTCTCTTGTCTAAGAGAGTTCCTTTTGAATACTTGAGAATTGCTCGCAAGTATTCATCGAACTTATCAATCAAGTACACACATTGGTTGTGGCATTCTTCTACTCGTAACATCATTTCACTTACTCGAGTGGTTGTGGGTTGAGATTAAATTCGAGGTTCGCATCATAAAGTTAGAGGATCGAGTATTACTTCGCAAAACCAACTTGATTTCCTTCGTCTAGATCCGGGGTTACGTGCGATACGAGTTTATACCTCCGGGCGGGTTCGTATCAAGACATCTCTTTAGCGATATGGCAAGGTTGATCTTTGTCTTGTATGTCTTGTGTAGTAAACATGTTACAGAGATTTCCTCTTCCTATTTTTTGCTTTTCTCCAGGATCCAAATATTCTGCTCTTTCCTTTTCCCACATAAGTTTAGGGGCCTACAATCAAACGATGCCACCCCTCCTTGCTCCTTTGTTGGGTGCCTGTTGCCCAACTAGCTTCATGACTTCCAGCACTGGAGCTGATAGAATTATGGTTAAGTTTATCTCTTCCTTGTTCTCTTTGTTAGTAAGAATAACTTTTTGATGAGTAGTTATGTCTTTTCCTGCTACACCCTTTCCTGTTTTCTATTTCTTCAGCCCAACTACTTCCACTTTCTTGCTTTGCCTCAGTGAGTCTTTCCCTTGTCCTCCTCGTGGAGATTTTCTTTGTTTGCAAGTGAAAGATTAGAAAACTTTCACTAAATGAATAGTCTATCTTTTAATCCACAGCACCTACTGGAACCAAGAGTCCATGACTACTTTGGATTTTCCTTTTCCTTTCCTTACTGCCAAATTGAACTTCTTGACCAAGAAACTTAAAGGTGAGACTCCCACAAGTAATTAACGTTGCCGAAATCCAATCTCTTAAATTTGTTGCAGCAGGTCTATATTTCTTTTTGGAGATAATTTTAGAAGCCTCCTTTGAGGTTTTGACAATTTCATTTGGCTTCCCTCAAGTTTAAAAAATTACAATAACCTCTCTTACTTTTAGAGTTTAAGTAACAAAATAGACACCAAATAGACTAGATCTATCTGCAAACATCATAAAATACACCTTTGTTAGAATTATATATTAACCAAAAAAGAAAAAACCAATTTACCTATGACCTCCACATCAACATCCATTTAGCCATATCTGCTACAATATTGATTGCAATCCAAAAAGTTTACCGAATGAAGGAAACACTCAACTTAATCCCTAAATTCTATTGATTTCAACTATAATCTTTATCTGAATACTTCGACCCAATGAACTATAACTACCATTTGAAACACCACACCAAGCTTCTGAACAACCTAAAAACCTCAATTGGTACCTCTAAAACCAACACTAATAGTCTTACATCACAAACTCTGAACACAATGGTTGCCACCTTTCCAAAACAAATAACCCAGCCCAACACCATTGATACCAATAGCAAGAGCGACCCCAAAACCCATCAGGACCTGGGACAAAGATGTTATATTTGGAACAACATAAATAAGTGAGAATTTAATAGTTGATGTGATGATACCTCTATTGCCTTTGATTTTGTAAAAGTTGACTTTGTATAGTTAATTTTTGAGAATTTTTGCAATTTATATTTCTCAAAATAACTTATTTGTATATAAGGTTTACTCTTAAAAGAATGCATGGGTGTCAAAAAGAAAAGTAATGGAAAAACTCATTTGACCAATTAATGGCCAAATTGCCTTTGTATGTTGCATTAATGAACTTGAATGTTTATTTTTTTTTTCTTTTTGTGCATGTTTCGTGAGCAGGAAAGTTGGAAAATTTTCTAAATTTCCTACATTTTCTTGCATGACTTGAATCACATCCCTTAAACTTTCATAACTCCTGCACTTCTTTTAGTTTTTCCTTGCTAACCAAATATGTATTATATATGGGAAAGTGACATTTAGCTTTCTTTACTACACTTGTATTCCAATTTCTCAAATAACTTTTCTTCTACTTGAATAGAGTAAGTATTTTTTTGGTAATTGTTTTAAAATTTTGATCTTATATTTGTCCCCATAAATAATTAGTCCACAATCAACATGCACGGTATTGTAAGACTTGCTTTTGTTTTTCACCTCTTTTTTTGCCCCAAAAAAAATCTAAAATAAAGAAATACAGAAAGCAGGTGACAATATCGGAAAAAAAAAATACTTTTCTTAAAATCAAGAGTTAAAATCTGATATCCAACATTAGTTGTTTGTCAACTAGGCCTAAAATGTTTTCTCGACGAGGTTAGTATCGGCTTTCACTAAATTTATTTGCTCAACTCATCCCTATTAGAAAAAAGATGCCCATTTTGGTAAATTAAATACTCATTACTTGGAAAGCAGTAATTATCATCGTCATCATCATCACGTCTTAGTGCCTGTTTAATAACATAAAAAAGTGCTGAAATTGAATTCATTCAGACATTCAGATGTTGTGGGTATTTGATAAATAAAAATTCACTTGCTGAACTTATTAAGTGGTACTGAATTTGTATGTATTTTTTTCAGCACAAGAATCGTAGCTGAATGCTTAATTTGATAAGAGTCAAGAGATTTACTTCAACTATTTTATCTTATCTACCAAATATATCCCTGTTTATTAATTACATTTAAAATCCTTATTTAATTAAATAACCTAATATTCCCTATTCAAAATCCTTATTTAATTAAACAAAACAACCTGATATTCTCTATTCAAAAATTTTTTTTAACAATAATATTTTTTTGCAGTAATTTTCATACACAAACATTTATATTTTAATATTTTTTTTTATGCAGATAAATATTATTTATGTGATGCAGCTTATCCACACACACGTGGCTTTATGACACCATATCGAAATATTAGATATTGGTTGTCTGATTTTCGAAATGCTTCTCGTCCAAGATCAAAAGAAGAACGCTTTAAACCAAGCACATGCAAGATTGAGAAATGTAATTGAAGGGCAAAATTGTACAATTTAGCTTATTAAGCATTAAGTTATGAATATTTATCAAACAGTATAAATAGATTCAACATTAAAATTCAGACATTTATATATCTCTTTTCAGTGCTTAAAATTCAGCAAATTAATTATTTCAGTATTCAGAATTCAGAGTTCAGAATTCAGATTCAGTGTTATCAAACGGAGTCTTAGTTGCGGGGGAAGTTCATCTGGCAAATACCAGTTCCAGTGCGCTAGCAAGGGCTGGCTGGCCAACTCTCCATCTTCGGTGGCATGGTAAATTTGTCCCATCCCATGACCCTCCCTCCCTTCCATGTCTATCTTTACTGTTTTCTTTAACTTTGTATCAGTACTTAATTGCGGTTGCTGTACACTTTGGTGATGCGATAAAGTATCCTACTCTATTTTCTTTTTCAGTCATAAAATTTTAGAAAACAATAATGGAATCCGGCTTTACTCAAGTGATTTCTGTGCTGTTTGGCTTCTTTTTTAGTAATCTGATTTGATGGTCTTTGAATATTCTTGCAGGCACCCCTGCTTTTCGTTCTGCGACTTTCTTGTAATTATGGGAGAATCTAAAAAGCGGTGGACCTTTCAGTAAAGTACCTTGAGTGGTCTTATGGATTTCTGGAATATATAGAAAAGGTTCTGCACATGTATGATTTTTCTTTTTTCTTTCTCTTTCCTGTCTTTTGAAGGAGTATCTTCCTCTTGATAGATTCTCTTCAATAAGGATAGAATTTTATAAGAGCTTTATTCTGGTTTTTGTATATAGTGCAAGCACTAATTGATTCTGAGGTGATATTTTCTGGGCTTTCCACTTTATAAGGAATATAAACTTTTTTTCAATTCACAAGTATAGGATTTATTTGAATGGCGAAAAGGGTTTATTGTTTGGAGAGTGCATGATGAATAGTGAGTAGAAGAGAGGAGGGAAAAGGAAAAAAATTCTAGGTGCGGGTAGGAGATTTGAGATTTGAGGGATGTCTTCGAGATCAACGACAAATAAGACGAATTGTTCTAGGAGTAGCTCTGCTAGGTCAAGACATGGTGCTAGAGTGGTTGCTCAGACCCCAATTGATGCTAAACTCCACGTGGACTTTGAAGAGTCTGAAAGACAATTCGATTATTCTAGCTCAGTTAATGTTTCCAGCTCCACCAGCAATGTCCCTTCTTCAACTGTATCAGCTTATCTGCAGAAGATGCAGAGAGGAAGCCTTATTCAACCTTTTGGCTGTATGATTGCTGTCGATGAGGAGAAGTTTACTGTCTTGGCATATACTGAAAATGCTCCAGAAATGCTGGACTTGGCACCACATGCAGTTCCAAGCATTGAACAAAAAGAAGCTCTGACTTTTGGTACCGATGTTCGCATGCTATTCCGATCTTCCGGTGCTGCTGCACTCCAAAAAGCTGCCAACTTTGGGGAAATTAGCCTGCTTAATCCAATACTGGTTCATTGCAGAAGTTCCGGTAAGCCCTTTTATGCAATTCTACATCGGATTGATGTTGGACTAGTTATAGACTTGGAACCTGTGAATCCAGCTGATGTACCAGTAACAGCTGCTGGAGCATTAAAGTCATATAAGCTAGCAGCTAAAGCCATTTCAAGATTACAATCTTTGCCTAATGGGAATATATCATTGTTGTGCGATGTGCTAGTCAGGGAGGTGAGTGATTTGACTGGCTATGATCGGGTTATGGTTTATAAATTTCATGAGGATGAGCATGGAGAAGTTGTTGCTGAGTGCCGCAGGGCTGACTTGGAACCATATCTTGGCTTGCATTACCCTGCTACTGATATACCACAAGCTTCAAGATTTCTCTTCATGAAAAACAAGGTTAGGATGATATGTGATTGTTTGGCCCAACCTGTTAAAGTAATTCAGGACGAGAGTTTGGTTCAACCACTAAGTCTTTGTGGATCTACTCTACGATCTCCTCATGGGTGTCATGCTCAGTATATGGCAAACATGGGTACTATTGCTTCCTTGGTGATGTCAGTGACTATCAACGAGGAAGATGATGAGATGGATAGTGATCAGCAGAAGGGAAGAAAATTGTGGGGCTTGGTGGTTTGCCATCACACTAGCCCTAGGTTTGTTCCGTTTCCGTTAAGGTATGCATGCGAGTTCTTGGTTCAGGTATTCAGTGTTCAGATCAATAAGGAGGTGGAGTTGGCAGCTCAACTGAGGGAGAAACATATTTTGCGGACTCAAACTGTGCTTTGTGACATGCTATTGAGAGATGCTCCACTTGGAATAGTTACTCAATCACCAAATGTGATGGATCTTGTGAAATGTGATGGAGCTGCACTTTACTACCAGAATAAATTTTGGTTACTTGGAATTACCCCAACAGAGCTTCAGATTAAAGATATTACTGAGTGGTTACTTGAATACCATGGTCAGAGCACAGGGTTAAGTACTGATAGCCTAATGGAAGCTGGTTATCCAGGTGCATCCATCCTTGGTGATGCAGTATGCGGAATGGCTGCTATAAAAATTACCTCAAAGGATTTTCTCTTTTGGTTTCGTTCTCATACAGCAAAGGAGATTAAATGGGGTGGAGCAAAACATGACCCTGGTGACAAAGATGATGGAAGGAAGTTGCATCCGAGATCATCATTTAAGGCCTTTCTTGAGGTGGTTAAGAGGCGGAGCGTGCCCTGGGAGGATGTTGAAATGGATGCCATCCATTCCTTGCAGTTGATATTAAGAGGGTCCTTGCAAGATGAGATTGTTGATAATTCGAAACTGATTGTTAATGTTCCAGCAGTTGAAAACAGTATAGGAAGAGTTGATGAACTGCGTATTGTGACAAATGAAATGGTTCGCCTTATTGAGACAGCATCCATACCTATATTTGCTGTTGATGCATATGGTGATATCAATGGGTGGAACAAGAAGATAATTGAACTTACCGGCCTGGTTTTACAGAAAGCTATTGGTATGCCCTTGCTTGATCTGGTTGCAGATGATTCAGTTGAGGTGGTAAAAAACATGCTCTCCTTGGCTTTGCAAGGTAACACCAGCTTTTTTTTTAATTTTTCTTTTGTCCATAGATGCAGCGCATGATTTTGTTGAACTTCACTTTTTGCTGGTTATATGGTCTGATACATTGGTATTCTTGACCTGTGCATCAGTAGCATGCTGTGGCATCTAATTGATTGTAATTTAAATCAAGTAGGGAGAAATCATAATATCAACTTAGTAGTCAATGTTTTTATTCTTGTGGGAGATGTGTTTTTAGTGCTATTCCTGTTATTGCATTGAAAGCAAAGCACAAGGAGCCATAAAGAAAGAAAAAGTAATATCTGCAATTGTGTCATAGCTTGCATGTTTTTCTTATTTGCCTTTTATGCCTTGTGATGGTTTAACATTTGCAGAAAATCTGCTAAAAGATACAACATGTACCACAGAGAGGGGGGGGGGGGACGGGCAGTTTTTCTTATTTGTCATTTCTGCCATTGGAGTAAATTTACAGAAAATCCACCGAGAAGCTACGCAATATGGAGAGAGGAAGAGGGAGAGAGGGAGAGAGAGATTATTTTTCTTTCCTGCATTTCATGGAGTAAAATTCTCAGAAAACTCACCAAAAGGCTACTTTCCAGAGAGAGAGAGAGAGAGAGAGAGAGAGGGAATCTATGAACTTGTAGGAAGATGGTAATTTTGCTTTCAAGGTTAGAGTTGATTTAACTTGGGACTAATAGTAAATATACATGTACTCACTATCACTTGAAACATATGGGATGATCACTGTAATAGAATTCAAAAATTGCATGTGTAATGTTTTGGCTAAAGAGTTGAGGTTGTATAGCTTGTATCAAGTTTTCAATTTTAACAGGTTGGATGGTAAAGTTCTTTCTGCTTGTAACAAGCTAAAGTCACCCAACTTGTTAGCATTCGATGCCATCTCTTTGTTTTATTTATTTGGTTTCCACTTGTATTTTAATTTTCCTGCTGTTCAACTTGATGAAAATGTAACATTCTAATGGCAGGAAGAGAAGAGAAAAATGTTGAAATAAAACTTAAAACATTTGGTCTTGAGGAAAAGAATGGTCCTGTTATCTTGGTCACAAATGCCTGTTGTAGTCGAGATGTAAAGGAGAACATTGTCGGAGTTTGTTTTGTGGGGCAAGATATTACTGGACAGAGGTTGATTATGGACAAATATACCAGAATCCAAGGTGATTATGTGGGAATTATGCGGAATCCATCAGCACTGATTCCTCCCATCTTCATGATGGATGAGCATGGCCAATGCATGGAATGGAATGATGCAATGCAGAAACTATCGGGTGTCAAAAGGGAAGATGCCATTGACCAAATGCTTGTGGGGGAGGTCTTTACTGTCAGTAACTTTGGCTGCAGGGTTAAAGACCGAGACACATTGACCAAGCTTAGGATATTATTGAATGGTGTAATTGCTGGGCAGAATACAGATAAATTATTGTTTGGCTTCTTTGATAAGCATGGTAAATATGTTGAAGCCTTTGTTTCAGCTAACAAAAGAGCAGATGCAGAGGGTAGGATTATAGGGGTTTTATGCTTTCTGCATGTTGCAAGTCCTGAACTTCAATATGCAATGCAGGTTCAAAAGATATCCGAGCAGGCTGCAGCAAATACGCTAACAAAGTTGGCTTATGTTCGCCGTGAAATTAAAAGCCCATTGAATGGGATTAAGTTTGTCCAGCACTTGATGGAATCTTCTGATTTAAGCAAAGAACAGAAGCAACTGTTGAAGACTCAGACATTATGCTTAGAACAATTAGGAAAGATTGTTGATGACTCCGATGTTGAAAGTATTGAGGAATGGTATGCATTTGTCTCAACTATTCATTGTTCACTCTTGATGCATTATATCTTTACATCTGGATGAGCTACATAAGTCGAATTAAGGAGCCTGTTCTCATTTTTTGCTGCTTTTCTAATGTTAATTATGACAAGTGATTATTGAGAAAGCTGATAAATTGAAAGCATGTTGTGGATGGATGAAGATAGGTAAAGGTTTACATTTTAATAAAGAGGAGAGTAGTGAAGCAACATTTAACATGAAACAAGCTACTTTTTGGTCAGCAGAAGTAAATTATGACATTTGGTGAGATTGGAAAGCTAACTGTGTTATAACTCTTAAGAATGAATACATATAGAGACATGCATGTGAATATTAGCATGATAGCTATTAACATTTTAAAGTTTTTGTATTGGAAATAAGGTCACATGACCTGTTCATTTTGTGCTATTTGTTGTTGTTCTAAGTTTATTTCATTTACTATAGCTAGATTCTTTGATTCCTTTGTGTGTAGACTAGCAGTGGGATAATATGCCAACACTGGATATGCAGCAGCTGACCAACTAGGTTGTAGCATTAGAATTGCATATGTATTTTGAATGCGTTTGGTTTTAGAGCAAGCGCCAGAGTAGGACAATGTACTATTCTTGCTCCTGTCTTCTCTTTTCGAAGAAAATGTGAACAGATGACTAAATGAATATAAATGCATCTATTTTATATCTCAATGTTTTTGCAAGAGCGCCTTCGTATTTAAGTTGGTTGTTATTCGTTTCAATGTGACAGAGTTGAAGGACTCTTTTGAATGTGTGAAAATACCCTTGAAAGCTAGGGGTTTTCTGGTTCTTTATGTCTGGTTAACGTGGACAATTTCAACTAAAAGATTCTGAATAATGGGTCTGGATAATGGGGGGATTACGTGGATTATGAGTTGGCAGGAGTTATTGCGATCTCCATTATTCAACTAAAAGATTCTGAATAATAGGGGAACTGTGTGGATTATGAGTTGGCAAGAGTTACTGCTACCTGCATCATTTGGGTAAGATGCACTTCCACAGTGCTTTGAGTTGTGCTTCCTGAACAAAGGTTCCAAACAGAGTCTGGTACCAGCGAAATCTCAGCCATACCTGTAGCAGTGGAGAAAGGAGCACATCTAGCTGTCTGAGTTATCATACTAGCTTTTGGCTATTAAGATATTTGACGGCATATGCAGCATTGATGTGGAAGAAATTGATATGGAGGTGTTATTTGATGAAACTTAATGTTTAGCAGGATGCTTTAAACTTTGGTAGCTTTCATGTTGCTTGTTTAGCAACCTTTTGATCCCCAATATTACTCCTGTTCTTTTCAACGATCATGTGTTATATTGTTTCCTTCCACCAGCCTTATGATAAACTCAATGACTACAATGTTGGATGCTGCTTCAATGCTGATTACTGTAGACCCAAAGTTGAACAATTGAACTGGCAGGAAAGGGAGCACCTGGGACTAAAAACTTAATCTCTGCTATAATTGGAATAGGTGTAGAATTTTGACAGCTCACCAAAGGTTTATTGGTGCAGTGGAAGGTTGATCACTTACAATTACAGATGACATTGTACATTCTATGTGAGTGTATGCATGAATAATACGTGTTTAAATATTGTAGGAGATAATTGCATCTGATAAGTGTTGAAGACCTTAGTTTGAAGAAGGGTATATTGGCAAGAAATTAAGTATAGTTAACTTATTATTGATTCTGAAATGTTTCTTTTAGTACTTGCAGCATGTAATGAGCATTCTAATGTATACGGATTGTCTTTCTGTTGGATTTGTTGATGCAAGTGATCAATAACCCATTCTAGCTAAGTAAATCACCTATTATGATGGTCCTCTTGGCTACAAAGGATGGAAATGAAAAAACGTTTCTACTTGTGGCTTTGACTGTTGGAAATTTAGTCAACTCTCTTCATCATCAACCTTAGATTAATCATTATAGGTTATGTGCTTTAACCACCAGTTCCCTGAATCTTGTGCTTTTACATCAATTTCATTATTGTTTATGTCAAACTAACTGGACTTCACTAAGTGCAAAGCTCTGTTTGATGAGTTCATCGATAGTTTTCTTGGCTGATCTCGATCCTTTTGAAATCCATTTTCAGCTATATGGAAATGAATTCTGGTGAATTTAATCTTGGAGAAGCTCTGAAAGCAGTTGTAAATCAAGTGATGGTTTTCAGTCGTGAGCAGCAGGTGCAAGTTGTTTCTGATTTACCTGCTGAGGTATCATCTATGTATCTTTATGGTGATACCCTGAGGCTTCAACAAGTTCTTTCAGCCTTCCTGGCAACTGCACTCTTTTTTACTCCAGCATTTGAAGGATCTTTGGTTCTGTTCAAAGTTGTATCAAGAAAGGAGTGTATTGGGACAAAGATACATGTTGTTCACATTGAATTTAGGTATGTCTGTTTTGCCTTTATCTGTGTCTTTCTATTGATTTCAGCAAATGGAATTTGACATGACACTGACGGTAAGAGAGATTGAAGATTGCTTTCAATTGCTGTGATACTTCAACTTGCGTATATTCTGATTGTTATTCAGCTAAGGAATGTCTTTGTGGTGTTGAATTTCCTTCAGGCTAATCTAGGAAATGAAAAACAGTCTTTGTGGTGTTTTTGAGAGCCGACACTTTGTACAATTCATAACAACAAATACAGATTTTTGAAACTGCAAAAATTTCCTGTACAGTAATTTCGAGAACTGATATATCATTTTAACCTCAGGTTTCCATGTTGGTTGGGTAAGTGATCATGGAAAACCTATAAGATCCACCAAAAATTAGGAATTAAGGAAACGATTATTGACGTGAATCAGCATTTTTATGCTTTGCACAGAAGGTGTGAATTAATCAGTGTCCGGTGAGGTCTATTTGTGTCTGTGAAATTCTGTCATGTGCATGTAATAGTAGTGCAAAAGAATCTACACCATTGTATTAAGACTCATGAAAAGTTGCAATTGGCATAGACTGGTGCCTTCTTGACTTCAACAATGTCTTCATGAGATGATTATTAGATCTACTCTCCAGTCCTTTACAATTTGTAGTAAGAACTTCGTTTTAATTGCTTTACCATTTTCATTAAAAGTGCAATGACTTCTCCTTTCATGACAGAATAACTCATCCTGCACCTGGGGTCCCTGAAGAGTTAATTCAAGAGATGTTTTACCATAGCCAGAGTGTATCTAGGGAAGGTCTGGGCCTATATATCAGCCAGAAGCTTGTCAAGATCATGAATGGCACTGTGCAATATCTAAGAGAGGCTGAGAGATCATCATTTATCATATTGGCAGAGTTTCCGATGGTTCACCCAATCCATAACCAGTAAACCTGTGTATAAAACCTTGAGAACATGGAATACAAATTCAAGTCCCACTTCGTCAGGGACAAGAGTGAGGTATGAGTTGTATGCGAGACAATAAGATCACACGATATTGGTCTCTGTGTTGCTTAAATCGTGAGAAGTTGGTAAGCTGAACGTGTCAATAGGAATTCATCCCATGAATACAGCTGCGAACGTATGTCAACGCCATCAAAGCAGCCCTGCCTGTAAATATTTAATGTGTTATGTGGTTTCTTTATCATCATTTTCCTTACAAAAATTTACGACTTTGGCCTTTTGGCTGGGATTTTGTAGCGCACACTTTTATCTGGTGCGCAATGCAACAAATGACTACCTGGATCAGAAGTCAGTTGAGGCAAGTCAATCTAATGTAAAGCCGCCAAGCATTTTCTCAAACCAAGTAACTTACCGAATAAAAACCAGATGCAATCAAGTGCCTAGAAATTCAATAGCTATTCAAGCTTTCAAAGCGTCTTCCTCAAACCATTTTCTCAAACCAATTAACTTACCGAATAAAAACCAGATGCAATCAAGTGTCTAGAAATTCAATAGCTATTCAAGCTTTGAAAGCGTCTTCCTCATGGAATTTTGTCATGTTTCAGCTAATGATTAGTAATTGAATGTACGCGAACTCCTCGTTCGAAAATTGATCTGTTACGCTGGTGCAGAATTTAATGGTGACTGCTTGATTTGGGGTTTTATCCTTCGTAGTCTAATTGAGACCTTGTGTCATATAAGGCCTGAAAGCACACTGGTATGCATTTAATTTTGGGTTAGTTACACTACTAGGCTTGGTGCCCCATGGCTACCACAGGGTTCCCATTGTTGACTATTTTGGGTTGTATTTTAGGGCAATGTAAGTTTTATATAATAATGTAGGTTTAGAGTGTTTTGTATGATAATGGAGTTGGAATAATGGACGAAGGAGTGATATATTAGATTAATTTATTTCTGAACAAATATTACTAAAATTGATGTGTTTGTGTTATGTCTTTTAAAATTAATATGATTTGAAGATTTGAAAGATAATATCGGTTTCAATTTAATAAATGTTATTTAAAATAAAGGAATAGTTATTGTTTTTTTTAAAGGTAATAGTCAGGTGGAGAATTACATTGAAAGCGGCATAATTCACTATAGCTTGGGTGTTGGAGGTTTATGTATTTTAGGGTGATGATATTATGGTAATTCGGATAGTTAGGATGAGAGAATGTGTATTGATGTAGTGCAAAAGTTTATGGAAAGGATATAAAACAATGGGAAGGTTGTCGGAAAATTAATTGACAGTAGATATTTTTTTTGGTAAAATTTGATATAGTTTGGGTGTTATTTGATAAGATAAGCTAATAATTTGATATTATACGCTGGTAAAATATGAATTTATTAGTTAAGTAAGTTCTTTTTTTTTTTTGGATAAGTCAAAGTGATATTGATTTAGTTATGAATGAATGTGATTGAAATTAATGGAATTTGTATTTTTTTAATTAATAGAATTTGAATAAGTAAAGGATAATATTGATTTTGAGAATTGAGAGTGTGACGACCTCACCTCCCCTTAGGGTGTACCCAAGGGTTTGGCTGACCATCTGCCTAACTCTCGCCAGGATTCACAACATTCACTTCAATAAATTCTCAAAATAACAGCTCAAGCCTCCAAATTAACATCAGAGTTCTACAATTCAACAAATAGTTCAAGTTTAATTACAACCCAAAAGTGAAACGTAAGATATACTATCAAAGATCAAAAATACAATCTGTCTACCAAAAGTACCTGTGCAAGAGGATCAATACACGTTAGTTCAAACTTATCCGCTCTGGACCTCAACTCCTGTAAGACAAATAAACTAATGGGATGAGTTTACACCCAGTGAAGTTCCCAAACAAGCATCCAAATAAAACACCAATCAAATCACAAAAAATATTGTATTTAATAATTTCACACATTTTGTACAGTAATAAATAGTGTCAAGGCATTCAAGAAGTAAACGTTCAATCATTTAAAGGATACGAGCTCATTTGGAGCTATTCATTCAATCACCGCCCATCCCTTCCTTATAACTTTCAATATTTGAAAACATTTGAAAACAAAAACTCCTGCAGTGATCATTTCATTCAGTTATTCATTTCAGTCATTGCATTTCATTCACTGGTCAGTACTCCATCCGACTTCGTGGTCATACTCGAATATACCAATACACTGTCCCAAGGTCACCAGCCTACTTGACCGAGTCCGCTTCTGGCTCGAGTCGACTGGTAATGAAGGGCAAGGGCCCAATTCAGCCAATGTGATACAGTACACATGGCTTACATTCATGCACAAGGAATATTTAATCATTTGATCATTGAAACTTTATATTCACTTAGGTCGAGTGCAATAAAGTACACACTCGCCTATTTAAAAGATATTTAACAGTCATTGGAAGGCAATTAACACTCGAACAAACAATCACAACAAGTATTACCACTACATAGTCATTTAGTGCACAAACATACAAGGAACACTCACCACTGGATCTGATGAGAACATGAAGATTGTCCAAGCAAGTCGATTTAGTTAGCTAATTAGTCCAAGTTGTGTCATTTATTTAGTTGTGTTAAGCAAGGGTTTGTTTGTCATTTACCTTGCCAAATTGAGTCATTGATTAGGGATTAAAATTCGGTCAAACCTTGTTTTGGATAGCCGAATTAAATTGGTTATTAGTTTAGTGAATAAGTGAATCCAATTCACTTTATGGTTTCTAGTTTAAGTGATGTGTGCACGAACCTTACCCCAAGTAATGATCCAGTTCGAGTTTCATTGGGCCCGGTTACACGAGCACGGGCCAAGCGCTTCAAGGAGTCTCTTCAAGCCCTTGTGCGAAATGTTCGAGACCAACAAGGAGTCCATAAAAACATTGAAGGATTGGAAGGTGATAACTAAGTTGTCTACACGATGATCCAAGCCCATGAAGAGTCAAGTGGCCACACATGAGGGGATGGCCGACTAGGCTTTAGTCTTTAGCGTTAAGTGTCATTATTGGTGTTAGTTGAAGATGTAATCTCGGCCCACTTGAAGCCCAAGGGTGGCCGACCCCTGCTCCTAGTTTAGTCTTTAAGGTTTCTTAGTCCTTAGCCTATAAGAAGGCTCACTTTGTATGGGTTAAGGGTTAGACACTTTTGATAATAAAATTCTGTTTGTGTTTCTCTTCAATTATTGAGAGATTTGAATCCTTTTACTTGCTTTGGTAAGGGTTCTTGATCAATCTCATGATTGTCCTTGATTGTTCATCCGATCTATCCATTTGAGTATTCACCTTGTTTGGAGTCGTCGTCCTACCACCTTTAATCAAGTCGTGTCGTCCGTCTTGGTTTTGGGTTCCGCAAACCAAAGTTGGACAACCTTACTAGATCCTTGAGCAAATGTGCTACGTGTCTCAAAATGCGTTGATCGAGGAGCGTATCAGTTGGCTTCAGAGCATAGGTTGAAGTATCTTCCATTATATCGATTGTCTTGTCTTTGTTGTCGTCTAGAAATTCTTTGTTTCCGCTGCCTTGTTTAAAAAAAAAAAATGTCTGTCCGTTTAGTTGTCTATTGTTGTTGCTTACAATCTGTCCGTGTTCAGCAAGAAAACAAAAGAAGGAAGTTGTGTTGGCGGCGCTAGGGTTTCTTGTATCTCTTGTCGCAATCTGTCCAAACCAATTTCTGTCCGTTGTGTCAAGCTATTGTGTCATGCTATCTGACCGTGAGTTGTGTGTTTGCTTGGCAACAATTCTGTCCGTAATTCACTTGATCCTTGTTTGTCCGAATTTAGTGTCCTTTGTGTTGGAACTCCGCTGTAATTCTTGCCCTTTTGTTGAGTCAAATCTGTCCAAGTTGTTCGTGGGTTATCCAAGCTGTTTTACTTATTTTTCAAATCTGATATTTAGTTAAACCTGTTGGTGTTTGTGAATCTTGAGAGAACCTACAAGATTCTAGGGTTTCTTGACTTTCTTGATTGCTATCTTGAAGTTCTTGAAGTTCTTGATAATTATCTTGGAAGTTCTTGAGGGATCTTGATCGTTGTTTGTGTGTGTTTAACCGAAACCAAATCTGGAAATTTACTTCCATTCGGCCAAGAGTTCTTGTTGTTCGTTGAGATAAAACAAAAAAAAAAAACAGAAATGAAAAAAAAGAAACAAAAGGGAAGAATTCGGTTCGCAAGAAAAAAACAAGCAAGGAAAGTCGAATTTTATTGCCAAATCAGTTTGCTTACATCGTGTCCCTAGCCAAAACAGAAAATTAAAACAAAGGGAAAGATTCAAAAGTTTTGATCCACCGCTTCTTGGAGTTCTTGAATTTCTTGTTTCTTGGGAACTTGCTTCACTCTTCGAGTGTACATCTTTTTGCATTCTCTAGCAGTGGTGAAGGGTTTTCTTGGATTTCTTGTTTCTTTCTTGGGGGCATCTTGAGTAACCCATTGGGGGGGGGGCTCGAGTAAGGTTGTTTGAATCGTCTTGTTGATTCTCCATTGTTTTGAGAAAGATCCGAAACTGATTTGTTCTTGACCAGAAATTCTGATTTGGTATTGTGTTTGCAAGAGGAGGGTTGTGTGGGGGAACTTAAATAAAGTCCTCTCCAACCGACTTGTGTGTGTGCTTGAACAAAACCTGAATTTGCGTGAGAGGAAGTAGAACCGAATCTGATTTGCAACTCTTCTTGGAAAGGAATTTGGAAGTTACTAAAAGTTGTTCAAGAAAATGTTTTCTAAAAGGTTTCCAAAACTAACTTGTTTCCAAAATCACTTAGGAAACTAAGTAGACAGCTTGGGTAATTCTTTTATTTCCACTTAGACAAGCTCCTACATTTTAGGAACTAGGGTTTTCATTCCTTCTTTGTTCACACTAGCGCACTTTCCATTTCTGTCTGCCACTTGAAAGCGTCGAAAACCGTGCATTCTTGTTCCATTTTGCACTCTATTTGTGTCTTGTTTCCTTGAATGCTCTTGTGGAAAAGTTTGGTGACAATTGTTGGATCTTTGCGGCATTTCTCAACTACCCAATCCGACAGGTAAAGGAATTTGGTAAGATCATTAAAGTGTTTGATTGAAAATACGAGGGTGAGAGAAACACTAAGGGAGTGAAGTAAGGTTATATTTGTTCTATTTCCTTGTTCACTAATGTTTTGTAGGATAAGTCAAGGGACATGGAGCTAACTCATCAAACCATCGATTACTCATTGATGTTCGCCGCCATGAAAACGAGCTTAAGCGGATTAGCGAGCAACAAATGGAGGAGATGCATAACCGCTTTGACGAGCTCTCAAAGAGCTTCACGAGAGGCTCTCGTTCTAGATCTCGCAACCGAAGTAACCATGGCACCAAATGAGCAAACAATGAGGAGTACTCGACTAGTGAAGATAAGGAACGAGCCAAGAGGCCTAAATGGGACATGTCTAAGAACGAGCTCAAGGGATTTAAAATTCAAGTTCCTACATTCCAAGGCAAAAGTGATCCTGAGGCTTACTTGGAATAGGAAGGCCGCATCGAGATGGTCTTCGATTGCTATGAGTATAGCAAGGAACAAAAGGTGAAGGTTGCCACTGTTGAGTTCACCGATTACGCACTAGTTTGGTGGGACCAAGTAAGGACTAATCGGAGGTGAAATGGTGAACCATGAGTTCGAACTTGGTGAGAACTCAAGGCACTAATGCGCAAGCGGTTTGTTCCAAGCTACTGCAACCACAATCTCTACTCTAAGCTTCAAACCCTCACTCAAGGCAACACGAGTGTGGAGGACTACTACAAGGAGATCGAGATGGCCATGATGAGGGCGAACATTTAAGAAGAGAGTGAGGCTACCATGGCAAGGTTCCTTAGAGGTCTCAACCCCGACCTTCAAGAAGCCTTGGAGCTCCAACATTACTTGGACATGCATGATCTTCTGGAACTAGCCATCAAGGCTGAGAGGGGGAAGAAATTGAGGCGAGGAGGCCGTACCTTCCAAGTTTCCAACTCGCCTTCATGAAAGGGCAACCCACCAAGGAGAACCTCACATGATACTGGAAATGCGACTACACCAAGCCCTTCTAGCCGCACACCTGGTACTTTCTCTTATCGAAATTCCAATTTTACCTCTCACAAGCTTGTTGTTGCATCCAGGTCCATTTCTAAGACCCCTCATGAAACTCCTAAGATTAGGAGTAGAGATATCAAGTGCTTCAAGTGCCAAGGGTTTGGACATATCCAATCCTAATGTCCAAACCAAAGGGTCATGTTAGTCACTCACAATGGGAAAATCATGTCCGATGACGACGATTGTGGATATGCCTGGATTGGTCAAGGGTGATTGCTTGGAGGATGACTTCGCGGAGGAAGAATGTTCTCCTACTCAAGGGGAAATCAGTTGTTTGGTGGCATGACTCGTGCTAACCGCCCAGATCAAGGAGGACGAGCAATTGCAAAGGGAGAACTTATTTTACACCCGATATAAAGTAAGTGATAAGGTGTGTAGGTTCATCATTGATGGTGGGAGTTGCACCAATGTGGCAAGCTTACTAATGGTTGAAAGCTTGGGTCTTCCTACAACTAGACATCCACATCCATACCGCCTCTAATGGCTAAGTGAAGAAGGTGAGGTGCGTGTCCACAAACAAGTACGTGTTCCTTTTTCAATTGGCAACTACATTGATGAAGTTGTGTGTGATGTTGTTCTTATGCATGCGACACATGTCATCTTAGGCAGACCTTGGCAATTTGATAAACATGTGACATTTGATGGTAGAGCCAATTAGTACACTCTATTGCACAATAGTAAACGCATAGTCCTAACACCCCTCACACCTGCACAAGTATATGGGGACCAACTTAAATTGCAAAGGGAGTGTGATTTGGACTGCCAAAAGAGGAAACAAAAGGCAGCTGACCCTGGAAAATGTTCCATTTCTACAAGTGAGAAATCGACCAAGGGTCAAGTGAGCACACCTAGTGTCACCCACGATCATTTATTAATTAAATCAAACACCAGAAAGCAAAACATTATAATCAAGGCTAAGGATGTTCGGAAACTTGTGAATGCTGATCAGCCTGTATTACTCATGATTTGTAAACATGTGCTCCTAAATATTGATAAGTTCGATAAGGCATTGCATTCCAGTGTAGTTGCTCTTTTGCAAGAATTTGAGGACGTGTTTCCTGATGAGGTCCCTAATGGCTTACCACCCATTCGAAGGATTGAGCACCAGATAGACTTGATTCCTGGAGCACCACTACCCAACAAACCCGCTTACCACATGGGTCCTGAGGAAACAAAGGAGCTTCAAAGGCAAGTTGCTGACCTATTAGGTAAGGGTTGGGTAAAGGAAAGTCTAAGTTCTTGTGCTGTGCCTGTGATACTTGTCCCCAAAAAGGATGGTATTTGACACATTTGCACTGACTGTAGAGTTGTTAATGCTATCACTGTTAAATATCGTCACCCCATTCCTAGACTAGATGATATGTTTGATGAACTTGATGGTGCAGTTATTTTCACTAAAATTGACTTAAGGAGTGGCTATCATCAAATCAGGATAAAAGAAGACGATAAATGGAAAACAACTTTTAAAACAAAACATGGCCTTTATGAGTGGTTAGTCATGCCCTTTGGGTTGACTAATGCCCCTAGTACTTTCATGAGATTAATGAACCATGTTTTGAGACAATTCATTGGGAAGTTTGTGATTGTTTACTTTGATGACATTTTGATTTACAGTCGCAACATGCATGAACACATGGAGCATTTGAGATTAGTTCTTAATGCACTCCGAGAGGCGCGACTATATGCTAACCTTAAGAAGTGCACCTTTTGTACTAATGAACTTGTGTTTTTAGGATATGTTGTGAGTTCACAGGGTATCAAGATAGACGAATCCAAGATTGAGGCCATCAAGCAATGGCCAACACCTAGATCCGTCCCTGAGGTGCGCAGTTTCTATGGATTGACGGACTTCTATCGGCGTTTTGTCAAAGACTTCTGCACCATTGCTGCTCCATTGACCACCGTGACAAAGAAAAATAATAAATTTCATTGGGGAGAAACCCAAGAACAAGCATTCCTTACTCTTAAGGACAAACTCAAACATGCACCTGTGCTAGCATTACCTAATTTTAACAAGACTTTTGAGATTGAATGTGATGCTTCTAGTGTAGGGATTGGAGCTGTTCTCATGCAAGACAAGAGATCTTGTGCATACTTTAGTGAGAAACTGTGACAGCCCCACCTTACCCTAAGGTGAACCAAAGGGTTCGGCGGACCGCCTGCTCAGCTCTCGCCGGGACTCATTCGTAACTCCATCAAAATCGGAATAAAACTTCACGAATCAAATTGAATTGGACGGGCCGCTACCACGTCATCATCCAACCAGGTACAAACAATCATTATGTGACATGAGAGAATGTACATTCCCGAATACAAATTTCACTTCAACATGAGGAAACACTTTAATATATACATAGTAGTAAGTTTACAAACCAAAAGGAACCATTGTATTCAAATACATTTAGGGTTTCCAACTTTCAAGGAGCTATACAAACTAGTAGTTATATAAGCTCAATTCATTCTTCAAAATGATCATTGGTCCAAAAGACGATTTCCTGTAAGGAAAACAAGGATAACGGGACGGGGGTGAGCTAAAAGCTCAATGAGGTACCAAAACTATGAACAGTAGAAATCATGAGAAAACATTTATAGGTCACATATCCATATCAAGTAAAAGAAATGAACGAACATCACACTTTAAAGGATACAGATGGCTCTCAGGAGCCAGATTTCCATTTGCAGTACTTGATCCGAACCCGTTGACTCTCCGTCAACGTAAATAGAACCAACATGTCCGTAGACCCCACTTTACACCAATTCCGTCTACCAAACATACCCCTACCGGGCCCGCACACCGAACAGAGCAGAAGTGGTAATACTCGAGTATACCCGGAATCAAGGGTCTCAATACCCAAAGTACCCAAAACAGACTACCGTGGTTCGTTTTCTAATCGACCAGGCCCTTGCCGGTTCGACTCGAGTAACTTCGCCACAGGAATTGAGCTAAGAGGTCACAGAAAGGTCGTTGGATACAAGTTCCAAACGACGTCCAAACAGATACAGATACAGATAACAGATACAGATCTAGATTCGTACCAAAATTGGCATATGAACAGACAAGAGAGCGGGTGTGATAAAGTACACCCTCGTCTCAAACAAAATAAACAGATAGTGCAGTCATTGAAATCACAGATTGCAGGGCAGAAATCAAGTTAAACAGCAGTTGAGGGGAGTGGTACACTCACCGGTTCAAATACAGACACTTCAAAAGTTTTCACTTCAGATTGGCTTTAATCGCCAAGAAACCCTAAAATCATCAAAGTAAACCAATTGAAGGTTTCACATCCAAAATCGAGTAAACGGAATGCATAAGTAAAGCTCGACTAGATATCGTATGCTTTCCCAGGTTAAGTACTAATACAGAGTAAAAAGATAACAGTTGGTCCTAGGGTTATAAACAACCCCTAAAACCCTTCATTTGTACTAAGATCAACTCTATTGAAGGAAATCACATAACCCTAAAATTTTGGGCAGCATGCCCTTTATGTTTACCTATTTTCCCAGCCACTAATGGCTTCGTTATTTTCCTCAAATCAGACCCAACATCTCATACAGAATAATCTCATTTCCAAAAGCCGTTCACTAGGCTTAAAGTCATTCAAGTACAAAATTTAGCGAGGAAAATGACCGGAAAGGAAAGTCAAGCCCTAAAATATTCTAATAAGCACAATAAGACTCGATTACAAGTCATAAACCAATACCAAATACTACCGAAATAGGGTTCCATCAGCATATACAAGCATTAGAGGAAACCAGAAAAATCCGGAAATGAAATTAGCTTTAGCCCTGAAAAAATAGTTTTTTGACCTCATTTTGCGGTAATGGCACCAAAGGCACTACGATTATCGGATGAAGGTACAAGACACACCGTTTTGAAGCTAAGAGATAGGGCTACAACATTGTAGAAGGTCACTCAACCCAGTTTTGAGTGCAACCAGGTCAAAAATGCAAGACACTACATCAAAATCGTAAAAACAGATTCACAAAACGCATTCTGAGGTAAACATCATAACTCAGCCTACACAATTCCAAATCCAGAAATTCAAAAGCCACTCAAAATCTTAGAAACAGGGCTACATTTCATCAGAAGACCTCAACAACCAATTCCAAAGCAATTCCAGCCAAAACAACCAATTACAGGCGCAATTCTTACATTCGGATAAAACCAGGATAGCAAGGGTAATTTCGACTTTTCTCATTCTACACTACTCCGATTGACCTGAAATTTTGTAGACGCCTCTAAAATGTCATTCCCTACAACTTTCATGTTTTAATCTAAGGCCAATTCAGCCTCTAACTAGGAGCTACAAAACCGGGCAGAATGTAATTCCAAAAAACCCTAACTTTTCAATTTTTCTTCCAAACAGAAATTGCTTGCAATTATCCACTTTTTCCACCTCCTAGATGCCTTAAATACCATTTCCAATCATCATACATAGCCACACAATCATATTCATATGAAAACAGAAAAATCCCCAATAATTAGAAAACTTCATCAATTCAACCAAAAATCAAGATTTAATCTATAAAATTGCATCTTATACCACCACTAATCATGAATTAAGCATCATAAGAGGGAGGAGAGTGGTTCTTCACAACTCACCTTAGAAACAAGAGAGAGAGAGCTACTAGTCCTCTTAGCTCTCCAAATAACTTCACCAATCACTTCACAATCACTAAGTGGAGGGGTTTTATGGAGTAATTGCAAGATCAAATGGTTGGATGGTTCAACTTGAGCAAGATTGGAGCAAAACTTGAAGAGCTTTTCTTTCTTTTGGTGCTTGAGAAAGTCGGCCAAGAAGGAGATAAAAATGGTGAATTTTGGTTATTTTTTTGATTTATTTGATCAAATGGTAAAAGGTGAATAGTTGTCCAACAAGTCAACCCAATCAAATGGTGACACTTGTCACCTCATTAATGCATCTCTATCTCTTTGTTTCCTCTCACTCCAATCCATAAGGTATTCTCTAATTATCTCTTGGCACCCGATAATTTAAACCCAGTATCCAAAACTTAATCTAGTTGGCCGAATTTTTCCGAATTTTCCGCACTAGCGGGTCCCACGTCCGATATATACTCTTAATTTCTCAAAACCTATTCGATACTAGAAAAATCATCCAAAAACTATATCTGCTCATTAAAAATATCTAGAAAATTTTTCTACTAAAGAAAATGCAGAAAACAAGCCATTAAATAAATAAAACCCTAGAAAATGGGAAAAGTACGGGTTCTCACAGAAACTGGGATGTGCTGCCTTGAACTACCCCACATATGACAAAGAGTTATACGCACTGGTGTGAGCTTTGGAGACCTGGCAATACTCCGTCCAAGAGAGTTCGTGATACACACTGATCACGAATCATTGAAGTTTCTCAAGGGGCAACCCGAATTGAGCAAGAGACATGCCAAATGGGTAAGTTTCATTGACACCTTCTCTTACGTCATTAAATACAAAACTGGCAAAACGAATGTGGTAGCTGATGCACTATCTCGTAGACATTCTCTACTTGTTTTCCTTGATGCTAAGTTGTTAGGTTTTGAGATGATTAAGGAACTTTATGCACATGATCTTGATTTTGGTGACATATATGCTTCTTGTGTTAAGAATCCGCATGGAAAATACTTTTTGCATGATGGATTTCTATTCTATATGGATAAGTTATGTGTGCCTAATTCTTCTATTCGTGATCTTTTGGTTAGAGAGGCACATAGTGGTGGTCTCATGGGTCATTTTGGCATTGTTAAGATCTTAGTAATGTTGCAAGAACACTTCTACTAACCCCATATGCGTAGGGATGTTGAGCGCATGGTTGGTAGGTGTGCCACTTGCCACAAGGTCAAGTCTAAAACAAACCCATATGTCTTGTATACCCCATTGCCCATTCCACATTATCCTTGAGTGGACTTGTTTATGGACTTTGTCTTAGGACTACCTAGGTCACCAAGGGGTAATGACTCTATCTATGTGGTCGTTGATAGATTCTCTAAGATGGCTCATTTCATCCCTTGTCATAAAACTGATGATGCATCTCATATTGCTAACCTGTTCTTTAAAGAAATTGTTCATTTGCATGGTATGCCTCAAACTATTGTTAGTGATAGAGATGTGAAAATTTTTGAGCTATTTCGGGAAGACTTTGTGATCAAAGATTGGCACTCGATTGTTATTTTCCACCACAAGTCATTCCCAGAGCGATGGCCAAACTGAGGTTGTCAATCGCACACTTGGTACTTTACTCAGGGTTTTGATTAAAAAGAATCTTAAATCTTGGGAAGAGTGTTTGCCACATGTTGAATTTGCTTATAATCGAACTGTTCATAGTGCAACACACTACTCACCATTTGAGATTGTTTATGATTTTAACCCCCTGACACCCCTTGATTTGGCACCCTTACCTTCCTCTGAGCACACAAACTTAGATTGGAAAAAAAGGCTGATTTGTGAGCAGGTTGCATGAAGCTGTTCGAGCCAATATTGAGAAGCGCATGCAGCAATACGTCCAGCAAGTTAACAAGCACCGTCGCAAGATGACCTTTGAATGTGGAGATTGGGTTTGGCTGCACTTGAGAAAAGAAAGATTTCCCAAGCAGCACCAAAGCAAGCTGTCCTCAAGGGGTGATGGACCCTTTCGCGTGTTCGAACGAATCAATGACAATGCCTACAAATTGGAACTACTTGGGGAATATAATGTTAGCCCGACTTTCAATGTCACGGATTTGAACCCATTCCTTGACGAAGAGGATCCAGATTTGAGGACAAATCCTTCTCAAGTGGAGGGGACTGATGTATGCACGGATCTTAGCCCAAGTAATGATCCAGTTCGAGTTACATTGGGCCCGATTACACGAGCACGGGCCAAGCGCTTTAAGGAGTCTCTTCAAGCCCTTGTGCGAAATGGTCAAGACCAACAAGGAGTCCATAGGAACATTGAAGGATTGGAAGGTGATAACCAAGTTGTCTACACGATGATCCAAGCCCATGAAGAGTCAAGTGGCCACACATGAGGGGATGGCCGACTAGGCCTTAGTCTTTAGCATTAAGTGTCGTTGTTGGTATTAGTTGAAGATGTAATCTCGGCCCACTTGAAGCCCAAGGGTGGCCGACCCCTGCTCCTAGTTTAGTCTTTAGGGTTTCTTAGTCCTTAGCCTATAAGAAGGCTCACTTTGTATGGGTTAAGGGTTAGACACTTTTGATAATAAAATTTTGTTTGTGTTTCTCTTCAATTATTGAGAGATTCGAATCCTTTTACTTGCTTTGGTAAGGGCTCTTTAGCAATCTCGTGATTGTCCTTGATTGTTCATCCGACCTATCCACTTGAGTAATCACCTCGTTTGGAGTCGTCATCCTACCACCTTCAATCAAGTCGTGTCATCCGTCTTGGTTTTGGGTTCCACAAACCAAACGTTGGACAACCTCGCTAGATCCTTGGGCAAGCGAACTACGTGTTTTAAAACGCGTTTATCGAGGAGCATATCATTAAGTGAATCCAATTCACTTTAGGGCTTCTAGTTTTGTATGTCTATATATAGCCTAAGTAAAGAACCTTCATAATCAGTTTTTCAATCAATAAAATTTGTGAGTTTTCACTTTTCTCTTTCCAAGAGAGCTCTTTTGAATATTTGAGAATCTTTCTCAAGTTATTCATACCGAACTTATCAATCAAGTAACTCCTTGGTTGTGGCATTCTACTACCTACAATTTGGTTCGCTAATTCGATAAGTCATAGGTTAAGATTGTATCAATATTGTTCGCAACTTAGAGGGTTAGATTGGGTCAAATTCTCCGCTGCCAAACCATTGGTGTCGTTGTCTAGATCGTGTCGAAGTGCGATATCACATCAGTTGGTAATCAGAGCTAGTCAACAACCACCAGGTTATATCCTTCTTTTCTTTTGTGTTTCGAGTCACATACCCTTGTTCCAAATCAATTCGTGCGTCTATTAAAAAAAAAGTACTGTAGCATCGGTACTGTTCATCGCTAATGTAACGACACTATTCACCGTCTCGTTACTGTTCATCCAAAAAAAAATTGTTTTGTATAACTGGTGTTTCTTTCTTGTTTTGGTGTCTTGTTATATTGTTCTTAAAGTCTTATGTTGGTTTAGAGTAAAAAAAAAAAAAAAAATCTGGTCGCTAGTCTTTTGTTCTTGGAAGCCAAAATCAAAGTAGGATTCTTGAACAAAGAGGGTTGGGAATTTTGTCGTGTCTTGCACTAATAGAGGCTGTTACATTATTTCTTGAAGTTCTTGACAATGTACCTTGTTTCTTGGAATTCTTGACATATATCTAGAAGTAGTGAGTTGGTTCTTGATAACCTTGAAGCTAACATTGACCATATCTTGAACTTGATCAAACCTTTAATTCTTGAATTGCGGCTGATCTGGTGCAACACCAAACGAAAATCTTATTTTTCTTGAAGTAAGATCTGAATTCAAAAAGAAAGAAAGAATTCTGGTTGTGTTACAAAAAAAAAAAAAAAAAAGAGAGGAGAAACCAGAATCGGATCACAAGAAAAGGAAACCCACTTGAGTTGGGAAACCAAGTTGACTTGGGTTTGCTAAAACCAATCCTAAATACACTCAAACTATCCAAGTTGGTTTGCTCTCCTTTATACCGTGAGGAACCTGGAAAAACAGCTGCTAAACAATCCCAAAACCACCCAAGAAACTTTGCTTACAACTTCCAAAAAAATCCAGCCAAGTGCAAAGTTGGGTAGAGTACTTCTAGGATCCAAAAAAATCTGCCATCTTGTTTATTGTTTGGTCAAAATTGGTATTCTGTCCAGCCTTATACATTGATATTTTGAGTCTTTTTTCAGATTATTTTTCGTGCTTAGAAGTGTCCATAAGGAGTCCAAATCAGTCTAGGATTCAAATTAGTTGTTAGCTTCCAAATCGAGTTCTTGTCAAAGTCAAACTCTTCCAATTCATGGGCTACCTTTTGCGGACTAAATCTGGTAAATTTCAGCAAGTTCTTTGAGTCACTTTAATGGTCCAATAAACCCTAAAAATCCCAGCAATTACACGCCGCATTTTGGGTGAAGCTTGAGTGAAGTTTGGTTGAATTTCTTGGAGAAAATTCTGATTTCTTCAAAGGAAGCAATCAAAGGATTTGAGAAGTGATCGGTGAGAGCATTAGAGTGTTTTAAACACTTGAGTGATACATGAGAGCGAGAGAAACACGTAAGGGAGTGAGTGAGGACTTTTTACCTTAATGTTTGTCGAAGTTTTGCAGGTTTAAACCATGGCTAATGAAAACGAGGCGAGGGAAGCATTTGTATTAAAGTTCTCCGTGTGAATGGTTGGATGGTCTCCTGTACAGTTGGAGTTTTAGTTCTATCTTGTGTAGTATTTGAGACTGCGATTGTACTTGTACTTGTACTTATGTGAGAACTGAGGACCTTTGTCTTATTCGGGAAATTAGTATTGCTTTTATCTCTTGAGGTTTTAGTTTGTAGTGCAATGTAAAGTTGTGGAACATTGATGTAATATTTAAGATTTATATTGTAATTGAATTGAGGACTGTAGTGAACAACTGAGTCCCAGCGAGAGCTGGACAGGCGGTCCGTCGAGCCCTTTGGTTCGCCTTAGGGGAGGTGGGGCTGTCACAAGAAACCCTAGATATGTGAGAACCCGTAAAACCCTAATTATTTTCCTAGGGTTTATTTCCCCTTAATTGCATGTTTTCTGCATTTTCTGGCTTAGAAATATTTTCTTAGTGGATTTTATGAGCAATTATAGTTTTAAGATGATTTTTCTAGCATTGGAGAAATTTTAGAAAATTAAGAGTAAATAGTGGACGTGGGACCCACTAGTGCGAAAAGTTCGGAAAAATTCGGCCAATAAGGTTAAGTTTCGGATACTGTGTAAAATTTATCGGGTGTTAAATGATAAGTAGAGTGTGTGAAATGATTGATGTGAGAGAGGAAAGAAAGGATAGGAATGCATTTAATAAGGTGCCACATGTCACCTTCTTATTGGTTAGGACTTAAGAAACACTATTCATACTTTTGACTATTTTTTTGACTAAGTGTTAAATACTTCAAAAATCATAAAAATTCACCATTTCTTACCTTGTGTTGGCCGGCCATCCCAAGCTCAAGAAGGAGGAGAACTTCATCATTTTTTCAAGCTTCCAATTGGTCCAAAATCCACCAAATCAAGTGTTTAACTTAGTTTTACTCCATACAATCTTTTCTTTTGGTGATATTGGTTGGTTTATTGAAACTTTTTGGAAGAGCTAAGGTGCCCATCATCTTCCTCTCTCTTGTTATTAGGTGAGTGATGCTTCAACCTCTCCCCTATAGTTAATGATGGTTATTTTGTGCTTAATGGTGGCATGAGTGTTGAAATATATGATTTGTTTCTTGATTTGAAGAGTTTTGGAGAAGTTTTTATTTTATTGGGAATTTTTCTGGTTTAATATGAATGGGATGTTGTGGCCTTGTATGATGAATTGTAATGGTTGAAAATGACTCTAGTGAGTGTGAATTGATGATAAATGCAATCAATTTTGGATTGAGAGTGAAATTTGGAAAGTTAGGGTTCTTAAATCCCCAATTCTGTCCGGTTTTGGATCATAGGGTTAGCGGCCGAATTTGACTTTGCTCAAAACATGAAAGTTGTAGGTATTGATGTGTTTGAGGTGCCTGTAAAATTTCAGGTCATTTGGATTAATGTAGAATGAGTTATGACGAAATTATGGTAGCTGTTCTGCTTTGGACAGAATGCGAAAACTGCGATAGTAATTGGCTATTTTGACTGGAATTGGTTTGGATTTTGGAGTTGGTGTCTTCTGATGAAATGTAACTGGATGACTTAGCTAACTTATGCCTTTGGAATTTCAGCATTTGGACTTGTATGGACTGAGATATACCGATTACAGTTTTCTGTGTTTTGCAAACCTGTTTTGGTAATTCTGGAATAGTATTTGGCATTTTCGACCTAGTTAAGCTAGGAACTGGATTGAGTGACCTTCTACAGTGTTGTAGCCCTGTTTCATAGCTTCGAAACGGTGGGTCTTACACCCCCATCCGATAACCGTAGTGAAATTGACGTCATTACCGCATAATAAGTGTAAAACAGTTTTTCCTAATCGGGGCCAAGACTATTGCTAATTTTAATTTCTGGTTTGCTATGTGTTCATTTATGCATATGAAACCCTATTGGGGTTGTGTTTAGCATTGTTTGGTGACTCGTTCTCGAGTCTCATTGTATGTGTTACATGTTTTAGGGCGTGACGGTAGCTCACGACGTCTTGGTGATCACGGTGTATGAAACACCACTTCCTCACTTGGTGAGTATACTACTCACTAAATTGTTACTATGTGGCTTTGCTAAATGTTTATGTGATGCCTTGAAGGCTTACTTGCATATTGGAATTGATTAAGGTGAGGGTGTACTTGACCGCCCTCACCTCTTTTGATATTGTCACTGAATGGCTACCGTTTTATTGCATTACTGAACTTGATATATTGGTTGGTGAATTCCATTTCATGGAAACTGAATTGATGTCGTTTGGACGATGTCCAACGGCCTTACTGCATTACTGAGCTCAACCCCGTTTGGTAGTCAATTGGATCGAGCCGGCGAGGGCTTGGTCGTGAAGATTGAATTGCCACGGGAACTGTACTGGGGAATCTTGTGGTAATGAGACCCTTGGTTCCGGTAAACTCGAGTATTACCAAAAACTACTGAAATGAAGTGCGGGCCCGGTTGGGGTATGTTAGGTGGAAGGATTGGAAGTAAAGGGTGGTCTACGGTTTGGTACTTTTAACATTGACGGAGAGTCAATGAGGTTGGATCAAGATTGCAAGCGTGGAAATGGGCTCTTGAGAGCCGACCGTATCCTTTTACCGTTTTGCTTCATTGCTTATTTGTGCACTTTAAATGAAAGTTCATTCTTATATGACTTTGATTGCTTATTGGGTGGTATACCACTGGGCTTTAGCTCATTCCGTGTTATTTGTTTTCCTTACAGGGTTATAATTACTTTTGAGAATGGATTGGATAGTCAATTGCCGAATTGAGCATGTAAATGTCTTTTGTATTGCTCTTGAAGTGAAACCCTAATGTATAACGGGTTCATTTCCTTTTGATAGGCAATTCGAATGTGTACTTCCTTAGTGAATGGTTTTGGCTTGCCGTTGTGGCTTGTAAATGGCTAATGTTATGTTATATATGTATTTCGATGCTTGGTTGGGTTTCGGACGGGTCGGTTACTATTCATGGCCGACTCTGGAGTTCGTTTCTTTTATTTTGGGTTATTTTGCCCTTTTGCCTGGTTGCGCGCGTTATAAGTGTGACGACCCCACCTCCCCCTTAGGCGTACCAAAGGGTTCGGCGGAGCGCCTGCCCAGCTCTCGCCAGGACTCATTCACTATCTCAATCGAGTCATGTACACACATCCATGAACCATAAATAATATCCGCAATTCAAGCTTATAATTTACATTGATAGAAATCGAGGTACAAAGCCTCAATACACCAAACTAGTTCAAAACCTATACAATCCAAGTACAACATGTTCCATTCGAGGAATAGCGCGAGTACAAGACCAAAAGTCAAAAGTCAAAACAAAAGGCTACGCTAGTCTTTTACAAGTCTCACGCGTCACTCGTACCCCCTGTAAGGAAAACAAATAGCGTGGTATGAGCTAAAAGCCCAGTGAGGTTCCAAATAGCAAATTGACCATTGTTTATAAGTACAAGTTTTCGATATAGCAAAGTAACGAGCACGAAGAGTTCATAAATGTGAGCAATAACACGTCAAGTAGCAATCTTAAAATGAGCGAGTGTAGAAGTTTTTCAAAAGAAATAATAATCCAATAAACAATAATCACTCCAAAGTATAAGGATACGGATGGCTCTCAGGAGCCAAATTCCCATTGCATTACCAGAAGCTTGATCACGTAGTGGTTGACACTCCGTCAACTTTCAAGTAAGTAACCAATCCAGTAGAACACCACTTACACGACTCTCCGTCCACCGTTCAAACCCCCAGCTGGGCCCAAAATCCTCAAGAAAGATGGGTGGTAATACTCGAGTATACCGATTAGTCGAGGAGATATCACTCCACTCGACAATACAAGAGACCCAGGGTTCGTTACCCAATCGACCAAACCCTTGCCGGCTCGACTAGAGTAACTCGCCACAGGGTTTCTGGAATTCCAGGGAGTGCGCGCATCATAACAAGTATGTCAAGTCAATTGCAACCATAAACAAGTGTATATCATGTAAGGGCAAGTGCGATAAAGTACACTCTTGCCCTAACAATTCACGTATATAACAGGTAATCATATTGGTCACATATCAAGTTCAAGTATCAAGTTCAATTCGGTATTTGAAAGCACTCACCAAAAGATATAGTGCCTTCACTGGTCACTTTCAGGTTATACTCCGGGTTCGGAGTTCAAAATCTACGATAAAACTTAGTTTGAGAACGTTGAAACATGACTAGAATTCGAAACTTATACGTTTCGTTCAATAAGAATCAAGAAATGGAAATTCACTTGGAGAATACTCGTGAAATACTCGCTCACTTTTTAAATGATAAAACTTTTTAACATTTATACTTGAAATGGTCATGCGAGTCGAAAGTACAAGGAAAACGTACTTTGAGCAATCATTATTTCATTTCTCAAGGGTACAAGTTCGGCCAAGTCCTTATTTATATATCTTGGGACAAGAAGACTTAAGTACCCTAGACTGTTCAAGCAATAATCACTCTTAACCCTTACTCAAGTTGCAAGTAGTTCTCTAGTCTTCGAGCGTAAATTTGGGCAGCATGCCCTTTGTGTTTACCTAATTTTCCAGCCTTTTAGGCTTCATTGTTTTCTCAACAACAACCCAACATCACACATAAAACAATTCAAGCCAAGAGCCGTTCCCTAGGCTCACAATATCATAACAACAAGAATTGCATCAAGTACAAGTGCAGAAATTCAATGTGGCACAAGACAGATTTGACGTATAAAAGCGGAAATAACTTGTCCGAGGCTACGCTTATCGGATTAAGGCGAAACCTATGCCGTTTAGAAGCTAAGACACAAAGCTACAACATTCATGAAGGTCACTTAGTCCATTTCCTAATGTAACTTAGTCAAAATCTCAGATTACTAAACCAGAAACCAATTCACCGGCTGTTTAAACGCAGAACACTGTAATGGACATAACTCAGTGCACACAAGTCCGAATCAGGTTTTCTTTGAGGCATTTTAAAGCTACTTCAGAACACTACAACTTTTATGTTTTGGCCCAGAGCTAAATCAGAATGGATCCTGGTCAAAAATCGTGATAAACTGGACTGAACTGAAGAAACAGACTGCTGGGAAATTCTTAAAATAGTAGGGGTATTTTGGACTTTTCACGTTCTGCGTTGCTCCGTTTGAGCTGAAATTTTGTAGGAACCTATAAAATGTCATTCGCTACAACTTTTATTCTTTGACCTAAGGCCAAAACAGCCTCTAACATATAGATAAAAATTCGGACAGAATGTTAAGACCATTTTCCAGATTTTGGAAATTTTAAGTTTCTAGTGAATCTTTCCTCAATTTCTTGGTCCAATCACTACCAAAACACCATATAACACCTCAATTGCAACATATAAACATCATACAATCATTTGGGCAGAATTTTCATAAGCCCTAGTGCATCAAATAAATTGGGGAAAACTACTAAAACATGCTCATCATCCATAATCTCACCATAAAATCAAGTTACTAGGCTTAATATAACAAGATTAGAAGTAAAACTTGGAGAGATAAACTCTCTTACCTTGAATAAAAGTCACCAAGAGTAGCACAAGCTCTCCCCCTCAAGAATCACTCCACAACTCACTAGCTAGTCACTAGAAAACAAGTTTAATCGGTTTACTTTGCTCGATTCCTCACTTATTTGTTGGATTTGGAGATGAAATGAAAGATTTTCCTTTGGAGTTTCTCTCCTTGTTGTTCTCAGCCAGCCCAGCAGAAATGAAGAAGAAATTGCTAAGTGTTGGATTTAAATGGTTACTAATGGTCTTGGTTAAGAAGCCATGAGGTGGTGACAAGTGTCACCACCACCACCCTTTCTTTTTCTCTTTCTTTCTTGCCTTTCTTGGCCACTAATTTCGGTCAAGGCTGCTACAATATAAGAAGATATTATGTACAAAGTCAACAAACTTGTTGGGTAAGAAAAATGGTGGTCAAGCAGTGCGTTCAATCGGTAATGCGCGGGACCCGCCGGTTCGCGCCGTTTTTCTTAAAACTCACGTACTAGGGTTTTTATTTCTCATTCACTAACCTTATATCATTGCTACTACTCACATATTATTTCTCACTTAAAAGTCACTTTTAATCACCCAATTTGGTCCTTGCTTCGTACCGAAAATTCATCCGGCAGAAAATCGCGAAAACCCTAATTTTGCTCCAAACTTGAAACCGAAGAATAAAACCTTATTTTCTAGGTTTATTTACACTTATCATGGAATAATTGGATAGTAGGGTTTTAATAAATGATAATTTTCAAATAAAAAGAAATTTTTAAGAAAACGTGAGGAATTTTCCAATTCCAGTAATTTAAAATTAGGGTTTCAATTAAAATATGAGAGATTTAGGAAAACCGGTTAGTCACAAGTAAACTAGGGTTTTGGGCTACAATATTAGGGTTTCTAGTCTTTTTAAAACAAAATTAGGTTTTAAATCAACCCAAAGAAATGCACTTTAATATTTTCTTCATAACCAACCTCCTAATATTCGGGATGTTACAATAAGTTTCAAAACGTGATAGATCGCTTTATACTGCACCGTTAGTCCTGGCGAGAGCTGGGCAGGCAGTCCGCTAACCTCTTTGGTTCGCCTTAGGGGAAGGTGGGGCTGTCACAAGATATCATGGGAATTAGAGACAAACAAGAGACAAAGAAATAGGTTTGAACCGACTTGCGCCGTTTGTTACCGGTCGAAAACACCACTCGACCAAGACTTTCTTCCCCTAATTTTCTTATTTTTCTTTTATGTTTCATTCCCTAATTTTCCCTAGGGTTGGCCGAAATTATTGACCAAGAATGAGAGGAAAAGAAAAGGAAAAGAAAGAAAAATTGGGTAGATGCCAAGTGTTGGCAATCAACACCTCCTTTGACCAAGACCTTTCTTCCTTCTTTATCTTTTATTACACAAAAAATTTCCTTCATTTTTCCTCCTTATGGCCGAACTTAAGAGAGTAAGAAAAGAGAGAAAAACTTCCATTTTCTAGCCTTGATTTCTTGCTCAATCTATGAGAAATCCAAACACCAACTCTAATCCATACCGATTAATCTTGAGTTGAGCTTGGAGGAAAGCTTTTGGTGGAGTTACTTGAGAAAGAAAGCTGCAGCTTGTTGTTCACCTTGAGGATTGAAGGTATTCTTGGTTGAGAATTACTTTATCTCTTTAATCTTGTATTTGGATGGAGCTATTGTGACGACCCCATTTCCCCCTAGGGCGTACCCCAGGGTTTAACGGACCGCCTGCCCATCTCTCGCCAGGACACACTCACTCACTTAAAGAAAATAACTTACAACCATAGAAAGGAAATAAAACAAAAATTTCCAAGCTTAAAATATACATTAATACTTAAATCCAGCTCCAAGGCTCATACATGCCCAAATATGTCAAAATATTCCAAAATCCAAATACATCCAACCCTAGTCAATCACTAGCACAAGTACAATTGCAAAAATTCAAAAACTAGACTTTACTAGCTTGTACCAGTCCCCACGACCTTGCTCGTATCCCTTGTAAGGAAAGCAAATCTCATAAAATGAGCTAAAATTCAGTGAGACTCCAAAACTTCATGCAGACCCAAATAGCAAGTTGACCATGATTTAAAATCACATGTATCAAAATAGCGAGCACATGAAGTCAAGAAAATGAGTAATAAAGTTTTGTAAAGCCAAGCACTGGTTATTTAACATGTCAAGTGAAAGGATACCGCCGCTATTTCAAAATAGCTCCGCCATAGCTTAATCAAATAGTAGTTGACTCTCCGTCAACTTTCAAGTATAGTAACCAGTCCAATAGAGCCCCGCTTGACGCCAGTCCGTCCACCATTCAACCCCGTTACCGGGCCTGAACACCACAAGAAACAAGCATGGTAATACTCGACTATACCGATTAGTCGAGGAGGTATCACTCCACTCGACAAAACAAGAGACCCAGGGTTCATTATCTAATCGATCAAGCCCTTACCGGCTCAACTCGAATAACTCACCACAGGGTTTCTAGAATTCCAGAGAGTGCTTACGCATAGACAAGTACATCAGACAAGAATATCAAGTCAAGTGCCATCAAGGCATAGCAACAAGTCACGTTTAGGACAAGTGCGATAAAATACACCCTTGTCCATCCAAACAAGTCAAATATTATCCAAACACATTAATAAAACATGTAAAAGCAAGTATTAAATACAAACATGCACTTGGAAGTACTCACCAAAGGTCTAGTGCTTTTCAAGGTCACGCTCAGGTGCAACTCCTTGGATGGAGTCCAAATTTGCGATAAAATATTATTCAAGAGTTTAAAATCAACTAGGGTTCAAAACATAGGAGTTTCACTTCAAGAAGATCAAGTAAATGAAACTCGTTTAAATAATATTCAAGTTACTTATCAAACTCTAGAAAATTCATGCTCGCTTGTTTAGTTTTGATAAGGAAGTGGTTTATACTTTTGAAATCGCACTTGGTATAAAAGATCGAAAAAATCGTATTTTTAAAGGGTCACTACTTTCACTTTTTCAAGAGTACGAGTTCCGGCAACATTTCAGCTTATATACCTCTACTAAAGAAAACTTGAATACCATAGACGATCCAAGTCTGATTCGACCTCAAATCTTCGCTCAAGTCGCGAGTATATATGCCTAACCCTCAAGTGAAAATTTGGGCAGCATGCCCTCTGTATTTCGCTATTTTCCAGCCACTTATGGCTTCATTTTTTTTCTCAATTTAGCCCAAATTCAACACATAAGCAAGCTTAACAAAATAGCTCTTCAACTTGGCTCAATATCATCCAAGTATAAGTCAATTCTAGCAATGCAACCATCAACATCAAAGTTGGAAACCAGTTTTAAAGAAGAATGTCTAAGTGGCGGGTTTGTCATCCTTCGGCGTTTTGGTCACAACTGAAACTACACTTATCAGATTGGGACAAATTTTATGGTGTTTTGAAACTAAGACAAAGACCTGCATTTCCTATGAAGACATCAATACCCAGTTCCTGCATTTTCAAGGTCAAAAATTGAAATCTCAAAGAAAACAGAAAGCTGTCGGTTAAACAGGGCATTTGGGCAGTCAAGGGTATTTTAGTCATTTTACAAGATACAGTGCTCCGGTTGAGCTGAAATTTTCTGGATAGAAAGCTAACTCAAATCCCTACAACTTTCATGTTTTGATCAAGAACAGATTTGGCCTTTATCATGGACGAATATGCAGTTCAAATTGATTCCAAAAACATGGCAGAATCACTACCAAATGCTGGAATTTGCATATCAACCCTAAAACTACTCATCAAAGCTGGAAATTTCATCTTTTAAGGCTAAATATCACAATCAAGCCATTAATCATCTCATAAATTCCATTCCTAAGCTCAATACCAACATATTAGAGATAAACATCATAAATCAAAGCTGAAAAATCACAAACCCTGGCTGAAATTCGCTAATCTTCACCAAAACTAGAGTATCATCTAACATAATTCAAGATTCAAGGCATCTATCCCATATTTTGCTAAAACAAGAAAGAAAAAGGAAGTTTTAGACTTATACCTTCCAAAACACTTGAAGAAAGTGATGAACCAAGCTATTTCTCTCCAAACAACTCCACAACAAGCTTCCTTAGCTCCTTGGTGCTAGTTTATTCGGTTTAGTTTTGTTGTTCTTGTTGATCTTCACTCAAACAAGGCAAGAATCAAGATGGAACTTGAAACTTTCCTCTCTTGTTTTTCCTCTCTCAAGTTCGGCCAAGGCATGAATAAAATGAAGAAAAATGGTAGCTAGAGGAAAGATAAGAAGGAAGAAAGTTTCTTGGTCAAACTTCTCTTGGATTGCAACACTTGTCACCACCAATTTTCCTCTTGTTTTGTTTCTTTTCCTTTTGTTTTTAAGTCAAGAATTTCGGCTGGTCTAAGGGTCAAATTAGGGAGAATTGAACGAAATAAAATCAAGGAGATTAAGGTAAGAGAATATTGTTCAAGTGGTGTACTCAACCGGTAACAAATGGTACACGTCGGTTCAAGCTTATTTTCCTTAACTCTCTCGTACTTGCGTTTTAACTTGTGATTCACTAATGAAGGTAAAACTCTCGATTCTCTTACATATTACAACTAATGAGGAAGTAAAGTAGTAGTAAAGGAATTATAAAATATTTTATTCAAAATAAAAGGGAATTATAAGAAAATATGAGCAAAGTTTCGAGTCGTCACAATATAGCTTGATTATAGTAGGTTTTGTGTTGTAGGCTGCCGTTTCCAGCTTGCGTTGCTAATTTCCAGCTTTGTATTATATTTTCAGCCATGATATGATGGTATCTAGCCTTGATATGGGCTTGTATGAAGATTTATAGCTTTAATATGACTTTTTAGTTTCCAAATAAGAATTTCCAACCTTAGTTGCAAAATTCCAGCCTTGGTAGAAAATTTTCCAACTTAGGTATATGTTGATTATAGCTAGTTTTGTGGCTAAAATAAGTACTCTATGTATCCTATACCTTGTGAACTTGATTTGGGGTTGTTTTGTGGTGAGAATGAAGCATTGAAAATGGTTAGAAATTAGGGAAAATAAGGGGAAGTGCTGCTGAAAAGTTTTCCCGTAGGAGACTTTGAGCAGTCTTGGGAAATCTGTTATATCTTGGTGTAGAAAAATCCAAATTGGGTTCCGTTTATTGCATTTGAAGATAGACTCATAGCTATTTTAACCATGTAAAAATCAGGGGTTGGTTCAACTCCTATACATACCAGCAAATTTACAAAATTTCTTGAAAACCATGACTGTTCTGTTTTGCACATGAGACAGCAGTGATTTTGAACTAAACATTTGACTAATCTATGAGTTTAATTTCATGAAGATGTCTTCTAAAGTCTATTAGCACTTTGAGTCTATTTTCTAATGGCGTAAGTTTTGTGATTTTTTGACCTACAGAACTTAAAGTATACTTTTTCAAAGAATGTCGCCAAAGCTGGAAAATTTTGTCAAATGAATTGAGTGGAACTTGGAAAACTTTGAGAAAACTTTGAGAAAACTTTTCTAGGTCTTAAAATTTAATTGGTGTGATTTTGGATGGTTTTGTGGCCTTAAAAAAGTGTACTTCATAACCCTAGAATGCATTTGGACATTCTTCGATTAGCTTTCATCTTTGAGTTTTGTGTTTTGAGGGGCCGATTTTAGATAGGCGTATGGCTCATGATTAAGGCTAAAGTGAGCACCTTATTAACCTAAGTTTTGCATGATTAGACCATGACATCTTGTCTTGGTTACTTTTAGGGTTTAATAGTGGGAACAAGCACGACCCGAAGTCGAACGTTTAGCTTTGGTCTACTTTAAAAGGTGAGTGTTTCTTGCATGTGTATACTTTAAATGAATATGTGGAATGTTGTAAATGTTGTCTAAATGTTAAATGCTTTTCAATAATTGCTAAATGAATTTAGGATGGGCGAGTGTGTACTTTATGGCACTCGACCCACCTAAAAATGAATTTTCAATGATTGAATGCTACTTGTGAATGAATGTAAGCCTTTTGGCTGAACTGGGCTCTTGCCCTTTGTTGCCAGTCAACTCGAGCCAAAAGTGGGCTCGGTCGGGTGGCTGGTGACCCTGGAACAATGTTTGGTATACTCGAGTATTACCACGAAGTCCGATGGAGAACTGGCTAGTGAATTCAATGCAATGAAATCAATGAATAAATGACATGAACACTGAAGGAGTTTTCACTTGCAAATGTTTTTTAATGTTAGAGGGATAAGGAAAATGGTTGGCAAGCGAATGAGTGAATGACTTGAATGAATGGCTCCAAATGAGCATGTATCCTTTCAATGAATGAATGATTGATTCTTGAATGACTGCTTATTACTGTGCCAAGTGTGCAAAATGCTAAGTGTAAATGTTCCCGTGTTTACCTGCTTGTTTGTGAACCTCACCGAGCTTTTAGCTCATCCCATTAGTTTGTTTTCCTTACAGGGGTGGAGGCTGGAGCAAGTAGCCGTGAACTAGTGTATATAATCTCTCGTACCTATACTTTTGTAGATGAGATGTATTTGGAATCTTTAGAAATGTAATCCTGTATTTTACTCTTGGATTGTAAATTAAGTTTGAATTGTTGGTTGGAAATTGAACTTTTATGTTAATTTGGAGGCTTGAACGATTATTTCAAGAACGTTAGTGAGTGAGTCCTGGTGAGAATTGAACAGGCGGTCCGCCAAACCCTTGAATACGCCCTAGGGGGAGGTGGGGTCATCACATTTACTGTGTAATTAATATCCTTTAATCACACTTATCTCACATTAATTTTGGGATGAATTGTGCCTATTCTATTACGTGATTAATGTTCATTTCTTGTACCAAAATATAATTCCAATAAAGAAGTGCTTGGAAACACTTTCTAATACTCTTCCACTTAGCGCTAAGAATTTCGAATTTTTCTTCTACAAGTTGTCAGACAAGAGATAACTCCTCTTCCATAAGAGGTGATAGATTTTTATAAGTTATTCACTACCTTTCCATACTTCAAACATATACCCATTTGCTAATAATACGAGCATTCCATGTTATAGGAGCAATCATATAACAAACAAAGTATAACCGTTTATGCTCAAGATCTTGTGATAACCTTAAGTCTAAGGATCAGTTACACAAATGTTGCTTAGAAATTAATCCTTTGGCACTTAATGGATATCTCTATGCAGATCAATGTAGTGAGTTTGATTATCTTATTAAGCACCCGTTGTGAGAACCCGTAAAAATCCTAATATTTTCCTAGGGTTTTAGTTCCCTTAATTGCATAATTTTTGCATTTTCTGGCTCAGAAATATTTTTTTGGTAGATTTTATGCGTAATTATAGTTTTTAGATGATTTTTCTAGTATTGGAGAATTTTTAGAAAATTAAGAATATATATTGGACGTGGGACCCACTAGTGCGAAAAGTTCGGAAAAATTCGGCCAATTAGGTTAAATTCCGGATACTGTGTAAAATTTATCGGGTGTTAATGGATAAGTAGAGTGTGTGAAATGATTGATGTGAGAGGGAAAAGAAAGATAGGAATGCATTTAATGAGGTGACAAGTGTCACTTTCTCATTGGTTGGACTTTAAGAATTACTATTCACTTTCTTGACTTTTTTGACCAAAGGATTAAATATCAAAAAAATTCACAAAAATCACCATTTTTCTTCTCTTGTTGGCCGGCTCTCTAAGCTCAAGAAGGAAGGAGAAACTCTTCAAGTTCTAGCTTCTACTTGGTGCAAATCAACCAAAAACATTTGCTTCCATCCATTTCACTCCATAAAATCCTATCTTCTAGTGCTAGTAAGGGTTGTAGTGAGGTTTGTTTGAAGAGCTAAGGTGTCCAACATCCCTCTCTCTCTTGATTTCTTGGTAAGTGATGCTTGAACACCTTACTACATCTAATGATGCTTATTTTGTGCTTAATGGTGGCATGAGTGAAGGAATATATGATTTGTTTCTTGATTTGAAGTGATTTGGTGAAATTTTCCATTTTTTGATGAATTTTCTGGTTTAATATGAATGGAATGTTGTGGCCTTGTATGATGAATTGTAATGGTTGAAAATGACTCTAGTGAGTGTGAATTGTTGTTAAATGCAATCAATTTTGGATTTGGATGAAAAATGGAAAGTTAGGGTTCATAAAATCCCAATTCTGTCCGGTTTTAGATCATTGGGTTAGAGGCCGAATTGGACTTTGCTCAAAACATGAAAGTTGTAGGTATTGATGTGTTTGAGGTGCCTGTAAAATTTCAGGGCATTTGGATTAGTGTAGAGTGAGTTATGATGAAATTACTGTAGCTGTTCTGCTTTGGACAGAATGCGAAAACTGCGTTTGTATTTGGTCATTTTGACTGGAATGGGTTTGGATTTTGAAGTTGGTGTCTTCTGATGAAATGTAGCTGAATGTCTTAGCTATCATATGCCTTTGGAATTTCGGCATTTGGACTTGTATGGACTGAGATATACCGATTACAGTTTTCTGCGTTTTGCAAACCTGTTTTGGAAATTCTGGTATAGTATTTTGCATATTGGACCTAGTTGTGTTAGGAACTGTGTAAGGCCTGGTGCAACCCAATGAGTACAAACAATTTCACAATGATGCACAAAGATATATCAAATTTAAGCACAATAAAGAAAACTTAATTAAAGAGAAAAGATAAGAAATGCAAACCAAATATCAATCCAATAGCCTCTTCAATAGATGGCGATGCTAACCAAGATGTACAAGTGAAGGCTCACTCCTTCCTCACCCCAAACACACTTTGGTTGAGCCAAGGAGTTTTACAACTATTCTAGTTAACCCTCAACAACCTACACTTGAAAGATCACTCACCCAATTAAGAACTATTTTATACAAATGAGGCAACCTTCACCAAGGTTTTACCACTTCAAGTGATAGGTTCACCTTCACCAAGGTTTTACTCCTCCTAGAGAATAACCTTCACTTGAGCAACCTCACAACCCAACTTTCCCAACCCCTTATACAACCAACAAAGAATCTTTCTACTCAAAAATCTCACTTGTAAGCTTGTATTTTGTGTTGGCAAAAGTTCCTTGTCTTCTTGTGCTTTGGGGTTTTTATAGAAGGTGAGAAATGGCTCCAAAATGCTCTCCAACGGTCAAATATTAAATGCTGTCAAAACTAGCCGTTGGCCTGTCGGACGTCCGAACCACCTGTCGAGCGTCCGAACCCTGTGTCCAAACCACCTGTCGGACGTCCGAACCCTGCGTCCGAACGTCGTCAGAGAGTCATCAAATCTTTGCGAAATTTCTCGGACGTCCGATGCGATTGATATGCGTCCGATGCGTGCGTCCGTTGATGTTCTTCATCCTTTCGGACGTCCGATAGCTTCCTTTCGGACGTCCCACATGAGTGCCCTGTTTTTGCTTCTTCTTTTGTGCCACAAGAATCTGTTCTAACAAATTGCTCACATAAAAACATTAGCCCAAATCTACATTTTGGTTTGTTAATCATCAAAACCAAGGATTGATCGACCAAGGTCAACAATCTCCCCCTTTTTGATGATGACAAACAAAATGAAGATTTCTTTTATCAAATAAGTTCAAATAAAGCTTCCCCTTAGAAAGTGCCAACATACAAAGAAATTTCAATAAATCCTACTCCCCCTTTTGGCATCAATAAAAAAAAACAAACTCCCCCTTTATTTTTCAAATCAAGACCATATTGAATATCAAAATTTTCAAATGTACTTACAACCATTCAGCACACCTTGGATCAAATCTTCATGATGTACCTAAATATGAGAAATTTCATTTGGTACCCTTTCTTTATAGGGTCCTTGGGAGTTAATACGACATGATCTAGCAATCCACATGGATTTCATGCCTTTTTTCATATTTTTCTTTACATAGCAATCATTTTGCATATGTCCAAATTTGCAACAAAAGTTACACATGATAGAAGTATTTTGCACATAGGTGGATTTAATGCAACTAATTTTCTTACTTCTTATCATAGCAAACTTATTTGTGCCTTGAAAAGATTTGCTTTCTTTTGTTTGAGAAAACTTTTGTTTTTCATTTTGGAGAAACTCGTTCAAGTCATTAATTCTTTTCTTTAACACATTTTGTTCCTCCAACATTTTTTCATAAAACTTTGTTTTCTCTTCTAACTTCCTTTTCAAATTATTTTTGCAATCAAAAACACTTTTTTGATTTTTTAAATCATCATTTTCCATTCTTAAACATTTGTTTTCTTGAAACAGTTTGGAGTTTTCTTCCAACAAATCATTTATTTTTGTTTTCAAATCTTTATTTTTAGCATAAGATTTTCTCAAACTTTTATGCATTTTAATCATAAGAATTTTCACATCATCATCTTCATTATCTTCATCACAAGAAGAGTGATAAGAACTTACCTCATCTTCTCCAACGGCCATTAGTGCCATTTGGGCCAACTCTTCTTTTTCTCTTTTTGAATTGCATTCATCCCATGTAATTTTGCAATCTCCTCTTGAGCATCTCTTGTTGAAGATTTTCTTGAAACTTTTGATGTGAGGAGTTATATCATTGTCCACTTCCATGATTTCATTACCCATGAAGGATGGGTTATCCCCCACTTGAGATGCTTTAAAAGCTACGCCTCTCTTATACATTCTTGCATTTTCTTCCTCTTGCACTTTGAATTTCAGCTTTAATTCATAAGAGGTTAGGGTATCCACAAGAGATTCAATGGACATAGAATTTAAATCCTTTGCCTCTTCTATAGCATTTATTTTGTTTTCCCATTCTTTTGGTAAGGCATTCAAAATCTTTCTATTTTTCTCACCCAAAAAATATTCTTTTCCAAGCAATTTAAGATCTTCAATAATGTCACAAAATCTACTACACATCTTATCAACATTTTCAAGAGGATGCATTTTAAAAAATTCATATTGAGAAACAAGCAAAGATTTCTTTTGTTCTTTAATATCTTGGCTACCTTCATGAAATACACACAATTTATCCCAAATATCTTTAGCTGATTTACAACCTTTAATCCTACCAGATTCATTTACATCTAATGCATTGTACAATATACACATGGCCTTGGCATTCAAAGAAAGGTATCTCTTGTCTTTTTCATTCAATTCTTGTCTAGTCTTTAATCTACTCAAATTGGTGGTAGAGTCAACTATTCTGGCTTCATAAGGACCATCTTCTACCACATACCATAATTCAATATAAACGGATTGTAAGAAAATCATCATTCTTTGTTTTCACATGCTAAAATGAGAACCATTAAACATAGGTGGTCTATCAATAGATTGCCCTTCTAAAAAAGAAACTTTTATGGTTGCCATGATCTTTACTCTAAGCGGTTAAGCTTGATCAAAAGAGACCAAGCTCTGATACCAATTGTAAGGCCTGGTGCAACCCAATGAGTACAAACAATTTCACAATGATGCACAAAGATATATCAAATTTAAGCACAATAAAGAAAACTTAATTAAAGAGAAAAGATAAGAAATGCAAACCAAATATCAATCCAATAGCCTCTTCAATAGATGGCGATGCTAACCAAGATGTACAAGTGAAGGCTCACTCCTTCCTCACCCCAAACACACTTTGGTTGAGCCAAGGAGTTTTACAACTATTCTAGTTAACCCTCAACAACCTACACTTGAAAGATCACTCACCCAATTAAGAACTATTTTATACAAATGAGGCAACTTTCACCAAGGTTTTACCACTTCAAGTGATAGGTTCACCTTCACCAAGGTTTTACTCCTCCTAGAGAATAACCTTCACTTGAGCAACCTCACAACCCAACTTTCCCAACCCCTTATACAACCAACAAAGAATCTTTCTACTCAAAAATCTCACTTGTAAGCTTGTATTTTGTGTTGGCAAAAGTCCCTTGTCTTCTTGTGCTTTGGGGTTTTTATAGAAGGTGAGAAATGGCTCCAAAATGCTCTCCAACGGTCAAATATTAAATGCTGTCAAAACTAGCCGTTGGCCTGTCGGACGTCCGAACCCTGTGTCCAAACCACCTGTCGGACGTCCGAACCCTGCGTCCGAACGTCGTCAGAGAGTCATCAAATCTTTGCGAAATTTCTCGGACGTCCGATGCGATTGATATGCGTCCGATGCGTGCGTCCGTTGATGTTCTTCATCCTTTCGGACGTCCGATAGCTTCCTTTCGGACGTCCCACATGAGTGCCCTGTTTTTGCTTCTTCTTTTGTGCCACAAGAATCTGTTCTAACAAATTGCTCACATAAAAACATTAGCCCAAATCTACATTTTGGTTTGTTAATCATCAAAACCAAGGATTGATCGACCAAGGTCAACAATCTCCCCCTTTTTGATGATGACAAACAAAATGAAGATTTCTTTTATCAAATAAGTTCAAATAAAGCTTCCCCTTAGAAAGTGCCAACATACAAAGAAATTTCAATAAATCCTACTCCCCCTTTTGGCATCAATAAAAAAAAACAAACTCCCCCTTTATTTTTCAAATCAAGACCATATTGAATATCAAAATTTTCAAATGTACTTACAACCATTCAGCACACCTTGGATCAAATCTTCATGATGTACCTAAATATGAGAAATTTCATTTGGTACCCTTTCTTTATAGGGTCCTTGGGAGTTAATACGACATGATCTAGCAATCCACATGGATTTCATGCCTTTTTTCATATTTTTCTTTACATAGCAATCATTTTGCATATGTCCAAATTTGCAACAAAAGTTACACATGATAGAAGTATTTTGCACATAGGTGGATTTAATGCAACTAATTTTCTTACTTCTTATCATAGCAAACTTATTTGTGCCTTGAAAAGATTTGCTTTCTTTTGTTTGAGAAAACTTTTGTTTTTCATTTTGGAGAAACTCGTTCAAGTCATTAATTCTTTTCTTTAACACATTTTGTTCCTCCAACATTTTTTCATAAAACTTTGTTTTCTCTTCTAACTTCCTTTTCAAATTATTTTTGCAATCAAAAACACTTTTTTGATTTTTTAAATCATCATTTTCCATTCTTAAACATTTGTTTTCTTGAAACAGTTTGGAGTTTTCTTCCAACAAATCATTTATTTTTGTTTTCAAATCTTTATTTTTAGCATAAGATTTTCTCAAACTTTTATGCATTTTAATCATAAGAATTTTCACATCATCATCTTCATTATCTTCATCACAAGAAGAGTGATAAGAACTTACCTCATCTTCTCCAACGGCCATTAGTGCCATTTGGGCCAACTCTTCTTTTTCTCTTTTTGAATTGCATTCATCCCATGTAATTTTGCAATCTCCTCTTGAGCATCTCTTGTTGAAGATTTTCTTGAAACTTTTGATGTGAGGAGTTATATCATTGTCCACTTCCATGATTTCATTACTCATGAAGGATGGGTTATCCCCCACTTGAGATGCTTTAAAAGCTACGCCTCTCTTATACATTCTTGCATTTTCTTCCTCTTGCACTTTGAATTTCAGCTTTAATTCATAAGAGGTTAGGGTATCCACAAGAGATTCAATGGACATAGAATTTAAATCCTTTGCCTCTTCTATAGCATTTATTTTGTTTTCCCATTCTTTTGGTAAGGCATTCAAAATCTTTCTATTTTTCTCACCCAAAAAATATTCTTTTCCAAGCAATTTAAGATCTTCAATAATGTCACAAAATCTACTACACATCTTATCAACATTTTCAAGAGGATGCATTTTAAAAAATTCATATTGAGAAACAAGCAAAGATTTCTTTTGTTCTTTAATATCTTGGCTACCTTCATGAAATACACACAATTTATCCCAAATATCTTTAGCTGATTTACAACCTTTAATCCTACCAGATTCATTTACATCTAATGCATTGTACAATATACACATGGCCTTGGCATTCAAAGAAAGGTATCTCTTGTCTTTTTCATTCAATTCTTGTCTAGTCTTTAATCTACTCAAATTGGTGGTAGAGTCAACTATTCTGGCTTCATAAGGACCATCTTCTACCACATACCATAATTCAATATAAACGGATTGTAAGAAAATCATCATTCTTTGTTTTCACATGCTAAAATGAGAACCATTAAACATAGGTGGTCTATCAATAGATTGCCCTTCTAAAAAAGAAACTTTTATGGTTGCCATGATCTTTACTCTAAGCGGTTAAGCTTGATCAAAAGAGACCAAGCTCTGATACCAATTGTAAGGCCTGGTGCAACCCAATGAGTACAAACAATTTCACAATGATGCACAAAGATATATCAAATTTAAGCACAATAAAGAAAACTTAATTAAAGAGAAAAGATAAGAAATGCAAACCAAATATCAATCCAATAGCCTCTTCAATAGATGGCGATGCTAACCAAGATGTACAAGTGAAGGCTCACTCCTTCCTCACCCCAAACACACTTTGGTTGAGCCAAGGAGTTTTACAACTATTCTAGTTAACCCTCAACAACCTACACTTGAAAGATCACTCACCCAATTAAGAACTATTTTATACAAATGAGGCAACTTTCACCAAGGTTTTACCACTTCAAGTGATAGGTTCACCTTCACCAAGGTTTTACTCCTCCTAGAGAATAACCTTCACTTGAGCAACCTCACAACCCAACTTTCCCAACCCCTTATACAACCAACAAAGAATCTTTCTACTCAAAAATCTCACTTGTAAGCTTGTATTTTGTGTTGGCAAAAGTCCCTTGTCTTCTTGTGCTTTGGGGTTTTTATAGAAGGTGAGAAATGGCTCCAAAATGCTCTCCAACGGTCAAATATTAAATGCTGTCAAAACTAGCCGTTGGCCTGTCGGACGTCCGAACCCTGTGTCCAAACCACCTGTCGGACGTCCGAACCCTGCGTCCGAACGTCGTCAGAGAGTCATCAAATCTTTGCGAAATTTCTCGGACGTCCGATGCGATTGATATGCGTCCGATGCGTGCGTCCGTTGATGTTCTTCATCCTTTCGGACGTCCGATAGCTTCCTTTCGGACGTCCCACATGAGTGCCCTGTTTTTGCTTCTTCTTTTGTGCCACAAGAATCTGTTCTAACAAATTGCTCACATAAAAACATTAGCCCAAATCTACATTTTGGTTTGTTAATCATCAAAACCAAGGATTGATCGACCAAGGTCAACAATCTCCCCCTTTTTGATGATGACAAACAAAATGAAGATTTCTTTTATCAAATAAGTTCAAATAAAGCTTCCCCTTAGAAAGTGCCAACATACAAAGAAATTTCAATAAATCCTACTCCCCCTTTTGGCATCAATAAAAAAAAACAAACTCCCCCTTTATTTTTCAAATCAAGACCATATTGAATATCAAAATTTTCAAATGTACTTACAACCATTCAGCACACCTTGGATCAAATCTTCATGATGTACCTAAATATGAGAAATTTCATTTGGTACCATTTCTTTATAGGGTCCTTGGGAGTTAATACGACATGATCTAGCAATCCACATGGATTTCATGCCTTTTTTCATATTTTTCTTTACATAGCAATCATTTTGCATATGTCCAAATTTGCAACAAAAGTTACACATGATAGAAGTATTTTGCACATAGGTGGATTTAATGCAACTAATTTTCTTACTTCTTATCATAGCAAACTTATTTGTGCCTTGAAAAGATTTGCTTTCTTTTGTTTGAGAAAACTTTTGTTTTTCATTTTGGAGAAACTCGTTCAAGTCATTAATTCTTTTCTTTAACACATTTTGTTCCTCCAACATTTTTTCATAAAACTTTGTTTTCTCTTCTAACTTCCTTTTCAAATTATTTTTGCAATCAAAAACACTTTTTTGATTTTTTAAATCATCATTTTCCATTCTTAAACATTTGTTTTCTTGAAACAGTTTGGAGTTTTCTTCCAACAAATCATTTATTTTTGTTTTCAAATCTTTATTTTTAGCATAAGATTTTCTCAAACTTTTATGCATTTTAATCATAAGAATTTTCACATCATCATCTTCATTATCTTCATCACAAGAAGAGTGATAAGAACTTACCTCATCTTCTCCAACGGCCATTAGTGCCATTTGGGCCAACTCTTCTTTTTCTCTTTTTGAATTGCATTCATCCCATGTAATTTTGCAATCTCCTCTTGAGCATCTCTTGTTGAAGATTTTCTTGAAACTTTTGATGTGAGGAGTTATATCATTGTCCACTTCCATGATTTCATTACTCATGAAGGATGGGTTATCCCCCACTTGAGATGCTTTAAAAGCTACGCCTCTCTTATACATTCTTGCATTTTCTTCCTCTTGCACTTTGAATTTCAGCTTTAATTCATAAGAGGTTAGGGTATCCACAAGAGATTCAATGGACATAGAATTTAAATCCTTTGCCTCTTCTATAGCATTTATTTTGTTTTCCCATTCTTTTGGTAAGGCATTCAAAATCTTTCTATTTTTCTCACCCAAAAAATATTCTTTTCCAAGCAATTTAAGATCTTCAATAATGTCACAAAATCTACTACACATCTTATCAACATTTTCAAGAGGATGCATTTTAAAAAATTCATATTGAGAAACAAGCAAAGATTTCTTTTGTTCTTTAATATCTTGGCTACCTTCATGAAATACACACAATTTATCCCAAATATCTTTAGCTGATTTACAACCTTTAATCCTACCAGATTCATTTACATCTAATGCATTGTACAATATACACATGGCCTTGGCATTCAAAGAAAGGTATCTCTTGTCTTTTTCATTCAATTCTTGTCTAGTCTTTAATCTACTCAAATTGGTGGTAGAGTCAACTATTCTGGCTTCATAAGGACCATCTTCTACCACATACCATAATTCAATATAAACGGATTGTAAGAAAATCATCATTCTTTGTTTTCACATGCTAAAATGAGAACCATTAAACATAGGTGGTCTATCAATAGATTGCCCTTCTAAAAAAGAAACTTTTATGGTTGCCATGATCTTTACTCTAAGCGGTTAAGCTTGATCAAAAGAGACCAAGCTCTGATACCAATTGTAAGGCCTGGTGCAACCCAATGAGTACAAACAATTTCACAATGATGCACAAAGATATATCAAATTTAAGCACAATAAAGAAAACTTAATTAAAGAGAAAAGATAAGAAATGCAAACCAAATATCAATCCAATAGCCTCTTCAATAGATGGCGATGCTAACCAAGATGTACAAGTGAAGGCTCACTCCTTCCTCACCCCAAACACACTTTGGTTGAGCCAAGGAGTTTTACAACTATTCTAGTTAACCCTCAACAACCTACACTTGAAAGATCACTCACCCAATTAAGAACTATTTTATACAAATGAGGCAACTTTCACCAAGGTTTTACCACTTCAAGTGATAGGTTCACCTTCACCAAGGTTTTACTCCTCCTAGAGAATAACCTTCACTTGAGCAACCTCACAACCCAACTTTCCCAACCCCTTATACAACCAACAAAGAATCTTTCTACTCAAAAATCTCACTTGTAAGCTTGTATTTTGTGTTGGCAAAAGTCCCTTGTCTTCTTGTGCTTTGGGGTTTTTATAGAAGGTGAGAAATGGCTCCAAAATGCTCTCCAACGGTCAAATATTAAATGCTGTCAAAACTAGCCGTTGGCCTGTCGGACGTCCGAACCCTGTGTCCAAACCACCTGTCGGACGTCCGAACCCTGCGTCCGAACGTCGTCAGAGAGTCATCAAATCTTTGCGAAATTTCTCGGACGTCCGATGCGATTGATATGCGTCCGATGCGTGCGTCCGTTGATGTTCTTCATCCTTTCGGACGTCCGATAGCTTCCTTTCGGACGTCCCACATGAGTGCCCTGTTTTTGTTTCTTCTTTTGTGCCACAAGAATCTGTTCTAACAAATTGCTCACATAAAAACATTAGCCCAAATCTACATTTTGGTTTGTTAATCATCAAAACCAAGGATTGATCGACCAAGGTCAACAATCTCCCCCTTTTTGATGATGACAAACAAAATGAAGATTTCTTTTATCAAATAAGTTCAAATAAAGCTTCCCCTTAGAAAGTGCCAACATACAAAGAAATTTCAATAAATCCTACTCCCCCTTTTGGCATCAATAAAAAAAAACAAACTCCCCCTTTATTTTTCAAATCAAGACCATATTGAATATCAAAATTTTCAAATGTACTTACAACCATTCAGCACACCTTGGATCAAATCTTCATGATGTACCTAAATATGAGAAATTTCATTTGGTACCCTTTCTTTATAGGGTCCTTGGGAGTTAATACGACATGATCTAGCAATCCACATGGATTTCATGCCTTTTTTCATATTTTTCTTTACATAGCAATCATTTTGCATATGTCCAAATTTGCAACAAAAGTTACACATGATAGAAGTATTTTGCACATAGGTGGATTTAATGCAACTAATTTTCTTACTTCTTATCATAGCAAACTTATTTGTGCCTTGAAAAGATTTGCTTTCTTTTGTTTGAGAAAACTTTTGTTTTTCATTTTGGAGAAACTCGTTCAAGTCATTAATTCTTTTCTTTAACACATTTTGTTCCTCCAACATTTTTTCATAAAACTTTGTTTTCTCTTCTAACTTCCTTTTCAAATTATTTTTGCAATCAAAAACACTTTTTTGATTTTTTAAATCATCATTTTCCATTCTTAAACATTTGTTTTCTTGAAACAGTTTGGAGTTTTCTTCCAACAAATCATTTATTTTTGTTTTCAAATCTTTATTTTTAGCATAAGATTTTCTCAAACTTTTATGCATTTTAATCATAAGAATTTTCACATCATCATCTTCATTATCTTCATCACAAGAAGAGTGATAAGAACTTACCTCATCTTCTCCAACGGCCATTAGTGCCATTTGGGCCAACTCTTCTTTTTCTCTTTTTGAATTGCATTCATCCCATGTAATTTTGCAATCTCCTCTTGAGCATCTCTTGTTGAAGATTTTCTTGAAACTTTTGATGTGAGGAGTTATATCATTGTCCACTTCCATGATTTCATTACTCATGAAGGATGGGTTATCCCCCACTTGAGATGCTTTAAAAGCTACGCCTCTCTTATACATTCTTGCATTTTCTTCCTCTTGCACTTTGAATTTCAGCTTTAATTCATAAGAGGTTAGGGTATCCACAAGAGATTCAATGGACATAGAATTTAAATCCTTTGCCTCTTCTATAGCATTTATTTTGTTTTCCCATTCTTTTGGTAAGGCATTCAAAATCTTTCTATTTTTCTCACCCAAAAAATATTCGTTTCCAAGCAATTTAAGATCTTCAATAATGTCACAAAATCTACTACACATCTTATCAACATTTTCAAGAGGATGCATTTTAAAAAATTCATATTGAGAAACAAGCAAAGATTTCTTTTGTTCTTTAATATCTTGGCTACCTTCATGAAATACACACAATTTATCCCAAATATCTTTAGCTGATTTACAACCTTTAATCCTACCAGATTCATTTACATCTAATGCATTGTACAATATACACATGGCCTTGGCATTCAAAGAAAGGTATCTCTTGTCTTTTTCATTCAATTCTTGTCTAGTCTTTAATCTACTCAAATTGGTGGTAGAGTCAACTATTCTGGCTTCATAAGGACCATCTTCTACCACATACCATAATTCAATATAAACGGATTGTAAGAAAATCATCATTCTTTGTTTTCACATGCTAAAATGAGAACCATTAAACATAGGTGGTCTATCAATAGATTGCCCTTCTAAAAAAGAAACTTTTATGGTTGCCATGATCTTTACTCTAAGCGGTTAAGCTTGATCAAAAGAGACCAAGCTCTGATACCAATTGTAAGGCCTGGTGCAACCCAATGAGTACAAACAATTTCACAATGATGCACAAAGATATATCAAATTTAAGCACAATAAAGAAAACTTAATTAAAGAGAAAAGATAAGAAATGCAAACCAAATATCAATCCAATAGCCTCTTCAATAGATGGCGATGCTAACCAAGATGTACAAGTGAAGGCTCACTCCTTCCTCACCCCAAACACACTTTGGTTGAGCCAAGGAGTTTTACAACTATTCTAGTTAACTCTCAACAACCTACACTTGAAAGATCACTCACCCAATTAAGAACTATTTTATACAAATGAGGCAACTTTCACCAAGGTTTTACCACTTCAAGTGATAGGTTCACCTTCACCAAGGTTTTACTCCTCCTAGAGAATAACCTTCACTTGAGCAACCTCACAACCCAACTTTCCCAACCCCTTATACAACCAACAAAGAATCTTTCTACTCAAAAATCTCACTTGTAAGCTTGTATTTTGTGTTGGCAAAAGTCCCTTGTCTTCTTGTGCTTTGGGGTTTTTATAGAAGGTGAGAAATGGCTCCAAAATGCTCTCCAACGGTCAAATATTAAATGCTGTCAAAACTAGCCGTTGGCCTGTCGGACGTCCGAACCCTGTGTCCAAACCACCTGTCGGACGTCCGAACCCTGCGTCCGAACGTCGTCAGAGAGTCATCAAATCTTTGCGAAATTTCTCGGACGTCCGATGCGATTGATATGCGTCCGATGCGTGCGTCCGTTGATGTTCTTCATCCTTTCGGACGTCCGATAGCTTCCTTTCGGACGTCCCACATGAGTGCCATGTTTTTGCTTCTTCTTTTGTGCCACAAGAATCTGTTCTAACAAATTGCTCACATAAAAACATTAGCCCAAATCTACATTTTGGTTTGTTAATCATCAAAACCAAGGATTGATCGACCAAGGTCAACAAACTGGATTGAGTGGTCTTCTATAATGTTGTAGCCCTGTTTCTTAGCTTCGAAACGGTGGGTCTTACACCCCCATCCGATAACCGTAGTGAATTTGACGCCATTACCGCATTTTAAGGTCAAATACGGTTTCTTTGTTAAGGCTTAAACTAAAGCCATTTCCTAATTTCTGGTTGCCTATGATGCTTATATATGTTTATAAAACCCTATTGGGGTTGTGATTGGCATTGTTTTATGGCTTGGTATCGAGTCTCATAGTACTTGCTTACGTGTTCTAGGGCGTGACGGTGGTTCACGACTTTCCCCTGACGGAAGTGCATGACATAGCACTTAATTGCTTTGTGAGTATACTACTCACTTACTTGTTATAATGTGGCTTTGTGATATGTGTATTTGATGCCTTGAAGGCTTAATTGGTTATTGGAAATGATTGAGGTGAGGGTGTACTTGACCGCCCTCACCCCTTGTGATATTATTCATGGCTATTCACCGTTTTGCTGAAATACTGCATTTGATATATGAGATACTGAATTCCATGCATGGAAACTGAATTGGTGTTGTTTGGACGATTGTCCGACTGCTTTACTGAATTACTGAGCTCAACCCCGTTCGGTGGTCAATTGAATCGAGCCGGCGAGGGCTTGGTCGTGAAGATTGAATTGCCATGGGGACTGTACTGGGGAACCTTGTGGTAATGAGACCCTTGGTTCCGGTATATTCGAGTATTACCAAAATGACTGAATGGAGTGCGGGCCCGGTTGGGGGATGTTGGGTGGAAGGAATGGAAGTAAAGAGTTGTCTACGGTTGGTTATTCTTTAACATTGACGGAGGGTCAATGAGGTTGGAACAAGACTACAAGCGAGGAAACGGGCTCCTGAGAGCCCTCCGTATCCTTTTACTGGTGTGATTTACTCTTAATTGTATACTTGAACTGAAAGGTTACACTTATGTGATTTTAGATGCTTACGTGATAGTTGCTCACTGAGCTTTAGCTCATTCCGTTCCATTTGTTTTCCTTACAGGCAAATGAACACTTTTGGAAAAGGTTGTGATAATTGAATGACAAGTTGAGCTCATGTACATGTCTTTTGTATAGCCCTCTAATGAAACCCTAATGTGTCATGGGTTCGTTTTCCTTTGATTGGCGAATCGATCTTGTACATTCATGATGAATGGTATTTGGCATGCCAATGTGGTTGTAAATGTTGAATTTCAATGTATGTATGTTAAATTGATGTTTGGTTGTACTTCGGACTGATTCACGTTTCAAACGGCCAAAGGAAAATTTTGAACAAAAGGCACTGGACAGAATCCGGCCAGAAGCTGGCCGGATTGCCGGCCGGATTGCTTGGAGAATTTGAAAAAAAATTGGCAACTCTCTGCCTGGTATCCGGCCGGACATCCGGCCAGATTCCGGCCGGATTCCGACGGGTCATGCACTATTCATCTTCGGCTTCGATTTTCGTTTTTTTTATTTTCGTGATTTTGACTTGTTTACGCGCAATGGGATGTTCCGGAACGTAATAGATCGACGTAAACTGAACCGTTAGTCCTGGCGAGAGCTGGGCAGGCAGTCCGCTAACCCCTTTGGTTCGCTTTAGGGGAAAGTGGGGCTGTTACACCCGTATACTAATTTAGGTGTCTCACACACTATAATAGATCAGGTATACTATTTCTCATATAGAAGAGGTATAGTACACAATACCCCTTTTTGTTAATACTTTGACTAGAGATATTTAAGAATAAACCTTATGTGTAATCAAATAAACCTTATCATCATAACTCTTATGATTTCATTGATCAGGTTTACTCTAAGATTTTATCAGACTTATATATAAATATATAAATAATCATTATGATAAGACGTCATTTATAATAATATAAATAGTTCAAGTGTGTATTAAATTCTAAAGTTGATTATCTTTAGGTTATACACACTTTCATAAAGAAGAGCTAAATGTAGAATAAGGATAGTGAAAATTGAAATGCCCTCGTTCTGAAACGGTAATTAAAGACATAGCCATCAGAATTGATCCTACTAATATTAAGACTAACAAATGAGGTCCCAAACAGGTGAAACTTTCTTTTTTCTCCAGAACACAACATTCGATTGTCCTTCAATTTGACAAGTAAGATTCGCGAAGGGCACCTAGAAATTTCTCCTTGTCAGAGTTAAGCAAAAAAATCATTAGATTAGTTAGCATTCAGAATCGTTAATTTAATAATAAACACCATTCATTGATTTCAAGCTTGTGTAATACGAAGCTAGCAAACAAAAGATAGACTTTAAACAGAAGATGACTTGGAAAAGAAGCTTTGAAATTGTTGTCAAAGTATTATTTCAATTGATGCCAGATGGAGAAGACACATCTGTTCTCTAAGCTTAGCTTGAAGTAGCATCATGGAATCTGAAGCCATTTTGATCCGATATTTTTAGCTTGAAGTTTTCTGTTTGGTCTTTCTCACGAAACAGAGTGAAAAGGAATTGTGTTTGGCTTTTATTGTTCCAAGAAAAAAAGTCAATAAGAAAGAATAAAATATTCTGCTTACAACACAATAGATTGTCATATGACGCCGGAGTGCGAAGTAGATGGCGCTCCAGGCGTCCTTAAGATAATCCACAATAGTTATTTTAACCCTAATCTGGTAAGATCGTTGCTTTATTTTAGATAAATTATGAGTTTCCTTTAAAATGAGATCAGAATATTAGATAACAAACAATACATCGCAATTAACACCACCAGTGGAGCCAGGATCTTTGGGTACAATAATATTAATTTAGACTTATAAGGTGTTGGTTTGTAGATTTCTAGAACAACTAAATATTGGATATAGTAAACTAATGCTACAGTTTGAGGTCATCCAATGGTATAAAATTATGCATGAGAATGCCAGATATATACTCTAATTAACATATTCAGTAAGCAAATAATTTTTACACAATTGAATTATCAAATGAATATTTTGATGACGTGTGATTCATATGAAATGGATATGCAAGAAATGTTAAATATTAAATAAATAATATTTGCTAACAAAAAAAGGTAAATTATATTTAATAGAAAGGAAAAAATAGCACCATGTAATATATTTTAGTTCAAGGTTCAACATTGTACAAATAGTGATAACAATTGAAAAAAAATTTTCAACACTTTAAGGATGCCGCCGCGCTCGAGGGGGGAGGGGTGTTGCAGGGAGCAGGGAGCAGTTGTGGGTTTGAAGGTAATACTATCATATTTTAGAGTTTCTAAAAAATTGAGGAGATGCAGTTGCTCCCTTTAGCTCAACGTGGCTATGCCACTGATCACCACCGTGTCTCGTATGAAAGAACATGTTGAAAAGCAAAAATGTCATAAGCACTAAGTTTAATGCACACATAAAATGCACATGTAATGAATTGTTGAAATTAACGGGAAACCATTTTTGGATCTGCATGGATTAGATACTTTTGGAGTATTTTTTTTTAAAATTATTACAACATCATATTTTGAAAAACTAGTCTAGTATGACATGTTTTTGGATGCATTTAAAATTTTTAATTATTTTAAAAAAAAATTTATTTAAAGATAATCCTTCTTCATGCCCTCTCAACCTCTCGCCACACCATCTCTCAACCACTACCCCCTCCTTCGTTTTTGCGAAAAGGGTGAGGGAAGTGGGGGAAGGGGGAAAGAATGGAAGGGGAAGAGGAGCTTGGGGTTTGGGGGTTGTTGTTTTTGTGTTGGGGGGGGAAGAGAGAGAGGTGGTGGTGGGGGCAAGGAAGAGGAGGTAGGAGAAAGAGTATGACGAGGGAAGTGTAGTAACCCAGGGAGTAGGGGTGGGTACGGTCGAGTACCCGTTCCATCCATCATTTGACTGATTCGACCCGCACCTTGTGGGTCAATCATTTTCTGACCTTACTCACCTCACATATCAACAGGTACTCGATAAAGTCGAGTTAACGGATACCCGTCCCGCCCCACTTATCATTTATTTTTTAAAAAAACTTGATTTATACTAATTTAATTTTATATTTTATACATTTATCTAAGATTTAATAAAGAGTTTTTTTTTCTCAAAAGAAGTCTCCTACCAGGAAACAAGCATGCGAAGACAATACAGGACAAAGGAAAAAAATTAAAATAATTCAAAATCAAAAAAAGTGTAAAATAAGTAGCACATTCTTATTTTACACTTTTTTAAATATATGTTCCACATTAATTAAATTATTTTTTATAAAACATAAAATCATGATCTCTACAAATGAATCTTGTAAATAAACTACAGTCTCTCATATTTGTAACGGAATCTGTTTAATGAAATTACTTATTTAACTCTAAATTATTATTTTATAGTAACTACATAAATAAATAAATATGTGTGTGTGTGTGCGTATGCAGGGCGGATCGGGTCGGGTACCTACGAGTTTTTAATTAATATTACCCTAACCTGCTTCACATAGTAGCAGGTATCCGACTCTCTTTTGATCCAATCAAATAATACAAATTGAGTATCTTAATTTTCGGATCAGATCAGATATAAGAGTTTTCAAGTTAGCAGATAATTTTACCCACCCCTACCAAGGAAGATGGGAGGGGCCAAAGGAAGAAAGGGGTTATGAATTTTTGTTTTTAGGTTTTTTTTTTAATTTTTGTTAGATATATTTGAGATACATTTATAGTGTATTGGGACATTTTTTAAGTATGTTACAATAACATTGAATTTGAAAAATTAATAACCCGACACACCTTCGGCATTGAGTGAAAACCGTGTCTTGCAATGGCATTTATACTTGTCAATGATTGCATGTTGAAACACCCTTCCATCAAAAGAAAGTAGTTTTGCATTCAACCAACACAAATAAGTTTAAAAGCCACATCACAAGAAGTAAATGCCACGTGAAAATCACAGATCCCCATAACCAGTCTTGTTTAAGGATGTTGTTGTGGTATGTTTATTGGTCAAAAAAAGAAGTGTGGAAATGTGACAGCCCCACCTTCCCCTAGGGCGTACCCCAAGGGTTAGCGAAATGTCTGCCCAACTTTCGCTAGGACTACAGAGTCAAAACACTCGTAAACCTTATATAATGCGCGATAGAACGACGAGAGACTGAACCACCGGAAACTGACTGGATTGCGGCCACGTCACAATCCGGCCACTTTCTGGCCGAATATCCGGCCACTTTCTGGCCGAATATCCGGCCAGATTCAAGGTAGTGGCCATCCAACATTTTTTTCCAATTGCCCTGCCAATCCGGCCAAGTATCCAGCCAAGATTTGACCAATTATACGGCCGGATTCCTTGAAGAATTTTCACGCCAAAACTTTTTTTTCTGTACAAGCTTCACTCATGCTCGATTTCCCAACGAGGTCCGGAAAAATTCACCAAAGCCAAAGGGAAGTACAAACTCAAACAAATACACTTAAGATACATGATAAAACACACTTATATATACATTGAAGTCTTCAACAAATTACTTGAAGTACAAGCCATAATATCCACACTTATACAAAATACAGTTAGGGTTTCGGTTATAGAGGAGCGTGAACAAAATGTCTATAACTACCTAAACTCTTATCTTCAAAATCATAGTTCCCAAAATATTGACCCCTGTAAGGAAAACAAAGGTAACGGGAATGAGTTTTCACCAAATGAGGTACCAAAAGTACAAGCAGTCAAGAATCATGGAGTTTTACTTTTAATCAGTCAAATATACACACAAAATAAGGAAATGAATAAACATCTCAAATAGGAAGGATACATATGGCTCTCAAGAATCGAATTCCCACTGCTTTACCAGAGCTTGATCAAGTAGTAGTTAACACTCCGTCAACTTTCAAGTAAAGTATCCAGTCCAGCAGAGCACCACTTTACATCAAACTCCGTCCACCAAACATACCCCTTACCGGGCCCGAACGCCGCAACAGGAACAGGAGTGGTAATACTCGAGTATACTATGAATTGAGAGTCTCCAATACTCAAAGATTCCAAAGAAATAGGCTCCCATGTTTTGTCAATTTTCCTCCACCAAGCCCCTTGTTGGCTCAATTCAATTAGCTACCCATGAGGTTGAGCTCAGATTTAACAGGAAAATTGTTGGATACAAGCCTCCAAATGACATCATATCAGGCACAGGTAACAGATTCAAGTTTATACAATAACAGTCAAATAAGCAAGAGAGACGAGTGTGATAAAGTACACCTCGTCTCATCCAGAATAAACAGATATTACAGTCATTCAAGTCACGAATTGAGGTACAAGTAATCAAGTAAGCAACAAGTCATGCGAGTGGTACACTCACCAGTTCAAGCAAGGATAACTTTAAAAGTTTCCTTCTAAAGTATGCCTTTGATCACCAACACGTCCTAAGAATAACCAAGGTAAAACAATTATGGTTCCCACATTCACATACCCAGAAAACGAAATGCACAATAGAGACTTGTCGCGCCCCATTTTTTAATAAGAAAAAATAAAAAACGAGTTTAGAAAAATGGCTTTTGATTCAATTTTTGATTGAAAAATGAATTTTTGATTTAAAAAAAATGAAAAACATGGGTCTAAATGGGACTTGAAAATGCGACAATTTGACCCAAAATATAGTTTAAAAAGGGTTTTTTTGAAGGAAAAATGGAGTCGCCACTTGGTATAGAGTTAAGGTGTACCAAGCCATCTAAAAATGAATTTTTAAAGAAAAAAGTAGAAAACCCTTTTTAAACGACTCCAAGTCTACGAAAATCAGAGAAAAAGATTCGGGAGTCACATTTGAAGAAAGGGAAGGCAATGATAAGAATCCAAGGCACCCTTTCAACCTAGCCAAGGCTAGTTGCGCGATTTAGTCAAAAATTTTCTTATTTTAACCTAAAGATTTATCACATTTGGATGTACTATATGAATGCAAACCCTAGACCTAAGAGGGTATCGGGAGGTCGAAATTTCTCTTCAAATCTCAATTTGTGCCAATCACATTAATTGTGATGTCCAATAAAGACTCTTCGAAGAAGTCACGAATAATACAAGTCATGAGACTCGAAAGAAAGAAAAAGTAAAGAAAATAATAATATACAAATGTGTATGTCCTAAAGGAATGCATCATAATGGGTGCGGGGGACTTACACTCGTGACTTTCAATGTTCCCTTTAATAGAGGGAATACGAGCGTGCTAATGCTAGAAAAGCCAAACTTGTCCATATCCCATATCCAAGGGGTTTTCCTAATCTAGCACGCAAATGATCTAACCTGGTTTCTATTTCCTAAATAAAATGCAAGTCTAATGTTATGTTTTCAAATAAAGAGGTAAGGAATATATATATATATATATAAGGGGAAAATACGGAGTAGGGGATATACATATAAGGAGGGATGTCATGCAAAAAATGATAAAAGACCCTAAAAAGTGGAAATATGCATGAGGTGAAGTGATTTTGTCACACAATCATGATCTAACATGCGGATGATTCCTAAGGGTCTAACGTTGGACTAACCCTTAACTCACGTTCTCTCACAAGCATTGGACTTGTAAGAGCTCGAAGGGAAAACCATGACTAGCATTGGACTAGCCACGGTAACGTACATTCCATCCACATATTCAGATATAATACTAAAAGCAAATAGGCATGCAAAACACATAGTTTCATATAGCACGTAACACATAAGCATGCATATCTAGATGCCAAAGCCCTAAGAAAAGCGATTAAACACATAGGCATCTAGGCACACACAAACACATAACACACAAGCCCTATCTATTACAAAAGGGGATGCCTACTACAATCTAAGGGGGGAAGACTTAGAAAAGTAAATCCTAACTATTACATTGGCTAGCTAAAACATGTCTTCAAGAGAGGCGCCAAAACCTAGCTATTACAAATTGGGGTTCAAATGTCCTCAAATGACTTGCCAATTAAAAAGACGAAATAAAAAGAAAGCGAAACAGGTAATTAAACATAAAATGAAAAAAGCGAATTAAAGCATGCATATTCACACAAAACACGTAGGAGCACGTAGGAGAAATAAAATCAAGGAGATAGAGGTTACCTCCCTTGCAATGGTAATGAAATGAAGGAAATATTAGCTTCAAAACAATAAAAGGGTCAAGACACCAATTAAATAGTAAAGTATAAACAAAATCACCAAACCTCTCCCAATTGCAACTTAAATGAAATCAAATAATGCATAATTTCCAAGAAAGTAAATTATTGATCAAATTTCTAAAATAGAAAAACTACCAAGGACCCAATTGCAAATACTAACCAATCACTCAAGCCCAATTTAAACATTTTAGGAAATTCAAGGGTCCAAGAACAAAAAAAGGTTAAGTAATGGTTCAGATTGCAATTATTTTAGGACCTAATTGCAAGAAATTAGAACATTATTGGGCCTTTGTAGCATTAACCAAAAACCAAGGGGTTGAAAAGCAATTTCTGAAGCCTTTTGCATGCATGTTACGTAGAAAACCTTTTTCTGCAACATTCATTCGAAACTTTCTGCAACTTCAAGCTTTCAAAATGCAAATTTTCATACAAAGACTTCAAACAATAACTAGCAAAGACAATCACTCAACACCTCTTGACAACTAGACACTTCGATTAACACAACCCAAACATGAACACTAAACCATTAAAGATCAAATGAGGAAACAAATGGAAGACATATATGCAGCAACAGAACACAAACACCAGCTTTCTAGTTTCTTGATTGGAACTTCATTATTTAACTAAGATGTCTATGCAAAGTAACCCAACGAAGCCTGTTGAATCATCAATCAAAAACCCAATTGCTATACCTTCAATCCATCCTACTATTCCCAAAAATACATTCATGCATTTCTAACATATCCAAAAATACAACTAGTTATGAAAAACTGTAGCAAAGGTGCAAAAGAAAGAACCCGCGGCAAACATGCGCATGATACACCAATTGACAAACAAAACAGAAACTTCGAACAAAACAAGAACTTTAGCAACAAAGCAAATGACCATTGCTGCAATAAAACAGACAGCTCCAACATTGTTGCTGCAATTTCTTAGCAATCTTATCATTGATCATTTAGACACCAGATTTAGCTAGCAAGATAGATGACTAAGCCAGTTTTGGTGGGCTGTTGTGGGGAGCAGGGAAAACAGCAAAACATAAAGATGAAATGCAGCTTTCCTCATTCAGCCAAGAATTCCAAACTTTCATTTTAACAAAATGCAATGATAGAGCATTCTATGGGCTAGATTAAGGCAATAAAGATGACCCAAAATTCATAAAGCAGTAGGAGACACTAGAGATTACATGCATCAAGAAGATACTACAGACATCAGTAGCTCCAAGATGCAACTGAATGTAAAAATGCAGCAGAGGCACGAAGACACTCGCGGCTCGCGGCAAACATGCCCACAGCACACTATCCTAACAACCGAACATCAAAGAAAGCACACACTTCAAGCAACCAAGAACTCCAATATGAACCAAACATGCTCTCCACTTTTCACCATAAAACCTTAGGTGTTAACACATAAAAATCCGAAGGAAAACCATGTAACTTTAGCAAATTTCTGGAGCTTATCTGATGCTTAAACACTTTAACAATCTTACCTATAGCTAGCGCAAACCATTTAAGACACAGCAAGCCATTATGACTTAGCTTTCTAACGAAGAAACAAATCAACAAAAAAACAAAACATTAACCTTGATCGACTAAAGGAAATCAGCACGAACACAACCTTAACCCTCCTAAGATTAGGATTTTACAAAACTAGCAAACAAGCAAATCACCAGGTTTTAGTTTGGGATTGAGACTGACTCTTTCGGCTCAAGATTGTCACTTTAGGACTGTTTATCAAGCAACCAACAAGCATGAGAGAATTTCGATAATGCAGAAACGAAAAAAAAAAACAGGGAAAGGCTACCTTCACTCCTTTTGGTAGCAAAACAGCGCTTGAATGGCGGAGCAATGGGCTTTAGCACGGGTCAAGCGAAGCTGGGAACCGTTTCACCTGCTGCTGTGGCTGCCTTCCAGATTCTGCACTACCTCCCTCCTTGCTTCTTTCTGGGCCGAAAGCTTTTCCTCCTCTCACTCTCAGTCTCTTTCTCTCGCCCTCCTCTCGGTTTTTCCGTTTCTTTCTTACTCCATGCCTCCGCCGCCACTCTATTTCTCCTGTTCGAGGCTTCCTCCTAGCCCCCCTTATTCTCTTCTTTTGCTTCCTTTCTTGCCTCTCAACCGTTCACCTCTAGTTTTTCCTCAGCTATCCAGCCGTCCTTCTCTCTCTGCTTTCTCTCTTGCCAGCTCTCCGACTCTCCCTCTTTATCAACTCCTGTTCTTGCTTCTTTTCTAGCTTTTTTTTTCCTATCCCAGCCCAAGCTCTCTCTTTATCCTTTTGCCGCAGCTACCTCTTCTCCTTCAAACCCTAACCGTCATCCAGATTCTCTCTTCTCAGCCGCCGTCCAAAAAAAAAATCCCCTTTTTCCTTCTAGCCTTTCTCAACTTTTTATATGGGGTAGCTTATCATCGAAACCTAGCATCTAAGGCTCCAGAAATAAACTTCATTTTTTTTTTGTATTTTTACAACCTTAGATCTTCATGGTTTCTGATAAACCTTGGATCAAGCCAAGTGTTTTCTGTTGGGATCATCAGACGGAGGAGAAAAAATGAGTAAACAATGGAGCTGAAAATTTTTCCTTTTTTTGTATCTGCGTTTTTGCAAGATGAAAATATAGAGGGGTTTTGATTGTATGCTTCTCAGGTGCATGAGCTCTCTTTTTTTTTTTTTTACTTTTCCCTCCAAAGAATTATTTAATTAATAATAAACAAAATAACCAAGAAATAACAATTTAAGTAAAAAGCGAATGAAATGAACACAACAAGGAATAAAAGATAAAAAAACTAAAAATTTCTTTTTGAGTGATGATTTTCCTTTTTTCTCTCTTTTTTTAATTAAATAACAGTAAACTTGAATCTAAAAGAAATAAAGCATATTTTTGTGAATGATTTTCTTTTTTCGATAAATTCTATGATAAAATGACTTAAAAATAAAAATAAAAATAAGACTGAAAATAAAATTAATAAAAAATAAAACTAAAAAATAATAGTAAACAAAAATACCCTAAAAATTTGGTGTCTACAAGACTCGACTACGAGTCCTAAGCCTATCCGAAAGAACTACGAATACAAGGATACAAATGTGTGGCTTCGGGGTGAAAAAGGTAACGGTTGGTTCTAAAACATGAACAACCCCAAATCCCTTCATTTCGAGCCAAAATCAACCCAAACTTAAAAGAATCAGGTAGCCCTAAAAATTGGACAGCACTTCTGTAAGGATCGAAAACAACCTAAGAGGGGGGGTAAATTAGGTTTTCTAAAACCAGCTAAGATATAGGTCACTCTTTTTCAGGCCTACCCTTCTTTTCTCAAAAACTACTTAATGGATCAGTATACAAGGAAGCACAGGTGTTTGTGAGATGAAAGAGTGAACAGTTTATATAGTAAAGCTGTAAACGAAAGTAGAGAAACAAACCAGACTTCAAACTCAAATTTAGTTTGAACAACACTTTATATAACAAGCTACTTCAAATTGAACAATCTTGCAACCAATATCTTGTATACTATAGAAGGATCACTTCCTTCTTGCCCCAAACCACACTTGGTCAAGCAAGGAAGTTTTACAAGCACTCAGATAACCCTCACAATGCTACACTATTGAAGAAGCTGTGTCACACTTGAAAAACTATAAGACAAAAATGCACAAGCTAAGAATACAAATATTTCTTTTGAGTATTCTAACACTTGAATCACTCACGATCTGATGTAGACTTGATGTACAAAGTTTTTTTTGAAGTCGTTGACTTTGTTCATTTTATAGGAGACCAAAAAACTCTTCAATAAATGCTGTCAATGGATACATGGCATCTGAAGAGTCAACTAGTCGTTGGTGCTGTCGGACGTCCGATAGTCAGTTTTTATGCGTCCGAACGAGGTCAGTGAGTTTGAGAAATTTTCTTGAACTTCTTAGGACGTCTGATCCCCTCTCACCATGCGTCCGAGGGTGAGATGCAGACTTGAAGGTTCCTCTTCAATTCCTTTGGACGGCCGATGCGTCCAATGTTTTATGTCCGAAGTGCAGCAACGCTTGTCGGACATCCGATACACAGGTGTTGAGCGTCCGATCATGATCAGTAATCGTAGAAGCCCTGGCTTGTCTATTTCGGACGTCCGAGACAGAGTTAATCATACGTCCGAAGTTACTCAATGAATATCGGACGTCCGATACTCTCCTTTTGTGCGTCTAACATCTTTGTCATCACTTTTCACCTTTTTTATCTTCTTTTTGCTCTGAGTCCATAGTCCTGTTTTAATGCCATTTCTGAAAGTAGTCTTTATAAAAAGTATTAGTATCATCCGTTTGTTTTGTAATCATCAAAATATATGAATTGAGATAAACAATCTCCCCCTTTTTGATGATGACAAAACACTTGGATAGAGCAAAAAGAAAAGTAGAAATATAAGCTGGGATTACAACTCCCCCTAACGAAGTGCACGAGTATACGAGAAGAAACACAACTCCCCCTAAAACTGACTCCCCCTAACTAATTTCTTTATATCACTGATAACTGACTCCTCCTAACTAATTTCTTCATATCACCATCAGTGCTAATCTATTTCTCCCCCTTTTTGTCATCACAAAAACAGAATATCAGCACGATCCATCAGAAACAGAGATTTTGCAATCAGATAGTATCAGCAACATCCATTCATGCTTAGCACAATCATAACATAATATTAGAGACATTCATCCAAAAACATCAGATAGCAACATCACATTAGAAACTTCAAATAGCACCAGAAACACTTAGTCATAGCATCCAAAAACAGTAGAAAATATCCAATTATACAGACCAGAGGTACAACTCTTGATACAAAAGTTTAGCAATGCAAAAGATAAACTATAGTCCTAAAATAAAATGTAGTGACCCAGCAGTGTCTAGATAGTGATCTTAGATGACCCAGGCCTCCTCCTGGCCAGGCGAAACTATTCAGGATCCAGTTCTTCCTCAGTTTCTTCATCGTCTTCTTCATATGCTTCCTCAGTAGCTGGAGCCTTGCCTTTATCCTTCGGCTGAGAGCTGGAAGCTGGTGTGGCCTCAGTACCAGTAGTTGGCCCTGTGGGCTCAGATCTTGGCTCTTTCTGATGGGTATTTTCATTGTTTTCAGGTACAGGGGGCACAAGAAGGTTCCTTTTTTCAATGAAAGAAGATTTTTGGGCAGGAGACATGGTTATCATGAGACCATCTTCAATAAGCATAACATGTTGTTTAAGGTCTTCAAGCAAGGAGATGACCTCAGAATTGGAAGAAAAAGACTTGCTGGCAGACTTTCTAGGATGAATAGTGAAAGGAGAGACATAATCTGACTTATCACGAGTAGTCCTAGGAGTGACAGGTATTTCATGAAAGTTTTTCCTTCTAGACTCAACCACAGTCTCCTTATAGCACCAATGGCTATCAAAAAATCTTAAGTTCTTTCTTTCAAAATAAGCTTTTGAGAAAACTGTTGAAGCACTGTCTTTGGGTGATTTTCCAGAAAAAGGTATTTCAAAATGAGCAAAGATAGGGGTCAGAAATCTTCCATAAGAGAGCTTCCTACGACTGTCAGTGCTAATTTTGAGCAGAAATTTGCACATCACAAATCCAAAGTCAATGCGAATTTTTTCAACAAAACAGTAGAAAAGATAGAGTTCCATTTTGTTTGCATCTGTTCTGTGACCATCAGTTGGTACCAACAAATTTGAAATGATGGTCAAGATGATCAGATTCTGAGGACTGTGATAATCTAATCTTGCCTCAGCAAGAATGTTGAATTTGGTTTGAAAATAGGTCATGAGTTTAGCATTGTAAAAATGATGGTAGGTAAAAGGAAATTCCTCATACGAAAAGAAGTTTGCAATTTTTCCTTTGTAACCATCTTCAATCTTTGTTTTCAAAATAGAGTTTACAATGTCAGGTGTTAATGTGATGTTCACAGAGTTGACCCTAGAGATGAGTTCTGTGTGTGAGTTACCTGTGACAGCCCCACCTCTCCCTAGGGCGAACCCTAGGGTATCAGCGGACTGCCTGCCCAACTCTCACCGGGACTCAGTCGATCAAAGAACTAGCAACTCAAAATAACTGGGAAAAATAGCTTCAAATTAAATCGTACGACCCTAATAACACATAACTATCAATCAACTTTCAAAACTTAATACGGCAAGCTAAGAGTCACACTTACCATTCCATACTACGAATTACATAACATAAGTCAACTTATAGATTCAAGCTTACAAAAGTAAAAGTAAAGTCATCTTAACAAAAGTTACAAGTTCAGGCAAAACAAAGCTAAGAAAGCTCTTGAACGTTAGTCCATCCCCGATCTGTTAAGGAAAACAAAGGGAGTGGGGTAAGCTAAAGCTCAGTGAGGTTCCAAGTAAAGCAAGTAAACACATAGCCAAATTAAGGCATAGAATAATTCAAATAAATACCGTATGATACAATAACAATTAACCACAATTCAATTCAAGGATACGGGTGGCTTTCAAAAGCCAAAATCCCCTTGAGCTTGATCATAAATGTCTCCGTTGACACTCCGTCAACACTTGTATACACAGAATATTAAATCCGTAGAACACCACTTTCACCTGCCTCCGTCCACCAATCAACCCCCCACCGGGCCCGCACTTCATAAACAGTAGTTAGGTAATACTCGAGTATACCGGTTTCAGTGAACAGTAAACAGTCCTCAAGGTTTATCGGCCTTCTCGATCAAGCCCTGGCCGGCTCGATAGAACCGACTCACCTATGAGGTTGGGCACCCAAACAGTAGTAGTAGTTGATGGGATATCACCCAAACAACTCAAGCACAGTCACATATAGAGAATTCACATTTCACAATAACAATATACAGGGCCTCAGTGGAAATAAGGAGGACGAGTGCGATAAAGTACACGCTCGCCTCCACTTTTATCAAATTAGGGTTTGGCTCAAACAGTCGTAAATCAAATATTCAGGTATTTCACATAAACAGGTAGCAGGTAGCAGGTAGTGGAACACTCACCTGTCAATCAAAAGTAGCGATCGATGTCAAACGTCTTAGTTGTGGTCACCTTCGTTTCCCAAACCTAGGGCAACGAGTGAAATCGTTAACACTTAGATTCATGTCCCACTAGGTTAGGCTCAATAAGAGACCAAGTGAGTAGTCTAAGCTACTTAATCCATCATGCAAACAAGGCCCAATCCATGGTAAAAGTTAATGAGAAAACAAGTTTAATAGATGCATGAAAGTTCGGCAAAAGAAAAGTTCCAATCGGGCTTAAGGGTTTCTTCTCGGGTTGCACAGTCTTGCCCTGGCAGTCTTAGGAAAATGGTCATAACTCATTGTAGAAACGTCGAAATTAGGTACCGTCAGTGGCGTTGGAAACTAGACTCGAAGGGCTTTCCAACGGTACCAAGCTCACACTATGGTTCGTCTCCTATCAGCAACAGTAACTCAGACAAGGTGGCTGTTTTTCCAACCCTGGATCAGCATTAACCGTAAGCTAAACTATTCTAGTTCTAGGGCTAACTTCATTAGTTTTACTCCAAATTCACCCAATTCACTCCTCAAGTGATCATATAAAAGGATTCAAGTCACCTAGCATCAATGGAGTTCACAACATAACATACAACATTATTTAAGGTAATCATAATGATCTCATAACTACAAGAGTCCTAAACAGTCTACTAATGGTTCAAAAGCACCACTTTACTTGCTTCAATTTCATTCCAACATGCTTATAGGCCTAACCAATAGTTAACCTAGTTTATTAGGCTTGATTAGGACATAATTTAACAGCAATATTGAGGGAAAATCCCTCCTACAAGAACCAGCCAGCCAAGACAAGCAACCAGCCCACACTTTTCAACATTTGTTCAATCCTTCATCCTTACATGTTTTTCACCCAAATCTTCATATCAAGTAATAGATTCAACTCAAAAGAGATTTAAACATAATAATACCTCATAAACAAACATGAATAAGAATCAAACATTTCATCAAACACTTGGTGTACATACTAAGAAACCTAGCTACTACTTGTTTACTTCAAGAAACTAACTCAACATCTCAACCAAACAACTTGTATCCTTGCTATTAACACTTTCAAGTGCATGATCTATCATCAAAAACCAAGATTTAAAGAACATATACCTCTCTTATAGTGAGCTTGAATCACCAAAATCACTTCACCAAAGTAAGTCTTCAAGCTTGGATCAAACACTTGGAGTTGTAGGAACTCTCTCACTAATTCAGATTTTTCTCTCTTGATTGTTGTTCTTGGTTTGCTAGAGTAAGAAAACAAGATTATGTAGCTCACTCTTTCTCTCTCTCTTGAACCAGAAATTCGGCCAGCACTCAAGAAAAAAAGGAAGGCTTTGGCTAGTTTATATAGTCTTCTAATCTTGGTTCCAACAAGATACTTGGCTAGGATTTTGCCACATGTCCACTTACTTGTCCAATTCTTTCTTAATCTTTGACTAATGGTGTCTTAACCTTTACAAATGCACCAATCATTCTTTAACACCTCTAACTAATCTTTCCAAATGCACCAATAATATTTTAACACCTCTAACTAACCTTTCCAAATGCACCAATAATACTTTAACACTTCTAACTAGCCTTTCCAAGTGCACCAATCCTTAATTAGCACCTATAATCCTACATGTAAGATTTCTACCACTAGTATAAAGACACTTGGTAAAATGTAAGTGGTGTATAATTAAAATCAACTCAAGAAAAATTGTTTTACTACAAGTAAAAAGGAATGAAGTGTAATGCATGAAAATTATTGTAACACCTAGAAAAGCTAATGTAATGGCATATAATATATGATTTAAATCCTAGAATAAGGCAATTAATTTGGGGAAATTGTGCTTTAAAAATGAGGGTTCTCACACTCTCTCCCCCTTAAAGAATTTCGTCCTCGAAATTCTCACCTTGATCATTGAATAGCTTAGGGTATTTGGCGCGAATGTCCTCTTCCACTTCCCAAGTAGCTTCCTCCACCTCATGGTTTCTCCACAAGACCTTTACCAAGGGTATTTTCTTAGTCCTCAATTCCTTCACTTTTCGATCTAAAATTTGCACTGGTCTTTTCTCGTAGGTTAGAGATTCATCAATGTCAATTTCCTCTGGTTTCAGTATATGAGTGGGATCTGGATGGTACTTTTTCAACATGGACACGTGAAATACATCATGAACCCTGGATAGACTTGTTGGTAACTCCAATCGATATGCCACGTTTCCAACTCGTTGAAGGATTTTGAAGGGTCCTACGTATCTTGGATGAAGCTTCTTTCCTTTTCCTGCCGTGAGACTTCGAAGTGGCGTAACCTTCAAGAATACCTTGTCCCCAACCTCAAACTCCAAGTCCTTTCGTCGATTATCAGCGGAACTCTTTTGTCGACTTTGCGCTGTCTGAAGCCTCTGACGTATCACTTTCACTTTCTCATACGCATCCTCGATCCATGGTACTGCAACTGGGTCTAAAACTCTTCTCTCTCCTACTTCATCCCAAAATATTGGTGATCGGCACTTTCTTCCATAGAGAGCTTCATACGGTGCCATTTGTATTGAAGAATGGTAACTATTATTGTATGCAAATTCAACCAGAGCCATGTATTGTCCCCAACTTCCACCAAAATCTAGAATACAGGTCCTCAACATATCTTCAAGTGTTTGAATGGTCCTCTCCGATTATCCATCAGTTTGGGGATGATAGGTAGTACTAAAATTCAGCTTGGTCCCTAAAGTTCCTTGTAATTGTTGCCAAAAATGAGACACAAATCGTGGGTCTCTATCAGACACAATGCTTACAGGGATCCCATGTAACCTCACTATCTCATCCATGTAAAGTTGGGCTAATTTCTCCATAGAATATTTCATATTTATGGGTAAGAAATGAGCAGACTTGGTCAACCTGTCTACTATTACCCAAACGGCGTCGTGACCTTTCTAGGTACGGGGTAATCCTGATACAAAATCCATAGTAATATGTTCACATTTCCACTCAGAGATCTCCAGAGGTTGCAGAAGACCTGAAGGCTTTTGATGCTTAGCTTTCACTTATTGGCACACCAAACATTTTTGGACAAACTGAGCAATTTCTTTCTTCATCTTATCCCACCAATACAACCTTTTCAAATCTTGGTACATTTTATTACTTCCAGGATGTACTGTATACTTGGACCGATGTGCCTCTTCCAAAATATCCCTTTTTATCACCTCATCTTGTGGTACCACTACTCGATCTTGAAATTTCAAGATACCTTCAGAGCTTATGTTAAAGTCTTGTAACTCCTTTTTTTGTACTTCTCCTATCCACTTTTGCACCATCCGGTCATTCCTTTGAGCTTCTTTAATGCGGTCCAACAATTCAGATCTTACTGTAATATTGCAGAAAATTACCCTCTGTCAGTCTAATCACGGGTTCCATTCACTCACTTTCTCCAGCAAATTCCATTCCTTAGCCATCAATCCAGCTATTTGCACTTGTCGGCTTAAAGCGTCTGCTACAACATTAGCCTTGCCTGGGTGATAGTTAATTGTACAGTCATAATCCTCAAGAAATTTCACCCACCGATGCTGTCTCAAGTTTAACTCCTTCTGAGAGAATAGGTATTTCAAACTCTTATGGTCGGTATACACCTCAAAAGTCACTCCATACAAGTAATGCCTCCACTTCTTTAATGCAAAAACTACAGCGGCCAATTCTAAATCATGAGTGGGGTAATTTCGCTCGTGGGGTTTTAACTTCCTAGAGGCATAGGCAATTACACTCCCATTTTGCATTAGAACACATCCCAAACCTTCCCTTGAGGCATCCATATATACAGTAAAACTATCTCTCCCATTTGGTAAAGCTAAAACAGGTGCCGACGTTAACCGTTTCTTCAACTCCCGAAAACTAGATTCACACTTAGAATTCCAGACAAATTGACCATGCTTCTTGGTCAAGTCGGTTAAAGGACCGGCTAACTTGGAGAAGTCTTTGATAAACCGACGGTAATACCCGGCTAAACCTAGAAAACTACGGACCTCAGTCGGGGTTTCCGGGTGCTTCCACTCAGCTACAGCTTCCACCTTTACTGGATCCACAGAAATTCCATCTTTAGATATTATATGTCCTAGAAAAGAAACTTGCTCCAACCAAAACTCGCATTTGCTAAACTTGGCAAATAACTGATGTTCCCTTAAAGTCTGCAAAACTATCCTCAAATGCCGTTCATGTTCCTCTCGAGTCTTGGAATACACCAAAATATCATCGATAAATACTACAACAAATTGATCCAAGTAGGGTTTAAAGACTCGATGCATTAAATCCATAAATGCAGCAGGGGCATTTGTTAAACCAAAGGGCATCACCGCGAACTCAAAATGACCATATCTGGAATTAAAGGCAGTCTTCGGTATATCCTCTTGCCTAATTCGTAACTGGTAGTAACCTTGCCTCAAGTCCAACTTAGAGAAAACTACTGTTCCTTGTAGTTGGTCAAACAATTTTTCAATGTGTGGCAAGGGATATTTATTTTTCACCGTAACATCGTTTAAGCCACAATAGTCAATACACAGTCTTAAACTACCATCCTTTTTCTTAACAAATAATACCGGTGCTCCCCACGGTGACTCATTTTCTCGAACAAACCCTCGCTCTAACAGATCTTGCAACTGCAGTTTCAACTCCTTAAGTTCGTCGGGGGCCATTCGGTATGGCGTTTTTGCAATGGGAGCAGTTCCAGGTACTAAATCGATCTTAAATTCTATTTCCCTTTCTGGTGGCATCGATTTCAACTCATCGGGAAATACATCAGGAAATTCATTCACTACTAAAACATCATCCAGCTTCACTTTATCTCCAGGAGTATTAATTAAGAAGGCTAAGTAGCCTTGCACCCCCTTACTTAACAACTTTCTGGCTCGGATTCCCGAAACAAGTGCAGACGAGGCTAACCTACCTCTCACATCCAACCTTAAAGTTGCCTCTCCGGGTATCGAGAATTCCACCACCTTTGTTTTACAGTTCAATTGGGCGTTATAACGGGCCAACAAATCCATGCCTATAATTACATCGTACCCCTTAAGGTCTAAACTTATTAAGTCACCCACTAACTTCCGTTCTCCTACCCAAATCTCGCAATTTCTATAGACCATATTGGTAATTAGGCTTTGATCCCCAGTAGGTGTTTTAACTTCTAAATCATATGGCAACTTAACAGGGTTCACAACAATACCACACATAAAGGCAGGATTCACAAAAGAATGGGTTGTCCCAGGGTCAATCAAAAGTTTAGCTAAGCGGTGGAATATAGGGATCGTACCTTCCACTACTTCCGAGGAATCCGGAACTTGACGGTGGTCCAATGCAAAAACCCTAGCAGAAGTTTTAGGTCGACTTGCACTGGCGGAAGGTTGTTTAGGGTTTGACTTTTCCGACTGGGTACCTCCGCTCCCGTCACGATTCTTAACAGGGCAAGTGGCAATCTGGTGTACAAAACTTCCACAAACAAGGCACTTCTTCAACTTTTTCCAGCAATTGTCTTCGGTATGATTTGGCTTACCACAATATCCACAGCTTACGCGTGTGGTGGGTGCGGGAACTCCTAGGGAGACAGTTCTCGGTTGTCCCTGTCCCCTTCCCCCTTGAGCTCCTCTAGATGAAACTCCACCCCTTGGTGTCCCCGCAATTCGGGCTCCACTCGTACCCCTTCCAAACTTCGGAGGTGGCACATTCTGATCACTTCGGCCAGGAGTACTGGTAGATGCCCCACGCCTCTTAGCCTGAAAGGTCCGAACTTGAGATCGGGCCTGCTCCACACGTTGAGCCTTTTCAAGCGCATCCTTAAAGGTGTCAATTTGAGCGGCAGCTAAATCCTTTTGAATTTCTACATTCAATCCTTGTATAAACCGCCTTATACGCTTTTGTTCACTTACTACCAATTCTGGGGCAAACTTGGAAAGTCGGGTGAACTGCGTTTCATACTCTGCCACACTTGAAGTGCCTTGGCGCAGTTTAATGAACTCATCCTCCCTTTTCTCCTGAATTAAGGGTGGAAGGAATTTCTCATTGAATTCCCTCGTGAAGTTTAACCAGGTACGTGGGGTTTGCTCCCTTTCCCACTTGGCCTTTACCACGTTCCACCAGGAACGGGCCGTGCCTTCCAGCTGGAAAACGGCGAAGGTAACTTGCCTCTCTTCAGAGTAATGCAACGCGGCGAATATATCCTCCATTCGCTCGAACCAATTCTCGGCAATTTTAGGTTCAGGTCCTCCAAGAAATTTTGGAGGAGCAAACTTTTGAAACCGCTCCAGGGCCCTATCCTCGCCTACTTCGGGGTCCCTTTGTTGGTTACTAGGTACTTGACCCTGCTGGTCAACCAAGCGGGCCAACAAATCAGTCATTCGATTAATAGCGGTTGCTACTTGGTCCTCTCCATCACCTCGGGGTTCCTGGTTTTGATTCGCCACCGAACCTTGTTCCTCCCCTTGATCTTGGACTTGTCTGGGTTCTCGTCCACGGCCCCGAGTACGTCTTTGTCTCGTCTCCATAATTACTCAGTGGCCTAGTGCCCAAGTATGACAACTAACCGGGTGAGCGAATATGATATACGAAAGATGATTACGTATAATGAAAAGTCAAATAAGAAATCAAGATTGGAATCACGATAAGCAAGTGAAATGCACCGCAGTTAAAATTAATGACGGAATAAAGTCAAAGGTCAAAAGTCAACGATCAACAGTCAACAGTCAACATTCAAAGATCAAGGTCAACAGTCAAAGTATAATACATTAAAAGGCTCATAGTAGTCATTTACAAGATAACGAGACCACAATAGAAAGTACGAGCCCTCAAAAGTACAGATATAGTCATATCAAGCAAAACCTAACACAAGTAGTCAAAAGGAGCTATACAACCACCAGGTCACCACATCCCCTAACCTGTCTATGTACAATGTCAAAATCATCCACTATCCTAGCCTAATGGTGAAGACCTAGTCAGTGGCGGGACTAGCTGACCCCCCACCCTCAGTAGGTTCATCTTCTGAACCAATATCCATATAAGAAGCCTCATCGCTTGCTTCTCCTAGAAGGTCGTCACAAACATTCAGAATGGACTCCGCCCTAGTCCTCACCTTCATTGTCCTAGTCACCATGCGTACTTGAGTTTCCTCCAACTGTGCGCAAAGATTGTCAATCCTTTCTTGGCCCTCAACATTATCATACTCGAGGTCCTTAAGCCGCTCGGCTTGCATCTTATTGGCTTCCCTTAGTTGCTTCACTTCGGCTTCAAGCCTAGCATTATCCCTGGCAAGTTCCTTACGCTCTTTTACCACCGCCAATACTACTTCATTAGGATAGGCATAAATGTGACGACACTCGCAACGCCTATAGCGGTTTGACGGGCTCCAATAAACTCTAGATCCTCCAGGCCGGATTTGATACTTAATCACGGGAAGTGCTCCTTGGGACTTCTCACCAACAGGACTATCACTATGGCCGCTAGGTCCGTCCATCCTACACAAAAGTGTAGATAAACTTTAGTACTCTTAAGGGAAAATATTGAAATATAATCCTTAAGTCGGAAACTTCTAATTCGCCCAGGTTAATTCAAACCTAGGATCTGATACCAACTGTGACAGCCCCACCTCTCCCTAGGGCGAACCCTAGGGTATCAGCGGACTGCCTGCCCAACTCTCACCGGGACTCAGTCGATCAAAGAACTAGCAACTCAAAATAACTGGGAAAAATAGCTTCAAATTAAATCGTACGACCCTAATAACACATAACTATCAATCAACTTTCAAAACTTAATACGGCAAGCTAAGAGTCACACTTACCATTCCATACTACGAATTACATAACATAAGTCAACTTATAGATTCAAGCTTACAAAAGTAAAAGTAAAGTCATCTTAACAAAAGTTACAAGTTCAGGCAAAACAAAGCTAAGAAAGCTCTTGAACGTTAGTCCATCCCCGATCTGTTAAGGAAAACAAAGGGAGTGGGGTAAGCTAAAGCTCAGTGAGGTTCCAAGTAAAGCAAGTAAACACATAGCCAAATTAAGGCATAGAATAATTCAAATAAATACCGTATGATACAATAACAATTAACCACAATTCAATTCAAGGATACGGGTGGCTTTCAAAAGCCAAAATCCCCTTGAGCTTGATCATAAATGTCTCCGTTGACACTCCGTCAACACTTGTATACACAGAATATTAAATCCGTAGAACACCACTTTCACCTGCCTCCGTCCACCAATCAACCCCCCACCGGGCCCGCACTTCATAAACAGTAGTTAGGTAATACTCGAGTATACCGGTTTCAGTGAACAGTAAACAGTCCTCAAGGTTTATCGGCCTTCTCGATCAAGCCCTGGCCGGCTCGATAGAACCGACTCACCTATGAGGTTGGGCACCCAAACAGTAGTAGTAGTTGATGGGATATCACCCAAACAACTCAAGCACAGTCACATATAGAGAATTCACATTTCACAATAACAATATACAGGGCCTCAGTGGAAATAAGGAGGACGAGTGCGATAAAGTACACGCTCGCCTCCACTTTTATCAAATTAGGGTTTGGCTCAAACAGTCGTAAATCAAATATTCAGGTATTTCACATAAACAGGTAGCAGGTAGCAGGTAGTGGAACACTCACCTGTCAATCAAAAGTAGCGATCGATGTCAAACGTCTTAGTTGTGGTCACCTTCGTTTCCCAAACCTAGGGCAACGAGTGAAATCGTTAACACTTAGATTCATGTCCCACTAGGTTAGGCTCAATAAGAGACCAAGTGAGTAGTCTAAGCTACTTAATCCATCATGCAAACAAGGCCCAATCCATGGTAAAAGTTAATGAGAAAACAAGTTTAATAGATGCATGAAAGTTCGGCAAAAGAAAAGTTCCAATCGGGCTTAAGGGTTTCTTCTCGGGTTGCACAGTCTTGCCCTGGCAGTCTTAGGAAAATGGTCATAACTCATTGTAGAAACGTCGAAATTAGGTACCGTCAGTGGCGTTGGAAACTAGACTCGAAGGGCTTTCCAACGGTACCAAGCTCACACTATGGTTCGTCTCCTATCAGCAACAGTAACTCAGACAAGGTGGCTGTTTTTCCAACCCTGGATCAGCATTAACCGTAAGCTAAACTATTCTAGTTCTAGGGCTAACTTCATTAGTTTTACTCCAAATTCACCCAATTCACTCCTCAAGTGATCATATAAAAGGATTCAAGTCACCTAGCATCAATGGAGTTCACAACATAACATACAACATTATTTAAGGTAATCATAATGATCTCATAACTACAAGAGTCCTAAACAGTCTACTAATGGTTCAAAAGCACCACTTTACTTGCTTCAATTTCATTCCAACATGCTTATAGGCCTAACCAATAGTTAACCTAGTTTATTAGGCTTGATTAGGACATAATTTAACAGCAATATTGAGGGAAAATCCCTCCTACAAGAACCAGCCAGCCAAGACAAGCAACCAGCCCACACTTTTCAACATTTGTTCAATCCTTCATCCTTACATGTTTTTCACCCAAATCTTCATATCAAGTAATAGATTCAACTCAAAAGAGATTTAAACATAATAATACCTCATAAACAAACATGAATAAGAATCAAACATTTCATCAAACACTTGGTGTACATACTAAGAAACCTAGCTACTACTTGTTTACTTCAAGAAACTAACTCAACATCTCAACCAAACAACTTGTATCCTTGCTATTAACACTTTCAAGTGCATGATCTATCATCAAAAACCAAGATTTAAAGAACATATACCTCTCTTATAGTGAGCTTGAATCACCAAAATCACTTCACCAAAGTAAGTCTTCAAGCTTGGATCAAACACTTGGAGTTGTAGGAACTCTCTCACTAATTCAGATTTTTCTCTCTTGATTGTTGTTCTTGGTTTGCTAGAGTAAGAAAACAAGATTATGTAGCTCACTCTTTCTCTCTCTCTTGAACCAGAAATTCGGCCAGCACTCAAGAAAAAAAGGAAGGCTTTGGCTAGTTTATATAGTCTTCTAATCTTGGTTCCAACAAGATACTTGGCTAGGATTTTGCCACATGTCCACTTACTTGTCCAATTCTTTCTTAATCTTTGACTAATGGTGTCTTAACCTTTACAAATGCACCAATCATTCTTTAACACCTCTAACTAATCTTTCCAAATGCACCAATAATATTTTAACACCTCTAACTAACCTTTCCAAATGCACCAATAATACTTTAACACTTCTAACTAGCCTTTCCAAGTGCACCAATCCTTAATTAGCACCTATAATCCTACATGTAAGATTTCTACCACTAGTATAAAGACACTTGGTAAAATGTAAGTGGTGTATAATTAAAATCAACTCAAGAAAAATTGTTTTACTACAAGTAAAAAGGAATGAAGTGTAATGCATGAAAATTATTGTAACACCTAGAAAAGCTAATGTAATGGCATATAATATATGATTTAAATCCTAGAATAAGGCAATTAATTTGGGGAAATTGTGCTTTAAAAATGAGGGTTCTCACACTCTCTCCCCCTTAAAGAATTTCGTCCTCGAAATTCTCACCTTGATCATTGAATAGCTTAGGGTATTTGGCGCGAATGTCCTCTTCCACTTCCCAAGTAGCTTCCTCCACCTCATGGTTTCTCCACAAGACCTTTACCAAGGGTATTTTCTTAGTCCTCAATTCCTTCACTTTTCGATCTAAAATTTGCACTGGTCTTTTCTCGTAGGTTAGAGATTCATCAATGTCAATTTCCTCTGGTTTCAGTATATGAGTGGGATCTGGATGGTACTTTTTCAACATGGACACGTGAAATACATCATGAACCCTGGATAGACTTGTTGGTAACTCCAATCGATATGCCACGTTTCCAACTCGTTGAAGGATTTTGAAGGGTCCTACGTATCTTGGATGAAGCTTCTTTCCTTTTCCTGCCGTGAGACTTCGAAGTGGCGTAACCTTCAAGAATACCTTGTCCCCAACCTCAAACTCCAAGTCCTTTCGTCGATTATCAGCGGAACTCTTTTGTCGACTTTGCGCTGTCTGAAGCCTCTGACGTATCACTTTCACTTTCTCATACGCATCCTCGATCCATGGTACTGCAACTGGGTCTAAAACTCTTCTCTCTCCTACTTCATCCCAAAATATTGGTGATCGGCACTTTCTTCCATAGAGAGCTTCATACGGTGCCATTTGTATTGAAGAATGGTAACTATTATTGTATGCAAATTCAACCAGAGCCATGTATTGTCCCCAACTTCCACCAAAATCTAGAATACAGGTCCTCAACATATCTTCAAGTGTTTGAATGGTCCTCTCCGATTATCCATCAGTTTGGGGATGATAGGTAGTACTAAAATTCAGCTTGGTCCCTAAAGTTCCTTGTAATTGTTGCCAAAAATGAGACACAAATCGTGGGTCTCTATCAGACACAATGCTTACAGGGATCCCATGTAACCTCACTATCTCATCCATGTAAAGTTGGGCTAATTTCTCCATAGAATATTTCATATTTATGGGTAAGAAATGAGCAGACTTGGTCAACCTGTCTACTATTACCCAAACGGCGTCGTGACCTTTCTAGGTACGGGGTAATCCTGATACAAAATCCATAGTAATATGTTCACATTTCCACTCAGAGATCTCCAGAGGTTGCAGAAGACCTGAAGGCTTTTGATGCTTAGCTTTCACTTATTGGCACACCAAACATTTTTGGACAAACTGAGCAATTTCTTTCTTCATCTTATCCCACCAATACAACCTTTTCAAATCTTGGTACATTTTATTACTTCCAGGATGTACTGTATACTTGGACCGATGTGCCTCTTCCAAAATATCCCTTTTTATCACCTCATCTTGTGGTACCACTACTCGATCTTGAAATTTCAAGATACCTTCAGAGCTTATGTTAAAGTCTTGTAACTCCTTTTTTTGTACTTCTCCTATCCACTTTTGCACCATCCGGTCATTCCTTTGAGCTTCTTTAATGCGGTCCAACAATTCAGATCTTACTGTAATATTGCAGAAAATTACCCTCTGTCAGTCTAATCACGGGTTCCATTCACTCACTTTCTCCAGCAAATTCCATTCCTTAGCCATCAATCCAGCTATTTGCACTTGTCGGCTTAAAGCGTCTGCTACAACATTAGCCTTGCCTGGGTGATAGTTAATTGTACAGTCATAATCCTCAAGAAATTTCACCCACCGATGCTGTCTCAAGTTTAACTCCTTCTGAGAGAATAGGTATTTCAAACTCTTATGGTCGGTATACACCTCAAAAGTCACTCCATACAAGTAATGCCTCCACTTCTTTAATGCAAAAACTACAGCGGCCAATTCTAAATCATGAGTGGGGTAATTTCGCTCGTGGGGTTTTAACTTCCTAGAGGCATAGGCAATTACACTCCCATTTTGCATTAGAACACATCCCAAACCTTCCCTTGAGGCATCCATATATACAGTAAAACTATCTCTCCCATTTGGTAAAGCTAAAACAGGTGCCGACGTTAACCGTTTCTTCAACTCCCGAAAACTAGATTCACACTTAGAATTCCAGACAAATTGACCATGCTTCTTGGTCAAGTCGGTTAAAGGACCGGCTAACTTGGAGAAGTCTTTGATAAACCGACGGTAATACCCGGCTAAACCTAGAAAACTACGGACCTCAGTCGGGGTTTCCGGGTGCTTCCACTCAGCTACAGCTTCCACCTTTACTGGATCCACAGAAATTCCATCTTTAGATATTATATGTCCTAGAAAAGAAACTTGCTCCAACCAAAACTCGCATTTGCTAAACTTGGCAAATAACTGATGTTCCCTTAAAGTCTGCAAAACTATCCTCAAATGCCGTTCATGTTCCTCTCGAGTCTTGGAATACACCAAAATATCATCGATAAATACTACAACAAATTGATCCAAGTAGGGTTTAAAGACTCGATGCATTAAATCCATAAATGCAGCAGGGGCATTTGTTAAACCAAAGGGCATCACCGCGAACTCAAAATGACCATATCTGGAATTAAAGGCAGTCTTCGGTATATCCTCTTGCCTAATTCGTAACTGGTAGTAACCTTGCCTCAAGTCCAACTTAGAGAAAACTACTGTTCCTTGTAGTTGGTCAAACAATTTTTCAATGTGTGGCAAGGGATATTTATTTTTCACCGTAACATCGTTTAAGCCACAATAGTCAATACACAGTCTTAAACTACCATCCTTTTTCTTAACAAATAATACCGGTGCTCCCCACGGTGACTCATTTTCTCGAACAAACCCTCGCTCTAACAGATCTTGCAACTGCAGTTTCAACTCCTTAAGTTCGTCGGGGGCCATTCGGTATGGCGTTTTTGCAATGGGAGCAGTTCCAGGTACTAAATCGATCTTAAATTCTATTTCCCTTTCTGGTGGCATCGATTTCAACTCATCGGGAAATACATCAGGAAATTCATTCACTACTAAAACATCATCCAGCTTCACTTTATCTCCAGGAGTATTAATTAAGAAGGCTAAGTAGCCTTGCACCCCCTTACTTAACAACTTTCTGGCTCGGATTCCCGAAACAAGTGCAGACGAGGCTAACCTACCTCTCACATCCAACCTTAAAGTTGCCTCTCCGGGTATCGAGAATTCCACCACCTTTGTTTTACAGTTCAATTGGGCGTTATAACGGGCCAACAAATCCATGCCTATAATTACATCGTACCCCTTAAGGTCTAAACTTATTAAGTCACCCACTAACTTCCGTTCTCCTACCCAAATCTCGCAATTTCTATAGACCATATTGGTAATTAGGCTTTGATCCCCAGTAGGTGTTTTAACTTCTAAATCATATGGCAACTTAACAGGGTTCACAACAATACCACACATAAAGGCAGGATTCACAAAAGAATGGGTTGTCCCAGGGTCAATCAAAAGTTTAGCTAAGCGGTGGAATATAGGGATCGTACCTTCCACTACTTCCGAGGAATCCGGAACTTGACGGTGGTCCAATGCAAAAACCCTAGCAGAAGTTTTAGGTCGACTTGCACTGGCGGAAGGTTGTTTAGGGTTTGACTTTTCCGACTGGGTACCTCCGCTCCCGTCACGATTCTTAACAGGGCAAGTGGCAATCTGGTGTACAAAACTTCCACAAACAAGGCACTTCTTCAACTTTTTCCAGCAATTGTCTTCGGTATGATTTGGCTTACCACAATATCCACAGCTTACGCGTGTGGTGGGTGCGGGAACTCCTAGGGAGACAGTTCTCGGTTGTCCCTGTCCCCTTCCCCCTTGAGCTCCTCTAGATGAAACTCCACCCCTTGGTGTCCCCGCAATTCGGGCTCCACTCGTACCCCTTCCAAACTTCGGAGGTGGCACATTCTGATCACTTCGGCCAGGAGTACTGGTAGATGCCCCACGCCTCTTAGCCTGAAAGGTCCGAACTTGAGATCGGGCCTGCTCCACACGTTGAGCCTTTTCAAGCGCATCCTTAAAGGTGTCAATTTGAGCGGCAGCTAAATCCTTTTGAATTTCTACATTCAATCCTTGTATAAACCGCCTTATACGCTTTTGTTCACTTACTACCAATTCTGGGGCAAACTTGGAAAGTCGGGTGAACTGCGTTTCATACTCTGCCACACTTGAAGTGCCTTGGCGCAGTTTAATGAACTCATCCTCCCTTTTCTCCTGAATTAAGGGTGGAAGGAATTTCTCATTGAATTCCCTCGTGAAGTTTAACCAGGTACGTGGGGTTTGCTCCCTTTCCCACTTGGCCTTTACCACGTTCCACCAGGAACGGGCCGTGCCTTCCAGCTGGAAAACGGCGAAGGTAACTTGCCTCTCTTCAGAGTAATGCAACGCGGCGAATATATCCTCCATTCGCTCGAACCAATTCTCGGCAATTTTAGGTTCAGGTCCTCCAAGAAATTTTGGAGGAGCAAACTTTTGAAACCGCTCCAGGGCCCTATCCTCGCCTACTTCGGGGTCCCTTTGTTGGTTACTAGGTACTTGACCCTGCTGGTCAACCAAGCGGGCCAACAAATCAGTCATTCGATTAATAGCGGTTGCTACTTGGTCCTCTCCATCACCTCGGGGTTCCTGGTTTTGATTCGCCACCGAACCTTGTTCCTCCCCTTGATCTTGGACTTGTCTGGGTTCTCGTCCACGGCCCCGAGTACGTCTTTGTCTCGTCTCCATAATTACTCAGTGGCCTAGTGCCCAAGTATGACAACTAACCGGGTGAGCGAATATGATATACGAAAGATGATTACGTATAATGAAAAGTCAAATAAGAAATCAAGATTGGAATCACGATAAGCAAGTGAAATGCACCGCAGTTAAAATTAATGACGGAATAAAGTCAAAGGTCAAAAGTCAACGATCAACAGTCAACAGTCAACATTCAAAGATCAAGGTCAACAGTCAAAGTATAATACATTAAAAGGCTCATAGTAGTCATTTACAAGATAACGAGACCACAATAGAAAGTACGAGCCCTCAAAAGTACAGATATAGTCATATCAAGCAAAACCTAACACAAGTAGTCAAAAGGAGCTATACAACCACCAGGTCACCACATCCCCTAACCTGTCTATGTACAATGTCAAAATCATCCACTATCCTAGCCTAATGGTGAAGACCTAGTCAGTGGCGGGACTAGCTGACCCCCCACCCTCAGTAGGTTCATCTTCTGAACCAATATCCATATAAGAAGCCTCATCGCTTGCTTCTCCTAGAAGGTCGTCACAAACATTCAGAATGGACTCCGCCCTAGTCCTCACCTTCATTGTCCTAGTCACCATGCGTACTTGAGTTTCCTCCAACTGTGCGCAAAGATTGTCAATCCTTTCTTGGCCCTCAACATTATCATACTCGAGGTCCTTAAGCCGCTCGGCTTGCATCTTATTGGCTTCCCTTAGTTGCTTCACTTCGGCTTCAAGCCTAGCATTATCCCTGGCAAGTTCCTTACGCTCTTTTACCACCGCCAATACTACTTCATTAGGATAGGCATAAATGTGACGACACTCGCAACGCCTATAGCGGTTTGACGGGCTCCAATAAACTCTAGATCCTCCAGGCCGGATTTGATACTTAATCACGGGAAGTGCTCCTTGGGACTTCTCACCAACAGGACTATCACTATGGCCGCTAGGTCCGTCCATCCTACACAAAAGTGTAGATAAACTTTAGTACTCTTAAGGGAAAATATTGAAATATAATCCTTAAGTCGGAAACTTCTAATTCGCCCAGGTTAATTCAAACCTAGGATCTGATACCAACTGTGACAGCCCCACCTCTCCCTAGGGCGAACCCTAGGGTATCAGCGGACTGCCTGCCCAACTCTCACCGGGACTCAGTCGATCAAAGAACTAGCAACTCAAAATAACTGGGAAAAATAGCTTCAAATTAAATCGTACGACCCTAATAACACATAACTATCAATCAACTTTCAAAACTTAATACGGCAAGCTAAGAGTCACACTTACCATTCCATACTACGAATTACATAACATAAGTCAACTTATAGATTCAAGCTTACAAAAGTAAAAGTAAAGTCATCTTAACAAAAGTTACAAGTTCAGGCAAAACAAAGCTAAGAAAGCTCTTGAACGTTAGTCCATCCCCGATCTGTTAAGGAAAACAAAGGGAGTGGGGTAAGCTAAAGCTCAGTGAGGTTCCAAGTAAAGCAAGTAAACACATAGCCAAATTAAGGCATAGAATAATTCAAATAAATACCGTATGATACAATAACAATTAACCACAATTCAATTCAAGGATACGGGTGGCTTTCAAAAGCCAAAATCCCCTTGAGCTTGATCATAAATGTCTCCGTTGACACTCCGTCAACACTTGTATACACAGAATATTAAATCCGTAGAACACCACTTTCACCTGCCTCCGTCCACCAATCAACCCCCCACCGGGCCCGCACTTCATAAACAGTAGTTAGGTAATACTCGAGTATACCGGTTTCAGTGAACAGTAAACAGTCCTCAAGGTTTATCGGCCTTCTCGATCAAGCCCTGGCCGGCTCGATAGAACCGACTCACCTATGAGGTTGGGCACCCAAACAGTAGTAGTAGTTGATGGGATATCACCCAAACAACTCAAGCACAGTCACATATAGAGAATTCACATTTCACAATAACAATATACAGGGCCTCAGTGGAAATAAGGAGGACGAGTGCGATAAAGTACACGCTCGCCTCCACTTTTATCAAATTAGGGTTTGGCTCAAACAGTCGTAAATCAAATATTCAGGTATTTCACATAAACAGGTAGCAGGTAGCAGGTAGTGGAACACTCACCTGTCAATCAAAAGTAGCGATCGATGTCAAACGTCTTAGTTGTGGTCACCTTCGTTTCCCAAACCTAGGGCAACGAGTGAAATCGTTAACACTTAGATTCATGTCCCACTAGGTTAGGCTCAATAAGAGACCAAGTGAGTAGTCTAAGCTACTTAATCCATCATGCAAACAAGGCCCAATCCATGGTAAAAGTTAATGAGAAAACAAGTTTAATAGATGCATGAAAGTTCGGCAAAAGAAAAGTTCCAATCGGGCTTAAGGGTTTCTTCTCGGGTTGCACAGTCTTGCCCTGGCAGTCTTAGGAAAATGGTCATAACTCATTGTAGAAACGTCGAAATTAGGTACCGTCAGTGGCGTTGGAAACTAGACTCGAAGGGCTTTCCAACGGTACCAAGCTCACACTATGGTTCGTCTCCTATCAGCAACAGTAACTCAGACAAGGTGGCTGTTTTTCCAACCCTGGATCAGCATTAACCGTAAGCTAAACTATTCTAGTTCTAGGGCTAACTTCATTAGTTTTACTCCAAATTCACCCAATTCACTCCTCAAGTGATCATATAAAAGGATTCAAGTCACCTAGCATCAATGGAGTTCACAACATAACATACAACATTATTTAAGGTAATCATAATGATCTCATAACTACAAGAGTCCTAAACAGTCTACTAATGGTTCAAAAGCACCACTTTACTTGCTTCAATTTCATTCCAACATGCTTATAGGCCTAACCAATAGTTAACCTAGTTTATTAGGCTTGATTAGGACATAATTTAACAGCAATATTGAGGGAAAATCCCTCCTACAAGAACCAGCCAGCCAAGACAAGCAACCAGCCCACACTTTTCAACATTTGTTCAATCCTTCATCCTTACATGTTTTTCACCCAAATCTTCATATCAAGTAATAGATTCAACTCAAAAGAGATTTAAACATAATAATACCTCATAAACAAACATGAATAAGAATCAAACATTTCATCAAACACTTGGTGTACATACTAAGAAACCTAGCTACTACTTGTTTACTTCAAGAAACTAACTCAACATCTCAACCAAACAACTTGTATCCTTGCTATTAACACTTTCAAGTGCATGATCTATCATCAAAAACCAAGATTTAAAGAACATATACCTCTCTTATAGTGAGCTTGAATCACCAAAATCACTTCACCAAAGTAAGTCTTCAAGCTTGGATCAAACACTTGGAGTTGTAGGAACTCTCTCACTAATTCAGATTTTTCTCTCTTGATTGTTGTTCTTGGTTTGCTAGAGTAAGAAAACAAGATTATGTAGCTCACTCTTTCTCTCTCTCTTGAACCAGAAATTCGGCCAGCACTCAAGAAAAAAAGGAAGGCTTTGGCTAGTTTATATAGTCTTCTAATCTTGGTTCCAACAAGATACTTGGCTAGGATTTTGCCACATGTCCACTTACTTGTCCAATTCTTTCTTAATCTTTGACTAATGGTGTCTTAACCTTTACAAATGCACCAATCATTCTTTAACACCTCTAACTAATCTTTCCAAATGCACCAATAATATTTTAACACCTCTAACTAACCTTTCCAAATGCACCAATAATACTTTAACACTTCTAACTAGCCTTTCCAAGTGCACCAATCCTTAATTAGCACCTATAATCCTACATGTAAGATTTCTACCACTAGTATAAAGACACTTGGTAAAATGTAAGTGGTGTATAATTAAAATCAACTCAAGAAAAATTGTTTTACTACAAGTAAAAAGGAATGAAGTGTAATGCATGAAAATTATTGTAACACCTAGAAAAGCTAATGTAATGGCATATAATATATGATTTAAATCCTAGAATAAGGCAATTAATTTGGGGAAATTGTGCTTTAAAAATGAGGGTTCTCACACTCTCTCCCCCTTAAAGAATTTCGTCCTCGAAATTCTCACCTTGATCATTGAATAGCTTAGGGTATTTGGCGCGAATGTCCTCTTCCACTTCCCAAGTAGCTTCCTCCACCTCATGGTTTCTCCACAAGACCTTTACCAAGGGTATTTTCTTAGTCCTCAATTCCTTCACTTTTCGATCTAAAATTTGCACTGGTCTTTTCTCGTAGGTTAGAGATTCATCAATGTCAATTTCCTCTGGTTTCAGTATATGAGTGGGATCTGGATGGTACTTTTTCAACATGGACACGTGAAATACATCATGAACCCTGGATAGACTTGTTGGTAACTCCAATCGATATGCCACGTTTCCAACTCGTTGAAGGATTTTGAAGGGTCCTACGTATCTTGGATGAAGCTTCTTTCCTTTTCCTGCCGTGAGACTTCGAAGTGGCGTAACCTTCAAGAATACCTTGTCCCCAACCTCAAACTCCAAGTCCTTTCGTCGATTATCAGCGGAACTCTTTTGTCGACTTTGCGCTGTCTGAAGCCTCTGACGTATCACTTTCACTTTCTCATACGCATCCTCGATCCATGGTACTGCAACTGGGTCTAAAACTCTTCTCTCTCCTACTTCATCCCAAAATATTGGTGATCGGCACTTTCTTCCATAGAGAGCTTCATACGGTGCCATTTGTATTGAAGAATGGTAACTATTATTGTATGCAAATTCAACCAGAGCCATGTATTGTCCCCAACTTCCACCAAAATCTAGAATACAGGTCCTCAACATATCTTCAAGTGTTTGAATGGTCCTCTCCGATTATCCATCAGTTTGGGGATGATAGGTAGTACTAAAATTCAGCTTGGTCCCTAAAGTTCCTTGTAATTGTTGCCAAAAATGAGACACAAATCGTGGGTCTCTATCAGACACAATGCTTACAGGGATCCCATGTAACCTCACTATCTCATCCATGTAAAGTTGGGCTAATTTCTCCATAGAATATTTCATATTTATGGGTAAGAAATGAGCAGACTTGGTCAACCTGTCTACTATTACCCAAACGGCGTCGTGACCTTTCTAGGTACGGGGTAATCCTGATACAAAATCCATAGTAATATGTTCACATTTCCACTCAGAGATCTCCAGAGGTTGCAGAAGACCTGAAGGCTTTTGATGCTTAGCTTTCACTTATTGGCACACCAAACATTTTTGGACAAACTGAGCAATTTCTTTCTTCATCTTATCCCACCAATACAACCTTTTCAAATCTTGGTACATTTTATTACTTCCAGGATGTACTGTATACTTGGACCGATGTGCCTCTTCCAAAATATCCCTTTTTATCACCTCATCTTGTGGTACCACTACTCGATCTTGAAATTTCAAGATACCTTCAGAGCTTATGTTAAAGTCTTGTAACTCCTTTTTTTGTACTTCTCCTATCCACTTTTGCACCATCCGGTCATTCCTTTGAGCTTCTTTAATGCGGTCCAACAATTCAGATCTTACTGTAATATTGCAGAAAATTACCCTCTGTCAGTCTAATCACGGGTTCCATTCACTCACTTTCTCCAGCAAATTCCATTCCTTAGCCATCAATCCAGCTATTTGCACTTGTCGGCTTAAAGCGTCTGCTACAACATTAGCCTTGCCTGGGTGATAGTTAATTGTACAGTCATAATCCTCAAGAAATTTCACCCACCGATGCTGTCTCAAGTTTAACTCCTTCTGAGAGAATAGGTATTTCAAACTCTTATGGTCGGTATACACCTCAAAAGTCACTCCATACAAGTAATGCCTCCACTTCTTTAATGCAAAAACTACAGCGGCCAATTCTAAATCATGAGTGGGGTAATTTCGCTCGTGGGGTTTTAACTTCCTAGAGGCATAGGCAATTACACTCCCATTTTGCATTAGAACACATCCCAAACCTTCCCTTGAGGCATCCATATATACAGTAAAACTATCTCTCCCATTTGGTAAAGCTAAAACAGGTGCCGACGTTAACCGTTTCTTCAACTCCCGAAAACTAGATTCACACTTAGAATTCCAGACAAATTGACCATGCTTCTTGGTCAAGTCGGTTAAAGGACCGGCTAACTTGGAGAAGTCTTTGATAAACCGACGGTAATACCCGGCTAAACCTAGAAAACTACGGACCTCAGTCGGGGTTTCCGGGTGCTTCCACTCAGCTACAGCTTCCACCTTTACTGGATCCACAGAAATTCCATCTTTAGATATTATATGTCCTAGAAAAGAAACTTGCTCCAACCAAAACTCGCATTTGCTAAACTTGGCAAATAACTGATGTTCCCTTAAAGTCTGCAAAACTATCCTCAAATGCCGTTCATGTTCCTCTCGAGTCTTGGAATACACCAAAATATCATCGATAAATACTACAACAAATTGATCCAAGTAGGGTTTAAAGACTCGATGCATTAAATCCATAAATGCAGCAGGGGCATTTGTTAAACCAAAGGGCATCACCGCGAACTCAAAATGACCATATCTGGAATTAAAGGCAGTCTTCGGTATATCCTCTTGCCTAATTCGTAACTGGTAGTAACCTTGCCTCAAGTCCAACTTAGAGAAAACTACTGTTCCTTGTAGTTGGTCAAACAATTTTTCAATGTGTGGCAAGGGATATTTATTTTTCACCGTAACATCGTTTAAGCCACAATAGTCAATACACAGTCTTAAACTACCATCCTTTTTCTTAACAAATAATACCGGTGCTCCCCACGGTGACTCATTTTCTCGAACAAACCCTCGCTCTAACAGATCTTGCAACTGCAGTTTCAACTCCTTAAGTTCGTCGGGGGCCATTCGGTATGGCGTTTTTGCAATGGGAGCAGTTCCAGGTACTAAATCGATCTTAAATTCTATTTCCCTTTCTGGTGGCATCGATTTCAACTCATCGGGAAATACATCAGGAAATTCATTCACTACTAAAACATCATCCAGCTTCACTTTATCTCCAGGAGTATTAATTAAGAAGGCTAAGTAGCCTTGCACCCCCTTACTTAACAACTTTCTGGCTCGGATTCCCGAAACAAGTGCAGACGAGGCTAACCTACCTCTCACATCCAACCTTAAAGTTGCCTCTCCGGGTATCGAGAATTCCACCACCTTTGTTTTACAGTTCAATTGGGCGTTATAACGGGCCAACAAATCCATGCCTATAATTACATCGTACCCCTTAAGGTCTAAACTTATTAAGTCACCCACTAACTTCCGTTCTCCTACCCAAATCTCGCAATTTCTATAGACCATATTGGTAATTAGGCTTTGATCCCCAGTAGGTGTTTTAACTTCTAAATCATATGGCAACTTAACAGGGTTCACAACAATACCACACATAAAGGCAGGATTCACAAAAGAATGGGTTGTCCCAGGGTCAATCAAAAGTTTAGCTAAGCGGTGGAATATAGGGATCGTACCTTCCACTACTTCCGAGGAATCCGGAACTTGACGGTGGTCCAATGCAAAAACCCTAGCAGAAGTTTTAGGTCGACTTGCACTGGCGGAAGGTTGTTTAGGGTTTGACTTTTCCGACTGGGTACCTCCGCTCCCGTCACGATTCTTAACAGGGCAAGTGGCAATCTGGTGTACAAAACTTCCACAAACAAGGCACTTCTTCAACTTTTTCCAGCAATTGTCTTCGGTATGATTTGGCTTACCACAATATCCACAGCTTACGCGTGTGGTGGGTGCGGGAACTCCTAGGGAGACAGTTCTCGGTTGTCCCTGTCCCCTTCCCCCTTGAGCTCCTCTAGATGAAACTCCACCCCTTGGTGTCCCCGCAATTCGGGCTCCACTCGTACCCCTTCCAAACTTCGGAGGTGGCACATTCTGATCACTTCGGCCAGGAGTACTGGTAGATGCCCCACGCCTCTTAGCCTGAAAGGTCCGAACTTGAGATCGGGCCTGCTCCACACGTTGAGCCTTTTCAAGCGCATCCTTAAAGGTGTCAATTTGAGCGGCAGCTAAATCCTTTTGAATTTCTACATTCAATCCTTGTATAAACCGCCTTATACGCTTTTGTTCACTTACTACCAATTCTGGGGCAAACTTGGAAAGTCGGGTGAACTGCGTTTCATACTCTGCCACACTTGAAGTGCCTTGGCGCAGTTTAATGAACTCATCCTCCCTTTTCTCCTGAATTAAGGGTGGAAGGAATTTCTCATTGAATTCCCTCGTGAAGTTTAACCAGGTACGTGGGGTTTGCTCCCTTTCCCACTTGGCCTTTACCACGTTCCACCAGGAACGGGCCGTGCCTTCCAGCTGGAAAACGGCGAAGGTAACTTGCCTCTCTTCAGAGTAATGCAACGCGGCGAATATATCCTCCATTCGCTCGAACCAATTCTCGGCAATTTTAGGTTCAGGTCCTCCAAGAAATTTTGGAGGAGCAAACTTTTGAAACCGCTCCAGGGCCCTATCCTCGCCTACTTCGGGGTCCCTTTGTTGGTTACTAGGTACTTGACCCTGCTGGTCAACCAAGCGGGCCAACAAATCAGTCATTCGATTAATAGCGGTTGCTACTTGGTCCTCTCCATCACCTCGGGGTTCCTGGTTTTGATTCGCCACCGAACCTTGTTCCTCCCCTTGATCTTGGACTTGTCTGGGTTCTCGTCCACGGCCCCGAGTACGTCTTTGTCTCGTCTCCATAATTACTCAGTGGCCTAGTGCCCAAGTATGACAACTAACCGGGTGAGCGAATATGATATACGAAAGATGATTACGTATAATGAAAAGTCAAATAAGAAATCAAGATTGGAATCACGATAAGCAAGTGAAATGCACCGCAGTTAAAATTAATGACGGAATAAAGTCAAAGGTCAAAAGTCAACGATCAACAGTCAACAGTCAACATTCAAAGATCAAGGTCAACAGTCAAAGTATAATACATTAAAAGGCTCATAGTAGTCATTTACAAGATAACGAGACCACAATAGAAAGTACGAGCCCTCAAAAGTACAGATATAGTCATATCAAGCAAAACCTAACACAAGTAGTCAAAAGGAGCTATACAACCACCAGGTCACCACATCCCCTAACCTGTCTATGTACAATGTCAAAATCATCCACTATCCTAGCCTAATGGTGAAGACCTAGTCAGTGGCGGGACTAGCTGACCCCCCACCCTCAGTAGGTTCATCTTCTGAACCAATATCCATATAAGAAGCCTCATCGCTTGCTTCTCCTAGAAGGTCGTCACAAACATTCAGAATGGACTCCGCCCTAGTCCTCACCTTCATTGTCCTAGTCACCATGCGTACTTGAGTTTCCTCCAACTGTGCGCAAAGATTGTCAATCCTTTCTTGGCCCTCAACATTATCATACTCGAGGTCCTTAAGCCGCTCGGCTTGCATCTTATTGGCTTCCCTTAGTTGCTTCACTTCGGCTTCAAGCCTAGCATTATCCCTGGCAAGTTCCTTACGCTCTTTTACCACCGCCAATACTACTTCATTAGGATAGGCATAAATGTGACGACACTCGCAACGCCTATAGCGGTTTGACGGGCTCCAATAAACTCTAGATCCTCCAGGCCGGATTTGATACTTAATCACGGGAAGTGCTCCTTGGGACTTCTCACCAACAGGACTATCACTATGGCCGCTAGGTCCGTCCATCCTACACAAAAGTGTAGATAAACTTTAGTACTCTTAAGGGAAAATATTGAAATATAATCCTTAAGTCGGAAACTTCTAATTCGCCCAGGTTAATTCAAACCTAGGATCTGATACCAACTGTGACAGCCCCACCTCTCCCTAGGGCGAACCCTAGGGTATCAGCGGACTGCCTGCCCAACTCTCACCGGGACTCAGTCGATCAAAGAACTAGCAACTCAAAATAACTGGGAAAAATAGCTTCAAATTAAATCGTACGACCCTAATAACACATAACTATCAATCAACTTTCAAAACTTAATACGGCAAGCTAAGAGTCACACTTACCATTCCATACTACGAATTACATAACATAAGTCAACTTATAGATTCAAGCTTACAAAAGTAAAAGTAAAGTCATCTTAACAAAAGTTACAAGTTCAGGCAAAACAAAGCTAAGAAAGCTCTTGAACGTTAGTCCATCCCCGATCTGTTAAGGAAAACAAAGGGAGTGGGGTAAGCTAAAGCTCAGTGAGGTTCCAAGTAAAGCAAGTAAACACATAGCCAAATTAAGGCATAGAATAATTCAAATAAATACCGTATGATACAATAACAATTAACCACAATTCAATTCAAGGATACGGGTGGCTTTCAAAAGCCAAAATCCCCTTGAGCTTGATCATAAATGTCTCCGTTGACACTCCGTCAACACTTGTATACACAGAATATTAAATCCGTAGAACACCACTTTCACCTGCCTCCGTCCACCAATCAACCCCCCACCGGGCCCGCACTTCATAAACAGTAGTTAGGTAATACTCGAGTATACCGGTTTCAGTGAACAGTAAACAGTCCTCAAGGTTTATCGGCCTTCTCGATCAAGCCCTGGCCGGCTCGATAGAACCGACTCACCTATGAGGTTGGGCACCCAAACAGTAGTAGTAGTTGATGGGATATCACCCAAACAACTCAAGCACAGTCACATATAGAGAATTCACATTTCACAATAACAATATACAGGGCCTCAGTGGAAATAAGGAGGACGAGTGCGATAAAGTACACGCTCGCCTCCACTTTTATCAAATTAGGGTTTGGCTCAAACAGTCGTAAATCAAATATTCAGGTATTTCACATAAACAGGTAGCAGGTAGCAGGTAGCAGGTAGTGGAACACTCACCTGTCAATCAAAAGTAGCGATCGATGTCAAACGTCTTAGTTGTGGTCACCTTCGTTTCCCAAACCTAGGGCAACGAGTGAAATCGTTAACACTTAGATTCATGTCCCACTAGGTTAGGCTCAATAAGAGACCAAGTGAGTAGTCTAAGCTACTTAATCCATCATGCAAACAAGGCCCAATCCATGGTAAAAGTTAATGAGAAAACAAGTTTAATAGATGCATGAAAGTTCGGCAAAAGAAAAGTTCCAATCGGGCTTAAGGGTTTCTTCTCGGGTTGCACAGTCTTGCCCTGGCAGTCTTAGGAAAATGGTCATAACTCATTGTAGAAACGTCGAAATTAGGTACCGTCAGTGGCGTTGGAAACTAGACTCGAAGGGCTTTCCAACGGTACCAAGCTCACACTATGGTTCGTCTCCTATCAGCAACAGTAACTCAGACAAGGTGGCTGTTTTTCCAACCCTGGATCAGCATTAACCGTAAGCTAAACTATTCTAGTTCTAGGGCTAACTTCATTAGTTTTACTCCAAATTCACCCAATTCACTCCTCAAGTGATCATATAAAAGGATTCAAGTCACCTAGCATCAATGGAGTTCACAACATAACATACAACATTATTTAAGGTAATCATAATGATCTCATAACTACAAGAGTCCTAAACAGTCTACTAATGGTTCAAAAGCACCACTTTACTTGCTTCAATTTCATTCCAACATGCTTATAGGCCTAACCAATAGTTAACCTAGTTTATTAGGCTTGATTAGGACATAATTTAACAGCAATATTGAGGGAAAATCCCTCCTACAAGAACCAGCCAGCCAAGACAAGCAACCAGCCCACACTTTTCAACATTTGTTCAATCCTTCATCCTTACATGTTTTTCACCCAAATCTTCATATCAAGTAATAGATTCAACTCAAAAGAGATTTAAACATAATAATACCTCATAAACAAACATGAATAAGAATCAAACATTTCATCAAACACTTGGTGTACATACTAAGAAACCTAGCTACTACTTGTTTACTTCAAGAAACTAACTCAACATCTCAACCAAACAACTTGTATCCTTGCTATTAACACTTTCAAGTGCATGATCTATCATCAAAAACCAAGATTTAAAGAACATATACCTCTCTTATAGTGAGCTTGAATCACCAAAATCACTTCACCAAAGTAAGTCTTCAAGCTTGGATCAAACACTTGGAGTTGTAGGAACTCTCTCACTAATTCAGATTTTTCTCTCTTGATTGTTGTTCTTGGTTTGCTAGAGTAAGAAAACAAGATTATGTAGCTCACTCTTTCTCTCTCTCTTGAACCAGAAATTCGGCCAGCACTCAAGAAAAAAAGGAAGGCTTTGGCTAGTTTATATAGTCTTCTAATCTTGGTTCCAACAAGATACTTGGCTAGGATTTTGCCACATGTCCACTTACTTGTCCAATTCTTTCTTAATCTTTGACTAATGGTGTCTTAACCTTTACAAATGCACCAATCATTCTTTAACACCTCTAACTAATCTTTCCAAATGCACCAATAATATTTTAACACCTCTAACTAACCTTTCCAAATGCACCAATAATACTTTAACACTTCTAACTAGCCTTTTCAAGTGCACCAATCCTTAATTAGCACCTATAATCCTACATGTAAGATTTCTACCACTAGTATAAAGACACTTGGTAAAATGTAAGTGGTGTATAATTAAAATCAACTCAAGAAAAATTGTTTTACTACAAGTAAAAAGGAATGAAGTGTAATGCATGAAAATTATTGTAACACCTAGAAAAGCTAATGTAATGGCATATAATATATGATTTAAATCCTAGAATAAGGCAATTAATTTGGGGAAATTGTGCTTTAAAAATGAGGGTTCTCACATTACCCTTTCTAAAATTAGCAAAGAAGGGGATGGTTCAGGTGTTTGCTGATTCTCAGTAGTGTTTCCTTCATTCTGCTGATCAACAGAGGGATCAGCAGATGGCTTTTTCTTGAATTGGGGAGTGCTCTTCCTTTTTGCAGTTCTCTTTCTTTTACCAGATGACCTTGTGATAGTTTCATCACCCTGGATAGCCCGCTCTGGTTCCTCATTTCCGCCAACTGTGTTTCCTTCAGAGTTCTGCTCTTTCATCTGCTCATCAGTTGGTTCAGCAGTTGGAGAAACCAATTTTCTTTGGGCAGTTTGCTTCACTTTACCATCACGGGTCACAATCTTTTTTTAGGTGCATTAGTAGATGGTTCCACAATTTCAATGTCCTCATCTCTAAGCCTAAAGGACCGTCCGGCACTAGTAGATCCTCCTCTGATTCTAACCATGATGCAATATGGATGTGATTTTTGATGTAGAATGTGGTGTATAGAGCAAGAATGCAGTACAAGCAACCGATAATGCACTGAAATGCAGCAAGGAGAGAATTATGTGGAGTTAGGGTTTTGTATGTAAATTGGGAGCTTTGGGGTAGTTGGGGGTTAGGAGAGATTTTTATGGGTGATTAATGAGCAATAGAGGTGTAATAGAGTTGGTTGAGTCAATTTCTTGGAACTTGGTTTGATGAGAGAGGAATTTGAATTTCAAATATGAGAGGAAACTGAAAGGTTGCGTCTGAGACTATGGAAGAAAATGAACTGAGAAGAATGGATAACTGCCTTATAGGGCTCAATTCTTGAGTGTCGGACGTCCGAACGAAGTGAAGCGTCCGACACAACCGTCTGAACCAGTGTTTTTCTGAAACTGGACAAAGAACACTATCGGACGTCCGTTCCAATTCATCAGACCTCCGATAAAGATTGACTAGAAACGAAACTTAGAATGTTTTTTCTGAAACGCCCAGTTTTGCTCTCAAAAACACAAATTGATCCAATGGAAGAGCTTTTGTGAGGATATCAGCGATTTGCTCTTTAGAACAAACAAACTCAACACAGATTACCCCCTTGGAGACAAGATTGCGAATGAAATGATGCTTTATGTGATACCCCAAATTTTAGGATACTATTTTTGTTTAATCTCAAAGAAAAGATTACGGTTTTTTTTATTTTATTTTTGTCTTAAAACATTGTTTTATTTTAAAGACTAGAAACCCTACTTGTACTTTAAAACCCTAGTTTACTTGTGACTAGCAGGTTATGTTTAAATCCCTCATATTTGACTCAAAACCCTAATTTTATTCTATGAAATTGTAAAATTCATCACACTTTTCTTAAAATTCCTTTTATTTGGAAATTATTCATTTAATATGATCCTACTACTCAAGTACTCCACAACAAGTGCAAATGAACCTAGAAAGTAGGGTTTCACTCTTCGTTTTCAAGATTGGAGCAAATTAGGGTTTTCGCGATTTTTCGCCGGATGATTATCCGGTACGGAGTGAGGATCAAATTTGGTGCTTAAGAGTGACTTTTGGATGAGGAAATATTATATGATTTGAAGTGATAATAATAAGTTAGTGATTAGAAAGTAAAAACCCTAGCATACGCGATTTAAGAAAAATCGGCTCGAACCGACGGGTACCGTTTGTTACCGGGTAAACACACCACTTGACCCATACTTTATTACTTTAATCTTCTCATTTTATTTCAGCTAATTAACCCTCAAAATATCTCATACACCAGCCACAATATTTGACCAAGAAAACAAGAGAAAAGAAAAAAAAATTTGACTACCAATCAACTTGTGACACTTGTCACCTTTGACCCAAATCAATTCCTATCCTTTTAACCTTCTTTGAAGCTTCAATTGCACTTCATTTCAGCCTCTATTTCTGCCATATGAACCATGAGAAAGAGAGGGAAAAGCCAAGAGAAAGAAATCATAATCCATCTTGAGTTTGGTCCACTTAAGTGAGAAAACAAGAAATCTAAACCAATTAATCAATAGTTTGAGAGCTTGGAAAGCTTAAGGAACCAGAAATTTCAAGAGAAGGTGAAGTATTACTCTTGCAAGCCCTTTTGTTGAGGTATAAGGTCTGACCCATGGCTTTGGTTCTTTTATTTTTGTTTAAAATGTTATATAGCTTGTGTTTTGGTTAGATTAGTAGCTATACAAGTTGTAGTGATGATTTTGGGGTGATGTATATGACTTTGGGTTTGACTGATTTCCTTCTTATACTTGTTGTAGGAGTGGTATATGATGTATATAGGCTTGTATAAGAGGTTGTGGTAGTGATTGAATCAAGAAAATGAAGAGATTGCCCTTGAAATCCCAAATTTCCAGATTTCTGGAAAATATGACTTCCATTCTGTCCGGTTTTAGTGCTCCATGTTAGAGGCCGAATTAGCCTTAGTTTAAAACATGAAAGTTGTAGGGAATGATGTTTTAGAGATTCTTGCAAAATTTCAGCTCAATCGGAGCAACGTATCCTGTGCAAAGACTAAATTACCCCTGCTGCCCTGTTTCTACCCGAATTTGATAATTGCGTCTGTAATTGGATTATTTTGGTTGGAAATACTTCGGAATTGGTTGTTGAGGTATTCTGATGAATTTTATCCATGTATCTTAGCTTTCGGATGGCTTTGGAATCACTTGGTTTGGACTTAGGTAGCCTGATTTATGATGTTTGAACCAGAATGCGGTTTGTGAACCTGTTTTTGCGGTTCTGGTGTGGTATATTGCATTTTTAACCTAGTTGCACTCAAAATTAGACTGAGTAGCCTTCTTCAACATTGTAGCCTCTTAAGTCTTGAGTATACCTGCAAAATATCAGATCAAACGGAGCAGTGTAGCCCGAGTTATAGCCAAAACACTTGAACCTGGTTTGGACACTAGATTGGGTGCGTTTTGAATTTCAGCCTCTGACCGTGTGTTTTTCCGTTTTGATAATGTACGATCTGGGTATTGACTCCTTCATAAGAAATGTAGATCTTGGTTTTAGCTTCGAATTGGTATAAAGTGCGTCAAAATCCGAGTTTCGTAACTCCCGTTATGACCGAAACAAGATTTATTGTCAGAACTGCCTTTGAATCTGGACAGTTTTGACGGGTACTTTGGCACTCCATTTTCGTTCTGTTCTGAATAGATTCAGGTCTTAACCAAAACATCAAAGTTTTAGCCTTATGTCTCCGCTTTCTAATGCCTTTGGAATTTCCTGATTTGGATTTGTGAGCTGGGAGTTATGGTCCAGCAAACAACCCTGTTTGTCACCCTAAGACGTAAATTTCTGGTATTGTTTTCTACAATTTCGACCTGCTTCCATTCAGATCTAGATTAAAGTTTCTTCAGGGGATTTGTAGCCGTTTCTCATAGCTTCGAAACAGTATCTCATTCACTTTGATCCGACATTCCTAGCCTAATCTTTGATCAAAACGGTTTGAGATGGCAGATTTGGCCGTTTCCTTTTACCGTTCCGCGCACTTGCATGTGCCAATTTTGCCGTTTCCATACTTACGTGTGTCGGCTTTTGCCGTTTTGCTTGTTTTGGGTCTGTTGGTAGCCGTTTGTGATATAATGTGATAAAATCTTTATTTCAGACCGTGGTGAGCTAGGCGGAGCCGGTGGGGCCCACTACTAGCCAACACACGAAGTGATTTCCGCTTTTGTACTACTTTTGTATTTTGGGTAAGTATTCAGGCTGCTCTTGTGTGTTAGTTGCTTATGTGTTTCGATATGTATGAAGAGGGTACTTAGGCAAGGGTGTACTTTATCGCACTCGACCTAAACCTTAAATTTGCGCACATATTTGTACATGGCTTGTGTATATGAGCAATTTTGGAACTAAAACCCTTGACATTGTGGCTCGGGATGATTTTTGAATAATTTTGTGAAGTTTGTGAGTTTGGGGTCCGATCTCAATACCTAGATGGACTATTCGAGCCGGTTAGGGTTTGGTCGAAATCAGTCCAATTTGGTTTGAGGTCACCAAGTTTGTGAATCCGGTTCACCGAGTATGTGGACCAAGTTTGTGACTCGAGCTTGTGACTCAAGCTCAAGTTTGTGATTTCGTTCGCCCGGGCAAGTTTGTGAGATGACTAGCCAATGAGGGTGATAAGGTGTTCGGTGGGTGTACAAGTGGAGTTCTACGGACCTTATTTGTGGTCGACGGAGTGTCGGCAGGAGGTCACGCATGGCAAACGACTTGGCTTTGGAGCCAACCTGTATCCTTCCTTTGTATTGTTACTTTTGCACTTGACTTGGCATTTTGTGAAATAATTGCTTATCTAAATGTGAAATTTACGCTTTTACCCCTGTTTACTTACTAAGCATATAGCTTACCCCTTTCCTTTTGTTTTGCTTAGCAGGGGGCCGACACGGGGATCGCTCGGGAAGGTGTTTAGGGTTTCGATTATAGACAAGTGAACTTGTACTTGTTTTAGGTTGACTAGTAAGATGTATATATTTGTTGTGGTGGTTATAGTTCTCAGCTTTTCTAGGTTTTACTTTCTGGTACTCGTGATATGTAATTCTTGGTGAATTGGATGTAATATCTGAGATTTATCTTGAAATTCATTTGAGGATTGTAGTGTTTGAGTGAGTCCCGGCGAGAGTTGGGCAGGCGACCCGCCGAACCCTGGGGTACGCCCTAGGGGGTGGTGGGGCCGTCACACTTTATATCAATGTGCTTAGTCCTAGAGTGTTGAATCGGATTTTTTGTCAGATTAATTGCACTAGTGTTGTCACAGTACATAGGTACACATTCATATACTAAACCAAAACCATTCAATGTGTTTTTCATCCATAACAATTGAGCACAACAAGCACCAGCAGCAACACATTCAGCTTCATTAGTGGACAATGAGATAGCATTTTGTTTTTTACTAAACCAAGATACCAAGCAATTTCCAAGAAAGTTGCATATACCAGTAGTACTTTTTCTATCTATTTTACAACCACCGAAATCAGCATCAGAGAATCCACATAAAGGAAGTTCATGACATTTTGGATACCACAAACCAAAGTTTAAGATTCCTTTAAGATATCTAAAAATTCTTTTTACCGCATTCAAGTGTGACTTCTTTGGACAGGATTGAAATTGAGCACATAAGCATACAGCAAACATGATGTCAGGCCTACTGGCAGTTAAATAAAGTAAACTTCCAATCATACCTCGATACTTCTTTTCCTCAACTTTTGTACCTTCTTCATCTTTGTCAAGTTTGGTAGATGTGCACATAGGTGTTCCAACAGGCTTTGAGTCCTCCATTCCGAATCTTTTCAGCAGCTCCTTGGTGTATTTTGTTTGATTTATAAATATTCCATCTTGAGTTTGAACCACTTGGAGTCCAAGGAAGAAGTTTAATTCTCCCATCATGCTCATTTCAAATTCTTTTTGCATGATGATGGAAAAGTCCTTGCACAAGCTCTCATTTGTAGCACCAAATATGATATCATCCACATATATTTGCACAATTAAAAGGTCTCGTGAGTTTTGTCTTGTGAAAAGTGTAGTATCTACAATGCCCCTTTTAAAACCATTTTCAATCAAAAAATCACTCAAACGTTCATACCATGCTCTAGGAGCTTGTTTTAATCCGTATAAAGCTTTTGAGAGTTTAAAAACATGATCTGGATAAGATTTATTTTCAAAACCAGGAGGTTGATCAACATAGACTTCTTGATCTATAAAGCCATTTAAGAAGGCACTTTTAACATCCATTTGAAATAATTTAAAATTCTTGAAACAAGCAAATGCTAGAAACATTCTAATGGACTCCAATCTAGCTACAGGTGCAAAGGACTCATCAAAGTCTATTCCTTCTTCTTGAGTGTATCCCTTAGCCACCAGCCTGGCCTTATTTCTAACAACCTCCCCTTTGTCATTCATTTTGTTTCTAAAAACCCACTTTGTGCCAATAATAGGATAGTCTTGTAGTCTGGCAACCAGGGTCCAAACCTTGTTTCTTTCAAATTGAATTAACTCTTCTTCCATAACTAAAATCCAGTGCTCATCATTCAATACATCAACAATATTTTTAGGTTCAAAGTGTGATACTAATGCAAGATTATCTACTAGGTGTCTAGAGGAACGAGTTCTGACCTTTTCAGATGGATCACCAATTATAAGCTTCCTGGGATGGCTCTGGACAAATTTCCAGGTTCTTGGAAGATCATTAGGAATAGTGGCATCACTGTCATTTACTTCTCCAGCTGGACTGTCTTCAGTATCAGCATTCTTTGAAACAATTTCTGGTGAAGCAAAGCCATGATCATTGATTGCTAACTTCTTTAATTCTTCTTGTACACCTGTATCATCATCTTCACCACAACTCATGGAAATGTTACCATTAGATTCATCAAAAGTAATGTGTATCGCCTCCTCTATAACCAGTGTTCTACGATTATAGACTCTGAACCCTCTTTTGTTTTCACAATATCCCAAGAAAATTCCCTCATCAGATTTCTTGTCAAACTTTCCAAGATGTTCCTTGATGTTCAAAATGAAACATTTACAACCAAAGACTTTGAAGTAACCAACAACAGGCTTTTTGTCAATGTTTTCATGAGGCTCCATCTTAAACGATTCATACTTAGTGACCAGAATGGATTTCTTTTGTTCTCTCACATTCTCGCTTCCCTCATGGATCTCTCTAAGTTTGTCCCAAATTTCTTTTGCAGATCTGCAGCCTTTGACTCTAATGGACTCATTTGAGTCTAATGCACTGTATAAAACATTCATAGCCTTGGCATTTAGAGTGAGATGAGTTCTATCTTCAGCAGTCAATTCACTTCTAGTTTTTTGTCTTGGCCTATGAGTAATTTCATCAACAATAGTCGCGTCATATGGACCTTCACTAACAATGAACCACAGCTCAATATCAATGGATTGTAAGAATATAATCATCCTTTCCTTCCAACTCACATAATTTGACCCATTGAATATTGGAGGTCTAGTGACAGATTATCCCTTAAAGAACATGGCATTGTTGGTTGTCATGTTTACTCCCAAGCCGATTGAGCTTAATCTCTAAGAGACCAAGCTCTGATACCAATTGTAAGGATCGAAAACAACCTAAGAGGGGGGTGAATTAGGTTTTCTAAAACCAGCTAAGATATAGGCCACTCTTTTTCAGGCTTGCCCTTCTTTTCTCAAAGACCACTCAATGGATCAGTATACAAGGAAGCACAGGTGTTTGTGAGATGAAAGAGTGAACAGTTTATATAGTAAAGATGTAAACGAAAGTAGAGAAACAAACCAGGCTTCAAACTCAAATTTAGTTTGAACAACACTTTATATAACAAGCTACTTCAAGTTAAACAATCTTGCAACCAATATCTTGTGTACAATAGAAGGATCACTTCCTTCTTGCCCCAAACCACACTTGGTCAAGCAATGAAGTTTTACAAGCACTCAGATAACCCTCACAATGCTACACTATTGAAAAAGCTGTGTCACACTTGAAAAGCTATAAGACAAAAATGCACAAGCTAAGAATACAAATATTCCTTTTGAGTATTCTAACACTTGAATCACTCACGATCTGATGTAGACTTGATGTGCAAAGTTTTTTTTGAAGTCGTTGACTTTGTTCATTTTATAGGAGACCAAAAAACTCTTCAATAAATGCTGTCAACGGATACATGGCATCTGAAGAGTCAACTAGCCGTTGGTGCTGTCGGACGTCCGATAGTCAGTTTTTATGCGTCCGAACGAGGTCAGTGAGTTTGAGAAATTTTCTTGAACTTCTTAGGACATCCAATCCCCTCTCACCATGCGTCCGAGGGTGAGATGCAGACTTGAAGGTTCCTCTTCAATTCCTTCGGACGGCCGATGTGTCCAATGTTTTATGTCCGAAGTGCAGCAACGCTTGTCAGACGTCCGATACACAGGTGTTGAGCGTTCGATCATGATCAGTAATCGTAGAAGCCCTGGCTTGTCTATTTCGGACGTCCGAGACAGAGTTCTTCATACATCCGAAGTTACTCAATGAATGTCGGACGTCCGATACTCTCCTTTTGTGCGTCTGACATCTTTCTCATCACTTTTCACCTTTTTGATCTTCTTTTTGCTCTGAGTCCACAGTCCTGTTTTTAATGCCATTTCTGAAGGTAGTCTTTACAAAAAGCATTAGTATCATCCGCTTGTTTTGTAATCATCAAAAGATATGAATTGAGATAAACAACTTCTCCTTAAATTCCTTACTTTTTCCATCCTACAAACAACATCAGAGTTCATCCAAAACAGCCCCAATTGCACATATAATTCACAAGCTATTAAACACACTTAATTAGGGTCACAATACACTTCAAAACAACCAATCGGTAGCTCCAAAACTAACCCTAATCATGCTCAAATTAGAAACCCTAAAGCTGAAATTTAGGCACATAAGCTGGAAATTCCTTTAATCAAGTTAAACTACCACATAAAACCTCAATATTACACATGGTAAAGTTATCAAACCATGGCCAATCATAAAGCATCATACATCGGCAGAAAATTCACCAATAAAACTGAAAATTTGCATAACACTACTTCAAGCCATCATATTTCTCATAAAACTACCTATTTTGCAACCCTAAACCACAAGTATGCTAGTATTAGAAGTAAAGAGGGATTTCTAGGAAAAATTACCTTGTAACCTCAAGAAAAATGGTAGCTTAGTGCTTCTTCCTCCAAAATAACTCCACCAAGACCTTAAATCCTCCTTAGTAAGCAACTTTTATGGAGTAGTTTGCACTTTGGTTGGTTGAAACTCAAGATTGAGCTTGGAAATTGAAGTGCAAGATGAAGTTTCTCTCCCTTTCTCTCCTTAAAAGTTTCGGCCAAGCAAGACAAGAAAATGAAGAGATTTTTGGTCAAAATTTGATTTTTAGTAAAGGTGAAGAAAGGTTGGTCAAAGTCCAACTTGCAATGGTTTCGTGACAAATGGCGTCCTAGGGTTTTAGTCTCATCCTCTTGTCTTCCAATGGTTAAACTATCTAGCTAACCTCTAATTATCCCTTAACACCTCATAAATAATATCCCTTGATGCAAAACTTCATCTAATCGACAAAATTTTATCGCATTTACCGCACTAGCGGGTCCCACGTCCATAATACACTTCAAAAGTAACATGAACTAACTTATACTAAAAAAATTGATTTAAAAACTATATTCACTTATAAAAATCTCTAGCAATTAATATAGTATAGTATAGTGAAGAAAATGCATGTGAAGAAATAAAATAAACTAATAAAAAATAAGAAAATTTTACGGGTCCTCATAGGAAAGGTAGGGGAAAAGAATGACTAAGCGATTGTGGCCACAGATGATAGTGAATGTGTCTTGGATGGGCACGTGTAACGGTATTTTGTGACCTGGAACTTGAAGAGCCGTTTGGTGTTGAAGTTGAGTGGAAGGGCCATACGAAAAGTTATGGGGATTTGAAAGCGTAAATGGGAAAGGTAGAGTGCCTAAAATAATCAACTGCCAAAGGCAGAGGGTCGCGAACGAAACTAAGGGAATTGAAAAGGTGCCAAGCTTGATGGAGAAGCTAAACACTGTACGCATATAAAATGAAGGTTCGCGAAATCGGACAAGAATTACCGCGAAAAGGGTATTCGTTTTGGAATTGGCGGCCGAAATAGATGCTTCAAACATATATATTTGTATATATCCTAGCATGTATGTCTATATATATATTTTTGTGAATGGGATAACTTTTTACGAGCTTGGATGAGTGATATTTTTGAAATATCATTGGACTCCACTGAGTATAATTCCGCTTCTCGTGACAGTAGTTTAATATGCCAATATCAATGGTGAAAAATTCTCCAATAATATCCTCATATTTAAATTTTAAATTTTTTTAATTTACATCTAAATTTCCTACTTTTTTTAAAACGTGTATACATACATACATTTTAAAAATATACATTTATACATATATATAGATATATGGATATGTTTATCTTTATATAAATATATTGTGAATGGGATAACTTCATAGAACCTCGGATGACGTTATCCGAAATATCATTGGACTACCCTGAGTATAATTTCATGTTTCGTGATAGCAGTTTAATATGCCAATATCAAAAGTGAAGAATTATCAAATATTACCCTCATATTTAAATTTTAAATCTTTCTTTCTTTCTCTAAATTTCTTACTTTTTTTTACAATGTGTATACATACATACATTTTCAAAATATATAATTATATATATACATATGTATGTCTTTATATATGTGGTAAATTCATATATACAATTAAACTTGCAAATATCAACACAAACTGCTATGCACTTGAACCTGGAATAATGGATAACTATGCAATAATGTATTTCTAAATTATAATAAATAGAATTTTGTTTTTCTTGTAGGTTTTGTGATTGTGATCAAATTAGGTATGACTATGCAAGTGTATTTGTTTTCAAATATCATTTTTACTTTTCAAATTTACAATTTTATCCATGATTGTATAGCATTATGATGTAGTAGTAATACAAAAGAAATACCATGTAAATGATGATAGTTTTTTTCAAATGAACAGAGTGGTTTACAAATATTTCTATCTAGCGAGCTAGGGTAGCTAGGATATTTAAAAATCTTGCTACACAAACAACAAAAGTAAGGTAGGTGAGTGATATTTTTAAAACTTTAGAGGTGTTAGGTGAAATGAAAAAAAAACCTCAGGGGAGGTTTACGATATTGACTTATTGAATACACTTCTTTATGCCAATTATACTCTTCATACTAATTATACTTTTAAACTAAATTACTAATTACGCATATTTTAAAACTTCAAATTCAATTGCTATTAGCGAAATTATATTGATGTGTTTTTATACGAGTAGTATTTTTTAATTTTGGATTCTACGTTAATTAGAATTTAGTTTAAAGACATTCACTGGAGTTTGGACGCATCCAGAGAGCACCGATCGATGTATCTTCACGCGTAAATTGGAATAAATATGGAACTTAATTTTTTTAAAAAATAAATTACTACTCTATATCCGAAATTTACTTTTTGGAGAGTAAGTTTAGTTCATACTATTTTTCATAGTATTTTAAAATATGTAAGTACAAAAAAAATTTAAATTATACCTATAATCATGTGTTATACGAGTATATTATAAGTACTTACTAAGGTACTAAGTTTTAATCATTGATCAAACAACTTATCGTTATTTCAAATAAACTTCCTAATACCAGTTTGAGATAAGTTTTAAAGTAAAATAGCACATGTGTCCCATAAATCAGTAAATCTTGATTATTAATCAAATTTACCATGTTATCAGCAAGAATTACTATTTATGTATAAAAACTTACTGTTACTTGATTTAAACTTACTATTACTTGAAGTAAAATAGTACATGCATTTGCTTGCCTTTTGCTTTGGCTAATTATAAAATTAGACATAATTGTAGAAACCTCCTATAGGTTCTGACATATTCATACAGCCATTCCTAACGTTTGCAAAACTATACAAAACTCCAAAAGACTCTAAGGTTTATATTACAAATTAAGTCCAACGAAGTTTACTAACATTAAAAAAATTACTTTACATGGGGGAGTGAAGCGAAAAAATGGGAGTGTAATAATATCCCTTAATTGTTTATTCCATAAATATCACTTATACATGTATGTGAGTTGAATTTGTTTAATAATAGAAATAATTTTGGTGTAATAGACCATTTTTGTCTGCAGTTGGAGCATATATCTGCCTGAATAAAGCTATTTCTAAAATTTTGCGTGAATACCTAAATTATGTGTGCGGTTGGCGGATTTACCTTTAATATAATAATAATAGAATTACTATTTGTTATTTGTTAGCAAAGCACAACATTATTACCCTTCCCTTCTACATTCTCTATTCATGCAGCACTTCCCCTTGATATTTTTCTACTTTTTATTGTTCTCTTCTTCACCATGCTAATCCAAATGGATATGCGATGTTATTAGTTTCAAATGGGTAACTGAATAAAACCAATTAAATGGATAGATTTCTACTACCTATTTATAATTAATTCAATTAGACGTAAATTCAAATTCATTAGTAAGCAAATGAATTTGAATTCGTATACACAATAATTATATCAAAATTTTTGCAAAGCCATATATCTATCCAATGTTTCCTATTCTTTAATTTTCATTTATTAAAAGTTTTGGAAACAAAATTGATTACAGTAAAACAAACTGCCAACTATTTATTAAGCACTCGTGTGAAACTATTTTCAAGTACCTTTGTCCGCCTGACATTTAAACTAATTTTTTATCATAACTTTTTATTATTACCACACTCCATTTGGTGTGTTATAACCAGTGCTCATAATAATTGAAGTTTTTGCATCAGAATACACTATGTCTAACTTAATTGTTGGGGTTAAATGCAATAAAATCATGACCAACTATATACCTAGTTGCAATTTGCCCCCTAAACTATAGTAATACGCTTTTCCTCCCTTGAATTAGTGTTTGAACTTTGAACAACACTACCATTATTATTGAACAATTTTTTCCTTTTCTTTTAAACTATTCCTTTTTCCTCATTTTTCCTGCTTTCTCCCCTTTCTTTGCCATTTTATTATCTTCTTTTTTCCCCCTTCTCTCATTGAATTAGCCAATGTTCCTTGTCAATGTAAAAACACTTACAAATAACTTCGTAAAAATACTTACGATGTTTTAATCCTAGAGCCATTTTATTTACATCAATTCCATTGCACCCCTATACATTGCCACCTTCCGCAATACGTTTCATGGTCCTTGGGCCCATCGACATTTTCAAACCGGCAATGCCTGTAATGGACACATCAACACTTGCTTTTTTGAAAATCTTTCCTTTATCCTCCGTACATGTGAGCTGCCATGTGCCTGCTTCTATACGGTTCCTTTTACCTTTTCACATTTCTCTTTTATTTGTTGAATACACTTCAGAAATTATTCAGAAGGGCCAGTCAAACTAAGGTACGAATTAAAAGGAGTAAAGTCAAAACTGTCAAAAGGAAAGGAAAAAAGCGGCAAAAGTGGCACAAGAAGACCGATTAGACCACTTCCTTCTGTTTTACTTCGATGAATTTCTTCAAACAGGAATGATGAAGATGTTATAAAAAAACTTTCCCAGACAAACTTGAAATTGCAAGGTCAAAAGAGCAAAACCATAATACCAATGAGGGAATGTCTAACCATCAATATACCAAAATTTTCCGCTCAACTTAATCCCAACGAAACAAACTACAAGCAAAATATACGGTCTGCTGTCCATCAACCATTCGTCAAATGCCTGCTGGTCTAACCAATGCAAAATGTGGCTCAGGATTTGCCGACATTAGTAACTCCAATAGCACAACGTCACTAGGATGATGGATCTTCAAACCAGGTTCTAAAAAGCCTGCAACAAATACATGCCAAAATAAACAGCCACCTAGTAATAGGCAACATAAAAAATATCGAGTAGTACAAACTTTCAGCCTTTACCAGGAGAAAGATTTCTTCTGGCATACAACTCCTTTGTTAAGGGGTTTGATGCCCAGTGATTGACAGCCATACGGCTTCTTGGTTGGAATCCAACAACTTCCCCTTCAGTAGACAAAACAACCTACTTAACCAAAGACATCAGTAAGAGAGAAGAAATTCTTGATTACTATAGCTAACACCTTCCAACATTAAGCTCATGAACAAATTCTTGATTACTATAGCTAACACCTTCCAACATTAAGTAAATTTTTTTTAAAAAAAAAAGAACTAATAAACTACCATGCTCATATTGGAAGCCCATACAGCTGCAGTAGAAATCCTGCAACTGCATGCAATCCTAGAGAGTCAATACTTATATGTTAACTTGTGCTAAAAGCATATCCTAAAAGCTTCCTTGATAGTTTGATGTAAATGAAGAGTTAAGGAACGAAAGAGTCCTATTATGCACGAGCTGTAATTTCATATGAGATGAGAGGCCCACTAGAGAAGGGGGTCAGGGGCCAGTTACGTAGCTAACAAGCAGCTTTGGATATTAACCATCATTTAAGTATAGCACACATCTAGTCAAAATATGCAAATATAACCGAGGTAAAAAAAAAAAAACATTTCATGGTACCATAAACATAATAGATACAGTTTGAAAGAAAGTTTTCTACCTTTCTACTACTAAAGCAGTTAAAGATTATAGAAAGTTTCTACTTGCATAGCACACGTAAGGAAATCTAACTTATAGTTCATGTCTGAGAAAAGTTCATTTTGAAGGCGAAAAAGCATCATTCGGTTGAACAGATTAAAAGAGCTTTGGAGGCTGCTTCAAAGTGTGGTAGCTTTGCAGGAAGTTCTTCTCAAACCCAGAAGCCCCAAATTTGACCATCATCCAGATAGTATTTCTAAACTGAACTACCTAACACAAAAGTTTTTATGCGCAGTTACAAAACACTTTTTTTGAACTTTTCTACAAGAAAAGCACTTCAATCCAGATAACCACACTCCCAAATCGCGCTCGTAGTATGGAGTTGAATATACATATGCAAATGAGAAATAAATAAATGCCTGGCCATAAATTTTTCTAGCTTGTAAGTCGCAGATTGTTGGTCTTCCTAGTGCAACGTTACATTCACATACCTCCTCCATAAATCTACTCATTTATTTAATTTTTTTCCCAGCTCATAACCATACCATTAATGGCCAAAATTGAGAAGAAGCTAAGTTTATAAGAAAATGCAAGATCTAGTTAACCAAAAAACCTGATAACTTGCAATATCTTGAACAGATCCTTTCATCTCTTCAATTCGTTCTCCTGGCAATGTCACTGTGGATAAAACATCTGACGTCTTGGAGTCAATTTCAACCATCCTCTTAAGGTACAATGGCAGCTCTCCAGTCCATGCACAATGACCAGCTTTTGTTATTATTTCTCCAGGCCAACCAAAAGAGTCCTTAAGTTTTCTGATTACTGCAATGCAGCAAGCTTCCAACTACAAAAAAGGAAATGCTGAATTAAACAATTAAAACACAAGAACCACAGATTCCAATGTTCCAGAAAGCCAAATGCAGCAATTTAAACATTAATAAGAAAATCTAACTGATAAATACTTTATCAAGCAATCACACATACAGTTTCCTGAAAAAGTCAAGCTTGTCAAAAGCCAATTGGCAGACTCCAATTGGCAGACTCTAATTTATCTAAATCAAGCAGATGCTAACTACAATCGTGCATAGCAATACAAGTTCTATCTTCCAAAGGTTTTCACATGGATTACAGAACGCAATATTTTTCTGAATAGTAATGACATAATCATAAAGGAAAATTTTATATAGGCATACATGCCATTCAACACCATAAATAGGAAATACAAAAACACAAGGAAAATGAAACATAAACCAAAGCATTGATTTAAATCCAGCTTCACTGTCTTCCACTTTTGTCTTCCGACAATGTTGCCAGAAAAAAAAAATCGGTAAATTTCACCAGAGCACTCCAAATTTCAAATGTTTCAAATAAGCACTTCATTTTTATTCCCCTCCTTATTTATTTCTTGCTTTTTTTCTTTTTTTCGCCCAACCTCATTAAATTTTCAAACGAAGTCTTACTGCATAAAATAGTGCTAGTTTATCCTAACCACTCCCAAAGTTTTATAAATATTACAGGGACACCATTAAATCGTTTAAAATCAACCTTGCACTAATCTTCTGAATTCAAGATTACCACTTTAAAGAAGACACATCAGGAAGCTCTGTAACATAATCATAAAGGTGATTTTCTAAAATAAAGTCCCTATACCAGCATTGAGATCGATGGTCCATGTAATGTACAGAACTACTTGCAAATATGACGGAATCTCAATAGCAAATCAGTATGTGTAAAACTGAATTAATGTTCATAAAGGGGCAAAGCAAAATGCATCTTAAGCTTGAAAGCTATAATCAAAATATTTATGAAAGGAGTCAAGCAAAATTCATATCGAAGATAGTCACTTCCCCAATGTTCCTGTTAGGAGAATATCAGTATTCTTGTAAATAATATTAGTAAGGGTATTCTTGTAAATAGTTGGTTAGGTTTGTACTCCTATAAATACTAGTTGGTCACTCATAATACGGTGACTAGATGTTTTCCTCCCAAGATACCATGTTAACATGGTATCAGAGCTAAAACGTGGGAGGGGTGAAGTGCTAAGGTCCTAGGGTTAGGATTAAACATCTAGCAAAAGTCTTGACGCGACACTGTTCACGCGGTACTATTCACGCATATTGTTCATCGCGTACTGTTCACCGTGGCACTGTTCACGCATACTGTTCACGGAGCACTGTTCATCGCTAATTCTGATTGTTGTTCTGTTTGAAGTACTATTTGCTATGATTAAAAGTTTTGCTAATGGGGTTACCACTGACCAAGTTGAATCAAATTCTTCAGCACATGGGTCCTAGAAGACTGTTACTATATCCGAGGAAGATTATGTTAAATTCCTACAGTACCAAACTACAAATCACGTATCTCTTTCCTCTGCTTCTTTAGCACAAAAAGGTAATGACTCATGGATTATTGACTCCGGGGCTACTAATCATATGTCAGGTACCTCTAAAAATTTTTCTAATTTTCAAGAGTCTACTTCCTTTCCTCATGTTACTTTAGCTGATGGATCTACCACTAAAGTTAAAGGACTAGGCACTGTAGAAGTTAACCCATCTCTTTCGCTGTCTTCTGTTCTTTACGTACCCACTTTGCCTTTTAATCTAATGTTTGTTGGTAAGCTCACTAAATCTCTACGGTATTCAGTTACTTTTTCTCCTGATTTTGTTGTCATTCAGGATTTGAAGACAAAGAAGACGATTGATGGAGGGCATGAGTATAATGGTCTTTATTTTCTCAACTTTAATGGTCCGATTGCATGTCTTGCTACTGTTTCTCCTCTTGAAATTCATTGTCGTTTGGATCATCCGTCTTACAAAATTTGAAAAAGTTGGTTCCTACTTTGAGTCCGTTGTCTTCGTTAGAATGTAAATCTTGTCAGTTAGGAAAACATCATCGTGTTTCTTTTGCTCCTAGAGTCAATAAACGGGTTTCTGAACCCTTTATGCTAGTTCATTCTGATGTTTGGGGTCCTAGTCGAGTCACTTCAAAGTTAGGTTTTAAATATTTTGTAATCTTTGTTGATGATTTTTCAAGAATTACATGGCTTTATTTAATGAAAGATCGTTCAGAACTATATTCCATTTTTTATGCATTTGTTACAAAAATAAAGAATCAATTTGATGTGCCTTTACGTATACTTCGCAGTGATAATGCGAAAGAATATTTTTTCACTCCTTTTAATACCTTCATGACTAAGTCCGATATTATTCATCAGTCCCCGTCCTCACACTCCACAACAGAATGGAGTTGCTGAAAGAAAAATTGGACATCTAATCGAAATTGCTCAGACACTTATGTTGCACATGAATGTGCCCAAACAATTTTTGAGTGATGCAGTTCTAATTGCATGTTATTTAATTAATCGCATGCCATCTAATATTCTTGGAGGCCAATTACCTCACTCCATCCTTTTTCCTCATGAATCTGTGTTTAAATTACCTCCTCGTATTTTTTGATGCGTGTGTTTTGTTCATCAGCTTGGTCCCGGGATAGATAAATTAGATTCTCCTGCCATTAAGTGTATTTTCTTATGATACGCATGAGCGCAAAAAGGGTATAGATGTTACAGTCCAGTTTTAAATCGTTTTTTCACTTGTGCTGATGTTACTTTTTTTGAATCCATTCCTTATTTTATGAAGCAAGGTATGTCTTGTGAGTTAAACCAGTGTTCCTCTTTTCCTTCTCCTGTTTTGTCAGTCCCTTTACCTTTATTACCTGAGTTATCTAGTTCACCAGATTTCACAACTCGATTATCTCGTCCTAATCTTCAAGTTTATTCTCGTCGTTCAATGGTTGAGAACGCTCCTGATATGCTACGCACTTCACCAATTAACTCTCAATCTTCAAATCCAGGTATGACGCCCTCCTGTGAGTCAGATCTTCCTATTGTTTTATGTAAAGGTAAGAGACATTATACTTCTCATTCTATTTCTAATTTTATCTCTTATTCTCGTCTCTCTCTATCATATTCTTCTTTTGTTGCTTCCCTTGATTCGATGTCCATTCCTAAGTCTATTACCCATGCTCTCAATGATCCTGGTTGGAGATTAGCTATGCAAGAAGAGATGCTTGCTTTGAAAAAAAATGGTACTTGGAATCTTGTTCTTCCTCCTTCTGGTAAGCCGGTTATTGGTTGTAAATGGGTGTACACTATAAAAGTACAACCTAATGGTTCTATTGATAGATTGAAGGCTCGTCTGGTAGCTAAAGGATTTGCTCAGGTGTATGGAATCGACTACTTCGAAACGTTTTCTCCTGTTGCAAAGATTGCCTCTGTTCGTCTTCTTATCTCTTTGGCAGATACTTATAATTGGCCATTGCATCAGTTGGATGTGAAAAATGCATTTTTGCATGGAGATTTGGAAGAGGAGGTATATATGGAACAACCTCCTCGATTTGTTGTTCAGGAGAAGAATCCGCGGTTGATTTGTCGTTTGAAAAAATCCTTGTATGGATTGAAACAGTCTCCGAGGGCTTGGTTTGATCGGTTTAGTAGTGTTGTCATAGAGTTCGGTCTGACAAAATATGGAGTAGATCACTCTGTATTTTATCGGCATTCTAATGATGGTAAAATTTTATTAGTTATTTATGTGGATGTTATTGCGATTACAGGTGATGATGTTGTGGGGATTCAGAAACTTAAATCCAATCTGCAGGCAAACTTTCAGACAAAGGATTTACGTCGTCTACAGTATTTTTTGGGTATTGAGGTAGTTCGGTCTAAATATGGGATTTATTCATGTCAAAGAAAATATGTACTCGATATGTTGAGTGAAGTTAGGATGTTAGGTTGCCGACCTGTGGATGCTCCTATGGATCCCAATGTGAAATTATTATGAGATCAAGGTACATTACTTGATTATCCTAGGCAATATCGAAGACTTGTGGGTAAATTAAATTATCTCACTGTAACGAGACCTGACATTTCGTTTGCAGTGAGTGTTGTGAGTCAATTTCTTGATACCTCTCGTACTAGTCATTGGAATGCTGTTATACGAATTCTCAGGTATCTTAAGAGTGCTCATGGAAAAGGGTTGCTATATCAAAATCATGGACACACTGATATTGAAGGATATAGTGATGCAGATTGGGCTGGTTCTGCCTCAGATTGAAGATCGACCACAGGATATCGTGTGTTTGTTGGTGGTAATTTAGTGTCGTGGAAGAGTAAAAAACAAACAGTTGTCTCCAGATCAAGTGCAGAATATAAATACCGCACTATGGCTCACACTGTGTGAGTTGGTTTGGTTGAAGAGCATGTTACTTGAAATTGGATTTGAGCATAAACAGCCTATGAATTTAGTGTGTGATAATCAGGCAGCTGTCCATATTGCGTCTAATCCAGTGTTTCATGAAAGGACAAAACATATTGAAGTTGATTGTCACTTCATTCGAGAGAAATTGCTTGACGGAATCATCAAGACATCTCATATACCGTCTGTAGATCAGTTGGCTGATTTGTTTACCAAGAGTTTAGGGGGTTCTAGGGTGAAATACATTTGTAACAAGTTTGGTGCTTATGATATATATACTCTAACTTGAGGGGGAGTGTTAGGAGAATATCAGTATTCTTGTAGATAATATTAGTAAGGGTATTCTTGTAAATAGTTGGTTAGGTTTGTACTCCTATAAATACTAGTTGGTCACTCATAATAAGGTGACTAGATATTTTCCTCCCAAGATACCTGTTAACAGTTCCCACCATCTTAGACCCTTATAAATCTATTAAATCATTATGTCAATATCATAGTTTGATCAGACTTAGTTAGACAAAGTTGCCTATGCATTAAGTAGTCTAAGATATTGCAAGTACATGGGCCCACCATGCAATTGAAGAGGTGGAGTAATCGACAGAATTGGATTTAAATTTCCATCTACGGAAATTGGAAATTGCCTTTGGTTGGACTAAAAGGTTAACACATCAATTTGGGAGGAAAGGAGTAGTTCTAGTATGTCACACCACATAAACAGTATAATCTAACCAAGTCACATTAGATCTCCAATTGTAGTCCATATAAGTCTCCCAACACCTTAAGTGGAGAATGGTATACTTTACCGGCATATCTCATCATAGGCCTCACCAGAAGAGCTGGTTCTATCAGTCCATTTATAAGTTTATGCATTGTAGCAGCCTAATGCCGTCATGAGATGAACTGAGAATGAGGTGGATGCTGGAAAAGGCAGGAGATCCATCCCCTGAGGTAGGCTGTGAATAATGATAAGCGGAAAGAAAAAGGATGAAGAGGATTAATTTTTATTTGGTTCGTCTAATAAGTTAATCACACATAATTCTTGCATAAAAAATTCTTGCAGGATTGTGGAGAAAATTTCATTTGCTTACACCTATACATTAAAATACAAAATCTTTATTCATTAACTGCCAATTTTTCTTTCTAAGTTTTTCATTTGAACTAGCACAGCAAAGGTCAGCTATTGGTCCTTTCATACTTGAATTTGGCAAAATAGATGTTCCCTGTATTTGGAAGAAATACTGAAACTTCAAAATTAGATGAAAATTTTATTTGTTTCACATAAGTTCTAAAATTCAGGTTGAGATGTACTTTTTCTTCTTGCAATTAGACTACTCAAGCCTCAGTCAATATCAACCAAGGATTCAATAAGCAAGATTGTAATCAGAGTCTTATCAGCACATGAAAATCAGTTCAACATATTGAAGATGTTTTGAATTAACATGTTTAAAAAGTAAATGAACTTAAGCAATCATTATCATCACGGTCATTCCGGGATGGCAACCTCAACAACTAGCACATGTTTATCAATATCAGAGACGAGACTGATTTGTAACTGTTGCGTAAAATTGAACTAATAAATTATCACAAAAAAATGACATAGCATGAGAACATCAGTCAAGAATAGTAGTTTAGAATTGCAAAATGCATATAAATTAATTCCAAATCTCTCTTAGATTATGTCCATGGCTTACAGAAATGGTATCTATTGAATCTACAAGAGATTTGCAGTTGAAGGAGCAGAATAACTTAAAATTCACAACAATGAAAATTATGCCAAAATCATAATCTACTAGTCCAGAGGAATAACCAAACTCTGGCATAACTAGCAAGAAATCAGTTTGCATCAATTTGCCCTCCACACATACGCACACACCCAAATGTACATATATGCATATATTTATGCACTTAAGAAACATATCAGATTTCAATAAAATAAACCAGTAATATTTTCTGGATGGAGACACTCAAAATCAAATGTAACCTAAAAATAACTATTTTATACACAGAGAATTGAGCTGATACACAAGCTTCAGAATCCCAATGCCTCAAAACCCAGTAACAATCAGAGTAAAATAGACAGAACAAGAGCAACAAAAGCAGAAATAGTAGTGCATCTTGCACAAACCTGGGTAAGCCCCAAAGATTCGGGTTCAATACATCTAATGCAAGATGACTGAACTGAGTGATCTTTATGGTACTTCCTCCAGCGAGTCAGATTAGGCAGGTAAAGTTGACTTAGAATGCTTATCATAACAAGCAATAGGCCACCTGCGAGGGTGGCTGACAAAATTTTAAGCAAAGAACTGCCGCTCTGTAAAAAGAAAAGGTAGATAGCTCAATATCATCAATACACACAAAATAAATGAAAATTCATTATGCCTCGTTCCAATCCAACAGTCAAAGCATGACAATGGAAGAGAGGAAGAGAATGTTAGTAAGAGCCTGAAATTTTAATTCATATTAATTATATATGCCACTAGAATTAATCACTTATGAGAATTTATGCTTAAGCTTATGGATAATTAATTGCCAACAATAACTGACAAAAGTCCCCAGCAATACACCCAAATCTGCTAATTTATCAAGTGCATAACCACAAACTCCTCAGTAGCACCACGTGAAGCAAGCTCACAGCAAGCAGAGGCACAAACAGAGCTAGAGATAGCACCCAAAAAAAAAAGTATAACAGCTGAATCACTTTCCTCCCTCTTGCGTCTTTCATGCTTAGTTAAAGTTATATTGTCATCCAAGATTTATGTTCTTCAATTTACTAACTTATGAAATATTTTCCGGCAGATACTAACAATAAATCACAATAGCTCCAAAAGGCCATCCTACTTGAGTAGCTCAAGCAGAAAGCAGCTTGATTTAACATCTTATTTATCAGTTATATTTTCAAGTCAACACAAAAATCCTATCATGCTGAACTTTAGAAGATCATGCATATTCACCATTTTAAGGATACATTAATCTCTAAAAAATAATTTGTTTCTGAAGCAAATTTTCTTTTTTAGTCACTCTGTATCCAAGGTGATTTCATTGACTTTTTTTTTTTCAATCCAGCTTGGTTGTTGTCCTTGAATACACAAATCTCTTACCCTCCCCGTTCCTTAGTCCTTAACATCTGTCCAGCCAATGAAGACACAAAAGTACAAAATTAGCAACTACATACATAAGCGAAAAACAATACAAGCATGCCTATACTTGCAGTTTTTCATGTCCATTTCAGCAACAGCATAATCAAATTAGGTCCTAACTGAGGTTGCTAATGAGAAGAATTGATTGGCTATAGTTACTGTCTTTTGAGCTACTTGAACAAGTCAACTGCCAAGAAATCTTAGCACTTCAGCTCATATTTCCAGTCCCTACACGGTAAAGTGCGCCGTCTAATTGCCCGTCAAGCCTTGGACTTGAGCAATAAAAATTAAATCGAATAGCACCAAATACCTTATTTGTGGGCAAGTTGGAGAGGTTCATCATTGCATCACACGACAATTGTTTAGCTGGCAAAGTGAAGTCATCTTGATAATAAATATCAAGAATGTCTGCCAAACAAACCTGCAAATTTAATCAATATAAAAAGAATTCCTTAGATTTCATGGTTCCTCGTAGACCATGATACTAATCACATAGCTTTGTGATAAGGCATATCTAGAGTGAAGGTGATTAAACCAGTGCAAGCTTATGTCACTCTTCTCACCCAAAAACATACAAAGAAGCCCTGTGCTACCTTTATGTAATCTCCACTAATAGTTTTTGTGCTACCTTTATGTAATCTCCACTAATAGTTTTATCTTTTTCAAATGAATGGCAAACATATGCAACATGTTCTATCTATGGCTGTATGTTGAAAAAAAAAAAGGCTGAATTTCTTTTCCATATTCAGGGAAAAAAAAAAAAGGACTGACCGGCAGAAGCATTCCCAACTGTGATATTTCAGAGAATCAGTTAAAATTCTATTGTCCATGCTAAGAGAGAGAGACACAGACACACATACAAAGAGAGAGAGAGAGAGAGAGAAGAAACCATTTACACCAGGAATTGATACTCTCAATTTCAAACCACAATCTCAAACTCCGTCCCGCCTTTATCTGCACCTCCCCCCTCCCCTCCCCCCCCCCCCCCAAAAAAAGGAAAAGAAAAAGAAAATTATGACAATTTGTATCTCAAAAGACAACTCTCAGGATAAGACCAAGCAGTCAAGCAACTCTAAATGTCATTAAATGAAAGACCAAAACTACCTCATAGCCATGCAACTGGACAACTGCAAGGACAGACATTACAGCTACTACAACATCTAAGATTTCAGGAAAAGTTAGAAGTGTATAATATCTTTCACACTGTTCATTGCAAAAATAAAAAATAAAAAATGAACCCATACCAACTTGCCATTTAGAATGATATGCAAGTTCAATCAGATGTATCTTCCAAGTGAGGGGCAAAACCTTAGAAATTTCCCATTCGACTGAACCATTAGTAACACAATAGGAGGCAATGACAGCCACAAAGTATTGGCCTTTCTTACCCTTTTGGTCAAGTATAATAGACATAAAATAGTTGGAAGTCCACAAAAATAGGAATAGTTTACCATTTGGCAATGAGTCAAGAGAATTTCCCAAATATTCGTGGCGAACAAATTCCCCCCTTCAATTTTCACATCTTTGAATTTGCCAGCATCTATTTGCAGCCGATATGAAGGTATATGTTCATTAAGCCCAGCAGTAAATTCAGGGCCATTAAACTTCTCCAATTCAGGGTCCGAAGACAATGTCCACCAACTATATTTTGACTTAATTCCCATAGATTTCACCCTTCTTGAGCTAAACTTGTCCAGCAGAATTTTTGCATTGGCAGCTATCTCGTTATCAAGTAGCTTATGTAGAATAATGGATGAGTCTTTGGATACATATCTTTTAGGTTTGTGAAACCATTGAATAAACTTTGCAGATGCTCTACCAAATGATTGGCCCACTGTATGACTTTCAATACTTTCAAGTGCAGAAGAGCAAATAACTTCAGCAAGCACAGAAAGAATATGTTCTTCTGAAGAGCTGATGGTAAAAGTTGCAAGTACCTGCTGGTAGGAAAGTAAGAACTCAGTCCATCAGTGTCATGTGGCACCTGTTGGACAGACACAAAGAAAGAGCAGACCCATGCAAGAAGCAGATATCAGATGCATTAATTCGAAAGAACAAAGTAGTAGCTCAATTATTTCTTTTTGGGTTGTACACAGCAGGAAAAAGATTAAAAAAGAAAGAAAGGAAAAAGGTTAATCTGACCTCTCTCAGATTTCCAAAATCATCGATATTTCTTTCAGTTCCACATCTAAATGCCACAAGCTCAAAGCTCCAAAGCTGTTGCAGTACCACCTGTCTAAATGTCATGGCAAGTATGTTCGCCGACGTAGTGCTAGAAAGAATATCTTCACTAAGGGTAGCTTTGAGTTTCTTAGCCTTCTCTTTTACTTTGCTAGCCGGTAAAAACTACAATAACGATGGATTCAGCAAAAGTCCCATGAAAATAAAATGCTCAGTTTATCTATATGGAAAACAATAAAGTCAAATAATTCAATAATGATGACAGAAATGCCAAATATTAGATTAAGTCTCATTTAATGACTAGAAAGAGAAGGTTTGAGCATAAAAGGAGGTAAAAGGTTGAAAACATCATAAATAAAGGAACAGGACAATGAAAAGTGAAACCTGTATAAGGGAGAAGTGTCTAAACTGATGTGAGACTGAGAAACCATGTTTACTCTTATGCCTTGTTCCATGCTTATGAAGGGAGAACACTAAAATGGAATGCAGAAAAGAAAGCAACTAAAAATATACAACAAATTGCAAGAACCACGTCAAAACCATGTTTGAGCTATCATTTCATAACACGGGATATGCTTATCAAGTTATCAAGTTATCCATGAATGTAGATCAATCTAAATACTGGAAACTAGAACTCTATTATTGCAAGAGATTCATTTTATTCTTCTGTGACTTAATGATACATATTAGCGATGCACATTAGCAGTCTCATACAACCAAAACCATACCCCTCATAGCTAAAGCATATTCTAACTTTGTACTGTTCAATTTGTACAATTACATAGAAGCTTCTTATAGTAAAGGTTCAGCAAAAGTTGGGTTTACCCAAGTACCATATGAAGCTTAAATTTGGCAGTGCAGAAATACACGTGTTGCATGGACAGAATTATTTGGTCTATTTGTAACAAATGGAATAGTAGCATTTTAAAAGTTCAAAGTACCCTGACGCAGCACAAAAACTTGGTAGGCACAACAGCTTTGTAGAAAAGCTTAGATATGGAATGTCACCAAACTTATAATAGCAGCTTGGAATAGGATGGCAGAATATGCTTAAGAAGGTGAAAACTGATTGGTAATTCTAGCAATCACTCCTAGGAATCTTTAGGCCTCACACCTAAAGTTGGGATGCATCACACAGCCCTAAGGAAGTCGTTAAGTCTGCAGGAAAATTTTATTAATGACCAAAAAACTGGCTTCTCTTTGTGGAGATGTGGTTATTTATAGCTACTAGAACAAAGCTAATTCCAATCCTAATTAGGACTCCTAACTAGAATAGAATTCTAGTAGAAAGCTCGAAAGCTAAACTTTCTTATTCCCCATAACAACTAAAATACTAATTACCAAAAATAATTACTAAACAGAAAATTACCATAAACATAAAATTCCTGCAACTAATCCAAATTACTAAAATATCCCTGCTAGTGAAAATTAGAAAACAAACTCCATAGAATTCAAACCAACTCCCAAGTTGGTTCCTTGTCGTCAAAAGCATGCCAAATCAATGCTTGGGCATTCGACACAACCTTCCCACATCTCCTATAAACCTTAGTGGATTTTTGCCATTTATCTCTATCATACCCCCAAGATGTGCTATTCATTAAAGTTTTTCTTTCCTCTATTATCGGCAGCTGCATATGATTATTTCCAAGTATGTTAGTCATACATTTGCAAAGGGATTGAAAGGGGGCTCTAAGTTTGTATTCCTTTTACTTGTATCTCTACTTTCATCATTTAACATTCTTTTCTAACATAAAAATAATTCAAATAAAAAGTTCAAATTCCATCTCATCCAACATTCCCCTCAGATAAGAACAAAGAAAATTGAGCACCAGCAAGGGGAAACAAAATAAGTCTCTGAAGGGCATATCTCCCAAAAAAGGCTCTAGATGGATTATAAAAGCTCTATACTTCAGAAAGAAGAGCAGCATAAGATGTGATGTGCCTTTCACAGAACAAATGAATGCACAACTACTCTATAAGAATTTCAAAAAAGAAATGGTCATGATTGGATTGCCAAGAACCTCTATGTGACAATGAAGACCACCAGAAAATATCATGCATCTCAGTGTCTTCATCAAGATAGTTAAAGACACATGCCACGCTGGCATTAACAATAAATTGCTCATCCATAGCTATTAGCATTTGATCTATATCATTATCAAAGTATGTGTCATTTAGCACAATCTTCTCCAAATATGTTAAATCCTCTAGCTACCTCGTAACTCACAGGAGACACAACATCAATTAAAGCTATATATATATATATATATTTGTTGCATAAATTGTCAAGAAGATAATTTGCACACATATTTGTCCTCACATCTCTGATACATATATATATATATATACAAGCTCCTACAAATATAACCTTATATAACTCAGAAACATATTTATGTTGGCTAAAATTTAAAAAGATATTACACCAAAAGCATTGATGATTCATGTAAAATAATGCATCAAATTAACTTTCTCCGGGTCCCCAACCTCATAGCACCCAGCTGGACCCACAATTTTCTGAAATTTGCACTACAACATTTAAATGCATATACCTATGTACATTTACAGAAATTTGCATACTCTAATGCAGCAAAACGGTGCATGTTCATTACATGGTACCACATGTTCATATTTACTTCCCTTCGTAAACTCTACATTACAAGTTACAATTACGTTTTCTAGGACGAATCCAAATAATAATCACAATAAGTCGAACTAAAAGCCAAAGTGACTACCTCAAATTCTATTTATGTTGCCAAAACCATTCAAAAGCACCTTTTAGGGGGGCGCAAATAAAAATGAGAGTAGTTCTTAGCTTTTAGCCAAAGGCTCTTAGTCATTTAAGGGACTACTAGTGAAAGCCACATGTTTAGCAGCCTAATTAGCTAAGTGTAAAGGTTTAATTTTGGGACATTTATTGTGAAGGGCATCTAAACCAACTTTTGTAGTAATTCTGTAAAAAATTTACCATCCAATCTACACAGAAAATGTATCCCCTCCATCCAATTTTAGTTGTCATGGCCCAAAGTTGTCCTTCACTCTATACTTGTCATGATCAACTTTAAACAGTCTCAATATATTTGATTGCCCCTCAATTCAAATTTCAATATTCTTAGCTAATTTTCGAGTTTTAACCTTTGTCAACGTTTATTTATTGTTCTCAAATACTATGAAATCAAATACAGGTTTTCAGTTGAGGCATACAAACAAACAAATTATGGCAAATAACAAAATGGGTCAGAATGTAATATTGCTGCTCACCAGCCTAGTGGAAAGAGTGCTGCAGTCATCAGGCCGTCCTGGGAAGACGGTCTCTATGACCATGGTTGGCAAGCCGGCGATAATGTGTTCGTTGGCTGCTCGGCCGCCATCAGCAGCGGCAGCAGTGACGGCTTGCTGGAAGTCAACAGCGCCAACGAGGGTAAGCCGCGCCGAGTCGTTCTCGAATGTTCTGACTCCAGGGAGCTGCTCCTCATTCGACTCAGCCACGGCTTGGAGAAGCTTCTGCTGCCGGCGGTCGTGGTCGGCAGTTGAGGGTACATCTTCAGACGGTTGTGATTTTGGAGGCAAGCAGTGATGACGTGTAATCTTGCGTTGTTTGAGGGGCAATTCTGGAAAATGGATTGCAGGATGGTATGAAGGGTTGGCGAAGAGATGGCTGGTGTGTGTAATGGTGAACGCCATTTGTGAGAATTTTTCAGCTCTCTCGGGCGGAGGGACTTTCAAGGTATGCTAAAATTCCGGAGATCTTTTCTCGCTTAAAGTATCTAAGAATTATCAACTGAGTCCTAAACTTTAGGGTTAAATATCAAAAGTCTCCTGTGGTTTGTGACTCAACGAACGCTCAACTGGCCACGCTATGGTTTGAAAACATGTAAATTTTACCCCTTGTGCTTTGAATGTCATGAAATTTGGACGGAAACATAAAAAATCAGCCATGTAAATGAGTGGCGTGCCAGCCCTCCTAGGCAGCCTGGTTGATCACGAAAACCTCCTAAGATCCCGTTGTCCATTCTTCTCCACTATGAATCGAGTTTCAGTGGTTACCAATTCGAGGGGATGGGGCCTCTTCTCTCGGGTCTCAAGAAAATTAGTCGGGTCCAGCATACCCGAAATCCGAATACCCCTTGAGTAGAAAAAAAAAAACAAAAGAATGAGTGGCGTGCCTTTAGTACTACGTGTTGTGGAGTATGTTTGGATAGGAGATTATTATTATTTGAAATAATTACTGTAACATTTTTTATAGTACGATACATGTGTAATAAAAAAATTGTTGGAAAATAGAAAGTTGATTGGGACTAGTAATTGTGAAGCGAGCAATACATTTGGGAAAAATATCACCTAATTTAACACCAATGTATTATTTGATTTGCCTTTTATACCACTAATATGAAAAAAAAAAAAAAAAAAAAACCCTTCTATGGTTTAGCGAAGGGATAAAATATCAGAAACCTCCCTTGAGATTTCTCCTAATATCATTTGGTACATTTGAAGTTGTAGAAATATCATTTACCTCACTTAATAATTGTAAAAGATCTATATTAATCCTCATTTGATATATAATTAACATATCAAGTAAATGGAGCTCAAAAATTAAAAAAGAAAAAAGAAACGAAAGTCACTTCCTCCTCTTTCAATTTTTTTTCCAACATTCTCTTTTACTCATTTTTTGGGTGATTATACAACATTTTATTTTAAATTATAATAAATTGAATTTTGTTTATTTTTTACCTTTTGTAATTGTGATAAGGTGGATTGTGATTTATTTTGATGGAATCCCAACATTAACTCAAGTTCAAGTAGAGATCGAAGCTGAAGGAAGAGCAATTTCAAGTTGGTCCGTCTCATTCTATGTGTTTAATCGTTGGTTGTGGTTAATGTTTTTGAGTGTTTTGTTGTTAATTTCAATTGTTATTTATTAGCAAAGTGTACGGGCAGATTTGGTGAAATTGTAAGGGCGAATTAAGTCATTCTGATGCAATCCCAGGATTGACTCGAGTTCAAGTGGAGATTGAAGGTGAAGGAAGAGCAATTTCAATTTGGTCCGCCTCATTCCAAGTGTTTAATCGTTGGTTGTGGATAATGTTTTTGAGTCTTTTGTTGTTAATTTCAATTGTTATTTATTAGCAAAGTGTACGGCCAAATTTGGTGAATTTGTAAGGCCGAATGTCATTCCTGGTCTAGTTAGGACTTTGAGTTGTTTATTAGTTATCCTAGTATGATTAGGTTTTAAATCTTGTAAGGCCTGTAAAAGGCTTATCTCGTTCATTAATAAAATTAGTCAAGAATTTTCAGCAAAAACACTTGTGTGTGAGAGAATTTTCTCTTGATTTCTTAGAAGTGATTCCTTTGAATCCTTTAAGGTTATCTTGAGTGTTCAAGAAATTGGGCTTATCAATTCAAGAACATATTGAATTGTGGTGCCTTTTATCCATCAACTTTGGATCTTTAATTCGATTAGTTATGGGTTGAGATTATATTAACAAGTTCATAACTACTAGAATTAATTGGGTCTAAGTTTTCCGCTGCCCAATCTTACGTATTGTTCGTCTAGGTCTGGGGCTTGTGAAATACGGATTTCATCTCTGACGAGATTTTCCCTCCTTTTGAAAGAGAGTTGTCCTCAAATCGATGGATTGAAAAGAATGCAACAGCCTAGGAAACACTTTTAGGAGAATATACCACATTGCACGTCGCTTGCTCAATCGAAAGATGTTTAGGAGCATGACTGAACCGACGAACAAAACTCATTACACACATGTAGAAACATGATTCATCAAGCTATTGGTAATAGATTTCATAAGTGGATGGAAGAATGAGATTTCATGGACCACAACTGGGATTGGATCTTCAAACCCGATAGCAACAACCTCAAAAAATGAGCATGAAATCTGGTTGGATTCTGCTAGGCAAAGTTGGAAATTTTTGGACAACTTCAATACGTGTAAATAAGAAACGAAAATCAGCGTATAGGGAACTAGGAAATTGGGGTATAAACAATGGAACAACAAGGGATAATCGGGTGGAAGGCATAGAACAAGATATAAGTGGAATGACTCCCTTTGAAATGTGACTATGCCCTTCTACAAGTGATACATACCCAAATCTCTAAGCTCCCACTCTTGAAAAAACAAATTGCACAGGCAGCAGAAGGATCTTTCTTGGTCAGGTTATGGACAAAATTGGATGGACTCTAATCCAATTAAGGACCGCTCGAGATTGATTAGAAGGGTAGTATAATGCCACAATTCAACGTGATCTTAAATTAATAAATCAATGGAAAACTCACGAATCCTCTCAAGTATTCAAGTTTAGAGCTCTTCGACAAGAGACACACAAAAAACACGTTTTCTGAAATTTAGTTTATCATTCATCTTATCTGAAAATAACATTTGAGACAAGGCTTATTTATGGCCTTACAAAGACTCAAAAACCTAAACCAACTAGGGCTCACTTAATGACTTTCCTAAAACCTAATTCGCCTAGACAACTAAAAGAAATAACTCAAATCGGCTCAACTAAAGGTCAACATGACCTAGCCATGTAACTAACTAAACTAATTCTAGTTAGCAACTAACAATTGGAAAACGTTGGAAATAACTTAAAGCAAATGACAACATAAACTAAAACCTGAGTAAAACTAAGGAAACTAATGCAGGGGATCCAACTTTGGTGAATCTTTAATGAACTTCAATCTCTTGTATGACTTGAACATGAACCATGAATCCTATGTTCGCATCATTCCTCTCCTCTTGAAAGTAATTTGCCCACAAATCGGCAAATTGGAGAAAATGAAGCACTTCGGGCAACACTTTCATGCGAGCATATCACGTTGTATGGTGCTTATGCAATTGGAAGAAACTCATGAGCAAAGTCTTCAACCAAGGAATGTACCAATGTATTCGAAACTGATGGTAACGCCAATTTGCTATTAAACCATCACGAACAATCTCTATAAGCACTCGAAGTAACCCTTTGTCATGATTTGTGGATTCGGCACCTACAAAAGAAATTAAACAATAAGTATTTGTAGGTATAAAACTCCTCAAAAATTCACCATTTGCATGCACTGGATAAGGACCGTCATAATGATGCTCAAAGAGACTAGAAAAACTCCTTATCTGGTTATGCAAGGTTGTAAAGTTCAGCACTAGTTGATATTTATGTGGCACATCTTTACAACTTTGCACATCTCGCATGGATGAAACTAAGTAGGAATGGACAGTTTTTGAATCTACAAATGAAGCAACGAAGTTAGTAGCTAATGAACTAGAAAATAGACAAAGAAAGATTGGAACATCATTATCGGAATTATAAGAAAGTATGGAATAAAGTTCAAGTGTAGTCACTCCCTTTGACACTTCATGTCTCCTTCCATCAACCATTTCAACCAGATTAGTCTTTGCTGGCACGTCACACTCTCCATCAAAATCTGCATAAGAAATACAAGAGTTGTGATGGCCCTACCTCTCCCGAGGACGTACCCTAGGGTTCAGTGGGTCGCCTGCCCAACTCTCGCCGAGACTCACTCACTCACTACAGTTCTCAAATGAATTACAAGATAAATTTCAAATATTACATTCAATTTTCCAAGAATTACATATCACGAGTACCAGAAAGTAAACCCTAGAAAAGCTGATAACTACAACTACCACGACAACCATGTACATCTTACTAGTCAACTTATAACAGGTACAAAGTCAACTATTTTATAACCAAAAGTCTATACACCTTCCCTAGCGACCCCCGCGTCGGCCCCCTGTTAAGGAAAACAAATGGAACGGGATAAGTTATATGCTTAGTGAATAATTGGGGTTAAATGTAAAAGCACATTCAAATAAACATATAAATCCAAATATTTCACATCAATACAGAAATATAACATCACAATAGTAGGATACGGGTGGCTCCAAAGCTAGTTCAATTCCCCGAGGTTGAACGCCTGTTGACACTCCGTCAACCAAAGTACTCATGGTCCGTAGACTCCACTTAATTTTCCCCATTCACCTTATCAACCCCCGCTGGCCAGTCAACAGCACACAGCAGCTCGAGCTGTCGCGCCCCATTTTTTAATAAGAAAAATAAATTGTTTTAGAAAAATGAATTTTGGATTATTTTTTTGATTGGAAAATGAATTTTTGATTTAAAAAGAAAATGAAAAACATGGGTCTAAATGGAACTTGGAAATGCAACGATTTGACCCAAATATAGTTTAAAAAGGGTTTTTTGAATGAAAAATGGAGTCGCCACTTGGTATAGAGTTAAGGTGTACCAAGTCACCTAAAAAGGAGGTGTGGGAAACGCCCACGAAAAAGAAAAAAATAGGGTAAATAAGACTACGCATGCACGTATGAGGTGCTTTCTTATTGAGGGGAGGGATTCTACCCCTCTTTCCTTATTTATCTTTGTTGCTTTTTATGTCATCTAATTGTCCAATGTGTTATGTGATTATGTGTTGAGCTAACTTTCCTTGTTTCTTGCCTTTGCATTCACAAACATTAAGAGATAAAAGGTCTGGCATGACCTTCTTTTAGGACCTACTCTTGTAGATAGGCTATTGCACGTTAAAAAAGAAAAATTGTGGTATATTTCGTTCATAAATTACTAATGACATACCATTTTAGGCCTACTCTGGCAAATAAAGGGTTCCTTAGGTCACGTTTCATTTCGAATTGCATATTTTATTGCTTTAATAAACTGGCATCACGCATAAACCATAGAAAGGGAATACCATATAGGGAATCCCGTGTTTAGGAATAAACCGCCACATGTCTCGGATATTTAATCCAATGGGACTTACACGTTTACTATTTCTGTATTACCTAAGGGGTAAAATCCCGAGGTAAGGTGCTAAAGTGAATTTCCTCCCAGATGGCTTCGTGTAGAATGCTCAATCAAATACCTCGTATTGGAAGAACAATATGGCACATGAAGTGAATAGACTTTTCCAGTATATAGGACATTTACCTAGTCTCCTGAACATAACCCCGAATGTAGCCATTGTCCAAACTTTGCTCGAGTTCTGGGATCCGGACGGCTCTGTTTTCCGATTTGGAGAGTGCGAATTAACACTAACCCTGGAGGAGATAGAAGGATTGTTGCAAGTGCTTGGGAAAGGTCACCCTATGGTATACCCAATGAATGGCACTAGAGAACAATTTTGTAGGTTCTTAGGGTTGAAACAGTTTAGCATGAATCAACACCCGGACACGAGATCATGCCCGCTGGAGTTCTTATACAAGCGATTTGGGGAAAAGGAAGCCTATGATCATCATCACGATGACTTCTTCATTAGTAGAGAGCAATGGGAAGAGAAACGAGTACAAGCCTTTGGGATAACCCTGATTAATCTACTCCTGTTCCGCAAAAGCATGGAAAAGTTATTTTCTCAACGGTCAACATGGTTCAGAGTGTGTTTTTGGGAATTAAAGGAAAAACTCCTACCCTAGTACCCGTTATCATTGCTGACATCTTCGCCGCTGTTACTGAATGCCGAAAGAAAAGAGAGTTTTTCTACGCATCCAACCTGGTACTTCAAATGTGGGCGATTGAGCATCTGTCAAAAAGAACACTAAATCCATTGGGATCATGCCTTCCAACAACAAATTGGGTTGAGTCGCACCGAGAAAGGGTTAGAAAATACTATCGAATAGAGTCTCCGAGTTTATTTATTCAGGAATTCAATACTTTAACTTCGGATAAGATACAATGGGTTCTTGATTGGACGAAAGTAAGGGATCCAGCTTTCAAGACAACACAACTTGGCTTTATCCTGTTAGCGAGCACCAGTGGATTGATTATGTACGTGCCACAACGAGTTATGAGACAGTTTGGGTATCAGCAGCGAGTGCCGACTATACAAGGGATGGGGAGCATCGAACTCAATACAGTCACTGAGTGCCAGACTATGGTGCTGGAAGCTTGGGGGAATCTGTGTAGTTTGGACAACCTGTATTTGGACCAAGTGAATAAAGTAGAGCCTAAGGTCGTCTTGGAGTACAACGAATGGATCAAATCAATGATGGAACAAGGAAGAGAAAGGGCACCATTGGTCTCCATTAGTTTCGAGGAGCAGAATGAGAAATTGAGGAAAGAATTGGAGGATCATCAGTTGCAGATCATGGTGGCCAATCAAGCGTTGGAAGATGCCCGATCACAATTGAAGAAAGAGGCAAGAAAAACCGAGAAACTGGAAAAGGCATTGGGTGCATTTGATAAAATCCAAGATGAGATTCGAAAACTTAGTATCGGGAGTTCTAGGGAATCCCAACACACTAAACTAGCTAGACATGAAGATTTTGTAAGAATGGTCAGTCGAACCATCAATGAAATTGTAAAGAAGGATTGAGTTAATCCATATTTTAATGAGAATTCCCGTTTTTATATTCACTTACAGGTTCGGAATTGGGATTTTACCCCGAAGGTGCCACATCATGCTAGTCCTACCCTTGGCACAAAAGGGGTTCCCTAATAGGACATGCATCCGATTTTTTTTGGATAGTTACTAACTCTTGTCTTTTTCCTTTTCTTTGTACTTTTTATTGGAAAAGCTAAGCAAGGGCTAAATCTAAAGGCGATTCTTTTCAAAATTTTCAAGTAATATTTAAACATAGCTTCTTGTCGAAACCCCATCATAACACGATCCCGTAGTCGAGTCCAGAGGAGTCGTGTAAACATGAGTTCACAACCGGAGCCGTCGGATAGGTCTGCTACTACCGCTCAACCCGAGACTGTGAGCTAACTGAGATGCTTACTAAGTTTGGTGAGATGGCTACCGAGATGGCGGCCCAAAGGAAATTGATTGATGAGCTAATTAGCAGCGGAGTTTAACCCGAGCCCGTACCCGTCAGGCAGCCTGAGCAAGAGCCATTTGTCATACCTTCGACTCAAGCCACCGTTACTCCATCCTTCCCTATTCCACCCGAAGAAACTTTCACCTATCCCATCACAAATTTGCCATACACTTACCCTCATAATCCTTCATTTTTTCCTACTCACATGCGAGACCCACAACCCCAAATTACTTCAAATATACCACCTAAGCCACATACCTTTTATCACCCTGCTACTGAGCCCTTCCTGCCAGACCATACCGTTCAAACTAAGCCAGAGATAGGAGAATCTTCTGCTCCCGTTGATATGAAGCTGCTCAAGCGCCTAGACCGTTTCGATGAGTTTATGAGGAAGAGTCAGGGGTTGAATGAGTAAGGAGTCCTGGATTACGATGAGTTTTACCTTTTTCTGAATGTGCAGTTGCCTGAGGGGTTCAAAACCCCTAAATTTAACAAGTATGATGGGACGGATAATCCCAAAACACACCTCCGACTGTTTGCCAACAAATTGGGAAAGCCTGTAGACGATGAGAATCTGCCTCTAAGGTTGTTCCCGGAAAGTTTGGAGGGGGATGCACTCGACTGGTACTCCAACCTGAAGCCCGAAGAAGTAAAAACCTGGATTGACTTGTCCAATGCTTTTTTGAGGCAGTACGAGTATAACTTTGAGCTGGCTCCGACACGAACTGTGAGAACCCGTAAAAACCCTAATTATTTTTCCTAGGGTTTTTCCCCTTAAATTTCATGTTTTCTGCATTTTCTGGCTTAGGAATATTTTCCTGGTGAATTTTATGAGCAATTATAGTTTCTAAATGATTTTTCTAGTATTGGAGAATTTTTAGAAAATTAAGAATATATATTGGACGTGGGACCCACTAGTGCGAAAAGTTTGGAAAAATTCGGCCAATAAGGTTAAGTTTCGGATACTGTATAAAATTTATCGGGTGTTAAGAGATAAGTAGTGTGTGTGAAGTGATTGATGTGAGAGAGAAAAGAAAGATAAGAATGCATTTAATGGGGTGACAAGTGTCACCTTCTCATTGGTTGGACTTTAAGAATTACTATTCACTTTCTTGACTTTTTTGACCAAAGGATTAAATATCAAAAAATTCACAAAAATTACAATTTTTCTTCTCTTGTTGGCCGGCTCTCTAAGCTTAAGAAGGAAGGAGAAACTCTTCAAGTTCTAGCTTCTACTTGGTGCAAATCAACCAAAAACATTTGCTTCCATCCATTTTACTCCATAAAATCCTATCTTCTAGTGCTAGTAAGGGTTGTAGTGAGGTTTGTTTGAAAAGCTAAGGTGTCCAACATCCCTCTCTCTCTTGATTTCTTGGTAAGTGATGCTTGAACACCTTACTACATCTAATGATGCTTATTTTGTGCTTAATGGTGGCATGAGTGAAGGAATATATGATTTGTTTCTTGATTTGAAGTGATTTGGTGAAATTTTCCATTTTTTGATGAATTTTCTGGTTTAATATGAATGAGATGTTGTGGCCTTGTATGATGAATGGTAATGGTTTAAAATGACTCTAGTAGGTGTGAATTGTGGTTAAATGCAATCAATTTTGGATTTGGATGAAAAATGGAAAGTTAGGGTTCATAAAATCCCAATTCTGTCCGGTTTTGGATCATAGGGTTAGAGGCCGAATTGGACTTTGATCAAAACATGAAAGTTTTAGGTATTGATGTGTTTGAGGTGCCTGTAAAATTTCAGGGCATTTGGATTAGTGTAGAGTGAGTTATGACGAAATTACTGTAGCTGTTCTGCTTTGGACAGAATGCGAAAACTGCGTTTGTATTTGGCCATTTTGACTGGAATTGGTTTGGATTTTGAAGTTGGTGTCTTCTGATGAAATGTAGCTGGATGTCTTAGCTATCATATGCCTTTGGAATTTCGGCATTTGGACTTGTATGGACTGAGATATACCGATTACAGTTTTCTGTGTTTTGCAAACCTGTTTTGGTAATTCTGGTATAGTATTTGGCATTTTTGACCTAGTTAAACTAGGAACTGGACTGAGTGACCTTCTACATTGTTGTAGCCCTGATTCATAGCTTCGAAATGGTGGGTCTTACACCCCCAACCGATAATTGTAGTGAGAGTTACGCCATTACCGCATTTTAAGGTCAAATACGGTTTCTTTGTTAAGGCTTAAACTAAAGCCATTTCCTAATTTCTGGTTGCCTATGATGCTTATATATGTTTATAAAACCCTATTGGGGTTGTGATTGGCATTGTTTTATGGCTCGGTATCGAGTCTCATAGTACTTGCTTACGTGTTCTAGGGCGTGACGGTGGTTCACGACTTTCCCCTGACGGAAGTGCATGACATAGCACTTAATTGCTTTGTGAGTATACTACTCACTTAATTGTTACAATGTGGCTTTGTTATATATGAATTTGACGCCTGGAAGGCTTACTTGGCTATTGGAATTGATAGAGGTGAGGGTGTACTTGATCGCCCTCACCCCCTTGTGATTTCATTCATGACTGTCTACTGTTATACTGAAATACTGCACTGGCTATATGAGTTATTGAATTGCAATTTTGGAAAACTGATTTGGTGTTGTTTGGACAATGTCCAACGACCTCACTGTATTACTGAGCTCAACCTCGTTTGGTAGTCATTTGGATCGAGCCGGCAAGGGCTTGGTCGTGATAAGTGACATACCACGGGGACTGTACTGAGGAACCTTGTAGTAATGAGACTCTCGGTTCTGGTATACTCGAGTATTACCAAAAGCTACTGAATGGAGTGCGGGCCCGGTTGGGGTATGTTTGGTGGAAGGAATGGAGTGAAGTGAGGTCTACGGTCGGGTATTCTTAAACATTGACGGAGGGTCAATGAGGTTGGATCAAGATTGCAAGCGTGGAAATGGGCTCTTGAGAGCCAACCGTATCCTTTCACTGATTTGATTTACTTCTTAATTGCATACTTGAATTGAACGGTTATGCTTATGTGATTTTAGCTGCTATTGTGGTAGTAACTCACTGAGCTTTAGCTCACTCCGTTCCATTTGTTTTCCTTACAGGAAAATGACTATTTTGGGAAAGGTTGTGCTAGTTGGTTGCCAAGTTGAGCATGTAAATGTATTTTGAATAGCTCCTTGAGAGTGAAAACCCTAAATATTTTGTTTCTCACCAATGGTTGGTTTGCAATTAGCTATTTGCACATGTATGGACTAGTTGGATATTTTGGTATGCCATTTGGCTTGTAAACGTTGTATTTCAATGCACATATGTTTGGATGATGTTTGGTTGAATTTCGGATCAACTCGTATTTCAAACGGCAAAAGAAAAATTTTGGCTACTCTCGGCCTAGTATCTGGATTCTGACGTGTCCAGCACTGTTCATCTTTGGTTTCGAATTTCGTTTTTTTTTATTTTGTGATTTTGACCTATTTGCGCACGTGGGTATGTTCCGGAGCTTATTAGAGCGTCGTAAACTGATCCGTTAGTCCTGGCGAGAGCTGGGCAGACAGTCCGCTAACCCCTTTGGTTCGCCTTAGGGGAAGGTGGGGCTGTTACACGAACCACATTGGAAGGAACAAAAAGAAAACCCTCTGAGGATCACAAGACTTATGCCAAGAGATGGAGGAAAATAGCTGCAAAAGTTGAGCCACCAATGACTGAGGACGAAATTATCCACACTTTCATTAAGGCACATGATCCGCCGTACTTTGAAGAAATTTTCCGCATGACTAGATGCTCGTTCGCCGCCATTGTCAATAAGCTTGAGGAGTACGATGACTTTGTAAGAGTTGGGAAGATTGTTAATGTCTCTGCCCTCAAATTCCAGTTGGATGCTTTACAAGGACAAGGGAGTAGTGGGAAAAAACCGCAATTTAAAAAGAAAGAGGGGGAAGCTGCCTTCATATGGGACCAAAACCCTACACCAAGACCCAGATTTCAACATAAACCAACATATTCACCTTATCCCTACTATCCAAGTCCTTACCCTGTCTACAATACCAATATCTCGCACCCTCGACTTCGCCCAAATTACGCCAACCCGCCTACAGATCCTTTCCAAATATCTCAGTCAAATTTTCAACAAAATCGTCTCCGACCTCCTTATCACCAGAGATTTTCCCCACCAAATAGACCCACCTATAACTATGCTCAACCCACTGAAACCTACAATCAAAATCGTACCCAAACGTTTACCAATCTAGGCAGGCCTTTGGACCAGTTGTATGAACAATTGAAGGCTGCCGGTAAGATAGGCATGATTCCCCCTCCAACATATCCTTATGGCATGCCTGTTGGGTACAATCCACAGTTTTTCTGTGCTTATCATTCAGGGGCACCTGGTCACTCCACTACCAATTGTCGACTCCTCAAACATAAAATTCAAGACATGCTCGAAGCAGGGGAAATCGTAATTAGGAAATGAGAAGAGCAAGGACCGAACGTGAGCAAGAATCCTTTGCCAGAACACACTGATACTGTCGGAGTTATTATGGATGATAAAGAGTTCAAAGTCCGAAGCATGTCAAATGGAGCCGAAGTGTTTGGGATAATGGATCAATCTTTTGTGATAGAGGAAGCATCATATGAGGAAGATAAAAAGCCCATCATTTTAGACCTAACCCCATCCGAAAGTGCGGCTTTAGAACCTGTGATAATTGAGTTCTCAGAGCAAGTGCCAGTTTTCAGCTTACAGCAAGTACCATGGAATTATAGTGAGCCCGTTTTGCAAATCGGGGGTAAACAGATTTTGAAGGAAGAAGTGTCTGCTGTTAAGAGGTCAGGTAAGATTGCAAGTTCATCCACTGCTAGCGCCCCGGTCCAAGTAAGCAATCGTGAACCAATTACCAAACCCGCAGTGACTGAAAAAGAGGCATGGGATTTTCTCAAGAGACTTAAAAGAAGCGAATACAATGTGGTTGAACAGCTGAACAAAATGCCCGCCCAAATTTCCATCTTAGACTTGCTTTTCTCCTCCGACTTGCACAGGGATGCGTTACTTGAAGTTTTGACTAAGGCCCAGATTCCCAAGGATATTTCGGTTGACAATTTCTCGCACATAGTCGGAAATGTATTGACTACTAAACAAATCACTTTATCTGATGAAGAGCTGCCTACGGAAGGAACTGGTCATAACAAAGCCTTATATGTAGCTGTGAGGTGCAATGGGAAAATGTTGCCTAAAGTACTGATCGACAATGGGTCTGCCCTCAATATTTGTCCTTGGAGCACTTTGGTGAAGTTAGAGTTGCAAGATGTTAAATTAAAACCCTCAGAGACCGTAGTTCGAGGATTTGATGGAGCCCAAAGGGAGTCTATGGGAGAGGTAAATTTGGTGGTCAAAATGGGACCCGCTCAATTTCAGATATCCTGCCAAGTTATGCACTTTTCCAGTGTCTATAATGTTTTACTTGGGCGGCCATGGATTCATAGCTCTGGCGCTGTACCCTCTTCCCTGCATCAAGTATTGAAATTTGTGGTGAATGACCAGCTGATAACCATTTTTGTTGAAGAAGATTGCATTGTAATTGCCGATTCCGAGCCTGAGGAGGATGGTAACCGAAATGCTTCAGTTTCCTTTTACCGTACAGCTGATATTGTCTCCGTAAGTTGGGTAACAAGTGAAGACTCAAAAGACGAAATGGCTTTGCCAGCGGCCAGTGTTATGATGGCCAAGGAAATGATTCGCGGAAGATATGAATTCGGTAAAGGATTGGGATGCAATCTGCAAGGCATGCTGAAGCCCGTGGAACTCATCAAAAAGAAGGACCAATTTGGTTTGGGATTTCGTCCGACTGCCAGGGATATACAAGAGATGAAAGCATGCAAAAGGGCAGAAAAAGAAGGCAAATAAAGTGCTTTAGACATTCCGCCATTACGCTATACCTTTCCAAAGCCAGCTGAAGTCATTACATCTGAGTTTAGCCCAATTGACGAAGTGGAGACAAGCTTGACTCATTTATTTGTGGGAGCAATATCCGAAAATGGCCTGTCAGACGATGCCGAATTCCCAGACATTCCCCAAGGAGCTCTATACAACTGGACCGCCGAGTACTTCCCCGTGCGAAAGGAGTTTCGGTAAATCTACAGGGGGTTGTCGTTTACTAAAGTTCATGAAAACTTTTTCTTGCATATGTAAATAGTTCAATGAAAACATCTTTTGCACTTATGTTTTAGCTTGTTTCCGCTTTGATTTGAAGTTTTATGAAAGTGCATAGTTTGTTTTATCATGCCGTTCATTTATGCGTTTATTTGCTTATTGTCTTGAATTTCTTAATTCTTTCAGATGGCCAAAAATAAAATTATTTGACCCTTTGGATATCATTGTTCTGAAATCTGATGATGACAATCTCTATATCACTCACGACTTGGAAGTTACGGAATCCGAATTTCAAAGCAAGAGTGATAGTGCGAAAGTATTTGATTCTTTTTCAAAAGATTTTGAACAATATGAGGAGAAATCTAAACCGAACTTGGAAGAAACAGAAGTTGTTAACATTGGTACTGAGACTGAGGTTAAGGAGATACAAATCAGCATTCATTTGAACAAAAAACAGAAAGAGGAGATGGTTGAATTTTTGTCTGTATTTCAAGATGTGTTCGCATGGTCTTATGATGATATGACTTGCATTTCGACTGATGTAGTGGTGCACAGATTACCGACAAACCCAGCTTTTCCACCAGTAAAGCAAAAACCCCGTAAATTCAAACCAGATATGAGTCTCAAAATAAAAGAGCAAATTGAAAAGCAGCTTAAGACTAATATTATCATTGTATCCCATTACCCTGTTTGACTCTCAAATCCAGTCCCTGTTCCAAAGAAAAATGGAGAAGTGCGAGTCTGTGTTGATTATAGGGACCTTAATAAGGCCAGCTTTAAAGATGACTTTCCTTTGCCAAATATCAATATCATTCTAGACAACACTGCCGGGCATGAAATTGAATCTTTCTGTGATTGTTTTGCTGGGTACCATCAGATCTTAATGGCTGAGGAGGATAGAGAAAAGACTGCTTTTATTACCCCTTGGGGCACCTTTTGTTATCGAGTAATGCCGTTTGGTTTAAAGAATGCCGGAGCTACTTATCAAAGGACTATGACTACTTTGTTTCATGACATGATCCACAAGGAGATGGAGGTCTACGTGGATGACATTATAATCAAATCCAAGAAAGTCGAGGACCATTTGATGGATTTAAGGAAGTCGTTTGAAAGGTTGCGAAAGTACAATTTGAAGCTAAATCCTGCAAAGTGCGCCTTTGGAGCACCAGCAGGTAAATTGTTAGGCTTCATTGTCAGCAAGAAGGGCATAGAGATTGACCTGGTAAAGATCAAGGCAATTTGAAACATGCCAGTGCCGAAAACGCAGAAAGATGTGAAAAGTTTTTTAGGAAGATTAATTTCATTGGAAGGTTCATTGCTCAATTAACCGCTACGTGTGAACCACTGTTCAAGTTATTAAAAAAGAATGTACCGTTGCATTGGAATCAGGAGTGCCAACAGGCTTTTGACAAGATTAAAAATTATTTGCTGCACCCTCCGGTCCTAGTGCAACCCAAATCGAGCCGGCCTTTGATCATGGACTTATCTCTGCTCGATGGAGCGGTAGGGTGTGTTCTAGGTCAGCACGATGACTCGGGAAGGAGAGAGCAAGCCATATACTATCTTAGTAAGAAATTCAGGCAGTATGAGGCTAATTATTCATTCATTGAGAAAAGTTGCTGTGCATTGGCTTGGGCAGCTCAAAAATTAAGGCACTACCTGCTAAGTCATACTACCTATCTCATCTCCCGTTCCGATCCTTTGAAATACCTCTTGGAAAAGCCTATGCCAACTGGGCGCCTGGCCAAATGGCAGATGATTCTTTCAGAGTTTGATATTATTTTCACTTCGCAAAAGGCCGTCAAGGGACAAGTTATAGCCTATCATTTGGCAGAGAATCCAAAGGACGATGATTATCAACCACTCCATACCTATTTCCCTGATGAGGAGGTTTTATTTGTCAGTGCCGTAGAAGATATGAGCGAGCGGTGCCCTGAATGGAGATTGTTTTTCGATGGTGCAGCCAATTCTTTTGGAGTCGGAATAGGAGCAGTTCTTGTATCCCCAGAAGGGAAGCATTATCCTGGAGCTGCTAAATTGCAGTTTGCTTGCACAAATAATATGGCCGAGTATGAAGTATGTATTTTTGGTCTTAAAATGGCTTTGGAAATGGAGGTTAAGGAGGTAGTAGCTTTCAGTGATTCAGATTTACTCGTGCACCAAACGTTGAACCAATGGGTAACCAAAGATTCAAAGATTCTGCCATACCACTGTAATTTGCTCAATTTGGCTAAACAATTTCAAAGTTTGGAGTTCAGACATCTCCCACGAGCCCAAAATGCATTTGCAGATGCCTTGGCCACCCTATCTTCTATGATACGATATCCGGACGAATTAGGAATCGAGCCTATTCGGATTCAACTCCAAGATAAGCCTGCTCATTGTTGGGTCATAGACAAATCTTCTGGCAATAGCCCTTGGTACAATGATATTAAGGAATTCATCAAAACCGGATCTTACCCTCCGGAAGCTAGTACAAATGACAAGGGTTTCCTGCGCAGAATGGCCTCGAAGTTTTTCTTAAATGGAGAGGTATTATATAAAAGGACCTCAGATTTGAACCTCTTAAGGTGCGTCGATGAAGATGAAGCTCAATACATGATAAAAGGGGTGCATAGCGGTGTCTACGGACCTCACATGAATGGACATTTGTTGGTAAAGAAAATTATGAGAACCGGGTATTTTTGGCTCACAATGGAACGCGATTGCATAGATTTTGTCCGGAGATGTGTTAAATGTCAAATGCATGGCGACATTATACGCGCTCCTCCCACCGAGTTGCACAGTATGATTGCCCCATGGCCCTGCTCGATGTGGGGTATGGATGTGATTGGCACAATTGACCCTCCTGCTTCAAATGGGCATCGATTTATATTGGTCGCAATTGAGTACTTCACCAAGTGGGTCGAAACGGAATCATTCAAGCATGTGACAAAGAAGGTGGTAGCGAATTTCTTAAGGGATCACATCATATGCCGATTTGTAGTGCCGGAAACATTGATTACAGACAATGCCAAGAATCTCAACAATGACGTGGTGGACGGGTTATGCGAACAGTTCAAAGTCAGACATCGCAACTCTGCCATCTATAGACCGCAGATGAACGAAGCTGTGGAAGCCGCAAACAAGAATTTGAAGAAGATCATTCGCAAGATGACTGAAAAGCATCGTAACTGGCATGAAAAACTTCCTTATGCACTAATGGCGTATCGGACTTCTATCCGAACATCAACTGGGGCAACACCCTACTCGCTCATGTATGGAATGGAAGCTGTGCTACCTGCCGAGGTCGAAATCCCTTCATTGCGCATTCTAATGGAGACTAAGTTGGAAGAAGCTGATTGGATAAAGCAGCGTCATGAACAACTATCTTTGATTGATGAAAAACGGCTTAATGCTATTTGTCACGGTCAATGTTATAAAAAACGCATGGCCCGAGCCTACAACAAGAAGGTCCATTTGCGTACATTTGAGGAAGGTGACAAAGTGCTGAAACGAATTTTGCCAGTGCAGAATGAGGCCAAAGGCAAATTTGCTCCAAAATGGCAAGGGCCATTCATTTTTCAAAAGGTATTACCTGGCGGAGCCCTCATTTTGGCAGAAATAGATGGACAAACATTCCCTCAACCTATCAACTCAGACATGTGTAAAAAGTTCTTTATTTGATTATGCAAATTTCTTTTAGAAAATCACGCAAGAGACAAGGCAAAAGTTAGGCCATCTTCCTTTCCAATCAAAACATTTCATCCCTAGTCATCCCCTTTGAGCTATCAGAACCATAATTTTCGTTTGGCAGCCCCTGAGAATTGCAAACCCCACAGTGGGGCAAATTTAGTTTTTGAAGAAAAATGCAAAAGTGAGGAAAATGCAATGAAAATACAAAAAGAGAGAATTCAATCAAACTGGGGCAAATTCTCCTCAGTTTCGTTCAAAAATTGGAGATGATCTCAAAATCATGCAATTTCAGGTTATTTCACACTTCTCATCAAAAATTTGCTTTCAATCCTCAACTTTTCTTGAAAACACCCCACCGGACCTCATTACAAAAAACTTAAAATCCTGACTTTCGTCACTTGCTGTATTTCTATTAGAAATTTTCTAATCAATTGGCAAGTGATGTCCATAATGCCTTCGCCTAAACTTATAAGGGAAGCGCATTTTACTGATGCCAGCAATCTTCAACTCATATTCCTGAGTCGATCATGGTCGAACTTTTCCATTGTTCCTTAGGTGAAAACCCGAAAAGGCACCTCAAAAAAAAAAAAGAGAGAGAAAGAAAGAAAAAAAAAACAAAACAAAAAGGTGGGGCAACCTTGGTGAAAACCCGAAAGGGCGCCAAGGTAGGGTTCTGCAACGAACGAGCACGAGGAGGAACAACTGGTGACTTGGTTCATTCGGATTTCTCTTCGGTTTGTAACACTTCTGTCAATATTGAATTCCGGAACAAAGATATCCAGAGATTCGAATGTGACATCTTTTGGCCAAAAGCTGTGTCTCACTTTGAATAGATATTCTTTTGCAAATACATTCTCATGAAATCCATTTTTCCTCAATTATTAGTATTCATGACATTTTCATGGGTTTAAGCATGATTGATCACGTTTGCATCCCTTTGCATATTCATCCCTGCATGATATGTGAATTTATTTTACATACATCAATTTTTCTAATCATTGAGTTTTAATAAATGACAATCCCCGTGGTTTGTACAAAGCATACGTCGGATTCCGTCATCTTTTGGAAATGGTCGTAATTCAACGGGACCTGTTACACAGATCTCATAATATGGCTAAAGGCATCCCTGGTCAGTCTGAGAAGAATCAGAAAGTCTTTGAAGTAATAAATCCAACTAAATCAGATACCACAACAGAAGTTGACAAAGGCATCAAAAGACTCATGTTTACACGATTCTCAAAGGAAACCGGACCAAATGATGGTGGCAATTTCCTTATTCTTTCTCTTCTGTAGGAAAATTTCATGCATGGAGGAAAACAATCACATCTCGCACTCGAGTCAGTATCATAAGTTTTCCAGCAAACAAAGGCAGATCGGATAAGTTGCAAGCAGGTTTGATCAAAGGCACAACAAAACGGTGATGTAGAATCAACCTTTGACTCAAAAGCAAAAACATAACCTTGAAAATGAAAATTTTGAATTGAGACTATTTTCAGGTAAGTATACTGGAATTTCTTCGATTTTAAATTTGCTGTTTCGGGTTAGTCCCGATTTTAAATTTCTGTTCGGGTCAGTCCCGTTTAATTTTTCTGTCTCGGGTCAGTCCCGATTTTAAATTTTCTGTCACGGGTCAGTCCCGATTTTAAATTTCTGTCTTGGGTCAGTCCCGTTTAAATTTTCTGTCTCGGGTCAATCTCGATTTTAAATTTTCTGTTCGGGTTAGTCCCGATTTTAAATTTCCTGTTTCGGGTCAGTCTCGATTTTAAATTTCTGTTCGGATCAGTCCCGTTTAAATTTCCTGTCTCGAGTCAGTCCCGATTTTAAATTTCCTGTTTCGGGTCAGTCCCGATTTTAAATTTTCTGTTCGGGTCAGTTCCAATTAAATTTACTATTTTAAATTTCTCGTTTGGATCAGTCCCATTTTAAGATTTTGTTAAAGAGGCCAGTCCTCATTTCCAAAGCATCATTCGCCCGAGTAATTTGCAACCGAATAACACAGGTAGGTATTTGGTGTCTACTTCTTTGTCTCAAGTTTTTTCAAAATTCAGACAAAGAGGGGCAAACTGTAGACTCCAAATTTTTAGCGTAATTTCATTTACTATTTATTTTTATTTTTATTTGTCATGTTAGTTTTTATTTACTTTTAGTCTTTTCGTTTTTTATTTTAAGCCATTTTAGCGTAGAAAAAAAAAAGAAAAGCATTCACAAAAATATGCTTTAGTTATTTTAGATTTAAATTCATTTTTATTTAATTAAAAAAATTATTATTTTTTTTAAATAGAATTTTTATTCAATCATTCCAACGACATAAACATCAAACAGAGCAGGCTAAGCGCGCCTTCTCCTAAAACTCGGAAACCCTAATTTATCCATTCGTATCTCTCCCCTAGCCATTAGGGGCAAACTATCAAAGGAATAAAAAAAAAAACAGCATCTCGTCGAGTCGCCCCCAACTTGGCCAACCTGTCCGCAGGTTGATTTGTCTCTCGCCAACAATGAGTTATCGACCGAACCAAACTCTGAAATCGCAGGAACTCGTCCACCTCCACCTGCAATCGCCAGGGGCATGCATGACCTCCCGAAAGAATCTGAACCAGCGTTAAAGAGTCCACCTCCAAGTGTAACTGGGAATATCCTCGTGCTACACACTGCCTGACCCCATAAACCAAAGCGCGGAGCTCTGCGTGCAGGCTCGTAGTGATGCCAAAGCAGCAGGAGAACCCAAAGAGGAAACCCCCATGGCAATCGCGCAAAAGCCCTCCCCCACCACTCCTGCCCGGATTGCCAAGCGAACACCCGTCAGTGTTAAGCTTGAAACCTTCCGGTGGAGGCAACCACTTAACAGGCCAGATAAGCCACCGACGTGGCCGCATTTCCAAGTAGTCGTGCAAACTCACCCAAGTGGCATGGTCCCATGGGAGTGACGGGAATTGCAGATGCAACAGCTCCTTCACCCGGTGCATGACCCGGGTTATCACCACCCCCCTTCTACACGCCCACCCTGCATGAAACCATTAGTCCGAGCTCTCCACACCTCCCAACAAATTAGAGATGGCAGGAGCTGATAGACGAATGCCAGATACCGATTTGAAGCAGGACGAATCCACCACGAGATCGCCCTATGTTGCACCGAGTTGATACCATCCAAGCACCCCCCCGGAATGTCAAACGCTTTCCATACTTGACGAGCAGTCTCCCCTGTGCAAAACAGATGGTTCAATTGCTCCTCCTGAGGATTGACGCAGCAGCAACAGCGGGACGGCCCTTGGACTCCAAAACGTCGTAGCTGCTCCATTAGTGGTAATCTGTCTGACAGGAGTCGCAACATAAAAAATGAAATTGTTACCGACAAGAATCTGTGCCAAATGCAAGCGGAACCAAGGGATCCATTAGAGTGGGCACGAACAAGTGACAACGCTGAGGCAACCGAGAACTCCCCAGTAGGAGTTAACATCCATACCATCCTGTCTTCCCCCTGAAGAGCTGGAGGCGAGGACGCCATCACCAGACGAAATACCTCCGGCTGTAAAGCTTTTGAGAGGAGTGTCGCGCTCCATTCCTCTCCAAGAACAAAATCTGCTACACGATGGTCCTGGAACACCTCCACCCGACGACACAGTGGTCCAGACCCAGTCTAGTTATCATGCCAAAAATCCATTGTCCCTGACCGAACAATCCAACCGATATTTTCCTCCATTACCCCCTGGACCACACACATCCGCCTCCAAGTGTAAGAGCTCCCTACCCTCTCCTCTACCAAGCAAGGGTGCTGCCCCCTACAATACTTAGCCGCAATAAAAGAAGCCTAGAGCGAGTGACCCTGTCTGAAAACCCACCACAACTTCATTGAGAATGCCTGAAAGACCTCAGTTATCCGCCGGAGGCCCAACCTCCCCTCACCATACGGCCTACAAAGGTCTTCCCATTTCATCCAGTGAAACCTCGGACCATACTCTGAAGAGCCCCATAGAAACGCTGCCATCTCTCTCTCTATCTCCCGTAAGACTCCCTTGGGAGGCGACGCCGCTGCCAACAAATGAATCGGCAGAGAGGATAGGACGTGCTTGAAAAGCACCACCCGTCCCCCTGGCGACAGAATTCGCTGCTTCCAAGATAAAATTCGACCAACAATGGCCTTGCAAACCGCCCCAAAATACTCCTTCTTCCGCCGACCCGTGTACAAGGGGCACCCCAAATACCGGATCGGAAAGCTTTGATTCTGGAAGCCCGTAAGATGCCTGATAATGCTATAGCGGTACGGAGAAAGGTGAGGATGCACAAGGAAGGCACTCTTTTGCTTATTAATCTTCTGTCCCGACACCTCATAATAATCTTCGACAACCCTCATCACAAGACGCAGAGAAGATTTCAAGCCACTGGTGAAGATGACCACGTCGTCGGCTAAAGCCAGATGTGTGACAATCGGGCAACCAATCGGAATCTTATACGGTTGAAACTGACGCTGCTCAACCATAGCGTTCAGCGCCCGAGAGAGAGCTTCAGAACCTATCACAAACAAGGCTGGAGATAGTGGGTCCCCTTGTCTCAACCCACGCGTTGAACGAAAGAACCCCTGGGGGGACCTGTTGATCAAAACCGAGAACCAAACATTAGAAACCAGTCTCCAAATGGCATCAATCCATGACTCGGAGAACCCGAACGGCCTCAACACTTGCAATAGAAAATACCATGACACCCTATCGTAAGCTTTCATCATATCCAACTTAAGCACCACGTTTCCTCCATGTGACGGTTTCCCAATATCTGCCACCATTTCCTGTGCCAGTAAAAAGTTGTCTGTAATTTGTCGCCCTTTGACGAATCCACTCTGTTGAGGGGAGATGATCCGGGGTAACAGCTTAGCTAACCGATCTGACAAGATACGTGAGAGCACTTTATTTATGAAGTTACAGAGACTTATCGGGCGGTATTGTGTGAAGTCCTGGGGGCACTGAACCTTAGGGATCAGGACAATATTCGTGGCGGTAATGCTCCTTGGCAGCTCCGCCCCACAAAAGAAGCTTAAAACCGCCTGGTAGACATCCTCCGCAACCACATCCCACGCAAATGTGAAAAACTCCCCCGTAAACCCATCCGGTCCCGCAACGCTCTCACTATCCATTGAGAAAATCACCTTCTTAACATCCTCTAAAGTGGGGGGCTCCATTAGTCCGGAGTTATCCTGATCGGTCACCAACCTCGGGATGGTGTTCAAGAACTCAAAAGTTGAGAGAGGCGCCTCTGCAGTGAAAAGCCCCTGGAAAAAACCAATTGCCTCCTTTCCGATGAGGTCCTCAGATTCTACCCAAGCACCAGTAGGTCCACGGATCCTATGTATGATAGCCCTACTTCTCCTCTCTGCCACCACCGCATGGAAGTACTTAGTATTCCTGTCGCCATCCTTCAGCCACCGCACCTTGGCTTTTTGTTTCCAAAATCCTTCTTCGACAGCCAAGGTAGCCCGAAGCCGCTCCCTGGCAACATTGAGGGCCCGTTGCACAGAGTCAGAGGAGTCCTGCTCCTGGGCCACCTCCGCCTCCTGTACAGCCCCCTCTGCCTCCTGAACAGCCTTGAAGATGTCCCCAAAGGAATCCCTAGACCACCCTTTCAGCGCCTGCTTGACCGCACGCAACTTGGAAGCTAAACTCCCTAACGGCGAGCCGCCATACTCCCCTGACCATGCATTGCGTATGACGTCCAGCAACCCCGCTTTCGTGGTCCACACATTGAGAAAACGAAAAGGCTTCGGTTTATGATCGAAGCGAAAAGAAGCGGTCATCAAGAGCGGGGAATGATCCGACGGATCCCTTGCCAAGTGCTGCACCAGGAAGCTAGATCCCATCTGCAGAGCCTTCAAGTTGAGAAGCACTCTATTGAGGCGTTTCCAAATCCGAGCCCGCCCTTGCCGATTATTACACCACGTATACTTGGAACCCGAGAAACCTGCGTCCATCACTCCAGCCTCCACCATGAACCGCGCAATTTCGACCCCTTCATTTAATTGAAATGGCACCCCTCCTCGCTTCTCTTCCTCCTGAGCAATCACATTTAAATCTCCCGCTAAGAACCACGGAGTCTCTGTTGGCTTGTCCAACAACAACTCTGCCCATAACATCTCGCGGTCGAGCACTGTGCATTTGGCATGGATAAAGGAGAAACCAGGGCAGATGGGAATAACGGGCAATGGACCTGTAGCGACACATGTTGACTCGACTCGCCAACCACCAAGCAAGAGAGACCTGAGTTGTAGAAGACCCAAACGGTACCCCCCCTGTTTGAGACACTCCCATCCATCCCCAACTTTAAGCGCACAGCATCAATGTTGTCTAGGGTAACTTTCGGCTCGCAAATCGCCACCAATTTTAAAGAATGTAGTTTAACAAGTTTCTTAAGCCTCCTAAAATTTGGGGCGCGAGAAATACCCCTAATATTCCAACATAGCATTTTAATCATTGGAGAGAACTACAAAGGAATTAGATGAAGAGGACTTACTTGATCGTAGAGTTCGGTCAGATGGAAAACGAGCACGAACTCCCCGATGTCTAGAGTGAGCCCTGTCCCATTGCCTTTCACCCCCAGAGAGATGATTTACCACCCCTTCCGCATCAGCAACCGAATCAAGGTGAAGAGTATCAGCTAGCCTTCCTTGAGTGTCATCAAGATCCACAATGAGCTGCATATTCGCAAGAGAAAGACTACCATCTTCCAGATTTAATGCCTCCATTCCTGCCCCATATTCCAATCTCGTTCGACCCTCCTCCCTAGGAGACAAGCTGTCCTTGCGACATTGAGTTCCAACTACTTCCTCCTCCATAATCTCAGCGCCCATTTGCCCCTCTATCGATACTTTAGCCAGTGCCATATCCATCTCCTCTGGCCGCACTACCGTTCCCATTTTGCAGCTGTCAAGCTGCAGACCAGGCTCTTCCCCTTGGCTCGCTGCCCCCATGTATGCACCCTCACCCACGGCCTGCTCCTCCAAGGTAAACTCCCTGACATGAACATTCTCAATTAGCTCCTCCTCAGGTTCGTCAACCACTCGGTCCGCCAGCGCATGGATGATAGCATCAGCAGCAGCCTCGATCCCTTCCTCCACGAGCGCAGCCACTGATCCAGGCTGCTGTCCAGAAGTCTGTACTTGCAGTCCACCCATAACAGACGGTGGCGTAACAGTTGAGACCATACCCAGTCGCTGCCCCTCCGCCTGCCCCATTCCCTTTACCTGCCGCGCACCTGATTGCACCTCAGCGGTTACCTCATTTACCCGGCCTGGCCTTTCACCCTCTGGTCCCTTGTTAACCTGCAATGAGGGCACCCCCACGCCGCCCCTCCTTCCCACAACCTGGTCTTCCTGCATCTTAGACACCCTCAGGGTAGGATGTTTCACACGGCACTGATCCTCCCTATGCCCTTGTCGGTAACAATGACTACAATACTTAGGAAGATTCTCGGGTATGAGAGCCTGCCAAAAGCCATCCCCATCACCCATGTCCACCCACACCTTCGATGGAATCGACTTCAATAAATCAATCTCGACACACACCCGTGCCACATTCGGGCGAGAGAATGAAGCCGTAGCCGCATCAACGAATAACGGCTTGCCCAAGCAGGACACAAGATGAAAAAGACATGGCTTAGCAAACAAATGAATAGGCAACTTAGGCAAGCGAACCCAGACAGGGACAAGGGACGACTCTCTATCGACATGGAACTTAGATGTCCACTTGAAAACTCTCATAGGACACCCATACACATACCAAAGGTTACGGCCCCAAACGCGTAGGAAATCCGCTTCGCTAAGAAATTTCAGCAAAACATGTCTAGAATCTAACAAACCCACTGATACCGTGTCCTTCAAATCAAGAGTCGAGAAGAACTTACGAAGGTCATGCATCGCTAGGCGCCCCTTGGAGAATTTTCCAACCAAGGTGTATCGAAAAGGGGCAGCTACCGCTGCAATGTCCGCAGCGTTGAAGATTACTGCTGGCTCCCCACGATGGGTTGACAACGTTCCTTGAACCACATCAGGCGAGCGACTCTCAAACAACGCAGAGAAAGATTTCTTCTGGAAGTTTGGAGAAGAAGAGACCGACGGCCCCCCACCAGGAGGTAGGGGGCAGCCGCGGCTGCCATGGAAAAAAAACGAAGGAACCCTAAAATTCTAAAGCTGGAAACTCGAGAGAGAAAACATTTTTGCACATCGATAAAAATTACAGCTCATTTGATTAACATTAACAAAAAAAAATTATTATTAATTAGCATTTCATTTTTATCTTTTTATGCCTAGTTTCGCTCATTTTATTCGATCTTTCTTAATTAGTTATTTTTCTTTATATTTTGTTTATTATTAATTAAATTAAAAAAAAAGAGAAAATGAATGATGAAAATGAAAAAAAGAAAAAAAAAGAGAGCTTCTGCGGTTTCTTGCATTTTGTCTATTAAAAGCCATGATCAATGGCTAGGAGGGGGGCTGGGGCGTTGGAATCATTTGGAGCCATCAAGATGAACTTTGAGGGTTTTAGGAACCTGGGGGTCCCATATAAAAGGAAAAACAGACGGCAAGAAAAGGGAGAGGCTCATTGGCGGCTGTGGGTAGAGAAAAAACACAGAAGGCTACGGAGGGGTTTCTGGGGTAACAACTGATGAAAGAAAGTTGACGGCTGGTTGAGTGAGAAAAAAAAAAGAAAGAAACCAGAAAGGGGAGAAGAGAGGAACGGAAGGGTTTGATGTGAGAACCCGTAAATTCCTCTTAATAATTTTCTTAGGGTTTTTCCCCTTTAATGGCTTAGGAAAATTTTCCTGGTGAATTTTATGAGTAATTATGTTTTAGATGATTTTTCTAGTATTGGTGAGTTTTTGAAAAATTAAGGATATATATCGGACGTGGGACCCACTAGTGCGAAAAGTTCGGAAAAATTCGGCCAATTAGGTTAAGTTTTGGATACTGGTTGAAATTTATCGGGTGTTAAGAGATAAGTGGAGGATGAGATGTGATTGATGTGAGAGGGAAAAAGAAGGATAGGGATGCATTTATGGAGTGACAAGTGTCACTTGGCCATTGGTTTCACTTGTAGGACAACTATTCACCTTTTTGACTTTTTTTGACTAATTGATTAAATACCTCAAAAATCACCAAAAATTCACTCTTTTCTTCTCCTTGTTGGTCGGCTCTCTCTCTCTAGCAAAGGAAGGAAGAAAACTCTTCAAAAGTTGGCATCCATCTAGCTCAAATCATCCCAAGCAATCCTTTAAACTTGTTTCTACTCCATAAAACCTCTTCATTTGGTGTTGTTTAGTGGTTTGGTGAAGTGTTTGGAGAAGCTAAGGTGCCAAGCAACTCTCCCTCTCTTGTTTACTAGGTGAGTGGTGTGTGAACTTCCTCCTACACTTAATGAAGTTTAATTTGTGCCTAATGGGAGCTAAAGTGCTGAAATTTGTGGTTTATTTCTTGGTTTTGGATGAATTGATGAAGTTTTGAATTTATTGATGAATTTTCTGGTTTAATATGAATGTAATGTTGTGGCTATCCTTGATGATGGGAACTGATGTTTAATGACTCTAGTAGGTGTATAGGATAGATAATTGTAACCAGTTTCTGGTTTGGAAGGAATTTGAGAAAGTTAGGGTTTTATATCTCCAATTCTGTCCGGTTTTGTATCTCATGGTTAGAGGCTGAATTGGTCTTGGCTTAAAACATGAAAGTTGTAGGTATTGATGTTATAAAGGTGCCTGTAAAATTTCAGGTCAATCGGAGTAGCGTAGAATGAGATAAGTCAAAAATACCGAGACTGGTCCAGGAAGGGGTGCTGCGAACAGGGTTGCCTTTTCACTCAATTTGACCGTGACTTTTCACCCTGATCCTCACCGAATTATATTTTGACCAAAACATGAAAGTTGTAGCCAAGGCTATAAACCAGTTTCCTGTAAATATTCAGCTTGATCCGACCACTGTAACATGTGAAATGACCGAAATACCCTTGACTGTTTTCGAAACCTGTTTCGCGCCCAGATTTCTGTTTTGGTGTAGTCTTCCATTTTCGACCATGAAAATGCAGGATTTGGCCTTTGAGGTCTTCTGATGAAATGTAGCTTGATATCCTAGCTACCATATGCCTTTGGAATTTCTGAATTTGGACCTGTATAGACTGAGTTGTACTGACTACAGCAGAATGTAGTTGTGAACCCGTTATTGTGGTTCTGGTTTAGTATCTCGCATATTTGACCTGGTTGTGCTAGGAATTGGACTGAGTGATCTTCTACATTATTGTAGCCCTGTTTCTTAGCTTTCAGCTAGTTATGGAATTTCTGGATTTGGACTTGTAGAGCCTGAGTTATGATGTTTCCGCTAGAATGCGTTTTGGTGAATCTGTTTTAAATTTTTGATGTAGTATATTGCATTTTTGACCTGTTTGCACTCAAAACTGGGTTGAGTGACCTTCTATGATGTTGTAGCCCTGTCTTTTAGCTTCGAGATGGTGGGTCTTGCACCCTCCTCCGATAATCGTAGTGAAATTGGTACCATTACCGCAACATGAGGACAAAAACTGTTTTTTTCAGGGGCAAAGTTAATTGCATTTCTGGTTACCTATGATACTTGTATATGCATATGAAACCCTATTGGGGTTGTGATTGACATTGCTTTATGACTCGTTATCGAGTCTCATTGTACTTGTTTACGTGTTCTAGGGCGTGACGGAGGTTCACGACATTCTCTTGACGGAAGTGCATGAAACAACACTTAATTGATAAGTGAGTATACTACTCACTTGAATGTTACAATGTGGCTTTGCTATATGTGATTGTGATGCCTTGAAGGCTTATTTGGCTAATGGAATTGGTTAAGGTGAGGGTGTACTTGACCGCCCTCACCCCCTTTGATACCGTTAATGACTGTTTACCGTTTCACTGAAATACTGAACTTGACATATGAGATATTGAATTCCATTCATGGAAAAACTGATTTGGTGTCGTTTGGATGAGTATCCAACGGCCTTACTGTACTACTGAGCTCAACCCCGTTGGTAGTCAATTGAATCGAGCCGGCGAGGGCTTGGTCGTGAAAATTGACATGCCACGGGGACTGTACTGGGGAATCTTGTAGTAATGAGACTCTTGATTCAGGTAAACTCGAGTATTACTAAAAGCTACTGATTGGAGTGCGGGCCCGGTTGGGGTATGTTTGGTAGAAGGGATGGGAGTGAAGTGGGTTCTACGGTTGGTACTCTTAAACGTTGACGGAGAGTCAATGAGATTGGATCAAGAATGTAAGCGTGGAAATGGGCTCTTGAGAGCCGTCCGTATCCTTTTACCGACTTGTTTTACTTCTTAATTGTGTACTTGAAATGAAAGATTATGCTTATGTGATCTTTGTTGCTTATGTGGTAGTAACTCACTGGGCTTAAGCTCATTCCGTTCCATTTGTTTTCCTTACAGGAAATGACCAGTTTTGAAAAAGGTTGTGTTAGTTGGTTATCAAGTTGAGCTCATGTAAATGTATCTTTTGGATAGCTCTTTGAATGAAACCCTGATGTGTATTGGGTTAAATTTCTTTTGATTGGCAAACCGAACATGTATATCCATGATGAATCATTTTGATATGCCGCTCTAGCTTTTGGCTTGTAAATGTTACATTTCAATGTATATTTTTTTGGTTGACATTTGGTTGGATTTCGGATTAACTCGTATTTCAAACGGCAAAAGAAAAATTTGGCTACTCTCGGCCTAGTATCCGGATTCTGACGTGGACGGTACTGTTCATCGTCGGCTTCGATTTTCGTTTTTTTTATTTTGTGATTTTGTACTTGTTTGCGTGCATTGGTATGTTTCGGAACGTATTAGATCGACGTAAACTGATCCGTAGTCCTGGCGAGAGTTGGGCAGGCAGTCCGCTAACCCCTTTGGTTCGCCTTAGGGGAAGGTGGGGCTATTACATTTGAAGAGTGAGCAAGAGGGGGGATAGTTGGCGGCTAGGGTTAAGGAGGCTACGGAAAAAGTGAGAAACTTAGAGCAAGAACAAGGTAATGCCTGGCTGAAAACAAAGTAAAAAGAAAGAGGGCATCGTTGAAGGCATCGATAGAGAACAGCGAAGGGAGAACGGAAGAGTAGCAGAATCAGAAAGAGAGAGGATTTTGGATTGAGCAGCGACCCCTTTCTGATCATCCCAGCCTTGGTTTTGCCTTTGGAAGGGATAAAGGTGACGTCTTTTTACCTGTTTTGTTCTTAGTTTACTGGATAGATGTACTGAGTTTTCCTTTTCATACCTATTTCTGTGTGGATCTGGTGGGTTGGACTGGAGTTTTGGGGTAGGGACTTAGGTCATTTAGGAGTTTGGGTTTAGATCATTTTTGTCCAAGATTCACGGTTGCAAAGATGTTTCACAGTTTGAATGAAAATTTTCAATGCCTCGTCGATTGCTAGCTACTACGTATATTGCTTGTTTGTGTCGGATTCTTAGCTGAGATATGCATATTTGTTGTTTTGGATTTGATTTGCATCATGTTAATGCTCAATGATGAAACCCAGAAGTGAAAATGAAGACTCAAGTTGCTAGTGAAATTTATAGATTTGGCATGCTCCTGTGTTTTGACCCTTTTATGTGTTTACATCCAAGGTTTTATGTTGAAAATTGAAAACTATACCTGCCGATACCGTGGTTTGAGTTAGAGTTTGTTTGACTGAAATGTAAGCGTAGGAATTTCTTACCGCAACAAGTTCGTAGCCTTCGGATTGTTGCAGCAGCTTTAGTGCTTCCTTTCAGTTTGCTGAAGCACTTGTTCTCTAATGTTGACGAAACTGGACTTTTTTTTTTTTTGGGTAGCTGAGGTTCTGGTTTGGTCTGATTGTTCCTTTGGGTCTGTTTGTATGTTGGATGGTGAGTGTTTCTAATAAAGTACCTTGGTAATCCCTTGGCGCGAGTTTGAGCTGCAAATTGCAGCAAGAAATGTATGAATGCATTTCAACTGGCCAGTTTTCTTTTTCTTAGTCTCCCTTGATTGCATTGTCAATTATGTGCTCATGAGAAATCTAATGAATGTTGGGCTGCAAGTTTTCTGTGGCTTCTGGGAATGAAAACTCAAGTGGCCGAAAAATTTCCAAATTGCCGCATGCTCTCTCTTTCGGTTTTTCGTGCTTAAAAATGAGACTTTGTGGTTGAAAAATGGAAAGATTACTGGATAATCTTGTTGTTTTGATCTAAATTTGTTGGTTTGGCCATTAGGTAAGTTTGGATTGCATCCAAAAATTCATCAGAAATTGAACCCAACATGCTAGAGTTTAGGAGAGGTAGCAAAAGATGTTTTTCTGGTTTTTGTGAATCTGTTGGAGAGAAGGGATCTTGAATCCTTGATCTTGTGTCATTGTATGATTTGTGTTGAGTTGGGTCTTGTGCAATTAGTTGATAGGCTTGCATGTTTCATTTAATTTCAGATTCATGGCTGTTTTCCTGTGTGAATGGAAGTCGAAAGTTGCAGAAAGTTTCAAAAGTTGTTGAATGGTTTTCGTTGCAGAAGGCTCCCTTGTTACATTTGCATGCATTTTGCATGAACAATTTCCAGAAAAATTGCACTTTGGCCCCTCAAAGTCTCTCCTTGTCTTACTATGACCCAATTATGTTTTAATTTCTTGCAATTAGGTCCTAGAGTAATTGCAATTTGAACCATTACTTGACCTTTTTATTACTTTCGGACCTTTGAAGTTCCCAAAACTTCTAATTGGACTCGAATAATTGGTTAATATTTACAATTGGGTCCTTGGTAGTTTTTCTATTTTAGAAATTTGATCAATAATTTACTTTTTCTTGGAAATTATGCATTACTTGGTTTCATTTAAGTTGCAATTAGGAAGGATCCAATGATTTTGTTTATACTTTACTATTTAATTGGTGCCTTGACCTTTTTATTGTTTTGAAGTTAATATTTCCTTCATTTCATTACCATCTCCAGGGAGGTACACTCTATCCCTAATTTCTTACTTTAGGTGACCCTACGTGCCCTATGTGATTTTACGTGTTTAATTTGCATGCCTCTTAAATGTTTATTATTATTATTTATTTGTTTATTTTATTTATTTTCTTTGTTGGCTTTAGTTTGTATATTTATTTTTAGTTCAATTTTGATCATTTGAAGGCACTTGAATGCCAAAGTTGTAATAGCTAGGTTATTATTTTATTTTATTTCGTTTTCCCCTTTAGATTGTAATAGGGCTCCCCCGAATGTAATAGTTAGGGCTTTATTTACTTTATTTGCCTTGTGTGTTTTTGCATGCCTATGTGTTACGTATTAATTGCTTTCCCTAGGATTTTGGCATCTAGATAAACATGCTTGTGTGCTACATGCTACGTGAAAATTATGTGCCTCTGCATGTCTACTTGCTTTTATTATTATATCTGCTTATATGGATGAATGCACGTCACCATGGCTAGTCCAATGCTAGTCATGGTCTTCTTCTCGAGCCCTCACAAGTCCAATACTTGTGAGAGAATGTTAGTTAAGGGCTAGTCCAACGCTAGACCCTTAGGAACCATCCACACGTTAGATCATGATTGTATGACTACATTACATTCTCATGCATATTTTTTCACCTTTTAGGGTCTTTTATCATTTTTGCATGACATCCCTCCTTATACGTATATCCCTTTCCCCATATTTTTCCTTATATGTATATTACTTATCCCTTTGTGTGAAACATGACATTAGACTTGCATTTCATCTAAGCATTAGATCTAGGTTAGTACATTTGCTTGATTAGACTAGGAAAAATCCCTCGAATATGGGATATGGACGAGTTTGGCTTTTTTTAGCCTTAGCACGCTCGTATTCTCTCTATTAAAGGGAACATTGAAAGTCACGAGTATAAGTCCCCCGCACCCATTATGATGCATTCCTTTAGGTCATACACATTTGTATATTACTATTTTCTTTACTTTTTCTTTCTTTTGAGTTTCATGACTTGCATTATTCGTGACTTCTTCGAAGAGTCTTTATTGGGCGTCACGATTAATGTGATTGGCACCAAGTAAGCTTTGAAGATACATTTCGACCCCCTTGACACCCTCTTAGGTTTAGGGTTTGCATTCATATAGTACATCCAAATGTGATAAATCTTTAGGTTAAAAAATAAGAAAATCTTTGACTAAATCGCGCAACTAGCCTTGGCTAGGTTGAAAGGGTGCCTTGGATCCTTATCCTTGCCTTCCCTTTTTTCAAATGTGACTCCCGAATCTTTTTCTCTGATTTTCGTAGATTTGGAGTCATTTAAAAAGGGTTTTCTATTTTTTTTTAAATTCATTTTTAGGTGACTTGGTACACCTTAACTCTATACCAAGTGGCGACTCCATTTTTCATTCAAAAAACCCTTTTTAAACTATATTTGGGTTAAATCGTCGCATTTTCAAGTCCCATTTAGACCCATGTTTTTCATTTTTTTTAAATCAAAAATTCATTTTCTAATCAAAAAAATAATCCAAAATTCATTTTTCTAAAACAATTTATTTTTCTTATTAAAAAATGGGGCGCAACACGAGCGAAACAAGAACTTAGCTTTCATCAAAGCTTTAACAAAGAACTAAATCCCAAGGTTAGCATGGAACTAACTTCGACCAAACCCCGACTGGCTCGAATAGTTCGTCTAACCTTAGAATCGGGCTGGAACCTAGCCCTAAGATATCCGATCTCTCAATAGATGGTATCTCTCAACAAAGTACACAACAAAGTACTTACCCCAAACAGCACACAGTAAATGGGGTTCAATTCAAGTCATGTGATCACTCCCATCAGCACACAGCAACAGGGTGATACTCAACCGAAGGTAGGTATTCTCACATATGAAATCAAAACAAAGGATGGGTTTAGGTCAAGTGAGATAAAGTACACCCTCGCCTAAGTACCCATTTAACATATACAAAGCACTTTAACAATTTCACATCAATAAACCACCCAATTACTCACTTGATAAAGCTTGGCACGAAAAACGATACAATTCACTGAGCTTGACTGTCACCGTCAAAAGCCTCACAGTCTGTATTGATAGATTATATACACACATAAGTGAAACGGCCATACAATAGCAGTTTATAACTTGAATGATCGAAACCGGTTAAAAATAGTCAAAACGGTAAAAAACGACATTAAGGCCACAAGATTGTCGAAATTGGCCGCAACGGCTGGAATGGTAACAAAATAACAAAAATAGTCCTAAAGGTCCAAAACAGCAAAAACAGTTGAGAAATGCACGTACACGTGCGCAGAAATGAAAACGATCGCACGTCCGCACCCAAAGGCGCAAACGGACATTTCACATTTTGACACCTTTTACGGTTTTAATCATAACAGAAGCTGTGGCCATTAGTTTAAGGTGTACGAGATACCTTTTGAAGCTAAGGCAAAGACCTACAACTTTGATGAAGACCACCCAGTCCAGTTCCTAGTGTATCTAGGTCAAAATTTCAAATTACAGAACTAAAATCTCACATTTAGGCTAGTTAACTGAACTATGCATAAATGACAATAACTCAGGCTACCGAAGTCCGATTAAGGTGTTCTTAGGGGCGTTGGAAAGCTAAGACATAGGGCTAAAAGTTTCATGTTTTATACAAAGACTGGTTTAATACATATCAAGGTTAAAAAAGGCAGCCAACGTGAGGCAATGTCAAAAATGTCTGCTGGATTCTACCTAGGGCAGTCTCAGGGGTATTTTGTCTTTTCATGAGCTACAGTGCTCAGATTGGGCTGAAATTTTACAAGAGGTTATGAAATATCATTCTATACAACTTGCATATTTTGTGCCAAGCCTGATTCGGCCTCTATCATGATGAACTAGAACCAGGCAGAACAGGGGAATATGAAAACTTTAACCTGGAATTTGAGCTTTTCCTCTAGAATTTCATATCTAGTAAGCATTCAAGCATCAAAGTCAACAATTACTAGCTCTATAACATCCATTACTAGATGAATAACCATAAGCAAGGCTGAAAATGTAAACCCTAGCTCCATATTCCACATATCATTCCAAACTAGCAAATTTACCGTCATAAACCAAGAATATGAGTTTCTATCCAAACTTAAACAAGATTAATGAAGAGTAAAGGAATAGGCAGCCATGGTACCTTCCAAAAGCTCCTTGTAGGTGAGAAACCAAACACGTTCTTCCCAAACTTTTACCACACACAACTATCTAAGCACTAAAATGAAAGTTTAATCGGTTTGGATTTTGGATTTTGGATTTTCACTGAACTAAGTTGGATTCAAGGTGAAGTTGCTAGCTTGTCTTCCTCTCCTTGTTTTCTCTCAAACTCATGACCAAGAGGCTGGAATGGAGGAGAAAATGAAGCTTCAAGAAGGTTTATAAGATGGTAATTGGTTTGGGTCAAAGTTAGGTGGATGATCGCCAAGTGTCACTACAAGATTCAACCTCAATTTTTCCTTTTTTTTTCCTTTTCTTGGTCAATATTTTTGGCCATCTTAAGCAGGATTAAGGGCTGATATTTTGCACTAATATCAAGGTTATTTTATGGTAAGAAAATGGTGGTCAAGTGGTGCACTCAATCGGTAACAAATGGTACCCGTCGGTTCAACCCAATTTTTCTTAAATCGCGCATACTAGGGTTTTCACTTATAATTCTCTCATTTATTATTCTCACTTCTAATCACATACTTAATATCATCTAAAATTCACTCTTAATCACTAAATTTAGTGCACACATCTCACCAAGTGATCACACGGTCAAAATACGCAAAAAGCCTTAATTTACCCGAACTAAGAACCTAAAGGGAAAACCCTTGATTCTATGGTTGATTGCAGTTACTGAGGGTGTGAATGAGTAGTAAAGCTATTATAAAGGAATAAATGCTAAATAAAAAGGAATTTTAAGAAAATATGAGGAATTTTACAAGTCCATAAATCAAATTTGGGGGGTTTCGATTGAAATATGAGAAATTTAAGAAACCGGTTAGTTACAAGTAAAACTAGGGTCTTGGATTAAACTATTAGGGTTCTAGTCTTTTAAAACTAAACAAGGTTTTAAATCAAACCCAAAGAAATAATTTTAGTATCTTCTTTAAAACAAAATAATGTCTTAAAATAAAAATAAACTAAAGAAACCGTAATATCCTCTTGGAGACTAAACAACATTAGTATCCTAAAAGTTAGGATATCACAAGAGCTAGGATAGAAATTATGCTCAAAATAAGGTAAAGATAAGGAATAACCCAAAGTTAAAGATCAAGAATCCAAGTCTGGAATTTTCCCTTCAAGATGAGCACCTCTATTGGTGCAGACAGATTTGAATTGACATTGTTCCACGAATTGATAGCAAAGAGATTTAACTCCTAGAAGACAAACTCTATGGAAACTCGCAAAGTGTACAAGTTACTTCGGAATGGAACACGTCATGATCAACTCTACTTGACTTTGCTTGATCTGCCCAAAAGAAGATAGACTAAGCAAAACACATGTTAACTTGTTAGAAAACAAAGCTCTCAGACTTTTGACTTTTGCAAACATGGCCAATTTTCCCCCTTTATTTTTTACTAAGGCCAAATTTTTTCTACCTTTTTCCAATCTATGCTTCTTGGCCCATTGTCCACTCATTGCACTAGAGTTTTTATTTCCTTTTTCCAGCTCATGTTCATGGCTCAGCTGCAACTCATTCATAGATGGTTCTTCGATCAACGATGGACTAGAATGAACATTTTCTTTATTACCATCGGTTGACACTTGATTGAGTTGCTTGAAGTATGAATTCATCATTTGTCTCATTTCTTCCTTCATATAATGAACCAATTCTTTAGTCCAGCTTCGAAAATCATTCTTTGGTTCACAAGGCATTGACTCAACCCGAGAATTCTTAGGCTCCATGACTCGATTGTCACGACACTCCTTAGATGAATCTCATTTGCTTGATGAGGACCTCGGCTTAGATGCTCAACGCAAACTCCTTTGCTCCTCTTCGTACTCATCACAAGTACACTTATATCGTTCATATGCATATAAACCATTGTAACCATCCATCTCCTCCTTGAGGGTACGAAACTCATGGTTTGACACTTTATCACAGCTTGATCGTGTGGAACCCCTCCTCTTGAGAGATTCGTTCTCAATTCTATCAAGTTTTTTATGCATGAGTTCGATTGATGTGTTTAACTTCCCTTCAGCTTGAAGGGAAAATTCCATACTTGGATTCTTGATTAATGTGTTTGGTAGAAAAATAAAGAGGAAAATAAGAAAAGAAAAGGATATTAACTTGGATCAAGAATCAAAACTCTAATACCAAGTGATACGAACCTGAATCTCCAAGCTCCCACTCTTGAAGAAATGAATTACACAGCCAGTGAAAGGATCTTTCTTGATCAAGTTATGGACATAATTGGATGAATTCTAATTCAATCAAGGACCACTCAAGATTGATTAGAAGGGTAGTATGACGCCACAATTCAACGTGATTTTGAATTGCTAAGTCAATTGAAAACCCAAGAATCCCCTCAAGTATTCAAGTTTAGAGCTCTTGGACAAGAGACTCACAAAAAACACAAGGTGTTTTTTGAAATTTAGTTCATCATTCATCTTATCTGAAAATAACATTTGGGACAAGGCTTATTTATGGCCTTACAAAGACTCAAAAACCTAAACCAACTAGGGCGCACTTAATGACTTTCTTAAAACCTAATTTGCCTAGACAACTAAAAGAAATAACTCAAATCGGCTCAACTAAAGGTCAACATGACCTAGCTGTGTAACTAACTAAACTAACTCTAGTTACGAACTAACAATTGGAAAACGTTGGAAATAACTTAAAGCAAATGACAACATAAACTAAAATCTAAATAAAACCAAGAAAACTAAGGTAACTAATGAAGGGGATTCGACTTTGGTGAATCTTTAGTGAACTTCAATCTCTTGTATGATTTGAAAATGAATCATGGATCCTATGCTAGCATCAAGAAGTAAAACAGCCTCATGAGAAATGGATTGCATTAGTTGTTGGAGTAGAGATTTGACACTTAAGACACAAGCTTCTTGGAAGCACATGAACTCTCCAATGGATTTAAGCATGGAACAATGCAAGATAAATGTGATTGCACCTTGATCAATTTGCACAAAAAAAGAGGTACTAAACAAAACAAATGTTAGCGGGGTAGAAAACAAATCTTCCCTCACGATTTTGGCTTTTGCAAACATGCTTAGTTTCCTTCTTTTCTTTCCACTATGACTGACCTATTATTGCATTTTACCTCTCTATTTTGCTCGGCCTTTTGCTCACTTTTTCCACTCTTTTGCTTACAAACAGCTTTCTCTAACTCCTGCTCTTTTGTAGCATCTCTTGATCTTCATGCACTTGCTTAGGGGAAAGTGGAGTAAGAGTAATTTTTCTATCCCTGTGAACAAAAGAGTATTTTTTAGTATGAACTTCATAAGTTACCCTCTTGTCAAATTGTCATGGTTATCCTAAGATGGTGTGAGTGGCTCGCATTGGCACTACCTTGCACAAGAGCTCATCTTCATATCTACCAATACTAAATTACACAGATGCTTGCTTGATACACCCACTTTATCACAATCACTAAACCATTGCAACTTTTATGGTTTAGGATGATCATAGATAGGTAGTTGCAATTTCTTTACCATTAATGCACTCAGCACGTATGTTAGCACAACTTCCACCGTCAACTCTCAAATTACACACTTTGCCATTGACAAGGCATTGCGTATCGAAGATATTCTCATGTTGCACATCTTCATCTATGCATTTTGCATTTAAGGCCATCCCTGTCACCAATCCTAACCCCATGGGTTGATCAATAGGAACTTCTTCACATGATCCGACATCACCATCTTCCATTAAAGGTGGCATTCCTTCATACTCCTTTTCATTGTCAGTGACAATCTCACCACTAGGCAAGACAATCATAGCCCTTTGATTAGGGCATTGGCTAGCTATGTGTCCATGGCCTTGGCATTTGAAATGTGAGAACTCGAAAATTATTTTATATTTTCTCTTATTTTTGAACAAATTAATTTATATTTTTTTATTTTGCTTTACTAGGCTTAAATTTCATGGTGATTTTAAAGGTTAAGTCTAGATTTTTCTCTTTTTCCTTTTATAATTTTGATGCATGTTAATTTCGTAGAGTATTATGGTAGTTTGACCGAATAGTGAGATGTGCGCATTATATTTGGTGGACAAGAATGAGTGTAGTGCAAGAGGGATTATTTGATTAGAAGTGTTAAGAATTAATTGAAAAAGTATAATATATGATTAGAAACACAAGAGAGGGAAAGAGATAAGTATTACCCCAATGACGCCAAGTGTCGCCGATCCAAGCATGCCTTGACCATGACTTTCCTTTAGTCTTGATCTTGCAATTTCACAGTGCAAGCCTTTGATTTTCTCTTGTGAAGGCCGAAATTGGGAGAGAAAAGAAGAGAGAAAAAACTTCCAAAGTTCATCTTGATTTGTGAAAAAAAATCCAAAGATCAACCTAATCCACTCCGATAAACCTTGAGTTAGGCTTGGAGGTGAGCCTTTGGTGGAGTTATTTGAGGAAGAAAACTCTTGAGTTGCTTGTCATCTTGGGATTTTGAGATAAAATTTCTAGAAAACATCTCTTTTTACTTGTTTCTTGAGATTTATGCAAGATATGTTATGATTGAAGTTAAAGGAAGCATGCTTATGATAATTTCATGGTTTTTGCTAGGGTTTGGTGAAGTTGTTACTAGGGTTTGATCAATTTCCAGCTTTAAGGTTAAATTTTCCAACTTTGAGATGAATTTCTAGCTTTCATAAGAGATGTTCTAGCTTTGATATGAAATTTTAAGTTTTGATATATGAATTTTAGTCTTGGTATGCAAATTTCCATCTTTGAGAGGTAAAATTCCAGCCTTGATGTAGTTATTTGAAACTTTATATATGTGTGGAGTTGTGATGGATTTTCTTGCCAAGAACATATGTCATAAGCCTCATGATATGTTAGTTATAAGATATAGTACATTTGCCATGGAATCAATTAAGAAAGTTGGAATGTTTGATAGAGGTTTTGCTAGAAAATTTCTGTGATGGCCGGCCAAGAGGGAGAGGGAGAATTTTAGCTTTCTTTTTGCAGAAATTTTGTGGTGATTTTCACATACTCTTGTTCAAGATATTTGTTAAAACCTTGTTCTTCATATGTATGTTGATTTTGAGCCAAAACAAAGAGGTTTAAGAGGGGAAAAATCTAGTTTTCCAAACTATTTGCTTGCCAGAAATTTTCGCAGGAGAATCTGCGCAATTTTGGAAAATTTGCTATAACTTCGTATAGAAAAGTCAGAATTGAGTTCTATTTATTGTGTTTGAAACTAATCTCATAGAGCTTCCAACTGTATAAAATTGAAGGTTTGTTTCAATTTCTATAAATACCAGCAAATCAGCAATTTTTTTTAAAAATCTTGACTATTGTGTTTCTTCACTTGTGATAGTAGTGAGTTTTGAACTGAAATTTGACTAGTCTATGAGCTACATTTCATGAAGATTTCTTCTAAATCCTGTTAGTGCTTCGAGTTGGTGTAAGTTTTGTGATTTTTTGACCTACGGAACTCAAGTTATACCTTTTCAAAAAATGTCACCAGAGTTGGGAATTGTATCAAATGGATTGAGTGGACTTGGAAAACTTTCCTGGGTTTTAAACCTAACTTTCTTTGGTTAAATCCTGCATATTTTGATTTAAAATACTTAGTGATATGTTAACCTTAGCATGCATGAAATATTTCACTTGATTTGAACTCGATAAGAACTTGATTTAAACAAGAACCGTGGCCTTTTTGGTCTTCTAATATTAGGGTTAAACTTGTAGTTTTTGTGGTTGCTAAGTGAAGTTTCGAATCTCATATTTTCTCATCATCTTGACTTTATGTGACTAGACTCTTGATGGATTACATGATCACAGGGCTTGAAAGTGTCCAAGAGGATGAACCAAGGTTGAAGTGAAACGATTGTGATCAAGTGGTAAGTGTTCCTTGCATGTTTGTGGTTTAAATGACTAAGTGGAATGTTGTGTATGTTTGTTTGAGTGCTAAATGCTTTCCAATGATTGTTAAACGAATTTTCAATGACCGAGTGTGCACTTTATCATACTTGACCAAAGTGAAAGTGGGTTTTCAATAATCAATTGATTGAACATTACTTGTGCATGAATGTAAGCCATGCGGTGCTGTACTCTACCGTATTGGTTGAATTGGGCCCTTGCCCTTCGTTGTCAGTCAATTCGAGCCGGAAGTGGACTCAGTCGGGAGGCTGGTGACTCTGGGATAGTGTTTAGTATACTCAAGTATGACCTCGAAGTCAGGTGGAGTACTGGCCAGTGAATGAAATACAATGGCTGAAATGATTGACTGAAATACAATGAATAACTGAATGATTGACTGAATGAAATGATCATTAAAGGAGTTTTCACTTTCAAATATTTTCAAATGTCGGAGGTATAAGAAGTAATGGACGGCGACTAAATGACCGAATGAACGGCTTCAAAGGAGCACATATCCTTTCAATGATTGAATGTTTGCTTCTTAAATGACTGTTTATTACTGTGCAAAGTGTGTGAAGTGTTAAATGCAATATTTCCGTGCGTTATATACTTGGCTACTTGTTTGGGAACCTCACGGGCTTTCAGCTCATTCTTTTAGTTTGTTTTCCTTACAAGAGTGGAGGTTCGGAGCAAATAAGTATGAACTAGGGTGTATAACCCTCTTGTACTTGTACTTTGGTAGATAGAATGTATTTTGGATATTTGGTGTTGTATCTTGCATTTCACTTTTGATTTGTAATTAAGCTTGAATGATTGGTTGAATTGTTAAACTTAAATGTTATTTTGGAAGCCTGAATGGTTATCTTGAGAATTGATTGAAGTAAATGTAGTGAGTCCTAGCGAGAGTTGAGCAGGCGGTCCGCCAAATCCTTAGGTACGCCCTAGGGGGAGGTGTGGTCGTCACAAAAATATTTATTATTGTGAAGTCGAGTTATAGATGCATCATTGTTGGATTTAGGAGCATTCCTCAAATATGATTTTGAAGGGTCTTGTTTCAGCTTTTGTGGTGTGGTAGTGGTTGAAAACTTTTCTTTTTTTTTTTTTGGCGGCGTAGGTTGGGTCACAAGAGAAGAATAACTAGGATAAGACCATCCATGACCCCTCCTCTTGAGCCTTTGTTCAACTTCAATGGCTTTCTCCACCAAGTCACCTAGCTCTACATAGGGCTGCAATTCAACACGTTCAACTATCTTAGGCCTTAATCCATTCAATAATCTAATCTTGCCATAGTTGCTTCTCTATCTTCATTAACATCAACACGTAACATAGATATCTCCATGTATTTGAAATAATCCTCAACATTGAATTCTCCTTGTGTTAAGGTTCACAACTTCTGGAACAAGTCTCAATGGCAGTGGTTAGGCACGAATCTCTTTCTCATGATTTGCTTCAATTCTACCCAAGAACTGTCGGTTCACTACATCTTGTACTAGTCCTCACTTGATCCCACGACACAATGGAACAATTAGTGAATTCCACAATTGTGAGCTTTACTTTCTGCTTCTCCATATAGTCGTTGCAATAAAACACCAACTCTATCCTCTTTTCCCACTCCAAATATGCATTTGGATCCAATATACCTTGGAAGGATGGAATCTTTATTTTGATGCTTTTAATGGCATCACCAACTGGCCATGTGTTCCTTCTCGATCTGTGGCAACCCCACTTCTCCTTAGGGCGAATCCTAGGGTTTCGGCGGGCCGCCTGCTTAACTCTCGCTAGAACTCGAAACTTAGAGCTAATCAACTAATAAGAAAACCAATATAAAGAAAAGTCTCTTCCTTCAATAATCATTCAATTCTACATCATAAATTTTTTCAAAGTTACATCAAACTTTCCAAAATATACAACCATTTAAAGTTGACTAAATCATTTACATCCATATTCGAATCAAAATATAATCAAGCCAGCTTCTTCAAAATCTTTCTACTCCGAATTCCTGTTAAGGAAAACAAACTATGGGGGTGAGGTAACTCTCAGTGAGGCCAACAAAAGCAGACAAACAAATAAGTATAACTAGCATTAAAGCTTATACAAGAAGGGCAGTCATAATATTCATGAAATTCACAAAAGAAAACAAAACACAATCATTAAAGGATACGGAAGCTCTCGGGAGCTAACTCCACACTGCTTTGCCAAGGTCTTGATCCAAAATTTCAAGTGTTGACACTCCGTCAACCGAGCAAGTATCAAGTCCGTAGAACCCCACTCTTCACCAAATTTCTGTCCACTGTTACACCCCCTACCGGGTCCGAACGTCAAACAAGTTTTTTGATATTACACCCCCGACCGGGTCCGAACATCAAACAAGTTTTTTGACATTATTCGAGTATATCCAAGTCAAGTATATGTCCAAGATTCACCAAACTCCTCAACCAAACCCTCGCTGGCTTGAGTTGAATGGCTAGCCATTGGTTTTGGACGTCCCCACAAGTTCAAGCATAAGTCGACGAGATTGCTCTCAAATCAATGCCAAGTCAATCACAAGTATAATTGTCAAGTATGAGCAGGTCAATTATCAAGTCAAGTAAAAGAGAACGAGTGCGATCAAGTAAACACTCGTCTCGACAAGTCTAATTCACATATTCAACAAGAAGTAGTTCAAGTATTATGCAACAAGTCATACACATGACACTCACCAATTTCCAAAAGCAAGTAAGCAATAAAGTCCTTTAGTTGTCCGCACCGGGATTCCTTTTGAAATGCTCTTGAGCACCTAAAGAAATATTAACCAACCATCACTCACGGATATCCTAGGTCACTTGGCATACAAGGAAGAAAATTTATTTGCTTAGAACTTAGGACAACGCCTCAAAAGTGTTTTAATCCATCAAAAATCGAGATTCAAAAATGAAGGTTTAAAGTCACAAGAGAACGTGTATCATCCATGAAATCAAGTTTGAAATGGACTATCAATCTCAAAAGAAAGTTGGAATTTCTTAAAAAGTTCATTTTGTTGGAAACTAGAAATTTCCAGCTTTATGTGACAACACTTGAAAAATCATATCTTGAGTTTGGTAAGTCCAAAAATTGGAAACTTTATACCATTGGAAACTAGATTCAAAGTACTAAAGCTTTCCAGAAGACACACTTTTCCCAGATTCCAATCCAAAAATCATTCAAATCTCAGCTCAAACTTGCTATTTTATTAAAACAGGGTAGAAACAGTCTTTATTTTCAGTAAAGTTTGAAAATGTGGTAAAATTCACAGGAATTGAATTAGCCTCTAAAATTTGCAATGCAGAAAGAAATTCAAGTCAAGTTTCAAACACCACAAGCGAAACTCAATTTGAATTTTCCAACAGCAGAAAACTGGTTTTTTGCAACCTGTTCTGCATATTTTTAGTCATAAAGCTTCAGCATAGTTTCGAAATCAGGCCATAACTAATGCTACACAAGTCCAAATTCGGCATGATTTATGGAGTTGAAAACTAGATTCAAAATGATATAAATCATCAGAAGAAATCGTGTTCATATTCCTTTCACAAGAGGGACGAAATTGAGCCACAAGATGCAGCTGTATAATTTTCTTGGGTAAACAGGTGAAGCAAATCAGTCCACTTTATTGGTTTGTTACGGCTCATTCAAAACGAATTAGTAGGCAAATTTTATACCGTTGGAAAGCTCTTGGTGTTTAGTTTCAAATACCGCAAACGGCACTTGATTTTGACTTTTGTATAAAGATTTATGCGCAGTCAAAGAGCCCCTGGTTGGCTGGCCTGGGCAACTTTTCCAGTTTTCTTTCTTTTCTCAAAACTCAAGTTTTACCCAATCAATGGAAACAATTTTTGATTTTTTAATACACAATATAACATATAACAAGCATTTTTGCAGCCATTTGAGTAACAAAATTCGAAATTATAGCAAGGAAACAAGACAGCAGAATTTCGGTCAACCCCTCCCCTTGATGTCTTCAAGTTTTCTCTCCACTACCAAGCCAAATATCAAGCCATAACTCACAAGATTAGCAACCAACAAGCAAGAATCCTCTAGTCTTCTACCTAGAAGTTCACCTCAAGGCCACTACCCAGGATATAAAGCAAGAAACAAGAGTTTCATCAAGTCCTCTAGCTTAGGTTTTTGGTTAGGGTTTTCAAATCCATACAAAACAACCACTAACCATTACTAATCCTTGTAAAAATTAAAGATCAAAAGAGATGAGCTTGTTACCTCTTCAAGCTTCTTGAACTGTGAGGACCCACATTATCATTATATATATATATGTACATTGAAATTTCCAAATCAATTTTATTGATTTCATTTAGAAATTTATTTGATTTTATTAAGTCAATTGCATTGGCACGAAAATTTTCAAAGTACATTGTGCACGTTTGGATTTTTTGATAATTGCTTTACTTAGATGTTTGAATTTCACACCCAAGCCTAGGGTCAACTTTTAGACATAAGTTTCGAGTGTTAGGACATGTATTTGAGGTATATACGTGAGAGAAACTAGGAGCATAGTGTCTCGTCGCGTTAATCGACTCCGACGCGACGATAAGTTACTTTATGTCAATCAAATGTCTCTCTCTTCTTTCACACTTTATTTCCCATCAATGCCCCAAAGTCAAAAGTCTACATCACTCATACTCTCCCTCTCTTTTCTCTCTCCATTTGGCCGAACTCTTCTTGCTTATTCCCTTCTTCATTTTGCTCCCAAAGTTCTTCTTCCTCCTCCATCCAAAATCACTAAGAGAACTCCTTGCTAGCTTAACTTTGAACTTGAGGACCATCTTGGAGAGGAGAGAGGGCAAGCTACTTAGGGCTGTCTTGGGGAGTTTCTCATACCAAAAATCTAGGGTTTCCTCTTGTGTTTGGAAGGTATAAAAATCTCTCACAAAATCTTGCTTTCTTGTTTCATTTCTTAGTTTTGAAGCTTGTAGCTTCCTTCTTGTTGTTGTTGGTCGGATTTGATTGGTTGAAGTGGGTTCTATGAACTCCCATATTGGTTAAATAAGAGTTGCCATAATGCTTATGTGTGTGTTAGTGTGTTTGTGATGAGTTTTGATGATAGAAACTAGAAGAGGAAAAGAAAGAGAGAAACCGAGAGAAGAGAGGGAGCTACTAGCCAAATTTTTTTGAGATTTTGTTGCTCTGTTTTGCTGCCATATTTTCATGACTTTCTTGGCCCATTTGAGAGCTGATATGTTCAGATTTAAGTGGTAAAATTTCTAGCCAGAAACTCTTTCATTTGGTGCTTCAAAAATGCATAAAAAGATTGGCCAAAAATCTGGAAAATTTCCCTTCCCTACTGACTGAATGGTCAAATCTGTTTTGGGGTGTTTTATTCTGAAAGTTTTGGTGCTATTAAACCATCAATTGCTCAATATATGTTGCTAGAATCCTGGTTTCAAAAAATGAAGTGAATTGGGGCTGATTTCATTGGACAAAACTTTTGGAAAAGAAAGAATGATAGGGTTGGCAGATTTGCTTCGAAGAATTTCACAAACTTTGGTCGTTTTGATAACTGCCTTCCTGTGCTATTTTTGTGACGGCCCCATTTCCCCCTAGGGCGTACCCCAGGGTTCAGCGGGTCGCCTGCCCAGCTCTCGCCAGGACTCACTCACTATGGAACTCGAATCATGTATATACATCCATAGACAATAGATGCTCAAGTAAAAGATAAGAAACTTCTACACACCAGAAGTCTTCAAAGTTGTTACCATTCAAGTACAAACATCGAATATACAAGGGTTCTCATTCCTCATACAACCAGCCCGTGCCAAGCACTAGGGCGAGAACCATTGCAAGGCCAAAGAACTAGATCAACTAGACTATACAGAACTCTCGTCCTTGCTCGCCTTCCCCTGCTAAGGAAAACAATTTACGTGGTATGAGCTAAAAAGCCCAGTGAGGTTCTATATATATAAACAAGGAACATTAGTCATGTAATAACATTTAATCCAGAAAACATGTCCAATATAAAGCAATGATAATACATTCATTAAAAGGATACAGGCTCACGAGGAGCTATTTGTTTGTTCATTCGTTCCCTTGACATTTCCCCTTATTCCTCCAATGATTTGAGAATTTCCTTTTTGAGAAGTAAAACCCTCGTGCCTGCATTTGTTCATTCATCCCTTTCCGGACGTTGGCCGGACTCCACCCATCCGGACGTTACCGGACTACAAGGTAATACTCGAGTATACCAAATTCACCCAGGTCACCATATCGCCCGACCGAGTCCGCTTCTGGCTCGAGTCGATCGGTAACAAGGGCAAGGGCCCAGTTCAGCCAAAGAGGCTTACATTCATGCGCAACTAATATTTCAACATTTAATCACCGAAAATTTCATATTTATTTAGGTCGAGTGCGATAAAGTACACTCTCACCTAGAAAAAGTTCATTTTAGAAATCATAGAAAACAATTAACATTTAATCAAATATTCACAAATAATCCCATAGTCACAACAATCCTCATAGTCATAGAAACAAAACGTATATAGAACACTCACCTATTTACGCACAACAACGTGCAAAATATCCTTCCGGATATTATCTTTAGTCACCGAGAAAACCTAAGATTAAATGAAAAGAATATTACCACTCATTTATCACAACCAATTAGGTGCAATCAAAGAGGCTCGACAAATGATGAGTAGAACGTATAAAAAGACTTTAAAGTGGAACGAGGACATTTGGACCCGTGGACAAAAATAACTAGGGTTTCATAGACCACACATAAAACCAAACTCAAAAGGGTTATAAATTTTTCTAATGGAAACACTTGAACTAAAGACAAGTCAAAATCCAACTAGATAGACTAAGAAATACCATTTTTGGAATCGTTTATATGGTTGAAACTTATCTCATATTCAAGTAGATATTATAGACTAATTGTCTTAATGAAATTCATGAAAAAGAGAGGACAAAATACTCAAGAAAATCCTAAACTACTCCTCTTTATTTGGTAAGAGTAAGTAAACATTTGGAGTTTCCAATTGAAGAAGGATCATGTTTTTAAGATGGGAAAACGGTCATAGTATTATACAAGTTCAAATAGAACTTAGCTTTCGGGCGAAAATTTGGGTAGCACGCCCTTTGTGTTTACCTAATTTTCCAGCCATTTTGGCTTCATTATTTTTCCTCAACCACAACCCAACATCACACATAAGCAATTCAAGTCAAGAGCCGTTCCATAGGCTCACAATATCATAAGAATAAGAATTACAACAATCACAAGTGCAGAAATTCAACTTAGCACAAGACAGATTTGACGTATGAATGCGGAAATAACATATCCGAAGCTACGCTTATCGGATTGAGACGAAACCTATGCCGTTTCGAAGCTAAGACACAGAGTTACAACATTCATGAAGGTCACTTAGTCCAGTTCCTAATGTAACTTAGTCAAATTCTCAAATTACTAAACCAGAAACCAATTCGTCGGTTGTTTAAACGCAGAACACTGTAATGGACATATCTCCGAGTATACAAGTCCGAATCAGGTGTTCTTAGAGGCATTTGAAAGCTAATTCAGATTACTACAACTTTCATGTTTTGGAAAAAAGCTAAATCAGAATGGATCCTAGTCGAAAAATGTGATAAACTGGACTTAACTGATCACACGGACTGCTTGGGAAATACTTAAAACAGTAAGGGTATTTTGGACGTTTCACGTCTTACATTGCTCCGATTGAGCTGAAATTTTGTAGGAACCTATAAAATACCATTCTCTACAACTTTCCTTCTTTGACCTAAGGCCAATTCGGCCTCTAACATAGGGATTCAAATTCGGACAGAATAGGATGAAAATTTCCAGAAATCTGAAATCTTTTGGTTTCAATGATAGTTTTCTTAATTTCTTGCTACACTTGCTACCACAACCCCCTATATAACCTTATATACACCATATACTAACTATACAACAAGTTTAGGCAGAAATTAATCAAACTCTAACTTACATATTTCATCCAAAAATCACCACAACAACTTGCATCACTTGTAATCAAACCCAAAACATGGACTATTTAACATCTTAAACAAGAAGAAAAGGATCAAAGCCATAGATCAGATTTTATACCTCAAAAAGAAGGCTTGCAAGAGTGATCCTCCACTATTTCTTGAAGTTTTTGGTTCCCTTAGCTTCCCAAGCTTCCAAACTTATAATCAATCGGTTTAGAATTCGATTTTAGCACTTGGTTGGTGTAAATCAAGAAGGAATTTGTTTTCTCTTGCTCTCCTTTTCTCCCTCTCTTGCTCAGCCAAGATGAAGAATAAAATGAAGGAGATTAAGCTAAGTTTGTCTTATAAGAAGGTAGAAAGATAAGACTTAATTCTAACCACAAGTTTGGCCAACACTTGGCTCAACCTCAACCACACAATTTTCTCTTTCTTTCCTTGCATTTTGGGCCACATATTTTGGTCAATAAGTAATCATGAGAGGGAAGATATTTTGCTCAATTAGTGATAAGCTTGTATGGCAAGAAAGTGGTGGTCAAATCGGTAGTACCCGGTACACGTCGGTTCGCACGGTTTTTCCTTAAATCCCCCGTATTAGGATTTTTACTTCCTATTCACCAACTTTATATCATTGCTCCTAATCACATATTATTTCTCACTTAAAAGTCACTCTTAAGCACCAAATTTGATCCTTACTCGGTACCGGATAATTATACTGCGGTTACACGAAAAATCCGATTTCACCTTGAATTGAAAACGAATAGGAAAACCCTAATTTCCTATGGTCATTGGCACTTTTCTAGGGTGATTGAACCATGAATAACATGAAATAATAATTTTCAAATAAAAGGGAATTTTTTAGAAATATGTAAGGATTTTGCGAGTTCTCACAATTTTTTTGCCTAAATTTTGGTAGAGAGGTGGTTCATATATTGAAGTTTAAATGTACCAAATTTGGTGTAATTACAATACCATTTCGATGCCCAAATCATGCCCCAAAGATTGCTGTTCAAAACTGGAAAAACGTAGTGGCAGGACAGCTTTACACCCTTTACTCTAACGGCCATATCTCTTTCCTCAGGAGTTGAAATTGAGCGCTGTCAGTGGCGTTTGAAACTAGACTTCAAGGGATTTCAAATGGTGTATGGCTTGCATGCTAACTCATTTCCTATCAATACCATAAATTTCAGAAAGATGGCTGTTTTATCAAACTGTTTTCATGTCTTTTGCTCATTTTGGTGACTTGTGGCTCGATTTAACCTATTTTACTCAATGAATCTTGGATTGAGCTCTTCTTGGAAATTGTAGTACTCCGAGGCTTGTTTCCATAGCCATAGCCTTTGCCTAATTCCAATAAGTGTAGCCTTAGAGTTGGTCCAAACAAGAACTAGTGGCAGTCCAGCCTTGGAAGATTTTAAGTGATTGAGTTGAGTTGATTAGTTAGTGATTGATGATTAACTGTGGCTCAGGTGACCAAGATCTTGCTGAGGAAGAACCCACCGAAGCTTAACTCTCGTGTACTTGCTTGCTTGTCTTCTAAAGTGAATCATCGGTGAGTGTCAAGTGCATGACTTGATGCCATACTTGTTACTATCTTGCTTGTACTACGTGCTTAAACTAGATACATGTATTGAAATTGTTAAGGTGAACGTGTACTTTATCTCGTCCTACCTCTTATACTTGTCTCGAACTTGCTTGCTTGAACTTGAATAATGAACTTGTACTTGTACTTGATTGATGATGGAGCGTTGTCTCATCATCCTATTTGATACTTGAACATGCTGGGGATGCCCAAAACTCATCGGTATACCTCTCACTTTGGGTTGGCAAGAGTTTGGCCGAGGGATTTGCAAGCCTTGGGTCTTGACTTGTTTTCGTTGGTCGCCGACTAGGTAAACTCGAGTATTACCAACTTGCTTGTTTGACGAGCGGGCCTGGTACAGGGGATGAAACGGTGGATGGAGAATGTTGTAAGTAGTGTCTACGGACTAATCTTGTTATGTTGACGGAGTGTCAACTCAATGTTAAACTCATGATCAAGCTGTGGAATAGCTCCTGAGAGCTTCTGTATCCTTATCCGATGTGTGATTTATTCCCCGTACTTGAACTTGCACATGGAATCATTGTTAACATTCTTGTCTTGTGAAATTTGGCTTTGATATGAACTTGTTTGCTTGCATGGTTTTCTTAACCTCACTGAACTTTGCTCACCCCATAAGTTTGTTTTCCTTAACAGGTTTTGAAGCGGAGTTCGATACTCGAGGAACTTATACCTTGTTTGGATTGCAGTTTTCCGTCGGAAAATTATGTTGCTTTCCATGATCACATTTTCCTATTATATATATCAAATCGCTACAGTAATTTTTCTATGAAAAATCATGGAAAATGCAATCCAAACACAACCTTAGTTTCTTTGTAGGATTTCTGCTCTTTTGTATAAGAATGATTTGATCTGTGAATCTTATAGATTATTGTACTTGGGATATTATTATTGTAATTTGGATGGAAGTATTGGGCTTGTACTTATGTAAGTTTGACTGGTGGATATAATAGACTCCATCTATGGTTTAAGAGTGAATGCTTGTATTTATATTTCAGGTTTTGTAGTAAGTCCTGGCGAGAGTTCGGCAGGCGTTTCGTCGATACCCTTGGGTTTGCCCTAGGGAGAAGTGGGGACGTTACAGTTGGTATCAGAGCCTAGGTTTAGAGATCTATTTGGGAGATGTTTTAGAGGCTTTACTTTTGAGAATAGGAATGAGATAACTTAGTTATGCCTTAAGTTGATATTTGAGTGAATTAGTGACTTTAAGTTTCTAACCTTAAGTTTTGTAGTTGTTTTGTAGGAATGGAGAACGGTAATGGAGGTCATGCGACTAATGGTAATGGAGATGTTAACGGTCATGTGAAGTCTCTTAGGCCTATCCGGTATCGAGTACTTGGTGGAGGACCTCGTGTCTGGTACTCACCTTTCTCTAGGTTCCCTCGTTGTCCCTGTAGGGTGACGCATTCCTACCCTAATGATCTACTGCTGTCTATTGATGATGAGCGCCGACAACTAGTGATTACTAAAAGGGCACTACTTGAGGAGATTGAGGAGTTGAGGGCTATGGTGGAGAACTAGGATGTTAGGATCTTAGAGCTTGAGGGGACAGTGATCAATGAGCGGGCTAGAACTGAGGCCGCTTGTGACCAAGTCCAGAGAACTAGGGCTCGACTAGTTAGGGTTGTAGACACCAAAAATTTCATTTATTTAATTCATTGTTAGCTTTATTTTTTAGTCGTATTTTGTTTTATTTTATTTTATTTTGTTGATTAAATGATAGTTAGTGTTCATTTTTTCTTGTTTTTATAGATTCGGTTCATAATTTTTATTTTTAAGATATTTTTGCATTAAATTTTTGGAAAAGGATAATTTTCACAAAAATATGTTTTAATCTTCTTAGATTCAATTTCTTTAAAATAAATGAAAATTTTGCTATGTAACTTCAATTAAGAATTAACTTTGTTTGTTTACCTAAACTAATTTTGAAAAAAAAAAGATAATAATGAGAAGAGAAAAAAAAATGGGGAAGTGCACGCGCGCGTTTTCTTCTTCGGCAGAAGGACAGAAGCATGAATAGTACCAGAATTGCATCTCTATTTCACCACTCATTTTCCACTCATTTTTCTGGTTTTTCCTTCTCCCGAACTTTGGCAACCTCATTCCCTTGGATCCTTATCAAGAACCTTCTGGAACAACAGCCATCGGGTGGCTCTCAAATGCCCAGCAAATCTCAACTCTCATCCTCACCTTTGAGGTGAGGGTTTGAGAGTTATGTTCCATATAAATAGAACAAAAACGGATGTACAAAAGCAAAGGACAACAAGTAGAGGAAAGGGAGGCGGTGGAAGAGCAGGTAGAGAGAGGGTTTGGAAAAAAAGAAAAAAAGGAACGGAGAAAAAAAAAGAAAGGAGATTAGGAGGGGGTGTGGCTGAGGAACCAATAGAGGGAGGAGGAACCAAGTAAGGAAAAAAGGCCACGGGTAAGAAAGGAAAAGGAAGGAAGAGCTGTGCGGGGAAGAAAAAAAAAGAAAGAAACGAAGTAAAAACAGCAACGGGAAAGAAAAAGGAAGAAACAGAAAAATTTTCTTGGAAAAAATCTGAAGGCCAGGTTGAGCCGTCAACTGTGTTCATCGTCAAATTCCTATCTTTTTTGGAGTTCTTGGAGTGGAACCTCTGTTTCTGCACCTTCTGGGAGGGATCTGAATAACTTTTATTCAGAAATTGTTTGGAGAAAACGTCGCCAAGTTTGTTGAATCGGGGCTCCAAATTCCAGGTCCGCCATCTCTGAAATTTCGACAGCAAAGTCCTCTTAAGCTTAGTTTCCAAAATCGGTGCAATTTCTGGGAGTATTTTCACGTTCGTTTCACTTTATTAAGGTTCTAAGGTAACCACGGATTCTCCTTTTTGATGCTTTAACACCATTTTTATGAGAATCCAAGTGCATAAACTGTGATCTTGAGTTGTTATTGCTGTGGTCGATGCTTGAGCCGTGACTAATCCATTATCCTTTAGATCCTCATGTACACCAACTAAACGTTCGTCTTGTTAGTCTTTGACATGTTTAGGAGAGGAAAATGAAGGAATCATGCTGCTAATCTCGCGACTTTGCATCAAAATCTTCATTTCTCTTCCCTTGTTGTCTTGCAGTTCTCTTGTTTGAAGTCTGAGTTGCATAATCTTGTGTTGGGTTTGGAGTTTTTGTGGCTGGTTGCTGTATTATTGAATCTAACCATGTATTTCATGGAAAAAGGTTTTATCTTTCTTTACGACACAAGATTAAATGAGGGTTTTTTATGTTATATTCATTTCGGATGATGATGGGTTCTTCATACCAACCATATAAGAAAGTGTTGGTTCTAGACCAAAATAAATCATATAAGTAACAATAATTTCTCTAATAAAATTTAACAAATAAATTAACAAAAATTCATACCTTAATCTTGCATTAAAAATGCAAATAATTTGTACCATAAATATGTTGATTTGGCATGGGTTGAGGCACGGACTAGGTCGCTCTTTTTAAGACGATTCGCGCCCCTACAGAGTATCCTCCGGTATAGTAGGTCTCAACACGTCGCCTCCAGGATACAACAGCCCAGCCTTTTGTACACTGTAGTCTACTCCAATCTATACTATTGGAGCAAGACAGAAACCTCACACTAACACTGTTCTTTGCCCTATAAACTCTTATAGTAGTGGAGGAAAAATAGAAGGTAGTATAGAGATAGCAAAGTATATATTTGGTTTGGTTGATAGATGCCTTATATATAGGCTAAGAAATTAGAAATATTAAAATACCAACATTAATAAGAATTAACACCTCATATTTCAGTTACAAATTAAAAAGTCTAGATTCATTGTATAACGGTAAAAAATTACTAAATGAATTCATAAAACCTAATCATTACATAAGTTATAAAAATAAGACATAAATCTCATAAGTTACACATTTAAATGTTCCAATTTGTAATTGAAAAATTATTTAATTTGAATTCAAAATAAATATGTGATTTTTTTATTAAAATATCCAACAAAAAGTTGCAGCAACTCTTCCAGATTTTCATGCTCTTATGTGGAACCTTTATGTTTAGAAGTCAGATTCATGCTCTTATGCGGAACCTTTATGTCTAGAAGTCAGAATCTTATGTTAGAAAGGGAAAAGAAAGTTTTGTGGTCTTGATACATTGAGTCTTGGTTGAGTATATTAGAACGCTTATAAGGGGTCGATAGTTGCTGCAACAGGGTTGGAGCTCTCTGCTTTGTTGCGGTAATCTTGATTTGGACATTTGTTTTGTTGCTGAAGCTCTTGGTTTGATTGAAGTTTGTGTTTTGTGTGTTGTTCGATTGGTATACCATGAGCATGTTTACCGCAAGTTTCTTTCTTGGTGTCTTTGCTACATTTTCTATATCTAGTTGCATTATTGAATTTGATAAGAATAGGTAATTGTATTTTGGGTTATGTTAACAATGGATTGAAGTTATTGCATTGGGGTTTGATTCATGAATCAGTATGTTTAGTTTTAGTCACTTCACACGAGCATGCTTGGGCTGAATGAGAAAAGCTTCAGAAAGAATGATGGCTAGGAAAACTGCAGAAAGAAGCTTCGAAGCTCATGCATGGAAGTTTTTAAAATTGCACTTTAACCCCCTAATTTTGATCTAATGTTATTATGGCCCAGAAAATTGGAAAATCTAATCAATTTTGTCCCTTTAAAATGTTAATCTTCTTTGATGTGATTTAATGTGATTTTTGGATAGATTTTTAGGGAATTTTAGGATGAAATTTGAAGGTTTAACGATTTTTTGATAGATTTATAGTCTTGATTTGAATTTTAGTGGAATTTTGGGTAATTTTGATTGTTTAACTATAGAAAATGGGTTTTCATTCATTTTTTGTGGATTTTAGCATTTAGTTTTGATAGACTTCATCTTAATCTGTAATTCTATTATTTTCATTTAGACCCTAATATTTGTAATAATAATAATTTGACCCCTCAAGCTTCTTTAATCCTTTCAATTGGGTCCTTGTTTGTCTTAATTTGTTAAATATGAGTAGTTTACTTTCCTTGGAATACTTTGATTGATTCAACTTCGTGTTCATTTCTATCTCTTGTGATTATATGTTAATTAAAGTGATGCCTTGACCCTTTTCTTTGTTTTGGAGGGTAAATAAGAAATATTTCATTTCTTTAGGTCACAATTCAAGGGAGGTCCACTCTACTCATTTATTTTGATTTTTCTTGATCCTATGTGCTACTATGTGATTTTATGTGTGAAATTGCATGATTGTTTGAATGTTTTTATTTATTTATTTACTTTATTTATTTCAATTTTGCATATTTATTTTAATTTAATTTTAGTTATTTGAGAGGCATTTAAATGCCAAGATGTAATAGTTAGGTATTTATTTTATTACTTCCTCCTTAAATTATAATTAGGGCTCCAAATGTAATAGTTAGGTCTTTATTTGGTTTATTTGCTTTGTGTGTTGCATGCTTGCGTGTTACGTGTCACTTGCTTTCTTAGGGTCTTGCATCTAAATATCATGCTTATGTGCTATGTGTTTTATTTAATATTATGTGTTTACTTGCTTTTATTATATTTATATGTATAGTTTATGTCACACCCCATTTTTTATACGAAAAATAAATGGTTTTAAAAAAAATGAATTTTAATTTAATTTTTGATTGAAAAATGATTTTTTGATTTAAAAGAAATGGGCCTAAATGGGACTTGTAATGCGACGATTTGGCACCAAATTATAGTTTAAAAAGGGTTTAATGAAAAATCGGAGTCGCCACTTGGTATCGAGTTAATATGTACCAAGTCACCTAAAAATGAAATTTTCAAGTAAAAAGTAGAAAAACCCTTTTTAAACGACTCCAATGTCTACGAAAATCAAAGAAACGTGTTCGGGAGCCACATTTGAAGAAAGGGAAGGCAAGGATAAAATTCAAGGCACCTTTTCAACCTAACCAAAGCTAATTGCATGATTTAGTCATGATTTTCCTAATTTCTTACCAAAAGATTTATCCCATTTGGATGTAACTAACATGGATGGAATCCTAAATCTAATGATGAATCGAAAGGAACAAATATCTCTTAGAGGCCCAATCAGACTAGATCACATGACTTGTGATAGCCAAAGATAAGCCCTCCCAAGAGGTCACAAATAGAGCCAATGATGTAAGAATGAGTTGTCGCGCCCCATTTTTTATAATAAAATAAATTAGTTTAGAAAAATGAATTTTTGGTTAAAAAATGAGTTTTTTATTTTTTTAGAAAATGAAGAAAAATATGGGTCTAAATGGGACTTGAAAATGCGACGATTTGATCCAAAATATAGTCTAAAAAGGGTTTTTTGAATGAAAAATGGAGTCGCCACTTGGTATAGAGTTAAGGTGTACCGAGTCACCTAAAAATGAATTTTTAAAGAAAAAAGTAGAAAACCCTTTTTAAACGACTCCAAATCTACGAAAATCAGAGAAAAAGATTCGGGAGTCACATTTGAAGAAAGGGAAGGTAAGGATAAGAATCCAAGGCACCCTTTCAACCTAGCCAAGGTTAGTTGCGCAATTTAGTCAAAGATTTTCTTATTTTAACCTAAAAATTTATCACATTTGGATGTACTATATGAATGCAAACCCTAGACCTAAGAGGGTATCGGGGGGTCAAAATTTCTCTTCAAAGCTCAATTGGTGCCAATCGCATTAATTGTGATGCCCAATGTGGACTCTTTGGAGATGTCACGAATAATGCAAAAATATGAGACTCTAGAAAAGAAAAGTGTAGACACCAAATTTTTGGTGTAATTTCATTTACTATTTATTTTTAGTTTTTTCTTTTGTCGTGTTAGTTTTATTCGATTTTTAGTTTTTAGTTTATAGTTTTATTATTTTTAAGTTTTTAGCATAGAATTTCTCGAAATGAAAAGAAAAGCATTCAAAAAATATGTTTTAATTTAAATTCAATGTTTTCTTGGAAAAAATGGAAAAATGAGAATGAAAATGAAAATGAAAAATGAAAAAAAAGTGAAAAATGAGAAAAATGAAAAATGGAAAATTGCAATTTTTGTTGTTTATCATTTTAGTTTTTTAGCCAATGTTAATTAATTTGTTGTTTTTTCTTCTTAATTTTATTATTATTATTATTATTATCATTTTTGTTAGATTATTTAAAAAAAAAAAAAAAAAGCCAAAAGCTGCGTTTTTGCCGCAGCTTGCAAATGGAAGTTGCGGGAGGTCCTGGGGGGAATTTTTGGCTGAAGAGGCCAGGTGTCTAGGACACCTGGAGGGGGGAAGATGCATCTAGAAGGGAGCTAGGGTATTGAGCAAGAGAGAGGAGAGGATCGGACTGCTAGAAAAAAATCAGGAAAAAAGAAAGAAAGGACGAGAGTTTTTGGGAGTGGAGTGCGTGAGACGGCGTAGGAAAAAGAAAACAGCAAGAGAAAAAAAGAAAACAGTAGGGAGAGGGAACGAAGAGGACGGCAGGAAAAGGTTAGGAAGAAAGGAGAGCATATGCAGAGTAGATGAGGAACGGTTAAGAGGAAAAGAAAGGAAAATAGCGGCGAAGTAAAACTGGAGAGTCTGGCAAGGGCTGGAACGGAGAAAATTCTGGGGAGGTCGAATGCTGTAAACAGCGAGAGAGGTGAGCGGCTGAGGTTTCTTTTCCGACCGAGAGAAAAGGTAGCGTACAGAAGGATACGATGGTGGCTGAGGAAGGAAGTTACGGCAGCAAAAGCAACAAGGAAGGGTTTCGGATTTGAAGAAGAGAAAGAAAAGGTAGTTCCTTTTTGGTTTTCCTTTGCACATAGCATCGAATTACATCAGAAAATTTGAAATCTTGATGACCATTCTTTCTCGGCTTCCATCCTTTTGGTATTGTTTTTCATTTTTTTTTGCAAATCTGTTGGAGAAAGAACTAAACTATGGCTGGATGATCGTTTGAGATCGAACTGTGTTTTGGTAGCAGGGGTTTAGATTCATAGGGAGGTTCATTTGCTAAAAATATAATCTTGTGTGGTCAGATTAGCATGATCTGTCAATCATGATTTTTGAGTACCTTTCTTTGCATCATCTTTGTTTCCTCGATGGTAGGTGCTAGAGAATGAGCCATTATGTTTGATGAAGGGTCAAAGAATATGTGAGTTTCGACTAAAAAATGATGTTTTGATTCTGATTATATGAGCCTATACGCATGGGATAGGTGGTGAAATTTGTAGCAGCGTTTAGTTGCGGCAGTGACTAGTGATGCATTGTTTAGTTACGAGAAATTTCCTTTTTGCTGGAACTATAGGATGGATAGCCATTAGAACGTTTGTTGATCCCCTGTGCTGAGTTTAGTTTTCCTTGGGATGGTTATTGCATATAGAGTCTGCTGCAAAAAGTTTGAAAGCAGTCGACTTGTTGCAGCAACTTTAAAGTTAGTAATTGTTGGATTGTTTTTGTCACTGCTTGCTGTTTCTGGTTCATTCGCTTTGTTTCTGGTTTAATTGGGTCAGCTTTTAGCATGAATATGGATCATTTCTGATATATTTTTGAATCTGGAAGTTTATTGGAGTTGAAAACATCTAATCAAAGCTGTTTTTGAATCGAAAATCTAAGTTGAAAGCAAAGTGCATCAGTTTTTATTTTCGGTTGTTGAAGCTTAATTAAATCAGTCGCATAAGCTGCTTGTTTTCGTTCATTGCATGAAACTTAGCATGAAAATCCTCCAAGAGTCCCATTGTTCATAGGTGTTTAGCCATGTTGGATTGGAGTAATTTCAAGGCTGTTGTACGCATTTGCTTTGCTGAAATGCAGAACTTTGCACATGAAAATTTGCATCAGAACCAAAAAAAAGTTGTCGCATTCTTTTTGCTGTTTCCTTACCTGCATTGGCTCACTAAAGTGTCGGCCATTCAGTTTGTTGGTTAACCTTGTTTGCAAAAAGAAGATTTGGAAGATTGGTTTGGGTTTACATGTTTGGGTTTTGGAACATTTGAACCATGACCAGACAATTGCTAAAAAGGAATGAACTAGAATTCTGCCAAGCCATCTTCTAACATTTTGAACAATTTCCCTGCTATGTTTTTGCTTTGCTTGGATGTTGAAATCATGTTGCATGTTGCTGGGATAAGGGTTTTGGACGTCTTGGTTGAAATGTTTTGATCAAACTTGTGCTGAAGTTGGAGTTTGCTTGCAAAAAGTGTAACCTGCGGTAATATTTCTTGATTGCAGAAACACTTCTTCATTGCAGAACCTGTTTCACGTTCTTGCATGTTTTGCATGAAAAAAAGCTTTTCAAAATTTGCACCTTGACCCCCCAAGTTCCCCTTATGCAACTATGACCCAAAAATTTGGAAAACTAATCAATTTGATCCTTCTAAGTTTCTCTTTGTGCCACAAAAGCCCAAGCATGTTTTAGTATCTTGTAATTAAGTCCTAAAATCATTGCAACTTCAATCATTGTTTGGCTTTTTCTCTATTTTTGGAATCTTTGAAGTGCTTCAACGATTTATTTGGGTTCAAATGATTGAGTAGTGCCTGCTTTTGGGTCTTTAGTAGATGTTATGCTTGGGGATTGGATGATCATGCCTTTTGCCTTGGTCTTTAAGTAGTTTTGACTTCATTGAGTTACAATTGAGGGAAAGTTTGATGTTTTGATGGATTCAAATTGTTTAGTTTATATCTTATCACTAAATTGGTGCATTAATTTTTTGTTTTTGATGATTTTAGCCTAAGTTAGTCTTTTCTTGGGTGAATCTAGCCAAGTTGAGTTTGTTTACTTCCTTAGTATCACCAACGGGGAGGTATAATCTCTTTTACCCCTTTTGTTTCTCTCCTATGTGGACTAATGTGCTATTTGAAATTTGCATGTCTACTTGCTTTCCTAGCCGCTCCTTATTTCCTTTCATTTATTTCATTTACTTTTGATTTTTATTAATGGGGTATGTGTACACCTCTTGGCTTGTAATAGATAGGGCGTAGCAAGTAATTTGGTCCATTTTCCCTTTCCCTTTTGTTTTAGTTAGCAAATGTAATGGTTGCATGCCTATGTGTTATATGTTAAATGCTTTATTAGGATTTTGCATCTAGTCAAGCATGCTAAATGTTATGTGCTACGTGTTTATAAGTGATTCGCATGTCTACTCGCTTTTTGTAGTGTGGATGAATGGAATGGATGAATGTACGTCACCACACTAGTCCAACGCTAGTTGTGGCTTCTTTTATCGTTTCCACTAGTTCAACGCTAGTCGGAATTCATAGGAGGGGCTAGTCCAATGCTAGACCCAATAGGTTTTTTTTCCTTTTTCATAAAGTGCATGATCACCACATATCACGCATTTTTCCTTAGTTTATCATTTGGTATGTTTCTCAAACCCTTTTCCCTCCATTTTAGGATTTTTGCATTTCATGCTAGTTAGGGTTCATTTGCCTGAAGAGTCCCCTTAAATATGGGATATAGACGAGTGTGGCTTTTTCTAAGCCTTAGCACGCTTGTATTCCCTCTATAAAAGGGCAAATTGAGTCACGATTTTAGGTCTCCCCATACCCAATATGCATGAATTCCCTAGGCTCATGCATTTTTAAATCCACTCTACCATTTTTTACCCTCATCACACTTTCATTTTTCCTCCCATTTTGCACACGTGCACCTTTATGTTTCTTCACTTGCACACGAACACTTTTATCATCACTTGCACACATGCACTTCATATTATCATTTCACATACCGTACCTTACCCACTCACGTGCACATTTTCATTTACATATTTATTGTTTTTATTACTTTTTCAAACTCATGTCCTCACATTGCATACATGCATTCCATTCATTTGCATCCCACTCGCATTATTCGTGACTTCTTCAAAGGATCGTTATTGGGCTTCACAATTAATGTGATTGGCACCACTCAACCTTTGAAGAGAAATTTCCCCCAATACCCCTAGGTCTAGGGTTTGCATTCATGTAGTGCATCCAAATGTAATAAATTCTTTGGTTAAAACAAGAAAATCTTTGATTAAATCATGCAACTAGCCTTGGCTAGGTCAAAGGGGTGCCTTAGATTTTATCCTTGCCTTCCCCTTTGTCAAATGTGACTCCCGAACCTTTTTCGTTGGTTTACGTGGATTAGGAGTCGTTTAAAAGGGGTTTCTTACTACTTTTTCCTATTTTTCTTTAAAAATTCATTTTTAGGTGACTTGGTACACCTTAACTCGTTACCAAGTGGCGACTCCGATTTTAATTTCAAAAACCCTTTTTAAACTCCATTTTGGGTCAAATCGTCGCATTCTCAAACCCCCATTTAGACCCAATTTTCTTTTAAATCACAATTCATTTTCCAATCGCAAATACACATTTTTAAACCATTCATTTATTTCATCAAAAAATGGGGCGCGACAGTTGGCGACTCCACTGGGGACTTTCGAGAGTCCAAGCAAATTTGATTTAATCAACCTTTTTCTTCTTTTAACCTTTTCATTTATCACATTGGATGTTTAGGATTGCATTTTTTCCTTTTTTTAGGATTTTTGCATTTCGCGTATCAACTCACTTCCTCACACATTCGACTACGATTGTTTGGATGGATGGATGATTTATTTTTGTATGATTTCGCGCTTTGCATTGCATTTGGGGGGGGGGTGTCACCTTTAGAGCCTTGTGTGGTTCTCAACCCCTTCCCTCAAAATAGGGAACACTTCATACGTGCACGTTTACTTATTGTTATCCCACTTTATTTTATTTTTTCGTGGGCGTTTCCCACACCGCCTTGTAGGATTAGGATCGATCGCCTTGGGTAGGCGGCTGGTGTGCGCTGCGCCCATAGCGCTACCTAAGGGATCACTCGAGCCACCGACCAAGGGCCCTGGGGGTGATGACCCTTCTCCTTTAGGTCTGAAGGCTTGGGAGCCGAGACTTATCGAGTCTAGTTGCATTAGTTAGCCCTAGCCTCATGCATCCATGTTAGCATTTTCCTAGGTTAGAGTCAGCCTCACCCTCTTTTAAGCACATTAGGCACGAGGGAAGGGGTTCCACCCCTTTTACTTGCTTTTATTGTATTTCTTTTCTTAATTGCTCCCAATGTGTTATGTGAACTATCAATTGCACTAACCATTCTTTTGTTTTCTTGGATTGCATTCATGGGCCTTAGCAATAAGAGGCCTTTTGGCACTCTTTTAGTGACTTACCCACTAGATGACTCACATGTTTATATTTCAGTTATTACACTTGATTTTCAATAAATACATTTCATTTTTAGACCTTTTCCCCCCGATGCATTATTCATGTCCTTTAGGCCGTATTTGTCACATATTTACATCGTTTTAATAAATGGCATCATGCATTAAACCTTAAAAAGGGAATGCCATTTAGGGGATCCCGTGTTAGGAATAAACCACCTTGTGTCTCGGATACTTAATCCAACGAGACTTGACGTTTACATTTTGTACCATCCAAAGGGGTAGTGCACAAGGTAAGGTAGGATCCAATCATTTTCATAGAGTGATTTTTGGAATATGAACGTCTAATAATCACTTTTTGGCCATTTTATCAAAAATTGGTAAAAATCCCTTGCGTGAAGGACATTAATTTGAAGAAATTCACAAATGATTCCTCTTGTTGAGACGATGAATAAATTGAGGCCAAATCGTGATTTTAGAAGGCTCATAGACTAATTTTTTGAAACCATTAATGGCCGGCCGATTCAATCGATCCATTTTGTCAATTCATAATCAATTTTGAATAAACCGTCAATTCATTTGACCAATTTACCCTTTTTAGGATCATTTGACCAATTTACCCTTTTTTAGGGTCATCCGGTCAATTTTTGAAAAATCATCCATTCATTTGACCAATTTACCCTTTTTAGGGTCACCTGGTCGATTTTGAATAAATCGTCAATTCATTTGACCAATTTACCCTTTTTAGGGTCATCCGGTCGATTTTGAATAAATCGTCGATTCATTTGACCAATTTACCCTTTTAGGGCGATCTGGTCAATTTTGAATAAATTCTCAATTTCATTCAATTCATTTGACCAAGTTCCTTTTTAGGATGATTCGGTCAATTTTGAGTAAGTTTTAAATTTCACTCAATTCATTTGACTCGTTTCCCTTTTTAGGGTAATCCGGTCGATTTTTAATAAATTGTCAATTTCATTTGACCAATTAGGGTTTTAATGTCGGATTTCAAAACTTAGTCGATTTTTGAGAAAACCATCCATTGCATCCAGCCATTTGATCAGTTGGGGTTTTGACCCGTAAATTCACTGAGAAATTTTATCAACGAATTCCAAACTCTTCGATAGGAAGTTCGTCTTGGTCAAACCCGTGCGTTTTTGCAAAATCTTGTATTGATCAAAAGTGATCAATCCATTCGGACGTGGACCTCATTTTGTAAAAAATTACTTTCACTCAATGAGTTGATCAGATCCATCAGGTATGGTATAGTGCCTACCCTAGAGGATTGCATTTTCATTCTAGGCCTACCCTTGGCACAAAAAGGGTTCCCCCATAGGACATGCATCCGAATTTCCTGGATATCTACTAACTCTTGCCTTTTTCTCTTTCTTTTCTTTATTTTTTATTGGAATAACTAAGCGAGGGTTAAATCTAAAGGTAATCTTTCAAAAATTCTCAGGTAATATTTAAACATAGCTTCTCGTCGAAGCCCCATCATAACACGATCCCGTAGTCAAGCTCAGAGGAGTCGTGTAAACATGAGTTCACAACCGGAACAAGCAGATAGGTCTACTACTACCGCTCAACCCGAGACTGCGAGTTTGGGGGTTCAGTTGACTGAGATGCTTACTAAGTTTGGTGAAATGGCATCTGAAATGGCATCGCAAAAGAAGTTAATCGACGAGCTCGTTAGTAGCGGAGTGCAGCCCGAACTTGCGCCCATCAAACAACCGGAATCCGAACCATTCATCATCCCTCCTACTCAAACCACCGTTACTCCACCTTTCCTTATACCACCCGAAGGAACTTTCACATATCCCACCATACATTTGCCATACACTTACCCTCCTGGTCCTTCATTTTTCCCTGCTCATATGCAAGGCCCACAACCCCAACTTACTTCAAACATACCACCAGAGCTACATACTTTTTGTCACACTGCTGCTGAGCCATTCCTACCAGACCACGCTGCTCAAACCAAGCCAGAAATGGGAGAATCTTCCGCTCCCGTTGATATAAAGCTGCTCAAACGCCTGGACCGTTTTGATGAGTTTATGAGGAGGAGTCAGGGTTTGAACAAACAAGGAGTGCTGGACTATGATGAGCTTTGTCTCTTTCCAAATGTGCAATTGCCTGAGGGGTTCAAAACTCCGAAGTTTAATAAATACGATGGTACGGGCAATCCCAAGACACACCTCCGATTGTTCGCCAACAAGTTGGGTAGGCCAACAGATGATGAAAATCTGCCTTTGAGGCTATTCCCAGAAAGTCTGGAGGGGGATGCACTCGATTGGTATTCCAAGCTGAAACCCGAAGAAACGAAGACCTAGCTTGACTTGTCCAATGCTTTTGTAAAGCAGTACGAGTATAATTGCGAGCTGGCTCCAACACGAACCACGTTGGAAGGGACAAAGAGAAAACCCTCCGAAGATCACAAGACTTATGCCAAGAGGTGGAGGAAAATAGCTGCCAAGGTGGAGCCTCCGATGACCGAGGAAGAAATCATCCGTACTTTCATCAAGGCCCATGATCCTCCATATTTTGAAGAAATTTTCCGCATGACTGGATGCTCATTTGCCGCAATTGTTAATAAACTTGAGGAATTTGATGATTTCGTGAAGGCTGGAAAGATTGTTAATGTGTCTGCCCTCAAATCGCAGTTGGATGCTTTGCAAAGCCAAGGTAGTAATGGGAAGAAGCAACAATCCAAAAGGCAAGAGGGGGAAACTGCTTTTGTCTGGAATCGAAGCCCTATTCCAAGACCCAGACCTCGACAATACCCTACCTACTCAAACCCTTACTATTCAAGCCCTCATCCTGTTTATCACACCAATACCATTCATCCTCGACCTCGGCCTAACTACAACAACTCTCCTATGGCCCCTTTTCAAATATCTCAACCTAACTTCCAACAAGTTCGACCCCGACCTCCCTATAATCAACAATTTCCTCCACCAAATAGGCCTACCTATAATTACCCCCGACCCATTGAACCCCAAAAACAAAACCATTATCGTACCTTTACCAATCTTGGCAGGCCCTTGGACCAATTGTACGAACAATTAAAAGCTGCCGGTAAAATCAGCGTAATTCCCCCTCCAGCTCACCCTCATGGCGTCCCTGCAGACTACGATTCGCAGTACACTTGTGCCTATCATTCGGGAGCACCCGGCCACCCAACTACTGACTGTAGAGCACTTAAGCACAGAGTCCAAGACATGATCGAGGCAGGTGAAATAGTGCTAAAAAAGAAAGGTGGACAAGGACCGAGCATAAATACAAACCCTTTTCCTGAACACAAGGACACCTTTGAGGCATCCACTTCCAATGAAGACATTTGAAAATCTTGAAGAAACCTTGCACAATTGGATTGCCAAGTATCTTCTCTCGCAAAGGGAATTTGGGATGAATCCGGGGATTGTTATTTGTTAAACTTCATGAAACTCGTCACCGTTTGCTTTTGAGTAAATAGTTTTATCATGTTTAATTAAGTTTTGACTAAAGCATTTTTGCATTATCAAGCTCCTATGTTGTTTTCTTTCGATAGCATGCATAGTCACATCTTTTCATTATTTTGTTAATACCATTTTGTTTATATTGATTGTTTATTGGTTCAATTTCATTCTAAATTCTTTCGATGGCCAAAATAAAATTATTTGACCCTTTGAATATCACTGTTCTGGAATCCGATGAAGCCTTCATTGAAAAATCCCTTCATTGAGAAATCCTTTCTTTGAGACCATACATTGAAAAAACCCTTCATGGAGAAATCCCTGCTTTGAAAAGGCCTTCATTAAGAGATCCCTTCTTTGAAAAAGCCTTCATTTCCCTTCATTGAAAAATCCTTTCATTTGGAAATTCCTTCATTGATAAATCCCTTCATTTGAGAAAATCCCTTTCCAGCCAGGTTAAAAGTTGATTGGTCAAAGCAGTATCATTAACGATTGATTCTGATTGATAATGCTATGTGCCATGACCAACGTTGTCAAAACGCATGACCTATGTTCATAACAAAAGGATCCGCCACCGATCTTCTGAAGAAGGAAACAAAGTGCCAAAGTGATGAAAGACGAAGTCGAAGGCAAATTTGCTTCAAATCGGCAAAGCTTATTGGGTGTTCAAAGGAGAGATGGAAGGACGGACATTCCCTCAGCCTATCAATCCGGACATGTGTAAGATGTTTTTTATTTGATTATGCAAAGTTTCTTTTAGGAAATCATGCAAGAGACGAGGCAAAAGTCAGGCCATCTTCCTTTCCAATCAAAACATTTCATCCCTAGTCATCCCCTTTGAACTATCAAAACAATAATTTTCGTTTGGCAACTCCTGAGAATTGCAAACCCCACACTGGGGCAAATTCATTTTGAAAAGTGATCAGAAAGAAAAGGAAAACCCCACACTGGGGCAAATTTATCTTTGAAAGAGAGATGGGAAAAAGAAAGAACCCTACACTGGGGCAAATTTATTTTTGAAAGAAAAATGAAAAGGAAGAAAGAACCCCACACTGGGGCAAATTTAGTTTTTGAAGGAAAATGCAAAAAGTGAGAAAAATGCAATGAAGAAAATGCAAAGAAAGAGAAAATCCAATCAAACTGGGGCAAATTTCCTCGGTTTCGTTCAAAATTAGAGATAATTTCAAAATGATGCAATCTCAGGTTATTTCGCACCTCTCTCATCAGAATTTGTTTTCAAGCCTCAACTTTTCTTGAAAAATACCCCACCTGACCTCATTACAAAAGCCCAAAGTCCTGGCTTTCGTCACTTGCTGCATTTCTATTAGGGATTTTGCTAATCAACTGGCAGGTGATGTCCATAATGCCTTCGTTTAAGTTTATAAGGGAAGCGCATTTTACTGATGCCAGCAATCTTCAACTTACATTCCTGAGTCGACTATGGTTGAGCTCTTCCATTGTTTCCTTAGGTGAAAACCACAAGGGCACCTCAAGAGAAAGGGAAAAAGAAAGAAGAAAAAAAAAAGAAAAAGAAAAAGAAAGAAAAAACCAACAAAAAGGGTGGGGGGGCAACCTTGATGAAAACCCGAATGGGCGCTAAGGTAGGTTTCTGCAATGAGAAAGCACAAAGAGGAACAACTGGTGGTTTGGTCCATTTAGATTTCTCCTCATTTTTGTCATACCTCTGGCAACATTGAATTCCGGAGCTAAGATATCCAAAGACTTGAATATGACATCCGTTGGCCAAAGCTGTGTCATTTTGAAAAAAAACATTCTTTTGCACATACATTCTTAGGAAACTCATTTTTTTCCCAAATTACTTGTATTCATGACATTTTTGTAGAATTTAAGCACACATGGTTGTATGTGCATTCTTGTGCATATTCATTTTTACATGACATGTGAATTTTCTTGCATACCTCATTTTTTTATCGTTGAATTGTGATAAATGACAATCCCTGTGATTTATTTCAAAAAGTATACTTGGATTCAGTCATCCTTTGGAAACAGTTGAAATCCAGCCAAGCCAGCTACACAAATTTCATAATATGGCAAAGCATATAACTGGTCAGTTTGAAAATCGGAAAAGCCTTAGGGCGAGGAATCCAACTCAATCGGCTGTCGTAGCAAAAGTTGAAAATGGCATCGGAAGACTCATGTTTACACGATTCTCAAAGGAAAACGGATCAAATGATGGTGGCAATTTCTTTTTCATTTGCAGAAAATTGCAGGCACAGATGAAAGTAATCACACTTCGCACTGGAATCGGTGTCGGAAAAGTCCTCCGGTGAACAGAGGCAGATAAAAAATATTGCAAGCAAATCTGATCAAAAGGTGCAACAACATCAACTTTGGACTCAAATTGCAAAAATTCACCATACTGGGGCAAATTAATTTTTTGGAAAGATTCTCAAAAGTCAAAAGAAAAGCGAAAAGAAAGAAAATCATCAATCAAAAAACAAATCAAGTTTCATCACGACAGGCTTGGGTTTAATCCCACTGTCCGATGGTCAAGGTTTTCATTTTCATTACTACTGGAGCTGGGTTTGTCCCGCCAGTAAGCCTTTCATTTTTCATCGCCGCTAGCCGTTGGGTTTGTCCCACTAGTGTGCCTTTTAATTGCATTTGCCACCAGCCGTTGGGTTTGTCCCACTGGTGGGCCTTTCATTTTCATCGCCGCTAGCCGTTGGGTTTGTCCCACTAGTGTGCCTTTTAATTGGATTTGCCACCAGCCGTTGGGTTTGTCCCACTGGTGGGCCTTTCATTTTCATCGCCGCTAGCCGTTGGGTTTGTCCCACTAGTGTGCCTTTTAATTGCATTTGCCACCAGCCGTTGGGTTTGTCCCACTGGTGAGCCTTTCATTTTCGTCGCCGCTAGCCGTTGGGTTTGTCCCACTAGTGTGCCTCTTAATTGCATTTGCCACCAGCCGTTGGGTTTGTCCCACTGGTGAGTCTTTTATTTTCATTGCCACTAGCCGTTGGGTGTGTCCCACTAGTGTGCCTTTTATTTTCATCGCCATTAGCCGTTGGGTTTGTCCCACTAGTGTGGCTTTCATTTGCATTCGCCACTAGCCGTTGGGTTTGTCCCACTAGTGAGCATTCCGTTTTCACAGCCACTGGAGCGTGAGGTTAGTCCCGCCAGTGAGCATTTCATTTGCATCACTAACAAACATGGGTCAGTCCCATTAACATTTCATTTCACTTCTTTCATTTACATCACCAGTAAACATGGGTCAATCCCACTAAGACTCCATCTCACTTCAATTCATAACTTTAAATTCTCTTCGGGTCAGTCCCGTTTAAATTCTGTTCGGGTCAGTCCCGTTTAAATTCTTGTTCGGGTCAGTCCCATTTAAATTCTTATTCGGGTCAGTCCCGTCTTTAAATTTCGTTCGGGTCAATCCCGCTTTAAATTTCCTGTATAAGTCAATTCCATTTTAAAAGTTTTGCCAAAAGGGGTCAGTCCTTATTTCTAAAACGTCCACCGTTCGTGACGTTTGCCACCGAATAAAGCAGGTAAGTATTTGGTGTCTACTTCTTTGTCTCAAGTTTTTTCAAAACTCAGACAAAGAGGGGCAAACTATAGACACCAAATTTTTGGTGTAATTTCATTTACTATTTATTTTTAGTTTTTTATTTTGTCGTGTTAGTTTTATTCGATTTTTAGTTTTTAGTTTATAGTTTTATTATTTTTAAGTTTTTAGCATAGAATTTCTCGAAATGAAAAGAAAAGCATTCAAAAAAATATGTTTTAATTTAAATTCAATGTTTTCTTGGAAAAAATGGAAAAATGAGAATGAAAATGAAAATGAAAAATGAAAAAAAAGTGAAAAAATGAGAAAAATGAAAAATGGAAAATTGCAATTTTTGTTGTTTATCATTTTAGTTTTTTAGCCAATGTTAATTAATTTGTTGTTTTTTCTTCTTAATTTTATTATTATTATTATTATTATTATTATTATTATTATTATCATTTTTGTTAGATTATTTAAAAAAAAAAAAAAAGCCAAAAGCTGCGTTTTTGCCGCAGCTTGCAAATGGAAGTTGCGGGAGGTCCTGGGGGGAATTTTTGGCTGAAGAGGCCAGGTGTCTAGGACACCTGGAGGGGGGAAGATGCATCTAGAAGGGAGCTAGGGTATTGAGCAAGAGAGAGGAGAGGATCGGACTGCTAGAAAAAAATCAGGAAAAAAGAAAGAAAGGACGAGAGTTTTTGGGAGTGGAGTGCGTGAGACGGCGTAGGAAAAAGAAAACAGCAAGAGAAAAAAAGAAAACAGTAGGGAGAGGGAACGAAGAGGACGGCAGGAAAAGGTTAGGAAGAAAGGAGAGCATATGCAGAGTAGATGAGGAACGGTTAAGAGGAAAAGAAAGGAAAATAGCGGCGAAGTAAAACTGGAGAGTCTGGCAAGGGCTGGAACGGAGAAAATTCTGGGGAGGTCGAATGCTGTAAACAGCGAGAGAGGTGAGCGGCTGAGGTTTCTTTTCCGACCGAGAGAAAAGGTAGCGTACAGAAGGATACGATGGTGGCTGAGGAAGGAAGTTACGGCAGCAAAAGCAACAAGGAAGGGTTTCGGATTTGAAGAAGAGAAAGAAAAGGTAGTTCCTTTTTGGTTTTCCTTTGCACATAGCATCGAATTACATCAGAAAATTTGAAATCTTGATGACCATTCTTTCTCGGCTTCCATCCTTTTGGTATTGTTTTTCATTTTTTTTTGCAAATCTGTTGGAGAAAGAACTAAACTATGGCTGGATGATCGTTTGAGATCGAACTGTGTTTTGGTAGCAGGGGTTTAGATTCATAGGGAGGTTCATTTGCTAAAAATATAATCTTGTGTGGTCAGATTAGCATGATCTGTCAATCATGATTTTTGAGTACCTTTCTTTGCATCATCTTTGTTTCCTCGATGGTAGGTGCTAGAGAATGAGCCATTATGTTTGATGAAGGGTCAAAGAATATGTGAGTTTCGACTAAAAAATGATGTTTTGATTCTGATTATATGAGCCTATACGCATGGGATAGGTGGTGAAATTTGTAGCAGCGTTTAGTTGCGGCAGTGACTAGTGATGCATTGTTTAGTTACGAGAAATTTCCTTTTTGCTGGAACTATAGGATGGATAGCCATTAGAACGTTTGTTGATCCCCTGTGCTGAGTTTAGTTTTCCTTGGGATGGTTATTGCATATAGAGTCTGCTGCAAAAAGTTTGAAAGCAGTCGACTTGTTGCAGCAACTTTAAAGTTAGTAATTGTTGGATTGTTTTTGTCACTGCTTGCTGTTTCTGGTTCATTCGCTTTGTTTCTGGTTTAATTGGGTCAGCTTTTAGCATGAATATGGATCATTTCTGATATATTTTTGAATCTGGAAGTTTATTGGAGTTGAAAACATCTAATCAAAGCTGTTTTTGAATCGAAAATCTAAGTTGAAAGCAAAGTGCATCAGTTTTTATTTTCGGTTGTTGAAGCTTAATTAAATCAGTCGCATAAGCTGCTTGTTTTCGTTCATTGCATGAAACTTAGCATGAAAATCCTCCAAGAGTCCCATTGTTCATAGGTGTTTAGCCATGTTGGATTGGAGTAATTTCAAGGCTGTTGTACGCATTTGCTTTGCTGAAATGCAGAACTTTGCACATGAAAATTTGCATCAGAACCAAAAAAAAGTTGTCGCATTCTTTTTGCTGTTTCCTTACCTGCATTGGCTCACTAAAGTGTCGGCCATTCAGTTTGTTGGTTAACCTTGTTTGCAAAAAGAAGATTTGGAAGATTGGTTTGGGTTTACATGTTTGGGTTTTGGAACATTTGAACCATGACCAGACAATTGCTAAAAAGGAATGAACTAGAATTCTGCCAAGCCATCTTCTAACATTTTGAACAATTTCCCTGCTATGTTTTTGCTTTGCTTGGATGTTGAAATCATGTTGCATGTTGCTGGGATAAGGGTTTTGGACGTCTTGGTTGAAATGTTTTGATCAAACTTGTGCTGAAGTTGGAGTTTGCTTGCAAAAAGTGTAACCTGCGGTAATATTTCTTGATTGCAGAAACACTTCTTCATTGCAGAACCTGTTTCACGTTCTTGCATGTTTTGCATGAAAAAAAGCTTTTCAAAATTTGCACCTTGACCCCCCAAGTTCCCCTTATGCAACTATGACCCAAAAATTTGGAAAACTAATCAATTTGATCCTTCTAAGTTTCTCTTTGTGCCACAAAAGCCCAAGCATGTTTTAGTATCTTGTAATTAAGTCCTAAAATCATTGCAACTTCAATCATTGTTTGGCTTTTTCTCTATTTTTGGAATCTTTGAAGTGCTTCAACGATTTATTTGGGTTCAAATGATTGAGTAGTGCCTGCTTTTGGGTCTTTAGTAGATGTTATGCTTGGGGATTGGATGATCATGCCTTTTGCCTTGGTCTTTAAGTAGTTTTGACTTCATTGAGTTACAATTGAGGGAAAGTTTGATGTTTTGATGGATTCAAATTGTTTAGTTTATATCTTATCACTAAATTGGTGCATTAATTTTTTGTTTTTGATGATTTTAGCCTAAGTTAGTCTTTTCTTGGGTGAATCTAGCCAAGTTGAGTTTGTTTACTTCCTTAGTATCACCAACGGGGAGGTATAATCTCTTTTACCCCTTTTGTTTCTCTCCTATGTGGACTAATGTGCTATTTGAAATTTGCATGTCTACTTGCTTTCCTAGCCGCTCCTTATTTCCTTTCATTTATTTGATTTACTTTTGATTTTTATTAATGGGGTATGTGTACACCTCTTGGCTTATAATAGATAGGGCGTAGCAAGTAATTTGGTCCATTTTCCCTTTCCCTTTTGTTTTAGTTAGCAAATGTAATGGTTGCATGCCTATCTGTTATATGTTAAATGCTTTATTAGGATTTTGCATCTAGTCAAGCATGCTAAATGTTATGTGCTACGTGTTTATAAGTGATTCGCATGTCTACTCGCTTTTTGTAGTGTGGATGAATGGAATGGATGAATGTACGTCACCACACTAGTCCAACGCTAGTTGTGGCTTCTTTTATCGTTTCCACTAGTTCAACGCTAGTCGGAATTCATAGGAGGGGCTAGTCCAATGCTAGACCCAATAGGTTTTTTTTTTCCTTTTTCATAAAGTGCATGATCACCACATATCACGCATTTTTCCTTAGTTTATCATTTGGTATGTTCCTCAAACCCTTTTCCCTCCATTTTAGGATTTTTGCATTTCATGCTAGTTAGGGTTCATTTGCCTGAAGAGTCCCCTTAAATATGGGATATAGACGAGTGTGGCTTTTTCTAAGCCTTAGCACGCTTGTATTCCCTCTATAAAAGGGCAAATTGAGTCACGATTTTAGGTCTCCCCATACCCAATATGCATGAATTCCCTAGGCTCATGCATTTTTAAATCCACTCTACCATTTTTTACCCTCATCACACTTTCATTTTTCCTCCCATTTTGCACACGTGCACCTTTATGTTTCTTCACTTGCACACGAACACTTTTATCATCACTTGCACACATGCACTTCATATTATCATTTCACATACCGTACCTTACCCACTCACGTGCACATTTTCATTTACATATTTATTGTTTTTATTACTTTTTCAAACTCATGTCCTCACATTGCATACATGCATTCCATTCATTTGCATCCCACTCGCATTATTCGTGACTTCTTCAAAAGATCGTTATTGGGCTTCACAATTAATGTGATTGGCACCACTCAACCTTTAAAGAGAAATTTCCCCCAATACCCCTAGGTCTAGGGTTTGCATTCATGTAGTGCATCCAAATGTAATAAATTCTTTGGTTAAAACAAGAAAATCTTTGATTAAATCATGCAACTAGCCTTGGCTAGGTCAAAGGGGTGCCTTGGATTTTATCCTTGCCTTCCCCTTTGTCAAATGTGACTCCCGAACCTTTTTCGTTGGTTTACGTGGACTAGGAGTCGTTTAAAAGGGGTTTCTTACTACTTTTTCCTATTTTTCTTTAAAAATTCATTTTTAGGTGACTTGGTACACCTTAACTCGTTACCAAGTGGCGACTCCGATTTTAATTTCAAAAACCCTTTTTAAACTCCATTTTGGGTCAAATCGTCGCATTCTCAAACCCCCATTTAGACCCAATTTTCTTTTAAATCACAATTCATTTTCCAATCGCAAATACACATTTTTAAACCATTCATTTATTTCATCAAAAAATGGGGCGCGACAAAAAGGAAAATAAAAATAATTGTATAAATATACGTTACCTAAAGGAATGCATCATATCGGATGCGGGGGACTAATGGTCGTGACTCAATGTTCCCTTTATTAGAGGGAATACGAGCGTGCTAAGGCTAGAAAGCCAAATTCGTCCATATCCCATACCCAAGGGGTTTTCCTAATCTAAACAAGCAAATGATCTACCTAGTTTCTAATTTCCTAAATGAAATGCAATCTAATATCATGTCTCATGCATAGGATTATATAAAATAGGGGATATGGATTTAAGAGGGAATATGGGATAGGGGATATATATAACGGGGCATGTGGGATAAGGGATGTGTATATAAGGGCAACATGTAAAAAATGATAAAAGACCCTAGAAAGTGAAAAATATGCATGAAATGAAGTGATTTTATCACACAATCATGATCTAACGCTCGAAGGGCTCCTAAGGGTCTAGCATTGGACTAGCCCATATTTCTACTTTCTCACTAGCGTTGGACTAGTGGAAAATTGAACAAGGGAAACACAACTAGCGTTGGACTAGTGTGGCATCGGAAAATGGATCACAACTAGCGTTGGACTAGTGTGATATTACGTCATGTACTAATTATAACTAAGCCAATAATATAAAGCATAAAAAAAGCAAGTAAACACATAATATCAAATAAACACATAACACATAATCATGATATCTAGATGTAAGGTTCTAAGAAAGCGGTAACACATAGCACGTAAATATGCAAATCACACAAGCAAAAAGAGAAAGCAAATAAAACCCTAACATTACATTTGAGGGGCCTACTACGATCTAAGGGGGGAAGAAATAAAATGAAGTAATAAAATAAATACCTAACTATTACATCTTGGCATTTAAGTGCCTTTCAAATGGTCAAAATTGAACTAAATCCAATAAAGCAAACAAATGTACAAATGAAACAAATAATAAAAACACATTCAAAAGACATGCAATCAAACACGTAAAGTCACGTAAGGCACATTGAGTCAAGTAAAATAGGAAATAAGGGATAGAGTGTACCTTCCTTGAGTTGGGGCTCTAATGAAGTGAAGTCACTTATTTACCCTCCAAAATACAAAGAAAAGGTCAAGGCATCACTTTAATTAACAAATAATCATAAAAGATAAAAATGAATTGTGAAATTGAATCAATTAAATCATATAAACAACCCACATTTAAGAAGTCAAAAGAAGAAAGGACTTGATTGCAAAAATTAACAAAGTTTTAAGGTAAAAAATTAAAGAAAAATAAAGTTTATGGACCTATTTGTAATTAATTTAGGGACCCAATTGGAAGACGCCTAAAGTTTTAGGGCCATAGCATAATGAAGGAAAAGTCCGAGGACCATTCTGCAAGTTCGTTTTCTGATTTTTTAATGGATCAGGCCACTGGGCCATTTTATTCACTTCTTGGACCAAAAAACCCTCTTAGCACAAACCGAGACCCAAGCAAAACAGACGGGCTAGCCTACTATTTTGGCCCAAAATTAGCCAACCAAACAGATGGGTCTTGATCCTCTGGCCCAAGCCAAAAACCCAAACAAAATAAATTAAACCCATTCTTACAAACCCAATCAGATATAATTACCCAAAACCTAAACCATAATACTAAACCCAACAACATAAGCAAATCAACCAAAATTATTAAGCCACAATTATGACCTAAGATCAAGAATTAATCAATCCAAAAGACTACTTAAAAATATTGAAAAATGATTAAAATCTAAAGGGAGAAATGAGTTCAACTTTTTCAATCCTTTGGGCTATATCAAAATAAGGGGGAAACTTGGGAGGTTCAATCACAACAAAATAGGGACCTAATTGGAGGAATCATGAAGGTTTTGGGGTCGAAATTAAAGAAAAGTAAAGTCCAGGGTCAATTTATGTTTCAAATCATGATTTAATTGAATGAAATCTGGAAGTTACGCAGGCTTTAATGTGATTTCACCAAAGGTCCGGGGTCAATTTGCGAATTCATAAACATTTTCCAACCCAACTCGTCTTCCTCGCAATGCTCAGACTATTTTCTTCTGAAAACGCTACCAGATTTTATTTACAAGCAAAATGTAGGCCACTCATCTTCCCATATTTGTTTTCTTGGATTCAAGCTTTCACAAAGACCATGTCATTTTTCTCACGCACAAAAAATGCAACAAAACTCACCCTTCAATTAGAATTTTCAATTAGGCATTTTATCAAACAGGTTGGGGCATTGGAAATTTCACTAACTCCTTACTCAAATGTAGCTGTAATCAGCCCCAAAATTGTTCAAAAGTAAGCAATTTCAGTCCAATTGACACAGAAAAGCATATACAATCCAAAATTATGAACAATTAATAGGAAAATTGTAGTGAATAAAGGCTCGGCAAACTGCTTTGTGAGCTTGACCAGAACTGAAATTTTTAAAGAAAAGCACTTACAGTGCTCTTGCATTGAACGGCAGCAATGGTGGATTCCGGCTCTTTCTCAGCCGCAAGCCTCTTCGTCCACCGCCATCCTTTCTTTCTCTGTTTCTTTCTGCCGTCATCCCCATTTCTTCTCTCCTCCGGTTTCCCATTTTCTTGCTCTCCTCTTCCCTTCAACCGAAAGCCTCCCTCTTTGTTTTTTCTTTTCCCCCAAAAGGTCTCAGCCGCCACTCTCTTTCCCTTCTATTGTTTTCACTCTCTCGCTCGTCTTTCTCTACCCGAAAAACACCCCCAATTTTCAGATTTTTTCCTCTGCTCTTGCCGAAGACTCCCTCTCTGTTTCTTCCTTAGCATCTCATAGCCCTTTTTTCTCGTTTTTCTTTCTTTCTTTTTTCAGCCATCCACTCCTCTCTCCCAACTTTCTCTTTTTCTTGTTGCTTTCTTGCCGACCCCCAGAAACCCTAGCCGTTCTCTGCTTCTCCCCTTTGTTTTCCTTTTTTTTCGTTTCTTTTTTTTTAGTGTTCAATCCATCCGCCACTCCCTTATTTTTCTTTGCTTTTTCATCCTGCCGACGTCTTCCCTCTGTTTTTTTTTTCAGCTTTTCCTTTCATTTTTCTGTGTTCTTTTTCACAATCTTCCCCAGATTCCAACCGCCACCCTTGTCTCTTTTTCATCTTTCCCCTCTGTTTTTAGACGAAAGCTCCCTCCTTTTTCTTCTTTTTTTCCTGTGCTCCTCTTGCCCCCAGAAACCCTAGCCGCCCCTCTCTAGTTCTCTCTCCGTTCAGCCCTCAAAAACCTCCCCGTTCTTTTTCCTTTTTTTCTTTGGTCGTTGTATTCTTCTTTTCTTTTCTTTTCCCCCATCTCGCCTTTTTCTTGCCCCGTTGTTGTTTTGTTCCTCTCCTCAGCCGGCCCATCCAATCTTTTCCTTTTTGATTCTTTTATTTTTGTTTCCCCAAAATTTCTTAAGCCACCAAGTGTCTAGACACCTAATCCCTTAGGTGTTGTGTTGTCCAAAATACAAATGGACACTTGTCCCAATGCATGCCCATCACGTGCCATTTCTATTAATTTTCTTTTCCTTTTCTTTTTTTCCCTTTTTTTTCTTTTTTTTTCTAGAATTTAGTGTAAAAAATGCTCTTAAATCAATTAAAATAAAATGAGAGACACGAAACAAGAACAAAATAAAATAAAATAAAATAAAATAACCTAAAATTGAATCAAATAAATCTAAAATTAAATCAATTAAATGAATAAAGTTTAAAAAATCAAAAATTTGGTGTCTACAGTTTGTCCCTCTTTGTCTGAATTTCGAAGAAACTCGAGACAAAGACGTAGACACTAAATACTCACCTGTGTTATTCGGCTGCAAACTACTCGAACGACTGATACTCTTGAAATGTGAACTGACCCCTTTAACAAAAATTTAAAAATGAGACTGACCCGAACAAAACATTTAAAAGGGGACTGACCCCAACAAGAAATTTAAATGGGACTGACCCAAACAGAAAATTTAAATCGGGACTGACCCGAGCAAGAAATGTAATGCACATTAGTGGGATTGACCCATGTTTAATGGCAATGCGATGAAATGCTCACCAATGGGACTCACTCATGTTTAGTGTCGATGTAAATGAAATGCACGCTAGTGGGACTAACCCATGTTTAGTGGCAGTGAAAATGAAATGTTCACTAGTGGGACTGACCCACGGCTAGTGGCGATGCAAAATAAAATGCTCATTAGTGGAATTAACCCATGACTAGTGGCAGTGCAAAATAAAATGCTCACTAGTGGGACTGACCCAACGGCTAGTGGCAATGATAAATAAAATGTTGGTATGTATGAAAAAACTGTATAAGACTTGCTCGAAAAATTATCCAAAGATTTGCCCAAATATGATGAATTGGTCAGTGGGATTAAACCCGAACCTGCCTTGAGAATCGGTCAGTGAGATAACACTCGAGCCTGCCTTGAGAATCGGTCAGTGAGATTAAACCCGAACCTGCCTTGATGATTGGTTAGTGGGATAACACCCGAGCCTGTCAAGGTTGGAGGGATAAAACCCGGTCCCAACGAGATATAAGCGGTCAGCGGGATAAAATCCGGTCCTGCTGAGATTGGCGGGATAGAATCTGGTCCCAACGAGATATGAACGGTCAGCGGGATAAAATCCGGTCCTGCCGAGGTTGGCGGGATAGAACCCGGTCCCAACGTGATATGAACGGTCCTGACGAGATTGGTGGAATAAAACTCGGTCCCAACGAGATATGAACGGTCATCGGGATAAAACCCGGTCCTGCTGAGATATAAACGGTTAACGGGATAAAATCCGATCCTGCCGAGGTTGACGGGATAGAACCCGGTCCCAACGTGATATAAGCGGTCAGCGAATTAAAACCTGATCCTGCCGAGGTTGGCGGGATAAAACCAAATCCTAACGAAGTATGAACGGTCAGCGGGATAAAACCCGATCCTGCCGAGGTATAAATAGTCAGCGGGATAAAATCTGGTCCTGCCGAGATTGGCGGGATAGAATCCGGTCCCAACATGATATAAGCGGTCAGCGGGATAAAATTCGGTCCTGCCGAGGTATAAACGGTCAGCGGGATAAAACTCGGTCCTGCCGAGATTGGCGGGATAGAATCCGGTCCCAACGTGATATAAGCGGTCAGCGGAATAAAACCCGATCCTGCCGATGTTGGCGGGATAGAAACAGATCCCAACGTGATATAAACGGTCAGCGGGATAAAATCCGGTCCCAACGAGATGTTGGCGGCACAAAGTACCGGTCCAACGTGACCTTTGTGATGTTGGCGGCACAAAATCCAGGCCTAACGTGATGTTTCAAAAACAAACAAGAAATTAATTTTGATTTGTCAGGAAACAAGAAATTAAACTTGATTTTTTTTATTTTTTGAATGAGAGAATCTTTTCAACAAAATCTGCCCCAGTGTCTGGCCTTTTTTCGTTCTTTCTTCTTTCTTCTCTTTTCCGGCATCGGCCTTCCACCTCAATTGATACTTGTTCATCATTCTGAACCATGAATACCTGCACAAGGGGTTCATCAAAGTATAACATGCACTTAAATTTCTTATTTTAAAAATTAATGCAACTCCAACTCATGAAAAGAGTAGCGTGATTGGTTTGACATCCTCAAATGTATTACAAAAAATTTGCTCCAGTGTGGGCCCATTTTGCAAAATCACTCAAATGAAAATTTGCCCCAGTATGGGCCCATTTAATTACAAAAATTTGTTTGGATGACTCTCCATTTATTTGAACAAAGTAAGAAACTATGTTTTCTAACAAAAAATTTCATGATGAATCTCTCGAAATAAAACCAAATTACAGAAGATTTCTTCCTCACCTTAGCATCGATGCTTAGAGTAATGGGTCACCACTTCTTGTTAGCTCGTCTTTCAGGACCAATCAAGTGATCTTATTTCTGATTTTGAGGTGGCTAAGGAAAATGAGAAGTCAGCCCAGAATTGTACGTAATCCATTCAATATCACATCTTAGTGAAAACAAATAGTTTGTCACCCCTATTTCTTAAGGAAATTTAGTCAACATATAAGCTTTAAGTTTGCAACATATGGGTAGAAACGATGCTAAACATGTGAAAACTGGTTATACCCTTATGATCACAAATGATTGATGGATTTCTTATGAGCATAATCCTCACTTTGGGTTGTCATGAAGGATAAGTCATCGATGGACTTTATGAGCTTGTAATGTGGCTTGAAAACGATAATTTAAAGAAATAAGATTTTCAAGAACATTGCACTGAAAATCGCATTTCTTCCCAAAAATTGCCCTAATTTTGGACTCCAAGATCTTGAACTTTGTTTGACTCTTATTATCACTCAACAGGGACTTTCAGCATCGAATCTTTTGCATTTTTTTTCATTTGCATTTATTTTTGCTTTTTCTTTTCAAAGGTGTCCTTGCGAGTTTTCACATGATGAGTAATATCAACCTCACACCTAATCAATTCAGAAATACATTTAAAATTTCTTGGCATCAATATATGAGCATCACTTGCCAATTAGAGGATTCCTTGACAGAGATATTGCAAAGAACAGAAGTCAGGATTTTTGGCTTTTGTAATGGGGTCTGGTGGGGTGCTTAGAAAAGTTAAAGCTTGAAAGCGGATTTCAAAAGTGGTTTAAATGATCTGAAATCGCATTATTGTATTAACCCTCTTTTAGGGTTAAATCAGAACTTACCCCATTTTATTCTCAATTGAGCCTCTTTTCTCTTTCATTTTGTTCTTTTTTTTTCTTTTTTTTTTTTGATTTTCTTCTTCGGCCATTCCTTTGAAATTTTCAAAACCCAGTTTATGTTCAACCGAGGTTCTCTTTTCTTCTTCTTTTCTTTCTTTTGCTTTTGTTGCTTTATCACTCTTCACCTCTTAATACTTTTCTTCCCTTTTCAACTCAAACCTACCCTAGTGTGGGGTTTGCGATTTTTAGGGGTTGCCAAACGAAGTAACTTATTTTGAAGGGTCAAAAGGGATAACTAGAAATAGAATATTTGACTGAAAAAGAAAAGGGCCTGACTTTTCATTCTGTTCCTTACATTAACTCTGAAAGGAAACTTTCATTAATGCAAAATTTCTTGCATGTACCTGAATTAATTAACTGAGGATGACTCTCATTCATCCATATCTGTGAAGCATAGGTGATTTGCCGGACATTCTTCCTTTTCCTTTTTTTTTTCTTTTTTTCTTCAAAATGGAAGCCTAGAACCAAATTTCCCCAATTTGCAATTCCATCTCTTCTTTTAACTTTAGCATTTTTGCCTTTTTCTACCCCTTTTTCGTAAAATTCTCCAATCTCCTTCCCCAATGTAGGGTGTGATCATAAGTGCTCTGAAAAGAACCACCCATTTTAGCTCAAATGAGGATGCAAGGGGTAAATAGTATTTAGATTGTAGAAACGATGGCCAAAACATCATTCTTACACTTCATGACAACCAAAGTAACGAAATACTCATTAAGAATCCACTCTCTTTTGATATTTGAAAATTTTTCAATGTAGGGTAGTGGTCATTAAGGCTCTTATTTGAAACGAAATTATTCTTTTAAAGGTCCAAATGGAAGAGCAAATGATAAAATCTGTATAGATAGATAAATGAACGCTTGAAATATCATTCCAAACTTTCAAAACAAATAAGAATAATGTACATTTTTGCTTTCACTTAGATGCAGATTGAACCGGATTAGATACAATGGGTATTTTCAAGCCAAGATTGCCCCAATTTGTAATTTATCAATCAATGTGACTGATTTTTTGGAGGGGGCAAATAGAATCGGGCAAAATAAGAATTGTACAGTGAAGGAGAAAAGGTATCTCATTGGGCCTTTTGAGTGACATCTTTTTAATTTCGAGCACTCTTATTGTACAGTTTGGATCACCAGTCTAGTGTATGCAAAGATTTTAGCAAACATACACTTGTGAATTTTTAAGCAAGAGGTTGAAAAAATATCAATTTGGTCTTATTTCTTAAAATTCATCATGAAATCTCCCATGAGAAAAAATAAAGAATGAAATGTACATGAATATACATAAAACAATAATTGTCCAAAAACTTTATTGCTGAAAAAGTTTAAAACAAAATTTCTCGTTCAATTATAATACAAATGAGAAGAGAAAAACTTCTAAAGAGCTCCACATATACACTTTTTGTCTCTTTTTCTTTTGGGACAAAAATGTATTAACAATTCAAATATACAGAATTTTCTTTGAAAAATAATTATGAAATCTCTTAGAGGCTTTAGCCTAACGCTTCCAGATAGATCCTTCGTATTTTTATTGCAAGGCCTGCCCAAGAATCAAGTAACTCTTTTCAAACTTTATCAGATCAAAATTGTTAAAAAATATTTTCACCTTATTGAAACATTTTTATGAATGCAGGGGGAAGGGGAAAAATAAAAGAAAAATACCCAGGGTTAGTAAACAAAATTGTAAAATCGGTATGCATGTCCTATAGGGGAGCCCTTTTATGCCAAGGGTAGGTCTAGCATGAAAATGCAATCCTCTAAGGTAGGCACCATACAATACCTAATGAATCCGATCAACTGATTGAGTGAAAAATGATTTTTAAAAAAAATTTGGCCAATTGGAGTGAGAAGAGACATTTGTCCTAAAAAAAAGAGGACGGAGTCCGAATGGATTGCCTGCTTTGATCAACACATAAAATGATATGTAAAAGAGATTGCAATGTCTCGATTAATTTATTCAGTGAACCTTAGACTTAAACCCTAAAGGGGAAAAAACGGGTCAAATGGATAGAATGAAATTGATGATTTATTCAAAATCAACCGAATTGCACTAAAAATAGGTAGACTGGTCAACTGAATTGAATGAAATTGATGATCTCTTCAAAATCGACTCGATTGTCCTAAAAATGGATGAATTGGCCAAATAAATGAAATGAGAGTTAATGATTTATTCAAAAATGATTAGATTGTCCTAAAATTGAATGAATTGACAAAATGGATTGGATGAAATTGATGAAAAAAATGGTCCAATGGATTGAACGCAATTGATGATTTATTCAAAAATTGATCGAATTATCTACCCATTGGTAGTTTCAAGAAAATCATTGCGATGCATTAGTCTATGAGCCTCCTAAAATCAAAATTTGGCCTCAATACATTTATTGTCTTAACAATGAGGAATTATTTGTGAATTTCTTCAAGTCAATGTCCTTTAAGCAAGGGATTTTTACCAACTATGTTGAAAATGGCCAAAAGATGATTGTTAGATGCTCATATTCTAATGTGCAAAAAAAATTTCTTTGCCGTCTTCGAAAAGATCGGATCCTACCGTACCTCGTGCACTACCCCTTCGGACAGTACAAAAAATATAAACGTGCAAGTCTCATTGGATTATATATCCGAGACACAGGACGGTTCATTCCTAGCACGGGATCCCCAAAATGGCATTCCCTCTAAAGTGGATGCATGATGCCAATTTATTAAAGCAATAAAATATACAATTTAAATGAAAACGTGACCTAAGGAACCCTTTATATGCCAGGGTAGGTCTAAAAATGATATGCCATTATTAATTTACAAATGAAATATATCAGAATTTCTAAACGTGCAATAGCCTATCTATAAGGATAGGTCCTAAAAGAGAATCATGGCAGATCTCTTATTTTCTAACATTGATGAATGCAAAAGATAAGAAACAAGGAAACGTTAGTTCAACACATAATCACATAACACGTTGGACAATTAGATGATATAAAAAACAACAAAGATAAATAAGGGAAGAGGGGTGAGATCCCTCCCCTCATGCCTAGTGTCCTTAACAGGGTAAGGTCGACTCTACCTTAGGCAATTCTAATATGGATGCATGAGGTTTGGCTCACTAATGCATTTAGACTCGATAAGGCTTCGGTTTCCAAGCCTTCAGACCTAAAGGCGAAGGGTCATCACTTCCAGTGCCTTCGGTCGGTGGCTCGAGTGATCTCTTAGGCATCGTTATGGGCGCAGTGCACACCATCCGCCTACCTAAGGAAATCGATCCTAATCCTACAGGGAGATGTGGAATAGCGCCTACGATAAAGAGAAAAAAAATAGGGTAAATAAGACTATACGTGCACGTATGAAGTGCTTCTTATTTTTTGATGGGAGGGATCAAGAACCAATGCGAGGCTCTAGGGTAATATTCCCCCACCCAAATGTAATGCAAAGCGCGGGATCACATAAATAAACCATTCATCCATCAAATCAATCGTACGCAAATATGTGAGGGAGTGAGTTGATACGCGCGAAATGTAAAATCCTAAAAAAGGAAAAATGCAACCCTAAACATCCAAATGCGATATATGGAAAGGTAAAAAGAAGAAAAAGATTAACTAAATCAAATTTGCTTAGACTCTCTAAATTCCCAGTGGAGTCGCCAAACTGTAGCGCCCCATTTTTTATAATAAAATAAATTAGTTTAGAAAAATGAATTTTTGGTTAAAAAATGAGTTTTTGATTTTTTTAGAAAATGAAGAAAAATATGGGTCCAAATGGGACTTGAAAATGCGACGATTTGACCCAAAATATAGTCTAAAAAGGGTTTTTTGAATGAAAAATGGAGTCGCCACTTGGCATAGAGTTAAGGTGTACCAAGTCACCTAAAAATGAATTTTTAAAGAAAAAAGTAGAAAACCCTTTTTTAAACGACTCCAAATCTACGAAAATCAGAGAAAAAAATTCGGGAGTCACATTTGAAGAAACGGAAGGCAAGGATAAGAATCCAAGGCACCCTTTCAACCTAACCAAGGTTAGTTGTGCGATTTAGTCAAAGATTTTCTTATTTTAATCTAAAAATTTATCACATTTGGATGTACTATATGAATGCGAACCCTAGACCTAAGAGGGTATCGGGGGGTCAAAATTTCTCTTTAAAACTCAATTGGTGCCAATCGCATTAATTATGATGCCCAATGTGGACTCTTTGGAGAGGTCACGAATAATGCAAAAATATGAGACTCTAGAAAAGAAAAAGAAAATAAAAATAATTGTATAAATATACGTGACCTAAAGGAATACATCATATCGGATGCGGGGGACTAATGTTCGTGACTCAATGTTCCCTTTAATAGAAGGAATACAAGCGTGCTAAAGTTAGAAAACCAAATTCGTCCATATCCCATACCCAAGGGGTTTTCCTAATCTGAACAAGCAAATGATCTAACCTAGTTTCTAATTTCCTAAATGAAATGCAATCTAATATCATGTCTCATGCATATGATTATATAAAATAGGGGACATGGATTTAAGAGGGAATATGGGATAGGGGATATATATAAGGGGGCATGTGGGATAAGGGATGTGTATATAAGGGCAACATGTAAAAAATGATAAAAGACCCTAGAAAGTGAAAAATATGCATGAAATGAAGTGATTTTATCACACAATCATGATCGAACGCTCGAAGGGCTCCTAAGGGTCTAGCATTGGACTAGCCCATATTTCTACTTTCTCACTAGCGTTGGACTAGTGGAAAATTGAACAAGGGAAACACAACTAGCGTTGGACTAGTGTGGCATCGAAAAATGGATCACAACTAGCGTTGGACTAGTGTGATATAACGTCATGCACTAATTATAACTAAGCCAATAATATAAAGCATAAAAAAAACAAGTAAACACGTAATATCAAATAAACACATAACACATAATCATGATATCTAGATGTAAGGTTCTAAGAAAGCAGTAACACATAGCACGTAAACATGCAAATCACACAAGCAAAAAGAGAAAGCAAATAAAATCCTAACATTACATTTGAGGGGCCTACTACGATCTAAGGGGGGAAGAAATAAAATGAAGTAATAAAATAAATACCTAACTATTACATCTTGGCATTTAAGTGCCTTTCAAATGGTCAAAATTGAACTAAATCCAATAAAGCAAACAAATGTACAAATGAAACAAATAATAAAAACACATTCAAAAGACATGCAATCAAACACGTAAAGTCACGTAAGGCACATTGAGTCAAGTAAAATAGGAAATAAGGGATAGAGTGTACCTCCCTTGAGTTGGGGCTCTAATGAAGTAAAGTCACTTATTTACCCTCCAAAATACAAAGAAAAGGTCAAGGCATCACTTTAATTAACAAATAATCATAAAAGATAAAAATGAATTGTGAAATTGAATCAATTAAATCATATAAACAACCCACATTTAAGAAGTCAAAAGAAGAAAGGACTTGATTGCAAAAATTAACAAAGTTTTAAGGTCAAAAATTAAAGAAAAATAAAGTTTAGGGACCTATTTGTAATTAATTTAGGGACCCAATTGGAAGACGCCTAAAGTTTTAGGGCCGTAGCATAATGAAGGAAAAGTCCGAGGACCATTCTGCAAGTTCGTTTTCTGATTTCTTAATGGATCAGGCCACTGGGCCATTTTATTCACTTCTTGGGCCATTTTATTCACTTCTTGGACCAAAAAACCCTCTTAGCACAAACCGAGACCCAAGCAAAACAGACGGGCTAGCCTACTATTTTGGCCCAAAATTAGCCAACCAAACAGATGGGTCTTTGATCCTCTGGCCCAAGCCAAAAACCCAAACAAAATAAATTAAACCCATTCTTACAAACCCAATCAGATATAATTACCCAAAACCTAAACCATAATACTAAACCCAACAACATAAGCAAATCAACCAAAATTATTAAGCCACAATTATGACCTAAGATCAAGAATTAATCAATCCAAAAGACTACTTAAAAATATTGAAAAATGATTAAAATCTAAAGGGAGAAATGAGTTCAACTTTTTCAATCCTTTGGGCTATATCAAAATAAGGGGGAAACTTGGGAGGTTCAATCACAACAAAATAGGGACCTAATTGGAGAAATCATGAAGGTTTTGGGGTCGAAATTAAAGAAAAGTAAAGTCCAGGGTCAATTTATGTTTCAAATCATGACTTAATTGAATGAAATCTGGAAGTTACGCAGGCTTTAATGTGATTTCACCAAAGGTCCGGGGTCAATTTGCGAATTCATAAACATTTTCCAACCCAACTCGCCTTCCTCGCAATGCTCAGACTATTTTCATCTGAAAACGCTACCAGATTTTATTTACAAGCAAAATGCAGGCCACTCATCTTCCCATATTTGTTTTCTTGGATTCAAGCTTTCACAAAGACCATGTCATTTTTCTCACGCACAAAAAATGCAACAAAACTCACCCTTCCATTAGAATTTTCAGTTAGGCATTTTATCAAACAGGTTGGGGCATTGGAAATTTCACTAACTCCTTACTCAAATGCAGCTATAATCAGCCCCAAAATTGTTCAAAAGTAAGCGATTTCAGTCCAATTGACACAGAAAAGCATATACAATCCAAAATTATGAACAATTAATAGGAAAATTGTAGTGAATAAAGGCTCGGCAGACTGCTTTGTGAGCTTGACCAGAACTGAAATTTTTAAAGAAAAGCATTTACAGTGCTCTTGCATTGAACGGTGGCAATGGTGGATTCCGTCTCTTTCTCAGCCGCAAGCCTCTTCGTCCACCGCCATCCTTTCTTTCTCTGTTTCTTTCTGCCGTCATCCCCATTTCTTCTCTCCTCCGGTTTCCCGTTTTCTTGCTCTCCTCTTCCCTTCAACCGAAAGCATCTCTCTCTGTTTTTTCTTTTCCCCCAAAAGGTTGTAGACACCAAATTTTTGATTTTTCTAATTTTATGGGTTAATTAATTTAATTTTTGCTTTATTTGTTTCAATTCTAGGGTTTTTATTTTATTTTATTTTATTATCCATTTTGCTCATTAGTCATTAATTTTTATTCTAAAGTTTTTAGTATTAGAATTTATCGGAAAAAGAGAAAATCATTCACAAAATATGCTTTATTTATTTTAGTTTCAAGTTTATTGTTATTTAATTAAGAAAAAAAGAAAAAAGAAAAAGGAAAATCAACACAAAAAAGAAAAAAAGATCCCACGCGCGTGTGCCATGTTCGTTCGTATTGCAGGCTCAAACGCAGCTCGTAAGACCAGAAGCGCAACTTCATTTCACGATGCATTTGATTATGTTGAGGCCCAAAGTCACTTGGCTTAATCCAAGGATCAAGAAGGATCCGGAAGGAGGTTTCCAACGGCTCTAATAATCCCATAAAATCTGAATTTTTTAAGGCCATTGAGATGAGGGTTTAAGAACCCTGGTCTCATTTAAATAGCTGGGAGTGAGGCTGAGAGTAGGGGATGGCTGGGGAAAAAGAATAAGGAGCAGTGGACAGGAGGGAGAGAGTATTGGACGGCATAAAAAGAAAGAGAGGCGGCTAGGGTTTAGAGGGAACTAAGAGTAAGGTACAGCGACTGAGAAAGCGGGAAAGAAAGCTAGCTAAGGGGAGGTAGAGGTAAGCGGGGCTGAGAAAGAAAGCTAAGGGGAGCGTGAGGAAGATAGGGAGGACGGCTAGAAAGAGGGAGAGAGAGAGGATCGAATGGGGGCTGAAAAAGAAGAAAGGTTGAGAGCGGGAGAGGGCGAGCAAGAGAGAAAACTGGTAGAGAGATCTTCGGTGGTTTGAGAGAGAAAACCAGAAAGAGCCAGTGAGAAAGAAAAGGGTGGGAACGCAAGAAGATCAGTGAGAGGGTGGCTGGGCGATAGGGAGCTGGAAAGGAAAGAATGAAAAGCTGCAATTTTTTCAACAAAGGCTGATTATCAGCCATGTTTCAGCCCTCATATCTCTTCAGTCTTTGAGGGTTTCAAGAAAATTTCGAGTTCTGCACCAACTAGGCAGTAAGGGGAGAAGATTTTGTTCAGAAACCGTTCGCAGAAGACATTGATAAAGTCTTCGAATCTGCCCCAAAGACCGCTGTCTGGCTTCACTGGTGCGGGTTCGAAGCGGCAACGGAGCAGCTCCAGCGCCTCTTTCACGTCTTATTCTGCTCTATTTCCGATCCAAAAGTTTCCTCTGGTATTTCTTAGCTCTTTCCATATTCCTTCGTGGCTGAGCTGTGTTCTTGCGTCGTTTTTGTGTTTTGTTGTTTTGTCGCTGCTGATGCTTGTAGATGCTTGCTGATTTGGTAGGAGGGAAGGTTTTGAGTTTTTGTTTTCTGTTTTCCCTGGCATTGCTCTATGTGAGGGTGATTATTGTTGGGTTCTAATCCATCAGTGCTTGGGATCTGTTTAAGTTCACTTGAACATGCATGTTTGATGAGCTGCTAAGTTGCTTTGGGCCTTGCAAGTTTGTAGTCTGTAGTTTGTAGTTTATGGTTTGTGGATGGTGGTTGTGTAAACGTTTATTGCTTTAGTAAAACAAGTTTCTAAGATACCAGAGTTGTTGTTTTGTTTGCATTTGCGGTCGGTTTGTCATCAGTGATATATCAAATCTGCCCAGGAAAATGCAGATTTATTTCCTTACTGCGCATCATCAAAAAATGATTGCATTTGCTGCTTCATTTTTTTTTACATCGCGGCATACCCACAGCTGCATTTTGGTACAATATTGCTGTTATACACTCAGTTCTGTGGGTCTGTTTTAGTTGTTGTCGGTGCAACTTCCTTATTTGCAAGAGTTGATAGCATGCTACATCGGAAAGGCTGCATTTCTGCAGATTTGTTGCACGAGGGAGGCTGTCATGTTTTGTTTGTGTAATGGCCAAGATCATTGGATTAGTTTTGCCACAGGTTGTTGTTCATTTGCTTGCTGCTATCCGTTCGAAGCCTGTTTGCTTATGCGAATAGAATCACATCCAAATGCCATTATGTATGAATTTGCACTAACATGATCCAAGACTTTTGTGGTATATAGATAATCCATAGTCCGTTTGTAGTTATTTTGTTTTCTTGGTTCGTTTTGCGAAGTTACTTGAAGGGACACAACCACTGTCATTCGGTAGTCTCAAAACGTGGTATGGCCTGCAAGTTTTGCATGCAGAAATGAAGTTTTATTACACTTTGGTCCCTGTGATTTTGAAGCAATGCAACAAAGGCCCAATTATGTTCTAATTTCATGCAATTAAGTCCTCACTTGTTTTAATTTCTTGAATGTAGGTTATTTGCATGACTTAATTGATTCAATTTCATGATTTATTTTATCTTTTATGATTGTTTATTAATTAAAGTGGTGCCTTGACCCTTTCATTATTTTTGGAGGGTAAATCAAAGAGTAATTCACTTCCTTAGAACTCCAAATCAAGGGAGGTACATCCTAATCCTTTATTTCTTACTTTATCTGACTCTACGTGCCCTATGTGACTTTACGTGAGTAATTGCATGACTCTTGGATGTTTATTTATTTATTTATTTGCTTTACTGGTTTTATCTTTGTATATCTATCATTTGAAAGGCACTTGAATGCCAAAGTTGTAATAACTAAGTTATTATTTTATTTATTTTATTTCGTTTTCCCTTTTAGATTGTAGTAGGTTTCCCCCCCGAATGTAATAGTTAGGGCTTTATTTGCTTTATTTGCTTTATGTGTGTTTTGCATGTTTATGTGCTATGTGTTACTCCCTTTCCTAGGGTCTTGCATCTAGATATCATGCTTACGTGTTATGTGTTTTATGGGGTTTATGTGTTTATTTGCTTTATTATGCTCTACATGATTTATTTGATTGTAATGAATGTGTGACGTCACCACACTAGTCCAACGCTAGTTGTGGTCTTTTTCCCGTCACCACACTAGTCCAACGCTAGTGGTGGCCCTTTGTTCCGACTTTTCTCACTAGTCCAATGCTAGTAGGAAAATTGTTGACGAGGGCTAGTCCAACGCTAGACCCTTAGGAACCATCCGCACGTTAGATCATGATTGTGTGATAAAATCACTTCATCTCATGCATATTTTCACTTTTTAGGGTCTTTTATCATTTTTGCATGACATCCCTCCTTATACGTATATCCCTTCCCCCATATTTTCGCTTATATGTGTATTACTTACCCCTTTGCATGAAACATGACATTAGACTTGCATTTCATTTAAGAATTAGAATTAGGGTAGCACATTTGCTTGATTAGATTAAGGAAAACCCCTTGGATATTGGATATGGACGAGTTTGGCTTCTCTAGCCTTAGCACGCTCGTATTCCCTCTATTAAAGGGAACATTGGAGTCACGAGCATAAGTCCCCCGCACCCATTATGATGCATTCCTTTAGGTCATACACATTGGTATATTATTATTTTCTTTACTTTTTCTTTCTTTCGAGTCTTATGACTTGCATTATTTGTGACTTCTTCGAAGAGTCTTTATTGGGCGTCACAATTAATGTGATTGGTACCAAGTAAGCTTTGAAAATATATTTCGATCCCCCAATACTCTCCTAGGTTTAGGGTTTTTTGCATTCATATAGTCATCCAAATGTGATAAATCATTAGGTTAAAATAAAAAAACCTTTGACTAAATCACGCAACTAGCCTTGGCTAGGTCGAAGGGGTGCCTTGAATTTTTATCCATGCCTTCCCCTTCGTCAAATGTGACTCCCGAACCTTTTTCTTTGATTTATGTAGATTTGGAGTCGTTTAAAAAGGGTTTTTCATTTATTCTTTAAAATTTCAATTTTAGGTGATTTGGTACACCTTAACTCTATACCAAGTGGCGACTCCATTTTTCATTCAATAAACCCTTTTTTAAACTATATTTTGAGTCAAATCGTCGCATTTTTATGTCCCATTTAGACCCATGTTTTTCACTTTCTTTGTAAATCAAAAATCATTTTTCAAATAAAAAATTCACCTTTTAAAACCATTTATTTATTTTCAAAAAAAATGGGGCGCGACAGCTGGCGACTCCACTGGGGACTTAGAGAGTCCGAGTAAATTTGATTTAGTCAATCTTTTTCTTCTTTTAACCTTTTCATATATCACATTTGGATGTTTAGGGTTGCATTTTTCCTTTTTTAGGATTTTTACATTTCGCGCGTATCAACTCACTCCCTCACACATTTTCGTACGATTGATTTGATAGGTGAATGATTTATGTGATGTGATCTCGCGCCTTGCACTGCATTTGGGTGGGGGAAATTTTACCCTAGAGCCTCGCGTTGGTTCTCGATCTCTCCCCTCCAAACGAAGCACTTCATACGTGCTTACGTAGTTTTAGTCACCCTATTTTTCTCTTTTTCGTGGGCGTTTCCCATACCTCCTTGTAGGATTAGGATCGATTGCCTTGGGTAGGCGGATGGTGTGCTTTACGCCCATAGCGCTACCTAAGGGATCACTCGAGCCAGCGATCGAAGGCCTTGGGAGTGATGACCCTTTGCCTTTAGGTCTGAAGGCTTGGGAGCCGAAGCCTTATTGAGTCTAGATGCATTAGTGAACCAAACCTCATGCATCCATATTAGAATTGCCTAGGGTAGAGTCGACCTTACTCTATTAAGGACACTAGGCACGAGGGGAGGGATCCTACCCCTCTTTCCTTATTTATTTTTGTTGCTTTTTATATCATCTAATTGTCCAATGTGTTATGTGATTATGTGTTGAACTGACGTTTCCTTGTCTCTTGTCTTTTGCATTCACAAGCATTAGGAAATAAGAGGTCTGGCATGATCCACTTTTAGGACCTACCCTTATAGATAGGCTATTGCACGTTTTGAAATTTTGGTATATTTCATTCGTAAATTAATGGCATATCATTTTAGGCCTATCCTGGCATATAAAGGGCTCATTAGGTCACGTTTCCATTTCAATTGCAAGTTTTATTGCTTTAATAAATGGCATCATGCATAAACCCTAGAAGGGAATGCCATTTAGGGGATCCCGTGCTAAGATTAAACCGCCCTGTGCCTCGGATATATAATCCAATGAGACGTGCACGTTTATATTTTGTATTATCTGAAAGGGGTAGTGCACGAGCTAGGTAGGACCCGATCTTTTCGAAGACGGCAAGGCAATTTTTGCGCATTGGAATATGAGCATCTAACAATCATCTTTTGGCCATTTTTAACATAGTTGGTAAAAATCCCTTGCTTAAAGGACATTGACTTAAAGAAATTCACAAATGATTCCTCATTCTTGAGATGATAAATATATTGAGGCCAAAATTTGATTTTTAGGAGGCTCATAGACTAACGCATCACAATGAATTTTTGAAAATTAGCAATGGGTGGACAATTCAACCCATTTTTGAATAAACCATCAATTTTATTCAATCCATTTGATCAATGTACCCTTTTTGGGTGATTTGGTCGATTTTTGAATAAACTATTAATTTCATTCACTTCATTTGACCAATTTACCCTTTTTAGGGTGATTTGGTCGATTTTTGAATAAATCATCAATTTCAATCAATTCATTTGACTAATTTACCCTTTTTGGGTGATTTGGTTGATTTTTGAATAAATTATTAATTTCATTCACTTCATTTGACCAATTTACCCTTTTTAGGGTGATTTGGTCGATTTTTGAATAAATCATCAATTTCAATCAATTCATTTGACTAATTTACCCTTTTTGGGTGATTTGGTTGATTTTTGAATAAATTATTAATTTCATTCAATTCATTTGACCAATTTACCCTTTTTAGGGTGATCTGGTCGATTTTTGAACAAATAATCAAATTTCATTCAATGCATTTGACCACTTTACCCTTTTTAGGGTGATCTTGTCAATTTTGAATAAATCATCCGATACATTTGACCAGTTTACCTATTTTAGGGCAATTCGATCGATTGTGAATAAATCATCATTTCGCTTAATCAATTGATTTCATTCATTTGATTAGTTTAATTCATTTTTAGGGTTATCCATTCAATTTTCAATAAATTTTCAAATTTCATTCAATGAATTTCACCATTTTACCCCTTTTGGCACATTATGCGTCGACCAAAGCAAGTAATCCAATCGGGCTTTGTCCTAATTTTTTTAAGACAAATGTCTCTTCTCACTCCAATTGGCCAATTTTTCAAATCATTTTTTTTTACTCAATTAGTTGATCGGATTCATCAGGTATGGTATGGTGCCTACCCTAGAGGATTGCATTTTCATGCTAGGCCTACCCTTGGCATAAAAAGGGCTCCCCCATAGGACATGCATACCGATTTTATAGTCTTGGTTGCTAACTCAGGGTGTTTTTTCTTTTGTTTTCCCTTTCCCCTGCATTCATAAAAATGTTTCAATAAGGTGGAAATATTTTTCTATATCTGATAACAATTTTGATCTGATAAAGTTTGAAAAGTATTACTTGATTCCTGGGCAGATCCTACAATGTAAAGCATGAAGGATCTATTTGGAAGCGTTAGGCCAAAGCCACTAAGAGATTTCATAATTCTTTTTCAAAGGAAAATTCTGTATATTTGACTTGTTAATACATTTTTAGCCCAAAAGAAAAGGAGACAAAAAGTGTGGAGCTCTTTAGAAGTTTTCCTCTTCTCATTTGTATTATAATTGAATGAGAAATTTTGTTTTAAACTTTTTCAGCAATAAAATTTTTGAATAATTATTGTATTCATGTACATTTCATTCTTTTCCTCATCGTAGATTTCATGATGAATTTTGGGAAATAAAGCTAAATTGAGATTTCCTCAACTTCCAGCCTGAAATTTCACGAGTGTATGCTTTCTAAAATCCTTACGTACACTCAATTGGTGATCCGAGCTATACAATAAGAGAGAGAAAAAAGGTGAGCGGTCACTCGAAAGGCCCAATGAGATACCTTTTCTCATTCACAAAAGCACCCCAAAATAAAATCAGTCACATTGATTAATAAATTGCAAATTGGGGCAACCTTGGTTTGAAAATGTCAACTGTGTCTAATTACATTCAATTTACATCTCAGTGAAAGCAAAATGGTGCATTATCCTTGTTTGTTTTGAAAATTTGGAATGATACTTCAAGCGTTCGTTTCTCTACCCATATAGATTTTATCATTCGCTCTCCCATTTTAGCCTTTGAAAGAATAATTTCGTTTCAAATAAAAGCCTTAATGATCACTACCCTACAATGGAAAGTTCTTAGATATCAAAAAAGGAGTGGATTTTCAATGACCATTTCGTTACTTTGGTTGTCATGAGGTGTAAGAATGATGCTTTGGCCATCGTTTCTACAATCTAAACACTGTTTTACTCCTTGCATCCTCATTTGAGCTAAAATCGGTGGTTCTTTTCAAAGCACCTATGATCGCATCCCACATTGGGGAAGGAGATTGGAGAATTTTCCCAAAAAGGAGAAAAAGCAAAAAAAAATGTTAAAATTAAAAGGAAAGAAGGAATTGCAAATTGGGGAAAATTTATTCTACATGGGCTTCAATTTTGAAAAAAGAGAGAAAAGAAAATAGAGAAAGAGAAAAGAAAGAAGTGTTGTCCGGCGGATTCTCTATGTTTCGCGGATATGGATGAGCGGAAGTCATCCTCGGCTAATTGATTCAGATACATGCGAAAAATTTCGCGATAATGAAAATTTTTCTTTCAGAATTAATGGAAGGAATGGATTAAAAGTCAGGCCCTCTTCTTTTTCAATCAAACATTCTATCCCTAGTTATCCCTTTTGAGCCTTCAGAATAAATTATTTCGTTTGGCAACCCCTGAGAATCGCAAACTTCACACCGGGGCAAGTTTGAATTGAAAAAGAAAGAAAAGTATCAAAAAGTGAAAAGTGATAATGCAACAAAATCAAAAGACAAAGGAAGAAAAGAGAACCTCAGTTAAAAAATAAACTGGGGCAAATTTTATGAAAGTTCAAAAGAATGGCAGAAGGCCGAAAAATCAAAAGAAAAAAGAAAATGAAAGAGAAAAAGCCTCAATTAAGCATAAACTGGGGCAAATTCTGATTTAGCCCTAAAATAGGGTTGGCGCAACAATGCGATTTTGGATTCTTCGAACTGTTGTTTGAAATCCGCTTTCAAACTTTAACTTTTCTAAGCATCCAACCTGACCCCATTACAAAAGCCGAAAGTCCTGACTTCTGTTCTTTGCAATATCTCTGCCAAGAAATTTTTTAGTTGGCAAGTGATGCTTCTATACTGATGCCAAGAAATTTTTAGATGTATTTTTGAATTGATTAGTTATGAAGTTGACAATCATCTGAAAATCCGCCAGGGCACCTTTGAAAAGAAAAGGAAAGGAAAAAATGAAAATGAATGAAAAAGATTTGATGGTGAAGTCCCCGTTAAGTGATGATGAAAGTCACCAAATCTGAGATCTTTGAGTTCAAAATAGGGGCAATTTTGGAAAAATGCGATCTTCGGTGCAATGTCCTTGAAAGTTTTATTCTTTAACTATCATTTTCAAGCCACATTACAAGCTCATAAAGTCCATCGCTGACTTATCCTTCATGACAACCCAAAGTGAGGATTATGCTCATAAGAAATCCATCAATCATTTGTGATTATAAGGGTATAACCTGTTTCCACACATTTAGCTATCGTTTCTGCCCACACGTTGCAAGCTTACAGCTTATATGTTGACTAGATTTTCTTAAAAAATGAGGGTGATAAACTATTTGCTTTCACTAAGATGTGGTATTGAAAGAATTACATACAATTTTGAGCACAAGAATAAGACAAATCCTGGCCTTTCATTTTCCTTAGCCACCTCAAAATCAGAAATACCCACTTGATTGGTCCTGAAAGATGAGCTAATAAGAAGTGGTAACCCATTACTCTGAGCATCAATGCTAAAGTGAGGAATGAATCACTTGTAATTTGGTATTATTTTGAGAAATTCATCATGAAATTTTCTGTATGAGTTTAAGCAAGACACTTAGATTTTTCTTCACATTATATGTTAGGAAACACAGTTTCTTACTTTGATAAATGGAGAGTCATCTAAACAAAATTTTTCAATCGAATGAGCCCATACTGGGCAAATTTTTGTAATACATTTGAAGTTTTCGCCCAAGAGTCAAGTAACGCACTTTTGAATCAATCCCGCTGCTCTTTTCATGGAATTTAAGTGCATGTTGTACTTGGATAAGCCCCCGTGCAGGTATTCGTGGCTGAAAATAATGAAGAAACATCCAGTGAGGCGGAAGGCCGATATTGCAAAGAGAAACAAGAAGAAAGTGGAAAATGGACCCGATACTGGGGCAAATTATTTTGGAAAAGATTCTCTCGAAAAAAAAAGTCAGAAAAATCAAAAAATCAAATCCAATTTCTTATTTCTTGAAAAATCCAATTTTCGTTCCTTGTTGGCAAGTCTCAGCGTCCGCCGCGCACCCTTCTATCTCTTTTCTTGACAACCACTTTTAAGTCACTGACTTCAATCACCGTTAGCATCGAGTCAATCTCACTAACGTGTGCGTTTTTATTCCCTCACCGTTTCCATCGAGTCTATCTCACTAACGTGTGCGTTTTTATTCCATCACCGTTAGCATCGAGTCAATCTTACTAACGTGTGTGTGTTTTTATTCCCCCACCATTAGCATCGAGTCAATCTCACTAACGTGTGCGTTTTTTATTCCCCCACCGTTAGCATCGAGTCAATCTCACTAACGTGTGCGTTTTTATTCCCCCACCGTTAGCATCGAGTCTATCTCACGGCATTGAGTCTATCTCACTAACGTGTGTGTTGTTTTTTTAGTCTATTTTCGTTAGCATTGGGTTCATCCCACTAACGTGCCTTTCTATTTCCGATTTTCTTGGCAAGCTCGGGTGTTGTCCCATTGACTGATTATCATGGCAGGCTAGGGTTTAATCCCACTGACCAATTTTCAAGGCAGGCTCGGGTTTAATCCCACTGACCAATTCATCACACTGGGGCAAATTTTTGGATAGTTTTCCAATCAAGTCTTATATAGTTTCTTCACACATACTAGCATTTCATTTTACATTGCCACTAGCCGTTGGGTCAGTCCCACTAGTGAGCATTTTTCATTCGCACTGGTGTCAGACAGGGATTCGTCCCACTAACACTTCATTTCACTTCACTGCATCCATGATTTTTAATTTTGTTCAGGTCAGTCCCATGATTTTAAGTTGTATTCGGGTCAGTCCCATGATTTTAAGTTTTATTCGGGTCAGTCCCATGATTTTTAGATTTTGTTTGGGTCAGTCCCGTTTTAATTCATTCGAATCATTTGTAGCCAAACAACGTAGGTGAGTATTTGGTGTCTACTTCTTTGTCTCAAGTTTTTCCAAAACTCAGACAAAGAGGGGCAAACTGTAGACACCAAATTTTTGATTTTTCTAATTTTATGGGTTAATTAATTTAATTTTTGCTTTATTTGTTTCAATTCTAGGGTTTTTATTTTATTTTATTTTGTTATCCATTTTGCTCATTAGTCATTAATTTTTATTCTAAAGTTTTTAGTATTAAAATTTATCGGAAAAAAAGAGGAAAAAGAGAAAATCATTCACAAAATATGCTTTATTTATTTTAGTTTCAAGTTTATTGTTATTTAATTAAAAAAAAGAAAAAAGAAAAAGGAAAATCAACACAAAAAAGAAAAAAAGATCCCACGTGCGTGTGCCAAGTTCCTTCGTATTGCAGGCTCAAACGCAGCTCGTAAGACCAGAAGCGCAACTTCATTTCACGATGCATTTGATTATGTTGAGGCCCAAAGTCACTTGGCTTAATCCAAGGATCAAGAAGGATCCGGAAGGAGGTTTCCAACGGCTCTAATAATCCCATAAAATCTGAATTTTTTAGGGCCATTGAGATGAGGGTTTAAGAACCCTGGTCTCATTTAAATAGCTGGGAGTGAGGCTGAGAGTGGGGGACGGCTGGGGAAAAAGAATAAGGAGCAGTGGACAGGAGGGAGAGAGTATTGGACGGCATAAAAAGAAAGAGAGGCGGCTAGGGTTTAGAGGGAACTAAGAGTAAGGTACAGCGGCTGAGAAAGCGGGAAAGAAAGCTAGCTAAGGGGAGGTAGAGGTAAGCGGGGCTGAGAAAGAAAGCTAAGGGGAGCGTGAGGAAGATAGGGAGGACGGCTAGAAAGAGGGAGAGAGAGAGGATCGAATGAGGGCTGAAAAAGGAGAAAGGTTGAGAGCGGGAGAGGGCGAGCAAGAGAGAAAATTGGTAGAGAGATCTTCGGTGGTTTGAGAGAGAAAACCAGAAAGAGCCAGTGAGAAAGAAAAGGGTGGGAACGCAAGAAGATCAGTGAGAGGGTGGCTGGGCGATAGGGAGCTGGAAAGGAAAGAATGAAAAGCTGCAATTTTTTCAACAAAGGCTGATTATCAGCCATGTTTCAGCCCTCATATCTCTTCAGTCTTTGAGGGTTTCAAGAAAATTTCGAGTTCTGCACCAACTAGGAAGTAAGGGGAGAAGATTTTGTTCAGAAACCGTTCACAGAAGACATTGATAAAGTCTTCGAATCTGCCCCAAAGACCGCTGTCTGGCTTCACTGGTGCGGGTTCGAAACGGCGACGGAGCAGCTCCAGCGCTTCTTTCACGTCTTATTCTGCTCTATTTCCGATCCAAAAGTTTCCTCTGGTATTTCTTAGCTCTTTCCATATTCCTTCGTGGCTGAGCTGTGTTCTTGCGTCGTTTTTGTGTTTTGTTGTTTTGTCGCTGCTGATGCTTGTAGATGCTTGCTGATTTGGTAGGAGGGAAGGTTTTGAGTTTTTGTTTTCTGTTTTCCCTGGCATTGCTCTATGTGAGGGTGATTATTGTTGGGTTCTAATCCATCAGTGCTTGGGATCTGTTTAAGTTCACTTGAACATGCATGTTTGATGAGCTGCTAAGTTGCTTTGGGCCTTGCAAGTTTGTAGTCTGTAGGTTGTAGTTTATGGTTTGTGGATGGTGGTTGGGTAAACGTTTATTGCTTTAGTAAAACAAGTTTCTAAGATACCAGAGTTGTTGTTTTGTTTGCATTTGCGGTCGGTTTGTCATCAGTGATATATCAAATCTGCCCAGGAAAATGCAGATTTATTTCCTTACTGCGCATCATCAAAAAATGATTGCATTTGCTGCTTCATTTTTTTTTACATCGCGGCATACCCACAGCTGCATTTTGGTACAATATTGCTGTTATACACTCAGTTCTGTGGGTCTGTTTTAGTTGTTGTCGGTGCAACTTCCTTATTTGCAAGAGTTGATAGCATGCTACATCGGAAAGGCTGCATTTCTGCAGATTTGTTGCACGAGGGAGGCTGTCATGTTTTGTTTGTGTAATGGCCAAGATCATTGGATTAGTTTTGCCACGGGTTGTTGTTCATTTGCTTGCTGCTATCCGTTCGAAGCCTGTGTGCTGATGCGAATAGAATCACATCCAAATGCCATTATGTATGAATTTGCACTAACATGATCCAAGACTTTTGTGGTATATAGATAATCCATAGTCCGTTTGTAGTTGTTTTGTTTTCTTGGTTCGTTTTGCGAAGTTACTTGAAGGGACACAACCACTGTCATTCGGTAGTCTCAACACGTGGTTTGGCCTGCAAATTTTGCATGCAGAAATGAAGTTTTATTACACTTTGGTCCCTGTGATTTTGAAGCAATGCTACAAAGGCTCAATTATGTTCTAATTTCATGCAATTAAGTCCTCACTTGCTTTAATTTATTGAATGTAGGTTGTTTGCATGACTTAATTGATTCAATTTCATGATTTATTTTATCTTTTATGATTGTTTGTTAATTAAAGTGGTGCCTTGACCCTTTCATTGTTTTTGGAGGGTAAATCAAAGAGTAATTCACTTCCTTAGAATTCCAAATCAAGAGAGGTACACCCTAATCCTTTATTTCTTACTTTATCTGACTCTACGTGCCCTATGTGACTTTACATGTGTAATTGCATGACTCTTGGATGTTTATTTATTTATTTCATTTATTTATTTATTTGCTTTACTGGTTTTATCTTTGTATATCTATCATTTGAAAGGCACATGAATGCCAAAGTTGTAATAGCTAGGTTATTATTTTATTTATTTTATTCCGTTTCCCCTTTTAGATTGTAGTAGGCTTCCCCCCCGAATGTAATAGATAGGGCTTTATTTGCTTTATTTGCTTTATGTGTGTTTTGCATGTTTATGTGCTATGTGTTACTCGCTTTCTTAGGGTCTTGCATCTAGATATCATGCTTACGTGTTATGTGTTTTATGGGGTTTATGTGTTTATTTGCTTTATTATGCTCTACATGATTTATTTGATTGTAATGAATGTGTGACGTCACCACACTGGTCCAACGCTAGTTGCGGTCTTTTTCCCGTCACCACACTAGTCCAACGCTAGTGGTGGCCCTTTGTTCCGACTTTTCCCACTAGTCCAATGCTAGTAGGAAAATTGTTGACGAGGGCTAGTCCAACGCTAAACCCTTAGGAACCATCCGCACGTTAGATCATGATTGTGTGATAAAATCACTTCATCTCATGCATATTTTCACTTTTTAGGGTCTTTTATCATTTTTGCATGACATCCCTCCTTATACGTATATCCCTTCCCCCATATTTTCCCTTATATGTATATTACTTACCCCTTTGCATGAAACATGACATTAGACTTGCATTTCATTTAAGAATTAGAATTAGGGTAGCACATTTGCTTGATTAGATTAAGGAAAACCCCTTGGATATGGGATATGGACGAGTTTGGCTTCTCTAGCCTTAACACGCTCGTATTCCCTCTATTAAAGGGAACATTGGAGTCACAAGCATAAGTCCCCCGCACCCATTATGATGCATTCCTTTAGGTCATACACATTGGTATATTATTATTTTCTTTACTTTTTCTTTCTTTCGAGTCTCATGACTTGCATTATTTGTGACTTCTTCGAAGAGTCTTTATTGGGCGTCACAATTAATGTGATTGGTACCAAGTAAGCTTTGAAGATATATTTCGATCCCCCAATACTCTCCTAGGTTTAGTGTTTTTTGCATTCATATAGTCATCCAAATGTGATAAATCATTAGGTTAAAATCAGAAAACCTTTGACTAAATCACGCAACTAGCCTTGGCTAGGTCGAAGGGGTGTCTTGGATTTTTATCCTTGCCTTCCCCTTCGTCAAATGTGACTCCCGAACCTTTTTCTTTGATTTACGTAGATTTGGAGTCGTTTAAAAAGGGTTTTCCATTTATTCTTTAAAATTTCATTTTTAGGTGACTTGGTACACCTTAACTCTATACCAAGTGGCGACTCCATTTTTCATTCAATCAACCCTTTTTTAAACTATATTTTGGGTCAAATCGTCGCATTTTTATGTCCCATTTAGACCCATGTTTTTCACTTTCTTTGTAAATCAAAAATCATTTTTCAAATAAAAAATTCACCTTTTAAAACCATTTATTTATTTTCGAAAAAAATGGGGCGCGACAGCTGGCGACTCCACTGGGGACTTAGAGAGTCCGAGCAAATTTGATTTAGTCAATCTTTTTCTTCTTTTAACCTTTTCATATATCACATTTGGATGTTTAGGGTTGCATTTTTCCTTTTTTAGGATTTTTGTATTTCGCGCGTATCAACTCACTCCCTCACACATTTGCGTACGATTGATTTGATAGGTGAATGATTTATGTGATGTGATCTCGCGCCTAGCATTGCATTTGGGTGGGGGAAATTTTATCCTAGAGTCTCGCGTTGGTTCTCGATCCCTCCCCTCCAAACGAAGCACTTCATACGTGCTTACGTAGTTTTAATCACCTTATTTTTCTCTTTCTCATGGGCGTTTCCCACACCTCCTTGTAGGATTAGGATCGATTCCCTTGGGTAGGCGGATGGTGTGCTCTGCGCCCATAGCGCTACCTAAGGGATCACTCGAGCCAGCGATCGAAGGCCTTGGGAGTGATGACCCTTTGCCTTTAGGTCTGAAGGCTTGGGAGCCGAAGCCTTATTGAGTCTAGATGCATTAGTGAACCAAAGCTCATGCATCCATATTAGAATTGCCTAGGGTAGAGTCGACCTTACCCTATTAAGGACACTAGGCATGAGGGGAGGGATCCTACCCCTCTTTCCTTATTTATTTTTGTTGCTTTTTATATCATCTAATTGTCCAATGTGTTATGTGATTATGTGTTGAACTGACGTTTCCTTGTCTCTTGTCTTTTGCATTCACAAACATTAGGAAATAAGAGGTCTGGCATGATCCTCTTTTAGGACCTACCCTTATAGATAGGCTATTGCACGTTTTGAAATTTTGGTATATTTCATTCGTAAATTAATGGCGTATCATTTTAGGCCTATCCTGGGATATAAAGGGCTCCTTAGGTCACGTTTCCATTTCAATTGCATGTTTTATTGATTTAATAAATGGTATCATGCATAAACCCTAGAAGGGAATGCTATTTAGGGGATCCCGTGCTAAGATTAAACCGCCCTGTGTCTCGGATATATAATCCAATGAGACGCGCACGTTTATATTTTGTATTATCCGAAAGGGGTAGTGCTCGAGGTAAGGTAGGACCCGATCTTTTCGAAGACGGCAAAGCAATCTTTGCACATTGGAATATGAGCATCTAACAATCATCTTTTGGCCATTTTTAACATAGTTGGTAAAAATCCCTTGTTTAAAGGACATTGACTTAAAGAAATTCGCAAATGATTCCTCATTCTTGAGACGATAAATGTATTGAGGCCAAAATTTGATTTTTAGGAGGCTCATAGACTATCGCATCACAATGAATTTTTGAAAATTAGCAATGGGTGGACAATTCAACCCATTTTTGAATAAACCATCAATTTTATTCAATCCATTTGATCAATGTACCCTTTTTGGGTGATTTGGTCGATTTTTGAATAAACTATTAATTTCATTCACTTCATTTGACCAATTTACCCTTTTTAGGGTGATTTGGTCGATTTTTGAATAAATCATCAATTTCAATCAATTCATTTGACTAATTTACCCTTTTTGGGTGATTTGGTTGATTTTTGAATAAATTATTAATTTCATTCAATTCATTTGACCAATTTACCCTTTTTAGGGTGATCTGGTCGATTTTTGAACAAATAATCAAATTTCATTCAATGCATTTGACCACTTTACCCTTTTTAGGGTGATCTTGTCAATTTTGAATAAATCATCCGATACATTTGACCAGTTTACCTATTTTAGGGCAATTCGATCGATTGTGAATAAATCATCATTTCGCTTAATCAATTGATTTCATTCATTTGATTAGTTTAATTCATTTTTAGGGTTATCCATTCAATTTTCAATAAATTTTCAAATTTCATTCAATGAATTTCACCATTTTACCCCTTTTGGCACATTATGCGTCGACCAAAGCAAGTAATCCAATCGGGCTTTGTCCTAATTTTTTTAAGACAAATGTCTCTTCTCACTCCAATTGGCCAATTTTTCAAATCATTTTTTTTTTACTCAATCAGTTGATCGGATTCATCAGGTATGGTATGGTGCCTACCCTAGAGGATTGCATTTTCATGCTAGGCCTACCCTTGGCATAAAAAGGGCTCCCCCATAGGACATGCATACCGATTTTATAGTCTTGGTTGCTAACTCAGGGTGTTTTTTCTTTTGTTTTCCCTTTCCCCTACATTCATAAAAATGTTTCAATAAGGTGGAAATATTTTTCTATATCTGATAACAATTTTGATCTGATAAAGTTTGAAAAGTATTACTTGATTCCTGGGCAGATCCTACAATGTAAAGCATGAAGGATCTATTTGGAAGCGTTAGGCCAAAGCCACTAAGAGATTTCATAATTCTTTTTCAAAGGAAAATTCTGTATATTTGACTTGTTAATACATTTTTAGCCCAAAAGAAAAGGAGACAAAAAGTGTGGAGCTCTTTAGAAGTTTTCCTCTTCTCATTTGTATTATAATTGAATGAGAAATTTTGTTTTAAACTTTTTCAGCAATAAAATTTTTGGATAATTATTGTATTCATGTACATTTCATTCTTTTGCTCATCGTAGATTTCATGATGAATTTTGGGAAATAAAGCTAAATTGAGATTTCCTCAACCTCCAGCCTGAAATTTCACGAGTGTATGCTTTCTAAAATCCTTACGTACACTCAATTGGTGATCCGAGCTATACAATAAGAGAGAAAAAAAAGGTGAGCGGTCACTCGAAAGGCCCAATGAGATATCTTTTCTCATTCACAAAAGCACCCCAAAATAAAATCAGTCACATTGATTGATAAATTGCAAATTGGGGCAACCTTGGTTTGGAAATGTCAACTGTGTCTAATTACATTCAATTTACATCTCAGTGAAAGCAAAATGGTGCATTATCCTTGTTTGTTTTGAAAATTTGGAATGATACTTCAAGCGTTCGTTTCTCTACCCATACAGATTTTATCATTCGCTCTCCCATTTGAGCATTTGAAAGAATAATTTCGTTTCAAATAAGAGCCTTAATGATCACTACCCTACATTGGAAAGTTCTTAGATATCAAAAAAGTAGTGGATTTTAAATGACCATTTCGTTACTTTGGTTGTCATGAGGTGTAAGAATGATGCTTTGGCCATCGTTTCTACAATCTAAACATTGTTTTACCCCTTGCATCCTCATTTGAGCTAAAATCGGTGGTTCTTTTCAAAGCACCTATGATCGCACCCCACATTGGGGAAGGAGATTGGAGAATTTTCCCAAAAAGGAGAAAAAGCAAAAAAAATGTTAAAAATAAAAGGAAAGAAGGAATTGCAAATTGGGGAAAATTTATTCCACCTGGGCTTCAATTTTGAAAAAAGAGAGAAAGAGAAAAGAAAGAAGAGTTGTCCAGCGGATTCTCTATGTTTCGCGGATATGGATGAGCGGAAGTCATCCTCGGCTAATTGATTCAGATACATGCGAGAAATTTCGCGATAATGAAAATTTTTCTTTCAGAGTTAATGCAAGGAATGGATTAAAAGTCAGGCCCTCTTCTTTTCCAATCAAACATTCTATCCCTAGTTATCCCTTTTGAGCCTTCAGAATAAATTACTTCGTTTGGCAACCCCTGAGAATCGCAAACTTCACACCGGGGCAAGTTTGAATTGAAAAAGAAGAAAAGTCTCAAAAAGTGAAAAGTGATAATGCAACAAAATCAAAAGACAAAGGAAGAAAAGAGAACCTCAGTTCAAAAATAAATTGGGGCAAATTTTATGAAAGTTCAAAAGAATGGCAGAAGGCCGAAAAATCAAAAGAAGAAAGAAAATGAAAGAGAAAAAGCCTCAATTAAGCATAAACTGGGGCAAATTCTGATTTAGCCCTAAAATAGGGTTGGCGCAACAATGCGATCTTGGATTCTTCAAACCGTTTTTTGAAATCCGCTTTCAAACTTTAACTTTTCTAAGCATCCAACCTGACCCCATTACAAAAGCCGAAAGTCCTGACTTCTGTTCTTTGCAATATCTCTGCCAAGAAATTTTTTAGTTGGCAAGTGATGCTTCTATACTGATGCCAAGAAATTTTTAGATGTATTTTTGAATTGATTAGTTATGAAGTTGACAATCATCTGAAAATCCGCCAGGGCGCCTTTGAAAAGAAAAGGAAAGGAAAAAATGAAAATGAATGAAAAAGATTTGATGGTGAAGTCCCCGTTAAGTGATGATGAAAGTCACCAAATCTGAGATCTTTGAGTTCAAAATAGGGGCAATTTTGGAAAAATGCGATCTTCGGTGCAATGTCCTTGAAAGTTTTATTCTTTAACTATCATTTTCAAGCCACATTACAAGCTCATAAAGTCCATCGCTGACTTATCCTTCATGACAACCCAAAGTGAGGATTATGCTCATAAGAAATCCATCAATCATTTGTGATTATAAGGGTATAACCTGTTTCCACACATTTAGCTATCGTTTCTGCCCACACGTTGCAAGCTTACAGCTTATATGTTGACTAGATTTTCTTAAAAAATGAGGGTGATAAACTATTTGCTTTCACTAAGATGTGGTATTGAAAGAATTACATACAATTTTGAGCACAAGAATAAGACAAATCCTGGCCTTTCATTTTCCTTAGCCACCTCAAAATCAGAAATACCCACTTGATTGGTCCTGAAAGATGAGCTAATAAGAAGTGGTAACCCATTACTCTGAGCATCAATGCTAAAGTGAGGAATGAATCACTTGTAATTTGGTATTATTTTGAGAAATTCATCATGAAATTTTCTGTATGAGTTTAAGCAAGACACTTAGATTTTTCTTCACATTATATGTTAGGAAACACAGTTTCTTACTTTGATAAATGGAGAGTCATCTAAACAAAATTTTTCAATCGAATGAGCCCATACTGGGCAAATTTTTGTAATACATTTGAAGTTTTCGCCCAAGAGTCAAGTAACGCACTTTTGAATCAATCCCGCTGCTCTTTTCATGGAATTTAAGTGCATGTTGTACTTGGATAAGCCCCCGTGCAGGTATTCGTGGCTGAAAATAATGAAGAAACATCCAGTGAGGCGGAAGGCCGATATTGCAAAGAGAAACAAGAAGAAAGTGGAAAATGGACCCGATACTGGGGCAAATTATTTTGGAAAAGATTCTCTCGAAAAAAAAAGTCAGAAAAATCAAAAAATCAAATCCAATTTCTTATTTCTTGAAAAATCCAATTTTCGTTCCTTGTTGGCAAGTCTCAGCGTCCGCCGCGCACCCTTCTATCTCTTTTCTTGACAACCACTTTTAAGTCACTGACTTCAATCACCGTTAGCATCGAGTCAATCTCACTAACGTGTGCGTTTTTATTCCCTCACCGTTTCCATCGAGTCTATCTCACTAACGTGTGCGTTTTTATTCCATCACCGTTAGCATCGAGTCAATCTTACTAACGTGTGTGTGTTTTTATTCCCCCACCATTAGCATCGAGTCAATCTCACTAACGTGTGCGTTTTTTATTCCCCCACCGTTAGCATCGAGTCAATCTCACTAACGTGTGCGTTTTTATTCCCCCACCGTTAGCATCGAGTCTATCTCACGGCATTGAGTCTATCTCACTAACGTGTGTGTTGTTTTTTTAGTCTATTTTCGTTAGCATTGGGTTCATCCCACTAACGTGCCTTTCTATTTCCGATTTTCTTGGCAAGCTCGGGTGTTGTCCCATTGACTGATTATCATGGCAGGCTAGGGTTTAATCCCACTGACCAATTTTCAAGGCAGGCTCGGGTTTAATCCCACTGACCAATTCATCACACTGGGGCAAATTTTTGGATAGTTTTCCAATCAAGTCTTATATAGTTTCTTCACACATACTAGCATTTCATTTTACATTGCCACTAGCCGTTGGGTCAGTCCCACTAGTGAGCATTTTTCATTCGCACTGGTGTCAGACAGGGATTCGTCCCACTAACACTTCATTTCACTTCACTGCATCCATGATTTTTAATTTTGTTCAGGTCAGTCCCATGATTTTAAGTTGTATTCGGGTCAGTCCCATGATTTTAAGTTTTATTCGGGTCAGTCCCATGATTTTTAGATTTTGTTTGGGTCAGTCCCGTTTTAATTCATTCGAATCATTTGTAGCCAAACAACGTAGGTGAGTATTTGGTGTCTACTTCTTTGTCTCAAGTTTTTCCAAAACTCAGACAAAGAGGGGCAAACTGTAGACACCAAATTTTTGATTTTTCTAATTTTATGGGTTAATTAATTTAATTTTTGCTTTATTTGTTTCAATTCTAGGGTTTTTATTTTATTTTATTTTGTTATCCATTTTGCTCATTAGTCATTAATTTTTATTCTAAAGTTTTTAGTATTAAAATTTATCGGAAAAAAAGAGGAAAAAGAGAAAATCATTCACAAAATATGCTTTATTTATTTTAGTTTCAAGTTTATTGTTATTTAATTAAAAAAAAGAAAAAAGAAAAAGGAAAATCAACACAAAAAAGAAAAAAAGATCCCACGTGCGTGTGCCAAGTTCCTTCGTATTGCAGGCTCAAACGCAGCTCGTAAGACCAGAAGCGCAACTTCATTTCACGATGCATTTGATTATGTTGAGGCCCAAAGTCACTTGGCTTAATCCAAGGATCAAGAAGGATCCGGAAGGAGGTTTCCAACGGCTCTAATAATCCCATAAAATCTGAATTTTTTAGGGCCATTGAGATGAGGGTTTAAGAACCCTGGTCTCATTTAAATAGCTGGGAGTGAGGCTGAGAGTGGGGGACGGCTGGGGAAAAAGAATAAGGAGCAGTGGACAGGAGGGAGAGAGTATTGGACGGCATAAAAAGAAAGAGAGGCGGCTAGGGTTTAGAGGGAACTAAGAGTAAGGTACAGCGGCTGAGAAAGCGGGAAAGAAAGCTAGCTAAGGGGAGGTAGAGGTAAGCGGGGCTGAGAAAGAAAGCTAAGGGGAGCGTGAGGAAGATAGGGAGGACGGCTAGAAAGAGGGAGAGAGAGAGGATCGAATGAGGGCTGAAAAAGGAGAAAGGTTGAGAGCGGGAGAGGGCGAGCAAGAGAGAAAATTGGTAGAGAGATCTTCGGTGGTTTGAGAGAGAAAACCAGAAAGAGCCAGTGAGAAAGAAAAGGGTGGGAACGCAAGAAGATCAGTGAGAGGGTGGCTGGGCGATAGGGAGCTGGAAAGGAAAGAATGAAAAGCTGCAATTTTTTCAACAAAGGCTGATTATCAGCCATGTTTCAGCCCTCATATCTCTTCAGTCTTTGAGGGTTTCAAGAAAATTTCGAGTTCTGCACCAACTAGGAAGTAAGGGGAGAAGATTTTGTTCAGAAACCGTTCACAGAAGACATTGATAAAGTCTTCGAATCTGCCCCAAAGACCGCTGTCTGGCTTCACTGGTGCGGGTTCGAAACGGCGACGGAGCAGCTCCAGCGCTTCTTTCACGTCTTATTCTGCTCTATTTCCGATCCAAAAGTTTCCTCTGGTATTTCTTAGCTCTTTCCATATTCCTTCGTGGCTGAGCTGTGTTCTTGCGTCGTTTTTGTGTTTTGTTGTTTTGTCGCTGCTGATGCTTGTAGATGCTTGCTGATTTGGTAGGAGGGAAGGTTTTGAGTTTTTGTTTTCTGTTTTCCCTGGCATTGCTCTATGTGAGGGTGATTATTGTTGGGTTCTAATCCATCAGTGCTTGGGATCTGTTTAAGTTCACTTGAACATGCATGTTTGATGAGCTGCTAAGTTGCTTTGGGCCTTGCAAGTTTGTAGTCTGTAGGTTGTAGTTTATGGTTTGTGGATGGTGGTTGGGTAAACGTTTATTGCTTTAGTAAAACAAGTTTCTAAGATACCAGAGTTGTTGTTTTGTTTGCATTTGCGGTCGGTTTGTCATCAGTGATATATCAAATCTGCCCAGGAAAATGCAGATTTATTTCCTTACTGCGCATCATCAAAAAATGATTGCATTTGCTGCTTCATTTTTTTTTACATCGCGGCATACCCACAGCTGCATTTTGGTACAATATTGCTGTTATACACTCAGTTCTGTGGGTCTGTTTTAGTTGTTGTCGGTGCAACTTCCTTATTTGCAAGAGTTGATAGCATGCTACATCGGAAAGGCTGCATTTCTGCAGATTTGTTGCACGAGGGAGGCTGTCATGTTTTGTTTGTGTAATGGCCAAGATCATTGGATTAGTTTTGCCACGGGTTGTTGTTCATTTGCTTGCTGCTATCCGTTCGAAGCCTGTGTGCTGATGCGAATAGAATCACATCCAAATGCCATTATGTATGAATTTGCACTAACATGATCCAAGACTTTTGTGGTATATAGATAATCCATAGTCCGTTTGTAGTTGTTTTGTTTTCTTGGTTCGTTTTGCGAAGTTACTTGAAGGGACACAACCACTGTCATTCGGTAGTCTCAACACGTGGTTTGGCCTGCAAATTTTGCATGCAGAAATGAAGTTTTATTACACTTTGGTCCCTGTGATTTTGAAGCAATGCTACAAAGGCTCAATTATGTTCTAATTTCATGCAATTAAGTCCTCACTTGCTTTAATTTATTGAATGTAGGTTGTTTGCATGACTTAATTGATTCAATTTCATGATTTATTTTATCTTTTATGATTGTTTGTTAATTAAAGTGGTGCCTTGACCCTTTCATTGTTTTTGGAGGGTAAATCAAAGAGTAATTCACTTCCTTAGAATTCCAAATCAAGAGAGGTACACCCTAATCCTTTATTTCTTACTTTATCTGACTCTACGTGCCCTATGTGACTTTACGTGTGTAATTGCATGACTCTTGGATGTTTATTTATTTATTTCATTTATTTATTTATTTGCTTTACTGGTTTTATCTTTGTATATCTATCATTTGAAAGGCACATGAATGCCAAAGTTGTAATAGCTAGGTTATTATTTTATTTATTTTATTCCGTTTCCCCTTTTAGATTGTAGTAGGCTTCCCCCCCGAATGTAATAGATAGGGCTTTATTTGCTTTATTTGCTTTATGTGTGTTTTGCATGTTTATGTGCTATGTGTTACTCGCTTTCTTAGGGTCTTGCATCTAGATATCATGCTTACGTGTTATGTGTTTTATGGGGTTTATGTGTTTATTTGCTTTATTATGCTCTACATGATTTATTTGATTGTAATGAATGTGTGACGTCACCACACTAGTCCAACGCTAGTTGCGGTCTTTTTCCCGTCACCACACTAGTCCAACGCTAGTGGTGGCCCTTTGTTCCGACTTTTCCCACTAGTCCAATGCTAGTAGGAAAATTGTTGACGAGGGCTAGTCCAACGCTAAACCCTTAGGAACCATCCGCACGTTAGATCATGATTGTGTGATAAAATCACTTCATCTCATGCATATTTTCACTTTTTAGGGTCTTTTATCATTTTTGCATGACATCCCTCCTTATACGTATATCCCTTCCCCCATATTTTCCCTTATATGTATATTACTTACCCCTTTGCATGAAACATGACATTAGACTTGCATTTCATTTAAGAATTAGAATTAGGGTAGCACATTTGCTTGATTAGATTAAGGAAAACCCCTTGGATATGGGATATGGACGAGTTTGGCTTCTCTAGCCTTAACACGCTCGTATTCCCTCTATTAAAGGGAACATTGGAGTCACAAGCATAAGTCCCCCGCACCCATTATGATGCATTCCTTTAGGTCATACACATTGGTATATTATTATTTTCTTTACTTTTTCTTTCTTTCGAGTCTCATGACTTGCATTATTTGTGACTTCTTCGAAGAGTCTTTATTGGGCGTCACAATTAATGTGATTGGTACCAAGTAAGCTTTGAAGATATATTTCGATCCCCCAATACTCTCCTAGGTTTAGTGTTTTTTGCATTCATATAGTCATCCAAATGTGATAAATCATTAGGTTAAAATCAGAAAACCTTTGACTAAATCACGCAACTAGCCTTGGCTAGGTCGAAGGGGTGTCTTGGATTTTTATCCTTGCCTTCCCCTTCGTCAAATGTGACTCCCGAACCTTTTTCTTTGATTTACGTAGATTTGGAGTCGTTTAAAAAGGGTTTTCCATTTATTCTTTAAAATTTCATTTTTAGGTGACTTGGTACACCTTAACTCTATACCAAGTGGCGACTCCATTTTTCATTCAATCAACCCTTTTTTAAACTATATTTTGGGTCAAATCGTCGCATTTTTATGTCCCATTTAGACCCATGTTTTTCACTTTCTTTGTAAATCAAAAATCATTTTTCAAATAAAAAATTCACCTTTTAAAACCATTTATTTATTTTCGAAAAAAATGGGGCGCGACAGCTGGCGACTCCACTGGGGACTTAGAGAGTCCGAGCAAATTTGATTTAGTCAATCTTTTTCTTCTTTTAACCTTTTCATATATCACATTTGGATGTTTAGGGTTGCATTTTTCCTTTTTTAGGATTTTTGTATTTCGCGCGTATCAACTCACTCCCTCACACATTTGCGTACGATTGATTTGATAGGTGAATGATTTATGTGATGTGATCTCGCGCCTAGCATTGCATTTGGGTGGGGGAAATTTTATCCTAGAGTCTCGCGTTGGTTCTCGATCCCTCCCCTCCAAACGAAGCACTTCATACGTGCTTACGTAGTTTTAATCACCTTATTTTTCTCTTTCTCATGGGCGTTTCCCACACCTCCTTGTAGGATTAGGATCGATTCCCTTGGGTAGGCGGATGGTGTGCTCTGCGCCCATAGCGCTACCTAAGGGATCACTCGAGCCAGCGATCGAAGGCCTTGGGAGTGATGACCCTTTGCCTTTAGGTCTGAAGGCTTGGGAGCCGAAGCCTTATTGAGTCTAGATGCATTAGTGAACCAAAGCTCATGCATCCATATTAGAATTGCCTAGGGTAGAGTCGACCTTACCCTATTAAGGACACTAGGCATGAGGGGAGGGATCCTACCCCTCTTTCCTTATTTATTTTTGTTGCTTTTTATATCATCTAATTGTCCAATGTGTTATGTGATTATGTGTTGAACTGACGTTTCCTTGTCTCTTGTCTTTTGCATTCACAAACATTAGGAAATAAGAGGTCTGGCATGATCCTCTTTTAGGACCTACCCTTATAGATAGGCTATTGCACGTTTTGAAATTTTGGTATATTTCATTCGTAAATTAATGGCGTATCATTTTAGGCCTATCCTGGGATATAAAGGGCTCCTTAGGTCACGTTTCCATTTCAATTGCATGTTTTATTGATTTAATAAATGGTATCATGCATAAACCCTAGAAGGGAATGCTATTTAGGGGATCCCGTGCTAAGATTAAACCGCCCTGTGTCTCGGATATATAATCCAATGAGACGCGCACGTTTATATTTTGTATTATCCGAAAGGGGTAGTGCTCGAGGTAAGGTAGGACCCGATCTTTTCGAAGACGGCAAAGCAATCTTTGCACATTGGAATATGAGCATCTAACAATCATCTTTTGGCCATTTTTAACATAGTTGGTAAAAATCCCTTGTTTAAAGGACATTGACTTAAAGAAATTCGCAAATGATTCCTCATTCTTGAGACGATAAATGTATTGAGGCCAAAATTTGATTTTTAGGAGGCTCATAGACTATCGCATCACAATGAATTTTTGAAAATTAGCAATGGGTGGACAATTCAACCCATTTTTGAATAAACCATCAATTTTATTCAATCCATTTGATCAATGTACCCTTTTTGGGTGATTTGGTCGATTTTTGAATAAACTATTAATTTCATTCAATTCATTTGACCAATTTACCCTTTTTAGGGTGATTTGGTCGATTTTTGAATAAATCATCAATTTCAATCAATTCATTTGACTAATTTACCCTTTTTGGGTGATTTGGTTGATTTTTGAATAAATTATTAATTTCATTCAATTCATTTGACCAATTTACCCTTTTTAGGGTGATCTGGTCGATTTTTGAACAAATAATCAAATTTCATTCAATGCATTTGACCACTTTACCCTTTTTAGGGTGATCTTGTCAATTTTGAATAAATCATCCGATACATTTGACCAGTTTACCTATTTTAGGGCAATTCGATCGATTGTGAATAAATCATCATTTCGCTTAATCAATTGATTTCATTCATTTGATTAGTTTAATTCATTTTTAGGGTTATCCATTCAATTTTCAATAAATTTTCAAATTTCATTCAATGAATTTCACCATTTTACCCCTTTTGGCACATTATGCGTCGACCAAAGCAAGTAATCCAATCGGGCTTTGTCCTAATTTTTTTAAGACAAATGTCTCTTCTCACTCCAATTGGCCAATTTTTCAAATCATTTTTTTTTACTCAATCAGTTGATCGGATTCATCAGGTATGGTATGGTGCCTACCCTAGAGGATTGCATTTTCATGCTAGGCCTACCCTTGGCATAAAAAGGGCTCCCCCATAGGACATGCATACCGATTTTATAGTCTTGGTTGCTAACTCAGGGTGTTTTTTCTTTTGTTTTCCCTTTCCCCTACATTCATAAAAATGTTTCAATAAGGTGGAAATATTTTTCTATATCTGATAACAATTTTGATCTGATAAAGTTTGAAAAGTATTACTTGATTCCTGGGCAGATCCTACAATGTAAAGCATGAAGGATCTATTTGGAAGCGTTAGGCCAAAGCCACTAAGAGATTTCATAATTCTTTTTCAAAGGAAAATTCTGTATATTTGACTTGTTAATACATTTTTAGCCCAAAAGAAAAGGAGACAAAAAGTGTGGAGCTCTTTAGAAGTTTTCCTCTTCTCATTTGTATTATAATTGAATGAGAAATTTTGTTTTAAACTTTTTCAGCAATAAAATTTTTGGATAATTATTGTATTCATGTACATTTCATTCTTTTGCTCATCGTAGATTTCATGATGAATTTTGGGAAATAAAGCTAAATTGAGATTTCCTCAACCTCCAGCCTGAAATTTCACGAGTGTATGCTTTCTAAAATCCTTACGTACACTCAATTGGTGATCCGAGCTATACAATAAGAGAGAAAAAAAAGGTGAGCGGTCACTCGAAAGGCCCAATGAGATATCTTTTCTCATTCACAAAAGCACCCCAAAATAAAATCAGTCACATTGATTGATAAATTGCAAATTGGGGCAACCTTGGTTTGGAAATGTCAACTGTGTCTAATTACATTCAATTTACATCTCAGTGAAAGCAAAATGGTGCATTATCCTTGTTTGTTTTGAAAATTTGGAATGATACTTCAAGCGTTCGTTTCTCTACCCATACAGATTTTATCATTCGCTCTCCCATTTGAGCATTTGAAAGAATAATTTCGTTTCAAATAAGAGCCTTAATGATCACTACCCTACATTGGAAAGTTCTTAGATATCAAAAAAGTAGTGGATTTTCAATGACCATTTCGTTACTTTGGTTGTCATGAGGTGTAAGAATGATGCTTTGGCCATCGTTTCTACAATCTAAACATTGTTTTACCCCTTGCATCCTCATTTGAGCTAAAATCGGTGGTTCTTTTCAAAGCACCTATGATCGCACCCCACATTGGGGAAGGAGATTGGAGAATTTTCCCAAAAAGGAGAAAAAGCAAAAAAAATGTTAAAAATAAAAGGAAAGAAGGAATTGCAAATTGGGGAAAATTTATTCCACCTGGGCTTCAATTTTGAAAAAAGAGAGAAAGAGAAAAGAAAGAAGAGTTGTCCAGCGGATTCTCTATGTTTCGCGGATATGGATGAGCGGAAGTCATCCTCGGCTAATTGATTCAGATACATGCGAGAAATTTCGCGATAATGAAAATTTTTCTTTCAGAGTTAATGCAAGGAATGGATTAAAAGTCAGGCCCTCTTCTTTTCCAATCAAACATTCTATCCCTAGTTATCCCTTTTGAGCCTTCAAAATAAATTACTTCGTTTGGCAACCCCTGAGAATCGCAAACTTCACACCGGGGCAAGTTTGAATTGAAAAAGAAGAAAAGTCTCAAAAAGTGAAAAGTGATAATGCAACAAAATCAAAAGACAAAGGAAGAAAAGAGAACCTCAGTTCAAAAATAAATTGGGGCAAATTTTATGAAAGTTCAAAAGAATGGCAGAAGGCCGAAAAATCAAAAGAAGAAAGAAAATGAAAGAGAAAAAGCCTCAATTAAGCATAAACTGGGGCAAATTCTGATTTAGCCCTAAAATAGGGTTGGCGCAACAATGCGATCTTGGATTCTTCAAACCGTTTTTTGAAATCCGCTTTCAAACTTTAACTTTTCTAAGCATCCAACCTGACCCCATTACAAAAGCCGAAAGTCCTGACTTCTGTTCTTTGCAATATCTCTGCCAAGAAATTTTTTAGTTGGCAAGTGATGCTTCTATATTGATGCAAAGAAATTTTTAGATGTATTTCTGAATTGATTAGTTATGAAGTTGACAATCATCTGAAAATCTGCCAGGGCGCCTTTGAAAAGAAAAGGAAAGGAAAAAATGAAAATGAATGAAAAAGATTTGATGGTGAAGTCCCCGTTAAGTAATGATGAAAGTCACCAAATCTGAGATCTTTAAGTTCAAAATAGGGGCAATTTTGGAAAAATGCGATCTTCGGTGCAATGTCCTTGAAAGTTTTATTCTTTAACTATCATTTTCAAACCACATTACAAGCTCATAAAGTCCATCGCTGACTTATCCTTCATGACAACCCAAAGTGAGGATTATGCTCATAAGAAATCCATCAATCATTTGTGATTATAAGGGTATAACTTGTTTCCACACATTTAGCTATCGTTTCTGCCCACACGTTGCAAGCTTACAGCTTATATGTTGACTAGATTTTCTTAAAAAATGAGGGTGATAAACTATTTGCTTTCACTAAGATGTGGTATTGAAAGGATTACATACAATTTTGAGCACAAAAATAAGACAAATCCTGACCTTTCATTTTCCTTAGCCACCTCAAAATCAGAAATACCCACTTGATTGGTCCGGAAAGATGAGCTAATAAGAAGTGGTAACCCATTACACTGAGCATCAATGCTAAAGTGAGGAATGAATCACTTGTAATTTGGTATTATTTTGAGAAATTCATCATGAAATTTTCTGTATGAGTTTAAGCAAGACACTTAGATTTTTCTTCACATTATATGTTAGGAAACACAGTTTCTTACTTTGATAAATGGAGAGTCATCTAAACAAAATTTTTCAATCGAATGAGCCCATACTGGGGCAAATTTTTGTAATACATTTGAAGTTTTTGCCCAAGAGTCAAGTAACGCACTTTTGAATCAATCCCGCTGCTCTTTTCATGGAATTTAAGTGCATGTTGTACTTGGATAAGCCCCCGTGCAGGTATTCGTGGTTGAAAATAATGAAGAAACATCCAGTGAGGCGGAAGGCCGATATTGCAAAGAGAAGCAAGAAGAAAGAGGAAAAATGGACCCGATACTGGGGCAAATTATTTTGAAATTATTCTCTCGAAAAAAAAAGAAGTCAGAAAAATCAAAAAATCAAATCCAATTTCTTATTTCTTGAAAAATCCAATTTTCGTTCCTTGTTGGCAAGTCTCAGCGTCCGCCGCACACCCTTCTACCTCTTTTCTTGACAACCACTTTTATGTCACTGACTTCAACCACCGTTAGCATCGAGTCAATCTCACTAACGTGTGCGTTTTTATTCCCTCACCGTTTGCATCGAGTCTATCTCACTAACGTGTGCGTTTTTATTCCACCCCCTGTAGACACCAAATTTTTAACTTTATTTTTTCATTATTAATTTTATTGATTTTATTTTAGTTTGGTTTTACTAATCTCATTTTTGGACATTTTTAGGAAAAAGAAAAAAAAAAGGGAAAAGGCAAAAATCAATCAAAGGACAAAAACAAGACACATGAACCTATTTTGAGGATAAGATCTTGACCTTTCATTTTAGGGTTAGTTTTTGGGGAAGGCATTAAAAAGGGTTCGGCTAAAAAAAAAAAAAAAGAAAGGGGCCGCGGATGGAAAAATGGGAGATTTGGTCTGGGCTTGGGAAGAAGAAAAAAAGGTCGGCTAGCAAGGAAAAAGGGAGAGCAAAAGGAAAAGGGTTTGAGAGCTGAGAGGGCAGGGGCGGCGGAATTGTCGAGCAGGAGCAAAAGAGCAAAAACAGAAAGAGAGTGGGTGGCCGGCTATAGGAAGAAAAGGAACAAGAAAAATCTGGAGAAGTGTAAGGGGAGGCTTACGGCTGAGAGGGCAAGAAAATGGGGGTTTTCGATTGAAGAGAAAGAGGTTTCATCGGAGGCTAAAAAAAAACATAAGGGAAAAAGAGGGACCAGGCGGCTGGCTGAGCGAAAAGGGAGGAAACAAGCAACGAAGAAATTGCACAAGGGGGGGACGTCGGCGGAAGCTTTTTGGCCAAGGGAAAAACAGAAAAGAGAGCCGCGACAGAAAGAGGTTTGGGGAGAGAATTGGGGGAGCCGAGAGAGGAGGAAAACATCTGAGAGAAATTGGAAAAATCTGGGAAGAAACGGCAAAAACAAAAAAAAATCTGCAAAAAAAAAAAACTTGGGAAAGTTTCGGTTAAGGAAGATGATGCCCGTGCATTTCCCAATCCTGATTCATCCGCTCCAAGAACCGTAGCCGCCGCCACCTCTTCGGATTTTGCCGCTTGTCACCTACGAATCCGCTACCGTGCGAGGCCACAGTAAGGTGGCCCCTTTGTTTACATTTCATTCCTCCATCAAAGTATATTTTCTGTGAAGTTGGCATTTCAATTGCACGTCGTTTGTTCGTAGTTTTTTTTGTATACTGATTAGACGGAATTGTTCTTCTTTTTTTTGGTATGCTGTAAAATTTGGGGCTGATTGGTTTCAATTTGAACGAAAGTCTGATGAAGCTTTTAAATGCCTCCAACTTGTTTGACAAAATGCCCAGCCGAGAGTACAACTTTAAGGACAAATTGATTTTTGTTTTTGCATAATAGTCGGCCAGTCCACGTTTGTCAAAGTAGTTCATTATCATGAAAATAGGTGAGAGTTCTTGTTGAAAGAGTCGGATGGTTTTGTTTGGCATCCGTGTGTTTAGCATCCGTTCTGTTTCCTTTTTTTGCTTGGTGTGCCTTTGGTATGAAAGCAAGCCAGCGATATGAAATTGATTGAGAGGGGACTCGTATGAGGGTAAATTTTGATTGGAATTTGGAGGTGAACTTTCTAATGTTTCCGTTGATTGCTGCTCTGCCTTTTTCTTGTTGTAGTTTTGATGTCGGATTTCAATGTTAAATGGTGTAAGTGGCAAGTTTGTTGTTTGCTTGGAGATTGATTCATCTGCTCTATACGTCTGATAATGAAACCAAAGAAAAAGGGTGGAAAGCTTTTTGAATGAACCAATTTTGCCGTTAATCTTGTACTTCGGTTATGTTAACAATGGTGATTTGGAGATTGATGTGAGCATTGGTTGCTGGATTTACTTGATTCTTTTTGCATAATATTGTTTGTGTGAGTATAAGCCACAAGGTTGCAGCAGAAGAATTACAGAAAGAAACCAGAAATTTGAGGGAGTCTAAGGGTCTTGATGTCTTGCTTGTTATTGTTTCCGGATCCCACAATTCAAGTCGTTGGGGCTTTATTTTGTTGTCCGAGTCGTTGGGGCTGTTTGTGTGTAGATTAGTTGATGCATCTACAGGCTTCATTGGGGTATCTAAGTGTTTCATATGCTTGCTGAAATTGTAGAAAGAAAGTTACGCAAGGTTTGTTTTTTTTTAGTCAGGATCGATTCAAGCTTACTCCTTATACATGTTTGCTGCATTTTTCATATGGTTGCACTTTCAAATCTGTTGGAATGTCTCTTTGAGGTAATGGCATCAATGGATTGAAAATCATTGCACTTGGTAGATCAATAGGCTGGGTTTAAGTCATTTTATATGAACATGTTTCGATTGAATGAGAAAATCGCTGTAAAAGTGAAACGAACTGGTTTGCACTTGCTGAAATATTTCTTCATTCCCTCGTGAATTGCTTGCATATCCTTGTTTCCATAAGTGCATGTTTACCAAAAATAGGTAACTGGGTTGATGTCTTGGTATGGTATTGTTTTCTGACCTCACAAACCGTGAAGTAGTTGTCGGTTGCTAAAGTCCAAACCATTAGGAAGAGTTGCATTAGCCCAGATTTTGCAAAAGGTCGCATGACTGATTTCCTTTTGTTCTTCCGTGGTTTCCTTTTTCTTTTGTTGGGTGTTGGTTCGCACTTCCCTTTCATCATATTCGAGATAATTGGTGTTTTGAGTTTGCTCTTGCTAATCAAGATTTGATGTTTGTTAGTGATGTTTTTAGTTGTCAAATGTCGCACGTTGCAGAATGAAGAAAAACTATATTGTTGAGAGTCTCAATTGCGGAAATCTTCTTATTATGCATGCACGGATTTATTTTTGGAATTTTCATTCTAACCCCCCAAGTCTCCCCCTGGTTCACCATAGCCCAAAATCTGGAAAATTGAACTAATTTTATCCTTTTAAGTTTAATCCTCTGTTTGCTTATTTTATGCGATTTTTGTGGATAGATTAATTCCTGTTTGAGGGTCATAATTGTGGCTTAATAATTTTGTTGATTTGTTTGTCTTGTTGGGTTTAGTGAAATAAGTGACAAGAGGTTTTTTTTTCGTTTGGGCTATTTGGATTTGGGTTAGTTTTTTTATTTGGGTTTGTCCTGGGCTGAAGTATTAAAGCCCATCAGTTTGTTGGTTTGTTTCTTGGGGTGAGAATAGTGGACTAGCCCATCTGTTTTGCTTGGGGTTTTGAATGGGCTGGGGGAAGGCTTTGGCCCAAGTAAATAAATAAAATGGACCAATGGCCTGATCCATTAAGAAACCAGAAAGCAAATTTGCGAATCAGACCCTGGATTTCTCCTTAATTGTACTGTGGCCCTGAACATTTTCAACTTCTTTCAATTGGGTCCCTAACTTAATTTCAAATAGGCCCATGAACTTTATTTTTCTTTAATTTTGACCCCAAAGCTTTGTTAATTTTTGCAATCAAATCCTTTCTTCTTTTGATTTCTTAAATATGGGTTGTCTACATGATTTAATTGATTCAATTTCATGTTTACTTTTATCTTTTTGTGATTATTTCTTGATTAAAGTGATGCCTTGACTCTTTAATTATTTTGGAGGGTAAATAAGTAGTTTCACCCCATTAGAGCTCCAACTCAATGAAGGTATAACTTCTTTTATTTTTTTTGTCTCTCCTATGTGAACCAACGTGCTACGTGGAAATTGCATGTCTACTTGCTTCCCTTGTTTTTCTTTAATTCCTTTCATTTACTTCCTTTACTTTTGCTTTTTATTAAGTTATTCTTTATGGGGTATGTGTACACCTCTTGGCTTGTAATAGTTAGGGATTTAATTATTTTATTCCTTTTCCCCCTGTTAGATTGTAGTAGGGTCTCCCTAATGTAATAGATAGGGCTTGGAGGAGCATTCAATGAAGACCTATCGAAGTCATGTGCCTAGCTAGCAAATGTAATAGTTAGAGCTTTAATTGTCTTATGTGTCTTGCATGCTTAGTTACTACGTGTTAATTTGCTTTGTTAGGGCCTTGCATCTAGTCGAGCATGCTAAATATTATGTGCTATGTGTTTATAAGTGTTTGGCATGTCTACTCGCTTTCCATAGCCTGAATGAATGTGATGGATGAATGTACGTTTCCACTAGTCCAACGCTAGTCGGAATTCATAGAATGGGCTAGCCCAACGCTAGACCCTTAGGGATTTCCCCTCGTTAGTACATGTTTGCATGTTCATTACATGTCATGCATTCTTTTTAGTTTTATCATTTTGCATGCCCCTCGAACCCCTTTTCCCTCCATTTTAGGATTTTTGCATTTCATGCTAGTTATAGGGTTCATTTGCTTGAGAGTCCCCTTAAATATGGGATATAGACGAGTGTGGCTTTTTCTAAGCCTTAGCACGCTTGTATTCCCTCTATAAAAGGGCAAATTGAGTCACGATTTAGGTCTCTCCGTACCCAATATGCATGAATTCCCTAGGCTCGTGCATTTTTAAATCCACTCTATCATTTTATACCCCCATCACACTTTCATTTTTTTCCTCCCATTTTACACACGTGCACCTTTATGTTTCTTCACTTGCACACGAACACTTTTATCATCACTTGCACACATGCACTTCATATTATCATTTTACATACCGTACCTTGCCCACTCACGTGCACATTTTCATTTACATATTTATTGTCTTTTATTACTTTTTCAAACTCATATCCTCACATTGCATACATGCATTCCATTCATTTGCATCCCACTCGCATTATTCGTGACTTCTTCAAAGGATTGTTATTGGGCTTCACAATTAATGTGATTGGCACCACTCAACCTTTGAAGAGAAATTTCCCCCAATACCCCTAGGTCTAGGGTTTGCATTCATGTAGTGCATCCAAATGTAATAAATTCTTTGGTTAAAACAAGAAAATCTTTGATTAAATCATGCAACTAGCCTTGGCTAGATCAAAGGGGTGCCTTGGATTTTATCCTTACCTTCCCCTTTGTCAAATGTGACTCCCGAACCTTTTTCTTTGGTTTATGTGGACTAGGAGTCGTTTAAAAGGGGTTTCTTACTACTTTTTCCTATTTTTTCTTTAAAAATTCATTTTTTGGTGACTTGGTACACCTTAACTCATTACCAAGTGGCGACTCCAATTTTTATTTCAAAAATCCTTTTTAAACTATAATTTTGGGTCAAATCGTCGCATTCTCAACCCCCCATTTAGACCCATTTTTTCTTTTAAATCACAATTCATTTTCCAATCACAAAAAATACATTTTTTAAACCATTTATTTATTTATCAAAAATGGGGCGCGACAGTTGGCGACTCCACTGGGGACATTTGAGAGTCCGAGCAAATTTGATTTAATCAACCTTTTTCTTCTTTTAACCTTTTCATATATCACATTTGGGTGTTTTAGGGTTGCATTTTTCCTTTTTAGGATTTTTGCATTTCGCTCGTATTAATTACTCCCTCACTCACGAATGTATGATTGGTTGATGGGATGTATGTTTACTTCGCGACTGCATTGCATTTGGGTGGGGGACATCACCCTAGAGCCTCGCGTTGGTTCTTGATCCCTCCCCTCCAAACGAGCACTAGCATACGTGCATACGCTTTAATTTTTCACCCCTCATTTATTTTTCTTTTAGTGGCTTGTCACGCCACTCCACCCTATTAGGACTTTAGGCGACCCACTTGGACATGTGATCGTGACACGACGTGTGCGTAGCACGATCCGAGGGGTCACTTAATCTTCCGCTTTAAACTTTGGGTTAATAGCCTTTAGCTTTTAGTCAAAGATTGAGGATTTTTGATAGATTCACTCAGATATGTGGCCGTGACACGACGTGTGCGTAGCAATGTCTGGGGAATCGGTTGAGCCACCGACAAGGAACCTTGGGAGTGATGACCCTTGGTTTCCAAGTCTGAAGGCTCGGGGACCTGAGCTTATCGAGTCTAGATGCATTAGTGAGCCAAACCTCATGCATCCATTTTAGAATTGCCTAGGGTAGAGTCGACCTTGCCCTAAATTAGGAAACACTATTCACGAGGAGAGGGATCCCACCCCCTTTCCTTATATATCTTTGTTGCTTTTTATATCATCTAATTGTCCAACGTGTTATGTGATTATGTGTTGAACTAACGTTTCCTTGTTTCTTATCTTTTGCATTCACAAATGTTAGGAAATAAGAGGTCTGGCATGATCCTCTTTTAGGACCTACCCTTGTAGATAGGTTATTGCACGTTTGAAAATTATGGTATATTTTGTTCATAAATTAATAATGCCATACCATTTTAGGCCAACCCTGGCAAATGAAGGGCTCCTTAGGTCACGTTTCCATTTCAAATTGCATGTTTTATCGCTTTAATAAACTGGCATCACGCATAAACCATAGAAGGGAATGCCATTTAGGGGATCCCGTGTTAGGAATAAGCCACCTTGTGTCTCGGATACTTAATCCAAGGAGACTTGCACGTTTACATTTTGTACCATCCAAAGGGGTAGTGTGAAGACCCGAAAAATTTCTTATTTTTTTTCGAATATTAATGGTTTCATTAAGTATTTATCCACCTGTTTTCCCCAAATAATTTATTACGACCATTTTAAATCCATTCGTATGGAATAATGTCTTCATTGTGTTTTTAAAATGTCCCGTTAACAATTTCAATTTTCGGAAGGATTGTTTAAGTGCGAGATAGTGAACACGAGTGTTTCGAGGTGATATTATATTCGAGAGTACGATTATCCTGGGGAAATTAAGAACGGACAATAGCAGATTAAGAAAAGTTAATCGAGAATTAAAGGTGAATAAGTTCTAGGTGAGCATATACTACTCACGCGTGGATAGTTTTCCAAAAGACGTATGGATACAAATTTATTGGAGATTTGAGGAGTTAATAATCGACTCATGTGAGGACTCGTAAAAGCTATTATTTTATTTAAACCTAATTTATGGCTTAATAAATGATTTAATTGGATTTTTGCCACGAGGAATATTTTCTAGTCTTATTAGACCTAAATACATGGTAATATAACTTCGTTATATTTTTAAAAGGATTCGTTTCGAAAATTAATTTCCTAGAGCGCGTTTAGTAAAAATAGTGAATAGTACTTGGAGTTTTTATCCGCGTAGTAGCACAATAAGCTTGGAATATTGGAGACTTGTACTATGGTCCTAAAATAGGTAATCTTATGAATAAATATTCAAGTGATAGTTAGTAGTGCAATCGTTATAAGAATTTTTCGAAAGTTTCGCGTTATAGCGTTAAATTTGACGATACGCGTTTTCACACGCGCGGCTTCATTTGAGGGACTTTAGACCCTTATTCCTGGACAATTAAGAGTGAATAATATTTACATGAATATATATGCCTTGGAGGTTTAGTGCACTAGTGAACCAAACGCGCGAAAAATCGAGCCGTAATCGTACCAAACGGCCCCTAATGAGAGTTGACTTTTGGGTGATTTTGCACCACACATTGCACCTTCTCTTGGAAGCTAACTTGGATCAAACACACTCTCTCTTCTCTCTCCTCATGGCCGGCCAAGACACCCTCTCTCTCTAACTCCTTGTTCAAAAAAAAATTCTGCACACTAATCTTCCCCAAAAACCACCCCAAATCACCTCCAAATCACACCAAACTTGGAGACCACTTAGCAAACCTCTTGGAGATTATATCTAGCTAAGGAGGAGGGGAGCTTTCACGGTTTCTTGGAGCTTCAAGAGGGCCGAAAATTCTGACCTTGCAAACCAAAGGAGTAGGTAATGATCAACCCTTGGATTCTTATCTTTTGGAGATTATATGGCAAGATTAAGCTCATGCATGCACTTAGTTACTTGATTATGGTGTAAAAATGTGATTGTGGGCTCTTGGAATTCCCACACTTGGGTTGTTGTTGCTGATGTGATAAGTAATGGTGATTATATTGTTGGTTTAGTGATTATAATGATGCATTAGTGGTGGGTAATTAGTAGGAACTTCATTGGGTGTAAGAAGCTAAAATTTCCGATTTTGCCCCTGCCATGTTCGGCCATTTCCAGGCCAATTTTTAATGGTTTAATTGCTTGAATTGGATGTTTGTAGGATGTATTAGATGTGTGAAAATTTTCATTGAAAAATAATGAGGTTTGAATGGGCAAATGAATTTTTGTTCGAAACCAGCAAATCTGGAAAACTGATTCGCGTATGCTCTGACCAGCAGTAGTATTTTGGCTATAACTCTGTCCTCGGATGTCGAAATCATGTGCCGTCAGTGGCGTTTGAAACTAGACATTCCTAGCTTTAATTTGGTATATAATGCACGTTCTGATTCTTTGTGAGCGAGCCGAACCAAATGTTTTAAGTTCGCTGTCCTGTTACTCTGTTCATCTGGAATGAAGTGTTCAGGCAGCAACTTGATGCCCGAATTTGAATCAGATGGGTGCCGAATTTGGAAACGATTTCTTCTGTGATATTTTAACTCTATGAATGTATTTTCCAAAGGCGTAAGCCATGCTCGATTTCGATCTATATTGACTGAGTTGTGACTGAAACAAGTGGACTGCTCTGTTTTGGAAAACCCTAATCTTTGGATTGGTTTGGAACAAAATCTTGGAGTGAACTTGTTAGTTGATGTTTTTGATATTAAACACTTACCAAAGGTATCATGGATGTATCTTAGACCCTTATTTCACAAATGAACCATGGTTGGATAACTTTCTTGGTTAAACGATTGGAAATTTGGAAAATGAAAGTCAAAGGCAGATTGCCTTAGGATTTTTCTTGAACTTTGGTTGGCTAATTAACGACCTTGCCGAAGGTATTTTTCCCCAAAATTCGATAGAGAGATACCTTCCACATAGTATTGAAATACTGCCAATTTTGGTGCCGATTCAAGTTCGTTTCGATACCCAATTGAATTACTAAAGTTAGAGGTTCAAATCTGGAAAATTCTCATCCAGTCTTGAATTTGCTCAACTTCGGGCTACCGTATCTCGGTGCTCGAAACTCCGATTCTTGATCCGCTTGTTTTGTTATAAACTTCACTTGCAACACTAATTGAGCTGCAAAATTCAGAGGCCGGTTTGCAACGTGCGAATCGTGCCGAATTTTCAAAGTTGGCCAAAATCCAACCTCATTCTGCCTTGTGAACCAACCCTGCACCTTCAAGCTCATTTTGAGCACTTTCCACTTCGATTCATGGAAAAGTGTCTTCTAGGAACTTATAGTACTTTCTAAGAGGTTTCCAACGGTATAAAGTTTTCCAATTTTCGACTTGTACCGAGTGAGTTACGATTTTTCAAAGATTCATGATAAAGCTGAAAATTTTCCAATTTCAAAGAAATAGAGTTTTCAAGAACTCTTTACACTTTTGATATTATCTAAACGTTTTGCCCACGATTTTCATGATAAAAACTCAACTAATATTATACTTCATAAAACGCAAGTTGAACCTCGATTTACGAGTAATTGAGGTTCATTTTTGTGAAATATTCCTTAGATCGTACTAATGTACAATCTTACTTGATAATTGAGATACTTGAGTAATTATCCACCATTAACTGCCAGGCACACAAGGAGACCTTCAAGAGGATTTCACCATGGACACTTGAACTCCAGCGAATAATCTTTATTAAATTGCTCGGTGAGTGTCAAGTGTGTGAATCTTTGATACTTGCTTAATTGTGGTAATTATTAGAGATTTTAAAAATAAGGGCGGGTGTGTACTTTATCGCATCCGTTCTGATTTCCAATGAATGAATGAAATGTATTGAATGAATGAATGAAATGTATTGAATGAAATGTATTGAATGAATGAATGAAATGCAATGCTATGTAATGGTTACATATGTCGTTGGAGTGAACCTCCTCGACTTCCAAATGAATGGGGGACGCCCAAACTCATAGGCCGACCTTGAACTCGAGCCGGCAATGGGCTTGGTCGGGAACTTGGGCGAGCCATGAGATTATAAGCTCGACCTAATAAGAGGTCCTGCTTGGCATACTCGTAAAGTATCGCCTTATAATAGACTTGTGGGCCCTTGGGGTGTACGGTGGACGGAGGGAAGTAAGTGGTGATCTACGGAAATGGAAATACCGACCCGGTTGACAGGAGGGTCAATGCGGGAAAGTATACGAATGACATCGGCAGAGCGAGTGGAACTTAGCTCCTGAGAGCTACTATATCCTTGAATTGTTTCTGATTATTTTTCCTGCTCAAATGGTACTTTATTGAAATATCACGGTTTTATTTGATAAAGTTGAGATTGCTATTTGAACAATGTGCTTGCATGTGTGTCCTTGGCCTCACGAGCGTTTTGCTCACCCTGTAGACTTGTTTTCCTTAACAGGACTGGAAATGGAGTTAACGCGGAGAAATCTCCTTTTGGATATATTTTGTTTTAGGGTTTCAGGTGTATTTTGGCTTGACCCCTTTATGATTGTACTTTGGAAGTTTAATGTATCATTCGGATATCTGTGATGTATATTTTGAAATTTAAGTTGTATTATGAACGCACGACGTGCGGGTGGCAAGCGGATAGGTACCTTGTGATGTGACCATGAAAACTGTCACAGTTGGCATCAGAGCCATATGCTGACAGGTTGGGTAATGGATGGATATTGTTAAGCATGAACGTTTCCGCACTATATGTATTCGTATTAATTTGATTTTGGTATCTAGTATCGCTTTAAGGTTGAACGTTATTGCTTGAGTCCTAGCGAGAGCTAGGCAGGCGTTCCGCGGATACCCTTTGGTGCGCCTTAGGGAGAAGTGGGGGCGTCACAGTTGGTATCAGAGCTTAGGCTTTAGATCTCTGTAGTGTATCCTAGGCTTAAATGTTTAGGATGCCGGACTGTGGAATTTGATTGAAAGTTAAGTGACTGCTTGTGAAAATGAAAATTTGAACCTGGGTTCGAATTGGTGGATGACAAGGAGTCTTGATATGGTGTGATACATGTGGGATAGTATGAAGTGATCAAATCTTGTTTATTTCGTGTATCTGGACCTACCTAAGCTTTTACTCTTAAGTGTAAACTACAGAAGGTAATGGTGATATTAAATTGTCTCGGGGGCGCCTTCCGGTGGTCCACTATCGAGAGAGTGAACTAAAAGAGCATTGGAGAAATGGTCCGATTTACTGGACTAGGACTTCATGTGAATTTCAAAGGACTTGCTGAGCCCAAATAGTGGGGTGTTAATAGTGGTCGATTATTTGAAGTGGCTATCCGAAGAAACTGGAGTGATTCGAAGGGATGATCGAGAACTGAGGACAATTGCGGATGCCTAGACTACTAGAATTCCTGAAATTGAAGTTGAAGTACTTCAGGAGCGAGGGAGACAAAGGCTCCTGGTGAGAAACTTCAAAAGCTAAGAACCGACTTGTTAGGTTAGTGTCCGAAATTAAAGATAGAATGGATGAGTCGGTGGCTAGGTGTGTTACCTTGGTTGCATGAGTGGGGAATGACAAGATATTCGATAAGGGACATGAGATCTAAAACTCCTAGTGCTGGAAATGAAACTGATCCTATGGAGGTAGTGAAGACTTTTGGGTACTGCCAATCACTAATTTAGTGATTTAAACTATTTTAATAGTTTGCCAAAGATAGACAGGGTGACGCTCGCTTAAAGGCCGTGGTATTTTGTGTCTTGTTTCAATATGTTTTCTACCTTTTGAGGCAATTAAACATTTCTCATGACATGTTTAACCTTACTACTTTGTGATTTTAAAATCCATGATTGGGGTTATACGTATTTACGATTATCTCAGCGTTTTCCCTTTTATTCTCATATTTGTTTAGCATGATCAAGTCTCGCTTTCAAACTTCGTTTGGGGGCGTTCATTTCATGCCATGTTTATATGACTGTTAAAGTTATGAGTGGCCAAATAAGTAAAAAAGGGGATCGAGGGCGAGGGGGTTAGACCACCCCAAGCTCCAGGGGATAATTAGGGAACGATTGCTGGATTGAACCGAAACCCTAGAAATAAAGGGAAACACCTACATAGCTCCTACTATTGGCCATACGACTGATATCCTAGAACAATTGGTTGAGTACCAAAGCTCCGGACCAATAAGCCAACCTAAGGACCAGGAGAGGTGTGAAAATGAAATGATTCTTGGAGGTCGTCTATCTAGGTTTCACAGGGGACCTAACCTTGAAACAGTAAGATTGATTTGAAAAGATACATAAGGCACTAATGGGACTGCGAGATTTTGATCTCTTTTCGAACAAACTTCATAGACAAATATCGAAGATTGAAGTAAGACACGAAAAACTTTATATCAAGGAATAGAGTCCCCGTATCTGGTTGTAATTGGAATTAATGGTAGTAATTTTATGGAGACTTAAGAACTCACTTATATTCGGCAGAGAATAACTAAGATTTATATTTCGGGGTGACCTATGAACAAAAGAATGAAAGAGTAATCTGGCTCGAGATTCCATTATGCATGGCTACACTTTTGATCCTTTGATTTGCCTGACAGGTTAGCATTTGACTTAAGTCAACTGGTAAGATGATAACTTTGGAAGAAATGCGTAAGGAATTGAACCTTCTTCGAAACGAGATAGAATTTCAAAGGAAATTAGCTGACTACTGGGAAGGACGGTGGAAACAAGAATATGCAGAGAAAATTGAATTACTACGCCAGAATGTAGAATTAGAGAAGAAATGCAAAGAAAATCCTCGAACTGGCCAAGCCGCCACTTCTCATGCACAGTGTGGATACTGCGGCAAGGTTAACCACGTTGAGGCCGAGTGCTGGATGAAGCAAGGAAAGTGTCTGAGGTGTGGTAGTACTAAGCATAGGATTTCAGATTGCCCTAGAGCTTTAAAAAAGAGGAAGTACTCAATAGCCAACTAGGTCCACCGCAAAACGATCAAGTGCCAGATGGGAGTAATTAGTACTAATGGCTATGAACGGGGTCCTAGTAGCGAAGGTTTCACAGATTGAGATGGTTTGACTTCACTCGAGGAATAGAGGTGGTAGTTTTACCCTAGACTGGGCTAGCACCTTTGGAGGGTGTGATCTTTTGAAAAAAAAAAAAAAAAAATCTTTTGTTGTTTTGTATCCTGGCAACTTGACATGTTTTGCTACGATCCTGTCATTCTCCTTTCCTTTAGAGAGGAGTTCATAAACCTCTTCCAACTGGATGTAATTATTATGATCTTTATGACTCATGAAAACTTATTTCGCTTTTAATTGTTTTTATGACTTACACGTATGTTTAAATCCTACCCCACGCCCTTAGAATTATATAAGACGCGAATAGTATTGGATGTGATCGAGATTTTGCTTGAAGAATATAGACCACCTGAGGTCTTGATAGTGACTAGAGATCGGGATCGAAGTGAGGACTTAGTGTTGAAATGGAATTCAATGTTGGAAATGCCAATTTGAGATATTAAAATCGGTGGATTGAGTTAGTAAAAGGAAATAATTAATGGATTCAATGTGCCTAACGATTAAGGACTAGATGTCGTATTTGGAATGAAGGCTAGAAGCTATGTATTGATAGATTATGGAGTCTGGAACGATGTGACCATTAAGAGCAACCACCATTTTTCTTACATGGATAAGGATTCAATAATTGTAAGGAACCGTGATCCTATTTAAGTTGGATTTAAAGAAGAGATATTGCCCCTTTGAGAACCCTAGGAACTAATGTGGTTAATACCGCTTTCAAATTAAGACATGGACACTCTAAAATTTTCGGTACACCCTTCGAGTTGACAGACGCACTAGAAGTATTTATGGACCCAAGGTATCGGAGTTAAATCGTATTTGGACAAATCGGTGGAGGCATTTATTGATGATATATCGATATACTCTAGTGTTGAGAAGGTCATGAAAGACACTTGATGGTAATTTTACGAACCTCGAGAGAACGCCAACTTTTGTTAAGTTCAATAACTGTGGGTTCGATTGGAAGAAATAATCTTTCTACGTTATACAGTATCTAAGGAAGGAATTATTATTGACTCAGCTAAAATGAAAGATTGTATAAGAGGAAACGACCAGAAAAGCATATTGAAATTTGGAATTCTCGGAGTTAGTCGAATACTACCTTTGGTTAATCAAGGATTTTTGTAAGAGTGCAAGACTTGGCAAACCATTTGAGGTTCTAAATGTAAGGAAAAATCTTGAGATGAAGAATGTTAATTGGTGTACATGTGTAGGGGGTAATTTTGTGCTTTTTACAGATGACTCAAAGGATGGTTTAGAATGTATATTAATAAAACATGAAAAGGTGATTGTATATGCCTCTAGGAAGTTAAAACGCCAAAAAAAAAAAAAAAAAAAACGTAAGCTGGTGATCGATCTGATAGGCTTAACCATGAAGAGAATGATATTTTCTCAGGTGTGAATTTCGAGGACGAAATTCTGTTAAGGAGGGGAGGATGTGAAGACCCGAAAAATTTCTTATTTTTTTTCGAATATTAATGGTTTCATTAAGTATTTATCCACCTGTTTTCCCCAAATAATTTATTACGACCATTTTAAATCCATTCGTATGGAATAATGTCTTCATTGTGTTTTTAAAATGTCCCGTTAACAATTTCAATTTTCGGAAGGATTGTTTAAGTGCGAGATAGTGAACACGAGTGTTTCGAGGTGATATTATATTCGAGAGTACGATTATCCTGGGGAAATTAAGAACGGACAATAGCAGATTAAGAAAAGTTAATCGAGAATTAAAGGTGAATAAGTTCTAGGTGAGCATATACTACTCACGCGTGGATAGTTTTCCAAAAGACGTATGGATACAAATTTATTGGAGATTTGAGGAGTTAATACTCGACTCATGTGAGGACTCGTAAAAGCTATTATTTTATTTAAACCTAATTTATGGCTTAATAAATGATTTAATTGGATTTTTGCCACGAGGAATATTTTCTAGTCTTATTAGACCTAAATACATGGTAATATAACTTCGTTATATTTTTAAAAGGATTCGTTTCGAAAATTAATTTCCTAGAGCGCGTTTAGTAAAAATAGTGAATAGTACTTGGAGTTTTTATCCGCGTAGTAGCACAATAAGCTTGGAATATTGGAGACTTGTACTATGGTCCTAAAATAGGTAATCTTATGAATAAATATTCAAGTGATAGTTAGTAGTGCAATCGTTATAAGAATTTTTCGAAAGTTTCGCGTTATAGCGTTAAATTTGACGATACGCGTTTTCACACGCGCGGCTTCATTTGAGGGACTTTAGACCCTTATTCTTGGACAATTAAGAGTGAATAATATTTACATGAATATATATGCCTTGGAGGTTTAGTGCACTAGTGAACCAAACGCGCGAAAAATCGAACCGTAATCGTACCAAACGGCCCCTAATGAGAGTTGACTTTTGGGTGATTTTGCACCACACATTGCACCTTCTCTTGGAAGCTAACTTGGATCAAACACACTCTCTCTTCTCTCTCCTCATGGCCGGCCAAGACACCCTCTCTCTCTAACTCCTTGTTCAAAAAAAAATTCTGCACACTAATCTTCCCCAAAAACCACCCCAAATCACCTCCAAATCACACCAAACTTGGAGACCACTTAGCAAACCTCTTGGAGATTATATCTAGCTAAGGAGGAGGGGAGCTTTCACGGTTTCTTGGAGCTTCAAGAGGGCCGAAAATTCTGACCTTGCAAACCAAAGGAGTAGGTAATGATCAACCCTTGGATTCTTATCTTTTGGAGATTATATGGCAAGATTAAGCTCATGCATGCACTTAGTTACTTGATTATGGTGTAAAAATGTGATTGTGGGCTCTTGGAATTCCCACACTTGGGTTGTTGTTGCTGATGTGATAAGTAATGGTGATTATATTGTTGGTTTAGTGATTATAATGATGCATTAGTGGTGGGTAATTAGTAGGAACTTCATTGGGTGTAAGAAGCTAAAATTTCCGATTTTACCCCTGCCATGTTCGGCCATTTCCAGGCCAATTTTTAATGGTTTAATTGCTTGAATTGGATGTTTGTAGGATGTATTAGATGTGTGAAAAATTTCATTGAAAAATAATGAGGTTTGAATGGGCAAATGAATTTTTGTTCGAAACCAGCAAATCTGGAAAACTGATTCGCGTATGCTCTGACCAGCAGTAGTATTTTGGCTATACTCTGTCCTCGGATGTCGAAATCATGTACCGTCAGTGGCGTTTGAAACTAGACATTCCTAGCTTTAATTTGGTATATAATGCACGTTCTGATTCTTTGTGAGCGAGCCGAACCAAATGTTTTAAGTTCGCTGTCCTGTTACTCTGTTCATCTGGAATGAAGTGTTCAGGCAGCAACTTGATGCCCGAATTTGAATCAGATGGGTGCCGAATTTGGAAACGATTTCTTCTGTGATATTTTAACTCTATGAATGTATTTTCCAACGGCGTAAGCCATGCTCGATTTTGATCTATATTGACTGAGTTGTGACTGAAACAAGTGGACTGCTCTGTTTTGGAAAACCCTAATCTTTGGACTGGTTTGGAACAAAATCTTGGAGTGAACTTGTTAGTTGATGTTTTTGATATTAAACACTTACCAAAGGTATCATGGATGTATCTTAGACCCTTATTTCACAAATGAACCATGGTTGGATAACTTTCTTGGTTAAACGATTGGAAATTTGGAAAATGAAAGTCAAAGGCAGATTGCCTTAGGATTTTTCTTGAACTTTGGTTGGCTAATTAACGACCTTGCCGAAGGTATTTTTCCCCAAAATTCGATAGAGAGATACCTTCCACATAGTATTGAAATACTGCCAATTTTGGTGCCGATTCAAGTTCGTTTCGATACCCAATTGAATTACTAAAGTTAGAGGTTCAAATCTGGAAAATTCTCATCCAGTCTTGAATTTGCTCAACTTCGGGCTACCGTATCTCGGTGCTCGAAACTCCAATTCTTGATCCGCTTGTTTTGTTATAAACTTCACTTGCAACACTAATTGAGCTGCAAAATTCAGAGGCCGGTTTGCAACGTGCGAATCGTGCCGAATTTTCAAAGTTGGCCAAAATCCAACCTCATTCTGCCTTGTGAACCAACCCTGCACCTTCAAGCTCATTTTGAGCACTTTCCACTTTGATTCATGGAAAAGTGTCTTCTAGGAACTTATAGTACTTTCTAAGAGGTTTCCAACGGTATAAAGTTTTCCAATTTTCGACTTGTACCGAGTGAGTTACGATTTTTCAAAGATTCATGATAAAGCTGAAAATTTTCCAATTTCAAAGAAATAGAGTTTTCAAGAACTCTTTACACTTTTGATATTATCTAAACGTTTTGCCCACGATTTTCATGATAAAAACTCAACTAATATTATACTTCATAAAATGCAAGTTGAACCTCGATTTACGAGTAATTGAGGTTCATTTTTGTGAAATATTCCTTAGATCGTACTAATGTACAATCTTACTTGATAATTGAGATACTTGAGTAATTATCCACCATTAACTGCCAGGCACACAAGGAGACCTTCAAGAGGATTTCACCATGGACACTTGAACTCCAGCGAATAATCTTTATTAAATTGCTCGGTGAGTGTCAAGTGTGTGAATCTTTGATACTTGCTTAATTGTGGTAATTATTAGAGATTTTAAAAATAAGGGCGGGTGTGTACTTTATCGCATCCGTTCTGATTTCCAATGAATGAATGAAATGTATTGAATGAATGAATGAAATGTATTGAATGAATGAATGAAATGTATTGAATGAAATGTATTGAATGAATGAATGAAATGCAATGCTATGTAATGGTTACATATGTCGTTGGAGTGAACCTCCTCGACTTCCAAATGAATGGGGGACGCCCAAACTCATAGGCCGACCTTGAACTCGAGCCGGCAATGGGCTTGGTCGGGAACTTGGGCGAGCCATGAGATTATAAGCTCGACCTAATAAGAGGTCCTGCTTGGCATACTCGTAAAGTATCGCCTTATAATAGACTTGTGGGCCCTTGGGGTGTACGGTGGACGGAGGGAAGTAAGTGGTGATCTACGGAAATGGAAATACCGACCCGGTTGACAGGAGGGTCAATGCGGGAAAGTATACGAATGACATCGGCAGAGCGAGTGGAACTTAGCTCCTGAGAGCTACTATATCCTTGAATTGTTTCTGATTATTTTTCCTGCTCAAATGGTACTTTATTGAAATATCACGGTTTTATTTGATAAAGTTGAGATTGCTATTTGAACAATGTGCTTGCATGTGTGTCCTTGGCCTCACGAGCGTTTTGCTCACCCTGTAGACTTGTTTTCCTTAACAGGACTAGAAATGGAGTTAACGCGGAGAAATCTCCTTTTGGATATATTTTGTTTTAGGGTTTCAGGTGTATTTTGGCTTGACCCCTTTATGATTGTACTTTGGAAGTTTAATGTTTCATTCGGATATCTGTGATGTATATTTTGAAATTTAAGTTGTATTATGAACGCACGACGTGCGGGTGGCAAGCGGATAGGTACCTTGTGATGTGACCATGAAAACTGTCACAGTTGGCATCAGAGCCATATGCTGACAAGTTGGGTAATGGATGGATATTGTTAAGCATGAACGTTTCCGCACTATATGTATTCGTATTAATTTGATTTTGGTATCTAGTATCGCTTTAAGGTTGAACGTTATTGCTTGAGTCCTAGCGAGAGCTAGGCAGGCATTCCGCGGATACCCTTTGGTGCGCCTTAGGGAGAAGTGGGGGCGTCACAGGTAGCGCACAAGGTAAGGTAGGATCCGATCATTTTTATAAAGCGATCTTTGGAATATGAGCGTCTAACAGTCACCTTTTGGCCATTTTATCAAATTGGTAAAAATCCCTTGCAAAAAGGACATTAATTGGAACATTCACCAATATTTTCTCACTGATGAGACGATAAATAAACTAAGGCCAAACTTTGATTTTAGAAGGCTCATAAACTAATGCATCAAGCCATTCGGTCCATTGGATCATTTGATTCCTCAATTTCATCCAGTCCATTTTATCAATTTGTTCATTTTTAGGGCAACCTAGTCGATTTTGAATTCATTTGACTAGTTTATCCATTTTAGGGCAATCTAGTCGATTTTTAAATAAGGTCACCAATTTCATTCAATTCATTTGATTAGTTTACCCATTCTTAGGTCTACTCAATCGATTTTGAATAAATTCAAATCATCAGATTCGTTCAATTTCATTTGACCAAGTTTACCTTTTTAGGGTGATCTAATCAATTTTGAATAAATCATCCGATCCATTTGACCAGTTTACCTATTTTTAGGGTCATCTGGTCGATTTTTGAATAAATCATCAATTCATTTGACCAATTTACCCCTTTTAGGGTCATCCGGTCGATTTTTGAATAAATCTTCATTTCATTTGGCTAATTCACCCATTTTTAGGGCAATCTAGTCGATTTTTGAAGAAATCACCAATGTCATTCAATTCCTTTGATTAGTTAGGGCTATTTTGTCGATTTTCGATAAATCATCAATTTCGTCCGATTCATTTGACCAGTTTACCCTTTTAGGACAATCCGGTCAATTTTGAATAAAATTCTCAATTTTATTCAATTCATCCGATCAAGTTCCTTTTTTAGGATGATTCGGTCAATTTTGAGTAAGTTTTAAATTTCACTCAATTCATTTGACCTGTTTCCCTTTTTAAGGTAATCTAGTCGATTTTTAATAAATTGTCAATTTCATTTGACCAATTAGGGTTTCAATGTCGGATTTCAAAACTTAGTCGATTTTTGAGAAAACCATCCATTGCATCCAGCCATTTGATCAGTTGGGGTTTTGACCCGTGCTTCACTGAAAAAATTTGGTCAACGAATTCCAATCTCTTCGATAGGAAGTTCGTCAAGGTCAAACCCGTGCGTTTTTGCAAGTTCTTGTATCGATCAAAAGTAATCAATCCCTTCGGACGAGGTCCTCATTTTGACAAACGTCTCTTCTCATTCCAATGGGCCAAATTTTTTAAATTATTTTTCACTCCATAAGCTGATCGGATCCATCAGGTATTGTATAGTGCCTGCTCTGGAGGATTGCATTTTCATGCTAGGCCTACCCTTGGCACAAAAAGGGTCCCCCCATAGGACATGCATACCGATTTTATATTCTTTCTTACTAACTCTGGGTATTTTCCTTTTGTTTTCCCCCTTCCCCCCTGCATTCATAAGAATATTTCAATAAGGTAAAAACATTTTTCTATATCTGATGATAATTTTGATCTAATAAAGTTTGAAAATCACAAGTATTATTTGATTCTTGGGCAGATCCAACAATGGAAACCTGAAAGACCCATCTGAAAGCTCTAGGCTAAGAGCTTCTAAGAGATTTCATAATTGTTTTCAAGGAAAATTCTATATATTTGACTTGTTAATATATTTTTGTGTCAAAAGAAAAGGAGACAAAAAGTGTATATGTGGAGCTCTTTACAAGTTTCTCTCTTCTCATTTGTATCATAATTGAATGAGAATTTTTGTTTCAAACTTTTTCAGCAATAAAATTTTTGGACAATCATTGTCTTGTGTATATTTATGTACATTTCATTCTTTATTCTTATTCATTGGAGATTTCATGATGAATTTTGAGAAATAAGACCAAATTGAGGTTTTTTCAACCTCTAGCCTGAATTTCACAAGTGTACACTTTTTAAAATCCTCATGTACACTAGGTTGGTGATCCGAGCTATACAATAAGAGTGCTCAGAAAAGAAAAAGGGTGAACGGACACTCAAAAAAAAAGAAAAAAAGAAAAATGAGATACCTTTTCTCCTTCACTGTACAATTCATATTTTTGCCCACTTCTATTAGCCCAAAATAAAATCAGTCACATTGATTGATGAATTGCAAGTTGGGGCATTCTTTGCTTGAGAAATGTCCACTGTGTCTAATTATATTCAACTCACATCTAAATGAAAGCAAAAATGTGCATTATTCTTGTTTGTTTTGAAAATTTGGAATGATACTTTGAGCATTCATTTCTCTACCTATACACATTTTATCATTTGATTTCCCATTTGAGCCTTTGAAAGAATAATTTCGTTTCAAATAAGAACCCTAATGATCACTACCTATATTGGAAAATTTTCAAATATAAAAAAAAAGGGGGAATGGATTTTCAATAACCATTTCGTTACTTTGGTTGTCATGAGGTGTAAGAATGATACTTTGGCCATCGTTTCTACAACCTAAACACCATTTATCCCTTGCATCCTCATTTGAGCCAAAAAATTGGTGGTTCTTTTTGAGTGCACATATGATCGCACCCCACATTGGGGAAGGAGATTGGGGAATTTTGAAAATTAAAGAAAAAGAAAAAGGGGAAAGGGAACCGCAAATTGGGAAAATTTGATTCCACTTGGGTTCCAATTTTGAAAAAAAAAAGGAAGAAAAAGAAAAGGAAGAGATTTATCCACACGGACCGCCTATGTTTCACAAATACGGATGAACAAGGGTCTTCCTCAGTCAATTAATTCAGACACATGCAAGAAATTTCGCATTAACGAAAGTTTTCTTTCAGAGTTATTGTAAGGGACGGAACAAAGGTCAGGCCCTCTTCTTTTCCAATCAAACATTCTATTCTTAGTTATCCCTTTTGAGCCATTAGAATAAATTATTTCGTTTGGCAACCCCTGAGAATCGCAAACCCCACACTGGGGCAAGTTTGAGTTGAAAAGGGAAATTTCAAGAAGTGAAAAGTGAAAAGCCACAAAATCAAAAGACAAAAGAAGAAAAGAGAACCTCAGTTCAAAAATAAACTGGGGCAAATTTTGTGAAAGTTCAAAAAATGGCAGAAGGCCGAAAAATCGAAAGAAAATGAAAGAGGAAAAGCCCCAATTGAGCATAAACTGGGGTAAAGTCTTGATTTAACCCTAAAATAGGGTTGGCACAACAATGCGATCTCAGATTACTTAAACCACTCTTGAAATCTGCCTTCAGGCCTTAACTTTTCTAAACACCCCACCAGACCCCATTACAAAAGCTGAAAGTCCTGACTTCTGTTCTTTGCAATGGCCCTGTCAAGAAAATTTCTGATGACGGAAAATTTTAGCTGTATTTCTGAAATGCTTGGGTATGGGGTTGACGCTACTCACCATGTGAAAATCCACCAAGTTGAGGGAAAGGAAAAAGAGGCAAAAAGAAAAAGCAAGGAAAACAAATGCAAGGAAAAATGCAAAAAGATTCGATGCTGAAAGTCCCTGTTGAGTGATAAAAGTCAAACAAAGTTCAGGATCTTTTGAGTTCAAAATAGGTTCAATTTTGGAAAAATGCGATTTTCGGTGCAATATCCCTGAAAGTCTTATTCTTTAACTATCGTTTTCAAGCTACATTACAAGCTAACAAAGTCCATCGTTGACTTATTCCTTCATGACAATCCAAAGTGATGATTATGCTCGTAAGAAATCCATCAATCATTCATGATCATAAGGGTATAACCAGTTTTCACAGGTTTAGCTATCGCTTCTACCCATTTTGTTGCAAGCCTATAAATCTTATACGTTGACTAAGTTTTCTTAAGAAATAAGAGTGACAAACTCTTTGCTTTCACTAAGATGTGGTATTGAAGGGATTACATACAATTTTGGGCACAAGAATAAGACAAATCTTGACCTCCCATTTTCCTTTAGCCATTTCCAAATAAAGTCACTTGATTGGTCCTGACAGACGAGCCAACAAGAAATGGTGACCCATCACCCAAAGCATTGATGCTAAAGTGGGGAAGAAATCTTTCTTAATTTGGCATTGTTTTGAAAAATTCATCATGAAATTGGCTATATGAGTTTAAGCAAGACATTCAATTTTCTTCACAAGATATGTTAGGAAAAGCAATTGCTTACTTTGTTAAATAAATGGAGGGTCATTCAAACAAATTTTTTGCAATTAAATAGGCCTACACTGGGGCAAATTTTCATGTGAGAGATTTTGCAAAATAGCCCACACTGGGGCAAAATTTTTGTAATACATTTCAGGATGTCAAACCAATCACGCTGTTCTTTCCAAATAAGAAATTTGAGTGCATGTCATACTTTGTTAAGCCCCCCTGTGCAGGTATTCATGGTTCAAAATGACGAAAAGCATCCAGTGAGGCGGAAGGCCGATACTGCAAAGAGAAGCAAGAAGAAGGAGGGAAAAATGGACCCGACACTGGGGCAAATTATTTTGAAAAAATTCTCTCGGAAAAATCCGAAAGGAAGGAAAAAATCAAAAGAAAAGGAAAAAAAGGAAAAAAATCAGAAAAAGAAAGAAAAAATAAAAAAATCAAAAAAATCAAAAATCAAATCAAGTTCATCACGGCAGGCTCGGGTTTGATCCCACTGTCCGTTTGTCAAGACATTTCATTTTCATTGCTATTGGAGTTGGGTTTGTCCCGCCAGTAAGCATTTCATTTCATCGCTACTGGAGCTGGGTTTGTCCCGCTAGTAAGTACTTCATTTTCATTACTACTGGAGTTGGGTTTGTCCCGCCAGTGAGCATTTCATTTTGCATCATCACTAGCCGTGGGTCAGTCCCACTAGTGAGCATTTCATTTGCATCACTAACAAACATGGGTCAGTCCCATTAACACTTCATTTCACTTCTTTCATTTGCATCACCAATAAACATGGGTCAATCCCACCGACACTCCATCTCACTTCAATTCATCTGATTTTAATTCTGTTCGGGTCAGTCCCGTTTAAATTCCTGTTCGGGTCAGCCCCGTTTAATTTCTGTTCGGGTCAGTCCCGTTTAAATTCCTGTTCGGGTCAGTCCCGTTCAAATTTCTGTTCGGGTCAGTCCCGTTTAAATTCTGTTCGGGTCAGTCCCGTTTTAAATTTCTGTTCGGGTCAGTCCCGTTTCAATTCCAGTTCGGGTCAGTCCCGTTTTAATTTCTGTTCGGGTCAGTCCCGTTTTAATTTCTGTTCGGGTCAGTCCTGTTTAAATTCCTGTTCGGGTCAGTCCCGTTTAAATTCTGTTCGGTCGGGTCAGTCCCGTTTAAATTTCTGTTTGGGTCAATCCCATTTCTCAACATTTTGATAAAGAGATCAGTCCTCGTTTCAAGGGCGGCAATCGTTGGAATCATTCGCAGTCGAATAATGCAGGTAAGTATTTGGTGTTTACTTCTTTGTCTCAAGTTTTTCCAAAACTCAGACAAAGAGGGGCAAACTGTAGACACCAAATTTTTAACTTTATTTTTTCATTATTAGTTTTATTGATTTTATTTTAGTTTGGTTTTACTAATCTCATTTTTGGACATTTTTAGGAAAAAAAAAGGGAAAAGGCAAAAATCAATCAAAGGACAAAAACAAGACACATGAACCTATTTTGAGGATAAGATCTTGACCTTTCATTTTAGGGTTAGTTTTTGGGGAAGGCATTAAAAAGGGTTCGGCTAAAAAAAAAAAAAGAAAGGGGCCGCGGATGAAAAAATGGGAGATTTGGTCTGGGCTTGGGAAGAAGAAAAAAAGGTCGGCTGGCAAGGAAAAGGGTTTGAGAGCTGAGAGGGCAGGGGCGGCGGAATTGTCGAGCAGGAGCAAAAGAGCAAAAACAGAAAGAGAGTGGGTGGCCAGCTATAGGAAGAAAAGGAACAAGAAAAATCTGGAAAAGTGTAAGGGGAGGCTTACGGCTGAGAGGGCAAGAAAATGGGGGTTTTTGATTGAAGAGAAAGAGGTTTCATCGGAGGCTAAAAAAAAACATAAGGGAAAAAGAGGGACCAGGCGGCTGGCTGAGCGAAAAGGGAGGAAACAAGCAACGAAGAAATTGCACAAGGGGGGGACGTTGGCGGAAGCTTTTTGGCCAAGGGAAAAACAGAAAAGAGAGCCGCGACAGAAAGAGGTTTGGGGAGAGAATTGAGGGAGCCGAGAGAGGAGGAAAACATCTGAGAGAAATTGGAAAAATCTGGGAAGAAACGGCAAAAACAAAAAAAAATCTGCCAAAAAAAAAACTTGGGAAAGTTTCGGTTAAGGAAGATGATGACCGTGCATTTCCCAATCCTGATTCATCCGCTCCAAGAACCGTAGCCGCTGCCACCCCTTCGGATTCTGCCGCTTGTCACCTACGAATCCGCTACCGTGCGAGGCCACAGTAAGGTAGCCCCTTTGTTTACATTTCATTCCTCCATCAAAGTGTATTTTCTGTGAAGTTGGCATTTCAATTGCACGTCGTTTGTTCGTAGTTTTTTTTGTATACTGATTAGACGGAATTGTTCTTCTTTTTTTTGGTATGCTGTAAAATTTGGGGCTGATTGGTTTCAATTTGAACGAAAGTCTGATGAAGCTTTTAAATGCCTCCAACTTGTTTGACAAAATGCCCAGCCGAGAGTACAACTTTAAGGACAAATTGATTTTTGTTTTTGCATAATAGTCGGCCAGTCCACGTTTGTCAAAGTAGTTCATTTTCATGAAAATAGGTGAGAGTTCTTGTTGAAAGATTCGGATGGTTTTGTTTGGCATCCGTTCTGTTTCCTTTTTTTGCTTGGTGTGCCTTTGGTATGAAAGCAAGCCAGCGATATGAAATTGATTGAGAGGGGACTCGTATGAGGGTAAATTTTGATTGGAATTTGGAGGTGAACTTTCTAATGTTTCCGTTGATTGCTGCTCTGCCTTTTTCTTGTTGTAGTTTTGATGTCGGATTTCAATGTTAAATGGTGTAAGTGGCAAGTTTGTTGTTTGCTTGGAGATTGATTCATCTGCTCTATACGTCTGATAATGAAACCAAAGAAAAAGGGTGGAAAGCTTTTTGAATGAACCAATTTTGCCGTTAATCTTGTACTTCGGTTATGTTAACAATGGTGATTTGGAGATTGATGTGAGCATTGGTTGCTGGATTTACTTGATTCTTTTTGCATAATATTGTTTGTGTGAGTATAAGCCACAAGGTTGCAGCAGAAGAATTACAGAAAGAAACCAGAAATTTGAGGGAGTCTAAGGGTCTTGATGTCTTGCTTGTTATTGTTTCCGGATCCCACAATTCAAGTCGTTGGGGCTTTATTTTGTTGTCCGAGTCGTTGGGGCTGTTTGTGTGTAGATTAGTTGATGCATCTACAGGCTTCATTGGGGTATCTAAGTGTTTCATATGCTTGCTGAAATTGTAGAAAGAAAGTTACGCAAGGTTTGTTTTTTTTTAGTCAGGATCGATTCAAGCTTACTCCTTATACATGTTTGCTGCATTTTTCATATGGTTGCACTTTCAAATCTGTTGGAATGTCTCTTTGAGGTAATGGCATCAATGGATTGAAAATCATTGCACTTGGTAGATCAATAGGCTGGATTTAAGTCATTTTATATGAACATGTTTCGATTGAATGAGAAAATCGCTGTAAAAGTGAAACGAACTGGTTTGCACTTGCTGAAATATTTCTTCATTCCCTCGTGAATTGCTTGCATATCCTTGTTTCCATAAGTGCATGTTTACCAAAAATAGGTAACTGGGTTGATGTCTTGGTATGGTATTGTTTTCTGACCTCACAAACCGTGAAGTAGTTGTCGGTTGCTAAAGTCCAAACCATTAGGAAGAGTTGCATTAGCCCAAATTTTGCAAAAGGTCGCATGACTGATTTCCTTTTGTTCTTCCGTGGTTTCCTTTTTCTTTTGTTGGGTGTTGGTTCGCACTTCCCTTTCATCATATTCGAGATAATTGGTGTTTTGAGTTTGCTCTTGCTAATCAAGATTTGATGTTTGTTAGTGATGTTTTTAGTTGTCAAATGTCGCACGTTGCAGAATGAAGAAAAACTATATTGTTGAGAGTCTCAATTGCGGAAATCTTCTTCGTATGCATGCACGGATTTATTTTTGGAATTTTCATTCTAACCCCCCAAGTCTCCCCCTGGTTCACCATAGCCCAAAATCTGGAAAATTGAACTAATTTTATCCTTTTAAGTTTAATCCTCTGTTTGCTTATTTTATGCGATTTTTGTGGATAGATTAATTCCTGTTTGAGGGTCATAATTGTGGCTTAATAATTTTGTTGATTTGTTTGTCTTGTTGGGTTTAGTGAAATAAGTGACAAGAGGTTTTTTTTTCGTTTGGGCTATTTGGATTTGGGTTAGTTTTTTTATTTGGGTTTGTCCTGGTCTGAAATATTAAAGCCCATCAGTTTGTTGGTTTGTTTCTTGGGGTGAGAATAGTGGACTAGCCCATCTGTTTTGCTTGGGGTTTTGAATGGGCTGGGGGAAGGCTTTGGCCCAAGTAAATAAATAAAATGGACCAATGGCCTGATCCATTAAGAAACCAGAAAGCAAATTTGCGAATCAGACCCTGGATTTCTCCTTAATTGTACTGTGGCCCTGAACATTTTCAACTTCTTTCAATTGGGTCCCTAACTTAATTTCAAATAGGCCCCTGAACTTTATTTTTCTTTAATTTTGACCCCAAAGCTTTGTTAATTTTTGCAATCAAATCCTTTCTTCTTTTGATTTCTTAAATATGGGTTGTCTACATGATTTAATTGATTCAATTTCATGTTTACTTTTATCTTTTTGTGATTATTTCTTGATTAAAGTGATGCCTTGACTCTTTAATTATTTTGGAGGGTAAATAAGTAGTTTCACCCCATTAGAGCTCCAACTCAAGGAAGGTATAACTTCTTCTATTTTTTTTTCTCTCCTATGTGAACCAACGTGCTACGTGGAAATTGCATGTCTACTTGCTTCCCTTGTTTTTCTTTAATTCCTTTCATTTACTTCCTTTACTTTTGCTTTTTATTAAGTTATTCTTTATGGGGTATGTGTACACCTCTTGGCTTGTAATAGTTAGGGATTTAATTATTTTATTCCTTTTTCCCCTGTTAGATTGTAGTAGGGTCTCCCTAATGTAATAGATAGGGCTTGGAGGAGCATTCAATGAAGACCTATCGAAGTCATGTGCCTAGCTAGCAAATGTAATAGTTAGGGCTTTAATTGTCTTATGTGTCTTGCATGCTTAGTTACTACGTGTTAATTTGCTTTGTTAGGGTCTTGCATCTAGTCGAGCATGCTAAAGGTTATGTGCTATGTGTTTATAAGTGTTTGGCATGTCTACTCGCTTTCCATAGCCTGAATGAATGTGATGGATGAATGTACGTTTCCACTAGTCCAACGCTAGTCGGAATTCATAGAATGGGCTAGCCCAACGCTAGACCCTTAGGGATTTCCCCTCGTTAGTACATGTTTGCATGTTCATTACATGTCATGCATTCTTTTTAGTTTTATCATTTTGCATGCCCCTCGAACCCCTTTTCCCTCCATTTTAGGATTTTTGCATTTCATGCTAGTTATAGGGTTCATTTGCTTGAGAGTCCCCTTAAATATGGGATATAGACGAGTGTGGCTTTTTCTAAGCCTTAGCACGCTTGTATTCCCTCTATAAAAGGGCAAATTGAGTCACGATTTAGGTCTCTCCGTACCCAATATGCATGAATTCCCTAGGCTCATGCATTTTTAAATCCACTCTATCATTTTATACCCCCATCACACTTTCATTTTTTTCCTCCCATTTTACACACGTGCATCTTTATGTTTCTTCACTTGCACACGAACACTTTTATCATCACTTGCACACATGCACTTCATATTATCATTTCACATACCGTACCTTGCCCACTCACGTGCACATTTTCATTTACATATTTATTGTCTTTTATTACTTTTTCAAACTCATATGCTCACATTGCATACATGCATTCCATTCATTTGCATCCCACTCGCATTATTCGTGACTTCTTCAAAGGATCGTTATTGGGCTTCACAATTAATGTGATTGGCACCACTCAACCTTTGAAGAGAAATTTCCCCCAATATCCACTGGTAGTTTCAAAAATTTATTACAATGCATTTAGCCTATGAGCCTTCTAAAAATCAAATTTTGGCCCCAATTTTTTTATCGTCTCAATAGAAGGAATCATTTGTGAATTTTCTTCAAATTAATGTCCTTTTAAGCAAGGGAATTTTACTAATTTTGATAAAATGGCCAAAAAGTGATTATTAGACGCTCATATTCCAAAAATCGCTCTTATGAAGACGATCGGATCCTACCTTACCTTGTGCACTACCCCTTTGGATGGTACAAAATGTAAACGTGCAAGTCTCTTTGGATTAAGTATCCGAGACACAAGGTGGTTTATACCTAGTACGGGATCCCCTAAATGGCATTCCCTTCTAAGGTGGATGCATGATGTCAGTTTATTAAAGCAATAAAACATGCGACTTAAAGAAAACGTGCCCTAAGGAGCCCTTTATACGCCAGGGTAGGCTTAGAATGCTATGCAATTATTAATCTATGAATGCAATATACCAAAATCTTTAAACGTGCAATAACCTATCTACGAGGGTAGGTTCTAAAAGAAGGTCATGCCAGACCTCTTATTTGCTAGGGTTTGTGAATGCAATGGGGACATAAAACCAAGAAAAGTTAGTTCAGCCAGATAAATACACATAACACGTTGTAACAACGAAATCAATACAAAGAAATAAAGCAATAAAAGGGAAAGAGGGGTTGGATCCCTCCCCTCGTGAATCGTGTCCCTAATAGGGTAAGGTCGACTCTACCCTAGGCAATTCTAATATGGATGCATGAGGCTGGGGTTCACTAATGCATCTAGACTCGATAAGCTCAGGTCCCCGAGCCTTTAGACTTAGAAACCAAGGGTCATCAATCCCAAGGTTCTTTATCGGTGGCTCGAGCGATTCCCCAAACACCGCTACGCACACATCGTGTCACGGCTACGTGTTTGAGTGAATCTATCAAAAATCCTCAACTTTCGACTAAAAACTAAAGGCTATCAACCCAAAGCTTAAAGCGGAAGATTGAGTGACCCATCGGATCATGCCACACACACATCGTGTCGTGATCACATGTCCAAATGGGTCGCCTAAAATCCTAATAGGGTGGAGTGGCGTGACAAGCCACTAAAAGAAAAATAAAAGAGGGATAAATAAATAAAACGGATGCACGTATGCTAGTGCTCGTTTGGAGGGGAGGGATCAAGAACCAACGCGAGGCTCTAGGGTGACACACCCCCCTAAATGCAATGCAAGCGCGAGATAAATAAGTAAACATACATCCAATCAACCAATCATACATTCGTGAGCGAGAGAGTAATTTGAGACGCGAGTGAGGCAAAGAGTCCTAAAAAGGGAAAATGCAACCCTAATATCCAAGATGCAATGCATAAAAGGGGTAGAGAAAGGAAAAGAATGGCTAAATCAAATGCTTGGACCCACTTAGGATCTCCCCAGTAGAGTCGCCAAGTTGTCGCGCCCCACTTTTTGATGTGAGTGTGTGTGTGTGAGAGTGTGTGGTGTGTGAAAATAGTGCGTATGTGAACGTGTGTGAAAAAAATGAAAATAAAAGGCCATGGGACTTGAAAATGCGACGGTTTGGCCAAATAAAGTTCAAAAAGGGTTTTTTGGATGAAAAATGGAGTCGCCACTTGGTACGGAGTTAGGGTGTACCAAGTCACCCAAAAATGATTTTTGTTTTTGAACGAAAAAGTAAATAAAACCCTTTTTAAAACTTTTAGGTCTACGTAACCAAAGAAAGGGATCGGGGGTCACATTTGATAAGGGAGAAGGCAAAGGCAAAGCCTAAGGCACTCCCTTACCCTAGCAAGAGCTAGTTGGGTGACTTAGCCCCACTTTTCCTAATTTTCTACCCAAGGTATGTATCGCATGTTGGATATGACTATATGAATGCAAAAACCTAGACCTAGGGGGACATGGGGGAAATTTCTCTTCAAAGGTTGAGTGGTGTCAATCACATTAATTGTGAAGCCCAATAATGATCCTTTGGAGAGGTCACACATAATTCTAAATGACGTAAAAATGAGTGGAATGCATGCCATGTGAAAATGTGAGTTTGTGTGACGTGAAAAAAGTAATAAAAATAATAGGATGTAAGTGGAGTTGTGCAAATGTATTTACAAGGTAAAGTGAGTAAAGAAATAATGTGAAAATGTATGTGAGATAACATAAAGTGCATGTGTGCGTGTGATATTATAAAGTGTAAGTAGTTAAGTGAAAACGTCCAAAAGCAGTGTGAAGTGAGAATGTGGAAAAGGGGATAGAATATAAAGTAGAAGTGTACGTGATAGTGAAAAAATGCATGAACCCTAGAGGAATGCATCAAAACGGGAACGGGGATTCCTAACTTTGTGACTTCAATTTTCCCTTTGATTAGAAAGGAGAACTAGCGTGCTAAAGCTATTTTGTAGCCAAACTCGCTCGTTTCCCTTATCGAAAGGGGACTCTCAAGCAAATGAACCCTACAACTAGCATGAGATGCAAAAACCTAAAAATGAGGGGAAAAGGGGTTCGAGGAGCATGCCAAATGATAAAACTAAGAAAAATGCATGACAAATAGTGAACATGCACGTATGGACTCACGAGAGAAATCCTTAAGGGTCTAGCGTTGGACTAGCCCATTCTATGAATTCCTACTAGCGTTGGACTAGTGGAAAAGTACATTCATCCATCACATTCATTCATGGCTACGGAAAGTGAGTAGACATGCCAAACATTCGTAAACACATAGCACATAACACTTAGCATGCTCGACTAGATGCAAGAGCCTAATAAAGCAATAAACACATAATCACGCACAAACACATAGCACATAAGCTCTATCTATTACAAAGGGGGATGCCTACTACAATCTAAAGGGGAAACAGAATAAAATAAATAAAATAAATACCTAACTATTACAAATTTGGCATTCAAGTGCCTTTCAAATGATAGATATACAAAGCTAAGGACAATAAAGTAAATCAATAAATAAATGAAATAAATAAATAAACATCCAAGGGGCATGCAATTAAACACCTAAAGTCACATAGAACACGTAGGGTCAAATAGAGTAAGAAATAAGGGATTAGGGTGTACCTCCCTTGAATTGGTGCCCTGATGAAGTGAAATTATTAATTTACCCTCCAAAATAATAAAAAGGTCAAGGTACCACTTTAATTAGGGAATAAAAATTAAATATGAAAAATGAAAGTTAAACACTAAGTTGAGTCAACTAAAGTATTTACATAGACAAGCCAACCACATACAAGAAACTAAAGCAACAGGGACTTAATTAGATTAATTGATGAAAGGGTCTAAAATAAAATACTAAAATTAATGGCTTAGGATGAGATGTGAGGACTCGCAAATTTCTTATATTTTTCTCAAAAATGCCTTTTTATTTAGAAATTATTCCTATATTATAGCCCTACTACCCAATCATTCTCCAATAAGTGCAAATGAATCTAGAAAGTAGGGTTTCACTCTTCGTTTTCAAAATTGGAGCAAATTAGGGTTTTCACGATTTTCGCCGGATCATTTTTCGGTACGGAGCGAGGATCAAATTTGGTGATTAAAAGTGACTTTTAAGTGAGAAATAATATGTGATTAGGAGCAATGATATAAGGTTAGTGAATAGGAAGTAAAAACCCTAGTACGGGTGTTTTAAAGAAAAACGGTGTGAACCGACGTGTACCGCACACTACCGATTGAACACACCACTGGACCACCACTTTCTTACCACATGAGCTCATTGATATTTGAGCAAAATATCCCTTCATTTCCAGCTGCCTTTGACCGAAATTTGTGGCCAAAAATGTAAGGGAGAGAGAGAAAAATTTGCATGGCTTTGGTGGCGCCAAGTGTCACTACCTCATGGCTCCTTAATTAATTTTTTTTTCTTGCCTTTTTATCCTTCACTTCAGCCATCTTTCTTCTTCATTTTTTCTGGTCTTGGCCAAGCAAGAGAGAGAGAAAGGGAGAGCAAGAGAAAACAAATTCCTTCTTGATTTACACCAACCAAGTGCTAAAATCGAATTCTAAACCGATTGATTGTAAGTTTGGAAGCTTGGGAAGCTAAGGGAACCAAAAACTTCAAGAAATAGTGGAGGATCACTCTTGCAAGCCTTCTTTTTGAGGTATAAAATCTAATCTATGGCTTTGATCCTTTTATTCTTGTTTAAGATGTTAAATAGTCCATGTTTTGGGTTTGATTACAAGTGATGCAAGTTGTTGTGGTGATTTTTGGATGAAATATGTAAGTTAGAGTTTGATTAATTTCTGCCTAAACTTGTTGTATAGTTAGTATATGTTGTATATAAGGTTATATAAGGGGTTTTGGTAGCAAGTGTAGCAAGAAATTAAGAAAACTATCATTGAAACCAAGAGATTTCAGATTTCTGGAAATTTTCATCCTATTCTGTCCGAATTTGAATCCCTATGTTAGAGGCCGAATTGGCCTTAGGTCAAAGAAGGAAAGTTGTAGAGAATGGTATTTTACAGGTTCCTACAAAATTTCAGCTCAATCGGAGCAACGTAAGATGTGAAAAGTCCAAAATACCCTTACTGTTTTAAGTATTTCCCAAGCAGTCCGTGTGATCAGTTAAGTCCAGTTTATCACGTTTTTCGACTAGGATCCATTCTGATTTAGCTTTTTGCCAAAACATGAAAGTTGTAGTATTCTGAATTAGCTTTCAAATGCCTCTAAGAACACCTGATTCGGACTTGTGTACTCTGAGATACGTCCATTAAAGTGTTCTGCGTTTAAACAGCCGACGAATTGGTTTCTGGTTTAGTAATTTGAGAATTTGACTAAGTTACATTAGGAACTGGACTAAGTGACCTGCAAGAATGTTGTAACTCTGTGTCTTAGCTTCGAAACGGCATAGGTTTTGTCTCAATCCGATAAGCGTAACTTCGGATATGTTATTTCCGCATTCGTACGTCAAATCTGTCTTGTGCTAAGTTGAATTTCTGCACTTGTGATTGTTGTAATTCTTATTCTTATGATATTGTGAGCCTATGGAACGGCTCTTGACTTGAATTGCTTATGAGTGATGTTGGGTTGTGGTTGAGGAAAAATAATGAAGCCAAAATGGCTGGAAAATTAGGTAAACACAAAGGGCGTGCTGCCCAAATTTTCGCTCGAGGGCTAGGTTTCTATTTGAACTTGTATACTTTTGTTTGGCCAATACCATGACCGGTTTTCCATTTTAAAACATGATTTTTCATCCTGGGGTTCAAACAACCCTCTTCTTACTTGAAAGTCATCTTTACACGTTTTACTCCTAATTAGTCGGGTTTCTTTGTTTCCCTTAAATGTTTTGCTCGATAAACTGTAATATGTTCTCTTGTTCAACCTTAGGTTTCATTGGTGACTAAGGGTAATATCCGGAAGGATATTTTGCACGTTATTTTGCATATCTAGGTGAGTGTTCCTTGTTTGTTATATTCTCCCGGACTTCATGACTTGTTGTTGTTGTTTGATAATGTGTTAAGTGCTTTCAAGGATTTCTAAAACGAGTTTTCTAGGCGAGCGTGTACTTTATCGCGCTCGACCTTAATGAAACGTGAAATTTTCAATGATTTAATGATGGAAACATTAGTTGCGCATGATGTAAGCCTTTTGGCTGAATTGGGCCCTACCCTTCGTTACCGATCGACTCGAGCCAGAAGCGGACTCGGTCGGGTGATATGGTGACCCTGGGTGAATTTGGTATACTCGAGTATTACCTTGTAGTCCGGCTACGTCCGGATGGGTGGAGTCCGGCCAATGGTCGGATGGGTGGAGTCCGGTCAACGTCCGGAAAAGGGGATGAACGAACAAAAGGATGAACGAGGGATTCTACTTACAAAAAAATGTATTTTCAAACGATTGGAGGAATAAGGGGAAATGTCAGGGGAACGACCGAACAAACGAATAGCTCCATGTGAGCCCGTATCCTTTTAATGAATGTTACTATCGCTTTCCATTGTAAATGTTCCTTGAATTATTAATACTCCATGTTTAATGTATTGAATTGATTGTTGATTATCTGTTCGGAACCTCACTGAGCTTTTAGCTCACCCCTTTAGTTTTGTTTTCCTTAACAGGGGACGGCGAGCAGGATGAGAGCATAGACTAGCCTAGTCTAGGTATTTTGTTTCTTTTGTAATGGTTCTCGCCCTAGTGCTTGGCACGGGCTGGTTGTATGGTGAAGTGAGAACCTTTGTACATTTGATGGCTGTACTTCCTTTTGAGATAGCAATATATATAAGTTCCGCTTTAAGTTTGGATTGCTGCCCTATTTATTCTTGTGATTTATTCTGGATTTGATTAAGGAACGACTGAGTCCCGGCGAGAGCCGGGCAGGCGACTCGCCAAACCCTTTGGTTCGCCTTAGGGGGAGGTGGGGCCGTCACAGGTGGTATCAGAGTTTAGGCTTCAGATTCCTGTAGTGTATCCTAGGCTTGAAGTTTAGGATGCCGGACTGTGGGATTTGATTTGATTCGATTTGACTTTAGAGTTAAGCGATTGAGGGATAAAACCTATAGCTGTTTCGCGTGGTTTCGACACGGAGTGACCCTGGACTAAGTGGTGAATAAGTATGAGGGACTAAGTGAAGCTATGAATTGCGAATGTTATAGGCCTGAAATCTTTCTCATGGTATCTGAGGATCATAGATAGGTATGTTAGGTAGGAATTCCGATTGTAGATAGTTTACTCTTGGGACTGCAGCTCGAGATATGGATTATCTTATTTCGGATTCTTGTGCCTGAGTACTCCAGAGTTGAGGCGCTGCTAAGTACTTGAGACTTGCATTTTGGGAACATGAACAGGCTTTGTCTGACTAGAATGAGCGCAAGACGTTAGTAAGTGACGTGAGGGACATCTAGTTTGGATAGTAAGTGATGTGAGGGACTGGACGGGCTGATACTGGGACGACTTCGCCTTTTCCTTTTGATTTACCTGTATATTGTTACTACATGACGTTAGTATACATGTGTGTACATGGTTATCTGTCCAACTTGATATGTATTTGTGTATTTGCTTATCCGTCTTCTTGATATGGCATGTTATGTGCGTATATGTTTATTGGTGTATTTGGAATGCTAGAATTTGTTACTGTAGTCAATTTACCGTGTTTATTTACTAAATTACCTTTTTGGAGAAAAGAAAAGAAAAGAAAGAGGGAAAACATATATATGGACGGGAGACGTAGTCGTGGACGTGGAACTAGTCGTGGCCGTAGAGCTAGGCAAGCTCAAGAACCGAGAGAAGAAAGAGAAACAGTGGCCGAGCAAGAACAGGGACCGAGGGTTGAGGCTGGAGATCAAATGGCAACGGCGATGCAACAAATGACAAATATCCTGGCACGACTGGTAGATCAACAGGGTCAAATGCCAGTGAATCAACCCCGAAATCCTGAGATCGGAGAGGATAAGGCTCTTGAGAGATTCCAAAAGTTTCTACCTCCGAAATTTCAAGGAGGGCCTGATCCGGATATAGCTGAGCAGTGGTTGGAGGCAATGATTAATATCTTCGCGGCTTTGAATTACATGGAGCAAAGACAAGTAAATTTTGCTGTATTTCAATTCGAAGGACCAGCCCGCGCGTGGTGGAATGTAATTAAAGCCAAGTGGGAAAGAGAACAGACGGTATGGACATGGGCGAACTTTGTAAGGGAATTTAACGAAAAGTATCTCCCACCTTTAGTCCAAGAAAGGAGAGAGGACGAATTTATTGGGTTGCGTCAGGGAACCCTAAGTGTGGCCGAATATGAGACCAAATTTACTAGACTGTCTAAATTCGCTTCCGAATTGGTGGTTACGGAGCGACGGAGAATAAGACGATTTATACAAGGACTAAATTTGGAAATCCAGGAGGCATTAGCGGCAGTTCAAGTTAATACGTTTACAGAGGCTCTTGAGAAGGCCCAAAGAATTGAGAATGTGAAAGCCCAAGTAAAAGCCTATCAAACGCGAAAAAGAGATACATCCAACAGCACACCTGAGGAATCCAGAGAAAAGACAATGCTCTCCAAAGTGCAAAAAGTGAACCATTCACCTCGCCCACCTTGGACATTAAGAGTATTAGATGAAAGGTCTATGAAAGGAAGTCAGATCGGATCAAAGGACATTTCTCGAGAAGATCCAACAGTAGCTCCTCGATTGGCCTGCGGATACTGTGGAAAGGCAAATCACACTGAGAATGATTGCTGGCGGAAAAGGGGAAAATGTTTGATTTGTGGGAGTAGCAATCATCAACTTAGCAATTGCCCGAAGAAACAGCCACGAGAGGGTAGTACTCAACAAGTGGAAGGAACCAAACTGAAACAACCTCATGAAAGAGGAAATCGAACAAAAGTATCAACACAAGTTTATGCCGTAGATCAGCAACAAGTTCTGGGGTCCTCCGAGGTGACGGAAGGTATGAATTTCGAGGTCGAAATTCTTTTAAGGGGGAGAGAGTGTGAGGACTCGCAAATTTCTTATATTTTTCTCAAAAATGCCTTTTTATTTAGAAATTATTCCTATATTATAGCCCTACTACCCAATCATTCTCCAATAAGTGCAAATGAATCTAGAAAGTAGGGTTTCACTCTTCGTTTTCAAAATTGGAGCAAATTAGGGTTTTCACGATTTTCGCCGGATCATTTTTCGGTACGGAGCGAGGATCAAATTTGGTGATTAAAAGTGACTTTTAAGTGAGAAATAATATGTGATTAGGAGCAATGATATAAGGTTAGTGATTAGGAAGTAAAAACCCTAGTACGGGTGTTTTAAAGAAAAACGGTGTGAACCGACGTGTACCGCACACTACCGATTGAACACACCACTGGACCACCACTTTCTTACCACATGAGCTCATTGATATTTGAGCAAAATATCCCTTCATTTCCAGCTGCCTTTGACCGAAATTTGTGGCCAAAAATGTAAGGGAGAGAGAGAAAAATTTGCATGGCTTTGGTGGCGCCAAGTGTCACTACCTCATGGCTCCTTAATTAATTTTTTTTTCTTGCCTTTTTATCCTTCACTTCAGCCATCTTTCTTCTTCATTTTTTATGGTCTTGGCCAAGCAAGAGAGAGAGAAAGGGAGAGCAAGAGAAAACAAATTCCTTCTTGATTTACACCAACCAAGTGCTAAAATCGAATTCTAAACCGATTGATTGTAAGTTTGGAAGCTTGGGAAGCTAAGGGAACCAAAAACTTCAAGAAATAGTGGAGGATCACTCTTGCAAGCCTTCTTTTTGAGGTATAAAATCTAATCTATGGCTTTGATCCTTTTATTCTTGTTTAAGATGTTAAATAGTCCATGTTTTGGGTTTGATTACAAGTGATGCAAGTTGTTGTGGTGATTTTTGGATGAAATATGTAAGTTAGAGTTTGATTAATTTCTGCCTAAACTTGTTGTATAGTTAGTATATGTTGTATATAAGGTTATATAAGGGGTTTTGGTAGCAAGTGTAGCAAGAAATTAAGAAAACTATCATTGAAACCAAAAGATTTCAGATTTCTGGAAATTTTCATCCTATTCTGTCCGAATTTGAATCCCTATGTTAGAGGCCGAATTGGCCTTAGGTCAAAGAAGGAAAGTTGTAGAGAATGGTATTTTACAGGTGCCTACAAAATTTCAGCTCAATCGGAGCAACGTAAGATGTGAAAAGTCCAAAATACCCTTACTGTTTTAAGTATTTCCCAAGCAGTCCGTGTGATCAGTTAAGTCCAGTTTATCACGTTTTTCGACTAGGATCCATTCTGATTTAGCTTTTTGCCAAAACATGAAAGTTGTAGTATTCTGAATTAGCTTTCAAATGCCTCTAAGAACACCTGATTCGGACTTGTGTACTCTGAGATACGTCCATTAAAGTGTTCTGCGTTTAAACAGCCGACGAATTGGTTTCTGGTTTAGTAATTTGAGAATTTGACTAAGTTACATTAGGAACTGGACTAAGTGACCTTCATGAATGTTGTAACTCTGTGTCTTAGCTTCGAAACGGCATAGGTTTTGTCTCAATCCGATAAGCGTAACTTCGGATATGTTATTTCCGCATTCGTACGTCAAATCTGTCTTGTGCTAAGTTGAATTTCTGCACTTGTGATTGTTGTAATTCTTATTCTTATGATATTGTGAGCCTATGGAACGGCTCTTGACTTGAATTGCTTATGAGTGATGTTGGGTTGTGGTTGAGGAAAAATAATGAAGCCAAAATGGCTGGAAAATTAGGTAAACACAAAGGGCGTGCTGCCCAAATTTTCGCTCGAGGACTAGGTTTCTATTTGAACTTGTATACTTTTGTTTGGCCAATACCATTACCGGTTTTCCATTTTAAAACATGATTTTTCATCCTGGGGTTCAAACAACCCTCTTCTTACTTGAAAGTCATCTTTACACGTTTTACTCCTAATTAGTCGGGTTTCTTTGTTTCCCTTAAATGTTTTGCTCGATAAACTGTAATATGTTCTCTTGTTCAACCTTAGGTTTCATTGGTGACTAAGGGTAATATCCGGAAGGATATTTTGCACGTTATTTTGCATATCTAGGTGAGTGTTCCTTGTTTGTTATATTCTCCCGGACTTCATGACTTGTTGTTGTTGTTTGATAATGTGTTAAGTGCTTTCAAGGATTTCTAAAACGAGTTTTCTAGGCGAGCGTATACTTTATCGCGCTCGACCTTAATGAAACGTGAAATTTTCAATGATTTAATGATGGAAACATTAGTTGCGCATGATGTAAGCCTTTTGGCTGAATTGGGCCCTACCCTTCGTTACCGATCGACTCGAGCCAGAAGCGGACTCGGTCGGGTGATATGGTGACCCTGGGTGAATTTGGTATACTCGAGTATTACCTTGTAGTCCGGCTACGTCCGGATGGGTGGAGTCCGGCCAATGGTCGGATGGGTGGAGTCCGGTCAACGTCCGGAAAAGGGGATGAACGAACAAAAGGATGAACGAGGGATTCTACTTACAAAAAAATGTATTTTCAAACGATTGGAGGAATAAGGGGAAATGTCAGGGGAACGACCGAACAAACGAATAGCTCCATGTGAGCCCGTATCCTTTTAATGAATGTTACTATCGCTTTCCATTGTAAATGTTCCTTGAATTATTAATACTCCATGTTTAATGTATTGAATTGATTGTTGATTATCTGTTCGGAACCTCACTGAGCTTTTAGCTCACCCCTTTAGTTTTGTTTTCCTTAACAGGGGACGGCGAGCAGGATGAGAGCATAGACTAGCCTAGTCTAGGTATTTTGTTTCTTTTGTAATGGTTCTCGCCCTAGTGCTTGGCACGGGCTGGTTGTATGGTGAAGTGAGAACCTTTGTACATTTGATGGCTGTACTTCCTTTTGAGATAGCAATATATATAAGTTCCGCTTTAAGTTTGGATTGCTGCCCTATTTATTCTTGTGATTTATTCTGGATTTGATTAAGGAACGACTGAGTCCCGGCGAGAGCCGGGCAGGCGACTCGGCAAACCCTTTGGTTCGCCTTAGGGGGAGGTTGGGCCGTCACATGAGACCCATTAAAATCAAATGATATAGCTTCATCAAAGATGAATGGAAATCTATTTGTTCAAGTTAAACATCAAAATTATCCAAAATGTGATTAGAACACAAATCCAAGCTAAAAATCTATCAAAACTTATTGAACCTCAAAATGCATCCTAAAACTCACTAAACGTCTTACCCAAAATCATATCAAAGTACCAAAAGCAATTAAGATCCTAGAATGACAAAATTGATTAAATTATTCAACTAATTGGGCCATAGTGGCACTAAACCCAAATTAAAGGGTTAAAGTGCAAAATTTGGAGAACATTTCCATGCATGTTCATGCAAACTACGTGGGAAATTTGTTTCTGCAACCATTCACATGCAATTCTTCAACTTCAGTTCTTAGTCGCAGGTTTCAGCCTCAGAAACCATTTTGAACAAGATCCTTTTCGGCCAAACATCAAAGTCAAAAATTTAAGACTGAGCTCATTGGAAATTAACATCTAAACATGCAAAAGGAAGCTAAGGATAGGATCACGAAGCTCTGGTAGCTTTCTCCTTCCTGGTTTCCTTTCACTGCAACTTACAACATTCATGAGTCAAGTACATCACCAACAAACATCAAGTTTTGATCAACAAAAGTAAACACAAGACACCCCTCATCTCAGATATGATGAGAGGAAAAGTGCGAGCTAACACCCATCAAAAGAAAGGAAAGGAATCGCGGGAGAGCAAAAGGAGCTCGGTCATGCGATTTTCTGCAAAAAATCTGGGTTAATGCAACTTTCCTAATGGTTGGGACTTCAGCAAAACAACTCTGATTATTCGTCTAAAAGTGTTTGCACCACAACAAAACACCACAGCAACGAAAGGAAGGAATCTGATGACAGCATGCATGCCAACTATAAAAAAAACTGTTCTGCAATTTTCTAGCCTCAGCTTCGCTTTCCAGTTTATCATGCAAACATGTTCGCCAAACGTTAAGATTTTACAACCAATCATTGACCAAACATGCAAGTTCATTGCAGGGTTGAAACAGAGAAAATGAAGCTGACCAGCAAAGATGAAAGTAAACAGCAAAACAGTAATAGAAGGAAAGAGAAGAAGTGCCGCAAGTTTCTGCAATTTTTGGAAGTATTTTGCATGCAAGCTACGAAGAAAGGCTTTCTTTAACACATTTTGCATGCAATTCTTTTGGCCATACTCTTACAGAAGGGAAAAGGAAAACATTCTATCACTTAGCCCTCCAAAGTAAAGCAGAAAGGAAAAACAACTACAAACTAAGTCATTGTTATGACCCGTACAGCAGGTTATGGTCCTCAAAAATCAATTAGCACAAACAGATCTTCACAAAACCAAAGAACCTGTGTTTGTAACAAATAGACTTGCCATGCGGCAGCCTAAAATTATCGTCCCAGTCACTGGTTCAAATTGCAGCAAACATACAGGTGGCCCCACACAGGACAGTAAGCAAATTCAAAAGAAAATCTTGGCCAGGCAAGAAACTCAGCCAGCAATTTTGGACTCGAAGAGCACCAGATTTTGTTTCCAATTTTTCAGTTCAAGCATTTAAGATTATACAACCTCCAAACGAGATACCCGAGCGTCATACTCTAAATTCAAGCAACAGAATTATAGCAAGTCCCCATACACATACATAAAGGAAACCTTCTGCAGCCATTTCAATCAAAACTAAGTCTACTCGTGCGAAGAAGAAAAGAAAGCTCAGACAAGCTTCACAATAGACAAATCCCACCATAATGATCTCAGCCCATTTAAAATCACACGACCCTCATAACATTGCCCAATTCCAAAAGATCTAACCATGTTGCCAATCACAGAAATGCAGGAAAGAAAGAAACTTGCGGTAAACAAAAGCTAGGTTCATCAAAAGTTGCTGCCTTTTTAGCCAAATCATTCAATCATTGAACATCTACTTGCCCTAAAGCTTTAGAAAACTTCAGAAACTACAGAAAGATGAACTAACAGGTGCATGCGCACGGAAATAACAAAATGGATGTGATGAACTCAAACCTTCATGAAGTTAAACTGGATTTACCTCAGAACAAGCACACTATTCCTGGAAACGAAGACCCACTGGATGCCCTTTGCGCTAGCGAAGTCGCTTCTCCTGTCCTTGGTTCCTTCTCGCTTGGTTTCTTTTTCACGCGGCTTCACCTTCCCAGACTGCCTGGTTCTCTCGGTCTCTCCTTCTTTCGGCTCACCACTCTCTCTAAAACCTTGCCGTCACTTTCTCAGCCTTTTTGCTCTCTGTTTTTCTAACTTCAGCCATAGATTTTCAGCCGTCCTCCCTCTGTTTCTTTCCCTCAATCTAGCCGTCAGCCTGCTCCCTCTTCTGATTACTGTCCTTGCAATCTTCCTCCCCAAACTCACAGCCCAAGTCCCTTTTCCTCAGCTCACTCTTTTCTCAAACCTCCGTCACAGACTCTCAGCCCTAGTGACCAAACTTCCTCCTCTGTTTTTCTTTCTTTCCGATCCTATCCTCTCCCTATTTGCGGCTCTCTTGACTCCAGATTTTCTTTCCGTCAAACTCACCTCACTCTCTTTTGATTTTCGTTCAGCCTTTTCTTCACGGTGGTTCCTCCCCTTTTTATGTTTATGCAGCCGCCAACCTCTCTCCTTTTTAGATTTCCGCCGTCATTCCTCTACCACCCTCTCTCCTTTTCGGCTACCTTCTCCTTTTCTATTTATATGGGAATCCCTAGCCCTAAACAACTCAGCAACTTCCTCTGTATTTGCAGCTAAGGGGCTGCTATGAGCCCTTCCTTGCAAGCTGCAAAAACGCAGCTTGAAAGTCGCGTATTCTTTTTTTTTTTTTTTAACTTAATAATTTAACAAAAATAATAGTAAAACTAAATAATAAAAAACAACAATTTTAAGTACAATTACATCAAAATAAACAAACTAAAAACAACAAAGTTACCATTTTCAATCTTTTCTTTCATTTTTCATTTTTCATCATTTTTCTCTTTTTTCTTTTCTTTTTCAAAATAACTTAATAAAAATAAATAAAATGCCAAAAGGTTGAATTTAAAAGAAATAAACATATTTTGTGAACAATTTTCTCTTTTTCCTCTTTTTTTTATTATTTTTTTTTCAAGAAAACATTGAATTTAAATAAGAAAGAAAACGACTAAAGCATATTTTTTGAATGTTTTTCCTTTTCTTTTTTGAGAAATTCTACGCTAAAAACTTAAAGATAAAATAATAACATGAAAAAATAAAAAAAACTAAAAAGTAAAAAGTGAATAAAACGAACTCGACACATAGCAAATGAAATTATACTAAAATTTGGTGTCTACATAATGAAGCCAAAATGGCTGGAAAATTAGGTAAGCACAAAGGACGTGCTGCCCAAATTTACGCTCGAGGACTAGAAAACTATACTTACACTTTGTATTAGTAGTTATTTGAATTTTCTTTGGTCCACTTAACCTTTGGAGGGGTTTAACTGTCATATTTTCTCTTGGCTATTATTAGGGTTTCTTGGCGATTGAGAGTGTTATCCGGGAGGATACTTTGGACATTATTTTGCTTAAATAGGTGAGTGTTCTATATACGTTTTGTTTCTATGACTATGTGGATTGTTGTGACTATGGGATTATTTGTGAATACTTGATTAAATATTAATTTTTTTCTATGATTTCTAAAATGAACTTTTGCTAGGTGAGTGTGTACTTTATCGCACTCGACCTAAATAAATATGAAATTTTCAGTGATTAAATGTTGAAATACTGGTTGCGCATGAATGTAAGCCTTTTGGCTGAACTGGGCCCTTGCTCTTGTTACCCATCGACTCGAGCCAGAAGCGGACTCGGTCGGGCGATATGGTGACCTGGGTGAACATTTGGTATACTCGAGTATTACCTTGTAGTCCGGCCATGTCCGGATAGGTGGAGTCCGGCCAATGTCCGGAAAGGGATGAAGGAACGAACGCAGGCACGAGGGTTTTACTTCTCAAAAAGGAAATTTTCAAATAATTGGAGTAATAAGGGGAAATGTCAAGGGAACGAACGAACGAACAAATAGCTCCTTGTGAGCCCGTATCCTTTTAACGAATGCATTATCATTGCTTTATATTGGACATATTTTCTGGATTATTTGTTATTACATGATTAATGTCCTTGTTCAATTACTTCTTTTTGTATATAGAATCTCACTGAGCTTTTAGCTCACCCCTTTAGTTTGTTTTCCTTAACAGGGGAAGGCGAGCAAGGACGAGAGCTCAGTTTAGACTAGCCTAGACTAGTTTTTGGTTTTGTAATGGTTCTCGCCCTAGTGCTTGGCACAGGGTGGATGTGTGGTGAACTGAGAACCTTTGTATATTCGATGTTTGTACTCCCTTTTGAGATAGTAATGTACATAAGTTTTGCGTTAAGTTTTGGATCGTCGTTATATTTATTCCCGTGATTTATTTCGATTTTAATTAAGGATTGAAGTGAACGAGTAAGTCCTGGCGAGAGCTGGGCAGGCGACCCGCCGAACCCTTTGGTACGCCCTAGGGGGAAGTGGGGCCGTCACATAAAGTAACTAAATAAACAAATATAATGAGAATATTCAAAAAAGAAAAAGAAGCATGCAATTTCACACATAATTTCACATAAGTGCACATAGGTTCAAATAAGTCAAAATAAGGGATAGGGTGTACCTTCCTTGAGTTGGGACTCTAATGAAGTGAAGTCACTTATTTACCCTCCAAAATACAAAGAAAAGGTCAAGGCATCACTTTAACTAACAAATAATTATAAAAGATAAAAATGAATTGTGAAATTGAATCAATTAAATAATATAAACAATCCCCATTCAAGAAGTCAAAAGAATAAAAAGACTTCATTGCAAACATTAACAAAGTTTTGGGGTCAGAATTAAAGAAAAATAAAGTTTAGGGACCCATTTGCAATTAAATTAGGGGCTCAATGGAAAGAGATTGAAAGTTTATAGGGCCATAATGCAACCAAGGGAGACTTGGGGCCAAAGTGCAATTTTCAAAAAGTTATCTCGTGCAAACTCCATGCAAGTTAACGTAAAAACATTCTGAAACAAAACGAACCAACTGCTACACCTTCATTCCACTTTCAATCACTAATTCAGATTTGATCTCATACTTTGACCCAAAGCTTAAACACAAAAATATGAACTTGACATCCAAACAAGCAAAATCATAGAAAGAGATTGAGCCAAATACTAAAGAACTTTTATTCGGAAAAAAATAGTTCTAAACTTTAGCCTTTCACATGACAGATTCACTTAAAGCCTCTCAAACCGTGACCCAAACTCAGATTCTCATCACTTATCATACACACAAGGGGAGATTCTCATGCAACATGCATGCAAGTGTTACGAAGGAACAATCAGACTAGCTTTTGCAATAAAGCTTTCGGCAGGCTGAAGTTGTTCTTTTCTGCAAATTTTAGCAACCTAGCAAGATGGCAAAAGTTTCAAACAAAGCTCGCGCTCCATGAATTCTTCTATAACCATTATTGAAACAAAATTTGAGTGTACAAACAAGGTGATGAAACCCAGCTTTGTGGCTATTGCGGAAGAAGGGAAAACACCAAACGTGAGCATAAAATGCAGCTTTTGTCATCTCAAACAAGAACTCCAGATTTCCATTTTTGATAAGAGACCAATGATAAAGCATCGTATGGGCAAGATCAAAGCCATAAAGATGCCCCAAAGCTCAATGTTATGGCTTTCTACCCGTATTGTTAATCATCATCCAAATGCAACGGTTTATCCACAGGAATTCCAATAATGAAACTGAACATAAAAACAACAAAAGGACCCGAGCTTGGCGCGACTAACGTTTCAGCATTACCTAGTAATGTTTACTACTATAACAAACCGGCAAACTCACAACGAGTAACAAAAGGAAATTTTGAAACAAAGCTGAGCATTCTATACAACCAAAAAGGGAAAAAACAGCCATGAAGGAGAGGTTTATAAGACAACGTGCCAGACTCAAAAACACCAAACTCAAACCAACTCTCGGTTGGGCATTTCATCGAACATCAACTGGGCATAAAAAATTTTACTGATTTTTTGCTCAATCGATATTATAATTAGCCAAAATACTATCAGCAACACAAGAGATACATTCCAATCAACATACAAAACACGAGTATTCCAAAAGGTCATGAACAATCGACAGAAAAATTGAAACGCCAACCTCACAGCAAACATATTTTGACGGAAGACTGAAATGTAAATGAATAGGTTACCTCATGGTGGCCTCTAACGGTGGTTCCTCTGATACAGGTTTGAGTGATTTTAAGCAGCAGGCGCCATGGCTTCAACTTCTTTTTTTTAGCTTTCGTTTCCTCAACACCTTCCTTCTTCCCCACCTTTTTAGTTGGCTTTACTTCCTGGGTGGCAGCTGCCGATGCCGCGGCTTTGGATGCTGGTGACGGCTTCTTCTTCACCGGTGTAGTTGCAGGCTGGGATCAAGAGGGTGGAAGCTTGTAAGGGGCCTTGACTTTCACGAACTTTCCGGACGCCATAAGCTTCTTCAATTGAACCGGCAACAGCCTCTTGAAGTTAGAAGGAAGGTTTTTCTGCTTATCTTCGATGAACTTCGCGACGGCATACTGGCTAGAACCTGTTTTTCCCTTCATCGTAGCAATCGTATCCTGGTTCATCTCAAAGTAAGAAGGATGAGTCGGATCGCCGTGCTTCCTTGGAGCAAGGACTTCTTAGCCGTGGGTTCTTTGGCCTTCTTGGATTTTGCAGCCTTTAGGGCGTGATTCTCCTCCTGAGCGGCCTCGGCCTCCACCCTCACAGCTGCGGTGGTTTCGATGGAAGTTGCGCGCGGTGGTGGCAACGGCAGATGGCGTGAGGAAAAGAGGAGATTTGGGGTGGGCGGCGGTGCGCGAAAGAAAGAAAGGAAGAAAACAGAGGCAGCCTCCTCCCCTGCTCTTTTCCAAGCTCTCCTCCGTTCCCCTCTCTAAATCCCCTCTGTGCGGCGCCCCTCTTTTTTCCTTTTAAAGCTCCCCCAAAAAAATTAACCCTAAAATAAAAGGCCCAGATTTCATCCTCAAAATAGGTTCATGTGTCTTATTCTTGTCCCTTTGATTTTTTTTTTATTTTTCTCTTTTTTCTAAAAAATTTTATGCTAAAAAAATGTCTAAAATGAGATTAGTAAAACAAAAATAAATAATAATCATCAAAAAATAATGAGAAATAAAGCCAAAAATTTGGTGTCTACAGTTTGCCCCTCTTTGTCTGAGTTTCGAAGAAACTCGAGACAAAGACGTAGACACCAAATACTTACCTGTGTTTATTCTGCCGCAAACTACTCGAGCGACTGATGCTTTTGAAATGAGGACTGACCTCTTTAACAAAATTTTAAAATGGGAATGACCCAAACAAGAAATTGAAAAGGGAACTGACCCGAACCAGAAATTTAAAATGGGACTGACCCAAACAAGAAATTTAAAAGGGGATTGACCCCAACAAGAAATTTAAAAGGGAACTGACCCGAGACAGAAAATTTAAAATCGGGATTGACCCGAGACAGGAAATTTAAACGGGACTGACCCGAACAGAAATTTAAAATCGGGACTGACCCGAGACAGGAAATTTAAAATCGGGACTGACCCGAACAGAAAATTTAACATCGGGACTGACCCGAATAGAAAATTTAAAATCGGGACTGACCCGAGATAGGAAATTTAAACGGGACTGACCCGAACAGGAAATTTAAAATCGGGATGCACACTAGTGGGACTGACCCATGTTTAGTGGCAATAAAGATGAAATGCATGCTAGTGGGACTGACCCATGGTTAGCGGCTGTGAAAATGAAACGCTCACTAGTGGGACTGACCCACGGCTAGTGGCGATGCAAAATGAAATGCTCTGACAATCGGTCAGTGGTATTAAACCCGAGCCTGCCGTGATGAAACTTGATTTTTTTTATTTTTTTTATTTTTTGATTTTTGATTTTTGATTTTTTTTGATTTTTGATTTCTGATTTTTTTTTATTTTTGATTTTTTGATTTTTAGAATCTTTCTAAAACTAATTTGCCCCAGTATAATGAATTGGTCAGTGGGATTACACCCGAACCTGCCTTGGTTGCATTGGCAGCATAAAATCCGGGCCCAACGGAATGTCTTGATTTTGGCGGGCGGCACCAAGTCCAAGCCCAAAGCGATCTTCATTTTTGTTCGGCGAGCTATTTTCACAACAAGCCACTTTGAGACTTTCAATTTTTGGCATTCTATTGAAACAAACTTCTCTGTCTAGAATCAAGATTGTCAACTGTTCGTTGTTCCATTGTGCTTTCCTTTGGCATGAAACGTCAGCCTTGGCCCTTTCAAATATCTCTGCGCCGGAGTCCAGTATTGGCAAAAGCACTTAGTGCCCTTTCGGGTTTTCGCTAAAGTCGTCTCCACCCCTTTTGTTTTGTCTTGTGTTTCTTTCTTTCTTTTCTTCTTTTTCTTGATTTTTCCAATTTTTTCATTTGGGAGAATCTTCTCAAAAATAATTTGCCCCAATTTCCACAAATTATTGTGCAGCCGATCATTTGATTTGCGTTACGGCATGGTTACTCCTCCTTAAGGTCTTGATTCGCAAGATTCTGACTTACGCTTCTTCATCGATTTCAAGCCATGGATTCCTGCACAAGGGGCTTATCCAAGTACAACATGCACTTAAATTTCTTGATGCATCTACTACTCGTGAAAAGAGCAGTATGATTGATTTAAAAACGTCTTGCTTGACTCTTGGACGAAATCTTCAAATGGGTTACAAAAAATTTTGCCCCAGTGTGGGCTTATTTTGCGAAATCTTACAAATAAAAATTTGCCCCGGTGTGGGCTCATTTTGCAAAATCTCTCAAATGAAGATTTGCCCTAGTGTGGGCTCATTTAATTGTAAAAATTTGTTTGGATGACTCTCCATTTATTTGAACAAAGTAAGAAACTATGCTTCCTAACAGAAAATTTCATGATGAATTTCTCAAAATAATACCAAATTACAAAAGATTCCTTCCCTACTTTAGCATTGATGCTCAGGGTAATGGGTCACCACCTCTTGTTAGCTCATCTTTCAGGACCAATCAAGTGGGTATTATTTCTGCTTTTGAGATGGCTAAGGAAAAATGAGAGGTTAAGAGCTGTCTTATTCTTGTGCTCAAATTGTATGTAATCCATTCAATATCACATCTTAGTGAAAGCAAATATTTTGTCACCCTTATTTCTTGAGAAAATTTAGTCAACATATAAGTTTTCTAGGCTTGTAACGTATGGGCAGAAACGATAGCTAAACATGTGGAAGCAGGTTATAGCCTTATGATCACAAATGACTGATGGATTCCTCAGACGTATAATCCTCACTTCGAGTCGTCATGAAGGATAAGTCAACGATGGACTTTTTGGGCTTGTAATGCGGCTTGAAGAAGATAGTTGAAGAATAAGACTTTCAAGGACGTTGCACCGAAGATCGCATTTTTCCGAAATTGCCCCTATTTTGAACTCAAAGATCATAGATTTGATGACTTTTATCATCACTTAACGGGGACTTCACCATCAAATTTTTTTCATTTCCTTTGCATTTATTTTTGCTTTTTCTTTTCTTTTCTTTTCAAAGGTGCCCTGGCGGATTTTCCGAAGATGAGTACTATCAACTTCACAGCTAATCAATTCAGAAATACATTTAAAAAATTTCTGGCATCAGTATACAAGCATCACTTGCCAATTAGAAAATTTTTTGACAGAGATATTGCAAAGAAACAGAAGTCAGGACTTTCGGCTTTTGTAATGGGGTCTGGTGGGGTGCTTAGAAAGGTTAAGGTTTGAAAGCAGATTTTCAAACGTGGTTTAAATAATTTGAGATCGCATTATTGTAACAACCCTCTTTTTAGGATTAAATCAGAACTCGCCTCAGTTTATTCTCAATTGAGGGTCTTCTTCTTTCATTTTTCTCTCTTTTCTTTTTGGCCTTCTGCCATTCTTTTGAAATTTTCAAAATTTGCCCCAGTTCATGTTCAACTGAGGTTTTCTTTTCTTGGCCTTTTGCTATTCCTTTGAAATTTTCAAAATTTGCCCCAGTTTAACCGAGGTTCTCTTTTCTTTTTTTGTCTTTTGATTTTGTTGCCTTATCACTTTTCACCTTTTGAGACTTTGCTTCTTTTTCAACTCAAACTTGCCCCAGTGTGTGGTTTGCGATTCTCAGGGGTTGCCAAACGAAATAATTTATTCTGAAGGCTCAAAAGGGATAACTAGGGATAGAATGTTTGATTGGAAAAGAAGAGGGCCTGACTTTTATTCCGTTCCTTACATTAACTCTGAAAGGAAAATTTTCATTAATGTGAAATTTTTTTTTGCATGCATCTGAATCAATTAACCGAGGATGACTTCCGTTCATCCATATCCGTGAAACATAGAGGATCCGCCGGACAACTTTTCTTTCTTTTCTCTTTCTCTCTTTTCTTTTCTCTTTTTTTCTTTTTTTTCTTTTTCTTTTTTTCAAAATTGAAGCCCAGGTAGAATAAATTTCCCATTCGGGGTTCTCTCTTTCTTTTAATTTTAGCATTTTGCTTTTTCTCCTTTTTGGGAAAATTATCCAATCTCCTTCCCCAATGTGGGGTGCGATCATAGGTGCTTTGAAAAGATCCACCGATTTTAGCTCAAATGAGGATGCAAGGGGAAAAACAGTGTTTAGGTTGTAGAAACGATGGCCAAAGCATCATTCTTACGCTTCATGACAACCAAAGTAACGAATTGCTCATTGAAAATCCATTTCCTTTTGATATTTGAAAATTTTCCAATGTAGGGTAGTGATCATTAAGGCTCTTATTTGAAACGAAATTATTCTTTCAAAGGCTCAAATAGGAAAGCAAATGATAAAAATCTGTATGGGTAGAGAAACGAACGCTCGAAGTATCATTCCAAATTTTCAAAACAAACAAGAATAACGCACATTTTGCTTTCACTTAGATGTGAATTGAATATAATTAGACACAGTGGGACACTTTTCAAGCAAAGATTGCCCCAATTTGTGATTTATCAATCAATGTGACTGATTTTATTTTGGGGTTAAATGAAGGAGAAAAGGTATCTCAGTGGGCTTTTTGAGTGACCGTTCACTTTTTCCTTTTTTCTCTCTTTCTGAGCACTCTTATGGTAAAGTTTGGATCACCAATCTAGTGCACACAAAGATTTTAGAAAGCATACACTTGTGAATTTTTAGGTTGGAGGTTGAGAAAATCTCAATTTAGTTTTATTTCTTAAAATTCATCATGAAATCTCCAATGAGCAAAAGAATGAAATGTACATGAATATACACAAAACAATAATTGTCCAAAAACTTTATTGTTGAAAAAGTTTAAAACAAAATTTCTCGTTCAATTATAATACAAATGAGAAGAAAAAAACTTCTAAAAAAAACCCCACATATACACTTTTGTCTCCCTTTCTTTTGGAACAAAAATGTATCTACAAATCCAATAAATAGAATTTCCCTTTGAAAAATAATTATAAAGTCTCTCGGAGGCTTTAGCCTAGAGCTTTCAGATGGATCTTCCATGTTTTCATTGTAGGATCTGCCCAAGAATCAAATAATACTTGTAGTTCTCAAATTTTAGCAGACATAGAAAAATATTTTCACCTTATTAAAGCATTTTTATGAATGCAGGAGAGGGGGAAACAAAAGAAAAATACCCTGAGTTAGTAGGCAAGACTACAAAATCGGTATGCATGTCCTATGAGGGAGCCCTTTTATGCCAAGGGTAGGCCTAGCATGAAAATGTAATCCTCTAGGGTAGGCACTATACAATACCTGATGAATCCGATCAACTGATCGAGCGAAAAATAATTTGAAAATTTTGGCCATTTGGCGTGAGAAGAGACCTTTGTCCCAAAAAATGAGGACAAAGTCCGAATGGGTTGCTTGGTTTGATCAACACATGAAATAATGTGTAAAAGAGCCTACTCTTGAAAGGATTGCAATGTCTTGACTAATTTATTCAGCAAACTTTAGACTTAAACCCTAAAGGGAATAAACAGGTCAAATGGATAGGATGAAATTGATGATTTATTCAAAATTGACTAGATTACCTTAAAAAAGGGTAAAATGGTCAAATGCATTGAAATTTGATTATTTATTCAAAATTGAATAGATAACCCTAAAAAATAAATTAAACTAATCAAATGAATTGAATGACATCAATTGAGCAAACAACTCGAATGAAATAATCATTTATTCAAAATCGACCGAATTGCCCTAAAAATAGGTAACTGGTCAAATGGATCGGACGAAATTGATGATTTATTCAAAACCGATAAGATTGCCCTAAGAATGGGTAAACTAATCAAATGAATGGAATGAAATTTGGGATCTATTCAAAATCAACTAGATTGCCTTAAAATGGGTGAACTAGTCAAATGAATTCAAAATCGACTAGGTTGCCCTAAAAATGAACAAATTGATAAAATGGACTGGATGAAATTGATGAATAAAATGGTCCAATGAATTGAATGAAATTGATGGTTTATTCAAAAATTGATCTATCCACTAGTAGTTCCAAACATTTATTACGATGCATTAGTCTATGAGTCTTTTAAAATCAAATTTTGGTCTCAATTTATTTATCGTCTCAATAATGAGAAATCATTTGTGAATTTCTTCAAATTAATGTCCTTTACGCAAGGGAATTTTTACCAATTTTGTTTAAAATGGCCAAAAGATGATTGTAAGATGCTCATATTCTAATGTGCAAAAATTTCTTTGCCATCTTCGAAAAGATCGGATCTTACCTTACCTCGTGCACTACCCCTTCAGATAGTACAAAAAATATAAACATGCAAGTCTCATTGAATTATATATCCGAGACATAGGACGGTTCAATCCTAGCACGGGATCCCCAAAATGGCATTCCCTCTCTAGGGTTTATGCATGATGCCATTTCATCAAAGCGCGTAAATATGCAGTACACAAAGGAAACGTGTCCTAAAGGAACCCCTTTTTATATGCCGGGGTGAGCCTAAAATGAAATGGATTCATGGTGCAAATGCGAAACATTGAATTTTAAACGTGTCACATCAAATAGAGTAGGCTCCTAGAGAGTACCATGCCAGGACTCTTATTTTTCTAGGGCTTATGAATGCAATGAAGACAAAAAAAAATTAAGAAAAGTTAGTTCAATCAAGCAAATACACATAACACCTTTGTAGCAAAGCAATACAAAGAGATAAATCAATAAAAGGTAAAGAGGGGTTGAATCCCTCCCCTCGTGAATAGTGTCCCTAATAGGGTAAGGCAGACTCTACCCGAGGTAAACTACCATGGATGCATGAGGTATTGGCTCACTAATACATCTAGACTCGATAGGTTTTAGGTCCCCGAACTTTCAGATTTGGAAACCAAGGGTCATCAATCCCAAGGTTTTTTGTCGGTGGCTCGAGCGGTTCCCCAGACATTGCTACGCACACGTCGTGTCACGGCTACATGTCTGAGTGAATCTATAAAAAATCCTCAACCTTCGACTAAAAGCTAAAAGCTATCAACCCAAAGGTTAAAGCGGAAGATTGAGTGACCCTTCGGATCATGCTACGCACACGTCGTGTCGCGATCACACGTCCAAGTGGGTCTCCTAATCCTAATAGGGTGGAGTGGCGTGACAAGCCACTAAAAGAAAAATAAAGGTGGGATAAAAAATAAATCGTATGCACGTATGCTAGTGCTCCTTTTTGGAGGGGAGGGATCGAGAACCAATGCGAGACTCTAGGGTAATATCCCCCCACCAAAATGCAATGCAAAGCGCGAGATTCACATAAATAAACCATCCATCCATCACATTAATCGTACACAAATGGGCGAGGGAGTGAGTTGATACGCGTGAAATGCACAAATCCTAAAAAGGAAAAATGCAACCCTAAACATCCAAATGCGATATATGAAAAGGTTAAAAGAAAGAAAAGATTGACTAAATCAAATTTGCTCGGACTCTCTAAGTCCCCAGTGGAGTCGCCAACTGTCGCGCCCCATTTTTAAAAGAAGAAAAATAAAAGACGAGTTTAGAAAACTGGTTTTTGATTCAAGTTTTGATTGAAAAATTAATTTTTTGATTGAAATGGAAAACATGGGTCTAAATGGGACTTAAAAATGCGACGATTTGACCCAAGAATATAGTTTTAAAAGGATTTTTTGAATGAAAAATGGAGTCGCCACTTGGTATAGAGTTAAGGTGTACCAAGTCACCTAAAAAATGAAGTTTTAAAGAAAAAAATAGAAAAACCCTTTTTAAACGACTCCAAATCTACGAAAATCAGAGAAAAGGATTCGGGAGTCACATTTGAAGAAAGGGAAGGCAAGGATAAGAATCCAAGGCACCCTTTCAACCTAGCCAAGGCTAGTTGCACGATTTAGTCAAAGATTTTCTTATTTTACCCTTAAGATTTATCACATTTGGATGTACTATATGGATGCATACCCTAGACCTAGGAGGGTGTCGGGGATCGAAATTTCTCTTCAAAACTCAATTGATGCCAATCACATTAATTGTGACGCCCAATATGGACTCTTTGGAGAGGTCACGAATAATGAAAAAATGTGAGACTCTAAGAAAAGAAAAGGATAATAAAAATAATTATACAAATATATGTGACCTAAAGAAATGCATTATGTCGGGTACGGGGAACTAATGTTCATGACTCAATTTTCCCTTTAATAGAGGGAATACGAGCGTACTAAGGTTAGAAAGCCAAACTCGTCCATATCCCATACGCAAGGGGTTATCTCTAGTCTAATCAGACAAAAAATGACCTAATCTACCCCCTAATTTCCTAAATGAGATGCAAATCTAAAAGTTATATATACATAGGGGTAAGGGATATTTTATTAGGGGGAAATACTATGTGAAAATGGTAAAGATCCTAAAAAATGGAAAAATATGCATGAAGTGTAATGTAATCATACAAACATGATCTAGCGAGGGAGGTCCCTAAGGGTCTAGCATTGGACCAGCCCATGTCTATGGATCCACACTAGCATTGGACTAGTGGGAAATCGGAACAAAGAGCCACAACTAGCGTTGGACTAGTGTGGTAACGGGAAAGGAATCACAGCTAGCATTGGACTAGTGTGATAACATGCATTTATTACAGTCTAATAAATCAGATAAAGCATAATAAAGCAAATAAACACGTAAATCACATATAGCACATAACATATAAGCATGATGTCTAGATGCAAGACCCTAGGAAAGCGAGTAACACATAACACATAGGCATGCAAAAACACACAAGGCAAGTAAAACAAATAGAGCCCTAACTATTACATTCGGGGAACCCTACTACAATCTAAAAAGGGGGAAAAGGAATAAAATGATATAATAACCTAACTATTACAATTGTGGCATTTAATTGCCCTCTCAAATAGTTACAAATTAAATTAAAATAAATATACAAAATTAAAACAAATAAAGTAACTAAATAAACAAATATAATGAGAATATTCAAAAAAGAAAAAGAAACATGCAATTTCACACATAATTTCACATAAGTGCACATAGGTTCAAATAAGTCAAAATAAGGGATAGGGTGTACCTCCCTTGAATTGGGACTCTAATGAAGTGAAGTCACTTATTTACCCTCCAAAATACAAAGAAAAGGTCAAGGCATCACTTTAATTAACAAATAATTATAAAAGATAAAAATGAATTGTGAAATTGAATCAATTAAATCATATAAACAATCCCCATTCAAGAAGTCAAAAGAATAAAAAGACTTCATTGCAAACATTAACAAAGTTTTGGGGTCAGAATTAAAGAAAAATAAAGTTTAGGGACCCATTTGCAATTAAATTAGGGGCTCAATGGAAAGAGATTGAAAGTTTATAGGGCCATAATGCAACCAAGGGAGACTTGGGGCCAAAGTGCAATTTTCAAAAAGTTATCTCATGCAAACTCCATGCAAGTTAACGTAAAAACATTCTGAAACAAAACGAACCAACTGCTGCACCTTCATTCCACTTTCAATCACTAATTCAGATTTGATCTCATACTTTGACCCAAAGCTTAAACACAAAAATATGAACTTGACATCCAAACAAGCAAAATCATAGAAAGAGATTGAGCCAAATACTAAAGAACTTTTATTCGGAAAAAAATAGTTCTAAACTTTAGCCTTTCGCATGATAGATTCACTTAAAGCCTCTCAAACCGTGACCCAAACTCAGATTCTCATCACTCATCATACACACAAGGGGAGATTCTCATGCAACATGCATGCAAGTGTTACGAAGGAACAATCAGACTAGCTTTTGCAATAAAGCTTTCGGCAGGCTGAAGTTGTTCTTTTCTGCAAATTTTAGCAACCTAGCAAGATGGCAAAAGTTTCAAACAAAGCTCGCGCTCCATGAATTCTTCTATAACCATTATTGAAACAAAATTTGAGTGTACAAACAAGGTGATGAAACCCAGCTTTGTGGCTATTGCGGAAGAAGGGAAAACACCAAACGTGAGCATAAAATGCAGCTTTTGTCATCTCAAACAAGAACTCCAGATTTCCATTTTTGATAAGAGACCAATGATAAAGCATCGTATGGGCAAGATCAAAGCCATAAAGATGCCCCAAAGCTCAATGTTATGGCTTTCTACCCGTATTGTTAATCATCATCCAAATGCAACGGTTTATCCACAGGAATTCCAATAATGAAACTGAACATAAAAACAACAAAAGGACCCGAGCTTGGCGCGACTAATGTTTCAGCATTACCTAGTAATGTTTACTACTATAACTGTGAGGACTCGCAAATTCCTTGTATTTTTCCTCAAAAATACCCTTTTATTTGAAAATTAGTATTTATCAAAGGCCACTACCCAAATATTTTACATTAAGTGTAGATAAACCTAGAAAATAGGATTTTACGCTTCGGTTTCAAGTTTGGAGCGAAATTAGGGTTTTCGCGATTTTCCGCCGGATGAATTTTCGGTACAGAGTAAGAATTAATTTGGGGATTAAAAGTGACTTTTAAGTGGGAAACAATATGTGACTAGTGGCAATGATATAAGGTTAGTGAATGGGAAGTAAAAACCCTAGTATGTGAGTTTTAAGAAAAACGGCGCGAACTGGCGGGTCCCGCGCACTACCGATTGAACGCACTGCTTGACCACCATTTTTCCCTACCAAACAAATTTATTGAACTTGAGCAAAATATCTTCCCTCTTGGCAACAAGCTTGACCGAATGTGAGGCTAGGAAATAACAAGAGAAAGAGAAAAGAAAGAAAGGTGGTGGTGGCGACACTTGTCGCCACCTTAAGGCTTCTTGACCCAAGACAATTATCATCCATTTAAGCACCAAAATTCAGCATTTTACCCCTTATTTCTGCTGCTGCTGGCCAAGAGAGAGAAGAGGGAAAACACCAAAGGAAAACATTTCATTTCATCTTCAATCCAACAACTTAGGAAGAAATCAAACAAAATAAACCGATTAAACTTGTTCTTAAGTGACTAGTTAGTGAGTTGTGGTGAGTTTTTGAAGGAGAAAGCTTGGGCTACTCTTAGTGACCTCTAGTCAAGGTAAGAGAGCTTATCTCTCCAAGTTTTACTTTCAATCTTGTGAAATTAAGCTTAGCAACTTGATTTTGTGGTGGAATCATGGATATTATCTTGTTTTGGAAGTTTTCCCCAATTTATTTCATGAACTAGGGTTTGGGGAAATTCTGCCCAATTTGTTGTATGATACTTATATGTTGCAATTGAAGTGTTATAAGGTGTTGTGGTAGGGATTAGACCAAGAAATTAAGGAAAGTTGCACTAGAAACTCAAAATTCCAGAATCTGGAAAATTTCCCCAACTTTCTGTCCGAATTTATATCTGTATGTTAGAGGTCGATTTGGCCTTAGGTCAAAGAAGAAAGGTTGTAGAGAATGGCATTTTATAGGTGCCTACAAATTTTCAGCTCAATCGGAGCAACATAGGACGTGAAAAGTCCAAAATACCCTTACTGTTTTAAGTATTTCCCAAGCAGTCCGTGTGATCAGTTAAGTCCAGTTTATCACGTTTTTCGACTAGGATCCATTCTGATTTAGCTTTTTTCCAAAACATAAAAGTTGTATTATTCTGAATTATCTTTCAAATGCCTCTAAGAACACCTGATTCGGACTTGTGTACTCTGAGATATGTCCATTACAGTGTTCTACGTTTAAACAGCCAACGAATTGGTTTCTGGTTTAGTAATTTGAGAATTTGACTAAGTTACATTAGGAACCGGACTAAGTGACCTTCATGAATGTTGTAGCTCTGTGTCTTAGCTTCGAAACGGCATAGGTTTCGTCTCAATCCGATAAGTGTAGCTTCAGATATGTTATTTCCGCATTCGTACGTCAAATCTGTCTTGTGCTAAGTTGAATTTCTGCACTTGTGATTGTTGTAATTCTTATTCTTATGATATTGTGAGCCTATGGAACGGCTTTTGACTTGAATTGCTTATGTGTGATGTTGGGCTGTGGTTGAGGAAGAATAATGAAGCCAAAATGGCTGGAAAATTAGGTAAACACAAAGGGCGTGCTGCCCAAATTTTCGCTCGAGGGCTAGGTTTTTATTGGAACTTGTATACTTTTGTTTGGCCAATACCATGACCGGTTTTCCATTTTAAAACATGATTTTTCATCCTGGGGTTCAAATAACCCTCTTCTTACTTGAAAGTCATCTTTACACGTTTTACTCCTAATTAGTCGGATTTCTTTGTTTCCCTTAAATGTTTTGCTCGATAAACTGTAATATGTTCTCTTGTTCAACCTTAGGTTTCATTGGTGATTAAGGGTAATATCCGGAAGGATATTTTGCACGATATTTTGCATTTCTAGGTGAGTGTTCCTTATTTGATTTTATGGCTTGTTGTTATCATTTGCTAATGTGTTAAGTGCTTTTAATGATTTCCAAAACGAGCTTTCTAGGCGAGTGTGTACTTTATCGCACTCGACCTAAATAACTGTGCAATTTTCAAGGATTTAATGATTGAAATGTTACTTGTGCATGAATGTAAGCCTTTTGGGCTGAACTGGCCATTGCCCCTTGTTACCGGTCGTCTCGAGCCAGAATTGGACTCGATCGGGCGATTAGGGACTTGGGTGAACGTTTGGTATACTCGAGTATTACCCTGTAGGTTGGTGGAGACTCGCCAACGGCCAGGATGGGGGTGAATGAATGAATGAATGAACGAACGAACGAACGAGGGTTTATTGATAAACGAAAAATGCATTTTCAAATGATTGGAGGAATAAGGGGAAATGTCAGGAGAACGAATGAACGAAATAACGAATTGCTCCTTGTGAGCCGTATCCTTTTAATGAATGTGTTACTATCGCTTTTCATTGTAAATGTTTCTTGAATTATTGATACTCCATGTTTAATGTATTGGATTGATTATCTGATTATGTGTTCGGAACCTCACTGGGCTTTTAGCTCATTCCTTTAGTTTTATTTTCCTTACAGGGGAAGGCGAGCGAGGACGGGAGCTTGAGATAGACTAGCCAATCTAGGTTTGTTTCTTTTGTTTCTTTTGTAGCGGTTCTCGCCTAGTGCTTGGCACGGGCTGGACGTATGAAGGATTGAGAACCCTTGTATATTTGATGGTTGTACTTCCTTTTGAGATAGCAATGTATATAAGTTCCCCTTTAAGTTTGGATTGCTGCCCTATTTATTCTTGTGATTTGTTCTGGATTTGATTAAAGAACGACTGAGTCCCGGCGAGAGCTGGGCAGGCGGCCCGCCGAACCCTCTGGTACGCCTTAGGGGGAGGTGGGGTCGTTACAAGTAGTATCAGAGTTTAGGCTTCAGATCTCTGTAGTGTATCCTAGATTAAAGATTAGGATACCGGACTGTGGGATTTGATTGGACTTGAAAGTTAAGCGATTGAGGGATAAAATTTATAGTTGCTTCGCGTGATTTCTACGTGGAGTGACCCTGGACTAAGTGGTGAATAAGTATGAGGGACTAAGTGAAGCTATGAATTGCGAATGTTATAGGCCTTAAATCTTTCTAATGGTATCTGAGGACCAAAGATAGGTATGTCAGGTAGGAATTTCGATTGTAGATAGTTTACTCTTGGGACTGCAGCTCGAGATGTGAATTATCTTATTTCGGATTCTCGTGCCTGAGTACTCTATAGTTGAGGTGCTGCTAAATACTTGAGACTTACATTTTGGGAACATGAACAGGCTTTGTCTGACTAGAATGAGCACAAGAGATCAGGGACATCTAGTTTGGATAGTAAGTGACGTGAGAGACCGGACGGGCTGATACTGGGACGACTTCACCTTTTCCTTTTGATTTACCTGTATATTGTTACTACATGACGTTAGTATACCTGTATGTACATGGTTATCTGTCCAACTTGATATGTATTTGTGTATTTGCTTATCTGTCATCTTGGTATGGCGTGTTATGTGGGTATATGTTTATTTGAATATTTGGTGCCCTCAGTAGTTACTTTAGTAACCTTATCGTGTTTATTTACTAAATTACCTTTTGGGGGAAAAGAAAAGAGAGGGAAAACATATATATGGACGGGAGACGTAGCCGTGGACGTGGACGTGGCCATGGGAATGAACGAGCTCAAGAGCCAAGAGAGGAAAGAGAAACAACAGCTGCACAAGAGCAAGGAATGAGGGTTGAAGCCGAAGACCAAATGGCAACGGTAATGCAACAAATGACAGATATCTTGGCAAGACTGGTGGATCAACAAGGCCAAATGGCCGTGAATCAACCCCGGAACCCTGAAATCGGAGAAGATAAGGCTCTTGAGAGGTTTCAGAAGTTTACTCCCCCGAAATTTCTTGAAGGATCTGATCCGGATATAGCCGAACAATGGTTAGAGGCCATGATTAATATTTTCACCGTCTTGAACTACACCGAGCAAAGACAAGTAAACTTTGCGGTGTTCCAATTTGAAGGATCGGCCCGAGCGTGGTGGAACGTTATTAAAGCAAAATGGGAAAGAGAACAGACCGTATGGACATGGACGAATTTCATAAGGGAATTTAACGAGAAATACCTCCCTCCTTTAGTTCAAGAGAGGAGAGAGGAAGAGTTTATTGGACTACGCCAGGGAACGCTAAGTGTGGCCGAATATGAAACAAAATTTACGAAATTATCTAAGTTTGCTTCTGAATTGGTGGCCACAGAGCGGCGAAGAGTAAGACGGTTTATACAAGGATTAAATTTGGAACTCCAAGAAGCATTAGCGGCAGTACAAGTGAATACGTTTACGGAGGCCCTTGAGAAAGCTCAAAGAATCGAGACTGCAAAGGCACAGATAAAAGCTTCCCAGACCCAGAAAAGGAGTGCATCGAGTAGTGTAGCGGAGGAATTAAGTGAAGCGAGAGTCCCTTCCAAAGTGCAAAAAGTGAACTTTTTGTCCCACCCACCATGGACATTAGGGGCGATAGGTGAAGGATCTACAAAAGAAAGCCAAATCAGATTTGGGAAAAGTTTTCAAGAAAGCCAAAAGATGGCTTCTCACGTGGTCTGTGGGTACTGTGGAAAGGCAAATCATGTCGAAAGCGATTGTTGGAGAAAGGGGCGGAAATGTTTAATCTGCGGAAGTGGCGATCATCAAGTTAGTAACTGTCCGAGGAGACAGTCACGTCAAAGCAATACTCTGCAACTGGATGGAGCTAAATCACAAGTGAATGAAGGAGGGAAACGAACTAGCGGACCGGCAAAGGTTTATGCTTTAGACAACCGACAAGTTCCGAACTCGTCTGAGGCAACTGAAGGTAAAATTTCGAGGACGAAATGTTTTTAAGGGGGAGAGAATGTGAGGACTCGCAAATTCCTTGTATTTTTCCTAAAAAATACCCTTTTATTTGAAAATTAGTATTTATCAAAGGCCACTACCCAAATATTTCACATTAAGTGTAGATAAACCTAGAAAATAGGGTTTTACGCTTCGGTTTCAAGTTTGGAGCGAAATTAGGGTTTTCGCGATTTTCCGCCGGATGAATTTTTGGTACAGAGTAAGAATTAATTTGGGGATTAAAAGTGACTTTTAAGTGGGAAATAATATGTGACTAGTGGCAATGATATAAGGTTAGTGAATGGGAAGTAAAAACCCTAGTACGTGAGTTTTAAGAAAAACGGCGCGAACCGGCGGGTCCCGCGCACTACCGATTGAACGCACTGCTTGACCACCATTTTTCCTTACCAAACAAATTTATTGAACTTGAGCAAAATATCTTCTCTCTTGGCAACAAACTTGACCGAATATGAGGCTAGGAAATAACAAGAGAAAGAGAAAAGAAAGAAAGGTGGTGGTGGCGACACTTGTCGCCACCTTAAGGCTTCTTGACCCAAGACAATTATCATCCATTTAAGCACCAAAATTCAGCATTTTACCCCTTATTTCTGCTGCTGCTGGCCAAGAGAGAGAAGAGGGAAAACACCAAAGGAAAACATTTCATTTCATCTTCAATCCAACAACTTAGGAAGAAATCAAACAAAATAAACCGATTAAACTTGTTCTTAAGTGACTAGTTAGTGAGTTGTGGTGAGTTTTTGAAGGAGAAAGCTTGGGCTACTCTTAGTGACCTCTAGTCAAGGTAAGAGAGCTTATCTCTCCAAGTTTTACTTTCAATCTTGTGAAATTAAGCTTAGCAACTTGATTTTGTGGTGGAATCATGGATATTATCTTGTTTTGGAAGTTTTCCCCAATTTATTTCATGAACTAGGGTTTGGGGAAATTCTGCCCAATTTGTTGTATGATACTTATATGTTGCAATTGAAGTGTTATAAGGTGTTGTGGTAGGGATTAGACCAAGAAATTAAGGAAAGTTGCACTAGAAACTCAAAATTCCAGAATCTGGAAAATTTCCCCAACTTTCTGTCCGAATTTATATCTGTATGTTAGAGGTCGATTTGGCCTTAGGTCAAAGAAGAAAGGTTGTAGAGAATGGCATTTTATAGGTGCCTACAAATTTTCAGCTCAATCGGAGCAACATAGGATGTGAAAAGTCCAAAATACCCTTACTGTTTTAAGTATTTCCCAAGCAGTCCGTGTGATCAGTTAAGTCCAGTTTATCACGTTTTTCGACTAGGATCCATTCTGATTTAGCTTTTTTCCAAAACATAAAAGTTGTAGTATTCTGAATTATCTTTCAAATGCCTCTAAGAACACCTGATGCGGACTTGTGTACTCTGAGATATGTCCATTACAGTGTTCTGCGTTTAAACAGCCAACGAATTGGTTTCTGGTTTAGTAATTTGAGAATTTGACTAAGTTACATTAGGAACCGGACTAAGTGACCTTCATGAATGTTGTAGCTCTGTGTCTTAGCTTCGAAACGGCATAGGTTTCGTCTCAATCCGATAAGTGTAGCTTCAGATATGTTATTTCCGCATTCGTACGTCAAATCTGTCTTGTGCTAAGTTGAATTTCTGCACTTGTGATTGTTGTAATTCTTATTCTTATGATATTGTGAGCCTATGGAACGGCTTTTGACTTGAATTGCTTATGTGTGATGTTGGGCTGTGGTTGAGGAAGAATAATGAAGCCAAAATGGCTGGAAAATTAGGTAAACACAAAGGGCATGCTGCCCAAATTTTCGCTCGAGGGCTAGGTTTCTATTGGAACTTGTATACTTTTGTTTGGCCAATACCATGACCGGTTTTCCATTTTAAAACATGATTTTTCATCCTGGGGTTCAAACAACCCTCTTCTTACTTGAAAGTCATCTTTACACGTTTTACTCCTAATTAGTCGGGTTTCTTTGTTTCCCTTAAATGTTTTGCTCGATAAACTGTAATATGTTCTCTTGTTCAACCTTAGGTTTCATTGGTGATTAAGGGTAATATCCGGAAGGATATTTTGCACGATATTTTGCATTTCTAGGTGAGTGTTCCTTATTTGATTCTATGGCTTGTTGTTATCATTTGCTAATGTGTTAAGTGCTTTTAATGATTTCCAAAACGAGCTTTCTAGGCGAGTGTGTACTTTATCGCACTCGACCTAAATAACTGTGCAATTTTCAAGGATTTAATGATTGAAATGTTACTTGCGCATGAATGTAAGCCTTTTGGGCTGAACTGGCCATTGCCCCTTGTTACCGGTCGTCTCGAGCCAGAAGCGGACTCGGTCGGGCGATTAGGGACTTGGGTGAACGTTTGGTATACTCGAGTATTACCCTGTAGGTTGGTGGAGACTGGCCAACGGCCAGGACGAGGGTGAATGAATGAACGAACGAACGAACGAGGGTTTATTGATAAACGAAAAATGCATTTTCAAATGATTGGAGGAATAAGGGGAAATGTCAGGAGAACGAATGAACGAAATAACGAATTGCTCCTTGTGAGCCGTATCCTTTTAATGAATGTGATACTATCGCTTTCCATTGTAAATGTTTCTTGAATTATTGATACTCCATGTTTAATGTATTGGATTGATTATCTGATTATGTGTTCGGAATCTCACTGGGCTTTTAGCTCATTCCTTTAGTTTTGTTTTCCTTACAGGGGAAGGCGAGCGAGGACGGGAGCTTGAGATAGACTAGCCAATCTAGTTTTGTTTCTTTTGTTTCTTTTGTAGTGGTCCTCGCCTAGTGCTTGGCACGGGCTGGACGTATGAAGGATTGAGAACCCTTGTATATTTGATGGTTGTACTTCCTTTTGAGATAGCAATGTATATAAGTTCCCCTTTAAGTTTGGATTGCTGCCCTATTTATTCTTGTGATTTGTTCTGGATTTGATTAAAGAACGACTGAGTCCCGGCGAGAGTTGGGCAGGCGGCCCGCCGAACCCTCTGGTACACCTTAGGGGGAGGTGGGGTCGTTACAATAACAAACCGGCAAACTCACAACGAGTAACAAAAGGAAATTTTGAAACAAAGCTGAGCATTCTATACAACCAAAATGGGAAAAAACAGCCATGAATGAGAGGTTTATAAGAAAACGTGCCAGACTCAAAAACACCAAACTCAAACCAACTCTCAGTTGGGCATTTCATCGAACATCAACTGGGCATCAAAAATTTTACTGATTTTTTGCTCAATCGATATTATAATTAGCCAAAATACTATCAGCAACACAAGAGATACATTCCAATCAACATACAGAACACGAGTATTCCAAAAGGTCATGAACAATCGACAGAAAAATTGAAACGCCAACCTCACAGCAAACATATTTTGACGGAAGACTGAAATGTAAATGAATAGGTTACCTCATGGTGGCCTCTAACGGTGGTTCCTCTGATACAGGTTTGAGTGATTTTAAGCAGCAGGCGCCATGGCTTCAACTTCTTTTTTTAGCTTTCGTTTCCTCAACACCTTCCTTCTTCCCCACCTTTTTAGTTGGCTTTACTTCCTGGGTGGCAGCTGTCGATGCCGCGGCTTTGGATGCTGGTGACGGCTTCTTCTTCACCGGTGTAGTTGCAGGCTGGGATCGAGAGGGTGGAAGCTTGTAAGGGGCCTTGACTTTCACGAACTTTCCGGACGCCATAAGCTTCTTCAATTGAACCGGCAACAGCCTCTTGAAGTTAGAAGGAAGGTTTTTCTGCTTATCTTCGATGAACTTCGCGACGGCATACTGGCTAGAACCTGTTTTTCCCTTCATCGTAGCAATCGCATCCTGGTTCATCTCAAAGTAAGAAGGATGAGTCGGATCGCCGTGCTTCCTTGGAGCAAGGACTTCTTAGCCGTGGGTTCTTTGGCCTTCTTGGATTTTGCAGCCTTTAGGGCGTGATTCTCCTCCTGAGCGGCCTCGGCCTCCACCCTCACAGCTGCGGTGGTTTTGATGGAAGTTGCGCGCGGTGGTGGCAATGGCAGATGGCGTGAGGAAAAGAGGAGATTTGGGGTGGGCGGCGGTGCGCGAAAGAAAGAAAGGAAGAAAACAGAGGCAGCCTCCTCCCCTGCTCTTTTCCAAGCTCTCCTCCGTTCCCCTCTCTAAATCCCCTCTGTGCGGCGCCCCTCTTTTTTCCTTTTAAAGCTCCCCCAAAAAAATTAACCCTAAAATAAAAGGCCCAGATTTCATCCTCAAAATAGGTTCATGTGTCTTATTCTTGTCCCTTTGATTTTTCTTTTGATTTTTCTCTTTTTTTCTAAAAAATTTTATGCTAAAAAAATGTCTAAAATGAGATTAGTAAAACAAAAATAAATAATAATCATCAAAAAATAATGAGAAATAAAGCCAAAAATTTGGTGTCTACAAATATTGAACTGTGATTTATTGTTAATGAAGGTCCATTTGATGCCTCTATAATTCATGAAGTCACTCATAGACCAAGACTAAAAATCAGAAACGAGTTGACTGTTGAGAATAGAACTCACCTCACTTTGAAAGCCAAGACTCTGAATGTGTTGTATAATGCTCTAGATTCAAATGAGTCTAATAGAGTCAAAGGTTGTAGATCTGCGAAAGAGATTTGGGATAAACTAAGAGAGATCCATGAAAGGAGTGAGAATGTAAGAGAATAAAAGAAATCAATCCTAGTTACTAAGTATGAATTATTTAAAATGGAATCTCATGAAAACATTGATAAGATGTATTGTAGATTCAATGATCTCATTAAGGTTTTAGAGGTGTTGGAAAAGGAATACACCTTAGGTGAGAAAAACAAAAAGATTTTGAATGTTTTGACCAAAGATTGGGAGAGTAAGGTGACTGCCATTGAAGAGACTAAAAATCTAAATTCTATACTTGTTGAATCTCTCATAAATTCTCTAACTTCTTATGAGCTAAAACTTAAGTTTAAGGTGCAAGAGGAGGAAGATACAAAAGTGAGAAGGAACGTTGCTCTAAAAGCTTCTCAAGATGAAGATGATTCGGTTTCCTTAAATGGAGAAGATGTAGAAGTTGATGACAATGATCTTGCTCTCATCACAAGAAGTTTCAAAAGAATCCTCAATAAAAGGAGATTCAGAAAAGGAGGACCTAGCAATACATTTTCAAATCAGTTCAACAATACAAGAAACAAAGGAAAACAAGAGGTCAATAAAAAGCAAGCGGAAAAATGCTTTGTGTCGCGCCCCATTTTTTGATAAGAAAAATAAATGGTTTGAGAAAGATGTTTTTGATTCAATTTTGATTGGAAAATGATTTTTGTGAGTTGAAAAAGGTATGGGTCTAATATGGGACTTGAAAAAGCGACGATTTGACCCAAAAAAATAGTTTTTAAAAAGGGTTTTTGAATGAGAAATTGGAGTCGCCACTTGGTAATGATTAAGGTGTACCAAGTCACCTAAATAAATTTTTAAAGACAAAGTAGTAAAACCCTTTTAAAAACGACTCCTAGTCCACGTAAGTCAAAGAAAAAGGTTCGGGAGTCACTTTTGACAAAAGGGAAGGCAAGGATAGAATCCAAGGCACCCCTTTGACCTAGCCAAGGCTAGTTGCGCGACTTAACCTTACCTTTCCTAATTTTTTACCCAATGTATGTATCGCATGTTGGATATGACTATATGAATGCAAAACGGAAAGGAAAATGCAATCCTAAATTCTACGATGTCTCTTGTGAGGCTTTTGGTCCCAAACCACATGAATTGTGGCGGCCAACAAAGGAAAACCTCATAGAGGTCGATTAATACAAATGAGAGTTCAAATTCAAGTGTGCAAGTGTGAAAGTGTATGAAAGATGCAAGAAATATAAGTGCAAGTGTGCGAATATATAAAAAGGTGCTTGTGTGAAATTGTATAAAGTTCAAGTGTTTTTTGTGTGCAAATTTCTTTTTCTTTCTTTTTACTTTCTTTTTTTCCTTTTATTTTTTCAAGAAAACATTGAATTTAAAACAAAAATGACTAAAACATATTTTTGATGTTTTCCTTTTCTTTTTCTAAAAACTCTATGCTAATCTTAAACTTAAAAGCTAAAACTAAAAACTAAAACTAAAAGTAAATAAGAATAAATAGCAAATGAAATAGGTCAACTAAAAGGGCGAACATGAATAAAACTAAAATATCATAACAACTAATAGTGCAAAACACACAATAACGAACCAAAATGCAAGCAATCTAAAATGAAAATCATGAAACAGATGATACATACAAATTATTTAAAATTTGGTGTCTACAGTTTGCCCCTCTTTGTCTGAGTTTTGAAAAAACTTGAGACAAAGAAGTAGACACCAAATACTTATCTGTGTTATTGGGCTGCAAAAGATTCCAACGAACAGGAATTCTAACACGGGACTGACCCGAACATGAAAAATAAAACGGGACTAACCCGAACAAGAATTGAAAACGGGACTGACCCAAACAAGAATTGACAAACGGGACTGACCCGAACAAAAATTTAAAACGGGACTGACCCGAACAGAATTTAAACGGGACTGACCCGAACAGAAATATAAAAAAAGACTTCACTGGGAAAGTTTAAACAATGAATTGAGTTTTTTTTTTTTTTTTTACCTGGGTATGGTTCAACTTTTGTACCAAGAGGGAAATTTGGATCTTTGTGATTGAAGCGAGAGCTGATGTTGTTTCTTATGGTCGAGTTTTGCAAATAACATCGATCCTTGCTTACTGGGAAGCTTTGCCTGTCATTGATTCAGGTGCCAAAAGGAGAGTGGCCGCTTTCGTTTGTAAATGCAACATTCCTGCAAGAAAAGAAGAAATAATGGACTTGCCACCATTATTTGATCCGGTTTGCCTTGAGAATCATGTAAACATGAGTCTTGTGATGCTTTTACTTCTGCTCTGCGACGTTTGCCTTAGTCAAACTTGAAACCTTTCAAATTCTGAGACTGATAAAATACGGATTTACCACGTCACCCAATCCAGGTGGTAGCTTTGTTGCATGTTACTCACTGTAGCTGATGATTGAATCCCTTATCTTTGCGCAAATCTTAGGGTTTATCATTCACTTGAATTCAATGGTGAAAGAATGATGCGTGAAAATTTATCATATAACAATCAATGTATATGCAAGATTATTTCCTATGTCAGGCAAAGACGAACATGCAAAAGAATGCAGACAACCATAGATAGTAGAATGCAAATGAATTAAAGAAACCAGGAGATTTACATTTTGCAAAAAGGTGTTTATACAGAAAATACAAGTTTAGCCAATGAATATCATATTCAAAACTTCGGATATTTTCGCTTCGGAATCCGATACTGGCAGAAGTATCACAAATATGAGGAAAACCCTCAATGAACCAGGTCACCAGCTGTTCCTTCTCGAGCTTGACTGTTGTGAAAACCTACCTTGGCGCCCTTTCGGGTTTTCACCAAGGTTGCCCCCACCCTTTTATTTTTGCTTTTGTTGTTTTTCTTTTCTCTTTTCCTTTTTCTTTTTTTTTCGCTTTTCTTTTTTTTCTTTCGAGGTGCCCTTTCGGGTTTTCACCTAAAGAATCAATGAAATATCTCAAACATGATCGACTCAGAAATATGAGTTAAAGATTTCTGGCATCAGTAAAATGCACTTCCCTTGTGAAATTAGGCGAAGACATTATGGACATCACCTGCCAGTTGATTAGCAAATTTCTAATAGAAATGCAGCAAGTGACGAAAACCAGGACTTTGGGCTTTGTAATGAGGTCCGGTGGGGTGCTTTGAAAAAAGTTGAAGTTTGAAAGCAGATTTGATACGAGGGGTGAAATAACTTGAGATTGCACTATTTGAAAACAACTCCAAAACTGAGGAGAATTTGCCCCAGTTTGATCAGCTTTTCTCTCTTTACATTTTCATTGTATTTTCCTCACTTTTGCTTTTTTCTTTGAAAACTAAATTTGCCCCAGTGTAGGGTTTTCTCTTCCCTTTTTTTTTCGAAATAAATTTGCCCCAGTGTGGGGTTTGCAATTCTCAAGGGTTATCAAACGAAATTTGTCAATTCTGATGGCTCAAAGGGGACAAGTAGAGATAAAATATTTTTAGTGTAAAAGAAGATGGCCTGACTTGCATTTTGCCATTTGCATGAATTTCTAAAGAAAATTTGCGTGATCAAATGAAAAACTTTTTGCACATATCTGAGTTGATGGGTTGAAGAAAAGTTCGTCCATCCATTTCTGCTAAAATGAGCGCTCCGCCAGGTAATACCTTTTGGACAATGAACGGCCCTTGCCAATTTGGAGCAAATTTGCCTTTAGCTTCATCTTGCATCGACAAAATCCATTTTAGTACTTTGTCACCTTCTTCGAATGCCCGTCGGTGGACTTTTTTGTTGTAAGTCCGGGCCACACGTTTCTGATAGCACTGACCATGACAAATAGCATTGAATCGTTTTTCATCGATCAAAGTCAATTGCTCATGACGCTGCTTGATCCAATTAGCTTCCTCCAGTTTAGCTTCCATGAGGATCCGTAGCGACGGAATTTCAACCTCAGCTGGTAATACAGCTTCCATCCCATACATAAGTGAATACGGCGTTGCCCCAGTCGATGTCCGGATAGAAGTCCGATACGCCATTAATGCATAGGGCAACTTTTCATGCCAATCGCGGTGCCTTTCTGTCATTTTGCGGATAATCTTCTTCAAATTTTTGTTTGCGGCTTCTACAGCTCCATTCATCTGAGGCCTATAAATGGCAGAATTGCGGTGTCTGATCTTGAATTGCTCGCATATTCCATCTACCATGTCATTGTTCAGATTCTTGGCATTGTCTGTGATAAGCGTTTCGGGTACTCCAAAGCGACAAATGATGTGATCTCTCAAGAAATTGGCTACTACCTTCTTCGTGACATGTTTGAATGATTCAGCTTCAACCCATTTGGTAAAGTACTCGATCGCCACCAATATAAATCGATGTCCATTTGAAGCGGGAGGATCGATTGTACCAATCACGTCCATACCCCACATTGAACAGGGCCATGGGGCGGTCATGCTATGCAATTCGGTGGGCGGAGCGCGTATAATATCACAATGCATTTGACATTTTATACATCTCCGGACAAAATCTATGCAATCATGCTCCATGGTAAGCCAGAAGTATCCAGTTCTCATGATTTTCTTCGCCAGCAAATGGCCATTCATGTGAGGTCCACAAACGCCACTATGCACTTCTTTCATCATATATTGAGCTTCGCCTTCATCAATGCACCTTAAAAGGTTCAAATCCGAGGTTCTTTTGTACAACACTTCTCCATTCAAGAAAAATTTTGAAGCCATTCTACGCAGAAAACTCTTGTCCTTTGTACTAGCATGCAGAGGATAGGACCCAGTTTTTAGAAATTCCTTAAGATCGGTATACCACGGAACATTATCGGAGGACTTGTCTACAACCCAACAGTGGGCAGGTTTGTCTTGAAGTTGAATCGGAATTGGCTCGATCCTCAATTCATTAGGATATTGGATCATAGAATCTAAAGTGGCCAAAGTATCGGCAAATGCGTTTCGGGCACGTGGCTCCAAATTTCGAAATTGCTTGGCCAGAATGAGCAGACTGCAATGGTAGGGCAGAATTTTTGAATCTTTGGTTATCCACTGCTTCAAAGTTTGGTGCACGAGCAAATCTGAATCACTAAAAGCTATCAACTCCTTGATTTCCATCTCTAAAGCCATTTTGAGACCCAAAATGCAGGCTTCATATTCAGCCATGTTATTCGTGCAAGCGAATTGCAATTTGGCAGCGGCAGGGTAGTGCTTCCCTTCGGGTGACACCAAAACAGCTCCAATTCCAGCTCCGAGAGAATTCGAAACTCCATCGAAGAAAAGCCTCCATTCAGGACTTTGTTCACTTATATCATCTGCAGCGCCTACAAATAGGATCCTCTCGTCAGGGAAATAAGTACGGAGTGGTTGATAATCATCATCCCTTGAATTTTCTGCCAAATGATCGGCTATAGCTTGCCCCTTGACAGCTTTTTGTGAAGTGAAAACAATATCGAATTCTGAGAGAATTATCTGCCATTTCTCCAGACGCCCAGTCAACATCGGCTTCTCCAAAAGATACTTCAAAGGATCAGACCGGAAAATAAGATACGTGGTATGGCTCAACAGATAGTGTCTCAACTTCTGGGCTGCCCAAGCCAATGCACAACAGCTTTTCTCAATGAATGAATAATTAGCCTCGTACTGCGTGAACTTCTTGCTTAGATAGTAGATGGCTTGTTCCTTCCTTCCAGAATCATCGTGCTGACCTAGAACACACCCTACTGCTCCATCGAGTACAGATAAATACATAATCAAAGGTCGACCCGGTTTGGGAGGCACTAAGACTGGTGGTTGCAACAAATAATCTTTAATCTTATCAAAAGCCTGTTGGCACTCCTCATTCCAATACAACGGCACATTCTTTCTCAATAATTTGAACAACGGCTCGCATGTGGCAGTTAGTTGGCCGATGAACCTCCCAATGAAATTGATCTTCCCTAAGAAACTTTTCACGTCCTTCTGAGTTTTCGGCACTGGCATATCTCGAATTGCTTCGATTTTCGCTGGATCTATCTCTATGCCCTTCTTGCTAATAATGAATCCCAAAAGTTTACCCGCGGGTGCTCCAAAGGCGCATTTTGCAGGATTTAGCTTCAAATTGTACTTCCGCAACCTTTCGAACAACTTCTTCAGATCAACCAAATGGTCCTCTGCCCTCTTAGACTTGATTATGATGTCATCCACGTAGACCTCCATCTCCCGGTGGATCATATCATGAAATAGGGTTGTCATGGTCCTCTGATACGTTGCTCCAGCATTCTTTAAACCGAAAGGCATGACTCGGTAGCAAAAGGTGCCCCAAGGGGTGATAAAAGCAGTCTTCTCCCTATCCTCTTCTGCCATCAAAATCTGGTGGTACCCAGCAAAGCAATCACAAAAGGATTCAATCTCATGCCCAGCGGTATTGTCCAAGAGAATATGGATGTTCGGCAAAGGAAAATCATCTTTAGGACTGGCTTTATTGAGGTTTCTATAGTCAACACAAACTCGCACCTCTCCACTCTTTTTTGGAACAGGGACTGGATTTGAAAGCCAAATTGGGTAATGGAAAACAATGATAATGTTGGTTTTGAGTTGTTTTTCAATTTGCTCTTTTATTTTGAGGCTTATATCTGGTTTGAATTTTCTGGATTTTTGTTTTACGGGTGGAAAAGAAGGGTCTGTGGGTAACCTGTGCACTACCACGTCAGTTGAAATACCAGTCATATCATCACAGGACCACGCAAATACATCCTGGAACATGGTCAAGAATTCAAGCATCTCCTTTTTCTGCCTTTCATTTAAATGACTACTAATTTGCACCTCCTTAACCTCATCCTCAGTGCCAATGTTAACCTTTTCTGTTTCTTCCAGGTTCGGTTTTGGTTTCTCCTCATATTGTTCAAAGTCCTTTGCAAAAGAATCGAATACCTCCTCATTATCACTCTCGCTTTGGAGTTCGGATTCACAGACCTCCAAGTCGTGAGTGATATAGAGATTGCCATTATCGTAGTCCAGAACTGTGATATCCAAAGGGTCAAATAATTTTATTTTTGGCCATCTGAAAGAATTAACGAATGTGGGATAATAAGCAAATAAGCATACAACAAACAAATGAACAAGCAATATGAATATAAACAAGCGAATAAACAACACAACATGACAAGAACAACTTGTGCATTTTCATAAAACCTTTGATTGAAAGCAAATGAAAATGAAAACTTAACAATATTCACATGCGCAAACATTAGTCAAAAAGTAAAATTGTTTTCATTGGCTATTTACAGATGCAAAGGTATTTTCATGAATTCACATGAATGATAAACCCCTTTCATTTTACCGAAACTCCTTCCGAATGGGCAGAAAATCAGCTGTCCAATTGGGAATTGATCCTTCGGGGATGTCAGGAAATTCAGCTTCGCCTGGAACACTATCTTCAAATGTTGCCCCAACGAACAATTGGGCCAAACTTGCTTCAATTTCGTCAACTGGATTGATTTCTGACATGATCACCTCGGCTGGTCGTGGGAAAGTATAATGCAGGGGTGGAATGTGAAGAGCCCTTTGCCTTCCTTCTTTCTTCGCTTTCTTGCGCTCCTTCATTTCTCTGATATCCTTAGCAGTTGGTCGGAACCCTAAACCAAATGAATCCTTTTTCTCCACTATCTCCACTGGCTTCAGAATTCCTTGCAAATCTCGTCCCAGCCCTTTGTCAAATTCATAGCCTCCACGGATCATTTCTTTAGCCATCATGACACTGGCCTTTGGTAGAGCTTGCTCCTAGTTTGTGATCCAACTTACAGAGACGATATCAGCCGTGCTATGAGGAGTCATGGTGACGTTTCGGCCTCTATCCTCTTTTGACCCAGAATCGGTGATTACAAGGCAATCCTCCTCGGCAAATATATTTATCAGCTTGTCATTCACTACAAACTTCAGCAATTGATGCAATGAAGAAGGCACAGCCCCAGACTTGTGAATCCATGGCCTGCCAAGTAAAACGTTGTAAACACTAGAAAAGTGCATGACTTGGCAGGTTATTTGAAACTGGGCGGGCCCCATTTCAACTACTAAATCAATTTCTCCTATTGGCTCTCTTTGCGCTCCATCAAAACCTCGGACTATGGTCCCTGAAGGCCTCAGCTTGACGTCTTGCAATCCTAACTTTTCCAAGGTACTCCAAGGACAGATATTGAGCGCGGATCCGTTGTCAATCAACACCTTCGGCAGCATTTTTCCGTTGCATCTTACAACTATGTACAGGGCCTTGTTATGTCCAATGCCTTCCACCGGCAATTCCTCGTCAGAGAAAGTGATTTGTTTGGTGAATAATACGTTCCCAACCACGTGTGAGAAATTATCAACTGAAATGTTCTTAGGGATTTGAGCTTTGGTCAACACCTTGATCAGCGCGTCCCTATGCATATCTGAAGAAAAGAGTAGATCCAACATGGATATCTGGGCAGGCGACTTGCTCAGCTTCTCAACTACATTGTACTCACTTCTTTGAAGCCTTTTAAGAAAATCCAAGGCTTCTTTCTCGGTGATTGTTGGTTTAACGGGCGGCTCGGAGTTATTTGCTTGAATCGGAACGGCAGTTTCAAATGGACTTGTAACCTTCCCCGATCTGGTGACCGCTGACACTTCTTCCTTTGCAATTATCTTTTTCCCAATCTGTACGACAGGTTCATCATAGTTCCACGGTACTTGTTGCAGGCTCAGGACAGGCTCCTGCTTCGGAAATTCAACGACTATTGGCTCCAAAGCCGCACTCTCAGCTGGCGTGAGATCCAAAATAAAGGGCTTTTCGTCCTCTTCAAATGGCAGTTCTATGACAAAGGGTTGGTCTGTGACCCCAAACACTTCAGCTTCCCTTGCCAATTCTCTGACTGGTTCCACATACTCCGTATCATCCAGAATAACCCCAATAATATTGGCATGTTCCGGTAAAGGGTTCCTATTTACGTTCGGCCCTTGCACCTCCCTTTTCCGGATTACAATCTCCCCGGCTTCCACCATATCTTGGATTTTATGCTTAAGCGCCTTGCAATCAATAGTCGAATGTCCAGTGGCCCAGAATGATAAGCATATACAGCTTGTGGATTATACCACGCGGGCATGCCATATGGGTAGGTAGGAGGGGGTACTGTACCGATTTTCCCGGCGGCCTTCAATTGTTCATACAATTGATCTAGAGGCCTGCCTAGGTTGGTAAATGTACGGCTAGGGGGTCGGTTGTAAGGTTCAGGAGGTGGAGGATGATTGTAAACAGGTCTATTTGGTGGAGGAAATCTTGGATTATATGGAAGGCGAGGTCGATTTTGGGGTGGATTTGGTTGGGAAATTTGAAAAGGGGCTGAAGGTGGGTTTGAATAGCTTGGGCGAGGTCGAGGGTGGTGGATATTGGTAGTATATACAGGATGCGAATTTGAGTAGTAAGGGTAATGGGGTTGGTAGATTGGGTTGTGTTGATATCGGGGTCTAGGTGAAGGGTTTTGGTTCCAGATAAAGGTTGCATCCCCCTCTTTCTTTTTGAAAGGCGGCTTTTTCACATTGCTTCCTTGACCTTGTAAAGCATCCAACTGAGATTTAAGGGCGGAGACATTGACAATCTTCCCAACTCTCACAAAGTCATCAAACTCCTCAAGTTTATTTACAATTGCAGCAAACGAACATCCAGTCATACGGAAAATCTCTTCGAAGTACGGCGGATCATGGGCTTTTATGAAAGTACGTATGATTTCATCCTCGGTCATTGGTGGCTCGACTTTTGCAGCTATTTTCCTCCACCTCTTGGCATAGGTCTTGTGGTCCTCAGAAGGCTTCCTTTTCGTTCCTTCTAACGTAGTTCGGGTCGGAGCCAACTCGCAGTTGTACTCGTACTGCCTCACAAATGCATTAGACAAATCAATCCAGGTTTTCACGTCTTCAAGCTTCAGGTTAGAATACCAGTCCAGCGCATCCCCTTCCAGACTCTCGGGGAACAACCTTAAAGGCAAATTCTCATCGTCTACGGGCTTTCCCAATTTGTTGGCAAATAGTCGGAGATGTGTCTTGGGATTACCCGTCCCATCATATTTGTTAAATTTAGGGGTTTTGAACCCCTCAGGCAACTGCACGTTCGGAAAAAGGCACAATTCATCATAATCCAGGACTCCCTGCTTATTTAACCCCTGACTCTTCCTCATAAATTCATCGAAACGATCTAGACGTTTGAGCAACTTCATATCAATTGGAGCAGAGGATTCACCCATTTCAGGCTTATTTTGGAAAGTGTGCTCCGGCACGACGGGCTCTGCGATAGGCTGATAAAAAACTGGTGGGTTCAAATGCATGTTTGGGTCGCTTTGAGGCTGAAATCCTTGACCATAAGGAGGGTAGAAAGGAGGATTTTGAGTAAAAGCATATTGCGGGTTGAAAGTTCCCTCAAACGTGGTTTGAAATGGAGGAATAACAAATGGTTCGGATTGTGGTTGTGTAGCGGGTACAGGCTCAGGTTGCACTCCGCTACTAACGAGTTCGTCAATCAACTTTTTCTGAGCGGTCATTTCTGATGCCATTTCCCCAAATTTTGTGAGTAACTCTGTCAACTGAACCCCAGGACTTGCGGCTTCCGGCTGGGTAGTTGCAACGGCCTTATCGGATGATTCTGGTTGAGTACTCATGTCTACACGATTCCTTTGGGCTCTACTTCGGGATCGCGTAATAATGGGGCTTTTCCGAAAAGCTATTTTGACAATTTACCTGAGAATGCAAAAGACTGCTTTAGATAAACCAATCGTTACTGAATTTCTGTAATTTATTCAAAAAGGAAAAAGAAAAAGAAAAAGACATGAGTTAGTAACTATTTGAACAATTCGGATGCATGTCCTATTTGGGGAACCCTTTTTGTGCCAATGGTAGGCCTAGCATGATGCAAGCCTTCGGGGTAAAATCCCATTTCCAAACCTGTTAGTGAATTTAGAACTTTAAAATGGAAAGCTTCTCATAATATTGCAGAATGGTTCAAACTTTCTTTACAACTTCGTCAATGGTCTTAGTAACCATGTTTACAAAATCCCTATGTCTCGAGAGACTTGTACTTTGTGATTCTCTAGAACTCCCTAAACTGAGCTTACGAGCTCCTTCTCTAATCCTATCAAAGGCGTCTATGGTTTCCTCTAACTTCTCATTCTTCTTCCTCTCCCTCCTCAGCTGCACTTGGGTATCTTCTAGAACTCTGTTGGCCATTATAAGTTGGGCTTGAGATTCCTCTAACTCTTTTTTTAGCCTCTCCATTTGTTCTTCGGGACTGGCTGATGATGATTGTTGCCTTGCCCTATCATGTTCTGCCTTTTACTCGATCCATTCATTGTATCCAGGCATAACTATAGGTGCCATTTTGTTTACCATTTCCAACTGCAAGTTTTCAAGCCCTCGCAGATTTCCCCAAGCCTCTAATACCATGCTTCGACTCTCGGTCACCGTGCCCGAACTGAGATCTTCACCCCCTTGTACCAAAGGAATACCTTGCGGGTAGCCAAACTGTCTCATAACCCTTTGCGGAATATAGGCTACTAGACCATTGACTCCAGCTAAAGGAATGAAATCATGTTGGGTGGTCCTAAAAGCTGGGTTCCTAACCTTAGTCCAATCTAAAACGCACTGCACCTTTTCTGGCGTCAAATTGTTGAACTCTTCGATAAACTGGCTTGACGACATCATGCGGTAGTAGCGGCCGACTCTTTCTCGATGCGAATCAATCCAATTCTCAACTGGGAGGCAAGAACCCAACGGATTTAGTAATCTCTTCGCCAAATGTTCCATGATCCACATTTGGAGTATCAGATTCGAAGCATAGAAAAACCCCCCTTTCCTTTGGCAATTGGTAAGAGCTGAGAAAATGTCTGCCATGACGACGGGTATCAAAGTTGGTGTTGTCCCACGAATTCCTAGAAAAAGGCTTTGAATCATGTTGATGGTTGCAAATGTCACCTTTCCATGCCTTTGAGGGAATAGTAATAAATTAATCAAAACCAAACCAAAAGCTTGCATACGTTTCTCTTCCCATTGCCCCCTTGTTATGAAGAAATCAATCTGATGGCGCTCAAAAGACTCTCTTTCACCAAATCGGTCATATAGAAACCTCAGTGGACAAGATCTAGCATCGGGGTGTTGGTCTAAACTATTGCTCCTTAATCATAAAAATCGGCAAAACTGCTCTCTGGTTCCTCCGCTCGGATATACCATAGGACTGCCCTTTCCCGGCATTTGCAATAATCCCTCTAACTCTTCTAGGGTTGGGGTGAGTTCACACATTCCAAATCGGAAAACCGAGGCATCTGGATCCCAATAATTGATCAGTGCTTGAATAGCGGACACGGTGGGTAATATATCGACCAGGCTTGGTAGATGTCCCACATATTGAAATAGCCCCCCAATTTCATAGGATAGGTTGTTCCTCCACTGATTCAGCTCTCGGGGGACTTGGTTGAGCATTCGATACTGCGTCATCTAGATGAGGAATTCACTTTAATACCGTTACCTTGGGATTTTACCCCTTAGGTTAAATTGCAAAAAGTAGACGTGCAAAATCCCCCAAAAGTAGGGTTAAATACCCATGGGATTAGGGTTGGCTTCCCTAACATGGAAATTGCCTAATTGGCGTTCCTTCTAAGGTTTAATGCATGATGCCATTTATTAAAGCAATGTAAATACATAACAAATATGGCCTAAAGGACATAAATAATGCACCGGGGGAAAGGTCTAAAATGAACTGTATTTATTGAAAATTAAGTATAATGACTGAAATTTAAACATGTGAGTTATCTAGTAGGTAGGCCACTAAAAGAGTGCCAAAGAGGCCTCTTATTGCTAAGGCACATGAATGCAAACAGAAAACAACGAAATGGTTAGTGCAATTGATAGTACACATAACATATTGGGAGCAAAAAAGAAATACAATAAAGCAAGTAAAAGGGGTGGAACCCCTTCCCTCGTGCCTAATGTGCTAAAAAAAGGGTGAGGCTGACTCTAACCTAGGAAAAGGCTAATATGGATGCATGAGGTTGGGGTTCATTAATGCGACTAGACTCGATAAGGCTTAAAAGGTCCCCAAGCCTTCAGACCTAAGAGAATGGGTCATCAATCCCAAGACCCTCGGTCGGTGGCTCGAGCGGTCCCCTAGGTATTGCTATGGGCGCAACGCACACCATCCACATACCTAGAGAAACCATTCCTAGTCCTACAAGGCGGTGTGGGAAAGAGCCCACGAAAAATAAAAATAAAATGGGATAACAGTAAGTAAACGTGCACGTATGAAGTGTTTCCTATTTTGAGGGAAAGGGTTGAGAACCACGCGAGGCTCTAAAGGTGACACACCCTCCCAAATGCAATGCAAGCGCGAGATAAGAAGTAAACATTCATTCAAACATACATTCGTGAGTCGAGGGATTGGTTTGATTACGTACATAAGACAAAAGGTCCTAAAAATGAAAAATGCAATCCTAATATCCACATGCCATGCATAGAAAGGGTAAAAAAAGGAAACAAATGGTTAAGTCAAAATGCTTGGACCCACTTAGGAAGTCCCCAGTGGAGTCGCCAACTGTCGCGCCCCATTTTTTGATAAGAAAAATAAATGGTTTGAGAAAGATGTTTTTGATTCAATTTTGATTGGAAAATGATTTTTGTGAGTTGAAAAAGGTATGGGTCTAATATGGGACTTGAAAAAGCGACGATTTGACCCAAAAAAATAGTTTTTAAAAAGGGTTTTTGAATGAGAAATTGGAGTCGCCACTTGGTAATGATTAAGGTGTACCAAGTCACCTAAATAAATTTTTAAAGACAAAGTAGTAAAACCCTTTTAAAAACGACTCCTAGTCCACGTAAGCCAAAGAAAAAGGTTCGGGAGTCACTTTTGACAAAAGGGAAGGCAAGGATAGAATCCAAGGCACCCCTTTGACCTAACCAAGGCTAGTTGCGCGACTTAACCTTACCTTTCCTAATTTTTTACCCAATGTATGTATCGCATGTTGGATATGACTATATGAATGCAAAACGGAAAGGAAAATGCAATCCTAAATTCTACGATGTCTCTTGTGAGGCTTTTGGTCCCAAACCACATGAATTGTGGCGGCCAACAAAGGAAAATCTCATAGAGGTCGATTAATGCAAATGAGAGTTCAAATTCAAGTGTGCAAGTGTGAAAGTGTATGAAAGATGCAAGAAATATAAGTGCAAGTGTGCGAATATATAAAAAGGTGCTTGTGTGAAATTGTATAAAGTTCAAGTGTTTTTTGTGTGCAAATTTCTTTTTCTTTCTTTTTACTTTCTTTTTTTCCTTTTATTTTTTCAAGAAAACATTGAATTTAAAACAAAAACGACTAAAACATATTTTTGATGTTTTCCTTTTCTTTTTCTAAAAACTCTATGCTAATCTTAAACTTAAAAGCTAAAACTAAAAACTAAAACTAAAAGTAAATAAGAATAAATAGCAAATGAAATAGGTCAACTAAAAGGGCGAACATGAATAAAACTAAAATATCATAACAACTAATAGTGCAAAACACACAATAACGAACCAAAATGCAAGCAATCTAAAATGAAAATCATGAAACAGATGATACATACAAATTATTCAAAATTTGGTGTCTACACTTTGAATGCGGACAACTTGGACACTACATGAATAAGTGTCCAATGAAGAAGAAGAAAGAAGGAAAAATTGAACGAAAATTAAAGTTCAACAACTTTCAAATCACATGGAATGATTGCAACTCAGATGGTGATATTGAAAAGGAAGAGAAATCTGCTCAAATGAATTTCATGGCCATTGGTGATGATGAGGTAACTACTTGCAACTCTCAACCTGTTAGTGATGATGAATCTGATGATGATGTTGACTCTTTCATTGAGAGATTGCATAATAGTTTGAAAGAATCTTATGTTAGAAATAGGAACTAAAATAGAAAATTAGTTTTTGTTTCAAGACAATGCAAATCTTTTTCGACAAAATAAAATACTAAAAGCTGAAAATGACTACTTAAAAAAGGATGAGAATGTTCTACTTTTTGAGCTTGATAGAAACACAAAGTTGTGTGAGTTGTTCAAAAAGGAACAAGGTGACTTGAAAAGAAGAATGGATGATCTAAATGAATTGTTTAAACACAAGAAACAAGACTGTTTTCAAAAGAATGAATCGAAACTTCAGTTTGACATTCATAAGAAAAGGTTGAATTCTAATGCAAATGAATTTAACGTCTATAAACGAAGGCAAGTCAGATTTGTTAAACCTGTCTTTATAAGTAATTTGCTCACTATACGTAGCTTTTGTTGTCAAGTTAGTCACATGAAAAATAATTGCTATGTAAGAAAGAATATGAAAAATGGTATAAAATGCATGTGGATAGTTAGACATAATACTAACTTTCAAGAATCCAAAAAGTAAATAGGTACCAAATATCATCTTGTGAACTCTTGTGTGGGTGAGCTTGGTAAATATCATTAAGGAATCAAAATGGTTCATAGATAGTGGATGCTCAAGGCATATGACCGGTGATCCATCACAATTCATCAAATTCAAATCAAAATCAAGTGAAAAAGTAACATTTAGAGATGATAACAAAGCCAAAGCAGTTGGAGTTGGAAATGTTAGTAAGAATAGTCAAACTTTTGTTCACAATATTCTCCTAATTGATAATTTGAGTTATAATTTGTTGAGTGTTAGTAATTGTGTGATAAAAATATATTTGTGCTATTCAAAAAGCATGAATGTCTTATTCTTGACTCAAAATTCAAAATTATCTTCTAGGAAAAAAGAGTGAATGACATTTATGTAGTTATTCTTGAAAATGTTGATTCTTCTAGCCTTAAGTGTCTTAAAGTTGCAAATGAAGACCCTTGGTTGTGGCATAGAAGGTTTGCCATTTCAATATGAATTTATTAAAAGAAATTTCCAAAAAAGAACTTGGTAGAGGTTTACCAAATATTAATTTTGAAAAGGACAAAATTTGTGATGCTTGTCAATTTGAAAAACAAGTAAAAGTTTCCTTCGAACCTAAGAATTGTGTTTCTACTTCAAAATCGTTGGATCTTTTACATCTTGATTTATCCGGTCCTACATAAGTTGCTAGCTTATGTGGTAAAAGATATTGTTTGGTTATTGTTGATGATTATTCTAGATACACTTGGGTGATATTTCTTACTCACAAGGATGATACTTTCAAAAATTTTGTTTCATTATGTGCAAAAGTTCAAAATCTGATTGGATTGAAAATTGGTGACAATAGCTCGAAATTCAAATTTTGTGATTTTTCGGAATTCTGTGATAACAATGAAATCACACATGAATTTTCAATTATTAGAACTCCTCAACAAAATGGTGTTGTTGAAAGAAAGAATAGAACTCTTTAAGAAGTCGCACGAACCATGTTGAGTGAATGTAACTTGTCAAAATATTTTTGGGTCGAAGCAGTTAATAACACTTGCTATGCTATGAATACAGTTCTTTTGAGACCTATTTTGAACGAAACCTCTTATGAGTTAATGTTTGATGAAAAATCAATTGTTAGTTATTTCAAAGTCTTTGGTTGCAAATGCTTTATTTTAAATATCAAGGAACATCTTGAAAAATTTGACAAGAAATCTAATGAAGGCATTTTCTTAAGATGTTGTGAGAACAAAAGAGGTTTTAGAATCTATAATAGAAGGACTCTTGTTATTGAAAAAGCCATACATGTCACTTTTGATGAATCTAATGATGATATTTTCAAAAGTAGTTGTTAGAATGATGATGTAAGTGTTCAAGAATGACTTAAGGAACTCACAATTTATGATCAAAACAATGTTCCACAAGAAGAGAGCTCAAAAGAAGATGATCCCCAAGACAATCAAGCATTGGAAGAAAATGACAATCATGATGATGCACCTAGGGATCTTCCAAAAAGTTGAAAGTTTGTTCAAAATCATCCTAAGGAACTCATTATTGGTGATCCATCCGAAAAGATAAGAACCCGCTCCTCTTCAAAACAATTGATGGACAATTTTGCTTTGATCTCACATTTTGAACAAAAAAATGTTGTTGATGCATTGAGAGATGAAAACTGGATTTTATCTATGAAAGAGGAACTAAACCAATTTGAAAAGAACAAGGTGTGGACATTAGTTGAAATACCTCAATATCATCCTATTATTGGCACAAAATGGGTGTTTAGAAATAAAACGAATGACAAAGGTGAAGTGGTGAGAAACAAGACTAGACTAATAGTTAAGGGGTATGTTCAAGAAGAGAGAATAGACTTTGATGAAATATTTGCTCCCGTAGCTAGACTAGAACTAATTAGAATGTTTTTGGCATTTGCATGTTTCAAGGATTTTAAATTATTTCAAATGGATATTAAAAGTGTTTTTTTTAAAATGATTTTATTTATCAAGAGGTATATGTTGACCAACCTCCCGATTTTGAAAATGAAATGTTTCCAAATCTGTGTTTAAGCTCTCAAAAGTTTTGTATAGTTTAAAGCAAGTTCCAAGAGCACGGTATGAACGCTTAAGTAATTTCTTGATTGAAAATGGTTTTAAAAGGGGTATTATAGACACCACTCTTTTCACCAAATAATGCTCCAAAGATCTACTAATTGTACAAATATATGTTGATGATATTATGTTTGGTGCTACTAATGAGTGTTTGTGCAAGGATTTTTCCACTAATATGCAAAAAGAGTTTGAGATGACCATGATGGTAGAATTGAATTTCTTTCTTGGGTTTCAAGTGGAACAAACTCGAGAAAGAACATTCATTAAGCATGCTAAATACACCAAGGAGCTGCTCAAAATATTCGGTATGGAGGAATCAAAACAAGTTGGAACACTAATGTGCACATCTACCAAACTTGACAAGGATGCAGGAGGTATAAATCTAGATGAAAATAAGTATAGAGGCATGATTGGTAGTTTACTTTATTTAACTGCAAGTAGACTGATATTATGTTTGCTGTTTGCTTGTGTGCTCGTTTCCAATCTTGTCCAAAAGAATCTCACTTGATTGCTGTAAAAAGAATTTTCAGATACTTGAAAGGAACATTGAACTATGGTCTTTGATATCCTAGATGTCATGAATTTCCTTTATGCGGTTTCTCGGATGCTGAATTTGGTGGATGTAGAATAGATAGAAAGAGTACAAGTGAAAAATACCACTTTCCTGGTAATTGCTTAGTGTCTTGGTTAAATAAGAAACAAAATACTATTTCCTTGTCTACGGGCGAAGCGAAATATGTTGCCGCTGGTGTATATTGTGCTCAATTAATATGGATGAAAAGTACCTTGAATAATTTTGGATTAGTATATGATTGTGTGCCTGTGTATTGTGATAATACAAGTGCCATAAATTTGACAAAAAAAAATTCATTCAACATTCTAGGATAAAGCATAAAAACATAAAACATCATTTCATTAGAGATCTCGTCCAAAAAGGTGAAATTTGTGTGCAATATATTTGCTCAAAAGATCAAAGTGCGGACATTCTCACAAAAGCCCTTCCACTAGATCAATTTGTATTTTTAGAACAAAATTGGGCATTGTTGAAATGTTTTTCTGAAAATTATCTGGTCACACTTTATCGAATGTCCGATACCTGATGAACGAATGTCCGACAGTGTTCTAAGCCCTTTTTCCAGAAAATTTTGTTTCGGACTGTAGACACCAAATTTTTGGTGTAATTTCATTTACTGTTTATTTTTAGTTTTTTATTTGTCGTGTTAGTTTTATTCGATTTTTAGTTTTTAGTTTATAGTTTTATTTTTATTTGTAAGTTTTTAGCATAGAATTTCTTGAAATGAAAAAAAAAAGAGAAAAGTCATAAAAAAGGGAAAAAAAAGAAGGAAAAAGAAAAGAAAAATAGCAATTTTGTTTTATTTAGCTTTATTTTAGTTATTTCTACTTAATTTATCTTTTATTGTTGTTTGATTCATTTAGAAAAAGAGAAAAGGTGAAAAATGAAAAAAACTATGAAAAAGAAAAATGTAGAAAAAAGATGGAAAAATGACCATTTTTGTTGTTTCTAGTTGTTTAGTTTTTAAATTATTTTCATTATTATTATTATTACCTGGTTTTTGTCAATTTATTATTTTTATTTTATCATTTTCGTAATTATCAAGTTGTTTTAAAAAAAAAAAAAAAAAAAAAAAAAGAGGGAAGGATAGCCGCGGCAAGCTGCATTTGTAGCAGCTTGCAAGGAAACCTGGGACGGCTCCTGAAGCTGCAAATACAGGAAAAGGACTAGAGGTTTTAGGGTTAAGGGGTCTGATATATAAGCAAAAAGAAGGGGCAGCCGCAAGGGGGGAGGATTTGAGGAGAGAGTTACGGAAAAAGGAGTGAAAAAAAAACAGCAGAGGGAAGCGACGGGCAGAAACTAAGAAAAAGGAAAACCAGACAAGGCTAGGAAAATCAAGGCTGTGAGCTAGGGAGATAGAGAGACGAAAAAAGAAAGGAAAAGCAGGGAAAGGAGTGGACGACTGGTGAGGAAGAAGGCTAGAGTTTTGAGAGAGGTGGGCTGTGAGGAACAGAAAGCTGAGGTTTTGGACGGCTGGGGGAGTGAAAGAGAGAGCTGGAACAGAGGCGGAGGATACGGTTGAAAGGAGAGATTCAAAAAGGGGACTGTTGGTGGCGAGACGCAAAAAGGAAACTGAATTCGGACGCAGCCTCTGACCATCTTTCTGATCTTCATTTTCAACCAAGGTTCATTCTTTGGTATCTTTTAATCTGCTTGCTATGTTGTTTTTTAGTTCAATGTTTTGCTGGCTATGATGCATCTAGTTCGGTTCAATACACTGCAAACCTCATTTGGAGTCCACGCATAGGAATTTCCTGTCTCTGCTTTGTGAATTTGATTGGGTCCAAGGGAAGGAGGAAGGGTTATAATTCATGGGTGTGGGTTAAGCAAGATCCTTCATTGTTTCTTGACTAAGTTTTCTGTGATTTTTGAATGAAGTTACGTTAGATTTCCCATTGATTTTTGCCCTTTCGGCTGGCATTTGACATCTGGTTTTGGCCTGAATTTAGAGGATGGAGATTTGAGTCTTTTGTTTGATGTTCAATGGTTGCTTCTTGTGTTGTTTGAATAAGTCAATCCAGAAATGTTTTAAAAACTGCCCACAGGTCTGTTTTGTGGTTTCTGGATTATTACTTCTCCATTTTTGTCCGTGGATTTCAATGTTAAGTGAAGTAAATGGTTGTTTTCGGTTGTCTACTTGGTAATTTGATTTTCGAATCTACACATTTGATGATAAAATGGGTGGAAATATGTTAAAAGATTCTGTTTTGCTGAATGGGTTGAACCTTTGCATGTTTTTCTTGAAAACGTTGAGTTAAAGGTAGATGTTCATATCATGTAGTTGCATTTTTCTTTCCCTTTCCCTGTCCTAAGTTCGCGCATTTGATGTTGGGTTGATGACTGTGAAAAATCTGATTTGAATGTCATGAAGGCTGGTTAGATGTCTGCTATGTTTGGTGGCTTGGGTTATGTGGTATGAACATATCTAAATTGAAGTGAATGAAGTGAGAGTTTGCTGCATTTTTTTTTTCACCGTATTCCCTTCCATAGCAGTTTAATGAATCTTCACACTTAAGTGGCATGTTCAATCTGGCATTAAAGAGAAGGAATGGATGGCTTTATTAGATTGAATTTACATGTTTGAGTCACTTAAAACATTGGAACTAAAATCAAACACTTTGCTGGAAAAATAAATTTCAGGATGGCCAAACCATTTTTTTTGTGTGAGTATGCTTCCAGAATTTTGCATCAGTCCCCTCTATGTTGTTGTTTGTTTGGATATTGAGGTGATGTGTCTTGTTGTATGGCTTCAAACTATGATTTTATCTGAAAAATCTTCGAGCCAGGCTGCATATTTTGTCCAAAAGCTGCATTTCATCCTCACACCTTTGCTGTTTTTCTTTTTCTTCCTGCAATCTGCTCACATGAACATTTCTGTCTAGAATTTCTGTATCAGTTTCTCCTATGTTTCTGTTTTGTTTGGATACTCTGTTGGGATCACTAATGATAGATGATTATGGCCTAAAGTTGTTGATTTGGGATTCCTATGAGTTGGGCTGGTAAACAAATGAACTTTGTGCATTTTTCTGGAATGAAATACGCATGGTTTGAAGCTGCAAAGGATTGCAGCAGGATTTTGCAGAAGCTTGTTTCTTACTACCTTGCATAGAACTTGCATGATTTCCTTATAAGTTGGGCTGGTTAGGATATGAAATATATGTGTTTTGCTGTGTAGTTCAAGTTTCTTTGAAGATTAGATGAGAAGTTGTGATCAAAGAGCTCCTGAAATCTTCATTTGAAACCAGAAATTGCCGCACCTTTTGCATAAAGCTCTCCAGTGTTTGAGTGATTTTTATGTGTTTTGGTTTGTTTGGAAGTTGAATTTGTGTGTCATGCTGCTTAGATTAAGTTCCTGGCTACGTGGGTTGAGAAGCTTTGATCAAAGTGGTGGTTAATGTTGAAACCTGCATAAAAAATGGAAGTAAAGGTTGCGTTTTTTAGTTGCAGGAAGCTTTCAGCAGAAATTCTTGTTGCAGAATGCATGTTTCACGTAGCTTGCATGAATTTGCATGAAATAATTTTCTAAAAATTGCATTCCAACCCCTCAAGTCTCCTTTGGTTGCATTGTGGCCCAATTACATTCCAATTTCTTGCAATTAGGTCCTAGGATAGTTACAATTAGATCCATTGCTTGATTTTTTCTTTGCTATTTGACCTTTGAGGTTCCCAAAATGTATCAATTGGGTTTGGTTGATTGATTAAATATTTGCAATTGGGTCCTTGGTAATTTTCTATTCTATAAATTTGACCAATAATTCCACTTTCTTAGTAATCATGCACTATGTGTTTTCACTTGAGTTGCAATTGGGTGAATTTTGGCGATCTTGCTTATACCTTACTTTTAAATTGATGCCTTGACCCCTTTTATTGTTTTGAAGCCATTTATCCTTTATTAGCACCACAAAAGGGGGAGGTATAATTTCTTTTATTTTTTTTCCTCTCTCCTATGTGATCCAATGTGCTAAGTGAATTGCATGTCTACTTCGTTTTCTTTGCATTGCCTTAATTCCTTTCATTCCTTTATTTACTTTTGCTTTATTAAGTTTTTTCTTTTATGGGGTATGTGTACACCTCTTGGCTTGTAATAGATAGGGCTGTGGCGAGCAATTTGGTCCATTTTCCCCTTCCCCTTTTTGTTTTAGTTAGTGAATGTAATAGGTTCATTAGTTGGTTGCATGCCTACGTGTTAAGTGTTTAATCGCTTTATTAGGTCCTTGTATCTAGTCGAGCATGCTAAATGTTGCGTGCTACGTGTTTATGAGTATTTGGTATATCTACTTGCTTTCCATAGCGTGGATGAATGGAATGGATGAATGTACGTCACCACATTAGTCCAACGCTAGTTGTGGCTTCTTTTATACGTTTCCGCTAGTCCAACGCTAGTCGGAATTCATAGAATGGGCTAGTCCAACGCTAGACTCTTAGGGATTTCCCCTCGACAGAACATGTTTGCATGTTTCACTTCATTTCATGCATTTTTCTTAGTTTTATCATTTTGCATGCCCTTCGAACCCCTTTTCCCTCCATTTTAGGATTTTTGCATTTCATGCTAATTATAGGGTTCATTTGCCTGAAGAGTCCCCTTAAATATGGGATATAGACGAGTGTGGCTTTTTCTAAGCCTTAGCACGCTTGTATTCTCTCTATCAAAGGGCAAATTGAGTCACGTTTTAGGTCTCCCCGTACCCATTATGCATGAATTCCCTAGGTTCATGCATCCACTCTATCATTACACTTTCATTTTTTCCTCCCATTTGCACACGTACACCTTTTATCCCTCCATTTGCACACGTACACCTTTTATCCCTTCATTTGCACACGTACACCTTTTTATCCCTCCATTTGCACACGAACACTTTTATCATCACTTGCACACATGTACTTCATATTATCATTTCACACACCGCACCTTGCCCACTCACGTGCACATTTTCACTTACATATTATTGCCTTTTATTACTTTTTTTCAAACTCATGTCCTCACATTGCATACATGCATTCCATTCATTTGCATCCCACTCACATTATTCGTGACCTCTTCAAAGGATCGTTATTGGGCTTCACAATTAATGTGATTGGCACCACTCAACCTTTGAAGGGAAATTTCCCCCAATACCCCTAGGTCTAGGGTTTTGCATTCATGTAGTACATCCAAATGTAATAAATTCTTTGGTTAAAACAAGAAAATCTTTGATTAAATCAACGCAACTAGCCTTGGCTAGGTCGAAGGGGTGCCTTGGATTTTTATCCTTGCCTTCCCCTTCGTCAAATGTGACTCCCGAACCTTTTTCTTTGTTTGCGTGGACTAGGAGTCGTTCAAAAGGGTTTCTTACTTTTTTTCTTAAAAATTCACTTTTTGGGTGACTTGGTACACCCTAACTCTATACCAAGTGGCGACTCCATTTTTCATATAAAAAACCCTTTTTGAACTATTTTTCTTGGGTCAAATCGTCGCATTTTCAAACCCCCATTTAGACCCATTTTTCTTTTAAATCACAATTCATTTTCCAATCACAAATACATTTTTCAAACCATTTATTTTATTTATCAAAAAATGGGGCGCGACAGTTGGCGACTCCACTGGGGACTTTCGAGAGTCCGAGCAAATTTGATTTAATCAACCTTTTTCTTCTTTTAACCTTTTCATATATCACATTTGGGTGTTTTAGGGTTGCATTTTTTCCTTTTTTAGGATTTTGCATTTCACGCGTGTCCAGCTAATCCCTCGACTCATGAATGTATGTTTGAATGAATGTTTACTTGTTATCTCGCGCTTGCATTGCATTTTGGGAGGTATGGGTCACCCTAGAGCCTCGCGTTGGTTCTTGACCCTTCCCCTCCAAACGAGCACTACCATACGAGCATACGCTTTACTTCTTTTATCCCTTTTATTTTTCTTTAGTGGCTTGTCACGCCACTCCACCCTATTAGGATTAGGTGACTCACTTGGCCATGTGATCACGACACGATGTGTGTGTAGCATGTTCCAATGGGTCACTCAATCTTCCGCTTTAAGCTATGGGTTTGATAGCCTTTAGCTTTTAGTCGAAGGTTGAGGATTTTGATAGATTCACTCAAACACGTAGCCGTGACACGATGTGTGCGTAGCGGTGTTTGGGGAATCGCTCGAGCCACCGACAAAGAACCTTGGGATTGATGACCCTTGGTTTCTAAGTCTGAAGGCTCGGGGACCTGAACTTATCGAGTCTAGATGCATTAGCGAACCCCAGCCTCATGCATCCATATTAGAATTGCCTAGGGTAGAGTCGGCCTTATCCTGAGCTAAGCACACTATTCACGAGGGGAGGGGTCCAACCCCTTTCTCCCTTTTATTGCTTTATTTCTTTGTAATGATTTCGTTGCTACAATGTGTTATGTGTATTTATCTGGCTGAACTAACTTTTCTTGGTTTTATGTCCCCATCGCATTCACAAACCCTATCAAATAAGAGGTCTGGCATGACCTTCTTTTAGAACCTACCCTCGTAGATAGGTTATTGCACGTTTAAAGATTTTGGTATATTGCATTCATAGATTTTGGTAATTGCATAGCATTTTAGGCCTACCCTGGCAAATAAAGGGTTCCTTAGGTCACGTTTCATTTCGAATTGCACATTTTATCGCTTCAATAAACTGGCATCATGCATAAACCCTAGAAGGGAATGTCATTTAGGGGATCCCGTGTTAGGGGATAAGCCACCTTGTGTCTCGGATACTTAATCCAGTGAGACTTGCACGTTTACATTTTGTACCATCCAAAGGGGTAGTGCACAAGGTACGGTAGGATCCGATCATTTTCATAGAGTGACCTTTGGAATATGAGCGTCTAATAATCACTTTTTGGCCATTTTTAAATCAAACTTGGTAAAAATCCCTTGCGTAAAGGACATTAATTTGAAGAAATTCACAAATAATGCCTCCTATTGAGACAATAAATAAATTGAGGCCAAATCGTGATTTTAGAAGGCTCATAGACTTTTTTTTTTTGAAACCATCAATGGCGGAACGATTCAATCGATCCATTTTGTCAATTCCTAATCAATTTCATTCAATTCATTTGACCAATTTACCCTTTTAGGGTGATTTGGTCGATTTTTGCATAAATCATCAATCTCCATTTTATTCATTGGACCAATTTACTCATTTCTTAGGTCAATTCAATCAATTTTGAATAAGTCATCCGATTTCATTTGACTAGTTTACCCTTTTTAGGGTGATCTAGTCAATTTTGAATCAATCATTCGATCCATTGGACCGAATTGCCTAGTTTTAGGGCGAGTTGGTCAAATCATCATTTCACTCGATTTGTTTGATCAATTGACTTCATTCAATTCATTTGATTAGTTTAATTCATTTTTAGGGTCATCCGGTCAATTTTGAATAAATCGTCAAGTCATTTGACCAATTTACCCTTTTTTAGGGTCATTTGACCAATTTACCCTTTTTAGGGTCACCTGGTCGATTTTGAATAAATCATCAATTCATCTGACCAATTTACCCTTTTTAGGGTCGTTCGGTCAATTCATAAATTTCATTCAATTCATTTGACCTTTTTCCCTTTTTTGGGTAATCCGGTCGATTTTTAATAAATTGTCAATTTCATTTGACCAATTAGGATTTCAATGTCGAATTTCAAAATGGAAGACCTATTCGATTTTGAGAAAAACCATCCATTGTATCCAGCCATTTGATCAGTTGGGGTTTTGACCCGCGCTTTACTGAAGAAATTTTGCCAACGAATTCCAATCTCTTTGATAGGAAGTTTGTCAAGGTCAAACCCGTGCGTTTTTGCAAAATCTTGTATTGATCAAAAGTGATCAGTCCATTCGGACGTGGGCCTCATTTTGCAAAAATTACTTTCACTCAATGAGTTGATCGGATCCATCAGGTATTGTATAGTGCCTACCTCAGAGGATTGCATTTTCATGCTAGGCCTACCCTTGGCACAAAAAGGGTTCCCCCATAGGACATGCATCCGAATTTTCTGGATATCTACTAACTCTTGTCTTTTTCTTTTCCTTTTCTTTATTTTCTTTGGAATAACTAAGCGAGGATTGAATCTAAAGGCAATTTTTCAAAAATTCTCAGGTAATATTTAAACATATCTTCTCGTCGAAGCCCCATCATAACACGATCCCGTAGTCAAGTCCAAAGGAATCGTGTAAACATGAGTTCACAACCAGAACGGTCAGATAGGTCTGCTACTACCGCTCAACCCGAGACTGCAAGTTTGGGGATTCAGTTGACTGAGATGCTTACCAAGTTTGGAGAGATGGCGTCTGAGATGGCCGCTCAAAGGAAGTTGGATGATGAGCTAATTAGCAGCGGAATTCAACCTGCACCTGTACCCGCCAGACAGCCTGAGCAAGAGACATTTGTCCTACCTTCGGCCCATGCCACTGCTACTCCATCATTTCCTATTGCACTCGAAGAAACTTTCACCTATCCCACCACAAATTTGCCATACACTTACCCTCCTCATCCTTCATCTTTTCTTACTCACATGCGAGGTCCACAACCCCAACTTACTTCAAATATACCACCTGAGCCACATACCTTTTATTACCCTGCTGCTGAGCCATTCCTGCCGGACCATACTTTTCAAACCAAGCCAGAAATGGGGGAATCTTCTGCTCCCGTTGATATAAAGCTGCTCAAACGCCTTGATCGTTTTGATGAGTTTATGAGGAAGAGTCAGGGGTTGAACAAGCAAGGAGTCCTGGACTACGATGAGCTTTGTCTCTTTCCCAATGTACAATTGCCTGAGGGATTCAAAACTCCGAAGTTCAACAAATACGATGGGACGGGTAATCCCAAGACACACCTCCGACTATTTGCTAACAAGTTGGGAAAGCCTGTAGACGACGAGAACCTGCCTCTAAGGTTGTTCCCGGAAAGTCTGGAGGGGGATGCCCTCGACTGGTACTCAAATTTGAAGTCCGAAGAAATAAAAACCTGGATTGACTTGTCCAATGCTTTTGTAAGGCAATATGAGTATAACTGCGAGCTGGCTCCAACACGAACCACGTTGGAAGGAACAAAAAGAAAACCCTCCGAGGATCACAAGACTTATGCCAAGAGGTGGAGGAAAATAGCTGCCAAAGTCGAGCCACCAATGACTGAGGACGAAATCATACGCACTTTCATTAAGGCACATGATCCTCCATATTTCGAAGAAATTTTTCGCATGACTGGATGCTCGTTCGCTGCTATTGTTAATAAACTTGAGGAGTACGATGACTTCGTGAAAGCTGGGAAGATTGTTAATGTCTCTACCCTCAAGTCACAGTTGGATGCTTTGCAAGGTCAGGAAACTAGTGGGAAGAACCCGCAATTCCAAAAGAAAGAGGGGGAAACTGCCTTCACATGGAATCAAAACCCTGTCCCAAGACCCAGACCTCGACAATACCCTACCTACTCAAACCCTTACCCCTACCACTCAAATCCTCGTCCTGTTTACCACACCAATATCACTCATCCTCGACCTCGCCCAAATTATGCCAACCCGCCTACAACCCCTTTCCAAATATCTCAACCAAGCTTTCAACAAGCTCGTCCTCGGCCCCCTTACTACCAAAGATTTTCCCCATCAAATAGACCCACCTACAACTATCCCCGACCCACTCAGACCTACAATCAAAGCCGTACCCGAACTTTCACTAACCTAGGCAGGCCTTTAGACCAATTGTATGAGCAATTGAAGGCTGCCAACAAAATAGGTGTGATTCCCCCTCCAATTTACCTTCATGGCATGCCTGTTGGGTACAATCCACATGCTATTTGTGCCTATCATTCGGGAGTACCTGGTCACTCAACCGTCGATTGCAGGGCACTCAAGCACAAAGTCCAAGACATGATCGAGGCAGGGGAAATAATGCTAAGGAAAAGAGGTGAACAAGGGCCGAGCATAAGTACAAATCTTTTCCCTGAACACAAGGACACCTTCGAGGCATCCACCTCCAGTGACGAAATTTGAAAATCCTGAAGGAGCTTTGCATAATTTGGATGGCCGAGTATTTTCCCTCTCGAAGGGATTTTTGGTAAATCTAAGGGTTGTTATTTACTAAATTTCACAAAAACTGTTTTTTGCATATGTGAATAGTTTAATGAAGGCATCCTTTGCAATTGAGTTTATCTTGTTTCCACTTTGATTTGGAGTTGCATGAAATGCATAATTTGCTTGATTTGATTATTGTCTTGATTCTTTTAAATTCTTTTAAGATGGCCAAAGTTGAAATTATTTGACCCTCTGAATATCACTGTTCTGGAATTCGATGAAGCCGCACATTGAAAATCTCTTCATTGAAAAATCCCTGCATTAAAACTCCTGTCCTTAAAAAGCCTTCAGTGAAAAATCCCTTCATTCAGAAATCCCTTCATATAAAACTTGCTTCATTGAAATCCCTCCATTGAAAATCCATCCCTTGGAAAAACCTTCATGGAAAAGGCCAAGATCCCTTCATTGATAAAAATTCCTCCCCTGCCAAGCTCGAAGCTGATTGATCAGAGTAGGGTTACCAATGATTGATTCTAATTGATGAAAAACAGCTGAATGTCATAAGCATGACCTATGTCCGCCACCGATCTTCTGAAAAGGAAACAAAGTGCTAAAGCGATGAAAGACGAAGTCGAAGGCAAATTTGCTTCAAATTGACAAAGCTTATTGGGTGTTCAAAAGAGAGATGGAAGGACAGACATTCCCTCAACCTATCAACTCGGACATGTATAAGAAGTTCTTTATTTGATTATGCAAATTCCTTCTAGGAAATCATGCAAGAGACGAGGCAAAAGTCAGGCCATCTTCCTTTCCAATCAAAATATTTCATCCCTAGTCATCCCTTTTGAGCCATCAGAATTGACAAATTTTCGTTTGGCAACCCCTGAGAATTGCAAACCCCACACTGGGGCAAATTTATTTTTGAAAAAGAAGGAAAAAGAGAAAAGGGGAAAAACCCCACACTGGGGCAAATTTAGTTTTTAAAGAAAAATGCAAAAAGTGAAAAGTGCAATGAAAAGCACGAAGAGAAGAATCCAATCAAACTGGGGCAAAATTTTCCTCAGTTTCGTTCAAAATTGGAAATAATTTCAAAATGATGCAATCTCAGGCTATTTCACACCCCTCTCATCAAATTTGCTTTCAAGCCTCAACTTTTCTTGAAACACCCCACCTGACTTCATTTCAAAAGCCCAAAGTCCTGGCTTTAGTCATTTGCCGTATTTTCTATTGGAAGTTTGCTAATCAACTGACAAGTGATGTCCATAATGCCTTCGCCTAATCTTACAAGGGAAGCGCATTTCACTGATGTCAGCAATCTTCAGTTCATACTCCTGAGTCGATTATGGTTGAGTTTTTCCATTGTTCCTTAGGTGAGAACCCGAAAGAGCACCTCAAAAGAAAAGGAAAAAAGAAAAACAAAAGCAAAAAAACAAAACAAAAGGAAAATAGTGGGACGAACCTTGGTGAAAACCCGAAAGGGCGTCAAGGTAGGATCTCTGCAATGAGCGAGCACAAGGAGGAACAACTGGTGGTTTGGTCCATTTGGACTTCTCCTCATTTTTGTCATACCTCTGCCAATATTGAATTCCAGAACAAGGATATTCAGAGATTCGAATACGCGTCCTGGGGCCAAAACTGGGTCATTTTGAAAGGCATTTTTTGGCAAATACATTCTTAGGAAATTCATTTTTTACCAAATTACTTGCATTCATGGCATTTTTGTAGAATTTAAGCACAAATGGTTATGTGTGCATTCTTGTGCATATTTATTCTTTCATGACATGTGAATTTTCTTGCATACTTCATTCTTTATCTTTGAATTTTGGTGAATAACAATCCCCGTGGTTTATTCAAAGCACACTTGGGTTCAGTCATCTCTTGAAAAGGGTTAAGGTTCAACAAAGTCAGTTACGCAGACTTCACAATATGGCAAAGCACATACCTGATCAGTTTGTAAATCGGAAAAGCCTTAGGGTGAAAAATCCAACTCAATCGACTGCAGCAGCAAAAGTTGATAAAGGCCTTGAAAGACTCATGTTTACACGATTCTCAAAGGAAAACGGATCAAACGATGGTGGCAATTTCTTTGTTTTTTGTCTTTTGCAGAAAATTGCATACACAGATGAAAGTAAGCATACCTCGCACTGGAATTGGTGTCGGAAAGAGTCCTCCGGTGAACAAAGGCAGATTGAAAATGTCGCAAGCAAATTTCATCAAAAAATGCAACAGCATGGCGATACAGAATCAACTCTGGACTCACATTGCAAAAATTCATCATACTGGGGCAAATTAATTTTTTGGAAAGATTTTCAAAAGTCAAAAAGAAGAGCAAAAGAAAAATCATCAATCAAAAATCAACACAAATTTTATCACGGCAGGCTCGGGTTTAATCCCACTGACCGATTGTCAAAGCATTTTCGGGTCAGTCCCATGACCAAAAGCATTTTCGGGTCAGTCCCAAGATCAAAAGCATTTTCGGGTCAGTCCCATGATCAAAAGCTTATTCGGGTCAGTCCCATGATCAAAAGCATTTTCGGGTCAGTCCCAAGATCAAAAGCATTTTCGGGTCAGTCCCATGATCAAAAGCTTATTCGGGTCAGTCCCAGGATCAAAGGCATTTTCGGGTCAGTCCCATGATCAAAAGCATTTTCGGGTCAGTCCCACGATCAAAAGCATTTTCGGGTCGATCCCATGATCAAAAGCATTTTCGGGTCAGTCCCAAGATCAAAAGCATTTTCGGGTCAGTCCCATGATCAAAAGCTTATTCGGGTCAGTCCCACGATCAAAAGCATTTTCGGGTCAGTCCCACGATCAAAAGCATTTTCGGGTCAGTCCCACGATCAAAAGCATTTTCGGGTCAGTCCCACGATCAAAGGCATTTTCGAGTCAGTCCCACGATCAAAGGCATTTTCGGGTCAGTCCCACGATCAAAAGCTTGTTCGGGTCAGTCCCACGATCAAAAGCATTTTCGGGTCAGTCCCATGATCAAAAGCATTTTCGGGTCAGTCCCACGATCAAAAGCTTATTCGGGTCAGTCCCACGATTCAAAGTTTGTTCGGGTCAGTCCCATGATCAAAAGCTTATTCGGGTCAGTCCCACGATCAAAAGCATTTTCGGGTCAGTCCCATGATCAAAAGCTTATTCGGGTCAGTCCCACGATTCAAGGTTTATTCGGGTCAGTCCCACGATTCAAAATTTTATTCGGGTCAGTCCCACGATCAAAAGCATTTTCGGGTCAGTCCCACGATCAAAAGCATATCCGGGTTAGTCCCATGATCAAAAGCATTTTCGGGTCAGTCCCATGATCAAAATCTTATTCGGGTCAGTCCCACGATCAAAATCTTATTCGGGTCAGTCCCACGATCAAAAGATTATTTGGGTCAGTCCCACGATTCAAAGCTTATGCGGGTCAGTCCCACAATTCAAAGCCTGTTCGGGTCAGTCCCGCGATTCAAAGCTTATTCGAGTCAGTCCCGCGATTAAAGCTTGTTCGGGCCAGTCCCATGATTTGAATTTCCTTATCTAGTCAGTCCCAATTTTAATTTTTCTGTTCGGATCAGTCCCGTTTTAAATTTCTGTCTGGGTCTATCCCATTTAAATTTCTGTCTGGGTCTATCCCATTTAAATTTCTGTTCAGGTCTATTCTGTGGGTCTATCCCATTTACATTCCTGTCCGGGTCAGTCCCGTTTTCAATCCATGTTCGGGTCAGTCCCGTTTTAAATTCCTGTTCGGGTCAGTCCCGCTTTAAGTTCCTGTTTGGGCCAATCCCGTCTTTAAATTTCGTTCGGGTCAATCCCGCTTTAAATCTCCTGTATAAGTCAATTCCATTTTAAAAGCTTTGTCAAAAGGGGTCAGTCCCCGTTTCTAAAACGTCCACCGTTCGTGACGTTCGCCGCCGAATAAAGCAGGTAAGTATTTGGTGTCTACTTCTTTGTCTCAAGTTTTTCCAAAACTCAGACAAAGAGGGGCAAACTGTAGACACCAAATTTTTGGTGTAATTTCATTTACTGTTTATTTTTAGTTTTTTATTTGTCGTGTTAGTTTTATTCGATTTTTAGTTTTTAGTTTATAGTTTTATTTTTATTTGTAAGTTTTTAGCATAGAATTTCTTGAAATGAAAAAAAAAGAGAAAAGTCATAAAAAAGGAAAAAAAAAAGAAGGAAAAAGAAAAGAAAAATAGCAATTTTGTTTTATTTAGCTTTATTTTAGTTATTTCTACTTAATTTATCTTTTATTGTTGTTTGATTCATTTAGAAAAAGAGAAAAGGTGAAAAATGAAAAAAAACTATGAAAAAGAAAAATGTAGAAAAAAGATGGAAAAATGACCATTTTTGTTGTTTCTAGTTGTTTAGTTTTTAAATTATTTTCATTATTATTATTATTACCTGGTTTTTGTCAATTTATTATTTTTATTTTATCATTTTCGTAATTATCAAGTTGTTTTAAAAAAAAAAAAAAAAAAAAAAGAGGGAAGGATAGCCGCGGCAAGCTGCATTTGTAGCAGCTTGCAAGGAAACCTGGGACGGCTCCTGAAGCTGCAAATACAGGAAAAGGACTAGAGGTTTTAGGGTTAAGGGGTCTGATATATAAGCAAAAAGAAGGGGCAGCCGCAAGGGGGGAGGATTTGAGGAGAGAGTTACGGAAAAAGGAGTGAAAAAAAAACAGCAGAGGGAAGCGACGGGCAGAAACTAAGAAAAAGGAAAACCAGACAAGGCTAGGAAAATCAAGGCTGTGAGCTAGGGAGATAGAGAGACGAAAAAAGAAAGGAAAAGCAGGGAAAGGAGTGGACGACTGGTGAGGAAGAAGGCTAGAGTTTTGAGAGAGGTGGGCTGTGAGGAACAGAAAGCTGAGGTTTTGGACGGCTGGGGGAGTGAAAGAGAGAGCTGGAACAGAGGCGGAGGATACGGTTGAAAGGAGAGATTCAAAAAGGGGACTGTTGGTGGCGAGACGCAAAAAGGAAACTGAATTCGGACGCAGCCTCTGACCATCTTTCTGATCTTCATTTTCAACCAAGGTTCATTCTTTGGTATCTTTTAATCTGCTTGCTATGTTGTTTTTTAGTTCAATGTTTTGCTGGCTATGATGCATCTAGTTCGGTTCAATACACTGCAAACCTCATTTGGAGTCCACGCATAGGAATTTCCTGTCTCTGCTTTGTGAATTTGATTGGGTCCAAGGGAAGGAGGAAGGGTTATAATTCATGGGTGTGGGTTAAGCAAGATCCTTCATTGTTTCTTGACTAAGTTTTCTGTGATTTTTGAATGAAGTTACGTTAGATTTCCCATTGATTTTTGCCCTTTCGGCTGGCATTTGACATCTGGTTTTGGCCTGAATTTAGAGGATGGAGATTTGAGTCTTTTGTTTGATGTTCAATGGTTGCTTCTTGTGTTGTTTGAATAAGTCAATCCAGAAATGTTTTAAAAACTGCCCACAGGTCTGTTTTGTGGTTTCTGGATTATTACTTCTCCATTTTTGTCCGTGGATTTCAATGTTAAGTGAAGTAAATGGTTGTTTTCGGTTGTCTACTTGGTAATTTGATTTTCGAATCTACACATTTGATGATAAAATGGGTGGAAATATGTTAAAAGATTCTGTTTTGCTGAATGGGTTGAACCTTTGCATGTTTTTCTTGAAAACGTTGAGTTAAAGGTAGATGTTCATATCATGTAGTTGCATTTTTCTTTCCCTTTCCCTGTCCTAAGTTCGCGCATTTGATGTTGGGTTGATGACTGTGAAAAATCTGATTTGAATGTCATGAAGGCTGGTTAGATGTCTGCTATGTTTGGTGGCTTGGGTTATGTGGTATGAACATATCTAAATTGAAGTGAATGAAGTGAGAGTTTGCTGCATTTTTTTTTTCACCGTATTCCCTTCCATAGCAGTTTAATGAATCTTCACACTTAAGTGGCATGTTCAATCTGGCATTAAAGAGAAGGAATGGATGGCTTTATTAGATTGAATTTACATGTTTGAGTCACTTAAAACATTGGAACTAAAATCAAACACTTTGCTGGAAAAATAAATTTCAGGATGGCCAAACCATTTTTTTTGTGTGAGTATGCTTCCAGAATTTTGCATCAGTCCCCTCTATGTTGTTGTTTGTTTGGATATTGAGGTGATGTGTCTTGTTGTATGGCTTCAAACTATGATTTTATCTGAAAAATCTTCGAGCCAGGCTGCATATTTTGTCCAAAAGCTGCATTTCATCCTCACACCTTTGCTGTTTTTCTTTTTCTTCCTGCAATCTGCTCACATGAACATTTCTGTCTAGAATTTCTGTATCAGTTTCTCCTATGTTTCTGTTTTGTTTGGATACTCTGTTGGGATCACTAATGATAGATGATTATGGCCTAAAGTTGTTGATTTGGGATTCCTATGAGTTGGGCTGGTAAACAAATGAACTTTGTGCATTTTTCTGGAATGAAATACGCATGGTTTGAAGCTGCAAAGGATTGCAGCAGGATTTTGCAGAAGCTTGTTTCTTACTACCTTGCATAGAACTTGCATGATTTCCTTATAAGTTGGGCTGGTTAGGATATGAAATATATGTGTTTTGCTGTGTAGTTCAAGTTTCTTTGAAGATTAGATGAGAAGTTGTGATCAAAGAGCTCCTGAAATCTTCATTTGAAACCAGAAATTGCCGCACCTTTTGCATAAAGCTCTCCAGTGTTTGAGTGATTTTTATGTGTTTTGGTTTGTTTGGAAGTTGAATTTGTGTGTCATGCTGCTTAGATTAAGTTCCTGGCTACGTGGGTTGAGAAGCTTTGATCAAAGTGGTGGTTAATGTTGAAACCTGCATAAAAAATGGAAGTAAAGGTTGCGTTTTTTAGTTGCAGGAAGCTTTCAGCAGAAATTCTTGTTGCAGAATGCATGTTTCACGTAGCTTGCATGAATTTGCATGAAATAATTTTCTAAAAATTGCATTCCAACCCCTCAAGTCTCCTTTGGTTGCATTGTGGCCCAATTACATTCCAATTTCTTGCAATTAGGTCCTAGGATAGTTACAATTAGATCCATTGCTTGATTTTTTCTTTGCTATTTGACCTTTGAGGTTCCCAAAATGTATCAATTGGGTTTGGTTGATTGATTAAATATTTGCAATTGGGTCCTTGGTAATTTTCTATTCTATAAATTTGACCAATAATTCCACTTTCTTAGTAATCATGCACTATGTGTTTTCACTTGAGTTGCAATTGGGTGAATTTTGGCGATCTTGCTTATACCTTACTTTTAAATTGATGCCTTGACCCCTTTTATTGTTTTGAAGCCATTTATCCTTTATTAGCACCACAAAAGGGGGAGGTATAATTTCTTTTATTTTTTTTCCTCTCTCCTATGTGATCCAATGTGCTAAGTGAATTGCATGTCTACTTCGTTTTCTTTGCATTGCCTTAATTCCTTTCATTCCTTTATTTACTTTTGCTTTATTAAGTTTTTTCTTTTATGGGGTATGTGTACACCTCTTGGCTTGTAATAGATAGGGCTGTGGCGAGCAATTTGGTCCATTTTCCCCTTCCCCTTTTTGTTTTAGTTAGTGAATGTAATAGGTTCATTAGTTGGTTGCATGCCTACGTGTTAAGTGTTTAATCGCTTTATTAGGTCCTTGCATCTAGTCGAGCATGCTAAATGTTGCGTGCTACGTGTTTATGAGTATTTGGTATATCTACTTGCTTTCCATAGCGTGGATGAATGGAATGGATGAATGTACGTCACCACATTAGTCCAACGCTAGTTGTGGCTTCTTTTATACGTTTCCGCTAGTCCAACGCTAGTCGGAATTCATAGAATGGGCTAGTCCAACGCTAGACTCTTAGGGATTTCCCCTCGACAGAACATGTTTGCATGTTTCACTTCATTTCATGCATTTTTCTTAGTTTTATCATTTTGCATGCCCTTCAAACCCCTTTTCCCTCCATTTTAGGATTTTTGCATTTCATGCTAATTATAGGGTTCATTTGCCTGAAGAGTCCCCTTAAATATGGGATATAGACGAGTGTGGCTTTTTCTAAGCCTTAGCACGCTTGTATTCTCTCTATCAAAGGGCAAATTGAGTCACGTTTTAGGTCTCCCCGTACCCATTATGCATGAATTCCCTAGGTTCATGCATCCACTCTATCATTACACTTTCATTTTTTCCTCCCATTTGCACACGTACACCTTTTATCCCTCCATTTGCACACGTACACCTTTTATCCCTTCATTTGCACACGTACACCTTTTTATCCCTCCATTTGCACACGAACACTTTTATCATCACTTGCACACATGTACTTCATATTATCATTTCACACACCGCACCTTGCCCACTCACGTGCACATTTTCACTTACATATTATTGCCTTTTATTACTTTTTTTCAAACTCATGTCCTCACATTGCATACATGCATTCCATTCATTTGCATCCCACTCGCATTATTCGTGACCTCTTCAAAGGATCGTTATTGGGCTTCACAATTAATGTGATTGGCACCACTCAACCTTTGAAGGGAAATTTCCCCCAATACCCCTAGGTCTAGGGTTTTGCATTCATGTAGTACATCCAAATGTAATAAATTCTTTGGTTAAAACAAGAAAATCTTTGATTAAATCAACGCAACTAGCCTTGGCTAGGTCGAAGGGGTGCCTTGGATTTTTCTCCTTGCCTTCCCCTTCGTCAAATGTGACTCCCGAACCTTTTTCTTTGTTTGCGTGGACTAGGAGTCGTTCAAAAGGGTTTCTTACTTTTTTCCTTAAAAATTCACTTTTTGGGTGACTTGGTACACCCTAACTCTATACCAAGTGGCGACTCCATTTTTCATATAAAAAACCCTTTTTGAACTATTTTTCTTGGGTCAAATCGTCGCATTTTCAAACCCCCATTTAGACCCATTTTTCTTTTAAATCACAATTCATTTTCCAATCACAAATACATTTTTCAAACCATTTATTTTATTTATCAAAAAATGGGGCGCGACACGGACGATAGTGTCGGACGCTTCACTTTGTTCAGCCGTCCAACACTCAAAAATGCTTGTTATTCTTCTCCTTCATCCAGTTCATTTTTCTAACCGCTATATTAGACAAACCCTTCATTTTCTCCCACTTTCAAATTTCAAAATTTATCTCTCTTCTGAACAAGTTTCAAGAAATTGATCTGTCTAACATCATCATACCCCCTTTGCGTGTCCATTAATTCTCATAAACACCTCTAACCACCAACCACCACACAAATCCCAATTTTCAATCGAAACTCTACTCACTCAAAATTCACTCTCTCTGGATGATTCAAGCACATATTGTATTCAATACCGCACTCTAAGTCCATCTCATACATATTTGCATCATTCTCTCAGTTCATTATACCCTATATAACATCATGGTTAGAGTCAGAGGTGGATCTGCTAGTTTGGACGCACTACCCGGCTTATAGATGAAGATGTTGAAGTGGTCGAACTTTCCACCACGAAATCACTCAAAAAAGGAACTGCATGTCATGGTAAAAAAAGGAAACAGCTAGCTAGAGGCAAACCGACTGCTCAAACTAAGGTACAGGAAACTACTGAGCCGTCTGTTGAGCAAATTGAAGAACATCAAACTGATGAGCAAAATGCTGAGGAATAGCAAACTGCAGAACCTTCTACCAGGAAGTTACCAAGAACACGGTCTGATGTCCAAACTGCTGTGCCAGCTGCTCAACGTAGTGGAAAGAAGAAGCATTCTGCCAAAGCACAATCTGAGGCTCAACCTGAAAAAGAACCCACTCCATTACCCAAATTTATCGATGATGATGTCAGGGAGAGGTTTGAATGGATTTCTCAGAAGGGTTTCATTACTCAGAGAATCATTATCCCTTCTGAATTTCATAAGCTTGATCTTGAACCTGCTCTTGAACTTTTTGATTTCCAAAATGGACTCATATTTTGACCATTCCCAATATATATTACCCTGACATGCTTCATTAATTCTTTGCTTATCTTAGAAAGGGTAGCTCACACACTAATCTTGTTTCTCGAATCAATTCAGTCGATATTACTTTCAATCCTGATATTGTCAATGCTATTTTGAAAGCTGAAATTGAAAAGAGTTTCAAAGGAAAAATTGTAAACTTTTCTCATATGAAGAATTTTCTTTTGTCTATCATCATTTTCATGTTGCAAAATTGATAACTTATTTTCAGACACACTTTAACACTCTTGCTGTGTTTAGATTGGAGGATCTCAGTCCCCAAAATTTGATCATATTGTCAATAATTTCAAATTTGTTAGTTCCTACTGATGGTTATAGGACAGATGCCAACAAAATGGAGCTTTGCTTATTTTACTGCTTTGTTGAAAAAGTTTGCATTATTTTGCTTTTGTAATGTGCAAATTTCTAATGAAAATCAGCACTGATAGCCGTAGAAAACTTTTCTATGAAAAATTTTTAACACCAATCTTTGCTCACTTTAAGATTCCTTTCACTGGAGTGTCATCAAAAGAAGGTGCATCTATTGTCTTTTCAAAAGCTTACTTTGAAAGAAAAAATATGAGATTTTTAATGGTAAATGGTGCTACAAGGAAACTGTTTTGGAGTTTAGGACAAAGAGTAGTTATGAAACTCCTGTCATCCCTAGAACTTCTCGAGACCAATCTCAGTTTATTTCACCTTTTACCATTCATCCCAGAAAATTATCCACTCAGCCTTTTTTGTCCACTCATGAGGTCATTTTCTTGCTTGAGAATCTCAAACAATACATCCTACTTCTTGAAAATGGTCTAATGATGACCATGTCACCTGAACAACAAGCCACTTTCATTGACAAAAGGAACTTGCTTGTGCCTCCTATCCCTCAAGAAGATGAGAATGTACATCAAAAGGAGTCTAGAACTGAGCCAACTGAGTAAACTCCACACACTGAATCCACTCCAGAGGTTCATGCTTCCAATTCTCAGCCATAAGACAAGGGAAAGGTTCCAACAAATGAAGACAGTGATGATGATGAGGAAATTGAAGAGGAAGAAGTGGATCCTACTCAGTTTTGCCTAGTAAGGAGGAGGCCTGGATCGTCCAAGATCACAATTTAGACACTTGCACTTTATATTTAGGATGGCATCTCATAATAGATATTTGCAACTTTTATATTTTAACATTTCAAGTACTCTGCATTCAGGATTTTGGTTATTTGGTTAACTCTGTTGATTTATAAATCTTAGTTAACTTTAATATTTTGAATGGTTTCTGGTTACTTTTGTTGGTTATCTTTTGTTTGGTTAACTCTGTTTATGAAAGCTAAATGATGGGTATCCCTGTGACTGCTGATTTCTGATAATTGATTATTGATATTGATGATTGCTGATATTGTTTGATATTCTTGATTAATGATGTTGCTGATGACATTGATGTTGGATTTCTGGATGTTGGATACTAGATTTGAATCATCTAATGATGATAAAAAGGGAGAAAAATGGATGATAAGAAAATGGAATGCCAGGAAGTTTTACAGTCTTCTGGTATATGTCTGAGGGGAAGTGACACTTACAATTTTTTTTTTATACATTATGCATTAAGAAAGGGGGAGTTTTGACTCAATGATTTTTTTCTTTCCATCCATTATTTTGTCATCATAAAAAATGGGAAGATTTTAAATTTGAGTCTCTAGCTTTTGATGTTTACAAAATAAATGGATGTTACTAATTTTCTTCTCAAAAATTTTTTCAGCAATTGAGCAATCAAGTTCAAAGATTAAGCGCAATTAGAAAAGACAAAAATTGCTAAAACTGTCGGACGCTCGTAAAGATTGCATCGGACGTCCAACAATCATTGAACAATTTCAGATGCATGAAAAACTCCATCACCAGACGTTCGAAAGAATTAAAACATTTCCTCTAAACTCACTGACATTGATCGGACGTAAAATATTAGAGCACCGGACGTCCGATAAACTGCGCAACACTTCGGATGCAGAGCATTGGAGGTACTAGACGGCCAAAAGAATTGAAGAAGTTTCTTAAAATTTACCATTTGCTTTCGGACACAAGCTTTCAAGGTACTGGACGTCCGAAGTGAAAACTAAGAAAAAGGGAGAGAAAATACTCTTTTTCATATCTTTGGACTACACAATGTACAAATATATATATACACAAGTGTAACCTAATTTAGATCCTAAAATCATGCTAACCTAAATCAATCTATTACCTAATTAATATCTGATACTATAATCAAAACAAAACAAATCTAATCTTTCCTAATATTTACAATAGCAAATCTTTCTATAATCACATATTTTCAACACTCCCCCCCAAGATTGAGTATAGATGTTAATCATGTCCATCTTGCCACAAATATAATCAATTCTCGGACCATTTAGAGATTTAGTGAAAATAATAGTTAACTGCGCTCCAGTTCTCACATGACTGGTTGAGATCAAGTTTTGCTGAATTTTTTCACGAATAAAGTGGCAATCAATTTCGATATGCTTTGTTCTCTCATGAAAAACTGGATTTGATGCTATATGAAGGGCAGCTTGATTGTCACACCATAACTTCATTGGAAGTGAATTATTGATTCCCATCTCACATAATAATTGGTGTATCCATATAAGCTCACAAGTGGATTGTATCATAGACCGGTATTCAAACTCTGCATTAGAGCGAGATACTACATTTTGTTTCTTACTTTTTTATGATACCAAATTACCTCCAACGAAGACACAATATCTAGTTGTAGATTTTCGATCAATTTTAGAACCTGCCCAATCCGCATCTGAGAAGCATTCAACATGAGAATGGCCATGATTACCATATAGTATACCACGTCCCGGATCTCCTTTAAAATAATATAAGATTTGCTCTAAAACTACCCAATAGGTGAATTGAAATGTAATAAACATAAGTAGTTGGACTTACTTTTGATTCTTGAGTGACTAACGGAAGCTTTGAAAGGAAATTCAACATTGCAATAAAGTCTTCAAGGTTGAATAGTTTGAATGGTCTATGGTTTCGAACTATATCATGGTTTCGAATTTGAGAATAAGGAATAGGTTGAATAGTTTTGTCGGGATTTTTGATATAATAGGTAAATGGTCTATGGGAAATATTTATATCTCTTTTTTGAAGAATGGGGTTATCTCTTTCAGCTCGTAGTCTTCGAATGTATTCTTTATGAGTTTCACGTTCCATTTCCCTGTAAAAATTCTCTTGTCAAGAAGTCAGGAAGAGAATTATTCTCTCCTTTGATGAATTCTATATCAAAGTCAAAAACTGAAAGAATTGCTTGCCATCTAGCAAATATTTGTTTTGAAACTATATTTTGAACATCTTTTTGTAAAATTTCTTTTACTGATTTGCAGTCTATTCTAATCAAAAATTTTTTATTATATAAATCATCTTGGAATTTTGATATGCATAAAACTATGGATAAAATTTCTTTTTTAATAGTTGACTAATTCTTTTGAGGATCAGACCATGTTCCTGAATGAAATCTAACTAATTCTTCTTTTGAATTATCTACCTTTTGTTTTAATATACCTCCATATCCTAATTCTGATGCGTCTGTTTCAACTATCATGAATGCTTTAGGATGAGGTAAACATAGACATGGTAATGATTCAATTTTTTCTTTTAAATATTTTATTTTTTGAGTATGTTCTTCTGTCCAAGGTTTTGGATTTTTCTTTAATCTATTAAATAATATAGAACATTCTTGTCTTAATTTAGGAAAGAAATCTGCTATATAATTTAGACATCCTAAAAATCTTTGTAATTGATTTTTATCTTTTATTTCATTTGGAAATTTAGTAGCAAATTCTAAAGCTTTGTTAATTGGTTTTATTGTTCCTTGATATATATTATGTCCTAAAAATCTTATTTTAGTTTGAAATAATTTCATTTTTGGAGCAGAAACAACTAATCCATTTTTCTTAACTACTTTTAAAAATATACTTAAATGTTTGAAATGTTGTTCTATTGATTCTGAAAATATTAATACATCATCTATGTATACTATACTGAATGCACTATAAGGATTGAAAACATCATTCATTATATTTTGAAATTCTGATGGTGCATTTTTTAATCCAAATGGCATAACTTTCCATTCATAATGTCCAAAAGGTGTTGTAAATGCTGTTTTATATCTATCTTTTGGATTTATTATTATTTGCCAATATCCGGATTTCATATCAAACTTTGAAAATATCTTAGCATTAAATAATCTATTAAGCAAATCCTTTTTATTAGGAATAGGATATCTAATCCATTGTAAAACTTTATTTAAAGGTTTATAATTTATTACTAATCTTGGAACTCCTCTTTCTTTTTCAGCTTGATTCATTACATAGAATGCCGCACAGCTCCAAGGTGATTTTGAGGGTGTTATTAATCCTTTATCTATTAGTATTTTTATTTCCTTCTTGCAAAATTCTAATAACTCAGAATTCATTTGTATTGGTCTAGCTTTTGTTGGAATGTTTTTTTCATTAAAATCTTTTTCATAAGGTAGTTCTATCATATGTTGTTTTCTATCCCAAAAAGCGTTGGGAATATCTGCACAAATTTCTTTTTGAAATAATTCTTCTAGTTCTAGTATTCTTTTTTGTATTTTAATATCATTTAATTGTTCTTCAATTTTTAAATAAGATTTTTCTTCTTTAATATAGCTTATTTGCTGTTGTACTCTAGTAATAGTATTTATTGTTTTATATATTGAAGATGTTTGTAATGTTTATAATTCCCTTTGTCTTACTGGAGTTAAGAATTTAAAGGTAATAATTTTTCCCAATATATTTACTGAAATTCCTTCATTACTTACTAAAAATGGATATATTTGAATTAAAAAGGGTGTTCCTAATATTACATCATGGTTTATATTATTTACAATTATAAAATTATGTTTAATACAATATTCATTATTACATATTGATCCTTTGGTAAATTTATATTTTACTTTTAAATATTCTCCATTTGCTGCCATTAGTTTTTCATTTGTTCTTTCACAATATTTAGTGGGGATGATCCCTTCTTTAATACAACTTATATCAGCTCCACTATCTATTAGAGTTACAAATGTTTCTTTGAAATCTTCTACTGTAATAGTTACTAAAGCAAACCATTTTTGAAATATCATTCTTTCTATAGTATTTAAATATTGATCTTCTTTTATTGGTTTTTCTGAGATTATTATTTCTTCTGTTTTTGAATTAGAGGTTGAGGGCTGATTGTTATCTATTAATGTTATTTTTTATTCTATTTCTAAATCTTTTAATTTTAATTCTATTATTTCTTGTTGTAATTGTTTTACTTGTATTTTAAGATTATTAATTTGTGATTGAAGGTCTTTAGTAGTTTCTTTTTTCATTATATTTATATTTGGATATTTATCTATTAATTTCAAAATGCTAAAAGGTTCTATTATCTTTGGCATTTTATCTTCTTGAATAATTAAACTTTTTAATCTTTCTAAATATTCTTTTTTAGCTATTGGATCTTCAATTTTTTCTATAATATCTAATAAGAATTCTTTATCTTCTTTTTTAGTTATTACATTAATATATTTTGGAGTACAATTACAATTTTCTTCACTATCTGAACTAGAAATATCATTGTAATAATCATCTTCTGTACTTTGTTCTTTTTCATTTATTAATAAATTTATTAATTTGTCTTTTATCTCTTTTTCTTCTGCACAGATTTCTGTAATCTTTTCCTTTAATTTACATTTGTTTGCTTTATGTCCTATCTTTCCACATTTATAACAAACAATTTTTTTCTTAATAAATTTTTTCTTTTTAGTTGGTTCATTTTCCTTTGGGTTTTTATATCTTATTTTCTTAGAATATTTTTTAACTTTCTTTTTGTATGCTGATAGTGACTTAATTCTTTTAATTCCAAATGCATCACAGAATGATCCTACTTCTTTTGTTTTTGATCCATATTTTATTTGTAATCTTAATTCTGAACATAACATTAATCCTTCCTTTTTCACAAAAGCAAATAATTGTCCGAAAGTATTATTTTCGAATGAAATGACATCTGTTCCCATTTCTTTTTGTAAATTATCCATTATTCTTTGTGAAAATAAACTTGGTAATCCTGTTATGAATCTTTCTTTCCAGAATGAAGCATTACAATCTGGTCTTCTTAAAACATTTGTTAAAAACATATCTTTATACCATCTAAAATCTGATAATGTTGGACATCTTAAATTTGTTAAAAATGTTTTATTAGAATTTAATTCTTCTTTTGGATTTCCTATAAAATACATGACTATTGTTACAATTAAAAATTCTGCAGCATCTGACTGTATTTGAATATTTCCTTGATCATCTTCTATTTCTTGTGTATGATCTAATATTGATAATTTGTCTTGTAATGTTAAGGCATTATCCCACCAATTTTTTAATTGTCCAGTAAATCCTGAAACTAATAATGTTGCAATATTTCTTTCTTGAATATTTTTAATCTTATAAGCTAGTCTAGCCATTCCCATTTCTTGCAAATTATTTAATACTTCATATTCAGCTTTGCCATCTATATTCCATTCATATATTGAATCTCCATCATATTTAGTAGTTCTAAATTTTGATCTTTCTTCATATTGAATATCTGGAGGACTTGGTCTAGGATAATAATTTTTTGAACTTACCATTTTCCAATTATTTTTGTTATTATAATTTTTTCTTTTTATTCTATTTATTTGATTTCCTTCTGTTTCTTCAAATTGGTTTTCTATGGGTAAAATCATATTTTCTTCTTCTTCTGATTTTATTGATTCTTCTGATAAATCTTCTAATTCTTCAGTAGAATTTTCTTCTATTATTTGGTCTAATGTGTTTATTTTTGGAGTTGAAGGTTTAGAATCTGTAGTTAGATTTTGTAATGCATTAGATATTTTATTTAATAAATTATCTGTAGTATTTATTTTTTGACTATTAATATTTTGTACTAAGTCTTGCTCTTTTTCTCTTGTCAGGCTTCTAGGTTTAAAATGAGGTGCTGAAATATCATTTGGGAATTTTAAATCTGATTTCTTTATTGTATCAATTTTAGTATTTAATACTTCCATATGTTGAGAAATTGTATGGAGAATTTGATTTGTATAATTATTTTGTTGATAAACTTTTTTAAGATCTTCTAGATTTATTGAATTATTTGTACTTGATTCAGCTTCTCGTCCCTTTTTAAAAGGTGAGACTATAATTTCTCCTTGTCCCATATTAATTTTTACTTCCTGTAATGGAGGGTGTATTGAGGTTATAATTTGTTCATCTTTTAATTTCCATTTTTTATATAAATTAGTTTGAACATTTATTTGAGGTGTATTATATATATCATTTATTCCTAATTTTGACATATAAAATGATAACCATGTAAAGAAAGGAAAATCAAACTTTTGTTTTTCTATTTCATTTTTCCATTCTATTATTAATTTTTCTTTATACTTGGATTCTAATTGAAAAAGCCAAATTCTTTTTTCTGTATTTTCATCATCTTCAAAATCTTCTTGTAAATATTTATGATTTATCTTATATGGTTTGTTATAAATACACAAGACCAATTTTATTCCATATGGAGTTCAAAGTTCCATGGATATTTTGTTGGAGTTTCAAGATACATCAAGAGTTAGAAAAACCACTCCCAATGTCATTGGTAAGAGAATTCAAAATTAAATGGTGGACAGGATTCAACCAAGAATTTGCAGATCAAGTAAATATTATCAGATTCCTGACTACTGGAGATAAGCTCAAATGGACAAGACAGTTACCCACTACTTCAAATCCACTACAAATTCTCCATCAACACCAATCATTCTGGCACCAACTCCAAATACTACTCCAATAAAGAAAGAAAAAGAAAAAGAGACGGAGATGGCATCCGAGGCAAATTCAAATGACTTTTTAATGAAAAAGATGCTACAAGACCCAAGACTACTCAAGGAATATTTGGACTATTTGCAAAAGCAAGAGAAAAAAGAAGAAACCGCCAAACTTGACGAGTCAGCAGAGTCATCCGAATCAACTTTTGATCCTTTCGGGGGACCATGCGGACAAGACCCAAATGACTTTTGAGTCATTCAAAAGTGTCGGCCACTTCAAAAAGGAAATTAATCACTCAAAGGTGTCGGCCACTTCTCAATAAAGGCAAATAAAATTCAAATGCAGATGAAATGAAGACCAAATGAAGATCAGAGCCTCTATAAATAGCATACAATTCCAGAAGAGAGGCATCGCGAAAAAATATCAGAAGTACTCATAGACTTGTCTTAGTTTTCTTACTACTTCCAACCACTCTAAACAACCCTTGTACTCAAAAGTCTTTGTACCAGATTTCAACATTGCAATAAAGTCTTCAAGGTTGAATTTCCTTTCAAAGCTTCCGTTAGTCACTCAAGAATCATATATCAGATTGGATTTCTGGATGTTGGATACTAGATTTGAATCATCTAATGATGATAAAAAGGGAGAAAAATGGATGATAAGAAAATGGAATGCCAGGAAGTTTTACAGTCTTCTGGTATATGTCTGAGGGGAAGTGACACTTACAATTTTTTTTTTATACATTATGCATTAAGAAAGGGGGAGTTTTGACTCAATGATTTTTTTCTTTCCATCCATTATTTTGTCATCATAAAAAATGGGAAGATTTTAAATTTGAGTCTCTAGCTTTTGATGTTTACAAAATAAATGGATGTTACTAATTTTCTTCTCAAAAATTTTTTCAGCAATTGAGCAATCAAGTTCAAAGATTAAGCGCAATTAGAAAAGACAAAAATTGCTAAAACTGTCGGACGCTCGTAAAGATTGCATCGGACGTCCAACAATCATTGAACAATTTCAGATGCATGAAAAACTCCATCACCAGACGTTCGAAAGAATTAAAACATTTCCTCTAAACTCACTGACATTGATCGGACGTAAAATATTAGAGCACCGGACGTCCGATAAACTGCGCAACACTTCGGATGCAGAGCATTGGAGGTACTGGACGGCCAAAAGAATTGAAGAAGTTTCTTAAAATTTACCATTTGCTTTCGGACACAAGCTTTCAAGGTACTGGACGTCCGAAGTGAAAACTAAGAAAAAGGGAGAGAAAATACTCTTTTTCATATCTTTGGACTACACAATGTACAAATATATATATACACAAGTGTAACCTAATTTAGATCCTAAAATCATGCTAACCTAAATCAATCTATTACCTAATTAATATCTGATACTATAATCAAAACAAAACAAATCTAATCTTTCCTAATATTTACAATAGCAAATCTTTCTATAATCACATATTTTCAACACTCCCCCCCAAGATTGAGTATAGATGTAAATCATGTCCATCTTGCCACAAATATAATCAATTCTCGGACCATTTAGAGATTTAGTGAAAATAATAGTTAATTGCGCTCCAGTTCTCACATGACTGGTTGAGATCAAGTTTTGCTGAATTTTTTCACGAATAAAGTGGCAATCAATTTCGATATGCTTTGTTCTCTCATGAAAAACTGGATTTGATGCTATATGAAGGGCAGCTTGATTGTCACACCATAACTTCATTGGAAGTGAATTATTGATTCCCATCTCACATAATAATTGGTGTATCCATATAAGCTCACAAGTGGATTGTATCATAGACCGGTATTCAAACTCTGCATTAGAGCGAGATACTACATTTTGTTTCTTACTTTTTTATGATACCAAATTACCTCCAACGAAGACACAATATCTAGTTGTAGATTTTCGATCAATTTTAGAACCTGCCCAATCCGCATCTGAGAAGCATTCAACATGAGAATGGCCATGATTACCATATAGTATACCACGTCCCGGATCTCCTTTAAAATAATATAAGATTTGCTCTAAAACTACCCAATAGGTGATTCTTGGTGAGAATATAAATTGATTCACAATACTAACCGGATATGCAATGTCCGGATGAGTCACAGTAAGATAATTCAATTTTTCGACTAACCTCCGATACATTTCAGGATCTGAGAATAACTCCCCATCATCTGTTGTAAGTTGCATGTTGGGAATCATTGGTGCACTACATGGCTTAGCACCTAGCTTTTCTGTTGTTTTCAAAAAATCAAGGACATACTTCCTTTGGCATAAGAGGATATCTTGTTTACATCTTGTAATCTCAATGCCTAAAAAGTATTTTAATATACCCAAATCTTTTGTCTGGAAGCGCGATTGAAGAAAATTTTTAAAGGCTGCAATACCTGTATTGTTACTACCAGTAATAACAATATCATCAACATAAACCACTAATAGGATAATACCAATTTCAGATTGTTGATAAAAGACAGAATGATCAGAATTACACTTCTTCATGCAAAACTCTTGAACCACCTCACTGAATCTCCCAAACCAAGCACGAGAACTCTATTTTAAACCATATAATGACTTCCGGAGTCTACAAACCTTACCAAACTCCCCCTGAGTAATAAATCCAGGTGGTTGCTCCATATAAACTTCCTTTTACAAATCCCCATGAAGGAATGCATTCTTAACATCTAACTGGTACAAAGGCCAATTATTAGTAGCAGCAAGGGAAATAAATAACCGAACAGAGGTAAGTTTTGCTACTGAAGAAAACGTGTCTGAGTAATCCACCCCATATGTCTGAGCATACCCTTTTGCAACAAGACGAGTAACAGAACCATCAAGATTGACTTTAGCAGCAAATATCCATTTACAATCAATAGGTTTCTTACCTGTTCGTAGATGAACCAAGTCCCAAGTACCATTATTATCTAGAGCCATCATTTCTTCCTCCATAGCAGCCCACCAACCAGGATGTTCCAAAGCCTCATATAAGCGTTGAGGAAAAGATATTGAATCTAAAGAAGCAGTAAAACAACGCAAGGAGGGAGACAAATGGTCATATGAAGCAAATGATGAAACTGGGTAAGTGCACTGTCTTTTACCTTTCCTTAAAGCAATAGGCAAATCAAGACTGGAATGTAGAGATTGAGGAAGTGATGAATCAGGACTCGGATCTATAGACAGAGAAGATGGTGGAGGATGTGAGTTTATTATTGAGGACGACGAGAATATACTTGAGTAATCGGTGGTCTGGTAGGAACAGTTGGTGTAATCGTATAGACTAGAATATCATCTTTCTCCCCTTGACTACTATAGACATTAGACTCAAGAAAAAATGGATGTGTCTCAAAAAAGTAACATCAGTAGAGACTAAATAACGATCTAAACTTGGAGAATAACATCTTTACCCTTTTTGAAGACGTGAATAACCTAAAAACACACACTTGAGAGATTTGAAATCTAATTTAGACACCTGAGGACGGGTATCACGAACAAAACAAGTACACCTAAATATACATGGCTCAATAGGAAATAAAGATTTAGTTGGAAACAAAATTGAATAAGGAATCTCACCAGCAAGCATAGAAGATGGCATGCGATTAATTAAAAAATAAGCTATTGAAATAGCATCTACCCAAAATTGCTTAAGAACCTTTATATGAAATAGAACAGCTCTAGCAACTTCTAATAAGTGCCTATTTTTCCTTTCAGCAACACCATTTTGTGGTGGTGTGTCAGGACATGAAGATTGGTGAAGGATTTCATTTTCTGACATATACGAATTAAAGGGTTTAAAAAAGTACTCTTTTGCATTATCACTTCGCAAAATGTGGACATGCACATTGAATTGTGTTTTTATTTCAGTATAACAGAAACAAAAGATACTAAATAAATCTGAACGACTTCTCATTAAATATAACCAAGTAACACGAGAGTAGTCATCAACAAAAGTGACAAAATACTTAAAACCAAACTTAGATACTATTGGACAAGGGCCCCAAATATCAGAGTGCACTAATTCAAAAGGGGATGTAGCCCGTTTATTGACTCTAGGCAAGTAGGGCAAACGATGATACTTGGCAAATTAGCATGACTCACAATCTAAATGGGATAAATTCCGAAAACTTGGACATAACTTCTTCAAGGTGGGTAGAGATGAATGACCCAAACGACAGTGAATTTCAAGAGGAGTCAAGGTAGAGGAACGTGCATTAGGTTTCAGCACTTTCGATGAAGGGGTTTCAAGTGTATACAGGCCGCCAGACTCACGTCCTTTACCAATAATCTTCCTCGTCATAAGATCCTAAAAAACACAATATTCAGGAAAGAATGAGACAGAGCACTTGAGAGCTTTTGTAATTTTATTAACTGAGAGTAGATTAAAAGAAAAATTAGGTAAGCATAAGACTGAATATAAGGGGATAGATGACATAGGAATTGCTACACCAAAACCCACAACTGAAGCACATGACCAATCAGCCAAAGTAACATTCGGATGATCTTTGTTAGGATTAAAAAAGGAGAGGATACCTTTATTACCAGTCATATGATCTGTTGCACTGGAATCGATGACCCATTTGTTAGAAGATGACACAAGACATGTAGTGAGTTTACCTGAGTGATCAATAGAAGCAGGATTGATACTAGAAGATGAGTTAGCAGATTTTTGTGAGGCTTGGAACTCAGTAAAACGGGCAAACTCATCAGCAGAGATGAGTATGAATTTGTCGGAAGGCACATAATTGTTTTCCTGGATTGCGAAATTTGCAAACAAGGACTGCTGTTGAGGTCTACTATGAAGGTCCCAATACATACGTATGATATGGTCTGGTTTCTTACGGTGATAACAGACTCGTTGATTTGAGTTGTATTGTCCATGACCAACAACCCCACCAGTCCCATTTTTGCCACTGTTTCTACCATTATTTCCTCGACCAGCTCTACTTCAACTCACGAGAGCACTAGTAACATTAAAAATAGACAAAGATCCCTCGATTCTCAACACTCGTGTGAAAGTGTCATGGAGGGAAACAATCTCTGGGCTAGAGAGAATTTGTGTTCGAGCAGCATCAAACTCAACTGGTAATCCTGCAAGAAAACTCATTACAGCCATTTGTTCCCGTTGAGACTGTTGAGTTTTTACATCAGTACTAAAAGGAATGAGAGAATTCAATTCCTCAAACACACGTTTAAAATCCATAAAATATTCTGTAAGGGATCTCTGCTAGTTTTTCGACCGGTAAAATTCCTTGCAAATATCATATATATGATTTAAATTACCCTTACCAGAATACAAAAATGTCAAATAATCCATAAGATCTTTAACAAACTCATAATGATTGATGAGACTGACTATCTCATTATCAATAGAGTTTCGGATTTGCAAAAATAATTTTGCATCTTTCCTTAGCCAAACCTTCTTTTCTTCCTCATCAATAGGTGGGTCATCAGTGAGATGATCATCTCTATCAATGCTGCGTAGATATATCCGAATAGTTTTACTCCAATCCAAAAAAAATTTTCCACTCAGTTTGTGTTCAGTAATCTTTGATGTTGTAGGAATACATCAGAAATTATTGTTCTCATCTCTCTACTACTACCTTTCATATCTGCCATTATAATTCACACAAGAAAGAACTAAAAGTAATTCAATAGGGTCACGTCAAAAAACAAACTGATAACAGAGTCTAAAGCTCTGATACCATGAAAACTAAGAAAAAGGGAGAGAAAATACTCTTCTTCATATCTTTGGACTACACAATGTACAAATATATATATACACAAGTGTAACCTAATTTAGATTCTAAAATCATGCTTGCCTAAATCAATCTATTACCTAATTAATATCTGATACTATAATCAAAACAAATCTAATCTACTTGAAGATTGGTTGTACACAAAGATTGGTTGTAATTCATCAACTTGAAGAAACTTACTCTATAAAGTGATATTCAAACTCAAGAGGAGTTTGGAATTTGATTTGCTATTCTATCTCTTTCATTTACTACCTTGCAATATAAATTGTTCATCTCTTCTACTCATGAGCATTTGTGCTTTCTTATTATTTGTTCCATTGTATGATCATCTAGAAAAGAGGATAAATTTTTATATTGAATAAAAAGTGTCTCATAATGTGACGGCCCCACCTCCCCCTAGGGCGTACCCCAGGGTTCGGCGGACCGCCTGCCCAGCTCTCGCCGGGACTCAGTCGTTCACTACATTTCTCAAACAGATTACAATATAAATCTCAAAAATTACATCAAATTCTCCAATAATTACATGTTATAAGCGAAGTGGAAACGATTCCCCAAACTATACATCAAATGATTCCAAATCCAAACTGTACAAGATATATGTCATCCAGTCACGTGAATAAGTACTACAAATCCTTCCTTCGCCTTGAGCCCTGTGGAGGGGAATAAAATAGTTTTGGAGTGAGCTAAAAGCTCAGCGAGTAACCAGTAAAATCAGTAATCAAATCGGTTTCACAATAGTTCATTTCAATGATGTCATAAATCAAACGATAAGTCAAGAAACAATTACAACATTTACAAGAAACCATACATGAAAAGGATACGTTCGTTCGTTCATTCGTTCATTCGTTCGTTCTCCTGTCATTCCCCTTTCCTTCATTCATTTGAAAATGCATTTTTCATTTGTCAATAAAACCCTCGTTCATTCATTCAACCTTTCCTGGACATTGACCAGGCTTCACCAACCTCCACCAACCTACAAGGTAATACTCGAGTATACCAAACGTTCACCCAGGTCACCATATCGCCCGACCGAGTCCGCTTCTGACTCGAGTCGATCGGTAACAAGGGGCAGTGGCCAGTTTAGCCAAAAGGCTTACATTCATGCACAAGTAACATTTCAATCGTTCCATTTTTAAAAATTTCACATTTATCGAGGTCGAGTGCGATAAAGTACACACTCGCCTTGAAAACTCGTTTTGGAAATCATTGAAAGCACTTAACACGTTATCAAACAATAATACAAGTCATGAAGTCAAGAAATTACAACAACCAAGGAATACTCACATACAAGCACGCATGATATGCAATCGAGTAAATAATGCAAGAAAACAGTTCAAAAGTAACTTTGGAAATAGTTTGGGGTCACTCACCTCCACGGCTCAGGAACCAACCATCATATATCATTGTCTTGCTCAAATCCAAGTCTTAGATCACAAACTCAATGCAATCAAGTCCTTTCAAAGTTCGGACAGCATTTCCACTAAATTTGCTTACTTTTCCAGCCGTCAAGGCTTCATTATTTCCTCAGCCAGTCCCAAAGTCACACAAATAAATTCATTCAATAGCCGTTCAATAAGCTCCAAGTAGTACAAGTACAATTCAAGCTAGGGAAAAGTCCGGAAATGAAAGTTAAGTTCTAAACCATAAAAATAGTTTTGACATCAGTTTGCGGTTTCGGCACCACTGGCACTATGATTATCGGATGGAGGTGTAAGATATACCGTTTCGAAACTAAGAGATAGGACTACAATGTTCCAGAAGGAAACTTTGTCCAGTTTTGAGTGTAACAAGGTCAAAAATGCAAGATACTATACCAGAACTGGAAAAATAGATTCACAAAACGCATTCTGCTGCAAACAGCATAACTCAGCCTACTTAAGTCCAAATCCAGAAATTCCAAAGCCATCTGAAAGCTTAGAAACAGGGTTACATTTCATCAGAAGACCTCAACAACCAATTCCGAAGCAATTTGAGCCAAAACAACCAATTCCAGACGCAATTATCAAATTCGGGTAGAAACAGGGCAGCAGGGGTAATTCAGTCTTTTCACAAGCTATGTTACTCCGATTGACCTGAAATTTTGCAGGCATCTCTAAAATATCATTCCCTACAACTTTCAAGTTTTAATCTAAGGCTAATTCGGCCTTTAGCATGCTCAAAAAAATTCGGACAGAACAGGCCTGTTTGGAACCCTAATCTGGAATTCATGCATTCAAGTGCTAATCTTCCACAAAACAACATCTAAAACAACTAAAAACCACTAATAAGCAATGAATTGAAGTAAAGAGGATGTTCTAGGCAAAATACCTTAAAACCACAAGAAAGGTAGTAGCTTGGAGCTTGCCCTTCAAAATCACTCCACTCAATCTTTTAATCTACCTTAGTAAACAACTTTGATGGAGGGTCTTGCAAAAATTCTGGTTAGAATTCAAGATTGGGCAAGAAATTGAAGAACAAATGAAGTTTCTCTCTTGCTCACTCTCTCTCTTGTGTTCAGCCAACAAGCTAAAAAAAATGGAGAAGAATGAAGCTCCAAGATGGCTTTAAGATGACTTAGTCTTCACTTGGGTCAAAGATCACTTTTCCTCCACCAATCAAATTTAAGCTTAGGAAGACCTTAGAAGCTTCAAGGTTACTAATATCTTACTTTGCTAAGTGTAACGACCCCACCTCCCCCTAAGGCGTACCAGAGGGTTCGGCGGGCCGCCTGCCCAGCTCTCGCCGGGACTCAGTCGTTCGCTATAGTCCTCAATTAAAAATTGAAATAAATCACAAGAACAAATAGGGCATTGATCCAAACTTAAAGCGGAACTTATATACATTGCCAACCCAAAAGAGAATATAACATCAAATATACAAGGGTTCTCAATCCTTCATACGTCCAGCCCGTGCCAAGCACTAGGCGAGAACCACTACAAAAGAAACAAAAGAAACAAAACTAGATTGGCTAGTCTATCTCAAGCTCACGTCCTCGCTCGCCTTCCCCTGTAAGGAAAACAAAACTAAAGGAATGAGTTAAAAGCCTAGTGAAGTTCCGAACACATAATCAGATAATCAATCCAATACATTAAACATGGAGTATCAATAATTCAAGAAACATTTACAATGGAAAGTAATAGTAACATTCATTAAAAGGATACGGCTCACAAGGAGCAATTCGTTCATTCGTTCATCCGTTCTCCTGACATTTCCCCTTATTCCTCCAATCATTTGAAAATGCATTTTTTGTTTATCAATAAACCCTCGTTCGTTCGTTCATTCATTCATTCATTCACCCCCGTCCTGGCCGTTGGCCAGTCTCCACCAACCTACAGGGTAATACTCGAGTATACCAAACGTTCACCCAAGTCCCTAATCGCCCGACCGAGTCCGTTTCTGGCTCGAGACGACCGGTAACAAGGGGCAATGGTCAGTTCAGCCCAAAAGGCTTACATTCATGCGCAAGTAACATTTCAATTATTAAATCCTTGAAAATTGCACAGTTATTTAGGTCGAGTGCGACAAAGTACACACTCGCCTAGAAAGCTCGTTTTGGAAATCATTAAAAGCAATTAACACATTAGCAAATGATAACAACAAGCCATAAAGTCAAATAAGGAACACTCACCTAGAAATGCAAAATATCGTGCAAAATATCCTTCCGGATATTACCCTTAATCACCAATGAAACCTAAGGTTGAACAAGAGAACATATTATAGTTTATCGAGCAAAACATTTAAGGGAAACAAAGAAACCCGACTAATTAAGAGTAAAACGTGTAAAGATGACTTTCAAGTAAGAAGAGGGTTGTTTGAACCCCAGGATGAAAAATCATGTTTTAAAATGGAAAACCGGTCATGGTATTGGCCTAACAAAAGTATACAAGTTCAAATAGAAACCTAGCCCTCGGGCGAAAATTTGGGCAGCACGCCCTTTGTGTTTACCTAATTTTCCAGCCATTTTGGCTTCATTATTTTTCCTCAACCACAACCCAACATCACACATAATCAATTCAAGTCAAGAGCCGTTCCATAGGCTCACAATATCATAAGAATAAGAATTACAACAATCACAAGTGCAGAAATTCAACTTAGCACAAGACAGATTTGATGTACGAATGCGGAAATAATATATCCGAAGCTACGCTTATCGGATTGAGATGAAACCTATGCCGTTTCGAATCTAAGACACAGAGCTACAACATTCATGAAGGTCACTTAGTCCAGTTCCTAATGTAACTTAGTCAAATTCTCAAATTACTAAACCAGAAACCAATTCGTCGGCTGTTTAAACGCAGAACACTGTAATGGACATATCTCAGAGTACACAAGTCCGAATCAGGTGTTCTTAGAGGCATTTGAAAGCTAATTCAGAATTATACAACTTTCATGTTTTGGCAAAACACTAAATCAGAATGGATCCTAGTCAAAAAAACGGGATAAACTGGACTTAACTGATCACACGGACTGCTTAGGAAATACTTAAAATAGTAAGGGTATTTTGGACTTCTCACTTCCTACGTTGCTCCGATTAAGCTGAAAATTTGTAGGCACCTATAAAATGCCATTCTCTACAACTTTTCTTCTTTGACCTAAGGCCAAATAGACCTCTAACATACAGATATAAATTCGGACAGAAAGTTGGGGAAATTTTCCAGATTCTGGAATTTCTAGTTTTTAGTGGAACTTTCCTTAATTTCTTGGTCTAATCACTACCAAAGCCTCTCTTATAACCTTACTCTGTACCGAAAATTCATCCGGCGAAAAATCACGAAAACCCTAATTTTGCTCCAAACTTGAAACCGAAGCGTAAAACCCTATTTTCTAGGTTTACTTACACTTATTATGAAATAATTGGGTAGTGGCTTTGATAAATAATAATTTTCAAATAAAAGGGTATTTTTGAGAAAAATACAAGAAATTTGTGAGTCCTCACACTAAGTCTCACACTATGGCCCCAATAACATTTAATCTTTGCAATTAACTTCATGGTTCACCAACTAGTTGAAAAAAAACAATCGCATTTACCGCACTAGCGGGTCCCACGTTCATAATATACTTCAAAATTAACGTGGACTAACTTGGATCAAGAAAATGATTTGAAAACTATATTTCCTTATAAAAATGTCTAGAAAATTAATATATTGAAGAAAACAAACTTATAAACAAGAAAACAAAATAATGTCGAGAAAATATATAAAAATTTTCGGTTTCTCACACTCATACTTTTCGGGGCATCACACATAACTTAGTTAGTTTTTAATTTACCCAATTCACCCCCCTCTTAGGTTGTTTTCGATTCTTACATCACGAGTTAAACAAGTTCATGTATAAGTACAAGTCACATATATTCATTTAAAAAGTATCATATAATCAAAAGAGAGAGAGGACGAGAGCGATAAAGTACACTCTCGTCTCAGCAAGTTCACGTATCATGTATAGCACTTGTACAAATAACATTTTAATCACATAAGCATTTAAGATGCACTTGACACTCACCACAAGTTAATGGCAAGATAAGAGTGAAGCGAGTAGGCAAACGAGCTCTTCGGCATTTTCGTGACCACCTGAGACATGTACAATCATAATTACCTAGGTGCTCGACCAAGGTTACAAACAAAGACATTTTCTCGCTACCCACTCTCCAAGTCACAAGTTCGAATCAATTTAAAGAAACTTTTCTCACTAAAACGTTGGAATAATGCTCAACAAGAGCTCGAAGGTCATTTTTGAGTCAAGTCATGGTAAGTAAATCTCAATCCAAGAGAAAGTACCATTTTCACTTTTGGCACGAAAATCGAGAAAAAAGGTAAATGATTTTTATTTCTCAAAACTTCAAATCTCACGTCCAAACTTTAGAAGGTAAAGAGTATTCACATTTTTCGAACTAACGGAGTTAACTCATCCAAAACTCCACTCATTTCATAGAAAAATATCAAAGCTAAGGTTCCAAGATTCAAGTATAAAACTAGTGCAATTCACCAAGAACTACTCTAGTCAAAATGTGCCCTTTTTGGAGTTTAAACTCACGGGAATCGAGGCATAAACTAGGGTTTGAAGTTCATTTCTCAAGTATAAAATAAGGTTTTATTAACCAAGAAAGTGGAACAACCAAGAAAATGCGTTAAGAAACGTTTAACCTTCGGAAACCTAGATTTGAAATAAAATTTTAAAGTTCCAAAGAAACCGTGTATTTAACCATGAAATTACACCTAAAATAGTTCAATAATCGCAAAGGAAGGTAGAAAGTTCTTAAAAAGAGTATTTGTTTGAAATCAGAAATTCCCAGATCAAAGTGACACTAATTGGAAAAATCGTATCTCAAGTTTTGTAAGTCCAAAAATTGAAAAATTTATACCGTTAGAAACTAGATGTAAAGCACTAAAACTTTCTAGAAAAATCATTTCTCAGACTCCAATTCAAAATCTTTCAACTTTTTGCTCAAAGTCACTGTTCTAGACAGGACAGAGCAAAACAGGCTTGCAAATTTAGTGAAGTTTGGAAATTCGACAAAATTCATAAAAATGGAATCAATTCTTGAAACTCATACCACAATTAAAACTCCAAATCTAGTTTTAAATACAACAAACAGAATTCAATTCGGACCTTTCTACTTCAAGATGTAATAGTTCAAAGGAAACTGATTTTTAGGACCTGTTTTACGAAATTCCAGTTCTGACATACTTGACAAAGTTTAAGAATCTGATCATAACTAGAGCTACACAACTCAAAATTTAGTGTGATTTGCGACGTTGAAAATTAGATTCCAAATTCTATAATTTACTAGAAGGAACTATCATTAAATTCATTTTGCAAGATAGGCAAAATTGAGTTACAAACTGCAGCTTTGATTATTTCTCGGATGAATGCAGTGAAAAATTTCAGTCATCTTTACCGGTTCACTACCACACATAGGAAATGAATCAGAGGGTGCATTTTATAATGACGAAAAGCTCTCGAAATCTAGTTTCGAATGCCACAAACGGCACTTGATTTCAACTCCCAAACAAAAAAGTTATGACAAAAAATGTGAACACTGGTTGGGGTTACCTGATCATAAAAATTCCAGAATTCAACCTCACTTTAACCCTACTTAACACAACCAAATGGAAAGTTTTTTGGAAGATATTCAACACACATAACCACCATCATATATCAAGCATTATTGCACCAAAAATAACATCAAAAATTTGAAATTAACAAAAGAGGAACAACCAGCAAATTTTAGGCAGCATACAACTTTCATTCCTCTAGCTTTCTTTTCAAATTTCCAACTCAAATTACACCATATCTCATCAAAGCAAGTAACAAACAAGCAATTAAACTCACAAAATCCTCAAGGCCTCTACCTATAAAGCCACTTCAAGTCCACTACCTAATGTCAAGGTTCTTGAGAACCCATAAAAAATCCAACAACTATCTTGCTATCACTAACTAAATTGAAGAGGAAAAGTTGAGGATTTCTTGGATGAATACCTTGCTTGCAAGAACCGGAAAAAAAAGGAAAAAAATTCTTTATTTTAGGCATTATTTTATTCCTTTGCACACGTTCTCTCTATTTCCTATAGTATATTACTTTTATAGATATTTTTATAAGTAAATATAGTTTTAAAATTATTTTTCTAGTATAAGTTAGTTTATGAGAAATTAGGAGTGTATATGGGATGTAGGACTCGCTAGTGCGTTAAGTGAGAGAAATTCGGCCAATCAGGTTAAATTTTGCATAAAGGGATTAAAATACTAGGTATTAGGAGATAAATAGAGGTTATCTGGATAGATTAACCATGGGGAGACAAGAAGATAACTTTAAAGCATAAAAAGTGCCACGTGTCATTTTCTTATTCGAAGTTGGACTTGCCTAACTTTCTTACCTTTACTAAAAGATCAATTTTTACCCAAATCATCTTCATTTTGTACCCTTCTTGGCCGAACCTCTCCTTGAGAGAAAAGAAAAGAAAGCTTCAACTACTTCTTCCATTTCTTGCACAAATCTTGAAATCCAACCGATTAAACCTTGAATTAGTCCACAAAAGTGACTTGCTAAGGGAGTTTGAAGGTCTTGGTGGAGTTGTTTTGGAAGAGAAACCCCTAAGCTACTACCTTTCTTGAGGAGTTAAGGTATTTTGCTTGGAAACTCACTCTTTGTTCCTAATAATGGTAAATTAGTGACCTATGACGGCTAAATAGGTTGGTATATGGATGATTCCATGGATTAAAGTGGAGTTAGCTAAATTTCTGATTTTTTTGAGAATTTTTCTATTTTCATATGATGGTTATGGTTGGCCTTGGATTGATAGCTCTAAATTGTGTTAAATGGAGCCCTTGTGCGTTAATTGCGGTTATTTGCGAAAAATTTTCACTTGTGCGGAAAATTTCAGATTTAGGGCTTCTAATTAGGGCTTTCCTATGGTTGGTTGTTGAGCTTCTAATTGGCTATGATTGAGGGGTATTGTGACCCTAATGAAGTGTATTGAATGGCTTATGAATTGTTTGTGTGCTTGTGGTTGCTTTGGATGAATTTCAATGGTTGTTTGTAGGATGGAAAATCTGAAATTTTAGGGAAAAAGCTGTCCAAATGTTGAGGATGGTGAAAGGTTGGACAAAAATGAAAGATTTTGGGGTTTGTTTCTACTTTTAGCCCTAAATGTTATGTATTTTCCATTTCAAGCTATATTTGGTTTTGCCTTAATAGTTCATTTAAGAGGTATTCGACTCGTGTCCCAGTGTCAATTGTGCTTTCTTGATTGTCTAGGACCTACCGGTGAACCGAGGCTTACGTCGGGCGAAAACTTGTGAAATTGCTTGTTTGAATTGGTGAGTGTACCATTGTATGGTTTAATGCTTAAATAATTGTTTATACTTGATTCTGTGAACTTGGTTGACTTGAATGAGATGAGAGTGTACTTCACCGCTCTTGTTCTCCTGCTTGTATGACTACTACTGTATTACTGTGAAACTGTACTTGTGCATGATTTAATGTCGATTGCAGGATTGTATCCAATGACTTTATTGTGATATCTGAGCTCTTACCTCATTGGTCGTTATTTGGGTCGAGCCAGCAAAGGTTTGGTCAGTTCAATAATGAACTATGAGTGACTATTAGTCGAGTGGAGTGTTATCTCCTCGACCCTGTGGTATACTTGAGTATTACCTTTCTGTTATTGTGAGGTGTTATGACCCGGTAAGGGAAATGTTCGGTGGAAGGAATGTGGTGTAAAGTGGGATCTACGGTCTTGTTCTTTACTCCAAACGTTGATGGAGTGTCGACGGGTTTGAGATCAAGTACGGCAAGTGGAAAATAGCTCTTGAGAGCCGATCGTAACTTTTTACCTTTGGTTATGGTGATGTAATTTCTTATGTGTTCCTTGCCTAAGTATGATTATCTTGGTGTGTCTTGTCGGTACCTCACGAGCGTAAGTTCACCTTCGTTAATTTTGTTTTCCTTACAGGGTCAACTTTTGGAAATCATGATTTTAGAAGACTGAATTGAGCTAGTATAAATACTTTTTGTATAGCTCTTCGGGAGTTGGAAAACCCTAAATGTACCTTGATCCAAATATGTCCCTTTTGCTTTGTAAATTACAAACGTATGTGTATAAAAATGTTCAATCATGTTCATGTATTGTATTTGGTTTGGAAATGTTCATTCTCTAGAATTATATAACGTGATCGGTATTCGATTGGGTACCAGCTGGGCGGTAACGTGGCAGTCACTATTCATTTTCAGTAGCGATTTTCGTTTTCCGTTTTGTGATTGTTGAATCGTTTAGGAGCGCTAATATATATTTCGAACGTTTTTGTGTGTTTTGTCGTCTTAGTAGTCCTGGCGAGAGTTGGGCAGGCAGTTTGCTAACCCCTTTGGTACGTCTTAGGAGAAGGTGGGGTTGTCACAGTTGGTATTAGAGCCTAGGTTAGAAATAATTTGGGCGAAGCTGAAACCTGATTCTTAGAACTTTTGGGGATTGTATTAGGGTCTGTTTAAGTATGATTACACTGTCTAAGTTGTAAACTGTGAATATTCTTATAGGTCATGGACGCAGCTAGTAGGAGCGGAAGTGGGCCGCCTCAGAGGCATTTTCGAGTCGTCGATTACAAGGAGAGGCCCGGAGGACCGATTCGATGCTGGAGCATGACCAGTCGGACTAGGCGCTGTGGTCGTTGCCAGCATTATTCCTATGTCGACCATGTGGTCGTGGCCGTGTTAGTTGCGAGGAGGAGGCTCAGGCATGCCGCCGCCATTTATCACACTAAGCTGCAGCGTGTGAGGGGCATCATGAGGATGCAGGCGGATCGAATTCGGGAGCTCCAGGGGGACGTAGCCATGGAGCAGGAGCGGACGAATGCTCTTAGATAGTAGTTACAGGTAGCCAACGGCCGTCTCACTAGGGTGGTCCGAGAAGTTAAAGACCGGTCCAGTGGTATTATTAATGAGTGTGAGGCGCTAATCCAGGGAGTGATTGGCGTTAATATGCCGGGAAGAGTTCCAGGCCACGGAGGTGCCCCTAGTTCTAGCTCTGGAGAGGAGTCAGTTGGCTCAGTCGAGATCTAGGTTAAAACTCCTTTGAGCTATATTTTGATCCCATGTGGGGAATGGCTAGAGAAAGCTCCTAATTAGCTATTTTTGTGTTTTGACCTAGCTTTGTATATCTTACTTTTGGATGCCCGCTACTTTCATAGGATTTCTCTTGTATATATTTGACCGATTGCTACTCTATGACTTGTTTGACACATCTGTGTGTAATATGTGTAAATGTTTTGTTTGGTGCTTCTTTCTTGTTATTTGTTTACATTCTATATCGTTTTAATATTATACCTGTGCTTCGACCCTAGATTGGATTATATCAATGGAGGGTACCCGTAGTGATCAAGGCCGAGGACGTGGTATTAGGCAACCTGTGACTGAAGGGAGTAGTCAGGAAACTGTGCCTGAACCAAATCTTGAGCCTAGAATTGACCCTAATGCCCAGGTAACCACTGCTATTCAGCGCATGACTGACTTGTTGGTCCATGTAGTGGAACACCAGGGCCAACCCCCTGTTCATCAACCTGGAAATCCGGGCAACCATATAGAGGATGAGGGCAGAGCCCTCAGAAGATTTCAAAAGTTCTCCCCACCAAAGTTCCTGGGAGGGCCTAATTCAGATGTGGCCGAACGATGGTTAGAAAAGATGATAGATATCTTTGCAGCCTTACACTATTCGAAGGAGAGACAAGTTACCACTGCTATTCAGCGCATGACTGACTTGTTGGTCCATGTAGTGGAACACCAGGGCCAACCCCCTGTTCATCAACCTGGAAATCCGGGCAACCATATAGAGGATGAGGGCAGAGCCCTCAGAAGATTTCAAAAGTTCTCCCCACCAAAGTTCCTGGGAGGGCCTAATTCAGATGTGGCCGAACGATGGTTAGAGAAGATGATAGATATCTTTGCAGCCTTACACTATTCGAAGGAGAGACAAGTTACTTTTGTTGTCTTTCAGTTGGAAGGGGCCACCCGGTCTTGGTGGAACGTGATTCGAACAAAGTGGGAAAGAAAGTAAACACCAAAGACGTGGGTAAATTTCATGAGAGAGTTTAACGCTAAGTATTTTCTGCCCCTAGTTCATGAAAAGAAGGAGGATGAATTCATTAGGCTGCGCTAGGGAGCTCAATCGGTGGCTGAGTATGAGAACCAATTTACTAGACTATCCAAGTTCTCCCCTAAACTTATTGTAACTGAGCAAAGAAGGGTGCGGCGATTTATTCAGGGGCTAAATGTGAAAATTCAAAAGGATCTGGTGGTAGCCCAAATTAATACTTTTAGTGAGGCAGTTGAGAAGGCACTGCAAGTTGAAAATACAAGACTTCAAGTGAGAAACTTCCAGGTGAGAAAACGAGGATTTCCTGGAAGTAGTTCAGGGCAAAGTGAGAGAAGTAACCCTCCCAAGTTTGGAAGAGGAGCCGGAGGAGGAAGACTTCCAGGAATATCGATGGGAATCCCGTTAAGGGGTGGTCCAGTAGGGCGAGGCCAGCAAAAGAGTGCCTCACAGGGGAGTTCAGCTTCTGTTTCTCGGGGTCCTTATGGATTCTGTGGGAAACTAAACCATACTGAGGATAACTGTTGGAAGAAGGAAGGGAAGTGCTTACGCTGTGTGTGAGACCCCGATTAGTCCTTAAGTTTGATAGTAGGTGAGGTGAATCATTTGTGCGGTAAAATTGGGTTTTAGGGCTTATTAGAAAACCCTAATTTGGGTTAGGATTGAAACCCTAGTTTTTGTATTAATCATAAGTTTGAGTGGTCGTTAAAATTAGTTATACTAGTGTGTGTTTTCGTGCGGGTAAGTATAGGATTTGATCCATTTTATATAGGTTAAGTAAGTTTGGAAGTTAGGAAAACCCTAAACTAGGAAAAGTTTCTAGTGTTATGATTTGTTAGAATTCTAAGTTGGGTTTAAAATCCTAATTTTGGCTATGACAAAAATATTGTTGTTTAATTGCTTTTGTGTGAGATAAAGTATGTTTAAGTATAGGTGATTAAGATAGGAAAGTGATTAGTGAAGCAATTAAGTGTGATTACATGTTTTGGACTAGATTAGGTTTAAGTCCTATGGAGTAAATTGAAAGAGTTCCAAATGTTTGAGGGCAAGAGTGGAACAAAAGCTAAGTTGAAGTGCAAGGGTTAAGAAGCAAATAAGGCACTTTTATGTGATTGGTTAGCCATAAAAAATATCTCTCCTAAGTGGTCTTGCACCACATATTAGTCACAAGAGACATAATCAAGTCATTAGTAAGACAAAACAAAACAAAGCCAAAGAGAAAGAGCCGAGAGGGAGAGAAGCTAAGGAAGAGAAAAATTTTTGTTTCTTGCATCTTGTTTTCCATTGATCTTGAGTTTGGATCTTGGAGGAACAACTTGGAGCTTGGGTTTTGGAAGATTAACCTAAGAAACTTGCAACTTGAAGGTAAGTTATCTCTTTTGAAAGTTAAATTTTGGGGTTTTAATCTTGAAGCTATGGAAGTGATGCTTTTGTTGTGATTATGCATTTTTATGGGTTGTATGATGATTATGGAGTAGTTTTATGGTTTATTTTGATGGTTATGTTGCTGATTTTGGTAAAGGCTAGGAGGAAAAGGTAGGGTTTCTTGATTCATGATTCATAGAGTTGGTTTGGTTGGATTTTGGCTTGTTAATGGCATCTTTGATGTATTAATTTCACTTGTATGGTTGGTAAGTAGTAAATTCCAGATTAGTCATGAAACCCTAATTCAAAGGAAAGTTAGTTTGGTTGGGTTAGGGCTTAAGTAATTAGAGTTTGATTGATTAGGTGGTGAAACTAGTGAAGTTAGTAGGATTAGCACATAGATTATGGTTAGTATTGGGTAAGTCTTGGGATGAAATTTGGGAAAGGAATTTTGGTTTTCTTGTAGGGCAAGTAGGAGGTGATTTATGTGTGTTTTTTGGGTATGAGTTTGCTTGGAAAACTTATATAAGAATCGTAGCAACGGACCATGCGGTTGCGATGTTCGAAACCGGCAAAACTGGAACAGGGCAGTCCATAAATCTGAACTTGGGTTCTATTTTTCTTTATGCTTTGTGCGGAATCAGAGGTTTCTCAAAACATCAAAGTTGTAGCTTCTTAAGTCCTTAAGGTGCCTACAAAATTTCAGGTCAAACGGATCAGTGTAGCCCGAGTTATAGGCAAAACACTTGCACCTGTTTTAAATACTGGATTATGTTACGTTTTTGAATTTTGCTTCTGATCATGTTCTGTCTGTCTTGATAACATGCGAACTGGATATTTATCCCTTCATAAGAAATGTAGATCTTGGTCTTAGCTTCGAAACAGTATAAAGTGCATCCAAATCCGAGTTCTGTAGTTCCAGTTATGACCAAAACAAGATCTGTTGTCAGAACTGCCTTCGAATTTGGACAGTTCTGACAGGAACTTTGAACCCATTTATCCCTATGCTCCGTACTGATTCAGTTTTTGGTCAAAATACAAAAGTTATATCCTTATATATAAGCTTTCTAACGCCTCTAGAATTTCTTGATTCCGATCTCTGAGTCGTGAGTTATGGTCTTTCAAATAGGGCCTATTTGCTAACCCGAAATGAAATGGCTGGAACTGTTTTGTACATTTTTGTCCTAATTCCATTGAGATCTGCCTTGAGGTGTCTTCATGAAAGTTGTAACCCTTCTTCTTAGCTTCACAACGGTACCTCATGCACTTCGATCTGATAACTGTAACCTGAAATTTGATCAACACGGTTTTAGGTGCCAAATCTGCCGTTTTCGTTGCCGGCCGTTTACGTTTTCGTTTGCCGTTTCCGCACTTGCATGTGCCAATTTAGCCATTTTGCTTGTTTTAGGCATGTTAGTAGCCGTTTGTAATATAATATGATGCAATCTTCTATTTCAGACAATGGTGAGCTAGACGGAGTTGGTGGGGCCTACTAGCTATCCTTTGCGACGCGATTTTCGTACTTTTGCTATTTTGGTTCTTTGATTAAGTATTCGAGCCGTTTTGTATATAACTTGCTTATGTGTCTAAGATGAATGACCTAGGCGAGGGTGTACTTTATCACACTCGACTTAAATCCAAATTTACATGTATAGTTATACATGACATGTCTAAATGAATTATTTTGGGTTTGAGCCCCTTGAGCTTGTAGCTCGGGGTGACGTTTGTGAGTTGGGGTCGATCTCCCGACCTAGATGGACTATTTGAACCAGCCGGGACTTGGTCAAAGTCAGTCCAACCTAGTCTGAGGTCACCAAGTTTGTGAATCCGGTTCACCGAGAATGTGAACCAAGTTTGTAGGTTCAAGTTGTGAACCAAGTTTGTGAACCGAGCTTGTGAACCAAGCTCAATTTCGTTCGCTCGAGCAAGTTTGTGAGGTGACTAGCCAGTGAGGGTGATAAGGTGTTAGGTGGGTGTACAAGTGGAGTTCTACGGACCTTATTTGTGGTCGACGGAGTGTCGGCAGGAGGTCACGCATAGCAAACGACTTGGCTTTGGAGCCAACCTGTATCCTTCATTTGTATTGTTACGCTTTTACCCTGTTTACTTACTAAGCATTTAGCTTACCCCATTTTCTTTGTTTTCCTTAACAGAGGACGACACGGGGAACTCCTTGGCACATTCACTAGTATAGTTAGGTTTGCTTGTAATAGTTGGACAATTGAGATGTTTGTTTTTGTTTTGGTGGTTTGTATAAGGACCCTCCTTAGGGTCTACTTCCTGCTGGTTTCTATCATAATGTATTATAGTGGTTTGACTAGATACTTTTGAGGATATAAATAGAACTTTTGGGGGTTGTATATATCGTAAATAGTACTCTTTTGGTTTGTCTAGCTTTTATTGTTTTGAAATTTTGAGTCCTGGTGCTAGCTAGGCAGGCGTTCCCCCGATACCCTAGGGTTCGCCCTTGGGAGAAGCGGGGGCGTCACACTGTGGGAGCGTGGAGCACTAAATTGCAAGCTGTCCAGTTCTACCTCGAGAGGCGAGAGTAACTCCGCAATCATCGAATGCCAACTCGGGGCAATCTAAGGTGGAAGGGACAAGACCAAAGGTGGCCGCTTGAGTGTATTCCCTTGAGCAACGTCAAGTCCCTGATTCGTCTGAGATCGTGGAACGATCCCTATCTTTCATCGTCTAGCTAGGATTTTGATCGCCCCCAGTGCCACCCATTCCTTTGTTAACCCTGATTTTATGTACGGAATTGATATAAGACATGTTAGCTTGCCTTATGATCTGGGAGTTAATACTCCTACAGGGACCCAACGTTTGATCACTAGTATGATGTATGCTGATTGTGAAATTTGGGTAGGAGAGAGAAAGTTTTTGGGGAATCTTATAACTTAGCTATTAAGGGGTACGATAATATTTTAGGTATGGACTGGTTAGCTAAGTATGATGCCCAACTTGACTGTAAGGGAAAAGTGGTAGAATTGTGTATACCGGGGGAGGCGACTTTAAGGCTAGATGTAAGGGGTAGCCTAACCTCATCTGCATTGATTTCGGGTATTCGGGTTAGGAAACTTCTGAATAGAGGGGTGCAAGGGTTCTTAGCTTTTCTTATAAACACCCCCATGATAGGTCGAAGGTAGAAGATGTAGCGATAGTGAGTGAATATCCGGATGTTTTTTCTGATGAATTAGTAACTTTACCACCGAAGAGGGAGATAGAGTTCAAGATAGACTTGTTACCGGGGACGTTATCTATCTCTAAAACCCCGTATCGGATGGCACCTGTTGAGTTTAAGGAGTTGAACTTGCAGTTGCAAGACCTTTTGGAACGAGGGTTTATCCGTGAGAGTGGATCTCCTTTGAGAGCCCCTGTGCTATTTGTGAAAAAGAAAGACGGGACCTTGAGATTGTGTATAGACTATCGGGGGTTAAACAATGTGACCATTAAAAATAAGTATGCACTGCCCCATATTGATGAATTATTTGACCAGCTGCAAGGAGCAGTGGTCTTTTCGAAGTTAGACCTCCGACAGGGTTATTATCAGTTGTTAATTCGGAAAGAGGACGTACCAAAGACTGCCTTCAATTCTAAATATAGGCATTTTGAATTTGCCGTTATACCCTTTGGATTGACCAATGCCCCTGCCGCCTTTATGGATTTGATGCATCGAGTTTTCAAACCCTACCTGGACCTATTTGTCGTTGTGTTTATCGATGACGTTATGGTCTACTCAGAAACCCAAGAGGAGCATGAGCAATATCTGAAGCTAGTCTTGCAAACCCTAAGAGATCATCAGCTATATGTCGCGCCCCATTTTTTAAAATAAGAAAAATTAAAAGACGAGTTTAGGAAAATGGTTTTTGATTCAATTTTGATTAAAAAATGAATTTTTGATTTAAAAAGAAAATGAAAAACATGGGTCTAAATGGGACTTGAAAATGCGACGATTTGACCTAAAATATAGTTTAAAAAGGGTTTTTGAAAAAAAATGGAGTCGCCACTTGGTATAGAGTTAAGATGTACCAAATCACCTAAAAATGAATTTTTAAAATAGAAAACCCTTTTTAAACGACTCCAAGTCTACGAAAATCAGAGAAAAAGATTCGAGAGTCACATTTGAAGAAAGGGAAGCCAAGGATAAGAATCCAAGGCACCCTTTCAACCTAACCAAGGCTAGTTGCGCGATTTAGTCAAAGATTTTCTTATTTTAACCTAAAGATTTATCACATTTGGATGTACTATATGAATGCAAACCCTAGACCTAAGAGGGTATCGGGGGTCAAAATTTCTCTTCAAAGCTTACTTGGTACCAATCACATTAATTGTGACGCCCAATAAAGAATCTTTGAAGAAGTCACGAATAGTGCAAGTCATGAGACTCGAAAGAAAGAAAAAGTAAAGAAAATAATAATATACAAATGTGTATGACCTAAAGGAATGCATCATGTCGGGTACGGGAGACTAATGTTCGTTGGCTTTCAATGTTCCCTTTAATAGAGGGAATACGAGCGTGCTAAGGCTAGGGAAACTCATCCATATCCTATATCCAAGGTATTTTCCAAGTCTGATCAAGCAAATGTACTAACCTAGATCTAATGCTTAGATGAAATGCAAATCTAATGTCATATTTCATACAAAAGGGGTAAGTAAGATATATATATAAGGGAAAATACGGGGGAAGGGATATACGTATAAGGAAGGATGTCATGCAAAAAATGATAAAAGACCCTAAAAGTGAAAAATATGCATGAGAATGTAATGTAGCCATACAAACATGATCTAGCGTAGGAGGTCCCTAAGGGTCTAGCATTGGACCAGCCCATGTCTACAATGTCCCACTAGCATTGGACTAGTGAGAAAAGTCGGAACAAAGGGCCACAACTAGCGTTGGACTAGTGTGGATTCAAGAAATGGACCACAACTAGCATTGGACTAGTGTGGTGACGTCACACATCGGTTACAATCAAATAAATCATGTCAGACCTAAAAAAAAGAATGTAGGCACATAAATCGCATATAGCACATAACACATAAGCATGATATCTAGATGCAAGACCCTAGAAAAGCGGTAACACATAGCACATAGACATGCAAAACACACATAAGGCAAATAAAGCAAATAAAGCCCTAACTATTACATTCGAGGGACCCTACTACAATCTAAGAAGGGGAAAGGACTTATAAAAGTAAATCCTAACTATTACATTGACTAGCTAAGACATGTCTTCAAGAGGGGCCAAAACCTAGCTATTACAAATTGGGGTTCAAATGCCCTCAAATGACTTGTCAATTAAAGAAAATGAAATAAAAAGAAAAGCAAAACAGGCAATTAAACATAAAAAAATGAATTAAAGCATGCATCTTCACATATGGCACGTAGGAGCACATAGGAGAAATGAAAATCAAGGAGATAGAGGTTACCTCCCTTGCAATGGTAATGAAATGAAGGAAATATTAGCTTCAAAACAATAAAAGGGTCAAGGCACCAATTAAATAGTAAAGTATAAACAAAGTCACCAAATCCCTCCCAATTGCAACTTAAATGAAATCACATAATGCATAATTTCCAAGAAAGTAAATTACCGATCAAATTTCTAAAATAGAAAATAAAACTACCAAGGACCCAATTGCAAACATAACCAGTCACTCAAACCCAATTAAAATATTTTGGGAACTCTAAAGGTTCAAGAGCAAAGAAAGGGTCAAGTAATGGTTCAAATTGCAATTACTCTAGGACCTAACTGCAAGAAATCAGCACATAATTGGGCCACAGTGCAACCAAGGGAGACTTGGGGGGCCAAAGTGCAATTTTGAAAGTTTTTTCATGCAAACTCATGCAAAGTTACGAAGCTTATGGTTTCTGCAACACTTGCTGCATTTTTATTTTCGGCATTTCAAACCCAAAACCCACAACTTCCATCCAAACTCTTTCAGCCAGACAACAAAACAACAAGACTCATGACTTCAATATCCAAAACGAGCCAAAACATAGAAAGGAAATTACGCAAATGCTGGAGAAATTTATGCAAAAACGGTTTAGCAATCCTGATTTGTTCCCTTTCAGCAAGCATTCAATCATAGCTCAAGTATTTTTAGACCCAAACACCCAAACCCAACACCAAATCATTCCATTCCTTGCCCTCAACACCAGATTAAACATGCAACTTAAGTGTAAAGACTTGATGAGCAACCACGGAACAGCAAACAGAACAGAAAATGCAACTTCTTTTGTTTTGCTGCAAAATTTTGCAGCTACAAGCTCGTGTAGATTAAAATGCCGAAACATTGCATTAGACTCACCATTTATCCACCAAACGCACACACATTTTCTAAACATCAATTTTAGTAGTGAGGAAACAAAAAAAATGCAGCAAAGAAAGCATCAACATTCACTTGAGATGTTGAATCAGGACATTCGAGGAAACATTTCGACTTTCGGACCATGAAGCAAACAAAGTATCAGATATTTGTGCAGGGAATTTCGAGACAACATCTTGCAATCATGAAGGCTGATGTGTAAATATCAGCCAAGTATGAAAGAAGTCACAAACTTCAAGCAAGCCAAAATTCGAACAATCAAAAGAACAAATCTGCCCAGGCCACTGCATCAACCGAGAGCTTCAAACTTTGCTGCAGCAGATTTTTATGCACCAATCCAAACACAATTTAAACTCAAGCAACAGAATCACCAAAGGAAAAGACCCACGGGTTACATCCATTACAACTTCTAATGTTTATACAAGAATCTACAAGATCATGCAGTCCGTTCGAAACCATATTGCATTTCTGAGTTCATCATCAGCAGGCATCACATGGTTTAAACAAGAGACTGACCATACCACAAACCCAATCAAACTTTCGAATAAAGTGCCAAAACAAATCTTTTTATATTTTTCTTGTCTAAAACCCAAACTTGAACATAACCCCAGCTCTAGATTTACACACAACAAAAAGTCAGAATAAAGAATGTGTTGACAGCAAGCTTTTCCCGCAACTAAAGAAACTTTTGCAACCTCTGAAACTTTGAGTTTTCAGCAACCTTACACAACAGGCACATATCAAGCCATAATCCAACACAAAAGACAGCAAAAATGAAGGTAATCAACCCCAAAAATTCCTGGGTTTCCGTCTCTCAAAATCTAGTCCAAAGATTCTAAGCATAGAACGATCAAAGCTGCAAACTTTTCTACAATTTTGTTCGGCCAAAAACACTATCATGCAGTATGATTCAAATGAAACCTACTGATTCATCACATAAACCCCAAATATCATAACCTTATCAACGGAGAACCATCAACTAATCATGGAAAGCAGAACCAGTAGACAGTAAAAGAAAGCAAATAACAACTAAAGAAAACAGCTTTTTACCATAAAAGATAAGGATCTTACCTTAAACAAGAAATGAGGCGTGGGATGACTAAAGGAAAGGCTCAGATGGTTCTGCCGGATCTTCAAAGGAACGCCAATGGAAAATGATGACGATGACTCCGTCGCTCAACTCACTTCTTTGCTATTTTGCTGGTTCCTCTCGGTTTTCCTTTGCTTTCCTCAGTTCTTTTTCTATTTTTCTTTGCCCAGAAAACTCCCTTTTTCTTGCCGAAACCCTTGGCTTCTTCCCTCAAGCTCTCCCCTGCTTTCTAGATTCTCTTCCAGCCGTCCCTCTCCTCTCTTGCTCTCTTGTTTTCCTCTAGTCTCCTCTCTGGTTTTCTTTTCAGCCGTCCCCAGAATCTCTTTAGCCGTCCACTGCCCTAGCTCAATCTCGCTATCTCTTATTCCCTAGCCGTCCACACTCTCCTCTCCTGTCCCCTTTGTTTTTCTTCCCCAGCTTTCTCTCTAACCCTCCGCCGCTACTCTCTCCCCCCTTTTCTGTTCTCCGTTTTTCTTTCTTGCCTTCTGATCCGACCTTCCCTTGCTATCCTACTCTCCTCCAAAAACCTAGCCGCTCCTCTTCACTCTTTTTTGTTTTTTTTTTCTCTCCCCAAAACCCCCTGCTCTTAGCCGTCACCTATGATTTCTGTTTTTTCAATCCCCTCCTTTTTATATGGGACCTATATCCCCTAAACCCTCACCTCAAAGGTGAGGATGAAGGGTTTGTCTCTGTCTTAACCCCAGCCATCCGATCCCTCAGCCATATTTTCCCCCTGAAAATGGTATTCATGCCGCTACATGTGCGGCTCACTTTTTTTTTTTTTAACTTAAGTAAACAGCAATATAAAATGATAATTTAAATTTAAATAAAAAGCACCAAACTAGTAACGAAAGATAAAACCAAACTAAGATTTTTCCCGTGCTTGATTAATGATTTTTTTTCTTTTTTTTCGATTAATAAACAATAAAAGAAATAAAACACATTTTTCATGCCTAATTTTTCTTTTGACAAATTTTATGCTAAAAGTCTTACAATAAAAATAAACAGCTAAAAGGGCAAAAAACGAATACTAAAATGAAAAACTAAAATAAAATAATAGATAATAATGATCTAAAATGTTATACAAGTGCAAACAGTCTAAAACAAAAATCATGAAATTAACAAATAAAAATAGATAGGAATTATCACTAAAACAGAAATAAAAAGCATACAAATTATTTAAAAATTTGGTGTCTACAGTTTGCCCCTCTTTGTCTGAGTTTTTGAAAAAACTTGAGACAAAAAAGTAGACACCAAATACTCACCTGTATTATTCGGCTGCAAACTAGTCAAGCGACTGAGGACTGACCCCTTTTAACGAAAAACTTTTGAAATGGGACTGGCCCAAACGAGAAATTTAAAACGGGATTGACCCGAACCAGAAATTTAAAACGGGACTGACCTGAGTAAGAAATTTAAAATCATGGGACTGACCCGAACAAAACTTAAATCATGGGACTGATCCGAACAAACTTTTAAGTCATGCAATGAAGTGAAATGAAACATTAGTGAGACTGACCTATGTCTAATGATAAGATGAAAATGCGCACTAGTGAGATTAACCCATGTTTAATGGCAGTGATGAATGAAATGCTCACTAGTGGGACTGACCCATGTTTAGTGGCCGTGAAAATGAAACGCACACTGGTGGGACTAACCCATGTTCAGTGGCAATGAAATGCACGCTAGTGGGACTAACCCATGTTTAGCGGCGATGCAAATGAAGTGCTCGCTAGTGGGACTGACCCATGTTTAGTGGCAATGAGAAATTGAAGTGCTCACTGGTGGGACTGACCCATGTTCAATGGCAATGAAAATGAAATGCTCACTAGTGGGACTGACCCATGTTTAGTGGCCGTGAAAATGAAACGCACGCTGGTGGGACTAATCCATGTTCAGTGTAACAGCCCCACCTTCCCCTAAGGCGAACCAAAGGGGTGAGCGGACTGCCTGCCCAACTCTCGCCAGGACTAACGGATCAGTTTACGTCGCTCTACTACGTTCTGGAACCCACCAACGCGCGCAACGAGTTAAAATCACAAAATAAAAAAAAACAAAAATCGAAGCCGATGATGAACAGTACCGGCCATGTCAGAATCCGGAGTTCAACCAAACATCAATCCAACATATATACATCGAAATTTAACATTTACAAGCCAAAGCGGCATACCAAAATATCCAACACGTTCATACATGTGCAATTAGCCAATTACAAACCAACCATTGGTTGAAACAAAACACTTAGGGTTTTCACCCTCAAGGAGCTATTCAAAATATACATTTACATGAGCTCAACTTGACAACCAACTAGCACAACCTTTCCCAAAATAGTCATTTTCCTGTAAGGAAAACAAATAGAACGGAGTGAGCTAAAGCTCAATGAGTTACTACCACATAAGCAACGAAGAGCATATAGCATAACCTTTCATTTCAAGTACACAATTAAGGAATAAAACAAATCGGTAAAAGGATACGGACGGCTCTCAAGAGCCCCTTTCCACACTTACATTCTTGATCCAACCTCATTGACCCTCCGTCAATGTTTAAGAGTACCAACCGTAGACCTCACTTCACTTCCATTCCTTCCACCCAACATACCCCAACGGGGCCCGCACTCCAATCAGTAACTTTTGGTAATAGTCGAGTTTATCGGAATCAAGAGTCTCATTACTACAAGATTCCCCAGTACAGTCCCCGTGGCATGTCAATTTTCACGACCAAACCCTTGCCGGCTCGATTCATTTGACTACCAACGGGGTTGAGCTCAGTAACACAGTAAGGCCGTTGGATATTCGTCCAAACGACACCAAATCAGGTTTCCATGAAATGGAATTCAATAACTCATATATCAAGTTCAGTATCACAGTGAAACGGTAAACAGTCATTAACAGTATCAAAAGGGGTGAGGGCAGTCAAGTACACCCTCACCTTAACCAATTCCAATGGCCAAGTAAGCCTTCACGGCATCACAATCACATATATCAAAGCCACATTGTAAACATTCATGTGAGTAGTACACTCACCAATCAAGTAGGTGATGTTTCATGCACCGTCGTCAAAAGTACGTCGTGAACCACCGTCACGCCCTAGAACACGCAAACAAGTACAATGAGACTCGATAACGAGTCATAAAGCAATGCCAATCACAACCCCAATAGGGTTTCATAAGCATATACAAGCATTAAAGGAAACCAGAAATTTCGAAAATGTAACTAGCTTTGGCCTTGAAAAAATAGTTTTTGTCCTCATTTTGCGGCTATGGTACCAATTTCACTACAATTATCGGATGAGGGTGCATGACCCACCATATCGAAGCTAAAAGACAGGGCTACAACATCACAGAAGGTCACTCAACCCAGTTTTGAGTGCAAACAGGTCAAAAATGCAATATACTACATCAAAAACGTAAAACAGATTCACCAAAACGCATTCTAGCGGAAACATCATAACTCAGGCTCTACAAGTCCAAATCCAGAAATTCTAAAACTAGCTGAAATCTAAGAAACAGCGCTACAATAATGTAGAAGATCACTCAGTCCAATTCCTAGCACAACCAGGTCAAATATGCGAGATATTAAACCAGAACCACAATAACGGGTTCACAAACTACATTCTGCTGTAATCAGTACAACTCAGTCTATACAGGTCCAAATTCAGAAATTCCAAAGGCATATGGTAGCTAGGACATCGAGCTACATTTCATCAGAAGACCTCAACAACCAAATCCAAAGCAATTCCAGCCAAAACAACCAATTTCAGACGCAGTTCTTACATTCGGATGAATCCAGAACAGCAATAGTAATTTCGACTTATCTCATTCTACACTACTCTGATTGACCTGAAATTTTGTAGGCACCTCTAAAATGTCATTCCCTACAACTTTCATGTTTTAAGCTAAGGCCAATTCGGTCTCTAACTATGAGATACAAAACCAGACAGAATTGGGGATATAAAACCCTAACTTTCTCAAATTCCTTCCAAACCAGAAATTGGTTACAATTATCTATCATATACACCTACTAGAGTCATTAAACATCAGCTCCCATCATCAAGGATAGCCATAACATCATATTCATATTAAACCAGAAAATTCATCAATAAATTGAAAACTTCACCAATTCATCTCAAACCAAGAAATAAACCACAAAATTCATCACTTTAACTACCACTAGGCACTAATTAAGCTTCATTAAGTGAAGGAGAAAGTTCAATCATCACTCACCTAGTAAACAAGAGAGGAAGAGTTGCTTGTCCTCTTAGCTTCCCAAAACACTTCACCAAACCACTTACTAACACCTAAAGAAGAGATTTTATGGAGTAGAAACAAGTCTAAGTGATTGCTTTGGATGATTTGCACTAGATGGATGCCAATCTTTGAAGAGTTTTTCTTTCTTCCTTGCTCAAGGTGGCCGGCCACAATGGAGGTAAGAAATGGTGATTTTTGTGGTAATTTTTGAGATATTTAATCAATTGGTCAAATAAGTCAAAAAGGTGAATAGTTGTCATAAGTTACAACCACTCTTAAGGTGACACTTGTCACTTCATTTAAAGCATCTCTATCCTTTAAGTCCCTCTCACATCAATCACATCTCAACCTCTACTTATCTCTTAACACCCGATAAATTTCAACCAGTATCCGAAACTTAACCTAATTGGCTGAATTTTTCCGAACTTTTCGCACTAGTGGGTCCCACGTCCGTTATATATCCGTAATTTTTTAAAAACTATCCAATACTAGAAAAATCATCTAAAAACTATATCTGCTCATTAAAAATATCTAGAAAATTTTCCTACTAAAAAAAATGCAGAAAATAAACCATTAAATAAATAAAACCCTAAAAAATGGGAAAAGTACGGGTTCTCACATTCAGTGGCAATGAAATGCACGCTAGTGGGACTAACCCATGTTTAGCGGCGATGCAAATGAAGTACTCACTAGTGGGACTGACCCATGTTTAGTGGCAATGAGAAACTGAAGTGCTCACTGGTGGGACTGACCTATGTTCAGTGGCAATGAAAATGAAGTGCACGCTAGTGGGACTGACCCATGTTTAGCGGCGATACAAATAAAGTGCTCACTAGTGGGACTGACCCATGTTTAGTGGCAGTGAAACTGAAGTGCTCACTGGTGGAACTGACCCATGTTCAGTGGCAATGAAAATGAAATGCACACTAGTGGGACTAACCCATGTTTAGCGGCGACGAAAATAAAATGCTCACTAGTGGGACTAATCCATGTTTAGTGGCAGAGAAAATAAAATGCTCATTGGTGGGACTGACCCATGTTCAGTGGCAATAAAAATGAAATGCACACTAGTGGGAATGAAATGTTTAGCGGCGATGCAAATGAAGTGTTCACTAGTGGGACGGACCCATGTTTAGTGGCAATGAAAGACGAAATGCACGCTAGTGGGACTAACCCATGTTTAGCGGCGACGAAAATAAAATGCTCACTAGTGGGACTAACCCATGTTTAGTGGCAATAAAGACGAAATGCACGCTAGTGGGACTGACCCATGTTTAGCGGCGACGCAAATGAAGTTTAAAAACGGAAAATTCCGGTATACTTACCTGAAAATGGCCCAGAATTTTGCCCTAGTAGATGTTAAGTTTTTGCCTCTGAGCTAATTAGTTGATTCGGCATTGCCATGTTGTTGCACCTTTTGATCAAACTTGCTTGCCATATTTTTCGATTTGCTTTCGTTCACTGGAGAACTTTTCCCGACACCGATTCCAGTGCGAGGTGTGATTGCTTTCATTTGTACACGCAATTTTTCTGCAAAAGAGAAAGAACAAAGAAATTGCCGCCATCATTTAATCCATTTTCCTCTTGAGAATCGTGTAAACATGAGTTTTCGTGCGACCTTCGTCAACTTTTGCCGCGGCATTTTTCCAGACTAACCCGATATGCACTTTGCCATATTGTGAAACTTGCGTTGCCGGCTTTGCTAAATCTCAACCATTTCCAAAAGATGACTGAATCCAAGTATGCTTCGAGTAAACCATGGGGGTTGTTATTCACCAAAATTCAATGACTAAAATGATGTATGCAGGGAAAATTCACATGTCATGCAGGAATGAATATGACAAGAATATAACCATCTGTGCTTAAAGCCTACAAAATGCCATGAATGCAAGCAATTTGGAAAAATGAGCTTCCTAAGAATGTATTTGCAAAAGAATATTTTTTACAAAATGACACAGCTTTTGGCCAACAGATGTCATATTCAAATCTCTGGATATCTTTGTTCTGGAATTCAATATTGGCAGAAGTATTACAAAAATGAGGAGGAATCCAAATGAACCAAGCCACCAGCTGTTCCTCCTCGTGCTCGCTCGCTGTAAAAACCTACCTGGCGCCCTTTCGAGTTTTCACCAAGGTTGCCCCTACCATTTTTCTATTTTATTTTGTTTTTGTTTTTGTTTTCCTCTTTTTTCCTTTTCTTTTCCCTTTTTTTTTTGAGGTGCCCTTTCGGGTTTTCACCTAAGGAGCAATGGAAAAAACTCGACCATGATCGACTCAAGAATGTGAGTTGAAGATCGCTGGCATCAGTAAAACGCGCTCCCCTTATAAGTTTAGGTGAAGGTATTATGGACATCACTTGCCAGTTGATTAGCGAATTTCCTAATAGAAATACAGCAAGTGACGAAAGCCAGGACTTTGGGCTTTGTAATGAGGTTAGGTGGGATGTTTTTTCAAGAAAAGTTGAGGCATGAAAGCAAATTTTGATGAGAGGTATGAAATAGCCTGAAATTACATCATTTTGAGATCATCTCCATTTTTTTTTTAACGAAACTGAGGAAAATTCGCCCCAATTTGATCGAATTCTTCTCTTTTTGCATTTTCTTTATTACAATTTCCTCACTTTTGCATTTTTCTAAAAACTAAATTTGCCCCAGTATGGGGTTTTCTTTTTCCTTCTTTTCTCTCTTCCAAAATGAATTTGCCCCAGTATGGGGTTTGCAATTCTCAGGGGCTGTCAAACGAAAATTATTGTTCTGATAGCTCAAAGGGGATGACTAGGGATGAAATGTTTTGATTGGAAAAGAAGATGGCCTGACTTTTGTCTCGTCCCTTGCATGACTTCCTAAAAGAAATTTGCATAATCAAATAAAGAACTTCTTACATATGTCTGAGTTGATAGGTTGAGGGAATGTCTATCCATCCATCTCTGTTAGGACAAGTGCTTCACTCAGTAGCATCTTTTGAACGATAAATGGGCCTTGCCAGTTTAGAACAAATTCACCTTCGACTTCATCTCGCATTAGCAAATTCACTTTAGCACTTTGTTCCCTTCTTCAAAAGATCGCCGGTGGACCTTTTGAGTCATGTGTTTTTGGCAGTTTCGGCCGTGACATAGCATTCAGACACTTTTTATCAATCAAAGCCTATTGTTCATGATGTTGCCTTGATCAATCAGCTTCTTCCAACTTGGCTTCCATTAAAATACGCAATGAAGGGACTTTAATCTTGGCAGGCAACACAGCTTCCCTTTTCCTGCTTTTCATTCAAATGTCTACTGATCTTTATTTCTTTGAATTCAGTCTCAGTGCCATATGTTAACAATCTCTGTCTTCCAGGTTCGATTTGGATTTCTCTTCGTATTGTTCGAGACCTTTTTGAAAAAGAATCAGATACTTTTTCACTATCACTCTTGTTTTGAAACTCGGATTCCATAATCTCAAAGTCATGAGTGAAATCGAGATTGCCATCATCGGATTCCAGAACAGTGATATCCAAAGGGTCAAATAATTTTATTTTTGGCCATTGAAAGAATTTAGAATGAAAATAAACAATCATCCAATATAAAATAATGAAAAGATGTAACTATGCACTCTATTGGAAAATTCAAAAAAACATCACAGGAACTTGATAATGCAAAAATTGTTTTAGCAAAAAAACTTGATTGAACATGATAAAACTATTTACACAAAAGCAAACAGTGACGATTTTCTGGAATTTTAACAAATGACAATCCTCAGATTTATCGAAATTCCCTTCGAGAGAGAAAATACTCAGCAATCCAATTGTGCAAAACTCCTTCAAGATTTTTAAATTTCTTCGTTGGAGATGGATGCCTCAAGGGTGTCCTTGTGTTCAAGAAAAGAATTTGTACTTATGTTCGGCCCTTGTTCACCATTTTTCCTTAGCACTATTTCCCCTGCTTTGATCATGTCTTGGACTTTGTGCTTAAGTGCTTGCAGTCGGCGATTGAGTGGCCAGGTGCTTCCGAATGATAAGCGCAAGTGTACTGTGGGTTGTATTCACCAGGGACGCCATGAAGGTAAGTTGGAGGGGAAATTACACCGATTTTACCAGCGGCTTTTAATTGTTTATACAATTGGTCCAGAGGCCTGCCAAGGTTAGTAAAAGTGCGATAACGATTTTGATTTTGGGGTTCAATGGGTTGAGGGTAATTATAGGTGGGTCTATTTGGTGGAGAAAATTGTTGATTGTAGGGAGGTCGGGGTCGAACTTGTTGGAAATTAGGTTGAGATATTTGGAAAGGGGCTATAGGCGAGTTGGTGTAATTAGGGCGAGGTCGAGGATGAGTGATATTGGTGTGATAAACAGGATGAGGGTTTGAATAGTAAGGGTAAGGGTTTGAGTGGGTAGGGTATTGTCGAGGTCTGGGTCTTGGGGTAGGTTTTCGATCCCAGACTAAAGCAATTTCCTTCTCTTTCTTTTGGAGTTGCGACTTTTTCCCACCACTCCCTTGTCCTTGTAAAGCATCCAACTGTGTTTTGAGGGCGGAGACATTAACTAGCTTCCCAACTCTTACAAAGTCATCGTACTCTTCAAGCTTATTGACAACAGCAGCAAATGAGCATCCAGTCATGCGAAAGATTTCCTCCAAATACGGGGGATCGTATGCTTTAATAAAGGTGCGAATGATTTCATCTTCAGTCATTGGCGGCTCAACCTTTGCAGCTATTTTCCTCCATCTTTTAGCATAGGTTTTATGATCCTCAGATGGCTTCCTCTTTGTTCCCTCTAGCGTGGTCCGTGTCGGTGCTAGTTCACAGTTGTATTCATATTGCCTTATAAATGCATTAGACAGGTCCAGCCAAGTCTTTATCTCATCAGACTTCAAATTTGAATACCAATCAAGCGCGTCACCTTCCAGACTTTCTGGGAATAGCCTTAAAGGTAGATTTTCATCATCTGTTGGCCTACCCAACTTGTTGGCGAACAATCAGAGGTGTGTCTTGGGATTGCTGGTGCCATCATACTTGTTAAATTTCGGGGTTTTGAACCCCTCAGGCAATTCCACATTTGGAAAGAGACAAAACTCATCATAGTCTAGCACTCCTTGCTTGTTTAACCCTTAACTTTTCCTCATAAATTCATCGAAACGGTCAAGGCGCTTGAGTAACTTCATATCAACAGGAACAGAAGATTCTCCTATTTCTGGTTTAGCTTGGGCAGTATGGTCTGGCAAGAAAGGCTCAGCAGCAGTGTGATAAAAGGTGTGTGGCTCAGGTGGTATATTTGAAATGACTTGGGGTTGTGGACCTCGCATGTGAGTAGGAAAAAATGAAGGATTAGGAGGGTAAGTGTATGGCAAATTTGTGGTGGGATAGTAGAAAGTTCTTCGGGTGGAATAGGGAATGATGGATTAACGGTGGTTTAAGCCGAAGGTATGACAAATGGCTCTTGCTCAGGCTGCCTGACGGGTACGGGCTCGGGTTGGACTCCACTGCTAATTAGCTCGTCAATCAATTTCCTTTGGGCTGCCATCTCGGTGGCCATCTCACCAAACTTAGTAAGCATTTCGGTTAGCCGAATCTCTAAACTCACGGTCTCGGGTTGGGCGGTAGTAGCAGACCTATCCGATTGTTCCGGTTGTGAACTCATGTTTACACGACTCCTCTGGACTCGACCACGGGATCGCGTTATGATGGGGTTTCGACAAGAAGCTATGTTTAAATATTACCTGAAAATATGAAATGACTTGCCTTTAGATCTTAGCCCTGGTTTAGCTTTTCAGAAAAAATAAAATAAAGAAAAAAGAAAAAGACAAGAGTTAGTAAATATCCAAAAAATTCGGATGCATGTCCTATTGGGGGACCCTTTTTGTGCCAAGGGTAGGCCTAATATGATGCGATACCTTCGGGGTAAAATCCCAGTTTCAAACCTGTAAGTGAATATAAAAGCAGGAATTCTCATTAAAATATGGATAAACTCAATCCTTCTTTACAATGTCATTGATGGTTCGACTGACCATTCTTACAAAATCTTCATGCCTAACTAGTTTAGTGTGTTGGGATTCCCTAGAACTCCCGATACTAAGTTTCCGAATCTCATCTTGGATTTTATCAAATGCACCCAATGCCTTTTCCAATTTCTCGGTCTTCCTTGCCTCTTTCTTCAATTGTGAGCGGGCGTCTTCCAATGCTTGATCGGCCACCATGATCTGCAACTGATGATCCTCCAATTCTTTCCTCAATTTCTCATTCTGCTCCTCGAGGCTAATGGAGACCAACGGTGCCCTTTCTCTTCCTTGTTCCATCATTGATTTGATCCATTCGTTGTACTCCAAGACGACCTTAGGCTCTATCTTATTCACTTGGTCCAAATGCAGGTTGTCCAAACTACACAGATTCCCCCAAGCTTCCAGCACCATAGTCTGGCACTCAGTGACTGTATTGAGTTCGATGCTCCCCATCCCTTGTATGGTCGGCACTTGCTGCGGATACCCAAACTGTCTCATAACTCGTTGTGGCACATACACAATCAATCCACTGGTGCTTGCTAACGGGATAAAGCCAAGTTGTGTTGTCTTGAAAGCTGGATCCCTTACTTTCATCCAATCAAGAACCCATTGTATCTTATCCGAAGTTAAAGCATTGAATTCCTGAATAAACAAGCTTGGAGACTCTATTTGATAGTATTTTCTAACCCTTTCTCTGTGCGACTCAACCCAATTTGCTGTTGGAAGGCATGATCCCAATGGATTTAGTTTTCTTTTTGACAGATGCTCCATCGCCCACATTTGAAGTATCAGGTTGGATGCATAGAAAAACCCTCTCTTCTTTCGGCATTCAGTAATAGCGGCGAAGATGTCAGCAATAATAACGGGTACTAGGGTGGGAGTTTTTCCTTTAATTCCCATGAACACACTCTGAACCATGTTGATCGTTGAGAAAATAACTTTTCCATGCTTTTGCGAAAACATGAGTAGATTAATCAGGGTTATCCCAAAAGCTTGTACTCGTTTCTCTTCCCACTGCTCTCTACTAATGAAGAAGTCCTCGTGGTGATGATCATAGGCTTCCTTTTCCCCAAATCTCTTGTATAAGAATTCCAGCGGGCATGACCTCGCATCCGGGTGTTGGTTCATGCTAAACTGTTTCAACCCTAAGAACCTACAAAATTGTTCTCGGGTGCCATTCATTGGGTATACCATAGGGTGACCTTTCCCAGGCATTTGGAACAATCCTTCTATTTCCTCCAGGATTGGTGTTAATTCGCACTCTCCAAATCGGAAAACAGAGCCGTCCGGATCCCAGAACTCGAGCAAAGCTTGGACAATGGCTACATTTGGGGTTATGTTCAGGAGACTAGGTAAATGTCCTATATGCTGGAAAAGTTTATTCACTTCATGTGCCATATTGTTCTTCCAATCTACCAGCTCACGAGGTATCTGATTGAGCATTCTACACGGAGCCATCTGGGAGGAAATTCACTTTAGTACCTTACCTCGGGATTTTACCCCTTAGGTAATACAGAAATAGTAAACGTGTAAGTCCCATTGGATTAAATATCCGAGACATGTGGCGGTTTTGTGAGGCCCCAGTCCGTTCTACGTTGATGTATTCATTATTTGGGCGGTAACGTTTGGTTTTGGGAGTATTTCGAAAACCCTAAGTAGGGAGTAAGATTTAAACCCCAGTTTTGTATTCGTACAAGTTTGAGTGGTGATTAAAGTCAGTTATGTTAATGTGTGTTTTAGTGTGGGTAAGTATAGGATCTAATCCATTTTGTATAGGTTAAGTAAGTTCAAGAAGGTTAGAAACCCTAAGTGAGCAAATCTCTAATGTTAGGATTTATTAGAAAGTTTAAGTTGGGTTGAAAAACCCTAATTTTGCCCATATTATATAAGTTGTTGTTTAATTGTTTTATATATGGAGAAAGTATGTTTAAGTATAGGTGATTAAAATAAGAAAGTGATTAGTGAAGTAATTAAGCATGATTACATGTTTTAGATTAGATTAAGTTATGACCTATGGAGTTAATTGAAAGATTATCAAATGTTTGGGGGAAAATGTATAAGAAAGAGAAAGTTGAAGTGCAAGGGTTAAAACAACAAATAAAGCATTTTATGTGATTGGTTAACCTTAAAAATATCTCCCAAAGTCTTGCCTAACTTTGACTAACATGTTGTCTTATGAGTTATAAGACAAACAAGAGAAAACAAAACAAAACAAAATTGAGAAAAAAGGGAGAGGTAGAGCCGAGAGAGAGAGGAAGAGAAGGTGAGAGATTTTCTTCAAAAATCTTAAAGTATTAGATTCTATCTTGAGTTTGGATCTTGGAGTAACAACTTGGGTGCTTGATTAGTGAAGGTTAATCATCTACAAAACTTATTTGAAGGTATGCCTCTTACTTGAAAGTTAAACTTTTGGGGTTTTAATCTCTAAGCTATGGAAATGATGTGGTATGTTATGATTATGGATTTATATGGTGAATTTGATGTTTTATTGAAGTTTTATGGTTAATTTTTGGTGATTTATGCTGCTGGAAATTTCGGGCAAGAGAGAGAAAAATTTGGGTTCTTGCTTTAATGCTTTCTTTAGTTGTTTTGATTGGGAAATTGCCTTGTAGTGGTTGTGTTTGATAAATTGCCTCACTTGATTGGTTGGTTTCTAGCAAAAATCTGGTTTGGGTTAAGAAACCCTAGACTCCATTAGGTTAGTTTAGTGTAGCCTATGGCTATTGAGTTAGGGTTTGTGTGTGTTTGGATGATTAGAACAAGTTCTATGGTGCAAGTAAAACTAGATTAAGGATTATGGTTAGTATTTGGTGATTTTGGGCTAACTTGTGAAGGAACTTTAGACCACTCTTAGACTGATATAAGTATGGTTGTTAGGGATCAATTTGGTTAGAAAATTCGCATAAGAACCATAGGAACGGATCGTGCGGTTGCGGCGCGCAAAACCGGCGAAACTAGAAAATCAGGGCAGTTCAGGATCCGAACTTCGGCTTTCTTTTTCTTGATGTTATGTACGGATTCAGAAGTTCCTCAAAACATGAAAGTCGTAGCCCCTTGGGTCCTGAATATGCCTGTAAAATTTCAGGTTAAACGGATTAGTATATCCTGAGTTATAAACGAAATACTCAGACCTGTTTTGACCGTCAAATTCTATTACGTTTTTGGAAAGCTTCTGACCGTGACTTTTTCGATTTTGATAGAGTACGATTTGGGTATCGACTCCTTCATAAGAAATGTAGATCTTGGTCACAGTTTCAAAACGCTATAAAGTGCGTCAAAATCCGAGTCCCGTAGCTCTAGTTATGATTGAAATAAGAATGCATGTCAGAACTATTTTTATATCCGGACAGTTTACGACTGGAACTTTGGCTTCACATTTGACTAGGTTACAAGCTGTTTGGGCTTGCGACCAAAACACCAAACTTATAGCCCTATATCAGAGCTTTCTAACGCCCTTGGAATTTCATGAATCAGATTTATAAAACCTGAGATATAGCCGAGCAAATAAGGCCTGCCCGTGAAAATGACCATTTTCTGGTCAGATCTGTTTTGGTCCTGATGACCAATTTCTGTTCCGAATTTGGATTGCCGACCTTTATGGAAGTTGTTCCATTTGGAATGAACCATCTAACTGCCAATTTTCAGCTCTTTTGACCATGTGTAGCATAGAAAACAGTTTGCACTCAAAACTGACCATTTGTGCATTGGCCAGATTTCGTAAGTGATTGTGTTTGGTTCATTTGGGACTGAAGCCTCCATTTTCAGTTCTGGATGTCTTCATAACAGTTGTTGTTCATCCTTTAAGCTTCGATATGGCGTCTCATATGCCTTCATCCAATATTCATAGCTTAACTTATGATTAAAATAGAAACGAGTGTCAAATCTGCCGTTTCCGCTAACGGCCGTTTCCATTTCCGTCCGTCATATTTACGTGCGCGCGTGTCGTTTTTGCCGTTTTACTTGTTTTAGGCACGATAGTAGCCGTTCGCGATATTATGTGACACAATCTTCTATTTCAGACGGTGGTGAGCTGGGCGGAACTGGTGGGGCCCACTACTAGCTGTTCATTTCGATCCGACTTCGTACTTTTGCCATTTCAGTTTCTGGATAAGTATTCAGGCCAGTTTGGTGTGTTTTCTTGTTATGTGTTTGAGATGTGTGAAAAGGGTACTTAGGCGAGGGTGTACTTTATCGCGCTCGACCTAAACCCTAATTTGAATGTATAGTTGTACTTGGCATATGTATATGAACCTTTTGGAACCAAAACCCTTGAGCTTGTGGCTCGGGGCGACTTTCGAGTAAAGTTTGTGAAGTTTGCAAAGTTTGTGAGTTCGTGGGCCCAATCTAAGACCTGTATGGACTATTCGAGCCGGTTAGGGCTTGGTCGAAGTCAGTCCAACTTAGTCTGAGGTCACCAAGTTTGTAGGTTCATGTTATGAACCAATTTTGTGAATCCGGTTCACCGAGAAGGTGACCAAGTTTGTGAACCGAGCTTGCGCAGCAAGTTCAATTTCGTTCGCTCGAGCAAGTTTGTGAGGTGACTGGCCAGTGAGGGTGATAAGGTGCTCGGTGGGTGTACAAGCGGGGTTCTACGGACTATTATTTGCGGTCGACAGAGTGTCGGCAGGAGATCATACATGGCACATGAAATGGCTTTGGAGCCACCCGTATCCTTATTATATGGTGTTGTTCTTTTCTGCTTTTGCTTTACTCTTATTGTGTAATGGTTGCTACGTGAATTTATGCTTTCGCCCCTGTTTACTTACTAACCTTTCAGCTTGCCCCTTTTCTTTTGGTTTTCCTTAGCAGGGGCCGACGCGGGGATTTTGGCACTTACACTAGTATAGTTAAGTTTGTTTGTAATAGTTGGACAATTAGAATGTTTGTATTAGTTTTGGTAGGTTGTATAAGGACCCTCTTTAGGGTCTACCTTTTTCTTTTGGTTATAGTTATAAGAGTGTAATAGTGGATGGTCAGATACTTTTGGGAGATGTAAATAAGTACTCTTTTGATATATATATATTTTTTTAGTTTTATTGCGTTAAGTTTTGAGTCCTGGCGCGAGCTAGGCAGACGGCCTGCTGATACCCTCGGGTTCGCCTTTGGGAGAAGTGGGGTCGTTACAGGTTTATTTCTAAACACGGGATTCCCTATGTGGCATTCCCTTTCTATGGCTTATGCGTGATGCCAGTTTATTAAAGCAGTAAAATATGCAATTCGAAATGAAACGTGACCTAAGGAACCCTTTATTTGCCAGGGTAGGCCTAAAATGGTATGGCATTATTAATTTATGAACAAAATATACCACAATTTTTTAAACGTGCGATAGCCTATCTACAAGGGTAGGTCCTAAAAGAAGGTCATGCCAGACCTTTTATCTCTTAATGTTTGTGAATGAAAAGGCAAGAAACAAGGAAAGTTAGCTCAACACATAATCACACAACACATTGGACAATTAGATGACATAAAAAGCAACAAACATAAATAAGGAAAGAGGGGTAGAATCCCTCCCCTCGTGCCTAGTATCCTTAAAAGGGTAAGGTCGACTCTACCTTAGGCAATTCTAATATGGATGCATAAGGTTTGGTTCACTAATGCATCTAGACTCGATAAGACTTCGGCTCCCAAGCCTTCAGACCTAAAGGCAAAGGGTCATCACTCCCAGGGCCTTTGGTCGGTGGCTCGAGTGATCCCTTAGATAGCGCTATGGGCGCAGAGCACACCATCCGCCTACCCAAGGCAATCGATCCTAATCCTACAAGGAGGTGTGGGAAACGCCCACGAAAAAGAAAAAAAATGGGGTAAATAAGACTATGCATGCACGTATGAGGTGCTTTCTTATTGAGGGGAGGGATTGTACCATTATATGCGGTCGAAAGTTCTAGGGTGACTACTCCCCACCCAATAATGCAAGCGCGATACAAATAAATCATCCATTCATTACATACATAGTGTGCGAGAAGCGATTGAACGCGTGATAGATGTAAAAACCCTAATAAAGAGAAAAAAGAGAAAAAAGGAAAAGAAGAATGCAACCTACTACTCCAAATGTGATATATATGAAGGTTAAAAGTAGAAAAAGTCGACTAAATCGGATGCTCGGACCCCTCAAAATCCCCAGTGGAGTCGCCAACTGTCGCGCCCCATTTTTTAAAATAAGAAAAATTAAAAGACAAGTTTAGAAAAATGGCTTTTGATTCAATTTTGATTAAAAAATGAATTTTTGATTGAAAAAGAAAATGAAAAACATGGGTCTAAATGGGACTTGAAAATGCGACGATTTGACCCAAAATATAGTTTAAAAAGGATTTTTGAAAAAAAAAATGGAGTCGCCACTTGGTATAGAGTTAAGGTGTACCAAGTCACCTAAAAATGAATTTTTAAAATAGAAAACCCTTTTTAAACGACTACAAGTCTACGAAAATCAGAGAAAAAGATTCGGGAGTCACATTTGAAGAAAGGGAAGGCAAGGATAAGAATCCAAGGCACCCTTTCAACCTAAACAAGGCTAGTTGCGCGATTTAGTCAAAGATTTTCTTATTTTAACCTAAAGATTTATCACATTTGGATGTACTATATGAATGCAAACCCTAGACCTAAGAGGGTATCGGAGGTCAAAATTTCTCTTCAAAACTTACTTGGTACCAATCACATTAATTGTGACGCCCAATAAAGAATCTTCGAAGAAATCACGAATAGTGCAAGTCATGAGACTCGAAAGAAAGAAAAAGTAAAGAAAATAATAATATACAAATGTGTATGACCTAAAGGAATGCATCATGTCGGGTACGGGGGACTAATGTTCGTTGGCTTTCAATGTTCCCTTTAATAGAGGGAATACGAGCGTGCTAAGGCTAGGGAAACCAAACTCGTCCATATCCTATATCCAAGGGGTTTTCCTAGTCTAATCAAGCAAATGTACTAACCTAGATCTAATGCTTAGATGAAATGCAAATCTAATGTCATATTTCATACAAAAGCGGTAAGTAAGATATATATATAAGGGAAAATACGGGGGAAGGGATATACGTATAAGGAATGATGTCATGCAAAAAATGATAAAAGACCCTAAAAGTGAAAAATATGCATGAGAATGTAATGTAGCCATACAAACATGATCTAGCGTAGGAGGTCCCTAAGGGTCTAGCATTGGACCAGCCCATGTCTACAATGTCCCACTAGCATTGGACTAGTGAGAAAAGTCGGAACAAAGGGCCACAACTAGCGTTGGACAAGTGTGGATTCGAGAAATGGACCACAACTAGCATTGGACTAGTGTGGTGACGTCACACATCGGTTACAATCAAATAAATCATGTAAGACCTAAAAAAAAAGAATGTAGGCACATAAATCGCATATAGCACATAACACATAAGCATGATATCTAGATGCAAGACCCTAGGAAAGCGGTAACACATAGCACATAGACATGCAAAACACACATAAGGCAAATAAAGCTCTAACTATTACATTCGGGGGACCCTACTACAATCTAAGAAGGGGAAAGGACTTATAAAAGTAAATCCTAACTATTACATTGACTAGCTAAGACATGTCTTCAAGAGAGGGGCCAAAACCTAGCTATTACAAATTGGGGTTCAAATGCTCTCAAATGACTTGCCAATTAAAGAAAATGAAATAAAAAGAAAAGCAAAACAGGCAATTAAACATAAAAAAATGAATTAAAGCATGCATCTTCACATATGGCACGTATGAGCACATAGGAGAAATGAAAATCAAGGAGATAGAGGTTACCTCCCTTGCAATGGTAATGAAATGAAGGAAATATTAGCTTCAAAACAATAAAAGGGTCAAGGCACCAATTAAATAGTAAAGTATAAACAAAATCACCAAATCCCTCCCAATTGCAACTTAAATGAAATCACATAATGCATAATTTCCAAGAAAGTAAATTGCCGATCAAATTTCTAAAATAGAAAATAAAACTACCAAGGACCCAATTGCAAACATAACCAGTCACTCAAGCCCAATTAAAACATTTTGGGAACTCTAAAGGTTCAAAAGTAAAGAAAGGGTCAAGTAATGGTTCAAATTGCAATTACTCTAGGACCTAACTGCAAGAAATCAGCACATAATTGGGCCACAGTGCAACCAAGGGAGACTTGGGGGGCCAAAGTGCAATTTTGAAAGTTTTTTCATGCAAACTCATGCAAAGTTACGAAGCTTATGGTTTCTGCAACACTTGCTGCATTTTTATTTTCAGCATTTCAAACCCAAAACCCACAACTTCCATCCAAACTCTTTCAGCCAGACAACAAAACAACAAGACTCATGACTTCAATATCCAAAACGAGCCAAAACATAGAAAGGAAATTACGCAAACGCTGGAGAAATTTATGCAAAAACGGTTTAGCAATCCTGATTTGTTCCCTTTCAGCAAGCATTCAATCATAGCTCAAGTATTTTTAGACCCAAACACCCAAACCCAACACCAAATCATTCCATTCCTTGCCCTCAACACCAGATTAAACATGCAACTTAAGTGTAAAGACTTGATGAGCAACCACGGAACAGCAAACAGAACAGAAAATGCAACTTCTTTTGTTTTGCTGCGAAATTTTGCAGCTACAAGCTCGTGTAGATTAAAATGCCGAAACATTGCATTAGACTCACCATTTATCCACCAAACGCACACACATTTTCTAAACATCAATTTTAGCAGTGAGGAAACAAAAAAAATACAGCAAAGAAAGCATCAACATTCACTTGAGATGTTGAATCAGGACATTCGAGGAAACATTTCGACTTTCGGACCATGAAGCAAACAAAGTATCAGATATTTGTGCAGGGAATTTCGAGACAACATCTTGCAATCATGAAGGCTGATGTGTAAATATCAGCCAAGTATGAAAGAAGTCACAAACTTCAAGCAAGCCAAAATTCGAACAATCAAAAGAACAAATCTGCCCAGGCCACTGCATCAACCGAGAGCTTCAAACTTTACTGCAGCAGATTTTTATGCACCAATCCAAACACAATTTGAACTCAAGCAACAGAATCACCAAAGGAAAAGACCCACGGGTTACATCCATTACAACTTCTAATGTTTATACAAGAATCTAAAAGATCATGCAGTCCGTTCAAAACCATTTTGCATTTCTGAGTTCATCATCAGCAGGCATCGCATGGTTTAAACAAGAGACTGACCATACCACAAACCCAATCAAACTTTCGAATAAAGTGCCAAAACAAATCTTTTTATATTTTTCTTGTCTAAAACCCAAACTTGAACATAACCCCAGCTCTAGATTTACACACAACAAAAAATTAGAATAAAGAAAGTGTTGACAGCAAGCATTTCCCGCAACTAAAGAAACTTTTGCAACCTCTGAAACTTTGAGTTTTCAGCAACCTTACACAACAGGCACATATCAAGCCATAATCCGACACAAAAGACAGCAAAAATGAAGGTAATCAACCCCAAAAATTCCTGGGTTTCCGTCTCTTAAAACCTAGTCCAAAGATTCTAAGCATAGAACGATCAAAGCTGCAAACTTTTCTGCAATTTTGTTCGGCCAAAAACACTATCATGCAGTATGATTCAAATGAAACCTACTGATTCATCACATAAACCCCAAATATCATAACCTTATCAACGGAGAACCATCAACTAATCATGGAAAGTAGAACCAGTAGACAGTAAAAGAAAGCAAATAACAACTAAAGAAAACAGCTTTTTACCATAAAAGATAAGGATCTTACCTTAAACAAGAAATGAGGCGTGGGATGACTAAAGGAAAGGCTCAGATGGTTCTGCCGGATCTTCAAAGGAACGCCAATGGAAAATGATGACGATGACTCCGTCGCTCAACTCACTTCTTTGCTATTTTGCTGGTTCCTCTCGGTTTCCCTTTGCTTTCCTCAGTTCTTTTTCTATTTTTCTTTGCCCAGAAAACTCCCTTTTTCTTGCCGAAACCCTTGGCTTCTTCCCTCTAGCTCTCCCCTGCTTTCTAGATTCTCTTCCAGCCGTCCCTCTCCTCTCTTGCTCTCTTGTTTTCCTCTAGTCTCCTCTCTGGTTTTCTTTTCAGCCATCCCCAGAATCTCTTTAGCCGTCCACTGCCCTAGCTCTCTCTCGCTCTCTATTATTCCCTAGCCGTCCATACTCTCCTCTCCTATCCCCTTTGTTTTTCTTCCCCAGCTTTCTCTCTAACCCTCCGCCGCTACTCTCTCCCCCCTTTTCTGTTCTCCGTTTTTCTTTCTTGCCTTCTGATCCGACCTTCCCTTGCTATCCTACTCTCCTCCAAAAACCTAGTCACTCCTCTTCACTCTCTTTTGTTTCTTTTTTTTTCTCTCCCCAAAACCCCCTGCTCTTAGCCGTCACCTATGATTTCTGTTTTTTCAATCCCCTCCTTTTTATATGGGACCTATATCCCCTAAACCCTTACCTCAAAGGTGAGGATGAAGGGTTTGTCTCTGCCTTAACCCCAGCCATCCGATCCCTCAGCCACATTTTCCCCCTGAAAATGGTATTTATGCCGCTGCATGTGCGGCTCACTTTTTTTTTTATAACTTAAGTAAACAGCAATATAAAATGATAATTTAAATTTAAATAAAAAGCACCAAACTAGTAACGAAAGATAAAACCAAACTAAGATTTTTCCCGTGCTTGATTAATGATTTTTTTTTTCTTTTTTTTCGATTAATAAACAATAAAAGAAATAAAACATATTTTTCATGCCTAATTTTTCTTTTGACAAATTTTGTGCTAAAAGTCTTACAATAAAAATAAACAGCTAAAAGGGCAAAAAACGAATACAAAAATGAAAAACTAAAATAAAATAATAGATAATAATGATCTAAAATGCTATACAAATGCAAACAGTCTAAAACAAAAATCATGAAATTAACAAATAAAAATAGATAGGAATTATCACTAAAACATAAATAAAAAGCATACAAATTATTTAAAAATTTGGTGTCTACACTATACGCCAAATTTAGTAAATATGAATTTTGGCTGGAGAAAATTTCTTTTTAGAGCATGTGATTTCAAAAGAGGGTATTACGGTAGATCCGGCGAAAGTAGAGGCCGTAACTAAATGGAAGAGACCTGAAACTCCCACTGAAGTGCATAGCTTTTTAGGATTGGCTGGGTACTATAGGCGTTTTATTCAGGACTTTTCCAAACTTGCCAGTCCTTTGACCGATTTAACCAAAAAGAATGGTCATTTTCTGTGGGACACTAGGTGCGAAGGTAGCTTTCAAGAATTGAAGAAAAGATTAACCATGGCCCCTATTCTCGTTTTACCTAACAGAAAGGATAGTTTCACTGTTTATACTGATGCATCAAGGGAAGGATTGGGGTGCGTGTTGATGCAGAATAAGAATGTGATATCGTTTGCCTCTAGGAAATTGAAACCTCACGAACAAAATTTCCCTACCCATGACTTGGAGTTAGCAGCCGTAGTCTTTGCCCTGAAAAAGTGGAAGCACTACTTGTACGAGGTAACCTTTGAGGTTTATTCTGACCATAAAAGGCTTAAGTATCTGTTTTTCCAAAAAGAATTGAACATGAGGCAGCGACGATGGATGAAATTTTTGGAGGACTACGACTGTACGATTAACTACCATCCAGAAAAAGCAAATGTAGTAACTGATGCTTTAAGTCAGAAGGCTCAAATAGCTGGGCTAATGGTCAAAGAGTGGGAGATATTGGGAGTGGTTAGTGAGTGGAACCCTAATTTAGAACGTCAAAAGGTGACCTTTGGGAATATCCGGGTAACATCTGCTATTCTTGGTCGAATTAAAGAAGGCCAAGAGGAGGATCCGATAGTACAAAAGTGGAAGGAAAAGTAGAGAAGGGAGAATTACCTAATTTCAATTTGAATCCTGAAGGGATTTTAAGGTATAGGAACCGAATAGTGGTGCCCAATGATGAAACTTTGAAAAGGGAGATTTTGGAGGAAACCCATTGATCGAAATATACAATTCACCCTGGTAGTAACAAGATGTACCAAGATCTGCGAAATTGTATTGGTGGGATAAAATGAAGAGAGAGATTGTTCAATATATATAAACCTGTCTGATTTGCCAGCAAGTCAAAGCTGAACACCAAAAACCCTCTGGATTGTTACAACCTCTTGAGATACCCGAATGGAAGTGGAAAAATATCACGATGGACTTTGTTTCTAGATTGCCAATGACACAAAAGGGATATGATGCTGTTTGGGTGATCATTGATCGGTTAACCAAATCGACCCATTTCTTGCCTGTGAATATGAAGTATTTCCTAGAAAAGTTGGCTCAACTGTATATGAATGAAATTGTGAGATTACACGAAATTTCAGTGAGTATAGTTTCCGACCGAGATCCTCATTTCGTGTCAAGGTTTTGGCAAAAGTTTCAAGAGACCTTAGGAACTAAACTCAACTTTAGTACTACTTATCAGCCCCAAACGGATGGACAGTCTAAACGAACCATTCAAACCCTTGAGGATATGCTAAGGACTTGCATCTTAGATTTTAGGGGTAGTTGGGGCCAACACATGACCTTGGTGGAGTTTGCCTACAATAACAGTTACCACTCGTCAATCCAAATAGTACCATATGAAGCGCTTTACGGAAGGAAGTGTCGTTCACCCATATATTGGGATGAAATAGGGGAAAAGAAGGTCTTGGACCCAACAGTCATTCCGTGGATGGAGGATGCTTGAGAAAAAGTTAAGTTGATACGTCAGAGACTCCAAACAGCTTAAAGTCGCCAAAAGAGCTACGCGGATAATCGAAGGAAAGATTTGGAGTTTGAAGTTGGAGACCGTATTTTCCTTAAGATCACACCCTTACGAAGTGTCACAACGGGTAGAGAAAAGAAACTTCAACCACGATTCGTAGGACCCTTCAAGATTCTCCAAAAGGTTGGAAAAATAGCGTATCGACTCAAGTTGCTGCCAAGTTTATCCTGAATTCATGACGTCTTCTATATCGCGATGCTTAAAAAGAACTATCCTGATCCAACCCACATTGTACAACCAGAGGAGATTGAGATAGATGAAGTACTCACCTATGAAGAGAGACCTGTGCGATTACTCGATCGAAGGATTAAGGAACCGAGGAATAAACAAATCCCATTGGTGAAGGTTTTGTGGAGAAATCATGGAATAGAAGAGGCCACTTGGGAGGTGGAGGAGGAGATGCAAAAGAGATATTCTGAGATGTTTAGTAACCCAAGTGAGCAATTTCGAGGACGAAATTCTTTAAGGGGGAGAGAGTGTGAGAATCGGAAAAAAAAAAGGAAAAAAAATTCTTTATTTTAGGCATTATTTTATTCCTTTGCACACGTTCTCTCTATTTCCTGTATCATATTACTTTTATATATATTTTTATAAGTAAATATAGCTTTAAAATCATTTTTCTAGTATAAGTTAGTTCATGAAAAATTAGGAGTGTATATGGGACGTAGGACCCGCTAGTGCCTTAAGTGAGAGAAATTCGGTCAATTAGATTAAGTTTTGCATAAAGGAATTTAAATACTAGGTATTAGGAGATAATTAGAGATTACCTAGATGGATTAACCATGGGGAGACAAGAAGATAACTTTAAAGCATAAAAAGTGCCACGTGTCATTTTCTTATTTGAAGTTGGACTTGTCTAACTTTCTTACCTTTACTAAAAGATCAATTTTGACCCAAATCATCTTCGTTTTGTACCCTTCTTGGCCGAACCTCTCCTTGGGAGAAAAGAAAAGAAAGTTTCAACTACTTCTTCCATTTCTTGCACAAATATTGAAATCCAACCGATTAAACCTTGAATTAGTCCACAAAAGTGACTTGCTAAGGGAGTTTGAAGGTCTTGGTGGAGTTGTTTTGGAAGAGAAACCCCTAAGCTACTACCTTTCTTGAGAAGTTAAGATATTTTTCTTGGAAACTCACTCTTTGTTCCTAATAATGGTAAATTAGTGACCTATGATGGCTAAATAGGTTGGTATATGGATGATTCCATGGATTAAAGTGGAGTTAGCTAAATTTCTGATTTTTTTGGAAATTTTTCTGTTTTCATATGATGGTTATGGTTGGCCTTGGATTGATAGGTCTAAATTGTATTAAATGGAGCCCTTGTGCATTACTTGCGGTTATTTGCAAAAAATTTCCGCTTGTGCGGAAAATTTCAGATTTAGGGCTTCTAATTAGGGCTTTCCTATGGTTGGTTGTTGAGCTTCTAATTGGCTATGATTGAGGGCTATTGTGACCCTAATGAAGTGTGTTGAATGGCTTATGAATTGTTTGTGTGCTTGTGGTTGCTTTGGATGAATTTCAATGGTTGTTTGTAGGATGGAAAATCTGAAATTTTAGGAGAAATGCTATCCAAATGTTGAGGATGGTGGATTCTTGTGAGTTTAGGTTGAGGTTGGATAGAAACGAAAGATTTTGGGGTTTGTTTCTACCTTTAAGCCTAAATGTTATGTATTTTCCATTTCAAGCTATATTTGGTTTTACCTTAGTAGTTCATTTAAGAGGTATTCGACTCATGTCCGAGTCTCAATTGTGCTTTCTTGATTGTATAGGGCCTGCCGGTGAACCGAGGCTTACGTCGGGCGAAAACTTGTGAAATTGCTTGTTTGAATTGGTGAGTGTACCATTGTATGGTTTAATGCTTAAATGATTGTTTATACATGATTCTGTGAACTTGGTTGACTTGAATGAGACAAGAGTGTACTTCACCGCTCTTGTTCTCTTCCTTGTATGACTACTACTGTATTACTGTGAAACTGTACTTGTGCATGATTTAATGTCGATTGGAGGGTTGTATCCAACAACTTTATTGTGATATCTGAGCTCTTACCTCATTGGTCGTTATTTGGGTCGAACCGGCAAGAGTTTGGTCGGTTCGATAACGAACCATGAGTGACTGTTAGTCGGGTGGAGTGTTATTCTCGACCATGTGGTATACTCAAGTATTACCTTTCTGTTACTGTGAAGTGTTCGGGCCCGGTAAGGGGAATGTTCGGTGGAAGGAATGTGGTGTAAAGTGGGATCTACGGTCTTGTTCTTTACTCCAAACGTTGACGGAGTGTCGACGGGTTTGAGATCAAGTACGGCAAGTGGAAAGTGGCTCTTGAGAGCCGATCGTATCCTTTTACCTTTGGTTATGGTGATGTAATTTCTTATGTGTTCCTTGCCTAAGTATGATTATCTTGGTGTGTCTTGTCAGTACCTCACAAGCGTAAGCTCATCCTCGTTAATTTTGGTTTCCTTACAGGGTCAACTTTTGGAAACCATGATTTTGGAAGACTGAATTGAGCTAGTATAAATACTTTTTGTATAGTTCATCGGGAGTTGGAAAACCCTAAATGTACCTTGATCCAAATATGTCCCTTTTGCTTTGTAAATTACAAATGTATGTGTATAAAAATGTTCAATCATGTTCATGTATTGTATTTGGTTTGGAAATGTTCATTCTCTAGAATTATTTAACGTTATCGGTATTCGATTGGGTACCAGCTGGATGGTGACGTGGCAGTCACTATTCACTTTCAGTTGCAATTTTTGTTTTCCGTTTTGTGATTGTTGAATCATTTAGGAGTGCTAATATATATATTCCGAACGTTTTAGTGTATTTTATCATCTTAGTAGTCCTAGCGAGAGTTAGGCAGGCAGTTTGCTAACCCCTTTGGTACGTCTTAGGGAGAGGTGGGGCTGTCACATTGCTGCCAAAAGAAGATTAAACACTAGGATTTGAGCTCCTAAATTACCAAGTTTCTTCCTTGATCAAATTTTCTTCCAAGCTTGTAAGAAGAACCAAGAGGAGAAGCAAATTTTGGGGAGCCTTGTGGAGGAAAAATGGAAGATAAGAAGCTGAAATTTTTGAGGGGAAATGGGGGGAGGAGGATCGGCCAAGACAAGGAGAAGAAGGAAGGTTTTTGGTTGGTAGGTGAGTGATGTGATGGTGTGTAAGAAGGATGGACATAAAGTGCTCTAGTGCCCTATAAGTCAATATCCTATTGGTGTGCAATTAGTGCTCCTAATTGAGTCTAACTTAACTCACTCACTCTAATCTCTCAATTAACTTTTCTTAGTCTACTATTGATCATCCTTAATACTCCAAGGTTATTGCACTCTCGATCCGAATTTACCTCGAAAAACATGTATTCACTATTTCTTGCTAAACGAGCCGTAGAAAAATTAAATTCGCTAACGAAACGTTTCAAAAATATAAACGAGGCATGGATCCATGCAAAATGGATTTAAAATGGGTGAAATAAATTATTCGGAGTAAACGGGTGAATAAATAATTAAATAAACCAGTAAAATGAAATAAAAATAAGAAAATAAAAATTCGGATTCTCACAGCTTTCCGTTCTCCCCTCACTAGAAGCAACTTTAAAGTCAAAGGTCCCATCAAAAGAGTACTCACCCTATTTAGTAGTGGTGACACATGCCTCTTAGATTCTTCATGTGGCGTATTGTGGTTTCATCATCCAATACACAAATGGAGCTGACACAACTTAGGACCTATTTGGTAACTCTACTTAATGTTGAAAATTAATTCATTCAGAGTTTTTTGAATTGAGCATGTTTGATAATAGAAATATGAGGACCCATAAATTTTCTTTATTTCATAATATTTTATTTTATTTTTCTCGCATGTATTTTCTTCATTAAACCCTATTATGTTGATTTTCCAGAGATTTTTATAAGTGAGTATAGGTTTTAAATCATTTTCATAAATTAAGTTAGTTCATGATAAGTTTGAAGTGCGTTATAGATGTGGGATCCGCTAGTGCGCTAAGTGCGATAAATTTTTGATGATTAATTGAAGTTTTGTATTAAGAAATGTTATTTTTCCAGGTGTTAGGAGATCATTGGAGGTTAGTTAGATTAATTTGTATTGGGAGACAAGAGGATGAGAATAACATTAAAAGGTGCTAGGTGTCGCGATCTAATTGGAGTTGAATTTTGACCTAACTTTCTTACCTTTACTAAATACCAAAAATATCTTATTTCTTCTTCCTTCTTGGCCAAACACTTGAGAGAAAGAAAGAGAGGAAAAGTTTCATCTTCAACGTCAAATCCAAGCCAAATCTTAAGTTCCAACCATTAGAATCTCAAATTACTCCATAGAAACTTCTTGCTAGGGAGGATTAAGGAGGTTGGTGGAGTTGTTTTGGAAAGGGAAGACCTAAGTTGCTAGCTTTCTTGAGTTTTTGAGGTAAGTTGCTAAGAAAGTTCCCTCTTTGCTTTCATAATGGTTGATTAGTGGGTTGTAGTGGCTAAATAGATTATTTTGTGAAAGATTTTAGGGTTTAAAGTAGAGTTTGACAAATTTTAGAATTTTTGGTGATTTTTATAATTTTATATGATGATTATTGTTGGGATGATAGCTTTGGTATGTTAGTTTTGATTGCCTAAAAGAAATTTCAGCTAGAGTGCATAAATTCCAGTTTAGGGTTTAATCTTACCCTGTTCTGTCCAGTTCTGTTCGGCCATGATGGAGGCTGAATCAGGCTTAGGTTAAAACATAAAAGTTGTAGGAAATGATGTTTTATAGCTGCCTGTAAAATTTTAGCTCTATCAAAGCACTGTAGCATGTGAAAAGATAAAAATACCCCTGACTGCCATAGGTAGAGTTTTGTGGACAGTGTTGATATTTCACCAATCTGACCGCATCTATTCACCCTGATCCGTACTGAATTAGCATTTGGCAAAAATATGGAAGTTGTAGTGCTATGTCTTAGCTTTCTAACGGCCCTGAAAATGCCTCAATTGGACTTCGGTAGCCTGAGTTATTGTCGTTTAAGCATCGTGCGGTTAACTAGCCTGATTATGAGACTCTAGTTTTGTAATTTGAAATTTTGATCTGGTTACACTACGAACTATGTGAGAACCCTCATTTTTAAAATACAATTTTCCCAAACTACATGCATTGCATCAAGATTTAAACCACCTCTTATATGCCCTAGCATTATATTTTATAATGTGTTACAACAAATCCCTTGTATTGACCCTCACTTTAAAACACAATTTTCTTATTTACATGCCTTATTATAAGATCTAGACCATTTAATATATGCCCTTACAATATATTTCCTATGTATTATAATAATTTTCATGCATTACATTTCATTTCATTTTACTTGAAGTAAAATATTATCTTGAGTTGGATCTAATAGTTCACCACTTGCATTTTACCAAGTGTTCCTTTATTAGTGGAAGAGACTTTATGTGAGTGATTAGAGGTGTTAAATTAGGATTGGTACTTTTGAAAAGGTATAAATACCATTAGTCAAAGGATTAAGGGAAGTTGTGGTCAAGAAGAGAGAGATGTGGCAAAACCCTAGCCATGGACTTGTTTGACCAAAGATTAAGAAGACAATTTAAACTAAACTTGGCTCTTTTTTTCAGTATGTTGGCCAAAATTCCTAGCTTCAAAAGAGAGTGAGAGAGAGAGCTCCATAAACTTGTCTTTTACCCTTAGTAAATCAAGAGCAACCAAATCAAAAGAGAAAGATCTACAGTTTGTGAGAAAACTTTCTTCAATCCTAGTGGTTGATTCAAGCTTTGAGGTTTTCATTTTGGTGGATTGACTTGGTGGTCCAAGCTACTCACAAGAAAGGTAAGTACACCTTAAATGGTAGTTTTATGGTGATAAATCATGTGTTTCAAGTGTTAATGGCAAACCATAAGTTGTTTGGGTTGTGAGTTGAAGTAATCTCTTGAAATAGACAAAAGAGTAATTAGTTAGAAAGCATGCCTACCAAGTGTTTGATGAAATGCATGCACTTTATTCATGGTTTTTTATGAAGTATTAACATGTTTTAAAGCCCTTTTGAGTGAGATATAACACTTGGCATGTGATTTAAGTGGAAATCATGAAAGGATGAAAGTTAGAAAATTTGGAGAAGGTGCTGTCCGAAATTTCAAGGGCTTGCTGCCCTATTTTGCTTGGATATTTCGTGCTTAATATGGCTACAAATGTGAGGGATATATGTTGTGTTATATGTGTGGAGGTTGTCTACAAAAAATTAGCCAATTTGGTTGGATAAATTTTGAGTTATGAGCAAAGAGGCAAAACTGGACTAGGTCCACGAATTTTCTGACCAGTGATCTTGTGAGGGTCATAATGTTTTCCTCTATAATCAGAATTGAGTGCCATTTATGGCATTTGAAAGTAGACTCTTAGAACTTTAAAATGGTACCAAGCTCATTTTCTGGTTCGTCCCGAGCGATTCGTGGCGAGTCTTGAAAGTTGGCTGCCCGTTTATTACTGTTCATCCAAGACTGTCCAGAAAATTCATTTGGTTGCTTGATGTTGAACCACTTACGTTTGGATTTTGGAAATGGTTTCTTCTACACAAATATATCCTTGTGAATCTAGTTTCTTACACCACTGACGGCACCTAATTCCGATTTTTCTACAGTGAGTTATGACCGTTTTACTGAGACTGCTTGGGCAAGACTGTTCAACCCGTGAAGAACTCTTAAGCTCAAATGAAACTTCTCTTTTGGCCAACTTTCTTGTACTTGTTAAACTTGTTTCTCATGAACTTTTACTGTATTTTGGGCCAACTTTACATGATGAATTGCATGACTTTAACCACTCACTTGATCTCTTAATGAGCCTACATTTGAGTGGAAATGAACCTTGAATGTTAACGATTTCACTCGTTGCCCTAGGATTGGGAAACGAAGGTGGTCGTAACCAGGCCACTTGACGTTTGACTACTACTTTGCTTGTCAGGTGAGTGTTCCACTACCTACTACCACTTGTTATGTGATATACTTGGATACTTGAAATGCCTGATTTGTTACTGTTTAACCCAAACACTGTTTTGATAAAATGGGGGCGAGTATGTACTTTATCGCACTCGATCTCCCTTGTTTTCACTGGAGCTCTATATATTGTTATTATGAGATGTGATATCTCCATGAATGCCTGTGATTGAGTTGTTTGGACAATATTCCATCAACTACTGCTACTGTTTGGGTACCCAACCTCATAGGTAAATCGGTTGTATCGAACCAGCAAGGGATTCATCGAGAAGGCCGATAAACCTTGAGAACTGTTTACTGTACACTGGAAATCGGTAGACTCGAGTATTACCAAACTACTGTTTATGGAGTGCGGGCCCGGTAGGGGGTTGATTTGGTGGACGGAGATTGGTGAAAGTGGTGTTCTACGGACCCTATATATTGTGCATACAAGTGTTGACGGAGTGTCAACAGGAGGCAATTATGATCAAACCCAAGTGGATCTTTGGCTTTTGAAAGCCACCCGTATCGTTGAATTGAACTGTGATTAAACTGTTATTCTACTGTACGGTATTTATTAGGTTATTTTGTGACCTTATGTGGCTATGTGTTTATTTGCTTTATTTGGAATCTCACTGGGTTTTAGCTCACCCCATTCCCTTTGTTTTCCTTAACAGATCGGGAATGGACTTGATCAAGAGTTTTTTTAGCTTTATTTTGCTTTGAACTTGTATTTGGAGATTTGTAACTTTTGTTTGAGAAAACTTGTAAGTTTGAATTCATAAGTTCGACTTATGCTATGTAAATTAAGTGTGGAGTGGTAAGTTAACATTTAGCTATATATACTAAGTTTTGGATAGTTGGCGTAGTGATTATGTTTCAATTAGGGTTACACTCCCTTGCTTGAGAGGTAATTCATCAATTTCATTTGATTTGATAGTTCTTTGATCGACCGAGCCCCTGCGAGAGTTGGGCAGACAATCCGCTAATATCCTAGGGTTCGCCCTAAGAAGAGGTGGGGCTGTCACAAACTGGACTGAGTGGTCTTCATCAAAATTGTAGCCCTTTATCTTAGCTTCAAAATGGTATAAATTGCACACCAATTTAATAAGCGTAGCTTCGGTTGTGTCTGATTCGCTAAGCGACGTCAAATCTGTCTTTTGTTTTATGACTTAAACTTCATTTTCGGACATTTTCCTAACTTGATTTTGTACTTGTACGACATTGAGCCTATTGAACGGCTATTGAAATGAGATTATTTTGTGGGTGACATTGGGGCTGATTTGAGGAAAAATGAAGTCATGATGGCCGGAAAAGTAAGGAAATTTAGGAGGAAATGCTATCCAATTTTCTAGGCCGTCTGATTTCTTTAAGTTGGAGTTGCATTGTGGTAGAATGAGGGAGTTTGGGGTTGTTTGTAACCCTCGTACCAACTGTTATCCGTCTGTTCAAAAAAATTGCATTTTTATTTTTTTGTACTAGTATATAACTTGGAGAGGCACCCGACTAGCAATCGAGTCTCACTTGTGCATCCTGTTTACTCGATTTTGGATGTGAAAACTTTAACTATTTTACCTTTGTTATTCTTAGGGTTTCACAGTGATTAAAGCCACTTTGGGTGAAAACTTTTGAAGTATCTGTACTTGAACTGGTGAGTATACCACTCCCCTAACTTGTTGTTTAATTTGGTTTCTGTACATGCAATTTGTGATATGGATGACTGAACTATCTATTTATTCTGTTTGAGATGAGGGTGTACTTTATCACACTCATTCTCTTGTCTATTCATATGCCAATTTACTATGTGAATTTGAATCTGTTATTTGTATCTGTATTTGTTCTGACGTTGTTTGGAGATTTGAATCCAACGACCCTTCTATGACCTCTGAGCTCAAATCCTGTGGTTAAGTTACTCGAGTCGAACCGGTAAGGGTCTGGTCGATTAGATAACGAACCACAGTAGTCTGTTCTAGGAATTTTTGGGTATTGTGATTCTTGATTTCGATATACTCGAGTATTACCACTTCTGTTTTTGTTGAGGTGTTCGGGCCCGGTAAGGGGTATATTTGGTGGACGAAAATTGGTGTAAAGTGGGATCTACGGATATGTTGGTTCTATTTATGTTGACGGAGAGTCAACGGGTTCGGATCAAATACTGCAATGGAAATCTGGCTCCTGAGAGCCACTTCTATCCTTTCCCTTTGAATCACTGTGTCTAACTGCTTTCCTTTATATCTGGTATGTGTATCTGATTGGTTAAACGCGAAAGGCCATGATTTTACTCCTATATGTTTGGTACCTCATTGAGTGTAATCTCACCCCTTCCTGTTACGTTTGTTTTTCCTTACAGGGGACAAACTTGGAAATCACGGTTTTGGAAGAAAGGGGTCAAGCTAGTATATATGTCATGTTGTTAAACTCTTTTGAAAATGAAACCCTAATTGTATTTTGTGTAGTATGAATACCTTGGATTGTACTTTATGTTAATTTGTTCAAGACTCCAATGTAAACACATGTTTAAAAGTTTAACCTTGTCTATTAAGTGTATTCATTGAGATGTTACGCTTCTATGGCTTTGGTGAGTGCTTAACTGATGTCCTGTTTCACCACATGGTTTGGTAAGTTATATTGGAGCTTGGTGGTTTTCATTTATTCGTTTTCTTTGAGTCCTATCGTGCGTACTATAGGATTTGTGAGATTCGGCTCCGTAGTCCTGGCGAGAGCTGAGCAGGCGGTCCATCGAACCCTTTGGTTCGCCTTAGCGGGAGGTGGGGCCGTCACAAGAAATATCTTATCACCTAATGTAGTAAGCACTGCTTAATTTGTGTACAAAATTTACTAAGTTTTTTTAATTGACTATATATATTATTCATCTCACACACATAACACAATCTCCTATTGTTCTCACACATGGTAAACGTTTGTTTTCTTTATGTTCGACACACATAGAGACTAATGTTATTAGACTAGGGCTAGACTGATCAGTTCGATCATGAACCAGCCTTCTTTCAAGCTAGTTAGTAGTACAAAACTACTTTAGTCAAAATCGTCAAAATTCAGCCAAACTAGTGGCTCCGTTCAACTGCTTGATTCGATTCTCAAACTTTTTTTCTTATTTTCCTAAAGCATAATTTGAGTTACTTAAATTATAAAACTTTCATTTATTAATAAGAATAAGGAAATACCACTTACTTAGTGTAAACATTAAGATCACTTGCTTCCCTAAATAATCTCTAAATGAAGTTTTTATCCCTATCATCTTATCAATTTATCATCAATAATTCCAACTTGCATTATAAAGCCATATTTCCAACAAAAAGATCTCAAATAGGAAGATTTGTTTTAATTTTGTTTTTCAAGTAATTTTTGAGAATCGACATATTTTAGACATGAGTTCACATTTTTATATATAATTTTTAGCTGTATATTTGATTCCAAGCCTAATATTTTTGTGGCAGTTTTGTATGGTTAGTTGAATATAATTAAGAACTTAATTTCAATATTATAAAACTTATAAAATATAAAATAATTATGACATCATATTGACATCAGCGAATTTTTTATAACGGTGGACTTGTAGACACCAAATTTTTGAATTAATTTTGTATGTTTGGTTTTAGTGATAATTGGTTGATTTTTGTTTAGACGGTTTGCATTTTAGTTCATTTTCGTTTGTCTAGCTTTTTTAGGTTTTATTTTATTCCCTTTTTAGTTTTTAGTTGTTTTTGTAGTTTTTAATTTATAAGTTTTAGCGTAGATTTTTTTTAGAAAAAGAAAAAAAAGAGAGAAAAATGAAAATAAAGAAAAAAAAGGGAAAATTGTTGCCGCAGCATCAAAGCTGCGGACTTGCGCCGTTTGCAAAGAAATCTGGGACGGCTCCTGAAGCTGCAAAATACAGAAAAAGGACAGAGGTTCTTAGGGTTGAATTGGGATATAAAAGCAAAAGAGAAAGCCAGCCGCAGGGGAGATTTTTTGGAGAAGGGAGGGACGGAAAGAAGTAGAAAAAAGAAACGGCGGAGGAAAAACAAGAAAAAAGGGGGCAGCCGTAAAAAATTTTTGGGGGAAGAACCAGAAAGGCTGTGAAGAGAGGGGAGAGAGCTAAGGACTAAGAGAAAAAAAAGAAAGCTTGGAGTCTTGGAAAGAGTGACGGAAACGGAAGAACGGCAAAAGAAAGGGAGACCAGAAAATTTCCAGATTCTTGGCGTAAATTCCATCACAATCAGTCCTTTCGATTCATCTTCATAGCACGGTTTTCATATATTTGGTGTTAAGGATTCAAGGTAACTCTTCCTCTCCACCTTTCCGTACTTACAATGCTCAGTTTTTCATCCGATGTTGATGTTGATTTTGGCTTCACAGTTTTGATTTCTTCTGTGTCCTTGGGTATTTGCTTTTTCCTACGTTATTGGTACAGATCTTAGCTTTATTTCCTTGCATTTGGGTTTTGTGTTTAACATGGATCATTGATACTCTTTCTGTGTAGGAATCACTTCACGTTTTCTCGTATTTAGTAATACATCCTTGGGTAAAAGTTTCATGAGCAAAATCTGTTTTTCTTTTCCCTTTTTGCAAACTGTTTCTTCAACTCAGATTTCCGTGGGTTTGGTTGCTTGGCATTGAAACCTGCTTTTGTGGGTATAGAAATCTTTCTATGGGACATGATGAATCCATGAAACTTGTTTTCAATATTGAAGGTTGATCTTTGTTTGTTTGAATAAGCAAATTCAAAAAAAATGAAAAAAATTGCTGGGCAGATTCTGTTTGAGGCTTCCTCAAAGCCATTTCGTAGTATCATTTTGAAAGCCTTTAGAATGTTGTTGTCTTGGTACTTTGTTCTTAATACTTAGTTGTCGTCTTGGTCAGCTTTTTTAGAGTGTTTTTGAAAGCTTTGAATTAGGATGGGGCAGTAAATGATTATCTCATCTTGTTCTATTGCTGAATTTCGATTGAGGGAAAAGGGTAGTGAATCCGTATGTTTGTTTTATTGTATGTTATGCTCCAGGAGCTTATGGACTCCTCCCTCTCTCCTTTGTCCCAAGTTTTGTGCTGGCGTTATGTTTAGGATCTGCTTTGAGTCCTTTTATGTCTTTACATTAGAGCTCAAATTAGCTAAGAGCCCCCTCAATCATCATGCGGCTATGCTAACAGCTTTTCTTTCTTGTCTTCTGCGTTTGGGTTGCTGGAATTTGTTTAAGTTTGCTTTAATCGTTTGAGATGTCATAAGAATGTTTGGGAGCTTAACATTAGAGACCATATCATTTGTTGGATTGGTAGTGACCGAAAGAAAGATCTCGCTGCAATTTTCCAGTTTAGACGTGAGCTTTCATAATTGTTCCCTTGCTGCACTTTCATTTAACCGTGGTTTCCTTTGGTCATTCCTTTGCTGCACTTTTCATCTAGCCATGAGTTGCACATCTTAGTTCCTTAGCTGCACTTTTCATCTAGCCATGAGTTGCACATCTTAGTTCCTTAGCCGCACTTTTCATCTAGCCATGAGTTGCACATCTTAGTTCCTTAGCTGCACTTTTCATTTAGCCGTGAGTTATCATTTTGTTTCCTTCGCTGCATTTTTCATAAACCCATAAGCTTGATGAGCATTATATGTGCGAAGTTCATGTGAAGGGAGTTGCGACATAGCAACAGAAATTTTCGTCGTAGATGGTTTTCTTTCTTTTGCTGCAGTTCATCTTCATAATTTGCTGTTTTCTTAGCTTTTCGCAACAATACATAAGCTGGTTTGCTCATTTCTTTTCGCTAGCTGAATTAGGTGTAGAAAGGGGTGGTGTTTGATTGGTTTTGAAGTTGTATGCTCGGCTCTAAACATTGTGAACCCATTTTTAAACATTGCTGGATTTTTGATGAAATTAGAAATGTTGAATCTTCTTGGCATAAAATTTCCTAGCACTTGCATGTTTGTTCCTGATATGTTTTGGTTTGTTTGGGGGATCAAGTTGGGAGTTATGTTGTTTGACTCAAAGTGGGGACGTTGCTAGATAAAATTTGTCCAAGCTTGGCGTTAGTTTTGCCAAAATCTGTTTGAAAAAAAATGAAAATGCACCAATCTTTGAGTGGGTTTTTGTAACAAAAGTGCAGCAGCTTTTTGGTTTTGTAAACTTGCAAGAAATTACTTTGATTAAGTATTGTTTAAGCATGCTTTAATTAGAGTTAGTTTAACGCTTTGTTAGCTAAAGATTCATAGATGAATTTGTGGATAAGCTAGCTTAGCCTACCAAGATTCTCTTGTTGCTGCCGAAACTTCCTTGTTGTTTTGCCGAAAGTTTCTTGTTTGTTGCAGAAAATTTTGTTCCTCACGTATGCATGCATGTCAATATTTCTGAATTTAGCACTTTGTCCCCCCAAGTCCCTTCTCATTTTACTATGGCCCAAATAATGGAAAATGGTAATCGAATTGATCCTTCAAATTTCTTTTCCATTTCAATTGGGATTCTCATTTAGTGAATGTGGACTTGTTTGATTATTTGAAGGGCTCCAATGGTTCAATTTCATATCAATTAGTGGTTCTTTGACTTTTGTTTTTGTGCTATTTGGTTTACTATTAAATTGGTACATTGATCATTTGTTTAATGGTTTTAGCCCAATTTAGAACCATTTCCATTCATTAGCTTCACAAGCAAAGGGGACGGTATAATTTCTTTCATCTTTTTTGTCTCTCCTATGTGATCCAATGTGCTAATTGAGAATTACATGTTTACTTGGCTTTCTTAAATTTGCTTTAATTCCTTTCATTTTAAGTATTTCTTTTATTTATTCATGGGGTATGTGTACACCTCTTGGCTTGTAATAGATAGGGCGTAGCAAGTAATTTGGTCCATTTTCCCTTTCCCCTTTGTTTTAGTTAGCAAATGTAATGGTTGCATGCCTATGTGTTATATGTTAAATGCTTTATTAGGATCTTGCATTTAGTCGAGCATGATGAGTGCTACATGATTTAAGTGATTTGCATGTCTACTCGCTTTTTGTAGTATAGATGAATGGAATGGATGAATGTACGTCGCCACACTAGTCCAACGCTAGTTGTGGTTCATTTTTTTCACTAATCTAATGATAGTAGAATGTCATAGAAAGGGCTAGTCCAATGCTAGACCCAATAGGTTTTTTTTTCCCTTTTTTTCATTAAATGCATGATCACCACATATCACGCATTTTTCCTTAGTTTATCATTTGGCATGTTCCTCAAACCCCTTCCCCTTCACTTTAGGACTTGCATCTCATGCTAGTTAGGGTTCATTTGCGTGAAAATCCCCTTCCGATAAGGGAAACGAGCGAGTGTGGCTTCAAATAGCCTTAGCACGCTAGTTTTTCCTTCTAGTCAAAGGGAAAATTAAAATCATAAAACTAGAGGTCATCCCCGTACCCGACTTGATGCATTCCTCTAAGTTCATACATTTTCATTTTCTCATTATTCTCCTCATTAAATTTTTTAATCCATATGCCATATTCACACACCTATTCACTTCTTTATTTTTCACCTCACACATTGCACCTATCTTTTTACTTATATATATTTACTATTTTTGTTCACTTGCACACGAGCACTTATATTTTCATTCATTTGCACACAAACACTTTCAAATTGCACACATGCCCTTCTCTACACTTTGCACACTTACACTCTTATTTGAGTCCTCATTTGCATCATTCACGATTTTCTATGAGGTCTTTCTTATTGGCCTTCACAATTCATGTGAATGGGACCACAAGCCTCATAAGAGACATTTCTTAGATTTAGGATTGCATTTCTCATTCATTAGTCTTTGTCCAAATTGCAAATACATACTTTGGGTAGAAAAAATTAGGAAAATAAGGGTTAAATCACGCAACTAGCTTTGGCTAGATCGAAGGGGTGCCTTGGATTTTTATCCTTGCCTTCCCCTTCGTCAAATGTGACTCCCGAACCTTTTTCTTTGTTTGCGTGGACTAGGAGTCGTTCAAAAGGGTTTCTTACTTTTTTCCTTAAAAAATTCACTTTTTGGGTGACTTGGTACACCCTAACTCTATACCAAGTGGCGACTCCATTTTTCATATAAAAAACCCTTTTTGAACTATTTTTCTTGGGTCAAATCGTCGCATTTTCAAAAGTCCCATTTAGACCCATTTTTATTTTTATCAAAAAATTCACTTTTTCCAAACCAATAAAATCACAAAAACAATCATTTTATTTTTCCAAAAAAATGGGGCGCGACAAGACTGATGACCCAATAGTTTAGTCAAGTCGCTATTTGGTTCAAGTTTAACAACATTGATGGAGACACATATGAATGTGCACACTATCTTTATACAAAGATACACACTTAAACACCACATCTAATACATCTAAATTGTTTCATTATTTTCTACCGCACGCACACACGAACATTTTTCTTTTTCTCCAAATACACAAATAAAGGCAATTTTTTTAACAAAATAGAAACATAATATTAGTGTGATTTTTCGATTCAATATTAAAATCCTGTTAGTTATCAGAAAGATATAATAACTAATTCAGTAATTTAATACTTTCAACACTTAATTTTCAAAATTCAGATTTCAAATTTCAGTTTTTTCAAATGGGCTTATAGCCATGGCCGAAATTTGTGGGGTCCTCCACTCTATTTGGAATGTGGAATTTTGAATTTGTATTTTCTTCATGCAAGCCATCTTCCTCTATTAGAGATTTTCTAAATATCTCTTTCATGATTTTCTTGTGGATAACCATATTGACAACAGCCAAAGCAAATAAGACGAAAATCCCCATATTCTACTGATTGCAAATTTCATAAAATTCAAGAGAATCAATAGTTTATTGAGGTCCACCTCAATGCAAATGCGTGCACACTTTTGTTTGAAATTAGAAGCCTTTAATGTTTGCTTAGCGACCTTTTTTTCATATCTATTTGAATCTTCAAAATCTGGTCCAGCTTTTTTTTTTTTTCACCAATATGGGTTTTTATTGTTCAACAAAACCAAAATACAGAGAGTTCATGGAAGCCAATCTCAATCTACCGAAAATAGATAGCAGGAGCACTACTCTCGTACAATTTGCATACGCAGAAAAGAACACTCCACTTGAATCAAGTCGAATAGCGGCTCTAATAGCCCTAGGCAGCTGCTGAAGAGAAGTACAGAACAGATCTAAAGAAGACTGCTTCACTGCCAACTTATCCGCGGAGCTATTGGCTTCTCTGAAGATATGAGTAACCAACGAGGAAAAATCCCATAACAGAGCGCGAATTCTTCTCAAAACATTACAGAGTGGCCACTTCGACATTGTTTTGGAGGTGACCAACCTTACCAAGCTTTCTGAGTCCACTTCAACTATCAAGTTATCAACCATCCTGTCTTTATGCTTAGCGACCTTGAGTGCTAGTGTGGTAGAAATTGCATGCTTAGAAGAATGGATATCTAGTTGCTATTTATTTCCTATGGAAACTGGCTGAATACCATCCCAGGCCCCTCTTGAAGGATGAAATTATAGTCACTCTTTTTACAAAATTGAACTAAAAACATAATTCATGCTAACATGACTAAGTTCAAATGGAATGGTAGGTTCCTTAATGAGAAGTTTGACAGACAAAAACTTGAAACTAATATTCTTCCCAAAACCTCACTAATGAGAGATTGGTGCCAGGGGTTCTACTTTTCATTTATTTCTTCCTCCAATAATTCCACCAAAGGCTAATTGGATGTAGCTATGTTGAGTTTAAAGCAGCACCAATTCGGGCATACATTTTCAGATGAGCCAAGTATGTTTTCAAATACACGTTTAAACCCTTATATTTTGGGGAAAGATTGTTTTATGCTAATATTAAGGCCCTAGGACTAATTAAGTGGTCTAATTAGCCTGATTTCAACATATTTAGCCCATTAAAAGTAGGACTAAGTTGTTCTTGGGTTCAAAGTTAGACTTTAATTTAAATAATTGTAGCTAAGGTAGGCTTACATTTAATTCTTGTTCATGACTAAAATCAATAAAGTATATGAAATAATCAAATATTTATAATCATAGTTTTAGTTTATACATTGGTCTAGTTAGTGTGATTTCATTCCATTTAGCCCATCAAAAATAGGACGAGTTTGATCTTCAGCTTACTCTTATTAAAATAGTTGCAACTAAGCGAAGGTTTGACCCTTATTTAAGACTAAAATTGTTTTATGCATTTAATACTTATTCATGACCAAATCAATAAAGTACATGAAATAATCAAATATTTATGATTATTGTTTTAGTTTATACATTACATAAATCTTAGTTCTACGTTTATTTACTTATGTTTGAGAAAATTCTTTTGTTGCACCATAAATGCATTTTTCACACCAACGTCTTATATTAGTTCAAACATTTACTCCAAATAATTGATGAGCGCAGGGTATACATTTAACAATTAGCTCATTCACAGTTAAGTCTTGCATTTATAAATTTCTAAATACTCCATACGCGATTTTTCGCAAATATACGAGTCACGATTGAGTATAGGGTATTAAGGGTCGAACCCATAGGAAAGATTTTCAATTACCAATGTTTTTCGAATTCCTTTATTATTTAGACTACTACAAGTGCAAGAAATTAAATCTATACTACAAACATGAGATAAAAGTAATAAAAATAATAATAGAAAACTCTTGGAGGTATAGAATTCCTTACTATTCTTGCAAATGACATTATCGATTAAGTGACTGTTATTATCTTGCCTAGTTATGGCGTAATTTTCTAATATATTTGAAACCTACTGTGACAGCCCCACCTCCCCCTAAGGCGAACCAGAGGGTTCGGCGGACCGCCTGCTCAGCTCTCGCCGGGACTCAGTCGTTCACTTCCATCCTCAACCAAAATCAGAACAAACCCATAAGAATAAACATAACTATGATCCAAAACTTAAACGAAACTTATATACATTGCTATCTCAAAAGGAAGTACAACCGTCGAATATACAAAGGTTCTTAATTCACCATACAACCAACCCGTGCCAAGCATTAGGGCGAGAACCATTACAAAAAAAAAAATAAGAGCTAGGCCAAGCTAGTCTATACAGGGCTCTCGTCCTTGCTCGCCTTCCCCTGTTAAGGAAAACAAAACTAAAGGGATGAACTAAAAGTTCAGTGAGGTTCCGAACACATAGGCAAACAATAAATCCAATACATTCACTATTTATAACTAACAATTCAAGATACAAATACAATATAAAGCAATAAACACATTTATTAAAAGGATACGTGCTCACAAGGAGCCATTCATTCATTCTCCTTTCATTTCCTTATTCTTCCAACCATTTAAAAATGCATTTTTGTAAGGAAAACCCTCGTTCGTTCGTTCATTTCATTAACCCCCTTCCCGGACGTTGGCCAAGCTCCACCAGATTTCAAGGTAATACTCGAGTATACCAAACGTTCACCCAGGGTCACCATATCGCCCGACCGAGTCCGCTTCTGGCTCAAGTTGATCGGTATCGAAGGGCAGGGACCAGTTCAGCCAAAAGGCTTACATTCATGCATAACTAATCGTTCAATCATTGAAAATTTCACCTTCATTTAGGTCGAGTGCAATAAAGTACACACTCGCCTATAAAACTCGTTTTGGCAATCATTGAACACATTTAACATGCTAACAATCATTCATACAAGTTAACAATCATTCATACAAGCCATGTAATCAAGAAGGTATAACAAACAAGAAATACTTACCTATTTACGCAAAACAACGTGCAAAATATCCTTCCGGATATTACCTTTAGTCACCGCGAAAACCTAGAATTCAACGAGAAAGGACATCACAAGTCATCTAGCAAAACAAGTAAGTGAAATCGAAGAAAATCCGACAATTGCCGGGTAGAACGTAATAAAATGACTTTAAAGTAAAACGAGGGCATTTAGATCCGTGAACGGAAATAACTAGGGTTACATAAACCAACCGCGAAACCAAACTTAAAAGGGTTATCAAATTTCCAACGGAAAACACTTGAACCAAAGACAAGTCGAAATCCAACTAGATAGGCTAAGAAATACTGTTTTCGGAATCATTGATGTAGTTCGAGATCAACTCATTTTCAAATAGATATTATAGACTAAATGTCTTGATGAAAATCATATAAAAAGGAGGGAAAAATACCTAAATTTTATATTTAAAAAAAACCTTACTTGAAAGTAGCTTTCTCATAACCGAGAAAACCCTAATTCATACCTTTATATTTTGGTAAAGAGTGAGTAACCATTTGGAATTTGAAACTAAAGAGGTGGCATGTTTTAAAACGGTAGAACGGTCATGGTATTTGTCAAACTCATATATATATATATATATATGTGTGTGTGTGTGTGTGTTTAAATAGAAACTTAGCCCTCGAACACCCCTCAAGCGAATCGATGAAATTGTTAATGAAATACGTTTCACTTAACACAAAACACATTTCCAAAATTACCTTAACTCATTCACAATACAAAGAAATAAACGGACGGCATTCCCCCTTAAACCCTACATTTTTACCCTACAATACAAAAACCCATTCTCATGGCAACCCAACCACAATCATACATACAACTCATAAACAATAAAACACATCCAATTAGGCCACAAAACCCTTCAATCAAAGCTAATTAGAAACTCCAAAGCCAACTATAAGAAAACCCCCAAATTAACCCTAGAAACCGGAAATTCACACCCCAAGCGGAAATTTTCCGCAAACCATCGCAATTATCATACCCAAGCTTCAATTAACACCATTTAGAGCTATTAATCCAAGACCAATCCATGCTCTTAATATAAAATCAGAAAAATACCTCATAAATCAAAAATTGAACCAACTTGACTTGAAACCATGAAATCATCCACAATATAGCATGATTAACCTTTACAAGCCACTAATATACCATTATTCAATCAAAACAAGAACTTTCTTAGCAACTCACCTTGTAACTCAAGAAAGGTAGGAACTTAGAACTTCATTCCCAAAAACAACTCCACAATCACCTTTAACCCACCTTAGCCAACACTTGTACGGAGTGGTTTGAGAATCTATCAGTTAAAACTCAAGGTTTAAGTAGAAATAGAAGTTGGAAAAATAGAAGAGCTTTTCTTTCTTCTCTCAAGAGCCACGGCTGAACAAGGGAGCAAAATGAAGATATTTTGGTGACAAAACAATATAAAAAGAGGAGAAAACAGGCGGTCAAAGTTGGTGGCCGCCTGTGCCACATCACAATCCGGCCAGATTCTGGTCGGATTTCCGGCCGAATTCAGGGCAGAGACAGAAATCAAAATTTTTTTTTCAAAAAGCTCCACCAATCCGGCCAGTTCTTGGCCGGATTTGAGGCAGATGCGAAACCATTTCTTTCCAAAACCCTCAAACAATCCGGCCATCAATCCGGCCAAGAGTTGGCCGGATTTGTAGTCAGATTTGGCACTTGCCACTTTTTGCAAAATTTTTCTTCTTTTCCGAGTTTGATTGCCGCGCTTAACTGCACCTCCTACATATACACATATATACTCATCACACACACAAATACACGTAATAACAAGACCAAACAAATGGTTAATTTCGCTTAAAAGGGAAAATGAGAATAAACCAAAAAGGCTGAGAAAATATGGAAGGTTTAGGGTTCTCACACTCTCCCCCCCTCAGGAAATTTCGTTCTCAAAATTTTTACCTTCATTTGCTTCAGACGAGTCTGGATCTGGTTGGTTATCCAATGCGTAAACTTTTGCCGGTACCCTTATTCGGCTCCCTCTGTCATTTACTTGTTTTGATTTGGCTCCCTCCAGTTGCGAAACACTACTTTCACGTGACTATTTTCTCGGACAGTTGCTAACTTGATGATCGCCACCTCCACAAATCAGACATTTCCGCCCTTTTCGCCAACATTCAATCTCGGTGTGATTGGCCTTTCCACAGTAGCCACAAGTCAAGTGAGAAGCCATTTTTTGGCTTTCTTGAGATATTTCCTCAGGTCCGATGTGGCTTCCTTTTGTAGACCTTTCATCTACCGCCCCTAATGTCCATGGTGGGCGGGATAACTGGTTCACTTTCTGCACTTTAGAAGGTGCCATCGTTTCATTAAACTCTTCCAATCCACTGCCCGATACACCCATTTTTCGAGTTTGGGAGGCTTTTATCTATGCCTTTGCCTCCTCAATTCTTTGAGTTTTTTCAAGAGCCTCCGTAAAGGTATTCACTTGCGCCACCGCTAATGCCTCCTGGATGTTCAAGTTCAATCCCTGTATAAGCCGTCATACTCGTCGCCGTTCGGTAGCTACCAGTTCCGAAGCAAACTTGGATAATCTTGTAAATTTCGTTTCATATTCGGCCACACTTAGCGTTCCCTGGCGTAGCCCAATAAACTCCTTTTCTCTCCTCTCTTGGACTAAAGGTGGGAGGTACTTCTCGTTAAACTCCCTTATAAAGTTCGCCCATGTCCATACGGTTTGTTCTCTTTCCCATTTTGCCCTAATCACATTTCACCATGCTCGAGCCGGTCCTTCAAATTGAAACACAGCAAAGTTTACTTGTCTTTGCTCGGTGTAGTTCAAAGTTGTGAAAATATTAACCATAGCCTCTAACCATTGCTCGGCTACATCCGGATCAGACCCTCCAAGGAATTTCGGAGGAGCAAACTTCTGGAACCTCTCAAGGGCCCGATCGTCTCCTATTTCAGGGTTCTGGGGTTGATTTACAGGCATTTGGCCTTGTTGGTCCACCAACCTTATTAAAATGTTTGTCATTTGTTGAATTGCCGTCGCCATTTGGTCCCTGGCCTCAGCTCTCGGTTCTTGCTCTTGTGCGGCTGTTGTTGCCCTTTTCTTTCTTGGCTCTTGGGCTCGTTTATTCCCACGTCCACGTCCACGACTACGTCTCCCATCCATATATATGTTTTCCCTCTCTCTTTTCTTTTCTTTTCCCCAAAAAGGTAATTTAATGATTAAACGCAGTAAATTGACTAAAGTAACTAAACTCTAGTGCACCAAATACACAAATAGACATATACGCACATAACACGCCATATCAAGGAGACCAATAAGCAAATACATAAATACGTATCAAGTTGGACAAATAACCATGTACACAAACATACATACTAACATCAGGTAGTAACAATATACGGGCGAATCAAAAGGAAAAAGGTGAAGTCGTCCCAGTCTCAGTTAAATAACCTCGTCCGGTCTCTCACATCACTTACTATCCAAACTAGATGCCTATTGACCTCTTGTACTCATTCTAGCCAGACAAAGCCTGTTCATGGTCCCAAAATGCAACTCTCAAATACTTAACACCGCCTCAACTCTGGAGTACTCGGGCACAAGAATTCGAAATAAGACAATTCACGTCTCGAGCTGGCCAGTCTCAAGAGTAAACCATCTACAATCGAAATTCCTCCCAGACGTACCTGTCTATGGTCCTCAGATACCATGAGAAAATTTAAGGCCTATAACATTCACAATTCATAGCTTATGCTTGAACAAACACTTAATCATTCATACTTAGTCACCACTCAGTCTAGGCTCACTCCGCGCAGAGACCACGCGAAACAGGCTCTGATACCACCTGTGACAGCCCCACCTCCCCCTAAGGCGAACCAGAGGGTTCGACGGACCGCCTGCCCAACTCCCGTCGGGACTCAGTCGTTCACTTCCATCCTCAACCAAAACCAGAACAAACCCATAAGAATAAACATAACTACGATCCAAAACTTAAATGAAACTTATATACATTACTATCTCAAAAGGAAGTACAACCGTCGAATATACAAAGGTTCTTAATTCACCATACAACCAGCCCGTGCCAAGCATTAGGGCGCGAACCATTACAAAAAAAAACCAAGAGTTAGACCAAACTAGTCTATACAGGGCTCTCGTCCTTGCTCGCCTTCCCCTGTTAAGGAAAACAAAACTAAAGGGATGAGTTAAAAGCTCAGTGAGGTTCCGAACACATAGGCAAACAATAAATCTAATACATTCACTACTTATAACTAACAATTCAAGATACAAATACAATATAAAGCAATAAACACATTCATTAAAAGGATACGTGCTCACAAGGAGCCATTCATTCGTTCATTCATTCATTCATTCTCCTTTCATTCCCTTATTCCTCCAATCATTTAAAAATGCATTTTTGTAAGGAAAACCCTCATTCGTTCGTTCATTTCATTCACCCCCTTCCCGGACGTTGGCCAGACTCCACCAGACTTCAAGGTAATACTCGAGTATACCAAACGTTCACCCAGGGTCACCATATCGCCCGACCAAGTCCGCTTCTGGCTCGAGTCGGTCGGTAACGAAGGGCAGGGCCCAATTCAGCCAAAAGGCTACCATTCATGAACAACTAATCGTTCAATCATTGAAAATTTCACCTTCATTTAGGTCGAGTGTGATAAAGTACACACTCACCTATAAAACTCGTTTTGGCAATCATTGAACACATTTACCATGTTAACAATCATTCATACAAGCCATGTAATCAAGAAGGTATAACAAACAAGAAACACTCACCTATTGACGCAAAATAACATGCAAAATATCCTTCCGGATATTACCCTTAGTCACCGCGAAAACCTAGAATTCAACGAGAAAGGACATCACAAGTCATCTAGCAAAACAAGTAAGTGAAATCGAAGAAAATCCGACAATTGCCGGGTAGAACGTAATAAAATGACTTTAAAGTAAAACGAGGGCATTTAGATCCGTGAACGAAAATAACTAGGGTTACATAAACCAACCGCAAAACCAAACTTAAAAGGGTTATCAAATTTCCAACGGAAAACACTTGAACCAAAGACAAGTCGAAATCCAACTAGATAGGCTAAGAAATACTGTTTTCGGAATCATTGATGTAGTTCGAGATCAACTCATTTTCAAATAAATATTATAGGCTAAATGTCTTGATGAAAATCATATAAAAAAGAGAACAAAAATACCTAAATTTCATATTTAAAAAAAACCTTACTTGAAAGTAGCTTTCTCATAACCGAGAAAACCCTAATTCATACCTCTATATTTTGGTAAAGAGTGAGTAACCATTTGGAATTTGAAACTAAAGAGGTGGCATGTTTTAAAATGGTAAAACGGTCATGGTATTTGCCAAACTCATATATATATATATATATATATATATATATATATATATGTTTAAATAGAAACTTAGCCCTCGAACACTCCTCAAGCGAATCGATGAAATTGTTAATGAAATACGTTTCACTTAACACAAAACACATTTCCAAAATTACCTTAACTCATTCACAATACAAAGAAATAAACGGACGGCATTCCCCTTAAACCCTACATTTTTACCCTACAATACAAAAACCCATTCTCATGGCAACCCAACCACAATCATACATACAACTCATAAACAATAAAACACATCCAATTAGGCCACAAAACCCTTCAATCAAAGCTAATTAGAAACTCCAAAGCCAACTATAAGAAAACCCCCAAATTAACCCTAGAAACCGGAAATTCACACCCCAAAAGGAAATTTTCTGCAAACCATCGCAATTACCGTACCCAAGCTTCAATTAACACTATTTAGAGCTATCAATCCAAGACCAATCCATGCTCTTAATACAAAATCAGAAAAATACCCCATAAATAAAAAATTGAACCAACTTGACTTGAAACCATGAAATCATCCACAATACAGCATGATTAACCTTTACAAGCCACTAATATACCATTATTCAATCAAAACAAGAACTTTCTTAGCAACTCACCTTGTAACTCAAGAAAGGTAGGAACTTAGAGCTTCATTCCCAAAAACAACTCCACAATCATCTTTAACCCACCTTAGCCAACACTTGTATGGAGTGGTTTGAGAATCTATCAGTTAAAACTCAAGGTTTAAGTAGAAATAGAAGTTGGAAAAATGGAAGAGCTTTTCTTTCTTCTCTCAAGAGCCACGGCTGAACAAGGGAGCAAAATGAATATATTTTGGTGACAAAACAGTATCAAAAGAGGAGAAAACAGGCTGTCAAAGTTGGTGGCCGCCTGTGCAACGTCACAATCCGGCCAGAATCTGGCCGGATTTCCAGCCGGATTCCTGGCCGGATTCAGGGCAGAGGCAGAAATCAAAAAAAAAAAATTCAAAAAGCTCCACCAATCCGGACGGCAATCCGGCCAAGAACTGGCTGGATTTGCGGCCGGATTTGAGGCAAAGGCGAAACCATTTCTTTCCAAAACCCTCAAACAATCCAGCCATCAATCCGGCCAAGAGTTGGCCGGATTTGCGGCCGGATTTGGCCCTTGCTACTTTTTGCAAAATTTTTCTTCTTTTCCGAGTTCGATTGCCGCGCTCAACCGCACCTCCCACATATACACATATATACTCATCACACACACAAATACACGTAATAACAAGACCAAACAAATGGTTAATTTCACTTAAAAGGGAAAATGAGAATAAACCAAAAAGGCTGAGAAAATATGGAAGGTTTGGGGTTTTCACACCTACTCTAGTAATGAATCAACTATATTTGTAATTAAGCCATACCTACTTTCGTGGTTATAAAATTAACTACAAATTCATTTTTTCTATGAAATTAGTTGAAACAAGTCACTAAAACCACAAAGATGCTCCTCTACTCTCGTGAGTGAACTCATTAAGTTTATCATTTCCTTGAACTAGTATTAAATTCCAATTCTCATTCCAAACTTAACACCTTAAGATTATCACAATTAATGGTCGGTTAATTATGATTAAAAAAGCAAAAGTGATAAATAACTTGTTCAAAATAATATCACCAAATAACCAAGTAAACATCACTAACAAGATATAGAAAGTTTATCCATACTCTAGACAAAAACTTTAGCAAAACATGAAAATAAATACCAAACTTGTATTATAGCTAAACATAAAATCAAATACTCCCTCTGTCCCATTAAAAGTGTCATTCTTTCCTTTTTTTGCTGTCCCAAAATATTTGTCATGTTTCTTATTTTTAACTACTTTATACTCTGAAATTCCCTCCATATCCTTCATTAATTATGCATAAAGAATACTATAGCTTGGCCCACAAAATGCTATGGGTCCCACAATCATTCGTTTCACGACAAAGTGCATTTTTTTTCTTAGTTGTAGGACAAAGTGTATGGGTCCCACAATCATTGGTTTCAAGACAAAGTGCTTCTCTTTTCTCAGTTGCAGGACAAAGTGTGTATCTTCTTTCTATAATTTTAATTAAAGATCTACAAATTAAAATTCACATCTTTTTTTATGAAAAAATAAAAATTCACATTGGCACAAACGGAGTAAGAGAAGTAGCTCACACCTATTACTCAATTAAAATGATCCAGCCAAAGAGGAAAAAAAGGCATCAGCATACAAGATTCAGCCAAAAACATTCAGCCAAAATGATATCAAGGCCTTTAGATGGAGTACATGCTTTACAAAAGTCACTTTACTAAAGTGAGAAAAAATATTTAATTTACAAATTGGTAAGCATTTTTACTACTCCAATCTTTTCACAATTAAAGTACTTGCACTGTCGTGCCCCATTTTTTATAAGAAAAATAAATAAATGGTTTTAAAAAGTGAATTTTTTATTTGAAAAAAAAAATGGAAAAATATGGGTCTAAATGGGACATGAAAATGCGACGATTTGACCCAAAATATAGTTTAAAAAGGGTTTATTGAATGAAAAATGGAATCGCCACTTGGTATAGAATTAAGGTGTACCAAGTCACCTAAAATGAGTTTTCAAAGGAAACAGTGGAAAAAACCCCTTTTAAACGACTCCTAGTCTACGTAAATCAAAGAAAAAGGTTCGAGAGTCACATTTGACGAAGGGGAAGGCAAGGATGAAATCCAAGGCACCCCTTCGACCTAGCCAACGCTAGTTGCGTGATTTAGTCAAAGATTTTCTTGTTTTAACCAAAGAATTTATCACATTTGGAATGTACTATATGAATGCAAACCCTAGACCTAGGAGGGTATCGGGGGCAAAATTTCTCTTCAAAGCTTGAATGGTGCTAATCACATTAATTGTAATGCCCAATAATGACTCTTTGGAGAGGTCACGAATAATGCAAAAATATGAGACTCTAAGAAAGGAAAAAAGAATAAAATAATTATACAAATATACATGTCTTAGAGGAATGCATCATGTCGGGTGCGGGGGACTAATGTTCGTGACTCAATTTTCCCTTTTAATAGAGGGAATACGAGCGTGCTAAGGCTAGAAAAGCCAAACTCGTCCATATCCCATATCCAAGGGGTTTTCCTATATAATCAAGCGAATGACTTAATTCTAATGCTTATATGAAATGCAAGTCTAATGTCATGTTTCATACAAAAGGGACAAGTAATATACATATAATGGCAAATATGAGGGAAGGGGTATTCATATATAAGGAAAGTATCATGCAACATGGTGAAAGAGGCCCTAGAAAGTGAAGATATGCATGAGATAAAATGATTTTATTCACACAATCATGATCTATCGCGCGAAGGGTTCCTAAGGGCTAGCGTTGGACTAGCCCACATCTACGCTCTCTCACAAGCATTGGATTTGCAAGAGCTCGAGGGGACAACCATGACTAGCATTGGACTAGCCACGGTTACGTGCATTTGGATCCATCATACACATATATAAGTAATGTGCCTAATTAAAGCAAGTAGACATGTGAGCACGTAATTCACATAACACATAAGCATGCATATCTAGATGCCAAAACCTAAGAAAGCGATTAAACACATAGCACCTAAGCATGCAAAACACATAAGGCAATTAAGGCCCTAACTATTACATTTTTAGGGGGGGAAGGCCTACTACACTCTAATGGAAGAAAATAAAAAATAAATAAAATAAACCTAACTATTATAACTTGGCATTCAAGTGCCTCCCAAATGATAAAATTGAACTAAAATTAAAGCAAAAACTAAGCAACTAAAGAAATAAATAAAGTGAAAATGAAATAAACACTTAAAGTCATGCAATTGCACACATAAGACACATATACGCACGTAGGGTCAAATAAAGTTAAAAATAAAGGATAGAGTGTACCTCCCTCGCAATGGTAAGCAAATGAAGGAAAAATGGCTTCAAAACAATAAAGGGGTCAAGGCACCAATTAAATAGTAAAGTGTAAACAAAATCACCAAATTCCTCCCAATTGCAACTTGAATGAAACCAAATAATGCATAATTTCCAAGAAAAGTAAATTATGGATCAAATTTCTAAAATAGAAAACTACCAAGGACCCAATTGCAAACATTAACCAATCATTCAAGTCCAAACAAAACATTTTGGGACTTCGAGGGTCTAAGAGCAAAGGAAAAGTCAAATAATGATTGAAATTGCAATTATGTTAGGACCTCATTGCAAGAAAATGGAACATAATTGGGCCTTCGTAGCATAGATGGGAGCTAAGGGGAGTGAAGTGCATTTTAAAAACTACTTTTGCATGCAAAATCCATGCAAAAAGCCACGAGATAAAGCTTTCTGCAACAACAGGCATTCAGCAGCTTAGGGAGCTTTCTTCTGCAATTGCTTGTTGCAAGCTTTGCAGCTTCAACTCACGCCAATAAAGTGCCAAACATTGTACAAATCTCATTGTTTTATTGACTTAACCCACACGTCTCCAAACATCAATTTTGACAGCAAGGAAAACAAAAAAAATGCAGCAAAGAAAAACATCAACATTCACTTGAGATGTCAACTCAAACATCTGAGAAAACATTTTAACTCTCGGACCATGGAGCAAGTAAAGTTCTAGACCTCTACACGGGGAGCTCCAAGACAATATTATGCAAACATGAAGAGACTTATGGTGAACATGCTCGCGTCAAGAGGAAATTAAGGGATGAAACAACACTACTGAAATGAAACGGTAAGTGGGCAACAAATGAGAAGACGGACAGCAATTTTCTTCATATATTTGGGAGAACGGGAGACCAACATGATGAAACAGTCATAACCCAAAATGATATCTTTCAATGCAACAATGAAAGAATGAAACTTATGAGCTGCCGTGTGACAAGTTTAAGGACTGCAGACTCCATGAACTGCAGACCGAACGTGATTTGGACAAGAAATGGTTTCAGCAAATATGGCATTGACCATTTTATGCAACAAGGAAAAAACCTTAAGGCACGCGGGTACAGAACTAGATCATCATAAGAGGCTTGCAAGCAAGGAAAATCACAGAAAATTCGATCATCACAAGCATGCCAACTTCGGCAAGATTTTTCTGCATTTTCTGGGTTTCATTACCAGGCAAGTAGGTCATGCAAATCAGTTTCTAAACTAGCAAAAATGTGCAACTTATACCCCTCACTTGAATCCACCACCAACCTTGCGAAAACATAAGCAAAACAGCAGCCATGGAAACATAAAAAAGATAGCAAACATGATAAAACTCATGAAGCCGAACCCGCGGCTAAAAATGACTCAAGGTTCGTGTCCCATCGAATTGTATTCTCATGAAAGGGACTCACCAAAGCAATAAAGGAGGAAACTATGGTTACCTGAGAGTGTTCTGAACCCGGATGAATGCAAGGAGTGGCAAGAAAGTCGTGCAGAATGGAACCAAAGAAATTTCGTCGCCGCAAAGGAAAACGCTGATGAGCCCGCGACTTGGAGCTTCAATTTGGCCCTTTTAGAGTTGTTATCCCTGAGCTCTTCCTGAACGAAATTTCCTCCGTTGCAGTCTAGGATATTGCAGAAACGAAGAAACCTTCCTAAAAGCCTGAGATACAATCGAAAATTGGAAATAAAGTGGGCTGATGAATCAGCCTAAAATGGGTTTTGTTTGCAGAAAATTTCTGCACTTTTGCTTTCCGATTCTTTTTCACTTTTCCTTTGCTATTTTCCTTCCTTTCCTGTTCTCCCCTTTCCTCTCTCAATCACTCTTTCTGCTACCCTTCTCTTCCTCAGCCGTTACGTAGCTCTTTTCCTCAGTTTTTCTGCTTTCTTCCGTTGCCCGCATCTCTCTATCTCAGATTTCTCTAGCTACCCAGAATCCTCTCCCTTCAGATTTTTCAGCCGTCAGTCCTCTCCGTTTCTTTTCCTTAGCCTAACCGTCAAAAGCCTCCTGCCTTTTCGCTCAACTCAGCCGCCCACCTCTGCCGCAACTCTCTTCATTTCGGATCCTCACTTGGCCAGCCCCCCAGAAACTTAGCCCGTAGCTACCTCCCTCTCGTTCTCCTTTTCCAGCCGCCGTTATCCTCACTCTCAGCCGTCACTCTTGGTTCCTCACTCTGCCCGAAAGCTCTCCAGTTTCCCTTCTTCCTCTCGATCTCTCCTTTTTCCTTTCGCCGCCTAAAACCCTTCCTTTCCTTGCTATCTGTCCTCTCTCCCTTAGCTCCCTTTAGCCGTCAACTCTCTAAAACCAAGCTCTCCCCCTTTCTAGTTTCTCTCAGCCGTCACTCTTTTTTTTTTCAAAACCCTCGCATTTCTCTCCTTTATATAGGCATCCGAAACCCCCCGTAACCTAAGACCAAGGGAGGAGATTTGGAGCTGCATCTTGAGTCTCCCTATCAAACCATCAGATGGCATTTGATTTTTGTACCTTTTTATGTTGTTGAATCAAGACCAAGTGATCATGTACTGGATTGATCCAACGGAGCAACAAGAATCAATGGAGGATGGGATGTATTTCCGTGCATGATTTCTGCTTGAAATGAGATACGGAGAGATGGCTAGGATCCTATGCAATTAAGGTGTATGAGCTTGGTTTTCTTTTTCCTTTTTCTTTTTTCTTTTTTTTCCTTTTTTTTTAAAATTAGTTAAACAACAAAAATTAATTATTAATAGAAAATTTATTGCGATTAAAGTGCTTTAAATCCAAATCTAAAGGGCTAAAACAAATTTTTAATTTTTGTGAGGATTTTTCCTTTTTCCTCCTTTTCCAATTATCAAACAATAAACTTAAATATAAAAGAAATAGAACATATATTTTTTGAACCATTTTCTTTTCCGACGAATCTCAATACTAAAAAGTCTTAAAAATAAATTAAACGACTAAATGAGCAACAATAAATAAATAAAAAAAATAAAAAACTAGAATAAAAATAATAAATAATAATAGTAATCTAAAATACAATAAAATGCTAAAAAATGCCTGAAACAAAAAAAATCATGAGATTAGTAAATAAAAATAGATGATAAAAATAAGAACAAGAATAAATTAAAATTTGGTGTCTACAGGCACCATCAAGTTCAAAAGGTTTGAATTTTTAGACTTTAAGTCCCTGCAAGTAAAATGAGAAAAAACTTGAGTTAGTCAAGACAACAAATAAAGATGCACATAATTGAGAATATCAAAAGAATCAATCTAAAAAACAATAAAATATGAATTGCCATATCCAATAACTCAACCTATATTTCTAATAAGTAAACAACCATAGATACGCATTAAGTAAACAAGAATAACTTACCAATTTTCATAGATACGCATCTTTATGAATTGCCATATCAATATTCCATAGATACGCATTAAGTAAACAAGAATAACTGATCAAAAGAAAGATTGAGTCCTTTTTTACATTTTGCAAAATCCAAGCACTTATACTGTCGAGTACCAATAAATAAGAAGATAAAGAATATAGGTAAGTGTAAACTACCATAAATATAAGATGCAAAATCCAACCACTTGTACTGTCATTTACTTGTAAAAACCTGATTAGTATACTTTAGTACCTATATAAAGAAGAAAAAAAAACAAAAGTTAGTGTAAACAACCATAACAAAGAAGTAGGGACCATAAACTGTAAAGCACAAACTAGTTTTGCATATAAGTGAACCTGTCCAATGAAACCATCTTCATGCTTGTATATGACTTTGAACTTGGTTAACGAGTTTTTTTTCACATTCAATTTGCAGAGGAAGAGAACCATCTTTCATTAAACGATACTTTCCAATGTGCGGCACTTTGTAATTGTTTCCCCCTAAGTTCTTCATCACCTCTACCATACATGATTGCAGTGTTAAGAAAACATTGTTGAGACTTTCAGTTGATAGTTGATCAAATGATTTTTCAACAACAAGGATTAGCCCATCAATTGTTTTGGGCGCTTCTTGATGTTGAAGTGATTGTATGGCCCTAAAATATCCTAAATCAAGAACATTCATGTCCAGGCTATTAGGAGGCTGAAATAACAAGTGAATATCAAATCCATCCATTGAAGTAGCCTTAATAAATTCAAAATCCATGGAATTAATATGTGGCTTGGCATTATCTTGTTGGATGAAAATTTCAGTACCATTTTCATGTAGCCATTTACTGCATATTGCAGGCAAAACCTATTCAATTAGGCATCTTCTATACACCTCTTTAGTCACTGACAATATTAGCTTCGTTTCTAATGTACCAGCAATCCGATTTTTACTATTCCTTTTTGCCGGCTCTTTTAGTACAAAAGGAAAAATACCAATTTTGCCATCAAATTCTCAGTAGTAAGAGCAATCAAACCGAGGTTTAGCTACAGCAGCTAGAAACATAACCTTTGCAATGAATTTTTTGCCCTTACATGTTCGAAGAGGTTGCTCTTCCTCAGGATGAAGATAGCACCTTTTGGATTTTTTAGTCATATAAAACCAGTTTTCATCAACATGAACAACATTAAACATACTCCTAAAAAATTGCTTTAGTATTGAGACTTTCAGATTCAAGCATTGACCAGCAAAATCGAAGTCTTACTTGCTTATTTTCATCCATCAACTGTGGTTCCAATGCATTTGAATGCGGTCTAATAGCACCTTCTTTAATTCGTCGATGAAGAGTTGACTTAGCCACTTTCATTTCACTAGAGAGAGCACGAATGTTTGTTCAGCGGCGAAGAGGAATTGTCATAACCGAGGTGAAATCTATTTCCACTCATTTCCGTCCAGGTGTTTTTGGAAATCTCCGAGTTACATCAACTACTCCTCCATTTGCAAAAGAGACTGCCGCTCGTTTCCAAATCCTACTAACAGTTATGACATTTATCTAGAATAAGTCTGCAACATTCTTAATTGTCCCTCTTCTCAATTTTCCACCATCACTATACTGCAAGAGAGTTTCAAAAATGGATTGCCTTCCTTCATTAGTTAATCTCTTTATACGATTGCAGGAAGTTTCAATGTCATCAAGCATATCCATTTTTCTTTAAAAAGTCACCAACGAAACAGAGCATACTACTCATATTTATATACAGAGTAGAACTAGGAGTGAGTAGTCGTAGTCCTTAGTTAACAAAATTTTAAAATATGCAATTCAATTTTTAGAAATCCGCCAACTTGCAAAATTTTTCGACCAATTTGGCGGTAAATCTTAAAAGAAACCAGAAATTATAATTAAGCAAGACAAGAATTAACGCCCTCTTGACATGAACCCAAAAAAAGAAAGAATAAAAACAAATCATAACAAGAGAATAAAAAAACCTCAATCTTGATATATTTTGATTAGATGGATAATCCAAATATAAGTAGTGCAAATTAGACGAACCTTTATTGAAGACTTGAATCCCATAGAGTTTTCATCTCTTCCTTAAGCATCAGCGTCAACTTGTTGTCGAAAGTTAGGTAGAGCAACGTTTTAAGGATTTATTAGCAAAAGATGGAAGAAATTTAGGAAGTGGAGAAGTAAAAGACGATGAAATTTTCTTGCGGTAAGAAAGTTTGTAGCTTGTGATCTGAAGAATTGTCACTTGTCACATTAATGTCTCCGGAAGATGTGTTTGTATCAGATAAAAGTAGCGGTAATAGGCAAAAGTGGAGTGTAGTGTGCATAAGGGCAAAAGTGGAAAAAAAGAAAAAAATTTTTGGTGGAGTGTACTATGCATAAAAAGCACATATTCCCAAATACAACCAAATATATGGGATGGAGAGAGTACAAAAGAGAAAGTGATAGGAGAGAAGTCACAAATGTCACATGAGTTTCAAACTCTCTATCTTTGTTCTTCAAATCTTCATCCAAATCTAATTACAAATACAAGAATGAAAAGTTACACTAACTATACTATACTACTTTAACTAATGAACTAAGGAAATTTTAGTGAAAACTACATTTTTTATGAGTTTCTCTAGCCTTCCAAAATTGTGAAAATGGTCTCCAAAGGCTACTATTTATAGAGCATTTAAGCTCAAGGTGAGTTGCTTTTTGGTTGGTAAAGTTGGCTTTTGAACTTACTAAGAGTTATTCTCCAAATTTCCACACTATTCTTGGTTAGCTACAGCCCAAATTTTGAGTTGTAGACGAGTTGGAAAGGTTGTGTGAATGCAAAACAAGTTGCAAAGCAAGTTTCAACAGAAAAACTAGAATACGCGACCTTGGCTCGTGTATTGTATCCCACATATTGCCTTTTGCAGGTTTGTTCAATATTGGACAGATTTCATCATTGTTCCGTTTTTGGTCCAACTTCAACTAATATTTTCTTACTGGTAGAGGCTGAATTAACTCTTGTATAAATCATGAAAGTTGTAGCCCTTTAAGTTAGTTCTGTGGACCAAAAACAAAGAAATGACCAAAATACCCTCAATTGGTCAGAACTCTGTTTTAGCTTTCGACAATGAAATTGCACTTCTATATTTCGACATTTTAACAACTAAACTGGATTTTGATATCTTCATATTAAATGTAGATATATTTCTTAGTTTCAAATGGTTGAAGAATCACCTCATTCCAATGCTTGTAACTCAAGATATAACCGAAATATCACAAGGTGTCAAAGCTGGAAAACTTGCATTTCATCCTTTGAGTATTTTGCACTTTATGTTTTCTTTAAATTACTTCAAGTCATCATCAATTATCCAATTATCTTCTCAATTCATGTTATTGATGATTGAATTATTAAACCTATAAAGACATGAAATTTTCACCATTAAAATCCATAAAAATATAATTTTCACACTTTAAACCACAAAATACATATTTTTACTGGAAACTTAGTAAATTAGCTATAAAAGTAGGTAAAACACACAAACACTAACTAATAAGATACACTAAAAATAATTTAAAATATGCACTTATCAATAATCATCAATTCAATCAAAAAAAATTTCAGAGTCACTTTTTTGATGCCATGCAGACAGGCCGAATCTCATGCCTGAAGCACGTGATCAAATTTGCCAAAGTCCAGCCTCACATATTTGGGCTCTAGGCAGGCCGCCCTCAAGTAGACCTATCTCCGTCAGCTCGGCTTCGGGCTTCAGCTCGTCCAGATCCGACCCAATTTTCGGTTCTAAAACCGCCTTAATCCTCGAGAGTCTAATCTATCCATCAGTTTTGAACCCAAAACCCGAGAGCGTGGGTTCATTCCTATTTCCTCTCGTCCAGAGAGGTGTTTCGCGCTCTCCACTCTCTGATTACTTTATCTCTAAAAACCCTAGAAACCGATTTCCTGCTCGATACTGAAATTCAATTCCCCGATTGTTGTCGAGGTAGTCTCCAATTAGGGTTTGTTCGTAGATGCAGTAGAGAAATATGTGGGGCGGAAATCCGCAAGATATGTGGGGAAACAGTGGTAATAGCGACGGTAATGGTGGAAATATGGCTGCGCCGCCTCCTCCAGGCATACCTCCACCGTTAATGCCACCGGGGACTAGTGGAGGAGCTGGACCTACTGGTCCGCCTCCTCTTCCACCTCCGCCTTCTTATACTGTTTTGCCGACGGAGGCACAGCTCGAGGAGAAAGCTCGGAAATGGATGCAGCTTAACTCGAAGAGGTATAGCGACAAGAGGAAGTTTGGTTTTGTCGAAACGCAGAAGGAGGACATGCCGCCAGAGCATGTGAGGAAGATTATTAGGTCAGTTTATTTTTCTTTAATTAGTAAAATATATCGTTTGCTCTGGTTATTTAGTTATTTTATTAGATTGGTTTTTTGGTCAATGCAAGTACTGTTAATTGTTGTTTGATGGATCCTGGAGGGCTGAAATGTGTAATCGTTGTTTTTAATCAGTCAATTGCTTCGAATATTTGCTTTGTCTGCCGGGCTACTTTCTTCATTTTTTTTGTTTTCCAATTAGGAACTCTTTTGACCTGGGTTTTGATTTATAAGGAATTGTTGTCTTTTAGTTGAATTATTTCTTAGAGGATTTGGGATGGTCAAATGTCTAATTAAGTCCTGGGTCCAAGTTTGTTAATTGTTCTCAAAAAAGATCACGAGGCACGAGTGTAGCAAGGTGGATTCTGGAATTATTGTACGAGTTTTGGGTTAAGGTCTTTGGTTTCCACATATGCTTGGGATTTTGGTGTTCCACAATGAGTTCATTGAGGTAGGTTTAGTCGGCCTCTGTTTACATGTGATATGGAGCTGTAATGCACATTGACGAAATTGCCTTTTAAATAAATAAACGCAATTCTTAGATGGTGGCTTGCAAGAAATCGTCTGACTTCTAGAATTGAAGTTCCATCCTGATTCTTTTTCCAAAAGTCTGTCATGTAAGAAGTTGATAGCGTTTGGTTATACATTTATACTACTCAATCTTACTTATTTTAGATATGCTCTAATAATTATAAGGTTGGGAGGATTCAAACTGCTTTTTCTTCTAAGAGTTTTGATATCTTTAATATCCACATGTCTATTTTGTATCAAAACTTTCAATGTATTGATTGGGGTTTTTTATGCAAAAGTACTGCTGCCTACTTATGTGTTTCAGGTTTTGCATAATTTATGAAGCTGGAGTGATTCCATTCGAATTTCCATCATTTGATCTTAGCCTAACCTGGAGATCATAGTAGCTTAAACTTGTGTTTGACTATAGGAAGTTGATATATTTATTTGCTTTTCCAAATTATGTTACTGTTTTCATGTCCACAAGAACTCTTGTAATGTTAATACTTTTTTCATGTCCACCAGAACACTGCCGGAACTTATTATGTTATTTTTTTCATGTCCACTACTTGAGTAAATTAATACCTTTATGAGCATGATTGTTATCTATTAATGACTGTATGACAGCAATGCTTTGTCTGGTGATGTTGCTTTCTTGATATTTGCTACATGTATGTAGGATTTAATGTTTTTTCTTACCTAGTGGAATTTTGGCTTTTTCATTGGTTTTTATCAAGAATACCTATTTTTAATTAGTTTGAGCAGCTTCTATCTGAACAATTTCAATTGCTAAATCTTGATAGTCTTTTTCTCTACTAATTAGATACTGATCTGTGTGCTTTACCGAACTTAAATGTCATTTTACTGTAATAAATGGTCTGGGTTTTCATTATCGGTCTTTTACGTATTAAACTGTCTTGGACTTCGTACAGAGATCATGGTGACATGTCCTCAAAAAAATATCGTCATGATAAACGTGTCTATCTTGGAGCTCTTAAGTTTGTTCCGCATGCTGTGTACAAGCTTCTTGAGAACATGCCAATGCCTTGGGAACAGGTACCAAGCACATGTCTGCTTAATGAATTTCAACTTTTAATCTTGTTTGGTTGCTTTGAGACATTCTGTCTTGATCTCTATTGCTATATGTATTTGTAGGTCCGTGATGTGAAGGTCTTGTACCATATAACTGGAGCTATTACATTTGTCAATGAAATACCATGGGTGGTTGAGCCCATTTATCTAGCACAGGTATATTATCTGACTTTAAGATTCCATTCTGGTCTTCTTTCTATAAATTTTCTTAAGGTTCTGTACATTTCAGTGGGTTGTAGTGTTGGAAAACCCTGTACTTTTCCCTTTACTTCTTTGATCTTTTCCATTTTACACATTTACTTGGCTCCTTTGGTATTTTTGTGACTTTGTTCCAAACTTTTCTGCAGTGGGGTACGATGTGGATAATGATGCGGCGGGAGAAGAGAGATCGGCGACACTTCAAGAGGATGCGCTTTCCTCCATTCGATGATGAGGAGCCTCCTCTTGATTACGCCGATAATCTGTTGGATGTGGACCCATTGGAGCCAATTCAGTTAGAGTTAGATGAGGAAGAAGATTCTGCTGTGTATACTTGGTTTTATGATCATAAGCCTCTTGTAAAAACTAAGCTTATAAATGGCCCTAGTTATCAAAAATGGCATTTGTCCCTTCCAATCATGGCAACACTTCACCGTCTTGCTGGACAGCTTCTCTCTGATCTGATTGATCGCAACTATTTCTACCTATTTGATATGGAGTCATTTTTTACTGCCAAAGCACTGAACATGTGCATTCCTGGTATTTGTCTGCCTAATATGACTTCTAGTTTCCAGCAGTTGGAGATATTTGTGAAAATTTAGACCCCATCTTCTGTCAACTCATGTACTTGCATGTGTTTATTTCTTCTCTTGATTTTCTTTTCTTCAGTAACTCTTTAGCTTATTTTTCTTCAGGCGGCCCAAAGTTTGAACCTTTGTATCGGGACATGGAAAAAGGAGATGAAGACTGGAATGAGTTTAATGATATAAACAAGCTTATCATCAGGTCACCTCTAAGGACAGAGTACAGAATTGCATTCCCTCATCTGTATAACAACAGACCCCGGAAGGTGAAGCTTGGAGTGTATCACACCCCTATGGTTATGTACATAAAGACAGAGGATCCTGATCTTCCTGCATTTTACTATGATCCTCTAATTCACCCCATAACTAGCTCCAATAAGGATAGACGGGAGAAGAAGAATTATGAAGAGGAGGAGGATGATGACTTTTCTTTGCCTGAAGGGGTTGAACCATTGCTCAAAAGTACTCCCATATATACTGATACTACTGCTGCAGGTATATCACTTCTGTTTGCACCACGACCTTTTAACATGAGATCAGGTCGTATGCGCCGTGCTGAAGACATACCTCTTGTGTCTGAGTGGTACAAGGAACACTGGTGAGTTATGGTAATTATGGTTCTGGCACATTGCTTTTCCACTAGCTGTGGTTGTCAATTGTCCTTACTTTTTCTTGCTGTACATTTTGCAGTCCTCCATCATATCCTGTCAAAGTTCGTGTGAGTTATCAGAAGTTGTTGAAATGTTTTGTGTTAAATGAGCTGCATCATAGGCCGCCTAAGGCTCAGAAAAAGAAGCACCTGTTTCGTTCTCTTGCAGCCACAAAGTTTTTCCAAACCACAGAACTTGATTGGGCTGAAGCTGGTCTCCAAGTTTGTAAGCAGGGTTACAATATGTTGAATCTGTTGATTCACAGGAAAAATCTGAATTACCTTCATCTTGACTATAATTTCAACTTGAAACCTGTGAAGACTCTCACAACAAAGGAGCGCAAGAAGTCTCGTTTTGGTAATGCTTTTCATCTTTGTCGTGAAATACTTAGACTGACAAAGCTTGTAGTGGATGCAAATATCCAGTTCCGGTTAGGAAATGTGGATGCATTTCAGTTGGCAGATGGCTTGCAATACATATTTTCACATGTTGGGCAGTTGACGGGTATGTACAGATATAAATACAGGCTCATGCGGCAGATACGGATGTGCAAGGATTTGAAACACTTGATTTATTACCGATTTAATACTGGGCCTGTTGGGAAAGGACCTGGATGTGGTTTCTGGGCACCTATGTGGAGAGTGTGGTTATTCTTCCTTCGTGGAATAGTGCCTCTTCTGGAGCGGTGGTTGGGGAACCTACTGGCAAGACAATTTGAGGGACGGCATTCTAAAGGGGTTGCTAAAACTGTTACCAAACAGCGTGTTGAAAGCCATTTTGACTTGGAACTTCGTGCTGCTGTGATGCATGATGTTCTTGATGCCATGCCAGAGGGCATTAAGCAAAATAAGGCAAGAACGATCTTGCAGCATCTGAGTGAAGCATGGCGTTGTTGGAAAGCCAATATTCCCTGGAAAGTGCCTGGTCTGCCTGTGCCAATTGAGAACATGATTCTTCGCTATGTCAAGTCAAAAGCTGATTGGTGGACAAATGTTGCTCATTATAATCGTGAACGTATACGAAGAGGTGCAACTGTGGACAAAACAGTCTGTCGGAAGAATCTTGGAAGATTGACCCGTCTTTGGTTGAAAGCTGAGCAGGAACGTCAGCATAATTATCTAAAAGATGGTCCATATGTGACACCGGAAGAAGCAGTGGCCATATACACTACCACTGTGCACTGGTTGGAGTCCAGAAAATTCTCACCTATTCCATTTCCTCCCTTGTCATACAAGCATGATACAAAACTACTTATCCTTGCCCTTGAAAGGTTGAAAGAATCTTATAGCGTGGCTGTCAGGTTAAATCAACTACAAAGAGAAGAGTTGGGTCTCATTGAACAAGCTTATGATAACCCACATGAGGCCTTGTCACGGATTAAGCGTCATCTTCTGACCCAACGTGCCTTCAAAGAAGTTGGCATCGAGTTCATGGATTTATACAGTTACTTGATACCTGTGTATGAGATTGAACCGCTTGAGAAGATCACAGATGCATATCTAGACCAATATCTATGGTATGAAGGTGACAAGCGCCATCTGTTTCCCAATTGGATAAAGCCAGCGGATTCAGAACCTCCACCACTATTGGTCTATAAATGGTGTCAGGGTATAAATAACTTGCAAGGCATATGGGATACAAGTGAAGGTCAATGTGTTGTGATGCTTCAAACCAAATTTGAGAAATTCTTTGAAAAGATTGATTTGACTATGCTAAATAGACTTCTTCGCTTGGTTCTGGACCATAATATTGCTGATTATGTCACGGCCAAGAACAATGTCGTGCTGTCTTACAAGGACATGAGTCATACCAACTCTTATGGTCTTATTCGTGGTCTGCAATTTGCTTCCTTTGTCGTACAGTACTATGGCTTAGTGCTCGATCTTTTACTTCTTGGTTTAACTAGAGCCAGTGAAATCGCTGGTCCACCACAGATGCCTAATGAGTTTATCACTTACTGGGACGCTAAAGTGGAGACACGACACCCCATAAGATTGTACTCCCGTTACATTGATAAGGTGCACATATTGTTTCGGTTCACTCATGAAGAGGCACGGGACCTTATCCAACGGTACCTTACTGAGCATCCTGATCCCAACAATGAGAATATGGTTGGTTATAACAACAAGAAGTGCTGGCCAAGGGATGCACGCATGAGGCTCATGAAACATGATGGTGATTTTTTTAATTGAATGTTGTACTGGATTTCTTTCTTTACAGTTCTTCTATAATTGTTTTATATTGTGATCTGTATACTCAATTATTGTTTGCTTAATCTTATGATGCAGTCAATCTTGGGAGAAGTGTGTTTTGGGACATGAAGAATCGTCTTCCCAGAAGTATCACCACATTGGAGTGGGAGAACAGTTTTGTCTCTGTTTACAGCAAAGATAATCCCAACTTGCTTTTTAGCATGTGCGGTTTCGAGGTTCGTATACTGCCAAAGATAAGGATGAGTCAGGAAGCATTTAGCAATACAAGAGATGGGGTTTGGAACTTGCAGAATGAGCAGACTAAAGAGCGTACTGCAGTTGCTTTCTTACGTGTTGATGATGAGCACATGAAAGTTTTCGAGAATCGTGTAAGGCAGATCCTTATGTCATCAGGTTCTACAACATTCACCAAGATTGTCAACAAATGGAATACAGCTTTGATAGGTACTAAGTACAGTCCCTTGGTCTTTAGTTATGCTTTTCCAAAATGACATTTACTGCTATCTTGTGCTACCATCTGCTGAAGCACTTTAATATTGATATCACAGGTCTGATGACATATTTCCGTGAAGCCACTGTGCATACACAGGAATTGTTAGATTTACTGGTCAAATGTGAAAATAAAATTCAGACCCGTATTAAGATTGGGTTAAATTCAAAAATGCCAAGCAGGTAAGATTATTCATGTCAGTTATTTTTCCACTGCTTTCTAAATTATGCTGTATACTTGTTCTAAAATAATGATCTCCATTGTAGGTTTCCTCCTGTAATCTTTTACACACCAAAAGAAATTGGGGGATTAGGGATGTTGTCAATGGGTCACATATTGATTCCACAGAGTGATCTCCGATATAGTCAGCAGACAGATGTAGGTGTAACACATTTCAGGAGCGGAATGAGTCATGAAGAAGACCAGTTGATTCCAAATCTTTATCGTTACATACAGGTATGTTGACTGCATTGGCTGCCATGCTTTTTATTCTGTATTTCTTTGAATAAATTGGCCTAATCTCTGCCTTAATGTAACAGCCTTGGGAGAGTGAATTCATTGATTCGCAACGAGTTTGGGCTGAATATGCTTTAAAGAGACAAGAGGCGCAGGCACAGAATAGACGTTTGACTCTTGAAGATCTTGAAGTAAGTGTTACTGCTGATTGATTGGAATGCATTTTCTTTTGCTTGTGTTATCTAAGGGTGAATAAAAGATGTTAGATGAAATAATCTGGGCGTTAGTACTGTTGTATCCTTTGCCTTGGTTAAGATGGATTAATTAGTTAGGTAGTTCTTGGACAGAGAATTGAGTGATTTAGTTTGAAGTATGGGCCAGTTAATTATTGTTTTTAAAAAAGAAGGCAAATATAGGTGTGGAAGGCTTTATTCAAACTTTTTTCTTTACTCTTTAACATTTATCATTTTATTTATAGGATTCATGGGACCGTGGAATTCCTCGAATCAACACTTTGTTTCAGAAAGATAGACACACCCTTGCATATGACAAAGGATGGAGAGTGAGAACAGATTTTAAGCAATATCAAGTTCTGAAGCAGAATCCATTCTGGTGGACCCACCAGAGGCATGATGGAAAGCTATGGAACTTGAACAATTATAGGACTGACGTTATTCAAGCACTTGGAGGAGTTGAAGGAATTCTGGAGCACACTTTATTTAAAGGAACTTAGTAAGTGTCATTGCATGTCTTCCTTTGGCTATTTGGGTCTCATTGCTTTCTAAATGAGTTCTAAAGAAGAAGATTCTGACAAAGCAGTTTACATTTTTTGCATCAAAAGTAAAGAAACAAGTATTTCTATATTTCATTGTCTAGTTGCTGCTCCCTCCGTCCCAAAAAGTTTGTCGCACTTCGGGACTTGCAATTATTATCAACAGTGCAAGACTTTTAAATGATTTGGATTTAAGTTCCGTTAATACCCCGCTTGACTTTCAATGTATTCATACGTGGTTGAATGATAAAAGGGCCACTAGGTGTGATAAGACGTGGGACTCAAAAGAATGAAATGTCTCCGGACTGCTTTAGAGGAAAGTGTCATGCACGAGTGTTATTTGCATTTCACGTGGGAGTCACGCACTATTGAGTGCAGTGTTTGTACTTGGTAAGTGCATAATTGGGCCCACTAAAAGATAAAAAAGGGCTGTCACATTAAAGGGTATGGAACGGAGATGTATGAAAGTTTTCATTGCCAATTTTGGTAAGTGACAATCATTTTGGGACAGATAATAACGGAAAGCATGACAACTTCAATGGGATGGAGGGAGTATTATGCTAGAAACTTGTATTTCATTAAATTGCTTAGCCCATCTGGAAGTACTTCTCTTACTCCTTGTGCTCAAATATATTGAGCAGTTGATTTCTAATATGTCTCAGCAAGCTGGATAGCCTTAGTACATTTTTAGTTAGACTGTATATATTGTTGTTCTTGGACTGGGTCTAATTTCTTATCTTTTCGTTTCAGCTTCCCTACTTGGGAGGGTCTCTTCTGGGAAAAGGCATCAGGTTTTGAAGAATCCATGAAGTATAAGAAGCTGACCAATGCACAAAGATCTGGGCTTAATCAAATTCCTAATCGTAGATTTACACTTTGGTGGTCACCTACAATAAATCGAGCAAATGTTTATGTTGGTTTCCAAGTGCAGCTGGATTTGACAGGGATATTTATGCATGGAAAGATCCCAACTTTGAAGATATCTCTAATACAGATTTTCCGTGCACACTTGTGGCAGAAGATTCATGAAAGTGTTGTGATGGATCTTTGCCAGGTCTTGGATCAAGAACTTGATGCATTGGAAATTGAGACAGTGCAGAAGGAAACAATCCATCCAAGGAAAAGCTATAAAATGAACAGCTCGTGTGCTGACATTCTTTTATTTGCAGCCCATAGGTGGCCTATGTCAAAGCCTAGTCTTGTGGCTGAGTCAAAGGATGTGTTTGATCAGAAGGCTAGCAATAAATATTGGATAGATGTTCAACTTCGTTGGGGTGATTATGACTCTCATGACATTGAGAGGTATACAAGGGCAAAATTTATGGATTACACAACAGATAACATGTCTATATATCCTTCACCCACTGGTATGTCAACAAAAATTTATTGCTATCTTCTTTTTTTTTTAAAAAAAAAAATCAATCTTAATATGTTATTTTTCTCTTCACAGGGGTTATGATTGGAATTGATCTTGCTTACAACCTGCATTCTGCCTTTGGTAACTGGTTCCCTGGCTCTAAACCGTTGCTTGCTCAGGCCATGAACAAAATCATGAAGGTGCTTTGAATTTTGGACTCTAGTTAGATCTTGTTAGGATTTTATTTTCATTTGATTCATTAATGATAGTGTTCTTGCAAAGATCGCTAACTGGCTTCTTGTTTTATGCAGTCAAATCCTGCTTTATATGTTCTGAGGGAACGGATAAGGAAAGGTTTGCAATTGTATTCTTCAGAGCCAACAGAGCCATACCTGTCATCTCAAAACTATGGTGAAATCTTCAGTAACCAGATAATCTGGTTTGTTGATGACACTAATGTCTACAGAGTGACCATCCACAAGACATTTGAAGGCAATCTCACGACGAAACCCATCAATGGTGCCATCTTCATTTTCAATCCGAGGACAGGACAGCTATTTCTTAAGGTTTGTTGTTTGACATTTAAAAAAGTAATTGGGAAGATAAAAAGGTGTGTTGAAAATGGTAATGATGATGTAAGTAAATAAATTTTGGCAAATAATCCTCTATCCAAACAAAGCGATTATTTCTTGTGGTCTTCGCTTTGATCTTCTGGTATCAGACTGATGTTTACTTCTGCAGGTTATTCACACGAGTGTTTGGGCTGGGCAAAAGCGTTTAGGGCAGCTGGCCAAGTGGAAGACTGCTGAAGAAGTGGCTGCCCTGGTGCGTTCTTTACCGGTGGAAGAACAGCCAAAGCAGATAATTGTCACTCGGAAGGGAATGTTGGATCCCTTGGAGGTTCACCTACTGGATTTTCCTAATATTGTCATTAAAGGAAGTGAGCTTCAGCTGCCATTCCAAGCATGCTTGAAAATTGAAAAATTTGGTGATCTGATCCTGAAAGCCACAGAACCACAAATGGTCTTGTTCAACATCTATGATGATTGGCTTAAAAGTATTTCTTCGTACACGGCTTTCTCCAGATTGATCTTGATCTTGCGCGCACTTCATGTAAACAATGAAAAGGCAAAGATGTTACTGAAGCCAGACAAGACAATTGTTACTGAACCGCATCATATTTGGCCCTCTCTTACAGATGATCAGTGGATGAAGGTAAATTTACTTTACCGAAACAATTCCCCTAATAAAAAAAGAAATAAAGAATAGAAAGACAACCCAAGGCCCAATTAAAAAAAAAAAGAAAAAGAAAATGACAATAGTTGTAGTAGAAAGAGGGTTCCCCTCTGGACCTTTTCTTTGAATCAAATTGAGGATGGACTTATTCTGTTATATAGGTTGAGGTTGCGTTGAGGGATCTCATCTTGTCGGATTATGCCAAGAAGAACAATGTGAACACTTCAGCACTTACACAGTCAGAGATCCGTGATATAATCCTTGGAGCTGAAATTACTCCCCCTTCTCAGCAGCGACAACAAATTGCAGAGATAGAAAAGCAGGTGACATTTGTGTTTGTTTGTGATTAGTGTTTAGGTTGTGTCCTATCTAGTTATTTGTAGTTGCGTGATTCGTAATCAGCTGCATGCTATTGTGGAATTTAATGCAATATGTTGTTTTAGGCTAAGGAAGCAAGTCAACTGACAGCAGTCACCACAAGAACCACAAATGTACATGGGGATGAACTGATTGTTACAACTACAAGCCCATATGAGCAAGCTGCATTTGGGTCTAAAACTGACTGGCGTGTTAGAGCAATTTCGGCGACAAATCTTTATCTTCGAGTGAATCACATATATGTTAATTCTGAGGATATAAAGGTAATTATGTGCTTCCCACTCCAAGGGTATAAATCATAGAAGTAGCAGTTTTTTTCCCTTTTTTTAATAACTAGGATCAATTTTGATGATGCATTTGTGATGCTGCCTTTGCAGGAAACTGGCTACACTTACATTATGCCCAAAAACATCTTGAAGAAGTTCATCTGCATTGCCGACTTGCGGACTCAAATTGCAGGTTATTTGTATGGCATTAGCCCTCCTGACAATCCTCAGGTAAAGGAAATTCGTTGCATTGCCATGCCACCACAATGGGGAACTCATCAGCAAGTGCATCTGCCGTCAGCTCTTCCAGAGCATGACTTCCTTAATGATTTGGAGCCTTTGGGATGGATGCATACCCAGCCAAATGAACTTCCTCAATTGTCACCTCAGGTTGGATTTAGTTCTGTTTTTACATTTGTTTAGTGAGCAAGTCCTTGTGATGCTCTGTGTCTTTATATCATGCATCGTTTTGTTGTCTATAATTTTTATTTGGCTATTTCAGGATCTAACAAATCATGCTCGAATTTTGGAGAACAACAAGCAATGGGATGGAGAGAAGTGCATTATTCTAACTTGTAGTTTTACACCTGGGTCGTGCTCATTAACTGCATATAAGCTGACGCCATCTGGCTATGAGTGGGGACGCGCCAACAAGGATACAGGAAGTAATCCTCATGGTTACTTGCCAACACACTATGAGAAGGTCCAGATGCTCCTAAGCGATCGTTTCTTTGGTTTTTACATGGTAAGAACGTGCTTGATATTTCTGGTGATACATAATTCTTCTATAATGATTTTCTTTGATATAATTCCATATTTCATGGTACTTGTTATTGTATCTAATGCAATCTTTCTGCATCCTAATTTTCCAGATTCCAGATAACGGACCATGGAATTACAACTTCATGGGCGTAAAGCATACTGTAAGCATGAAGTATGGAGTCAAACTGGGAACGCCTAGGGAATACTATCATGAGGATCATCGGCCAACTCATTTCTTGGAGTTTAGCAATTTGGAGGAGGGTGAGACTGCAGAGGGGGACCGCGAGGATACATTTACTTAAATCTTGTTTTTGTTTTGCATCTAATGCTTCTAGAGCATCTCTCCTCCAGACAGACCATTTAAACCTTGGGATGTGTGAAGATCAAAATTTCTTCCATGACTTTTTTTGTGCCTCTTATGCTGACACGCATCTGTTGTAGCTGCCTTTGAAATTGTAAATATGTGTGGGAAATATGTAATTTTGATCTTAGCTTCAGGGTGGTATTTGTATTTTAGGTGTTACTGTGTTAGAGAATGTTAAGCGTAATGTTCCGTTCACTGTTAATTTCTGTGTTTTAATAGTTGCATCTATCTTTCATGAAACTTACACTTTTGCCACCAGCATTTGACGACCATGAATGTGAATTACGATTTCGCAATGACATTTGTGGAAAGCGACTTCTACAGCTGCAAAGGACCCAAAACCCCTAGCACCTGTTGATCGTTCTTCTTGCATCGTTCAAAACAAGGTAGATAAATTTGTTGTAAGTTGCATTATCTGTTTTCAACTTTGTCTCCTTGTCTCTTCGCTTGTCAAAATAGGAAAATGATAACTAAGTGATGACGCTTATCATACGTCACATGTTTATTACCTGAGTGATTCACATGTTGCGCTGCCTTTTGTTTGTCTTGTGGATCTCCTCTTCGGCAAATCAACTCTCTCAACAAGTTGCATTTTGCGGCTAGATTGTGTAGTTTCACTGTAAATGATGGTGGAGTGGTTCCCCCCTCACCAACACCAAAATTTTGTCGTTTTCTTCTCTTATCCTTCCTTTTTCTTGCTTTTTCTTTCAACACCCAAGCATGAAAACTACGAAAAGGATATACGTTGCAAAAATGTATAATTGAATCATATACATCTGATAGAGGGAAGGTAGAGGAAGAAGATAAAGAAAATAATGCTTTAAAGGGAATTCAATGTCCATTATCCTTCAGAGTCTGAACATTTAGTCTGAAATATTATCTTTTGAGAACTTAATCCACTTGACTAACGATGAATACAACCCATGTGCAATTTGTGAGCAAAACAGAAATATGCTATTCGATTAATAAATGGTTTTTTTACATGTCTCCCCTGAACCTTTGACAACTCTAATACTTTCATCTTTGACATTATTTTTTTGGTCTATTGCAATCAGAAAAAGAGAATTCAAGAATAATAGAGTATTTCAGAGAAGCATAACTAATAGGAAAATTAGGGGCTGTTTGGTTAAAGGGTTTGGGAATCACAGAAAGGAATGAACCCCTTATTTGTTGCTTGAGTTAAGTCTATTGGAATGCAGATTTTGGAATCATTTCTAAAAAATTGGACTTATCCCATTCCTAAGCAAATTGGGAGGTTTTGGACAAACCCTCAACTTATTCCATCAGACAACATTTATGACGGATTTACCCTCTCTTTCTCTCCATCACATACCGCACCTTCTGTTTTTCTTCTTCGTCAGATTTCCTATCTCTTCTTCTTCATTATATAGTCTTCATCTGTAATCCAAAATGTCTTGAAAAAAAAAAAATCTAAAGTAGATCTAAATGGATTAATAGTGGGCAAATATCTTCAGTGGGCAAATTGTTCAACAAGATCTCCACCAGAAAGATCTCTACGAAAAATTGAAGAAAACCCACAACCCAAATCCAAGGGGTTTGTGATTTTCGCTTCAGGGGTCTTGTTCAGTGCAGGAAGGATGATTTGCTATGAATTAATTGTGAGATTTTAGTACGAATTGTTCTTTGTATTTTAAGAATCTGTTCAGTATATTAAGAACCTCAACCCAAAGATCTTCGCTTCAGGGGTCTTCTTCAGGAAAGATGACTTGCTGTGAATTAATTGTGAGATTTTAGTACGAATTGTTCTTTGTATATTAAAAACCTGCTCAGTATAGCATTTGAACATAGTTGCGGTTGGCATATTAATAAAGCTTTATAGTTGATCATTTTATGCAAGATTTGATCTTTTGTGAAATCTTTTTCCTTCTGGTGTTAGATGGGATGGAAGAAGTAGGGAGTCAAAAGTTGATGGTGATAGAGACAATAACATTGTAACCCTTCATTCTAAAGCCATAAAGAGCTGGTGTTTTATTGAAAAACGGGTTTATTTTTATTTTATCCTATAAATATATTTGTTTATGGGAAAATGGGTGCTCTGTTCTTATAATGGAGGAAAGCCATAAAGAGCTGGTCTTTTATGGAAAAATATGACTTTTGTGAACGTGACCGCGATTTGGTTTATGAAATTATCCCAAAAAAAAAATTTAGACTGAATTTGTTTGTTTTGAAAGTTGTATAACGGTCGTTAAACTTCAAATATCCCTTCCTTAAACTTTAAAATCTACAAAGTCTCATATTTTTGTTAAATACAAAATCTACCACTTTATGCAATTATCCCTTTGTTTTATAAGAATTGTTATATCAGGGGTAAATTTGAAATTTAATTACATTTAATTTCGAAACACTCATCAAACCAAGCATCAAGAATTGGAATGATGTTAATTCCAATGTGTGGACTAAGTTAGATATTGGAATGAAAAGTTGAACTTCAAAACCAGAGTCTATGATTCCATTTCCATTTCCGATTCCAATATGTGAAACAAGCATCCCCTTAGTTTCAAATGTCTCTCACATTTTGCCAAATGAATTTTTTATCCTTTACTTTTGAAATGCTAACTTTACATCTCTTACAAAATCAAGTCAATAAATTTTGGTCCTAATCGAGGATGAAAGGTAATAGGATGAAATTCTAAATTACGAACAAGTATTTTATCTCTAAATTGTTTCGATAAATAATCTAAGAGAATTAGGGCTTCTTAGGAGTTGTCGGGTTCTGTAGTACATCTAAGAATCTTTGACTGGAGGTCCTCCGCGCCCTCTGGAAAAGTCCTTTGCGGATATACTGAGGAGGGGTCTTGTGGCTTCCTCCAAAGATCCCTGGAAGAGGATTACACAAGACTGTTTGTTCGATGTACATGGTTTATATCGAATGTCCCAATGACAATCTCTAAATGGATGATTGACTTTAAAATTAATTAGGACTCCATTGCACCTGTGTGGGTGATGCTGTCGGGAAAACCATTGCCCTTTTTCGACAAGAAACTTTTATTCAAAATAGGCTCTTTGATGGGGAGACCTTTACAAGTGGATTTGGTAACATCCAATCTTAAGCGCCCCTCAATTGCATGGTTATTGATTGAGTTCGATGTGGCGAAGCCTCTAGTGAATTGTATTTGGATTGGGGTTGACGATTTTTGTCATTGGCAGAAAGTGGAGTATGATTATTGGCCAAATTTCTGCAGCTTTTGTGAGCAAATAGGACTTTTGGAAAGTGATTTCTTAAAAAAGAACCCTGTTATTCGACCTTCATGGCTGTGACGCCCCCACTTCTCCCTAAGGCAAACCAAAGAGTATTCACGGGACGCCTGCCCAACTCTCGCCATGACTCACTACAATCTACAATTCAAAAGCTCGAAATATTTCAAATAACTTCAATATATAATTAAAGTACTCCAAAATGTTGCATGTTTACAATTAGTTAGCTTTCAAGCTTAATACAATCCAAAAGAATATGTACTACAACCATCCGTTATAATACAATTTAAGATCTTCAAAAGAAAACAATCTAGTACTATTCACGAGCACTCTCGGTCTTGAACCCTGTTAAGGAAAACAAAAATGTGGAATGAGCTACACAACCCAGTGAGGTTCCAAGATACTCTAGCAATTCTAATAAATCAAGTAATTTGAGTATACCACATGTATGGTTCCAGGTTGCATATTTGGCACATTAACATGAGATAGTTATCATTGTACGAGTAATTTGAGCATAACACAGGTATAGTTCGAGGTTGTACATTAGCACATTAGCATGAAACGGTTATCATTATGCAAAAACAAACACACATTGAAGGATACGGTGTTCTAGTGGAACCATTTCGGTCAACTTCACCTTATAACTTCCGGTCCCCTTGGTATTGTTTGGCTATCACCTTATCCCTCCAGTGGTAATACTCGAGTATACCAAAACGGTGTCCCAGGGTTCCAACATACCCGACCGAGCCCAGTCCTGACTCGAGTAGGTTAGTAACCAAAGGCAGGGCCCAGTTCAGCTTAGACCTTACAACATGCACAAGTAATCAAATAAATCGGTGAATAGTAAAAATTTATCATTTTAGTAGGTCGAGTGAGATAAAGTACACACTCGCCTTAAAACGGTGGGCAATTTCGTATGAGCAATTATCAGTAACACTTAACACTTAAACACGTAAGCAATATGTGGTAATTTCATATGAACATGTAATTTACGATAATCAAGTAATCAAGTAGCCAAGTAATCAAGTAAGTAGGTAATTAAGTAAATCGGTAACCAGTAAGTAATCACAGTTAACGGTAAACAGTAATCGGTAAACGGTAGTAGTTCACAGTTAATAGGTAGACATTTATCATTTTAGTAGGCCGTCCATTGGCTGTCCCCCACTTTTACCACTTAAGAGTCGAGGAGATTCACTCCAACCGACTTATGCAGCCGTAGCATAATCAATCATTGAAACACTTCACGTAAATATGCACTTCAAGTATTTCATGTCGAGTAATTCAAGTACATTTTACTTAAATGAGAACGAGTGCGGTAAAATATACACTCGACTCAAAATGATGGAAAAGTCCATAGGTGTAATTATTGATAGCACTTAACCGTTAAACACATAATGACCATGGAGAAAACATGTCATAAAACTATTCAAATCACGTACTTCTATATGGAACACTCACCTATTCAAAACAAGTGAGTAAGTACTCAAACAAGTGTTTAGGCGTCTGCTTCGAGTTCCTCTTGAAGGTCCTCTTGAGCGCCTGAGCAAATAGTAATTAACTTAATTACTTACAATCATGCATTTACCAAGAAAGGATGCACACTCAATTAGACTAAATCAAAGTCTTAAAAGAGAGGTTCAATTCTCTCAACTCAAGATTTAAGATACTAGCATCTTCCATGAAATCGAGTTCAAAATGTTCAATCTATATCGAGAAAAGAAGTCAAGTTCCCGAAATTGCATTTTCTAAGAATTTGGCAAAATTCAGCTTTGTGTGTCAAATTTAGAAAAATCATATCTTGTACTTAGTAGGTCTAAAAATGGAAAACTTGGTACCGTTGGAAACTAGTTCCGAAGTGCTAAAAGTTTCTAGAAGACACTTTTGTAAGATTCAAAATGGAAGACACTCAAAATTCGGCTCAAAGTTGCTGATTTGGACTCCCCGGACAGATTCGGGGTTGATTTTTGGCAAACTTTGGAAATTCGGCAAAATTCACAGAATGTGAACTAGCCTCTAAAGAAACTCAATTAGAGTTATAATCAAAGTTTAAAACACAATAAACGGAACCAAAATTAGAGTTTTGAGCACCAAGATATAGCTGCTCAAAGTTGCTGAAAATTTCTCACTGAACAAGGATTTTCCAGATTTGAAACATAAATTTTGGGACTTCAGTTGGGCATGAAAATGGACTTGGAATGGCACCAAATTTGGTAGTATTACCCTACCACATAAGGGCTATTCCTCTGCCAAATTTCATATAAAAATTCATACGTAAAGTCAGTTAACAAAGCCACTAAAGTTCCAAGAATTTCCAAGGCAAATCTGCCTTGTACTTCCATTTTCCGTTTTTCTAACTTTTGGCCAATGAAATCATTTCAAATCTGGTCCATTTATAAAGGAAAGGTCTAAGAAACATCCAATACACATTTGGTAGGTGATGACATTAAAAGTTTCAAAATAACAAGTCCCAATTCAAATTAAGGCATTCAACTAGCCAAAAAGAGGGTTTTCTATCACTGAGACAGTTTTGTAATTTAGCCACAACTCACTCAATTCAACTTTGAATTGGGCATGGTTGGTGGAATTGGAAACTATATTCATAGGGCTACAATTTCTCAGAAGAAATCGTTCTGAAATTCTATCCATAGCTAGCTCAAATTCAAGCAACAAGTTCCAGCACCTCACTGTCTCTCTAGTACAGTCGTGAAATAGGACAGGTAACTTTGAAGAGTTGGTACGGTTCACTTAGGTCGAATCAGGGGATACATTTTACGTTAGAAAACTGGAAGTGTCTAGTTTCTAATGCCACAAACGGCACTCGATTTTGACATTAGAGCAAAGAGTTATAGTCATTTAAAATTCGCTGCCAGAGCACCTCTGTACACATTTTCCAGCTTTGAAATCATTTCAAAAATTCAACTTTTAGCCAACCAAATCAAGTGATTTTTGGTGGAAACTTTCCACACAACTTATACAACATATCTACATCAAAATCAAGGCAATTTAACCACATAAAAATCGCACCAAGGGTTCGGTAAAAACAGGGCAGATTCGGCCCTTCAACATGCATCACTTTCTTTGATTTTCTTTTCACTCTTTTAATTTAAATCCACTAGATTAACACTTAATCAACACAAATAACATCCAAACTCATCAAATCAGATCATCAAGTCCATTGTGGGATTTCATAGAGCCCACTCACATGATTTTCAACAATCCAAAGCTACCCACATGAAGCTCAAGTTTCTAAGTGTAATCTAACTTACAAAAGCTAAGATTCAAGGGTTAGATAATTTGCTACCTTCATAGATGTTGAAGACCAGAATTTTGGCCACTAAGAAGCTCCAAGAAACCGTGGAAATGGTGCTCCTTTCCTAGTCCAAGTGAATCTTCAAGTTGGATGCAAAATTTGAGGTGATTTGGAGTAAGATTTGAGGTAGAAATGAAGAGTTTTCTTTCCTTTCTTTTTTTCTTGTTTTTTGCCGGCACTTGAGATGAGAGAAAAGAGAGTTCCAGCCGGCACTTGAGGTGAGAAGAGGAGGATTTTGATCTGGTGTGATGCTTCCTTGAGAAGCTTGAGGTTTTGTGGTTAAGATTGTTTCAAAAGTCAATTAAAAATAGTGCGCGTACGCGAGCGATTCGTGCTCATTTCCTCTCGGGTTTGTTTCACTTGTGCACTAAAGCTCTAATGCACTTCCATTGATACTATTATTACTCACTCTTAATAGTCTAAAAATAAAGGTCTAAAGTCCCTCAATTAATCGCACGTGCGAAAACGCGTACTTCTGATTTGTGCGTGATAGAGCGAAATTTCTAAGGAATTCTTGTAACGATGATATAACTAACTAATACTAGGATAAATAATCATGAAAATAGCTATTTTAGAAATAAAAACATGAGTTCTCACATGAGTCTAGTATTAATTCCTCAAATCTCCAATTAATTTGTACCAGCGCGTCTTTCGGAAAACTTTTGACGCGCGCACGGTATAAGCTTAATTTTAACTTACTTACATCTAATCTCTCAATTAACTTTTCTTAATTTACTATTGATCATTCTTAATTCTCCAAGACTAATGTACTCTCGGATCGAACATAGCCTCGAAAAACATATATTCCTTATTTCTCGCTAAACGAGCCCTAGAAAAATTAATTTTACTAATGAGACATGTTAAAAATATAATTGAGACATTATTCCATGTAAATAAGTTTAAAATGATTGAAATAAATTATTCAAAGAAAACAGGTGAGTAAATAATTAATTAAGCTAGTAAACTAAAATATAAATAAAAAAAATTCGGGTCCTCACAATGGCCGCACCGGAAATTGGACAAAGTGACTCCCCAAGTTTATGTGCCAAAGGTTAACACGGACAAGGGGAAGGGGAAGGAGATTTTGGTTTTGGAGGAAAGAGAGAAGATACCTATAGCTCTCATGGATGGTCCTGTGAATTTGGAAGCAGCGAATAAACTAGTCGTAGAAACTGGGGAAACATCACAAAATTTGGAGCTGCAAGTTGTGGTGTTGTGGATGGGGATTGCTGCAAATCAAGGACAAACGCATAGCAGTATGACTATGCCTTGGCTAGGTGACAAAGCGGGGGATCAGCAAGTCGAAGGAACTGATTCAGAAGCTGGGTTGAAAAGGGTTTGCGAGTCACATTCGTTTGTGGCTGTTGAAATCTTAAAGCTTGCAGCAAATTAGGGACAACCGCATAGCAATGCGGTTATGCTTGGGAAAATTTTGGGTCCAACAGCAATGAAGGATTTTGCTCAACAACCAAAATAATGGCTGCCTGTCAATGTGGGAGATCAACATGTCGAGGGAGCTACTACTAACCTAGAATCGAACTCGAATTTGGTGTGCGTGTCAAACTCCTTTTTGGTTCTGGCAAACTCATAGTGCGACTTGGCTCGGGTCATGATTAAACAACCATGTAGAAGTCATTCAATTGGAAGTCCTTCTCCTCCTTTGCAGCAGCGTGGGAGTTCAAGTTACAGGAAAAAATCGATGTAGCGTATCGAAGGGGTGGGTGATTCAATTCGATGCTTTTCAAACTATGATGGAACGACAGTTACATAAGTCAAAGTTGCTGGGCTTAAATCTTCCTCGTGAGGCTGTCATGGATGCTAAGGATGTAGAATTTCTCAATCACCTTGCCAAAAAATTAGGGCGACCTACTAATTACAATTAGAAGCTGCAACAGTTTCTTGTGCAAGCTAAATCATCATTAGTGTTTCAATGATTAATCCAATTAATATCTTGGGGTGGAATATACAGGTTACCTCTCAAGCTGCTTCTTAGCGTTTTCTTCATAAAACGTGCTTCCAAAATGCTATGTGGATGTTGGTTTTGTTGGAACCTATGACGGATGTTGTGCAATTGGACTCTATTACTCGTAGACTTCAGTTTTCTAGTTCTCAAGCTTTCTTGGATGGGAAGATTTGGATCTTCTGGAATGACAATTTATCAATTGTTTTTAGTGAAAGGGGTGAGCAATTGGTCCATATAGAAGTGACTTAGGTTGGGTTTTCTTTCAAGTTTTCGGCAGTTTATGCAAAGTGTATGAGAGTGGGCAGAAGAGACCTTTGGAGAGCAACGACAGACATTTATGATACGTTGTTAGGTCCATGGATAGTAGCTGGAGATTTTAATGTAATTTCCGATACTGCCGAAAGGTCAGGTGGGGCCTCTCCAAATACGTGGACCATGGAGGAGTTCAATGATGTAGTATTTAATTGCATATTGTCAGAAGTAGATTTTGATGGTCCATCATTTATAAGGACAAAATGGAATAGTGTGGCAACGTTTAGACAGGGCTTTGGTGAATAAGGCTTGGTTGGATCTGTTTTCTCACTTGCTACAAGGAAGGTTAGATCATGCTCCTTTATTAATTAAATGTGGTCATGAGCCGACTCAAGGTTCAGTGTTCAGGTTTTTAAATGTGTTGAGGAATCATCTCAGATTTTTGGATGTGGTTAAAGAAGCTTGGCAGACTCTAGTTAATGGAGATGGAATGCCAGGCTTCCATCAGAAGTTAATAATTACTAACATGAAGCTTTGAAGCTGGCGTGCGCAGGTGTTTGGGAATATTTTCCAGAATGTGCGAGAGGCAGGGGAAGATCTACAGATAAGGGAACAAGAGTTTGACTTGGTGAGGGACGAGGCTTCGAGAGCTGCATTGGGTGAGGCTCGGCTCATCATGTATGTGCTTTGGCTATTGAATGTGAGTATTGGAAACAAAAATCAGCTATTAGATGGGTCCAAATGGGAGATGCAAATACTAAGTATGTTCATTCAGTGGTTAAGCAGCGCACGAGTATGAATTTTACCGCTAGAATCAGAGAGGAAGCAGGGCAATGGATAGAAGATGAGGAGGGGATTAAGAACTCGGCTACCCAGTATTTTGCTAAATTATTTGCTTTGCAGCAGGAGGGTAGGAGTCAAACCGCTAATAGTTGTTACATTGCCAACAGTGAGCTAGGAAGAAAATGAGTTGTTGCAAAAGATGCCAACATTGGAGGAGTTGAAGGAAGTGGTCTTCTCGATGTCGATGGATAGTACTTCTGGGCCAGATGGGTTTGGAATAAGTTTTTCTCAAGGTTGTTAGGCTGTTATTCATGATGATTTGTTGCAAGCCATTCAGGATTTCTTTAAGGGAGCTCAACAACCAAGGGATTTCTCTACTGCTATATTAATTCTTATCCCAAAGGTTGCTCGGGCATCTCAATTGAGAGAATTCGACCTATTAGTCTTTGTAATTTCAGCTCTAAAGTTATTTAAAAAATTTTGGCTAATCGGCTTTACTCATTGCTTCCCAAACTAATCTCTCCTTGGTAGTCTGGCTTCATTCCGGGAAGGGGTATAGTTGATAACATCCTTCTGGTACAAGAATTGGCGTTGGATTTACATAGGAGATTGGGTAGCCCAAATTTATTATTGAAGTTAGATATGGAGAAAGCATATGATAGGGTGGAGTGGAATTTCTTAATTTTTATGATGAGAAGCTTTGGCTTCGTGAAGTGGGTGATAGATTTAATTTTCCAAACGTTGTCCAATAATTGGTTCTCAATATTGATTAATGGTTCTCTTGCCGGCTATTTTAAATCTTCAAGAGGAGTTCATCAAGATGATCCACTCTCTCCGGCGTTTTTGTTGGTAGCTGAACTCCTAGGGCAGGGGTTACAAAGATTGTTTGGCCAAAAAGAGGACTAATATCTTGTGTCGGCTGGGTCTCGAATACCCTATCTAGCCTTCGCAGATGATATTTTAATTTTTGCTAGATGCTTAAGTGATTGTCTGGAGGCACTGACCTGCTTGTTTGAGCGTTATCAGTCTTATTCCGGGTAGAGGATTAATGCAGACAAGAGTTCATTCATTATCTCGAAGCGGGCATCGGAGGAACATGCACACTTGTGGTTTCGAAACTAGGCTTCCAGCAACAATTTTTCCCCTTCACCTATTTGGGGGCATATATTGCTAGGGGTCGAGCTACTTGTATCTTGTTTGATTCGATTGTGGCTAAAATACGAGAAAGGTTGATTCATTGGAGTGCGCGGCTACTGTCCCCTGGGGGTAAGTTGGTGCTTCTTAGACATTTCTTAGTTCAATCCCTATGCATTTATTGCAGGTGCTACAGCCTCCCAAGGTAGTATTCATCAAGTTGGGTAAAATTTGTAACTCTTTCTTGTGGGATAAGTCGGTTGAAGTCAAGAGCATTCATTGGACGGCGTGGGAGAAACTCTGTTATCCTACTGAAGAGGGAGCACTTGGCTTTCATTCCTTTGAAGATATGAGTTTAGCATTTGCTTGCAAGTTGTGGTGGAGATTGCGGAAAAAGGAGTCTATTTGGGTAGAATTTATGCATGCTAAATACATTAGAGAGAGCCATCCCTCTATAGTTCAAGTGCATAGACCGGCCTTGTCTTCGAGGCGACTGGAGAAAACATTAGATTCGATGGTGTGTAGGTAGAGGGTTTGTTGATTTTTGGTATGATCAATGGCTCTCGGACTCGCCGCTAGTAGACGCTATTACATTGTTCAATCCCCCCTATATGTTAATGGCCAAGTTTTATGGTGAAAGAGGTTGGAAAGTTGATAGGTTGAAGGAGTGAGTGTCTGATTAGGTGATCTATTTGATTCAAGAAGTCCACATTTACTCGGAACAGGAGGATTGTTTGGTGTGGTTGGGCTCAACGATAGGTGATTTTTCGATTAAAGCTGCTTGGAATCTCAAGTAGACAGATTGGTTTGGAATGGACTTGTCCCGTTAAAAGTATCCTTTTCGTGTGAAAATTAGTTCACAATTTGATTCCCATAGAGGTGAATCTCAAGAAAATTGGAATTCCTCGTGTCTCGTTGTCTTTGCTGTTTGCTGCAGGAAGAATCGTGGAGACATTTGTTCATTACGAGTACAGTAGCTGTTCAGGCGTGGACTCATTTTTGGAAGAGATTTGGTATTTGCTGAGTCTATTTTTTCTTCCAATTCATCTTTGCTCCTCTCCTGGTTCTTTTCAAGCTCGGTAGGGGCTATGAAACACATTAGGGTGGTGGTTTCGATTATGGTGGTCTAGTGTTTGTGGAAAGCAAGGAATAAAGCTCGTTTTAAGGGTGCGAGCTTTGAGGCGGGTAATGTTATTATGATGGTTGAACAATTGGTCGAACAGTTGCACAAAGCTAGAGTTTTTTCTGTCACAGATTTTAAGGGTGATTTTGAGGATCTATGGGCAGGGTTAGCAATTCACTCTATTCGAAGAAGGTGAAGTGTAGCAGTTTCGCGGAAACGACCTCTACCCCATTTCTTAAAACTGAATACTAATGCCAATGTGGTTCAAGAGCGAGCATGTGAGGCCCTGAAAATTATTTTCATATCTTTTATTTTAATTGTCTTGCCTTAAATTCTTGGTTGATTTAATAGTTGAATCATGATTTTTATCCTATTGCCTTATTCAACTTGGTTCTTGTTGAGTTTCATAGTGCATTATACTAATGTAATCAACTAGTGAGGTATGTGCAATAAATTTGGTGGACAAGAGGGAGTTATGTGCAAAAATGATTATGTGGTTAAGAGTTAATTAGAGAAGAGATAGAGATTAGGATGAATTAGAGACAAATAGATAGACTTGAGTTGCAATCTTGCGACTTGTCAATCATTTAACCTCGACCAAGACTAAACTTCATACTTATCACAAACCAAGCTTCCATTTCAGCACCATTTCCTTCTTTTCTTGCAAGCCTTGGACGAAATTTAGGGAGAGTAAGGGAGAGAAAAAAACCAATTTCTAGCCTTGCTTTCTTGTCTAATTAGTGAGCAAGCAAGAGAGAAACCCTAATCTACTTCATCAATCCTTGAGTCAAGCTTGGAAGGAAGCTCTTGGAGGAGAAAGCTTTGCAACTTTCTTTGCTTTCCATCCTAGGTTTTGGAGGTAAAGAGGTAAAAGTTGCTAGGAAACCTATCTTTCTTCCCTCATTTTTGAGTTTATTTGGTGTGTGATGTTATAGGAGCAAAAAAGGAGGAGTTTTATGGAGGGTTTTAGTTGTTTTCAAGTTGTCTTCTTGATAGTTTGTTGCTGGAAAATTTTCAGCTTTATGTGTGTGGTTAGATCCTTAGTTTACAAGCTTTATATGTGGATTTTGGTGGATTTCTTTGGTAAGAATCATTATATATGCCTCTTTATATGATAAAGAAGAAGGGTTGTGTATGTTCCACGGAAATCTTAGTAGTTTGATGGGGAATTATTATTGTGAGTTTGACATATGCTTCTATGTGGAGATATTAGTAGTTTTATGGTGGTTTTTGACATACTCTTGCCTATAGGTGGCAAACCAACCCATTTAACTAAAGTTACCCATACCTGCCCATGAATAGATAGGTATGGGTATCTTAAATTTTTGTATATGGGTATAAATGGGTTACCCAATAATACTCATTTAATAAATGAGTATTATTGGGTAACTCATTAAATCCAATTAACCTATTTAAAATTTTCTTCCTCCAAGTCTCCTCTCTCCCCCCACCCCCCATTTTTTTTTTCAAAATTTTCATTTTGTCATGATATTAACTACTTTTGATTCATTATTATTATTATTTGTTGATTTTATCTTATCATTTTATTTTCTCTTAGTTTGTTAACTTGCTCATTTTTCAATATTACCAATTTATGATAAGTTTTAGCTTCTTTTCTTATCTTTCCAAAATGAAAATTTAAATATATATATATGAAAAAAATGTTAGGGGTTCAAAATTTTTGGATTAAGTTTTTATATTAACTTTTATAGTACTTAGTTCAAATTTTTATATTCTTATTATTCAATTATTAAATAATATGTAATTTTGCGACATAGAGTATGTGACGCCCCACTTCTCCCTAAGACGAACCAAAGGGTATTCACGGGACGCCTGCCCAACTCTCGCCAGGACTCGGTACAACTCCCGTTCAAGCTTATACAATACTAGCTATCACGACAAGACAAAGTAAGAAAGATAAGTCGCTTCCATAAATAACATTAAAACTTACACCACTAGTTCCAAAAATATATCAATCATCCAATTCTTACATTGGTTCCCAAAAGATACATCAATTCCCAAAATATACAACAACCACAATGTCTAGTCAATTACATTTGGAACCTTAACACAAAAGTATAACAGCAAGGTTTCTTCGAGTCTCACTCCACGTCCATTCCTGTTAAGAAAAACAAATCTATGGAGTGAGCAATCGCTCGTGAGGCCAAGAAACACGCATGTAAGCACGTTGTCCAAATAACAATCCCAATTCACAAGAAAAATGATAATAATTGAGTAACTAACAATTCAAGTGAAATATAAGCAGAAACAATTCAAGGATATGGTAACTCTCAGGAGCTGAGTTCAACTTTCTTTTCCAGATCTCAATCGTATACCTTCCCGTGGTGACTCTCCGTCAGCCGGGTCGGTATTTCCAATCCATAGACTCCACTTTACTTCATATGTCCTTCCACCTTACAACCCCCCACCAGGCCCGAACGACGATAAAGGTGCTACTGCATGAGTTGGCCAAGCAAGATCTCTCCAATAGATCAAGCTTATCATGTTATTCTCATGGCTCACCGAGGTTCCCGACCAAGCTCATGCCGGCTCGAGTCCCAAGGTCGGCTTATGAGTTTTGGCGTCCCCCATGTAACATTTGTGAGTCGAGGAGATTCACTCCACGACGTATGCAGCAATAGCATACGATTTCATGTCATTCAAGCATTCAATACATTCAATCATTCATTTCATTTCAAGCAAGTCATTCATGAGTTATTCATTTCAAATGAGAACGAGTGCGGTAAAGTACACACTCGACTCCATTTTCAAAATTTTCAATCGACAATAGCAATTGAACATGTATCACGTTCCTCCCATAATTTTAACTATTCATGTACCTGACACTCACCAAGTAACTCAATATGTAAAGTACAATTGAGGGTTCAGGCGTCCACCGTGGGATCCTCTCGAAGGTTCTCTTGAGTGCCTGAACAATTAATAATAAACGATTACACATTATCGCTTAAGAAGATTGTACTAGTGTACAATGCGAGGACCCAAAAATTTTTTTATTTTTATTGAATATTATTGGTTTATTTAAATATTTATTCACCTGTTTTCTCCAAATAATTTATTTCAACCATTTTAATTCCATTCATATGGAACAATGTCTTCCTTATGTTTTTAAAACGTCCCGTTAGCAAATTTAATTTTTGGAGGTTCGTTTAAGTGAGAAATAATGAGTACATGTGTTTCGAGGTGATATTCTATTCGAGAGTGTAATTATCTTGGGGAAATTAAGAATGATCAATATTAGATTAAGAAAAGTTAATTGAGAAAGTAAAGGTGAATAAGTTCTAATTAAGTGCTTATCGCTCGCGCGTCGAATGTTTTCTGAAAGACGCGCTGATGCAAATTTATTGGAGATTTGAGGAAGTAATACTAGACTTATGCGAGGACTCACAAATTTTTCTATTTTAAACCCCTATTACTAGCCTATTTAAATATTTAAATGCCCGTTCACTCTGAATATTTTATTCTAATTTTTTTAGACCTAATTACATGGAACTATAGCTTACTTATATTTTTAAAGTGACTTGTTTTAAAAAATTAATTTTTGGAAAGCTTGTTTAGCTAGGATAGTGAATACGCATTTGGAGACAATAACCGATTTGAGAGTACAATGAGATTGAAAAATTGGAGACTTATACACTAGTCTTAAAATAGGTATTTTTATGTTTAAGTACTCAAGTATTAGTTAGTGAAACTATCGTTATAAGAATTTCCTGAAAGATCCACTTTATCGCACACAAATCGGGAGTACGCGTTTTTATGCGCGCGATTTAATTGAGGAGCTTAAGACATTTATTTTGGGACTATTAAGAGTGAATAATAATAGTATGAATGAAAGTGCATTAGAGGTTTAGTGCACTAGTGAAACAAACTTGAGAGAAATTGAGCACGAAATGCATGCGTGCGCGTGCGGGGAGAGAGTTGACCTTTGGGGAATTTTGAGCCACACATTAAAGCTTCTCAAGGAAGCTTCATTTGCATCAAACACACACTCTCTGTGAGAGCCCGTAATTTTGTTTAAAGTACTAGGTTTTATTTTTCTTTTAATTGCACGTTTTTCCACATTTTATTGATTTGAAAAATTGTGAAAATAATTTTTATGAGTAAATAGAGTTTTTAGATGCTTTTTCTAGTATCGAATAGTTTTTGAGAAATTAAGAGCGTATACCGGACGTGGGACCCACTAGTGCGAAAAGTTCGGAAAAATTCAGCCAGTTCGGTTGAGTTTTGGATACTGGATTTAATTTACCGGGTGTTATGAGATATTTAGAGGTTGCCAAGTGGATAGGTGTGAGAGAGACAAAAAGTTAGGTATACAATTAATGAAGGTGACATGTGTCACCATATGATTAAATCTTGTTTTGACTTACTATTCAACCTTTTACCAATTACTAAATAAAACCAAAAATTGACCAAATATCTTCCATTTCTTACAAGCTTGTGGCCGAACCTCTTGCTCAAGAGAAGAACAAAATCCTCCAACTTCCTACCTCATAATCTTGCTCCAATCTTCAAATTAAACCGATACATTTTCAAATCACTCCATAAAACCTCTCCACTTAGTGATTTTGAGGTGATTGGTGAAGTTATTTGGAAGGTTAAGGTGACCCATAGCTCTCTCTCTCTTGTTTTAAAGGTCAGTCATGAAGTACCACTCTCCTCCCTCTAATGATGCTTAATTGATGCTTAGTGGTGGTATAAGGTGCCACTTTATGGATTATATTGTGATTTTTGGTTGAATTGATGAACTTTTGTAATTTTTGGGGATTTTTCTGTTTTAATATGAACATGATTGTGTGGCTATATATGATGATTGGAAATGGTATATAATGATTCTAGAAGGTGGAAAAAGTGGAAGATTGCAAGTAATTTCTGTTTTGGAAGAAATCTGGAAAATTAGGGTTCCTTGGTTCTTCATTCTGTCCGAAATTTTAGGTCATAGATAGAGGCCGAATTGGCCTTAGCTCAAAACATGAAAGTTGTAGGGAATGATATTTTATATATGCCTACAAAATTTCAGGTCAATCGGAGTAGTGTAGAATGAGATAAGTTGAAATTACTATTGCTGTTCTGGTTTTACCCGAAATTGGGATTTGCTTCTGTAATTGGTTGTTTTGGTCTGGATTGATTCCGAATAAGTTGTTGAGACCTTCTGATGAAATTTAGCCCTATTTCTTAGATTTCAACTGGTTTTGGAATTTCTGGATTTGGACTTGTAGAGCCTGAGTTATAATATTTCCGCTAGAATGCGTTTTGGTGAATCTGTTTTACGTTTTGATGTAGTATCTTGCATTTTTGACCTGTTTGCACTCAAAACTGAGTTGAGTGACCTTCTGTGATGTTGTACCCCTGTCTTTTAGCTTCAAGATGGTGGGCCTTACACCTTCATCCGATAATCATAGGGCATTTGGTGCCATTATCGCAAAAAGAAGTCAAAAACTGTTTTTTCAGGGCCAAAGCTAATTGCATTTCCGAATTTTCTGGTTTTCTCTAATGATTGTATATGCTTATGGAACCCTATTAGGGTCATATTTGGCATTGATTTATGATTAGTTATCGAGTCTCATTGTACTTGTTTGTATGTTTTAAGGCTTACTTTTATTCCGGTCATTTCCTAGTTAACTTTTACTTTGAGCCTAGTGAATGGCTTTTGGAAATGAGGTGAATTTTGTGTGAGATGTTGGGACTGATTCGAGGAAATAATGAGGCCTTAATGGCTGGAAAAGTAAGAAATTTAGGGGAAGTGCTGCCCGATTTTCTAGGCCGTTTGGTTCTTTTAAGTTGGATTTGCCTTTTGGTAGAAATAAAAAGGGCTTTTGGGTTGTTGAACCTAGGTCTTTATGCTATCTTTTTGTTCCCAAAAATCATGTTTTGTACCCTTGCATTAGTAATTATTTGGCGAGGCATACGACTAGTAGTCGAGCCTCATGTGCATTTTGTTTACTCAATTATGGATGTGAAACCTTCAATTGGTTTATTTTGGTTATTTTAGGGTTTCTTGGCGATTAAGGCCAATCTGAAGTAAAAACTTTTGAAGTTGAGCCGGTGAGTGTACCACTCCCCTCCATTGTTGTTTAACTTGATTTCTGCTTTGCAATCTGTTCAATTGGTTTGAGACGAGAGTGTACTTTATCACACTCGTTCTCTTGTCTGTTCATATGCCAATTTTGGTGTCAATCTGAATCTGAATCTGTATCTGATATCTGTACATGTATCTGTTCGGACGTCGTTTGGAAACTTGTAACCAACGACCTTTCTGTGACCTATGAGCTCAAATCCTGTGGCTAAGTTATTCGAGTCGGGCCGGCAAGGGCATGGACGATTAGATAACGAACCACGGTAGTCTGTTTTGGGATCTCTGGGTATTGAGACCCTTGATTCCGGTATACTCGAGTATTACCATTTCTGTTCTGTTATGGTGAGCGGGCCCGGTAAAGGGGTGTTTGGTGGACGGAATTCGGTGTAAAGAGGGGTCTACGGACGCGTTGGTTCTATATACGTTGATGGAGAGTCAACCGGTTTGGATTAAGTACTGCGCTGGAAATTTGGCTCCTGAGAGCCACCCGTATCCTTCTGATTTGAATCATTGGTTCCTTTGCTTTACATCTGGCATGTGTACTTGAGTTGCTAAACATGAAATGCCATGATTTTATTGCTATCTGTTTGGTACCTCATTGAGCGCAAGCTCACCCCTTTCTGTTCCTTTTGTTTTCCTTACAGGAAAATAAACACTTTTGGTCTGGATTTGACAAATGGCTGCCAAATTGAGCTAGTTGAACATATCTTTTGTATAGCTCATGTATTAAAATCCTAAATGTACTTTTGGGGACTGTTTCCTTTTGATTTGGCAAACTAGACATGTATCCACTTTTGAATACTTTTGTATGCCACTTTGGGCTTGTAAATGCTAAGTTTCAAGATGTGAATGGTTGCTTGGTATTTGGTTGGATTCTGACGGGTCGGTTACTATTCATGGCCGACTCCGGATTTCATTTTATTTTATTTTGGGTTATTTTATTATTTTGATTTGTTTACGCGCGTTTGTAAGTTCCGGAACGAAATAGTTAGCTCTAATCTGTTTCGTTAGTCCTGGCGAGAGCTGGGCAGGCGGTCCGCCGAACCCTTTGGTTCGCCTTAGGGTAAGGCGGGGCTGTCACACACACTCTCTCTCTCATTCCAGCCGGCCACCAAGGAGAAGAAAAACAACCAAAGCTCTTCAATTTTCTTGCTCTTAAATCTGCCTAATGAACCAAAACAGCGACTTTGAGCTCATTTTTGAATGTTTTCCATTTGGAATCTTAGAAAATTGTATTCTAGGAACTTTTAGTACTTTGGAAGAGGTTTCCAACGGTACCAAGTTTTCCAATTTTCGACATGTGGAATGTGAGATACGATTTTTCAAAATATCGTATCGAAACTGAAATTTTTTGAATTTCAAGGAAATGGAGTTTTTCAAGTATTCCTTATTCCTTCGATAGTACTTGAACGTTTATGATTGATTTTCAAGATAAAAAAAAAACTCGATTGCTCTTGTACTTTAAGAACTCCACTTGAACCTCGATTTACGAGTAATTGAGGTTCATTTTCATGAAATTTCCCTAGATTGTACTAGTGCACAATCTTCCTTGATAATTGGGATGTGTGAATGATAATTCACTATTATTTGCTCAAGTGCACATGAGGACCTTCAAGAGGATCTCACAGTGAAAGTTCGAACCCCCAAGTGACACTTTTGCTATTGACTCACAGTGAGTGTCAAGTGTGTGTATTATGTGATATATCTGCAAAGTGATAAGTGCTATATAAATTGAGATTTTAAAACCCTTGAGTCGAGTGTGTACTTTATCGCACTTGTCCTCATTTAAACGAAGTGAACTTGAGTTCGTGAAGTGAAGTGCTTACTTGTTTAAGTAACTTGTTAAGTGAATATATGTGAAGTGTTTAAGTGATTATTTATGCTGTGATTGCATAAGTTGTTGGAGTGAACCTCCTCGATACAAAAGTGTAAAAGTGGGGGACGCCCAAATTCTCTTATTGGCTAGCCTTGGGCTTGGTCGAGCTCCTCAGTGAACCATGAGATTTCATAAGCTCGACCTATTGAGAGGTCTTACTTGGCATATTCACTGAAGTATCGCCTCATAAATGTATTGCGGGCTCGGTGTGGTATGTAAGGTTGAGAAGGGGAAGTGTAAGTGATGTTTCTACGGATTATACCTACCCGGTTGACGGAGTATCAACGCGTGGAGGTTCGTGATCGTGCAAGTAGAAAATAGCTCTTGAGAGCTCCCATATCCTTGAATTGTTTCTGTTTACTTTTCAATAAAGTGCTCCTTATTGAATGGTTATTGTTTTAAATTGATTAATTTGGGAGTGTTACTTGAACTACGTGCTTGCATGTGTGTTCTTGGCCTCACGAGCCTTTTGCTCACCCTATAGATTTGTTTTCCTTAACAGGAGTGGACATGGGTTAAGACATAGAAGAACCCTTTTGTGATATTTTGTAATAGGGCCCCAGTGTTAGTGGCCAAGTATTATGGCTACGAAAAATTTTGGTATTTGGGATATTTTTTGGAAACCCATCGTAAGGATTGAATAATGGATATGTGTTGTTAAGTTTGAAAACTTCCGCACTATTTGCAATTATTTTATCCGGTTGTAATTTAGTGTTGTTTTAAGCTTGAATGGGAATTTGCGTGAGTCCTGGCGAGAGTTGGGCAGGCGTCCCGCGAATACCCTTTGGTTCACCTTAGGAAGAAGTGGAGGGGTCACAGTTGGTATCAGAGCGTTAGGTTAGCACTAGGTTAGAGATCTATATGGGAGACATATTAGATACTCTACCCTTAAGATCTAAGACCAGATAATTAAGTTACACCTTAAGAGGTATTTGGGGCATATTAGTGAGAGGGTTAGGCATGCATAAACGATATCCGAACTAGATAGTGATTTAATTTCTAACCTGAAAGGTGTGATTATTTTATAGGGATGGAAAACAGAAATGGGACTCCGGCAGCTAACGGGAATGGCCATGCGAATGGTCATGTAGTGCCTCCTAGGCCTATCTACTACCGAGCTCTAAGTAGGGGAGCTCGTGTACGCTACTCGATACCCCCAATGTGCTTGTAGGGTAACCTTTGCTTACCTAAACCACGTTCTACTGGCCTTGGATGACGAGCGTCTTCAGTTGGTGAATGCCAACTTGGACTTACAGGCTGAGGTGGACGAGCTTAGATAGATGGTGGGGGCTCAGGGTGAGAGGATTGCTGAGCTCAAGGAGGTACTCGAGGGCGAGGTGGCCACATCTGCTGTGGTTCGTGAGGAACTTCAGAGTACTAGAGCTCGACTTACTAGGTTGAGATAGGAGGTCCGTAGTCGGGCTTCCGACATCTTGACTGATGCTACTAGGCTAGTGGATAAGGCGATGGAGGTAGTCCAGAGCCCTGAGGAGGAGGAGGATCCTGAGGAAGAGGTTCCACTCGGTAGTCCTACTGTGGACTAGACCCTAGTGATTGACCTTGTTACTCTTTTGACACTTTTGACTAGTATAACTAGGATTAGCAGGGGTGATGCTAAGTGTTGAGGCCATTGTATTTTGCATGACTGTGTGGCTTACTTTTGAGGCACTTATTTTTACTTTAGTCTTCTGTGACTAAAAGTACTCTTGTGGCACCTGTGTGCTATATTTTTGTGACTACCCCATGACTTGCTAATTGTATGAACTTGATATGCTAATAAATGTAAATTATTCTTATTTTCAATGTTTTGATTGGTGCCTACTTTCTACTTTGCATCATATAATTGATTTATTTCCTGCACTAGGCACGCCTAAGTTATGGAAGGGCTAAGAAGTGGTCGAGGTCGTGGGTGAGGGACTAGACAGGCCCAACCTCAAAGGGATGACCAGGGATCGGCAACTGCACCAACTCAAGGCCAGAAAAATATTGAGGGTCATCAAGTGGCTACTGCCATTAATAGGATGACTGATATTCTAGAACGCTTAGCTGATAGAGAAGGTCCTGGACCGTTCAACCAACCTGGCGGTCAGGAAAAAGGAGAGGATCTGCCTTAGAGAGGTTCTTAAAGTTCAATCCACCTAAGTTTCTTGGAGAACCTGATCCTGAAATAGCAGAGAATTGGTTAGAGAGGATGTGAAGACCCGAAAAATTTCTTATTTTTTTTCGAATATTAATGGTTTCATTAAGTATTTATCCACCTGTTTTCCCCATATAATTTATTACGATCATTTTAAATCCATTCGTATGGAATAATGTCTTCATTGTGTTTTTAAAATGTCCCGTTAACAATTTCAATTTTCGGAAGGATTGTTTAAGTGCGAGATAGTGAACACGAGTGTTTCGAGGTGATATTATATTCGAGAGTACGATTATCCTGGGGAAATTAAGAACGGACAATAGCAGATTAAGAAAAGTTAATCGAGAATTAAAGGTGAATAAGTTCTAGGTGAGCATATACTACTCACGCGTGGATAGTTTTCCAAAAGACGTATGGATACAAATTTATTGGAGATTTGAGGAGTTAATACTCGACTCATGTGAGGACTCGTAAAAGCTATTATTTTATTTAAACCTAATTTATGGCTTAATAAATGATTTAATTGGATTTTTGCCACGAGGAATATTTTCTAGTCTTATTAGACCTAAATACATGGTAATATAACTTCGTTATATTTTTAAAAGGATTCGTTTCGAAAATTAATTTCCTAGAGCGCGTTTAGTAAAAATAGTGAATAGTACTTGGAGTTTTTATCCGCGTAGTAGCACAATAAGCTTGGAATATTGGAGACTTGTACTATGGTCCTAAAATAGGTAATCTTATGAATAAATATTCAAGTGATAGTTAGTAGTGCAATCGTTATAAGAATTTTTCGAAAGTTTCGCGTTATAGCGTTAAATTTGACGATACGCGTTTTCACACGCGCGGCTTCATTTGAGGGACTTTAGACCCTTATTCCTGGACAATTAAGAGTGAATAATATTTACATGAATATATATGCCTTGGAGGTTTAGTGCACTAGTGAACCAAACGCGCGAAAAATCGAGCCGTAATCGTACCAAACGGCCCCTAATGAGAGTTGACTTTTGGGTGATTTTGCACCACACATTGCACCTTCTCTTGGAAGCTAACTTGGATCAAACACACTCTCTCTTCTCTCTCCTCATGGCCGGCCAAGACACCCTCTCTCTCTAACTCCTTGTTCAAAAAAAAATTCTGCACACTAATCTTCCCCAAAAACCACCCCAAATCACCTCCAAATCACACCAAACTTGGAGACCACTTAGCAAACCTCTTGGAGATTATATCTAGCTAAGGAGGAGGGGAGCTTTCACGGTTTCTTGGAGCTTCAAGAGGGCCGAAAATTCTGACCTTGCAAACCAAAGGAGTAGGTAATGATCAACCCTTGGATTCTTATCTTTTGGAGATTATATGGCAAGATTAAGCTCATGCATGCACTTAGTTACTTGATTATGGTGTAAAAATGTGATTGTGGGCTCTTGGAATTCCCACACATGGGTTGTTGTTGCTGATGTGATAAGTAATGGTGATTATATTGTTGGTTTAGTGATTATAATGATGCATTAGTGGTGGGTAATTAGTAGGAACTTCATTGGGTGTAAGAAGCTAAAATTTCCGATTTTGCCCCTGCCATGTTCGGCCATTTCCAGGCCAATTTTTAATGGTTTAATTGCTTGAATTGGATGTTTGTAGGATGTATTAGATGTGTGAAAAATTTCATTGAAAAATAATGAGGTTTGAATGGGCAAATGAATTTTTGTTCGAAACCAGCAAATCTGGAAAACTGATTCGCGTATGCTCTGACCAGCAGTAGTATTTTGGCTATAACTCTGTCCTCGGATGTCGAAATCATGTGCCGTCGGTGGAGTTTGAAACTGGACATTCCTAGCTTTAATTTGGTATATAATGCACGTTCTGATTCTTTGTGAGCGAGCCGAACCAAATGTTTTAAGTTCGCTGTCCTGTTACTCTGTTCATCTGGAATGAAGTGTTCAGGCAGCAACTTGATGCCCGAATTTGAATCAGATGGGTGCCGAATTTGGCAACGATTTCTTCTGTGATATTTTAACTCTATGAATGTATTTTCCAACGGCATAAGCCATGCTCGATTTCGATCTATATTGACTGAGTTGTGACTGAAACAAGTGGACTGCTCTGTTTTGGAAAACCCTAATCTTTGGACTGGTTTGGAACAAAATCTTGGAGTGAACTTGTTAGTTGATGTTTTTGATATTAAACACTTACCAAAGGTATCATGGATGTATCTTAGACCCTTATTTCACAAATGAACCATGGTTGGATAACTTTCTTGGTTAAACGATTGGAAATTTGGAAAATGAAAGTCAAAGGCAGATTGCCTTAGGATTTTTCTTGAACTTTGGTTGGCTAATTAACGACCTTGCCGAAGGTATCTTTCCCCAAAATTCGATAGAGAGATACCTTCCACATAGTATTGAAATACTACCAATTTTGGTGCCGATTCAAGTTCGTTTCGATACCCAATTGAATTACTAAAGTTAGAGGTTCAAATCTGGAAAATTCTCATCCAGTCTTGAATTTGCTCAACTTCGGGCTACCGTATCTCGGTGCTCGAAACTCCGATTCTTGATCCGCTTGTTTTGTTATAAACTTCACTTGCAACACTAATTGAGCTGCAAAATTCAGAGGCCGGTTTGCAACGTGCGAATCGTGCCGAATTTTCAAAGTTGGCCAAAATCCAACCTCATTCTGCCTTGTGAACCAACCCTGCACCTTCAAGCTCATTTTGAGCACTTTCCACTTCGATTCATGGAAAAGTGTCTTCTAGGAACTTATAGTACTTTCTAAGAGGTTTCCAACGGTATAAAGTTTTCCAATTTTTGACTTGTACCGAGTGAGTTACGATTTTTCAAAGATTCATGATAAAGCTGAAAATTTTCCAATTTCAAAGAAATAGAGTTTTCAAGAACTCTTTATACTTTTGATATTATCTAAACGTTTTGCCCACGATTTTCATGATAAAAACTCAACTAATATTATACTTCATAAAACGCAAGTTGAACCTCGATTTACGAGTAATTGAGGTTCATTTTTGTGAAATATTCCTTAGATCGTACTAATGTACAATCTTACTTGATAATTGAGATACTTGAGTAATTATCCACCATTAACTGCCAGGCACACAAGGAGACCTTCAAGAGAATTTCACCATGGACACTTGAACTCCAGCGAATAATCTTTATTAAATTGCTCGGTGAGTGTCAAGTGTGTGAATCTTTGATACTTGCTTAATTGTGGTAATTATTAGAGATTTTAAAAATAAGGGCGGGTGTGTACTTTATCGCATCCGTTCTGATTTCCAATGAATGAATGAAATGTATTGAATGAATGAATGAAATGTATTGAATGAAATGTATTGAATGAATGAATGAAATGCAATGCTATGTAATGGTTACATATGTTGTTGGAGTGAACCTCCTCGACTTCCAAATGAATGGGGGACGCCCAAACTCATAGGCCGACCTTGAACTCGAGCCGGCAATGGGCTTGGTCGGGAACTTGGGCGAGCCATGAGATTATAAGCTCGACCTAATAAGAGGTCCTGCTTGGCATACTCGTAAAGTATCGCCTTATAATAGACTTGTGGGCCCTTGGGGTGTACGGTGGACGGAGGGAAGTAAGTGGTGATCTACGGAAATGGAAATACCGACCCGGTTGACAGGAGGGTCAATGCGGGAAAGTATACGAATGACATCGGCAGAGCGAGTGGAACTTAGCTCCTGAGAGCTACTATATCCTTGAATTGTTTCTGATTATTTTTCCTGCTCAAATGGTACTTTATTGAAATATCACGGTTTTATTTGATAAAGTTGAGATTGCTATTTGAACAATGTGCTTGCATGTGTGTCCTTGGCCTCACGAGCGTTTTGCTCACCCTGTAGACTTGTTTTCCTTAACAGGACTGGAAATGGAGTTAACGCGGAGAAATCTCCTTTTGGATATATTTTGTTTTAGGGTTTCAGGTGTATTTTGGCTTGACCCCTTTATGATTGTACTTTGGAAGTTTAATGTATCATTCGGATATCTGTGATGTATATTTTGAAATTTAAGTTGTATTATGAACGCACGACGTGCGGGTGGCAAGCGGATAGGTACCTTGTGATGTGACCATGAAAACTGTCACAGTTGGCATCAGAGCCATATGCTGACAGGTTGGGTAATGGATGGATATTGTTAAGCATGAACGTTTCCGCACTATATGTATTCGTATTAATTTGATTTTGGTATCTAGTATCGCTTTAAGGTTGAACGTTATTGCTTGAGTCCTAGCGAGAGCTAGGCAGGCGTTCCGCGGATACCCTTTGGTGCGCCTTAGGGGGAAGTGGGGGCGTCACAGAGGATGACCAACATATTCGCTGCTCTAGACTATTCTGAGGATAGGCGAGTGAATTTTGCCGCCTTTCAATTTGAGAGAGTAGCCCGTGCTTGGTGGGATCTGATAAAAGGAAAATGGAAAAGAACTCAAACCCCTTGGACTTGGGAGAATTTCACGAGGGAGTTTACTGAAAAATTTCTTCCACCCTTGATTCAAGAAAAAAGGGAGGATGAGTTTATCAAGTTGAAACAGGGAACCCTTAGTGTAGCAGAGTATGAAGGAAAATTCACTAAACTTTCAAAGTATGCTCCCGAATTGGTGACCAATGAGCGGAAAAGGATAAGGCGATGTGGAAATTCAGGAGGGTTTGGCTACTGCCAAAATCCCTTCATTTACTGAGGCTATAGAGAAAGCGCAAAGGGTTGAAAGTGCAAGAATGCAAGTGAGAGACTTCCATAATAGAAAAAGGAATTTTTCTGCCCGTAATTCTGAACAGACTGGTAGGGGTGCTCAACCTTCCAAAATGGGAAGAGGAATGGGAGAAGTAAGAAATACCGGAGCTTCTAGGGGAGCTTTACCCAGAGGAGGTCGTAGTGGGCCAACTCAAGCTAGTGGCGCGCCTTCTATTGGTTCGGCCGTGACTCCTCAACTTTCTTGTGGGTACTGTGGTAAATCTAACCACTCTGAAAGTGATTGCTGGAGGAAGTTAGGGAAATGTCTCTATTGCGGGAGTACTGATCACCAACTCGCAAGTTGTCCAAAGGCACCAAAGTTGGGAAGTAATCCTCAGAAGCCAGAGAAGTCAACTTCTATGCAGACTAGTGCTAGAGGGAGCCGACCGAAGGTACCGGCTAGGGTTTATGCACTGGAGAACCAGCAAATACCTGATGCAACTGAGGTGGTTGAAGGTACAATTCCTGTTTTCCACCGTCTAGCCAAGATTTTAATTGATCCGGGTGCTACTCATTCTTTTGTAAACCCTAATTTCATGAGTGGGGTAGACTTGAAGCCAATTAAGTTACCCTATGACCTAAAAGTTAAAACGCCTACTGGGGACCAAAGTTTAATTGCTAATTTGATGTATAGGGACTGTGAGATCTGGGTTGGAGAACGCAAATTGTTGGCCAATCTGATAGGATTAGCAATTAAGGGATATGATGTAATTTTAGGCATGGATTGGTTAGCCCGTTACAATGCTCAGATGAACTGTAAAACAAAAATTGTAAAATTGCATATCCCGGGAGAGGCGACCCTAAAATTGGATGCGAGGGGTAGATTAGTTTCATCTGCAGTTATCTCGAGGATTCGAGCTAGAAAAATGTTAAGTAAGGGAGTTCAGGGATATCTGGCTTTTCTTATCAACATTCCTAGTGATAAGGTGAATCTGGAGGACATGTCAGTGGTAAAAGACTTTCCAGATGTTTTTCCTGATGAATTGGAGTCTTTACCCCCAGAACGAGAAATAGCTTTTAAAATCGATGTAACTCCGGGTGTATCCCCTATTTCTAAGACGCCATATCGAATGGCCCCAGCCGAATTGAAGGAGTTGAAATTACAATTGCAAGACTTGTTGAAATGGGGTTTTATACGGGAAAATGATTCTCCGTGAAGAACCCTAGTTTTATTTGTTAAGAAGAAAGATGGGAGCCTAAGGCTATGTATAGATTATCGAGGGTTAAATGATGCTACAATTAAGAATAAGTATCCATTGCCCCACATCGATGAGTTGTTTGACCAATTACAAGGGGCCGTAGTATTCTCGAAGTTAGACTTGAGACAAGGTTACTATCAATTGAGGATTTTGGAGAATGATATACCCAAGATTGTTTTTAACTCGAGGTATGGGCACTTTGAGTTCGCAGTAATGCCTTTTGGGTTAACGAATGCACCTGCCGCTTTCATGGATTTGATGCATAGGGTTTTTAAACCTTATTTGGATCAATTTGTAGTAGTGTTCATTGATGATATTTTGGTGTATTCTAAGAATGTGAAGGATCATGAGAAACATTTGAGAATTATTTTGTAAACTTTGAGGGAACATCACTTGTATGCCAAGTTTAGTAAGTGTGAATTTTGGTTAAAAGAAGTGACTTTCTTGGGACACATAATTTCTAAGGATGGGATTAAAGTGGATCCAGGTAAAGTTGAAGCTATTTCGTAGTGGAAAAGACCAAAAAATCCTACTGAAGTCCAAAGTTTTATTGAATTAGTAGGGTATTACCAGAGATTCATCCAGAATTTTTCTAAAATTGCTGGACCCATGATTGAGTTGATCAAGAAAAATGGGAAGTTTATATGGAGTCCTAAGTGTGAAGATAGTTTCCAGGAATTGAAAAGACAGTTGACAAGAGCGCCTGTATTAGTTTTACCAAACGAAAATGATAGTTTTATGGTATACACAGATGCATCTAGGGAAGGATTGGGATGTGTTTTAATGCAAAATGACAAAGTGATAGCATATGCCTCTAGGAAATTGAAACCGCATGAAGGGAATTACCCGACTCATGACTTGGAGTTAGCGGCTGTGGTTTTTGTTTTGAAGAAATGGAGACATTATCTGTACGGAGTGACATTTGAGGTTTTTACAGACCACAAAAGCCTTAAGTACTTATTTTCTCAAAAGGAGCTGAATTTGCGGCAACGTAGATGGATGGAATTTCTGAAAGACTATGACTGCACGATCAAGTACCATCCAGGAAAGGCTGATGTAGTGGCCAGTGCTTTGAGTCTTCAAGTGCAAATGGCTGGATTGATGATCAAGGAATTGCAATTGTTGGAAGAAGTTAGTTATTGGAATCCTCGACTAGGACCAAGGAAAGTAATTTTAGGAAATATAGTAGTGAATTCCACTTTATTGGAACACATCAAGGAATCTCAAGGAAAGGACACTGAAATGCAAAAATGGGTGGAAAAGGTTAAAAAGGGAGACAAGACAGATTTTAATTTGGGATCAAATGGAATATTGAGATTTCAGAATCGGATAGCAGTGCCAAAGAATGAAGGACTTAAGAAGAAAATTTTGGAAGAGGTACATCGATCGAAGTTTACGATACATCCTGGAGGGAATAAAATGTATCAGGATTTGAAGAGTCTTTATTGGTGGGAAAGCATGAAGAAGAAAATTGCCCAATTTGTTCAAACATGCTTGGTTTGTCAACAAGTTAAGGTTGAACATCAAAAACCATCGGGACTTTTGCAACCCCTAGAGATACCTGAATGGAAATGGAAAAACATTACTATGGATTTTGTATCGAGTTTACCTAGGACACAAAGAGGCCATGATGCTATTTGGGTAATAGTGGATAGACTGACCAAATCAGCTCATTTTCTACCGATTAATATGAAATACCCGTTAGAGAAGTTGGCCACATTGTATTTGGATGAGATTATCAGACTGCACGGAATTCCCGTGAGTATCGTGTCCGACAGAGACCCGAGATTTGTTTCGAGATTCTGGCAGAAGATGCAAGAAATGTTGGGAACTAAGTTGAACTTTAGTACCACCTATCATTCTCAAACCGATGGACAATCTGAAAGGACAATTCAAACTCTTGAGGATATGCTAAGGACCTGTGTTCTAGATTTTGGTGATAGTTGGAGTAAGTTCTTGACTCTGGTAGAGTTTGCTTATAACAATAGTTTTCACTCTTCTATTCAAATGGCTCCGTATGAAGCGCTTTATGGTCGGAAGTGTAGGTCCCCGATTTGTTGGGATGAAGTGGGCGAACGGAAAATCTGTGACAGCCCCACCTCTCCCTTGGGCGAACCCTAGGGTATCAGCGGACTGCCTGCCCAACTCTCGCCGGGACTCAGTCGATCAAAGAACTAGCAACTCAAAATAACTGGAAAAAATAGCTTCCAATTTAAATCGTACGACCCTAATAACACATAACTATCAATCAACTTTCAAAACTTAATACGGCAAGCTAAGAGTCACACTTACCATTCCATACTACGAATTACATAACATAAGTCAACTTATAGATTCAAGCTTACAAAAGTAAAAGTAAAGTCATCTTAACAAAAGTTACAAGTTCAAGCAAAACAAAGCTAAGAAAGCTCTTGACCGTTAGTCCATCCCCGATCTGTTAAGGAAAACAAAGGGAGTGGGGTGAGCTAAAGCTCATTGAGGTTCCAAGTAAAGCAAGTAAACACATAGCCAAATTAAGGCATAGAATAATTCAAATAAATACCGTATGATACAATAACAATTAACCATAATTCAATTCAAGGATACGGGTGGCTTTCAAAAGCCAAAATCCCCTTGAGCTTGATCATAAATGTCTCCGTTGACACTCCGTCAACACTTGTATACACAGAATATTAAGTCCGTAGAACACCACTTTCACCTGCCTCCGTCCACCAATCAACCCCCCACCGGGCCCGCACTTCATAAACAGTAGTTAGGTAATACTCGAGTATACTAGTTTCAGTGAACAGTAAACAGTCCTCAAGGTTTATCGGCCTTCTCGACCAAGCCCTGGCCGGCTCGATAGAACAGACTCACCTATGAGGTTGGGCACCCAAACAGTAGTAGTAGTTGATGGGATATCACCCAAACAACTCAAGCACAGTCACATATAGAGAATTCACATTTCACAATAACAATATACAGGGCCTCAGTGGAAATAAAGGAGGACGAGTGCGATAAAGTACACGCTCACCTCCACTTTTATCAAATTAGGGTTTGGCTCAAGCAGTCGTAAATCAAATATTCAGGTATTTCACATAAGCAGGTAGCAGGTAGTGGAACACTCACCTGTCAATCAAAAGTAGCGATCGATGTCAAACGTCTTAGTTATGGTCACCTTCGTTTCCCAAACCTAGGGCAACGAGTGAAATCGTTAACACTTAGATTCATGTCCCACTAGGTTAGGCTCAATAAGAGACCAAGTGAGTAGTCTAAGCTACTTAATCCATCATGGAAACAAGGCCCAATCCATGGTAAAAGTTAATGAGAAAACAAGTTTAATAGATGCATGAAAGTTCGGCAAAAGAAAAGTTCCAATCGGGCTTAAGGGTTTCTTCTCGGGTTGCACAGTCTTGCCCTGACAGTCTTAGGAAAATGGTCATAACTCATTGTAGAAAAGTCAAAATTAGGTGCCGTCAGTGGCGTTGGAAACTAGACTCAAAGGGTTTTCCAACGGTACCAAGCTCACACTGTGGTTCGTCTCCTATCAGCAACAGTAACTCAGACAAAGTGGCTGTTTTTCCAACCCTGGATCAGCATTAACCGTAAGCTAAACTATTCTAGTTCTAGGGCTAACTTCATTAGTTTTACTCCAAATTCACCCAATTCACTCCTCAAGTGATCATATACAAGGATTCAAGTCACTTAGCATCAATGGAGTTCACAACATAACATACAACATTATTTAAGGTAATCATAATGATCTCATAACTACAAGAGTCCTAAACAGTCTACTAATGGTTCAAAAGCACCACTTTACTTGCTTCAATTTCATTCCAACATGCTTATAGGCCTAACCAATAGTTAACCTAGTTTATTAGGCTTGATTAGGACATAATTTAACAACAATATTGAGGGAAAATCCCTCCTACAAGAACCAGCCAGCCAAGACAAGCAACCAGCCCACACTTTTCAACATTTGTTCAATCCTTCATCCTTACATGTTTTTCACCCAAATCTTCATATCAAGTAATAGATTCAACTCAAAAGAGATTTAAATATAATAATACCTCATAAACAAACATGAATAAGAATCAAACATTTCATCAAACACTTGGTGTACATACTAAGAAACCTAGCCACTACTTGTTTACTTCAAGAAACTAACTCAACATCTCAACCAAACAACTTGTATCCTTGCTATTAACACTTTCAAGTGCATGATCTATCATCAAAAACCAAGATTTAAAGAACATATACCTCTCTTATAGTGAGCTTGAATCACCAAAATCACTTCACCAAAGTAAGTCTTCAAGCTTGGATCAAACACTTGGAGTTGTAGGAACTCTCTCACTAATTCAGATTTTTCTCTCTTGATTGTTGTTCTTGGTTTGCTAGAGTAAGAAAACAAGATTATGTAGCTCACTCTTTCTCTCTCTCTTGAACCAGAAATTCGGCCAGCACTCAAGAAAAAAGGAAGGCTTTGGCTAGTTTATATAGTCTTCTAATCTTGGTTCCAACAAGATACTTGGCTAGGATTTTGCCACATGTCCACTTACTTGTCCAATTCTTTCTTAATCTTTGACTAATGGTGTCTTAACCTTTCCAAATGCACCAATCATTCTTTAACACCTCTAACTAATCTTTCCAAATGCACCAATAATATTTTAACACCTCTAACTAACCTTTCCAAATGCACCAATAATACTTTAACACTTCTAACTAACCTTTCCAAGTGCACCAATCCTTAATTAGCACCTATAATCCTACATGTAAGATTTCTACCACTAATATAAAGACACTTGGTAAAATGTAAGTGGTGTATAATTAAAATCAACTCAAGAAAAATTGTTTTACTACAAGTAAAAAGGAATGAAGTGTAATGCATGAAAATTATTGTAACACCTAGAAAAGCTAATGTAATGGCATATAATATATGATTTAAATCCTAGAATAAGGCAATTAATTTGGGGAAATTGTGCTTTAAAAATGAGGGTTCTCACAAAATCTTAGACTCGACCACAGTGTTTTGGATCGAGGAAGCGAATGAGAAGGTAAAATTGGTATGTCAAAGGATTCAAACCGCGCAGAGTCGTCAGAAGAGCTATGTAGATAATCAGAGAAAGGATTTGGAATTTTCCATTGGAGATTTAGTGTTTCTTAAAATCACATTGCTGAAAGCGAGCTTGATGTCTGGGAAAGGAAAGAAGTTACAACCGAGGTTTGTAGGACCTTACAAGATTATTCATCGCGTGGGAAGTGTAGCATATAAATTGGAATTGCCGTCTAGTTTATCTCGAGTTCATAATATGTTCCACGTGTCCATGCTTAAGAAGTACCATCCAGACCCCTCTCACGTTTTACGACCAGAGAGTGTTGAGATTGATGAAACTTTGACCTATGAGGAGAAACCGGTAAAACTTCTGGATCGAAAGGTGAAGGAATTGAGGAATAAGCAGATACCGCTAGTAAAAGTTATTTGGAGGAACCACGGAGTAAAGGAAGCAACCTGGGAAGTTGAAGAGACGATCAGAGAGAAGTATCCAAACTTATTCACCAATCAAGGTAAATTTCGAGGATGAAATTTTCTTAAGGAGGAGAGGATGTGAGGATTCACAAAATTCATTTATTTTAAAAACGCTATTTGAAGCTTATTTAATCATGTAATTGTCCATTTATTCCGAATATCATTTTCTAGTCCTATTGAACTTAATTACATGGAAGTATAGTTTCAAAATATTTTTAAAGTGACTCGTTTGAAAAAAAATGTGGGCTCTATGAACTCCCACTCTTGGATTGATGGCTGATGTGAGGCTTGATGATGGATTCAATGTTGGTTTAGTGCTCAAATTGGTAGATTAATGGTGCATAACTAGTATAAACTTCAAGGAGTGCATGGATGTAAAGTCCAATTCTGCCCCTGTTATGATCGTGCCTCTTTTTGCGGAATTTTGAGATTTTAATGGCTTGTTGTGAGAACCCGTAAATCCCTAATAATTTTCTTAGGGTTTATTTCCTTTAATGGCATGATTTCTGTATTTTCTGGCTTAGAAATATTTTCTTAGTGGATTTTACGAGTAAATATAGTTTTTAGATGATTTTTCTTGTAACGAATAGATTTTGAGAAAATTAAGAACGTATATCAGGCGTGGGACCCACTAGTGCGAAAAGTTCGGAAAAATTCGGCCAATTAGGTTAAATTCCGGATACTGTGTAAAATTTATCGGGTGTTAAGAGATAAGTAGAGTGTGTGAAATGATTGATGTGAGAGAGAAAAGAAAGGATAGGATTGCATTAATGGTGTGACAAGTGTCACCATCTTATGGGTTGAAGCTTATGGAACACTATTCACTTTTTTTGACTTTTGACCAAAATTGGTTAAATATCTAAAAATTTCACAAAAAATCCCCATTTTCTCACCTTGGATGGCCGGCCCTCTTACCTCAAGAAGGAAGAGAACTTCATCATTTTGCAAGCTTCCATTTGGTTCAATCTTCCATAAACAAAAGCTTAGACTAGATTTCACTCCATAAAATCCTATCTTCTAGTGCTAGTAAGGGTTGTAGTGAAGTTTGTTTGAAGCTCTAAGGTGGCCAACCTCTCTACACCTCTTGTTCTTAGGTAAGTCATGTTTTACTACTTCCTTATATCTAATAATGCTTATTTTGTGCTTAATGGGGGCATGAGAGAAGGAATATATGATTTGTTTCTTGATTTGGTTTGTTTTGGTGAAGTTTTTATTTTATTGGGAATTTTTCTGGTTTAATATGATCTTGATGTTGGGGGCTTGTATGATGAATTGTAATGGTTGGAAATGGCTCTAGTGGATGTGAAATGTGGTTAAATGCAATCAATTTTGGATTTGGTGTGAAATTTGAAAAGTTAGGGTTCTTGAACCCCAATTCTGTCCGGTTTTAGATCACTGGGTTAGAGGCCGAATTAGACTTTACTCAAAACATGAAAGTTGTTGGTATTGATGTGATGGAGATGCCTGTAAAATTTCAGGTCATTTGGATTAATGTAGAATGAGTTATGACGAAATTACTGTAGCTGTTCTGCTTTGGACAGAATGCGAAAACTGCGATAGTAATTGGCCATTTTGACTGGTTTTGGATTGGATTTTGAAGTTGGTGTCTTCTGATGAAATGTAGCTGAATGTCTTAGCTAACATATGCCTTTGGAATTTCGGCATTTGGACTAGTATGGACTGAGATATACCGATTACAGTTTTCTGCGTTTTGCAAACCTGTTTTGGGAATTCTGGTATAGTATTTCGTATTTTTGACCTAGTTGGGCCAGGAACTGGATTGAGTGACCTTCTACATTGTTGTAGCCCTGTTTCATAGCTTCGAAACGGTGGGTCTTGCACCCCCATCCGATAACCGTAGAGAATTTTACACCATTACCGCATAATAAGGGCAAAACAGTTTTCTATTTGGGGCCAAGACTAAGGCCATTTTCTAATTTCTGGTTTGCTATTATGCTCATTTATGCATATGAAACCTTATTGGGGTTGTGGTTGGCATTGGTTTATGACTCGTTATCGAGTCTCTTTTAGGGCTTGCTTTCATTTCGATTGTTTCCTAGTTAACTTTTGTACTTGTACCACGTTGAGCCTAGCGAACGGCTTTTGGGAAATGAGATGAATTTTGTGTGAGATGTTGGGACTGATTTGAGGATAGAATGAGGCCTTAATGGCTGGAAAAGTAAGAGATTTAGGAGAAGTGCTGCCCGATTTTCTAGGCCGTTTGGTTCCTTTAAGTTGGGTTTGCCTTTTGGTAGAATGAAAGGCTTTTGGGTTGTTTGCGCCTAGGTCTTCATGCTACCTTTTCGTTTCCAAGAAAATCATGTTTTGCACCCTTGCATTAGTAATTATTTGGCGAGGTATACGACTAGTAGTCGAGCCTCACATGTGCATTCTGTTTACTCGATTCTGGAAGTAAAACCTTCAATTGGTTTATTTTGATTATTTTAGGGTTTCTTGGCGATTAAGGCCAATCTGAAGTGAAACTTTTTGAAGTTGAATCGGTGAGTGTACCACTCCCCTTCATTGCTGTTTAACTTGATTTTGCTCTGCAATCTGTTTATTTGTTCGAGACGAGGGTGTACTTTATCACACTCGTTCTCTAGTCTGATCATATGCCAATTTACTATGCAAAATTTGAATCTGTTATCTATGTCTGCATCTGTTCGGATTTCTATGACCTATGAGCTCAATCCTGTGGCTAAGTTATTCGAGTCGGGCCGGCAAGGGCCTGGACGATTAGATAACGAACCACGGTAGTCTGTTCGGGGATTTTGGGTATTGAGACCCTTGATTCCGGGTATACTCGAGTATTACCATTTCTGTTCGGTTACGGTGAGCGGGCCCGGTAAAGGGGTGTTTGGTGGACGGAATTCGGTGTAAAGAGGGGTCTACGGACGTTTGGTTCTATATACGTTGACGGAGAGTCAACCGGTTTGGATCAAGTACTGCGCTGGAAATTTGGCTCCTGAGAGCCACCCGTATCCTTCTGATTTGAATCATTGGTTCCTTTGCTTTACATCTGGCATGTGTATCTGATTTGTAAAATGTGAAATGCCATGATTTTTCTGCTATATGTTTGGTACCTCATTGAGCGCAAGCTCACCCCTTTCTGTCCCTTTTGTTTTCCTTACAGGAAAATAAACACTTTTGGTCTGGATTTGACAAATGGCTGCCAAACTGAGCTAGTCGAACATATCTTTTGTATAGCTCATGTATTAAAACCCTAAGTGTACTTTTGGGGCGTTTTCTCTTCTGATTTGGCAAACCGTGTATATGTATCAACTTTTGAAAACTTTTGTATGTCCTTTTGGATTGTAATTGCTAAAGTTCAGATGTGAATGTTTGTTAGCTATTTCGGTTGGGTTCTGACGGGTCGGTTACTATTCATGGCCGACTCCGGATTTCATTTTTTTTATTTTGGGTTATTTTACCATTTTGACTTGTTTACGCTCGTTTGTAAGTTCCGGATCGCTATAGATAGTTCTGGTCTGCATCGTTAGTCCTGGCGAGAGCTGGGCAGGCAGTCCGCTCACCCCTTTGGTTCGCCTTAGGGGAAAGTGGGGCTGTCACAAGTGGTATCAGAGCCACTTCGCGTGGTCTCTGCGCGGAGTGAGACTGGGCCAAGTGGTGTTATGGTCTTGATTTCGTGAATATGTCTAAGTGCTCGTTTGAGCGTAAGTTATGAACCGGGCATGTTATAAGTGTAAACATTGTTGTCATGAAATTTGAGGAAAATAGATATGTATGTCGGGTAGGAATCTTTAATATGGATGATTTACTCTTGGGACCGGCCGGCTCGAGTTGTGAATTATCTTAGATGGGATTCTTGTGCCCGGATACGGGGGAGATGTGAGCCTAGGTTAAAGGACTTGGGCGAACTAGAAATGTAATTCTATGGAACTTCGCGTGGTCTATTCGGGTATTGTTAAGCATGATCACTCTTGATTAAGATATAAACGGTGTTGTTTTCGTAGATTAAGGATGGAGCCCTAGAGAGAAAGGATTTTCGTTAGTGATTGTTGTACTTGTGACCTAGTGTGTCTATAATACTTTTGGATAACCCCGCTGCTTTCATGGATTTGTATCTAATCGACTGTTATTGTGTGGCTTGCTTGATACAGTTATGTTAAATAGGTATACTTTTGATCTGTACGTACCTTTTGCTACTTGCTTTTGCCTACCTATGTTTAATATTATATTCCCGTTTCGACCCTAGATTTATTAGACCAATGGAAGGCACTCGTAGTGGACGGGGCCGTGGGCGTGGAAATAGGCAACCTACGCCTGAAAGGGGTACTGGGGAAACCTCATCTGGACCAAACCCTGAACCTAGGGTTGACCCCAATGTGCAGATAGCTGCTGCTATGCAGCAAATGACAGACCTGCTAGCACAAGTAGTGCAGCAACAAGCCCAGAACCCAAACCTTAACCCTGGAAACCCCGGAAACCCTGGCCATCATATCGAGAGCGAAGACAGAGCACTCGAACGTTTTCAAAAGTTTGCTCCGCCAAAGTTTGTTGGGGGACCCGACCCGGACGTGGCCGAGAGGTGGCTTGAAAAGATGGTTGACATATTTGCAGCCCTACACTACCCTGACGAACGGCAGGTGACTTTTGTCGTGTTTCAGTTGGAGGGGGCAGCCCGTTCCTGGTGGAACGTAATTCGGCAGAAGTGGGAACGAGAACAGACACCTAGGACTTGGGTGAACTTCATCAGAGAGTTCAATGCGAAGTTTTTCCCTCCTCTAGTTCAGGAGAGGAAGGAAGACGAGTTCATTCGACTCCGCCAAGGAGCTCAAACTGTGGCGGAATATGAGAGCCAATTCACCCGCCTATCCAAATTTGCGCCCGAACTCATCATGACCGAGCAGCGGCGAATAAGGCGCTTTATCCAGGGCTTGAACGTGGAAATTCAAAAAGATCTGGCGGTAGCCCAACTTAATGCCTTTAGTGATGCGGTAGAAAAAGCTCAGCGCGTTGAAACTGCAGGGTTACAAGTTAGAAACTTTCAAGCAAGAAAAAGGGGTTTTCCGGGGAGCAGCTCAGAACAAGCGGATAATAGTACAATCTCTAAAGTTCGCAAGGGAAACGGGGAAATACGGCAACCAGGGGTGTCGCGCGATGTTCCTCAGGGAGGAACGGTCTCTGCTGCTCGTGGTCCCTGTGGATATTGCGGAGGGCCAAGTCATACGGAAACAAATTGCTGGAAGAAAGAAGGAAAATGCTTGCGCTGTGGAAGCGCTGAACATCGGATTGCTAGCTGTCCAGCTCGCCTGCGCGAGCGGAGAGGGACTCTGCCACCAACCAAGCCCAATTCTCAACCACCCGCCAAGAGCAACCCTGGACAGACGAAAGGAGAAGGGACGGGATCGAAGGCACCAGCTCGAGTATATTCTCTAGAGCAGCATCAGGTCCCTGACTCGTCTGAGGACGTAGAAGGTACGATCCGTTGGGTACCTTAGAGATTTGATAGATTCTGCTGATAAGGAAATTTCGAGGACGAAATTTCTTTAAGGGGGAGAGAGTGTGAGAACCCGTAAATCCCTAATAATTTTCTTAGGGTTTATTTCCTTTAATGGCATGATTTCTGCATTTTCTGGCTTAGAAATATTTTCTTAGTGGATTTTACGAGTAAATATAGTTTTTAGATGATTTTTCTTGTAACGAATAGATTTTGAGAAAATTAAGAACGTATATCAGGCGTGGGACCCACTAGTGCGAAAAGTTCGGAAAAATTCGGCCAATTAGGTTAAATTCCGGATACTGTGTAAAATTTATCGGGTGTTAAGAGATAAGTAGAGTGTGTGAAATGATTGATGTGAGAGAGAAAAGAAAGGATAGGATTGCATTAATGGTGTGACAAGTGTCACCATCTTATGGGTTGAAGCTTATGGAACACTATTCACTTTTTTTGACTTTTGACCAAAATTGGTTAAATATCTAAAAATTTCACAAAAAATCCCCATTTTCTCACCTTGGATGGCCGGCCCTCTTACCTCAAGAAGGAAGAGAACTTCATCATTTTGCAAGCTTCCATTTGGTTCAATCTTCCATAAACAAAAGCTTAGACTAGATTTCACTCCATAAAATCCTATCTTCTAGTGCTAGTAAGGGTTGTAGTGAAGTTTGTTTGAAGCTCTAAGGTGGCCAACCTCTCTACACCTCTTGTTCTTAGGTAAGTCATGTTTTACTACTTCCTTATATCTAATAATGCTTATTTTGTGCTTAATGGGGGCATGAGAGAAGGAATATATGATTTGTTTCTTGATTTGGTTTGTTTTGGTGAAGTTTTTATTTTATTGGGAATTTTTCTGGTTTAATATGATCTTGATGTTGGGGGCTTGTATGATGAATTGTAATGGTTGGAAATGGCTCTAGTGGATGTGAAATGTGGTTAAATGCAATCAATTTTGGATTTGGTGTGAAATTTGAAAAGTTAGGGTTCTTGAACCCCAATTCTGTCCGGTTTTAGATCACTGGGTTAGAGGCCGAATTAGACTTTACTCAAAACATGAAAGTTGTTGGTATTGATGTGATGGAGATGCCTGTAAAATTTCAGGTCATTTGGATTAATGTAGAATGAGTTATGACGAAATTACTGTAGCTGTTCTGCTTTGGACAGAATGCGAAAACTGCGATAGTAATTGGCCATTTTGACTGGTTTTGGATTGGATTTTGAAGTTGGTGTCTTCTGATGAAATGTAGCTGAATGTCTTAGCTAACATATGCCTTTGGAATTTCGGCATTTGGACTAGTATGGACTGAGATATACCGATTACAGTTTTCTGCGTTTTGCAAACCTGTTTTGGGAATTCTGGTATAGTATTTCGTATTTTTGACCTAGTTGGGCCAGGAACTGGATTGAGTGACCTTCTACATTGTTGTAGCCCTGTTTCATAGCTTCGAAACGGTGGGTCTTGCACCCCCATCCGATAACCGTAGAGAATTTTACACCATTACCGCATAATAAGGGCAAAACAGTTTTCTATTTGGGGCCAAGACTAAGGCCATTTTCTAATTTCTGGTTTGCTATTATGCTCATTTATGCATATGAAACCTTATTGGGGTTGTGGTTGGCATTGGTTTATGACTCGTTATCGAGTCTCTTTTAGGGCTTGCTTTCATTTCGATTGTTTCCTAGTTAACTTTTGTACTTGTACCACGTTGAGCCTAGCGAACGGCTTTTGGGAAATGAGATGAATTTTGTGTGAGATGTTGGGACTGATTTGAGGATAGAATGAGGCCTTAATGGCTGGAAAAGTAAGAGATTTAGGAGAAGTGCTGCCCGATTTTCTAGGCCGTTTGGTTCCTTTAAGTTGGGTTTGCCTTTTGGTAGAATGAAAGGCTTTTGGGTTGTTTGCGCCTAGGTCTTCATGCTACCTTTTCGTTTCCAAGAAAATCATGTTTTGCACCCTTGCATTAGTAATTATTTGGCGAGGTATACGACTAGTAGTCGAGCCTCACATGTGCATTCTGTTTACTCGATTCTGGAAGTAAAACCTTCAATTGGTTTATTTTGATTATTTTAGGGTTTCTTGGCGATTAAGGCCAATCTGAAGTGAAACTTTTTGAAGTTGAATCGGTGAGTGTACCACTCCCCTTCATTGCTGTTTAACTTGATTTTGCTCTGCAATCTGTTTATTTGTTCGAGACGAGGGTGTACTTTATCACACTCGTTCTCTAGTCTGATCATATGCCAATTTACTATGCAAAATTTGAATCTGTTATCTATGTCTGCATCTGTTCGGATTTCTATGACCTATGAGCTCAATCCTGTGGCTAAGTTATTCGAGTCGGGCCGGCAAGGGCCTGGACGATTAGATAACGAACCACGGTAGTCTGTTCGGGGATTTTGGGTATTGAGACCCTTGATTCCGGGTATACTCGAGTATTACCATTTCTGTTCGGTTACGGTGAGCGGGCCCGGTAAAGGGGTGTTTGGTGGACGGAATTCGGTGTAAAGAGGGGTCTACGGACGTTTGGTTCTATATACGTTGACGGAGAGTCAACCGGTTTGGATCAAGTACTGCGCTGGAAATTTGGCTCCTGAGAGCCACCCGTATCCTTCTGATTTGAATCATTGGTTCCTTTGCTTTACATCTGGCATGTGTATCTGATTTGTAAAATGTGAAATGCCATGATTTTTCTGCTATATGTTTGGTACCTCATTGAGCGCAAGCTCACCCCTTTCTGTCCCTTTTGTTTTCCTTACAGGAAAATAAACACTTTTGGTCTGGATTTGACAAATGGCTGCCAAACTGAGCTAGTCGAACATATCTTTTGTATAGCTCATGTATTAAAACCCTAAGTGTACTTTTGGGGCGTTTTCTCTTCTGATTTGGCAAACCGTGTATATGTATCAACTTTTGAAAACTTTTGTATGTCCTTTTGGATTGTAATTGCTAAAGTTCAGATGTGAATGTTTGTTAGCTATTTCGGTTGGGTTCTGACGGGTCGGTTACTATTCATGGCCGACTCCGGATTTCATTTTTTTTATTTTGGGTTATTTTACCATTTTGACTTGTTTACGCTCGTTTGTAAGTTCCGGATCGCTATAGATAGTTCTGGTCTGCATCGTTAGTCCTGGCGAGAGCTGGGCAGGCAGTCCGCTCACCCCTTTGGTTCGCCTTAGGGGAAAGTGGGGCTGTCACAAGTGGTATCAGAGCCACTTCGCGTGGTCTCTGCGCGGAGTGAGACTGGGCCAAGTGGTGTTATGGTCTTGATTTCGTGAATATGTCTAAGTGCTCGTTTGAGCGTAAGTTATGAACCGGGCATGTTATAAGTGTAAACATTGTTGTCATGAAATTTGAGGAAAATAGATATGTATGTCGGGTAGGAATCTTTAATATGGATGATTTACTCTTGGGACCGGCCGGCTCGAGTTGTGAATTATCTTAGATGGGATTCTTGTGCCCGGATACGGGGGAGATGTGAGCCTAGGTTAAAGGACTTGGGCGAACTAGAAATGTAATTCTATGGAACTTCGCGTGGTCTATTCGGGTATTGTTAAGCATGATCACTCTTGATTAAGATATAAACGGTGTTGTTTTCGTAGATTAAGGATGGAGCCCTAGAGAGAAAGGATTTTCGTTAGTGATTGTTGTACTTGTGACCTAGTGTGTCTATAATACTTTTGGATAACCCCGCTGCTTTCATGGATTTGTATCTAATCGACTGTTATTGTGTGGCTTGCTTGATACAGTTATGTTAAATAGGTATACTTTTGATCTGTACGTACCTTTTGCTACTTGCTTTTGCCTACCTATGTTTAATATTATATTCCCGTTTCGACCCTAGATTTATTAGACCAATGGAAGGCACTCGTAGTGGACGGGGCCGTGGGCGTGGAAATAGGCAACCTACGCCTGAAAGGGGTACTGGGGAAACCTCATCTGGACCAAACCCTGAACCTAGGGTTGACCCCAATGTGCAGATAGCTGCTGCTATGCAGCAAATGACAGACCTGCTAGCACAAGTAGTGCAGCAACAAGCCCAGAACCCAAACCTTAACCCTGGAAACCCCGGAAACCCTGGCCATCATATCGAGAGCGAAGACAGAGCACTCGAACGTTTTCAAAAGTTTGCTCCGCCAAAGTTTGTTGGGGGACCCGACCCGGACGTGGCCGAGAGGTGGCTTGAAAAGATGGTTGACATATTTGCAGCCCTACACTACCCTGACGAACGGCAGGTGACTTTTGTCGTGTTTCAGTTGGAGGGGGCAGCCCGTTCCTGGTGGAACGTAATTCGGCAGAAGTGGGAACGAGAACAGACACCTAGGACTTGGGTGAACTTCATCAGAGAGTTCAATGCGAAGTTTTTCCCTCCTCTAGTTCAGGAGAGGAAGGAAGACGAGTTCATTCGACTCCGCCAAGGAGCTCAAACTGTGGCGGAATATGAGAGCCAATTCACCCGCCTATCCAAATTTGCGCCCGAACTCATCATGACCGAGCAGCGGCGAATAAGGCGCTTTATCCAGGGCTTGAACGTGGAAATTCAAAAAGATCTGGCGGTAGCCCAACTTAATGCCTTTAGTGATGCGGTAGAAAAAGCTCAGCGCGTTGAAACTGCAGGGTTACAAGTTAGAAACTTTCAAGCAAGAAAAAGGGGTTTTCCGGGGAGCAGCTCAGAACAAGCGGATAATAGTACAATCTCTAAAGTTCGCAAGGGAAACGGGGAAATACGGCAACCAGGGGTGTCGCGCGATGTTCCTCAGGGAGGAACGGTCTCTGCTGCTCGTGGTCCCTGTGGATATTGCGGAGGGCCAAGTCATACGGAAACAAATTGCTGGAAGAAAGAAGGAAAATGCTTGCGCTGTGGAAGCGCTGAACATCGGATTGCTAGCTGTCCAGCTCGCCTGCGCGAGCGGAGAGGGACTCTGCCACCAACCAAGCCCAATTCTCAACCACCCGCCAAGAGCAACCCTGGACAGACGAAAGGAGAAGGGACGGGATCGAAGGCACCAGCTCGAGTATATTCTCTAGAGCAGCATCAGGTCCCTGACTCGTCTGAGGACGTAGAAGGTACGATCCGTTGGGTACCTTAGAGATTTGATAGATTCTGCTGATAAGGAAATTTCGAGGACGAAATTTCTTTAAGGGGGAGAGAGTGTGAGAACCCGTAAATCCCTAATAATTTTCTTAGGGTTTATTTCCTTTAATGGCATGATTTCTGCATTTTCTGGCTTAGAAATATTTTCTTAGTGGATTTTACGAGTAAATATAGTTTTTAGATGATTTTTCTTGTAACGAATAGATTTTGAGAAAATTAAGAACGTATATCAGGCGTGGGACCCACTAGTGCGAAAAGTTCGGAAAAATTCGGCCAATTAGGTTAAATTCCGGATACTGTGTAAAATTTATCGGGTGTTAAGAGATAAGTAGAGTGTGTGAAATGATTGATGTGAGAGAGAAAAGAAAGGATAGGATTGCATTAATGGTGTGACAAGTGTCACCATCTTATGGGTTGAAGCTTATGGAACACTATTCACTTTTTTTGACTTTTGACCAAAATTGGTTAAATATCTAAAAATTTCACAAAAAATCCCCATTTTCTCACCTTGGATGGCCGGCCCTCTTACCTCAAGAAGGAAGAGAACTTCATCATTTTGCAAGCTTCCATTTGGTTCAATCTTCCATAAACAAAAGCTTAGACTAGATTTCACTCCATAAAATCCTATCTTCTAGTGCTAGTAAGGGTTGTAGTGAAGTTTGTTTGAAGCTCTAAGGTGGCCAACCTCTCTACACCTCTTGTTCTTAGGTAAGTCATGTTTTACTACTTCCTTATATCTAATAATGCTTATTTTGTGCTTAATGGGGGCATGAGAGAAGGAATATATGATTTGTTTCTTGATTTGGTTTGTTTTGGTGAAGTTTTTATTTTATTGGGAATTTTTCTGGTTTAATATGATCTTGATGTTGGGGGCTTGTATGATGAATTGTAATGGTTGGAAATGGCTCTAGTGGATGTGAAATGTGGTTAAATGCAATCAATTTTGGATTTGGTGTGAAATTTGAAAAGTTAGGGTTCTTGAACCCCAATTCTGTCCGGTTTTAGATCACTGGGTTAGAGGCCGAATTAGACTTTACTCAAAACATGAAAGTTGTTGGTATTGATGTGATGGAGATGCCTGTAAAATTTCAGGTCATTTGGATTAATGTAGAATGAGTTATGACGAAATTACTGTAGCTGTTCTGCTTTGGACAGAATGCGAAAACTGCGATAGTAATTGGCCATTTTGACTGGTTTTGGATTGGATTTTGAAGTTGGTGTCTTCTGATGAAATGTAGCTGAATGTCTTAGCTAACATATGCCTTTGGAATTTCGGCATTTGGACTAGTATGGACTGAGATATACCGATTACAGTTTTCTGCGTTTTGCAAACCTGTTTTGGGAATTCTGGTATAGTATTTCGTATTTTTGACCTAGTTGGGCCAGGAACTGGATTGAGTGACCTTCTACATTGTTGTAGCCCTGTTTCATAGCTTCGAAACGGTGGGTCTTGCACCCCCATCCGATAACCGTAGAGAATTTTACACCATTACCGCATAATAAGGGCAAAACAGTTTTCTATTTGGGGCCAAGACTAAGGCCATTTTCTAATTTCTGGTTTGCTATTATGCTCATTTATGCATATGAAACCTTATTGGGGTTGTGGTTGGCATTGGTTTATGACTCGTTATCGAGTCTCTTTTAGGGCTTGCTTTCATTTCGATTGTTTCCTAGTTAACTTTTGTACTTGTACCACGTTGAGCCTAGCGAACGGCTTTTGGGAAATGAGATGAATTTTGTGTGAGATGTTGGGACTGATTTGAGGATAGAATGAGGCCTTAATGGCTGGAAAAGTAAGAGATTTAGGAGAAGTGCTGCCCGATTTTCTAGGCCGTTTGGTTCCTTTAAGTTGGGTTTGCCTTTTGGTAGAATGAAAGGCTTTTGGGTTGTTTGCGCCTAGGTCTTCATGCTACCTTTTCGTTTCCAAGAAAATCATGTTTTGCACCCTTGCATTAGTAATTATTTGGCGAGGTATACGACTAGTAGTCGAGCCTCACATGTGCATTCTGTTTACTCGATTCTGGAAGTAAAACCTTCAATTGGTTTATTTTGATTATTTTAGGGTTTCTTGGCGATTAAGGCCAATCTGAAGTGAAACTTTTTGAAGTTGAATCGGTGAGTGTACCACTCCCCTTCATTGCTGTTTAACTTGATTTTGCTCTGCAATCTGTTTATTTGTTCGAGACGAGGGTGTACTTTATCACACTCGTTCTCTAGTCTGATCATATGCCAATTTACTATGCAAAATTTGAATCTGTTATCTATGTCTGCATCTGTTCGGATTTCTATGACCTATGAGCTCAATCCTGTGGCTAAGTTATTCGAGTCGGGCCGGCAAGGGCCTGGACGATTAGATAACGAACCACGGTAGTCTGTTCGGGGATTTTGGGTATTGAGACCCTTGATTCCGGGTATACTCGAGTATTACCATTTCTGTTCGGTTACGGTGAGCGGGCCCGGTAAAGGGGTGTTTGGTGGACGGAATTCGGTGTAAAGAGGGGTCTACGGACGTTTGGTTCTATATACGTTGACGGAGAGTCAACCGGTTTGGATCAAGTACTGCGCTGGAAATTTGGCTCCTGAGAGCCACCCGTATCCTTCTGATTTGAATCATTGGTTCCTTTGCTTTACATCTGGCATGTGTATCTGATTTGTAAAATGTGAAATGCCATGATTTTTCTGCTATATGTTTGGTACCTCATTGAGCGCAAGCTCACCCCTTTCTGTCCCTTTTGTTTTCCTTACAGGAAAATAAACACTTTTGGTCTGGATTTGACAAATGGCTGCCAAACTGAGCTAGTCGAACATATCTTTTGTATAGCTCATGTATTAAAACCCTAAGTGTACTTTTGGGGCGTTTTCTCTTCTGATTTGGCAAACCGTGTATATGTATCAACTTTTGAAAACTTTTGTATGTCCTTTTGGATTGTAATTGCTAAAGTTCAGATGTGAATGTTTGTTAGCTATTTCGGTTGGGTTCTGACGGGTCGGTTACTATTCATGGCCGACTCCGGATTTCATTTTTTTTATTTTGGGTTATTTTACCATTTTGACTTGTTTACGCTCGTTTGTAAGTTCCGGATCGCTATAGATAGTTCTGGTCTGCATCGTTAGTCCTGGCGAGAGCTGGGCAGGCAGTCCGCTCACCCCTTTGGTTCGCCTTAGGGGAAAGTGGGGCTGTCACAAGTGGTATCAGAGCCACTTCGCGTGGTCTCTGCGCGGAGTGAGACTGGGCCAAGTGGTGTTATGGTCTTGATTTCGTGAATATGTCTAAGTGCTCGTTTGAGCGTAAGTTATGAACCGGGCATGTTATAAGTGTAAACATTGTTGTCATGAAATTTGAGGAAAATAGATATGTATGTCGGGTAGGAATCTTTAATATGGATGATTTACTCTTGGGACCGGCCGGCTCGAGTTGTGAATTATCTTAGATGGGATTCTTGTGCCCGGATACGGGGGAGATGTGAGCCTAGGTTAAAGGACTTGGGCGAACTAGAAATGTAATTCTATGGAACTTCGCGTGGTCTATTCGGGTATTGTTAAGCATGATCACTCTTGATTAAGATATAAACGGTGTTGTTTTCGTAGATTAAGGATGGAGCCCTAGAGAGAAAGGATTTTCGTTAGTGATTGTTGTACTTGTGACCTAGTGTGTCTATAATACTTTTGGATAACCCCGCTGCTTTCATGGATTTGTATCTAATCGACTGTTATTGTGTGGCTTGCTTGATACAGTTATGTTAAATAGGTATACTTTTGATCTGTACGTACCTTTTGCTACTTGCTTTTGCCTACCTATGTTTAATATTATATTCCCGTTTCGACCCTAGATTTATTAGACCAATGGAAGGCACTCGTAGTGGACGGGGCCGTGGGCGTGGAAATAGGCAACCTACGCCTGAAAGGGGTACTGGGGAAACCTCATCTGGACCAAACCCTGAACCTAGGGTTGACCCCAATGTGCAGATAGCTGCTGCTATGCAGCAAATGACAGACCTGCTAGCACAAGTAGTGCAGCAACAAGCCCAGAACCCAAACCTTAACCCTGGAAACCCCGGAAACCCTGGCCATCATATCGAGAGCGAAGACAGAGCACTCGAACGTTTTCAAAAGTTTGCTCCGCCAAAGTTTGTTGGGGGACCCGACCCGGACGTGGCCGAGAGGTGGCTTGAAAAGATGGTTGACATATTTGCAGCCCTACACTACCCTGACGAACGGCAGGTGACTTTTGTCGTGTTTCAGTTGGAGGGGGCAGCCCGTTCCTGGTGGAACGTAATTCGGCAGAAGTGGGAACGAGAACAGACACCTAGGACTTGGGTGAACTTCATCAGAGAGTTCAATGCGAAGTTTTTCCCTCCTCTAGTTCAGGAGAGGAAGGAAGACGAGTTCATTCGACTCCGCCAAGGAGCTCAAACTGTGGCGGAATATGAGAGCCAATTCACCCGCCTATCCAAATTTGCGCCCGAACTCATCATGACCGAGCAGCGGCGAATAAGGCGCTTTATCCAGGGCTTGAACGTGGAAATTCAAAAAGATCTGGCGGTAGCCCAACTTAATGCCTTTAGTGATGCGGTAGAAAAAGCTCAGCGCGTTGAAACTGCAGGGTTACAAGTTAGAAACTTTCAAGCAAGAAAAAGGGGTTTTCCGGGGAGCAGCTCAGAACAAGCGGATAATAGTACAATCTCTAAAGTTCGCAAGGGAAACGGGGAAATACGGCAACCAGGGGTGTCGCGCGATGTTCCTCAGGGAGGAACGGTCTCTGCTGCTCGTGGTCCCTGTGGATATTGCGGAGGGCCAAGTCATACGGAAACAAATTGCTGGAAGAAAGAAGGAAAATGCTTGCGCTGTGGAAGCGCTGAACATCGGATTGCTAGCTGTCCAGCTCGCCTGCGCGAGCGGAGAGGGACTCTGCCACCAACCAAGCCCAATTCTCAACCACCCGCCAAGAGCAACCCTGGACAGACGAAAGGAGAAGGGACGGGATCGAAGGCACCAGCTCGAGTATATTCTCTAGAGCAGCATCAGGTCCCTGACTCGTCTGAGGACGTAGAAGGTACGATCCGTTGGGTACCTTAGAGATTTGATAGATTCTGCTGATAAGGAAATTTCGAGGACGAAATTTCTTTAAGGGGGAGAGAGTGTGAGAACCCGTAAATCCCTAATAATTTTCTTAGGGTTTATTTCCTTTAATGGCATGATTTCTGCATTTTCTGGCTTAGAAATATTTTCTTAGTGGATTTTACGAGTAAATATAGTTTTTAGATGATTTTTCTTGTAACGAATAGATTTTGAGAAAATTAAGAACGTATATCAGGCGTGGGACCCACTAGTGCGAAAAGTTCGGAAAAATTCGGCCAATTAGGTTAAATTCCGGATACTGTGTAAAATTTATCGGGTGTTAAGAGATAAGTAGAGTGTGTGAAATGATTGATGTGAGAGAGAAAAGAAAGGATAGGATTGCATTAATGGTGTGACAAGTGTCACCATCTTATGGGTTGAAGCTTATGGAACACTATTCACTTTTTTTGACTTTTGACCAAAATTGGTTAAATATCTAAAAATTTCACAAAAAATCCCCATTTTCTCACCTTGGATGGCCGGCCCTCTTACCTCAAGAAGGAAGAGAACTTCATCATTTTGCAAGCTTCCATTTGGTTCAATCTTCCATAAACAAAAGCTTAGACTAGATTTCACTCCATAAAATCCTATCTTCTAGTGCTAGTAAGGGTTGTAGTGAAGTTTGTTTGAAGCTCTAAGGTGGCCAACCTCTCTACACCTCTTGTTCTTAGGTAAGTCATGTTTTACTACTTCCTTATATCTAATAATGCTTATTTTGTGCTTAATGGGGGCATGAGAGAAGGAATATATGATTTGTTTCTTGATTTGGTTTGTTTTGGTGAAGTTTTTATTTTATTGGGAATTTTTCTGGTTTAATATGATCTTGATGTTGGGGGCTTGTATGATGAATTGTAATGGTTGGAAATGGCTCTAGTGGATGTGAAATGTGGTTAAATGCAATCAATTTTGGATTTGGTGTGAAATTTGAAAAGTTAGGGTTCTTGAACCCCAATTCTGTCCGGTTTTAGATCACTGGGTTAGAGGCCGAATTAGACTTTACTCAAAACATGAAAGTTGTTGGTATTGATGTGATGGAGATGCCTGTAAAATTTCAGGTCATTTGGATTAATGTAGAATGAGTTATGACGAAATTACTGTAGCTGTTCTGCTTTGGACAGAATGCGAAAACTGCGATAGTAATTGGCCATTTTGACTGGTTTTGGATTGGATTTTGAAGTTGGTGTCTTCTGATGAAATGTAGCTGAATGTCTTAGCTAACATATGCCTTTGGAATTTCGGCATTTGGACTAGTATGGACTGAGATATACCGATTACAGTTTTCTGCGTTTTGCAAACCTGTTTTGGGAATTCTGGTATAGTATTTCGTATTTTTGACCTAGTTGGGCCAGGAACTGGATTGAGTGACCTTCTACATTGTTGTAGCCCTGTTTCATAGCTTCGAAACGGTGGGTCTTGCACCCCCATCCGATAACCGTAGAGAATTTTACACCATTACCGCATAATAAGGGCAAAACAGTTTTCTATTTGGGGCCAAGACTAAGGCCATTTTCTAATTTCTGGTTTGCTATTATGCTCATTTATGCATATGAAACCTTATTGGGGTTGTGGTTGGCATTGGTTTATGACTCGTTATCGAGTCTCTTTTAGGGCTTGCTTTCATTTCGATTGTTTCCTAGTTAACTTTTGTACTTGTACCACGTTGAGCCTAGCGAACGGCTTTTGGGAAATGAGATGAATTTTGTGTGAGATGTTGGGACTGATTTGAGGATAGAATGAGGCCTTAATGGCTGGAAAAGTAAGAGATTTAGGAGAAGTGCTGCCCGATTTTCTAGGCCGTTTGGTTCCTTTAAGTTGGGTTTGCCTTTTGGTAGAATGAAAGGCTTTTGGGTTGTTTGCGCCTAGGTCTTCATGCTACCTTTTCGTTTCCAAGAAAATCATGTTTTGCACCCTTGCATTAGTAATTATTTGGCGAGGTATACGACTAGTAGTCGAGCCTCACATGTGCATTCTGTTTACTCGATTCTGGAAGTAAAACCTTCAATTGGTTTATTTTGATTATTTTAGGGTTTCTTGGCGATTAAGGCCAATCTGAAGTGAAACTTTTTGAAGTTGAATCGGTGAGTGTACCACTCCCCTTCATTGCTGTTTAACTTGATTTTGCTCTGCAATCTGTTTATTTGTTCGAGACGAGGGTGTACTTTATCACACTCGTTCTCTAGTCTGATCATATGCCAATTTACTATGCAAAATTTGAATCTGTTATCTATGTCTGCATCTGTTCGGATTTCTATGACCTATGAGCTCAATCCTGTGGCTAAGTTATTCGAGTCGGGCCGGCAAGGGCCTGGACGATTAGATAACGAACCACGGTAGTCTGTTCGGGGATTTTGGGTATTGAGACCCTTGATTCCGGGTATACTCGAGTATTACCATTTCTGTTCGGTTACGGTGAGCGGGCCCGGTAAAGGGGTGTTTGGTGGACGGAATTCGGTGTAAAGAGGGGTCTACGGACGTTTGGTTCTATATACGTTGACGGAGAGTCAACCGGTTTGGATCAAGTACTGCGCTGGAAATTTGGCTCCTGAGAGCCACCCGTATCCTTCTGATTTGAATCATTGGTTCCTTTGCTTTACATCTGGCATGTGTATCTGATTTGTAAAATGTGAAATGCCATGATTTTTCTGCTATATGTTTGGTACCTCATTGAGCGCAAGCTCACCCCTTTCTGTCCCTTTTGTTTTCCTTACAGGAAAATAAACACTTTTGGTCTGGATTTGACAAATGGCTGCCAAACTGAGCTAGTCGAACATATCTTTTGTATAGCTCATGTATTAAAACCCTAAGTGTACTTTTGGGGCGTTTTCTCTTCTGATTTGGCAAACCGTGTATATGTATCAACTTTTGAAAACTTTTGTATGTCCTTTTGGATTGTAATTGCTAAAGTTCAGATGTGAATGTTTGTTAGCTATTTCGGTTGGGTTCTGACGGGTCGGTTACTATTCATGGCCGACTCCGGATTTCATTTTTTTTATTTTGGGTTATTTTACCATTTTGACTTGTTTACGCTCGTTTGTAAGTTCCGGATCGCTATAGATAGTTCTGGTCTGCATCGTTAGTCCTGGCGAGAGCTGGGCAGGCAGTCCGCTCACCCCTTTGGTTCGCCTTAGGGGAAAGTGGGGCTGTCACACTAGTGTGCACTTTATCGCACTCGTCCTCATTTAAACGAAGTGAACTTGAGTTCGTGAAGTGAAGTGCTTACTTATTTAAGTAACTTGTTAAGTGATTATATGTGAAGTGTTTAAGTGATTATTTATGCTATGATTGCATAAGTCGTTGGAGTGAACCTCCTCGATACAAAAGTGTAAAAGTGGGGGACGCCCAAACTCTCTTATTGGCTAGCCTTGGACTCGAGCCAGCATGGGCTTGGTCGAGCTCCTCAGTGAACCATGAGATTTCATAAACCCCTCGACCTATTGAGAGGTCTTACTTGGCATACTCGCTGAAGTATCGCCTCATAAATGTATTATGGGCCCGGTGTGGTATGTAAGATTGAGAAGGGGAAGTGTAAGTGATGTTTCTACGGATTAAACCTACCCGGTTGACGGAGTGTCAACGCGTGGAGGTTCGTGATCATGCAAGTGGAAAATAGCTCCTGAGAGCTCCCATATCCTTGAATTGTTTCTGTTTACTTTTCAGTAAAGTGCTCCTTATTGAATGGTTATTGTTTTAAATTGATTAATTTGGGAGTGTTACTTGAACTACGTGCTTGCATGTGTGTTCTTGGCCTCACGAGCGTTTTGCTCACCCTATAGATTTGTTTTCCTTAACAGGAGTGGACATGGGTTAAGACATAGAAGAACCCTTTTGTGATATTTTGTAAAAAGGGCCCCAGTGTTAGTGGCCAAGTATTGTGGCTACGAAAAATTTTGGTATTTGGGATGTTTTTTGGATTGGAAACCCATCGTAAGGATTGAATAATGGATATGTGTTGTTAAGTTTGAAAACTTCTGCACTATTTGCAATTATTTTATCCGGTTGTAATTTAGTGTTGTTTTAAGCTTGAATGGGAATTTACGTGAGTCCTGGCGAGAGCTGGACAGGCGTCCCGCGGATACCCTTTGATTCGCCTTAGGGAGAAGTGGGGGCGTCACACCTGTGAATGTCCGTGACCCTTAGAGCAAAATTTTGTGGTTCTATTGACTTGTTTATGATGTATACATGTTGTGTGGGTGATATAGAAAGTTTCATAAAAAAAAATTTCATGATTTGGTTGGCCAAATGATGTGTTTTCGGAAATCAACAAAAACTGAAAATTTTCCCATAACTGCTCTGGCAGTGTTTTTGTTTTAGCTATAACGTTTTGAGCGCCATTTGCGGCAGTGGAAACTAGACATTTCTAGCTTTCCAATGATATAAAATGCACATTCTGGTTCCACCTGAGTAGTCCATACCAATCGTTTGAACATGACTGTCCTGTTTCGCGTCTACACTGGGAGCTCTGTTTTGAGCAGCGAATTGGTGCCCAATTATGAGCTAGCCATGGACAGATTTTAGAAATGATTTCTTCTAAGAAATTGTAGATTTATGAATCTAGTTTTCAATGCCAAAGGCCACGCTCAATTCCAAGTTGAATTGAGTGAGTTGTGGCCGAAATCCGAAACTAACTCAATGATTTCAAACCCTCTTTTGGCTAGTAAATGTCTAAATCTTGATTGGGACTTGTTGTTTCGAAATTCTTGGTGTTAATCACCTACCAAATGCATCTTGGATGTTTCTTAGACATTATCTACACAAAAAGGGACCATGTTTGAGACATTTTTGTTGGCCAAATGTTTTGAAAACGGAAAACCCATGTACAAGGCAGATTTGCCTTGGAAATTTGGAAATTTTGGTGATCTAGTTAACCAACTTTCCGTGTGTATTTTTCCATGAAAATTGATAGAGGAATATCCCTCATATGGTAGTATAATACTGCCAAATTTGGTTCCTTCGAGTTCATTTCGATGCTCAACAAAGTTCCAAAGTTTGTAAATTGAACCTAGAAATTTGCCTAATCGTCTCAATTTTTCAGCAACTTTGAGTCACTATATCTTGGTGCTCAAAACTCCAATTCTTGTTCCGCTTGTTTCATTGATTGCAACTCTAATTGAGTTTCAAATCTGAGAGGCTAGTTCAAATTCTGTGAATTTTTTCGAATTTTCAAAGTTGGCGAAAAACCAATCTCAAAACTGTCTCGCAAGCCTAAAACTGTAACTTTGAGCCAATTTTTGAATGCTTTTTGTTGGGAATCATGTGAAAGTTATTCTAGAAACTTTTAGTACTTTGGAATAAGTTTCCAACGGTACCAAGTTTTTCAATTTTGGACTTGTAATGAGTGAGATACGATTTTTCAAACATCTCGTATCAAAGCTGAAATTTTCGAAACTTAAGGAAATAGAGTTTTTCAAATTCTCCTTTTCCCCTCGATATCACTTGAACATTTTACACTTGATCTTAAAGATGAAAACTCGATTCCTCTTGAGTTTTAAAAACCCCACTTTTGAGCCTTGATTCGTGAATAATTTAGGCTCGCTTGCGTGAAATTTTCTTAGATTGTACAAGTGTACAATCATTCGTGATAATTGGGGTTTATATATGATAGTTCACTAATAATTACTCAGGCTCGCACGAGGACCTTCAAGAGGATCCTACGGTGAACACTTGAACCTCGAATGACATTCCTTCTTGTTTACTTGGTGAGTATCAAGTGCATGATTACTTGAACTCCTGTGAACTTGATACATGCTTACTTGTTATCCATGACTTGAGATTTTGAAAATGGAGCCGAGTGTGTACTTTATCGCACTCGTTCTCATTTGAAATGAATAACTCATGCTTGAAATGCTTGGATATATCAAATGCTTGAATAACATGAAATAGTATGCTATGGCTGCATACGTCGCTGGAGTGAATCTCCTCGACGCTCACATGTTACATGGGTGACGCCCAAACTCATAGGCTGACCTTGGGACTCGAGTCGGCATGGCTTGGTCGGGAACCTCGGTAAGCCATGAGAAATACATGATAAGCTTGACCTATCGAAGAGCTCTCGCTTGGCATACTTGTGACGGCCCCACTTCCCCCTAGGGCGTACCAAAGGGTTCGGCGGGTCGCCTGCCCAGCTCTCGGCAGGACTCACTCGTTCACTTCAATCCTTAATTAAAATCGAAATAAATCACGGGAATAAATATAACGACGATCCAAAACTTAATGCAAAACTTATGTACATTACTATCTCAAAAGGGAGTACAAACATCGAATATACAAAGGTTCTCAGTTCACCACACATCTAGCCTGTGCCAAGCACTAGGGCGAGAACCATTACAAAATCAAAAACTAGTCTAGGCTAGTCTAAACTGAGCTCTCGTCCTTGCTCGCCTTCCCCTGTTAAGAAAAACAAACTAAAGGGGTGAGCTAAAAGCTCAGTGAGATTCTATATACAAAAACAAGTAATTGAACAAGGACATTAATCATGTAATAGCAAATAATCCAGAAAACATGTCCAATATAAAGCAATGATAATGCATTCATTAAAAGGATACGGGCTCACAAGGAGCTATTTGTTCGTTCGTTCGTTCCCTTGACATTTCCCCTTATTACTCCAATTATTTGAAAATTTCCTTTTTGAGAAGTAAAACCCTCGTGCCTGCGTTCGTTCCTTCATCCCTTTCCGGACGTTGGCCGGACTCCACCCATCCGGACATGGCCGGACTACAAGGTAATACTCGATTATACCAAATGTTCACCCAGGTCACCATATCGCCCGACCGAGTCCGCTTCTGGCTCAAGTCGATCGGTAACAAGAGCAAAGGCCCAGTTCAGCCAAAAGGCTTACATTCATGCGCAACCAGTATTTCAACATTTAATCACTGAAAATTTCATATTTATTTAGGTCGAGTGCGATAAAGTACACACTCACCTAGCAAAAGTTCATTTTAGAAATCATAGAAAACAATTAATATTTAATCAAGTATTCACAAATAATCCCATAGTCACAACAATCCACATAGTCATAGAAACAAAACGTATATAGAACACTCACCTATTTAAGCAAAATAATATCCAAAGTATCCTCCCGGATAACACTCTCAATCGCCAAGAAACCCTAATAATAGCCAAGAGAAAATATGACAGTTAAACCCCTCCAAAGGTTAAGTGGACCAAAGAAAATTCAAATAACTAGTAATACAAAGTGTAAGTATAGTTTTCTAGTCCTCGAGCGTAAATTTGGGCAGCACGTCCTTTGTGTTTACCTAATTTTCCAGCCATTTTGGCTTCATTAATTTTCTCAATCCAACCCAAAGTTGTCCATGACACAAATTCAGTTCAATATCCATTCCATAGGCTCAATACAATACAAGAACAAAAATCAAGTGATAACAAGTGCGGAAATGTAACCTAGCGAAAAACAGATTTGACGTGCGGTTGCGGAAAGAATACATCCGAGGCTACGCTTATCGGATTAGTATATAAATTATACCATTTCGAAGCTAAGACGAAGTCCTACAACTTCCATGAAGGCCACTTAGTGAGATTTCCAGGGTAACCTGGTCATATTCCCAAGTTACAGAACCAACTTCCAACTTGACGGCTAATTAACCGCACTAGACTAGAATGGTCATATCTCAGGCTACCAAGGTCCGTTTAAGGTGTTATTAGATGCGTTTAAAAGCTAAGACAGAGTAATAAAACTTTCATGTTTTGGAAAAAGGCTAAATCAGTACGAATCCTAGTGAATAAACATGATAAACTGGATAAACTGACCAAACGGACTACTGGGAAAAACCTTAAAACAGTGAGGGTATTTTGGTCCTTTCACAGGTTACGTTGCTCCGATTGAGTTGAAATTTTGTAGGCACCTATAAAATACCATTCTCTACAACTTTCATGTTTTATGCCAGGCTCAATTCGGCCTCTAACATGGTGTAACAAAAACGGGCAGAATAGGATGAAAATTTCCAGAAATCTGAAATCTTTTGGTTTCAATGATAGTTTTCAAAATTTCTTGCTACACTTGCTACCAAAACCCCCCCTATATAACCTTATATACAACATATACTAACTATACAACAAGTTTAGGCAGAAATTAATCAAACTCTAACTTACATATTTCATCCAAAAATCACCACAACAACTTGCATCACTTGTAATCCAACCCAAAACATGGACTATTTAACATCTTAAACAAGAATAAAAGGATCAAAGCCATAGATCAGATTTTATACCTCAAAAAGAAGGCTTGCAAGAGTGTTCCTCCACTATTTCTTGAAGTTTTTGGTTCCCTTAGCTTCCCAAGCTTCCAAACTTACAATCAATCGGTTTAGAATTCGATTTTAGCACTTGGTTGGTGTAAATCAAGAAGAAAATTGTTTTCTCTTGCTCTCCCTTTCTCTCTCTCTTTGGTCAGCCATGAAGAAGAAGAAATGAGGAAGATTAAGCTTAGTTTGTCTTATAAGAAGGTTGGAAAGATAAGAATTAATTCTAGCCACAAGTTTGGCCAACACTTGGCTTAACCTCAACCACAAAAATTTTCTTTTTCTTTCCTTGCATTTTAACCACTAAATTTCAGCCAATAGGAGAGCTAAGAGGGGGAAGATATTTTGCTCCATTAATGATAAACTTGTACGGCAAGAAAGTGGTGATCAAGTAGTGCGTTCAACTGGTAGTGCGCGGGACCCGCCGGTTCGCGCCGTTTTTCTTAAAAACACACGTACTAGGGTTTTTACTTCCTATTCACTAACCTTGTATTATTGCTTCTAATCACATATTATTTCTCACTTAAAAGTCACTTTTAATCACCAAATTTGGTCCTTGCTCTGTACCGAAAATTCATCCGGCGAAAAATCGCGAAAACCCTAATATTTTGCTCCAATCTTGAAACCAAAAGCGAAACCCTACTTTTTAAGTTCATTTGTACTTATTGTGGAATGATTGGGTAGTAGGGCTATAATAAATGAATAATTTCCAAGTAAAAGGGTATTTTTGAGAAAAATATAAGAAATTTACGAGTCCTCACAATACTCGTGGGGTACGGTGGATGGACATGAGAAGTAAGTGGAGATCTATGGATTGGAAATATCAACCCGGTTGATAGAGAGTCATCGCGGGAAGATATACGAATGAGACTGGCAAAGCAAGTGCAACTTAACTCCTGAGAGCTACCATATCCTTGAATTATTTCTGTTTACATTTCATTAAAATTGTTAATTACTTGCACTTTATCAATTGACCTGTTATTTGGGCTTGCTACTTGGACTATGTGCTTGCATGTGTGTTCTTGGCCTCACGAGCGTTTTGCTCACCTTGTAGATTTATTTTCCTTAACAAGCTTGGTCTTGGAGTGAATTTGGAGAAACCCCCTTTTTATGTACTTTTGGCTTAGCGTTCCTAATGTATTTTGGGCTAGACCTCTTATTGGTTGTATTTTTGAGAACCTAAGGTATGATTGGGATATTTGATGTATCTGGATGTTGTATATTTTGGGTATTGATGTAACTTTTGAAAATCCGATGTAAGGATTGGATAATTGACATATATATTATTAAGTTTAAAAGTTTTTCACATTTTTTTACTTATATCATCGTGATGACTAGTATTTCATTAAGCTTGAACGGAAATTGCCATGAGTCCTGGCGAGAACTGGGCAGGCGTCCCGCGGATATCCTCTGGTTCGCCTTAGGGAGAAGTAGGGGCATCACAATTTGGGTGATAGTGGATAGATTGACCAAATCGGCTCATTTTCTGCCTATTAATATGAAGTACCCATTGGAGAAATTAGTTAAGTTATACTTGGATAAGATTATCAGGTTACACGGGATACCTGTAAGTATTGTGTCCGATAGAGACCCAATATTTGTTTTGAGATTTTGGCAAAAGTTGCAAGAAGTGTTGGGGACTAAATTGAATTTCAGTACTACATACCATCCCCAAACCGATGGACAGTCTGAGAGGACAAATCAAACCCTTGAAGACATATTAAGAACTTGTGTTTTGGATTTTGGGGAAAGTTGGAGTAGGTATTTAGCATTAGTGGAATTTGCTTATAACAATAGTTTCCACTCTTCTATTCAAATGGCCCCGTACGAAGCACTTTATGGTTGGAATTGTAGATCTCCGATTTATTTGGATGAAGTAGGTGAACGAACAATTTTAGACCCGACTACAGTGCCTTGAATTGAGGAGGCCAATGAAAAAGTGAAGTTGGTACGCCAGAAGATTTAGACCGCACAAAGTCGTCAAAAGAGTTCTGCAGATAATCGAAGAAAGGATTTGAAATTTGCGGTTGGAGATCAAGTATTTCTTAAGATTACACCTCTGAAAGTAAATTTAATGTCTGGAAAGCGAAAGAAGTTACAACCGAAATTTGTATGACCTTATAAGATTATCCAACGCGTGGGAAATGTAGCATATAAGTTGGAACTGCCACCGAGTTTGTCTCGGATCCACAATGTTTTCCACATGTCCATGCTTAAGAAGTATCAGCCAGACCCTTCTCATATCCTGCAACCGGAAAGTATAGAAATTGATAAGACACTGACCTATGAGGAGAAATCGGTGAAGCTTCTAGATCGTAAGGTGAAAGAATTGAGGAACAAGCGGATTCCATTAATGAAAGTTCTCTGGAGGAACCATGGGCTAGAGGAAGCAACCTGGGAAGTTGAAGAAGAAATTCGAGGAAAATACCCAGACCTGTTCGCAAATCTAGATATAATATCGAGGATAAAATTCTTTTAAGGGGGAGAGGACGTGAGGACTCGTATTTTACCTTAATTTTATTTTTATTTGTTTATTTATTTATCGATTTATTCACTTATTTATTGGTTTGCTCTAGGAGGGTTATTTTTATGTTTAAACACTCAAGTATTAGTTAGTTATACTATCGTTATAAGAATTTCTTAGGAATTTCGCTTTATCGCGCACAAATCGGATGTTCGCGTTTTCGCGCATGCGATTAATTAAGGGACTTTGGACATTTATTCTTCGACTATTAAGAGTAAATAATAATAGTGTTAATGGAAGTGCATTAGAGGTTTAGTACACAAGTGAAACAAGCCCAAAAGGAAACGGGCACGAAACACGCGCTTACGCGCACTATTGGAGGGTTCACTTTTGAGCACTTAAACCTCACACCTACCAATCTTCCTCAAGAAGCTAAACAACACTCTCTACTCTCTCTTTTCTCTCTCAAGACAGCCGGCCATGTGACGCCCCTGCTTCTCCCAAGGACGAATCCTAGGGTATCGGCGGGACGCCTGCCTAGCTCGCGCCAGGACTCAAAATTTCAAAACAATAAAACTAGATAAACCCACAAGTGTACTATTCACAATATATCTAACGCCAAAAGAGTTCTATTTACATTCCCAAAAGTAGCTATTCAAATCACTATTTACATTATAATAACAACCAACAGAAGGTGGACCCTAAGGTGGGTCCTTATACAAATCACCAAAACAAAAAAGAACATCTTAACTGTCCAACTAATACAAACTAAACCTAACTATACTAGCGGCAGTGTCCCAAAGTTCCCCGCGTCGTCCCCTGCTAAGGAAAACAAAGGAAACGGGGTAAGTTAGAAGCTTAGTAAGTAAACAGGGGTAAAAGCGTAAATTTTACATTTAAATAAACAACTACTTCACAAAAATATCAAGTCAAGTGCAAAAGTAACAATACAAAGGAAGGATACAGGTTGGCTCCAAAGCCAAGTCATTTACCATGCGTGATCTTCTGTCGACACTCCGTCGACCATAAATAAGGTCCGTAAAACTCCGCTTGTTCACCCACCGAACACCTTATCACCCTCACTGGCCAGTCACCTCAAAAACTTGCCCGGGCGAACAAAATCACAAACTTGAGCTTGAGTCACAAGCTCGGGTCACAAACTTGGTTTACAACTGGAACCTACGAACTTGGTGACCTCAGACTAGGTTGGACTGGCTCCGACCAAGCCCCGGCCGGCTCGAATAGTCCATCCAGGTCTTGAGATCGGGCCCACAACTTCAACATATTTCACGAACTCACAAAAGTTCCCCAAGCTCCAAGCTCCAAGCTCAAGGGGTTCAAACCCAAAATAATTCATTTAGAATTGTCATGTATAAATATGCATGCAAATTAGGGTTTAGGTCGAGTGCGATAAAGTACACCCTCACCTAGGTATCCTTTCATTCATCTTAAACACATAAGCAAGTTATATACAAAATGACCCGAATACTTACTCAAAATACAAAAGTAGTACAAGTGCAAAAATCACTTCACGCGTGTTCGCTAGTAGTGGGCCCCACCGGCTCCGCTTAGCTCACCAGTGTTTGAAATAGAAGATTTATCACATTATATCACAAACGGCTACTAACAGACCCAAAACGGCAAAAATCGGCACACGCAAGTGCGGAAACGGCAAGATGGACACGCGCGCGCGCGGAACGGCAAACGGAAACGGCCAAATCCGCCATCTCAAACCGTTTTGATCAAAGATTAGGCTAGGAATGTCGGATCAAGGTGAACGAGACACAGTTTCGAAGCTATGAGGAAGGGATACAATTCTCCTGAAGACACCTTAATCTAGATCTGAATGGAAACAGGTCGAAATTATGGAAAACAGTACCAGAAATTTACGTCTTAGGGTGACGAACAGGGTTTGTTTGCTGGACCATAACTCACAGCTCAAAAATCCAAATCAAGAAATTCCAAAGTATTTGGAAAGCTAGGACATAAGGTTATAACTTTCATGTTTGGACCAAAAGCTGAATCAATACAGAGCATGGAGGAAAATGGGTCCAAACATTCCTGTCAGAACTATCCACATTCGAAGGCAGTTCTGAAAACCGATCTTGTTTTGGTCATCACTGGAGCTACGGGACTCGGATTTGGATGAAATTTATACCATTTCGAAGCTAAGACCAAGATCTACATTTCTTATGGAGAGGTCAACACCCAGTTCGTACGTTATCAAAACGGACAGAACATGGTCAGAGGCTAAAACAAGAAACACGGCCGAATGCTGAGTTTAGAATATGTGCGACTATATTGGCCATAACTCAGGCTTCATAGATCCGTTTGAGGTGTTCTTGGTGGTGTTGAAAAGCTAAGACAGAGTACTGAAACTTTCATGTTTTGGTAAATGGCTAACTCAGCATGGATCATATTGATACAATACAACCAAATATATGAATTGTCTAAAACGGAACACTGGAATGCATCCTAGGGGAGTGAGGGTATTTTGGTCTTTTCACAGGCTACGTTGGTCCAATTGGGCTGAAATTTTGTAGGTAACTATAAAACATCATTATCTACAACTTTCATGTTTAACCTAAGGCTAATTCGGCCTCTAACTAGGAGTAACAGTACCAGGCAGAAAGGGTGAAATTGAAACCCTAATAACGAAATTTTCCGTTCAATGCGGAAATTTTCCGGAAATAGCCGCTATCTTAACACTAAGGCTTCATTCTAAACCATTTCCAACCATCATACATGGCCACATAATATTAATCATATGAAAACAGAAAAAATCCCACATAAATAGAAAAATTCACTAATCTTAACTAAAATCAAGAAATAATCCACCAAATCACACTTATAACCACCACAAGTCATTAATTAAACACCATTATATAGAAGAGAGGGGTTCCATAGTCACTCACCTTATCAACACAAGAAAAGGAGCAACTTTGAACTTTAATCTCCCAAACCACTTCACTAATCACCTCACAATCACTAAGAGAGAGGTTTTTATGGAAAGTTTTCAAGTTTAATCGGTTAGTTTGTTGAATTGGGCAAGATTGGAGCAAGAAATTTGGAGAGGTTTTTCTTCTTTTCTCTTGAAGAGTGGCCGGCCAAGAGCTTGGGATTTTTGAGTGATTTTTGGGTCAATTTTTGATTTATTTGGTAAAGTAATGAATAGTGGTCAAAAGTAAGAACAATTCTCCAAGTGACACTTGTCACTTTAATTAATACATGGTTATCCTTTTGTCTCTCCACTCTCATCCATATAACAACCTCTAATTATCTCTTAGCACCTGGTAAAATAAACCCGGTGTCCAAAACTTAACCTAACTGGCCGAATTTTATCGAACTTTCCACACTAGTGGGTCCTACATCCGATATATGTTCTTAATTTCGCAAAAACTAACTGATACTAGAAAAATCATCTAAAAACTATATTTACTCAATAAAATTATCTGAGAAATTTTCTAATAAAGAAAATGTCGAAAAGGCGGGGGATCAATAAAATAAACCCTAGAAACTTAGAAAATTTTCGGGTTCTCGCACTCATTCTTTCGGGGCGTCACAGGCCACACCAAGGAGGAAGAAGACCCAAAACTTCTTCATCATCTCACTCAATCTTGCACCAAATCACTTCAAATTCATATCACAACTTGCAAATAACTTGGAGATCATCTTGGACTAGGAGAGGAGCTTCATTTCCATGGTTTTCTTGGAGCTTAGTGACCAAAATTTTCTGGGCTATCATCATCTAGGAGGTAATGATCATCCAACCTTTAAATCTTAGTTCTAGGGAGTTAAATTTCACTTGGAAGCTTGTAGCTTCATATGGGTACCTTTATTTTGTTGGAAATCACTTGAGTGGGATCTATAAAATCGCACAATGGACATGTTGGACTGATTTTATGATTTTGGATGTTATTTATGTTGATTAAGTGTTTGGATTTGGTTGGGTAAGTGTTTGGATTTTGAAATTTCTTCATAGCTGGAAAACGTGTTCAGAGTCACTCTGGCAGCGGACTTTAAATGACCTAACTCTTTTGCTCCGACATCGAAATAAAGTGCCGTTTGTGGCATTAGAAACTAGACACTTCCAATTTTCTAACGGTATAAAATACATCCCCTGGTTCGACTCGAGTGAGCCGTACCAGTTTTTCAAATTTACCCGTCCTGTTTCACTGTTGTGTTAGAAAACCTGTTATGTGCTATGATTTGTTGCTCGAATATGAGCTAGTTATGGACATAATTTCACAATGATTTCTTCTGAGAAATTGTAGCGTTATGAATGTAGTTTCCAATGCCAGCAATGATAACCAATTCCAAGTTGAATTGAGTGAGTTGTGGCCAAATAACATAACTGCATCAGTGATTGAAAACTCTAATTTTGGGATTAGCCAATGGCTTATTTCGAATGGGGACTTGTTATTTTGAAACTTTTGGTGTCAATCACCTACCAAATGTATTTTGGATGTTTTTTAGACCTTTTTTTCATAAAAGAATTGGATTTGAGTTGATTTCATTGGCCAAAAGTTAGGAAAAAAAAAGGAAAAATGGAAGTACAAGGCAGGCTTGCGTTGGAAATTCTTGGAACTTTAGTGGCTTTGTTAACTGACCTTCCGTAGGAATTTTTATATGAAATTTGACAGAGGAATAATGATTATATGGTAGGGTAATACTACCAAATTTGGTTCCATTCCAAGTCCATTTCGATCCCCAACCGAAGTCCCAAAATTTATGTTTTAAATCTGGAAAATCCTTGTTCAGTGTGAAATTCTCAGCAACTTTGAGCTGCTATATCTTGGCGCTCAAAACTCCAATTCTCGTTCCATTTGTTGACTTTGATTTTAACTCTAATTGAGTTTCAAATTTGAGGGGCTAGTTCGTATTCTGTGAATTTTGCCGAATTTCCAAAGTTTGTCAAAAACCAAACCTGAATCTGTCCGGGGAGTCCAAATCAGCAACTTGAGGCCGTAATTTGAGTGTCTTTCTTTTAGAATCATAGAAAAGTGTCTTCTAGGAATTTTTAGTACTTCAGAACTAGTTTCCAACGGTATCAATTTTTTCAATTTTGGACTACAGAGAGTGAGATACGATTTTTGAAAGATTGCTTGTCAAATCTGAAATTTCTGAACTTAAAGGAAATTGAGTTTTTAGAACTCCCCATTTCCTTCGATATCATTTGACCATTTTACACTTAATTTCAAAGATGAAAATCAGATTTTTTTTCTTGTGTTTTTAAACCCCACTTTTGAATCTCGATTTACGAGTAATTAAGGTTCATTTTCATGATATCTTCTTAGATTATACACGAGTGCAATCTTTCTCGATAAGTAGGGGTTTTAAGTGATAGTGTGTAATAGTTTATTATTATTGCTCAGGCACTCAAGAGGACCTTCAAGAGGATCTCACAGGAGACGCCTAAACAACCGCTTGTGCTTTACTTCTTAAATTACTTGGTGAGTGTCAAGTGCATGAATAGTTGAAATTATGTGAATTTACCAGTTATGAATAGAATGGCTTTAACTGTTGAGTCGAGTGTGTACTTTATCACACTCATCCTCATTTAAATGAACCATGATTGAATTGATTGAAAATGATTGAATCAATTGAAATGAAATGAATGATTGAATGAAATGAAATGGTATGCTATGACTGCATACGTCATTGGAGTGAATCTCCTTGACTCATAAATGTTAAATGGGGGATGCCCAAACCCATAGGCTGACCTTGGGACTCGAGCCGGCATGGGCTTGGTCGGAAACCTTGGTGAGCCATGGGAATGAAATGATAAGTTTGATCTATTGGAGAGATCTTGCTTGGCCTACTCATGCAATAGCGCCTTTATCGACGTTCGGGCCCGGTGGGGGGGGGTGTAAGGTGGAAGCACTTGTGAAGTAAAGTGGAGTCTACAGACTGAAAATACCGACCTGGTTGACGGAGAGTCACCACGGGAAGGTATACGATTGAGATCTGGCAAAGCAAGTGGAACTTAGCTCCTGAGAGCTACCATATCCTTGAATTGTTTCTGGTTATATTTCACTTGAATTGTTAATTACCCGAATATTATTGTTTTTCTTGTTAAATGGGATTGTTATTTGGATAACGTACTTGCATGTGTGTTTATTGGCCTCACGAGCAATTGCTCACCCCGTAGATTTGTTTTCCTTAACAGGAACGGACTTGGAGTGAAACTCAAAGAAATCCTTGGGATGTACTTTTGTATTAGGGTTTCAAATGTAATTGACTCGACCTTTTGGCAGTTGTATATTTTGGGAATTGATGTATTTTGAACTTGTAGTGTATGATCGGATATTATTTATAGAAGTTTCTGCACTTTCTTACTTTATCTTGTCGGGATGGCTAGTATTGTATTAAGCTTGAACGGGAATTGTACCGAGTCCTGGCGAGAGTTGGGCAGGCGTCCCGCGGATACCCTTTGGTTCACCTTAGGGAGAAGTGGGGGCGTCACAATTACACCCCCTATACCGGGCCCGCTAGTCAAGGTTTTGAAAATACTCGAATATATCGTGGCAATACTACACGAGTATGCCAAACAAGATCTCTCCAATAGATCAAATTTCATGTTTGTTCATGGTTTACTAAGCTTCTCGACCAACTCCATGCTGGCTCGATTCGCAAAGTTAGCCAATGAGGTTGGGCATCCCCCACAAGTAAGAATGGTCGAAGATACAATGCTCCAATCGACAATCACAAGTATAAGTTGATGAGATTCACTCCAATCAACAAAAGTCAAATACAAGTATAATTTCAAGTGTGAGCAAGTCAAGTATAAAATCAAGTAAAAGAGAACGAGTGCGATAAAATACACACTCGACTCAATAAAACCAATTCATATATTCAACTAGAAGTAATTCAGGTATTATGCAACAAGTCATGCTATTGACACTTACCAAATCAAAAGTGAGCAAGTAAAGTCTTTAATGGTCCGCTATGGGATTTCCTTCAAACCCCTCTTGAGCACCTGAAAAAGTATAAGTTGATGAGATTCACTCCAATCAACAAAAGTCAAATACAAGTATAATTTCAAGTGTGAGCAAGTCAAGTATAAAATCAAGTAAAAGAGAACGAGTGCGATAAAATACACACTCGACTCAATAAAACCAATTCATATATTCAACTAGAAGTAATTCAGGTATTATGCAACAAGTCATGCTATTGACACTTACCAAATCAAAAGTGAGCAAGTAAAGTCTTTAATGGTCCGCTATGGGATTTCCTTCAAACCCCTCTTGAGCACCTGAAAAAATAGTGATCAACTATCACTCACATATACTTACAATCACTTATCATACAAGGAAGAAGTACCCTTGTTTAAAACTTAAGACAATGTCTTAAAATCGAGATTTAAAAGTGAGGATTTAAAGTCACAAGGGAAACTTGTATCCTCCATGAAATCGGATTTAAAATGGACTATCAATGTCGAAAGGAAATGCAAAGTTCTTAAAAACTCATTTCCTACGAAATCGAAAATTTTTCCGCTTTACGTGATAAACTTGGTAAATCAGATCTTGAGTTTGGTACATCCAAAAATGGGAAACTTTATACCATTGGAAACTAGATCCAAGATACTAAAATTTCCCAGAAGACACTTTTCTAAGGGTCCAAACAGAAAGCATTCATTTTTCAGCTCAAATTTGCTGATTCAAAAAGGCAAGACCGAACCAGTTTTGGTTTTCGGCGATGTTTGGAAATTCGGTCAAATTCACAGAAATTGAACCAGCCTCTAAAATTTATAACACAATAAGAGTTCCAAATCAAGTTTTAAACACATAAGCAGAACTAAATTCAAAGTTTTGAGCAACAAGATATAACAGTTTAAAGTCGGTTGATTTTTCAACCTGACCAGTGGATTTCCAGATTTGAGAAGCAATGTTTGGGGCATTATTTGGGCATCGAAATGGTATTGAAATTACACCAAAATTGATACACTTAAACCTCCATATATGGACTACCTCTCTATCAAAATTTAGATAGAAACTCGCACGAAAAGGCAGTTACAAAATGACCAAAGTTTGTGAAATGTTTCAAAGCAATTCTGCCATCCTATTTCTCTTTCTTTTCCAAAAGTTTTGTCCAACGAAATCAGCCCCAATTCGCTCCATTTTTTACACCAAGATTCTAGAACCATTTAATAAGAAATTGATGGTTAAATGACACTAAAATTTTTGAAATATAACATCCCAAAATAGATTTGACCATTCGGTCAGCAAGGAAGAGAAAATTTTCCAGTTTCCAGCTTTGTCGCAGTTTCAAAATCAAACGATATCTAACTCTACACAAGTTCAAATCGAGAATGGTTTATGGAGTTGGAAAATAGGTTCAAAATTCTACAATTCATTGGAAGATATCATTTTAAAAATCATTTCACAAGTGGGACAAAATTGAGGTACAAGATGCAGCTTCCCAGTTTCTCTCGGACAGACAAGCAAAGCAAGACAGTCCACTTTGCCGGTTTGCTACGGTTTATTCAAAATGAACTAGCATGGGATTTTTATGCCGTTGGAAAGCTAAAAATGTCTAGTTTTGAATGCCACTAACGGCACTCAATTTTGACTTTTGTACAAAGAGTTACGTTCCGACAAAGAACCACCGTCCGAGTACCCTGCTATACGTTTTCTAGATTTGAATCTTTACCAAAACTCAAGTTTTGCACAACCATTCAATATGATTTTTGAAAGAAACTTTGTACACACAATACAACATATATCCATCAATTTCACAGCCAAATAAGCATCAACATTTCGAAATAAAAATAGAACAACATGACCAGAATTTCAGCCAGCTTGCCTTTCCCAATTTTTCCAACTTTCTCTCCATTTTCTAACCATAATCATCTCACTCGTCACATAAAGAACCATAATCAAACAATCAAGCCTCAAGTCAGCTACCTAGAGGCCTCATCAAGACAGCTAGCCTATGATTTAAAGCAAAAAATCAAGTTCCTCAAGTCCGCTAGCCTATAAACGCGATTAGGGTTTCAAACCCATGAAGATTAACCGTTAAACTTCTTATAATTTGAAAGGTAAAAGAGGTGGAGTGATTACCCTTTAACCCTTGAAGAAAACTAGATTTTCCATCGAAATTTCCTCCAAGAAATTCCACATTATTGCTTCTTTCTCCAGATAGAATGAATCTCCAAGAAACTAGAAAGTTGGATGATGATTTGTAGACAAAATGGAAGTCAAAAGAAATGGAGTTCTCTTCTTCCCTTTCCCCTTGGTTGGTCAGCTGAATGGAGTGAGAGAGATGAGGGTTTTGTGTTATGAGAACTGGGAGAGAAAGAATGGAAAAAGCTACTGATACGAACGACACCAACCTTGTGATGCAACCCGTACAGAAAGCCTTGGATCTAGAAGGTAGATATTCACGTTGAAAACGACGAATGCAGTGGATCACCTAAACCCGTTGATCACGTGGTCAACGAACCTCAGTATTTGTAGAAGACACCACAATCTAGCGCGGTCCTAGATTGATAAGTCAATTGAATACCTAAAATATAAATCTAAGATATTCAAGGTGCTTCAATGAAGCTTTGAGAGAACTCTCAATGTAATTTTATTAATCATCAAAAACTAAATGTAAACAATGACTTAAGGCTATTTGTAGCCATGATTAAGGCCTAACAAAGCTTGGAAAACATGAAGGAAATTCGGGCAGCCCTAGGGCTTCTCTTTGGGCCGACACTAGCGGCACAACATACGTACCGTAAAATGCTATTGACCCCCGAACCAGCTCAGTGTAGGGACTAACTACGTGGCTCGCTAAAATGCCATTGTGTGACGACCCCACTTCTCCCAAGGGCGAACCCAAGGGTATCGGTGGGCCGCCTGCCTAGCTCGCGCCAGGACTCAAAACTTAAAACAATAAAAGCCAGAAAATTCAAAAGAGTTGTAGATACAATCCCAAAAGAGTTATAATTACATTCTCCAAAAGTACCTGTTCACACTATTACATCCTTATAATTACCACCAAAACCAAAATGTAGACCCTAAGGAGGGTCCTTATACAAACCACCAAAACTAAAACAAAAACAAACATACTATAGGTCCAACTATTACAATCAAACCTAACTATGCTAGTTTGTGTGCCAAAAGTCCCCGCGTCGGCCCCTGCTAAGGAAAACAAAAGGAAAGGGGTAAGCTATATGCTTAGTAAGTAAACAGGGGCAAAAGCGTAAATTTCACGTAACAACAGTGACATAGTAAGAGTAAAGCAAAAGCAGAAAAGTAACATCACATAATAAGGATACAGGTGGCTCCAAAGCCAATTCATATGCCATGCGTGATCTCCTGCCGACACTCCGTCGACACACTTAATGGTCCGTAGAACTTCACTTGTACACCCACCGACACCTTATCACCCTCACTGGCCAGTCACCTCACAAACTTGCCCGGGCGAACGAAATCACAAACTTGAGCTTGAGTCACAAGCTCGGGTCACAAACTTGGTCCACATACTCGGTGAACCGGATTCACAAACTTGGTGACCTCCAACCAGGTTGGACTGACTTCGACCAAGCCCTAACCGGCTCGAATAGTCCATCTAGGTCAAGAGCTCGCCCCAAACTCACAACCTTCACAAAATTATTCAAAATCACCCCGAGCCACAAGCTCAAGGGCTTTAGTTCCAAAATGATTCACATACATATGTCATGTACAAATATGTGCGTAAATTCGGGTTTAGAGCGAGTGCGATAAAGTACACTCTCGCCTAAGTACCCTCTTCATACATGTCGAAACACATAAGCAACTAACACATAAGAGCGGCCTAAATACTTACTCAACGAACAAGGATAACAAAAGGACAAAATTCACGTCGCGAAAAGTAGCTAGTAGGCCCCACCGGCTCCACCTAACTCACCACCGTCTGAAATAGAAGATTGTGTCACAATATATCACAAACGGCTACTAACATATTTAAAACAAGCAAAATGGCAAAAGCCGACACACTCAAGTACGGAAACGGCAAAATTGGCACATGCAAGTGCGCGGAACGGCAAAAGGAAACGGCCAAATCTGCCATCTCAAACCGTTTTGATCAAAGATTAGGCTAGGAAAGTCGGATCAAAGTGAACGAGATACTGTTTTGAAGCTATGAGAAAGGGCTACAAATCTCCTGAAGAAACTTTAATCTAGATCTGAATGGAAGCAGGTCAAAATTGTAGAAAACAATACCAGAAATTTACGTCTTAGGGTGACGAACAGGGTTGTTTGCTGGACCATAACTCCCAGTTCACAAATCCAAATCATGAAATTACAAAGGCATTAGAAAGCTGAGACCTAAGACTAAAACTTTGATGTTTTGGCCAAGACCTGAATCCACTCAGAACAGAACAAAAATTGAGTGTCAAAATACCCGTCAGAACTGTCCAGATACAAGGCAGTTCTGATGATCGATCTTGTTTGGGTCATAACGGAAGCTACGGAACTTGGATTTCGACGCACTTTATACCATTTCGAAGCCAAAACCAAGATCTACATTTCTTATGAAGGATTCACCACCCAGATCATACGGTATCAAAACCGAAAAGTCACGGGCAGAAGCTAAACTAAAAACGCACAGAACCTGATGTTCAAAACAGGCTTGAGTATTTCATCTATAACTCATGATACCCTAATCCGTTTGACCTGAAGTTTTACAGGAATATTCAGGACTTAAGGGTCTACAATGTTGAAGAAGGCCACTCAGTCCAATTTCGAGTGTAACTACGTCAAAAATGTCACATACTACACCAGAATCGCAAAACAGGTTCACAAACCGTATTCTAGTACAAACATCATAAAACAGCCTACATAAGTCCAAATCCCGAAATTCCAAAGCCATCTGAAAGCTTAGAAACAGGGATACATTTCATTAGAAGACCAGAACAACCAATTCTGAAGCATTCCAAACCAAAATAACCAATTACAATCGCAGTTCTCAGGTTCGGGTAGAAACAGGACAGCAAGGGTAAATCCATCTTTTCTCATTCTACACTACTCCGATTGACCTGAAATTTTGTAGGCACCTCTAAAATGTCATTCCCTACAACTTTCATGTTTTGAGCCAAGACCAATTCGGCATATAACTAGGAGATACAAAACCGGACAGAATTGAAGAACAATGAAACCCTAATTCCCAATTTCTCTTCCAAAACAGAAATTTCTTGCAATTAACTACCATTCACACCAACTAGCTTCATTCTCAATCATTTCCAATCATCATACATAGCCACATAATGTTAATCATATGCAACCAGCAAAAATCCCAAATAAATAGAATACTTCATCAATCTTAACTAAAATCAAGAAATAGTCCACCAAATCACACTTATAACAACCACAAGTCATTAATTAAGCATCTTTAGATAGAAGAGAGGGGTTCCATAGTCACTCACCTTAGAACCAAAGAAGAGAGGCCACTTAGCACCTTAAGCTTCCAAACAACTTCACCACACAACTCACTATCACTCACTTAATGATTTCTTTGGAACAAAAACAAGGTTAAGTGGTTGTATTCTTGGATTTGAGCAAGAGAGAATCAAGAAGTTGAAGAGGTTTTCTTTCTCCTTTCTTGAGAGAGAGGTTCGGCCAAGCTTAGAGAAGAAATGAGGAATTTTTGGTGATTTTTATGATTTATTTAGTCAATGGTAAGACAATGAATAGTGGTCTTAAGGTTGGACCACTCAAATGGTGACACTTGTCCCTCATTTAATGACTTGCCTAACTTTTTTTCCTCTCTCCTCCACCTATCCACTTAATACCTATAAATATCTCTTCACACCTATAAATATCTCTGTGAGAACCCGTATTTTTTTTCCCTTAATGTTTTTCCTAGGGTTTTCCCCCTTTAATTGCATGTTTGCTGCATTTTCTGGCGTAGGAAAATTCTCCTGGTAAATTTTATGAGTAATTATAGTTTTTAGATGATTTTTCTAGTATTGGGGTGTTTTTGAAAGATTAAGAGTATATAATGGACGTGGGACCCACTAGTGCGAAAAGTTCGGAAAAATTCGGCCAATTAGGTTAAATCCCGGATACTGTGTGAAATTTATCGGGTGTTAAGAGATAAGTAGAGGATGTGAAGTGATTGATGTGAGAGGAAAAAGAAAAGATAGGATTGCATTAATGGAGGTGACAAGTGTCACCATTGTATTGGAAGTGACTTATGACTTACTATTCATTTTTTTGACTTTTGACCAATTGCTTAAATATCTCAAAAATCACACAAAATTCATTCTTGTCTTCAACCTCATGGCCGACTTTCTCTCTAGGAAAAGAAGGAAAAACTTCTCCAATTTTCAAGCTTCCAACTAGCTCAAATCCTCCAAAACAATTGCTTAAATTAGTTTCTACTCCACAAAATCCCTCCCTTTGGTGCTAGTAAGTGTTTTTGTGGAAGTGTTCAAGGAAGCTAAGGTGTTCTACAACTCCTCTTCTCTTGTTTACTAGGTAAGTGGTGCTTGAACTTTCCCCTACACCTAATGATGCTTAATTTGTGCCTAGTGGAAGCTAAAGTGATGATATTTGTGGTTTATTTCTTGGTTTGAGATGAATTGGTGAAGTTTTCAATTTATTGGAGATTTTTTCTGGTTTAATTTGATCATGATGTTGTGGCCTTGTTTTATGATTGGCAATGGCCTATAAAGACTCTAGTAGGTGCAAATTATGGGTAATTGCAACCAATTTTGGGTTTGGAAGGAATTTGAGGAAGTTAGGGTTTCATAACCCCCTTTTCTGTCCGGTTTTGTATCATATGGTTAGAGGCCGAATTGGCCTTTGCTTAAAACATGCAAGTTGTAGGTATTGATGTGTTTGAGGTGCCTATAAAATTTCAGGTCATTTGGAGTAGTGTAGAGTGAGATATGTCGATTTTACTGTTGCTGTTCTGGGTTGATCAGAATGTGCGAACTGCGTCTGAAATGGGTTGTTTTGGCTGGGATTGTTTCGGATTTTGTTGTTGGTGTCTTCTGATGAAATGTAGCTTAATGTCCTAGCTATCATATGCCTTTGGAATTTCTGCATTTGGACCTGTATAGACTGAGTTGTACTGATTACAGCATAGTGTGATTTGTAAACCTGCAATTACGGTTCTGGTTTGGTATTCTGCATATTTGACCTAGTTGTGCTAGGATTTGGACTGAGTGGCCTTCTACATTGTTGTAGCCCTATCTTTTAGCTTCGAGATGGTGGGTCTTACACCCTCATCCGATAAGCGTAGTGCAATTTGTGCCATTACCGCATAATGAAGGCAAAACTGTTTTTGTTGTTATGGCCAAGATGGCTACATTTCCTGATTTTCTGGTTTGCTATAATGCTTATATATGCATATGAAACCTTATTGGGGTCATATTTGGCATGGATTTATGATTAGTTATCGAGTCTCATTGTACTTGTTTACATGTTTTAAGGCTTACTCTTATTCCGGTCATTTCCTAGCTAACTTTTGTACTTGTACTACTTTGAGCCTAGGGAACGGCTTTTGATAAATGAGATGACTTTTGTGTGAAATGTTGGGACTGATTTGAGGAAATAATGAAGCCTTAATGGCAGGAAAAGTAAGAATTTTCGGGGAGGTGCTGCCCGATTTTCTAGGCCGTTTGGTTCTTTTAAGTTGGATTTGCCTTTTGGTGGAAATGAAAGGCTTTTGGGTTGTTTGCGCCTAAGTCTTCATATTACCTTTTCGTTTCCAAGAAAATCATGTTTTCCACCCTTGCATTAGTATTTCTTTGGCAAGGCGTACGACGTGTAGTCGAGCCTCGTGTGCATTGTGTTTACTCGATTACGGATGTGAAACCTTCAATTGGTTTATTTTGGTTATTTTATGGTTTCTTGGCGATTAAGGCCAATCTGAAGTAAAAACTTTTGAAGTTGAGCCGGTGAGTGTACCACTCCCCTCCATTGCTGTTTAACTTGATTTCTGCTCTGCAATCTGTTTATTTGTTTGAGACGAGGGTGTACTTTATCACACTCGTTCTCTTGTCTGTTCATATACCAATTTACTATGCAAAATTTGAATCTGTTATCTGTGTCTGCATCTGTTCGGATTTCTATGACCTATGAGCTCAGTCCTGTGGCTAAGTTATTCGAGTCGGGCCGGCAAGGGCCTGGACGATTAGATAATGAACCACGGTAGTCTGTTCGGGGATTTTGGGTATTGAGACCCTTGATTCCGGGTATACTCGAGTATTACCATTTTGTTGGTTTGAGGTGAGCGGGCCCGGTAAAGGGGTGTTTGGTGGACGGAATTCGGTGTTAAGAGGGGTCTACGGACGCGTTGGTTCTATATACGTTGACGGAGAGTCAACCGGTTTGGATCAAGTACTGCGCTGGAAATTTGGCTCCTGAGAGCCACCCGTATCTTTCTGATTTGAATCATTGGTTCCTTTGCTTTACATCTGACACGTGTATCTGATTTGTTAAATGTGAAATGCCATGATTTTAGTGCTATCTGTTTGGTACCTCATTGAGCGCAAGCTCACCCCTTTCTGTTCCTTTTGTTTTCCTTACAGGAAAATAAACCCTTTTGGTCTGGATTTGACAAATGGCTGCCAAATTGAGCTAGTTGAACATATCTTTTGTATAGCTCATGTATTAAAACCCTAAGTGTACTTTTGGGGCATTTTCTCTTTTGATTTGGCAAACCGTGTATATGTATTAACTTTTGAAAGCTTTTGTATGTCATTTTGATTTGTAAACACTAAAGTTCAGATGTGAATGTTTGTTAGCTATTTCGGTTGGGTTCTGACGGGTCGGTTACTATTCATGGCCGACTCCGGATTTCATATTTTTTTATTTTGGGTTATTTTACCATTTTGACTTGTTTACGCTCGTTTGTAAGTTCCGGACCGCTATAGATAGTTCTAGTCTGCATCATTAGTCCTGGCGAGAGCTGGGCAGGCGGCCCGCCAAACCCTCTGGTTCGCCTTAGGGGGAGGTGGGGCCGTCACAATCTCTTCACACCCGATAATTTAAACCCAGTATCCAAAACTTAACCTAGTTGGCCGAATTTTTCCGAACTTTTCGCACTAGTTGGTCCCACGTTCGATATACGTTCTTAATTTCTCAAAACCTAACCGATACTAGAAAAATCATCTATAACCTATATTTGCTCAATAAAATTATCCTGGGAATTTTTCTAATAAAGAAAATGTGGAAAAAGGCGGGCGATAAATAAAACTCCACTTAAGCTTTCTAATATTGTAACACTAGAGGTTTGCTAATCCAGAGTTTGCCAACCATTTTCAAACTTGTTAAACCTCTGTAAACTATAACGAATCCTATTTTTTTCTTGTGCTAAAACAGACACTAGAATACCGCATAAACTAGGGTTTTATCATAAGCAAAGTCAGGGTTTTCAATCTTAGCCGAGCTTAGGATTTCTCCTTAGCCCTAAAACCTTAATATCAACTTACGAACGGGCTGGGGCCTCACACATTGACCCTAAGGCCCACATGGCCTAGTCCATTGACTCAAAGACTAACAACGACTAAGGTCCAAACCACAAGCTAGTTGGACCTCTTTATTACACTATACTAAACTAATAATGGGCCATGGACCCCTTAGCCAACTCATGGGCTTCTAATCTTCAGTGAAACTAGGACAACAAGCCTAGCTTCGTTAAGGCCCTCAATGGCCTTTGGCTCTCCACTCGACTCTCGGGACGCACAAACCAATGTTTGTAGTGTCTCATTCAATCTCTTCGCGCGAGCTTGTGTCATAGGCCCCAATGGCACCTTCACTTGCTCCACTTGGATAGCTCTCTCGACCTCCTCATCAGCTACTTTAAGATGGTGCACAAAAGTCAACTCTTAATAATGCGAAATAGGGTTTCGTACTACCATTTTCTCTTGGGTTTCATACACTTATGCACTAATCCTCCAATGTAATTCCTTTAACACTGTGATTATTCATACTTACGAGTCTAGTATTGAATCCTCAAATCTTCAATTAGTCGTACCGATGCAACTTTCGAGAAACTATCGACGCACGCACGATAAAGCGAAAATTTGAACTCACTCACCTCTAATCCCTTAATTAACTTTTCTTAGTCTACTATTGATCATTCTTAATTCTCCAAGATTATTGCACTCTCAGATTGAATATTATCTCGAAAAATATGTATTCGCTATTTCTCGCTAAACGAGTGGCAGAAAAATTAAATTTGCTAACGGGATGTTTTAAAAATATAAGTGAGACCTTGTTCCATGTAAATAGATTTAAAATGTTTGAAATAATTATTTGGAGAAAATAGTTGAATAAATAATTAAATAAGTCAATAATATAGAACTAAAAGTAAGAAAAATTCGGGTCCTTACACTTCACATCCAAGAAGTTCTGCCAGTTGACATTCTTCACAAACATCAAAATAGATGTGGCCAGAGATGGGATCCTAGAAATTGTATACTGGCTGTCCTTCTTTATTAAAATATTCAATGATATCATTATGTCGAAGGATAGAATCAGTATCAAGTGGGTGTTCATCTGTATGGATAGCCCATGATTTCTTATATTATGTTGGCAATTGCATGGGTACCTGCATCATACTCATCGAAGGATATGTATCAATCTTCTTAGGGATCAAATGAGAATGATCAAAACTAATGGAAGTTCTTCCATTTACAGAGGGACCAATTTTTGAATCATTAGACTCATTTGGTTCATTGGCAGCAAGATGTAGCCTTTCATAATCTGTAACCCATTCTTCTGGAAGAAGTTCGATTAAATCAGATCTTGAAATTGGTCTAGGCACTTGTGTGCAAGATGCTGTATTCATTTCATCAACTTTTATTAACAAAGCATCTTGGCCTCCTGGAAGAGTTAAATCAAGTGCATGATTTTGAAGACGATACACCATCTGATAATAAAAGTTGCAGCAATGGAATCTGCAACTTGGTCGACACCTGTAATCTGGATTTGAACTTTTAATGCTTCTAGTAAGTGTGGATCCATTAGAGACATATTGAAATTATCATAAAGAGTAACAAAAACAGTTCCTGCATTAAGGGTGGTTTCAACAGTTGTAATACAAGCATGCTGGTATTGAAGAAATCGAGTATCTAACAAAGCAATACGAGCCACAACAGGTAGTCCTTTTCTTCCATGAAATGAAAGAGAGAACCTTATGATCGAAATGAACATGAGTATAGCCTTGTTCTTTCCATTGATCAGGAATGTGATGTTGATCAAGCTCAGAAGCTTGAATATACTCCTTTGCTCCTTTTGGGTGATGCTGAATCAAAGACTTAAGAGTGCGTAATGGAAATGTTTTTGGTTTTTTATATCCTGAATAAGAATTCATTATAGGAAAATTATCAAGGGAAACTACATCAGGTTCTACTGAAACTTCATATAAATAATCTAATTTAGAACCACTAGATCTTTTAAACACAAGATCACTGGAAGTAGACATTATAATAAATACAGAAACAATGCCTTTTCAAACTCTTTTAACCTTCAAATTATTTCAATAATAACACGACTATTCTTACTCTTCTCAAACTCTTCTTTCATAACCTTTTCAGACTTAATAGTAAAAAGACAGTGATTAAGCAAATCAATCTTTACCTGACGATTAACAATAGCATAAGATCAAGCATGTAAGTATTTAGAAAAACTATCAATCTCACTCTGATACATATCTATTAACATATAACAATCTTCTTCATTACATCCCTCATAAGCACAATAATGTTGACCCTGGAAAATATTATCACGAATATACTTATACCATGCATCGCAGTTGTTATATTTGACTTGCATATTAGTATGAATGCAGCTAAAGCAGAGCATACTCGGCTCTTGGCAATTCAGCAAGAGTTTTGACAACGAAAAAGCATCCATCAAATGGATTCAACAAGGGGGTGCAAATATAGCATACTTTCATTTGGTGGTACGTCAACGTCCCAATGTGAATCACATCAGCCGGATTAAAAGGGAAGACGGGAATTGGATTGAATCACTTTCTGACATCCATAGTTCGTGTGAGGACTCGCAAAAACTATTATTTTATGCCTAATTTATGGCTTAATAAATTATTTAATTGGATTTTTATTCCAAGGAATATTTTCTAGTCTTATTAGACTTAAATACATGGTAATATAACTTCGTTATATTTTTAAAGTGATTCGTTTCGAAAATTAATTTCCTAGAGCGCGTTTAGTAAAAATAGTGAATAGTACTTGGAGATTTTATCCGCGTAGTAGCACAATAAGCTTGGAATATTGGAGACTTGTACTATGGTTCTAAAATAGGTAATCTTATGAATAAATACTCAAGTGATAGTTAGTAGTGCAATCGTTATAAGAATTTCTCGGAAGTTTCGCGTTATAACGTTAAACTTGACGGTGCGCGTTTTCACACGCGCGACTTTATTTGAGGGACTTTAGACCCTTATTTCGGGACAATTAAGAGTGAATAATACTTACATGAATATTAATGCATTGGAGGTTTAGTGCACTAGTGAACCAAACGCGCGAGAAAATCAAGCCGTAATCGCACCAAACGGCCCCTAATGAGAGTTGACTTTTGGGTGAATTTTCACCACTTATTTCACCTTCTCTTGGAAGCTAAAGGAAATCAGATTTCTCTCCATCTTCTCTCTCCTCATTGCCGATCAGCTCTCTTCTCTCTCTAACTCATTTGCTTCAAAATTTCTGCTCACAAATTTCACTCAAAACCACCCCAAATCATCTCCAAATTCAACCAAACTTGCACCACACTTAGCTTGATACTTGAGGAGCATTTTGAGCTGCAAACAAGGGCTGGAAATCACGGTTTTTCTGGGGTAATAGAGGGCCGAAAATTCTGCTGAACATCAACCCAAAGTAAGTGATGATCCACTCTTGGAAACTTGAAGTTTGGAAGCTATCTTACCTTGTTAAGTTTATGCATGCTTTTGATTAGCTTGTGTATGGTGCAAAAATGTGATAGTGGGCTCTTGGAATTCCCACACTTGGGTTGTTGTTGCTAATTTGATGATTGATGGTGGTTATATTGTTGGTTTAGAGGTTAAAATGATGCATTAGTGGTGGGTAATTAGTAGAAACTTCATTGGGTGTAAGAGGCAAAAATTTCTGATTTTGCCCCTGCCATGTTCGGCCATTTTGAGGCCAATTTTTAATGGTCTAATGGCTTGAATTGGATGTTTATAGGATGTATTAGATGTGTGAAAAATTTCATTGGAAAATATTGAGGTTTGATTGAGCAAATGAATTTTTTTGAGAAACTAACAATCTGGAAAACTGTTCGCGTATGACTCTGACCAGTGGTAGTATTTTGGATATAACTCTGTCCTCGGATGTCAAAATCATGTGCCATTGGCGGCGTTTGAAACTAGACATTCCTGGCTTTAATTTGGTATATAGTGCACGTTCTGATTCGTTGTGAGCAAGCCGAACCAGATGTTTTAAGTTCGCTGTCCTGTTGCTCTGTTCATCTGGAATGAAGTGTTCAGGCAGCAACTTGATGCCCGATTTTGAACCAGATGGGTGCCGAATTTGGAAATGATTTCTTTTGTGATATTTTAGTCCTATGAATGTACTTTCCAACGGCATAAGCCATGCTCGATTTCAAGTTATATTGACTGAGTTGTGACTGAAACAAGTGGACTGCTCTGTTTTGGAAAAACCCTAATGTTGGACTGGTTTGGAACAAGATCTTGGAGTGAACTTGTTAATTGATGTTCTTGATACTAAACACTTACCAAAGGCATTATAGATGTTTCTTAGGCCTTTATTTCACAAATGAACCATGATTGGATAGTTTGCTTGATTAAACGTTTTGAAATGGGTAATGAAAGTCTCAAGGCAGATTGCCTTATAATTTTCCTGAACTTTGGTTGACTAATTAACTATCTTACCGAAGGTATTTTTCCCTGAAATTTGATAGAGCGGTACCTTTCATATGGGAGTAAAATACTGCCAATTTTGGTACCAATCCAAGTTCGTTTCGATACCCAATTAAATTCCTCATGTTGGAGATTCAAATCTGGAAATTCTTCTCCAGTCTTGAATTTCCCAAACTTCGGGCTACCGTATCTCGGTACTCGAAACTCCGATCCTTGATCCGCTTGTTTTGTTATAAACCTCACTTGTAACACTAATTGAGCTGCAAATTTCAGAGGCCGGTTTGCAACGTGTGAATCGTGCCGAATTTCCAAAGTTGGCCGAAATCCAACTTAATTCTGCCATGTAAACCAATCCTGCACCTTCAAGCTCATTTTTGAACACTTTTCACTTCGATTCATAGAAAAGTGTCTTCTAGGAACTTATAGTACTTTCTAAGAGGTTTCCAACGGTATAAAGTTTTCCAATTCTCGACTTATACCGAGCAAGTTACGATTTTTCAAAGATTCATCATAAAACTGAAAATTTTCCCAATCTCAAAGAAATAGAGTTTTTCAAGAACTCTTTATTCTTTTAATATTTTTAAACGTTTTGCTCACGATTTTCATGATAAAAACTCAAATAATATTGTACATAAAATAAAGGCAAGTTGAACCTCGATTTACGTGTAATTGAGGTTCCTTTTCGCGAAATAATCCTTAGATTGTACTAGTGTACAATCTTCTTGATAAGTGGGTTAATTGTGTGATTATCCACTGTTAATTGCCAGGCGCACAAGGAGACCTTCAAGAGGATCTCACAGTGGACACTTGAACTCCCAGAAAATAATTCTTATTGAATTGCTCGGTGAGTGTCAAGTGTGTGAAGTTTGATACTTGCTTATTTGTGATAATTGTTGGAAGTTTTAAGAATAAGGGCGGGTGCGTACTTTATCGCACTCGTTCTAATTTCAAATGAATGAATGAATGAATGAAATGAAATGTTATGTCATGAATGCATGTGTCGTTGGAGTGAACCTCCTCGACTTTCTAATGAATGGGGGACGCCCAAACTCATAGGCCGACCTTGGACTCGAGCCGGCAATGGGCTTGGTCGGGGACTTGGGCGAGCCATGAGATATATATAAGCTCGACCTAATGAGAGGTCTTGCTTGGCATACTCGTAGAGTATCGCCTTATAATAGACTCGTGGGCCCTTGGGGTGTACGGTGGACGGAGGGAAGTAAGTGGTGATCTACGGAAATGGAAATACCGACCCGGTTGACAGGAGGGTCAACGCGGGAAGGTATACGAATGACATCGGCAGAGCGAGTGGAACTTAGCTCCTGAGAGCTACTATATCCTTGAATTGTTTCTGATTACTTTTCCTGCTTGAATGGTCGATTATTGAAATAACTTGGTTTATTTATTAAATTTTTGGGATTGTTATTTGACAAAGTGCTTGCATGTGTGTTCTTGGCCTCACGAGCGTTTAGCTCACCCTATAGTTTTGTTTTCCTTAACAGGACCGAATCTTGGAGAAACATGGAGAAACCATCCGTTGTACTTTTGTTAAGACTCCTGTTATATATTTTGACTAGGCTCTGGTTTGGGTTATACTTTTGGAAATTGTAAACTTGAAAAGTTTGGGCCTGACGTGTACTTTGAATTTAAGTCGTTTTATGATTTCCCGATGTACTGGTTATACATTAAGTGACTTGTTAAGCTTGAACGCTTCCGCATTATTGTATTCATGTTGCTCTCATCGAAGTGTTTAGTTCGGTTCTAAATTGAATGGAATTGCTTGAGTCCTGGCGAGAGTTGGGCAGGCGTCCGCGGATACCCTTTGGTCCGCCTTAGGGAGATGTGGGGCATCACAGTTCGGCTATAGCTTATTTTGGCTCTTTGTTTGGATACAATGGTGAAGTAGAGCCAATTGACAGCATCCCCTTTCCTATCCTTGCCATTTGGCAACAACATAGAGAGGCGATAGAGCTGCACCCATTGGAAGAAGAAGTTAAAGAGACAGTGTTTGATATTGATAAGGACAGTGCTACTATACCAGATGCTTTCTCTGTGACAGCCCCACCGCACCCTAAGGCGAGCCAAAGGGTTCGGCGGACTGCCTACCCAGCTCTCGCCAGGAATATGGAGTCGATACACACAAACCTACCATGGTACGCGCGAAAGAATCCAAGGAAAACGCACAATCGGAAACTACATATATTTACATCGGAGTCTTGAACAAATGAACAAAAATACAAGCCAAAGTATATATGCTACACAAAATACAATTAGGGTTTCAGTTACAGAGGAGCATAAGCAAGAGAAGTCCTACAACTAGCTCAACTCTTTTCTTCCAAAAATCTTGGTTTCAAAACATGGAACCCTGTAAGGAAAACAAAGGTAACAGAAAGGGGTGAGCTTGCGCTTAATGAGGTACCAAAATAATAGCAAGTAAAAATCGTGGAACTTCATATTCAATTGGTCACATATGCAAATCAAATAAAGAATGAACAAACACCATAGATAGAAAGGATACGGGTGGCTCTCAGGAGCCAAATTGCCACTTGCATCACCGAAGCTTGATCGAAAGAATAGTTGACACTCCATCAACTTCCAAATGAAGTAACCAGTCCCGTCCAGTAGAGCACCACTTTACACCAAAATCCGTCCACCAAACTTACCCCTACCGGGCCCGAACTCCAAACAGAAACAGAAGTGGTAATACTCGAGTATACCGGAATCAAGGGTCTCAATACCCAAAGATCCCAAAACAGACTACTGTGGTTCGTTATCTAATCGACCAGGCCCTTGCCGGCCCGACTCGAGTAACTAGCCACAGGTGTTGAGCTCAGAGGTCACAGAAAGGTCGTTGGATACAAGCTTCCAAATGACGTCAGATACAAATACAGATAACAGATAACAGATTCAGAATCGCACCAAAATTTGGCTTATGAACAGACAAGAGAACAAGTATGATAAAGTACACCCTCGTCTCAAACAAAATAAATAGATAGTTCAGTCGTTCATATCACAGATTGCATGTACAGACACCGAGTTAAACAACAAGTGAGGGGAGTGGTATACTCACCAGTTCAAGTACGGATACTTCAAAAGTTTTCACTTCAAATTGGCTTTAATCACCAAGAAACCCTAAAATCATCAAAGTAAAACAATTGAAGGTTTCATATCCAAAATCGAGTGAACGGAATGTACTAGTGAGGCTCGACTACATGTCGTACGTCTTTCCAGGTTAAGTACTAGTACAAAAGAATAAACTATGACTTTTGAGCAAAAAGATAACAGTTGGTCCTAGGGTTACCAACAACCCTCAAAACCCTTCATTTTTACTAAGATCAACTCAAACTTAAAGGGACCAAACGGCCTAGAAAATTGGACGGCATTTCCCCTAAATTTGCTTACTTTTCCAGCCATCATGGCTTCATTGTCTTTCCTCAAGTCAGTCCAATTCAACACATAAGAAATCTCAATACAATAGCCCTTCAACTAGGCTCAAGTTCATCCAAACACAAAGTAAGTCTAGGAATGCAACTAGAAATCAAGTTTTTAAAGACAAAAGCTAAATAGCAGGTTTGATGTCTCTTAGCGGAACAGACACAACTGAAGCTACGCTTATCGGATTGGGGTGTAATTTATACCGTTTCGAAACTAAGACAAAGAGCTAAGACTTTGATGAAGAACACTCAGTCCAGTTTGTAGTGTATCTAAGTCAAAATTGCTATTCATAGAACCAGAATCTCACATTCGGGCTGGTTAACCGCCTTATACATAAATGACAATAACTCGGGCTACCGAAGTCGAAACGAGGTGATTCCAGGGGCGTCGAAAAGCTAAGACATATAAATACATTTATTATGCAGACCTACAAGGCCAAATCATGCATTTTCATGGTCAAAAATGGAAAACTCCATGAAAATAGAAATCTGGGCGCGAAACAGGGTTCATGGACAGTCAAGGGTATTTCGGTCATTTCATATGCTACAGTCCTCGGATAGAGCTGAAATTTTTCAGAAAACTAGTTTATACCATTGGTTACAACTTTCATGTTTTGGCCAAAATCTAATTCGGTAAGGATCAGGGTGAAAAGTCACGGTCAGATTTGGTGAAATGACAACCCTGTTCGCTGAACTCCTACCTAGGCCAGTCTGGGTATTTCCGACTTTTCACAAGCTACCAAATTCAGATTGGGCTGAAAATTTACAGGCAATTATAAAACATCATTATCTACAACTTTCATGTTTTAACCTAGGCTAATTCGGCCACTAGCCTAGTCAAATAGTACCGGGCAGAACAGGCCTAATAGAAACCCTAATCTGGAATTTTTGCTTCAAACCAGAAATTTTCCACTAATCATTACAATTATCATACCAAAGCTTCATTCTAACCCATACTAGACCATCATACATGGCCACACAATATTAATCATATGAAAACAGAAAAATCATGAATAAATATAAAACTTCACCAATTTCTACCAAAAATCATGAAACAACACCTAATATCATCTCTTTAACTCACATAAAGTACCAATTGAACATTATTAGGATCAAAGGGAAAGTTCCTTGGTCACATACCTTGCAAACCCAAGAAAAGACCCAATTTAGCACCTTGGTCCTCCAAACCACTTCACAACCAACCTTAATACCACTAAACTAAGATGTTTTATGGAGAAATTTGAAGATTAATCGGTTGAATTGAAAGATTGGGCAAGATTAGAGGTAAGAAAGTTGAGAGTTTTCTTTCTTCCTAGAATGAGAGAGAGAGAGTCAGCCAAGGATGTATGAAGAAGATGAATTTTTGGTCAATTTTTGTATTAATTGGTAAAGTAATGAATAGTGGTCAAAATTCAAGAATAAATCACAAGGTGACACTTGTCACCCTCATTAATGCTAGGCTATCCTTTTGTCTCTCCAACTCTCATCCATTTGGTAACCTCTAATTATCTCTTAACACCTGATAAATTAAACCCGGCATACACAGCGTAACCTAATTGGCCGAATTTTATCAAACTTACCGTACTAGTGGGTCCCACATCCGGTATACACTCTTAAAACCTTATAAACTAACTTATACTAGAAAAAATGATTTCAAAACCATCTTTACTCAAAAATTATTTTCACAATTTTACGAATAAATAAAATGTGGAAAAGCGTGCAATTAATAGAAAATAAAACCTAGCAATTAAGAAAATTACGGGTTCTCACATTCTCTACATTGTTCTATCAAAGATGTTGGGAATTGCTCAAAGAAGATCTAATGTTGGAGGTCAAGGATTTCTTTTCAGAAGGTGTACAATCGAAGGGGTTTACTAGCACAGTGGTTATCCTCATTCTAAAGAAGAAAGGGGTTGCGAAATGGACGGAGTTTCGTTTGATCAGTCTGTGTAATGTGATTCCACAATTCTCTCAAAAATTCTTGCTAATCCAATAAATAGGGTACTCCCTAAGATTATTTCACCCTTTTAATCAGGCTTTGTCCCGACCCGCCACATAAAGGATAATATTTTGCTGGCACAAGAACTCCAAGGTAACATTAATAAGAAGCTGAAGGAGTTGAATATAGTCCTTAAATTAGATATGGAGAAGGCCTATGACAAACTCGATTGGTCATTTCTTATGTTGATACTTCGGGCATTTGGCTTTGGTCAATGGTTTGTCGATCTGGTGTATAGAACTTTCCAATAATTGGTTCTCAAACTTGATCAATGGAGAAGCAGGGTTTTTCAAGTCCTTCCGGGGGGAATGACAGGGGATCCTCTATCGTCGACACTGTTCATTGTGGCAGCTGAGTTTCTGATGCGGGGGATCATCATTTGTTTTAGAATGGGAGGCACATGTTTTATAAGGTTTCTGGCAGTCAGGTTCCACTGTTGTCATTTGCAGATAATACTATGGTTGTCACATAATTATTTTGGCATGGATTGGGGAAAATAAAGGAGTTCTTGGAATTGTATCAACGAGTGTCGGGTCAAACGATTAATGTTGCAAAAAGTTCCTTCCTCTACTCCCAGAGGCTGTTGCAGGCGAAGGTACATTTGGCTAGTTCTATCCTTGGCTTTCAGAGAGAACAACTTCACTACATCACCTTGGGGCTCCATTGTTTGTGGAGTGGTTGCGAATGAGGCTTTTTGATGGGCTTCTCAACAAGGTCCGTGCTAGAATACGAAGTTGGAGTTGCAGATTCCTATCTCTTTTTTTTTCAACAAATGGCAGCAGATTCCTAACTCATAGGGGGGAGGATAGTCCTTCTCCGACATGTGTTGGCTTCGATCCCGATTTTCTTTTTGCAAGTTTTGGATCCTTCACTGTATGTCCTCCTTTCATTGGAATGGTTGCTGAATAGTTTTTTATGGGACAATGACATAACCTCTACTCACCAGCAAAAGAAGAGGAGTTAGGCTTTCAAGACTTTTCTACTATGATCAAAGCATTTGGAATGAAATTATGGGTGCGTCGCTCAAAGGTGATACACTATGGGTGAATTTTATGCAGTAAAAATACTTTTCCCACTGTTACCCTCTATTGGAAAATATGGCAAGAGGCTTTAGTATCTAGCAGATAGTCTATTCTATTCAGGAGGAGGTGGAAATGAACATATTTTGGAGAATTGGGGAGGGGAAAGTGGATTTTTGGAGAGATAAGTGGGCTTTGAGTGAACCTCTAAAGAACATTTGTCAGCAGGTGATGTATCCCATTTTTGTAGTGGCAGATTATTTTTCAAGAGTGGGACTGGGATGTGTCAAGTTGATTGAATGGGTGCCAATCCAAGTTGCTAAGGCGATCTATGAGATAGATTTTCAACTATCATGTAAGGATGTCTTAATCTGGAATGCATCTTCCTTGAGAGAGTTTTTGTCCAAGTCGGCTTATGAGTTAATTCAGAAAACCAACAAAGATGTCCGTCCTAGCATGATGAGTATTAAATAATTTTTTGCCACTGGACAACAATTTATAGAAGTAGGGGGTTGCCTTCGCTTCCAAATGTTACTGTTGCGTGTCACTGGATACATTGAGACACGTCTTCTTTGACAGCACGGGGGACCAAGAAGTATGGAGATTTTGGTATTCTTTTTTTGGGCTCCTGTTTGGACAACATCCTTGTCTCCATATTGTAGTAATGCATTGGATACTATCATCTCCCAATGGACATCAGCGCCATGTCAGAGGGCTTCTGCCGGTAATTATAGTTTGGTTCCTATGGCGTAACAGGAATGTAGCATGGTTTGATGGGCTCACAATGGATTCTAGGTGGATCATCAGGGAAACTATTTCCTTCTTGCATCAGTTGGGAGCTTCTAGAACTTTTAAAAAGAAATAATTGTGAGGGATATGGATTTAGCCATAGCGCCTTTCTTCCATTTCAATTGTCAAAAAACAAAAGAGATGCGGTTCATTGCGGTTAAATGGGAGGCACCACACATGAGCGTTCTGAAGCTTAATATTGATGCTAGCATTAGAAACGGGAAGGCTGCAGGAGATGGGATTCTTCGAGACCATCGGGGAAAGATCATCGTGGCATTTTACAAGGAATTTGAGGATTTGAAAGTTGCAGAGATGGAAGCACGTGCTCTTCTTTATGGGTCAGAGCTGTGTAGTTGTAAGGCTTTGACTCGGATTGAGGCTAAAGTTGATTCACAAGTTTTTTTTTTATTTTGGTGGTTTTGTAGCAAACGTCTACATGGCCGTTTTACAATGTCATTCAAAAAATCAAGGGTTTGCCAGAGAACTAAGAGGGAGCCTACATCACATCTACAGGGAAGCAAACGCGATCGTAGATGCACTAGCAGGTCAACCAAGCATGGAGCTCAGCTTCTTTGAATCCTTGATGCAGTTACCAAATCACATTTAGGCTCTAGCTGTACTAGACGTAACCACCTATGTAGCAATTCAACGAGTCCATGGATTGTACGATTAGATTCAAGGCAATTTCATACCTCAGACATGTGTGGAACTAGTTCAGTTATTACTTTCCATGTAAGCTTTGAAGGTTAGGTTGAAGTCCCCTTCCTTTGTAATTTCTCTTGCTAGCACTTAATAAAATTCGAGGGTGCTATCCCTTCTTGTGTACGAGGCATTGCCAGTTAAAAAAAATGTATCTATATCTTCTAAAATTATTATTATAAAATAGATCCAGAAAAGAGGGAAACATATATAGAACTATTTTTCTCAAAAATACCAATCCCTTGGGGAAAAAATTAAGAGAAGATTATAATAGAGGCTGTAACAGCCCTACCTTCCCCTAGGGTGAACCCCAAGGGTTAGCGAACTTCCTACCCAACTTCTGCCTAGACTACTAAGCCGAAAACATGATTACCACCCAAAACGGAGTAGAAGAACATCGATATAATGCTGCAACGGAAAATGAAAAGAGCAAATGCATGTCACACTCTGGCCAAGAATTGGCCGGATTCAGGGCAGAGAGCAACAACATTTTTTTTCATCCCCTATAAATCCGACCAAGATATGGCTGGATATACAGCCGGATTCCCCGAAAATTTTCCGGCTAGAATTTTTTTTCGTCGTTCAAACTCCTCACTTGCCCGATTTCCCAACAGATACAAGTAAAGTTCACTAAAGCCATATAAACGTACATATCCAATCAAATACACTTTACATACATGATTAAACACTTATATAGATACATTGAAATGTTCAATAGTCAACTGGCAATATAAGCCAAAATATCCATAATGTATCAAGGTACAATTAGGGTTTGCCATTACAAAGGAGCTTAATCAAAATAACTATATCTAGCTCAACTCTTTTCTCCAAAATCACGATTCAAATATTGTGTCCCCTGTAAGGAAAACAAAGACAATAAGGGTGAGCTTGTGCCCAATGAGATACCAATAGATCAATCATTCAAATACACTTGTAATCAATCAAATAAAGACATCAAATAAAGAGAGAGGAACACCACAGTTAAACCAGAAGTAAAAGGACACAGATGGCTGTCAAGTGCCAATTTCTTCCTTTGCAATACTTGATCCAAACTCATTGACCCTTCGTCAATGTTTGAAGATACGACCATGACCGTAGGCTCCACTTTACACCAATTTCCATCCACCAAACATACCCCTTGCCAGGCCCAAACACCACGCAGAAATAGAGGTGGTAATATTCAAGTATACCAATTAGTCGAGGAGATAACACTGCACTCGACAAAACAGAAGACCCAGGGTTCGTTAACTAATCGACCAGGCCCTTGCCGGTTCGACTCGAGTAACTAGCCACAGGGTATGAGCTCAGAGGTTGCAGCAAGGTCATTGGATACAAATCTCCAAACGACATCAAATCATAAACAAGTAACAGATTCAAACGTATACAGTAACCAAAACAAACTGACGAGAGAAACGAGTGTGATAAAGTATACCATCGTTTCGTCCAAAATAAACGGAAGTCACAAATTGTATATATAAGTATACCAGTTAAGCAACAATTCATGCGAGTGGTATACTCACCAGTCAAGCAAAATAACTTCACAAGTTTTCTCCCAAAGTACGCTCCTGATCACTGGCATGTCCTAAGAACAACCAAGGCAAAACAATTATGGTGCCCACATCCAAAAGTGAGACTCGATTATGAGTCATGTGCCTATCTAAAAGAATTATTAATGCAAAGCAAAAATGTGGCTTCGGAGTGAAAAAGTTAACAGTTGGTTCTAAAGACATGAACAACCCTAAAGCCCTTCATTTCTATCCCAAATCAACCTAAACTCTAAGGAATCTAGTAGCCCCAAAATTGGACAGCACTTCCCCTCAATTTCCTTACTTTTCCATACTACAATCAACTACCAATCTCATCTCAATCAACCACAATTGCAACCACAAAACATAAGCTATCAACTACACTTAATTAGAGCCACAATACCCTTCATATAAAGCCAATTATTAGCTCTACAAACCAACCACAATAACTCTCAAATTAGAAACCCTAAGCTGAAATTTAGGCACAAAAGCTTGAATTTTTTCGTAGGCAAGTAAAACTAGCATATAAAAGCTCAATATTACACATAACAAAGCATCAATCCATGGCCAATGCTCAAGCATCAAATAAGAGCAGAAAATTCACCATAAAACTAAAATTTCCCCTGTCACCACTTTCTCCATTAATTTTTCCCATAAAACTACAAAAATCACAACCCTAAACCCCTGGTTGACAATTAATTGAAGTAGTGGGTAGATTCTAGCCAAGGTTACCTTGTTCCTCCAAGAAAGATGGAAGCTTAGTGCTTTCTTCTCCAAAGTCACTCCACCAACACCTTTAATCCTCCTTAGTTAACACTTGTAAGGAGTGGTTTGCAAAGTTGTTGGCTAAAACTCAAGATTCATGCAAGTTTGGTAGCTAAAGAATGAAGTTTTCTCTCTTGTTTTTCCTCTCAAGATGGCCGGCCAAGCTAGGAGAAATATGAGGGAAATTTGGTCAATTTTTTATTTAGTAAAAGTGAAGGAAAGTTAGATCAAAGTCCAACATCCATTGGTTTCATAACACTTGGCTTTTTCCTAGGTTTATTCTCATCCCTTTGTCTTCCAAGATTAATTTATCTAGCTAACCTCCAATTATCTCCTAGCACCTTGTACAATAATATCCCTTTATACAAAACTTATCTAGTTGCCAAAATTATATCGCACTTACTGCACTAGCATGCCCCACGTCCATAATGCACTTCAAAATTAATATGAACTAACTTATACCAAAATAATGATTTAAAACTGTACTTACTTATAATAATATCTAGAAAATTAAAATAATAAGGCAAAGTAAAGGAAATGTATGCAAGGAAATAAAATAAATCATATAAAATAAGAAAATTTTCGGGTTCTCACACAGGTACTAAAGAAACATTGGGAAAAAATATTTTATACCTTAGAAAAATTAAGTAAGAAGTGTGAAAAGGCAAGTCTTTATAGAAAAAATCATAAAATAAAAAATCAATTAGGACTATATTGTAATAAAATAAGTATGCCTACTCAAATAGGATGCGACACTCCTTATTGTTGTCATAAAATAAAAATAAATATAAGAACTGCAAATACTTTAATAGAAGATATATGAAGAAAAGAAAAGTTAAATATTATAAACACAAGGATAAATTTTTGAAGAAGGAAAAGATATATAGGAGGAATAAAAGAAAAAGAAATATAATTGGTTGTCAATGTTATTTTTATAAATAAAATGGATATTTAGAAAATCAATGCCTTAAACATTTAATAAAAAGAGATTTGAATTAGATAATGATCCATCCACTGGTGTGTCGTTTATTTGTTGTTTGAAAGGTTTATACGAGGAGAACGTTTTCTACATCTAGGGTTTAAATGGACTAGGGGGTACCTGATTCTCCATCATTCGCGAGAAAGTCGTTTGCCGGCTTGTTGAAGAAGCTGCTATGTGAGTTAGAGGTTATCGTCACATCATGGGGAGCCTTCAGTAGTGTTTGAGTCAGGAGTGATTGAATCTATATCACGTCTTTTTCAATTTGGTTTAGTGGGGAAGTTCTCAAGGGCGAGGCCTTTGATGGATGATATTAGGAATTTTTTCATGCCCTCGATCTCAAAGATGAATTCAATGTCAGTTTGCTAGATAACAGGCATATGCTGGTTCGACTCAAGCAAGAGGCAGATTTTCATAGGCTTTGGACTAGGAATCTATGGTATGTCAATGGGTGCCTGATGCGGGTTTTCAAGTGGTCACCGAGCATTCATGTCGATCACCAATCGTCACTGGTTCCAGTTTGGTTTTCGCTACCAAAACTTCCAGTTCACTTTTTCAACAAACAATGCTTGTTTCAGATTGTCGCTTGTTTTGGACGTCCATTGTGCTTCGATTCAGCCACAGTTTCCTTGTCTCGCCCTAGTGTTGCTAGGGTTTGTGTCAAGGTGGATCTTTTGAAGGAGTTGCTGCCATGAGTTTGGATTGTGATGGGTGGCAGTGACAATTTTTGTCAGGCGTTAATCCCAAAGAAGTTCCCGCTGTATTGTTCCCATTGCTTTTGGCAAGGCCATGGGAATGATTCTTGTCATGTTTGCATTCGGAGATGAGGCTGCCATAGAAGGAATTTCGTCTGATGTCTGTGCAGTTACCTGGGAAAGTGGCTAGTACTGGAACGAAGGGGAGGTCTGACATTGCCATACCAAAATCTAATGCGGGCAAGACAAATTGTCTGATGTTGTGGGTGGGAATGATTTGGTTGATGGTGCTTTTAAAGGTGAGCGGGATAGGCAGCGGATAGGTGAAGCAGAGATGTAGGAGCAGGTTGCGTAAGATCCTTTTGGGACTGTTGGAATACGAAGTAGGAGCTGCAAGTCAAGGAGGTAGTGGCCTTGGTGCCTACCACAGCACCTGAGGTCGCAATTCTCAGGCCTGCCAAACCTGACTTGGGGATGGCAGAGCCCGGCCTAGCAATAGCAGTTGTAGCACAGGCATCCTCTGAGGAGTTAGAACTGGATTCAGGCCTACCAGCTATTCAGGAGTTTCGGTATGTCTCTGGTGTAGGTGATAAAGTCAACGAAGAAGAGCTTCACGAGGTGCAGGGTTGAGTAGGTAACCTATCGCCTAGAGGCAAACTACAAGAGATGAGCTTGGGTGGTGCTGTGAGTTCTCTCATTGCACTGAATCTGGAACCAGTCATTATTGTAGGTGTCGATGAGTAGAATATGGACAGTTTTAGGTGGCTACACATGCTATGAAATGAGTTACTCGTGTTCTAATTCCTTCTAATCATTCTTTACGCTTGCAGACTATTTCATCAAAGAAATTCATTCACTACCTTAGTTGATGATTAATTTCTTGTTTTGGAATATCTAGGGTGTTGCTCGGGCCCCTAATTTCAAAAGACTTCATAGGTCAGTTAAGATGCATGCTATTCCTTTATTAGTAGTTTGCGAGCCTAAGGCTGATTTGACAAAAATTAATTTTGTTCGTATGAAATTGGGGATGGATGGTCATGTTGCGAATCATTGGGGTACAATTTGGGTTTTTCATCAATCTTCCTTTAAGTGTCAAACAATGGGAGAGTCGGACCAGCATCTAACGTTACATGTGAGATCTCAGTTATTTCCTGAGGAGGTTTACTTCTCGTTCGTTCATGCTAAATGCATACCTCAGGAAAGGGTTTTGTTATGGTCGGCATTATTATGTGATAAGCTAGTATCTATGCCTTGGCTCTTGGTTGGGGATTTTAATGTCATATTAAATGCAAAAGAAAAGCGAGGGGGATTACCTTTTAGACATGCTAATGGGGTTGATTTAGCACATTTCATGTCGTTGGGGAAGTTGGGGATGCTGGTTTTTTCGAATCCCAGTTTACTTGGTGGAACAATAGGTAGGACAGGGCTCGGGTTTGGAAGCAGCTTGACAGACTCCTACTTAATTCTGCTGCAATCTAGATGGAGAACATTGTAGCGGTTCAACATTAGGGTAAGGACCAATCTGATCATGCTCCCCTATTGATGTATGTATCAACAAGGCTAGATGACAAGCCCAAACCGTTTGATCCGACTACCATGCCTTGGATTGAGGAGGCTAATGAAAAGATAAAGTTGGTATGGCAAAGGATTCGGACCGCACAAGGTCGTCAGAAGAGTTATGCAGATAACCGAAGGAAGGATTTAGAATTTGCGGTTGGAGATCAAATCGTTCTTAAGATTACACATCTGAAAGCAAGTTTAATGTCTAGAAAAGGAAAGAAATTACAACCGAGATTCATAGGGCTGTACAAGATTATCCAACGTGTAGGAAATGTGGCCTATAAGTTGGAATTGCCACCAAGTTTGTCTCGGATTCACAACGTTTTCCACACGTCCATGCTTAAGAAATATCACCCAGACCCTTCTCATATTTTGCAACGGAAAAGTATTGAAATTGATGAGACACTGACCTACGAGGAAAAACCAGTAAAGCTTTTGGTTCGTAAGGTGAAAGAATTGAGAAACAAGCGGATTCCATTGGTGAAAGTTCTTTGGAGGAATCATGGAATAAAGGAAGCAACCTGGGAAGTCGAAGAAGCAATTCGAGGAAAGTATCCAGGTCCTATTCGCAAATCAAGGTAAATTTTTGAGGACAAAATTTTTTTAAGGGGGAGAGGATGTGAGGACTCGAAAATTTACTTATTTTAAATTCCTATTACTAGTTTATTTTAATATTTAATGGTCCGTTTACTTCGAATATTTTATTTCAACCTTTTTAGACCCGATTATATGGAACTATGACTTACTTATATTTTTAAAATGACACGTTTCAAAATTTAATTTTTGAAAGCTCGTTAAGTGAGAATAGTGAATATGCATTTGGAGACAATAAACAATTTGAGGATACAGTGAACTTGGAGAGTGAAGACTCATACATTAGTCTCAAAACAGTTATTTTTATGATTAAGTACTCAAGTACTAGATAATTATACCATCGTTATAAGAATCCCTTAGAAATTTTACTTTATCGCGCACAAATCGGAAGTACGCGTTTTCGCGCGCGCAATTATTTGAGGGATATTAGACCCTTATTTTTAGACTATTAAGAGTGAATAATAATAGTATGGATGGAAGTGCATTAGAAATTTAGTGCACAAGTGAAACAAACCCGAGAGGAAACGAGCACGAAACGCGCGCGAACGCGCACTATTCCTAGTTGACTTTTGGAGCACTTTTTGGCCACACGCTTAAGCTTCTCAAGGAAGCTTCATCATCAGCCAAACACACTCTCTCTCTTTGTTCTTGCTGGCTGGCCACCCCAAGGAAGAAACAAGACCAAAAGCTCTTCATTTTCTTACTTCATTTCTTGTCCAAATCACTCCAAAATTTTACTACACTTTGCAAACCACTTGGAGATCAACTCAAGCTAGGAAATGAGCTTCATTTGCATGGTTTTCTTTAGCTTCAAAGGACCAAAGATTTCTGCTTTAGTCATCTAAGGAGGTAACAAATGATCAACCTCCTGAATCTTGGCTTATATAAGTTATATTGCACTTGTAAGCTTATAGATGCATGTGGGTAGCTCTATATTTGTTGAAAATCTTGTGAGTGGGCTCTATGAAATCCCACAATGGACTTTATGAGCTGGTTTGATGATATTGGGTGTTATTTATGTTGGATTAGTGCTTAATCTAGTGGATATAAGTGGTATTGTGGAAGAAAACTCAAAGGGAGTGAAATGAGAAAAAGGGACGGTTCTGCCCTTGTTTTACCGTGCCCTTTTAGTGCAATTTTCATGGTCCAATTGACTTGATTTTGATGTAAATGTGTAATATAGATTGTGTAGAAAGTTTACTCAAAAAATTACTTGATTTGGTTGGATAAAAGTTGAGATTTTGAAATTTCACCAAAATAAGAAAATGTGACCAAAGTCTCTCTGGCAGTGATTTTGTATCAACCATAACATTTTGCTCCGTTATCGAAATCGAGTGCCGTTTGTGGCATTAGAAACTAACATTTCTAGTTTTCCATCAGTATAAAATGCATCCCCTGATTCCACCTAAGTGAACCATACCAATCGTTTGAAGATGCCTGTCCTGTTTCACAGATTTACTGGAGTGCATGTTATGAACTGCAACTTGATGCTCGAATATGAGCTAGTTGTGGACATTGTCTTCATAAATGCATCATGTTTGAAAAGATTTCATTGGCCAAATAATTGAGAAAAGAAAAATGAAAGTGCAAGGCAGATTTGCTTTAGGAAATCGTGGAACTTTAGTGACTTTGTTACCCAACTTTCCGTGCAAATTTTTACATGAAAATTGACAGAGGAATAGCCCTTATATGGTAGGGTAATACTACCAAATTTGATGGCCTTCTAGGTCCATTTTGATGCTCAACCAAAGTCTTAAAGTTCCCATTTTAAATCTGGAAAACCCTTATTTGGTGAGGAAATTTCAGTAACTTTGAACCACTATATGTTGGTGCTCAAAACTCCGATTCTTGTTGCGGTTGTTGTGTTTTAAATTTTGATTGTAACTCTAATTGTGTTCCAAATTCCAGAGGATAGTTCGCATTGTGTGAATTTTTCCGAATTTCCAAACATTGCCAAAAATCAACCAAAATCTGTCATGGTATTCCAAAACAGCATCTTGGACCCAAAATTTGAATATCTTCCATTTGGAATCATAGAAAAGTTCTTCTAACAACTTTTAGTACTTTGGAAGTAGTTTCCAACGGCACCAAGTTTTCCTATTTTGGACTTACTGAGTGTGAGTTACGATTTTTCAAACATTGCATGTCAAATCTGAAATTTTCAAATTTAAAGGAAATTGAGTTTTTAGAACTCTCCATTTTTCCTTCGATACCACTTGACCGTTTTTGTGAGAACCCGTAAATACCCTAAAAATTTTCCTAGGGTTTTAGTTCCCTTAATTGCATAATTTTTGCATTTTCTGGCTTAGAAACTTTTTCTGGGTTGATTTTATGAGCAATTATAGTTTTTAGATGATTTTTCTAGTATTGGTGAGTTTTTAGAAAATTAAGAATATATACTGGACGTGGGACCCACTAGTGCGAAAAGTTCGAAAAAATTCAGCCAATTAGGTTAAATTCCGGATACTGTGTAAATTTTATCGGGTGTTAAGAGATAAAGTAGAGTGTGTGAAGTGATTGATGTGAGAGAGAAAAGAAGTGATAAGAATGCATTAAATAGAGTGACAAGTGTCACCATGTTATTGGTTTTCCTTTAAGATTTACTATTCACAATTTTGACTTTTTGACCAAAGGATTAAATATCCAAAAATTGCATAAAATTCACAATTTTTCTTCTCTTGTTGGCCGGCCCTCTCTCTCAAGTTCAAGGAAGGAAGAAAACCTCTTCAAGTCTTGATTTCTTCTTGCTTCAATCCATAACTCAACCAACTAAACTAGTTTCTACTCCATAAAATCTTTCTAGTTGGTGTTAGTGGTTGATTTGGTGAAGTTTTTGGAAGAGCTAAGGTGTCCAACACCTCTACCTCTCTTGTTACTAGGTGAGTGGTGTGTGTATCTTCCTCCTACATCTAATGATGCTTAAGTTATGCTTATTAGTGATTAAAGTGCTGAAATTTCTGGTTTTATCTTGACTTGAAGTGATTTGGTGAAGTTTTCCATTTATTGATGATTTTTCTGGTTTAATTGGATTATGATGGAGTGGTTGTTTGTGATGATTGGCAATGGCCTATAATAACTCTAGTGGGTGTGAAATGTGGATAAATGCAGCCAATTTTGGATTTGGAATGAAAACTGAAAAGTTAGGGTTCTTAAATCCCCAATTCTGTCCGGTTTTGGATCATAGGGTTAGAGGCCGAATTTGACTTTGCTCAAAACATGAAAGTTGTAGGTATTGATGTGTTTGAGGTTCCTGTAAAATTTCAGGTCATTTGGATTAATGTGGAATGAGTTATGACGAAATTACTGTAGCTGTTCTGCTTTGGACAGAATGCGAAAACTGTACTGGTTATTGGCCATTTTGACTGGAATTGGTTTGGATTTAGTTGTTGGTGTCTTCTGATGAAATGTAGCTGGATGTCTTAGCTAACATATGCCTTTAGAATTTCGGCATTTGGACTTGTATAGACTAAGTTATAGTAATTACAGTTTTGTGTGATTTGCAAACCTGTTTTGGTAATTCTGGTATAGTATTTGGCATTTTCGACCTAGTTAAGCTAGGAACTGGATTGAGTGACCTTCTTCATTGTTGTAGCCCTGTTCCATAGCTTCGAAGCGGTGGGTCTTACACCCCCATCCGATAATCGTAGTGAGAGTTGTGCCATTACCGCATTATGAGGTCGAATCCGATTTTCTTTCCAAGGCCTAAGTTTAAGGCCTTTCTTAATTCCTGGTTTGCTATCATGCTTGTATATGTTTATAAAACCCTATTGGGGTTGTGATTGGCATTGCTATATGACTCGTTATCGAGTCTCATTGCATTTGTTTACTTGTTCTAGGGCGTGACGGTGGTTCACGACATTCCCCTGACGGAAGTGCATGAAATAGCACTTATTTGATTTGTGAGTATACTACTCACTTAAATGTTACAATGTGGCTTTGTTATATGTGTAATTGATGCCTTGAAGGCTTATTTGCTTATTGGAAGTGATTAAGGTGAGGGTGTACTTGACCGCCCTCACCCCTTGTGATTTTATTCATGGTTAATGACTGTTCACTGAAATACTGTACTGGTTATATGAAATACTGAATTCCACTCATGGAAACTGATTTGGTGTCGTTTGGATGAATGTCCAACGGCTTTACTGTATCACTGAGCTCAACCCCGTTTGGTAGTCAATTGGATCGATGCCGGCGAGGGCTTGGTCGTGAAAATTGTCTTGCCACGGGGACTGTACTGAGGAACCTTGTAGTAATGAGACTCTTGGTTCCGGTATACTCGAGTATTACCAAAAGTGACTGAATGGAGTGCGGGCCCGGTTGGGGTATGATTGGTGGAAGGAAAGGAAGTAAAGTGAGGTCTACGGTTTTGGTACTTTTAACATTGACGGAGGGTCAATGAGGTTGGATCAAGATTGCAAGTGTGGAAATGGGCTCTTGAGAGCCAACCGTATCCTTTCACTGGTTTGATTTATCTCTTAATTGTATATTTGAACTGAACGGTTATGATTATGTGATCTTGACTGCTTTTGTGTGATAGTTGCTCACTGGGCTTTAGCTCATACCGTGCCATTTGTTTTCCTTACAGGAAAATGACCACTTTTGGAAAGAATGTGCTAGTTGGTTCAAGTTGAGCTCATGTGAATGTATATTTTGAATAGCTCCTTGAGGGTGAAAACCCTAAGTGTTTTGTTGCAACCAATGGTTGGCTTGTAAATGGTTATTTGTACATGTATGAACTAGTTGAATATTTGATATGCCGTCTTGGCTTGCAAATGTTGGTTTCCAATGTATATATATGTTTGGTCGATGCTTGGTTGGATTTCGAACTGATACGCGTTTCAAACGGAAAAGAAAAAAAATTTGGAAAAGGAAAGGGCCAAATCCGGCCGGATTCTGACGTGTCCTCTACTGTTCATCGCGGCTTCGATTTTCGTTTTTTTTATTTTGTGATTTTGACCTATTTGCGCGCGTTGGTAAGCTCCGGAGCGCATTAGATCGACGTTAACTGATCCGTAGTCCTGGCGAGAGCTGGGCAGGCAGTCAGCTAACCCCTTTGGTTCGCCTTAGGGGAAAGTGGGGCTGTTACAGTTTTACACTCAATTTCAAAGATAAAAATCAAATTTCTCTTGTGTTTTAAAACCCCACTTTTGAGCCTCGATTTATGAGTAATTAATGCTCATTTTCGTGATATTTTCTTAGATTGTACACTAGTACAATCTTTTTAAGCGATAATGTGTAATAGTTTATTATTAATTGATCAGGCACTCAAGAGGACCTTCGAGAGGATCCCACGGTGGACGCCTGAACCCTCAAGTGTACTTTACTTCTTGAGTTACTTGGTGAGTATCAAGTGAATGAATAGTTGAAATTATGGGAATGTGATACATGTTCAATTGTTATTGTCGATTGAAAATTTTGAAAATGGAGTCGAGTGTGTACTTTACCGCACTCGTTCTCATTTGAAATGAATAACTCATGAATGACTTGCTTGAAATAAAATGAATGATTGAATGTATTGAATGCTTGAATGTGAGGACTCGCAAAAAAACTATTATTCTATGCCTAATTTATGGCTTAATAAATTATTTAATTGGATTTTATTTCCAAGGAATATTTTCTAGTCTTATGAGACCTAAACGCATGATAATATAACTTCGTTATATTTTTAAAATGATTCGTTTCGAAATTTATTTCCTAGAGCGCGTTTAGTAAAAATAGTGAATAGTACTTGGAGATTTTATCCGCGTAGTAGCCCAATAAGCTTGGAATATTGGAGACTTGTACTAGGGTCCTAAAATAGGTAATTTTATGAATAAATATTCAAGTGATAGTTAGTAGTGCAATCGTTATAAGAATTTTTCGAAAGTTCCGCGTTATAGCGGTAAAATTTGACGGTACGCGTTTTCACACGCGCGACTTCAATTGAAGGACTTTAGACCCTTATTTCGGGACAATTAAGAGTGAATAATAATTACAAGAATATATATGCATTGGAGGTTTAGTGCACTAGTGAACCAAACGCGCGAGAAAAATCGAGTCCAAACGCACCCTAAATTGCACTATTTCAAGTTGTCTTTGAGGTGCATTTTGCACCACACAAAGAATCTTCCTTTGGAAGCCAATTGCATCAGCACTCTCTCTCTCTTCACCTCACTTGGCCGAACAACAAGAAGGAGAAGAGCTCTCCATTGTCTTCATTTTTCATCTTCAATCCATGCACCAAAATCCACCCAAATCACACCAAACTTGGAGATCTCTTAGCAAACCACTTGGAGACTACATCTAGCTAAGGAGGAAGGGAGCTTTCACGGTTTCTTTGGAGCTTCTAGAGGGCCGAAAATTCTGACCTTGCAAACCAAAGGAGTAGGTAATGATCAACCCTTGGATTCTTATCTTTTGGAGATTATATGACAAGATTAAGTTCATGCATGCACTTAGTTACTTGTTTATGGTGTAAAAATGTGATTGTGGGCTCTTGGAATTCCCACACTTGGGTTGTTGTTGCTGATGTGATGATTAATGGTGATTATATTGTTGGTTTAGTGATTTTAATGATGCATTAGTGATGGGTAATTAGTGGAAACTTCATTGGGTGTAAGAAGCTAAACTTTCCGATTTTGCCCCTGCCATGTTCGGCCATTTCCAGGCCAATTTTTAATGGTTTAATTGCTTGAATTGGATGTTTGTAGGATGTATTAGATGTGTGAAAAATTTCATTGAAAAATAATGAGGTTTGAATGGGCAAATGAATTTTTTTTAGAAACCAGCAAATCTGGAAAACTGATTCGCGTATGCTCTGACCAGCAGTAGTATTTTGGCTATAACTCTGTCCTCGGATGTCGAAATCACGTGCCGTTGGTGGCGTTTGAAACTAGACATTCCTAGCTTTAATTTGGTATATAATGCACGTTCTGAGTCTTTGTGAGCAGGCCGAACCAAATGTTTTAAGTTCGCTGTCCTGTCACTCTGTTCATCTGGAATGAAGTGTGCAGGCTGCAACTTGATGCCCGAATTTGAACCAGATGGGTGCCGAATTTGGAAACGATTTCTTCTATGATATTTTAACTCTATGAATGTATTTTCCAACGGCGTAAGCCATGCTCAATTTCGAGCTATATTGACTGAGTTGTGACTAAAACAAGTGGACTGCTCTGTTTTGGAAAACCCTAATGTTTGGACTGGTTTGGAACAAAATCTCGGAGTGAACTTGTTAGTTGATGTTTTTGATATTAAACACTTACCAAAGGTATCATGGGTATATCTTAGACCCTTATTTCACAAATGAACCATGGTTGGATAACTTTCTTGGTTAAACGATTGGAAATTTGGAAAATGAAGGTCCAAGGCAGATTGCCTTAGGATTTTTCTTGAACTTCGGTTGGCTCATTAACTACCTTGCCGAAGGTATTTTTCCCCGAAATTCGATAGAGAGATACTTTCCATATAGTATTGAAATACTGTCAATTTTGGTGCCGATTCAAGTTCGTTTCGATACCAATTGAATTACTAAAGTTAGAGGTTCAAATCTGGAAAATTCTCATCCAGTCTTGAATTTGCTCAACTTCGGGCTACCGTATCTCGGTGCTCGAGACTCCGATTCTTGATCCGCTTGTTTTTTCATACACTTCACTTGCAACACTAATTGAGCTGAAAATTTCAGAGGCCGGTTTGCAACGTACGAATCGTGCCGAATTTTCAAAGTTGGCCAAAAACCAACTTCGTTCTGCCTTGTGAACCAACCCTGCATCTTCAAGCTCATTTTTGACCACTTTCCACTTCGATTCATGGAAAAGTGTCTTCTAGGAACTTATAGTACTCTCTAAGAGGTTTCCAACGGTATAAAGTTTTCCAATTCTCGACTTATATCGAGCGAGTTACGATTTTTCAAAGATTTATCGTAAAACTGAAAAATTTTCCAATTTCAAAGAAATAGAGTTTTTGACGTTTTTCAAAAACTCTTTATTCTTTTGATGTTCTTAAACGTTTTGTTTACGAATTTCATGATCAAAACTCAAATAATATTGTACATGATAAAAGGCAAGTTGAACCTCGATTTACGTGTAATTGAGGTTCCTTTTTGCAAAATAATTCTTAGATTGTACTAGTGTACAATCTTCCTGATAAGTGGGTTAATTGTATGATTTCGCCATTTAATTGTCAGGCGCGCAAGGAGACCTTCAAGAGGATCTCACCGCGGACACTTGAACTCCCAGAAAATAATTCTTATTGAATTGCTCGGTGAGTGTCAAGTGTATGAATTTGATACTTGCTATTGTGATACTTGTTGGGAGTTTTAAAAATAAGGGCGGGTGCGTACTTTATCGCACTCGTTCTAATTTCAAATGAATGAATGAATGAATGAAATGTATTGAATGAATGAATGAAATGCAATGTCATGTCATGAATGATTGTGTCGTTGGAGTGAATCTCCTCGACTACCAAATGAATGGGGGACGCCCAAACTCATAGGCCGTCCTTAGACTCGAGCCGGCAATGGGCCTGGTCGGGAACTTGGGCGAGCCATGAGATTATAAGCTCGACCTAATAAGAGGTCTTGCTTGGCATACTCGTCGAGTATCGCCCTAAAAATAGACTTGTGGGCCCTTGGGGTGTACGGTGGACGGAGGGAAGAAAGTGGTGATCTACGGAAATGGAAATACCGACCCGGTTGACAGGAGGGTCAATGCGGGAAAGTATACGAATGACATCGACAGATCGAGTGGGACTTAGCTCCTGAGAGCTACTATATCCTTGAATTGTTTCTGATTACTTTTCCTGTTTGATAGATTGATTATTGAAAAGACATGGCTTTATTTATTAAAGTTGGGATTGTTATTTGATTACGTGCTTGCATGTGTGTTCTTGGCCTCACGAGCGTTTAGCTCACCCTATAGTTTTGTTTTCCTTAACAGGACCGACTCTTGGAGAAATATGGAGAAACCATCCGTTGTAATTTTGTTAAGACTCCTGTTATATATTTTGACTAGGCCCTGGTTTGGGTTGTACTTTTGGAAATTGTAAACTTGAAATGTTTGGGCCCTGATGTGTACTTTGAATTGAAGTCGTTTCATGATTACCCGATGTACTGGTTATACATTAAGTGACTTATTAAGCTTGAACGCTTCCGCATTATTGTATTCATGTTGCTCTCATCGAAGTGCTTAATTCGGTTTTAAATTGAATGGAATTGCTTGAGTCCTGGCGAGAGCTGGGCAGGCGTCCGCGGATACCCTTTGGTCCGCCTTAGGGAGATGTGGGGCGTCACAGTTGGTATCAGAGCACTAGGTTAGAGGTCTATATGGGAGACATATTAGATACTCTACCTTTAAGACTCGATATGGGATAACTTAATCCTACCCTAAGTGATGCTTGAGGCGAGCTAGCAGCTAAGTTAGTCCTACCTCAAGTGACGAATGGGATGAACCAGCTATTAAGATAGACATGCATTGCAGGATATTGGAACTGAGTAGTGATTTAAGTTCTAACCTGAAAATATTATTATTGTTATTATTTTGCAGGGATGGCTGATGGAAACGGAGCCCCGGCAGCTAACGGGAATGGCCATGCGAATGGTCATTTCGAGCCCCTTAGGACTATCTACTACCGATCTATAGCAGGAGGAGCTCGTGTACGCTACTCACCCTATGACAGATACCCTCGATGTTCGTGTAGGTTGACTTTCGCCTACCCGGACTATGTGGTGCTTGCTTTGGACGACGAGCGTCGTCAGTTGGTGGATGCCAACCGTGATTTGCAGACTGAGGTAGATGAGCTTAGGCAGATGGTTGGCGCTCAGGGTGAGCGGATTGCTGAGCTTGAGGAGGTGCTAGAGGGTGAGGTAGCCACATCTGCAGTGGTTAATGAGGAGCTTCGGGATACTAGGGCTCGACTCATTAGGTTAGCACGAGATGTCCGTACTCGGGCTTTCGAGATGCTGGTTGATGCTACTAGTCTGGTTGAGGACGCTACTGCGGTGATTCCTGATGATGAGGAGGAGGATCCCGAGGAGGATCCCGAGGAGGAGGTTCCTCCTGATAGCCCTGCTATGGACTAGGATCTTGGTCGTTGACCCCTTTTGACTTTTGACTGGTACAGTTAGGACTAGTTAGGGTGACGCGAGTGCCGAGGCCATTGTATTTTGCATGCTTGTGTGGCCTACTTTTGGGCACTTGTTCTTACTTTAGTCTTCTGTGACTAGAAGTATACTTCTGAGCACCTGTGTGCTATATTTTGTGAATTGTCCCTAACTTGTCAATTGTACGAACTTGACATGCTTATGAATGTAAATTATTGTTAATTTCAATGCTTCTTGGTTAGTTCTAAATTCGATATAATTCTTGTTTTCTGCTTAAATTAATTTATTTCTTGCACTAGGCACGTTTAGACTAATGGAAGGATTAAGGAGTGGTCGAGGCCGTGGACGAGCGTCTAGACAGGCCCAACCTCAGGGGGATGACCAGGGATCGGCAACTGGACCGACCCAGGGACAGGAAAACGTTGAGGGTAACCAAGTGGCTACTGCCATCAATAGGATGACTGATATCCTAGAACGTCTAGCGGAGAGACAGGGTCCTGGACCATTTAACCAACCTGGGGGCCAGGATAGGGGAGAGGATAGAGCCCTGGAAAGATTCCTAAAGTTTAACCCGCCTAAGTTTATGGGTGAACCTGACCCCGAAGTAGCGGAGAACTGGTTAGAAAGGATGACCAACATATTCGCCGCTCTAGACTATACTGAGGATAGACGAGTGAACTTTGCTGCTTTTCAATTTGAGGGAGTAGCCCGTGCTTGGTGGGATTTGATAAAAGGAAAATGGGAAAGAGCTCGAACCCCTTGGACTTGGGAGAATTTCACAAGGGAGTTTAATGAAAAGTTTCTTCCGCCCTTGATTCAAGAGAAAAGAGAGGACGAATTTATTAAGTTGAAACAAGGAACCCTTACTGTAGCAGAGTATGAAGGGAAGTTCACTAAACTTTCCAAATACGCTCCTGAGTTAGTAGCCGATGAACGGAGAAGGATTAGAAGGTTCATACAGGGACTTAATGTGGAACTTCAGGAGGGCCTGGCTGCAGCCCAAATCTCTACTTTTACTGAGGCTTTAGAGAAAGCGCAAAGGGTTGAGAATGCAAGATCTCAAGTGAGGGATTTCCACAATAGAAAAAGGAATTTCCCTAGTCGCACTACTGGGCAGACCAGTAAGTTTGTACACCCTTCTAAAAAGGGAAGAGGTGAAGGAGGAACGAGAACTGCTGGAGCTTCTAGGGGAGCTCTATCTAGGGGAGGTCGTAGCGGGACGACTCAAGCTAGGGGAGCACCATCTGTTGGATCGACTGTGACCCCTCAAGTTACTTGTGGGTATTGTGGTAAACCCAACCACTCTGAGGATGACTGCTGGAGAAAGCTGGGAAAATGCTTACTGTGTGGGAGCACTGAGCATCAGATTGCAAATTGTCCGAAATCGTCAAAGACAGGGGGAAACCTGCAGAGACCTGAAAAATCAACCTCTAAGCAGACCAGTGCCGGAGGGAGTCGACCGAAAGTACCGGCTAGGGTCTACGCATTGGACTATCCACAAGTTCCAGAGGCGACCGAAGTGGTCGAAGGTACAATTCCAATCTTTCACCGCCTAGCTAGGGTTTTAATTGATCCGGGTGCAACGCACTCTTTTGTAAACCCTGATTTCATGAGTGGAATAGACTTGAAACCAATTAAGTTACCATATGACTTGGAGGTTAAAACACCCACTGGGGACAAAAGTCTAATTGCTAATATGGTGTATAAGAATAGTGAAGTTTGCGTGAGGGAAAGAAAATTGCTGGCCGATTTGATAGGCTTAGCGATTAAAGGATATGATGTGATCCTAGGGATGGATTGGTTAGCCCGTTATAATGCTCAGTTAAATTGTAGGACGAAAATTGTAGAATTGTGTATTCCAGGGGAGGCAACCCTGAAATTGGATGTGAGGGGTAAGTTAGCCTCGTCTGCACTTATTTCGGGAATTCGGGCTAGAAAGTTGTTAAGTAATGGAGCTCAAGGGTATTTGGCTTTTCTTATTAATACCCCTAACGATAAGGTGAATCTGGAAGACACCCCGGTAGTAAAAGAATTTTCTGATGTTTTTCCTGAAGAATTGGAGTCTCTACCTCCGGAACGGGAAATAGCTTTTAAAATTGATTTAGCTCCGGGAACAGCACCTATATCAAGGACACCATACAGGATGGCTCCAGCTGAGTTGAAGGAGTTGAAGTTACAATTACAGGATTTGTTGGAACGGGGTTTTATACGAGAGAGTGATTCTCCGTGGGGAGCCCCAGTTTTGTTTGTAAAGAAGAAAGATGGGAGTTTGAGGTTATGTATAGATTATCGAGGTTTAAATGATGTTACGGTTAAGAATAAATACCCACTACCCCACATCGATGAACTGTTTGATCAATTGCAAGGGGCGGTAGTGTTTTCAAAGTTGGATCTAAGGCAAGGTTACTATCAATTGAGGATTTTGGAGAAGGATATACCTAAGACTGCTTTTAACTCAAGGTATGGGCACTTCGAGTTTGCAGTGATGCCTTTTGGGTTAACCAATGCACCTGCCGCTTTCATGGATTTAATGCATAGGGTTTTTAAGCCTTACTTGGATCAATTTGTGGTGATTTTCATTGATGACATTTTAGTGTATTCTAAGAATGTGAAAGATCACGAGAAACATTTGAGAATTGTTTTACAAATCCTGAGGGAACATCAGTTATATGCTAAGTTTAGCAAGTGTGAATTTTGGCTAAAGGAAGTGACCTTCCTAGGGCACATAATTTCAAAGGATGGGATTAAAGTGGATCCAGCTAAAGTGGAAGCTGTTTCGAAATGGAAACGACCGGAAAACCCAACGGAAGTTCGGAGTTTTATAGGACTGGCAGGATATTACCGGAGATTCATCCAGGATTTTTCGAAAATTGCTGGGCCTATGACTGAGTTGACCAAGAAAAATGGAAAATTTATTTGGAGTCCTAAGTGTGAAGGAAGTTTTCAGGAGTTGAAAAGACGGTTGACTAGAGCGCCTGTTCTAGCTCTACCAAATGGACATGATAGTTTTGTGGTTTACACCGATGCATCTAAGGAAGGTTTGGGATGTGTTTTGATGCAAAATGATAAAGTGATAGCTTATGCCTCCCGAAAGTTAAAACCGCATGAAGGAAATTATCCGACCCATGATTTGGAGTTAGCGGCTGTGGTCTTTGCTTTGAAGAAATGGAGACACTATCTATACGGAGTGACATTTGAGGTTTTTACAGATCACAAAAGCCTTAAGTACTTATTTTCTCAGAAGGAGCTGAATTTAAGGCAACGTAGATGGATGGAATTTTTGGAAGATTATGACTGCACGATTAAGTACCATCCTGGGAAGGCCAATGTAGTGGCCGATGCTTTGAGCCGTCAGGTACAAATGGCTGGATTGATGGTTAAGGAATTTCGATTGTTGGAAGAAGTTAGCTATTGGAATCCCCGATTAGAACCAAGGAAAGTGATTTTGGGGAACATTGTGATAACCTCCACTTTATTGGAACGTATTAAGGAATCTCAGGAAAAGGACCCTGAAATGCGAAAGTTGGTGGAGAAAGTCAAGATGGGAGACCAGACCGATTTCACTTCGGGATCAGATGGAATATTAAGATTTCGAAATCGGGTGGTTATGCCAAAGGACGAAGGGCTTAGAAAAGAAATTTTGGAAGAAGCCCACCGATCAAAGTTTACAGTACATCCAGGAGGGAATAAAATGTACCAAGACTTGAAAGGTCTTTATTGGTGGAAAAATATGAAGAAGGAAATTGCCCAATTTGTTCAGACATGCTTGGTTTGTCAACAGGTTAAAGCCGAACATCAGAAACCATCTGGGCTTTTGCAACCTCTAGAAATACCTGAGTGGAAATGGGAAAATGTTACCATGGACTTTGTATCAGGTTTACCAAGGACACAGAGAGGCCATGATGCCATTTGGGTGATAGTGGATAGATTGACTAAATCGGCTCATTTTCTGCCGATTAATATGAAATATCCATTGGAGAAGTTGGCCAGATTATACTTGGATGAGATCATCAGACTACATGGTATACCTGTGAGTATTGTGTCGGATAGAGATCCAAGATTTGTTTCGAGGTTTTGGCAAAAGATGCAAGAAGTGTTGGGGACTAAGTTGAACTTTAGTACCACCTATCATCCCCAGACTGATGGACAATCTGAAAGAACGATTCAAACTCTTGAGGACATGTTGAGGACTTGTGTACTGGACTTTGGAGAGAATTGGAGTAAGTTCTTGACTTTAGTGGAATTTGCCTATAACAATAGTTTCCACTCTTCTATTCAAATGGCTCCGTATGAGGCACTTTATGGTCGGAAGTGTAGATCCCCCATTTGTTGGGATGAAGTAGGTGAACGGAAAATCTTAGACACGACTACTGTATCTTGGATTGAGGAGGCCAATGAAAAGGTGAAATTGGTACGGCAAAGAATTCAAACCGCTCAGAGTAGACAAAAGAGTTATGCCGACAATCGGAGGAAGGATTTGGAGTTCACTGTTGGAGATATGGTATTTCTCAAGATTACGCCTTTAAAAGCAAGTTTGATGTCCGGAAAAGGGAAGAAATTACAACCAAGGTTTGTAGGGCCTTATAAGATTATTCAGCGAGTTGGGAATGTAGCCTATAAGCTGGAATTACCACCGAGTTTATCTCGTATCCATAACGTGTTTCATGTGTCCATGCTTAAGAAGTATCATCCAGACCCCTCTCATGTTTTACAACCGGAGAATATTGAGATCGATGAAACCCTAACCTATGAGGAGAGACCGGTAAAACTTCTGGATCGAAAGGTGAAGGAATTGAGGAACAAGCAGATACCACTAGTGAAAGTTTTATGGAAGAACCATGGAGTAGAAGAAGCAACATGGGAAGTTGAAGAGACAATCAGAGAGAAGTATCCAGACTTGTTCACCAACCAAGGTAAATTTCGAGGACGAAATTTTCTTAAGGGGGAGAGGATGTGAGGACTCGCAAAAAACTATTATTCTATGCCTAATTTATGGCTTAATAAATTATTTAATTGGATTTTATTTCCAAGGAATATTTTCTAGTCTTATGAGACCTAAACGCATGATAATATAACTTCGTTATATTTTTAAAATGATTCGTTTCGAAATTTAATTTCCTAGAGCGCGTTTAGTAAAAATAGTGAATAGTACTTGGAGATTTTATCCGCGTAGTAGCCCAATAAGCTTGGAATATTGGAGACTTGTACTAGGGTCCTAAAATAGGTAATTTTATGAATAAATATTCAAGTGATAGTTAGTAGTGCAATCGTTATAAGAATTTTTCGAAAGTTCCGCGTTATAGCGGTAAAATTTGACGGTACGCGTTTTCACACGCGCGACTTCAATTGAAGGACTTTAGACCCTTATTTCGGGACAATTAAGAGTGAATAATAATTACAAGAATATATATGCATTGGAGGTTTAGTGCACTAGTGAACCAAACGCGCGAGAAAAATCGAGTCCAAACGCACCCTAAATTGCACTATTTCAAGTTGACTTTGAGGTGCATTTTGCACCACACAAAGAATCTTCCTTTGGAAGCCAATTGCATCAGCACTCTCTCTCTCTTCACCTCACTTGGCCGAACAACAAGAAGGAGAAGAGCTCTCCATTGTCTTCATTTTTCATCTTCAATCCATGCACCAAAATCCACCCAAATCACACCAAACTTGGAGATCTCTTAGCAAACCACTTGGAGACTACATCTAGCTAAGGAGGAAGGGAGCTTTCACGGTTTCTTTGGAGCTTCTAGAGGGCCGAAAATTCTGACCTTGCAAACCAAAGGAGTAGGTAATGATCAACCCTTGGATTCTTATCTTTTGGAGATTATATGACAAGATTAAGTTCATGCATGCACTTAGTTACTTGTTTATGGTGTAAAAATGTGATTGTGGGCTCTTGGAATTCCCACACTTGGGTTGTTGTTGCTGATGTGATGATTAATGGTGATTATATTGTTGGTTTAGTGATTTTAATGATGCATTAGTGATGGGTAATTAGTGGAAACTTCATTGGGTGTAAGAAGCTAAACTTTCCGATTTTGCCCCTGCCATGTTCGGCCATTTCCAGGCCAATTTTTAATGGTTTAATTGCTTGAATTGGATGTTTGTAGGATGTATTAGATGTGTGAAAAATTTCATTGAAAAATAATGAGGTTTGAATGGGCAAATGAATTTTTTTTAGAAACCAGCAAATCTGGAAAACTGATTCGCGTATGCTCTGACCAGCAGTAGTATTTTGGCTATAACTCTGTCCTCGGATGTCGAAATCATGTTCCGTTGGTGGCGTTTGAAACTAGACATTCCTAGCTTTAATTTGGTATATAATGCACGTTCTGAGTCTTTGTGAGCAGGCCGAACCAAATGTTTTAAGTTCGCTGTCCTGTCACTCTGTTCATCTGGAATGAAGTGTGCAGGCTGCAACTTGATGCCCGAATTTGAACCAGATGGGTGCCGAATTTGGAAACGATTTCTTCTATGATATTTTAACTCTATGAATGTATTTTCCAACGGCATAAGCCATGCTCAATTTCGAGCTATATTGACTGAGTTGTGACTAAAACAAGTGGACTGCTCTGTTTTGGAAAACCCTAATGTTTGGACTGGTTTGGAACAAAATCTCGGAGTGAACTTGTTAGTTGATGTTTTTGATATTAAACACTTACCAAAGGTATCATGGGTATATCTTAGACCCTTATTTCACAAATGAACCATGGTTGGATAACTTTCTTGGTTAAACGATTGGAAATTTGGAAAATGAAGGTCCAAGGCAGATTGCCTTAGGATTTTTCTTGAACTTCGGTTGGCTCATTAACTACCTTGCCGAAGGTATTTTTCCCCGAAATTCGATAGAGAGATACTTTCCATATAGTATTGAAATACTGCCAATTTTGGTGCCGATTCAAGTTCGTTTCGATACCAATTGAATTACTAAAGTTAGAGGTTCAAATCTGGAAAATTCTCATCCAGTCTTGAATTTGCTCAACTTCGGGCTACCGTATCTCGCTGCTCGAGACTCCGATTCTTGATCCGCTTGTTTTGTCATACACTTCACTTGCAACACTAATTGAGCTGAAAATTTCAGAGGCCGGTTTGCAACGTACGAATCGTGCCGAATTTTCAAAGTTGGCCAAAAACCAACTTCGTTCTGCCTTGTGAACCAACCCTGCATCTTCAAGCTCATTTTTGACCACTTTCCACTTCGATTCATGGAAAAGTGTCTTCTAGGAACTTATAGTACTCTCTAAGAGGTTTCCAACGGTATAAAGTTTTCCAATTCTTGACTTATATCGAGCGAGTTACGATTTTTCAAAGATTTATCGTAAAACTGAAAAATTTTCCAACTTCAAAGAAATAGAGTTTTTCAAAAACTCTTTATTCTTTTGATGTTCTTAAACGTTTTGTTTACGAATTTCATGATCAAAACTCAAATAATATTGTACATGATAAAAGGCAAGTTGAACCTCGATTTACGTGTAATTGAGGTTCCTTTTTGCAAAATAATTCTTAGATTGTACTAGTGTACAATCTTCCTGATAAGTGGGTTAATTGTATGATTTCGCCATTTAATTGTCAGGCGCGCAAGGAGACCTTCAAGAGGATCTCACCGCGGACACTTGAACTCCCAGAAAATAATTCTTATTGAATTGCTCGGTGAGTGTCAAGTGTATGAATTTGATACTTGCTATTGTGATACTTGTTGGGAGTTTTAAAAATAAGGGCGGGTGCGTACTTTATCGCACTCGTTCTAATTTCAAATGAATGAATGAATGAATGAAATGTATTGAATGAATGAATGAAATGCAATGTCATGTCATGAATGATTGTGTCGTTGGAGTGAATCTCCTCGACTACCAAATGAATGGGGGACGCCCAAACTCATAGGCCGTCCTTAGACTCGAGCCGGCAATGGGCCTGGTCGGGAACTTGGGCGAGCCATGAGATTATAAGCTCGACCTAATAAGAGGTCTTGCTTGGCATGCTCGTCGAGTATCGCCCTAAAAATAGACTTGTGGGCCCTTGGGGTGTACGGTGGACGGAGGGAAGAAAGTGGTGATCTACGGAAATGGAAATACCGACCCGGTTGACAGGAGGGTCAATGCGGGAAAGTATACGAATGACATCGACAGATCGAGTGGGACTTAGCTCCTGAGAGCTACTATATCCTTGAATTGTTTCTGATTACTTTTCCTGTTTGATAGATTGATTATTGAAAAGACATGGCTTTACCCTTTTGACCCTTTTGACTGGTATAGTTAGGATTAGCTGGGGTGATGCTAGTGCTGAGGCCATTGTATTTTGTATGACTATGTGGCCTATTTTTGAGGCACTTGATTTTACTTTAGTCTTACGTGACTAAAAGTACCCTTGTGGCAATTACATACTATATTTTTGTGATTTTTCCCATAACTTGCTAATTGTATGGATCTTGACATGATAATGAATATAAATTATTATTAGTTCCAATGTTTTCCATGATTGATCTTTATTGAAGTATTTTCCCTGCATAATTGATTTATTTCTTGCATTAGGCATACTTAAGATAATGGATGAACGAAGGAGTGGTCGAGACCGTGGGCGAGGGATTAGACAGGCCCAACCTCATGGGAAAGACCAAGGATCGGCAACTGGACTGACCCATAGACAAGAAAATGTAGAGGGAAATCAAATGGCTACTGCCATAAATAGGATGACCGATATCCTAGAACGTTTAGCTGAAAGGCAGAGTCCTGGACCACTTAATCAACCTGGGGGACAGGATAGAGGAGAAGATAGAGCCTTAGAGAGGTTTCTGAAATTTAACTCGTCTAAGATGACTAGTGAACCTGACCCTGAGGTAGCGGAGAATTGGTTGGAGAGGATGACCAACATATTCGTTGCCTTAGACTATACCGAGGATAGGCGAGTGAACTTTACTACGTTCTAATTCGAGGGAGTGGCTCGTGCTTGGTAGGACGTGATAAGGGGAAAGTAGGAGAGAGCCCAAACCCCTTGGATTTGGGAGAATTTCACGAGGGAATTTAATGAGAAATTTCTTCCTCCTTTAATTCAAGAAAAGAGGGAGGCTGAATTTATCAAGTTGAAACAAGGAACCCTTAGTGTAGCTAAGTACGAAGGAAAGTTTACTAAACTTTCTAAGTACGCCCCTGAACCGGTGACCAACAAATGGAAAAGGATGTGGCGGTTTGTACAAGGGTTTAATGTAGAAATCCAGGAGGGCTTGGCCGCCGCCCAAATCTCTACATTTACTGAGGCTCTAGAAAAGGCACAAAGGGTAGAGAGTGCGAAAATGCAAGTTAGAGACTTCCACAATAGGAAGAGAAACTTTTCTAGACGTACTTCTGGCAGATCAAGGTAAATTTCGAGGACGAAATTTTCTTAAGAGGGAGAGGATGTCAGGACTCGAAAATTTACTTATTTTAAATTCCTATTACTAGCTTATTTAAATATTTAATTACCCGTTTACTTTGAATATTTTATTTCAACCTTTTTAGACCCAATTACATGAAACTATGACTTACTTATATTTTTAAAATGACTTGTTTTAAAATTTAATTTTTGAAAGCTCGTTAAGTGACAATAGTGAATACGCGTTTGGAGACAATAAACGATTTGAGGATACAGTAAGCTTGAAGAGTGAACACTCATACATTAGTCTCAAAATAGTTATTTTTATGATTAAGTACTCAAGTACTAGATAGTTATACCATCGTTATAAGAATCCCTTAGAAATTTCGCTTTATCGCGCACAAATCGGAAGTACGCGTTTTCACACGCGCAATTATTTGAGAGATATTAGACCCTTATTTTTAGACTATTAAGAGTGAATAATAACAGTATGGATGGAAGTGCATTAGAGGTTTAGTGCACAAGTGAAACAAACCCGAGAGGAAACGAGCACGAAACGTGCGCGAACGCGCACTATTCCTAGTTGATTTTTGGTGCACTTTTTTGCCACACACTTAAGCTTCTCAAGGAAGCTTCATCATCCGCCAAACACACACACTCTCGCTTTGTTCTTGCTGGCCGGCCACCGCAAGGAAGAAACAAGACCAAAAGCTCTTCATTTTCTTGCTTCATTTCTTGTCCAAATCACTCCAAAATTTTACTACACCTTGCAAACCACTTGGAGATCAACTCAAGCTAGAAAAAGAGCTTCATTTGCACAGTTTTCTTGAGCTTCAAAGGACCGAAAATTTTTGCTTTAGTCATATAAGGAAGTAACAAATGATCAACCTCTTGAATCTTGGCTTATATAAGTTATATTGCACTTGTAAGCTTATAGATGCATGTGAGTAGCTCTATATTATTGGAAATCTTATGAGTGGGCTCTATGAAATCTCACAATGAACTTGATGAGCTGGTTTGATGATGTTGGGTGTTATTTATGTTGGATTAGTGCTTAATCTAGTGGATATAAGTGGTATTGTGGAAGAAAACCCAAAGGGAGTGAAATGAGAAAAAGGGACGATTCTGCCCCTGTTTTGCCGTGCCCCTTTAGTGCAATTTTTGTGGTCCAATTGACTTGATTTTGATGTAAATGTGTAATATAGGTTGTGTAGAATGTTTTCTCAAAAAATTACTTGATTTGGTATGGTAAAAGTTGAGATTTCGAAATTTCACCAAAACTGGAAAACGTGACCAGAGTCTCTCTGGCAGTTATTTTGTATCGACCATAACATTTTTCTCTGACATCAAAATCGAGTGCTGTTTCTGGCATTAGAAACTAGACATTTCCAGTTTTGCATCGGTATAAAATGCATCCCCTGACTCTAGTTGAGTGAACCGTACCAATCATTTGAAGATGCCTGTCCTGTTTCACAAATTTACTGGAGTGCATGTTATGAGCTGCGACTTGATGCTCGAATATGAGTTAGTTGTGGACAGAATTTTAAAATGATTCCTTCTGTGAAATTGTAACCTTATGAATGCATTTTTCATTTTTCAATGCTACCAACCATGCTCAATTCCAAGTTGAATTGAGTGAGTTGGCCGAATTTCAAACCTGCCTCGTTGCTTGAAAACCCTAAATTTCGGCTGGTCAATGGCTAATCTTGATTGGGAGTTGTTATTTTGAAACTCTTGGTGTTAATCACCCATCAAACACATTTTTTGATGTCTCTTAGACATTGTCTTCATAAATGGACCTTTGAAAAGATTTCAGTGGCCAAATGATTGAGAACAGAAAAACGAAAGTGCAAGGCAGATTTGCCTTCGGAAATCATGGAACTTTAGTGACTTTGTTACCCAACTTTCTGTGCGAATTTTGATATGGAAATTGATAGAGGAATACCCCTCATATGATAGGGTAATACTACCAAATTTCATGACCTTCTAGGTCCATTTCGATGCTCAACCAAAGTGTTAAAATTCCCATTTTAAATCTGGAAAACCCTTGTTTGGTGAGGAAATTTTTGTAACTTTGAGCCACTATATCTTGGTGCTCGAAACTCCGATTCTTATTCTGCTTGTTGTGTTTTAAACTTTGATTGTAACTCTAATTGATTTACAAATTTCAGAAGCTAGTTCGGATTGTGTGAATTTTTCCGAATTTCCAAACTTTGCCGAAAATCCACCCAAATCTGTCTTGGTATTCGAAAACATCATCTTGGACCCAAAATTTGAATGTCTTCCATTTGGAATCATAGAAAAGTGCCTTCTAGAAACTTTTAGTACTTTGAATGTAATTTCCAACGGTACCAAGTTTTGCAATTTTGGACTTACCGAGAGTGAGTTATGATTTTTCAAAGATTGCATGTCGAATCTGAAAATTTCAAACTTAAAGGAAATTGAGTTTTTAGAACTCTCCATTTTTCCTTCGATACCACTTGACCGTTTTACACTCGATTTCAAAGATAAAAATCAGATTTCTCTTGTGTTTTAAAACTCCATTTTTGAGCCTCGATTTGCGAGTAATTAAGACTCATTTTCGTGATATCTTCTTAGATTGTACACTAGTACAATCTTTTTAAGCGATAATGTGTAATAGTTTATTATTAATTGTTCAAGCACTCAAGAGGACTTTCGAGGGGATCCCACGGTGGACGCCTGGACCCTCAAGTGTACTTTATTTCTTGAATTACTTGGTGAGTGTCAAGTGCATGAATAATTGAAATTATGGGAACGTGATACATGTTCAATTGTTATTGTCGATTGGAAATTTTGAAAATGGAGTCGAGTGTGTGCTTTACCGCACTCGTTCTCATTTGAAATGAATAACTCATGAATGACTTGTTTGAAATAAAATGAATGATTGAATGTATTGAATTCTTGAATAACATGAAATAGTATGCTATGGCTGCATACGTCGTGGAGTGAATCTCCTCGACTCACAAATGTTACATGGGGGACGCCCAAACTCATAAGCCGACCATGGGACTCGAGCCGGCATGGGTTTGGTCAGGAATCTCGGTGAGCCATGAGAATAACTTGATAACCTTGATCTATTGGAGAGATCTTACTTGGCCTACTCGTCTAATAGCGCCTTTATCGTCGTTCGGGCCCGGTGGGGGGTTGTATGGTGGAAAGACATGTGAAGTAAAGTGGAGTCTATGGATTGGAAATACCGACCCGGCTGACAGAGAGTCACCACGGGAAGGTATACTATTGAGATCTGGCAAAGCAAGAGGAATTTAGCTCCTGAAAGCTACCATATCCTTGAATTGTTTCTGCTTATATTTCACTTGAATTGTTAGTTACTCAATTATATCGTTTTTCTTGTGAATTGGGACTGTTATTTGGACAACGTGCTTGCATGTGTGTTTCTTAACCTCACGAGTGATTGCTCTCCCCATATATTTGTTTTCCTTAACAAGAATGGACGTGGAGTGAGACTCGAACAAAACCTTTCTGTTGTATTTTTGTGTCAAGGTTCCAAATGTAATTGACTAGACATTGTGGCTGTTGTATAATCTGAAAATTTATGTATCTTTTGGGAACCAATGTAAGAATTGGATGATTGATATATTTTGGAACTAGTGGTGTAAATTTTAATGTTATTTATGGAAGCGACTTATCTTTCTTATTTTGTCTTGTCGTGGTAGCTAGTATTGTAATAAACTTGAATGGGAGTTGTACCGACTTCCGATGAGAGTTGGGCAGGCGTCCCGTGGATACCCTTTGGTTCGCCATAAGGAGAAGTGGGGGCGTCACAGTTGGTATCAGAGCGCTAGGTTAGAGATCTATTTGGGAGATATACTAGAAACTTTACCCTTAAAATTTGAGATAGGATGACTAAGTCATACTTTAAGTGATACTTGGGGCAAGTTAGTGACTAAGTTAGTCATACCTTAAGTGATATCTGAGTGAACTAGCGACTAAGTTTCTAACCCGAAAAGTATGATTGTTTTGCTGGGATGGATAATGGAGATGGGACCCCGCAGCTAATGGGAATGGCTATGCTAATGGTCATGTAGAGCCTTCTAGGCCTATTTACTACTGAGCTCTTGATGGAGGGGCTCGATTGCGCTACTCGCCCTCTAATAGGCATCCACGATGTTCGTGTAGGTTAACGTTTACCTACCCGAACCACCTTGTGTTAGCTTTGGACGACGAGCGTCGTCTGTTGGTGAACCTCAACCGAGATTTACAGGAGGAGGTGGATGAGTTGAGGCAGATGGTTAGTGCTCAAGGTGAGAGGATCGCTGAGCTTGAGGAGGTACTAACTGGCGAGATGCCTACTACTGAAGTCACTCGTAAGGAGCTTCAGAGGGCTAGGGCTCGACTTGCTAGAGTTGGAGAAGAGGTTCGTGATTAGGCTTCTAGGATCCTGGCCGATGCCACTCTGATGATAGATGGAGTGATGGATATTGCCCATAGCCCAGTTCAGGAGGAAGATCCTGAGAAGGAGATTTCCCCTGGTAGTTCTACTGTGGACTAGGTCTAGACTGATTGATCCTTTTGACTGGTATAGTTAGGATTAGTTGGGGTGATGCTAGTGCTGAGGCCATTGTATTTTGTATGACTGAGTGGCCTACTTTTGAGACACTTGATTTTATTTTAGTCTTACGTGACTAAAAGTACTCTCGTGGCAATTACGTGCTATATTTTTGTGATTTTTCCCACAACCTGCTAATTGTATGGATCTTGACATGATAATGAATGTAAATTATTATTAGTTCCAATGTTTTCCATGATTGATCTTTGTTTAAGTATTTTTTCTGCATAATTGATTTATTTCTTGCATTAGGCATACCTAGGATAATAGAAGGACGAAAGAGTGGTCGAGGCCGTGGGCGAGGGACTAGGCAGGCCCAACATCATGGGGATGACCAGGGATCGACAACTGGACCGATCTATGGACAAGAAAATGTAGAGGGAAATCAGGTAGCTACTGCCATAAATAGGATTACTGATATCCTAAAACGTTTAGCTGAAAGGCAGGGTTTTGGACCACTTAATCAACTTGGGGGACAGGATAGAAGAGAAGATAGAGCCTTGGAGAGGCTCTTGAAATTTAACCCGCCTAAATTCACTGGTGAACCTGACCCTGAGGTAGCGAAGAATTGGTTGGAGAGGATGACCAACATATTCGCCACCTTAGACTATACCGAGGATAGGCAAGTGAACTTTGCTGCGTTTCAATTCGAGGGAGTGGCTCGTGCTTGGTGGAATGTGATAAAGGGAAAGTGAGAGAGAGCCCAAACCCCTTGTACTTGGGAGAATTTCATGAGGGAATTTAATGAGAAATTTCTTCCTCCTTTAATTCAAGAAAAGAGTGAGGATGAATTTATCAAGTTGAAACAAGGAACCCTTAGTGTAGCTAAGTACGAAGGGAGGTTTGCTAAGCTTTCTAAGTACGGCCCTGAACTGGTGACCAGCAAACGGAAAAGGATGTGGCGGTTTGTACAAGGGCTTAATGTAGAAATCCATGAGGGCTTAGCCGCCGCCCAAATCTCTACATTTACTGAGGCTTTAGAAAAGGCACAAAGGGTAGAGAGTGCGAGAATGCAAGTTAGAAACTTCCACAATAAGAAGAGGAACTTTTCTAGTCGTACTTTTGGACAGACTAGTAGGAGTGCACAACCTTCCAAAATTGGGAGAGGAATGGGAGGAATAAGGACTGCTGGAGCTTCTAGGGTAGCTTTATCCAGGGGAGGTCTTAGTGGGCCGGTTCAAACTAGGGGAGTGCCTTCTAGTGGATTGGTAGTAACCCCTCAAGTTGGTTGTGGGTACTGTGGTAAACCCAACCCCTCTGAGAACGATTGTTGGAGAAAGTCTGGGAAGTGTTTGGTTTGTGGTAGCACCGAGCACCAACTCGCGACTTGTCCAAATAAGCTGAAGGTGGGAGGTAGCACCCAAAGACCCGAAAAGTCAACCTCTAAACATACCAGTACTGGAGGAAGCCGACCAAAGGTATCTGCTAGGGTTTATGCACTGGACCATCAACAAATACCCGATGCGACTGAAGTGGTTGAAGGTACGATTCCTATTTTTCACCGCTTAGCTAGGGTTTTAATTGATCCGGGTGCGACACATTCCTTTATAAATCCTAATTTCATGGGCGGTATAGACTTGAAGCCAATTAAGTTACCTTATGACTTGGAGGTTAGGACACCTACTGGGGATCAAAGTCTAATTCCTAACTTGGTACATAGGAATTGTGAGATCTGGATTGGAGAACGGAAATTAATGGCCGATCTGATAAGTTTAGCGATTAAGGGATATGATGTGATCATAGGAATGGACTGGTTAGTCCGTTACAATACTTAGTTGAACTGTAAGACGAAAATAGTGGAATTGTGCGTTCCAGGAGAGGCAACCCTGAAACTGGATGTAAAAGGTAGATTAACTTCGTCTACACTTATCTCAGGAATCTGAGGTAGGAAAATGTTAAGTAAGGGAGCTCAAGGATATTTGACTTTTCTAATCAACACTCCTAGTGATAAAGTGAGATTGGAGGACATGCCTATAGTGAAAGAGTACCCAAATGTCTTTCCTGAAGAGTTAGAGTCTTTACCCCCGGAAAGGGAAATAGCTTTTAAGATTGATGTGATTTCGGGAATAGCACCTATCTTTAAGACACCACATCGGATGGCTCCAGCTGAGTTGAAAGAATTGAAGTTACAATTGCAGGACTTGTTGGAACAAGGTTTTATAAAAGAGAGTGACTCACTGTGGGAAACCCCCTGTCTTATTTGTTAAGAAGAAAGATGGAAGTTTAAGGTTGCGCATAGATTACCGAGGCTTGAATGATGTCACCGTTAAGAATAAGTACCCGTTGCCCTACATTGATGAATTATTTGACCAATTGCAAGGGGCAGTGGTATTCTCGAAGTTGGATTTGAGACAGGGTTATTATCAATTAAGGATTTTGGAGAAAGATATACCCAAGACTGCTTTTAACTTGAGGTATGGACACTTTGAGTTTGCAGTAATGCCATTTGGACTGACCAATGCACCTGCGGCATTTATGGATTTGATGCACAGGGTCTTTAAGCCTTATCTAGACCAATTTCTAGAGGTCTTTATTGATGATATTTTGGTATACTCCAAGAATGTGAAGGATCACCAGAAGCACATGAGAATTATTTTGTAAACCCTGAGAGAACACCAATTGTATACTAAGTTTAGCAAGTGTGAGTTTTGGTTGAAAGAAATGACATTCTTGGGTCACATAATTTCTAAGGATGGGATAAAAGTGGATCCAGCCAAAGTTGAAACTGTTTGAAAGTGGAAACGACCGGAAAACCCTACAGATGTTCGAAGTTTTATAGGGTTAGCAGGGTATTATCGGAGATTCATTAAGGATTTTTCTAGAATTGCTGGACCCATGACTGAGTTGATCAAGAAAAGTGGGAAGTTTATATGGAGTCCTAAGTGTGAAAAGAGTTTCCAAGAGTTAAAGAGATGTTTAACAAAAGCGCCTGTGTTAGCTCTACCGAATAGAAAAGATAGTTTTGTGGTCTATACAGATGCTTCCAAGGAAGGCTTGGAATGTGTATTAATGCCAAATGATAAAGTGATAGCATATGCCTCTAGGAAGTTGAAACCGCATGAAAGAAACTACCTAACTCATGATTTGGAGTTAACGGCTATGGTGTTCGCTTTAAAGAAATGGAGGCATTACCTGTACGGAGTAACATTTGGGGTTTTTACTGACCACAAAAACCTTAAGTATTTGTTTTCTCAAAAGGAACTGAATTTGAGGCAACGTAGGTGGATGGAATTTTTGGAAGATTATGATTGCACGATAAAGTACCATCCAGGGAAAGCCAATGTAGTGGCCGATGCTTTAAGTCGTCTAGTGCAAGTGGCCGGATTGACGATTAAGAAATTACACTTGTTAGAAGGGTTAGTTATTGGAATCCTAGACTTGAACTGAGGAAAGTAATTCTTGAGAATATTGTAGTGAATTCCACTTTGTTGGGACATATTAAAGACACTCAGGAAAAGGACCCTGAAGTGCAAAGGTGGGTTGAGAAAGTCAAAAAGGGAGAAGATCGGATTTTAACTTTGGGACGAATGGTATATTGAGATTTCGGAATCGGATAGTAGTGCCAAAGGATGAAGGGCTTAAGAAAGAAATTTTAGAAGAGGCATATCGATCGAAGTTCATGGTGCACCCAGGAGGGAATAAAATGTACCAAGACTTGAAGAGTCTGTATTGGTGGGAGAGCATGAAGAAGGAGATTGCCCAATTTGTCCAGACCAGTTTAGTTTGTCAACAGGTTAAAACTGAACATCAGAAACCATCAGGACTTCTACAACCTTTGGAGATACCCGAGTGGAAATGGGAAAATATCACCATGGATTTTGTATCAGGGTTACCTAGAACACAAAGAGGTCATAATGCCATTTGAGCAATAGAGGATAGATTGACTAAATCGGCTCATTTTCTGTTGATTAATATGAAGTACTCATTGGAGAGGTTAGCTAAATTGTACTTGGACGAGATTATCAGGTTATATGATATACTTGTAAGTATTGTGTCCAATAGAGACCCAAGATTTGCTTCAAGATTTTGGTAAAAGATGCAAAAAGTATTGGGGACTAGATTGAACTTCAGTACCACATACCATCCTCAGACCGATGGACAATCTGAAAGGACGATTCAAACCCTTGAGGACATGTTAAGGACTTGCGTTTTAGATTTTGGAGAGAGTTGGAGTAAATTTTTTACATTGGTGGAATTTGCCTATCATAATGGCTTCCACTCTTCTATTCAAATGGCCCCGTATGAAGCACTTTATGGTCGGAAGTGTAGATCTCCAATTTGTTTGGATGAAATAGGTGAACGCAAAATCTTACATCCGACTACTGTGCCTTGGATCGAGGAGGCTAATGAAAAGGTGAAGTTGGTATGACAAATGATTCAAACCGCACAAGGTCGTCAGAAGAGTTATGCAGATAACCGAAGGAAGGATTTAGAATTTACGATTGGAGATCAAGTATTTCTTAAGATTACACCTCTGAAAGCAAGTTTAATGTCTGGAAAAGGAAAGAAGTTACAATTGAGATTCGTAGGACCGTACAAGATTATCCAACGTGTAGGAAATGTGGCCTATAAGTTGTAATTGCCACCAAGTTTGTCTCGGATTCACAACGTTTTCCACGTATCCATGCTTAAAAAATATCACCCAGACCTTTCTCATATTTTGCAACCGGAAAGTTTTGAAATTGATGAGACACTGACCTACGAGGAAAAACCAGTAAAGCTTTTGGATCGTAAGGTGAAAGAATTGAGAAACAAGCGGATTCCATTGGTGAAAGTTTTTTGGAGGAATCATGGAATAGAGGAAGCAACTTGGGAAGTCGAAGAAGCAATTCGAGGAAAGTATTCAGAACTGTTCACAGATCAAGGTAAATTTCGAGGACAAAATTTTCTTAAGGGAGAGAGGATGTCAGGACTCGAAAATTTACTTATTTTAAATTCCTATTACTAGCTTATTTAAATATTTAATTACCCGTTTACTCTGAATATTTTATTTCAACCTTTTTAGACCCAATTACATGGAACTATGACTTACTTATATTTTTAAAATGACTCGTTTCAAAATTTAATTTTTGAAAGCTCGTTAAGTGAGAATAGTGAATACGCGTTTGGAGATAATAAACGATTTGAGGATACAGTGAACTTGAATAGTGAAGACTCATACATTAGTTTCAAAATAGTTATTTTTATGATTAAGTACTCAAGTACAAGATAGTTATACCATCGTTATAAGAATCCCTTAGAAATTTCGCTTTATCGCGCACAAATCGGAAGTACGCGTTTTCGCGCGTGCAATTATTTGAGGGATATTAGACTCTTATTTTTAGACTATTAAGAGTAAATAATAATAGTATGGGTGGAAGTGCATTAGAGGTTTAGTGCACAAGTGAAACAAACCCAAGAGGAAACGAGCACGAAACGCCCGTGAACGCGCACTATTCCTAGTTGATTTTTGGCCACACAGCTAAGCTTCTCAAGGAAGCTTCATCATTAGCCAAACACACACTCTCTCTTTGCTCTTGCTAGCTGGCCACCCCAAGGAAGAAACAAGACCAAAAGCTCTTCATTTTCTTGCTTCATTTCTTGTCCAAATCACTCCAAAATTTTACTACACCTTGCAAACCACTTGGAGATCAACTCAAGCTAGGAAAGGAGCTTCATTTGCACGGTTTTCTTGAGCTTCAAAGGACCAAAAATTTCTGCTTTAGTCATCTAAGGAGGTAACAAATGATCAACCTCTTGAATCTTGGCTTATATAAGTTATATTGCACTTGTAAGCTTATAGATGCATGTGAGTAGCTCTATATTGTTGGAAATCTTGTGAGTGGGCTCTATGAAATTCCACAATGGATTTGATGAGCTGGTTTGATGATATTGGGTGTTATTTATGTTGGATTTGTGCTTAATCTAGTGGATATAAGTGGTATTGTGGAAGAAAACTCAAAGGGAGTGAAATGAGAAAAAGAGACAATTCTGCCCCTGTTTTGCCGTGCCCCTTTAGTGCAATTTTTGTGGTCCAATTGACTTAATTTTGATGTAAATGTGTAATATAGGTTGTATAGAAAGTTTCTTGAAAAAATTACTTGATTTGGTTGGGTAAAAGTTGAGATTTCAAAATTTCACCAAAACTGGAAAACGTGACCAGAGTCTCTCTGGCAGTGATTTTGTATCGACCATAACATTTTGCTGCGACATTAAAATCAAGTGCCATTTGTGGAATTAGAAACTAGACATTTCCAGTTTTCCATCAGTATAAAATGCATCCCCTAATTTCACTTGAGTGAACCGTATCAATCGTTTGAAAATGCCTGTCCTGTTTCATGGATTTATTGGAGTGCATGTTATGAGCTGCAACTTGATGCTCGAATATGAGTTAGTTGTGGACAGAATTTTAAAATGATTCCTTCTGTGAAATTGTAGCCTTATGAATGTATTTTTCAAAACTTCCAATTACGCTCAATTCCAAGTTGAATTGAGTGAGTTATGGCAGAATTTCAAACCTGCCTCGTTGCTTGAAAACCCTAAATTTGGGCTGGTCAATGGATAATCTTGTTTGGGAGTTGTTATTTCGAAACTCTTGGTGTTAATCACCTATCAAACACATTTTTTTATGTCTTTTAGACATTGTCTTCATAAATGGACCATGTTTGAAAAGATTTCATTGGCCAAATGATTGAGAAAAGAAAAACGAAAGTGCAAGGCAGATTTGCCTTAGGAAATCATGGAATTTTAGCAACTTTGTTACCCAACTTTCCGTGCGAATTTTTACATGAAAATTGATAGAGGAACAGCCCTCATATGGTAGGGTAATACTATCAAATTTTATGCCCTTCCAGGTCCATTTCAATGCTCAACCAAAGTCTTAAAGTTCCCATTTTAAATCTGGAAAACCCTTGTTTGGTGAGGAAATTTCAGTAACTTTGAACCACTATATCTTGGTGCTCGAAATTTCGATTCTTGTTCTGCTTGTTGTGTTTTAAACTTTGATTGTAACTCTAATTGATTTCCAAATTTTAGAGGCTAGTTCGCATTGTGTGAATTTTTCCGAATTTCCAAACTTTGCCGAAAATCAACCCAAATCTGTCTTGGTATTCCAAAACATCATTGGACCCAAAATTTGAATGTCTTCCATTTGGAATCATAGAAAAGTGCCTTCTAGCAACTTTTAGTACTTTGGAAGTAGTTTCCAGCGGTATCAAGTTTTCCAATTTTTGATTTACTGAGTGTGATTTACGATTTTTCAAAGATTGCATGTCGAATCCAAAATTTTCAAACTTAAAGGAAATTGAGTTTTTAGAACTCTCAATTTTTTCTTCGATACCACTTGACCGTTTTACACTCGATTTCAAAGATAAAAATTAGATTTCTCTAGTGTTTTAATACCCCACTTTTGAGTCTCGATTTAAGAGTAATTAAGGCTCATTTTCGTGATATTTTCTTAGATTGTATGTGACACCCCCACTTCTCCCTAAGGCGAATCAAAGGGAATCCGCGGGACGCCTGCCTAACTTTTGCCAGGACTCAAGACAATTTCCGTTCAAGCTTAATGAAATACTAGCCATCACGATGATATAAGTAAGAAAGGGAGGTCACTCCTATAAATAATAGTCAAACTTACATCACAAGTTCCAAAATACGTCAAGTATCCAATCCTTACATCAAGTTCTCAAAGGTTACATCAAATCCCAAAATATACAATAATCAAGAGTCTAACCCAGTACATTGAAAAATCCTAATATAAAAGTACATTCGAAAGGGGTTTCTCCGAGGTTCACTCCAGATCCTTCCCTGTTACGGAAAACAAATCTCCAGGGTGAGCAAAACGCTCGTGAGGCCAAGAACACAATGCAGGCACGTTGTTCAAGTAACAATTCCAATTTAACAAGTAGAGCAATAATATTGCAATAAATAACAATTCGAGCGAGAAAAATAAACAGAAACAATTCAAGGATATAGGAGCTCTCAGGAGCTATTTTCCACTTGCACGATCACGAACCTCCATGAGTTGACACTCTGTCAATCGGGTAGGTTTAGTCTTTAGAACTTCACTTATCATGTCCCCTTTCACCTTACATACCCCTATATCGGGCCCGCCTGTCGTTTGTTTGAGGCGATACTGCTCGAGTATGTCAAGCAAAATCTCTTAATAGATCAAGCTTTTGTTTTCTCATGGTTCGCCAAGGAGCCCGACCAAGTCCATGCCGGCTCGAGTCCAAGGTCAGCCAGTGAGATTTGGGCATCCCCCACTTGAGTCGAGGAGATTCACTTCAATCGATTTATGCAGCCATAGTATAAATAATCACTTAAATTCACTTAACAAGTCACTTCAAATACTTCAAGTATTTCATATCACGAAATTCAAGTACACTTCACTTAAATGAGAACGAGTGCGATAAAGTACACACTCGACTCAGCATTTTCAAAATGTTCTATTATCAAAAGCAATTAACACATTTTCACACACTTGACACTCACCGAGTGATTCAAGTATCAAGTACAAGCGATTGATTAGGCGTCTCCCGTGAGATCCTCTTGGAGGTCCTCTTGAGTGCCTGAGCAATTAATAATGAACTATCACTCATAAATCCCAATTATCAAGGAAGATTGTACACTTGTACAATCTAAGAAAATTTCACGAAAATGAGCCTTAATTACTCGTAAATCGATGTTCAAAAATGGGGTTTTAAAACACAAGCAAAAATCTGATTTTTCATCTTTGAAATCAAGTATACAACGTTCTAGCAATATCAAAGGCGATAGAGAGTTCGAAACCCTCAATTTCCTTTAAGTGATGGATTATGTGAATTATTTCTTGATTTGTGATGAATTGGTGAAGTTTTTATTTTTTTTGAGGAATTTTCTGGTTTAATGTGATCATGGTGTTGTGGTTGTTTATGATGGTTGATAATGAGGGGTTATGACTCTAGTGGATGTGAATTGTTGATAATTGCAACCAATTTTGGATTTGGATCGAAATGTGAAATGTTAGGGTTTCAAAACCCCCTTTTCTGTCCGGTTTTGTATCTCAGGATTAGAGGCCGATTTGGCCTTTGCTCAAAACATGAAAGTTGTAGGTATTGATGTGGTTGAGGTGTCTGTAAAATTTCAGGTCATTTGGAATAGTGTAGAGTGAGATATGGCGTTTTTACTGTGGCTGTTCTGGGTTGATCAGGATGGCAGAACTGCGTTTGTATTTGGCTATTTTGACTGGAATTACTTTGGATTTGGATGCTCGTGTCTTCTGATGAAATATAGAGGGATGTCTTAGCTACCATATGCCTTTGGAATCAATGCATTTGGACTTGTATGGACCGAGTTGGACTCATTACAGCATTATGTGATTTGCAAACCTGTTTTGGTAATTCTGGTTTAGTATTTTGCATATTTGACCTAGTTGTGCTAGGATTTGGACTGAGTGACCTTCTACATTGTTGTAGCCCTGTTTCTTGGCTTCGAAACGGTGGGTCTTACACCCCCATCCGATAACCGTAGTGAATTTGGTGCCATTACCGCATATTGAGGTCAAATACGGTTTCTTTGTTAAGGCTTAAGCTAAAGCCATTTCTTAATTTCTGGTTACCAATGATGCTTATTTATGCATATAAACCCTATTGGGGGTTGTGATTGACATTGCTTTATGACTCGTTATCGAGTCTCATTGTACTTGCTTACGTGTTCTAGGGCGTGACGGTGGTTCACGATATTCTCCTGACGGAAGTGCATGAAATAGCACTTAATTGATTGGTGAGTATACTACTCACTTAAATGTTACAATGTGGCTTTGTTATATGTGAATTTGATGCCTTGAAGGCTTATTTGGCTATTGGAAGTGATTGAGGTGAGGGTGTACTTGACCGCCCTCACCCCCTTGTGATTTCATTCATGACTGCTTACTGTTTTACTGAAATACTGCACTTGTTATATGAGATACTGAATTCCATTCATGGAAAACTGATCTGGTGTTGTTTGGACGAATGTCTAACGGCCTTACTGTATTACTGAGCTCAACCCCGTAGGTAGTCAATTGGATCGAGCCGGCGAGGGCTTGGTCGTGAATATTGACGTGCCACGGGGACTGTACTGGGGAATCTTGTAGTAATGAGACTCTTGGTTCCGGTATACTCGAGTATTACCAAAATGACTGATTGGAGTGCGGGCCCGGTTGGGGTATGTTTGGTGGAAGGAATGGAGTGAAGTGAGGTCTACGGTCGGGTATTCTTAAACATTGACGGAGGGTCAATGAGGTTGGATCAAGAAAATAAGCGAGGAAATGGGCTTTTGAGAGCCGTCCGTATCCTTTCACTGATTTGATTTACTTCTTATTTGCATACTTGAACTGAACGGTTATGCTTATGTGATCTTAGTTGCTATGGTGGTTGTATTCTCACCGGGCACTTAGCTCACCCCGTTTCTTTTGTTTTCCTTACAGGAATATGACTCTTTTGGAATGAATTTTGTTAAATGGTTGCCGAATGAACTAGATGAATGCCTCTTTTGTATTGTATATAAAATGGGACCCTAAATGTATCATTAGGGCCGTTTTCACTTTTGTTTTGGCAACCCACATATGTAGTGACTTGTGTATCACTTTTAAATGCCATTGTGGCTTGTAAATGGTTAATGTTATGTTGTATGTGTATTTCGATGTTTGGTTGGGTTTCGGACGAGTCGGTTACTATTCATGGCCGACTCTGGTTTTCATTTCTTTTATTTTGGGTTATTTTGCCCTTTTGCCTTGTTTGCGAGCATTATAAGTTTCAGAACGTGATAGATCGCTTTATACTGCACCGTTAGTCCTGGCGAGAGCTGGGCAGGCAGTCCGCTAACCTCTTTGGTTCGCCTTAGGGGAAGGTAGGGCTGTTACAGTTTCACTGTGGTATTTAAATGATACCTGATATACTGGATTTGGTGTCGTTTGGACGAGTATCCAACGGCCATTACTGTTACTACTGAGCTCAACCCCATTGGTTGTCAATTGAATCGAGCAGGCGAGGGCTTGGTCGTGAAAATTGACGAGCCATGGGGACTGTTATATGGAATCGTGTAGTAGTGAGTGTAGACACCAAATTTTTGAACCGTTTTATTTATTATTATTTTACTTTAATTTAATTTAATTTTATTTTATTTTTTAGTGATAATTATTATCTATTAATTTCATAATTTTTGTTTTGGGTATTTTCTAGTATTTTTATAGCATTTTTATTATTACTATTATCTTCTTTCTCTGATATTCATTTGTTACTCATTTAGTTGGCCTTAAATGTAAAAAATAAAAAAAAATTATTATTAAAAAATTTAAAAAAAATTTTTATTACATGCAAGCTGCGTTGGTCCGCAGCTTGCAAAGAAGAGTTGCAGCAAGGCCCTTGAGGGCAATTTAAGTGATGAATGGCCAGGTGTCTAGGACACCTCAGGCCCTAGAGAATTCTAGAAAAGGATAGGTGGAGGGTGGAAATGAAAGAGGAAGGACGTGAGATGTGGAGCAGCGTCGGATGAAGGGTTTTTGAAAAAACAAGGTTGGCCCGCAAGAAGCAAAGGGAGATATACCGAAAAGGAAACGAAAAAGGGGTTCGAAAGAAGAGAGAGAGAGAGCTGAGGTTCTGTGATGGGGAGAGGATTTTTATGACGGCTGAAGTGAGAGTAGGGAAAAAATCTGGGAGAGTCTGGACGGCTAGGGAAGAAAGAAAACAGAGAGAGGAAGCACCGAGTGACGGCTGAAAAATCTTGAGGGAGGAGAAGAGTGAACAGCAAAAAGGGTTACGGACTGAGACGAATAGCTACGGGAAGGACCAGGAAAAATTCCAGACTTCACGTTGCCTTCATCAGAGCCAGTCGCAGGTCCCTTTTGATTTCTGTGAGAAACGATCATCTTCCAAACTTGCGGGTCTTCATTTTCCTCAAGTTAAGATCTTCAAGGTGATCCTTTCTTTTCATTTTTTTCCGCCTACACATGTTCAGATTTATATGCTTCGAACTTGATTTCTGTTTTTCATGTTCTATTTTTTTTCTCCTTTCCTTCGGTTCTTTCCTTTTCATGCGTTGCTGATTCAGTTGTTGGCTGCATACCCCTGCTCCTGAATATTGCATTATTGTGGACCATATGATCTTTTATGTGGTGATGATCTAGTTTTTCTTTTAGTTAACAACGAGCCCAAGGAAAGGCTCATGGATGAAACTAGATCTGCAAGTCTTTTCCTCCTAACTCAGAATTTGTTTCCTGTTGTGGGTGCTTAATCTGATATTTTGACGGGGGGTTTATGAAGATTAGCTTTCATGGCTATGGTTCTGTGGTCTGAAAATGTCCAGTCTAAGTTTTCTAGGAAAAATGCAGTCTTGCTTGCACTGGATCATACGCGCTGATTTTCTTGGCTTATTGCTTTCATTTTGCGGGTTCCTTTTGATCCATGTTTTCTTTAATTCACCTGTTGACTGCTGGAATCCTTTGGATGGATATGAGTCATGCCCAGAATGCACACAACCAAAAATTCCTTGGTTCGCTTGTAGTCCGATAGGTATACCATGTATGCATTCACCCCAAGCTGTCTTCATATTGTCCAGTCATATGGGTGAATTTGTTGGGTGTAGACCATTGTATTTGGATGATAATTAACAACACGGGTAGAAAGCTATAACATTGAGCTTTAAGTCATCTTTATTTGCTTTAGTCTTGCCCATATCATGCTTTATCATTGGATGTTGTTAAAAATCGAAATCTGGAATTCTTGTTTGAATGATGAAAAGCTGCATTTCATCTTCATGCTTCGCTACTTTCTGTTTTCCTCTCGCAACAGCTCACAAAATTGGTTTTTAGTCATCCTTTGCTAGCTTAATCTGATGTTGAAGGGAAGGAAATGGAAGTTTTGGTGTTGAGTTTTGTATGTTTAAAGTCTGAAATACTTGAGCTATGGTCGAACACTTTGCTGGAAAATGAATTTTGGGTTGCCAAACCATTTTTTTTGCATCCTCATGCTAGTTATAGGGTACATTTGCTTGAGAGTCCCCTTTTGGTAAGGGAAACGAGCAAGTGTGGCTACAAAATAGCCTTAGCACGCTAGTTCTTCCTTCTAATCAAAGGGAAAATTAAAGTCGTGAAGTTTGGAGTCATTCCCGTACCCGACTTGATGCATTCCTCTAGGTTCATACACTCTCATTTTTATCATATCACTTCCTCACTTTCTTTATCCACATTCTCTCACTACTTATATTTTTCTCCACATGCCATGTTCACACATTTCTCTTCTTTCCCTATCACTTATTTATTTTTTTACCTCACAAATTGCACCCAGTTGCACTTATATGCATTTACTACTATTATACCATATTTTCATCCACTTGCATACAAACACCTTTATTTTCTCAATTGGCACACATGCACTTTTCTTACATTTGCACACATGCACTTTTCTTACATTTGCACACTTGCACTTACATTTGTATTTGTATTTGTATTTTATTTTGCATTCTTCTTACATTTTCACACTTGCACTCATATTTGGGTCTTCATTTGCATTACCCGTGACCTCTATGAGAGTTTTCCTTATTGGCCATCACAACTCATATGGTTGGGACCAAAAAGCCTCATAAGAGACATTTTAGATTTAGGATTGCATTTTTTTTTCATATCCATTAGTCACATCCAACATGCAACACATATTTTGGGTAGAAGAATTAGGAAAAGAAGGACTAAGTCACGCAACTAGCTTTGGCTAGGGTAAGGGAGTGCCTTAGGCTTTGCCTTTGCCTTCTCCCTTATCAAATGTGACCCCCGATCCCTTTCTTTCGTTACGTAGACCTAAAAAATTCTTTAAAAAGGGTTTGTTTACTTTTCTTTCCAAAAAAAATCACTTTTTGGGTGACTTGGTACACCCTAACTCTATACCAAGTGGCGACTCCTTTTCTATCTAAAACCCTTTGTTTGGCCAAACCGTCGCATTTCACAATCCCACGGCCTTTTATTTTCACTTTCACACACGTTCACATACATATTCCACACACTACTTTCACACCTCAAAAAGTGGGGCGTGACAGCTTGGGGACTCCACTGGGGAACTCCTAAGTGGGTCCAAGCATTTGATTTAGCCATTCTTTTCCGTTTTCTACCCTTGTTATGCATAGCATTTGGATATTAGGGTTGCATTTTCCATTTTAGGACCTTTTGCCTCGCGCGCGTATCAAACTACTCCCTCACTCACATATGTATGATTGGTTGCTTGGATGTGTGTTTTACTTGTTTTATCTCGCACTTTGCATTGCATTTGGGAGGGGGTGTGTCACCTTTAGAGCCTCGCGTTGGGTCTCAACCCTTTCCCTCAAAATAGGGAACACTTAATACGTGCACGTTTATTTACTGTTATCCCATTTTATTTTATTTTCGTGGGCTCTTTCCCACACCGCCTTGTAGGACTATGAATAGTTTCTCTAGGTATGTGGATGGTGTGCTCTGCGCCCATAGCAGTACCTAGGGGATCGCTCAAGCCACCGACCAAGGGTCTTGGGATTGATGACCCATTCCCTTAGGTCTGAAGGCTTGGGGACCTTTTTAAACCTTATCGAGTCTAGTTGCATTAGTGAGCCCCAGCCTCATGCATCCATGTTAGAGTTTTCCTAGGTTAGAGTCAACCTCACCCTTTTTAAGCACATTAGGCACGAGGGAAGGGGTTCTACCCCTTTTACATGATTTTATTGTATTTCTTTTCTTAATTGCTTCCAATATGTTATGTGTACTATCAATTGCACTAACCATTTCGTTGTTTTTTTTGCTTGCATTCATGTGCCTTAGCAATAAGAGGCCTCTTTGGCTCTCTTTTAGTGACTTACCCACTAGATAACTCACAGGTTTAAATTTCAGTATTACACTTAATTTTCAATAAGTACATTTCATTTTTAGACCTTTTCCCCCCGATGCATTATTTATGTCCTTTAGGCTATATTTGTCACATATTTACATCATTTTAATAAATGGCATCATGCATTAAACCTTAGAAGGAACGCCATTTAGGCAATTCCATGTTAGGGATAAGCCAACCCTATAATCCCATGTGTATTTAACCCTATTTTTGGGATCTACACGTTTACCCTTTTTGCAAAATAACCTAAGGGGTAAAATCCCAAGATAACGGTATCTAAGTGAATTCCCCATCCAGATGACGCAGTGTTGAATGCTCAACCAAGTCCCCCGAGAGCTGAATCAGTGGAAGAATAACGTATCTTATGAGATTGGAGGGCTATTCCGATATGTGGGGCATCTACCAAGCCTTGTCGCCATAATACCCAACGTGTCTGCTATCCAAGCATTGATCAATTATTGGGATCCGGATGCCTCAGTTTTCCGGTTTGGAATGTGCGAACTCACCCCAACCCTAGAAGAGTTAGAGGGATTGTTGCAAGTACCGGGAAAAGGCAGTCCTATAATATATCCGAGCGGGGGAACGAGAGAGCAGTTTTGCAGATTTTTGGGATTGAGGAACAATAGCTTAGATCAACACCCCGACGCTAGATCTTGTCCACTGAGGTTTTTATATGACCGGTTTGGGGAAAAGGAGTCCTTTGAGCCCCATCAGATCGATTTCTTTATAACAAGGGGGCAATGGGAAGAGAAGCGTGTGCAAGCTTTTGGTTTGGTTTTGATCAACTTATTGCTATTCCCTCAAAGGCATGGAAAGGTGACATTTGCAACAATCAACATGATTCAAAGTCTTTTTTTAGGAATTCGTGGAACGACACCAACTTTGATACCCATTGTCATAGCGGACATCTTCTCAGCCCTTACCAATTGCCAAAGGAAAGGGGGTTTCTTCTATACTTCAAATTTAATACTTCAAATGTGGATCATGGAACATTTGGCGAAGAGATCACTTATGTGAGAACCCGTAAAACCCTAATTATTTTCCTAGGGTTTTAGTTCCTTTAATTGCATAATTTTTGTATTTCTGGCTTAGAAATATTATCTGAGTGGATTTTATGAGCAATTATAGTTTTTAGATGATTTTTCTAGCATTGGAGAATTTTTAGAAAATTAAGAATATATATTGGACGTGGGACCCACTAGTGCGAAAAGTTCGAAAAAATTCGGCCAATTAGGTTAAATTCTGGATACTGTGTAAAATTTATCGGGTGTTAAGAGATAAGTAGAGTGTGTGAAATGATTGATGTGAGAGAGAAAAGAAAGGATAGGAATGCATTTATGGAGGTGACAAGTGTCACCTTCTCATTTGTTGGACTTTAAGAAACACTATTCACTTTCTTGACTTTTTTGACCAAAGGATTAAATATCAAAAAAATGCACAAAAATCACCATTTTCTTCCTTGTGTTGGCCGGCCCTCTCTCTCTCAAAGAAGAAGGAAACTTCCCAACTTTCAAGCTTCCATTTCACTCAATCTTCCACAAACAAGAGTTTAGATTTGATTTCACTCCATAAAAACTTTCCTTCTAGTGCTAGTAAGTGTATTAGTGAAGTTGTTTTGAAGAGCTAAGGTGTCCAACATCTTCCTCTCTCTTGTTACTTGGTAAGTGATGCTTGAACACCCTACTACATCTAATGATGCTTATTTTGTGCTTAATGGTGGCATGAGTGATGGAATATGTGATTTATTTCTTTATTTGGAGTGATTTGGTGGAATTTTCCAATTTATGATGAATTTTCTGGTTTAATATGATCTTGATGTTGTGGCCTTGTATGATGAATGGTAATGGTTTAAAATGACTCTAGTAGGTGTGAATTGTTGATAAATGCAATCAATTTTGGATTTGGATGGAAAAATGGAAAGTTAGGGTTCATAAATCCCTAATTCTGTCCGGTTTTGGATCATAGGGTTAGAGGCCGAATTGGACTTTACTCAAAACATGAAAGTTGTAGGTATTGCTGAGTTTGAGGTGCCTGTAAAATTTCAGGCCATTTGGCTTAGTGTAGAGTGAGTTATGTCGGAATTACTGTAGCTGTTCTGCTTTGGACAGAATGCGAAAACTGCGTTGGTATTTGGCTATTTTGGCTGGAATTGGTTTGGATTTTGAAGTTGGTGTCTTCTGATGAAATGTAGCTGGATGTCCTAGCTATCTTATGCCTTTGGAATTTCGGCATTTGGACCTATATAGACTGAGTTATAGTAATTACAGTTTTGTGTGATTTGCAAACCTGTTTTGGTCATTCTGGTTTAGTATTTGGCATTTTTGACCTAGTTAAGCTAGGAACTGGATTGAGTGACCTTCTACATTGTTGTAGCCCTGTTTCATAGCTTCGAAACGGTGGGTCTTACACCCCCATCCGATAATCATAGTGAAATTGACGCCATTACCGCAAAGTAAGGACAAAACAGTTTTATTTTCAGGGCCAAGGCTAAAGCCATTGTTTGAATTTCTGGTTTGCTATAATGCTTGTATATGCTTATGAAACCCTATTGGGGTTGTGATTGGCATTGCTTTATGACTCGGTATTGAGTCTCATTGTACTTGCTTATGTGTTTTAGGGCGTGACGGTGATTTACGACATTCCCCTGACGGAAGTGCATGACATAGCACTTAATTGCTTAGTGAGTATACTACTCACTTACTTGTTATAATGTGGCTTTGTTCCATGTGTATTTGATGCCTTGAAGGCTTAATTGGTTATTGGAAGTGATAGAGGTGAGGGTGTACTTGACCGCCCTCACCCCTTGTAATTTCCTTCATGGCTATTTACTGTTTTACTGAAATACTGCAATTGTTATATGAGATACTGAATTCCATGCATGGAAACTGATTTGGTGTCGTTTGGACGAGTATCCAACGGCTTTACTGTATTACTGAGCTCAACCCCGTTCGGTAGTCAATTGGATCGAGCCGGCGAGGGCTTGGTCGTGAAAATTGTTATGCCACGGGGACTGTACTGGGGAACCTTGTAGTAATGAGACTCTTGGTTCCGGTATACTCGAGTATTACCAAAAGCTACTGAATTGGAGTGCGGGCCGTGTTGGGGTATGTTTGGTGGAAGGAATGGAGTGAAGTGAGATCTACGGTCGGGTATTCTTAAACATTGACGGAGGGTCAATGAGATTGGATGAAGAATGTAAGCGTGGAAACGGGCTCTTGAAAGCCATTCGTATCCTTTTACCGACTTGTTTACTTCTTAAGTGTGTACTTGAAATGAAAGATTATGCTTATGTGATCTTTACTGCTTATGTGGTAGTAACTCACTGGGTTTTAGCTCATCCCGTTCCATTTGTTTTCCTTACAGGGATATAATTACTTTTGGGACTGATTTGGATAGTCGATTGCCAAGTTGAGCTAGTGTAAATGGCTTTTGTTTAGCTTGTTGAATGAAACCCTATTGTGTATTGGGTTCATTTTCTTTGATTGACAAACCGTGTGAGAACCCGTAATTTTCATTTTCTAAGTTTTATTATTTTTCATGACTTGTTTTCTGCATTTTCGTGATTAGAAATTTTTTCTAGATAATTTTAAGGAGCAGATATCATTTTTAGATGATTTTTCTAGTATCGAATGGATTTTGAGAAAATAAGAGCAGATACCGGACGTGGGACCCACTAGTGCGAAAAGTTCGGAAAATTTCGGCCAACTAGATTAAGTTTTGGATACTGGAATTATTTTATCGGGTGTTAAGAGATAATTAGAGGAAGCTATTTGGATTGATGTGAGAGGGAACAAAGTGATAGACTTGCATTAAATTGGGTGACAAGTGTCACCATTTGATTGGGTTACCTTTAAGACTACTATTCCATGTCTTACCATTGACCAAATAAATCACAAAATTAACCAAAAATTGCACCATTTTCTCCTCTCAAGTGCCGGCCCTCTCTCTCAAAGGAAGAAAGAAAACCTCTTCAAGTTTTGGCTTCAATCTTGCTTCAATCATCAAAACCAACCATCCAACCTTGATTTTTCTCCATAAAACACCTTCAAGTAGTAGTGGTGAGTTGTTGTATGAAGTTATTTGGAAGGTTAAGGTGACCCATAGCTCTCTCTCTCTTGTTTTAAAGGTAAGTTGTGAAGAACCACCCTCCTTCTTTAATTGATGCTCAAATCATGCTTAGTGGAAGTAGAAGATGCAAATTTATGGATTAATTCTTGATTTGTAGTTGAATTGATGACTTTTTATTATTTTTGGGGAATTTTCTGTTTTAATTCAAGCATGATGGTGTGGCTATCTATGATGTATGGAAATGGTCTATAATGACTTAAGGAGGTGGGAAAAGTGATTAATTGCAACCAATTTCTGTTTTGGAAGAAAATTGGAAAATCTAGGGTTCTTAAGGGTACATTCTGTCCGAATTTTTAGGTACTAGATAGAGGCCGAATTGGCCTTAGCTCAAAACATGAAAGTTGTAGGGAATGACATTTTAAAGGTGCCTACAAAATTTCAGGTCAATCGGAGTTGTGTGGAGTGAGATATGTCGATTTTACTATTGCTGATCTGGGTTGCTCAGAATGTGAAAACTGCGCTTGTTATCGTTTGTTTTGACTGGAATTGGTTTGGATTTTGAAGTTGGTGTCTTCTGATGAAATGTAGCTGGATGTCTTAGCTAACATATGCCTTTGGAATTTCGGCATTTGGACTTGTATAGACTGAGTTATAGTAATTACAGTTTTGTGTGATTTGCAAACCTGTTTTGGGAATTCTGGTGTAGTATTTTGCATATTTGACCTAGTTGTGTTAGGAACTGGATTGAGTGACCTTCTACATTGTTGTAGCTCTGTTTCTTGGCTTCGAAATGGTGGGTCTTACACCCCCATCCGATAATTGTAGTGAGAGTTGTGCCATTACCGCAAAATGACGTCAAAACTGTATTTTTCCGGGCCAATGCTAGTTACATTTCCGAAATTTCTGGTTTCCTCTATTGTTTGTAAATGTTTATGGAACCTTATTGGGGTCATGTTTGGCCTTGGTTTATGACTCGTTATCGAGTCTCATTGTATTTGTTGCATGTTTTTAGGGCGTGACGGTGGTGCACAACGTTCTTTTGACTAAAGTGTTTGAAACCACATTGTGCTAGCTTGGTGAGTGTACTACTCACTTATGTGCTATTACATGGCTTTGATCTTTGTACTTGAGATGTTGAATGTTGACTGATCCAAGTGAGAGTGTACTTTATCACTTTCACTTATTGTTTCGCATGTTATTGGAAAGTTATATGAAATGTTATATGAAATGAAATACATGACTTCAAATATTATCCATGAGCTCAACCCCATTGGTTATTGATTGAATCGAGCCGGCGAGGGCTTGGTCGTGCCAATTAATGTGCCTTGGGGCAACATCATAGGGAATCTTGTAGTATGAGAGACTCTTGATTCCGGTTTACTCGAGTAATACCCCAATGTAAGTGTTTGGATTTCGGGCCCGGTTGAGGAATGTTAGGAGGAAGGGAATGGAAGTTAAGAGGAGTCTACGGTTGGTTACCTTTCAGACATTGACGGAGAGTCAATGAGACCTGATCAAGAATTCAAACGAGGAAAAGGGCTCTTGAGAGCCACCCGTATCCTTTTATCCTCATTATTAATGTGTGGCTTTATTTATTTTGGTAAATTGGACTATTAAGCTTGATGTATCCATGAACTTGGTTGCTTGAGTTGTATTCTCACTGGGCAATTAGCTCACCCCGTTCCTTTTGTTTTCCTTACAGGAATATGACTCTTTTGGAATGAATTTTGATAAATGGTTGCCGAATGAACTAGATGAATGACTCTTTTGTATTGTATATAAAATGGGACCCTAAATGTATCATTAGGGCCGTTTTCACTTTTGTTTTGGCAAACCATATATGTAGTGACTTTTGTATCACTTTTAAACGTCATTTTGGTTTGTAAAGGCTAAATGTTATGTGGTATATGTAATTCGATGTTTGGTTGGGTTCGGACGAGTCGGTTACTATTCATGGCCGACTCCAGATTTCATTTTCTTTTATTTTGGGTTATTTTGCCCTTTTGCCTTATTTGCGCGCGCTATAAGTTCCGGAATGTGAAAGATCGCTCTATACTGCACCGTTAGTCCTGCCGAGAGTTGGGCAGGCAGTCCGCTAACCTCTTTGGTTCGCCTTAGGGGAAGGTGGGGCTGTCACAAACCGAGTATGTATATTCATGATAAATGGTTTTTGGCATGCCACTATGGTTGTAAAAGTTGAATTTCAATGTATATATATGTTTGGTTGATGATTGGATGGATTTCGGATCTAGGCGCATTTCAAACGGAGAAGGGAAAAATTTGGCGGGAATGAACAGGACCGAATCCGGCCAGGAATCCGGCCAGAAACTGGCCAGATTGCCGGCCGGATTGGGAAGGATTTTGGAAAAATTTTGGATTGCTCTCGGCCTTGTATCCGGCCAGATTCCGGCCGGATTCTGACGTGTCCGTTACTGTTCATCTTCGGCTTTGATTTTCATTTTTTTTATTTTGCGATTTTGACTTGTTTGCGCGCTTCGGTATGTTCCGGAACGTAATAGATCGACGTAAACTGATCCGTAGTCCTGGCGAGAGCTGGGCAGGCAGTCCGCTAACCTCTTTGGTTCGCCTTAGGGGAAAGTGGGGCTGTTACAAGTGGTATCAGAGCCACGTCGCGTGGTCTCTGCGCGGAGTGAGACTGGGCCAAGTGGTGTTGTGGTCCTAAATTCATTAATATGTCTAAGTGCTCGTTTGAGCATAAGTTATGAACCGGGCATGTGATAAGTGTACGAATCATTATCATGGGACTCGAGGAAGCTAGGTATGTATGTCGGGTAGGAATCTTTAGTAAGGATGGTTTACTCTTGGGACCGGCCGGCTCGAGATGTGAATTATCTTAAACGAGATTCTTGCGCCCGGATACGAAAGATATGAAGGCCTAGGTTAGAAAGGATTTGGTGAACTAGAAAGGTGATTCTATGGAACTTCGTGTGGTTTGTTTGGGTGTGGTTAAGCGTGATCGACCTTGATTAAGATATAAATATATGGACGAAGCCCTAGAAGGGAAAAAGCTTTTCGTGAGTTCTTTTGCACTTGTGACCTAGTTGTTCAAAGTACTTTTGAGGACCCTATTGTTTCATGAAATGACTTCGTATGTAATTGACTGACTGTTCCGTATGATTGCTTAACCTGGTTATGTGATCTATGTATACGTGTTGTGTTTAAATGCGCTTCGCAGTAAATGTTTGAGTTGCTTATTCATGTTTCATTGTTCCTGTTTGGTGCTACGGAAGGAAGGGTTAGGTGCCCTTTAACAGTGTATTTATTTGATGACCTAGATTGACTTAGATTGATGGAAGGCACCCGAAGTGGTCGAGGCCGTGGACGCAGGGGTAGACAACCCACACCGATTAGGGGTACGGGGGAAACCTCTACTGGGCCCAATCCTGAACCACAAGCCGACCCCATTGTTCAAATAGCTGCTGCTATGCAGCAAATGACCAATTTACTAGCACAAGTAGTGCAACAACAGGGCCAGAACCCAAACCCTAATCCCGGAAACCTCGGTAACCATATCGAGAGCGAGGATAGAGCTCTCGAACGTTTTCAAAAGTTTTCCCCGCCAAAGTTTGTTGGGGGACCCGACCCTGACGTTGCTGAGAAATGGCTTGAGAAGATGGTAGATATATTTGCCGCTCTACACTACCCAGACGAACGGCAGGTGACTTTTGCCGTGTTTCAACTTGAGGGAGCAGCCCGTTCCTGGTGGAACGTAATTAGACAGAAATGGGAGCGGGAGCAGACGCCTAGGACTTGGGTGAACTTCATCCGAGAATTTCATGCCAAGTTTTTCCCTCCTCTAGTCCAGGAGAGGAAGGAGGATGAGTTTATCCGGCTCCGGCAAGGGGCTCAGACTGTGGCGGAATATGAGAGTCAATTTACCCGCCTGTCCAAGTTTGCGCCTGAACTAATCATGACTGAGCAACGACGGGTTAGGCGCTTCATTCAGGGTTTAAACGTTGAGATCCAGAAAGACCTCGCGGCGGCTCAAATCACTACGTTTAGCGAGGCAATGGAAAAAGCCCAACGAGTTGAAAGTGCACGAATGCAGGTCCGAAACTTCCAGGCTAAGAAACGCGGATTTCCTGGAAGTAGTTCGGGGCAGGGGCATGAAAGTACCCCTCCCAAGTTTGGACGAGGAACGGGAGGAGTAAGGATGCCGGGAGTGTCATCGGAGAGGCCGTCAAGAGGAGGTTCGGCTTCTACAGCACGCGGACTCTGCGGGTATTGCGGAAAATTAAACCACTCAGAGTATAACTGCTGGAGGAAAGGAGGAAAATGCTTGCTCTGTGGGAGTGCTGACCATCAAAATGCTAACTGTCCAGCTCGCCTGCGCGAGCGGCAAGGGACTCTACCACCAACCACGACCCACCCTGACCAGTCGAAGGGAGACAAGGATGGATCGAAAGTGTCCTCTCGGGTGTACTCCTTAGAACAACATCAAGGCTTTGACCCATTAGAGGACGTGGAAGGTAAGAATTTACTGAACCTGGCCAGTGAAGGGGCACAGATTTGTTAGCAAAGTATAAAGCTCAATTTAATCCCGGAGTAGTCAATGATAAGGAATTTCGAGGACGAAATTCTTTTAAGGGAGAGAGAGTGTGAGAACCCGTAAAACCCTAATTATTTTCCTAGGGTTTTAGTTCCTTTAATTGCATAATTTTTGTATTTCTGGCTTAGAAATATTATCTGAGTGGATTTTATGAGCAATTATAGTTTTTAGATGATTTTTCTAGCATTGGAGAATTTTTAGAAAATTAAGAATATATATTGGACGTGGGACCCACTAGTGCGAAAAGTTCGAAAAAATTCGGCCAATTAGGTTAAATTCTGGATACTGTGTAAAATTTATCGGGTGTTAAGAGATAAGTAGAGTGTGTGAAATGATTGATGTGAGAGAGAAAAGAAAAGATAGGAATGCATTTATGGAGGTGACAAGTGTCACCTTCTCATTTGTTGGACTTTAAGAAACACTATTCACTTTCTTGACTTTTTTGACCAAAGGATTAAATATCAAAAAAATGCACAAAAATCACCATTTTCTTCCTTGTGTTGGCCGGCCCTCTCTCTCTCTCAAAGAAGAAGGAAACTTCCCAACTTTCAAGCTTCCATTTCACTCAATCTTCCACAAACAAGAGTTTAGATTTGATTTCACTCCATAAAAACTTTCCTTCTAGTGCTAGTAAGTGTATTAGTGAAGTTGTTTTGAAGAGCTAAGGTGTCCAACATCTTCCTCTCTCTTGTTACTTGGTAAGTGATGCTTGAACACCCTACTACATCTAATGATGCTTATTTTGTGCTTAATGGTGACATGAGTGATGGAATATGTGATTTATTTCTTTATTTGGAGTGATTTGGTGGAATTTTCCAATTTATGATGAATTTTCTGGTTTAATATGATCTTGATGTTGTGGCCTTGTATGATGAATGGTAATGGTTTAAAATGACTCTAGTAGGTGTGAATTGTTGATAAATGCAATCAATTTTGGATTTGGATGGAAAAATGGAAAGTTAGGGTTCATAAATCCCTAATTCTGTCCGGTTTTGGATCATAGGGTTAGAGGCCGAATTGGACTTTGCTCAAAACATGAAAGTTGTAGGTATTGATGAGTTTGAGGTGTCTTTAAAATTTCAGGCCATTTGGCTTAGTGTAGAGTGAGTTATGTCGGAATTACTGTAGCTGTTCTGCTTTGGACAGAATGCGAAAACTGCGTTGGTATTTGGCTATTTTGGCTGGAATTGGTTTGGATTTTGAAGTTGGTGTCTTCTGATGAAATGTAGCTGGATGTCTTAGCTACCTTATGCCTTTGGAATTTCGGCATTTGGACCTATATAGACGGAGTTATAGTAATTACAGTTTTGTGTGATTTGCAAACCTGTTTTGGTCATTCTGGTTTAGTATTTGGCATTTTTGACCTAGTTAAGCTAGGAACTGGATTGAGTGACCTTCTACATTGTTGTAGCCCTGTTTCATAGCTTCGAAACGGAGGGTCTTACACCCCCATCCGATAATCGTAGTGAAATTGACGCCATTACCGCAAAGTAAGGACAAAACAGTTTTATTTTCAGGGCCAAGGCTAAAGCCATTGTTTGAATTTCTGGTTTGCTATAATGCTTGTATATGCTTATGAAACCCTATTGGGGTTGTGATTGGCATTGCTTTATGACTCGGTATTGAGTCTCATTGTACTTGCTTATGTGTTTTAGGGCGTGACGGTGATTCACGACATTCCCCTTACGGAAGTGCATGACATAGCACTTAATTGCTTAGTGAGTATACTACTCACTTACTTGTTATAATGTGGCTTTGTTCCATGTGTATTTGATGCCTTGAAGGCTTAATTGGTTATTGGAAGTGATTGAGGTGAGGGTGTACTTGACCGCCCTCACCCCTTGTAATTTCCTTCATGGCTATTTACTGTTTTACTGAAATACTGCAATTGTTATATGAGATACTGAATTCCATGCATGGAAACTGATTTGGTGTCGTTTGGACGAGTATCCAACGGCTTTACTGTATTACTGAGCTCAACCCCGTTCGGTAGTCAATTGGATCGAGCCGGCGAGGGCTTGGTCGTGAAAATTGTTATGCCACGGGGACTATACTGGGGAACCTTGTAGTAATGAGACTCTTGGTTCCGGTATACTCGAGTATTACCAAAAGCTACTGAATTGGAGTGCGGGCCCGGTTGGGGTATGTTTGGTGGAAGGAATGGAGTGAAGTGAGATCTACGGTCGGGTATTCTTAAACATTGACGGAGGGTCAATGAGATTGGATCAAGAATGTAAGCGTGGAAACGGGCTCTTGAGAGCCATTCGTATCCTTTTACCGACTTGTTTACTTCTTAAGTGTGTACTTGAAATGAAAGATTATGCTTATGTGATCTTTACTGCTTATGTGGTAGTAACTCACTGGGTTTTAGCTCATCCCGTTCCATTTGTTTTCCTTACAGGGATATAATTACTTTTGGGACTGATTTGGATAGTCGATTGCCAAGTTGAGCTAGTGTAAATGGCTTTTGTTTAGCTTGTTGAATGAAACCCTATTGTGTATTGGGTTCATTTTCTTTGATTGGCAAACCGAGTATGTATATTCATGATAAATGGTTTTTGGCATGCCATTATGGTTGTAAAAGTTGAATTTCAATGTATATATATGTTTGGTTGATGATTGGATGGATTTCGGATCTAGGCGCATTTCAAACGGAGAAGGGAAAAATTTGGCGGGAATGAACAGGACCGAATCCGGCCAGGAATCCGGCCAGAAACTGGCCAGATTGCCGGCCGGATTGGGAAGGATTTTGGAAAAATTTTGGATTGCTCTCGGCCTTGTATCCGGCCAGATTCCGGCCGGATTCTGACGTGTCCGTTACTGTTCATCTTCGGCTTTGATTTTCGTTTTTTTTATTTTACGATTTTGACTTGTTTGCGCGCTTCGGTATGTTCCGGAACGTAATAGCTCGACGTAAACTGATCCGTAGTCCTGGCGAGAGCTGGGCAGGCAGTCCGCTAACCTCTTTGGTTCGCCTTAGGGGAAAGTGGGGCTGTTACAAGTGGTATCAGAGCCACGTCGCGTGGTCTCTGCGCGGAGTGAGACTGGGCCAAGTGGTGTTGTGGTCCTAAATTCATTAATATGTCTAAGTGCTCGTTTGAGCATAAGTTATGAACCGGGCATGTGATAAGTGTACGAATCATTATCATGGGACTTGAGGAAGCTAGGTATGTATGTCGGGTAGGAATCTTTAGTAAGGATGGTTTACTCTTGGGACCGGCCGGCTCGAGATGTGAATTATCTTAAACGAGATTCTTGCGCCCGGATACGAAAGATATGAAGGCCTAGGTTAGAAAGGATTTGGTGAACTAGAAAGGTGATTCTATGGAACTTCGTGTGGTTTGTTTGGGTGTGGTTAAGCGTGATCGACCTTGATTAAGATATAAATATATGGACGAAGCCCTAGAAGGGAAAAAGCTTTTCGTGAGTTCTTTTGCACTTGTGACCTAGTTGTTCAAAGTACTTTTGAGGACCCTATTGTTTCATGAAATGACTTCGTATGTAATTGACTGACTGTTCCGTATGATTGCTTAACCTGGTTATGTGATCTATGTATACGTGTTGTGTTTAAATGCTCTTCGCAGTAAATGTTTGAGTTGCTTATTCTTGTTTCATTGTTCCTGTCTGGTGCTACGGAAGGAAGGGTTAGGTGCCCTTTAACAGTGTATTTATTTGATGACCTAGATTGACTTAGATTGATGGAAGGCGCCCGAAGTGGTCGAGGCCGTGGACGCAGGGGTAGACAACCCACACCGATTAGGGGTACGGGGGAAACCTCTACTGGGCCCAATCCTGAACCACAAGCCGGCCCCATTGTTCAAATAGCTGCTGCTATGCAGCAAATGACCAATTTACTAGCACAAGTAGTGCAACAACAGGGCCAGAACCCAAACCCTAATCCCGGAAACCTCGGTAACCATATCGAGAGCGAGGATAGAGCTCTCGAACGTTTTCAAAAGTTTTCCCCGCCAAAGTTTGTTGGGGGACCCGACCCTGACGTTGCTGAGAAATGGCTTGAGAAGATGGTAGATATATTTGCCGCTCTACACTACCCAGACGAACGGCAGGTGACTTTTGCCGTGTTTCAACTTGAGGGAGCAGCCCGTTCCTGGTGGAACGTAATTAGACAGAAATGGGAGCGGGAGCAGACGCCTAGGACTTGGGTGAATTTCATCCGAGAATTTCATGCCAAGTTTTTCCCTCCTCTAGTCCAGGAGAGGAAGGAGGATGAGTTTATCCGGCTCCGGCAAGGGGCTCAGACTGTGGCGGAATATGAGAGTCAATTTACCCGCCTGTCCAAGTTTGCGCCTGAACTAATCATGACTGAGCAACGACGGGTTAGGCGCTTCATTCAGGGTTTAAACGTTGAGATCCAGAAAGACCTCGCGGCGGCTCAAATCACTACGTTTAGCGAGGCAATGGAAAAAGCCCAACGAGTTGAAAGTGCACGAATGCAGGTCCGAAACTTCCAGGCTAAGAAACGCGGATTTCCTGGAAGTAGTTCGGGGCAGGGGCATGAAAGTACCCCTCCCAAGTTTGGACGAGGAACGGGAGGAGTAAGGATGCCGGGAGTGTCACCGGAGAGGCCGTCAAGAGGAGGTTCGGCTTCTACAGCACGCGGACTTTGCGGGTATTGCGGAAAATTAAACCACTCAGAGGATAACTGCTGGAGGAAAGGAGGAAAATGCTTGCTCTGTGGGAGTGCCGACCATCAAATTGCTAACTGTCCAGCTCGCCTGCGCGAGCGGCAAGGGACTCTGCCACCAACCACGACCCACCCTGACCAGTTGAAGGAGGACAAGGATGGATCAAAAGTGTCCTCTCGGGTGTACTCTTTAGAACAACATCAAGTTTTTGACCCATTAGAGGACGTGGAAGGTAAGAATTTACTGAACCTGGCCAGTGAAGGGGCACAGATCTATTAGCGAAGTATAAAGCTCAATTTAATCCCGGAGTAGTCAATGATAAGGAATTTCGAGGACGAAATTCTTTTAAGGGGGAGAGAGTGTGAGAACCCGTAAAACCCTAATTATTTTCCTAGGGTTTATTTCCCCTTAATTGCATGTTTTCTGCATTTTCGGGCTTAGAAATATTTTTCTGGTAGATTGTATGCGTAATTATAGTTTTTAGATGATTTTTCTAGCATTGGTGAGTTTTTAGAAAATTAAGAATATATATTGGACGTGGGACCCACTAGTGCGAAAAGTTCGGAAAAATTCGGCCAATTAGGTTAAATTCCGGATACTGTGTAAAATTTATCGGGTGTTAAGAGATAAGTAGAGTGTGTGAAATGATTGATGTGAGAGGGAAAAAGAAAGATAGGAATGCATTAATGGGTGTGACAAGTGTCACAATATGATTGGTTGGACTTTATGGTTTACTATTCACTTTCTTGACTTTTTTTGACCAAAGTATTAAATATCAAAAAATGCACAAAATTCACCATTTTCTTCTCCATGGTGGCCGGATCTCCCTAGCTCAAGAAGGAAGGAATTTCTTCAACTCTCAAGCTTCCATCTCACTCAATCTTCCACAAACAAGAGCTTAGACTAGATTTCACTCCATAAAATCCTTCCTTCTAGTGCTAGTAAGTTGTTTGGTGAAGTTTGTTTGAAGAGCTAAGGTGTCCAACATCTTCCTCTCTCTTGTTTCTTGGTAAGTGAGGCTTGAAACACCCTACTACACCTAATGATGCTTATGTTATGCTTATTAGTGATTAGAGTGCTGAAATTTCTGGTTTTTATCTTGGTTTGAAGTGATTTGGTGAAGTTTTTATTTTATTGATGATTTTTCTGGTTTAATTGGATTATGATGGTGTGGTTGTTTATGATGATTGGCAATGGCCTATAATGACTCTAGTGGGTGTGAAATGTGGATAAATACAACTAATTTTGGATTTGGAGTGCCTTGTGAAAAGTTAGGGTTTGAAAATCCCTAATTCTGTCCGGTTTTGGATCATAGGGTTAGAGGCCGAATTTGACTTTGCTCAAAACATGAAAGTTGTAGGTATTGATGTGTTTGAGGTGCCTGTAAAATTTCAGGTCATTTGGATTAGTGTAGAGTGAGTTATGTCGGAATTACTGTAGCTGTTCTGCTTTGGTCAGAATGCGAAAACTGTACTGGTAATTGGCCATTTTGACTGGAATTGGTTTGGATTTAGTTGTTGGTGTCTTCTGATGAAATGTAGCTGGATGTCTTAGCTATCATATGCCTTTGGAATTTCGGCATTTGGACATGTATAGACCGAGTTATAGTAATTACAGTTTTGTGCGATTTGCCAACCTGTTTTGGTAATTCTGGTATAGTATTTGGCATTTTTGACCTAGTTAAGCTAGGAACTGGACTGAGTGACCTTCTACATTGTTGTAGCCCTGATTCATAGCTTCGAAACGGTGGTTCTTACACCCCCATCCAATAGTCGTAAGGAAATTGACGCCATTACCGCAAAATAAGGGCAAAAACAGTTTTTCTATTCGGGGCCAAGACTAATGCTATTTCTAATTTCTGGTTTGCTATGATGCTTATTTACGCATATGAAACCCTATTAGGGTTATAATTGGCATGGCTATATGACTCGTTATCGAGTCTCATTGCATTTGTTTGCTTGTTCTAGGGCGTGACGGTGGTTCACGACATTCCCCTGACGGAAGTGCATGAAATAGCACTTAATTGCTTTGTGAGTATACTACTCACTTAATTGTTACTATGTGGCTTTGCTAAATGTATATGTGATGCCTTGAAGGCTTACTTGGATATTGGAATTGATTAAGGTGAGGGTGTACTTGACCGCCCTCACCCCTTTTGATAGTATCACTGATTGGCTACCGTTTTACTGCATTACTGAACTTGATATATTGGATGGTGAATTCCATTTCATGGAAACTGCTTTGGTGTCGTTTGGACGAATGTCCAACGGCCTTACTGTATTAACCCCGTTTGGTAGTCAATTGGATCGAGCCGGCGAGGGCTTGGTCGTAAAAATTGAATTGCCACGGGGACTGTACTGGGGAACCTTGAGGTAATGAGACCCTTGGTTCCGGTATACTCGAGTATTACCAAAAGATACTGAATGGAGTGCGGGCCCAGTTGGGGTATGTTTGGTGGAAGGAATGGAGTGAAGTGAGGTCTACGGTCTGGTATTCTAAACATTGACGGAGGGTCAATGAGGTTGGATCAAGATTGCAAGCGTGGAAATGGGCTCTTGAGAGCCAACCGTATCCTTTCACTGATTTGATTTACTTCTTAATTGCATACTTGAATTGAATGGTTATGCTTATGTGATCTTAGCTGCTATTGTCATAGTTGCTCACTGGGCTTTAGCTCATTCCGTGCCATTTGTTTTCCTTACAGGAAAATGACTATTTTGGGAAGGTTGTGCTAGTTGGTTGCCAAGTTGAGCATGTAAATGTATTTTTGAATAGCTCCTTGAGAGTGAAAACCCTAAATGTTTTGTTTCTCACCAATGGTTGGTTTGTAATTGGCTATTTGCACATGTATGGACTAGTTGGATATTTTGGTATGCCGTTTGGCTTGTAAACGTTGTATTTCAATGTACATATGTTTGGTTGATATTTGGTTGAATTTCGGATCAACTCATATTTCAAACGGCAAAAGAAAAATTTTGGCTACTCTCGGCCTAGTATCTGGATTCTGACGTGGTCGGTACTGTTCATCATCGGCTTCGATTTTCATTTTTTTTTGTGATTTTAACTTGTTTACACGCGTGGGTATGTTCCGGAGCGGATTAGATCGACGTGAACTGATCCGTAGTCCTGGCGAGAGCTGGGCAGACAGTCCGCTAGCCCCTTTGGTTCGCCCTAGGGGAAAGTGGGGCTGTTACAAGTGGTATCAGAGCCACGTCGCGTGGTCTCTGCGCGGAGTGAGACTGGGCCAAGTGGTGTTGTGGTCCTAAATTCATGAATATGTCTAAGTGCTCGTTTGAGCATAAGTTATGAACCGAGCATGTGATAAGTGTACGAATCATTATCATGGGACTCGAGGAAGCTAGGTATGTATGTCGGGTAGGAATCTTTAATAAGGATGGTTTACTCTTGGGACCGGCCGGCTCGAGATGTGAATTATCTTAGACGAGATTCTTGCGCCCGGATACGAAAGATATGAAGGCCTAGGTTAGAAAGGATTTGGTGAACTAGAAAGGCGATTCTATGGAACTTCGTGTGGTTTGTTCGGGTGTAGTTAAGCGTGATCGACCTTGATTAAGATATAAATATTTGGACGAAGCCCTAGAAGGGAAAAAGCTTTTCGTGAGTTCTTTTGCACTTGTGACCTGGTTGTTCAAAGTACTTTTTGAGGACCCTATTGTTTCATGCAATGACTTCATATGTACTTGACTGACTGTTCCGTATGATTGCTTAACCTGGTTATGTGATCTATGTATACGTGTTATGTGTTTAAATGCTCTTCGCTGTAAATGTTTGAGTTGTTTATTCTTGTTTCATTGTTCCTGTCTGGTACTACGGAAAGGAGTGTTAGGTGCCCTTTAACAGTATATTTATTTGGTGACCTAGATTGACTTAGATTGATGGAAGGCACCCGAAGTGGTCGAGGCCGTGGACGCAGGGGTAGACAACCCACACCGATTAGGGGTACGGGGGAAACCTCTACTGGGCCCAATCCTGAACCACAAGCCGACCCCACTGTTCAAATAGCTGCTGCTATGCAGCAAATGACCAATTTACTAGCACAAGTAGTGCAACAACAGGGCCAGAACCCAAACCCTAATCCCGGAAACCCCGGTAACCATATCGAGAGCGAGGATAGAGCTCTCGAACTTTTTCAAAAGTTTTCCCCGCCAAAGTTTGTTGGGGGACCCGACCCTGATGTTGCTGAGAAATGGCTTGAGAAGATGGTAGACATTTTTGCAGCTCTACATTACCCAGACGAACGGCAGGTCACTTTCGCCGTGTTTCAACTCGAGGGGGCTGCCCGTTCCTGGTGGAACGTAATTAGACAGAAATGGGAGCGGGAGCAGACGCCTAGGATTTGGGTGAACTTCATCCGAGAATTTAATGCCAAGTTTTTCCCTCCTCTAGTCCAGGAGAGGAAGGAGGATGAGTTTATCCGGCTACGGCAAGGGGCTCAGACTGTGGCGAAATATGAGAGTCAATTTACCCGCCTGTCCAAGTTTGCGCCTGAACTAATCATGACTGAGCAACGACGGGTTAGGCGCTTCATTCAGGGTTTGAACGTTGAGATCCAGAAAGACCTCGCGGCGGCTCAAATCACTACGTTTAGCGAGGCAATGGAAAAAGCCCAACGAGTTGAAAGTGCACGAATGCAGGTTCGAAACTTCCAGGCTAAGAAGCGTGGATTTCCTGGAAGTAGTTCGGGGCAGGGGGATGAAAGTACCCTTCCCAAGTTTGGACGAGGAACGGGAGGAGTAAGGATGCCGGGAGTGTCACCGGAGAGGCCGTCAAGAGGAGGCTCGGCTTCTACAGCACGCGGACCCTGCGGGTATTGCGGAAAATTAAACTACTCAGAGGATAACTGCTGGAGGAAAGGAGGAAAATGCTTGCTCTGTGGGAGTGCCGACCATCAAATTGCTAACTGTCCAGCTCGCCTGCGCGAGCGGCAAGGGACTCTGCCACCAACCACGACCCACCCTGACCAGTTGAAGGAGGACAAGGATGGATCAAAAGTGTCCTCTCGGGTGTACTCTTTAGAACAACATCAAGTTTTTGACCCATTAGAGGACGTGGAAGGTAAGAATTTACTGAACCTGGCCAGTGAAGGGGCACAGATCTGTTAGCGAAGTATAAAGCTCAATTTAATCCCGGAGTAGTCAATGATAAGGAATTTCGAGGACGAAATTCTTTTAAGGGGGAGAGAGTGTGAGAACCCGTAAAACCCTAATTATTTTCCTAGGGTTTATTTCCCCTTAATTGCATGTTTTCTGCATTTTCGGGCTTAGAAATATTTTTCTGGTAGATTGTATGCGTAATTATAGTTTTTAGATGATTTTTCTAGCATTGGTGAGTTTTTAGAAAATTAAGAATATATATTGGACGTGGGACCCACTAGTGCGAAAAGTTCGGAAAAATTCGGCCAATTAGGTTAAATTCCGGATACTGTGTAAAATTTATCGGGTGTTAAGAGATAAGTAGAGTGTGTGAAATGATTGATGTGAGAGGGAAAAAGAAAGATAGGAATGCATTAATGGGTGTGACAAGTGTCACAATATGATTGGTTGGACTTTATGGTTTACTATTCACTTTCTTGACTTTTTTTGACCAAAGTATTAAATATCAAAAAATGCACAAAATTCACCATTTTCTTCTCCATGGTGGCCGGATCTCCCTAGCTCAAGAAGGAAGGAATTTCTTCAACTCTCAAGCTTCCATCTCACTCAATCTTCCACAAACAAGAGCTTAGACTAGATTTCACTCCATAAAATCCTTCCTTCTAGTGCTAGTAAGTTGTTTGGTGAAGTTTGTTTGAAGAGCTAAGGTGTCCAACATCTTCCTCTCTCTTGTTTCTTGGTAAGTGAGGCTTGAAACACCCTACTACACCTAATGATGCTTATGTTATGCTTATTAGTGATTAGAGTGCTGAAATTTCTGGTTTTTATCTTGGTTTGAAGTGATTTGGTGAAGTTTTTATTTTATTGATGATTTTTCTGGTTTAATTGGATTATGATGGTGTGGTTGTTTATGATGATTGGCAATGGCCTATAATGACTCTAGTGGGTGTGAAATGTGGATAAATACAACTAATTTTGGATTTGGAGTGCCTTGTGAAAAGTTAGGGTTTGAAAATCCCTAATTCTGTCCGGTTTTGGATCATAGGGTTAGAGGCCGAATTTGACTTTGCTCAAAACATGAAAGTTGTAGGTATTGATGTGTTTGAGGTGCCTGTAAAATTTCAGGTCATTTGGATTAGTGTAGAGTGAGTTATGTCGGAATTACTGTAGCTGTTCTGCTTTGGTCAGAATGCGAAAACTGTACTGGTAATTGGCCATTTTGACTGGAATTGGTTTGGATTTAGTTGTTGGTGTCTTCTGATGAAATGTATCTGGATGTCTTAGCTATCATATGCCTTTGGAATTTCGGCATTTGGACATGTATAGACCGAGTTATAGTAATTACAGTTTTGTGCGATTTGCCAACCTGTTTTGGTAATTCTGGTATAGTATTTGGCATTTTTGACCTAGTTAAGCTAGGAACTGGACTGAGTGACCTTCTACATTGTTGTAGCCCTGATTCATAGCTTCGAAACGGTGGTTCTTACACCCCCATCCGATAGTCGTAAGGAAATTGACGCCATTACCGCAAAATAAGGGCAAAAACAGTTTTTCTATTCGGGGCCAAGACTAATGCTATTTCTAATTTCTGGTTTGCTATGATGCTTATTTACGCATATGAAACCCTATTAGGGTTATAATTGGCATGGCTATATGACTCGTTATCGAGTCTCATTGCATTTGTTTGCTTGTTCTAGGGCGTGACGGTGGTTCACGACATTCCCCTGACGGAAGTGCATGAAATAGCACTTAATTGCTTTGTGAGTATACTACTCACTTAATTGTTACTATGTGGCTTTGCTAAATATATATGTGATGCCTTGAAGGCTTACTTGGATATTGGAATTGATTAAGGTGAGGGTGTACTTGACCGCCCTCACCCCTTTTGATAGTATCACTGATTGGCTACCGTTTTACTGCATTACTGAACTTGATATATTGGATGGTGAATTCCATTTCATGGAAACTGCTTTGGTGTCGTTTGGACGAATGTCCAACGGCCTTACTGTATTAACCCCGTTTGGTAGTCAATTGGATCGAGCCGGCGAGGGCTTGGTCGTAAAAATTGAATTGCCACGGGGACTGTACTGGGGAACCTTGAGGTAATGAGACCCTTGGTTCCGGTATACTCGAGTATTACCAAAAGATACTGAATGGAGTGCGGGCCCGGTTGGGGTATGTTTGGTGGAAGGAATGGAGTGAAGTGAGGTCTACGGTCTGGTATTCTAAACATTGACGGAGGGTCAATGAGGTTGGATCAAGATTGCAAGCGTGGAAATGGGCTCTTGAGAGCCAACCGTATCCTTTCACTGATTTGATTTACTTCTTAATTGCATACTTGAATTGAACGGTTATGCTTATGTGATCTTAGCTGCTATTGTCATAGTTGCTCACTGGGCTTTAGCTCATTCCGTGCCATTTGTTTTCCTTACAGGAAAATGACTATTTTGGGAAGGTTGTGCTAGTTGGTTGCCAAGTTGAGCATGTAAATGTATTTTTGAATAGCTCCTTGAGAGTGAAAACCCTAAATGTTTTGTTTCTCACCAATGGTTGGTTTGTAATTGGCTATTTGCACATGTATGGACTAGTTGGATATTTTGGTATGCCGTTTGGCTTGTAAACGTTGTATTTCAATGTACATATGTTTGGTTGATATTTGGTTGAATTTCGGATCAACTCATATTTCAAACGGCAAAAGAAAAATTTTGGCTACTCTCGGCCTAGTATCTGGATTCTGACGTGGCCGGTACTGTTCATCATCGGCTTCGATTTTCATTTTTTTTTGTGATTTTAACTTGTTTACACGCGTGGGTATGTTCCGGAGCGTATTAGATCGACGTGAACTGATCCGTAGTCCTGGCGAGAGCTGGGCAGACAGTCCGCTAGCCCCTTTGGTTCGCCCTAGGGGAAAGTGGGGCTGTTACAAGTGGTATCAGAGCCACGTCGCGTGGTCTCTGCGCGGAGTGAGACTGGGCCAAGTGGTGTTGTGGTCCTAAATTCATGAATATGTCTAAGTGCTCGTTTGAGCATAAGTTATGAACCGAGCATGTGATAAGTGTACGAATCATTATCATGGGACTCGAGGAAGCTAGGTATGTATGTCGGGTAGGAATCTTTAATAAGGATGGTTTACTCTTGGGACCGGCCGGCTCGAGATGTGAATTATCTTAGACGAGATTCTTGCGCCCGGATACGAAAGATATGAAGGCCTAGGTTAGAAAGGATTTGGTGAACTAGAAAGGCGATTCTATGGAACTTCGTGTGGTTTGTTCGGGTGTAGTTAAGCGTGATCGACCTTGATTAAGATATAAATATTTGGACGAAGCCCTAGAAGGGAAAAAGCTTTTCGTGAGTTCTTTTGCACTTGTGACCTGGTTGTTCAAAGTACTTTTTGAGGACCCTATTGTTTCATGCAATGACTTCATATGTACTTGACTGACTGTTCCGTATGATTGCTTAACCTGGTTATGTGATCTATGTATACGTGTTATGTGTTTAAATGCTCTTCGCTGTAAATGTTTGAGTTGTTTATTCTTGTTTCATTGTTCCTGTCTGGTACTACGGAAAGGAGTGTTAGGTGCCCTTTAACAGTATATTTATTTGGTGACCTAGATTGACTTAGATTGATGGAAGGCACCCGAAGTGGTCGAGGCCGTGGACGCAGGGGTAGACAACCCACACCGATTAGGGGTACGGGGGAAACCTCTACTGGGCCCAATCCTGAACCACAAGCCGACCCCACTGTTCAAATAGCTGCTGCTATGCAGCAAATGACCAATTTACTAGCACAAGTAGTGCAACAACAGGGCCAGAACCCAAACCCTAATCCCGGAAACCCCGGTAACCATATCGAGAGCGAGGATAGAGCTCTCGAACTTTTTCAAAAGTTTTCCCCGCCAAAGTTTGTTGGGGGACCCGACCCTGATGTTGCTGAGAAATGGCTTGAGAAGATGGTAGACATTTTTGCAGCTCTACATTACCCAGACGAACGGCAGGTCACTTTCGCCGTGTTTCAACTCGAGGGGGCTGCCCGTTCCTGGTGGAACGTAATTAGACAGAAATGGGAGCGGGAGCAGACGCCTAGGATTTGGGTGAACTTCATCCGAGAATTTAATGCCAAGTTTTTCCCTCCTCTAGTCCAGGAGAGGAAGGAGGATGAGTTTATCCGGCTACGGCAAGGGGCTCAGACTGTGGCGAAATATGAGAGTCAATTTACCCGCCTGTCCAAGTTTGCGCCTGAACTAATCATGACTGAGCAACGACGGGTTAGGCGCTTCATTCAGGGTTTGAACGTTGAGATCCAGAAAGACCTCGCGGCGGCTCAAATCACTACGTTTAGCGAGGCAATGGAAAAAGCCCAACGAGTTGAAAGTGCACGAATGCAGGTTCGAAACTTCCAGGCTAAGAAGCGTGGATTTCCTGGAAGTAGTTCGGGGCAGGGGGATGAAAGTACCCTTCCCAAGTTTGGACGAGGAACGGGAGGAGTAAGGATGCCGGGAGTGTCACCGGAGAGGCCGTCAAGAGGAGGCTCGGCTTCTACAGCACGCGGACCCTGCGGGTATTGCGGAAAATTAAACTACTCAGAGGATAACTGCTGGAGGAAAGGAGGAAAATGCTTGCTCTGTGGGAGTGCCGACCATCAAATTGCTAACTGTCCAGCTCGCCTGCGCGAGCGGCAAGGGACTCTGCCACCAACCACGACCCACCCTGACCAGTTGAAGGAGGACAAGGATGGATCAAAAGTGTCCTCTCGGGTGTACTCTTTAGAACAACATCAAGTTTTTGACCCATTAGAGGACGTGGAAGGTAAGAATTTACTGAACCTGGCCAGTGAAGGGGCACAGATCTGTTAGCGAAGTATAAAGCTCAATTTAATCCCGGAGTAGTCAATGATAAGGAATTTCGAGGACGAAATTCTTTTAAGGGGGAGAGAGTGTGAGAACCCGTAAAACCCTAATTATTTTCCTAGGGTTTATTTCCCCTTAATTGCATGTTTTCTGCATTTTCGGGCTTAGAAATATTTTTCTGGTAGATTGTATGCGTAATTATAGTTTTTAGATGATTTTTCTAGCATTGGTGAGTTTTTAGAAAATTAAGAATATATATTGGACGTGGGACCCACTAGTGCGAAAAGTTCGGAAAAATTCGGCCAATTAGGTTAAATTCCGGATACTGTGTAAAATTTATCGGGTGTTAAGAGATAAGTAGAGTGTGTGAAATGATTGATGTGAGAGGGAAAAAGAAAGATAGGAATGCATTAATGGGTGTGACAAGTGTCACAATATGATTGGTTGGACTTTATGGTTTACTATTCACTTTCTTGACTTTTTTTGACCAAAGTATTAAATATCAAAAAATGCACAAAATTCACCATTTTCTTCTCCATGGTGGCCGGATCTCCCTAGCTCAAGAAGGAAGGAATTTCTTCAACTCTCAAGCTTCCATCTCACTCAATCTTCCACAAACAAGAGCTTAGACTAGATTTCACTCCATAAAATCCTTCCTTCTAGTGCTAGTAAGTTGTTTGGTGAAGTTTGTTTGAAGAGCTAAGGTGTCCAACATCTTCCTCTCTCTTGTTTCTTGGTAAGTGAGGCTTGAAACACCCTACTACACCTAATGATGCTTATGTTATGCTTATTAGTGATTAGAGTGCTGAAATTTCTGGTTTTTATCTTGGTTTGAAGTGATTTGGTGAAGTTTTTATTTTATTGATGATTTTTCTGGTTTAATTGGATTATGATGGTGTGGTTGTTTATGATGATTGGCAATGGCCTATAATGACTCTAGTGGGTGTGAAATGTGGATAAATACAACTAATTTTGGATTTGGAGTGCCTTGTGAAAAGTTAGGGTTTGAAAATCCCTAATTCTGTCCGGTTTTGGATCATAGGGTTAGAGGCCGAATTTGACTTTGCTCAAAACATGAAAGTTGTAGGTATTGATGTGTTTGAGGTGCCTGTAAAATTTCAGGTCATTTGGATTAGTGTAGAGTGAGTTATGTCGGAATTACTGTAGCTGTTCTGCTTTGGTCAGAATGCGAAAACTGTACTGGTAATTGGCCATTTTGACTGGAATTGGTTTGGATTTAGTTGTTGGTGTCTTCTGATGAAATGTAGCTGGATGTCTTAGCTATCATATGCCTTTGGAATTTCGGCATTTGGACATGTATAGACCGAGTTATAGTAATTACAGTTTTGTGCGATTTGCCAACCTGTTTTGGTAATTCTGGTATAGTATTTGGCATTTTTGACCTAGTTAAGCTAGGAACTGGACTGAGTGACCTTCTACATTGTTGTAGCCCTGATTCATAGCTTCGAAACGGTGGTTCTTACACCCCCATCCGATAGTCGTAAGGAAATTGACGCCATTACCGCAAAATAAGGGCAAAAACAGTTTTTCTATTCGGGGCCAAGACTAATGCTATTTCTAATTTCTGGTTTGCTATGATGCTTATTTACGCATATGAAACCCTATTAGGGTTATAATTGGCATGGCTATATGACTCGTTATCGAGTCTCATTGCATTTGTTTGCTTGTTCTAGGGCGTGACGGTGGTTCACGACATTCCCCTGACGGAAGTGCATGAAATAGCACTTAATTGCTTTGTGAGTATACTACTCACTTAATTGTTACTATGTGGCTTTGCTAAATATATATGTGATGCCTTGAAGGCTTACTTGGATATTGGAATTGATTAAGGTGAGGGTGTACTTGACCGCCCTCACCCCTTTTGATAGTATCACTGATTGGCTACCGTTTTACTGCATTACTGAACTTGATATATTGGATGGTGAATTCCATTTCATGGAAACTGCTTTGGTGTCGTTTGGACGAATGTCCAACGGCCTTACTGTATTAACCCCGTTTGGTAGTCAATTGGATCGAGCCGGCGAGGGCTTGGTCGTAAAAATTGAATTGCCACGGGGACTGTACTGGGGAACCTTGAGGTAATGAGACCCTTGGTTCCGGTATACTCGAGTATTACCAAAAGATACTGAATGGAGTGCGGGCCCGGTTGGGGTATGTTTGGTGGAAGGAATGGAGTGAAGTGAGGTCTACGGTCTGGTATTCTAAACATTGACGGAGGGTCAATGAGGTTGGATCAAGATTGCAAGCGTGGAAATGGGCTCTTGAGAGCCAACCGTATCCTTTCACTGATTTGATTTACTTCTTAATTGCATACTTGAATTGAACGGTTATGCTTATGTGATCTTAGCTGCTATTGTCATAGTTGCTCACTGGGCTTTAGCTCATTCCGTGCCATTTGTTTTCCTTACAGGAAAATGACTATTTTGGGAAGGTTGTGCTAGTTGGTTGCCAAGTTGAGCATGTAAATGTATTTTTGAATAGCTCCTTGAGAGTGAAAACCCTAAATGTTTTGTTTCTCACCAATGGTTGGTTTGTAATTGGCTATTTGCACATGTATGGACTAGTTGGATATTTTGGTATGCCGTTTGGCTTGTAAACGTTGTATTTCAATGTACATATGTTTGGTTGATATTTGGTTGAATTTCGGATCAACTCATATTTCAAACGGCAAAAGAAAAATTTTGGCTACTCTCGGCCTAGTATCTGGATTCTGACGTGGCCGGTACTGTTCATCATCGGCTTCGATTTTCATTTTTTTTTGTGATTTTAACTTGTTTACACGCGTGGGTATGTTCCGGAGCGTATTAGATCGACGTGAACTGATCCGTAGTCCTGGCGAGAGCTGGGCAGACAGTCCGCTAGCCCCTTTGGTTCGCCCTAGGGGAAAGTGGGGCTGTTACAAGTGGTATCAGAGCCACGTCGCGTGGTCTCTGCGCGGAGTGAGACTGGGCCAAGTGGTGTTGTGGTCCTAAATTCATGAATATGTCTAAGTGCTCGTTTGAGCATAAGTTATGAACCGAGCATGTGATAAGTGTACGAATCATTATCATGGGACTCGAGGAAGCTAGGTATGTATGTCGGGTAGGAATCTTTAATAAGGATGGTTTACTCTTGGGACCGGCCGGCTCGAGATGTGAATTATCTTAGACGAGATTCTTGCGCCCGGATACGAAAGATATGAAGGCCTAGGTTAGAAAGGATTTGGTGAACTAGAAAGGCGATTCTATGGAACTTCGTGTGGTTTGTTCGGGTGTAGTTAAGCGTGATCGACCTTGATTAAGATATAAATATTTGGACGAAGCCCTAGAAGGGAAAAAGCTTTTCGTGAGTTCTTTTGCACTTGTGACCTGGTTGTTCAAAGTACTTTTTGAGGACCCTATTGTTTCATGCAATGACTTCATATGTACTTGACTGACTGTTCCGTATGATTGCTTAACCTGGTTATGTGATCTATGTATACGTGTTATGTGTTTAAATGCTCTTCGCTGTAAATGTTTGAGTTGTTTATTCTTGTTTCATTGTTCCTGTCTGGTACTACGGAAAGGAGTGTTAGGTGCCCTTTAACAGTATATTTATTTGGTGACCTAGATTGACTTAGATTGATGGAAGGCACCCGAAGTGGTCGAGGCCGTGGACGCAGGGGTAGACAACCCACACCGATTAGGGGTACGGGGGAAACCTCTACTGGGCCCAATCCTGAACCACAAGCCGACCCCACTGTTCAAATAGCTGCTGCTATGCAGCAAATGACCAATTTACTAGCACAAGTAGTGCAACAACAGGGCCAGAACCCAAACCCTAATCCCGGAAACCCCGGTAACCATATCGAGAGCGAGGATAGAGCTCTCGAACTTTTTCAAAAGTTTTCCCCGCCAAAGTTTGTTGGGGGACCCGACCCTGATGTTGCTGAGAAATGGCTTGAGAAGATGGTAGACATTTTTGCAGCTCTACATTACCCAGACGAACGGCAGGTCACTTTCGCCGTGTTTCAACTCGAGGGGGCTGCCCGTTCCTGGTGGAACGTAATTAGACAGAAATGGGAGCGGGAGCAGACGCCTAGGATTTGGGTGAACTTCATCCGAGAATTTAATGCCAAGTTTTTCCCTCCTCTAGTCCAGGAGAGGAAGGAGGATGAGTTTATCCGGCTACGGCAAGGGGCTCAGACTGTGGCGAAATATGAGAGTCAATTTACCCGCCTGTCCAAGTTTGCGCCTGAACTAATCATGACTGAGCAACGACGGGTTAGGCGCTTCATTCAGGGTTTGAACGTTGAGATCCAGAAAGACCTCGCGGCGGCTCAAATCACTACGTTTAGCGAGGCAATGGAAAAAGCCCAACGAGTTGAAAGTGCACGAATGCAGGTTCGAAACTTCCAGGCTAAGAAGCGTGGATTTCCTGGAAGTAGTTCGGGGCAGGGGGATGAAAGTACCCTTCCCAAGTTTGGACGAGGAACGGGAGGAGTAAGGATGCCGGGAGTGTCACCGGAGAGGCCGTCAAGAGGAGGCTCGGCTTCTACAGCACGCGGACCCTGCGGGTATTGCGGAAAATTAAACTACTCAGAGGATAACTGCTGGAGGAAAGGAGGAAAATGCTTGCTCTGTGGGAGTGCCGACCATCAAATTGCTAACTGTCCAGCTCGCCTGCGCGAGCGGCAAGGGACTCTGCCACCAACCACGACCCACCCTGACCAGTTGAAGGAGGACAAGGATGGATCAAAAGTGTCCTCTCGGGTGTACTCTTTAGAACAACATCAAGTTTTTGACCCATTAGAGGACGTGGAAGGTAAGAATTTACTGAACCTGGCCAGTGAAGGGGCACAGATCTGTTAGCGAAGTATAAAGCTCAATTTAATCCCGGAGTAGTCAATGATAAGGAATTTCGAGGACGAAATTCTTTTAAGGGGGAGAGAGTGTGAGAACCCGTAAAACCCTAATTATTTTCCTAGGGTTTATTTCCCCTTAATTGCATGTTTTCTGCATTTTCGGGCTTAGAAATATTTTTCTGGTAGATTGTATGCGTAATTATAGTTTTTAGATGATTTTTCTAGCATTGGTGAGTTTTTAGAAAATTAAGAATATATATTGGACGTGGGACCCACTAGTGCGAAAAGTTCGGAAAAATTCGGCCAATTAGGTTAAATTCCGGATACTGTGTAAAATTTATCGGGTGTTAAGAGATAAGTAGAGTGTGTGAAATGATTGATGTGAGAGGGAAAAAGAAAGATAGGAATGCATTAATGGGTGTGACAAGTGTCACAATATGATTGGTTGGACTTTATGGTTTACTATTCACTTTCTTGACTTTTTTTGACCAAAGTATTAAATATCAAAAAATGCACAAAATTCACCATTTTCTTCTCCATGGTGGCCGGATCTCCCTAGCTCAAGAAGGAAGGAATTTCTTCAACTCTCAAGCTTCCATCTCACTCAATCTTCCACAAACAAGAGCTTAGACTAGATTTCACTCCATAAAATCCTTCCTTCTAGTGCTAGTAAGTTGTTTGGTGAAGTTTGTTTGAAGAGCTAAGGTGTCCAACATCTTCCTCTCTCTTGTTTCTTGGTAAGTGAGGCTTGAAACACCCTACTACACCTAATGATGCTTATGTTATGCTTATTAGTGATTAGAGTGCTGAAATTTCTGGTTTTTATCTTGGTTTGAAGTGATTTGGTGAAGTTTTTATTTTATTGATGATTTTTCTGGTTTAATTGGATTATGATGGTGTGGTTGTTTATGATGATTGGCAATGGCCTATAATGACTCTAGTGGGTGTGAAATGTGGATAAATACAACTAATTTTGGATTTGGAGTGCCTTGTGAAAAGTTAGGGTTTGAAAATCCCTAATTCTGTCCGGTTTTGGATCATAGGGTTAGAGGCCGAATTTGACTTTGCTCAAAACATGAAAGTTGTAGGTATTGATGTGTTTGAGGTGCCTGTAAAATTTCAGGTCATTTGGATTAGTGTAGAGTGAGTTATGTCGGAATTACTGTAGCTGTTCTGCTTTGGTCAGAATGCGAAAACTGTACTGGTAATTGGCCATTTTGACTGGAATTGGTTTGGATTTAGTTGTTGGTGTCTTCTGATGAAATGTAGCTGGATGTCTTAGCTATCATATGCCTTTGGAATTTCGGCATTTGGACATGTATAGACCGAGTTATAGTAATTACAGTTTTGTGCGATTTGCCAACCTGTTTTGGTAATTCTGGTATAGTATTTGGCATTTTTGACCTAGTTAAGCTAGGAACTGGACTGAGTGACCTTCTACATTGTTGTAGCCCTGATTCATAGCTTCGAAACGGTGGTTCTTACACCCCCATCCGATAGTCGTAAGGAAATTGACGCCATTACCGCAAAATAAGGGCAAAAACAGTTTTTCTATTCGGGGCCAAGACTAATGCTATTTCTAATTTCTGGTTTGCTATGATGCTTATTTACGCATATGAAACCCTATTAGGGTTATAATTGGCATGGCTATATGACTCGTTATCGAGTCTCATTGCATTTGTTTGCTTGTTCTAGGGCGTGACGGTGGTTCACGACATTCCCCTGACGGAAGTGCATGAAATAGCACTTAATTGCTTTGTGAGTATACTACTCACTTAATTGTTACTATGTGGCTTTGCTAAATATATATGTGATGCCTTGAAGGCTTACTTGGATATTGGAATTGATTAAGGTGAGGGTGTACTTGACCGCCCTCACCCCTTTTGATAGTATCACTGATTGGCTACCGTTTTACTGCATTACTGAACTTGATATATTGGATGGTGAATTCCATTTCATGGAAACTGCTTTGGTGTCGTTTGGACGAATGTCCAACGGCCTTACTGTATTAACCCCGTTTGGTAGTCAATTGGATCGAGCCGGCGAGGGCTTGGTCGTAAAAATTGAATTGCCACGGGGACTGTACTGGGGAACCTTGAGGTAATGAGACCCTTGGTTCCGGTATACTCGAGTATTACCAAAAGATACTGAATGGAGTGCGGGCCCGGTTGGGGTATGTTTGGTGGAAGGAATGGAGTGAAGTGAGGTCTACGGTCTGGTATTCTAAACATTGACGGAGGGTCAATGAGGTTGGATCAAGATTGCAAGCGTGGAAATGGGCTCTTGAGAGCCAACCGTATCCTTTCACTGATTTGATTTACTTCTTAATTGCATACTTGAATTGAACGGTTATGCTTATGTGATCTTAGCTGCTATTGTCATAGTTGCTCACTGGGCTTTAGCTCATTCCGTGCCATTTGTTTTCCTTACAGGAAAATGACTATTTTGGGAAGGTTGTGCTAGTTGGTTGCCAAGTTGAGCATGTAAATGTATTTTTGAATAGCTCCTTGAGAGTGAAAACCCTAAATGTTTTGTTTCTCACCAATGGTTGGTTTGTAATTGGCTATTTGCACATGTATGGACTAGTTGGATATTTTGGTATGCCGTTTGGCTTGTAAACGTTGTATTTCAATGTACATATGTTTGGTTGATATTTGGTTGAATTTCGGATCAACTCATATTTCAAACGGCAAAAGAAAAATTTTGGCTACTCTCGGCCTAGTATCTGGATTCTGACGTGGCCGGTACTGTTCATCATCGGCTTCGATTTTCATTTTTTTTTGTGATTTTAACTTGTTTACACGCGTGGGTATGTTCCGGAGCGTATTAGATCGACGTGAACTGATCCGTAGTCCTGGCGAGAGCTGGGCAGACAGTCCGCTAGCCCCTTTGGTTCGCCCTAGGGGAAAGTGGGGCTGTTACAAGTGGTATCAGAGCCACGTCGCGTGGTCTCTGCGCGGAGTGAGACTGGGCCAAGTGGTGTTGTGGTCCTAAATTCATGAATATGTCTAAGTGCTCGTTTGAGCATAAGTTATGAACCGAGCATGTGATAAGTGTACGAATCATTATCATGGGACTCGAGGAAGCTAGGTATGTATGTCGGGTAGGAATCTTTAATAAGGATGGTTTACTCTTGGGACCGGCCGGCTCGAGATGTGAATTATCTTAGACGAGATTCTTGCGCCCGGATACGAAAGATATGAAGGCCTAGGTTAGAAAGGATTTGGTGAACTAGAAAGGCGATTCTATGGAACTTCGTGTGGTTTGTTCGGGTGTAGTTAAGCGTGATCGACCTTGATTAAGATATAAATATTTGGACGAAGCCCTAGAAGGGAAAAAGCTTTTCGTGAGTTCTTTTGCACTTGTGACCTGGTTGTTCAAAGTACTTTTTGAGGACCCTATTGTTTCATGCAATGACTTCATATGTACTTGACTGACTGTTCCGTATGATTGCTTAACCTGGTTATGTGATCTATGTATACGTGTTATGTGTTTAAATGCTCTTCGCTGTAAATGTTTGAGTTGTTTATTCTTGTTTCATTGTTCCTGTCTGGTACTACGGAAAGGAGTGTTAGGTGCCCTTTAACAGTATATTTATTTGGTGACCTAGATTGACTTAGATTGATGGAAGGCACCCGAAGTGGTCGAGGCCGTGGACGCAGGGGTAGACAACCCACACCGATTAGGGGTACGGGGGAAACCTCTACTGGGCCCAATCCTGAACCACAAGCCGACCCCACTGTTCAAATAGCTGCTGCTATGCAGCAAATGACCAATTTACTAGCACAAGTAGTGCAACAACAGGGCCAGAACCCAAACCCTAATCCCGGAAACCCCGGTAACCATATCGAGAGCGAGGATAGAGCTCTCGAACTTTTTCAAAAGTTTTCCCCGCCAAAGTTTGTTGGGGGACCCGACCCTGATGTTGCTGAGAAATGGCTTGAGAAGATGGTAGACATTTTTGCAGCTCTACATTACCCAGACGAACGGCAGGTCACTTTCGCCGTGTTTCAACTCGAGGGGGCTGCCCGTTCCTGGTGGAACGTAATTAGACAGAAATGGGAGCGGGAGCAGACGCCTAGGATTTGGGTGAACTTCATCCGAGAATTTAATGCCAAGTTTTTCCCTCCTCTAGTCCAGGAGAGGAAGGAGGATGAGTTTATCCGGCTACGGCAAGGGGCTCAGACTGTGGCGAAATATGAGAGTCAATTTACCCGCCTGTCCAAGTTTGCGCCTGAACTAATCATGACTGAGCAACGACGGGTTAGGCGCTTCATTCAGGGTTTGAACGTTGAGATCCAGAAAGACCTCGCGGCGGCTCAAATCACTACGTTTAGCGAGGCAATGGAAAAAGCCCAACGAGTTGAAAGTGCACGAATGCAGGTTCGAAACTTCCAGGCTAAGAAGCGTGGATTTCCTGGAAGTAGTTCGGGGCAGGGGGATGAAAGTACCCTTCCCAAGTTTGGACGAGGAACGGGAGGAGTAAGGATGCCGGGAGTGTCACCGGAGAGGCCGTCAAGAGGAGGCTCGGCTTCTACAGCACGCGGACCCTGCGGGTATTGCGGAAAATTAAACTACTCAGAGGATAACTGCTGGAGGAAAGGAGGAAAATGCTTGCTCTGTGGGAGTGCCGACCATCAAATTGCTAACTGTCCAGCTCGCCTGCGCGAGCGGCAAGGGACTCTGCCACCAACCACGACCCACCCTGACCAGTTGAAGGAGGACAAGGATGGATCAAAAGTGTCCTCTCGGGTGTACTCTTTAGAACAACATCAAGTTTTTGACCCATTAGAGGACGTGGAAGGTAAGAATTTACTGAACCTGGCCAGTGAAGGGGCACAGATCTGTTAGCGAAGTATAAAGCTCAATTTAATCCCGGAGTAGTCAATGATAAGGAATTTCGAGGACGAAATTCTTTTAAGGGGGAGAGAGTGTGAGAACCCGTAAAACCCTAATTATTTTCCTAGGGTTTATTTCCCCTTAATTGCATGTTTTCTGCATTTTCGGGCTTAGAAATATTTTTCTGGTAGATTGTATGCGTAATTATAGTTTTTAGATGATTTTTCTAGCATTGGTGAGTTTTTAGAAAATTAAGAATATATATTGGACGTGGGACCCACTAGTGCGAAAAGTTCGGAAAAATTCGGCCAATTAGGTTAAATTCCGGATACTGTGTAAAATTTATCGGGTGTTAAGAGATAAGTAGAGTGTGTGAAATGATTGATGTGAGAGGGAAAAAGAAAGATAGGAATGCATTAATGGGTGTGACAAGTGTCACAATATGATTGGTTGGACTTTATGGTTTACTATTCACTTTCTTGACTTTTTTTGACCAAAGTATTAAATATCAAAAAATGCACAAAATTCACCATTTTCTTCTCCATGGTGGCCGGATCTCCCTAGCTCAAGAAGGAAGGAATTTCTTCAACTCTCAAGCTTCCATCTCACTCAATCTTCCACAAACAAGAGCTTAGACTAGATTTCACTCCATAAAATCCTTCCTTCTAGTGCTAGTAAGTTGTTTGGTGAAGTTTGTTTGAAGAGCTAAGGTGTCCAACATCTTCCTCTCTCTTGTTTCTTGGTAAGTGAGGCTTGAAACACCCTACTACACCTAATGATGCTTATGTTATGCTTATTAGTGATTAGAGTGCTGAAATTTCTGGTTTTTATCTTGGTTTGAAGTGATTTGGTGAAGTTTTTATTTTATTGATGATTTTTCTGGTTTAATTGGATTATGATGGTGTGGTTGTTTATGATGATTGGCAATGGCCTATAATGACTCTAGTGGGTGTGAAATGTGGATAAATACAACTAATTTTGGATTTGGAGTGCCTTGTGAAAAGTTAGGGTTTGAAAATCCCTAATTCTGTCCGGTTTTGGATCATAGGGTTAGAGGCCGAATTTGACTTTGCTCAAAACATGAAAGTTGTAGGTATTGATGTGTTTGAGGTGCCTGTAAAATTTCAGGTCATTTGGATTAGTGTAGAGTGAGTTATGTCGGAATTACTGTAGCTGTTCTGCTTTGGTCAGAATGCGAAAACTGTACTGGTAATTGGCCATTTTGACTGGAATTGGTTTGGATTTAGTTGTTGGTGTCTTCTGATGAAATGTAGCTGGATGTCTTAGCTATCATATGCCTTTGGAATTTCGGCATTTGGACATGTATAGACCGAGTTATAGTAATTACAGTTTTGTGCGATTTGCCAACCTGTTTTGGTAATTCTGGTATAGTATTTGGCATTTTTGACCTAGTTAAGCTAGGAACTGGACTGAGTGACCTTCTACATTGTTGTAGCCCTGATTCATAGCTTCGAAACGGTGGTTCTTACACCCCCATCCGATAGTCGTAAGGAAATTGACGCCATTACCGCAAAATAAGGGCAAAAACAGTTTTTCTATTCGGGGCCAAGACTAATGCTATTTCTAATTTCTGGTTTGCTATGATGCTTATTTACGCATATGAAACCCTATTAGGGTTATAATTGGCATGGCTATATGACTCGTTATCGAGTCTCATTGCATTTGTTTGCTTGTTCTAGGGCGTGACGGTGGTTCACGACATTCCCCTGACGGAAGTGCATGAAATAGCACTTAATTGCTTTGTGAGTATACTACTCACTTAATTGTTACTATGTGGCTTTGCTAAATATATATGTGATGCCTTGAAGGCTTACTTGGATATTGGAATTGATTAAGGTGAGGGTGTACTTGACCGCCCTCACCCCTTTTGATAGTATCACTGATTGGCTACCGTTTTACTGCATTACTGAACTTGATATATTGGATGGTGAATTCCATTTCATGGAAACTGCTTTGGTGTCGTTTGGACGAATGTCCAACGGCCTTACTGTATTAACCCCGTTTGGTAGTCAATTGGATCGAGCCGGCGAGGGCTTGGTCGTAAAAATTGAATTGCCACGGGGACTGTACTGGGGAACCTTGAGGTAATGAGACCCTTGGTTCCGGTATACTCGAGTATTACCAAAAGATACTGAATGGAGTGCGGGCCCGGTTGGGGTATGTTTGGTGGAAGGAATGGAGTGAAGTGAGGTCTACGGTCTGGTATTCTAAACATTGACGGAGGGTCAATGAGGTTGGATCAAGATTGCAAGCGTGGAAATGGGCTCTTGAGAGCCAACCGTATCCTTTCACTGATTTGATTTACTTCTTAATTGCATACTTGAATTGAACGGTTATGCTTATGTGATCTTAGCTGCTATTGTCATAGTTGCTCACTGGGCTTTAGCTCATTCCGTGCCATTTGTTTTCCTTACAGGAAAATGACTATTTTGGGAAGGTTGTGCTAGTTGGTTGCCAAGTTGAGCATGTAAATGTATTTTTGAATAGCTCCTTGAGAGTGAAAACCCTAAATGTTTTGTTTCTCACCAATGGTTGGTTTGTAATTGGCTATTTGCACATGTATGGACTAGTTGGATATTTTGGTATGCCGTTTGGCTTGTAAACGTTGTATTTCAATGTACATATGTTTGGTTGATATTTGGTTGAATTTCGGATCAACTCATATTTCAAACGGCAAAAGAAAAATTTTGGCTACTCTCGGCCTAGTATCTGGATTCTGACGTGGCCGGTACTGTTCATCATCGGCTTCGATTTTCATTTTTTTTTGTGATTTTAACTTGTTTACACGCGTGGGTATGTTCCGGAGCGTATTAGATCGACGTGAACTGATCCGTAGTCCTGGCGAGAGCTGGGCAGACAGTCCGCTAGCCCCTTTGGTTCGCCCTAGGGGAAAGTGGGGCTGTTACAAGTGGTATCAGAGCCACGTCGCGTGGTCTCTGCGCGGAGTGAGACTGGGCCAAGTGGTGTTGTGGTCCTAAATTCATGAATATGTCTAAGTGCTCGTTTGAGCATAAGTTATGAACCGAGCATGTGATAAGTGTACGAATCATTATCATGGGACTCGAGGAAGCTAGGTATGTATGTCGGGTAGGAATCTTTAATAAGGATGGTTTACTCTTGGGACCGGCCGGCTCGAGATGTGAATTATCTTAGACGAGATTCTTGCGCCCGGATACGAAAGATATGAAGGCCTAGGTTAGAAAGGATTTGGTGAACTAGAAAGGCGATTCTATGGAACTTCGTGTGGTTTGTTCGGGTGTAGTTAAGCGTGATCGACCTTGATTAAGATATAAATATTTGGACGAAGCCCTAGAAGGGAAAAAGCTTTTCGTGAGTTCTTTTGCACTTGTGACCTGGTTGTTCAAAGTACTTTTTGAGGACCCTATTGTTTCATGCAATGACTTCATATGTACTTGACTGACTGTTCCGTATGATTGCTTAACCTGGTTATGTGATCTATGTATACGTGTTATGTGTTTAAATGCTCTTCGCTGTAAATGTTTGAGTTGTTTATTCTTGTTTCATTGTTCCTGTCTGGTACTACGGAAAGGAGTGTTAGGTGCCCTTTAACAGTATATTTATTTGGTGACCTAGATTGACTTAGATTGATGGAAGGCACCCGAAGTGGTCGAGGCCGTGGACGCAGGGGTAGACAACCCACACCGATTAGGGGTACGGGGGAAACCTCTACTGGGCCCAATCCTGAACCACAAGCCGACCCCACTGTTCAAATAGCTGCTGCTATGCAGCAAATGACCAATTTACTAGCACAAGTAGTGCAACAACAGGGCCAGAACCCAAACCCTAATCCCGGAAACCCCGGTAACCATATCGAGAGCGAGGATAGAGCTCTCGAACTTTTTCAAAAGTTTTCCCCGCCAAAGTTTGTTGGGGGACCCGACCCTGATGTTGCTGAGAAATGGCTTGAGAAGATGGTAGACATTTTTGCAGCTCTACATTACCCAGACGAACGGCAGGTCACTTTCGCCGTGTTTCAACTCGAGGGGGCTGCCCGTTCCTGGTGGAACGTAATTAGACAGAAATGGGAGCGGGAGCAGACGCCTAGGATTTGGGTGAACTTCATCCGAGAATTTAATGCCAAGTTTTTCCCTCCTCTAGTCCAGGAGAGGAAGGAGGATGAGTTTATCCGGCTACGGCAAGGGGCTCAGACTGTGGCGAAATATGAGAGTCAATTTACCCGCCTGTCCAAGTTTGCGCCTGAACTAATCATGACTGAGCAACGACGGGTTAGGCGCTTCATTCAGGGTTTGAACGTTGAGATCCAGAAAGACCTCGCGGCGGCTCAAATCACTACGTTTAGCGAGGCAATGGAAAAAGCCCAACGAGTTGAAAGTGCACGAATGCAGGTTCGAAACTTCCAGGCTAAGAAGCGTGGATTTCCTGGAAGTAGTTCGGGGCAGGGGGATGAAAGTACCCTTCCCAAGTTTGGACGAGGAACGGGAGGAGTAAGGATGCCGGGAGTGTCACCGGAGAGGCCGTCAAGAGGAGGCTCGGCTTCTACAGCACGCGGACCCTGCGGGTATTGCGGAAAATTAAACTACTCAGAGGATAACTGCTGGAGGAAAGGAGGAAAATGCTTGCTCTGTGGGAGTGCCGACCATCAAATTGCTAACTGTCCAGCTCGCCTGCGCGAGCGGCAAGGGACTCTGCCACCAACCACGACCCACCCTGACCAGTTGAAGGAGGACAAGGATGGATCAAAAGTGTCCTCTCGGGTGTACTCTTTAGAACAACATCAAGTTTTTGACCCATTAGAGGACGTGGAAGGTAAGAATTTACTGAACCTGGCCAGTGAAGGGGCACAGATCTGTTAGCGAAGTATAAAGCTCAATTTAATCCCGGAGTAGTCAATGATAAGGAATTTCGAGGACGAAATTCTTTTAAGGGGGAGAGAGTGTGAGAACCCGTAAAACCCTAATTATTTTCCTAGGGTTTATTTCCCCTTAATTGCATGTTTTCTGCATTTTCGGGCTTAGAAATATTTTTCTGGTAGATTGTATGCGTAATTATAGTTTTTAGATGATTTTTCTAGCATTGGTGAGTTTTTAGAAAATTAAGAATATATATTGGACGTGGGACCCACTAGTGCGAAAAGTTCGGAAAAATTCGGCCAATTAGGTTAAATTCCGGATACTGTGTAAAATTTATCGGGTGTTAAGAGATAAGTAGAGTGTGTGAAATGATTGATGTGAGAGGGAAAAAGAAAGATAGGAATGCATTAATGGGTGTGACAAGTGTCACAATATGATTGGTTGGACTTTATGGTTTACTATTCACTTTCTTGACTTTTTTTGACCAAAGTATTAAATATCAAAAAATGCACAAAATTCACCATTTTCTTCTCCATGGTGGCCGGATCTCCCTAGCTCAAGAAGGAAGGAATTTCTTCAACTCTCAAGCTTCCATCTCACTCAATCTTCCACAAACAAGAGCTTAGACTAGATTTCACTCCATAAAATCCTTCCTTCTAGTGCTAGTAAGTTGTTTGGTGAAGTTTGTTTGAAGAGCTAAGGTGTCCAACATCTTCCTCTCTCTTGTTTCTTGGTAAGTGAGGCTTGAAACACCCTACTACACCTAATGATGCTTATGTTATGCTTATTAGTGATTAGAGTGCTGAAATTTCTGGTTTTTATCTTGGTTTGAAGTGATTTGGTGAAGTTTTTATTTTATTGATGATTTTTCTGGTTTAATTGGATTATGATGGTGTGGTTGTTTATGATGATTGGCAATGGCCTATAATGACTCTAGTGGGTGTGAAATGTGGATAAATACAACTAATTTTGGATTTGGAGTGCCTTGTGAAAAGTTAGGGTTTGAAAATCCCTAATTCTGTCCGGTTTTGGATCATAGGGTTAGAGGCCGAATTTGACTTTGCTCAAAACATGAAAGTTGTAGGTATTGATGTGTTTGAGGTGCCTGTAAAATTTCAGGTCATTTGGATTAGTGTAGAGTGAGTTATGTCGGAATTACTGTAGCTGTTCTGCTTTGGTCAGAATGCGAAAACTGTACTGGTAATTGGCCATTTTGACTGGAATTGGTTTGGATTTAGTTGTTGGTGTCTTCTGATGAAATGTAGCTGGATGTCTTAGCTATCATATGCCTTTGGAATTTCGGCATTTGGACATGTATAGACCGAGTTATAGTAATTACAGTTTTGTGCGATTTGCCAACCTGTTTTGGTAATTCTGGTATAGTATTTGGCATTTTTGACCTAGTTAAGCTAGGAACTGGACTGAGTGACCTTCTACATTGTTGTAGCCCTGATTCATAGCTTCGAAACGGTGGTTCTTACACCCCCATCCGATAGTCGTAAGGAAATTGACGCCATTACCGCAAAATAAGGGCAAAAACAGTTTTTCTATTCGGGGCCAAGACTAATGCTATTTCTAATTTCTGGTTTGCTATGATGCTTATTTACGCATATGAAACCCTATTAGGGTTATAATTGGCATGGCTATATGACTCGTTATCGAGTCTCATTGCATTTGTTTGCTTGTTCTAGGGCGTGACGGTGGTTCACGACATTCCCCTGACGGAAGTGCATGAAATAGCACTTAATTGCTTTGTGAGTATACTACTCACTTAATTGTTACTATGTGGCTTTGCTAAATATATATGTGATGCCTTGAAGGCTTACTTGGATATTGGAATTGATTAAGGTGAGGGTGTACTTGACCGCCCTCACCCCTTTTGATAGTATCACTGATTGGCTACCGTTTTACTGCATTACTGAACTTGATATATTGGATGGTGAATTCCATTTCATGGAAACTGCTTTGGTGTCGTTTGGACGAATGTCCAACGGCCTTACTGTATTAACCCCGTTTGGTAGTCAATTGGATCGAGCCGGCGAGGGCTTGGTCGTAAAAATTGAATTGCCACGGGGACTGTACTGGGGAACCTTGAGGTAATGAGACCCTTGGTTCCGGTATACTCGAGTATTACCAAAAGATACTGAATGGAGTGCGGGCCCGGTTGGGGTATGTTTGGTGGAAGGAATGGAGTGAAGTGAGGTCTACGGTCTGGTATTCTAAACATTGACGGAGGGTCAATGAGGTTGGATCAAGATTGCAAGCGTGGAAATGGGCTCTTGAGAGCCAACCGTATCCTTTCACTGATTTGATTTACTTCTTAATTGCATACTTGAATTGAACGGTTATGCTTATGTGATCTTAGCTGCTATTGTCATAGTTGCTCACTGGGCTTTAGCTCATTCCGTGCCATTTGTTTTCCTTACAGGAAAATGACTATTTTGGGAAGGTTGTGCTAGTTGGTTGCCAAGTTGAGCATGTAAATGTATTTTTGAATAGCTCCTTGAGAGTGAAAACCCTAAATGTTTTGTTTCTCACCAATGGTTGGTTTGTAATTGGCTATTTGCACATGTATGGACTAGTTGGATATTTTGGTATGCCGTTTGGCTTGTAAACGTTGTATTTCAATGTACATATGTTTGGTTGATATTTGGTTGAATTTCGGATCAACTCATATTTCAAACGGCAAAAGAAAAATTTTGGCTACTCTCGGCCTAGTATCTGGATTCTGACGTGGCCGGTACTGTTCATCATCGGCTTCGATTTTCATTTTTTTTTGTGATTTTAACTTGTTTACACGCGTGGGTATGTTCCGGAGCGTATTAGATCGACGTGAACTGATCCGTAGTCCTGGCGAGAGCTGGGCAGACAGTCCGCTAGCCCCTTTGGTTCGCCCTAGGGGAAAGTGGGGCTGTTACAAGTGGTATCAGAGCCACGTCGCGTGGTCTCTGCGCGGAGTGAGACTGGGCCAAGTGGTGTTGTGGTCCTAAATTCATGAATATGTCTAAGTGCTCGTTTGAGCATAAGTTATGAACCGAGCATGTGATAAGTGTACGAATCATTATCATGGGACTCGAGGAAGCTAGGTATGTATGTCGGGTAGGAATCTTTAATAAGGATGGTTTACTCTTGGGACCGGCCGGCTCGAGATGTGAATTATCTTAGACGAGATTCTTGCGCCCGGATACGAAAGATATGAAGGCCTAGGTTAGAAAGGATTTGGTGAACTAGAAAGGCGATTCTATGGAACTTCGTGTGGTTTGTTCGGGTGTAGTTAAGCGTGATCGACCTTGATTAAGATATAAATATTTGGACGAAGCCCTAGAAGGGAAAAAGCTTTTCGTGAGTTCTTTTGCACTTGTGACCTGGTTGTTCAAAGTACTTTTTGAGGACCCTATTGTTTCATGCAATGACTTCATATGTACTTGACTGACTGTTCCGTATGATTGCTTAACCTGGTTATGTGATCTATGTATACGTGTTATGTGTTTAAATGCTCTTCGCTGTAAATGTTTGAGTTGTTTATTCTTGTTTCATTGTTCCTGTCTGGTACTACGGAAAGGAGTGTTAGGTGCCCTTTAACAGTATATTTATTTGGTGACCTAGATTGACTTAGATTGATGGAAGGCACCCGAAGTGGTCGAGGCCGTGGACGCAGGGGTAGACAACCCACACCGATTAGGGGTACGGGGGAAACCTCTACTGGGCCCAATCCTGAACCACAAGCCGACCCCACTGTTCAAATAGCTGCTGCTATGCAGCAAATGACCAATTTACTAGCACAAGTAGTGCAACAACAGGGCCAGAACCCAAACCCTAATCCCGGAAACCCCGGTAACCATATCGAGAGCGAGGATAGAGCTCTCGAACTTTTTCAAAAGTTTTCCCCGCCAAAGTTTGTTGGGGGACCCGACCCTGATGTTGCTGAGAAATGGCTTGAGAAGATGGTAGACATTTTTGCAGCTCTACATTACCCAGACGAACGGCAGGTCACTTTCGCCGTGTTTCAACTCGAGGGGGCTGCCCGTTCCTGGTGGAACGTAATTAGACAGAAATGGGAGCGGGAGCAGACGCCTAGGATTTGGGTGAACTTCATCCGAGAATTTAATGCCAAGTTTTTCCCTCCTCTAGTCCAGGAGAGGAAGGAGGATGAGTTTATCCGGCTACGGCAAGGGGCTCAGACTGTGGCGAAATATGAGAGTCAATTTACCCGCCTGTCCAAGTTTGCGCCTGAACTAATCATGACTGAGCAACGACGGGTTAGGCGCTTCATTCAGGGTTTGAACGTTGAGATCCAGAAAGACCTCGCGGCGGCTCAAATCACTACGTTTAGCGAGGCAATGGAAAAAGCCCAACGAGTTGAAAGTGCACGAATGCAGGTTCGAAACTTCCAGGCTAAGAAGCGTGGATTTCCTGGAAGTAGTTCGGGGCAGGGGGATGAAAGTACCCTTCCCAAGTTTGGACGAGGAACGGGAGGAGTAAGGATGCCGGGAGTGTCACCGGAGAGGCCGTCAAGAGGAGGCTCGGCTTCTACAGCACGCGGACCCTGCGGGTATTGCGGAAAATTAAACTACTCAGAGGATAACTGCTGGAGGAAAGGAGGAAAATGCTTGCTCTGTGGGAGTGCCGACCATCAAATTGCTAACTGTCCAGCTCGCCTGCGCGAGCGGCAAGGGACTCTGCCACCAACCACGACCCACCCTGACCAGTTGAAGGAGGACAAGGATGGATCAAAAGTGTCCTCTCGGGTGTACTCTTTAGAACAACATCAAGTTTTTGACCCATTAGAGGACGTGGAAGGTAAGAATTTACTGAACCTGGCCAGTGAAGGGGCACAGATCTGTTAGCGAAGTATAAAGCTCAATTTAATCCCGGAGTAGTCAATGATAAGGAATTTCGAGGACGAAATTCTTTTAAGGGGGAGAGAGTGTGAGAACCCGTAAAACCCTAATTATTTTCCTAGGGTTTATTTCCCCTTAATTGCATGTTTTCTGCATTTTCGGGCTTAGAAATATTTTTCTGGTAGATTGTATGCGTAATTATAGTTTTTAGATGATTTTTCTAGCATTGGTGAGTTTTTAGAAAATTAAGAATATATATTGGACGTGGGACCCACTAGTGCGAAAAGTTCGGAAAAATTCGGCCAATTAGGTTAAATTCCGGATACTGTGTAAAATTTATCGGGTGTTAAGAGATAAGTAGAGTGTGTGAAATGATTGATGTGAGAGGGAAAAAGAAAGATAGGAATGCATTAATGGGTGTGACAAGTGTCACAATATGATTGGTTGGACTTTATGGTTTACTATTCACTTTCTTGACTTTTTTTGACCAAAGTATTAAATATCAAAAAATGCACAAAATTCACCATTTTCTTCTCCATGGTGGCCGGATCTCCCTAGCTCAAGAAGGAAGGAATTTCTTCAACTCTCAAGCTTCCATCTCACTCAATCTTCCACAAACAAGAGCTTAGACTAGATTTCACTCCATAAAATCCTTCCTTCTAGTGCTAGTAAGTTGTTTGGTGAAGTTTGTTTGAAGAGCTAAGGTGTCCAACATCTTCCTCTCTCTTGTTTCTTGGTAAGTGAGGCTTGAAACACCCTACTACACCTAATGATGCTTATGTTATGCTTATTAGTGATTAGAGTGCTGAAATTTCTGGTTTTTATCTTGGTTTGAAGTGATTTGGTGAAGTTTTTATTTTATTGATGATTTTTCTGGTTTAATTGGATTATGATGGTGTGGTTGTTTATGATGATTGGCAATGGCCTATAATGACTCTAGTGGGTGTGAAATGTGGATAAATACAACTAATTTTGGATTTGGAGTGCCTTGTGAAAAGTTAGGGTTTGAAAATCCCTAATTCTGTCCGGTTTTGGATCATAGGGTTAGAGGCCGAATTTGACTTTGCTCAAAACATGAAAGTTGTAGGTATTGATGTTTTTTAGGTGCCTGTAAAATTTCAGGTCATTTGGATTAGTGTAGAGTGAGTTATGTCGGAATTACTGTAGCTGTTCTGCTTTGGTCAGAATGCGAAAACTGTACTGGTAATTGGCCATTTTGACTGGAATTGGTTTGGATTTAGTTGTTGGTGTCTTCTGATGAAATGTAGCTGGATGTCTTAGCTATCATATTCCTTTGGAATTTCGGCATTTGGACATGTATAGACCGAGTTATAGTAATTACAGTTTTGTGCGATTTGCCAACCTGTTTTGGTAATTCTGGTATAGTATTTGGCATTTTTGACCTAGTTAAGCTAGGAACTGGACTGAGTGACCTTCTACATTGTTGTAGCCCTGATTCATAGCTTCGAAACGGTGGTTCTTACACCCCCATCCGATAGTCGTAAGGAAATTGACGCCATTACCGCAAAATAAGGGCAAAAACAGTTTTTCTATTCGGGGCCAAGACTAATGCTATTTCTAATTTCTGGTTTGCTATGATGCTTATTTACGCATATGAAACCCTATTAGGGTTATAATTGGCATGGCTATATGACTCGTTATCGAGTCTCATTGCATTTGTTTGCTTGTTCTAGGGCGTGACGGTGGTTCACGACATTCCCCTGACGGAAGTGCATGAAATAGCACTTAATTGCTTTGTGAGTATACTACTCACTTAATTGTTACTATGTGGCTTTGCTAAATATATATGTGATGCCTTGAAGGCTTACTTGGATATTGGAATTGATTAAGGTGAGGGTGTACTTGACCGCCCTCACCCCTTTTGATAGTATCACTGATTGGCTACCGTTTTACTGCATTACTGAACTTGATATATTGGATGGTGAATTCCATTTCATGGAAACTGCTTTGGTGTCGTTTGGACGAATGTCCAACGGCCTTACTGTATTAACCCCGTTTGGTAGTCAATTGGATCGAGCCGGCGAGGGCTTGGTCGTAAAAATTGAATTGCCACGGGGACTGTACTGGGGAACCTTGAGGTAATGAGACCCTTGGTTCCGGTATACTCGAGTATTACCAAAAGATACTGAATGGAGTGCGGGCCCGGTTGGGGTATGTTTGGTGGAAGGAATGGAGTGAAGTGAGGTCTACGGTCTGGTATTCTAAACATTGACGGAGGGTCAATGAGGTTGGATCAAGATTGCAAGCGTGGAAATGGGCTCTTGAGAGCCAACCGTATCCTTTCACTGATTTGATTTACTTCTTAATTGCATACTTGAATTGAACGGTTATGCTTATGTGATCTTAGCTGCTATTGTCATAGTTGCTCACTGGGCTTTAGCTCATTCCGTGCCATTTGTTTTCCTTACAGGAAAATGACTATTTTGGGAAGGTTGTGCTAGTTGGTTGCCAAGTTGAGCATGTAAATGTATTTTTGAATAGCTCCTTGAGAGTGAAAACCCTAAATGTTTTGTTTCTCACCAATGGTTGGTTTGTAATTGGCTATTTGCACATGTATGGACTAGTTGGATATTTTGGTATGCCGTTTGGCTTGTAAACGTTGTATTTCAATGTACATATGTTTGGTTGATATTTGGTTGAATTTCGGATCAACTCATATTTCAAACGGCAAAAGAAAAATTTTGGCTACTCTCGGCCTAGTATCTGGATTCTGACGTGGCCGGTACTGTTCATCATCGGCTTCGATTTTCATTTTTTTTTGTGATTTTAACTTGTTTACACGCGTGGGTATGTTCCGGAGCGTATTAGATCGACGTGAACTGATCCGTAGTCCTGGCGAGAGCTGGGCAGACAGTCCGCTAGCCCCTTTGGTTCGCCCTAGGGGAAAGTGGGGCTGTTACAAGTGGTATCAGAGCCACGTCGCGTGGTCTCTGCGCGGAGTGAGACTGGGCCAAGTGGTGTTGTGGTCCTAAATTCATGAATATGTCTAAGTGCTCGTTTGAGCATAAGTTATGAACCGAGCATGTGATAAGTGTACGAATCATTATCATGGGACTCGAGGAAGCTAGGTATGTATGTCGGGTAGGAATCTTTAATAAGGATGGTTTACTCTTGGGACCGGCCGGCTCGAGATGTGAATTATCTTAGACGAGATTCTTGCGCCCGGATACGAAAGATATGAAGGCCTAGGTTAGAAAGGATTTGGTGAACTAGAAAGGCGATTCTATGGAACTTCGTGTGGTTTGTTCGGGTGTAGTTAAGCGTGATCGACCTTGATTAAGATATAAATATTTGGACGAAGCCCTAGAAGGGAAAAAGCTTTTCGTGAGTTCTTTTGCACTTGTGACCTGGTTGTTCAAAGTACTTTTTGAGGACCCTATTGTTTCATGCAATGACTTCATATGTACTTGACTGACTGTTCCGTATGATTGCTTAACCTGGTTATGTGATCTATGTATACGTGTTATGTGTTTAAATGCTCTTCGCTGTAAATGTTTGAGTTGTTTATTCTTGTTTCATTGTTCCTGTCTGGTACTACGGAAAGGAGTGTTAGGTGCCCTTTAACAGTATATTTATTTGGTGACCTAGATTGACTTAGATTGATGGAAGGCACCCGAAGTGGTCGAGGCCGTGGACGCAGGGGTAGACAACCCACACCGATTAGGGGTACGGGGGAAACCTCTACTGGGCCCAATCCTGAACCACAAGCCGACCCCACTGTTCAAATAGCTGCTGCTATGCAGCAAATGACCAATTTACTAGCACAAGTAGTGCAACAACAGGGCCAGAACCCAAACCCTAATCCCGGAAACCCCGGTAACCATATCGAGAGCGAGGATAGAGCTCTCGAACTTTTTCAAAAGTTTTCCCCGCCAAAGTTTGTTGGGGGACCCGACCCTGATGTTGCTGAGAAATGGCTTGAGAAGATGGTAGACATTTTTGCAGCTCTACATTACCCAGACGAACGGCAGGTCACTTTCGCCGTGTTTCAACTCGAGGGGGCTGCCCGTTCCTGGTGGAACGTAATTAGACAGAAATGGGAGCGGGAGCAGACGCCTAGGATTTGGGTGAACTTCATCCGAGAATTTAATGCCAAGTTTTTCCCTCCTCTAGTCCAGGAGAGGAAGGAGGATGAGTTTATCCGGCTACGGCAAGGGGCTCAGACTGTGGCGAAATATGAGAGTCAATTTACCCGCCTGTCCAAGTTTGCGCCTGAACTAATCATGACTGAGCAACGACGGGTTAGGCGCTTCATTCAGGGTTTGAACGTTGAGATCCAGAAAGACCTCGCGGCGGCTCAAATCACTACGTTTAGCGAGGCAATGGAAAAAGCCCAACGAGTTGAAAGTGCACGAATGCAGGTTCGAAACTTCCAGGCTAAGAAGCGTGGATTTCCTGGAAGTAGTTCGGGGCAGGGGGATGAAAGTACCCTTCCCAAGTTTGGACGAGGAACGGGAGGAGTAAGGATGCCGGGAGTGTCACCGGAGAGGCCGTCAAGAGGAGGCTCGGCTTCTACAGCACGCGGACCCTGCGGGTATTGCGGAAAATTAAACTACTCAGAGGATAACTGCTGGAGGAAAGGAGGAAAATGCTTGCTCTGTGGGAGTGCCGACCATCAAATTGCTAACTGTCCAGCTCGCCTGCGCGAGCGGCAAGGGACTCTGCCACCAACCACGACCCACCCTGACCAGTTGAAGGAGGACAAGGATGGATCAAAAGTGTCCTCTCGGGTGTACTCTTTAGAACAACATCAAGTTTTTGACCCATTAGAGGACGTGGAAGGTAAGAATTTACTGAACCTGGCCAGTGAAGGGGCACAGATCTGTTAGCGAAGTATAAAGCTCAATTTAATCCCGGAGTAGTCAATGATAAGGAATTTCGAGGACGAAATTCTTTTAAGGGGGAGAGAGTGTGAGAACCCGTAAAACCCTAATTATTTTCCTAGGGTTTATTTCCCCTTAATTGCATGTTTTCTGCATTTTCGGGCTTAGAAATATTTTTCTGGTAGATTGTATGCGTAATTATAGTTTTTAGATGATTTTTCTAGCATTGGTGAGTTTTTAGAAAATTAAGAATATATATTGGACGTGGGACCCACTAGTGCGAAAAGTTCGAAAAAATTCGGCCAATTAGGTTAAATTCCGGATACTGTGTAAAATTTATCGGGTGTTAAGAGATAAGTAGAGTGTGTGAAATGATTGATGTGAGAGGGAAAAAGAAAGATAGGAATGCATTAATGGGTGTGACAAGTGTCACAATATGATTGGTTGGACTTTATGGTTTACTATTCACTTTCTTGACTTTTTTTGACCAAAGTATTAAATATCAAAAAATGCACAAAATTCACCATTTTCTTCTCCATGGTGGCCGGATCTCCCTAGCTCAAGAAGGAAGGAATTTCTTCAACTCTCAAGCTTCCATCTCACTCAATCTTCCACAAACAAGAGCTTAGACTAGATTTCACTCCATAAAATCCTTCCTTCTAGTGCTAGTAAGTTGTTTGGTGAAGTTTGTTTGAAGAGCTAAGGTGTCCAACATCTTCCTCTCTCTTGTTTCTTGGTAAGTGAGGCTTGAAACACCCTACTACACCTAATGATGCTTATGTTATGCTTATTAGTGATTAGAGTGCTGAAATTTCTGGTTTTTATCTTGGTTTGAAGTGATTTGGTGAAGTTTTTATTTTATTGATGATTTTTCTGGTTTAATTGGATTATGATGGTGTGGTTGTTTATGATGATTGGCAATGGCCTATAATGACTCTAGTGGGTGTGAAATGTGGATAAATACAACTAATTTTGGATTTGGAGTGCCTTGTGAAAAGTTAGGGTTTGAAAATCCCTAATTCTGTCCGGTTTTGGATCATAGGGTTAGAGGCCGAATTTGACTTTGCTCAAAACATGAAAGTTGTAGGTATTGATGTGTTTGAGGTGCCTGTAAAATTTCAGGTCATTTGGATTAGTGTAGAGTGAGTTATGTCGGAATTACTGTAGCTGTTCTGCTTTGGTCAGAATGCGAAAACTGTACTGGTAATTGGCCATTTTGACTGGAATTGGTTTGGATTTAGTTGTTGGTGTCTTCTGATGAAATGTAGCTGGATGTCTTAGCTATCATATACCTTTGGAATTTCGGCATTTGGACATGTATAGACCGAGTTATAGTAATTACAGTTTTGTGCGATTTGCCAACCCGTTTTGGTAATTCTGGTATAGTATTTGGCATTTTTGACCTAGTTAAGCTAGGAACTGGACTGAGTGACCTTCTACATTGTTGTAGCCCTGATTCATAGCTTCGAAACGGTGGGTCTTACACCCCCATCCGATAGTCGTAAGGAAATTGACGCCATTACCGCAAAATAAGGGCAAAAACAGTTTTTCTATTCGGGGCCAAGACTAATGCTATTTCTAATTTCTGGTTTGCTATGATGCTTATTTACGCATATGAAACCCTATTAGGGTTATAATTGGCATGGCTATATGACTCGTTATCGAGTCTCATTGCATTTGTTTGCTTGTTCTAGGGCGTGACGGTGGTTCACGACATTCCCCTGACGGAAGTGCATGAAATAGCACTTAATTGCTTTGTGAGTATACTACTCACTTAATTGTTACTATGTGGCTTTGCTAAATGTATATGTGATGCCTTGAAGGCTTACTTGGATATTGGAATTGATTAAGGTGAGGGTGTACTTGACCGCCCTCACCCCTTTTGATAGTATCACTGATTGGCTACCGTTTTACTGCATTACTGAACTTGATATATTGGATGGTGAATTCCATTTCATGGAAACTGCTTTGGTGTCGTTTGGATGAATGTCCAACGGCCTTACTGTATTAACCCCGTTTGGTAGTCAATTGGATCGAGCCGGCGAGGGCTTGGTCGTAAAAATTGAATTGCCACGGGGACTGTACTGGGGAACCTTGAGGTAATGAGACCCTTGGTTCCGGTATACTCGAGTATTACCAAAAGATACTGAATGGAGTGCGGGCCGGGTTGGGGTATGTTTGGTGGAAGGAATGGAGTGAAGTGAGGTCTGCGGTCTGGTATTCTAAACATTGACGGAGGGTCAATGAGGTTGGATCAAGATTGCAAGCGTGGAAATGGGCTCTTGAGAGCCAACCGTATCCTTTCACTGATTTCATTTACTTCTTAATTGCATACTTGAATTGAACGGTTATGCTTATGTGATCTTAGCTGCTATTGTCATAGTTGCTCACTGGGCTTTAGCTCATTCCGTGCCATTTGTTTTCCTTACAGGAAAATGACTATTTTGGGAAGGTTGTGCTAGTTGGTTGCCAAGTTGAGCATATAAATGTATTTTTGAATAGCTCCTTGAGAGTGAAAACCCTAAATGTTTTGTTTCTCACCAATGGTTGGTTTGTAATTGGCTATTTGCACATGTATGGACTAGTTGGATATTTTGGTATGCCGTTTGGCTTGTAAACGTTGTATTTCAATGTACATATGTTTGGTTGATATTTGGTTGAATTTCGGATCAACTCATATTTCAAACGGCAAAAGAAAAATTTTGGCTACTCTCGGCCTAGTATCTGGATTCTGACGTGGCCGGTACTGTTCATCATCGGCTTCGATTTTCGTTTTTTTTGTGATTTTAACTTGTTTACACGCGTGGGTATGTTCTGGAGCATATTAGATCGACGTGAACTGATCCGTAGTCCTGGCGAGAGCTGGGCAGACAGTCCGCTAGCCCCTTTGGTTCGCCCTAGGGGAAAGTGGGGCTGTTACAAGTCCCGCCAGTGAGCGTTTCATTTTCATTGCCACTGGAGCGTGAGGTTAGTCCCGCCAGTGAGCGTTTCATTTTCATTGCCGCTGGAGCGTGAGGTTAGCCCCGCCAGTGTGCGTTTCATGTTCTGCCGCTAGCCGTGGGTCAGTCCCACTAGTGAGCACTTTCTTTGGTATCGTCACTAGCCGAGGGTCAGTCCCACTAGTGAGCATTTCATTTGCATCACTAACAAACATGGGTCAGTCCCATTAACACTTCATTTCACTTCTTTCATTTGCATCACCAATAAACATGGGTCAATCCCACCAACACTCCATCTCACTTCAATTCATCTGATTTTAATTCTGTTCGGGTCAGTCCCGTTTAAATTCTGTTCGGGTCAGTCCCATAAGACACATAAGCCTACTTTGGGGTTTGACATCTTAGCCTTTCATATTAGGTTTAGTTTTGGGGTGCCCTAACAGGCAAACAGCCGCAAGCAACAAGAGGGGGAGTCTGTGGGCCAAGAAAAACAGCAAAAGGGGACGAATGAAAATGAAAAGAGAGGCGGCGAACGGCAAGAAAAACAGAGGAGGCTTCGTCAAGGTTGAAGGAAAAACAGAGGAAAGAAAGGCAACGGGCAAATCTGGCATTTGGAGGGGGTGAACTTCGGGGTCAGACGAGAGAGAGCAAGAGTAGGGATGATCTGGAAAAATAGAAAAAAAAAACAGAAAAGAGAGCGGATGGAAAACAGGGGGCTGGGTCGAAGCCAAGAAAAATGAAAAAAAAAAGAAACAGAGTAAAATTCAGGATGGCGGCGGACGGAGGTTTGGAAGATCGACGGCAAGGGAAATCTGGAATTTGGGGAAGGTGAAATTTGGGAGCAAAACGAGAGAGACTGAGAGAGATAGAACAGAACAGAGGCCAAAATCTGAAAATTGGGGGGAAAAAAGGTTTCGACTAAAAACAGGGGAGGTTTACGGCTGAGTTTGGGAAAGACCGAGAGAAAGAAACTAATAGGAGAGTTGGCGGCTGGGTAGGAAAAGCTAGGGAAACCCGGAATGTTGAAGGAGTCATTGGAAAATCTGCTAAGAGTTTTGAGGGAGCCACGATGCAAGGCTGCAAAGAAAACAACGCAAAGAAAGTCTGTCCAAGCCACCACTAGCCTGCGACCATCGTTGCTGCTGTCTGCCATCGGCACCATCGCGCGCCAACTACTGTCGTGTGCCTCCAAGCTCCATCACAGCACGACCACCAAGCGCAGGGGCATTCGACTCCGAAGAAAGCGAGGCCGATCTCCTCTGGCAGCACAATCAAGACTCCCTCACCGGCGTCCATCTCTCCAATGGTGTCACTCCCAACTCTGCTCCCACTGTCGACTTCCCATCCTTTGTCACCATAGCCGCCACCTCCTCACTGGACTCCGCCACTACCACCAGAATCCGCCGTCACTGCCGTTTGGGCCAGAGCACTGTAAGTTAACCTTTTCCCCTTCTTTGAATTTCAGTTCATCCCCAAGCTTTGAGCATGTCTGCCGTGGCTGTGTTCTTGCAATTGTCCCACTGATTGTTCAAGATTTTTAGCATACGTTTTATGTATTGATTGGATTGTAATTTCTTCTTGTTCTGATAATTTTGGGGCCAATCGAGACTTCATTTGAGTAGAGAATTGCTGAAGTTTCTCATGCTTATTTGTTGTTTGCTAAAATGCCTAAACCAAAGTCTTGAACCAAAGTGAAGAGATTTTCTGCGTTTTTATGTATACATACGGAGAAGATAGCCAGCGAGTTCGCTGGTGAAGAACCGAGGGCCAAGAGAGTGTTTGACAGAGATTTCTGGTTTAATTTTTGTTTCATTTTCCCTTTGGTTTTTGATTTTCTGTTTTACTTATGGATTTTGTTGCGAAAGGAGATGAAATTCTGGTGAAATTCGTTGTAGAAGAAAGATTCAGAGAACCATTTGTTTGTACAAATCTGGAAATTTGCCAATTGACCCCTACCCTTTGGTGAAATCACATTAAAGCTTGTGTAGCTTTCAGATTTCATTCAATTAAGTCATGATTTGAAAATTAAATTGACCACCCCTGGACTTTACTTTTCTTTAATTTCGACCCCAAAACCTTCATGATCCCTCCAATTAGGTCCTTATTTCCGTCATGATTGAACCTCCCAAGTCTCCTTATTTTGATATGACCCGAAAAATTGGAAAAGTGAGCTTGTTTCTCCCTTTTAGATTTTAATCAAACTCTTAATATGCATAAGTAGTCTTTTAGCTAGATTAATTCTTGTTTTTAGATCATAATGGTGACTTGCTAATTTTAATTGATTTGCTAATCTTGTTGGGTTTAGTATAGTTTGGGTTTTTGGGTAATAATATTTGTTGGGTTTCTTGTTGGGCTTAGGAAGGTTACAATTCAAAGGTTTTGGTTTGAATTTGTTGTTTGGGTTTGACAAAGGAATCAATGATTTGTTTTTCTAGGTTGTTGACATGGGCTGAGGGATAAAGCCCATATGTTTTAGTTGGATTTTGCTTGGACCTAAAATAGACTAGCCCGTCTGTTTTGCTTGGGTCACGGTTGGGTTAAGATGGTTTCTGGCCCAAACAAACAAATAAAATAGCCCAGTGGCTTGATCCATTAAGAAACCAGAGAATGAATTTGCAGATCAGCCCCTATACTTTTCTTTAATTTCATTAGGGCCCTGCAAACTTTCAATGCTGTCAATTGGGTCCCTAAATTAATTGCAAATAGGTCCCTGAACTTTATTTTTCTTTAATTTTGACCTCCAAACTTTGTTAATTTGTGCAATCAAGTCCTTTCTTCTTTTGACTTCTTGAATGTGGGTTGCTTACATGATTTAATTGATTCAATTTCAAGTTTACCATTTTATTTTTTATGATTATTTGTTAAATAAATTGGTACCTTGACCATTTCTTTTATTTTTGAGGATAAATAAGTGACTTCACTCCTTAGAGCCCCAATTCAAGGGAGGTACACCCTAATCCCTTATTTCTTACTTTATTTGACTCTATGTGCCTTATGTGCCTTTACATGCTTGATTGTATGCCTCTTGGATGTTTTTATTCATTTCATTTATTTACTTTATGGGCTTTGTACATTTATTTTAGTTCAATTTGATTATTTGAAAGGCACTTGAATGCCAAATTTGTAATAGTTAGGTATTTATTTTAATTATTTAATTCATTTTCCCTTAGATTGTAATAGGGCCTCCCCAAGTGTAATAGTTAGGGATTCTTTTACTTCATTTGCCTTGCGTAATTTGCATGCCTATGTGTTATGTGTTACTTGCTTTAATTAGGTTCTTGCATCTAGTCAAGCATGCTAAGTGTTATGTGCTATGTGTTTATAGGTGATTGACATGTCTACTCGCTTTCCATAGCCATGAATGAATGTGATGAATGAATGTACGTTTCCACTAGTCCAACGCTAGTAGGAATTCATAGAATGGGCTAGTCCAACGCTAGACCTTTAGGGATTTCTCTCGTGAGTCCATGCTTGCATGTTTCACTTCATTTCATGCATTTTTCTTAGTTTTTATCATTTGGCATGCTCCTCGAACCCCTTTTCCCCTCATTTTAGGATTTTTGCATCTCATGCTAGTTATAGGGTACATTTGCCTAAGTGTCCCCTTTCGATAAGGGAAACGAGCGAGTGTGGCTACAAAATAGCCTTAGCACGCTAGTTATCCTTTCTAATCAAAGGGAAAATTAAAGTCACAAAGTTAGGACTCCCCGTTCCCGTCTTGATGCATTCCTATAGGATTCATGCATTTTACTCATTCGCTATCACATACACTTCTACTTTATATTCTAACCCTTTTTCCACATTCTCATTTCACACTACTTTTGCGCGTTTTCACTCAACCACTTACATTTTATACCATATCACTCGCACACATGCACTTTACGTTATTTTCACATCATCATTCTTTACTCACCTTACCTTGTAAATACATTTGCACACTTTCACTTACACACTCTTGTTTTTATCATTTTTTCACTTTACACAAACTCACATTTTCACATTGCATGGATTCATTTCACTCATTTTTTACGTCATTTAGGATTACGTGTGACCTCTCCAAAGGGTCATTATTGGGCTTCACAATTAATGTGATTGGCACCACTCAACCTTTGAAGAGAAATTCCCCCCATGTCCCCCTAGGTCTAGGGTTTGCATTCATGTAGTACATCCAAATGTAATAAATTCTTTGGTTAAAACAAGAAAATCTTTGATTAAATCACGCAACTAGCCTTGGTTAGGTCGAAGGGGTGCCTTGGATTTTTATCCTTGCCTTCCCCTTCGTCAAATGTGACTCCCGAACCTTTTTCGTTGGTTTACATGGACTAGGAGTCGTTTAAAAGGGGTTTCTTACTACTTTTTCTTTAAATTCATTTTTAGGTGACTTGGTACACCTTAACTCATTACCAAGTGGCGACTCCGATTTTTTTATTTCAAAAAAACCCTTTTTAAACTATAATTTTGGGTCAAATCGTCGCATTCTCAAACCCCCATTTAGACCCATTTTTCTTTTAAATCACAATTTATTTTCCAATCACAAATTGAATCCAAAAATACATTTTTTAAACCATTTTATTTGTTTATCAAAAAACGGGGCGCGACACTCACCTAAATCGATGTCAGAAAAAGCTCCCCAATAAGCAAAGGCGAAGTGATAATGTTATTGGCAAAGCTTGATCATAAGAAACAACATCAGCTATCGCTTCAGCTACAGAGATTAAATCTCCCTCTTGGTACAAAAGTTTGAACTACTCCCAGGTAAAAACTCAATTCATTGTTTAAACCTTCCCTGTGAAGTCCCGTTTTAAATTTCTTGTTCGGGTCAGTCCCGTTTTAAATTCCTATTCGGGTCAGTCCCGTTTTAAATTTCCTGTTCGGGTCAGTCCCGTTTTAAATTTCTTTTTCGGGTCAGTCCCGTTTTAAATTCCTGTTCGGGTCAGTCCCGTTTTAAATTTCTTGTTCGGGTCAGTCCCGTTTTAAATTCATGTTCGGGTCAGTCCCATTTTAAATTCCTGTTCGTTGGAATCATTTTGCGGCCAAACAACACAGATAAGTATTTGGTGTCTACTTCTTTGTCTCAAGTTTTTCCAAAACCCAGACAAAGAGGGGCAAACTGTAGACACCAAATTTTTGAACCGTTTTATTTATTATTATTTTACTTTTATTTTATTTTATTTTTTTAGTGATAATTATTATCTATTAATTGCATAATTTTTGTTTTGGGTATTTTCTAGTATTTTTATAGCATTTTTATTATTACTATTATCTTCTTTCTCTGATATTCATTTGTTACTCATTTAGTTGGCCTTAAATGTAAAAAATTTAAAAGAAAATTATTATTAAAAAATTTAAAAAAATTATTATTAAAAAAAAATTTATTACATGCAAGCTGCGTTCGTCCGCGGCTTGCAAAGAAGAGTTGCAGCAAGGCCCTTGAGGGCAATTTAAGTGATGAATGGCCAGGTGTCTAGGACACCTCAGGCCCTAGCGAATTCTAGAAGAGGATAGGTGGAGGGTGGAAATGAAAGAGGAAGGACGTGAGATGTGGAGCAGCGTCGGATGAAGGGTTTTTGAAAAAACAAGGTTGGCCCGCAAGAAGGAAAGGGAGATATACCGAAAAGGAAACGAAAAAGGGGTTCGAAAGAAGAGAGAGAGAGAGAGCTAAGGTTCTGTGACGGGGAGAGGATTTTTATGACAGCTGAAGTGAGAGTAGGGAAAAAATCTGGGAGAGTCTGGACGGCTAGGGAAGAAAGAAAACAGAGAGAGGAAGCACCGAGTGACGGCTGAAAAATCTTGAGGGAGGAGAAGAGTGAACAGCAAAAAGGGTTACGGACTGAGACGAATAGCTACGGGAAGGACCAGGAAAAATTCCAGACTTCACGTTGCCTTCATCAGAGCCAGTCGCAGGTCCCTTTTGATTTCTGTGAGAAACGATCATCTTCCAAACTTGCGGGTCTTCATTTTCCTCAAGTTAAGATCTTCATGGTGATCCTTTCTTTTCATTTTTTTCCGCCTACACATGTTCAGATTTATATGCTTCGAACTTGATTTCTGTTTTTCATGTTCTATTTTTTTTCTCCTTTCCTTCGGTTCTTTCCTTTTCATGCGTTGCTGATTCAGTTGTTCGCTGCATACCCCTGCCCCTGAATATTGCATTATTGTGGACCATATGATCTTTTATGTGGTGATGATCCAGTTTGTTTTTTAGTTAACAACGAGCCCAAGGAAAGGTTCATGGATGAAACTAGATCTGCAAGTCTTTTCCTCATAACTCAGAATTTGTTTCCTGTTGTGGGTGCTTAATCTGATATTTTGACGGGGGGTTTATGAAGATTAGCTTTCATGGCTATGGTTCTGTGGTCTGAAAATGTCCAGTCTAAGTTTTCTAGGAAAAATGCAGTCTTGCTTGCACTGGATCATACGCGCTGATTTTCTTGGCTTATTGCTTTCATTTTGCGGGTTCCTTTTGATCCATGTTTTCTTTAATTCACCTGTTGACTGCTGGAATCCTTTGGATGGATATGAGTCATGGCCAGAATGCACACAACCAAAAATTCCTTGGTTCGCTTGTAGTCCGATAGGTATACCATGTATGCATTCACCCCAAGCTGTCTTCATATTGTCCAGTCATATGGGTGAATTTGTTGGGTGTAGACCATTGTATTTGGATGATAATTAACAACACGGGTAGAAAGCTATAACATTGAGCTTTAAGTCATCTTTATTTGCTTTAGTCTTGCCCATATCATGCTTTATCATTGGATGTTGTTAAAAATCGAAATCTGGAATTCTTGTTTGAATGATGAAAAGCTGCATTTCATCCTCATGCTTCGCTACTTTCTGTTTTCCTCCCGCAACAGCTCACAAAATTGGTTTTTAGTCATCCTTTGCTAGCTTAATCTGATGTTGAAGGGAAGGAAATGGAAGTTTTGGTGTTGAGTTTTGTATGTTTAAAGTCTGAAATACTTGAGCTATGGTCGAACACTTTGCTGGAAAATGAATATTGGGTTGCCAAACCATTTTTTTTGCATGAATGTTTTTCCAGAACTTTGCATCCAGACAGACCTTGATTTTTTCTTTCTTTCTCTTGCTTGCTGGAGTTTATGCTTGCCTCAGTTTTTTTTTCATTTGGGCTGTTTGCTACGGGATGGTGATGCCGTGTTTATGCTTGCCGTAATTTAAAGGAATTTGTTTGTTGCAGCAACAGGCGTTGCCTGCAGCTTGGAAACATTTAGTTACTCCATTTTCTGTCTGGTTGCCATTGTCCTTTCATTTTTTGTCTTTTGAATAAAAGTTGTCAATTCGCCTTCATCTGAGAATCTGGAGCTATGTTTGCTACGAATGTTGAGTCTTTTATTTTATTCTTGATTGTAAGGTGATTGTTGGGATCTTAGTTCTCATTTTGTGGATTTGGTTTGAAGTCTCAGTAGATGTTTAAGTTAGTTTGGGTTGCTTTTGTATGAATACATCTTGGCTAAATAAAGGGAGTTGCAGAAATTGCGTTGTCTGGAAATGGAATTGCAGAAACATATGCATCGTATTTTTGCATGTGCATGCATGCAAATCTTCATGAAATTGTACTTGGCTCCCCTTAGTTTCTGTCCATGCTACAAGAGCCCCATTATATTCTAGTTTTTTGCAATTAGGTCCTAGAGTAATTGCAACTTGAACCATTACTTGACCCTTTCTTCGCTCTTGAACCTTTAGAGTTCCGAAAATGTTTTAATTGGGCTCGAATGATTGGTTAATGTTTGCAATTGGGTCCTTGGTAGTTTTCTATTTTAGAAATTTGATTCATAGTTTACTTTTCTTGGAAATTATGAATTATTTGGTTTCATTTAAGTCGCAATTAGGGAAGAATTTGGTGGTTTGTTAGTACCCCTTTTGAAGTTTCTAAGGTGTTCTGAGTTTCCTTTTTGCCTTTTATTCTACTTATCTTTAAAGTGGTGCATTAATCTCTTACATTGATGGTTTTAGCCCAAGTTATCTCTTTCTTTGGTGACTCTAGCCCAAGTTAAGTCTTGTTCACTTTACTAACATCACAAACGGGGAGGTACAACTTCTTTTATCCTTTTTTGTCTCTCCTCTATGGGATCCAACGTACTAAGTGAGAATTGCATGTCTACTTTGCTTTCCTTGCCTTTCCTTAATTCCCTTCATTTATTTCATTTACTTTTGCTTTTATTAAGTTATTCTTTTATGGGGTATGTGTACACCTCTTGGCTTGTAATAGATAGGGCTTGGAGAGCATTTTTATTCATTTTTCCTCTTCCCCATTTGTTTTAGTTAGCAAATGTAATAGGTTCATTAGCTTGATTGCTTGCTTTTGTTGCTACGTGTTAATTTGCTTTATTAGGCTCTTGCATTTAGTCGAACATGCTAAGTGTTATGTGCTACGTGTTTATAGGTGATTGGCATGTCTACTTGCTTTCTATAGTCATAGATGAATGTGATGGATGAATGCGTCACCGTGGCTAGTCCAACGCTGGCCATGGTCTTTCCACTCGAGCTCTCGCAAGTCCAATACTTGTGAGAGAATTTTAGAAAAGGGCTAGTCCAATGCTAGACCCAATAGGCCGTCCCCTCTCGTTGGTACATACTTGCATGTCTCACTACATTTCATACCTTTTTCTTAGTTTTTTAGCATTTGGCATGTTTCTCCAATCCTTTCCCCTTCATCTTAGGTTTTTGCATCCTCATGCTAGTTATAGGGTACATTTGCTTGAGAGTCCCCTTTTGGTAAGGGAAACGAGCGAGTGTGGCTACAAAATAGCCTTAGCACGCTAGTTCTTCCTTCTAATCAAAGGGAAAATTAAAATCGTGAAGTTAGGAGTCATTCCCGTACCCGACTTGATGCATTCCTCTAGGTTCATACACTCTCATTTTTATCATATCACTTCCTCACTTTCTTTATCCACATTCTCTCACTACTTATATTTTTCTCCACATGCCATGTTCACACATTTCTCTTCTTTCCCTATCACTTATTTATTTTTTTACCTCACAAATTGAACCCAGTTGCACTTATTTGCATTTACTACTATTATACCATATTTTCATCCACTTGCATACAAACACCTTTATTTTCTCAATTGGCACACATGCACTTTTCTTACATTTGCACACATGCACTTTTCTTACATTTGCACACTTGCACTTACATTTGTATTTGTATTTTTATTTTATTTTGCATTCTTCTTACATTTTCACACTTGCACTCATATTTGGGTCTTCATTTGCATTACCCGTGACCTCTATGAGAGTTTTCCTTATTGGCCATCACAACTCACGTGGTTGGGACCAAAAAGCCTCATAAGAGACATTTTAGATTTAGGATTGCATTTTTTTTTCATATACATTAGTCACATCCAACATGCAACACATATTTTGGGTAGAAAAATTAGGAAAAGAAGGACTAAGTCACGCAACTAGCTTTGGCTAGGGTAAGGGAGTGCCTTAGGCTTTGGTTTTGCCTTCTCCCTTATCAAATGTGACCCCCGATCCCTTTCTTTGGTTACGTAGACCTAAAAAATTCTTTAAAAAGGGTTTGTTTACTTTTCTTTCAAAAAAAAATCACTTTTTGGGTGACTTGATACACCTTAACTCTATACCAAATGGCGACTCCTTTTCTATCTAAAACCCTTTGTTTGGCCAAACCGTCGCATTTCATAATCCCACGGCCTTTTATTTTCACTTTCACACACGTTCACATACATATCCCACACACTACTTTCAGACCTCAAAAAGTGGGGCGCGACAGTGAGACTCTTGATTCCGGTATACTCGAGTATTACCAAATTTATACTGTTTGGAGTTCGGGCCCGATAGAGGTATGTTGGGTGGAAGGAATGGAAGTAAAGTGGAGCCTACGGTTGGTTACTCTTAAACATTGACGGAGGGTCAATGAGGTTCGATCAAGAGTGCAAGCGAGGAAAGGGGCTCTTGAGAGCCGCCCGTATCCTTTTATCAACTCTATTAATGTGTGCTCTTGGTTTACTTTTGATGATTTGAAATGAAAAGCTTTATGCTTATATGAACTTGGTTGCTTGAGTGATAGTATCTCATTGGGCGTAAGCTCACTCTATTCCGTTTGTTTTCCTTACAGGAAATTGAATACTTTTGGAAAGGCGATGAATATGGATTGCCGAGTTGAGCTTATGTATATATATATTTTGAATAGCTCCTTTTGGGCAAAACCCTAAACTCATTTTGACCCAACCCATCATTGAATTGTAATGTGCAACCGTACATGTATAAACTTATGGGATAATTTGGTATGCCATTTTGGTATGTAAATGTTGAATTTCAAAATGTGTATGTTTGCGTGATGTGTGGTTGGATTTTGACGTGGCCGGTACTATTCATGGCCGGCTCCGATTTTCATTTTTTTTATTTTGTGATTGTGACTTGTTTAAGCGCGTTTGTATGTTCCGGAACATCTTAGATCGCGTTGAACTGTCCCGTAGTCCTGGCGAGAATTGGGCAGGCAGTCCGCTAACCCCTTTGGTTCGCCTTAGGGGAAGGTGGGGCTGTCACATTTTCTTTGGCAGCATCATCAAAGAATGGGGAGACTGTGGTTGATTGGGAGGGCGGTTGAGATGTAGTCCCTTGTCCGGATTCTGGCTGAGAGGAAGGCTGTGAAGTTTGTGCCTTTATTGCTCCCTTTTTGACGCGTTTGGAGGATCTTTTGGCCCTAGGAGAATCAGCATCCTCATCCCTGAGTGTGTGTTTGCGTCCGGCAGTCACTTTTCCTCCTCTTAGATTCACCATTTTGTGAAATGCGTGAGATGTATGATGCTAATGATGCACACAGTAGTATGGGAGCAAATCACACAAGAATTTTGGGGTAAACGAGCCTTGAAGATGATTGAACAGAATGGCTATGAGAAAATAGGGTTTTGAGGGAAATTTGGGAACTGTCGAAATGTGATGAGATTTGGTGAAAAGATCAGGAAAATGATCTCACAATGATCAGGAAAAGTTTTTGGTTGAGTCAATTTTGGAATGAGTGCTTCAAAATAGCATGAATTGAAAGTGAAAGGAGAGATAGTTTTTCATCTGAGAGAGAAGAGAAGAAGAAGGGTCTGAAGCAAATGAGGAGGGAAGTTTAAAAAGTGTACCGTTGCACTGTCGGACGGCCGAACGAAGTGGTGCGTCTGACAGTTTCGTCCGAACAGGTGCTTTCTGGGAAAATAGCTGAAGAACATTATCGGACGTCCGTTCATCTTCTTTCAGACGTCCGAAAGCTTTGAAAAAAAAGTTTTTAAGATGATTTTTCGATTATCCGTAGTTTTGATCTTAGATGAATGAATTGATCCAATGGCAAAGCTTTTGTAAAAATATCAGCAATTTGATCTTTAGAACAAACATAATTCACACAAACTTCACCTTTTTGAACAAGATCGCGAATAAAGTGGTGCTTTATATCTATATGTTTTGTCCTAGAATGCTGAATTGGATTTTTGGTCAAATTGATAGCACTAGTATTATCACAGAATATAGGCATGCAGTCATATAACAATCCAAAATCATTCCAGGTATGATTCATCCATAAAAGTTGAGCACAACATGCACTAGCGGCAATATATTCCACTTCGGTTGTAGACAAAGAGATTGCATTTTGTTTTTTGCTAAACCAAGAAACTAAGCAATTACCAAGAAAGTGACAAGTTCCACTAGTACTTTTTCTGTCCACACAACAACCACCAAAATCCGCATCAGAATATCCATATAGAGCAAATTCACAAGATCTAGCATACCAAAGACCATAGTCTAATGTACCTTTCAAATACCAAAAAATTCTTTTAACAGCGTTCAAATGTGATTCTTTTGGACAAGATTGAAATCTAGCACACAAGCAAACAACAAACATAATATCGGGTCTACTTGCGGTTAAATAGAGTAGGATTCCAATCATACCTCTATAGTGCATTTCATTCACATGTTTACCTTCTTCATCTTTGTCAAGTTTTGTAGAAGTGCACATTGGAGTTCCAACTTGCTTTGAGTCCTCCATGCCAAATCTTTTCAGCAATTCCTTGGTGTATTTTGCTTGATTTATAAAAATTCCCTCTAGGGTTTGATGTATTTGAAGTCCAAGGAAGAAATTTAATTCTCCCATCATACTCATTTCAAATTCACTTTGCATAATGGTGGAAAAATCATTGCATAGATACTCATTAGTAGCACCAAAAATAATATCATCTACATATATTTGCACAATAAGAAGATCATTTACCACATGCTTAGTAAAAAGTGTGGTGTCCACAATTCCTCTTTTGAAACCATTTTCAATCAAGAAACAACTCAATCTTTCATACCAAGCTCTTGGAGCTTGTTTTAGTCCATATAATGCTTTTGAGAGTTTAAACACATGACTTGGAAATTTTGTATTTTCAAAACCGGGTGGTTGATCCACATATACTTCTTGATCAATAAAACCATTTAAGAAGGCACTTTTAACATCCATTTGAAACAATTTGAAACCTTTGAAGCAAGCAAAAGCAAGAAGCATTCTAATCGATTCTAATCTGGCTACAGGAGCAAATGTTTCATCAAAATCAATTCCTTCTTCTTGTGCATATCCTTTAGCAACTAAATCTAGCTTTATTTCTTACAACTACACCTTTATCATCCAACTTATTTCTGAATATCCACTTTGTGCCAATGATAGGTTGATTTTTAGGTCTATCAAGTAGTGTCCAAACCTTATTTCTCTCAAATTGATTAAGTTCCTCTTGCATTGCCAAAATCCAGTTTTCATCCTTTAAGGCGTCATTGATATTTTTAGGTTCAAAAAGAGAGACTAAAGCAAAATTGTCTATCAATTTCTTAGATGAGGAACAAGTCTTTACCTTCTCGGATGGATCACCAATTATAAGCTCTCTTGGATGATTTTGGTTAAACTTCCAAATTTTGGGAAGGTCTTTGAATGAATCATCATTCTTGTCTTCATCTTCCTTTTCTTGATCTTCATGAGCTTCATCCTCCATTTCCTTTGCTTCCGGTTTAGAGTTTCCTTCATCACCAATTGTTAGCTTTTTCATTCCTTCACGAACACCTACATCATCATCCTCACACGAACTTTTGGAATTATCATCATTAGTTTCATCAAATGTTATGTGTATAGCTTCTTCTATCACAAGAGTTCTTCTATTAAAGATTCTATATCCTCTTTTGTTCTCACAATACCCCAAAAATATTCCTTCATCAGATTTTTTTTTTCAAACTTACCAAGATGTTCCTTTAAATTCAAAATAAAACATTTACAACCAAAAACTTTGAAATATCCAACCGTAGGTTTCTTATCAAAAATTAGTTCATAAGATGTTTTATTCAAAATAGGTCTCAAGAGGATTCTATTCATCACATAACATGCGGTGTTTACCGCTTCAGCCCAAAGATATTTTGGCAAACTACATTCACTCAACATAGTTCTAGCAGTCTCTTCGAGTGTCCTATTTTTCCTTTCTATAATACCATTTTGCTGTGGAGTCCTTGCAATAGAAAACTCATGTGTTATGCCATTATGATCACAAAATTCTGGAAAACCACAAAACTTGAATTCCGTCCCATTATCACTTCTAATCCTAACAATTTTTAAACCAAGCAGATTTTGCACTTTAGCAAACAATGAAGTAAAATTCTTGAAGGCATCATCTTTATGAGCAAGGAATATCACCCAAGTATATCTAGAATAATCATCAACAATCACAAAACAATATCTCTTACCTCCCAAGCTAGTAATTTGAGTAGGACCAAATAAATCAAGATGCAAGAGTTCCAAAGGTTTAGAAGTTGATACACACTTCTTTTGTTTAAAGGAAATTTTTGTTTGCTTCCCAAATTGACATGCATCACAAATTTGTCCTTTTCAAAACTGATTTTTGGCAAGCCTCTAACCAACTCCTTTTTCGAAATTTCCTTTAGTAATTCCATGTTAAAATGACAAAATCTCCTATGCCACAACCAAGGATCTTCATTTGAAGCTTTAAGACATTGGAAACTAGATGAATCAAGTTTATCAAGAACAACAATATAAATATCGTTAAACCTCTTACATTTGAACACAACATTATATTTAGAGTCAAGCACAATGCATTCATGCTTTTTGAACAACACATTCAAGTATTTATGACATAATTGATTAACACTAAGCAAGTTATAACCTAAGTTATCAACTAAGAGCACATTATGAACAAAAGTTTCACCATCCTTACCAACATCACCTATTCCAATTGTCTTAACTTTCACATCATCACCAAATGTCACCTTTCCACTTGATTTTGGTTTTAGCTTTATGAACAACGAAGGATCACCGGTCATATGCCTTGAATAGCCACTGTCAATGAACCATTTGGACTTGTTTGAGCCTTTTCCCTGAAAAGAGAGAGTGTTTGGTACCCTTTAACTTTTGGGTCCACAATAGTTAGCATTGTGTCTAACTAACCACATGCATCTCATTCCTTTGTTCAGATTTCTTTTCACATAACAATCTCCTTTCAAATGCCCTCTTTGACAACAAAAACTACACATAATGGAAGAATCTTTAACATGTAATGGTTTGATAAATCTCAATCCACTCCTTCTATATGTTGTGAAACCATGTGCATTTTTGTTGTGTGCTAATGTTCTTTCATGAGCAATAAGAAAGGTGGTTGACATGTTCTTTTTGAGATAATCTTGTTTTCTAGCTTTTAAGGTCTCATCCAAATTGTCCATCCTTTTATTCAAATCACCAAGTCTTTCCTTTAGCATTTTACAAACACTTGTCTTTCTATCAAGTTCATTTTGAACATCAAATCCGGCTCTTACAAGGCACTCATTGTCAGCCTTTAGTTGTTTATTTTGTTGAAAAAGACTTGCATTTTCTTGAATGAGAAAAACAATTTTCTGTTTTAGCTGCTTGTTTTTATCATAAGATTCCTTCAAGGCATTATGCAAAAGGATTCAAGATCGTCATCATCTTCATCATCACTTTCAGATTGAGAGTGTATTGAAGTTACCTTATTATCTCCAATAGCCATGAAAGCCATTTGAGCTGATTCTTCTTCTTCTTCAACTTCGCCTTCAGAGTTACATTCATTCCATGTAATCTGGAAGTTGTTGAACCTTGGCTTTCGATCAGCTTTTCCATATTTCTTTTTCTTCAGGGAGCATTCGTTTGCGTAGTGTCCAGGCTGTCCATATTCATAGCATTTTTCCAATTGTTTCTTGTTGAATTCTTGTTTTCCTTTGTTCCTTGCGTTTGAAGATTGATTCTGGAATTGATTGCTAGGTCCTCCCCTTCTAAACTTCCTTTTATTCAAGATTCTCTTGAAACTTTTTGTGATGAGAGCAAGATCGTTGTCATCACCATCCGAGTCTTCATCATCCAACTGAGTTGGATCATCTTCACCTTGAGCTGCCTTTAGAGCTATGTTTCTCTTTGCTCTCGCATCCTTTTCCTCCTGCACTTTAGTTTTTAACTTCAACTCATAGGAGGTTAGTGAGTTAATGAGAGATTCAATAGGCATAGAATTCAAATCCTTAGCCTCCTCTATTGCAGTCACTTTACTTTCCCATTCTTTGCCCAATGCATTGAGAATTTTCCTGTTTTTCTCTCCCAAGATGTACTCTTTTCCCAACACCTCGAGATCTTTGATCAAATAATTGAACCTGCAATACATTTTGTCAATATCCTCAAGGGGTTCTATTTTAAATGATTCATACTTTGTGACCAAGATAGACTTTTTCTGTTCTCTCACGTTGTCACTACCCTCATGAATTTCTCTTAGCTTATCCCATATTTTTTTGACAGATTTACATCCTTTTACTCTAATTGATTCATTTGAGTCTAAGGCACTATAAAGAACATTCATGGCTTTGGCATTCAATGTGAGATTGGTTCTATTTTGAGCATTCAACTCAGCTCTTGTTTTTTGCCAAAACAAACCTGTATCTACATCAAGAACGTTAGTATTATGCGGTCCTTCATTCACAATAAACCATAGCTCTATCAATGGATTGCAAAAAGATAATCATTTTTTCTTTCCAACTAACATAATTGGAACCAGTAAACATGGGAGGCCTAGTGACAGATTGCCCCTCAACAAACATGGCATGATTAGTTGTCATCTTTACTCCAAGCCGCTTGAGCTTAATTTCTAGGAGACCAAGCTCTGATACCAATTGTAAGGCCCAAAGACAACCTAAGAGGGGGGTGAATTAGGTTGATTAAAAATACTTTATTGAGTTTATGCACTTTTTCTTTAATAAAAATTTACCTTCTTGTCTAGTAGTGATCAGCCAAGTTAATTTAAAGAAGAGAGCAATGTTGATCAGAAATAAGAGTGTATATAAGCAATGAGAATTTTATTAAACAAAAAAAATAAGATGGAGTATCAAACCGATTGTCTACCAAGCTTTCCTGAAACTTGAAAACCAAACACAAAGATAAGCACATTCTTTTTGATGAAAAATAATCAACTCAATATACAATGGAGGGATCACTTCCTCCTTGCCCCAAGTCTCACTTAGTCAAGCTAAGAAGTTCTACTATCACTCAGATAACCCTCAACAAAGCGACACTATTGAAAATTTCAAACACAAGAGAAGTGCTTACAAGAACTTCATACTACTTGGAAAACAAATCTTGCTTAGGAGACTATTTTCTAGCTAAAATATCTCTTGAGATCTTGTAAACAAAGTGTGCAAAAGTCACTCCCTGGTTCAGAATCGTTTGTATTTAAAGGGGACCAAAAATGGGCTTCATTTATGCTTCCAACGGATAGAAGGCAGATGAAGAGTCAGCTAGCCATTGGGGCTGTCGGACGTCCGACTGCTTGTTCATCGTCCGAACACATCGTCTGAAAGTTGTCGTTCGGACGTCCAATGGGATTTTATCGTCCGACAGCTTCTGCATCCGAACGTTGTCAGAGAGTCATCAAAACTTTGCGAAATTTTTCGGACGTCCGACGCGATCGATGTGAGTCCGAAGCGTGCGTCCGATCCTCCCGGACGTCCGATGCTTCCTCATGAGCGTCCGACAGAGTTTCCTTCTTGATGTTTTTCATCCTTTCGGACGTCCGACATGAGTGCCCTGTTTTTGCTTCTTCTTTTGGTTGATTTTTTTTCCTTGACACCTTTGTACCTGATTCTTTAAAAAGCAAAACACTTATATTTGAAGAGAATTAGATAAACATTTCAAAGTGCTTTGTGATCATCAAAATCAAGAATAACAGCCGTCCATTGGCCGTTCCCCACTTTTATCACTTAAGAGTCGAGGAGATTTAGTCCAATCGACTTATGCAGCCATAGCATAATCAATCACTGAAACACTTCACGTAAATATGCACTTCAAGTATTTCATGTCGAGTAATTCAAGTACATTTTACTTAAGTGAGAACGAGTGCGGTAAAGTATACACTCGATTCAAAATGGTGGAAAAGTCCATAGAAACAATTATCGATAGCACTTAATAGTTAAACACATAATGACCATGGAGTAAACATGTCATAAAACTATTCAAATCACGTACTCCTATATGGAACACTCACCTATTAAAAACAAGTGAGTAAGTGTTCAAACAAGTGTTTAGGCGTCCGTTTCGAGTTCCTCTTGAAGGTTCCCTTGAGCGATTGAGCAAATAATAATTAACTTTACTTACAATCATGTATTTACCAAGAAAGGATGCACACTCAATTAGACTAAATCAAAGTCTTAAAAGAGAGGTTCAATTCTCTCAACTCGAGGTTTAAGAGTGAAGTTTTAATGTCCGAAGAGAGACTAGCATCTTCCATGAAATCGAGTTCAAAACGTTCAATCTATATCGAGAAAAGAAGTCAAGTTCCCAAAATTGCATTTTCTAAGAAATTGGCAAAATTCAGCTCTGTGTGTCAAATTTAGAAAAATCATATCTTGCACTCAGTAGACCCAAAAATGGAAAACTTGGTACCATTGGAAACTAGTTCCGAAGTACTAAAAGTTCCTAGAAGACACTTTTCCATGATTCTAAAAGGAAGACACTTAAAATTCAGCTCAAATTTGCTGATTTGGACTCCCCGGACAGATTCGGGGTTGATTTTTGGCAAATTTTAGAAATTCGGCAAAATTCACAGAATATGAACTCGACTCTAAAATTTGAAACTCAATTAGAGTTACAATCAAAGTTTAAAACACAACAAATGGAACAAGAATTAGAGTTTTGAGCGCCAAGATATAGCAGCTCAAAGTTGCTAAAAATTTCTTACTGAACAAGGATTTTCCAGATTTGAAACATAAATTTTGGGACTTCAGTTGGGCATCGAAATGAACTTGGAATGGCACCAAATTTGGTAGTGTTACCCTACCACATAAGAACTATTCCTCTATCAAATTTCATGGAAAAATTTGTACGGAAAGTTAGTTAATAAAGCCACTAAATTTCCAAGAATTTCCAAGGCAAATCTGCCTTGTACTTCCATTTTCCGTTTTTCTAACTTTTGGCTAATGAAATCATTTCAAATCTGGTCCATTTATAAATGAAAGGTCTAAGAAACATCCAATACACATTTAGTAGGTGATGACATCAAAAGTTTGAAAATAACAAATCCCAATTCAAATTAAGGCATTCAAATAGCCAAAAAGAGGGTTTTCCATCACTGAGACAGTTTCGTAGTTCTGCCACAACTCACTCAATTCAGCTTGGAATTGGGCATGGTTGGTGGTGTTAGAAATTACATTCATAGGGTTACAATTTCTCAGAAGAAATCATTTTGAAATTCTATCCATAGCTAGCTTAAATTCAAGCAACAATTTCCAGCACCTCATTGTCTCTCTGGCACAGTCGTGAAACAGGATAGGTAAATTTGAAGAGTTGGTATGGTTCATTCAAGTCAAATCAGGGCATATATTTTATAACTTTAGAAAAATGGAAGTATCTAGTTTAAAATGCCACAAATGGCACTCAATTTCAACATCGGAGTAAAGAGTTATGGTCATTTAAAATTCACTGCCAGAGTAACTCTGGACATGTTTTCCAGCTATGAAGAATTTTCGAAATCCAAATATTTACCCAACCAAATCAAGTGATTTTTTCTTAAAACTTTTCACACAACTTATACAACATATCTACATTAAAATCAAGACAATTTGACCACAAAAAAATTGCACCAAGGGGTGCGGCAAGGACAGGGCAGAACCGGCCCTTCTCCCTTTGGTTTTTCCTTTGAGTTTCTTTCCACTATTTCAACTTACAACCACTAAATTAACACTTAATCAATATAAATAACATCCAAAATCATCAAATCAGTCCAACATGTCCGTTGTGGGATTTCAGAGAGCCCACTCAAGTGATTTCTAACAAAATAAATGTACCCATATGAAGCTACAAGCTCCCAAGTGAAATTTAGCTCCCTAGAACTAAGATTTAAAGGTTGAATGATCATTACCTCCTAGATGATGATAACCCAGAAATTTTACACCTCCAAGACCTAAGAAAAACCAGCAAGATGATGTCTTTCCCTCAACTGAAGTTGCTCTCCCAGTGAAGTGGAAGTTGTGTGATGATTTGTGAAGGTTTTGGGAGTGAAATGGAAGCTAGAAGATGAAGTTTTTCCTTCCCTTTGTTCCTTCTTCGTGGCTGGACGAAAATGAGAGGTAAGAGATGAGAGAAATGAGGGTTTGCTGATGGTGAAGCTTCTTGGAGAAGCTTTGTGACAGCCCCACCTTCCCCTAAGGCGAACGTTTGGCGGACCGCCTGCCCAGCTCTCGCCAGGTCTCAGTCGAGCCGTTAAAAGAAATCGAAAACGTTTAGGAAGGTAATAGCGCGCTCAAACAATTCAAAGTCACCAAATAGCAAAACGAAAATCAACACCAAAAATGAATAGTGGTTGCCACATCACCACCCCGCCAGGAGCCCACGAGTATAGATATGGCCATATGACTCGAGAAAACATTTCCAATCCAAATAGGATACATGAACAGGGTAAATAGTTTTATACACATACGTTGGTAATTTACGGAACAAAAGGAGATAATTAGATCAAAATACATTTAGGGTTTTCCAACTATCGAGGAGCTTTACAAAAATATAATAAAACTAGCTCGACTCGTGCGTCAAAACATCTTAGCCCCAAAAGTCGTTCCCTGTAAGGAAAACAAAGATAATGGGAAGGGGTGAGCTTACGCTCAATGAGGTCCCAAAATAATAGCAAATAAGAAACATGGAACTTCATATTCAATTAATCACATAGGTGCATTAAATAAAGAAGTGAACAAACACCATAGATAGAAAGGATACGGGTGGCTCTCAGGAGCAAAATTCCCATTTGCTTCACCGAAACTTGATCGAAATAACAGTTGACACTCCGTCAATGTTACAGAAGTAACCAATACCATAGACTCCACTTTCTTCGATTCCTTCCACCTCACATACCCCCACCGGGCCCGAAATCCAATCAGATCAGAATTGGTAATACTCGAGTATAACGGAATCAAGGGTCTCAATACCCAAAGATCCCAAAACAGACTACTGTGGTTCGTTATCTAATCGACCAGGCCCTTGCCGGCCCGACTCGAATAACTAGCCATAGGGGTTGAGCTGAGAGGTCATAGAAAGGTCGTTGGATACAAGCTTCCAAACGACGTCAAAACAGATACAGATACAGATATAGACAGCAGATTCAGATACGCACTCAAAATTGGCATATGAACAGACAAGAGAACGAGTGTGATAAAGTACACCCTCGCCTCCATTTTATCAAAACAGTATTTGGCTCCAACAGTCATAAATCAAGTATTTCAGATATTCAGATATTTCAAATAACGGGTAGCAGGTAGTGGAACACTCACCGGTGTCAGTACAGATACCTCAAAAGTTTGGGCTTTAGTCACCAAGAAACCCTAAAATAACCAAGGTGAAACAATTATGATTCCCACTTTCACGAATCCAGTACACGAAATGCATAGCTAAGACTTAACTATAAGTCGTGTGCCTAATCACATTAACTACCAGTGCAAAGAAATAACAATGAAATTGGAGAAAAAGGTAGCGGTTGGTATCAAAAACATGAACAACCCTAAAACCCTTCGCTCAAGTCACAAGTAAATCCAACTAGTCTTCAAGTAAATTTTCGGCAGCAAGTCCCTTGTGTTTACCTATTTGCCAGCCATTAATGGCTTCATTATTTCCTCAAATCAGTCCCAATATCTCATACAAAAATAATCTCATTTCCAAAAGCCGTTCACTAAGCTTAAAGTCATTCAAATACAAAATTTAGTTAGGAAAATGACCGGAAACGAAAGTCCAGCCCTAAAACTATTCAAATAAACACAATAAGACTCGCTTGCAAGTCATAAACCAATTCCAGATACCACCAAAATAGAGCTCCATAAGCATACATAAGCATTAGAGGAAACCAGAAAAATCCGGAAATGGAATTAGCTTTAGCCCTGAAAAAAACAGTTTTTGACCTCATTTTGCGGTAATGGTACCAAAGGCACTACGATTATCGGATGAAGGTGCAAGACCCACCGTTTTGAAGCTAAGAGATAGGGCTACAATGTTCCAGAAGGCAACTCTGTCCAGTTTCGAGTGTAACAAGGTAAAAAATGCAAGATACTACACCAGAACCGGAAAAACAGATTCACAAAACGCATTCTGGTGTAAACATCATAAATCAAGCTACCTAAGTCCAAATCCAGTAATTCCAAAGCCATCTGAAAGCTTAGAAACAGGGCTACATGTCATCAGAAGATCTCAACAACCGATTCTGAAGCATTCCTAACCAAAATAACCAATTACAAACGCAATTCTCAAATTCGGATAAAACCAGGACAGCAAGGGTAATTCCGTCTTTTCTCAAGCTACGCTACTCCGATTGACTTGTAATTTTGAAGGCACCTCTATAATATTATTCCCTAAAACTTTCATGTTTTAACCCAAGGCCAATTCACCCTCTAACAATGAGCTAAAGTACCGGGCAGAATGAAGAACAATGAAACCCTAGTTTTTCAATTTTCTTCCAAAACAGAAATTTCTTGCAATTAACCACTTTTTCCACCTTCTAGATTCCTCAAATATCATTTACAATCATCATACATGACCACATAATCATATTCATATGAAAACAGAAAATCCCCAATAATTACAAAACTTTATCAATTCAACCACAAATCAAGATATAATCCATAAACTTGCATCTCATACTATCACCAAGCATGAATTAAACATTATTAGAGGGAGGAAAGGAGTCCTTCACCACTCACCTTGGTAAAACAAGAGAGAGAGCAATTAACCACCTTAGCTTTCCAAACAACTCCACCAAACAACTCACAAACACTAAGTGAAGAGGTTTTATGGAGTAATTGCAAGATTAAACGGTTGGATTGTTGAATTTGAGCAAGATTAGAGCTAGGAATTTGGAGGGATTTTCTTTCTTTCTTTCTTGAGAGAGCCGGCTTCAATAGCTTGGAAAATGAAGTGAATTTTGGTAATTTTTTGATTTATTTGGTCAATTGGTAAGACCATGAATAGTGTTCAGAAAGTTCCACCAACCAAATGGTGACACTTGTCACCTCATTAAATGCATACATATCCTTTTGTTCCCTCTCACATCAATCCACATATCAACCTCTAATTATCTCTTAACACCCGGTCAATTAATTCCAGTATCCAAAACTTAACTTAGTTGGCCGAATTTTTCCGAAATTTTTGCACTAGCGGGTCCCACATCCGTTATACGCTCTTAATTTCTCAAAAACTATTCGATACTAGAAAAATCATTTAAAAACTATATTTACTCATAAAATTTATTTGCACAATTTTTCAAAAAAAGAAAAGGTGGAAAAACGTGTAATTAAAAGAAATTAAAACCTAGAAATTAAGAAAATTACGGGTCCTCACACTCTCTCCCCCTTAAAGAAATTTCGTCCTCGAAATTTTCTCATCATTGGGATCTGTCAAAATCCAAGGTAACCAATGGATCATACTTTCTACGTCCTCAGATAAGCCAGGGACCTGATGATGCTCCAGGGAATATACTCAAGCCGGTACTTTCGCTCCAGTCCCTTCTCCTTTCGACTGTCCAGGGTTGGTCTTGGCTGGTTGCTGAGAGTTGGTCTTGGTCGGTGGTGGAGTCCCTCTCCCTTCACGCAGTCGAGCTGGACAGTTAGCAATTCGATGTTCGGCACTACCACAGCGCAGGCATTTTCCTTCTTTCTTCCAACAATTTGCCTCCGTGTGATTTGGCCCTCCACAATATCCACAGTGACCTCGAGTAGCAGTGGCCGATCCTCCTGGTGAGACACCATTGGCCACCCCCGGTTGTCGTACTCCCCCGTTTCCTTTTCCACTCTTAGGGGATGTGCTCTTATCTTCCTGTTCCGAGCTGTTCCCAGGAAAGCCCCTTTTTTTTGGCTTGGAAGTTCATAACTTGTAACCTTGCAGTTTCAACTCGCTGGGCCTTCTCCACCGCATCACTAAAGGCATTAAGTTGGGCTACTGCCAGATCCTTCTGAATTTCAACATTTAATCCTTTGATGAATCGCCTTATCCGTCTTTGTTCGGTTACAATCAATTCTGGTGCAAACTTAGACAACCGAGTGAATTGACTCTCATACTCGGCTACGGTCTGAGTTCCTTGGCGAAGCCGAATGAATTCATCTTCCTTTTTTTCTTGGATTAGAGGAGGGAAAAACTTGGCATTAAAGTCTCTCATAAAGTTCGCCCACGTCCTCGGGATTTGTTCTCTTTCCCACTTCATTCGAATGACATTCCACCAGGAACGGGCGGCTCCCTCTAGTTGAAAGACAGCAAATGTCACCTGTCTCTCCTCAGTGTAATGTAATGCAGCAAAAATATCAATCATCTTCTCCAGCCACCTCTCAGCCACGTCAGGATCAGGGCCTTCGAGAAATTTGAGTGGGGAGAACTTTTGAAATCTCTCAAGGGCTCTATCCTTGCCCTCTATGTGATTACCAGGGTTCCCAGGGTTGGGGTTAGGGTTTTGACCCTGTTGGTGCACTACTTGGGCTAGCAAATCAGTCATTTAGCAGCTATTTGGACGTTGGGGTCAATCCTAGGTTCAGGGTTTGGTCCATATGAGGTTTCCCCAGCACCTCTGTCCGGCGTGGGTTGCCTACGCCCGCGCCCACGTCCTCGGCCACTACGTGTGCCCTCCATGAATCTAAGTCAATCTAGGGTCGAGGTGCACAGATAATATTAAAGATAATTATAAGCATAAGCAAATAACAAGAGGTACACACGGAGCAAAGCATATATACACACAACTAGACCGAACCAGTCACACAGTAGCGGTCAAGTAGATACAATTATGAGAGATCCATGAAAGTAGCAGGATCATCCGAAAGTACTATAGACAGACTAGGTCACGAGTACAAAAATAACTCACGAAGAGCTTTTCCCTCTCGAGAGCTCCGTCCATAATCTACGACAACAACACCATCTATATCTTAATCAAAGTTGATCACGCTTAACCACACCCGAACAAACCATACGAAGTTCCATAGAATCGCCTTTCTAGTTCGCCTAAGTCCTTTCTAACCTAGGCTCTCATTGATTTAGTAGCCAGGCACGAGAATCCCAAATAAGATAATTCACAACTCGAGCCAGCCGGTCCCAAGCGTAAATCATCCATATTAAAGATTCCTACCCGACATACAGATCTATCTTCCTCAAATTTCATGATAAAGATTTTTACACTTATAACATACCTAGTTCATAACTTATGCTAAACGAGTACTTAGACACATTCAAGAAATCAAGATTGTAACACCACTGGCCCAAACTCACTTCGCGCAGAGACCACGCGAAGCAGCTCTGATACCACCTGTGACAGCCCCACCTTCCCCTAAGGTGAACCAAAGGGTTCGGCGGACCGCCTGCCCAGCTCTCGCCAGGTCTCAGTCGAGTCGTTAAAAGAAATCGAAAACGTTCAGGAAGGTAATAGCGCGTTCAAACGATTCAAAGTCGCCAAATACCAAAACGAAAATCAACACCAAAAATGAATAGTGGTTGCCACATCACCACCCCGCCAGGAGCCCACGAGTATAGATATGGCCGTATGACTCGAGAAAACATTTCCAATCCAAATAGGATACATGAACAGGGTAAATAGTTTTATACACATACGTTGGTAATTTACGAAACAAAAGGAGATAATTAGATCAAAATACATTTAGGATTTTCCAACTATCGAGGAGCTTTACAAAAATATAATAAAACTAGCTCGACTCGTGCGTCAAAACATCTTGGCCCCAAAAGTCGTTCCCTGTAAGGAAAACAAAGATAATGGGAAGGGGTAAGCGTACGCTCAATGAGGTCCCAAAATAATAGCAAATAAGAAACATGGAACTTCATATTCAATTAATCACATAGGTGCATCAAATAAAGAAGTGAACAAACACCATAGACAGAAAGGATACGGGCGGCTCTCAGGAGCCAAATTCCCATTTGCTTCACCGAAACTTGATCAAAATAACAGTTGACACTCCGTCAACGTTACAGAAGTAACCAATACCGTAGACTCCACTTTCTTCGATTCCTTCCACCTCACATACCCCCACCGGGCCCGAAATCCAATCAGATCAGAATTGGTAATACTCGAGTATACCGGAATCAAGGGTCTCAATACCCAAAAATCCCAAAACAGACTACCGTGGTTCGTTATCTAATCGACCAGGCCCTTGCCGGCCCGACTCGAATAACTAGCCACAGGGGTTGAGCTCAGAGGTCACAGAAAAGTCATTGGATACAAGCTTCCAAACGACGTCAGAACAGATACAGATACAGATATAGATACAGATACAGACAGCAGATTCAGATACGTACTCAAAATTAGCATATGAACAGACAAGAGAACAAGTGTGATAAAGTACACCCTCGCCTCCATTTTATCAAAACAGTATTTGGCTCCAACAGTCATAAATCAAGTATTTCAGATATTCAGATATTTCAAATAACGAGTAGCAGGTAGTGGAACACTCACCGGTGTCAGTACAGATACCTCAAAAGTTTGGGCTTTAGTCACCAAGAAACCCTAAAATAACCAAGGTGAAACAATTATGGTTCCCACTTTCACGAATCCAGTACACGAAATGCATAACTAAGACTTAACTATAAGTCGTGTGCCTGATCACATTAGCTACCAGTGCAAAGAAATAACAATGAAATTGGAGAAAAAGGTAGCGGTTGGTATCAAAAACATGAACCCTAAAATCCTTCGCTCAAGTCACAAGTAAATCCAACTAGTCTTCAAGTAAAATTTCGGCAGCAAGTCCCTTGTGTTTACCTATTTTCCAGCCATTAATGGCTTCATTATTTCCTCAAATCAGTCCCAATATCTCATACAAAAATAATCTCATTTCCAAAAGCCATTCACTAAGCTTAAAGTCATTCAAGTACAAAATTTAGTTAGGAAAATGACGGGAAACGAAAGTCAAGCCCTAAAACTATTCAAATATGTCGCGCTCCATTTTTTGATAAATAAAATAAATGGTTTGAAAAATATATTTGTGATTGGAAAATGAATTGTGATTTAAAAGAAAAATGGGTCTAAATGGGGGTTTGAAAATGCGACGATTTGACCCAAGAAAAATAGTTCAAAAAGGGTTTTTTATTTGAAAAATGGAGTCGCCACTTGGTATAGAGTTAGGGTGTACCAAGTCACCCAAAAAGTGAATTTTTAAGGAAAAAAGTAAGAAACCCTTTTGAACGACTCCTAGTCCACGCAAACAAAGAAAAAGGTTCGGGAGTCACATTTGACGAAGGGGAAGGCAAGGATAAAAATCCAAGGCACCCCTTCGACCTAGCCAAGGCTAGTTGCATGATTTAATCAAAGATTTTCTTGTTTTAACCAAAGAATTTATTACATTTGGATGCACTACATGAATGCAAAAGAAAGAAAAAATGCAATCCTAAATTCTATGATGTCTCTCGTGAGGTTTTTGGTCCCAGACCACATGAATTGTGGCGGCCAATAAAGGGAAACCTCATAGAGGTCGATTGATGCAAATGGTGACTCAAGTGCAAGTGTGCAAGTGTATGAAAAGATTTATGTATGAAATGGTGTAAAAAAAACAAAAGTGTTTGTGTGCGCATGTGAAGAGAAAGTTCACGTGTGAATTTGGATGAAAAATCAAAGTATTAGTGTGTGAGTGTGTAAAGAAAGTGCACGTGTAAATTTGGATGAAAAATCAAAGTATTAGTGTGTGCAAATGAATGAAGATAGAATAGTACATATATAAGTGAAACTTGAATTTCATTTGTGAAGTAAAGTAAATAAATGATAAGGAGGTAGTGAAAAAATATGGATTGAGAAATGTAAGAGAAATGTGATTAAAAGAGTATGGAAGTGATAAAAATGAAAATATGACCCTAGGGGAATGCAACAAGTCGGGTACGGGGGTTGACTCCTAACTTTTCGACTTCTATTTTCCCTTTGATTAGAAGGCAAAACTAGCGTGCTAAGGCTATCGAGTAGCCACACTCGCTCGTTTCCCTTATCGGAAGGGGATTTTCACGCAAATGAACCCTAACTAGCGTGAGATGCAAGTCCTAAAATGAAGGGGAAGGGGTTTGAGGAACATACCAAATGACAAACTAAGGAAAAATGCGTGATATGTGGTGATCATGCACTTAATAAAAAAAGGAAAAAGAACCTATTGGGTCTAGCATTGGACTAGCCCATTCTATGAATTCCGACTAGCGTTGGACTAGTGGAAACGATGAAAGAAGCCACAACTAGCGTTGGACTAGTGTGGTGACGTACATTCATCCATTCCATTCATCTATACTACAAAAAGCGAGTAGGCATGCGAATCACTTATAAACACGTAGCACATAACACTTAGCATGCTTGACTAGATGCAAAATCCTAATAAAACCTTTAACATATAACACATAGGCATGCAACCATTACATTTGCTAACTAAAACAAAGGGGAAAGGGGAAATGGACCAAATTACTTGCTACGCCCTATCTATTACAAGCCAAGAGGTGTACACATACCCCATTAATAAAAATCAAAAGTAAATGAAATAAATGAAAGGAAATAAGGAGAAGCTAGGAAAGCAAGTAGACATGCAAATTTCAATTAGCACATTAGATCACATAGGAGAGACAAATAAAAGGTAAAAGAAAGTTATACCTCCCTTGAGTTGGTAATCAAATGAAGTAAAAATGGCTTCAAAACAATAAAAAGGTCAAGGTATCACTTTATTTAAGAAAAATTAAAAGATATGTGCAAAACAAAATTCACTTGATGATAAAGTCCCTAAAGTCATGTCTTAAGCGCAATTGAAGCAAAGCATGGTAGTTAATTGAAGCAAACAAGCAATGAAGTTGCATAAATTAAAATTACCAAGGACCAAATTGATGAAATTATTCAATTGGTTGGGTCATAGTGGAACAAGGAGAAGCTTGAGGGATTAAATTGATTAAGTATTCCAATTACTTGGGCCATAGTGCAACCCAAGGGAACTTGAGGGGTCAAAGTGAAATTTTAGAATGTATTTCATGCATGCATACGTGAAGATCTTAACATTTTGCAACTAAAAAAAAAGAATGAATTCTGCTGAGTTTTGCTCCAAGCTTGCGGCAATGTCCAGATGCAATTCTATTTGTTTACCATGCAAACAGAATCATCAACTACACATACACTTCATGGTAGGATTGAAACAAACAAAATGGGAGCTGACCAGCAAAAAGAAAACTAACAGCAAAAGGAAGGGAAAAGAAAAAGTGCAGCAAAAGCTTTCGGCAATCAAGAACAGGCGCACACTACATTGCCTTTTCCTTTCAAATGAAGATTCCAGATTTAATCCAAAATTTATTCATCTAGACCTCAATTATAATTGAGCAACGAAACTACATGATGATCACAATCCAATGGCCAGAAAAATGGAAAGATCTTATGCTAAAATATTGGAAAAATATGCAACAATCTGAAAAACAAAACTGCTGCAACTTTCTTTGTTCATTCAAGACAAATTCCATGCAAACAGGTTCACTGAATACCAGGATTTTAACTACCAATCATCAAATAAATATGTAACTTCATTGCAAGTTTGAAACAAGAAAAATGGAGCTGATTATCAAGGGCAAACAGAAATCTAAACAGCCAAAGAAAGGAGCAGATTGCTGCATTTTTGTTCCGGGATTGTTATAATTTCCAGCCGCAACTCTTTATTCATGCAAATAAATTCACCAAACTAAAACTTCACCTATTCACTACCAACTAAAAGAGACGCGAACTCTTATTGCCGAATTGTAGCAGAGCATTTGAGTTGGCCAAAACCAGCAGATAAGGAAGAAATACAACAGGAAGCACAAGAAATGTCATGCACCAAGAAGGTATTACAAGAGTCAGAAACACTACAAAGCAAACGAAAATGGAAAAATCACAGCAAAGAGGAAAATCAACTCGCGGCCAACATGCTTATGACGCACTAACCGAAAACCATGGAGATTATAAGCTTCAAAAAAAAACTGAAACCAGCAAAGGGAAAATATAATTCTGCTACGCTGCTGCAACAAGTCAAAAGCGTTCAACTAGTTGCAGCAGATTTTGTGTGCAAAACTCCAACCAAACAGAAACTGACTCATGACACCCTATTGCCAAATATTGTTTTCAACTCACAGCATCAAATCCCCAGGATTTAAGCACAAAAAGTTCAGACCAAAAAGAGCATACAGAAACCTGGAAAAATTTTCTGCACTTCACGGGTTAGTTTGCGGCAAACATTTTTATCCAGATAGCCGAGTTCAGAAACAAAATGGGATCATGATGCAACTTCCAATAATGCCCAATTCTTTAAAAATCATATATAATCAAAAGACAACACGGAGAAAATCTCCGGATGGCAACAGCAAGAGAAATACAAACGGCAAGAACAAATGAAACATTTTGGCATGCTTGTTGCACTGTCAGAAATCGATGAGGGAAAAGGGAAACGTGGGATACCTTTCAATGGCTTTGGGCCTCAAACGAACGTGGAAATTCCCCAAGGTTGGCTCGACGTTTACTGGAACGAACCAAAAAACTTTGCAGCAGAAATTTCTACTTCGGCTAGTTTGGAATTTGCGACTACAATCCGACCGAACTGAGGGTATGGTTTCTGCAATCTTGAGGACCTTAAGATCAGATGTATGACGACTCGTGAGATTGAGAGATGATCGACCTCCTTCAAAAGATCTGCTGCAACCTTGAACTTCCTATGTTTCTCCGTTTGGTTTCAGCCGAAGCCCTCCTCCCAGTTCTCTTTCTCGCTTCTCAATTTTCTTAGCCGTCTACACTCCCAAAATCTCCCCTTGATGTTTTTTCTCTTCCAGATCCCTCACCCCTTTCTCTCTTGTCTCTTTCTTTTGCCGTTCACTCCCTCTAAAACCCCTCTGTTGCGGCTTCCCGTTTTTTGTCTTTCTTTTGCTCTCTCCTTTTTTTTTCAAACTCAGCTGCTAATTCCTTTCTTCTCTCAAACCCTCTCCCCCTGCGGCTGCTGCTTCTTGTTCTATTTATATGAAGCACTCCCAGGTTAAACCCTCATACGAAGGGTGCTGATGAAGGGTTGGTCCCTGCCTTCCATCCAGCCCTTCGATGGTTAGTGAGGCTGTCATTTGCACGCTGCAAAAATTTGCAGCGTGCATGCTGCGGCTCTCTCTTTTTTTTTTTTTTTTTTAATTAATTAATTAAACAACAACAATAATAATAATAAAACAATAATAATTAATGATGAAAACAACTTAATTAACATTAGATAAAAATAATCTAAAAACAACAAAAAATGCAATTTTCCATTTTTCCATTTTTCTCATTTTTCACCTTAATAAAATAAAATGCCAAAAAGCTGAATTTAAAAGAAATAAACATATTTTTGTGAACAAATTTTCCTTTTTTTTCCTCTTTCTTTTTTTTCATTTTTCCAATCCCACTAAAGCCTATTTTTTCAATTTTTCTTCTTTTTTTTTTCTATTTTTCTTTAATTTTCTCTTTCAAAATAAACAAAATGCCAACAGATTGAACTTAAAAGAAATGAACGTATTTTTGAACCATTTTCTTTTTTTCCTTTTTTTTTTTTTTTTCTTCAAGAAAGCATTGAATAAAAACAAAATGATTAAAACATATTTTTGATGCTTTTTCTTTTCTTTCTTTTCTTTTTCTTCAACAAATTCTATGATAAAACTTAAAAATAAAAATAAAACTGGAAACTAAAAACTAAAAACGAACACGACAAATAAATAAAAAAACTAAAAATTACACCAAAAATTTGGTGTCTACAGTTTGCCCCTCTTTGTCTGAGTTTTGGAAAAACTTGAGACAAAGAAGTAGACACCAAATACTTACCTGCTTTATTCGGTGGCAAACGTCACGAACGGTGGACGTTTTAGAAATAAGGACTGACCCCTTTTGGCAAAACTTTTAAAATGGAATTGACTTATACAGGAAATTTAAAGCGGGATTGACCCGAACGAAATTTAAAGACGGGATTGGCCCAAACAGGAACTTAAAGCGGGACTGACCCGAACAGGAATTTAAAACGGGACTGACCCGAACATGGATTGAAAACGGGACTGACCCGGACTGGAATGTAAATGGAATAGACCCAAACAGAAATTTAAAACGGGACTGATCCGAACAGAAAAATTAAAATTGGGACTGACTAGAGAAGGAAATTCAAATCATGGGACTGGCCCGAACAAGCTTTGAATCGTGGGACTGATCCGAAAATGCTTTTGATCGTGGGACTGACCCGAATAAGATTTTAATCGCGGGACTGACCCGAACAGGCTTTGAATCGCGGGACTGACCCGAATAAACTTTGAATCGTGGGACTGACCCGAATAAGCTTTTGATCATGGAACTGACCCGAAAATGCTTTTGATCATGGGACTGACCCGAATAAGATTTTAACCGCGGGACTGACCCGAACAGGCTTTGAATCGCGGGACTGACCCGAATAAACTTTGAATTGTGGGACTGACCCGCATAAGCTTTGAATCGTGGGACTGACCCGAATAAGCTTTGAATCGTGTTGATCATGGGACTGACCCGAATAAGCTCTTGATCATGGGACTGACCCGAAAATGCTTTTGATCATGGGGCTGACCCGAAGATGCTTTTGATCATGGGACTGACCCGAAAATGCTTCTGATCATGGGACTGACCCGGATAAGCTCTTGATCATGGGACTGACCCGAAAATACTTTTGATCGTGGGACTGACCCGAATAAACTTTTGATCGTGGGACTGACCCGAAAATGCTTTTGATCGTGGAACTGACCCGAAAATGCTTTTGATCATGGGACTGACCCGAAAATGCTTTGACAATCGGTCAGTGGGATTAAACCCGAGCCTGCCGTGATAAAATTTGTGTTGATTTTTGATTGATGATTTTTTTTTATTTTTTTTTATTTTTTTTTGACTTTTGAAAATCTTTCCAAAAAATTAATTTGCCCCAGTATGATGAATTTTTGCAATGTGAGTCCAGAGTTGATTCTGTATCGCCATGCTGTTGCATTTTTTGATGAAATTTGCTTGCGACATTTTCAATCTGCCTTTGTTCACCGGAGGACTCTTTCCGACACCGATTCCAGTGCGAGGTGTGCTTACTTTCATCTGTGTATGCCATTTTTCTGCAAAAGAGAGAAAAAAAACAAAGAAATTGCCACCATCATTTGATCCGTTTTCCTTTGAGAATCGTGTAAACATGAGTCTTTCAAGGCCTTTATCAACTTTTGCTGCTGCAGTCGATTGAGTTGGATTTTTCACCCCAAGGCTTTTCCGATTTACAAACTGATCAGGTATGTGCTTTGCCATACTGTGAAGTCTGCGTAACTGACTTTGTTGAACCTTAACCCTTTTCAAGAGATGACTGAACCCAAATGTGCTTTGAATAAACCACGAGGATTGTTATTCACCAAAATTCAAAGATAAAGAATGAGGTATGCAAGAAAATTCACATGTCATGTAAGAAAGAATATGCACAAGAATGCACACATAACCATTTGTGCTTAAATTCTACAAAAATGCCATAAATGTAAGTAATTTGGAAAAAAATGAGTTTCCTAAGAATGTATTTGCAAAAGAATGTTTTACAAAACGACACAGTTTTGGCCAACAAATGTCATATTCAATTCTCTGGATATCTTTGTTCTGGAATTCAATGTTGGCTGAGGTATGACAAAAATAAGGAGACAATCCAAATGAACCAAGTCATCAGCTGTTCCTTTTCATGCTTGCTTGCTGCCAAAAACCTGCCTTGGCGCCCTTTCGGGTTTTCACTAAGGTTGCCCTCACCCTTTTTTCCTTTTCTTTTTTTTCGCGTCCTTTCGGATTTTCACCTAAAGAACAAAGAAATATCTCGATCATGATCGACCTAGAAACATGATTTGAAGATTTCTGGCATCAGTAGAATGTACTTCCTTTATGAGATTAGGCGAAAACATTACGGACAACACCTGCCAGTTGATTAGCAAATTTTCTTGATAGAGATACAGCAAAGAACGAAAGCCAGGACTTTTGGGCTTTTGTAATGAGGTCAGGTGGGGTATTCCAAGAAAAGTTAAGGTTTGAACGCAATTTGTTCTTATGAGAGGTGAAATAACCTGAGATTACATCATTTGAAATCATCTTCAATTTCGAATGAAATTGAGGGAAATTTGCTCCAGTTTGATTGAATTTTCTCTCTTTGCTTTTCTTTTTTTTTTTTTTTTTTTGCATTTTTTTTCAAAGCTAAATTTGCCCCAGTGTAGGGTTTTCTGCTTTTTCTTTCTCTTTCAAAATAAATTTGCCCCAGGGTAGGGTTTTCTTTTCTTTTGATCATCTCTTTTCCAAAATAACTTGGCCCCAGTGTGGGGTTTGCAACTCTCAGGGGCTGCCAAACGAAAATTACTGTTCTGATGGCTCAAAAGGGATAACTAGGGATGAAATGTTTTGATTGAAAAGGAAGATGGCCTGACTTTTACCTCGTCCCTTGCATGATTTCCCAAAAGAAATTTGCATAATCAAAAATAAAGACTTCTTACACATATCTGATTTGATAGGTTGAGAGAATGTTTGCCCATCCATCTCTTCGAGGATAACTGCTCCACTCGGTGGCGCCTTTTTGAATGACAAATGTCCTTACCAGTTTAGATCAAATTCGTCTTTGACTTCATCTTGCATTGGCAAAACTCGCTTTAACTCTTTGTCCTCCTTTTCTAAAGGCTCGGAGGCGGACCTTTTTGTTATGAACACAGGCCACGCACTTTGATAACATTGGCCATGGCACATGGCGTTCAGCTGCTTTTCATCCATCAAAATCAATTGTCGGTGACGCTGCTTTAATCAATCAGCTTCGAACTTGGCAAGGAAGGGATTTTCTCAATGAAGAATTCTCAATGAAGGGATTTTTCATGAAGGGGTCTCTCAAAGAAGAGATTTTTGTCCTTCTCAAAGAAGGGATTTTTCAACAAAGGGATTTTTGGCATTTTCAAACGAAGGGATTTTTGGCCTTTTCAACAAAGGAATTTTCCACGAAGAAATTTTTTGAATGAACGGTATTATCGGAATCCAGAACAATGATATTCAAATGGTCAAATAATTCCATCTTTGGCCATCTAAAAGAATTAAAAATTCGGGACAATAATCAAATAAACAGAAAAAACAAATTATGCATTTGATGGAAAAACTAATGGAAACAAGACAAAAACTTAGTTGCAAAAGATGTTTTCATTAAGCTATTCACATATGCAAGAAATGGTTTTTGTGAACCTTAGTAAATAACAACCCCTAGATTTACCGAAATTCCCTTCGAGAGGGAAGATACTCGGCCATTCAAATTATGCAAAGCTCCTTCAGGATTTTCAAATTTCGTCATTGGAGGTGGATGCTTCGACGGTGTCCTTGTGTTCAGGGAAAGGATTTGTACTTATGCTCGGCCCTTGTTCACCTCTTTTCCTTAGCATTATTTCCCCTGCCTCGATCATGTCTTGGACTTTGTGCTTGAGTGCCCTGCAATCGACAGTTGAGTGACCAGGTACTCCCGAATGATAGGCACAAATAGCATGTGGATTGTACCCAGCAGGCATGCCATGAAGGTAAATTGGAGGGGGAATCACACCTATTTTGTTGGCAGCCTTCAATTGCTCATACAATTGGTCTAAAGGCCTGCCTAGGTTAGTGAAAGTTCGGGTACGGCTTTGATTGTAGGTCTGAGTGGGTCGGGGATAGTTGTAGGTGGGTCTATTTGATGGGAAAAATCTTTGGTAGTAAGGGGGTCGAGGACGAGTTTGTTGAAAGCTTGGTTGAAATATTTGGAAAGGAGTTGTAGGCGGGTTAGCATAATTTGGGCGAGGTCGAGGATGAGTGATATTGGTGTGGTAAACAGGACGAGGATTTGAGTAGTAGGGGTAAGGGTTTGAGTAGGTAGGGTATTGTCGAGGTCTGGGTCTTGGGACAGGGTTTTGATTCCATGTGAAGGCAGTTTCCCCCTCTTTCTTTTGGAATTGCGGGTTCTTCCCACTAGTTTCCTGACCTTGTAAAGCATCCAACTGTGACTTGAGGGTAGAGACATTAATAATCTTCCCAGCTTTCACGAAGTCATCGTACTCCTCAAGTTTATTAACAATAGCAGCGAACGAGCATCCAGTCATGCGAAAAATTTCTTCGAAATATGGAGGATCATGTGCCTTAATGAAAGTGCGTATGATTTCGTCCTCAGTCATCGGTGGCTCGACTTTGGCAGCTATTTTCCTCCATCTCTTGGCATAAGTCTTGTGATCTTCAGATGGCTTCCTCTTTGTTCCTTCCAACGTGGTTCGTGTTGGAGCCAGCTCGCAATTATACTCGTACTGCTTTACAAACGCATTGGACAGGTCCAGCCAGGTCTTTGCTTCTTCAGGTTTCAGCTTGGAATACCAGTCGAGTGCATCCCCCTCCAGACTTTCTGGGAATAGCCTCAAAGGCAGATTTTCATCATCTGTTGGCCTACCCAACTTGTTGGCGAACAGTCGGAGGTGTGTCTTGGGATTGCCCGTCCCATCATACTTGTTAAACTTCGGAGTTTTGAACCCCTCAGGCAATTGCACATTCGGGAAAAGGCAAAGCTCATCGTAATCCAGGACTCCTTGCTTGTTCACCCCCTGACTCTTCCTTATAAATTCATCAAAACGATCAAGGCGCTTAAGCAGCTTCATATCAACGGGAGCGGAAGATTCCCCCATTTCTGGCTTGGTTTGAAAAGTATGGTCCGGCAGGAATGGCTCAGCAGCAGGGTAGTAAAAGGTATGTGGCTCCGGTGGTATATTTGAAGTGATTTGGGGTTGTGGACCTCGCATGTGAGTAAGAAAAAATGAAGGATGAGGAGGGTAATTGTATGGCAAATTTGTAGTGGGATAGGTGAAAGTTTCTTCGGGTGCAATAGGGAATGATGGAGTAACAGTGGCGTGGGCCGAAGGTAGAACAAATGTCTCTTGCTCAGTCTGTCTGGCGGGTACAGGTTCAGGTTGAACTCCGCTGCTAATTAGCTCATCATCCAACTTCCTTTGAGCGGCCATCTCAGACGCCATCTCTCCGAACTTGGTAAGCATCTCAGTCAACTGAATCCCCAAACTTACAGTCTCGGGTTGAGCGGTAGTAGCAGACCTATCTGACTGTTCTGGTTGTGAACTCATGTTTACACGATTCCTTTGGACTTGACTACGGGATCGCGTTATGATGGGGCTTCGACGAGAAGCTATGTTTAAATATTACCTGAGAATTTTTGAAATGATTGCCTTTAGATTTAACCCTTGCTTAGTTATTACAATAAAAATAAAGAAAAGAAAGAGAAAAAGGCAAGAGTTAGTAGATATCCAAGAAATTCGGATGCATGTCCTATGGGGGAACCCTTTTTGTGCCAAGGGTAGGCCTAGCATGAAAATGCAATCCGCTAGAGTAGGCACTATACAATACCTGATGGATCTGATCAACCCATTGAGTGAAAAATAATTCTTTAAAAAAATTGGTCAATTGGAGTGAGGAGAGACATTTGTCAAAATGAGGACAACATGCGAATGGATTGATCACTTTTGATCGATACAAGAATTTGCAAAAACGTATAGGTTTGACCTTGACGAACTCCCTATCAAAGAGATTGGAATTCGTTGACAAATTTTCTCAGTGAAGCACGGGTCAAAACTCCAACTGATCAAACGGCTGGATGCCATGGATGTTTTTCTCAAAATCGATTAGGTTTTCCATTTTGAAATTCAACATTGAAATCCTAATTGGTCAAATGAAATTGACAATTTATTACAAATCGACCGGATTACCCTAAAAAGGGAAACAGGTCAAATGAATTGAATGAAATTTAATTTATCCAAAATTAATCAGATCACCCTAAAAAGGGTAAATTGATCAAATAGATTGAACGAAACTTGATTTATTCAAAATCGGCTCGGTTGCCCTAAGAATGGGTAAATTGGCCAAATGAATGAAATTGAATTAGTGACTTATTCGAAAATCGGCCGAATGACCCTAAAAAGGGTAAATTGGTCAAATGAATTGATGATTTATTCAAAATCGACCGGATGACCCTAAAAAGGGTAAATTGGTCAAATGACCCTAAAAAGGGTAAATTGGTCAAATGAATTGACGATTTATTCAAAATCGATCAGGTGACCCTAAAAAGGGTAAATTGGTCAAATGACCCTAAAAAGGGGTAAATTGGTTAAATAAATTGACGATTTATTCAAAATCGACCAGGTGACCCTAAAAAGGATAAATTGGTCAAATGACCCTAAAAAGGGTAAATTGGTCAAATGAATTGACGATTTATTCAAAATCGATCAGGTGACCCTAAAAAGGGTAAATTGGTCAAATGAACCTAAAAAAGGGTAAATTGGTCAAATGAATTGACGATTTATTCAATATCGATCAGATGACCCTAAAAAGGGTAAATTGGTCAAATGACTCTAAAAAAGGGTAAATTGGTTAAATAAATTGACGATTTATTCAAAATCGACCAGGTGACCCTAAAAAGGATAAATTGGTCAAAAGATGGTTTATTCAAAATTGATTATGAATTGACAAAAATGGATCGATTGAATCGGCCGGCCATTGATGGTTTCAAAAAAATTAGTCTATGAGCCTTCTAAAATCACGATTTGGCCTCAATTTATTTATTGTCTCAATAGGAGGCATCATTTGTAAATTTTTTCAAATTAATGTCCTTCTACGCAAGGGAATTTTACCAATTTTGATAAAATGGCCAAAAAGTGATTATTAGACACTCATATACCAAAAAATCACTCTTATGAAGATGATCGGATCCTACCTTACCTTGTGCACTACCCCTTTAGATGGTACAAAATGTAAACGTGCAAGTCTCACTGGATTAAGTATCCGAGACACAAGGTGGCTTATTCCTAAACACGGGATTCCCTATGTGGCATGCCCTTTCTATGGTTTATGCATGATGCCAATTTATTAAAGCGATAAAATGCGCAATTCGAAATGAAACGTAACCTAAGGAACCCTTTATTTGCCAGGGTAGGCCTAAAATGCTTTGCAATTACCAAAATCTATGAATGCAATATACCAAAATCTTTAAACGTGCAATAACCTATCTACGAGGGTAGGTTCTAAAAGAAGGTCATGCCAGACCTCTTATTTGATAGGGTTTGTGAATGCAATGGGGACATAAAACCAAGAAAAGTTAGTTCAGCCAGATAAATACACATAACACATTGTAGCAACGAAATCAATACAAAGAAATAAAGCAATAAAAGGGAGAAAGGGGTTGGACCCCTCCCCTCGTGAATAGTGTGCCTAGCTCAGGATAAGGCCGACTCTACCCTAGGCAATTCTAATATGGATGCATGAGGCTGGGGTTCGCTAATGCATCTAGACTCGATAAGCTCAGGTCCCCGAGCCTTCAGACTTAGAAACCAAGGGTCATCAATCCCAAGGTTCTTTGTCGGTGGCTCGAGCGATTCCCCAAACACCGCTACGCACACATCGTGTCACGGCTACGTGTTTGAGTGAATCTATCAAAATCCTCAACCTTCGACTAAAAGCTAAAGGCTATCAACCCATAGCTTAAAGCGGAAGATTGAGTGACCCATCGGATCGTGCTACACACACATCGTGTCGTGATCACACGTCCAAGTGGGTCACCTAATCCTAATAGGGTGGAGTAGCGTGACAAGCCACTAAAAGAAAAATAAATGGGGGGTAAAAATAATTAAAGCGTATGCACGTATGCTAGTGCTCATTTGGAGGGGAGGGATCAAGAACCAACGTGAGGCTCTAAGGTGATGTCCCCCACCCAAATGCAATGCAAGCGCGAGATAAGCAAGTAAACATACATCCAATCAACCAAACATACATTCGCAAGCGAGGGAGTAGTTGGATACGCGTGAAATGCAAAATCCTAAAAAAGGGAAAAATGCAACCCTAAACATCCAATGTGATAAATGAAAAGGTTAAAAAGAGAAAAAGGTTGATTAAATCAAATTTGCTCGGACTCTCAAACGTTCCCCAGTGGAGTCGCCAACTGTCGCGCCCCATTTTTTGATAAATAAAATAAATGGTTTGAAAAATATATTTGTGATTGGAAAATGAATTGTGATTTAAAAGAAAAATGGGTCTAAATGGGGGTTTGAAAATGCGACGATTTGACCCAAGAAAAATAGTTCAAAAAGGGTTTTTTATATGAAAAATGGAGTCGCCACTTGGTATAGAGTTAGGGTGTACCAAGTCACCCAAAAAGTGAATTTTTAAGGAAAAAAGTAAGAAACCCTTTTGAACGACTCCTAGTCCACGCAAACAAAGAAAAAGGTTCGGGAGTCACATTTGACGAAGGGGAAGGCAAGGATAAAAATCCAAGGCACCCCTTCGACCTAGCCAAGGCTAGTTGCATGATTTAATCAAAGATTTTCTTGTTTTAACCAAAGAATTTATTACATTTGGATGCACTACATGAATGCAAAAGAAAGAAAAAATGCAATCCTAAATTCTATGATGTCTCTCGTGAGGTTTTTGGTCCCAGACCACATGAATTGTGGCGGCCAATAAAGGGAAACCTCATAGAGGTCGATTGATGCAAATGGTGACTCAAGTGCAAGTGTGCAAGTGTATGAAAAGATTTATGTATGAAATGGTGTAAAAAAAACAAAAGTGTTTGTGTGCGCATGTGAAGAGAAAGTTCACGTGTGAATTTGGATGAAAAATCAAAGTATTAGTGTGTGAGTGTGTAAAGAAAGTGCACGTGTAAATTTGGATGAAAAATCAAAGTATTAGTGTGTGCAAATGAATGAAGATAGAATAGTACATATATAAGTGAAACTTGAATTTCATTTGTGAAGTAAAGTAAATAAATGATAAGGAGGTAGTGAAAAAATATGGATTGAGAAATGTAAGAGAAATGTGATTAAAAGAGTATGGAAGTGATAAAAATGAAAATATGACCCTAGGGGAATGCAACAAGTCGGGTACGGGGGTTGACTCCTAACTTTTCGACTTCTATTTTCCCTTTGATTAGAAGGCAAAACTAGCGTGCTAAGGCTATCGAGTAGCCACACTCGCTCGTTTCCCTTATCGGAAGGGGATTTTCACGCAAATGAACCCTAACTAGCGTGAGATGCAAGTCCTAAAATGAAGGGGAAGGGGTTTGAGGAACATACCAAATGACAAACTAAGGAAAAATGCGTGATATGTGGTGATCATGCACTTAATAAAAAAAGGAAAAAGAACCTATTGGGTCTAGCATTGGACTAGCCCATTCTATGAATTCCGACTAGCGTTGGACTAGTGGAAACGATGAAAGAAGCCACAACTAGCGTTGGACTAGTGTGGTGACGTACATTCATCCATTCCATTCATCTATACTACAAAAAGCGAGTAGGCATGCGAATCACTTATAAACACGTAGCACATAACACTTAGCATGCTTGACTAGATGCAAAATCCTAATAAAACCTTTAACATATAACACATAGGCATGCAACCATTACATTTGCTAACTAAAACAAAGGGGAAAGGGGAAATGGACCAAATTACTTGCTACGCCCTATCTATTACAAGCCAAGAGGTGTACACATACCCCATTAATAAAAATCAAAAGTAAATGAAATAAATGAAAGGAAATAAGGAGAAGCTAGGAAAGCAAGTAGACATGCAAATTTCAATTAGCACATTAGATCACATAGGAGAGACAAATAAAAGGTAAAAGAAAGTTATACCTCCCTTGAGTTGGTAATCAAATGAAGTAAAAATGGCTTCAAAACAATAAAAAGGTCAAGGTATCACTTTATTTAAGAAAAATTAAAAGATATGTGCAAAACAAAATTCACTTGATGATAAAGTCCCTAAAGTCATGTCTTAAGCGCAATTGAAGCAAAGCATGGTAGTTAATTGAAGCAAACAAGCAATGAAGTTGCATAAATTAAAATTACCAAGGACCAAATTGATGAAATTATTCAATTGGTTGGGTCATAGTGGAACAAGGAGAAGCTTGAGGGATTAAATTGATTAAGTATTCCAATTACTTGGGCCATAGTGCAACCCAAGGGAACTTGAGGGGTCAAAGTGAAATTTTAGAATGTATTTCATGCATGCATACGTGAAGATCTTAACATTTTGCAACTAAAAAAAAAGAATGAATTCTGCTGAGTTTTGCTCCAAGCTTGCGGCAATGTCCAGATGCAATTCTATTTGTTTACCATGCAAACAGAATCATCAACTACACATACACTTCATGGTAGGATTGAAACAAACAAAATGGGAGCTGACCAGCAAAAAGAAAACTAACAGCAAAAGGAAGGGAAAAGAAAAAGTGCAGCAAAAGCTTTCGGCAATCAAGAACAGGCGCACACTACATTGCCTTTTCCTTTCAAATGAAGATTCCAGATTTAATCCAAAATTTATTCATCTAGACCTCAATTATAATTGAGCAACGAAACTACATGATGATCACAATCCAATGGCCAGAAAAATGGAAAGATCTTATGCTAAAATATTGGAAAAATATGCAACAATCTGAAAAACAAAACTGCTGCAACTTTCTTTGTTCATTCAAGACAAATTCCATGCAAACAGGTTCACTGAATACCAGGATTTTAACTACCAATCATCAAATAAATATGTAACTTCATTGCAAGTTTGAAACAAGAAAAATGGAGCTGATTATCAAGGGCAAACAGAAATCTAAACAGCCAAAGAAAGGAGCAGATTGCTGCATTTTTGTTCCGGGATTGTTATAATTTCCAGCCGCAACTCTTTATTCATGCAAATAAATTCACCAAACTAAAACTTCACCTATTCACTACCAACTAAAAGAGACGCGAACTCTTATTGCCGAATTGTAGCAGAGCATTTGAGTTGGCCAAAACCAGCAGATAAGGAAGAAATACAACAGGAAGCACAAGAAATGTCATGCACCAAGAAGGTATTACAAGAGTCAGAAACACTACAAAGCAAACGAAAATGGAAAAATCACAGCAAAGAGGAAAATCAACTCGCGGCCAACATGCTTATGACGCACTAACCGAAAACCATGGAGATTATAAGCTTCAAAAAAAAACTGAAACCAGCAAAGGGAAAATATAATTCTGCTACGCTGCTGCAACAAGTCAAAAGCGTTCAACTAGTTGCAGCAGATTTTGTGTGCAAAACTCCAACCAAACAGAAACTGACTCATGACACCCTATTGCCAAATATTGTTTTCAACTCACAGCATCAAATCCCCAGGATTTAAGCACAAAAAGTTCAGACCAAAAAGAGCATACAGAAACCTGGAAAAATTTTCTGCACTTCACGGGTTAGTTTGCGGCAAACATTTTTATCCAGATAGCCGAGTTCAGAAACAAAATGGGATCATGATGCAACTTCCAATAATGCCCAATTCTTTAAAAATCATATATAATCAAAAGACAACACGGAGAAAATCTCCGGATGGCAACAGCAAGAGAAATACAAACGGCAAGAACAAATGAAACATTTTGGCATGCTTGTTGCACTGTCAGAAATCGATGAGGGAAAAGGGAAACGTGGGATACCTTTCAATGGCTTTGGGCCTCAAACGAACGTGGAAATTCCCCAAGGTTGGCTCGACGTTTACTGGAACGAACCAAAAAACTTTGCAGCAGAAATTTCTACTTCGGCTAGTTTGGAATTTGCGACTACAATCCGACCGAACTGAGGGTATGGTTTCTGCAATCTTGAGGACCTTAAGATCAGATGTATGACGACTCGTGAGATTGAGAGATGATCGACCTCCTTCAAAAGATCTGCTGCAACCTTGAACTTCCTATGTTTCTCCGTTTGGTTTCAGCCGAAGCCCTCCTCCCAGTTCTCTTTCTCGCTTCTCAATTTTCTTAGCCGTCTACACTCCCAAAATCTCCCCTTGATGTTTTTTCTCTTCCAGATCCCTCACCCCTTTCTCTCTTGTCTCTTTCTTTTGCCGTTCACTCCCTCTAAAACCCCTCTGTTGCGGCTTCCCGTTTTTTGTCTTTCTTTTGCTCTCTCCTTTTTTTTTCAAACTCAGCCGCTAATTCCTTTCTTCTCTCAAACCCTCTCCCCCTGCGGCTGCTGCTTCTTGTTCTATTTATATGAAGCACTCCCAGGTTAAACCCTCATACGAAGGGTGCTGATGAAGGGTTGGTCCCTGCCTTCCATCCAGCCCTTCGATGGTTAGTGAGGCTGTCATTTGCACGCTGCAAAAATTTGCAGCGTGCATGCTGCGGCTCTCTCTTTTTTTTTTTTTTTTTTAAATTAATTAATTAAACAACAACAATAATAATAATAAAACAATAATAATTAATGATGAAAACAACTTAATTAACATTAGATAAAAATAATCTAAAAACAACAAAAAATGCAATTTTCCATTTTTCCATTTTTCTCATTTTTCACCTTAATAAAATAAAATGCCAAAAAGCTGAATTTAAAAGAAATAAACATATTTTTGTGAACAAATTTTCCTTTTTTTTCCTCTTTCTTTTTTTTCATTTTTCCAATCCCACTAAAGCCTATTTTTTCAATTTTTCTTCTTTTTTTTTTCTATTTTTCTTTAATTTTCTCTTTCAAAATAAACAAAATGCCAACAGATTGAACTTAAAAGAAATGAACGTATTTTTGAACCATTTTCTTTTTTCCCTTTTTTTTTTTTTTCTTCAAGAAAGCATTGAATAAAAACAAAATGACTAAAACATATTTTTGATGCTTTTTCTTTTCTTTCTTTTCTTTTTCTTCAACAAATTCTATGATAAAACTTAAAAATAAAAATAAAACTGGAAACTAAAAACTAAAAACGAACACGACAAATAAATAAAAAAACTAAAAATTACACCAAAAATTTGGTGTCTACAAAATAAACACAACAAGACTCGCTTACAAGTCATAAACCAATTCAAGATACCACCAAAATAGAGCTCCATAAGCATACATAAGCATTAGAGGAAACCAGAAAAATCCGGAAATGGAATTAGCTTTAGCCCTGAAAAAAACAGTTTTTGACCTCATTTTGCGGTAATGGCACCAAAGGCACTACGATTATCGGATGAAGGTACAAGCCCACCGTTTCGAAGCTAAGAGATAGGGCTACAATGTTCCAGAAGGCAACTCTATCCAGTTTCAAGTGTAACAAGGTCAAAAATGCAAGATACTACACCAGAACTGAAAAAACTGATTCACAAAACGCATTCTGGTGTAAACATCATAAAACAAGCTACCTAAGTCCAAATCCAGAATTACAAAGCCATCCAAAAGCTTAGAAACAGGGCTATATTTCATCAGAAGACCTCAACAACCAATTCTGAAGCATTTCTAACCAAAATAACCAATTATAGACGCAATTCTCAAATTCGGGTAAAACCAGGACAGCAGGGGTAATTCCATCTTTTCTCAAGCTATGCTACTCTGATTGACTTGAAATGTTGCAAGCACCTCTAAAATATCATTCCCTACAACTTTCATGTTTTAACCCAAAGCCAATTCGGCCTCTAACTATGAGCTAAAGTACCGGGCAGAATGAAGAACAATGAAACCCTAGTTTTTCAATTTTCTTCCAAAACAGAAATTTCTTGCAATTAACCACTTTTTCCACCTTCTAGATTCCTCAAATATCATTTCCAATCATCATACATGACCACATAATCATATTCATATGAAAACAGAAAAATCCCCAATAATTACAAAACTTCATCAATTCAACCACAAATCAAGATATAATCCATAAACTTGCATCTCATACTATCACCAAGCATGAATTAAACATTATTAGAGGGAGGAAAGGAGTCCTTCACCACTCACCCTGGTAAAACAAGAGAGAGAGCAATTAACCACCTTAGCTTTCCAAACAACTCCACCAAACAACTCACAAACACTAGGTGAAGAGGTTTTATGGAGTAATTGCAAGATTAAACGGTTGGATTGTTGAATTTGAGCAAGATTAGAGCTAGGAATTTGGAGGGATTTTCTTTCTTTCTTGCTTGAGAGAGCCGGCTTCAATAGCTTGGAAAATGAAGTGAATTTTGGTAATTTTTTGATTTATTTGGTCAATTGGTAAGACCATGAATAGTGTTCATAAAGTTCCACCAACCAAATGGTGACACTTGTCACCTCATTAAATGCATACATATCCTTTTGTTCCCTCTCACATCAATCCACATATCAACCTCTAATTATCTCTTAACACCCGGTCAATTAATTCCAGTATCCAAAACTTAACTTAGTTGGCCGAATTTTTTCGAAATTTTCGCACTAGCAGGTCCCACATCCGATATACGCTCTTAATTTCTCAAAAACTATTCGATACTAGAAAAATCATTTAAAAACTATATTTACTCATAAAATTTATTTGCACAATTTTTTGAAAAAAGAAAAGGTGGAAAAACGTGTAATTAAAAGAAATTAAAACCTAGAAATTAAGAAAATTACGGGTCCTCACAAGCTTGGTAGTTGTGGCATTAATGTGGCACAAAAGTCAACCTCAATAGTGCGCGTGCGAGCGTGTTTCATGCCAGTTTCCTCTCGGGTTTGTTTCACTTGTGCACTAAACCTATATTATTATTCACATTAATAGTCTAAAAATAAATGTCTAAAGTCTCTCAATTAATCACGCGCGCGAAAACGCGAACTTCCAACTTGTGCGCGATAAAGTGCAATTTCTAAGAAATTCTTATAACGATAATGTAACTGACTAATATTGAGGTAATTAATCATGAAAATAATTATTTTAGAAATAAAAACATGAGTCCTCACATGAATCTAGTATTAATTCCTTAAATCTCCAATTAATTTGCACTAGCGCGTCTTTTGGAAAACTTTCGACACGCGCACGGTATAAGCTTAAACTTTAACTCACTCACATCTAATCTCTCGATTAGTTTTCTTAGTCTACTATTAATCATTCTTAATCCTCTAAGATTATTACACTCTCGGATCGAATGTAGTCTTGAAAAATGTATACTGCTTATTCCTCGCTAAACAAGCCCTAGAAAATTAATTTTACTACCAAGACGTTTTAAAAATATAGTTGAGACATTATTCGATGTAAATAAGTTTAAAATGATTGAAATAAATTAGTCAGAGAAAATGGGTGAGTAAATAATTAATTAAGCCAAAAGAATAAAATAAAAATAAGAAAAATTCGGGTCCTCACAAAATTGCATCATGCCCTTTTCGAATTCGTGGTTACCCTAATATGAAATCCATCGTTATATGCTCTCACTTCCATTCAGGGATCTCTAAAGGTTGTAAGAGACCCGACGATTTTTTATGCTCAGCTTTCACTTGTTGACATATAAGGCACTTTTGTACAAATTGAGCAATCTCCGCCTTCATATTATCCCACCAATACAGACTTTTGAGATCCTGGTACATTGTACTACTACCTGGATGTACCATGTACCTAGAACGGTGAGATTTCTCCAAAATCTCCTTCTTCAGTTCTCCATCTTTAGGTACAACGACGCGATTTCGAAACCTTAAAATCCTATCAAGATCTAGGTTAAAATCGGGCAATTCTCTCTTCTTCACTCTTTCCACCCACTTCTGTACCGTTAGTTCTTTCATTTGGCCTTCTTTAATCTGATCCAATAGTGTTGACTTCACCTCAATATTTCCAAAAATAACTTTTCGTGGCTCCAAACATGGGTTCCATTCACATACATCCTCTAACAAGCTCCACTCTCCCACCATTGAACTTGCTAATTGAGCCTTTCGACTTAGAGCATCTGCTACAACGTTGGCCTTTCCCGGATGGTAATTAATCGTACAATCATAGTCTTCTGAAAACTCCACCCACCGACATTGTCTCAGATTTAACTCCTTCTGGAAGAATAAGTATTTAAGGCTCTTATGATCTGTGTATACCTCAAATGCCACCCCGTACAAATAGTGCCGCCATTTCTTCAAAGCAAACATGACCGCTGCAAGGTCTAAATCATGGGTTGGCTAGTTTTGCTCATGAGACTTTAACTTCTAAGATGCGTAGGCAATCACATTCCTATTTTGCATTAAAACACAGCCTTACCCTTCTCTCGAACCATTGGTATAAACCGTATAGCTATCCTTCCCGTTGGGCAAAGTTAGCACTGGAGCCATGGTCAATTGCTTCTTAAACTCTTGGAAACTATTCTCACACTTAACATCCCACATGTACTTCCCTTGTTTCTTTGTCAAGTTAGTTAGGGGTCCCACAATTCTCGATAAATTCTTTATAAACCAGCAGTAGTACCCTGCTAGACCCAAAAAGCTTCGTACTTCAGTAGGATTCTCTAGCCGTTTCCATTTAGCCACAACTTCCACTTTGGTCAGGTCCACAGTAAGTCTATCCTTTGAAATTATATGGCCTAGAAACGCCACTTCCTCTAACCAAAATTCACACTTACTGAACTTGGCAAACAACTGGTGCTCTAGTAAAGTTTGCAATACTATTCTCAAGTGTTGTTCATGCTCCTCCCTTGTTTTCGAAAACACCAGGATATCATCAATAAACACCACCACTAACTTATTCAAATAGGGTTTAAACACTCGATGCATTAGATCCATGAATGCCGCTGGGGCATTGGTTAAGCTAAAAAGCATTACCGCAAACTCGAAATACCCATATCGAGTGTTAAACACCGTTTTTGGCACATCTTCCTTTCTAATTCTCAATTGATAATACCCTTGTCGAAGATCCAACTTAGAGAACACCACAACCCCTTTTAATTGATCAAATAACTCATCGATATGGGGCAAAGAATATTTATTCTTAATGGTTACTGCATTCAATCTGCGATAATCAATGCATAACCTTAAACTTCCGTCCTTTTTTTGGACAAATAGCACTGGAGCGCCCCATGGTGACTTGCTCTCATGTTTGAATCCCCGCTCTAACAGGTCTTGCAATTGAAATTTTAACTCCTTAAGTTCAGCAGGTGCCATTCGATAAGGGATTTTTGAAATGGGAGTAGTTCCAGGTGCTAGGTCAACTTTAAACTCAATTTCTCTTTCGGGTGGCAATGACGCCAACTCATCTGGGAACACATCTGGATACTCATTAATCACAAGCATATCTTCTAGTTTAATCTTTTCTCCTGGGGTGTTAACCAGAAAAGTTAGATACCCCCGTGCCCCATGACTAAGAAATTTTCTAGCCCTTATTCCCGAAATGAGAGCAGATGACGCTAACATACCCCTCACGTCTAATTTGAGAGTTGCCTCACCCAGTATGCAAAACTCGACGACCTTCATCCTACAATCTACCCGAGCTAGCTAATCCAAGCCTAGAATAGCATCGTACCCCTTAATGGCTAGACTTATGACGTCAACTACTAATTTTCGCTCACTGATCCAAATGTCACAGTTTCTATACACCTCATTCGCAAGTAAAGTTTGATTACCCGTAGGTGTCTTTACTTCTAAGTCATATGGTAATCTTTTGGCTTTCACATCAATTCCAAGCATAAAGATGGGGCTAACAAAATAATGGGTGGCACCAGGGTCTATCAAAATTTTGGCTAAACGATGAAAAATAGGAATCGTACATTCCACTACCTTCGTCGGCTCAGGTACCAATTGCTAGTCCAAAGAATACACTCTGGGTGGTACCTTTGACCTGGTCCCTCCTACGTTGATTGGTTTAAGGTTCGATTGGCCAGCCGACTAAGCATCACTGATTAGTGGGCAATTAGTAATCTGGTGCTCCGTACTTCCACACCTTAAACATTTTCAAGCTTTTCTTCAGCAATTGTCCTCGGTATGGTTCGACTTCCCACAATACCTATATGATACTTGGGGCTCGGATGTCTGGCCTCCCTATGGGACGCCTCTCCCTTGTCCCCTTCCACTTTGGGCTCCCGTCGAAGTACCTCCTCTAGATGTACCTGTAAACCTTCCACCTCCAGCTCCACGACCGATTTTAGGGGGGGCATGTGTCGATCATTCTGTGCCGCCCCTTGACTTCCACCAGGCGCAGCTCTCCGTTTGGCATGGAAATTCCTTACTTGTGCCCCGGCGATTTCTATTCTCTGAGCCTTTTCCAAGACCTCCGTAAAAGTGTTGATTTGGGCCGCCACCAAAGCCTCCTGTATTTCTACATTGAGGCCCTACACAAACCTCCTTATCCTTCTTTGTTCTGTAGCTATCAATACAGGAGCAAATTTGGATAATTTTGTGAACTGAGTCTCATACTCGGCTACACTTAAAGTTCCCTGACGGAGCTTAATAAAATCGTTCTCTCTCTTCTCTTAGACGATAGGTGGGAGATATTTTTCATTAAATTCCCGCACGAAATTCAACCAGGTCCATGCGGTTCCCTCTCTCTCCCACTTAGCTTTAACTACATTCCATCAAGCCCTGGCTGGACCCTTAAATTGAAAAATAGCAAATTGCACCTGTCTATCCTCCGCATAATTTAAAGCGGCGAATATATTGATCATGGTTTCTAACCATCTCTTCGCTCCCTCAGGGTACCGTCCTCCCAAGAACTTAGGAGAAAAGAACTTTTGGAATCTCTCTAGGGCCCTATCTTGCCCCATTTCTGGATCCCTAGATTGATTCACAGGGGCTTGACCCTATTGCTCTACTAAACGAGCAACGATGTTAGTCATTTGTTGAATTGCAGTTGCCACCTGATCCCCCTTTCCGCTCGGGGTCCAGGTTGTGATCCAACTATTTCCTCTCTTTTTCCTCTCGATTCTCGCACCGGTTCCTGTGCCTGTCTACCCCCACGGCCACGATTAGAGCCATGCCCTCGAGTAGCTCCCTAATCCTAGCTTCTTCTACCTTCCATGATTCTTGACTAACCAACTATATAAATATAAACAAAATAAGGTATGGCTCAAATAAAACGTTTCCAAATCATAAAACAGATGCCATAAAACACATTCAAAATAAACATCTCCTTTATATACATAGCAAAACAAGTCACATATCAAATTAGGAAGCACTATACATGCCAAACTAGTTAAGTCAAAGGATTATACCAGCCAAGGGACATAGAACAAAACAAACCCTAATTTACATCCATCTTAACACGTCAAATTCAAAAATAAAAGAGGACGTGTCATCCCACTATGTCCCTAACTACCTCACAAAAATCCCTCAAACCCTAAACTAGAGGTCTAGCTAGATGCCGACCCAACTGACTCTGCAGGTGCCACCAGCTTCTCCTCCGGGTCCTCCTCGGTATCCTCCTCGGGATCACCAGGAACCGCAGGCAGTTCCACTAGGGCCCCGCACTCAGTCAAGATACGATCAGTCCGGTCTCTGACATCTCCAACTACCCGAACAAGGCGACCAGTAGCCGCCTGAGCTTGCTCTCTGAAGGCATCAGTCCGCTCCTGCTCCTCCAGAACCGAAGTCTCAAGCTCTCGGATCCTGGCACCCTGAACTCGGACGACTGCCTGTAGGCGATCGATCTCCGTCTAGCACCTACGATTGGCGCTACCCAATCGTCTTCTCTCATCAACTACCAGTACTACCCAATCAGGGTAGAAGTAAGTCTTCCAATAGTCGTAACGTCGGATCTTACGTGCCAGAGACCACCGACACATAGGCCCACCGGGACTCTCCTGATAGGTAAGTACACGACATATGGGCCCCTCAAGGTGCACCTGGTCGGTAGGTACGGGTTGAGATAACCCGGCATCCCTAGTGGCATTTGTACCCTCCATCACCTGCATTACAATGAACATTGCAAAAGTAAGCAAGTGAAACATATAAATCGAGGCTAAATGTCTATTCTCATGTGTAAAACCCTAGCCTATCATAACCAAGCTATCACCAAGGAATATTAAATATAAATCACTCAATCTACCCAGATCAATTCAAATCTAAGCTCTGATACCACCTGTGATGACCCCACCTCCCCCTAGGGCGTATCCTAGATTTAGCGAGTTGCCTGCCCAACTCTCAACAGGACTCACTCGTATCTCGAGAAATTAACTTACATCCATAGAAAATAAATAACACAACAATTCAAAACTTATTATATACATTGATGCACAAACCCAGATACAAACCTTCTACACACCAAAATACTTTAAAGTGGTTACAATTGAATTACAATCAACCCTAGTCGGGTGCTAGCGTGAGTACAATTACAAAATTCAAAACTATTAGACTACGCTAGTCTTTACAAGTCTCATGCCTCGCTCGTACCCCTGTAAGGAAAACAAAACTAATATAGTGAGCTAAAGCTCAGTGATGTTCCAAATAGTAAATTGATCATTAATTAACAGTAAATGTATCATATTAGTGAAATAGCGAGCATAACAAGTCAAGAAAATGAGCAATACAGTTTGTATAGCCAACATTCCACATTCAGTATTTCACGTAAAAGGATACAATTGCTTTTGTAAACCAGTTCCACCATAGTTTGATCATATAGTAGTTGACACTCCGTCAACTATCAAGTAAGGTAACTAGTCCAGTAGTACACCACTTAACTCCAATCTCCGTCCACCAACCAAACCCCTTATCGGGCCCGAACTCCAAAATAAACACTGGTGGTAATACTCGAGTATACCGATTAGTCAAGGAGATAACACTCCACTCAACATCACTAACTACCCAGGGTTCGTTATCTAATCGACCAGGCCCTTGTCGGCTCGACTCGATTAACTAGCCACAGGGTTTCTGGAATTCCAGACAAGATAAATGCGTGTATATCAATTCAATTGAAATCAATGAACACGAACAAATCACATTAGGGCAAGTGTAATAAAGTACACTCTTGCCCTATCAATCCACTCAGATAACATGTAATCACATTAGTCAAGTATGAAACACAAGTGTCAAGTTCAATGAGATATTTGGAAGCACTCACCGAAAGATGTAGTGCCTTTACGAGTCACGTTCGGGTCTTACTCCGTGTTTGGAGTCCAAATCTGTGAGAAAACATTGTTTAAGAGTTTTGAAAACCAACTAAGGTTCAAAACCTAAACGTTTCATTTAACGAGAATCAAGTATTGAAACTTATTTGGAGAATATTTGTAAACTCATGCTCGCCCTTAAATTTTGATACTTTGAAGTAATTAGACTTTGAAATCTCTATTTGAGTCTGTGTGGACTTGTAAAATCCCTTATATTTTTCTTAAAAATTTCCTTTTATTTGGAATTTATTACGTTAAAATAGCCTTACTACTCATTTACCCCACAATAAGTGCAAACAAACATAAAATCAAGGGTTTTCCTTTTGTTTTCTTGTTATCATAAATTAGGATTTTTACGTCTTTCTGTAGTGTGAGTAATCGGTACGGAGTGTGTATTCAATTTGGTGATTAAGAGAGTGATTAAGAGTGAATTTTAGATGATATTAAATGGGTGATTAGAAATAAGAATAATAAGTTAGTGAATTATAAGTGAAAACCCTAGTACGTGTGAGTTAAGGAAAAACGGTGTGAACCGATGGGTACCGTTCACTACCGAATGAACACACCACTTGACCACAACTTTCTCAACTTAATCTCTTTGTCATTAGTGTAAAATATCAGCTCTAAAACAGATTAAGCTGGCCGAAATTTTTGACTTCAAAAAAACCAAGAGAAAAAAAAATTGAGATGTAAATTGATGGTGACTGTGACAGCCCCACCTTCCCCTAAGGCGAACCAAAGAGGTTAGCGAACTGCCTGCCCAGCTCTCGCCAGGACTAACGGGTCAGTTTACGTCGATCTAATACGTTCCGGAACATACCCACGCGCGCAAACAAGTCAAAATCACAAAATAAAAATAAAAATAAAATAAAAAAAATGACAAACGCGCCGATGATGAACAATGCCGGACACGTCAGAATCCGGAGTTCAACCAAACATCAATCCAACATATACATACATTGAAATTCAACATTTACAACCAAATGGCATGCCACAAAAACCATTCATCATGAATATACATGTTTGGTTTGCCAATCAAAAGAAAATGAACCCAATACACATTAGGGTTTCATTCAAAGAGCTATTCATAAGATACATTTACATGAGCTCAACTTGACAACCAATAACACAATCTTTTCCAAAAGTGATCATTTTCCTGTAAGGAAAACAAATGGAACGGAATGAGCTCAAGCCCAGTGAGTCACTACCACATAAGCAACAAAGAGCATTTAGCATAACCTTTCATTTCAAGTACACAAATAAGGAATATAACAAGTTGGTAAAAGGATACGGACGGCTCTCAAGAGCCCATTTCCACGCTTGCATTCTTGATCCAACCTCATTGACCCTCAGTCAATGCTTACGAGTAACCAACCGTAGACCTCACTTAACTTCCGTTCCTTCCACCCGACATACCCCAACCGGGCCCGCACTCCAAACAGTAGCTTTTGGTGATACTCGAGTACACCGGAACCAAGGGTCTCATTACCACAAGATTCCCATTTCAGTCCCCGTGGCTAGTCAATTTTCACGACCAAGCCCACACTGGATCGATTCAATCGACTACCAACGGGGTCGAGCTCAGTAACACAGTAGGGCCGTTGGATACTCGTCCAACCGACACCCAAACAGTTTCGTTTGAATGGAATTCAATATCTCATATAGCAAGTGCAACGGTAAACAGTGAAACAGTCATTAATAGGATAAAAGGGATGAGGGCGGTCAAGTACACCCCACCTTAAGCATTTCCAATAGCCAAACAAGCCTTCAAGGCATCACAATCACATATTAGCAAAGCCACATTATAAACATTCAAGTGAGTAGTATACTCACCAATCAAGTAGGTGGTGTTTCATGCATCGCCGTCACCAGTACGTCGTGAACTACCGTCACGCCCTAGAACATGCAAACAAATACAATGAGACTCGATAACGAGTCATAAAGCCATGCCAATCACAACACCAATAGGGTTTCATATGCATATATAAGCATGATAGCAAACCAGAAAATCAAGAAATGTAACTATATTAGCCCAAACAACAAAACAGTTTTGGCCTCCTTATGCGGTAATGGCACAAAATGCGCTACGCTTATCGGATGAGGGTGTAAGACCCACCATCTCGAAGCTAAAAGACAGGGCTACAACAATGTAGAAGGCCACTCAGTCCAAATCCTAGCACAACTAGGTCAAAAATGCAGAATACCAAACCAGAACCGTAATTGCAGGTTTACAAATCACACTATGCTGTAATTAGTCCAACTCAGTCTATACAGGTCCAAATGCATTGATTCCAAAGGCATGCCGTAGCCAAGACATCCAGCTACATTTCATCAGAAGACACCAACATCCAAATCCAAAGCAATTCCAGTCAAAACAGACGATTACAAGCACAGTTCGCACATTCTGATCAACCCAGAACAGCAACAGTAAAATCGACATATCTCACTCTACACTAGTCCAAATGACCTGAAATTTTACAGGCACCTCAAAAACATCAATACCTACAACTTTGATGTTTTAAGCAAAGGCCAATTCGGCCTCTAACCATATGATACAAAACCGGACAGAAAAGGTGGTTATGAAACCCTAACTTCCTCAAATTCCTTCCAAACCCAAAATTGGTTGCAATTACCAATCATTTACACCTACTAGAGTCATTGCCCCTCATTACCAACCATCATAAATAACCACAACATCATGATCACATTAAACCAGAAAATTCATCAATAAAATAAAAACTTCACCAATTCATCTCAAACCAAGAAATAAACCACAAATTTCAGCACTTTAGCCACCACTAGGCACAAATTAAGCATTATTAGGTGTAGGAGGAAGTTCAAGCACCACTTACCTAGTAAACAAGAGAAAAGGAGTTGTAGAACACCTTAGCTTCCTTGAACACTTCCACAAAAACACTTACTAGCACCAAAGGGAGGGATTTTATGGAGTAGAAACTAGTTTATGTGATTGGTTTTGGAAGATTGAGCTAAATGGAAGCTAAAATATTGAAGAGTTTCTTTCTTCTTTGCTCAAGAGAGAACCGGCCATGGAGGAGAAGAAAATAGTGATTTTTAGTGATTTTTTTTTTGGAGATATTTAACTCAATGGTAAAAAGTCAAAAAGGGTGAATAGTGTCCAACAAAGTCTAACCAAGGATATAGTGACACTTGGCACTTCATAAATGCATCTTTATCACTTGGTTCCTTCTCACATCAATCAAATCACCTCCTCTTCTTATCTCTTAACACCCGATAAATTTCACACAGTATCCAGAATTTAACCTAATTGGCCGAATTTTTCCAAACTTTTCGTACTAGTGGGTCCCACATCCGTTATATATCCTTAATTTTTCAAAAACTCTCCAATGCAAGAAAAATCATCTAAAAACTATAATTACTCATAAAATTCACCAGGAAAAATTTCCTAAGCCAGAAAATGCAAAAATTATGCCTTTAAATGGGAAAAACCCTAAGAAAATTATTAGGGATTTACGGGTTCTCACACTCTCTCCCCCTTAAAAGAATTTCATTCTCGAAATTTCTCACCTTAATTCCCGAAAAGGTTTGGATACTTCTTTCGCATTTCTTCTTCCACTTCCCAAGTAGCTTCCTCAACTCCATGGTTTCTCCATAGCACCTTTACTAATGGAATTTTCTTGTTGCGGAGCTCTTTGACTTTCCGATCAAGCACTTGGACCGGTTTCTCTTCATAAGCAAGCGATTTGTCTACTTCAATCTCCTTCGGTTGTAAGACATGGGATGGGTCAGGATGATACTTCTTTAGCATCGAGACGTGAAACACATCGTGGATTCGAGAGAGATTGGATGGCAGTTCCAATCGATACGCGACCGCTCCTACCCTCTGAAGGATCTTGTAGGGTCCGACATACCGCGGTTGAAGTTTCTTTCCTTTGCCCGCTGTGATACTTCGTAAAGGTGTGATCTTGAGAAATACGTGGTCTCCAACTTCAAATTCCAAGTCTTTTCTTCGATTATCCGCATAGCTCTTTTGTCGGTTTTGAGCTGTTTGGAGTCGTTGCCGTACCAACTTGACCTTCTCTTGAGCCTCTTCCATCCATGGAATAGTTGCCGGGTCTAGTGCCTTCTTTTCGTCAACTTCGTCCCAGTAAATCGGCAACCGGCACTTGCGTCCGTAGAGGGCTTCGTACGGAGCCATTTGAATCGACGAATGGAAGCTGTTGTTGTACGCAAACTCTACTAGGGTCATGTGCTGACCCCAGTTGCCTCCAAAGTCCAGAATGCAAGTTCGTAGCATGTCCTCGAGAGTTTGAATTGTCCGTTCTGACTGGCCATCCGTCTGAGGATGATAGGTCGTGCTCAAATTGAGTTTCGTCCCCAGGGTTTCTTGAAACTTCTGCCAAAACCGGAATACAAACCGTGGATCCCGATCAGAGACGATGCTCACAGGAACACCGTGTAGCCTTACTATCTCGTCCATGTACAGTCGGGCCAACTTGTCCAGTGAATACTTCATGTTCACCGGCAAGAAATAGGCCGATTTGGTTAATCGATCCACGATCACCCAAACGGCATCATGTCCTCTTTGCGTCCTCGGTAAACCTGAAACGAAGTCCATTGTGATGTTTTCCCACTTCCATTCGGGTATCTCCAAGGGTTGTAACAGACCCGATGGTTTTTGATGTTCGGCTTTCACCTGTTGGCAAACGAGACACTTTTGTACGTATTGAGCGATTTCCTTTTTCATATTGTCCCACCAATAGGTTCCTTTCAGGTCCTGATACATTTTGCTGCTGCCCGGATGAATTGTATACTTAGACCGATGAGCTTCCTCCAGAATCTCTGCTTTCAACGACTCATCCTTTGGTACCACTATTCGGTTTCGATACTTCAAAATGCCCTCAGGACTAAAATTGAAGTCCGTTGTTTCTCCCTTTTTCACTTTCTCTCCCCACTTCCGTACCATCAAATCTTCATTTTGCGCCTCTTTAATACGTTCCAGTAGAGTGGAGGTTACCCTAACATTGCTAAATATCACCTTATGACTCCCAAGACTGGGTCTCCACTCACACACGGATTCCAATAAATCCCACTCCTTAATCATCAACCCTGCTACTTGCACCTTACGACTCAAAGCATCTGCTACCACATTTGCCTTTCCCGGATGGTAATTGATTGTGCAGTCGTAATCTTCCAGGAATTTCATCCACCTTCGTTGCTTCATGTTCAATTCCTTCTGGGAGAAAAGGTACCTAAGACTTTTGTGATCCGAATACACTTCGAAGGTTACCCCATATAGGTAATGCCTCCACTTTTTCAGTGCAAAGACAACTGCGGCTAGTTCCAGATCGTGAGTCGGGTAGTTCTGCTCGTGAAGCTTCAATTTCCTAGAGGCGAAAGAAATCACATTCCGGTTCTGCATCAATACTCACCCCAATCCTTCTCGCGACGCGTCGGCATACACCGCAAACCCGTCCACTCCATTTGGCAAAACTAGCACTGGAGCCATGGTCAATCTTCTCTTTAGTTCTTGAAAACTTGTTTCGCATCGGGCCTTCCAGATAAATCGACCATGCTTCTTTGTCAGGTCAGTTAAAGGTCCTGCTAATTTGGAGAAATCTTTAATGAACCTTCGGTAGTACCCAGCTAGCCCTAGAAAGCTGCGAATTTCCGTGGGATTTTCTGGCCTCTTCCAATTTGTCACGGCCTCTACCTTTGCCGGGTCCACCGAAATGCCTTCGTGGGAGATTACGTGCCCTAGGAAAGCTACTTTCTCCAACCAGAACTCGCACTTACTAAACTTGGCGTACAACTTATGTTCCATTAAAGTTTGCAACACCACCCTCAAATGCTCCTTATGCTCCTCGCGTGTCTTAGAGTAGACCAAAATATCGTCAATGAACACAACGACAAATCGGTCCAGATAGGGTTTAAAAACCCTATGCATTAGGTCCATGAAGGCGGCGGGAGCATTGGTCAGTCCAAAGGGCATAACGGCGAACTCGTAATGCCCGTATCTTGAGTTGAAAGCAGTTTTCGGAATATCCTCCTTCCTTATTAACAACTGATAGTATCCCTGTCGGAGGTCCAACTTGGAGAAGACCACTGCTCCTTGCAGCTGGTCAAACAACTAGTCAATGTGGGGCAGTGGATATCTATTCTTGATCGTAACGTTGTTCAAGCCCCGGTAGTCAATACACATCCTCAAGGTTCCGTCCTTTTTCTTCACAAATAGGACAGGAGCTCCCCAAGGAGACCCACTCTCATGAATGAATCCCCGCTCCAAAAGGTCTTGTAATTGCAACTTAAGCTCCTTAAGTTCTGCAGGCGCCATTCGGTAAGGGGTTTTTGAGATAGGTGAGGTTCCAGGTAACAGGTCTATTCGAAATTCTATCTCCCTTTCCGGAGGTAAGGCTACTAACTCATCAGGGAATACATCCGGAAATTCCCTCACTACGGCCACATCTTCCACTTTTAACTTATCCGTAGGGGTGTTAATCAAAAAGGCCAAAAATCCTTGCGCCCCTCTTCTAATCAGTTTCCTAGCTCGAGTGCCCGAAATTAATGCAGATGAGGCTAACCTATCCCTTATATCTAACCTTAAGGTTGCCTCGCCAGGAATGCGAATTCTACTACTTTTGTTTTACAATCCAGTTGGACGTTATATTTGGCTAGCCAGTCCATACCCAGAATCACGTCATACCCCTTAATGGACAAGCTAATCAGGTCTCCTAAAAATCTCCTTTCACCTACCCACACATCACAATCCCTATAAACCATACTAGTCACCAAACGTTGATTTCCCGTAGGTGTACTAACTTCTAGGTCATATGGTAAACTAGCAGGTTTTATATCGATGCCACACATAAAATCAGGGTTAACAAACGAATGAGTGGCACCAGGATCAATTAAAACTTTGGCAAAGCGGTGGAAAATAGGGATCGTACCTTCTACGACCTCTGAAGACTCTGGGACCTGATGGGGCTCTAAGGAATACACCCTAGCTGGAACTTTAGGTTTGGACCCATCTCCTTTTGCTGGTCCAGTATTGGTCCTTGGCGGTGGTTGGCTTCCTTTTCCATCTTGTTTCAGAACTGGGCAAGTGGCCAATTGGTGGTCTGCGCTTCCACATCGCAGACATTTACCCTATTTCCTCCAGCAGTTATCTTCGTTGTGGTTTGACTTCCCGCAATGCCCGCAGGGACCGCGAGATGCTGAAGCCGAGCCACTCTGAGCATTTCCTCTTTGTCCTCGCCTAGCTTGGCCACCCCTGAATGGAATCCCTCTGCCTGAACCAGATTGTCGACCACCACCCGTTCCTCGTCCAAATTTAGAGGGAGTACTCTTTTCACCCTGTCCAGAACTACTCCCAGGAAAGCCACGCTTCTTCGCCTGGAAGTTCTGGACTTGCAACCGTGCACTTTCAACTCGTTGGGCCTTTTCCACAACCTCGCTAAACGTAGTGATTTGAGCCACCGCGAGGTCTTTCTGAATCTCAACATTCAAACCCTGAATAAAGCGCCTAATCCGTCTTTGCTCAGTCATGATTAACTCAGGTGCAAACTTGGACAGGCGGGTGAACTGACTCTCATATTCCGCCACAATTTGAGTCCCTTGGCGAAGCCTAATAAACTCGTCCTCCTTCCTCTCCTGGACTAGACGAGGGAAAAACTTTGCGTTAAACTCTCTAATGAAGTTCACCCAAGTCCTGGGTGTCTGCTCCCTTTCCCATTTCTGTCTAATTACGTTCCACCAGGAACGGGCTGCCCCCTCAAGTTGAAATACGGCAAAAGTCACCTGCCGTTCATCAGGGTAGTGTAGGGCTGCAAATATATCAACCATCTTTTCAAGCCATCTTTCGGCAATGTCCGGGTCGGGTCCCCCAACAAATTTTGGCGGAGCGAACTTTTGAAAACGTTCGAGAGCTCTATCTTCGCTCTCGATATGATGGCCAGGGTTTCCGGGGTTTCCAGGGTTAAGGTTTGGGTTCTGGGCTTGTTGCTGCACAACTTGTGCTAGCAGGTTTGTCATTTGCTGCATAGCAGCAGCTATTTGCACATTGGGGTCGGCTTGTGGTTCAAGATCGGGTCCAGTCGAGGTTTCCCCCCTACCCCTAACCGGTGTGGGTTGTCTAGTTCCGCGCCCACGTCCCCGACCACTCCGAGTACCTTCCATAAGTTTTACTTGGTCTAGGCAAGAGTACTAAACCAAAGTAGTAACAAGGCATGTAAGTAATACGCAAAACTTTCACAATAACACATATTGATACATTGCAAACATGATCACAAACATCTATATACAAGCCAAGCAAGATCAAGCCACACACATATATACAATCAGTCAAGTCAAGTACGGCCAAGGCACGTACGAACATAAACGATCCCCCCGAGGATTGGCCTATCAAAAGAGATTTACACGTAGCTAACCCAACATCCAAAACGGTTAGCTAAGGCTCTATCCCTATCCCTATGTACATACAAAACCACCAACCATCCCAAAAGAATCCTAGAAGTCAAGGCCTAGTCAGTCGCTGGGCTCTGGTACCCAGGCGACGGGGTAGACTCCTCCCCGGCCTCGGACCCCGCACACGAAGCTTCATCACTATCTTCCTCCAGCCTGTCATCACATAGGTTAAGGATCGCCTCAGCGCGACCCCTGACTTTGCGAGCTCGCTTGAGCTCGCGCTCTCGTGCCTCCCTCAGTTGGTTGCATAGGTCGTCAACCCTATCTTCGACCTCAAGCACGTCGTATTCTAGCTCTTTAATACGTGCAGCTTGCTTCTCGTTGGTCGCCCTATCCTGGATCGCCTCGACCTCAAGTCGAGCAGTCTCTCTAGCCAACACCTTACACTCCTTGTCCAGAGCAAACACGAGAGCGTTTGGATAGGCATACTTCTCTTTACACGCGCACCATCGGAGACGGTTAGACGGGCTCCAACGAATAACGGCCCCTCCTGGCCGTATCTGATATGGGATCACGGGGAGTGCTCTGCGAGGTCTCACTCCCGAAGGACTAGCACTAGGGTCACCCTGTTCGGCCATCCTACACCACAAGAACAATTAACCATAAATATAAGCTTACAGGCCATAAACAACAAATCCTCAAATCAAGCAGCCCTATAACACCCAGGCTAATTCAAACCTAGGCTCTGATACCACCTGTGACAGCCCCACCTTCCCCTAAGGCGAACCAAAGAGGTTAGCGGACTGCCTGCCCTGCTCTCGCCAGGACTAACGGGTCAGTTTACGTCGATCTAATACGTTCCGGAACATACCCACGCGCGCAAACAAGTCAAAATCACAAAATAAAAATAAAAATAAAATAAAAAAAATGAAAAACGCGCCGATGATGAACAATGCCGGACACGTCAGAATCCGGAGTTCAACCATACATCAATCCAACATATACATACATTGAAATTCAACATTTACAACCAAATGGCATGCCACAAAAACCATTCATCATGAATATACATGTTTGGTTTGCCAATCAAAAGAAAATGAACCCAATACACATTAGGGTTTCATTCAAAGAGCTATTCATAAGATACATTTACATGAGCTCAACTTGACAACCAATAACACAATCTTTTCCAAAAGTGGTCATTGTCCTGTAAGGAAAACAAATGGAACGGAATGAGCTCAAGCCCAGTGAGTCACTACCACATAAGCAACAAAGAGCATTTAGCATAACCTTTCATTTCAAGTACACAAATAAGGAATATAACAAGTTGGTAAAAGGATACGGACGGCTCTCAAGAGCCCATTTCCACGCTTGCATTCTTGATCCAACCTCATTGACCCTCAGTCAATGCTTACGAGTAACCAACCGTAGACCTCACTTAACTTCCGTTCCTTCCACCCGACATACCCCAACCGGGCCCGCACTCCAAACAGTAGCTTTTGGTGATACTCGAGTACACCGGAACCAAGGGTCTCATTACCACAAGATTCCCATTTCAGTCCCCGTGGCTAGTCAATTTTCACGACCAAGCCCACACTGGCTCGATTCAATCGACTACCAACGGGGTCGAGCTCAGTAACATAGTAGGGCCGTTGGATATTCGTCCAACCGACACCCAAACTGTGACGACCCCACCTCCCCCTAAGGCGTACCAAAGGGTTCGGCGGACCGCTTGCCCAGCTCTCGCCAGGACTCACTCACTATCTCAATCGAGTTATGTACACATATCCATGAACCATAAATAACATTCACAATTCAAGCTTATAATTTACATTGATAGAAATCAAGGTACAAAGCCTCAATACACCAAACTAGTTCAAAACGTATACAATCCAAGTACAACATGTTCCATTCAAGGAATAGCGCGAGTACAAGACCAAAAGTCAAAAGTCAAAAGAAAAGGCTACGCTAGTCTTTTACAAGTCTCACGCGTCACTCGTACCCCCTGTAAGGAAAACAAATAGCGTGGTATGAGCTAAAAGCCCAGTGAGGTTCCAAATAGCAAATTGACTATTATTTATAAGTACAAGTTTTCGATATAGCAAAGTAACGAGCATGAAGAGTTCATAAAAGTGAGCAATAACATTTCAAGTAGCGATCTCAAAATGAGCGAGTGTAAAAATTTTCAGAAGAAACAATAATCCAATAAACAATAATCATTCCAAGCATAAGGATACGGATGGCTCTCAGGAGCCAACTTCCATTCATCATCAGGAGCTTGATCACGTAGTAGTTGACACTCCGTCAACTTTCAAGTAAAGGAACCAATCCAGTAGAACACCACTTACACTACTCTCCGTCCACCATTCACACCCCCTACTAGGCCCAAAATCCTCAATAAACACGGGTGGTAATACTCGAGTATACCGATTAGTCGAAGAGATATCACTCCACTCGACAAAGCAAGAGACCCAGGGCTCGTTACCCAATCGACCATGCCCTTGCCGGCTCGACTAGAGTAACTCGCCACAGGGTTTCTGGAATTCTAGGAAGTGCGCGCATCATAACAAGTATGTCAAGTCAATTGCAACAATAAACAAGTGTATATCATGTAAGGGCAAGTGCGATAAAGTACACTCTTGCCCTAACAATTCACGCATGTGGCATGTAATCATATTGGTCACGTATCAAGTACAAGTATCAAGTTCAATTCAGTATTTGAAAGCACTCACCAAAAGATATAGTGCCTTTACTGGTCACTTTCAGGTTATACTCCGGGTTCGGAGTCCAAATCTGCGATAAAACTCAGTTTGAGAACTTTGAAACATGACTAGAGTTCGAAACTTAGACGTTTCGTTCAATAAGAATCAAGAAATTGAAATTCACTCGGACAGTAGTCGTGAAACACTTGCTCGCCTTTTTAAACAGTAAAACTTTGTAATATTTATACTTGAAACTGTCTTGCGAGTTGAAAGTACAAGGAAAACATACTTCGAGCAATCATTATTTCATTTCTCAAGGGTACAAGTTCGACCAAGTCCTTACTTATATACCTCAAAACAAGAAGACTCAAGTACCCTATGTAACAGCCCCATCTTCCCCTAAGGCGAACCAAAGAGGTTAGCGGACTGCTTCCGGAACATACCCACACGCGCAAACAAGTCAAAGTCACAAAATAAAATAAAATAGAAAAAAAATGGAAAAACGCCGATGGTGAACAATGCCGGACACGTCAGAATCCGGAGTTCAACCATACATCAATCCAACCTATACATACATTGAAATTCAACGTTTACAAGCCAAACGGCATACCAAAATATCCAACTAGTCCATACATGTGCAAATAGTCAATTACAACCAACCATTGGTTGGAACAAAACACTTAGGGTTTTCACTCTCAAGGAGCTATTCAAAATACATTTACATGCTCAACTTGACAACCAACTAGCACAACCTTTCCCCAAAATAGTCATTTTCCTGTAAGGAAAACAAATGGAACGGAGTGAGCTAAAGCTCAGTGAGTTACTACCACATAAGCAACAAAGAGCATATAGCAAGTCCTTTCAATTAAAGTACACAATTAAGGAATGAAACAAAACGGTAAAAGGATACGGACGGCTCTCAGGAGCCCATTTCCTCGCTTACATTCTTGATCCATCCTCATTGACCCTCCGTCAATGTTAAAAGTACCAAACCGTAGACATCACTTTACTTCCATTCCTTCCACCCAACCTACCCCAACCGGGCCCGTACTCCAATCAGTAGCTTTTGGTAATACTCGAGTATACCGGAACCAAGAGTCTCATTACTACAAGGTTCCCCAGTACAGTCCCCGTGGCAGGTCAATTTTCACGACCAAGCCCTCGCCGGCTCGATTCAATTGACTACCTAACGGGGTTGAGCTCAGTGATATAGTAAGGCCGTTGGATATTCGTCCAAACGACACCAAATCAGTTTTCCATGACAGGAATTCAATATATCATATATCAAGTGCAATATTTCAGTAAAACGGTAAACAGTCATGAATGGAATCACAAGGGGGTGAGGGCGGTCAAGTACACCCTCACCTCAATCACTTCCAATAGCCAAATACGCCTTCAAGGCATCAAATTCACATATAACAAAGCCACATTGTAACATTTAAGTGAGTAGTATACTCACCACTCAAGAAAGTGATGTTTCATGCACCGTCGTTAAACGAACGTCGTGCACCACCGTTACCTCCTAGAACAAGCAAACAAATACAATGAGACTCGTTAACGAGTCATAAAGCAATGTCAATCGCAACCCCAATAGGGTTTCATATGCATAGACAAGTAGCATAGATAACCAGAAATTTCAGCAATGCACTAACTTGACCTTAACAAAAAACAGTTTTCGTCCCCCTTTTGCGGTAATGGCACAAAATGCGCTACGCTTATCGGATGAGGGTGTAAGCCCCACCATCTGGAAGCTAAAAGACAGGGCTACAACAATGTAGAAGGCCACTCAGTCCAAATCCTAGCACAACTAGGTCAAAAATGCAGAATACCAAGCCAGAACCGTAATTGCAGGTTTACAAATCACACTATGCTGTAATTAGTCCAATTCAGTCTATACAGGTCCAAATGCATTGATTCCAAAGGCATATGGTAGCTAAGACATCCAGATACATTTCATCAGAAGACCTCAACAACCAAATCCAAAGCAATTCGAGTCAAAACAGACGATTACAAGCGCAGTTCGCACATTCTGATCAACCCAGAACAGCAAAAGTAAAATCAACATATCTCACTCTACACTACTCCAAATGACCTGAACTTTTACAGGAACCTCAAACACATCAATACCTACAACTTTGATGTTTTAAGCAAAGGCCAATTCGGCCTCTAAGCATGAGATACAAAACCGGACAGAAAGGGGGTTATGAGACCCTAACTTTTCTCATTTCAATCCAAACCCAAAATTGGTTGCAATTATCAATCATTTACATCCACTAGAGTCATAACCCCTCATTATCAACCATCATAAACAACCACAACACCATGATCACATTAAACCAGAAAATTCCTCAAAAAAATAAAAACTTCACCAATTCATCTCAAACCAAGAAATAAATCACAAATTTCAACACTTTAGCCACCACTAGGCACAAATTAAACATCATTAAGTATAGGAGGATAGTCAATCACCACTTACCAAGTAAACAAGAGAGAGGAAGTTGTAGAACACCTTAGCTTCTCCAAAAACCTTCACCAAAACACTCACTAGCACCAAATGAAGGGATTTTATGGAGTAGAAACTAGTTTAGGCAATTGTTTTTGGAAGATTGAGCCAAATGGAAGCTAAAATGGTGAAGAATTTCTGTCTTCTTTGCTCAAGAGAGGGCCGGCCATCAAGGGGTACGAAATGGTAATTTTTGAGCAATTTTAAGATATTTAACCTCTTGGTCAAAAGTCAAAAAATGGAATAGTAAATCATAAGTCCTATCCAATGAGATGGTGACACTTGGCACTACCATTAATGCATTCCTATCCCTTCTTTTTCCTCTCACATCAATCATTTCACACACTCTACTTATCTCTTAACACCCGATAAATTTCACACAGTATCCGGAATTTAACCTAATTGGCCGAATTTTTCCGAACTATTCGCACTAGTGGGTCCCACGTCCATTATATATTCTTAATTTTTCAAAAACTCTCCAATACTAGAAAAATCATCTAAAAACTATAATTACTCATAAAATCCACCAAGAAAACATTCCTAAGCCAGAAAATGCAGAAAACATGCAATTAAGGGGAAAAACCCTAGGAAAAAATATTAGGGAAATACGGGTTCTCACACTCTCTCCCCCTTAAAAGAATTTCGTCCTCGAAATTTCTCACCTTAATTCTCGAAAAGGTTTGGATACTTCTTTTGCATTTCCTCTTCCACTTCCCAGGTAGCTTCCTCTACCCCATGGTTTCTCCATAGCACCTTCACTAGCGGAATCCGCTTGTTTCTGAGCTCTTTGACTTTCCGATCGAGCACTTGGACCGGTTTCTCTTCATAGGCCAGCGATTCGTCTACTTCGATATCCTCCGGTTGTAATACATGGGATGGGTCGGGATGATACTTCTTTAGCATCGAGACGTGGAATACATCGTGGATTCGAGAGAGACTGGATGGCAGTTCCAATCGATACGCGACCGCTCCTACCCTCTGAAGGATCTTGTAGGGTCCGACGTACCGCGGTTGAAGTTTCTTTCCTTTGCCCGCTGTGATACTTCGTAAGGGTGTGATCTTAAGAAATACGTGGTCTCCAACTTCAAACTCCAAGTCTTTTCTTCGATTATCCGCATAGCTCTTTTGTCGGCTTTGAGCTGTTTGGATTCATTGCCGTATCAACTTGACCTTCTCGGGAGCCTCTTCCATCCATGGAATAGTTGCCAGGTCTAGCGTTTTCTTTTCACCAACTTCATCCCAATAAATCGGCGACCGGCAGTTGCGTCCGTATAGGGCTTCGTACGGAGCCATTTGAATCGACGAATGGAAGCTGTTGTTGTACGCAAACTCTACTAAGGTCATGTCCTGACCCCAGTTGCCTCCAAAGTCCAGAATGCAAGTTCGTAGCATGTCCTCAAGAGTTTGAATTGTCCGTTCTGACTGGCCATCCGTCTGAGGATGATAGGTCGTGCTCAAATTGAGTTTCGTCCCCAGGGTTTCTTGAAACTTCTGCCAAAACCGAGATACAAACCGTGGATCCCGATCGGAGACGATGCTCATAGGAACACCGTGTAGTCTTACTATCTCGTCCATGTACAGTCGGGCCAACTTGTCCATTGAATACTTCATGTTCACCAGCAAGAAATGGGCCGATTTGGTTAATCGATCCACAATCACCCAAACGGCATCATGTCCTCTTTGCGTCCTTGGTAAACCTGAAACGAAGTCCATGGTGATGTTTTCCCACTTCCACTCGGGTATCTCCAAGGGTTGTAACAGACCCGATGGTTTTTGATGCTCTGCTTTCACCTGTTGGCAAATGAGACATTTCTGCACGTACTGAGCGATTTCCTTCTTTATATTGTCCCACCAATAGGTTCCTTTCAGGTCTTGATACATCTTGCTGCTGCCCGGATGGATTGTATACTTGGACCGATGAGCTTCCTCCAGAATCTCCATTTTCGTCGACTCTTCCTTCGGTACCACTATTCGGTTTCGATATTTGAAAATGCCCTCAGGACTCATATTGAAGTCCGTAGTTTCTCCCTTTTCCACTTTCTCTCTCCATTTCCGTACCATCAAATCTTCGCTTTGTGCCCCTTTTATGCGTTCCAGTAGGGCGGAGGTCACCCTAACATTGCCAAATACCACCTTATGGCTCCCAAGACAGGGTCTCCACTCACACACGGATTCTAATAAATCCCACTCCTTAATCATCAACCCTGCTACTTGCACCTTACGACTCAAAGCATCTGCTACCACATTTGCCTTTCCCGGATGGTAATTGATTGTGCAGTCGTAATCCTCCAGAAATTCCATCCATCGCCGTTGTCTCATGTTCAATTCCTTTTGGGAGAAAAGGTACCTAAGACTTTTGTGATCTGAGTACACTTCAAAGGTCACCCCATATAGGTAATGCCTCCACTTTTTCAGAGCAAAGACGACTGCAGCTAGTTCCAGATCGTGGGTCGGGTAATTCTGCTCGTGAAGCTTTAACTTCCTAGAGGCAAAAGAGATCACATTCCGGTTCTGCATCAAAACGCACCCCAGGCCTTCTCGCGATGCGTCTGCATACACCGGAAACCCGTCCACTCCATTTGGCAAAACTAGTACCGGAGCCATAGTCAATCTTCTCTTTAGTTCCTGAAAACTTGTTTCGCATCGGGCGTTCCAGAGGAATCGACCATGCTTCTTCGTCAGGTCAGTTAAAGGTCCTGCTAATTTGGAGAAATCTTTAATGAACCTTCGGTAGTACCCAGCTAGCCCTAGAAAGCTACGAATTTTCGTGGGATTTTCTGGCCTCTTCCAATTTGTCACGGCCCCTACCTTCGCCGGGTCCACCGAAATGCCTTCGTGGGAGATTACGTGCCCTAGAAATGCTACTTTCTCCAACCAGAACTCGCATTTACTAAACTTGGCATACAGTTGATGTTCCCTTAACGTCTGCAACACCTCTCAAATGCTCCTCATGCTCCTCGCGTGTCTTAGAGTAGACCAAAATGTCATCAATGAACACAACGACAAATCGGTCTAGATAGGGTTTAAAAACCCTATGCATCAGGTCCATAAAGGCGGCGGGAGCATTGGTCAGTCCAAAGGCCATAACGGCGAACTTGTAATGCCCATATCTCGAGTTGAAGGCAATTTTCGGAATGTCCTCCTTCCTTATTAACAACTGGTAGTATCCTTGTCTGAGGTCCAACTTTGAGAAGACTACTGCGCCTTGCAGCTGGTTAAACAACCCGTCAATGTGGGGCAGTGGATATTTATTCTTGATTGTTATGTTGTTTAGACCCCGGTAGTCGATGCACATTCTCAAGGTTCCGTCCTTTTTCTTCACAAATAGGACAGGAGCCCCCAAGGAGACCCACTCTCGTGAATGAATCCCCGCTCCAAAAGATCTTGCAATTGCAACTTAAGCTCCTTAAGTTTTGCAGGCGCCATCCGGTAAGGGGTTTTTGAGATAGGTGAGGTTCCAGGCAACAGGTCTATTCGAAATTCTATCTCCCTTTCCGGAGGTAAGGCTACTAACTCATCAGGGAATACATCCGAAAATTCCCTCACTACGGCCACGTCTTCCACTTTTAACTTATCCATAGGGGTATTAATCAAAAAGGCCAAAAATCCTTGCGCCCCTCTCCTTATCAGTTTCCTAGCTCGGATGCCCGAAATTAAAGCAGACGAGGCTAACCTACCCCTTATATCTAACCTTAAGGTTGCCTCGCCAGGAATGCGAAATTCTACTATTTTCGTTTTACAATCCAGTTGGGCGTTATATTTGGCTAGCCAGTCCATACCCAGAATCACATCGTACCCGTTAATGGACAAGCTAATCAGGTCTCGTAAAAATCTCCTTTCACCTACCGATACATCACAATCCTTATAAACCATACTAGTCACCAAACGTTGATTCCCCGTAGGTGTACTAACTTATAGGTCATATGGTAAACTAGCAGGTTTTATATCGATGCCACACATGAAATCAGGGTTAACAAACGAATGAGTGGCACCAGGATCAATTAAAACTTTGGCAAAGCGGTGGAAAATAGGGATCGTACCTTCCACCACCTCTGAAGACTCTAGGACCTGATGGGGCTCTAAGGAATACACCCTAGCTGGAACTTTAGGTTTGGACCCGTCTCCCTTTGCTGGTCCAGCATTGGTCCTCGGCAGTGGTTGGTTCCCCTTGCCGTCTTGTTTCAGGACCGGGCAAGTAGCCAATTGGTGGTCCGCGCTTCCACATCGCAGACATTTACCCTGTTTCCTCCAGCAATTATCTTCGGTGTGGTTTGCTTTCCCCCAGTGCCCACAGGGACCGCGAGGTGCTGAAGCCGAGCCACTCGGAGCATTTCCCCTTTGTCCTCGCCCAGCTTGACCACCCCTGAATGGAGTCCCTCTACCAGAACCAAAATGTCGACCACCACCCATTCCTCGTCCAAATTTAGAGTGAGTACTCTTCTCACCCTGTCCGGAAGTACTCCCAGGAAAGCCACGCTTCTTCGCCTGGAAGTTCCGAACTTGCAACCGTGCACTTTCAACTCGCTGGGCCTTTTCCACAGCCTCGCTAAACGCAGTGATTTGAGCCGCCGCGAGATCTTTCTGAATCTCAACATTCAAACCCTGAATAAAGCGCCTAATCCGTCTTTGCTCAGTCATGATTAACTCAGGTGCAAACTTGGACAGGCAGGTGAATTGACTATCATATTCCGCCACAGTTTGAGCCCCTTGGCGGAGCCTAATGAACTCGTCCTCCTTCCTCTCCTGGACTAGAGGAGGGAAAAACTTCGCATTAAACTCTCTAATGAAGTTCACCCAAGTCCTCGGCGTCTGCTCCCGTTCCCATTTCTGTCGGATCACGTTCCACCAGGAACGGGCCGCTCCCTCAAGTTGAAACACGGCAAAAGTCACCTGCCGTTCATCAGGGTAGTGTAAGGCCGCGAATATGTCAACCATCTTTTCAAGCCATTTCTCAGCAACGTCAGGGTCGGGTCCCCCAACAAACTTTGGCGGGGAAAACTTTTGAAAGCGTTCAAGAGCTCTATTTTTGCTCTCAATGTGGTTACCAGGGTTCCCGGGGTTAGGGTTTGGGTTCTGGCCCTGTTGTTGCACTACTTGTGCTAGTAGGTTTGTCATTTGCTGCATAGCAGCAGCTATTTGCACATTCGGGTCTACTTGTGGTTCAGGATTGGGTCCAGTAGAGGTTTCCCCCGTACCCGTAACCGGTGTGGGTTGTCTAGATCCACGCCCACGTCCCCGACCACTTCGTGTACCTTCCATAAGTTCTACTTGGTCTAGGCAAGAATACTAAACCAAAGTAATAACAAGGCATGTAAGTAACACTTAAACTTTCACAATAACACATATTTGTACATTCCAAACACGAACACAAATATAGATATATACAAGCCAAACAAGATCAAGCCACATACATATATACAATCAGTCAAGTCAAGTACGGCCAAGGCACGTACTAACATAAACGATCCCCCCGAGGATTGGCCTATCAAAAGAGATTTACACGTAGCTAACCCTACATCCAAAACGGTTAGCTAAGGCGCTATCCCTTCCCTATATACATACAAAACCACCAACTATCCCAAAAGAAGCCTAGAAGTCAAGGCCTAGTCAGTTGTCGGGGTCTGGGATCCAGGCGACGGGGTAGACTCCTCCCCCGCCTCAGCCCCCGCATATGAAGACTCATCGCTTGACTCCTCAAGACCATCGTCACACAGATTAAGGATCGCCTCAGCGCGACCCCTGACTTTGCGAGCTCGCTTGAGCTCGCGCTCTCGTGCCTCCCTCAGTTGGTCGCATAGGTCATCAACTCTGTCCTCGACCTCGAGCACGTCATATTCTAGTTCCTTGATACGTGCCGCCTGCTTCTCGTTGGTTGCCCTAACCCGAGTCACCTCAGCTTCCAACGTAGCAACCACAGCTTCCAACTTAGTGTTATCATCCGCTAGCTCCTTACGCTCCTTCGCCACCGCCAATACTAGTGCGTTCGAATAGGCATACTTCTCTTTACACGCGCACCGTCGGAGACGGTCAGACGGGCTCCAACGAATAACGGCCCCTCCTGGCCGTATCTGATATGGGATCACGGGGAGTGCTCTGCGAGGTCTCACTCCCGAAGGACTAGCACTAGGGTCACCTTGTCCGGCCATCCTACACCACAAGAACAATTAACCATAAATATTAGCTTACAGGCCATAAACAACAAATCCTCAAATCAAGCAATCCTATAACACCCAGGCTAGTTCAAACCTAGGCTCTGATACCACCTGTGACAGCCCCACCTTCCCCTAAGGCGAACCAAAGAGGTTAGCGGACTGCCTGCCCAACTCTCGCCAGGACTAACGGGTCAGTTTACGTCGATCTAATGCGTTCCGGAACATACCCACGCGCGCAAACAAGTCCAAGTCACAAAATAAAATAAAATAGAAAAAAAATTGAAAAATGCCGATGATGAACAATGCCGGACACGTCAGAATCCGGAGTTCAACCATACATCAATCCAACCTATACATACATTGAAATTCAACGTTTACAAGCCAAACGGCATACCAAAATATCCAACTAGTCCATACATGTGCAAATAGTCAATTACAACCAACCATTGGTTGGAACAAAACACTTAGGGTTTTCACTCTCAAGGAGCTATTCAAAATACATTTACTTGCTCAACTTGACAACCAACTAGCACAACCTTTCCCCAAAATAGTCATTTTCCTGTAAGGAAAACAAATGGAACGGAGTGAGCTAAAGCTCAGTGAGTTACTACCACATAAGCAACAAAGAGCATATAGCAAGTCCTTTCAATTAAAGTACACAATTAAGGAATGAAACAAAACGGTAAAAGGATACGGACGGCTCTCAGGAGCCCATTTCCTCGCTTACATTCTTGATCCATCCTCATTGACCCTCCGTCAATGTTAAAAGTACCAAACCAAAGACATCACTTTACTTCCATTCCTTCCACCCAACCTACCCCAACCGGGCCCGCATTCCAATCAGTAGCTTTTGGTAATACTCGAGTATACCGAAACCAAAAGTCTCATTACTACAAGGTTCCCCAGTACAGTCCCCGTGGCAGGTCAATTTTCACGACCAAGCCCTCGCCGGCTCGATTCAATTGACTACCTAACGGGGTTGAGCTCAGTGATATAGTAAGGACGTTGGATATTCGTCCAAACGACACCAAATCAGTTTTCCATGACAGGAATTGAATATATCATATATCAAGTGCAATATTTCAGTAAAACGGTAAACAGTCATGAATGGAATCACAAGGGGGTGAGGGCGGTCAAGTACACCCTCACCTCAATCACTTCCAATAGCCAAATACGCCTTCAAGGCATCAAATTCACATATAACAAAGCCACATTGTAACATTTAAGTGAGTAGTATACTCACCACTCAAGAAAGTGATGTTTCATGCACCGTCGTTAAACGAACGTCGTGCACCACCGTTACCTCCTAGAACAAGCAAACAAATACAATGAGACTCGTTAACGAGTCATAAAGCAATGCCAATCGCAACCCCAATAGGGTTTCATATGCATAGACAAGTAGCATAGATAACCAGAAATTTCAGCAATGCACTAACTTGACCTTAACAAAAAACAGTTTTCGTCCCCCTTTTGCGGTAATGGCACAAAATGCGCTACGCTTATCGGATGAGGGTGTAAGATCCACCATCTCGAAGCTAAAAGACAGGGCTACAACAATGTAGAAGGCCACTCAGTCCAAATCCTAGCACAACTAGGTCAAAAATGCAGAATACCAAGCCAGAACCGTAATTGCAGGTTTACAAATCACACTATGCTGTAATTAGTCCAACTCAGTCTATACAGGTGCAAATGCATTGATTCCAAAGGCATATGGTAGCTAAGACATCCAGCTACATTTCATCAGAAGACCTCAACAACCAAATCCAAAGCAATTCGAGTCAAAACAGACGATTACAAGCGCAGTTCGCATATTCTGATCAACCCAGAACAGCAACAGTAAAATTGACATATCTCACTCTACACTACTCCAAATGACCTGAACTTTTGCAGGAACCTCAAACACATCAATACCTACAACTTTGATGTTTTAAGCAAAGGCCAATTCGGCCTCTAAGCATGAGATACAAAACCGGACAGAAAGGGGGTTATGAGACCCTAACTTTTCTCATTTCAATCCAAACCCAAAATTGGTTGCAATTATCAATCATTTACATCCACTAGAGTCATAACCCCTCATTATCAACCATCATAAACAACCACAACACCATGATCACATTAAACCAGAAAATTCCTCAAAAAAATAAAAACTTCACCAATTCATCTCAAACCAAGAACTAAATCACAAATTTCAACACTTTGGCCACCACTAGGCACAAATTAAACATCATTAAGTATAGGAGGATAGTCAATCACCACTTACCAAGTAAACAAGAGAGGAAGTTGTAGAACACCTTAGCTTCTCCAAAAACCTTCACCAAAACACTCACTAGCACCAAATGGATGGATTTTATGGAGTAGAAACTAGTTTAGGCAATTGTTTTTGGAAGATTGAGCCAAATGGAAGCTAAAATGGTGAAGAATTTCTGTCTTCTTTGCTCAAGAGAGGGCCGCCCATCAAAGGGTAAGAAATGGTAATTTTTGAGCAATTTTAAGATATTTAACCTCTTGGTCAAAAGTCAAAAAATGGAATAGTAAATCATAAGTCCTATCCAATGAGATGGTGACACTTGGCACTACCATTAATGCATTCCTATCCCTTCTTTTTCCTCTCACATCAATCATTTCACACACTCTACTTATCTCTTAACACCCGATAAATTTTACACAGTATCCGGAATTTAACCTAATTGGCCGAATTTTTCCGAACTATTCGCACTAGTGGGTCCCACGTCCATTATATATTCTTAATTTTTCAAAAACTCTCCAATACTAGAAAAATCATCTAAAAACTATAATTACTCATAAAATCCACCAAGAAAACATTCCTAAGCCAGAAAATGCAGAAAACATGCAATTAAGGGGAAAAACCCTAGGAAAAAATATTAGGGAAATACGGGTTCTCACACCCTAGATGGTTCAAGTACTATTCATATCAACTCGACCCAAGTCGCAAGTGTATTTATATAGTCCTCGAGCGTAAATTTGGGCAGCATGCCCTTTGTGTTTACCTAATTTTCCAGCCATTTAGGCTTCATTATTTTTCCTCAACCAAAACCCAACATCACATGTATCAGCAATTCATGTCAAGAGCCGTTCCATAGGCTTACAGTGTGACGGCCCCACCTCCCCCTAAGGCGAACCAGAGGGTTTGGCGGGTCGCCTGCCCATCTCTCGCCAGGACTAACGATGCAGACTAGAACTATCTATAGCGATCCGGAACTTACAAACGAGCGTAAACAAGTCAAAATGGTAAAATAACCCAAAATAAAAAAAATGAAATCCGGAGTCGGCCATGAATAGTAACCGACACGTCAGAACCCAACCGAAATAGCTAACAAACATTCACATCTGAACTTTAGCGTTTACAAATCAAAATGACATACAAAAGCTTTCAAAAGTTAATACATATACATGGTTTGCCAAATCAAAAGAGAAAATGCCCCAAAAGTACACTTAGGGTTTTAATACATGAGCTATACAAAAGATATGTTCAACTAGCTCAATTTGGCAGCCATTTGTCAAATCCAGACCAAAAGGGTTTATTTTCCTGTAAGGAAAACAAAAGGAACAGAAAGGGGTGAGTTTGCACTCAATGAGGTACCAAACAGATAGCACTAAAATCATGGCATTTCACATTTAACAAATCAGATACACATGTCAGATGTAAAGGAAAGGAACCAATGATTCAAATCAGAAGGATACGGGTGGCTCTCAGGAGCCAAATTTCCAGCGCCGTACTTGATCCAAACCGGTTGACTCTCCGTCAACGTATATAGAACCAACGCATCCGTAGACCCATCTTAACACCGAATTCCGTCCACCAAACACCCCTTTACCGGGCCCGCTCACCTCAAACGAACAAAATGGTAATACTCGAGTATACCCGGAATCAAGGGTCTCAATACCCAAAATCCCCGAACAGACTACCGTGGTTCGTTATCTAATCGTCCAGGCCCTTGCCGGCCCGACTCGAATAACTTAGCCACAGGACTGAGCTCATAGGTCATAGAAATCCGAACAGATGCAGACACAGATAACAGATTCAAATTTTGCATAGTAAATTGGCATATGAACAGACAAGAGAGCGAGTGTGATAAAGTACACCCTCGTCTCAAACAAATAAACAGATTGCAGAGCAGAAATCAAGTTAAACAGCAATGGAGGGGAGTGGTACACTCACCGGCTCAACTTCAAAAGTTTTTACTTCAGATTGGCCTTAATCGCCAAGAAACCCTAAAATAACCAAAATAAACCAATTGAAGGTTTCACATCCGTAATCGAGTAAACACAATGCACATGAGGCTCGACTACACGTCGTACGCCTTGCCAAAGAAATACTAATGCAAGGGTGGAAAACATGATTTTCTTGGAAACGAAAAGGTAACATGAAGACTTAGGCGCAAACAACCCAAAAGCCTTTCATTTCCACCAAAAGGCAAATCCAACTTAAAAGAACCAAACGGACTAGAAAATCGGGCAGCACCTCCCCTAAAATTCTTACTTTTCCAGCCATTAAGGCTTCATTATTTCCTCAAATCAGTCCCAACATTTCACACAAAAGTCATCTCATTTACCAAAAGCCGTTCCCTAGGCTCAAAGTAGTACAAGTACAAAAGTTAGCTAGGAAATGACCGGAATAAGAGTAAGCCTTAAAACATGTAAACAAGTACAATGAGACTCGATAAATAATCATAAATCCATGCCAAATATGACCCCAATAAGGTTTCATATGCATATATAAGCATTATAGCAAACCAGAAAATCAGGAAATGTAGCCATCTTGGCCATAACAACAAAAACAGTTTTGCCTTCATTATGCGGTAATGGCACAAATTGCACTACGCTTATCGGATGAGGGTGTAAGACCCACCATCTCGAAGCTAAAAGACAGGGCTACAACAATGTAGAAGGCCACTCAGTCCAAATCCTAGCACAACTAGGTCAAATATGCAGAATACCAAACCAGAACCGTAATTGCAGGTTTACAAATCACACTATGCTGTAATCAGTACAACTCAGTCTATACAGGTCTAAATTTAGAAATTCCAAAGGCATATGATAGCTAGGACATCAAGCTACATTTCATCAGAAGACACCAACAACAAAATCCGAAACAAACCCAGCCAAAACAACCTATTTCAGACGCAGTTCGCACATTCTGATCAACCCAGAACAGCAACAGTAAAATCGACATATATCACTCTACACTACTCTAAATGACCTGAAATTTTACAGGCACCTCAAACACATCAATACCTACAACTTTCATGTTTTAAGTAAAGGCCAATTCGGCCTCTAACCATATGATGCAAAACCGGACAGAAAAGGGGGTTATGAAACCCTAACTTCCTCAAATTCCTTCCAAACCCAAAATTGGTTGCAATTACCCATAATTTGCACCTACTAGAGTCTTTATAGGCCATTGCCAATCATAAAACAAGGCCACAAAATCATGATCAAATTAAACCAGAAAAATCTCCAATAAATTGAAAACTTCACCAATTCATCTCAAACCAAGAAATAAACCACAAATATCATCACTTTAGCTTCCACTAGGCACAAATTAAGCATCATTAGGTGTAGGGGAAATTTCAAGCACCACTTACCTAGTAAACAAGAGAAGAGGAGTTGTAGAACACCTTAGCTTCCTTGAACACTTCCACAAAAACACTTACTAGCACCAAAGGGAGGGATTTTATGGAGTAGAAACTAATTTAAGCAATTGTTTTGGAGGATTTGAGCTAGTTGGAAGCTTGAAAATTGGAGAAGTTTTTCCTTCTTTTCCTAGAGAGAAAGTCGGCCAAGAGGTTGAAGACAAGAATGAATTTTGTGTGATTTTTGCGATATTTAAGCAATTGGTCAAAAGTCAAAAAAATGAATAGTAAGTCATAAGTCACTTCCAATACAATGGTGACACTTGTCACCTCCTTTAATGCAATCCTATCTTTTCTTTTTCCTCTCACATCAATCACTTCACATCCTCTACTTATCTCTTAACACCCGATAAATTTCACACAGTATCCGGAATTTAACCTAATTGGCCGAATTTTTCTGAACTTTTCGCACTAGTGGGTCCCACGTCCATTATATACTCTTAATCTTTCAAAAACTCCCCAATACTAGAAAAATCATCTAAAAACTATAATTACTCATAAAATTTACCAGGAGAATTTTCCTACGCCAGAAAATGCAGCAAACATGCAATTAAGGGGGGAAAACCCTAGGAAAAACATTAAGGGAAAAAAAATACGGGTTCTCACATACTATGACGACCCCACCTCCCCCTAAGGCGTACCATAGGGTTCGGCGGGCCGCCTGCCCAGCTCTCGCCGGGACTCAGTCGTTCTTTAATCAAATCCAGAACAAATCACAAGAATAAATAGGGTAGCAATCCAAACTTAAAGGGGAACTTATATACATTGCTATCTCAAAAGGAAGTACAACCATCAAATGTACAAAGGTTCTCACTTTACCATACAACTAGCCCGTGCCAAGCACTAGGGCGAGAACCATTACAAAAGAAACAAAAGACCTAGACTAGGCTAGTCTATGCTCTCATCCTGCTCGCCGTCCCCTATTAAGGAAAACAAAACTAAAGTGGTGAGCTAAAAGTTCAGTGAGGTTCCAAACAGATAATCAAACAATCAAACAATCAATTCAATACATTAAACATGGAGTATCAATAATTCAAGAAACATTTACAATGGAAAGCAATAGTAACATTCATTAAAAGGATACGGCTCACAAGGAGCAATTCGTTCATTCGTTCATCCGTTCTCCTGACATTTCCCCTTATTCCTCCAATCATTTGAAAATGCATTTTTCGTTTATCAATAAACCCTCGTTCGTTTGTTCATTCATTCATTCACCCCCGTCCTGGCCGTTGGCCAGTCTCCACCAACCTACAGGGTAATACTCGAGTATACCAAATGTTCACCCAAGTCCTTAATCGCCTGACCGAGTCCGCTTCTGGCTCGAGACGACCGGTAACAAGGGGCAATGGCCAGTTCAGCCCAAAAGGCTTACATTCATGCGCAAGTAACATTTCAATCATTAAATCCTTGAAAATTGCACAGTTATTTAGGTCGAGTGCGATAAAGTACACACTCGCCTAGAAAGCTCGTTTTGGAAATCATCAAAAGCAATTAACACATTAGCAAATGATAACAACAAGCCATAAAGTCAAATAAGGAACACTCACCTAGATATGCAAAATAATGTACAAAATATCCTTCCAGATATTACCCTTAGTCACCAATGAAACCTAAGGTTGAACAAGAGAACATATTACAGTTTATCGAGCAAAACATTTAAGGGAAACAAAGAAACCCGACTAATTAGGAGTAAAACGTGTAAAGATGACTTTCAAGTAAGAAGAGGGTTGTTTGAACCCCAGGATGAAAAATCATGTTTTAAAATGGAAAACCGGTCATGGTATTGGCCAAACAAAAGTATACAAGTTCAAATAGAAACCTAGCCCTCGAGCGAAAATTTGGGCAGCACGCCCTTTGTGTTTACCTAATTTTCCAGCCATTTTGGCTTCATTATTTTTCATCAACCACAGCCCAACATCACACATAAGCAATTCAAGTCAAGAGGCATTCCATAGGCTCACAATATCATAAGAATAAGAATTACAACACTCACAAGTGCAGAAATTCAACTTAGCACAAGACAGATTTGACGTACGAATGCAGAAATAACATATCCGAAGCTACGCTTATCGGATTGAGACGAAACCTATGCCGTTTCGAAGCTAAGACACAGAGATACAACATTCATGAAGGTCACTTAGTCCAATTCCTAATGTAACTTAGTCCAATTCTCAAATTACTAAACCAGAAACCAATTCGTCGGCTGTTTAAACGCAGAACACTGTAATGGACATATCTCAGAGTACACAAGTCCGAATCAGGTGTTCTTAGAGGCATTTGAAAGCTAATTCAGAATACTAAAACTTTCATGTTTTGAAAAAAGCTAAATCAGAATGGATCCTAGTCAAAAAACGTGATAAACTGGACTTAACTGATCACACGGACTGCTTGGGAAATACTTAAAATAGTAAGGGTATTTTGGACTTTTCACATCCTACGTTGCTCCGATTGAGCTGAAATTTTGTAGGCACCTATAAAATACCATTCTCTACAACTTTCATTCTTTGACCTAAGGCCAATTCTGTGACGACCCCACCTCTCCCTAAGGCGTACCAAAGGGTTCGACGGACCGCCTGCCCAGCTCTCGCCAGGACTCACTCACTATCTCAATCGAATCATATACACACGTCCATGAACCATAATAACATTCACAATTCAAACTTATAATTTACATTGATAGGAATCGAGGTACAAAGTCTTAATACATCAAACTAGTTCAAAACGTATACAATCCAAGTACAACATGTTCCGTTCGAGGAAAAGCGCGAGTACAAGACCAAAAGTCAAAACAAAAGGCTACACTAGTCTTTTACAAGTCCCTCGCGTCACTCGTACCCCTGTAAGGAAAACAAACTAACGGGGTGAGCCAAAGCTCAGTGAAGTTCCCAAATATCAAATTGGTCAGCAACCAAGTTATAGCAAAATAAAAGTGAAATAGCAAGCAAACAAGTCAAATCAGGGAAATAGTACTTCAGCTAGCCAAGTAGTCAGATTCATATTCACATATAAGGATACAGTACTCATTTTCAGCTCCATTCCAGCTTGGTCAAGTGGTAGTTGACACTCCGTCAACTTTCAAGTAATATCAAGTCCAAATAAACTCCACTACACGCCAATTTCCGGCCACCGATCAACCTCCTATTCCGGGCCCGCACGCCATACAAAACATGGAGGGGTAATACTCGAGTATACCGTTTAGTCGAGGAGATAACACTCCACTCGACATTACAAGTGACCCAGGGTTTGTTATCTAATCGACCAGGCCCTTGCCGGCTCGACTCGATTAACTAGCCACAGGGTTTCTGGAATTCCAGGCAAGATATAATTCAAGTACATGTACAACAAGTCAAGTATGATCAATAGCAAGAACAGGTCATATTAGGGCAAGTGCGATAAAGTACACCCTTGCCATTTCATTCATTGTCATGTAATCACGCAAGTCAAGTAAGAAGCACACATATCAAGTACAATCGGATATTTGGAAGCACTCACCAAAATAGTGCTTCTAGTGCTCGTGTCTGGGTGGTACTCCGAGTTGGGAGTCCAAATCTGCGATAAAACTTAACTTGAGAACTTTGAAAATCAACCAAGGTTCAAAACTTAAGCGTTTCGTTCAATAAGATTCAAGAAATTGAAATTCACTTGAGAAGAGTCGTGAAATAGTTGCTCGCTCTTCAAACTGAAAAATTTGATAACATTTTTGCTTGAAGATGACTCTTGAGTCAAAAGTGCAAGTAAAACGGTTTCGTAGTGATTCATATCGTTTTCCTAAGGGTACAAGTTCGGCCAAGTCCTAACGTATAACCCTCGATAAACAAGTGGCAAAGGTCCTCGATAGTTCAAGTGATAATCACTTAGCCTTCACTCAAATCGCAAAGTCCTCGAGTAAAAATTCGGGCAGCATGCCCTTTGTGTTTACCTAATTTCCAGCCATTTAGGCTTCATTATTTTTCTTCAACAACAACCCAACATCACACATAAAAACAATTCAAGCCAAGAGCCGTTCCATAGGCTCACAATATCATAAAAACAAGATTCACAACAATCACAAGTGCAGAATTTCAACTTAGCACAAGACAGATTTGACGTACAAATGCGGAAATAACATATCCGAGGCTACGCTCATTGGATTGAGGCGTAACCTATGCCGTTTCGAAGCTAAGACACAGAGCTACAATGTTCATGAAGGTTACTTAGTCCAGTTTCTAATGTAACTTGGTCAAATTCTCAAATTACTAAACCAGAAACCAATTCGTCGGCTGTTTAAACGCATTACACTGTAATGGACATAACTCAGTGTACAAAAGTCCAATTCAGGTGATCTTAGAGGCATTTTAAAGCTACTTCGGAACACTACAACTTTCATGTTTTGGTCCAGAGCTAAATAAGTACGAATCCTAGTCAAAAAACGTGATAAACTGGACTTAACTGATGAAACAGACTGCTGGGAAATATTTAAAACAGTAAGGATATTTTGGACTTTTCACGACCTACGTTGCTCCGATTGAGCTGAAATTGTACAGGCACCTACAAAATACCATTCTATACAACTTTCCTTCTTTGACCCAAAGCCAATTCGGCCTCTAACATACAGATACAAATTCGGACAGAATGTAAGCTAGAATTTCCAGAAATCTGAAATTTGTAGTTTCTAGTGCAACTTTCCCCAATTTCTCACTTCTCACACTACCAAAACATCTTATACAACATTAATTGTAACATACAAGCATCATACAACAAGTTGGGCAGAATTTCCCAAACCCTAGTTCATCATATAAAGAGGGGAAAAAAACTTCCAATCATGCTAGCATCCATGATTCCACTACTACTCAAGTTACTAGACTTAATTTCACCAAGATTGAAAGAAAAATTTAGAGAGATATCATCCTCCTTACCTTGATTTGAGTTCTCCAAGTGTAGTCCAAGCTTTCTCTCTCCAAAATTTCACCACCAATCACCAGCTAATCACCCAAGGAGAAGTTTAATCGGTTTAGTTCTTTGGATTTCTCACTTTGTAGCTTGAATCAAGAAGAAATGAAGAAATTTCTCCCTTGTTCTTCTTCTCTCTCTCTCTCGGCTCCCTTGGCAGAAAATGAAGAGAAATGGAGCTAAGTTTGTCTTATGATAAAGCCAAAAGGATTAGAACTAATGGTGTCCACAAGTTGCCCAACACTTGGCCTAATCTTGGCCACTAATTTTTCTCTTTCTTTCCCTTGCTTTCTAGCCACTAATTTCGGTCCCCTTAGCTGTAATATAAGAAGATATTTTGCTCAATTGTCAATGAGCTTGTAGGGTAAGAAAGTGGTGGTCAAGTGGTGCGTTCAAACGGTAATGCGCGGGACCCGCCGGTTCGCGCCGTTTTTCTTAAAACTCACGTACTAGGGTTTTTACTTCCCATTCACTAACCTTATATCATTGCTACTACTTACATATTATTTCTCACTTAAAAGTCACTTTTACTCATCAAATTGATCCTCGGCCAGTACCGAAAATTCATCCGGCGGGAAAATCGCGAAACCCTAATTTTGCTCAAATCTTGAAACCAAAGCGGAAAACCCTATTTTCTAGGTTCATCTGCACTTATAGTTGAACAATTGGATAGTAGAGCTTTAATAAATGATAATTTTCAAATAAAAGGCATTTTTGAGGAAAAATGTAGGAAATTTGCAGGTCCTCACAAATTCAGCCTCTAACATACAGCTACAAAACCGGACAGAAAGGAAGAACAATTTTCCAGAAATCTGGAATTTTCGGTTTCTAGTGGAATTTTCTCAAATTTCTGGTTCTAATCACCACCAAACAACCTTATATAACCTTAATTGCAACATATATTAACCATACACCAAGTTGGGCAGCAATTCAGCAAACCCTAGTTCATAATACCACAAGGAAAACAACACCCAAGACATGCTAACAACCGTTATTCACCACAAATTTGAGTTGCTAAGCTAATTTGAACAAGATTAGGAGTAAAAATTGGGGAAATCATCATCCTTACCTTGCTTAGTGTCTTCCAAGAGCAACCCTAGCTTTCCCCTTCAAAAATTCACCAACACTTCACTAAACCAACACTCAAAGGCAACTTTAATCGGTTTACTTTCGTTGTTTTCTCACTTTGTAGCTCAAAATCAAGAAGAAGGATGGTGTTTTTTCTTGCTCTCTCTTTCCCTCTCTCTCAAGCTCGACCAGACCAGAAAGAAATGAAGGAAAGATAGCTGGAATGAAGGATAAAAAGGCAAGAAAAAAAATTAATCAAGGAGCCATGAGGTGGTGACACTTGGCACCACCAAAGCCATGTAAATTTTTCTCTCTCTCCCTTGCATTTTTGGCCACAAATTTTGGTCAAAACTTGCTGCCAAGAGAGAAGATATTTGCTCAAGTTCAATAAATTTGTTTGGTGAGAAAAATGGTGGTCAAGTGGTGCGTTCAATCGGTAGTGCGCGGGACCCGCCGGTTCGCGCCGTTTTTCTTAAAAACTCACGTACTAGGGTTTTTACTTCCCATTCACTAACCTTATATCATTACTACCAATCACATATTATTTCTCACTTAAAAGTCACTTTTAATCCTCAAATTTAATCCTTACTCTGTATCGAAAATTCATCCGGCGAAAAATCGCGAAAACCCAAATTTGCTCCAAACTTGAAACCGAAGCGTAAAACCCTATTTTCTAGGTTTACTTACACTTATTGTGAAATAATTGGGTAGTGGGCTTTGAAAAATAATAATTTTCAAATAAAAGGGTATTTTTGAGAAAAATACAAGAAATTTACGAGTCCTCACACATACAGCATCATAAAACAAGATTCACAATAATAGCAAGTGCAGAAATTCAATTTAGCAAAAGACAGATTTGACATATGGATGCGGAATTAACATATCCGAGGCTACGCTTATCGGATTGAGGCGCAACCTATGCCGTATCGAAGCCAAGACTCAGGGCTACCATGTTCATGAAGGTCACTTAGTCCAGTTCCTAATGTAACTTAGCCAAATCCTCAAATTATAGAACCAAAATCCAATTTGTCAGCTACTTAAACTGCATTACACTGTAATGGACATATCTCAGGCTACAAAAGTCCAATTCAGGTGTTCTCAGAGGCATTTGAAAGCTAAGTCGGAATACTACAACTTTGATGTTTTGGCAAAAAGCTAAATCAGTACGGATCCTAGTGAAAAAACGTGATAAACTGGACAAACTGACCAAACGGAGTACTGGGGAAATACTTAAAACAGTAAGGGTATTTTGGACTTTTCATGACCTACGTTGCTCCGATTGAACTGAAATTTTGTAGGAACCTATAAAATACCATTCTCTACAACTTTTATGCTTTGACCTAAGGCCAATTCGGCCTCTATGATAGGGTTACAAATTCGGACAGAATGTTGGGAAAAATTTTCCAGATTCTGGAATTTTTTGTAATCAATGAAACTTTCTCAATTTTCTTGTTCTAATCACTACCAAAACACCTTATACAACCTTAATTGCAACATACAAGCATCATACAACAAATTGGGCAGAAATTCCTCAAGCCCTAGTTCATCATATAAAAGGGAAAAACTTCCAAATTCATTACACCCACTTGCATAATCATGAAATCAAGCCAAAACTTAAGCTAAAACACATCTTAAAGCAAGATTCAAAGCAACAAAGATCATGATCACATGTTGGTACCTCAAAAGCAAGGCTTGGTAGAGTGATCCTTTACCCCCTTTGATATTTCTTGGTTCCTCAAGCTTCCCAACTCACACTTAGTACTTTAATCAGTTTAGAATTGGATTTGTTACTTGGGTTGAAGCAAATCAAGAAGGAAATTTGTTGCTCTTGCTCTTCTTTTCTCTCTCTCCTTACTCGGCCAAGGTGCAGAAATAATGAAGGAGATTAAGCTAAGTTTGTCTTATAAGAAGGTTGGAAAGATAAGAATTAATTCTAGCCACAAGTTTGTCTAACACTTGGTTGAATTACAACCACAAAATTTTCTCTTTCTTTCCTTGCATTTTAACCACTAAATTTCGGCCAATAGGAGAGCTAAGAGGGGGAAGATATTTTGCTCCATTAATGATAAACTTGTATGGCAAGAAGGTGGTGATCAAGTAGTGCGTTCAATCGGTAGTGCACGGTACACGTCGGTTCGCACCGTTTTTCTTAAAACCACATGTACTAGGGTTTTTACTTCCTATTTACTAACCTTATTTTATTGCTCCTAATCACATATTATTTCTCACTTAAAAGTCACTTTTAATCACCAAATTTGGTCCTTACTCTGTACCGAAAATTCATCCGGCCAAAAAATCGCGAAAACCCTAATTTTGCTCCAAACTTGAAACCGAAGAATAAAACCCTACTTTCTAGATTCATTTGCACTTATCATGGAATAATTTGATAGTAGGGCTTTAATAAATGATAATTTTTCAAATAAAAGGCATTTTTGAGAAAAAATGTAGGAAATTTGCGGGTCCTCACACCCTCTCCCCCTTAAAAGAATTTCGACCTCGAAATTCATACATGCACTTCGAAATGACGTAGGGTATTTTCCTTATATATTCGTTTCCGGCTCCCAGGTCTCACTATAGCCAAAACTTAGGGAAACAATAGAAATCACGAATCGTACCTTCTACTATCTCTGTTGGTTCAGGTACTGCCTGTTGGTTCAAGGCATATGCTCTAGCTGGCACTCTTGGCATAGTCCTTCCTACACTTGCTTGTTCAGGGTTTAGGCGTGATCTACGGGGACAGGTTGCAAGCTGGTGTTCGGTGCTACCACACCATAAACATTTTCCCGCCTTTCGCCAACAATCACTCTCCACGTGATTGGCCTTCCCACAGTACCCGCAAGGTACTTGAGGGGTTGAGGTCTGACCTCCTTGTGAGGCACCTCTTGCTTGGCCCCAGCCACGCGAAGCTCCTCTTGGAGTACTTTCCTTAGACGTCCTTGAAATTTTCTCACTACCATCTTCTCGACCTATCTTAAAAGGTGGCATATCTAAATCACTTTGTCCTTGCCTTTGACTTCCATCAGGCGCACATCTCCTTTTTGCATGGAAAGCTCTCACTTGTGCCCTATGTGACGGCCCCACCTCTTCCTAGGGCGTACCCCAGGGTTCGGCGGGTCGCCTGCCCAACTCTCGCCGGGACTCACTCACTCACTACAGTCCTCAAACAAATTATAATGTAAATCTCAAATATACATCAGATGTTCCACAAATTTACAAATCATAAGCGAAGCGTCCACGCTTCCGCTGCGCCACTCTGATCCTTGATACCAACTATAATACAGGAGGAATTCCAAATCTAAACTGTACAAAATATAGGCCATCTAGTCACGTGAATAAGTACTACAAGCACTTCCTTCGCCTCGAGCCCTGTGGAGGGGAATAAAAATAGTTTTGGGGTGAGCTAAAAACTCAGTGAGTAACCAGTAAAATCAGTAATCAAATATCTTTCACAATAGTTCATTTCAATGATGTCATAAATCAAATGATAAGTCCAGAAACAATTACAACATTTACAATGGAAAGCGATAGTAACATTCATTAAAAGGATACGGGCTCACATGGAGCTATTCGTTTGTTCGTTCGTTCCCTTGACATTTCCCCTTATTCCTCCAATCGTTTGAAAATACATTTTTTGTAAGTAGAATCCCTCGTTCATCCTTTTGTTCGTTCATCCCCTTTTCCGGACGTTGACCGGACTCCACCCATCCGACCATTGGCCGGACTCCACCCATCCGGACGTAGCCGGACTACAAGGTAATACTCGAGTATACCAAATGTTCACCCAGGTCACCATATCGCCCGACCGAGTCCGCTTCTGGCTCGAGTCGATCGGTAACAAGAGCAAGGGCCCAGTTCAGCCAAAAGGCTTACATTCATGCGCAACTAGTATTTCAACATTTAATCACCGAAAATTTCATATTTATTTAGGTCGAGTGCGATAAAGTACACACTCACCTAGCAAAAGTTCATTTTAGAAATCATAGAAAACAAGTAACATTTAATCAAATAGTCACAAATAATCACATAGACCCAACAATCCACATAGTCATAGAAACAAAACGTATATAGAACACTCACATGCAAGCACGCATGATATGCAAGAAAACAGTTCAAAAGTAACTTTGGAAACAATTTAAAGGTAAACAATGCAAGAAAACGGTACAAAAGTAACTTTGGAAACAGCTCCAAAAGTAAATAATGCAGGAAACGGTTCATAAATAACTTCAGAAATAGTTTGAGGTCACTCACCTCCACGGCTCAGAAACCATCCATCATATATCATTACCTTGTCCGAGTCCAAGCTCTAAATCACAAACTCAAAGCAATCATACATTCTCAAAGTTCGGACAACATTTCCCCATAAATGCTTCATTTCCAACCTACACTATATTACCGATCACACATACGGTTAATAAGCAATAAAATATATCCAATTAGGCCACAATATCCCTCAATCAAAGCTAATTAGAAGCTTAAAAGCCACCATTAGAAAAACCCCCAATTAAACCCTAGAAACCGGAATTCATTCCCTCAAGCGTAAATTTGGGCAGCATGCCCTTTGTGTTTACCTAATTTCCAGCCATTTAGGCTTCATTATTTTTCCTCAACCAATCCCAAAGTCATATATATCATAAATGCAAGTCAATAGCCGTTCCATAGGCTCAAAACAATACAAGGACAAAATTTAAGCTAACAACAAGTGTGGAAACGAAGTTTACAAAAGACAGTTTTGACGGGTTTTTGCGGAATGGGTACATCTGAGGCTACGCTTATCAGATTGAGGTGAAATTTATACCGTTTCGAAGCTAAGACACAAGGATACAATGTTCATGAAGATTACTTAGTCCAGTTTCCAATGTAACCTAGTCAAATCCTCAATTTACAGAGCCAAAATCTCACTCGTCGGCTGTCTAACCGCATTGTACTGTAATGTTCATATCTCAGGTCACAAAGGTCCGATTCAGGTGTTCTTAGAGGCGTTTGAAAGCTAAGTAAGAATACTACAACTTTCATGTTTTGGTAAAAAACTAAATCAGTACGGATCCTAGTGGAAAAACGTGATAAACTGGATAAACTGACCAAATGGACTGCTGGGGAAAAACTTAAAACAGTAAGGGTATTTTGGACTTTTCACTACCTACGTTACTCCGATTGAGCTGAAATTTTGTAGGCACCTATAAAATATCATTCTCTACAACTTTCCTTCTTTGACCTAAGGCCAATTCGGCCTCTAACATAGGCCTACAAAACCGGACAGAACAGAGCTGAAAATTTCCAGAAACCTGGAATTTTTGGGATTCAATGAAACTTTCTTCATTTCTTGCTTCAATCATCACTACAACCACTTATATAAGCTTAGATACAACATATATCATCCATATAGCAAGTATAGGCAGCAAATACCTCAGCAAATGAAGCTTGCAGGAGTAATACTTCACCTCCTCTTGGAATTCTTGGTTCCCCTAGCTTCTCAAGCTCACAACTCACACTTTAATCGGTTTAGAATTTTAATTCATCACTTGGACGGCTCAACTCAAGAAGAAGGAAGTTGGTTTCTTGCTCTCTTTCTCTCCTCTCTTGTCTCAGCCAAGTAGCAGAAAAATGAAGAAGAAAGGTTGCCCAAGGTGATAAGAAGGTAAGACAAGTTGTCTTGGTCAAGGGCCCTTAGGTGGCTGACAAGTGTCCTCACCACCCTCCACTCATTTTTTTGTTTCTTTTCCTTGTTATTTTGGTCCATAATTTCGGTCAAAGCTAGCTGGAATGGAGGGGATATTTTGTTCAAATATTAATGAGCTCATGTGGTAAGAAAGTGGTGGTCAGGTGGTGCGGTCAATCGGTAGTGATCGATACCCGTCGGTTTGCACCATTTTTCCTTAAATCACACATACTAGGGTTTTTACCTCCTATTCACTAACTTTATATCATTGCTTCTAATCACATATTATTTCTCACCCAAAAGTCACTCTTAAACACCAAATTTGATCCTCATTCGGTACCGAATAATTACACTACGGATACACGTGAAAACCCTAACTTGCTCCAACTTGAAAACGAAAAGTGAAACCCTACTTTCCAGGTTCATTTACACTTATCGTGGGGTGATTGAGTAGTAGGGCCATAGTAAAAGAATAATTTCCAAATAAAAGGTCATTTTTGAGAAAATATAAGGAATTTGCGAGTCCTCACACTCAACTTTTCGGGGCGTCACACCCTAGCAGTCTCTATCCTCAAGGCTTTCTCCAGAACCTCTGTGAATGTATTAATTTGGACCGCCGCTAAGGCTTCTTGTAACTCCGCGTTCAGTCCTTGTATGAACCTCCGTACTTTTCTTTGTTCCGTAGCTATCAGTTCGGGAGCAAATTTGGACAACTTTGTAAACTGAGTCTCATACTCAGTTACACTCAACATCCCCTGACGGAGTTTAATGAATTCGTCTTCTCTTTTCTCCTGGACGATGGGTGGAAGGTATTTTTCGTTGAAGTCCCGTACAAAGTTTAGCCAAGTCCAGGCAGTTCCCTCTCTTTCCCACTTGGCCCTCACTACATTCCACCAAGCCCTAGCTGGCCCCTCAAACTGAAATACAGCAAATTGGACTTGTCTCTCCTCAGTATAGTTTAGGGCAGCAAAGATATTTATCATGGCCTCCAGCCATTTCTCAGCCTCATACGGGTCTGGCCCTCCTAAAAACTTGGGTGGGGAGAACTTTTGGAATCTCTCCAAAGCTCTATCCTGCCCCATATCAGGATCTCTAGGTTGGTTTACAGGGGCTTGACCCTGTTGTTCCACTAACCGAGCCAGAATATTAGTCATCTGTTGAATGGCAGTTGCCACTTGATCTCCCCCTACCGCCTGGGGTTCAGGTTGTGGCTCAACCGTGGCCTCTCTCTCTTCTCTCGGTTCTGGCACCGGTTCCTGGGCTTGTCTACCCCCACGGCTACGACTAGGACCGCGTCCTCGATTAGTTCCCCTAGCTTGACTTCTTCTACCCTCCATGGTTCGTAGCGAATCAACTATAACAATATAACCAACTAATCAATAGTAGAATATAGCCACTAAGTAACTACATAAATATCAACAGCACAAAACAGAATAATGCAAATCATAAACCCCTCTAAACCATAAAACAAGGCAATACAACACATTCAATCAAAACAAGTCACATAACTTATAAAGCATTAACCCTAGGTATCGCTCAGGCACTAAACTTAATCAAGGCTCGAAACACGTGAATAAGAAGGATCCCAAATCCCATGAATATCTTCACTATATTCCAAGTCCATACTATTCGCATTCCCCGTGCCTTTGCTTTCGCAATCCAAACTTATCTCAATATTACGCGAGATCTCAACTGATCGTAAATGTGTTACTCCTTGGTATTCGGGGACAAGAATCCAAAAATATGATAATTCACCACTCAAGCTGGCCAGGCTCAAGAGCAAATCACCCGTATTAGAGATTCCTACCCAACATACATATCTAAGGTCCCCAACAATAAACAATTGTTTCACACTTAACAAACCAATCCCCACAGTCCGAGAACCCTCTCCCAGCACGAGCTCAATAGGAGCTCTGATACTATCTGTGATTACCCCACCTCCCCCTAAGGTGTACCAAAGGGTTCGGCGGACCGCTTGCCCAGCTCTCGCCAGGACTCACTCACTATCTCAATCGAGTCATGTACACACATCCATGAACCATAAATAACATTCACAATTCAAGCTTATAATTTACATTGATAGAAATCGAGGTACAAAGCCTCAATACACCAAACTAGTTCAAAACGTATACAATCCAAGTACAACATGTTCCATTCAAGGAATAGCGCGAGTACAAGACCAAAAGTCAAAAGTCAAAACAAAAGGCTACGCTAGTCTTTTACAAGTCTCACGCTTCACTCGTACCCCCTGTAAGGAAAACAAATAGCGTGGTATGAGCTAAAAGCCCAATGAGGTTCCAAATAGCAAATTGACTATTATTTATAAGTACAAGTTTTCGATATAGCAAAGTAACGAGCATGAAGAGTTCATAAAAGTGAGCAATAACACTTCAAGTAGCGATCTCAAAATGAGCGAGTGTAAAAATTTTCAGAAGAAACAATAATCCAATAAATAATAATCATTCCAAGCATAAGGATACGGATGGCTCTCAGGAGCCAATTTCCATTCATCATCAGGAGCTTGATCACGTAGTAGTTGACATTCCCTCAACTTTCAAGTACAGGAACCAATCCAGTAAAACACCACTTACACTACTCTCCGTCCACCATTCACACCCCCTACTGGGCCCAAAATCCTCAATAAACACGGGTGGTAATACTCGAGTATACCGATTAGTCGAGGAGATATCACTCCACTCGACAAAGCAAGAGACCCAGGGCTCGTTACCCAATCGACCAAGCCCTTGCCGGCTCGACTAGAGTAACTCGCCACAGGGTTTCTGGAATTCCAGGAAGTGCACGCATCATAACAAGTATGTCAAGTCAATTGCAACAATAAACAAGTGTATATCATGTAAGGGCAAGTGCGATAAAGTACACTCTTGCCCTAACAATTCACGCATGTGGCATGTAATCATATTGGTCACGTATCAAGTACAAGTATCAAGTTCAATTCAGTATTTGAAAGCACTCACCAAAAGATATAGTGCCTTTACTGGTCACTTTCAGGTTATACTCCGGGTTCGGAGTCCAAATCTGCGATAAAACTCAGTTTGAGAACTTTGAAACATGACTAGAGTTCGAAACTTAGACGTTTCGTTCAATAAGAATCAAGAAATTGAAATTCACTCGGACAGTAGTCGTGAAACACTTGCTCGCCTTTTTAAACAGTAAAACTTTGTAATATTTATACTTGAAACTGTCTTGCGAGTTGAAAGTACAAGGAAAACATACTTCGAGCAATCATTATTTCATTTCTCAAGGGTACAAGTTCGGCCAAGTCCTTACTTATATACCTCAAAACAAGAAGACTCAAGTACCCTAGATGGTTCAAGTACTATTCATATCAACTCGACCCAAGTCGCAAGTGTATTTATATAGTCCTCGAGCGTAAATTTGGGCAGCATGCCCTTTGTGTTTACCTAATTTTCCAGCCATTTAGGCTTCATTATTTTTCCTCAACCAAAACCCAACATCACATGTATCAGCAATTCATGTCAAGAGCCGTTCCATAGGCTTACAGCATCATAAAAACAAGATTCACAATAATAGCAAGTGCAGAAATTCAATTTAGCAAAAGACAGATTTGATGTATGGATGCGGAATTAACATATCCGAGGCTACGCTTATCAGATTGAGGCGTAACCTATGCCGTATCGAAGCTAAGACTCAGGGCTACCATGTTCATGAAGGTCACTTAGTCCAGTTCCTAATGTAACTTAGCCAAATCCTCAAATTACAGAACCAAAATCCAATTTGTCGGCTACTTAACCGCATTACACTGTAATGGACATATCTCAGGCTAAAAAAGTCCAATTCAGGTGTTCTCTGAGGCATTTGAAAGCTAAGTTGGAATACTACAACTTTCATGTTTTGGAAAAAAGCTAAATCAGTACGGATCCTAGTGAAAAAACGTGATAAACTGGACAAACGGACCAAACGGAGTACTGGGAAAATACTTAAAATAGTAAGGGTATTTTGGACTTTTCATGACCTACGTTGCTCCGATTGAGTTGAAATTTTGTAGGCACCTATAAAATATCATTCTCTACAACTTTCATGCTTTGACCTAAGGCCAATTCGGCCTCTATGATAGGGTTACAAATTCGGACAGAATGTTGGGAAAAATTTTCCAGATTCTGGAATTTTTTGTAATCAATGAAACTTTCTCAATTTTCTTGTTCTAATCACTACCAAAACACCTTATACAACCTTAATTGCAACATACAAGCATCATACAACAAATTGGGCAGAAATTCCTCAAGCCCTAGTTCATCATATAAAAGGGAAAAACTTCCAAATTCATCACACCCACTTGCATAATCATGAAATCAAGCCAAAACTTAAGCTAAAACACATCTTAAGGCAAGATTCAAAGCAACAAAGATCATGATCACATGTTGGTACCTCAAAAGCAAGGCTTGGTAGAGTGATCCTTTACCCCCTTTGATATTTCTTGGTTCCTCAAGGTTCCCAACTCACACTTAGTACTTTAATCAGTTTAGAATTGGATTTGTTACTTGGGTTGAAGCAAATCAAGAAGGAAATTTGTTGCTCTTGCTCTTCTTTTCTCTCTCTCCTTACTCGGCCAAGGTGCAGAAATAATGAAGGAGATTAAGCTAAGTTTGTCTTATAAGAAGGTTGGAAAGATAAGAATTAATTCTAGCCACAAGTTTGTCTAACACTTGGTTGAATTACAACCACAAAATTTTCTCTTTCTTTCCTTGCATTTTAACCACTAAATTTCGGCCAATAGGAGAGCTAAGAGGGGGAAGATATTTTGCTCCATTAATGATAAACTTGTATGGCAAGAAGGTGGTGATCAAGTAGTGCGTTCAATCGGTAGTGCACGGTACACGTCGGTTCGCACCGTTTTTCTTAAAACCACATGTACTAGGGTTTTTACTTCCTATTTACTAACCTTATTTTATTGCTCCTAATCACATATTATTTCTCACTTAAAAGTCACTTTTAATCACCAAATTTGGTCCTTACTCTGTACCGAAAATTCATCCGGCCAAAAAATCGCGAAAACCCTAATTTTGCTCCAAACTTGAAACCGAAGAATAAAACCCTACTTTCTAGATTCATTTGCACTTATCATGGAATAATTTGACAGTAGGGCTTTAATAAATGATAATTTTTCAAATAAAAGGCATTTTTGAGAAAAAATGTAGGAAATTTGCGGGTCCTCACACAAACAGTTTCCCATGAATGGAATTCAATATCTCATATAGTAAGTGCAACGGTAAACAGTGAAACAGTCATTAATAGGATAAAAGGGATGAGGGCGGTCAAGTACACCCTCACCTTAAGCATTTCCAATAGCCAAACAAGCCTTCAAGGCATCACAATCACATATTAGCAAAGCCACATTATAAACATTCAAGTGAGTAGTATACTCACCAATCAAGATGGTGGTGTTTCATGCACCGCCGTCACCAGTACGTCGTGAACTACCGTCACGCCCTAGAACATGCAAACAAATACAATGAGACTCGATAACGAGTCATAAAGCCATGCCAATCACAACCCCAATAGGGTTTCATATGCATATATAAGCATGATAGCAAACTAGAAAATCAAGAAATGTAACTATATTAGCCCTAACAACAAAACAGTTTTGGCCTCCTTATGCGGTAATGGCACAAAATGCGTTACGCTTATCGGATGAGGGTGTAAGACCCACCATCTCGAAGCTAAAAGACAGGGCTACAACAATGTAGAAGGCCACTCAGTCCAAATCCTAGCACAACTAGGTCAAAAATGCAGAATACTAAACCAGAACCGTAATTGCAGGTTTACAAATCACACTATGCTGTAATTAATCCAACTCAGTCTATACAGGTCCAAATGCATTGATTCTAAAGGCATACGGTAGCCAAGACATCCAGATAAATTTCATCAGAAGACACCAACATCCAAATCCAAAGCAATTCCAGTCAAAACAGACGATTACAAGCGCAGTTCGCACATTCTAATCAACCCAGAACAGCAACAGTAAAATCGATATATCTCACTCTACACTACTTCAAATGACCTGAAATTTTACAGGCACCTCCAACACATCAATACCTACAACTTTCATGTTTTAAGCAAAGGCCAATTCGGCCTCTAACCATATGATACAAAACCAGACAGAAAAGGGGGTTATGAAACCCTAACTTCCTCAAATTCCTTCCAAACCCAAAATTGGTTGCAATTACCAATCATTTACACCTACTAGAGTCATTACCCCTCATTACCAACCATCATAAATAACCACAACATCATGATCACATTAAACCAGAAAATTCATCAATAAAATAAAAACTTCACCAATTCATCTCAAACCAAGAAATAAACCACAAATTTCAGCACTTTAGCCACCACTAGGCACAAATTAAGCATCATTAGGTGTAGGAGGAAGTTCAAGCACCACTTACCTAGTAAACAAGAGAAAATGAGTTGTAGAACACCTTAGCTTCCTTGAACACTTCCACAAAAACACTTACTAGCACCAAAGGGAGGGATTTTATGGAGTAGAAACTAGTTTATGTGATTGGTTTTGGAAGATTGAGCTAAATGGAAGCTAAAATGTTGAAGAGTTTCTTTCTTCTTTGCTCAAGAGAGAACCGGCCATGGAGGAGAAGAAAAGAGTGAATTTTAGTGATTTTTTTTTTGGAGATATTTAACTCAATGGTAAAAAGTCAAAAAGGGTGAATAGTGTCCAACAAAGTCTAACCAAGGATATAGTGACACTTGGCACTTCATAAATGCATCTTTATCACTTGGTTCCTTCTCACATCAATCAAATCACCTCCTCTTCTTATCTCTTAACACTCGATAAATTTCACACAGTATTCGGAATTTAACCTAATTGGCCGAATTTTTCCGAACTTTTCGCACTAGTGGGTCCCACATCCGTTATATATCCTTAATTTTTCAAAAACTCTCCAATGCAAGAAAAATCATCTAAAAACTATAATTACTCATAAAATTCACCAGGAAAAATTTCCTAAGCCAGAAAATGCAAAAATTATGCCTTTAAATGGGAAAAACCCTAAGAAAATTATTAGGGATTTAAGGGTTCTCACAGTGACAAGTGGAAGCAATCCATGCATCTTTGACCCAACTAAGACCAAGCTTCTTATCCCTTTCTTGGAGCTCAAATTTTGTCTTCTAAGCTCCATTGTGGCCGAGATATAGAGAGGGAAAAGAGAGAAAGAAACCAAGTGAGCAACCACCAAATTTCACCTTGAGTCATCTTCATTTGAGCAAAATCACCGAATCCAAACCGATTAAACCTTGATTTGAGTGCTTAGGTAGTTGTGTGTGGTAAAAGTTTGGGAGGAAAGTGTTTGGTTCCATACCTACAAGGAGTTTTTGGAAGGTGCATGGCTGTCTTTTCTTTATCTTTTACTTAAACTTGATTAAGTTGGATAACAACTTATACTTGTGCCAAATGATAGTTATTTCAGTGGTTTGGATGGATGGTGCATGTTCTTGAGTTAGGGGTGAGTTGTTCAACTGTATTTCTTGTTGTTTAGATGGCATATGATGTCTATAATCTTGTCTATGAAGTTGAAGTAGTGAATCAAGCTAGAAATGTGAAGTTATCCCTTGAATAAACTAAATTCCAGACTTGAAGGCAGTTTCTGCTCTGTTCTGACCAGTGTTGGATGACCATGTTAGAGGCCGCATTGGGCTTATCTCAAAACATAAAAATTGTAGGAAATAATGTTTTATAGCTGTCTGTAAAATTTCAACTCAATCCGAGCATTGTATCATGTGAAATGACTAAAATACCCTTGACTGCCATAGTTAGAGTTTTGTGGACAGTTTTGACATTTTATCATTCTGACCTCATTTTTTCACCTTGATCCATATTAAATTAGCCTCTGGCCAAAACACAAAAGTTGTATTTCTATGTTTTAGATTTCCAACGCATCTAAAAACGTCTCAATTGGACTTTTGTAGCCTGAGTTATTGTCATTTGAACACAATGTTGTTAACTAGCCTGACGTTGAAATTCTAGTTCAGTAATTTGTAAATCTAACCTAGATACACTATGAACTGGGTTGATTTGTCTACATCAAAGTTGTAGCCCTTTGGCTTAGCTTTGAAATGGTATAAATGTTACCCCAATCTGATAAGTGTAGCTTTGGTTGTAACCAATACGCTAAGAGACGTGTTACAGTTCTCAGGGTCACATCACGGGGTACCTATCAGCTTGCCACCCGCATGCGGGCATCCCCTACGGAGAGTTTTGCTTCGTGACTCTTCACGAACGAGAGGCTCGGGGCTTTTCCAGACGAAGGACTTAAAGTCCCAACTGTCGGCATATGGCTTTGATACCACCGGTGACGACCCCACTTCCCCCTAGGGCGTACCAAAGGGTTCGGCGGGTCGCCTGCCCCGCTCTCGCCAGGACTCACTCGTTCACTTCAATCCTCAATTAAAATCGAAATAAATCACGGGAATAAATATAACGACGATCCAAAACTTAACGCAAAACTTATGTACATTACTATCTCAAAAGGGAGTACAAACATCGAATATACAAAGGTTCTCAGTTCACCACACATCCAGCCCGTGTCAAGCACTAGGGCGAGAACCATTACAAAACCAAAAACTAGTCTAGGCTAGTCTAAACTGAACTCTCGTCCTTGCTCGCCTTCCCCTGTTAAGGAAAACAAACTAAAGGGGTGAGCTAAAAGCTCAGTGAGATTCTATATACAAAAACAAGTAATTGAACAAGGACATTAATCATGTAATAACAAATAATCCAGAAAACATGTCCAATATAAAGCAATGATAATGCATTCATTAAAACGATACGGGCTCACAAGGAGCTATTTGTTTGTTCGTTCGTTCCCTTGACATTTCCCATTATTACTCCAATTATTTGAAAATTTCCTTTTTTGAGAAGTAAAACCCTCATGCCTGCGTTCGTTCATTCATCCCTTTCCGGACGTTGGCCGGACTCCACCCATCCGGACGTGGCCGGACTACAAAGTAATACTCGAGTATACCAAATGTTCACCCAGGTCACCATATCGCCCGACCCAGTCCGCTTCTAACTCGAGTCGATCGGTAACAAGAGCAAGGGCCCAGTTCAGCCAAAAGGCTTACATTCATGCGCAACTAGTATTTCAACATTTAATCACCGAAAATTTCATATTTATTTAGGTCGAGTGCGATAAAGTACACACTCACCTAGCAAAAGTTCATTTTAGAAATCATAGAAAACAAGTAACATTTAATCAAATAGTCACAAATAATCACATAGACCCAACAATCCACATAGTCATAGAAACAAAACGTATATAGAACACTCACCTATTTAAGCAAAATAATGTCCAAAGTATCCTCCCGGATAACATTCTCAATCGCCAAGAAACCCTAATAATAGCCAAGAGAAAATATGACAGTTAAACCCCTCCAAAGGTTAAGCGGACCAAAGAAAATTCAAATAACTACTAATACAAAGTGTAAGTATAGCTTTCTAGTCCTCGAGCGTAAATTTGGGCAGCATACCCTTTGTATTTACCAAATTTTCCAGCCATTTTGGCTTCATTATTTTTCTCAATCCAGCCCAAAGTTGTCCATGACACAAATTCAGTTCAATAGCCATTCCATAGGCTCAATACAATACAAGAACAAAAATTAAGTGATAACAAGTGCGGAAATGTAACCTAGCGAAAGACAGATTCGACGTGTGGTTGCGGAAATAACACATCTGAGGCTACGCTTATCGGATTGAGGCGCAACTTATGCCGTTTTGAAGCTAAGACATAGGGCTACAATGTTTATGAAGATCACTTAGTCCAGTTTCCAATGCAACCTAGTAAAATCCTCAATTTACAGAACCAAAATCTAACTCATCGGCTATTAAACCACACTGCACTGGAATGGTCATATCTCAGGTTACAAAGGTCCGATTAAGGTGTTCTTGAAGGCATTTGAAATCTAAGTCAGAATACTACAACTTTCATGTTTTGGCAAAAAGCTAACTCAGTACGGATCCTAGTGAATAAACATGATAAACTGGATAAACTGACCAAACGGACTACTGGGAAAAACCTTAAAATAGTGAGGGTATTTTGGTCTTTTCACAGGCTACGTTGCTCCGATTGAGCTGAAATTTTGTGGGAAACTATAAAATACCATTCTATACAACTTTCATGTTTTATGCCAAGCCCAATTCGGCCTCTTACATGGTGCAACAAAAACGGGCAGAATAGGATGAAAATTTCCAGAAATCTGAAATCTTTTGGTTTCAATGATAGTTTTCAAAATTTCTTGCTACACTTGCTACCAAAACCCCCTATATAACCTTATATACAACATATACTAACTATACAACAAGTTCAGTCAGAAATTAATCAAACTCTAACTTACATATTTCATCCAAAAATCACCACAACAACTTGCATCACTTGTAATCAAACCCAAAACATGGACTATTTATCATCTTAAACAAGAATAAAAGGATCAAAGCCATAGATCAGATTTTATACCTCAAAAAGAAGGCTTGCAAGAGTGATCCTCCACTATTTCTTGAAGTTTTTGGTTCCCTTAGCTTGCCAAGCTTCCAAACTTACAATCAATCGGTTTAGAATTCGATTTTAGCACTTGGTTGGTGTAAATCAAGAAGGAATTTGTTTTCTCTTGCTCTCCCTTTCTCTCTCTCTTGCTTGGCCAAGACCAGAAAAAATGAAGAAGAAAGATGGCTGAAGTGAAGGATAAAAAGGCAAGAAAAAAAATTTAATTAAGGAGCCATGAGGTGGTGACACATGGCGCCACCAAAGCCATGCAAATTTTTCTCTCTCTCCCTTACATTTTTGGCCACAAATTTCGGTCAAAGGCAGCTGGAAATGAAGGGATATTTTGCTCAAATATCAATGAGTTCATGTGGTAAGAAAGTGGTGGTCCAGTGGTGTGTTCAATTGGTAGTGTGCGGTACACGTCGGTTCACACCGTTTTTCTTTAAAACACCCGTTCTAGGGTTTTTACTTCCTATTCATTAACCTTATATCATTGCTCCTAATCACATATTATTTCTCACTTAAAGTCACTTTTAATCACCAAATTTGATCCTTGCTCCGTACCGAAAAATCATCCGGTGAAAATCGCGAAAACCCTAATTTGCTCCAATTTTGAAAACGAAGAGTGAAACCCTACTTTCTAGGTTCATTTACACTTAGTGTGGAATAATTGGGTAGTACGGCTTTAATAAATAATAATTTTCAAATAAAAGGTATTTTTGAGGAAAAATATAAGAAATTTGCGGGTCCTCACACTCTCTCCCCCTTAAAAGAATTTCGACCTCGAAATTCATACCTTCCGTCGCCTCGGAGGACCCCAGAACTTGTTGCTGATCTACGGCATAAACTTGTGTTGATACTTTTGTTCGGTTTCCTCTTTCATGAGTTTGTTTCGGTTTGGTTCCTTCCACTTGTTGAGTAGTACCCTCTCGTGGCTGTTTCTTCGGGCAATTGTTAAGTTGATGATTGCTACTCCCACAAATCAAACATTTTCCCCTTTTCCGCCAGCAATCATTCTCAGTGTGATTTGCCTTTCCACAGTATCCACAGGCCAATCGAGGAGCTACTGTTGGATCTTCTCGAGAAATGTCCTTTGATCCGATCTAACTTCCTTTCATGGAACTTTCACCTAATGGTCTTAATGTCCAAGGTGGGCGAGGTGAATGGTTCACTTTTTCCACTTTGGAGAGCATTGTCTTTTCTCCGAATTCCTCAGGTGTGCTGCTGAATGTATCTCTTTTCTGCGTTTGAAAGGCTTTTACTTGGGCTTTCACATCCTCAATTCTTTGGGCCTTCTCAAGAGCCTCTGTAAACGTATTAACTTGAACTGCCGCTAATGCCTCCTGGATTTCCAAATTTAGTCCTTGTACAAATCGTCTTATTCTCCGTCGCTCCGTAACCACCAATTCGGAAGCGAATTTAGATAGTCTAGTAAATTTGGTCTCATATTCGGCCACACTTAGGGTTCCCTGACGCAACCCAATAAATTCATCCTCTCTCCTTTCTTGGACTAAAGGTGGGAGATACTTTTCGTTAAATTCCCTTACAAAGTTCGCCCATGTCCATACCGTCTGTTCTCTTTCCCACTTGGCTTTAATTACATTCCACCACGCGCAGGTTGGTCCTTCGAATTGAAATACAGCAAAATTTACTTGTCTTTGCTCCGTGTAATTCAAAGCCGCGAAGATATTAATCATTGCCTCCAACCACTGCTCAGCTATATCCGGATCAGGCCCTCCTTGAAATTTCGGAGGTAGAAACTTTTGGAACCTCTCAAGAGCCTTATCCTCTCCGATCTCAAGATTCCGGGGTTGATTCACTGGCATTTGGCCTTGTTGATCTACCAGTCGTGCCAGGATATTTGTCATTTGTTGCATCGCCGTCGCCATTTGATCTCCAGCCTCAACCCTCGGTCCCTGTTCTTGCTCGGCCACTGTTTCTCTTTCTTCCCTCGGTTCTTGAGCTTGCCTAACTCCACGGCCACGACTAGCTCCACGTCCACGACTACGTCTCCCGTCCATATATATGTTTTCCCCCTCTCTTTTCTTTTTTTTTTCCCCAAAAGGTAATTTAGTAAATAAACACAGTAAATTGACTACAGTAACAAATTCTAGCATTCCAAATACACCAATAAACATATACGCACATAACATGCCATATCAAGAAGACGGATAAGCAAATACACAAATACATATCAAGTTGGACAGATAACCATGTACACACATGTATACTAACGTCATGTAGTAACATTATACAGGTAAATCAAAAGGAAAAGGTGAAGTCGTCCCAGTATCAGCCCGTCCAGTCCCTCACATCACTTACTATCCAAACTAGATGTCCCTGTCCTCTTGTGCTCATTCTAGTCAGACAAAGCCTGTTCATGTTCCCAAAATGCAAGTCTCAAGTACTTAGCAGCGCCTAAACTCTGGAGTACTCAGGCACAAGAATCCGAAATAAGATAATTCACATCTCGAGCTGCAGTCCCAAGAGTAAACTATCTACAATCGGAATTCCTACTTGACATACCTATCTATGATCCTCAGATACCATGAGAAAGATTTAAGGCCTATAACATTCGCAATTCATAGCTTCACTTAGTCCCTCATACTTATTCACCACTTAGTCCAAGGTCACTCCGCGCCGAGACCACGCGAAGCAGCTATAGGCTTTATCCCTCAATCGTTTAACTTTCAAGTCAAATCGAATCCCACAGTCCGGCATCCTAAACTTCAAGCCTAGGATACACTACAGAGATCTGAAGCCTAAGCTCTGATACCACCTGTGACAGTTCTCAGGGTCACATCACGGGGTACCTATCAGCTTGCCACCCGCACGCGGGCATCCCCTACGGAGAGTTTCGCTTCGTGACTCTTCACGAACGAGAGGCTCGGGGCTTTTCCAGACGAAGGACTTAAAGTCCCAACTGTCGGCATATGGCTCTGATACCACCTGTGACAGTTCTCAGAGTCACATCACGGGGTACCTATCAGCTTGCCACCCGCACGCGGGCATCCCCTACGGAGAGTTTCGCTTCGTGACTCTTCACGAACGAGAGGCTCGGGGCTTTTCCAGACGAAGGACTTAAAGTCCCAACTGTCGGCATATGGCTCTGATACCACCTGTGACAGTTCTCAGAGTCACATCACGGGGTACCTATCAGCTTGCCACCCGCACGCGGGCATCCCCTACGGAGAGTTTCGCTTCGTGACTCTTCACGAACGAGAGGCTCGGGGCTTTTCCAGACGAAGGACTTAAAGTCCCAACTATCGGCATATGGCTCTGATACCACCTGTGACGACCCCACTTCCCCCTAGGGTGTACCAAAGGGTTCGGCGGGTCGCCTGCCCCGCTCTCGCCAGGACTCACTCGTTCACTTCAATCCTCAATTAAAATCGAAATAAATCACGGGAATAAATATAACGACGATCCAAAACTTAACGCAAAACTTATGTACATTACTATCTCAAAAGGGAGTACAAACATCGAATATACAAAGGTTCTCAGTTCACCACACATCCAGCCCGTGTCAAGCACTAGGGCGAGAACCATTACAAAACCAAAAACTAGTCTAGGCTAGTCTAAACTGAACTCTCGTCCTTGCTCGCCTTCCCCTGTTAAGGAAAACAAACTAAAGGGGTGAGCTAAAAGCTCAGTGAGATTCTATATACAAAAACAAGTAATTGAACAAGGACATTAATCATGTAATAACAAATAATCCAGAAAACATGTCCAATATAAAGCAATGATAATGCATTCATTAAAAGGATACGGGCTCACAATGAGCTATTTGTTCGTTCGTTCGTTCCCTTGACATTTCCCCTTATTACTCCAATTATTTGAAAATTTCCTTTTTTGAGAAGTAAAACCCTCGTGCCTGCGTTCGTTCATTCATCCCTTTCCCGACGTTGGCCGGACTCCACCCATCCGGACGTTGGCTGGACTCCACCCATCCGGACGTGGCCGGACTACAAGGTAATACTCGAGTATACCAAATGTTCACCCAGGTCACCATATCGCCCGGCCGAGTCCGCTTCTGGCTCGAGTCGATCGGTAACAAGAGCAAGGGCCCAGTTCAGCCATAAGGCTTACATTCATGCGCAACTAGTATTTCAACATTTAATCACCGAAAATTTCATATTTATTTAGGTCGAGTGCGATAAAGTACACACTCACCTAGCAAAAGTTCATTTTAGAAATCATAGAAAACAAGTAACATTTAATCAAATAGTCACAAATAATCACATAGACCCAACAATCCACATAGTCATAGAAACAAAACGTATATAGAACACTCACCTATTTAAGCAAAATAATGTCCAAAGTATCCTCCCGGATAACATTCTCAATCGCCAAGAAACCCTAATAATAGCCAAGAGAAAATATGACAGTTAAACCCCTCCAAAGGTTAAGCGGACCAAAGAAAATTCAAATAACTACTAATACAAAGTGTAAGTATAGCTTTCTAGTCCTCGAGCGTAAATTTGGGCAGCATACCCTTTGTGTTTACCAAATTTTCCAGCCATTTTGGCTTCATTATTTTTCTCAATCCAGCCCAAAGTTGTCCATGACACAAATTCAGTTCAATAGCCATTCCATAGGCTCAATACAATACAAGAACAAAAATTAAGTGATAACAAGTGCGGAAATGTAACCTAGCGAAAGACAGATTCGACGTGTGGTTGCGGAAATAACACATCTGAGGCTACGCTTATCGGATTGAGCCGTAACTTATGCCGTTTCGAAGCTAAGACATAGGGCTACAATGTTTATGAAGATCACTTAGTCCAGTCTCCAATGCAACCTAGTCAAATCCTCAATTTACAGAACCAAAATCTAACTCATCGGCTATTAAACCACACTGCACTGGAATGGTCATATCTCAGGTTACAAAGGTCCGATTAAGGTGTTCTTGAAGGCATTTGAAATCTAAGTCAGAATACTACAACTTTCATGTTTTGACAAAAAGCTAACTCAGTACGGATCCTAGTGAATAAACATGATAAACTGGATAAACTGACCAAACGGACTACTGGGAAAAACCTTAAAATAGTGAGGGTATTTTGGTCTTTTCACAGGCTACGTTGCTCCGATTGAGCTGAAATTTTGTGGGAAATTATAAAATACCATTCTATACAACTTTCATGTTTTATGCCAAGCCCAATTCGGCCTCTTACATGGTGCAACAAAAACGGGCAGAATAGGATGAAAATTTCCAGAAATCTGAAATCTTTTGGTTTCAATGATAGTTTTCAAAATTTCTTGCTACACTTGCTACCAAAACCCCCTATATAACCTTATATACAACATATACTAACTATACAACAAGTTCAGGCAGAAATTAATCAAACTCTAACTTACATATTTCATCCAAAAATCACCACAACAACTTGCATCACTTGTAATCAAACCCAAAACATGGACTATTTATCATCTTAAACAAGAATAAAAGGATCAAAGCCATAGATCAGATTTTATACCTCAAAAAGAAGGCTTGCAAGAGTGATCCTCCACTATTTCTTGAAGTTTTTGGTTCCCTTAGCTTGCCAAGCTTCCAAACTTACAATCAATCGGTTTAGAATTCGATTTTAGCACTTGGTTGGTGTAAATCAAGAAGGAATTTGTTTTCTCTTGCTCTCCCTTTCTCTCTCTCTTGCTTGGCCAAGACCAGAAAAAATGAAGAAGAAAGATGGCTGAAGTGAAGGATAAAAAGGCAAGAAAAAAACATTAATTAAGGAGCCATGAGGTGATGACACTTGGCGCCACCAAAGCCATGCAAATTTTTCTCACTCTCCCTTACATTTTTTGCCACAAATTTCGGTCAAAGGCAGCTGGAAATGAAGGGATATTTTGCTCAAATATCAATGAGTTCATGTGGTAAGAAAGTGGTGGTCCAGTGGTGTGTTCAATCGGTAGTGTGCGGTACACGTCGGTTCACACCGTTTTTCTTTAAAACACCCGTACTAGGGTTTTTACTTCCTATTCACTAACCTTATATCATTGCTCCTAATCACATATTATTTCTCACTTAAAAGTCACTTTTAATCACCAAATTTGATCCTTGCTCCGTACCGAAAAATCATCCGGCAAAAATCGCGAAAACCCTAATTTGCTCCAATTTTGAAAACGAAGAGTGAAACCCTACTTTCTAGGTTCATTTACACTTAGTGTGGAATAATTGGGTAGTACGGCTTTAATAAATAATAATTTTCAAATAAAAGGTATTTTTGAGGAAAAATATAAGAAATTTACGGGTCCTCACAAGACGTCGAACCTGTCTTTTGTTCTATGTCTTAAACCTTATTTCCGGTCACTTTTCTAGTTTGGTTTTGTATGTGACAGCCCTACCTTACCCTAAGGCGAACCAAAGGATTCGGTGGACCGTCTGCCCAACTCTCGCCAGGACTATGGAATCGAATGACACAAACCCGATATAGCGCACAAACGAATTAGGTTATGTGAATTGGGAATTTAATTAGGTTACACTAGAAATTGGACTAAGTGATCTTCATGAACATTGGAGCCCTATGTCTTAGCTTCAAAAGGGTATAAGTTGTACCTCAATCCGATAAGCGTAGTCTCGGATGTGCCCATTCCGCAAGAACCCATCAAAACTGTCTTTTGTAAACTTCATTTCCGCACTCGAAATTAGCTTAAGTTTTGTTCTTGTATTGTTTTGAGCCTATGGAATGGCTATTGAAATGAAATTGTGTTATGGATAACCTTGGGTTTGATTGAGTAAAAGGATGAAACCATAAATGGCTGGAAAATGGGAAAATACAAAGGGCATGCTGCCCAAATTTTCGCTCGAGGACTAAGTTTCTATTTGAACTGGTATACTTACGTTTGGTCTATGAAACCCTAGTTATTTTTGTCCACGGGTCCAAATGTCCTTGTTTCACTTTAAAGTCTTTTGTACGTTCTACTCAATAATTGTCGAGTTTCTTTGATTGCACCTAATTGTTGTGCTAGATGATCTGTAATATTCTTTCTCGTTTAATTTAGGTTTTCTCGGTGACTGAAGATAATATCCGGAAGGATACTTTACCCGTTATTTTGCGTACATAGGTGAGTGTTTCTTGTTTGTTATATTCTCCATGACTTCATGACTTGTTGTTGTTGTTTGATGGTGTGTTAAGTGTTTTCAATGATTTCCAAAACGAATTTTCTAGGCGAGCGTGTACTTTATCGCGTTCGACCTAAATGAAATGTGAAGTTTTCAATGATTTAACAATTGAAACATTAGTTGCGTATGTGTAAGCCTTTTGGCTGAATTAGGCCCTGCCCTTCGTTACCGATCGACTCGAGCCAGAAGCGGACTCGGTCGGGCGATATGGTGACCCTAGGTGAATTTGGTATACTCGAGTATTACCTTGTAGTCCGGCCACGTCCGGATGGGTGGAGTCCGGCCAACGTCCGGATGGGGATGAATGAACGAACGCAGGCACGAGGGTTTTACTTCTCAAAAAGGAAATTTTCAAATAATTGGAGGAATAAGGGAAAATGTTAGGGGAACGAACGAACGAACGAATAGCTCCATGTGAGCCCGTATCCTTTTAATGAATGTGTTACTATCGCTTTCCATTATAAAAAATTTCTTGAATTATTGATACTCCATGTTTAATGTATTGAATTGACTATCTGACTATGTGTTCGGAACCTCACTGAGCTTTTAGCTCACCCCTTTAGTTTTGTTTTCCTTAACAGGGGACGGCGAGCAGGATGAGAGCATAGACTAGCCTAGTCTAGTTCTTTTGTTTTTTTTTTGTAATAGTTCTCGCCCTAGTGCTTAGCACGGGCTGGACGTATGAAGGATTGAGAACCCTTGTATATTCGATCTTTATACTCCCTTTTGGGATGGCAATGTATGTAAGTTCCGCTTTAAGTTTGGATCGCTGCCCTATTTATTCTTGTGATTTATTTTGATTTTAATTGAGAACTGTAGTGAACGACTGAGTCCCGGCGAGAGGTGGGCAGGTGACCCGCCGAACCCCGGGATACGCCCTAGGGAGAGGTGGGGCCGTCACAAGTGGTATCAGAGCTTAGGCTTCAGATCTCTGCAGTGTATCCTAGGCTTGAAGTTTAGGATGCCGGACTGTGGGATTCGATTTGACTTGAAAGTTAAGCGATTGAGGGATAAAACCTATAGCTGCTTCGCGTGGTCTTGGCGCGGAGTGACCCTGGACTAAGTGGTGAATAAGTATGAGGGACTAAGTGATGCTATGAATTGCGAATGTTATAGGCCTTAAATCTTTCTCATGGTATCTGAGGACCATAGATAGGTATGTCAGGTAGGAATTCCGATTGTAGATAGTTTACTCTTGGGACTGCAGCTCGAGATGTGAATTATCTTATTTTGGATTCTCATGCCTGAGTACTTTAGAGTTGAGGCGATGCTAAGTACTTGAGACTTGCATTTTGGGAACATGAACAGGTTTTGTCTGACTAGAATGAGCACAAGAGGTCAGGGACATCTAGTTTGGATAGTAAGTGACGTGAGAGACCGGACGGGCTGATACTGGGACGACTTCACCTTTTCCTTTTGATTTACCTGTATATTGGTACTACATGACATTAGTATACCTGTGCGTACATGGTTATCTGTCCAACTTGATATGTTTTTGTGTATTTGCTTATCCGTCTTCTTGATATGGCGTGTTATGTGCGTATATGTTTATTTGTGTATTTGGAATGCTAGAATTTGTTACTGTAGTCAATTTATTGTGTTTATTTATTAAATTACCTTTTTGGGGAAAAAGAAAAGAAAAGAGAGAGGGAAAACATATATATGGATGGGAGACGTAGTCGTGGACATGGAGCTAGGCAAGCTCAAGAACCGAGAGAAGAAAGAGAAACAGTGGCCGAGCAAGAACAGGGACCGAGGATTGAGGCTGGAGATCAAATGGTGACGGCGATGCAACAAATGACAAATATCCTGGCATGACTGGTAGATCAACAGGGTCAAATGCCAGTGAATCAACCCCGGAATCCTGAGATCGGAGAGGATAAGGTTCTTGAGAGGTTCCAAAAGTTTCTACCTCCGAAATTTCAAGGAGGGCCTGATCCGGATATAGCTGAGCAGTGGATAGTGGCAATGATTAATATCTTCACGGCTTTGAATTACATGGAGCAAAGACAAGTAAATTTTGCTATATTTCAATTCGAAGGACCAGCCCGCGCGTGGTGGAATGTAATTAAGGCCAAGTGGGAAAGAGAACAGACGGTATGGACATTGGCGAACTTTGTAAGGGAATTTAATGAAAAGTATCTCCCACCTTTAGTCCAAGAAAGGAGAGAGGACGAATTTATTGGGTTGCGTCAAGGAACCCTAAGTGTGGCCGAATATGAGACCAAATTTACTATACTATCTAAATTTGCTTCCAAATTGGTGGTTACGGAGCGACGGAGAATAAGACGATTCATACAAGGACTAAATTTGGAAATCCAGGAGGCATTAGCGGCAGTTCAAGTTAATACGTTTACAGAGGCTCTTGAGAAGGCCCAAAGAATTGAGGATGTGAAAGCCCAAGTAAAAACCTTTCAAACGCGGAAAAGACATACATCCAGCAGCATACCTGAGGAATCCGGAGAAAAGATAATGCTCTCCAAAGTGCAAAAAGTGAACCATTCATCTCGCTTACCTTGGACATTAAGAGCATTAGATGAAAGGTCTACGAAAGGAAGTCAGATCGGATCAAAGGACATTTCTCGAGAAGATCTAACAGTAGCTCCTCGATTGGCCTGTGGATACTGTGAAAAGGCAAATCATACTGAGAATGATTGCTGGCGGAACGGGGGAAAATGTTTGATTTGTGGGAGTAGCAATCATAAGCTTAGCAATTGCCCGAAGAAATAGCCACGAGAGGGTAGTACTCAACAAGTGGAAGGAACCAAACTGAAACAAACTCATGAAAGAGGAAACCGAACAAAAGTATCGACACAAGTTCATGCCGTAGATCAGCAACAAGTTCTGGGGTCCTCCGAGGCGACGGAAGGTATGAATTTCGAGGTCGAAATTCTTTTAAGGGGGAGAGAGTGTGAGGACTCGCAAATTTCTTATATTTTTCTTTAATAAAAATTCCTTTTTATTTAGAAATTATTCATTTATTATAGCCCTACTACCCAATCATTTCCCAATAAGTGCAAATGAACCTAGAAAGTAGGGTTTCACTCTTCGTTTTCAAGATTGGAGCAAATTAGGGTTTTGGCGATTTTTTGCCGGATGATTTTTCGGTACGGAGTAAGGATCAAATTTGGTGATTAAAAGTGACTTTTAGGTGAGAAATAATATGTGATTAGATGCAATGATAAAAAGTTAGTGATTGGGAGGGAAAAAACCCTAGTACGTGTGATTTGAGGAAAAACGGTGCGAACTGACGTGTACCGCACACTACCGATTGAACGCACTACTGGACCACCACTTTCTTACCACATGAGCTCATTGATATTTGAGCAAAATATCTACTTCTTTTCAGCTGGCTTTGACCGAAATTTGTGGCCAAAAATGCAAAGGAGAGAGAGAAAAATTTGCATGGCTTTGGTGGTGCCAAGTGTCACCACCTCATAGCTCCTTGATTAATTTTTTTTTCTTGCCTTTTTATCCTTCATTTCAGCCATCTTTCTTCTTCATTTTTTCTGGTCTTGGCCGAGAGAGAGAGAGAGAAAAACCCCAAGAGAGAGTTAACCATTTCTTCTTGAAATCTTGTCACCAAGTGAGGAAGAAAGAAAACTAAACCGATTAAAGTCATCCTTGAGTGTTTATCTAGTGAGGTGTTGGTGAATTTTTGAAGGGGAAAGCAAGAGTTGCTATTGGTAGACACTAAGCAAGGTAAGGATGATGATTTCTCCATTTCTTACTCTTAATCTTGTTCAAATTAGCTTAGCATCTCAAAATTGTGGTGAATAATGGTTGTTATCATGTCTTGGGTGTTGTTTTTCCTTGTGGATACATGAATTAGGGTTTGATGAATTGCTGCCAAACTTGATGTATGATTAATATATGTTGTATCCAAGATTGTATAGGTGGTTTTGGTAGCAAGTGAAGCAAGAAATGAAGAAAGTTATCATTGGAATAAAAAATTCCAGATTTCTGGAAAAATTTCACCCTGTTCTGTCCGGTTCCAGTTCGTGTAGTTAGAGGCTGAATTAGGCTTGGCATAAAACATGAATGTTGTAGAGAATGGTATTTTATAGTTGGATACAAAATTTCAGCTCAATCGGAGAAATGTAGCTTGTAAAAAGACCACAATACCCTCACTGCCCTAGGTTGTATTCTAGTGTTCCCCGTAGACAGTTCAGTCTATTTGGCTGTGTTTATTCACAATGATCTGTACGAATTTACACATTTTCCAAAACATGAAAGTTTTAGTACTCTGTCTTAACTTTTCAACACCACCAAGAACACCTTAACCAGACCTTGGTAGACTGAGATATGGCCATTTGAATGCAGTACGGTTAAATAGCAGATTAGTTGGAATTAGGTTATGTGAATTGGGAATTTGATTAGGTTACACTGGAAATAGGACTAAGTGATCTCACAAAAAATGGAGCCCTGTGTCTTAGCTTCGAAATGGTATAAGTTACACCTCAATCCGATAAGCGTAGCTTCGGATGTGCCCATTCCGTAAGAACCCGTCAAAACTGTCTTTTGTAAACTTCATTTCCGCACTCGATATTAGCTTAATTTTTTTTCTTGTATTGTTTTAAGCCTATGGAATGGCTATTGAAATGAAATTGTGTTATGGATAACCTTGGGTTTGATTGAGTAAAAGGATGAAACCATAGATGGCTGGAAAATGGGAAAATACAAAGGGCATGCTGCCCAAATTTTCGCTCGAGGACTAAGTTTCTATTTGAACTGGTATACTTACGTTTGGTCTATGAAACCCTAGTTATTTTTGTCCACGGGTCCAAATGTCCTTGTTTCACTTTAAAGTCTTTTGTACGTTCTACTCAATAATTATCGAGTTTCTTTGATTGCACCTAATTGTTGTGCTAGATGATCTGTAATATTCTTTCTCGTTTAATTTAGGTTTTCTCGGTGACTGAGGATAATATCCGGAAGGATATTTTACCCGTTGTTTTGCGTACATAGGTGAGTGTTTCTTGTTTGTTATATTCTCCATGACTTCATGACTTGTTGTTGTTGTTTGATGATGTGTTAAGTGTTTTCAATGATTTCCAAAACGAATTTTCTAGGCGAGCGTGTACTTTATCGCGTTCGACCTAAATGAAATGTGAAGTTTTCAATGATTTAATGATTGAAACATTAGTTGCGCATGATGTAAGCCTTTTGGCTGAATTGGGCCCTGCCCTTCGTTACCGATCGACTCGAGCCAGAAGCGGACTCGGTCGGGCGATATGGTGACCCTGGGTGAATTTGGTATACTCGAGTATTACCTTGTAGTCCGGCCACGTCCGGATGGGTGGAGTCCGGCCAACGTCCGGATGGGGATGAATGAACGAACGCAGGCACGAGGGTTTTACTTCTCAAAAAGGAAATTTTCAAATAATTGGAGGAATAAGGGGAAATGTTAGGGGAACGAACGAACGAACGAATAGCTCCATGTGAGCCCGTATCCTTTTAATGAATGTGTTACTATCGCTTTCCATTGTAAAAAATTTCTTGAATTATTGATACTCCATGTTTAATGTATTGAATCGACTATCTGACTATGTGTTCGGAACCTCACTGAGCTTTTAGCTCACCCCTTTTAGTTTTGTTTTCCTTAACCGGGGACGGCAAGCAGGATGAGAGCACAGACTAGCCTAGTCTAGTTCTTTTGTTTTTTTTTGTCATGGTTCTCGCCCTAGTGCTTAGCACAGGCTGGACGTATGAAGGATTGAGAACCTTTGTATATTCGATCTGTGAGGACTCGCAAAAACTATTATTTTATGCCTAATTTATGGCTTAATAAATTATTTAATTGGATTTTTATTCCAAGGAATATTTTCTAGTATTATTAGACATAAATACATGGTAATATAACTTCGTTATATTTTGAAAATGATTCGTTTCGAAAATTAATTTCCTGGAGCGCGTTTAGTAAAAATAGTGAATAGTACTTGGAGATTTTATCCGCGTAGCAGCACAATAAGCTTGGAATATTGGAGACTTGTACTATGGTCCTGAAATAGGTAATCTTATGAATAAATACTCAAGTGATAGTTAATAGTGCAATCGTTATAAGAATTTCTCGGAAGTTTCGCGTTATAACGTTAAATTTTACGGTACGCGTTTTCACACGCGCGACTTTATTTGAGGGACCTTAGACCCTTATTTCGAGACAATTAAGAGTGAATAATACTTACATGAATATAAATGTATTGGAGGTTCAGTGCACTAGTGAACCAAACGCGCGAGAAAATCGAGCCGTAATCGCACCAAACACGCCCTAATGAGAGTTGACTTTTGGGTGAATTTACACCACTCATTTAATCTTCTCTTGGAAGCTAAAAGAAATCAGATCACTCTCATCTTCTCTCTCCTCATTGCCGACCAGCCCTCTCCTCTCTCTCACTCTCTTGCTTCACAAATTTCTTCACTAAATCAACCCAAAACCTCAACCAATCTTCACCAAACTTGGAGATCATCTAGCAAACTACTTGGAGGTTAGATTGAGCTAACAAAAAGGCTGCAAAATCACGGTTTTTCTGGGGTAAAAGAGGGCTGAAAATTCTGCTTGAACATCAAACCAAAGTAAGTGATGATCCACTCTTGGAAACTTGAAGTTTGGAAGCTATCTTACCTTGTTAAGTTCATGCATGCCTTTGGTTAGCTTGTGTATGGTGTAAAAATGTGATAGTGGGCTCTTTGAATTCCCACACTTGGGTTGTTGTTGTTGATTTGATGATTGATGGTGGTTATATTGTTGGTTTAGTGGTTAAAATGATGCATTAGTGGTGGGTAATTAGTAGAAACTTTATTGGGTGTAAGAAGCAAAAATTTCCGATTTTGCCCCTGCCATGTTCGGCCATTTCAAGGCCAAATTTTAATGATCTAATGGCTTGAATTGGATGTTTATAGGATGTATTAGATGTGTGAAAAATTTCATTGGAAAATATTGAGGTTTGGTTGAGCAAATGAATTTTTTTTTGAGAAACTAGCAAATCTGGAAAACTGTTCGCGTATGACTCTGACCAGTGGTAGTATTTCGGCTATAACTCTGTCCTCGGATGTCGAAATCATGTCCCGTTGGTGGCGTTTGAAACTAGAAATTCCTAGTTTTAATTTGGTATATAATTCACGTTCTGATTCTTTGTGAGCAAGCCGAACCAAATGTTTTAAGTTCGCTGTCCTGTTGCTCTGTTCATCTGGAATGAAGTATTCAGGCAGCAACTTGATGCCCGATTTTGAACCAGATGGGTGCCGAATTTGTAAACGATTTCTTCTGAGATATTTTAACCCTATGACTGTATTTTCCAACGGCGTAAGCCATGCTCGATTCCGAGTTAAATTGACCGAATTGTGACCAAAACAAGAGGACTGCCCTGTTTTGGAAAAACCCTAATATTTGGACTGGTTTGGAACAAGATCTTGGAGTGAACTTGTTAATTGATGTTCTTGATACTAAACACTTACTAAAGGCATTATGGATGTTTCTTAGGACTTTATTTCACAAATCAACCATGATTGGATAGTTTGCTTGATTAAACGTTTTGAAATGGGTAATGAAAGTATAAAGGCAGATTGCCTTATAATTTTTCCTGAACTTTGGTTGACTAATTAACTATCTTTCCGAGGGTATTTTTCCCTGACATTTGATAGAGCGGTACCTTTCATATGGGAGTAAAATACTGCCAATTTTGGTACCAATCCAAGTTCGTTTCGATACCCAATTAAATTCCTCGTGTTGGAGGTTCAAATCTGGAAATTCTTCTCCAGTCTTGAATTTCCCCAACTTTGAGCTACCGTATCTCGGTACTCGAAACTCCGAATCTTGATCCGCTTGTTTTGTTATACACCTCACTTGTAACACTAATTGAGCTGCAAATTTCAGAGGCTGGTTTGCAACGTGTGAATCGTGCCGAATTTTCAAAGTTGGCCGAAATCCAACTTAATTCTGCCTTGTAAATCAATCCTGCATCTTCAAGCTCAATTTTGAACACTTTCCACTTCTATTCATGGAAAAGTGTCTTCTAGGAACTTATAGTACTTTCTAAGAGGTTTCCAACGGTATAAAGTTTTCCAATTCTTGACTTATACTGAGCGAGTTACGATTTTTCAAAGATTCATAATAAAACTGAAAATTTTCCAATTTCAAAGAAATAGAGTTTTTCAAGAACTCTTTATTCTTTTGATATTCTTAAATGTTTTGCTCACGATTTTCATGATAAAAACTCAAATAATATTGTACATAATAAAAGGCAAGTTGAACCTCGGTTTACGTGTAATTGAGGTTCCTTTTGCAAAATAATCCTTAGATTGTACTAGTGTACGATCCTCCTTGATAAATGGGTTAATTGTGCGACTATCCACTATTAATTGCCAGGCGCACAAGGAGACCTTCAAGAGGATCTCACAGTGGACACTTGAACTCCCAGAAAATAATTCTTATTGAATTGCTCGGTGAGTGTCAAGTGTGTGAATCTTTGATACATGTTTATTTGTGGTAATTGTTGGAAATTTTAAGAAAATAAGGGCGGGTGCGTACTTTATCGCACTTGTTCTAATTTCAAATGAATGATTGAAATGTATTGAATGAATGACTGAAATGCAATGGTATGTTATGAATACATACGTCGATGGAGTGAACCTCCTCGACTTTTAAATGAATGGGGGATGCCCAAACTCATAGGCCAACCTTAGACTCGAGCCGGCAATGGGCTTGGTCGGGGACTTGGGCGAGCCATGAGATATATATAAGCTCGACCTAATGAGAGGTCTTGCTTGGCATACTCATGGAGTATCGCCTTATAAATGACTTGTGGGCCCTTGAGGTGTACGGTGGATGGAGGGAAGTAAGTGGTGATCTACGGAAATGGAAATACCGACCCGGTTGACAGAAGGGCTAACGCGGGAAGGTGTACGAATGACATCGGCAGAGCGAGTGGAACTTAGCTCCTGAGAGCTACTATATCCTTGAATTGTTTCTGATTACTTTTCCTGTTCGAATGATTGATTATTGAAAAGACATGGTTTTATTTATTAAATTTGGGATTGTTATTTGACAAAGTGCTTGCATGTGTGTTCTTGGCCTCACGAGCGTTTTGCTCACCCTATAGTTTTGTTTTCCTTAACAGGACCGAATCTCGGGGAAGTTTGGAGAAAACCCTTCGCTGTACTTTTGTTTTAAGGTTTTCTATTGTTAGTGGCTATGTCCTTTGTGGGGATCGTACTTTTGGAACTGAAGTGTAACTTTTGGGCCTGACGTATATTTTGGATTTAAGTTGTATCTTGAACGCCCTATCTATGGGTGGAGTAATGGATGATTTTATGCTTGAACGCTTCCGCATTATTTGTATTCATGTTATTCTCTTCGATGTGTTTAGTTCGGATTTAATTTGAATGAAATTGCTTGAGTCCTGGCGAGAGCTGGGCAGGCATCCGTGGATACCCTTTGGTCCGCCTTAGGGAGATGTGGGGCGTCACAGTTGGTATCAGAGCACTAGGTTAGAGGTCTATATGGGAGACATATTAGATACTCTACCTTTAAGACTCGATATGGGATGACTTAATCCTACCCCAAGTGATACTTGAGGCAAGCTAGCAACTAAGTTAGTCCTACCTCAAGTGACGATTGGGATGAACCAACGATTAAGTTAGGCATGCATTGCAGGATATTGGAATTGAGTAGTGATTTAAGTTTCTAACTTGAAAAATATTATTATTATTATTATTTTGCAGGGATGGACGACGGAAATGGAACCCCGGCAGCTAATAGGAATGGCCATGCGAATGGTCATTACGAGCCTCTTAGGACTATCTTCTACCGAGCTCTAGCGGGAGGAGCTCGAGTACGCTACTCACCGTATGATAGATACCCTCGATGTTCGTGTAGGTTGACTTTCGCCTACCCGAACCATATAGTGCTTGCTCTGGACGACGAGCGTCGTCAGTTGGTGGATGCCAACCACGATCTACAGACTGAGGTAGACGAGCTTAGGCAGATGGTTAGCGCTCAGGGTGAGCGGATTGCCGAGCTCGAGGAGGTGCTGGAGGGTGAGGTAGCCACATCTGCAGTGGTTAACGAGGAGTTTCGGGATACTAGGGCTCGACTCACTAGGCTAGGACGGGATGTCCGTACTCGGGCTTTCGAGATCCTGGCTGATGCGACTAGATTGGTTGAGGATGCTACTGAGGTGCTTCCTGATGATGAGGAGGAGGATCCCGAGGAGAATCCCGAGGAGGAGGTTCCTCCTGATAGCCCCGCTGTGGACTAGGATCTTAGTTGTTGACCCCTTTTGACTTTTGACCGGTACAGTTAGGACTAGTTAGGGTGACGCGAGTGCTGAGGCCATTGTATTTTGCATGCTTGTGTGGCCTACTTTTGGGCACTTGTTCTTACTTTAGTCTTCTGTGACTAAAAGTATACTTTTGAGCACCTGTGTGCTATATTTTTGTGAATTGTCCCTAATTTGCTAATTGTACGAACTTGACATGCTTATGAATGTAAATTACTGTTAATTTCAATGCTTTCTTGGTTGGTTCTAATTTTGATATATTTCTTCTTTTCTACTTAAGTTAATCTATTTCTTGCACTAGGCACATTTAGGCTAATGGAAGGATTAAGGAGTGGTCGCGGCCGTGGGCGAGCGTCTAGACAGGCCAAACCTCAGGGGGATGACCAGGGATCGGCAACTGGACTGACCCAGGGACAGGAAAATATTGAGGGTAACCAGGTGGCTACTGTCATCAATAGGATGACTGTGAGAACCCGTAAAAACCCTAATTATTTTCCTAGGGTTTTAGTTCCCTTAATTGCATAATTTTTGCATTTCTGGCTTGGAAATATTATCTGGGTGGATTTTATGAGCAATTATAATTTTTAGATGATTTTTCTAGCATTGGTGAGTTTTTAGAAAATTAAGAATATATATTGGACGTGGGACCCACTAGTGCGAAAAGTTCGGAAAAATTCGGCCAATACGGTTAAGTTTCGGATACTGTGTAAAATTTATCGGGTGCTAAGAGATAAGTAGAGTGTGTGAAATGATTGATGTGAGAGAGAAAAGAAGGATAGGAATTCATTAATGAGAGTGACAAGTGTCACTTTCTCATTGGGTGAATTTTAAGATTTACTATTCACAATTTTGACTTTTTGACCAAAGGATTAAATATCCAAAAATTGCCCAAAAATCACCATTTTTCACTCTTGGATGGCCGGCCCTCTTGTGCTAAGGAAGGAAGAAAACTTCTTCAATTTTCAAGTCCCAACTAGCTCAAATCACCCAAAAATACTTGATTCCATCTATTTTACTCCATAAAATCTCTTTAGTTGATGTTAGTGAGTGTTGTAGTGAAGCTTGTTTGAAGGTTTAAGGTGTCCAACATCCTCCTCTCTCTTGTTTCTTGGTAAGTGAAGCTTGAACACTCTCTTACACCTTATGAAGCCTAAGTTATGCTTATTAGTGATTAAGGTGCTGAAATTTCTGGTTTTTATCTTGGTTTGAAGTGATTTGGTGAAGTTTTCCATTTTATGATGAATTTTCTGGTTTAATATGAATGGGATGTTGTGGCTATCTTGGATGATTGGCAATGGACTATAATGACTCTTGTAGGTGTGAATTGTTGCTAAATGCAACCAATTTTGGATTTGGTGTGAAAATTGAAAAGTTAGGGTTCATAAATCCCTAATTCTGTCCGGTTTTATATCATAGGGTTAGAGGCCGAATTGGACTTTGCTCAAAACATGAAAGTTGTAGGTATTGATGTGCTTGAGGTGCCTGTAAAATTTCAGGTCATTTGGATTAATGTAAAATGAGATATGACGAAATTACTGTAGCTGTTCTGCTTTGGACAGAATGCAAAAACTGCGTTTGTATTTGGCCATTTTGACTGGAATTGGTTTGGATTTTGGAGTTGGTGTCTTCTGATGAAATGTAGCTGGATGTCTTAGCTAACTTATGCCTTTGTAATTTTGGCATTTGGACTGGTATGGACTGAGATATACCGATTACAGTTTTCTGTGTTTTGCAAACCTGTTTTGGTGATTCTGGTTTAGTGTTTGGAATTTGTGACCTAGTTAAGCTAGGAACTGGACTGAGTGACCTTCTACATTGTTGTAGCCCTGTTTCATAGCTTCGAAACGGTGGGTCTTGCACCCCCATCCGATAACCGTAGTGAAAGTGGTGTCATTACCGCATTATGAGGTCAAATACGTTTTTTTGTTAAGGCCTAAGTTAAAGCCATTTCTTAATTTCTGGTTACCTATGATGCTTATATATGCATATGAAACCTTATTGGGGTTGTGGTTGGCATTGGTTTATGACTCGTTATCGAGTCTCTTTTAGGGCTTGCTTTCATTTCGGTTGTTTCCTAGTTAACTTTTGTACTTGTACCACTTTGAGCCTAGTGAACGGCTTTTGGGAAATGAGATGACTTTTGTGTGAAATGTTGGGACTGATTTGAGGATATAATGAAGCCTTAATGGCTGGAAAAGTAAGAAAATTTAGGGGAGGTGCTGCCCGATTTTATAGGCCGTTTGGTTCCTTTAAGTTGGATTTGCCTTTTGTGGAAATGAAAGACTTTTGGGTTGTTTGCGCCTAAGTCTTTATGTTACCTTTTCGTTTCTAAGAAAATCATGTTTTGCACCCTTGCATTGGTAATTATTTGGCGAGGCATACGACTAGTAGTCGAGCCTCACATGTGCATTCTGTTTACTCGATTCTGGAAGTAAAACCTTCAATTGGTTTATTTTGATTATTTTAGGGTTTCTTGGCGATTAAGGCCAATCTGAAGTGAAAACTTTTGAAGTTGAGCCGGTGAGTGTTCCACTACCTGCTACCCATTATGTGAAATATCTGAATATCTGAATACTTGATTTATGACTATTGAAGCCAAATACTGTTTTGATAAAATGGAGGCGAGGGTGTACTTTATCACACTCGTTCTTCTATCTGTTCATATGCCAATTTTGAGTGCCTATCTGAATCTGCCGTCTGAATCTGCTATCTGAATCTGCTATTCTGTATCTGTATCTGAATCTGTTATCTGTGTCTGCATCTGTTCGGATTTCTATGACCTATGAGCTCAATCCTGTGGCTAAGTTATTCGAGTCGGGCCGGCAAGGGCCTGGACGATTAGATAACGAACCACGGTAGTCTGTTCGGGGATTTTTGGGTATTGAGACCCTTGATTCCGGTATACTCGAGTATTACCATTTCTGTTCGGTTACGGTGAGCGGGCCCGGTAAAGGGGTGTTTGGTGGACGGAATTTGGTGTAAAGAGGGGTCTACGGACGCGTTGGTTCTATATACGTTGACGGAGAGTCAACCGATTTGGATCAAGTACTGCGCTGGAAATTTGGCTCCTGAGAGCCACCCGTATCCTTCTGATTTGAATTATTGGTTCCTTTACTTTACATCTGACATGTGTATCTGATTTGTTAAATGTGAAATGCCATGATTTTAATGCTATCTGTTTGGTACCTCATTGAGCGCAAGCTCACCCCTTTCCGTCCCTTTTGTTTTCCTTACAGGAAAATAAACCCTTTTGGTATGGATTTGACAAATGGCTGCCAAATTGAGCTAGTTGAACATATCTTTTGTATAGCTCATGTATTAAAACCCTAAGTATACTTTTGGGGCGTTTTCTCTTTTGATTTGGCAAACCGTGTATATGTATTAACTTTTGAAAGCTTTTGTATGTCATTTTGATTTGTAAATGCTAAAGTTCTGATGTGAATGTTTGTTAGCTATTTCGGTTGGGTTCTGACGGGTCGATTACTATTCATGGCCGGCTCCGGATTTCATTTTTATTTTATTTTGGGTTATTTTACTATTTTGATTTGTTTGCGCGCGTTTGTAAGTTCCGGAAAGTATTAGATCGCGCTAATCTGATCCGTAGTCCTGGCGAGAGCTGGGCAGGCAGTCCGCTAACCCCTTTGGTTCGCCTTAGGGGAAAGTGGGGCTGTTACAATGACTGATATCCTAGAACGTCTAGCGGAGAGACAGGGTCCTGGACCATTTAACCAACCTGGGGGCCAGGATAGAGGAGAGGATAGAGCCCTAGAAAGATTCTTAAAGTTTAACCCGCCTAAGTTTATGGGTGAACCTGACCCCGAAATAGCAGAGAATTGGTTAGAAAGGATGACCAATATATTCGCCGCTCTAGACTACACTGAGGATAGGCGAGTGAACTTTGCTGCTTTCCAATTTGAGGGATTAGCCCGTGCTTTGTGGGATTTGATAAAAGGAAAATGGGAAAGGGCTCGAACCCCTTGGACTTAGGAGAATTTCACAAGGGAGTTTAATGAAAAGTTTCTTCCGCCCTTAATCCAAGAGAAAAGGGAGAACGAATTTATTAAGTTGAAACAAGGAACCCTTACTGTAGCAGAGTATGAAGGGAAGTTCACTAAACTTTCCAAATACGCTCCTGAGTTAGTAGCCGATGAACGGAGGAGAATTAGAAGGTTCGTACAGGGACTTAATGTGGAACTTCAGGAGGGCCTGGCTGCGGCCCAAATCTCTACTTTTACTGAGGCTTTAGAGAAAGAGCAAAGGGTTGAGAATGCAAGATCTCAAGTGAGGGATTTCCACAACAGAAAAAGGAATTTTCCTAGTCGCACTTCTGGGCAGACCAGTAAGTTTGTACACCCTTCTAAAAAGGGAAGAGGGAAAGGAGGAACGAGAACTGCTGGAGCTTCTAGGGGAGCTCTATCTAGGGGAGGTCGTAGCGGGACGACTCAAGTTAGGGGGGCACCATCTGTCGGATCGACTGTGACCCCTCAAGTTACATGTGGGTATTGTGGTAAATCCAACCACTCTGAGAACGATTGCTGGAGAAAGTTGGGAAAATGCTTACTGTGTGGGAGCACTGAGCATCAAATCGCAAATTGTCCGAAATCGTCGAAGGCAGGGGGAAGCCTGCAAAGGCCTGAAAAATCAACCTCTAAGCAGACCAGTGCCGGAGGAAGTCGATCGAAAGTACCGGCTAGGGTCTACGCATTGGACTATCCACAAGTTCCAGAGGCGACCGAGGTGGTTGAAGGTACAATTACAATCTTTCACCGCCTAGCTAGGGTTTTAATTGATCCGGGTGCAACGCACTCTTTTGTAAACCCTGATTTCATGAGTGGATTAGACTTGAAGCCAATTAAGTTACCGTATGACTTGGAGGTTAAAACACCCACTGGGGACAAAAGTCTAATTGCTAATCTGGTGTATAAGAATAGTGAAATCTGCGTGAAGGAAAGAAAATTGCTGGCCGATTTGATAGGCCTAGCGATTAAAGGATATGATGTGATCCTAGGGATGGATTGGTTAGCCCGTTATAATGCCCAACTGAATTGTAGGACGAAAATTGTAGAGTTGCATATTCCAGGGGAGGCAACCCTGAAACTGGATGTGAGGGGTAAGTTAGCCTCTTCTGCACTTATTTCGGGAATTCGAGCTAGAAAATTGTTAAATAAGGGAGCTCAATGATATTTGGCTTTTCTTATTAATACCCCTAGCGATAAGGTGAATCTGGAGGACACACCGGTAGTGAAAGAATTTTCTGATGTTTTTCCTGAAGAATTGGAATCTCTACCCCCGGAACGGGAAATAGCTTTTAAAATTGATGTAGCTCCGGGAACAGTACCTATATCAAGGACACCATACAGGATGGCTCCAGCTGAGTTGAAGGAGTTGAAATTACAATTACAGGATTTGTTGGAACGGGGTTTTATACAAGAGAGTGATTCCCCGTGGGGAGCCCCAGTTTTGTTTGTAAAGAAGAAAGATGGGAGTTTGAGGTTATGTATAGATTATCGAGGTTTAAATGATGTTACGATTAAGAATAAATACCCACTACCCCACATTGATGAACTGTTTGACCAATTGCAAGGGGCGGTAGTGTTTTCAAAGTTGGATCTAAGGCAAGGTTACTATCAATTGAGGATTTTGGAGAAGGACATACCTAAGACTGCTTTTAACTCGAGGTATGGGCACTTCGAGTTTGCAGTAATGTCTTTTGGGTTAACCAATGCACCTGCCGCTTTCATGGATTTAATGCATAGGGTTTTTAAGTCTTACTTGGATCAATTTGTGGTGATCTTCATTGATGATATTTTGGTGTATTCTAAGGATGTGAATGACCATGAGAAACATTTAAGAATTGTTTTACAAATCTTGAGGGAACATCAATTATATGCTAAGTTTAGCAAGTGTGAATTCTGGCTAAAAGAAGTGACTTTCCTAGGGCATATAATTTCTAAGGATGGGATTAAAGTGGATCCATCTAAAGTTGAAGCTGTTTCGAAATGGAAACGACCGGAAAACCCAACGGAAGTTCGGAGTTTTATAGGATTGGCAGGGTATTACCGGAGATTCATCCAGGATTTTTCAAAAATTGCTGGGCCTATGACTGAGTTGACCAAGAAAAATGGAAAATTTATTTGGAGTCCTAAGTGTGAAGGAAGTTTTCAGGAGTTGAAAAGACGGTTGACTAGAGCGCCTGTTCTATCTCTACCAAATGGACAGGATAGTTTTGTGGTTTACACAGATGCTTCTAAGGAAGGTTTGGGATGTGTTTTGATGCAAAGTGATAAAGTGATAGCTTATGCCTGTAGAAAATTGAAACCGCATGAAGGAAATAATCCGACCCATGATTTGGAGTTAGCGGCTGTGGTCTTTGCTTTGAAGAAATGGAGACACTATTTGTACGGAGTAACATTTGAGGTTTTTACAGATCACAAAAGCCTTAAGTACTTATTTTATCAGAAGGAGCTGAATTTGAGGAAATGTAGATGGATGGAATTTCTGGAAGATTATGATTGTACGATTAAGTACCACCCTGGAAAGGCCAATGTAGTGGCCGATGCTTTGAGCCGTCAGGTACAAATGGCTGGATTGATGGTTAAGGAATTTCAATTGTTGGAGGAAGTTAGCTATTGGAATCCTCGATTAGAACCAAGGAAAGTAATTTTGAGGAATATTGTGATAACCTCCACTTTATTGGAACGAATTAAGGAATCTCAGGAAGAGGACCCTGAAGTGCAAAAGTTGGTGGAGAAAGTTAAGATGGGAGACCAGACGGATTTCAATTTGGGATCGGATGGAATATTGAGATTTTGAAATCGGGTGGTTGTGCCAAAGGATGAAGGGCTTAAAAAAGAAATTTTAGAAGAGGCACACCGATCAAAGTTTACAGTACATCCAGGAGGGAATAAAATGTACCAAGACTTGAAAAGTCTATATTGGTGGAAAAATATGAAGAAGGAAATTGCCCAATTTGTTCAGACATGCTTGGTTTGTCAACAGGTTAAAGCCGAACATCAGAAACCATCAGGGCTTTTGCAACCTCTAGAAATACCTGAGTGGAAATGGGAAAATATTACCATGGATTTTGTATCACGCTTACCAAGGACACAAAGAGGCCATGATGCCATTTGGGTGATAGTGGATAGATTGACTAAATCGGCTCATTTTCTACCGATTAACATGAAGTATCCGTTGGAGAAGTTGGCTAAGTTGTACTTAGATGAAATCATTAGACTACATGGCATACCTGTGAGTATCGTATCGGATCGAGATCCAAGATTTGTTTCGAGGTTTTGGCAAAAGATGCAAGAAGTGTTGGGGACTAAGTTGAACTTTAGTACCACTTACCATCCCCAGACAGATGGACAATCTGAAAGAACAATTCAGACTCTTGAGGACATGTTGAGGACTTGTGTACTGGATTTTGGAGAGAATTGGAGTAAGTTTTTGACTTTAGTGGAATTTGCCTATAACAATAGTTTCCACTCTTCTATACAAATGGCTCCATACTATGGTCGGAAGTGTAGATCTCCAATTTGTTGGGATGAAATAGGTGAACGGAAAATTTTAGACACGACAACCGTATCTTGGATTGAGGAGGCGAATGAAAAGGTAAGATTGGTACGGCAAAGGATTCAAACCGCTCAGAGTAGACAAAAAAGTTATGCCGACAATCGGAGAAAGGATTTGGAGTTCACTATTGGTGATGTGGTATTTCTCAAGATTACGCCTTTAAAAGCAAGCTTGATGTCCGGAAAAGGGAAGAAACTACAACCAAGGTTTGTAGGGCCTTATAAGATTATTCAACGAGTTGGGAGTGTAGCCTATAAGCTGGAATTACCACCGAGCTTATCTCGTATTCATAATGTGTTTCATGTGTCCATGCTTAAGAAATATCATCCAGACCCCTCTCATGTTTTACAACCGGAGAATATTGAGATCGATGAAACCCTGACCTATGAGGAGAGACCGGTAAAACTTCTGGATCGAAAGATGAAGGAATTGAGGAACAAGCAGATACCACTAGTGAAAGTTCTATGGAGGAACCATGGAGTAGAGGAGGCAACATGGGAAGTTGAAGAGACAATCAGAGAGAAGTATCCAGACTTGTTCATCAACCAAGGTAAATTTCGAGGACGAAATTTTCTTAAGGGGGAGAGGATGTGAGGACTCGCAAAAACTATTATTTTATGCCTAATTTATGGCTTAATAAATTATTTAATTGGATTTTTATTCCAAGGAATATTTTCTAGTCTTATTAGACCTAAATACATGGTAATATAACTTCGTTATATTTTTAAAATGATTCGTTTCGAAAATTAATTTCCTGGAGCGCGTTTAGTAAAAATAGTGAATAATACTTGGAGATTTTATCCGCGTAGTAGCACAATAAGCTTGGAATATTGGAGACTTGTGCTATGGTCCTAAAGTAGGTAATCTTATGAATAAATACTCAAGTGATAGTTAATAGTGCAATCGTTATAAGAATTTTTCGGAAGTTTCGCGTTATAACGTTAAATTTGACGGTACGCGTTTTCACACGCGCGACTTTATTTGAGGGACCTTAGACCCTTATTTCGAGACAATTAAGAGTGAATAATACTTACATGAATATAAATGTATTGGAGGTTCAGTGCACTAGTGAACCAAACGCGCGAGAAAATCGAGCCGTAATCGCACCAAACACGCCCTAATGAGAGTTGACTTTTGGGTGAATTTACACCACTCATTTAATCTTCTCTTGGAAGCTAAAAGAAATCAGATGACTCTCATTTTCTCTCTCCTCATTGCCGACCAGCCCTCTCCTCTCTCTCACTCTCTTGTTTCACAAATTTCTTCACTAAATCAACCCAAAACCTCAACCAATCTTCACCAATCATGGAGATCATCTAGCAAACTACTTGGAGGTTGGATTTAGCTAACAAAAAGGCTGCAAAATCACTGTTTTTCTAGGGTAAAAGAGGGCTGAAAATTCTGCTTGAACATCAAACCAAAGTAAGTGATGATCCACTCTTGGAAACTTGAAGTTTGGAAGCTATCTTACCTTGTTAAGTTCATGCATGCCTTTGGTTAGCTTGTGTATGGTGTAAAAATGTGATAGTGGGCTCTTTGAATTCCCACACTTGGGTTGTTGTTGCTGATTTGATGATTGATGGTGGTTATATTGTTGGTTTAGTGGTTAAAATGATGCATTAGTGGTGGGTAATTAGTAGAAACTTCATTGGGTGTAAGAAGCAAAAATTTCCGATTTTGCCCCTGCCATGTTCGGCCATTTCAAGGCCAAATTTTAATGATCTAATAGCTTGAATTGGATGTTTATAGGATGTATTAGATGTGTGAAAAATTTAATTGGAAAATATTGAGGTTTGGTTGAGCAAATGAATTTTTTTTTGAGAAACTAGCAAATCTGGAAAACTGTTCGCGTATGACTCTGACCAGTGGTAGTATTTTGGCTATAACTCTGTCCTCGGAAGTCGAAATCATGTGCCGTTAGTGGGGTTTGAAACTAGACATTCCTGGCTTTAATTTGGTATATAATGTACATTCTGATTCTTTGTGGGCAAGCCGAACCAAATGTTTTAAGTTCGCTGTCCTGTTGCTCTGTTCATCTGGAATGAAGTATTCAGGCAGCAACTTGATGCCCGATTTTGAACCAGATGGGTACCGAATTTGGAAATGATTTCTTCTGTGATATTTTAACCCTATGAATGTATTTTCCAAAGGCATAAGCCATGCTCGATTCCGAGTTAAATTGACTGAATTGTGACCAAAACAAGAGGACTGCCCTGTTTTGGAAAAACCCTAATATTTGGACTGGTTTGGAACAAGATCTTGGAGTGAACTTGTTAATTGATGTTCTTGATACTAAACACTTACCAAAGGCATTATGGATGTTTCTTAGGCCTTTATTTCACAAATGAACCATGATTGGATAGTTTGCTTGATTAAACGTTTTGAAATGGGTAATGAAAGTATAAAGGCAGATTGCCTTATAATTTTTCCTGAACTTTGGTTGACTAATTAACTATCTTTCCGAGGGTATTTTTCCCTGACATTTGATAGAGAGGTACCTTTCATATGGGAGTAAAATACTGCCAATTTTGGTACCAATCCAAGTTTGTTTCGATACTCAATTAAATTCCTCGTGTTGGAGGTTCAAATCTGGAAATTCTTCTCCAGTCTTGAATTTCCCCAACTTTGAGCTACCGTATCTCGGTACTCGAAACTCCGATTCTTGATCCGCTTGTTTTGTTATACACCTCACTTGTAACACTAATTGAGCTGCAAATTTCAGAGGCTGGTTTGCAACGTGTGAATCGTACCGAATTTTCAAAGTTGGCCGAAATCCAACTTAATTCTGCCTTGTAAATCAATCCTGCATCTTCAAGCTCAATTTTGAACACTTTCCACTTATATTCATGGAAAAGTGTCTTCTAGGAACTTATAGTACTTTCTAAGAGGTTTCCAACGGTATAAAGTTTTCCAATTCTTGACTTATACCGAGCGAGTTACGATTTTTCAAAGATTCATAATAAAACTGAAAATTTTCCAATTTCAAAGAAATAGAGTTTTTCAAGAACTCTTTATTCTTTTGATATTCTTAAACGTTTTGCTCACGATTTTCATGATAAAAACTCAAATAATATTGTATATAATAAAAGGCAAGTTGAACCTCGGTTTACGTGTAATTGAGGTTCCTTTTGCGAAATAATCCTTAGATTGTACTAGTGTACGATCTTCCTTGATAAATGGGTTAATTGTGTGACTATCCACTATTAATTGCCAGGCGCACAAGGAGACCTTCAAGAGGATCTCACAGTGGACACTTGAACTCCCAGAAAATAATTCTTATTGAATTGCTCGGTGACTGTCAAGTGTGTGAATCTTTGATACATGTTTATTTGTGTTAATTGTTGGAAATTTTAAGAAAATAAGGGCGGGTGCGTACTTTATCGCACTTACTCTAATTTCAAATGAATGATTGAAATGTATTGAATGATTGAAATGTATTGAATGAATGACTGAAATGCAATGGTATGTTATGAATACATACGTCGATGGAGTGAACCTCCTCGACTTTTAAATGAATGAGGGACGCCCAAACTCATAGGCCAACCTTAGACTCGAGCCGACAATGGGCTTGGTCGGGGACTTGGGCGAGCCATGAGATATATATAAGCTCGACCTAATGAGAGGTCTTGCTTGGCATACTCGTGGAGTATCGCCTTATAAATGACTTGTGGGCCCTTGAGGTGTACGGTGGACGGAGGGAAGTAAGTGGCGATCTACGGAAATGGAAATACCGACCCGGTTGACAGGAGAGTTAACGCGGGAAGGTATACGAATGACATCGGCAGAGCGAGTGGAACTTAGCTCCTGAGAGCTACTATATCCTTGAATTGTTTCTGATTACTTTTCCTGTTCGAATGATTGATTATTGAGAAGACATGGTTTTATTTATTAAGTTTGGGATTGTTATTTGACAAAGTGCTTGCATGTGTGTTCTTGGCCTCACGAGCGTTTTGCTCACCCTATAGTTTTGTTTTCCTTAACAGGACCGAATCTCGGGGAAGTTTGGAGAAAACCCTTCGCTGTACTTTTGTTTTAAGGTTTTCTATTGTTAGTGGCTATGTCCTTTGTGGGGATTGTACTTTTGGAACTGAAGTGTAACTTTTGGGCCTGACATATATTTTGGATTTAAGTTGTATCTTGAACGCCCTATCTATGGGTGGAGTAATGGATGATTTTATGCTTGAACGCTTCCGCATTATTTGTATTCATGTTGTTCTCTTCGATGTGTTTAGTTCGGATTTAATTTGAATGAAATTGCTTGAGTCCTGGCGAGAGCTGGGCAGGCGTCCGTGGATACACTTTGGTCTGCCTTAGGGAGATGTGGGGCGTCACACGATCTTTATACTTCCTTTTGGGATGGCAATGTATATAAGTTCCGCTTTAAGTTTGGATCGCAACCCTATTTATTCTTGTGATTTATTCCAATTTTAATTGAGAACTGTAGTGAACGACTGAGTCCCGGCGAGAGGTGGGCAGGCGACCCGCCGAACCCCAGGGTACGCCCTAGGGGGAGGTGGGGCCATCACAGATTCGGCCTCCATCATGGCCGAACAGAATCAGGCAGAACAGGGTAAGATGAAACCCTAAACTGGAATTTATGCACTCTAGCTGAAATTTCTTTAGGCAATCAAAACTAACATACCAAAGCTTCATTTCATACCATATTAAGCAATCATTCCATGTCCCAACAATAATCATCATATAAAATTAGAAAATCACCAAAAATTCTAAAATTTGTCAAACTCTACTTTAAACCCTAAAATCTTCCACAAAATAATCTATTTAGCCACTACAACCCACTAATCAACCATTATGAAAGCAAAGAGGGAACTTTCTTAGCAACTTACCTCAAAAACTCAAGAAAGCTAGCAACTTAGGTATTCCCTTTCCAAAACAACTCCTTAATCCTCCCTAGCAAGAAGTTTCTATGGAGTAATTTGAGATTCTAATGGTTGGAACTTAAGATTTGGCTTAGATTTGAAGTTGAAGATGATACTTTTCCTCTCTTTCTTTCTCTCAAGTGTTCGGCCAAGAAGGACGAAGAAATGGTATATTTTTTGTCAAATTTTTGGTATTTAGTAAAGTTAAGAAAGTTAGGTCAAAGTCCAACTCCAATCGGGTCACGACACCTAGCACCTTTTAACGTTATTCTCATCCTCTTGTCTCCCAATACAAATTAATCTAACTAACCTCCAATTATCTCCTAGCACCAAGTAATATAATATTTCTTAATACAAAACTTCAATTATTCATCAAAAATTTATCGTACTTAGCGCACTAGCGGGTCCCACTTCTATAACGCACTTCAAACTTATCATGAACTAATTTATTTTATGAAAATGATTTAAAACCTATACTCACTTATAAAAATCTCTGGAAAATTAACATAATAGGGTATAATGAAGAAAATGCATGCGAGAAAAATAAAATAAAATATTATGAAATAAAGAAAATTTACGAGTCCTCACATTGTAATTGTATGACATTGAGCTTATTGAACGGCTATTGTAATGAGATTATTTGTGTGTGATTTTGGGGGCTGATTGAGGAAAATAATGAAACCATAAATGGTTGAAAAATAGGTAAATACAAAGGGCGTGCTACCCAAATTTGCACTCAAAAGCTAAGTAGACGTATGCGCGACTTGTGACGCCCCGAAAGAATGAGTGTGAGAACCCGAAAATTTTTATATATTTTCGAGACTTTATTTTGATTTCTCGTCTATAATTTTGTACCTTTCTTCAATATTTTGATTTTCTATACATTTTTATAAGTAAATATAGTTTTTAAATCATTTTCTTGATACAAGTTAGTCCACGTTAATTTTGAAGAGTATTATGAACGTAGGACCCACTGGTGCGGTAAATGCAATATATTTTTGACAACTTGATAGAGTTTTGTATTAAATGATATTATTTTACAAGGTGCTAGAGATAATTAGATGTTACCTATATGGATTAGTATTGGAGAGACAAAAAGATAAGTTTTAAACCAAAAGGTGACAAGTGTCACCATGTGATTCCATCTTGGATTTTGACCACTATTCACCAACTTTATTAAAACCTCAATTTGACCCAAAAATCACCTTCATTTCACCTCTCTTGGCTGACTCTCTCTTGAGAGAAAAGAAAAGAAAGCTTCAACCTTTCATCTTCCATTCTTGCACAAATCTTGAAAACCAACCGATTAAACCTTGAATTAGTCCACAAAAGAGACTTGCTAAGGGAGTTTGAAGATCTTGGTGGAGTTGTTTTGGAAGAAGAACCATTAAGCTCCTACCTTTCTTGTGGTTTTAAGGTATTTTGTCAAGAACATCCTCTTTACTTCAATTAATTGCTTATTAATGGGTTTTAGTTGTTTTAGATGTTGTTTTGTGGAAGATTAGCACTTGAATGAATGAATTCCAGGTTTAGGATTTGAATTTGTCCTGTTCTGACCGGATTTATTTGAGCATGTTAGAGGCCGAATCAGGCTTAGGTTAAAACATAAAAGTTGTAGAAAATGGTGTTAGCTAGATTCCTGTAAAATTTCAGCTCGATCGGAGCACTGTAGTCTATGAAATTACCGAAATACCCTTGACTGTCCATGAACCCTGTTTCGCGCCCAGATTTCTGTTTTCGTGGAGTTTTCCATTTTTGACCATGAAATTGCATGATTTGGCTTTGTAGGTCTTCATAAGAAATGTAGGGTTATGTCTTGGCTTCAAAACGCCATAAGATTCGTTTCAATCCGATAAGTGTAGCTTCAGTTATGGATATTGTGCCGAAAGGTGTATTTGATAGTTTATGATGTGTATGTGGTTGATTTGAGATGAATTGGTGTTGCTTGTAGGTTGGAAATGAAGCATTTATGGGGAAATGCTGTCCGAACTTTGGGAATGTGTGATTGTTTTGAGTTTGTGATTTAGGGCTTGGACTCGGGTAAGGTAATGATATATGATGGATGGTTTCTGAGCCATGGAGGTGAGTGACCCTAAACTATTTCCAAAGTTACTTACGAAGTGTTTCTTGCATTATTTACTCGTTTGCATATCATGTGTGCCGGCATGTGAGTCCATGAAATGATTTGGCTTAAATGAATTCTTTGGGAGTCTTGTGCTGAACACCAACGTCTCCACCACTTTCGTAAGTTCGTGACATGATCTGGAGCACCAACATTGCCCCCCCTTATTGTTTAACGTTAAGTAATCAATTTGAGCGTTGGGTGTTTAAGTACAATGATTTCACTGGCTCACGAGAGCAATAAACGTACATTTGATCTTTGACTCATGACATCATCGAAGTGCATTATGTTGAAATATATTTGAGTACTGATTTTGCTGGTTACTCACTGAACTTTTAGCTCACCCCAAAAATATTTTATTCCCCTCCACAGGCCTCGTGGCGAAGGAAGGCTTGTAGTACTTATTCACGTGACTGGATGGCATATATCTTATACAGTTTGGATTTGGAATCATTTTATGTATAGTTGGGAATTGTTTCTGTGACGCCCCGAAAAAAAAACTGAGCTTGAGAACCCGGAAATTTTCTAATTTTCTAGGGTTTATTTTTTTTAATTGCCCGCCTTTTCTACATTTTCTTGATTAGAAAAATTTTCCAGATAAAGTTTATGAGCAAAAATAGTTTTAAAATGATTTTTCTAGTATCGGTTAGTTTTTGAGAAATTAAAAGCGTATTTTGGACGTGGGACCCGCAAGTGCGGTAAATGCATTATATTTTTTTTTACAACTTGTTGGAATTTTGTATTAAGTGATATTATTTTACAAGGTGTTAAGATATTTGTAATTGGAGAGACAAAAGATAAGTTTTAAACCTAAGGGTGACAAGTGTCACCATAAGATTAAGTCTTGGACTTTGACTTACTATTCAACCTTTTACCATTTACCACAATGACTTCAAAAATTGACCAAAATATCTTCATTGCTAAGCGTCATATGGCCGGCCACCTTCAAGCAATAAGGGAAGAGAAGCCCTCCAATTTCTTTGCTCCAAGCTTGCTTAATCTTCACTTTTAACCGTTTAATTTTAGTTTTACTCTATAAAAACTCTTCTCTTGGTTGGATTAAGGTTCTTGGTGAAGTGATTTGGAAGATTTAAGTGCAAGGTTGCTCCATCTCTTTGGTTACTAAGGTGAGTTGAGAAGGACCCCTCTCCTCCCTCTAATGATGTTAAATTCATGCTTGGTGATAGTAGGAGATGCAAGTTTATGGATTAAAACTTGATTTTGGTTGAATTGGTGAAGTTTTTTATTTTTTTGAGGAATTTTCTGGTTTAATGTGATCATGGTGTTGTGGTCATGTATGATTATTGGAAATGATGTTTAATGACTCTAGGAGGTGGAAAAAGTGATTAAGTGCAATCAATTTCTGTTTTGGAAGAAATTTCAGAAAATTAGGTTTTGTAGTTCTTCATTCTGCCCGAATTTATTTCACTATGTTAGAGGCCGAATTGGCCTTTCCTCGAAACATGAAAGTTGTAGGTATTGGTGAGCTTGAAGTGCCTGCAAAATTTCAGGTCATTTGGATATGTGTAGAGTGAGTTATGTCGATTTTACTGTTGCTGATCTGGGTTGCTCAGAATGTGAAAACTGCGCTTGTAATCGTTTGTTTTGACTGGAATTGGTTTGGATTTTGTTGTTGGTGTCTTCTGAGGAAATGTAGCTGGATGTCTTAGCTAACATATGCCTTTGGAATTTCGGCATTTGGACCTGTATAGACTGAGTTGTGTTCATTACAGCATTGTGTGATTTGTAAACCTGTTTTTGGTGGTTCTGGTGTAGTATTTGGCATATTTGACCTAGTTGTGCTAGGATTTGGATTGAGTGGCCTTCTACATTGTTGTAGCCCTGTTTCTTAGCTTCGAAACGGTGGGTCTTGCACCTTCATCCGACAATCGTAGCGCAATTGGTACCATTACCGCAAAATGACGTCAAAACTGTTTTTCTGGTTTTGAGCTTAACCTTCATTTCCGGACTTTTCCCTAGCTTGACTTGTACTAGTACTACTTGGAGCTTGCTGAATGGCTATTGGATGAACTTTTTGTGTGACTTTGGAACTGGCTGAGAAAATAATGAAGCCTTGACGGCTGGAAAAGTAAGCAAATTCAGGGGAAGTGCTGTCCGAACTTTTAAAGGACTAGTTTGCATTGAGTTTGTGATCTAAGACTTGGTTTTGAGCAAGGCAATGATACATGATGGATGATTTCTGAGCCGTGGAGGTGAGTGACCTCAAACTATTTCTAAAGTTATTTATGAACCGTTTCCTGCATTATTTACCTTTAAACAGTTTCCAAAGTTACTTTTGAACTGTTTTCTTGCATATCATGCGTGCTTGCATATGAGTGTTCCTTGTTTGCTGTATTTCTGGACTTATTGGCTTGTTATTATTGATTGATAATGTGTTAAGTGCTTTCGATGATTGTTAAAACGAGTTTTCTAGGCGAGTGTGTACTTTATCGCACTCGACCTAAATAAATATGAAATTTTTAATGATTAATGATTTAATGCTAGTTGCGCATGATGTAAGCCTTTGGGCTGAACTGGCCACTACCCTTCGTTACCGATCGACTCGAGCCAGAAGCGGACTCGGTCGGGCGATATGGTGACCCTGGGTGAATTTGGTATACTCGAGTATTACCTTGTAGTCCGGCTACGTCCGAATGGGTGGAGTCCGGCTACGTCCGGATGGGTGGAGACCGGCCAACGTCCGGAAAAAAAAAAAGATGAACGAATAAAAGATGAACGAGGGATTATTTATAAAAAAATGAACGTATCCTTTTCATGAATGTTACTATCGCTTTCCATTGTACATGTTTCTTGAATTATTGATACTCCATATTTAATGTTTTGTAAATGTTGTAATCGTTTCTGGACTTATCATTTGATCTATGACATCATTGATTTATGACATCATTGAAAAGAAATATTGTTAAACCGATTTGATTACTGATTTTCTGGTTACTCGCTGAGCTTCTAGCTCACCCCAAAAATATTTTATTCCCCTCCACAGGGCTCAAGGCAAAGGCAGGACTTGTTGTGCTTATTCACGTGAATGGATGGCCTATATCTTGTACAGTTTTGGATTTGGAATCATTTGATGTATAGTTGGGAATTAGTTTCCGCTGCATTTGTGACTTGTAATTATTGGAGACTTGGATGTATATTTGTGGACCATGTGATGTATATTTGAGGTTTATTCTTGTAATTCATTTGAGGACTTTAGTGAACGACTGAGTCCCGGCGAGAGCCGGGCAGGCGGCCCGCCGAACCCTCTGGTTCGTCTTAGGGGGAGGTGGGGCCGTTACAAGTGGTATCAGAGCTTAGGCTTGAGATCTCTGTAGTGTATCCTAGGCTTGAAGTTTAGGATGCCGGACTGTGGGTTTGATTTGACTCTTGAGAGATTTGTGCAGGATGTCTTGACTTGATTGATACAAGAGGGAATGTCGAGGACGACATTCTTTTAAGGAGGGGAGACTGTGACGCCCCGAAAAAAAAACTGAGCTTGAGAACCCGGAAATTTTCTAATTTTCTAGGGTTTATTTTTTTTAATTGCCCGCCTTTTCTACATTTTCTTGATTAGAAAAATTTTCCAGATAAAGTTTATGAGCAAAAATAGTTTTAAAATGATTTTTCTAGTATCGGTTAGTTTTTGAGAAATTAAAAGCGTATTTTGGACGTGGGACCCGCAAGTGCGGTAAATGCATTATATTTTTTTTTACAACTTGTTGGAATTTTGTATTAAGTGATATTATTTTACAAGGTGTTAAGATATTTGTAATTGGAGAGACAAAAGATAAGTTTTAAACCTAAGGGTGACAAGTGTCACCATAAGATTAAGTCTTGGACTTTGACTTACTATTCAACCTTTTACCATTTACCACAATGACTTCAAAAATTGACCAAAATATCTTCATTGCTAAGCGTCATATGGCCGGCCACCTTCAAGCAATAAGGGAAGAGAAGCCCTCCAATTTCTTTGCTCCAAGCTTGCTTAATCTTCACTTTTAACCGTTTAATTTTAGTTTTACTCTATAAAAACTCTTCTCTTGGTTGGATTAAGGTTCTTGGTGAAGTGATTTGGAAGATTTAAGTGCAAGGTTGCTCCATCTCTTTGGTTACTAAGGTGAGTTGAGAAGGACCCCTCTCCTCCCTCTAATGATGTTAAATTCATGCTTGGTGATAGTAGGAGATGCAAGTTTATGGATTAAAACTTGATTTTGGTTGAATTGGTGAAGTTTTTTATTTTTTTGAGGAATTTTCTGGTTTAATGTGATCATGGTGTTGTGGTCATGTATGATTATTGGAAATGATGTTTAATGACTCTAGGAGGTGGAAAAAGTGATTAAGTGCAATCAATTTCTGTTTTGGAAGAAATTTCAGAAAATTAGGTTTTGTAGTTCTTCATTCTGCCCGAATTTATTTCACTATGTTAGAGGCCGAATTGGCCTTTCCTCGAAACATGAAAGTTGTAGGTATTGGTGAGCTTGAAGTGCCTGCAAAATTTCAGGTCATTTGGATATGTGTAGAGTGAGTTATGTCGATTTTACTGTTGCTGATCTGGGTTGCTCAGAATGTGAAAACTGCGCTTGTAATCGTTTGTTTTGACTGGAATTGGTTTGGATTTTGTTGTTGGTGTCTTCTGAGGAAATGTAGCTGGATGTCTTAGCTAACATATGCCTTTGGAATTTCGGCATTTGGACCTGTATAGACTGAGTTGTGTTCATTACAGCATTGTGTGATTTGTAAACCTGTTTTTGGTGGTTCTGGTGTAGTATTTGGCATATTTGACATAGTTGTGCTAGGATTTGGATTGAGTGGCCTTCTACATTGTTGTAGCCCTGTTTCTTAGCTTCGAAACGGTGGATCTTGCACCTTCATCCGACAATCGTAGCGCAATTGGTACCATTACCGCAAAATGACGTCAAAACTGTTTTTCTGGTTTTGAGCTTAACCTTCATTTCCGGACTTTTCCCTAGCTTGACTTGTACTAGTACTACTTGGAGCTTGCTGAATGGCTATTGGATGAACTTATTTGTGTGACTTTGGAACTGGCTGAGGAAATAATGAAGCCTTGACGGCTGGAAAAGTAAGCAAATTCAGGGGAAGTGCTGTCCGAACTTTTAAAGGACTAGTTTGCATTGAGTTTGTGATCTAAGACTTGGTTTTGAGCAAGGCAATGATACATGATGGATGATTTCTGAGCCGTGGAGGTGAGTGACCTCAAACTATTTCTAAAGTTATTTATGAACCGTTTCCTGCATTATTTACCTTTAAACAGTTTCCAAAGTTACTTTTGAACTGTTTTCTTGCATATCATGCGTGCTTGCATATGAGTGTTCCTTGTTTGCTGTATTTCTGGACTTATTGGCTTGTTATTATTGATTGATAATGTGTTAAGTGCTTTCGATGATTGTTAAAACGAGTTTTCTAGGCGAGTATGTACTTTATCGCACTCGACCTAAATAAATATGAAATTTTTAATGATTAATGATTTAATGCTAGTTGCGCATGATGTAAGCCTTTGGGCTGAACTGGCCACTACCCTTCGTTACCGATCGACTCGAGCCAGAAGCGGACTCGGTCGGGCGATATGGTAACCCTGGGTGAATTTGGTATACTCGAGTATTACCTTGTAGTCCGGCTACGTCCGGATGGGTGGAGACCGGCCAACGTCCGGAAAAAAAAAGATGAACGAATAAAAGATGAACGAGGGATTATTTATAAAAAAATGAACGTATCCTTTTCATGAATGTTACTATCGCTTTCCATTGTACATGTTTCTTGAATTATTGATACTCCATATTTAATGTTTTGTAAATGCTGTAATCGTTTCTGGACTTATCATTTGATCTATGACATCATTGATTTATGACATCATTGAAAAGAAATATTGTTAAACCGATTTGATTACTGATTTTCTGGTTACTCGCTGAGTTTCTAGCTCACCCCAAAAATATTTTATTCCCCTCCATAGGGCTCAAGGCAAAGGCAGGACTTGTTGTGCTTATTCACGTGAATGGATGGCCTATATCTTGTACAGTTTTGGATTTGGAATCATTTGATGTATAGTTGGGAATTAGTTTCCGCTGCATTTGTGACTTGTAATTATTGGAGACTTGGATGTATATTTGTGGACCATGTGATGTATATTTGAGGTTTATTCTTGTAATTCATTTGAGGACTTTAGTGAACGACTGAGTCCCGGCGAGAGCCGGGCAGGCGGCCCGCCGAACCCTCTGGTTCGCCTTAGGGGGAGGTGGGGCCGTTACAAGTGGTATCAGAGCTTAGGTTTGAGATCTCTGTAGTGTATCCTAGGCTTGAAGTTTAGGATGCCGGACTGTGGGTTTGATTTGACTCTTGAGAGATTTGTGCAGGATGTCTTGACTTGATTGGTACAAGAGGGAATGTCGAGGACGACATTCTTTTAAGGAGGGGAGATTGTGACGCCCCGAAAAAAAAACTGAGTTTGAGAACCCGGAAATTTTCTAATTTTCTAGGGTTTATTTTTTTTAATTGCCCGCCTTTTTTACATTTTCTTGATTAGAAAAATTTTCCAGATAAAGTTTATGAGCAAAAATAGTTTTAAAATGATTTTTCTAGTATCGGTTAGTTTTTGAGAAATTAAAAGCGTATTTTGGATGTGGGACCCGCAAGTGCGGTAAATGCATTATATTTTTTTTTTACAACTTGTTGGAATTTTGTATTAAATGATATTATTTTACAAGGTGTTAAGATATTTGTAATTGGAGAGACAAAAGATAAGTTTTAAACCTAAGGGTGACAAGTGTCACCATAAGATTAAGTCTTGGACTTTGACTTACTATTCAACCTTTTACCATTTACCACAATAACTTCAAAAATTGACCAAAATATCTTCATTGCTAAGCTTCATATGGCCGGCCACCTTCAAGCAATAAGGGAAGAGAAGCTCTCCAATTTCTTTGCTCCAAGCTTGCTTAATCTTCACTTTTAACCGTTTAATTTTAGTTTTACTCTATAAAAACTCTTCTCTTGGTTGGATTAAGGTTCTTGGTGAAGTGATTTGGAAGATTTAAGTGCAAGGTTGCTCCATCTCTTTGGTTACTAAGGTGAGTTGAGAAGGACCCCTCTCCTCCCTCTAATGATATTAAATTCATGCTTGGTGATAGTAGGAGATGCAAGTTTATGGATTAAAACTTGATTTTGGTTGAATTGGTGAAGTTTTTTATTTTTTTGAGGAATTTTCTGGTTTAATGTGATCATGGTGTTGTGGTCATGTATGATGATTGGAAATGATGTTTAATGACTCTAGGAGGTGGAAAAAGTGATTAAGTGCAATCAATTTCTGTTTTGGAAGAAATTTCAGAAAATTAGGTTTTGTAGTTCTTCATTCTGCCCGAATTTATTGCACTATGTTAGAGGCCGAATTGGCCTTTGCTCAAAACATGAAAGTTGTAGGTATTGGTGAGTTTGAAGTGCCTGCAAAATTTCAGGTCAGTTGGATATGTGTAGAGTGAGTTATGTCGATTTTACTGTTGCTGATCTGGGTTGCTCAGAATGTGAAAACTGCGCTTGTAATCGTTTGTTTTGACAGGAATTGGTTTAGATTTTGTTGTTGGTGTCTTCTGAGGAAATGTAGCTGGATGTCTTAGCTAACATATGCCTTTGGAATTTCGGCATTTGGACCTGTATAGACTGAGTTGTGTTCATTACAGCATTGTGTGATTTGTAAACCTGTTTTTGGTGGTTCTGGTGTAGTATTTGGCATATTTGACCTAGTTGTGCTAGGATTTGGATTGAGTGGCCTTCTACATTGTTGTAGCCCTGTTTCTTAGCTTCGAAACGGTGGGTCTTGCACCTTCATCCGACAATCATAGCGCAATTGGTACCATTACCGCAAAATGACGTCAAAACTGTTTTTCTGGTTTTGAGCTTAGCCTTCATTTCCGGACTTTTCCCTAGCTTGACTTGTACTAGTACTACTTGGAGCTTGCTGAATGGCTATTGGATGAACTTATTTGTGTGACTTTGGAACTGGCTGAGGAAATAATGAAGCCTTGACGGCTGGAAAAGTAAGCAAATTCAGGGGAAGTGCTGTCCGAACTTTTAAAGGACTAGTTTGCATTGAGTTTGTGATCTAAGACTTGGTTTTGAGCAAGGCAATGATACATGATGGATGATTTCTGAGCCGTGGAGGTGAGTGACCTCAAACTATTTCTAAAGTTATTTATGAACCGTTTCCTGCATTATTTACCTTTAAACAGTTTCCAAAGTTACTTTTGAACTGTTTTCTTGCATATCATGCGTGCTTGCATATGAGTGTTCCTTGTTTGCTGTATTTCTGGACTTATTGGCTTGTTATTATTGATTGATAATGTGTTAAGTGCTTTCGATGATTGTTAAAACGAGTTTTCTAGGCGAGTGTGTACTTTATCGCACTCGACCTAAATAAATATGAAATTTTTAATGATTAATGATTTAATGCTAGTTGCGCATGATGTAAGCCTTTGGGCTGAACTGGCCACTACCCTTCGTTACCGATCGACTCGAGCCAGAAGCGGACTCGGTCGGGCGATATGGTGACCCTGGGTGAATTTGGTATACTCGAGTATTACCTTGTAGTCCGGCTACGTCCGAATGGGTGGAGTCCGGCTACGTCCGGATGGGTGGAGACCGGCCAACGTCCGGAAAAAAAAAAGATGAACGAATAAAAGATGAACGAGGGATTATTTATAAAAAAATGAACGTATCCTTTTCATGAATGTTACTATCGCTTTCCATTGTACATGTTTCTTGAATTATTGATACTCCATATTTAATGTTTTGTAAATGCTGTAATCGTTTCTGGACTTATCATTTGATCTATGACATCATTGATTTATGACATCATTGAAAAGAAATATTGTTAAACCGATTTGATTACTGATTTTCTGGTTACTCGCTGAGCTTCTAGCTGTAACAGCCCCACTTTCCCCTAAGGCGAACCAAAGGGGTTAGCGGACTGCCTGCCCAGCTCTCGCCAGGACTACGGATCAGTTAACGTCGATCTAATGCGCTCCGGAGCTTACCAACGCGCGCAAATAGGTCAAAATCACAAAATAAAAAAAACGAAAATCGAAGCCGCGATGAACAGTAGAGGACACGTCAGAATCCGGCCGGATTTGGCCCTTTCCTTTTCCAAATTTTTTTTCTTTTCCGTTTGAAACACGTATCAATTCGAAATCCAACCAAGCATCGACCAAACATATATATACATTGGAAACCAACATTTGCAAGCCAAGACGGCATATCAAATATTCAACTAGTTCATACATGTACAAATAACCATTTACAAGCCAACCATTGGTTGCAACAAAACACTTAGGGTTTTCACCCTCAAGGAGCTATTCAAAATATACATTCACATGAGCTCAACTTGAACCAACTAGCACATTCTTTCCAAAAGTGGTCATTTTCCTGTAAGGAAAACAAATGGCACGGTATGAGCTAAAGCCCAGTGAGCAACTATCACACAAAAGCAGTCAAGATCACATAATCATAACCGTTCAGTTCAAATATGCAATTAAGAGATAAATCAAACCAGTGAAAGGATACGGTTGGCTCTCAAGAGCCCATTTCCACACTTGCAATCTTGATCCAACCTCATTGACCCTCCGTCAATGTTAAAAGTACCAAAACCGTAGACCTCACTTTACTTCTTTTCCTTCCACCAATCATACCCCAACCGGGCCCGCACTCCATTCAGTCACTTTTGGTAATACTCGAGTATACCGGAACCAAGAGTCTCATTACTACAAGGTTCCTCAGTACAGTCCCCGTGGCAAGACAATTTTCACGACCAAGCCCTCGCCGGCATCGATCCAATTGACTACCAAACGGGGTTGAGCTCAGTGATATAGTAAAGCCGTTGGACATTCATCCAAACGACACCAAATCAGTTTCCATGAGTGGAATTCAGTATTTCATATAACCAGTACAGTATTTCAGTGAACAGTCATTAACCATGAATAAAATCACAAGGGGTGAGGGCGGTCAAGTACACCCTCACCTTAATCACTTCCAATAAGCAAATAAGCCTTCAAGGCATCAATTACACATATAACAAAGCCACATTGTAACATTTAAGTGAGTAGTATACTCACAAATCAAATAAGTGCTATTTCATGCACTTCCGTCAGGGGAATGTCGTGAACCACCGTCACGCCCTAGAACAAGTAAACAAATGCAATGAGACTCGATAACGAGTCATATAGCAATGCCAATCACAACCCCAATAGGGTTTTATAAACATATACAAGCATGATAGCAAACCAGGAATTAAGAAAGGCCTTAAACTTAGGCCTTGGAAAGAAAACCGGATTCGACCTCATAATGCGGTAATGGCACAACTCTCACTACGATTATCGGATGGGGGTGTAAGACCCACCACTTCGAAGCTATGGAACAGGGATACAACAATGAAGAAGGTCACTCAATCCAGTTCCTAGCTTAACTAGGTCGAAAATGCCAAATACTATACCAGAATTACCAAAACAGGTTTGCAAATCACACAAAACTGTAATTACTATAACTTAGTCTATACAAGTCCAAATGCCGAAATTCCAAAGGCATATGTTAGCTAAGACATCCAGCTACATTTCATCAGAAGACACCAACAACTAAATCCAAACCAATTCCAGTCAAAATGGCCAATAACCAGTACAGTTTTCGCATTCTGTCCAAAGCAGAACAGCTACCGTAATTTCATCATAACTCATTCCACATTAATCCAAATGATCTGAAATTTTACAGGCATCTCAAAAACATAAATACCTACAACTTTCATGTTTTGAGAAAAGTCAAATTCGGCCTCTAACCCTATGATCCAAAACCGGACAGAATTGGGGATTTAAGAACCCTAACTTTTCAGTTTTCATTCCAAATCCAAAATTGGTTGCATTTATCCACATTTCACACCCACTAGAGTTATTATAGGCCATTGCCAATCATCACAACCAACCACACCATCATAATCCAATTAAACCATAAAAATCATCAATAAATGGAAAACTTCACCAAATCACTTCAAGTCAAGATAAAACCAGAAATTTCAGCACTTTAATCACTAATAAGCATAACTTAAGCATCATTAGATGTAGGAGGAAGATACACACACCACTCACCTAGTAACAAGAGAGGTAGAGGTGTTGGACACCTTAGCTCTTCCAAAAACTTCACCAAATCAACCACTAACACCAACTAGAAAGATTTTATGGAGTAGAAACTAGTTTAGTTGGTTGAGTTATGGATTGAAGCAAGAAGAAATCAAGACTTGAAGAGGTTTTCTTCCTTCCTTGAACTTGAGAGAGAGGGCCGGCCAACAAGAGAAGAAAAATTGTGAATTTTATGCAATTTTTGGATATTTAATCCTTTGGTCAAAAAAGTCAAAATTGTGAATAGTAAATCTTAAAGGAAAACCAATAACATGGTGACACTTGTCACTCTATTTAATGCATTCTTATCACTTCTTTTCTCTCTCACATCAATCACTTCACACACTCTACTTATCTCTTAACACTCGATAAAATTTACACAGTATCCGGAATTTAACATAATTGGCCGAATTTTTTCGAACTTTTCGCACTAGTGGGTCCCACGTCCAGTATATATTCTTAATTTTCTAAAAACTCACCAATACTAGAAAAATCATCTAAAAACTATAATTGCTCATAAAATCAACCCAGAAAATGTTTCGAAGCCAGAAAATGCAAAAATTATGCAATTAAGGGAACTAAAACCCTAGGAAAATTTTTAGGGTATTTACGGGTTCTCACACTAGCTCACCCCAAAAATATTTTATTCCCCTCCACAGGGCTCAAGGCAAAGGCAGGACTTGTTGTGCTTATTCACGTGAATGGATGGCCTATATCTTGTACAGTTTTGGATTTGGAATCATTTGATGTATAGTTGGGAATTAGTTTCTGCTGCATTTGTGACTTGTAATTATTGGAGACTTGGATGTATATTTGTGGACCATGTGATGTATATTTGAGGTTTATTCTTGTAATTCATTTGAGGACTTTAGTGAACGACTGAGTCCCGGCGATAGCCGGGCAGGCGGCCCACCGAACCCTCTGGTTCGCCTTAGGGGGAGGTGGGGCCGTTACAGTTTCCGCTTCGCTTATGACTGTAATTATTGGAGAATTTGAGGTAATATTTGGGATTTATATTGTAATTTTATTTGAGGATTGTAGTGAACGACTGAGTCCCGGCGAGAGCTGGGCAGGCGGCCCGCCGAACCCTCTGGTTCGCCTAAGGGGGAGGTTGGGCTGTCACACGACCTGAGTAAGGGTTGAGGATGAAATTGACTTGGATCATTTAAGGTATTCAAATCTTATTTAATAGAGGTTTATAAGTTAGAATCCGGTCGAAAAATGTACCCTTGGAAAAATGAAATTTACGACTAATAGAAAGACGTTTTCTCTCCATTTCTTCGACTCAAATGGTATTTCAAAGTATAATTGTTACCAAGTTTCACAGTTTGAATAGTGAGCAAGAGTTTTACGAATATGCTCCAAATGAATTTCAATTACTTGATGCTTGAAAAACGAAACATCTAAGTTTCGAACCTTAGTCGAATTTCAAAGCTCTTAAACGATATTTTATCGCAAATTTAGACTCCAAGCCAGGAGTACTACCTGGACATGATCACTAAAAACACTACATTTTTGGTGAGTGCTTCCAAATACTTGATTGAACTGGACTCTTGTTTTCAATACTTGACCAATGTGATTTAATGATATGTAATTTGTTTGATTGGGCAAGAGGGTACTTTATCGCACTTGCCGTAATATGATATCTACTTGTTTATTGTTGCAATGGATATTTGTGTATAAGGTATGCACTTCCTAGAATTCCAGAAACCCTGTGGCGAGTTACTCGAGTCGAGCCGACAAGGGCTTGGTCGATTGGGTAATGAACCCTGGGTCTTTTGTTTTGTCGAATGGAGTGATATCTCCTCAACTAATCGGTATACTCGAATGGAGTGATACCACCAGTGTTTATTGAGGATTTTGGGCCCAATAGGGAGTTTAGATGGTGGACGGAGAGTAGTTTAAATGGTGTTCTACTGGATTGGTTATTTACTTGAAAGTTGACAGAGTGTCAACTATTACTTGATCAAGCTCTGATGATGCAATGGGAATTTGGCTCCTGAGAGCCATCCGTATCCTTATACTTTGGAATGATTAGTACTTATCGTGTTATTGTTTTGTTTTAAAAGAAACACTTTACACTCGTTCTTTTTGAGATTTGCTACTTGAAATGTTACTGCTTACTTTTATGAACTTTTCATGCTTATTACTTTGCTACATTGAAACTTGTACTTATAAACAATGGTCGATTTGCTATTTGGAACCTCACTAGGTTTTTATCTCATTCCACGCCGTTTGTTTTCCTTACAGGGGGTACCAGCGAGGTGTGAGACCGGTACAGACTAGCGTAGTCTAGTTTTTGAATTTTGTAATTGTACTCGCACGAGTCGCTCGATTAGGGTTGAATGTATTTAGAATTCCAATCTTGGGATTGTATGGATGGTTGAGATAGAAATGAATGTATTTGTATGTTCCAAACTTGGGAATTGTTATTTCGTTTATTATTGAGGTTGCACCCTATTTTATTTGATGTGAGTGAGTGAGTCCTGGCGAGAACTGGGCAGACGACCCACCAAACCTTGGGGTACGTCCTAGGGGGTGGTGGGGCCATCACAGAGTCGAAGTGACTAGGAAAACGTATTCTTTTTAGTCGTTACTTTCACTTTCCAAGGGTACAAGTTTCAGCTGAATTCTAACTTATATACCTCTATGAAAGAAGGCTTGAATACCCTAGACGATTCAAGTGAAACTAGTTCTCAATTCCTACTCAAGTCGTGCATACATCTCCTAGCCCTTGAGTGAAAAGCTGGACAGGCGACTCGCTAAACCTAGGGTACATCCTAGGGGGAGGTAGGGTCGTCACAGAAATTCTCTCCTTTGCTCTCAAAACTCAATTCTACAGGGTTTTCCTCTACTTCTCAAGAGTTTCCCCTCACTCAGGCCGCTACCACAATCTTACCTAGAGAGAAAATCTTAATAACGTAATGGCTAAATTAACATGCTAAAAAGGATCAATGAAGGTATCAAAAGGTGAAAGGTGACACAAACTTCAAACTCAATGAAAAGAAGATTTGAAACTTAGTTACTACTCTTACTAGTTCTTAAACTTATACACTGTACGTTGAAAAACCGTCTACAACGTAAGGCCCCTCTCATTTTTACAATTTACAATTGTACCACTAGATCTGAATCATCCTCTCTAATCAAAATTTCTTCCTTTCGAACCACAAATGAAGAATTCTTGCTTAAATTCAAGACTAAATTATAGTAATTGATTCGTGAATAAGTATTCATTGCTACCCAACCACCAAAATTTAATAGCACTAATTAAAACATCAGGTACCAAGTTCACTGTTTCTAACAGAGATATAACTTACTACATAAAACTTTCACTACACATAATCTAATAATTACAACTATTTCAGGCAAAACATCACTAATTGCTAACTTTGACTATTACAGCCGCTTTACCATCGCGAAATTCATTTGTCTTGGGCAGTTCCTCACTTGATGTCCAAGTTGGCCACATCTAAAACATGCACCAGTTTTCAAATAGCACAATCCCGTATGAATTTTATTAGAAGTTTCACACTTAGCAGCTACACATCTCTTCTTGAAGTGCCATTCTTTCCTTTCTTTCTATCTTTATCCTTCATAGCAAGTTCATCTTCACTATTCTCTTTACATTACACTTTAGTATCGCAAAAACTTCCTTCATCCCTTTTATGTTGATTACTAGGAATGTCTTCAGATGCTACTTGACTAGACGAATGCACCAATTCAAACTTATTCCGCACCTCTTCCGGGATCCCTTCGTATTTCTTTTTCAATTCTATGTTCTTGTGCAACAGCTCAATTTTCTCCAAATATTTTTGTTTCCATCATCCTTCCCAGTGCTCAGCTAATCTCTTTTAGAATTCCACTTCATTTCGAAGAATCTCTATTTCCTTATGCATTTCAGCCAAATTGTCATCTCACCGATTCACTTAAACTCAAGTGATAGCCTGCCAGGTAAATCAAAGGATCGAAATAAGTAACTAATTACAATTGAAAACTCTAACCATGTAACTTTTAAGTTCATTCACTCCCAATCCAACCACAAGAGATTAAACTTAGCTATTCTTAAATGAGATAGACGAGAAAATATGTGAGAACCCTCATTTTTAAAATACAATTTCCCCAAACTACATGCCTTGTACCAAGATTTAAACCACCTCTTATATGCCCTAGCATTATATTTCACAATGTGTTACAACAAATCCCTTGTATGGACCCTCACTTTAAAACACAATTTTCTTATTTACATGCCTTATTATAAGATCTAGACCATTTAATATATGCCCTTACAAATTATTTTCTATGTGTTATAATAATTTCCATGCATTTCCTTTCAATTCATTTTACTTGAAGTAAAATATATCCTTGAGCTAGGTTGTAAATAAATCACCACTTGTAATTGTCCAAGTGTTCTTTTATTAGTGGTAGAGACTTTATGTGAGAGATTAGAGGTGTTGAATAATTATTGGTGCATTTGGAAAGGTAAGAATGGCATTAGTCAAAGAATTAAGAGAAGTTGTGTACAAGAATTAGGCCAAGTGGCAAAATCCTAGCCAAACATCTTGTTTGACCAAAGATTAGATGAATTTTAAACCAATTTTTGCTCCATTCCTCCACCATAATTTCGTGCCCTTCTTAGCTTCCAAGAGAAGGAGAGAAACTCCATTTTAAAGCTTTCTAAACCTAGTGTGAGCTTGAGAGAAAAATCAAAAGAGAAAGATCTAGAGTTAGTGAGAAACTTTCCTCCAATCCTTGTGGTTGTTCCAAGCTTGAAGCTTTCATTTTGGTGGATTGTTTTGGTGATTTGAGCACCTTGTAAGTAAGGTAAGTACTCTTTAATTTGGGGGCTTTATGTGTTAGATCATCTACTATAAGCTCTAATCATGAATTGCAAGTTGTTGTGGTTGGAATTGAAAGTTAACCCCTTGAATTAAACAAGTAGTGGATGAATTGTTAGTATGCACACCAAGTGTTTGATGAAATGTTCAACTCTTATTCATTTATGTTTATGAGGTATTGATATGTTTTAAAACCTTATATGGTTAGATGTAATACTTGAGATGTGTAAAAGGTGAAAATAATGAGAAGAGTGAAAGTTGGGAAAGAATTAAGGATGCTGACCGAAACTGTTCAGCTTGCTGTCCGGTTTTGGCCCTGATGTTTCATGCATATGTTGGCTACAAATGTGAGTGATATATGTTGGGTTATGTGTGTAGAGGTTGTCTACAAGAAATTAGCCAATTTGGTTGAGTAAATTTTGAGTTGCAAGAAAAGGGACAAAACTGGACTACGTCCAGAAACTTTCTGTCAAGCGATGTTGTAAAGGCTATAACGTTTTACTCACTGATCTGAATTGAGTGCCGTTTGTGGCATTGGAAAATAGACTCTTAGAGCTTTAAAATGGTGCCTGGCTCATGTTCTGGTTCGTCCCTAGTAATCCGTGGCAAGTCGTGGAAGTCGGCTGCCCGTGCGGTACTGTTCATCCGAGGCAGTCCAGAAATTTCTTTTGGCTTCTTAATTTTGAGCCACTTAAGCTGGGATTTTGGAAATGGTTTCTTCACGACAAATTTAACCTTAAGAACCTAGTTTCCAACACAATTGATGGAACCTAATTCTGACTCTCCTACCATGAACAGTGACCATTTTCCCGAGGCTGGTCGGGCGAGACAGTTTAACCGTAATGAAACTTTTGAGCTTCGGTGAAACCCTTCTTTTGCCGAACTTTCATGTACATACCAAACTTGTTTTCTTATCAACTTTTCCCATGGTTTGGACCTCATTTGCATGATAGATTAAGTAGCTTAGGCTACTCACTTGGTCTCTTAATAAACCTATACTTGAGTAAGGAACGAATCCAATTGTTAATGGTTTCGCTCGTTGACCTAGGTTTGGACAACAAAGGTGATCGTAACTGAGACGTTTGATGTCAATTGCTACTTTTGCTTGACAGGTGAGTGTTTCACTACTTGCTACTTGTTATGTGGAATACTTGCATACTTGAAATCGTTGATTTGCTATTGTTTGAGCCAAACACTGTTTTAGTTAAAATCGAGGCGAGTGTGTACTTTATCGCACTTGACCTTCCTTGTTTTCCACTGAGGCTCTACTTACTGAATGAAGTAATATGAAATGAGATATTGCTATACATGACCGTGCTTAAGTTGCGTGGATGACATTCCGCCAACTACTGTGTGACAGCCCCACCTTCCCCTAAGGCGAACCAAAGAGGTTAGCGGACTGCCTGCCCAGCTCTCGCCAGGACTAACGGTGCAGTATAGAGCGATCTTTCACGTTCCGGAACTTATAACGCGCGCAAATAAGGCAAAAGGGCAAAATAACCCAAAATAAAAGAAACAAAATCCGGAGTCGGCCATGAATAGTAACCGACTCTTCCGAACCCAACCAAACATCGAATTTATGAATTACATAAACCACATAACATTTAGCCTTTACAAACCAAAAATGACATTTAAAAGTGATACAAAAGTCACTACATATATGGTTTGCCAAAACAAAAGTGAAAACGGCCCTAATGACACATTTAGGGTCCCATTTTATATACAATACAAAAGAGTCATTCATCTAGTTCATTCGGCAACCATTTATCAAAATTCATTCCAAAAGAGTCATATTCCTGTAAGGAAAACAAAAGGAACGGGGTGAGCTAATTGCCCAGTGAGAATACAACTCAAGCAACCAAGTTCATGGATACATCAAGTTTAACAGTCCAATTTACCAAAATAAATAAAGCCACACATTAATAATGAGGAAAAAAAAGGATACGGGTGGCTCTCAAGAGCCCTTTTCCTCGTTTGAATTCTTGATCAGGTCTCATTGACTCTCCGTCAATGTCTGAAAGGTAACCAACCGTAGACTCCTCTTAACTTCCATTCCCTTCCTCCTAACATTCCTCAACCGGGCCCGAAATCCAAACACTTGCATTGTGGTATTACTCGAGTAAACCGGAATCAAGAGTCTCTCATACTACAAGATTCCCTATGATGTTGCCCCAAGGCGCATTAATTGGCACGACCAAGCCCTCGCCGGCTCGATTCAATCAATAACCAATGGGGTTGAGCTCATGGATAATATTTGAAGTCATGTATTTCATTTCATATAACATTTCATATAACTTTCCAATAACATGCGAAACAATAAGTGAAAGTGATAAAGTACACTCTCACTTGGATCAATCAACATTCAACATCTCAAGTACAAAGATCAAAGCCATGTAATAGCACATAAGTGAGTAGTACACTCACCTAGCTAGTACAATGCGGTTTCAAATACTTTAGTCAAAAGAACGTTGTGCACCACCGTCACGCCCTAAAATCACGCAACAAATGCAATGAGACTCGATAACGAGTCATATAGCAATGCTAAACACAACCCCAATAGGGTTTCATATGGATAAATGAGCATAATAGCAAACCAGAAATTAGAAAATGGCCTTAGTCTTGGCCCCAAATAGAAAACTGTTTTGCCCTTATTATGCGGTAATGGTGTAAAATTCTCTACGGTTATCGGATGGGGGTGTAAGACCCACCGTTTCGAAGCTATGAAACAGGGCTACAACAATGTAGAAGGTCACTCAATCCAGTTCCTAGCTTAACTAGGTCGAAAATGCCAAATACTATACCAGAATTACCAAAACAGGTTTGCAAATCACACAAAACTGTAATTACTATAACTTAGTCTATACAAGTCCAAATGCCGAAATTCCAAAGGCATATGTTAGCTAAGACATCCAGCTACATTTCATCAGAAGACACCAACAACTAAATCCAAACCAATTCCAGTCAAAATGGCCAATAACCAGTACAGTTTTCGCATTCTGTCCAAAGCAGAACAGCTACAGTAATTTCGTCATATCTCACTCCACACTAATCCAAATGACCTGAAATTTTGCAGGCATCTCAAAAACATCAATACCTACAACTTTCATGTTTTGAGCAAAGTCCAATTCGGCCTCTATCTATGACCTAAAATTTCGGACAGAATGTTCAACCAAGAACCCTAATTTTTCCAGAAATTCTTCCAAATTCAAAATTGATTGCAATTTCCTATCATATGCACCTACTAGAGCCAAAGCCCCTTATTACCAACCATCAAAAACAACCACACCATCAAGATCATATGAAACCAGAAAATTCCTCAAAAAAATAAAAAACTCAACCAAATCACTTCAAACCAAGAAATAAATCATATATTCCTTCACTCATGCCACCATTAAGCATCATATAACCATCATTAGGTATAGGGGAGAGGTTGAAGCATCACTTACCAAGAAACAAGAGAGAGGAGGATATTGGACACCTTAGCTCTTCAAAACAACTTCACTAATACCCTTACTAGCACTAAAAGATAGGATTTTATGGAGTGAAATGGATGGAAGCAAATGTTTTTGGTTGATTTGCACCAAGTAGAAGCTAAAACTTGAAGAGTTTCTCCTTCCTTCCTTGAGCTAGAGAGCCGGCCAACAAGAGAAGAAAATGGTGAGTTTTAGTCAATTTTTTGAGATATTTAACTAATGGGTCAAAAGTCAAAAACATGAATAGTAAGCCTTAAGTCAAACCCAATGAAACAATGACACTTGGCACCTCAATTAATGCAATCCTATCCTTTCTTTTCTCTCTCACATCAATCATTTCACACACTCTACTTATCTCTTAACACCCGATAAATTTTACACAGTATTCGAAACTTAACCTTATTGGCCGAATTTTTCCGAACTTTTCGCACTAGTGGGTCCCACGTCCACTATTTACTCTTAATTTTCTAAAAACTCTCTAATACTAGAAAAATCATCTTAAAACTATAATTACGCATAAAATCTACCAGAAAATATTTCTAAGCCAGAAAATGCAAAAATTATGCAATTAAGGGGTAATAAACCCTAGGGAAAAAAATAGGGTTTTTACGGGTTCTCACACTCTCCCCCCCTTAAAAGAATTTCGTCCTCGAAATTTTCTCACCTTGATTCACAAATGGCTCAGGGTATTGTTTTTTTCCACCTCCCAGGTAGCCTTTTCTATCCCATGATTTTTTTTTCGCGAACACTATTCTCTCTCCTACCCAAACCCTACGATCCTTACAAACCATACCAAGACTCAAACGATGATTTTTCCCCAAAGGATTACTACTTTCAGGTAGGCGTGATATCTATTTCGTCCATCAGAATTGGGACTGAAAAATGGATGAGTAACACCGGGATCTACTAATATTTCCGCAGAAATACCGCAATCGTACCTTCCTCAATCTCAGGAGAATCGGGGACCTGTTGTGGCTCCAGTGAATACACTCGAGCTGCTACCTTAGGTTTCGTCCCATTCCCCTTATCCGGTCCCGTGTTGGTCTTTGACATAGTTTGAGCTCCCCTTCCTTCTTGCGTCATAAGTAGGCAGGTAGCAAGCTTGTGGTCTGCGCTTCCACAACGCAGACATTTGCCTCCTTTCTTCCAGCAATTGTCTTCAGAATGATTCGACTTCCCGCAATACCCGCAAGGTCCGCGTGCTGCAGAAGCCGAGCCTCCTCTCTGGCCTCTCCCCAACTGGCTGCCTCGTGACGGGCTCTCTCGTGACACTCCCGGTACCCTTTCTTCCCCAATTCCTCGCCCAAACTTGGAAGGGGTACTCTCATTCCCCTGCCCCGAATTATTTCCAGGAAATCCTCGCTTTTTCGCCTGGAAATTTCTTACTTGCAATCTGGCACTCTCTACCCGTTGGGCCTTCTCAACGGCCTCGCTAAAAGCATTGATTTGAGCCACTGCGAGGTCCTTCTGAATCTCCACGTTTAGGCCCTGGATAAAACGCCTAATTCGCCGTTGCTCCATCACAATCAACTCAGGCGCAAATTTGGACAGGCGGGTGAACTGGCTCTCGTATTCTGCCACCGATTGAGCTCCTTGGCGGAGTCGGATGAACTCATCTTCCTTCCTTTCCTGAACTAGAGGAGGGAAGAATTTCGCGTTAAACTCCCTCATAAAATTTACCCAAGTCCTGGGCGTTTGTTCCCTCTCCCATTTTTGCCGAATGACATTCCACCAGGAGCGGGCCGCCTCTTCCAGCTGGAAAACGGCAAAAGTCACCTGCCGTTCTTCGGTATAGTGTAGGGCGGCAAAAATATCGACCATCTTTTCGAGCCACCTTTCGGCAACATCCGGATCAGGTCCCCCGATGAACTTGGGTGGGGCAAACTTTTGAAATCGTTCCAGAGCTCTGTCTTCGCTCTCAACATGATTGCCAGGGTTTCCAGGGTTTCCAGGATTAGGGTTTGGATTCTGGCCTTGTTGCTCCACCACTTGTGCCAACAGGTTTGTCATTTGCTGCATAGCGGCAGCTATCTGTACATTAGGGTCACTGTGAGAACCCAGAAAAAAAAAATTTATTATTTATTTATTTATTATTTTATTCCTGTGCACCGTTTTCTTGTATTTTCTTTATTATATTACTTTTATTAACATTTTATCAGTAAATATAGTTTTTAAATCATTTTTCTAGTATAAGGTAGTTCGTGAGAAATTTGGAACGTATTTTGGACGTGGGACCCGCTAGTGCATTTAGTGAGAGAAATTCGACCAATTCGGTTAAATAGTTCATAAAGGGATTTCATTACTAGGTGTTAGGAGATGATTAGAGGTTACCTAGATGGATTAACTCTGGAGGGACAAGAGGATAACACTAAACAAAACAAGGTGCCACGTGTCCAAATGTGGTTGGACCAAGCTTACCTAACTTTGCCTAACTTTCTTTGTCATTACATAAAAGTCCAAATTTGACCAAAACCTCTTCATTCTTCACCTCCTCATAGCCGAACCTCTCCAGCCAAGAAGGAAAAACATTCTTCAACCTTTCATCTCCAAATCCTTGCTCAATCTTGAAAATCAACCGATTGTTTCTTGAATTAGTCCGTAGAATCATCTTGCTAGGAGGGTTTGAAGACCTTGGTGGTGTTGTTTTGGAAGAAAACTCTCTAAGCTTCAACCTTTCTTGAAGAACTAAGGTATATTGCTTGGAACTCATCTTTTGTTTCTAATTTTGGCCAAGTGGTGCCTTATAGTAGCTATATACGTGATTGTACGGAAGATTTGGTGGATTGGAGTGAAGTTTCCTAATTTTCTGATTTTTCTTGGAATTTTTCTGGTTTCATATGATGGATATGATTGGGTTTGATTTGGTGGTTCCAAATGGTGTTTTATAGCTCACTTGTGCGTTAATTGTAGTTAATTGCGGAAAATTGCCGCTTATGCGGAAAATTTCAGATTTAGGGTTTCAATTGGGGCTTTGCTATGGTTGATTGTTGAGCTTCTAATTGGCTAGTATTGAGGGGTATTGTGACCCTAATGAAGTATATTGAATGCCTTATGAAGTGTTTGGGTGCTTGTGGTTGTGTTGGATGGTTTTTATTGGTGTCTTGTAGGTTGGAAAAGCTGAAATTTTAGGGGAAATGCTGTCCGAGTGTCTAGGGCATTGGATCCTTGTGAGTTGGGTTGAGATTGACTAGAAATGAATAATTTTAGGGTTGTTTCTACTTTTAACCCTAAATATTATGTATTTTTCATTTCCAAGCTATATTTGGGTTTTACCTTAATAGTTCCTATTAAAAGGTATTCGACTCGTGTTTGAGTCTTAATTGTACTTTCTTGATTATTATAGGGCGTGCCGGTGATCCGAGGCTCACGTCGGGCGAAAACTTGTGAAATTACTTTGTTTGACTTGGTGAGTGTACTACTCACATATTTGTTATTCCGTGGCTTTCTTGTACTTGAATTCTGTGTTTTGGACTAGTTGTGATGATTGTTTGGACTAGGTGAGGCGAGGGTGTACTTTACCACTCTCGTACTCTCTGGCCTACTTGTTTGGTTATGATATAACTTGAATACTCTTGACTGTGTTTGATTTGGTGTCGCTTGGATGCCGATCCTTAATGTAACTCTGGATCTGTACTGTTTACTTTGAGCTCTACCTCATTGGAAGTCAATGGACTCGAGCCAGTAAGGACTTGGTCGGGGACATTTGACAAGCCATGGGAACTGTATTTGAGAATCTTTGGGTATGAGACCCTAGATTCCGGTTTACTCGAGTAATACCAATTCTGTACTGTGTGGTGTTCGGGCCCGGTAAGGGGAAAGTGAGGTGGACGGATAATTGGAGTAAAGAGGGGTCTACGGTCATGATTACCTGGTATACATTGACGGAGAGTCAATGAGATGAGATCAAGTATGGCAAAAGAGGAAAAGGGCTCCTGAGAGCCATCCGTATCCTTTTATTCCTTACACTTGGGTGTTATTGCTTTTACTTACTTGACGAACGTATTTGGACTGAATGCTCTTGAGTTTATGTGATCTTGGTATATGTACGTGATAGTACCTCATTGGGCGAAAGCTCACTCCGTTAAATTTTGTTTTCCTTACAGGGAATTATCTTTTGGACTTTTGACTGTGATGAGTAAGTTGAGTGGAGCTAGTCGAGAGATTTTGTATAGCTCCTCAATAGTTGGAACCTTTGTTGTACTTGGATTTAAATGCTTTCTTTTGGCTTGTAACCATACAAAAGTGGTTTGTAATAGGGTGTATTCCTATCCAATGGATTGTACTTGACTTGTATATACTCTTTTCAGTGATTGTTGGAAATTTCTTGTAATCAATGGGATCTTGGCGGATTGTGACGTGGCAGCCACTATTCGCTTTACGTTTTGCCTTTTGTTTTCCCGTTTCTCATTTATTGGGTTGATTAAGCGCGCCAATATTTTCCCGAACGACTTGAGTTAGTGTTTGACCGTTTTAGTAGTCCTGGCGAGAGCTGGGCAGGCAGTCCGCTAACTCCTTTGGTACGGCTTAGGGGAAGGTGGGGCTGTCACAAGTGGTATCAGAGCCTAGGCTAGAAATAACCTGGGCGAACTTGAAACCTGTTTCTTAGAACTTTTGGGATTGTGATTAGATGCTATTAAGTGTGAATATATTGTCTAAGCTATAAACCTTTGCTATCTTTGTAGGGTATGGCCGGTACTAGTGGAGCAGGTGGAGGCGAGCCACCTCAGAGGCGCCCACGGGTTGTCGACTACCAGGAGAGACCGGGAGGTCCGATCCGGCTATGGCATACCGCTAGCCGGACCCGCCGCTGTAGGCGTTGCCAGTTTTACTCCTACGCGGACCACGTGGTGGTGGCGGTACTTGCCGAGCGACAGAGGCTTAGATGTGACGCCGCCAGGGAGCGTACTGAGACCCTTAGGCTTAGGGGCATCATGCGGATGCAGGCCGATAGGATCGGAGAGCTCCGGGGGGACGTGGCCATGGAGCAGGAGAGGACGGACGCTCTGAGAGAGCAGTTGCAGGCGGTTAACGACCGCCTTATTCGAGTAGTCCGGGAGGTGAGAGACCGATCCGGCGCGATTATCGATGAGTGTGGGGCGCTGATCCAGGAGGTGATTGGCGCCAATGCGCCAGGGGGAGCTCCAGGTGGCGGAGCTCCAGGTCAGGGAGGCGCCCCTAGCCCTAGCTCTAGCTCTGGGGGGGAGTCGGTTGGCTCCGTCGAGGACTAGATTAGGGTTTTGGGCCTAGTTTTGATCCCGTGTGAGGGATACCTAGGAAAAGCTTTTGGTTAGTTGTTTTGTACTTCTGAGACCTAGGTTGTACAGTGTATTTTGGCAGACCCTCTTTTGGCTTCACGGGAGTACTTTGTATATATTTGCTTGACTGCTTATGTATGACTGTTTGACACAGTTATGTGTTCCATGTATAAATGTGCTATGTGTATACGTGCCTTATGTGGTGTTTACTTTTAATTTTGTTCATGCTTATATGACTATATTGATATGCCTTTTGATATTAGTTTGTGCCTCGATTTTAGAGTGACCTAGAGAATGGAAGGCACTCGTAGTGGACGAGGCCGTGGCCGCGGGGTTAGGCAACCCACAACTGACGAGGGTATTAGGGATACCTCAACTGAACCAAACCCTGAACCTAGGGTTGACCCTAATGCCCAGATAGCCGCTGCTATGCAGCAAATGACTGACCTGTTAGCCCACGTAGTGCAACAGCAGGGCCAACCTCCTATCCAGCAACCTGGGAACCCTGGCCATGTAGTGGAAAGTGAAGATCGGGCCCTGGAGAGATTTCAGAAGTTCTCTCCGCCAAAATTTCTAGGCGGGCCAGATCCGGACGTGGCCGAAAAGTGGTTAGAGAAAATGATAGATATTTTTGCCGCCCTACACTACTCAGAGGAGAGACAGGTTACTTTCGCTGTCTTTCAATTGGAAGGAGCCGCGCGTTCTTGGTGGAATGTGATACGCATGAAATGGGACCGGGAACAAACCCCAAGAACATGGGTAAATTTTGTGAGGGACTTCAACGCAAAATACTTTCCCCCTCTAGTCCAAGAAAAAAGGGAGGACGAGTTTATTAGGCTCCGCCAAGGGACTCAATCAGTGGCTGAGTACGAGAGCCAGTTTACTCGTTTATCCAAGTTTGCCCCTGAACTCATTCTGACGGAGCAAAGGAGAGTTCGGCGTTTTACTCAGGGGCTCAATGTGGAAATTCAAAAGGATCTGGCGGTAGCCCAGATCCACACTTTTAGTGACGCCGTGGAGAAAGCTTTGCGAGTTGAAAATGCAAGGCTTCAAGTAAGGAACTTTCAGGTGAAAAAACGGGGGTTCTCTGCGAGTAGCTCGACCCAAGGGGATAAAGGGACCCCTCCCAAGTTTGGAAGAGGAGCCGGTGGAGGAAGGCAACCGGGAATGACGCGAGGGACTCCGCCAAGGGGTGGTCACAATGGACGGGGCCCGCAGAAGAGCACCTCACAAGGAAGTTCGGCCTCAGTTGCACGTGGACCTTGTGGATTTTGTGGAAAACCAAACCACACTGAGGACAACTGTTGGAGGAAGGAGAGAAGATGCTTGCGCTGCGGGAGTGCAGAGCATCAAATAGCTAACTGCCCAGTGTTACCTCGGGAGACGAGAGCAACCACTCAGTCGTCGAAGGCCAACTCGGGACAGTCCAAGGTAGAAGGGACAAAGCCAAAGGTGCCAGCTCGGGTTTACTCCCTTGAGCAACAACAAGTCCCTGATTCCTCTGGGGTTGTAGAAGGTACGATCCCTGTTTTCCATCGTCTAGCTAGGATTTTGATAGACCCTGGTGCTACCCATTCCTTTGTTAACCCCGATTTTATGTGCGGTATTGATATAAAACCCGTTAGCTTGCCTTATGACTTAGAGGTTAGTACTCCTACGGGGAACCAACATTTGATTACTGGTTTGATGTATGCGAATTGTGAAATATGGGTAGGAGAGAGAAAGCTTTTAGGGAATCTTATAAGTTTGGCCATTAAGGGGTACGACGTTATATTGGGTATGGACTGGCTAGCTAAGTACGATGCACAGCTCGATTGTAAGAGAAAGGTAGTGGAATTTCGTATACCGGGGGAGGCGACCTTAAGGCTAGATGTAAGAGGTAGTTTAGCCTCATCTGCATTGATTTCGGGTATTCGGGCCAGAAAATTTTTGTATAGAGGGGCCCAAGGGTTTCTAGCTTTTCTTATAAATACTCCCACTGATAAGCTGAGGGTTGAAGATGTGCCTATTGTAAGTGAATATCCGGATGTGTTTCCTGATGAATTAGTAACTTTACCTCCGGAGAGAGAGATAGAGTTTAAGATTGACCTATTGCCAGGAGCGTCACCTATCTCTAAGACCCCCTATCGAATGGCACCTGCTGAACTCAAGGAGCTGAAGTTGCAGTTGCAAGACCTGTTGGAGCGTGGGTTTATTCGTGAGAGTGGATCTCCTTGGGGGGCTCCGGTACTATTTGTTAAGAAGAAGGATGGAACGTTAAGACTGTGTATCGACTATCGGGGACTAAACAACATGACCATTAAGAACAAATACCCACTTCCCCACATCGATGAACTGTTCGACCAGCTACAAGGCGCAGTGGTCTTTTCAAAGTTAGATCTCCGACAGGGTTACTACCAGTTGCTAATTAAGCAAGAAGATGTACCCAAAACTGCTTTCAATTCTAGATATGGGCATTTTGAGTTTGCGGTCATGCCTTTCGGGTTGACCAATGCCCCTGCCGCCTTTATGGATTTGATGCATCGAGTTTTCAAACCCTACCTGGACCGATTCGTTGTCGTGTTCATTGACGACATTTTGGTCTATTCTAAAACCCGTGAGGAACATGAGCAACATTTGAAGTTAGTGTTACAAACCCTGAGAGATCATCAGCTATACGCCAAATTTAGTAAGTGTGAATTTTGGCTGGAGAAAATCTCTTTCTTAGGACATGTGATTTCAAAAGAAGGTATTACAGTAGACCCCGCGAAAGTAGAGGCGGTGGCTGAATGGAAGAGGCCAGAAAATCCCACTGAAATTCGCAGTTTCTTAGGGTTGGCTGGATACTATAGACGCTTTATTAAAGACTTTTCCAAATTGGCCGGTCCTTTAACAGACCTGACGAAGAAAAACGGTCGTTTTGTGTGGGATACTAGGTGTGAAACCAGTTTTCAGGAGTTGAAGCGAAGGTTAACCAGAGCTCCTGTTTTGGCCTTGCCTAATGGAAAGGACAGTTTCACAGTATATACCGATGCTTCGAAGGAAGGTTTGGGATGCGTGTTAATGCAAAACCAGAACGTGATTGCCTTTGCCTCTAGGAAACTAAAAACCCATGAACAAAACTACCCTACCCATGACTTGGAGTTAGCTGCTGTGGTCTTTGCTTTGAAGAAGTGGAGACACTATCTTTACGGGATTACCTTTGAGGTTTATTCAGACCATAAGAGTCTTAAGTACCTGTTCTCCCAAAAAGAGTTGAATATGCGGCAACGTCGGTGGATGGAACTCTTAGAGGATTATGACTGCACGATCAACTACCATCCTGGTAAGGCTAACGTAGTAGCGGACGCCCTAAGTCGGAAGGCTCAAGTAGCCGGGTTGATGGTCAAGGAGTGGGAGATGTTAGGAGCAGCTAGTGAGTGGAACCCTAGATTGGGATGTAAGAAAATAACTTTTGGGAATATTCGGGTAACCTCTACTATTCTTGATCGAATTAAAGAAGCCCAAGAGAAGGATCCGATGGTACAAAAGTGGAAGGAAAAAGTAGAAAAGGAAGCATTACCTGATTTCAATTTGGGTCCCGAAGGGATTTTAAGATATAAGAATCGAGTAGTGGTGGCCAATGATGAAAACCTGAAAAGAGAAATTTTGGAGGAAGCCCATCGATCAAAATACACGATCCATCCTGGTAGTAATAAGATGTACCATGATTTGCGACGGTTGTACTGGTGGGATAAAATGAAGAGGGAGATTGCTCAATATATCCAAACCTGTCTGATTTGCCAGCAAGTTAAGGCTGAACACCAAAAACCCTCTGGACTGTTACAACCTCTTGAGATACCTGAATGGAAGTGGGAAAATATCACGATGGACTTTGTTTCTGGATTGCCAAGAACTCAAAAAGGACATGATGCCGTTTGGGTGATCGTTGATCGGTTGACCAAATCGGCCCATTTCTTACCTGTGAATGTGAAAGATTCCCTGGATAAACTGGCTCGGTTGTACCTGAATGAAATTGTGAGGTTACATGGGGTTCCAGTGAGTATAGTTTCAGACCGAGATCCTCGTTTTGTATCAAGGTTTTGGCAAAAATTTCAGGAGCACTTAGGGACCAAAATTAACCTTAGTACAACTTATCACCCCCAGACGGATGGACAGTCGGAGCGAACAATTCAAACCCTCGAGGATATGTTACGAACGTGTATTCTAGATTTTGGGGGTAATTGGGGCCAACATATGACTTTAGTAGAGTTTGCCTATAATAATAGTTTCCATTCGTCCATTCAAATGGCACCATACGAAGCTCTCTACGGACGAAGGTGTCGTTCGCCCATTTATTGGGATGAAGTGGGGGAAAAGAAAGTTCTAGATCCAACAACCATTCCTTGGATGGAGGATGCGCAAGAAAAGGTTAAATTGATCCGTCAAAGACTCCAAACAGCTCAAAGCCGACAAAAGAGCTACGCAGATAACCGAAGGAAAGATTTGGAGTTCGAAGTTGGAGACCGTGTCTTCCTTAAGATCACGCCACTACGAAGTGTCACTGCGGGTAGAGGAAAGAAACTTCAACCACGGTTCGTGGGGCCATACAAAATTCTCCAACGAATTGGGAAAGTAGCGTACCGACTCGAGTTGCCGCCAAGTTTATCTCGGATTCATGACGTTTTCCATGTTTCAATGCTGAAAAAGTACTATCCTGATCCAACCCACGTTGTGCGACCAGAAGAGATTGAGTTAGATGAGGCACTCACCTACGAAGAGAGACCTGTACAAGTACTCGATCGAAGGATTAAGGAACTGAGGAATAAGCAAATCCCATTAGTGAAGGTTATGTGGAGGAATCATGGTTTAGAGGAGGCAACTTGGGAATTGGAGGAAGAGATGCAAAAGAAATACCCTGAGCTGTTTAGTAACCCAGGTGAGCAATTTCGAGGGCGAAATTTTTTTTAGGGGGAGAGGATGTGAGAACCCAGAAAAAAAAAAAAAATTTATTATTTATTTATTTATTATTTTATTCCTGTGCACCGTTTTCTTGTATTTTCTTTATTATATTACTTTTATTAACATTTTATCAGTAAATATAGTTTTTAAATCATTTTTCTAGTATAAGGTAGTTCGTGAGAAATTTGGAACGTATTTTGGACGTGGGACCCGCTAGTGCATTTAGTGAGAGAAATTCGACCAATTCGGTTAAATTGTTCATAAAGGGATTTCATTACTAGGTGTTAGGAGATGATTAGAGGTTACCTAGATGGATTAACTCTGGAGGGACAAGAGGATAACACTAAACAAAACAAGGTGCCACGTGTCCAAATGTGGTTGGACCAAGCTTACCTAACTTTGCCTAACTTTCTTTGTCATTACATAAAAGTCCAAATTTGACCAAAACCTCTTCATTCTTCACCTCCTCATAGCCGAACCTCTCCAGCCAAGAAGGAAAAACATTCTTCAACCTTTCATCTCCAAATCCTTGCTCAATCTTGAAAATCAACCGATTGTTTCTTGAATTAGTCCGTAGAATCATCTTGCTAGGAGGGTTTGAAGACCTTGGTGGTGTTGTTTTGGAAGAAAACTCTCTAAGCTTCAACCTTTCTTGAAGAACTAAGGTATATTGCTTGGAACTCATCTTTTGTTTCTAATTTTGGCCTAGGTGAGGCGAGGGTGTACTTTACCACTCTCGTACTCTCTGGCCTACTTGTTTGGTTATGATATAACTTGAATACTCTTGACTGTGTTTGATTTGGTGTCGCTTGGATGCCGATTGTGAGAGCCCGTAAAACCCTAATTATTTTCCTAGGGTTTATTCCCCTTTAATTGCATAATTTTGCATTTTCTGGCTTAGAAATATTTTCTGAGAGGATTTTATGAGCAATTATAGTTTTAAGATGATTTTTCTAGCATTGGCGAGTTTTTAGAAAATTAAGGATAAATAATGGACGTGGGACCCACTAGTGCGAAAAGTTCGGAAAAATTCGGCCAATAAGGTTAAGTTTCGGATACTGTTTAAAATTTATCGGGTGTTAAGAGATAAGTAGTGTGTGTGAAGTGATTGATGTGAGAGAGAAAAGAAATGATAAGATTGCATTTAATGTAGTGCCACTTGTCACCATGTCATTAGTCTTACTTTAAGAGTTACTATTCACCTTTTGACATTTTTTGACTTTTGACCCAAATAAGTAAATATCTTCAAAAAAATTCACCAAAAATTCTCTCATTTTCTTCCTCCATGGCCGGCCCTCCCTAAGCAAGAAGAAAGACAAAACTCTTCAATATTCTAGCCAACTCCAAGCTCAAATCAACTAAACCACTTGCTTAACTTAGTTTTTACTCCATAAATTTCTTCCTTCTAGTGCTAGCAAGTTGTTTGGTGAACTTTGTTTGAAGAGCAAAGGTGTCCTACATCCCTCTCTCTCTTGATCTCTTGGTAAGTGTTGCTTGAACACCCTACTACCTTCAATAATGGTTACATGATGCTTAGAAGTGGCTTAAGTGGTTGAAAATGTGGTTTATCTCTTGGTTTGGCTTGTTATGGTGAAGTTTTTATTTTATTGGGAATTTTTCTGGTTTAATATGATCTTGATGTTGGGGGCTTGTATGATGAATTGTAATGGTTGGAAATGGCTCTAGTGGATGTCAAATGTGGTTAAATGCAACTAATTTTGGATTTGGATGGAAAATTGGAAAGTTAGGGTTCTTGAAGCCCCAATTCTGTCCGGTTTTAGATCACGGTGTTAGAGGCCGAATTTGACTTTGCTCAAAACATGAAAGTTGTAGGTATTGATGAGGTTGATGTGCCTGTAAAATTTCAGGTCATTTGGATTAATGTAGAATGAGTTATGACGAAATTACTGTAGCTGTTCTGCTTTGAGCAGAATGCGAAAACTGCGATAGTAATTGGCCATTTTGACTGGAATTGGTTTGGATTTTGGAGTTGGTGTCTTCTGATGAAATGTAGCTGAGTGTCTTAGCTAACATATGCATTTGGAATTTCGGCATTTGGACTTGTAAGGACTGAGATATACCGATTACAGTTTTTTTGTGTTTTGCGAACCTGTTTTAGGAATTCTGGGCTAGTATTTGGCATATTTGACCTAGTTGTGTTACGAACTGGATTGAGTGGTCTTCTACATTATTGTAGCCCTGTTTCATAGCTTCGAAACGGTGGGTCTTACACCCCCAACCGATATTTGTCGTGAGAGTTGTACCATTACCGCATAATGAGTGTAAAACAGTTTTCTATTTGGGGCCAAGACTAAGGCCATTTTCTAATTTCTGGTTTGCTATTATGCCCATTTATGCATATGAAACCCTATTAGGGTTGTGAATTGGTGTTGTTTATGGCTCGGCATGGAGTCTTATTGTATGTGTTGCATGATTCTAGGGCGTGAAGGTAGTGCACGACGGCTTGGTGATCGTGGTACATGAAATACCACTTACTTGCTTGGTGAGTATACCACTCACTAAATTGTTACTATGTGGCTTTGTTAAATGTTATGTGATGCCTTGATGGCTTATTCGAATATTGAAATTGATTAAGGTGAGGGTGTACTTGACCGCCCTCACCTCTTTTGATATTGTCACTGAATGGCTACCGTTTTATTGCATTACTGAACTTGATATATTGGTTGGTGAATTCCATTTCATGGAACTGAATTGATGTCGTTTGGACGATGTCCAACGGCCTTACTGCATTACTGAGCTCAACCCCGTTTGGTAGTCAATTGGATCGAGCCGGCGAGGGCTTGGTCGTGAAGATTGAATCGCCACGGGGACTGTACTGGGGAACCTTGTGGTAATGAGACCCTTGGTTCCGGTAAACTCGAGTATTACTAAAATATTACTGAATGGAGTGCGGGCCCGGTTGGGGTATGTTGGGTGGAAGGAATGGAAGTAAAGAGTTGTTTACGGTTTGGTATTTTAACATTGACGGAGAGTCAATGAGATTGGTTCAAGATTGCAAGCGTGGAAATGGGCTCTTGAGAGCCGACCGTATCCTTTTACTGTTTTGCTTCATTGCTTATTTGTGCACTTTAAATGAAGGTTCATTCTTATATGACTTTGATTGCTTATTGGGTGGTATACCACTGGGCTTTAGCTCATTCTGTGTTATTTGTTTTCCTTACAGGGTTATAATTACTTTTGAGAAGGGATTGGATAGTCAATTGCCGATTGAGCATGTAAATGCCTTTTGTATCGCTCTTGAAGTGAAACCCTAATGTTAAACGGGTTCATTTCCTTTTGATAGGCAAATCGAATGTGTACTTGTTAGTGAATGGTTTTGGTTTGCCGTTGTGGCTTGTAAATGGCTAATGTTATGTTGTATATGTTTTTAAATGCTTGGTTGGGTTTCGGACGGGTCGGTTACCATTCATGGCCGACTCTGGAGTTCGTTTCTTTTATTTTGGGTTATTTTGCCCTTTTGCATTGTTGCGCGCGTTATAAGTTTCAAAACGTGATAGATTGCTTTATACTGCACCGTTAGTCCTGGCGAGAGCTGGGCAGGCAGTCCGCTAACCTCTTTGGTTCGCCTTAGAGGAAGGTGGGGCTGTCACAGGTGGTATCAGAGCCTAGGTTTGAATTAGCCTGGGTGTTATAGGAATGCTTGACTTGAGGATTTTATTGTTTATGCCTATTAAGTGTATTCATGTTATTTCTTCCTTTGCTATAGGATGGATGCCAGTGGTGACCCGAGTGACCGTCCGGTAGGCGATCGTCCTCGTAGCACGCTGCCGACAATTAAGTATCAACTTAGGCAGAAGGGGGCCGTGGTCCGTTGGAGCCCGGCCAGCCGCGTTCGACAGTGTGGGTGTCGTAGCAACTTTGCCTACCCAAATACACTAGTTTTGTCGGTGGCAAAGGAACGTGAGGAGTTTGCTAAGGAAAATACTAAGCTTGAAGCTGTGGTTGCTGCGTTGGAAGCTGAGGTGACTCAGGCTAAGGCGACCAATGAGAAGCAAGCCTCGCGTATTAAAGAGCTAGAATATGACGTGCAAGAGGTCGAGGAAAGAGTTGATGATCTATGTGATCAGTTGAGAGATGCACGCGAGCGCGAGACTAAGCGAGCTCGTAAGGTCAGGGGTCGTGCTGAGGCGATCCTTAACCTATGCGACGACGGACTCGAGGAGTCTAGTGACGAGGCCTCATATGCTGGGGCCGAGGCTGGGGAGGAGTCTACCCCATCGCCTGGGTCTCAGACCCCGGCGACTGATTAGGCCTTGATCTTAGAGGCTTCTTTTGGCTAGTGGTGGCTCTTGTGTGTACATAGGGATAGGGATAGAGCCTTAGCTAATCGTTTTGGATGTAGGGTTAGCTACGTGTAAATTTCTTTTGATAGGCCTATCCTCGGGAGGATCGTGTATGTACGTACGTGCTCTGGCCGTACTTGACTGACTGATTGTAAATATGTGTTTGGCTTGTATATATGTGTGCTTGTGATCCTGTTTGAAATGCATCTATATGTGCTAAGTGAAAGTTTATGTGTTACTTACATGCTTTGTTACTACTTTGGTTTAGTACTTTTGCCTAGACCAAGTATACCTTATGGAAGGAACACGAAGTGGTCGAGGACGTGGGCGCGGTATTAGGCAACCCACACCAGTTAGGGAAACGGGGGAAGCTTCTACTGGACCAAACCCTGAACCCCAGATAAACCCCAACATTCAAATAGCTGCTGCTATGCAGCAAATGACCAACCTACTTGCACAGGTTGTGCAACAACAGGGCCAAAACCCAAACCCTAATCCCGGAAACCCTGGCCACCATATCGAGAGCGAAGATAGGGCGCTAGAACGTTTCCAAAAGTTTTCCCCACCAAAGTTTATTGGGGGACCCGACCCTGACGTCGCCGAGAAATGGCTGGAGAAGATGGTTGATATATTCGCGGCTTTACACTACCCGGACGAACGACAGGTCACTTTTGCCGTGTTTCAACTCGAAGGGGCTGCCCGTTCCTGGTGGAACGTAATTAGACAGAAATGGGAGCGAGAGCAGACTCCGAGGACGTGGGTGAACTTCATCCGGGAATTTAATGCCAAGTTTTTCCCTCCTCTAGTCCAGGAGAGGAAGGAGGACGAATTTATCCGGCTCCGGCAAGGGGCTCAGACGGTGGCGGAGTACGAGAGCCAGTTTACCCGCCTGTCCAAATTCGCGCCTGAACTAATCATGACCGAGCAACGAAGGGTGAGGCGCTTTATTCAGGGCTTGAACGTTGAGATCCAGAAGGACCTCGCGGCGGCTCAAATCACTACTTTTAGCGAGGCAATGGAAAAAGCCCAACGGGTCGAGAGTGCACGGCTTCAGGTCCGAAACTTCCAGGCTAAGAAGCGTGGTTTTCCTGGGAGTACGTCCGGACAAGGTGAGAGGAGCACTCCCTCCAAATTTGGACGAGGCATGGGTGGTGGTCGACAGTCCGGATCAGGCAGAGGGACTCCGTTCAGGGGTGGTCAAGCTGGGCGAGGACCGAGGGGAAACACCCAGAGTGGCTCGGCTTCGGCACCTCGTGGTCCCTGTGGGCACTACCGAGGACAATTGCTGGAGGAAACTGGGGAAATGCCTGCGGTGTGGAAGTGCGGACCATCAGCTGGCTACATGTCCGGTCCTGAAACAAGACGGAAAGGGGAGCCAACTACCGTCGAGGACCAATACTGGAACGGCCAAGGGAGACGGATCCAAACCAAAAGTGCCAGCTAGGGTATATTCCTTAGAGCCCCACCAGGTCCCAGAGTCTTCCGAGGTGGTGGAAGGTACGATCCCTATTTTCCACCGTTTTGCCAAAGTTTTAATTGATCCTGGTGCCACTCATTCGTTTGTTAACCCTGATTTCATGTGTGGCATCGATATAAAACCTGCTAGTTTACCATATGACTTAGAGGTTAGTACACCTACGGGGAACCAACGTTTGGTGACTAGTATGGTTTATAGGGATTGCGACGTATGGATAGGTGAAAGGAGGTTTTTAGGGGACTTGATTAGTTTATCCATTAAGGGGTACGACGTGATTTTGGGTATGGACTGGTTAGCTAAATATAACGCCCAACTGGACTGTAAAACGAAAATAGTTGAATTTCGCATTCCTGGCGAGGCAACCTTAAGGTTAGATATAAGGGGTAGGTTAGCCTCATCTGCTCTCATTTCGGGCATTCGAGCTAGGAAATTGATAAGTAGAGGGGCGCAAGGATATTTGGCCTTTTTAATTAATACCCCTACGGATAAGTTAAAAGTGGAAGACGTGGCGATAGTGAGGGAATTTCCGGATGTATTTCCTGACGAGTTAGTAGCCCTACCTCCGGAAAGAGAGATAGAATTCCGAATAGATCTTTTACCTGGAACCGCACCTATCTCCAAAACCCCTTACCGAATGGCGCCTGCAGAACTTAAAGAGCTTAAGTTGCAATTACAAGACCTTTTGGAGCGGGGATTCATCCACGAGAGTGAGTCTCCTTGGGGAGCTCCGGTCCTATTCGTGAAGAAAAAGGATGGAACTTTGAGGATGTGTATTGACTATAGGGGGCTGAACAACGTGACGATCAAGAATAAGTATCCACTGCCCCACATCGACGAGTTGTTTGACCAGCTGCAAGGAGCAGTGGTCTTCTCGAAGTTGGACCTCCGACAGGGATACTATCAGTTATTGATAAAGAAGGAGGACATTCCGAAAACTGCCTTCAACTCGAGATACGGGCATTACGAGTTCGCCGTTATGCCCTTTGGATTGACTAATGCTCCCGCCGCCTTCATGGACCTAATGCATAGGGTTTTTAAACCCTATCTAGACCGGTTTGTCGTGGTGTTCATTGACGACATTTTGGTCTACTCTAAGTCACGTGAGGAGCATGAGAAACATTTGAGAGTGGTGTTGCAGACCTTGAGGGAACATCAGCTATACGCCAAGTTTAGCAAATGCGAGTTCTGGTTGGAGAAAGTGGCATTTCTAGGGCACGTGATCTCTCATGAAGGTATTTCGGTGGACCCGGCGAAGGTTGAGGCCGTGACAAATTGGAAGAGGCCAGAAACCCCCACGGAAATTCGTAGCTTTCTAGGGCTAGCTGGGTATTACCGAAGGTTTATTAAAGATTTTTCCAAACTGGCAGGACCTCTAACTGACTTGACAAAGAAGCATGGTCAGTTTATCTGGAACGGCCGATGCGAAACAAGTTTTCAGGAGTTAAAGAAAAGATTGACCATGGCTCCGTACGAAGCTCTCTACGGACGCAAGTGCCGCTCACCGATTTACTGGGACGAAGTTGGCGAAAAGAAAGCACTGGACCCGACAACTATTCCGTGGATGGAAGAGGCTCACGAGAAGGTTAAGTTGATACGGCAACGAATCCAAACTGCCCAAAGTTGCCAAAAGAGCTATGCGGATAACCGAAGAAAAGACTTGGAGTTTGAAGTTGGGGACTACGTATTTCTCAAGATTACACCCTTACGAAGTCTTACAACGGGTAAAGGAAAGAAACTTCAACCACGGTACGTCGGACCCTACAAAATCCTTCAGAGGGTTGGAGCGGTCGCGTATCGATTGGAACTGCCATCCAGTCTATCTCGAATCCACGATGTATTTCACGTCTCGATGCTAAAGAAGTACCATCCTGACCCATCTCATGTTTTACAACCGGAGGATATCGAAGTAGATGAATCACTGGCCTACGAAGAGAAACCGGTTCAAGTACTCGATCGAAAAGTCAAAGAGCTCAGAAACAAGAAGATTCCGCTAGTGAAAGTGCTATGGAGAAACCACGGAGTGGAGGAAGCTACTTGGGAGATGGAAGAGGAAATGCGAAAGAAATACCCAAACCTTTTCGGGAATTAAGGTGAGAAATTTCGAGGACGAAATTCTTTTAAGGGGGGGAGAGTGTGAGAGCCCGTAAAACCCTAATTATTTTCCTAGGGTTTATTCCCCTTTAATTGCATAATTTTGCATTTTCTGGCTTAGAAATATTTTCTGAGAGGATTTTATGAGCAATTATAGTTTTAAGATGATTTTTCTAGCATTGGCGAGTTTTTAGAAAATTAAGGATAAATAATGGACGTGGGACCCACTAGTGCGAAAAGTTCGGAAAAATTCGGCCAATAAGGTTAAGTTTCGGATACTGTTTAAAATTTATCGGGTGTTAAGAGATAAGTAGTGTGTGTGAAGTGATTGATGTGAGAGAGAAAAGAAATGATAAGATTGCATTTAATGTAGTGCCACTTGTCACCATGTCATTAGTCTTACTTTAAGAGTTACTATTCACCTTTTGACATTTTTTGACTTTTGACCCAAATAAGTAAATATCTTCAAAAAAATTCACCAAAAATTCTCTCATTTTCTTCCTCCATGGCCGGCCCTCCCTAAGCAAGAAGAAAGACAAAACTCTTCAATATTCTAGCCAACTCCAAGCTCAAATCAACTAAACCACTTGCTTAACTTAGTTTTTACTCCATAAATTTCTTCCTTCTAGTGCTAGCAAGTTGTTTGGTGAACTTTGTTTGAAGAGCAAAGGTGTCCTACATCCCTCTCTCTCTTGATCTCTTGGTAAGTGTTGCTTGAACACCCTACTACCTTCAATAATGGTTACATGATGCTTAGAAGTGGCTTAAGTGGTTGAAAATGTGGTTTATCTCTTGGTTTGGCTTGTTATGGTGAAGTTTTTATTTTATTGGGAATTTTTCTGGTTTAATATGATCTTGATGTTGGGGGCTTGTATGATGAATTGTAATGGTTGGAAATGGCTCTAGTGGATGTCAAATGTGGTTAAATGCAACTAATTTTGGATTTGGATGGAAAATTGGAAAGTTAGGGTTCTTGAAGCCCCAATTCTGTCCGGTTTTAGATCACGGTGTTAGAGGCCGAATTTGACTTTGCTCAAAACATGAAAGTTGTAGGTATTGATGAGGTTGATGTGCCTGTAAAATTTCAGGTCATTTGGATTAATGTAGAATGAGTTATGACGAAATTACTGTAGCTGTTCTGCTTTGAGCAGAATGCGAAAACTGCGATAGTAATTGGCCATTTTGACTGGAATTGGTTTGGATTTTGGAGTTGGTGTCTTCTGATGAAATGTAGCTGAGTGTCTTAGCTAACATATGCCTTTGGAATTTCGGCATTTGGACTTGTAAGGACTGAGATATACCGATTACAGTTTTTTTGTGTTTTGCGAACCTGTTTTAGGAATTCTGGGCTAGTATTTGGCATATTTGACCTAGTTGTGTTACGAACTGGATTGAGTGGTCTTCTACATTATTGTAGCCCTGTTTCATAGCTTCGAAACGGTGGGTCTTACACCCCCAACCGATATTTGTCATGAGAGTTGTACAATTACCGCATAATGAGTGTAAAACAGTTTTCTATTTGGGGCCAAGACTAAGGCCATTTTCTAATTTCTGGTTTGCTATTATGCCCATTTATGCATATGAAACCCTATTAGGGTTGTGAATTGGTGTTGTTTATGGCTCGGCATGGAGTCTTATTGTATGTGTTGCATGATTCTAGGGCGTGAAGGTAGTGCACGACGGCTTGGTGATCGTGGTACATGAAATACCACTTACTTGCTTGGTGAGTATACCACTCACTAAATTGTTACTATGTGACTTTGTTAAATGTTATGTGATGCCTTGATGGCTTATTCGAATATTGAAATTGATTAAGGTGAGGGTGTACTTGACCGCCCTCACCTCTTTTGATATTGTCACTGAATGGCTACCGTTTTATTGCATTACTGAACTTGATATATTGGTTGGTGAATTCCATTTCATGGAACTGAATTGATGTCGTTTGGACGATGTCCAACGGCCTTACTGCATTACTGAGCTCAACCCCGTTTGGTAGTCAATTGGATCGAGCCGGCGAGGGCTTGGTCGTGAAGATTGAATCGCCACGGGGACTGTACTGGGGAACCTTGTGGTAATGAGACCCTTGGTTCCGGTAAACTCGAGTATTACCAAAATATTACTGAATGGAGTGCGGGCCCGGTTGGGGTATGTTGGGTGGAAGGAATGGAAGTAAAGAGTTGTTTACGGTTTGGTATTTTAACATTGACGGAGAGTCAATGAGATTGGTTCAAGATTGCAAGCGTGGAAATGGGCTCTTGAGAGCCGACCGTATCCTTTTACTGTTTTGCTTCATTGCTTATTTGTGCACTTTAAATGAAGGTTCATTCTTATATGACTTTGATTGCTTATTGGGTGGTATACCACTGGGCTTTAGCTCATTCCGTGTTATTTGTTTTCCTTACAGGGTTATAATTACTTTTGAGAAGGGATTGGATAGTCAATTGCCGATTGAGCATGTAAATGCCTTTTGTATTGCTCTTGAAGTGAAACCCTAATGTTAAACGGGTTCATTTCCTTTTGATAGGCAAATCGAATGTGTACTTGTTAGTGAATGGTTTTGGTTTGCCGTTGTGGCTTGTAAATGGCTAATGTTATGTTGTATATGTTTTTAAATGCTTGGTTGGGTTTCGGACGGGTCGGTTACCATTCATGGCCGACTCTGGAGTTCGTTTCTTTTATTTTGGGTTATTTTGCCCTTTTGCATTGTTGCGCGCGTTATAAGTTTCAAAACGTGATAGATTGCTTTATACTGCACCGTTAGTCCTGGCGAGAGCTGGGCAGGCAGTCCACTAACCTCTTTGGTTCGCCTTAGAGGAAGGTGGGGCTGTCACACCGATCCTTAATGTAACTCTGGATCTGTACTGTTTACTTTGAGCTCTACCTCATTGGAAGTCAATGGACTCGAGCCAGTAAGGACTTGGTCGGGGACATTTGACAAGCCATGGGAACTGTATTTGAGAATCTTTGGGTATGAGACCCTAGATTCCGGTTTACTCGAGTAATACCAATTCTGTACTGTGTGGTGTTCGGGCCCGGTAAGGGGAAAGTGAGGTGGACGGATAATTGGAGTAAAGAGGGGTCTACGGTCATGATTACCTGGTATACATTGACGGAGAGTCAATGAGATGAGATCAAGTATGGCAAAAGAGGAAAAGGGCTCCTGAGAGCCATCCGTATCCTTTTATTCCTTACACTTGGGTGTTATTGCTTTTACTTACTTGACGAACGTATTTGGACTGAATGCTCTTGAGTTTATGTGATCTTGGTATATGTACGTGATAGTACCTCATTGGGCGAAAGCTCACTCCGTTAAATTTTGTTTTCCTTACAGGGAATTATCTTTTGGACTTTTGACTGTGATGAGTAAGTTGAGTGGAGCTAGTCGAGAGATTTTGTATAGCTCCTCAATAGTTGGAACCTTTGTTGTACTTGGATTTAAATGCTTTCTTTTGGCTTGTAACCATACAAAAGTGGTTTGTAATAGGGTGTATTCCTATCCAATGGATTGTACTTGACTTGTATATACTCTTTTCAGTGATTGTTGGAAATTTCTTGTAATCAATGGGATCTTGGCGGATTGTGACGTGGCAGCCACTATTCGCTTTACGTTTTGCCTTTTGTTTTCCCGTTTCTCATTTATTGGGTTGATTAAGCGCGCCAATATTTTCCCGAACGACTTGAGTTAGTGTTTGACCGTTTTAGTAGTCCTGGCGAGAGCTGGGCAGGCAGTCCGCTAACTCCTTTGGTACGGCTTAGGGGAAGGTGGGGCTGTCACAAATTCGGCCTCTATCTATGACCTAAAATTTCGGACAGAATGTTCAACCAAGAACCCTAATTTTTCCAGAAATTCTTCCAAATTCAAAATTGATTGCAATTTCCTATCATATGCACCTACTAGAGCCAAAGCCCCTTATTACCAACCATCAAAAACAACCACACCATCAAGATCATATGAAACCAGAAAATTCCTCAAAAAAATAAAAAACTCAACCAAATCACTTCAAACCAAGAAATAAATCATATATTCCTTCACTCATGCCACCATTAAGCATCATATAACCATCATTAGGTATAAGGGAGAGGTTGAAGCATCACTTACCAAGAAACAAGAGAGAGGAGGATATTGGACACCTTAGCTCTTCAAAACAACTTCACTAATACCCTTACTAGCACTAAAAGATAGGATTTTATGGAGTGAAATGGATGGAAGCAAATGTTTTTGGTTGATTTGCACCAAGTAGAAGCTAAAACTTGAAGAGTTTCTCCTTCCTTCCTTGAGCTAGAGAGCCGGCCAACAAGAGAAGAAAATGGTGAGTTTTAGTCAATTTTTTGAGATATTTAACTAATGGGTTAAAAGTCAAAAACATGAATAGTAAGCCTTAAGTCAAACCCAATGAAACAATGACACTTGGCACCTCAATTAATGCAATCCTATCCTTTCTTTTCTCTCTCACATCAATCATTTCACACACTCTACTTATCTCTTAACACCCGATAAATTTTACACAGTATCCGAAACTTAACCTTATTGGCCGAATTTTTCCGAACTTTTCGTACTAGTGGGTCCCACGTCCACTATTTACTCTTAATTTTCTAAAAACTCTCTAATACTAGAAAAATCATCTTAAAACTATAATTACGCATAAAATCTACCAGAAAATATTTCTAAGCCAGAAAATGCAAAAATTATGCAATTAAGGGGTAATAAACACTAGGGAAAAAAATAGGGTTTTTACGGGTTCTCACATACTGTTACTGTTTGGGTACCCAACCTCATAGGTGAGTCGGTTGTATCGAGCCAGCAAGGGATTGGTCGAGAAGGCCGATAAACCTTGAGGACTGTTTACTGTTCACTGGAAATTGAATCTTGCCTGGAGGTCCCTGGTGAAGCATAGCCGTTGTGCTTGCTTGTTGTGTTGTCCGGCACCACCAGTGATAAAATCTTCGGCTTGATACTGTTTTATTGGAATCCTTGAGCATTGGAAACTCGGATTCCTGGTATACTCGAGTATTACCAAACTACTGTTTATGGAGTGCGGGCCCGGTGGGGGGTTGTTTGGGGGACGGAGACTGGTGAAAGTGGTGTTCTACGGACCTATATACTGTTACAAGTGTTGACGGAGTGTCAACAGGAGGCAATTATGATCAAGCTCAAGTGGACCTTTGGCTTTTGAAAGCCACCCGTATCCTTGAATTGAATTGTGATTAAACTGTTATTTTACTGTACGGTGTTTAGTTGGCTATTTTGTGATTTTATGTGGTTATGTGTTTACTTGTTTACCTGGAACCTCACTGGGCTTTAGCTCACCCCATTCCCTTTGTTTTCCTTAACAGATCGGGAAGGGATTTGATCGAGGGCTTTCTTAGCTTTATTTTGCCGTTCTTGCATTTTGAGGTTGTAACTTTCGTTTAAGCAGACTTGTAAGCTTAAATTCTTAAGGGTGATTTATATTATGTAATTTTGAGTGAAGCGTGGTAAGTTGGCATACGATGATATATGTACTAAGCTGAATTGTTGCATTAGTGATCATGTTTGGGTTAGTGTTTCAATCCCCTGCATTGTCAAATGTTACATTCGTTTCATTGATGATATTAGTACTTTGAACGACTGAGTCCTGGCGAGAGCTAGGCAGGCAGTCCGCTGATACCCTAGGGTTTGCCCAAGGGAGAGGTGGGGCTGTCACAAAATAGAACACAGGTAGGGCAATATCTCAAGCTACTATGCCATTTATTCCTATTCTGGGATCTTAACACAAGGGGTACCATTATCACTTATATACATAACAAAACACTAAAGCATATTTCGTACATCAAAAGTTCCACACCCTATCTTAAGTTTTTGCATACAGGTATAGAACCAAAATTCTTTTTCTCAAAATCTCCATACATAATTCCAAAACTCTCAATCTCAGCACCATAACAATCAAAGCCAAGTCTATACCTTGACTAATTAATATGTATCAAGGGAGTATCGACAAGGGTAGTTCATCGAGAACCGAACCACGGGTATCTAATAGCACAAGAGTGATAGACATACATGGAAAATTGCAATTAAGCTGCTTCAAAGTCACGTGAACATCTAAATGTCCACACAAACATAAGAGAAGGGAAAGAGGTCGATAGTGCTAGTTTCTCAAACACACTTGACAGTCTAGCCATCATCTATAGAAACCCTAGTCAAACACGTTCACTCTTTTCGATCGATTCACTCTCAGGTCCAAGACTAAAATCCCCTATGCCTTGACCTTTGCCATAACAATTTACCTCATAGGCAATCTTAATGTTGACTCTCATCCAAGTGCCCTTAACTCTTGGGTACTCGAATACAAGAATCCAAAAATAGGGTAATTCACAACTCGAACTGGCCACTCCCAAGTGTAAATCAACCACATTTAAGATTCCCACCAGACATACATAGCTATATTTCCCCAAGTATCATGATAAAGGTTTTACACCTATAACATTCATAATTCACAGCTTATGCTCAAGAAGAGCACCTACTCGTTTCCACTTATTTACATAATCGGGACCATAACATCACTCGACCAAAGCTCACCCCGCATAGAAACCATGTGAAGCGGCTCTAATACCACCTGTGATAGGCCCATTTTCCCCTAAAGCGTACCCCAAGGGTTAATGGACCGCCTGTGTGAGGACTCATATTTTTATTCTTAATTTAGTCATTTTTATAATTATTTGCCCTAGTGTTATTTAATTATATTATTATTGCATGAATTTCTCTTAAATTTTACTTTATCGCATTCGCGTCGAAAGTTTCTCGAAAGTCGCGCCGGTACGACTATTTGGAGATTTGACGATTTAATACTAGACTAGTAAGTATGAGCAATTACAGTGTTAGAGGAATTACCTTGGAGGATCAATGTATAAGTGTAACAAACAAGGGAAAAAATGGTAGTATAATGCACTATTTCGCTACTATTGAGAGTTGACTTTTGCACCAACTTAAAGTTACCTTTTCTTCATTCTTCCTCCACAAGATTCACAACTCTTTCCCTCCCTCACTCACTCATCCTCTTGGCTGAACCCAAGCAAAGAAAAGGGGGAAGAGAAAAAATTCCATCCTTGCTCCCATCTTGCTTGTTTTTCATCCTCCAACCCACAAATCATTTGGAATTTCACTCTAGCAAGAAGAAAGGAGCAACCTTGTGGAGTTTCATGGTGAAGTAGTGGTGGAAAGACTTGCTTTCATCTAGGGTTTAAGAGCTCAATAGGTAACAACATTATCCCTCTTTATCCTTTCAATTTTTGCAAAGTTTAGTAGTTGGATTTCATGGGTTTGAAACTCTAATCAAGATTCTAAGTTAGTGGACTTGAGGAAACTTTTATCTTGCTTTATATTCTAAGCTAGTGCCCTAAGGTGACCTATGAGGTAGCTGACTTGAGGTTATTGCTTGATTGTTGTTGTTTATGTGAATTATGGCTTGAGATTGGCTTGGTAGTGGAGTGAAAGCTGGAAGAAAACCAAGAGAGGTGCTGGCCGAAATTTCTATTCTTGTTGTCTTGCTTTGAATTCGAATTTTGTTGCTTATTTGGCTGCTAAACTGATTTATATATGTTTTGTTAGGTGTGTGGAAATTGAATTTCAAAAATCATTTCAATTGGTTACACAAAACTAGGGTTTTTGAAAAGGAAGAAATCTGGAAATTTACTATCAGGCCAGCCACCCACTGGTTCTTTGTTTGAACATAACTCTTTGTGTAAAAGTTGAAACTGAGTGCCATTTGCAGCATTCGAAACTAGATATCAAGAGCTTTCCAACAATATAAAATTTTCCTGCTAATTCATTTTGAGGAAACCATAACGAATTAGCAAAGTGGACTGACCTGTTTTATCTATTTGTCAGAAAGAAACTGGGAAGCAGCATCTTGTGGCTCAATTTTGACCCTTTTATGAAAGGAGTTTGGAAATTATTTCTTCTGATGAATTATAGCATTTTGAATCTAGTTTATAACGCCATAAATTATTCTCAATTTGAACTTGTGTATAGTTAGATATGGTCTGATTTCAAAACTGTGTTGAAGCTTGGTGACTGGAAATCTTCTGAACAGGTTGTGAAAATCAGCCAATTTCAAACCATTGTATCTTGCTGGTCAAAACTCCAAATTTAGTTCTACTTATTGTGTTTGAAAGTTGACTTGAAACTCTTGTTGTCTAATAAATTTCAGAGGCTGATTCACTTCCTGTGAATTTTACCAAAGTTCCAAATATTGCTGAAAAACCAAGACTGGTTATGTCCTGTCTTCATGAAACTGTAACTTTGAGCTGAAATTCGAATGTTTTTTGGTTGGAATCTTAGAAAGTATCTTCAGGGAAGTTTTAATACTTTGAATCTAGTTTCCAATGGTATAACGTTTTCCATTTTTGGACCTTCCAAACTCAAGATACGATTTCTCAAGTGTTGTCGAGTAAAGCTGGAAAAATTTCTGATTTCCAAAGAAGTGAACTTTAATGAACTTCCAACTTCCTTTTGAGATTGATTGTTCATTTTAAACTCAATTTCATGAATGATACGAGTTCACTTGGGACTTTAAATTCTCATTTTTTAATCTCAATTTTCAAGGGATTAAAGCTCTTTTAAGCCATTGTCTTAAGTTTTAAGAGAGTGCACTTTCTTCCTTGAATGTTAAGTGGTCATGAGTATATGTGAGTGATGGGTTGGTCACTGTTTCTTCAAGTGCTCAAGAGGGTTTCAAAAGGAATCCCAGTGTGGACAACTGAAGGGCTTTACTTACTCACTTGTTTTGAATTGGTGAGTGTCAAGTGCATGAATTGTTGCTAAATACTTGAATTGTTTCTTGTTCATTAAGTGATTGGGATTTGTCGAGACGAGTGTGTACTTTATCGCGCTCGTTCTCTTGTGCTTAACTAGACAATTGAATTGTATGAAGTCAATTGATAATTGAATTAAGTGAACTTGGCAAATTGTAATTGTACATCTGGGGACGCCCAAAACTAATTGGCAAACCTTGCGACTCGAGCCGGCATGGGCTTGGTCGAGAAGCCTGGTGAACCATGAGAAAATTATAAGTTTGTTCTTTTGAGATCTTGCTTGGCATACTCGAGTAGTATTGCCTTCCCAATGAGTGTTTGGTTATGGATCCGAGAGGGTGAAATGAAGGATTTGAGTTTGTAGTCATGTCTTTTGGGTTGACTAGTGCACCGGCAGTTTTCATAAACTTGATGTATTGAGTTTAAACCTTGGATTAGATAGTGACGGTGTTCATAGATGAGCTATTGGTGTATTCTAATTCTTGAGAGAATCAAGAACGACACTTGAGGATAGTTTTACAAACCTTGAGAGAGCATTAACTCTTATTAAGTTCAATAAGTATGTGTTTTGATTGGAAGAAGTAGAAGCTGATGAGAATTGTCCTAGGAAGAAATGTCGATAAAGCTTTTAGATCGAAAAGTGAAGGAATTAAACTACAAACAAATTCCCCTAGTGAAGGTTTGATGGAGAATTCATGGAATGGAGAAAGTGACTTGGAAGTTAAAACACCTATTGGGGGAAAATCAAAGTTTAATTGCTAAATGGATGAATAGAAATTGCGAGATATGGATTGGAGAGTGTGAGTATCAATTGATCTGATAAACATAACCATTAAGGGAATGATATTGTCCTAGGTGTGAATTTCGAGGACGAAATTCTTTTAAGGAGGGAAGGATGTGAGGACCTGAATGTTTTTTCCTTACTTTTAATTTTATTTTATTGGCTTATTTAATTATTTATTCACCAGTTTTCTCCGATTAATTTATTTCAATCATTTTAAAACCATTTACATGAAATACTGTCCCACTTATATTTTAAAACATCCTGTTAGCAAATTTAATTTTTCGGAGGCTCATTTATTAAGAAATAGTGAATACACATTTTTCAAGGTAATAATTGAATTGAGAGTGTAATAATCCTAGAGAATTAAGAATGAGTAATAGTAGACTAATAAAAATCAATTGATGGATTAGAGGTGAGTGAGTTAAAAATTTAAGCCTATACCGCGAGTGCATCGAAAGTTTCGCGAAAGTCGCGCTTGTACAAACTAATTGGAGATTTGAGGAACTAATACTTGTGAGGAGTCATGTTTTTATTTCAAAAATAGTTATTTTAGGATTATTTACCCTAGTATTAGTGAGTTATATTATCGTTACAAGAATTTCTTTTAAGTTTCGCCTTATTGCACGCGAATCGAAAGTTCGCATTTTTCGCGTCAAATCGACCCAATGGAGATTTAAGAAATTTATTCTAGACTACTAAGAGTGAATAATTATAGTATTAAAGGAGTTTAATTGGAGGTTTAGTGCATAAGTGAAACAAACCCGAGAGAAAATGGGTAAGAAATGCGCGCGCGCGAGTACTATTCATAGTTGACTTTTGTGCAAATTATAACCACAAAACACTTATGCTTCCAAATGAAGCTTCATTCATCAGCCATACTCTCTCTCTCCTCTTCTCAAGCTTGGCCAAACCTCCAAGAGAAAAGAAGGAAAGAAAACCTCTTCTTGTCTTGCTCAAATCTTGCACCAAAACACCATCCAATCTTCTAACTACTTGGAGATTTACTTAATCTTGGTGGACGACTTCATCTTGCAGATTTTTTGGGAGAATTTCGGTCCAAATTTCTGGTTTCAACACAAGCTAAGAGGTAGTCTTCATCCATCCATGAAACTTTCCATTTTCTTAAAAGATTGGAGCTTTATTTGCAAGGATTTGCTACCCTAAGCATGGATTAGGTAGATGACTTGAGAAAACTATTTTTATTGCTTTAAATGTTAGGCTAGCGGTCTTGTTGTGACCTCTAGGTAGCAGGCTTGAGGTGTAAATGCTTGATTGTGGTTGTTATGTGTGTAGATGAAAAGATTATGGTTAGAAATGACGGAAAAATCGAAGGAAGATTGCATTTGGGTGATGGCTGAATCTGTCCTGTTTTTGCCATGCATTTATTTCGAATTTTTGATGCTCAAATGATTGTTAAATGGACGTATATATGTTGTATATGGTGTGTTGAAAGTTTCTACCAAAAATCATTTGAATCGGTTGAGGAAAAAACTTGAAATTTTGAAATGTGAACAAACCTGGAAAATGTGTTCTGGCAGCTTGAACAGTGTCCCGTAAATCGAATCTCTTTGTACAGATGTCAAAATCAAGTGCCATTTGCCGAATTTGAAACTAGACATTTGTAGCTTTCGAACAGCATAAAATTCACTTTCTAGTTCAAATTGAGTAAGCCGTAGTGAGTCGGCAAAGTTATTGTCCTGTTTTGATGGCCTATCCAAGAGAAAGGTAGAAGCTCCATTTTGTGGCTCTATTTTCTCTCACTTATGAACTGATTTTGAAAATGATTTGCTCTAATAAAATGTAGCCTTATAATTTTAGTTTCCAATGCCACCAGCCATTCTCAATTCCAAGTTATAGTGAGTGAGTTATGGTCCAATTTCCAAACTACGACCAAACTAGAAAACCCTCCTTTCTGCTAGACGACTGGTTTAGTTGTTTGTGAAATGTTTTATTTTGAAATTTTGATGTCAACCAACTATCTATTGCTTATGAAATGTTTCTTGGACCTTGGTTTCACAAATGAACCAAAATGGGACTGATTTGAAGGGGCAAAGTGTTTGAAAAGGGAAAGAAACAAAAAGACAGACTTGTCTTGGAAATTTCTTGAACTTTGGTAGTTTTGTTAACTATCTTCCCGTACGAGTTTTTACATGAAATTTGATAGAGGAATATCGCTCATATGGGAGTTTAATTGTACCAAATTTGGTGTCATTCGAAGGCCATTTCGATATACAAATGATATGCCAAAGTTGATCTTCAAACCTGGAAAATTTACAGTACTGTCTTCGATTTTGACCAACTTTGAGCTGCTGTATTTTGGCACTCAAAACTCAAAATTTAGTTCCGCTTGTTGCGTTTCAAACTTTGGTTGAAATTCTCATTGTGGTACAAATTTCAGAGGCTAGTTTACTTTCTATGAATTTTTACCAAATTTCCAAATTTTGCCGAAAAACATGATTGAAACTGTCATGTATGCTCAAATCAGCCACTTTGAGCTGAAATTTTTCCATTTAGAATCTTGGAAACGTGCCTTCTAGAAACTTTTAGTACATTGAACCAAGATTCTAACGGTATAAATTTTTCAAATTTTGGACCTACTAAGTGCAAGTAAAAATTTTCCGACTCGATGGGAAATGAGTTTTGGAAACTTTTCTCTTACCTTTTTATAATGATTGATCATTTTAAACTTGATTTCATGGAGGAAATCAGTTTTTCCTGTGTTAATAAATCCTCACTTTTGAACCTTTATTTTGCATGGTTAAGGTTCTTTGTTTGAGGTATTGACTAGCCTAAATGAGTGTAACTTCTTTATTGATAAATAAATGGTTGTGAGTGAGAATACTTGTTAATTGTCCAGGTGCTCAAGGAGATCTGCAAGAGAATCTTGAAGCGGACGCCTAATGACTTACTTGCTCGTTCACTCACTCTTATCTTGACTTGGTGAGTGTCAAGTGTGTGAAAAAATTGTTACGTGCTTAATTGTTATTATTGATTGAGTATGTTGAATATGCCGGGTCGAGTGTGTACTTTATCGTACTCATTCTCGTTTAAGTAAAGTGTAATTGAATTACTTGAAGTGAATTGCTCGAAGTGAGTGTCAAGCGTATTAAGTGAAGTGTTGAAATGGTTAATTATGCTATGGTTGCATATGTCATTGGAGTGAATCTCCTCGACTCCTAGTGATAATATTGGGGGACGCCCAAATCTCATTGGCCAATCTTGCGACTCGAGCCGGCATGGGATTGGTTGAGAAGCTTGGTGAGCCATGGGAAAAGTGTATAAGCTTGATCTATTGGAGAGATCTCGCTTGGCATACTCGAGTAGTATCGCCTAATATAAAAGAAGTGCGGGCCCGGAGCAGGGGGAGTAACGGTGAACGGTGAAAGTGTAAGTGAAGTTCTATGGGTTATAACCTACCCGATTGACGGAGTGTTAACTTGTGGAGGTTCGGGATCAAGCAAGTGGAAAATAGCTCTTGAGAGCTCCTGTATCCTTTTCAAGTGTGTTTTATTGTTAATTGCGAATTACTTGAATGTTACAGCTTTCATTCTTGTTCAAGTGTTATTGTTATTTGAACTACGTGTTTTGCATGTTTTCTTGGACTCACGAGCATCCGCTCACCCCGTTAGATTTGTTTTACTTAACAGGAGCTGAATTGAAAGGGATTATGGAAAAGCCTACTTGATGGCACTTTTGGCTAGAATTTTGGAATGTATTTGTCTAGACATCTTTTGGGAAGTTGTATATTTTGGAAAGTGGATGTATTTTGAACTTGTGGTGTAAGATTGGATATTTATATATGGAAGCGGCTTCTCTTTCTTACTTTCGTCTTGTCTTATTAGTTATTATGGTATTAAGCTTGAACGGGAATTGTATCGAGTCCTGGCGAGAGTTGGGCAGGCGTCCGCCCGATACCCTTTGGATCACCTTAGGCAGAAGTGGGGGAGTCACAGTTGGTATCAGAGCTTAGGCTTTAGATCTTTGTAGTGTATCCTAGGCTTAAAAGTTAAGGATGCCGGATCGTGGGATTTGATTGTGTACTAGGTGCAGTGTGACCTTGGTGCTTGATGTTTTAGCGAGTAATATTGAAGTGTTTGTGTTTAATTAGAGTGATGTTGAAAACTTCACTTAAACCTCTTCTTGTCTTGCTCAAATATTGCACCAAATCTTACTCAAATTTTGCAACAAAAAATGAACAAACCTGGAAAATGTGTTCCAGCAGCTTGAACAGTGTCCCGTAAATCGAACATATCTCTTTGTACAGATGTCGAAATCGAGTGCCATTTATAGCATTTGAAATTAGACATCTGTAGCTTTCCAACGGCATAAATTTCACTTTATAGTTCGAATTGAGCAAGCCATAGTGAGTCAGCAAATTTACTGTCCTGTTCTGATGGCCTATCAGAGAGAGAGGTAGAAGTTGTATTTTGTGGCTCTATTTTCTCTCACTTATGAATTGATTTTGAAAACAATTTGTTCTGATGACATGTACCCTTATGATTTTAGTTTCCAATGCCACCAACCATTCTCAATTCCAAGCTGTAGTGAGTGAGTTATGGTCCAATTTCCAAACTGTGACCAAACTAGAAAACCCTCATTTTTGCCAGATGACTGGTTTAGTTGTTTGTAAAATGTTTTATTTTGAAATTTTGATGTCAACCAACTATTGTAAGTCCCAAAGACAACCAAGAGGGGGGGTGAATTGGGTTGATTAAAATCCTAACCAAATTTATGCACTTTTCCTTTAATTGAAATTTACCTTCTTTTCTAGTAATGATTAGCCAAGTAGATTAGAAGACAGGAGCAATATTGATCAGAAAAACAAGTATAGAAAAGCAATGAGAATTTTATTAAACCGAAAAGTAAAATAGGGAATCAAACCAGGTGTCTACCAAGCTATCCTCAAACTTGAAGACCAAACACTAGGAAGAGCAACTTCTCTTTGATGAAAGAAGATCGACTAGATGTACAAAGGAGGGAGCACTTCCTCCTTGCCCTAAGCCTTACTTAGTCAAGCTAAGAAGTTTTACAATCACTCAGAAAACCCTCAACAAAGCTACACTAAAGATCCTTTCAACCACAAAAGAAATGCTCAACAGAAATTCACACCACTTTAATACAAATCTGCTTTGGAGACTATTTTCTAGCTAAAATATCTCTTGAGAACTTGTAAACAAAGTGAGCAAAAGTCCCTGCTTGGTTCTAACCAGTTTGATTTTAAAGGGAACCAGAAATGGGCTTCATCAATGCTTCCAACGGATAGAAGGCAGCTGAAGAGTCAACTAGCCGTTGGAGCTGTCGGACGTCCGACGAACAAATCATCGTCCGAACCAATCGTCCGAAAACAGCAAGTTTGACGTTCGGACGTCCGATGAGTGTTTATCATCCGACAGTACAGCGTCCGAGCTTAGGCCGAGAGTTGGCAAGTTAATTTGGAATTTCTCGGACGTCCGATGCGGTTGATGTGCGTCCGAGGTGTGCGTCCGAACCTTCCGGACGTCCGATGGCTCTTTATGAGCGTCCGACATAGCTTCCTTCTTGATGTTCTTATTTCTTTCGGACGTCCGACAGATTCCTTTCGGCCGTCCGACATGAGTGTCCTGTTTCCTTTTTTATGTTCTTTCTCCTTTCGGACGTCCGACAGTTTCCTTTCGGCCGTCCGACCTGTTTGTCCTGTTTTTGCTTCTCCTTTTGATTGTTTTGCATTTCATGACACATTCGAACCTGATTCTAAACACAAACACTCATATTTGAAGAAAGTTAGATAAACATTTCAAAGTACCAAGAATAACACACTTGACGTACTAACAAGACAGTATCTTTGATTGGAACAAAACAATGACTAAATTCATTCATATTATTTCAATCTTGTTTGCCACATCCAAAGCATCGTAGACTGAAGTCAATTAAACATATGCTTTCTTTGTTTCATCAGGCCTGATCAAAGTGTTCACTTTCTTGGTCTGTATAAACAAACTTTTGTGATCATCAAAACCAAGAATAACATTCTCCCCCTTTTTGATGATGACAAAACAAAAGTTTGAAATGAAATTGATGATTGTAATGAAAACTCCCCCTGTCTTAGTGAATCCTAAAATTTAAAAATTTTGAAAAACTCCCCCTCACTTGGCTGCCCATCCGAGTTAAACAATTAAGCATTAAACAATTAAGCATATCAGCCAATCCAAATTTAAACAATCAATCGAACATATCCTAACATCACTAATCATCAATCACCAATCATCACTCAATCCAATCATTAACTCCCCCTCACTTGGCTGCCCATCCGAGTTAAACAATTAAGCATTAAACAATCATATTCAATAGACAATCATTATACCATCTCCCCCTTTTTGTCATCACAAAAGGGCAACCAATCACATCAACATCAACATCCCTTTTTGTCATCCACACAGTCACAAATTTACACAAGTTCACAAATCAACATCCTAGTGACACCATCCAACACATCCATCAAAACAGTACTTAAAATAGACAATCATATTCAATAGACAATCATACAATCCACAAATTCACTACATTCACACAAGCAGAATAGACAATCATTCATCAAAATATTTAGACATCCATCAAAACAGTACTTAAACATCCACCAGATCATACCAAAAGAAACTTAAAATATCCATTACAATACATATTCATTGTTGAATACCACAAACACATAAAAGAGACAAACAGAATGCAAATGTCCTAAATGATGAACTAAGTGGATCCAGGAGTCCTCCGAGAGAGCTGATATTGAGAGAGGTCTTCCTCATCAGTTTCTTCATCATCTTCAGCAGCTTCTTCAATTGGTGCCTTGCCTTTGTCTGATGTGGAAGGGCCATGAGGAGTCACAGGAGTTGATGGATTCGGATCTGGAACTGATGAACCTGGATCAGTGGTTCGAGGTTCTTTGTCATGTGAGACTTCCTCAACCACAGGTGGAGAAAAAAGAAGGTTCTTTTTATCAAGAAAGGCAGCTTGTTGCTCAGAAGACATGGTGAGCATTAGGCCATGTTCTAGAAGAAGAACATGCTGTTTGAGTTCATGAAGAAGCTCAATTACCTCATTACTGGAAGAGGAAGATGCTTTAGTGGCAGACTTCCTAGGGTGAATAGGAGTGAGTGAAATGGGAGAAGGATCATGTACAGTCTTAGACCTCTGTTCACTAGATTGTGCCCCCTTATATGCCCACAAATTATCCTTATAAACAAGATTTTTCCTTTCAAAATATGCCTTGGTAAAGACATAAGAAGATGCTTCTTTTGGACAAACATCTAGAGTTGGAACTTTGTAAAACTCAAAAATCTTTTGAAGAAACTTGCCATACGACAATTTTCTGCGAGAATCAGTGGTGTAACGAAGTAAAAACTTGCACATGACAAACCCAAAATCAATGCGAATTTTTTTCCCGAAAACAATAAAACAGATACAACTCCATTTTATTTGCATCAGTTCTGTGTCCATCAGTGGGTACAAGTAGGTTTGAAATGATTGAAAAGGCAATAAGATTCACCGGAGCAAGATCATTTAGTTTAGCATCAGTGGGTGAGGAAAAACTTCTTTTGAAATAAGTTAACATTTTTGTCCCATCAAAATGATTAGCAGTAGTAGGGAGCTCTTCATATGAAAAGAAATTAGCAACTTTATCTTTGCATAAACGTTCAATGGTAGTATTTAAAATTGAATTCACAGTATCAGAATCAAAGAGTATGTCTACCCCATTTACCCTGGACATGATCTCAGTTTCATCCGTGCCTTTCCTAAGATTTGCAAAAAATTGATGCAGCATTTCAGGATAGTAGACATTGGGCATAGAGATCAGATGAGACCATTTTTGAAAAGCAAATAGACTCAGAATGGAATCTAAACCTATGGAGCGAAATTCAGAGGGGTTTACAGTTCGTTGAGGAATGATACCCTTCTGGGATATCCAGGAGTATTTTTCTTTCGCCGCATCATCAAAGAAAGTAGGGAGAGTGGCTGATTTTGGAGGCGGTTGAGAAGATGTTCCCTGACCAGATTCAGGCTGAGATGAGGGTTGTGGTGTAGGCCGTGACATTTGACCCTTGATAGCTCCCCTTTTGAAGCGTTTGGATGTCCGTTTGACAGTAGGAAGATCCTTATCTTCATCCCTGAGTGGATGCTTGCGTCCGGCAGTAACTTTTCCTCCTCTAAGATTCACCATTGTGTGAAATGTATGGAATGCAGGATGCAAATGATGCACACAGTAGTAAGGAAGTGAATCGCACAGAAATTTTTGGACAAAACAGGGTTTGAACAAGATTTGTCAGAGCGGTTATAAGAATGTAGGGTTTAGAGGAAAATTTGGGAATTTGTGAAATGATAGATGATTCTGTGAAATGATCAGGAAAAATGACTCGCAATTGATCAGGAACTGTTTTGGTTGAGTCAATTTTGAAATGAGGGTCTCAGAATGATGTGAATTTGAGAGTGAGAGATGAGAGGGTTTTCGTCCGAGAGGAAATAGAATAGGAAAGGTTTGAAGCAAATGAGGAAGAAAGTAGTTTTAAAAAATGAGCCGTTGCACTGTCGGACGGCCGAACGAAGTTGTGCGTCCGACAGCTGCGTCCGAACAGGTGCAATCTGGAAAATGGCTGAAGAACATCATCGGACGTCCGTTCATCCTCTTTCGGACGTCCGAAGGCAATGAAAAATTTATGATGATTTTTCGAACATTCCTAATTTTGATCTTAGATGAATGAATTGATCTAATGGCAAATCTTTTGTAAAAATATCAGCAAATTGATCTTTAGAACAAACATAATTTACACAAATTTCACCTTTTTGAACAAGATCACGAATAAAGTGGTGCTTTATTTCAATATGCTTTGTCCTAGAATGCTGAATAGGATTTTTGGTCAAATTTATAGCACTAGTATTATCACAGAATACAGGCATGCAGTCATACAACAATCCATAGTCATTCAGGGTATGCTTCATCCATAAAAGTTGAGCACAACATGCACTAGCGGCAATATATTCTGCTTCGGTTGTAGACAATGAGATTGCATTTTATTTCTTGCTAAACCAAGAGACTAAAGAATTTCCAAGAAAGTGACAAGATCCACTAGTACTCTTTCTATCTACACGACACCCTCCAAAATCAGCATCCGAATAACCATATAGTGCAAACTCACTGGATTTAGCATACCAAAGACCATAGTCTAATGTACCTTTCAAATACCTAAAAATTCTTTTTACAGCATTCAAATGTGATTCTTTTGGACACGATTGAAATCTAGCACACAAGCAAACAGCAAACATAATATCAGGTCTACTTGCAGTTAAATAGAGTAAGCTTCCGATCATACCTCTATAATGCTTTTCATCCACATGATTACCTTCTTCATCTTTGTCAAGCTTTGTAGAAGTGCACATTGGAGTTCCAACTTGCTTTGAGTCCTCCATGCCAAACCTTTTCAGTAATTCCTTGGTATACTTTGCTTGATTGATAAAAATTCCCTCAAGAGTTTGATGTATTTGAAGTCCAAGGAAGAAATTTAATTCTCCCATCATACTCATTTCAAATTCATTTTGCATAGTGGTGGAAAACTCCTTACATAGATACTCATTAGTAGCACCAAAGATAATATCATCAACATATATTTGCACAATGAGAAGGTCATTCAACACATGCTTAGTAAAAAGTGTGGTGTCCACAATACCTCTTTTGAAACCTTTTTCAATCAAGAACCCACTTAATCTTTCATACCAAGCTCTTGGAGCCTGTTTTAAACCATATAAAGCTTTAGAAAGTTTAAACACATGACTTGGAAATTTTGTATTTTCAAAACCAGGGGGTTGATCCACATACACTTCTTGATCAATAAAACCATTTAAAAAGGCACTTTTAACATCCATTTGAAACAATTTGAAACCTTTGAAGCAAGCAAAAGCAAGAAGCATTCTAATAGATTCTAATCTTGCTACGGGAGCAAATGTTTCATCAAAATCTATTCCTTCTTCTTGTGCATATCCTTTAGCAACTAATCTGGCTTTATTTCTTACAACAACACCTTTATCATCCAACTTATTTCTAAAAATCCACTTTGTGCCAATGATAGGTTGATTTTGAGGTCTATCAACAAGTGTCCAAACTTCATTTCTCTCAAATTGATTAAGTTCCTCTTGCATAGCCAAAATCCAATTTTCATCCTTTAAAGCATCATTGATATTTTTGGGTTCAAAAAGAGAAACTAAAGCAAAATTATCAATCAATTTTCTAGATGAGGAACGAGTGTTTACCTTCTCGGATGGATCACCAATTATAAGCTCTTTTGGATGATTTTGGTTAAATTTCCAAGCCTTGGGAAGAACTTTGAGTGGATCATCATTTTTGTCTTCATCTTCCTCTTCTTGATCATTATGAACTTCATTTTCCATTTCAGTTGCTGCTGGTTCAGAACTTCCTTCATTTCCAATTGATAGCTTTTCCATTCCTTCTCGAACACCTACATCATCATCCTCACACAAACTTTTGGAATTATCATCATTGGCTTCATCAAATGTTATATGTATAGCTTCTTCAATCACAAGTGTCCTTCTATTAAAAACTCTATATCCTCTTTTATTCTCACAATACCCCAAAAATATTCCTTCATCAGATTTTTTGTCAAACTTACCAAGATGTTCCTTTAGATTCAAAATAAAACATTTACAACCAAATACTTTGAAATAACCAACCGTAGGTTTCTTATCAAAAATCTGCTCATACGGAGTTTTCTTTAAAATAGGTCTCAAGAGTATTCTATTCATCACATAACATGCAGTGTTTACCGCTTCAGCCCAAAGATATTTAGGCAACCTACATTCATTCAACATAGTTCTAGCAGCCTCTTGGAGAGTCCTGTTTTTCCTTTCTACAACACCATTTTGCTGTGGAGTCCTTGCAATAGAAAACTCATGTGTTATACCATTATGATCACAAAATTCTGGAAAACCACAATACTTGAATTCCGTCCCATTATCACTTCTAATCCTAACAATTTTTAACCCAAGCAGATTTTGCACTTTAGCAAACATTGAAGTAAAATTCTTGAAGGCATCATCTTTATGAGCAAGAAATATCACCCAAGTGTATCTAGAATAATCATCAACAATTACAAAACAATATTTTTTACCTCCCAAGCTAGTGATTTGAGTGGGACCAAATAAATCAAGATGCAAGAGTTCCAAAGGTTTTGAAGTAGATACACACATTTTTGGTTTAAAAGAAATTTTAGTTTGCTTCCCAAATTGACATGCATCACATATTTTGTCCTTATCAAAACTAATTTTTGGCAAGCCTCTAACCAACTCCTTTTTCGAAATTTCCTTTAGTAAATCCATGTTAAAATGACAAAGTCTTCTATGCCACAACCAAGGATCTTCATTTGAAGCTTTAAGACATTTTAAGCTAGAAGAATCAATTTTATCAAGAATCACAATATATATGTCATTAAACCTCTTACCTTTGAACACAACATTATATTTGGAATCAAGTACAATGCATTCATGCTTTTTAAACAACACATACAAGTCTTTATCACACAGTTGACTAACACTAAGCAAGTTATAACCTAAGTTATCAACCAAGAGCACATTATGAACAAAAGTTTCACCATCCTTACCAACATCACCTATTCCAATTGTCTTAGCTTTCACATCATCACCAAATGTTACCTTTCCACTTGATTTTGACTTCAGCTTTATGAACAAGGAAGGATCACCGGTCATGTGCCTTGAGCAGCCGCTATCAATAAACCATTTTGACTTGTTTGATCCTTTAACCTGAAAAGATAACGTGTTTTGTACCCTTTTTAATTTTTGGGTCCATAATAGTTAGCATTGTATCTAACTAACCACATGCACTTCATCCCTTTGTTCAGATTTCTTTTCACATAGCAATTACCTTTCAAATGCCCTCTTTGACAACAAAAACCACACATAATGGAAGAGTCCTTAACATGTATTGGTTTGACATATCTCAATTCACCTCTTCTATATGTTGTGAAACCATGTGCAATTTTGTTGTGTGCAAATGTTCTTTGAAAAGTAGTAGGATGTGTAGATAACATGTTCCTTTTGTTAAACTCCTGCTTTCTTGCTTTCAAAGTCTCATCCAAGTTGTCCATTCTTTTTTTTAAATCACCATGTCTTTCCTTCAGCATTTCACAAATATTTGTCTTTCTATCAAGCTCATCTCGAACATTACATCCGGCTCTTACTAGACTTTCATTGATGGTTTTTAGTTGTTTATTTTGTTGAAAAAGACTTGCATTTTCTTGAATGAGAAAAGCCATTTTCTGTTTTAACTGCTTGTTTTTATCATAGGATTCCTTCAAGGCATTATGCAGTTTTTCAACAAAAGATTCAAGATCATCATCTTCATCATTATCACTTTCAGATTGAGAGTGTGTGGAGGTTACCTCATTATTTCCAATAGCCATGAAGGCCATTTGAGCAGATTCTTCTTCTTCTTCAACTTCCCCTTCGGAGTTGCATTCATTCCAAGTAATCTGAAAATTGTTGAATCTTGGCTTTCGATCAGCTTTTCCATCTTTCATCTTCTTCATGGGGCATTCGTTTGCATAATGTCCAATCTGTCCACATTCGAAGCATTTGTCCAACTGTTTCTTGTTGAAATCTTGTTTACCTTTATACTTTGCGATAGATGGCTGATTCTGGAATTGATTGCTAGGTCCTCCCCTTCTAAACTTTCTTTTATTCAGGATTCTTTTGAAGCCTCTGGTGATGAGAGCAAGATCATTATCATCACCATCCGAGTCTTCATCATCCAGATGAGCAGAATCATCTTCACCTTGAGTAGTCTTTAGAGCAATGTTTCTCTTTGCTCTAGCATCCTCTTCCTCCTGCACTTTAGATTTCAGTTTCAACTCATAAGTGGTTAGTGAGTTAATGATAGATTCAATAGGCACAGAACTTAAATCCTTGGCCTCCTCTATTGCTGTCACTTTATTTTCCCATTCTTTGCCCAAGGCATTGAGAATTTTCCTGTTCTTCTCTCCCAAGGTGTACTCTTTGCCCAACGCCTCGAGATCTTTGATCAAGTCAGTGAACCTGCAATACATTTTGTCAATATCCTCAAGAGGTTCAATTTTAAATGATTCATATTTCGTGACCAAGATGGCCTTTTTCTGTTCTTTCACATTCTCACCACCCTCATGGATTTCTCTTAGTTTATCCCACATTTCTTTAGCCGATTTGCAGCCTTTTACTCTGATTGATTCATTTGAATCTAGGGCACTATAAATAACATTCATGGCCTTGGCATTCAATGTGAGGTTAGTCCTATCTTGAGCATTCATTTTGTGAGAACCCGTAAAAACCCTAATTATTTTCCTAGGGTTTTAGTTCCCTTAATTGCATAATTTTTGCATTTCTGGCTTGGAAATATTATCTGGGTGGATTTTATGAGCAATTATAATTTTTAGATGATTTTTCTAGCATTGGTGAGTTTTTAGAAAATTAAGAATATATATTGGACGTGGGACCCACTAGTGCGAAAAGTTCGGAAAAATTCGGCCAATACGGTTAAGTTTCGGATACTGTGTAAAATTTATCGGGTGCTAAGAGATAAGTAGAGTGTGTGAAATGATTGATGTGAGAGAGAAAAGAAGGATAGGAATGCATTAATGAGAGTGACAAGTGTCACTTTCTCATTGGGTGAATTTTAAGATTTACTATTCACAATTTTGACTTTTTGACCAAAGGATTAAATATCCAAAAATTGCCCAAAAATCACCATTTTTCACTCTTGGATGGCCAGCCCTCTTGTGCTAAGAAAGGAAGAAAACCTCTTCAATTTTCAAGTCCCAACTAGCTCAAATCACCCAAAATACTTGCTTCCATCTATTTCTACTCCATAAAATCTCTTTAGTTGATGTTAGTGAGTGTTGTAGTGAAGCTTGTTTGAAGGTTTAAGGTGTCCAACATCCTCCTCTCTCTTGTTTCTTGGTAAGTGAAGCTTGAACACCCTCTTACACCTTATGAAGCCTAAGTTATGCTTATTAGTGATTAAAGTGTTGAAATTTCTGGTTTTTATCTTGGTTTGAAGTGATTTGGTGAAGTTTTCCATTTTATTGATGATTTTCTGGTTTCATATGATCTTGATGGTGTGGTTGTTTTTGATGGTTGGTAATAAGGGGCTTTGGCTCTAGTAGGTGCATATGATAGAAAATTGCAATCAATTTTGGATTTGGAAGAATTTCTGGAAAATTAGGGTTCTTGGTTGAACATTCTGTCCGAAATTTTAGGTCATAGATAGAGGCCGAATTGGACTTTGCTCAAAACATGAAAGTTGTAGGTATTGATGATTTTGAAGTGCCTGCAAAATTTCAGGGCATTTGGAGTAGTGTAGAGTGAGTTATGACGTTTTTACTGTTGCTGTTCTGGGTGAACAGAATGTGCGAACTGCGATAGTAATTGTCTGTTTTGACTGGAATTGGTTTGGATTTTGGAGTTGGTGTCTTCTGATGAAATGTAGATGGATGTCTTAGCTAACTTATGCCTTTGGAATTTTGGCATTTGGACTGGTATGGACTGAGATATACCGATTACAGTTTTCTGTGTTTTGCAAACCTGTTTTGGTGATTCTGGTTTAGTGTTTGGCATTTTTGACCTAGTTAAGCTAGGAACTGGACTGAGTGACCTTCTACATTGTTGTAGCCCTGTTTCATAGCTTCGAAACGGTGGGTCTTCCACCCCCATCCGATAACCGTAGTGAAAGTGGTGTCATTACCGCATTATGAGGTCAAATACGTTTTTTTGTTAAGGCCTAAGTTAAAGCCATTTCTTAATTTCTGGTTACCTATGATGCTTATATATGCATATGAAACCTTATTGGGGTTGTGGTTGGCATTGGTTTATGACTCGTTATCGAGTCTCTTTTAGGGCTTGCTTTCATTTCGGTTGTTTCCTAGTTAATTTTTGTACTTGTACCACTTTGAGCCTAGTGAACGGCTTTTGGGAAATGAGATGAATTTTGTGTGAGATGTTGGGACTGATTTGAGGATAGAATGTAGCCTTAATGGCTGGAAAAGTAAGAGATTTAGGGGAAGTGCTGCCCGATTTTCTAGGCCGTTTGGTTCCTTTAAGTTAGGTTTGCCTTTTGGTAGAATGAAAGGCTTTTGGGTTGTTTGCGCCTAGGTCTTCATGCTACCTTTTCGTTTCCAAGAAAATCATGTTTTGCACCCTTGCATTAGTATTTATTTGGCAAGGCGTACGACGTGTAGTCGAGCCTCACATGTGCATTCTGTTTACTCGATTCTGGAAGTAAAACCTTCAATTGGTTTATTTTGATTATTTTAGGGTTTCTTGGCGATTAAGGCCAATCTGAAGTGAAACTTTTTGAAGTTGAATCGGTGAGTGAACCACTCCCCTTCATTGTTGTTTAACTTGATTTTGCTCTGCAATCTGTTTATTTGTTCGAGACGAGGGTGTACTTTATCACACTCGTTCTCTAGTCTGATCATATGCCAATTTACTATGCAAAATTTGAATCTGTTATCTATGTCTGCATCTGTTCGGATTTCTATGACCTATGAGCTCAATCCTGTGGCTAAGTTATTCGAGTCGGGCCGGCAAGGGCCTGGACGATTAGATAACGAACCACGGTAGTCTGTTCGGGGATTTTGGGTATTGAGACCCTTGATTCCAGGTATACTCGAGTATTACCATTTCTGTTCGGTTACGGTGAGCGGGCCCGGTAAAGGGGTGTTTGGTGGACGGAATTCGGTGTAAAGGGGGATCTACGGACGCGTTGGTTCTTTATACGTTGACGGAGAGTCAACCGGTTTAGATCAAGTACTGCGCTGGAAACTTGGCTCCTGAGAGCCACCCGTATCCTTCTGATTTGAATCATTGGTTCCTTTGCTTTATATCTGGCATGTGTACTTGATTTGCTAAACGTGAAATGCCATGATTTTAATGCTATCTGTTTGGTACCTCATTGAGCGCAAGCTCACCCCTTTCTGTTCCTTTTGTTTTCCTTACAGGAAAATAAACACTTTTGGTCTGGATTTGATAATCGGTTGCCGAACTGAGCTAGTTGGACATATCTTTTGTATAGCTCACTGTTTTAAAACCCTAAGTGTACTTTTGGGGGCGTTTTCTCTTTTGATTTGGCAAACCATGTGTATATATTAACTTTTGAAAACTTTTGTATGTCATTTTGATTTGTAAACGCTAAAGTTCAGATGTGAATGGTTGTTAGCTATTTCGGTTGGGTTCTGACGGGTCGGTTACTATTCATGGCCGACTCCGGATTTCATTTTTTTTATTTTGGGTTATTTTACCATTTTGACCTGTTTACGCTCGTTTGTAAGTTCCGGATCGCTATAGATAGTTCTAGTCTGTATCGTTAGTCCTGGCGAGAGCTGGGCAGGCAGTCCGCTAACCCCTTTGGTTCGCCCTAGGGGAAAGTGGGGCTGTCACAAGTGGTATCAGAGCCACGTCGCGTGGTCTCTGCGCGGAGTGAGACTGGGCCAAGTGGTGTTGTGGTCCTAATTTCATGAATATGTCTAAGTGCTCGTTTGAGCGTAAGTTATGAACCGGGCATGTGATAAGTGTACGAATCATTATCATGGGACTCGAGGAAGCTAGGTATGTATGTCGGGTAGGAATCTTTAATAAGGATGGTTTACTCTTGGGACCGGCCGGCTCGAGATGTGAATTATCCTAGACGAGATTCTTGCGCCCGGATACGAAAGATATGAAGGCCTAGGGTAGAAAGGATTTGGTGAACTAGTAAGGCAATTCTATGGAACTTCGTGTGGTTTGTTCGGGTGGTTAAGCGTGATCGACCTTGATTAAGATATAAATATTTGGACGAAGCCCTAGAAGGGGGACAAGGATGGATCGAAAGTGTCCTCTCGGGTGTACTCCTTAGAACGACATCAAGTCTTTGACCCCTTGGAGGACGTGGAAGGTAATAATTTACTGAACCTGGCCAGTGAAGGGGTACAGATCTGTTAGCTAAGTATAATGCTCAATTTAATCTCGGAGTAGTCAATGATAAGGAATTTCGAGGACGAAATTCTTTTAAGGGGGAGAGAGTGTGAGAACCCGTAAAAACCCTAATTATTTTCCTAGGGTTTTAGTTCCCTTAATTGCATAATTTTTGCATTTCTGGCTTGGAAATATTATCTGGGTGGATTTTATGAGCAATTATAATTTTTAGATGATTTTTCTAGCATTGGTGAGTTTTTAGAAAATTAAGAATATATATTGGACGTGGGACCCACTAGTGCGAAAAGTTCGGAAAAATTCGGCCAATACGGTTAAGTTTCGGATACTGTGTAAAATTTATCGGGTGCTAAGAGATAAGTAGAGTGTGTGAAATGATTGATGTGAGAGAGAAAAGAAGGATAGGAATGCATTAATGAGAGTGACAAGTGTCACTTTCTCATTGGGTGAATTTTAAGATTTACTATTCACAATTTTGACTTTTTGACCAAAGGATTAAATATCCAAAAATTGCCCAAAAATCACCATTTTTCACTCTTGGATGGCCGGCCCTCTTGTGCTAAGAAAGGAAGAAAACCTCTTCAATTTTCAAGTCCCAACTAGCTCAAATCACCCAAAATACTTGCTTCCATCTATTTCTACTCCATAAAATCTCTTTAGTTGATGTTAGTGAGTGTTGTAGTGAAGCTTGTTTGAAGGTTTAAGGTGTCCAACATCCTCCTCTCTCTTGTTTCTTGGTAAGTGAAGCTTGAACACCCTCTTAAACCTTATGAAGCCTAAGTTATGCTTATTAGTGATTAAAGTGTTGAAATTTCTGGTTTTTATCTTGGTTTGAAGTGATTTGGTGAAGTTTTCCATTTTATTGATGATTTTCTGGTTTCATATGATCTTGATGGTGTGGTTGTTTTTGATGGTTGGTAATAAGGGGCTTTGGCTCTAGTAGGTGCATATGATAGAAAATTGCAATCAATTTTGGATTTGGAAGAATTTCTGGAAAATTAGGGTTCTTGGTTGAACATTCTGTCCGAAATTTTAGGTCATAGATAGAGGCCGAATTGGACTTTGCTCAAAACATGAAAGTTGTAGGTATTGATGATTTTGAAGTGCCTGCAAAATTTCAGGGCATTTGGAGTAGTGTAGAGTGAGTTATGACGTTTTTACTGTTGCTGTTCTGGGTGAACAGAATGTGCGAACTGCGATAGTAATTGTCTGTTTTGACTGGAATTGGTTTGGATTTTGGAGTTGGTGTCTTCTGATGAAATGTAGATGGATGTCTTAGCTAACTTATGCCTTTGGAATTTTGGCATTTGGACTGGTATGGACTGAGATATACCGATTACAGTTTTCTGTGTTTTGCAAACCTGTTTTGGTGATTCTGGTTTAGTGTTTGGCATTTTTGACCTAGTTAAGCTAGGAACTGGACTGAGTGACCTTCTACATTGTTGTAGCCCTGTTTCATAGCTTCGAAACGGTGGGTCTTCCACCCCCATCCGATAACCGTAGTGAAAGTGGTGTCATTACCGCATTATGAGGTCAAATACGTTTTTTTGTTAAGGCCTAAGTTAAAGCCATTTCTTAATTTCTGGTTACCTATGATGCTTATATATGCATATGAAACCTTATTGGGGTTGTGGTTGGCATTGGTTTATGACTCGTTATCGAGTCTCTTTTAGGGCTTGCTTTCATTTCGGTTGTTTCCTAGTTAATTTTTGTACTTGTACCACTTTGAGCCTAGTGAACGGCTTTTGGGAAATGAGATGAATTTTGTGTGAGATGTTGGGACTGATTTGAGGATAGAATGTAGCCTTAATGGCTGGAAAAGTAAGAGATTTAGGGGAAGTGCTGCCCGATTTTCTAGGCCGTTTGGTTCCTTTAAGTTAGGTTTGCCTTTTGGTAGAATGAAAGGCTTTTGGGTTGTTTGCGCCTAGGTCTTCATGCTACCTTTTCGTTTCCAAGAAAATCATGTTTTGCACCCTTGCATTAGTATTTATTTGGCAAGGCGTACGACGTGTAGTCGAGCCTCACATGTGCATTCTGTTTACTCGATTCTGGAAGTAAAACCTTCAATTGGTTTATTTTGATTATTTTAGGGTTTCTTGGCGATTAAGGCCAATCTGAAGTGAAACTTTTTGAAGTTGAATCGGTGAGTGAACCACTCCCCTTCATTGTTGTTTAACTTGATTTTGCTCTGCAATCTGTTTATTTGTTCGAGACGAGGGTGTACTTTATCACACTCGTTCTCTAGTCTGATCATATGCCAATTTACTATGCAAAATTTGAATCTGTTATCTATGTCTGCATCTGTTCGGATTTCTATGACCTATGAGCTCAATCCTGTGGCTAAGTTATTCGAGTCGGGCCGGCAAGGGCCTGGACGATTAGATAACGAACCACGGTAGTCTGTTCGGGGATTTTGGGTATTGAGACCCTTGATTCCAGGTATACTCGAGTATTACCATTTCTGTTCGGTTACGGTGAGCGGGCCCGGTAAAGGGGTGTTTGGTGGACGGAATTCGGTGTAAAGGGGGATCTACGGACGCGTTGGTTCTTTATACGTTGACGGAGAGTCAACCGGTTTAGATCAAGTACTGCGCTGGAAACTTGGCTCCTGAGAGCCACCCGTATCCTTCTGATTTGAATCATTGGTTCCTTTGCTTTATATCTGGCATGTGTACTTGATTTGCTAAACGTGAAATGCCATGATTTTAATGCTATCTGTTTGGTACCTCATTGAGCGCAAGCTCACCCCTTTCTGTTCCTTTTGTTTTCCTTACAGGAAAATAAACACTTTTGGTCTGGATTTGATAATCGGTTGCCGAACTGAGCTAGTTGGACATATCTTTTGTATAGCTCACTGTTTTAAAACCCTAAGTGTACTTTTGGGGGCGTTTTCTCTTTTGATTTGGCAAACCATGTGTATATATTAACTTTTGAAAACTTTTGTATGTCATTTTGATTTGTAAACGCTAAAGTTCAGATGTGAATGGTTGTTAGCTATTTCGGTTGGGTTCTGACGGGTCGGTTACTATTCATGGCCGACTCCGGATTTCATTTTTTTTATTTTGGGTTATTTTACCATTTTGACCTGTTTACGCTCGTTTGTAAGTTCCGGATCGCTATAGATAGTTCTAGTCTGTATCGTTAGTCCTGGCGAGAGCTGGGCAGGCAGTCCGCTAACCCCTTTGGTTCGCCCTAGGGGAAAGTGGGGCTGTCACAAGTGGTATCAGAGCCACGTCGCGTGGTCTCTGCGCGGAGTGAGACTGGGCCAAGTGGTGTTGTGGTCCTAATTTCATGAATATGTCTAAGTGCTCGTTTGAGCGTAAGTTATGAACCGGGCATGTGATAAGTGTACGAATCATTATCATGGGACTCGAGGAAGCTAGGTATGTATGTCGGGTAGGAATCTTTAATAAGGATGGTTTACTCTTGGGACCGGCCGGCTCGAGATGTGAATTATCCTAGACGAGATTCTTGCGCCCGGATACGAAAGATATGAAGGCCTAGGGTAGAAAGGATTTGGTGAACTAGTAAGGCAATTCTATGGAACTTCGTGTGGTTTGTTCGGGTGGTTAAGCGTGATCGACCTTGATTAAGATATAAATATTTGGACGAAGCCCTAGAAGGGGGACAAGGATGGATCGAAAGTGTCCTCTCGGGTGTACTCCTTAGAACGACATCAAGTCTTTGACCCCTTGGAGGACGTGGAAGGTAATAATTTACTGAACCTGGCCAGTGAAGGGGTACAGATCTGTTAGCTAAGTATAATGCTCAATTTAATCTCGGAGTAGTCAATGATAAGGAATTTCGAGGACGAAATTCTTTTAAGGGGGAGAGAGTGTGAGAACCCGTAAAAACCCTAATTATTTTCCTAGGGTTTTAGTTCCCTTAATTGCATAATTTTTGCATTTCTGGCTTGGAAATATTATCTGGGTGGATTTTATGAGCAATTATAATTTTTAGATGATTTTTCTAGCATTGGTGAGTTTTTAGAAAATTAAGAATATATATTGGACGTGGGACCCACTAGTGCGAAAAGTTCGGAAAAATTCGGCCAATACGGTTAAGTTTCGGATACTGTGTAAAATTTATCGGGTGCTAAGAGATAAGTAGAGTGTGTGAAATGATTGATGTGAGAGAGAAAAGAAGGATAGGAATGCATTAATGAGAGTGACAAGTGTCACTTTCTCATTGGGTGAATTTTAAGATTTACTATTCACAATTTTGACTTTTTGACCAAAGGATTAAATATCCAAAAATTGCCCAAAAATCACCATTTTTCACTCTTGGATGGCCGGCCCTCTTGTGCTAAGAAAGGAAGAAAACCTCTTCAATTTTCAAGTCCCAACTAGCTCAAATCACCCAAAATACTTGCTTCCATCTATTTCTACTCCATAAAATCTCTTTAGTTGATGTTAGTGAGTGTTGTAGTGAAGCTTGTTTGAAGGTTTAAGGTGTCCAACATCCTCCTCTCTCTTGTTTCTTGGTAAGTGAAGCTTGAACACCCTCTTAAACCTTATGAAGCCTAAGTTATGCTTATTAGTGATTAAAGTGTTGAAATTTCTGGTTTTTATCTTGGTTTGAAGTGATTTGGTGAAGTTTTCCATTTTATTGATGATTTTCTGGTTTCATATGATCTTGATGGTGTGGTTGTTTTTGATGGTTGGTAATAAGGGGCTTTGGCTCTAGTAGGTGCATATGATAGAAAATTGCAATCAATTTTGGATTTGGAAGAATTTCTGGAAAATTAGGGTTCTTGGTTGAACATTCTGTCCGAAATTTTAGGTCATAGATAGAGGCCGAATTGGACTTTACTCAAAACATGAAAGTTGTAGGTATTGATGATTTTGAAGTGCCTGCAAAATTTCAGGGCATTTGGAGTAGTGTAGAGTGAGTTATGACGTTTTTACTGTTGCTGTTCTGGGTGAACAGAATGTGCGAACTGCGATAGTAATTGTCTGTTTTGACTGGAATTGGTTTGGATTTTGGAGTTGGTGTCTTCTGATGAAATGTAGATGGATGTCTTAGCTAACTTATGCCTTTGGAATTTTGGCATTTGGACTGGTATGGACTGAGATATACCGATTACAGTTTTCTGTGTTTTGCAAACCTGTTTTGGTGATTCTGGTTTAGTGTTTGGCATTTTTGACCTAGTTAAGCTAGGAACTGGACTGAGTGACCTTCTACATTGTTGTAGCCCTGTTTCATAGCTTCGAAACGGTGGGTCTTCCACCCCCATCCGATAACCGTAGTGAAAGTGGTGTCATTACCGCATTATGAGGTCAAATACGTTTTTTTGTTAAGGCCTAAGTTAAAGCCATTTCTTAATTTCTGGTTACCTATGATGCTTATATATGCATATGAAACCTTATTGGGGTTGTGGTTGGCATTGGTTTATGACTCGTTATCGAGTCTCTTTTAGGGCTTGCTTTCATTTCGGTTGTTTCCTAGTTAATTTTTGTACTTGTACCACTTTGAGCCTAGTGAACGGCTTTTGGGAAATGAGATGAATTTTGTGTGAGATGTTGGGACTGATTTGAGGATAGAATGTAGCCTTAATGGCTGGAAAAGTAAGAGATTTAGGGGAAGTGCTGCCCGATTTTCTAGGCCGTTTGGTTCCTTTAAGTTAGGTTTGCCTTTTGGTAGAATGAAAGGCTTTTGGGTTGTTTGCGCCTAGGTCTTCATGCTACCTTTTCGTTTCCAAGAAAATCATGTTTTGCACCCTTGCATTAGTATTTATTTGGCAAGGCGTACGACGTGTAGTCGAGCCTCACATGTGCATTCTGTTTACTCGATTCTGGAAGTAAAACCTTCAATTGGTTTATTTTGATTATTTTAGGGTTTCTTGGCGATTAAGGCCAATCTGAAGTGAAACTTTTTGAAGTTGAATCGGTGAGTGAACCACTCCCCTTCATTGTTGTTTAACTTGATTTTGCTCTGCAATCTGTTTATTTGTTCGAGACGAGGGTGTACTTTATCACACTCGTTCTCTAGTCTGATCATATGCCAATTTACTATGCAAAATTTGAATCTGTTATCTATGTCTGCATCTGTTCGGATTTCTATGACCTATGAGCTCAATCCTGTGGCTAAGTTATTCGAGTCGGGCCGGGAAGGGCCTGGACGATTAGATAACGAACCACGGTAGTCTGTTCGGGGATTTTGGGTATTGAGACCCTTGATTCCAGGTATACTCGAGTATTACCATTTCTGTTCGGTTACGGTGAGCGGGCCCGGTAAAGGGGTGTTTGGTGGACGGAATTCGGTGTAAAGGGGGATCTACGGACGCGTTGGTTCTTTATACGTTGACGGAGAGTCAACCGGTTTAGATCAAGTACTGCGCTGGAAACTTGGCTCCTGAGAGCCACCCGTATCCTTCTGATTTGAATCATTGGTTCCTTTGCTTTATATCTGGCATGTGTACTTGATTTGCTAAACGTGAAATGCCATGATTTTAATGCTATCTGTTTGGTACCTCATTGAGCGCAAGCTCACCCCTTTCTGTTCCTTTTGTTTTCCTTACAGGAAAATAAACACTTTTGGTCTGGATTTGATAATCGGTTGCCGAACTGAGCTAGTTGGACATATCTTTTGTATAGCTCACTGTTTTAAAACCCTAAGTGTACTTTTGGGGGCGTTTTCTCTTTTGATTTGGCAAACCATGTGTATATATTAACTTTTGAAAACTTTTGTATGTCATTTTGATTTGTAAACGCTAAAGTTCAGATGTGAATGGTTGTTAGCTATTTCGGTTGGGTTCTGACGGGTCGGTTACTATTCATGGCCGACTCCGGATTTCATTTTTTTTATTTTGGGTTATTTTACCATTTTGACCTGTTTACGCTCGTTTGTAAGTTCCGGATCGCTATAGATAGTTCTAGTCTGTATCGTTAGTCCTGGCGAGAGCTGGGCAGGCAGTCCGCTAACCCCTTTGGTTCGCCCTAGGGGAAAGTGGGGCTGTCACAAGTGGTATCAGAGCCACGTCGCGTGGTCTCTGCGCGGAGTGAGACTGGGCCAAGTGGTGTTGTGGTCCTAATTTCATGAATATGTCTAAGTGCTCGTTTGAGCGTAAGTTATGAACCGGGCATGTGATAAGTGTACGAATCATTATCATGGGACTCGAGGAAGCTAGGTATGTATGTCGGGTAGGAATCTTTAATAAGGATGGTTTACTCTTGGGACCGGCCGGCTCGAGATGTGAATTATCCTAGACGAGATTCTTGCGCCCGGATACGAAAGATATGAAGGCCTAGGGTAGAAAGGATTTGGTGAACTAGTAAGGCAATTCTATGGAACTTCGTGTGGTTTGTTCGGGTGGTTAAGCGTGATCGACCTTGATTAAGATATAAATATTTGGACGAAGCCCTAGAAGGGGGACAAGGATGGATCGAAAGTGTCCTCTCGGGTGTACTCCTTAGAACGACATCAAGTCTTTGACCCCTTGGAGGACGTGGAAGGTAATAATTTACTGAACCTGGCCAGTGAAGGGGTACAGATCTGTTAGCTAAGTATAATGCTCAATTTAATCTCGGAGTAGTCAATGATAAGGAATTTCGAGGACGAAATTCTTTTAAGGGGGAGAGAGTGTGAGAACCCGTAAAAACCCTAATTATTTTCCTAGGGTTTTAGTTCCCTTAATTGCATAATTTTTGCATTTCTGGCTTGGAAATATTATCTGGGTGGATTTTATGAGCAATTATAATTTTTAGATGATTTTTCTAGCATTGGTGAGTTTTTAGAAAATTAAGAATATATATTGGACGTGGGACCCACTAGTGCGAAAAGTTCGGAAAAATTCGGCCAATACGGTTAAGTTTCGGATACTGTGTAAAATTTATCGGGTGCTAAGAGATAAGTAGAGTGTGTGAAATGATTGATGTGAGAGAGAAAAGAAGGATAGGAATGCATTAATGAGAGTGACAAGTGTCACTTTCTCATTGGGTGAATTTTAAGATTTACTATTCACAATTTTGACTTTTTGACCAAAGGATTAAATATCCAAAAATTGCCCAAAAATCACCATTTTTCACTCTTGGATGGCCGGCCCTCTTGTGCTAAGAAAGGAAGAAAACCTCTTCAATTTTCAAGTCCCAACTAGCTCAAATCACCCAAAATACTTGCTTCCATCTATTTCTACTCCATAAAATCTCTTTAGTTGATGTTAGTGAGTGTTGTAGTGAAGCTTGTTTGAAGGTTTAAGGTGTCCAACATCCTCCTCTCTCTTGTTTCTTGGTAAGTGAAGCTTGAACACCCTCTTAAACCTTATGAAGCCTAAGTTATGCTTATTAGTGATTAAAGTGTTGAAATTTCTGGTTTTTATCTTGGTTTGAAGTGATTTGGTGAAGTTTTCCATTTTATTGATGATTTTCTGGTTTCATATGATCTTGATGGTGTGGTTGTTTTTGATGGTTGGTAATAAGGGGCTTTGGCTCTAGTAGGTGCATATGATAGAAAATTGCAATCAATTTTGGATTTGGAAGAATTTCTGGAAAATTAGGGTTCTTGGTTGAACATTCTGTCCGAAATTTTAGGTCATAGATAGAGGCCGAATTGGACTTTACTCAAAACATGAAAGTTGTAGGTATTGATGATTTTGAAGTGCCTGCAAAATTTCAGGGCATTTGGAGTAGTGTAGAGTGAGTTATGACGTTTTTACTGTTGCTGTTCTGGGTGAACAGAATGTGCGAACTGCGATAGTAATTGTCTGTTTTGACTGGAATTGGTTTGGATTTTGGAGTTGGTGTCTTCTGATGAAATGTAGATGGATGTCTTAGCTAACTTATGCCTTTGGAATTTTGGCATTTGGACTGGTATGGACTGAGATATACCGATTACAGTTTTCTGTGTTTTGCAAACCTGTTTTGGTGATTCTGGTTTAGTGTTTGGCATTTTTGACCTAGTTAAGCTAGGAACTGGACTGAGTGACCTTCTACATTGTTGTAGCCCTGTTTCATAGCTTCGAAACGGTGGGTCTTCCACCCCCATCCGATAACCGTAGTGAAAGTGGTGTCATTACCGCATTATGAGGTCAAATACGTTTTTTTGTTAAGGCCTAAGTTAAAGCCATTTCTTAATTTCTGGTTACCTATGATGCTTATATATGCATATGAAACCTTATTGGGGTTGTGGTTGGCATTGGTTTATGACTCGTTATCGAGTCTCTTTTAGGGCTTGCTTTCATTTCGGTTGTTTCCTAGTTAATTTTTGTACTTGTACCACTTTGAGCCTAGTGAACGGCTTTTGGGAAATGAGATGAATTTTGTGTGAGATGTTGGGACTGATTTGAGGATAGAATGTAGCCTTAATGGCTGGAAAAGTAAGAGATTTAGGGGAAGTGCTGCCCGATTTTCTAGGCCGTTTGGTTCCTTTAAGTTAGGTTTGCCTTTTGGTAGAATGAAAGGCTTTTGGGTTGTTTGCGCCTAGGTCTTCATGCTACCTTTTCGTTTCCAAGAAAATCATGTTTTGCACCCTTGCATTAGTATTTATTTGGCAAGGCGTACGACGTGTAGTCGAGCCTCACATGTGCATTCTGTTTACTCGATTCTGGAAGTAAAACCTTCAATTGGTTTATTTTGATTATTTTAGGGTTTCTTGGCGATTAAGGCCAATCTGAAGTGAAACTTTTTGAAGTTGAATCGGTGAGTGAACCACTCCCCTTCATTGTTGTTTAACTTGATTTTGCTCTGCAATCTGTTTATTTGTTCGAGACGAGGGTGTACTTTATCACACTCGTTCTCTAGTCTGATCATATGCCAATTTACTATGCAAAATTTGAATCTGTTATCTATGTCTGCATCTGTTCGGATTTCTATGACCTATGAGCTCAATCCTGTGGCTAAGTTATTCGAGTCGGGCCGGGAAGGGCCTGGACGATTAGATAACGAACCACGGTAGTCTGTTCGGGGATTTTGGGTATTGAGACCCTTGATTCCAGGTATACTCGAGTATTACCATTTCTGTTCGGTTACGGTGAGCGGGCCCGGTAAAGGGGTGTTTGGTGGACGGAATTCGGTGTAAAGGGGGATCTACGGACGCGTTGGTTCTTTATACGTTGACGGAGAGTCAACCGGTTTAGATCAAGTACTGCGCTGGAAACTTGGCTCCTGAGAGCCACCCGTATCCTTCTGATTTGAATCATTGGTTCCTTTGCTTTATATCTGGCATGTGTACTTGATTTGCTAAACGTGAAATGCCATGATTTTAATGCTATCTGTTTGGTACCTCATTGAGCGCAAGCTCACCCCTTTCTGTTCCTTTTGTTTTCCTTACAGGAAAATAAACACTTTTGGTCTGGATTTGATAATCGGTTGCCGAACTGAGCTAGTTGGACATATCTTTTGTATAGCTCACTGTTTTAAAACCCTAAGTGTACTTTTGGGGGCGTTTTCTCTTTTGATTTGGCAAACCATGTGTATATATTAACTTTTGAAAACTTTTGTATGTCATTTTGATTTGTAAACGCTAAAGTTCAGATGTGAATGGTTGTTAGCTATTTCGGTTGGGTTCTGACGGGTCGGTTACTATTCATGGCCGACTCCGGATTTCATTTTTTTTATTTTGGGTTATTTTACCATTTTGACCTGTTTACGCTCGTTTGTAAGTTCCGGATCGCTATAGATAGTTCTAGTCTGTATCGTTAGTCCTGGCGAGAGCTGGGCAGGCAGTCCGCTAACCCCTTTGGTTCGCCCTAGGGGAAAGTGGGGCTGTCACAAGTGGTATCAGAGCCACGTCGCGTGGTCTCTGCGCGGAGTGAGACTGGGCCAAGTGGTGTTGTGGTCCTAATTTCATGAATATGTCTAAGTGCTCGTTTGAGCGTAAGTTATGAACCGGGCATGTGATAAGTGTACGAATCATTATCATGGGACTCGAGGAAGCTAGGTATGTATGTCGGGTAGGAATCTTTAATAAGGATGGTTTACTCTTGGGACCGGCCGGCTCGAGATGTGAATTATCCTAGACGAGATTCTTGCGCCCGGATACGAAAGATATGAAGGCCTAGGGTAGAAAGGATTTGGTGAACTAGAAAGGCAATTCTATGGAACTTCGTGTGGTTTGTTCGGGTGGTTAAGCGTGATCGACCTTGATTAAGATATAAATATTTGGACGAAGCCCTAGAAGGGGGACAAGGATGGATCGAAAGTGTCCTCTCGGGTGTACTCCTTAGAACGACATCAAGTCTTTGACCCCTTGGAGGACGTGGAAGGTAATAATTTACTGAACCTGGCCAGTGAAGGGGTACAGATCTGTTAGCTAAGTATAATGCTCAATTTAATCTCGGAGTAGTCAATGATAAGGAATTTCGAGGACGAAATTCTTTTAAGGGGGAGAGAGTGTGAGAACCCGTAAAAACCCTAATTATTTTCCTAGGGTTTTAGTTCCCTTAATTGCATAATTTTTGCATTTCTGGCTTGGAAATATTATCTGGGTGGATTTTATGAGCAATTATAATTTTTAGATGATTTTTCTAGCATTGGTGAGTTTTTAGAAAATTAAGAATATATATTGGACGTGGGACCCACTAGTGCGAAAAGTTCGGAAAAATTCGGCCAATACGGTTAAGTTTCGGATACTGTGTAAAATTTATCGGGTGCTAAGAGATAAGTAGAGTGTGTGAAATGATTGATGTGAGAGAGAAAAGAAGGATAGGAATGCATTAATGAGAGTGACAAGTGTCACTTTCTCATTGGGTGAATTTTAAGATTTACTATTCACAATTTTGACTTTTTGACCAAAGGATTAAATATCCAAAAATTGCCCAAAAATCACCATTTTTCACTCTTGGATGGCCGGCCCTCTTGTGCTAAGAAAGGAAGAAAACCTCTTCAATTTTCAAGTCCCAACTAGCTCAAATCACCCAAAATACTTGCTTCCATCTATTTCTACTCCATAAAATCTCTTTAGTTGATGTTAGTGAGTGTTGTAGTGAAGCTTGTTTGAAGGTTTAAGGTGTCCAACATCCTCCTCTCTCTTGTTTCTTGGTAAGTGAAGCTTGAACACCCTCTTACACCTTATGAAGCCTAAGTTATGCTTATTAGTGATTAAAGTGTTGAAATTTCTGGTTTTTATCTTGGTTTGAAGTGATTTGGTGAAGTTTTCCATTTTATTGATGATTTTCTGGTTTCATATGATCTTGATGGTGTGGTTGTTTTTGATGGTTGGTAATAAGGGGCTTTGGCTCTAGTAGGTGCATATGATAGAAAATTGCAATCAATTTTGGATTTGGAAGAATTTCTGGAAAATTAGGGTTCTTGGTTGAACATTCTGTCCGAAATTTTAGGTCATAGATAGAGGCCGAATTGGACTTTACTCAAAACATGAAAGTTGTAGGTATTGATGATTTTGAAGTGCCTGCAAAATTTCAGGGCATTTGGAGTAGTGTAGAGTGAGTTATGACGTTTTTACTGTTTCTGTTCTGGGTGAACAGAATGTGCGAACTGCGATAGTAATTGTCTGTTTTGACTGGAATTGGTTTGGATTTTGGAGTTGGTGTCTTCTGATGAAATGTAGATGGATGTCTTAGCTAACTTATGCCTTTGGAATTTTGGCATTTGGACTGGTATGGACTGAGATATACCGATTACAGTTTTCTGTGTTTTGCAAACCTGTTTTGGTGATTCTGGTTTAGTGTTTGGCATTTTTGACCTAGTTAAGCTAGGAACTGGACTGAGTGACCTTCTACATTGTTGTAGCCCTGTTTCATAGCTTCGAAACGGTGGGTCTTCCACCCCCATCCGATAACCGTAGTGAAAGTGGTGTCATTACCGCATTATGAGGTCAAATACGTTTTTTTGTTAAGGCCTAAGTTAAAGCCATTTCTTAATTTCTGGTTACCTATGATGCTTATATATGCATATGAAACCTTATTGGGGTTGTGGTTGGCATTGGTTTATGACTCGTTATCGAGTCTCTTTTAGGGCTTGCTTTCATTTCGGTTGTTTCCTAGTTAATTTTTGTACTTGTACCACTTTGAGCCTAGTGAACGGCTTTTGGGAAATGAGATGAATTTTGTGTGAGATGTTGGGACTGATTTGAGGATAGAATGTAGCCTTAATGGCTGGAAAAGTAAGAGATTTAGGGGAAGTGCTGCCCGATTTTCTAGGCCGTTTGGTTCCTTTAAGTTAGGTTTGCCTTTTGGTAGAATGAAAGGCTTTTGGGTTGTTTGCGCCTAGGTCTTCATGCTACCTTTTCGTTTCCAAGAAAATCATGTTTTGCACCCTTGCATTAGTATTTATTTGGCAAGGCGTACGACGTGTAGTCGAGCCTCACATGTGCATTCTGTTTACTCGATTCTGGAAGTAAAACCTTCAATTGGTTTATTTTGATTATTTTAGGGTTTCTTGGCGATTAAGGCCAATCTGAAGTGAAACTTTTTGAAGTTGAATCGGTGAGTGAACCACTCCCCTTCATTGTTGTTTAACTTGATTTTGCTCTGCAATCTGTTTATTTGTTCGAGACGAGGGTGTACTTTATCACACTCGTTCTCTAGTCTGATCATATGCCAATTTACTATGCAAAATTTGAATCTGTTATCTATGTCTGCATCTGTTCGGATTTCTATGACCTATGAGCTCAATCCTGTGGCTAAGTTATTCGAGTCGGGCCGGCAAGGGCCTGGACGATTAGATAACGAACCACGGTAGTCTGTTCGGGGATTTTGGGTATTGAGACCCTTGATTCCAGGTATACTCGAGTATTACCATTTCTGTTCGGTTACGGTGAGCGGGCCCGGTAAAGGGGTGTTTGGTGGACGGAATTCGGTGTAAAGGGGGATCTACGGACGCGTTGGTTCTTTATACGTTGACGGAGAGTCAACCGGTTTAGATCAAGTACTGCGCTGGAAACTTGGCTCCTGAGAGCCACCCGTATCCTTCTGATTTGAATCATTGGTTCCTTTGCTTTATATCTGGCATGTGTACTTGATTTGCTAAACGTGAAATGCCATGATTTTAATGCTATCTGTTTGGTACCTCATTGAGCGCAAGCTCACCCCTTTCTGTTCCTTTTGTTTTCCTTACAGGAAAATAAACACTTTTGGTCTGGATTTGATAATCGGTTGCCGAACTGAGCTAGTTGGACATATCTTTTGTATAGCTCACTGTTTTAAAACCCTAAGTGTACTTTTGGGGGCGTTTTCTCTTTTGATTTGGCAAACCATGTGTATATATTAACTTTTGAAAACTTTTGTATGTCATTTTGATTTGTAAACGCTAAAATTCAGATGTGAATGGTTGTTAGCTATTTCGGTTGGGTTCTGACGGGTCGGTTACTATTCATGGCCGACTCCGGATTTCATTTTTTTTATTTTGGGTTATTTTACCATTTTGACCTGTTTACGCTCGTTTGTAAGTTCCGAATCGCTATAGATAGTTCTAGTCTGTATCGTTAGTCCTGGCGAGAGTTGGGCAGGCAGTCCGCTAACCCCTTTGGTTCGCCCTAGGGGAAAGTGGGGCTGTCACACATTTCAACTCTTGTTTTTGGCCGAAGCAACCCTGTATCTGCATCAAGAAAGTTAGCTTCATGCGGTCCTTCACTCACAATAAACCATAGTTCAATATCAATAGATTGCAAAAAGATAATCATTCGTTCTTTCCAGCTAACATAGTTAGAGCCACTGAACATGGGAGGCCTAGTAACAGATTGCCCCTCAACAAACATAGCATGACTGGTTGTCATCTTTACTCCAAGCCGTTAGAGCTTAATCTCAAGGAGACCAAGCTCTGATACCAATTGTAAGTCCCAAAGACAACCAAGAGGGGGGGTGAATTGGGTTGATTAAAATCCTAACCAAATTTATGCACTTTTCCTTTAATTGAAATTTACCTTCTTTTCTAGTAATGATTAGCCAAGTAGATTAGAAGACAGGAGCAATATTGATCAGAAAAACAAGTATAGAAAAGCAATGAGAATTTTATGAAACAGAAAAGTAAAATAGGGAATCAAACCAGGTGTCTACCAAGCTATCCTCAAACTTGAAGACCAAACACTAGGAAGAGCAACTTCTCTTTGATGAAAGAAGATCGACTAGATGTACAAAGGAGGGAGCACTTCCTCCTTGCCCTAAGCCTTACTTAGTCAAGCTAAGAAGTTTTACAATCACTCAGAAAACCCTCAACAAAGCTACACTAAAGATCCTTTCAACCACAAAAGAAATGCTCAACAGAAATTCACACCACTTTAATACAAATCTGCTTTGGAGACTATTTTCTAGCTAAAATATCTCTTGAGAACTTGTAAACAAAGTGAGCAAAAGTCCCTGCTTGGTTCTAACCAGTTTGATTTTAAAGGGAACCAGAAATGGGCTTCATCAATGCTTCCAACGGATAGAAGGCAGCTAAAGAGTCAACTAGCCGTTGGAGCTGTCGGACGTCCGACGAACAAATCATCGTCCGAACCAATCGTCCGAAAACAGCAAGTTTGACGTTCGGACGTCCGATGAGTGTTTATCGTCCGACAGTACAGCGTCCGAGCTTAGGCCGAGAGTTGGCAAGTTAATTTGGAATTTCTCGGACGTCCGATGCGGTTGATGTGCGTCCGAGGTGTGCGTCCGAACCTTCCGGACGTCCGATGGCTCTTTATGAGCGTCCGACATAGCTTCCTTCTTGATGTTCTTACTTCTTTCGGACGTCCGACAGATTCCTTTCGGCCGTCCGACATGAGTGTCCTGTTTCCTTTTTTATGTTCTTTCTCCTTTCGGACGTCCGACAGTTTCCTTTCGGCCGTCCGACCTGTTTGTCCTGTTTTTGCTTCTCCTTTTGATTGTTTTGCATTTCATGACACATTCGAACCTGATTCTAAACACAAACACTCATATTTGAAGAAAGTTAGATAAACATTTCAAAGTACCAAGAATAACACACTTGACGTACTAACAAGACAGTATCTTTGATTGGAACAAAACAATGACTAAATTCATTCATATTATTTCAATCTTGTTTGCCACATCCAAAGCATCGTAGACTGAAGTCAATTAAACATATGCTTTCTTTGTTTCATCAGGCCTGATCAAAGTGTTCACTTTCTTGGTCTGTATAAACAAACTTTTGTGATCATCAAAACCAAGAATAACAACTATCTATTGCTTATGAAATGTTTCTTGGACCTTGGTTTCACAAATGAACCAAAATGGGACTGATTTCATGGTGCAAAGTATTTGAAAAGGGAAAGAAACAAGAACACAGATTTGTCTTGGAAATTTCTTGAACTTTGGTTGTTTTGTTAACTACTTTTGCGTACGAGTATTTACATGAAATTTGATAGAGGAATATCCCTCGTATGGGAGTTTAATTGTACTAAATTTGGCGTCATTCTAAGGCCATTTCGATATACAAATGATGTGCCAAAGTTGATCTTCAAACCTGGAAAATTTACTGTACTATCTTCGATTTTGGCCAACTTTGAGCTGCTGTATTTTCGCACTCAAAACTCAAAATTTAGTTCCGCTTGTTGTGTTTGAAACTTTGATTGAAATTCTCATTGTGGTACAAATTTCAGAGGCTAGTTCACTTTCTATGAATTTTTACCAAATTTTAAAAAAATTTGCCGAAAAATATGATTGAAACTGTCTTGTATGCTCAAATCAGCCACTTTTAGCTGAAATTTTTCCATTTTGAATCTTGGAAACCTGTCTTCTAGGAACTTTTAGTATATTGAACCAAGATTCCAATGGTATAAATGTTTCCAATTTTGGACCTACTAAGTGCAAGTTTTGATTTTTCTAAATTTTCCATGCAAAACTGAAATTTTCCAACTCGATGGGAAATGAGTTTTGGAAACTTTTCTCTTACCTTTTTTATAATGATTGATCATTTTAAACTTGATTTCATGGAGGAAATCAATTTTTCCTATGTTAATAAATCTTCACTGTTAATAAATCCTCACTTTTGAACATTTATTTTGCATGGTTAAGGTTCTTTGTTTAAGGTATTGACTAGTCTAAATGAGTGTAACTTCTTTATTGATAAATAAATGGTTGTGAGTGAGAATACTTGTTAATTGTCCAGGTGCTCAAGGAGATCTGCAAGAGAATCTTGAAGCGGACGCCTAATGACTTACTTGCTCGTTCACTCACTCTTATCTTGACTTAGTGAGTGTCAAGTGTGTGAAAAGTTGTTACGTGCTTAATTGTTATTATTGATTGAGTATGTTGAATATGCCGGGTCGAGTGTGTACTTTATCGTACTCATTCTCGTTTAAGTAAAGTGTAATTGAATTACTTGAAGTGAATTGCTCGAAGTGAGTGTCAAGCGTATTAAGTGAAGTGTTGAAATGGTTAATTATGCTATGGTTGCATATGTCATTGGAGTGAATCTCCTCGACTCCTAGTGATAATATTGGGGGACGCCCAAATCTCATCGGCCAATCTTGCGACTCGAGCCGGCATGGGATTGGTTGAGAAGCTTGGTGAGCCTTGGGAAAAGTGTATAAGCTTGATCTATTGGAGAGATCTCGCTTGGCATACTCGAGTAGTATCGCCTAATATAAAAGAAGTGCGGGCCCGGAGCAGGGGGAGTAACGGTGAACGGTGAAAGTGTAAGTGAAGTTCTATGGGTTATAACCTACCCGATTGATGGAGTGTTAACTTGTGGAGGTTCGGGATCAAGCAAGTGGAAAATAGCTCTTGAGAGCTCCTGTATCCTTTTCAAGTGTGTTTTATTGTTAATTGCGAATTACTTGAATGTTACAGCTTTCATTCTTGTTCAAGTGTTATTGTTATTTGAACTACGTGTTTTGCATGTTTTCTTGGACTCACGAGCATCCGCTCACCCCGTTAGATTTGTTTTACTTAACAGGAGCTGAATTGAAAGGGATTATGGAAAGCCTACTTGATGGCTCTTTTGGCTAGAATTTTTGAATGTATTTGTCTAGACATCTTTTGGGAAGTTGTATATTTTGGAAAGTGGATGTATTTTGAACTTGTGGTGTAAGATTGGATATTTATATATGGAAGCGGCTTCTCTTTCTTACTTCGTCTTGTCTTATTAGTTATTATGGTATTAAGCTTGAACGGGAATTGTATCGAGTCCTGGCGAGAGTTGGGCAGGCGTCCGCCCGATACCCTTTGGATCACCTTAGGCAGAAGTGGGGGTGTCACAGTTGGTATCAGAGCTTAGGCTTTAGATCTTTGTAGTGTATCCTAGGCTTAAAAGTTAAGGATGCCGGATCGTGGGATTTGATTGTGTACTAGGTGCAGTGTGACCTTGGTGCTTGATGTTTTAGCGAGTAATATTGAAGTGCTTGTGTTTAATTAGAGTGATGTTGAAAACTTCACTTAAACCTCTTCTTGTCTTGCTCAAATATTGCACCAAATCTTACTCAAATTTTGCAACAAAAAATGAACAAACCTGGAAAATGTGTTCCAGCAGCTTGAACAGTGTCCCGTAAATCGAACATATCTCTTTGTACAGATGTCGAAATCGAGTGCCATTTATAGCATTTGAAATTAGACATCTGTAGCTTTCCAACGGCATAAATTTCACTTTATAGTTCGAATTGAGCAAGCCATAGTGAGTCAGCAAATTTACTGTCCTGTTCTGATGGCCTATCAGAGAGAGAGGTAGAAGTTGTATTTTGTGGCTCTATTTTCTCTCACTTATGAATTGATTTTGAAAACAATTTGTTCTGATGACATGTACCCTTATGATTTTAGTTTCCAATGCCACCAACCATTCTCAATTCCAAGCTGTAGTGAGTGAGTTATGGTCCAATTTCCAAACTGTGACCAAACTAGAAAACCCTCATTTTTGCCAGATGACTGGTTTAGTTGTTTGTAAAATGTTTTATTTTGAAATTTTGATGTCAACCAACTATCTATTGCTTATGAAATGTTTCTTGGACCTTGGTTTCACAAATGAACCAAAATGGGACTGATTTCATGGTGCAAAGTATTTGAAAAGGGAAAGAAACAAGAACACAGATTTGTCTTGGAAATTTCTTGAACTTTGGTTGTTTTGTTAACTACTTTTGCGTACGAGTATTTACATGAAATTTGATAGAGGAATATCCCTCGTATGGGAATTTAATTGTACTAAATTTGGCGTCATTCTAAGGCCATTTCGATATACAAATGATGTGCCAAAGTTGATCTTCAAACCTGGAAAATTTACTGTACTATCTTCGATTTTGGCCAACTTTGAGCTGCTGTATTTTCGCACTCAAAACTCAAAATTTAGTTCCGCTTGTTGTGTTTGAAACTTTGATTGAAATTCTCATTGTGGTACAAATTTCAGAGGCTAGTTCACTTTCTATGAATTTTTACCAAATTTTAAAAAAATTTGCCGAAAAATATGATTGAAACTGTCTTGTATGCTCAAATCAGCCACTTTTAGCTGAAATTTTTCCATTTTGAATCTTGGAAACCTGTCTTCTAGGAACTTTTAGTATATTGAACCAAGATTCCAATGGTATAAATGTTTCCAATTTTGGACCTACTAAGTGCAAGTTTTGATTTTTCTAAATTTTCCATGCAAAACTGAAATTTTCCAACTCGATGGGAAATGAGTTTTGGAAACTTTTCTCTTACCTTTTTTATAATGATTGATCATTTTAAACTTGATTTCATGGAGGAAATCAATTTTTCCTATGTTAATAAATCCTCACTGTTAATAAATCCTCACTTTTGAACATTTATTTTGCATGGTTAAGGTTCTTTGTTTAAGGTATTGACTAGTCTAAATGAGTGTAACTTCTTTATTGATAAATAAATGGTTGTGAGTGAGAATACTTGTTAATTGTCCAGGTGCTCAAGGAGATCTGCAAGAGAATCTTGAAGCGGACGCCTAATGACTTACTTGCTCGTTCACTCACTCTTATCTTGACTTAGTGAGTGTCAAGTGTGTGAAAAGTTGTTACGTGCTTAATTGTTATTATTGATTGAGTATGTTGAATATGCCGGGTCGAGTGTGTACTTTATCGTACTCATTCTCGTTTAAGTAAAGTGTAATTGAATTACTTGAAGTGAATTGCTCGAAGTGAGTGTCAAGCGTATTAAGTGAAGTGTTGAAATGGTTAATTATGCTATGGTTGCATATGTCATTGGAGTGAATCTCCTCGACTCCTAGTGATAATATTGGGGGACGCCCAAATCTCATCGGCCAATCTTGCGACTCGAGCCGGCATGGGATTGGTTGAGAAGCTTGGTGAGCCTTGGGAAAAGTGTATAAGCTTGATCTATTGGAGAGATCTCGCTTGGCATACTCGAGTAGTATCGCCTAATATAAAAGAAGTGCGGGCCCGGAGCAGGGGGAGTAACGGTGAACGGTGAAAGTGTAAGTGAAGTTCTATGGGTTATAACCTACCCGATTGATGGAGTGTTAACTTGTGGAGGTTCGGGATCAAGCAAGTGGAAAATAGCTCTTGAGAGCTCCTGTATCCTTTTCAAGTGTGTTTTATTGTTAATTGCGAATTACTTGAATGTTACAGCTTTCATTCTTGTTCAAGTGTTATTGTTATTTGAACTACGTGTTTTGCATGTTTTCTTGGACTCACGAGCATCCGCTCGCCCCGTTAGATTTGTTTTACTTAACAGGAGCTGAATTGAAAGGGATTATGGAAAGCCTACTTGATGGCTCTTTTGGCTAGAATTTTTGAATGTATTTGTCTAGACATCTTTTGGGAAGTTGTATATTTTGGAAAGTGGATGTATTTTGAACTTGTGGTGTAAGATTGGATATTTATATATGGAAGCGGCTTCTCTTTCTTACTTCGTCTTGTCTTATTAGTTATTATGGTATTAAGCTTGAACGGGAATTGTATCGAGTCCTGGCGAGAGTTGGGCAGGCGTCCGCCCGATACCCTTTGGATCACCTTAGGCAGAAGTGGGGGTGTCACAGTTGGTATCAGAGCTTAGGCTTTAGATCTTTGTAGTGTATCCTAGGCTTAAAAGTTAAGGATGCCGGATCGTGGGATTTGATTGTGTACTAGGTGCAGTGTGACCTTGGTGCTTGATGTTTTAGCGAGTAATATTGAAGTGCTTGTGTTTAATTAGAGTGATGTTGAAAACTTCACTTAAACCTCTTCTTGTCTTGCTCAAATATTGCACCAAATCTTACTCAAATTTCGCAACAAAAAATGAACAAACCTGGAAAATGTGTTCCAGCAGCTTGAACAGTGTCCCGTAAATCGAACATATCTCTTTGTACAGATGTCGAAATCGAGTGCCATTTATAGCATTTGAAATTAGACATCTGTAGCTTTCCAACGGCATAAATTTCACTTCATAGTTCGAATTGAGCAAGCCATAGTGAGTCAGCAAATTTACTGTCCTGTTTTGATGGCCTATCAGAGAGAGAGGTAGAAGTTGTATTTTGTGGCTCTATTTTCTCTCACTTATGAATTGATTTTGAAAACAATTTGTTCTGATGACATGTACCCTTATGATTTTAGTTTCCAATGCCACCAACCATTCTCAATTCCAAGCTGTAGTGAGTGAGTTATGGTCCAATTTCCAAACTGTGACCAAACTAGAAAACCCTCATTTTTGCCAGATGACTGGTTTAGTTGTTTGTAAAATGTTTTATTTTGAAATTTTGATGTCAACTGTAACAGCCCCACCTTCCCCTAAGGCGAACCAAAGGGGTTAGCGGACTGCCTGCCCAGCTCTCGCCAGGACTACGGAGCGGTTACACGCGTTCTAAAACGTTTCGGAAATGCAAAAGTGCGCTCGGACAAGCCACAAGAACCAAAATAACAAAATAATAAGCAAAAGGAAAACGATGAATAGTGCCTGGAATAGGGGAAACCGAGAACCCACCAAACAGTAATACATAGCAATTCAACATTTACAACCACACTTGGCATGTCAAAACTATACATATGGTATACACGTATTCGGTTTGCCATTCAGAAGATGAACCCAATACACATTAGGGTTTCATGAGATGAGCTATTCAAAATAGACATATACATGGCTCAATTTGGCAACCAACACGTATGAGCTCCCAAAAGTGATTATTTTCCTGTAAGGAAAACAAAAGGGAACAGAAAGGGGTGAGCTTGCGCTCAATGAGGTACCAAACAGATAGCAATAAAATCATGGCATTTCATGTTTAACAAATCAGATACACATGCCAGATATAAAGCAACGGAACCACTGATTCAAATCAGAAGGATACGGGTGGCTCTCAGGAGCCAAATTTCCAGCTCAGTACTTGATCCAGACCGGTTGACCCTCCGTCAACGTATATAGAACCAAAGCGTCCGTAGACCCCTCTTCACTCCAAATTCTGTCCACCAAACACCCCTTTACCGGGCCCGCTCACCGTATCAGTAACAGAAATGGTAATACTCGAGTATACCGGAACCCAAGGGTCTCAATACCCAAAGATCCCCGAACAGACTACCGTGGTTCGTTATCTAATCGTCCAGGCCCTTGCCGGCCCGACTTGAATAACTTAGCCACAGGATTTGAGCTCATAGGTCACAGAAAGGTCGTTGGACACAAGCTTCCAAACGACGTCAGAACAGATACAGTTTCAGATACAGATAACAGATTCAGTACAGTTTCAGATACAGATACAGATAACAGATTCAGATAGACGTTCAGAATTGGAATATGAACAGACCAGAGAACGAGTGTGATAAAGTACACCCTCGCCTCCACTTTATCAAAGCAGTACTTGGCTTCAATAGTCATAAGTCAAGTATTCAGATATTCAGATATTTCACATAAAGGGTAGCAGGCAGTGGTACACTCACCGATTCAACTTCAAAAGTTTCACTTCAGATTGGCCTTAATCGCCAAGAAACCCTAAAATAATCAAAATAAACCAATTGAAGGTTTCATATCTAAAATCGAATAAACGGAATGCACAAGTGAGACATACTAATGCAAGGGTGCAAAAATATGATTTTCTTGAAAACAAAAAGATAACATCAAGACCTAGGCGCAAACAACCCAAAAGCCCTTCATTTCCATCAAAAGGCAAATCCAACTTAAAGAACCAAACGGCCTAGAAAATCGGGCAGCACTTCCCCTAAATTTCTTACTTTTCCAGCCATTAAGGCTTCATTATTTCCTCAAATCAGTCCCAACACCTCACACAAAAGTCATCTCATTCCCAAAAGCCGTTCACTAGGCTCAAAGTAGTACAAGTACAAAAGTTAGCTAGAAAATGACCGGAATAAGAGTAAGCCTTAAAACCATGCCAACCAATAGGGTTTCATAAAGCCATGCCAATCACAAACCCAATAGGGTTTCATATACATATATAAGCATAATAGCAAACCAGAAATTAGAAAATGGCCTTAGTCTTGGCCCCAAATAGAAAACTGTTTTACACTCATTATGCGGTAATGGCGTCAAATTCTCTACGGTTATCGGATTGGGGTGTAAGACCCACCGTTTCGAAGCTATGAAACAGGGCTACAATAATGTAGAAGACCACTCAATCCAGTTCGTAACACAACTAGGTCAAATATGCCAAATACTAACCCAGAATTCCTAAAACAGGTTCACAAAACACAAAAAACTGTAATCAGTATATCTCAGTCCATACAAGTCCAAATGCCGAAATTCCAAAGGCATAAGTTAGCTAAGACATCCAGCTACATTTCATCAGAAGACACTAACTCCAGAATCCAAACCAATTCCAGTCAAAATGGCCAATTACTATCGCAGTTTTCGCATTCTGTCCAAAGCAGAACAGCTACAGTAATTTCGTCATAACTCACTCTACACTAATCTAAATGCCCTGAAATTTTACAGGCACCTCAAACACATCAATACCTACAACTTTCATGTTTTGAGCAAAGTCTAATTCGGCCTCTAACCCAGTGATCTAAAACCGGACAGAATTGGGGTTCAAGAACCCTAACTTTTCAAATTTCACACCAAATCCAAAATTGATTGCATTTAACCACATTTCACATCCACTAGAGCCATTTCCAACCATTACAATTCATCATACAAGCCCCCAACATCAAGATCATATTAAACCAGAAAAATTCCCAATAAAATAAAAACTTCACCAAAACAAGCCAAATCAAGAAACAAATCATATATTCCTTCTCTCATGCCCCCATTAAGCACAAAATAAGCATTATTAGATGTAGTAGGGTGTTTCAAGCATCACTTACCAAGAAATCAAGAGAGAGAGGGATGTTGGCCACCTTAGACCTTCAAACAAACTTCACTAATCAACTTACTAACACCTAATGGAAGGATAATATGGAGTAGAATCTAGTATAGGCAATTTATTTTGGTGGATTGAACCATATGGAAGCTTGAGAGTTGATGAAATTCTTCCTTCTTGAGCTTGAGAGAGGGCCGGCCATAAGAGGTAAGAAAATGGCAATTTTTGTGCATTTTTTTGATATTTAATCCTTTGGTCAAAAAAGTCAAGAAAGTGAATAGTAATTCTTAAAGTCCAACCAATGAGAATGTGACACTTGTCACCTCATTAAATGCATTCCTATCTTTCTTTTCTCTCTCACATCAATCACTTCACACCCACTACTTATCTCTTAACACCCGATAAATTTTTCACAGTATCCGAAACTTAACCTTATTGGCCGAATTTTTCCGAACTTTTCGCACTAGTGAGTCCCACGTCCACTATTTATTCTTAATTTTCTAAAAACTCACCAATGCTAGAAAAATCATCTAAAACTTATATTTACTCATAAAAATTATCTAGAAAATTTTCCGGATACAGAAAGTGCAGAAAACAAACCATTGAAAATAAGAAAACCTGGAAATATAATAAAACCTAGAAAATGGAAAGATTACGGGTTCTCACATCAACCAACTATCTATTGCTTATGAAATGTTTCTTGGACCTTGGTTTCACAAATGAACCAAAATGGGACTGATTTCATGGTGCAAAGTATTTGAAAAGGGAAAGAAACAAGAACACAGATTTGTCTTGGAAATTTCTTGAACTTTGGTTGTTTTGTTAACTACTTTTGCGTACGAGTATTTACATGAAATTTGATAGAGGAATATCCCTCGTATGGGAGTTTAATTGTACTAAATTTGGCGTCATTCTAAGGCCATTTCGATATACAAATGATGTGCCAAAGTTGATCTTCAAACCTAGAAAATTTACTGTACTATCTTCGATTTTGGCCAACTTTGAGCTGCTGTATTTTCGCACTCAAAACTCAAAATTTAGTTCCGCTTGTTGTGTTTGAAACTTTGATTGAAATTCTCATTGTGGTACAAATTTCAGAGGCTAGTTCACTTTCTATGAATTTTTACCAAATTTTAAAAAAATTTGCCGAAAAATATGATTGAAACTGTCTTGTATGCTCAAATCAGCCACTTTTAGCTGAAATTTTTCCATTTTGAATCTTGGAAACCTGTCTTCTAGGAACTTTTAGTATATTGAACCAAGATTCCAATGGTATAAATGTTTCCAATTTTGGACCTACTAAGTGCAAGTTTTGATTTTTCTAAATTTTCCATGCAAAACTGAAATTTTCCAACTGGATGGGAAATGAGTTTTGGAAACTTTTCTCTTACCTTTTTTATAATGATTGATCATTTTAAACTTGATTTCATGGAGGAAATCAATTTTTCCTATGTTAATAAATCCTCACTGTTAATAAATCCTCACTTTTGAACATTTATTTTGCATGGTTAAGGTTCTTTGTTTAAGGTATTGACTAGTCTAAATGAGTGTAACTTCTTTATTGATAAATAAATGGTTGTGAGTGAGAATACTTGTTAATTGTCCAGGTGCTCAAGGAGATCTGCAAGAGAATCTTGAAGCGGACGCCTAATGACTTACTTGCTCGTTCACTCACTCTTATCTTGACTTAGTGAGTGTCAAGTGTGTGAAAAGTTGTTACGTGCTTAATTGTTATTATTGATTGAGTATGTTGAATATGCCGGGTCGAGTGTGTACTTTATCGCAATCATTCTCGTTTAAGTAAAGTGTAATTGAATTACTTGAAGTGAATTGCTCGAAGTGAGTGTCAAGCGTATTAAGTGAAGTGTTGAAATGGTTAATTATGCTATGGTTGCATATGTCATTGGAGTGAATCTCCTCGACTCCTAGTTATAATAATGGGGGACGCCCAAATCTCATCGGCCAATCTTGCGACTCGAGCCGGCATGGGATTGGTTGAGAAGCTTGGTGAGCCTTGGGAAAAGTGTATAAGCTTGATCTATTGGAGAGATCTCGCTTGGCATACTCGAGTAGTATCGCCTAATATAAAAGAAGTGCGGGCCCGGAGCAGGGGGAGTAACGGTGAATGTTACAGCTTTCATTCTTGTTCAAGTGTTATTGTTATTTGAACTACGTGTTTTGCATGTTTTCTTGGCCTCATGAGTATCCGCTCACCCCGTTAGATTTGTTTTACTTAACAGGAGCTGAACTGGAAGGGATTATGGAAAAACCTACTTGATGGCTCTTTTGGCTAGAATTTTGGAATGTATTTGTCTAGACATCTTTTGGGAAGTTGTATATTTTGGAAAGTGAATGTATTTTGAACTTGTGGTGTAAGATTGGATATTTATATATGGAAGCGACTTCTCTTTCTTAATTCATCTTGTCTTATTTGTTATTATGGTATTAAGTTTGAACGGAAATTGTACCGAGTCTTGGCGAGAGCTGGGCAGACGTCCCGCCGATACCCTTTGGTTCGCCTTAGGGAGAAGTGGGGGTGTCACAGTTGGTCGCAGAGCTTAGGTTTCAGATCTTTGTAGTGTATCCTAGGCTTAAAAGTTTAGAATGCCGGAATATGGGATTTGATTGTGTATTAGGTGCAATGTGACCTTGGTGCTTGATGTTTTAGCAAGTAATATTGAAGTGTTTGTGTTTAATTAGAGTGATATTTGTGACGGCCCCACTTTCCCCTAAGGCGAACCAAAGGGTTCGGCGGACCGCCTGCCCAGCTCTTGCCAGGACTCGCTCACGCACTCATTCATAGCTCAAGTAAAATAATGTGTATCCATAGAAAATAAATAACATATCCACTTCAACTTAATATATACATTGATGCTCAAATCCAGATATAAAGTTTCTACATACCAAAAAAAAAACTTCAAAGTTATTACAGTTCGAGTACAATCAACCTTAGTCGGGTACTAGCGTGAGTACAAAAGCAAAACTCAAAACAACTAGACTACGCTAGTCTGTACATGTCTCATGCCTCGCTCGTACCCCCTGTAAGGAAAACAAATGGCGTGGAATGAGCTAAAAGCCCAGTGAGGTTCCAAATAACAAATTAACCATTTTAAAAGTACGAATATCAACGTAGCAAGTTAATGGCATCATAAGTTCATAAGAGTGAACAATAATACTTCAAGTAGCAAATTTCAAAGTGAGCGAGTGTAAAAGTTTTCAGAAGAAACGATAATTCAGTAAATAGTAATCACTCCAAAGTATAAGGATACGGATGGCTCTCAAGAGCCAAATTCCCATCGCATCATCAGGGCTTGATCAGGTAATAGTTGACACTCTGTCAACCTTCAAGTAAGTAACCAATCTAGTAGAGCACCACTTAACGCCAATCTCCGTTCACCGATCAACCCCCTTACCGGGCCCGAACGCCAAACATAAATGAAAGTGGTAATACTCGAGTATACCGTTTTGCCGAGGAGATACACTCTACTCGACATTACTAGTTACCCAGGGTTTGTTATCTAATCGACCAGACCCTTGCCGGCTCGACTCGATTAACTAGCCACAGGGTTTCTGGAATTCCAGACAAGATGAAATTTGTATGCAAGTATAGCATTTCAAGTGAAATCATGGAACAATAGCAAATTTGATTAGGGCAAGTGCGATAAAGTACACTCTTGCCCTAATATTTCACGTATATAACATGTAATCACATTAGTCACATATCAAATACAAGTATTAAGTGTAATTCGATAGTTGAAAGCACTCACCAAAAGATATAGTGCCGTTACTGGTCACTTTCAGGTTGTACTCCGGGTTCGGAGTCCAAATCTGCGATAAAACTCAGTTTGAGAATTTTGAAATATGACTAAGATTCGAAACTTAGACGTTTTGTTCAATAAGAATCAAGAAATTGAAATTCACTCGAAGAATAGTCACAAAATGGTTGCTCGCTTTTCAAACTGAAAATTTTTGTAACATGTATACTTGGAAATAACTTTTGAGTCGAAAGTGCAAGGAAAATGGGTTTATAGTGGTTATTACCGCTTTTCCTAAGGGTACAAGTTCGGCTAGATTCTAACGTATAACCATCGATAACCAAAGTTACAAAAGTCCTAGAGGGTTCAAGTGATATTCATTCTTAACCCTTACTCAAGTTGCAAGTGTATCCCTCTAGTCCTCGAGCGTAAATTTGGGCAGCATGCCCTTTGTATTTTTTCTATTTTCCAGCCATTTATGGCTTCATTATTTCCCTCAATCAAACCCAAGTTTACACACAACACAAATTCATTTCAATAGCCATTCCATAGGCTCAAGACAATACAAGGACAAAAATTCAAGTTAATAACAAGTGCGGAAATAAGCTTTAGTAAAAGACAGATTTGACGGATTTTTGCGGAAATGACACAACCGATACTACGCTTATCGGATTGGTGTAGAACTTATACCATTTTGAAGCTAAGACAAAGTCCTACAACTTTCATGAAGGTCACTTAGTCAAATTTCCGGTGTAACCTGGTCAAATTCCCAAATTACAGAGCCAACTTCCAACTATACGGTTAATTATCTGCACTGCACTAGAATGGTCATATCTCAGGCTACCAAGGTCCGTTTAAGGCGTTCTTGGATGCTTTGAAAAGCTAAGACAGAGTAAGAAATCTTTCATGTTTTGGTAAATGGCTAAATCAGAACGGATCCTTGTGAATAAACATGATAAACTGGATGAACTGACTAAAACGGAACACTGGAAACATCCTAAAACAGTGAGGGTATTTTGGTCCTTCCACAGGCTACGTTGCTTCGATTGAGCTGAAATTCTGTAGGCACCTATAAACCACCATTATCTACAACTTTCATGTTTTAACCTAAGGCTAATTCGGCCTCTAACTATGAGTAACAGTGCTGGACAGAACTGAATTTTCAAGTTCCTGAAATCTGGAAATTCTTGAAATCAAATGCTAATTTCTTTATTTTTGGCTTGCTTCACCATCTTAACTTCCCATATTAAACCTTAAACATCAAAGCCCCAAATTTTAAGCACTAGAAGAATCATAGGAAAGCTGTAAAAATTCCAATAAAATGGAAAATCATGATCCAAGCCTCTATTTCACCACATACATCAATAATTCAACCATATGTGACATATTTAGCAACAAATCCCGAATTTAATCGGAGAATCAAGGTTCTAGCATGTATACCTTTCCAAGGCAACTAGAAACAAGGGTTCAAGGTCTTTGTTCCTCAAGAAAATTACACCGGTAGGTAGCACTTGAGCTAGATAACAACTTAATCGGTTTAGAATTTTTGTTTCCTCACTTGGATGATGCAAATCAAGATGAAATGATGAAACTCTTGCTCTCTCTTTCTCTATCTCTTGAGCTCGACCAAAACAGAAGGAAATGGAGGAAAATGAGCTGAAATGGAATATAAGAAGACGAGACAAAAGGTTTGGCAAGAAACCATAGGTGAGTGACACTTGTCACCACCAAAGCCATCCAAATTTCTCTTTCTTTTCCTTGCATTTTGGGCCACATATTTCAGTCACATGGCTGAGGATGAGGGGGGATATTTTGCAAAAATATCAAGGATATGTGGTAGTAAGAAAGTGGTGGTCAAGTGGCGGGTTCAATCGGTAGTGATCGATACCCGTCGGTGTGACGCGTTTTCTCTTAAATCGCGTATACTAGGGTTTTTAGCTTATAATCACTAACTTATTATTATCACTTCTAGTCATATGATATTTCCTCATCCAAATGTCACTTTTTCCTACCAAATTTTATTCTCACTCCGTATCGAATAATCATACTATGGAAAAACGCAAAAACCCTAATTTGCTCTTAACTTGGAAACGAAAAGTGAAACCCTACCTCCTAGGTTCATTTGCACCTATCGTGGGGTGACTGAGTAGTAAGGCTATTCTAAATTAGTAATTTCCAAATACAAGGGTATTTTTAAGAAAAACATGAGAGGTTTTACAATTCCATAAATTGAATTTAGGGTTTCAGTTGAAATATGAAAAATTTGAGGAAACGGCCAGTCACAAGTGAAACTAGAGTTTTTATTAGACTTTTAGGGTTTCTAGTCTGTTAAAACAAACAAGGTTTTAAATCCAACCCAAAGAAATAACTTTAGTATCTTCTTTTGAAACAAAATAATGTTTTAAAATAAAAATCAACTAAAAAAAACCGTAATATCCTCTTTGAGACTAAACAAAAGATAATCCTAAAAGTTGGGTGTAGACACCAAATTTTTAGTGTTAGTTTTGTATTTTTTTCTTGTATTTTCTTTAGTTTTTTATTTATTTTATTTTATTTTATTTTTGAGTAATTTTAGCGTAGGAATTTATTGAATAGAAAAAGCAAAATCCTTCACAAAAATATATTTTATTCCTTTTCAAATTCAAGTTATTGTTTATCAATTAAAAAAAAAACTGTTTCACGTAGAATGGCCATCGGATGGCCAAGGGAGAAGGGCTTGAGGAGGTTGGTTTCTAGCCATCCAAAAGAGGGTTTGTAGGGTTTCTCACTTGATATAAAAGGCTAAAAAGAAACCGCAGCCAAGGGGGGATTTGACGGGAGGCTGAAGTGGGAGAGGAAGTTGACGGCTGAAAAGCAAGAAATGCGAGAGAGAATCGGGGAGGCTAAGGGAGCGGCTAGAGAGAAAAATTAAGGGAGCGGCTGGAGAGAAAAACTGAGGGAGAACTGGGGAGAGAGTTGAGGGTCAAAGCTTGGACAAAAAACAGAGCTGAGACAGAGAAGGAAAGGCAATAGAGGAGGCGGCTAGGACCTGAGGGTAGCGAAAGGAGCCGAAGATAAAACAGAGGAAGGTTTCGGCTGTGCTAGGAGCTGGAGAGAACGCAAAACAGATAGAGACAAGGGGGACGGCTAGAACAATCTGAGAGGAAAAGAGAGGGTGACAGCTAGAATCTGGGTTGGCGGCTTGAAAAGAAAAACCTACGGGGCAAGGAAAGGAAAAACCAGTAGCGAAGGGAAGAAACGGCATCAAAAGGGCATAGCTTCGGGCGTCAACTTTGTCTGCGGCCAAATTTTTTCCTTTCTTACGGTAAAAGCTCCTGCCTTTTCCTGGTGTTTAGGTTTTAATATTAAGATGTCATTTCTGGTTTCTGTGAGAGGAGTTTTGATCAGTTTCTAGTTGATCGAAGTTTGTAAACATATTCTCCATCATCTGTGAGTTGTTGTTTGTTTTTATCTTGCGTTGTTTTTTGTGTTTTACAGTCCCAAAGATGATGTCTTTTGCTGTTTATTTGGATGTTAAGTATGTTAATGCTTGGGATCTGTTTGAAGCTGTCATTTAGACTTTTGTTATTAGGTTGTGGATGCTGAATGAACCCAGAAAGAGTTTATATTAAAAATCTGTGAACTGAAGAAGAAAATCTTTGAGAAAAGATTGCATTTTGGGACTAATTTTGGCATGTTTGGACGTTGAATGTTGTTGTTTTTCTGGTTTAAGATCAAGGCTTTGATGTTTGGTAGAGATGTTAGTTGGGTTTTGATAAAAAAAAATGGCATTTGCATGAACACAACAATGGTAGAGAAGTGCGGCTGGAAAAATCTCAGCGATGCTTGTATGCCCTTTTATTCATTTTTTTGTGTTTAAATCCAGAAAATTTCAGGTTGCAAAGTGAGAAGTTTAGGTGATTAGTTTTGTTTGCTTCAGTTAAATGGGGTCTGACTGTGTTTGCAAGCTGAGATTTGGGTAAAAAGAATTTTTGTGCCGAAGCACTCTGCCTTGTTGCAGCAACAGATTTCTTTTTCTTTTAGATGTTGAAGCTCTGGCTTCAAAGGTTTTGATTTGCCTGTTGTTTCAATAGAGTGCAATGTGCGTGTTTGGGATTTTAGAGACAAAGGCCATCAGTTTTATGTATCTTGTTTAGTCGAAGTTTTGGTACATATTCTGATCATTTGTTTGCATTTTGAGTCCGAAAGTTTGCAAATGTTTTCCTCTCCCCTTTGCTTCAAGTCCCCGCACCTCGTGTTTGAATGAGTTGGATTTGTGTTTGAGTCATTTCTGCGTAAATGTTGATTCGGCTGAATGAAGGCAAATTACAGAAACAACACTAGCTGGAAATTGTAGAAATCTAAGCTCCTTCGTGAGCTTTGCATGAAAGTTTCTTCTAGAATTTGCATAACCTCATTATAAGTTGTTGGCTTGTTGAGTTTTGTGGTCATTTTTGGTTTAATTGTCGAGGCTTTGATTGGTTGGCTGAGGTGCTATTTGCATCACGATTGCACTTGAGAAACTCAGTATATTGCAGAAACAAAGAAAGCTTGGTTCGGTGGTTTGCCTGAAGCATTTGCATGTTCTTGCATGAAAAATCTTTCAATAATTGCACTTTGACCACTTGGCTTCTGACTAATGATGCTATGACCCAATTGATTGAATAATTCCTCAATTTGGTCCTTGGCAGCTCTAATTGTCCAACTTTTCATTGCTTGTTTGCTTCAATTAATCACCATGCTTTGTTTAAATTGCACTTAGTTCATGATTTTAAGAGCGTTATGACCCAGTGAGTCTGTATTTGCATATTTTCTTTAATTTGCCCCAATAAATTGGTACCTTGACCATTTCTTTTATTTTGGAGGGTAAATTAGCAATTTCACTTCGTTAGGGCATCTACTCAAGGGAGGTATAACTTCTTTTATCCTTTTTGTCTCTTCCCTATGTGATCCAACGTGCTAAGTGAGAATTGTATGTCTACTTTGCTTGCTTTCCTTGCTTTTCCTTAATTCATTTCATTTACTTTTGCTTTTATTGAGTCATTCTTTTATTTATGGGGTATGTGTACACCTCTTGGCTTGTAATAGATAGGGCTTGGAGAGCATTTTTTATTCACTTTTCCCCTTCCCCATTTGTTTTAGTTAGTCAATGTAATAGGCTCATTAGTGTTGATTGCTTGCTTTTGTTGCTACGTGTTAATTTGCTTCATTAGGCTCTTGCATTTAGTCAAGCATGCTAAGTGTTATGTGCTACGTGTTTATAAGTGATTGGCATGTCTACTTGCTTTCTATAGTCATAGATGAATATGATGGATGAATGCACGTTACCACACTAGTCCAACGCTAGTTGTGGCTCATTGTCCCATTTTCCACTAGTCCAACGCTAGTAGGAATTCATAGATATGGGCTAGTCCAACGCTAGACCCTCAGGGATCTCTCTCGTTAGTACATACTTGCATGTCTCACTACATTTCATGCATTTTTCTTAGTTTTCTAGCATTTGGCATGCCCCTCCAACCCTTTCCCTTTCATTTTAGGCTTTTTGCATCTCCATGCTAGTTATAGGGTACATTTGCTTGAGAGTCCTCTTTCGATAAGGGAAACGAGCGAGTGTGGCTACAAAATAGCCTTAGCATGCTAGTTCTCCCTTCTAATCAAAGGAAAAATCAAAGTCGTGAAGTTAGGAGTCATTCCCGTACCCGATTTGATGCATTCCTCTAGGTTCATACGGTCTCATTTTTATCATATCACTTCCTCACCTTTTTATCTACATTTTTCTCATTACTTATATTTTTCTCATTCCACATGCCATGTTTGCACATTTTATTTCTTTTCTTTTGCTATCACTTGATTATTTTTCTACCTCACAAATTGCACCCAATTGCACTTATATATTTGCTACCATTATACCTTATTTTCATCCACTTGCACACAAACACCTTCATTTTCTCAATTGGCACACTTGCACTTTTCTTACATTTGCACACATGCACTTTTCTTACATTTGCACACTTGCACTTTTCTTACATTTGCACACCTACACTCATACTTGAGTCTTCATTTGCATTGCCCGTGACCTCTATGAGGACTTTCCTTACTGGCCATCACAATCCATGTGATTGGGACCAAAAAGCCTCATAAGAGAAATTTTAGATTTAGGTTTGCATTTTTCTTTTTCATATCCATTAGTCACATCCAATATGCAACACATACTTTGGGTAGAAGAATTAAGAAAAGAAGGGCTAAGTCACGCAACTAGCTTTGGCTAGGGTAAGGGAGTGTCTTAGGCTTTGCCTTTGCCTTCTCCCTTATCAAATGTGACCCCCGATCCCTTTTTTTGGTTACGTAGACCTAAAAATTCTTTAAAAAGGGTTTTGTTTACTTTTCTTTTCCAAAAAATCACTTTTTGGGTGACTTGGTACACCCTAACTCTATACCAAGTGGCGACTCCATTTTCATTCAAAACCCTTTTTAAACTTTGTTTGGCCAAACCGTCGCATTTCACAATCCCACGGCCTTTTATTTTCACTTTCACACACGTTCACATACATTTTCCACACACTACTTTCACACTATATCAAAAAGTGGGGCGCGACATTGGGGTATCACAATATTGAATACTAGTGTTTTATTTTTGTTGGAGTTAAATCCGTACACGTTTATGATTTATTGTCTTATGGACTCTACTCAAAAGATGATTCCATCTCTTTAAGTTGTTCTTGAGTTGAGAACTTAAAACGGCTTTGATTTCAAAAGTTTTTGGGTGTTGTAGCACCATTTTGCTCACACAACACTATCAAACTTTAAATTTCAAGTTATGTTGGAGGTGAGTCAAGATTATGGATTTTAAATGTCCATCTAATGAGTTTATGGGTTGGACACCTTGCTTCCTCTACTATTTTGCTTGCCGAAATTGCAGAAGAAAAGTTGAACCATTTGAATAATTTTGGACTCCACGTTGAACTTGAAAATGAGACATCTTTTGTACTCATTTTGGTTTGACCTATTACCCGAGCCTGTATAGGAACTTTCATCTTGAATTTAGTGAGGAAACTTGTATTCATTGGAAATTTTAAGCTAAGAACTTAGAATGTAGATTAGGCTTTCGGATGGAATTTGGAAGTTATAATTATTCGAATGGCATGGTTTGGTATCATGAATTCTTCTAGTTTTGTCCCTAATTAGGTTTATGATTTTACTTTTTTTGATCCTGCCTAGGATGGTAGGGGTGGTGCACGCCGTGAGGTCTTTTGTATTTTGCATACATGTACCCCTATATTTTGTGGCACTTAGTTGCCTATGTCCTGCATTTGACATATTTGGATTGTTTTGTGATCTCCCGACTCGTACTATGACTTTTGGTATATGTAAAGAATCGTGCTTTAATTCTAAGTATTTTTGGCAACTTGCATATGCATTGAGTTTTTTTATGCCTAATTATTCTTTTTCTTATGTCCATAGACTTATATTAAGTATGGTTCGGTGAGAACGAGGAAAGGATCCTGAGCGTGGGTTTAGGTAACCCCACACTCCTAGAAAAGATGAGGGATCACAGAAGGAAAGATTAATGGATGGTCTAATGTAATTCTATGGGATCCTAGTGCTAGATGTGAGTCGGAAATGAACAAGAAGATTCGACCTACCAGTGTCATTATGGATTGACCTAGTTGGGTACCTAGTAAGGTTCCCCCCTGTGAAGTTTTAATAATTTCTCTACACGTATCTTGTGATTGGTCCTATGGACATGTTCCAACCTTTTATGAATGTTTGAACTCCCAAAAGTATTGCATTGGTTATTCGTGAGGTGACTTGAACTCATTTTCTATTTGTTTTAATTGAATAAAAGCATTTTCAATTTTTGCTTGACTATCACTATATATATATCCACTCACCTATTGCCCCTTTTCCCATAAATAAATATATATATGTATATACATTTTGAACCCACATGAGAATTGAAATTACGTAGAGGTTAAGTTCGGATCTTTTCTGAGGACTAACAATGAATATTTGTTGTGAATTAGAGAGTAAAAATGACCGAGTTTCATGTACCCTTAGAGTTAGCTCTTGGGCTAGATGTGAAGGGTGGTAAAGTGTTGGGTCAAAGTTATGCATATATGAACCTGCATGTTTGCTTATCTTTCTTAAGGGCAATTTCTGAAATATACGTTTTACTCAAACGTAACTCTTAACTCGAAACTTTGAGGGAAATTTTGAAACATCCTCCATGTATATGTTATTTTATTATACATGTGTTTTAATACCTACACATTGAGTTGCCTGATTAGTCTTCTTAAATGTATTTGAGGAATTTGAAATATGTATCAATGATTATGGCAAAAACATTATTTGAAGTTTCTTGTTAAGAAAATTTAGTTTCGAGCCATGAAGAAAAGTTTGTATCGTTAACTCTAATTTTGAAATTTTGAATCGCATTCTGCCACATACATACCCAAAATACATTAAAGCCCTCGATTATATCTCACATGCTATGATTGACTTGATTTGGACAAATTAAGTCTTGTAGTTCAAAACTTGATTTGGTAAGCTTAGTTTTCTATTGAAAATATATCCTTTCATTCAAGTTTTGAACTACAAGACTTAATCATTTGACTAGGGTTTGAATTGACCCTAGAACCAACTATTTTTGTGTAAGCCCTAGTTTCGTGAATGGTATAAATAAAGTGTGATCGCTTGCCCTATGATTTGGAGGTTAAGACTCCTACAAGGGATCAGTGTTTAATTGTTAAGTGCAAATAAAAAAAAGGGTGAAACCTGGCAGATCTAGTGGACCTAGTAACTAAGGGGTATGCTGTGATATTAGGGATGGATTGGCTAGCTAGGTGTGAAAAGTAAGCTGGCATTGTCTGCTCTTGTATCAGGAATCCGAGCTAGAAAATCTATGCATACGGAAGCATGAGGATATTTAGCTTTTCTTATAGATACACCCGGGGAGAAGGTGAAAATGGAAAACGTACCAGTGATGAAAAATCCATTAGGAGAGCAACGTACACCTTATTTGAAAGAGGATTTAGTAGAGAGAGAGAATCCCGTGGAGGGCACTTGTACACTTTGTTAAGAAAACATGGAAGTTCAAAGCCTTGTGTGGACTTTTGAGATTTGAATGAGATGACCATTAGGAATAAATACTTTTTTGCCTCATATAGATGAATCGTTTGACCAATTATAAGGAGCCAGGGTGTTTTCTAAGTTGGATTTGAGGCAAGATTATTATTAGTTAAGGATCTTAGAAGGAATTATACCTAAGATTGCTTTTACTTCGAGACGTGGCAATTTTGAGTTTGTAGTCATATCTTTTGGGTTGACTAGTGCACCGGCAGTTTTCATAAACTTGATGTATTGAGTTTAAACCTTGGATTAGATAGTGACGGTGTTCATAGATGAGCTATTTGTGTATTCTAAGTCTCGAGAGAATCAAGAACGACACTTGAGGATAGTTTTGCAAACCTTGAGAGAGCATTAACTCTTATTAAGTTCAATAAGTATGAGTTTTGATTAGAAAAAGTAGAAGCTGATGAGAATTGTCCTAGGAAGAAATGTCAATAAAGCTTTTAGATCGAAAAGTGAAGGAATTAAGCTACAAACAAATTCCCCTAGTGAATGTTTGATGGAGAATTCATGGAATAGAGAAAGTGACTTGGAAGTTAAAACACCTATTGGGGGAAAATCAAATTTTAATTGCTAATTGGATGAATAGAAACTGTGAGATATGGATTGGAGAGTGTGAGTTATCGATTGATCTGATAAACATAACCATTAAGGGAATGATATTGTCCTAGGTGCGAATTTCAAGTACGAAATTCTTTTAAGGAGGGAAGGATGTGAGGACTCGAATTTTTTTTCCTTACTTTTAATTTTATTTTATTGGCTTATTTAATTATTTATTCACCCATTTTCTTCGAATAATTTATTTCAATCATTTTAAAACCATTTACATGGAATATTGTCCCACTTATATTTTAAAATGTCCCGTTAGCAAATTTAATTTTTTGGAGGCTCGTTTATTAAGAAATAGTGAATACACATTTTTTGAGATAATATTTGAATTGAGAGTGCAATAATCCTAGAGAATTAAGAATGAGTAATAGTAGACTAAGAAAAGTTAATTGATGGATTAGAGGTGAGTGAGTTAAAAATTTAAACTTATACCGCAAGTGAGTTGAAAGTTTCGCGAAAGTCGCGCGTGTACAAACTAATTGGAGATTTGAGGAACTAATACTTGTGAGGACCTATGTTTTTATTTCAAAAATAGTTATTTTAGGATTATTTACCCCAGTATTAGTGATTTATATTATCGTTACAAGAATTTCTTTTAAATTTCGCCTTATCGCACTCGAATCGAAAGTTCGCGTTTTTCGCGTCAAATTGATCCAATGGAGATTTAAGAAATTTATTCTAAACTACTAAGAGTGAATAATTATAGTATTAAAGGATTTATATTGGAGGTTTAGTACACAAGTGAAATAAACCCGAGAGAAAACGGATACAAAACACATGCGCGTGAGTACTATTCATAGTTGACTTTTATGCAAATTATAACCACAATACACTTAAGCTTCCAATGTAACGACCCCACCTCCCCCTAGGGCGTACCCTAGGGTTTAGCGAGTCGCCGGCCCAGCTCTCGCTAGGACTCACTCACTTGTACTTCAAGAAATTAGCTTACATCCATAGAGCAAAAAATAATATCACAATTCAAACTTATAATATACATTGATGCTCGACTCAAATACAAAACTCCTTAACACTAAAATAACAATTCAAGTACAAAGCACCCTAGTCGAGTGATAGCGCGAGTATAATTCAAAATTCAAAACATCTAGACTATGTTAGTCTGTACACATCTCACACGTCGCTCGTACCCCCTGCAAGGAAAACAAAAGTCATGGAGTGAACTAAAGTTCAGTGATGTTCCAAATATCAAATTGACCATCAAATAACGTAGAAGTAGCACAATAATGAAATAGCGAGCAAACAAATCAAGAAATGAGTAATAATACTTCATATAGCCAAACAATAAATATTTTGCATTTCACATATAAGGATATAGTTGCTCATATATCGGCTCCACCATTGCTTGATTGATTGGTAGTTGACACTCCGTCAACTTTCAAGTAAGGTAACTTGTCCAGTAGAACACCACTTAACTCCAATCTCTGTCCACCGACCAAACCCCTTACCGGGCCCGAACTCCACAATAAACACTGGTGGTAATACTTGAGTATACCGATTAGTCGAGAAGATAACACTCAACTCGACATCACTAACTACCCAGGGTTCGTTATTGTGACGCCCCGAAAAAAATGAGTTTGAGAACCCGGAAATTTTCTAATTTTTTAGGGTTTATTTTTTTAACGCCCGCCTTTTCTACATTTTCTTGATTAGAAAAATTCCCCAGATAAAGTTTATGAGCAAAAATAGTTTTAAAATGATTTTTCTAGTATCGGTTAGTTTTTGAGAAATTAAGAGCGTATTTTGAACGTGGGACCCGCAAGTGCGGTAAATGCATTATATTTTTGACAACTTGTTGAATTTTGTATTAAGTGATATTATTTTACAAAGTGTTAAGATATTTGTATTGGAGAGACAAAAAGATAAGTTTTACACCTCAAGGTGACAAGTGTCACTTTCTTACTCAAGGGTGGACTTTGACCATTTTACTACCTTTACTAATTGATTAAAAACTTGACCCAAAATTCATCTTCTTCATAAGCTCCTTGGACGAACCTCTTGGAGACAAAAAGAGAGAAAAGCTTCCAATTTCTTCCTTCTATTTCTTGCCCAATCTCACAAACCAACCGTTAAAACCGTGATTTGCTCCATAAAAACCTTTCTCTTGGTAGTATTAAGGTGTGTAGTGAAGTGGTTTGAGAAGCAAAGGTGCTAAGTTGGGTCTTTTCTTGGGTTTGTAAGGTAAGTGACTAAGGAACCTTTCCTTTAATCTTGATAATGTTCAATTAGTGATTGGTGGTGGTTGAATAAGTGATTTTATGGTTGATTTCCTGATTTTGGTTGAAAATGATGAAGTTTTATTAGTTTTGGGGATTTTTCTGTTTTCATATGGATATGATTATGGGGTCATGTATGATGATTGGAAATGATGTTTAATGACTCTAGGAGGTGGAAAAAGTGATTAATTGCAACCAATTTCTGTTTTGGACCAAAAATTGAAAAGTGAGGGTTTTGTGATGAACATTCTGTCCGAATTTTTAGGTCCTAGATATAGGCCGAATTGGCCTTTGCTTAAAACATGAAAGTTGTAGGGAATGATATTTTAGAGGTGCCTACAAAATTTCAGGTCAATCGGAGTAGTGTAGAGTAAGAAAAGTCAAAATTACTATTGCTGTTCTGGTTTACCCGAAATTGGGATTTGCGACTGTAATTGGTTGTTTTGGCTGGTATTGCTTCCGAATTGGTTGTTGAGGCCTTCTGATGAAATTTATCCCTGTTTCTTAGCTTTCAGCTGGTTTTGGAATTTCTGGATTTGGATTTGGAGAGCCTGAGTTGTGATGTTTCCGCTAGAATGCGTTCTGTGAATCTGTTTTTGTGATTCTGGTGTAGTATCTTGCATTTTTGACCTGGTTACACTCGAAACTGGGTTGAGTGACCTTCTATAATATTGTAGCCCTGTCTCTTAGTTTCGAAACAGTGGGTCTTGAACCTTCATCCGACAATTGTAGCGCCTTTGGTACCATTACCGTAAAATGACGTCAAAACCTGTTTTTCTGGTTTTGAGCTTAACTTTCATTTCCGGACTTTTTCCTAGCTTGACTTGTCTTTGTACTACTTGGAGCTTGCTGAATGGTTATTGGATGAACTTGTTGTTGTGTGTGTACCTTTGGGACTGGCTGAGGAAATAATGAAGCTATGATGGCTGGAAAAGTAAGCAAATTTAGGGGAAGTGTTGTCCGAACTTTTAAAGGACTTGTTTGCATTGAGTTTGTGATCTAAGACTTGGATTTGAGCAAGGCAATGATATATGATGGATGGTTTCTGAGCCATGGAGGTAAGTGACCTCAAACTATTTCTGAAGTTCTTTATGAACTGTTTCCTGCATTATTTACTTTTAAACTGTTTCCAAAGTTACTTTTGAACTGTTTTCTTACATATCATGCGTGCTTGCATATGAGTGTTCCTTGTTTGCTGTAATTCTTGACTTATTGGCTTGTTATTATTGATTGATAATGTATTAAGTGCTTTCGATGATTGTTAAAACGAGTTTTGTGACGACCCCACCTTCCCCTAAGGCGTACCAAAGGGTTCGGCGGACCGCCTACCCAGCTCTCGCCAGGACTCATTCACAAGCTCATGCGAATCACGTACATACATCCAGGAACCATAAATAATATCCACAGTTCAAGCTTATAATTTCCATTGATACAAATCAAGGTACAAAACCTCAATATACCCAAACTAGTTCAAAGTATATACAATCCAGATACAAAACATTCTATTCGAGTAACAGCGCGAGTACAAGTCAAAAATCAAACAACTAGTTTATGCTAGACTTTACATATCTCACACCTCGCTCGTACTGTGACGACCCCACTTCTCCCAAGGGCGAACCCAAGGGTATCGGCGGCCGCCTGCCTAACTCGCGCCAGGACTCAAAACTTAAAACAATAAAAGCCAAAAAATTCAAAAGAGTTCTATATACAATCCCAAAAGAGTTATAATTACATTCTCCAAAAGTACCTGCTCACACTATTACATCCTTATAATTACCACCAAAACCAAAATGTAGACCCTAAGGAGGGTCCTTATACAAACCACCAAAACTAAAACAAAAACAAACATACTATAAGTCCAACTATTACAATCAAACCTAACTATGCTAGTGTGTGTGACAAAAGTCCCCGCGTCGGCCCCTGCTAAGGAAAACAAAAGGAATGGGGTAAGCTATATGCTTAGTAAGTAAACAGGGGCAAAAGCATAAATTTCACGTAATAACAGTGACATAGTAAGAGTAAAGCAAAAGCAGAAAAGTAACATCACATAATAAGGATACAGGTGGCTCCAAAGCCAATTCATATGCCATGCGTGATCTCCTGCCGACACTCCGTCGACCACACTTAATGGTCCGTAGAACTTCACTTGTACACCCACCGACACCTTATCACCCTCACTGGCCAGTCACCTCACAAACTTGCCCAGGCGAACGAAATCACAAACTTGAGCTTGAGTCACAAGCTCGGTCACAAACTTGGTCCACATACTCGGTGAACCGGATTCACAAACTTGGTGACCTCCAACCAGGTTGGACTGATTTCGACCAAGCCCTAACCGGCTCGAATAGTCCATCTAGGTCAAGAGATCGCCCCAAACTCACAAATTTCACAAAATTATTCAAAATCACCCCGAGCCACAAGCTCAAGGGTTTTAGTTCCAAAATGATTCATATACATGTGTCATGTACAAATATGTGCACAAATTCGGGTTTAGGTCGAGTGCGATAAAGTACACGCTCGCCTAGATACCCTTTTAATCAATAACGAAACACATAAGCAACTAACATGTAGGAGCGGCCTGAATACTTACCCAGAAACTGAAATAGCAAAAGTACGAAGTCGGATCGAAATGAACAGCTAGTAGTGGGCCCCACCAGTTCCGCCCAACTCATCACCGTCTGAAATAGAAGATTGTGTCACATAATATCGCAAACGGCTACTATCGTGCCTAAAACAAGTAAAACGGCAAAAATGACACGCGCGCACGTAAATATGACGGACGGAAACGGAAACGGCCGTTAGCGGAAACGGCAGATTTGACACTCGTTTCTAGTTTACTCATAAGTTGAGCTACGAATATCGGATTAAGGCGTATGAGATTCCATATCGAAGCTTAAAGGATGAACAACAACTGTTATGAAGACATCTAGAACTGAAACTGGAGGCTTCAGTCCCAAATGAACCAAACACAATCACTTACGAAATCTGGCCAATGCACAAATGGTCAGTTTTGAGTGCAAACTTTTTTCTATGCTACACATGGTCAAAAGAGCTGAAAATTGGCAGTTAGATAGTTCATTCCAAATAGAACAACTTTCATGAAGGTCGGCAATCCAAATTCGGAACGGAAATTGGTCATCAGGACCAAAACATATCTGACCAGAAAATGGTCATTTTCACGGCCAGGCCTTATATGCTCGGCTATATCTCAGGTTTTATAAATCCGATTCATGAAATTCCAAGGGCGTTAGAAAGCTCTGATATAGGGCTATAAGTTTGGTGTTTTGGTCGTAAGCCCAAACAGCTTGTAACTCAGTCAAATGTGAAGCCAAAGTTCCAGTCGTAAACTTTCCAAAAAAACGTAACAGAATTTGAAGGTCAAAACAGGTCTGAGTATTTCGTTTATAGCTCAGGATATACTAATCCGTTTAACCTGAAAATTTACAGAAACATCCAGGACTTAAGGGGATACAATGTTGAAGAAGGAAACTTTGTCCAATTTTGAATGTAACAAGGTCAAAAATGCAAGACACTATACCAGAATCCCAAAACAGGATTACAAACCGTATTTGACCTCAATATGCGGTAATGGCACCAAATTCACTACGGTTATCGGATGGGGGTGTAAGACCCACCGTTTCGAAGCTAAGAAACAGGGCTACAACAATGTAGAAGGCCACTCAGTCCAAATCCTAGCACAACTAGGTCAAATATGCAAAATACGAAACCAGAATTACCAAAACAGGTTTGCAAATCACATAATACTGTAATGAGTCCAACTCAGTCTATACCAGTCCAAATGCATTGATTCCAAAGGCATATGGTATCTAAGGCATTCCTCTATATTGCATCAGAAGACACCAACATCCAAATCCAAAGTAATTCCAGTCAAAATAGCCAAATACAAACGCAGTTCTGCCATCCTGATCAACCCAGAACAGCCACAGTAAAATCGACATATCTCACTCTACACTAATTCAAATGACCTGAAATTTTACAGGCATCTCAAACACATCAATACCTACAACTTTCATGTTTTGAGCAAAGTCCAATTCGGCCTCTAACCCTATGATCCAAAACCGGACAGAATTAGGGGTTATCAAACCCTAACTTTTCTCAATTCATTCCAAACCCAAAATTGATTGCAAATTCTTATCAAACACACCTACTAGAGTCATTACCCCTCATTATCAACCATCATAAACAACCACAACATCGCATTCATATTAAACCAGAAAATTCCTCAAAAATATAAAAATTTCACCAAATCACTTCAAATCAAGAAATAAATCACAAATATCATCACTTTAGCCACTACTAAGCATAACCTAAGCATCATTAGGTGTAGGAGGAAGTTTAAGCATCACTTACCAAGTAAGCAAGAGAGAGGAAGTTGTAGACCACCTTAGCTCTTCCAAAAACTTCACCAAACTCACCACTAACACTAAATGGAAAGATTTTATGGAGTAGAATCTAGTTCAAGCAATTGTTTTTGGAAGATTGAACCAAATGGAAGCTAAAATGGTGAAGGATCTCTTTCTTCTTTGCTCAAGGAAGGGCCGGCCATCAAGGAGAAGAAAATGGTGATTTTTGGTAATTTTTTTAGATATTTAACCAATTTTGGTCAAAAGTCAAAAAAGGTGAATAGTGTTCTTAAGTCAAATCCACTGATATAGTGACACTTGTCACTCTCATAAATGCAATCTTATCTTTTCTTTTCCTCTCACATCAATCAATTCACACTCTCTACTTATCTCTTAACACCCGATGAATTTCACACAGTATCTGGAATTTAACCTAATTGGCCGAATTTTTCTGAACTTTTCGCACTAGTGGGTCCCACGTCCAATATACGTTCTTATTTTCTCAAAATCTAACCGATACTAGAAAAATCATCCAAAAACTATATTTACTCATAAAAATTATTTGGGGAACTTTTCTAATAAAGAAAATGTGGAAAAAGGCGGGCGATAAATAAAACTCCACTTAAGCTTTCTAATATAGTAACACTAGAGGTTTGCTAATCATTCAAACTTACTAAACCTTTGTAATTAAAACAAATCCTATATTTACCTATGTCAAGGCACACACTAGAATACCGAATATAAATTATAGCTTGAACCTTATAATCATAATACGTAAACTAGGATTTTCAAGCTCAACCGAATTAGGGTTTCCTTCCTAGCCATAAAACCCTGATTTTTCTATACCGAATATCAAATAACCCTAATATCGACTTACGAACGGACTGGGGCCTCACACGTACCCCTGAAAGGAAAACAAATGGAGTGGAATGAGCTAAAAGCCCAGTGAGGTTCCAAATAGCAAATTGACCATTATTTATAAGTACAAGTTTTCGATATAGCAAAGTAACGAGCATGAAGAGTTCATAGATGTGAGAATAACACGTCAAGTAGCAATCTCAAAATGAGCGAGTGTAGAAGTTTTTCAAAAGAAACAATAATCCAATAAACAATAATCACTCCAAAGTATAAGGATACGGATGGCTCTCAGGAGCCAAATTCCCATTGCATTACCAGAAGCTTGATCACATAGTAGTTGACACTCCGTCAACTTTCAAGTAAGTAACCAATCCAGTAGAACACCACTTACACGACTCTCCGTCCACCATTCAAACCCCGAACTGGGCCCAAAATCCTCAAGAAACACGGGTGGTAATACTCGAGTATACCGATTAGCTGAAGAGATATCACTCCACTCGACAAAACAAGAGACCCAAGGTTCGTTACCCAATCGACCAAGCCCTTGCCGGCTCGACTTAAGTAACTCGCCACAGAGTTTCTGTAACGACCCCACCTCCCCCTAAGGCGTACCAGAGGGTTCGGCGGGCCGTCTGCCCAGCTCTCGCCGGGACTCAGTCGTTCTTTAATCAAATTCAGAACAAATCACAAGAATAAATAGGGCAGCAATCCAAACTTAAAGTGGAACTTATATACATTGCTATCTCAAAAGAAAGTACAACCATCAAATGTACAAAGGTTCTCACTTCGCCATACAACTAGCCCGTGCCAAGCACTAGGGCGAGAACCATCACAAAAGAAACAAAAGACCTAGACTAGGCTAGTCTATGCTCTCATCCTGCTCGCCGTCCCCTGTTAAGGAAAACAAATCTAAAGGGGTGAGCTAAAAGCTCAGTGAGGTTCCAAACAGATAATCAAACAATCAAACAATCAATTCAATACATTAAACATGGAGTATCAATAATTCAAGAAACATTTACAATGGAAAGCAATAGTAACATTCATTAAAAGGATACAGCTCACAAGGAGCAATTCGTTCATTCGTTCATTCGTTCTCCTGACATTTCCCCTTATTCCTCCAATCATTTGAAAATGCATTTTTCGTTTATCAATAAACCCTCGTTCGTTCGTTCGTTCGTTCGTTCATTCATTCATTCACCCCCGTCCTGGCCGTTGGCCAGTCTCCACCAACCTACAGGGTAATACTCGAGTATACCAAACGTTCACCCATGTCCCTAATCGCCCGACCGAGTCCGCTTCTGGCTCGAGACGACCGGTAACAAGGGGCAATGGCCAGTTCAGCCCAAAAGGCTTACATTCATGCGCAAGTAACATTTCAATCATTAAATCCTTGAAAATTACACAGTTATTTAGGTCGAGTGCGATAAAGTACACACTCGCCTAGAAAACTCGTTTTGAAAATCATTAAAAGCAATTAACACATTAGCAAATGATAACAACAAGCCATAAAGTCAAATAAGGAACACTCACCTAGATATACAAAATAACGTGCAAAATATCCTTCCGGATATTACCCTTAGTCACCAATGAAACCTAAGGTTGAACAAGAGAACATATTACAGTTTATCGAGCAAAACATTTAAGGGAAACAAAGAAACCCGACTAATTAGGAGTAAAACGTGTAAAGATGACTTTCAAGTAAGAAGAGGGTTGTTTGAACCCCAGGATGAACAATCATGTTTTAACATGGAAAACCGGTCATGGTATTGGCCAAACAAAAGTATACAAGTTCAAATAGAAACCTAGCCCTCGAGCGAAAATTTGGGCAGCACGCCCTTTGTGTTTACCTAATTTTCCAGCCATTTTGGCTTCATTATTTTTCCTCAACCACAACCCAACATCACACATAAGCAATTCAAGTCAAGAGCCGTTCCATAGGCTCACAATATCATAAGAATAAGAATTACAACAATCACAAGTGCAGAAATTCAACTTAGCACAAGACAGATTTGACGTACGAATGCGGAAATAACATATCCGAAGCTACGCTTATTGGATTGAGACGAAACCTATGCCGTTTCGAAGCTAAGGCACAGAGTTACAACATTCATGAAGGTCACTTAGTCCAGTTCCTAATGTAACTTAGTCAAATTCTCAAATTACTAAACCAGAAACCAATTCATCGGCTGTTTAAACGCAGAACACTGTAATGGACATATCTCAGAGTACACAAGTCCAAATCAGGTGTTCTTAGAGGCATTTGAAAGCTAATTCAGAATACTACAACTTTAGTGTTTTGGAATAAAGCTAAATCAGAATGGATCCTAGTCGAAAAATGTGATAAACTGGACTTAACTGATCACACGGACTGCTTGGGAAATACTTAAAACAGTAAGGGTATTTTAGACTTTTCATGTCCTACGTTGCTCCGATTGAGTTGAAATTTTGTAGGAACCTATAAATACCATTCTCTATAACTTTTCCTTCTTTGACCTAAGGCTAATTCGGCCTCTAACATAGGGCTACAAAACCGGACAGAATAGAAGAACAATTTTCCAGAATTCTGAAATTTTCAGTTTCTAGTGGAATTTTCTCAAATTTCTGGTTCTAATCACCACCAAACAACCTTATATAACCTTAATTACAACATTTATAATCATACAACAAGTTTAGGCAGAGAGCTATGAAACCCTAGCTTGCTTATTCATCCCAAAATTCATCACAACCACTTGCATAATCATGAAATTAAGCCAAAACTTAAGCTAAAAATCATCTTAAATCCAAAATTTAAGCAACAAGGATCATGACCAGATTTGTACCTCTAAAGGAAGACTTGGATGAGTGATAGTTCACTCCCTTTGAAATTTCTTGGTTCCTCAAGCTTCCCAACTCACAACCTCCACTTTAATCGGTTTGGAATTGGAATTCCTCACTTAGTTGTAGCAAATCAAGAAGATGGAATGTTTTTTTTCTTGCTCTCACTTTCTCACACTCTTTGGTTCGGCCAGCAGCAGAAATATGGAGAGGAAAGGTGAAAAAATTGGTTAAGTAAGATGCCAAAGTGTCTTGGTCAAGATGCTCTTAGGTGGCGACACTTGTCGCCACCACCACCTTTCTTTTTTTTCTCTTTCTTTTCCTTCTTTTCTAGCCACTAGTTTTGGTCAGCCTTAGCTGTAATATAAGAAGATATTTTGCTCAAGTATCAATGAACTTGTAGGGTAAGAAAGTGGTGGTCAAGTGGTGCGTTCAATCGGTAGTGCGCGGGACCCGCCGGTTCGCACCGTTTTTCTTAAAAACTCACGTACTAGGGTTTTTACTTCCCATTCACTAACCTTATATCATTGCTACCAATCACATATTATTTGTCACTTAAAAGTCACTTTTAATCCTCAAATTTAATCCTTACTCTGTACCGAAAATTCATCCGGCGAAAAATCGCGAAAACCCTAATTTTGCTCCAAACTTGAAACCGAAGCGTAAAATCCTATTTTCTAGGTTTACTTTCACTTATTGTGAAATAATTGGGTAGTGGGCTTTGATAAATAATAATTTTCAAATAAAAGGGTATTTTTGAGAAAAATACAAGAAATTTGCGAGTCCTCACATTCTCTCCCCCTTAAAAAAATTTCGTCCTCGAAATTTTACCTTCAGTTGCCTCAGACGAGTCTGGAACTTGTCGGTTGTCTAAAACATAAACCTTTGCCGGTCCGCTAGTTCGTTTCCCTCCTTCATTCACTTGTGATTTAGCTCCATCCAGTTGCAGAGTATTGCTTTCACGTGACTGTCTCCTCGGACAATTGCTAACTTGATGATCGCCACTTCCCCAGATTAAACATTTCCGCCCCTTTCTCCAACAATCACTTTCGACATGATTTGCCTTTCCACAGTACCCACAGACCACGTGAGAAGCCATCTTTTGGCTTTCTTGAAAACTTTTCCCAAATCTGATTTGGCTTTCTTTTGTAGATCCTTCACCTATCGTCTCTAATGTCCATGGTGGGTGGGACAAAAAGTTTACTTTTTGCACTTTGGAAGGGACTCTCGCTTCACTTAATTCCTCCGCTACACTACTCGATGCACTCCTTTTCTGGGTCTGGGAAGCATTTATCTGTGCCTTTGCAGTCTCGATTCTTTGAGCTTTCTCAAGGGCCTCCGTAAATGTATTCACTTGTACTGCCGCTAATGCTTCTTGGAGTTCCAAATTTAATCCCTGTATAAACCGTCTTACTCTTCGCCGCTCTGTGGCCACCAATTCAGAAGCAAACTTGGATAGTTTCGTAAATTTTGTTTCATATTCGGCCACACTTAGCGTTCCCTGGCGTAGTCCAATAAACTCTTCCTCTCTCCTCTCTTGAACTAAAGGAGGGAGGTATTTCTCGTTAAATTCCCTTATGAAATTCGTCCATGTCCATACAGTCTGTTCTCTTTCCCATTTTGTTTTAATAACGTTCCACCACGCCCGGGCCGATCCTTCAAATTGGAACACCGCAAAGTTTACTTGTCTTTGCTCAGTGTAGTTCAAGACGGTGAAAATATTAATCATGGCCTCTAACCATTGTTCGGCTATATCCGGATCAGATCCTCCAAGAAATTTCGGAGGAGTAAACTTCTGAAACCTCTCAAGAGCCTTATCTTCTCCGATTTCAGGGTTCCGGGGTTGATTCACGGCCATTTGGCCTTGTTGATCCACCAGTCTTGCCAAGATATCTGTCATTTGTTGCATTACCATTGCCATTTGGTCTTCGGCTTCAACCCTCGTTCCTTGCTCTTGTGCAGATGTTATTTCTCTTTCCTCTCTTGGCTCTTGAGCTCGTTCATTCCCATGGCCACGTCCACGTCCACGGCTACGTCTCCCGTCCATATATATGTTTTCCCTCTCTTTTCTTTTCCCCCCAAAAGGTAATTTAGTAAATAAACACGATAAGGTTACTAAAGTAACTATTGAGGGCACCAAATATTCAAATAAACATATACCCACATAACACGCCATACCAAGATGACGGATAAGCAAATACACAAATACATATCAAGTTGGACAGATAACCATGTACATACAGGTATACTAACGTCATGTAGTAACAATATACCGGTAAATCAAAAGGAAAAGGTGAAGTCGTCCCAGTATCAGCCCGTCCGGTCTCTCACGTCACTTACTATCCAAACTAGATGTCCCTGATCTCTTGTGCTCATTCTAGTCAGACAAAGCCTGTTCATGTTCCCAAAATGTAAGTCTCAAGTATTTAGCAGCACCTCAACTATAGAGTACTCAGGCACGAGGGTCGGAGGGATAAAACCCATGCCCCACGAAAGTAAAAGCGGTCAGTGGGATAAAACCCGAGCCTGCCGAGGTCGGAGGGATAAAACCCGTGCCCTACGAAAGTAAAAGCGGTCAGTGGGATAAAACCCGAGCCTGCCGAGGTCAGACTTGATTTGATTTTTCGACTTTTCTGATGATGATTTTTGATGTTTGATTTGATTTGATTTGATTTTTGATTTTTGATTGATTGATTTTATTTGTTCTCTTCTTTTCTTTTTTTCTTTTCTCAAAAATAAATTTGCCCCAGTTGGATGAAATTTTTATTTTATTTTATTTTTTTTTTTTGCAATTTGAGTCCATAGTTGATTCGACATCGCCATGTCGCTGCACCTTTTGATCAAATTTGATTGCAACTTTTTCAAATCTGCCCTTGTTCACCTGGGGACTCTTCCCGACACCAATTCCTGTGCGATGTGTGATTACTTTCATCTGTGCATGTAATTTTCCCTGTGAAAGAGAAAAAACAAAGAAATTGCCACCACCATTTGATCCGTTTCCCTTCGAGAATCGTGTAAACATGAGTCTTTCAACGCCTTTATTAACATTTGCTGCGACAGCCGATTGAGTTGGATTTCTCACCCTGAGGCTTTTCCGATTTTCAAACTGGCCAGGTATGTGCTTTGCTATATTGTGAAGTCTGTGTAGCTGGCTTGGCTGAATTTCAACTGTTCCCAAAAGATGACTGAATCCAAACATACTTTTTGCAATAAACCACGGGGATTGTCATTCACCACAATTCAATGATAAAGAATGAGGTATGCAAGAAAATTCACATGTCATGTAAAAATGAATATACACGAGAATGTACACCTAACCATTTGTGCTTAAATTCTAACAAAAATGCCATGAATGCAAGTAATGGAAAAAATGAGTTTCCTAAGAATGTATTTGCAAAAGAATGTTTTACAAAATGACAGCTTTGGCCAACGGATGTCATATTCGAATCTCTGGGTATCCTTGTTCTGGGATTCAATGTTGCCAGAGGTATGACAAAAATGAGAAGAAATCTAAATGGACCAAACCACCAGTTGTTCCTCTTTGTGCTTGCTCATTGCAGAAACCTACCTTGGCGCCCATTCGGGTTTTCACCAAGGTTGCCCCCCACCCTTTTTGTTGGTTTTTCTTTTCTCTTTCTTCTTCTTTTTTTTTTTTTTTTTTTTTGAGGTGCCCTTGTGGGTTTTTCACCTAATGAAATAATGGAAGAGCTCAACCATAGTCGACTCAGGAATGTAAGTTGAAGATTGCTGGCATCAGTAAAAATGCGCTTCTCTTATAGACTTAACGAAGGCATTATGGACATCACGTGCCAGTTGATTAGCAAAATCCCTAATAGAAATGCAGCAAGTGACGAAAGCCAGGACTTTTGGGCTTTTGTAATGAGGTCAGGCGGGGTGTTTTCTAGAAAAGTTGAGGCTTGAAAGCAATTTGTGCTTATGAGAGGTGAAATAACCTGAGATTGCATCATTTTGAAATCATCTCCAATTTTTGAACGAAACCGAGGAAAATTTGCCCCAATTTGATTGGATTTTTCTTTCTTCGTATTTTTCATTGCATTTTCTTCTCTTTTGTATTTTTCTTCAAAAACTAAATTTGCCCCAGTGTGGGGTTCTTTCTTCCTTTTCATCTCTTTTTCAAAACAAATTTGCCCCAGTATGAGGTTCTTTCTTTTCCTCAGATCTCTTTCAAAGATAAATTTGCCCCAGTGTGAGGTTTTTTCTTTTCCTCAGATCTCTTTCAAAGATAAATTTGCCCCAGTGTGGGGTTTTTCTTTTCTTTCTGATCATTTTCAAAAATAAATTTGCCCCAGTGTGGGGTTTTTCTTTTCTTTCTGATCATTTTCAAAATGAATTTGCCCCAGTGTGGGGTTTGCAATTCTCAGGGGTTGCCAAACGAAAATTATTGTTCTGATGGCTCAAAAGGGACGACTAGGGATGAAATATTTTGATTGGAAAGGAAGATGGCCTGACTTTTGCCTCGTCTCTTGCATGATTTCCTAAAAGAAACTTTGCATAATCAAATAAAGAACATCTTACACATGTCCGAGTTGATAGGTTGAGAGAATGTCTGTCCTTCCATCTCTCCTTTGAACACCCAATAAGCTTTGCCGATTTGAAGCAAATTTGCCTTTGACTTCGTCTTTCATCGCTTTAGCACTTTGTTTCTTTTTCAGAAGATCGGTGGCGGATCCTTTTGTTATGAACACAGGTCATGCGTTTTGACAACGTTGGTCATGGCACATAGCATTCAACTGCTTTTCAGTAATCAGAATCAATTGTTAATGACACTGCTTTAACCAATCAGCTTACAACCTGGCAGGAAAGGGATTTTCTCAATGAAGGAATTTCTCAATGAAGGCTTTTTCCTTTTTATGAAGGCTTTTTCCTTTTTATGAAGGCTTTCTCCATGAAGGGGTCTCTCAAAGAAGAGATTTCTCAATGAATGGATTTTTTTAATGGAGGGGTTTTCAATGGTTTTTTCAATGAAGGCTTTCCCAAGGAAGGGATTTTCAATGAAGGGCTACATCAGATTCCAGAACAGTGATATCAAAGGATCAAATAATTTCATCTTTGGCCATCTCAAAGAATTAACAAAAATTCAGGGAAATAATCAAATAAACAAATAAAACAAATTGTGCATTTCATGAAACTTCAAATCAAAGCAGAAACAAGACAAAACTCAATTGCAAAAGATGCTTTCATTAAGCTATTCACATATGCAAGAAAAAGTTTTCGTGAATTTTAGTAAATGACAAACCCTTAGATGCATCGAAATTCCCTTTGAGATGGAGGATAATCAGCCATCCAAATTGTGCGGAGCTCCTTCAAGATTTTCAAATTTCGTCATTGGAGGTGGATGCTTCAAAGGTGTCACTGTGTTTGGGAAAGGGGTTTGTACTTATGTTCGGTCCTTGTTCTGCACTTCTTCTAATCAATATTTCCCCGGCCTCGATCATTTCCTGGACTTTCTGTCTAAGTGCTCTACAATCAGTAGTTGGGTGGCCAGGTGCTCCCGAATGATAGGCACAAAAAGATTGAGGATTATAATCAGGAGGAAATCCTTTAGCATAGGCTTTAGGAGGTATTGTACCAATTTTCCCTGCGGCCTTGAGCTGCTCATATAGTTGATCCAAGGGCCGGCCTAAATTGGTAAAAGTTCTATATCGAGCCGGGTCTTGGGTGCCAGCGGTTTGTTGATAGTTGTGATTATGGTTGACGGGTAATGTGGGTCTTGGATGATAAGGAGAGCGAGGTCTAGTTTGAAAACTATGTGGAGAAATATGAAATGGTGTTGTAGGTGTGTTTGGGTAATTTGGTCGAGGTCGAGGATGAGGGGTATTAATGTGATAAACAGGCTGAGGGTTTGAATAGTAAGGGTAAGGGTTGGAGTAGGTAAAGTGTGGTCGAGGTCTAGGTCTTGGGGTAGGGTTTTGATCCCAAACAAAAGTAGTTTCCTCCTCTTGCTTTTTGGGCTGTTGCTTCTTCCCATTACTACCTTGGCTTTGCAAAGCATCCAACTGTGATTTGAGGACAGACACATTAACAATCTTTCCTGCCCTCACGAAATCATCGTACTCCTCAAGCTTATTGACAATGGCAGCGAACGAGCATCCAGTCATGCGGAAAATTTCTTCAAAATACGGCGGATCATGTGCTTTGATGAAAGTGCGTATGATTTCATCCTCAGTCATTGGTGGCTCGACTTTGGCAGCTATTTTCCTCCACCTCTTGGCATAGGTCTTGTGATCCTCGGAGGGTTTTCTTTTTGTTCCTTCCAGTGTGGTCCGCGTTGGCGCTAGCTCACAATTGTACTCATATTGCCTTGTAAAGGCATTGGACAGGTCCAACCAGGTCTTTATCTCTTCGGGCTTCAGCTTGGAATACCAGTCGAGCGCATCCCCCTCCAGACTTTCTGGGAATAGCCTCAAAGGCAGATTTTCATCATCTGTTGGTCTACCCAATTTGTTAGCGAACAATCGGAGGTGCGTTTTGGGATTGCCCGTCCCATCATATTTGTTAAACTTAGGAGTTTTGAACCCCTCAGGCAGTTGCACATTCGGAAAGAGACACAGCTCATCGTAATCCAAAACTCCTTGCTTGTTCAACACCTGACTCTTCCTCATGAATTCATCGAAACGGTCCAGGCGCTTTAATAACTTCACATCAATGGGAGCAGAGGATCCTCCCACCTCTGGTTTGGTTTGAATAAAATGGTCCGGCAGATAAGGCTCAGTGGTGGGGTAATAAAAAGCTTGTGTCTCAGGTGGTATATTTGCAGTGACTTGAGGTTGAGGACCTTGCATTTGAGTAGGGAAAAATGAAGGATTAGGAGGGTAAGTGTATGGCAGATGGATGGTGGGGTAGGTAAAAGTCCCTTCAGGTGGACCCTGCATGGGAAAAGTAGTCTGAACTGCAGGAATAACAAAAGGTTCAGATTGTGGTTGTGTGACGTGCGGAAGTTCAGGCTGTACCCCGCTACTGACAAGCTCGTCTATCAATTTCTTTTGGGAGGCCATTGTAGATGCCATTTCCTCAAACTTAGCAAGTAATTCGGCCAACTGAATTCCAGGACTTGTGGTTTCCGGCTGAGTAGTTGCCATGGTCTTATCGGATGATTGAGGCTTAGTACTCATGTTTACACAATTCTCTTGGGTTTCACTTCGGGATCGTGTAATGGTGGGACTTTTTCGAAACAGCTGTTTTTGGAAATTTTCCTGAGCATGCAAAAGATACATTTAGATAAACAAATCATTTGGTAGATTTCTGCAATTTATTCGAAAAGGAAAAAGGAAAAGACATGAGTTAGTGATTGTTAAAACAATTCAGATGCATGTCCTATGGGGGAACCCTTTTTTGTGCCAAGGGTAGGCCTAGCATGAAAATGCAATCCTCCAGAGCAGGCACTATACCATACCTGATGGATCTGATCAACTCATTTAAGTGAAAAATAATTTTGAAAAATTTGGTCAATTGGAGTGCCGAGAGACATTTGTCAAAATGATGTCAACGTCCAAGTGGATTGATCACTTTTGATCGATACAAGAATCTGCAAAAACGCACAGGTTTGACCTTGACGAACTTCCTATCGAAGAGATTGGAATTCGTTTTGACAACTTTTCTTAGTGGAGCACGGGTCAAAACTCCAACTGATCAAATGGCATGGATACAATGGATGGTTTTCTCAAAAATCGACTAAATTTCCCAATTTGAAATTGACATTGAAACCCTGATTAGTCAAATGGGTTGAATGAAATTGACTATTTATTTAAAATCGACCGGATTACCCTAAAAAGGGAAACAGGTCAAATGAATTGAATGAAATTTAACTTATCCAAAATTAATCAGATCACCCTAAAAAGGGTAAATTGATCAAATAGATTGAACGCAACTTGATTTATTCAAAATCGGCTCGATTGCCCTAAAAATGGGTAAATTGGCCAAATGAATGAAATTGAATTAGTGATTTATTCAAAAATTGGCCGAATGACCCTAAAAAGGGCAAATTGGTCAAATGAATTGACGATTTATTCAAAATCGACCAGGTGACCCTAAAAAGGGTAAATTGGTCAAATGACCCTAAAAAGGGTAAATTGGTCAAATGAATTGACGATTTATTCCAAATTGACCGGATGACCCTAAAAAGGGTAAATTGGTCAAATGAATTGACGACTTATTCCAAATTGACCGGATGACCCTAAAAAGGGTAAATTGGTCAAATGAATTGACGACTTATTCCAAATTGACCGGATGACCCTAAAAAGGGTAAATTGGTCAAATGAATGGTTTATTCAAAATTGATTATGAATTGACAAAATGGATCGATTGAATCGTTCGGCCATTGATGGTTTCAGAAAATTAGTCTATGAGCTTTCTAAAATCACTATTTGGCCTCAATTTATTTATCGTCTCAATAGGAGGAATCATTTGTGAATTTCTTCAAATTAATGTCCTTCACGCAAGGGATTTTTACCAATTTTTGATAAAATGGCCAAAAAGTGATTATTAGATGCTCATATTCCAAAGATCACTCTACGAAAATGATCGGATCCTACCTTACCTTGTGCACTACCCCTTTGGATGGTACAAAATGTAAACGTGCAAGTCTCGTTGGATTAAGTATCCGAGACACAAGGTGGCTTATGCCTAATATGGGATCCCCTAAATGGCATTCCCTTTCTAGGGTTTAATGCATGATGCCAGTTATTAAAGCGATAAAATGTGCAATTCGAAATGAAACGTGACCTAAGGAACCCTTTATTTGCCAGGGTAGGCCTAAAATGCTATGCAATTACCAAAATCTATGAATGCAATATACCAAAATCTTTAAACGTGCAATAACCTATCTACGAGGGTAGGTTCTAAAAGAAGGTCATGCCAGACCTCTTATTTGATAGGGTTTGTGAATGCAATGGGGACATAAAACCAAGAAAAGTTAGTTCAGCCAGATAAATACACATAACACATTGTAGCAACGAAATCAATACAAAGAAATAAAGCAATAAAAGGGAGAAAGGGGTTGGACCCCTCCCCTCGTGAATAGTGTGCCTAGCTCAGGATAAGGCCGACTCTACCCTAGGCAATTCTAATATGGATGCATGAGGCTGGGGTTCGCTAATGCATCTAGACTCGATAAGCTCAGGTCCCCGAGCCTTCAGACTTAGAAACCAAGGGTCATCAATCCCAAGGTTCTTTGTCGGTGGCTCGAGCGATTCCCCAAACACCGCTACGCACACATCGTGTCGCGGCTACGTGTTTGAGTGAATCTATCAAAATCCTCAACCTTCGACTAAAAGCTAAAGGCTATCAACCCATAGCTTAAAGCGGAAGATTGAGTGACTCATTGGAACATGCTACACACACATCGTGTCGTGATCACATGGCCAAGTGAGTCACCTAATCCTAGTAGGGTGGAGTGGCGTGACAAGCCACTAAAAGAAAAATAAATGAAGGGTGAATAATAAAGCGAATGCACGTATGCTAGTGCTCGTTTGGAGGGGAGGGATCGAGAACCAACGCAAGGCTCTAAGGTGATGTCCCCCACCCAAATGCAATGCAAGCGCGAGATAAGCAAGTAAACATATATCCAATCAACCAAACATACATTCGCAAGCGAGGGAGTAGTTGGATACGCGTGAAATGCAAAATCCTAAAAAAAGGGAAAAATGCAACCCTAAACATCCAATGTGATAAATGAAAAGGTTAAAAAGAGAAAAAGGTTGATTAAATCAAATTTGCTCGGACTCTCGAATGTCCCCAGTGGAGTCGCCAACTGTCGCGCCCCATTTTTTGATAAAATAAACAAATGGTTTAAAAATGTATTTTTTGATTCAATTTGTGATTGGAAAATGAATTGTGATTTAAAAGAAAAATGGGTCTAAATGGGGGTTTGAAAATGCGACGATTTGACCCCAAAATTATAGTTTAAAAAGGGTTTTTTGAAAAAATGGGAGTCGCCACTTGGTAATGAGTTAAGGTGTACCAAGTCACATAAAAAATGAATTTTTTAGGAAAAAGTTGTAAGAAACCCCTTTTAAACGACTCCTAGTCCACGTAAACCAATGAAAAAGGTTCGGGAGTCACATTTGACGAAGGGGAAGGCAAGGATAAAAATCCAAGGCACCCCTTCGACCTAGCCAAGGCTAGTTGCATGATTTAATCAAAGATTTTCTTGTTTTAACCAAAGAATTTATTACATTTGGATGCACTACATGAATGCAAAAGAAAGAAAAAATGCAATCCTAAATTCTATGATGTCTCTCGTGAGGTTTTTGGTCCCAGACCACATGAATTGTGGCGGCCAATAAAGGGAAACCTCATAGAGGTCGATTGATGCAAATGGTGACTCAAGTGTAAGTGTGCAAGTGTATGAAAAGATTCATGTATGAAATGGTGTAAAAAAACAAAAGTGTTTGTGTGCGCATGTGAAGAGAAAGTTCACGTGTGAATTTGGATGAAAAATCAAAGTATTAGTGTGTGAGTGTGTAAAGAAAGTGCACGTGTGAATTTGGATGAAAAATCAAAGTATTAGTGTGTGCAAATGAATGAAGATAGAATAGTACATATATAAGTGAAACTTGAATTTCATTTGTGAAGTAAAGTAAATAAATGATAAGGAGGTAGTGAAAAAATATGGATTGAGAAATGTAAGAGAAATGTGATTAAAAGAGTATGGAAGTGATAAAAATGAAAATATGACCCTAGGGGAATGCAACAAGTCGGGTGCGGGGGTTGACTCCTAACTTTTCGACTTCTATTTTCCCTTTGATTAGAAGGCAAAACTAGCGTGCTAAGGCTATCGAGTAGCCACACTCGCTCGTTTCCCTTATCGGAAGGGGATTTTCACGCAAATGAACCCTAACTAGCGTGAGATGCAAGTCCTAAAATGAAGGGGAAGGGGTTTGAGGAACATACCAAATGACAAACTAAGGAAAAATGCGTGATATGTGGTGATCATGCACTTAATAAAAAAAGGAAAAAGAACCTATTGGGTCTAGCATTGGACTAGCCCATTCTATGAATTCCGACTAGCATTGGACTAGTGGAAACGATGAAAGAAGCCACAACTAGCGTTGGACTAGTGTGGTGACGTACATTCATCCATTCCATTCATCTATACTACAAAAAGCGAGTAGGCATGCGAATCACTTATAAACACGTAGCACATAACACTTAGCATGCTTGACTAGATGCAAAATCCTAATAAAACCTTTAACATATAACACATAGGCATGCAACCATTACATTTGCTAACTAAAACAAAGGGGAAAGGGGAAATGGACCAAATTACTTGCTACGCCCTATCTATTACAAGCCAAGAGGTGTACACATACCCCATTAATAAAAATCAAAAGTAAATGAAATAAATGAAAGGAAATAAGGAGAAGCTAGGAAAGCAAGTAGACATGCAAATTTCAATTAGCACATTAGATCACATAGGAGAGACAAATAAAAGGTAAAAGAAAGTTATACCTCCCTTGAGTTGGTAATCAAATGAAGTAAAAATGGCTTCAAAACAATAAAAAGGTCAAGGTACCACTTTATTTAAGAAAAATTAAAAGATATGTGCAAAACAAAATTCACTTGATGATAAAGTCCCTAAAGTCATGTCTTAAGCGCAATTGAAGCAAAGCATGGTAGTTAATTGAAGCAAACAAGCAATGAAGTTGCATAAATTAAAATTACCAAGGACCAAATTGATGAAATTATTCAATTGGTTGGGTCATAGTGGAACAAGGAGAAGCTTGAGGGATTAAATTGATTAAGTATTCCAATTACTTGGGCCATAGTGCAACCCAAGGGAACTTGAGGGGTGAAAGTGAAATTTTAGAATGTATTTCATGCATGCATACGTGAAGATCTTAACATTCTGCAACTAAAAAAAAGAATGAATTCTGCTGAGTTTTGCTCCAAGCTTGCGGCAATGTCCAGATGCAATTCTATTTGTTTACCATGCAAACAGAATCATCAACTACACATACACTTCATGGTAGGATTGAAACAAACAAAATGGGAGCTGACCAGCAAAAAGAAAACTAACAGCAAAAGGAAGGGAAAAGAAAAAGTGCAGCAAAAACTTTCGGCAATCAAGAACAGGCGCACACTACATTGCCTTTTCCTTTCAAATGAAGATTCCAGATTTAATCCAAAATTTATTCATCTAGACCTCAATTATAATTGAGCAACGAAACTACATGATGATCACAATCCAATGGCCAGAAAAATGGAAAGATCTTATGCTAAAATATTGGAAAAATATGCAACAATCTGAAAAACAAAACTGCTGCAACTTTCTTTGTTCATTCAAGACAAATTCCATGCAAACAGGTTCACTGAATACCAGGATTTTAACTACCAATCATCAAATAAATATGTAACTTCATTGCAAGTTTGAAACAAGAAAAATGGAGCTGATTATCAAGGGCAAACAGAAATCTAAACAGCCAAAGAAAGGAGCAGATTGCTGCATTTTTGTTCCAGGATTGTTATAATTTCCAGCCGCAACTCTTTATTCATGCAAATAAATTCACCAAACTAAAACTTCACCTATTCACTACCAACTAAAAGAGACGCGAACTCTTATTGCCGAATTGTAGCAGAGCATTTGAGTTGGCCAAAACCAGCAGATAAGGAAGAAATACAACAGGAAGCACAAGAAATGTCATGCACCAAGAAGGTATTACAAGAGTCAGAAACACTACAAAGCAAACGAAAATGGAAAAATCACAGCAAAGAGGAAAATCAACTCGCGGCCAACATGCTTATGACGCACTAACCGAAAACCATGGAGATTATAAGCTTCAAAAAAAAACTGAAACCAGCAAAGGGAAAATATAATTCTGCTACGCTGCTGCAACAAGTCAAAAGCGTTCAACTAGTTGCAGCAAATTTTGTGTGCAAAACTCCAACCAAACAGAAACTGACTCATGACACCCTATTGCCAAATATTGTTTTCAACTCACAGCATCAAATCCCCAGGAATTAAGCACAAAAAGTTCAGACCAAAAAGAGCATACAGAAACCTGGAAAAATTTTCTGCACTTCACGGGTTAGTTTGCGGCAAACATTTTTATCCAGATAGCCGAGTTCAGAAACAAAATGGGATCATGATGCAACTTCCAATAATGCCCAATTCTTCAAAAATCATATATAATCAAAAGACAACACGGAGAAAATCTCCGGATGGCAACAGCAAGAGAAATACAAACGGCAAGAGCAAATGAAACATTTTGGCATGCTTGTTGCACTGTCAGAAATCGATGAGGGAAAAGGGAAACGTGGGATACCTTTCAATGGCTTTGGGCCTCAAACGAACGTGGAAATTCCCCAAGGTTGGCTCGACGTTTACTGGAACGAACCAAAAAACTTTGCAGCAGAAATTTCTACTTCGGCTAGTTTGGAATTTGCGACTACAATCCGACCGAACTGAGGGTATGGTTTCTGCAATCTTGAGGACCTTAAGATCAGATGTATGACGACTCGTGAGATTGAGAGATGATCGACCTCCTTCAAAAGATCTGCTGCAACCTTGAACTTCCTATGTTTCTCCGTTTGGTTTCAGCCGAAGCCCTCCTCCCAGCTCTCTTTCTCGCTTCTCAATTTTCTTAGCCGTCCACACTCCCAAAACCTCCTCTTGATGTTTTTTCTCTTCCAGATCCCTCACCCCTTTCTCTCTTGTCTCTTTCTTTTGCCGTTCACTCCCTCTAAAACCCCTCTGTTGCGGCTTCCGTTTCTGTCTTTCTTTTGCTCTCTCCTTCTTTTTTCCAAACTCAGCCGCTAATTCCTTTCTTCTCTAAAACCCTCTCCCCCTGCGGCTGCTGCTTCTTGTTCTATTTATATGAAGCACTCCCAGGTTAAACCCTCATACGAAGGGTGCTGATGAGGGGTTGGTCCCTGCCTTCCATCCAGCCCTTCGATGGTTAGTGAGGCTGTCATTTGCACGCTGCAAAAATTTGCAGCGTGCATGCTGCGGCTCTCTCTTTTTTTTTTTAATTAATTAAACAACAAAAATAATAATAATAAAACAATAATAATTAATGATGAAAACAACTTAATTAACATTAGATAAAAATAATCTAAAAACAACAAAAAATGCAATTTTCCATTTTTCCATTTTTCTCATTTTTCACCTTAATAAAATAAAATGCCAAAAAGCTGAATTTAAAAGAAATAAACATATTTTTGTGAACAAATTTTCCTTTTTTTTCCTCTTTCTTTTTTTTCATTTTTCCAATCCCACTAAAGCCTATTTTTTCAATTTTTCTTCTTTTTTTTTTCTATTTTTCTTTAATTTTCTCTTTCAAAATAAATAAACAAAATGCCAACAGATTGAACTTAAAAGAATTGAACGTATTTTTGAACCATTTTCTTTTTTTTCCCTTTTTTTTTTTTATCATTCTCATTTTTTCCATTTTTTCCAAGAAAACATTGCATTTAAATCAAAACAATTAAAACACATTTTTTGAATGCTTTTCTTTTCTTTTCGAGAAATTCTATGCTAAAAACTTAAAAATAATAATAATAACACGAAAAACTAAAAAACTAAAAATTAAAAAGTGAATAAAACGAGCACAAACTAAAAAATAAATAGTAAATGAAATTACACCAAAATTTGGTGTCTACAGTTTGCCCCTCTTTGTCTGAGTTTTGGAAAAACTTGAGACAAAGAAGTAGACACCAAATGCTCACCTGTGTTATTCGGCTACGAGCGTCTCGAACGATGGACGCTTTAGAAATGGGGACTAACCCCTTTGACAAAAATTTAAAATGGGATTGACCCAAATAAACGTTAAAATCATGGGACTGACCCAACTAAGCTTTTAATCATGGGACTGGCCCGAAAATGCTTTGACAATCGGACAGTGGGATTAAAACCAATCCTGCCGTGATGAAACTTGATTTGATTTTTGATTTTTGATTTTTTTTTTTTTTTTTGATTTTTGATTTTTGATTTTTTTGATTTGATTTTTTTTTTTGATTTTTTGATTTTTTGATTTTTGATTGATTTTTTTTTTTTTTTTTTTTTTTTTTGAAAAACTTCCCAAAAATAATTTGCCCCAGTATGATGAATTGATCAGCGGGATTACACCCGAACCTGCCTTGGTTGTATTGGCGGCACAAATTTCAGACTCAATGGGATGTTGGCGGCACAAATTCCAGGCCCAACGTGATTTTGTGAAGTTGGCGGCACGAAATCCAGACTCAATTTGATCTTCGGAACGTTGGCGGCACGAAACTCAGGCCCAACATGAATTTTGGAATGTTGGCGGCACGAAACTCAGGCCCAACGAGATGTGATGTGATGTTGGCGGGATAGAAACCAGTTCTACCGAGGTCAGAGGGATAAAACCCGTGCCCCACGAAAGTAAAAGCGGTCGGAGGGATAAAACCCGTGCCCCACGAAAGTAAAAGCGGTCAGTGGGATAAAACCCGAGCCTGTCGAGGTCGGAGGGATAAAACCCGTGCCCCACGAAAGTAAAAGCGGTCGGAGGGATAAAACCCGTGCCCCACGAAAGTAAAAGCGGTCAGTGGGATAAAACCCGAGCCTGCCGAGGTCGGAGGGATAAAACCCGTGCCCTACGAAAGTAAAAGCGGTCAGTGGGATAAAACCCGAGCCTGCCGAGGTCAGACTTGATTTGATTTTTCGACTTTTCTGATGATGATTTTTGATGTTTGATTTGATTTGATTTGATTTTTGATTTTTGATTGATTGATTTTATTTGTTCTCTTCTTTTCTTTTTTTCTTTTCTCAAAAATAAATTTGCCCCAGTTGGATGAAATTTTTTTTTTTTTTTTTTTTTTTTTTTGCAATTTGAGTCCATAGTTGATTCGACATCGCCATGTCGCTGCACCTTTTGATCAAATTTGATTGCAACTTTTTCAAATCTGCCCTTGTTCACCTGGGGACTCTTCCCGACACCAATTCCAGTGCGATGTGTGATTACTTTCATCTGTGCATGTAATTTTCCCTGTGAAAGAGAAAAAACAAAGAAATTGCCACCACCATTTGATCCGTTTCCCTTCGAGAATCGTGTAAACATGAGTCTTTCAACGCCTTTATTAACATTTGCTGCGACAGCCGATTGAGTTGGATTTCTCACCCTGAGGCTTTTCCGATTTTCAAACTGGCCAGGTATGTGCTTTGCTATATTGTGAAGTCTGTGTAGCTGGCTTGGCTGAATTTCAACTGTTCCCAAAAGATGACTGAATCCAAACATACTTTTTGCAATAAACCACGGGGATTGTCATTCACCACAATTCAATGATAAAGAATGAGGTATGCAAGAAAATTCACATGTCATGTAAAAATGAATATACACGAGAATGTACACCTAACCATTTGTGCTTAAATTCTAACAAAAATGCCATGAATGCAAGTAATGGAAAAAATGAGTTTCCTAAGAATGTATTTGCAAAAGAATGTTTTACAAAATGACAGCTTTGGCCAACGGATGTCATGTTCGAATCTCTGGGTATCCTTGTTCTGGGATTCAATGTTGCCAGAGGTATGACAAAAATGAGAAGAAATCTAAATGGACCAAACCACCAGTTGTTCCTCTTTGTGCTTGCTCATTGCAGAAACCTACCTTGGCGCCCATTCGGGTTTTCACCAAGGTTGCCCCCCACCCTTTTTGTTGGTTTTTCTTTTCTCTTTCTTCTTCTTTTTTTTTTTTTTTTTTTTTTTTTTTTGAGGTGCCCTTGTGGGTTTTTCACCTAATGAAATAATGGAAGAGCTCAACCATAGTCGACTCAGGAATGTAAGTTGAAGATTGCTGGCATCAGTAAAAATGCGCTTCTCTTATAGACTTAACGAAGGCATTATGGACATCACGTGCCAGTTGATTAGCAAAATCCCTAATAGAAATGCAGCAAGTGACGAAAGCCAGGACTTTTGGGCTTTTGTAATGAGATCAGGCGGGGTGTTTTCTAGAAAAGTTGAGGCTTGAAAGCAATTTGTGCTTATGAGAGGTGAAATAACCTGAGATTGCATCATTTTGAAATCATCTCCAATTTTTGAACGAAACCGAGGAAAATTTGCCCCAATTTGATTGGATTTTTCTTTCTTCGTATTTTTCATTGCATTTTCTTCTCTTTTGTATTTTTCTTCAAAAACTAAATTTGCCCCAGTGTGGGGTTCTTTCTTCCTTTTCATCTCTTTTTCAAAACAAATTTGCCCCAGTATGAGGTTCTTTCTTTTCCTCAGATCTCTTTCAAAGATAAATTTGCCCCAGTGTGAGGTTTTTTCTTTTCCTCAGATCTCTTTCAAAGATAAATTTGCCCCAGTGTGGGGTTTTTCTTTTCTTTCTGATCATTTTCAAAAATAAATTTGCCCCAGTGTGGGGTTTTTCTTTTCTTTCTGATCATTTTCAAAATGAATTTGCCCCAGTGTGGGGTTTGCAATTCTCAGGGGTTGCCAAACGAAAATTATTGTTCTGATGGCTCAAAAGGGACGACTAGGGATGAAATATTTTGATTGGAAAGGAAGATGGCCTGACTTTTGCCTCGTCTCTTGCATGATTTCCTAAAAGAAACTTTGCATAATCAAATAAAGAACATCTTACACATGTCCGAGTTGATAGGTTGAGAGAATGTCTGTCCTTCCATCTCTCCTTTGAACACCCAATAAGCTTTGCCGATTTGAAGCAAATTTGCCTTTGACTTCGTCTTTCATCGCTTTAGCACTTTGTTTCTTTTTCAGAAGATCGGTGGCAGATCCTTTTGTTATGAACACAGGTCATGCGTTTTGACAACGTTGGTCATGGCACATAGCATTCAACTGCTTTTCAGTAATCAGAATCAATTGTTAATGACACTGCTTTAACCAATCAGCTTACAACCTGGCAGGAAAGGGATTTTCTCAATGAAGGAATTTCTCAATGAAGGCTTTTTCCTTTTTATGAAGGCTTTTTCCTTTTTATGAAGGCTTTCTCCATGAAGGGGTCTCTCAAAGAAGAGATTTCTCAATGAATGGATTTTTTTAATGGAGGGGTTTTCAATGGTTTTTTCAATGAAGGCTTTCCCAAGGAAGGGATTTTCAACGAAAGGATTTTTAATGAAGGGATTTTCAATGAAGGGCTACATCAGATTCCAGAACAGTGATATCAAAGGATCAAATAATTTCATCTTTGGCCATCTCAAAGAATTAACAAAAATTCAGGGAAATAATCAAATAAACAAATAAAACAAATTGTGCATTTCATGAAACTTCAAATCAAAGCAGAAACAAGACAAAACTCAATTGCAAAAGATGCTTTCATTAAGCTATTCACATATGCAAGAAAAAGTTTTCGTGAATTTTAGTAAATGACAAACCCTTAGATGCATCGAAATTCCCTTTGAGATGGAGGATAATCAGCCATCCAAATTGTGCGGAGCTCCTTCAAGATTTTCAAATTTCGTCATTGGAGGTGGATGCTTCAAAGGTGTCACTGTGTTTGGGAAAGGGGTTTGTACTTATGTTCGGTCCTTGTTCTGCACTTCTTCTAATCAATATTTCCCCGGCCTCGATCATTTCCTGGACTTTCTGTCTAAGTGCTCTACAATCAGTAGTTGGGTGGCCAGGTGCTCCCGAATGATAGGCACAAAAAGATTGAGGATTATAATCAGGAGGAAATCCTTTAGCATAGGCTTTAGGAGGTATTGTACCAATTTTCCCTGCGGCCTTGAGCTGCTCATATAGTTGATCCAAGGGCCGGCCTAAATTGGTAAAAGTTCTATATCGAGCCGGGTCTTGGGTGCCAGCGGTTTGTTGATAGTTGTGATTATGGTTGACGGGTAATGTGGGTCTTGGATGATAAGGAGAGCGAGGTCTAGTTTGAAAACTATGTGGAGAAATATGAAATGGTGTTGTAGGTGTGTTTGGGTAATTTGGTCGAGGTCGAGGATGAGGGGTATTAATGTGATAAACAGGCTGAGGGTTTGAATAGTAAGGGTAAGGGTTGGAGTAGGTAAAGTGTGGTCGAGGTCTAGGTCTTGGGGTAGGGTTTTGATCCCAAACAAAAGTAGTTTCCTCCTCTTGCTTTTTGGGCTGTTGCTTCTTCCCATTACTACCTTGGCTTTGCAAAGCATCCAACTGTGATTTGAGGACAGACACATTAACAATCTTTCCTGCCCTCACGAAATCATCGTACTCCTCAAGCTTATTGACAATGGCAGCGAACGAGCATCCAGTCATGCGGAAAATTTCTTCAAAATACGGCGGATCATGTGCTTTGATGAAAGTGCGTATGATTTCATCCTCAGTCATTGGTGGCTCGACTTTGGCAGCTATTTTCCTCCACCTCTTGGCATAGGTCTTGTGATCCTCGGAGGGTTTTCTTTTTGTTCCTTCCAGTGTGGTCCGCGTTGGCGCTAGCTCACAATTGTACTCATATTGCCTTGTAAAGGCATTGGACAGGTCCAACCAGGTCTTTATCTCTTCGGGCTTCAGCTTGGAATACCAGTCGAGCGCATCCCCCTCCAGACTTTCTGGGAATAGCCTCAAAGGCAGATTTTCATCATCTGTTGGTCTACCCAATTTGTTAGCGAACAATCGGAGGTGCGTTTTGGGATTGCCCGTCCCATCATATTTGTTAAACTTAGGAGTTTTGAACCCCTCAGGCAGTTGCACATTCGGAAAGAGACACAGCTCATCGTAATCCAAAACTCCTTGCTTGTTCAACACCTGACTCTTCCTCATGAATTCATCGAAACGGTCCAGGCGCTTTAATAACTTCACATCAATGGGAGCAGAGGATCCTCCCACCTCTGGTTTGGTTTGAATAAAATGGTCCGGCAGATAAGGCTCAGTGGTGGGGTAATAAAAAGCTTGTGTCTCAGGTGGTATATTTGCAGTGACTTGAGGTTGAGGACCTTGCATTTGAGTAGGGAAAAATGAAGGATTAGGAGGGTAAGTGTATGGCAGATGGATGGTGGGGTAGGTAAAAGTCCCTTCAGGTGGACCCTGCATGGGAAAAGTAGTCTGAACTGCAGGAATAACAAAAGGTTCAGATTGTGGTTGTGTGACGTGCGGAAGTTCAGGCTGTACCCCGCTACTGACAAGCTCGTCTATCAATTTCTTTTGGGAGGCCATTGTAGATGCCATTTCCTCAAACTTAGCAAGTAATTCGGCCAACTGAATTCCAGGACTTGTGGTTTCCGGCTGAGTAGTTGCCATGGTCTTATCGGATGATTGAGGCTTAGTACTCATGTTTACACAATTCTCTTGGGTTTCACTTCGGGATCGTGTAATGGTGGGACTTTTTCGAAACAGCTGTTTTTGGAAATTTTCCTGAGCATGCAAAAGATACATTTAGATAAACAAATCATTTGGTAGATTTCTGCAATTTATTCGAAAAGGAAAAAGGAAAAGACATGAGTTAGTGATTGTTAAAACAATTCAGATGCATGTCCTATGGGGGAACCCTTTTTTGTGCCAAGGGTAGGCCTAGCATGAAAATGCAATCCTCCAGAGCAGGCACTATACCATACCTGATGGATCTGATCAACTCATTTAAGTGAAAAATAATTTTGAAAAATTTGGTCAATTGGAGTGCCGAGAGACATTTGTCAAAATGATGTCAACGTCCAAGTGGATTGATCACTTTTGATCGATACAAGAATCTGCAAAAACGCACAGGTTTGACCTTGACGAACTTCCTATCGAAGAGATTGGAATTCGTTTTGACAACTTTTCTTAGTGGAGCACGGGTCAAAACTCCAACTGATCAAATGGCATGGATACAATGGATGGTTTTCTCAAAAATCGACTAAATTTCCCAATTTGAAATTGACATTGAAACCCTGATTAGTCAAATGGGTTGAATGAAATTGACTATTTATTTAAAATCGACCGGATTACCCTAAAAAGGGAAACAGGTCAAATGAATTGAATGAAATTTAACTTATCCAAAATTAATCAGATCACCCTAAAAAGGGTAAATTGATCAAATAGATTGAACGCAACTTGATTTATTCAAAATCGGCTCGATTGCCCTAAAAATGGGTAAATTGGCCAAATGAATGAAATTGAATTAGTGATTTATTCAAAAATTGGCCGAATGACCCTAAAAAGGGCAAATTGGTCAAATGAATTGACGATTTATTCAAAATCGACCAGGTGACCCTAAAAAGGGTAAATTGGTCAAATGACCCTAAAAAGGGTAAATTGGTCAAATGAATTGACGATTTATTCCAAATTGACCGGATGACCCTAAAAAGGGTAAATTGGTCAAATGAATTGACGACTTATTCCAAATTGACCGGATGACCCTAAAAAGGGTAAATTGGTCAAATGAATTGACGACTTATTCCAAATTGACCGGATGACCCTAAAAAGGGTAAATTGGTCAAATGAATGGTTTATTCAAAATTGATTATGAATTGACAAAATGGATCGATTGAATCGTTCGGCCATTGATGGTTTCAGAAAATTAGTCTATGAGCTTTCTAAAATCACTATTTGGCCTCAATTTATTTATCGTCTCAATAGGAGGAATCATTTGTGAATTTCTTCAAATTAATGTCCTTCACGCAAGGGATTTTTACCAATTTTTGATAAAATGGCCAAAAAGTGATTATTAGATGCTCATATTCCAAAGATCACTCTACGAAAATGATCGGATCCTACCTTACCTTGTGCACTACCCCTTTGGATGGTACAAAATGTAAACGTGCAAGTCTCGTTGGATTAAGTATCCGAGACACAAGGTGGCTTATGCCTAATATGGGATCCCCTAAATGGCATTCCCTTTCTAGGGTTTAATGCATGATGCCAGTTATTAAAGCGATAAAATGTGCAATTCGAAATGAAACGTGACCTAAGGAACCCTTTATTTGCCAGGGTAGGCCTAAAATGCTATGCAATTACCAAAATCTATGAATGCAATATACCAAAATCTTTAAACGTGCAATAACCTATCTACGAGGGTAGGTTCTAAAAGAAGGTCATGCCAGACCTCTTATTTGATAGGGTTTGTGAATGCAATGGGGACATAAAACCAAGAAAAGTTAGTTCAGCCAGATAAATACACATAACACATTGTAGCAACGAAATCAATACAAAGAAATAAAGCAATAAAAGGGAGAAAGGGGTTGGACCCCTCCCCTCGTGAATAGTGTGCCTAGCTCAGGATAAGGCCGACTCTACCCTAGGCAATTCTAATATGGATGCATGAGGCTGGGGTTCGCTAATGCATCTAGACTCGATAAGCTCAGGTCCCCGAGCCTTCAGACTTAGAAACCAAGGGTCATCAATCCCAAGGTTCTTTGTCGGTGGCTCGAGCGATTCCCCAAACACCGCTACGCACACATCGTGTCGCGGCTACGTGTTTGAGTGAATCTATCAAAATCCTCAACCTTCGACTAAAAGCTAAAGGCTATCAACCCATAGCTTAAAGCGGAAGATTGAGTGACTCATTGGAACATGCTACACACACATCGTGTCGTGATCACATGGCCAAGTGAGTCACCTAATCCTAGTAGGGTGGAGTGGCGTGACAAGCCACTAAAAGAAAAATAAATGAAGGGTGAATAATAAAGCGAATGCACGTATGCTAGTGCTCGTTTGGAGGGGAGGGATCGAGAACCAACGCAAGGCTCTAAGGTGATGTCCCCCACCCAAATGCAATGCAAGCGCGAGATAAGCAAGTAAACATATATCCAATCAACCAAACATACATTCGCAAGCGAGGGAGTAGTTGGATACGCGTGAAATGCAAAATCCTAAAAAAAGGGAAAAATGCAACCCTAAACATCCAATGTGATAAATGAAAAGGTTAAAAAGAGAAAAAGGTTGATTAAATCAAATTTGCTCGGACTCTCGAATGTCCCCAGTGGAGTCGCCAACTGTCGCGCCCCATTTTTTGATAAAATAAACAAATGGTTTAAAAATGTATTTTTTGATTCAATTTGTGATTGGAAAATGAATTGTGATTTAAAAGAAAAATGGGTCTAAATGGGGGTTTGAAAATGCGACGATTTGACCCCAAAATTATAGTTTAAAAAGGGTTTTTTGAAAAAATGGGAGTCGCCACTTGGTAATGAGTTAAGGTGTACCAAGTCACATAAAAAATGAATTTTTTAGGAAAAAGTTGTAAGAAACCCCTTTTAAACGACTCCTAGTCCACGTAAACCAATGAAAAAGGTTCGGGAGTCACATTTGACGAAGGGGAAGGCAAGGATAAAAATCCAAGGCACCCCTTCGACCTAGCCAAGGCTAGTTGCATGATTTAATCAAAGATTTTCTTGTTTTAACCAAAGAATTTATTACATTTGGATGCACTACATGAATGCAAAAGAAAGAAAAAATGCAATCCTAAATTCTATGATGTCTCTCGTGAGGTTTTTGGTCCCAGACCACATGAATTGTGGCGGCCAATAAAGGGAAACCTCATAGAGGTCGATTGATGCAAATGGTGACTCAAGTGTAAGTGTGCAAGTGTATGAAAAGATTCATGTATGAAATGGTGTAAAAAAACAAAAGTGTTTGTGTGCGCATGTGAAGAGAAAGTTCACGTGTGAATTTGGATGAAAAATCAAAGTATTAGTGTGTGAGTGTGTAAAGAAAGTGCACGTGTGAATTTGGATGAAAAATCAAAGTATTAGTGTGTGCAAATGAATGAAGATAGAATAGTACATATATAAGTGAAACTTGAATTTCATTTGTGAAGTAAAGTAAATAAATGATAAGGAGGTAGTGAAAAAATATGGATTGAGAAATGTAAGAGAAATGTGATTAAAAGAGTATGGAAGTGATAAAAATGAAAATATGACCCTAGGGGAATGCAACAAGTCGGGTGCGGGGGTTGACTCCTAACTTTTCGACTTCTATTTTCCCTTTGATTAGAAGGCAAAACTAGCGTGCTAAGGCTATCGAGTAGCCACACTCGCTCGTTTCCCTTATCGGAAGGGGATTTTCACGCAAATGAACCCTAACTAGCGTGAGATGCAAGTCCTAAAATGAAGGGGAAGGGGTTTGAGGAACATACCAAATGACAAACTAAGGAAAAATGCGTGATATGTGGTGATCATGCACTTAATAAAAAAAGGAAAAAGAACCTATTGGGTCTAGCATTGGACTAGCCCATTCTATGAATTCCGACTAGCGTTGGACTAGTGGAAACGATGAAAGAAGCCACAACTAGCGTTGGACTAGTGTGGTGACGTACATTCATCCATTCCATTCATCTATACTACAAAAAGCGAGTAGGCATGCGAATCACTTATAAACACGTAGCACATAACACTTAGCATGCTTGACTAGATGCAAAATCCTAATAAAACCTTTAACATATAACACATAGGCATGCAACCATTACATTTGCTAACTAAAACAAAGGGGAAAGGGGAAATGGACCAAATTACTTGCTACGCCCTATCTATTACAAGCCAAGAGGTGTACACATACCCCATTAATAAAAATCAAAAGTAAATGAAATAAATGAAAGGAAATAAGGAGAAGCTAGGAAAGCAAGTAGACATGCAAATTTCAATTAGCACATTAGATCACATAGGAGAGACAAATAAAAGGTAAAAGAAAGTTATACCTCCCTTGAGTTGGTAATCAAATGAAGTAAAAATGGCTTCAAAACAATAAAAAGGTCAAGGTACCACTTTATTTAAGAAAAATTAAAAGATATGTGCAAAACAAAATTCACTTGATGATAAAGTCCCTAAAGTCATGTCTTAAGCGCAATTGAAGCAAAGCATGGTAGTTAATTGAAGCAAACAAGCAATGAAGTTGCATAAATTAAAATTACCAAGGACCAAATTGATGAAATTATTCAATTGGTTGGGTCATAGTGGAACAAGGAGAAGCTTGAGGGATTAAATTGATTAAGTATTCCAATTACTTGGGCCATAGTGCAACCCAAGGGAACTTGAGGGGTCAAAGTGAAATTTTAGAATGTATTTCATGCATGCATACGTGAAGATCTTAACATTCTGCAACTAAAAAAAAGAATGAATTCTGCTGAGTTTTGCTCCAAGCTTGCGGCAATGTCCAGATGCAATTCTATTTGTTTACCATGCAAACAGAATCATCAACTACACATACACTTCATGGTAGGATTGAAACAAACAAAATGGGAGCTGACCAGCAAAAAGAAAACTAACAGCAAAAGGAAGGGAAAAGAAAAAGTGCAGCAAAAACTTTCGGCAATCAAGAACAGGCGCACACTACATTGCCTTTTCCTTTCAAATGAAGATTCCAGATTTAATCCAAAATTTATTCATCTAGACCTCAATTATAATTGAGCAACGAAACTACATGATGATCACAATCCAATGGCCAGAAAAATGGAAAGATCTTATGCTAAAATATTGGAAAAATATGCAACAATCTGAAAAACAAAACTGCTGCAACTTTCTTTGTTCATTCAAGACAAATTCCATGCAAACAGGTTCACTGAATACCAGGATTTTAACTACCAATCATCAAATAAATATGTAACTTCATTGCAAGTTTGAAACAAGAAAAATGGAGCTGATTATCAAGGGCAAACAGAAATCTAAACAGCCAAAGAAAGGAGCAGATTGCTGCATTTTTGTTCCGGGATTGTTATAATTTCCAGCCGCAACTCTTTATTCATGCAAATAAATTCACCAAACTAAAACTTCACCTATTCACTACCAACTAAAAGAGACGCGAACTCTTATTGCCGAATTGTAGCAGAGCATTTGAGTTGGCCAAAACCAGCAGATAAGGAAGAAATACAACAGGAAGCACAAGAAATGTCATGCACCAAGAAGGTATTACAAGAGTCAGAAACACTACAAAGCAAACGAAAATGGAAAAATCACAGCAAAGAGGAAAATCAACTCGCGGCCAACATGCTTATGACGCACTAACCGAAAACCATGGAGATTATAAGCTTCAAAAAAAAACTGAAACCAGCAAAGGGAAAATATAATTCTGCTACGCTGCTGCAACAAGTCAAAAGCGTTCAACTAGTTGCAGCAAATTTTGTGTGCAAAACTCCAACCAAACAGAAACTGACTCATGACACCCTATTGCCAAATATTGTTTTCAACTCACAGCATCAAATCCCCAGGAATTAAGCACAAAAAGTTCAGACCAAAAAGAGCATACAGAAACCTGGAAAAATTTTCTGCACTTCACGGGTTAGTTTGCGGCAAACATTTTTATCCAGATAGCCGAGTTCAGAAACAAAATGGGATCATGATGCAACTTCCAATAATGCCCAATTCTTCAAAAATCATATATAATCAAAAGACAACACGGAGAAAATCTCCGGATGGCAACAGCAAGAGAAATACAAACGGCAAGAGCAAATGAAACATTTTGGCATGCTTGTTGCACTGTCAGAAATCGATGAGGGAAAAGGGAAACGTGGGATACCTTTCAATGGCTTTGGGCCTCAAACGAACGTGGAAATTCCCCAAGGTTGGCTCGACGTTTACTGGAACGAACCAAAAAACTTTGCAGCAGAAATTTCTACTTCGGCTAGTTTGGAATTTGCGACTACAATCCGACCGAACTGAGGGTATGGTTTCTGCAATCTTGAGGACCTTAAGATCAGATGTATGACGACTCGTGAGATTGAGAGATGATCGACCTCCTTCAAAAGATCTGCTGCAACCTTGAACTTCCTATGTTTCTCCGTTTGGTTTCAGCCGAAGCCCTCCTCCCAGCTCTCTTTCTCGCTTCTCAATTTTCTTAGCCGTCCACACTCCCAAAACCTCCTCTTGATGTTTTTTCTCTTCCAGATCCCTCACCCCTTTCTCTCTTGTCTCTTTCTTTTGCCGTTCACTCCCTCTAAAACCCCTCTGTTGCGGCTTCCGTTTCTGTCTTTCTTTTGCTCTCTCCTTCTTTTTTCCAAACTCAGCCGCTAATTCCTTTCTTCTCTAAAACCCTCTCCCCCTGCGGCTGCTGCTTCTTGTTCTATTTATATGAAGCACTCCCAGGTTAAACCCTCATACGAAGGGTGCTGATGAGGGGTTGGTCCCTGCCTTCCATCCAGCCCTTCGATGGTTAGTGAGGCTGTCATTTGCACGCTGCAAAAATTTGCAGCGTGCATGCTGCGGCTCTCTTTTTTTTTTTTTTTTTTTAAATTAATTAAACAACAAAAATAATAATAATAAAACAATAATAATTAATGATGAAAACAACTTAATTAACATTAGATAAAAATAATCTAAAAACAACAAAAAATGCAATTTTCCATTTTTCCATTTTTCTCATTTTTCACCTTAATAAAATAAAATGCCAAAAAGCTGAATTTAAAAGAAATAAACATATTTTTGTGAACAAATTTTCCTTTTTTTTCCTCTTTTTTTTTTTTCATTTTTCCAATCCCACTAAAGCCTATTTTTTCAATTTTTCTTCTTTTTTTTTTCTATTTTTCTTTAATTTTCTCTTTCAAAATAAATAAACAAAATGCCAACAGATTGAACTTAAAAGAATTGAACGTATTTTTGAACCATTTTCTTTTTTTTCCCTTTTTTTTTTTATCATTCTCATTTTTTCCATTTTTTCCAAGAAAACATTGCATTTAAATCAAAACAATTAAAACACATTTTTTGAATGCTTTTCTTTTCTTTTCGAGAAATTCTATGCTAAAAACTTAAAAATAATAATAATAACACGAAAAACTAAAAAACTAAAAATTAAAAAGTGAATAAAACGAGCACAAACTAAAAAATAAATAGTAAATGAAATTACACCAAAATTTGGTGTCTACAGGTACACAAGTCCAAATCAGGTGTTCTTAGAGGCATTTGAAAGCTAATTCAGAATAATACAACTTTAATGTTTTGGAAGAAAGCTAAATCAGAATGGATCCTAGTCGAAAAACGTGATAAACTGGACTTAACTGATCACACGGACTGCTTGGGAAATACTTAAAACAGTAAGGGTATTTTAGACTTTTCATGTCCTACGTTGCTCCGATTGAGCTGAAATTTTGTAAGAACCTATAAAATACCATTCTCTACAACTTTCCTTCTTTGACCTAAGGCCAATTCGGCCTCTAACATAGGGCTACAAAACCGGACAGAATAGAAGAACAATTTTCCAGAATTCTGAAATTTTCAGTTTCTAGTGGAATTTTCTCAAATTTCTGGTTCTAATCACCACCAAACAACCTTATATAACCTTAATTACAACATTTATAATCATACAACAAGTTTAGGCAGAGAGCTATGAAACCCTAGCTTGCTTATTCATCCCAAAATTCATCACAACCACTTGCATAATCATGAAATTAAGCCAAAACTTAAGCTAAAAATCATCTTAAACCCAAAATTTAAGCAACAAGGATCATGACCAGATTTGTACCTCTAAAGGAAGACTTGTATGAGTGATAGTTCACTCCCTTTGAAATTTCTTGGTTCCTCAAGCTTCCCAACTCACAACCTCCACTTTAATCGGTTTGGAATTGGAATTCCTCACTTAGTTGTAGCAAATCAAGAAGATGGAATGTTTTTTTTTCTTGCTCTCACTTTATCACACTCTTTGGTTCGGCCAGCAGCAGAAATATGGAGAGGAAAGGTGAAAAAATTGGTTAAGTAAGATGCCAAAGTGTCTTGGTCAAGATACTCTTAGGTGGCGACACTTGTCGCCACCACCACCTTTCTTTTTTTTCTCTTTCTTTTCCTTCTTTTCTAGCCACTAGTTTTGGTCAGCCTTAGCTGTAATATAAGAAGATATTTTGCTCAAGTATCAATGAACTTGTAGGGTAAGAAAGTGGTGGTCAAGTGGTGCGTTCAATCGGTAGTGCGCGGGACTCGCCGGTTCGCGCCGTTTTTCTTAAAAACTCACGTACTAGGGTTTTTACTTCACATTCACTAACCTTATATCATTGCTACCAATCACATATTATTTGTCACTTAAAAGTCACTTTTAATCCTCAAATTTAATCCTTACTCTGTACCGAAAATTCATCCGGCGAAAAATCGCGAAAACCCTAATTTTGCTCCAAACTTGAAACCGAAGCGTAAAACCCTATTTTCTAGGTTTACTTACACTTATTGTGAAATAATTGGGTAGTGGGCTTTGATAAATAATAATTTTCAAATAAAAGGGTATTTTTGAGAAAAATACAAGAAATTTGCGAGTCCTCACAGTTTCTGGAATTCCAGGAAGTGCGCACATCATAAACAAGTATATCAAGTCAATTGCAACAATAAACAAGTATATCACGTAAGGGAAAGTGCGATAAAGTACACTCTTGCCCTAACAATTCACGTATATCACATGTAATCATATTGGTCACGTATCAAGTTCAAGTATCTAGTGCAATTCGGTATTTGAAAGCACTCACCAAAAGATATAGTGCCTTTATTGGTCACTTTCAGGTTATACTCCGGGTTCGGAGTCCAAATCTGCGATAAAACTCAGTTTGAGAACTTTGAAACATGACTAGAATTCGAAACTTATACGTTTCGTTCAATAAGAATCAATAAATAGAAATTCACTTGGAGAATACTCGTGAAATACTCGCTCGCTTTTTAAATGATAAAACTTTGTAACATTTATACTTGAAATTGTCATGCGAGTCGAAAGTGCAAGGAAAACGTACTTCAAGCAATCATTATTTCATTTCTCAAGGGTACAAGTTCGGCCAAGTCCTTACTTATATACCTCGGAACAAGAAGACTTAAGTACTCTAGACGGTTCAAGTAATAATCACTCTTAACCCTTACTTAAGTTGCAAGTATAGTTCTCTAGTTTTCGAGCGTAAATTTGGGCAGCATGCCCTTTGTGTTTACCTAATTTTCCAGCCATTTAGGCTTCATTATTTTTCCTCAGCCACAACCCAAAGTCACACATATCATAATTCAAGTCAAAAGCCGTTCCATAGGCTCATCATATCATAAGAATAAGAATCACAATAATAACAAGTGCAGAAATACAATCTAGCACAAGACAGATTTGACGTGTGGATGCGGAAATAACATATCTGAGGCTACGCTTATTGGATTGAGGCGTAACTTATGCTGTTTCGAAGCTAAGACACAGGGCTACAATGTTCATGAAGTTCACTTAGTCCAGTTTCCAATGCAACTTAGTCAAATCCTCAATTTACAGAACTAAAATCTAACTCGTCGGCTGTCTAACCGCATTGTACTGTAATGGCCATATCTCAGGTTACAAAAGTCCGATTCAGGTGTTCTTAGAGGCGTTTGAAAGCTAAGTCAGAATACTACAACTTTAATGTTTTGGTAAAAAGCTAAATCAGTACGGATCCTAGTTGAAAAACGTGATAAACTGGATAAACGGACCAAACGGACTACTGGGAAAAACCTTAAAACAGTGAGGGTATTTTGGTCTTTTCACAGGATACATTGCTCCAATTGAGCTGAAATTTTGTAGGCACCTATAAAATACCATTATATACAACTTTCATGTTTTATGCCAAGCCCAATTCGGCCTCTATCATGGTGCAACAAAAACGGGCAGAATAGGATGAAAATTTCCAGAAATCTGAAATCTTTTGGTTTCAATTGAACTTTCTTCAATTCCTTGTTCCAATCACTACCAAAGCCCCTTGTATAATCTTATAATCAACATATAGTAACCATATAACAAGTTTGGGCAGAAATTTATCAAATCCTAACTCACTTATATCATCCAAAATCATCACAACAACTTGTATAACTTGTAATCTAACCCAAAACATGAACTATTTAACATCTTAAACAAGAGTAAAATGATCAAAGCCATAGATCAGATTTTATACCTCAAAGACAAAGCTTGGAAGAGTGATACCTCACCTCCTTTGGAAATTTTTAGTTCCCCTAGCTTCCCAAGATCACAACTCACTCTTTAATCGGTTTAGAATTTCATTTCTTCACTTGGTTAGTGCAAATCAAGAAGAAAAAATGGTTTCTCTTGCTTTCCCTTTTCTCTCTCAAAAATTTCGTCCATAAGCAAGAAAAAATGAAGAAGAAAGAGCTTAGTTTGTCTTATAAGAAGGTTGGAAAGATAAGAATTGATTCTAGCCACAAGTTTGTCTAACACTTGGTTGAATTACAACCACAAAATTTTCTCTTTCTTTTCTTGCATTTTAACCACTAAATTTCGGCCAATAGGAGAGCTAGGAGGGGGAAGATATTTTGCTCCATTAATGATAAACTTGTATGGCAAGAAAGTGGTGATCAAGTAATGCGTTCAACCGGTAGTGCGCGGGACCCGCCGGTTCGCGCCGTTTTTCTTAAAAACACACATACTAGGTTTTTTTCCTTCCCATTCACTAACCTTATATTATTGCTCCTAATCACATATTATTTCTCACTTAAAAGTCACTTTTAATCACCAAATTTGATCCTTACTCAGTACCGAAAATTCATCCGGCGGAAAATCGCGAAAACCCTAATTTTGCTCCAATCTTGAAAACGAAGAATAAAACCCTACTCTCTAGATTCATTTGCACTCATTATGGAATAATTGGATAGTAGGGCTTTAATAAATAATAATTTCCAAATAAAAGGGCATTTTTAAGAGAAACGTGAGGGTTTTACAATTCCAGTGATTAAAATTAGGGTTTCTATTAAAATATGAGAGATTTAAGAAAACCGGTTAGTCACAAGTAAACTAGAGTTTTTGATTAAAATTTTAGGGTTTCTAATCTTTTAAAACAGAATAAGGTTTTAAATCAAACCCCAAAGAAATACACTTTAATATTTTCTTCACAAACAACCTCCTAATATTCGGGATGTTACAAGTTTTCTAGGCGAGTGTGTACTTTATCGCACTCGACCTAAATAAATATGAAATTTTCAATGATTAATGATTAAATGCTAGTTGCGCATGATGTAAGCCTTTGGGCTGAACTGGCCACTACCCTTCGTTACCGATCGACTCGAGCCAGAAGCGGACTCGGTCGGGTGATATGGTGACCCTGGGTGAATTTGGTATACTCGAGTATTACCTTGTAGTCCGGCTACGTCCGGATGGGTGGAGTCCGGCCAATGGTCGGATGGGTGGAGTCCGGTCAACGTCCGAAAAAGGGGATGAACGAACAAAAGGATGAACGAGGGATTCTACTTACAAAAAAAATGTATTTTCAGACGATTGGAGGAATAAGGGGAAATGTCAGGGGAACGATCGAACAAACAAATAGCTCCATGTGAGCCCGTATCCTTTTAATGAGTGTTACTATCGCTTTCCATTGTAAATGTTCCTTGAATTATTGATACTCCATTTTAATGTATTGTAAATGTTCATTTGATTTATGACATCATTGATTTATGACATCATTGAAATGAACTATTGTGAAACCGATTTGATTACTCATTTTAATGGTTACTCGTTGAGCTTCTAGCTCACCCCAAAAATATTTTATTCCCCTTCACAGGGTTCGTGGCGAAGGAAGGACTTGTAGTACTTGTTCACGTGACTGGATGGCATATATCTTGTATAATTTGGATTTGGAATCATTTTATGTATAGTTGAGAATTGTTTCCGCTTCGCTTATGATATGTAAATGTTGGAGATTTATATTGTAATATTTGAGGTTTATTCTTGTAATTCATTTGAGGACTGTAGTGAACGACTGAGTCCTGGCGAGAGCTGGGCAGGCGACCCGCCGAACCTTCTGGTTTGCCTTAGGGGGAGGTGGGGCCGTCACAGTTATCTAATTGGCCAGGCCCTTGCCAGCTCGACTCGACTAACTAGCCATAGGGTTTCTGGAATTCCAGGCAAGATACAATTCATATGCATGTATATCAAGTCAATTGAAATCGATGAACAAGGATAAATCACATTATGGCAAGTGCGATAAAGTACACTTTTGCCCTATCAATTCACTTATGTATCATGTAATCACATTGGTCAATTGTTAAACACAAATGTCAAGATCAATCAGATATTTGGAAGCACTCACCAAAATGTAGTGCTTCTAGTGATCACGTCTAGGTTGTACTCCTGGTTTGGAATTCAAATCTGCGATAAAACATTGTTTAAGAACTTTGAAAATCAACTAAGATTCGAAACTTAAATGTTTCATTTAACAAGAATCAAGTGATTGAAATTCATTTAGAGAATATTTGTAAAACTCTTGCTCGCTTTTCAAACTGTGAGACTTGGTAGCAGTTATACTTCAAAATACCATTTGAGTCGAAAGAACGAGGAAAAACGTATTTCTATTAGTTGTTATTTCCATTTTTCCACGGGTACAAGGTCGGCCAACTTCTAACTTATATACCTCAATAAAAAAAAGACGCAAACATCCTAGATGGTTCAAGTGATATTCGTTCTCAAATCCTTACGCAAATCGCGAGTATATCTACCCAGCCCTCGAGCGCAAATTTGGGCAGCACGCCCTTTGTATTTACCTATTTTCTATCTATTTATGGCTTCATTATTTTCCTTAATCAGTCCCAAAATCAAATGCAAAGAGTCTCATTACAATAGCCATTCAATAGGCTCGACGTCATACAATTACAAAGCCATGCTACAGAAATGACTGGAAATAAGGTTTAAGGCAAAAGGAAAAAAAATAGGTTCGACGTCTCTTAGCGTATCAGTCACAACTGAAGCTACACTTATCAGATTGGGTTAAAATTTATACCATTTCGAAGCTAAGACAAAGGGCTACAACTTTGATGAAGACCACTCAATCCAGTTCATAGTGTATCCAAGTCAAATTCATCGTTTATAGAACCAGAATTTCACCATCAGGCTGGTTAACAGCACTGCATTCAACTGACAATAACTCAGCCTACAAAAGTCTGATTGAGGTATTTTTAGAGGCGTTGGAAAGATAAAGTGTAGCAGTACAACTTTGATGTTTTGGCCAAATGCTAATTCAATACAGATCAAGGTGAAAAAACTTGGCCAGAATGGTGAAATGTCAAAACTGTCCACAGAGCTCTACCTATGGCAGTCAAGGGCATTTTTGTCTTTTCACATGCTACAGTGCTTGGATTGAGCTGAAAGTTTATAGGCAGCTATAAAACATCATTTCTTTCATGTGATGTGAAACGCGGAAGCAAAGATTGGATCTTAGAGTACACGTTGCGAATTGATGGAGTTGAATCCAACTTGGACAACTCAAGAACGAATTCAACGGTGGAGGACGCCACAATCAAGTGTGATCGCTTGATTGATAAGTCAATAAACAACCTAGGAGCCACGCTAGGATGTTCAACTTAGCTTTCACAAGTTAAAGGAATTTGCCTTAATGCCACTCTAGGATGTTCAACTTCGCTGCGCCCCCGGGCCCCCCAGCCGGGGGCGTCGCACCCTGGACCCCCGACTCGCTGACCGGGCCCCCGTACAGCTCAGCGTAAGCAATACTTTAGTAGTCTCGCCAGCATCTTCAAACTCAATCCTTTCAATGGGTGGGGTCTCTTGGGCTTGGATGGCATAAACCAGGGCTTGAAGCGACTCCTTGAATCTCTTTGATCGTGCTTGTGTCACTGGCCCTTGGGGCACCTTTACAGGGTCTACTTGAACACCATGGGTCTCGTCCGCATCATTCCCCTCCTCTTGAAAAGGATTTGCCCTCAAATCGTGCTCGTCCCCTGCAAGAAACGGACTTAAATCAGCGACATTGAATGTAGCACTAACATTATACACACCAGGCAAATCTAAGCGGTAGGCATTGTCGTTGATGCGCTCAAGGACTTGAAAAGGCCCATCTCCTCTTGGTGATAGCTTGCTTTGTCGTTGCTTTGGGAATCTCTCCTTGCGCAAGTGTAACCAAACCCAATCGCCAGGTTCAAAGACAAGCTGGCGCCTGTGCTTGTTTGCTTGTTGTACATATTGGGCCGTCCTCCTCTCGATGTTGGCACAAACCTTGTCGTGCAATGTCCTAACGAACTCGGCCTTCTTCTTGCCATCTAGGTTTACATGCTCAGAAGAAGGTAATGGCAACAAATCCAAGGGAGATAAGGGGTTAAAACCATACACAATCTCAAAATGTGAGAATTGTGTAGCACTATGCACAGCCCTATTGTATGCAAACTCTACATGAGGTAGACACTCCTCCCATGACTTGAGATTTTTCTTTATAATTGCACGTAGGAGCGTGGATAATGTCCTATTCACTACCTCAGTTTGTCCATCCGTTTGAGGATGACTAGAAGTAGAGAACAACAATTTGGTTCCCAACCTACCCCATAGAGATTTCCAGAAATAGCTCAAAAACTTGACATCTCTATCAGACACGATAGTCCTAGGTATGCCATGCAAACGAACAACTTCTTTAAAGAATAAGTCAGCAATGTGCAAAGCATCATCCGTTTTATGACATGCAATAAAGTGAGCCATTTTGGAAAACCTGTCTACCACAACAAATATGGAATCATGACCACGTTTAGATCGAGGTAGACCAAGTACGGAATCCATGGAAATGTCGACCCAAGGTTGGTGAGGTGTCGCGCCCCATTTTTGATGAAATAAATGAATGGTTTAAAAAATGTATTTTTTGATTCAATTTTGTGTTTGAAAAATGAATTGTGATTTAAAAGAAAAGTGGGTCTAAATGGGGGTTTGAAAATGCGACGATTTGACCCAAAATTATAGTTTAAAAAGGGTTTTTGAAAAAATGGGAGTCGCCACTTGGTAATGAGTTAAGGTGTACCAAGTCACCTAAAAATGAGTTTTTTAGGAAAAATTTGTAAGAAACCCCTTTTAAATGACTCCTAGTCCACGTAAACCAATGAAAAAGGTTCGGGAGTCACATTTGACGAAGGGGAAGGCAAGGATAAAAATCCAAGGCACCCCTTTGACCTAACCAAGGCTAGTTGCATGATTTAATCAAAGTTTTTCTTATTTTAACCAAAGAATTTATTACATTTGGATGCACTACATGAATGCAAAAGGAAAGAAAAAATGCAAATCTAAATTCTAAAATGTCTCTTGTAAGGTTTTTGGTCCCAACCGCATGAATTGTGGCGGCCAATAAAGGAAAACCTTATAGAGGTCGATTAATGCAAATGATGGCTAAAGTGCAAGTGTGCAAGTGTATAAAAAGGTGCACGTGTGAAATTGTAAAAAATCCAAGTGTTTGTGTGCCAGTGTATGGAAAGGTGCATGTGTGAATTTGTATGAAAAATCCAAGTGTTTGTGTGCAAGTGTATAAAATATAGTGAAAAGTGCATATAGGTGTAATTAAGTGCAATTTTGTGAAGTAGAAATCAAAATGAACAATAAGGAAAGGAAAAGTGATGAGGAAATGTGAATTGAAAAAAAAGAGTAAGTGATAAATGAGAATGAATGAACCTAAAGGAATGCATCAGGTCGGGTGTGGGAATGACTCCTAACTTTTTCGACTTCGATTTTCCCTTTGATTAGAAAGCAAAACTAGCGTGCTAAGGCTATCGAGTAGCCACACTCGCTCGTTTCCCTTATCAGAAGGGGACTCTTCAGGCAAATGTACCCTAACTAGCATGAGATGCAAGACCTAAAGTGAGGGGAAAGGGGCTTAGAGGGACATGCCAAATGATAGAAAAACTAAAAGAATGCATAACATGTAATGAACATGCAAACATGTACTAACGAGGGGAAATCCCTAAGGGTCTAGCGTTGGACTAGCCCATTCTATGAATTCCGACTAGCGTTGGACTAGTGGAAACGATAAAAGAAGCCACAACTAGCGTTGGACTAGTGTGGTGACGTACATTCATCCATTCCATTCATCCACACTATGGAAAGCAAGTAGACATATCAAATACTCATAAACACGTAGCACGTAACATTTAGCAGGCTCGACTAGATGCAAGGCCCTAATAAAGCAAGTAACAAATAACACATAGGCATGCAACCAAGCTAATGAACTTAATACATTCACTAACTAAAACAAAAGGGGAAAGGGAAAATGGACCAAATTGCTCGCCACAGCCCTATCTATTACAAGCCAAGAGGTGTACACATACCCCATTTAAAAGAATAATTTAATAAAAGCAAGAAGGAATGAAATAATGGAACTAAAGAATGGTAATGAAAGCAAATTAGGCATGCGATTCACACTTAGCACATTGGATCACATAGGAGAGACAAAAGGGATAAAAGAAATTATACCTCCCTTGAAATGAAGCTCTAATGGAGTGAAATCCACTTATTTACCCTCCAAAATAATAAAGGAGTCAAGGTGCCAATTTATTTGACAAATAATTACAAAGGATAAAAATAAACATGAATTTAAATCAATTAAATCATGTCAACAATCCACATTTAAGAAGTCAAGAGAAGAAAGGACTTGATTGCAAAAATTAACAAAGCTTTGGGGTCAAAATTAAAGAAAAATAAAGTTTAGGGGCCTATTTACAATTAAGTTAGGACCGAATTGAAAGAAGTGGAAAATGTCCAGGGCCACAGTACAGTTATGGAAAAATGCTGGGCTGATTTGCAAAATAATTTTCTGGTTTCTTAATGGACCAAACCATTGAGCCATTTTTCTTTATTTACTTGGGCCAAAACCTTCCAGGCCCAATCGGAAATCCAAAACAAAAAGGGAATGGGCCATTTTATTTGTTTGTTGGGCCAAACACTTCCTAGCCCAACCGAAAACCCAAAACAAATGAGATAGGCCAGTCTATCATTTTTATCAAGTAAAACCCAACCATATTAATCAACAATCCAATCCTAAAACCCAACCAAAAGCTTTGAATTTTAACCTTCTTAGGCCCAACAAGAAACCCAAACAGATGTTACTAAACCCAGTCAAGATGAAATCCCCACTAAAAATTATTAAAAACTTTAATTAAGCAGTAAATCCCCAGAATTAATCTATCCAAAAACACATTAACTTATATCATAGAAGAAAACATAAAGGGACAGAATTGATTAAAGTATCTAATTTTCTGGACCAAGACAGAACAACGGGCAGCCTGAGGGGTTCAAATATAACAAAAGCAGGGACCCAATTGCATGAATTATAACAATTTGGGGGGTAAAATTATGAAGTTTAGCAATCCTCAGGCAAGTTGCAAAACAAAACGACAACAGAGGAACTGTAATGGCCATTTTAGACCAACGGTCTTCTCTCCCAAACACAGACATCAATTCGCCATTTCTATCGTTCTTAGAGCCAGAGCAAAACCAAAATTCTAGCCATTCTCAATCAAAAACGAAAATCACCCAAAAACTCTTCTCATCCAATATCAATTCGAGTTCATTCAACCGAATCATACGAAACGGAAAGAAAAGAAATGCAGCAAATGCATCATAAATTTTCAAATGTGAGGAAAGTGATTTGGCCGAATGTATACAAAAACAGAATTTAATTTGTCTTTGCAGTTAAACCCCCGGTTGGGCATTTCATCGAGCAGCAAGCAAGCAAAAGAAAAATCAATGATTCTTTGCTTAATTGAAATCATAATCGGCCCAGAAATTTGTCAAACCAAGGACAATCAATCCAAAACTTATTCAGCAACCCAATAACACTCAATCTAATCGATACATAAAACATGTATGTTCGGCAATCCCAGACAGTTAACAGGAAAACTGCACTAAATAGTGCTGCGGTAGACCCATTTCAGTGGACTTGACCAGAATTGAAACTTAAAGAGAGGAATAGAAAGACTTACAGTGCTCTTGCTAGGCCAGATTTCGCAAATCGCAAGGGAAAATTCTGGTGGCGATAAGGGCGGCGATGGAGGTTGAAAAATGGCGGCAGAGGTGGAGAGTAACAGCGGCAGTTGAGGACTGGCGGTGGCAGAGGTTGACGGAATGGTGGCGAACAGCAGAGGATGCAGACTGGTGGTTCCAGCAACTCTTCGGACTAACCTTCCTTACTCGATTTTTATCACAGCTTTGCGCTTCCGATTCGGTTCCAAACCGCTTTGGGGTTTTCTATCAGATCTTCGTCATCGCTGTCATCTTGCATCTGAAGCCGATGGAAGTGCTCTTGTTTGGTGAGATTTCGCAGGCAATGGCAATGGATTGCGGCTCTCTCTCCATCGCTCTGTTTTTCTTCCTCAGCCGCAGAGCCTCTTCTTTTCCCTCTTTCTTCCTCGTCCGCCATACCCAAAAACCCCAGACTTTGTTCAGCCGTGCCAGACTTCTCTTTCTTTAGTTTTCCTCTGTCCCCCACCTAGGCTGTCGTCCCCGTTTCTCCGTTTCTGTTTTAGCCGCCCTAATCCCTTCTGTCGGTTATCTTGTTCTTTTCCTTGCTACTTGTTCCTTAGTTCCCCACCGAGAGCCTCCCTCTCTGTTTTTTCCTTCCTTTCCTTTGTTCCGCCGCCAGCCCAACCCTCTGATTTTGCTTCTGTTCCCCTTTTTTCTCTTGATCCCCCCCAGCCGAAAAACCTTACCCGGCCCCTTGTTTTTCCTAGTTTTTCTCTGTTCTTTTCCTTTCCCAAAATTCCGCCGCCCACCTCTCTGTTTTTCTCTTTTGTTGCTGCCTGCCGAAGCTTTTTTCATCTCTGTCGGCTACCCCCAGATTCTAGCCTTCACCCCTTCCTCCTTTGTGTTTCTGCTATCCTTCCTTTTTTTGTTCCACCCCGTAGCTTGTTTTTCTTTTGTTTCTTTCTTCTTTTTTTTTTTTTTTCCAAAAATTCCCTAAGCCCAACAAGTGTCCTTGACACCTACCCCTCTATACACTTGTCCTACAATTCCTTAGACACTTGTCTAATGATTATTTGGTACACTTGTCCAACATGCACACTTCCACCTATTCCACATTGTTTTGTATTTTTATATTTTTCATTTTCCTCCTTTTTTTTTTTTTTTTGAAAATTAGGATGAAAGCAAAAATAAATAGATAATAAAATAAACTAGAACAAAAATAAAATAAAATAAAAATAAAAACTCTAGAATTGAAACCAATAAAGCAAAAATTAAATTAATTAAACAAATAAAGTAATTAATCAAAAATTTGGTGTCTACAGTTTGCCCCTCTTTGTCTGAGTTTTGGAAAAACTTGAGACAAAGAAGTAGACACCAAATACCTACCTTCTTTATTTGGTGGCGAACGTCACGAACGGTGGACGTTTTAGAAACGGGGACTGACCCCTTTTGACAAAGCTTAAAATGGAATTGACTCAGACAGGAAATTTAAAACGGGACTGACCCGAACAGGAATTTAAAAACGGGACTGACCCGAACAGAATTTGAAATCATGGGACTGACGCGAACAAAATGTAAAATCATGGGATAGACCCACGGGATAGAAATGTAAAATCATGGACAGAAATTTAAATGGGATAGACCCGGACTGAAATTTAAATGGGATAGACCCAGACAGAAATGTAAAACGGGACTGATCCGAACAGAAAAAATAAAATTGGGACTGACTAGAGAAGGAAATTCAAATCATGGGACTGGCCCGAACAAGCTTTAATTGCGGGACTGACCCGAACAGGAATTTAAACGGGACTGACCCGAATAAACTTTGAATTGCGGGACTGACCCGAACAGAAAAATTAAAATTGGGACTGACTAGAGAAGGAAATTCAAATCATGGGACTGGCCCGAACAAGCTTTAATTGCGGGACTGACCCGAATAAGCTTTGAATCGCGGGACTGACCCGAATAAAGTTTGAATTGCGGGACTGACCCGAAAATGCTTTTGATCATGGGACTGACCCGAATAAGCTTTTAATCGCGGGACTGACCCGAACAGGCTTTGAATCGCGGGGCTGACCCGAATAAACTTTGAATCGTGGGACTGACCCGAATAAGCTTTTGATCATGGGACTGACCCGAAAATGCTTTTGATCATGGGACTGACCTGAATAAGATTTTGATCATGGGACTGACCCGAAAATGCTTTTGATCGTGGGACTGACCCCAACAAACTTTGAATCGTGGGACTGACCCGAAAATGCTTTTGATCATGGGACTGACCCGGATAAGATTTTGATCATGGGACTGACCCGAAAATGCTTTTGATCGTGGGACTGACCCGGATAAGCTCTTGATCGTGGGACTGACCCGAAAATGCTTTTGATCATGGGACTGACCCGAAAATGCTTTTGATCGTGGGACTGACCCGAAAATGCTTTTAATCGCGGGACTGACCCGAACAGGCTTTGAATCGCGGGACTGACCCGAATAAACTTTGAATCGTGGGACTGACCCGAATAAGCTTTTGATCATGGGACTGACCCGAAAAATGCTTTTGATCATGGGACTGACCCGAATAAGATTTTGATCATGGGACTGACCCCAACAAACTTTGAATCGTGGGACTGACCCGAAAATGCTTTTGATCATGGGACTGACCCGGATAAGATTTTGATCATGGGACTGACCCGAAAATGCTTTTGATCGTGGGACTGACCCGGATAAACTCTTGATCGTGGGACTGACCCGAAAATGCTTTTGATCATGGGACTGACCCGAAAATGCTTTTGATCGTGGGACTGACCCGAAAATGCTTTTAATCGCGGGACTGACCCGAACAGGCTTTGAATCGCGGGACTGACCCGAATAAACTTTGAATCGTGGGACTGACCCGAATAAGCTTTTGATCATGGGACTGACCCGAAAATGCTTTCGATCGTGGGACTGACCCGAAAAAGATTTTGATCGTGGGACTGACCCGAATAATGCTTTTGATCGTGGGACTGACCCGAACAAACTTTGAATCGTGGGACAGACCCGAATAAACTTTGAATCGTGGGACTGACCCGAAAATGCTTTTGATCATGGGACTGACCCGGATAAGCTTTTGATCATGGGACTGACCCGAAAATGCTTTGAATCATGGGACTGGCCCGAAAATGCTTTCGATCGTGGGACTGACCCGAAAATGCTTTTGACAATCGGACAGTGGGATTAAACCCAATCCTGCCGTGATGAAACTTGATTTGATTTTTGATTTTTTTGATTTTTGATTTTTGATTTTTTGATTTTTTTGATTTTTTGATTTTTTTTTTTTTGATTTTTTGATTGATTTTTGAGAAAATCTTTTTCAAAATAAATTGCCCTCAGTGTAGGGTCCCTTTTCCCTTCTCTCTTTTCTTTCTCCGGCATTGGCCTTTCACATCACCAGGTGCTCCTTCGTCGATTTCAACTATGAATACCTGCACAGGGGGCTTACAAAAATATGAAAAGAAACAGCGTGTTTGATTTGAAAAATGCATTATTTGATTCTTGGACGAAATCCTCAAATGAACTATAAAAATTTTGCCCCAGTGTGGGCTTATTCTGTGAAATCCCATGAATAAAAATTTGCCCCAATGTGGGCCCATTTAATGGAAAAAACTTGTTCGGATGACTTTCCATTTATTTGAACACTGTAAGAACTATGTTTCCTACAAGGAAATTTCATGATGAATTTCTTGAAATAATACCAAATTACAAGTGATTCTTTCCTCATTTCAGCACCGATGCTTTGGGTAATGGGTCACCATTCCTTGTTGGCTCAATCTTTCAGGACCAACCGAGTGGATGTTATTTCTGATTTTGGGGTGGCTAAGGAAAATGAGAAGTCCAGATTTGTCTTGTTATTGTGCTCCCAATTGTATGTAATCACATCTTAATGAAAGCAAAGAGTTTGTCACCCTTATTTCTCAAGAAAATTTAGTCAACATATAAGCTTTCTGGGCTTGTAACGTATGGGCGGAAACGATAGCTAAACAGGTGAAAACTGGTTATACCCTTATGATCCGAATGATCGTGGGATTCTTTAAAAGCATAATCCTCACTTCAAGTTGTCATGAAAGATAAGTCAACGATGGACTTTATGAGCTTGAAATGTGGCTTGAAAACGATAGTTAAAGAATAAGACTTTCAAGGATATTGCACCGCAAATCGCATTTTCCAAAATTGCCCCTATTTTGAACTTGAAGATCCTGAATTTTGTTTGACTTTTGTCACCACTCAATGGGGAATTTCAGCATCGAATGTTTTTGCATTTCTTCCTTTTCCTTTCTTCTTTTCAAAGGTGCCCTTGCGGGTTTTCACATAATGAGTAATGTCAACCCCATACCCAAGCAATTCAGAAATACAGCTAAAATTTTCGGTATCAGAAATTTTCTTGACAGGGCCATTGCAAAAAACGGAAGTCAGGACTTTCGGCTTTTGTAATGAGGTCAGGTGGGGTGCTTAGAAAAGTTAAGGCTTGAAAGCGGATTTCAAAAGTGGTTTGAAGAATTTGAGATCGCATTGTTGCACCAACCCTATTTTAGGGTTAAATCAGCATTTGCCCCAGAGTTTATGCTCAATTGAGGCTTTTCTCTTTCATTTTCTTTTGATGATTTTCCTTTGGCTTTTTGCCATTTTTGAACTTTCACAAAATTTGCCCCAATTTATTTTTGAACTGAGGTTCTCTTTTCTTTTCTCTTCTTTTGCTTTTGTTGCTTTAGCACTTTTCGCCCTTTGGGACTTTTATTTCTTTTTCAATCTCAAAGTTACCCCAGTGTGGGGTTTGCGATTCTCAGGGGTCGCCAAACGAAATAGTTTATTCTGAAAGCTCAAAAGGGACAACTAGGGATAGAATGTTCGATTGGAAAAAAAGAGGGCCTGACTTTTAATCCGTTCCTTACATTAACTCTGAAAGGAAAATTTTCATTAATGCGAAATTTTTGCATGCACCTGAATTAATTGACTGAGGAAGACGTTCATGATCCGCCGGGCAAAACTCTTCTTTTCTTCTTTTTTTTTCCTTTTCTTTCAAAATTGAAGCTCAAGTAGAATCAAATTCCTCCGATTTATGATTCCCTCTTTTCCCTTTTTAATTTTAGCATTTTTGCTTTTTCTCCTTTTGGAAAATTCTCCAATCTCCTTCCCCAATGTGGGGTGCGATCACTAGTGCTTTGAAAAGAACCACCGATTTTAGCTCAAATGAGGATGCAATGGGTAAATTATGTTTAGATTGTAGAAACGATGGCCAAAGTATCATTCTTACACTCCATGACAACCAAAGTAACGAATTGCTCATTGAAAATTCATTCCCTTTTTTTGATATTTGAAAAATCTTCCCGTGTAGGGTAGTGATCATTAAGGCTCTTATTTGAAACGAAATTATTCTTTCAAAGGCTCAAATGGGAGATCAAATGATAAAAGCTATATGGATAGAGAAACAAACGCTTGAAATATCATCCCAAATTCCCAAAATAGATAAGGATAGTGCACCATTTTGCTTTCACTGAGATGTAGATTGAATTTAATTAGACACAATGGACATTTTTCAAGTAAAGATTGCCCCAATTTGCAATTTATCAATCAATGTGACTGATTTTATTTTGGGGTTAAATGAAGGAGAAAAGGTATCTCATTGGGCCTTTCGAGTGACCTCTTACTTTTTCCTGAGCACTCTTATTGTATAACTCGGATCACCAATCGAGTGTAAGGATCTTAGGAAGCATTCACTTGTGAATTTTCAGGCTGGAGATTAAAAATATCTCAATTTGGTCTTATTTCTCAAAATTCATCATGAAATCTCCAATGAGTAAGAATAAAGAATGAAATGTAAATAAATATACACAAAACAATAATTGTCCAAAAATTTTATTGCTGAAAAACAATTTGAAACAAAATTTCTCGTTCAATTATGATACAAATGAGAAGAGAATTTATTGTTTCCTTTTCTTTTGGAACAAAATTTAACAAATCAAATAAACAGAACAATTACGACATCTCTCAGAGGCTTTAGCGTAGAGCTTCCAGATGGATCATTTATGTTTTAATCGTAGGATCTGCCCAAGAATCAAATAACACTTGTAATCTTCAAACTTTATGGGATTAAAATTAGCATCAGATATAGAAGAATATTTTCGTCTTATTGAAACATTTTTATGAATGCAGGGGAGGGGGAAAACAAAAGAAAAATACCCAGAGTTAGTAGGCAAAACTTGCAAAATCGGTATGCATGTCCTATGGGGGAACCCTTTTTGTGCCAAGGGTAAGCCTAGCATGAAAATGCAATCCGCTAGAGTAGGCACTATACAATACCTGATGGATCTGATCAATTCATTGAGTGAAAAATAATTTTGAAGAATCTGGTCAATTGGAGAGACGAAAGACACTTTGTCAAAAAGAGGACCTCGTCCGAAGGGATTGATCACTTTTGATCGATATTTGCAAAAACGCACGGGTTTGACCTTGACGAACTTCCTATCGAAGAGATTGGAATTCCTTGATAAAATTTTCTCAGTGAAGCACGGGTCAAAATTCCAACTGATCAAATGTCTGGATGCAATGAATGGTTTTCTCAAAACCGACTAGGTTTCCAAATTGAAATTCGTCATTGAAACCCTACTTGGTCAAATGGGTTGAACGAAATTGACAATTTTATTTAAAATCGACCGCATTACCCTAAAAAGGGAATCGGGTCAAATGAATTGAGTGAAATTTAAAACTTACTCAAAATTGACCGAATCATTCTAAAAAGGGATTTGGTCAAATGAAATCGAGAATTTATTCAAAATTGACCGGATCGCCCTAAAAGGGTAAACTGGTCAAATGAATCGGACGAAATTAATGATTTACTCGAAATCGATAAGATCGCCCTAGGAATGGAAAAATTGGTGATTTATTCAGAAAATCGACTAGATTGCCCTAAAAATGGGTGAATTGGCCAAATGAAATGAAATGAAGATTTATTCAAAGAATCGGCCGAATGACCCTAAAAAGGGTAAATTGGTCAAATGAATTAACAATTTATTCAAAATCGACCAGGTGACCCTAAAAGGGGTAAATTGGTCAAATGACCCTAAAAAGGGTAAATTGGTCAAATGACCCTAAAAAGGGTAAATTGGTCAAATGAATTGACGATTTATTCAAAATCGACCAAGTGACCCTAAAAATGGTGAATTGGTCAAATGACCCTAAAAAAGGTAAATTGGTCAAATGAATTGACGATTTATTCAAAATCGACCAGGTGACCCTAAAAAGGGTAAATCGGTCGAATGACCCTAAAAAGGGTAAATTGGTCAAATGAATTGAAGATTTATTCAAAAATTGACCGAACGACCTTAAAAAGGGTAAATTAGTCAAATGAATGGTTTATTCAAAATTGATTATGAATTGACAAAAATGGATCGATTGAATCGTCCGGCCATTGGTGGCTTCAAAAAAAATAGTCTATGAGCCTTCTAAAATCACGATTTGGCCTCAATTTATTTATCGTCTCAATAGGAGGAATCATTTGTGAATTTCTTCAAATTAATGTCCTTCACGCAAGGGATTTTTACCAATTTTTTATATAATGGCCAAAAAGTGATTATTAGACGCTCATATTCCAAAAATCGCTCTTATGAAGACGATCGGATCCTACCATACCTTGTGCACTACCCCTTTGGATGGTACAAAATGTAAACGTGCAAGTCTTTTTGGATTAAGTATCCGAGACACAAGGTGGTTTATTCCTAGCACGGGATTCCCTATGTGGCATTCCCTTTCTATGGTTTATGCATGATGCCATTTATTAAAACGATGTAAATATGCAACAAATATGGCCTAAAGGACATGAATAATGCATCGGGGGAAAAAGATCTAAAAATGAAAAATGTACTTACTGAAAATTAAGTGTAATGACTGAAATTTAAACATGTGAGTTATCTAGTAGGTAAGTCACTAAAAGAGTGCCAAAAGGCCTCTTATTGCTAAGGCCCATGAATGCAATCCAAGAAAACAAAAGAATGGTTAGTGCAATTGATAGTTCACATAACACATTGGGAGCAATTAAGAAAAGAAATACAATAAAAGCAAGTAAAAGGGGTGGAACCCCTTCCCTCGTGCCTAATGTGCTTAAAAAGAGGGTGAGGCTGACTCTAACCTAGGAAAATGCTAACATGGATGCATGAGGCTGGAGCTAACTAATGCAACTAGACTCGATAAGGTTTCGGCTCCCAAGCCTTCAGACCTAAAGGCAAAGGGTCATCACTCCCAAGGCCTTCGATCGGTGGCTCGAGTGATCCCTTAGGTAGCGCTATGGGCGCAGTGCACACCAGCCGCCTACCCAAGGCGATCGATCCTAATCCTACAAGGCGGTGTGGGAAACGCCCACGAAAATAAAATAAAATGGGATAACAATAAGTAAACGTGCACGTATGAAGTGTTCCCTATTTTGAGGGAAGGGGTTGAGAACCACGCGAGGCTCTAAAGGTAACACACACCCCCCCCAAATGCAATGCAAGCGCGAGATAAGCAAGTAAACATACATTCAATCAACCAATCATACATTCGCGAGCGAGGGAGTAGTTGGACACGCGTGAAATGCAAAAATCCTAATAAAAGGAAAAATGCAATCCTAAACACCCAAATGTGATATATGAAAAGATTAAAAGAAGAAAAAAATTGATTAAATCAAATTTGCTCGGACTCTCGAATATCCCCAGTGGAGTCGCCAACTGTCGCGCCCCATTTTTGATGAAATAAATGAATGGTTTAAAAAATGTATTTTTTGATTCAATTTTGTGTTTGAAAAATGAATTGTGATTTAAAAGAAAAGTGGGTCTAAATGGGGGTTTGAAAATGCGACGATTTGACCCAAAATTATAGTTTAAAAAGGGTTTTTGAAAAAATGGGAGTCGCCACTTGGTAATGAGTTAAGGTGTACCAAGTCACCTAAAAATGAGTTTTTTAGGAAAAAGTTGTAAGAAACCCCTTTTAAATGACTCCTAGTCCACGTAAACCAATGAAAAAGGTTCGGGAGTCACATTTGACGAAGGGGAAGGCAAGGATAAAAATCCAAGGCACCCCTTTTGTGACGCCCCACATCTCCCTAAGGCGGACCAAAGGGTATCCGCGGACGCCTGCCCAGCTCACGCCAGGACTCAAGCAATTCCATCCAAATTCAAACCGAACTAAACACTTCGATGAGAGCAACATGAATACAATAATGCGGAAGCGTTCAACTTAATAAGTCACTTAATGTATAACCAGTACATCGGTAAATCATGAAACGACTTAAATTCAAAGTACACATCAGGGCCCAAACTTTTCAAGTTTACAATTTCCAAAAGTACAACCCAAACCAGGGCCTAGTCAAAATATATATAACAGGAGTCTTAACAAAATTCAACGGATGGTTTCTCCATATTTCTCCAAGAGTCGGTCCTGTTAAGGAAAACAAAACTATAGGGTGAGCTAACGCTCGTGAGGCCAAGAACACACATGCAAGCACGTAATCAAATAACAATCCCAACTTTAATAAGTAAAGCCATGTCTTTTCAATAATCAATCTATCAAACAGGAAAAAGTAATCAGAAACAATTCAAGGATATAGTAGCTCTCAGGAGCTAAGTTCCACTCGATCTGTCGATGTCATTCGTATACTTTCCCGCATTGACCCTCCTGTCAACCGGGTCGGTATTTCCATTTCCGTAGATCACCACTTTCTTCCCTCCGTCCACCGTACACCCCAAGGGCCCACAATGACCATAATTGGGCGATACTCAACGAGTATGCCAAGCAAGACCTCTTATTAGGTCGAGCTTATGTGTATCTCATGGCTCGTCCAAATCCCCGACCAAGCCCATTTCTGGCTCGAGTCTAAGGACGGCCTATGAGTTTGGGCGTCCCCCATTCATTTGGTAGTCGAGGAGATTCACTCCAACGACACAAGCATTCATGACATGACATTGCATTTCATTCATTCATTCAATACATTTCATTCATTCATTCATTCATTTGAAATTAGAACGAGTGCGATAAAGTACGCACCCGCCCTTATTTTTAAAACTCCCAACAAGTATCACAAATAAGCAAGTATCAAATCCATACACTTGACACGCACCGAGCAATTCAATAAGAATTATTTTCTGGGAGTTCAAGTGTCCGCGGTGAGATCCTCTTGAAGGTCTCCTTGCGCGCCTGGCAATTTAATAGCGAATAATCATACAATTAACCCACTTATCAAGAAGATTGTACATTAGTACAATCTAAGGATTATTTCGCAAAAAGGAACCTCAATTACACGTAAATCGAGGTTCAACTTGCCTTTTATCATGTACAATATTATTTGAGTTTTGATCATGAAAATCGTAAACAAAACGTTTAAGAACATCAAAAGAATAAAGAGTTTTTGAAAAACTCTATTTCTTTGAAATTGGAAAATTTTCCAGTTTTATGATGAATCTTTGAAAAATCATAACTCGCTCGGTATAAGTCGAGAATTGGAAAAATTTATACCGTTAGAAACCTCTTAGAGAGTACTATAAGTTCCTAGAAGACACTTTTCCATGAATCGAAGTGGAAAGTGATCAAAAATGGGTTTGAAGACGCAGCTTCAGTTTACAAAGCAGAATTGAGTTGGATTTCGGCCAACTTTGAAAATTCGGCACGATTCGCACGTTGCAAACCGGCCTCTGAAATTTTCAGCTCAATTAGTGTTGCAAGTGAAGTGTATGACAAAACAAGCGGATCAAGAATCCGAGTTTCGAGTACCGAGATACGGTAGCCCGAAGTTGGGGAAATTCAAGACTGGATGAGAATTTTCCAGATTTGAACCTCTAACTTTAGTAATTCAATTGGGTATCGAAACGAACTTGAATCGGCACCAAAATTGGCAGTATTTCAATAATATATGGAAAGTATCTCTCTATCGAATTTCGGGGAAAAATACCTTCGGCAAGGTAGTTAATGAGCCAACCGAAGTTCAAGAAAATTCCTAAGGCATTCTGCCTTTGACTTTCATTTCCCAAATTTCCAATCGTTTAACCAAGAAAGTTATCCAACCATGGTTCATTTGTGAAATAAGGGTCTAAGATATACCCATGATACCTTTGGTAAGTGTTTAATATCAAAAACATCAACTAACAAGTTCACTCCAAGATTTGGTTCCAAACCAGTCCAACATTAGGGTTTTCCAAAACAGAGCAGACCGCTTGTTTCAGTCACAACTCAGTCAATATAGCTCGAAATCGAGCGTGGCTTACGCCGTTGGAAAATAAATTCATAGAGTTAAAATATCACAGAAGAAATCATTCCCAAATTCGGCACCCACCTGGTTCAAATTCGGGCATCAAGTTGCTGCCTGAACACTTCATTCCAGATGAACAGAGTGACAGGACAGCGAACTTAAAACATTTGGTTCGACTTGGTCACAAAGAATCAGAACGTGCATTATATACCAAATTAAAGCTAGGAATGTCTAGTTTCAAACGCCACCGACGGCACATGATTTCGACATCCGAGGACAGAGTTATAGCCAAAATACTACTGCTGGTCAGAGACATACGCGAATCAGTTTCCAGATTTGCTGGTTTCGAAAAAAAAATTCATTTGCTCCATCAAACCTCAATATTTTCCAATGAAATTTTTCACACATCTAATACATCCTATAAACATCCAATCTAAGCCATTAAACCATTAAAATTTGGCCTGGAAATAGCCGAACATAGCAGGGGCAAAATCGGAAGTTTTAGCCTCTTACACCCAAAGAAGTTTCCACTAATTACCCATCACTAATGCATCATTATAATCACTAAACCAACAATATAATCACCATTAATCATCACATCAGCAACAACAACCCAAGTGTGGGAATTCCAAGAGCCCACAATCACATTTTTACACCATAAACAAGTAACTAAGTGCATGCATGAGCTTAATCTTGTCACATAATCTCCAAAAGATAAGAATCCAAGGGTTGATCATTACCTACTCCTTTGGTTTGCAAGGTCAGAATTTTCGGCCCTCTTGAAGCTCCAAGAAACCGTGAGAGTTCCCTTCCTCCTTAGCTAGATGTAGTCTCCAAGTGGTTTGCTAAGAGATCTCCAAGTTTGGTGTGATTTGGGTGGATTTTGGTGCATGGATTGAAGATGAAAAATGAAGACAATGGAGAGCTCTTCTCCTTCTTGTTGTTCGGCCAAGTGAGGTGAAGAGAGAGAGAGTGCTGATGCAATTGGCTTCCAAAGGAAGATTCTTTGTGTGGTGCAAAATGCACCTCAAAGTCAACTTGAAATAGTGCAATTTAGGGTGCGTTTGGACTCGATCTTTCTCGCGCGTTTGGTTCACTAGTGCACTAAACCTCCAAGGCATATATATTCTTGTAATTATTATTCACTCTTAATTGTCCCGAAATAAGGGTCTAAAGTCCTTCAATTGAAGTCGCGCGTGTGAAAACGCGTACCGTCAAATTTAACGCTATAACGCGAAACTTTCGAAAAATTCTTATAACGATTGCACTACTAACTATCACTTGAATATTTATTCATAAAATTACCTATTTTAGGACCATAGTACAAGCCCCCAATATTCCAAGCTTATCGGCTACTACGCGGATAAAATCTCCAAGTACTATTCACTATTTTTACTAAACGCGCTCTAGGAAGTTAATTTTCGAAACGAATCATTTAAAAAAAATATATAACGAAGTTATATTATCATGCGTTTAGGTCTCATAAGACTAGAAAATATTCCTTGGAAATAAAAATCCAATTAAATAATTTATTAAGCCATAAATTAGGCATAAAATAATAGTTTTTGCGAGTCCTCACATCCTCTCCCCCTTAAGAAAATTTCGTCCTCGAAATTTACCTTGGTCGATGAACAAGTCTGGATGCTTCTCCCTGATTGTTTCTTCAACTTCCCATGTTGCTTCCTCTACTCCATGGTTCTTCCCTAAAACTTTCACTAGTGGTATCTGCTTGTTCCTCAATTCCTTCACCTTTCGATCCAGAAATTTTACCGGTCTCTCCTCATAGGTTAGGGTTTCATCGATCTCAATATTCTCCGGTTGTAAAACATGAGAGGGGTCTGGATGATACTTCTTAAGCATGGACACATGAAACACGTTATGGATACGAGATAAACTCGGTGATAATTCCAGCTTATAGGCTACATTCCAACTCGCTGAATAATCTTATAAGGCCCTACAAACCTTGGTTGTAGTTTCTTCCCTTTTCCGGACATCAAACTTGCTTTTAAAGGCGTAATCTTGAGAAATACCATATCTCCAACAGTGAACTCCAAATCCTTCCTCCGATTGTCGGCATAATTCTTTTGTTTACTCTGGGCGGTTTGAATTCTTTGCCGTACCAATTTCACCTTTTCATTAGCCTCCTCAGTCCAAGATACAGTAGTCGCGTCTAAAATTTTCCGTTCACCTACTTCATCCCAACAAATTGGGGATCTACACTTCCGACCATAAAGTGCCTCATACGGAGCCATTTGAATAGAAGAGTGGAAACTATTGTTATAGGCAAATTCCACTAAAGTCAAGAACTTACTCCAATTCTCTCCAAAGTCCAGTACACAAGTCCTCAACATGTCCTCAAGAGTTTGAATTGTTCTTTCAGATTGTCCATCAGTCTGGGGATGATAGGTGGTACTAAAGTTCAACTTAGTCCCCAACACTTCTTGCATCTTTTGCCAAAACCTCGAAACAAATCTTGGATCCCTATCCGACACAATACTCACAGGTATACCATGTAGTCTGATGATCTCATCCAAGTACAATCTGGCCAACTTCTCCAATGGATATTTCATATTAATCGGCAGAAAATGAGCCGATTTAGTCAATCTATCCACTATCACCCAAATGGCATCATGGCCTCTCTGTGTCCTTGGTAAACCTGATACAAAGTCCATGGTAACATTTTCCCATTTCCACTCAGGTATTTCTAGAGGTTGCAAAAGCCCAGATGGTTTCTGATGTTCGGCTTTAACCTGTTGACAAACCAAGCATGTCTGAACAAATTGGGCAATTTCCTTCTTCATATTTTTCCACCAATATAGACTCTTCAAGTCTTGGTACATTTTATTCCCTCCTGGATGTACTGTAAACTTTGATCGGTGGGCTTCTTCCAAAATTTCTTTTCTAAGCCCTTCGTCCTTTGGCATAACCACCCGATTTCGAAATCTTAATATTCCATCTGATCCCAAAGTGAAATCGGTCTGGTCTCCCATCTTGACTTTCTCCACCAACTTTTGCATTTCAGGGTCCTTTTCCTGAGATTCCTTACTACGTTCCAATAAAGTGGAGGTTATCACAATGTTCCCCAAAATCACTTTCCTTGGTTCTAATCGGGGATTCCAATAGCTAACTTCTTCCAACAATCGAAATTCCTTAACCATCAATCCAGCCATTTGTACCTGACGGCTCAAAGCATCGGCCACTACATTGGCCTTCCCAGGATGGTACTTAATCGTGCAGTCATAATCTTTCAGAAATTCCATCCATCTACGTTGCCTTAAATTCAGCTCCTTCTGAGAAAATAAGTACTTAAGGCTTTTGTGATCTGTAAAAACCTCAAATGTCACTCCGTATAAATAGTGTCTCCATTTCTTCAAAGCAAAGACCACAGCCGCTAACTCCAAATCATGGGTCGGATAGTTCCCTTCATGCGGCTTCAATTTTCTAGAGGCATAAGCTATCACTTTATCATTTTGCATCAAACACATCCCAAACCTTCCTTAGATGCATCTGTGTAAACCACAAAACTATCATGTCCATTTGGTAGAGCTAGGACAGGCGCTCTAGTCAACCGTCTTTTCAACTCCTGAAAACTTCCTTCACACTTAGAACTCCAAATAAACTTTCCATTTTTCTTGGTCCACTCAGTCATAGGTCCAGCGATTTTCGAAAAATCCTGGATGAATCTCCGGTAATACCCTGCCAATCCTATAAAACTCCGAACTTCCGTTGGATTTTCCGGTCGTTTCCATTTCGAAACAGCTTCCACTTTAGCTGGATCCACTTTAATCCCATCCTTAGAAATTATATGCCCTAGGAAAGTCACTTCCTTTAGCCAGAATCCACACTTGCTAAACTTAGCACATAGCTGATTGTGAGAACCCGTAAAAACCCTAATCTTTTCCTAGGGTTTATTTCCCCTTAATTGCATGTTTTCTGCGTTTTCTGGCTTAGGAAATTTTCCTGATGAATTTTTATGAGTAATTATAGTTTTAAGAGATTTTCCTAGCATTGGAGAAATTTTAGAAAATTAAGAGTAAATAGTGGACGTGGGACCCACTAGTGCGAAAAGTTCGGAAAAATTCGGCCAATAAGGTTAAGTTTCGGATACTGTGTGAAATTTATCGGGTGTTAAGAGATAAGTAGAATGTGTGAAATGATTGATGTGAGAGAGAAAAGAAAGGATAGGATTGCATTAATGGTGTGACAAGTGTCACCATCTTATGGGTTGAAGCTTATGGAACACTATTCACTTTTTTTGACTTTTGACCAAAATTGGTTAAATATCTAAAAATTTCACAAAAAAATCCCCATTTTCTCACCTTGGATGGCCGGCCCTCTTACCTCAAGAAGGAAGAGAACTTCATCATTTTGCAAGCTTCCATTTGGTTCAATCTTCCATAAACAAAAGCTTAGACTAGATTTCACTCCATAAAATCCTATCTTCTAGTGCTAGTAAGGGTTGTAGTGAAGTTTGTTTGAAGCTCTAAGGTGGCCAACCTCTCTACACCTCTTGTTCTTAGGTAAGTGATGTTTTACTACTTCCTTATACTTAATGATGGTTATTTTGTGCTTAGAAGTGGCTTGAGTGTTTGAAAATGTGATTTATCTCTTGATTTGGCTTGTTTTGGTGAAGTTTTTATTTTATTGGGAATTTTTCTGGTTTAATATGATCTTGATGTTGGGGGCTTGTATGATGAATTGTAATGGTTGGAAGTGACTCTAGTGAGTGTGAATTGTGGTTAAATGCAATCAATTTTGGATTTGGTGTGAAAAATGGAAAGTTAGGGTTCATAAAATCCCAATTCTGTCCGGTTTTAGATCACTGGGTTAGAGGCCGAATTAGACTTTGCTCAAAACATGAAAGTTGTAGGTATTGATGTGTTTGAGGTGCCTGTAAAACTTCAGGTCATTTGGATGAGTACAGAGTGAGTTATGCCGTTTTTACTGTAGCTGTTCTGTTTTGATCAGAATGCGAAAACGGCGATAGTAATTGGCCCTTTTGACTGGAATTGGTTTGGATTTTGAAGTTGGTGTCTTCTGATGAAATGTAGCTGAATGTCTTAGCTAACATATACCTTTGGAATTTCGGCATTTGGACTAGTATGGACTGAGATATACCGATTACAGTTTTCTGCGTTTTGCAAACCTGTTTTGGGAATTCTGGTATAGTATTTCGTATTTTTGACCTAGTTGGGCCAGGAACTGGATTGAGTGACCTTCTACATTGTTGTAGCCCTGTTTCATAGCTTCGAAACGGTGGGTCTTGCACCCCCATCCGATAACCGTAGAGAATTTTACACCATTACCGCATAATAAGGGCAAAACAGTTTTCTATTTGGGGCCAAGACTAAGGCCATTTTCTAATTTCTGGTTTGCTATTATGCTCATTTATGCATATGAAATCCTATTGGGGTTGTGTTTAGCATTGCTATATGACTCGTTACCGAGTCTCTTTTAGGGCTTGCTTTCATTTCGGTTGTTTCCTAGTTAACTTTTGTACTTGTACCACTTTGAGCCTAGTGAACGGCTTTTGGGAAATGAGATGAATTTTGTGCGAGATGTTGGGACTGATTTGAGGATAGAATGAAGCCTTAATGGCTGGAAAAGTAAGAAATTTAGGGGAAGTGCTGCCCGATTTTCTAGGCCGTTTGGTTCCTTTAAGTTGGGTTTGCCTTTTGGTAGAATGAAAGGCTTTTGGGTTGGTTGCGCCTAGGTCTTCATGCTACCTTTTCGTTTCCAAGAAAATCATGTTTTGCACCCTTGCATTAGTAATTATTTGGCGAGGTATACGACTAGTAGTCGAGCCTCACATGTGCATTCTGTTTACTCGATTCTGGAAGTAAAACCTTCAATTGGTTTATTTTGATTATTTTAGGGTTTCTTGGCGATTAAGGCCAATCTGAAGTGAAAACTTTTGAAGTTGAGCCGGTGAGTGTACCACTCCCCTCCATTGCTGTTTAACTTGATTTCTGCTCTGCAATCTGTTTATTTGTTCGAGGCGGGGGTGTACTTTATCACACTCGTTCTCTAGTCTGTTCATATGCCAATTTACTATGCAAAATTTGAATCTGTTATCTGTGTCTGCATCTGTTCGGATTTCTATGACCTATGAGCTCAATCCTGTGGCTAAGTTATTCGAGTCGGGCCGGCAAGGGCCTGGACGATTAGATAACGAACCACGGTAGTCTGTTCGGGGATTTTTGGGTATTGAGACCCTTGATTCCGGTATACTCGAGTATTACCATTTCTGTTCGGTTACGGTGAGCGGGCCCGGTAAAGGGGTGTTTGGTGGACGGAATTCGGTGTAAAGAGGGGTCTACGGACGTTTTGGTTCTATATACGTTGACGGAGAGTCAACCGGTTTGGATCAAGTACTGCGCTGGAAATTTGGCTCCTGAGAGCCACCCGTATCCTTCTGATTTGAATCATTGGTTCCTTTGCTTTACATCTGGCATGTGTATCTGATTTGTTAAATGTGAAATGCCATGATTTTCTGCTATATGTTTGGTACCTCATTGAGCGCAAGCTCACCCCTTTCCGTTCCTTTTGTTTTCCTTACAGGAAAATAAACTCTTTTGGTCTGGATTTGACAAATGGCTGCCAAATTGAGCTAGATGAACATATCTTTTGTATAGCTCATGTATTAAAACCCTAAGTGTACTTTTGGGGCGTTTTCTCTTTTGATTTGGCAAACCGTGTATATGTATTAACTTTTGAAAGCTTTTGTATGTCATTTTGATTTGTAAACGCTAAAGTTCAGATGTGAATGTTTGTTAGCTATTTCGGTTGGGTTCTGACGGGGCGGTTACTATTCATGGCCGGCTCCGGATTTCATTTTTTTTATTTTGGGTTATTTTACCATTTTGATGTGTTTACGCGAGTTTGTAAGTTCCGGAGTGAAGCAGATAGCTCTAATCTGATCCGTAGTCCTGGCGAGAGCTGGGCAGGCAGTCCGCTAACCCCTTTGGTTCGCCTTAGGGGAAAGTGGGGCTGTCACACTGATGTTCCCTCAAGATTTGTAAAACCATTCTCAAATGTTTCTCATGATCTTTCACATTCTTAGAATACACCAAAATGTCATCAATGAAGATCACCACAAATTGATCCAAGTAAGGCTTAAAAACCCTATGCATTAAATCCATGAAAGCGGCAGGTGCATTGGTTAACCCAAAAGGCATTACTGCAAACTCGAGGTGCCCATACCTCGAGTTAAAAGCAGTCTTAGGTATGTCCTTCTCCAAAATCCTCAATTGATAGTAACCTTGCCTTAGATCCAACTTTGAAAACACTACCGCCCCTTGCAGTTGGTCAAACAGTTCATCAATGTGGGGCAGTGGGTATTTATTCTTAATCGTAACATCATTTAAGCCTCGATAATCTATACATAACCTCAAACTCCCATCCTTCTTCTTTACAAACAAAACTGGGGCTCCCCACGGGGAATCACTCTCCCGTATAAAACCTCGTTCCAACAAATCTTGTAATTGTAATTTCAACTCCTTCAATTCAGCTGGGGCCATCCTGTATGGTGTCCTTGATATAGGTGCTGTTCCTGGAGCTAAATCAATTTTAAAAGCTATTTCCCGTTCCGGGGGTAGAGACTCCAGTTCTTCAGGAAAAACATCAGAAAATTCTTTTACTACCAGTGTGTCCTCCAGATTCACCTTATCGCTAGGGGTATTAATAAGAAAAGCCAAATACCCTTGAGCTCCTTTACTTAACAACTTTCTAGCCCGAATTCCCGAAATAAGTGCAGACGAGGCTAACTTACCCCTTACATCCAGTAGAGCATGGCTTATATAATAATCACTTATCAGGTTCAAGTATTACATATCACACCAATCCAACCTATCAAATAGTCATGGTCCAATATGGAATTAATCGCGTAATCAGATAAAACAGGCAAAAGGCTTGAAGTCGGACGTAGAGTCCCAGACATTTGGAAGAAATTCAGGATATAGCGAAGTTTCAAATCAAAAGTTCATCCCTGGGGGTGCTGGACAACACAACAAGCAATGCCCCACCAGAGAGGTTCAGTTCAACCGCTACAGAAGAGTAGTAGCCGGTCTACAACCACACCAGTACGAATAAGTTCAAGAGTAGGGTCAAAGCGGAGCCAAATACTTCAGGTTCATGGTGCATGAGTACGAACAAAAGTATAAGTTCAAGTTCAAGTGCAAGTTCAAGTTCAAATTCAAGGGTCATGAGTACGAGTAAGAACACACTGGCCTAACCTCTGTCCAGCAATTCACATTCTTAAACAGTCACAAAATTCAAGTCCACATTCCATATATTCAGTCAAATTAGGTCCATTGAGGATACGCAAGAGCACACTAGCCTAAACAGGTTCAAGTCTCAAGTAAGCTCAGTCTAATCGGTTTCAGGTAGTTCGAGTTCTCTTACCAACCCACTGCAATACTTTCGGAGTTCAAACTTCCTAAGATTGAAATACTGGCACAGAACCAATCATAACAGATGTTGCGCACAAGAAAAGCTCACCAAGTTTCTAGCTAGGTTAATCCATTATACACTAGTAGATCGGATCTTCGGGTTTATGTTCGATTCATATTCGGTACTAGGGACCTATTAAATTATATGAAACTGTCTATCAATTTGTCTCACAAGTACAGGGTTGTCTAAGCCCTCGGTCACGGTCCCCTTTTCTCGTTCCTGCTACCCTACTTAAGAAAAGTCTATAAGCACAGGAAAAGGCATAACTAAGCATAAAGAGCACATTGCGTATACAAGTTGCAAACACATTTAAAATCAGGTCATGATTCATTACATGTATCAAAAGTTATGGCACGGTTAGAAGTTACAAAACAAGACCAATATGTCCAATATTGCACATAGGCAATTAAGTGCCACAAAAGTATAGAAGTACATACAAGCAGGATACAAAAGGCCTCACAGCGTGCACTACCCCTTTCTAGGTCCATAGTTAAACCAAAGGGTCCAGACATCACTAATTTCAATCAGATCACACGCCTTTACGAAATTAGATCCAATAAAGCCATAACACAAGCTAAAACCAAGATTATCCATTCGAAGTTCAAAATCTTTAATAACCAGCCACCAGTCGGAACACCATTATCTCCAAAAATAACCAGTCTTAAGGTTTTGTAATTAAAGTTTCAAGCTCCAAGTTCAAACCCAAGAATAAGTACAACTTACAACCTTACGTGTCAAATGGAAACCAAATCAATTCACACTAACTTGTACTCTTGAATGCAGTTGCTCTCTATATCTCAAAGTTGCCTCAGTCCGTACATTTAAAATTGGCTCACTCTTCTTGAAAGTCAAGAATTTTAAAACATAAGAAGAGTATTTCAAGTAATCAAAAATCTTATCAAGTTCAGGATTCACATTATTAAACATAAGCTTGCCATTCTTTCGAAAACTCAGGATATATATATATATTTTTCTTCGTGTAAAGCATGGACAAATTCAAGTGTGAGATTACACCAATATACAATCAAGGGGGAAAACTTAGTTTAGAAAATGTTAATCTTGTATTAACCCATCATACACAAAGTTCAACCACTCATTAGTTATTCACAAATTTTCAAATGTGAAATTCAAGTAAAACTCACCCTTTTACCAAAATCGGAAAATTACACATATTTAAAGCATATATATATATATCTTACTTCCACTCATTGCTTACAAATAAAACTAGTACATCCTAGTTTTTCTTTAAATTTTCAAAGCAGAATATCTTTAGAAGATATGTGGGCGGAAAATACATTTTATTCCTTTGTACTTTTATCTTGGTTCAAAATCATCACACATGGAGTTCGACTATCAAATCTCGGTCTCTTACCCTCCATAGCCTGTACTAATAATTATCTCAATTCTTTCCACACTTACAAATATAATGATAATTCAAATTCATCCAATCTTTCACTACAAATCTCTCATCCCATATATTCCTTCAATATAACATCACCTAATTCCTCAGTTTCTTCTGCAAGTCCCAAAGAAGAACTCCCAAATAATATATTTTTTTAACCCCTAAGATACAATAGATCCTTGTCACATAATATCCAAATTAATCCCACAGTCAAGCATCCTAAACTTTAAGCCTAGGATACGCTACAGAGATCTGAAGCCTAAGCTCTGATACCAACTGTGACGCCCCACATCTCCCTAAGGCGGACCAAAGGGTATCCGCGGACGCCTGCCCAGCTCACGCCAGGACTCAAGCAATTCCATCCAAATTCAAACCGAACTAAACACTTCGATGAGAGCAACATGAATACAATAATGCGGAAGCGTTCAACTTAATAAGTCACTTAATGTATAACCAGTACATCGGTAAATCATGAAACGACTTAAATTCAAAGTACACATCAGGGCCCAAACTTTTCAAGTTTACAATTTCCAAAAGTACAACCCAAACCAGGGCCTAGTCAAAATATATATAACAGGAGTCTTAACAAAATTCAACGGATGGTTTCTCCATATTTCTCCAAGAGTCGGTCCTGTTAAGGAAAACAAAACTATAGGGTGAGCTAACGCTCGTGAGGCCAAGAACACACATGCAAGCACGTAATCAAATAACAATCCCAACTTTAATAAGTAAAGCCATGTCTTTTCAATAATCAATCTATCAAACAGGAAAAAGTAATCAGAAACAATTCAAGGATATAGTAGCTCTCAGGAGCTAAGTTCCACTCGATCTGTCGATGTCATTCGTATACTTTCCCGCATTGACCCTCCTGTCAACCGGGTCGGTATTTCCATTTCCGTAGATCACCACTTTCTTCCCTCCGTCCACCGTACACCCCAAGGGCCCACAATGACCATAATTGGGCGATACTCAACGAGTATGCCAAGCAAGACCTCTTATTAGGTCGAGCTTATGTGTATCTCATGGCTCATCCAAATCCCCGACCAAGCCCATTGCTGGCTCGAGTCTAAGGACGGCCTATGAGTTTGGGCGTCCCCCATTCATTTGGTAGTCGAGGAGATTCACTCCAACGACACAAGCATTCATGACATGACATTGCATTTCATTCATTCATTCAATACATTTCATTCATTCATTCATTCATTTGAAATTAGAACGAGTGCGATAAAGTACGCACCCGCCCTTATTTTTAAAACTCCCAACAAGTATCACAAATAAGCAAGTATCAAATTCATACACTTGACACTCACCGAGCAATTCAATAAGAATTATTTTCTGGGAGTTCAAGTGTCCGCGGTGAGATCCTCTTGAAGGTCTCCTTGCGCGCCTGGCAATTTAATAGCGAATAATCATACAATTAACCCACTTATCAAGAAGATTGTACATTAGTACAATCTAAGGATTATTTCGCAAAAAGGAACCTCAATTACACGTAAATCGAGGTTCAACTTGCCTTTTATCATGTACAATATTATTTGAGTTTTGATCATGAAAATCGTAAACAAAACGTTTAAGAACATCAAAAGAATAAAGAGTTTTTGAAAAACTCTATTTCTTTGAAATTGGAAAATTTTCCAGTTTTATGATGAATCTTTGAAAAATCATAACTCGCTCGGTATAAGTCGAGAATTGGAAAACTTTATACCGTTAGAAACCTCTTAGAGAGTACTATAAGTTCCTAGAATACACTTTTCCATGAATCGAAGTGGAAAGTGATCAAAAATGGGTTTGAAGACGCCGCTTCAGTTTACAAGGCAGAATTGAGTTGGATTTCGGCCAACTTTGAAAATTCGGCACGATTCGCACGTTGCAAACCGGCCTCTGAAATTTTCAGCTCAATTAGTGTTGCAAGTGAAGTGTATGACAAAACAAGCGGATCAAGAATCGGAGTTTCGAGTACCGAGATACGGTAGCCCGAAGTTGGGGAAATTCAAGACTGGATGAGAATTTTCCAGATTTGAACCTCTAACTTTAGTAATTCAATTGGGTATCGAAACGAACTTGAATCGGCACCAAAATTGGCAGTATTTCAATAATATATGGAAAGTATCTCTCTATCGAATTTCGGGGAAAAATACCTTCGGCAAGGTAGTTAATGAGCCAACCGAAGTTCAAGAAAATTCCTAAGGCATTCTGCCTTTGACTTTCATTTCCCAAATTTCCAATCGTTTAACCAAGAAAGTTATCCAACCATGGTTCATTTGTGAAATAAGGGTCTAAGATATACCCATGATACCTTTGGTAAGTGTTTAATATCAAAAACATCAACTAACAAGTTCACTCCAAGATTTGGTTCCAAACCAGTCCAACATTAGGGTTTTCCAAAACAGAGCAGACCGCTTGTTTCAGTCACAACTCAGTCAATATAGCTCGAAATCGAGCGTGGCTTATGCCGTTGGAAAATAAATTCATAGAGTTAAAATATCACAGAAGAAATCATTCCCAAATTCGGCACCCACCTGGTTCAAATTCGGGCATCAAGTTGCTGCCTGAACACTTCATTCCAGATGAACAGAGTGACAGGACAGCGAACTTAAAACATTTGGTTCGACTTGGTCACAAAGAATCAGAAAGTGCATTATATACCAAATTAAAGCTAGGAATGTCTAGTTTCAAATGCCACCGACGGCACATGATTTCGACATCCGAGGACAGAGTTATAGCCAAAATACTACTGCTGGTCAGAGACATACGCGAATCAGTTTCCAGATTTGCTGGTTTCGAAAAAAAAATTCATTTGCTCCATCAAACCTCAATATTTTCCAATGAAATTTTTCACACATCTAATACATCCTATAAACATCCAATCTAAGCCATTAAACCATTAAAATTTGGCCTGGAAATAGCCGAACATAGCAGGGGCAAAATCGGAAGTTTTAGCCTCTTACACCCAAAGAAGTTTCCACTAATTACCCATCACTAATGCATCATTATAATCACTAAACCAACAATATAATCACCATTAATCATCACATCAGCAACAACAACCCAAGTGTGGGAATTCCAAGAGCCCACAATCACATTTTTACACCATAAACAAGTAACTAAGTGCATCCATGAGCTTAATCTTGTCACATAATCTCCAAAAGATAAGAATCCAAGGGTTGATCATTACCTACTCCTTTGGTTTGCAAGGTCAGAATTTTCGGCCCTCTTGAAGCTCCAAATTCGCGCCAGAGTTAATCATGACCGAGCAACGACGAGTGAGGCGCTTCATTCAGGGCTTGAACGTTGAGATCCAGAAGGACCTCGCGGCGGCTCAAATTACCACGTTTAGCGAGGCTATGGAAAAAGCCCAACGGGTCGAGAGTGCACGGCTTCAGGTCCGAAACTTCCAGGCTAAAAAGCGTGGTTTTCCTGGGAGTACATCTGGACAGGGTGATGAGAGCACTCCCTCTAAGTTTGGACGAGGCACGGGAGGTGGTCGACAGTCCGGATCAGGCAGAGGGACTCCGTTTAGAGGTGGTCAAGCTGGGCGAGGACCGAGGGGAAACGTTCAGAGTGGCTCGGCTTCTGCACCTCGTGGTCCCTGTGGGCACTGTGGGAAGACAAACCACACAGAGGACAATTGCTGGAGGAAATTGGGGAAATGTCTGCGGTGTGGAAGTGCAGACCATCAGCTGGCTACATGCCCGGTCCTGAAACAAGACGGAAAGGGGAGCCAACTACCGTCGAGAACCAATACTGGATCGGCCAAGGGAGACGGATCCAAACCAAAAGTTCCGGCTAGGGTATATTCCTTAGAGCCTCACCAGATCCCAGAGTCTTCCGAGGTGGTGGAAGGTACGATCCCTATTTTCCACCGCTTTGCCAAAGTTTTAATTGATCCTGGTGCCACTCATTCGTTTGTTAACCCTGATTTCATGTGTGGCATCGATATAAAACCTGCTAGCTTACCATATGACTTAGAGGTTAGTACACCTACGGGGAATCAACGTTTGGTGACTAGTATGGTTTATAAGGATTGTGATGTATGGGTAGGTGAGCGAAGGTTTTTAGGAGACCTGATTAGCTTGTCCATAAAAGGGTACGACGTGATTTTGGGAATGGACTGGTTAGCCAAATATAACGCCCAACTGGACTGTAAAACGAAAATAGTTGAATTTCGCATTCCGGGCGAGGCAACCTTAAGGTTAGATATAAGAGGTAGATTAGCCTCGTCTGCTCTCATTTCGGGCATTCGAGCTAGGAAACTGATAAGTAGAGGGGCGCAAGGCTATTTGGCCCTTCTAATTAATACCCCTACGGATAAGTTAAAAGTGGAAGACGTGGCCATAGTGAGGGAATTTTCGGATGTGTTTCCTGACGAGTTAGTAGCCCTACCTCCGGAACGAGAGATAGAATTCCGAATAGATCTTTTACCTGGAACCGCACCTATCTCCAAAACCCCTTACCGAATGGCGCCCGCAGAACTAAAGGAGCTTAAGTTGCAATTACAAGACCTTTTGGAGCGGGGATTCATCCACGAGAGTGAGTCTCCTTGGGGAGCTCCGGTCTTATTTGTGAAGAAAAAGGATGGAACGTTGAGGATGTGTATTGACTATAGGGGGCTGAACAACGTGACGATCAAGAACAAGTATCCACTGCCTCACATTGACGAGTTGTTTGACCAGCTGCAAGGAGCAGTGGTCTTCTCGAAGTTGGACCTCCGACAGGGATACTATCAGTTATTGATAAAGAAGGAGGACATTCCGAAAACTGCTTTCAACTCGAGATACGGGCATTACGAGTTCGCCGTTATGCCCTTTGGATTGACTAATGCTCCCGCCGCCTTCATGGACTTAATGCATAGGGTTTTTAAACCCTACCTGGACCGATTTGTCATGGTGTTTATTGACAACATTTTGGTCTACTCTAAGTCACGCGAGGAGCACGAGGAGCATTTGAGAGTGGTGTTGCAGACATTGAGGGAACATCAGCTATACGCCAAGTTTAGCAAATGCGAGTTTTGGTTGGAGAAAGTGGCGTTTCTAGGGCACGTGATCTCCCACGAAGGTATTGCAGTGGACCCGGCGAAGGTTGAAGCTGTGACCAATTGGAAGAGGCCAGAAACCCCCACGGAGATTCGTAGCTTTCTAGGGCTAGCTGGGTATTACCGAAGGTTTATTAAAGATTTTTCCAAGTTGGCCGGACCATTAACTGATTTGACAAAGAAGCATGGCCAGTTTATCTGGAGCGGTCGATGCGAAACAAGTTTTCAGGAATTAAAGAAAAGATTGACCATGGCTCCGGTATTGGTCTTGCCAAATGGAGTGGACGGGTTTGCGGTATATGCGGACGCGTCGCGAGAGGGATTGGGATGTGTTTTGATGCAGAACCGGAATGTGATTGCTTTTGCCTCTAGGAAATTGAAGCTTCACGAGCAGAACTATCCAACCCATGACCTGGAATTAGCCGCTGTTGTATTTGCTCTGAAAAAGTGGAGGCATTACCTATATGGGGTGACCTTCGAAGTGTTTTCGGATCACAAAAGTCTTAGATATCTTTTCTCCCAGAAGGAACTGAACATGAGACAACGGCGATGGATGGAATTTCTGGAGGACTACGATTGTACAATCAACTACCATCCGGGAAAGGCAAATGTAGTAGCGGATGCCTTGAGTCGTAAAGTGCAAGTGGCAGGGCTAATGATCAAGGAATGGGATTTGCTAGAATCCGTGTGCGAGTGGAAACCCTGTCTTGGGAGCCATAAGGTAATATTTAGCAATGTAAGGGTTACATCCACTCTACTGGAACGTATAAAGGAGGCGCAAGGCAAGGATTTGATGGTGCGGAAGTGGAGAGAGAAATTGGAGAAGGGAGAAACTACGGACTTTAATTTGAGTCCTGAGGGTATTTTGAAATACCGAAATCGAATGGTGGTACCAAAGGACGAGTCTTTGAAAGCGGAAATTCTAGAGGAAGCTCATCGATCCAAGTATACAATCCATCCGGGTAGCAGCAAGATGTATCAAGACCTGAAAGGAACCTATTGGTGGGATAATATGAAGAGGGAAATAGCTCAATACGTGCAGAAATGTCTCATTTGCCAGCAAGTGAAGGCGGAGCATCAAAAACCATCGGGTTTGTTACAACCCTTGGAGATACCCGAGTGGGAATGGGAAAACATCACTATGGACTTCGTTTCAGGTTTACCAAGGACGCAAAGAGGACACGATGCCGTTTGGGTGATCATTGATCGATTAACCAAGTCGGCCCATTTCTTGCCGGTGAACATGAAGTACTCAATGGATCAGTTGGCCCGACTGTACATGGACGAAGTAGTAAGACTACACGGTGTTCCTGTGAGCATCGTTTCCGATCGGGATCCACGGTTTGTGTCGCGATTTTGGCAGAAGTTCCAAGAAACCCTGGGGACGAAACTCAACTTGAGCACTACTTATCATCCTCAGACGGATGGCCAGTCAGAACGGACAATTCAAACTCTCGAGGACATGCTGCGAACGTGCATCTTGGATTTTGGAGGCAGTTGGAGTCAGCACATGACCTTGGTGGAGTTCGCGTACAACAATAGCTTTCATTCGTCGATTCAAATGGCTCCGTACGAAGCTCTCTACGGACGCAAGTGTCGCTCACCGATTTACTGGGACGAAGTTGGTGAAAAGAAGGCACTGGACCCGACAACTATTCCATGGATGGAAGAGGCTCACGAGAAGGTCAAGTTGATAAGGCAACGGCTTCAAACCGCCCAGAGTCGCCAGAAGAGCTACGCGGATAACCGAAGGAAGGATTTAGAATTTGAAGTTGGAGATCAAGTATTTCTTAAGATCACACCCTTACGAAGTCTTACAATGGGGAAAGGAAAGAAACTCCAACCACGGTACGTCGGACCCTACAAGATCCTTCAGAGGGTTGGAGCGGTCGCGTATCGATTGGAACTGCCATCCAGTCTATCTCGAATCCACGATGTATTTCACGTCTCGATGCTAAAGAAGTACCATCCTGACCCATCTCATGTTTTACAACCGGAAGATATCGAAGTAGATGAATCACTGGCCTACGAAGAGAAACCGGTTCAAGTACTCGATCGAATGGTCAAAGAGCTCAGAAACAAGAAGATTCCGCTAGTAATTTGACTTTGCTCAAAACATGAAAGTTGTAGGTTTTGATGAGGTTGATGTGCCTGTAAAATTTCAGGTCATTTGGATTAATGTAGAATGAGTTATGACGAAATTACTGTAGCTGTTCTGCTTTGAGCAGAATGCGAAAACTGCGATAGTAATTGGTTTTTTTGACTGGTATTGGTTTGGATTTTGGAGTTGGTGTCTTCTTATGAAATGTAACTGGATGACTTAGCTAACTTATGCCTTTGGAATTTCGGCATTTGGACTTGTAAGGACTGAGATATACCGATTACAGTACTTTGTGTTTTGCGAACCTGTTTTAGGAATTCTGGGTTGGTATTTGGCATTTTCGACCTAGTTAAGCTAGGAACTGGATTGAGTGGTCTTCTACATTGTTGTAGCCCTGTTTCATAGCTTCGAAACGGTGGGTCTTACACCCCCAACCGATAATTGTAGTGAGAGTTGTACCATTACCGCATAATGAGTGTAAAACAGTTTTCTATTCGAGGCCAAGACTAAGGCCATTTTCTAATTTCTGGTTTGCTATTATGCTCATTTATGTATATGAAACCCTACTGGGGTTGTGTTTAGCATTGCTATATGACTCGTTATCGAGTCTCATTGCATTTGTTGCTTGATTCTAGGGCGTGACGGTAGCTCACGACGCCTTGGTGACCGCGGTGTATGAAACACCATTTTCTTACTTGGTGAGTATACTACTCACTTACTTGTTATAATGTGGCTTTGTGCTATGTGTATTTGATGCCTTGAAGGCTTACTTGGTTATTGGAAATGATTGAGGTGAGGGTGTACTTGATCGCCCTCACCCCTTGTGATTTTAGTTATGGCTACTGATTGTTTTACTGAAATACTGCACTGGATATATGAGATACTGCATTCCATTCGTGGAAACTGATTTGGTGTCGTTGGACGAGTATCCAATGGCTTTACTGCATTTATGAGCTCAACCCCGTATGGTAGTTAATTGGATCGAGCCGGCGAGGGCTTGGTCGTGAAAATTATCATGCCACGGGGACTGTACTGGGGAACCTTGTGGTAATGAGACCCTTGGTTCCGGTAAACTCGAGTATTACCAAAATACTACTGAATGGAGTGCGGGCCCGGTTGGGGTATGTTGGGTGGAAGGAATGGAAGTAAAGTGTGGTCTACGGTTTGGTACTTTAACATTGACGGAGGGTCAATGAGGTTGGATCAAGATTGCAAGCGTTGAAATGGGCTCTTGAGAGCCGACCGTATCCTTTTACCGTTCTGCTTCATTGATTATTTGTGCACTTTAAATGAAAGTTCATTCTTATATGACTTTGATTGCTTATTGGGTGGTATACCACTGGGCTTTAGCTCATTCCGTGTTATTTGTTTTCCTTACAGGCAAATGAACACTTTTGGAAAGGTTATGATAGTTGAATGCAAGTTGAGCTCTTGTACATGTATTTTGATTAGCTCCTTGAGGGTGAAAACCCTAAGTACTTTGATTCCACCAATGTTTGGTGTGTAGTTGGCTACTTGGATATGTATGAACTAAATGGATACTTTGGTAGGCCGTTTGGCTTGTAAATGTTGATTTTCAATGTATATATGTGTTTGGTTGATGTTTGGACGGATTTCGGATCGATATGACTTCAAACGGAAAAGGGAAAAATCTTGCCGAAGATGAACAGTGGCAAATCCGGCCAGGAATCCGGCCAGAAACTGGCCGGATTGAAGGCCGGATTGCCTGAGGAAAATGGAACCCGGCCAGTTGCTCTCGGCCGGGTATCCGGCCAGACAATCCGGCCGGATCTTGGCCGGATTGCCGGCCGGATTGTGATGGAAGGAAAAAAAAAAAAAAAAAGTTTGAGGTTTTGCTCTCGGCCCAGTATCCGGCCGAGAATCCGGCTGGAAATCCGGCCAGGTTCTGGCCGGATTCTGGCGGGCATTTCACTATTCATTTCGCCTTCGAGTTCGTTTTTTTTTATTTTATGATTTTGGCTCGTTTGCGCGCATTGTTATGTTCCAGAACGTAATAGACCGACGTAAACGGTACCGTTAGTCCTGGCGAGAGCTGGGCAGGCAGTCCGCTAACCCCTTTGGTTCGCCTTAGGGGAAGGTGGGGCTGTCACAGGTGGTATCAGAGCCTAGGTTTGAATTAGCCTGGGTGTAATAGAAGTGCTCGACTTGAGGGTTTTATTGATTATGGTTTTTAAGGTTATTCATGCTATTTATTCCTTTGCTATAGGATGGATGCCAGTGGTGACCCGAGTGACCGTCCGGCAGGAGATCGTCCTCGTAGCACGTTGCCGCCGATTAAGTACCATCTTAGGCAGAAGGGAGCCGTGGTCCGTTGGAGCCCGGCCAGCCGCGTTCGACAGTGTGAGTGTCGTAGCGACTTTGCCTACCCGAATACACTAGTTTTGTCAGTGGCAAAGGAACGCGAGGAGTTTGCTAAGGAAAATACTAAGCTTGAAGCTGCGGTTGCTACCTTGGAGGTTGAGGTGGCTCAGGCGAAGGCGACCAATGACAAGCAAGCCGCCCGTATCATGGAGCTTGAGTATGATGTGAATGAGGCGGAGGACCGAGTTAATGACTTATGTGATCAACTGAGGGATGGTCGCGAGCGTGAGGTCAAGCGAGCTCGCAAAGTGAGGGGTCGTGCTGAAGCGATACTTAACCTATGCGACGATGGACTCGAGGAGTCTAGCGATGAGGCCTCGTATGCTGGGGCCGAGGCTGGGGAGGAATCTACCCCATCGCCTGGGTCTCAGACCCCGGCAACCGACTAAGCTATGATATCTAGGCACCTTATGGGCTAGTGGTGGTTTTTGGAATGTACATAGGGATAGGGATAGAGCCTTAGCTAACCGTTTTGGATGTAGAGTTAGCTACGTGTAAATCTCTTTTGATAGGCCTATCCTCGGGAGGATCTTTTGTGTACGTACGTGCTTTGGCCGTACTTGACTGACTGCTTGTATATATGTTTGGCTTGTATATATGTGTGCTTGTGGTCTTGTTTGAAATGCATCGTTATGTGTTAAGTGAAAGTTTAATTGTTACTTACATGCTTTGTTACTGCTTTGGTTTAGTAATTTTGCCTAGACCAAGTATACCGTATGGAAGGAACACGGAGTGGTCGGGGACGTGGGCGCGGTATTAGGCAACCCACACCAGTTAGAGAAACGGGGGAAGCTTCTACTGAACCGAATCCTGAACCCCAGATAAACCCCAATGTTCAAATAGCTGCTGCTATGCAGCAAATGACCAACTTACTCGCACAAGTTGTGCAACAACAGGGCCAGAACCCAAACCCTAACCCTGGAAACCCTGGCCATCATGTCGAGAGTGAAGATAGAGCGCTTGAGCTTTTTCAAAAGTTTTCCCCACCAAAGTTTATTGGGGGACCCGACCCTGACGTCGCCGAGAAATGGCTGGAGAAAATGGTTGATATATTCGCGGCCCTACACTACCCGGACGAACGGCAGGTCACTTTTGCCGTGTTTCAACTTGAAGGGGCTGCCCGTTCCTGGTGGAACGTGATTAGACAAAAATGGGAGCGAGAGCAGACTCCGAGAACGTGGGTGAACTTCATCCAGGAATTTAATGCCAAGTTTTTCCCTCCTCTAGTTCAGGAGAGGAAGGAGGACGAGTTTATCCGGCTCCGGCAAGGGGCTCAGACGGTGGCGGAGTATGAGAGCCAGTTTACCCGCCTGTCCAAATTCGCGCCAGAGTTAATCATGACCGAGCAACGACGAGTGAGGCGCTTCATTCAGGGCTTGAACGTTGAGATCCAGAAGGACCTCGCGGCGGCTCAAATTACCACGTTTAGCGAGGCTATGGAAAAAGCCCAACGGGTCGAGAGTGCACGGCTTCAGGTCCGAAACTTCCAGGCTAAAAAGCGTGGTTTTCCTGGGAGTACATCTGGACAGGGTGAGAAGAGCACTCCCTCTAAGTTTGGACGAGGCACGGGAGGTGGTCGACAGTCCGGATCAGGCAGAGGGACTCCGTTTAGAGGTGGTCAAGCTGGGCGAGGACCGAGGGGAAACGTTCAGAGTGGCTCGGCTTCTGCACCTCGTGGTCCCTGTGGGCACTGTGGGAAGACAAACCACACAGAGGACAATTGCTGGAGGAAATTGGGGAAATGTCTGCGGTGTGGAAGTGCAGACCATCAGCTGGCTACATGCCCGGTCCTGAAACAAGACGGAAAGGGGAGCCAACTACCGTCGAGAACCAATACTGGATCGGCCAAGGGAGACGGATCCAAACCAAAAGTTCCGGCTAGGGTATATTCCTTAGAGCCTCACCAGATCCCAGAGTCTTCCGAGGTGGTGGAAGGTACGATCCCTATTTTCCACCGCTTTGCCAAAGTTTTAATTGATCCTGGTGCCACTCATTCGTTTGTTAACCCTGATTTCATGTGTGGCATCGATATAAAACCTGCTAGCTTACCATATGACTTAGAGGTTAGTACACCTACGGGGAATCAACGTTTGGTGACTAGTATGGTTTATAAGGATTGTGATGTATGGGTAGGTGAGCGAAGGTTTTTAGGAGACCTGATTAGCTTGTCCATAAAAGGGTACGACGTGATTTTGGGAATGGACTGGTTAGCCAAATATAACGCCCAACTGGACTGTAAAACGAAAATAGTTGAATTTCGCATTCCGGGCGAGGCAACCTTAAGGTTAGATATAAGAGGTAGATTAGCCTCGTCTGCTCTCATTTCGGGCATTCGAGCTAGGAAACTGATAAGTAGAGGGGCGCAAGGCTATTTGGCCTTTCTAATTAATACCCCTACGGATAAGTTAAAAGTGGAAGACGTGGCCATAGTGAGGGAATTTCCGGATGTGTTTCCTGACGAGTTAGTAGCCCTACCTCCGGAACGAGAGATAGAATTCCGAATAGATCTTTTACCTGGAACCGCACCTATCTCCAAAACCCCTTACCGAATGGCGCCCGCAGAACTAAAGGAGCTTAAGTTGCAATTACAAGACCTTTTGGAGCGGGGATTCATCCACGAGAGTGAGTCTCCTTGGGGAGCTCCGGTCTTATTTGTGAAGAAAAAGGATGGAACGTTGAGGATGTGTATTGACTATAGGGGGCTGAACAACGTGACGATCAAGAACAAGTATCCACTGCCTCACATTGACGAGTTGTTTGACCAGCTGCAAGGAGCAGTGGTCTTCTCGAAGTTGGACCTCCGACAGGGATACTATCAGTTATTGATAAAGAAGGAGGACATTCCGAAAACTGCTTTCAACTCGAGATACGGGCATTACGAGTTCGCCGTTATGCCCTTTGGATTGACTAATGCTCCCGCCGCCTTCATGGACTTAATGCATAGGGTTTTTAAACCCTACCTGGACCGATTTGTCATGGTGTTTATTGACAACATTTTGGTCTACTCTAAGTCACGCGAGGAGCACGAGGAGCATTTGAGAGTGGTGTTGCAGACATTGAGGGAACATCAGCTATACGCCAAGTTTAGCAAATGCGAGTTTTGGTTGGAGAAAGTGGCGTTTCTAGGGCACGTGATCTCCCACGAAGGTATTGCAGTGGACCCGGCGAAGGTTGAAGCTGTGACCAATTGGAAGAGGCCAGAAACCCCCACGGAGATTCGTAGCTTTCTAGGGCTAGCTGGGTATTACCGAAGGTTTATTAAAGATTTTTCCAAGTTGGCCGGACCATTAACTGATTTGACAAAGAAGCATGGCCAGTTTATCTGGAGCGGTCGATGCGAAACAAGTTTTCAGGAATTAAAGAAAAGATTGACCATGGCTCCGGTATTGGTCTTGCCAAATGGAGTGGACGGGTTTGCGGTATATGCGGACGCGTCGCGAGAGGGATTGGGATGTGTTTTGATGCAGAACCGGAATGTGATTGCTTTTGCCTCTAGGAAATTGAAGCTTCACGAGCAGAACTATCCAACCCATGACCTGGAATTAGCCGCTGTTGTATTTGCTCTGAAAAAGTGGAGGCATTACCTATATGGGGTGACCTTCGAAGTGTTTTCGGATCACAAAAGTCTTAGATATCTTTTCTCCCAGAAGGAACTGAACATGAGACAACGGCGATGGATGGAATTTCTGGAGGACTACGATTGTACAATCAACTACCATCCGGGAAAGGCAAATGTAGTAGCGGATGCCTTGAGTCGTAAAGTGCAAGTGGCAGGGCTAATGATCAAGGAATGGGATTTGCTAGAATCCGTGTGCGAGTGGAAACCCTGTCTTGGGAGCCATAAGGTAATATTTAGCAATGTAAGGGTTACATCCACTCTACTGGAACGTATAAAGGAGGCGCAAGGCAAGGATTTGATGGTGCGGAAGTGGAGAGAGAAATTGGAGAAGGGAGAAACTACGGACTTTAATTTGAGTCCTGAGGGTATTTTGAAATACCGAAATCGAATGGTGGTACCAAAGGACGAGTCTTTGAAAGCGGAAATTCTAGAGGAAGCTCATCGATCCAAGTATACAATCCATCCGGGTAGCAGCAAGATGTATCAAGACCTGAAAGGAACCTATTGGTGGGATAATATGAAGAGGGAAATAGCTCAATACGTGCAGAAATGTCTCATTTGCCAGCAAGTGAAGGCGGAGCATCAAAAACCATCGGGTTTGTTACAACCCTTGGAGATACCCGAGTGGGAATGGGAAAACATCACTATGGACTTCGTTTCAGGTTTACCAAGGACGCAAAGAGGACACGATGCCGTTTGGGTGATCATTGATCGATTAACCAAGTCGGCCCATTTCTTGCCGGTGAACATGAAGTACTCAATGGATCAGTTGGCCCGACTGTACATGGACGAAGTAGTAAGACTACACGGTGTTCCTGTGAGCATCGTTTCCGATCGGGATCCACGGTTTGTGTCGCGATTTTGGCAGAAGTTCCAAGAAACCCTGGGGACGAAACTCAACTTGAGCACTACTTATCATCCTCAGACGGATGGCCAGTCAGAACGGACAATTCAAACTCTCGAGGACATGCTGCGAACGTGCATCTTGGATTTTGGAGGCAGTTGGAGTCAGCACATGACCTTGGTGGAGTTCGCGTACAACAATAGCTTTCATTCGTCGATTCAAATGGCTCCGTACGAAGCTCTCTACGGACGCAAGTGTCGCTCACCGATTTACTGGGACGAAGTTGGTGAAAAGAAGGCACTGGACCCGACAACTATTCCATGGATGGAAGAGGCTCACGAGAAGGTCAAGTTGATAAGGCAACGGCTTCAAACCGCCCAGAGTCGCCAGAAGAGCTACGCGGATAACCGAAGGAAGGATTTAGAATTTGAAGTTGGAGATCAAGTATTTCTTAAGATCACACCCTTACGAAGTCTTACAATGGGGAAAGGAAAGAAACTCCAACCACGGTACGTCGGACCCTACAAGATCCTTCAGAGGGTTGGAGCGGTCGCGTATCGATTGGAACTGCCATCCAGTCTATCTCGAATCCACGATGTATTTCACGTCTCGATGCTAAAGAAGTACCATCCTGACCCATCTCATGTTTTACAACCGGAAGATATCGAAGTAGATGAATCACTGGCCTACGAAGAGAAACCGGTTCAAGTACTCGATCGAATGGTCAAAGAGCTCAGAAACAAGAAGATTCCGCTAGTGAAAGTGCTATGGAGAAACCACGGAGTGGAGGAAGCTACTTGGGAGATGGAAGAGGAAATGCGAAAGAAATACCCAAACCTTTTCGGGAATTAAGGTGAGAAATTTCGAGGACGAAATTCTTTTAAGGGGGGAAGAGTGTGAGAGCCCGTAAAACCCTAATTATTTTTTTCTAGGGTTATTTCCCCTTTAATTGCATAACTTTGCATTTTCTGGCTTAGAAATATTTTTTGAGAGGATTTTATGAGCAATTATAGTTTTAAGATGATTTTTCTAGCATTGGAGAATTTTTAGAAAATTAAGAGTAAATAGTGGACGTGGGACCCACTAGTGCGAAAAGTTCGGAAAAATTCGGCCAATAAGGTTAAGTTTCGGATACTGTGTATAATTTATCGGGTGTTAAGAGATAAGTGGAGTGTGTGAATGATTGATGTGAGAGAGAAAAGAAAGATAAGAATGCATTTATGGAGGTGACAAGTGTCACCTCCTCATTGGATGGACCTTAAGAGACACTATTCACAATTTTGACTTTTTTGACCAAAGATTAAATATCCAAAAATTCACCAAAAATCACCATTTTTCTCCTTGTGTTGGCCGGCTCTCTCTCTCTCAAAGAAGAAGAAAATTCCTCAACTCTCAAGCTTCCATAAGCTTCAATCTTCCATAAACAAAGGCTTAGACTAGATTCTACTCCATAAAAACTTTGCTTCTAGTGATAGTAAGTGTGTTGGTGAACTTTGTTTGAAGAGCAAAGGTGTTCAACCTCCCTCTCTCTCTTGATTTCTTGGTAAGTGTTGCTTGAACCCCTTACTACCTCTAATAATGGTTATATGATGCTTAGAAGTGGCTTGAGTGTTGAATATGTGATTTACCCCTTGATTTGGCTTGTTTTGGTGAAGTTTTTAATTTATTGAGAATTTTTCTGGTTTAATATGATCTTGATGTTGGGGGCTTGTATGATGAATTGTAATGGTTGATAATGACTCTATGAGGTGTATTGGATAGGAAAATGCAACTAATTTTGGATTTGGATGGAAAATTTGAAAGTTAGGGTTCTTGAAGCCCCAATTCTGTCCGGTTTTAGATCACTGTGCTAGAGGCCGAATTTGACTTTTCTCAAAACATGAAAGTTGTAGGTTTTGATGAGGTTGATGTGCCTGTAAAATTTCAGGTCATTTGGATTAATGTAGAATGAGTTATGACGAAATTACTGTAGCTGTTCTGCTTTGAGCAGAATGCGAAAACTGCGATAGTAATTGGTTTTTTTGACTGGTATTGGTTTGGATTTTGGAGTTGGTGTCTTCTTATGAAATGTAACTGGATGACTTAGCTAACTTATGCCTTTGGAATTTCGGCATTTGGACTTGTAAGGACTGAGATATACCGATTACAGTACTTTGTGTTTTGCGAACCTGTTTTAGGAATTCTGGGTTGATATTTGGCATTTTCGACCTAGTTAAGCTAGGAACTGGATTGAGTGGTCTTCTACATTGTTGTAGCCCTGTTTCATAGCTTCGAAACGGTGGGTCTTACACCCCCAACCAATAATTGTAGTGAGAGTTGTGCCATTACCGCATAATGAGTGTAAAACAGTTTTCTATTCGAGGCCAAGACTAAGGCCATTTTCTAATTTCTGGTTTGCTATTATGCTCATTTATGTATATGAAACCCTACTGGGGTTGTGTTTAGCATTGCTATATGACTCGTTATCGAGTCTCATTGCATTTGTTGCTTGATTCTAGGGCGTGACGGTAGCTCACGACGCCTTGGTGACCGCGGTGTATGAAACACCATTTTCTTACTTGGTGAGTATACTACTCACTTACTTGTTATAATGTGGCTTTGTGCTATGTGTATTTGATGCCTTGAAGGCTTACTTGGTTATTGGAAATGATTGAGGTGAGGGTGTACTTGATCGCCCTCACCCCTTGTGATTTTAGTTATGGCTACTGATTGTTTTACTGAAATACTGCACTGGATATATGAGATACTGCATTCCATTCGTGGAAACTGATTTGGTGTCGTTGGACGAGTATCCAATGGCTTTACTGCATTTATGAGCTCAACCCCGTATGGTAGTTAATTGGATCGAGCCGGCGAGGGCTTGGTCGTGAAAATTATCATGCCACGGGGACTGTACTGGGGAACCTTGTGGTAATGAGACCCTTGGTTCCGGTAAACTCGAGTATTATCAAAATACTACTGAATGGAGTGCGGGCCCGGTTGGGGTATGTTGGGTGGAAGGAATGGAAGTAAAGTGTGGTCTACGGTTTGGTACTTTAACATTGACGGAGGGTCAATGAGGTTGGATCAAGATTGCAAGCGTTGAAATGGGCTCTTGAGAGCCGACCGTATCCTTTTACCGTTCTGCTTCATTGCTTATTTGTGCACTTTAAATGAAAGTTCATTCTTATATGACTTTGATTGCTTATTGGGTGGTATACCACTGGGCTTTAGCTCATTCCGTGTTATTTGTTTTCCTTACAGGCAAATGAACACTTTTGGAAAGGTTATGATAGTTGAATGCAAGTTGAGCTCTTGTACATGTATTTTGATTAGCTCCTTGAGGGTGAAAACCCTAAGTACTTTGATTCCACCAATGTTTGGTGTGTAGTTGGCTACTTGGATATGTATGAACTAAATGGATACTTTGGTAGGCCGTTTGGCTTGTAAATGTTGATTTTCAATGTATATATGTGTTTGGTTGATGTTTGGACGGATTTCGGATCGATACGACTGCAAACGGAAAAGGGAAAAATCTTGCCGAAGATGAACAGTGGCAAATCCGGCCAGGAATCCGGCCAGGAAGGCCGGATTGCCTGAGGAAAATGGAACCCGGCCAGTTGCTCTCGGCCGGGTATCCGGCCAGACAATCCGGCCGGATCTTGGCCGGATTGCCGGCCGGATTGTGATGGAAGGAAAAAAAAAAAAAAAGTTTGAGGTTTTGCTCTCGGTCCAGTATCCGGCCGAGAATCCGGGCGGAAATCCGGCCAGGTTCTGGCGGGATTCTGGCGGGCATTTCACTATTCATTTCGGCTTCGAGTTCGTTTTTTTTTTATTTTATGATTTTGGCTCGTTTGCGCGCATTGTTATGTTCCAGAACGTAATAGACCGACGTAAACGGTACCGTTAGTCCTGGCGAGAGCTGGGCAGGCAGTCCGCTAACCCCTTTGGTTCGCCTTAGGGGAAGGTGGGGCTGTCACACTTTCATAAGCTCAAACCCTAGGAGTTTTGCATCTAAAGCAGTGAGCAAGATGTGTATATGAGATAAAGCGTCAGCCACTACATTAGACTTACCTGTCTTGTACTTGACGACGTATGGGAATGACTCGATGAAGGCTACCCATCGTGCATGCCTTTTGCTTAATTTTTGTTGTCCCTTGAGGTGCTTGAGGGACTCATGGTCAGTTTGGATGACAAATTCCCTGGCGCGGAGGTAGTGTTGCCAGGTCTCTAAGGCACGTACAAGGGCGAGCAACTCCTTGTCATATGTAGAGTAGTTGAGAGCCGCGCCACTTAGCTTCTCACTGAAATAGGCGATTGGCTTGCCACCTTGCATTAGTACGGCTCCTACTCCAACACCTGATGCATCACATTCGACTTCAAAAGTAAGATCAAAGTTAGGTAGTGCAAGAAGTGGTGCATGTGTGAGTTTTTGTTTTAATAATTGGAAGGCCTTATCTTGTGCTTCCCCTCAAAAGAACTTCTCATGCTTTTTCATGACCGTGGTAAGAGGTGCAGCAATGGTGCTAAAATCCTTCACGAAGCAGCGGTAGAAGCTTGCTAGGCCATGAAAGCTGCGCACTTCACTTACAGAGGTAGGCGTTGGCCTCTCTTGGATGGCCTTGACCTTTTCTGCATCCATATGAATGCCCTGCGCAGTTACCACATATCCTAGAAACACAACACGATCAGTGCAAAATGTGCACTTCTTAAGGTTGGCATATAGCCTTTCCTTTTGAAGTACATCAAAAACAGCTTTGAGGTGCTCAAGGTGCTCCTCTAAGCTCCTGCTATAGATTAAGATATCGTCAAAGTAAACCACTACAAATTTCCCAAGAAAAGGTCTCAAAACATGGTTCATCAGACGCATGAAAGTACTAGGGGCATTAGTTAAGCCAAAAGGCATCACTAGCCACTCGTATAGACCATGTTTAGTTTTGAAAGCATTTTTCCACTCATCACCTTCTTTCATTCTTATTTGGTGGTAACCACTTTTCAAATCAATTTTAGTAAAGATAATGGCACCATGCAGTTCATCTAACATATCATCTAATCTAGGAATAGGGTGACGATACTTTACCATGATCGCGTTGACTGCTCTACAGTCGGTGCACATCCTCCAAGTTCCATCCTTCTTAGGCACGAGAATCACAGGTACAGCACACGGACTTAGACTTTCACGAGCCCAACCTTTGCTTAGTAACTCCTCCACTTGCCTTTGCAACTCCTTAGTTTCCTCAGGGCCCATGCGATAGGCCGGTTTGTTAGGTAATGGAGCTCTAGGAATGAGGTCAATCTGGTGCTCGATTCCCCTTAAGGGTGGTAGTCCATCGGGCACATCCTCAGGAAAAATGTCCTCAAATTCCTGTAAAAGAGACAAGATACAAGGAGGTAAGGTGTCAATAGGTATGGATGAGATGACCAACTCTTCTTTGCACACAAGTACGAGTAAGAGTTGGTTAGAAGACAAAGCTCGCTTTACATCTTTGGCTTTTGCTAGCAAGCTTAGTTTCACCTTACTTTCTCCTCTCATGGCCGACTCACTTGTAGCCTTTTTCTTCCCTACGGGTTCGGCCACACTCTCAATTTTTTTCTCCTCACTTTTTTCTTGCTTTTTTTTCTCTCAAGTTCTAGCTCATACTCCATTTGGAGTTTCATTTGATCTTCATACACTTGCTTTGGTGTGAGGGGTACAAGAGTCATTTTCGATAACAATGAGTAAAGACGTATTTGTTGGCTTTCCCTTTGAACTCCACATCTCGGTCGTATTGCCAAGGTCACCCAAGAATGAGATGGCTTGCTTGCATTGGCACTACGTCGCAAGTGACTTCATCTTCATACTTGCCAATTCGAAATGGCACTTTCACTTGTCGAAATACACGGACCCCCCCTTCATTGTTCAACCATTGAAGGCGATAAGGTCTAGGATGTCTGATGACTGGGAGCCCTAGCTTCTCTACCATGAGTAGACTAGCTACATTCGCACAACTCCCACTATCAATAACAACACTACAAACCTTATCCTTGATATGACATCTCGTGTAGAAAAGGTTATTCCGTTGTACCTCTATTTCCTCTTCCTTGGCGCGGGTGGTGAGGACCTTTCGAACCACCAAGCATCCAATCTCCTCATGTGTGGGTATCTCCTCACTTGAATCATCCCATTCACCCTCTAGAGGTGGCATCCCTTCGTATTCCTCCTCTTCATCGAACACAATCTCGCCATTTGGCAATAGAAGCATAGCCCTTTGGTTGGCACATTGAGATGCGATATGACCATAGCCTTGACACTTAAAGCACTTAGTGTCTCAGCCACGCGGCTTAGAAGCTCCATTATTAGCCTTAAATTCAGGTTTGGCCGTTGCCTTGGGTGGAAAGGCATTCGGCCTTGGTGGTTGAGACGGAGCTGTGGCCTTCTCCTCCCTCTTTGGTTGAGGGGTACGCCATTTCCAGCTTGGTACGTAGTGCTAGACCGTGTACTTCCCCTCCTCTTGAGGCGTCGTTCAACTGTAACCGCCTTCTCCAACATTTCATTCATGTCGAGGTAGTGTTGGAGTTCCACTACTTCGGCAATCTCGGGCCTCAAACCATGCAAAAAACCAGCCATAGTGGCTTCTCCATCCTCACGCAAGTCTGCCTTCATAATGGCCATCTCCATCTCTTTATAATAATCCTCGACTGACAAGGAGCCTTGGGTGAGAGATTGTAACCGTTGGTGTAAGTCACGGCTATAGTAGCTCGGCACGAACCTTTTCCTCATGAGACTCCTCATCTCATCCCAAGTCTCCACGGCCCTTTCACGATTTCTTCTTCGGCTTAGTCGTAATTGGTCCCACCAAATGGAGGCGTAGTCAGTGAACTCCACGGCTGCAAGTTTTACTTTTTGTTCCTCCGAGTAGGTGTGGCACTCATAGACCAATTCGATTTTCCGTTCCCATTCCAAGTAGGCTTCGGGATCGGACTTGCCTTGGAAGGAAGGAATTTTGAGTTTGACCCCTTAATGGTGTCGTCTCCTCGCCTTTGTGCACGGTGATCAGTTTGGTACCTCCCCTCAAACGGATCCTCTTCATCATTGGAGTACACCGATTCCTTGCCTTTACTCGAGCTATGTAGATTCCTCGAGCTTTCCAATTGATCAATTCGGTCATGTAATGGTTCAATGGAGGTTTTAAGCAATTGCTTGAACTCCCCCATCATGGCATCTAGGCGTAGTTGAAGGTCCATTGCTTGGTCACCAACTCCACTAGACATGCTTAGGTACACCTGTAAAAGAAAACAAAACAAAATGACTTCTTCTCTTTTTTTTTGTTTTTTTTTACAATGTAGAGGTCACTCACACTCGTGTTTCACTCAAGTGTATCACTCTCTAAGAATCTCACCAACAATTCCTTGGCTTGCTAGTCGCTCGGGTTGAACAACCTAGGCGTCACCGCATGGTAGATTCTTGGCTAATCAACAAGTAACACAAGAAGGTAGCTATGAATGGAGGTGAATGAGGATCTAGACGCAATCTAAAACTCAGAATAGGACCAACAATAACTAAGACTCGGAAGAGAAAGCAAAACAAATGAACTCAAACCTGAAATATTGAAAATCCTAGAAAACTCTACCCATGACCCAAATTTCTGGAATTTTGTGCGCTGCTGGTTCATGGTCCGTTGGTCAGTGTTTGGAGGTAGTTTGGTGCTGGTTTGAGGTAGAGGTCACCCCTCAAATTGCAACCCAATCGGCTCACCAAGTGGTGCTCAACTGGATCAAAATTGTGGCAGATGAGGGCAGATCAAGGAGTTTTGGGAAGGTTTGGATTTGGTTTGTTGATTTTCTTGGCTGCTATCAATCCCAACGAAATTAGGATGAGTTGGAGTCAAGGTGGGACTTGGTGCACAATTAGGAAACTAGAGCCAATATCTTTCTTTCCTTTTGTTTTGTTTTTTTTTGTTTTTTTTTCTAGCTCAAAGATTCTTTCAATCACGAAATTCCAGTCCAAAAAGTCGGATCTCCAATCAAGGCTTGCCAAGGCAATATGGCCGAATGTCTCAAGGGCAAGATGTGAGAACCCGTAACTTTTCCATTTGTTAGGTTTTATAATCTTTCTAGGTTTTCTTATTTTCAATGGCTTGTTTCCTACACTTTCTGTATCCGAAAAATTTTCTAGATTATTTTTACGAGTAAATATAGTTTTTAGATGATTTTTCTAGTATCGAATAGATTTTGAGAAATTAAGAACGTAATCGGACGTGGGACCCACTAGTGCGAAAAGTTCAGAAAAATTCGGCCAATTAGGTTAAGTTTCGGATACTGTTAAAAGTTTATCGGGTATTAAGAGATAAGTAGGGTGTGTGAAGTGATTGATATGAGAGAGAAAAGAATGATAAGGATGCATTTAATAGAGTGACACATGTCACTTTCTTATTGGTTGAACTTTTAAGAAATACTATTCATTGTCTTGACTTATTTGACCAAGGGATTAAATATCCAAAATTCACCAAAAAAATCCCCATTTTCTCACCTTGGATGGCCGGCCCTCTTACCTCAAGAAGGAAGAGAACTTCATCATTTTGCAAGCTTCCATTTGGTTCAATCTTCCATAAACAAAAGCTTAGATTAGATTTCACTCCATAAAATCCTATCTTCTAGTGCTAGTAAGGGTTGTAGTGAAGTTTGTTTGAAGCTCTAAGGTGGCCAACCTCTCTACACCTCTTGTTCTTAGGTAAGTGATGTTTTACTACTTCCTTATACTTAATGATGGTTATTTTGTGCTTAATGGTGGCATAAGTGTTGGAATATATGATTTATTTCTTGATTTGAAGAGTTTTGGTGAAGTTTTCCATTTTATGATGAATTTTCTGGTGTAATATGAAATGAATGTTGTGGCCATCTTTGATGATTGGCAATGGACTATAATGGCTGTAGTAGGTATGTTTGATAAGTATTTGCAATCAATTTTGGATTTGGATGGAAAATGGAAAGTTAGGGTTCTTATTATTCCCAATTCTGTCCGGTTTTAGATCACTGGGTTAGAGGCCGAATTAGACTTTTCTCAAAACATGAAAGTTGTAGGTATTGATGTGGTTAAGGTGTCTGTAAAATTTCAGGGCATTTAGATTAATGTAGAATGAGTTATGACGAAATTACTGTAGCTGTTCTGCTTTGGACAGAATGCGAAAACTGCGATAGTAATTGGCCATTTTGACTGGTTTTGGTTTGGATTTTGAAGTTGGTGTCTTCTGATGAAATGTAGCTGAATGTCTTAGCTAACATATGCCTTTGGAATTTCGGCATTTGGACTAGTATGGACTGAGATATACCGATTACAGTTTTCTGCGTTTTGCAAACCTGTTTTGGGAATTCTGGTATAGTATTTCGTATTTTTGACCTAGTTGGGCCAGGAACTGGATTGAGTGACCTTCTACATTGTTGTAGCCCTGTTTCATAGCTTCGAAACGGTGGGTCTTGTACCCCCATCCGATAACCGTAGAGAATTTTACACCATTACCGCATAATAAGGGCAAAACAGTTTTCTATTTGGGGCCAAGACTAAGGCCATTTTCTAATTTCTGGTTTGCTATTATGCTCATTTATGCATATGAAACCTTATTGGGGTTGTGGTTGGCATTGGTTTATGACTCGTTATCGAGTCTCTTTTAGGGCTTGCTTTCATTTCGGTTGTTTCCTAGTTAACTTTTGTACTTGTACCACGTTGAGCCTAGTGAACGGCTTTTGGGAAATGAGATGAATTTTGTGTGAGATGTTGGGACTGATTTGAGGATAGAATGAAGCCTTAATGGCTGGAAAAGTAAGAGATTTAGGGGAAGTGCTGCCCGATTTTCTAGGCCGTTTGGTTCCTTTAAGTTGGGTTTGCCTTTTGGTAGAATGAAAGGCTTTTGGGTTGTTTGCGCCTAGGTCTTCATGCTACCTTTTCGTTTCCAAGAAAATCATGTTTTGCACCCTTGCATTAGTAATTATTTGGCGAGGTATACGACTAGTAGTCGAGCCTCACATGTGCATTCTGTTTACTCGAATCTGGAAGTAAAACCTTCAATTGGTTTATATTGATTATTTTAGGGTTTCTTGGCGATTAAGGCCAATCTGAAGTGAAAACTTTTGAAGTTGAGCCGGTGAGTGTACCACTCCCCTCCATTGCTGTTTAACTTGATTTCTGCTCTGCAATCTGTTTATTTGTTCGAGACGGGGGTGTACTTTATCACACTCGTTCTCTAGTCTGTTCATATGCCAATTTACTATGCAAAATTTGAATCTGGTATCTGTGTCTGCATCTGTTCGGATTTCTATGACCTATGAGCTCAATCCTGTGGCTAAGTTATTCGAGTCGGGCCGGCAAGGGCCTGGACGATTAGATAACGAACCACGGTAGTCTGTTCGGGGATTTTTGGGTATTGAGACCCTTGATTCCGGTATACTCGAGTATTACCATTTCTGTTCGGTTACGGTGAGCGGGCCCGGTAAAGGGGTGTTTGGTGGACGGAATTCGGTGTAAAGAGGGGTCTACGGACGTTTTGGTTCCATATACGTTGACGGAGAGTCAACCGGTTTGGATCAAGTACTGCGCTGGAAATTTGGCTCCTGAGAGCCACCCGTATCCTTCTGATTTGAATCATTGGTTCCTTTGCTTTACATCTGGCATGTGTATCTGATTTGTTAAATGTGAAATGCCATGATTTTCTGCTATATGTTTGGTACCTCATTGAGCGCAAGCTCACCCCTTTCTGTTCCTTTTGTTTTCCTTACAGGAAAATAAACCCTTTTGGTCTGGATTTGACAAATGGCTGCCAAATTGAGCTAGTCGAACATATCTTTTGTATAGCTCATGTATTAAAACCCTAAGTGTACTTTTGGGGGCGTTTTCTCTTTTGATTTGGCAAACCATGTGTATATATTAACTTTTGAAAACTTTTGTATGTCATGTTGATTTGTAAACGCTAAAGTTCAGATGTGAATGTGTGTTAGCTATTTCGGTTGGCACCGACGGGTCGGTTACTATTCATGGCCGGCTCCGGATTTCATTTCATTTTATCTTGGGTTGTTTTACTATTTTGATTTGTTTACGCGAGTTTGTAAGTTCCGGATTGAAGCGGATAGCTCTAATCTGATCCGTAGTCCTGGCGAGAGCTGGGCAGGCAGTCCGCTAACCCCTTTGGTTCGCCTTAGGGGAAAGTGGGACTGTCACACAAGAAACCGTAAAATCTGAAACAAGGCTTCAAGAATTTCCAAGAGCAGCCCTTGGATGTCCAAGAACTTCAAGAAATTTGTTCAAGAAGCTCAAGAACTACCCCAAGTATGTTTTGGTATCCAAGATTTGCAAGGAACAACACAAAATCGCAAGGAACCACGGCAAATAGATTCGACAACCACCCAAGAAGACAAATTCCCGAAATATGTTTCAAGAACAAGGTATGCGACACCCTTTTTTTTTTGACTTTTCCTGGGCAGTTTTGGCAACCCAAACGACGCAACACTCCACAAGAATTATACCACAATCTGGATAGAAACTAAGGGCAACTAATGACTCACAAAACCCTAATACGTAGCTACGACTATGGAAGATAAAAGACAGATTCAAAGACAATAAAAGGGATATACGTGATACCTCTATCCTTGCTCTGATTACCAGATGATGTGAGACGCGGAAGCAAAGATTGGATCTTAGAGTACACGTTACGAATTGATGGAGTTGAATCCAACTTGGACCACTCAAGAACGAATTCAACGGTGGAGGACGCCACAATCAAGTGTGATCGCTTGATTGATAAGTCAATAAACAACCTAGGAGCCACGCTAGGATGTTCAACTTAGCTTTCACAAGTTAAAGGAATTTGCCTTAATGCCACGCTAGGATGTTCAACTTTGCTGCGCCCCCGGGCCCCCCAGCCGGGGTGCGTCGCCCCCTGGACCCCTGACTCGCTGACCGGGCAGCGAGACCCCTGTACAGCTCAGCGTAAGCAATACTTTAGTAGTCTCGCCTGGATCTTCAAACTCAATCCCTTCAACGGGCGGGGTCTCTTGGGCTTGGATGGCATAAACCAAGGCTTGAAGCGACTCCTTGAATCTCTTGGATCGTGCTCGTGTCATTGGCCCTTGGGGCACCTTTACAGGGTCTACTTGAACACCATGGGTCTCGTCCGCATCATCATGGTTTAAGATAAATCTAATTTGGCCTCCATCGTGGCCAAACAGAACCAGTCAGAACAAGGTAAGATGAAAACCCAAATCTGGAATTTAGTGATTTTAAAGTGTAAACTTCACCTTTCTAGCTTAAACCATTACTACAACTTCCTATACAAGATTATATACACCATATACCATCCAAAAAAACAAGAAATATAAGTGAACCATTCAAAACCCTAAGTCAAAATTTCAGCACCACAAGCATCAAAACCCCTTAACTAGGTATCATAAGGCAAGAATACAAGTTACTACATAACTTTAACAAGACTAAGGGAAAGGAGGAAGATGAACAGCCATAATACCTCAATAAAAGGCTTGCAAGAGATATCCTTCACCTCTCCTTGAAAAATTTAGCTCCCCAAGCTTCCTAAGCTCCTAATTGAGAAGTTAATCGGTTTAGTTTCTTGATTTCTCACTCAATAAGCTAAGCTACAAGATGAAAATGGAGTTTTCTTCCTTTGGTTTTTCTCTCTCAATGTCTCAGCCACAAGGCTGGAAAATGAAGAAGAATGAAGGCTAAGGAAGGTTAAGAGGTTGGTCATAGGTTGGGTCAAAGATAGTTAGATTGCTTCCACTTGTCACCAAGAGATTAGCTTCCAAAATTTTTTTCTTTTCCTTTGGTTTATTGGTCAAAAATTTCGGCCACCTGGATCAGATTTAGAGCTGATATTTAGGCTCTAATAACAATGAGATTAACTTGATAAAAATGTTGGTCAAATGGTATGTTCAATCGGTAGTGAATGGTACACGTCGGTTCACACCGTTTTTCCATAAATCACACGTACTAGGGTTTTTACTTACCATTCACTAACTTATTATTATTATTTGTAATCATATATTATTTTCTCATATAAAACTCACTTTTAATCGCCAAATTTAGTACCCCCTCCGTACCGATTACTCACATTACGAAAATATGTTTTTTTTTTTGATAAAATATTAAACCATAAGGGGGTTATATGGTAAAACATTAAACCATACATGGTTTTTTTTTTAAAGGACAATCGCCCCAAATTTTATTGAAAGTAAAAGATCGAAATGGGGAACCACCCTTCCCAATTACAGCCTCCAAGAATTACACTACTCTAACCTCCTTCATTTATCCAACGCACACCCGGCACCCCACGTGAGTCAAGGAGAATAGCAGCCCTAACCATCGCCGGCAGCTGGAGGTCATGCTCATAAACCTGAGCGCCGGTTGCCCCAACCGCTGTTAACCTGTCTGCAGGTATGTTGGCCTCACGGAAAATATGTGAAATGGAAGCCGAGAAGTCCTCCAGGAGACCTCTAACTTTCCTCAAATTGTTACACAAAGGCCACTTAGCAATCGCCCCAGAAACAACCAACTGCACCAAAGCCTTGGAATCGACCTCTACCAACGAAGGACGCAGCCCCTTTTGTAAACACAACTGCAGACCAAACAGTAATGCCATACACTCCGCCCCTAACACATCCTGTTCCCCGAACTCCTTGTAGAAAGCAAAAATCAATTTTTCCTGACAATCACGCAGCAGACCACCACCCGTGGCCCGACCTTGAAACACACTGGCGTCCGAGTTAAATTTCAGCACACCAAGTGGCGGTTTGACCCAGGCAATCGCACACGGGGCCCTTCTCCTAGAAGGAGACTTGATCCATTGTACCAACTCACAATCCACATCCCCCGTGAAATGCGACCGACGAAGCTTATTTGCCCTCCCAAGCTGCTCCCAAAAATAATCCACATCTCGGATTATCTTGTCAACCTCCCACCGCACTCCCTGGAAGCGCTCCTGGTTCCTAGCTACCCAAAGAAACCAGCACACCACTATTGGCATAAAAACCCGAATATGGTTTTTCGCCGATGAAGCTGAAGTGAAGTACCAAGAGATAAAAACCGACGCCATACTCGAGCAATTACGCAACTGAAAACCAAACCGGGTAGAGATTCTCCTCCAAACTTGCGAAGCTACCGGGCTTGACAGAAAAACATGCAAGAGCGCCTCCTCCTCCCGGTAACAACACCCACATCTCGAGGGAAAAGACAGACCCCGAGACCTTGACACCACATCCAAAGGGAGGAAATTTCGCACTAACCTCCAAGCAAAAAATGACATTTTTGCTGGCAAAACCGACGGCCACAGCAAGGAGTCGACCAAGGAGTGATGCCTCCGTTGTCGAAGCATCTCCCATGCCGACTTAACCGAGAAAGTCCCCGACGGCGAAGGCAACCAAACCAACCTGTCCTTCTGAGACAGCTCAAAGGGTATGTCCTTGATTGCACGGATGACAAAACCCGGAACCCACTTGGCAAGACGAACTTCATCCCAGCCTTCGTCAGTAATAAACTCCGCCACCAGAAAATGAGGCCTCTCAGCTCGACCCACAACCACCTCTAACGGGTCATGAAGAACCCATCTATCCTTCCAAAAATCTACCAGGCCTTTTCCTAAACACCACCTAATGTTCGGCTCAACCAATGTACGTATCGCCTCAAGACGCCGCCAAGTAGCTGAAGGCCGAACTGATGAAACTCCCGATGGATGGCTCCCACTACTGTATTTGGCGTGCATGAACTCTGCCCACATTGAATCTCCACTCCTGAAACGCCACCAAAGTTTAGCCGCAAAAGCCCTTGCCATGTCCTTAAAAGACCTAAATTCCTCAAGTGGAAAGCACAACTTGTCCCAGGATGACCAATGTATGCGCCTCTCCCCCATTCGATCCCACAGGAAGGCGTTGCAAATGACTCCCAAACGTGTAAGCACCGCCTTTGGAGGATTAACCACCTGAAGTAAGTACATAGGCAGCGACGCTAAGACATGCCTCGCTAAGACCAGCTTACCCCCAAATGAGAGCAGCTTAGTACTCCAATGGCCAAGATGAGCCCGCATTTTAGCCACAATCCCATCAAATAGCACATTTTGCCGCCGACCCAGATAAATAGGGGCACCCAGATAAGTGAACGGGAAAAATTGCCTGTGAAATCCTAGGACCCTAGTCACCATATGCTCCTGCCCCGAAGTAGCCCCCGAAGACAAAAAGAATGAACTCTTGTCGACATTCACCCTCTGGCCTGATGCCTCTTGATATTCTGCTAGAAAAGCCTTGATTGCGTTCAGACACTCCTCTGAACATCTTGTAAAGACAAGCATGTCATCCGCGAATGCTAGGTATGGCACCTGGGTCCCGGTTGAAACAAAATACCTGCCCGGTTGCCTACCTAAAAGGTGATGCAGCCCACGGCCTAAAAATTCTGCAACTAACACAAAAAGGCCAGGGGAGACCGGGTCCCCCTGCCTAACACCCCGTGAAGACTTAAAAAATCCAGCAGCCTCACCATTCACCAAAATTGAAAACCAATTATTAGACACCAGACGAAAGAATATATCTACCACATGTTCCGCAAAACCAAAATGCCGAAGCATAAACAACAGAAATGGCCACTCTACCCTGTCATACGCCTTTTCCATATCCAATTTTAACATGAGATTCGGGTGACTCAACCGCCTGTCTAAATCAACCACCAGCTCCTGCGTGAGAAGGATGTTGTCCGTTATCCCCCGTCCAGGTACAAAACCTGTTTGCCATGGTGAAACTAAGGCAGGTAGGACTCTCCCCAACCGATTAGCCACAATCTTAGAAATAATTTTTGAACAAGTGTTGCAAAGACGAATAGGCCAAAAGTCCTTCCAGCACATGGCACCTGCAAGCTTAGGCAGTAAAATAATAGAAGTGCTAGTAAAACTCCTAGGCAAGCGCATACCCTGGAAAAAAACCTGAACCGCCTCCAGTAGATCTGCCTTGATAATATCCCAGCAAGCTTGATAAAAACCTGCCCCAAACCCATCTGGTCCAGGAGCACTATCAACATCCAACCCATGCACCACCTCCTGTAATTCAGCCTGTGAGAACCCTGAAAATAGATATATAAACCAATGCATATTTTGTTGGCATTCCTTTTATTCCTTAATAATTCCGAGCATTACTTTCACTTGTTTGCAATTAAGTACGTAAAAATAGGATCATGTGAATCATAATATAATTTTCCCTAAGTCATGAAATTCCTTCGTCTTGTTAGATTAAATTTGCATCTTTAGAATTAGAGTAAATTAAAACCCTTGATTCAAAAATTTAGGACACTTGAATCGATAACCTTACTACCTTAAAATAAATGTTAGATTTTTATTACAAGGTCAAACTTGATTTTAATAAGGAATTAATAAAGTAAGAATGTAGGAACCTTAATACTATATAGTAAACGATAAAGATACGATAAAACGGTTTAAATATACTAACGTATAATAGGCCACTAAATCATACTTGAGGAAAATCGTTGATACTAAGTTCGAATCTAAATTCAAGTAGAGGTTAGAGGCAATGTGAAAGGACCAAAATGCCCTTCGCAACTCACCAAATCCCCACTGCACCGCAACCATCACCACTCACGGCCAAACGACTCCTTGGACACCATGATTGTCCGCCACTCCAGCTAACCAATCGGCAACTTCTCCACTGCAATACACAAGCCGCCCCATACCACCAATCCAAATCCATCACCAACTCCACAAGTAAACCAACTCTTACACTCAATCAGCTCCAAAACCACGGCACTCCTTCATTTCATCTCCACTCCACATATCAGACTACACTCCACCTTCACTTCGCTATTCTCGACTGAGTTAGAGAGGGAGAGACCGAGCTTCACTCTGCCATTCGAGAGAGGAGAAAAGAAAGGAAGCCGCACGAGCTGCAACTCTTCCAAGGTTCTGTCTGCAAGCAGAGTGGAACTAGGAAGAAGCCGTGAGCAAGCCCATCCCTTTCCGCATCAACAACCAGCTGCAACCCAGCTTCACCCTCCACCAGTCGCAACCAGAAAACCAGAACCATCAAACCTGTGCGTGAGCCGAGAGAAAATTTCGTAGCTTTCTTATTCGTGAGCTGAGCTATTCTGAGGTAATTTTCTGGACTATTTTGGGTTGATCAGAGGTAGATAGAGTCACGTAGGGGCATGCATGCTTTGGTTGTGTAGTCGGATGAGGAAATCAAAGTTTCAGAAAAATCTGTTTTGATTAAATGACTCTGCCAAGCAACCGAACTGGAAAATGCAGCCTTAATCTCGGCCATTTGTGGTAATGTGAGCCCAAAAATATGATTACTTATCTCAGGACTAGAGGATTAAGCTTTGCATGTTGAATATTAAACCATCGGATGAGTCATTGGAAAAAGAAAATCTGATTTGCGTAAGAATCTGTTTCTGCCGAGAACTTGAGCTGGAAATTTTGGTTTTAAAATTGCTGGGTGTGATGATTTGAGCTTAATCTTGGATCAACCTGATAGATAACCTCCTTATTTAGTGATGCATGTGAACTTTAAGGCTCAGAATTTCGGTTGCATGGCTGGAAAACTTATGAGAAAATTTCTGGACTGCTGAACTGATTTTCCAGATTAGCCGTTGAAATTGTTTTGGGAAATTGCTTGGGTATTTTAGCATGAATTTGCTGGAACGTGTTTGATTTCCACTTGGTTAGGTGTTTGACTAATTAAAACTAAATGATTAAGCCTTGCATGAAGTGTTTTGGTCCGGCTAATCTAGAAACAAAAATAAACAAGAAAATCTGCTGCATGCAAGATTATCCAAGAAGAGCCGAATGAATTCCTGGATTTTTGGGATGTTTGTAGTTGTTAACTGAATTTGATTTTGAACGAGAGATGATAATAACCTAGCTAAGTGGTGGCATGTTGAATTTGAGTGCCTAATACCCTGTTTTGGCCAAAGAAAAGTTGGAGTTAAGAACATACAATTGCTGGAAATTTCTTTGTAAACTGCCGTGAATTTGAACCTGGAAATTTTGAAGATTATAACAGTTGTTTAAATTCAACTCTTGAACTGGAAATGTTCATGGTTTAGCTAAGAAAGTGTATGATGAAGCTGAGAGCTTAATAGCATGTCTTAGCCACGAAAATTGTGAATTTATAAACAACGAAGTGCTGGAAATTTTAATGACCGAAAGGTTGAACTGAATTTTTTTAAAGTGGTTCCTGGAATTTTTCCTTGGGGTATTATGAGCTCGAGACGCATGACAAAATGTACACGTTAATCTGTGAAAGCTGTTTAGCAATGAAACGTTTTGATATCTCGAAGGATTCAACCAAAAATGTGGGTGTACAAATGCTGGAAATTTTCCTTGTGGTTGCCAAAGTTTGAGTAAGAATTTCCAGCTCGATTGTGAAGTTATTCCTTGAACCTTAATGATTGGAAACACATGGAAAATGTTGATGTTAATGATTGTGGTTTGACCCTAGGGTGTTCCTGAAATTTTCAAAGAATTAGAGGGTAAGAAGGTACTTGCTAAACGTATGCTTAAGCCTGGCTAGTGAAACAATTTCTACTCGTATTCCAATGTCCGCAAAGCTAATGGTCGACATTATTTTTCATTGGAGCATAATGTGTCGAAATTGTTGACGGTGGGCTCTACGAATTCCCACTTTTGAATTGATGGTTGATTTATTGGGAATTGGTTGGTGGTGGGCTCTATGAATTCCCACCCTGCATGGATAACTGAATTGCTGAAATTGTTTAGAAATCTGTGCTACTATTTTGTGAAACTGTGAGTTGATACAAGTACTGATTACCAAGTGCTAAGTATTGACGAAGCCTTGGTAAATTTTCCTGCTTATGCTTAGATATAAATTTGTTGGAACACAGGGCCAAGAATTGACGAGCCCTAGTGTTATTACTGTTTAAATTCTAATTGTGCAATATTGAGGAAATGTGATTTTGGATTGGAATCGAAAATGTGAGAAGTTGTACCGACCTTGTGACTCCAAGTAAACGCTTGACTAAGTAAATGAAAAATATTGTACTTTAAGTCTCGAACGGTACAGATTTAGCATCGTATTGCTAAACATAGTGTCTACTATTTTTGCCTTAGAAACTTGGGCAACATGACTTTTATCCCTTAAGTTAGACTAGCCTTATCAATTTGGGAAAATGATTCTCCCAGACTCAAAACCTTAGTTTTGTTCCAAATTCCTTCCTTCTTTATAAATCGTTTAAGGCTAGTCGGAACTAAGGAAAATTTAAAAGGTGAAACTCGATCACTTTAGTTTTAAACGTAGAAACCTGCTTGGCAAGAAGAAAAAAAAAACCTTATTTTAGCAACATTTTTCAATAGACCTTACCCTAAAGCCTTAGCAAAGACTTTTGTAGGCACAACCACTCCAATGAACTTTTTTTCCAAGGTATACTTTTAGCCTTGATATTAATTATCTTGCCGACTTATTTTAAGAAAATAATAATAGTATTTTCTTCGAGGAAAAGTATTCCAGGAATATTATAAGAAATATTGTACGGTTCTCACAAGCTCGATTCCAAGTAAAATATTTTGAGAAAAAATAAACTAGCAACATGCTAGAAAACTCTACATGTGCAAGCCAACAGTTCCAATAGAAAACTTATGGCTTAAATTCTGATATTCTAGGATTTTACGAGGACGCGGAACTCGATCCTCAATCCAATATCTGAACTTCACTCTTGGTGAGTGTCCCTGCTTGTTCTATGTTATGTGGTTAAGCGCTTTATCCATTCGCTATGTGATAATTGTCAAAATGCAATAAATGATTTTGATCCATCGAAGTGAGCAGTGTGTACTTTATCGCACTAGCCGTTCGAGTGGTGACATGTGTGAAACATTTTCTAATGAATCTGTGAATCTAAATGTAGTTGCGTCGTTGGGTGAATCCCTCGACATCTGAATCCAACTACCATAACATCTGAATCTGTAGTTGCGTCGTTGGGTGAATCCCTCGACATCTGAATCCAACTACCAAAACGTCGTTGGGTGAATCCCTCGACAAATTTATTACGGGTATATCTCGAGTATACTGCGTCGGTAGATGAAGGTTGGGCCCAAAGCAGAGGTATGAACGGTGACGGGTTAGGATTAAAATAAGTGTATCTACATGGAAATTAAGTAGGGAAAGTTGACGGAGGGTCAGCTACGATGGTATCTGATCAAGCGTGGAAAATGGCTCCTGAGAGCCCTTGTATCCTACCTTGTGCTGTTACACGCTTTCCTAACTGTTTCAATTTGATTTAAATTATTAACCGCTGTTTGATTTATGTGCTTGCATGTTTTGGGGCACCACTGAGCTTTAGCTCACCCCACGTTTATTGTTTTCCTTAACAGGTTCTGGAAACTGAAAGCTGGATGCTTACTTACGTTTTCCTTTTGGATTGTATTTGAATATTATAACTTATTATGTGGACTGTAATGTGTTATTTGAGATAATGCACTTTTCCTTTGGATTGCCACTTGAAGCTGGAAAATGTGTAACCTTAATTCGATTACTTAGCTTGTAAGCTGTATTATGGATTTATGCATTTTATCTATACGGTTTGCGATGACTTTGTACTTTGGTAAGTAGCACGTAGGACGTTTAAGGGCCTCGACTGGCGATTTTATCATCGCTATCTTTGAAGATAATGTGGCTTTAAGGATGATTCCATTCGAGAAAACTTGTTTTTGTAATAAATTAAGTTATCCTTTGAAAGGATTTGGGCTAGAATGCTTACGTGAGTCCTGGCGAGAGCTGGGTAGATGGCCCGCCAACCCTTTGGTTCGCCTCAGGGGGAAGTGGGGTCGCCACAGGTGGTATCAGAGCCTAGGTTAGAAAAGCTATTCAAGAGACTTAATAGATGTGTTAGAAATCGTAATCCTCTCTAGGATTAAGAATGGAGACCTTAGTTATACGTTAAGTGATATCCGATCCAATTAGCTAATTAAGTTCTAACCTCTAAGTTTAATTATTTTGCAGATATGGAGAATGGAAACGGACATGCTAACGGTGGTAGCGCGGCTAATGGTCACGTAGAGCCCCTTAGGTCTATCTCCTACCGGCCTCGAGGTGGAGGAGCTCATATACGTTACTCACCTGCTGACAGGCACCCTAGGTGCCAGTGCCGAGCCATGTACGCGTATCCCAATGAGCTAGTGTTATCCTTAGACAACGAGCGCCGCCAGTTGAGGGACGCTAACTTCACCCTGACCCAGGACGTAGAGGAGCTGGGTATAATGGTGGATACTCAGTTTGACCGCATAGCTGATCTGGAGGTTAGGCTCACTGCTGAGCACCATCTACTGGAGGCTGCCCGCTTGGAGATAGAGCGGCAAAAGTCTAGGGCGACTCGATTAGCAGAGAGGATGCGTGATAGGAGCGCAGGCATCAGGGCTGATGCTGCGATGATGATGGATGAGGCCACTAGCTTTATCCAGGGAGGTGAGCAGGCAGGTGTAGAGGAGGATCCGGAAGAGGACCCGGAAGAGGACCCGGAGGAGGACCCGGAGGAGGATCCGGAGGAGGACATTGCTCCTGATAGCCCTGCTCAGGGTTAGATTAGGACTCACCTGGTTACACTAGACATAGAAGGCTAGGCAAGGGACATTAGTTACGTCATCAAGTTTTGTCTAGGTGGATGACTTACCTCCGAGGCACTATACCCCTAATTTTTGTATAAGGGATTAGCTGTATATATTTATGTTAGCTTAGGTGCCTTATTTCTGGAAATGTCCCAACTTGTTATTTGTATGACTTTTCTGTGGAATTATATGTTAAGTGTTTTATTTATCTTTTCTTTATTTCCATATTGATTTTATTTACCAAAAAGAATGGTAATAATCATAAATAAATAATACTTTTGCCTAATTGACCTATCCTTCCGTAATAGGCATATTTAGAATATGGATCGCCAAGTGATAGGAAGGAGCCGGGGAAGACCCACTAGACAACACCCGGAAGCGGGTGGTGATAGGGAACCCGAGGTCGATCAAGACCAAGGGCAGGAAGGTGTGGCCGGAGACCGGGTGGCCACCGCAATTGACCGTATTACTGAAGTTCTCGAGCGATTGACTGAACGCCAAACCACTGAACCAGTGCATCAACCAGGAGGCCCAGCTGACTCCGATGATCGGGCACTGGAAAGGTTTCTGAAATTTGGACCTCCCAAATTTTATGGAGGACCCGAGCCGGAAGTGGCCGAAGGCTGGTGGGAGAGAATCACTGAGATTTTCGCCGCCTTGAACTATACCGAGGAGCGAAAAGTGACTTTTGCTACCTTCCAGTTTGAGGGAGCTGCCCGCTCCTGGTGGAACCTGGTAAGGGTTACATGGGAGACTAACCATACGCCAAGGACTTGGGCGAACTTCACAAGGGAGTTCAATGCCAAATTCCTTCCACCTCTCATTCAGGAGAAGAGAGAGGATGATTTTATTAGATGCAAACAAGGGGCGATGAGTGTCGCCGAGTATGAAGTCCAGTTCACAAAGCTGTCACGCTTTGCACCTGAGTTGATAGCCACCGAGCAAAGGCGTGTTCGGAGGTTTGTGCAGGGTTTGAATGTGGAACTACAGGAAAGTTTAGCTGCTGTAAGGATAGATACCTTCGCTGAGGCTGTTGAAAGAGCGCAGCGAGTTGAAGTAGCCAGAGCTCAAGTGAAGTCTTTTCAGTCCAAGAAAAGATTTGCTCCTAGCAGTAGTCGGGAGCCGACTTTTGGAAATGCTCCACCGGCCAAAGTGGGCCGAGGAACTAGTGGAGTGAATAGTTCTGGAGCACCACGAGGCGCCCAAGCAAGAGGAAACGGGGCCAGGAATGCAGGAGGACGAAATATTGGAGCTAGAGGGGGACCAATTGGAAGAGGACAACCTAGGAATCGGCCGCAAGGGGGTCGAGCAATAGTTCCTCAAGTGACATGTGCTTATTGCAAGAAACCTGGTCATTCTATGGATAGTTGCTGGAAGAAGCAAGGAAGGTGCTTGAGATGTGGAAGTAGTGAGCACCAAATCTCAGGATGTCCAAAGGTGCAGGAAGGGACTCCTCAGAAAGCTAGACCAAACACTTCTGGAGGGAGCCGGCCAACAGTTCCTGCCAGAGTGTATGCTATAGATGATCAACCCGTACCTGATTCCTCGGAAGTTGTGGAAGGTACACTTCCAATTTTTCATAGATTAGCTAAAGTGTTAATTGACCCTGGTGCAACGCATTCATTTGTAAATCCATCTTTTATGTCTGGAATAGATGTGCAACCCGTTAGATTACCCTATGATCTTGAAGTTAGGACACCAATGGGTAATAAGAAGGTAACCACTAGCTTGACTTATAGGAATTGCGAATTCTGGGTTGGAGAGCGAAAAATGTTAGTGGATCTGATCAGTTTGGATATAAAAGGTTATGATGTTATCATAGGAATGGATTTCCTAGGTCACCATCATGCTAAGCTTGATTGCCGAGCGAAAGTGGTGGAGTTTTGTATACCTGGAGAAGCAACTCTGAGATTAGATGTTAAGGGTAGGTTAGCATCTTCTGCTATGGTCTCGGGAATACGGGCAAGGAAAATGTTATCTAAAGGAGCTCAAGGTTTCATAGCCTTCTTGATCAATACTCCCAGTGATCAAGTAAGATTAGAAGATGTGCTAGTGGTACGGGAATTTTCGGATGTTTTCCCTGAAGAATTAACGACTCTACCGCCGGAGAGAGAAGTGGAGTTTAAAATCGACTTGGTGCCTGGGACGGCTCCAATTTCTAAGACTCCGTACCGAATGGCTCCTGCCGAGCTTAAAGAGTTGAAAATCCAATTACAAGACCTGTTGGAGAAAGGTTTCGTGAAGGAAAGTGACTCACCATGGGGAGCGCCCCTTCTATTTGTTAAGAAAAAGGACGGGAGTTTGAGGCTATGTATCGATTACCGAGGGTTAAATGAGGTTACTATTAAGAATAAATACCCTCTACCGTTGATTGATAGTTTGTTCGACCAACTGCAAGGATCAGTGGTCTTCTCTAAGTTGGATTTAAGGCAAGGGTATTACCAGCTGAAGATTAAGAAGGAAGACATACCCAAGACTGCTTTTAGTACAAGATATGGACATTTTGAGTTCGCAGTCATGCCTTTTGGTTTAACTAATGCACCAGCTGCATTTATGGATTTAATGCAGAGAATTTTTAAGAAATACCTGGACCAATTTGTAGTAGTTTTCATAGATGATATTTTGATATACTCCAAGACTCAGGAGGAACACGTTAAGCACTTGGAGATAGTATTGCAGATACTAAGAGAGCATAAGTTGTATGCAAAATTCAGCAAGTGCGAGTTTTGGTTAGAGGAGATTTCCTTTTTAGGGCATAAGGTTTCCAAAGATGGAATTGCCGTGGATCCGGCAAAAGTTGAAGCCGTTATGAATTGGAAGCGGCCAGAAACTCCAACTGAAATCAGAAGTTTCTTGGGTTTAGCAGGTTATTATAGGCGATTTATCAAGGATTTTTCGAAGATTGCAGGACCTATGACCGAGCTAACCAAGAAAGGAAATAAGTTTATCTGGACTCCAAAATGCGAGTCAAGTTTTCAGGAGTTAAAGAGGCGTTTAACATCCGCTCCTGTTTTGGTGTTACCTGACGGAGACGAAGGTTATGCCGTGTACTCCGATGCCTCTGGAGAAGGTCTCGGATGTGTTTTAATGCAAAAGGGTAAAGTAATTGCTTATGCTTCCAGGAGATTGAAGCCTCATGAACAGAACTACCCAACTCATGACCTAGAGTTAGCAGCAGTGATTTTCGCCTTAAAGAAATGGAGACACTACTTGTATGGCGTGACTTTTGAGGTTTTTACAGATCATAAGAGCCTCAAGTATTTGTTCTCCCAAAAGGAACTGAATTTGAGACAAAGGCGATGGGTAGAATTTTTGGAAGATTATGATTGTTCGATCAACTACCATCCAGGAAAAGCAAATGTGGTAGCTGACGCTTTAAGTAGAAAGGCCCAAATAGCGGGGTTGATGGTTAAAGAATGGGACATGCTAGAAGAAATAAGTAATTGGAACCCTCGCTTGGAGAAATTGAAGATATTATTTGGGAATCTATCTCTGAAATCACCATTACTAGAGCGTATTAAGGAGGCTCAGGAATCGGACCCTGTGATTCAGAAGAATTTGGAGAAAGTACAAAAAGGGGAAATCCTAGATTTTAAATTGGGGTCTGAAGGTGTATTGAGGTTCCGAGATCGTATTGTGATTCCGGCAGATGAAGAGATCAGAAAAGAAATTTTGGAAGAATCACATCGATCAAAGTATACTATACATCCAGGAGTGACCAAGATGTATCATGATGTGAAGAGTTTATATTGGTGGGAAGGTTTGAAAAAGGATGTGGCAGAGTATGTACAGAAATGTTTAACTTGCCAACAAGTAAAAGCAGAGCATCAGAAGCCCTCTGGTTTGTTGCAACCGTTAGAAATCCCTGAATGAAAATGGGAACACATCACCATGGATTTTGTAACGGGACTGCCTAAAAGTCAAAAAGGATTTGATGCAATTTGGGTAATAGTCGATCGACTCACTAAGTCTGCACATTTCCTACCTGTGAGCATGAGTTTTTCATTGGAGAAATTGGTCAAGTTGTACACAGAAGAGATCCTAAGGCTACATGGTATTCCAGTGAGTATCGTGTCCGACCGAGATCCAAGGTTTGTCTCGCGTTTTTGGCAGAAATTTCAAGAGTCTTTGGGGACCAAGTTGAAATTTAGTACTGCGTACCATCCCCAAACCGACGGGCAATCAGAAAGGACAATCCAAACTTTGGAGGACCTGCTGAGATCGTGTATATTGGATTTTGGAGGTAAATGGAATAAATATATGACCTTGGTAGAATTTGCATATAATAATAGCTATCAGGCTTCGATTCAAATGGCACCTTATGAAGCTTTGTACGGGAGAAGGTGTCGATCTCCGATTCATTGGGATGAAGTTGGAGAAAAGAAGATTATAGATCCTACAGCCATACCTTGGATAGAAGAAGCCCAGGAGAAGGTGAAACTAATTAGAGAAGGGCTTCAAATTGCCCAAAGTAGACAAAAGAGCTACGCCGACACAAGGAGGAAAGATTTGGAGTTTGAAATAGGGGACAAGGTTTTCCTAAGAGTTAAACCCTTGAAGAGCGGAGTAGTATCTAAGAAAGGTAAGAAACTGAAGCCAAGGTATATCGGACCTTTTGAAATTTTGAGAAAAGTTGGGAATGTAGCATATCAGCTGAAATTGCCTGCAAGCATGGCTAGGATTCACAATGTATTTCACGTTTCCAGGCTTAGAAAATATTATCCTGACCCGAGCCATGTGCTACAACTGGAAGGAATTGAAGTGGATGAGACACTAACCTATGAAGAAGAACCAGTCAAGATTTTGGAAAGGGAAGTAAAGGAGTTGAGAAATAAGAGAATTCCTCTAGTGAAAGTTCTATGGAAAAATCATGGACTTGAGGAAGCAACTTGGGAATTAGAAGATGATATGCAGAAAAAGTATCCTGATTTATTTTCTCAGAAAGTGTGAATTTTGAGGGCAAAATTCTTGTAAGGAGGGGAGGATGTGAGAACCCTGAAAATAGATATATAAACCAATGCATATTTTGTTGGCATTCCTTTTATTCCTTAATAATTCCGAGCATTACTTTCACTTGTTTGCAACTAAGTACGTAAAAATAGGATCATGTGAAGCATAATATAATTTTCCCTAAGTCATGAAATTTCTTCGTCTTGTTAGATTAAATTTGCATCTTTAGAATTAGAGTAAATTAAAACCCTTGATTCAAAAATTTAGGACACTTGAATCAATAACCTTACTACCTTAAAATAAATGTTAGATTTTTATTACAAGGTCAAACTTGATTTTAATAAGGAATTAATAAAGTAAGAATGTAGGAACCTTAATACTATATAGTAAACGATAAAGATACGATAAAACGGTTTAAATATACTAACGTATAATAGGCCACTAAATCATACTTGAGGAAAATCGTTGATACTAAGTTCGAATCTAAATTCAAGTAGAGGTTAGAGGCAATGTGAAAGGACCAAAATGCCCTTCGCAACTCACCAAATCCCCACTGCACTGCAACCATCACCACTCACGGCCAAACGACTCCTTGGACACCATGATTGTCCGCCACTCCAGCTAACCAATCGGCAACTTCTCCACTACAATACACAAGCCGCCCCATACCACCAATCCAAATCCATCACCAACTCCACAAGTAAACCAACTCTTACACAGCTCCAAAACCACGGCACTCCTTCATTTCATCTCCACTCCACATATCAGACTACACTCCACCTTCACTTCGCTATTCTCGACTGAGTTAGAGAGGGAGAGACCGAGCTTCACTCTGCCATTCGAGAGAGGAGAAAAGAAAGGAAGCCGCACGAGCTGCAACTCTTCCAAGGTTCTGTCTGCAAGCAGAGTGGAACTAGGAAGAAGCCGTGAGCAAGCCCATCCCTTTCCGCATCAACAACCAGCTGCAACCCAGCTTCACCCTCCACCAGTCGCAACCAGAAAACCAGAACCATCAAACCTGTGCGTGAGCCGAGAGAAAATTTCGTAGCTTTCTTATTCGTGAGCTGAGCTATTCTGAGGTAATTTTCTGGACTATTTTGGGTTGATCAGAGGTAGATAGAGTCACGTAGGGGCATGCATGCTTTGGTTGTGTAGTCGGATGAGGAAATCAAAGTTTCAGACAAATCTGTTTTGATTAAATGACTCTGCCAAGCAACCGAACTGGAAAATGCAGCCTTAATCTCGGCCATTTGTGGTAATGTGAGCCCAGAAATATGATTACTTATCTCAGGACTAGAGGATTAAGCTTTGCATGTTGAATATTAAACCATCGGATGAGTCATTGGAAAAAGAAAATCTGATTTGCGTAAGAATCTGTTTCTGCCGAGAACTTGAGCTGGAAATTTTGGTTTTAAAATTGCTGGGTGTGATGATTTGAGCTTAATCTTGGATCAACCTAATAGATAACCTCCTTATTTAGTGATGCATGTGAACTTTAAGGCTCAGAATTTCGGTTGCATGGCTGGAAAACTTATGAGAAAATTTCTGGACTGCTGAACTGATTTTCCAGATTAGCCGTTGAAATTGTTTTGGGAAATTGCTTGGGTATTTTAGCATGAATTTGCTGGAACGTGTTTGATTTCCACTTGGTTAGGTGTTTGACTAATTAAAACTAAATGATTAAGCCTTGCATGAAGTGTTTTGGTCCGGCAAATCTAGAAACAAAAATAAACAAGAAAATCTGCTGCATGCAAGATTATCCAAGAAGAGCCGAATGAATTCCTGGATTTTTGGGATGTTTGTAGTTGTTAACTGAATTTGATTTTGAACGAGAGATGATAATAACCTAGCTAAGTGGTGGCATGTTGAATTTGAGTGCCTAATACCCTGTTTTGGCCAAAGAAAAGTTGGAGTTAAGAACATACAATTGCTGGAAATTTCTTTGTAAACTGCCGTGAATTTGAACCTGGAAATTTTGAAGATTATAACAGTTGTTTAAATTCAACTCTTGAACTGGAAATGTTCATGGTTTAGCTAAGAAAGTGTATGATGAAGCTGAGAGCTTAATAGCATGTCTTAGCCACGAAAATTGTGAATTTATAAACAACGAAGTGCTGGAAATTTTAATGACCGAAAGGTTGAACTGAATTTTTTTAAAGTGGTTCCTGGAATTTTTCCTTGGGGTATTATGAGCTCGAGACGCATGACGAAATGTACACGTTAATCTGTGAAAGCTGTTTAGCAATGAAACGTTTTGATATCTCGAAGGATTCAACCAAAAATGTGGGTGTACAAATGCTGGAAATTTTCCTTGTGGTTGCCAAAGTTTGAGTAAGAATTTCCAGCTCGATTGTGAAGTTATTCCTTGAACCTTAATGATTGGAAACACATGGAAAATGTTGATGTTAATGATTGTGGTTTGACCCTAGGGTGTTCCTGAAATTTTCAAAGAATTAGAGGGTAAGAAGGTACTTGCTAAACGTATGCTTAAGCCTGGCTAGTGAAACAATTTCTACTCGTATTCCAATGTCCGCAAAGCTAATGGTCGACATTATTTTTCATTGGAGCATAATGTGTCGAAATTGTTGACGGTGGGCTCTACGAATTCCCACTTTTGAATTGATGGTTGATTTATTGGGAATTGGTTGGTGGTGGGCTCTATGAATTCCCACCCTGCATGGATAACTGAATTGCTGAAATTGTTTAGAAATCTGTGCTACTATTTTGTGAAACTGTGAGTTGATACAAGTACTGATTACCAAGTGCTAAGTATTGACGAAGCCTTGGTAAATTTTCCTGCTTATGCTTAGATATAAATTTGTTGGAACACAGGGCCAAGAATTGACGAGCCCTAGTGTTATTACTGTTTAAATTCTAATTGTGCAATATTGAGGAAATGTGATTTTGGATTGGAATCGAAAATGTGAGAAGTTGTACCGACCTTGTGACTCCAAGTAAACGCTTGACTAAGTAAATGAAAAATATTGTACTTTAAGTCTCGAACGGTACAGATTTAGCATCGTATTGCTAAACATAGTGTCTACTATTTTTGCCTTAGAAACTTGGGCAACATGACTTTTATCCCTTAAGTTAGACTAGCCTTATCAATTTGGGAAAATGATTCTCCCAGACTCAAAACCATAGTTTTGTTCCAAATTCCTTCCTTCTTTATAAATCGTTTAAGGCTAGTCGGAACTAAGGAAAATTTAAAAGGTGAAACTCGATCACTTTAGTTTTAAACGTAGAAACCTGCTTGGCAAGAAGAAAAAAAAAACCTTATTTTAGCAACATTTTTCAATAGACCTTACCCTAAAGCCTTAGCAAAGACTTTTGTAGGCACAACCACTCCAATGAACTTTTTTTCCAAGGTATACTTTTAGCCTTGATATTAATTATCTTGCCGACTTATTTTAAGAAAATAATAATAGTATTTTCTTCGAGGAAAAGTATTCCAGGAATATTATAAGAAATATTGTACGGTTCTCACAAGCTCGATTCCAAGTAAAATATTTTGAGAAAAAATAAACTAGCAACATGCTAGAAAACTCTACATGTGCAAGCCAACAGTTCCAATAGAAAACTTATGGCTTAAATTCTGATATTCTAGGATTTTACGAGGACGCGGAACTCGATCCTCAATCCAATATCTGAACTTCACTCTTGGTGAGTGTCCCTGCTTGTTCTATGTTATGTGGTTAAGCGCTTTATCCATTCGCTATGTGATAATTGTCAAAATGCAATAAATGATTTTGATCCATCGAAGTGAGCAGTGTGTACTTTATCGCACTAGCCGTTCGAGTGGTGACATGTGTGAAACATTTTCTAATGAATCTGTGAATCTAAATGTAGTTGCGTCGTTGGGTGAATCCCTCGACATCTGAATCCAACTACCATAACATCTGAATCTGTAGTTACGTCGTTGGGTGAATCCCTCGACATCTGAATCCAACTACCAAAACGTCGTTGGGTGAATCCCTCGACAAATTTATTACGGGTATATCTCGAGTATACTGCGTCGGTAGATGAAGGTTGGGCCCAAAGCAGAGGTATGAACGGTGACGGGTTAGGATTAAAATAAGTGTATCTACATGGAAATTAAGTAGGGAAAGCTGACGGAGGGTCAGCTACGATGGTATCTGATCAAGCGTGGAAAATGGCTCCTGAGAGCCCTTGTATCCTACATTGTGCTGTTACACGCTTTCCTAACTGTTTCAATTTGATTTAAATTATTAACCGCTGTTTGATTTATGTGCTTGCATGTTTTGGGGCACCACTGAGCTTTAGCTCACCCCACGTTTATTGTTTTCCTTAACAGGTTCTGGAAACTGAAAGCTGGATGCTTACTTACGTTTTCCTTTTGGATTGTATTTGAATGTTATAACTTATTATGTGGACTGTAATGTGTTATTTGAGATAATGCACTTTTCCTTTGGATTGCCACTTGAAGCTGGAAAATGTGTAACCTTAATTCGATTACTTAGCTTGTAAGCTGTATTATGGATTTATGCATTTTATCTATACGGTTTGCGATGACTTTGTACTTTGGTAAGTAGCACGTAGGACGTTTAAGGGCCTCGACTGGCGATTTTATCATCGCTATCTTTGAAGATAATGTGGCTTTAAGGATGATTCCATTCGAGAAAACTTGTTTTTGTAATAAATTAAGTTATCCTTTGAAAGGATTTGGGCTAGAATACTTGCGTGAGTCCTGGCGAGAGCTGGGCAGACGGCCCGCCAACCCTTTGGTTCGCCTCAGGGGGAAGTGGGGTCGCCACAGACCCGTCAGAACCCAACCAAATACCAAGCAAACATTCCCATCTTGAAACTTAGCATTTACAAGCCAAAGTGGCATACAAAAGTATTCAAAAGTGGATACAGGTCTGGTTTGCCAAATCAAGAGGAAAACAGTTCCCAAAAGTACATTTAAGATTTTAATACATGAGCTGTACAAAAGATATGTTCAACTAGCTCAATTTGGCAGCCATTTGTCAAATCCAGTCCAAAAGTATTTATTTTCCTGTAAGGAAAACAAAAGGAACAGAAAGGGGTGAGCTTGCGCTCAATGAGGTACCAAACATATAGCAGAAAAATCATGGCATTTCACATTTAACAAATCAGATACACATGCCAGATGTAAAGTAAAGCAACTAATGATTCACATAGGAAGGATACAGGTGGCTCTCAGGAGCCAAATTTCCAGCGCAGTACTTGATCCAAACTGGTTGACTCTCCGTCAACATATATAGAACCAACGCGTCCGTAGACCCACTTCGCACCGAATTCCGTCCACCAAACACCCCTTTACCGGGCCCGCTCACCTCAAACGAATAAAATGGTAATACTCGAGTATACCCGGAATCAAGGGTCTCAATACCCAAAATCCCCGAACAGACTACCGTGGTTCGTTATCTAATCGTCCAGGCCCTTGCCGGCCCGACTCGAATAACTTAGCCACAGGACTAAGCTCACAGGTCATAGAAATCCGAACAGATGCAGACACAGATAACAGATTCAAATTTTGCATAGTAAATTGGCATATGTACAGACAAGAGAACGAGTGTGATAAAGTACACCCTCGTCTCAAACAAATAAACAGATTGCAAAGCAGAAATCAAGTTAAACAGCAATGGAGGGGAGTGGTACACTCACTGGCTCAACTTCAAAAGTTTTTACTTCAGATTGGCCTTAATCGCCAAGAAACCCTAAAATAATCAAAATAAACCAATTGAAGGTTTCACTTCCAGAATCGAGTAAACGGAATGCACAAGTGAGGCTCGACTACACGTCGTACGCCTTGCCAAATAAATACTAATGCAAGGGTGGAAAACATGATTTTCTTGGAAACGAAAAGGTAACATGAAGACCTAGGCGCAAACAACCCAAAAGCCCTTTGCTCAAATCACAAGTAAATCTAACTAGCCTTCAAGTAAAATTTCGGCAGCATATCCCTTGTTTTTATCTATTTTCCAGCCATCATGGCTTCATTATTTCCTCAAATCAGTCCCAACATCTCACACAAAATTCATCTCATTTCCCAAAAGCCGTTCACTAGGCTCAAAGTAGTACAAGTACAAAAATTAGCTAGGAAATGACCGGAATAAGAGTAAGCCTTAAAACATGTAAACAAGTACAATGAGACTCGATAACGAATCATAAATCAATGCCAAATATGACCCCAATAGGGTTCCATAAACATATACAAACATTAGAGAAAACCAGAAAATTCGGAAATGCAATTAGCTTTGGCCTTGAAAAAACAGTTTTTGACCTCTTTTTGCGGTAATGGCACCAAATGCCCTAGAATTATCGGATAAAGGTATAAGACCCACCATTTCGAAGTTAAAAGACAGGGTTACAACATCACAGAAGGCCACTCAACCCAGTTTTGAGTGCAAACAGGTCAAAAATGCAAGATACTACATCAAAATGTAAAACAGATTCACCAAAACGCATTTTAGCGGAAACATCATAACTCAGGCTCTACAAGTCCAAATCCAGAAATTCCAAAACCAGTTGAAAGCTAAGAAACAGGGCTAAATTTCATCAGAAGGTCTCAACAACTCATTCGGAAGCAATCCAGACCAAAACAACCAATTACAGAAGCAAATCCCAATTTCGGGTTAAACCAGAACAGCAATAGTAATTTCGACTTATCTCATTCTACACTATTCCGATTATCCTGAAATTTTGTAGGCACCTCTAAAATGTCATTACCTACAACTTTCATGTTTTGAGCTAAGGCCAATTCGGCCTCTATCTATGACCTAAAATTTCGGACAGAATGAAGAACCAAAGAACCCTAATTTTTCAGATTTCTTCCAAAACAGAAATTACTTGTAATCTTCCACTTTTTCCACCTTCTAGAATCATTATATACCATTTCCAATCATCATGGATAGCCACAGCATCTTGATCAAATTAAACCAGAAAAATCACCACTAAATTAAAAACTTCACCAATTCATCTCAAACCAAGAAATAAACCACAAATTTCAGCACTTTAGCTACCACTAAACACAACTTAAGCTTCATTAAGTGTAGGAGGAAGTTCAAACACCACTTACCTAGAACACAAGAGAGGGAGAGTTGTAGGACATCTTAGCTTCCTTGAACACTTCCACAAAATCACTTACTAGCACCAAATGGAGGGATTTTATGGAGTAGAAACAAATTTAAGCAATTATTTTGGAGGATTTGAGCTAGTTGGAAGCTTGAAAATTGGAGAAGTTTTCTTTCTTTTCCTATAGAGAGAGCCGGCCAAGAAGTTGAAGACAAGAATGAATTTTGTGTGATTTTTGAGATATTTAAGCAATTAGTCAAAAAGTCAAGAAAATGAATAGTTGTCCTACAAGTGCCACCATTCACCAAGTGACACTTGTCACTACATTTAAAGCATTTCTATCCTTTAAGTCTCTCTCACATCAATCACATCTCAACCTCTACTTATCTCTTAACACCCGATAAATTTCAACCAGTATCCGAAACTGAACTTAATTGGCCGAATTTTTCCGAACTTTTCGCGCTAGTGGGTCCCACGTCCACAATAGATTCTTAATTTTTCAAAAACTCTCCAATACTAGAAAAATCATCTAAAAACTATAATTACTCATAAAATTCACCAGGAGAATTTTCCTAAGCCGGAAAATGCAGAAAACATGCCATTAAAGGAAATAAACCCTAGGAAAATTATTAGGGGATTTACGGGTTCTCACAGATAGCATATCATTATCCGCCGTAGACAGCTTAGGCATCGTAAAGGGAATGCCAGGCGACTGCCACCCATGTTGTTCCGAAGTGAACAAAGAGGACACGAACTCCACTGCAGACCTCCTGATATCATGAATATCCTCCAACCATGGGCCTGCCGGATCCTTAATGCAAGCCACAAAATTCACATTTCGACGTTGACGGTAACGAGAGTGGAAATAAGCCGAATTAGCATCCCCAACCTGTAACCATTTGATGCCCGCCTTCTGTCTCTAGTACTCACATTCCGCTGCCAAGCTCCTTGCATAAACCGCCTTTGCCTCCTCCAACGCTGCCTTGGAAACAGAACCTCGCCCATTGTCAAACTCCTCCTCACGTTGTTTCATAACTGCCTCAGCTGCCTTCACCTTGCTAAAAATGTTTCCAAAAACCTGGACGTTCCATACTTGCAGCCCACCCTTCACCGCCCGTAATTTATTATAAAACCTTGTCATACCCTCACCCTCCGCCGGCTTCTCCCAACTCTTCTGCACCACATCCCTGAAACCTGTATGATGCCGCCAAACATTTAGAAATTTGAATGACCGTTTGCTGGGATTCCCATTTTGACAACAAATCAGCAGTGGAGCATGATCCGAACGTCCCCTGGCCAAATGTGAGACATGCGAGAGGTCATACCCATCCGCCCACTCCCGGTTCATTAAGGCCCTATCCAAACACTGCCACATCCTCCCATTCGTCCATGTAAATTCAGCGCCATCAAAAGGGACCTCTGCCAAACCACAATTACCAATTGACTCATTGAATTCTTCCATATTTGTTTCATTAGCCGAGGCTCCTCCCACACGCTCCTCCATACAGGAGATTACATTAAAATCCCCTGCCAGTAACCAAGGCCCCTGCACTTCGCCCGCCAAACTTTCCATTGCTGACCACAGCTCGCGTCGCCCCCCCTCGAACACCGAGCATAGACTACCGAGAACTGCACCGAACATCCAGAAGAGAAAGCGACGTTCATGTGAAGCAGTTGGTCCGCCATTTCCCTGAAGCTCAATGACATCTCATTATACCACAAAACCCACACCTTGTTATTCAATGCTCCCAAAGCCCTATCAAACCCAAGAAACCGACGTACCACCTCAAGTTGTGGGGAATCCGACAATGGTTCCAGGAGAACCAACAATCGTATCTTATTAGTTTTGCATATCTTATTTAAATATCGCAGTGAATCTTTACGTGAAGCCCCACGAATATTCCACACAACAAACTTAATGGGATTTAACATGAGACCTCAAAGAGTAATGAGTTTGGGGATGGGATTGAAACTTACCCTGATTGGTAAATGCTTTAGCCGGCCGACCACCCTTGTGTCTAGCTCCTAACGGACCACGCTCCGCAGTCACTGGCCGTTCCAACCCTTCCAAACTCTCCGTCACACAATGCAGCCTCTCTCTTGAGCCTGTTGGAGCCGCGGACAGCCTTTGATGCAACACTCTCTGAAATTGTTTTAATTGCTCCCACGGCACTGCCTCCCCCAGTATGTCCCCGTCAGAACATTGTCGTCTATGTCTCTGCTTAGCATTCCGACCCTGACACGCCGAACTGGATGGGATGCACTCGACATCCTAAAACTCCATATCTGATAGAGATTGTAGGACAGCAAAGTTATTCCCGCACTCCACCCTCTCCCAGCCATGCACCTCCTCCAATGTCGCCCTCGACGGTGACTCAGTTGAAGCATCAAATCCAGCCAAAGTTGTCAAAATTCCAGCAATCCCAGCACCAGCAAGCGCTTCATCAGCTACCGACGGGATAGTAGGCTCCACCAAAATAGGGGCCACCTCCGGAACCTGTGGTTCCAACGCTGGGTTAGGCGCCGTCCGATGCATTGCAGTTTCCATCCCCTCCAGTTCAGAGTGTGCAGTCCTCCCAGGGGCAAAATTAACGACAAGCTTCCCCTCACTGCTTTGACCAGCATCTAAGGCACCCTCAGGATGCTGATGACACTCCCCACTCTGTAGGAGCCCTAAACCAGGCCCATTAGTGCCACTGATACCCTTAGGCCGGTAAACCTCCTTGGACTTCCCTGTCGCCGTAACCATCCTGTTTACAGGTTTGAGATCTGGATGTTGCCTAAAACATTCTCCGTCGTCATGTCCAAAACGAATACAAAATCCACAAAACTTCGGCCAAGACTCATATTCCACATCCTGCCAGAACCCCTCCTGGTCCTCCCCAATCCAGATGCGATGAGGGGGTTGCTTCGACACGTCCATCTCAATCAGAACCCTCGCAACCGAAGGCTGTTTGAGCTTCACTGTCGCCGAGTCAATCTTCAGACATCGACCCAGTAAACCTGCTAGTTTGGCAATATACACCGAATTAAATAACGGCAAAGGGAGCGCTGGCATGGAAACCCACACAGGCGCAAAAGTCGAATCCTGATGGGCTTTGAAGTCCAATGTCCATTTTGATACCAGCATCTGTGCGCCCTTCACGAACCAAGAACGGCGCACGAACAGCCGTGTAAAATCCTCCTCAGCTGATGGCCTGATCAGAACGTGATTCAAATCCAGAAGGCCGACATCACAATCTCCCTTGAGACCCAGCGAAACAAAAAAACCCCGAATGACCTCCATTGGAGGCCGACGAAACGGGAACCGTCCAACCAATGCATTTCTGAATGGTGTCGAAAGCAGGTGCAGATCATTCTGGGATAACAGCAGCACTGGTTCGCCTCGATGTGTCGCACAATGCCCCAGATCTGGAACAGTTGGCTCTAACCGACATGAACCTGCAAGCACGTCGGCAAAGGACTTGGACGCTGCTGCTCCTCCAGATGTGCCCCCTGTGGCCGGCGGTGGCCACGGAGGACCCTCCATGCAGGCCGGACTAAACCTTTAGAACCTCAATTAGTTAGCATGTGATATGTTTTTCATAAAATTAAATTAATTACGAAAATATGTAAAACCCTAAATTATCGTAACAATGAAAGGAAAAAGGAAACCCTTGTTGCTACGGTTATTTGTAGCTATTGGGGAAATGAATGTGTATTAAAGTTATTGTAAAGTAATTAATTCTAAATTAAAGAGAATTTTAAGAAAAATATAAGGAATTTTACGAGTCCTCACACTCTCTCCTCCTTAAGAGAATTTCGACCTCGAAATTCATACCTTTAGCTGTAAATAGGTCTGGATACTTCTCTTGAATGTCTTTTTCCAACTCCCAGGTTGCTTCCTCCATCTCATGGTGTTTCCATAGAACCTTCACTAGTGGAATCTGCTTGTTCCTCAAGTCATTCACCTTTCTATCCAGTACTCAAATGGGTCGTTCCTCATAGGCTAATGGCTCATCTAGTTCAATATCTTCTGGTGGCAAAATGTGAGTCGGATTCGGATGATATTTCTTAAGTAAAGAAACATGAAAAACATCGTGGATCCGAGACAAACTAGCTGGTAATTCTAGTCGGTAAGCCACCTTTTTTATCCGCTGGAGTATACTGAAAGGTCCTATATATCTCGGTTGCAACTTTTTCCCTTTTCATGCTTTAATCTTCCCTTTCAATGGAGTAACCCTAAGAAACACTTTATCTCCTATCTCAAACTCCAAATCTTTCCTCCGATGATCGGTATAGCTCTTTTGTCGGCTTTGGGCCGTTTGAAGCCTCTGATGAATCACATTTACCCTTTTGTAGGCTTCCTCAACCCATGGTATTGTAGCGGGATCCATAATCTTCCTCTCTCCTACTTCATCCCAATGGATTGGGGATCGACACCTTCGTACATACAATTCTTCATATGGGGCCATTTGAATAGAAGAGTGATAACTATTGTTATACGCAAACTCTACCAGGGTTAGATATTGGTTCCAATTCCCTTCAAAATCTACAATACAGGCTCTCAACATATCCTCAAGAGTTTGAATGGTTCTCTCAGATTGTCCATCGGTTTGAGGATGATACATCGTACTATAGTTCAACTTAGTTCCTAGAGCCTCTTGCAATTTCTGCCAGAATCGAAATACAAATCTGGGGTCTCTATCGGATACGATACTCACTGGTACCCTATGTAGTCTCGCCACTTCATCCAAATAGACTTTGGCAAGTTTCTCCAGAGAATATTTCATATTAACTGGCAAGAAATGTGCGGTCTTAGTTAATCGGTCTACTATCACCCAGATCGCATCATGACCTTTTTGAGTTCGTGGTAACCTTGATACGAAATCCATCGTTATGTGCTCCCACTTCCATTCTGGGATCTCTAGAGGCTATAGTAGACCCGACGGTTTTTGATGCTCAACTTTCACTTGTTGACATGTAAGGCACTTTTGTACAAACTGGGCAATCTCCGCCTTCATATTATCTCACCAATACAAACTTTTGAGATCCTGGTACATTTTACCACTACCTGGATGCACCGTATTCCTAAAACGGTAAGATTCTTCCAAAATTTCCCTTTTTAATTCTTCATCTCTAGGTACAACGACACGATTTTGGAACCTTAAAATCCCATCAGGACCTAAGTTAAAATCATGCAATTCCCCTTTCTTCACTCTTTCCACCCACCTTTGCACCATTGGTTCTTTCACTTGGCCCTCTTTAATCGGATCCAACAGTGTCGATTTCACCTCAATATTTCCAAAAATAACTTTCTGCGGCTCTAGACGAGGGTTCCATTCACATACATCTTCTAACAAGCTCCAATCTCCTACCATTGAGCTTGCTAGTTGAGCCTTTCGACTTAAAACAGCTGCTACAACGTTGGCCCTTCCTGGATGGTAGTTAATCGTACAATTATAGTCTTCTAAGAACTCCATCCACCGACGTTGCCTTAGGTTTAACTCCTTCTGGGAAAATAGATACTTAAGGCTCTTATGATCTGTGTATACCTCAAATGTTACCCCGTATAAATAATGCCGCCATTTCTTCAAAGCAAACACAACAGCTGCAAGCTCCAAGTCATAGGTTAGATAGTTTTGCTCATGAGGCTTTAACTTTCGAGATGCGTAGACAATCACATTCCTATCTTGCATCAAAACACACCCTAACCCCTCTCTCGAAGCATCGGCATAAACAGTATAGCTATCCTTCCCATTGGGCAAAACTAACACTGGAGCCATGGTCAATTGCTTCTTAAGTTCTTGGAAACCACTCTCGCACTTAGCATCCCAAATATACTTTTCTTGTTTCTTTGTTAAGTTCGTTAGGGGTCCTGCAATTCTCGAGAAATTCTTTATAAATCAGCGGTAGTACCCCGCTAGGCCCAAAAAGTTTCGTATTTCAGTAGGATTCTCTGGCCGTTTCCATTTAGCTACAGCTTCCACTTTGGCCAGATCCATAGTAAGTCCATCCTTTGAAATTATATGGCTTAGGAACACCACTTCCTCTAACCAAAATTCACACTTGCTAAATTTAGCAAACAACTGGTGCTCTCGTAGGGTTTGTAATACTATCCTCAAGTGTTACTCATGCTTCTCCCCTATCTTTGAATGTACTAGGATATCATCAATAAACACCACCACAAACTTATCCAAGTACGGTTTAAACACTCAATGCATTAAATCCATCAACGCCAGTGAGAACCCGTAATTTTCCCATTTTCTAGGTTTTATTATCTTTCATGGCTTGTTTTCTGCATTTTTGTGATTAGGAAAATTTCTAGATATTTTTTTTAAGGAGTAGATATAGTTTTTAGATGATTTTCTAGTATCGAATAGGTTTTGAGAAATTAAGAGTGCATACCGGACGTGGGACCCACTAGGGCGAAAAGTCCGGAAAAAATTCGGTCAACTAGGTTAAGTTTTGGATACTGGAATTAATTTACCGGGTGTTAAGAGATAATTAGAGGGTGCTATTTGGATTGGTGTGAGAGGAAACAAAAAGATAGGAATGCATTAAATAAAGTGACAAGTGTCACTTAGTAAGTGGTTGGACTTGAAGACCACTATTCACCTTTTTCCATTTGACCAAATAAATCACAAAAAATTACCAAAATTTCACCATTTTCTTCTTCTCTTGGCCGGCCACTTCAAGGAAAAAAGGAAAGGGAAAAGCTCTCCAAAATTTTGCTCCAACCTTGCTCAATCTTCAACTTCAACCGGTTAAATTTGTAATTGCTCCATAAAACTCCTCCACTTAGTGATTTTGAGGCGATTGGTGAAGTTGTTTGGAAAGCTAAGGCGTTGAATTGCTTCCTATCTTGTGTTATAAGGTAAGTGACTAGGGAACTACTCTTTTCCTTCCAATAATGTTTAATTAGTAACTTATGTGAGTTGAGGTGATGATTATTGGTGCTATTTCATGATTTGGGTTGAGATTGATGACATTTTTCTATTTAATCATGTGATTTCTGTTTTAATATGATTGTTATGGTGTAGCCATGTATGATGATTGGAAATGGTGTTTAAAGAAGCTAGAAGGCGAAAAAAGTGGTAAATTGAAAGCAATTTCTGTTTTGGAAGAAAAATTGGAAAGTTAGGGTTCTTTGAATTACATTCTGCCCCGCACAGTAGCTCATAGTTAGTGTCGCGCCCCATTTTTTGATAAATAAATAAATGGTTTAAAAAATGTATTTGTGATTGGAAAATGAATTGTGATTTAAAAGAAAAATGGGTCTAATGGGTCTAAATGGGGTTTTGAGAATGCCACGATTTGACCCAAAATGTAGTTTAAAAAGGGTTTTTGAAATCAAAATCGGAGTCGCCACTTGGTAATGAGTTAAGGTGTACCAAGTCACCTAAAAATGAATTTTTAAAGAAAAAATAGGAAAAATTAGTAAGAAACCCCTTTTAAACGACTCCTAATCCACGTAAACCAACGAAAAAGGTTCGGGAGTCACATTTGACGAAGGGGAAGGCAAGGACGGAAATCCAAGGCACCCCTTCGACCTAGCCAAGGCTAGTTGCGTGATTTAATCAAAGTTTTTCTTGTTTTAACCAAAGAATTTATTACATTTGGATGTACTACATGCATGCAAACCCTAGACCTAGGGGTATTGAGGGAAATTTCTCTTCAAAGGTTGAGTGGTGCCAATCACATTAATTGTGAAGCCCAATAATGACCCTTTTGAGAGGTCACGAATAATGCAAGTGGAATGCTCAAACAATGAGAGAAAATATGAGAGGTATGCAAAAAATGTCTTTGGACGTAAAATATACTCCAAGTGCAAGTGGGCAAAAATGCATATATGCAATTAGAGAAAAGTGTGAAAGTGTCGGTGTGCAAATGAAGAAAAAATGTTCGTGTGCAAGGGAAGGGACAAAAAGGTGTACGTGTGCAAATGGGAGGAAAAGTGTTCGTGTGCAAGTGAAGGGATAAAAAGGTGTACGTGTGCAAATGGGAGGAAAAGTGTTCGTGTAATGATAGAGTGGACTTAGAATGCATGAGCCTAGGGAATTCATGCGTATTGGGACGGGGAGACCTAAATCGTGACTCAATTTGCCCTTTTATAGAGGGAATACAAGCGTGCTAAGGCTTTAGAAAAAGTCACACTCGTCTATATCCCATACTTAAGGGGACTCTCAAGCAAATGAACCCTATAACTAGCATGAAATCCAAAAATCCTAAAATGGAGGGAAAAGGGGTTCGAGGGGCATGCCAAATGACAAAGAAACTAGGAAAAATGCATGAAATGAAGTGAAACACGCAAATATGCACCTACGAAAAGGGAAATGGCCTATTGGGTCTAGCATTGGACTAGCCCTTTCTATGAATTCCGACTAGCGTTGGACTAGTGGAAACGTACATTCATCCATCACATTCACTCATGGCTATGGAAAGCGAGTAGACATGTCAATCACATAGCACCTAACACTTAACATGCTCGACTAGATGCAAGAACCTAATAAAGCAAGTAACACATAACACAGGCATGCAAACAAACTAACGAACCTATTACATTTGCTAGCTAGGCACATGTCTTCAATAGGTCATCATCAAATGCCCCTCCAAACCCTATCTATTACAAGCCAAGAGGCGTACACATACCCCATAAAGAATAACTTAAATAAAAAGCAAAAGTAAATGACATAAATAAAAGGAATTAAGGAAATGCTAGGAAAGCAAAGTAGACATGCAATTTTCACTTAGCACGTTGGATCACATAGGAGACACAAAAAGGGATAAAAGAAATTATACCGCCCCCTTTGAATGGTGTCCAAATGAAAGAAAAATGGCTTCAAAACAATAAAAAGGTCACGGTACCTCAAATAGTAAAGTATAACAAAGTCACCAAATCTCTCATAATTGCAATTTAAATGAAATCAAATAATACATAGTTTCCAATAAAGGGATCCACCAAAGACCCAATTGCAAGCATTTATCAACCATTCAAAGCCAATTGAAACATTTTAGAAACTTTGAAAGTCAAAGAGCAAGAAAAAGGCCAAAGCCCATTTATTTCAGAAAATTCAAGAAATTAGGCGAACACAAGCTCATTTGATCATAAAGTTCACAAATTCATGCATTAAGTACTACCTAAACAAATGACAGCAAAACGAGCAATCGAATTGCAAAGTTGAGGCTACCAAGGACTCAATTGCGAATGCTAACCTGACACTCAAGCCTAATTAAACATTTTTTAGGAACTTCAAGGGTCCAAGGGCAAATAAAGGTCAATGAGTGGTTTCACTTGCATTTTTAGGATTCAAAAGCAACCATTAATCAATCAATCAAAGCCAATTGAAACATTTAAGAGCTTCAAAGGTCCCAAAAAATAATAAAAGGCCAAATAATGACTCAAATTGCAATCAACTTAGGACCTAATTGCAAGAGATTGAAATGTAATTGGGCCTTTATAGAATAAAAGGGGACCTGGGGGTAAGAATGCAATTTTTGGAAGTCATTTTCATGCAAACTCATGCAAACAACGTAGAAGCTCTTCTGCAATTTCTGCCGCAACTTTGCATCTTCAAACCAGGCGTATTTCATACCAGAAAAATGCACAAAACTCATTGTTTGCCAAACCAACTCAACTAATGGCTTAACAAACTAAAACTTAGATCAAAGAAGCAAGATCATCCAATGATTTTCCTAGCTTTAACCTTAAACTCTTACATTTAAACATAAGGTTCAGAGGGAAAAGAGTGCAGAAATCTGGAACATATAAAAATGGCTTGGCAAGTTGAAATGCATTTTCCAGCAAGTACTTGGGCATGATTCAAGCTTTTCCTTAAACAAACACACAAACATCAACACCAAACCTTCCCTCTCATCCCTTCAACACCCAAATGAAACAGGCAAAAGATGTCTAACCAATTTCGTGAGCTGTTGCGGGACCAGGAAAACAACAAACATGAGAAACGAAATGCAGCTTTTCTTATTTTAAACAGAAATTCCAAATATCATCTTGACAGAAAATCAATGTTAAAGCATCTCATTGGGTAGATTAAAGCAATAAAAGTGACTCAAACACACACCAGCAGCAAAAGATATGCATCAAGAGATGCCACAAGCATCTGTATGTCTAGAACCCAAGGGAATGTGAAATTGCAGCAAAGGCATGAAGACACCCAACGACAAACATGCTTACAATCGACTATCATAGGAATCGAATGCTAACAGACGCAGCTTGAACAAGCAAAAGAAGATACCAAAAAACAGCAAATAAAACCCAAGAGATAGCGTAAACCATTTTTGAAAAAACTTTAACAGCTTTAAAAATTGATCATTTTTATTTTGATTCAATTCTTTTTGCTGCCACAAAACCCAAACTCCAGACCCGTTGCAGCAGACTTTCGTAACCGCGCTATGATTCAAACAAATTTCATGAACTTATCAAGGAAAAACTTCACAAAATCCCAAACAAGACCATGCAAAAATCTGGGAAAATGCTCTACAACTTCACAATCCTGATATTCTGAGTACATGCGGCCAACAAAACTCAACTAAAGCAGCAATCTTTCAAACCAATACAACACTTCATGCCATTCCTAATGTCAAATGGATCGAAAGCTACATTCTAACGCAAGATTATAACGGAGAAGTTGAATGAAATGACAAGGCAAAACACGAAATGCAAAGAGCCAAAAGGACGGAAGAAATTTCACAGGTTACCTCTTGGAAAGATGAATGGGTTCAAGTTACTGATGGAGACCTGCAAAGTTTTCTCCTTTCCGCTGTTTCTCAGGCTTTCTTCTAGCTCCAAGAGTTTCAAATTGTTCCCTCTCGCTCTCTCTTTCAATCCCCGTTTTTTTTCAGCTTTGCTCGTGACCTTTTCTCGGTCTCGACTCTCTCAAAGCCCTCAGTTTTCCAGCCGTCAAGGACTCCTTCTAGCTCCCTCACTCTTGCCCTATTTTTCTGTCTTTCTTTCTTCTTTTTCTTTCTAACTCCGCCGTCGCACCTCTCTTGCTCTCTTTTCTCCCTGGTTTTTCCAATTTTTCCTCTCAATCCAGCCGTCAGTCAATGCCCCCTAAAACCTCTCTCTCGTGCCGTCTTTTGTTTTCCTCTCCTTCACATCCAAGAACCTCCTGTTTTTACTCCCTCACTCTTGCTCCCTCTAGTTTTAGCCGTCACTTTCTATCCTTTTCTCTTGCGGCTGCCGACTGTCTTCCCTTTTATAGGAACTCAAGGCTCCTAAACCCTCACCCCAATGGTGAGGATGAAGGCTTGTCCTTCCCTTTCCATCCAGCCATCCGATGGCTCTTGAGGTTGTGCCTTGCACGCTGCAAAAAATTGCAGCGTGCATGCTGCGGTAAATTTTTTTTTTTTTTTGAAACTAATTAATTAAACAAAAAATGATAATAATAAAAACAATAATAATAACAACTTAATTAACATTGGATAAAAATAAACTAGAAACAACAAAAATGCAACTTTCTATTTTTCCCCCTTTTTTTTCATTTTTCTCATTTTGCATTTCTTTCTTTTTTCTTTCTTTTTTTTCAAAATAAATTAGCAAAAGTAACAAAATGCCAAAAGATTGAATTTAAGAGAAATGAACGTATTTTGTGAATCATTTTCTTTTTTTCCTTTTTTTCATTTTCATTCATTTTCCAAGAAATTCTATGCTAAAAACTTAAAAAAAATAAAAATAAAAACTAGAGACTAAAAACTAAAAATCGAATAAAATTAACACGATAAAACAGTAAATGAAATTACACCAAAATTTGGTGTCTACAGTTTGCCCCTCTTTGTCTGAGTTTTGGAAAAACTTGAGATAAAGAAATAGACACCAAATACTTATCTGTGTTATTCGGCTGCGAATGATTCCAACGATGGGGACTGACCCCTGACAGGAAATTTTAAAATCGGGACTAACCCGAGACAGAAATTTAAACGGGGCTGACCTGAACAGGAATTTAAACGGGACTGACCCGGACAGAATTTAAACGGGACTGACCCGAACAGAATTTAAACCGGGACTGACCCGAACAAGAATTTAAACGGGACTGACCCGAACAAGAATTTAAACGGGACTGACCCGAACAGGAATTTAAAACGGGACTGACCCGAACAGGAGTTTAAACGGGACTGACCCGAACAGAAATTAAACGGGACTGACCCGAACAGAATTAAAATCAGGTGAATTGAAGTGAGATGGAGTGTTGGTGGGATTGACCCATGTTTATTGGTGATGCAAATGAAAGAAGTGAAATGAAGTGTTAATGGGACTGACCCATGTTTGTTAGTGATGCAAATGAAAAGCTCACTAGTGGGACTGACCCACGGCTAGTGACGATACCAAAGGAAATGCTCACTAGTGGGACTGACCCACGGCTAGTGGCAATGAAAATGAAACACTCACTGGCGGGACTAACCTCACGCTCCAGTGGCGATGAAAATGAAACGTCTTGACAATCGGACAGTGGGATCAAACCCGAGCCTGCCGTGATGTGGACGGTCAGCGGGATAGAACCCGGTCCTGCCGAGGTAAGCGGTCAGCGGGATAAAACCCGGTCCTGCCGAAGTAAGCGGTCAGCGGGATAAAACCCGGTCCTGCCGTCCAATTGCGGTCAGCGGGATAAAACCCGATCCTGCCGAAGTAAGCGGTCAGCGGGATAAAACCCGGTCCTGCCGAGGTAAGCGGTCAGCGGGATAAAACCTGGTCCTGCCGTCCAATTGGTCAAGAAATTAAGTGTGATTGTCAAAAGGGGAAAATAGAAGGGTGCGCGGCGGGCGCTGAGATATCGCCAACAAGAATTCAATGTGATTTTTCAAAAAACAAGAAATTGAATTTGATTTTTCCAGAAATCCTGATTGAGAGAAATCTTGTCAAAATAATTTGCCCCAGTCTCCCCCAATTTGTGCAACCGATCAATTGATTTGTATTATGGTTGCTCCTCCTTGAGACCTTGATTCGTAAGATTCTGGCTTCACGAAATCCCAAAAATTTGCCCCAGTTTGGTGAATTTTCTGAAATTTTGAGTCCATAGTTGATGTTGTTGCACCTTTTGATCAGATTTGCTTGCAATATTTTTGATCTGCCTTTGTTCACCGGAGAACTTTTCCCGACACCGATTCCAGTGCGAGGTGTGACTACTTTCGTCTGTGCATGCAATTTTCCTGCAAAAGAGAAAAACAAAGAAATTGCCACCACCATTTGATCCGTTTTCCTTTGAGAATCGTGTAAACATGAGTCTTTCGACGCTTTTATCAACTTTTGCTGCGGCAGCCGATTGAGTTGGATTTCTCACCCTAAGACTCTTCTGATTTTCAAACTGACCAGGTATGTGCTTTGCCCTATTATGAAGTTTGTGTAGCTGGCATGGCTGAATTTCAACTATTCCCAAAGGATGATTGAATCCAAGTATACTTTTGAAATAAACCACAAGGATTGTCATTTACCACCATTCGACGGTATGCAATAAAATTCACATGTCGTATAAGAACGAATATGCACAAGAATGCACGCATAACCATTCATGCCTAAATTCTACAAAAATGCCATGAATGCAAATAATTTGGAAAAAATGAGCTTCCTAAGAATGTATTTGCAAAAGAATGTTTTACAAAATGACACAGCTTTGGCCAACGGATGTCATATTCGAATCTCTGAATATCCTTGTTCTGGGATTCAGCATTAGCAGAAGTATGGCAAAAATGAGGAGAAATCGACATGAACCAGGTCGCCAGCCGTTCCTCCTCGCGCTTGCTCATTGCAGAAACCTACCTCGGCGCCCTTTCGGGTTTTCACCAAGGTTGTCCATCACCTTTTTTTGTTGGTTTTTTCTTTTCTTTTTCTTTTTTTTTCTTTCTTTTTTTCTCTCTTGAGGTGCCCTTGTGGGTTTTCACCTAATGAAACAATGGAAGAGCTCACCCATAGTTGACTCAGGAATGTAAGTTGAAGATTGCTGGCATCAGTAAAATGCGCTTCCCTTATAGACTTAAACGAAGGCATTATGGACATCACGTGCCAGTTGATTAGCAAAATTCCTAATAGAAATGCAACAAGTGACGAAAGCCAGGACTTTTGGGCTTTTGTGATGAGGTCAGGTGGGGTGTTTTTCAAGAAAAGTTGAGGCTTTAAAGCAGGCTAGATGAAAGGTGTGAAATAAACTGAGATTGCGTCATTTTGAAATTATCTCTAATTTTTGAACGAAACCGAGGAAAATTTGCCCCAGCTTGCTTGGATTTTTCCCTTTGCATTTTCTTCATTGCATTTTTCTCACTTTTTGCATTTTTCTTCAAAAAATTAAATTTGCCCCAGTGTAGGGTTCTTTCTTTTTCCCATATCCCTTTCAAAGATAAATTTGCCCCAGTGTGGGGTTTTCCTTTTCTTTCTGATCATTTTTCAAAATGAATTTGCCCCAGTGTGGGGTTTGCAATTCTCAGGGGTTGCCAAACGAAAATTATTGTTCTGATAGTTCAAAGGGGATGACTAGGGATGAAATGTTTTGATTGGAAAGGAAGATGGCCTGACTTTTGTCTCGTCTCTTGCATGATTTCCTAAAAGAAACTTTGCATAATCAAATAAAGAACATCTTACACATGTCCGAGTTGATAGGTTGAGGGAATGTTTGTCCTTTCATCTCTCATTTGAACACCCAATAAGCTTTGTCAATTTGAAGCAAATTTGCCTTCGACTTCGTCTTTCATCGCTTTAGCACTTTGTTTCCTTTTTCAGAAGATCGGTGACGAATCCTTTTGTTATGAACATAGGCCATGCGTTTTGACAACGTTGGTCATAGCATATAGCATTCAACTGCTTTTCATCAATCAGAATCAATCGTTAATGATACTGCTTTAACCAATCAACTTTCAACCTGGTTGTAAAGGGATTTTCTCAAATGAAGGGATTCATCAATGAAGGGACTTTCCAATGAAGTGATTTTCAATAAAGGGATTTTCTCAAATGAAGGGACTTTCCAATGTATGGCTTCCTCAAAGAAAGGATTTCTCAACGAGGGGATTTTTCAATGAAGGGATTTTTAATGGAGGGGTTTTCAATGGCTTTCTCAATGAAGGCTTTCCCAAGGAAGGGATTTTCAATGGAAGGAATTTTTAATGAAGGGATTTTTAATGAAGGGCTACATCAGATTCCAGAACAGGGATATTCAAAGGATCAAATAATTTCATCTTTGGCCATCTCAAAGAATTAACAAAAATTCAGGACAATAATCAAATAAACAAATAAAACAAATTGTGCATTTCATGAAACTCCAAATCAAAGCAGAAACAAGACAAAACTCAATTACTCAATTGCAAAAGATGCTTTCGTTAAGCTATTCACATATGCAAGAAAAAGTTTTTGTGAATTTTAGTAAATGACAACCCCTAGATTCATCGAAATTCCCTTCGAGAGGGAGGATAATTAGCCATCCAAATTGTGCAGAGCTCCTTCAGGATTTTCAAATTTCGTCATTGGAGGTGGATGCCTCAAAGGTGTCCTTGTGTCTGGGAAAGGGGTTTGTACTTATACTTGGTCCTTGTTCTTCTCTCTCTCTCAAAATTATGTCTCCGGCCTCAATCATGTCCTGAATTTTGTGTTTGAGTACCCAACAATTGGCAGTAGAATGTCCCGGAGCTCCAGAATGATAGGCGTAAAAAGATTGAGGATTATAACCAGGGGGAACTCCTTTAGCATAGACTTTAGGAGGTATTGTACCAATTTTCTCTGCGGCCTTGAGCTGCTCATATAATTGATCCAAGGGCCGACCTAAATTGGTAAAAGTTCTATATCGGGCCGGGTCTTGGGTGCCAGCGGTCTGTTGATAGTTGTAGTTATGGTTGACGGGTAAGGTGGGTCTTGGATGATAAGGAGAGCGAGGTCTAGTTTGAAAGCTATGTGGAGAAATATGAAATGGTGTCGTAGGTGTGTTTGGGTAATTTGGTCGAGGTCGAGGGTGGTTACCAGTGGTATGGTGCACAGGTTGAAAGTGTGATTGGTACGGGTAACGGGGTGAATAGGTGGAGTTCTGTCGGTATCTTGGTTGGAGAGCAGGGCCTCGATTCGAGACAAATGAAGCCTCCTCTTCTCTCTTTTTGAATGGGGATTTCTTGTTACCGCTGCCTTGATTTTGCATCGCTTCCAATTGCAATTTCAGAGCCGACACGTTAATAATCTTTCCTGCCCTTATAAACTCATCATATTCTTCTAATTTATTAACGATCTCGGCAAAGGAACACCCAGTCATTCGAAAAATTTCTTCAAAGTATGGCGGATCATGTGCCTTAATAAAGGTGCGTATGATTTCATCCTCAGTCATTGGTGGCTCGACTTTTGCGGCTATTTTCCTCCATCTCTTAGCATAGGTCTTGTGATCCTCGGAGGGTTTTCTTTTTGTTCCTTCCAGTGTGGTCCGTGTCGGAGCCAGCTCGCAATTATACTCGTACTGTCTTACAAAAGCGTTGGACAAGTCAAGCCAGGTCTTCGCTTCTTCGGGTTTCAGCTTGGAATACCAGTCGAGTGCATCCCCCTCCAGACTTTCTGGGAATAGCCTCAAAGGCAGATTTTCATCATCTGTTGGCCTACCCAACTTGTTGGCGAACAATCTGAGGTGTGTCTTGGGATTGCCCGTCCCATCATACTTGTTAAACTTCGGAGTTTTGAACCCCTCAGGCAATTGCACATTTGGAAAGAGACAAAGCTCATCATTGTCCAATACTCCTTGCTTGTTTAAACCCTGACTTTTCCTCATAAATTCATCAAAACGGTCAAGGCGCTTGAGCAACTTCATATCAACAGGAGCAGAACATTTTCCTATCTCTGGCTTGTTTTGAATGGTATGGTCTGGCAAGAAAGGCTCAGCAGTAGCGTGATAAAAAGTGTGCGGCTCAGGTGGTATATTTGAGGTAATGTGAGGTTGTGGGCCTTGCATGTAAGTAGGGAAAAATGAAGGATCAGGAGGGTAAGTGTATGGCAAATGTATAGTGGGATATGTGAAAGTTCCTTCGGGTGGAATAAGGAAAGGTGGAGTAACGGTGGTTTGAGTCGGAAGGAAGACAAATGGTTCGGATTCCGGTTGTTTGATGGGCGCAAGTTCGGGCTGCACTCCGCTACTAACGAGCTCGTCGATCAACTTCTTTTGCGCTGCCATTTCAGATGCCATTTCACCAAACTTAGTAAGCATCTCAGTCAACTGAACCCCCAAACTCGCAGTCTCGGGTTGAGCGGTAGTAGTAGACCTATCTGCTTGTTCCGGTTGTGAACTCATGTTTACACGACTCCTCTGAGCTTGACTACGGGATCGTGTTATGATGGGGCTTCGACGAGAAGCTATGTTTAAATATTACCTGAGAATTTTTGAAAAGATTGCCTTTAGATTTAACCCTTGCTTAGTTATTACAATAAAAATAAAGAAAAGAAAGAGAAAAAGGCAAGAGTTAGTAGATATCCAAGAAATTCGGATGCATGTCCTATGGGGGGAACCCTTTTTGTGCCAAGGGTAGGCCTAGCATGAAAATGCAATCCTCTAGGGTAGGCACTATACCATACCTGATGGATCCGATCAACTCATTGAGTGAGAAGTAATTTTGAAAAATTTGGTCAATTGAAGTGAGAAGAGACGTTTGTCAAAATGAGGACATCGTCCGAAGGGATTGATCACTTTGGATCGATACAAGAATTTGCACGGGTTTTGACCTTAACGAACTTCCTATCGAAGAGACATGGAATTTGTTTGACAAAATTTTTTCAGTGAAACACGGGTCAAAACCCCAACTGATCAAATGGCTGGATGCAATGGATGGTTTTCTCAAAAAATCGACTAAGTTTCCCAATTTGAAATTGACATTGAAACCCTAACTGGTCAAATCGGTTGAATGAAATTGACAATTTATTTAAAAATCGACCGGATTACCCTAAAAAGGGAAACGGGTCAAATGAATTAAGTGAAGTTTAAAACTTACTCAAAATTGATCGAATCATCCTAAAAAGGAATTTGATCGATTGAAATTGAGAATTTTATTCAAAACAGACCGGATCGCCCTAAAAGGGTAAACTGGTCAAACAAATTGAATGGGAATTTGACAATTTACTCAAAATTGACCAGATCATCCTAAAAAGAAATTGGTCAAATGAGTTGAATGAAATCGAAAATTTATTCAAAATTGATCAGATCGCCCTAAAAGGGTAAATTGGTCAAATGAAATGAAATGAGGATTTATTCAAAAATCGACCGGATGACCCTAAAAAGGGTAAATTGGTCAAACGACTCTAAAAAGGGTAATTTGGTCAAATGAATTGATGATTTATTCAAAATCGACCGGATGACCCTAAAAAGGGTAAATTGGTCAAACGACCCTAAAAAGGGTAATTTGGTCAAAAGATGGTTTATTCAAAATTGATTATGAATTGACAAAATGGATCGGCCGACCATTGGTGGTTTCAGAAAATTAGTCTATGAGCCTTCTAAAATCACGATTTGGCCTCAATTTATTCATCGTCTCAACGAGAGGAAACATTTTTGAATTTTCTTCAAATTAATGTCCTTTTACGCAAGGGAATTTTACCAATTTTGATAAAATGGCCAAAAAGTGATTATTAGACGCTCATATTCCAAAGATCGCTTTATGAAAATGATCAGATCCTACCCTACCTTGTGCACTACCCCTTTGGATGGTACAAAATGTAAACGTGCAAGTCTCTTTGGATTAAGTATCCGAGACACAAGGTGGTTTATTCCTAGTACGGGATCCCCTAAATGGCATTCCCTTCTAGGGTTTATGCATGATGCCATTTATTAAAGCAATAAAATATGCAATTTGAAATGAAACATGACCTAAGGAACCCTTTATTTGCCAGGGTAGGCCTAAAATGGTATAGCATTATTAATTTATGAATGAAATATATCGAAATTTCTAAACGTGCAATAACCTATCTACAAGGGTGGGTCCTAAAAGAGGATCGTGCCAGACCTCTTATTTCCTAACGTTTGTGAATGCAAAAGATAAGAAACAAGGAAGCGTTAGTTCATACCATATAATCACATAACACGTTGGACAATTAAAAAGCAACAAAAATATATAAGGAAAGAGGGTGGGATCCCTCCCCTCGTGAATGGTGTTCCTAATTTAGGGTGAGGTCGACTCTACCCTAGGCAATTCTAATATGGATGCATGAGGCTGGGGTTCGCTAATGCATCTAGACTCGATAAGCTCAGGTCCCCGAGCCTTCAGACTTGGAAACCAAAGGTCATCACTCCCAAGGTTCCTTGTCGGTGGCTCGAGCGATTCCCCAAACACCGCTACGCACACGTCGTGTCACGGCCGCGTGTTTGAGTGAATCTATCAAAAATCCTCAATCTTCGACTAAAAGCTAAAGGCTATTAACCCAAAGCTTAAAGCGGAAGATTAAGTGACCCCTCGGATCGTGCTACGCACACGTCGTGTCACGATCACACGTCCAAGTGGGTCGCCTAAAATCCTAACAGGGTGGAGTGGCGTGACAAGCCACTAAAAGAAAAATAAATGAGGGGTGAAAAATTAAAGCGTATGCACGTATGCTTGTGCTCGTTTGGAGGGGAGGGATCAAGAATCAACGCGAGGCTCTAGGGTGACACACCCCCCCTAAATGCAATGCAAGCGCGAGATAAGCAAGTAAACATACATCCAATCAACCAATCATTCATTCGTGAGCGAGGGAGTAGTTGGATACGCGTGAAATGAAAAATCCTAAAAAAGAAAAAAAATGCAACCCTAAAACACCCAAATGTGATATATGAAAAGGTTAAAAGAAGAAAAAGGTTGATTAAATCAAATTTGCTCGGACCCTCGAATGTCCCCAGTGGAGTCGCCAACTGTCGCGCCCCATTTTTTGATAAATAAATAAATGGTTTAAAAATGTATTTGTGATTGGAAAATGAATTGTGATTTAAAAGAAAAATGGGTCTAAATGGGGTTTTGAGAATGCGACGATTTGACCCAAAATGTAGTTTAAAAAGGGTTTTTGAAATCAAAATCGGAGTCGCCACTTGGTAATGAGTTAAGGTGTACCAAGTCACCTAAAAATGAATTTTTAAAGAAAAAATAGGAAAAAGTAGTAAGAAACCCCTTTTAAACGACTCCTAGTCCACGTAAACCAACGAAAAAGGTTCGGGAGTCACATTTGACGAAGGGGAAGGCAAGGACGGAAATCCAAGGCACCCCTTCGACCTAGCCAAGGCTAGTTGCGTGATTTAATCAAAGTTTTTCTTGTTTTAACCAAAGAATTTATTACATTTGGATGTACTACATGAATGCAAACCCTAGACCTAGGGGTATTGAGGGAAATTTCTCTTCAAAGGTTGAGTGGTGCCAATCACATTAATTGTGAAGCCCAATAATGACCCTTTTGAGAGGTCACGAATAATGCAAGTGGAATGCTCAAACAATGAGAGAAAATATGAGAGGTATGCAAAAAATGTCTTTGGACGTAAAATATACTCCAAGTGCAAGTGGGCAAAAATGCATATATGCAATTAGAGAAAAGTGTGAAAGTGTTGGTGTGCAAATGAAGAAAAAATGTTCGTGTGCAAGGGAAGGGACAAAAAGGTGTACGTGTGCAAATGGGAGGAAAAGTGTTCGTGTGCAAGTGAAGGGATAAAAAGGTGTACGTGTGCAAATGGGAGGAAAAGTGTTCGTGTAATGATAGAGTGGACTTAGAATGCATGAGCCTAGGGAATTCATGCGTATTGGGACGGGGAGACCTAAATCGTGACTCAATTTGCCCTTTTATAGAGGGAATACAAGCGTGCTAAGGCTTTAGAAAAAGTCACACTCGTCTATATCCCATACTTAAGGGGACTCTCAAGCAAATGAACCCTATAACTAGCATGAAATGCAAAAATCCTAAAATGGAGGGAAAAGGGGTTCGAGGGGCATGGCAAATGACAAAGAAACTAGGAAAAATGCGTGAAATGAAGTGAAACACGCAAATATGCACCTACGAAAAGGGAAATGGGCTATTGGGTCTAGCATTGGACTAGCCCTTTCTATGAATTCCGACTAGCGTTGGACTAGTGGAAACGTACATTCATCCATCACATTCACTCATTGTGAGGACCCGCAAATTTCCTACATTTTTTTTCCTCAAAAATGCCTTTTATTTGAAAATTATTATTTATTAAGGCCCCCTACCTCATTATTTCACACTAAGTGTAAATAAACCTAGAAAATAAGGTTTTACGCTTTGGTTTCAAGTTTTGAGCAAAATTAGGGTTTTTGCGATTTTTCCGCCGGATGAATTTTCGGTACTGGCCAAGGATCAATTTGATGATTAAAAGTGACTCTTAAGTGAGAAATAATATGTGAGTAGTAGCAATGATATAAGGTTAGTGAATGGGAGGAAAAAACCCTAGTACGTGAGTTTTAAGAAAAACGGCGCGAACCGGCGGGTCCCGCGCATTACCGATTGAACGCACCGCTTGACCACCATTTTTCTTACCCAACAAGTTTGTTGACTTTTGTACATAATATCTTCTTATATTGTAGCAGCCTTGACCGAAATTAGTGGCCAAGAAAGGCAAGAAAGAAAGAGAAAAAGAAAGGGTGGTGGTGGTGACACTTGTCACCACCTCATGGCTTCTTACCCAAGACCAACCTTAACCATTTAACTCCAACACTTAGCCATTTCTTCCTCATTTTCTGCTGGAGCTGGCCGAGAGCAACAAGGAGAGAAACTCCAAGGGAAAATCTTTCATTTCATCTCCAAATCTAACAAATAAGTGAGGAATCGAGCGAAGTAAACCGATTAAACTTGTTTTCTAGTGACTAGCTAGTGAGTTGTGGTGTGATTCTTGAAGGGGAGAGCTTGTGCTACTCTTGGTGACTTTTATTCAAGGTAAGAGAGTTTATCTCTCCAAGTTTTACATCTAATCTTGTTAAATTAAGTTTAGTAGTTGATTATAGTGGTGAGATTATGGATGATTAGCAAGTTTTAGTAGTTTTCCCCAATTTAATTGATGAACTAGGGCTGTGGAATTTCTGCCCAACTTGATGTGTGATACTTGTATGTTACCATTGAGGTTTTATAAGGTGTTTTGGGAGTGATTGGAGTGAGAAATTAGGGAAAATTTCACTAGAAACTACAAATTCCAGATTTCTGGAAAATTCTTGATCATTTCTGTCCGAATTTGTATCTATGTGTTAGAGGCCGAATTGGCCTTGGGTCAAAGAAGGAAAGTTGTAGAGAATGGTATTTTATAGGTGCCTGTAAAATTTCAGCTCAATCGGAGCAACGGAGGTCGTGAAAAGTCCAAAATACCCTTGCTGTTCTAAGTATTTCCCAGCAGTCCGTTTCAGCAGTTGAGTCCAGTTTATCACGATTTTTGACCAGGATCCATTCTGATTTAGCTCTGGGCCAAAACATGAAAGTTGTAGTGTTCTGAAGTAGCTTTAAAATGCCTCTAAGAACACCTGATTCGGATTTGTGTACACTGAGTTAGGTTCATTACAGTGTTCTGCGTTTAAACAACCGACGAATTGGTTTCTGGTTTAGTAATCTGAGATTTTGACTAAGTTACATTAGGAAATGGACTAAGTGACCTTCATAAATGTTGTAGCTCTGTGTCTTAGCTTCGAAACGGCGTAGGTTTCGTTTTAATCCGATAAGCGTAGCCTCGGGTATGGTATTACCGCATTTGTACGTCAAATCTGTCTTGTGCCACAGTGAATTTCTGCACTTGTACTTAATGCGATTCTTGTTATTATGATATTGTGAGCCTATGGAACGGCTCTTGACATAAATTGCTGATTTGTATGATGTTGGGATGTTGTTGAAGAAAAATAATGAAGCCTAAATGGCTGGAAATTAGGTAAACACAAAGGGCATGCTGCCCGAATTTTTACTCGAGGTCTAGAAAACTATCTTTGCGACTTGAGTGAATGTTAAGTGATTATCACTTGAACTATCGAGAACCTTTGCCACTTGTTTATCAAGGGTTATACGTTAGGATTTGGCCGAACTTGTACCCTTAACTTGTACCCTTAGGAAAACGATATGAATCACTATGAAACCGTTTTACTTGCACTTTTGACTCAAGAGTCATCTTCAAGCAAAGTGTTATCAAATTTTTCAGATTAAAGAGCGAGCAACTATTTCATGACTCTTCTCAAGTGAATTCCAATTTCTTGATTTTATTGAACGAAACGTCTAAGTTTCGAATCTTAGTCATATTTCAAAATTCTCAAACTGAGTTTTATCGCAGATTTGGACTCCGAACCCGGAGTATACCCTGAAAGTGATCAATAAAGGCACTATATCTTTTGGTGAGTGCTTTCAAATACCGAAATGTACTAGATACTTGAACTTGATACGTGACCAATATGAGTACATGTTATATACGTGAATTGATAGGGCAAGAGTGTACTTTATCGCACTTGCCCTTACGTGATATACTTGTTTATTGATTGCAATTGACTTGATATACTTGTTCATGATGTGCGCACTTCCTGGAATTCCGGAAACCCTGTGGCAAGTTACTCGAGTCGAGCCGGCAAGGGCCTGGTCGATTAGATAACAAACCCTGGGTCACTTGAAATGTCGAGTGGAGTGTTATCTCCTCGACTAACGGTATACTCGAGTATTACCACCCGTGTTTATTGAGGATTTTGGGCCCAGTAGGGGGTGTGAATGGTGGACGGAGAGTCGTGTAAGTGGTGTTCTACTGGATTGGTTACTTACTTGAAAGTTGACGGAGTGTCAACTACTACGTGATCAAGCTGTTGGTAATGAAATGGGAATTTGGCTCCTGAGAGTCATCCGTATCCTTATACTTTGGAGTGATTATTGCTTATTGGATTATTGTTGCATGGGAAAAACTTCTACACTCGCTCATTTTAAGATTGCTACTTGACGTGTTATTGCTCACATTTGTGAACTCTTTATGCTCGTTACTTTGCTATATCGAAACTTGTACTTAAAAATAATGGTCAATTTGCTATTTGGAACCTCACTGGGCTTTTAGCTCATACCACGCTATTTGTTTTCCTTACAGGGGTACGAGTGACACGCGAGACTTGTAAAAGCTAGCGTAGCCTTTTGTTTTGACTTTTGACTTTTGGTCTTGTACTCGCGCTATTCCTCGAATGGAACATGATGTACTTGGATTGTATACGTTTTGAGCTAGTTTGGTGTATTAAGACTTTGTACCCCGTTTTCTATCAATGTAAATTATAAGCTTGAATTGTGAATGTTATTTATGGTTCATGAATGTGTGTACATGACTCGATTGAGTTAGTGAGTGAGTCCTGGCGAGAGCTAGGCAGGCGGTCCGCCGAACCCTTTGGTACGCCTTAAGGGGAGGTGGGGTCGTCACACTCATGGCTATGGAAAGCGAGTAGACATGTCAATCACATAGCACCTAACACTTAACATGCTCGACTAGATGCAAGAACCTAATAAAGCAAGTAACACATAACACAGGCATGCAAACAAACTAACGAACCTATTACATTTGCTAGCTAGGCACATGTCTTCAATAGGTCTTCATCAAATGCCCCTCCAAACCCTATCTATTACAAGCCAAGAGGTGTACACATACCCCATAAAGAATAACTTAAATAAAAAGCAAAAGTAAATGACATAAATAAAAGGAATTAAGGAAAGGCTAGGAAAGCAAAGTAGACATGCAATTTTCACTTAGCACGTTGGATCACATAGGAGACACAAAAAGGGATAAAAGAAATTATACCACCCCCTTTGAATGGTGTCCAAATGAAAGAAAAATGGCTTCAAAACAATAAAAAGGTCACGGTACCTCAAATAGTAAAGTATAACAAAGTCACCAAATCTCTCCTAATTGCAATTTAAATGAAATCAAATAATACATAGTTTCCAATAAAGGGATCCACCAAAGACCCAATTGCAAGCATTTATCAACCATTCAAAGCCAATTGAAACATTTTAGAAACTTTGAAAGTCAAAGAGCAAGAAAAAGGCCAAAGCCCATTTATTTCAGAAAATTCAAGAAATTAGGCGAACACAAGCTCATTTGATCATAAAGTTCACAAATTCATGCATTAAGTACTACCTAAACAAATGACAGCAAAACGAGCAATCGAATTGCAAAGTTGAGGCTACCAAGGACTCAATTGCGAATGCTAACCTAGCACTCAAGCCTAATTAAACATTTTTTAGGAACTTCAAGGGTCCAAGGGCAAATAAAGGTCAATGAGTGGTTTCACTTGCATTTTTAGGATTCAAAAGCAACCATTAATCAATCAATCAAAGCCAATTGAAACATTTAAGAGCTTCAAAGGTCCCAAAAAATAATAAAAGGCCAAATAATGACTCAAATTGCAATCAACTTAGGACCTAATTGCAAGAGATTGAAATGTAATTGGGCCTTTATAGAATAAAAGGGGACCTGGGGGTAAGAATGTAATTTTTGGAAGTCATTTTCATGCAAACTCATGCAAACAACGTAGAAGCTCTTCTGCAATTTCTGCCGCAACTTTGCATCTTCAAACCAGGCGTATTTCATACCAGAAAAATGCACAAAACTCATTGTTTGCCAAACCAACTCAACTAATGGCTTAACAAACTAAAACTTAGATCAAAGAAGCAAGATCATCCAATGTTTTTCCTAGCTTTAACCTTAAACTCTTACATTTAAACATAAGGTTCAGAGGGAAAAGAGTGCAGAAATCTGGAACATATAAAAATGGCTTGGCAAGTTGAAATGCATTTTCCAGCAAGTACTTGGGCATGATTCAAGCTTTTCCTTAAACAAACACACAAACATCAACACCAAACCTTCCCTCTCATCCCTTCAACACCCAAATGAAACAGGCAAAAGATGTCTAACCAATTTCGTGAGCTGTTGCGAGACCAGGAAAACAACAAACATGAGAAACGAAATGCAGCTTTTCTTATTTTAAACAGAAATTCCAAATATCATCTTGACAGAAAATCAATGTTAAAGCATCTCATTGGATAGATTAAAGCAATAAAAGTGACTCAAACACACACCAGCAGCAAAAGATATGCATCAAGAGATGCCACAAGCATCTGTATCTCTAGAACCCAAGGGAATGTGAAATTGCAGCAAAGGCATGAAGACACCCAACGGCAAACATGCTTACAATCGACTATCATAGGAATCGAATCCTAACAGACGCAGCTTGAACAAGCAAAAGAAGATACCAAAAAACAGCAAATAAAACCCAAGAGATAGCGTAAACCATTTTTGAAAAAACTTTAACAGCTTTAAAAATTGATCATTTTTATTTTGATTCAATTCTTTTTGCTGCCACAAAACCCAAACTCCAGACCCGTTGTAGCAGACTTTCGTAACCGCGCTATGATTCAAACAAATTTCATGAACTTATCAAGGAAAAACTTCACAAAATCCCAAACAAGACCATGCAAAAATCTGGGAAAATGCTCTACAACTTCACAATCCTGATATTCTGAGTACATGCGGCCAACAAAACTCAACTAAAGCAGCAATCTTTCAAACCAATACAACACTTCATGCCATTCCTAATGTCAAATGGATCGAAAGCTACATTCTAACGCAAGATTATAACGGAGAAGTTGAATGAAATGACAAGGCAGAACACAAAATGCAAAGAGCCAAAAGGACGGCAGAAATTTCACAGGTTACCTCTTGGAAAGATGAATGGGTTCAAGTTACTGATGGAGACCTGCAAAGTTTTCTCCTTTCCGCTGTTTCTCAGGCTTTCTTCTAGCTCCAAGAGTTTCAAATTGTTCCCTCTCGCTCTCTCTTTCAATCCCCGTTTTTTTTCAGCTTTGCTCGTGACCTTTTCTCGGTCTCGACTCTGTCAAAGCCCTCAGTTTTCCAGCCGTCAAGGACTCCTTCTAGCTCCCTCACTCTTGCCCTATTTTTCTGTCTTTCTTTCTTCTTTTTCTTTCTAACTCCGCCGTCGCACCTCTCTTGCTCTCTTTTCTCCCTGGTTTTTCCAATTTTTCCTCTCAATCCAGCCGTCAGTCAATGCCCCCTAAAACCTCTCTCTCGTGCCGTCTTTCATTTTCCTCTCCTTCACATCCAAGAACCTCCTGTTGTTACTCCCTCACTCTTGCTCCCTCTAGTTTTAGCCGTCACTTTCTATCCTTTTCTCTTGCGGCTGCCGACTGTCTTCCCTTTTATAGGAACTCAAGGCTCCTAAACCCTCACCCCAATGGTGAGGATGAAGGCTTGTCCTTCCCTTTCCATCCAGCCATCCGATGGCTCTTGAGGTTGTGCCTTGCACGCTGCAAAAAATTGCAGCGTGCATGCTGCGGTAAAAATTTTTTTTTTTTTGAAACTAATTAATTAAACAAAAAATGATAATAATAAAAACAATAATAATAACAACTTAATTAACATTGGATAAAAATAAACTAGAAACAACAAAAATGCAACTTTCTATTTTTCCCCCTTTTTTTTCATTTTTCTCATTTTGCATTTTTTTCTTTTTTTTTCTTTTTTTTCAAAATAAATTAGCAAAAGTAACAAAATGCCAAAAGATTGAATTTAAGAGAAATGAACGTATTTTGTGAACCATTTTCTTTTTTTCCTTTTTTTCATTTTCATTCATTTTCCAAGAAATTCTATGCTAAAAACTTAAAAAAAATAAAAATAAAAACTAGAGACTAAAAACTAAAAACTAAAAATCGAATAAAATTAACACGATAAAACAATAAATGAAATTACACCAAAATTTGGTGTCTACAGTTAGGGGCCGCATTTGTAACGACCCCACCTCCCCCTAAGGCGTACCAGAGGGTTTGGCGGTCCGCCTGCCCAGCTCTCGCCAGACTCAGTCGTTCTCTAATCAAATCTAGAACAAATCACAAGACTAGATAGGGCAGCAATCCAAACTTAAGGTGGAACTTATATACATTGCTATCTCAAAAGGAAGTACAACTATCAAATGTACAAAGGTTCTCACTTCACCATACAACTAGCCCGTGCCAAGCACTAGGGCGAGAACCATTACAAAAGAAACAAAAGACCTAGACTAGGCTAGTCTATGCTCTCATCCTGCTCGCCGTCCCCTGTTAAGGAAAACAAAACTAAAGGGGTGAGCTAAAAGTTCAGTGAGGTTCCAAACAGATAATCAAACAATCAAACAATCAATTCAATACATTAAACATGGAGTATCAATAATTCAAGAAACATTTACAATGGAAAACAATAGTAACATTCATTAAAAGGATACGGCTCACAAGGAGCAATTCATTCATTCGTTCATTCGTTCTCCTGACATTTCCCCTTATTCCTCCAATCATTTGAAAATGCATTTTTCGTTTATCAATAAACCCTCATTCGTTCGTTCGTTCGTTCATTCATTCATTCATTCACCCCCGTCCTGGCCGTTGGCCAGTCTCCACCAACCTACAGGGTAATACTCGAGTATACCAAACGTTCACCCAAGTCCCTAATCGCCCGACCGAGTCCGCTTCTGGCTCGAGACGACCGGTAACAAGGGCAATGGCCAGTTCAGCCCAAAAGGCTTACATTCATGCGCAAGTAACATTTCAATCATTAACTCCTTGAAAATTGCACAGTTATTTAGGCCGAGTGCGATAAAGTACACACTCGCCTAAAAAGCTCATTTTGGAAATCATTAAAAGCAATTAACACATTAGCAAATGATAACAACAAGCCATAAAGTCAAACAAGGAACACTCACCTAGATATGCAAAATAACGTGCAAAATATCCTTCCGGATATTACCCTTAGTCACCAATGAAACCTAAGGTTGAACAAGAGAACATATTACAGTTTATCGAGCAAAACATTTAAGGGAAACAAAGAAACCCGACTAATTAGGAATAAAACGTGTAAAGATGACTTTCAAGTAAGAAAAGGGTTGTTTGAACCCCAGGATGAAAAATCATGTTTTAAAATGGAAAAACGGTCATGGTATTGGCCAAACAAAAGTATACAAGTTCAAATAGAAACCTAGCCCTCAAGCGAAAATTTGGGCAGCACGCCCTTTGTGTTTACCTAAGTTTTCAGCCATTTTGGCTTCATTATTTTTCCTCAACCACAACCCAACATCACACATAAGCAATTCAAGTCAAGAGCCGTTCCATAGGCTCACAATATCATAAGAATAAGAATTACAACAATCACAAGTGCAGAAATTCAACTTAGCACAAGACAGATTTGACGTACGAATGCGGAAATAACATATCCGAAGCTACGCTTATCGGATTGAGACGAAACCTATGCCGTTTTGAAGCTAAGACACAGAGATACAACATTCATGAAGGTCACTTAGTCCAGTTCCTAATGTAACTTAGTCAAATTCTCAAATTACTAAACCAGAAACCAATTCGTCGGCTGTTTAAACGCAGAACACTGTAATGGACATATCTCAGAGTACACAAGTCCGAATCAGGTTTTCTTAGAGGCATTTGAAAGCTAATTCAGAATAATACAACTTTCATGTTTTGTAAAAAAGCTAAATCAGAATGGATCCTAGTCGAAAAACGTGATAAACAGGACTTAACGGATCACACGGACTGCTTGGGAAATACTTAAAATAGTAAGGGTATTTTGGACTTTTTACATCCTACGTTGCTCCGATTGAGCTGAAATTTTGTAGGAACCTATAAACTACCATTCTCTACAACTTTCCTTCTTTTACCTAAGGCCAATTCGGCCTCTAACATAGGGATTCAAATTCGGACAGAATGTTGGGAAAAATTTCCAGATTCTGGAATTTCTAGTTTTTAGTGGAACTTTCCTTAATTTCTTGGTCTAATCACTACCAAAGCCTCTCTTATAACCTTAATTTCAACATATATACTTCATACAACAAATTGGGCAGAAATTCACCAAGCCCTAGTCATCATATAAATTGGGGAAAACTTCCAAAACAAGATAATATCCATGATTCCACCACAAAATCAAGTTGCTAAGCTTAATTTAACAAGATTGAAAGTAAAACTTGGAGAGATAAGCTTTCTTACCTTGACTAGAGTTCACTAAGAGTAGCCCAAGCTTTCTCTTTCAAAAATCACACCACAAGTCACTAACTAATCACTCAAGGACAAGTTTAATCGGTTTGTTTTGTTTGATTTCTCACTTGGTTGTTGGATTGAAGATGAAATGGAATGTTTTCCCTTGTTGTTTTTCTTCTTGCTCCTCTCGGCCAGCAGCAACAAAATGAAGAAGAAAGTTGCTAAGTTTTGGTGTTTAATAGCCACTTATTTCTCACTTGTCGCCACCACCACCTTTCTTTTTTTCTCTTTCTTTCCTTGTCATTTTAGCCACTAATTTTCGGTCAACCTTGCTGCCAAGAGAGAAGATATTTTGCTCAAGTTCAATAAATTTGTTTGGTGAAAAAAATGGTGGTCAAGTGGTGCGTTCAATCGGTAGTGCGCGGGACCCGCCGGTTCGCGCCGTTTTTCTTAAAAACTCACGTACTAGGGTTTTTACTTCCCATCCACTAACCTTATATCATTGCTACCAATCACATATTATTTCTCACTTAAAAGTCACTTTTAATCCTCAAATTTAATCCTTACTCTGTACCGAAAATTCATCCGGCGAAAAATCGCGAAAACTCTAATTTTGCTCCAAACTTGAAACCGAAGCGTAAAACCCTATTTTCTAGGTTTACTTACACTTATTGTGAAATAATTGGGTAGTGGCTTTGATAAATAATAATTTTCAAATAAATGGGCATTTTTGAGAAAAATACAAGAAATTTGCGAGTCCTCACAACATTGGCCTTGGGTTTAAACATGAAAGTTGTAGGGAATGATATTTTAGAGATGCCTACAAAATTTCAGGTCAATCGGAGTAGCGTAGCTTGAGAAAAGATGAAATTACCCTTGCTGCCCTGGTTTTACCCGAATTTGATAGTTGCGTCTGTAATGGGTTATTTTGGTTGGGAATGCTTCCGAATTGGTTGTTGAGGTCTTCTGATGAAATGTAGCCTTGTATCTTAGCTTTCGGATGGTGTTAGAATTTATGGATTTGGACTCAGGTAGGCTGACTTATGATGTTTGAACCAGAATGCATTCTGTGAATCTGTTTTTCCGGTTCTGGTGTAGTATCTTGCATTTTTTACCTGGTTACACTCGAAACTGGGCTGAGTGACCTTCTGTAATATTGTAGCCCTATCTCTTAGCTTCGAAATGGTGGGTCTTGCACCTTCATCCGATAATCGTAGTGCCATTGGTACCAAAACCGTAAAATGATGTCAAAAACTATTTTTTTCGGGTTAATGCTTAACTCCATTTCCGGATTTTTCTGGTTTCCCCTAATGCTTGTGTATGCTTATGGAACCCTACTTTGGTAGTATTTGGCATTGGTTTATGACTCGTTATCGAGTGTCATTGTACTTGTTTGCGTGTTTTAGGGCGTGACGGTGGTTCACAACGCTTTTTTGACGGAGGTGCATGAAATATCATTTTCAAGCTTGGTGAGTGTACTACTCAATTGTGTGTTACTATATGGCTTTGATACTTGAACTTGATGAGTTAAATGTTATTGCACCATCGATATTGATTGAAGTGAAGGTATACTTTATCACTCTCACTTATTTCTCATGTTATTGGAATGTTACATGAAATGAAAAGTACTTGACTTGGTGTCGATTGGACGAGTATCCAACGACCATGTGTGAGAACCCGTAAATTCCTCTTAATAATTTTCCTAGGGTTTATCCCCTTTAATGGCATGTTTTCTGCATTTTCTGGCTTAGGAAAAATTTTCCTGGTGAATTTTATGAGTAATTATGTTTTTAGATGATTTTTATAGTATTGGAGAGTTTTTGAAAAATTAAGGATATATATCGGACGTGGGACCCACTAGTGCGAAAAGTTCGAAAAAATTCGGCCAATTAGGTTAAGTTTTGGATACTGGTTGAAATTTATCAGGTGTTAAGAGATATGTGGAGGGTGTGAAGCGATTGATGTGAGAGGAAAAAGAAGGATAGGGATGCATTTATGGAGTGACAAGTGTCACTTGGCCATTGGTTTCACTTGTAGGACAACTATTCACCTTTTTGACTTTTTTTGACTAATTGATTAAATACCTCAAAAATCACCAAAAATTCACTCTTTTCTTCTCCTTGTTGGTCGGCTCTCTCTCTCTAGCAAAGGAAGGAAGAAAACTCTTCAAAGGTTGGCATCCATCTAGCTCAAATCATCCCAAGCAATCCCTTAAACTTGTTTCTACTCCATAAAACCTCTTCATTTGGTGTTGTTTAGTGGTTTGGTGAAGTGTTTGGAGAAGCTAAGGTGCCAAGCAACTCTCCCTCTCTTGTTCACTAGGTGAGTGGTGTGTGAACTTCCTCCTACACTTAATGAAGCTTAATTTGTGCCTAATGGGAGCTAAAGTGCTGAAATTTGTGGTTTATTTCTTGGTTTGAGATGAATTGGTGAAGTTTTTAATTTATTGGTGATTTTTCTGGTTTAATTTGATCAAGATGCTGTGGCTATCCATGATGATTGGAAATGGTGTATAATGATTCTAGAAGGTGGAAAAAGTGGAAGATTACAAGTAATTTCTGTTTTGGAAGAAATCTGGAAAATTAGGGTTCTTTGGTTCTTCATTCTGTCCGAAATTTTAGGTCATAGATAGAAGCCGAATTGGCCTTAGCTCAAAACATGAAAGTTGTAGGGAATGATATTTTATAGGTTCCTACAAAATTTCAGGTCAATCAGAGTAGTGTGGAATGAGATAAGTCGAAATTACTATTGCTGTTCTGGTTTTACCCGAAATTGAGATTTGCGACTGTAATTGGGTGTTTTGGTCTGAATTGCTTCCGAAGTGGTTGTTGAGGCCTTCGGATGAAATTTATCCCTGTTTCTTAGCTTTCAGCTGGTTTTGGAATTTCTGGATTTGGACTTGTAGAGCCTGAGTTATGATGTTTCCGCTAGAATGCGTTTTGGTGAATCTGTTTTACGTTTTTGATGTGGTATCTTGCATTTTTTACCTGTTTTCCCTCAAAACTGGGTTGAGTGACCTTCTGTGATGTTGTATCCCTGTCTTTTAGCTTCGAAATGGTGGGTCTTATACCTTCATCCGATAATTCTAGGGCATTTGGTGCCATTACCGCAAAAAGAGGTCAAAAACTGTTTTTTCAAGGCCAAAGCTAATTGCATTTCCGAATTTTCTGGTTTTCACTAATGATTGTATATGCTTATGGAACCCTATTGGGGTCATATTTGGCATTGATTTATGATTAGTTATCGAGTCTCATTGTACTTGTTTGTATGTTTTAAGGCTTACTTTTATTCCGGTCATTTCCTAGTTAACTTTTACTTTGAGCCTAGTGAATGGCTTTTGGAAATGAGGTGAATTTTGTGTGAGATGTTGGGACTAATTCGAGGAAATAATGAAGCCTTAATGGCTGGAAAAGTAAGAAATTTAGGGGAAGTGCTGCCCGATTTTCTAGGCCGTTTGGTTCTTTTAAGTTGGATTTGCCTTTTGGTAGAAATAAAAGGGCTTTTGGGTTGTTGAACCTAGGCCTTTATGCTATCTTTTTGTTCCCAAAAATCATGTTTTGTACCCTTGCATTATTAATTATTTGGCGAGGCATACGACTAGTAGTCGAGCCTCATGTGCATTTTGTTTACTCGATTATGGATGTGAAACCTTCAATTAGTTTACTTTGATTATTTTAGGGTTTCTTGGCGATTAAGGCCAATCTGAAGTGAAAATTTTTGAAGTTGAGCTGGTGAGTGTACCACTCCCCTCCATTGCTGTTTAACTTGATTTCTGCTCTGCAATCTGTTTATTTGTTTGAGACGAGGGTGTACTTTATCACACTCGTTCTCTTGTCTGTTCATATGCCAATTTACTATGCAAAATTTGAATCTGTTATCTGTGTCTGCATCTGTTCGGATTTCTATGACATATGAGCTCAGTCCTGTGGCTAAGTTATTCGAGTCGGGCCGGCAAGGGCCTGGACGATTAGATAACGAACCACGGTAGTCTGTTCGGGGATTTTGGGTATTGAGACCCTTGATTCCGGGTATACTCGAGTATTACCATTTTGTTCGTTTGAGGTGAGCGGGCCCGGTAAAGGGGTGTTTGGTGGACGGAATTCGGTGCGAAGTGGGTCTACGGACGCGTTGGTTCTATATACGTTGACGGAGAGTCAACCGGTTTGGATCAAGTACTGGCTGGAAATTTGGCTCCTGAGAGCCACCTGTATCCTTCCTATGTGAATCATTAGTTGCTTTACTTTACATCTGGCATGTGTATCTGATTTGTTAAATGTGAAATGCCATGATTTTCTGCTATATGTTTGGTACCTCATTGAGCGCAAGCTCACCCCTTTCTGTTCCTTTTGTTTTCCTTACAGGAAAATAAATACTTTTGGACTGGATTTGACAAATGGCTGCCAAATTGAGCTAGTTGAACATATCTTTTGTATAGCTCATGTATTAAAATCTTAAATGTACTTTTGGGAACTGTTTTCCTTTTGATTTGGCAAACCAGACATGTATCCACTTTTGAATACTTTTGTATGCCACTTTGGCTTGTAAATGCTAAGTTTCAAGATGGGAATGTTTGCTTGGTATTTGGTTGGGTTCTGACGGGTCGGTTACTATTCATGGCCGACTCCGGATTTCATTTTTTTTATTTTGGGTTATTTTACCATTTTGACTTGTTTACGCTCGTTGGTAAGTTCTGGAACGTATTAGATCGACGTAAACTGATCCGTTAGTCCTGGCGAGAGATGGGCAGGCAGTCCGCTAACCCCTTTGGTTCGCCTTAGGGGAAGGTGGGGCTGTTACACCATGATTGTTACTATTGAGCTCAACCCCATTGGTAGTAGATTGAATCGAGTCGGCGAGGGCTTGGTCGTGCCAATTAATGAACCTTGGGGACTGTTATATGGAATCCTGTAGTATGAGAGACTCTCGATTCCGGTATATTTGAGTAATACCACATTGCAAGTGTTTGGAGTTTGGGCCCGGTAGGGGTATGTTGGGTGGAAGGAATGGAAGTAAAGTGGAGTCTACGGTTGGTTATTTTCAAACATTGACGGAGAGTCAATGAGGTTCGATCATGAATGCAAACGAGGAAAAAGGGCTCTTGAGAGCCGCCCGTATCCTTTTATCACCATCATTAATGTGTGCCTTTGTTTACTTTTGATGAATTGGGATGAAAAGCTTTATGCTTATGTGAACTTTGCTGCTTGAGTGGTATTATCTCACTGGGCGTAAGCTCACCCTATTCCTTTTGTTTTTCTTACAGGAAAATAAATACTTTTGGACTGCGATTGATAGTTGGTTGCCGAATTGAGCTAGTTGGACATATCTTTTGTATAGCTCATTGATTGAGACCCTAAATGTACTTTTGGGTCCATTCCCCTTTTGATTTGGCAAACCATACTTGTATCCATTTTGAATAACTTTTGTATGCCACTTTGGATTGTATATGCTTAATTCCAACATGTAAATATTTGCTTGATGGTCGGTTGGGTATTGACGTGTCGGTTACTATTCATGGCCGACTCCGGTTTCATTTTTTTTATTTGGACATTGTGACTCGTTTACGTGCGTTAGTATGTTCCGGCACGTCTTAGATCGATGTGAACTGAACCGTTAGTCCTGGCGAGAGCTGGGCAGGCAGTCCGCTAACCCCTTTGGTTCGCCTCAGGGGAAGGTGGGGCTGTCGTAGGTGGTATCAGAGCCTAGGTTTGAATTGGCCTGGGTGTATTAGAAATGCTTGATTTGAGGATTCTTTTGATTATGTCCTTTAAGATTATTTATGCTTATTTATTCTTTTGGTGTAGGATGGACGGTCATGGTGAGCCTAGTAGTCCCCCGCCTGGAGAGCGACCTCGTGGAGCGCTCCCAGTGATCCCATACTAGATACGGTCAAGAGGGGCCGTCGTGCGTTGGAGCCCGTCTAACCGCCTCAGACGGTATGAGTGCCGCCATACCTATGCTTACCCTAACGCCTTAGTATTGGCCGTGGCGGAGGAGCGTAAGGAATTAGCTCGAGATAACGCTAGGTTGGAGGCCGAGGTGACCCAGCTTAGGGCGGCCAATGAGAAACAAGCCGAGCGCATTAAGGGGCTGGAGTACGATGTGCTTGAGGTTGAAGATCGGGTGGATGACCTGTGCACCCAGCTTAGGGAAACCCGTGAGCGCGAGACTAAGCGAGCGCGAAAGGTTAAGGTTCAAGCTGCCTCGATCCTGAACCAATGTGCGGACGTGGTCGAGGGCGTGAGTGACGAGGATTCATGTGCGGGGCCTGAGGCTGGGGTTGGATCCACCCCGTCGGGCGGATCTACTAGCCCGTTGACAGACTAGGTCTCGACTCCTAGGGTTTTGGGATAGTTTTGTTTCTTGTATATAGGGATAGGGAAAGAACCTTAGCTAATCGTTTTGTACATTGGATTAGCTACGTGTATATTTCTTTTGATGAGGCCATTCCCTTGTGATTGTTCATGTTTGTACTTGACTTGACTGTACATGACTTGATTGGTTGTTGATATGTGTGTTGTTTGCCTTGTTTGGAATGTATATATATGTTTGTAAAAGTTTTTGAATTTTATTTACATGCATGGTCATTTTATTGTTCTAGTACGTTTGTCTAGATCAAATAGATTTGATGGAAGGCACACGTAGTGGACGGGGGCGTGGGCGCGGGAATAGGCAACCTACGCCAGACCGGGGTGCTGGGGAAACCTCCTCTAGACCTAATCCTGAACCGAGAATTGACCCCAACATACAGATCGCTGCCGCTATGCAGCAAATGTGTGAGAACCCGTAACTTTTTCAAATTTTTAGGTTTCATTATATTTAATGGCATGTTTTCTGCATTTTCTTGCTTAGGAAAAATTTCTAGATAATTTTTATGAGTAAATAGAGTTTTAGGTGATTTTTCTAGTATCGAATAGTTTTTGAGAAATTAAGAGTATATATCGGACGTGGGACCCGCTAGTGCGAAAAATTCAGAAAAATTCGGCCAACTAGGTTAAGTTTCGGATACTGGGTTAAAATTATCGGGTGCTAAGAGATAATTAGAGATTGCTATTGGATTGATGTGGGAGGAAACAAAAAGATAGGGATGCATTAAATAAAGTGACAAGTGTCACTTAGTGGTTGGTTGGACTTGAAGACCACTATTCACCTTTTTTCATTTGACCAAATAAATCACAAAAATTACCAAAATTTCACCATTTTCTTGTTCTCTTTGGCCGGCCACTTCAAGAAAAAAAGAAAGGGAAAAGCTCTCCAAGTTTTGCTTCAATCTTGCTCCAATCTATCAAATCAACCATTGAATCTTGTTTTTGCTCCATAGAAACACTTAAGGGAGTGATAGTGAGGTGTTTTGTGGAGTTGTTTGGAAGACTAAAGGGATTAGTTGCTCTCTCTCTTGTGTTGCCAAGGTGAGTAGTTAAGGACCCCTCTCCTCCCTCTTAAAGTGCTTAATTCATGATTGGTGGTAGTATAAGATGCACTTTTATGGATTATATCTTGATTTCTGGTTGAATTGGTGAAGTTTTGTAATTATTGGGGATTTTTCTGTTTTCATATGAATATGATTATGTGGTCATGTATGATGATTGGAAATGATATTTAAGGAAGCTAGAAGGTGGAAAAAGTGGTTAATTGCAAGCAATTTCTGTTTTGGAAGAAATTTTGGAAAGTTAGGGTTTCATGTTCTTACATTCTGCCCGGTTTTGTAGCTCATAGTTAGAGGCCGAATTGGCCTTGAGTTAAAACATAAAAGTTGTAGGGAATGATATTTTAGAGGTGCCTACAAAATTTCAAGTCAATCGGAGTAGCGTAACTTGAGAAAAGATGGAATTACCCTTGCTGCCCTGGTTTTACCCGAATTTGGGAATTGCTTCTGTAATGGGTTATTTTGGTTGGGAATGTTTTGGAATTGGTTGTTGAGGTCTTCTGATGTATTGTACCCCTATTTCTTAGCTTTCATATGGCTTTTGAATTACTGGATTTGGACTTAGGTAGGCTGACTTATGATGTTTGAACCAGAATGCGTTCTGTGAATCTATTTTTCCGGTTCTGGTGTAGTATCTTGCATTTTTGACCTGGTTACACTCAAAACTAGGCTGAGTGACCTTCTGTAATATTGTAACCCTATCTCGTAGCTTCGAAACGGTGGGTCTTGTACCTTCATCTGATAATCGTAGTGCCATTGGTACCAAAACCGCATAATGACGTCAAAAACTGTTTTTTTTCGGGTTAACGCTTAACTACATTTCCGGATTTTTCTGGTTTCCTCTAATGCTTATGTATGCTTATGGAGCCCTATTTTGGTGGTATCTAGAATTGGTTTATGACTTGTAAGCGAGTCTTATTGTGTTTATTTGAATAGTTTTAGGGCTTGACTTTCGTTTCCGGTCATTTTCCTAGCTAAATTTTGTACTTGAATGACTTTAAGTTTAGTGAACGACTTTTGGAAATGAGATTATTTTTGGTATCAGATATTGGGACTGATTTGAGGAAATAATGAAGCCATTAATGGCTGGAAAATAGGTAAACACAAGGGACTTGCTGCCAAAATTTTTACTTGAAGGCTAGTTGGATTTACTTGTGATTTGAACGAAGGGTTTTAGGGTTGTTCATGTTTTTTATATCAACCGCTACCTTTTTCTCCAATTTCATTGTTATTTCTTTGCACTGGTAGCTAATGTGATCAGGCACATGACTTATAGTTAAGTCTTAGTTATGATTTCGTGTACTGGATTCGTGAAAGTGGGAACCATAATTGTTTCACCTTGGTTATATTAGGGTTTCTTGGGAACTAAAGCCCAAACTTTTGAGGTATTTGTACTGACACCGGTGAGTGTACCACTCCCCTTACTTGTTGTTGTTTTACTCGATTTCTGTACATGCAATTTGTGATATGAACGACTGAACTATCTGTTTATTCTGTTTGAGACGAGGGTGTACTTTATCACACTCGTTCTCTTGTCTGTTTGTATGCCAATTTTGAGTGCGTCTCTGAATCTGCTATCTGTTCTGACGTCGTTTGGATGCTTGTATCCAACGACCCTTCTGTGACCTCTGAGCTTAACCCCTGTGGCTAGTTACTCGAGTTGGGCCGGCAAGGGCCTGGTCGATTAGATAATGAACCACGGTAGTCTGTTTTGGGATCTTTGGGTATTGAGACCCTTGATTCCGGTATACTCGAGTATTACCATTTCTGATCTGATTGGATTGCGGGCCCGATAGGGGTATGTGAGGTGGAAGGAATCGGAGAAAGTGGGGTCTACGGTATTGGTTACTCCTTTAGCGTTGACTGAGTGTCAACTATTATTTTGATCAAGCTTCGGTGACGTGAATGGAAATTTGGCTCCTGAGAGCCACCTGTATCCTTCCTATTTGAATCATTGGTTCCTTTACTTACATCTGGCATGTGTACCTGATTTGTTAAATGTGAAATGCCATGATTTTACTACTATGCGTCTGGTACCTCATTGAGCGCAAACTCACCCCTTTCTGTTCCTTTTGTTTTCCATACAGGAAAATAAATCCTTTTGGACTGGATTTGATAGTTGGTTGCCGAATTGAGCTAGATGGACATATCTTTTGTATAGCTCATTGATTGAAACCCTAAATGTACTTTTGGGTCCGTTTCTCTTTTGATTTGGCAAACCGTACCTGTATTCACTTTTGAATAACGTTTGTATGCCCCTTTGGGTTGTATATGCTTAATTTCGAGATGTGAGTATTTGCTCGACGTTTGGTTGGGTTCTGACGTGTCGGTTACTATTCATGGCCGATTCCGATTTCATTTTTTTTATTTGACATTCTGACTTGTTTACGCGCGGTTGTAAGCTCCGGAACGGTAGACCGCTTTAAACTGAACCGTTAGTCCTGGCGAGAGCTGGGCAGGCAGTCCGTTAACCCCTTTGGTTCGCCTTAGGGGAAGGTGGGGCTGTCACAAAATGACCAAGCTGCTAGCACAAGTGGTGCAACAACAAGACCAAAACCCAAACCCTAATCCTAGAAACCCGGGTAACCATGTCGAAAGTGACGATAGGGCACTTGAGCGGTTCCAGAAGTTCGCATCACCGAAGTTTATTGGGGGACCCGATCCGGATGTCGCCGAAAGGTGGCTTGAGAAGATGATAGACATTTTCGCTGCCCTGCACTATACCGAAGAACGGCAGGTGACTTTTGCCTTTTTCCAGCTGGAAGGGGCGGCCCATTCCTGGTGGAATGTCATTCAGTAAAAATGGGAACGAACAAATGCCCAGGACTTGGGTAAATTTTATGAGAGAGTTTAACGCAAAATTTTTTCCTCCTCTAGTTCAGGAGAGGAAGGAAGATGAGTTTATTTGACTCCGCCAAGGGGCTCAGTCTGTAGCGGAGTATGAAAGCCAATTCATGCGCTTATCTAAGTTTGCCCCTGAGTTAATTGTGACGGAACAACGGCGGATCAGGCGTTTTATTCAGGGCCTGAATGTGGAAATTCAGAATGACCTCGCGGTGGCCCAGATTAACGCTTTTAGCGAGGCCGTTGAGAAAGCCCAACGAGTAGAGAGCGCCAGGGTCCAAGTACGAAACTTCCAGGCGAAGAAGCGGGGTTTTCCTGGAAGCAGCTCTGGGCAAGGGGATAAAGGTACCTCCTCCAAGTTCGGACGAGGAGCTGGAGGTGGACGACAGTCGAGTTTCGGCAGCGGGGCTCAGTCCAGGGGTGGCTCAGCCAAAAGAGGTCAAGGCGGAAACTTCCAGAAGGGTTCCGGTTTGGCGTCCCGTGGGCCTTGTGGGTATTGCGGAAAGCTGAATCATTCCGAAGATAATTGCTGGAAGAAAGGGGGCAAATGTCTGCGTTGCGGAAGCGCAGACCACCAACTTGCCACCTGCCCACTCTTAAAACAAGACGGAAAGGGAGCTCAAACTGCGCCAAAGACCAATATGGGACCGGATAAGGGAAACGGGACGAAACCTAAGGTGCCAGCTCGAGTATATTCGTTAGAACCTCGACAGGTCCCAGATTCCTCAGAGGTCGTAGAAGGTACGATCCCTATTTTTCACCGTTTTGCCAAAGTTTTAATTGATCCTGGTGCCACTCATTCTTTTGTTAACCCTGATTTCATGTGTGGCATCGATATAAAACCTGCTAGTTTACCTTACGACCTAGAAGTTAGTACCCCTACGAGGAATCAACGTTTGGTTACTAGTATGGTTTATAGGGATTGTGAAGTATGGGTAGGAGAGAAGAGATTGTTAGGGGATTTGATAAGTTTAGTTATTAAGGGGTATGACGTGATTTTGGGTATGGACTGGCTAGCCAAGTATAATGCCCAACTGGATTGTAAAACGAAAGAGGTAGAATTTCGCATTCCTGGTGAGGCGACCTTAAGGTTGGACATAAGGGGTAGGTTAGCCTCATCTGCTTTGATTTCGGGCATTAGGGCGAGGAAGCTGCTAAGTAGAGAGGCGCAAGGATTTTTAGCCTTTTTGATTAACACCTCCACGGATAAGTTGAAATTGGATGACGTGCCCATAGTGAAGGAATTTCCGGACGTGTTTCTTGATGAGTTAGTAGCTCTACCTCCGGAAAGAGAGATTGAATTCAAAATAGACCTGCTACCGGGAACCTCACCTATCTCGAAAACACCATACCGAATGGCTCCTGCGGAGCTCAAGGAGCTAAAGTTGCAATTACAGGATCTTTTAGAGCGGGGATTCATTCAAGAGAGTGGGTCTCCTTGGGGAGCCCCTGTGCTGTTTGTGAAGAAAAAGGACAGTGGGTTGAGGATGTGTATCGATTATCGGGGCCTGAATAATATTACGGTGAAAAATAAGTATCCACTGCCCCACATAGATGAGTTGTTTGATCAGTTACAGAGAGCGATGGTTTTCTCGAAACTGGATCTCTGCCAAGGGTATTACCAGTTATTAATCAGGAAGGAGGATATTTCGAAACCGCTTTCAACTCGAGATATGGGCATTACGAGTTTGCAGTTATGCCCTTTGGATTAACCAATGCTCCTGCCGCCTTCATGGATTTAATGCATAGGGTTTTTAAGCCCTACCTGGATCGATTTGTAGTAGTCTTCATCGACGATATTCTGGTCTATTCCAAGACATGTGAAGAGCATGAGCAGCACTTGAAGATTGTCTTACAAACACTAAGAGACCATCAACTGTACGCCAAGTTCAGCAAGTGCGAATTTTGGCTAGAGAAAATTGCTTTTCTGGGACACGTAATTTCTCAAGAGTGTATTTCAGTTGATCCGGCGAAAGTGAAGGCTGTGACTAATTGGAAGAGGCCAGAAAATCCCACCGAGGTCCGCAGTTTTCTAGGACTGGCTGGATATTACCGGCGTTTTATCAAGGACTTTTCCAAACTAGCCGATCCTCTAACCGACTTGACAAGGAAACATGATGGTCGGTTCATTTGGAATGCCCGAAGCGAGACAAGTTTTCAAGAGTTAAAGAAAAGATTGACCACGGCTCCAGTGCTCGTCTTACCAAACAGGGTGGATGGATTTGCTGTGTATACTGATGCGTCACGAGAAGGCCTGGGTTGTGTATTAATGCAGAACCGTAATGTGATATCTTTTGCCTCGAGAAAGTTAAAATCCCACGAGCAGAACTATCCAACCCACGATCTGGAGTTAGCCGCAGTTGTTTTTGCTCTGAAGAAATGGAGACACTACCTATATAGGGTAACCTTCGAGGTCTACTCCGATCACAAAAGCCTGAGGTACCTCTTCTCACAGAAGGAATTAAACATGAGGCAGCGACGGTGGATGGAATTTCTGGAGGATTACGACTGTACCATCAACTACCATCCAGGCAAGGCAAACGTAGTGGCCGATGCTTTGAGTCGCAAGGCACAAGTAGCAGGGTTAATGATTAAAGAGTGGAATTTACTCGAGTCGATTTGTGAGTGGAAACCCTACCTTGGGAGTCATAAAGTAGTTTTTAGTAACATTAAGGTAACCTCCACCCTCTTGGAAAGGATTAAAGAAGTTCAAAAGGAAGATTCACTGGTGCAGAAATGGGGAGAGAAAGTGAGAAAAGAAGAAACAACTGATTTCAATTTTAGTCCTGAGGGTATTTTAAAATACCGAAACTGAATAGTGGTGCCGAAGGATGAAGCGTTGAAAACGGAGATTCTAGAGGAAGCCCATCGGTCCAAGTATACAATCCATCCGGGTAGTAGCAAGATGTATCAGGACTTGAAAGGAACCTATTGGTGGGATGATATGAAGAAGGAAATCACTCTGTACGTGCAAAAATGTCTCGTTTGCCAACAGTGAAAACAGAGCATCAAAAACCATCGGGCTTGTTACAGCCCCTTGAGATACCCGAGTGGAAGTGGGAAAACATCACCATGGACTTCGTTTCTGGTTTACCACGAACACAAAGAGGGCAAGATGTCGTTTGGGTGATCGTCGACCGGTTAACCAAATCGGCCCATTTCTTGCCAGTAAACATGAAGTATTCCATGGACAAGTTGGCCCAACTGTACATGGACGAGATCGTAAGGCTTCACGGCGTTCCAGCCAGTATCGTCTCCGATCGAGATCCACGTTTCGTGTCTAGGTTTTGGCTGAAATTCCAAGAAACTCTGGGGACTAAACTCAACTTGAGCACAACTTATCACCCTCAGATGGATGGACAATCAAAGCGGACAATCCAGACTCTCGAGGACATGCTACGGACTTGCATTCTGGATTTTGGAGGCAACTGAGGTCAACACATGACCTTAGTAGAGTTTGCGTACAACAACAGCTACCATTCGTCGATTCAAATGGCTCCATATGAAGCACTATATGGACGAAAATGCTGGTCACCAATTTACTGGGATGAAGTTGGCGAGAGGAAGGCACTGGATCCAGCAACTATTCCTTGGATGGAGAAAGCTCGAGAAAAGGTGAAGTTGATACGACAACGACTCCAAGCCGCTCAAAGCCGACAAAAGAGCTATGCGGACAATCGAAGGAAAGACTTGGAGTTCGAAGTTGGAGACCGTGTTTTCCTCAAGGTTACACCGTTACGGAGTGTCACAGTAGGCAAAGGAAAGAAGCTCCAACCGAGGTTCGTTGGACCCTACAAGATCCTCCAGAGGGTAGGAGCGGTAGCATATCGATTAGAGCTACCATCCAATCTCTCTCAAATTCACGACGTCTTCCACGTCTCGATGCTCAAGAAGTACTATTCCAACCCCTCCCATATCTTACAACCAAAGGAGATCAACGTAGACGAATCGCTTGCTTATGAAGAGAAACCTGTCCAAGTGCTTGACCGGAAAGTCAAAGAGCTAAGAAACAAGCAGATTCCGTTGATTAAGATACTGTGGAGAAACCATGGGATAGAGGAAGCTACCTGGGAAGTGGAAGAAGAGATGCAAAAGAAGTACCCTGAACTTTTCATGAGTTGAGGTGAGAAATTTCGAGGGCGAAATTCTTTTAAGGGGGAGAGAGTGTGAGAACCCGTAATTTTCCCATTTTCTAGGTTTTATTATCTTTCATGGCTTGTTTTCTGCATTTTCGTGATTAGTAAAATTTCTAGATATTTTTTTTAAGGAGCAGATATAGTGTTAGATGATTTTCTAGTATCGAATAGGTTTTAAGAAATTAAGAGAGTATACCGGACGTGGGACCCACTAGAGCGAAAAGTTCAGAAAAATTCGGCCAACTAGGTTAAGTTTTGGATACTGGAATTAATTTATCGGGTGTTAAGAGATAATTAGAGGGTGCTATTTGGATTGGTGTGAGAGGAAACAAAAAGATAGGAATGCATTAAATAAAGTGACAAGTGTCACTTAGTAAGTGATTGGACTTGAAGACCACTATTCACCTTTTTCCATTTGACCAAATAAATCACAAAAATTACCAAAATTTCACCATTTTCTTCTTCTCTTGGCCGGCCACTTCCTAGAAAAAAGGAAAGGGAAAAGCTCTCCAAAATTTTGCTCTAACCTTGCTCAATCTTCAACTTCAACCGGTTAAATTTGTAATTGCTCCATAAAACTCCTCCACTTAGTGATTTTGAGGTGATTGGTGAAGTTGTTTGGAAAGCTAACGTGTTGAATTTCTTCCTATCTTGTGTTATAAGGTGAGTGACTAGGGAACTACTCTTTTCCTTCCAATGATGTTTAATTAGTAACTTATGTGAGTTGAGGTGATGATTATTGGTGCTATTTCATGATTTGGGTTGAGATTGATGACATTTTCTATTTAATCATGTGATTTCTGTTTTAATATGATTGTTATGGTGTAGCCATGTATGATGATTGGAAATGGTGTTTAAAGAAGCTAGAAGGTGGAAAAAGCGGTAAATTGCAAGCAATTTCTGTTTTGGAAGAAAAATTGGAAAGTTAGGGTTCTTTGAATTACATTCTGCCCAGCACAGTAGCTCATAGTTAGGGGCCGAATTGGCCTTGGGTTAAAACATGAAAGTTGTAGGGAATAATATTTTAGAGATGGCTACAAAATTACAGGTCAATCAGAGTAGCGTAGCTTGAGAAAAGATGAAATTACCCTTGCTGCCCTGGTTTTACCCGAATTTGATAGTTGCGTCTGTAATGGGTTATTGTGGTTGGGAATGCTTCCGAATTGGTTGTTGAGGTCTTCTGATGAAATGTAACCTTGTATCTTATCTTTCCGATGGCTTTGGAATTACTGGATTTGGACTTAGGTAGGCTGACTTATGATGTTTGAACCAGAATGCGTTCTGCAAATCTGTTTTTCCGGTTCTGGTGTAGTATCTTGCATTTTTGACCTGGTTACACTCGAAACTGGGCTGAGTGACCTTCTGTAATATTGTAGCCCTATCTCTTAACTTCGTAATGGTGGGTCTTGTACCTTCATCCGATAATCGTAGTGCCATTGGTACCAAAACCGCAAAATGATGTCAAAAACTGTTTTTTTGGGGTTAACGCTTAACTCCATTTCCGGATTTTTCTGGTTTCCTCTAATGCTTGTGTATGCTTATGGAACCCTACTTTAGTAGTATTTGGCATTGGTTTATGACTCGTTATCGAGTCTCATTGTACTTATTTGCGTGTTTTAGGGCGTGACGGTGGTTCACGACCCTCCTTTAACGGAGGTGCATGAAATATCATTTTCAAGCTTGGTAAGTGTACTACTCACTTGTGTGTTACTATATGGCTTTGATACTTGAACTTGATGAGTTAAATGTTATTGCACCATCGATATTGATTGAAGTGAGTGTATACTTTATCACTCTCACTTATTTCTCATGTTATTGGAATGTTACATGAAATGAAAAGTACTTGACTTGGTGTCGATTGGACGAGTATCCAACGACCATGATTGTTACTATTGAGCTCAACCCCATTGGTAGTTGATTGAATCGAGCCGGCGAGGGCTTGGTCGTGCCAATTAATGAATCTTGGGGACTGTTATATGGAATCCTGTAGTATGAGAGACTCTCGATTCCGGTATACTCGAGTAATACCACATTGCAAGTGTTTGGAGTTCGGGCCCGGTAGGGGTATGTTGGGTGGAAGGAATGGAAGTAAAATGGAGTCTACGGTTGGTTATTTTTAAACATTGACGGAGAGTCAATGAGGTTCGATCAAGAATGCAAACGAGGAAAAAGGGCTCTTGAGAGCCGTCCGTATCCTTTTATCACCATCATTAATGTGTGCCTTTGTTTACTTTTGATGAATTGGAATGAATAGCTTTATGCTTATGTGAACTTTGCTGCTTGAGTGGTATTATCTCACTGGGCGTAAGCTCACCCTATTCCTTTTGTTTTCCTTACAGGAAAATAAATACTTTTGGACTGCGATTGATAGTTGGTTGCCGAATTGAGCTAGTTGGATATATCTTTTGTATAGCTCATTGATTGAGACCCTAAATGTACTTTTGGGTCCATTCCCCTTTTGATTTGGCAAACCGTACTTGTATCCATTTTGAATAACTTTTGTATGCCACTTTGGATTATATATGCTTAATTCCAACATGCAAATATTTGCTTGATGGTCGGTTGGGTATTGACGTGTCGGTTACTATTCATGGCCGACTCCGGTTTCATTTTTTTTATTTGGACATTATGACTCGTTTACGCGCGTTAGTATGTTCCGGCACGTCTTAGATCGATGTGAACTGAACCGTTAGTCCTGGCGAGAGCTGGGCAGGCAGTCTGTAACCCTTTTGGTTCGCCTTAGGGGAAGGTGGGGCTGTCACAATGCCGCTAGGGCATTAGTTAAGCCAAAATGCATTGGTGCAAACTCGAAATGCCCATATTGAGTGTTAAAGGCTATTTTTGGCACATCCTCCTTTTTGATTCTCAATTGATAATACCATTTTCGAAGATCCAACTTAGAGAACACCATCGCCCCTTGTAATTGATCAAACAACTCATCGATGTGGGGCAAAGGATATTTATTCTTAACGGTTACTGCATTCAAACCTCGATAATCAATGCATAACCTTAAACTCCTGTCCTTCTTTTTAACAAATAGCACTAGAGCATCCATGGTGACTTGCACTCATGTATGAATCCCCGTTCTAGCAAGTCTTGCAACTGAACTTTTAACTCCCTAAGTTCGACATGCGCCATTCGATAAGGGGTTTTTGAAATGGGAGTAGTTTTAGGTGCTAGGTCAACCTTAAATTCAATCTTCCTTTCGGGTGGCAATAACACCAACTCCTTCGGAAATATGTCCGGATACTCATTGATCACCAGCATGTCTTCTAGCTTCATTTTTTCTCCTGGGGTGTTAACTAGAAAATCCAAATAACCCCGTGCCCCATGACTAAGCAATTTTCTACCCCTTATTCCTGAAATGAGCGCAGACGAGGCTAACATACCCCTCATGTCTATCTTTAAAGTTGCCTCACCCGGTATGCAAAACTCAACCACCTTCATCCTATAATCTATCCGAGCATGATAATGAGCTAGTCAATCCATGCCTAGGATAACATCGTACCCCTTAATGGTTAGACTTATGAGGTCAACCACTAATTTCCGCTCACCAACCCAAATCTCACAGTTTCTATACACCTCATTCGCAAGTAAAGTTTGATTACTCGTAGGTGTTCTTACTTCTAAGTCATATGGAAATCTTTCAGCTTTCACATCAATTCCAAGCATAAATGTGGGGCTAACAAAAGAATGGGTTGCACCAGGGTCTATTAAAATTTTGGCAAAACAATGGAAAATAGGAATCATACCTTTCACCACCTCTGTCAGTTTAGGTACCGATTGCTGGTCCAACGAATACACCCTGGCTGGCGCCCTCGACCTGGCCCCTCCTACATTGGTTGGTTTTGGGTTCGCTTGGCCAGCAGACTGTGCATCACTGATAAGTGGATAGTTAGCAATCTGATGCTCTGTACTTCCACACCTTAAATATTTTCGAGCTTTTCTCCAGCAGTTGTCCTCGGTATGGTTTGACTTCCCACAATGCCCACATGATACTCGGGGGGCGGATGTCTGGTCTCCCTATGGAATGCCTCTCCCTTGTCCCCTACCACTTTAGGGTCCAATTCCGCTTTGGGCTCCCCTGGGTGTACCCGTAAACCTTCCGCCTCCAGCTCCATGACCGGCTTTAGCAGGTGGCATGTTCCGATCACTCTGTGCTGGCCCTTGAGCTCCACTAGGCGCCCCTCTCCGTTTTACGTGAAAATTTCTCACTTGTGCCCTAGCAGTCTCTATACTCTGGGCCTTCTCCAAAACCTATGTAAAAGTATTAATCTGGGCCGCCGCCAAGGCCTCCTGTATCTCTACATTGAGCCCTTACACAAACCTCCATACCCTCCTTTACTCTGTAGCTATCAGTTCGGGAGAAAATTTGGATAGTTTCGTAAATTGAGTCTCATACTTAGCTACACTCGAAGTTCTCTGACGGAGTTTAATAAAATCATCCTCTCTCTTCTCCTGAACGATAGGTGGGAGGTATTTTTCGTTAAACTCCCGCACAAAGTTCAACCAGGTCCATGCGGTTCCCTCTCTCCCCCACTGAGCTCTAACCACATTCCACCAAGCGCTGCTGGACCCTCAAACTAAAAAACAGCAAATTGCACCTATCTATCCTTTATGTAGTTTAGAGCGGCGAATGTGTTGATCATAGTTTCCAATCATCTCTCCGCTCCCTCAGGGTCGGGTCTTCCCAAGAACTTAGGAGTAGAGAATTTTTGGAATCTCTCTAGGGCCCTCTCTTATCCCATTTCAGGATCCCTATGTTGATTTATAGGGGCTTGACCCTATTGCTCTACCAAACGAGCAAGGATATTAGTCATTTCCTGAATTGCCATCGCCACCTGATCCCCCCTTTCGTTCGGGGTCCAGGTTGCGGCTCAGCTATTCCACTTCTTTCCCCTTTCGGTTCTTGCACTGGTTCTTGGGCCTGTCTACCCCCTAGCCCATGATTAGAGCCACGCCCTCGGGTAGCTCCCTGATCCTGACTCCTTCTACTTTCTATGATCCTTGACTAACCAATCATATAAATATAAACAAAATAAGGTATGGCTCAGATTAAACATTTTCAAATCATAAAGCAGGGATAATAAAACACATTCAAAATAAGCATAGCCTTTATATACATAGCAAAATAAGGCATATAGCAAGTTAAAAGTAAAAACAAAAGCGACGTGTCACCCTACTATGTCCCTAACTACCTCACAAAAACCACTCAAACCCTACTAATGGTCTAGCTAGATGCCAACCCAACCGACTCCGTAGGTGCAACAGGCTCCTCATCGAGGTCCTCCTCGGGATCCTCCTCAGGATCGTCCTCGAGATCACCAGGAACCGCAGGCACTTGACCCTCCTCAGCCAAGTCTTGGGCCACATCCTCCACTAGAGCCTCGCACTCAGTTAGGATACGGTCGGTCTGGTCTCGGACATCGCCAACTACTCAAACAAGGCGACCAGTAGTCGCATTAGTCTGCTCCTGCTCCTCCAGAATCAAAGCCTCAAACTCTCGTATCCTGGCACTGTGTACTCAGAGGGTTGCCTGGAGACGCTCTATCTCCGTCTGGCACCTACGATTGGCGCTACCCAATCGTCTCCGCTCATCGTCCACGGCCAGTACTACCCTATCAGGATAGGAGTAGGTCTTCCAGCAATCGCAGCGCTGAATCTTGCACGCCGGAGACCACCTGACACACGGGCCCACCGGGACTCTCCTGGTAGGTCAGTACATGATATACATGCCCCTCAAGGTGTACCTCGTCGGCAGGTATGGGCTGAGATGGCCCGACACCCCCAGCAGCATCTTTACCCTCCATTACCTACATTACAAGTAACATTGCAAGAAGAGGCAAGTTAAACATATAAATCGAGGCTAAAGGCTTATTCTCAAGTGTGAAACCCTGGCCTATCATAACCAAGCTATACCCAAGACATGGCAAGGATAAATCACTCAATCTACCCAGATCAATTCAAACCTAGGTTCTGATACCACCTGTAAAGACCCCACCTCCCGCTAGGGCGTACCTAGGGTTTAGCGAGTCGCCTGCCCAGCTCTTCCCAAGACTCACTCACTCGTACTTTGAGAAATTAACTTACATCCATAGAGCAAAAAATAATATCACAATTCAAACTTATAATATACATTGATGCTCGACTCAAAATACAAAGCTCCTTCACACTAAAATAACAATTCAAGTACAAAGCACCCTAGTCGAGTGATAGCGCGAGTACAATTCAAAATTCAAAACATCTAGACTATGCTAGTCTGTACATGTCTCACACCTCGCTCGTACGCCGTGTAAGGAAAACAAAACTAATGGAGTGAGCTAAACCTCAGTGACGTTCCATATATCAAATTGACCATCAAATAATGTAGAAGTAGCACAATAGTGAAATAGCGAGCAAACAAGTCAATAAATGAGTAATAATACTTCATATAGTCAAACAATAAATATTCCGCACTTCACATATAAGGATACAATTGCTCATATATCGGCTCCACCATAGCTTGATCGATTGGTAGTTGACACTCCGTCAACTTTCAAGTAAGGTAACTAGTCCAATAGAACACCACTTAACTCCAATCTCCGTCCACCGACCAAACCCCTTACCGGGCCCAGACTCCACAATAACCACTAGTAGTAATACTCGAGTATACCGATTAGCCGAGGAGATAACACTCCACTCAACATCACAAACTACCCAGGGTTCGTTATCTAATCGACCAGGCCCTTGTCAGCTCGACTCGACTAACTAGCCACAGGGTTTCTGGAATTTCAGGCAAGATACAGTTCATATGCATGTATATCAAGTCAATTAAAGTTGATGAACAAGGATAAATCATATTAGGGCAAGTGTGATAAAGTAGACTCTTGCCCTATCAATTCACTTATGTATCATGTAATCACATTGGTCAAGTGTTAAACACAAATGTCAAGATCAATCAGATATTTGGAAGCACTCACCAAAATGTAGTGCTTCTAGTGATCACGTCTAGGTTGTACTCCTAGTTTGGAATCCAAATCTGCGATAAAACATTATTTAAGAACTTTGAAAATCGACTAAGATTCGAAAGTTAAACGTTTCGTTTAACAAGAATCAAGTAATTGAAATTTATGTAGAGAATATTCGTAAAACTCTTGCTCGCTTTTCAAACTGTGAGACTTGGTAGCAGTTATACCTGGAAATACCATTTGAGTCGAAAGAACGAGGAAAAATGTATTTCTATTAGTCGCTATTTCCATTTTCCCAAGGGTACAAGGTCGGCCAAGTTCTAACTTATATACCTCGATAAAAGAAGCTGCAAACATCCTAGATGGTTCAAGTGGTATTCGTTCTCAAATCCTTATGCAAAACGCGAGTATATCTACCTAGCCCTCAAGCGCAAATTTGGGCAGCACGCACTTTGTATTTACCTATTTTTCAGCCATTTATGGCTTTATTTCATACGGATACGGGTGTGCAATAAATAACTTCAGCCTTGGGTCAAGAATCCTTTGATCAACATTGGTGGTCCGATGACAAGATCAAGAACCAAGAAGGTGAAGGAAGTTTTACGAGCCTTGATCATTCACCATACAAGCAAGGAGCAAGCTAGGTTTGAAGATTTGATGGACCATGACGTTACTTTGTTCACTTGTACGTTTGAAGTGAAGGAATGATCTCATATTTGTTAGTTTAGTTGGTAGTTGTTTTAAGACTGTCTAGTTTAATAGTTGTTAGGCGTTGAGTATTTTATTACTTATTGGGCCTTATCGGAAAGCCTTAAAGAGCTGGCTCTTTAAGCTCTCTATGCGGACCGAAGTTCTTTCAGGTTTATGTGAGCCGGATTTTACCCTAGTTTTAGCTTATAAAAAGGCACCTCTTGTATCAGATCGGACAGAATATTTTACAACCAGAAATCGTGAGGAATTTTCCTTTCAAGTTCTTAATCGAACTTACTCTTGAATTCTTGAGTTCATTGCTTAGGATTCAAATCTGACTTTATCGATTAGTTTGTTCCCTAATCGTGGTGTCTCTTCTTCCATCTTTATTTGCTTAAGGTTGTTGATTGCCTTTGTGTGTCAGAGGTCTTGAGTTCATGAGAACAATCGAGTTCAATTTCCATTGGGAGAAAAGGTCCAACTCTGATAATTACAAGGTTGGGAGGTTCTAGGAGGGTCTTCCCCTAGGGTTGCTCATCATTATTCTTTTTGTCGCGCCCCATTTTTTGATAAATAAATAAAATGGTTTGAAAAATGGATTTTGTGATGATTGGAAAATGAATCGTGATTTAAAAGAAAAATGAATGGGTCTAAATGGGGGTTTGAGAATGCGACGACTTGACCCAAAATTATAGTTTAAAAAGGGTTTTTGAAAAAATGGGAGTCGCCACTTGGTAATGAGTTAAGGTGTACCAAGTCACCTAAAAACGGATTTTTTAGGAAAAATAGGAAAAAGTAGTGAGAAACCCTTTTTAAACGACTCCTAATCTACGTAAACCAATGAAAAAGGTTCGGGAGTCACATTTGACAAAGGGGAAGGCAAGGATAAAATCCAAGGCACCCCTTTGACCTAGCCAAGGCTAGTTGCATGATTTAATCAAAGATTTTCTTGTTTTAACTAAAGAATTTATTACATTTGGATGCACTACATGAATGCAAAAAGAAGGAAAAAATGCAAACCTAAATTCTAAAATGTCTCTTGTAAGGTTTTTGGTCCCAAACCACATGAATTGTGGCGGCCAACAAAGGAAAACCTCATAGAGGTCGATTAATGCAAATGAGAGTTCAAATTCAAGTGTGCAAGTGTGAAAGTGTATGAAAGATGCAAGAAATGTAAGTGCAAGTGTGCGAATGTATAAAAAGGTGCATGTGTGAAATTGTATAAAATTCAAGTGTTTTTTGTGTGCAAATGTGTGAAAATAGAATAATAGATATATAAGGTAAAGTGGAATTTCATTTGTGAGGTGGAAATGAGCACGTGATAGGAAAATGTAGTGAGAAAGTATGGTTTGAGAAATGTGCAAAATTGTGGTTAAAAAGTGTATGGATGTGATAAAAATGAAAGTATGACCCTAGGGGAATGCAACAAGTCGGGTACAGGGGTTGATTCCTAACTTTTCGACTTCTATTTTCCCTTTGATTAGAAGGCGAAACTAGCGTGCTAAGGCTATCGAGTAGCCACACTCGCTCGTTTCCCTTATCGGAGGGGACACTCAAGCAAATGTACCCTAACTAGCATGAAATGCAAGACTTAAAGTGAAGGGGAAAGGTTTAAAGGAGCATGCCAAATGATAAAACTAAGGAAAACTACATGATATGTAGTGAACATGCAAATAATGCCCTAATGAAAAGGAAATGGACCTATTGGGTCTAGCGTTGGACTAGCCCTCTATGAGTTCCTACTAGCGTTGGACTAGTGGAACGGAACAATGAACCACAGCTAGCGTTGGACTAGTGTGGTGGCGTATAAGGGCCACAACTAGCGTTGGACTAGCGTGGTGACGTGCATTCATCCATCACATTCATTCAAGGCTATGGAAAGCGAGTAGGCATATCAAAATTCATAAACACGTAGCATGTAACACTTAGCATGCTCGACTAGATGCAAGACCCTAATAAAGCAAGTAACACGTAGCACATGGGCTGACCAAGCTAATGAACCTATTACATTCACTAACTAAAACAAAAGGGGGAAGAGGGAGAATGGACCAAATTGCTCGCCAAAACCCTATCTATTACAAGCCAAGAGGTGTACACATACCCCATAAAGAATAACTTAAATAAAAGAAAAAGTAGATGAAATAAATGCAAGGAATTAAGGGAAGGCAAGTAAAGCAAAGTAGACATGCATATTCACATAACACGTAGGAGCACGTAGGAAAAATAAAATCAAGGAGATAGAGGTTACCTCCCTTGAGTTGTGAAATGAAAAGAATATTAGCTTCAAAACAATAAAAGGGTCAAGGCACCAATCTATTTGGCAAATAATCACAAATGATAAAAATAAGCATGAATTTGAATCAATTGAATCATGTCAACAAACCACATTTAAGAAGTCAAAAGAAAAAGGGACTTAATTGCAAAAATGAACAAAGTTTTGGGGTCAAAATTAAAGAAAAATAAAGCTCAAGGACTCATTTGCAATTAAAGTAAGGACCCAACTGACAGCATTGAAAGTTTGTAGGGCCATAGTGTAGTTAAGAAGAAATCCAGGGACTGATTTGCAAATATGGTTACCAGATCCTTAGTCAGATAGGCCATTGGGCCTTTGTATTTATTTTCGTGGGCTAAGACTTCCCAAGCCCAACCGAAAAACCCAGGGTAAAAGAAGTGGGCCAGTCTATTATTTTGACACAAAGATTAATCAACAAAATTGGTGGACTTCTCCCCCCTAGCCCAAACCAGAGCCCAAAAGAATAATAAACTAAACCCAAATCAAAACAGATAGACTCACCATCAAAACCCAACCAAAAAAAGTGTTAGATGTCAATCTTCTAAGCCCAAATCAAAACCCAGAAAACAAGTCAACAACCCATTTCTAAAACCCAAGCAAAATAACCTCTCAATCCACAACACTTATTTCACTAAACCCAACAAGATGAACAAATCAATTAAAATCATTAAGCCACAATTATGACCCATAAACAAGAACTAATCAAGCCCAAAAGGCTACTTAAGAAAAATGAGATGATGATTAAAATTCAAAAGGATGAGGTAAGTTCAACCTTTCTAATCTTTGGATCATATCAGAATGAGGGGAGAACTTGAGGGGTTCAAATGCAACAAAACAGGGATCTAATTGAAGGAATTACAACAGTTTCGGGGGGCAAATTATGAAGTTCTAACAACTTTGGGGTTATATCACAGCGGAAGCAAAAACGGAGGGGCTAAGAATGCAATTTTAGACAATTGATTGTCTTCTCCACCGAGTTCGATATCAGTTTAGCATTTTAGCTCCCTTTTTGGGCAGCAATACCAGGAAATCTGGTTTCAATTGCAATCAGTCCCAACATGTAACAAAATTCGCCTAAGCGAAAGCTTTATCTCCAAATATTAATTCGGAGTAGAACAGAAAAACAGAAAATGCAAAAACACCAATTCATCAGAGTTTCTCAAATGCAAAGAATTGAACTTGCTAACATGTCCAGTTTCTTCACGCAAAAATTGCAGACAAGTTGTCTTTCAATTAAGAATCTTAGTTGGGCATTTCATCGAACAGGTCAGGTGCATTAAAATTTCATCGGATTTTTGTTTGAATTGAAGTGTAACTAAGCCCCAAAAACTTGTCAAAAACCAAGGAAATTCAGTCCAATCAAGCACGTAGAACATGTATGTTCGAAATTGTGAACAATCCGTAGGCAATTTGCAATACACAATTCCTGGTTCTGAGAATCTTAAGGGCCTCAACTTGAACCAGCAAAGGAAATAAAATCTGTTCAAGTTGCTGCAACAAAGAATGCATGGAGACAGCCATAGGTGCACATAAACACACGAGAGAAAACAAAATGGACACAGCAAGCATCAAAACATTTTCTGCAATTCGGATGCAGGATTCCCATGTAATCTTCAAACACAAGACCAGCTAATTCATCATTCAGCCCCCTTAACAAACTGTACACTTCAATAATCACAGCCCAAACATGATCCCATCGTTGATTATAAGTCACAGACTTGTGTTGAAAGTATGACGAAAAGGCAAGAGAAATAACAAAGAAACTTTAAAATCTTCAATTCCTTTTAAAATTCTGATCAAGAAAGGAAAATCATACCAATGCTACAAACTTACTCGCATTCAGACATTGAACTCGAAATGAGGGGTCAGGGGAGAGGCTACACATACTAAGAGTGAAAACTACAGCCAGAGCTATGACAACCTTAGCTAACGTTTCAAAACGCAGCACCGAGTATTGAACAAATGCCCTGTTACGGCCTGCTGTTAGATCACTTGGGCGAATCCTTTGCTCAAATGAGGTCATGGTTGGCCCCAAAAATTATCAAAGAAACCAGAAATTTCAAGCTGATCAACAAACGCATAAAACCAATCACTGAAATCATTATCTTGCTCACAGAACCCAAATGCTAAGAAAACAGGAAATTCTTTTTCATCCAATCATAATAATAAGAAAACTCAAATTTCAGCATCCTGAACTTCCTAAGCAAAAAGGGCTAAACAAGTAAACATAACCGTAGCACAATCAACCACATTAGCTAAGACAAACAGAACCATTACAGAAGCCCACATTTTGTACAATTTTGACCAGGTCTGAAATGAAACTTTAATTCCCCGCACAAATCATCATTTAAGGGGAATTTTTTAGTTGAGCATTTTGTCAAGCACTACATAGACATGGAGGATTTTAGCAATTTTCTGCACAAGGGATGGAAATCAGAGCCCAAAATCATCAATAACACAAAGGGATTCTAATCCAGTCAACATACAAAGCGTGCGTATGGACAATCAACATAAAATTGAAACAAAATGCCCACGGCAAACCCATTTCAGAAGTTTGAGAGAAACTGAAATTTAAAGAGGATAACTTACCGGTCTCTTAATTTCTGAAATTGGATTGAATCTGGAGGAGGGGGTGGCACTGATGGTAGACCGCTCTGTGGAGATGGCAGTAGAAGCCCCTGCCGCTTCGCTGGCTACGGTGGCAGCGACGGACGCGGACTGGTGGTGGTCGACGAACAGCAGCAGCAGCACCGTGGAGTACTTGTTTGCCCTGGTCTTGATCATCGGAAATGAGATTCGAGTCCGCTGTTTTTGGTCCAAGCTCTTTCGATTGTGTCTTCAGCCAACCATTTGGATTCTCCCCTTCGTTTCTCCTCTGTCCAGCCGCCCCTCTCTGCCCTTTTTCTTTTTCATCCGCTAAAAACCCCCCCCTTTTGGCCTTTTTTTGCCCCCCGACGGGCTCTCTGTCTTTCGTTTTTTTTCGTCCGATCCTCCTAGCCTCTCCTTGTTTGCGGCTCTTTCACTCTCCCCAGTCAGACGAAACTCCCTTCCTTCTTTCTAGCCGCCACTCTATTTTCTAGATTTCCTCTGTTTTCAAATCTTCCGTAGCTCCATTTTCCTTTTCTTCATCCGCTGGGCCTTTTCTTTTTTTCCTATAGTTTTTCCATTTCTTTCTGGCCGATTGACCTTAGCCGCCGTCGGCCTCTGTTGCCCTTTTTCCCGCAGCCGCAACTCCTTCGTTTTTTTTTTCCGCCCTTAGCCGACCTCCTCTCATTCGTTGCAGTTTTTCCTTTTTTTTCTCTAGTCCGCCGTCCCCTGTTTTTCCTTTGTTGCTCTGTTCTTTTCCTTTCTTTTTTTCCTGTCCGAAGCCTTCACTCTTTTTCTTTTTCTTTTTCAGATTTTGCGGCCGTCAACTCCCCCAGCTCTCTATCCCTCTTGCTCTCTCTCAAAACCTAGCTCCCTTCTAGATTCATCCCCCCTCCTTTTCTCTCTTGGCCCTCTAAATGTGTAACACCTAACCCCTTTGTTGTCCAACTAGAATGAAGACATTTGTCCCACATGCAAGATTTCACTTGTCATTTTTATTATTTCTCTTCTTTTTTCTTCTTTTGTTGCTTTTCCCTTTTTTGAAGAAATTCTAAAAATAAAAATAAAAATAAAACTAGAAACTAAAAACTAAAAAACGAACACGACAAATAAAAAACTAAAAATGAAATTACACCAAAAATTTGGTGTCTACAGTTTGCCCCTCTTTGTCTGAGTTTTGGAAAAACTTGAGACAAAGAAGTAGACACCAAATACTTACCTGTGTTAATCGGCTGCGAATGATTCCAACGATTGCTGCTCTTGAAACGAGGACTGACCTCTTTATCAAAATGTTGAAATGGGACTGACCCAAACAGAAATTTAAACGGGACTGACCCGAACAGAAATTTAAACGGGACTGACCCGAACAAGAATTTAAACGGGACTGACCCGAACAGAAATTTAAACGGGACTGACCCGAACAAGAATTTAAATGGGACTGACCCGAACAAGAATTTAAACGGGACTGACCCGAACAGAATTTAAACGGGACTGACCCGAACAGGAATTGAAACGGGACTGACCCGAACAGAATTTAAACAGGACTGACCCGAACAGAATTTAAACGGGACTGACCCGAACAAGAATTGAAACGGGACTGACCCGAACAGAATTTAAACGGGACTGACCCGAACAGAAATTAAACGGGACTGACCCGAACAGAAATTGAAACGGGACTGACCCGAACAGAATTTAAACGGGACTGACCCGAACAAGAATTTAAACGGGACTGACCCGAACAGAATTTAAACGGGACTGACCCGAACAGAATTTAAACGGGACTGGCCCGAACAAGAATTTAAACGGGACTGACCCGAACAGAAATTTAAATGGGACTGACCCGAACAGAAATTTAAACGGGACTGACCCGAACAGAAATTGAAACGAGACTGACCCGAACAGAATTTAAACGGGACTGACCCGAACAGAATTTAAACGGGACTGACCCGAACAGAATTTAAACGGGACTGACCCGAACAGAAATTTAAACGGGACTGGCCCGAACAAGAATTTAAACGGGACTGACCCGAACAGAACAGAAATTTAAACGGGACTGACCCGAACAGGAATTTAAACGGGACTGACCCGAACAGAATAAAAATCAGATGAATTGAAGTGAGATGGAGTGTTGGTGGGATTGACCCATGTTTATTGGTGATGCAAATGAAAGAAGTGAAATGAAGTGTTAATGGGACTGACCAATGTTTGTTAGAGATGCAAATGAAATGCTCCCTAGTGGGACCGACCCACGGCTAGTGATGATGAAATGCTCACTGACGGGACTAATCTCACGCTCCAGTGGCTGTTAAAATGAAATGTCTTGGCAATCGGACAGTGGGATCAAACCCGAGCCTGCCGTGATGAACTTGATATGATTTTTGATTTTTTTTTTTTTGATTTTTTTTTTGATTTTTTTTTTTTTGATTTTTGATTTTTCGATATTTTTTTTGATTTTTTTTTTGATTTTTTTTTTTTTTGATTTTGATTGAGAAACTTTCCAAAGATAATTTGTCCCAGTATAATGAAATGGTCAGTGGGAATCGGTCAGTGGTATAAAAACATGGTCAGCGGGATAAAACCCGGTCCTGACGAAGTTGGCGGGATGAAACCCGGTCCTAACATTCATTGGTCAGCGGGATTAGACCCGGTCCTGCCATTCATTGGTCAGCGGGATTAGACCAGGTCCTGCCATTCATTGGTCAGCGGGATTAGACCCGGTCCTGCCATTCATTGGTCAGCGGGATTAGACCCGGTCCTGCCATTCATTTGGTCAGCGGGATAAAACCCGGTCCTGCCATTCATTTGGTCAGCGGGATTAGACCCAAGCCTGCCCAATGGAAAGTTGGCGGCACGAAATCCAGGCCCAACGAGATTTTTGTGGGGTTGGCGGCACGAAACTCAGGCCCAACGTGATTTTTAGGATGCTGGCGGCACGAAATCCAGGCCCAACGTGATTTTTAGGATGTTGGCGGCACGAAATCCAGGCCCAACGAGATTTTTGAGATGTTGACGGCACCAAGTCCAGGCCCAACTTGATATTTGGAATGTTGGCGGCACGAAATTCAGGCCCAACGTGATTTTTAAGATGTTGGCGGCACGAAATCCAGGCCCAACGAGATTTTTAAGATGTTGGCGGCACCAAGTCCAGGCCCAACGTGATTTTTGTGGGGTTGGCGGCACGAAACTCAGGCCCAACGGGATGTTTGTGAAGTTGGCGGCACCAAATCCAGGCCCAACTTGATGTTTGGAAGAAATTGAATTTGATTTGTCAAAAAAAAAACAAGCAATTAAATTTGATTTTCCAAGAAACAAGAATTTGAACTTGATTTTTTTGATTTTTCTGATTTTTCCTTTTAATTTTTTTCCTTCCTTTCGGATATTTCCGAGAGAAATTTTTCAAAATAATTTGCCCCAGTGTCGGGTCCATTTTTCTCTCCTTCTTCTTGCTTTTCTTTGCAGTATCAGCCTTCCGCCTCACTGGATGCTTTTCGTCATTTTGAACCATGAATACCTGCACAGGGGGAATTAACAAAGCATGACATGCACTTAAATTCCATGAAAAGAGCAGCGGGATTGATTCGAAAAATGTTATTATTTGATTTTTGGACGAAAATCTCAAATGTATTACAAAAAAAATTTGCCCCAGTATGGGCTTATTTCATAAAATCTCACAAATAAAATTTTGCCCCAGTGTGGGCTCCCTTGATTGCAAAAAATTGTTCAGATGATCTCCCATTTATTTGGACAAAGAAAAACCGCACTTTCTAAAATTTAGAAAAGAATGCACATATACAACAATGTGAAGAAACTTTAAACGTCAAGTTTGAACTCATGCAGAAATTTCATGATGAATCCCTCAAAGTAACACCAAGTTCAAGAAGTTTTCTTCCTCCCTTTTAGCATCGGTGCTTAAGATAACAGGTCACCACCTTCTGGTTAGCCCATCTTTCAAGACTAATCAAATGGGCGTTATTTCTGACTTGGAAGTGACTAAAGGAAATGGAAGGCCAAAACTTGTCTTATTTTGTGCCCCAATTGTATGTAATCTATTCAATATCACATCGTAGTGAAAGCAAAGAGTTTGTCACTCTTATTTCTTAAGAAAATTTAGTCAAAGTATGAGCTTTGTAGGCTTGCAACAACATGGGTAGAAGAGATAGCTAAACCTGTGAAAACTGGTTATACTCCCATGATCACAAATGATTGATGGATTTCTTACGAGCGTAATCCTTACTTTGGATTGCCATGAAGGAATAAGTCAACGATGGACTTTGTTAGCTTGTAATGTAGCTTGAAAACGATAGTTAAAGAAATAAGATTTTCAAGGACATTGCACTGAAGATCGCTCTTTTCCCAAAATTGCACCTATTTTGAACTTCAAAGATTTCAGACTTTGTTTGCATTTTTCTCATCATTTCACCAGGGGTTTCAGAGTCGATTTTTGCATTTTCTTTTCTTGTTTTGTTTTCTCGCTTTCCTTTTCTTTTCCCTCGAGCTGATGGGTTTTCACATGGTGAGTAGCGTCAACCTCATACTCAAGCAATTTAGAAATACAGCTAAAATTTTCCGACATCAGAAATTTTCTTATCATGGTCATTGTAAAGAACAGAAGTCAGGACTTTTGGCTTTTGTAATGGGGTCAGATGGGGTGCTTAGAAAAGTTAAGGCTTGAAAGCAGATTTCAAGAATGGTTTAAGTAATCTGAGATCGCGTTGTTACGCCAACCCCATTTTAGGGTTAAATCAGAATTTGCCCCAATTTATGCTCAATTGAGGCTTTTTCTCTTTCGTTTTCTTTCTTTTTCTTTCTTTTTCGGCCTTCTGCCATTCTTTTGAACTTTCACAAAATTTGCCCCAGTTTATTTGTAAACTGAGGTTCTCATTTCTTCTTTTGTCTTTTCATTTTGTGGCTTTTCGCTTTTTCACTTCTTGAAATTTTCCTTTTCAACTCAAACTTGCCCCAGTGTGGGGTTTGCGATTCTCAGGGGTTGCCAAACGAAATAATTTATTTTGATGGCTCAAAAGGGATAACTAGGGATAGAATGTTTGACTGGAAAAGAAGAGGGCCTGACTTTTGTTCCGTCCCTTACAATAATTCTGAAAGGAAACTTTCATTAATGCGAAAATTTTTTGCATGTATCTGAATTAATTGACTGAAGAAGACTCTTGTTCATCCATATTTGTGAAACATAGACGATCCACGAGGACAAAACTCTTTTCTTTCTTTTCTTTTTTTTCTTTTTTTTTCTTCTTTTTTCCAAAATTGGACCCCAAGTGGAATCAAATTTTCCCAATTTGCGATTCCCTCCTTATTCTAGCATTTTTATTTTCCCTTTTTCTTTTTCCTCTTTTTTTTTTTTTTTTTAAAATTCCCCAATCTCCTTCCCCAATGTGGGGTGCGATCATATGTGCACTCGAAAAGAACCACCAATTTTTAGCTCAAATGAGGGTGCAAGGGATGATCAGTATTTAGGTTGTAGAAATGACGGCCAAAGCATCATTCTTACACTTCATGACAATCAACGTAACGCAATGCTCATTGAAAATCCACTCCCTTTTGATATTTGAAAATTTTCCAATGAAGGGTAGTGATCATTAGGGTTCTTATTTGAAACGAAATTATTCTTTTAAAGGCTCAAATGGGGGAGCAAATGATAAAATGTGTATAGGTGGAGAAATGAATGCTCAAAGTATCATTCCAAATTTTCAAAACAAACAAGTATAATGTACATTTTTGCTTTCACTTAGATGTGAATCGAATATAATTAGACACAGTGGACACTTTTCAAGCAAAGATTGCCCCAATTTGCAAATTATCAATCAATGTGACTGATTTTATTTTGGGGTTGAATGAAATGGGCAAAATATGAATTGTATAGTGAATTGTACAGTGAAGGAGAAAATGTATCTCATGAGGCCTTTGGAGTGACTATTCACCCCTTTCTCTTTTTTTAGCACTCTTATTGGATGACTCGGATCAACAATCCGGTGTACGTAAGGATTTTTGAAAGCAGACACTTATGAATTTTCAGGCCAGAGGTCGAAAAAATCTCAATTTGGTCTTATTTCTTAAAATTCATCATGAAATCTCCAATGAGCAAAAGAATGAAATGTACATGAATATACACAAAACAATAATTGTCCAAAACTTTATTACTAACAAGATTAAAACAAAATTTGTCGTTCAATTATAATACAATGAGAAGAGAGAAACTTGTAAAGAGCTCCACATATACACTTTTCATCTCATTTTCTTTTTCATCTCATTTTCTTTTGGAACAAAATGTTTTAACAAATCAAAAAAACAGAATTTTCCTTTGAAAAAAATAATTACAAAATCTCTCAGAGGCTTTAGCGTAGAGCTTTCAGATAGATCATTTATGTTTTCATTGTAGGATCTGCCCAAGAATCACACAATACTTGCAATTTTGACACTTTATTAGATTAGAAGTGTCATCAGATATAGAAAAATATTTTCCCTTTTATTGAAGTGTTTTTTATGAATGCAAGGGAAGGGGGAAAACAAAAGAAAAATACCCTGAGTTAGTAAGAAAGAATATAAAATCGGTATGCATGTCCTATGGGGGGGCCCTTTTATGCCAAGGGTAGGCCTAGCATGAAAATGCAATCCTCTGAGGTAGGCACTATACCATACCTGATGGATCTGATCAAAAAATAATTTTGAAAAATTGGGTCAATTGGAGTGACGAGAGATATTTTGTCAAAATGAGGTCAACGTCCGAATGGATTGATCACTTTTGATCGATACGAGAGTTTGCAAAAACGCACGGGTTTGACTTTGACGAACTTCCTATCGAAGAGATTGGAATTCATTGACCAAATCGTTTCAGTGAAAAACCCCAACTGATCAAATGGCTGGATGCAATGGATGATTTTCTCAAAATCGACTAGGTTTTCCATTTTGAAATTCGTCATTGAAACCCTACTCGGTCAAATGGGTTGAACGAAATTGACAATTTTATTTAAAATCGACCGCATTACCCTAAAAAAGGGAATCGGGTCAAATGAATTGAGTGAAATTTAAAAACTTACTCAAAATTGACCGAATGATTCTAAAAAAGGGATTTGGTCAAATGAAATCGAGAATTTATTCAAAATTGACCGGATCGCCCTAAAAGAGTAAACTGGTCAAATGAATCGGACGAAATTAATGATTTACTCGAAATCGATAAGATCGCCCTAAGAATGGAAAAATTGGTGATTTATTCAGAAAATCGATTAGATTGCCCTAAAAATGGGTGAATTGGCCAAATGAAACGAAATGAAGATTTATTCAAAAATCGACCAGATGACCCTAAAAAGGGTAAATTGGTCAAATGAATTGACGATTTATTCAAAATCGACCAGGTGACCCTAAAAAGGGTAAATTGGTCAAATAACCCTAAAAAGGGTAAATTGGTCAAATGACCCTAAAAAAGGGTAAATTGGTCGAATGAATTGACGATTTATTCAAAATCGACCAGGTGACCCTAAAAAGGGTAAATTGGTCAAATGACCCTAAAAAGGGTAAATTGGTCAAATGACCCTAAAAAGGGTAAATTGGTCAAATGAATTGACGATTTATTCAAAATCGACCAGGTGACCCTAAAAAGGGTAAATTAGTCAAATGAATGGTTTATTCAAAATTGATTATGAATTGACAAAAATGGATCGATTGAATCGGCCGGCCATTGGTGGTTTCAGAAAATTAGTCTATGAGCCTTCTAAAATCACTATTTGGCCTCAATTTATTTATCGTCTCAATGATAAGGAATTATTTGTGAATTTCTTCAAATTAATGTCCTTTACGCAAGGGATTTTTACCAATTTTGATAAAATGGCCAAAAAGTGATTATTAGATGCTCATATTCCAAAGATCACTCTACGAAAATGATTGGATCCTACCTTACCATGTGCACTACCCCTTTGGATGGTACAAAATGTAAACGTGCAAGTCTCGTTGGATTAAGTATCCGAGACACAAGGCGGCTTATTCCTAACACGGGATCCCCTAAATGGCATTCCCTTTCTAGGGTTGTGCATGATGCCATTTATTAAAGCGATGTAAATATGCAATCCGAAATGAAACGTGACCTAAGGAACCCTTTATTTGCCAGAGTAGGCCTAAAATGGTATGGCATTATTAATTTATGAACAAAATGTACCACAATTTTCAAACGTGCAATAGCCTATCTACAAGGGTAGGTCCTAAAAGGAGGTCATGCCAGACCTCTTATTTCCTAACGTCTGTGAATGCAAAAGATAAGAAACAAGGAAGCGTTAGGTCAACACATAATCACATAACACGTTGGATAATTAGATGATACAAAAGCAACAAAGAAATAAGGAAAGAGGGTGGGATCCCTCCCCTCGTGCATGGTGTCCCTAATAGAGTAAGGTCGACTCTACCTTAGGCAATTCTAAAATGGATGCATGAGGTTGGGGTTCACTAATGCATCTAGACTCGATAAGTCATAGGTCCCCAAGCCTTCAGACTCGTGACCAAGGGTCATCACTCCCAAGGCCCTTTGTCGGTGGCTCGAGCGATTCCCCAAACACCGCTACGCACACGTCGTGTTACGGCCGCATGTTTGAGTGAATCTATAAAAAACCTCAACCTTCGACTAAAAACTAAGGATATTAACCCAAAGTTTAAAGCGGAAGAGTGAGTGACCCATTGGATCGTGCTACGCACACGTCGTGTTACGATCACACGTCCAAGTGGGTCTCCTAATCCTAACAGGGTGGAGTGGCGTGACAAGCCACTAAAAAGAAAATAAAGAGGGATGAATAATAAAGCGTATGCGCGTATGATAGTGCACGTTTTGGAGGGGAGGGATCGAGAACCCACGCAAGGCTCTAAGGTAGAATCCCCTCCCAAATGCAATGCAAAACGCGGAATCACATACAAACATCCATTCATCAAAACAATCGTAGGCGAACGTGTGAGGAAGTGAGTTGATACGCGAAATGCAAAAATCTTAGAAAAGGGAAAAATGCAACCGTAAACATCTAATGTAATAAATAAAAAGGTTTAAAAGAAGAAAAAGATTGATTAAATCAAATTTGCTCGGACTCTCGAATGTCCCCAGTGGAGTCGCCAACTGTCGCGCCCCATTTTTTGATAAATAAATAAAATGGTTTGAAAAATGGATTTTGTGATGATTGGAAAATGAATCGTGATTTAAAAGAAAAATGAATGGGTCTAAATGGGGGTTTGAGAATGCGACGACTTGACCCAAAATTATAGTTTAAAAAGGGTTTTTGAAAAAATGGGAGTCGCCACTTGGTAATGAGTTAAGGTGTACCAAGTCACCTAAAAACGGATTTTTTAGGAAAAATAGGAAAAAGTAGTGAGAAACCCTTTTTAAACGACTCCTAATCTACGTAAACCAATGAAAAAGGTTCGGGAGTCACATTTGACAAAGGGGAAGGCAAGGATAAAATCCAAGGCACCCCTTTGACCTAGCCAAGGCTAGTTGCATGATTTAATCAAAGATTTTCTTGTTTTAACTAAAGAATTTATTACATTTGGATGCACTACATGAATGCAAAAAGAAGGAAAAAATGCAAACCTAAATTCTAAAATGTCTCTTGTAAGGTTTTTGGTCCCAAACCACATGAATTGTGGCGGCCAACAAAGGAAAACCTCATAGAGGTCGATTAATGCAAATGAGAGTTCAAATTCAAGTGTGCAAGTGTGAAAGTGTATGAAAGATGCAAGAAATGTAAGTGCAAGTGTGCGAATGTATAAAAAGGTGCATGTGTGAAATTGTATAAAATTCAAGTGTTTTTTGTGTGCAAATGTGTGAAAATAGAATAATAGATATATAAGGTAAAGTGGAATTTCATTTGTGAGGTGGAAATGAGCACGTGATAGGAAAATGTAGTGAGAAAGTATGGTTTGAGAAATGTGCAAAATTGTGGTTAAAAAGTGTATGGATGTGATAAAAATGAAAGTATGACCCTAGGGGAATGCAACAAGTCGGGTACAGGGGTTGATTCCTAACTTTTCGACTTCTATTTTCCCTTTGATTAGAAGGCGAAACTAGCGTGCTAAGGCTATCGAGTAGCCACACTCGCTCGTTTCCCTTATCGGAGGGGACACTCAAGCAAATGTACCCTAACTAGCATGAAATGCAAGACTTAAAGTGAAGGGGAAAGGTTTAAAGGAGCATGCCAAATGATAAAACTAAGGAAAACTACATGATATGTAGTGAACATGCAAATAATGCCCTAATGAAAAGGAAATGGACCTATTGGGTCTAGCGTTGGACTAGCCCTCTATGAGTTCCTACTAGCGTTGGACTAGTGGAACGGAACAATGAACCACAGCTAGCGTTGGACTAGTGTGGTGGCGTATAAGGGCCACAACTAGCGTTGGACTAGCGTGGTGACGTGCATTCATCCATCACATTCATTCAAGGCTATGGAAAGCGAGTAGGCATATCAAAATTCATAAACACGTAGCATGTAACACTTAGCATGCTCGACTAGATGCAAGACCCTAATAAAGCAAGTAACACGTAGCACATGGGCTGACCAAGCTAATGAACCTATTACATTCACTAACTAAAACAAAAGGGGGAAGAGGGAGAATGGACCAAATTGCTCGCCAAAACCCTATCTATTACAAGCCAAGAGGTGTACACATACCCCATAAAGAATAACTTAAATAAAAGAAAAAGTAGATGAAATAAATGCAAGGAATTAAGGGAAGGCAAGTAAAGCAAAGTAGACATGCATATTCACATAACACGTAGGAGCACGTAGGAAAAATAAAATCAAGGAGATAGAGGTTACCTCCCTTGAGTTGTGAAATGAAAAGAATATTAGCTTCAAAACAATAAAAGGGTCAAGGCACCAATCTATTTGGCAAATAATCACAAATGATAAAAATAAGCATGAATTTGAATCAATTGAATCATGTCAACAAACCACATTTAAGAAGTCAAAAGAAAAAGGGACTTAATTGCAAAAATGAACAAAGTTTTGGGGTCAAAATTAAAGAAAAATAAAGCTCAAGGACTCATTTGCAATTAAAGTAAGGACCCAACTGACAGCATTGAAAGTTTGTAGGGCCATAGTGTAGTTAAGAAGAAATCCAGGGACTGATTTGCAAATATGGTTACCAGATCCTTAGTCAGATAGGCCATTGGGCCTTTGTATTTATTTTCGTGGGCTAAGACTTCCCAAGCCCAACCGAAAAACCCAGGGTAAAAGAAGTGGGCCAGTCTATTATTTTGACACAAAGATTAATCAACAAAATTGGTGGACTTCTCCCCCCTAGCCCAAACCAGAGCCCAAAAGAATAATAAACTAAACCCAAATCAAAACAGATAGACTCACCATCAAAACCCAACCAAAAAAAGTGTTAGATGTCAATCTTCTAAGCCCAAATCAAAACCCAGAAAACAAGTCAACAACCCATTTCTAAAACCCAAGCAAAATAACCTCTCAATCCACAACACTTATTTCACTAAACCCAACAAGATGAACAAATCAATTAAAATCATTAAGCCACAATTATGACCCATAAACAAGAACTAATCAAGCCCAAAAGGCTACTTAAGAAAAATGAGATGATGATTAAAATTCAAAAGGATGAGGTAAGTTCAACCTTTCTAATCTTTGGATCATATCAGAATGAGGGGAGAACTTGAGGGGTTCAAATGCAACAAAACAGGGATCTAATTGAAGGAATTACAACAGTTTCGGGGGGCAAATTATGAAGTTCTAACAACTTTGGGGTTATATCACAGCGGAAGCAAAAACGGAGGGGCTAAGAATGCAATTTTAGACAATTGATTGTCTTCTCCACCGAGTTCGATATCAGTTTAGCATTTTAGCTCCCTTTTTGGGCAGCAATACCAGGAAATCTGGTTTCAATTGCAATCAGTCCCAACATGTAACAAAATTCGCCTAAGCGAAAGCTTTATCTCCAAATATTAATTCGGAGTAGAACAGAAAAACAGAAAATGCAAAAACACCAATTCATCAGAGTTTCTCAAATGCAAAGAATTGAACTTGCTAACATGTCCAGTTTCTTCACGCAAAAATTGCAGACAAGTTGTCTTTCAATTAAGAATCTTAGTTGGGCATTTCATCGAACAGGTCAGGTGCATTAAAATTTCATCGGATTTTTGTTTGAATTGAAGTGTGACTAAGCCCCAAAAACTTGTCAAAAACCAAGGAAATTCAGTCCAATCAAGCACGTAGAACATGTATGTTCGAAATTGTGAACAATCCGTAGGCAATTTGCAATACACAATTCCTGGTTCTGAGAATCTTAAGGGCCTCAACTTGAACCAGCAAAGGAAATAAAATCTGTTCAAGTTGCTGCAACAAAGAATGCATGGAGACAGCCATAGGTGCACATAAACACACGAGAGAAAACAAAATGGACACAGCAAGCATCAAAACATTTTCTGCAATTCGGATGCAGGATTCCCATGTAATCTTCAAACACAAGACCAGCTAATTCATCATTCAGCCCCCTTAACAAACTGTACACTTCAATAATCACAGCCCAAACATGATCCCATCGTTGATTATAAGTCACAGACTTGTGTTGAAAGTATGACGAAAAGGCAAGAGAAATAACAAAGAAACTTTAAAATCTTCAATTCCTTTTAAAATTCTGATCAAGAAAGGAAAATCATACCAATGCTACAAACTTACTCGCATTCAGACATTGAACTCGAAATGAGGGGTCAGGGGAGAGGCTACACATACTAAGAGTGAAAACTACAACCAGAGCTATGACAACCTTAGCTAACGTTTCAAAACGCAGCACCGAGTATTGAACAAATGCCCTGTTACGGCCTGCTGTTAGATCACTTGGGCGAATCCTTTGCTCAAATGAGGTCATGGTTGGCCCCAAAAATTATCAAAGAAACCAGAAATTTCAAGCTGATCAACAAACGCATAAAACCAATCACTGAAATCATTATCTTGCTCACAGAACCCAAATGCTAAGAAAACAGGAAATTCTTTTTCATCCAATCATAATAATAAGAAAACTCAAATTTCAGCATCCTGAACTTCCTAAGCAAAAAGGGCTAAACAAGTAAACATAACCGTAGCACAATCAACCACATTAGCTAAGACAAACAGAACCATTACAGAAGCCCACATTTTGTACAATTTTGACCAGGTCTGAAATGAAACTTTAATTCCCCGCACAAATCATCATTTAAGGGGAATTTTTTAGTTGAGCATTTTGTCAAGCACTACATAGACATGGAGGATTTTAGCAATTTTCTGCACAAGGGATGGAAATCAGAGCCCAAAATCATCAATAACACAAAGGGATTCTAATCCAGTCAACATACAAAGCGTGCGTATGGACAATCAACATAAAATTGAAACAAAATGCCCACGGCAAACCCATTTCAGAAGTTTGAGAGAAACTGAAATTTAAAGAGGATAACTTACCGGTCTCTTAATTTCTGAAATTGGATTGAATCTGGAGGAGGGGGTGGCACTGATGGTAGACCGCTCTGTGGAGATGGCAGTAGAAGCCCCTGCCGCTTCGCTGGCTACGGTGGCAGCGACGGACGCGGACTGGTGGTGGTCGACGAACAGCAGCAGCAGCACCGTGGAGTACTTGTTTGCCCTGGTCTTGATCATCGGAAATGAGATTCGAGTCCGCTGTTTTTGGTCCAAGCTCTTTCGATTGTGTCTTCAGCCAACCATTTGGATTCTCCCCTTCGTTTCTCCTCTGTCCAGCCGCCCCTCTCTGCCCTTTTTCTTTTTCATCCGCTAAAAACCCCCCCCCTTTTGGCCTTTTTTTGCCCCCCGACGGGCTCTCTGTCTTTCGTTTTTTTTCGTCCGATCCTCCTAGCCTCTCCTTGTTTGCGGCTCTTTCACTCTCCCCAGTCAGACGAAACTCCCTTCCTTCTTTCTAGCCGCCACTCTATTTTCTAGATTTCCTCTGTTTTCAAATCTTCCGTAGCTCCATTTTCCTTTTCTTCATCCGCTGGGCCTTTTCTTTTTTTCCTATAGTTTTTCCATTTCTTTCTGGCCGATTGACCTTAGCCGCCGTCGGCCTCTGTTGCCCTTTTTCCCGCAGCCGCAACTCCTTCGTTTTTTTTTTCCGCCCTTAGCCGACCTCCTCTCATTCGTTGCAGTTTTTCCTTTTTTTTCTCTAGTCCGCCGTCCCCTGTTTTTCCTTTGTTGCTCTGTTCTTTTCCTTTCTTTTTTTCCTGTCCGAAGCCTTCACTCTTTTTCTTTTTCTTTTTCAGATTTTGCGGCCGTCAACTCCCCCAGCTCTCTATCCCTCTTGCTCTCTCTCAAAACCTAGCTCCCTTCTAGATTCATCCCCCCTCCTTTTCTCTCTTGGCCCTCTAAATGTGTAACACCTAACCCCTTTGTTGTCCAACTAGAATGAAGACATTTGTCCCACATGCAAGATTTCACTTGTCATTTTTATTATTTCTCTTCTTTTTTCTTCTTTTGTTGCTTTTCCCTTTTTTGAAGAAATTCTAAAAATAAAAATAAAAATAAAACTAGAAACTAAAAACTAAAAAACGAACACGACAAATAAAAAACTAAAAATGAAATTACACCAAAAATTTGGTGTCTACAGTTTTCTTTAATCAGTCCCAAAATCACACACAAAGAGTCTCATTACAATAGCCATTCAATAGGCTCAACGTCATACAATTACAAAACCATGCTATAGAAATGACCAGAAATAAGTTTTAAGGCAAATAGAAAAAAAACAGGTTCGATGTCTCTTAGCGTATCGGTCACAACCGAAGTTACACTTATCAGATTGGGGTGTAATTTATACCATTTTGAAGCTAAAATAAAGGGCTACAACTTTGATGGAGACCACTCAATCCAGTGCATATTGTATCCATATCAAATTCATCGTTTACAGAACAAGAATTTCACCATCAGGCTGGTTAACAGAACTGTATTCAACTGATAATAACTCAGGCTACAAAAGTTCGATTGAGGCATTTTCAAAGGCGTTGGAAAGATAAAACATATCACTACAACTTTCGTGTTTTGGCCAAAAGCTAATTCAATATGGATCATGGTGAAAACATGCGGTCAGAATGGTGAAATATCAAAACTGTCCACAGAGCTCTACCTATGGCAGTCAAGGGTATTTTTATCTTTTCACATGTTACAGTATTTGGATTGAGCTGAAATTTTGTAGGCAGATATAAAACATCATTTCCTACAACTTTCATGGTTTACGATAAGTCTAATTCAGCCTCCATCAAGGCCAAACAGAACCGATCAGAGCAGGGTAAGATGAAAACACAAATCTGAAATTTAGTGATTTTGAAGTGTAAACTTCACCTTTCTAGCTTAAACCACTACTACAACTTCCTATACAAGATTATATACACCAAATACCATCCAAACAACAAGAAATATAAGTGAACCATTCAAAACCCTAACTCAAAATTTCAGCACCACAAGCATCAAAACCCCTTAACTAGGTATCCCAAGGCAAGAATACAAGTTACTACATAACTTTAACAAGACTAAGGGAAAGGCAGAAGATGAACAGCCATAATACCTCAATGAAAGGCTTGCAAGAGATATCCTTCACCTTTCCTTGAAAAATTTAGCTCCCCAAGCTTCCTAAGCTCCTAATTGAGAAGTTAATCGGTTTAGTTTCCTTGATTTCTCACTCAATAAGCTAAGCTACAAGATGAAAATGGAGTTTTCTTCCTTTGGTTTTTCTCTCTCAATGTCTCAGCCACAAGGCTGAAAAATGAAGAACAATGAAGGCTAAGGAATTTTAAGAAGGTTGGTCATAGGTTGGGTCAAAGATAGTTAGATTGCTTCCACTTGTCACCAAGAGATTAGCTTCCAAAATTTTTTTCTTTTCCTTTGGTTTATTGGTCAAAAATTTCGACCACCTTGATCAGATTTAGAGCTGATATTTAGGCTCTAATAACAATGAGATTAACTTGATAAAAATGTTGGTCAAATGGTATGTTCAATCGGTAGTGAACGGTACACGTCGGTTCACACCGTTTTTCCATAAATCACACGTACTAGGGTTTTTACTTACCATTCACTAACTTATTATTATTACTTCTAATCACTTATTATTTTATCATTTAAAACTCACTTTTAATCGCCAAATTTAGTACCCTCTCCATACCGATTACTCACACTACAAAAAGACGTAAAACCCTAATTTATCATAACAATTAAAGTAAAAAGGAAACCCTTCTTTCTACAGTTATTTGTAGCTATTGGGGAAGTGAATGTGTATTAAAGTTATTGTAAAGTAATAAATTCCAAATTAAAGGGAATTTTAAGAAAAATATAAGAAATTTTCGAGTCCTCACATCCAAGGGAAGCTTCATTCATCAGCCATACTTTCTCTCTCTCCTCTCCTCAAGCTTGGCTGAACCTCCAAGGGAAAAGAAGGAAAGAAAACCTCTTCTTGTCTTGCTCAAATCTTGCACCAAAACACTGTGAGAACACGTAATTCTCTTATTTTCTAGGTTTTATTCTCTTTAATGGCATGTTTTCTGCATTTTCTTTATCCGAAAAATTTCTAGAGAAGTTTTATGAGTAAATAGAGTTTTTTAGATGATTTTTCTAGTATCGATTAGTTTTTGAGAAATTAAGAGTGTATACTGGACGTGGGACCCGCTAGTGCGGAAAGTTCGGAAAAATTCGGCCAACTAGGTTAAGTTTTGGATACTGGGTTTAAATTATCGGGTGCTATGAGATAAGTAGAGGTTACCAAGTGGATTGGTGTGAGAGGAAACAAAGGGATATACATGCATTTAATAGGGTGACAAGTGTCACCATGTGATTAAGTCTTACAATTTTGACCACTATTCATCACTTTACCAAATTAATACCAAAATTCACCAAAAATTCACCATTTTCTCCAAGCCTTGGCCGACTCTCTCTCTCTAGAAAACAAGGGAAGAAAACTCTCCAAGTTCTTGCTTCAATCTTGTTCAAATCCAACAAATCAACCATTTAATCTTGCTTTTGTTCCATAAAACCCTTCACTTAGTGATTGTGAGGTGTTTAATGGAGTTGTTTGGAAGGCTAAGGTGATTAGTTGCTCCCCCTCTTGCAATGCTAAGGTGAGTAGTGAAGGAACCCCTCTCCTCCATCTAATGATGTTTAATTCATGACTTGTGGTAACCTAAGGGATGATATTTGGTGTTATTTCATGATTTTGGTTGAGATTGATGACATTTTCTATTTACTAATGATTTTTCTGTTTTCATATGATTATTATTATGTGGTCATGTATGATGATTGGAAATGATATTTAAGGAAGCTAGAAGGTGGGAAAAGTGGTTAATTGCAGGAAATTTCTGTTTTGGAAGAAAATTTGGAAAGTTAGGGTTTCATTTCCCTTAATTCTGCCTGGCACTGTTCATCATAGTTATAGGTCAAATTAGCCTTAGGTTAAAACATAAAAGTTGTAGGTAATGATACTTTAGAGTTCCCTAAAAACTTTCAGGCCAATCGGAGTAGCGCAGCTTGTGAAAAGACCAAAATACCCCTGATGCCCTGGTTTCACCCGAACTTGAGAATTGCTTCCGTAATTGGTTAATTTGGTTGGGAATATTTCTGATTTGGTTGTTGAGATCTTCTCAAGAAATGTACCCTGATGTCTTAGATTTCAGATGGCTTTGGAATCACTTGATTTGGACTTAGGTAGCCGGAATTACGGTTCATTAACCAGAATGCGGTTTGTTAACCTGTCTTTACGGTTCTGGTTTAGTATATTGAATTTTTGACCTAGTTACACTACAAACTGGACTGAGTGGCCTTCTTCAACATTCTAGCCCTATCTCTTAGCTTCGAAACGGTGTGTATTGCACCTTTATCTGATAATCGTAGTGCCAATGGTGCCAAAACCGCAAAATGACGTCAAAACTTTCTTTTGGTTTTAGGGTTTATAATTGGGGCTTTTCTAGGGTTTCTTTGTTGAGATACCATTTGGTTTTTTTGAAGGGTATTGTGGCACTAATTAAAGTTGCTTGATAGTTTGTGATTGGGTGTTGAGGTTTGGTTGGAAAAGTAAAGAAAGACAAGGGGAAGTGCTGTCCAATTGTTTGCAGGAGCTTCTGTTCAGTCTCGGGAGATTTGCTACATCTTGATGTAGAAATGTCGGAATTGAGTTCCGTTTGTTGTGTTTTAAACTAGATTCATAGGGCTATAAACCGTGTAAATTTAAGACCCTGTTTCTGCCTGTACAATTTATGGTGATTTTTCAAATTTGACCGAAATATTGTACTTGTTCTGTCTTCCACTGGATAAAGCAGCGACTTGCGACTTGAATTTGACTGACTTACGTTCCGAGTCTTACAATGGTGTTTTCTGGAAATTTATAGCCCTTTGAATGTATTTCCCAACAGTATAACCTTTATTAATTTTGGACTTACAAAACTTGAGATATGATTTTCATATAGGGTTGCGCGAAACTGGAAAATCCTGTTTTTCTAGTATTGACCTTACTTTCATTTTCTACTTCAAATTTGGAGTTGGCCAATCACTGTAGGTAGAGTTTTGAGGTTGTTCATGCCTTTAAGACTAATTGTTACCTTTTCACTCTGAGGTCACCTTTTTGCTTTGCATTAATGGTTCTTTTGACTAGGCATATGGCTCGTAACCGAGTCTCACTTGCGAATTCCATACTAGGTCTTGGGAGTCGAGTCTTAAGTGTTTGCCTTGATTGTTCTAGGAGGTGCCGACGATTAAAGCCACACTTGGGAAGGAAACTTTTGAAGTTATCCTTATTTGAACTGGTGAGTGTACCAATCTGTGATCTGAATGACTGAACTATCTGTTTATTTTGTTTGAGACGAGGGTGTACTTTATCACACTCGTTCTCCTATCTGCTCATATGCCAATTTTTTGTACGAATCCGAATCTGTTATCTGTATCTGTATTTGTTATCTGTATCTGTATCTGTTCTGACATCGTTTGGAAGCTTGTATCCAACGACCTTTCTGTGACCTCTGAGGTCAACACCTGTGGCTAGTTACTCGAGTCGGGCCGACAAGGGCCTGGTCGATTAGATAACGAACCATGGTAGTCTGTTTTGGGATCTTTGGGTATTGAGACCCTTGATTCCGGTATACTCGAGTATTACCATTTCTGAACTGATTGGATTTCGGGCCCGGTAGTGGTATGTGAGGTGGAAGGAATCGGAGAAAGTGGAGTCTACGATATTGGTTACTTCTTTAACGTTGACGGAGTGTCAACTATTTTTTCGATCAAGTTTCGGTGAAGCAAATGGGATTTTGGCTCCTGAGAGCCACCTGTATCCTTCATATTGTGGTGTTCATTTATTTCTCGTATTTGATGTGAATAAGTGCCTTAAAAGTGATTTCTCATGATTTCTACTGTTTATAATTTTGGTACCTCATTGAGCTTCTAACTCACCCCGTCCCGATATTTTTTGTTTTCCTTACAGGGAACAATACTTTTGAACTATGATTTTGAAAAAACAAGTAGAGCGAGCTCTAGTTATTCTTTTGTATAGCACCTCTGTAGTTGAAACCCTAATTGTACTTTGTTCCCTCGTGAATATTCCAATTTGTATTGCTTGTTAAACTTTTAAACCTTTCAGTGTTTGTATTTATTAAAGAGATTAACCATTTAAATTAAGAGTACTTGTTGAGATGGTACTTTTACTTGGCTGGATGAACACTTCTAGTGTCTGTATGGTTTGGTAAGTTTTATTTTGGCTTGGTGGTCTCCAAGTGCTTGTTTCTTTGGATTCCGGTGCGCGGTTGTAGGGTTTTAAGTGATTTGACTCCGTAGTCCTGGCGAGAGCTGCGCAGGGGGTCCACCGAACCCTTTGGTTCGCCTTAGGGTAAGGTGGGGCTGTCACAGGTGGTATCAGAGCCACTTCGCGTGGTCTCTGCGCGGAGTGAACTTGGGCCAAGTGGTGTTATGGTCCCAATTCCGTAAATATGTACGAAGGTTTAAGTACTCTTTGAGCATAAGCTTTGGATCATGAAATGTTGTAGGTTTTAAACCTTTATCATGGTACTTGGAGACAATAGATGTGGCAGCCCCACCTCCCCCTAAGGCGAACCAAAGGGTTCGGCGGACCGCCTACCCAGCTCTCGCCGAGACTCAGTCGATCACTTCCATCCTCGAGCAAAACCAGATCCAGCCCATACGAAAAATATAGCAATGATCCAAAAACTTAAACGAAACTTATATACATTACGATCTCAAAAGAAGTACAACCGTCGAATATCCAAAGGTTCCAAATCCACCATACAACCAGCCCGTGCCAAGCACTAGGGCGAGAACCATTACAAGAAAAATCAAAAGCTAGACCAGCTAGTCTACACAGATCTCTCATCCTTGCGTACCTTCCCCTGTTAAGGAAAACAAAACTAAAGGGATGAGCTAAAAGCTCAGTGAGGTTCCGAACACATAATAAAACAATCAATCCAATACATTAACATGGCATATCACTACTTCAAGAAACATTTACAATGGAAAGCGATAAAACATTCATGAAAAGGATACGGCTCACGGGGAGCAATTCATTCGATCATTCATTCGTTCTCCTGACATTTCCCCTTATTCCTCCAATCATTTGAAAATTTCATTTTTGTAAATAAACCCTCGTTCGTTCGTTCATTCGTTCATTTCATTCACCCTCTCCTGGACATTGTCTAGGCTCCACCAACCTCCACCAACCTACAAAGGTAATACTCGAGTATACCAAAACGTTCACCCAAGTCACCATATCGCCCGACCGAGTCCGCTTCTGGCTCGAGTCGATCGGTAACAAGGGGCAGTGGCTAGTTCAGCCAAAAGGCTTACATTCATGCGCAACTAGCATTTCAATTATTAAATCCTTGAAAATTGCACAGTTATTTAGGTCGAGTGCGATAAAGTTCACCCTCGCCTAGAAAGCTCATTTTGGAAATCATTAAAAGCACTTAACATGTTATCAATCAATAATACAAGTTATGAAGTCAAGAAGCATTTAACAAACAAGGAACACTCACTGAACTATGCAAAATAACGTGCAAAATATCCTTCTGGATAGAATCCTTAATCACCGAGAAAACCTAAGATTGAACAAAAAAGAATATAGCACAACCAATTAGGTGAAATCCAAAAACCCAATAAATGATGAGTAAATGCATAAAAATGACTTTAAAGCGAAACGGTGGACTGATGGTCGGAAATATCAAGGGTTTCATAAACCAAACGCAAAACTAAACTAAAAAGGGTTATAAAATTTTGCGGCAAAAAAAACACTTGGACCAAAACTAGCCTTCAAGTAAAAATTTCGGCAGCAAATCCCTTGTGTTTACCTATTTTCCAGCCATTAATAGGTTCATTATTTTCTCAAATCAGTCCCAACATCGCACACAAAATAAGCTCATTTCCAAAAGCCGTTCACTAGGCTTAAAGTCATTCAAGTACACAATTTAGCTAGGAAAATGACTAGATTCCAATAAACACAATAAGACTCGAATACAAGTCATAAACCAATGTCAAATACTACCGAAATAGGATTCCATAAGCATATATAAACAATAGAGGAAACCAGAAAAATCCAGAAATGATTTAGCTTTAACCCTAAAACAACAGTTTTTGACCTCATTTGGCGGTAATGGCACCAAAGGTACTATGATTATCGGATGAAGATGCAAGACCCACCGTTTCGAAGCTAAAAGATAGGTCTACAATATTACAGAAGGTCACTTAACCCAGTTTCTAGTGTAACCAGGTCAAAAATGCAAGAAACTACACCAGAATCGGAAAAATAGATTCACAGAACACGTTCTAGTGCAAACATCATAACTCAGCCTACCCAAGTCCAAACCCAAAAATTCCAAAACCAACGGAAAACTAAGAAACAGGGATAGATTTTATCAGAAGACCTCAACAACCAATTCGGAAGCAATTCCAGCCAAAACAACCAATTACAGGCGCAATTCTAGCATTCAGGTAAAACCAGGACAGCAAAGGTAATTTCGACTTTTCTCATTCTACGCTACTCCGATTGACCTAAACTTTTGTAGACACCTCTAAAATGTCATTCCCTACAACTTTCATGTTTTAAGCCAAGGCCAATTCGACCTCTAACTAGGAACTATAAATTCGGGCAGAATGTAACCATAAGAACCCTGATTTTTTCAATTTTCTTCCAAACCAGAAATTGGTTGCAATCATCCACTTTTTCCACCTTCTAGAATCATTATATACCATTTCCAATCATCATAGATAGCCACACAATCATGTTCATATTAAAACAGAAAAATCCCCAAAAATAATAAAACTTCATCACTTCAACCACAAGTCAAGAAATAATCCATAAACTTGCATCTCATACTATCACTAATCATGATTTAAGCATCAATTAAGGGAAGAGGGTGGTTCTTCACAACTCACCTTAGAAACAAGAGAGAGAGAGCAATAGGTCCTCTTAGCTTTCCAAATAACTCCACAAATCAACTCACTAACACTAATTGAAGAGGTTTTATGGAGAAATTGCAAGTTTCAATGGTTGGTTGGATGGATTTGAGCTAAATGGAAGCAAAACTTGAAGAGTTTCTTTCTTTCTTTGTGAGAGAGAGAGTCGGCCAAAGAGGAGAAAACATGGTGAATTTTAGTTAATTTTGTGATTTATTTGGTCAATAGTAAGAAAAGGAATAGTAGTCTTACATGTCACTCCAATCAAATGGTGACACTTGTCACCCCATTTAATGCTTGCCTAACTTTTGTCTCCCTCATACCAATCCACTTAGCATCCTCTACTTATCTCTTAACACCCGGTAAATTAAATCCAGTATCCAAAACTTAACCTAGTTGACCGAAGTTTTCCGAACTTTTCGCACCAGTGGGTCCCACGTCCGGTATACGCTCTTAATTTCTCAAAAACTATCCGATACTAGAAAAATCATCCAAAAACTATATTTACTCATAAAAATTATTTTCCCAATTTCTCAAATCAATAAAATGTGGAAAAACGGGCAATTATAAGAAAAAAATAAAACCGAGTACTTTAAAGCAAAATTACAGGCTCTCACAATAGATCTGTAGGTCAGGTAGGAATCTCGATTGTAGATGAATTACTCTTGGGACTGGCCAGCCCGAGTTGTGAATTATCTTATTTTGGGATTCTTGGGCCCGACTACTAAATAGACGAGAGTCTAGGTTAGAAATGACTTGGGTAGACTAGAAATGAGCTTGGCTAGTGAAGGGATACTGATTGCTTAGCTAGGTACGGTGCTCAATTTCAGTGTGAGAAGGAAGCAGTAAAAGTTTTGGTATTCCGAAGAAGGCGATGATAAGGAATTTCGAGGGCGAAATTCTTTTAAAGGGGAGAGAGTGTGAAAACCCGTAATTCTCTCATTTTCTAGGTTTTATTCTCTTTAATGGCATGTTTTCTGCATTTTCTTTATCCGAAAATTTCTAGATAATTTTTATGAGTAAATAGAATTTTTTAGATGATTTTTCTAGTATCGGTTAGTTTTTGAAAAATTAAGAGTGTATACTGGACGTGGGACCCACTAGTGTGGAAAGTTCGAAAAAATTCGGCCAACTAGGTTAACTTTTGGATACTGGGTTTAAATTATCGGGTGCTATGAGATAAGTAGATGTTACCAAGTGGATTGGTGTGAGAGGAAACAAAGGGATATACATGCATTTAATGGGGTGACAAGTGTCACCATGTGATTAAGTCTTACAATTTTGACCACTATTCATCACTTTACCAAATTAATACCAAAATTCACCAAAAATTCACCATTTCTCCAAGCCTTGGCCGACTCTCTCTCTCTCTAGAAAACAAGGGAAGAAAACTCTCCAAGTTCTTGCTTCAATCTTGTTCAAATCCAACAAATCAACCATTTAATCTTGCTTTTGTTCCATAAAACCCCTTCACTTAGTGATTGTGAGGTGTTTAGTGGAGTTGTTTGGAAGGCAAAGGTGATTAGTTGCTCCCTCTCTTGTATTGCCAAGGTGAGTAGTGAAGGAACCCCTCTCCTCCATCTAATGATGTTTAATTCATGACTTGTGGTAACCTAAGGGATGATATTTGGTGTTATTTCATGATATTGGTTGAGATTGATGACATTTTCTATTTACTAATGATTTTTCTGTTTTCATATGATTATTATTATGTGGTCATGTATGATGATTGGAAATGATTTTTAAGGAAGCTAGAAGGTGGGAAAAGTGGTTAATTGCAGGAAATTTCTGTTTTGGAAAGAAATTTGGAAAGTTAGGGTTTCATTTCCCTTAATTCTGCCTGGCACTGTTCATCATAGTTAGAGGTCAAATTAGCCTTAGGTTAAAACATAAAAGCTGTGGGGAATGATATTTTAGAGTTGCCTACAAAATTTCGGGCCAATCGGAGTAGCGTAGATTATGAAAAGACCAAAATACCCCTGCTGCCCTGGTTTCACCCGAACTTGAAAATTGCTTCTATAATTGGTTAATTTGGTTGGGAATACTTCTGATTTGGTTGTTGAGGTCTTCTGATGAAATGTATGCTGATGTCTTAGCTTTCGGATGGCTTTGGAATCACTTGATTTGGACTTAGGTACCGTGAATTACGGTTCATTAACCAGAATGCGGTTTGTTAACCTGTCTTTACGGTTCTGGTTTAGTATATTGAATTTTTGACCTAGTTACACTACAAACTGTGTGACGGCCCCACTTCCCCCTAGGGCGTACCCCAGGGTTCAGCGGGTCGCCTGCCCAGCTCTCGCCAGGACTCACTCACTATGGAACTCAAATCATGTATATACATCCATAGACAATAGATGCTCAAGTAAAAGATAAGAAACTTCTACACACCAGAAGTCCTCAAAGTTTTTACCATTCAAGTACAAACATCGAATATACAAGGGTTCTCATTCCTCATACAACCAGCCCGTGCCAAGCACTAGGGCGAGAACCATTACAAGGCCAAAGAACTAGATCAACTAGACTATACAGAACGCTCGTCCTTGCTCGCCTTCCCCTGCTAAGGAAAACAATTGACGTGGTATGAGCTAAAAAGCCCAGTGAGGTTCTATATATATAAACAAGTAATTAAACAAGGAACATTAGTCATGTAATAACATTTAATCCAGAAAACATGTTCAATATAAAGCAATGATAATACATTCATTAAAAGGATACAGGCTCACGAGGAGCTATTTGTTTGTTCGTTCGTTCCCCTGACATTTCCCCTTATTCCTCCAATCGTTTGAAAATACGTTTTTTGTAAGTAGAATCCCTCGTTCATCCTTTTGTTCGTTCATCCCCTTTTCCGGACGTTGACCGGACTCCACCCATCCGGACATTGGCCGGACTCCACCCATCCGGACGTAGCCGGACTACAAGGTAATACTCGAGTATACCAAATTCACCCAGGGTCACCATATCGCCCGACCGAGTCCGTTTCTGGCTCGAGTCGATCGGTAACGAAGGGCAGGGCCCAATTCAGCCAAAAGGCTTACATCATGCGCAACTAATGTTTCCATCATTAAATCATTGAAAATTTCATATTTATTTAGGTCGAGTGCGATAAAGTACACACTCACCTAGAAAAAGTTCATTTTAGAAATCATAGAAAACAAGTAACATTTAATCAAATAGTCACAAATAATCACATAGACCCAACAATCCACATAGTCATAGAAACAAAACGTATATAGAACACTCACCTATGTATGAAAAACAACGGCAAAATATCTTTCCGGATATTATCTTTAATCACCGAGAAAACCTAAGATTAAACGAAAAGAATATTACAGCTCACCTAGCACAAACAATTAGGTGCAATCCAAGAAACTTGACAATTATAGAGTAAAATGTATAAAAGACTTTAAAGCGAAACGAGGACATTTAGACCTGTGGACAAAATAACTAGGGTTTCATAGACCAAACGTAAAATCAAACTCAAAAGGGTTATAAAATTTTCTAATGGAAACACTTGAACTAAAGACAAGTCAAAATCCAACTAGATAGACTAAGAAATACCATTTTCGGAATCATTTATATGGTTGAAACTTATCTCATTTTCAAGTAGATATTATAGACTAATTGTCTTAATGAAATTCATGAAAAAGAAAGGACAAAATACTCAAGAAAATCCTAAACCACTCCTCTTTATTTGGTAAGAGTAAGTAAACATTTGGAGTTTCCAATTGAAGAAGGATCATGTTTTTAAGATGGAAAAACGGTCATAGTATTATACAAGTTCAAATAGAACCTAGCTTTCGGGCGAAAATTTGGGCAGCATGCCCTTTGTGTTTACCTAATTTTCCAGCCATTTAGGCTTCATTCTTTTACTCAATCCAACCCAAAGTTATCCATAATAAAATTTCAATTCAATAGCCATTCCATAGGCTCAAAACAATACAAGAACAAGAATTAAGCTAATATCAAGTGCGGAAATGAAGTTACAAAAGACAAATTTGACGTGTGGTCATGGATAGAACACATCCGAGGCTACGCTTATCGGATTGAGGTGCAACTTATACCAATTCGAAGCTAAAACCAAGGTCTACAATTTTCATGAAGAGAACTTAATCAAATTTTCAGTGTAATCTAATCAAATTCCTCAATTCATATAACCTGGTTCCAACTATTCGGCTAATCAACCGTAATGCATTCAAATGACCATATCTCAGTCTACCGAGGTCCGATTAAGGCGTTCTTGATGGCACTGGAAATCTAAGACAGGTCACTAAAACTTTCATGTTTTAACAATTGACTAAATCTGAACGGATTATAGTGAACAAACACAACCAAAGAGACTAAACTGTCCACGCGGAATTCTGGAAAGTAACCTAGATCAGCGAGGGTATTTTCGTCTTTTCACAACCTATGTTGCTCCGATTGAGTTGAAATTTTGTGGACAACTATAAAATATCATTCTCTACAACTTTCATGTTTTATGCCAAGCCAAATTCGGCCTCTAACTAGGTGATATAGAAACGGGCAGAACTGAATGTTCAAGTCCCTGAAATCTGGAAATTCTTGAAATCAAATGCTAATTTCTTTATTTTTGGCTTGCTTCACCATCTTAACTTCCCATATTAGACTTTAAACATCAAAGCCCCAAATTTTAAGCACTAGAAAAATCATAGGAAAGCTGAAAAATATTCCAATAAAATGGAAAATCATGACCCAAGCCTCTATTTCACCACATACCTCAATAATTCAACCATATGTGACATATTTAGCAACTAATCGTGAATTTAATCGGAGAGTCAAGGTTCCAGCATGTATACCTTTCCAAGGAGACTAGAAACAAGTGTTCAAGGCCTTTGTTCCTCAAGAAAATTACACCGGTAGGTATCCTTTGTGCTAGATAACAACTTAATCGGAGTAGATTTGCGCGAATAGAAGAAACTTTTCAAGATTTGGAGAAGAAATGAAGGAGAATGAGATGAACTCTCTTTGTCTCTCTCTCTCTCTCTCTTATTTCGGCCAAGATGCAGAATTAATGAAGGAAATTAAGCTAAGCTTGTGTTATAAGAAGGTTGGAAAGCTAAGGATTAATTCTAGCCACAAGTTTGGCTAACACTTGGACTAATCTTGACCACAAATTTTTCTCTCTCTTGTTGCATTTCTAACCTCTAATTTTCGGCCAATAGGAGGGCTAAGAGGGGGAAGATATTTTGCTCCATTAATGATAAACTTGTATGGCAAGAAAGTGGTGATCAAGTGGTGGTTCAATCGGTAGTACGCGGTACACGTCGGTGTGACGCGTTTTCTCTTAAATCGCGCGTACTAGGGTTTTTACTTCCAATTCACTAACTTTTTATCATTGCTTCTAACCACATATTATTTCTCACTTAAAAGTCACTCTTAAGCACCAAATTTGATCCTTACTCGGTACCGGATAATTATACTGCGGTTACACGAAAAATCCGACTTCACCTTGAATTGAAAACGAATAGGAAAACCCTAATTTCCTATGGTCATTGGCACTTTTCTAGGGTGATTGAACCATGGATAACATGAAATAATAATTTCCAAATAATTTTCAAATTAAAGGGAATTTTTGAGAAATATGCAAGGAATTTGCGAGTCCTCACACTCTCTCCCCCTTAAAAGAATTTCGACCTCGAAATTCCAACTTGCATTAATCAGATCAAAAATAGTTCTCAAAAGTTGATCACGTACTAAGAATCATTTCAATCTCACCACAAGGATCTTTTGGGTTACAATATTTTCCAGACTCAACTAAGATGACCATGTCCGGTCTCTCACGTCACTTCCTAGTCACTAGATGTCCGTAGATTTCTTATATTCATTTTAGTTGGACAAAGCCTGTTCATGTTCCAAAATACAAGTCTCAAGTACCTAGTAGCTAGCATCGCCTCAACTTTGGATTACTCGGGCACGAGAATCCGAAATAAGATAATTCACATCTCGAGCTGCAGTCCCAAGAGTAAACTATCTACAATCGAAATTCCTACCCGACGTACCTATCTATGGTCCTCAGATACCATGAGAAAGATTTAAGGCCGATAACATTTATGATCCATAACTTATGCTCGAACGAACACTTAATCCTTCATACTTATTCACCACTTAGTTCAGGCTCACTCCGCGCAAAGACCACGCGAAGCAGCTATAGGTTTTATCCCTCAATTGCTTACCTTTCAAATCAAATCAAATCCCACAGTCCGGCATCCCAAACTTTAAGCCTAGGATACACTACAGAAATCTGAAACCTAAGCTCTGATACCACCTGTGACGGCCCCACTTCCCCCTAGGGCGTACCCCAGGGTTCAGCGGGTCGCCTGCCCAGCTCTCGCCAGGACTCACTCACTATGGAACTCAAATCATGTATATACATCCATAGACAATAGATGCTCAAGTAAAAGATAAGAAACTTCTACACACCAGAAGTCCTCAAAGTTTTTACCATTCAAGTACAAACATCGAATATACAAGGGTTCTCATTCCTCATACAACCAGCCCGTGCCAAGCACTAGGGCGAGAACCATTACAAGGCCAAAGAACTAGATCAACTAGACTATACAGAACGCTCGTCCTTGCTCGCCTTCCCCTGCTAAGGAAAACAATTGACGTGGTATGAGCTAAAAAGCCCAGTGAGGTTCTATATATATAAACAAGTAATTAAACAAGGAACATTAGTCATGTAATAACATTTAATCCAGAAAACATGTTCAATATAAAGCAATGATAATACATTCATTAAAAGGATACAGGCTCACGAGGAGCTATTTGTTTGTTCGTTCGTTCCCCTGACATTTCCCCTTATTCCTCCAATCGTTTGAAAATACGTTTTTTGTAAGTAGAATCCCTCGTTCATCCTTTTGTTCGTTCATCCCCTTTTCCGGACGTTGACCGGACTCCACCCATCCGGACATTGGCCGGACTCCACCCATCCGGACGTAGCCGGACTACAAGGTAATACTCGAGTATACCAAATTCACCCAGGGTCACCATATCGCCCGACCGAGTCCGTTTCTGGCTCGAGTCGATCGGTAACGAAGGGCAGGGCCCAATTCAGCCAAAAGGCTTACATCATGCGCAACTAATGTTTCCATCATTAAATCATTGAAAATTTCATATTTATTTAGGTCGAGTGCGATAAAGTACACACTCACCTAGAAAAAGTTCATTTTAGAAATCATAGAAAACAAGTAACATTTAATCAAATAGTCACAAATAATCACATAGACCCAACAATCCACATAGTCATAGAAACAAAACGTATATAGAACACTCACCTATGTATGAAAAACAACGGCAAAATATCTTTCCGGATATTATCTTTAATCACCGAGAAAACCTAAGATTAAACGAAAAGAATATTACAGCTCACCTAGCACAAACAATTAGGTGCAATCCAAGAAACTTGACAATTATAGAGTAAAATGTATAAAAGACTTTAAAGCGAAACGAGGACATTTAGACCTGTGGACAAAATAACTAGGGTTTCATAGACCAAACGTAAAATCAAACTCAAAAGGGTTATAAAATTTTCTAATGGAAACACTTGAACTAAAGACAAGTCAAAATCCAACTAGATAGACTAAGAAATACCATTTTCGGAATCGTTTATATGGTTGAAACTTATCTCATTTTCAAGTAGATATTATAGACTAATTGTCTTAATGAAATTCATGAAAAAGAAAGGACAAAATACTCAAGAAAATCCTAAACCACTCCTCTTTATTTGGTAAGAGTAAGTAAACATTTGGAGTTTCCAATTGAAGAAGGATCATGTTTTTAAGATGGAAAAACGGTCATAGTATTATACAAGTTCAAATAGAACCTAGCTTTCGGGCGAAAATTTGGGCAGCATGCCCTTTGTGTTTACCTAATTTTCCAGCCATTTAGGCTTCATTCTTTTACTCAATCCAACCCAAAGTTATCCATAATACAATTTCAATTCAATAGCCATTCCATAGGCTCAAAACAATACAAGAACAAGAATTAAGCTAATATCAAGTGCGGAAATGAAGTTACAAAAGACAAATTTGACGTGTGGTCATGGATAGAACACATCCGAGGCTACGCTTATCGGATTGAGGTGCAACTTATACCAATTCGAAGCTAAAACCAAGGTCTACAATTTTCATGAAGAGAACTTAATCAAATTTTCAGTGTAATCTAATCAAATTCCTCAATTCATATAACCTGGTTCCAACTATTCGGCTAATCAACCGTAATGCATTCAAATGACCATATCTCAGTCTACCGAGGTCCGATTAAGGCGTTCTTGATGGCACTGGAAATCTAAGACAGGTCACTAAAACTTTCATGTTTTAACAATTGACTAAATCTGAACGGATTATAGTGAACAAACACAACCAAAGAGACTAAACTGTCCACGCGGAATTCTGGAAAGTAACCTAGATCAGCGAGGGTATTTTCGTCTTTTCACAACCTATGTTGCTCCGATTGAGCTGAAATTTTGTGGACAACTATAAAATATCATTCTCTACAACTTTCATGTTTTATGCCAAGCCAAATTCGGCCTCTAACTAGGTGATATAGAAACGGGCAGAACTGAATGTTCAAGTCCCTGAAATCTGGAAATTCTTGAAATCAAATGCTAATTTCTTTATTTTTGGCTTGCTTCACCATCTTAACTTCCCATATTAGACTTTAAACATCAAAGCCCCAAATTTTAAGCACTAGAAAAATCATAGGAAAGCTGAAAAATATTCCAATAAAATGGAAAATCATGACCCAAGCCTCTATTTCACCACATACCTCAATAATTCAACCATATGTGACATATTTAGCAACTAATCGTGAATTTAATCGGAGAGTCAAGGTTCCAGCATGTATACCTTTCCAAGGAGACTAGAAACAAGTGTTCAAGGCCTTTGTTCCTCAAGAAAATTACACCGGTAGGTAGCCTTTGTGCTAGATAACAACTTAATCGGAGTAGATTTGCGCGAATAGAAGAAACTTTTCAAGATTTGGAGAAGAAATGAAGGAGAATGAGATGAACTCTCTTTGTCTCTCTCTCTCTCTCTCTTATTTTGGCCAAGATGCAGAATTAATGAAGGAAATTAAGCTAAGCTTGTGTTATAAGAAGGTTGGAAAGCTAAGGATTAATTCTAGCCACAAGTTTGGCTAACACTTGGACTAATCTTGACCACAAATTTTTCTCTCTCTTGTTGCATTTCTAACCTCTAATTTTCGGCCAATAGGAGGGCTAAGAGGGGGAAGATATTTTGCTCCATTAATGATAAACTTGTATGGCAAGAAAGTGGTGATCAAGTGGTGGTTCAATCGGTAGTACGCAGTACACGTCGGTGTGACGCGTTTTCTCTTAAATCGCGCGTACTAGGGTTTTTACTTCCAATTCACTAACTTTTTATCATTGCTTCTAACCACATATTATTTCTCACTTAAAAATCACTCTTAAGCACCAAATTTGATCCTTACTCGGTACCGGATAATTATACTGCGGTTACACGAAAAATCCGACTTCACCTTGAATTGAAAACGAATAGGAAAACCCTAATTTCCTATGGTCATTGGCACTTTTCTAGGGTGATTGAACCATGGATAACATGAAATAATAATTTCCAAATAATTTTCAAATTAAAGGGAATTTTTGAGAAATATGCAAGGAATTTGCGAGTCCTCACAAACTGGACTGAGTGGCCTTCTTAAACATTCTAGCCCTATCTCTTAGCTTCGAAACGGTGTGTATTGTACATTCATCTGATAATCGTAGTGCCAATGGTGCCAAAACCGTAAAATGACGTCAAAACTGTCTTTTGGTTTTAGGGTTTATAATTGGGGCTTTTCTAGGGTTTCTTTGTTGAGATACCATTTGGTTGTTTTGAAGGGTATTGTGGCTCTAATTAAAGGTGCTTGATAGTTTGTGATTGGGTGTTGAGGTTTGGTTGGAAAAGTAAAGAAAGACAAGGGGAAGTGCTGTCCAAATGTTTGCAGGAGCTTCTGTGCAGTCTCGGGAGATTTGCTACATCTTGATGTAAGAATGTCGGAATTGAGTTCCGTTTGTTGCATTTTAAAATAGATTCATAGGGTTATAAACCATGCAAATTTCAGACCCTGTTTCGGCCTGTACAATTTATGGTGATTTTTCAAAATTGACTGAAATATTGTACCTGTTCTGTCTTCCACTGGATAAAGCAGCGACTTGCGACTTGAATTTGACTGACTTGCGTTCCGAGTCTTACAATGGTGTTTTCTGGAAAGTTATAGCCCTTTGAATGTATTTTCCAATGGTATAACCTTTATTAATTTTAGACTTACAAAACTTGAGATATGATTTTCATATAGGGTTGCGCGAAACTGGAAAATCCTATTTTTCTAGTATTGACCTTACTTTCATTTTCTACTTCAAATTTGGAGTTGGCCAATCACTGTAGGTTGAGGTTTGAGGTTGTTCATGCCTTTAAGACTAATTGTTACCTTTTCACTCTGAGGTCACCTTTTTGCTTTGCATTAATAGTTCTTTTGACTAGGCATATGGCTCGTAACCGAGTCTCACTTGCAAATTCCATACTAGGTCTTGGGAGTCAAGTCTTAAGTGTTTGCCTTGATTGTTCTAGGAGGTGCCGACGATTAAAGCCACACTTGGGAAGGAAACTTTTGAAGTTATCCTTATTTGAACTGGTGAGTGTACCACTCCCCTCATTTGTTGCTTAACTTGATTTCTGCACTTGCAATCTGTGATCTGAATGACTGAACTATCGGTTTATTTTGTTTGAGACGAGGGTGTACTTTATCACACTCGTTCTCCTGTCTGCTCATATGCCAATTTTTGGTGCGAATCTGAATCTGTTATCTGTATCCGTATCTGTTATCTATATCTGTTCTGACGTCGTTTGAAAGCTCGTATCCAACGACCTTTCTGTGACCTCTGAGCTCAACACCTGTGGCTAGTTACTCGAGTCGGGCCGGCAAGGGCCTGGTCGATTAGATAACGAACCATGGAAGCCTGTTTTGGGATCTTTGGGTATTGAGACCCTTGATTCCGGTATACTCGAGTATTACCATTTCTGAACTGATTGGATTTCGGGCCTAGTAGGGGTATGTGAGGTGGAAGGAATCGGAGAAAGTGGAGTCTACGGTATTGGTTACTTCTTTAACGTTGACGGAGCGTCAACTATTATTTCAATCAAGTTTCGGTGAAGCAAATGGGATTTTGGCTCCTGAGAGCCACCTGTATCCTTCATATTGTGGTGTTCATTTATTTCTCGTATTTGATGTGAATAAGTGCCTTAAAAGTGATTTCTCATGATTTCTACTATTTATAATTTTGGTACCTCATTGAGCTTCTAGCTCACCCCGTCCCGTTATTTTTTTGTTTTCCTTACAGGGAACAATACTTTTGAACCATGATTTTGAAAAAAGAAGTAGAGCGAGCTCTAGTTATTCTTTTGTATAGCACCTCTGTAGTTGAAACCCTAATTGTACTTTGGTCCCTCGTGAATATTCCAATTTGTATTGCTTGTTAAACTTTTAAACCTTTCAGTGTTTGTGTTTGTTAAAGAGATTAACCATGTAAATTAAGAGTACTTGTTGAGATGGTACTTTTACTTGGCTGGATGAACACTTCTGGTGTCCGTATGGTTTGGTAAGTTTTATTTTGGCTTGGTGGTCTCCAAGTGCTTGTTTTCTTTGGATTCTGGTGCGCGGTTGTAGGGTTTTAAGTGATTTGACTCCATAGTCCTGGCGAGAGTTGGGCAGGCGGTCCGCCGAACCCTTTGGTTCGCCTTAGGGTGAGGTGGGGCTGTCACAGATGGGCTGTCACAGGTGGTATCAGAGCTACTTCGCGTGGTCTCTGCGCGGAGTGAGCTTGGGCCAAGTGGTGTTATGGTCCCGATTCCGTAAATATGTACGAAGTTTTAAGTGCTCTTTGAGCATAAGCTTTAGATCATGAAATGTTGTAGGTTTTAAACCTTTATCATGGTACTTGGAGACAATAGATCTGTAGGTCAGGTCGGAATCTCGATTGTACATGAATTACTCTTGGGACTGGCCAGCCCGAGTTGTGAATTATCTTATTTTGGGATTCTTGTGCCCGACTACTAAATAGACGAGAGTCTAGGTTAGAAATTACTTGGGTAGACTAGAAATGAGCTTGGGTAGTGAAGGGATACTGATTGCTTAGCTAGGTACGGTGCTCAATTTCAGTGTGAGAAGGAAGCAGTAAAATTTTTGGTATTCCGAAGAAGGCGATGATAAGGAATTTCGAGGGCGAAATTCTTTTAAGGGGGAGAGAGTGTGAGAACCCGTAATTCTCTCATTTTCTAGGTTTTATTCTCTTTAATGGCATGTTTTCTGCATTTTCTTTATCCGAAAAATTTCTTGATAATTTTTATGAGTAAATAGAGTTTTTTAGATGATTTTTCTAGTATCGGTTAGTTTTTGAGAAATTAAGAGTGTATACTGGACGTGGAACCCGCGAGTGCGGAAAGTTGGAAAAAATTCGGCAAACTAGGTTAAGTTTTGGATACTGGGTTTAAATTATCGGGTGCTATGAGATAAGTAGAGGTTACCAAGTGGATTGGTGTGAGAGGAAACAAAGGGATATACATGCATTTAATAGGGTGACAAGTGTCACCATGTGATTAAGTCTTACAATTTTGACCACTATTCATCATGTTGCCAAATTAATACCAAAATTCACCAAAAATTCACCATTTTCTCCAAGCCTTGGCCGAATCTCTCTCTCTAGAAAACAAGGGAAGAAAACTCTCCAAGTTCTTGCTTCAATCTTGTTCAAATCCAACAAATCAACCATTTAATCTTGCTTTTGTTCCATAAAACCCCTTCACTTAGTGATTGTGAGGTGTTTAGTGGAGTTGTTTGGAAGGCTAAGGTGATTAGTTGCTCCCTCTCTTGTATTGCTAAGGTGAGTAGTGAAGGAACCCCTCTCCTCCATCTAATGATGTTTAATTCATGATTTGTGGTAACCTAAGGGATGATATTTGGTGTTATTTCATGATTTTGGTTGAGATTGATGACATTTTCTATTTACTAATGATTTTTCTGTTTTCATATGATTATTATTATGTGGTCATGTATGATGATTGGAAATGATATTTAAAGAAGCTAGAAGGTGGGAAAAGTGGTTAATTGCAGGAAATTTCTGTTTTGGAAGGAAATTTGGAAAGTTAGGGTTTCATTTCCCTTAATTCTGCCTGGCACTGTTCATCATAGTTAGAGGTCAAATTAGCCTTAGATTAAAACATGAAAGTTGTAGGGAATGATATTTTAGAGTTACCTACAAAATTTCAGGGCAATCGGAGTAGCGTAGATTGTGAAAAGACCAAAATACCCCTGCTGCCGTGGTTTCACCCGAACTTGAGAATTGCTTCTATAATTGGTTAATGTGGTTGGGAATACTTCTGATTCGGTTGTTGAGGTCTTTTGAAGAAATGTAGCCTGATATCTTAGCTTTTGGATGGCTTTGGAATCACTTGATTTGGACTTAGGTAGCCTGAATTACGGTTCGTTAACCAGAATGCGGTTTGTTAACCTGTCTTTACGGTTCTGGTTTAGTATATTGAATTTTTGACCTAGTTGCACTACAAACTGGACTGAGTGGCCTTCTTCAACATTCTAGAACTATCTCTTAGCTTCGAAACGGTGTGTTTTGTACCTTCATCTAATAATCGTAGTGCCAATGGTGCCAAAACCGCAAAATGACGTCAACACTGTCTTTTGGTTTTAGGGTTTATAATTGGGGCTTTTCTAGGGTTTCTTTGTTGAGATACCATTAGGTTGTTTTGAAGGGTATTGTGGCCCTAATTAAAGGTGCTTGATAGTTTGTGATTGGGTGTTGAGGTTTGGTTGGAAAAGTAAAGAAAGACAAGGGGAAGTGCTGTCCAAATGTTTGCAGGAGCTTCTGTGCAGTCTCGGGAGATTTGCTACATCTTGATGTAAGAATGTCGGAATTGAGTTCCGTTTGTTGCGTTTTAAACTAGATTCATAGGGCTATAAACCGTGTAAATTTCAGACCCTGTTTCTGCCTGTACAATTTATGGTGATTTTTCAAAATTGACTGAAATATTGTACCTGTTCTGTCTTCCACTGGATAAAGCAGCGACTTGCGACTTGAATTTGACTGACTTGCGTTCCGAGTCTTACAACGGTGTTTTCTGGAAAGTTATATCCCTTTGAATGTATTTTCCAACGGTATAACCTTTATTAATTTTAGACTTATAAAACTTGAGATATGATTTTCATATAGGGTTGCGCGAAATTGGAAAATCCTGTTTTTCTAGTATTGACCTTACTTTCATTTTCTACTTCAAATTTGGAGTTGACCAATCACTGTAGGTAGAGGTTTGAGGTTGTTCGTGCCTTTAAGATGAATTGTTACCTTTTCACTCTGAGGTCACCTTTTTGCTTTGCATTAATGGTTCTTTTGACTAGGCATATGGCTCGTAACCGAGTCTCACTTGCAAATTCCATACTAGGTCTTGGGAGTCGAGTCTTAAGTGTTTGCCTTGATTGTTCTAGGAGGTGCCGACGATTAAAGCCACACTTGGGAAGGAAACTTTTGAAGTTATCCTTATTTGAACTGGTGAGTGTACCACTCCCCTCATTTGTTGCTTAACTTGATTTCTGCACTTGCAATCTGTGATCTGAATGACTGAACTATCGGTTTATTTTGTTTGAGATAAGGGTGTACTTTATCACACTCGTTCTCCTGTCTGCTCATATGCCAATTTTTGGTGCGAATCTGAATCTGTTATCTGTATCCGTATCTGTTATCTGTATCTGTTCTGACGTCGTTTGAAAGCTCGTATCCAACGACCTTTCTGTGACCTCTAAGCTCAACACCTGTGGCTTGTTACTCGAGTCGGGCCGGCAAGGGCCTGGTGGATTAGATAACGAACCATGGTAGTCTGTTTTGGGATCTTTGGGTATTGAGACCCTTGATTCCGGTATACTCGAGTATTACCATTTCTGAACTAATTGGATTTCGGGCCCGGTAGGGGTATGTGAGGTGGAAGGAATCGGAAAAAGTGGAGTCTATGGTATTGGTTACTTCTTTAACGTTGACGAGTGTCAACTATTATTTCAATCAAGTTTCGGTGAAGCAAATGGGATTTTGGCTCCTGAGAGCCACTTATATCCTTCATATTGTGGTGTTCATTTATTTCTCATATTTGATGTGAATAAGTGCCTTAAAAGTGATTTCTCATGATTTCTACTATTTATAATTTTGGTACCTCATTGAGCTTCTAGCTCACCCCGTCCCGTTATTTTTTTGTTTTCCTTACAGGGAACAATACTTTTGAACCATGATTTTGAAAAAAGAAGTAGAGCGAGCTCTAGTTATTCTTTTGTATAGCACCTCTGTAGTTGAAACCCTAATTGTACTTTGGTCCCTCGTGAATATTCCAATTTGTATTGCTTGTTAAACTTTTAAACCTTTCAGTGTTTGTATTTGTTAAAGAGATTAACCATGTAAATTAAGAGTACTTGTTGAGATGGTACTTTTACTTGGCTGGATGAACACTTCTGGTGTCCTTATGGTTTGGTAAGTTTTATTTTGGCTTGGTGGTCTCCAAGTGCTTGTTTTCTTTGGATTCCGGTGCGCGGTTGTAGGGTTTTAAGTGATTTGACTCCGTAGTCCTGGCGAGAGTTGGGCAGGCAGTCCGCCGAACCCTTTGGTTCACCTTAGGGTGAGGTGGGGCTGTCACAAGTGGGCTGTCACAAACACCATCCAATCTTCTAACTACTTGGAGATTTACTTAATCTTGTTGGAGGACTTCATCTTACGATTTTTTGGGAGATTTTCGGTCCAAATTTCTGGTTTCAACACAAGCTAAGTGGTAGTTTTCATCCATCCATGAAACTTTCCATTTTCTTCAAAAATTGGAGCTTTATTTGCTAGGGTTTGCTACCCTAAGCATGGATTAGGAAGATGACTTGAGGAATCTATTTATGTTACTTTAAATTTTAGGCTAGCGGTCTTGTAGTGACCTCTAGGTAGCGGGCTTGCGGTGTAAATGCTTGATTGTGGTTGTTATGTGTGTAGATGAAAAGATTATGATTAGAAACGATAGAAAAATTGAAGGAAGATTGCATTTGGGTGATGGCCGAATTTGTCCTATTTTTGCCATGCATTTATTTTGAATTTTTGATGCTCAAATGATTGTGAAACTGATGTATATATGTTGTATATGGTGTGTAGAAAGTTTTTATCAAAAATCATTTGAATCGGCTAAGAAAAACTTGAAATTTCGAAATGTGAACAAACCTGGAAAATGTGTTCTAGCAGCTTAAATAGTGCCTCGTAAATCTAACATATCTCTTTGTACAGATGTCAAAATCAAGTGCCGTTTGTGGCATTTGAAACTAGACATTTGTAGCTTTCCAATGGAATAAAATTCACTTTCTAGTTCAAATTGAGCAAGCCGTAGTGAGTCAGCAAATTTACTATCCTGTTCCGATGTTCTATCCGAGAGAAAGGTAGAAGTTACATTTTGTGGCTCTATTTTCTCTCACTTATGAATTGATTTTGAAAAACAATTTGTTCTGATAAAATGTAGTCTATTTGATTCTAGTTTCCAATGCCACCAACCATTTTCAATTCCAAGTTGTAGTGAGTGAGTTATGGCCCAATTTCCAAACTGCGACCAAACTGGAAAACCCTCCTTTTTGCTAGACGACTGGTTTAGTTGTTTGTGAAATGTTTTATTTTGAAATTTTGAGGTCAACCAACTATCTATTGCTTATGAAATGTTTCTTGGACCTTAGTTTCACAAATGAACCAAAATCGGACTAATTTCATGGTGCAAAAGTGTTTGACAAGGGAAAGAAACAAGAAGACAGATTTGTCTTGGAAATTTCTTGAAATTCGGTTGTTTTGTTAACTACCTTCCCGTACGAGTTTTTACATGAAATTTGATAGAGGAATAGCCCTCATATGGGAGTTTAATTTACCAAATTTGGTGTCATTCTAAGGCCATTTCGATATACAAATGATGTGCCAAAGTTGATCTCCAAACCTGGAAAATTTATTGTACTGTCTTCTATTTTGGCCAACTTTAAGCTGCTGTATTTGGCACTCAAAACTCCGAATTTAGTTCTGCATGTTGTGTTTGAAACTTTAATTGAAATTCTCATTGTGGTACAAATTTCAGAGGCTAGTTCACTTTCTATGAATTTTTGCCGAATAACATGATCGAAACTGTCTTGTATGCTCAAATCAGCCAATTTGAGCTGAAATTTGAATGTCTTCTGTTTAGAATATTGAAAAAGTGTCTTCTAGAAACTTTTAGTACATTGAACCAAGATTCCAACGGTATAAATTATCCAATTTTGGACCTATTGAGTGGAAGTTTTGATTTTTCTAAGTTTGACGTGTAAAACTGAAATTTTCCGACTCGATGGAAAATGAGTTTTGGAAACTTTTCTCTTACCTTTTTATAATGATTGATCATTTTAAACTTGATTTCATGGAGGAAATCTGTTTTTGCTCTGTTAATAAATCCTCACTTTTGAACCTTTATTTTGCGTGGTTAAAGTTCTTTGTTTGAGGTATTGACTAGTCTAAATGAGTGTAAATTCTTTATTGATAAATACATGATTGTGAGTGAGAATACTTGTTAATTGTCCAGGCGCTCAAGGAGATCTGCAAGAGAACCTTAAAGCGGACGCCTAACGACTTACTTGCTCGTTCACTCACTCTTATCTTGAATTGGTGAGTGTCAATGTGTGAAAAATTGTTACGTACTTAATTGTTATTATTGATTGAATATGTTGAATATGCCGGATCAAGTGTGTACTTTATCGTACTCGTTTTCTTTTAAGTGAAGTGTAATTGAATTGCTTGAAGTGAATTGCTTGACGTGAATTGCTCGAACTGAGTGTCAAGTGTATTAAGTGAAGTGTTGAAATGGTTAATTATGTTACGGTTGCATATGTCGTTGGAGTGAATCTCCTCAACTCCTAATGATAATAATGGGGGACACCCAAATCTCATTGGCCGACCTTACGACTCGAGCGGCATGGGCTTGGTCGAAAATCTTGGTGAGCCTTGGGAAAAGTGTATAAGTTTGATCTCACTTGGTATAATCGAGTAGTATCGCCTTATATAAAAGAAGTGCGGGCCCGGAGCAGGGGGAGTAACGATGAACGGTGAAAGTGTAAGTGAAGTTCTACGGATTATAACCTACTCGATTGATGGAGTGTCAACTCGTGGAGGTTCTGGATTTAGCAAGTGGAAAATAGCTCTTGAGAGATCCTGTATCCTTATCAAGTGTGTTTTATTGTTAATTGCGAATTATTTGAATGTTACAGCTTGCATTCTTGTTTAACTTTCATTGTTATTTGAACTACATGTTTTGCATGTTTTCTTGGCCTCATGAGTATCCGCTCACCCCGTTAGATTTGTTTTTCTTAACAGGAGCTGAACTGAAGAGGATTATAGAAAAGCCTACTTGATGGCTCTTTTGGCTAGAATTTTGGAATGTATTTGTCTAGACATCTTTTGGAAAGTTATACATATTTTGGAAGGTTGATGTATTTTGAACTTGGGGTGTAAGATTGGATATTTATATATGGAAGTGACTTCTCTTTCTTACTTCATCTTATCTTATTAGTTATTATGGTATTAAGCTTGAACGGAAATTATACCGAATCCTAGCGAAAATTGGGCAGGTATTCTGCCGATACCCTTTGGTTCGCCTTAGAGAGAAGGGGAGGCATCACACTTAGGCCCATCCTGTCGCGCCCCATTTTTTGATAAATAAATAAATGGTTTAAAAAAATGTATTTTTGTGATTGAAAAAATGAATTGTGATTTAAAAGAAAAGTGGGCCTAAATGGGGGTTTGAGAATGCGACGATTTGACCCAAAATTGTAGTTTAAAAAGGGTTTTTGAAATAATAAAATTGGAGTCGCCACTTGGTAATGAGTTAAGGTGTACCAAGTCACCTAAAAAATGAGTTTTTTTAAAGGAAAAATAGGAAAAAGTAGTAAGAAACCTCTTTTAAACGACTCCTAGTCCACGTAAACCAACGGAAAAGGTTCGGGAGTCACATTTGACGAAGGGGAAGGCAAGGATAAAAATCCAAGGCACCCCTTCGACCTAGCCAAGGCTAGTTGCGTGATTTAATCAAAGTTTTTCTTGTTTTAACCAAAGAATTTATTACATTTGGATGCACTACATGAATGCAAAAGAAAAGAAAAAATGCAAACCTAAATTCTAAAATGTCTCTTGTAAGGTTTTTGGTCCCAACCACACGAATTGTGGCGGCCAATAAAGGAAAACCTTATAGAGGTCGATTAATGCAAATGATGGCTAAAGTACAAGTGTGCAAGTGTATAAAAAAGTGCACGTGTGAAATTGTATGAAAAATCTAAGTGTTTGTGTGCCAGTGTATGAAAAGGTGCATGTGTGAAATTGTATGAAAAATCCAAGTGTTTGTGTGCAAGTGTATGAAATATAAAGGTGCACGTGTGCAAAATGGGAGGAAAAATGAAAGTGTGATGAGGGTATAAAATGGTAGAGTGGATTTAAAATTGCATGAGCCTAGGGAATTCATGCATATTGGGTACGGGGAGACCTAAATCGTGACTCAATTTGCCCTTTTATAGAGGGAATACAAGCGTGCTAAGGCTTAGAAAAAGCCACACTCGTCTATATCCCATATTTAAGGGGACTCTCAAGCAAATGAACCCTATAACTAGCATGAAATGCAAAAATCCTAAAATGGAGGGAAAAGGGGTTCGAGGGGCATGCAAAATGATAAAACTAAAAGAATGCATGGCATGTAATGAACATGCAAACATGTACTAACGAGGGGAAATCCCTAAGGGTCTAGCGTTGGACTAGCCCATTCTATGAATTCCGACTAGCGTTGGACTAGTGGAAACGTATATTCATCCATCACATTCATTCAGGCTATGAAAAGCGAGTAGACATGCCAAAACACTCATAAACATATAGCACATAACACTTAGCATGCTCGACTAGATGCAAGGCCCTAACAAAGCAAATTAACACGTAGCAACTAAGCATGCAAGACACATAAGACAATTAAAGCCCTAACTATTACATTTGCTAGCTAGGCACATGATTTCGATAGGTCTTCATTGAATGCTCCTCCAAGCCCTATCTATTACAAGCCAAGAGGTGTACACATACCCCATAAAAAGAACTTACTAAAAGCAAAAGTAAATGACATAAAAGAAATTAAAGAAAGGCTAGAAAAGCAAAGTAGACAAGTATTTCTCACGTAGCACGTTGGTTCACATAGGAGAGACAAAAAGGTTCACATAGGAGAGACAAAAAGGGATAAAAGAAATTATACCGCCCCCTTTGAATGGTGTCCGAATGAAAGAAAAAAATGGCTTCAAAACAATAAAAAGGTCATGGTACCTCAAATAGTAAAGTATAACAAAGTCACCAAATCTCTCTTAATTGCAATTTAAATGAAATCAAACTATACATAATTTCTAATAAAGGAATCCACCAAGGACCCAATTGCAAGCATTAATCAACCATTCAAAGCCAATGGAAACATTTTAGAAACTTTGAAAGTCTAAGAGCAAGAAAAAGGTCAAAGCCAATTTATTTCAGAAAAATTAAAGAAAATAGGCAAACACAAGCTCATTTGGACACAAAGTTCTTAAACTCTTGCATTAAGTGCAATCTAAACAAATGAAAGCAAACAAACAATTGAGTGGAAAAATTGAAGTCGCCAAGGACCAAATTGCAAACATTAACCAAGCATTCAAGCCTAATTAAACATTTTTAGGAACTTCAAGGGTCTAAGAGCAAAGAAAAAGGCAAGTAATGGTTCAAATGCAAATACTTTAGGACTCAAATGCAAGAGATTGGAATGTAGTTGGGCCATAGTGCAACAAAGGAAGACTTGGGGGGGTTGGAATGTAATTTTTCTGAAAATTTTCCATGCATGAGCATGCAACCCACGTAGAAAGCTTTCATTACTTCTGCAATTCATGTATGAAGCTTGCTGCAATCTTATCTTCTGTTATAGCAACAACAATAGCAACCAAAACAAAACACTTGATCTTGCATGAATGAAGTCTTTTCATGTAACTCTAATGCTTAGCCATCATTATAACTAGATAACATAGGATTTGGAGCCCAACATAAGATCATGCAGCTGGATGAATCTACTCTATTCTACAACAAAATCTGGAAATTATCTAACAAAGACAAACAGCCATAAGCCACGGCAAACTTTAAACAACTATCTCAACAAAGATCCCTCCCCAAGTTCCCATCAACTTCATCATCCCCAAATACTTCATCATACATGCCAGAGCCAAAACGAAGATGATTTCTATGCAAATTTGGTACAAAAATCATTCCAGCAACAAAAAGACTTTCAGCAACAACGAATGAAACTTGCTGCAATTTTTGCAAGCTTCTCTAACAAAATCATTCGCAAACTCAAACAAAAAACTATACATTTGTCAATCTAAAAACCACAAGGACTTCATCCCATTTTAATTAATGCAATCTAAACAAATCGTCTGAGTATCCAAACAGAAAATCTCACAACAACCGAAAACTAGACAAAGGTCAACATCTTGTAGCTTAAGATGGAAACGTCAAAAGCCAACATTCACTTAACCAAACCCCAGGACCATTGAGCATTGACCCATCCTAATCTTTTGATGAATTCAAGCCACAAAAGACAGCTTTTTCGCAATATCAGAAGCAAATAAAACCCGAGGAAAAACAATTCATTCAAAAGAAAAGGAAAAGCTCACGCAAGAATTCTGAAATTTCATGAAAGTTTTAGCCAAAGGAAATTGTTTCCATCTATAAACAATGAGGGACGTAAACGAGTATGGGAGAGGCTCAGAAACGATCACCTGAATTGCTGGGCCGAAATAAAAGTTTCTGCTGTGTTTTCGTTCGGTGCAGTGGAGGCAGAGCAGCTCCTTTGTGGCCAGATTTGACGATCTTCCCGTTGTTATTTGCGAACAATTTCTGAACAAGAAATCTTCCCCTTACTCCCCACTTGGTGCAGAAACAAAAATCCAATCGGATTGAACAACCAGACCGGAGATAATCATGCCACAAGGTGTGCCGAAAATCAGCCCGTTCTGCCGAAAATTTTGCAGAAAATTTCTTCTTCCTTTTCTGATTTTCTGTTCGCCTTTCTACCCTAGCCGCTGCTCCTTTTCTATCCACCCTCTCTCGGTTTCTTTTTCCTCAAAGTTCCCCGGATACTCAAGACTTCATCCGACCTCCCTTTCAAGTTTTCAGCCGCCAACCTCCTATGTTGCTCCCTCTATCTCTGGTTTTCTTTCAGCTGTCCCCTTTTGCTTTCTTTTCTCCCCCACAGCCCCCAAAAAACCCAGTCTTTTCCTTTTTGTTTTGCTGTTCCTCCCTCTTTGCTTTTTCTGGCCGTCACTTTCTTGCCTCTCTCTCGGTCCCCAGATTTTCTTTTCTCTCCTATCCAGCCCGTAAGTTTCTCTTCTTTCCCTTGCAGCCGTTCTCTCCCAACACTCTTCCTCAGCCGACAGATTATCTCTCCCCAGAACCCTTGTATCCGTATGCTGCCCTCTCCTTTTTCCTTTTTCCCTTTGCTGGTTTACTCTCTTCCCGACTCCCTTGGTCTCTCTCTTGCTTCCGGCTCCTTTTTGAAACTAACTTGAACCTGGATGGTGGCGGTATTGGTGGTGGTCGACGAACAGTAGCAGCAGCAGATGTGGACTGGTGGTTGGCGTTGGGTAGATGATGATGGATTGGCTATTCAGGTCAGCCAAGAAGAAGTGGAAGAGCATGAGGAAGTGCAGGGGTGGTGTAGGGCGATGGTTATGGAGGTTTACGGGCAGTGGTTATGACCTTTCCCTGCTATGGCTCTCGTTCGAATCCTCCGAAGGAACCCCTCCCATTTCTAGATTTCTCTCTGCTCTCCCTGAAACCCTCTTCTCCTCTTGTCTTCCTCAATGTCCGAGATTTCCCTGGCTTTCTTCGCTCTTACCCGAAGACGTTTTCTTCCTCCCCGTTTCTGAAACCCTCGGCTCTTGCCTGTAGCTTCTCTAGTTTCTTGCTCTCGATTTTTGCTTCCCAATCTCAGCCGTCCTTGTTTCTCTCTATCCCCCCCTTGCGGCTGTCCATCCTATTGCTATTTATATGGGAGCCTCCCCTAAACCCTCAAACAATTTCTACTCTATTTGCAGCCAAGGGCTGCTCGAGCCCTTCTTTTGCAAGCCGCAAAAAATTGCAGCTTGCATGCTACGGCAGTTTTTTTTTTTTTTAAATAGTTAAAAATGGATAATAAAATAATTTAATTAACCTTGGATAAAACAAATAAACTAGAAACAACAAAATATAAAATCCAATGACTAAAATAGATAAATAAAACAAAATTACTATTTTTTCTTTTCCTTTTTTCTCTTTTTTCATGATTTTTCCTTTTTTCATTTTTTCATGATTTTCTACGCTAAAACTTAAAAACAAAAACTAAAAAACTAAAAAGTAAATAAAACTAAAAATAAAATAAAATAACATCTAAAGGGGCAAAACAAAAATGCAAACCATTTAAAACAAAAATCATGAGATAAACAAAAATCAATAGACAAGACTTATCACTAAAACGAAGCATATAAATCAATTCAAAATTTGGTGTCTACACATCCGATATCGAGTGCTGGGTAAAGGACCTCGTGTTTGATACTCACCCTCCTATAGGATCCCTCGTTGTCCTTTTAGGGTGACACATGCATACCCTAGTGATCTTGTGCTGTCCATTGATGATGAGAACCGAAAGTTAGTGGTTACTAATATGGCATTATTTCAGGAGATTGAGGAGCTGAACGTTATGGTGGATGCCCAGGGTGCTAGGATCGTAGAGCTTGAGGGCACAGTGATAGATGAGTGGACTAGAGCTGAGGCCGCTAGTGACGAGTTTCAGAGAACTAGGGCTCGACTAGCTAGGGTAGTCAAGGAGGTCCGAGATCGGGCCGCTGGGATTTTAGCTGACACTACCATGCTGATAGAAGAGGTGATAGATGCTGTCGAGAGCTCGGTTCATGAGGGCACTCCTGAGGAGGAACCTTTTGATGAGGACCCAGAGGAGGACGTCCAGACTGGCGGTTTGGCTACGAACTATATTAGGATTGATGAATCTTTTGACTTTTGTAATTGGGAATAGGTGGGGTGATACTTGTAAAGCTCTTGACTTTTAATGCATGACTGATTGTACTTTTCTGGTACCTGTGTGTTATATTTTTATAAATACCCCCTGACTTGCTGATTATGTATGAACCTTTAAATGTTAATATATGCTAGTTTTTGTTATTTCAAATATTTTTCATGTTGGCTTTTGTCTTTAAGTATTCTTTTGCGTAATTATTTTTATTCTTGCACTTAGACATAATTAAGATCATGGACGGCTGAAGAAGTGGTAGGGGTCGAGAGCCTGGGGTTAGGCAACCCCAAACTCAAGGAGATGATCATAGATCGACTACTGGACCGAGTCAAGGACAAGTAAATGAAGGGGATAACCAAATAGCTACTGCTATCAACCGCATGACAGATATCTTAGAACGGTTAGCAGAGCGACAGGGTCAAGGACCTGTTAACCAACTCGGAGCTCAGGAGAGAGGGAAGGATAGAGCCTTGGAGAGATTTCTGAAATTTACTTCGCCTAAATTTATTGGAGGACCTAACCCCGAGTTAGCAGAGAATTGATTGGAGAGAATGACCAATATGTTTGCCGCCTTAGATTATACTAAGGAGAGGCGAGTGACTTTAGCTGCCTTTCAATTTGAGGGTGCGGCACGTGCTTGGTGGAATGTAATAAGGGAAAAATGGGAAAGAGCACTGACCCCTAGGACCTGGAAAAACTTTATAAGGGAGTTTAATGAGAAGTTTCTCCCGCCTTTGATTCAAGAGAAACAGGAGGACGAATTCATAAAGTTGAAGCAGGGGGTTTCTAGCTTGGCTAACTATGAGAAGCGATTTACTAAACTTTCTAAATACTCTCTGGAATTGGTGGCTAATGAACGGAGAAGGATAAGGTGCGCTTTGTACAAGAATTTAATGTGGAGATTCAAGAGGGGTTAGCAGCAGCACAAATCTCTACGTTCACTGAAACCCTAGAGAAAACGCAGAGAGTCGAAAATGCAAGGTTGCAAGTTAGAGACTTTCATACCAAGAAAAAGGGCGCTCCTAGCCATCCTTCTGGACAAGCAAGTAAGAGTGCCCCACCTCCTAAGATGGGAAGAGGAACGGGAGGAGTAAGGACTGCTGGAGTACTAAGAGGGGATTTATCAAGAGGAGGCTATAATAGGTGAGGTCAAATGAGAGAAACACCTTCTGGTGGTCAGGCCGTGACTCCTCAAGTTGATTGCAGCTATTGTGGCAAGTCCAACCATGCGGAGAATGATTACTGGAAGAAATTAGGAAAGTGCCTGTATTGTGGCAGTACCAAGCACTAGATCTTAAAATCCCCAAGTATACCAAAAGAGGGAGGTAGTACTCAAAGGCCAGAGAAATTAGCATCTAAGCAGTCTAGTGCTGGAGGGAATCGACCTAAGGTGCCGGCTAGGGTTTACGCATTGGGCCATCAGCAGATTCCTGAATCCACTAAGGTGGTTGAAGGTACGATTCCTATTTTCCACCGCTTAGCTAAGGTTTTAATTGATCCCGGTGCGACACACTCCTTTGTAAATCCTAAATTCATGAGTGAGATAGACGTGAAACCTATTAAATTACCTTATGACTTGGAGGTTAGAATGTCTATCGGGGATCAAAGTTTAATTGCTATTTTGGTGTATAGAGATTATGAGATATGGGTTGAAGAGCAAAAATTACTGGGCGATTTGATGAGTTTAGCTATTAAGGGGTATGATGTCATCCTAGGAATGGATTAGTTAACTCATTACCATACTCAGTTGAATTGTAAGACAAAAACGGTAGAGCTATGTATTCCGGGAGAGGCAACCTTAAAATTGGATGTAAGGGGTATATTAGCCTCATCTGCCCTTATTTCAGGAATTCGAACTAGAAAGATATTGAGTAAGGGAGCTCAAAGATATTTGGTTTTTCTTATAAATACTCCTAGTGACAAGGTGAGGTTGCAAGTTTTTCCTGAGGAACTAGAGTCTTTGCCACCAGAAAGAGAGATAGCCTTTAAAATTGATATGACTCCAGGAGTAGCACCTATCTCTAAGACGCCCTATAGAATGGCTCCAGTTGAATTGAAAAAGCTAAAATTGCAAATGCAGGATTTTCTATAGCGAGGCTTTATAAGAGAAAGTGATTCTCCGTAGGGAGCTCTTGTGTTGTTTGTTAAACAAAAAGATGGTAGGTAAAGGTTGTGCATAGACTACTGAGACTTAAATAACGTTACCATCAAGAATAAGTACCCTTTATCCCACATTGATGAATTGTTTGACCAATTGCAAGGGGCGGTAGTGTTCTCAAAATTGGATCTCAGGCAGGGTTATTATCAGTAGGGGATTTTGAAAAAGGATATACCTAAAACTGCCTTTAATTCGAGGTACGGGCACTTTGAGTTTGCAGTGATGCCATTTGGGTTGACTAATACTCCTACAGCTTTTATGGATTTAATGCACCGAATCTTTAACCCTTACCTGGATCAGTTTGTGGTGGTGTTCATTGACGATATACTGGTGTATTCTAAAACTCTAAAAGATCATGAGAAACATTTGAGGATTGTCTTGCAAACCTGGAGGGAATATCAGTCATATACTAAATTTAGTAAATGTGAATTTTGGTTGAAAGAAGTGACTTTCTTAGGTCATATAATCTCCAAGAAAGAAATTAAGGTAGATCCGACCAAAGTTGAAGCAGTTTCTAAGTGGAAACAACCAAAAAACCCTATTGAAGTTCGAAATTTCTTAGGGTTAGCAGGGTATTACCGGAGGTTTATTAAAGATTTTTCTAAAACTGTGGGACTCCTGACTGAGTTGACCAAGAAAAGTGAAAAGTTTATATGGACCTCTAAGTGTGATGAAAGCTTTCAGGAGTTAAAAGAACGATTGGCAAGGGCACCTGTATTAGATTTACTTAATGGAAAGGATAACTTTGTGGTTTATACAGATACTTCAAAGGAAGGCTTGGAGTGTGTATTGATGCAGAATGATAAGGTGATTGCATATGCTCCTAGAAAATTAAAACCTCACAAGAGAAATTATCCAACTCATGATTTGGAATTAACAGTTGTAGTGTTTGCATTGAAGAAGTTGAGACATTACCTATATGGGATGACGTTTGAAGTTTTTACTGACCACAAGAGCCTTAAGTGCTTCTTTTCCCAAAAAGAGTTAAATTTGAGACAACGTAGATAGGTGGAATTTTTAGAGGATTATGATTGCACGATTAATTATCACCCAAGGAAACCTAATGTGGTAGCAAATACTTTAAGTCGTCAAGTACAACTAGCGGAATTGATGATCAAAGAGTTACACTTGTTGGAAGAGGTTAGTATTTGGAACCCTCAACTTGAACCAAGAAAAGTGATCCTTGGGAATATTGTCGTGAAATCTACTTTGTTAGATTGTATCAAGGAGGCACAAGGGAAGGATTTTGAAGCACAAAAGTTGTTGGAGAAAGTTAATAAGGGAGAAAAGTCGGATTTCAATTTGGGAGTAAATGGTGTCCTAAGGTTTCGAAATCGCATAGTGGTGCCAAAAGATAAAGGGTTTAAAAGGGAAATTTTAGAGGAAACTCATCGTTCTAAGTATACGGTACATTTTGGAGGAAATAAAATGTACCAAAACTGGAAGAGCTTGTACTAGTGGGAGAACATGAAGAAGAAAATTGCTCAATTTGTCCAGATATGTTTGATTTGATAGCAGGTTAAAGCCGAGTATCAGAAACCGTTTGGCCTATTGCAACCTTTAGAGATACCCGAGTGAAAATAGCAAAATATTACCATGGATTTTGTATCTGAATTACCGAGAACACAGAGAGGGCATGATGCTATTTGGATAATAGTGGATAGACTGACCAAATCCACTCATTTTCTGCCGATTAGTATGAAGTACTCCCGGGAGAAATTAGCTAAGTTATATTTGGATGAAATTATAAGGCTACATGGGATACCAGTGAGTATTATATCTGATCGAGACCCTTGGTTTGTTTCTCGGTTCTGGCAGCGAATGCAGGAAATGTTAGGGACCAAATTGAATTTTAGCATTACCTACCACCCCCAAACCGATGGACAGTCAGAGAGAACAATTCAGACTCTTGAGGACATGTTAAGAACATGTATTTTGGATTTTGGAGAGAGTTGGAGTAAATACTTGACATTGGTGGAATTTGCTTACAATAATAGCTTCCATTCATCCATTCAAATGGTTTCGTATGAAACTCTTTATGGCCGGAAGTGTAGATCTCCAATTTTTTGGGATGAAATAAGTGAAAGAAAGATCTTAGACCCAACTATAGTACCATGGATTAAGGAGGCATGCGAAAAGGTGAAGTTAATACGTCAAAGGATTCAGACGGCTTAGAGCCGCTAGAAGAGTTATGCAGATAATCAAAGGAAGGATTTAGAATTTACGGTTGGAGATCAAGTTTTCCGTAAGTTCACTCCTCTAAAAGCAAGTTTGATGTCAGGGAAAGGAAAGAAGTTGCAACCTAAATTTGTAGGACCTTATAAGATTCTCCAACGTGTGGGAAACGTGGCCTATAAGTTGGAACTGCCACCAAATTTATCTCAAATTCATAACATTTTCCATGTGTCTATGCTCAAGAAGTATCATCCAGATCCCTCCCATGTACTGCAACCAGAAAATATTGAGATTGACGAGGCTCTAATTTATGAGAAGAAACCAGTGAAGCTTCTGGATCATAAGGTGAAAGAACTAAGGAATAAGCGAATCCCTCGGGTAAAAGTTCTATGGAGAAATCACAGAATAGAGGAAGCAACTTGAGAAGTAGAAGAGGGGATTCGACAGAAATATTAGACCTATTTCCAAATCAAGGTATGAATTTCGTGGACGAAATTCTTTTAATGGGGAGAGGATGTGAGGACTCATGTTTTTATTCTTAATTTAGTCATTTTTATAATTATTTGCCCTAGTGTTATTTAATTATATTATTATTGCATGAATTTCTCTTAAATTTCGCTTTATCGCATTCGCGTCGAAAGTTTCTCGAAAGTCACATTGGTATGACTAATTGGAGATTTGAGGATTTAATACTAGACTAATAAGTATGAGTAATTATAGTGTTAGAGGAATTACGTTGGAGGATTAGTGCAGAACTGTAACAAACAAGAGAGAAAGTGGTAGTACAATGCACTATTTCGCTACTATTGAGAGTTGACTTTTGCACCAACTTAAATTACCTTTTCTTCATTTTTCCTCCACAAGATTCACAACACTTTCCCTCCATCACTCACTCATCCTCTCAGCTGAACCCAGGGAAAGAAAAGGGGGAAGAGAAAAATATTCCATCCTTGCTCCCATCTTGCTTGTTTTTCATCCTCCAACCCACAAATCGTTTGGAATTTCACTCTAGATAGAAGAAAGGAGCAACCTTGTGGAGTTTCTTGATGAAGTAGTGGTAGAAACACTTGCCTTCATCTAGGGTTTAAGAGCTCTAAGAGGTAGCAACTTCATCCCTCTTTATCCTTTCAATTTTTGCAAAGTTTAGTGGTTGGATTTCATAGGTTTGAAACTCTAATCAAGATTCTAGGCTAGTGGACTTTAGGAAACTTATATCTTATTTTATATTCTAAGCTAGTGGCCTTGAGGTGACCTGACTTGAGGTTATTTCTTGATTGTTGTTGTTTATGTGAATTATGGCTTGAGATTGGCTTGGTAGTGGAGCGAAAGTTGGAAGAAAACCAAGAGAGGTGTTGGCTGAAATTTCTGTTCTTGTTGTTTTGATTTGAATTCGAATTTTATTGCTGATTTGGCTGCTAAACTGATTGATATATGCTGGGTTAGGTGTAGACACCAAATTTTTATTTTTATTTTTATTTTTTTTTAATTTTTTAATTTTTTAATTTTTAATTTTATTTTTTTTTGTTTTATTTTATTATCCACGTTTGCTCATTAGTCTCCTAATTTTATTTTTAAGCATTTTTAGCATTAAAAAAAAAGGAAAAAAAGAAAAAAAAGGTTCACAAAATACGCTTTCTTTTAGCATTTTGTATATCTTGTTTTATTTGTATTATTTCATTATTAAAAAAAAAGAAAAGAAAAAGGACAGACCAAGCTCATGCACCGTGAGCCACACAAGATCAAAACTCTTTCTTTGTACCATATTCCTTAGCGGAAAACATGCGGGAAGAAAAGGATCGGAGGGCTGAAAGAAAAGAAAAAAAACTGAGGTTCACGGAGAGCCTTTGATATCAGGTTTTGGGGATGGCCATTGGGTATAAAGGAGGGAGCATCGAATGACGACAAAAAGGGGAGATCGAGAGAGGGTATTAGGAAAGAGGAAGTAAGAGAAAGAGAGCATCTGTTGGCGGCTGAAAAAAGCTGAGGCAAAAAGGGCAGCGAGGGAGTGGAACGAGAGGAAAAAAAAGGAACTGAGGGATTGCAGCAAGTGAGGGAAAGCTAGGAAGAGAAAAACCAAGTGACGAAGAAGGCTAGGAAATCTGGGAGAAAAGCTTCGGGAGTTGGGCTAGAGGAAAGGTAAAACCAAAAACGAGGGTTTCTGCAGCTGAAGGAAGAAAAGGAAAAGAAACTGAGAAGGAGGAGGATTTTGGGCTGACGGCTAAAAAAAAAAAAGAAAAAACCAAGAGAGCATCGAGGGGAGGCAGGGAGCGACCAAGAGGGAGAGGCTAGTGACGGCTGGAAGGTTGAGGGAATAGAGAAAACAGCGGCTAGGTTTTGATAGAAAAAGAAACTAAGAGAGCAAGAGAGAGCTGGGGTTGGCCGGCTGTAGGAAGAAAAGGGCTTGGAAAATCTGGAAAAAGGGAGGAAGGATCTGGAAAAAGGGAGAGAGCAAGGGGACGGAGGGTTTCTGTGGTTGAAATCGGAGCAGAGAGCGGTCGCAGAGAAGAGGAAAAAGCCGTGCTTGAACCTGTCCGCAAACGTCAAGCTGGAGGGCGTTGACACCTCCACCATTCTGTCTGCGGCCACCTCTACTGTTGCCAAACTCGTCGGCAAGCCTGAGGCTTATGTTATGATTGTGTTGAAAGGGTCTGTACCCATGTCCTTTGGTGGAACTGAGCAGCCAACTACCTACGCCCCCGAAAATTCTTCACCAGAAATTTGCATCTTCAAATTTGGTATCTGGACGATATCTTTTTGATCTTTCTCTGTTCACTGGACTCCATAAGGTGCCAAAGGTAATCCCTTTTGCCTTATATCTCTCACACAAGTCCAAATCTTCCCTAAATATGTCAACGATCGTGCTGCACTTTGTCCATTATCCTGTTTTGCTGTTTTGTTTTCTATGGTAGCCCAATGGATTTTTTTTTTTTGCATAATTCGTTGTTCAAGTTTGCCCTGAGAAAATGAATTTTGATGGCCAATGCCTGGTGAAAATTTTTGTCCCAAATCGTGTGTTTTGTCCTGGAAATCTGGTTTACCAGAGTTGAATTCAGTCAATGTCCTGCGTATTTTTGTTCTGCAAAGAAGATTAGGATTCTGGGATTGAATTTTTGCTTGTTTGGATTGTTGAAGTTCTGGCTGGGCTTAGGATTTCTTTTGCTTTTGCTTGCTGTGTGATGATGATGCCATGTCTATGCCTGCCTGCATCTTAAAGTAGCAATTTGCGATGTAGCATCAGGCTGCAACAAGGCCAATCTATTGCAGCGATGTTGACGAAACTGGATTTTGGGTAGCTGAGGTTCTAGTTTGGTCTGATTGTTCTTTTGGGTCTGTTTTGTCATTAGATGGTGATGCCATAGTATGCGTCTACTGCAATTTATTGCAGCAAATTGTGGTATAACAGCTGGCCATGACATAGACATTTGTTTTGCAAATGAGTAAAACCTTCGCTGCTCCAAGTTCATCTTCTTTTGCTGATTTTATGTTCAGTTTCCTTGTTGATTTCGGTGAAGTAGACAATGGTATTTGGTTGCTTAGTTTAGAGCTTTAATGTTTGGTGAAAAAATTTAGATCAAGGTCGTGCATTTGGACCAAAAATATACGTTTGTCAACGAAAATGCAGCAAGCTTTCGGCTGCAGAAGCTTTCTTTGTAACATTTGCATGAATTTGCATGAAAATGTTTCCAAAAATTGGACTTTGGCCCTCCAAGTTTCCTGTCATTTCACTATGACTCAACCAATTGAATAATGTCCTCAATTTGGTCCTTGGCAGCTTTAATTTTACAACTTTATTGCTTGTTTGCTTCAATTAATTACCATGCTTTGTTTAAATTGCATTTAATTCGTGATTTTAAGAGCTTTATGATCAAGAGAGTTTGTATTTGCATATTTTCTTTAATTGTTTCAAATTAAATTGGTGCCTTGACCTTTTCTTTATTTTTGGAGGGTAAATAAGTCATTTCACCCCATTAGAGCTCCAACTCAAGGGAGGTACACCTTATCCTTTATTTTTGACTTTATTTGACCCTACATGTCTTATGTGTGCAATTGCATGACTTTAAGTGTTTATTTCATTTTCACTTTATTTATTTCTTTAGTTGCTTAGTTTTGCTTTAATTTTAGTTCAATTTTATCATTTGGGAGGCACTCGAATGCCAAAATTGTAATAGTTAGGAATTTAATTGTTTTATTCCTTCTTATTTCCCCTTTTAGATTGTAGTAGGCCTCCCCCTCCTAAAAATGTAATAGTTAGGGTCTTAATTGCCTTGTGTGTTTTGCATACTTAGGTGCTATGTGTTTAATCGTTTTCTTAGGTTTTGGCATCTAGATATGCATGTTTATGTCTTATGTGAATTACGTGCTCACGTGTCTACTTGCTTTAATTATGCACATTACTTATATATGTGTACGATAGAGGCCAACGCACGTAACCGTGGCTAGTCTAATGCTAGTCATGGTTGTCCCCTCGAGCTCTTGCAAGTCCAACGCTTGTGAGAAAGCGTAGATGTAGGCTAGTCCAACACTAGCCCTTAGGAGCCCTTCGCACGTTAGATTATGATTGTGTGATAAATCATTTCATTTCATGCATATCTTTACTTTTTAGGGCCTCTTTCACCATATTGCGTGGCATTTTCCTTATATATGTACACCCCTTTTCCCATATTTTCCCTTATATGTATATTACTTCTTCCTTTTGTATGAAACATGACATTAGTCTTGCATTTCATATAGGCATTAGAACTAGGTTAGTTCATTTGCTTGACTAGATTAGGGAAAACCCCTTGAATATGGGATATGGACGAGTTTGGCTTTCTAGCCTTAGCACACTCGTATTCTCTCTATTAAAAGGGAAAATTGAGTCACGAACATTAGTCCCCCGTACCCGACATGATGCAATCTTTTAAGACACGTATATTTCTATAATTATTTTACCCTTTTCCTCTTCTTAGAGTCTCATATTTTTGCATTATTCGTGACCTCTCCAAAGAGTCATTATTGGGCATCACAACTAATGCGATTGGCACCACTCAAGCTTTGAAGAGAAATTTTGTCCCGATACCCTCCTAGGTCTAGGGTTTGCATTCATATAGTACATCCAAATGTGATAAATTCTTTGGTTAAAACAAGAAAATCCTTGACTAAATCACGCAACTAACCTTGGCTAGGTCGAAAGGGTGCCTCGGATTTTTATCCTTGCCTTCCCATTCTTCAAATGTGACTCCCGAACCTTTTTCTTTGATTTACGTAGACTATGAGTCGTTTAAAAGGGGTTTCTTTCTACCTTTCCTCTAAAAAATTCATATTTAGGTGACTTGGTACACCTTAACTCCATACCAAGTGGTGACTCCATTTTTTATTTCAAAAACCCTTTTTAAACTATATTTTGGGTCAAATCGTCGCATTTTCAAGTCCCATTTAGACCCATATTTTCCTTCATTTTCTTTATAAATCAAGATTTCATTTTCAAATCAAAAATTCACTTTGCAAACCATTTATTTATTTTTCAAAAAATGGGGCGCGACAGCTGGCGACTCCACTGGGGACTTAGAGAGTCTGAGCAAATTTGATTTAGTCAATCTTTTTCTTCTTTTAACCTTTTCATATATTGCATTTGGATGTTTAGGGTTGCATTTTTCTTTTTTAGGATTTTTGCATTTCGCGCGTATCAACTCACTCCCTCACACATTTGCGTACGATTGATTTGATGGATGAATGATTTATGTGATGTGATCTCGCGCTTTGCATTGCATTTGGGTGGGGGGAATTTTACCCTAGAGCCTTGCGTTGGTTCCCGATCCCTCCCCTCCAAACGAAGTACTTCATACGTGCATGTATAGTTTTATACCTTATTTTTTTTCTTTTTTGTGGGCGCCATCCCACACCTCCTTGTAGGATTAGGATCGATTGCCTTGGGTAGGCGGATGGTGTGCTCTGCGCCCATAGCGCTACTTAAGGGATCACTCGAGCCACCGATCGAAGGCCTTGGGAGTGATGACCCTTCGCCTTTAGGTCTGAAGGCTTGGGAGCCGAAGCCTTATTGAGTCTAGATGCATTAGTGAGCCAAACCTCATGCATCCATATTAGAAATGCCTAGGGTAGAGTCGACCTTACCCTATTAAGGACACTATGCACGAGGGGAGGGGTCCTACCCTTTTTCCTTATTTATCTTTGTTGCTTTTTATATCATCTAATTGTCCAACGTGTTATGTGATTATGTGTTGAACTGACGTTTCCTTGTCTCTTGTCTTTTGCATTCACAAACGTTAGGAAATAAGAGGTCTGGCATGATCCTCTTTTAGGACCTACCCTTATAGATAGACTATTGCACGTTTAGAAATTCTGGTATATTTCATTCGCAAATTAATAATGGCATATCATTTTAGGCCTACCCTGGCATATAAAGGGCTCCTTAGGTCAGGTTTTCATTTAAATTGCATGTTTTATTGCTTTAATAAACTGGCATCATGCATCCACCTTAGAAGGGAATGCCATTTAGGGGATCCCGTGTTAGGAATAAACCGCCCTGTGTCTCGGATATATAATCCAATGAGACTTGCACGTCTATATTTCTTGTACCATCCAAAGGGGTAGTGCACGAGGTAAGGTAGGATCCGATTTTTCCCTGATAACACAATAACTTTGGCACATTAGGATATGAGCATCTAACAATCATCTTTTGGCCATTTTAAACGAAATTGGTAAAATCCCTTGCTTAAAGGACATTAATTTGAAGAGATTCATAAATGATTCTTCGTTGTTGAGACAAAAATATAGAGGCCAAATCTTGATTTTAGGAGGCTCATAGACTAATGCATTGCAATGATTTTTTTTTTAAAACTACCAATGGGTAGATAATTCAACCCATTTTGGAATAAACCATCAATTCCATTCAATTCATTTGATCAAATTATTTATCAATTTCATCCAATCCATTTTGTCAACTCATTCATTTTTTAAAGCATCAATTTTGTTCAATGCATTGGACCAATTTACCCTTTTAGGGTAATTTGGTCGATTTTTGCATAAATTATCAATCTCCATTTCATTCATTTGGCCAATTCACCCATTTTTAGGGCAATTCGGTCGATTTTGAATAAATCATCATTTCGCTTAATCAATTGATTTCATTTAATTCATTTTAGGGTTGTCCATTCAATTTTGAATAAATAATCAAATTTCATTCAATACATTTGACCATTTTACCCTTTTAAAGGTGATCCGGTCAAGTTTTGAATAAATCATCAATTTCATCCTATCCTCTTGATCTGCTTATTCCTTTTTAGGGTTTAAATCTAAAGTTCACTGAATAAATTAGTCGAGGCATTGCGATCCTTTCAAGAAGTAAGCTCTCTTTCACATATCATGTGTTGATCAAAGTAAGCAATCCATTCGGACTTTGTCCTCATTTTTTAAGACAAATGTCTCTTCTCACTCCAATTGGCCAATTTTCAAATCATTTTTTTTCACTCAATCAGTTGATCGGATTCATCAGGTATGGTATGGTGCCTACCTTAGAGGATTGCATTTTCATGCTAGGCCTACCCTTGGCATAAGAAGGGCTCCCCCATAGGATATGCATACCGATTTTATAGTCTTGCTTACTAACTCAGGGTGTTTTTTCTTTTGTTTTTCCCCCTTCCCCTGCATTCATAAAAATGTTTCAATAAGGTGAAAATATTTTTCTATATCTGATAACAATTTTGATCCGATAAAGTTTGAAAAGTATTACTTGATTCTTGGGCAGATCCTACAATGTAAAGCATGAAGGATCTATTTGGAAGCGTTAGGCTAAAGCGTCTAAGAGACTTCATAATTGTTAGTCAAAGAAAATTTTGTTTGTTAATACATTTTTGTTCCAAAAGAAAAGGAGACAAAAGGTGTATATGTGGAGCTGTTTAGAAGTTTTTCTCATTTGTATTGTAATTGAACAAGAAATTTTGTTTCAAACTTTTTCAACAATAAAGTTTTTGGATAATTATTGTATTCATGTACATTTCATTCTTTTGCTCATCGGAGATTCATGATGAATTTTGGGAAATAAAGCTAAATTGATATTTCCTCCACTCCAGCCTGAAATTTCACAAGTGTATGCTTTCTAAAATCCTTACGTACACTCAATTGGTGATCCGAGCTATACAATAAGAGTGCTTAGAGTTTTTTTAAAAAAAAGGTGAGCGTTCACTCAAAAGGCCCAATGAGATACCTTCTCTCCTTCACTTAACTCCAAATAAAATCAGTCACATTAATTGATAAATTACAAATTGGGGTAATCTTTGCTTAAAAAATGTCCATTGTGTCTAATTATGTTCAATTCACATTTAAGTGAACGCAAAAAAAATGTACATTATTCTTATTTGTTTTGAAAATTTGGAATGATACTTTGAGCGTTCGCTTCTCTACCCATACAGATTTTATCATTTGCTCTTCCATTTGAGCCTTTGAAAGAATAATTTCATTTCAAATAAAAGCCTTAATGATCCCTACCCTACATTGGAAAATTTTTCAAAAGGAAATGGATTTTCAATGAGCAATTCATTACTTTGGTTATCATGAAGCGTAAGAATGATGCTTTGGCCATCGTTTCTACAACCTAAACACTGTTTTACCCCTTGCATCCTCATTTGAGCTAAACTCGGTGGTTCTTTTCAAAGCACCTATGATCGCACCCCACATTGGGGAAGGAGATTGGAGAATTTTCCCAAAAAGGAGAAAAAGCAAAATGCTAAAATTAAAAGAAAGAGAGAACCCCAAATGGAAAATTTTGATTCTACCTGAGCTTCAATTTGAAAAAAAAAAGAGAAAAGAAAAGAGAGAAAGAGAAAAGAAAGAAGAGTTGTCCGGCGGATTCTCTATGTTTCACGGATATGGACGAACGGAAGCCATCCTCGGTTAATTGATTCAGATGCATGCAAAAAATTTCGCATTAATGAAAATTTTTCTTTCAGAGTTATTGTAAAAAACGGAGTAAAAGTCAGACTCTCTTCTTTTCCAATCAGACATTTTATCCCTAGTTATCCTTTTTGAGCCTTCAGAATAAATTATTTCGTTTGGCAACCCCCGAAAATTGCAAACCCCACACTGGGGCAAGTTTGAGTTGAAAAGGGAAAAGTTTCAAGAAGTGAAAAGTGATAATGCAACAAAATCAAAAGACAAAAGAAGAAAAAAGAACCTCAGTTCAAAAATAAACTGGGGCAAATTTTATGAAAGTTCAAAAGAATGGCAGAATGCTGAAAAATCAAAAGAAGAAAGAAAATGAAAGAGAAAAAGCCTCAATTGAGCATAAATTGGGGCAAATTCTGATTTAGCCCTAAAATAGGGTTGGCGCAACAATGCGATCTCAGGTCATTCAAACCACTTTTGAAATTCACTTTCAAGCCTTAACTTTTCTAAGCACCCCACCTGACCCCATTACAAAAGCCGGAAGCCCTGACTTCTGTTCCTTGTAATATCTCTGTCGAGAAATTTTCTAAATTAATTGGCAAGTGATGCTCAAGTACTGATGCCAAGAAATTTTTTTTAGATGTATTTCTGGATTGATTAGATGAGGTTGACACTGCTCATCATGTGAAAATCCACAAGAGCACATTTGAAAAGAAAAGAAAAAGGAAAAGGCAAGAAAATAAATAAAATACAAAAGATTCGATGGTGAAGTCCCTGTTGAGTGGTGAAACAAAGTTCAGGATCTTCGAGTTCAAAATAGGGGTAATTTTTGGAAAAGTGTGATCTTCAGTGCAATGTCCTTGAAAATATTATTTCTTTAACTATCGTTTCAAGCCACATTACAAGCTCATAAAGTCCATCGTTGACTTATCTTTCATGACAACTTGAAGTGAGGGTTATGCTTCTGAGGAATCCCTTAATTATTCGGGATCATAAGGCTATAACCTGTTTTCACATGTTTAGCTATCGTTTCTACCCATATGTTGCAAGCTTAAAACTTATATGTTGACTAAGTTTTCTTAACAAATGAGGGTGACAAACTATTTGCTTTCACTAAGATGTGATATTGAATGGATTATATACAATTGGGGCACAAAAATAAGACAAATCTAGACCTCCCATTTCCTTTAGCCACTTCCAAATCAGAAATAATGCCCACTTGATTGGTCCTGAAAAATGAGCCAACCAGAAGTGGTGACCCATTACCCTAAGCACCGATACTAAAAGTGAGGAAGAAATCTTCTTGAATTTGGTGTTACTCTGAGGGATTCATCTTGAAATTTCATCTTGGTGTTACTTTCTAAATTTTAGAAAGTGCGGTTTCTCTTTGTTCAAATAAATGGGGAATCATCTGAACAAATTTTTACAATTAAGGGAGCCCACACTGGGGCAAAATTTTCGTAACACATTTGAGGACTTTGCCCAAGAGTCAAGTAATACACTTTTAATTTCAATAACACTGCTTTTTCATGAGGAATAGTTGCATGTTGTACTTTGGTAAGCCCCCTGCGCAGGCGTTTACAACTGAAAATTGATGAAGAAGCGCTAGAGTGCTACTTATGAACTTCACCCCTGGCACAAAGAAGTGTCACAGGATTCCTAAGATCTTCAAAATATCAGTATGGAGGAGATTAGGTGGGCTAAAGCAGCAAATCGACTTGCTGACAAGGTTGAAGATGATGTGAGATTGATGATGGATCACTGATGTTTAACACCAAAAGAAGGCTTGTCTTGACAACACAGCTTATGAAAAAATTGCGTCGCCTTCCACCAGCAGCAACACTGTCTGTGAATGCTAATTTAGAATATGGGAGTGTGGGTTGCTCAGATTAGCATTAGAGGATAACATCAGGAAGCGTTAAGGATCAGCTTCTGTTGAAAGTCATGGATGATCTCACAGCAAGAGCAAGAAAGCTTGGAGATAAGTTTTGCGGTTGGACAAGAGAGTATCAGTTTGGACTTGGTAATGGAATGTCAAAATCTAGAAAAGTTTTCAGTGATCAATCGTTTGGCTAAATTCCATGATCAAAGGCAGGTTCAGGATTCATCCCACTGACCCAAATAAAGGCAGGCTCGGGTATTCATCCAACTGATCAAATCAAAAGAGCATTTGGATCTGTTCATCCCTAGAAAAGTATGATGAAACAACAAACAGTTAACCATCTTGATTCCAGACAGAGAGGTTTGTTTCAATGGAATGTCAGAAATTGAAAGTCTCAAAGTGGCTTGATGTCAAAACAGCTTGCCAAACAAAAATGGACATCACGGATGATAAGATTTGGAAGGGTCACATGAAGACTCATGTTTACACGATTTTCGAAGGAAAGTTTCAAGTGAAAATGACAACACACCACACTGGGGCAAAATTTTTTGTAACCCATTTAAGGATTTCGTCCAAGAGTCAAGCAAGACGTTTTTAAATCAATCATACTGCTCTTTTCATTAGTAGATGCATCAAGAAATTTAAGTGCATGTTGTACTTGGATAAGCCCTTTGTGCAGGAATCCATGGCTTGAAATCGATGAAGAAGCATAAGTCAGAATCTTGCGAATCGAGGCCTTAAGGAGTAGCAACCATGCCGTAACGCAAATCAAATGATCGGCTGCACAATAATTGGTGGAAATTGGAGCAAATTATTTTGAGAAGATCCTCCCAAATGGAAAAGGCAAAAATTCAAAAAAGGCAAAAAATTCAAAAAAATTCAAAAAATTCAAAAAAGTCAAAAAAATTCAAAAAAATTCAAAATCAAAAATCAAAATTTCGAAAAAAAAAACAACAACGAATCAAAAATTCAAAAATAAAAAATCAAATCAAGTTTTATCACGGCAGGCTCGGGTTTAATCCCACTGACCGATGGTCAAGGCATTTTCATTTGCACTGCCACTAGCCGTGGGTCAATCTCACTAGTGAGCATTTTCTTTGCACTGCCACTAGCCGTGGGTCAGTCCCACTAGTGTGCATCCCGATTTTAAATTTCATGTTGAGATCAGTCCCTTCGGGTCAGTCCCGAATTTAAATTTCATGTTGGGGTCAGTCACCTCGGGTCAGTCCCGATTTAAATTTCTGTTGGGGTCAGTCCCCTTTTAAATTTTATTCGGTTCAGTCCCATGATTTTAAATTTTATTCGGATCAGTCCCATGATTTTAAATTTTATTCGGGCCAGTCCCATGATTTTAAATTTTGTTCGGGCCAGTCCCATGATTTTAAATTTTATTCGGGTCAGTCCCGACTTTAAATTTCTATTGGGGTCAGTCCCGACTTTAAATTTCTATTGGGGTTAGTCCCCTCGAGTCAGTCCCAATTTTATTTTCATGTTGGGGTCAGTCCCGATTTTAAATTTCTGTTGGGGTCAGTCCCCTCGGGTCAGTTCCAATTTTGTTTTCATGTTGGGGTCAGTCCCCTCGGATCAGTCCCGAATTTAAATTTCATGTTGGGGTCAGTCACGATTTAAATTCCTGTTGGGGTCAGTCCCCTTTTAAATTTTATTTGGGTCAGTCCCATGATTTTAAATTTTATTCGGGCCAGTCCCATGATTTTAAATTTTATTCGGGTCAGTCTCATGATTTTAAATTTTATTCGGGCCAATCCCATGATTTTAAATTTTGTTGGGACCAGTCCCATGATTTTAAATTTTGTTCGGGCCAGTCCCATGATTTTAAGTTTTATTCGGGTCAGTCCCATGATTTTAAATTGTGTTCGGGTCAGTCCCATGATTTTAAGTTTTATTCGGGTTAGTCCCATGATTTTAAGTTTTATTCGGGTCAATCCCATGATTTTAAATTTTGTTCGGGTCAGTCCCATGATTTAAATTTTATTTGGGTCAGTCCCATTTTAAATTTCTGGTTCGAGCCAGTCCCACATTTTAAATTTCTTGTCTGGGTCAGTCCCATTTTAAAATTTTGTCAAAGGGGTCAGTCCCCATTTCTAAAGCATTCATCGTTCGAGACGTTCACCGCCGAATAATGCAGGTAAGTATTTGGTGTCTACTTCTTTGCCTCAAGTTTTTCCAAAACTCAGACAAAAAGGAGCAAACTGTAGACACCAAATTTTTATTTTTATTTTTTTGTTTATTTTTTTATTTGTTATTTTTATTTTTTTGTTTTATTTTATTATCCACGTTTGCTCATAGTCTCCTAATTTTATTTTTAAGCATTTTTAGCTTTAAAAAAAAAGAAAGGAAAAAAAGAAAAAAAAAGGTTCACAAAATACGCTTTCTTTTAGCATTTTGTTTATCTTGTTTTATTTGTATTATTTCATTATTAAAAAAAAAAGAAAAAGGACAGACCAAACTCATGCACCGTGAGCCACACAAGATCAAAACTCTTTCTTTGTACCATATTCATTAGCAGAAAACATGCGGGAAGAAAAGGATCGGAGGGCTGAAAGAAAAGAAAAAAAACTGAGGTTCACGGAAGCCTTTGATATTAGGTTTTGGGGCTGGCCATTGGGTATAAAGGAGGGAGCATCGAATGATGGCAAAAAGGAGAGATCGAGAGAGGGTATTAGGAAAGAGGAAGTAAGAGAAAGAGAGCATTTGTTGGCGGCTGAAAAAAGCTGAGGCGAAAAGGGCAGCGAGGGAGTGGAACGAGAGGAAAAAAAAGGAACCGAGGGATTGCAGCAAGTGAGGGAAAGCTAGGAAGAGAAAAACCAAGCGACGAAGAAGGCTAGGAAATCTGGGAGAAAAGCTTCGGAAGTTGGGCTAGAGGAAAGGTAAAACCAGAAATGAGGGTTTCTGCAGCTGAAGGAAGAAAAGGAAAAGAAACCGAGAAGGAAGAGGATTTTGGGCTGACGGCTAAAAAAACAAAAAAGAAAAAATCAAGAGAGCATCGAGGGGAGGCAGGGAGCGACCAAGAGGGAGAGGCTAGTGACGGCTGGAAGGTTGAGGGAATAGAGAAAACAGCGGCTAGGTTTTGATAGAAAAAGAAACTAAGAGAGCAAGAGAGAGCTGGGGTTGGCCGGCTGTAGGAAGAAAAGGGCTTGGAAAATCTAGAAAAAGGGAGGAAGGATCTGGAAAAAAGGGAGAGAGCAAGGGGACGGAGGGTTTCTGTGGTTGAAATCGCAGCAGAGAGCAGTCGCAGAGAAGAGGAAAAAGCCGTGCTTGAACCTGTCCGCAAACGTCAAGCTTGAGGGCGTTGACACCTCCACCATTCTGTCTGAGGCCACCTCTACTGTTGCCAAACTCGTCGGCAAGCCTGAGGCTTATGTTATGATTGTGTTGAAAGGGTCTGAACCCATGTCCTTTGGTGGAACTGAGCAGCCAACTGCCTACGCCCTCGAAAATTCTTCACCAGAAATTTGCATCTTCAAATTTGGTATCTGGACGATATCTTTTTGATCTTTCTCTGTTCACTGGACTCCATAAGGTGCCAAAGGTAATCCCTTTTGCCTTATATCTCTCACACAAGTCCAAATCTTCCCTAAATATGTCAACGATCGTGCTGCACTTTGTCCATTATCCTGTTTTGCTGTTTTGTTTTCTATGGTAGCCCAATGGATTTTTTTTTTTGTGCATAATTCGTTGTTCAAGTTTGCCCTGAGAAAATGAATTTTGATGGCTAATGCCTGGTGAAAATTTTTGTCCCAAATCGTGTGTTTTGTCCTGGAAATCTGGTTTACCAGAGTTGAATTCAGTCAATGTCCTGCGTATTTTTGTTCTGCAAAGAAGATTACGATTCTGGGATTGAATTTTTGCTTGTTTGGATTGTTGAAGTTCTGGCTGGGCTTAGGATTTCTTTTGCTTTTGCTTGCTGTGTGATGATGATGCCATGTCTATGCCTGCCTGCATCTTAAAGTAGCAATTTGCGATGTAGCATCAGGCTGCAACAAGGCCAATCTATTGCAGCGATGTTGACGAAACTGGATTTTGGGTAGCTGAGGTTCTAATTTGGTCTGATTGTTCTTTTGGGTCTGTTTTGTCATTAGATGGTGATGCCATAGTATGCGTCTGCTGCAATTTATTGCAGCAAATTGTGGTATAACAGCAGGCCATGACACAGACATTTGTTTTGCAAATGAGTAAAACCTTCGCTGCTCCAAGTTCATCTTCTTTTGCTGATTTTATGTTCAGTTTCCTTGTTGATTTCGGTGAAGTAGACAATGGTATTTGGTTGCTTAGTTTAGAGCTTTAATGTTTGGTGAAAAAGTTTAGATCAAGGTTGTGCATTTGGACCAGAAATATGCGTTTGTCAACGAAAATGCAGCAAGCTTTCGGTTGCAGAAGCTTTCTTTGTAACATTTGCATGAATTTGCATGAAAATGTTTCCAAAAATTGGACTTTGGCCCTCCAAGTTTCCTGTCATTTCACTATGACTCAACCAATTGAATAATGTCCTCAATTTGATCCTTGGCAACTTTAATTTTACAACTTTATTGATTGTTTGCTTCAATTAATTACCATGCTTTGTTTAAATTGCATTTAATTTGTGATTTTAAGAGCTTTATGATCAAGAGAGTTTGTATTTGCATATTTTTCTTTAATTGTTTCAAATTAAATTGGTGCCTTGACCTTTTCTTTATTTTTGGAGGGTAAATAAGTCATTTCACCCCATTAGAGTTCCAATTCAAGGGAGGTACACCTTATCCTTTATTTTTGACTTTATTTGACCCTACGTGCGTATACGTGTCTTATGTGTGCAATTGCATGACTTTAAGTGTTTATTTCATTTTCACTTTATTTATTTCTTTAGTTGCTTAGTTTTGCTTTAATTTTAGTTCAATTTTATCATTTGGGAGGCACTCGAATGCCAAAATTGTAATAGTTAGGAATTTAATTGTTTTATTCCTTCTTATTTCCCCTTTTAGATTGTAGTAGGCCTCCCCCTCCTAAAAATGTAATAGTTAGGGCCTTAATTGCCTTGTGTGTTTTGCATGCTTAGGTGCTATGTGTTTAATCGCTTTCTTAGGTTTTAGCATCTAGATATGCATGTTTATGTGTTATGTGAATTACGTGCTCACATGTCTACTTGCTTTAATTATGCACATTACTTATATATGTGTACGATAGAGGCCAACGCACGTAACCGTGGCTAGTCCAATGCTAGTCATGGTTGTCCCCTCGAGCTCTTGCAAGTCCAACGCTTGTGAGAAAGCGTAGATGTAGGCTAGTCCAACGCTAGCCCTTAGGAGCCCTTCGCGCGTTAGATCATGATTGTGTGATAAATCATTTCATTTCATGCATATCTTTACTTTTTAGGGCCTCTTTCACCATATTGCGTGGCATTTTCCTTATATATGTACACCCCTTTTCCCATATTTTCCCTTATATGTATATTACTTCTTCCTTTTGTATGAAACATGACATTAGTCTTGCATTTCATATAGGCATTAGAACTAGGTTAGTTCATTTGCTTGACTAGATTAGGGAAAACCCCTTGACGAGTTTGGGATATGGACGAGTTTGGCTTTCTAGCCTTAGCACGCTCGTATTCCCTCTATTAAAAGGGAAAATTGAGTCACGAACATTAGTCCCCCGTACCCGACATGATGCATTCTTTTAAGACACGTATATTTCTATAATTATTTTACCCTTTTCCTCTTCTTAGAGTCTTATATTTTTGCATTATTCGTGACCTCTCCAAAGAGTCATTATTGGGCATCACAACTAATGTGATTGGCACCACTCAAGCTTTGAAGAGAAATTTTGCCTCGATACCCTCCTAGGTCTAGGGTTTGCATTCATATAGTACATCCAAATGTGATAAATTCTTTGGTTAAAACAAGAAAATCCTTGACTAAATCACGCAACTAGCCTTGGCTAGGTCGAAAGGGTGCCTCGGATTTTTATCCTTGTCTTCCCTTTCTTCAAATGTGACTCCCGAACCTTTTTCTTTGATTTACGTAGACTAGGAGTCGTTTAAAAGGGGTTTCTTTCTACCTTTCCTCTAAAAAATTCATTTTTAGGTGACTTGGTACACCTTAATTCCATACCAAGTGGTGACTCCATTTTTTATTTCAAAAACCCATTTTAAACTATATTTTGGGTCAAATCGTCGCATTTTCAAGTCCCATTTAGACCCATATTTTCTTTCATTTTCTTTATAAATCAAGATTTCATTTTCAAATCAAAAATTCACTTTTCAAACCATTTATTTATTTTTCAAAAAATGGGGCGTGACATTAGGTGTGTGAAAATTTCCTTTCAAAAATCATTTCAATTGGTTACACAAAACTAGGGTTTTTGAAAAGGAAGAAATTTGGAAATTTGCTATCAGGCCAGCCAGCCACTGGTTCTTTGTCTCAACATAACTCTTTGTACAAAAGTCAAAACTGAGTCTCGTTTGCTAGATTCAAAACTAGACACCAAGAGCTTTCCAACGATATAAAATCCCCTTGTAAGGCCCGAAAACAACCAATCGAAAAGCCAATCGATAAGCAATTAAAAGATCACAAATGTAACAGTAAGTAAATAAAAAGGAAAGGCTTGCAAACCAATTAACTACCCAACTCCTTTTGAGCTTGTAGATTAATTGAAACAAGCTACTTCAAGTTGATGAATTACAATCACTCTTGTGTACAAAGGAAGGTTCACCTCCTCCTTGCCCCGAACTCCACTCGGTCAACCCAGGACGTTTTACTATCCCTCAGGACAACCCTCACAGAGCTACACTCATGAAAGATTCACTCACAAATGAAAAGCTTACAAAGAACCTCACACCACTAAGACTACAAATCTTCCTTGAAGAGTATTTTCTCACTAAAATCTCTCTAGATTTTTTGTATCTTCAGTGTGCAAAAGTTGTTTGAAATATCTAACCAATCACTATTTATATAGGACCAATAAAGAGACTCATTAAAGCTTCCAACGGATAGAAAGTAGCTGAAGAGTCAACTAGCCGTTGAAGTGTCGGACGTCCGATAGCCCTGTTTTATGCGTCCGACAGCAGGCAGTGAGTTTCAGAGATTTTCTTCAATTCTTTCGGACGTCCAGTGCAAGCTCTTTGTGCGTCCGACAGCAAACAAACAGATTTGAGAAATTATCTTGTTTCTATCGGACGTCCGGTAGAGACATATTCAGCGTCTGATAGTTTCGTCGACTTCGAAGGATCCTATCGGACGTCCGAAGCAGGCGCCCGAAGTTGTGCAATGATTATCGGATGTCCGATCCTGACTTCTTGAGCGTCCGACAGCTTCAGTATACTTTGTCATCTTTCAATTGTACTTGATCTTTGGAACTAATTTGCTTCATAACTGAATAGATCTTTTAAGAGACATTAGTAACATCCATTTGTTTTGTAAACATCAAAAGATAGGGATCAAGATCAACACCCCTGCTAATTCATTTTGAGGAAACCGTAGCGAATCGGCAAATTGGACTGACCTGTTTTATCTGTTTGTCCAAAAGAAACTGGGAAGCTGCATCTTGTGGCTCGATTTTGTCCCTTTTATGAAAGGAGTTTGGAAATGATTTCTTCTGATAAATTATAGAATTTTGAATCTAGTTTCTAACAACATAAACCATTCTCAATTTGGACTTGTGTAGAGTTAGATATGGTTTGATTTCAAAATCATGTTGCAGCTTGGTGACTGGAAATCTTCTAAACAGGTTGCGAAAATCAGCCAACTTCAAACCATTGTATCTTGTTGCTCAAAACTCCAAATTTAGTTCTACTTGTTGTGTTTGAAACTTGACTTGAAACTCTTATTGTGTTATAAATTTTAGAAGTTAAAGAGGCCGATTCACTTCCTGTGAATTTTACCGAATTTCTAAATATTGCTGAAAAACCAAGACTGGTTCTATCCTGTCTTCATGAAACTATAAGTTTGAGCTGAAATTCGAATGGTTTCTAGTTGGAATCTTGGAAAAATGTCTTTGGGGAAGTTTTAGTACATTGAATCTAGTTTCCAACATATAAAGTTTTTCATTTTTGGACCTTCCGACTTCCTTTTGAGATTGATGGTTCATTTTAAACTCAAATTTATGAATGATACAAGTTCACTTAGGACTTTAAATTCTCATTTTTGAATCTCGATTTTTGAGGGATTAAAGATCTTTTAAGCCATTGTTTTAAGTTTTAAGCGAGTGCACTTTCTTCTTTGAATGTTAAGTGGTTGTGAGTATATGTGAGTGATGGGTTGGTCACTGTTTCTTCAAGTGCTCAAGAGGGTTTCTAAAGGAATCCCGGTGTGGACAACTGAAGGGCTTTACTTACTCACTTGTTTTGAATTGGTGAGTATCTAGTGCATGAATTGTTGCTAAATACTTGAATTGTTTCTTGTTCATTAAGTGATTGGGATTTGTCAAGACAAGTGTGTACTTTATCGCACTCGTTCTCTTGTACTTAACTAGACAATTGAATTGTATGAAGTGAATTGATAATTGGATTAAGTGAATTTGACAAATTGTAATTGTATATCTGGGGACGCCCAAAACTCATTAGCTAACCTTGCGACTCGAGCCGGTATGGGCTTGGTCGAGAAACCCGGTGAACCATGAGAAAATTATAACATTGATCTTTTGAGGTCTTGCTTGGCATACTCGAGTAGTATTGCCTTCCCAGTGAGTGTTTGGTTATGGATTCGAGAGGGTGAAATGATGGATAGGAGAAGTAAGTGGAGTTCTACAAACTTGATACCTCCTCGGTTGACGAAGTGTCATCACGTAGAGGTATTGGATCGAGCCTTGGCAAAGCAAGGAGAATCTAGCTCCTGAGAGCTCCCGTATCCTTATTGAGTGTGCTTTATTGTTAATTGTGAATTACTTGAACTTTCTAGCTATATTTCTTGTACAAGTGTTATTATTACTTGAACTATGTGTTTGCATGCTTTTCTTGGCCCCGCTGAGTGTTAGCTCACCCCGTAGTTTGTTTTCCTTAACAGGAGCACGAAATGGAAAGATTTTTGGGGAAGCCAACTTGATTTCCTTTTGATTAGAATTTTGGATGTAATTGATTTGTCAACTTTCGGTGGTTGTATATTTTGTGAAAGTTGATGTACCTTTTGGTAACTTGTGATGTAAGATTTGAATGTTTATTTAAGCGACCTTTCTTTGTATCTACTTTTATTATTGGTTGTTTACCCTTAAGTTTAAATTTGACTCGTATTGAGCCCTGGCGAGAGATAGGCAGGTGGCTCGCCGATACCCTATGGTTTGCCCTAAGGAGAAATGGGGTCGTCACAGCCTGTCCAACTCTCGTCAGGACTTACTCACTCACATTAATTTCAGAGATAACATTAACTGCAAAGTAAGCATAAAATTCCCCAAGAAATATTACACCTATCCAACTTCACAAAACATTTGTACTTAGGTGCACAATGAAACAGATTAGAATACAACTAATTCAATCACCTCACCAAATATAAATACGATGGCAATTACTTAAAATGAGAGCTACAACTTTCGAGCTCACTATTCTTTGGATGCCAACTCAATAGCATTATAATTCTTCAAAATAACATGAACATGCTACAAATCATCTGAATATACCAGCCAAAGTACAAGCCAAAAGATAAGAACTTGAATAACTAGTCCTATAATATAGTACAGGCAAATACAAGTTTTTAATTCCTAATACAACTAGTACTATTCTTGTCTCTCTCATCCTGCACCCTGTTAAGGAAAACAAATAATGAGATAAGCTAAAGCCAAGCAAGGTTCCAAGAAAACATGCAGTAAAATTGGCAAAATATCTTTTACATATCTCAATATCTTAGAACAAAAATAGTAAACAGTTACAAGCAGAGTCATTAACAGATCAAACATTTAAGTAAGCAATTTAACACCAACAAGAAAGGATACAGTACTGATATGGTAGCTTCCGCCAGATTCTAGGCAAAGCACCCATGATTCAAATGTTGACATAGCTGATGTGGTGCTCCTGCCAGATTTCAAGCGAGCACTTAGTCCCGTACAGTGTTTCACTTACAGCCAGTTTTACAGTAACATTTTTCAAGTTCGTTGACGGAGTGTCAACGTCTTAGGGAGTTGATCGGTGGATGGAGATTGGAGATAAGTAGTGTTCTACTAGATGAGAACAAAACCCTAAGACGCCATTTGTCATGAAATCGTTGGATGTTGGACTTTGACCAACCTTTCTTAACTTTACTAAAAACCAAAATTTGACCAAGATGTATTCATTTTCTCCTTGTCTTGGTCGAAAATGGTGAGAGAAAAAACAAGAAAGAGCACTTCATCTTCCACCTCAAGTCTTGCTTGAATCTTGAGTTCCAACCATAGATTTTGCAAAATACTTCATAAAAGTAGTTCACTAGGGAAAATTAAGAGTTTGAGCGGAGAGATTTTTGGAGGTAAAGTATTAAGCTTCCATCTTTCTTAGAGGAACAAGGTAACTATGGCAATAAAATTTCCTCTACTTCAAATATATGCAAATTAGTGGATTAGGGTTGCAAAATTGGTAGTTTTATGAGAAAGTTTCATGATTTGAAGTGATGTTGTGAAAATTTTCAGTTTTATAGTGAATATTCTATCCATAGATGATGCTTAAGTGCTGGCCATGATTTGGTAGCTCTGCTATGTGAAATATATAGCTTTTATATGCTAGTTTGACTTGCCTAAAGAAAATTCCAGCTTGTGAGTAGGAATTCCAGGTTAGGGTTTCATTTTCTAGCTTGAGTAGGTGATAGTTATATGTTATATATATATATATATGCTTGATTTAGTGAGTTGTTGGCTTGATATGCATATGCTTGAGTTAAGGCTGTTTTGTGGTAAGAATGGAGCCTAAAATTGGCCGGAAAAATTAGTAAAAACAAAGGAGGTGCTGCTGAAAATTTGTTCACAAGAACCCTTGGACAGTCTTGAGAAATCTGCTATATCTTGTTGTAGAAAAGTCAGAATTGATTTTTTTTTGTTGCGTTTGAAACTAGATTCAGAATACTATCAACCATGAAAATTTCAGCCTTTTTCTCAATTTCCATGAATGTCTATGAATTTTCAAAGTTGACTGAAATTGCGTACCTGTTCTGTCTCTTACTGGATGAAGTAGCAACTTGAGGCTCGAATTTGACTGATGTAGGAACTGAATCCTACAAATGTGTCTTCTAGGAAATTGTAATTCTTTATGTCTATTTTGCGACGGTATAAAGTTTATCAATTTTGGACTTAAGAAGCTTAAGACATGATTTTTCAAATAGTGTTGCGCAAAGCTGAGAAATTCTGTTCTCTTAGAATTGTTTTACTTTCATTTCCCACTTTAACTGTGGAGTTGGTCAATCATTTTGGGTATGGTTTATGAGTGGAATTGAGGTTTAAGTGAAAGGAAATGATTAGAAACCTTAAGTTCTTCATGTATTTTAGCTTCGTTTTGCTAGTCTTTTAAAATAGTATGTGACCACAGGACTCGAGATGGTTCAAGAGGATGAACCAGGGTTCAAGTGAAGAGTTGCATTTGATTAGTGAGTGTACCACTCGCATGACTTGTTGCTTAATTGGTTTACTTGTACTTGCAATTTGTGACTTGAATAATTGTGACTCCTGTTTATTCTGGACGAAGCGAGGGTGTATTTTATCACACTCATTTCTCTTGCCTGTTTTACTGGTTCCTGTATAAATTTGAATATGTTACTTGTGCATGATTTGATGTCTTTTGGAGGCTTGTATCCAACGGCCTTGCAGTGACATCTAAGCTCAAACCCTGTGGCTACTTACTCGAGTCGAGCCGGCAAGGGCTTGGTCGATTAGGTAACGAACCCTAGGTCTCCTGTTTTGTCGAGTGGAGTGTTATCTCCTCGACTAATCGGTATACCCGAGTATTACCAACCCTGTTTCTGCTTGAGACGGTTGGGCCTGATAAGGGGGATGTTTGGTGGACGGTACTTGGTGTAAAGTGGGGTCTACGGTCATGGTCATTTCTTAAACGTTGACGTAGGGTCAACGGGTGTGGATCAAGTAATGCAAAAGAGAAAATTGGCACTTGAGAACCATCTGTATCCTTTTACTTCCGGTTTAACTGTGGTGTTCTTTCCTCTTTATTTGAGGTATTTTTGTGATATTTGACTGCTTGACCTGTCGGTACCTCATTGAGCGAAAACTCATTCCCACTATCCTTTGTTTTCCTTACAGGGGACAATATTTTGGAATCGTGATTTTGGAGAAAAGAGTAGAGCTAGTTATAGATATTCTTTTGTTAAACTCCTCTGTAGTAGTAAACCCTAATTGTATTTTGATCAAGTATAACCTTTTGGCTTGTAAAGACTCCAATGTATATATTTATGCAAGCGTCTAGTTACGTATACTAATTGAGAATGCATGTTTCTATGGTTGTGAACTTTTTTTGTATTCATGGGAGAGCGGGCGAGTGCCGAGCTTGAACAAGGAAAGAAAAGAAAATCTGGCAGGAAGCTACTTTAGGGAATCCGGCCGTGTATCTGGCCAGATCTTGGCCGGATTCTGACGTGGCCTCAGTTCTTTTCGCTTTTCGTTGGAGTGTATAATCGAAGTTTTGTTGCACCGTATGATTTGGTAATCGTGTTTTTGGTTTAGTAGTTCTGCCGAGAACTGGGCAAGCAATTCGCTAACCATTAGGGTACGCCCTCGGGGAAGGTGGGACTATCACAGGTGGTATCAAAACTGCTTCACGTGATCTCTACGCGGAGTGAGCTTGGGCCAAGTGGTGATACAGTCCCAATTACGTGAATATGTGTAAAGGACTATGTGTTTTTCTTGAGCGTAAGTTGTGAATTATGAAAATGGTAAGCGTAAAATCTTTACCATGCTACTTCAGGTAGATAGATATGTACATCAAGTAGGAATCTTAAATTTTGTTGATTTACACTTAGAAGCGTATGGCCAGGGCCGTAAATTCTCCTAGTTTTGGATTCTTATACTTGAGTACTAAATACTTTTTCTGAGGGAATACTTGTGAATTTGGAGGGAATATAGTCTAGTGCATTATGATGTGACTAGAAATCATAAGAGAATTTGAGATAAGTTATAATGGCAAAGGTCAGAGCACGGAGGATTCTTGTATTGGACTTGAAATTTGACCGATTGAGGAGATTGAAACGATGAATGCTATCTCCGACTAGTTCAATAAATGTTTGGCTATGGTTTTGATAGATTGTAGTGAGATTTGGACTTTAATAGTTGCTGTAAATGTTTAAAGTGTTAGCTTTACAAACCTATTTCATTTCTCCTATGAAGGTGCAAATTTGTTATGTGTTCACTTGATTTTGATCTGAACTAAGTTAAACTATATATGTAATTATTTTGTGATATATAAAATAAATGTATTTTGTACTTTTATTGACTACCTTTGTCACATGCCTAATTGAATCCTAACCCCTTATGTATATATATACGGACTTATGGTAAAGAAAGTTAGGAAAATGATATTTGGGCGTCTGTATATGTGACGGTCCCACCTCACCCTAAGGCGAACCAAAGGGTTCAGTGGACCGCCTGCCCAACTCTCGCCGGGACTATGGATCCGGATCAAACGTAACTCCTACCAAATGCTCAAAAGAACTTCGAGAAAATAAATATTCAGAACCCAAATGAGCCAAATTAAAAGATACCATCAATCTTTGGTACAGCGTTCCCATAAAAATCAAAACGAAATGGAAGTGTCGCTGCCACTTCACAATCCAACCAAGTACAAGTAACCTTTGTTTGACATGAGAGAATGTACATTCCCAAATATATGTCACATTTTTTTTTGTCAAGCAGACAAAGGTACTTGAAAATACTTTCACATTAGTGCTTAATAAATAGTTGGCAGTTTGTTTTACTGTAACCAATTTTGTTTCCAAAACTTTTTTTTTTCAAACAATATATCTCTTTTTTTTATTCAACCAACATCAACTTACAAACAGAGACTAAGACTAGTCAAGCGGATGGAATCCGTACAGACGGATGGAAGGAAGACCTAACTTATCCATCCTGACTTCCCCTTTAGCCAGCTGCGGAAGGTTGTGAGCCTGATCATAAACCGTAACAGGAACCTGCGGGTATAAAAGACCTTCATTAGCTAGGATGTCAGCCACCTTGTTCGCTTCTCTAAAGCAATGAGAAAACAACCCTGGATCGTCGACGATCTGCCAAATGTGAGCTACTTCTCTACGAATATGCCAAGGGCACTGGAACCGCTGTTGCAGGATGCCCACTAGAACCAACGAATCAGACTGTACTCGAACCTGTGTATACCCTTTGTGGACACAGAGACGAAGGCCCGTTAACAACACAAAGGCCTCAGCACGCAGACTAGTATTGACCCCCAAGAAGGCCGAGTACCCCACCAACACTTGCCCGGCTGAGTCCCGTAGGACTCCACCCCCACCACTAGGACCGGGATTGCCCTTAGAGCACCCATCAGCATTAAGCAACATGAACCCACCACTCGGTGCATGCCACCGGACTAATCTGCAGCGCTGTATGGGCCTGTGGGCAGAAATTTGATCAAGAAACTGGGTGAAAGTCAATGCCACCGTCACCTTGCCGAACTTACCCGCGACCACCTCGGAGACATCCCGAAGAATGGCACGACAAACTTCCCCGCACGACAGGTGTACTCCTTCCCAGACCGCCTTATTCCTCGCCTTCCAGACATGCCAACAGATAAAACTCGGAAGAATATCAACCACTAATCGCTTATGCACATCAGATTGGGAAGACAGCCACCAAGCAACCAATGTATCGCGCAATGGGACTTGAGATAGAAATAGACCACAAGTGGCTCCAAAGAAATCCCAGACCGCCTTTGCCAACTGTCCTTGTGCAAAAATATGCTCTATAGACTCCCCTTCGGACAGTGAGCAACAAAAACATTTGGACGGACCTTGGATGCCAAACTTCCCCAGTATGTCATCCAACGGTAGCCTCCCCCTCAAAAGCCGTAACATAAAGAATGACACCTTCAGTGGGATTTGAGGATGCCAAATGCGTGAAAAAAGCCAGGAAGCATTCCGAGCTTGCCTCACCTCCTGGAAGGCAGATGACAAGGAAAACTGCCCAGAAGGCGTTGGCATCCAAACAACCTCGTCTGGCCGCTCTCCCTCTGGGGTTGGGTGCTGCAAGATTAGTGCCATGATGTCACTTGGGAAATATTGGGCTAGTACCAGTGAATCCCACCTCCCGTCTCTGATAAAGTCCTTGAATGTCAATGCCCCGTTGACCGGAGTTCTAAGAAACAGAGCTCCAGAGCCCAACCAGTTGTCATGCCAGAAGTCACAGGTTCCCGCATTAACCAGCCACCGCATGGCTAATTCCACTTGTCGGCTCGCATTGACCATTCGTTTCCAGGTAGAAGACGACCCTGCCCTATACTCCACCTGACAGGGATGGCAGCATCGACAGTATTTTGCTTGTAAGAAAACGGCCCAGAGAGAAGAACCTGTGCGAAACTTCCACCACAGCTTATGAGAGAAGGCCGTATACACGTCCCTGAGCAATCTGAACCCCACGCCCCCTTCCTCCTTCGGAAAGCATAAGTGATCCCATCGGATCCAATGATACCGGTTTCCCCTATCTGTCGAACCCCACAAGAAATTCGAGCAAACCCTTTCGATGACAGTGAACACTGAAACCGGGATCACCGAAGCTGAAAGTAGATGCAAAGGAATAGATGATAGCACATGTTTTATGAGCACGATCTTGCCTCCCTGAGATAAAAACTTGGACTTCCACGAAAGAATTCGCCCAAGAATCGTCTGGCTCACGTCTCCATAATGAGCGGCCTTACTCTTTCCAAAACACAGTGGGAACCCCAGGTAGCGGATTGGTGTGTGCTGTCTAGGAAAGCCAGTGATACGCTCAATTACCCCTCTACGGGCACCCGAGACAGAAGGATGGACCACATACCCACTTTTGTGCCTATTTATAAGCTGGCCCGATGATTGTTGATATAAGTCCAGCACCCGAACGATCTTTTGCAAGGCTCGAGCTGAACCATTAGCAAAAATCAACACGTCATCCGCAAAGGCCAGATGCGTGACGGCCGGACACCCCCGTGGAACCGTGAATCCCTGAAAGCCTGCGTGAAGCACTAGGGCATTTAAGGACCTAGAAAGCACCTCCGCTCCAACTACAAAAAGAGTAGGTGACAACGGATCCCCCTGACGCAGCCCCCTCTTCGACCTGAAATACCCATAGGGAGCTCTATTAATGATAACCGAGAACCATACATTGGAAATCAGTCGCCAAACCATGTCAATAACTCTTTCTCCAAACCCGAAACACCACAGAACCTTCACCAAAAATAACCACGACACACTGTCATACGCCTTGGCCATATCCAACTTCAATGCGACATTCCCACCCCTTGAAGACCTGCGCATTCCTGAAAATAACTCTTGAGCGAGGAGGTAATTCTCCGAGATGTTTTTGCCCTTCACAAAACCAGTCTGCTGAGGCGAAATCAATCTCGGCAAGAGAGGGGCCAATCTAACCGCCAGTAACTTGGACAACACTTTATTGAAGAAATTGCACAGACTAATCGGTCTGAACTGCGAGAAATCCTGAGGGTTCGGGCCTTTCGGGAGCAAGATAATGGAATTAGAGGTGACAAAGCGAGGTAACTCCGCCCCGCAGAAGAAGCTTAACACCGCGTTATAAACATCTTGCCCAATCACCTCCCAAGCAAAAGTGAAAAACCTCCCGGTGAATCCGTTCGGACCAGCAGCACTCTCACCGTCCATGTCAAAAACGATCCTCCGCACCTCCTCGAAAGACGGATCAGACTCCAAGTGAGCATTCTCCTCAGCCGTGACAATGGATGGGATCACATGCAGCAGATCGATTACATTGCCAGCCGGCTCTGAAAATAGCTCTGAAAAATAGCGGACAACTTCATTGGATATCTCGTCGTCCGTTTCGACCCAAGCACCATGCACGTTCCTAATCCTATGAATGACCCCTTGCACCCGCCTCTGCCTCAAGACAGCATGGAAGAATTTGGAGTTGCCATCCCCGTGACGTAACCATTTCACCCTTGCCTTCTGCCTCCAAAACTGCTCTTCGACCGACAAAGCATGATTCATCTGTGCCTGTGCGAGATTAAGCTCCACTTGAGCCTCATCTGATCAAGTGTAAACTTACTACTATGTAAACTTACTACTATGGATACAGGTGGCTCTCAGGAGCCAAATCCCTATTGCCATACTTGATCCAGCCTCGTTGACTCTCCGTCAACGTTCATGTAGATACCAAATTTTTGGTGTAATTTCATTTACTTTTTATTTTTAGTTTTTTATTTGTAGTGTTAGTTTTATTCTTTTTTTTAGTTTTTAGTTTCTAGTTTTATTTTGTTATTTTATCTTTAAGTTTTTAGCATAGAATTTCTCAAAAAGAAAAGGAAAAACATTCAAAAAATATGCTTTAGTCGTTTTCTTTCTTATTTAAATTCAATGTATTCTTGAAAAATAAAAAAAAAGAGAGAGGAAAAAGAGGAAAAAGAGAAAATTGTTCACAAAATATGTTTATTTCTTTTAAATTCAACCTTTTGGCATTTTATTTATTTTTATTAATTTATTTTGAAAAAGAAAAGAAAAAAAAGAGAAAAATGATGAAAAATGAAAAATGAAAGAAAAGATTGAAAATGGTAACTTTGTTGTTTTTAGTTTGTTTATTTTGATGTAATTGTACTTAAAATTGTTGTTTTTTATTATTTAGTTTTACTATTATTTTTGTTAAATTATTAAGTTTAAAAAAAAAGAAAAAAAGAAGAAGAAGAATACGCGACTTGCAAGCTGCAAAACGCAGCTTGCAAGGAAGGGCTCATAGCAGCCCCTTAGCTGCAAATACAGAGGAAGTTGCTGAGTTGTTTAGGGCTAGGGATTCCCATATAAATAGAAAAGGAGAAGGCAGCCGCAAAGAGGGAGAAGTGAATGAGGGCTTGGGTTTGAACAAAAAAACAAAAACGAGAGTTGAAGGTTTAGGGCATTAGGTGAGCAGTTAAGAGAGAAAACTGAGGGAGTTGAGCCGAGAGCAAGAAGGAAGATTGAAGGGGCGGCTGCAAAATCTGGAAAACGGCAAAAGAGAGAAACAAAAGGCTCATGAGCGGCTGAAGGCTGAAAAATCTTGAGGAAGTAGAGAGCGTGTGTGGGCGATGGAAGAGAAAGGCAGCAAAAGAAGGGCAGCCAAAAGAGAAGGGGGGGCTTGGTTTAAGAAAAAAAAACAACCGCGAGAGAAGGAAAGGCAGAGTGTTTCATCTGGGGGAGCAACCAAGGATCATCGAGGATCTTATCTTCAAATATTGACTGAGGTGATAGCGTTGCCATAGCTGGTGCTGCTATCTTTCTACCGCCGTTGCGCCGTTGCTGAGGGTACGGGTTTAAAGCAATGGAATAGGTAACTGTCTACCCTTTTTCTTGTTCATTTCCTATCGCTAAATGGAGCCCAATTCGCTAAGATGGAACTGGGTTTTGGTTCATTTGCTGCGTCTCTGTTAGTTTAATATGCATATTGCATCTGATTTGGCTAAAAACTAGAGAGTCGACTTGATTGAAGTCCTAGTTTAGCCCGTTTTTCTGGTTTTTATTTGGGGTTCGTTTGTATATTGATTGATGAGCTTGCTAGTTTTTGGTTTTAAAATTGAAAAATCTGTCTTGGCCTGTTCAGATGTTGGAGTTACTTGTTCTGGTTGTTGCTGAAACTTATAATTTGATCGATACCTGGGATTTGTTTGTTCATTTGATATACCACATGCATGTCCAAGTCAAGTTTCATCTGGGGGTATCTTGGCTGCACCAGAAATGCAGGAACTGTCTTGATATTTGCGTGAGAAAATAATAGGATCTGAGTTCCCAAAGCTACGCATGTTTGCTGTTTTGTTTGCGCTGTCTCCATTTTTTTTCTTTATCGTGTTGGTTCATTTGCTCAAATAGCGATTTTCTTATTGTTTCTGTGGAGTCTTGCTGTTTGCTCAAGAGTGTGTTTGGGGAAATGTTGGCTTGGTTTACCATTAAACATGTGAGAGTTAGTGGGTCAAAGGAGCTTTTGTAGATAAAACTCATCATTGGTGCAGATCTTTGAATGAGCTAGGAATCTGTAAGCCTTCCCTATGTTCATTTTTGCTCTCTTGTATGTAATGTAGTAAGGGGAAGGGCTTAATAAGAACTTGGTTTTGTTTCTGGTTTGAATTTGGTGTTATGTCTGCCGTGTGTGAACTGCATGATCCTTCCAGCTTCCTGATGCTTCGCACAGTTAGCGAGATAAAAGAAAAGTTGCAGGAGGTGTTCTGATTTGCATGCCTTTACCTGATGTTTTTTGGTGTTAAATTTACAAGCTTCATGATGCAAATTGAGAAGATTGTATCGCCTGTGTTCAGAAGGTTTTAGCTGATGTTTTGTGCATGAGAATTTGTAGCTATGTTCGGAACTTTTGGCTTGTTCGAATCTATTGCTGCAGTTTTTGTTGCGGCTATGTTCATTACCCCATGTTCATTTTTTTGCTGATTTCATACCCAACCCCTGTTTGATTCTTGGGGTAAACAATGATATTTGGTTGATGTTTTTGACAAATCATGGTAGAGGATTTGGATGGCTTTGCTTGTTAAGAGTTGCAGGTTATGAGAAAGTGCAGTTAGTTAGAATTGTAGAAGAAATGTTAGTTGCAGAAACAGAAATTCCTTCGTAGCTTGCATGGTCTGCATGGAAAATGTCTAAAAAATTTTCACTTTGACCCCTTGGCTTCTAACTAATGCTACTATGACCCAATCAATTGAACAATCTCCTCAATTTGGTCCTTGGTAGTTTTAATTTTTGCAACTTCGTTGTTTGTTTGATTCCAATTAGCCACTTTGCTTTGTTTAATTGCACTTCATGCATGAATTTAAGAGTTTTATGACCACGTGAGCCCGTGTTTGCATGTTTTTCTTTAATTTTCCCAAATAAATTGATACCTTGACCATTTCTTTTATTTTGGAGGATAAATAAGCCATTTTTCTTTCATTTGGACACCATTCCAAGGGAGGTATAACTTCTTTTATCTTTTTTTTTGTCTCTCCACTATGTGATCCAACGTGCTAAGTGAGAATTGCATGTCTATTTGCTTCCCTTGCCTTTCCTTAATTCCTTTCATTTATTTCATTTTTACTTTTGCTTTTTATTTAAGTTATTTTTTATGGGGTATGTGTACACCTCTTGGCTTGTAATAGATAGGGCTTGGAGAGCACTTGATGAAGACCTCTTGAAGACGTGTGCCTAGCTAACAAATGTAATAGGTTCATTAGCTTGGTTATTTGCCTTTGTTGCTATGTGTTAATTTGCTTTATTAGGCTTTTGCATCTAATCGAGCATGCTAAGTGTTATGTGCTACGTGTTTACGAGTATTTGGCATGTCTACTAGCTTTCCATAGCCATGAATGAATGTGATGGATGAATGCACGTTTCCACTAGTCCAACGCTAGTAGGAATTCATAGAATGGGCCAGTCCAACGCTAGACCCTTAGGGATTTCTCTCGTGAGTCCATACTTGCATGTTTCACTTCATTTCATGCATTTTTTCTTAGTTTTTAGCATTTGGCATGTTCCTCAGATCCTTTCCCCTTCATTTTAGGTTTTTGCATCTCATGCTAGTGATAGGGTACATTTGCTTGAAGAGTCCCCTTTCGATAAGGGAAACGAGCGAGTGTGGCTACAAAATAGCCTTAGCACGCTAGTTCTCCTTTCTAATCAAAGGGAAAATTAAAGTCACAAAGTTAGGAGTCCCCGTACCCGTTTTGCTTGCATTCCTCTAGGGTTCATGCATTTCATTTATTCACTATCCTATACATTTCTACTTTATATTCTAACCCTTTTTCCACATTCTCACTTCACACTACTTTAATGTTGCACGTTTTCACTCAACTACTTACACTTTATAATATCACTCGCACACATGCACTTTATGTTATCTCACATACATTTTCACATTTATTACTTTACTCACCTTATCTTGTACATCCATTTGCACACTTCCACTTACACACTCTTGTTTTTATCACTTTTTTACTTCACACAAACTTACATTTTCACATGGCATGCATTCCACTCATTTTTACGTCATTTAGGATTATGTGTGACCTCTCCAAAGGATCATTATTGGGCTTCACAATTAATGTGATTGGCACCACTCAACCTTTGAAGAGAAATTTCCCCCATGTCCCCCTAGGTCTAGGTTTTTGCATTCATATAGTCATATCCAACACGCGATACATACCTTGGGTAGAAAAATTAGGAAAAGTGGGCTAAGTCACGCAACTAGCTCTTGCTAGGGTAAGGGAGTGCCTTAGGCTTTGCCTTTGCCTTCTCCCTTATCAAATGTGACCCCCGATCCCATTCTTTGGTTACATAGACCTAAAAGTTCTTTAAAAGGGTTTATTCACTTTTACGTTCAAAAACAAAAAATCATTTTTGGGTGACTCGGTACACCCTAACTCTATATCAAGTGGCGACTCCGTTTTTCATACAAAAAACCCTTTTGAACTTTATTTGACCAAACCGTCGCATTTCACAATCCCACGGTCTTTTCTTTTCACTTCACACACGTTCACATACATATTTCACACTACTCACACACACACACACTATCAAAAAGTGGGGCGCGACAACTTGGCGACTCCACTGGGGACTTCCTAAGTGGGTCCAAGCATTTGACTTAGCCATTCGTTTCCTTTTTCTACCCTTTTTATGCATGGCATGTGGATAATTAGGATTGCATCTTCCATTTTTAGGACCTGTTGTCTCACGAACGCATCAAACTACTCCCTCGCTCACGAATGTATGATTGATTGATTGGATGTATGTTTACTTCGTGCCTGCATTGCATTTGGGGGGGGTGTGTCACCTTTAGAGCCTCGCGTGGTTCTCAACCCCTTCCCTCAAAATAGGGAACACTTCATACGTGCACGTTTACTTACTGTTATCCCATTTTATTTTTATTTTTCGTGGGCTCTTTCCCACACCGCCTTGTAGGACTAGGAATGGTTTCTCTAGGTATGTGGATGGTGTGCGTTGCGCCCATAGCAATACCTAGGGGACCGCTCGAGCCACCGATCGAAGGCCTTGGGAGTGATGACCCTTGGCCTTTAGGTCTGAAAGCTTGGGGACCTTTTAAACCTTATCGAGTCTAGTCGCATTAGTGAACTCCAGCCTCATGCATCCATATTAGCGTTTTCCTAGGTTAGAGTCAGCCTCACCCTCTTTTAAGCACATTAGGCACGAGGGAAGGGGTTCCACCCCTTTTATTGCTTTCATTGTATTTCTTTTCTTAATTTGCTCCCAATGTGTTATGTGTACTATCAATTGCACTAACCATTCTTTTGTTTTCTTGGCTTGCATTCATGTGCCTTAGCAATAAGAGGACTCTTTGGCACTCTTTTAGTGACTCACCCACTAGATAACTCACATGTTTAAATTTCAGTTATTACACTTAATTTTCAATAAATACATTTCATTTTAGACCTTTTCCCCCGATGCATTATTTATGTCCTTTAGGCCATGTTTGTCACATATTTACATCGCTTTAATAAATGACATCATGCATAACCCTAGAAAGGGAATGCCATTTAGGGGATCCCGTGTTAGGAATAAACCACCTTGTGTCTCGGATACTTAATCCAACGAGACTTGCACGTTTACATTTTGTACCATCCAAAGGGATAGTGCACAAGGTAAGGTAGGATCCGATCGTCTTCATAAGAGCGATTTTTGGAATATGAGCATCTAATAATCACTTTTTGGCCATTTTATCAAAATTGGTAAAATTCCCTTGCGTAAAAGGACATTAATTTGAAGAAAATTCACAAATGATTCTTCCTATTGAGACGATAAATAAATTGAGGCCAAATCGTGATTTTAGAAGGCTCATAGACTAATTTTCTGAAACCACCAATGGCCGGCCGACTCAATCAATCTATTTTGTCAATCATCAATTCATTTGACCAATTTACCCTTTTTAGGGTCATCCGGTCAATTTTTGAATAAATCATCAATTCATTTGACCAATTTACCCCTTTTAGGGTCATCCGGTCGATTTTTGAATAAATCTTCATTTCATTTGGCCAATTTACCCATTTTTTAGGGCAACCGAGCCGATTTTGAATAAATCAAGTTTCGTTCAATCTATTTGATCAATTTACCCTTTTTAGGGTGATCTGATTAATTTTGGATAAATTAAATTTCATTCAATTCATTTGACCTGTTTCCCTTTTAATAAATTGTCAATTTCATTTGACCAATTAGGATTTCAATGTTGAATTTCAAATTGGAAAACCTAGTCGATTTTGATAAAAACATCTATTGCATCCAGCCATTTGATTCAATTGGGGTTTTGACCCGTGCTTCACTGAGAAAATTTTTGTCAAACAAATTCAGTCTCTTCGATAGGAAGTTCGTTAAGGTCAAACCCGTGCAAACTCTTGTATCGATCCAAAGTGATCAATCCCTTCGGAAGATGTCCTCATTTTGACAAACGTCTCTTCTCACTTCAATTGACCAAATTTTTCAAAATTACTTCTCACTCAATGAGTTGATCGGATCCATCAGGTATGGTATAGTGCCTACCCTAGAGGATTGCATCCTCATTCTAGGCCTACCCTTGGCACAAAAAGGGCTCCCCCATAGGACATGCTCCGATTTTTTGGATATTTACTAACTCTTGTCTTTTTCTTTTCCTTTTCTTTATTTTATTGGAATAACTAAGCGAGGGTTGAATCTAAAGGCAATCTTTTCAAAAATTTTCAGGTAATATTTAAACATAGCTTCTCGTCGAAGCCCCATCATAACACGATCCCGTAGTCAAGCTCAAAGGAGTCGTGTAAACATGAGTTCACAACCAGAACAAGCAGATAGGTCTACTACTACCGCCCAACCTGAGACTACAAGTTTAGGGGTTCAGTTAACCGAGATGCTTACTAAGTTTGGTGAAATGGCATCTGAGATGGCGGCCCAAAGGAAATTGATTGACGAGCTAATCAGCAGTGGAGTTCAACCCGAACCTATACCTGTCAAGCAGGCTGAGCCAGAACCGTTTGTCATCCCTTCAACTCAAGTCACCGTTACTCCATCTCTTCCTATTCCACCCGAAGGAACTTTCACATATCCCACCATACATTTGCCATACACTTACCCTCCTGATCCTTCATTTTTCCCTACTTACATGCAAGGCCCACAACCTCACATCACCTCAAATATACCACCTGAGCCACACACTTTTTACCACGCTATTGCTGAGCCTTTCTTGCCAGACCATACCATTCAAGACAAGCCGGAGATAGGAGAATGTTCTGCTCCTGTTGATACGAAGCTTCTCAAACGCTTGCACCGTTTTGATGAGTTTATGAGGAAAAGTCAGGGGTTGAACAAACAAGGAGTCTTGGATTACGATAAGTTTTGCCTTTTCCAGAATGTGCAATTGCCTGAGGGGTTCAAAACTCCGAAGTTTAACAAGTACGATGGCACGGGTAATCCCAAAACACATCTCCGACTGTTCGCCAACAAGTTGGATAGGCCAACAGATGATGAAAATCTGCCTTTGAGGCTATTCCCAGAAAGTTTGGAGGGGGATGCACTCGACTGGTATTCCAAGCTGAAACCCGAAGAAGCGAAGACCTGGCTTGACTTGTCCAACGCTTTTGTAAAGCAGTACGAGTATAATTGCGAGCTGGCTCCAACATGAACCACATTGGAAGGGACAAAGAGGAAGCCATCTGAAGATCACAAGACTTATGCCAAGAGGTGGAGGAAAATAGCTGCAAAAGTCGAGCCACTAATGACGAAGGACGAAATCATACGCACTTTCATTAAGGCACATGATCCGCCGTACTTTGAAGAAATTTTTCGCATGACTGGATGCTCATTTGCTACAATTGTTAATAAACTTGAGGAATTTGATGATTTCGTGAAGGCTGGAAAGATTGTTAATGTGTCTGCCCTCAAATCGCAGTTGGATGCTTTGCAAAGCCAAGGTAGTAATGGGAAGAAGCAATTCCAAAAGAAAGAGGGGGAAATCGCTTTTGCCTGGGATCGAAACCCTGTCTCAAAACCCAGACCTCGACAATACCCTACCTACTCCAACCCTTACCCTTACTATTCAAACCTTCATCCTGTTTATCACACCAACACCAATCATCCTCGACCTCGCCCTAAGTACACCAACTCGCCTTTAGCCCCTTTTCAAATTTCTCAACCAAATCCTCACCAAAATTGGCATCGGCATCCATTCAATCCAAGAATGCCTCCGCCAAGCAGACCCGTTTACAACTATCCTCAGCCCCCTAAAGCCAACAATCCGGGACGTAACCGCACATTCACCAATCTCGACAGGCCTTTGGATCAATTATATGACCAATTGAAGGCTGCCGGAAAAATAGGTGTCATTCCCCCTCCAACCTATCCGTATGGCATACCCGTTGGGTATAACTCACAAGCTGTTTGTGCTTATCATTCAGGGGCACCCGGCCATCCGGTTGCTGAGTGTAAAGCACTCAAGCATAAAATTCAAGATATGATTGAAGCTGGAGAGATTGTAATTAGAAGAAAAGAGGCACAAGTGCCAAATGTGGATAAGAACCCCCTGCCAGAATACGATAACACCATTGGGGTTATTATGGACAATACGGAATTTAAGGAGCCTGCTAAAAACTCATCAAGTGAGGCTGAAGTGTTTGGAAATGACGCAGAATTTTCCGATATCCCTGAGGGATCAATTTCCAATTGGACAGCCGGATTTCTACCCATTCAGAAGGAGTTTCGGTAAACCTAAAGAGGGTTTGTCATTCATACGAATTCATGAAAAAAAAACTTTTGCATCTGTAATTAGCTAATGAAAACATCTTTACTTTTGACCAAAATTTGCGCATGTAAATATTTTTAAGTTTTCATTTCATTTCCGTTTGCTTTCAATCAAAGGTTTCATGAAAATGAACAAGTCATTCTTGTCATGTTATTTTTGGGTTTATTCGTTTGTTTATATTTCGGTCATATTGCTTGTTCATTTGTTTGTTGTATATTTATTTGCTTATTATTCCAAATTCGTTAATTCTTTCAAATGGCCAAAGATAAAATTATTTGACCCTTTGGATATCACTTTTCTGGAATTTAATAATGGCAATCTCTATCTCACTCACGACTTGAGAATTTTGGAACCCAGATTTCAAAGCAAAGTGATAAAGAGAAAGTATTTGATTCTTTTTCAAAAATCTTGAACAAAATGAGGAAAAATTCGAACCAAACCTAGAAGCCATAGCAATTGTTCACATTGGCACTGAGAATGAGGTCAAAAGGACATAAATCAGCATTCGTTTGGACAAAAGCAGAAAAGAAGATGATTAAGGGTTTGACTATGTATCAAGGTGTACAGATGGTTGGAAGCAGTATCATTTGCAGCAGCAGAAATTCTATCTTTGTACACTCTAATGGGAGTTTGACCAAAGAATGTCATTTGTCATGAAATGTTACAAAATGAATGGCCTGAGCCTACAACAAGAAGTTTCATCAGCGTACATTTTGAGGAAGGGGGCAAAGCATTCAACCGAACTTTGCCACTATAAGATGAAGATAGAGGCAAATATGTTCCAAATCAGAAAGGGCCGTTCATTGTCCAAAAGGTATTACCTGGCGGAACACTTATTTTGACAGAAATGGATAGACGAACATTCCCTCGACCTATCAACTCGGACATGTGCAAGAAGATTTTCATTTGATCATGCAAATTTTCCTTAGAAATTCATGCAAATGACGAAATGCAAGTCAGGCCCTCTTCTTTTACATTTAAAGCATTTTATCCCTACTTGTCCCCTTTGAGCCATCAGAATTGACAAATTTTCGTTTGGCAACCCCTGAGAATTGCAAACCCCACACTGGGGCAAATTCATTTTGAAAAGAGATGATCTGAAAGAAAAGGCAAACCCCACACTGGGGCAAATTTAGTTTTTCAAGAGAAATGCAAAAGTGAGGAAATGCAATGAAAAATGCAAAGAGAAGAATTCAATCAAACTGGGGCAAATCTTCCTCGGTTTCGTTTAAAAATTGGAGATAATCTCAAAATGATGCAATCTCAGGATTATTTCACACCTTTAAGCAAAATTTGCTTTCAAGCCTCAACTTTTCTTGAAAACACCCCACCTGACCTCATTACAAAAATCCAAAAGTCCTGGCTTTCGTCACTTGCTGTATTTCTATTAGGGATTTTCGCTAATCAATTGGCAGGTGATGTCCATAATGTCTTCGCCTAACCTCATAAGGGAAGTGCATTTTACTGATGCCAGAAATCTTTAACTCATGTTTCTGAGTCAATCATGGTTGAGATAGTTCATTGTTCTTTATGTGAAAACCCGAAAGGGCGCCTCGAAAAAGAAAAAAACAAGCAAAAAGCAAAAAGAAGGAAAAGAAAGAAAAAGAAAAGACAACAAAAAATAAAAAGGGTGGAGGCAACTTTGGTGAAAACCCGAGAGGGCGCCAAGGCAATTTTTCTCAACAGACGAGCACGAGAAGGAACAGCTGGTAACCTGGTTCATTTGGACCTTTTCCTCATTTTTGTCATACTTCGGCATGTTGAATTCCAGAACAAAGATATCCAGAGGTTTGAATATGACATCTGTTGGCCAAAACTGTGTTGCTTTGTAAAAATATTCTTTTCCAAATACATCTTTTCTCATTTGCTTGTATTCATGGCATTTTGTAGGATTAAGCATAGTTGGATGTGTTTTACATTCTTTGGCATATTCATTCCATGCATGACATAGGAAATCATCTTGCATATATTTGATTTTTCATGCATCATTCTTTTACCATTGGATTCAGATGAATGATAAACCCTAAGGTTTGTGCAAGAATATGGGATTCAATCATCTATTAAAGTGAGTAAAATGCAACCAAGCTGCTACATGGATTTGGTGACAGGGTAAATGCGCACTTTATTGGTCTCCAAAATCGAAAGGTTTCAAAATTACAAATTCAACCAAGGCAGATGCCGCAGCAAAAGTTGGCAAAGGCATCAAAAGACTCATGTTTACACGATTCTCAAGGCAAACCGGATCGAATGGTGGTGGCAAGTCCATTATTTCTTCTTTTCTTGCAGGAACGTTGCATTTACAAACACAAACAACCACACTTCTTTTCGCACCTAAATCGACGTTAGAAAAAGCTCCCCAATAAGCAAAGACGAAATGATAATTTGGCAAAGGTTGGGTCATAAGAAACAACATCAGCTATCGTTCTAGCCATAGAGATCCAAATCTCCCTCTTGGTACAAAAGTTTGAACTACTCTTAGGTAAGAACTCAATTCATTGTTTAAAAATTCCCCAGCGAAATCCCATTTACATTTTTGTTCGGGTCTATCCCATTTACACTTCTGTTTGGGTCTATCCCGTGGGTCTATCCCATTTACATTTTGTTCGGGTCTATCCCATTTACATTTCTGTTCGAGTCTATCCCATTTACATTTCTGTTCGGGTCTATCCCGTGGGTCTATCCCATTTACATTTCTGTCCGAGTATATCCCGTGGGTCTATCCCATTTACACTTCTGTTCGAGTCTATCCCGTGGGTCTATCCTATTTACATTTCTGTTCGGGTCTATCCCGTTTGCATTTCTGTTCGGGTCTATCCTGTGGGTCTATCCCATTTACACTTCTGTTCGGGTCTAACCCGTGGGTCTATCCCATTTACATTTTTGTTCGGGTCTATCCCATTTACATTTCTGTTCGGGTCTATCCCGTGAGTCTATCCCATTTTACATTTCTGTTCGGGTCTATCCGGTGGATCTATCCCATTTAAATTTCTGTCAGGGTCTATCCCATTTAATTTTCTGTTCGGGTCTACCCCGTGGGTTTATCCCATTTAAATTTCTGTCCGGGTCTATCCCATTTACATTTCTGTCCGGGTCTATCCCGTTTACATTTCTGTCCGGGTCTATCCCGTGGGTCTATCCCATTTAAATTTCTGTTCGGGTCGGGTCAGTTCCGTTTTAAATTTTCTGTTTGGGTCAGTCCGGTTTTAAATTCCTGTTCGGGCCAGCTCCGTTTTAATTTTCTGTTCGGGTCAGTCCCGTTTAAAATTCTTGTTCGGGTCAGTCCCGTTTTAAATTCTTGTCCGGGCCAGTCCGTTTTAATTTTCTGTTCGGGTCAGTCTCGTTTTAAGTTCTATTCGGGTCAGTCCCGTTTTAATTTTCTGTTCGGGTCAGTCCCGTTTTAGAATTTTGGTTCGTTGGTGTGACGCCCCGAAAAAAAAAGAGTTTGAGAATCCGGAAATTTTCTAATTTTCTAGGGTTTATATTTTTTTTTAATCGCCCGCCTTTTCTACATTTTCTTGATTAGAAAAATTCCCCAGATAAAGTTTATGAGCAAAAATAGTTTTAAAATGATTTTCCTAGTATTGGAGAGTTTTTAGAAAATTAAGAATATATAACGGACGTGGGACCCACAAGTGCGAAAAGTTCGGAAAAATTCGGCCAATTAGGTTAAATTCCGGATACTGTGTAAAATTTATCGGGTGTTAAGGGATAAGTAGAGGATGTGAATTGATTGATGTGAGAGGAAAAAGAAAAGATAAGATTGCATTTATGGAGGTGACAAGTGTCACCATTGTATTGGAAATAGCTTATGACTTACTATTCATTTTCTTGACTTTTTGACCAATTGCTTAAATATCTCAAAAATCACACAAAATTCATTCTTGTCTTCAACCTCTTGGCTGATTCTCTCTCTAGCAAAGAAGGAAGAAAAACCTCTTCAAAGTTTGGCAATTATCTAGCTCAAATCCTCCAAAACACTTGCTTGATCTAGTTTCTACTCTATAAAACCTCTTCTTTTAGTGATAGTGAGTTGTTTGGTGAAGTTGTTTGGAAGCTTAAGGTGACAAGTAGCTCTCCCTCTTGTTTTGCTAAGGTAAGAGGTGGATGAACACCTCTCCTTCCTCTAATGATGTTCAATTCATGATTAGTGGTGTTATAAGATGCAATTTCATGGATTATTTCTTGAGTTTGGTTGAATTGGTGAAGTTTTATTATTTTTGGGGATTTTTCTGTTTTCATAGGGATATGATTGGGTGGTCATGTATGATGATTGGAAATGATGTTTAATGACTCTAGGAGGTGGAAAAAGTGATTAAGTGCAATCAATTTCTGTTTTGGAAGAAATTTCAGAAAATTAGGTTTTGTAGTTCTTCATTCTGCCCGAATTTATTGCACCATGTTAGAGGCCGAATTGGACTTTTCTCAAAACATGAAAGTTGTAGGTATTGATGAGTTTGAAGTGCCTGTAAAATTTCAGGTCATTTGGATTAGTGTAGAGTGAGATATGCCGATTTTACTGTTGCTGTTCTGGGTTGATCAGAATGCGAAAACTGTACTTGTAATTGGCTATTTTGACTGGAATTTCTTTAGATTTAGGTGTTGGTGTCTTCTGATGAAATGTAGCTGGATGTCTTAGCTACCATATACCTTTGGAATTTCGGCATTTGGACCTGTATAGACTGAGTTATAGTAATTACAGCATTATGTGATTTGTAAACCTGTTTTTTGGTGTTTCCGGTTGAGTATTTGGCACATTTGACCTAGTTGTGCTAGGATTTGGACTGAGTGACCTTCTACATTGTTGTATCCCTGTTCCATAGCTTCGAAACGGTGGGTCTTGCACCTTCATCCGACAATCGTAGAGCCTTTGGTACCATTACCGCAAAATGACGTCAAAACTGTTTTTTCTGGTTTTGAGCTTAAGTTTCATTTCCGGACTTTTCCTAGCTTGACTTGTACTAGTACTACTTGGAGCTTGCTGAGTGGATATTGGATGAACTTATTTATGTGACTTTGGGACTGGCTGAGGAAATAATGAAGCCATGATGGCTGGAAAAGTTAGCAAATGTAGGGGAAGTGCTGTCCGAACTTTTAAAGGATTTGTTTGCATTGAGTTTGTGATCTAAGACTTGGGTTTGAGCAAGGCAATGATACATGATGGATGATTTCTGAGCCATTGAGGTGAGTGACCTCAAACTATTTCTGAAGTTCTTTATGAACCGTTTCCTGCATTATTTACTTTTAAACTGTTTCCAAAAGTTACTTTTGAACTGTTTTCTTGCATATCATGCGTACTTGCATATGAGTGTCCCTTGGTTGCTGTAATTCTTGACTTATTGGCTTGTCATTATTAATTGAAAATGTGTTAAGTACTTTCGATGATTGTTAAAACGAGTTTTCTAGGCGAGTGTGTACTTTATCGCACTCGACCTAAATAAATATGAATTTTCAATGATTAATGATTAAATGCTAGTTGCGCATGATGTAAGCCTTTTGGCTGAACTGGCCACTGCCCTTCGTTACCGATCGACTCGAGCCAGAAGCGGACTCGGTCGGGCGATATGGTGACCCTGGGTGAATTTGGTATACTCGAGTATTACCTTGTAGTCCGGCTACGTCCGGATGGGTGGAGTCCAGCCAACGTCGGATGGGTGGAGTCCGGTCAACGTCCGGAAAAGGGGATGAACGAATAAAAAGATGAACGAGGGTTTATTTATAAAAATGAAATTTTCAAATAATTGGAGGAATAAGGGGAAATGTCAGGGGAACGAACAAATGAATAGCTTCATGTGAGCGGTATCCTTTTAATGAATATGTTACTATCGCTTTCCATTGTAAATGTTTCTTGAATTATTGATTATTGATGGTTAATGTGTTGGCTTTGTTATGAAATTTCATGTTCGGAACCTCATTGAGATTTTAGCTCATTGAGCTTTGTGGAATTACCATGTGGTGTCATTTTCTGCTTTTGTTTTACTCTCACTGTGCAAATGTTGACCTGTAACAAAATTACATTTTTACCCCCGGTTACTTATTGAACTTCTAAAACATTACAATGATTTCACTGGCTCACGAGAGCAAAAATACGTACATCTGATTTCTGAACCATGACATCAATGAAATGAATTTTTGTGAAAACTATTTGATTACTGATTTTACTGGTTACTCACTGGGCTTTTAGCTCACCCCAAAAATATTTTATTTCCCCCCCCACAGGGCTCAAGGTGAAGAAAAGCTTGGATTGCTTATTCACATGACTGGATGGCTTATATCGTGTACAGTTTAAGTTTGGATCTATTTTATGTACGAGTTGGTCTTGTATAAATATTTGAAATTGATATGGATGTAAGTATACATTCCACGATTGGAATCAGTTTCCGCTGCATTTGTGACATGTAATTATTGGAGACTTGGATGTATGTTTGTGGACCATGTGATGTATATTTGAGATTTATATTGTAATTCATTTGAGGATTGTAGTGATCGACTGAGTCCCGGCGAGAGCTGGGCAGGCGGCCCGCCGAACCCTCTGGTTCGCCTTAGGGGGAGGTGGGGCCGTCACAGTTGGAATCACTTTGCAGCCGAATAATGCAGGTAAGTATTTGGTGTCTACTTCTTTGTCTCAAGTTTTTTCAAAACTCAGACAAAGAGGGGCAAACTGTAGACACCAAATTTTTGGTGTAATTTCATTTACTTTTTATTTGTAGTGTTAGTTTTATTCGTTTTTTTTAGTTTTTAGTTTCTAGTTTTATTTTGTTATTTTATCTTTAAGTTTTTAGCATAGAATTTCTCAAAAAGAAAAGGAAAAACATTCAAAAAATATGCTTTAGTCGTTTTCTTTCTTATTTAAATTCAATGTTTTCTTGAAAAAAAAAAAGAGAGAGAGGGAAAAGAGGAAAAAGAGAAAATTGTTCACAAAATATGTTTATTTCTTTTAAATTCAACCTTTTGGCATTTTATTTATTTTTATTAAGTTATTTTAAAAAAGAAAAGAAAAAAAGAGAAAAATGATGAAAAATGAAAAATGAAAGAAAAGATTGAAAATGGTAACTTTGTTGTTTTTAGTTTGTTTATTTTGATGTAATTGTACTTAAAATTGTTGTTTTTTATTATTTAGTTTTACTATTATTTTTGTTAAATTATTAAGTTTAAAAAAAAGAAAAAAAAAAAGAAGAAGAATACGCGACTTGCAAGCTGCAAAACGCAGCTTGCAAGGAAGGGCTCATAGCAGCCCCTTAGCTGCAAATACAGAGGAAGTTGCTGAGTTGTTTAGGGCTAGGGATTCCCATATAAATAGAAAAGGAGAAGGCAGCCGCAAAGAGGGAGAAGTGAATGAGGGCTTGGGTTTGAACAAAAAAACAAAAACGAGAGTTGAAGGTTTAGGGCATTAGGTGAGCGGTTAAGAGAGAAAACTGAGGGAGTTGAGCCGAGAGCAAGAAGGAAGATTGAAGGGGCGGCTGCAAAATCTGGAAAATGGCAAAAGAGAGAAACAAAAGGCTCATGAGCGGCTGAAGGCTGAAAAATCTTGAGGAAGTAGAGAGTGTGTGTGGGCGACGGAAGAGAAAGGCAGCAAAAGAAGGGCAGCCAAAAGAGAAGGGGGGGCTTGGTTTAAGAAAAAAAAACAACCGCGAGAGAAGGAAAGGCAGAGTGTTTCATCTGGGGGAGCAACCAAGGATCATCGAGGATCTTATCTTCAAATATTGACTGAGGTGATAGCGTTGCCATAGCTGGTGCTGCTATCTTTCTACCGCCGTTGCGCCGTTGCTGAGGGTACGGGTTTAAAGCAATGGAATAGGTAACTGTCTACCCTTTTTCTTGTTCATTTCCTATCGCTAAATGGAGCCCAATTCGCTAAGATGGAACTGGGTTTTGGTTCATTTGCTGCGTCTCTGTTAGTTTAATATGCATATTGCATCTGATTTGGCTAAAAACTGGAGAGTCGACTTGATTGAAGTCCTAGTTTAGCCTGTTTTTCTGGTTTTTATTTGGGGTTCGTTTGTATATTGATTGATGAGCTTGCTAGTTTTTGGTTTTAAAAGTGAAAAATCTGTCTTGGCCTGTTCAGATGTTGGAGTTACTTGTTCTGGTTGTTGCTGAAACTTATAATTTGATCGATACCTGGGATTTGTTTGTTCATTTGATATACCACATGCATGTCCAAGTCAAGTTTCATCTGGGGGTATCTTGGCTGCACCAGAAATGCAGGAAGTGTCTTGATATTTGCGTGAGAAAATAATAGGATCTGAGTTCCCGAAGCTAAGCATGTTTGCTGTTTTGTTTGCGCTGTCTCCATTTTTTTTCTTTATCGTGTTGGTTCATTTGCTCAAATAGCGATTTTCTTATTGTTTCTGTGGAGTCTTGCTGTTTGCTCAAGAGTGTGTTTGGGGAAATGTTGGCTTGGTTTACCATTAAACATGTGAGAGTTAGTGGGTCAAAGGAGCTTTTGTAGATAAAACTCATCATTGGTGCAGATCTTTGAATGAGCTAGGAATCTGTAAGCCTTCCCTATGTTCATTTTTGCTCTCTTGTATGTAATGTAGTAAGGGGAAGGGCTTAATAAGAACTTGGTTTTGTTTCTGGTTTGAATTTGGTGTTAAGTCTGCCGTGTGTGAACTGCATGATCCTTCCAGCTTCCTGATGCTTCGCACAGTTAGCGTGATAAAAGAAAAGTTGCAGGAGGTGTTCTGATTTGCATGCCTTTACCTGATGTTTTTTGGTGTTAAATTTACAAGCTTCATGATGCAAATTGAGAAGATTGTATTGCCTGTGTTCAGAAGGTTTTAGCTGATGTTTTGTGCATGAGAATTTGTAGCTATGTTCGGAACTTTTGGCTTGTTCGAATCTATTGCTGCAGTTTTTGTTGAGGCTATGTTCATTAACCCATGTTCATTTTTTTGCTGATTTCATACCCAACCCCTGTTTGATTCTTGGGGTAAACAATGATATTTGGTTGATGTTTTTGACAAATCATGGTAGAGGATTTGGATGGCTTTGCTTGTTAAGAGTTGCAGGTTATGAGAAAGTGCAGTTAGTTAGAATTGTAGAAGAAATGTTAGTTGCAGAAACAGAAATTCCTTCGTAGCTTGCATGGTCTGCATGGAAAATGTCTAAAAAATTTTCACTTTGACCCCTTGGCTTCTAACTAATGCTGCTATGACCCAATCAATTGAACAATCTCCTCAATTTGGTCCTTGGTAGTTTTAATTTTTGCAACTTCGTTGTTTGTTTGATTTCAATTAGCCACTTTGCTTTGTTTAATTGCACTTCATGCATGAATTTAAGAGTTTTATGACCACGTGAGCCCGTGTTTGCATGTTTTTCTTTAATTTTCCCAAATAAATTGATACCTTGACCATTTCTTTTATTTTGGAGGATAAATAAGCCATTTTTCTTTCATTTGGACACCATTCCAAGGGAGGTATAACTTCTTTTATCTTTTTTTTTGTCTCTCCACTATGTGATCCAACGTGCTAAGTGAGAATTGCATGTCTATTTGCTTCCCTTGCCTTTCCTTAATTCCTTTCATTTACTTTTGTACACCTCTTGGCTTGTAATAGATAGGGCTTGGAGAGCACTTGATGAAGACCTCTTGAAGACGTGTGCCTAGCTAGCAAATGTAATAGGTTCATTAGCTTGGTTATTTGCCTTTGTTGCTATGTGTTAATTTGTTTTATTAGGCTTTTGCATCTAGTCGAGCATGCTAAATGTTATGTGCTACGTGTTTACGAGTATTTGGTATGTCTACTCGCTTTCCATAGCCATGAATGAATGTGATGGATGAATGCACGTTTTCACTAGTCCAACGCTAGTAGGAATTCATAGAATGGGCTAGTCCAACGCTAGACCCTTAGGGATTTCTCTCGTGAGTCCATACTTGCATGTTTCACTTCATTTCATGCATTTTTTCTTAGTTTTTAGCATTTGGCATGTTCCTCTGATCCTTTCCCCTTCATTTTAGGTTTTTACATCTCATGCTAGTGATAGGGTACATTTGCTTGAAGAGTCCCCTTTCGATAAGGGAAACGAGCGAGTGTGGCTACAAAATAGCCTTAGCACGCTAGTTCTCCTTTCTAATCAAAGGGAAAATTAAAGTCACAAAGTTAGGAGTCCCCGTACCCGTTTTGCTTGCATTCCTCTAGGGTTCATGCATTTCATTTATTCACTATCCTATACATTTCTACTTTATATTCTAACCCTTTTTCCACATTCTCACTTCACACTACTTTAATTTTGCACGTTTTCACTCAACTACTTACACTTTATAATATCACTCGCACACATGCACTTTATGTTATCTCACATACATTTTCACATTTATTACTTTACTCACCTTATCTTGTACATCCATTTGCACACTTCCACTTACACACTCTTGTTTTTATCACTTTTTTACTTCACACAAACTTACATTTTCACATGGCATGCATTCCACTCATTTTTACGTCATTTAGGATTATGTGTGACCTCTCCAAAGGATCATTATTGGGCTTCACAATTAATGTGATTGGCACCACTCAACCTTTGAAGAGAAATTTCCCCCATGTCCCCCTAGGTCTAGGTTTTTGCATTCATATAGTCATATCCAACACGCGATACATACCTTGGGTAGAAAAATTAGGAAAAGTGGGCTAAGTCACGCAACTAGCTCTTGCTAGGGTAAGGGAGTGCCTTAGGCTTTGCATTTGCCTTCTCCCTTGTCAAATGTGACCCCCGATCCCATTCTTTGGTTACGTAGACCTAAAAGTTCTTTAAAAGGGTTTATTCACTTTTACGTTCAAAAACAAAAAATCATTTTTGGGTGACTTGGTACACCCTAACTCTATATCAAGTGGCGACTCCGTTTTTCATACAAAAAACCCTTTTGAACTTTATTTGACCAAACCGTCGCATTTCACAATCCCACGGTCTTTTCTTTTCACTTCACACACGTTCACATACATATTTCACACTACTCACACACACACACACTATCAAAAAGTGGGGCGCGACAGTTCAAATAAAGGAATCAGTCCAGTAAAACACCACTTTAATGCCAAAATCCCGTTCACCAAACATACCCCCTTACCGGGCTCGAACGCCAAACAAGAACAGAAGTGGTAATACTCGAGTATACCGGAATCAAGGGTCTCAATACCCAAAGATTCCTAGAACAAACTACTGTGCTTCATTGTCTAATCGACCAGGCCTTGCCGGCTCGACTCGAGTAACTAGCCACAAGTTTTGAGCTCAGAGGTCACAGACTTATACAGAGAGCAAATACAGACTTATACAGTATGCAAGAAACAAGAAACAAATGAGAGAAACATGAGCGATAAAGTACACCCTCGTTTCATACAGAGTCAAATCACAGTTTTCATGTACAGAAACCAAGTCAAACAACAAATGATGGGAGTGGAACACTCACCGGTTTCAGTATAGATACTTCAAAATTTTTTACCCAAAGTAGCTTTAATCACCAAGAAACCCTAAAATAATCAAGATAAAATGATTATAGTTCGCACATCCACAAACCCAGTAAATGGAATGCATAAATGAGGCTCGACTACATGTCGTATGCCTTTCCAAGTTAATTACTAGTACAAAAGAATAAAAATATGACTTTTGAGTAAAAAGATAACAGTTGGTCTTAGGGTTACAAACAACTCCCAAAACCCATCATTTTTACCAAGATTAACTCAACTTGAAGAAATCGCGTAGCCCTAAAATTTTGGGCAGCATGCCCTCTGTATTTTGCTATATTCCAGCCATTTATGGCTTCATTATGTTTCCTCAACTCAGTCCAATCCAACACATAAGAAATCTCAACACAATAGCCCTTCAACTAGGCTCAAGTTCGTCCAAATACAAAGCATGTCTAGGAATGCAAGTGGAAATCAAGTTTTAAGGACAAAAGCTAAATAGCAGGTTTGACGTCTCTTAGCGTATTGATCACAACCAAAGCTACGCTTATTGGATTGGGGCACAATTTATACCATTTCAAACCTAAGACAAAGAGCTACAACTATGATGAAGACCACTCAATTCAGTTCATAGTGTATCTAGGTCAATTTTTCAAATTACAGAACCAAAATCTCACAATCAGACTAGTTAACCACACTATGATTGAACGACAATAACTCAGGCTACCGAAGTCCGATTGAGGTGTATCTTATGGTGTTTCGAAGCCAAGACATATATCTACCTTTCTTATGAAGATCTCCAAAGCCAAATCATGCATTTTTAGGGTCAAAAGTGGAAATCGCCACGAAAACATAAATCTGTCCGCGAAACAGGGCTCTTGGGCAGGCAAGGGTATTTCGGTCATTTCATATGCTACAGTGCTCCGATTGAGCTGAAAATTTACAGGTAGCTAGCTAACGTAATTACAACAATTTCATGTTTTGGACAAGAGCTAATTTGGCCTCCATCATGGCCTAACAGGTTCAGGCAAAACGGGGCAGGATGAAACCCTAAACTGGAAATTCCGCATAAACTCTGAAATTTTCCACAAACAACCGCAACTAACATATAAAAGCTTCATTTTACACCATATCAAGCTATCATTCATGGCCAGCCAATAACTATCTTGCAAAATCAGAAATATCACAAATAAAATCTGAAATTTAACTAACTCTACCTCAAACTACAAAAATCTTCCATAAACTAGCATATTTAGCCACTACAAGCTACTAATTGACCATTATTAGGAACAAAAGGGAGTTTCCAAGCAAAATGTAGACACCAAAATTTTGGTTTTTAATTTTATTTATTTAATTAGTTTAATTTTAGATTTATTTGTTTCAATTTTAGGTTATTTTAGTTGATTCCTGTTTCGTGTCTCTTATTTTAATTAGTTTACGAACATTTATTTTATCTACTAATTCAAAAAGAAAGAAAAAAGAAGAAGAAAAAAAAAAGAAAAAAGAAACAAAAAAAAGAGGAAAAAGAGAAAAATCATGAAAAAAAGAAAAAAATAGCAATTTTGTTTTAGTTGGTTTTATTTATCTATTTTTAGTCAATTTTACTCAATTTATTTTTTATTTTTTATTTTTGTTTATTGATTGGTTGGTTCATTTAGAAAAGAGAAAAAACGATGAAAAATGGAAAATGAAAAAAGGGGAAATGGAAATTGCACTTTGTTGTTTCTAGTTTATTTATTTTTATCCAATGTTAATTAAATTATTTTTGTTATCATTTTTGTTTTAATTAATCTCAAAAAAAATAATAATAATAAAATAAAATACGCGACATGCGAGCTGCGTTTTTCGCAGCTTGCAAGGGAGGGCTCGGTGAGCCCCTTAGCTGCAAATATAGTAGAGATTGTTGAGAGTTTAGGGTTGGTTTTTGCCCCCATATAAATTGAAAAGAAGAAGCGCAACTTTGGGGGAGGTTTTTTGGAGAGTACGTGACGGCTGCAAACTAAAAGAAAGATCAGAAACAAGCAAAAGAAAACAGAGAAAACAACGGCTGAAGACAGCTAGAAATCTGGGGGGAGAGAGGTTGACGGCTGAAGCGAGAGTAAGGAGAAAATCTGGGGGATAGTCAGGACGGCTAGGTTCTTTCAGAAAAGTCCACGAAAGGAAAAGGGTTGAGAAGATAAGGAGGGCTGAGGGTGAAAAGAAATGAAAACGAGAGAGCTGGGGTTTCGGGAGAGAAGCAGAGTGACGGCGGGAAAAATCTAGAGCAAGAGAGAGAATTGAGGTTCTGTGGGGGAGAGAAAAAACAGCAGAAGGCTACAGGGGTTTTCTTGGAAAGAAAGGGGCGGCTAAGCTTGAGGAGAAACCAGGAGAGCCGAGGTTTTGGGTTTCGGAAAAGAAGAGTGGAAGTTGGTGGCAGGAAAAAGGAATGGCAAGGGAGATTTTTCAGACGAAGGGAACCAAGTGCAGAAGAAGAACTCCAGAATCCGAATAGCAAGCTAGCATCTTTCTTCACTGGGATTCGAATCATGCCATCCTTGAATTCTTCACGTTTTACTGGCGTTTCCTGGTGTTAAAGGTAAACCTTTTCTCTATCTTCCAATCGCATCTCATCGGCTTAAGAAAAACAGTGTAATCTTGCGATGCCCATGGGTTCTTCAGCAATATTGTACTTGAAATCTGTTGGGTAGTGATTCATTTCTGGAGTCTGATGTCAGATACGGTGTTTGTTGTGAAAATGATGGTTTTAGCATGGATCTATAGCATGATATTTCATCGCATGAATTCGTTTAAAGAAAAAACAGCCGCGGCAAGTTTGGAACTTTCAGCTTGTTGCAGCAGTTTCTTGTTTTTCCTTTCGATTCATTGGAGTTTCATTTTTCTGATGTCAAAACGTTTGTTTTGGGTCACCTCTGCTGTGTGTAATCTGTTTCTGGAAGCCTTAGTTCGCCAGGTTTGGTATATTAGTCAATGTTTGTTGCTAAGCGTAGACGGATAAACGTTTGTTGTGATTTCTTTTGGAAGGTAGTCATGAGAACTGTGTCTTGTATCTGGATGTTTTCGGCTATACGTTCTAAATGAGTTGGGATTGAATTCCAGGGCAGTAGGTCATGTGCCTACATGCTCCATTGGAGCTCATAGAAGGTGTCATGTTCATGCTGAATTGGTGAAAAGAAAGTTGTCGCAAGCTTCACTTTTTCTTTTGCTGCCTTTATGTACCGTTGCTTGGACTGGATTTTCTGGGATAGTTTGAAGTTTTGCATTAGATTTTGGTTGTTGAATTGGTAGAGTCCGTTTGAGTGGCTTCATCATAGGACTTCTCGTTGAATGGTGAAGTTTGTTTTTATTCCAAGAAGTTACAAGGCTGGTTTTGTTTTTCTGCTGCCGCACACATTCTCTATTTGATTCTTCATTTTTCTCTATTTGATCTGTAATGGTTTGGTCGTGTTAATCAAAGTGTTTAGTTGTGAAGTGATGATTAATGATGATCTTTGCTGGTTTTGCTTGAAGTCCCGTGTGAAAATCAGCATTTCAAAAGCTTAAAAGTTATAGAAAACTTTGAATGAATGTTGCAGAAGCATATATTTCGTAAGTTTGCATGGATTGCATGAAAAGTTTTTCCCAAAAAATTGTACTTTCTTGGCTTACAACTAATGCTGCTATGACCCAATCAATTGAATAATCTCCTCAATTTGGTCCTTGGTAGTTTTAATTCTACAACTTCATTGCTTGTTTGTTTCAATTAATTACTATGCTTTGTTTCAATTGCACTTAAGTCATGACTTTGGGGGCTTTATGACCAAGTGAGCTTGTGATTGCCTATTTTCTTTAATTTTCCCAAATAAATTGGTACCTTGACCATTTCTTTTATTTTGGAGGATAAATAAGTGATTTCACTCTAATGAGGAGGGGCTCAAGGCTGCTCAAACTTCTAGTGCTCAAGTCATGCAAATACCCAGTGGTCCAATTACAAGAGCGCGTGCTAGGAGAATTCAAGAATCACTTCAAGCTCTTGTTTGCACGATTCAAGAACGAGTTGGTGATGACTTGAGGTCCATTGAAGGGTTACATAATGGAGAAACTACTCTATACACTTTCCTTCAAATGGAAGATTCAAGTGAAGACTAGTCCACAGAGTTCTAGGTTGCTAATTAGGGTTTTCGTTACCATTACTAGTTGTTTGTTAGCATTAATAATTTCGGTCAATTTCCACTTCACTCTGGCCGAATTTTAGAGTCTTAATTTAGCCAATTAGTTGTTAGATATTTTACCCTTAATGAAGGGCAGAGTCGTCCATTGGGCATTCTAGGGTTTGAATCATGTAAGGCTATATATAGCCTAGGTTTTCATTCATTGAGGACAATTCAGATTTTATAACATATTCGTGAGTTTATTCACTCTCTCTTGCTTCAAGAGAATTTCCTTTGAATACTTGAGAATCAATCTCAAGTTGTTCAACGAACTTATCAATCAAGTAGTCTCCTTGATTGTGGCGTTCTTCTATCTATACTTTTGGTTCACTAAAGTGGCTAGTCGTGGGTTAAGGAATCTCCTTAGTTCGTGGCTCGTGATTCTAGAAGGGTCAAAGTTCCGCAAATCATCCCAACTTGGTGTTCGTCTAGATCCGTCTCACATCAGTTGGTATCCAGAGCTAGTCGACGACATCAAGTATATCCCGTTGAGTTTGTTCGTAAGCTTTCTAGTCAATTTTATTTTGCAATTCTGGTCGTGTCTTCCTTTGTGTCAAGTCCGATTGTTATTACAAAAAAAAAAAAAAAAATCCAACCTTGGGCGCAAGTTTCTTGCCAAATCTGTCCAAACTTTAGTTTATTCCACCAAGTTGTTTTAATTAATTTCCTAAACTGATTTTGTGGTTGAACTTGTTTGGGGTTGGAATCTTGGAGAGGGACTACCATAATCTAGGGTTTCTTGAGTTTCTTGAAACTAATCTTGAAGTCTTGAAACTTTGATACATGTCTTGATAATTATTGGAGGATTGAAGGAGAACATTGGATTGACATTAAATTCTGGAATTCTACCCAAAAAAACAGCCGAGTAATTGTGTGTTCTTAGAGTCAAAAAAAAAAAAAAACAAACAAACAGAAAAAGGAAAAGAGAAAAGGCATTCGGGTAGCAAACAACAAAGAAGGAAGCCGCACTTTTATTTGCCAAATTCTGTCTTGTTGCACTTGTTCCAACAAACCAGAAAATTACATCAAGAAAAGACTACTCAAAAGTTTTGACCAACCTCCTCTTGAAAATCTTGCACACCTTGAGCCTTGATCACTTGTATCACCCGTTGAGTTTTTTGAGGATCTTGACCATCTTGATTCTTGAAGATTTGCACCTCCCTACGTATAAACAGTTTCTTGTACGTCCTTGCATCCATACGGGGCTTTCTTGGCTTAGGAGTAAACCTCTTGGGAGTTTCTTGAGCAGGCCGCTTGGGGTATTCTTGGGTGACGTTGCTTGTGTCATCTTGTGAAGCCATTGTTTAGCACCAAGCGTCAAAACTGTCCTTGTGTGGAGCAAAGAGGGGAGGGCCGAATTGCTTGTTCTTTGAAGGGGAGTATAGCCGAGTTTTATGGAAGGTTTTTAGAAGCAAAATTCTGGAAAATTTTAGAGGTTAGGAAGTTACCAAATCTGGAAAATTTTTCAGGAAGTTCTAGCCGACTATGAGAGGGATTTAAGAAGAGGGAATTCTGGAATTTTCTGAGATTAGTTTCGGTTGGAATAGGAAACTACCAAATTCTGTTTTGCACTTGGTTGACCAGCCGACTTTAGGAAAGGAACAAGGAGAAGGAAATCTGGAAAATTTTTGGAAACAATTCTGTTTTGGTATAGCTGATTTTGAGGAAGGTTAAGGGGGTACAAAATCTGGAATGTTTTGGGAACCAATCCTATTTCCATTTAGCCGACCTTAAGGAACTTTCCAAAAAGTACAACACCTAATTTGTTTTCCAGAAAAATCAATTAGGAAAATTAAGGAAACACTTGGGAAACTCCATCATTGTATTTGGACATTCTTCGTTTCATTCCTTATCATTTCATTCTTCATTTCATTCCGTTTCTACTTTTGTTCCTTGTTACTTTAGTACAATTGGGAGCTATTTGATTAAAGTTTGATTGAATTTCCTTGAGAAAATTTCTGATTTCTTCAAAGGTACCTATCAAGTGGCTTGAGAAGTGAATTGGTGAGAGCATTAGAGGGACATAAACACTTGAGTGAAAACACGAGAGGAGTGAAACACTTAAGGGAGCAAGTGAGACCTTTTCTACTAACAATTTGTCAAGTTTTGCAGGTTCACCATGTCTCAGGAAAATGAACTTACCATTGCTCAGTTATCACTTAAAATGGATGCTATGTGGAAGGAAATGCAGAGGAGACTGGACCAACGACTGGAAACGATCCATGAGCAGATTGATCACCTAAGTTCATCTAGGGCTTCATCTAGGAAATCTAAAGGAAAATCCGCCCTGGAGGAATCTAGTGACTCCAACGCCGATTCGGACCGTGAGACCTACAGACAAGGGAGACCGAAGAGGAACACAAGAGCAATTGGTGATGCAATCCAAGGGATTAAGATGAAGATTCCTCCATTCCAAGGCAAATCCGATCCGGATACATACCTTGAATGGGAAAGTCGGGTAGAGCTAGTATTTGATTGTAATGACTACACCGATGCCCAAAAATTGAAACTTGCCATAGTAGAATTCACCGACTATGCCATAGTTTGGTGGGAGCAAGTGGTTACCAGCTGGAGAAGGTGTGGTGAACCACCTATAACCACGTGGACTGAGCTCAAGAGACTTATGAAGAAGCGATTTGTACCAAGTCACTATCATAGAGACTTGTACAAAAAACTTCAAACCTTGACGCAAGGCCAACGCTCAGTTGAGGACTACTACAAGGACATGGAAATCTCCATGTTGAGAGCTGATATTCAAGAAGATCGAGAAGCTACAATGGCAAGATTTCTCAGTGGTCTAAGGGTTGAGATAGCCGATCAACTTGAGCTTCAATACTATGTGGAGATAGATGATATGGTTGACAAGGCTATCAAGATTGAGCAAAGACTCAAGAGGAGGGGTGCAACCAGAAATTATAACCCTCCTCCACAAACATTTACTCGTCCATTCCAGCCTAGAAGGGAAGAGAGAGGTTCGAATACTTGGAACCCTCCAAGGCCGAAGCATGATCAAGGTCCAAGCTCACGGCCGTCTTTTGCCAAACCAGACTCCAAGGTTATTTCCAAGCCACCAATCGAAACTTCAAAACCTAGGAGTCGTGACACCAAATGTTGGAGGTGTCAAGGAGTTGGGCATATTGCAAGCCAATGTCCAAACCCAAGGGCCATGCTTGTCCTACCAAATGGAGACATTGTCACTGATGATGAAGAAGAGGAATACACAGACATGCCTCCCTTGGTTGAAGAGGAAGATGAGATAGAAGAAGTTCCAACTCAAGACAAGGTTGGATTGGTAGCAAGAAGAGCACTAGCTACTCAAGCTAGTAAAGATGAGCTTCAACGTGACAACATTTTTTACACTAGGTGCCATGTGACCAACAAGGTATGCAGTTTGGTGATCGATCCCGGAAGTTGTACTAATGTTGCTAGTGCATTGATGGTGGAGAAACTAAACTTGCCGACTAGTGAGCACCCTCGTCCCTACAAGCTTCAGTGGTTAAACAACAGTGGAGAGGTACGTGTTCTTAAACAAGTTTTGGTTACTTTTCGCATTGGTAGGTATGAAGATGATGTTATGTGTGATGTAGTACCAATGCAAGCTGCACATATACTCTTAGGGCGTCCTTGGCAATTTGACAAAAGAGTCACTTTTGATGGTTTCTTGAACAAATACTCTTTTATGCATAATTGTAAAAAGATTACACTTGCACCTCTTACACCTCAACAAGTGCATGAGGATCAAGTTAGTCTACAAAAAGAGTATGACCTGCATGCTACCACCAAGAAGGACAACGCCAAAGCTAAGAAATTAGTGTTGGCCGACCCTTCTTCAAGTAAGTTGGATCACTCTCATTCGGCCTTAGAGCCCACACAGGAGAGAAAATCCAGCATGCTTGCCAAGGTAAAAGATGTGAGAAAGGCCTTGCACTCTCACCAGATTTTATTTATTTTATTTTGCAAACGGTCCTTATTCACTAATGCTCCTGATGCTTCCTTGCCTAGTAGTATTACTAACCTTTTGCAGGAGTATCAAGACGTCTTTCCTGAGGATATACCTACTGGTTTGCCTCCATTAAGGGGAATTGAACATCAAATTGGTTTCATTCCTGGATCTTCCCTTCCCAACAAGGCACCATATAGGACCAATCCTGAGGAAACCAAGGAGCAACAACGACAAGTGGAGGAATTGCTTAGTAAGGGTTGGATTCAAGAGAGTCTAAGCCCTTGTGCTGTACCAGTTCTACTTGTTCCAAAGAAAGATGGAGGATGGAGAATGTGCACTGATTGTAGGGCAATTAATGCCATCACGGTAAAGTATCGACATCCCATACCTCGTTTGGATGACATGCTTGATGAATTACATGGTGCTATCATTTTTACTAAGATTGATTTGAAAAGTGGTTACCATCAAATTCGCATGAAAGAAGGAGATGAATGGAAAACTGCATTTAAAACAAAACATGGACTTTTTGAGTGGTTGGTCATGCCTTTTGGGCTAACCAATGCACCAAGTACTTTTATGAGACTAATGAATCATGTTTTACGTTCTTTCATTGGTAAATTTGTGGTTGTTTACTTTGATGATATTTTGATCTATAGTAGGAGTCTAGATGAGCATGTTGTGCATTTACAAATGGTCCTAGATGCACTTCGCAAGGCGAGCCTCTACGCTAACCTTAAAAAGTGTACCTTTTGCACAAATCAATTGGTTTTCCTAGGTTATGTTGTAAGTGAGCAGGGAATTCATGTTGATCAAGAAAAGGTGAAGGCTATTAATGATTGGCCAACTCCTACCAATGTAAGTGAGGTGAGAAGTTTCCATGGCTTGGCAAGCTTTTATAGGCGTTTTGTCAAGGATTTTAGCACAATTGCTGCCCCACTTACATCCATTGTCAAGAAAAATGTGCAATTTCATTGGGGAGAAGACCAAGCTAAGTCTTTCCAATTACTTAAACACAAGCTCACACATGCACCTGTTCTTAGTTTACCTAATTTTGATAAAGCTTTTGAAGTAGAGTGTGATGCTTCTGGTATAGGTATTGGAGCTGTTCTACTCCAAGAGGGTCGCCCGATTGCCTACTTTAGCGAGAAGTTGAATGGAGCTGCTCTCAACTACTCAACCTATGATAAGGAACTAATGGCCTTGGTACGGGCTCTCCAAACATGGCAACATTACCTACGCCCTCGTGCGTTTGTCTTGCACACCGACCATGAGTCGCTCAAGCATATCAAGTCCCAAGACAAGTTGAGTAAGCGACATGCACGATGGATTACATTCATTGACAGTTTTACCTTTGTGATCAAATACAAGGCAGGTAAGACGAATGTAGTGGCTGATGCACTCTCGCGAAGGCATTCACTTATCACTACATTAGATGCTAAGTTGCTTGGTTTTGAATTCCATAAAGAATTTTATGCAACTGACTCAGATTTTGGTGAGATTTTTAACTCTTTGCCACGACACTCTCGTGAGCATTATTTCATCTCTCAGGGGTTCTTATACTTCAAAGACAAGCTTTGCATTCCCAAGAGCTCCATGCGCACGCTTCTGGTAAGGGAAGCTCATGGAGGTGGTTTAATGGGGCATTTTGGCATTGCCAAGACCTTGATGATTCTCCAAGAGCATTTCTTCTGGCCCCGCATGAGGAGTGACGTGGAAAGGCACATTGAAAGGTGTGTGACTTGTCACCAAGAAAAATCAAAGGTACACCCTTATGGTCTCTATACACCTTTGCCTATTCCACATGCACCATGGGTTGATCTGTCGATGGATTTTGTGCTTGGTCTACCTAGGACTAGACAAGGACATGATTCAATCTATGTGGTAGTTGACCGTTTTTCCAAAATGGCTCATTTTATTCCTTGTCTCAAAACAGATGATGCTAAGCATGTTGCAGATTTATTCTTTCGTGAGATAGTTAGATTACATGGCATGCCTCGCACTATTGTTTCTGATAGGGACGCCAAATTCCTTAACTATTTTTGGAAAACTTTGTGGTGTAAACTAGGTACTAAGTTGCTATTTTCTACTTCTAGTCACCCACAAACTGATGGTCAAACCGAAGTGGTTAATAGGACTTTATCCACCCTATTGCGTGCCATTATTAAAAAGAACATTAAATCTTGGGAAGACTGCTTACCACATGTGGAATTTGCTTATAATCGCACTGTTCATTCTGCTACACAGTATTCGCCGTTTGAAATTGTGTATGGCTTTAACCCTCTCACACCTTTGGATTTAACTCCTTTACCTGTTCATGAGAGAGTTAACTTGGATGGTAAGAATAAAGCTGCATATGTACGTGAGTTACACACTAAGGTGCGAGCTAACATCGAGAAGCGTACACTCCAATACATCCAAAGTGCCAACAAGGGGCGCCGCAAGATGGTGTTTGAGCCTGGCGATTGGGTCTGGATACACATGCGGAAAGAGAGGTTCCCAGTCAAAAGGCGTAGTAAACTACTTCCCCGGGGAGATGGTCCATTCCAAGTCCTGGAGCGTATAAATGACAATGCCTACAAACTTGAACTTCCAGGTGAGTATGGGGTACATGCTACTTTTAATGTCTCTGACTTGAGTCCTTTTCATGCAGACGATGAGTTTGATTTGAGGACAAATCGCCTTCAAGAGGAGGGGACTAATGAGGAGGGGCTCAAGGCTGCTCAAACTTCTAGTGCTCAAGTCATGCAAATACCCAGTGGTCCAATTACAAGAGCGCGTGCTAGGAGAATTCAAGAATCACTTCAAGCTCTTGTTTGCACGATTCAAGAACGAGTTGGTGATGACTTGAGGTCCATTGAAGGGTTACATAATGGAGAAACTACTCTATACACTTTCCTTCAAATGGAAGATTCAAGTGAAGACTAGTCCACAGAGTTCTAGGTTGCTAATTAGGGTTTTCGTTACCATTACTAGTTGTTTGTTAGCATTAATAATTTCGGTCAATTTCCACTTCACTCTGGCCGAATTTTAGAGTCTTAATTTAGCCAATTAGTTGTTAGATATTTTACCCTTAATGAAGGGCAAAGTCGTCCATTGGGCATTCTAGGGTTTGAATCATGTAAGGCTATATATAGCCTAGGTTTTCATTCATTGAGGACAATTCAGATTTTATAACATATTCGTGAGTTTATTCACTCTCTCTTGCTTCAAGAGAATTTCCTTTGAATACTTGAGAATCAATCTCAAGTTGTTCAACGAACTTATCAATCAAGTAGTCTCCTTGATTGTGGCGTTCTTCTATCTATACTTTTGGTTCACTAAAGTGGCTAGTCGTGGGTTAAGGAATCTCCTTAGTTCGTGGCTCGTGATTCTAGAAGGGTCAAAGTTCCGCAAATCATCCCAACTTGGTGTTCGTCTAGATCCGTCTCACATCACACTCCATTTAAGGCATCAACTCAAGGGAGGTATAACTTCTTTTATCTTTTTTTGTCTCTCTCCTATGTGATCCAACGTGCTAAGTGAGAATTGCATGTCTACTTTGCTTTCCTTATCTTTTTTCTTAATTCCTTTCATTCATTTCATTTACTTTTGTTTTTATTAAGTTATTCTTTTATGGGGTATGTGTACACCTCTTGGCTTATAATAGATAGGGCTTGGTGATCATTCTTGTCCATTCTTCCCTTTCCCCTTTTGTTTTAGTTAGCAAATGTAATAGGTTCATTAGCTTGATTGCTTGCTTTTGTTGCTATGTGTTAATTGATTTATTAGGCTCTTGCATCTAGTCGAGCATGCTAAGTGTTACGTGCTACATGTTTATGAGTGTTTGGCATGTCTACTTGCTTTCTATAGTCGTAGATGAATGTGATGGATGAATGCACGTCACCACACTAGTCCAACGCTAGTTGTGGCCCCCTTTCTCGTCACCGCACTAGTCCAACGCTAGTTGTGGTTCATTGTCCGTTTCCACTAGTCCAAACGCTAGTAGGAATTCATAGAATGGGCTAGTCCAACGCTAGACCCAATAGGCCGTCCCCTTTTCGTTAGTGCATACTTGCATGTTCACTACATTTCATACATTTTTCTTAGTTTTTTCTAGCATTTGGCATGCTCCTCCAATCCTTCCCCCTTCATTTTAGGTTTTTGCATTCTCATGCTAGTTATAGAGTACATTTGCTTGAGAGTCCCCTTTCGATAAGGGAAACGAGCGAGTGTGGCTACTCAATAGCCTTAGCACGCTAGTTCTTCCTTCTAATCCAAGGGAAAATTAAAGTCGTGAAATTAGGAGTCATTCCCGTACCCGACTTGATGCATTCCTTTAGGGTCATGCACTTTCATTGTTTTCACTCTTTTATTCACATTTTCTCACTACTTGTACTTTTCTCAATCCATACTTTCTCACCACTTTCTTCCTATCACTCATTTTTATCTTTCTGCCTCACTTATTTATGGCACCCAATTGCACTTATATGTATATACTATCATATTTTCATTCATTTGCACACACAAACACCTTTATTTTCTCACACTTGCACACTTGCACTTGAGTCCTCATTTGCATTAACCACGGCTTCTATGAGAGCTTTCCTTTTTGGCCACCACAATTCATGTGGATGGGACCAAAAAGCCTCATAAGAAACATTTTAGATTTAGGATTGCATTTTTCTTTCCTTTTCGCATTCATTAGTCATATCCAACATGCGATACATACCTCGGGTAGAATAATTAGGAAAAGTGGGGCTAAGTCACGCAACTAGCTTTGGCTAGGGTAAGGGAGTACCTTAGGCTTTGCCTTTGCCTTCTCCCTTATCAAATGTGACCCCCGATCCCTTTCTTTGGTTACGTAGACCTAAAAGTTCTTTAAAAGGGTTTGTTTTACTTTTTTCTTTCAAAAACAAAAATCAATTTTGGGTGACTTGGTACACCCTAACTCTATACCAAGTGGCGACTCCGTTTTTCTATTCAAAAACCCTTTTTGAACTTTGTTTGGCCAAACCGTCGCATTTCACAATCACACGGCCTTTATTTTCACTTTCACACGTTCACATACATATCTCACACACTACCACACACTACACTAACACAACATCAAAAAGTGGGGCGCGACACAAAATACCTTGACACCCCAAGAAAAGTAGTAGCTTAGGTTTCTTTCTTCCAAAACAACTCCACCAAATCCTTGAAACATGTAAGGCCCGAAAACAACACTCTTTTCTAGGCGACCACACAATGGAGCAGTTGATGAGAAAGCACAAGTGCTTGTGAGTAGAAGAAATAAACAAAGTACAGATTTCAAACGTAACAATAAGTAAATAAAAAGGAAAGAATAGCAAACCAACTAATTACCCAGCTCCTCTTGAGCTTGTAGGTTAATTCAAAGAAGCTACTTCAAGTTGATGAATTACAATCACTCTTGTGTACAAAGGAAGGTCACCTCCTCCTTACCCCGAACTCCACTCAGTCAAGTCAGGAGTTTTACTATCCCTCAGGACAACCCTCACAGAGCTACACTCATGAAATATTCACTCACAAATGAAAAATTTACAATGAATCTCACACCACTAAGACTACAAATCTTCTTTGAAGAGTATTTTCTCACTAAAATCACTCTAGATCTTTTGTATCTTCAGTGTGCAATGTTTTAAGTATCTGACCAATCACTATTCATATAGGATCAAGAAAGTGCCTCATTAAAGTTTCCAACGGACAGAAAGTAGCTGAAGAGCCAACTTGCTATTGGAGTGTCAGACGTCCGATAGCCCTGTTTTATGCGTCCGACAGCAGGCAGTGAGTTTAAAAGATTTTCTTCAATTCTTTTGAATGTCCGGTGCAAGCTTTTTGTGCGTCTGACAGCAAACAAAGAGATTTGAGAAATTATCTTGTTTCTATCGAACATCCGGTAGAGACATATTCAGCGTCCAATAGTTTTGTCAATTTCGAAGGATCCTATCAGACGTCCGAAGCATGCATCCGAAGTTGTGCAATGATTATCGGACATCCGGTACTGTCTTCTTGAGCATCCGACAGGTTCAGCATACTCTATCTTTTTCAAATGTGCTTAATCTTTGAACCTGATTTGTTTCATTTCTGAAAAAGCTTTTGAGGAGATGTTAGCAACATCCATTTGTTTTGTAATCATCAAAAGTTAGGGACCAAGGTCAATATTCTCCCCCTTTTTGATGATGACAAAACAATGGATGAAAGAAAGAAAAAAATTGAGCATATAAGCATAAGCTCCCCCTCACACAATGCATCTAAACTTACAATTTCAGAATAACTCCTCCTTACACATAGCATCCATTTCTCCCCCTTTTTGTCATCATAAGATGAGAGTAAAAATCAGTTACCAAAAATCAGCAACAATAATAGAGAATCCAATAATCCAAATAAAAACGGAGAAATGACAGCAATCACAGCAAATCATCATGATATCAGCATTATTTTTTCCTCTCTTTTTGACATCATACAAATTCAGTAAAAAATCAATAAAAACTCAGTTCAAAACATCACAAACATCAAAAAGAGAATTACAAAAAAAAAAAAAGCATTATGAACAAGAATCTCATCAATCTTACCAATATCTCCTACTTGTTAGAGTTAGCATCATGTCTAACTATCCACATGCATTTCATGCCTTTTTTTATATTCTTTCTCACATAGCAATCACTTTTCATGTGACATTTTTGACAACAGAAATTACACATAATCAAGGAGTTATTTATATGAACAGATTTAATAAATCTTACTTGTCTTCTCTTATAAATAGCAAATTCATTGGAATTAGAATTCAACATATTCTTTTGAAAACAGACTTGTTTCTTGTGTTTAAACAACTTATTTAGACCATCCATTCTTCTTTTCAAATCACCTTGTTCCTTTTTGAACAATTCACAAAGCTTTGTTTTTTTGTCAAGCTCAAAGTTTAAAGCAGTCTCACTCTTTTTGAAGTAATCATTTTCAGATTTCAACTTTTTATTTTGTTGAAAAAGATTTGCATTATCTCGAAGCAAAAAACTAATTTTCTGTTTTAACTCCTTGTTTCTAGCATAGGATTCTTTCAAACTATCATGCAATTTTCTAATGAAAGATTTAAGATCATCATCAGTTTCATCATCACTTTCAAATTGAGAGTTACAAGATGTTACCTCATCATTTCCAATGACCATAAAAGCCAATTGAGCAGATTCTTCATCCTCTTCAATTTCACCATCGGAATTGCACTCATTCCATGTGAATTTGTTGAATCTTGGTTTTCTTCCTTCTTTCTTCTTTATCATTGGACACTCACTTGCATAGTGTCCAGGTTGGCCGCATTCAAATCACTTATCAGTTTGCTTTATGTTCAACCCTAGCTTCCCTTTGTTTCTCAAGTTGTTGGACTGATTCGGGAAGGAATTGCTAGGTCCACCTTTTCTGAATCTCCTCTTTTTGAGTATTCTTTTGAAGCCTCGTGTGATGAGTGCAATATCGCTATCATCACCTTCCATGTCATCTTCACTCACGGAGGCTGTATCATCTTCATCTTGTGAAGCCTTCAGAACAATATTCTTTCTCACTTTTGTGTCTTCTTTTTCCTACACCTTGGACTTGAGTTTTAACTCATAAGAAGTCAGTGAATTAATGAGAGATTCAATAGGCAAGGTATTTAGATCTTTGACTTCCTCAATGGCAGTCACTTTATTCTCTCAATCCTTCGATAAAGCATTTAGAATTTTTCTGTTTTTCTCACCTAAAGAGTATTCTTTTTCCAGCACCTCCAAATCCTTAATGAGGTCATTGAATCTACAATACATCTCATCAATGTTTTCATGAGATTGCATCTTGAAGGATTCATACTTTGTAACTAGAATGGATTTCTTTTGTTCTCTAACATTCTCACTACCTTCATGAATTTCTCTCAGTTTATCCCAAAATTTCTTGGCTGACTTGCAGCCTTTAACTCTAATAGATTCATTTGAGTCTAAAGCACAATATAACACATTCATGGCTTTTGCATTTAATGTGAGATGAGCTCTATCCGCAGCAGTCAGTTCACTTCTTATTTTTTGTCTAGATCTCTGAGTATTTTCATCTATTAGAGAGGCATCATATGGACCTTCACTAATAATAAACCACAATTCAATATCAATAGATTGCAAAAAAATAATCATTCTTTCTTTCCAACTCACATAATTTGACCTATTAAATATAGGTGGTCTAATGACAGAATGTCCTTCAAAAAACATAGCATTGTTGGTTGTCATCTTTACTCCAATGCCGATTGAACTTAATCTCTAGGGGACTAAGCTCTGATACTAATTGGATGGCTCGAAAACAACCCTCTTTTCTAGGCGACCACACAATGGAGCAATTGTTGAGAAAGCACAAGTGCTTGTTAGTAGAAGAGATAAACAAAGTACAGATTTCAAACGTAACAATAAATAAATAAAAAGGAAAGAATAGCAAACCAATTAACTACCCACCTCCTCTTGAGCTTGTAGGTTAATTCAAACAAACTACTTCAAGTTGATGAATTACAATCACTCTTGTGTACAAAGGAAGGTTCACCTCCTCCGTGCCCCGAACTCCACTCGGTTAAGCCAGGACGTTTTACTATCACAGAGCTACACTCATGAAGTATTCACTCACAAATGAAAAGTTTACAATGAACCTCACACCACTAAGACTACAAATCTTCTTTGAAGAGTATTTTCTCACTAAAATCACTCTTGATCTTTTGCATCTTCAGTGTGAAAAAATTCTTTTAAGTATCTGACCAACCACTATTCATATAGGATCAAAAAGTATCTCGTTAAAGCTTCCAACGGATAGAAAGTAGCTGAAGAGTCAACTAGCCGTTGGATTGTCGGATGTCCGATAGCCCTGTTTTATGCGTCCGACAGCAGGCAGTGAGTTTAAGAGATTTTCTTCAATTCTTTCGGATGTCGGGTGAAAGCTTTTTGTGCGTCCGACAGCAAACAAAGAGATTTGAGAAATTATCTTGTTTCTATCGGACGTCCAGTAGAGACATATTCAGCGTCCGTTAGTTTTGTCGACTTCGAAGAATCCTATCAGACGTCTGAAGCATGCGTCCGAAGTTGTGCAATGATTATCGGACGTCCGGTACTGTCTTCTTGAGCGTCCGACAGGTTCAGCATACTCTGTCTTTTTCAAATGTGCTTAATCTTTGAACCTGATTTGTTTCATTTCTGAAAAAGCCTTTGAGGAGATGTTAGTGTGACGCCCCGAAAGATACGTGTGATAACCCGAAAAATTTTCTATATTTTCAAGACATTATTTTGTTTCCTTGTCTATAATTTTGTACCTTTCTTCAATATATTAATTTCCTATACATTTATTATAAGGGAATATAGTTTTCCAACCATTTTTCTAGTACAAATTAGTCCAAGTTAATTTTGAAGTGCGTTTTGAACGTGGGACCCGCTAGTGCGGTAAATGCGATATATTTTTGATAACTTGTTGGAGTTTTGTATTAAATAACATTATTTTATAAGGTGCTAAGAGATAATTAGATGTTACCTATATGGATTATCATTGGAGAGACAAAAAGATAAGTTTTAAACCAAAAGGTGACAAGTGTCACCATCCTATTTACCCTTGGACTTTTGACCAAGATATTTATACCTTCTTAAAGCTAATTTTGATCAAAATATCTCTTCATTTTAGCTCCTCTTGGCTGACTCTCTCTCTACAAGAAAAGAAAAGAAAGCTCTCAACTTGTTTCTTCAATTTCTTACTTAGATCTTGCAAACCAACCGATTAAACCTTGAATTTGTCCACAAAAGTGACTTGCTAAGGGAGTTTGAAGGTCTTGGTGGAGTTGTTTTGGAAGAAAAACCATTAAGCTCCTATATTTCTTGTGGTTTTAAGGTATTTTGCCAAGAACATCCTCTTTACTTCAATTAATTGCTTATTAATGGTTTTTAGTTGTTTTAGATGTGGTTTTGTGGAAGATTTGGTGATTTCTATGGTGGTTTGAGAAATTTCCAGATTTCTGGAATTTCATGTTTCACTTCTGTCCGGTTTTATTGCACTATGTTAGAGGTCGAATTGGCCTTAGAACAAAACATGAAAGTTGTAGAGAATGGTGTTTTATAGGTGCCTATAAAATTTCAGCTCAATCGGAGCAACGTAGCCTGTGACAAGACCGAAATACCCCTTCTGCCCTGTTTCTGTCCGAACCTGGAAATCAGCTTTGGTAATTGGTTAGTTTGACTGGGAATACTACTGATTTGGTTGTTGATGTCTTCTTAAGAATTCTATCCCTGTATCTTAGCTTTCAAATGGCTTTGGAATTACCTGAATTGGAGTTGTGTGTGCTGAGATACGAGTGAATAAAGCAGGACTGCTAGTTGATTTCCGCAGTGAATTTCGAACTGGAAAATCTGGAGTTGTTTTGGACATTTTGACCTAGTTAGGATGAGAACTGGACTGAGTATTCTTCATGAAAGTTGTAGGGAATGATATGTTAGAGGTGCCTGCAAAATTTCAGGTCAATCGGAGTAGCGTAGCTTGAGAAAAGACGGAATTACCCTTGCTGCCCTGGTTTTACCCGAATTTGGGAATTGCTTCTGTAATTGGTTGTTTTGGTCAGGAATGCTTCCGAATTGGTTGTTGAGGTCTTCTGATTAAATGTAGCCCTATTTCTTAGGTTTCAGCTGGTTTTGGAATTTCTGGATTTGGACTTGGAGAGCCTGAGTTATGATGTTTCCGCTAGAATGCGTTTTGGTGAATCTGTTTTACGTTTTTGGTGCAGTATCTTGCTTTTTTGACCTTGTTACACTCGAAACTGGGTTGAGTGACCTTCTGTAATATTGTAGCCCTATCTCTTAGCTTCGAAACAGTGGGTCTTGAATCTTCATCCGACAATCGTAGCGCCTTTGGTACCATTACCGCAAAATGACGTCAAAACAATTTTTCTGGTTTTGAGCTTAACTTTCATTTCTGGACTTTTCCCTAGCTTGACTTGTACTAGTGCTACTTGGAGCTTGCTGAATGACTATTGGATGAACTTGTTATTGTGTGTGTACCTTTGGGACTGGCTGAGGAAATAATGAAGCCATGATGGCTGGAAAAGTTAGCAAATTCAGGGGAAGTGCTGTCCGAACTTTGAAGGGACTTGTTTGCATTGAGTTTGTGATCTAAGACTTGGATTTAAGCAAGGCAATGTTATGTGATGGATGGTTTCTGAGCCGTGGAGGTGAGTGACCCTAAACTGTTTCCAAAGTTACTTTTGAAATGTTCCTTGCATTGTTTCTTTGGTTTGCATATCATGTGTGCGCGCATACGAGTCCTTGACATGGTTTGGCTTTAATGAGTTCTTGAGGAGCCTTGTGCTGGACACCAACGTCTCTACCACTTTCGTGAGTTTGTGATATGATCTGGAGCACCGATGCTGCTCCCCTTTAATGTTTATGGTTTCGTGATCTGTTTGAGTGTTGGGTGTTTAGTTTCAATGATTTCACTGGCTCACGAGAGCAAAAATACGTGCATTTGATACTTGAATCATGACATCATGACATCATCGAAATGCATTATTGTGAAAGATATTTGATTACTGGTTTTATTTGGTTACTCGCTGAGCTTTTAGCTCACCCCAAAAATGTTTTATTTCCCCCCCACAGGGCTCAAGGCGAAGAAAAGCTTGGAGTGCTTATTCACGTGACTGGATGGCTTATATCGTGTATAGTTTAAGTTTGGATCTATTTTATGTACGAGTTGGTCTTGTATAAATATTTGAAATTGATATGGATGTAAGTATACGTTCCACGATTGGAATCAGTTTCCGCTGCATTTGTAATATGTAACCATTGGAGAATTTGATGTAATTTTGAGATTTATATTGTAATTGGGTTGAGGACTGTAGTGAGCGATTGAGTCCCGGCGAGAGCTGGGCAGGCGGCCCGCCGAACCCTCTGGTTCGCCTTAGGGGGAGGTGGGGTCGTTACAGTTAGCAACATCCATTTGTTTTGTAATCATCAAAAGCTAGGGACCAAGGTCAACAAAACACCCTTAGCAAGTCACTTTTATGGGCAAATTCAAGATTTAATCGGTTGGTTTGCAAGATCCAAGCAAGAAATGAAAGATATAAGTTGAAGGTTTTCTTTCTTTTCCTCCCTAAGAGGTTCGGCCCTCTCTCTCTCTCTTTTTCCTCTTAATTTGTGGCTTTGTTTTTCATTTACTAACAATAGAAGATATTTAAGCCAATGGTCAATTTAAACTTTTTCTCCACCAATCAAATTTAAGCTTGGGAAGATCCTAGAAGCTTTGAGGTTACTAAAGATCTTACTTTGCTAATCCTCACACTATGACCCCAACTTCTTTTAATCTTTACAATTAACTCCGTAGATCACTAACTTAATGAAATCCACAAGCTTAATTACGCCTCATTAATCTACTAACCACCCAACCATTATAATTACCTATAATAAAATATGCATTGTCATACATAAACTCAATTACATAATAACCTTTTAGTCACAAGTAAAACTAGGGTTTTGATTTAAATTTAAAGTGTCCAAATAAAAAAAATAATGTTTTTCAAACAAAACAAAAGAAATAAATCGAAATTTAAAAAAATGAGGGAAAACATTGTCCTAAAATTTGGGGTATCACAGTATAGGTTTAGAAAACTTCGGGATTCAAGAAGAGTGATTGAAAATCTGCGACTGACCAAATCAAGAACCCAGGGCCGAGATAAGGGACCAAGTAGTGAAAGCCATAAATTGAATGACACTTTTGTGTTAGTGGTTAGTACTTTGATAAACGTGTAAGATTGTATACTATTTGGGATTGAGAGTTTTAGATCATGTATGAAGATTCTGTGGAAAAGAATTTGGTATCGGGATTTTGAGGAAAAAAAAAAAGAGGATTTGGGTTCTATACCTATATGCAAAACTTGAGATAGGGTGTGTAACTTTTGAGATCCGAAGTATGCTTTAGGATTTTATTATGTACATAAGTAATAAGGATACTCCTTGTATTAAAATCCCGAAATAAGAATAAGTGGTATAGTATTTTGAGATATTGCCCTACCTGTATTCTACTTCCTTGTCTATCTTATTTGAAAATAGCTAAGTTTAATCTCTTGTGGTTGGATTGGAAGTGAATGGCTTTAAAAGTTATATGGCTAGAGTTCCAATTGTAATTAGTTACTTATTCTGCTTCTTCGATTTGCTTGGCAAGCTATCATCGAGTTAAGTGAATCGGCGAGATGACAAATTTGACTGATCTGCATAAGAAAATAGAGATTATTCAAAAGGAAATAGAGTTCTAAAAGAAATTAGTTGAGCACTGGGAAGGGCGATGGAAACAGGACTATTCGGAGAAAATTGAGCTACTGCATAAGAACCTAGAATTGAAAAAGAAATACGAAGGGATTCCAGAAGAGGTGCCTCACGTTATCGGTGATTAGTCAATGTACAATGCATGGGTTTAAGAGCTAGTAATAATAGTAACCAAGTTTTCACTCTTCTTTTCATCAAGTTTGAAGTTTGTGTCACTTCTCACCTTTTGATATCTTCACTAATTTTTCTTAGCATGGTGTTTTAACCATTGCATTATTATGATTTGCTCTCTAGATAGATGGTGGTAGTGGCATGAGTAAGGAGAAACTCTTAAAAGTAGAAAAAAACATTGTAAGATCGAGTTCTCTGAGCAAAGAAGAGAATTTCAAGAACGAAATTCTGTTATGGGGGAGAGAGTGTGAGAACCCGAAAAAAGTAGGTTCTATTTATTTATTTTTTTGAGTGCATTTTCTTTACTTTAAATTATTACCTTAATTTCCTCGGTATTTTATATGTGAGTCAAGCTTTTAAATCATTTTTTGATATAAATTAGTACACGTTAATTTTGAAGTGCATTATGGACGTAGGACCCGCTTATACGGTCAGTGTGGTAAAATTTTGACTACTAGGTGAATTTTACATAAAATGATATTATTTTAAAAGGTACTAGGGGATAATTAGAGGTTAGCTAGATATATTAGCCTTGGAAGACAAGAAGATGAGAACGCAAAGTCGCGAGATTAGCAGCATGATTCCTTCATTTTCCTCTCCTGAACATGTCAAAGACTAACAAGACGAACGTTTAACTGGTGTACATGAGGATCTAAAGGATAATGGCTCAAGCATCGACCACAGCAATAACAACTCAAGATCACAGTTTATGCACTTGGATTCTCATAAAAATGGCGTTAAAGCAACAAAAGGGAAAATCTGTGGTTACCTTAGAACCTTAATAAAGTGAAACAAATGTGAAAATACTCCCAGAAATTGCACCGATTCTGGAAACTAAGCTTAAGAGGACTTAGCCATCAAAATTTTAGTGATGGCGGACCTAGAATTTGGAGCCCCGATTCAACAAATTTGGTGACGTTTTCTCCAAATGATTTCTAAATAAAAGTTATTCAGATCCCTCACCAGAAGGTGCAAAAATAGAGGTTCCACTCCAAGAACTCCAAAAAAGATAGGATTTGACGATGAACACATTTGATGGCTCAACCTGGCCCTCAGATTCTTTCCCAGAAAATTTTTTTGTTTCTTCCTTTTTCTTTCCTGTTGCTATTTTTCCTTCGTTTCTTTCTTTTTTTTCTTCTCCGCGCAATTCTTCCTTCCTTTTCCTTTCTTACCTGTGGCCTTTTTTCCTTGCTTGGTTCCTCCTCCCTCTATTGGTTCCTCAGCCGCACCCCCTTCTAATCTCCTTTCTTTTTTTGTTTTGAAAAATATCACTTTTATTTAATCCAAGGCAGCGAGAGCCAATTACAATAGGTGGAGAGAGAAATCAGAGCCCTACCACCTAATAGGGTACTAATCTAATGGATGAAAATTCCCTAGTGTCCATAGCCAGACGCCCGCGAATTTCCCTTGGCGGATGCTGAATAAAGTCAAAAACCATACTAGGATACCCTTGCAGAGCCGCTAACCTGTCCGCTACCATGTTTGCCTCTCGAAATATGTGAGTAAATGACCCAACCACCTGGACTAGTAGGCGATGAATCCACCTCAGCAAGTTGCAGTGCGACCACCCCCCAAAGCCTACGATTTGACAAGAGACACAAGAACTGCAAAGTCAACCTCCACCATCACCTCCTGAACCCCCTTTGCCGCACACACTCGCAGCCCTTCCAAGACTGCTAATGCCTCTGCCTCCAGGACCCCCTTCTCCCCAAACTCCTTATAAAACGCTAAAATAAGTCTACCATCCGAGTCGCGCAATACCCCTTCTCCACTCGCCCTTCCGTTGACCACGCTAGCGTCTATATTCAATTTGTACCGCTGAGCTTGGGGTTTGGTCCATGCGACTACCACCGCCCGCCGTTTACGGCCGACCGAAGGAGCCAAACGTGCCCAATCACTCTCTATGTCGCCATAGAACTGTACCTTTTCAAGTTTCCGCGCTCTTCCCAAATCCTGAATGAAGTTTGCCACTTCCCAAATGACCTTCGGTACTGAGAATGCTTGCTCTTCGAATCTCGCCCTGTTTCGACCCTGCCAGAGGAACCAAGATATTAGGATCGGAAGGATACATCTGATATGATGAGCCGGGAGACGAGGCAGTGACGTGGCCCATTTCGTCCATAATAATTGCAGCTCCTCCATTGGCAAGCGATGTATGCCAAACCAATTACCATAGTGTTCCCAAACCTCTCGTGCCACTGGACCATTGACAAACAAGTGAAGCACTGATTTCTCATCTGCGAGACAGCAGGAGCTTCGGGACACCAAGGGTATCCCTCTCCGACAGAGCACCGAATCCACAGGGACATAATTCCTTAACAGCCTCCAAGCGAACACAGACATTTTCAGTGCGACCTCCCTATTCCAAACCATCCCATGCATCGAGGAGCCACCTCTATGCTACCGACAAAGCTCTCAAGCTGAGCCTAGCGTAAAGTCACCCGTCACTGACGGTGCCCATATGATCTGGTCCTGCCCCTCTAGGTCGAAAAGGACATCCACAATCGAAGCCACGAGGTGGTCCAGTAGCCACTGCAGGAGACGATTCCTGTTCCACCCTTCCCGTCCCAAGAACTCTACCACTAAAAGATAAGAGTTGGCCCTGCCCGCTGACACCAATGCACGGAGAGGACCAAGCTCACACCAAATGTCAAGCCAGAAGTCAACCATCCCCGGGCCCAGGCTCCACGAAATGTAAGTGTCAGCCATTTCCCGTATACCAATTAGGCGCTTCCATGTACCTTTCGGTCTGGCTATCACTGCCTGCATTGGGTGCTGGTCCCCAATATACTTGGAGAACATAAAATCCGACCAGATAGAGCCTCTGTGCCTCAGTCTCCACCACAACTTACAGGAGAAGGCTTTGACCACCCTTATCTCCTTTCTTTTTTTTTCTCTGTTCCTTTTTTCTTTTTTCCAAACCCTCTCTCTACCTACTCTTCCGCCACCTCCCTTTCCTCTACTTATTGTCCTCTGCTTTTGTTTAGCCATTTTTGTTCTATTTATATGGAACATAAACTCTCAAACCCTCAGCTCAAAGGTGAGGATGAGAGTTGAGATTTGCTGGACATTTGAGAGCCACCCGATGGCTGTTGTTCCAGAAGGTTCTTGATAAGGATTCAAGCGAATGAGGTGGCCAAAGTTCGGGAGAAAGAAAAATCAGAAAAATGAGTGGAAAAAGGGCGTTGAAATGGAGCTGCAATTCTGGTACTATTCATGCTTCTGTACTTCTGCTGAAGAAGAAAACTCGTGCTTGCACTTCCCTTTTTTTTCTCTCTTTTCACTATTATCTTTTTTTCCAAAATTAATTTAGGTAAACAAACAAAGTTAATTCCTAATTGAAGTTACATTGCAAAATTTTCATTTATTTTAAAGAAATTGAATCTAAGAGGATTAAAACAGATTTTTGTGAAAATTTCCTTTTTCAAAAATTTTAATGCAAAAATATCTTAAAAATAAAAATTATGAACCAAATTTATAAAAATAAGCAAAAATGAACACTAACTATCATTTAATCAGTAAAATAAAATAAAATAAAACAAAATAAGAATAAAAAATAAAGCTAACAATGAATTAAATAAATGAAATTTTTTGTGTCTATAGCTTGCCCTTTTTTGTTTGAGTTTCGAAGAAACTTGACACAAAGAAGTAGACACCAAATATTTTCCTGTAGTTATTCTGCCTTGAATTGAAACATGAAAACATAAAACAGTCAGCGGGATAAAACCCGGTCCTACCGAGGTTGGTGAGAAGAAATCTGATCTCAACGACACATAAGCAGTCAGCGGGATAAAACCCGGTCCTGCCAAGGTTGGTGGAATAAAACTCGATTCTAACGAGATATAAGCGGTCATCGGGATAAAATCCTGTCCTGTCGAGGTTGGTGGGATGAAACCCGATCCCAACGAAATATAAGCGGTCAGCGGGATAAAATCCGATCCTGTCGAAATTGGTGGGATAAGACCCGATCCCAACGAGACATAAACGGTCAGCGGGATAAAATCCGATCCTGCCGAGATTGGTGGGATGAAATCCAATCCCAATAAGATATAAACGGTCAGCGGGAGAAAATCCGGTCCTGCCGAGGTTGGTGGGATGAAACCCGATCCCAACGAAATATAAACGGTCAGTGGGATAAAATCCGGTCCTGCCGAAATTGGTGCCGAGGTTGGTAGGATGAAACCCGATCCCAACGAGACATAAACGGTCAGTGGGATAAAAACCGATCCTGCCAAGGGTGGTGGGATGAAACCTGATCCCAACGAGATAAAACCCGATCATGTCGAAGTTGGTGGGATGAAACCGAATCCCAACGAGATATAAACGGTCAGCAGGAATAAAACCCGGTCCTGCCGAGATTGGTGGGATAAGAAACTAGGTCCTGTCAAATAGAGTGAAATGAAACCCGATCCCAATGAGATATAAATGGTTAGCGGGATAAAACCCGGTCCTGTCGAGATTGGTGGGATAAGACCCGATCCCAATGAGATATAAACGGTCAACGGGATAAAATCCGATCCTGCATAGGTTGGTAGGATAAAACTCGATCCCAATGAGATATAAATAGTCAGCGAGATAAAATCTCTTCCTGCCAAACTTGGTGAGATAAAACCCGATCCCAATAAGACATAAACGGTCATCAGGATAAAATCCGGTCCTGTCGAGATTGGTGGAATGAAACCCGATCCCAACGTAAAATTGAACAAGTTTTTGCTGAATGCTTTTTGTAGACTTTTGAAAATAGAAACAGATGATTTCTTTTAAAAAAATTGCCCCAGTGTGATACTATTGGACCATTGGACTTGCAAAAGAGAAATAATCATAATGATAGATAATGCCGCCATCACCCGATCAATCTTGCTTTCAAGAAATGTGTAAACATGAATACTTGGGTGTTCTTCCCTGATGCAGTGAGAAGTTAATCTTTACTCCGAGAACTGTGTCAAGCTTCCTCAACTTCCAATACTAACAAGACACTTGGTATCCAGACAATTTCAATAGATCACGGGGATTGCCATTTGAGCGAAACTCAACTTTGTTCTGCGAACCACATCAAATCTTCTTAACTTCCAATGCTCATCAAATATGACATTTGTTGTCCAGCTAACATCAATAAATCACAGGGATTGCCATTGGATAAATCTAGATAAATGAGACCATGAAACTCATGAAATAATATTTTTATTTACACAACAATGATGAAAATCCTAGTAATCATGAAAACAATCATTTATTGTTATTGAAAGAAAATTAATTTCGAAGAAATGAATCTGTAAATTCAACAATTTACTCTTGATAAACCAAAGTAATTTGATCTCAAATAAAATGCCATGTTTGACCTTTTGGATATCGTTCCTCTGGAGTTCAATGTTGGCAACAGAACCATAACCATGAAGAGAAACTCAAATGAATTGAGTCACTAGCTATTCCAATCCAAGCTCACTTTTCCTTACAAAACCCTATCTTAGCACCCTTTCGGGTTTTCATTAAGGCTGCCCCATCTTTTTTATTTTCTTTTTTTTCTCTTCTTTTCTTTTTTCTTTTTTTCTTCTCTTTTTCCCTTTTTTTTCTTTTCAAAGGCGCCCTTTTGGGTTTTCACCTGATGGACAAATCCTACCGATAGCCCTTATCAACTCAGAAATGTGTTTTAAGAAATGATGGCATCAGTATGACAATCCTTCCCTTGTAAAATTGGTGAAGGTGTATTAACATCATTTGCTATTTGATTAGAAAATTTCCTAAAAGAGATAATGTAAAGAACGGAAGTCAGGATTTTCACCTTTTGTAATGGGGTTTGGTGGGGTGCCAAGAAGGGTTAAGGCTTGAAAGCAGATTTCAAAAGTGGTTTAAATGATCTGAGATCGCATTGTTGTGCCAACCTTATTTTAGGGTTAAATCAAAAGTTGCCCAGTTTATTCTCAACTGAGGTTCTCTTCTTTTTCATTTTCCCCCTTTTTCTTCTCTCACTCCATTCATCTTTCGAAATATTTTAAAATTTTCCCCAATTTATTTTTTAACTGAGATTTTTCCTTTAATTTTCTTTTCTATTTACTCCTCTATCACTTTTCACCTTTTGAGGTTTTTCTTTCCTTTTCTTTCAACTTGAACTTGCTCCAGTGTGGAAATTGTGATTCTCAGGGGTTACCAAACGAAATAATTTATTCTGAAAGTTCAAAAGAGATAATTAATGATAGAATGTTTAATTGGAAAAAAAGAAGGCCTAACTTTCATTTCATTCATTGCATTAACCCTGAAAGGAAACTTCTATTTATCAGATGAAAAATTTATTACACATATCTGAATTGGTTGGTTGGGGGAAATGTGAGAACCCGTAAAACCTTAATAATTTTCCTAGGGTTTATCCCCTGTAATAGCATGTTTTCTGCATTTTCCGGCTTAGGAAAATTTTCCTGATGAATTTTATGAGTAATTATAGTTTTTAGATGATTTTTCTAGTATTGGAGATTTTTTGAAAAATTAAGAATATATAACGGATGTGGGACCCACTAGTGCGAAAAGTTCGGAAAAAGTCGGCCAATTAGGTTAAGTTTCGGATATTGGTTGAAATTTATCGGGTGTTAAGAGATAAGTAGAGGTTGAGATGTGATTGATGTGAGAGAGACTTAAAGGATAGAAATGCTTTAAATGTAGTGACAAGTGTCACTTGGTGAATGGTGGCATTTGTAGGACAACTATTCATTTTCTTGACTTTTTGACCAATTGCTTAAATATCTCAAAAATCACACAAAATTCATTCTTGTCTTCAACTTCTTGGCCGGCTCTCTCTCTAGGAAAAGAAAGAAAACTTCTCCAATTTTCAAGCTTCCAACTAGCTCAAATCCTCCAAAACAATTGCTTAAATTTGTTTCTACTCCATAAAATCCCTCCATTTGGTGCTACTAAGTGATTTTGTGGAAGTGTTCAAGGAAGCTAAGGTGTCCTACAACTCTCCCTCTCTTGTGTTCTAGGTAAGTGGTGTTTGAACTTTCTCCTACACTTAATGAAGCTTGAGTTGTGCTTAGTGGAAGCTAAAGTGATGACCTTTGTGATTTATTTCTTACTTTTGGATGAAATGATGAAGTTTTCAATTTAATGGTGATTTTTCTGGTTTAATTTGATCATGAGGTTGTGGCTGTCCATGATGGTTGGAAATGATGTTTTATGACTCTAGTAGGTGTAAATGATTGGTAATTGCAACCAATTTTGGATTTGGAAGGAAATGTGAAAAGTTAGGGTTTCATAACCCCCTTTTCTGTCCGGTTTTGTATCATATGATTAGAGGCCGAATTGGCCTTTGCTTAAAACATGAAAGTTGTAGGTATTGATGTGTTTGAGGTGCCTGTAAAATTTCAGGTCATTTGGAGTAGTGTAGAGTGAGAAATGTTGAAATTACTATTGCTGTTCTGGGTTCATCAGGATGGCAGAACTGCGCCTGTAATTGGCTATTTTGACTGGAATTGCTTTGGATTTGGTTGTTGAGGTCTTCTGATGAAATGTAGCTTGATGTCTTAGCTACCATATGCCTTTGGAATTTCCGAATTTTGACCTGTACAGTCTGAGTTGTACTAATTACAGCATAGTGTAATTTGTAAACCTGTTTTGGTGGTTCTGGTTTAGTATTTTGCATATTTGACCTAGTTGTGCTAGGAATTGAACTAAGTGACCTTCTACATTGTTGTAGCCCTATTTCTTAGCTTCGAAACGGTGGGTCTTACACCCTCATCTGATAATCGTAGTGAAATTGGTGCCATTACCGTAAAATAAGGACAAAACTGTTTTTATTCAAGGCCAAAGCTAATGCCATTTCTTGAATTTCTGGTTACTCATGATGCTTGTATATGCATATGAAACCCTATTGGGGTTGTGATTGACATTGTTTTATGACTTGTTATCGAGTCTCATTGTATTTTTTTGCATGTTCTAGGGCGTGACGGTAGTTCACGACGTACTTGTGACGACGGTGCATGAAACACCACCTACTTGATTGGTGAGTATACTACTCACTTAATTGTTACAATGTGGCTTTGTTATATGTGAATTTGATGCCTTGAAGGCTTACTTGGCTATTGGAATTGATAGAGGTGAGGGTGTACTTGACCGCCCTCACCCCTTGTGATAACATTCATGACTGTTTACCGTTTACTGAAATACTGCAATTGATATATGAGATATTGAATTCCTTCCATGAAAAAAACTGATTTGGTGTCGTATGGACGAGTATCCAACGGCCTTACTGTATTACTGAGCTCAACCCCGTTGGTAGTCAATGGAATCGAGCCGGCGAGAGCTTGGTCGTGAAAATTGACATGCCACGGGGACTGTACTGGGGAATCTTGTAGTAATGAGACTCTTGATTCCGGTAAACTCGAGTATTACCAAAAGTTACTGATTGGAGTGCTGCCCCGTTGGGGTATGTTGGGTGGAAGGAATGGAAGTAAAGTGAGGTCTACGGTTTGGTACTTTTAACATTGACGGAGGGTCAATGAGGTTGGATCAAGAATATAAGCGAGGAAATGGGCTCTTGAGAGCCGTCTGTATCCTTTTACTGATTTGATTTACTTCTTATTTGCATACTTGAACTGAACGGTTACGCTTATGTGATTTTAGATGCTTATGTGGTAGTAACTCACTGGGCTTAAGCTCATTCCGTTCCATTTGTTTTCCTTACAGGAAAATGACCACTTTTGGAAAAGATTGTGTTAGTTGGTTGTCAAGTTGAGCTCATGTAAATGTATCTTTTGAATAGCTCTTTGAATGAAACCCTAATGTGTATTGGTTTCATTTTCTCTTGATTGGCAAACCGAACATGTATATTCATGATGAATGGTTTTTGTGGCATGCCATTTGGTTGTAAATGTTGAATTTCAATGTATGTATATGTTGGATTGATGTATGGTTGAACTCCGGATTCTGACGTGTCCGGCACTGTTCATCATCGGCTTCGATTTTCGTTTTTTTTATTTTGTGATTTTGACCTGTTTGCACGCGTTGGTGTGTTCCGGAACGTAGTAGATCGATGTAAACTGATCCGTTAGTCCTGGCGAGAGCTGGGCAGGCAGTCCGCTAACCCCTTTGGTTCGCCTTAAGGGAAGGTGGGGCTGTCACAGGTGGTATCAGAGCCTAGGTTTGAATTAGTCTGGGTGTTATAGGAATGCTTGATCTGAGGGTTTATTGTTTATGGTCTTTAAGCTTATTGATGCTTATTTACACTTTTGGTGTAGGATGGATAGATCCAATGGACCTAGTGATGGCCCTGCAGGCAAGCGACCCCGTGTAGCGCTCCCGATGATTAAGTACCAGATCCGGCCAAAGGGGGCCGTTCTACGTTGGAGTCCGGCTAATCGCCGTAGACACTGCGAGTGCCGCCACACTTATGCTTACCCGAATGCCCTCGTGTTGGCGGTTGTGAAGGAAAGAAAGGAGCTGGCAAAAGCTAATGCCAAGCTTGAAGCTGAGGTGAATCAGTTAAGGGTGGCCAACGAGGGGCAAGCTAAGAGGATCGAGGATCTGAAGTACGATGTACTAGAGGTTGAGGATAGAGTTGATGATCTCTGTGCCCAGCTTAGGGAGGCACGTGAGCGCGAGTCTAAGAGGGCTCGAAAGGTGAGGAATCGAGCCGCTGCAATCCTGAACCTCTGTACCGAGTTGGTGGAGGGAGTGAGCGACGAGGACTCCTGTGCGGGGTCTGAGGCTGGGGATGGATCCACTCTGTCAAGTGGGTCTCATAGCTCGTCATCGGTCTAGGTTGCGACTCCTAGAGTTGTTGTGGATAGTTTTGGTCTTGTATATAGGGCGGATAGGGATAGAGCCTTAGCTAACCATTTTGGATGATGGGTTAGCTACGTGTAAATCTCTTTTGATAGGCCAATCCTCGGGGGGATCGTTTATGTTCGTACATGCCTTGGCCGTACTTGACTTGACTGATTGTATATATGTGTGTGGCTTGATCTTGTTTGGCTTGTATATATATGTTTGTGATCATGTTTAGAATGTATAAATATGTGTTATTGTGAAAGTTTAAGTGTTACTTACATGCCTTGTTACTACTTTGGTTTAGTACTCTTGCCTAGACCAAGTAAAACTTATGGAAGGTACACGAAGTGGTCGGGGACGTGGGCGCGGAACTAGACAACCCACACCGGTTACGGGTACGGGGGAAACCTCTACTGGACCCAATCCTGAACCACAAGTAGACCCGAATGTGCAAATAGCTGCTGCTATGCAGCAAATGACAAACCTACTAGCACAAGTAGTGCAACAACAAGGCCAGAACCCAAACCCTAATCTCGGAAACCCTGGTCACCATATCGAAAGCGAAGATAGAGCTCTCGAACGATTCCAAAAGTTTGCCCCGCCGAAGTTTGTTGGGGGACCCGACCCGGACGTTGCCGAAAGGTGGCTTGAAAAGATAGTTGATATATTTGCAGCTCTACACTACCCTGACGAACGGCAGGTGACTTTTGCCTTGTTCCAGCTTGAGGGGGCAGCCCGTTCCTGGTGGAACGTAATTAGGCAGAAATGGGAAAGGGAGCAGACACCCAGAACTTGGGTGAACTTTATTAGAGAGTTTAATGCAAAGTTTTTCCCTCCTCTAGTCCAGGAGAGGAAGGAGGACGAGTTTATTAGGCTTCGCCAAGGGGCTCAAACTGTGGCAGAGTATGAAAGTCAGTTCACCCGCCTGTCCAAGTTTGCACCTGAGTTAATCATGACTGAGCAAAGACGGATTAGGCGCTTTATTCAGGGTTTGAATGTTGAGATTCAGAAAGACCTCGCAGTGGCTCAAATCAATGCGTTTAGCGAGGTTGTGGAAAAGGCCCAACGGGTTGAAAGTACACGGTTGCAAGTCCGGAACTTCCAGGCGAAGAAGCGTGGCTTTCCTGGGAGTAGTTCTGGACAGGGTGAGAAGAGTACTCCCTCTAAATTTGGACGAGGAATGGGAGGTGGTCGACAATCTGGTTCAGGTAGAGGGACTCCATTCAGGGGTGGCCAAGCTGGGCGAGGACAACGGGGAAATGCTCAGAGTGGCTCGGCTTCAGCACCTCGCGGTCCCTGTGGGCACTGTGGGAAGCTAAACCACACCGAAGACAACTGCTGGAGGAAACAGGGCAAATGTCTGCGATGTGGAAGCGCAGACCACCAATTGGCTACTTGCCCGGTCCTGAAACAAGATGGAAAGGGAAGCCAACCACCGCCGAGGATCAATACTGGACCAGCAAAGGGAGACGGGTCCAAACCTAAAGTTCCAGCTAGGGTGTATTCCTTAGAGCCCCATCAGGTCCCAGAGTCTTCGGAGGTCGTAGAAGGTACGATCCCTATTTTCCACCGTTTTGCCAAAGTTTTAATTGATCCTGGTGCCACTCATTCGTTTGTTAACCCTGATTTCATGTGTGGCATCGATATAAAACCTGCTAGTTTACCATATGACTTAGAAGTTAGTACACCTACGGAAAATCAACGTTTGGTGACTAGTATGGTTTATAGGGATTGTGATGTATGGGTAGGTGAAAGGAGATTTTTAGGAGACCTGATTAGCTTGTCCATTAAGGGGTATGACGTGATTTTGGGTATGGACTGGCTTGCCAAATATAACGCCCAACTAGATTGTAAAACGAAGGTGGTAGAATTTCGCATTCCTGGCGAGGCAACCTTAAGGTTGGATATAAGGGGTAGGTTAGCCTCATCTGCTTTAATTTCGGGCATTCGAGCTAGGAAACTGATAAGTAGAGGGGCGCAAGGATTTTTGGCCTTTTTGATTAACACCCCTACGGATAAATTAATGGTGGAAGACGTGGCCGTAGTGAGGGAATTTTCGGATGTATTCCCTGATGAGTTAGTAGCCTTACCTCCAGAACGAGAGATAGAATTCCGAATAGACCTGTTACCTGGAACCTCACCTATCTCAAAAACCCCTTACCGAATGGCGCCTGCAGAACTTAAGGAGCTTAAGTTGCAATTACAAGACCTTTTGGAGCGGGGATTCATTCATGAGAGTGGGTCTCCTTGGGGAGCTCCTGTCCTATTTGTGAAGAAAAAGGACGGAACCTTGAGGATGTGCATTGACTACCGGGGTCTGAACAATGTTACAGTGATATCCAAAAGGTCTGAGGATTTTATTCTTGGTCATCTGAAAAGAATACGTAAGTAACATAGTATATATAAAACTATACATTTTATTGAATTTCAAGATAAAGATCAAACTTAATAGTATGTTACTTGTTAAACAAGACGTGTCTTCAAAAGCCACTTAATTCAAAACTATTTACAAAAGCATAGTTAAACAAAAGACACACGCATGAATGATTTTCATGGATTTTAACCAAAGATAACTCCCCAAATTTATCGAAACTCTCTTCAAGAGGGACGAATCTCACTAATTCAGCCTCTTCCAGGATTTTCACATTTCTTCATTAGGGATAAATGCCGTGATGATGTCCTTGTATTCAGGAAAGGGATTCATAATTATTCTCGGCCCTTGTTCTCCCCTTTTTCTTAGCACTATATCTCTTGCTTCGATCATATCCTGGATTTTATGTTTCAATGCCCTGCAACTATTGATGGAATGCCTAGGAGCTCCAGAATGATAAACGCAGACGGCTTGAGGGTCATAACTATGGGGAAACCCTTTACAATAGATCTTGGGAGGCATGACACCAATTTTCCCGTCGGCTTTGAGTTATTCATACAATTGATCGATGGATTGGCCCAGGTTGGTGAAGGTTCGATACAGGGTTGGGTTTCGAATTTTACTGTTTAGAGGGCAAGTTAGGTTGTTTGGTTGAACAGGTCTTGGATTATAAAGAGGACGAGGTCGAGTTTGAAGATTGGGTTGAAAAATTGGGACAGGTAGTATAGGTGGGTTTGCATAGTTTGACCGAGGTAGAAGATGATTAATAGTAGTATGATAAATAGGGCGTGGGCTTGGTTAATAGAGGTAAGGGTATGAATAGGTAGGTTGACTAGTAGGTAAGGGATTATGCTGAACACCGCTGCTGCTACCAGCGACCAACTGATCAATCACACGTCATTGTGCGCTCACCTCCATGCTTAATTCATTGATTTTGTTCAACACTTTGCTCAATTGAGTTCCCAGATTTGCAAGGTCGGCTAATGGCGTCATTGCAGACCTATCGGACAATTCAGGATATGTACTCATGTTTACACTATTTCTCAAAACTCAGCTACGTGATCGTGTAATGATAGGACTTCTTTGTGTAACTATGTTTATAATTTCCTGAAAATTTAGGAAAAATCCTATTTAAATTCCTCGCTTGATCAGCTATTAATAAAGCAAGAAAAGAAAAAGAAAAAGCCACGAGTTAGTATATATTGAGGTAATTCGGATGCATGTCCTATTGGGGGACCCTTTTATGCCAAGGGTTGGTCTAGAATGAAAATGCAATCCTCTATGGTAGGCACTATACAATACCTGATGAGTCCGATCAACTTATTAATATTCGAGTGAAAAAAAATTTTGAAAAATTTGACCAATTGGAGTGATAAGAGACATTTGCCCTAACAAAAATGAAGACAAAGTCCGAATGGATTGATTACTTCGATTAACTCATAAAATGTTGTGTGAAAGAGCCTACTCTTGAGAGGATTGTAATGTCTTGACTAGTTTATTCAGCGAACCTTAGATCGAAACCCTAAAAGAGAATTAAAGGATCGAATGGATCGGATGAAATTGATGATTTATTCAAAATTTGACTAAATTATTCTAAAAATAAATTGATCAAATAGATTGTATGGAGCAGATGGTTTACCCAAAAAAAATCGACTCAATCATCCTAGATGCGAATAAACTTTTAAAAATGGGATGGATGGAATTGATGGTTTATTTGAAAATTGACTAGATTGCCCTAAAAATGAATGAATGGATTGAGTTAATGATTTATCCAAAAATGACTAAATTATTCTAAAACTGAATGAATTGATCAAATAGATGAAATGGAGTTAATGATTTATTCAAAAATGACTGGATTGTCCTAAAAATGAATGAATTGATTAAATGGATTGGATGAAATTGGTCAAATGGATTGAAAAAAATGAATAATCGGTTCAAATGGATTGAATGAAATTGACGATTTATTCAAAAATCGATTGAATTGTCTGCGCATTGGTAGTTTTAAAACTCACAAATTTTGTTGCAACGCATTAGTCTATGAACCTTTTAAAATCATGATTTGACCTCAATATATTTATCGTCTCAACAATGAGAAATTATTCATGAATTTCTTTAAATTAATGTCCTTTACGCAAGTAATTTTTACCAATTCTAATAAAATGGCCAAAAGTTGATTGTTAGATGCTCATATGCAAAAGTTGCCCTATCATCTTGGAAAAAACCGGATCTTACCTTATCTTATGCACTATCCCTTTGGATGATACAAAAATATAGACGTGCACGTCTTATTAGATTACATATCCGAGACACAAGGTGGTTTATTCCTATCGTGGGATTCCCTAAATGGCATTCCCTCCTAAGGTTCATGCATGATGCCAATTTATCAAAGCAATTAAATATGCAATTTGAAATGAAAACATGATCTAAAGGACCCCTCGTATGCTAGGGTGGGCCTAAAATGATGTGCACTTATCATCCTACAAATGCAATACATCAGAATTTAAACGTGCAATACGTATCTAAGAGGATAGGTTCTAAAAGAGAATCATGCCAGATCGCTTATTTTCTAGCGTTTGTGAATGCAAAAGACGAGAAAACAAGGAAATATTAGTTCAACAAATAATCACATAACACGTTAGGCAATCACATTGTGAGAACCCGTATTTTTGCATTTTCTAGGTTTTATTATTTTTTATGGCTTGTTTTCTGCATTTTCGTGCTTAGGAAAAATTCTAGATAATTTTAAGGAGCAGATATAATTTTTAGATGATTTTTCTAGTATCGAATAGGTTTTGAGAAATTAAGAGTGTATACCGGATGTGGGACCCACTAGGGCGAAAAGTTCGGAAAAATTCGGCCAACTAGGTTAAATTTTGGATACTGGAATTAATTTACCGGGTGTTATGAGATATTTAGAGGTACCAAGTGGATAGGTGTATGAGAGACAAAAAAGTTAGGCAAGTCATTAAATAAGGTGACAAGTGTCACCATTGGATTGGGCTTACCTTAAGACTTTCTTACCATTGACTTAAATAACCAAAAATGACCCAAAAATCTTCGAAAATCCTCAAGAAGTGGCCGGCCCTCTCTTGCTCTCTTTCTCTCTCTCTTACTCCAAGCACAAGGAAGAAAACACTTCAATCTTGTTCCAAATCATCAAAACCAACCATCCAACCTTGATTTTGCTCCATAAAACACCTTCAAGTAGTGGTTGTGAGTTGTTTTGTGGAGTTGTTTGGAAAGTTAAGGTGGTCAATAGCTCTCTCTCTCTCTTGTTCTTAAGGTAAGTTGTGAAGAACCACCCTCCTCCTTTAATTGATGCTTAAATCATGCTTAGTGGTAGTATAAGATGCAAATTTATGGATTAATTCTTGATTTGTGGTTGAAATGATGAAGTTTTATTATTTTTGGGGATTTTTCTGTTTTAATATAAGCATGATTGTGTGGCTAGCTATGATGATTGGAAATGGTATATAATGACTTAAGGAGGTGGGAAAAGTGATTAATTGCAACCAATTTCTGGTTTGGAAGAAATTTCAGAAAACTAGGGTTCTTGAGGGGGCATTCTGTCTGAAATTTTAGGTCCTAGATAGAGGCCGAATTGGCCTTATCTTGAAACATAAAAGTTGTATAGAATGACATTTTAGAGGTGCCTACAAAATATCAGGTCAATCGGAGTAGTGAAGAATGAGAAAATTCGAAATTACTATTGCTGTTCTGGTTTTACCCGAATGTAAGGATAGCGCCTGTAATTGGTTGTTTTGGCTGAAATTGCTTCCGAATTGGTTGTTGAGGCCTTCTGATGAAATTTAGCCCTGTTTCTTAGCTTTCAACGGGTTCTGGAATTTCTGGATTTGGACTTGTAGAGCCTGAGTTATGATGTTTCCGCTAGAATGCGTTTTGGTGAATCTGTTTTACGTTTTTGATGTAGTATATTGCATTTTTGACCTGTTTGCACTCAAAACTGGGTTGAGTGACCTTCTGTGATGTTGTAGCCCTGTCTTTTAGCTTCGAGATGGTGGGTCTTGTACACTCATCCGATAATCGTAGTGAAATTGGTGCCATTACCGCAAAATGAGGAAAAAAAACTGTTTTTTCAGGGCCAAAGCTAGTTACATTTCCGAAATTTCTGGTTTCCTTTAATGTTTGTATATGCTTATGGAACCCTATCGGGGTCATGTTTGGCCTTGGTTTATGACTCGTTATCGAGTCTCATTGTATTTGTTTGCATATTTTAGGGCGTGACCGTGGTGCACAACGTTCTTTTGACGGAAGTGCATGAAACCACATTTGCGAGCTTGGTGAGTGTACTACTCACTTGAGTGCTATTATATGGCTTTGATATTTGAATTTGAGATGTTGAATGTTAATTGATTGGAGTGACAGTGTACTTTATGTGACGGCCCCACCTTTCCCTAAGGCGAACCAGAGGGTTCGGCGGCCGCCTGCCCAGCTCTCGCCGGGACTCTGTCGATCACTACAATCCTCAAATATATTACAATATAAATCTCAAACATTACATCAAATGTTCCCACAATTACACATCCAAGTCTCCAATAATTACATGTCACAAGCAAAGCAAAAATAATTCCTAACTATACATAAAATGATTCCAAATCCAAATTATACAAGATATATGCCATCCAGTCACGTGAACAAGTACTACAAGTCCTTCCTTCGCCACAAGCCCTGTGGAGAGGAATAAAATATTTTTGGGGTGAGCTAGAAGCTCAGCGAGTAACCATTAAAATCAGTAATCAAATCGGTTTCACAATAGTTCATTTCAATGATGTCATATATCCATGATGTCATAAATCAAATGATAAATCCAGAAACAACTACAACATTTGCAAAACAGTAAATATGGAGTATCAATAATTCAAGAAACATTTACAATGGAAAGCGATAGTAACATTCATGAAAAGATACGCTCGTTCTCCTGCCATTTCCTCCTTCCTTCAAACTTTTGAAAAAATGCATTTTCTTTTCTTTTATAAATAAACCCCTCGCTCATTTGGTCATTCATGTCATTCACCAGACTCCACCAACCTACAAAGGTAATACTCGAGTATACCAAACGTTCACCCAAGTCCCTAATCGCCCGACCGAGACCGTTTCCGGCTCGAGACGACCGATAACAAGGGGCAATGGCCAGTTCAGCCCAAAAGGCTTACATCATGCGCAACTAGCATTTCAATAATTAAATCCTTGAAAATTTCACAGTTATTTAGGTCGAGTGCGATAAAGTACACACTCACCTAGAAAGCTCGTTTTAACAATCATCGAAAGCACTTAACACATTATCAATCAGTAATAACAAGCCAATAAGTCAAGGAATACAGCAAACAAGGAACACTCATATGCAAGTATGCATGATATGCAAGAAAACAGTTCAAAAGTAACTTTGGAAACAGGTCAAAAGTAAATAATGCAGGAAACGGTTCAAAAATAACTTTAGAAATAGTTTGAGGTCACTCACATCCACGGCTCAGAAACCATCCATCATATAACGTTGCCTTGCTCAAATCCAAGCCTTAGATCACAAACCCAATGCAAACAAGTCCCTTCAAAGTTCGGACAGCACTTCCCCTGAATTTGCTAACTTTTCCGGCCATCATGGCTTCATCATTTCCTCAGCCAGTCCCAAAGGTACACACACAACAACAAGTTCGTCCAATAGTCATTCAACAAGCTCTAAGTAGTACAAAGACAAGTCAAGCTAGGAAAAAGTCTGGAAATGAAAGTTAAGCTCAAAACCAGAAAAATAGGTTTTGACGTCATTTTGCGGTAATGGCACCAAAGGCACTACGATTGTCGGATGAAGGTACAAGATACACCGTTTCGAAGATAAGAGATAGGGCTTCAATATTGCAGAAGGCCACTCAACCCAGTTTCGAGTGTAACCAGGTCAAAAATGCAAGATATTATACCAGAATCACAAAAACAGGTTTGCAAAACGCATTCTAGCGTAAACATCATAACTCAGCCTACACAAGTCCAAATCCAGAAATTCGAAAACCAGCTAAAATCTAAGAAACAGGGTTACATTTCATCAGAAGACCACGACAACCAATTCGGAAGCAATTCCAGCGAAAACAACCAATTACAGTCGCAGATTTCCAATTCTGGGTAAACCAGAACAGCAATAGTAATTTCGACTTATCTCATTCCACACTACTCCGATTGACCTGAAATTTTGCAGGCACTTCTAAAATACCATTCCCTACAACTTTCATGTTTTAAGCCAAGGCCAATTCGGCCTCTAACATGGTACAATAAATTCGGGCAGAATGTAGCTTCATGAACCCTAACTTTCCAAAATTTATTCCAAAACAGAAATTGATTGCAATTATCCACTTTTTCCACCTCATAGAGTCCTTAAACATCATTTCCAATCATTATATATAGCCACACAATCATATCCATATGAAAACAGAAAAATCCCCAAAAATTATAAAACTTCACCAATTCAACCAAAATCAAGTTTTAATCCATAAACTTGCATCTCCTACCATCACCAAGCATGAATTTAACATCATTAGAGGGAGGAGAGGTGTTCATCCACTACTCACCTTAGTAAAACAAGAGAGAGAGCAACTAGGCACCATAACTTTCCAAACAACTTCACAACCAAGCTCAACTCCACCAAACTAAGAGGTTTTATGGAGTAATTGGAAGTTTAAACGGTTGATTTGCTAGATTTGAGCAAGAAATTGAAGAAACAAGTTGAGAGCTTTCTTTTATTTTCTTGGAGAGAGAGAGAGAGTCGGCCAAGACAATAAAATGGAAAGAAATTGGGTCAAAATTTGGTTTAGTAAAGGTTAAGACAAGTCCAAGTCAAAGTCAAGGTCCAAGATTAAATCACAAGGTGACACTTGTCACCTTTTGGTTCAAAACTTATCTTTTTGTCTCTCCAATACAAATATTTTAACACCTTGTAAAATAATATCACTTAATACAAAATTCCAACAAGTTGTCAAAAATATAATGCATTTACCGCACTAGCGGGTCCCACGTTCAAAATACGCTCTTAATTTCTCAAAAACTAACCGATACTAGAAAAATCATTTAAAAACTATCTTTGCTCATAAACTTTATCTCGGGAATTTTTCTAATAAAGAAAATGCAGAAAAGGCGGGCGATTAAATAAAATAAACCCTAGAAAATTAGAAAATTTCCGGGTTCTCACACTCATACTTTTTGGGGCGTCACACTTTATCATTCTCACTTATTGTTTCGTATGTTATTGAAAAGTTATTGGAATGTTATATGAGATGTTATATGAAATGAAATGCATGACTTGGTGTCGTTTGGACGAGTCTCCAACGACTACAAATGTTATCAATGAGCTCAACCCCATTGGTAATTGATTGAATCGAGCCGGCGAGGGATTGGTCGTGCCAATTAATGTGCCTTGGGGCAATGTTATATGGAATCTTGTAGAATGAGAGACTCTCAATTCCGGTTTACTCGAGTAATACCACAATGCAAGTGTTTGGATTTCGGGCCCGGTTGGGGAATGTTAGTTGGAAGGAATGGAAGTAAAGTGGAGTCCACAGTTGGTTATTGTTGAACATTGACAGAGAGTCAATGACGTTCGATCAAGAAATGCAAACAAGGAAAAGGGCTCTTGAGAGCCATCTGTATCCTTTTATCACCATATTTGACGTGTGCCTTTGCTTATTTTTATTATATTGATTGAAAGTTTGATGCTTATATGCACTTGGTTGCGTAAGTGATAGTATCTCACTAGGCAATTAGCTCACACCGTTTCTTTTGTTTTCCTTACAGGAATGTGACTTTTTTTGGAATGAATCTTGATAGATGGTTGCCGAATGAACTAAATGTATATTTTTTGTATTGTGTATGAAGTGAAACCCTAAATGTAACTTTAGGGCCGTTTTCACTTTCAATTTGGCAAACCTTGTATATATTCACTTTTGACAACTTTTGTATGTCACTTTGGATTGTATTTGCTAAAGTTTAAGATGTGAATGTTTGTTCAATATTTGGTTGCGTTCTGACGGGTCAGTTACTATTCATGGCCGACTCCGAATTTCATTTTTTTTATTTTGGGTTATTTTGCCCTTTTACCTTGTTTACGCGCGTTTATAAGTTCCGGAACGAAATAAATCGCTCTAAACTGCACCGTTAGTCCTGGCGAGAGTTGGGCAGGTAGTCCGCTAACCTCTTTGGTTCGCCTTAGGGAAGGTGGGGCTGTCACAGGTGGTATCAGAGCCTAGGTTTGAATTAGCCTGGGTGTTATAGAATTGCTTGATTTGAGGGTTCTTTGTTATGGCCTTTAAGCTTATTTATGCTTATTTACACTTTTGGTGTAGGATGGACGGATCTAGTGGACCGAGTGATGGCCCTGCAGGCGAGCGACCCCGTGTAGCGCTCCCAGTGATCCCGTACCAGATTCGGCCGAGAGGGGCCGTCTTTCGTTGGAGTCCGGCGAGTCGCCTTCGTCGGTGTGAGTGTCGCCATGCCTACGCCTACCCTAACACCTTAGTGTTGGCCATGGCAAAGGAGCGGAAGGCGTTGGCGAAAAATAACGCTAGGCTTGAGACTGAGGTGAAGCAGTTGAGGGCAGATAATGAGAAACAAGCTAAGCGCATTCAGGATTTGAAGTACAATGTACTAGAGGTTGAGGATAGAGTTGATGATCTCTGTACCCAACTTAGGGAGGCGCGTGAGCGCGAGTCTAAGAGGGCTCGAAAGGTGAAGAATCGAGTCGCTGCGATCCTGAACCTCTGCGCCAAGGTGGTGGAGGGAGTGAGCGACGAGGACTCCTGTGCGGGGTCTGAGGCTGGGGTTGGATCCACTCCGTCGGGTGGGTCTCATAGCTCGTCATCGGTCTAGGTTACGATTCCTAGAGTTGTTGTGGATAGTTTTGGTCTTGTATATAGGGCGGATAGGGAGTAGGGCCTTAGCTAATCATTTTGTACGGCTAGATTAGCTACGTGTATATTTCTTTTGATGAGGCCATTCTCTTAGGGATTGTCCATGCTTGTACTTGACTTGACTGATTGTATATATGTGTGTTGTTTGTCTTGTTTGTAATGTATATATGTGTGTTTGGAAAGTTTTGAGTATACTTACATGCATTGTTTTATATTGGTTTAGTACCATTGCCTAGATCATATAAAGTATGGAAGGAACACGTAGTGGACGGGGACGTGGGCGCGGAAATAGACAACCCACACCGGATAGGGGCATTGGGGAAACTTCTACGGGACTTAACCCTGACCCCAATGTGCAAATCGCTGCCGCTATGCAGCAAATGACTAACTTGCTAGCACAAGTGGTGCAGCAACAAGGCCAGAATACAAACCCTAATCCTGGAAACCCTAGAAACCCTGGTAACCACATCGAGAGCGAAGACAGAGCTCTCGAACGTTTTCAAAAGTTTGCTCCACCCAAATTCATTGGGGGACCTGATCCGGATGTTGCCGAGCGATGGCTCGAGAAGATGGTTGATATTTTTGCGGCTTTGCACTACACCGATGAACGGCAGGTGACTTTTGCCGTATTCCAGTTCGAAGGGGCGGCCCGTTCCTGGTGGAACGTCATACGACAAAAATGGGAACGGGAACAAACGCCCAGGACTTGGGTGAATCATCCGGGAATTTAACGCGAAATTCTTCCCTCCTCTAGTTCAGGAAAGGAAGGAAGACGAGTTCATCCGACTCCGCCAAGGAACTCAATCGGTGGCGGAATACGAGAGCCAGTTCACTCATTTGTCCAAATTTGCACCTGAGCTGATCATGACAGAGCAACGGCGAATCAGGCGTTTCATTCAGGGCTTGAACGTCGAAATTCAAAAGGACCTCGCAGTGGCTCAAATCAATGCTTTTAGCGAGGTCGTAGAAAAGGCCCAAAGGGTAGAGAGTGCTCAATTGCAAGTCCGGAACTTCCAAGCGAAGAAGCGGGGCTTTCTTGGAAGCAGTTCTGGACAAGGGGACAAAGGTACTCCCTCCAAGTTTGGACGCGGAGCTGGAGGTGGGCGACAGTCAGGTTCCGGCAGAGGGGCTCAGTTTAGGGGCGGCCCAGCCGGGAGAGGCCAAGGTGGAAACTTCCAGAGGGGCTCAGGTTCGGCATCTCGTGGACCTTGCGGGTACTGCGGAAAGCTGAATCACTCTGAAGATAATTGCTGGAAGAAGGGAGGCAAATGTCTGCGTTGCGGAAGCGCATACCACCAGCTTGCTACCTGCCCACTCATAACGCAAGACGGAAGGGGAACTCAAACCACGCCAAAGACCAATACGGGACCGAATAAGGGGAATGAGGCCAAACCTAAAGTGCTAGCTCGAGTCTATTCCTTAGAACCTCGATAGGTCCCAGAATCCTCAGAGGTCGTAGAAGGTACGATCCCTATTTTCCACCGTTTTGCCAAAGTTTTAATTGATCCTGGTGCCACCCATTCCTTTGTTAACCCTGATTTCATGTGTGGCATCGATATAAAACCTGCTAGTTTACCATACGACCTAGAAGTTAGTACACCTACGGGGAATCAACGCTTGGTTACTAGTATGGTTTATAAGGATTGTGAAGTGTGGGTAGGAGAGAAAAGATTGTTAGGGGATTTGATAAGTCTGGTCATTAAGGGGTATGATGTGATTTTGGGTATGGATTGGTTAGCCAAGTATAATGCCCAACTGGATTGTAAAACGAAAGTGGTGGAATTCCGTATCCCTGGTGAGGCAACCATAAGGTTGGATATAAGGGGTAGGTTAGCCTCATCTGCTTTAATTTCGGGCATTCGGGCTAGGAAATTGCTAAGTAGAGGAGTGCAAGGATTTTTGGCCTTTTTGATTAACACCCTCATGGATAAGTTGAAAGTGGAGGATGTGGCCATAATGAAGGAATTTCCGGACGCGTTTCCTAATGAATTAGTAGCCTTACCTCCAGAAAGAGAAATTGAATTCAAAATAGACCTGCTATCGGGAGCCTCACCCATCTCAAAAACACGATACCGAATGGCTCCTACCGAGCTCAAGGAGCTAAAGTTGCAATTACAGGACCTTTTGGGGCGGGGATTCATTCAAGAGAGTGGGTCTCCTTGGGGATCTCCTGTACTGTTTGTAAAGAAAAAAGATGGTGGTTTGAGGATGTGTATTGATTATCGGGGCTTGAATAATATTACAATTAAAAATAAGTATCCACTGCCCCATATCGATGAGCTATTTGATCAGTTGCAAGGAGCGGTGGTTTTCTCGAAACTGGACCTCCGCCAAGGGTACTACCAGTTATTAATCAGAAAGGAGGATATTCCGAAATCCGCCTTCAACTCGAGATATGGGCATTACGAGTTCGCAGTTATGCCCTTTGGATTAACCAATGCTCCTGCCGCCTTCATGGACCTAATGCATAGGGTTTTTAAACCCTACCTAGATCGATTTGCAGTGGTCTTCATCGATGACATCCTGGTCTATTCCAAGACCCGTGAAGAGCATGAGCAACACTTGAGAATTGTCTTGCAAACCCTGAGAGATCATCAACTGTATGCCAAGTTCAGCAAGTGCGAATTTTGGCTGGAGAAAATTGCTTTTCTGGGGCACGTAATTTCTCAAGAGGGTATTTCAGTTGACCCGGCGAAAGTAGAGGCTGTGACTAATTGGAAGAGGCCAGAAACTCCCACAGAGGTCCGCAGCTTTCTAAGACTAGCTGGATATTACCAGCGTTTTATCAAAGACTTCTCCAAACTAGCCGGTCCTCTAACCGATTTGACGAAGAAACATGGTCGGTTCTTATGGAACGCCCGAAGTGAGACAAGTTTTCAAGAATTAAAGAAAAGATTGACCATGGCCCCAGTTCTAGTCTTACCAAATGGGGTGGACGGATATGCTGTGTACACTGATGCATCCCGAGAAGGCCTGGGTTGTGTATTAATGCAAAACCGAAATGTGATCTCTTTTGCCTCGAGGAAGTTAAAACCCCACGAGCAAAATTACCCGTCCCACGATCTGGAGTTAGCTGCAGTTGTTTTTGCTCTGAAGAAGTGGAGGCACTACTTATATGGAGTAACTTTCGAAGTTTACTCCGATCATAAAAGCTTGAGGTATCTTTTCTCACAGAAGGAATTAAACATGAGGCAGTGACGGTGGATGGAATTTCTAGAGGATTACGACTGTACCATCAATTACCATCCAGGAAAGGCGAACGTAATGGTCGACGCTCTAAGTCGCAAAGCTCAGGTTGCAAGCTTAATGATTAGAGAGTGGAATTTGCTCGAGTCGGTTTGCGAGTGGAGACCCTGCCCTGGGAGCCATAAGGTGATTTTTGGCAATATTAAAGTGACTTCGACTCTCTTGGAGAGAATTAAAGAAGCTGAAAAGGAGGATCAGATGGTACGGAAGCGGGGAGAGAAAGTGGAAAAAGGGGAAACCACTGATTTCAATTTTGGTCCTGAGGGTATTTTAAAATACCGAAACCGAATAGTGGTGCCGAAGGATGAATCGTTGAAAACGGAGATTCTAGAGGAAGCCCATCGATCCAAGTATACAATCCATCCGGGTAGTAGTAAGATGTATCAAGACCTGAAAGGAAATTATTGGTGGGACAATATGAAGAAGGAAATTGCTCTGTACGTGCAAAAATGTCTCGTTTGCCAACAAGTGAAAGTAGAGCATCAAAAACCATCGGGCTTGTTACAACCCCTTGAGATACCTGAATGGAAGTGGGAAAACATCACCATGGATTTCGTTTCAGGTTTGCCGCGAACGCAGCGAGGACACGATGCCGTTTGGGTGATCGTCGATCGATTAACCAAATCGGCCCATTTCTTGCCGGTGAACATGAAGTATTCCATGGACAAGTTGGCTCAACTGTACATGGACGAGATTGTAAAGCTGCACAGTGTTCCGGTGAGCATCGTTTCCGATCGAGATCCACGTTTTGTATCTCGGTTTTGGCAAAAGTTCCAAGAAACTCTAGGGACGAAACTCAACTTGAGCACAACCTATCACCCTCAGACGGATGGACAATCAGAACGAACCATTCAAACTCTCGAGGACATGCTATGAACTTGCATTCTGGATTTCGGAGGCAACTGGGGTCAACACATGACCTTAGTAGAGTTTGCATACAACAATAGCTACCATTCGTCGATTCAAATGGCTCCATACGAAGCATTATATGGACGAAAATGCCGATCACCAATTTACTGGGATGAAGTTGGCGAGAGGATGGCATTAGATCCAACCACTATTCCTTGGATGGAGGAAGCTCGAGATAAGGTCAAGTTGATACGGCAACGACTCCAAACAGCTCAAAGCCGACAAAAGAGCTACGCAGACAATCGAAGAAAAGACTTGGAGTTCGAGGTTGGAGACCATGTATTTCTTAAAGTCACACCTTTACAAAGTGTCACAGCAGGCAAAGGAAAGAAGCTTCAACCAAGGTTTGTCGGACCTTACAAGATCTTACAGAGGATAGGTGCGGTAGCGTATAGACTAGAACTGCCATCAAGTCTCTCGAGAATCCACGACGTATTTCATGTCTCAATGCTCAAGAAGTACTATCCCGACCCAACCCATGTCTTACAACCAGAGGAGATCGACGTGGACGAATCGCTTGCTTACGAAGAAAAACCTGTCCAAGTGCTTGACCGGAAAGTCAAAGAGCTCAGAAACAAGCAAATTCCGTTAGTGAAGATACTGTGGAGAAACCATGGGGTAGAGGAAGCTACCTGGGAAGTGGAAGAGGAGATGCGAACGAAATACCCTAACCTTTTCGTGAATTAAGGTGAGAAATTTCAACGGCGAAATTCTTTTAAGGGGGAGAGAGTGTGAGAACCCGTATTTTTGCATTTTCTAGGTTTTATTATTTTTCATGGCTTGTTTTCTGCATTTTCGTGCTTAGGAAAAATTCTAGATAATTTTAAGGAGCAGATATAATTTTTAGATGATTTTTCTAGTATCGAATAGGTTTTGAGAAATTAAGAGTGTATACCGGATGTGGGACCCACTAGGGCGAAAAGTTCGGAAAAATTCGGCCAACTAGGTTAAATTTTGGATACTGGAATTAATTTACCGGGTGTTATGAGATATTTAGAGGTACCAAGTGGATAGGTGTATGAGAGACAAAAAAGTTAGGCAAGTCATTAAATAAGGTGACAAGTGTCACCATTGGATTGGGCTTACCTTAAGACTTTCTTACCATTGACTTAAATAACCAAAAATGACCCAAAAATCTTCAAAAATCCTCAAGAAGTGGCCGGCCCTCTCTTTCTCTCTTTCTCTCTCTCTTACTCCAAGCACAAGGAAGAAAACACTTCAATCTTGCTCCAAATCATCAAAACCAACCATCCAACCTTGATTTTGCTCCATAAAACACCTTCAAGTAGTGGTTGTGAGTTGTTTTGTGGAGTTGTTTGGAAAGTTAAGGTGGTCAATAGCTCTCTCTCTCTTGTTCTTAAGGTAAGTTGTGAAGAACCACACTCCTCCTTTAATTGATGCTTAAATCATGCTTAGTGGTAGTATAAGATGCAAATTTATGGATTAATTCTTGATTTGTGGTTGAAATGATGAAGTTTTATTATTTTTGGGGATTTTTCTGTTTTAATATAAGCATGATTGTGTGGCTAGCTATGATGATTGGAAATGGTATATAATGACTTAAGGAGGTGGGAAAAGTGATTAATTGCAACCAATTTCTGGTTTGGAAGAAATTTCAGAAAACTAGGGTTCTTGAGGGGGCATTCTGTCCGAAATTTTAGGTCCTAGATAGAGGCCGAATTTGTGACGGCCCCACTTCCCCCTAGGGCGTACCATAGGGTTCGGCGGGTCGCCTGCCCAGCTCTCGCCAGGACTCACTCGTTCAATTCAATCCTTAATTAAAATCGAAATAAATCACGGGAATAAATATAACGACGATCCAAAACTTAACGCAAAACTTATGTACATTACTATCTCAAAAGGGAGTACAAACATCGAATATACAAAGGTTCTCAGTTCACCACATATCCAGCCTGTGCCAAGCACTAGGGCGAGAACCATTACAAAACCAAAAACTAGTCTAGGCTAGTCTAAACTGAGCTCTCGTCCTTGCTCGCCTTCCCCTGTTAAGGAAAACAAACTAAAGGGGTGAGCTAAAAGCTCAGTGAGATTCTATATACAAAAACAAGTAATTGAACAAGGACATTAATCATGTAATAACAAATAATCCAGAAAACATGTCCAATATAAAGCAATGATAATGCATTCATTAAAAGGATACGGGCTCACAAGGAGCTATTTGTTCGTTCGTTCGTTCCCTTGACATTTCCCCTTATTACTCCAATTATTTGAAAATTTCCTTTTTGAGAAGTATAACCCTCGTGCCTGCGTTCGTTCCTTCATCCCTTTCCGGACGTTGGCCGGACTCCACCCATCCGGACATGGCCGGACTACAAGGTAATACTCGAGTATACCAAATGTTCACCCAGGTCACCATATCGCCCGACCGAGTCCGCTTCTGGCTCGAGTCGATCGGTAACAAGAGCAAGGGCCCAGTTCAGCCAAAAGGCTTACATTCATGCGCAACCAGTATTTCAACATTTAATCACTGAAAATTTCATATTTATTTAGGTCGAGTGCGATAAAGTACACACTCACCTAGCAAAAGTTCATTTTAGAAATCATAGAAAACAATTAATATTTAATCAAGTATTCACAAATAATCCCATAGTCACAACAATCCACATAGTCATAGAAACAAAACGTATATAGAACACTCACCTATTTAAGCAAAATAATGTCCAAAGTATCCTCCCGGATAACACTCTCAATCGCCAAGAAACCTTAATAATAGCCAAGAGAAAATATGACAATTAAACCCCTCCAAAGGTTAAGTGGACCAAAGAAAATTCAAATAACTACTAATACAAAGTGTAAGTATAGTTTTCTAGTCCTCGAGCGTAAATTTGGGCAGCACGCCCTTTGTGTTTACCTAATTTTCCAGCCATTTTGGCTTCATTAATTTTCTCAACCCAACCCAAAGTTGTCCATGACACAAATTCAGTTCAATAGCCATTCCATAGGCTCAATACAATACAAGAACAAAAATCAAGTGATAACAAGTGCGGAAATGTAACCTAGCGAAAGATAGATTTGACGTGCGGTTACGGAAAGAATATATCCGAGGCTACGCTTATCGGATTAGTATATAACTTATACCGTTTTGAAGCTAAGACGAAGTCCTACAACTTCCATGAAGGCCACTTAGTCAGATTTCCAGGGTAACCTGGTCATATTCCCAAGTTACAGAACCAACTTCCAACTTGACGGCTAATTAACCGCACTAGACTAGAATGGTCATATCTCAGGCTACCAAGGTCCGTTTAAGGTGTTCTTAGATGTGTTTAAAAGCTAAGACAGAGTACTAAAGCTTTCATTTTTTGGAAAAAGGTTAAATCAGTACGAATCCTAGTGAATAAACATGATAAACTGGATAAACTGACCAAACGGACTACTGGGAAAAACCTTAAAATAGTGAGGGTATTTTGGTCTTTTCACAGGTTACGTTGCTCCGATTGAGTTGAAATTTTGTAGGAACCCATAAAATACCATTCTCTACAACTTTCATGTTTTATGCCAAGCTCAATTCGGCCTCTAACATGGTACAACAAAAACGGGCAGAATAGGATGAAAATTTCCAGAAATCTGAAATCTTTTGGTTTCAATGATAGTTTTCAAAATTTCTTGCTACACTTGCTACCAAAACCCCCTATATAACCTTATATACAACATATACTAACTATACAACAAGTTTAGGCAGAAATTAATCAAACTCTAACTTACATATTTCATCCAAAAATCACCACAACAACTTGCATCACTTGTAATCCAACCCAAAACATGGACTATTTAACATCTTAAACAAGAATAAAAGGATCAAAGCCATAGATCAGATTTTATACCTCAAAAAGAAGGCTTGCAAGAGTGATCCTCCACTATTTCTTGAAGTTTTTGGTTCCCTTAGCTTCCCAAGCTTCCAAACTTACAATCAATCGGTTTAGAATTCGACTTTAGCACTTGGTTGGTGTAAATCAAGAAGAAAATTGTTTTCTCTTGCTCTCCCTTTCTCTCTCTCTTTGGTCAGCCATGAAGAAGAAGAAATGAGGAAGATTAAGCTTAGTTTGTCTTATAAGAAGGTTGGAAAGATAAGAATTAATTCTAGCCACAAGTTTGGCCAACACTTGGCTTAACCTCAACCACAAAAATTTTCTCTTTCTTTCCTTGCATTTTAACCACTAAATTTCAGCCAATAGGAGAGCTAAGAGGGGGAAGATATTTTGCTCCATTAATGATAAACTTGTATGGCAAGAAAGTGGTGATCAAGTAGTGCGTTCAACCGGTAGTGCGCGGGACCCGCCGGTTCGCCCCGTTTTTCTTAAAAACACACGTACTAGGGTTTTTACTTCCTATTCACTAACCTTGTATTATTACTTCTAATCACATATTATTTCTCACTTAAAAGTCACTTTTAATCACCAAATTTGGTCCTTGCTCTGTACCAAAAATTCATCCGGCGAAAAATCGCGAAAACCCTAATATTTTGCTCCAATCTTGAAACCAAAAGCGAAACCCTACTTTTTAAGTTCATTTGTACTTATTGTGGAATGATTGGGTAGTAGGGCTATAATAAATGAATAATTTCCAAGTAAAAGGGTATTTTTGAGAAAAATATAAGAAATTTACGAGTCCTCACAGAATTGGCCTTATCTTAAAACATGAAAGTTGTAGGGAATGACATTTTAGAGGTGCCTACAAAATATCAGGTCAATCGGAGTAGTGTAGAATGAGAAAATTCGAAATTACTATTGCTGTTCTGGTTTTACCCGAATGTAAGGATTGCGCCTGTAATTGGTTGTTTTGGCTGAAATTGCTTCCGAATTGGTTGTTGAGGCCTTCTGATGAAATTGAGCCCTGTTTCTTAGCTTTCAACTGGTTCTGGAATTTCTGGATTTGGACTTGTAGAGCCTAAGTTATGATGTTTTCGCTAGAATGCATTTTGGTGAATCTGTTTTACTTTTTTGATGTAGTATATTGCATTTTTGACCTGTTTGCACTCAAAACTGGGTTGAGTGACCTTCTGTGATGTTGTAGTCCTGTCTTTTAGCTTCGAGATGGTGGGTCTTGCACCCTCATCCGATAATCGTAGTAAAATTGGTGCCATTACCGCAAAATAAGGAAAAAAAACTATTTTTTCAGGGCCAAAGCTAGTTACATTTCCGAAATTTCTGGTTTCCTTTAATGTTTGTATATGCTTATGGAATCCTATTGGGGTCGTGTTTGGCCTTGGTTTATGACTCGTTATCGAGTCTCATTGTATTTGTTTGCATGTTTTAGGGCGTGACCGTGGTGCACAACGTTCTTTTGATGGAAGTGCATGAAACCACATTTGCGAGCTTGGTGAGTGTACTACTCACTTGTGTGCTATTATATGGCTTTGATATTTGAACTTGAGATGTTGAATGTTAATTGATTGGAGTGACAGTGTACTTTATCATTCTCACTTATTGTTTCGCATGTTATTGAAAAGTTATTGGAATGTTATATGAGATGTTATATGAAATGAAATGCATGACTTGGTGTCATTTGGACGAGTCTCCAACGACTACAAATGTTATCAATGAGCTCAACCCCATTGGTAATTGATTGAATCGAGCCGGCGAGGGCTTGGTCGTGCCAATTAATGTGCCTTGGGGCAATGTTATATGGAATCTTGTAGTATGAGAGACTCTCGATTCCGGTTTACTCGAGTAATACCACAATGCAAGTGTTTGGATTTCGGGCCCGGTTGGGGAATGTTAGGTGGAAGGAATGGAAGTAAAGTGGAGTCTACGGTTGGTTATTGTTGAACATTGACGGAGAGTCAATGACGTTCGATCAAGAAATGCAAATAAGGAAAATGACTCTTGAGAGCCATCTGTATCCTTTTATCACCATATTTGACGTGTGCCTTTGCTTATTTTTATTGTATTGATTGAAAGCTTGATGCTTATATGCACTTGGTTGCGTAAGTGATAGTATCTCATTGGGCAATTAGCTCACACCGTTTCTTTTGTTTTCCTTACAGGAATATGACTTTTTTGGAATGAATCTTGATAGATGGTTGCCGAATGAACTAAATGTATATTTTTTGTATTGTGTATGAAGTGAAACCCTAAATGTAACTTTAGGGCCGTTTTCACTTTCAATTTGGCAAACCTTGTATATATTCACTTTTGACAACTTTTGTATGTCACTTTGGATTGTATTTGCTAAAGTTCAAGATGTGAATGTTTGTTCAATATTTGGTTGCGTTCTAACGGGTCAGTTACTATTCATGGCCGACTCCGAATTTCATTTTTTTTATTTTGGGTTATTTTGCCCTTTTGCCTTGTTTACGCGCGTTTATAAGTTCCGAAACGAAATAGATCGCTCTAAACTGCACCATTAGTCCTGGCGAGAGCTGGGCAGGCAGTCCGCTAACCTCTTTGGTTCGCCTTAGGGGAAGGTGGGGCTGTCACACACATGATATAAAAGGCGAGAAGAAAATTAAGGAAAGAAGGATGGAATCCCTCCCTTCGTCCCTAGTGTTCCTAGTTGGGTACGGTCGACTCTATCCTAGGCGATTTCTAATATGGATGCATGAGGTTGGGTTCACTAATGCATCTAGACTCGGTAAGGTTTTCAGGCTCCCAAACCTTCAGACCAAAAGCGAAGGGTCATCAATCCCACTGCCTAAGAGTTGGCGGTTCGAGTGATCCCTCGGACATTGCTACGTGCACGTCGTGCCACGGCCACATGTCCAAGTGGATCGATCCTAATCCTAATTGAGTGAAGTGGTGTGACAACCACTAAAAGTAAAAAAGAAATGAGGGGTTATAAAGTAAAACGTATGCACGTATGAGTGCCCCTTTTAAAGGGAGGGATTCAATACCATCATATACGGGTGAAGGTTCTAGGGTGGCTACCCTCCTCCCCAAAATGCAAGCGCGATATATAAACATAAGTGAATGAAATAAAACACTTTATTCATCACATACACGGATATCGAGATGATTGCATGTGTTATGCAAGAAAGCCCTTAAAAGGAAAAAATGCAACCTAAAACCTCCAATTGTGATATATAAGAAGGTTAGAAAAAAAAAAGATTGACTAAATCAACTGCTCGGATTCTCTAAGTCCCTAGTAGAGTCGCCAAGCTGTCGCAGTCCATTTTTGAAAAAAATGAAATTACGAGTTTGTAAAAATGAATTTTTATTAATTTTAAGTGAAAATGAGTTTTGATTTATTTTTTATTGAAAAGGAGTTTTTGATTTTTAGATGAAAAATAATAAAGAAAAGTGGACCTAAATGGGACTTAAAGTGTGACGATTTTGGCCCAAATTAAAAGTTTAAAAAGGGCTTTTTAAGAAAAAATAGGAGTCGCCACTTGGTATTGAGTTAAAGTGTACCAAGTCACCTAAAATAAATTTTTTAAGAAAAAGTAGAAAAAACCTTTTTAAACGACTCCAACTCTTCGAAAATCAGAGAAAAGGGGTCGAGAGTAACATTTGAAGAAAGGAAAGGCAAGGATAAAATTCAAGGCACCCTTTCAACCTAACTAAAGCTAGTTGCGTGATTTAGTCAATAATTTTATTATTTTAATCTAAGAATTTATCACATTTGAATGTCACTATGTGAATGCAAAACCTTACCCTAGAAGGATATTGGGGTGTCAGAATATCTCTTCCAAATTTAATTGGTGCAAATCACATTGATTGTGATGCCCAAGAGTGACTCTTTGAAGAGGTCACAAATGTGCAAAAATATGAGACTTGAAGGAAAAGAAAAGAAAATAATAATTATACAAATATACATGACTTAAAAGAATGCATCATAACGGGTGCGGGGGACTAGGTTCGTGACTTTAATTTTCCCTTTAATAGAGAGAATGTGAGTGTGCTAAGGCTAGAGAGCCATACTCGTCCATATCCCATATTCGAGGGTTAATTTCCTTATCTAATCAAGCAAATGATCTAATTCTAATTCTAATTCTTAAATGAAATGCAAGTTTACATGTCATGTTTCACACATAGGGATAAGGAGTATACATATAGGGAAAATATGGGATTAGGGATATACATATAGGGGAAATGTCATGCAAAATGAAAAAAATTCTAAAAGTAGAAAATATGCATGAAAATGTAGTGATTGTCATGCAAACATGATCTAGCGTGTGGACGGTCCCTAAGGGTCTAGCGTTAGACTAACCCATGTCTATAAGTTCTCACTAACGTTGGACTAGTGAGAAATGGAAAAGGAGGCCACAACTAGTGTTAGACTAGTGTGGAATCAAAAAAAGTGCCACAACTAACATTGAACTAGTGTGGTAACGTCATGCATTAATTAAAACTAAACTGTAGACACCAAATTTTTAATTTAGTTTTATTTACTATTATTTTTATTTTTGTTGATTAAATGTTAATTATTATTCATTTTTAGTCTCTTAGTTTTATTTTAAGACATTTTTAGTATTTAAATTTCAGAAAAATAAAATTTCCACAAAAAGTTGTTTAAATGATTTTGGATTCAATTTGAAAAATATATATAATTTTGTTTCTTTATTTAAATTAATTTTTGAAAGAAAAAATTAAAAAATTAATAAAGAAAAATATGTGAATAGGTGTAAGCTTGCATGTGGGACAAGTGTCCCTTTCTGTCTTTGACAACATAACACCTAGAAGGTAAGGTGTTGGGACACTTGCTGTTGTTGGTTTAGGTAATTTTGGGGGAACAAAAATCAAAAAGAAAAAAGAGGTTACGGCTAGGTTTTGAAGGGAGATCTTTTGGAGAAAAAAACAGGGAGCCTCGTCTGAGAGCAAAGGAAAAAGAAAATCAAATAGAGGGCAAGAAAAAGACGGCGGACGGGAAGAAAAGAGGGGAAGGGGAACGTCGGCGAAAAAGCAAGGGAAACTTCGGGCAGATTGAGAGTGAAGCAAGCAAGGAAAAGAAGGAAATTAGCTACGAAAAAACAGTGCAGCCGGAACTGCCGCACTCGTGAAGAGCCACCACTACCATCCCATCGGAATCCACCATTGTCATTCACGAACCTTCACCATGAGAGACCACTGTAAGTTAATCTTCTCCTTTACATTTTAGTTTTCATTTGAACATAAGCTTTGAAAGATTTCAGAGCATGTTTGCTGATGAACGTGCCATGTCCGCTGTTAGTATGTTGTTTCAAATTTTACGTCAATTGTTCATGGCCTTTTCTGTATGTTGATTAGACTGTATTTTTTTGGGTTTGTTGTAAATTGTGGGGCTGAATATAGCTTTAATTGAGTAGAAGATTAGTGAAATTTTGGATGCCCCTAACCTGTTCGACGAAATGCCTAGCTGAAAATCCTTATTGAAAGAAGATTCGTTTGCATTTTTTCTTTCATGTTAAAGAACCGGCTAAGTCAGCAGGTTCATTTCCTCGCACCTGAGAAATTTTGATGTATTGCAGTCTTGCATTTTTTTTTGTTGCTTTATGCTTCCCATCGTATGAATTCGAATTGAAATGGCATGGGAAGGATCTTGTGTGATTTTCGTTTTGAGTGGGAGTGGTCAGACTTGAGCTTTTTGATGTTCTGTCCGCAGAGGAAAGAACAATAATGGCAGCGGGCATTTTGCCCGCTTGGAGAAGATGACCCCATTCCTAGGATCATGATTTTGGTCCTTCAATTTACTATATTATTATTTTTTTATTTATCCCCCAAAGTTTTAAGACTTTGCAATTTGGCCCTAAACCTTTCATAATTCTTTCGATTAAGTCCCTATTTTTATTGCATTAGAACCCCTCAAGTTCCCCCTTGTTCTGATATGACCCGAAAAATTGAAAAAAGTGAACTTGTTTCTCCCTTTTAGATTTTAATCATCTTTTAATGTGCATAAGTAGTCTTTTAACTAGATTAATTCTTGTTTTTAGGTCATAATTGTGGCTTAAAAATTTTTGTTGATTTTATCATGTTGGGTTCTTGTGAAAAAGGTGATTTGGGTTGAGATGTTATTTTACTTGGGTTTAAGGGAGTGTGTTTGAGTTTATTATTTTGGGTTTTGGTTTGGATTAGAGGGTAGAAGCCCACCGGTTTTGTTAGATCATAAATAATAGATTGGCCCATTCCATTTGCCTTGGATTTTCGAGTGGGTTTCGGAAGCTTTGGCCAAGGAAATAAATAAAATGGCCCAATGGCCTGTTTGGAATTTGCAAATCAGTCCCTAGATTTTTTATTAATTATACTATGGCCCTACAAACTCTAGGCTTCTTTCAATTGGGTCCTTAATTCAATTGCGAATAGGTCCCTAAACTTTATTTTTTTCTTTAATTTTTGACCCGAATCTCTGTGATAATTATAGTTTGATCCCTAAAGCTTTGTTAATTTTTGCAATTAAGTCCTTTTTAATTTCTTAAATGTAGATTGTTTACATGATTTAACTGATTCAATTTCATGATTATTTGTTGATTAAAGTGTTGCCTTGACCTTTTCTTTGATTTTGGAGGGTAAATAAGTAATTTCATTTCATTAGGGCACCAACTCAAGGGAGGTACATTCTATCCCTTATTTTCACTTTATTTGACTCTATGTGTCTATGTGGCTTTATGTGCTTAATTGTATTTTTTTTAATGTTTTATTTCATTTATTTATTTGCTTTATTTGTTTAAATTTTGAGTATTTATTTTAGTTCCATTTTGATTATTTAAAAGGCATTCAAATGCCAAGTTGTAATAGTTAGGTTTACTTTACTTCATTTTATTTCACATTCCCCTTTTAGATTGTAGTAGGCCCCCTTAATGTAATAGTTAGGGCTTGTTTGCTTTATTTAGCTTTGTGTGATTTGCATGCTTACGTGCTATGTGTTACCACTTTTTTTTAGGGTCTTGCATCTAGATATCATGATTATGTGCTATGTGTTTATGTGATATTATGTGTTTACATGCTTTATTAAGTTTTGCACGATTAGTTTACTTATAATTAATGTATGACGTAATATCACACTAGTCTAACGCTAGTTGTGATCCATTTTCCGATGCCACACTAGTCCAATGCTAGTTGTGGTTTCCTTGTTCGATTTTCCACTAGTCCAACGCTAGTGAGAAAGTAGAAATATGGGCTAGTCCAACGCTAGACTCTTAGGAGCCCTTCGAGTGTTAGATCATGATTGTGTGATAAAATCATTTCATCTCATGTATATTTTTCACTTTCTAGGGTCTTTTATCATTTTTTGCATGTTCCCCTTATATATATCCCGTATCCCATATTCCCTCTTATATCCATATCCCCTATTTTATTTTTCCTTTATATAATCCTATGCATGAGACATGACATTAGATTTACATTTCATGTAGGGAAAATTAGAGATAGGTTAGTACATTTGTTTGATTAGATTAGGGAAAACCCTCAAATATGGGATATGGACGAGTTTGGCTTTCTAGCCTTAGCACGCTCGTATTCCCTCTACGAGAGGGAAAATTAAGTCATGATTTAGTGTCTCCCCATACCCGTCTTGCTTGCATTCCTCTAGGGCTCATGCATTTCTAAGGCACTTTACCATTTGCACACTCCCACTTTACACACTATCATTTTTTCACATTTTTACTTCACACACTCTCATCTTACACATTCTCACTCTGCACACTATCACTTTACCCACTATCACTTTGCACTCTCACTTTACATATCATCACTTTGCACACTACCACTCTACACATTCTCACTTCACACACGCTCATTTTGTTCACATTGCATACATTTATTTCACTCATTCTTACATCACTGGCTCTATTTGTGACCTCTTGGGAGGGCTTATCTTTGGCTATCACAACTCATGTGATCTAGTCCGATTGAGCCTCTAAGAGATATTTGTCCCTTTCGATTCATCATTAGATTTAGGATTGCATCCATGTTAGTTACATCCAAATGCGATACATCTTTTGGTTAGAAATTAGGAAAATCATGATTAAATCATGCAACTAGCTTTGGCTAGGTTGAAATGATGCCTTGGATTTTATCCTTGTCTTCCCTTTCTTCAAATGTAACTCTCGAACACGTTTCTTTGATTTTCGTAGACATTGGAGTCGTTTAAAAAGGATTTTTCTACTTTTTCCTTGAAAATTTCATTTTTAGGTGACTTGGTACACTTTAACTCGATACCAAGTGGCGACTCCGATTTTTCATTAAAATCCTTTTTAAACTATAATTTGGGTCCAAATCGTCGCATTACAAGTCCCATTGAGGCCCATTTCTTTTAAATCAAAAATTCATTTTCCAATCAAAAATTGAATTAAAATTCATTTTGTTTAAAACCATTTATTTTTGTTAAAAAAATGGGGCGCGACAGTTGGCGACTCACGGGGGACTCACCCATTTGCGTACGATTGATTTGATGGATGGATGGTTTATTATGTGATCCCGCGCTTTGCATTGCATTGGGGTGAGGGGATATTACCCTAGAACCTCGCGTCAGTTCTCGATCCCTCCCCTCCAAACGGAGCACTAGCATACGTGCATACGCTTTATTTTTTTTTTATCTCTCATTTATTTTTCTTTTAGTGGCTTGTCACACCACTCTTCCTTATTGGGATTAGGTGACCCACTTGGACGTGTGATCGCGACACGATATGTGCGTAGCATGATCCGAGGGGTCGCTCAATCTTCCATTTTAAGCTTTGGGTTGATAGCCTTTAATTTTTAGTCAAAGGTCGAGGATTTTTGATAGATTCACTCTGACATGTAGCCGTGACACGATGTGTGCGTAGCAGTATCTGGGGAATCGCTAGAGCCACCGACAAAGTGTTATTCTTGATTTTGATGATCACAAAGCACTTTGAAATGTTTATCTAATTCTCTTCAAATATAAGTGTTTTGCTTTTTAGAGAATCAGGTACAAAGGTGTCAAGGAAAAAAAATCAACCAAAAGAAGAAGCAAAATCGGGGCACTCATGTCGGACGTCCGAAAGGAAGTTGTCGGACGTCCGAAAGGATGAAGGACATCAAGAAAGAAACTCTTTCGGACGCTCGTGAGGAAGCATCGGACGTCCGGGAGGATTGGACGCACGTTTAGGATGCACATCGATCGCGTCGAACGTCTGAAAAATTTCTTAAAGTTTTGATGACTCTCTGACGACGTTCGGACGTAGAATCTGTCGGACGATAAAATCCCATCGGACGTCCGAACGACAACTTGGCTGATTTTCGGACGATGGGATCGCACGATGAATAATCGGTAGGACGTCCGACAGCCCCAACGGCTAGCTGACTCTTCATCTGCCTTCTATCCGTTGGAAGCATTAATGAAGCTCATTTTTGGTCCCCTTTAAATACAAACGATCCTGTGTGAGAACCCGTAAATTCCCTAATAATTTTCCTAGGGTTTTTTCCCTTTAATGGCATGTTTTCTGCATTTTCTGGCTTAGGAAAAATTTTCCTGGTTAATTTTAGGAGTAAATATAATTTTTAGATGATTTTTCTAGTATTGGGTAGTTTTTGAAAAATTAAGGATATATAACGGACGTGGGACCCGCTAGTGCGAAAAGTTCGAAAAAATTCGGCCAATAAGGTTAAGTTTCGGATACTGGTTGAAATTTATCGGGTGTTAAGAGATAAGTAGAGGTTGAGATGTGATTGATGTGAGAGGGAACCAAAAGGATAGAGATGTTTTAAATGAGTGACAAGTGTCACTTTGTGAGAGGTTGTGACTTGTTGACAACTATTCACCTTTTTTACTTTTTACCCTTGGATTAAATATCTCAAAAATTACCCAAAATTCACTCTTTTCTTCACCATTGTGGCCGGCCCTCTCTAGCAAAGAAGGAAGAAAAACTCTTCAAAGTTTGGCATCCATCTAGTGCAAATCATCCAAAGCAATCACTTAGACTTGATTCTACTCCATAAAATCTCTTCTTTAGGTGTTAGTAAGTGGTTTGGTGAAGTGTTTTGGGAAGCTAAGAGGACAAGCAACTCTTCCTCTCTTGTTTACTAGGTGAGTGGTGATTGAACTTTCTCCTTCACTTAATGAAGCTTAATTTGTGTCTAATGGGAGCTAAAGTGATGAAATATGTGGTTTATTTCTTGGTTTTGGATGAATTGATGAAGTTTTCAATTTATTGATGAATTTTCTGGTTTAATATGAATGTGATGTTGTGGCTATCCTTGATGATGGGAATTGATGTTTAATGACTCTAGTAGGTGTATATGATAGATAATTGTAACCAATTTCTGGTTTGGAAGGAATTTGAGAAAGTTAGGGTTTTATATCCCCAATTCTGTCCGGTTTTGTATCTCATGGTTAGAGGCCGAATTGGCCTTGGCTTAAAACATGAAAGTTGTAGGTATTGATGTTTTAAAGGTTCCTGTAAAATTTCAGGTCCATTGGAGTAGTGTAGAATGAGATAAGCCGAAATTACTATTGCTGTTCTGGTTTTACCCGATTTGGAGAATTGCGCCTGTAATTGGTTGTTTTGGCTGGAATTGCTTCCGAATTAGTTGTTGAGGCCTTCTGATGAAATTTATCCCTGTTTCTTAGCTTTCAGCTGGTTTTGGAATTTCTGGATTTGGACTTGTAGAGCCTGAGTTATGATGTTTCTGCTAGAATGCGTTTTGGTGAACCGGTTTTACATTTTTGATATAGTATCTTGCATTTTTGACCTGTTTGCACTCAAAACTGGGTTGAGTGACCTTCTGTGATGTTGTATCCCTGTCTTTTAGCTTCGAGATGGTGGGTCTTGTACCCTTATCCGATAATCGTAGTGAAATTGGTGCCATTACCACAAAATGAGGACAAAACTGTTTTTTTCAGGGCTCAAGTTAGTTCCATTTCCGGATTTTCTGGTTTCTTATAATGCTTATATATGCTTATGAAACCCTATTGGAGTTGTGATTGGCATTGCTTTATGACTCGTTATCGAGTCTCATTGTACTCATTTACGTGTTCTAGGGCGTGACGGTGGTTCACGACGTACTTTTGACGACGGTGCATGAAACATCACCTACTTGATTGGTAAGTATACTACTCACTTGAATGTTTATAATGTGGCTTTGCTATATGTGATTGTGATGCCTTGAAGGCTTATTTGGCTATTGAAAATGATTAAGGTGAGGGTGTACTTGACCGCCCTCATCCCTTTTTATCCTGTTAATGACTGTTTACCGTTTCACTGTAATACTACACTTGCTATATGAGATACTGAATTCCATTCATGGGGAACTGTTTGGGCGTCGGTTGGACGAGTATCCAACGGCCCTACTGTATTACTGAGCTCGACCCCGTTGGTAGTCAATTGAATCGAGCCAGCGAGGGCTTGGTCGTGAAAATTGACTAGCCACGGGGACTGAAATGGGAATCTTGTGGTAATGAGACCCTTGGTTCCGGTGTACTCGAGTATCACCGAAAGCTACTGTTTGGAGTGTGGGCCCGGTTGGGGTGTTGGGTGGAAGGAATGGAAGGAATGGAAGTGAAGTGAGGTCTACGGTTGGTATTCTTAAACATTGACGGAAGGTCAATGAGATTGGATCAAGAATGTAAGCGTGGAAATGGGCTCTTGAGAGCCGTCCGTATCCTTTTACTGATTTGTTTTATTCCTTAATTGTGTACTTGAAATGAAAGGTTATGCTATATGCTCTTCGTTGCTTATGTGGTAGTAACTCATTGAGCTTTAGCTCACTCCGTTCCATTTGTTTTCCTTACAGGAAAATGACTATTTTGGGAAAGGTTGTGCTAGTTGGTTGTCAAGTTGAGCTCATGTAAATGTATATTTTGAATAGTTCCTTGAGGGTGAAAACCCTAAGTGTTTTGTTTCAACCAATGGTTGGTTTGTAATTGGCTAATTGCACATGTGTGAACTTGTTGGATATTTTGGTATGCCGCTTTGGCTTGTAAATGTTAAATTTTGATGCATATATGTTGGATTGATGTTTGGTTGAACTCCGGATTCTGACGTGGCCGGTACTGTTCATCATCGGCTTCGATTTTCGTTTTTTTTTATTTTGTGATTTTGACTTGTTGGCGCGCGTTGTTGTGTCCGGAACGTAGTAGATCGACGTAAACTGATCCGTTAGTCCTGGCGAGAGTTGGGCAGGCAATCCGCTAACCCCTTTGGTTCGCCTTAGGGGAAGGTGGGGCTGTCACATCCTGAACCATGAAGGAACTTTTTGTACACTTTATTTACAAGATCTCAAGAGAATTTTAGCTAGAAAATAGTCGCCTAAGCAAGATTTGTTCTCCAAGTGGTGTGAATTTCTTGTAAGCACTTCTCTTGTGTTTGAAATTTTCAATAGTGTAGCTTTGTTGAGGGTTATCTGAGCGATAGTAAAACTTCCTAGCTTGACTAAGTGAGGCTTGGGGCAAGGAGGAAGTGATCCCTCCATTGTACATTGAGTTGATTTCTTTTCATCAAAGAGAAGGTGTTTATCCTTGTGATTGGTCTTCAAGTTTGAGGAAAGCTTGGTAGACAATCGGTTTGATACTCTATCTTATTCTTTTTGTTTAATAAAATTCTCATTGCTTATATATATTCTTAATTCTGATCAACATTGTTCTCTTCTTTAAATTTACTTGATTGATCACTACTAGAAAAGAAGGTAAATTTTTTATTAAGGAAAAAGTGCATAAACTCAATTAAGTTTTTAATCAACCTAATTCACCCCCCTCTTAGGTTGTCTTTGGGCCTTACAATTGGTATCAAAGCTTGGTCTCCTAGAGATTAAGCTCAAACGGTTTGGAGTAAAGATGACAACCAATCATGCCATGTTTGTTGAGGGGCAATCTGTCACTAGGCCTCCCATGTTTACTGGTTCCAATTGTGTTAGTTGGAATGAAAGAATGATTATCTTTTTGCAATCCATTGATATTGAGCTATGGTTTATTGTGAATGAAGGACCGCATGATGCTAACATTCTTGATGCAGATACAGGTTTGTTTCGGCCAAAAACAAGAGCTGAGTTGAATGTTCAAGATCGAACCAATCTCACATTGAATGCCAAAGCCATGAATGTTCTTTATAGTGCCTTAGACTCAAATGAATCAATTAGAGTAAAAGGATGTAAATCTGCCAAAGAAATGTGGGATAAGCTAAGAGAAATTCATGAGGGTAGTGACAACGTGAGAGAACAGAAAAAGTCTATCTTGGTCACAAAGTATGAATCATTTAAAATAGAACCTCTTGAGGATATTGACAAAATGTATTGCAGGTTCAATGACTTGATCAAAGATCTCGAGGTGTTGGGCAAAGAGTACACCTTGGGGGAGAAAAACAGGAAAATTCTCAATGCATTGGGCAAAGAATGGGAAAGTAAAGTGACTGCAATAGAGGAAGCTAAGGATTTGAATTCTGTGCCTATTGAATCTCTCATTAACTCACTAACCTCCTATGAGTTGAAGTTGAAAACTAAAGTGCATGAGGAAGAGGACGCGAGAGCAAAGAGAAACATAGCTCTAAAGGCAGCTCAAGGTGAAGATGATCCAGCTCAGTTGGATGATGAAGACTCGGATGGTGATGACAACGATCTTGCACTCATCACAAAAAGTTTCAAGAGAATCTTGAATAAAAGGAAGTTTAGAAGGGGAGGACCTAGCAATCAATTCCAGAATCAGTCTTCAAACGCAAGGAACAAAGGAAAACAAGAATTCAACAAGAAACAATTGGACAAATGCTACGAATGTGGACAGCCTGGACACTACGCAAACGAATGCTCCCTGAAGAAAAAGAAAGATGGAAAAGTTGATTGAAAGCCAAGGTTCAACAACTTCCAAATTACATGGAATGAATGTAACTCCGAAGGCGAAGTTGAAGAAGAGGAAGAATCAGCTCAAATGGCCTTCATGGCTATTGGAGATAATGAGGTAACTTCCATAGACTCTCAATCTGAAAGTGATGATGAAGATGATAATGATTTTGAATCCTTTGTTGAAAAATTGCATAATGCCTTGAAGGAATCTTATGATAAAAACAAGCAGCTAAAACAGAAAATTATTTTTCTCATTCAAGAAAATGCAAGTATTTTTCAACAAAATAAACAACTAAAAGCTGACAATGAGTGCCTTGTAAGAGCCGGATTTGATGTTCAAAATGAACTTGACAAAAAGACAAGTCTTTGTAAAATGCTAAAGGAAAGACATGATGATTTGAAGAAAAGGATAGACAATTTGGATGAGACCTTAAAAGCTAGAAAATAAGATTATCTCAAAAAGAACATGCCAACCACCTTTCTTACTGCTCATGAAAGAACATTAGCATACAACAAAAATGCACATGGTTTCACAACATATAGAAGGAATGGATTGAGATTTATCAAATCATTACATGTTAAAGACTCTTCCATTATGTGTAGTTTTTGTTGAACATTTGAAAGGAGATTGTTATGTGAAAAGAAATCTGAACAAAAGAATGAGATGCATGTGGTTAGTTAGACACAATGCTAACTATTGTGGACCCAAAAATTAAAGGGTACCAAACATTCTCTCTTTTCAGGGAAAAGGCTCAAACAAGTCCAAATGGTTCATCGACAATGGCTATTCAAGGCATATGACCGGTGATCCTTCTTTGTTCATAAAGCTAAAATCAAAATCAAGTGGAAAGGTGATATTTGGTGATGACGTGAAAGCTAAGACTATTGGAATAGGAGATGTTGGTGAGGATAATGATGTAGGTGTTCGTGAAGGAATGAAAAAGCTAACAATTGGAGATGAAGGAAACTCTAAACCGGAAGCAAAGGAAATGGAGGATGAAGCTCATGAAGATCAAGAAAAGGAAGATGAAGACAAGAATGATGACTCATTCAAAGACCTTCCCAAAGCTTGGAAATTTAGCCAAAAATCATCCAAGAGAGCTTATAATTGGTGATCCATCCGAGAAGGTAAAGACTCGTTCCTCATCTAAGAAATTGATAGACAATTTTGTTTTAGTCTCTCTTTTTGAATCTAAAATATCAATGATGCCTTAAAGGATGAAAACTGATTTTTGGCAATGCAAGAGGAACTTAATCAATTTGAGAGAAATAAGGTTTGGACACTAGTTGATAGACCTCAAAATCAACCTATCATTGGCACGAAGTGGGTATTTAGAAATAAATTGGATGACAAAGGTGCAGTTGTAAGAAATAAAGCTAGATTAGTTGCTAAAGGATATGCACAAGAAGAAGGAATTGATTTTGATGAAACATTTGCTCCCGTAACTAGATTAGAATCTATTAGAATGCTTCTTGCTTTTGCTTGCTTCAAAGGTTTCAAATGGATGTTAAAAGTGCTTTCTTAAATGGTTTTATTGATCAAGAACTATATGTGGATCAACCCCCCGGTTTTGAAAATGTAAAATTTCCAAATCATGTGTTTAAACTCTCAAAAACATTATATGGACTAAAACAAACTCCAAAAGCTTGGTATGAAAGATTGAGTGGTTTCTTGATTGAAAATGGTTTCAAAAGAGGTATTGTGGACACCACACTTTTTACTAAGCAAGTGTTAAATGATCTTCTTATTGTGCAAATATATGTAGATGATATTATTTTTTGTACTACTAATGAGTATCTATGCAAGGATTTTTCCACCATTATGTAAAGTGAATTTGAAATGAGTATGATGGGAGAATTAAATTTCTTCCTTGGACTTCAAATACATCAAGCCTAGAGGGAATTTTTATAAATCAAGCAAAATACACCAAGGAATTGCTGAAAAGATTTGGCATGGAGGACTCAAAGCAAGTTGGAACTCCAATGTGCACTTCTACAAAACTTGACAAAGATGAAAAAGGTAAACATGTGGATGAAAAGCATTATAGAGGTATGATTGGAAGCCTACTCTATTTAACCGCAAGTAGACCCAATATTATGTTTGCTATTTGCTTGTGTGCTAGATTTCAATCTTGTCTAAAAGAATCACATTTGAACGCTGTTAAAAGGATTTTTAGGTATTTGAAAGGTACATTAGACTATGGTCTTTGGTATGCTAGATCTTGTGAATTTGCTCTATGTGGATATTCGGATGCGGATTTTGGTGGTTGTCGTGTGGACAGAAAAAGTACTAGTGGAACTTGTTATTTTCTTAATAATTGCTTAGTTTCTTGGTTTAGCAAAAAAACAAAATGCAATCTCTTTGTCTACAACCGAAACGAAATATATTGCCGCTAGTGCATGTTGTGCTCAACTTTTATGAATGAAGCATACTTTGAATGATTTTGGATTGTTATATGACTGCATGCCTATATTCTGTGACAATACTAGTGCTATCAATTTGACCAAAATTCAATTCAGCATTCTAGGACAAAACATATAGATATAAAGCACCACTTTATTCGCGATCTTGTTCAAAAAGGTGAAGTTTGTGTGAATTATGTTTGTTCTAAAGATCAAATTGCTGATATTTTTACAAAAGTTTTGCCATTGGATCAATTCATACATCTAAGATCAAAATTAGGGATAATTGAAAAATCATCTTAAAATTTTTTTTTCCTGTTCAAAGCTTTCGGACGTCCGATAATGTTTTTCAGCTATTTTCCCAGAAAGCACCTGTTCGGACGAAACTGTCGGACGCACGACTTCGTTCGGCTGTCCGACAGTGCAACGGTACACTTTTTAAAGTAACTTCCCTCCTCATTTGCTTCAGACCCTTTTTCTTTTTTTCTCTCTGGGACGAAAACTGTCTCTCCTTTTCACTCTCAATTCATGCTATTCTGAAGCACTTATTCCAAAATTGACTCAACCAAAAACTTTTCCTGATCATTGCGAGTTCATCTTCCTGATCTTTTCACCAAATCTCATCATATTTCGACAGTTCCCAAATTTCCCTCAAAACCCTATTTTCCCATAACCATTCTGTTCAATCATCTTCAAGGCTCGTTTACTCCAAAATTCTTGTGTGATTCACTCCTATACTACTGTGTACATCATTAGCATCATACATCTCAAGCATTTCACACAATAGTGAATCTAAGAGGAGGAAAAGTGACTGCCGGACGCAAACACACACTCAGGGATGAGGATGAGGATGCTGATTCTCCTAGGGCCAAAAGATCCTCCAAACGCGTCAAAAAGGGAGCAGTAAAGACTCAAACTTCACAGCCTTCCTCTCAGCCTGAATCCGGACAAGGGACTACATCTCAACCGCTCTCCCAATCAACCACAGTCTCCCCATTCTTTGATGATGCTGCCAAAGAAAAACACTCCTGGATATCCCAAAAAGGTTTTATTCCTCAACGTACCATAAATCCCTCTGAATTTCGCAAGATAGGTTTAGAGTCCATTCTGCGTCTCTTTGAATTCCAGAAATGGTCACATATCATTTCCATGCCTAACGTTTATTACCCTGAAATGCTATATCAATTCTTTGCCAATCTTAGGAAAGGCACTGACCACACTGAAATTATGTCCAGGGTAAATGGGGTAGATTTAGTGTTTGATCCTGAGATTGTGAATGCTGTTTTAAATACTGTTATTGAACCTGGATGCAAAAGTAAAATTGCCAATTTCTTTTCTTATGAAGAGCATCCCTCTGCTGATAATCACTTTGATAGTGCTAAGATGTTGTCTTATTTCCAAAAGAAGTTTTCTGCCCCTGCTGATGCAAAACTAAATGACCTTGCTCCTGTGAATCTCATTGCTTTCTCAATCATTTCAAATTTGCTTGTGCCTACCGATGGTTATAGGACAGATGCCAATAAAATGGAGCTGTATCTTTTTTATTATTTTCAAGAAAAAATTTGCATTGACTTTGGCTTTGTCATGTGCAAGTTTTTACTTCGCTTTACCACTAATTCTCGTAGAAAACTGTCTTATGAAAAATTTCTTCAGAAGATTTTTGAGTTTTACAAAGTACCCATCCTTGGTGTTTGTCCAAAGAAACGTTTTCTTTTGCCTTTACTAAGGCTTATTTTGAGCGCAAGAATCTTGTCTTTAGAGATAATATGTGGGCTTATAAGGGGGCTACGTCTAATGAACCTAGAACTAAGGCTGCACATGATCCCCTTCACACTTCATCCTCTGCTGCACTGACTTCTATTCATCCTAGGAAGACTGCCACTAAGGCGTCTTCTTCTTCAAATTTTGAAGTGGTTGAGCTCTTTCGAGATCTTAAACAACATGTTCTACTTCTTGAACATGGTTTCATGCTCACCATGTCATCTGAGCAACAAGCAGACTTCCTGGATAAAAAGAATTTTCTTTTTCCCCCACCTGTGGTTGAGGAAGTTCCTCATGGCAAAAAGCCATGCTCTACTGATCCGAGTTCATCAGTTCCTATTCGCTCTGTGAGTCCTGCTCCCACCGACCTCACCTCTACTCCAGTGGCACCTCATGATCCTTTCACATCTGACAAAGGCAAGAAACCAGTTGGTAGAGATGCTGAAGATGATGAAGACACTGAGGAAGAGGATCTCTCTCAGTATCTGCTTACTCGAAGGACGCCTGGGTCCACTTAGTTTACCATTTAGGATCACTAGCCCTATTAGGATCATTTGCATTCTGTTTGACTGTTTTCTATTTGCTGGATGTTAGATGGTTGCCTCGGACTCTTTTGTTTTCTTTGTTTCTGGTGCTTGTAATGTTCAAAACTGGATATGTGGATGTAATGTTTGTGATGCTCGTAAGTTATTTTGTTATGAATGTTTAGTTCTATCTCATGCTACTTTTGTGATGTATTTTTACCTTTTGACTTTTGTGATGACAAAAAGGGGGAGAGATATGGTCTGGATATGAATATGGATATGGACTAGATATGAATATGGATATGGATATGCGTATGGATATGCGGGATGCGTTGAATTGGTAAAATGTTGGATGCTGGATGCTTAACTGTTTTTGGATGATTGAATAAATCTGTGAAGTAGCCAAGTGAGGGGGAGTTTTTCAAGTTTTGTTCTAAGATTGACTGAGTAAAGGGGAGCTTTTGTCAATTGAAAAAGGGGGAGCCTATTTGTAATCATCATATTTCATTTCAAACCATTGTTTTGTCATCATCAAAAAGGGGGAGAATGTTATTCTTGATTTTGATGATCACAAAGCACTTTGAAATGTTTATCTAATTCTCTTCAAATATAAGTGTTTTGCTTTTTAGAGAATCAGGTACAAAGGTGTCAAGTAAAGAAAATCAACCAAAAGAAGAAGCAAAATCAGGGCACTCATGTCGGACGTCCGAAAGGAAGCTGTCGGACGTCCGAAAGGATGAAGGACATCAAGAAAGAAACTCTGTCGGACGCTCGTGAGGAAGCATCGGACGTCCGAGAGGATCGGACGCACGTTTAGGACGCACATCGATCGCGTCGGACGTCTGAAAAATTTCACAAAGTTTTGATGACTCTCTGACAACGTTCGGACGTAGAATCTGTCGGACGATAAAATCCCATCGGACGTCCAAACGAAAACTTGGCTGGTTTTCGGACGATGGGATCGCACGATGAATAATTGGTCGGACGTCCGACAACCCCAACGGCTAGCTGACTCTTCATCTGCCTTCTATCCGTTAGAAGCATTAATGAAGCTCATTTTTGGTCCCTTTTAAATACAAACGATTCTGAACCATGAAGGAACTTTTTGCACACTTTGTTTACAAGATCTCAAGAGATATTTTAGCTAGAAAATAGTCTCCTAAGCAAGATTTGTTCTCCAAGTGGTGTGAATTTCTTGTAAGCACTTCTCTTGTGTTTGAAATTTTCAATAGTGTAGCTTTGTTGAGGGTTATCTGAGCGATAGTAAAACTTCCTAACTTGACTAAGTGAGGCTTGGGGCAAGGAGGAAGTGATCCCTCCATTGTACATTGAGTTGATTTCTTTTCATCAAAGAGAAGGTGTTCATCCTTGTGATTAGTCTTCAAGTTTGAGGAAAGCTTGGTAGACAATCGGTTTGATATTCTATCTTATTCTTTTTGTTTAATAAAATTCTCATTGCTTATATATATTCTTAATTCTGATCAGCATTGTTTTCTTCTTTAAATTTACTTGATTGATCACTACTAGAAAAGAAGGTAAATTTTTTATTAAGGAAAAAGTGCATAAACTCAATTAAGTTTTTAATCAACCTAATTCACCCCCCTCTTAGATTGTCTTTGGGCCTTACACAAAGGGCCTTGGAATTGATGACCCTTGGCCACGAGTCTGAAGGCTTGGGGACCTGAGCTTATCGAGTCTAGATGCATTAGTGAGCCAATATCTCATGCATCCATGATCGTTTACCTAGGTAGAGTTTGTCTTACCCTATTAGGGACACTAGGCATGAGGGGAGGGATCCCACCCCTTTTTCCTTATTTATCTTTGTTGCTTTTTGTATTATTTAATTACCAAATGTATTATGTAATTATGTGTTGAACTAACGTTTCTTTGTTGTTTTGTCTTTTGCATTCACCAACGCTAGAAAATAAGTGATCTGGCATGATTCTCTTTTAGAACCTACCCTCTTAGATAGGCTATTACACGTTTAAATTTCAATGTATTGCATTTGTAGGTGCACATCATTCTAGGCCTACCCTGGAATACAAAGGTTCCTTTTTGTCATGATATAATTGCATGTTTTATTGTTTTAATAAACTGCATCATGCATCAACCTTAGAAGGGAATGCCATTTAGAGATTCCCGTATTAGGAATAAACCGCCCTGTGTCTGGGATATATAATCCATTGTGTGACGGCCCCACCTCCCCCTAGGGTGTACCCCAGGGTTCGGCGGACCGTCTGCCCAACTCTCGCCGGGACTCAGTCGTTCACTACAATCCTCAAACAGATTACAATATAAATCTCAAAAATTACATCAAATTCTCCAATAATTACATGTTATAAGCGAAGCGGAAACGATTCCCCAAACTATACATCAAATGATTCCAAATCCAAACTGTACAAGATATATGTCATCCAGTCACGTGAATAAGTACTACAAGTCCTTCCTTCGCCTTGAGCCCTGTGCAGGGGAATAAAATAGTTTTGGGGTGAGCTAAAAGCTCAGCGAGTAACCAGTAAAATCAGTAATCAAATCGGTTTCACAATAGTTCATTTCAATGATGTCATAAATCAAACGATAAGTCAAGAAACAATTACAACATTTACAAGAAACCATACATGAAAAGGATACGTTCGTTCGTGCATTTGTTCATTCGTTCGTTCTCCTGTCATTCCCCTATCTTTCATTCATTTGAAAATGCATTTTTCATTTGTCAATAAAACCCTCGTTCGATCGTTCGTTCATTCAACCTTTCCTGGACATTGACCAGGCTCCACCAACCTCCACCAACCTACAAGGTAATACTCGAGTATACCAAACGTTCACCCAGGTCACCATATCGCTCGACCGAGTCCGTTTCTGGCTCGAGTCGATCGGTAACAAGGGGCAGTGGCCAGTTCAGCCAAAAGGCTTACATTCATGCACAAGTAACATTTCAATCGTTCCATCTTTGAAAATTTCACATTTATCGAGGTCGAGTGCGATAAAGTACACACTCGCCTTGAAAACTCGTTTTGAAAATCATTGAAAGCACTTAACACGTTATCAAACAATAATACAAGTCATGAAGTCAAGAAAATACAACAACCAAGGAATACTCACATACAAGCACGCATGATATGCAATTGAGTAAATAATGCAAGAAAACAGTTCAAAAGTAACTTTGGAAACAGTTTAGGGTCACTCACCTCCACGGCTCAGGAACCAACCATCATATATCATTGCCTTATTCAAATCCAAGTCTTAGATCACAAACTCAGTGCAATCAAGTCCTTTCAAAGTTCGGACAGCACTTCCACTAAATTTGCTTACTTTTCCAGCCGTCAAGGCTTCATTATTTCCTCAGCCAGTCCCAAAGTCACACAAATAAATTCATTCAATAGCCGTTCAATAAGCTCCAAGTAAACAGAGGTGGAGACGTTGGTGTCCAGCACAAGACTCCCCAAGAACTCATTGAAGCCAAAATCATATCATGAATTCATATGCAAGCACGCATGAGATGCAGTCGAGTAAATAATGCAAGAAACATTTCATAAGAAGCTTTAACAATAGTTTGGGGTCACTCACACTCATTCTTTTTTCGGGGCGTCACAAACTCCCCTCCTTAAAAGAATGTCGTTCTCGACATTCCATCTTGTACCAATCAAGTCAAGACATCTCGCAAGAATCACTAATATTGCAAACCAAACCCACAGTCCGGCATCCTAAACTTCAAGCCTATGATACACTACAGAGATCTGAAGCCTAAGCTCTGATACCAACTGTGACGGCCCCACCTCCCCCTAGGGCGTACCCCAGGGTTCGGCGGACCGTCTGCCCAGCTCTCGCCGGGACTCAGTCGTTCACTACAATCCTCAAACAGATTACAATATAAATCAAAAATTACATCAAATTCTCCAATAATTACATGTTATAAGCGAAGCGGAAACGATTCCCCAAACTATACATCAAATGATTCCAAATCCAAACTGTATAAGATATATGCCATCCAGTCACGTGAATAAGTACTACAAATCCTTCCTTCGCCTTGAGCCCTGTGCAGGGGAATAAAATAGTTTTGGGGTGAACTAAAAGCTCAGCGAGTAACCAGTAAAATCAGTAATCAAATCAGTTTCACAAAAGTTCATTTCAATGATGTCATAAATCAAACGATAAGTCAAGAAACAATTACAACATTTACAAGAAACCATACATTAAAAGGATACGTTCGTTCGTGCATTCGTTCATTTGTTCGTTCTCCTGTCATTCCCCTTTCCTTCATTCATTTGAAAATGCATTTTTCATTTGTCAATAAAACCCTCGTTCGTTCGTTCGTTCATTCAATCTTTCCTGGACATTGATCAGGCTCCACCAACCTCCACCAACCTACAAGGTAATACTCGAGTATACCAAACGTTCACCCAGGTCACCATATCGCTCGACCGAGTCCGCTTCTGGCTCGAGTCGATCGGTAACAAGGGGCAGTGGCCAGTTCAGCCAAAAGGCTTACATTCATGCACAAGTAACATTTCAATCGTTCCATCTTTGAAAATTTCACATTTATGGAGGTCGAGTGCGATAAAGTACACACTCGCCTTGAAAACTCGTTTTGAAAATCATTGAAATCACTTAACACGTTATCAAACAATAATACAAGTCATGAAGTCAAGAAAATACAACAACCAAGGAATACTCACATACAAGCACGCATGATATGCAATTGAGTAAATAATGCAAGAAAACAGTTCAAAGGTAACTTTGGAAACAGTTTAGGGTCACTCACCTCCACGGCTCAGGAACCAACCATCATATATCATTGCCTTGCTCAAATCCAAGTCTTAGATCACAAACTCAATGCAATCAAGTCCTTTCAAAGTTCGGACAGCACTTCCACTAATTTTGCTTACTTTTCCAGCCGTCAAGGCTTCATTATTTCCTCAGCCAGTCCCAAAATCACACAAATAAATTCATTCAATAGCCGTTCAATAAGCTCCAAGTAAACAGAGGTGGAGACGTTGGTGTCCAGCACAAGACTCCCCAAGAACTCATTGAAGCCAAAATCATATCATGAATTCACATGCAAGCACGCATGAGATGCAGTCGAGTAAATAATGCAAGAAACATTTCATAAGAAGCTTTAACAATAGTTTGGGGTCACTCACACTCATTCTTTTTTCGGGGCGTCACAAACTCCCCTCCTTAAAAGAATGTCGTCCTCGACATTCCATCTTGTACCAATCAGGTCAAGACATCCCGCAAGAATCACTAATATTGCAAACCAAACCCACAGTCCGGCATCCTAAACTTCAAGCCTAGGATACACTACAGAGATCTGAAGCCTAAGCTCCGATACCAACTGTGACGGCCCCACCTCCCCCTAGGGCGTACCCCAGGGTTCGGCGGACCGTCTGCCCAGCTCTCGCCGGGACTCAGTCGTTCACTACAATCCTCAAACAGATTACAATATAAATCTCAAAAATTACATCAAATTCTCCAATAATTACATGTTATAAGCGAAGCGGAAACGATTCCCCAAACTATACATCAAATGATTCCAAATCCAAACTGTACAAGATATATGCCATCCAGTCACGTGAATAAGTACTACAAGTCCTTCTTTCGCCTTGAGCCCTGTGGAGGGGAATAAAATAGTTTTGGGGTGAGCTAAAAGCTCAGCGAGTAACCAGTAAAATCAGTAATCAAATCGGTATCACAAAAGTTCATTTCAATGATGTCATAAATCAAACGATAAGTCAAGAAACAATTACAACATTTACAAGAAACCATACATGAAAAGGATACGTTCGTTGTAACAGCCCCACTTTCCTCCAAGGGGAACCAAAGGGGTTAGCGGACTGCCTTCCCAACTCTCGCCAGGACTAACGATGCAGACTAGAACTATCTATTGCGATCCTGAACTTACAAACGAGCGTAAACAAGTCAAAATGGTAAAATAACCCAAAATAAAAAAATGAAAATCGGAGTCGGCCATGAATAGTAACCGACCCGTCAAAACCCAACCAAATACCAAACAAACATTCCCATCTTGAAACTTAGTATTTACAAGCCAAAGTGGCATACAAAAGTATTCAAAAGTGGATACATGTCTGGTTTGCCAAATAAAAAGGACAACAGTTCCCAAAAGTACATTTAAGATTTTAATACATGAGCAATACAAAAGATATGTTCAACTAGCTCAATTTGGCAGTCATTTGTCAAATCCAGTCCAAAAGTATTTATTTTCCTGTAAGGAAAACAAAAGGAACAGAAAGGGGTGAGCTTGCGCTCAATGAGGTACCAAACATATAGCAGAAAAATCATGGCATTTCACATTTAACAAATCAGATACACATGCCAGATGTAAAGTAAAGCAACTAATGATTCACATAGGAAGGATACAGGTGGCTCTCAGGAGCCAAATTTCCAGCGCAGTACTTGATCCAAACCGGTTGACTCTCCGTCAACGTATACAGAACCAACGCGTCTGTAGACCCACTTCGCACCGAATTCCGTCCACCAAACACCCCTTTACCGGGCCCGCTCACCTCAAACGAACAAAATGATAATACTCGAGTATACCGGAATCAAGGGTCTGAATACCCAAAATCCCCGAACAGACTACTGTGGTTCGTTATCTAATCGTCCAGGCCCTTGCCGGCCCGACTCGAATAACTTTGCCACAGGACTGAGCTCATAGGTCATAGAAATCTGAACAGATGCAGACACAAATAACATATTCAAATTTTGCATAGTAAATTGGCATATGAACGGACAAGAGAACGAGTGTGATAAAGTACACTCTCGTCTCAAACAAATAAACAGATTGCAGAGCAGAAATCAAGTTAAACAGCAATGGAGGGGAGTGGTACACTCACCGGCTCAACTTCAAAAGTTTTCACTTCAGATTGGCCTTAATCGCCAAGAAACCCTAAAATAATCAAAGTAAACTAATTGAAGGTTTCATATCCAAAATCGAGTAAACGGAATGCACAAGTGAGGCTCGACTACACGTCGTACGCCTTGCCAAATAAATACTAATGCAAGGGTGGAAAACATGATTTTCTTGGAAACGAAAAGGTAACATGAAGACCTAGGCGCAAACAACCCAAAAGCCCTTTGCTCAAATCACAAGTAAATCCAACTAGCCTTCAAGTAAAATTTCGGCAGCATATCCCTTGTTTTTACCTATTTTCCAGCCATCATGGCTTCATTATTTCCTCAAATCAGTCCCAACATCTCACACAAAATTCAACTCATTTCCCAAAAGCCGTTCACTAGGCTCAAAGTAGTACAAGTACAAAAGTTAGCTAGGAAATGACCGGAATAAGAGTAAGCCTTAAAACATGCAAACAAGTACAATGAGACTCGATAACGAATCATAAAGCAATGCCAATCACAACCCCAATAGGGTTTCATATGCATATACAAGTATCATAGGTAACCAGAAAATCCGGAAATGTAATTAACGTTGGCCCTGAAAAACAGTTTTGTCCTTATTTTGCGGTAATGGCACCAATTTCACTACGATTATCGGATGATGGTGTAAGACCCACCGTTTCGAAGCTAAGAACCAGGGCTACAACAATGTAGAAGGTCACTCAGTCCAGTTCCTAGCACAACTAGGTCAAATATGCAAAATACCAAACCAGAACCGTAATTGCAGGTTTACAAATTACACTATGCTGTAATTAGTCCAACTCAGTCTATACAGGTCCAAATTCGGAAATTCCAAAGGCATATGGTAGCTAAGACATCAAGCTACATTTCATCAGAAGACCTCAACAACCAAATCCAAAGCAATTCCAGTCAAAACAGCCAATTACAGGCGCAGTTTCTACATCCTGATGAACCCAGAATAGTAATAGTAATTTCGACATATCTCATTCTACACTACTCCAAATGACCTGAAATTTTACAGGCACCTTAAACACATCAATACCTAAAACTTTCATGTTTTAATCCAAGGCCAATTCGGCTTCTAAGCATGAGATACAAAACCGGACAGAAAGGGGGTTATGAAACCCTAACTTTTCACATTTCAATCCAAACCCAAAATTGGTTGCAATTATCAATAATTCACACCTACTAGAGTCATTACAGGCCATTGCCAATCATCATACAAGGCCACAACATCATGATCATATTAAACCAGAAAAATCACCAATAAATTGTAAACTTCACCATTTCATCCAAAAACAAGAATTAAATCACAAAATTCAACACTTTAGCTTCCACTAAGCACAACTCAAGCTTCATTAAGTGTAGGGGAAAGTTGATATACCACTCACCAAGTAAACAAGAGAGGGAGAGTTGTAGGACACCTTAGCTTCTCCAAAAAACTTCACCAAATCACTCACTAGCACCAAATGGAGGGATTTTATGGAGTAGAAACAAGTTTAAGCACTTGATTTGGATGATTTGCACTAGATGGTAGCTAAACTTTGAAGAGTTTTTCTTTCTTCTTTGCTAGAGAGGGCCGGCCACCAAGGAGTAAGAAATGGTGATTTTTGTGGTAATTTTAAGATAGTTAACCAATTGGTCAAAAGGTAAAAAAAAATGAATAGTAAGTCATAAGCTACTTCCAATACAATGGTAACACTTGTCACCTCCATTAATGCAATCCTATCTTTTCTTTTTCCTCTCACATCAATCACTTCACATCCTCTACTTATCTCTTAACACCCGATAAATTTCAACCAGTATCCGAAATTTAACCTAATTGGCCGAATTTTTCCGAACTTTTCGCGCTAATGGGTCCCACGTCCATAATACGCTCTTAATTTCTCAAAATCCATTCGATACTAGAAAAATCATCTAAAAATTATATATGCTCCTTAAAATTATCTAGAAAAATTTTCTAATCACGAAAATGCAGAAAACAAGTCATGAAAAATTCTAAAACCTAGAAAATGAAAATTACGGGTTCTCACACTCTCTCCCCCTTAAAGAAATTTCGCCCACGAAATTTTCTCATCAACGGAAAATTTTTTTTGTTTTAAATCTAGGGTACCTAACGGATTGTACCTTCTCCGTCCTCAGACGAGTCAGGGACCTGATGCTGCTCTAAAGAATATACTCGAGCTGGTGCCTTCGGTCCCGTCCCTTCTCCTTTCGTCTGTCCAGGGTTGCTCTTGGCTAATTGCTGAGAATTAGGCTTGGTTGGTGGCAGAGTCCCTCTCCGCTCGCGCAGGCGAGCTGGACAGTTAGCAATCCGATGTTCGGCGCTTCCACAGCGCAAACATTTTCCTTCTTTCTTCCAGCAATTTGCTTCAGTATGATTTGGCCCTCCACAATATCCACAGGGACCACGAGTAGCAGAAACTGATTCCCCCTGTGGAACACCACCTGTCACCCCCGGTAGCCGTACTTCCCCGTTTCCCTTTCGAACTTTAGGGGTTGTTTTCTGATCCGCTTGTTCTGAGCTGCTCCCAGCAACAATGCAAAAGGGCAAAATAACCCAAAATAAAGAAACGAACTCCAGAGTCGGCCATGAATGGTAACCGACCCGTCCGAAACCCAACCAAGCATTTAAAAACATATACAACATAACATTAGCCATTTACAAGCCACAACGGCAAACCAAAACCATTCACTAACAAGTACACATTCGATTTGCCTATCAAAAGGAAATGAACCCGTTTAACATTAGGGTTTCACTTCAAGAGCAATACAAAAGGCATTTACATGCTCAATCGGCAATTGACTATCCAATCCCTTCTCAAAAGTAATTATAACCCTGTAAGGAAAACAAATAACACGGAATGAGCTAAAGCCCAGTGGTATACCACCCAATAAGCAATCAAAGTCATATAAGAATGAACCTTCATTTAAAGTGCACAAATAAGCAATGAAGCAAAACAGTAAAAGGATACGGTCGGCTCTCAAGAGCCCATTTCCACGCTTGCAATCTTGAACCAATCTCATTGACTCTCCGTCAATGTTAAAATACCAAACCGTAGACAACTCTTTACTTCCATTCCTTCCACCCAACATACCCCAACCGGGCCCGCACTCCATTCAGTAATATTTTGGTAATACTCGAGTTTACCGGAACCAAGGGTCTCATTACCACAAGGTTCCCCAGTACAGTCCCCGTGGCGATTCAATCTTCACGACCAAGCCCTCGCCGGCTCGATCCAATTGACTACCAAACGGGGTTGAGCTCAGTAATGCAGTAAGGCCGTTGGACATCGTCCAAACGACATCAATTCAGTTCCATGAAATGGAATTCACCAACCAATATATCAAGTTCAGTAATGCAATAAAACGGTAGCCATTCAGTGACAATATCAAAAGAGGTGAGGGCGGTCAAGTACACCCTCACCTTAATCAATTTCAATATTCGAATAAGCCATCAAGGCATCACATAACATTTAACAAAGCCACATAGTAACAATTTAGTGAGTGGTATACTCACCAAGCAAGTAAGTGGTATTTCATGTACCACGATCACCAAGCCGTCGTGCACTACCTTCACGCCCTAGAATCATGCAACACATACAATAAGACTCCATGCCGAGCCATAAACAACACCAATTCACAACCCTAATAGGGTTTCATATGCATAAATGGGCATAATAGCAAACCAGAAATTAGAAAATGGCCTTAGTCTTGGCCCCAAATAGAAAACTGTTTTACACTCATTATGCGGTAATGGTACAACTCTCACTACAAATATCGGTTGGGGGTGTAAGACCCACCGTTTCGAAGCTATGAAACAGGGCTACAATAATGTAGAAGACCACTCAATCCAGTTCGTAACACAACTAGGTCAAATATGCCAAATACTAGCCCAGAATTCCTAAAACAGGTTCGCAAAACACAAAAAACTGTAATCGGTATATCTCAGTCCTTACAAGTCCAAATGCCGAAATTCCAAAGGCATATGTTAGCTAAGACACTCAGCTACATTTCATCAGAAGACACCAACTCCAAAATCCAAACCAATTCCAGTCAAAATGGCCAATTACTATCGCAGTTTTCGCATTCTGCTCAAAGCAGAACAGCTACAGTAATTTCGTCATAACTCATTCTACATTAATCCAAATGACCTGAAATTTTACAGGCACATCAACCTCATCAATACCTACAACTTTCATGTTTTGAGCAAAGTCAAATTCGGCCTCTAACACAGTGATCTAAAACCGGACAGAATTGGGGCTTCAAGAACCCTAACTTTCCAATTTTCCATCCAAATCCAAAATTAGTTGCATTTAACCACATTTGACATCCACTAGAGCCATTTCCAACCATTACAATTCATCATACAAGCCCCCAACATCAAGATCATATTAAACCAGAAAAATTCCCAATAAAATAAAAACTTCACCATAACAAGCCAAACCAAGAGATAAACCACATTTTCAACCACTTAAGCCACTTCTAAGCATCATGTAACCATTATTGAAGGTAGTAGGGTGTTCAAGCAACACTTACCAAGAGATCAAGAGAGAGAGGGATGTAGGACACCTTTGCTCTTCAAACAAAGTTCACCAAACAACTTGCTAGCACTAGAAGGAAGAAATTTATGGAGTAAAAACTAAGTTAAGCAAGTGGTTTAGTTGATTTGAGCTTGGAGTTGGCTAGAATATTGAAGAGTTTTGTCTTTCTTCTTGCTTAGGGAGGGCCGGCCATGGAGGAAGAAAATGAGAGAATTTTTGGTGAATTTTTTTGAAGATATTTACTTATTTGGGTCAAAAGTCAAAAAATGTCAAAAGGTGAATAGTAACTCTTAAAGTAAGACTAATGACATGGTGACAAGTGGCACTACATTAAATGCAATCTTATCATTTCTTTTCTCTCTCACATCAATCACTTCACACACACTACTTATCTCTTAACACCCGATAAATTTTAAACAGTATCCGAAACTTAACCTTATTGGCCGAATTTTTCCGAACTTTTCGCACTAGTGGGTCCCACGTCCATTATTTATCCTTAATTTTCTAAAAACTCGCCAATGCTAGAAAAATCATCTTAAAACTATAATTGCTCATAAAATCCTCTCAGAAAATATTTCTAAGCCAGAAAATGCAAAATTATGCAATTAAAGGGGAATAAACCCTAGGAAAATAATTAGGGTTTTACGGGCTCTCACACTCTCCCCCCCTTAAAAGAATTTCGTCCTCGAAATTTCTCACCTTAATTCCCGAAAAGGTTTGGGTATTTCTTTCGCATTTCCTCTTCCATCTCCCAAGTAGCTTCCTCCACTCCGTGGTTTCTCCATAGCACTTTCACTAGCGGAATCTTCTTGTTTCTGAGCTCTTTGACTTTTCGATCGAGTACTTGAACCGGTTTCTCTTCGTAGGCCAGTGATTCATCTACTTCGATATCCTCCGGTTGTAAAACATGAGATGGGTCAGGATGGTACTTCTTTAGCATCGAGACGTGAAATACATCGTGGATTCGAGATAGACTGGATGGCAGTTCCAATCGATACGCGACCGCTCCAACCCTCTGAAGGATTTTGTAGGGTCCGACGTACCGTGGTTGAAGTTTCTTTCCTTTACCCGTTGTAAGACTTCGTAAGGGTGTAATCTTGAGAAATACGTAGTCCCCAACTTCAAACTCCAAGTCTTTTCTTCGGTTATCCGCGTAGCTCTTTTGGCGACTTTGGGCAGTTTGGATTCGTTGCCGTATCAACTTAACCTTCTCGTGAGCCTCTTCCATCCACGGAATAGTTGTCGGGTCCAGTGCTTTCTTTTCGCCAACTTCGTCCCAGTAAATCGGTGAGCGGCACTTGCGTCCGTAGAGAGCTTCGTACGGAGCCATTTGAATCGACGAGTGGAAGCTATTGTTGTACGCGAACTCTACTAAGGTCATGTGCTGACCCCAGTTGCCTCCAAAGTCCAGAATACAGGTTCGTAGCATGTCTTCTAGCGTCTGAATCGTCCGTTCCGACTGGCCATCCGTCTGGGGATGATAAGTAGTGCTCAAATTGAGTTTCGTCCCCAGGGTTTCTTGGAACTTCTGCCAAAACCGGGATACGAACCGTGGATCCCGATCTGAGACAATGCTCACCGGCACGCCGTGTAACCTTACAATTTCATCCATGTACAATCGGGTCAATTTGTCCATTGAATACTTCATGTTCACCGGTAAGAAATGGGCCGACTTGGTTAATCGATCAACGATCACCCAAACGGCATCATGTCCTCTTTGCGTCCTTGGTAAACCTGAAACGAAGTCCATGGTGATGTTTTCCCACTTCCACTCGGGTATCTCCAAGGGTTGTAACAAACCCGATGGTTTTTGATGCTCTGCCTTCACTTGCTGGCAAATGAGACATTTCTGCACGTACAGCGCGATTTCCTTCTTCATGTTGTCCCACCAATAAATTCCTTTTAGGTCTTGATACATCTTACTGCTACCCGGATGGATTGTATACTTGGACCTATGAGCTTCCTCCAGAATTTCTGCTTTCAATGACTCGTCCTTTGGTACCACCATTCGGTTTCGGTACTTCAAAATACCTTCAGGACTCAAATTGAAGTCCGTAGTTTCTCCCTTTTCTACTTTCTCTCTCCACTTCCGTACCATCACATCCTCGCCTTGCGCCTCTTTTATACGTTCCAGTAGAGTGGAGGTCACCCTGACATTGCTAAATATCACCTTATGACTCCCAAGACAGGGTTTCCACTCGCACACGGATTCTAGTAGATCCCACTCCTTAATCATTAGCCCTGCCACTTGCACCTGGCGACTCAAGGCATCTGCTACCACATTCGCCTTTCCCGGATGGTAATTGATCGTACAGTCGTAATCCTCCAGGAATTCCATCCATCGCCGTTGCCTCATGTTCAGTTCCTTCTGGGAGAAAAGATATCTAAGGCTTTTGTGATCCGAAAACACTTCGAAGGTCACCCCATATAGGTAATGCCTCCACTTTTTCAGTGCAAACACAACTGCAGCTAGTTCCAGGTCATGAGTCGGATAGTTCTGCTCGTGAAGCTTCAATTTCCTAGAGGCAAAAGCAATCACATTCCGGTTCTGCATCAAAACACATCCCAATCCCTCTCGCGACGCGTCCGCATACACCGCAAACCCGTCCACTCCATTTGGCAACACTAGGACCGGAGCCATGGTCAATCTTTTCTTTAACTCCTGAAAACTTGTTTCGCATCGGCCGTTCCAGATAAACTGACCATGCTTCTTTGTCAAGTCAGTTAGAGGTCCTGCCAGTTTGGAAAAATCTTTAATAAACCTTCGGTAATACCCAGCTAGCCCTAGAAAGCTACGAATTTCCGTGGGGGTTTCTGGCCTCTTCCAATTTGTCACGGCCTCAACCTTCGCCGGGTCCACCGAAATACCTTCATGAGAGATCACGTGCCCTAGAAATGCCACTTTCTCCAACCAGAACTCGCATTTGCTAAACTTGGCGTATAGCTGATGTTCCCTCAAGGTCTGCAACACCACTCTCAAATGTTTCTCATGCTCCTCACGTGACTTAGAGTAGACCAAAATGTCGTCAATGAACACCACGACAAACCGGTCTAGATAGGGTTTAAAAACCCTATGCATTAGGTCCATGAAGGCGGCGGGAGCATTAGTCAATCCAAAGGGCATAACGGCGAACTCGTAATGCCCGTATCTCGAGTTGAAGGCAGTTTTCGGAATGTCCTCCTTCTTTATCAATAACTGATAGTATCCCTGTCGGAGGTCCAACTTCGAGAAGACCACTGCTCCTTGCAGCTGGTCAAACAACTCGTCGATGTGGGGCAGTGGATACTTATTCTTGATCGTCACGTTGTTCAGCCCCCTATAGTCAATACACATCCTCAAAGTTCCATCCTTTTTCTTCACGAATAGGACCGGAGCTCCCCAAGGAGACTCACTCTCGTGGATGAATCCCCGCTCCAAAAGGTCTTGTAATTGCAACTTAAGCTCTTTAAGTTCTGCAGGCGCCATTCGGTAAGGGGTTTTGGAGATAGGTGCGGTTCCAGGTAAAAGATCTATTCGGAATTCTATCTCTCTTTCCGGAGGTAGGGCTACTAACTCGTCAGGAAATACATCCGGAAATTCCCTCACTATCGCCACGTCTTCCACTTTTAACTTATCCGTAGGGGTATTAATTAAAAAGGCCAAATATCCTTGCGCCCCTCTACTTATCAATTTCCTAGCTCGAATGCCCGAAATGAGAGCAGATGAGGCTAACCTACCCCTTATATCTAACCTTAAGGTTGCCTCGCCAGGAATGCGAAATTCAACTATTTTCGTTTTACAGTCCAGTTGGGCGTTATATTTAGCTAACCAGTCCATACCCAAAATCACGTCGTACCCCTTAATGGATAAACTAATCAAGTCCCCTAAAAACCTCCTTTCACCTATCCATACGTCGCAATCCCTATAAACCATACTAGTCACCAAACGTTGGTTCCCCGTAGGTGTACTAACCTCTAAGTCATATGGTAAACTAGCAGGTTTTATATCGATGCCACACATGAAATCAGGGTTAACAAACGAATGAGTGGCACCAGGATCAATTAAAACTTTGGCAAAACGGTGGAAAATAGGGATCGTACCTTCCACCACCTCGGAAGACTCTGGGACCTGGTGGGGCTCTAAGGAATATACCCTAGCTGGCACTTTTGGTTTGGATCCGTCTCCCTTGGCCGTTCCAGTATTGGTCCTCGACGGTAGTTGGCTCCCCTTTCCGTCTTGTTTCAGGACCGGACATGTAGCCAGCTGATGGTCCGCACTTCCACACCGCAGGCATTTCCCCAGTTTCCTCCAGCAATTGTCCTCGGTGTGGTTTGTCTTTCCGCAGTGCCCACAGGGACCACGAGGTGCCGAAGCCGAGCCACTCTGGGTGTTTCCCCTCGGTCCTCGCCCAGCTTGACCACCCCTGAACGGAGTCCCTCTGCCTGATCCGGACTGTCGACCACCACCCATGCCTCGTCCAAATTTGGAGGGAGTGCTCCTCTCACCTTGTCCGGACGTACTCCCAGGAAAACCACGCTTCTTAGCCTGGAAGTTTCGGACCTGAAGCCGTGCACTCTCGACCCGTTGGGCTTTTTCCATTGCCTCGCTAAAAGTAGTGATTTGAGCCGCCGCGAGGTCCTTCTGGATCTCAACGTTCAAGCCCTGAATAAAGCGCCTCACCCTTCGTTGCTCGGTCATGATTAGTTCAGGCGCGAATTTGGACAGGCGGGTAAACTGGCTCTCGTACTCCGCCACCGTCTGAGCCCCTTGCCGGAGCCGGATAAATTCGTCCTCCTTCCTCTCCTGGACTAGAGGAGGGAAAAACTTGGCATTAAATTCCCGGATGAAGTTCACCCACGTCCTCGGAGTCTGCTCTCGCTCCCATTTCTGTCTAATTACGTTCCACCAGGAACGGGCAGCCCCTTCGAGTTGAAACACGGCAAAAGTGACCTGCCGTTCGTCCGGGTAGTGTAAAGCCGCGAATATATCAACCATCTTCTCCAGCCATTTCTCGGCGACGTCAGGGTCGGGTCCCCCAATAAACTTTGGTGGGGAAAACTTTTGGAAACGTTCTAGCGCCCTATCTTCGCTCTCGATATGGTGGCCAGGGTTTCCGGGATTAGGGTTTGGGTTTTGGCCCTGTTGTTGCACAACCTGTGCAAGTAGGTTGGTCATTTGCTGCATAGCAGCAGCTATTTGAATGTTGGGGTTTATCTGGGGTTCAGGGTTTGGTCCAGTAGAAGCTTCCCCCGTTTCCCTAACTGGTGTGGGTTGCCTAATACCGCGCCCACGTCCCCGACCACTTCGTGTTCCTTCCATAAGGTATACTTGGTCTAGGCAAAAGTACTAAACCAAAGCAGTAACAAAGCATGTAAGTAACACATAAACTTTCACTTAGCACATATAGATGCATTTCAAACAGGATCACAAGCACACATATATACAAGCCAAACACATATTTACAATCAGTCAGTCAAGTACGGCCAGAGCACGTACGTACATACACGATCCTCCCGAGGATAGGCCTATCAAAAGAAATTTACACGTAGCTAACCCTACATCCAAAACGATTAGCTAAGGCTCTATCCCTATCCCTATGTACACACAAGAGCCACCACTAGCCAAAAGAAGCCTCTAAGATCAAGGCCTAATCAGTCGCCGGGGTCTGAGACCCAGGCGATGGGGTAGACTCCTCCCCAGCCTCGGCCCCAGCATACGAGGCCTCGTCACTAGACTCCTCGAGTCCGTCGTCGCATAGGTTAAGGATCGCCTCAGCACGACCCCTGACCTTACGAGCTCGCTTAGTCTCGCGCTCGCGTGCATCTCTCAACTGATCACATAGATCATCAACTCTTTCCTCGACCTCTTGCACGTCATATTCTAGCTCTTTAATACGCGAGGCTTGCTTCTCATTGGTCGCCTTAGCCTGAGTCACCTCAGCTTCCAACGCAGCAACCACAGCTTCAAGCTTAGTATTTTCCTTAGCAAACTCCTCACGTTCCTTTGCCACCGACAAAACTAGTGTATTTGGGTAGGCAAAGTTGCTACGACACCCACACTGTCGAACGCGGCTGGCCGGGCTCCAACGGACCACGGCCCCCTTCTGCCTAAGTTGATACTTAATTGTCGGCAGCGTGCTACGAGGACGATCGCCTACCGGACGGTCACTCGGGTCACCACTGGCATCCATCCTATAGCAAAGGAAGAAATAACATGAATACACTTAATAGGCATAAACAATAAAATCCTCAAGTCAAGCATTCCTATAACACCCAGGCTAATTCAAACCTAGGCTCTGATACCACCTGTGACAGCCCCACCTTCCTCTAAGGCGAACCAAAGAGGTTAGCGGACTGCCTGCCCAGCTCTCGCCAGGACTAACGGTGCAGTATAAAGCAATCTATCACGTTTTGAAACTTATAACGCGCGCAACAATGCAAAAGGGCAAAATAACCCAAAATAAAAGAAACGAACTCCAGAGTCGGCCATGAATGGTAACCGACCCGTCCGAAACCCAACCAAGCATTTAAAAACATATACAACATAACATTAGCCATTTACAAGCCACAACGGCAAACCAAAACCATTCACTAACAAGTACACATTCGATTTGCCTATCAAAAGGAAATGAACCCGTTTAACATTAGGGTTTCACTTCAAGAGCAATACAAAAGGCATTTACATGCTCAATCGGCAATTGACTATCCAATCCCTTCTCAAAAGTAATTATAACCCTGTAAGGAAAACAAATAACACGGAATGAGCTAAAGCCCAGTGGTATACCACCCAATAAGCAATCAAAGTCATATAAGAATGAACCTTCATTTAAAGTGCACAAATAAGCAATGAAGCAAAACAGTAAAAGGATACGGTCGGCTCTCAAGAGCCCATTTCCACGCTTGCAATCTTGAACCAATCTCATTGACTCTCCGTCAATGTTAAAATACCAAACCGTAGACAACTCTTTACTTCCATTCCTTCCACCCAACATACCCCAACCGGGCCCGCACTCCATTCAGTAATATTTTGGTAATACTCGAGTTTACCGGAACCAAGGGTCTCATTACCACAAGGTTCCCCAGTACAGTCCCCGTGGCGATTCAATCTTCACGACCAAGCCCTCGCCGGCTCGATCCAATTGACTACCAAACGGGGTTGAGCTCAGTAATGCAGTAAGGCCGTTGGACATCGTCCAAACGACATCAATTCAGTTCCATGAAATGGAATTCACCAACCAATATATCAAGTTCAGTAATGCAATAAAACGGTAGCCATTCAGTGACAATATCAAAAGAGGTGAGGGCGGTCAAGTACACCCTCACCTTAATCAATTTCAATATTCGAATAAGCCATCAAGGCATCACATAACATTTAACAAAGCCACATAGTAACAATTTAGTGAGTGGTATACTCACCAAGCAAGTAAGTGGTATTTCATGTACCACGATCACCAAGCCGTCGTGCACTACCTTCACGCCCTAGAATCATGCAACACATACAATAAGACTCCATGCCGAGCCATAAACAACACCAATTCACAACCCTAATAGGGTTTCATATGCATAAATGGGCATAATAGCAAACCAGAAATTAGAAAATGGCCTTAGTCTTGGCCCCAAATAGAAAACTGTTTTACACTCATTATGCGGTAATGGTACAACTCTCACTACAAATATCGGTTGGGGGTGTAAGACCCACCGTTTCGAAGCTATGAAACAGGGCTACAATAATGTAGAAGACCACTCAATCCAGTTCGTAACACAACTAGGTCAAATATGCCAAATACTAGCCCAGAATTCCTAAAACAGGTTCGCAAAACACAAAAAACTGTAATCGGTATATCTCAGTCCTTACAAGTCCAAATGCCGAAATTCCAAAGGCATATGTTAGCTAAGACACTCAGCTACATTTCATCAGAAGACACCAACTCCAAAATCCAAACCAATTCCAGTCAAAATGGCCAATTACTATCGCAGTTTTCGCATTCTGCTCAAAGCAGAACAGCTACAGTAATTTCGTCATAACTCATTCTACATTAATCCAAATGACCTGAAATTTTACAGGCACATCAACCTCATCAATACCTACAACTTTCATGTTTTGAGCAAAGTCAAATTCGGCCTCTAACACAGTGATCTAAAACCGGACAGAATTGGGGCTTCAAGAACCCTAACTTTCCAATTTTCCATCCAAATCCAAAATTAGTTGCATTTAACCACATTTGACATCCACTAGAGCCATTTCCAACCATTACAATTCATCATACAAGCCCCCAACATCAAGATCATATTAAACCAGAAAAATTCCCAATAAAATAAAAACTTCACCATAACAAGCGAAACCAAGAGATAAACCACATTTTCAACCACTTAAGCCACTTCTAAGCATCATGTAACCATTATTGAAGGTAGTAGGGTGTTCAAGCAACACTTACCAAGAGATCAAGAGAGAGAGGGATGTAGGACACCTTTGCTCTTCAAACAAAGTTCACCAAACAACTTGCTAGCACTAGAAGGAAGAAATTTATGGAGTAAAAACTAAGTTAAGCAAGTGGTTTAGTTGATTTGAGCTTGGAGTTGGCTAGAATATTGAAGAGTTTTGTCTTTCTATTCAACCTTTCCTGGACATTGACCAGGCTCCACCAACCTCCACCAACCTACAAGGTAATACTCGAGTATACCAAACGTTCACCCAGGTCACCATATCTCTCGACCGAGTCCGCTTCTGGTTCGAGTCGATCGGTAACAAGAGGCAGTGGCCAGTTCAGCCAAAAGGCTTACATTCATGCACAAGTAACATTTCAATCGTTCCATCTTTGAAAATTTCACATTTATCGAGGTCGAGTGCGATAAAGTACACACTCGCCTTGCAAACTCGTTTTGAAAATCATTGAAAGCACTTAACACGTTATCAAACAATAATACAAGTCATGAAGTCAAGAAAATACAACAACCAAGGAATACTCACATACAAGCACGCATGATATGCAATTGAGTAAATAATGCAAGAAAACAGTTCAAAGGTAACTTTGGAAACAGTTTAGGGTCACTCACCTCCACGACTCAGGAACCAACCATCATATATTATTGCCTTGCTCAAATCCAAGTCTTAGATCACAAACTCAATGCAATCAAGTCCTTTCAAAGTTCGGACAGCACTTCCACTAAATTTGCTTACTTTTCCAGCCGTCAAGGCTTCATTATTTCCTCAGCCAGTCCCAAAGTCACACAAATAAATTCATTCAATAGCCGTTCAATAAGCTCCAAGTAAACAGAGGTGGAGACGTTGGTGTCCAGCACAAGACACCCCAAGAACTCATTGAAGCCAAAATCATATCATGAATTCACATGCAAGCACGCATGAGATGCAGTCGAGTAAATAATGCAAGAAACATTTCATAAGAAGCTTTAACAATAGTTTGGGGTCACTCACACTCATTCTTTTTTCGGGGCGTCACAAACTCCCCTCCTTAAAAGAATGTCGTCCTCGACATTCCATCTTGTACCAATCAGGTCAAGACATCCCGCAAGAATCACTAATATTGCAAACCAAACCCACAGTCCGGCATCCTAAACTTCAAGCCTAGGATACACTACAGAGATCTGAAGCCTAAGCTCCGATACCAACTGTGACGGCCCCACCTCCCCCTAGGGCGTACCCCAGGGTTCGGCGGACCGTCTGCCCAGTTCTCGCCGGGACTCAGTCGTTCACTACAATCCTCAAACAGATTACAATATAAATCTCAAAAATTACATCAAATTCTCCAATAATTACATGTTATAAGCGAAGCGGAAACGATTCCCCAAACTATACATCAAATGATTCCAAATCCAAACTGTACAAGATATATGCCATCCAGTCACGTGAATAAGTACTACAAGTCCTTCCTTTGCCTTGAGCCCTGTGGAGGGGAATAAAATAGTTTTGGTGTGAGCTAAAAGCTCAGCGAGTAACCAGTAAAATCAGTAATCAAATCGGTATCACAAAAGTTCATTTCAATGATGTCATAAATCAAACGATAAGTCAAGAAACAATTACAACATTTACAAGAAACCATACATGAAAAGGACACGTTCGTTATGCATTCGTTCATTCGTTCGTTCTCCTGTCATTCCCCTTTCCTTCATTCATTTAAAAATGCATTTTTCATTTGTCAATAAAACCCTCGTTCGTTCGTTCGTTCATTCAACCTTTCCTGGACATTGACCAGGCTCCACCAACCTCCACCAACCTACAAGGTAATACTCGAGTATACCAAACGTTCACCCAGGTCACCATATCGCTCGACCGAGTCCGCTTCTGGCTCGAGTCGATCGGTAACAAGGGGCAGTGGCCAGTTCAGCCAAAAGGCTTACATTCATGCACAAGTAACATTTCAATTGTTCCATCTTTGAAAATTTCACATTTATCGAGGTCGAGTGCGATAAAGTACACACTCGCCTTGAAAACTCGTTTTGAAAATCATTGAAAGCACTTAACACGTTATCAAACAATAATACAAGTCATGAAGTCAAGAAAATACAACAACCAAGGAATACTCACATACAAGCACGCATGATATGCAATTGAGTAAATAATGCAAGAAAACAGTTCAAAGGTAACTTTGGAAACAGTTTAGGGTCCCTCACATCCACGACTCAGGAACCAACCATCATATATCATTGCCTTGCTCAAATCCAAGTCTTAGATCACAAACTCAATGCAATCAAGTCCTTTCAAAGTTCAGACAACACTTCCACTAAATTTGCTTACTTTTCCAGCCGTGAAGGCTTCATTATTTCCTCAGCCAGTCCCAAAGTCACACAAATAAATTCATTCAATAGCCGTTCAATAAGCTCCAAGTAAACAGAGGTGTAGACGTTGGTGTCCAGCACAAGACTCCCCAAGAACTCATTGAAGCCAAAATCATATCATGAATTCACATGCAAGCACGCATGAGATGTAGTCGAGTAAATAATGCAAGAAACATTTCATAAGAAGCTTTAACAATAGTTTGGGGTCACTCACACTCATTCTTTTTTCGGGGCGTCACACAATGAGACTTGCACGTTTATATTTCCTATAACATCCGAAGGGGTAGTGCACGAGGTAAGGTAGGATCCGATCTTTTCGAAAACGGCAAAGCAATTTTTGCATATTAGAATATGAGCATCTAACAATCATCTTTTGGCCATTTGAAACGAAATTGGTAAAAATCCCTTGCTTAAAGGTTATTGACTTGAAGAAATTCACAAATAATTCCTCATTGTTAAGATGATAAATATATTGAGGCCAAATCTTGATTTTAGGAGGCTTATAGACTAATGCATTACAATGATTTTTTGAAACTACCAATGGGTAGACAATTCAATCAATTTTTGAATAAACCATCTATTTCATTGGACCATTTTATTCATCAATTTCATCCCAATCCATTTTATCAATTCATTCAATTTTAGGACAATCTAATCATTTTTGAATAAATCATTAATTCTATTTCATTCATTGGACCAATCCACCTATTTTTAGGGTGATCCAATTAATTTTGAATAAATTATCAAGTTTCATTCAATTCAATTACCAGTTTACCCTTTTGAAGGTAATCTAGTCAATTTTGAATAAATCATCAATTTTATCCGATCCACTTGACCTGTTTATTCTCTTTTAGGGTTTCGATCTAAGATTCACTGAAAACCTAGTTGATCCATGGCTCTTTCACACATCACTTTATGTGTTAGTCAAAGTAACCAATCCATTCGGACTTGATCCTCATTTTGTTAGAAAAAATGTCTCTTCTCACTCCAATTGGTCAAATTTTTCAAATTATTTTTCACTCAATCAGTCGATCGGATTCATCAGGTATTATATAGTGCCTACCCCAGAGGATTGCATTTTCATTCTAGGCCAACCCTTGGCATAAAAGGGCTCCCCCATAGGACATGCATACCAATTTTACAATTTTCCTTACTAACTCTAGGTATTTTTTTCTTTTATTTTCGCCCCTCCCCTGCATTTATGAAAGATGTCTTAATAAGGTAGAAAAAATATTTTTCTATATCTGATAACAATTTTGATATAATAAAGCTTGAAAATTACGAGTATTACTTGATTCTTGAGCAGACTCTACAATGAAAACATGAAGGATCTATCTGAAAGTGCTAGGCTAAAGCCTCTAAGAGACTTCATAATTGTTTTTCAAAGCAAAGACAAAATTTTGTTTGTTTGATTTGTTAATACATTTTTGTTCTAAAAGAAAAGGAGACAAAAAGGTTTGTATATGTGAAGCTCTTTAGAAGTTTTTCTCTTCTCATTTGTATTATAATTGAACAAGAAATTTTGTTTTAAACTTTTTAACAAGTATTGTTTTGTATATATTCATGTACATTTCATTCTTTATTTTGCTCATTGGAGATTTCATGATGAATTTTAAGAAATAAGACTAAATTGAGATATTTCAACCTCTTCCCTGAATATTCACAAGTGTAAGTTTTCTAAAAATCTTTGTGTAAACACCAAAATTTTAGTTTTGAATTTTATTTATTTCATTAGTTTAATTTGAGATTTATTTGTTTCAATTTTAGGTTTATTTTAGTTAATTCCTGTTTCGTGTCTCTTATTTTAATTAGTTTACGAACATTTAGTTTATCTACTAATTCAAAAAGAAAAAGAAAGAAAAAGAAGAAAAGAAAAAGAAAAAAGAAAAAAAGACAAATTGTTCACAAAATATGTTTATTTCTTTTTTTTTAATTCAATCTTTTGGCATTTTTATTTATTTTTGTTAAGTTATTTTGAAAAAAAAAGAAAAGAAGAAAAACGATGAAAAAGGAAAAGAAAAAAGAAAAGAAAATGGAGTTTGCACTTTGTTGTTTCTAGTTTATTTATTTTTATCCAATGTTAATTAAATTATTTTTGTTATTTATTTTTATTATCAAATTTGTTTTAATTAATCTCAAAAAAAAAAAGGGGGAATACGCGACAGCAAGCTACGTTTTTTCGCAGCTTGCAAAGAAAGGTTCGGGCAGCCCTTGGCTGCAAATATAGAAAAGATGGTTAAGGGTTTAGGGTTGGTTTTTCTCCCATATAAAAAGAAAAGGATGAGAGCAAGAGGGGGGCGGCGGATAGAGATAAGAGTGAGAGAGGTTGAGAGGGTACAGAATGGGTGAAGTATAGCAAAAAACAAAAAAAGCAAGAGAAAACAGAGAAAACAACCGCTGAAGACAGCTAGAAATCTGGGACGAGAGAGAAGAACGGCAGAGAGATAGTTGGAGAAAATAGAGAGGAAAGAGGGAGAGAAAGAGGGCGGTTAGATAACTAAGTAAAAAAACTGAAGAGAGCGAGGGCTCCCGAAAAAATCTGGGCAGCAAAGAAAGGAAGGAAGGGTTTGGTTTCGTTGGAGCAAAGGAAAAGGAACAAGAGGAGCGGCTGTGGGAGAGACGGAGAAACAAAGACTTCATCTTTTGGAGTACATCAAGTTTCGGTCAAGAACTAAAGGTAACGTTTTCACTCTGGATTTGTTTATAAGATTGTTGGGTCATGTTAGAATGCTGAAAGTCTTGGCTTTTACACTTGATTGCGTCCTCCATGAGAGTCCTGTCTGTAAATCTGGCTGGGTTTTGGAGAAAGTGTTTGCGTTTAGCTGTGCTCTTGTTTAATATTCGTGGCTGATTCTATTGTGCTTGAATGAACAAATCAAAAAAAAAAAAAGGTGTCATCTTGTTTCCATCCGTGAACTTGGAGAGATGTTTACTCTGAGTGTGTTCGGGTCTTAGGTTCTCGTCTTGTGAACTTGTTTTTGAAGTTTTCGGCAGGAGATTTGATTGTGTTTTGATAAGCTGCAACTTCGTAGCAGGTGGTACGAAGTTGTAGAAAGATTTTTGCTGCATTTTTTTCTTTCTTTGCTATCGGTCAAACCAGATTTGCATGTTCTTGCCCTGGAATTTTTTTTGTTTACTAGTTTTGGGTAGTGATGTTCTTGTTAGAAGGTTAGTTTCTGATAAAGATAGGCAGCCATGTTTGAGTAATGTCAAAAGGGATGATTGACAATGTCTGTGATTTTGGGTAATAAACAATGGGTTGTTCATGTTAGAGTAATTCATCCGTGTATTTTAGTGCTGCAAATATGCAGCAGAAATTTGCTGAAAAGCTGCGAATCTCGTTGAAAGTTTTATGGCAAAAGCTGTTCGAGTTTTGTGTAGAGCTTATGTATGTATTTTCTTCCACCAATTGCATTGATCAAGATATGTCGCCTGTTGTTTTTAATTATGGTAGTTCCAAAGCTGGATATAGGTTGTGTCTACCGAGATTTCATGTGAATTTGCAGCAAAAAAAAAAAAAAAGAAAGTTTCGAACTTTTCTTTGTATGAAGTATTGCCAGAACTCGCATAATTTCATTTTTTAATTGTGGGCCTGTCGAGTTGTGATTGTCTTTGGTTTAGTGTTGCAGTTTGATCGTTTGGCTGGTATTATAGCTACGTTAAGATTGCATTTGAGAAGCCTGATATGTTGCAGAGAGAGCTTTTCCTACGTAGATGCATGCAAAAATCTTTCAAAAAATTACATTTCAACCCCACATTTTTCTCCTCATGCCACAAAGGCCCATTTATGTTCTAATTCCTTGCAATTGGGTCCTAAAATGCAAGTTTGAACCACTCATTGATCCCTCAAACTTCCTTTTTCCTTTCAATTAAACCCTCAGCTTTGCGAACATGGATGTTTAAGTTGTTTAAATGCTTTCAATGGGCCAACTTCATGTTTAGTTGGTTATTTGAGATGCCTTGATCCTTCATAATTCTTGTTTTTCTTTTCCAATTAGGCCCCCAAATTGGCAAACATAGGTTGTTTAAGTTATTTAAACGCTTCGACGTTTATGTGTTTATTTGCGATTACTTGAATATTTCTTGGCTCTTAGGCCTTTGGTATTCCCAAATTGCTTCAATTAGACTTGGATGATTGGTTAAGGATTACTTTTGGGTCCCTTTCTTGGAAATCATGCATTATTTGATCATTTCTAAGTTGCAAAGTGAGGAAGGATTCGATGCTTTGGAGGATTCAAATTGTCTTATTTACATTTTACCACTAAATTGGTGCATTAATTCTTTGTTTTGATGGTTTTAGCCCAAATTATCCCTTTCTTGGTGACTATAGCCCAAGTTAAGTCTTGTTCACTTTATTAGCATTAAAAAAGGGGGAGGTATAATTTCTTTTATCTTTTTTTGTCTCTCCTATGTGATCCAACGTGCTAAGTGAGAATTGCATGTCTAATTTGCTTTCCTTGCCTTTCTTTAGTTCCTTTATTTCATTTACTTTTGCTTTTATTAAGTTATTCTTTTAATGGGGTATGTGTACACCTCTTGGCTTGTAATAGATAGGGCTTGGAGAGCAATTTTGTCCATTTTCCCCTTCCCCTTTTGTTTTAGTTAGCAAATGTAATAGGCTCATTAGCTTGGTTGCATGCTTATGTGTTATGTGTAATTTACTTTATTAGGCCTTTGCATTTAGTCGAGCATGCTAAGTGTTACGTGCTACGTGTTTATGAGTGTTTGGCATGTCTACTTGCTTTCTATAGTCGTAGATGAATGTGATGGATGAATGTACGTCACCACACTAGTCCAACGCTAGTTGTGGCTCATTGTCCATTTCCACTTGTCCAACGCTAGTAGGAATTCATAGAAAGGGTTAGTCCAACTCTAGACCCAATAGGCCGTCCCCCTTTCGTTAGTACATACTTGCATGTTCACTACATTTCATGCATTTTTCTTAGTTTTCTATCATTTAGCATGCTCCTCCAATCCTTTCCCCTTCATTCTAGGCTTTTGCATCTTCATGCTAGTTATAGGGTACATTTGCTTGAGAGTCCCCTTTCGATAAGGGAAACGAGCGAGTTTGGCTACAAAATAGCCTTAGCACGCTAGTTCTTCCTTCTAATCCAAGGGAAAATCAAAGTCGTAAAGTTAGGAGTCCTTCCCGTGCCCGACTTGATGCATTCCTTTAGGGTCATACACTTTCATTTTTATCATATCACCTCCTCACTCTTTTAACCACATTTTCTCAATCCACACTTTCTCACCACATTTTTCCTATCCCTCATTTATTTTCTACCCCACAAATGGCACTCAAATTGCACTTATATGTATCTACTATCATATTTTCATTCATTTGCACACACAAACACCTTTATTTTCTAATGCTTGCACACTTACACTTGAGTCCTCATTTGCATTAACCACGACTTCTATGAGAACTTTCCTTATTGGCCACCACAATTCATGTGGTTGGGACCAAAAAGCCTCATAAGAGACATTTTAGATTTAGGATTGCATTTTTTCTTTCTTTTTCGCATCCATTAGTCATATCCAACATGCGATACATACCTTGGGTAGAAGAATTAGGAAACGTGGGGCTAAATCGCGCAACTAGCTTTGGCTAGGGTAAGGGAGTGCCTTAGGCTTTGCCTTTGCCTTCTCCCTTATCAAATGTGACCCCCGATCCCTTTCTTTGGTTACGTAGACCTAAGAGTTCTTAAAAAGGGGGTTTGTTTACTTTGCTTTTCAAAAAATTCATTTTTGGGTGACTTGGTACACCCTAACTCCATACCAAGTGGCGACTCCATTTTTCATGCAAAAAACCCTTTTTGAACTCTATTTGGCCAAATCGTCGCATTTTCAAGTCCCACGGCCTTTTATCTTCATTTTTCACACACGTTCACATACACACTACACACACACACCCATCAAAAAGTGGGGCGCGACAACTTGGCGACTCCACTGGGGACTTCCTAAGTGGGTCCAAGCATTTGACTTAGACATTCGTTTCCTTTTTCTACCCTTTTTATGCATGGCATGTGGATATTAGGGTTGCATTTTCCCTTTTTAGATCCTTCTTGCCTCGCGTGCATATCAAACTACTCCCTCACTCGTGTATGTATGATTGGTTGTTTGATGAATGTATTACTTGTTTTATCTCGCGTTTTGCATTGCATTTGGGTGGGGGACATCACCTTAGAGCCTCGCGTTGGTTCTCGATCCCTCCCCTCCAAACGAGCACTAGCATACGTGCATTCGCTTTATTATTTATCCCTCTTTTATTTTTCTTTTAGTGGCTTGTCACGCCACTCCACCCTATTAGGATTAGGCGACCCACTTGGACATGTGATCACGACACGATGTGTGTGTAGCATGATCCGATGGGTCACTCAATCTTCCGCTTTAAGCTTTGGGTTGATAGCCTTTAGCTTTTAGTCGAAGGTTGAGGATTTTTGATAGATTCACTCAAACACGTAGCCGTGACACGATGTGTGCGTAGCGGTGTTTGGGGAATCGCTCGAGCCACCGACAAAGAACCTTGGGATTGATGACCCTTGGTTTCCAAGTCTGAAGGCTCGGGGACCTAAGCTTATCGAGTCTAGATGAATTAGCGAACCCCAACCTCATGCATCCATATTAGAATTGCCTAGGGTAGAGTCGACCTAACCCCATTAGGGACACCATTCACGAGGGGAGGGATCCCACCCGCTTTCCTTATATATCTTTGTTGCCTTTTATATTATCTAAATTGTCCAACGTGTTATGTGGTTATGTGTTGAACTAACTTTCCTTGTCTCTTGTCTTTTGCATTCACAAAAGTTAGGAAATAAGAGGTCTGGCACGATCCTCTTTTAGGACCTACCCTTATAGAGAGGTTATTGCATGTTTAGAAATTTTGATATATTTCATTCGTAAATCAATAATGGCATGTCAATTTTAGGCTTACCCTGGCGTATAAAGGGCTCCTTAGAGCACATTTTTCTTTAAATCGCATGTTTTATTGCTTTAATAAACTGGCATCATGCATCCGCCTTAGAAGGGAATGCCATTTAGGGGATCCCGTACTAGGAATAAACCACCTCGTGTCTCGGATATTTAATCCAAGGAGACTTGCACGTTTACATTTTGTACCATCCAAAAGGGGTAGTGCACAAGGTAAGGTAGGATCCTGTGACGCCCCGAAAGAATGAGTACGCGGACTCGAAATTTTCTAAGTTTCTAGGGTTTGTTTTATTGATCGCCCGCCTTTTCGACATTCTTTTTATTAGAAAATTCTCCAGATAATTTTTATGAGTAAATATAGTTTTTAAATGATTTTTCTAGTATCGGTTAGTTTTTGAGAAATTAAGAGCGTATATCGGACGTGGGACCCGCTAGTGCGGCAAATGTAATATATTTTTGATAACTTGTTGGAGTTTTGTGCTAAGTGATATTTTTCTACAAGGTGTTAAGAGATATTTATGGATTGGTATGAGAGAGACAAAAAAAAAAGATAAGTTTTAAACCAAAAGGTGACATGTGTCACCTTCTTATTCAAAGTTGGACCTTGACTTTGACTTGGACTTGTCTTAACCTTTACTAAACCAAATTTTGACCCAATTTCTTTCCATTTTATTGTCTTGGCCGACTCTCTCTCTCTCCAAGAAAAGAAAAGAAAGCTCTCAACTTGTTTCTTCAATTTCTTGCTCAAATCTAGCAAATCAACCGTTTAAACTTCCAATTTCTCCATAAAAACCCTTAGTTTAGTGGTTGTGAGCTTGGTTGTGAAGTGGTTTGGAAGAAAATGGTGCTAAGTTGCTTCCTTTCTTGAGGTTTCAAGGTGAGTGGCTTATGAATTCCTTCTTTGGTCTTGCTAATGTCAAATTAATGGTTTGTATTGGTTAAAGATGTGATTTTATGGAAGATTAGCACTTGAATGCATGAAATTTCCAGGTTAGGGTTTCACACAAGCCTGTTCTGTCCGAATTTATTTCAGCATGTTAGAGGCCGAATTGACCTTAGCACAAAACATGAAAGTTGTTGAGAATCATGTTTTCTAGTCTCCTGTAAATGTTCAGCTCAATCCAAGTTCGGTAGCCTGTGAAAAGACCAAAATACCCCTGCTGCCCTGTTTCTGTCCGAACCTGGAAATCAGCTTTGGTAATTGGTTAGTTTGACTGGGAATACTACTGATTTGGTTGTTGATGTCTTCTTAAGAATTCTAGCCCTGTATCTTAGCTTTCAAATGGCTTTGGAATTACCTGAATTGGAGCTGTGTGTGCTGAGATATGAGTGAATAAAGCAAGACTACTAGTTGATTTCCGCATTGAATTTCGAACTGGAAGATCTGTAGTTGTTTTGGAAATTTGACCTAGTTAGGGTAAGAACTGGACTAAGTGGTCTTCATGAAAGTTATAGGGAATGATATTTTAGAGGTGTCTACAAAATTTCAGGTCAATCGGAGTAGCGTAGAGTGAGAAAAGTCGAAATTACTATTGCTGTTCTGGTTTACCCGAAATTGGGATTTGCGACTGTAATTGGTTGTTTTGGTCAGGATTGCTTCCGAATTAGTTGTTGAGGCCTTCTGATGCAATTTAGCCCTGTTTCTTAGCTGTCAGCTGGTTTTGGAATTTCTGGATTTGGACTTGGAGAGCCTGAGTTATGATGTTTCCGCTAGAATGCGTTCTGTGAATCCGTTTTTGTGATTCTGGTGTAGTTTCTTGCATTTTTGACCTGGTTACACTCGAAACTGGATTGAGTGACCTTCTTCAATATTGTAGCCCTATCTCTTAGCTTCGAAACGGTGGGTCTTGCACCTTCATCCGACAATCGTAGTACCTTTGGTGCCATTACCGCAAAAGGATGTCAAAAGCTATGTTTCTGGTTTTGAGCTTAACTTTCATTTCCGAACTTTTCCCCAGCTTGACTTGTACTAGTACTACTTGGAGCTTGCTGAATGACTATTGGATGAACTTGTTGTTGTGTGTGTACCTTTGGGACTGGCTGAGGAAATAATGAAGCCATGATGGCTGGAAAAGTTAGCAAATTCAGGGGAAGTGCTGTCCGAATTTTGAAGGGACTTGTTTGCATTGAGTTTGTAATCTAAGACTTGGATTCGAGCAAGGCAATGTTATATGATGGATGATTCTGAGCCATGGAGGTGAGTGACCCCAAACTATTGTTAAAGTGTGAGAACCCGTAATTTTTCCATTTTCTAGGTTTTATTATATTTCAAGGTTTTCTTATTTTCAATGGTTTGTTTTCTGCACTTTTTGTATTCAGAAAATTTTCTAGATAAATTTTATGAGTAAATATAATTTTTAAATTGATTTTTCTAGTATCGGTTAGTTTTTGAGAAATTAAGAGTGTATATCGGACGTGGGACCCACTAGTGCGAAAAGTTCGGAAAAATTCGGCCAGTTCGGTTAAGTTTTGGATACTGGGTTTAATTTATCGGGTGTTATTAGATATTTAGAGGTGCCAAGTGCATAGGTGTGAGAAAGACAAAAAGGTTAGGCATGACATTAATGAGAGGGACAAGTGTCTTGACATGTGTCACTTGGAGATTAAATCCTACAATTGACTTACTATTCAACCTTTTACCAATTACTAAATAAAACCAAAAATTGACCAAATATCTTCCATTTTTCTTCAAGCTTGGCTGAATTTCTCTCTAGGAAAGGAAGAAAGAAAACCTCTTCAACTTCTTGATTCTCTCTTGCTCAAATCCAAGAATTCAACCATCTAAACTTGTTTTTGTTCCATAGAAACACTTAAGGGAGTGATAGTGAGTTGTGTGGTGGAGTTTCTTGGAAATTTAAGGTGACCAATAGCTCTCTCTCTCTTGTTCTTAAGGTAAGTTGTGAAGAATCACCATCCTTCTTTAATTGATGCTTAAATCATGATTAGTGGTGGTATAAGGTGCAACTTTATGGATTATTTCTTGGTTTTGGTTGAATTGGTGAAATTTTATAATTTTTGGGGATTTTTCTGTTTTCATATGAGTATGATTATGTGGTCATGTATGATGATTGGAAATGATGTTTAAGGACTCTATGAGGTGGAAAAAGTGGACAATTGCAATCAATTTCTGTTTTGGACCAAAAATTGAAAAATTAGGGTTCTTGATTCTTCATTCTGCCCGAATTTATATCTCATAGTTAGAGGCCGAATTGGCCTTAGCTCAAAACATGAAAGTTGTGGAGAATGATATTTTATAGGTGCCTACAAAATTTCAGATCAATCGGAGTAGTGTAGAATGAGATACGTCGAAATTACTATTGCTGTTCTGGTTTTACCCGAAATTGGGATTTGTGACTGTTATTGGTTGTTTTGGTCTGGATTGCTTCCGAATTAGTTGTTGAGGCCTTCTGAAGAAATTTATCCCTGTTTCTTAGCTTTCATCTGGTTTTGGAATTTCTGGATTTGGACTTGTAGAGCCTGAGTTATGATATTTCCGCTAGAATGTGTTTTGGTGAATCTGTTTTACGTTTTTGATGTAGTATTTTGCATTTTTGACCTGTTTGCACTCAAAACTGGGCTGAGTAACCTTCTGTGATGTTGTAGCCCTGTCTTTTAGCTTCGAAATGGTGGGTCTTACACCTTCATCCGATAATCATAGGGCATTTGGTGCCATTACCGCAAAAAGAGGTCAAAAACTATTTTTCAAGGCCAAAGCTAATTGCATTTCCGAATTTTCTGGTTTTCTCTACTGTTTGTATATGTTCATGGAACCCTATTGGGGTCATATTTGGCATTGATTTATGATCAGTTATCGAGTCTCATTGTACTTGTTTGTATGTTTTAAGGCTTACTTTTATTCCGGTCATTTCCTAGTTAACTTTTACTTTGAGCCTAGTGAATGACTTTTGGGAAATGAGATGACTTTTGTGTGAGATGTTGGGACTGATTTGAGGAAATAATGAAGCCTTAATGGCTGGAAAAGTAAGGAATCCAGGGGAAGTGCTGCCCAATTTTCTAGGCCGTTTGGTTCTTTAAGTTGGATTTGCCTCTTGATAGAAATAAAAGGCTTTTGGGTTGTTTGGCGCCTAGGTCTTCATGTTATCTTTTTGTTCCAAGAAAATCATGTTTTCCACCCTCGCACTAGTATTTATTTGGCAAGGCGTACGACGTGTAGTCGAGCCTCACTTGCGCATTCCGTTTACTTGATTTTGGATGTGAAACCTTCAATTGGTTTATTTTGATTATTTTAGGGTTTTTGGCGATTAAGGCCAATCTGAAGTGAAAACTTTTGAAGTTGAACCGGTGAGTGTACCACTCCCCTCCATTGCTGTTTAACTTGATTTCTGCTCTGCAATCTGTTTAATTTGTTTGAGACGAGGGTGTACTTTATCACACTCGTTCTCTTGTCTGTTCATATGCCAATTTTGAGTGCCTATCTGAATCTGCCGTCTGAATCTGCTATCTGAATATGCTATTCTGTATCTGTATCTGAATCTGTTATCTGTGTCTGCATCTGTTCGGATTTCTATGACCTATGAGCTCAATCCTGTGGCTAAGTTATTCGAGTCGGGCCGGCAAGGGCCTGGACGATTAGATAACGAACCACGGTAGTCTGTTCGGGGATTTTTGGGTATTGAGACCCTTGATTCCGGTATACTCGAGTATTACCATTTCTGTTCGGTTACGGTGAGCGGGCCCGGTAAAGGGGTGTTTGGTGGACGGAATTCGGTGTAAAGAGGGGTCTACGGACGCGTTGGTTCTATATGCGTTGACGGAGAGTTAACCGGTTTGGATCAAGTACTGCGCTAGAAATTTGGCTCCTGAGAGCCACCCGTATCCTTCTGATTTGAATCATTAGTTCCTTTGCTTTACATCTGACATGTGTATCTGATTTGTTAAATGTGAAATGCCATGATTTTTTTGCTATCTGTTTGGTACCTCATTGAGCGCAAGCTCACCCCGTTCTGTTCCTTTTGTTTTCCTTACAGGAAAAATAAATACTTTTGGACTGGATTTGATAATCGGTTGCCGACTTGAGCTAGTTGGACATATCTTTTGTATAGCTCATTGATTTAAACCCTAAATATAGTTTTGGGTCCGTTTCTCTTTTGGATTTGGCAAACCGTACACGTATCCACTTTTGAATCACTTTGGTATGCCCCTTTTGGGTTGTATATGCTAACTTGGGAGATGTAAATATTTGCTTGACTTTTGGTTGGGTTTTGACGTGTCGGTTCCTCTTCATGGCCGACTCCGACTTTGTTTTTTTATTTATTTTTGTGGGTTCGACTTGTTTACACGCGGTTGTATGACCCGAAAAGTATTAGATCGCACTAATCTGAACCGTTAGTCCTGGCGAGAGCTGGGCAGGCAGTCCGCCAACCCCTTTGGTTCGCCTTAGGGTGAGGTGGGGCTGTCACATAAAGCTTCTTATGAAATGTTTCTTGCATTATTTACTCGACTGCATCTCATGCGTGCTTGCATGTGAATTCATGATATGATTTTGGCTTCAATGAGTTCTTGGGGAGTCTTGTGCTGGACACCAACGTCTCCACCTCTGTTTACTTGGAGCAAATGGCTCCGGAGCTCAAAAAGGGGCTCCCTCTTAATGTTAATGTTAATGTTAAATGATCTATTTGAGCGTTGGGTGTTCAAGTACTATGATTTCACTGGCTCACGAGAGCAATAAACGGACATTTGTTCTTTGAATCATGACATCATCGAAAGGATCGAAATGCAATATTGTGAAATATATTTGATTACGGATTTTACTGGTTACTCGCTGAGTTTCTAGCTCACCCCAAAAATATTTTATTCCCCTCCACAGGGCTCAAAGCGAAGGAAGGCTTGTAGTACTTATTCACGTGGCTGGATGTCATATATCTTGTATAATTTGGATTTGGAATCATTTTATGTATAGTTGGAAATTGTTTTCGCTTCGCTTGTGACATGTAATTATTGGAGACTTGGATGTGTAATTGTGGGAACATTTGATGTAATTTTTGAGATTTATATTGTAATCTGTTTGAGGAATGTAGTGAACGACTGAGTCCCGGCGAGAGCTGGGCAGGCGACCCGCCGAACCCTCTGGTTCGCCTTAGGGGGAGGTGGGGCCGTCACAGTTGGTATCAGAGCTTAGGCTTCAGATCTCTGTAGTGTATCCTAGGCTTGAAGTTTAGGATGCCGGACTGTGGGTTAGGTTTGAATATCAGTGATTCTTGCGGGATGTTTTGACTTGATTAGTACAAGATGGAATGTCGAGGACGACATTCTTTTAAGGAGGGGAGATTGTGACGCCCCGAAAGAATGAGTACGCGGACCCGAAATTTTCTAAGTTTCTAGGGTTTGTTTTATTGATCGCCCGCCTTTTCGACATTCTTTTTATTAGAAAATTCTCCAGATAATTTTTATGAGTAAATATAGTTTTTAAATGATTTTTCTAGTATCGGTTAGTTTTTGAGAAATTAAGAGCGTATATCGGACGTGGGACCCGCTAGTGCGGCAAATGTAATATATTTTTGATAACTTGTTGGAGTTTTGTGCTAAGTGATATTTTTCTACAAGGTGTTAAGAGATATTTATGGATTGGTATGAGAGAGACAAAAAAAAAAGATAAGTTTTAAACCAAAAGGTGACATGTGTCACCTTCTTATTCAAAGTTGGACCTTGACTTTGACTTGGACTTGTCTTAACCTTTACTAAACCAAATTTTGACCCAATTTCTTTCCATTTTATTGTCTTGGCCGACTCTCTCTCTCTCCAAGAAAAGAAAAGAAAGCTCTCAAATTGTTTCTTCAATTTCTTGCTCAAATCTAGCAAATCAACCGTTTAAACTTCCAATTTCTCCATAAAAACCCTTAGTTTAGTGGTTGTGAGCTTGGTTGTGAAGTGGTTTGGAAGAAAATGGTGCTAAGTTGCTTCCTTTCTTGAGGTTTCAAGGTGAGTGGCTTATGAATTCCTTCTTTGGTCTTGCTAATGTCAAATTAATGGTTTGTATTGGTTAAAGATGTGATTTTATGGAAGATTAGCACTTGAATGCATGAAATTTCCAGGTTAGGGTTTCACACAAGCCTGTTCTGTCCGAATTTATTTCAGCATGTTAGAGGCCGAATTGACCTTAGCACAAAACATGAAAGTTGTTAAGAATCATGTTTTCTAGTCTCCTGTAAATGTTCAGCTCAATCCAAGTTCGGTAGCCTGTGAAAAGACCAAAATACCCCTGCTGCCCTGTTTCTGTCCGAACCTGCAAATCAGCTTTGGTAATTGGTTAGTTTGACTGGGAATACTACTGATTTGGTTGTTGATGTATTCTTAAGAATTCTAGCCCTGTATCTTAGCTTTCAAATGGCTTTGGAATTACCTGAATTGGAGCTGTGTGTGCTGAGATATGAGTGAATAAAGCAAGACTGCTAGTTGATTTCCGCATTGAATTTCGAACTGGAAGATCTGGAGTTGTTTTGGAAATTTGACCTAGTTAGGGTGAGAACTGGACTAAGTGGTCCTCATGAAAGTTATAGGGAATGATATTTTAGAGGTGTCTACAAAATTTCAGGTCAATCGGAGTAGCGTAGAGTGAGAAAATTCGAAATTACTATTGCCGTTCTGGTTTACCCGAAATTGGGATTTGTGACTGTAATTGGTTGTTTTGGTCAGGATTGCTTCCGAATTAGTTGTTGAGGCCTTCTGATGCAATTTAGACCTGTTTCTTAGCTGTCAGCTGGTTTTGGAATTTCTGGATTTGGACTTGGAGAGCCTGAGTTATGATGTTTCCGCTAGAATGCGTTCTGTGAATCCGTTTTTGTGATTCTGGTGTAGTTTCTTGCATTTTTGACCTGGTTACACTCGAAACTGGATTGAGTGACCTTCTTCAATATTGTAGCCCTATCTCTTAGCTTCGAAACGGTGGGTCTTGTACCTTCATCAGACAATCGTAGTGCCTTTGGTGCCATTACCGCAAAAGGATGTCAAAAGCTATTTTTCTGGTTTTGAGCTTAACTTTCATTTCCGAACTTTTCCCTAGCTTGACTTGTACTAGTACTACTTGGAGCTTGCTGAATGACTATTGGATGAACTTGTTGTTGTGTGTGTACCTTTGGGACTGGCTGAGGAAATAATGAAGCCATAATGGCTGGAAAAGTTAGCAAATTCAGGGGAAGTGCTGTCCGAACTTTGAAGGGACTTGTTTGCATTGAGTTTGTAATCTAAGACTTGGATTCGAGCAAGGCAATGTTATATGATGGATGATTCTGAGCCATGGAGGTGAGTGACCCCAAACTATTGTTAAAGCTTCTTATGAAATGTTTCTTGCATTATTTACTCGACTGCATCTCATGCGTGCTTGCATGTGAATTCATGATATGATTTTGGCTTCAATGAGTTCTTGGGGAGTCTTGTGCTGGACACCAACGTCTCCACCTCTGTTTACTTGGAGCAAATGGCTCCGGAGCTCAAAAAGGGGCTCCCTCTTAATGTTAATGTTAATATTAAATGATCTATTTGAGCGTTGGGTGTTCAAGTACTATGATTTCACTGGCTCACGAGAGCAATAAACGGACATTTGTTCTTTGAATCATGACATCATCGAAAGGATCGAAATGCAATATTGTGAAATATATTTGATTACGGATTTTATTGGTTACTCACTGAGCTTCTAGCTCACTCCAAAAATATTTTATTCCCCTCCACAGGGCTTAAAGCGAAGGAAGGCTTGTAGTACTTATTCACGTGGTTGGATGGCATATATCTTGTATAATTTGGATTTGGAATCATTTTATGTATAGTTGGAAATTGTTTTCGCTTCGCTTGTGACATGTAATTATTGGAGACTTGGATGTGTAATTGTGGGAACATTTGATGTAATTTTTGAGATTTATATTGTAATCTGTTTGAGGAATGTAGTGAACGACTGAGTCCCGGCGAGAGCTGGGCAGGCGACCCGCCGAACCCTCTGGTTCGCCTTAGGGGGAGGTGGGGCCGTCACAGATCCGGTCCTTTCTATGACCCTGGGGCGATCTTTGGTACATTAGAATATGAGTATCTAACAATCATTCTTTGGCCATTTTTAACATAGTTGGTAAAAATCCCTTGCTTAAAGGACATTAACTTGAAGAAATTCGCAAATAATTCCTCATTGTTGAGATGGTAAACTTATTGAGCCAAATCTTGATTATAGGAGGCTCATAGGCTAAGGCATCGCAATGCATTTTTGAAACTACCAAAGGGGAGATAATTTTTGAACTTTAGTACCACCTATCATCCCCAAACTGATGGACAGTCTGAAAGAACAATTCAAACTCTTGAGGACATGTTGAGGACTTGTGTACTGGATTTTGGAGAGAATTGGAGTAAGTTTTTGACTTTAGTGGAATTTGCCTACAATAATAGTTTTCACTCTTCTATTCAGATGGCTCCATACGAAGCACTTTATGGTCGGAAGTGTAGATCCCCAATTTGTTGGGACGAAATAGGTGAACGGAAAATTTTAGACCCGACAACCGTATCTTGGATTGAGGAGGCTAATGAAAAGGTGAAATTGGTACGGCAAAGAATTCAAACCGCTCAGAGTAGACAAAAAAGTTATGCCGACAATCGGAGGAAGGATTTGGAGTTCACTGTTGGAGAGATGGTATTTCTCAAGATTACGCCTTTAAAAGCAAGTTTGATGTCCGGAAAAGGGAAGAAACTACAACCAAGGTTTGTAGGGCCTTATAAGATTATTCAGCGAGTTGGGAATGTAGCCTATAAGCTGGAATTACCACCGAGCTTATCTCGTATTCATAACGTGTTTCATGTGTCCATGCTTAAGAAATATCATCCAGACCCCTTCTCATGTTTTACAACCGGAGAATATTGAGATCGATGAAACCCTGACCTATGAGGAGAGACCGGTAAAACTTCTGGATCGAAAAGTGAAGGAATTGAGGAACAAGCAGATACCACTAGTGAAAGTTCTATGGAAGAACCATGGAGTAGAGGAGGCAACATGGGAAGTTGAAGAGACAATCAGAGAGAAGTACCCAGACTTGTTCATCAACCAAGGTAAATTTCGAGGACGAAATTTTCTTAAGGGGGAGAGGATGTGAAGACTCGTAAAAACTATTATTTTATGCCTGATTTATGGCTTAATAAATTATTTAATTGGATTTTTATTCCAAGGAATATTTTCTAGTCTTATTAGACCTAAATACATGGTAATATAACTTCGTTATATTTTAAAATGATTCGTTTCGAAAATTAATTTCCTAGAGCGCGTTTAGTAAAAATAGTGAATAGTACTTGGAGATTTTATCCGCGTAATAGCACAATAATCTTGGAATATTGGAGACTTATACTATGGTCCTAAAATAGGTAATCTTATGAATAAAAAACTCAAGTGATAGTTAATAGCGCAATTGTTATAAGATTTCTCGGAAGTTTCGCGTTATAACGTTAAATTGGACGGTACGCGTTTTCACACGCGCGACTTCAATTGAGGGACTTTAGACCCTTATTTCGGGACAATTAAGAGTGGATAATATTTACATGAATATATATGCCTTGGAGGTTTAGTGCACTAGTGAACCAAACGCGCGAGAAAATCGAGCCGTAATCGCACCAAACGGCCCCTAATGAGAGTTGACTTTTGGGTGAATTACCACCACTTATTTCACCTTCTCTTGGAAGCTAAAGGAAATCAGATTTCCCTCCACCTTCTCTCTCCTCATTGCCGACCAGCTCCCTCTTCTCTCTACCTCATTTGCAACAAAATTTCTGCTCACTAATCTCACTCAAAACCACCCCAAATCATCTCCAAATTTAACCAAATTTGCACCACACCTAGCTTGACACTTGAGGATCATTTTGAGCTGCAAACAAGGGCTGGAAATCACGGTTTTTCTGGGGTAATAGAGGGCCGAAAATTCTGCTGAACATCAACCCAAAGTAAGTGATGATCCACTCTTGAAAACTTGAAGTTTGGAAGCTATCTTACCTTGTTAAGTTCATGCATGCATTTGGTTAGCTTGTGTATGGTGTAAAAATGTGATTGTGGGCTCTTGGAATTCCCACACTTGGGTTGTTGTTGCTGATTTGATGATTGATGGTGATTATATTGTTGGTTTAGTGATTATAATGATGCATTAGTGGTGGGTAATTAGTAGAAACTTCATTGGGTGTAAGAAGCAAAAACTTCCGATTTTGCCCCTGCCATGTTCGGCCATTTCCAGGCCAATTTTTAATGGTCTAACAGCTTGAATTGGATGTTTATAGGATGTATTTGATGTGTGAAAAATTTCATTGGAAAATATTGAGGTTTGATTGAGCAAATGAATTTTCTTGAGAAACTAGCAAATCTGGAAAACTGTTCGCGTATGATTCTGACCAGTGGTAGTATTTTGGCTATAACTCTGTCCTCGGATATCGAAATCATGTGCCGTTGGTGGAGTTGGAAACTAGACATTCCTGGTTTTAATTTGGTATATAATGCACATTCGGATTCTTTGTGAACAATCCGAACCAAATGTTTTAAGTTCGCTGTCCTGTTGCTCTGTTCGTCTGGAATGAAGTGTTCAGGCAGCAACTTGATACCCGATTTTGAACCAGATTGGTGCCAAATTTGGAAACGATTTCTTCTGTGATATTTTAGTCCTATGAATGTATTTTCCAACGGCGTAAGCCATGTTCGATTTCGAGTCATATTGACTGAATTGTGACCAAAACAAGTGGACTGCTCTGTTTTGGAAAAACCCTAATGTTGGACTGGTTTGGAACAAGATATTGGAGTGAACTTGTTAATTGATGTTCTTGATACTAAACACTTACCAAAGGCATTATGGATGTTTCTTGGGCCTTTATTTCACAAATGAACCATGATTGGATAGTTTGCTTGATTAAACGTTTTGAATTGGGTAATGAAAGTCTCAAGGCAGATTACCTTATAATTTTCCTGAACTTTGGTTGACTAATTAACTATCTTACCGAAGGTATTTTTCCCTAAATTTTGGTAGAGTGGTACCGTTCATATGGGAGTAAAATACTGCCAATTTTGGTACCAATCCAAATTCGTTTCGATACCCAATTAAATTCCTCATGTTGGAGGTTCAAATCAGGAAATTCTTCTCCAGTCTTGAATTTCCCAAACTTCGGGCTACCGTATCTCGGTACTCGAAACTCCGATTCTTGATCCACTTATTTTGTTATACACCTCACTTGCAACACTAATTGAGCTGCAAATTTCAGAGGCCGGTTTGCAATGTGTGAATCGTGCCGAATTTCCAAAGTTGGCCGAAATCCAACTTAATTCTGCCATAAAAACCAACCCTGCGTCTTCAAGCTCATTTTTGACCACTTTTCACTTCTATTCATGGAAACGTGTCTTCTAGGAACTTATAGTACTTTCTCATAGGTTTCCAACGGTATAAAGTTTTCCAATTCTTGACTTATACCGAGCGAGTTCCGATTTTTCAAAGATTCATCATAAAACTGAAAATTTTCCAATCTCAAAGAAATAGAGTTTTTTTCAAGAACTCTTTATTCTTTTAATATTCTTAAATGTTTTGCTCACGATTTTCATGATAAAAACTCATATAATATTGTACATAATAAAAGGCGAGTTGAACCTCGATTTACGTGTAATTGAGGTTCCTTTCGCGAAATAATCCTTAGATTGTACTAGTGTACAATCTTCTTGATAAGTGGGTTAATTGTGTGATTATCCACTGTTAATTGCCAGGCGCACAAGGAGACCTTCAAGAGGATCTCACAGTGGACACTTGAACTCCCAGAAAATAATTCTTATTGAATTGCTCGGTGAGTGTCAAGTGTGTGAATTTTGATACTTGCTTATTGTGGTATTTGTTGGAAGTTTTAAAAAAAAAAAAAAATAAGGGCGGGTGCGTACTTTATCGCACTCGTTCTAATTTCAAATGAATGAATGAAATGTATTGAATGAATGAATGAAATGCAATGTTATGTCATGAATGCTTGCGTCGCTGGAGTGAACCTCCTCGACTTTCAAATGAATGGGGGACGCCCAAACTCATAGGCCGTCCTTAGACTTGAGCCAGCAATGGGCTTGGTCGGGGATTTGGGCGAGCCATGAGATACATATAAGCTCGACCTAATAAGAGGTCTTGCTTGGCATACTCGTCGAGTATCGCCTTATACTAGACTTGTGGGCCCTTGGGGTGTACGGTGGACGGAGGGAAGTAAGTGGTGATCTACGGAAAAGGAAATACCGACCCGGTTGACAGGAGGGTTAATGCGGGAAGGTATACGAATGTCATCGGCAGGGCGAGTGGAATTTAGCTCCTGAGAGCTACTATATCCTTGAATTGTTTCTGATTACTTTTCCTGTTTGAATAATTGATTGTTGAAAAGACGTGATTTTATTTATTAAATTTGGGATTGTTATTTGACTAAGTGCTTGCATGTGTGTTCTTGGCCTCACGAGCGTTTAGCTCACCCTATAGTTTTGTTTTCCTTAACAGGACCGAATCTTAGAGAAATATGAAGGAACCATCCGTTATACTTTTGTTAAGACTCCTGTTATATATTTTGACTAGGCCCTGGTTTGGGTTGTACTTTTGGAAATTGTAAACTTGAAAAGTTTGGGGCCTTGATGTGTACTGTGAATTTAAGTCGTTTCATGATTACCCGATGTACTGGTGATACATTAAGTGACTTGTTAAGCTTGAACGCTTCCGCATTATTGTATTCGTGTTGCTCTCATCGAAGTGTTTAGTTCGATTTTAAATTGAATGGAATTGCTTGAGTCCTGGCGTGAGCTGGGTAGGCGTCCGCGGATACCCTTTGGTCCGCCTTAGGGAGATGTGGGGCGTCACACCGTATGCTAGATATATTTGCCACACTTAGGTATTCGGAAGAGCGGCAGATATCTTTTGCTGTTTTCCATTTCGAGGGGGCCGCTCGAGCCTGGTGGAATGTGATCAGAGCTAAGTGGGAGCGGGAACAGACCCCCTGGACATGGATCAACTTTACACGAGAATTTAATGAAAAATATTTACCTCCCATCGTACAAGAGAAACGGGAAGATGATTTTATCCGCTTGCGTCAAGGGACACTTAGTGTAGCGGAATACGAGACCCAGTTCACAAAGCTCTCCCGTTTTGCCCCGGAGTTAGTGCTAACAGAGCGAAAACGAATCCGCCGCTTCGTTCAAGGTTTAAATGTGGAGATCCAGGAGGCACTTGCAGCTGCTCAGTTGGACACGTTTGACCAGGCACTAGAAAAAGCACAGCGGATTGAGACAGCTAGGGGACAGGTAAAATCCTTTCATGAGAGGAAACGAAGACAACCCGATTCGAGCCATTTGGTGACTGGACAGAGCTCGCAAAGTGAGTCACCTTCTAAGAAGAGTCAAGGAACAGATGGTCTTCGACCCGCAGGAACCCTAAACCAGGGTAAATTTGGAAGAGGAGGATGAGTAGGGCAAGAGCTCCAGAGGAGTGCCCAGCATGGAGGGCCAAGTGCAGGCATTAAGCCAATCTGTGGTTTCTGTGGGGCCAATCACACTGACGAAAACTGTTGGAAGAACAGTTCGATCCGAAGATGCTATAAGTGTGGTAGTGCAGAACATCTGATCGCCCAGTGCCCTAAGTTACAAAAGGAGAAACCTAAGCTATCGACTGAAGGGACTACAGCTAAGTCGTCAAATGCAGGGGAAAATCGACCCAAAGGGCCAGCTAGAGTCTATGCAATGGGTCAACCTGAAGTGACTAATCCTTCGGCGGGTTACGAAGGTACGCTTTGACCAAAGAATTAATTTTGAGGACGAAATTGTCTTGAGTGGGGGAGATTGTGAGGCCCCAGTCCGTTTGTAAGTTGATTATAGGGTTATTCATTATTTTGTACGGTTAAACTAAGGTTTTAGGGCTAAGATTGAAAACCCTAACTTTGTTTATGATTAAATCCTAGTTTATGTGTTATTTGTAGGTTCAAGTTATAGTTCCTGTTTGGTATTATGGTGTGTGTTTTGGCTCGAGTAAAAATAGGATTTCGTTTTAGTTTACAAACCTTAGATTAGTAAACCTTTAGTGTCATGATTTATTAGAACATTGAAGTTGGGTTGAAAAACCCTAATTTTGCCCATATTATATAAGTTGTTGATTAATTGTTTTATATATGGAGAAAGTATGTTTAAGTATAGGTGATTAAAATAAGAAAGTGATTAGTGAAGTAATTAAGCATGATTACATGTTTTAGATTAGATTAAGTTATGACCTATGGAGTTAATTGAAAGATTATCAAATGTTTGAGGGAAAATGTATAAGAAAGAGAAAGTTGGAGTGCAAGGGTTAAAAGTGCAATTGAGGAGCTTTTATGTGATTGGCTAAGCTTAATAAATATCTCCTATGGTCTTGACCATATTACCTTAAGACTTGTAGGCTACTCAAGACAAAACAAAACAAAACAAAACAAAGAGAAAGAGAGAGAGTGAGAGCCGAGAGGAAGAGAAAGAAAAAAGAAAAGGAAAGCTTGCTTTGGTGCATCATTTTTGCTCTTCAATCTTGAGTTTGGATATTGGAGAAACAACTTGAGCACTTGATTGTTGTGGGTGATCATCTACAAAGCTTGAATCAAAGGTAAATCATCTTCTTTGAAAGTTAAAATGTTGGGGTTTTACTTTCTAAGCTATGGAAATGATGTGGTATGTTATGATTATGGATTTATATGGTGAATTTGATGTTTTATTGAAGTTTTATGGTTAATTTTTCGTGATTTATGCTGCTGGAAATTTCGGTCAAGAGAGAGAAAAATTTGGGTTTCTTGCTTAATGCTTTCCTTAGTTGTTTTGATTGGGAAATTGCCTTGTAGTGGTTGTGTTTGATAAATTGCCTCACTTGATTGGTTGGTTTCTAGCAAAAATCTGGTTTGGGTTAGAAACCCTAGACTCCATTAGGTTAGTTTAGTGTAGCCTATGGCTATTGAGTTAGGGTTTGTGTGTTTGGATGATTAGAACAAGTTCTATGGTGCTAGTAAAACTAGATTAAGGATTATGGTTAGTATTTGGTGATCTTGGGCTAACTTGTGAAGGAACTTTAGACCACTCTTAGACTGATATAAGTATGGTTGTTAGGGATCAATTTGGTTAGAAAATTCGCATAAGAACCATAGGAACGGATCGTGCGGTTGCGGCGCGCAAAACCGGCGAAACTGGAAAATCAGGGCCGTTCAGGATCCGAACTTCGACTTTCTTTTTCTTGATGTTACGTATGGATTCAGAAGTTCCTCAAAACATGAAAGTTGTAGCCTTATACGTCCTGAATATTCCTACAAAATTTCAGGTCAATCGGATTACAGTAGCCTGAGTTATAGATGAAATACTCAAGCCTGTTTTGAACATCAAATTCTGTGCGTTTTTTTGTTTAGCTTCTGCCTGTGACTTTTCAGTTTTGATCCTGTACGATCTGGGTTTTGAATCCTTCATAATAAATGTAGATCTTGGTTTTGGCTTCAAAACGGTATAAAGTACGTCGAAATCCGAGTTCCGTAGCTCCTGTTATGACCAAAACAAAATCGATCGTCAGAACTGCCTTGTATCCGGACAGTTCTGACGGGTACTTTGACACTCAACTTTCGTTCTGTTCTGAGTGGATTCAGGTCTTGACCAAAACATCAAAGTTTTAGCCTTATGTCTCAGCTTTCTAACGCCTCTGGAATTTCTTGATTTCGATTTCGGAGCCACGAGTTACGGCCTTGCAAACAGGGCCTGTTTGGTAACCCGTAATGAAACAGCTGGCACTATTTCGTGCATTTTTGACCTATACCTATTGAGATCTGGGTTGAGATGTCTAAATTAAAGTTGTAGATCTTCCTCTTAGCTTTGAAACGGTGTCTCATCCACCTTGATCCGACACTCCTAGCCTAACTTTTGACCAAGACGGTTTGAGATGGCAGATTTGGCCGTCCCGTTTGCCGTTCCGCGCGCGCGTGTGTGCCCCTTTTTGCCGTTTCCGCACTTGCGTGTGCCAATTTTGTCGTTTTGCTTGTTTTAAGTACGTTAGTGGCCGTTTGTGATATATTATGACACAATCTTCTATTTCAGACAGTGGTGAGTTAGGCGGAGCCGGTGGGGCCCACTACTAGCGAACACGCGCGAAGCGATTTTGCTTTAGTACTACTTTTGTATTTTGAGTAAGTATTCAGGCCGCTCTTGTGTGTTCGTTGCTTATGTGTTTCGATTTGTATGAAGAGGGTACCTAGGCGAGGGTGTACTTTATCGCACTCGACCTAGACCCTAATTTGCGCACATATCTGTACATGGCTTGTGTATATGAGCAATTTTGGAACTAAAACCCTTGAGCTTGTGGCTCAGGGTAACTTTTGAATAATTTTGTGAAATTTGTGAGTTTGGGGCTGATCTCAATACCTCGAGGGACTATTCGAGCCGGTTAGGGCTTGGTCGAAGCTAGTCCAACCTGGTTTGAGGTCACCAAGTTTGTGAATCCGGTTCACCGAGTTGTGAACCAAGTTTGTGACCCGAGCTTGTGACTCAAGCTCAAGTTTGTGATTTCGTTCGCCCGAACAAGTTTGTGAGGTGACTGGCCAGTGAGGGTGATAAGGTGTCGGTGGGAGTACAAGTGAAGTTCTACGGACCATTAAGTGTGGTCGACGGAGTGTCAGCAGGAGATCATGCATGGCATATGAATTGGCTTTGGAGCCACCTGTATCCTTATCATGTGGTGTTATTTTTCTGCTTTTGCTTTACTCTTACTATGTCACTGTTGTTACGTGAAATTTACGCTTTTGCCCCTGTTTACTTACTAAGCATACAGCTTACCCCATTCCTTTTGTTTTCCTTAGCAGGGGCCGACGCGGGGACTTTTGTCACACACACTAGCATAGTTAGGTTTGATTGTAATAGTTGGACTTATAGTATGTTTGTTTTTGTTTTAGTTTTGGTGGTTTGTATAAGGATCCTCCTTAGGGTCTACATTTTGGTTTTGGTGGTACTTATAAGGATGTAATAGTGTGAGCATGTACTTTTGGAGAATGTAATTATAACTCTTTTGGGATTGTATATAGAACTCTTTTGAATTTTCTGGCTTTTATTGTTTTAAGTTTTGAGTCCTGGCGCGAGTTAGGCAGGCGGCCCGCCGATACCCTTGGGCTCGCCCTTGGGAGAAGTGGGGTCGTCACATTTACCACACTCGTGCTCTTTCAAATGAAATTATATTCGGATTTTGCTATGTGAATTCATATCCGACTTGTACATGGTAATGTGCATGTGATTCGTATTTGTTTTGATTCGTATATGTGATCCGTATTTGTGATTCTTATTTGGAATCGTCGATTTGAGTGTTGCTCGTTGACTTATATTCGTATGTGTATTCGTATTCATATTCATATTCGGGGGACGTCCAAACTCGTTGGTTAACTTTGCGAATCGAGCCAGCAAGGGGTTGGTCGATAAGCTTAGCAAACCATGAGATATTCTTAGAGCCTGATCTATTGGAGAGATCTTGCTCGGCATTACTTACGCAGTATTGCCATGATATACTCGAGTATTATCAAAAATTTGATGAGCGGGCCCAGTAAGGGGGTGTAACAGTGACGGGATTCGAAGAAAAGTGGTGTCGCGCCCCACTTTTTGATTCGAATGTGATGTGATGTGTGTGTGAAGTGTGGTGTGAACGTGTGCAAAATGAAAAGTAAAAAGGCCATGGGACTTTGGAAAGCGACGATTTGGCCAAATGAAATTTTAAAAAGGGTTTTTTAAATATGAAAACGGAGTCGCCACTTGGTATAGATTTGGGGTGTACCAAGTCACCCAAAAAGTGTTTTTTAAAGACAAAGTAGTAAAACCCTTTTTAAAACGACTCCTAGTCCACGTAAGCCAAAGAAAAAGGTTCGGGGGTCACGTTTGACAAAGGGGAAGGCAAGGATAGAATCCAAGGCACCCCTTTGACCTAGCCAAGGCTAGTTGCGCGACTTAACCTTACCTTTCCTAATTTTCTACCCAATATATGTTCGCACGTTGGATATGACTATATGAATGCAAAACGGAAAGAAAAATGCAATCCTAAATTCTACGATGTCTCTCGTGAGGCTTTTGGTCCCAAACCACATGAATTGTGGCGGCCAACAAAGAAAAACCCCATAGAGGTCGATTAATGCAAATGAGACTCAAATGTGCAAGTGTGGAAGTGTATGAAAAGAAATTTAAAAAATCCAAGTGTTTGTGTGCAAGTGTATGAAAAGGTGCACGTGTGCAATTGTATGAAAATTCCAAGTGTTCGTGTGCAAGTGTATGAAAAGGTGCACGTGTGCAATTGTATGAAAATTCCAAGTGTTCGTGTGCAAGTGTATGAAATATAGTGATAAGTGCATATAGGTGTAATTAAATGCAATTTTTTGAAGTAGAAATCAAAATGAACAATAAGGAAAGGAAAATGTGAATTGAAAAGAACGAGTGAGTGATAAATGAGAATGAATGAACCTAAGGGAATGCATCAGGTCGGGTATGGGAATGACTCCTAACTTGTCGACTTCGATTTTCCCTTTGATTAGAAGGCAAAACTAGCGTGCTAAGGCTATCGAGTAGCCACACTCGCTCGTTTCCCTTATCAGAAGGGGACCCTCAAGCAAATGGACCCTACAACTATCATGATATGCAAAAATCTTGAAATGAAGGGAAAGGGGGTTCGAGGAGCATGCCAAGTGATAAAACTAAGAAAAATGCATGATATGTGGTGAACAAGCAAATGATATGCTAATGAGGGGAAATCCCTAAGGGTCTAGCGTTGGACTAGCCCATTCTATGAATTCCGACTAGCATTGGACTAGCGGAAACGTACATTCATCCATTCCATTCATTCATGGCTATGAAAGCAAGTAGACATGCCAAAACACTCATAAACACATAGCACATAACAGTTAGCATGCTCGACTAGATGCAAGAGCCTAATAAAGCAATTAAACATGTAGCAACAAAAACAAGCAACCAGGGGGAAAGGGAAGTGGACCAAATGCTCTCCGAGCCCTATCTATTACAAGCCAAGAGGTGTACACATACCCCATAAAACTTAAATAAAAGCAAACAAGGGGAAGGGGAAATGAACCAAATGCTCTCCGAGCCCTATCTATTACAAGCCAAGAGGTGTACACATACCCCATAAAAGCATAAAGGGGAAGGGGAAATGGACCAGATGCTCTCCGAGCACTATCTATTACAAGCCAAGAGGTGTACACATACCCCATAAAACTTAAATAAAAGTAAAAAGCAAGTAAATGCATGCAAGGAGGTAAGGAAAGCGAAGTAGACATGCATATTCACATAGCACGTAGGAGCACATAAGGTCAAATGTAGTGCAAATGAGGGATAGAGTGTACTTCCCTTGAATTGACGCCCCAATGAAGTGAAATTATTCAATTACCCTCCAAAATAATAAAAAGGTCAAGGCACCACTTTATTTAAGAAAAATTAAAAGAAAGGGGCAAAACAAAGCTCACTTAGCCATAAAGTCCCTAAAGTCATAACTTAAGCGCAATTGAAACAAAGCATGGTAGTTAATTGAAGCAAATCAGCAATGAAGTTGCACAAATTAACATGACCAAGGACCAAATGGATGAAATTATTTAATTGGTTGGGTCATAGTGAAATGAAGGGAGACTTGGGGGGTCAAAGTGTAATTTCTAAAGTTGTTTTTCATGCAAAAGCATGCAATCCCACGTAAGAGACTTGTTTCTGCAATGTTTATGCATTCCAATCGAACAAAACAAAATCTGCTGCATTTTCTTATCAAACTCAACTTCCTTAACCACAGCCTTGATGCGATTTTTCCAAACTAACATCATAAATTCAAACAAGCAACCCATTTCATTCAATCAAACAGAAAGGCTTAGCACAACATCATGCAAATCTGCCGCACAAATGAGAAACCAAAACAAATTGCAACCTGGACAGGAGAAACAATGTGAAAAAGAAACTAAAAGCACAAGAAAAGTCATGTACGACCGAAGTAAGTGCGAAATTAAAACCAGAAACAATCACACATGAACTCAGATTCTGGTGAGAGCCACTAAGAGTCAACAACGCAGCTGCTACATGCGTGAAAGGTTGCAGCAAAGTAACAAAAAGAAGAAAAAAAAAATGGCGGATGCATCTTATCAGCAAACTCAGGAAATTTGCAACCTTAACAGGCATATATTCATCATGAGCATACATTTGGACATGCAACCAAAAGAATTTGGGATAAAGAAAGAAAGAAAAACGCAGCTTCTTTTGTTTTGTTGCAGGATTTTGCAGCAACAAGTTCATGTAGATTAAATTGCCAAAACAGGTAGACAAACATCAGAACATTTTGCAAGCATGAAGGCTGATGTGTGAATACTAGCCAAGTATGAAAGAAATCACAAACTTCAAACAAGCCAACATTCGAACAATCAAAAGGACAAAGTTTGCCCAGGCTGCTGCATCAACCGAGAACTTCGCATCTTGCTGCAGCAGTTTTTGTGCGCAAAATAGTCAAACCTCATTTAAAGCCAGTTAGCAAAAATCCCCCAAACAGTTTTCAAGCTTTGCAACGTAAAACATTGCAGCTTTAACATGAACATCAGAACAGAAAATACGGACAAACTGGGAGCTTTCACAACCATCTGACATGCGACTTCAGACGCAAAATTGAACGAATCAGCCAAAGAAATGCTATTTTTTCTTCAAAGTCCACATCTTTACTACTAAATCATAGCTTTGAGAATGAAATTAACGACACCAAACAACTTTGGAAACCTAATCAAACTTGCCATACAAAATAACAACAAAAGGCAACAGCTTTAAGCTATAATGATAACGAAAAGGGCTACTGCAAATCTTTCCACCATACTTGCAGTTTCATTGCCGAACAAGATAGCTTAAACAATCAAACACATAACCATTGGGGACAACAAACAACCCACGATTCTCACAGAAACTATCTATAAGCAAAGCTAAAAGAAATCTTACGATTCTGTTTCGGCCGAGGTTGGCAGCTAGTATGTTTCGGCAGAGGCTAAAATAAGATTCCCGCAGCTCCTCTCTTTCTTTTGGCTTGACCCGAAGCCCTCTTCACCTCCCTCCTTGGTCTCTTTTGCTTCCCAGACTCTCCCTCAGCCTTTTTACTCAGCTTTTCACTCAATCCTCCACTCCTAAAACCGCTCCTTTCTCTCGCTGGTTTCGTTCGTTTTACAGCCGTCCATTTCTCTCCAAAACTTTCCCTCACCTTTTTTAGCTTTCTGGTTCACTCTTTTTCCGGCTACCCTAGCTGTTTTTTTTCCTCTCTTCCCCGGCCGTCAACTATCCTCTCCCTTGCGGCTACGGCCCAAATGCCAAACCCCATTCCAAAACCCTCTCTAGCCGTCACTCTCCCCGTTGGTTCCCCTCTCAGAATTTTTCTCTTAGCTGTCTTTTGTTTGCCTTCATCCGAGAAACCCTGAAAAAAATCCCCCCTCTTGCGGCTGGCTTTTTCTCTAGCTTTTATATGATGTTTCTTACCCAAAAAACTTCAGGTCCTTTTCTCCATATTTGCACTCCCAGGAGCCGTCCCAATTCCCCTTTGCAAGCTGCGCAAGTCCGCAGCTTTCATGCTGCGGCATTTTTCTTTTTTTTTTTTTTTTTTTTGACTTTAAACTTAATAAATACAGAAATGATAACATATAAATAATAATAATAACAAATTGCCAAAACTATGTAATAATAATAAGAATGAAAACAAATAAATAAAAAAACAAACTAAACAAATAAAAACAACAAAAATGTCCATTTTTCAAATTTTCCTCATTTTTCCTTTTTTCTCTTTTAAAATAACTTAATAAAAATAACTAAAGTGCAAAAAGGTTGAATTTAAAGAAATAAACATATTTTCGTGAACAAATTTCCCTTTTTTCTTTTTTTATGATTTTTCCAAGAAAACTAAAAACCTATTTTTTGAATGCTTTTTTTTTCTTTTTCTTTTTTAACAAATTCTATGATAAAACTTAAAAATAAAAATAAAACTGGAAACTAAAAACTAAAAAAATGAACACGACAAATAAAAAACTGAAAATGAAATTACACCAAAAATTTGGTGTCTACAGTTTGCCCCTCTTTGTCCGAGTTTTGAAAAAACTTGAGACAAAGAAGTAAACACCAAAAACTTACCTGTGTTACTTGGCGGCAAAATGATCTCAACGAACTAGAATTCTAAAATGGAACTGACCCGAACAGAAATTAAACGGGACTGACCCGAACAGAAATTTAAACGGGACTGACCCGAACAGAAAAATTAAAATTGGGACTGACTAGAGAAGGAAATTCAAATCATGGGACTGGCCCGAACAAGCTTTGAATTGCGGGACTGACCCGAATAAGCTTTGAATCGCGGGACTGACCCGAACAGGCTTTGAATTGTGGGACTGACCTGCATAAGTTTTGAATCGTGGGACTGACCCGAATAAGCTTTTGATCATGGGACTGACCCGAATAAGTTTTTGATCATGGGACTGACCCGAATAAGTTTTTGATCATGGGACTGACCCGAACAAAATTAAAATCATGGGACTGACCCGAATATGCTTTGAATCATGGGACTGACCCGAATGAACTTTCAATCGTGGGACTGACCCGAATGAGTTTTGAATCGTGGGACTGACCCGAATGATCGTGGGACTGACCCGAATGAACTTTCAATCGTGGGATTGACCCGAATGAGCTTTGAATCGTGGGACTGACCCGAATGATCGTGGGACTGACCCGAATGATCGTGGGACTGACCCGAATAAACTTTCAATCGTGGGACTGACCCGAATGAGCTTTTGAATCGTGGGACTGACCCGAATGAGCTTTGAATCGTGGGACTGACCCGAATGATCGTGGGACTGACCCGAATAAACTTTCAATCGTGGGACTGACCCGAATGAGCTTTTGAATCGTGGGACTGACCCGAATGATCGTGGGACTGACCCGAATGATCGTGGGACTGACCCGAATAAACTTTCAATCGTGGGACTGACCCGAATGAGCTTTTGATCGAGGGACTGACCCGAAAATGCTTTTGATCATGGGACTGACCCGAAAAATGCTTTTGATCGTGGGACTGACCCGAGAATGCTTTTGATCGAGGGACTGACCCGAAAATGCTTTTGATTGAGGGACTGACCCGAAAATACTTTTGATTTTGGGACTGACCCGAAAATGCTTTTGATCGTGGGACTGACCCGAGAATGCTTTTGATCGTGGGACTGACCCGAAAATGCTTCTGATCGTGGGACTGACCCGAAAATGCTTTTGATCATGGGACTGACCCGAAAATGCTTTTGATCATGGGACTGACCCGAATAAATTCTTGATCATGGGACTGACCCGAAAATGCTTTGACAATCGATCAGTGGGATTAAACCCGAGCCTGCCGTGATAAAATTTGTGTTGATTTTTGATTGATGATTTTTTTCCCTTTGCTCTTCTTTTCGACTTTTGAAAATCTTTCCAAAAAATTAATTTGCCCCAGTATGATGAATTTTTGCAATGTGAGTCCAGAGTTGATTCTGTATCGCCATGCTGTTGCATTTTTTGATGAAATTTGCTTGCGACATTTTCAATCTGCCTTTGTTCACCGGAGGACTCTTTCCGACACCGATTCCAGTGCGAGGTGTGCTTACTTTCATCTGTGTATGCAATTTTCTGCAAAAGAGAGAAAAAAGAAAGAAATTGCCACCATCATTTGATCCGTTTTCCTTTGAGAATCGTGTAAACATGAGTCTTTCAAGGCCTTTATCAACTTTTGCTGCTGCAGTCGATTGAGTTGGATTTTTCACCCCAAGGCTTTTTCGATTTACAAACTGATCAGGTATGTGCTTTGCCATATGGTGAAGTCTGCGTAACTGACTTTATTGAACCTTAACCCTTTTCAAGAGATGACTGAACCCAAGTGTGCTTTGAATAAACCACGGGGATTGTTATTCACCAAAATTCAAAGATAAAGAATGAAGTATGCAAGAAAATTCACATGTCATGAAAGAATAAATATGCACAAGAATGCACACATAATCATTTGTGCTTAAATTCTACAAAAATGCCATGAATGCAAGTAATTTGGAAAAATGAGCTTCCTAAGAATGTATTTGCAAAAGAATGTTTTACAAAATGACACAGTTTTGGCCAACAAATGTCATATTCAATTCTCTGGATATCTTTGTTCCGGAATTCAATGTTGGCTGAAGTATGACAAAAATAAGGAGAAAATCCAAATGAACCAAGTCATCAGCTGTTCCTTTTCATGCTTGCTTGCTGCCAAAAACCTGCCTTGGCGCCCTTTCGGGTTTTCACAAAGGTTGCCCCCACTCCTTTTCTTTTGTTTTGTTTTTTGCTTTTGTTTTTCTTTTTTCCTTTTCTTTTGAGGTGCTCTTTCGGGTTTTCACCTAAGGAACAATAGAAAAACTCAACCATAATCGACTCAGGAGTATGAACTGAAGATTGCTGACATCAGTGAAATGCGCTTCCCTTGTAAGATTAGGCGAAGGCATTATGGACATCACTTGCCAGTTGATTAGCAAATTTCCCAATAGAAAATACAGCAAATGACGAAAGCCAGGACTTTGGGCTTTTGAAATGAAGTCAGGTGGGGTGTTTTTCAAGAAAAGTTGAGGCTTGAAAGCAAATTTTGATGAAAGGGGTGTGAAATAGCCCGAGATTGCATCATTTTGAAATTATTTCCAATTTTGAACGAAACTGAGGAAAATTTTGCCCCAGTTTGATTGGATTTCCTTTCTTTACATTTTCTTCATTGCATTCTTCTTACTTTTGCATTTTTCTTCAAAAACTAGATTTGCCCCAGTGTGGGGTTCTTTTCCTTTTCATCTCTTCCAAAGATAAATCTGCCCCAGTGTGGGGTTTTTCTTCCCTTTCTGTTCATTTTCAAAATGAATTTGCCCCAGTGTGGGGTTTGCAATCTCAGGGGTTGCCAAACGAAAATTATTGTTCTGATAGTTCAAAGGGGATGACTAGGGATGAAATGTCTTGATTGGAAAGGAAGATGGCCTGACTTGTGCCTCGTCCCTTGCGCGATTTCCAAAAAGAAATTTGCATAATCAAATAAAGAACTTCTTACACATGTCCGAGTTGATAGGTTGAGGGAATGTCTGTCCATCCATTTCTCTTTTGAACACCCAATAAGCTTTGTCAATTTGAAGCAAATTTGCCTTCGACTTCGTCTTTCATCGCTTTAGCACTTTGTTTCCTTTTCAGAAGATCGGTGGCGGACATAGGTCATGCTTATGACATTCAGCTGTTTTTCATCAATTAGAATCAACCATTGGTAACCCTACTCTTGTTATTCTTGGTTTTGATGATCACAAAAGTTTGTTTACACAGACCAAGAAAGTGAACACTTTGATCAGGTCTGTTGGAACAAAGAAAGCATATGTTCGTTTATCTCCTGACTACGTTGCTTTGGATGTGGCAAACAAGATTGGAATAATATGAAAGAATTTAGTCATTGTTTTGTTTTCGATCAAAGATATTGTCTTTTAAGTATGTCGAGTTTGTCATTCTTGGTACTTTGAAATATTTGTCTAACCTTCCTCAAATACAAGTGTTTTTTGTCTATCCAAGAATCAGGTTCAAATATGTCATGAAATGTAAAACAACCAAAATGAGAAGCAAAAACAGGACAATCAGGTCGGACGGCCGAAAGGAAACTGTCGGACGTCCGAAAAGATAAAAGAACATCAGGAAGGAAGCACCGTCGGACGCTCACATGGAAGCATCGGACGTCCGGAAGGATCGGACGCTTGCCATCGGACGCTAATCAACCGCATCGGACGTCCGAAAAATTCCAAGATAACTTGCTAGCTCTCGGCCCAAGGTCGGACGCTGTGCTGTCGGACGACAAAGAACTTATCGGACGTCCGAACCTCAACTTGGCTATCATCGGACGATTGGTTCGGACGATGATTCGATCGTCGGACGTCCGACAGCCCCAACGGCTAGTTGACTCTTCAGCTGCCTTCTATCCGTTGGAAGCATTGATGAAGCCCATTTCTGGATCCCTTTAAAATCAAACTGGTCTGAACGAAGTAGGTACTTTTGCTCACTTTGTTTACAAGTTCTCAAGAGATATTTTAGCTAGAAAATAGTCTCCAAAGCAGATTTGTATTAAAGTGGTGTGAATTTCTGTTGAGCATTTCTTTTGTGGTTGAAAGGATCTTTAGTGTAGCTTTGTTGAGGGTTTTCTGAGTGATTGTAAAACTTCCTAGCTTGACTAAGTGAGGCTTAGGGCAAGGAGGAAGAGCTCCCTCCATTGTACATCTAGTTGATCTTCGTTCATCAAAGAGAAGTTGCTCTTCCTAGTGTTTGGTCTTCAAGTTTGGGTAAAGCTTGGTGGACACTTGGTTTGTTTCTCTATTTTATATTTCTGTTTAATAAAATCTTCATTGCTTATCTGTACTTGCTTCTCTGATTAATATTGCTATTGTCTTCTAATCTACTTGGTTGATCATTACTAAAAAGGAAGGTAAATTTTCATTAAAAAAAAAGTGCATAAACTTGGTTAAGATTTTAATCAACCAATTCACCCCCCCTCTTGGTTGTCTGTGGGACTTACAATTGGTATCAGAGCTTGGTCTCCTTGAGATTAAGCTCTAACGGCTTGGAGTAAAGATGACAACCAGTCATGCTATGTTTGTTGAGGGGCAATCTGTTACTAGGCCTCCCATGTTCAGTGGCTCTAACTATGTTAGCTGGAAAGAACGAATGATTATCTTTTTGCAATCTATCGATATTGAACTATGGTTTATTGTGAGTGAAGGACCGCATGAAGCTAACTTTCTTGATGCAGATATAGGGTTGCTTCGGCCAAAAACAAGAGTTGAAATGAATGCTCAATATAGGACTAACCTCACATTGAATGCCAAGGCCATGAATGTTATTTATAGTGCCCTAGATTCAAATGAATCAATCAGAGTAAAAGGCTGCAAATCGGCTAAAGAAATGTGGGATAAACTAAGAGAAATCCATGAGGGTGGTGACAATGTGAAAGAACAGAAAAAGGCCATCTTGGTCACGAAATATGAATCATTTAAAATTGAACCTCTTGAGGATATTGACAAAATGTATTGCAGGTTCACTGACTTGATCAAAGATCTCGAGGCGTTGGGCAAAGAGTACACCTTGGGAGAGAAGAACAGGAAAATTCTCAATGCCTTGGGCAAAGAATGGGAAAATAAAGTGACAGCAATAGAGGAGGCCAAGGATTTAAGTTCTGTGCCTATTGAATCTATCATTAACTCACTAACCACTTATGAGTTGAAACTGAAATCTAAAGTGCAGGAGGAAGAGGATGCTAGAGCAAAGAGAAACATTGCTCTAAAGACTACTCAAGGTGAAGATGATTCTGCTCATCTGGATGATGAAGACTCGGATGGTGATGATAATGATCTTGCTCTCATCACCAGAGGCTTCAAAAGAATCCTGAATAAAAGAAAGTTTAGAAGGGGAGGACCTAGCAATCAATTCCAGAATCAGCCATCTATCGCAAAGTATAAAGGTAAACAAGATTTCAACAAGAAACAGTTGGACAAATGCTTCGAATGTGGACAGATTGGACATTATGCAAACGAATGCCCCATGAAGAAGATGAAAGATGGAAAAGCTGATCGAAAGCCAAGATTCAACAATTTTCAGATTACTTGGAATGAATGCAACTCCGAAGGGGAAGTTGAAGAAGAAGAAGAATCTGCTCAAATGGCCTTCATGGCTATTGGAAATAATGAGGTAACCTCCACACACTCTCAATCTGAAAGTGATAATGATGAAGATGATGATCTTGAATCTTTTGTTGAAAAACTGCATAATGCCTTGAAGGAATCTTATGATAAAAACAAGCAGTTAAAACAGAAAATGGCTTTTCTCTTTCAAGAAAATGCAAGTCTTTTTCAACAAAATAAACAACTAAAGACCGACAATGAAAGTCTAGTAAGAGCTGGATGTAATGTTCAAGATGAGCTTGATAGAAAGACAAATATTTGTGAAATGCTGAAGGAAAGACATGGTGATTTGAAAAAAAGGATGGACAGCTTGGATGAGAATTTGAAAGCAAGAAAGCAGGAGTTTAACAAAAGGAACATGTTATCTACACATCCTACTACTTTTCAAAGAACATTTGCACACAACAAAATTGCACATGGTTTCACAACATATAGAAGAGGTGAATTAAGATATGTCAAACCAGTACATGTTAAGGACTCTTCCATTATGTGTGTTTTTTGTTGTCAAAGAGGGCATTTGAAAAGTAATTGCTATGTGAAAAGAAATCTGAACAAAGGGATGAAGTGCATGTGGTTAGTTAGATACAATGCTAACTATTATGGACCCAAAAATTAAAAAGGGTACCAAACACGTTATCTTTTCAGGATAAAGGATCAAACAAGTCAAAATGGTTTATTGATAGCGGCTGCTCAAGGCACATGACCGGTGATCCTTCCTTGTTCATAAAGCTGAAATCAAAATCAAGTGGAAAGGTAACATTTGGTGATGATGTGAAAGCTAAGACAATTGGAATAGGTGATGTTGGTAAGGATGGTGAAACTTTTGTTCATAATGTGCTCTTGGTTGATAACTTAGGTTATAACTTGCTTAGTGTTAGTCAACTGTGTGATAAAGACTTGTATGTGTTATTTAAAAAGCATGAATGCATTGTACTTGATTCCAAATATAATGTTGTGTTCAAAGGTAAGAGGTTTAATGACATATATATTGTGATTCTTGATAAAGTTGATTCTTCTAGCTTAAAATGTCTTAAAGCTTCAAATGAAGATTCTTGGTTGTGGCATAGAAGACTTTGTCATTTTAACATGGATTTACTAAAGGAAATTTCGAAAAAGGAGTTGGTTAGAGGCTTGCCAAAAATTAGTTTTGATAAGGACAAAATATGTGATGCATGTCAATTTGGGAAGCAAACTAAAATTTCTTTTAAACCAAAAATGTGTGTATCTACTTCAAAACCTTTGGAACTCTTGCATCTTGATTTATTTGGTCCCACTCAAATCACTAGCTTGGGAGGTAAAAAATATTGTTTTGTAATTGTTGATGATTATTCCAGATACACTTGGGTGATATTTCTTGCTCATAAAGATGATGCCTTCAAGAATTTTACTTCAATGTTTGCTAAAGTGCAAAATCTGCTTGGGTTAAAAATTGTTAGGATTAGAAGTGATAATGGGACGGAATTCAAGTATTGTGGTTTTCCAGAATTTTGTGATCATAATGGTATAACACATGAGTTTTCTATTGCAAGGACTCCACAGCAAAATGGTGTTGTAGAAAGGAAAAACAGGACTCTCCAAGAGGCTGCTAGAACTATGTTGAATGAATGTAGGTTGCCTAAATATCTTTGGGCGGAAGCGGTAAACACTGCATGTTATGTGATGAATAGAATACTCTTGAGACCTATTTTAAAGAAAACACCTTATGAGCTGATTTTTTATAAGAAACCTACGGTTGGTTATTTCAAAGTATTTGGTTGTAAATGTTTTATTTTGAATCTAAAGGAACATCTTGGTAAGTTTGACAAAAAATCTGATGAAGGAATATTTTTGGGGTATTGTGAGAATAAAAGAGGATATAGAGTTTTTAATAGAAGGACACTTGTGATTGAAGAAGCTATACATATAACATTTGATGAAGCCAATGATGATAATTCCAAAAGTTTGTGTGAGGATGATGATGTAGGTGTTCGAGAAGGAATGGAAAAGCTATCAATTGGAAATGAAGGAAGTTCTGAACCAGCAGCAACTGAAATGGAAAATGAAGTTCATAATGATCAAGAAGAGGAAGATGAAGACAAAAATGATGATCCACTCAAAGATCTTCCCAAGGCTTGGAAATTCAACCAAAATCATCCAAAAGAGCTTATAATTGGTGATCCATCCGAGAAGGTAAACACTCGTTCCTCATCTAGAAAATTGATTGATAATTTTGCTTTAGTTTCTCTTTTTGAACCCAAAAATATCAATGATGCTTTAAAGGATGAAAATTGGATTTTGGCTATGCAAGAGGAACTTAATCAATTTGAGAGAAATGAAGTTTGGACACTTGTTGATAGACCTCAAAATCAACCTATCATTGGCACAAAGTGGATTTTTAGAAATAAGTTGGATGATAAAGGTGTTGTTGTAAGAAATAAAGCCAGATTAGTTGCTAAAGGATATGCACAAGAAGAAGGAATAGATTTTGATGAAACATTTGCTCCCGTAGCAAGATTAGAATCTATTAGAATGCTTCTTGCTTTTGCTTGCTTCAAAGGTTTCAAATTGTTTCAAATGGATGTTAAAAGTGCCTTTTTAAATGGTTTTATTGATCAAGAAGTGTATGTGGATCAACCCCCAGGTTTTGAAAATACAAAATTTCCAAGTCATGTGTTTAAACTTTCTAAAGCTTTATATGGTTTAAAACAGGCTCCAAGAGCTTGGTATGAAAGATTAAGTGGGTTCTTGATTGAAAAAGGTTTCAAAAGAGGTATTGTGGACACCACACTTTTTACTAAGCATGTGTTGAATGACCTTCTCATTGTGCAAATATATGTTGATGATATTATCTTTGGTGCTACTAATGAGTATCTATGTAAGGAGTTTTCCACCACTATGCAAAATGAATTTGAAATGAATATGATGGGAGAATTAAATTTCTTCCTTGGACTTCAAATACATCAAACTCTTGAGGGAATCTTTATCAATCAATCAAAGTATACCAAGGAATTACTGAAAAGGTTTGGCATGGAGGACTCAAAGCAAGTTGGAACTCCAATGTGCACTTCTACAAAGCTTGACAAAGATGAAGAAGGTAATCATGTGGATGAAAAGCATTATAGAGGTATGATCGGAAGCTTACTCTATTTAACTGCAAGTAGACCTGATATTATGTTTGCAGTTTGCTTGTGTGCTAGATTTCAATCATGTCCAAAAGAATCACATTTGAATGCTGTAAAAAGAATTTTTAGGTATTTGAAAGGTACATTAGACTATGGTCTTTGGTATGCTAAATGCAGTGAGTTTGCACTATATGGTTATTCGGATGCTGATTTTGGAGGGTGTCGTGTAGATAGAAAGAGTACTAGTGGATCTTGTCACTTTCTTGGAAATTCTTTAGTCTCTTGGTTTAGCAAGAAACAAAATGCAATCTCATTGTCTACAACCGAAGCAGAATATATTGCCGCTAGTGCATGTTGTGCTCAACTTTTATGGATGAAGCATACCCTGAATGACTATGGATTGTTGTATGACTGCATGCCTGTATTCTGTGATAATACTAGTGCTATAAATTTGACCAAAAATCCTATTCAGCATTCTAGGACAAAGCATATTGAAATAAAGCACCACTTTATTCGTGATCTTGTTCAAAAAGGTGAAATTTGTGTAAATTATGTTAGTTCTAAAGATCAATTTGCTGATATTTTTACAAAAGCTTTGCCATTAGATCAATTCATTCATCTAAGATCAAAATTAGGAATGTTCGAAAAATCATCATAAATTTTTCATTGCCTTCGGACGTCCGAAAGAGGATGAACGGACGTCCGATGATGTTCTTCAGCCATTTTCCAGATTGCACCTGTTCGGACGCAGCTGTCGGACGCACAACTTCGTTCGGCCGTCCGACAGTGCAACGGCTCATTTTTTAAAATAACTTTCTTCCTTATTTGCTTCAGTCTCTTCCTATTCTATCTCCTCTCGGACGAAAACCCGCTCTTCTCTCACTCTCAAATTCGTACCATTCTGTAGCTACCATTCCCAAATTGACTCAACCAAAACATTTCCCCATCGTTTGCGTTTCATTTCTCCTGATCATTTCACCAAACTGAGTAACACTTCGCAAATCCCCAAATTTTCCTCACAACCCTACTCTTGCATAACCGCTCTGTCAAATCTCGTTCAAGGTGTTTTTGTCCCAAAATTTCTGTGCGATTCACTTCCCTACTGTTGTGTGCATCATTTGCATCCTCCATTCCACACATTTAGAACAATGGTGAATCTAAGGGGAGGAAAAGTTACTGCCGGACGCAAGCATCCACTCAGGGATGAGGATGAGAATCTTCCTACTGTCAAACGGACATCCAAACGCTTCAAAAGGGGAGCTATCAAGGGTCAAATGTCACGACCTACTCCACAACCCACTTCTCAACCAGAATCTGGACAGGGGACCTCTTCTCAACTGCCTCCTAAATCAGTCCCTCTCCCTCCATTCTTTGATGATGCTGCGAAAGACAAATACGCCTGGATATCTCAGAAGGGTGTCATCCCTCAAAGAACTGTAAACCCCTCTGAATTTCGTTCCATAGGTTTAGAATCCATTCTAAGTCTATTTGATTTCCAGAAATGGTCGCATCTCATTTCCATGCCCAATGTCTACTATCCTGATATGCTGCATCAATTTTTTGCTAACCTTAGGAAAGGAACTGACCAAACTGAGATCATGTCTAGGGTAAATGGGGTAGACCTAATCTTTGATTCTGATACTGTGAATTCCATTTTAAAGACTACCATTGAACGTTTGTGCAAAGATAAGGTTGCTAATTTCTTTTCTTATGAAGAGCTTCCTACTGCTGCAAATCATTTTGATGGGACAAAAATGTTAACTTATTTCAAAAGAAGTTTTTCTTCACCTGCTGATGCTAAGTTAAATGATTTGGCTCCTGTGAATTTGATTGCCTTTTCTATCATTTCAAACTTGCTTGTGCCCACTGATGGCCATAGAACTGATGCAAACAAAATGGAGCTGTATCTTTTTTACTGTTTTCGAGAAAAAATTCGGATTGATTTTGGCTTTGTCATGTGCAAGTTTTTACTTCGCTATGCTACTGACTCTCGAAGAAAACTATCCTATGGGAAGTTTCTTCAAAAGATTTTTGAATTTTACAAAGTTCCAATTCTAGGTGTTTGTCCCAAAGAAGCATCTTCTTATGCTTTTACCAGAGCATATTTTGAAAGGAAAAATCTTATTTTTAAAGATAATCTGTGGGCATATAAGGGGGCATCATCTAGTGAACAAAGATCTAAGACTGTACATGATTCTTCACCCATTTCACTCACACCCATTCACCCTAGGAAGTCTACCACTAAAGCATCTTCCTCTTCCAGTAATGAGGTAATTGAGCTTCTTCATGAACTCAAACAGCATGTTCTTCTTCTAGAACATGGCCTAATGCTCACCATGTCTTCTGAGCAACAAGCTGCCTTTCTTGATAAAAAGAACCTTCTTTTTCCTCCACCTGTGGTTGAGGAAGTCTCACATGACAAAGAACCTCGAACCACTGATCCAGGTTCATCAGTTCCAGATCCGAATCCATCAACTCCTGTGACTCCTCATGGCCCTTCCACATCAGACAAAGGCAAGGCACCAATTGAAGAAGCTACTGAAGATGATGAAGAAACTGATGAGGAAGACCTCTCTCAATATCAGCTCTCTCGGAGGACTCCTGGATCCACTTAGTTCATCATTTAGGACATTTGCATTCTGTTTGTCTCTTTTATGTGTTTGTGGTATTCAACAATGAATATGTATTGTAATGGATATTTTAAGTTTCTTTTGGTATGATCTGGTGGATGTTTAAGTACTGTTTTGATGGATGTCTAAATATTTTGATGAATGATTGTCTATTCTGCTTGTGTGAATGTAATGAATTTGTGGATTGTATGATTGTCTATTGAATATGATTGTCTATTTTAAGTACTGTTTTGATGGATGTGTTGGATGGTGTCACCAGGATGTTGATTTGTGAACTTGTGTAAATTTGTGACTGTGTGGATGACAAAAAGGGATGTTGATGTTGATGTGATTGGTTGCCCTTTTGTGATGACAAAAAGGGGGAGATGGTATAATGATTGGATTGAGTGATGATTGGTGATTGATGATTAGTGATGTTAGGATATGTTGGATTGATTGTTTAAATTTGGATTGGCTGATATGCTTAATTGTTTAATGTTTAATTGTTTAACTCGGATGGGCAGCCAAGTGAGGGGGAGGTTTTCAAAATTTTTAAATTTTAGGATTCACTAAGACAGGGGGAGTTTTCATTTCAATCATCAATTTCATTTCAAACTTTTGTTTTGTCATCATCAAAAAGGGGGAGAATGTTATTCTTGGTTTTGATGATCACAAAAGTTTGTTTACACAGACCAAGAAAGTGAACACTTTGATCAGGTCTGTTGGAACAAAGAAAGCATATGTTCGTTTATCTCCTGACTACGTTGCTTTGGATGTGGCAAACAAGATTGGAATAATATGAATGAATTTAGTCATTGTTTTGTTTTCGATCAAAGATATTGTCTTTTAAGTATGTCGAGTTTGTCATTCTTGGTACTTTGAAATATTTGTCTAACCTTCCTCAAATACAAGTGTTTTTTGTCTATCCAAGAATCAGGTTCAAATATGTCATGAAATGTAAAACAACCAAAATGAGAAGCAAAAACAGGACAATCAGGTCGGACGGCCGAAAGGAAACTGTCGGACGTCCGAAAAGATAAAGAACATCAGGAAGGAAGCACCGTCGGACGCTCACATGGAAGCATCGGACGTCCGGAAGGATCGGACGCTTGCCATCGGACGCTAATCAACCGCATCGGACGTCCGAAAAATTCCAAGATAACTTGCTAGCTCTCGGCCCAAGGTCGGACGCTGTGCTGTCGGACGACAAAGAACTTATCGGACGTCCGAACCTCAACTTGGCTATCATCGGACGATTGGTTCGGACGATGATTCGATCGTCGGACGTCCGACAGCCCCAACGGCTAGTTGACTCTTCAGCTGCCTTCTATCCGTTGGAAGCATTGATGAAGCCCATTTCTGGATCCCTTTAAAATCAAACTGGTCTGAACGAAGTAGGTACTTTTGCTCACTTTGTTTACAAGTTCTCAAGAGATATTTTAGCTAGAAAATAGTCTCCAAAGCAGATTTGTATTAAAGTGGTGTGAATTTCTGTTGAGCATTTCTTTTGTGGTTGAAAGGATCTTTAGTGTAGCTTTGTTGAGGGTTTTCTGAGTGATTGTAAAACTTCCTAGCTTGACTAAGTGAGGCTTAGGGCAAGGAGGAAGAGCTCCCTCCATTGTACATCTAGTTGATCTTCGTTCATCAAAGAGAAGTTGCTCTTCCTAGTGTTTGGTCTTCAAGTTTGGGTAAAGCTTGGTGGACACTTGGTTTGTTTCTCTATTTTATATTTCTGTTTAATAAAATCTTCATTGCTTATCTGTACTTGCTTCTCTGATTAATATTGCTATTGTCTTCTAATCTACTTGGTTGATCATTACTAAAAAGGAAGGTAAATTTTCATTAAAAAAAAAGTGCATAAACTTGGTTAAGATTTTAATCAACCAATTCACCCCCCCCTCTTGGTTGTCTGTGGGACTTACAACTTTGATCAATCAGCTTCGAGCTTGGCAGGGGAGGAATTTTTATCAATGAAGGGATCTTGGCCTTTTCCATGAAGGTTTTTCCAAGGGATGGATTTTCAATGGAGGGATTTCAATGAAGCAAGTTTTATATGAAGGGATTTCTGAATGAAGGGATTTTTCACTGAAGGCTTTTTAAGGACAGGAGTTTTAATGCAGGAATTTTTCAATGAAGGGATTTTCAATGTGCGGCTTCATCGAATTCCAGAACAGTGATATTCAGAGGGTCAAATAATTTCAACTTTGGCCATCTTAAAAGAATTTAAAAGAATCAAGACAATAATCAAATCAAGCAAATTATGCATTTCATGCAACTCCAAATCAAAGTGGAAACAAGATAAACTCAATTGCAAAGGATGCCTTCATTAAACTATTCACATATGTAAAAAACAGTTTTTGTGAAATTTAGTAAATAACAACCCCTAGATTTACCAAAAATTCCCTTCGAGAGGGAAGATATTCGGCCATTCAAATTATGCAAAGCTCCTTCAGGATTTTCAAATTTCGTCACTGGAGGTGGATGCCTCGAAGGTGTCCTTGTGTTCAGGGAAAAGATTTGTACTTATGCTCGGCCCTTGTTCACCTCTTTTCCTTAGCATTATTTCCCCTGCCTCGATCATGTCTTGGACTTTGTGCTTGAGTGCCCTGCAATCGACGGTTGAGTGACCAGGTACTCCCGAATGATAGGCACAAATAGCATGTGGATTGTACCCAGCAGGCATGCCATGAAGGTAAGTTGGAGGGGGAATCACGCCTATTTTGTTGGCAGCCTTCAATTGCTCGTACAATTGGTCCAAAGGCCTGCCTAGGTTGGCGAAGGTTCGGGTACGGCTTTGATTGTAGGTCTGAGTGGGTCGGGGATAGCTGTAGGTGGGTCTATTTGGTGGGAAAAATCTTTGGTGGTAAGGGGGCCGAGGACGAGCTTGTTGAAAGCTTGGTTGAGATATTTGGAAAGGGGTTGTAGGCGGGTTGGCATAATTTGAGCGAGGTCGAGGATGAGTGATATTGGTGTGGTAAACAGGATGAGGATTTGAGTAGTAGGGGTAAGGGTTTGAGTAGGTAGGGTATTGTTGAGGTCTGGGTCTTGGGACAGGGTTTTGACTCCAGGTGAAGGTAGTTTCCCCCTCTTGCTTTTTGAATTGCGGGTTCTTCCCACTAGTCCCCTGTCCTTGCAAAGCATCCAACTGGGATTTGAGGGCAGAGACATTAACAATCTTCCCAACTTTCACGAAGTCATCGTACTCCTCAAGTTTATTGACAATGGCGGCGAACGAACATCCAGTCATGCGGAAAATTTCTTCAAAGTACGGGGGATCGTGTGTCTTAATGAAAGTCCGTATGATTTCGTCCTCCGTCATTGGTGGCTCGACTTTGGCAGCCATTTTCCTCCATCTCTTAGCATAGGTTTTGTGGTCTTCAGAGGGTTTTCTTTTTGTTCCTTCCAACGTGGTTCGCGTCGGAGCCAGCTCGCAGTTGTACTCGTATTGTCTGATGAAAGCATTGGATAGATCAAGCCAGGTCTTCACCTCCTCCGGCTTCAAATTCGAATACCAATCAAGTGCGTCGCCTTCCATACTTTCTGGGAATAGCCTTAAAGGTAAATTTTCATCATCCACCGGCCTACCCAATTTATTGGCAAACAATCGGAGATGCGTCTTGGGATTGCCCGTGCCATCGTATTTGTTGAACTTCGGAGTTTTGAATCCCTCAGGCAATTGAACATTTGGAAAGAGACACAGCTTGTCATAGTCCAGCACTCCTTGCTTGCTCAAACCCTGACTCTTTCTCATGAATTCATCAAAACGGTCAAGGCGTTTGAGCAGCTTTATATCAACGGGAGCAGAAGATTCCCCCATTTCTGCCTTGGTTTGAGCAATATGGTCTGGTAGGAATGGCTCAGCAACAGGGTGATAAAAGGTATGTGGCTCAGGTGGTATATGTGAAGTGATTTGGGGTGGTGGACCTCGCGTGTGAGTAAGAAAAAATGAAGGATGAGGAGGGTAAGTGTATGGCAAATTTGTGGTGGGATAGGTGAAAGTTTCTTCAGGTGCAATAGGGAATGATGGAGTAATAGTGGCGTGGGCCGGAGGTAGGACAAATGGCTCTTGCTCAGGCTGTCTGGCGGGTACAGGTTCAGGTTGAACTCCGCTGCTAATTAGCTCATCATCCAACTTCCTTTGAGCGGCCATCTCAGACGCCATCTCTCCGAACTTGGTAAGCATCTCAGTCAACTGAATCCCCAAACTTGCAGTCTCGGGTTGAGCGGTAGTAGCAGACCTATCTGACTGTTCTGGTTGTGAACTCATGTTTACACGATTCCTTTGGACTTGACTACGGGATCACGTTATGATGGGGCTTCGACGAGAAGCTATGTTTAAATATTACCTGAGAAATTTTGAAAAATTGCCTTTAGATTCAACCCTCGCTTAGTTATTCCAAAGAAAATAAAGAAAGGGAAAAGAAAAAGATAAGAGTTAGTAGATATCCAGAAAATTCGGATGCATGTCCTATGGGGGAACCCTTTTTGTGCCAAGGGTAGGCCTAGAATGAGGATGCAATCCTCTAGGGTAGGCACTATACCATACCTGATGGATCTGATCAACTCATTGAGTGAGAAATAATTTTTGAAAGAATTTGGTCAATTGAAGCGAGAAGAGACGGTTATCAAAATGAGGACATCGTCCGAAGGGATTGATTGCTTTTGATTGATACAAGAATTTGCAAAAACGCACAGGTTTGACCTTGACGAACTTCCTATCGAAGAGATTGGAATTCGTTTTGACAACTTTTCTTAGTGGAGCATGGGTCAAAACTCCAACTGATCAAATGGCTGGATACAATGGATGGTTTTCTCAAAAATCGACTAAATTTCCCAATTTGAAATTGAAACCCTGATTAGTCAATGGGTTGAATGAAATTGACCATTTATTTAAAATCGACCAGATTACCCTAAAAAGAGAAACTAGTCAAATGAATTGATTGGAACTCAAAATGGACCAAATCATCCTAAAAAAGGAACTTGATCAAATGGAATTGAGAATTTTATTCAAAAATGACATTGGTCAAATGAATTGAATGAAATCGAAAATTTATTCAAAATTGACCAGATCGCCCTAAAAGGGTAAACTGGTCCAATGAATCGGATGAACTTGATGATTTTATCGAAAATCGACAAAAATGCCCTAACTAATCAAATGAATTGAATGAAATTGGTGATTTATTTAAAGATCGATCAGATTGCCCTAAAAATGGGTGAATTAGCCAAATGAAAAGAAGATTTATTCAAAAATCGACCGGATGACCCTAAAAGGGGTAAATTGGTCAAATGACCCTAAAAAGGGGTAAATTGGTCAAATGACCCTAAAAAGGGTAAATTGGTCAAATGAATTGACAATTTATTCAAAAACGACCGGATGACCCTAAAAAGGGTAAATTGGTCAAATGACCCTAAAAAGGGTAAATTGGTCAAATGACCCTAAAAAGGGTAAATTGGTCAAATGACCCTAAAAAGGGTAAATTGATCAAATGACCCTAAAAAGGGTAAATTGGTCAAATGAATTGACAATTTATTCAAAAACGACCGGATGACCCTAAAAAGGGTAAATTGATCAAATGACCCTAAAAAGGGTAAATTGGTCAAATGAATTGACAATTTATTCAAAAACGACCGGATGACCCTAAAAAGGGTAAATTGGTCAAATGACCCTAAAAAGGGTAAATCGGTCAAATGAATTGACGATTTATTCAAAAACAACCGGATGACCCTAAAAAGGGTAAATTGGTCAAATGAATTGATGATTTATTCAAAAATCGACCAGGTGACCCTAAAAAGGGTAAATTGGTCAAATGAATTGATGATTTGTTGAATGAATTGGCAAAATGGATTGGTTGAATTGTCCGGCCATTGGTTATTTCAAAATTATTGAGGTGCATTAGTCTATGACCTTCTAAAAATTATTGAGGTGCATTAGTCTCGGTTTAATTGAAGTAGTCAAACTCATTTGGTTGTGCAAACTCTAATTGAGTGGAAATGAAGGGTTAATCTTAGCTAATTACTTTTAGAATTATTAGCTAATTACTTTTAGAATTATTGGATTTTTTACTTTGATCAAGACTAGTTTTAGTCTTCACCTTGGAAGCAAAATAGACCAAGACATTTCATTCCTTTTCTTACCTCTTGGGCGACAATGGAGTGGAAAAATCAGCCATAATCTTCTTATCTTGACCAAGAGCTCCCTAGACCAGTCTTCAACCGAGAGAAAGTGAGGGATAATTTGCTCATTGCAAGACTAGCCACAATATTTGACCAAGTCCAAGTACCATGCACAAGTTGACCAAGTTCAATTTATTCCCTCTTGTTTCTTTTCTTTAGTTCAACCGAGAGGGAGAAGCTTTCATTCTTTCTTCCTCACAAACAGCCGAGAGAGAGAGCTAGAAAGAAACCCATTTACTTCTCCTCCTTTGCTTTCTAAAAAAAAAAAAACCGATGGAAAACCACAAGATTTAACCCTGGAGCTTTCTTCATTTTTCAACCATTAACATCAGTCATGAAACAAGAAAAATTAGCCATAGTCTTCCTCTTGTTTTGCTCCACTTCAGCCGAGAGAGAGAAGAGAGTTGAGAGCAAGAAAACTCCATCTTCTTCTTCTTGTCATCAACCGAGAACCAAGGCTGATTCAGCCATAGATATTTCACAAAATTCCCCTATTTCTTCAAGTTTAAACCGTAAGTGAGAGAGAGTCAAGAGAGTAGAAAGGATCCAGCTATGTTGGAGGGGAGAAAATAGAAGAAAGCTGGTGCATATCACCCTTGAGGTATCGAAGGAGAAGCAAGTGAGCCATCTGCATTTTTTTTCAGCTTTGATTTGTGAGGAAAAAGGGAGGTAACAATTGCTATAAAACCCCTCATTTTTTTATTACTCTTGAGTACTCTAGTTGTATGTTAAATTTAAGCCAAAAGGTGGGAGTTTAGTGGAAGAAAAATATACTTTTCTAAGTTATAGGTCGCTGGAATTTTAATTTAGTGACATATGGTGATAGTTTTGATTTGCAGCTTTGTATTTGGAACTTTGATGGGTTTCCTTGCTAAGAACTTAGGTCATATGATTCATCCTATGTTAAAAATGATATATGGTGTATTTGCCATGAAAAAGAGTGAGAAATTAGTGGCTTGGATGAAAGAAATTTTGAAGGAACCTGGTTGGAAAAAAATCTGTGCGCTGACCGATTGCATAAAGTTGAATATATCAGTTTTACTTTAAATTTGGAGTGAAGTTTTGCTAAGATTTCATGTTTTATATCATAACAACCGTGTATATAGAAGTTAGTATGTGTATATGGTTGAATCATAGTTGTACGTTCATTGATTTGGCTGAAAATCTGTCTAAGAGAGCTTGAGAAAAATTGGAGGAACTTTGCTCCATCCTTGTCACAGCTTGCTGTCTCATCCGTTTGAGGAGTTTCCACTAGGAAGTCACACTCTAACTGTTATATTTCTTGTTTTGTATGATATATAGCATGTTGGTTTTGATCTTGGTTGCAAATTGCTGGTTTAGAGGTGAGATTTGCAGAGATAAAGTTGAAATAACTCTTGTGAAAGCTGGAAATTCGGGTAACAGTTACCTCTGGACAGCTGTGGCTCATTTTATATATGCACCAGAAAATCAACAAAGTTGACTGAAAAATCGGTCGTGAACAAGTAAAAATTGGGATGTTGTGGTAACTTGTGACTCAATTTGGATTAACTTATGAACCAAATATCCTTGAGATGTCTTCTAAAAATTGTTAGTATTTCAAGTCTAGTTTTAAACGAGATAATTTGTATGAGTTTTTGACATTTATAACTTAAGTTATGATTTTTCCAAAGAAAGAATGCTTGCTGGAATTTCAGCTTTGATCGGTAAATTTTTCAAGATGATGTTAAGCACAATTTGCTCAAAACACCCTAGAAGACTTTTAAACTACAAGTATGTGTTGGAAATGAACCAAAACCATGGACCTTAAGTGGTTTAAACTCCATTTATTTCACTACTTTCATGGCTGGAATTCTCCTTGAGGCAGACCGAAAGAGAGAGTGATTTTGGTTTAGCTTTAATCTTGGTTTTGTGTGGTGAAATCATCTTGTTAATGTCTTAAACATATGATTAGACATTAATTTTGGTATGAGTAGTGAATTGAAGTAGAAAATGAAGGTTGAGAGGTGAAAACTTCACTTTCACATGTTTCATGTCCCAAGCGATAAATTTCCAGTTTTAGCTGAGGAAAATGAGTGTTAATATGTTAATATCATGTTTAATATAAATGTTAGCCATGTCATGTGATTTTTCTAGCTTGTACATGTTCTATTAGTTTGCATCTGGAAATTTCAGCTTGTAGAGTTGAACTTTTGCTTGATGGCCAGCCTTGGTATGGAGACATGTGAGTTGAATACTTGTCTATTTTTGGGGGCTTTATGGTCTGAAACTAGTAGCTTGTATAGCCTATCATTTGTGGTCTTGATTTGGATGGTTTGGCCATGAAATTTTGTATTGAATTTGGAGAGGAAATATAGGATAAAACAGGGGTTATGCTGTCCAAATTTTGGGGCAGCTTACTACCTTGATTTTGGACTGATTTAGTGATGTACTTGCCTAATATGCTTAGTGAACCTTTAAGCTTTGCTTATGTATTGCATTTTGGTTGAAATGGAAGGGTTTCATTGCGATTTTCTTCCAAATTGCTGGCTAAACTTGTGCTTGTTTGTCGATGGAGAGTGCAGCCTATTACATTGTTGTTTTTCTAACCTTTTAGTAATTGGTTTTGGCCAAAACTTGTTCCAAACTTTGGAGGAGCCTTTTGTGCGTGAATTTGAGTAAAAACTATGAAAATTGGGAGGTGAAAACCTCATGATTGTACTTGTTTCATGGCTGCGAAAAAAATTCTGTTTTGAAGGGCAATTTTGCACCTTGCTACCTTTTAGCCTCAACGTCTTTAGTTTGACAGTCTTTTGGACACAACCTCGCTGACTTGACTTGAGAAAACCTTGTTTCTTCCATTGGTTCGCCGCTGGAAAATTTCCCGCCATGAAGCGAATAAGGAACTTGTTGGTTAATCATGTTTCTTGAGTCCAAAATGCTCTTATACGCTTCAAAACCCTACTTGAGTTTTTGCCCTAGAATATACTTAAAATTTTCCTTGATTTGCATTCTAAATATGGCTGTGTATGTTGGGTTTTGAAAAAATTTAACTTGGAGAGGTATACGACTCATAGCCGAGTCTAAATTATGAATTCTGTTCACTTGGTTATTCTTAGGGCTTGTCTGATCAAGGGGGCAATCCAGGAGGAAACTTTTGATGCTATTTTTGCTTGAACTAGTGAGTGTTCCAACTACAAGTTCCATGCTACTTGTTGAACAAATATGACCTGTATATGACTTGTTACTTGAATTGACTTGTTATTACATAGGTGAGTGTGTACTTTATCACACTCGACCTAACTTGACTGAATTCCTGTTTTACTACTATAAGTGAATTGTTTACAAGTGAACTGAGATTCATGCGCATGAGTTGAATGTAATGGCCTAGATCCTAAACCCCATAGGCTAGTTAATAGAGTCGAGCCGGCAAGGGCCTGGTCGATTAGATAACGAACCCTGGGGCTACTGTTTTGTCGAATGGAGTGTTATCTTCTCGATTAATTGGTATACTCGAGTATTACCACCACTGTTTATGTTTGGAGTTCGGGCCCGGTAGGGGGTTGATTGGTGGATGGAGGTTGGAGTTAAGCGGTGATCTACTGGACTTGTTATGATTCCATGGTTGACGGAGTGTCAACAGATTCTGAACAAGTTGTCACGGATCCTATTCCCGAGAATAGACTGTATCCTTTTATATGCATGTGTTATCGGCTGTACATGGTTAAATGAGTTCTCGGGATGTTACGTTCTTTATGGAAAATGTGATCATGCTATCATGTAAATGCTAAAATACCCAATTGCTTGTTGTGCTCTTGGTACCTCACTGAGCTTTTAGCTCATCCCTTCATTTGTTTTCCTTAACAGGGAATGAGGATGACAAGGACAAGAATAGTGCTAGTTGTAATAGAAAATCTTAATCTTGTATTTGGACGGAACTATATTATGGTATTAGTTTACAAGTTCTTATCTTTTGGTTTGTACTTTGGTTTGTATATTCAGATGATTGGTAGCATATAAATGTTATAATGAAGAGTTTTAGCGTTATTGATTTGCTATCCAAAGTATAAGGAATTCAAAAGTTGTAGTCCTTATTTTAAGTAATTGCAATCCTATTTATACTTGGAGAAGTGATTGAACTACTTGCATTTCATTTCGCTTAGTTGTATACATAAGTATGGAGTTTTTTGTGAAGTTGGATGGCTTGTAATATCTATTGGGGAGTTTCGTTCTTACTTTAGAGTTAATGTTATCTCTGAAATTAATGTTAGTGAATGAGTCCTGGCGAGAGCTAGGCAGGCAGTCCGCCGAACCCTTTGGTTAGCCTTAGGGGCAGGTGGGGTTGTCACTTACTCCCTTGTTTCGATTGGTGAGTGTCAAGTGCATGAACTTGATGTTAAGTGGTTATCTGTTTCTTATCCGTTATGAAAATTTGAAATTTTGAGACGAGGGTGTACTTTACCGCACTCGTGCTCTTTCAAATGAAATTATATTCGAATTTTGCTATGTGAATTCATATCCGACTTGTACATGGTAATGTGGATGTGATTCGTATTTGTTTTGATTCGTATATGTGATCCATATTTGTGATTCTTATTTGGAATCATTGATTTGAGCGTTGCTCGTCGACTTATATTCGTATTTGTATTCGTATTCGTATTTGTATTTGTATTCGGGGGACGCGCAAACTCGTTGGTTAACTTTGCGAATCGAGCCAGCATGGGCTTGGTCGATAAGCTTAGCAAACCATGAGATATTCGTAGAGCCTGATCTATTGGAGAGATCTTGCTCGGCATTACTCGCGCAGTATTGCCATGATATACTCGAGTATTATCAAAATTTTGATGAGCGGGCTCAGTAAAGTGGTATAACGGTGACGGGATTCGAAGAAAAGTGGTGTATCTACGGATTTGATATTTATGTGGTCGATGGAGTGTCAACATGAGATGTGATCAAGACTTCGACTCGACCACGTGGAATTTAGCTCCTGAGAGCTACTGTATCCTTGAATTGTTTCTGTTTATTTTTCCTATTCGAACGTTATAGCTTTACTTACTATGTAATTTGTGGCTACTTGGATTATGTGTTTGCATGTGTGTTTCTTGGCCTCACTGAGTATTGGCTCATCCCATTAGTTTGTTTTCCTTAACAGGTTGGATTGGAAGATTTTGGAAAGCCGACTAGATTATACTTTTGATTGGAATCTGGGCTGTAAATGTGTAGTCGACTTTTAATGGTTGCATTTTGGGACTTGATGTATCTTTTGTGAACGTGATGTAAAATTTGAATATTTAGTTAAGAAAGCGACTTTTCTTTATTTCGACTTGTAGTATTTGGTATGTATCGTTAAGTTCGATATGAATTGTCTTGAGTCTTGGCGAGAGTTGGGCAGGTATCCTGTGAATACCCTTGGGTTCGCCCTTGGCATCACAGAGGATGAAATTCTTTCAAGTGGGAGACATTGTGACGCCCCGAAAGACGAAGAAAGAAAAATTTCTGGTTAGCAGTGTTTTTGGGGAATCCGGCCGCATATCCGGCCAGTTCTTGGCCGGATACCTGGCCGGATTGGTAGGGTCGTTTGAAAAAAATTGGAAAACCCATTGCCTTGAATCCGGCCGATAATCCGACCGGATTCTGGGCAGATTCTGCTGTCGTACAGTTTTCTTAGTGATTAAGTCTTCATCTGTTGACCACATTTGGAGTTCAAAACCCACTTTTCTTTCTTCACCAAGCTGACCGAACCTCTTGGGAGCAAAACTAAGAGAGAAAGCCCCATTTTTCCCTTTGCTTCCTTCACCAAATCTTGAGAGATTTCTTCCAAGTGCCAAGATCTACTCTGATTAACTGCACATCCAAGGTGATAGCAAGCTAAGGGTGGAGTGTTTTGAGAAGAAAGGGCTTTGCTTTGCTTGTTTTCAAGGTGTTGGAAGCTATAACTCTTAGAAGCTCCTTTGTTTTCTTTAATCTTGTGATTAAGTTGTTGGATAAGTTGATCTTGATTAATTTTATGGAGGTTCTTTTGATTTTGGAAGTTCGGATGATAAAGTTCCATATTAGTGAGATTTTTAGGCTTTATCTCTGGTCACTCACTGAGCTTGTAGCTCACCCCAAAATATTTTTCCCTCCACAAGGCTCGAGGCCAAAGGAAGTGCTTGTAGTACTTATTGGTGTGACTGGATGAAATATCTCCTGTACAGTTTGAATTTAGATTTCTCTTGTGTAATAGTTAGGATTGTATGGAAGTTTGGAATTGAAACAAAGGTATGTGTACGCTCCACGTTTGGGAATCAGTGTTGCTTTTATCTCTTGAGGTTTTAGTTTGTAGTGCAATTGAGAAGTATTCGCTTCACTTATGATATGTAAATTTGTGAAGTATTTGATGTAATATTTGAGATGCGCATTGTAATTTATTTGAGGACTGTAGTGAGTCCCGGCGAGAGCTGGGCAGGCGGTCCGCCGAACCCTTTGGTTCGCCTCAGGGGGAGGTGGGGCTGTCATAGTTGGTATTAGAGTTTAGGCTTCGAATCTGTGTAGTGTATCCTAGGCTAAAGTTTTGGATGTCGGACTGTGGGATTGGTTTGGAAGTTAAGTGACTGCTTGTAAGAATAAAACCCAGAGCTACTTCGTATGGTCTCAGCGTGGAGTGAGCTTGGGCCAAGCGGGGTAATGGTCCTAATGTGAAAATATGTAAAGGATTAAGTGCTCTTTTGGAGCGTAAGTTGTAAATCATGAAAGTGGTAAGCGTAAGATATGACTTGGTTGATTTACATTTGGGAGCGTATGGCCTGAGTCGTAAAGTTTCTTAGTTTTGGATTCTTGTACTTGGGTACTCGATAATTTTCCTGAGGAAATGCTTGTGAATTTGGAAGGAACATGGTCTAGTGTATGATGATGTGACTTGGAATCATAAGTGAGATTGAGATAAGTTATAATGGTAAAGGTTAGAGCACGGGGGATTCCTGTACTTGCCTTGGGATTTAACCGATTTAGGAGATTGGAATGAGGAATGTTATCTAGAACTTATCCAATAAGATTTTGGCCAAGGTTTTGATAGATTATGGTGGTGGCCGGAATTATTGAGAAAACTTCTAATTTTGCATCCTTCTTCTAGTCTTCTTGTTTGATGAAGATTTGCACCACTCGATTTGTAAGTGTTGGGTTATGAACTACTTGAACTACCTGAGATTGACTTTGAACTGCCTAAGACTGACTAGGCTGAGCTCACTTGAGACTTGAACCTGTTTAGGCGAGTGTGCTCTTACGTACACTCAATGGACCTGACTTGACTGAATATATAGTATCTCATTTACGCTGAGCAAGTAACTTGATTCGTATATGACCTGTATGTGGACTTGAATACTGTGACTACTTGAGATTGTGAACTGCTAGACATAGGCTAGACGAGCGTGTTCTTATTCGTACTCGTGCTCCATGAACTTGAAGTAATTGATTCTGCTTGCGGACTTGCATGTTTATATGTGTGGTTGTAGACCGGCTACTATTCTTCTGTAGCAATTGAATCGAGGCTCTCTGGTGGGGCATTGCCTGTTGTGTTGTCCAGCACCACCAGGGACAAATTCCTGAATTGAGACTCTCTGGTGAAGTATAGCCATATGCTAGTTTGTTGTGTTGTCCAGCACTGCCAGGGATGAAATTCTGAATCGAGGCTCTCTGGTGGGGTATAGCCGTTGTGCTAGGTTGTTGTGTTGTCCAGCACCGCCAGGGATGGAATTATGAATCGAGGCTCTCTGGTGGGGGTATAGCCGTTGTGCTAGCCTGTTGTGTTGTCCAGCACCACTAGGGACAAAATATCTGGGACTATAAGTCCAACCTAGGGCTTGTTGGTTGAATCGAGCCTTATTGAATGTTGTCTGTGGTTACTCATTTTGTTATCTATTAGATCATGCTTTTTAGATAAGTGAAATTAGAGTGATTCTTAGTACTTGACTGACTTTTGAGAACTATTTTGACTTGATTAGTACAAGTTGGAATGTCGAGGACGACATTCTTTCAAGGGGGAGAGATTGTGATGCCCCGAAAGACGAAGAAAGAAAAATTTCTGGTTAGAAGTGTTTTTGGGGAATCCAACCGCATATCTGGCCAGTTCTTGGCCGAATACTTGGCCGGATTGTTTGAAAAAATTTGGAAAACCCACTGCCTTGAATCCGGCCGGATATCCGGCCAGATTCTGCTCGGATTTTGCTATCGTATAGTTTTCTTAGTGATCAAGTCTCCATCTTTTGACCACATTTGGAGCTTAAAACCCACTTTTCTTTCTCCACCAAGCTGACTGAGTTTCTTGGGAGCAAAACTAAGAGAGAAAACCCCATTTTTCCCTTTGCTTCCTTCACCAAATCTTGAGAGATTCCTTCCAAGTGCCAAGATCTACTCCGATTAACCTCACATATAAGGTGATAGCAAGCTAAGGGTGGAGTGTTTTGAGAAGAAAGGGCTTTGCTTTGCTTGTTTTCAAGGTGTTGGAAGGTATAACTCTTAAAAGCTCCTTTCTATTCTTTAATCTTGTGATTAAGTTGTTGGATAAATTGATCTTGATTAATTTTATGGAGGTTCTTGTGATTTTGGAAGTTGGGATGATAAAGTTCCATATTAGTGATATTTCTATTCTTTATCTAAGTTATTTCATCTTTGATTTGGCATGTATATGATTAGTAGAAGCTATTCTAGTGTTATGGTGGAAATTCTAGCCCTTAATCACAATTGGTGATGGTTCTAGGCAAAGGTTAGTTTAAGAAGTGTAAATTCAGTTTTCCCTTGTTTCTGGACTCAAATAGGACTGCAAATTTCTCCATGTTTTAAACTGAACCAGTTTTGGACAAAAAGTGAAAGTGCCAGATATTTCAGTTAACTGCCTACCTGTAAAATTTCAGCTTAGTCGGAGCACTGTAGCCTGTGAAACGATCGAAATACCCTTGACTGCCTTTAAGCCTTGTTTCACGGACAGTTTTCCATTTTCTCTGAGATTTCGATTTTTGTCCACGGAAATGTATTATTCGGCTTTCAGAGTCTTCATAAGAAATGTAGGCCTATGTCTTAGCTTCGTATTGCCATAAGATTCGTCTCAACTCAATAAGTGTAGCTTCAATTGTGATTAAAATGCCAAATGATGATAGGAACTTGATGATTTTCGAATTCCCTTTTGCTTGACATGATATTTGTGATCTAGGACTTGGATTTGAACAAGGCAATGATTTATGATGGATGAGGTTCCTGAGCTGTGGTTTGTAAGTGATTCCACAACTATTTGCAAAGTTACTTTTTCAACCTATTTCTTGCATTGTTTACTCGATTGCATATCATGAGTGCTTACATGTGTACCATGAAATGATTTGGCTCCATTGAGTTCTTGGGAAGTCTTGTGCTTGGAACCAATATCTCCACCACTGTTTATTTGGAGCACTGATGGCTCCCTATTACTGTTTGACTGTTACTGGATCTGTTTGAGCGTTGGAGTTCTAAGTATGATGATTTCACTGGCTCACAAGAGCAAGAAACGTACATTTGATCACCGATCCATGACATCATCGAAATGCATTATGTGACGCCCCCGCTTCTCCCAAGGGCGAACCCTAGGGTATCGGCGGGACGCCTGCCTAGCTCGCGCCAGGACTCGAAACACAAAACTAATAAAACGATATTAAACCAAAAGAGAACTGTGTATAATATATACAACCACAAAAAGTTCTATTTAGGTCTTCAAAAGCATCAAGTCAAACCTCTCTAATATACTATAACAACAACCAGTAGAAGGTAGACCCTAAGGAGGGTCCTTATACAAACCACCAAAACAAAAACAAACATCCTAACTATCCAACTATTACAAACGAGACCTAACTATACTAACGGCAGAGTCCCAAAGTTCCCTGCGTCGTCCCCTGCTAAGGAAAACAAAGGAAACGGGGTAAGCTAGAAGCTTAGTAAGTAAACAGGAGTAAAAACGTAAATTTCACGTAACCACATTTACACAGTAGGAGTAAAGCAAAAGCAAAAAAAAATAACATCACATGATAAGGATACATATGGCTCCAAAGCCAAGTCATTTGCCATGCGTGATCTCCTGTCGACACTCCGTCGACCATAAATAAAGTCCGTAGAACTTCACTTGTACACCCACCGGACACCTTATCACCCTCACTGGCCAGTCACCTCACAAACTTGCCTGGGCGAACGAAATCACAAACTTGAGCTTGAGTCACAAGCTCGGGTCACAAACTTGGTTCACAACTCGGTGAACCGGATTCACAAACTTGGTGACCTCAATTCAAGTTGGACTGACTTCGACCAAGCCCTAACCGGCTCGAATAGTCCATCGAGGTATTGAGATCAGCCCCAAACTCACAAATTGCACAAAATTATTCAAAAGTTACCCTGAGCCACAAGCTCAAGGGTTTTAGTTCCAAAATTGCTTATATACACAAGCCATGTACAGATATGTGCGCAAATTAGGGTCTAGGTCAAGTGCGATAAAGTACACCCTCGCCTAGGTACCCTCTTCATACAAATCGAAACACATAAGCAATGAACACACAAGAGCGGCCTGAATACTTACTCAAAATACCAAAAGTAGTACTAAAGCAAAATCGCTTCGCGCGTGTTTGCTAGTAGTGGGCCCCACCGGCTCCGCCTAGCTCACCACTGTCTGAAATAGAAGATTTTATCACATTATATCACAAACGGCTACTAACAGATCCAAAACAAGCAAAACGGCAAAAATCGGCACACGCGCTCGCGCGGAACGGCAAACGGAAACGGCCAAATCGGCCATCTCAAACCGTTTTGATCAAAAGTTAGGCTAGGAATATCGGATCCAGGTGACCGAGACACCGTTTCTAAGCTATGAGGAAGGCCTACAATTCTCATGAAGACACCTTAAACTAGATCCGAATCAAAACAAGTCGAAATCATGGAAAACGGTACCAGAAGTTTGCACTTTGAATGACAGACAGGGTCTGTTTACTGGACCATAACTTCTAGCTCACAAGTCCAAATCAGGAAATTCCAAAGGCATTAGAAATCTGAGACATAAGGCTAAAACTTTGATGTTTTGGCCAAGACCTGAATCCACTCAGAACAGAACGAAAATTGAGTGCCAAAGTACCCATCAGAACTGTCCAGATACAAGGCAGTTCTGACGATCAATCTTGTTTTGGTCATTACGGAAGCTACGGAACTCGGATTTCGACGCACTTTATACCGTTTCAAAGCTGAGACCAAGATCTACATTTATTATGAAGGAGTTGACACCCAGATCGTTAGGGGTCAAAACAGAAAACCCACGGTCAGAAGCTGAAATTCAAAACGTACACAAACTAATGTCTAAAACAGGCATGAGTGTTCTGTCTATAACTCAGAATACACTACTCCGTTTGACATGAAATTTTACAGGAATATTTAGAACTTAAGGGGCTACATTTCATCAGAAGACCTCAACATCCAATTCCAAAGAAATTCCAGCCAAAACAACCAATTTCAGACGCAGTTCTTACATTCGGATGAATCCAGAACAGCAATAGTAATTTCGACATTTCTCATTCTACACTACTCCGATTGACCTGAAATTTTACAGACACCTCAAACTCATCAATACCTAAAACTTTCATGTTTTAAGAAAAGGCCAATTCGGCCTCTTACCATGAGATACAAAACCGGACAGAAATGAGGGATATGAAACCCTAGTCTTCCAAATTTTCTTCCAAACCAAGAATTGCTTGCAATTATCAATCATTTACACCTACTAGAGTTATTAAACATCATTTCCAATCATCATAGATAGCCACACCATCATGATCATATTAAACCAGAAAAATCACCAATAAATTGAAAACTTCATCAATTCATCCAAAAGCAAGAAATAACCACAAAATTCATCACTTTAACTATCACTAGGCATCAATTAAGCTTCATTAGATGAAGGAGAAGGTTCATTCACTACTCACCTAGTAAAACAAGAGAGAGAGAGTTGCTTGACACCTTAGATTCTCCAAACACTTCACCAAACTACTAAATAACACCTAATGAAGAGATTTTATGGAGTAGAAACAAGTTTATGTGATTGTTTTGGAAGATTTGAGCTAGATAGAAGCTAGAAATTGGAAGAGTTTTCTTTCTTCTTTGCTCAAGATGGCCGACCAAGAGGGAGGAGGAAAGAGTGAATTTTTGGTAAGTTTTTGAGATATTTTAACTAAATGGTAAAAAGTCAAAAAGGTGAATAGTTGTCCAACAAGTCCAACCAATGAGATAGTGACACTTGTCACTCCATTTAAAGCATCTCTATCCTTTTTCTCTCTCAGATCAATCACATCACAACCTCTACTTATCTCTTAATACCCGATAAATTTCACCCAGTGTCCGGAACTTAACCTAATTGGCCGAATTTTTTCGAACTTTTCGCACTAGCGGGTCCCACGTCCGTTATATATCCTTAATTTCTTAAAAACTAACCGATACTAGAAAAATCATCTAAAACCTATATTTACTCATAAGAATTATCTGGGGAAAGTTCTAATAAAGAAAAAATGTAGAAAAATCGGGCGATAAAAAAAAACCCCACTTAAACTTTCTAATAAAATAAACTAGGGTTTTCAACCTTAACCGAGGTTAGGGTTTTTCTCCTTAGCCTTAAAACCCGAATTCCACCCCACCGATTAACGAATAACCCTCATATCAGCTTACGAATGGACTGGGGCCTCACACATTATTGCGAAACTGGTTGGAACACTGATTTTACTAGTCACTCGCTGAGCTTGTAGCTCACCCCAAAATATTTTTCTCTCCACAGGGCTCGAGGCCAAAGGAAGTGCTTGTAGTACTTATTGGTGTGACTGGATGAAATATCTCCTGTACTGTTTGAATTTAGATTTGTGTTGTGTAATAGTTAGGATTGTATGGAAGTTGGGAATTGAAACGAAGGTATGTGTACGTTCCATGTTTGGGAATTAGTATTGCTTTTATCTCTTGAAGTTTTAGTTTGTAGTGCAATTGAGAAGTATTCGCTTCACTTATTTGATGTAATATTTGAGATGTACATTGTAATTTATTTGAGGACTGCAGTGAGTCCCAACGAGAGCTGGGTAGGCTGTCCGTTGAACCCTTTGGTTCGCCTTAAGGAGAGATGGGGTTGTCATAGTTGGTATCAAAGCTTAGGCTTTATGTGAGAACCCGTAATTTCCATTTTCTAGATTTCTCGTATTTTTATGGCTTGTTTTCTGCATTTTCGTGATTAGAAAAATTTCTAGATAATTTTAAGGAGCAGATATAATTTTTAGATGCTTTTTCTAGTATCGAATGGATTTTGAGAAATTAAGAGCGTATACCGGACGTGGGACCCACTAATGCGAAAAGTTCGAAAAAATTCGACCAACTAGATTAAGTTTTAGATACTGGAGTTAATTTATCGGGTGTTAAGAGATAAGTAGAGGTTGCAATTTGGATTGATATGAGAGAGACAAGTTAGGTAGGTATTTAATAAAAGGTGAAAAGTGTCACTTGGCTATTGGTTGGACCATTTGACTACTATTGCATGTCTTACCAATTGACTTAAATATCTTAAAAATTCACCAAAAATCCCTCATTCTTCTCTTCCTCTTGGCCGAATCTCTTAAGCAAGGAAATAAAGAAAACTCTTCAAGATTTTGGCTTCCATCTTGCTTCAATCAACTTACTCAACCATCCAACCTTGATTTTGCTCCATAAAACCACTTAAGGAAGTGTTGGTGAGTTGTTGTGTGGAATTATTTGGAAAGCTAAGGTGACCAATAGCTCTCTCTCTCTCTTGTTTTAAGGTAAGTTGTGAAGAACCACCCTCCTCCTTTAATTGATGCTTAAATCATGTTTAGTGGTAGTAGAAGATGCGAGTTTATGGATTAATTCTTGATTTGTGGTTGAAATGATCAAGTTTTATTATTTTTGGGGATTTTTCTGTTTTAATATAAGCATGATTGTGCGGCTTTCTATGATGATTGGAAATGGTCTATAATGACTGAAGGAGGTGGGAAAAGTGATTAATTGCAACCAATTTCTGGTTTGGAAGAAATTTCAGAAAACTAGGGTTCTTGAGGGAGCATTCTGTCCGAAATTTTAGGTCCCAGATAGAGGCTTAATTGGCCTTGGATTAAAACATGAAAGTTGTAGGGAATGACATTTTATAGGTGCCTACAAATTTTCAGGTCAATCGGAGTAGTGAAGAATGAGATAAGTCGAAATTACTATTGCTATTCTGGTTTTACCCGAATTGGAGAATTGCGCCTGTAATTGGTTGTTTTGGCTGGAATTACTTCCGAATTAGTTGTTGAGGCGTTCTGATGAAATTTATCCCTGTTTCTTAGCTTTCAGCTGGTTTTGGAATTTCTGGATTTGGACTTGTAGAGCCTGAGTTATGATGTTTCTGCTATAATGCGTTTTGGTGAATCTGTTTTTACGTTTTTGATGTAGTATCTTGCATTTTTGACCTGTTTGCACTCTAAACTGGGTTGAGTGACCTTCTGTGATGTTGTAGCCCTGTCTTTTAGCTTCGAGATGGTGGGTCTTGTACCCTCAACCGATAATCGTAGTGAAATTGGTGCCATTACCGCAAAATGAGGACAAAAACTGTTTTTTCAGGGCCAAAGTTAATTGCATTTCCGAATTTTCTGGTTTCCTCTAATGTTTGTATATGCTTAGGGAACCCTGTTTTGGTAGTAGATAGAATTGGTTTATGACTTGTAATCGAGTATTATTGTGGTTATTTGAATAGTTTAGGGCTTGACTTTCATATCCGGACATTTCTTAGTTAAATTTTGTACTTGAATGCCATTAAGCCTAGTGAACGGCTTTTGGGAATGAGATTCTTTAGTACGAGATGTTGGGACTGATTTGAGGATATAATGAAGCCATGATGGCTGGAAAATAGGTAAAAACAAGGGATATGTTGCCGAAATGTTTCTTGAGGGCTAGTTGGATTTACTTGTGATTTGAACGAAGGGCTTTTGGGTTGTTTGAGCCTAGGTCTTCATGTTACCTTTTCGTTACCAAAAATCATGTTTTGCACCTTGCTTTAGTAATTATTTGGCGAGGCATACGACTGGTAGTCGAGCCTCACATGTGCATTCTGTATACTCAATTTTGAAAGTGGAACCTTCAATTGTTTTTCTTGGATTATTTTAGGGTTTATTGGTGATTAAAGCTCTCTTTTGGGAGGTATCTGCACTGACCCTGGTGAGTGTACTACTCACTTGTGTGCTATTATATGGCTTTGATATTTGAACTTGAGATGTTGAATGTTAATTGATTGAAGTGAGAGTGTACTTTATCACTCTCACTTATTGTTTCGCATGTTGTTGAAAAGTTATTGGAATGTTATATGAAATGTTATATGAAATGAAATACATGACTTGGTGTCGATCGGACGAGTATCCAACGACTACAAATGTTATCATTGAGCTCAACCCCATTGGTAGTTGATTGAATCGAGCCGGCAAGGGTTTGGTCGTGACAATTAATGAGCCTTGGGTAAAGTTATAAGGAATCTTGTAGTATGAGAGACTCTCGATTCCGGTATACTCGAGTAATACCACAATGCAAGTGTTTGGAGTGTGGGCCCGGTAGGGGGATGTTAGGTGGAAGGATTGGGAGAGAAGTGGAGTCTACGGTTGGTTACTTTTGAACATTGACGGAGAGTCAATGACGTCCGATCAAGAAATGCAAACGAGGAAAGGGCTCTTGAGAGCCATCTGTATCCTTTTATCACCATATTTGAAGTGTGCCTTTGTTTATTTTTACTAAATTGAATGAAAGCTTGATGCTTATATGCACTTGGGTGCGTAAGTGATAGTATCTCACTGGGCAATTAGCTCACACCGTTCTTTTGTTTTTCTTACAGAAATATGACTCTTTTTGGAATGAATCTTGATAGATGGTTGCCGAATGAACTAGATGTATATTTCTTTTGTATTGTATATGAAGGGAAACCCTAAATGTATCTTTAGGGCCGATTTCACTTTCAATTAGGCAAACCGTGTATATATTCACTTTTGAAAACTTTTGTATGCTACTTTGGGTTGTAATTGCTCAAATTCCATATGTGAATGTTTACTTGATAGTTGGTTGGGTTCTGACGGGTCGGTTACTATTCATGGCCGACTCCGAATTTCATTTTTTTATTTTGGGTTATTTTGCCCCTTTGCCTTGTTTACGCGTGTTATAAGTTTCGGAACAAAATAGATCGCTCTAAACTGCACCGTTAGTCCTGGCGAGAGCTGGGCAGGCAGTCCGCTAACCTCTTTGGTTCGCCTTAGGGAAAGGTGGGGCTGTCACAGGTGGTATCAGAGCCACTTCGCGTGGTCTCTGCGCGGAGTGAGCTTGGGCCAAGTGGTGTTATGGTCCTGATTTCATGAATATGTCTAAGTGCTCGTTTGAGCGTAAGTTATGAACGGGACATGTTATAAGTGTAAAAATCTTTATTATGGAACTTGATGATGACAGATAAGTATGTCGGGTAGGAATCTTTAGTATGGATGATTTACGCTTGGGACCGGCCGGCTCGAGTTGTGAATTATCTTAAATAGGATTCTTGCGCCCGGATACGAAAGAGATGAGAGTCTAGGTTAGAAAGAATTGGGCGAACTAGAAATTGCGATTCTATGGATGACTTTGTATGTACCTGACTGACTGTTCTGTATACATGTTGATCCTGTTATGTGTTCTCTGTATATGTGTTATGTGTTTAAATGCTCGACGAGGGAGTTGAGTAGTTAATTGTTCTTGTTTACTTGTTCCTGTTTAATGCTGCGAAAAGGAGGGGTTAGGTGCCTTTTAACAGTATATTTATTTTGTGACCTAGATCGACTTAGATTGTATGGAAGGCACACGTAGTGGACGGGGGCGTGGGCGCGGGAATAGGCAACCTACGCCAGACGGGGGTGCTGGGGAAACCTCCTCTGGACCCCATCTTGAACCGAGAGTTGATCCCAATATACAGATAGCTGCCGCTATGCAGCAAATGACAAACTTGCTGGCACAAGTGGTGCAGCAACAAGGCCAGAATCCAAATCCTAATCCAGGAAACCCTGGAAACCCTGGCAATCATGTTGAGAGCGAAGACAGAGCTCTTGAACGATTTCAAAAGTTTGCTCCACCCAAGTTCATTGGGGGACCCGATCCGGATGTTGCCGAAAGGTGGCTCGAAAAGATGGTCGATATTTTCGCCACCCTGCACTATACCGAAGAACGGCAGGTGACTTTTGCCATTTTTCGGTTGGAAGAGGCGGCCTGCTCCTGGTGGAATGTCATTCGGCAAAAATGGGAACGGGAACAAACGCCCAGGACTTGGGTAAATTTTATGAGGGAATTTAACGCGAAATTCTTCCCTCCTCTGGTTCAGGAGAGGAAGGAATATGAGTTCATCCGACTCCGCCAAGGAGTTCAATCGATGGCGGAATACGAGAGCCAGTTCACCTGCCTGTCCAAATTTGCGCCTGAGTTGATTGTGACGGAGCAACGGCGAATTAGGCGTTTTATCCAGGGCCTAAACGTGGAGATTCAGAAGGACCTCGCAGTGGCTCAAATTAATGCTTTTAGCGAGGCCGTTGAGAAGGCCCAACGAGTAGAGAGTGCCAGATTGCAAGTAAGAAATTTTCAAGCGAAAAAGCGAGGATTTCCTGGAACTAGTTCGGGGCAGGGGGATGAGAGTACCCCTTCCAAGTTTGGGCGAGGAATTGGAGAAGAAAGGGTACCGGGAGTGTCACGAGAGAGCCCGTCGCGAGGCGGCCAAGTGGGGAGGGGCTAGAGAGGAGGCTCGGCTTCTGCAACACACGGACCTTGCGGGTATTGCGGAAAGCCAAACCACTCGGAGGACAATTGCTGGAAGAAGGAGGGAAAATGTTTGCGCTGTGGAAGTGCAAACCATCAGCTTGCTACTTGTCAAGTCCTATCACGAGATGGAAAGGGGAATCAGCAAGCGACAAAGACTAACTCCGAATCGGCCAAGGAGGAAGGGACTAAATCTAAGGTGGCAGCTCGAGTGTATTCACTGGAGCCACAATAGGTCCCCGATTCACCTGAGATTGAGGTAGGTACGATTGCGGTATTTCTGCGGAAATATTAGTAGATCCCGGTGTTACTCATCCATTTGTCAATCCCAATTTTGATGGACGAAATAGATACCACGCCTGCTTGTCTACCCTACGACCTGAAAGTAGTATTCCTATGGGGAATCATCGTTTGAGCATTGGTATGGTTTGTAAGGATCGCAGAGTTTGGGTAGGAGAGAGAATAGTATTCACGCAGAAAAAAAAAAGTGGAAAAAAATCATGGGATAGAAGAGGCTACCTGGGAGGTGAAAAAGGAATACCCTGAACTGGTTGTGAACCAAGGTGAGAAATTTTGAGGGCGAAATTCTTTTAAGGGGGAGAGAGTGTGAGAACCCGTAATTTCCATTTTCTAGATTTCTCGTATTTTTATGGCTTGTTTTCTGCATTTTCGTGATTAGAAAAATTTCTAGATAATTTTAAGGAGCAGATATAATTTTTAGATGCTTTTTCTAGTATCGAAGGGATTTTGAGAAATTAAGAGCGTATACCAGATGTGGGACCCACTAGTGCGAAAAGTTCGAAAAAATTCGACCAACTAGGTTAAGTTTTAGATACTGGAGTTAATTTATCGGGTGTTAAGAGATAAGTAGAGGTTGCAATTTGGATTGATATGAGAGAGACAAGTTAGGTAGGTATTTAATAAAAGGTGAAAAGTGTCACTTGGCTATTGGTTGGACCATTTGACTACTATTGCATGTCTTACCAATTGACTTAAATATCTTAAAAATTCACCAAAAATCCCTCATTCTTCTCTTCCTCTTGGCCGAATCTCTTAAGCAAGGAAATAAAGAAAACTCTTCAAGATTTTGGCTTCCATCTGGCTTCAATCAACTTACTCAACCATCCAACCTTGATTTTGCTCCACAAAACCACTTAAGGAAGTGTTGGTGAGTTGTTGTGTGGAATTATTTGGAAAGCTAAGGTGACCAATAGCTCTCTCTCTCTCTTGTTTTAAGGTAAGTTGTGAAGAACCACCCTCCTCCTTTAATTGATGCTTAAATCATGCTTAGTGGTAGTAGAAGATGCGAGTTTATGGATTAATTCTTGATTTGTGGTTGAAATGATCAAGTTTTATTATTTTTGGGGATTTTTCTGTTTTAATATAAGCATGATTGTGCGGCTATCTATGATGATTGGAAATGGTCTATAATGACTTAAGGAGGTGGGAAAAGTGATTAATTGCAACCAATTTCTGGTTTGGAAGAAATTTCAGAAAACTAGGGTTCTTGAGGGAGCATTCTGTCCGAAATTTTAGGTCCGAAATAGAGGCTTAATTGGCCTTGGATTAAAACATGAAATTTGTAGGGAATGACATTTTATAGGTGCCTACAAATTTTTAGGTCAATCGGAGTAGTGTAGAATGAGATAAGTCGAAATTACTATTGCTATTCTGGTTTTACCCGAATTGGAGAATTTCGCCTGTAATTGGTTGTTTTGGCTGGAATTGCTTCCGAATTAGTTGTTGAGCCTTCTGATGAAATTTAGCCCTGTTTCTTAGCTTTCAGCTGGTTTTGGAATTTCTGTATTTGGACTTGTAGAGCCTGAGTTATGATGTTTCCGCTAGAATGCGTTTTGGTGAATCTGTTTTACGTTTTTGATGTAGTATCTTGCATTTTTGACCTGTTTGCACTCAAAACTGGGTTGAGTGACCTTTTGTGATGTTGTAGCCCTGTCTTTTAGCTTCGAGATGGTGGGTCTTGAACCCTCAACCAATAATCGTAGTGAAATTGGTGCCATTACCGTAAAATGAGGACAAAAACTGTTTTTTCAGGGCCAAAGTTAATTGCATTTCCGAATTTTCTGGTTTCCTCTAATGTTTGTATATGCTTAGGGAACCCTGTTTTGGTAGTAGATAGAATTGGTTTATGACTTGTAATAGAGTATTATTGTGGTTATTTGAATAGTTTAGGGCTTGACTTTCATATCCGGTGTGAGGCCCCAGTCCGTTCGTAAGTTGATATTAGGGTTATTCATTATTTTGTACGGTTAAATTAAGGTTTTAGGGCTAAGGAGAAACCCTAACCTCGGCTAAGATTGAAAACTCTAACTTTGCTTATGATAAAACCCTAGTTTATGCGGTATTCTAGTGTGTGTTTTAGCACAAGAAAAAAGTAGGATTCGTTATAGTTTACAGAGCTTTAACAAGTTTGAAAATGGTTGGCAAACTCTGGATTGGCAAACCTCTAGTGTTACAATATTAGAAAGCTTAAGTGGAGTTTTATTTATCGCCTGCCTTTTTCCACATTTTCTTTATTAGAAAAATTCCCCAGATAATTTTTATGAGTAAATATAGATTTTAGATGATTTTTCTAGTATCGGTTAGTTTTTGCGAAATTAAGAACGTATATCGGATGTGGGACCCACTAGTGCGGTAAGTTCGGAAAAATTCGGCTGATTAGGTTAAGTTTCGGATACTGGGTTTAATTGATCGGGTGTTAAGAGATAATTAGAGGATACTTTATGGATTAGAGTGAGAGGGAACAAAGTGATAGACTTGCATTAATGGAGGTGACAAGTGTCACCCTTGGATTAGTCCTTAAGTAAGACTACTATTCCTTGTCTTACCATTGACTAAATAAATCATAAAAATCACCAAAAAATTCCTCATTTTTCTCTAAGCTTGGCCGAACCTCTCTCTCAAGAAAGGAAGAAAGAAAACCTCTTCAACTTCTTGATTCTCTCTTGCTCAAATCCAAGAATACAACCACTTAACCTTGTTTTTGTTCCATAGGAATCATTAAGTGAGTGATAGTGAGTTGTGTGGTGAAGTTGTTTGGAAGCTTAGGGTGCTAAGTGGTCTCTCTTCTTTGGTTCTAAGGTGAGTGACTATGGAACCCCTCTCTTCTATCTAAAGATGCTTGATTAATGACTTGTGATTGTTATAAGTGTGATTTGGTGGACTATTTCTTGATTTTAGTTAAGATTGATGAAGTTTTCTATTTATTTGGGATTTTTGCTGGTTGCATATGATTAATATTATGTGGCTATGTATGATGATTGGAAATGATTGAGAATGAAGCTAGTTGGTGTGAATGGTAGTTAATTGCAAGAAATTTCTGTTTTGGAAGAGAAATTGGAAATTAGGGTTTCATTGTTCTTCATTCTGTCCGGTTTTACAGCTCCATCTTAGAGGCCGAATTGGCCTTGTCTTAAAACATAAAAGTTGTAGAGAATGATATTTTAGAGGTTCCTACAAAATTTCAGGTCGATCGAAGTACCGTAGCTTGTGAAAAGTCAAAATTACCCTTGCTATCCTGTTTTTACCCGAACCTGAGAACTGCGATTGTAATTGGTTATTTTGGTTTAGAATACTTCAGAATTGGTTGTTTAGGTCTTCTAATGAAATGTATCCCTGTTTCTAAGCTTTTGTATGGCTTTGGAATTTCTGGATTTGGACTTATGTAAGCTGTTTTATGATGTTTGTACTAGACTACGGTTTGTGAACCTGTTTTGCGATTCTGCTGTAGTATATTACATTTTTGACGTAGTTACACTCGAAATTGGACTGAGTAGCCTTCTTCAACATTGTAGCCCCTTAAGTCTTGAATATTTCTGTAAAATTTCGGGTCAAACGGATTAGGGTATCATGAGTTATAGATGAGATACTCAAGCCTGTTTTGAACATCAGGTTCTGTGCGTTTTTAGTTTAGCTTCTGCCAGTGACTTTTTGGTTTTGATACCGTACGATCTGGGTGGTGACTCCTTCATAAGAAATGTAGATCCTGGTTTTGGCTTCGAAATGGTATAAAGTTCGTCAAAATCCGAGTTCCGTAACTTCCGTTATGACCCAAACAAGATCAATCGTCAGAACTGCCTTTGAATCTGGACAGTTCTGACGGGTACTTTGACACTCAAATTTCGTTCTGTTCTGAGTGGATTCAGGTCTTGGCCAAAATATCAAAGTTTTAGCCTTATGTCTCAGCTTTCTAATGCCTTCAGAATTTTCTGATTTGGATTTGTGAGCTGGGAGTTATAGTCCAGCAAACATATCCTGTCCGTTACATTGGTGTGCGAATTCCTGGAACGGTTTTCTGCACTTTCGACCCATCTCTGTTCAGATCTGGAGTTAGGTTCGCAATGGTACCTCATGTACCTTGATCCGACACTCATAGTTTCGATTAGGCTCAAAACAGTTTTGACGGCAAAATGGCTAGGCCGTCATTCCCGTTTCCGTGTGCCGTTTCCGCACTCGTATGTGCCGATTTTGCCGTTTTGTTTGTTTTGGGCATGTTAGTGGCCGTTTGTGATAATATGTGATACAATCTTCTATTTCAGACAGTGGTGAGTTAGGCGGAGCCGGTGGGGCCCACTACTAGCGAACACGCGCGAAGTGATTTTGCTCTTGTACCACTTTTGTATTTTGAGTAAGTATTCAAGCCGCTCTTACGTGTTAGTTGCTTATGTGTTTCGATATGTATGAAAAGGGTACCTACGCGAGGGTGTACTTTATCGCACTCGACCTAAACCGTAGTTTGCGCACATATTTGTACATGACATACATATATGAATCATTTTGGAACTAAACCCCTTGAGCTTGTGGCTCGGGGTGACTTTTGAATAAATTTTGTGAAGTTTGTGAGTTTGGGGCCCAATCTCATGACCTAGATGGACTATTCGAGCCGGTTAGGGCTTGGTCGAAGTCAGTCCAACGTGGTTTGAGGTCACCAAGTTTGTGAATCCGGTTCACCGATTATGTGGACCAAGTTTGTGACCCGAGCATGTGAACCAAGCTCAATTTCGTTCGCTCGAGCAAGTTTGTGAGGTGCCTGGCCAGAGAGGGTGATAAGGTGTACGGTGGGAGTACAAGTGAAGTTCTACGGACCATTAATTGTAGTCGACGGAGTGTCGGCAGGAGGTCACGCATGGCAAATGATTTGGCTTTGGAGCCACCTGTATCCTTATTATGTGATGTTATTTTGCTGCTTTTGCTTTACTCTTACTGTGTAACTGTTGTTACGTGAAATTTATGCTTTCGCCCCTGTTTACTTATTAAGCATATAGCTTACCCCTTTCCTTTTGTTTTCCTTAGCAGAGGCCGACACGGGGACTTTTGGCACGTACACTAGTCTGGTTAGGTTTGATTGTAATAGTTGGACATATAGTATGTTTATTTTTGTTTTGGTGGTTTGTATAAGGACCCTCCTTAGGGTCTATCTTCTGCTGGTTGTGGTTATAGTATATTAGAGTGGTTTGACTCGATACTTTTGAAGATGTAAATAGAACTTTTGGTGGTTGTATATATTATAAACAGTTCTCTTTTGGTTTAATATAGTTTTATTAGTTTTGTGTTTCGAGTCCTGGCGCGAGCTAGGCAGGCGTCCCGCCGATACCCTAGGGTTCGTCCTTGGGAGAAGCGGGGGCGTCACAGGTGGTATCAGAGCTCCTAGGTTAGAGGACTTGGGCAAGTGGGACATAGGCGATAGGCACTAGGCATATTTGACCCTTTTAGGTTGAATGATATATTTTAAGCTGAAATGCCGGTTGACTGACGACTTAATGTTTTGTAGGTATGTACCCGGGCAGTTCGAGTGGTGCGGGACCCAGTGGCGTGGGACCGAGATTTCCGAGTACGAAAGGCATAGAGGATCAAGTACTGCGTAAGCGGGCGATCCGCTATCGGTAGAGACCTGGAGAGCCTTACACTTTATACTCCCCTTTTGGTCAGGTGGCGCACCGACCTTGTGGATGTTGGTACACATACTGTTATCCTGACGAGGTCGTCCTGGCTGTGGACGACGAGCGACGCAGCCTGCTTAGACAGTTAGACGAGACTAGAGAGGTTGGCCTTGGGCAGGCGATGCGTATTAGGGACTTGGAGTAGGGTCTCCGAGAGGAGAGGGAGAGGACGGACGCTTTGCACCGTCAGCTTCAGGACATACACCAGCACCTCTTCGCTATGAAGAGGCAGCTGAGGGATAGGGCTCGGAGTATGTCTGTCGACTGTGAGCTCCTACTAGATCTAGCCGCAGAGGCACCGCCACGGGCCACCGGTCCAGAGAGGATGGACGAGGTGGACACGTTAGGTTCCGTTGGGAACCTGGGCCCTAGGGGAGGCGATTAGGGTCGCTTTTGTACTTTTGTTTAGCTAGTGTATGACTTTTGTTAGAACTAGCATGACTACTTTCTTTTGTTATTTGGTTGGCCGACTAGATTTTTGGAGCCAGTGCTCATGTGTATATTGGGTTTTGTACCGACTGGAGGTTGGTAATGTGTAAAACTTTTGGTGTGACTTTGTAAATATATGTATATGTTTCAAAAGCATTTTGAACTTATCTTTTGTGTGTCTTCTATGCATACGCTTTACGTCTGTACTGTCGCGCCCCATTTTTTGATAAATAAAAAAATCGTTTAAAAAAATGTATTTTTTGATTCAATTTGTGATTGGAAAATGAATTGTGATTTAAAAGAAAAGTGGGTCTAAATGGGGATTTGAGAATGCGACGATTTGACCCAAAATTATAGTTTAAAAAGGGTTTTTTGAAATAAAAAATTGGAGTCGCCACTTGGTAATGAGTTAAGCTGTACCAAGTCACCTAAAAATGAATTTTTAAAGAAAAAATAGGAAAAAGTAGTAAGAAATCCCTTTTAAACGACTCCTAGAACACGTAAACCAGCGAAAAAGGTTCGGGAGTCACATTTGACGAAGGGGAAGGCAAGGATACAAATCCAAGGCACCCCTTCGACCTAGCCAAGGCTAGTTGCGTGATTTAATCAAAGATTTTCTTGTTTTAACCAAAGAATTTATTACATTTGGACGTGCTACATGAATGCAAACCCTAGACCTAGGGGGAGATGGGGGAAATTTCTCTTCAAAGGTTGAGTGGTGCCAATCACATTAATTGTGAAGCCCAATAATGATCCTTTGGAGAGGTCACATATAATCCTAAATGACGTAAAAATGAGTGAAATGAATATATGCCAAGTGAAAATGTGAGTTTGTGTGAAATGAAAAAGTGATAAAAACAAGAGCGTGTAAGTGGAAGTGTGCAAATGGATGTACAAGATAAGGTGAGTAAAGTAATAATGTGAAAATGTATGTGAGATAACATAAAGTGCATGTGTACGAGTGATATTATAAAGTGTAAGTAGTTGAGTGAAAACGTGCAAAATTAAAGTAGTGTGAAGTGAGAATGTGGAAAAAGGGTTAGAATATAAAGTAGGAGTGTATGTGATAGTGAATGAGTAAAATGCATGAATCCTATAGGAATGCATCAAGACGGGAACGGGGAGTCCTAACTTTGTGATTTTAATTTTTCCTTTGATTAGAAGGGAGAACTAGCGTGCTAAGGCTATTTTGTAGCCACACTCGCTCGTTTCCCTTATCGAAAGGGGACTCTTCAAGCAAATGTACCCTATAACTAGCATGAGGTGCAAAAATCCTAAAATGAGGGGAAAAAGGGTTCGAGGAGCATGCCAAATGATAAAACTAAGAAAAACGCATGACATGTAGTGAACATGCAAGTATGCACTAACAAGAATGGACGACCTATTGGGTCAAGCATTGGACTAACCCTTTCTATGAATTCCTACTAGCGTTGGACTAGTGGAAACGTACATTCATCCATCACATTCATCTACAACTATAGAAAGCAAGTAGACATGCCAAACACTCATAAACATATAGCACATAACACTTAGCATGCTCGACTAAATGCAAGAACCTAATAAAGCAAATTAACACATAGCAATAAAAGCAAGCAATCAAGCTAATGAACCTATTACATTTGCTAGCTAGGCACACATCTTCAATAGGTCTTCATCAAGTGCTTTCCAAGCCCTATCTATTACAAGCCAAGAGGTGTACACATACCCCATAAAGAATAACTTAAATAAAAAGCAAAAGTAAATGAAGTAAATGAAAGGAATTAAAGAAAAACAAGGGAAGCAAGTAGACATGCAATTTTCACGTAGCACGTTGGATCACATATGAGAGACAAAAAAGATAAAAGAAGTTATACCTCCCTTGAGTTGGAGCTCTAATGGGGTGAAATCACTTATTTATCCTCCAAAATAAAAGAAATGGTCAAGATACCAATTTATTTGGGAAAAATTAAAGAAAACATGCAAAACACGGGCTCACATGGTCATAAAGCCCCTAAAGTCATGAATTAAGTGCAATTGAAACAAAGCATGGTAGTCAATTGAAACAAACAAGCAATGAAGTTGTAAAATTAAAAGCTACCAAGGACCAAATTGAGGAAATCATTCAATTGATTGGGCCATAGTAGGACAAGGGGAGACTTGGGGGGCCAAAGTGTAATTTTTGAAAGCTTTCATGCATGCAATATACTTAGAAGAAGTGTTCTTTTGCTGCAAGATTTCTGCAATGAATTCCTTTCCAGTTCGTCATGCGGATATGCTCACCAAATGTCAAGATTTTCACTAACAATCATTGACTAAACATGCAACTTCATTGCAAGATTAAAACATGAATTGAAGCTAACCATCAAGGATAAAAATTGAACAGCAAAAGAAGGAAGAAGAGAAAGATGCAGCAAGGTTTTCAGCAACAACAAAAAAAAAAAAAAAATTCGGCAGCTGATGCCACTTTCTTCAACCAAGAAAACATCACCACATCCTCCATTCTTATGCGCAGGAAACATCGACTAAACATCATGGTTTACCCCAAGCATCAAACAGGGAGCTGGGTATGAAATCAACAAATGAAAAATGAACTTGGAGCATTGAACATAGCTACAACAGAAATTGCAGCAGTAGGTTCGAACAAGCCAAAAGTTTCGAACTTAGCTGCAACAAATCAAAAGTTTCGAACATGGCTGCAGCAAACTTTCGACATGAATGTCTACTACAGCTTTGGCTCGAAAATTCCAGCAAAAACATATCGAACAGGAAGAAAGACGCTGCTGACTCTAACTTCTAACGTCCTAACAAGCAAGCTATCTTTTTTCTGATTTTTGTCTACAGCTTTGCAAGTTCCTGCTGCAAATTTTGCAGCTTCAATTTATTGTCATTTAGCATGCCTAAGCATGATCATCTAACCCCCATAAACTGAATGAAAAAGCAAGGCATGAAATGCAGCAAAGATGAAAGGACTTGCAGTGGTCATACACACAATATGTCAATGAAATGCAAGGGCAAAGAATAAACTTGGTCTGCGAAATGCACGACAACGTAAGGGAATGACAGAAACGAATCATCTCTCTCTCGACCTTTGGCTATCTCCTGGACTCACCTATGGTAGCAAACATTACCGAGGAGCTCAAACAACTCCCCCTGACAATCCCAGGTCACAAACCCAACAAAACAGAGAAAGAAAAGGATCTATCGATTCGGCCATAGCAAACCAAAACGCAACCAAGAATAAAAACAGTAGAAAAAGCTGCAAGCTTTCCCATAGGAATCACCGGATCTTCAAATAAGGAGACTTTGCTAAACTGAAAGACAAAGATGAGTTACCTTTCCCAGCAAGGGCTTTGGACAGATTTTTCTTACGTTGTTTCTTCGCAACCTTGCACCGTGGCTCCCTCAAAACTCTCCCCCAAAATCCAGCCGCCCTTTGCCTCTTCTTGCTCTTGACTCACAGTGAAGTTCACGGGTAACAATGGTGGAGTGAAATGGTGAAAGTTTCATGAAGAGCAGCAGCTCCGGTTGCTACTTTGTCCCTGGAAGGACGGCACCCGATTCCTCTCTTCCTCTCTCTAATTCTCTATCTCACCCTCTCGGTCTCTTTCCCCTGCTCAGCCCATCACCTAGTTACCCTTCTTCCTCTCGAAGCTTTTCTGCCAAAACCTAGCCGCTCTCTCTCTGTTTTTTCCCAGCCGTCTCACGCACTCTTTTTCCTTGCAGCCGTCCCCCCAAAACCTCTCAACTCCCTCTGCTCTCTCTAGTTTTTAGCCGTCGAAACCCCTCTTCCCAAAAACTCCCCCTTGCGGCTACCTTTTCTTTTCTTTTTATACCAGAATCTCCAACCCTAAAACCCCAGCCATCTCTCCTATATTTGCAGCTAAGGGCTGCCCGAAGCCCTCCCTTGCAAGCTGCGAAAAACGCAGCTTGCAAGTCGCGTATCATTCCTCTCTTTTTTTTTAACTTAAATAACAAAATAAAAAAAAACAATTTAATTAACATTAGAAACAACAAAATGCAAATCCAAATTTCCCTTTTTTTTCATTTTCCATTTTCATCGTTTTTCTCGTTTTTTCTTTTTTCTTTCTTTTTTTTTTCAAAATAACTTAACAAAAATGAATAAAATGCTAAAAGAATGAATTCAAAAGAAATAAACATATTTTGTGAACAATTTTCCTTTTTCCCTTTTTTTTTCTTTTTTTTTCAAATTTTATGTTAGAAACTTAAAAATAAAAAACTAAAAAAACTAAAAAGCTAAAAAAATGAATAAAACTTAACACGACAAATAAAACTAAGAAATAAATAGTAAATTATGCTAAAAAATTTGGTGTCTACAGTTTGCCCCTCTTTGTCTGAGTTTTGAAAAAACTTGAGACAAAGAAGTAGACACCAAATACTTACCTGTGTTATTTGGCTGCCTTAAACTTGAACGACTGATACTCTAGAAATGAGAATTTACCCCTTTTGACAAAAATTTTTGAAATGGGACTGACCCAGACAAGAAAATTAAACGGGACTGGCCCAAACAGGAATTTAAAACGGGACTGACCCGAACAGAAATTTAAACGGGACTGACCCGAACAGGAATTTAAACGGGACTGACCCGAACAGGAAATTTAAAACATGATAGACCCGAATAAAATGAAAATCAAGGGACTGGCCCGAATAAAATGAAAATCATGGGACTGACCCGGATAAAACGAAAATCATGGGACTGGCCCGAACAAAATGAAAATCATGGGACTGGCCCGAATAAAATTGAAAATCATGGGACTGACCCGAATAAAACGAAAATCATGGGACTGATCCGAACAAGCTTTTAATCATGGGACTGATCCGAACAAGCTTTTAATCATGGGACTGACCCGAATAAGTTTTAAATCATGGGACTGGCCCGAACAAAATGAAAATCATGGGACTGGCCCGAACAAAATGAAAATCATGGGACTGACCCGAATAAACTTTAAATCATGGGACTGACCCGAACAAGCTTTTAATCATGGGACTGACCCGAATGAGCTTTAAATCATGGGACTGACCCGAATAAGCTTTAAATCATGGGACTGACCCGAATAAAACGAAAATCATGGGACTAGCACGAATAAAATGAAAATCGTGGGACTGGCCCGAATAAGCTTTAAATCATGGGACTGACCCGAATAAAACGAAAATCATGGGATTGGGCCGAACAAAATGAAAATCATGGGACTGACCAGAATAAAATTGAAAATCATGGAACTGGCCCGAATAAAATGAAAATCATGGAGTGCTCACTAGTGGGACTGACCCACGGCTAGTGGCTGAGTAGAATGAAAATGCGCACTAGTGGGACTGACCCACGGCTAGTGGCTGAGTAAAATGAAAATGCACACTAGTGGGATTGACCCACGGCTAGTGGTTGAGTAAAATGAAAATGCGCACTAGTGGGACTGACCCACGGCTAGTGGCTGTGAAAATGAAATGTCTTGACAATCGGACAGTGGGATCATACTCGAGCCTGCCGTGACGAACTTGATTTGATTTTTTGATTTTTTTTTGATTTTTTTGATTTTTTGATTTTTTTGAAAATCATAGGACTGACCCGAATAAAACGAAAATCATGGGACTGGCCCGAATAAAATGAAAATCATGGGACTGCTCACTAGTGGGACTGACCCACGGCTAGTGGCTGAGTAGAATGAAAATGCGCACTAGTGGGATTGACCCACGGCTAGTGGCTGAGTAAAATGAAAATGCGCACTAGTGGGACTGACCCACGGCTAGTGGCTGTGAAAATGAAATGTCTTGACAATCGGACAGTGGGATCATACCCGAGCCTGCCGTGACGAACTTGATTTGATTTTTTGATTTTTGATTTTTTGAGAGAATCTTTCCAAAAATGTATGATGAATTGGTCAGTGGGATAAAACCCGAGCCTGCCTTTCATTTGGTCAGCGGGATAAAACCCAGTCCTGACGAGGTTGGCGGGATAGAACCCAGTCCTACCATTCACTTGGTCAGCGGGATTAGACCCGGTCCTGCCATTCATTGGTCAGCGGGATTAGACCCGGTCCTGCCAATATTGGTCAAGAAATTGAACTTGATTTGTCAAAAGCTAGAAATTAAATTTGATTTTCCAAAAAACAAGAATTTGAACTTGATTTTTGATTTTTTGACTTTTGAATTTTTCTGATTTTTCGAGAGAATCTTTTCAAAATAATCTGCCCCCAGTGTAGGGCCCTTTTCCCTTCTTTCTTCTCTTTCTTCGGCATCGGCCTTGCACATCACCAGATGCTCTTTCGTCGATTTCAACTATGAATACCTGCATAGGGGCTTACCAAAATATGACATGTACTCAAATTTTTGTGAAAAGAAACAACGTGATTGATTTGAAAAATGCATTATTTTGATTCTTGAACGAAATCCTCAATTGGACTACAAAAATATTTGCCCCTGTTGTGGGCTTATTCACACGAATTCTCATAACAAAAATTTGCCCCAGTATGGGCCATTTAATTGTAAAAACTTGTTTGGATGACTTTTCATTTATTTGAACACTATAAGAACTATGTTTCCTAAAAGAAAATTTCATGATGAATTTCTTGCAATAATACCAAATTACAGAAGATTTCTTCCTCACTTTTAGCATCTGTGTTTTGGGTAATGGGTCACCATTTCCAGTTGGCTTATCTTCAAGATCAATCAAATGACTTTATTTCTGATTTTGAGGTGGCTAAGGAAAATGAGAGGTCAGGATTTTATTTTTTTGTGCCCAAATTGTATGTAATCCCTTCAATACCACATTTTAGTGAAAGCAAAGAGTTTGTCACCCTTATTTCTTAAGAAAACTTAGTCAACGTATAAGCTTTATAGGCTTGCAACAAAATGGGTAGAAACGATAGCTAAACATGCGAAAACTGGTTACACCTCTATGATCACAAATAATTGATGGATTTCTTACGAGCATAATCCTCACTTTGGATTGCCATGAAGGAATAAGTCAACGATGGACTTTGTTAGCTTGTAATGTAGCTTAAAAACGATAGTTAAAGAATAAATCTTTCAAGGACATTGCACCGAAGATCGCATTTTTCAAAATTGCCCCTATTTTGAACTCAAAAAATCTCAGACTTTGTTTGCATTTTTCCTCATCATTCACCAGGGATTTCAGCGTCGAAATTTCTGCATTTTCTTGCATTTACTCCTTGTTTTGCTTTTTGCTTCTTTTCCCTTTCCCTCAACTTGGTGGGTTTTCACATAGTGAGAAGCGTCAACCCCATACCCAAACAATTCAGAAATACAACTAAAATTTTCCGGCATCAGAAATTTTCTTGACAAGGCCATTGCAAAGAACAGAAGTCAGGACTTTCGGCTTTTGTAATGGGGTCAGGTGGGGTGCTTAGAAAAGTTAAGGCTTGAAAGCGGATTTCAAAAGTGGTTTAAAAATTCTGAGATCGCATTGTTACGCCAACCCTATTTTAGGGTTAAATCAGAATTTGCCCCAGTTTATGCTCAATTGAGGCTTTTTCTCTTTCATTTTCTTTCTTTTTTTTTTCTGATTTTTCGGCCTTTTGCCATTCTTTGAAATTTTCAAAATTTGCCCCAGTTTATTTGTGAACTGAGGTTCTCATTTCTTCTTTTGTCTTTTGATTTTGTGGCTTTTCACTTTTCACTTCTTGAAATTTTCCTTTTCAACTCGAACTTGCCCCAGTGTGGGGTTTGCGATTCTCAGGGGTTGCCAAACGAAATATTTTATTCTGAAGGCTCAAAAGGGATAACTGGGGATAGAATGTTTGATTGGAAAAGAAGAGGGCCTGACTTTTATTCCATTCCTTACAATTACTCTGAGAGGAAACTTTCATTAATGCGAAATTTCTTGCATGTATCTGAATTAATTGACTGAGGAAGACTCTTGCTCATTCATATCTATGAAACATAAGTGATCCGCCGGACAGAACTTGTCCTTTTTCCTCTTTTCTTTTCTTTTCAAAATTGAAACCCAGGTAGAATCAAATTTCCCTAATTCGCGGTTCCCTTTCCCCTTTTCTTTTTCCTTTTCAAAATTTCCCAATCTCCTTCCCCAATGTGGGGTGCGATCATATGTGCACTCGAAAAGAACCACCAATTTTAGCTCAAATGAGGATGCAAGGGATGATCAGTGTTTAGGTTGTAGAAACGACGGCCAAAGTATCATTCTTACACCTCATGACAACCAAAGTAACGAAATGGTCATTGAAAATCCATTCCCCTTTTAGATATTTGAAAATTTTCCAATAAAGGGTAGTGATCATTAGGGATCTTATTTGAAACGAAATTATTCTTTCAAAGGCTCAAATGGGGGAGCAAATGATAAAATGTGTATAGGTGGAGAAACGAATGCTCAAAGTATCATTCCAAATTTTCAAAACAAACAAGTATAATGTACATTTTTGCTTTCACTTAGATGTGAATTGAATATAATTAGACACAGTGGACACTTTTCAAGCAAAGATTGCCCCAATTTGTAAATTATCAATCAATGTGACTGATTTTATTTTGGGGTTGAATGAAATGAGCAAAATATGAATTGTACAGTGAATTGTACAGTGAAGGAGAAAATGTATCTCATGAGGCCTTTGGAGTGACCATTCATCTTTTTTTTTCTGAGCACTCTTATTGTATAGCTCGGATCACCAACTTAGTGTACATGAGGATTTTAGAGAGTATACACTTGTGAAATTCAGACTATAGGTTGAAAAAATCTCAATTTGGTCTTATTTCTCAAAATTCATCATGAAATCTCCAATGAATAAGAATAAAGAATGAAATGTACATAAATATACACAAAACAACGATTGTCCAAAAATTTTATTGCTGAAAAAGTTTGAAACAAAAATTCTCATTCAATTATGATACAAATGAGAAGAGAGAAACTTGTAAAGAGCTCCACATATACACTTTTTGTCTCCTTTTCTTTTGACACAAAAATATATTAACAAGTCAAATATGCAGAATTTTCCTTGAAAACAATTATGAAATCTCTTAGAAGCTCTTAGCCTAGAGCTTTCAGATGGATCTTTCAGGTTTCCATTGTTGGATCTGCCCAAGAATCAAATAATACTTTCCAAACTTTATCGGATCAAAAATTGTTATCCAATATAGGGAAATATTTTCATCTTATTGAAACCTTTTTTATGAATGCAGGGGAGGGGGGAAACAAAAGAAAAATGCCCCGAGTTAGTAAACAAGAATATAAAATCGGTATGCATGTCCTATGGGGGAACCCTTTTATGCCAAGGGTAGGCCTAGCATGAAAATGCACTCCGCTAGAGTAGGCACCATACCATACCTGACGGATCTGATCAACTCATTGAGTGAAAAATAATTTTGAAAGAATTTGGTCAATTGGAGTGACGAGAGATTTGTCAAAATGAGGATAACGTCCGAATAGATTGATCACCTTTGATTTGCAAAATGCACGGGTTTGATCTTGACGAACTTCCTATCGAAGAGATTGGAGTTCGTTGACCAAATTTTTCAGTGAAGCACGGGTCAAAACTCCGACTGATCAAATGACTGGATGCAATGGATGGTTTTCTCAAAAATAGACTAAGTTTCCCAATTTGAAATTGACATTGAAACCCTGATTGGTCAAATGGGTTGAATGAAATTGGCCATTTATTTAAAATCGACCAGATTACCCTAAAAAGGGAAACTTGTCAAATGAATTGAATGGAATTTAATAACTTACTCAAAATTGACCAGATCATCCTAAAAAAGGAACTTGGTCAAACGAATTGAATGAAATCGATAATTTATTCAAAGTTGACCAGATCGCCCTAAAAAGGGTAAATTTGGCAAATGAATCGGACGAAATTGATGATTTATCGAAAATCGACAAAATTGTCCTAACTAATCAAATGAATTGAATGAAATTGGTGATTTATTCAAAATTGACTAGATTGCCCTAAAATGAGTGAATTGGCCAAATGGAATGAAAATTAATTCAAAAATCGACCGGATGACCCTAAAAAGGGTAAATTAGTCAAATGAATTGATGATTTATTCAAAAATCGACCGAATCACCCAAAAAGGGTAAATTAGTCAAATGAATTGATTGAAATTGATGATTTATTCAAAAATCGACCAAATCACCCAAAAAGGTAAATTAGTCAAATGAATTGATTGAAATTGATGATTTATTCAAAAATCGACCAAATCACCCAAAAAGGGTAAATTAGTCAAATTGATGATTTATTGAATGAATTGGCAAAATGGATTGGTTGAATTGTCCGGCCATTGGTTATTTCAAAATTATTGAGGTGCATTAGTCTATGACCTTCTAAAAATCAAATTTTGGCCTCAATTTATTTATCGTCTCAATAGGAGGAATCATTTGTGAATTTCTTCAAATTAATGTCCTTCACACAAGGGATTTTTACCAATTTTTGATAAAATGGCCAAAAAGTGATTATTAGATGCTCATATTCCAAAGATCACTCTATGAAAATGATCGGATCCTACCTTACCTTGTGCACTACCCCTTTGGATGGTACAAAATGTAAACGTGCAAGTCTCACTAGATTAAATATCCGAGACACAAGGTGGCTTATTCCTAAACACGGGATTCCCTATGTGGCATTCCCTTTCTATGGTTTATGCGTGATGCCATTTATTAAAGCGATGTAAATATGTAACAAATATGGCCTAAAGGACATAAATAATACATCGGGGGAAAAAGGTCTAAAAATGAAATGTATTTATTTGAAAATCAAGTGTAAAGTATTTATTTAAACATGTGAGTCATCTAGTGGGTAAGTCACTAAAAGAGTGCCAAAAAGGCCTCTTATTGCTAAGGCACATGAATGCAATCCAAGAAAACAAAAGAATGGTTAGTGCAATTGATAGTACACATAACATATTGGGAGCAATTAAGAAAAGAAATACAATAAAAGCCAATAAAAGGGGTGGAACCCCTTCCCTCGTGCCTAATTGTGCTTAAAAGAGGGTGAGGTTGACTCTAACCTAGGAAAATTCTAACATGGATGCATGAGGCTGGGGCTCACTAATGCAACTAAACTCGATAAGGTTTAAAAGGTCCCCAAACCTTCAGACCTAAAGGCAAAGGGTCATCACTCCCAAGGCCTTCGATCGGTGGCTCGAGTGATCCCTTAGGTAGCGCTATGGGCGCAGTGCACACCATCCGCCTACCAAAGGCAATCAATCCTAATCCTACAAGGCGGTGTGGAGTAGCACCCACGAAAAATAAAATAAAATGGAATAACAATAAGTAAACGTGCACTTATGAAGTGTTCCCTATTTTGAGGGAAAGGGTTGAGAACCATGCGAGGCTCTAAAGGTGACACACACCCCCCCAAATGCAATGCAAGCGCGAGATAAACAAGTAAACATACATCCAATCAACCAATCATACATGCGTGAGTGAGGGAGTAATTAATACGCGCGAAATGCAAAATCCTAAAAAGGAAAAATGCAACCCTAAAACACCCAAATGTGATATATGAAAAGGTTAAAAGAAGAAAAAGGTTGATTAAATCAAATTTGCTCGGACTCTCAAATGTCCCCAGTGGAGTCGCCAACTGTCGCGCCCCATTTTTTGATAAATAAATAAATCGTCTAAAAAAATGTATTTTTTGATTCAATTTGTGATTGGAAAATGAATTGTGATTGTCGCACCCCATTTTTTTGATAAGAAAAATAAATGGTTTGAGAAAGATGTTTTTGATTCAATTGTGATTGGAAAATGATTTTTGTGAGTTGAAAAGACATGGGTCTCAATGGGACTTGGAAAGCGACGATTTGACCCAAAAAATAGTTTTAAAAAAGGGTTTGAAAAGAAAAGTTTGGAGTCGCCACTTGGTAATGATTTAAGGTGTACCAAGTCACCTAAAAATGAGTTTTAAAGTCAAGTAGTAATAAACCCTTTTTAAAACGACTCCTAGTCTACGTAAAACAAAGAAAAAGGTTCGGGAGTCACGTTTGACAAAGGGGAAGGCAAGGATAGACTCCAAGGCACCCCTTTGACCTAGCCAAGGCTAGTTGCGTGACTTAACCCTAACTTTCCTGACTTTCTACCCAGGGTATGTATTGCATGTTGGATTATGCCTATATGAATGCAAAAACGAAAAAATGCAATCCTAAATTCTACGATGTCTCTCGTGAGGTTTTTGGTCCCAGACCACATGAATTGTGGCGGCCAATAAAGGGAAACCTCATAGAGGTCGATTGATGCAAATGGTGACTCAAGTGCAAGTGTGCAAGTGTATGAAAAGATTCATGTATGAAATGGTGTAAAAAAACAAAGTGTTTGTGTGCGCATGTGTAAAGAAAGTTCACGCGTGAATTTGGATGAAAAATCAAAATATTAGTGTGTGAGTGTGTAAAGAAAGTGCACGTGTGAATTTGGATGAAAAATCAAAGTATTAGTGTGTGCAAATGAATGAAGATAGGATTATAAATATATATGTGAAATTTGAATTCTACTTATGGAGTAAGATGAGTAAAACATAGTGAAAAATATGGATTGAGAAATGTGGAAAAAAAAAGGTGATTAAAAGAGCATGGAAGGGAAAAAAATGAAAGTATGTCCCTAAGGGAATGCAACAAATTGGGTACGGGGATGACGCCTAATTTTCGACTTTGATTTTCCCTTGGATTAGAAGGTAAAACTAGCGTGCTAAGGCTATCGAGTAGCCACACTCGCTCGTTTCCCTTATCAAGAGGGGATTTTCACGCAAATGAACCCTAACTAGCATGAGATGCAAGTCCTAAAATGAAGGGGAAGGGGTTTGAGGAACATACCAAATGACAAACTAAGGAAAAATGCGTGATATGTGGTGATCATGCACTTAATGAAAAAGGGAAAAAAGAACCTATTGGGTCTAGCATTGGACTAGCCCATTCTATGAATTCCGACTAGCGTTGGACTAGTGGAAACGATAAAAGAAGCCACAACTAGCGTTGGACTAGTGTGGTGACGTACATTCATCCATTCCATTCATCTATACTACAAAAAGCGAGTAGACATGCAAATCACCTAAATCATGTAGCACTTATCATGCTCGACTAGATGCAAGATCCTAATAAAGCATTTAACATATAACACATAGGCATGCAACCATTACATTTGCTAACTAAAACAAAGGGGAAAGGGAAAATGGACCAAATTACTTGCTACGCCCTATCTATTACAAGCCAAGAGGTGTACGCATACCCCATTAATAGAAATCGAAAGTAAATGAAATAAATGAAAGGAAATAAGGAGCGGCTAGGAAAGCAAGTAGACATGCAAATTTCAATTAGCACATTAATCCACATAGGAGAGAAACAAAAGGGGTAAAAGAGATTATACCTCCCCGTTGGTGATACTAAGGAAGTAAACAAACTCAACTTGGCTAGAGTCACCCAAGAAAAGACTAACTTAGGCTAAAATCACCAAAAACAAAAGATTAATGCACCAATTTAGTGATAAGATATAAACTCAACAATTTGAACCCACCAAAACATCAAACTTTCCCTCAATTGCAACTCAATGAAGTCAAAACTACTTAAAGACCAAGGCAAAGGCATGATCATCCAATCCCCAAGCATAACATCTACTAAAGACCCAAAAGCAAGCACTACTCAATCATTTGAACCTAATTGAAACATTTAAAAACACAAAAAGTTCCCCAAGTAAATAACAAGATCCAAACAAACATTTATGGAAATTCGAAGGTCCAAGAATGAACAAGGGTCCATGAATGATTTAAACATGCATTTTGAAAACTCAATAGCAACCATTAATCAACCAAATAAAACCAATTGAAAAATTTAAGAGCTTCAAAAGTCCCAAAAACAATGAAAGGCCAAATGATGACTCAAAATACACCCACCTTAGGACCTAATGCAAGAAAAAGAAATGTAATTGGGCCATAATGCATTGCTGCAAAAGATCTCAGGGACCCAATTGATTAGTTTTTCTCAATTTTGGGTCATAGTAGAACAAGGGGAGACTTGGGGGGTTGGAATGCAATTTTTCTGGAAAATATTCATGCAATATTCATGCAAGCTACGTAGACATTCTGCAACAAAACTTCAGCAACATATGAAACTCTCGGCAAGGTTTTGCAGCAACATTTTTCATGCACAAGGCTCCACAATTCCAGCCAAACAACTTCATACAATTAGCTTTGCAATTACTTCAATTAAAACATAGCTAAACATCTCTTAACAAGGCAGCTAGTTTGGAAGAAATTCATGCAAAGTTTTCATGAAGATACAAAGGAAACAAGTTTCTGTTATAGCAAAGGAAATTCCTGGTCACTAATAAAGCTACCGCAAACTCCACACCATAGTTCAAACAAACCAAATGACACAGCTGAAACCAACTTCCCCCACCCCTTAGCATCTAGACATTTTGATTACCTCAAACCAAACAAACAAAACTCAGCAAAACATCATGCAAAAATTCTGAAAAAACATGCGTGCAACACTGGTTTGACAACTTCAATCATTCATTTTCCAGCAAGCATTGGATCCCAATTCAGGTATTTCAGCCCCCAATCATACACACCCAACACCTCTTATCCGAATACATCATCAAGTATGTGAGGAGACCCATTTGGTGGCTGTTATGGGAAGGAAAACGGCAAAAACAGGAGCATGAAATGAAACTTTCCTCATGTCAAGACAAGAATTCCAGATTTCGTTTTGAAAACATCAAATGATAAAGCATTGTATGGGCAGGATTAAGGCAAACCAATATAACTTAAAGCTCATCCAAATGCAATGGTCTAAACCTCAACGAATTCACCCCTACTAAACTGGACAACATGGAGGCAGGTTGGAGTGAATGCATACATGACATGCCTTTTCAAACTACAATCAAATCCAACATCTCAATTGAAGTCCGAACCAGAATAAGCACAACAAAATTCAGGCACCATGTTTATGAAAACCGACTCAGCAATACATAAAGAAAAACGGAAGCTTTTCTTGCCTCATCCAAAAGAACTTCAGCAACCGAAAGTGCAGGACTTCATGGTATTTCACTCAACAAGCAAAAGCCAAGACTTTAAGCTAGACTTCCATTCAACATACCAAATAAAAAGACTACTAAAATGCTATAACAGGAATTTTCAGCCTGCTAAACCAGACCCCACGACATTTCAGTGAGCAAAAGACCATATGATAAACACAAACAACAAAAGACGGCATCTTTGGACTGCATAATGAAAGGGAATGCATGAAACATCATCGGCCCAGCAATCTGATTTCATCTGAAATGAAAAATAGGCAAGAGAAAAGGGCGAAGGCTACCTGTTCGCCACTTTTTGATTTGCAGTTTCGGTTTGGATGCGAGGCAGATTCTAACGAAGTGGTTGCCCGGGCTTCTCTCGGTGATTGCTCCTGGCCGTGACTTCTTCTCCTGTTTTCCTTTGCCGTCCGTCACTCTCCCCGTCTCTTCTCTTTTCTTCTTTTCCTTTTTCTTGCTCACTCCAGATTTTCCAGCCTTCTGATTTTTTTATGCGCCGCCACTCCCAATCTCCTTTCTCTTTTGCCGCTCACTCTTTCTCTGTCCACCACAACCCCCTTTCTTGGTTTTCTTTTCTTCCTAGACAGTCGCCACTTAGCTCTCTCCCCTCTATCCTAGCTTTCTGGTTTCTTCCTCAGTTCTTACGGCTGCCCTTCTTTCCTCTTGGCTGTAGCTATATGTTTTACACTCCCCCTTGCTCACCAAAAAAATCTCCCTTGCGGCTGTGGTTTCTCCTTGCCTTTTATATGGAACACAAAGCCACTAAACCCTCACCCCAATGGTGAGGATGAAGGCTTGTCCCTTCCCTTTCCATCCGGCCATCCGATGTCTATTGAGGTTGTCCTTTGCACGCTGCAAAAAATTGCAGCGCGCATGCTGCGGTTTTTTTTTTTTTTTTTTTAACAACTTGATAATTACAGAAATGATAAAATAAAATATAAATAAAAATAATAACAAAATTACACAAACCAGGTAATAATAATAAAACAAAAATAATTTTAAACAAAAAACTAAACAAAAATGGCCATTTTTTATTTTTAATTTTTCATCATTTTCTTTTCTCAAAATAACTTAATAAAAATAACTAATGTGCCCAAAGATTGAATTTAAAGAAATAAACATATTTTTGTGAACAAATTTTCCTTTTTCTTTCTTTCCATTTTTCCAAGCCAACTAAGGCCTATATATTTTTTTTTTGAATTTTTCTTCTTTTTCCTCTTTTCTTTAATTTTCTCTTTTCTCTTTTTTTTATGATTTTTCATTTTCATTTTTCCTTCAAGAAAGCATTGAATAAAAACAAAATGACTAAAACATATTTTTGATGTTTTCCTTTTCTTTTTCTAAAACTCTATGCTAATCTTAAACTTAAAAGCTAAAACTAAAAACTAAAATTAAAAGTAAATAAGAATAAATAGCAAATGAAATAGGTCAACTAAAAGGGCGAAAATGAATAAAACTAAAATATCGTAACAACTAATAGTGCAAAACACACAATAACGAACTAAAATGCAAGCAATCTAAAATGAAAATCATGAAATAGATGATACATACAAATTATTCAAAATTTGGTGTCTACAGTTTGCCCCTCTTTGTCTGAGTTTTGAAAAAACTTGAGACAAAGAAGTAGACACCAAATACTTACCTATGTTATTGGGCTGCAAAAGATTCCAACGAACAGGAATTCTAACACGGGACTGACCCGAACAAGAATTGAAAACGGGACTGACCCGAACAAGAATTGAAACGGGACTGACCCGAACAGAATTTAAAACGAGAATTTAAAACGGGACTGACTCGAACAGAATTTAAATGGGACTGACCCGAACAGGAATTTAAACGGGACTGACCCGAACCGGAATTAAACGGGACTGACCCGAACAGAATTTAAACGGGACTGACCCTAACAGAATTTAAAAAAGGACTTCACTGGGAAAGTTTAAACAATGAATTGAGTTTTTTTTTTTTTTACCTGAGAATAGTTCAACTTTTGCACCAAGAAGGAAATTTGGATCTTTGTGATTGAAGCGAGAGCTGACGTTGTTTCTTATGATCGAGTTTCGCAAATAACATCGATCCTTGTTTACTGGGAAGCTTTGTCTGTCATTGATTTAGGCGCCAAAAAGAGAGCGGCTGCTTTTGTTTGTAAATGCAACATTCCTGCAAGAAAAAAAGAAATAATGGACTTGCCGCCATTATTTGATCCGGTTTGCCTTGAGAATCGTGTAAACATGAGTCTTGTGATGCTTTTACTTCTGCTCTGCGACGTTTGCCTTAGTCGAACTTGAAACCTTTCAAATTCTGAGACTGATAAAATACGGATTTACCCCGTCACCCAATCCAGGTGGTAGCTTTGTTGCATTTTACTCACTGTAACTGATGATTGAATCCCTTATCTTTGCACTAACCTTAGGGTTTATCATTCATTTGAATTCAATAGTGAAAGAATGATGCGTGAAAATTAGTCATATAAAAATCAATGTATATGCAAGATGATTTCCTATGTCAGGCAAAGATGAGCATGCAAAAGAATGTAGACAATCATAAGCAGTCATACACAAATAATTGAGAACAAACAAGAGGTTCATAAAGATACATTTTACAAAAGAATATTTGTAAAGAATATTTGTAAAGAACAATACAAGTTTAGCCAACGAATATCATATTCGAGACTTCGGATATTTTCTCTTCGGAATCCGATACTGGCAAAAGTATCACAAATATGAGGAACAACCTAAATGAACCAGGTCACCAGCTGTTCCTTCTTGAGCTTGACTGTTAAGAAAACCTACCTTGGCGCCCTTTTGGGTTTTCACCAAGGTTGCCCCCACCCTTTTTGTTTTTGTTTTGTTTTTTTCTTTTTTCTTTTCTTTTTTTTTCTTTTGTTTTTTTTTTCCGAGGCGCCCTTTCGGGTTTTCACCTAAAGAAACATGAAATATCTCGACCATGATCGACTCAGAAATATGAGTTAAAGATTTCTGGCATCAGTAAAATGCACTTCCCTTGTGAGATTAGGTGAAGACATTATAGACATCACCTGCCAGTTGATTAACAGATTTTCTACTAGAAATGCAGTAAGTGACGAAAGCCAGGACTTTGAGCTTTTGTAATGAGGTCCGGTGCGGTGCTTTGAAAAAGGTTGAGGCTTGAAAGCAGATTTGATATGAGGGGTGAAATAACTTGAGATTGCACTCTTTTGAAAACAATTCCGAAACTGAGGAAAATTTGCCCCAGTTTGATCAGCTTTTCTCTCTTTGCATTTTTTATTGCATTTTCCTCACTTTGGCATTTTTCTTTGAAAAACCGAATTTGCCCCAGTGTAGGGTTTTTCTTTTTCTTTTTTTTTTTTTTTTGAATTTGCCCCAGTGTGGGGTTTGCAAATCTTAAGGGTTATCAAACGAAGTTTGTCAATTATGATGGCTCAAAGGGGACAAGTAGAGATAAAATGTTTTTAGTGTAAAAGAAGATGGCCTGACTTGCATTTCGCCATTTGCATGAATTTCTTAAAGAAAATTTGCATGATCAAATGAAAAACTTTTTGCACATATCTGAGTTGATGGGTTGAGGAAATGTCCGTCCATCCGTTTCTGCCAAGATAAGAGCTCCGCCAGGTAATACCTTTTGGACAATGAACGGCCCTTGCCAATTTGGAGCGAACTTGCCTTTAGCTTCATCTTGCATTGACAAAATCCGCTTCAGTACCTTATCACCTTCTTCAAATGCCCGTCGGTGGACTTTTTTGTTGTAGGCCCGAGCCACACGCTTTTGATAGCACTGGCCATGACAAATAGCATTGAATCGCTTTTCATCTATCAAAGTCAATTGCTCATGGCGCTGCTTGATCCAATCGGCTTCCTCCAATTTAGCTTCCATAAGGATTCGTAGCGACGGAATTTCAACCTCAGCTGGTAATACAGCTTCCATCCCATACATAAGTGAATATGGCGTTGCCCCAGTCGATGTCCGAATAGAAGTCCGGTACGCCATCAATGCATAAGGCAACTTTTCATGCCAATCGCGATGCTTTTCTATCATTTTGCGAATAATTTTCTTCAAATTTTTGTTTGCGGCTTCTACAGCTCCATTCATCTGAGACCTATAAATAGCAGAGTTTCGGTGTTTGATTTTGAACTGCTCACATAGTCCATCTACCATGTCATTGTTCAGATTCTTGGCATTGTCCGTGATAAGCGTCTCGGGTACTCCAAAGCGACAAATGATGTGATCTCTCAAGAAACCGGCTACTACCTTCTTCGTGACATGTTTGAATGACTCCGCTTCAACCCATTTGGTAAAGTACTCGATCGCCACCAATATAAATCGATGTCCATTTGAAGCGGGAGGATCGATTGTACCAATCACGTCCATACCCCACATTGAACAGGGCCACGGGGCGGTCATGCTATGCAATTCAGTGGGTGGAGCGGTTGGAAGTAAACAAACTCAACTTGGCTAGAGTCACCCAAGAAAAGACTAACTTAGGCTAAAATCACCAAAAACAAAAGATTAATGCACCAATTTAGTGATAAGATATAAACTAAACAATTTGAACCCACCAAAACATCAAACTTTCCCTCAATTGCAACTCAATGAAGTCAAAACTACTTAAAGACCAAGGCAAAGGCATGATCATCCAATCCCCAAGCATAACATCTACTAAAGATCCAAAAGCAAGCATTACTCAATCATTTGAACCTAATTGAAACATTTAAAAACACAAGAAGTTCCCCAAGTAAATAACAAGATCCAAACAAACATTTATGGAAATTCGAAGGTCCAAGAATGAACAAGGGTCCATGAATGATTTAAACATGCATTTTGAAAACTCAATAGCAACCATTAATCAACCAAATAAAACCAATTGAAAAATTTAAGAGCTTCAAAAGTCCCAAAAACAATGAAAGGCCAAGTGATGACTCAAAATACACCCACCTTAGGACCTAATGCAAGAAAAAGAAATGTAATTGGGCCATAATGCATTGCTGCAAAAGATCTCAGGGACCCAATTGATTAGTTTTTCTCAATTTTGGGTCATAGTAGAACAAGGGGAGACTTGAGGGGTTGGAATGCAATTTTTCTGGAAAATATTCATGCAATATTCATGCAAGCTACGTAGACATTCTGCAACAAAACTTCAGCAACATATGAAACTCTCGGCAAGGTTTTGCAGCAACATTTTTCATGCACAAGGCTCCACAATTCCAGCCAAACAACTTCATACAATTAGCTTTGCAATTACTTCAATTAAAACATAGCTAAACATCTCTTAACAAGGCAGCTAGTTTGGAAGAAATTCATGCAAAGTTTTCATGAAGATACAAAGGAAACAAGTTTCTGTTATAGCAAAGGAAATTCCTGGTCACTAATAAAACTACCGCAAACTCCACACCATAGTTCAAACAAACCAAATGACACAGCTGAAACCAACTTCCCCCACCCCTTAGCATCTAGACATTTTGATTACCCCAAACCAAACAAACAAAACTCAGCAAAACATCATGCAAAAATTCTGAAAAAACATGCGTGCAACACTGGTTTGACAACTTCAATCATTCATTTTCCAGCAAGCATTGGATCCCAATTCAGGTATTTCAGCCCCCAATCATACACACCCAACACCTCTTATCCGAATACATCATCAAGTATGTGAGGAGACCCATTTGGTGGCTGTTATGGGAAGGAAAACGGCAAAAACAGGAGCATGAAATGAAACTTTCCTCATGTCAAGACAAGAATTCCAGATTTCATTTTGAAAACATCAAATGATAAAGCATTGTATGGGCAGGATTAAGGCAAACCAATATAACTTAAAGCTCATCCAAATGCAATGGTCTAAACCTCAACGAATTCACCCCTACTAAACTGGACAACATGGAGGCAGGTTGGAGTGAATGCATACATGACATGCCTTTTCAAACTACAATCAAATCCAACATCTCAATTGAAGTCCGAACCAGAATAAGCACAACAAAATTCAGGCACCATGTTTATGAAAACCGACTCAGCAATACATAAAGAAAAACGGAAGCTTTTCTTGCCTCATCCAAAAGAACTTCAGCAACCGAAAGTGCAGGACTTCATGGTATTTCACTCAACAAGCAAAAGCCAAGACTTTAAGCTAGACTTCCATTCAACATACCAAATAAAAAGACTACTAAAATGCTATAACAGGAATTTTCAGCCTGCTAAACCAGACCCCACGACATTTCAGTGAGCAAAAGACCATATGATAAACACAAACAACAAAAGACGACATCTTTGGACTGCATAATGAAAGGGAATGCATGAAACATCATCGGCCCAGCAATCTGATTTCATCTGAAATGAAAAATAGGCAAGAGAAAAGGGCGAAGGCTACCTGTTCGCCACTTTTTGATTTGCAGTTTCGGTTTGGATGCGAGGCAGATTCTAACGAAGTGGTTGCCCGGGCTTCTCTCGGTGATTGCTCCTGGCCGTGACTTCTTCTCCTGTTTTCCTTTGCCGTCCTTCACTCTCCCCGTCTCTTCTCTTTTCTTCTTTTCCTTTTTCTTGCTCACTCCAGATTTTCCAGCCTTCTGATTTTTTTATGCGCCGCCACTCCCAATCTCCTTTCTCTTTTGCCGCTCACTCTTTCTCTGTCCACCACAACCCCCTTTCTTGGTTTTCTTTTCTTCCTAGACAGCCGCCACTTAGCTCTCTCCCCTCTATCCTAGCTTTCTGGTTTCTTCCTCAGTTCTTACGGCTGCCCTTCTTTCCTCTTGGCTGTAGCTATATGTTTTACACTCCCCTTTGCTCACCAAAAAAATCTCCCTTGCGGCTGTGGTTTCTCCTTTCCTTTTATATGGAACACAAAGCCACTAAACCCTCACCCCAATGGTGAAGATGAAGGCTTGTCCCTTCCCTTTCCATCCGGGCATCCGATGTCTATTGAGGTTGTCCTTTGCACGCTGCAATTTTTTGCAGCGTGCATGCTGCGTTTTTTTTTTTTTTTTAAACAACTTGATAATTACAGAAATGATAAAATAAAATAAAAATAAAAATAATAACAAAATTACACAAACCAGGTAATAATAATTAAACAAAAATAATTTTAAACAAAAAACTAAACAAAAATGGCCATTTTTAATTTTTAATTTTTCATCATTTTCTTTTCTCAAAATAACTTAATAAAAATAACTAAAGTGCCCAAAGATTGAATTTAAAGAAATAAACATATTTTTGTGAACAAATTTTCCTTTTTCTTTCTTTCCATTTTTCCAAGCCAACTAAGGCCTATATATTTTTTTTTTGAATTTTTCTTCTTTTTCTTCTTTTTCCTCTTTTCTTTAATTTTCTCTTTTCTCTTTTTTTTTATGATTTTTCATTTTCATTTTTCCTTCAAGAAAGCATTGAATAAAAACAAAATGACTAAAACATATTTTTGATGTTTTCCTTTTCTTTTTCTAAAACTCTATGCTAATCTTAAACTTAAAAGCTAAAACTAAAAACTAAAATTAAAAGTAAATAAGAATAAATAGCAAATGAAATAGGTCAACTAAAAGGGCGAAAATGAATAAAACTAAAATATCGTAACAACTAATAGTGCAAAACACACAATAACGAACTAAAATGTAAGCAATCTAAAATGAAAATCATGAAATAGATGATACATACAAATTATTCAAAATTTGGTGTCTACAGTGATTTAAAAGAAAAGTGGGTCTAAATGGGGATTTGAGAATGCGACGATTTGACCCAAAATTATAGTTTAAAAAGGGTTTTTTGAAATAAAAAATTGGAGTCGCCACTTGGTAATGAGTTAAGGTGTACCCAGTCACCTAAAAATGAATTTTTAAAGAAAAAATAGGAAAAAGTAGTAAGAAACCCCTTTTAAACGACTCTTAGTCCACGTAAACCAGCGAAAAAGGTTCAGGAGTCACATTTGACGAAGGGGAAGGCAAGGATACAAATCCAAGGCACCCCTTCGACCTAGCCAAGGCTAGTTGCGTGATTTAATCAAAGATTTTCTTGTTTTAACCAAAGAATTTATTACATTTGGACGTGCTACATGAATGCAAACCCTAGACCTAGGGGGAGATGGGGGAAATTTCTCTTCAAAGGTTGAGTGGTGCCAATCACATTAATTGTGAAGCCCAATAATGATCCTTTGGAGAGGTCACATATAATCCTAAATGACGTAAAAATGAGTGAAATGAATGTATGCCATGTGAAAATGTGAGTTTGTGTGAAATGAAAAAATGATAAAAACAAGAGTGTGTAAGTGGAAGTGTGCAAATGGATGTACAAGATAAGGTGAGTAAAGTAATAATGTGAAAATGTATGTGAGATAACATAAAGTGCATGTGTGCGAGTGATATTATAAAGTGTACGTAGTTGAGTGAAAACGTGCAAAATTAAAGTAGTGTGAAGTGAGAATGTGGAAAAAGGGTTAGAATATAAAGTAGGAGTGTATGTGATAGTGAATGAGTAAAATGCATGAATCCTATAGGAATGCATCAAGACGGGAACGGGGAGTCCTAACTTTGTGACTTTAATCTTTCCTTTGATTAGAAGGGAGATGTGAGAACCCGTAAATTCCCTAATAATTCTCCTAGGGTTTTTCCCCTTTAAAGACATGTTTTCTGCATTTTCTGGCTTAGGAAAATTCTCCTGGTAAATTTTGTGAGTAATTATAGTTTTTAGATGATTTTTCTAGTATTGGAGAGTTTTTGAAAAATTAAGAGTATATAATGGACGTGGGACCCACTAGTGCGAAAAGTTCGGAAAAATGCGGCCAATTAGGTTAAATTTTGGATACTGTGTGAAACTTATCGGGTATTAAGAGATAAGTAGAGGATGTAAAGTGATTGATGTGAGAGGAAAAGGAAGGGATAGGAATGCATTAATTGAGGTGACAAGTGTCACCATTTCATTGGGTATGGCTTATGACAACTATTCATGGTTTTTGACTTTTGACCAAATTGGTTAAATATCTAAAAAAATTAACCAAAAATCACCATTTCTTTCACCATTGTGGCCGGCTCTCTCTCTTGCAAAGAAGGAAGAAAACTTCTTCAATTTTCAAGTTTCCAACTAGCTCAATCTTCCAAAACCAATCACATAAACTAGTTTCTACTCCATACAATCTTTCCATTTGGTGTTAGTGGTTAGTTTGGTGAAGTTTTTGTGGAAGCTAAGGTGTCCTACAACTCTCCCTCTCTTGTGTTCAAGGTGAGTGATTATGGAACTTCCTCTTACACTTAATGAAGCTTAAGTTATGCTTAGTAGTGGCTAAGGTGCTGGAATTTGTGATTTCTTTCTTGGTTTGAGATGAATTGGTGAAGTTTTTATTTTATTGATGAATTTTCTGGTTTAATGTGATCATGATGTTGTGGTTATTTATAATGGTTGGTAATGAGGGGTAATGACTCTAGTAGGTGTGTTTGATAGGAAATTGCAACCAATTTTGGGTTTGGAATGAAATGTGAAAAGTTAGGGTTTCACAACCCCCCTTTTCTGTCCGGTTTTGTATCAGATGGTTAGAGGCCGAATTGGCCTTTCCTTAAAACATGAAAGTTGTAGGTATTGATGTGTTTGAGGTGCCTGTAAAATTTCAGGTCATTTGGAGTAGTGTAAAGTGCGATATGTCGATTTTACTGTTGCTGTTCTGGGTTGATCAGAATGTGCGAACTGCGCTTGTAATCGTCTGTTTTGACTGGAATTTATTTGGATTTGGATGTTGGTGTCTTCTGATGAAATGTAACTGGATGTCTTGGCTACCGCATGCCTTTGGAATCAATGCATTTGGACCTGTATAGACTGAGTTGGACTAATTACAGCATAGTGTGATTTGTAAACCTGTTTTGGTGGTTCTGGTTTAGTATCTTGCATATTTGACCTAGTTGTGCTAGGAATTGGACTGAGTGACCTTCTACATTGTTGTAGCCCTGATTCTTAGCTTCGAAACAGTGGGTCTTACACCCTCATCCGATAATCGTAGTGAAATTGGTGCCATTACCGCATAATGAAGGCAAAACTGTTTTTGTTGTTATGGCCAAGATGGCTACATTTCCTGATTTTCTGGTTTGCTATAGTGCTTGTATATGTTTGCAAAACCCTATTGGGGTTGTGATTGGTATTGTTTTGTGACTCGTTATCGAGTCTCATTGCATTTGTTTACGTGTTCTAGGGCGTGACGGTGGTTCACGACATTCTCTTGACGGAAGTTCATGAAATAGCACTTATGTGAGAACCCGTAAAAACCCTAATCTTTTCCGAGGGTTTTATTTCCTTTAATAGCATGTTTTCTGCATTTCCTGGCTTAGGAAATTTTCCTGAGGAATTTTTATGAGTAATTATAGTTTTAGATGATTTTTCTAGCCTTGGAGAGTTTTTGGAAAATTAAGAATATATTATGGACGTGGGACCCACTAGTGCGAAAAGTTCGGAAAAATTCGGCCAATAAGGTTAAGTTTCGGATATTGTGTAAAATTTATCGGGTGTTAAGAGATAAGTAGAGAGTGGGATTTGACTGATGTGAGAGGAAAAGAAAAGATAAGATTGCATTTATGAGAGTGACAAGTGTCACTATATCATTGGATTTGACTTATGGAGCACTATTCACTTTTTTTACTTTTGACCCATTTGATTAAATATCTTGAAAATTCACAAAAAATTACCATTTCTTACCTCCTTGTTGGCCGGCCACCTTAAGCTCAAGAAGGGAGAAAACCTCTTCAAGTTTTGATCTCATCTTGCTCCAATTCAACAACTCAACCAACTAAACTTGCTTTTAATCCATAAAATCCCTCTAGTTAGTGCTAGTGAGTGTTTTGGTGAAGTTTTTTTCGGAGAGCTAAGGTGTTCTACAACTTCCACTCTCTTGTTTACTAGGTAAGTGATGTTTAAACTTCCTCCTATACTTAATGATGTTTAATTTGTGCCTAATGGGAGCTAAAGTGATGGATTATGTGATTTATTTCTTGGTTTGTGATGAATTGGTGAAGTTTTTATTTTTTTGAGGAATTTTCTGGTTTAATGTGATCATGGTCTTGTGGTTGTTTATGATGGTTGATAATGAGGGGTTATGACTCTAGTGGATGTGAATAATTGATAATTGCAACCAATTTTGGGTTTGGATTGAAATGTGAAAAGTTAGGGTTTTTGGGTTGCACAATCTGTCCGAATTTTTAGCAACTAGTTAGAGGCCGAATTGGCCTTGGCTCAAAACATGAAAGTTGTAGGTATTGATGTGTTTGAGGTGCCTGTAAAATTTCAGATCATTTGGAGTAGTGTAGAGTGAATTATGTCAATTTTACTGTAGCTGTTCTGGGTTGATCAGAATGTGCAAACTGTGTTTGTAATCGTCTGTTTTGACTGGAATTGCTTTGGATTTGGATGTTGGTGTCTTCTGATGAAATGTAGCTGGATGTCTTAGCTACCATATGCCTATGGAATCAATGCATTTGGACCTGTATAGACTGAGTTGTACGAATTACAGCATAGTGTGATTTGTAAACCTGCAATTACGGTTCTGGTTTGGTATTCTGCATTTTTGACCTAGTTGTGCTAGGATTTGGACTGAGTGGCCTTCTACATTGTTGTAGCCCTATCTTTTAGCTTCGAGATGGTGGGTTTTACACCCTCATCCGATAAGCGTAGTGCATTTTGTGCCATTACCGCATTAGGAGGCCAAAACTGTTTTTGTTGTTGGGTCAAATGAGTTACATTTCCTGATTTTCTGGTTTGCTATAATGCTTGTATATGTTTGTAAAACCCTATTGGGGTTGTGATTGGCATTGCTTTATGACTCGTTATCGAGTCTCATTGTACTTGCTTACGTGTTCTAGGGCGTGATGGTGGTTCACGACATTCTCCTGACGGAAGTGCATGAAATAGCACTTAATTGATTGGTGAGTATACTACTCACTTAAATGTTACAATGTGGCTTTGGTATATGTGAATTTGATGCCTTGACGTCTAATATGGCTATTGAAAATGATTGAGGTGAGGGTGTACTTGACCGCCCTCACCCCCTTGTGATTCCATTCATGGCTGTTTACCGTTTTACTGAAATACTGCACTTGTTATATGAGATATTGAATTCCATTCATGGAAAACTGATTTGGTGTCGTTTGGACGAATGTCCAACGGCCTTACTGTATTACTGAGCTCAACCCCGTAGGTAGTCAATTGGATCGAGCCGGCGAGGGCTTGGTCGTGAATATTGACGTGCCACGGGGACTGTACTGGGGAATCTTGTAGTAATGAGACTCTTGGTTCCGTTATACTCGATGTTATTCTTGGTTTTGATGATCACAAAAGTTTGTTTATACAGACCAAGAAAGTGAACACTTTGATCAGGCCTGATGAAACAAAGAAAGCATATGTTTAATTGACTTCAGTCTACGATGCTTTGGATGTGGCAAACAAGATTGAAATAATATGAATGAATTTAGTCATTGTTTTGTTCCAATCAAAGATACTGTCTTGTTAGTACGTCAAGTGTGTTATTCTTGGTACTTTGAAATGTTTATCTAACTTTCTTCAAATATGAGTGTTTGTGTTTAGAATCAGGTTCGAATGTGTCATGAAATGCAAAACAATCAAAAGGAGAAGCAAAAACAGGACAAACAGGTCGGACGGCCGAAAGGAAACTGTCGGACGTCCGAAAGAAGTAAGAACATCAAGAAGGAAGCCATGTCGGACGCTCATAAAGAGCCATCGGACGTCCGGAAGGTTCGGACGCACACCTCGGACGCACATCAACCGCATCGGACGTCCGAGAAATTCCAAATTAACTTGCCAACTCTCGGCCTAAGCTCGGACGCTGTACTGTCGGACGATAAACACTCATCGGACGTCCGAACGTCAAACTTGCTGTTTTCGGACGATTGGTTCGGACGATGATTTGTTCGTCGGACGTCCGACAGCTCCAACGGCTAGTTGACTCTTCAGCTGCCTTCTATCCGTTGGAAGCATTGATGAAGCCCATTTCTGGTTCCCTTTAAAATAAAACTGGTTAGAACCAAGCAGGCACTTTTGCTCACTTTGTTTACAAGTTCTCAAGAGATATTTTAGCTAGAAAATAGTCTCCAAAGCAGATTTGTATTAAAGTGGTGTGAATTTCTGTTGAGCATTTCTTTTGTGGTTGAAAGGATCTTTAGTGTAGCTTTGTAGAGGGTTTTCTGAGTGATTGTAAAACTTCTTAGCTTGACTAAGTAAGGCTTAGGGCAAGGAGGAAGTGCTCTCTCCATTGTACATCTAGTCGATCTTCTTTCATCAAAGAGAAGTTGCTCTTCCTAGTGTTTGGTCTTCAAGTTTGAGGATAGCTTGGTAGACACCTGGTTTGATTCCCTATTTTACTTTTATGTTTAATAAAATTCTCATTGCTTTTCTATACTTGTTTTTCTGATCAATATTGCTCCTGTCTTCTAATCTACTTGGCTAATCATTACTAGAAAAGAAGGTAAATTTTAATTAAAGGAAAAGTGCATAAATTTGGTTAGAATTTTAATCAACCCAATTCACCCCCCTCTTGGTTGTCTTTGGGACTTACAATTGGTATCAGAGCTTGGTCTCCTTGAGATTAAGCTCTAACGGCTTGGAGTAAAGATGACAACCAGTCATGCTATGTTTGTTGAGGGGCAATCTGTTACTAGGCCTCCCATGTTCAGTGGCTCTAACTATGTTAGCTGGAAAGAACGAATGATTATCTTTTTGCAATCTATTGATATTGAACTATGGTTTATTGTGAGTGAAGGACCGCATGAAGCTAACTTTCTTGATGCAGATACAGGGTTGCTTCGGCCAAAAACAAGAGTTGAAATGAATGCTCAAGATAGGACTAACCTCACATTGAATGCCAAGGCCATGAATGTTATTTATAGTGCCCTAGATTCAAATGAATCAATCAGAGTAAAAGGCTGCAAATCGGCTAAAGAAATGTGGGATAAACTAAGAGAAATCCATGAGGGTGGTGACAATGTGAAAGAACAGAAAAAGGCCATCTTGGTCACGAAATATGAATCATTTAAAATTGAATCTCTTGAGGATATTGACAAAATGTATTGCAGGTTCACTGACTTGATCAAAGATCTCGAGGCGTTGGGCAAAGAGTACACCTTGGGAGAGAAGAACAGGAAAATTCTCAATGCCTTGGGCAAAGAATGGGAAAATAAAGTGACAGCAATAGAGGAGGCCAAGGATTTAAGTTCTGTGCCTATTGAATCTATCATTAACTCACTAACCACTTATGAGTTGAAACTGAAATCTAAAGTGCAGGAGGAAGAGGATGCTAGAGCAAAGAGAAACATTGCTCTAAAGACTACTCAAGGTGAAGATGATTCTGCTCATCTGGATGATGAAGACTCGGATGGTGATGATAATGATCTTGCTCTCATCACCAGAGGCTTCAAAAGAATCCTGAATAAAAGAAAGTTTAGAAGGGGAGGACCTAGCAATCAATTCCAGAATCAGCCATCTATCGCAAAGTATAAAGGTAAACAAGATTTCAACAAGAAACAGTTGGACAAATGCTTCGAATGTGGACAGATTGGACATTATGCAAACGAATGCCCCATGAAGAAGATGAAAGATGGAAAAGCTGATCGAAAGCCAAGATTCAACAATTTTCAGATTACTTGGAATGAATGCAACTCCGAAGGGGAAGTTGAAGAAGAAGAAGAATCTGCTCAAATGGCCTTCATGGCTATTGGAAATAATGAGGTAACCTCCACACACTCTCAATCTGAAAGTGATAATGATGAAGATGATGATCTTGAATCTTTTGTTGAAAAACTGCATAATGCCTTGAAGGAATCCTATGATAAAAACAAGCAGTTAAAACAGAAAATGGCTTTTCTCATTCAAGAAAATGCAAGTCTTTTTCAACAAAATAAACAACTAAAGACCGACAATGAAAGTCTAGTAAGAGCCGGATGTAATGTTCAAGATGAGCTTGATAGAAAGACAAATATTTGTGAAATGCTGAAGGAAAGACATGGTGATTTAAAAAAAAGAATGGACAACTTGGATGAGACTTTGAAAGCAAGAAAGCAGGAGTTTAACAAAAGGAACATGTTATCTACACATCCTACTACTTTTCAAAGAACATTTGCTCACAACAAAATTGCACATGGTTTCACAACATATAGAAGAGGTGAATTGAGATATGTCAAACCAATACATGTTAAGGACTCTTCCATTATGTGTGGTTTTTGTTGTCAAAGAGGGCATTTGAAAGGTAATTGCTATGTGAAAAGAAATCTGAACAAAGGGATGAAGTGCATGTGGTTAGTTAGATACAATGCTAACTATTATGGACCCAAAAATTAAAAAGGGTACCAAACACGTTATCTTTTCAGGTTAAAGGATCAAACAAGTCAAAATGGTTTATTGATAGCGGCTGCTCAAGGCACATGACCGGTGATCCTTCCTTGTTCATAAAGCTGAAGTCAAAATCAAGTGGAAAGGTAACATTTGGTGATGATGTGAAAGCTAAGACAATTGGAATAGGTGATGTTGGTAAGGATGGTGAAACTTTTGTTCATAATGTGCTCTTGGTTGATAACTTAGGTTATAACTTGTTTAGTGTTAGTCAACTGTGTGATAAAGACTTGTATGTGTTGTTTAAAAAGCATGAATGCATTGTACTTGATTCCAAATATAATGTTGTGTTCAAAGGTAAGAGGTTTAATGACATATATATTGTGATTCTTGATAAAGTTGATTCTTCTAGCTTAAAATGTCTTAAAGCTTCAAATGAAGATCCTTGGTTGTGGCATAGAAGACTTTGTCATTTTAACATGGATTTACTAAAGGAAATATCGAAAAAGGAGTTGGTTAGAGGCTTGCCAAAAATTAGTTTTGATAAGGACAAAATATGTGATGCATGTCAATTTGGGAAGCAAACTAAAATTTCTTTTAAACCAAAAATGTGTGTATCTACTTCAAAACCTTTGGAACTCTTGCATCTTGATTTATTTGGTCCCACTCAAATCACTAGCTTGGGAGGTAAAAAATATTGTTTTGTAATTGTTGATGATTATTCTAGATACACTTGGGTGATATTTCTTGCTCATAAAGATGATGCCTTCAAGAATTTTACTTCAATGTTTGCTAAAGTGCAAAATCTACTTGGGTTAAAAATTGTTAGGATTAGAAGTGATAATGTGACGGAATTCAAGTATTGTGGTTTTCCAGAATTTTGTGATCATAATGGTATAACACATGAGTTTTCTATTGCAAGGACTCCACAGCAAAATGGTGTTGTAGAAAGGAAAAACAGGACTCTCCAAGAGGCTGCTAGAACTATGTTGAATGAATGTAGGTTGCCTAAATATCTTTGGGCTGAAGCGGTAAACACTGCATGTTATGTGATGAATAGAATACTCTTGAGACCTATTTTAAAGAAAACTCCGTATGAGCTGATTTTTGATAAGAAACCTACGGTTGGTTATTTCAAAGTATTTGGTTGTAAATGTTTTATTTTGAATCTAAAGGAACATCTTGGTAAGTTTGACAAAAAATCTGATGAAGGAATATTTTTGGGGTATTGTGAGAATAAAAGAGGATATAGAGTTTTTAATAGAAGGACACTTGTGATTGAAGAAGCTATACATATAACATTTGATGAAGCCAATGATGATAATTCCAAAAGTTTGTGTGAGGATGATGATGTAGGTGTTCGAGAAGGAATGGAAAAGCTATCAATTGGAAATGAAGGAAGTTCTGAACCAGCAGCAACTGAAATGGAAAATGAAGTTCATAATGATCAAGAAGAGGAAGATGAAGACAAAAATGATGATCCACTCAAAGTTCTTCCCAAGGCTTGGAAATTTAACCAAAATCATCCAAAAGAGCTTATAATTGGTGATCCATCCGAGAAGGTAAACACTCGTTCCTCATCTAGAAAATTGATTGATAATTTTGCTTTAGTTTCTCTTTTTGAACCCAAAAATATCAATGATGCTTTAAAGGATGAAAATTGGATTTTGGCTATGCAAGAGGAACTTAATCAATTTGAGAGAAATGAAGTTTGGACACTTGTTGATAGACCTCAAAATCAACCTATCATTGGCACAAAGTGGATTTTTAGAAATAAGTTGGATGATAAAGGTGTTGTTGTAAGAAATAAAGCCAGATTAGTTGCTAAAGGATATGCACAAGAAGAAGGAATAGATTTTGATGAAACATTTGCTCCCGTAGCAAGATTAGAATCTATTAGAATGCTTCTTGCTTTTGCTTGCTTCAAAGGTTTCAAATTGTTTCAAATGGATGTTAAAAGTGCCTTTTTAAATGGTTTTATTGATCAAGAAGTGTATGTGGATCAACCCCCTAGTTTTGAAAATATAAAATTTCCAAGTCATGTGTTTAAACTTTCTAAAGCTTTATATGGTTTAAAACAGGCTCCAAGAGCTTGGTATGAAAGATTAAGTGGGTTCTTGATTGAAAAAGGTTTCAAAAGAGGTATTGTGGACACCACACTTTTTACTAAGCATGTGTTGAATGACCTTCTCATTGTGCAAATATATGTTGATGATATTATCTTTGGTGCTACTAATGAGTATCTATGTAAGGAGTTTTCCACCACTATGCAAAATGAATTTGAAATGAGTATGATGGGAGAATTAAATTTCTTCCTTGGACTTCAAATACATCAAACTCTTGAGGGAATTTTTATCAATCAAGCAAAGTATACCAAGGAATTACTGAAAAGGTTTGGCATGGAGGACTCAAAGCAAGTTGGAACTCCAATGTGCACTTCTACAAAGCTTGACAAAGATGAACAAGGTAATCATGTGGATGAAAAGCATTATAGAGGTATGATCGGAAGCTTACTCTATTTAACTGCAAGTAGACCTGATATTATGTTTGCTGTTTGCTTGTGTGCTAGATTTCAATCGTGTCCAAAAGAATCGCATTTGAATTCTGTAAAAAGAATTTTTAGGTATTTGAAAGGTACATTAGACTATGGTCTTTGGTATGCTAAATCCAGTGAGTTTGCACTATATGGTTATTCGGATGCTGATTTTGGAGGGTGTCGTGTAGATAGAAAGAGTACTAGTGGATCTTGTCACTTTCTTGGAAATTCTTTAGTCTCTTGGTTTAGCAAGAAACAAAATGCAATCTCATTGTCTACAACCGAAGCAGAATATATTGCCGCTAGTGCATGTTGTGCTCAACTTTTATGGATGAAGCATACCCTGAATGACTATGGATTGTTGTATGACTGCATGCCTGTATTCTGTGATAATACTAGTGCTATAAATTTGACCAAAAATCCTATTCAGCATTCTAGGACAAAGCATATTGAAATAAAGCACCACTTTATTCGTGATCTTGTTCAAAAAGGTGAAATTTGTGTAAATTATGTTTGTTATAAAGGTCAATTTGCTGATATTTTTACAAAAGCTTTGCCATTAGATCAATTCATTCATCTAAGATCAAAATTAGGAATGTTCGAAAAATCATCATAAATTTTTCATTGCCTTCGGACGTCCGAAAGAGGATGAACGGACGTCCGATGATGTTCTTCAGCCATTTTCCAGATTGCACCTGTTCGGACGCAGCTGTCGGACGCACAACTTCGTTCGGCCGTCCGACAGTGCAACGGCTCATTTTTTAAAAACTACTTTCTTCCTCATTTGCTTCAAACCTTTCCTATTCTATTTCCTCTCGGACGAAAACCCTCTCATCTCTCACTCTCAAATTCACATCTTTCTGAGACCCTCATTTCAAAATTGACTCAACCAAAACAGTTCCTGATCAATTGCTCTGTCAAATCCCTATCTTTTCATAATCGCTCTGTCAAATCCTCTACAAAGTTTTTTGTTCCAAAATTTTTGTGCGTTTCACTTCCCTACTGCTGTGTGCATCATTTGCATCCTTCATCACACACATTTCATACAATGGTGAATCTAAGGGGAGGAAAAGTTACTGCCGGACGTAAGCATCCACTCAGGGATGAGGATGAGGATCTTCCTACTGTCAAACGGACATCCAAACGCTTCAAAAGAGGAGCTATCAAGGGTCAAATGTCACGGCCTACTCCACAACCCACTTCTCAACCAGAATCTGGACAGGGGACCTCTTCTCAACTACCTCCTAAATCAGTTCCTCTCCCTCCATTCTTTGATGATGCTGCGAAAGACAAATACGCCTGGATATCCCAGAAGGGTGTCATCCCTCAAAGAACTGTAAACCCCTCTGAATTTCGCTCCATAGGTTTAGATACCATTCTGAGTCTATTTGCTTTCCAGAAATGGTCTCATCTCATTTCCATGCCAAATGTCTACTATCCTGATATGCTGCATCAATTTTTTGCCAATCTTAGGAAAGACACGGATGAAACTGAAATCATGTCCAGGGTAAATGGGGTAGACATACTCTTTGATTCTGATACTGTGAATTCAATTTTAAATACTACCATTGAACGTTTATGCAAAGATAAAGTTGCTAACTTCTTTTCATATGAAGAGCTCCCTACTACTGCTAATCATTTTGATGGGACAAAAATGTTAACCTATTTCAAAAGAAGTTTTTCCTCACCTGCTGATGCTAAGTTGAATGATCTGGCTCCTGTGAATTTAATTGCTTTTTCTATCATTTCAAACCTGCTTGTGCCCACTGATGGGCACAGAACTGATGCAAACAAAATGGAGTTGTATCTTTTTTATTGTTTTCGAGAAAAAATTCGGATTGACTTTGGTTTTGTCATGTGCAAATTTTTACTTCGATATGCTACTGACTCTCGAAGAAAACTATCCTATGGAAAGTTTCTTCAAAAGATTTTTGAGTTTTACAAAGTTCCAATTCTAGGTGTTTGTCCTAAAGAAGCATCTTCTTATGCCTTTACCAAAGCATATTTTGAAAGAAAAAATCTTGTTTTTAAAGATAATCTGTGGGCATATAAGGGGGCATCATCTAGTGAACAAAGATCTAAGACTGTACATGATTCTTCACCCATTTCACTCACTCCCATTCACCCTAGGAAGTCTACCACTAAAGCATCTTCCTCTTCCAGTAATGAGGTAATTGAGCTTCTTCATGAACTCAAACAGCATGTTCTTCTTCTAGAACATGGCCTAATGCTCACCATGTCTTCTGAGCAACAAGCAGCCTTTCTTGATAAAAAGAACCTTCTTTTTTCTACACCTGTGGTTGAGGAAGTCTCACATGACAAAGAACCTCGAACCACTGATCCAGGTTCATCAGTTCCAGATCCGAATCCATCAACTCCTGTGACTCCTCATGGCCCTTCCACATCAGACAAAGGCAAGGCACCAATTGAAGAAGCTGCTGAAGATGATGAAGAAACTGATGAGGAAGACCTCTCTCAATATCAGCTCTCTCGGAGGACTCCTGGATCCACTTAGTTCATCATTTAGGACATTTGCATTCTGTTTGTCTCTTTTATGTGTTTGTGGTATTCAACAATGAATATGTATTGTAATGGATATTTTAAGTTTCTTTTGGTATGACCTGGTGGATGTTTAAGTACTGTTTTGATGGATGTCTAAATATTTTGATGAATGATTGTCTATTCTGCTTGTGTGAATGTAATGAATTTGTGGATTGTATGATTGTCTATTGAATATGATTGTCTATTTTAAGTACTGTTTTGATGGATGTGTTGGATGGTGTCACCAGTGTAGACACCAAATTTTGGTACGATTTATTTATTTTTGTTCATGCTAGTTTATCTTAGTTATTCTTTTTATTTTCTTTAGTCGTTTACTTGTTTTATTTTTTTTAGTCGTTTTAATGTAGAATTTCAAAAAAAAAAAAAAAAGAAAAAAAGAAAATATGTTTTAGTTGTTTTAAAATTCAATTTTTGTCTTGGAAAAAAAAAGGAAAGGGAAGAAAATTGTTCACAAAATATGTTTATTTCTTTTTAAATTCAATCTTTTGACTTTATTTATTTTTTTGGTTAGGTTATTTCGAAAAACAAAAGAAAAGGAAAAAATGAAAATGAAAAATGGAAATTTGTTTTTTTTTGTTGTTGTTTTTAATTTATTTTTATCTAATGTTAATTAAGTTATTTTCATCATTAATTATTATTGTTTTATTATTATCATTTTTGTTGTTTAATTAACTAATTAATTAAATTTTTTTTTTTTAAAAAAAAAAAAAACCGCAACTTCCTTTCTGCTCTGCACAAACCATAAACCGAAACTTCCTTTCTGCTCTGCACAAATAACTCCCGGGACAGCAGCTTCAGCACCGCACAATGCAGCCAATCAAAATTCAATACCAACTCAACACTCAACCGACCTCTACATTCAAACATCTCCATAACCACGGCACCTACTTCATTGATTCCACTATCAGATTCCTAACCACAACCAAATCTTTTACCTCGTGATCATCGACTGAGATAGGAGAGAGTGAGCTGCATTCGGCAAACCAACCACGAGCAAGAGGGAAAGAGAAATAGAGGGGCGGCGGCATGAGATAGCTACGGAAAAACTGAAAAAAAGCTGAGTTAGAAGGAAAAGAGGGAGCCTCGGACGGAAGCTGCAGGCAAAATGAGGGAGCGAGAGTGATGGCTACGGCTGAAGGAAAAGCAGGGGAAGAGGAAAGGAATCGCCACTGGCCATTAGCTCCAGAATTTCCCATCTCCATCCGCGAATTTTCACTGAATAGAGGCACTGTAAGTTTCGTTTCTCTCCAAATTTCTCAAGTTCTTGTCCAGTTTTTTTAAATGTAACCGCCGTGGCTTGCTCTAGTGTAATTTTTCTGCTACTTGGCCTCAATTTTTTGAATATACATACTGCGTATGATGATTGGAGTTGAAGTTCTTTGTTCTTAAATAATTTTGGGGTTGGTTGCTATCTTGATTGCTCACAGATTTGCTAAAAATTTTTATGCTCATGTATTGTTTGCTAAAATGCCCAAACCAAAGTCTTGAATCAAAAAAGGAAAGATTTTGGGTGTTCTTCTATATCCGTGAGAGAGGAATGCCAGCCGGTCCAAAGTTAGCTAGAATCTGCCCGTTTGTTAATTGGGGAAAGGAAAAGAAATAAAGGAATTTTGGAATCAATTCTTGTCATTTTCAATGTTTTTGGTGTCGGATGATGTAGTGTGTTTTGCCGCGTGAAATTAATGGATTTTGAAGCATCAGAAGTTGCAGAAACGTTCTCACGTTCATTTGCATAAGAAGAAGAAATGTTTCTGGGAAGCCTGAATGAATAAGTTTCTGAAAATTTTGCAATTGGCCCTGGACCTTTGGTGAAATCACATTAAAGCCTGCATGACTTCCAAATTTTATTCAATTAAGTCCCTATTTTGTTGTGATTGAACCCCAAATTTCCCCCTTATTCTGATATGGCCTAAATCTGGAAAAATTAGACTGATTTCATCCTTTTAAGTTTAATCTTGCGTTTGCATAATTCTATGAGACTTTTTGGATAGATTAATGCTTGATTTTTAGGTCATAATGGTGGCTTAATAATTTTTTTGTAGATTTTATCATGTTGGGTTTTAGTGAAATAGGGGATTTGGGCTAAGAAGTTGTTTTTGATTGGGTTTTAAAAATGGTTTTAGTTTATTATTTTGGGTTTTGGTTTGGGCTAAAGGGTAAAAGCCCACCGGTCTTGTTACTTAATTTTGGGGTCTTAAATGATAGATTGGTCCATTCCTTTTGGTCTGAATTTCGATTGGGCTAGGGAAGGTTCTGGCCCAAATAAGATGCAAAACTGGCCTACTGGCCTGACCCATTAGCAACCAGAAACCAAAGTTGCAAATCAGTCCCTGAATTTCTCCTTAACTGTACTGTGGCCCTGGACATTTTCAACCTTTTTCAATTGGGTCCCTAATTTAATTGCGAATAGGCCCCTGTACTTTATTTTTCTTTAATTTTGACCCCAAAACTTTGGTAATGTTTGCAATCAAGTCTCTTTTTCTTTTGACTTCTTGAATGTGGGTTGATTATATGATTTAATTGATTCAATTTCCTGTTTATTTTTATCTTTTGTGATTATCTTTTATTTAAAGTGGTACCTTGATATTTCTTTTATTTTGGAGGATGAATAAGTGATTTCACTCCATTTAAGGCATCAACTTAAGGGAAGTATAACTTCTTTTATCTTTTTTTGTTTCTCTCATGTGACTCAACGTGCTAAGTGAATTGCATGTCTACTTTGCTTTTCTAGTTTTTCTTTAATTCCTTTTACTTATGTCATTTACTTTTTGTTTTCATTAAGTTATTCTTTTAATGGGGTATGTGTACACCTCTTGGCTTGTAATAGATAGGGCTGTGGCGAGCAATTTGGTCTATTTTCCCCTTCCCCTTTTGTTTTAGTTAGTGAATGTAATAGGTTCATTAGTTTGGTTGCATGCCTACGTGTTAAGTGTTTAATCGCTTTATTAGGTCCTTGCATCTAGTCAAGCATGCTAAGTGTTATGTGCTACGTGTTTATAAGTGATTCGCATGTCTACTCGCTTTTTATAGTGTGGATGAATGGAATGGATGAATGTACGTCATCACACTAGTCCAACGCTAGTTGTGGCTTCTTTTATCGTTTCCACTAGTCCAACGCTAGTCGGAATTCATAGAATGGGTTAGTCCAACGCTAGACCCTTAGGGATTTTCCCTCGATAGTACATCATTTGCTTGTTCACCACATATCACGCATTTTCCTTAGTTTTATCATTTGGCATGATCCTCAAACCCCTTTTCCTCTCATTTTAGGTTTTGCATCCCATACTAGCTATAGGGCTCATTTTGCTTGAGTGTCCCCTTCCGATAAGGGAAACGAGCGAGTGTGGCTACTCGATAGCCTTAGCACGCTAGTTTTGCCTTCTAATCAAAGGGAAAATCGAAGTCGAAAAAGTTAGGAGTCATTCCCACACCCGACCTGATGCATTCCTTTAGGTTCATTCATTCTCATTTATCACTTACTCATTTTTTTCAATTCACATTTCCTCATCACTTTTCCTTTCCTTATTGTTCATTTTGATTTCTACTTCACAAAATTGCACTTAATTACACCTATATGCACTTATCACTATATTTCATACACTTGCACACAAACACTTGGACTTTTCATACAATTTCACACGTGCACCTTTTTATACACTTGCACACTTGCACTTTAGCCATCATTTGCATTAATCGACCTCTATAAGGTTTTCCTTTATTGGCCGCCACAATTCATGTGGTTGGGACCAAAAACCTTACAAGAGACATTTTAGAATTTAGGTTTGCATTTTTTCTTTCCTTTTGCATTCATGTAGTGCATCCAAATGTAATAAATTCTTTGGTTAAAATAAGAAAAACTTTGATTAAATCACGCAACTAGCCTTGGTTAGGTCGAAGGGGTGCCTTGGATTTTTATCCTTGCCTTCCCCTTCGTCAAATGGACTCCCGAACCTTTTTTTTGGTTTACGTGGATTAGGAGTCGTTTAAAAGGGGTTTCTTGCAACTTTTTCCTAAAAAATTCATTTTTAGGTGACTTGGTACACCTTAACTCATTACCAAGTGGCGACTCCCATTTTTTTTAAAAAACCCTTTTTAAACTATAATTTTGGGTCAAATCGTCGCATTTTCAAACCCCCATTTAGACCCATTTTTCTTTTAAATCACAATTCATTTTTCAATCATAAATTAAATCAAAATACATTTTTAAACCATTTTATTTATTTATCAAAAAATGGGGCGCGACAGTTGGCGACTCCACTGGGGACATTCGAGAGTCCGAGCAAATTTGATTTAATCAATCTTTTTCTTCTTTTAACTTTTTCATATATTACATTTGGGTGTTTTAGGGTTGCATTTTTCCTTTTCTTAGGATTTTTGCATTTCGCGTGTATCAAACTACTCCCTCACTCACGTATGTATGATTGGTTGATTGGATATATGTTTACTTATTTATCTCTTGCTTTGCATTGCATTTGGGTGGGGGACATACCCTAGAGCCTCGCGTTGGTTCTTGATCCCTCCCCTCCAAACGAGCACTAGCATACGTGCATACGCTTTAACTTTTCACCCCTCGTTTATTTTTATTTTAGTGGCTCGTCACGCCACTCCACCCTATTAGGATTTTAGGTGACTCACTTGGACATGTGATCACGACACGATGTGTGTGTAGCATGTTCCAATGGGTCACTCAATCTTCCGCTTAAAGCTATTGGTTGATAGCCTTTAGCTTTTAGTCGAAGGTTGGGGATTTTGATAGATTCACTCAAACACGTAGCCGTGACACGATGTGTGCGTAGCGGTGTTTGGGGAATCGCTCGAGCCACCGACGAAGAACCTTGGGATTGATGACCCTTGGTTTCTAAGTCTGAAGGCTCGGCGACCTATGACCTATCGAGTCTAGATGCATTAGCGAATCCCAACCTCATGCATCCATATTAAAATTGCCTAGGGTAGAAGTCGGCCTTATCCTGAGCTAGGGACACTGTTCACGAGGGGAGGGGTCCAACCCCTTTCTCCCTTTTATTGTTTTATTTCTTTGTATTGATTTCGTTGTTACAATGTGTTATGTGTATTTATTCGACTGAACTAACTTTTTCTTGGTTTTGTGTCCCCATTGCATTCACAAACCCTAGCAAATAAGAGGTCTGGCATGACCTTCTTTTAGAACCTACCCTTGTAGATAGATTATTGCACATTTAAAGATTTTTGTATATTGCATTCATAGATTAATAATTGCATAGCATTATAAGCCTACCCTGGCAGATAAAGGGTTCCTTAGGTCACGTTTCATTTCGAATTGCACATTTTACCGCTTTAATAAATGGCATCATGCATAAACCCTAGAAAGGGAATGCCACTTAGGGGATCCCGTGTTAGGAATAAGCCACCTTGTGTCTCGGATACTTAATCCAGTGAGACTTGCACGTTTACATTTTGTACCATCCAAAGGGGTAGTGCACAAGGTAAGGTAGGATCCGATCATTTTTCATAGAGTGATCTTTGGAATATGAGCATCTAATAATCACTTTTTGGCCATTTTATCAAAAATTGGTAAAAATCCCTTGCGTGAAGGACATTAATTTGAAGAAATTCACAAATGATTCCTCCTATTGAGACGATAAATAAATTGAGGCCAAAATTTGATTTTTAGAAGGTCATAGACTAATGCACTTCAATAATTTTGAAATAACCAATGGCCGGACAATTCAACCAATCCATTTTACCGATTCATTCGATAAATTATCAATTTGACCAATTTGCCCTTTTTTAGGGTCATTTGACCAATTTACCCTTTTTAGGGTCACCTGATCGATTTTGAATAAATCGTCAATTCATTTGACCAATTTACCTTTTTTAGAGTCATTTGACCAATTTACCCTTTTTAGGGTCACTTGGTCGATTTTGAATAAATCGTCAATTCATTTGACCAATTTACCTTTTTTAGAGTCATTTGACCAATTTACCCTTTTTAGGGTCACTTGGTCGATTTTGAATAAATCGTCAATTCATTTGACCAATTTACCCTTTTTAGGGTGATCTGATTAATTTTGGATAAGTTAAATTTCATTCAATTCATTTGACCCGTTTCCCATTTTAGGGTAATCCGATCGATTTTAAATAAATGGTCAATTTCATTCAACCCATTTGACTAATCAGGGTTTCAATTTCAAATTGGGAAACCTAGTCGGTTTTAAGAAAACCGTCCACTGCATCCAGCCATTTGATCAGTTGGGGTTTTGACCCGCGCTTTACTGAGGAAATTTTGTCAAACGAATTCCGGTCTCTTCGATAGGAAGTTTGTCAAGGTCAAACCTGTGCGTTTTTACAAATTCTTGTATCGATCAAAAGTGATCAATCCATTCGGACGTTGACCTCATTTTGACAAAGTGTCTCTCGTCACTCCAATTGGCCAAAATTTTCAAATTATTTTTCACTCCATAAGCTGATTGGATCCATCAGGTATGGTATAGTGCCTACTCTAGAGGGTTGCATCCTCATTCTAGGCCTACCCTTGGCGCAAAAAGGGTTCCCCCATAGGACATGCATCCGAATTTTCTGGATATTTACTAACTCTTGCCTTTTTCTTTTCTTTTTCTTTATTTCTTTTGTAATAACTAAGCGAGGGTTAAATCTAAAAGCAATCTTTTCAAAATTCTCAGGTAATATTTAAACATAGCTTCTCGTCGAAGCCCCATCATAACGCGATCCCGTAGTCAAGTCCAAAGGAATCGTGTAAACATGAGTTCACAACCAGAACAATCAGATAGGTCTGCTACTACCGCTCAACCCGAGACTGCAAGTTTGGGGATTCAGTTGACTGAGATGCTTACCAAGTTTGGAGAGATGGCGTCTGAGATGGCCGCCCAAAGGAAGTTGAATGATGAGCTAATTAGCAGCGGAGTTCAACCCGAACCTGTACCCGCCAGACAGCCTGAGCAAGAGCCATTTGTCCTACCTTCGGCCCATGTCACTGTTACTCCATCATTTCCTATTGCACCCGAAGAAACTTTCACCTATCCCACCACAAATTTGTCATACACTTACCCTCCTCATCCTTCATCTTTTCTTACTCACATGCGAGGTCCACAACCCCAAATCACTTCAAATATACCACCTGAGCCACATACCTTTTATTACCCTGCTGCTGAGCCATTCCTGCCGGACCATACTTTTCAAACCAAGCCAGAAATGGGGGAATCTTCCGCTCCCGTTGATATGAAGTTGCTTAAGCGCCTTGATCGTTTTGATGAATTTATAAAGAAGAGTCAGGGGCTGAACAAGCAAGGAGTCCTGGATTACGATGAGCTTTGCCTTTTCCCGAATGTGCAATTGCCTGAGGGGTTCAAAACTCCGAAGTTTAACAAGTATGATGGGACGGGCAATCCCAAGACACACCTCCGACTGTTCGCCAACAAGTTGGGTAGGCCAACAGATGATGAAAATCTGCCTTTGAGGCTATTCCCAGAAAGTCTGGAGGGGGATGCACTCGACTGGTATTCCAAGCTGAAACCCGAAGAAGCAAAGACCTGGCTGGACTTGTCCAACGCTTTTGTAAGGCAGTACGAGTATAATTGTGAGCTGGCTCCAACACGAACCACGTTGGAAGGGACAAAGAGGAAGCCATCTGAAGATCACAAGACTTATGCCAAGAGGTGGAGGAAAATAGCTGCAAAAGTCGAGCCACCAATGACGGAAGACGAAATCATACGTACTTTCATTAAGGCACATGATCCGCCGTACTTTGAAGAAATTTTTCGCATGACTGGATGCTCATTTGCCGCAATTGTTAATAAGCTTGAGGAATTTGATGATTTCGTGAAGACTGGAAAAATTGTTAATGTGTCTGCCCTAAAAACTCAAGTGGAAGCTTTGCAAAGCCAAGGAGGTAATGGGAAGAAGCAACAATTCAAAAGGCAAGAGGGGGAAACTACCTTCACCTGGAGTCAAAACCCTGTCCCAAGACCCAGATCTCGACAATACCCTACCTACTCAAACCCTTACCCCTACTACTCAAATCCTCGTCCTGTTTACCACACCAATATCACTCATCCTCGACCTCGCCCAAATTATGCCAACCCACCTACAACCCTTTTCCAAATATCTCAACCAAGCTTTCAACAAGCTCGTCCTCGGCCTCCTTACCACCAAAGATTTTCCCTACCAAATAGACCCACCTACAACTATCCCCGACCCACTGAAACCTACAATCAAAGCCGTACCCGAACCTTCGCCAACCTAGGCAGGCCTTTGGACCAATTGTATGAGCAATTGAAGGCTGCCAACAAAATAGGCGTGATTCCCCCTCCAACTTACCTTCATGGCATGCCTGCTGGGTACAATCCACATGCTATTTGTGCCTATCATTCGGGAGTACCTGGCCACTCAACCGCCGATTGCAGGGCACTTAAGCACAAAGTCCAAGACATGATCGAGGCTGAGGAAATAGTGCTAAAGGGAAAGGGTGGACAAGGACCAAGTATAAGTACAAATCCCTTTCCTAAACACAAGGACACCTTTGAGGCATCCACTTCCAATGACGAAATTTGAAAATCCTAAAGGAGCTTTGCACAAGTTGGATGGCTGACTATCTTCCCCCTCGAAGATAATTTCGATAAATCTAGGGGTTGTCATTTGCTAAAGTTCACAAAGACTTTTTCTTGCATGTGTGAATAGCTTAATGAAAGCGCCTTTTGCAAATTGAGTTTTGTCTTGTTTTCGCTTTGATTTGGAGTTTCATGAAATGCACAATTGGTTTTATTTGTTTATTTGATCATTGTCATGAAGTTTTTTTAATTCTTTTAGATGGCCAAAGATGAAATTATTTGATCCTTTGAATATCACTGTTCTGGAATCTGATGAAGCCCTTCATTGAAAAACCTCTTCTTTGAGAGAAAACCTTCATTGAGAAAGCCTTCATTGAGAAAACCCTTCATTGAGAAATTCTTCATTGAAAAATCTCTTTCCTGCCAGGTTGGAAGCTGATGAGTTAAAGCAGCGTCATCAACGATTGATTTGATGAGAAATAGTTGAATGCTATGTGCCATGGCCAAATGTTGCCAAGACCCATGGCCTGTGTTCATAACAAAAAAGTCCGCCACCGATCCTTTGAAGGAGGGAACAAAGTGCTAAAGTGATTTTGCTAACGAAAGATGAAGCCAAAGGCAAAAATTGCTTCAAATTGGCAAAGCTCATTGGGTGTTCAAAAGGTATTACCTGGCGGGGCATTCATGGATAGACAGATATTCTCTCAACCTATCAACTCAGACATGTGTAAGAAATTCTTTATCTTGGTTATGCAAATTTCTTTTGGAAATTATGCAAGGGGCGAAACAAAAGTCAGGCCATCTTCTTTTCCAATCAAAACATTTCATCCCTAGTCATCCCTTTGAGCCATTAGAATTGACAAATTTCGTTTGATAACCCTTGAGAATTGCAAACCCCACACTGGGGCAAATTTGTTTCGAAAAAAAAAAAAAGAAAAAGAAAAAAAGAAAACCCTACACTGGGGCAAATTTAGTTTTCAAAGAAAAATGCAAAAAGTGAGGAAAATACAATGAAAAATGCAAAGAGAGAAAATCTGATCAAACTGGGGCAAATTTTCCTCAGTTTCGGAGTTGTTTTCAAAAGGGTGCAATCTCACGTTATTGCACCCCTCGTATCAAATCTGCTTTCAAGCCTCAACCTTTCTTGAAAAACACCCCACCGGACCTCATTACAAAAGCCCAAAGTCCTGATTTTCGTCACTTGCTGCATTTCTATTAGGAAATTTGTTAATCAACTGGCAGGTGATGTCTATAATGTCTTCGCCTAATCTCACAAGGGAAGTACATTCTACTGATGCCAGAAATCTTTAACTCATACTCCTGAGGCGATTATGGTTGAGCTCTTCCATTGCTTCCTTAGGTAAAAACCCGAAAGGGCACCTCAAAAGAAAAAAAGAGAAAAAAAAAAAAAAAGAAAAAAAGAAAGAAAAGAAGAAAAAAGAAAAGAGAAAAGACAAAACGAAACAAAAAAGGGGGGGCAACCTTGGTAAAAACCCGAAAGGGCACCAAGGTAGGATTTTGCAGCAAGCGAGCACGAGGAAGAACAGCTGGTGATTTGGTTCATTTGGATTTCTTCTCATTTTGTCATACTTCTGTCAATTTTTAATTCCAGAACAAAGATATCCAGAGAATTGAATATGACATTTGTTGGCCAAAACTGTGTCATTTTGTAAAACATTCTTTTGCAAATACATTCTTAGGAAGCTCATTTTTCCAAATTACTTGCATTCATGGCATTTTTGTAGAATTTAAGCACAAATGGTTATGTGTGCATTCTTGTGCATATTTATTCTTACATGACATGTGAATTTTCTTGCATACTTCATTCTTTATCTTTGAATTTTGGTGAATAACAATCTCCGTGGTTTATTCGAAGCATACTTGGGTTCAGTCATCTCTTGAAAAGGGTTAAGGTTCAACAAAGTCAGTTACGCAGACTTCACAATATGGCAAAGCATATACCTGATCAGTTTGTAAATTGGAAAGGCCTTAGGGTGAAAAATCCAACTCAATCGACTGCCGCAGCAAAAGTTGATAAAGGCCTTGAAAGACTCATGTTTACACGATTCTCAAAGGAAAACGGATCAAATGATGGTGGCAATTTCTTTGTTTTTTCTCTCTTTTGCAGGAAATTGCATACACAGATGAAAGTAAGCACACCTCGCACTGGAATCGGTGTCGGAAAGAGTCCTCCGGTGAACAAAGGCAGATTGAAAATGTCGCAAGCAAATTTCATCAAAAAATGCAACAGCATGGCGATACAGAATCAACTCTGGACTCACATTGCAAAAAATTCATCATACTGGGGCAAATTAATTTTTTGGAAAGATTTTCAAAAGTCAAAAGAAGAGCAAAGGAAAAAATCATCAATCAAAAATCAACACAAATTTTATCACGGCAGGCTCGAGTTTAATCCCACTGACCGATTGTCAAAAGCATTTTCGGGTCAGTCCCACGATCAAAAGCATTTTCGGGTCAGTCCCATGATCAAGAGCTTATTCGGGTCAGTCCCATGATCAAAAGCATTTTCGGGTCAGTCCCACGATCAAAAATATTTTCGGGTCAGTCCCACGATCAAAAGCTTATTCGGGTCAGTCCCGCGATCAAAAGCATTTTCGGGTCAGTCCCATGATCAAAAGCATTTTCGGGTCAGTCCCACGATCAAAAGCATTTTCGGGTCAGTCCCATGATCAAAATCTTATTCGGGTCAGTCCCACGATCAAGAGCATTTTCGGGTCAGTCCCATGATCAAGAGCATTTTCGGGTCAGTCCCATGATCAAAAACTTATTCGGGTCAGTCCCATGATCAAAATCTTATTCGGGTCAGTCCCACGATCAAAAGCATTTTCGGGTCAGTCCCATGATCAAAAGCATTTTCGGGTCAGTCCCACGATCAAAAGCATTTTCGGGTCAGTCCCATGATCAAAAGCATTTTCGGGTCAGTCCCATGATCAAAATCTTATTCGGGTCAGTCCCACGATCAAGAGCTTATTCGGGTCAGTCCCATGATCAAAAGCATTTTCGGGTCAGTCCCACGATCAAAAGCTTATACGGGTCAGTCCCATGATCAAAAGCTTATTCGGGTCAGTCCCACGATTCAAAGCTTATGCGGGTCAGTCCCACAATTCAAAGCCTGTTCGGGTCAGTCCCGCGATTCAAAGCTTATTCGGGTCAGTCCCGCGATTAAAGCTTGTTCGGGCCAGTCCCATGATTTAAATTTCCTTCTCTAGTCAGTCCCAATTTTAATTTCCTGTCCGGGTCAGTCCCGTTTAAATTTCTGTTCGGGTCAGTCCCGTTTAAATTCTTGTTCGGGTCAGTCCCGCTTTAAATTTTTTGTCTCAGTCAATTCCTTGTTAAATTTTTCTTTCAAAAGAGGTCAGTCCTCATTTTCAAAAAATGGCAGTCGTTCGAGTCGTTCGTGACCGAATGACACAGGTAAGTGTTTGGTGTCTACTTCTTTGTCTCAAGTTTTTCCAAAACTCAGACAAAGAGGGGCAAACTGTAGACACCAAATTTTGGTACGATTTATTTATTTTTGTTCATGCTAGTTTATCTTAGTTATTCTTTTTATTTTCTTTAGTCGTTTACTTGTTTTATTTTTTTTAGTCGTTTTAATGTAGAATTTCAAAAAAAAAAAAAAAAAAAAGAAAAAAAGAAAATATGTTTTAGTTGTTTTAAAATTCAATTTTTGTCTTGGAAAAAAAAAGGAAAGGGAAGAAAATTGTTCACAAAATATGTTTATTTCTTTTTAAATTCAATCTTTTGACTTTATTTATTTTTTTGGTTAGGTTATTTCGAAAAACAAAAGAAAAGGAAAAAATGAAAATGAAAAATGGAAATTTGTTTTTTTTTGTTGTTGTTTTTAATTTATTTTTATCTAATGTTAATTAAGTTATTTTCATCATTAATTATTATTGTTTTATTATTATCATTTTTGTTGTTTAATTAACTAATTAATTAAATTTTTTTTTAAAAAAAAAAAAAAAACCGCAACTTCCTTTCTGCTCTGCACAAACCATAAACCGAAACTTCCTTTCTGCTCTGCACAAATAACTCCCGGGACAGCAGCTTCAGCACCGCACAATGCAGCCAATCAAAATTCAATACCAACTCAACACTCAACCGACCTCTACATTCAAACATCTCCATAACCACGGCACCTACTTCATTGATTCCACTATCAGATTCCTAACCACAACCAAATCTTTTACCTCGTGATCATCGACTGAGATAGGAGAGAGTGAGCTGCATTCGGCAAACCAACCAAGAGCAAGAGGGAAAGAGAAATAGAGGGGCGGCGGCATGAGATAGCTACGGAAAAACTGAAAAAAAGCTGAGTTAGAAGGAAAAGAGGGAGCCTCGGACGGAAGCTGCAGGCAAAATGAGGGAGCGAGAGTGATGGCTACGGCTGAAGGAAAAGCAGGGGAGGAGGAAAGGAATCGCCACTGGCCATTAGCTCCAGAATTTCCCATCTCCATCCGCGAATTTTCACTGAATAGAGGCACTGTAAGTTTCGTTTCTCTCCAAATTTCTCAAGTTCTTGTCCAGTTTTTTTAAATGTAACCGCCGTGGCTTGCTCTAGTGTAATTTTTCTGCTACTTGGCCTCAATTTTTTGAATATACATACTGCGTATGATGATTGGAGTTGAAGTTCTTTGTTCTTAAATAATTTTGGGGTTGGTTGCTATCTTGATTGCTCACAGATTTGCTAAAAATTTTTATGCTCATGTATTGTTTGCTAAAATGCCCAAACCAAAGTCTTGAATCAAAAAAGGAAAGATTTTGGGTGTTCTTCTATATCCGTGAGAGAGGAATGCCAGCCGGTCCAAAGTTAGCTAGAATCTGCCCGTTTGTTAATTGGGGAAAGGAAAAGAAATAAAGGAATTTTGGAATCAATTCTTGTCATTTTCAATGTTTTTGGTGTCGGATGATGTAGTGTGTTTTGCCGCGTGAAATTAATGGATTTTGAAGCATCAGAAGTTGCAGAAACGTTCTCACGTTCATTTGCATAAGAAGAAGAAATGTTTCTGGGAAGCCTGAATGAATAAGTTTCTGAAAATTTTGCAATTGGCCCTGGACCTTTGGTGAAATCACATTAAAGCCTGCATGACTTCCAAATTTTATTCAATTAAGTCCCTATTTTGTTGTGATTGAACCCCAAATTTCCCCCTTATTCTGATATGGCCTAAATCTGGAAAAATTAGACTGATTTCATCCTTTTAAGTTTAATCTTGCGTTTGCATAATTCTATGAGACTTTTTGGATAGATTAATGCTTGATTTTTAGGTCATAATGGTGGCTTAATAATTTTTTTGTAGATTTTATCATGTTGGGTTTTAGTGAAATAGGGGATTTGGGCTAAGAAGTTGTTTTTGATTGGGTTTTAAAAATGGTTTTAGTTTATTATTTTGGGTTTTGGTTTGGGCTAAAGGGTAAAAGCCCACCGGTCTTGTTACTTAATTTTGGGGTCTTAAATGATAGATTGGTCCATTCCTTTTGGTCTGAATTTCGATTGGGCTAGGGAAGGTTCTGGCCCAAATAAGATGCAAAACTGGCCTACTGGCCTGACCCATTAGCAACCAGAAACCAAAGTTGCAAATCAGTCCCTGAATTTCTCCTTAACTGTACTGTGGCCCTGGACATTTTCAACCTTTTTCAATTGGGTCCCTAATTTAATTGCGAATAGGCCCCTGTACTTTATTTTTCTTTAATTTTGACCCCAAAACTTTGGTAATGTTTGCAATCAAGTCTCTTTTTCTTTTGACTTCTTGAATGTGGGTTGATTATATGATTTAATTGATTCAATTTCCTGTTTATTTTTATCTTTTGTGATTATCTTTTATTTAAAGTGGTACCTTGATATTTCTTTTATTTTGGAGGATGAATAAGTGATTTCACTCCATTTAAGGCATCAACTTAAGGGAGGTATAACTTCTTTTATCTTTTTTTGTTTCTCTCATGTGACTCAACGTGCTAAGTGAATTGCATGTCTACTTTGCTTTTCTAGTTTTTCTTTAATTCCTTTTACTTATGTCATTTACTTTTTGTTTTCATTAAGTTATTCTTTTAATGGGGTATGTGTACACCTCTTGGCTTGTAATAGATAGGGCTGTGGCGAGCAATTTGGTCTATTTTCCCCTTCCCCTTTTGTTTTAGTTAGTGAATGTAATAGGTTCATTAGTTTGGTTGCATGCCTACGTGTTAAGTGTTTAATCGCTTTATTAGGTCCTTGCATCTAGTCAAGCATGCTAAGTGTTATGTGCTACGTGTTTATAAGTGATTCGCATGTCTACTCGCTTTTTATAGTGTGGATGAATGGAATGGATGAATGTACGTCATCACACTAGTCCAACGCTAGTTGTGGCTTCTTTTATCGTTTCCACTAGTCCAACGCTAGTCGGAATTCATAGAATGGGTTAGTCCAACGCTAGACCCTTAGGGATTTTCCCTCGATAGTACATCATTTGCTTGTTCACCACATATCACGCATTTTCCTTAGTTTTATCATTTGGCATGATCCTCAAACCCCTTTTCCTCTCATTTTAGGTTTTGCATCCCATACTAGCTATAGGGCTCATTTTGCTTGAGTGTCCCCTTCCGATAAGGGAAACGAGCGAGTGTGGCTACTCGATAGCCTTAGCACGCTAGTTTTGCCTTCTAATCAAAGGGAAAATCGAAGTCGAAAAAGTTAGGAGTCATTCCCACACCCGACCTGATGCATTCCTTTAGGTTCATTCATTCTCATTTATCACTTACTCATTTTTTTCAATTCACATTTCCTCATCACTTTTCCTTTCCTTATTGTTCATTTTGATTTCTACTTCACAAAATTGCACTTAATTACACCTATATGCACTTATCACTATATTTCATACACTTGCACACAAACACTTGGACTTTTCATACAATTTCACACGTGCACCTTTTTATACACTTGCACACTTGCACTTTAGCCATCATTTGCATTAATCGACCTCTATAAGGTTTTCCTTTATTGGCCGCCACAATTCATGTGGTTGGGACCAAAAACCTTACAAGAGACATTTTAGAATTTAGGTTTGCATTTTTTCTTTCCTTTTGCATTCTTGTAGTGCATCCAAATGTAATAAATTCTTTGGTTAAAATAAGAAAAACTTTGATTAAATCACGCAACTAGCCTTGGCTAGGTCGAAGGGGTGCCTTGGATTTTTATCCTTGCCTTCCCCTTCGTCAAATGGACTCCCGAACCTTTTTTTTGGTTTACGTGGATTAGGAGTCGTTTAAAAGGGGTTTCTTGCAACTTTTTCCTAAAAAATTCATTTTTAGGTGACTTGGTACACCTTAACTCATTACCAAGTGGCGACTCCCATTTTTTTTAAAAAACCCTTTTTAAACTATAATTTTGGGTCAAATCGTCGCATTTTCAAACCCCCATTTAGACCCATTTTTCTTTTAAATCACAATTCATTTTTCAATCATAAATTAAATCAAAATACATTTTTAAACCATTTTATTTATTTATCAAAAAATGGGGCGCGACAACCAGGATGTTGATTTGTGAACTTGTGTAAATTTGTGACTGTGTGGATGACAAAAAGGGATGTTGATGTTGATGTGATTGGTTGCCCTTTTGTGATGACAAAAAGGGGGAGATGGTATAATGATTGGATTGAGTGATGATTGGTGATTGATGATTAGTGATGTTAGGATATGTTGGATTGATTGTTTAAATTTGGATTGGCTGATATGCTTAATTGTTTAACTCGGATGGGCAGCCAAGTGAGGGGGAGTTTTTCAAAATTTTTAAATTTTAGGATTCACTAAGACAGGGGGAGTTTTCATTACAATCATCAATTTCATTTCAAACTTTTGTTTTGTCATCATCAAAAAGGGGGAGAATGTTATTCTTGGTTTTGATGATCACAAAAGTTTGTTTATACAGACCAAGAAAGTGAACACTTTGATCAGGCCTGATGAAACAAAGAAAGCATATGTTTAATTGACTTCAGTCTACGATGCTTTGGATGTGGCAAACAAGATTGAAATAATATGAATGAATTTAGTCATTGTTTTGTTCCAATCAAAGATACTGTCTTGTTAGTACGTCAAGTGTGTTATTCTTGGTACTTTGAAATGTTTATCTAACTTTCTTCAAATATGAGTGTTTGTGTTTAGAATCAGGTTCGAATGTGTCATGAAATGCAAAACAATCAAAAGGAGAAGCAAAAACAGGACAAACAGGTCGGACGGCCGAAAGGAAACTGTCGGACGTCCGAAAGAAGTAAGAACATCAAGAAGGAAGCTATGTCGGACGCTCATAAAGAGCCATCGGACGTCCGGAAGGTTCGGACGCACGCCTCGGACGCACATCAACCGCATCGGACGTCCGAGAAATTCCAAATTAACTTGCCAACTCTCGGCCTAAGCTCGGACGCTGTACTGTCGGACGATAAACACTCATCGGACGTCCGAACGTCAAACTTGCTGTTTTCGGACGATTGGTTCGGACGATGATTTGTTCGTCGGACGTCCGACAGCTCCAACGGCTAGTTGACTCTTCAGCTGCCTTCTATCCGTTGGAAGCATTGATGAAGCCCATTTCTGGTTCCCTTTAAAATAAAACTGGTTAGAACCAAGCAGGCACTTTTGCTCACTTTGTTTACAAGTTCTCAAGAGATATTTTAGCTAGAAAATAGTCTCCAAAGCAGATTTGTATTAAAGTGGTGTGAATTTCTGTTGAGCATTTCTTTTGTGGTTGAAAGGATCTTTAGTGTAGCTTTGTTGAGGGTTTTCTGAGTGATTGTAAAACTTCTTAGCTTGACTAAGTAAGGCTTAGGGCAAGGAGGAAGTGCTCCCTCCATTGTACATCTAGTCGATCTTCTTTCATCAAAGAGAAGTTGCTCTTCCTAGTGTTTGGTCTTCAAGTTTGAGGATAGCTTGGTAGACACCTGGTTTGATTCCCTATTTTACTTTTCTGTTTAATAAAATTCTCATTGCTTTTCTATACTTGTTTTTCTGATCAATATTGCTCCTGTCTTCTAATCTACTTGGCTAATCATTACTAGAAAAGAAGGTAAATTTTAATTAAAGGAAAAGTGCATAAATTTGGTTAGGATTTTAATCAACCCAATTCACCCCCCCTCTTGGTTGTCTTTGGGACTTACACTCGAGTATTACCAAAATGACTGATTGGAGTGCGGGCTCGGTTGGGGTATGTTTGGTGGAAGGAATGGAGTGAAGTGAGGTCTACGGTCGGGTATTCTTAAACATTGACGGAGGGTCAATGAGATTGGATCAAGAATGTAAGCGTGGAAATGGGCTCTTGAGAGCCATCCGTATCCTTTTACCGACTTGTTTTACTTCTTAATTGTGTACTTGAAATGAAAGATTTTGCTTATGTGATCTTTATTGCTTATGTGGTAGTAACTCACTGGGCTTAAGCTCATTCCGTTCCATTTGTTTTCCTTACAGGAAAATGACCACTTTTGGAAAGGTTATACTTGTTGGTTGTCAAGTTGAGCTCATGTAAATGTATCTTTTGGATGGCTCTTCGAATGAAACCCTAATGTGTATTGGGTTCACTTTCTTTTGATTGGCAAACCGAACATGTATATTCGTAATGAATGGTTTTTGATATGCCGCTTTGGCTTGAAATTGTTACATTTCAATGTGTGCATGTTTGGTTGATATTTGGTTGAATTTCGGATCAACTCGTATTTCAAACGGCAAAAGAAAAATTTTGGCTACTCTCGGCCTAGTATCTGGATTCTGACGTGGCCGGTACTGTTCATCATCGGCTTCGATTTTTCTTCATTTTTTTTATTTTTATTTTGTGATCTGGACTTGGTTGCGTGCATCGGTAAGTTCCGGAACGTATTAGATCGACGTAAACTGATCCGTTAGTCCTGGCGAGAGCTGGGCAGGCAGTCCGCTAACCCCTTTGGTTCGCCTTAGGGGAAGGTGGGGCTGTTACAAGTGGTATCAGAGCCACTTCGCGTGGTCTCTGCGCGGAGTGAGACTGGGCCAAGTGGTATTGTGGTCCTAATTTCATGAATATGTCTAAGTGCTCGTTTGAGCGTAAGTTATGAACCGGGCATGTGATAAGTGTACGAATCATTATCATGGGACTCGAGGAAGTTAGGTATGTATGTCGGGTAGGAATCTTTCATAAGGATGGTTTACTCTTGGGACCGGCCGGCTCGAGATGTGAATTATCTTAGACGAGATTCTTGCGCTCGGATACGAAAGATATGAGGGCCTAGGTTAGAAAGGATTTGGTGAACTAGAAAGGCAATTCTATGGAACTTTGTGTGGTTTGTTCGGGTGTGGTTAAGCGTGATCGACCTTGATTAAGATATAAATATTTGGACGAAGCCCTAGAAGGGGAAAAGCTTTTCGTGAGTTCTTTTGCACTTGTGACCTAGGTGTCTATAGTACTTTTGGAGGACCCTTTTGTTTCATGGAATGACTTCGTATGTACTTGACTGACTGTTCCGTATAATTGCTTAACCTGGTTATGTGATCTATGTATACATGTTATGTGTTTAAATGCTCTTCGCAGTAATTGTTTGAGTTACTTATTCTTGTTTCATTGTTCCTGTCTGGTGCTACGGAAAGGAGGGTTAGGTTCCCTTTAACAGTATATTTATTTGGTGACCTAGATTGACTTAGATTGATGGAAGGCACTCGGAGTGGTCGAGGCCGTGGACGCAGAACTAGACAACCCACACCGGTTAGGGGTACGGGGGAAACCTCTACTGGACCCAATCTGGAACCGCAAGTAAACCCTAATGTACAAATAGCTGCTGCTATGCAGCAAATGACAGACTTGCTCGCACAAGTGGTGCAGCAACAGGGCCAAAACCCAAACCCTAACCCCGGAAACCCTGGTAACCATATCGAGAGCGAAGATAGAGCTCTTGAACGCTTTCAAAAGTTCGCTCCGCCAAAGTTTGTTGGGGGACCCGACCCAGACGTTGCCGAGAAATGGCTTGAGAAGATGGTTGACATATTTGCAGCTCTACACTACCCAGACGAACGCCAGGTGACTTTTGCCGTGTTCCAACTTGAGGGAGCGGCCCGTTCCTGGTGGAATGTAATTAGACAGAAATGGGAAAGGGAGCAGACGCCGAGAACTTGGGTGAACTTCATCCGAGAGTTTAATGCAAAGTTTTTCCCTCCCTTAGTTCAGGAGAGGAAGGAAGACGAGTTCATTCGACTCCGCCAAGGAGCTCAAACTGTGGCGGAATATGAGAGCCAATTCACCCGCCTATCTAAATTCGCGCCCGAACTCATCATGACCGAGCAACGAAGAATACGGCGATTTGTCCAGGGGCTGAACGTAGAAATCCAGAAGGACCTTGCGGCAGCCCAAATTAATGCCTTCAGCGAAGCAGTGGAAAAGGAACAACGAGTAGAGAATGCTAGGCTCCAGGTGAAAAACTTTCAGGCGAAAAAGAGAGGATTTCCTGGAAACAGTTCGGGACAGGAGGATGAAAGTACCCCTCCCAAGTTTGGGCGGGGAACGGGAGGAGTAAGGATGCCGGGAGTGTCACAAGAGAGCCCGTCAAGAGGAGGCTCGGTTTCTGTAGCATGCGGACCCTGCGAGTATTGCGGAAAATTAAACCACTCGGAGGACAATTGCTGGAGGAAAGGAGGAAAATGCTTGCTCTGTGGGAGTGCCGAACATCAGATTGCTAACTGTCCAGCTCGCCTGCGCGAGCGGCAAGGGACTCTGCCACCAACTACGACCAACCCTGCCCAGCCGAAGGGGGACAAGGATGGATCGAAAGTGTCCTCTCGGGTGTACTCCTTAGAACAACATCAAGTCTTTGACCCCTTAGAGGACGTGGAAGGTAATAATTTACTGAACCTGGCCAGTGAAGGGGTACCGATCTGTTAGCTAAGTATAGTGCTCAATTTAATCCTGGAGTAATCAATGATAAGGAATTTCGAGGACGAAATTCTTTTAAGGGGGAGAGAGTGTGAGAACCCGTAAAAACCCTAATCTTTTCCGAGGGTTTTATTTCCTTTAATAGCATGTTTTCTGCATTTCCTGGCTTAGGAAATTTTCCTGAGGAATTTTTATGAGTAATTATAGTTTTAGATGATTTTTCTAGCCTTGGAGAGTTTTTGAAAAATTAAGAATATATTATGGACGTGGGACCCACTAGTGCGAAAAGTTTGGAAAAATTCGGCCAATAAGGTTAAGTTTCGGATACTGTGTGAAATTTATCGGGTGTTAAGAGATAAGTAGAGAGTGGGATTTGATTGATGTGAGAGGAAAAGAAAAGATAAGATTGCATTTATGAGAGTGACAAGTGTCACTATATCATTGGATTTGACTTATGGAGCACTATTCACTTTTTTTACTTTTGACCCATTTGATTAAATATCTTGAAAATTCACAAAAAATTACCATTTCTTACCTCCTTGTTGGCCAGCCACCTTAAGCTCAAGAAGGGAGAAAACCTCTTCAAGTTTTGATCTCATCTTGCTCCAATTCAACAAGTCAACCAACTAAACTTGCTTTTAATCCATAAAATCCCTCTAGTTAGTGCTAGTGAGTGTTTTGGTGAAGTTTTTTTTGGAGAGCTAAGGTGTTCTACAACTTCCTCTCTCTTGCTTACTAGGTAAGTGATGTTTAAACTTCCTCCTATACTTAATGATGTTTAATTTGTGCCTAATGGGAGCTAAAGTGATGGATTATGTGATTTATTTCTTGGTTTGTGATGAATTGGTGAAGTTTTTATTTTTTTGAGGAATTTTCTGGTTTAATGTGATCATGGTCTTGTGGTTGTTTATGATGGTTGATAATGAGGGGTTATGACTCTAGTGGATGTGAATAATTGATAATTGCAACCAATTTTGGGTTTGGATTGAAATGTGAAAAGTTAGGGTTTTTGGGTTGCACAATCTGTCCGAATTTTTAACACCTAGTTAGAGGCCGAATTGGCCTTGGCTCAAAACATGAAAGTTGTAGGTATTGATGTGTTTGAGGTGCCTGTAAAATTTCAGGTCATTTGGAGTAGTGTAGAGTGAGATATGTCGATTTTACTGTAGCTGTTCTGGGTTGATCAGAATGTGCAAACTGTGTTTGTAATCGTCTGTTTTGACTGGAATTGCTTTGGATTCGGATGTTGGTGTCTTCTGATGAAATGTAGCTGGATGTCTTAGCTACCATATGCCTTTGGAATCAATGTATTTGGACCTGTATAGACGGAGTTGTACGAATTACAGCATAGTGTGATTTGTAAACCTGAAATTACGGTTCTGGTTTGGTATTCTGCATTTTTGACCTAGTTGTGCTAGGATTTGGACTGAGTGGCCTTCTACATTGTTGTAGCCCTGTCTTTTAGCTTTGAGATGGTGGGTTTTACACCCTCATCCGATAAGCGTAGCGCATTTTGTGCCATTACCGCATTAGGAGGCCAAAACTGTTTTTGTTGTTGGGTCAAATGAGTTACATTTCCTGATTTTCTGGTTTGCTATAATGCTTGTATATGTTTGCAAAACCCTATTGGGGTTGTGATTGGCATTGCTTTATGTCTCGTTATCGAGTCTCATTGTACTTGCTTACGTGTTCTAGGGCGTGACGGTGGTTCACGACATTCTCCTGACGGAAGTGCATGAAATAGCACTTAATTGATTGGTGAGTATACTACTCACTTAAATGTTACAATGTGGCTTTGGTATATGTGAATTTGATGCCTTGACGGCTAATATGGCTATTGAAAATGATTGAGGTGAGGGTGTACTTGACCGCCCTCACCCCCTTGTGATTCCATTCATGACTGTTTACCGTTTTACTGAAATACTGCACTTGTTATATGAGATATTGAATTCCATTCATGGAAAACTGATTTGGTGTCATTTGGACGAATGTCCAACGGCCTTACTGTATTACTGAGCTCAACTGTAACAGCCCCACCTTCCCCTAAGGCGAACCAAAGGGGTTAGCGGACTGCCTGCCCAGCTCTCGCCAGGACTAACGGTACAGTTTACGTCGTTCTATTACGTTCTGAAACATACCAAAGCGCGCAAACAAGTCAAAATCACTAAATAAAAAAAAATGAAAATCGAAGCCGGAATGAGTAGTGCAGGACACGTCAGAATCCGGATTCGGTACTGTTCATCCTCGCCAATTTTTTTCCTTTCCGTTTGAAAATCGTGTCACTCCGAAATTCATCCAAACAACAACCATACATATATATTCAATGGAAATCAACATTTACAAGCCAAACGGCCTACCAAAATATCCATTTAGTTCATACATATACAAGTAGCCATTTACACATCACACATTGGTGGAAACAAAGCACTTAGGGTTTTCACCCTCAAGGAGCTATTAAAAATACATATACATGAGCTCAACTTGTCATTCAACTATCACAATCTTTTCCAAAAAGTTTCATTTTCCTGTAAGGAAAACAAATGACACGGAATGAGCTAAAGCCCAGTGAGCAACTATCACAATAGCAGTTAAGATCACATAAGCATAACCATTCAATTCAAGTATGCAATTTCGAAGTAAAGCAAATCAGTGAAAGGATACGGTCGGCTCTCAAGAGCCCATTTCCACGCTTGCAATCTTGATCCAACGTCATTGACTCTCCGTCAATGTTAAAAGTACCAAACCGTAGACCACCCTTTACTTCCAATCCTTCCACCCATCATACCCCAACCGGGCCCGCACTCCATTCAGTTATTTTGGTAATACTCGAGTATACCGGAACCAAGGGTCTCAATACCACAAGGTTCCCCAGTACAGTCCCCGTGGCAATTCAATCTTCACGACCAAGCCCTCGCCGGCTCGATCCAATTGACTACCAAACGGGGTTGAGCTCAGTAATATAGTAAGGTCGTTGGACATCGTCCAAACAACACCAAATCAGTTTCCATAAAATGGAATGCAATAACTCATATATCAAGTTCAGTAAGACAGTGAAACAGTGGACAATCAGTGATACTATCAAAAGGGGTAAGGGCGGTCAAGTACACCCTCACCTTAATCAATTCCAATATCCAAGTAAGCCTTCAAGGCATCACATATACATTTAGCAAAGCCACATAATAACATTTAAGTGAGTAGTATACTCACCAAGTGAGAAAGTGGTGTTTCATACACCGTGGTCACCAAGACGTCGTGAGCTACCGTCACGCCCTAAAACATGTAACACATACAATAAGACTCGAGAACGAGTCACCAAACAATGCTAAACACAACCCCAATAGGGTTTCATATGCATAAATGAACATGATAGCAAATCAGAAATTTAAAAGAGCATTAGTCTTGGCCCCCGACTTGAAAAACTGTTTTGCACTTACTTTGCGGTAATGGCGTCAATTTCACTACGGTTATCGGATGGGGGTGTAAGACCCACCGTTTCGAAGCTATGAATCAGGGCTACAACAATGTAGAAGGTCACTCAGTCCAGTTTCTAGCTTAACTAGGTCAAAAATGCCAAATACTATACCAGAATTACCAAAACAGGTTTGCAAATCGGACAAAACTGTAATTACTATAACTCGGTCTATACAAGTCCAAATGCTGAAATTCCAAAGGCATATGTTAGCTAAGGCATCCAGCTACATTTCATCAGAAGACACCAACAACAAAATCCAAACCAATTCCAGTCAAAATGGCCAATTACCAGTACAGTTTTCGCATTCTGTCCAAAGCAGAACAGCTACAATAATTCCGTCATATCTCATTCTACATTAATCCAAATGACCTGAAATTTTACAGGCACCTCAAACACATCAATACCTACAACTTTCATGTTTTGAGCAAAGTCAAATTCTATGAGAACCCGTAAAAACCCTAATATTTTCCTAGGGTTTTAGTTCCTTTAATTGCATAATTTTTGTATTTCTGGCTTAGAAATATTATCTGGGTGGATTTTATGAGCAATTATAGTTTTTAGATGATTTTTCTAGCATTGGAGAATTTTTAGAAAATTAAGAATATATATTGGACGTGGGACCCACTAGTGCGAAAAGTTCGGAAAAATTCGGCCAATTAGGTTAAATTCCGGATACTGTGTAAAATTTATCGGGTGTTAATAGATAAGTAGAGTGTGTGAAATGATTGATGTGAGAGAAGAAAGAAAGGATAGGAATGCATTTAATGAGGTGACAAGTGTCACATTCTCATTGGTTGGACTTTAAGAATTACTATTCACTTTCTTGATTTTTTTGACCAAAGGATTAAATATCTCAAAATTGCCCAAAAATCACCATTTTCCTCTCCATGTTGGCCGGCCCTCCTAGCTCAAGAAGGAAGGAAATTTCTTCAACTTTCAAGCTTCCATTTCACTCAATCTTCCAAGAACAAAAGCCTACACTAGGTTCCACTCCATAAAATCTTTCCTTCTAGTGCTAGTAAGTGTCTTAGTGAAGTTTGTTTGAAGGTCTAAGGTGGCCAACATCCCTCTCTCTCTTGATTCTTGGTAAGTGATGCTTGAACACCCTACTACCTCTAATGATGCTTATTTTGTGCTTAATGGTGGCATGAGTGATGGAATATGTGATTTATTTCTTTATTTGGAGTGATTTGGTGGAATTTTCCAATTTATGATGAATTTTCTGGTTTAATATGATCTTGATGTTGTGGCCTTGTATGATGAATGGTAATGGTTTAAAATGACTCTAGTAGGTGTGAATTGTTGATAAATGCAATCAATTTTGGATTTGGATGGAAAAATGGAAAGTTAGGGTTCATAAATCCCTAATTCTGTCCGGTTTTGGATCATAGGGTTAGAGGCCGAATTGGACTTTGCTCAAAACATGAAAGTTGTAGGTATTGATGATTTTGAGGTGCCTGTAAAATTTCAGGCCATTTGGCTTAGTGTAGAGTGAGTTATGTCGGAATTACTGTAGCTGTTCTGCTTTGGACTGAATGCGAAAACTGCGTTGGTATTTGGCTATTTTGGCTGGATTTGGTTTGGATTTTGAAGTTGGTGTCTTCTGATGAAATGTATCTGGATGTCTTAGCTACCATATGCCTTTGGAATTTCTGCATTTGGACCTATATAGACTGAGTTATAGTAATTACAGTTTTGTGTGATTTTCAAACCTGTTTTGGTCATTCTGGTTTAGTATTTGGCATTTTTGACCTAGTTAAGCTAGGAACTGGATTGAGTGACCTTCTACATTGTTGTAACCCTGTTTCATAGCTTCGAAACGGTGGGTCTTACACCCCCCATCCGATAATCGTAGTGAAATTGACGCCATTACCGCAAAGTAAGGACAAAACAGTTTTATTTTCAGGGCCAAGGCTAAAGCCATTGTTTGAATTTCTGGTTTGCTATAATGCTTGTATACGCTTATGAAACCCTATTGGGGTTGTGATTGGCATTGCTTTATGACTCGTTATTGAGTCTCATTGTACTTGCTTATGTGTTCTAGGGCGTGACGGTGGTTCATGACATTCCCCTGACGGAAGTGCATGACATAGCACTTAATTGCTTAGTGAGTATACTACTCACTTACTTGTTATAATGTGGCTTTGTTCCATGTGTATTTGATGCCTTGAAGGCTTAATTGGTTATTGGAAGTGATTGACGTGAGGGTGTACTTGACTGCCCTCACCCCTTGTAATTTCCTTCATGACTATTTACTGTTTTACTGAAATACTGCAATTGTTATATGAGATACTGAATTCCATGCATGGAAACTGATTTGGTGTCGTTTGGACGAGTATCCAACGGCTTTACTGTATTACTGAGCTCAACCCCGTTCGGTAGTCAATTGGATCGAGCCGGCGAGGGTTTGGTCGTGAAAATTGTCATGCCACGGGGACTGTACTGGGGAACCTTGTAGTAATGAGACTCTTGGTTCCGGTATACTCGAGTATTACCAAAAGCTACTGAATTGGAGTGCGGGCCCGGTTGAGGTATGTTGGGTGGAAGGAATGGAAGTAAAGTGAGATCTACGGTTTGGTACTCTTAACATTGACGGAGGGTCAATGAGGTTGGATCAAGATTGCAAGCGTGGAAATGGGCTCTTGAGAGCCGACCGTATCCTTTCACTAATTTGCTTTACTTCGAAATTGCATACTTGAATTGAATGGTTATGCTTATGTGATCTTAACTGTTATTGTGGTAGTTGCTCACTGGGCTTTAGCTCATTCCGTGTTATTTGTTTTCCTTACAGGGATATAATTACTTTTGGGAATGGATTGGATAGTTAATTGCCAAGTTGAGCATGTAAATGTCTTTTGTATAGCTCTTGAAATGAAACCCTAATGTGTAACGAGTTCATTTCCTTTTGATAGGCAAACCGAATATGTACTTCCTTAATGAATGGTTTTGGCCTGCCACTATGGTTGTAAATGTTGAAATTCAATGTATATTTATGTTTGGATGATGTTTGGTTGGATTTCGGAGTGACACGACTTTCAAACGGAAAAGAAAAAAATTTTGGCGAAGATGAACAGTGCCGAATCCGGCCAGGAATCCAGCCAGAAACTGGCCGGATTGAAGGCCGGATTGCTTGGAAAAAAAAAAGAAATCCGGCCAGTTGCTCTCTGGCCGGTATCCGGCCAGACAATCCGGCCAGAATCTTGGCCGGATTGCCGGGCGGATTGAGTGGGTTTTTGAAAAAAATTGAGTTGCTCTCGGCCTTGTATCCGGCCGAGAATCCGGCCGAAAATCTGGCCAGATTCCGGCCGAATTCTGACGTGTCCTGCACTATTCATTCCGGCTTCGATTTTCGTTTTTTTTATTTAGTGATTTTGGCTTGTTTGCTCGCTTTGGTATGTTTCGGAACGTAATAGAACGACGTAAACTGTACCGTTAGTCCTGGCGAGAGTTGGGCAGGCAGTCCGCTAACCCCTTTGGTTCGTCTTAGGGGAAGGTGGGGCTGTTACAAATTCGGCCTCTAACCCTATGATCTAAAACCGGACAGAATTAGGGGTTTATGAACCCTAACTTTTCAATTTTCACACCAAATCCAAAATTGGTTGCATTTAGCAACAATTCACACCTACAAGAGTCATTATAGTCCATTGCCAATCATCCAAGATAGCCACAACATCCCATTCATATTAAACCAGAAAATTCATCATAAAATGGAAAACTTCACCAAATCACTTCAAACCAAGATAAAAACCAGAAATTTCAGCACTCTAATCACTAATAAGCATAACATAAGCATCATTAGGTGCAGTAGGGTGTTTCAAGCCTCACTTACCAAGAAACAAGAGAGAGGAAGATGTTGGACACCTTAGCTCCTCAAACAAACTTCACCAAACAACTTACTAGCACTAGAAGGAAGGATTTTATGGAGTAGAATCTCATCTATGTGTTTGGTTGTGGAAGATAACACTAAATGGAAGCTTGAAAGTTGGAGAAATTCCTTTCTTCTTTGCAAGGAGAGGGCCGGCCATAAGAGGTAAGAAAATGGTGATTTTTGTGCATTTTTTTGATATTTAATCCTTTGGTCAAAAAAGTCAAGAAAGTGAATAGTGTTTCTTAAAGTCCAACAAATGAGAAAGTGACACTTGTCACCTCCATAAATGCATTCTTATCTTTCTTTTCTCTCTCACATCAATCATTTCACACACTCTACTTATCTCTTAACACCCGATAAATTTTACACAGTATCCGGAATTTAACCTAATTGGCCGAATTTTTCCGAACTTTTCGCACTAGTGGGTCCCACGTCCAATATATATTCTTAATTTTTTAAAAATTCTCCAATGCTAGAAAAATCATCTAAAAACTATAATTGCTCATAAAATCCACCCAGATAATATTTCTAAGCCAGAAATACAAAAATTATGTAATTAAAGGAACTGAAACCCTAGGAAAGTATTAGGGTTTTTACGGGTTCTCACATCAACCCCGTAGGTAGTCAATTGGATCGAGTCGACGAGGGTTTGGTCGTGAATATTGACGTGCCACGGGGACTGTACTGGGGAATCTTGTAGTAATGAGACTCTTGGTTCCGTTATACTCGAGTATTACCAAAATGACTGATTGGAGTGCGGGCCCGGTTGGGGTATGTTTGGTGGAAGGAATGGAGTGAAGTGAGGTCTACGGTCGGGTATTCTTAAACATTGACGGAGGGTCAATGAGATTGGATCAAGAATGTAAGCGTGGAAATGGGCTCTTGAGAGCCATCCGTATCCTTTTACCGACTTGTTTTACTTCTTAATTGTGTACTTGAAATGAAAGATTTTGCTTATGTGATCTTTATTGCTTATGTGGTAGTAACTCACTGGGCTTAAGCTCATTCCGTTCCATTTGTTTTCCTTACATGTCGCGCCCCACTTTTTGGAAAAAATTAAAATTAGTTTATTTTTTGGTTTTGTGAGTTTATTGATTTCGGAAAAAATGAATTTTTTTGATTTGAAAAAGAATAATAAAAACAAGTATGGGTCTAATGGGACTTTGAAAATGCGACGATTTGACCCAAGAAAAATAGTTCAAAAAGGGTTTTTGAATGAAAAATGGAGTCGCCACTTGGTATAGAGTTAGGGTGTACCAAGTCACCCAAAAAGGAATTTTTTAAAGAAAAGTAGTACGAAACCCTTTTTAAACGACTCCTAGTCCACGTAAACCAACGAAAAAGGTTCGGGGGTCACATTTGACGAAGGGGAAGGCAAGGATAAAAATCCAAGGCACCCCTTCGACCTAGCCAAGGCTAGTTGCGTGATTCAAACATTATTTTCCTAATTTTTTTACCCTAGGTATGTATTGCAAGTTTGGATATGACTAATGGATGAGAAATGCAATCCTAAATCTAGGAAATGTCTCTTATGAGGCTTTTGGTCCCATTCCCATGAATTGGGACGGCCAATAAAGAAAGCCTTCATAGAAAATCTTGAATAATGCAAATGAAGACTCAATGTATGCGTGCAAGTGTGCAAAGTGTAGAAAAAGTGCATGTGTGCAATTTGAGAAAAAAGTGTTTGTGTGCAAGTGGATGAAATATACAAGTGTTAGTGTGCAAGTGAATGAAAATAGTAGATATATAAGTATAAACAAGTGCAATGTGTGAGGTAGAAAATAAAGAGTGAAAAGAAGTGTGTGAATATGACACGTGGATTTAAGAAAAATATGATGAGAAAGATATAAAAATAATGAGAAAATGATATGAGAGTGCATGAACCTAGAGGAATGCATCAGGTCGGGTACGGGAATGACCTCTAATTTTTGGATTTCAATTTTCCCTTTGATTTAGAAGGGAGAACTAGCGTGCTAAGGCTATTTTGAAGCCACACTCGCTCGTTTCCCTTACCAAAAGGGTACCTTCAAGCAAATGGACCCTATAGCTAGCATGAGATGCAAAGGCCTAAAATGAAAGGGAAAAGGTTGGAGGAGCATGCCAAATGATAAAACTAAGAAAAATGCATGAAATGTAGTGAACATGCAAGTGTGCTAACGAAAAGGGATGGCCTATTGGGTCTAGCGTTGGACTAGCCCTTTCTATGAATTCCTACTAGCGTTGGACTAGTGGAAACGTACATTCATCCATTCACATTCAGTCATGGCTATGGAAAGCAAGTAGACATGCCCAATACTCGTAAACACGTAGCACATAACACTTAGCATGCTCGACTAGATGCCAAAACCTAATAAAGCGAATTAACACATAGCACGAAAACAAACAATCAAATTAATGGACCTATTACATTTGCTAGCTAGGCACATGTCTTCAAAGGTCTTCATCCAATGCTCCTCCAAGTCCTATCTATTACAAGCCAAGAGGTGTACACATACCCCATAAAATAAAATAAAAGAACAGCTTAATAAAAACAAAAGTAAATGAATGAAAGGGATTAATGAAAGTTAAAGAAAGCCAAGTAGACATGCAAATCTCATTTAACACGTTGGATCACATAGGGAGAGACAAAAAAGATAAAAGAAAGCTATACCTCCCTTGGAATGATGTCCAAATGAAAGAAAAATGGCTTCAAAATAATAAAGGGATCAAGGCACCAATTAAATAGTAAAGTGTAAACGAAATCATTAAATCCCTCCCAATTGCAACCAAATAATGCATAATTTCCAAAGAAAATAAATCATGGATCAAATTTCTAACATAGAAAATTACCAAGGACCCAATTGCAAATATTAATCAATTGCCCAAACCCAATTGACACATTTTTGAAACTTCAAAGGTCAAATAGCAAAGAAAAAGTCAGTCAATGGTTCCAATTACAACTATTCTAGGACTTAATTGCAAGGAAATTGGGATGTAATGGGGCCATGACGGCATTAAAATAAATCAAGGGGTAAAAGGCAATTCCTTAATTAACAAATAACCACAAAAATATGAAATTGAACCATTAAAAGCGTTCAAATAACCAGGCAAGACCATATTCATCAAATGGGGTTCCAATTTGAAAAGAAAAGGGGATTTGAGGATTAATCTTTTCAATTGCTTGGGCCATAGTGCAACAAAAGGAAATTGGAGGGGTCAAAGTGCAATTTTAGCAAATTGTTTCATGCAACTCATGCAAAGCAACGTGAAGAGAATTTCTGCAATAACAATCGCAACCTTCAGAAAATTTCTTTCCTTCTGCGTTATACAGCATCTCATTTCCAACTGAATCATCAACAAACATTAGCCTTTGAGTTAATCAAACTTGGAGTCACACCTTTCCTTCAATCATAGCCAAAAAACCACGTTCTTATTGCAGGATTAAAACAGCAAAAATAGATGCTAAGAACAACTGACAAAATAGAATGCAAAAAAAAAAAAAAAAAAAACTTTCCAATAGCCAAATAAGAACGCAGTCAAAAATTTCTCGTTTCTTTACGACTTCTACAACATGAACGTTCTGATCCTTTGACATGCTTAACAAAACATCAACCGACCCACCTAGTGTTTGTAAACAGAAAATCTGGAGCAAGATAGGAAAGCACTCCATGAAGGGATAGTGAAAACATTTCTGCAACAAAAAGAAACTCTCGACAACCAATTAAAACATGAGGAATTCCAGCAACCTTGTGCAGCTATGTTTAAGGGTCACTTCAAACAAGAACCAGCTGCAAGCTTATCTTTAAGAAGGCACACTAAACATACAAGGGAGAGGGAGATCAGCAAACCGGGAGGAAAGGCTTATGAATTCAGCAAAACGATAGTAACTTTCCAAATTTTCTACAGAAGTTTATTTACCTAGCGAGTTGTTTGAGCCTGATTTATGTGATTCAGCCCAAGAATATATGACCTCAACATTAATCACCCTATTCCTTCTTTCAAACACAAGATGAAAAATGATTCAGTAGGCAATTAAATCCACTCGGTGGATGGTCGCAAGGAAACAGCAAAACAGGAGCCACGAAGTGCAGCTTCTCTTATTCTCTGACAAAACTTTCGGATATCATCTTAAACAGAAATCCCATGTTAAGGCACTTCATTAGATGGACCAAAACAGCAAAGGTAACCCAAACACACACAAGGGAATATAAAATTTGTAGCAGGGCATGAATATACTCACAGCCAACATGCCAACTGCCCACTATCATGACAACTGAACATCAAAAAGAAAACAAAACTTCAAGCAACCAAACATCTTAGCATAAACTAAACCTGCTTTCTACCTTTCCTCATAAAACTTTTAGATGTTTACACACAAAATCAGGAGGAAAAACCAGCGAGTCCTATCAAAATTTCTGAAGCTTATCTGATGCCTTAACAATAGCAGTCTTATGTGACAGCAACAAGTCTTTACCGCTGATCTTAAAAAACAGTGCGAAGCCGATGGTTTTGGGGTTCCAAATTTCCATACTAGCTCAAAAATGTAACCCACACACAGCCACAAGACTGGACCTTTTTACTCACAGACAGAGAAACAATACTCTTGGTGAACATGAAATAAAAGGGGCGGCAGTGCATACAACCAAAGCAGTGATATCTTCATAAGCAAAATCACGAAACATCATCCAAAGCAATACTGGAATCTAAAGGGGAGGAACTGCTTACAGTACTCAGCTATCTCGATGAAGATCTGTCTCTGCTAGTGGCGTGAAGATTAGCAATTTCAGCGGCTCCCTTTGCTCTCTACCAACCCTTTGATCGAGTTTATTTCTTCAGGTTGTAGCCTCCCCAATTTTCTGATTTCTTCTCCCGTTCTTCGTGAACTCTCCTACACTTCCTTCTTCCCTCAGCTGAAAGTCCTTTCTATCCTATCTTCTCAGCCCCCTTTTGCCACCCCCCAGCTATCTCTTTTTCTTATTTTTTCCTTTCAGAACCTCCTCGGCTGTGTTTCTTTCTAGCCGTCTCAAACTCTCCAAAAACCTCTCCACCCTTTGCGATTGTTGTTTCCTTTTCTTTTTCCTCCGCCGACAGATTCTCCCCTCAGCTTTTTCTTTCTCGCCCCCTTCTCAGTTTTCAACCGCTGTTTTTCTATCTCCCCCTCACCGAGCTCTCTCCCCTTGCGGCTACCCCTTCTTTAGCTTTTATATCCCAGTTCAACCCTAAAACACTCAGCAATCTCTTCAAATATTGCAGCCCAAGGGGCTCACCGAGGCCCTCTCTTGCAAGCTGCAAAAACGCAGCTTGCAAGTCGCGTTTCTTTTTTTTTTTTTTTTTTTTTTTTTTAAACTGAACTAAATAACTTAATAAATACAGAAATGATAAAATATAAATAATAATAATGATAATAAATTGCCAAAAACCAGGTAATAATAACGAAAATAATTTAAAAACTAAACAACTAAAAACAACAAAAATGACCATTTTTCCATCTCTTTTTGTTTCATTTTCATTTTTCCCAAAATAACTTAATAAAAATAACTAAAGTGCCCAAAGATTGAACTTAAAGAAATAAACATATTTTTTTGTGAACAAATTTTCCTTTTTTTCTTCTTCTTTTTTTTTCAAAGCATTATTTGAAACAAAATAATAACAAAAACATTAAACTTGAATTTAAAAAAAAATATTTTTGTGAGTGGTTTTTCCTTTTTCTCTTTCTCTTTTTCATTTTTCCAATCCAACTAAAGCCTATTTTTTGAATTTTTCTTTTCAAGAAAGCATTGAATAAAAACAACATATTTTTGATTTTTTTCCTTTTCTTTTCTCTAAAAACTCTACGCTAATTCTAAACTTAAAAGTTAAAACTAAAAGTAAACAACGAATGCAAGCAATCTAAAATGAAAATCATGAAATAGATGCCACATAAAATTATTCAAAATTTGGTGTCTACAGTTTGCCCCTCTTTGTCTGAGTTTTGAAAAAACTTGAGGCAAAGAAGTAGACACCAAATACTTACCTGTGTTATTCGGCTGCCGAATTACTCAAACGATGGGGACTGACCCCTGACAGGAAATTTTAAAAAGCGGGACCGACCCGAGATAGAAATTTAAAATTGGAATAGACCTGGACAGAAACTTAAAATTGGGATAGACCCACGGGATAGACCCGGACAGAAATTTAAAATTGGGATAGATCCGGACAAAAATGTAAAATTAGGATTGACTAGGGAAGGAAATTCAAATCATGGGGCTGGCCCGAACAAGCTTTAATCACGGGACCGACCCGAATAAGCTTTGAATAGCGGAACTGAGCCGAACAGGCTTTGAATTGTGGGACTGACCCGAAAATGCTTTTGATCATGGGACTGACCCGAAAATGCTTTTGATCATGGGACTGACCCGAAAATGTTTTTGATCGTGGGACTGACCCGAATAAATTTTGATCATGGGACTGACCCGAAAATGCTTTTGATCGTGGGACTGACCCGAATGAGATTTCGATCATGGGACTGACCCGGAAATGCTTTTGATCTTGGGACTGACCCGGAAATGCTTTTGATCGTGGGACTGACCCGGAAATGCTTTTGATCGTGGGACTGACCCGGAAATACTTTTGATCGTGGGACTGACTGATCGTGGGACTGACCCGGAAATGCTTTTAATCGTGGGACTGACCCGAATAAGCTTTTGATCATGGGACTGACCCGGAAATGCTTTTGATCGTGGGACTGACCCGAATAAGCTTTTGATCGTGGGACTGACCCGGAGATGCTTTTGATCGTGGGACTGACCCGGAAATGCTTTTGATCATGGGACTGACCCGGAAATGCTTTTGATCGTGGGACTGACCCGGAGATGCTTTTGATCGTGGGACTGACCCGGAAATGCTTTTGATCAAATTTGTGTTGATTTCTGATTGATGATTTCTTTTTGCTTTTCTTTTGACTTTTGAAAATCTTTCCAAGAAATTAATTTGCCCCCAGTATGATGAATTTTTGCAATGTGAGTCCAGAGTTGATTCTGTATCGCCATGCTGTTGCATTTTTTGATGAAATTTGCTTGCGACATTTTCAATCTGCCTTTGTTCACCGGAGGACTCTTTCCGACACCAATTCCAGTGCGAGGTATGCTTACTTTCATCTGTGTATGCAATTTTCTGCAAAAGACAAAAGAAAACAAAGAAATTGCCACCATCATTTGATCCGTTTTCCTTTGAGAATCGTGTAAACATGAGTCTTTCGATGCCTTTATCGACTTTTGTTGCGGCAGCCGATTGAGTTGGATTTTTCACCCTAAGGCTTTTCCGATTTACAAACTGATCCGGTATGTGCTTTGCCATATTGTGAAGTCTGCATAACTGACCTTGTTGAACCTTAACCCTCTTCAGGAGATGACTGAACCCAAGTATGCTTCGAATAAACCACGGGGGTTGTTATTCACCAAAATTCCAAGATAAAGAATGAAGTATGCAAGAAAATTCACATGTCATGAAAGAATAAATATGCACAAGAATGCACACATAACCATTTGTGCTTAAATTCTACAAAAATGCCATGAATGCAAGTAATTTGGTAAAAATGAATTTCCTAAGAATGTATTTGCCAAAAAAATGCCTTTCAAAATGACCCAGTTTTGGCCCCAGGACGCGTATTCGAATCTCTGAATATCCTTGTTCTGGAATTCAATATTGGCAGAGGTATGACAAAAATGAGGAGAAGTCCAAATGGACCAAACCACCAGTTGTTCCTCCTTGTGCTTGCTCATTGCAGAGATCCTACCTTGACGCCCTTTCGGGTTTTCACCAAGGTTCCTCCCACTCTTTTCCTTTTGTTTTGTTTTTTTGCTTTTGTTTTTCTTTTTTCCTTTTCTTTTGAGGTGCTCTTTCGGGTTCTCACCTAAGGAACAATGGAAAAACTCAACCATAATCGACTCAGGAGTATGAACTGAAGATTGCTGACATCAGTGAAATGCGCTTCCCTTGTAAGATTAGGCGAAGGCATTATGGACATCACTTGTCAGTTGATTAGCAAACTTCCAATAGAAAATACGGCAAATGACGAAAGCCAGGACTTTGGGCTTTTGAAATGAAGTCAGGTGGGGTGTTTCAAGAAAAGTTGAGGCTTGAAAGCAAATTTGATGAGAGGGGTGTGAAATAGCCTGAGATTGCATCATTTTGAAATTATTTCCAATTTTGAACGAAACTGAGGAAAATTTTGCCCCAGTTTGATTGGATTCTTCTCTTCGTGCTTTTCATTGCACTTTTCACTTTTTGCATTTTTCTTCAAAAACTAAATTTGCCCCAGTGTGGGGTTTGCAATTCTCAGGGGTTGCCAAACGAAAATTTGTCAATTCTGATGGCTCAAAAGGGATGACTAGGGATGAAATATTTTGATTGGAAAGGAAGATGGCCTGACTTTTGCCTCGTCTCTTGCATGATTTCCTAGAAGGAATTTGCATAATCAAATAAAGAACTTCTTATACATGTCCGAGTTGATAGGTTGAGGGAATGTCTGTCCTTCCATCTCTCTTTTGAACACCCAATAAGCTTTGTCAATTTGAAGCAAATTTGCCTTCGACTTCGTCTTTCATCGCTTTAGCACTTTGTTTCCTTTTCAGAAGATCGGTGGCGGACATAGGTCATGCTTATGACATTCAGCTGTTTTTCATCAATTAGAATCAATCATTGGTAACCCTACTCTGATCAATCAGCTTCGAGCTTGGCAGGGGAGGAATTTTTATCAATGAAGGGATCTTGGCCTTTTCCATGAAGGTTTTTCCAAGGGATGGATTTTCAATGGAGGGATTTCAATGAAGCAAGTTTTATATGAAGGGATTTCTGAATGAAGGGATTTTTCACTGAAGGCTTTTTAAGGACAGGAGTTTTAATGCAGGGATTTTTCAATGAAGAGATTTTCAATGTGCGGCTTCATCGAATTCCAGAACAGTGATATTCAGAGGGTCAAATAATTTCAACTTTGGCCATCTTAAAAGAATTTAAAAGAATCAAGACAATAATCAAATCAAGCAAATTATGCATTTCATGCAACTCCAAATCAAAGTGGAAACAAGATAAACTCAATTGCAAAGGATGCCTTCATTAAACTATTCACATATGCAAAAAACAGTTTTTGTGAAATTTAGTAAATAACAACCCCTAGATTTACCAAAAATCCCTTCGAGAGGGAAAATACTCGGCCATCCAAATTATGCAAAGCTCCTTCAGGATTTTCAAATTTCGTCACTGGAGGTGGATGCCTCGAAGGTGTCCTTGTGTTCAGGGAAAAGATTTGTACTTATGCTCGGCCCTTGTTCACCTCTTTTCCTTAGCATTATTTCCCCTGCCTCGATCATGTCTTGGACTTTGTGCTTGAGTGCCCTACAATCGACGGTTGAGTGGCCAGGTACCCCCGAATGATAGGCACAAATAGCATGTGGATTGTACCCAGCAGGCATGCCATGAAGGTAAGTTGGAGGGGGAATCACGCCTATTTTGTTGGCAGCCTTCAATTGCTCATACAATTGGTCCAAAGGCCTGCCTAGGTTGGCGAAGGTTCGGGTACGGCTTTGATTGTAGGTCTGAGTGGGTCGGGGATAGTTGTAGGTGGGTCTATTTGGTGGGGAAAATCTTTGGTGGTAAGGGGGCCGAGGACGAGCTTGTTGAAAGCTTGGTTGAGATATTTGGAAAGGGGTTGTAGGCGGGTTGGCATAATTTGAGCGAGGTCGAGGATGAGTGATATTGGTGTGGTAAACAGGATGAGGATTTGAGTAGTAGGGGTAAGGGTTTGAGTTGGTAGGGTATTGTCGAGGTCTGGGTCTTGGGACAGGGTTTTGATTCCAGGTAAAGGTAGTTTCCCCCTCTTTCTTTTGGAATTGCGGGTTCTTCCCACTAGTCCCCTGACCTTGCAAAGCATCCAACTGTGACTTTAGGGTAGAGACATTAACAATCTTCCCAGCTTTCACGAAGTCATCGTACTCCTCAAGTTTATTAACAATAGCAGCGAACGAGCATCCAGTCATGCGAAAAATTTCTTCGAAATATGGAGGATCATTTGCCTTAATGAAAGTGCGTATGATTTCGTCCTCAGTCATCGGTGGCTCGACTTTGGCAGCTATTTTCCTCCACCTCTTGGCATAAGTCTTGTGATCCTCGGAGGGTTTTCTTTTTGTTCCTTCCAACGTGGTTCGTGTTGGAGCCAGCTCGCAGTTATACTCATATTGCCTTACAAAAGCATTGGACAAGTCAATCCAGGTTTTTATTTCTTCGGACTTCAAATTTGAGTACCAGTCGAGGGCATCCCCCTCCAGACTTTCCGGGAACAACCTTAGAGGCAGGTTCTCGTCATCTACAGGCTTTCCCAACTTGTTAGCAAATAGTCGGAGGTGTGTCTTGGGATTACCCGTCCCATCGTATTTGTTGAACTTCGGAGTTTTGAATCCCTCAGGCAATTGTACATTGGGAAAGAGACAAAGCTCATCGTAGTCCAGGACTCCTTGCTTGTCCAACCCCTGACTCTTCCTCATAAACTCATCAAAACGATCAAGGCGTTTGAGCAGCTTTATATCAACGGGAGCAGAAGATTCCCCCATTTCTGGCTTGGTTTGAAAAGTATGGTCCGGCAGGAATGGCTCAGCAGCAGGGTAATAAAAGGTATGTGGCTCAGGTGGTATATTTGAAGTAAGTTGGGGTTGTGGACCTCGCATGTGAGTAAGAAAAGATGAAGGATGAGGAGGGTAAGTGTATGGCAAATTTGTGGTGGGATAGGTGAAAGTTTCTTCGAGTGCAATAGGAAATGATGGAGTAGCAGTGGCATGGGCCGAAGGTAGGACAAATGTCTCTTGCTCAGGCTGTCTGGCGGGTACAGGTGCAGGTTGAATTCCGCTGCTAATTAGCTCATCATCCAACTTCCTTTGAGCGGCCATCTCAGACGCCATCTCTCCAAACTTGGTAAGCATCTCAGTCAACTGAATCCTCAAACTTGCAGTCTCGGGTTGAGCGGTAGTAGCAGACCTATCTGACCGTTCTGGTTGTGAACTCATGTTTACACGATTCCTTTGGACTTGACTACGGGATCGTGTTATGATGGGGCTTCGACGAGAAGATATGTTTAAATATTACCTGAGAATTTTTGAAAAATTGCCTTTAGATTCAATCCTCGCTTAGTTATTCCAAAGAAAATAAAGAAAAGGAAAAGAAAAAGACAAGAGTTAGTAGATATCCAGAAAATTCGGATGCATGTCCTATGGGGGAACCCTTTTTGTGCCAAGGGTAGGCCTAGCATGAAAATGCAATCCTCTGAGGTAGGCACTATACAATACCTGATGGATCCGATCAACTCATGGAGTGAAAAATAATTTCGAAAAATTTGGTCAATTGGAGTGACAAGAGACATTCGTCAAAATGAGGTCAACGTTCGAATAGATTGATCATTTGTGATCGATACAAGAATTTGCAAAAACGCACGGGTTTGACCTTGACGAATTTCCTATCGAAGAGATTTGAATTCGTTGACCAAGTTTTCTCAGTGAAGCACGGGTCAAAACTCCAACTGATCAAATGGCTGGATGTAATGGATGTTTTTCTCAAAATCGACTAGGTTTCCCTATTTGAAATTCGACATTGAGACCCAAATTGGTCAAATGGGTTGAATGAAGTTGACCGTTTATTTAAATCGACCGAATTACCCTAATCAAGGGAAATGGGTCAAATGAATTGAGTGAAATTTAAAAAAAAAAAAAATCACTTAAAAATTGGCCGGATCATCCTAAAAAAGGAATTTGATCGCATGAAATTGAGAATCTTATTCAAAATGAACTGGTTCATCCTAAAAACTGAAATTGGTCAAATGAATTGAATGAAATCGAAGATTTATTCAAAATTGACCAGATCACCCTAAAAGGGTAAACTGGTCAAATGAATCGGACGAAATTGATGATTTATCGAAAATCGACAAAATTGCCCTAACTAATCAAATGAATTGAATGAAATTTAACTTATCCAAAATTAATCAGATCACCCTAAAAAGGGTAAATTGATCAAATAGATTGAACGCAACTTGATTTATTCAAAATCGGCCAGGTGACCCTAAAAAGGGTAAATTGGTCAAATGAGTTGACGATTTTTTCAAAATCGACCAGATGACCCTAAAAAAGGTAAATTGGTCAAATGAATTGATGATTTATTCAAAAATTGACCGGATGACCCTAAAAAGGGTAAATTGGTCAAATGAATTGATGATTTGGCAAAATGGATTGGTTGAATTGTCCGGCCATTGGTTATTTCAAAAATTATTTAGGTGCATTAGTCTATGACCTTCTAAAAATCAAATTTTGCCCTCAATTTATTTATCGTCTCAATAGGAGGAATCATTCGCGCATCTCTTCAAATTAATGTCCTTCACGCAAGGGATTTTTACCCATTTTTGATAAAATGGCCAAAAAGTGATTATTAGAGGCTCATATTCCAAAGATCACTCTATGAAAATGATCGGATCCTACCTTACCTTGTGCACTACCCCTTTGGATGGTACAAAATGTAAACATGCAAGTCTCACTGGATTAAGTATCCGAGACACAAGGTGGCTTATTCCTAAACACGGGATTCCCTATGTGGCATTCCCTTTCTAGGGTGGATGCATGATGCCATTTTTATCAAAGCAAGAAAATATGCAATTCGAAATGAAACGTGACCTAAGGAACCCTTTATCTGCCAGGGTAGGCTTAGAATGATATGCAATCATTAATCTATGAATGTAATATACCAAAATCTTTAAACGTGCAATAGCCTGTCTACAAAGGTAGGTTCTAAAAGAGAGTCATGCCAGACCTCTTATTCCCTAATGTTTGTGAATGCAAAAGACAAGAGACAAGGAAACGTGAGTTCAACACTTAATCACATAACACATTTGGACAATTAGATAATAAAACAACAAAGACAGATAAGGAAAAAGGGATGGGACCCCTCCCCTCGTGAATAGTGTTTCCTAATTTAGGGTAAGGTCGACTCTACCCTAGGCAATTCTAATATGGATGCATGAGGCTTGGCTTACTAATGCATCTAGACTCGATAGGTCATAGGCCCCCGAGCCTTCAGACTTAGAAACCAAGGGTCATCAATCCCAAGGTTCTTTGTCGGTGGCTCGAGCGATTCCCCAAACACCGCTACGCACACATCGTGTCACGGCTACGTGTTTGAGTGAATCTATCAAAATCCCCAACCTTCGACTAAAAGCTAAAGGCTATCAACCCATAGCTTAAAGCGGAAGATTGAGTGACCCATTGGATCATGCTACACACACATCGTGTCGTGATCACATGTCCAAGTGGGTCTCCTAATCCTAGTAGGGTAGAGTGGCGTGACAAGCCACTAAAGAAAAATAAAAGGGATAGAAGAAGTAAAGCGTATGCTCGTATGCTAGTGCTCGTTTGGAGGGGAAGGGTCAAGAACCAATGCGAGGCCCTAGGGTGACCCATACCTCCCAAAATGCAATGCAAGCGCGAGATAACAAGTAAACATTCATTCAAACATACAATCGTGAGTCGAGGGATTGGTTTGATTACGTACATAAGAAAAAATGCAATCCTAATATCCACATGCCATGCATAGAAAGGGTAGAAAAAGGAAACGAATGGTTAAGTCAAAAATGCTTGGACCCACTTAGGAAGTCCCCAGTGGAGTCGCCAACTGTCGCGCCCCACTTTTTGGAAAAAATTAAAATTAGTTTATTTTTTGGTTTTGTGAGTTTATTGATTTCGGAAAAAATGAATTTTTTTGATTTGAAAAAGAATAATAAAAACAAGTATGGGTCTAATGGGACTTTGAAAATGCGACGATTTGACCCAAGAAAAATAGTTCAAAAAGGGTTTTTGAATGAAAAATGGAGTCGCCACTTGGTATAGAGTTAGGGTGTACCAAGTCACCCAAAAAGGAATTTTTTAAAGAAAAGTAGTACGAAACCCTTTTTAAACGACTCCTAGTCCACGTAAACCAACGAAAAAGGTTTGGGGGTCACATTTGACGAAGGGGAAGGCAAGGATAAAAATCCAAGGCACCCCTTCGACCTAGCCAAGGCTAGTTGCGTGATTCAAACATTATTTTCCTAATTTTTTTACCCTAGGTATGTATTGCAAGTTTGGATATGACTAATGGATGAGAAATGCAATCCTAAATCTAGGAAATGTCTCTTATGAGGCTTTTGGTCCCATTCCCATGAATTGGGACGGCCAATAAAGAAAGCCTTCATAGAAAATCTTGAATAATGCAAATGAAGACTCAATGTATGCGTGCAAGTGTGCAAAGTGTAGAAAAAGTGCATGTGTGCAATTTGAGAAAAAAGTGTTTGTGTGCAAGTGGATGAAATATACAAGTGTTAGTGTGCAAGTGAATGAAAATAGTAGATATATAAGTATAAACAAGTGCAATGTGTGAGGTAGAAAATAAAGAGTGAAAAGAAGTGTGTGAATATGACACGTGGATTTAAGAAAAATATGATGAGAAAGATATAAAAATAATGAGAAAATGATATGAGAGTGCATGAACCTAGAGGAATGCATCAGGTCGGGTACGGGAATGACCTCTAATTTTTGGATTTCAATTTTCCCTTTGATTTAGAAGGGAGAACTAGCGTGCTAAGGCTATTTTGAAGCCACACTCGCTCGTTTCCCTTACCAAAAGGGTACCTTCAAGCAAATGGACCCTATAGCTAGCATGAGATGCAAAGGCCTAAAATGAAAGGGAAAAGGTTGGAGGAGCATGCCAAATGATAAAACTAAGAAAAATGCATGAAATGTAGTGAACATGCAAGTGTGCTAACGAAAAGGGATGGCCTATTGGGTCTAGCGTTGGACTAGCCCTTTCTATGAATTCCTACTAGCGTTGGACTAGTGGAAACGTACATTCATCCATTCACATTCAGTCATGGCTATGGAAAGCAAGTAGACATGCCCAATACTCGTAAACACGTAGCACATAACACTTAGCATGCTCGACTAGATGCCAAAACCTAATAAAGCGAATTAACACATAGCACGAAAACAAACAATCAAATTAATGGACCTATTACATTTGCTAGCTAGGCACATGTCTTCAAAGGTCTTCATCCAATGCTCCTCCAAGTCCTATCTATTACAAGCCAAGAGGTGTACACATACCCCATAAAATAAAATAAAAGAACAGCTTAATAAAAACAAAAGTAAATGAATGAAAGGGATTAATGAAAGTTAAAGAAAGCCAAGTAGACATGCAAATCTCATTTAACACGTTGGATCACATAGGGAGAGACAAAAAAGATAAAAGAAAGCTATACCTCCCTTGGAATGATGTCCAAATGAAAGAAAAATGGCTTCAAAATAATAAAGGGATCAAGGCACCAATTAAATAGTAAAGTGTAAACGAAATCATTAAATCCCTCCCAATTGCAACCAAATAATGCATAATTTCCAAAGAAAATAAATCATGGATCAAATTTCTAACATAGAAAATTACCAAGGACCCAATTGCAAATATTAATCAATTGCCCAAACCCAATTGACACATTTTTGAAACTTCAAAGGTCAAATAGCAAAGAAAAAGTCAGTCAATGGTTCCAATTACAACTATTCTAGGACTTAATTGCAAGGAAATTGGGATGTAATGGGGCCATGACGGCATTAAAATAAATCAAGGGGTAAAAGGCAATTCCTTAATTAACAAATAACCACAAAAATATGAAATTGAACCATTAAAAGCGTTCAAATAACCAGGCAAGACCATATTCATCAAATGGGGTTCCAATTTGAAAAGAAAAGGGGATTTGAGGATTAATCTTTTCAATTGCTTGGGCCATAGTGCAACAAAAGGAAATTGGAGGGGTCAAAGTGCAATTTTAGCAAATTGATTCATGCAACTCATGCAAAGCAACGTGAAGAGAATTTCTGCAATAACAATCGCAACCTTCAGAAAATTTCTTTCCTTCTGCGTTATACAGCATCTCATTTCCAACTGAATCATCAACAAACATTAGCCTTTGAGTTAATCAAACTTGGAGTCACACCTTTCCTTCAATCATAGCCAAAAAACCACGTTCTTATTGCAGGATTAAAACAGCAAAAATAGATGCTAAGAACAACTGACAAAATAGAATGCAAAAAAAAAAAAAAAAAAAAACTTTCCAATAGCCAAATAAGAACGCAGTCAAAAATTTCTCGTTTCTTTACGACTTCTACAACATGAACGTTCTGATCCTTTGACATGCTTAACAAAACATCAACCGACCCACCTAGTGTTTGTAAACAGAAAATCTGGAGCAACATAGGAAAGCACTCCATGAAGGGATAGTGAAAACATTTCTGCAACAAAAAGAAACTCTCGACAACCAATTAAAACATGAGGAATTCCAGCAACCTTGTGCAGCTATGTTTAAGGGTCACTTCAAACAAGAACCAGCTGCAAGCTTATCTTTAAGAAGGCACACTAAACATACAAGGGAGAGGGAGATCAGCAAACCGGGAGGAAAGGCTTATGAATTCAGCAAAACGATAGTAACTTTCCAAATTTTCTACAGAAGTTTATTTACCTAGCGAGTTGTTTGAGCCTGATTTATGTGATTCAGCCCAAGAATATATGACCTCAACATTAATCACCCTATTCCTTCTTTCAAACACAAGATGAAAAATGATTCAGTAGGCAATTAAATCCACTCGGTGGATGGTCGCAAGGAAACAGCAAAACAGGAGCCACGAAGTGCAGCTTCTCTTATTCTCTGACAAAACTTTCGGATATCATCTTAAACAGAAATCCCATGTTAAGGCACTTCATTAGATGGACCAAAACAGCAAAGGTAACCCAAACACACACAAGGGAATATAAAATTTGTAGCAGGGCATGAATATACTCACAGCCAACATGCCAACTGCCCACTATCATGACAACTGAACATCAAAAAGAAAACAAAACTTCAAGCAACCAAACATCTTAGCATAAACTAAACCTGCTTTCTACCTTTCCTCATAAAACTTTTAGATGTTTACACACAAAATCAGGAGGAAAAACCAGCGAGTCCTATCAAAATTTCTGAAGCTTATCTGATGCCTTAACAATAGCAGTCTTATGTGACAGCAACAAGTCTTTACCGCTGATCTTAAAAAACAGTGCGAAGCCGATGGTTTTGGGGTTCCAAATTTCCATACTAGCTCAAAAATGTAACCCACACACAGCCACAAGACTGGACCTTTTTACTCACAGACAGAGAAACAATACTCTTGGTGAACATGAAATAAAAGGGGCGGCAGTGCATACAACCAAAGCAGTGATATCTTCATAAGCAAAATCACGAAACATCATCCAAAGCAATACTGGAATCTAAAGGGGAGGAACTGTTTACAGTACTCAGCTATCTCGATGAAGATCTGTCTCTGCTAGTGGCGTGAAGATTAGCAATTTCAGCGGCTCCCTTTGCTCTCTACCAACCCTTTGATCGAGTTTATTTCTTCAGGTTGTAGCCTCCCCAATTTTCTGATTTCTTCTCCCGTTCTTCGTGAACTCTCCTACACTTCCTTCTTCCCTCAGCTGAAAGTCCTTTCTATCCTATCTTCTCAGCCCCCTTTTGCCACCCCCCAGCTATCTCTTTTTCTTATTTTTTCCTTTCAGAACCTCCTCGGCTGTGTTTCTTTCTAGCCGTCTCAAACTCTCCAAAAACCTCTCCACCCTTTGCGACTGTTGTTTCCTTTTCTTTTTCCTCCGCCGACAGATTCTCCCCTCAGCTTTTTCTTTCTCGCCCCCTTCTCAGTTTTCAACCGCTGTTTTTCTATCTCCCCCTCACCGAGTTCTCTCCCCTTGCGGCTACCCCTTCTTTAGCTTTTATATCCCAGTTCAACCCTAAAACACTCAGCAATCTCTTCAAATATTGCAGCCCAAGGGGCTCACCGAGGCCCTCTCTTGCAAGCTGCAAAAACGCAGCTTGCAAGTCGCGTTTCTTTTTTTTTTTTTTTTTTTTTTTTTAAAACTGAACTAAATAACTTAATAAATACAGAAATGATAAAATATAAATAATAATAATGATAATAAATTGCCAAAAACCAGGTAATAATAACGAAAATAATTTAAAAACTAAACAACTAAAAACAACAAAAATGACCATTTTTCCATCTCTTTTTGTTTCATTTTCATTTTTCCCAAAATAACTTAATAAAAATAACTAAAGTGCCCAAAGATTGAACTTAAAGAAATAAACATATTTTTTTGTGAACAAATTTTCCTTTTTTTCTTCTTCTTTTTTTTTCAAAGCATTATTTGAAACAAAATAATAACAAAAACATTAAACTTGAATTTAAAAAAAAATATTTTTGTGAGTGGTTTTTCCTTTTTCTCTTTCTCTTTTTCATTTTTCCAATCCAACTAAAGCCTATTTTTTGAATTTTTCTTTTCAAGAAAGCATTGAATAAAAACAACATATTTTTGATTTTTTTCCTTTTCTTTTCTCTAAAAACTCTACGCTAATTCTAAACTTAAAAGTTAAAACTAAAAGTAAACAACGAATGCAAGCAATCTAAAATGAAAATCATGAAATAGATGCCACATAAAATTATTCAAAATTTGGTGTCTACATGAATCCCTTCCATGAAAAACTGATTTGGTGTCGTATGGACGAGTATCAAACGGCCTTACTATATTACTGAGCTCAACCCCGTTGGTAGTCAATGGAATCGAGCCGGCAAGGGCTTGGTCGTGAAAATTGACATGCCACGGGGACTGTACTGGGGAATCTTGTAGTAATGAGACTCTTGGTTCCGGTATACTCGAGTATTACCAAAAGCTACTGATTGGAGTGCGAGCCCGGTTGGGGTATGTTGGGTGGAAGGAATGGAGTGAAGTGAGGTCTACGGTCGGGTATTCTTAAACATTGACGGAGGGTCAATGAGATTGGATCAAGAATGTAAGCGTGGAAATGGGCTCCTAAGAGCCATCCGTATCCTTTTACCGACTTGTTTTACTTCTTAACTGTATACTTGAAACGAAAGATTATGCTTATGTGATCTTTGTTGCTTATGTGGTAGTAACTCACTGGGCTTAAGCTCATTCCGTTCCATTTGTTTTCCTTACAGGAAAATGACCACTTTTGGAAAGGTTATACTTGTTGGTTGTCAAGTTGAGCTCATGTAAATGTATCTTTTGGATAGCTCTTCGAATGAAACCCTAATGTGTATTGGGTTCACTTTCTTTTGATTGGCAAACCGAACATGTATATTCGTAATGAATGGTTTTTGATATGCCGCTTTGGCTTGAAAATGTTACATTTCAATGTGTGTATGTTTGGTTGATATTTGGTTGAATTTCGGATCAACTCGTATTTCAAACGGCAAAAGAAAATTTTGGCTACTCTCGGCCTAGTATCTGGATTCTGACGTGGCCGGTACTGTTCATCATCGGCTTCGATTTTCATTTTTTTTTATTTGTGATTTTGACTTGTTTATGCGCGTGGGTATGTTTCGGAACGTATTAGATCGACGTGAACTAATCCGTAGTCCTGGCGAGAGCTGGGCAGGCAGTCCGCTAACCCCTTTGGTTCGCCTTAGGGGAAAGTGGGGCTGTTACAGGAGAACTAGCATGCTAAGGCTATTTTGTAACCACACTCGCTCGTTTCCCTTATCGAAAGGGGACTCTTCAAGCAAATGTACCCTATAATTAGCATGAGGTGCAAAAATCCTAAAATGAGACGGATCTAGACGGATCTAGACTGATGTGAGACGGATCTAGACGAACACCAAGTTGGGATGATTTGCGGAACTTTGACCCTTCTAGAATCACGAGCCACGAACTAAGGAGATTCCTTAACCCACGACTAGCCACTTTAGTGAACCAAAAGTATAGATAGAAGAACGCCACAATCAAGGAGACTACTTGATTGATAAGTTCGTTGAACAACTTGAGATTGATTCTCAAGTATTCAAAGGAAATTCTCTTGAAGCAAGAGAGAGTGAATAAACTCACGAATATGTTATAAAATTTGAATTCTGTCCCCTAATGAATGAAAACCTAGGCTATATATAGCCTTACAAGACAAAACCCTAACTCGGCTAGGCTAGGCTTTTGGCCCGATTCCACTACTCAAATCCACTATCTAATGGTCAGCTTATAATTGATCCAATGAAGGCTTTAAGCTGGCCCAACATAACCCAATAAAAGCTAATTAACCAACTTAAGTTATAGTGAGCCTAGACTCTATAAATCGGATCCAACTCAACATGAGGTCTTGGACCGAATTTATTCCTAGCAAATAAAATAGAAATCTAGAAAATAAACTACTAACTATTACTAAAAGATTCTGTAAGTCCCAAATACAACCAAGAGGGGGGGTGAATTGGGTTGATTTAAAATCCTAACCAAATTTATGCACTTTTCCTTTAATTGAAATTTACCTTCTTTTCTAGTAATGATTTGCCAAGTAGATTAGAAGACAGGAGCAATATTGATCAGAAAAACAAGTATAGAAAAGCAATGAAAATTTTATTAAACAGAAAATTAAAATAGGGAAACAAACCAAGTGTCTACCAAGCTTTACCCAAACTTGAAGACCAAACACTAGGAAGAGCAACTTCTCTTTGATGAACGAAGATCAACTAGATGTACAATGGAGGGAGCACTTCCTCCTTGCCCTAAGCCTCACTTAGTCAAGCTAGGAAGTTTTACAATCACTCAGAAAACCCTCAACAAAGCTACACTAAAGATCCTTTCAACCACTAAAGAAATGCTCAACAGAAATTCACACCACTTTAAAACAAATCAGCTTTGGAGACTATTTTCTAGCTAAAATATCTCACTAGATCTTGTAAACAAAGTGTGCAAAAGTCCCTACTTGGTTCTTACCAGTTTGATTTTAAAGAGAACCAGAAATGGGCTTCATCAATGCTTCCAACGGATAGAAGGCAGCTGAAGAGTCAACTAGCCGTTGGAGCTATCGGACGTCCGACGAACAAATCATCGTCCGAACCAATCGTCCGAAAACAGCAAGTTTGACGTTCGGACGTCCGATGAGTGTTTATCGTCCGACAGTACAGCGTCCGAGCTTAGGCCGAGAGTTGGCAAGTTAATTTGGAATTTCTCGGACGTCCGATGCGGTTGATGTGCGTCCGAGGTGTGCGTCCGAACCTTTCGGACGTCCGATGGCTCTTTATGAGCGTCCGACATAGCTTCCTTCTTGATGTTCTTACTTCTTTCGGACGTCCGACAGATTCCTTTCGGCCGTCCGACATGAGTGTCCTGTTTCCTTTTTGATGTTCTTTCTCCTTTCGGACGTCCGACAGTTTCCTTTCGGCCGTCCGACCTGTTTGTCCTGTTTTTGCTTCTCCTTTTGATTGTTTTGCATTTCATGACACATTCGAACCTGATTCTAAACACAAACACTCATATTTGCAGAAAGTTAGATAAACATTTCAAAGTACCAAGAATAACACACTTGACGTACTAACAAGACAGTATCTTTGATTGGAACAAAACAATTACTAAATTCATTCATATTATTTCAATCTTGTTTGCCACATCCAAAGCATCGTAGACTGAAGTCAATTAAACATATGCTTTCTTTGTTTCATTAGGCCTGATCAAAGTGTTCACTTTCTTGGTCTGTATAAACAAACTTTTGTGATCATCAAAACCAAGAATAACATTCTCCCCCTTTTTGATGATGACAAAACAAAAGTTTGAAATGAAATTGATGATTGTAATGAAAACTCCCCCTGTCTTATTGAATCCTAAAATTTAAAAATTTTGAAAAACTCCCCCTCACTTGGCTGCCCATCCGAGTTAAACAATTAAGCATTAAACAATTAAGCATATCAGCCAATCCAAATTTAAACAATCAATCCAACATATCCTAACATCACTAATCATCAATCACCAATCATCACTCAATCCAATCATTAACTCCCCCTTTTTGTCATCACAAAAGGGCAACCAATCACATCAACATCAACATCCCTTTTTGTCATCCACACAATCACAAATTTACACAAGTTCACAAATCAACATCCTGGTGACACCATCCAACACATCCATCAAAACAGTACTTAAAATAGACAATCATATAATCCACAAATTCACTACATTCACACAAGCAGAATAGACAATCATTCATCAAAATATTTAGACATCCATCAAAACAGTACTTAAACATCCACCAGATCATACCAAAAGAAACTTAAAATATCCATTACAATACATATTCATTGTTGAATACCACAAACACATAAAAGAGACAAACAGAATGCAAATGTCCTAAATGATGAACTAAGTGGATCCAGGAGTCCTCCGAGAGAGCTGATATTGAGAGAGGTCTTCCTCATCAGTTTCTTCATCATCTTCAGCAGCTTCTTCAATTGGTGCCTTGCCTTTGTCTGATGTGGAAGGGCCATGAGGAGTCACAGGAGTTGATGGATTCGGATCTGGAACTGATGAACCTGGATCAGTGGTTCGAGGTTCTTTGTCATGTGAGACTTCCTCAACCATAGGTGGAGAAAAAAGAAGGTTCTTTTTATCAAGAAAGGCAGCTTGTTGCTCAGAAGACATGGTGAGCATTAGGGCATGTTCTAGAAGAAGAACATGCTGTTTGAGTTCATGAAGAAGCTCAATTACCTCATTACTGGAAGAGGAAGATGCTTTAGTGGTAGACTTCCTAGGGTGAATGGGAGTGAGTGAAATGGGTGACGAATCATGTACAGTCTTAGATCTTTGTTCACTAGATGATGCCCCCTTATATGCCCACAGATTATCTTTAAAAATAAGATTTTTCCTTTCAAAATATGCTCTGGTAAAAGCATAAGAAGATGCTTCTTTGGGACAAACACCTAGAATTGGAACTTTGTAAAATTCAAAAATCTTTTGAAGAAACTTCCCATAGGATAGTTTTCTTCGAGAGTCAGTAGCATAGCGAAGTAAAAACTTGCACATGACAAAGCCAAAATCAATCCGAATTTTTTCTCGAAAACAATAAAAAAGATACAGCTCCATTTTGTTTGCATCAGTTCTATGGCCATCAGTGGGCACAAGCAAGTTTGAAATGATAGAAAAGGCAATCAAATTCACAGGAGCCAGATCATTCAACTTAGCATCAGCAGGTGAAGAAAAACTTCTTTTGAAATAAGTTAACATTTTTGTCCCATCAAAATGATTTGCAGCAGTAGGAAGCTCTTCATAAGAAAAGAAATTAGCAACCTTATCTTTGCACAAACGTTCAATGGTAGTCTTTAAAATGGAATTCACAGTATCAGAATCAAAGATTAGGTCTACCCCATTTACCCTAGACATGATCTCAGTTTGGTCAGTTCCTTTCCTAAGGTTAGCAAAAAATTGATGCAGCATATCAGGATAGTAGACATTGGGCATGGAAATGAGATGCGACCATTTCTGGAAATCAAATAGACTTAGAATGGATTCTAAACCTATGGAACGAAATTCAGAGGGGTTTACGGTTCTTTGAGGGATGACACCCTTCTGTGATATCCAGGCGTATTTGTCTTTTGCAGCATCATCAAAGAATGGAGGGAGAGGGACTGATTTTGGAGGCGGTTGAGAGGAGGTCCTGTGACGACCCCACTTCTCCCAAGGGCGAACCCAAGGGTATCGGCGGGCCGCCTGCCTAGCTCGCGCCAGGACTCAAAACTTAAAACAATCAAAGCCAGAAAATTCAAAAGAGTACTATATACAACCCCAAAAGAGTTATAATTACATTCTCCAAAAGTATCGAGTCAAACCACCAAAACAAAACAAACATCCTAACTGTTCAACTATTACAAGCCAATCTTACTATACTAGTATACGTGCCAAAAGTCCCCGCGTCGGCCCCTGCTAAGGAAAACAAAAGGAATGGGGTAAGCTATATGCTTAGTAAGTAAACAGGGGCGAAAGCATAAATTTCACGTAACAGTTACACAATAAGAGTAAAGCAAAAGCAGAAAAGTAACATCATATAATAAGGATACGGGTGGCTCCAAAGCCAATTCATGTGCCATGCATGATCTCCTGCCGACACTCCGTCGACCACAAATAATAGTCCGTAGAACTTCACTTGTGCACCCACCGACACCTTATCACCCTCACTGGCCAGTCACCTCACAAACTTGCCCGGGCGAACGAAATCACAAACTTGAGCTTGAGTCACAAGCTCGGGTCACAAACTTGGTCACCTTCTCGGTGAACCGGATTTACAAAATTGGTTCATAACATGAACCTACAAACTTGGTGACCTCAGACTAAGTTGGACTGCCTTCGACCAAGCCCTAACCGGCTCGAATAGTCCAACCAGGTCAAGAGTTCGCCCCAAACTCACAAACTTCACAAAAGTATTCAAAATCACAAACTTTCCAAACTTCACAAACTTTATACGAAAGTCGCCCCAAGCCACTAGCTCAAGGGTTTTGGTTTCAAAAGGTTCATATACATATGCCAAGTACAATTATACATCCAAATTAGGGTTTAGGTCGAGTGCGATAAAGTACACCCTCGCCTAAGTGCCCTTTTCACATATCTCAAACACATAACAAAGAAAACACACCAAACTGGCCTGAATACTTACTCAAAATACCAAAAGTAGTACAAGATTGCTTCGCGCGTGATCGCTAGTAGTGGGCCCCACCGGCTCCGCCTAGCTCACCACTATCTGAAATACAAGATTTTATCACTTATGTCACAAACGGCTACGAACCGATCCAAAACAAGTAAAACGGCAAAATTGGCACACGTAATTTGCGGAAACGGCAAAAAGGGGCGCACGCGCGCGCGTGGAACGGCAAACGGAAACGGCCACAACTGCCATCTCAAACCGTTTTGGTCAAAAGTTAGGCTAGGAGTATCGGATCAAGGTACATGAGGTACCGTTGCGAAGCTAAGAGGAAGGGGTACAACTTCCCTTTAGACATCTCAACCCAGATCTCAATAGGTATAGGTCAAAAATGCACGAAATAGTGCCAGCTGTTTCATTGCGGTTTACCACACAGGCCCTGTTTGCAAGGCCATAACTCACGGCTCAGGAATCGAAATCAAGAAATTCCAGAGGCGTTAGAAAGCTGAAATATAAGGTTAAAACTTTGATGTTTTGGCCAAGACTTGAATCCACTCAGAACAGAACGAAAATCGAGTGCCAAGGTACCCGTCAGAACTGTCCAGATACAAGGCAGTTCTGACGAGCGATATTGTTTTGATCATAACAGGGGCTACGGAACTCGGATTTCGGCGTAATTTATACCGTTTCGAAGCTAAGATCAAGATCTAAATTTCTTATGAAGGGATCAGCACCCAGTTCGTACGGGATCAAAACCGAAAAATCACGGGCAGAAGCTGAAATTCAAAACGTACACAAACCAATGTCTAAAACAGGCCTGAGGGTTTTGTCTATAACTCAGAATACGCTAACTTGTTTGACCTGAAATTTTACAGGAATACTCAGGACTCAAGGGGCTACATTTCCTAAGAAGGCACCAAAACCCAAATCAGAAGTAATCCCAACCAAAATAGCCAATTACTGAAGCAGTTTTCAAGTTCGGGTAAAAACAGGACAGCAAGGGTAATTCCGTCTTTTCATGAGCTACGCTACTCCGATTGGCCTGAAATTTTACAGGCACCTCAAACACATCAATACCTACAACTTTCATGTTTTAAGAAAAGGCCAATTCGGCCTCTAACCCTAAGATACAAAACCGGACAGAAATTGGGGGTATGAAACCCTACTTTGCTGAAATTTCCTCCAAACCCAAAATTGCTTGCAATTATCAATCATTTACACTTACTAGAGTTATTAAACCTCATTTCCACACATCACACAAGGCCACACCATCAAGTTCATAATAAAACAGAAATAATCCCAATAAATTGAAAACTTCATCAATTCATCCAAAAACAAGAAATAAACCACAATTTTCATCACTTTAATTCCTACTAAGCATCAATTAAGCTTCATAAGATGAAGGAGAGAGTTCATACACCACTCACCTAGAACACAAGAGAGAGAGAGCTATTGGTCTCCTTACTTTCCAACAAACTTCACACAACAACTCACCAACACTTCCTTAAGTGATTTGATGGAGCAAAAACAAGTTTCTATGGTTGATTTGGTAGATTGGAGCAAAGCTTGGAGTGTTTTCTTTCTTTTTCTTAGAGAGAGAGGGAGGAAAGGAGAGAGAGAGAGTCGGCCACAATGTGCTGAATTTTTGATGATTTTTGGTGATTTTTAGTTGATTTAAATCAAATGGTAAGACAAGAAATAATGGTCAAAAGTTTCTTCCAACCATTTGGTGACACTTGTCCCTCATGATGACTTGCCTACCTTTTTTTTTCTCTCTCCTCCACCTATCCACTTACTACCTATAAATATCTCTTCACACCTATAAATATCTCTTCACACCCGATAATTTAAACCCAGTATCCAAAACTTAACCTAGTTGGCCGAATTTTTCCGAACTTTTCGCACTAGTGGGTCCCACGTCCGATATACATTCTTAATTTCTCAAAAACTAACCGATACTAGAAAAATCATCTAAAACCTATATTTACTCATAAAATTTATCTGGGAAATTTTTCTAATAAAGAAAATGTGGGAAAAACGGGTTTTCAATCTTAACCGGATCTTAGGGTTTAAATCTTAATCCCTACTTAGGGTTTTCGAAATACTCCCAAAACCAAACGTTACCGTCCAATTAATGAATATATCAACGTAGAACGAACTGGGGCCTCACAGGTCCCCTGTCCAGATTCAGGCTGAGATGTGGGTTGTGGTGTAGGCCGTGACATTTGACCCTTGATAGCTCCCCTTTTGAAGCGTTTGGATGTCCGTTTGACAGTAGGAAGATCCTTATCTTCATCCCTGAGTGGATGCTTGCGTCCGGCAGTAACTTTTCCTCCTCTAAGATTCACCATTGTGTGAAATGTATGGAATGCAGGATGCAAATGATGCACACAGTAGTAAGGAAGTGAATCGCACAGAAATTTTTGGACAAAACAGGGTTTGAACAAGATTTGTCAGAGCGGTTATAAGAATGTAGAGTTTAGAGGAAAATTTGGGAATTTGTGAAATGATAGATGATTCTGTGAAATGATCAGGAAAAATGACTCGCAATTGATCAGGAACTGTTTTGGTTGAGTCAATTTTGAAATGAGGGTCTCAGAATGATGTGAATTTGAGAGTGAGAGATGAGAGGGTTTTCGTCCGAGAGGAAATAGAATAGGAAAGGTTTGAAGCAAATGAGGAAGAAAGTAGTTTTAAAAAATGAGCCGTTGCACTGTCGGACGGCCGAACGAAGTTGTGCGTCCGACAGCTGCGTCCGAACAGGTGCAATCTGGAAAATGGCTGAAGAACATCATCGGACGTCCGTTCATCCTCTTTCGGACGTCCAAAGGCAATGAAAAATTTATGATGATTTTTCGAACATTCCTAATTTTGATCTTAGATGAATGAATTGATCTAATGGCAAAGCTTTTGTAAAAATATCAGCAAATTGATCTTTAGAACAAACATAATTTACACAAATTTCACCTTTTTGAACAAGATCACGAATAAAGTGGTGCTTTATTTCAATATGCTTTGTCCTAGAATGCTGAATAGGATTTTTGGTCAAATTTATAGCACTAGTATTATCACAGAATACAGGCATCCAGTCATACAACAATCCATAGTCATTCAGGGTATGCTTCATCCATAAAAGTTGAGCACAACATGCACTAGCGGCAATATATTCTGCTTCGGTTGTAGACAATGAGATTGCATTTTGTTTCTTGCTAAACCAAGAGACTAAAGAATTTCCAAGAAAGTGACAAGATCCACTAGTACTCTTTCTATCTACACGACACCCTCCAAAATCAGCATCCGAATAACCATATAGTGCAAACTCACTGGATTTAGCATACCAAAGACCATAGTCTAATGTACCTTTCAAATACCTAAAAATTCTTTTTACAGCATTCAAATGTGATTCTTTTGGACACGATTGAAATCTAGCACACAAGCAAACAGCAAACATAATATCAGGTCTACTTGCAGTTAAATAGAGTAAGCTTCCGATCATACCTCTATAATGCTTTTCATCCACATGATTACCTTCTTCATCTTTGTCAAGCTTTGTAGAAGTGCACATTGGAGTTCCAACTTGCTTTGAGTCCTCCATGCCAAACCTTTTCAGTAATTCCTTGGTATACTTTGCTTGATTGATAAAAATTCCCTCAAGAGTTTGATGTATTTGAAGTCCAAGGAAGAAATTTAATTCTCCCATCATACTCATTTCAAATTCATTTTGCATAGTGGTGGAAAACTCCTTACATAGATACTCATTAGTAGCACCAAAGATAATATCATCAACATATATTTGCACAATGAGAAGGTCATTCAACACATGCTTAGTAAAAAGTGTGGTGTCCACAATACCTCTTTTGAAACCTTTTTCAATCAAGAACCCACTTAATCTTTCATACCAAGCTCTTGGAGCCTGTTTTAAACCATATAAAGCTTTAGAAAGTTTAAACACATGACTTGGAAATTTTGTATTTTCAAAACCGGGGGGTTGATCCACATACACTTCTTGATCAATAAAACCATTTAAAAAGGCACTTTTAACATCCATTTGAAACAATTTGAAACCTTTGAAGCAAGCAAAAGCAAGAAGCATTCTAATAGATTCTAATCTTGCTACGGGAGCAAATGTTTCATCAAAATCAATTCCTTCTTCTTGTGCATATCCTTTAGCAACTAATCTGGCTTTATTTCTTACAACAACACCTTTATCATCCAACTTATTTCTAAAAATCCACTTTGTGCCAATGATAGGCTGATTTTGAGGTCTAACAACAAGTGTCCAAACTTCATTTCTCTCAAATTGATTAAGTTCCTCTTGCATAGCCAAAATCCAGTTTTCATCCTTTAAAGCATCATTGATATTTTTAGGTTCAAAAAGAGAAACTAAAGCAAAATTATCAATCAATTTTCTAGATGAGGAACGAGTGTTTACCTTCTCGGATGGATCACCAATTATAAGTTCTTTTGGATGATTTTGGCTGAATTTCCAAGCCTTGGGAAGATCTTTGAGTGGATCATCATTTTTGTCTTCATCTTCCACTTCTTGATCATTATGAACTTCATTTTCCATTTCAGTTGCTGCTGGTTTAGAACTTCCTTCATTCCCAATTGATAGCTTTTCCATTCCTTCTCGAACACCTACATCATCATCCTCACACAAACTTTTGGAATTATCATCATTGGCTTCATCAAATGTTATATGTATAGCTTCTTCAATCACAAGAGTCCTTCTATTAAAAACTCTATATCCTCTTTTATTTTCACAATATCCCAAAAATATTCCTTCATCAGATTTTTTATCAAACTTGCCAAGATGTTCCTTTAGATTCAAAATAAAGCATTTACAACCAAATACTTTGAAGTAACCAACCGTAGGTTTCTTATCAAAAATCAGTTCATAAGGAGTTTTCTTCAAAATAGGTCTCAAGAGAATTCTATTCATCACATAACATGCAGTGTTTACCGCTTCAGCCCAAAGGTATTTAGGCAATCTACATTCATTCAACATAGTTCTAGCAGCCTCTTGGAGAGTCCTGTTTTTCCTTTCTACAACACCATTTTGCTGTGGAGTCCTTGCAATAGAAAACTCATGAGTTATACCATTATAATCACAAAATTCTGAAAAACCACAAAATTTGAATTCGGTTCCATTATCACTTCTAATTCTAACAATTTTTAAACCAAGCAGATTTTGCACTTTAGCAAACAATGAAGTAAAATTCTTGAAGGCATCATCTTTATGAGCAAGAAATATCACCCAAGTGTATCTAGAATAATCATCCACAATCACAAAACAGTATTTCTTACCACCCAAGCTAGAGATTTGAGTAGGGCCAAATAAGTCAAGATGCAAGAGTTCTAAGGGTTTTGAAGTAGATACACACTTCTTTGTTTTAAAAGAAACTTTTGTTTGCTTACCAAATTGACATGCATCACATATTTTATCCTTTTCAAAACTGATTTTTGGCAAGCCTCTAACTAGTTCCTTTTTCGAAATTTCCTTTAGTAAGTCCATGTTAAAATGACAAAGTCTTCTATGCCACAACCAAGGATCTTCATTTGAAGCTTTAAGACATTTTAAGCTAGAAGAATCAACTTTATCAAGAATCACAATATATATGTCATTAAACCTCTTTCCTTTGAACACAACATTATATTTGGAATCAAGTACAATGCATTCAAGCTTTTTAAACAACACATACAAGTCTTTATCACACAATTGACTAACACTAAGCAAGTTATAACCTAAGTTATCAACCAAGAGCACATTATGAACAAAAGTTTCACCATCCTTACCAACATCACCTATTCCAATTGTCTTAGCTTTCACATCATCACCAAATGTTACCTTTCCACTTGATTTTGATTTCAGCTTTATGAACAAGGAAGGATCACCGGTCATGTGCCTTGAGCAACCGCTATCAATGAACCATTTGGACTTGTTTGAGCATTTTTCCTCATTATTTCCAATAGCCATGAAGGCCATTTGAGCAGATTCTTCTTCTTCTTCAACTTCTCCTTCGGAGTTGCATTCATTCCAAGTAATCTGAAAATTGTTGAATCTTGGCTTTCGATCAGCTTTTCCATCTTTCATCTTCTTCATGGGGCATTCGTTTGCATAATGTCCAATCTGTCCACATTCGAAGCATTTGTCCAACTGTTTCTTGTTGAAATCTTGTTTACCTTTATACTTTGTGATAGATGGCTGATTCTGGAATTGATTGCTAGGTCCTCCCCTTCTAAACTTTCTTTATTCAAGATTCTCTTGAAGCCTCTGGTGATGAGAGCAAGATCATTATCATCACCATCTGAGTCTTCATCATCCAAGTGAGCTGTATCATCTTCACCTTGAGTAGTCTTTAGAGCAATGTTTCTCTTTGCTCTAGCATCCTCTTCCTCCTGCACTTTAGATTTCAGTTTCAACTCATAAGAGGTTAATGAGTTAATGATAGATTCAATAGGCACAGAACTTAAATCCTTAGCCTCTTCTATTGCAGTCACTTTATTTTCCCATTCTTTGCCCAAAGCATTGAGAATTTTCCTGTTCTTCTCTCCCAAGGTGTACTCTTTGCCCAACGCCTCGAGATCTTTGATCAAGTCAGTGAACCTGCAATACATTTTGTCAATATCCTCAAGAGGTTCAATTTTAAATGATTCATATTTTGTGACCAAGATGGCTTTTTTCTGTTCTTTCACATTGTCACCACCCTCATGGATTTCTCTTAGTTTATCCCACATTTCTTTAGCCGATTTGCAGCCTTTTACTCTGATTGATTCATTTGAATCTAGGGCACTATAAAGAACATTCATGGCCTTGGCATTCAATGTGAGGTTAGTCCTATCTTGAGCATTCATTTCAGCTCTCGTTTTTGGCCGAAGCAACCCCGTATCTGCATCAAGAAAGTTAGCTTCATGCGGTCCTTCACTCACAATAAACCATAGTTCAATATCAATAGATTGCAAAAAGATAATCATCCGTTCTTTCCAGCTAACATAGTTAGAGCCACTGAACATGGGAGGCCTAGTAACAGATTGCCCCTCAACAAACATAGCATGACTGGTTGTCATCTTTACTCCAAGCCGTTAGAGCTTAATCTCAAGGAGACCAAGCTCTGATACCAATTGTAAGTCCCAAATACAACCAAGAGGGGGGGTGAATTGGGTTGATTTAAAATCCTAACCAAATTTATGCACTTTTCCTTTAATTGAAATTTACCTTCTTTTCTAGTAATGATTTGCCAAGTAGATTAGAAGACAGGAGCAATATTGATCAGAAAAACAAGTATAGAAAAGCAATGAGAATTTTATTAAACAGAAAATTAAAATAGGGAAACAAACCAAGTGTCTACCAAGCTTTACCCAAACTTGAAGACCAAACACTAGGAAGAGCAACTTCTCTTTGATGAACGAAGATCAACTAGATGTACAATGGAGGGAGCACTTCCTCCTTGCCCTAAGCCTCACTTAGTCAAGCTAGGAAGTTTTACAATCACTCAGAAAACCCTCAACAAAGCTACACTAAAGATCCTTTCAACCACTAAAGAAATGCTCAACAGAAACACCACTTTAAAACAAATCAGCTTTGGAGACTATTTTCTAGCTAAAATATCTCACTAGATCTTGTAAACAAAGTGTGCAAAAGTCCCTACTTGGTTCTTACCAGTTTGATTTTAAAGAGAACCAGAAATGGGCTTCATCAATGCTTCCAACGGATAGAAGGCAGCTGAAGAGTCAACTAGCCGTTGGAGCTGTCGGACGTCCGACGAACAAATCATCGTCCGAACCAATCGTCCGAAAACAGCAAGTTTGACGTTCGGACGTCCGATGAGTGTTTATCGTCCGACAGTACAGCGTCCGAGCTTAGGCCGAGAGTTGGCAAGTTACTTTGGAATTTCTCGGACGTCCGATGCGGTTGATGTGCGTCCGAGGTGTGCGTCCGAACCTTCCGGACGTCCGATGGCTCTTTATGAGCGTCCGACATAGCTTCCTTCTTGATGTTCTTACTTCTTTCGGACGTCCGACAGATTCCTTTCGGCCGTCCGACATGAGTGTCCTGTTTCCTTTTTGATGTTCTTTCTCCTTTCGGACGTCCGACAGTTTCCTTTCGGCCGTCCGACCTGTTTGTCCTGTTTTTGCTTCTCCTTTTGATTGTTTTGCATTTCATGACACATTCGAACCTGATTCTAAACACAAACACTCATATTTGCAGAAAGTTAGATAAACATTTCAAAGTACCAAGAATAACACACTTGACGTACTAACAAGACAGTATCTTTGATTGGAACAAAACAATGACTAAATTCATTCATATTATTTCAATCTTGTTTGCCACATCCAAAGCATCGTAGACTGAAGTCAATTAAACATATGCTTTCTTTGTTTCATCAGGCCTGATCAAAGTGTTCACTTTCTTGGTCTGTATAAACAAACTTTTGTGATCATCAAAACCAAGAATAACAGATTCAATCTCTTGCAGCCCAAAACATGGCCCATAAGCGGCCCATATTTCGTATCAAAAAAGGTTCGAGGAGCATGCCAAATGATAAAACTAAGAAAAACGCATGACATGTAGTGAACATGCAAGTATGCACTAACAAGAATGGACGACCTATTGGGTCTAGCATTGGACTAGCCCTTTCTATGAATTCCTACTAGCGTTGGATTAGTGGAAACGTACATTCATCCATCACATTCATCTACAACTATAGAAAGCAAGTAGACATGCCAAACACTCATAAACATATAGCACATAACACTTAGCATGCTCGACTAAATGCAAGAACCTAATAAAGCAAATTAACACATAGCAATAAAAGCAAGCAAACAAGCTAATGAACCTATTACATTTGCTAGCTAGGCACACATCTTCAATAGGTCTTCATCAAGTGCTTTCCAAGCCCTATCTATTACAAGCCAAGAGGTGTACACATACCCCATAAAGAATAACTTAAATAAAAAGCAAAAGTAAATGAAGTAAATGAAAGGAATTAAAGAAAAACAAAGGAAGCAAGTAGACATGCAATTTTCACGTAGCACGTTGGATCACATAGGAGAGACAAAAAAGATAAAAGAAGTTATACCTCCCTTGAGTTGGAGCTCTAATGGGGTGAAATCACTTATTTATCCTCCAAAATAAAAGAAATGGTCAAGATACCAATTTATTTGGGAAAAATTAAAGAAAACATGCAAAACACGGGTTCACATGGTCATAAAGCCCCTAAAGTCATGAATTAAGTGCAATTGAAACAAAGCATGGTAGTCAATTGAAACAAACAAGCAATGAAGTTGTAAAATTAAAAGCTACCAAGGACCAAATTGAGGAAATCATTCAATTGATTGGGCCATAGTAGGACAAGGGGAGACTTGGGGGGCCAAAGTGTAATTTTTGAAAGCTTTCATGCATGCAATATACTTAGAAGAAGTGTTCTTTTGCTGCAACATTTCTGCAATGAATTCCTTTCCAGTTCGTCATGCGGATATGCTCACCAAATGTCAAGATTTTCACTAACAATCATTGACTAAACATGCAACTTCATTGCAAGATTAAAACATGAATTGAAGCTAACCATCAAGGATAAAAATTGAACAGCAAAAGAAGGAAGAAGAGAAAGATGCAGCAAGGTTTTCAGCAACAACAAAAAAAAAAAAAAAATTCGGCAGCTGATGCAACTTTCTTCAACCAAGAAAACATCACCACATCCTCCATTCTTATGCGCAGGAAACATCGACTAAACATCATGGTTTACCCCAAGCATCAAACAGGGAGCTGGGTATGAAATCAACAAATGAAAAATGAACTTGGAGCATTGAACATAGCTACAACAGAAATTGCAGCAGTAGGTTCGAACAAGCCAAAAGTTTCGAACTTAGCTGCAACAAACCAAAAGTTTCGAACATGGCTGCAGCAAACTTTCGACATGAATGTCTACTACAGCTTTGGCTCGAAAATTCTAGCAAAAACATATCGAACAGGAAGAAAGACGCTGCTGACTCTAACTTCTAACGTCCTAACAAGCAAGCTATCTTTTTTCTGATTTTTGTCTACAGCTTTGCAAGTTCCTGCTGCAAATTTTGCAGCTTCAATTTATTGTCATTTAGCATGCCTAAGCATGATCATCTAACCCCCATAAACTGAATAAAAAAGCAAGGCATGAAATGCAGCAAAGATGAAAGGACTTGCGGTGGTCATACACACAATATGTCAATGAAATGCAAGGGCAAAGAATAAACTTGGTCTGCGAAATGCACGACAACGTAAGGGAATGACAGAAACGAATCATCTCTCTCTCGACCTTTGGCTATCTCCTGGACTCACCTATGGTAGCAAACATTACCGAGGAGCTCAAACTACTCCCCCTGACAATCCCAGGTCACAAACCCAACAAAACAGAGAAAGAAAAGGATCTATCGATTCGGCCATAGCAAACCAAAACGCAACCAAGAATAAAAACACTAGAAAAAGCTGCAAGCTTTCCCATAGGAATCACCGGATCTTCAAATAAGGAGACTTTGCTAAACTGAAAGACAAAGATGAGTTACCTTTCCCAGCAAGGGCTTTGGACAGATTTTTCTTACGTTGTTTCTTCGCAGCCTTGCACCGTGGCTCCCTCAAAACTCTCCCCCAAAATCCAGCCGCCCTTTGCCTCTTCTTGCTCTTGACTCACGGTGAAGTTAACGGGTAACAATGGTGGAGTGAAATGGTGAAAGTTTCATGAAGAGCAGCAGCTCCGGTTGCTACTTTGTCCCTGGAAGGACGGCACCCGATTCCTCTCTTCCTCTCTCTAATTCTCTATCTCACCCTCTCGGTCTCTTTCCCCTGCTCAGCCCATCACCTAGTTACCCTTCTTCCTCTCGAAGCTTTTCTGCCAAAACCTAGCCGCTCTCTCTCTGTTTTTTCCCAGCCGTCTCACGCACTCTTTTTCCTTGCAGCCGTCTCCCCAAAGCCTCTCAACTCCCTCTGCTCTCTCTAGTTTTTAGCCGTCGAAACCCCTCTTCCCAAAAACTCCCCCTTGCGGCTACCTTTTCTTTTCTTTTTATACCAGAATCTCCAACCCTAAAACCCCAGCCATCTCTCCTATATTTGCAGCTAAGGGCTGCCCGAAGCCCTCCCTTGCAAGCTGCGAAAAACGCAGCTTGCAAGTCGCGTATCATTCCTCTCTTTTTTTTTTTTTTAAGAATAATATAAATAACAATAAAAATAATAATAATTCAAACAAACTTAAACTTAAATAAAATGTACAAAATTAGCAACCAAAAGATAAAAAATAAAAAACTAAGATTTTCCTTTTTCTTTCTTTTTTTCCATTTTCATTCATTTTCCTTTTTTTTATTTTTTTTCCAAGAAATTCTATGCTAAAACTTAAAAATAAAACTAGAAACTAAAAACTAAAAATCGAATAAAACTAACACGACAAATAAAACTAAAAATAAACAGTAAATGAAATTACACCAAAATTTGGTGTCTACATGTACTTTTGTTCATAGTTTGGATAATAAGTATATGTAATGTTCCGATCTATAGACTTTTGCATTTAAATGGCCTCCGGTACTCGAGGTGGAGGCAGAGGGCGAGCACGAAGCCCTGAAAGGGAACAAGGACAAGAGCCAGACCAAGTCGCTACAGCCATCCAGCGGATGGCCGATCTTCTGGAGCGAATGTCAAATCAACAGGGCCAGGGGAGCAGTACTGGGAACCTTGGACATAATTCGGGACATAATCCGGGTAATCATGAGGGAGAGGACTGTGCTTTAGAACGGTTCCAAAAATTTGCGCCCCCTAAGTTTGTAGGTGGACCCGACCCTGACCTAGCGGAGGGTTGGATGAACCGTATGCTAGATATTTTTGCCGCGCTTAGGTACTCGGAGGAACGGCAGATATCCTTTGCTGCTTTTCAATTTGAAGGGGCCGCCCGAGCCTGGTGGAACGTGATTAAAACCAAGTGGGAGCGCGAACAAACCCCCTGGACCTGGATCAACTTTACACGGGAATTTAATGAAAAATATTTACCACCCATTGTGCAAGAAAAACGGGAAGATGATTTTATCCGTCTGCGTCAAGGGGCATCTAGTGTGGTGGAGTATGACTCTCAGTTCACTAAACTCTCTCGCTTTGCCCCAGAGCTGGTACTAATAGAGCAAAAGTGAATTCGTCGCTTTGTCCAATGCTTGAATGTGGAGATCCAGGAGGCTCTAGCAGCTGCTCAGTTGGACACATTTAGCCAAGCGCTAGAAAAAGCACAACGGATTGAGACTGCCAAGGGACAGGTTAAAGCCTTCCATGACCGGAAAAGGAGGCAACCCATCTCGAATGACTCAACGGCTAGACAGAGTTTGCGAAACGAGCCACCAGCTAAGACTAGTAAAGGCACAGATGGTCCACGACCTACAAGAACCCTGAATAGCTTTGGGCGAGGTCAGATAATGCAAGAGCCCCAAAGGAGTGCCCAGCGTGGAGGGTTAAGTACGGCCACTAAGCCAACCTGTGGTTTCTATGGGGGCAATCACACCGATGAAAATTGCTGGAAAAATAGTTCGGTACGGAAATATTTCAAATGTGGTAGCCCCGAACATTTGATTGCCCGGTGCCCTAAGATGCAGAAGGGAGGACTCAAACCACCAACAGAAGGGACCATAACGAAGCCGTCAAACGCAGGGGAAAATCGACCCAAAGGGCCAGCAAGAGTGTATGCAATGGGTCAACAAGAAGTGACTGACCCTTCGGCGGGTTTCAAAGGTTCGTTTTGACCAAAGAATTAATTTTGTGGACGAAATTGTCCTAAGTGGGGGAGATTGTGAGGCCCCAGTCCGTTCGTAAGTTGATATTAGGGTTATTCATTATTTTGTACGGTTAAATTAAGGTTTTAGGGTTAAGGAGAAACCCTAACCTCGGCTAAGATTGAAAACTCTAACTTTGCTTATGATAAAACCCTAGTTTATGCGGTATTCTAGTGTGTGTTTTAGCACAAGAAAAAAATAGGATTCGTTATAGTTTACAGAGCTTTAACAAGTTTGAAAATGGTTGGCAAACTCTGGATTGGCAAACCTCTAGTGTTACAATATTAGAAAGCTTAAGTGGAGTTTTATTTATCGCCCGCCTTTTTCCACATTTTCTTTATTAGAAAAATTCCCCAGATAATTTTTATGAGTAAATATAGATTTTAGATGATTTTTCTAGTATCGGTTAGTTTTTGCGAAATTAAGAACGTATATCGGATGTGGGACCCACTAGTGCGGTAAGTTCGGAAAAATTCGGCCGATTAGGTTAAATTTCGGATACTGGGTTTAATTGATCGGGTGTTAAGAGATAATTAGAGGATACTTTATGGATTAGAGTGAGAGGGAACAAAGTGATAGACTTGCATTAATGGAGGTGACAAGTGTCACCCTTAGATTAGTCCTTAAGTAAGACTACTATTCCTTGTCTTACCATTGACTAAATAAATCATAAAAATCACCAAAAAATTCCTCATTTTTCTCTAAGCTTGGCCGAACCTCTCTCTCAAGAAAGGAAGAAAGAAAACCTCTTCAACTTCTTGATTCTCTCTTGCTCAAATCCAAGAATACAACCACTTAACCTTGTTTTTGTTCCATAGAAATCATTAAGTGAGTGATAGTGAGTTGTGTGGTGAAGTTGTTTGGAAGCTTAAGGTGCTAAGTGGTCTCTCTTCTTTGGTTCTAAGGTGAGTGACTATGGAACCCCTCTCTTCTATCTAAAGATGCTTAATTAATGACTTGTGGTTGTTATAAGTGTGATTTGGTGGACTATTTCTTGATTTTAGTTAAGATTGATGAAGTTTTCTATTTATTTGGGATTTTTGCTGGTTGCATATGATTAATATTATGTGGCTATGTATGATGATTGGAAATGATTGAGAATGAAGCTAGTTGGTGTGAATGGTAGTTAATTGCAAGAAATTTCTGTTTTGGAAGAGAAATTGGAAATTAGGGTTTCATTGTTCTTCATTCTGTCCGGTTTTACAGCTCCATGTTAGAGGCTGAATTGGCCTTGGATTAAAACATGAAAGTTGTAGAGAATGATATTTTAGAGGTTCCTACAAAAGTTCAGGTCGATCGGAGTACCGTAGCTTGTAAAAAGTCAAAATTACCCTTGCTGTCCTGTTTTTACCCGAACCTGAGAACTGCGATTGTAATTGGTTATTTAGGTCTTCTAATGAAATGTATCCTTGTTTCTCAGCTTTTGTATGGCTTTGGAATTTCTGGATTTGGACTTATGTAGGCTGTTTTATGATGTTTGTACTAGAATACGGTTTGTGAACCTGTTTTGCGATTCTGCTGTAGTATGTTACATTTTTTACGTAGTTACACTTGAAATTGGACTGAGTAGCCTTCTTCAACATTGTAGCCCCTTAAGTCCTGAATATTCCTGTAAAATTTTGGGTCAAACGGATTAGGGTATCATGAGTTATAGATGAAATACTCAAGCCTGTTTTGAACATCGGGTTCTATGCGTTTTTAGTTTAGCTTCTGCCAGTGACTTTTTGGTTTTGATACCGTATGATTTGGGTGGTGACTCCTTCATAAGAAATGTAGATCTTGGTTTTGGTTTCGAAATGGTATAAAGTTCGTCAAAATCCGAGTTCCGTAACTTCCGTTATGACCCAAACAAGATCAATCGTCAGAACTGCCTTTGAATCTGGACTGTTCTGACGGGTACTTTGACACTCAAATTTTGTTCTGTTCTGAGTGGATTCAGGTCTTGGCCAAAACATAAAGGTTTTAGCCTTATGTCTCAGCTTTCTAATGCCTTCAGAATTTCCTGATTTGGATTTGTGAGCTGGGAGTTATAGTCCAGCAAACATACCCTGTCCGTTACATTGGAGTGCGAATTCCTGGAACGGTTTTCTGCACTTTCGACCCATCTCTGTTCAGATCCGGAGTTAGGGGTCTTCATGAAAGTTATAGAATATTCTCTTAGATTCGCAACGGTACCTCATGTACCTTGATCCGACACTCATAGCTTCGATTAGGCTCAAAACAGTTTTGACGGCAAAATGGCTAGGCCGCCATTCCCGTTTCCGTGTGCCGTTTCCGCACTCGTATGTGCCGATTTTGCCGTTTTGTTTGTTTCGGGCATGTTAGTGGCCGTTTGTGATAATATGTGATACAATCTTCTATTTCAGACAGTGGTGAGCTAGGCGGAGCCAGTGGGGCCCACTACTAGCGAACACGCGCAAAGTGATTTTGCTCTTGTACCACTTTTGTATTTTGAGTAAGTATTCAGGCCGCTCTTACGTGTTAGTTGCTTATGTGTTTCGATATGTATGAAAAGGGTACCTAGGCGAGGGTGTACTTTATCGCACTCGACCTAAACCCTAGTTTGCGCACATATTTGTACATGACATACATATATGAATCATTTTGGAACTAAACCCCTTGAGCTTGTGGCTCGGGGTGACTTTTGAATAAATTTTGTGAAGTTTGTGAGTTTGGGGCCCGATCTCATGACCTAGATGGACTATTCGAGCCGGTTAGGGCTTGGTCGAAGTCAGTCCAACGTGGTTTGAGGTCACCAAGTTTGTGAATCCGGTTCACCGATTATGTGGACCAAGTTTGTGACCCGAACTTGTGAACCAAGCTCAATTTCGTTCGCTCGAGCAAGTTTGTGAGGTGCCTGGCCAGAGAGGGTGATAAGGTGTACGGTGGGAGTACAAGTGAAGTTCTACGGACCATTAATTGTAGTCGACGGAGTGTCGGCAGGAGATCATACATGGCACATGAATTGGCTTTGGAGCCACCTGTATCCTTATTATGTGATGTTATTTTTCTGTTTTTGCTTTACTCTTACTGTGTAACTGTTGTTACGTGAAATTTATGCTTTCACCCCTGTTTACTTACTAAGCATATAGCTTACCCCTTTCCTTTTGTTTTCCTCAGCAGGGGCCGACGCTGGGACTTTTGGCACGTACACTAGTCTGGTTAGGTTTGATTGTAATAGTTGGACATATAGTATGTTTGTTTTTGTTTTGGTGGTTTGTATAAGGACCCTCCTTAGGGTCTATCTTCTGCTGGTTGTGGTTATAGTATATTAGAGTGGTTTGACTCGATACTTTTGAAGATGTAAATAGAACTTTTGGTGGTTGTATATATTATAAACAGTTCTCTTTTGGTTTAATATAGCTTTATTAGTTTTGTGTTTCGAGTCCTGGCACGAGCTAGGCAGGCGTCCCGCCGATACCCTAGGGTTCGCCGTTGGGAGAAGCGGGGGCGTCACATCCGGACATTTGTGAGGACTCGCAAATTTCTTGTATTTTTCTCAAAAATACCCTTTTATTTGAAAATTAGTATTTATCAAAGGCCACTACCCAAACATTTCACATTAAGTGTAGATAAACCTAGAAAATAGGGTTTTACGCTTCGGTTTCAAGTTTGGAGCGAAATTAGGGTTTTCGCGATTTTCCGCCGGATGAATTTTCGGTACAGAGTAAGAATTAATTTGGGGATTAAAAGTGACTTTTAATTGAGAAATAATATGTGACTAGTGGCAATGATATAAGGTTAGTGAATGGGAAATAAAAACCCTAGTACGTGAGTTTTTAAGAAAAACGGCGCGAACCGGCGGGTCCCGCGCACTACCGATTGAACGCATTGCTTGACCACCATTTTTCCTTACCAAACAAATTTATTGAACTTGAGCAAAATATCTTCTCTCTTGGCAACAAGCTTGACCGAATGTGAGGCTAGGAAATAACAAGAGAAAGAGAAAAGAAAGAAAGGTGGTGGTGGCGACACTTGTCGCCACCTTAAGGCTTCTTCACCCAAGACAATTATCATCCATTTAAGCACCAAAATTCAGCATTTTACCCCTTATTCTGGTGCTGCTGGCTAAGAGAGAGAAGAGGGAAAACACCAAAGGAAAACATTTCATTTCATCTTCAATCCAACAACTTAGGAAGAAATCAAACAAAATAAACCGATTAAACTTGTTCTTGAGTGACTAGTTAGTGAGTTGTGGTGAGTTTTTGAAGGAGAAAGCTTGGGCTACTCTTAGTGACCTCTAGTCAAGGTAAGAGAGCTTATCTCTCCAAGTTTTACTTTCAATCTTGTGAAATTAAGCTTAGCAACTTGATTTTGTGGTGGAATCATGGATGATTATCATGTTTTAGTAGTTTTTCCCTTTTTATTTCATGAACTAGGGTTTGGGGAAATTCTGCCCAATTTGTTGTATGATGCTTATATGTTGCAATTGAAGTGTTATAAGGTGTTGTGGTAGGGATTAGACCAAGAAATTAAGGAAAGTTGCACTAGAAACTCAAAATTCCAGAATCTGGAAAATTTCCCCAACTTTCTGTCCGAATTTATATCTGTATGTTATAGGTCGATTTGGCCTTAGATCAAAGAAGAAAAGTTGTAGAGAATGGTATTTTATACGTTCCTACAAATTTTCAGCTCAATCGGAGTAACGTAGGACGTGAAAAGTCCAAAATACCCTTACTGTTTTAAGTATTTCCTAAGCAGTCCGTGTGATCAGTTAAGTCCAGTTTATCCCATTTTTTTTGACTAGGATCCATTCTGATTTAGTGTTTTGCCAAAACATGAAAGTTGTAGCATTCTGAATTAGCTTTGAAATGCCTCTAAGAACACCTGATTCAGACTTGTGTACTCTGAGTTATCTCCATTACAGTGTTCTGCATTTAAACAGCCGACGAATTGGTTTATGGTTTAGTAATTCGAGAATTTGACCAAGTTACATTAGAAACTGGACTAAGTGACCTTCATGAACATTGTAGCCCTGAGTCTTAGTTTCGAAACGGCATAGGTTGCGTCTTAATCCGATAAGCTTAGCCTCGGATAAGTTATTTCCGCTTTCATACATCAAATCTGTCTTTTGCTAAATTGAATTTCTGCACTTGTTATTACTGTATTTCTTATTCTTATGATATTGTGAGCCTATGGAACGGCTCTTGACTTGAATTGTTTATGTGTGATGTTGGGTTGTGGTTGAGGGAAAATAATGAAGCCAAAATTGCTGGAAAATTAGGTAAACACAAAGGGCGTGCTACCCAAATTTTCGCCCGAGGGCTAGGTTTCTATTTGAACTTGTATACTTTTGTTAGGCCAATACCATGACCGGTTTTCCATTTTAAAACATGATTTTTCATCCTTGGGTTCAAACAACCCTCTTCTTACTTGAAAGTCATCTTTACATGTTTTACTCTTAATTAGTCGGGTTTCTTTGTTTCCCTTAAATGTTTTGCTCGATAAACTATAATAATGTTCTCTTGTTCAACCTTAGGTTTCATTGGTGATTAAGGGCAATATCTGGAAGGATATTTTGCATGATATTTTGCATTTCTAGGTGAGTGTTCCTTATTTGATTCTATGGCTTGTTGTTATCATTTGCTAATGTGTTAAGTGCTTTTAATGATTTCCAAAACGAGCTTTTTAGGCGAGTGTGTACTTTATCGCACTCGACCTAAATAACTGTGCAATTTTCAAGGATTTAATGATTGAAATGTTACTTGCGCATGAATGTAAGCCTTTTGGGCTGAACTGGTCATTGCCCCTTGTTACCGGTCGTCTCGAGCCAGAAGCGGACTCGGTCGGGCGATTAGGGACTTGGGTGAACGTTTGGTATACTCGAGTATTACCCTGTAGGTTGGTGGAGACTGGCCAACGGCCAGGACGGGGGTGAATGAATGAACGAACGAACGAACGAGGGTTTATTGATAAACGAAAAATGCATTTTCAAATGATTGGAGGAATAAGGGGAAATGTCAGAAGAACGAATGAACGAAATAACGAATTGCTCCTTGTGAGCCGTATCCTTTTAATGAATGTGTTCTATCGCTTTCCATTGTAAATGTTTCTTGAATTATTGATACTCCATGTTTAATGTATTGGATTGATTATCTGATTATGTGTTCGGAACCTCACTGGGCTTTTAGCTCATTCCTTTAGTTTTGTTTTCCTTACAGGGGAAGGCGAGCGAGGACGTGAGCTTGAGATAGACTAGCCAATCTAGTTTTGTTTCTTTTGTTCTTTTGTAGTGGTTCTCGCCTAGTGCTTGGCACGGGCTGGACGTATGAAGGATTGAGAACCCTTGTATATTTGATGTTTATATTCTCTTTTGGGGTTGGCAATGTATATAAGTTCCGCTTTAAGTTTGGATCAATGCCCTATTTATTGTTGTGATTTATTTCAATTTTTAATTGAGGACTATAGCGAACGACTGAGTCCCGGCGAGAGCTGGGTAGGCGGCCCGCCGAACCCTCTGGTACGCCTTAGGGGGAGGTGGGGTCATTACAAGTGGTATCAGAGCTTAGGCTTCAGATCTCTGTAGTGTATCCTAGATTAAAGATTAGGATACCAGACTGTGGGATTTGATTGGACTTGAAAGTTAAGCAATTGAGGGATAAAACTTATAGCTGCTTCGCGTGGTTTCTACGTGGAGTGACCCTGGACTAAGTGGTGAAAAAGTATGAGGGACTAAGTGAAGCTATGAATTGCGAATGTTATAGGCCTTAAATCTTTCTAATGGTATCTGAGGACCATAGATAGGTATGACTGTAACGGTCCCACTTCTCCCTAGGGCGTACCCCAGGGTATCGGCGGACCGTCTGCCCAGCTCTCGCCGGGACTCAGTCAGTTGCTATAAGAGAAGGCAAGAAAATCCACAAAACAATCGAAATAACAAAAATTTCAAACTTAACGTAAACTTATATACATATTTATTCCAAAAGCAAAACAACTTTTGTACAAAGGTTCCCCATTCTCCATACAACCAGCCCACCAAACATTGGGGCGAGAACCAAACAAAAGAAACAAAAGTACTAAAACGGCTAATCTATTCGTAGCTTCCGTCCTCGCACGTCTTCCCCTGCTAAGGAAAACAAAAACTAAAGGGATGAGCTGGAAACCTCAGTGAGGTTCCGTACACATAGGCAACAAGAGAAACAAATGCATGTAAACAACAATTCACGATACAAGTACAATAAAGCGATAAACACATTCATTAAAAGGATACGGGCTCACAAGGAGCCAATCGTTCATTCATTCATTCATTCATTCTCCTTCCATTCTCCAACCTTCAATCATTTGAAAATGCATTTTGTATAAATAAAACCCCTCGTTCATTCATTCATTCATTCATTCTCCCCGTCCCTGGCTTTTGGCCAGGCTCCACCAACCTACAGGGTAATACTCGAGTATACCGGATCGTTCACCCAAGTTCCTAATCGCTCGACCGAGTCCGACTGGCTCGAGACGACCGGTAACAAGGGGCTATGGCCAGTTCAGCCCGAAGGCCTACATTCATGCACAATTAACATTTCAATCGCTCAATCATTAAAATTTCACAATCATTTAGGCTAAGTGCGGTAAAGTACACACTCGCCTCGAAAATCGTTTTAGCAATCATTGAAAGCGTTTAACATGTTATCAATCATTCAAACAAGCCAGATAATCAGGAAATATAACAATTAAGGAACACTCACCTATAACCGCAAAACAACGCCCAATTCTCAATCACCAATGAAACCTAAAATTCCACAAAGATCGCATTACAATCCATCTAACATGATTTAGATGCAATTAAGAAATACCCGACTATTCGCGAGTAAACGTATAAAAGACCTTCAAAGTGTAAAGAGCGCACTTGGATCCGTAGACAAGAATAACCCTAATGCGACCCAAACCGAGAGGGTTATAAAGTCTCTAAAAGAAACACTTAACTATAACCAATTAAAATCCCAAAAGATAGGCTAAGGAAATATTCTCTTGGAATTATAAAGAATCATTCGTGCAGCTACAAGCCACTATATATTCAAGTAGCGGTTATATAATAAGGGTTTTGATGAGAATCATATGGAAAAGAGGACTCTTAAAACCTTACTTGAAAGTAGTTCACTTGTGGCCGAGAAAACCCTAACTTGGCCGATAAAACCCCTAATTCATACCTCTTTATTTTGAATACGGGGTAAGTAAACATTTGGTGGTTCAAATCGAAGAGGTAACATGTTTTCGAACGGTAAAATGGTCACATTAGTTGCCTTGCGGAAATATACAAGTTTAACTAGAACTTAGCCCTCGAATCCCTATTTGAAAGACCCAATGAAATTCTCTAGGAAATACACCCAACTTGATACAAAATACATTTCCAAAAACCACTTTAACTCATTCAATTTCCAAGAAAATAAACGGACGGCATGTCCCTTGTGTTTACCTATTTTTCCAGCCATTAATGGCTTCATTATTTTTCTCAAATCAGTCCCAACATGTCATATAATATAATCTCATGTCCAAAAGCCGTTCACTAGGCTTAAATTCATATAAATAAAACAATAAATACGAAAAGCAAGCTAGAAACACTTTCAGATAAAACAATGCGTGACAACATTTTGCGGAAATAGCACTAAAGGCACTACAATTATTGGTTTAGGGTGTAAGACCTACCGTTTCGAAGCTAAGAGGCAGGGCTACAACAATGTAGAAGGTCACTTAATCCAGTTTGTAGTGCAACTAGGTCAAAAATACAAGACACTAGTTCAGAACTGCAAAATACAGGTGGACAAGCCATGTTCTGGTTAACGAACTACAATTCGGTCTACTTAGGTCCAAATCCATTGATTCCAAAGCCAAATGATAGCTAGGACATCAGGCTACATTTCATTAGAAGACCTCTACAACCAGTTCAGAAGTTTTCCTAGCCAAAATAGCTAATTATTACAACAATTCCCAAGTTCGGATGAAACCAGAGCAGCAGGGGTAAATTCGACTTTTCTCACTCTACATTACTCCGATTGACCTGATATTTTACAGGCACCTCTAACACATCAATACCTACAACTTTCATGTTTTAAGCAAAGGCCAATTCGGCCTCTAACTATGCTAAACAGGGCCGACCAGAATTGAAGGGTGTGACACCCTAACTTTTCCAAATTTCCTTTCAAACAAGAATTCCTTGCATTAAACCATCATTTACATTAACTAACCTCATTCTATATCATTCCCCTTCATCTTACATGGCCACATAGACAACATCAAATTCAAATAGAAAAAATCATAATAAAAAATAAAATGTCACCATAAATCAACCCAAATCAAAATATCACTCACAAAATGACATTTCCAACCCTTATAATTCACAACTTAACCATTATCAATGTAAAAGAGAACTTTCTTAAGCATCTTACCTCACAACTCAAGAAGACTAGCAATTCAAAGCTTCCCTTGCCAAAACACTCCACCCAAAAGCTTTAACCTTCCAAGAAGCTCACTTGTATGGAGGGAATTTAAAATCCATTGGTGAAGTTTCAAGATTGAAGCAAAAATCAAAGATGGAGATTGAAGAGTTTTTCTCTCTTTGCTCTCAAAGCTCACGGCTGGACAAGAAGAGGAAATGAAGATATTTTGGTGAACCAAGGGGATAAGAAGGAAGAAACAGCCGGTCAAAGCTGCTGACCGGCTGTGTCACATCAGAATCCGGCCGGATTCTGGCCGGATTCCCGGTCGGATTCCTGGCCGGATATGAGGCCGAGAGGAAACATTTTTTTTTTCAAAAACGCAGGGCAATCCGGCCAGCTATCCGGCCAGAAACTGGCCGGATTTCCGGCCGGATTTGGCCACTTCAGCTTTCCAAAATTTTTCTTTTTTTTTTTCTTCCGAATTCGATTGTCGCGCTCAAACGTATTTCTACCACATACACATCCATACATATCTCATACATGATTGCACATATCCACGACCTTTCATACTTTAAACCAAAAGGGGTTGACAAATTTTCACTAAAATGGGGCAAAGAAAGTAAGCCAAAGGCCAAGAAAATTGAGGGAAGTTAGGGTTCTCACAATGTCAGGTAGGAATTCCGATAGTTTACTCTTGGGACTGCAGCTCGAGATGTGAATTATCTTATTTCGGATTCTCGTGCCTGAGTACTCTATAGTTGAGGTGCTGCTAAATACTTGAGACTTACATTTTAGGAACATGAACAGGCTTTGTCTGACTAGAATGAGCACAAGAGATCAGGGACATCTAGTTTGGATAGTAAGTGACGTGAGAGACCGGACGGGCTGATACTGGGACGACTTCACCTTTTCCTTTTGATTTACCGGTATATTGTTACTACATGACGTTAGTATACCTGTATGTACATGGTTATCTGTCCAACTTGATATGTATTTGTGTATTTGCTTATCCGTCTTTTGGTATGGCGTGTTATGTGGGTATATGTTTATTTGAATATTTGGTGCCCTCAATAGTTACTTTAGTAACCTTATCGTGTTTATTTACTAAATTACCTTTTGGGGGGAAAAGAAAAGAGAGGGAAAACATATATATGGACGGGAGACGTAGCCGTGGACGTGGACGTGGCCGTGGGAATGAACGAGCTCAAGAGCCAAGAGAGGAAAGAGAAACAACAGCTGCACAAGAGCAAGGAATGAGGGTTGAAGCCGAAGACCAAATGGCAATGGTAATGCAACAAATGACAGATATCTTGGCAAGACTGGTGGATCAACAAGGCCAAATGGCCGTGAATCAACCCCGGAACCCTGAAATCGGAAAAGATAAGGCTCTTGAGCGGTTTCAGAAATTTACTTCTCCGAAATTCCTTGGAGGATCTGATCCGGATATAGCCGAACAATGGTTAGAGGCCATGATTAATATTTTCACCGTCTTGAACTACACCGAGCAAAGACAAGTAAACTTTGCGGTGTTCCAATTTGAAGGATCGGCCCGAGCGTGGTGGAACGTTATTAAAGCAAAATGGGAAAGAGAACAGACTGTATGGACATGGACGAATTTCATAAGGGAATTTAACGAGAAATACCTCCCTCTTTTAGTTCAAGAGAGGAGAGAGGAAGAGTTTATTGGACTACGCCAGGGAACGTTAAGTGTGGCCGAATATGAAACGAAATTTACGAAACTATCCAAGTTTGCTTCTGAATTGGTGGCCACAGAACGGCGAAGAGTAAGACGGTTTATACAGGGATTAAATTTGGAACTCCAAGAAGCATTAGCGGCAGTACAAGTGAATACGTTTACGGAGGCCTTGAGAAAGCTCAAAGAATCGAGACTGCAAAGGCACAGATAAAAGCTTCCCAGACCCAGAAAAGGAGTGCATCGAGTAGTGTAGCGGAGGAATTAAGTGAAGCGAGAGTCCCTTCCAAAGTGCAAAAAGTGAACTTTTTGTCCCACCCACCATGGACATTAGGGGCTATAGGTGAAGGATCTACAAAAGAAAGCCAAATCAGATTTGGGAAAAGTTTTCAAGAAAGCCAAAAGATGGCTTCTCACGTGGTCTGTGGGTACTGTGGAAAGGCAAATCATGTCGAAAGCGATTGTTGGAGAAAGGGGCGGAAATGTTTAATCTGCGGAAGTGGCGATCATCAAGTTAGCAATTGTCCGAGGAGACAGTCACGTGAAAGCAATACTCTGCAACTGGATGGAGCTAAATCACAAGTGAATGAAGGAGGGAAACGAACTAGCGGACCGGCAAAGGTTTATGCTTTAGACAACCGACAAGTTCCAGACTCGTCTGAAGCAACTGAAGGTAAAATTTCGAGAACGAAATTTTTTTAAGGGGGAGAGAATGTGAGGACTCGCAAATTTCTTGTATTTTTCTCAAAAATACCCTTTTATTTGAAAATTAGTATTTATCAAAGGCCACTACCCAAATATTTCACATTAAGTGTAGATAAACCTAGAAAATAGGGTTTTACGCTTCGGTTTCAAGTTTGGAGCGAAATTAGGGTTTTCGCAATTTTCCGCCGGATGAATTTTCGGTACAGAGTAAGAATTAATTTGGGGATTAAAAGTGACTTTTAAGTGAGAAATAATATGTGACTAGTGGCAATGATATAAGGTTAGTGAATGGGAAGTAAAAACCCTAGTACGTGAGTTTTTAAGAAAAACGGCGCGAACCGGCGGGTCCCGCGCACTACCGATTGAACGCACTGCTTGACCACCATTTTTCCTTACCAAACAAATTTATTGAACTTGAGCAAAATATCTTCTCTCTTGGCAACAAGCTTGACCGAATGTGAGGCTAGGAAATAACAAGAGAAAGAGAAAAGAAAGAAAGGTGGTGGTGGCGACACTTGTCGCCACCTTAAGGCTTCTTCACCCAAGACAATTATCATCCATTTAAGCACCAAAATTCAGCATTTTACCCCTTATTTTGGTGCTGCTGGCTAAGAGAGAGAAGAGGGAAAACACCAAAGGAAAACATTTCATTTCATCTTCAATCCAACAACTTAGGAAGAAATCAAACAAAATAAACCGATTAAACTTGTTCTTGAGTGACTAGTTAGTGAGTTGTGGTGAGTTTTTGAAGGAGAAAGCTTGGGCTACTCTTAGTGACCTCTAGTCAAGGTAAGAGAGCTTATCTCTCCAAGTTTTACTTTCAATCTTGTGAAATTAAGCTTAGCAACTTGATTTTGTGGTGGAATCATGGATGATTATCATGTTTTAGTAGTTTTCCCCTTTTTATTTCATGAACTAGGGTTTGGGGAAATTCTGCCCAATTTGTTGTATGATGCTTATATGTTGCAATTGAAGTGTTATAAGGTGTTGTGGTAGGGATTAGACCAAGAAATTAAGGAAAGTTGCACTAGAAACTCAAAATTCCAGAATCTGGAAAATTTGCCCAACTTTCTGTCCGAATTTATATCTGTATGTTACAGGTCGATTTGGCCTTAGATCAAAGAAGAAAAGTTGTAGAGAATGGTAGTTTATAGGTTTCTACAAATTTTCAGCTCAATCGGAGTAACGTAGGACGTGAAAAGTCCAAAATACCCTTACTGTTTTAAGTATTTCCTAAGTAGTCCGTGTGATCAGTTAAGTCCAGTTTATCCCATTTTTTGACTAGGATCCATTCTGATTTAGTGTTTTGCCAAAACATGAAAGTTGTAGCATTCTGAATTAGCTTTGAAATGCCTCTAAGAACACCTGATTCAGACTTGTGTACTCTGAGTTATCTCCATTACAGTGTTCTGCATTTAAACAGCCGACGAATTGGTTTATGGTTTAGTAATTTGAGAATTTGACCAAGTTACATTAGAAACTGGACTAAGTGACCTTCATGAACATTGTAGCCCTGAGTCTTAGCTTCGAAACGGCATAGGTTGCGTCTTAATCCGATAAGCTTAGCCTCGGATAAGTTATTTCCGGTTTCATACGTCAAATCTGTCTTTTGCTAAATTGAATTTCTGCACTTGTTATTACTGTATTTCTTATTCTTATGATATTGTGAGCCTATGGAACGGCTCTTGACTTGAATTGTTTATGTGTGATGTTGGGTTGTGGTTGAGGGAAAATAATGAAGCCAAAATGGCTGGAAAATTAGGTAAACACAAAGGGCGTGCTACCCAAATTTTCGCCCGAGGGCTAGGTTTCTATTTGAACTTGTATACTTTTGTTAGGCCAATACCATGACCGGTTTTCCATTTTAAAACATGATTTTTCATCCTTGGGTTCAAACAACCCTCTTCTTACTTGAAAGTCATCTTTACACGTTTTACTCTTAATTAGTCGGGTTTCTTTGTTTCCCTTAAATGTTTTGCTCGATAAACTATAATAATGTTCTCTTGTTCAACCTTAGGTTTCATTGGTGATTAAGGGCAATATCCGGAAGGATATTTTGCATGATATTTTGCATTTCTAGGTGAGTGTTCCTTATTTGATTCTATGGCTTGTTGTTATCATTTGCTAATGTGTTAAGTGCTTTTAATGATTTCCAAAATGAGCTTTCTAGGCGAGTGTGTACTTTATCGCACTCGACCTAAATAACTGTGCAATTTTCAAGGATTTAATGATTGAAATGTTACTTGCGCATGAATGTAAGCCTTTTGGGCTGAACTGGCCATTGCCCCTTGTTACCGGTCGTCTCGAGCCAGAAGCGGACTCGGTCGGGCGATTAGGGACTTGGGTGAACGTTTGGTATACTCGAGTATTACCCTGTAGGTTGGTGGAGACTGGCCAACGGCCAGGACGGGGGTGAATGAATGAACGAACGAACGAACGAGGGTTTATTGATAAACGAAAAATGCATTTTCAAATGATTGGAGGAATAAGGGGAAATGTCAGAAGAACGAATGAACGAAATAACGAATTGCTCCTTGTGAGCCGTATCCTTTTAATGAATGTGTTACTATCGCTTTCCATTGTAAATGTTTCTTGAATTATTGATACTCCATGTTTAATGTATTGGATTGATTATCTGATTATGTGTTCGGAACCTCACTGGGCTTTTAGCTCATTCCTTTAGTTTTGTTTTCCTTACAGGGGAAGGCGAGCGAGGACGTGAGCTTGAGATAGACTAGCCAATCTAGTTTTGTTTCTTTTGTTTCTTTTGTAGTGGTTCTCGCCTAGTGCTTGGCACGGGCTGGACGTATGAAGGATTGAGAACCCTTGTGTATTTGATGTTTATATTCTCTTTTGGGGTTGGCAATGTATATAAGTTCCGCTTTAAGTTTGGATCAATGCCCTATTTATTGTTGTGATTTATTTCAATTTTTAATTGAGGACTGTAGCGAACGACTGAGTCCCGGCGAGAGCTGGGCAAGCGGCCCGCAGAACCCTCTGGTACGCCTTAGGGGGAGGTGGGGTCGTTACAAGTGGTATCAGAGCTTAGGCTTCAGATCTCTGTAGTGTATCCTAAATTAAAGATTAGGATACCGGACTGTGGGATTTGATTGGACTTGAAAGTTAAGCAATTGAGGGATAAAACTTATAGCTGCTTCGCGTGGTTTCTACGTGGAGTGACCCTGGACTAAGTGGTGAAAAAGTATGAGGGACTAAGTGAAGCTATGAATTGCGAATGTTATAGGCCTTAAATCTTTCTAATGGTATCTGAGGACCATAGATAGGTATGTCAGGTAGGAATTCCGATAGTTTACTCTTGGGACTGCAGCTCGAGATGTGAATTATCTTATTTCGGATTCTCGTGCCTGAGTACTCTATAGTTGAGGTGCTGCTAATTACTTGAGACTTACATTTTGGGAACATGAACAGGCTTTGTCTGACTAGAATGAGCACAAGAGATCAGGGACATCTAGTTTGGATAGTGTGAGAACCCGTAAAACCCTAATTAATTTCCTAGGGTTTATTTCCCCTTAATTGCATGTTTTCTGCATTTTCTGGCTTAGAAATTTTTTCTTAGTGGATTTTATGAGCAATTATAGTTTTAAGATGATTTTCCTAGCATTGGAGAAATTTTAGAAAATTAAAAGTAAATAGTGGACCTGAGACCCACTAGTGCGAAAAGTTCGGAAAAATTCGGCCAATAAGGTTAAGTTTCGGATACTGTGTGAAATTTATCGGGTGTTAAGAGATAAGTAGAATGTGTGAAGTGATTGATGTGAGGGGGAAAAAGAAAGATAAGAATGCATTAATGAGTGTGACAAGTGTCACAATATGGTTGGTTGTGACTTAAAAAACACTATTCACCTTTTGACAATTTTTTTGACTTTTGACCACTTAAGTAAATATTCCAAAAATTCACAAAAAACACCATTTTCTTACCTTGTGTTGGCCGGCCCTTCTAGCAAGAAGAAAGAAGAAACTTCATCAACTTCAAGCTTCCAATTGGTCCAAAATCCACCAAATCAAGTGTTTAGTTAGATTTCACTCCATAAAACCTTACCTTCTAGTGCTAGTAAGGGTTGTAGTGAAGTTTGTTTGAAGAGCAAAGGTGTCCACAATCCCTCTCTCTCTTGATTTCTTGGTAAGTGTTGCTTGAACACCCTACTACCTCTAATAATGGTTATATGATGCTTAGAAGTGGCTTGAGTGTTTGAAAATGTGATTTATCTCTTGATTTGGCTTGTTTTGGTGAAGTTTTTATTTTATTGGGAATTTTTCTGGTTTAATATGATCTTGATGTTGGGGGCTTATATGATGAATTGTAATGGTTGGAAATGACTCTAGTGAGTGTGAATTGTGGTTAAATGCAATCAATTTTGGATTTGGTGTGAAAAATGGAAAGTTAGGGTTCATAAAATCCCAATTCTGTCCGGTTTTAGATCACTGGGTTAGAGGGCGAATTAGTCTTTTCTCAAAACATGAAAGTTGTAGGTATTGATGTGTTTGAGGTGCCTGTAAAATTTCAGGTCATTTGGATGAGTGTAGAGTGAGTTATGCCATTTTTACTGTAGCTGTTCTGTTTTGATCAGAATGCGAAAACTGCGATAGTAATTGGCCCTTTTGACTGGAATTGGTTTGGATTTTAAAGTTGGTGTCTCTTATGAAATGTAGCTGGATGTCTTAGCTAACTTATGCCTTTGGAATTTCGGCATTTGGACTTGTATGGACTGAGATATACCGATTACAGTTTTCTGTGTTTTGCAAACCTGTTTTGGTGATTCTGGTTTAGTGTTTGGCATTTTGACCTAGTTGGGCCAGGAACTGGATTGAGTGACCTTCTACATTGTTGTAGCCCTGTTTCATAGCTTCGAAACGGTGGGTCTTGCACCCCCATCCGATAACCGTAGTGAAAGTGGTGTCATTACCGCATTATGAGGTCAAATACGTTTTTTTGTTAAGGCCTAAGTTAAAGCCATTTCTTAATTTCTGGTTACCTATGATGCTTATATATGCATATGAAACCTTATTGGGGTTGTGGTTGGCATTGGTTTATGACTCGTTATCGAGTCTCTTTTAGGGCTTGCTTTCATTTCGGTTGTTTCCTAGTTAACTTTTGTACTTGTACCACTTTGAGCCTAGTGAACGGCTTTTGGGAAATGAGATGAATTTTGTGTGAGATGTTGGGACTAATTAGAGGATAGAATGAAGCCTTAATGGCTGGAAAAGTAAGAAATTTAGGGGAAGTGCTGCCCGATTTTCTAGGCCGTTTGGTTCCTTTAAGTTGGGTTTGCCTTTTGGTAGAATGAAAGGCTTTTTGTGAGGACCTAGTCCGTTCATACGTTGAGATTAGGGTTATTCATTATTTTGTACGGTTAAATTAAGGTTTTAGGGCTAAGGAGAAACCCTAATCTCGGCCAAGATTGAAAACCCTAACTTTGCTTACGATAAAACCCTAGTTTATGCGGTATTCTAGTGTGTGTTTTGGCACAAGAAAAAAAAATAGGATTCGTTATAGTTTACAGAGGTTTAACAAGTTTGAAAATGGTTAGTAAACTCTGGATTAGTAAACCTCTAGTGTCACAATGTTAGAAAGCTTAAGTGGAGTTATATTTATCGCCCGTCCTTTTCTATATTTTCTTTATTAGAAAATTCCCTAGATAATTTTTATTGAGTAAATAGAGTTTTTAGATGATTTTTCTAGGATTAGTTTGTTTTTGAGAAATTAAGAACGTATATCGGAAGTGGGACCCGCTAGTGCGAAAAGTTCGGAAAAATTCGGCCAATTAGGTTAAATTCCGGATACTGTGTAAAATTTATCGGGTGTTAAGAGATAAGTAGAGTGTGTGAAGTGAGTGATGTGAGAGAGAAAAGGAAGATAAGAATGCATTAATGAGTGTGACAAGTGTCACAATATGATTGGTTGGACTTTAAGAATTACTATTCACAAATTTGACTTTTTTGACCAAAGGTTAAATATCTCAAAAATCATTCAAAATTCACCATTTTTCTCTCCTTGGTGGCCGGCTCTCTAAGCTCAAAGAAGGGAGGAAATTTTCCATCTCTCAAGCTTCCATAAGCTTCAATCTTCCATAAACAAAAGCTTAGACTAGATTTCACTCCATAAAATCTTATCTTCTAGTGCTAGTAAGGGTTGTGGTGAAGTTTGTTTGAAGGTCTAAGGTGCCCAACATCTTCCTCTCTCTTGGTTCTTGGTAAGTGAAGCTTGAAACACCCTACTACACCTAATGATGCTTATGTTGTGCTTATTAGTGATAAGAGTGCTGAAATTTCTGGTTTTAATCTTGGTTTGAAGTGATTTGGTGAAGTTTTCCATTTTATGATGATTTTTCTGGTTTAATTGGATTATGATGGTGTGGTTGAATATGATGAATGGTAATAGCCTATAATGACTCTAGTGAGTGTGAAATGTGGATAAATGCAACCAATTTTGGATTTGGTGTGAAAATTGAAAAGTTAGGGTTCCTAAATCCCCAATTCTGTCCGGTTTTGGATCATAGGGTTAGAGGCAGAATTTGACTTTGCTCAAAACATGAAAGTTGTAGGTATTGATGTTTTTGAGGTGCCTACAAAATTTCAGGTCATTTGGATTAATGTAGAATGAGATATGACGAAATTACTGTAGCTGTTCTGCTTTGGTCAGAATGCGAAAACTGCGTTGGTATTTGGCTATTTTGGCTGGAATTAGTTTGGATTTTGAAGTTGGTGTCTTCTGATGCAATGTAGCTGGATGTCTTATCTAACATATTCCTTTGGAATTTCAGCATTTGGACTTGTATAGACTAAGTTATAGTCATTACAGTTTTATGTGATTTACAAACCTGTTTTGGTAATTCTGGATTTGTATTTTGCATATTTGACCTAGTTGTGCTAGGATTTGGACTGAGTGGCCTTCTACATTGTTGTACCCCTGTTCCTTAGCTTCGAAACGGTGGGTCTTACACCCCTATCCGATAACCGTAGTGAATTTGGTGCCATTACCGCATATTGAGGTCAAATACGGTTTGTGATTCTAGTACGTTTTTGGAAAGTTTATGGCTGGAACTTTGGCTTCACATTTGACTGAGTTACAAGCTGTTTGGGCTTCTGACCAAAACACCAAACTTATAGCCCTATATCAGAGCTTTCTAACGCCCTTGGAATTTCATGAATCGGATTTATAAAACCTGAGATATAGCCGAACAAACAAGGCCTGCCCGTGAAAATGACCAGAAATCTGTTTTGGTCCTGATGACCAATTTCCGTTCCGAATTTGGATTGCCGACCTTCATGAAAGTTGTTCCATTTGGAATGAACTATATAACTGCCAATTTTCAGCTCTTTTGACCATGTGTAGCATAGAAAACAGTTCGTACTCAAAACTGACCATTTGTGCATTGGCCAGATTTCGTAAGTGATTGTGTTTGGTTCATTTGGGACTGAAGCCTCCAGTTTCAGTTCTGGATGTTTTCATAACAGTTGTTGTTCATCCTTTAAGCTTCGATTTGGCATCTCATCCGCCTTAATCCGATATTCGTAGCTCAACTTATGGGTGAACTAGAAATGAGTATCAAATCTGCCGTTTGCCGTTTCCGCACGCGTGCGTGTGCCCTTTCCGTACTTGCGTGTGCCGATGTTGCTGTTTTATTTGTTTTGGGCACGTTAGTGGCCGTTTATGACATCATGTGATGCAATCTTCTATTTCAGATCGTGGTGAGCTAGGCGGAGCTGGTGGGCCCTACTAGCGAACACGCACGAAGTGATTTTCACGTTTGTACTACTTTTGTACTTTGTGTAAGTATTCAGGCCGGTTTGGTGTGTTTTCTTTGCTATGTGTTTGAGATATGTGAAAAGGGCACTTAGGCGAGGGTGTACTTTATCGCACTCGACCTAAACCCTAATTTGAATGTATAATTGTACTTGGCATATGTATATGAACCTTTTGGAACCAAAACCCTTGAGCTTGTGGCTCGGGGCGACTTTCGAATAAAGTTTGTGAAGTTTGCAAAGTTTGTGATTTTGAATAATTTTGTGAAGTTTGTGAGTTTGGGGCGAACTCTTGACCTGGTTGGACTATTCGAGCCGGTTAGGGCTTGGTCGAAGGCAGTCCAACTTAGTCTGAGGTCACCAAGTTTGTAGGTTCATTTTATGAACCAATTTTGTGAATCCGGTTCACCGAGAAGGTGACCAAGTTTGTGACCTGAGCTTGTGACTCAAGCTCAAGTTTGTGATTTCGTTCGCCCGGGCAAGTTTGTGAGGTGACTGGCCAGTGAGGGTGATAAGGTGTCGGTGGGTGTACAAGTGAAGTTCTACGGACTATTATTTGCGGTCGACGGAGTGTCGGCAGGAGATCACGCATGGCACATGAGTTGGCTTTGGAGCCACCTGTATCCTTATTATGTGATGTTACTTTTCTGCTTTTGCTTTACTCTTATTGTGTAACTATTACGTGAAATTTATGCTTTCGCCCCTGTTTACTTACTAAGCATATAGCTTACCCCATTCCTTTTGTTTTCCTTAGCAGGGGCCGACGCGGGGACTTTTGGCTCGTATACTAGTATAGTTAGTTTGGCTTGTAATAGTTGAACAGTTAGGATGTTTGTTTTTGTTTTGGTGGTTTGACTCGATACTTTTGGAGAATGTAATTATAACTCTTTTGGGATTGTATATATTGTATTTAGTGCTCTTTCGAACTTTAAGTTTTGAGTCCTGGCGCGAGCTAGGCAGGCGGCCCGCCGATACCCTTGGGTTCGCCCTTGGGAGAAGTGGGGTCGTCACACTTTTGGGTTGTTTGCGCCTAGGTCTTCATGCTACCTTTTCGTTTCCAAGAAAATCATGTTTTGCACCCTTGCATTAGTAATTATTTGGCGAGGCATACGACTAGTAGTCGAGCCTCACATGTGCATTCTATTTACTCGATTCTGGAAGTAAAACCTTCAATTGGTTTATTTTGATTATTTTAGGGTTTCTTGGCGATTAAGGCCAATCTGAAGTGAAAACTTTTGAAGTTGAGCCGGTGAGTGTACCACTCCCCTCCATTGCTGTTTAACTTGATTTTTGCTCTGCAATCTGTTTAATTGTTGGAGACGAGGGTGTACTTTATCACACTCGTTCTCTTGTCTGTCCATATGCCAATTTTGAGTGCCTATCTGAATCTGCTATCTGAATCTGCTATTCTGTATCTGTATCTGAATCTGTTATCTGTGTCTGCATCTGTTCGGATTTCTATGACCTATGAGCTCAATCCTGTGGCTAAGTTATTCGAGTCGGGCCGGCAAGGGCCTGGACGATTAGATAACTAACCACGGTAGTCTGTTCGGGGATTTTGGGTATTGAGACCCTTGATTCCGGGTATACTCGAGTATTACCATTTCTGTTCGGTTACGGTGAGCGGGCCCGGTAAAGGGGTGTTTGGTGGACGGAATTCGGTGTAAAGAGGGGTTTACGGACGCATTGGTTCTATATACGTTGACGGAGAGTCAACCGATTTGGATCAAGTACGGCGCTGGAAATTTGGCTCCTGAGAGCCACCCGTATCCTTCTGATTTGAATCCTTGGTTCCTTTGCTTTACATCTAGCATGTGTATCTGATTTTGTAAAATGTGAAATGCCATGATTTTTCTGCTATATGTTTGGTACCTCATTGAGCGCAAGCTCACCCCTTTCTGTTCCTTTTGTTTTCCTTACAGGAAAATAAACCCCTTTTGGTCTGGATTTGGCAAATGGCTGCCAAATTGAGCTAGTCGAACATATCTTTTGTATAGCTCATGTATTAAAACCCTAAGTGTACTTTTGGGGCGTTTTCTCTTTTGACTTGGCAAACCATGTGTATATATTAACTTTTGAAAACTTTTGTATGTCATTGTGATTTGTAAACGCTAAAGTTCAGATGTGAATGTTTGTTAGCTATTTCGGTTGGGTTCTGACGGGTCGGTTACTATTCATGGCCGACTCCGGATTTCATTTTTTTATTTTGGGTTATTTTACCATTTTGACTTGTTTACGCTCGTTTGTAAGTTCCGGATCGCTATAGATAGTTCTGGTCTGCATCGTTAGTCCTGGCGAGAGCTGGGCAGGCAGTCCGCTCACCCCTTTGGTTCGCCTTAGGGGAAAGTGGGGCTGTCACAGATAGTAAGTGACGTGAGAGACCGGACGGGCTGATACTGGGACGACTTCACCTTTTCCTTTTGATTTACCGGTATATTGTTACTACATGACGTTAGTATACCTGTATGTACATGGTTATCTGTCCAACTTGATTTGTATTTGTGTATTTGCTTATCCGTCTTTTGGTATGGCGTGTTATGTGGGTATATGTTTATTTGAATATTTGGTGCCCTCAATAGTTACTTTAGTAACCTTATCGTGTTTATTTACTAAATTACCTTTTGGGGGAAAAAGAAAAGAGAGGGAAAACATATATATGGACGGGAGACGTAGCCGTGGACGTGGACGTGGCCGTGGGAATGAACGAGCTCAAGAGCCAAGAGAGGAAAGAGAAACAACAGCTGCACAAGAGCAAGGAATGAGGGTTGAAGCCGAAGACCAAATGGCAACGGTAATGCAACAAATGACAGATATCTTGGCAAGACTGGTGGATCAACAAGGCCAAATGGCCGTGAATCAACCCCGGAACCCTGAAATCGGAAAAGATAAGGCTCTTGAGCGGTTTCAGAAATTTACTTCTCCGAAATTCCTTGGAGGATCTGATCCGGATATAGCCGAACAATGGTTAGAGGCCATGATTAATATTTTCACCGTCTTGAACTACACCGAGCAAAGACAAGTAAACTTTGCGGTGTTCCAATTTGAAGGATCGGCCCGAGCGTGGTGGAACGTTATTAAAGCAAAATGGGAAAGAGAACAGACTGTATGGACATGGACGAATTTCATAAGGGAATTTAACGAGAAATACCTCCCTCCTTTAGTTCAAGAGAGGAGAGAGGAAGAGTTTATTGGACTACGCCAGGGAACGTTAAGTGTGGCCGAATATGAAACGAAATTTACGAAACTATCCAAGTTTGCTTTTGAATTGGTGGCCACAGAACAGCGAAGAGTAAGACGGTTTATACAGGGATTAAATTTGGAACTCCAAGAAGCATTAGCGGCAGTACAAGTGAATACGTTTACGGAGGCCTTGAGAAAGCTCAAAGAATCGAGACTGCAAAGGCACAGATAAAAGCTTCCCAGACCCAGAAAAGGAGTGCATCGAGTAGTGTAGCGGAGGAATTAAGTGAAGCGAGAGTCCCTTCCAAAGTGCAAAAAGTGAACTTTTTGTCCCACCCACCATGGACATTAGGGGCGATAGGTGAAGGATCTACAAAAGAAAGCCAAATCAGATTTGGGAAAAGTTTTCAAGAAAGCCAAAAGATGGCTTCTCACGTGGTCTGTGGGTACTGTGGAAAGGCAAATCATGTCGAAAGCGATTGTTGGAGAAAGGGGCGGAAATGTTTAATCTGCGGAAGTGGCGATCATCAAGTTAGCAACTGTCCGAGGAGACAGTCAGGTGAAAGCTATACTCTGCAACTGGATGGAGCTAAATCACAAGTGAATGAAGGAGGGAAACGAACTAGCGGACCGGCAAAGGTTTATGCTTTAGACAACCGACAAGTTCCAGACTCGTCTGAAGCAACTGAAGGTAAAATTTCGAGGACGAAAATTTTTTAAGGGGGAGAGAATGTGAGGACTCGCAAATTTCTTGTATTTTTCTCAAAAATACCCTTTTATTTGAAAATTAGTATTTATCAAAGGCCACTACCCAAATATTTCACATTAAGTGTAGATAAACCTAGAAAATAGGGTTTTACGCTTCGGTTTCAAGTTTGGAGCGAAATTAGGGTTTTCGCAATTTTCCGTCGGATGAATTTTCGGTACAGAGTAAGAATTAATTTGGGGATTAAAAGTGACTTTTAAGTGAGAAATAATATGTGACTAGTGGCAATGATATAAGGTTAGTGAATGGGAAGTAAAAACCCTAGTACGTGAGTTTTTAAGAAAAACGGCGCGAACCGGCGGGTCCCGCGCACTACCGATTGAACGCACTGCTTGACCACCATTTTTCCTTACCAAACAAATTTATTGAACTTCAGCAAAATATCTTCTCTCTTGGCAACAAGCTTGACCGAATGTGAGGCTAGGAAATAACAAGAGAAAGAGAAAAGAAAGAAAGGTGGTGGTGGCGACAAGTGTCGCCACCTTAAGGCTTCTTCACCCAAGACAATTATCATCCATTTAAGCACCAAAATTCAGCATTTTACCCCTTATTCTGGTGCTACTGGCTAAGAGAGAGAAGAGGGAAAACACCAAAGGAAAACATTTCATTTCATCTTCAATCCAACAACTTAGGAAGAAATCAAACAAAATAAACCGATTAAACTTGTTCTTGAGTGACTAGTTAGTGAGTTGTGGTGAGTTTTTGAAGGAGAAAGCTTGGGCTACTCTTAGTGACCTCTAGTCAAGGTAAGAGAGCTTATCTCTCCAAGTTTTACTTTCAATCTTGTGAAATTAAGCTTAGCAACTTGATTTTGTGGTGGAATCATGGATGATTATCATGTTTTAGTAGTTTTCCCCTTTTTATTTCATGAACTAGGGTTTGGGGAAATTCTGCTCAATTTGTTGTATGATGCTTATATGTTGCAATTGAAGTGTTATAAGGTGTTGTGGTAGGGATTAGACCAAGAAATTAAGGAAAGTTGCACTAGAAACTCAAAATTCCAGAATCTGGAAAATTTGCCCAACTTTCTGTCCGAATTTATATCTGTATGTTAGAGGTCGATTTGGCCTTAGATCAAAGAAGAAAAGTTGTAGAGAATGGTATTTTATAGGTTTCTACAAATTTTCAGCTCAATCGGAGCAACGTAGGACGTGAAAAGTCCAAAATACCCTTACTGTTTTAAGTATTTCCTAAGCAGTCCGTGTGATCAGTTAAGTCCAGTTTATCCCATTTTTTGACTAGGATCCATTCTGATTTAGTGTTTTGCCGAAACATGAAAGTTGTAGAATTCTGAATTAGCTTTGAAATGCCACTAAGAACACCTGATTCAGACTTGTGTACTCTGAGTTATCTCCATTACAGTGTTCTGCATTTAAACAGCCGACGAATTGGTTTATGGTTTAGTAATTCGAGAATTTGACCAAGTTACATTAGAAACTGGACTAAGTGACCTTCATGAACATTGTAGCCCTGAGTCTTAGCTTCGAAACGGCATAGGTTGCGTCTTAATCCGATAAGCTTAGCCTCGGATAAGTTATTTCCGCTTTCATACGTCAAATCTGTCTTTTGCTAAATTGAATTTCTGCACTTGTTATTACTGTATTTCTTATTCTTATGATATTGTGAGCCTATGGAACGGCTCTTGACTTGAATTGCTTATGTGTGATGTTGGGTTGTGGTTGAGGAAAAATAATGAAGCCAAAATGGCTGGAAAATTAGGTAAACACAAAGGGCGTGCTGCCCAAATTTTCGCCCGAGGGCTAGGTTTGTATTTGAACTTGTATACTTTTGTTAGGCCAATACCATGACCAGTTTTCCATTTTAAAACATGATTTTTCATCCTTGGGTTCAAACAACCCTCTTCTTACTTGAAAGTCATCTTTACACGTTTTACTCTTAATTAGTCGGGTTTCTTTGTTTCCCTTAAATGTTTTGCTCGATAAACTATAATAATGTTCTCTTGTTCAACCTTAGGTTTCATTGGTGATTAAGGGCAATATCCGGAAGGATATTTTGCACGATATTTTGCATTTCTAGGTGAGTGTTCCTTATTTGATTCTATGGCTTGTTGTTATCATTTGCTAATGTGTTAAGTGCTTTTAATGATTTCCAAAACGAGCTTTCTAGGCGAGTGTGTACTTTATCGCACTCGACCTAAATAACTGTGCAATTTTCAAGGATTTAATGATTGAAATGTTACTTACGCATGAATGTAAGCCTTTTGGGCTGAACTGGCCATTGCCCCTTGTTACCGGTCGTCTCGAGCCAGAAGCGGACTCGGTCGGGCGATTAGGGACTTGGGTGAACGTTTGGTATACTCGAGTATTACCCTGTAGGTTGGTGGAGACTGGCCAACGGCCAGGACGGGGGTGAATGAATGAACGAACGAACGAACGAGGGTTTATTGATAAACGAAAAATGCATTTTCAAATGATTGGAGGAATAAGGGGAAATGTCAGGAGAACGAATGAACGAAATAACGAATTGCTCCTTGTGAGCCGTATCCTTTTAATGAATGTGTTACTATCGCTTTCCATTGTAAATGTTTCTTGAATTATTGATACTCCATGTTTAATGTATTGGATTGATTATCTGATTATGTGTTCGGAACCTCACTGGGCTTTTAGCTCATTCCTTTAGTTTTGTTTTCCTTACAGGGGAAGGCGAGCGAGGACGTGAGCTTGAGATAGACTAGCCAATCTAGTTTTGTTTCTTTTGTTTCTTTTGTAGTGGTTCTCGCCTAGTGCTTGGCACGGGCTGGACGTATGAAGGATTGAGAACCCTTGTATATTTGATGTTTATATTCTCTTTTGGGGTTGGCAATGTATATAAGTTCGGCTTTAAGTTTGGATCAATGCCCTATTTGTTGTTGTGATTTATTCAATTTTTAATTGAGGACTGTAGTGAACGACTGAGTCCCGGCGAGAGCTGGGCAGGCGGCCCGCCGAACCCTCTGGTACGCCTTAGGGGGAGGTGGGGTCGTTACAACATTTCTTAGTTAAATTTTGTACTTGAATGCCATTAAGCCTAGTGAACGGCTTTTGGGAATGAGATTCTTTTGTACGAGATTTTGGGACTGATTTGAGGATATAATGAAGCCATGATGGCTGGAAAATAGGTAAGAACAAGGGACATGTTGCCGAAATTTTTCTTGAGGGCTAGTTGGATTTACTTGTGATTTGAACGAAGGGCTTTTGGGTTGTTTGAGCCTAGGTCTTCATGTTACCTTTTCGTTACCAAAAATCATGTTTGCACCTTGCTTTAGTAATTATTTGGCGAGGCATACGACTGGTAGTCGAGCCTCACATGTGCATTCTATATACTCAATTTTGAAAGTGGAACCTTCAATTGTTTTCCTTGGATTATTTTATTATTTTAGGGTTTATTGGTGATTAAAGCTCTCTTTTGGGAGGTATCTGCACTAACCCTGGTGAGTGTACTACTCACTTGTGTGCTATTATATGGCTTTGATATTTGAACTTGAGATGTTGAATGTTAATTGATTGAAGTGAGAGTGTACTTTATCACTCTCACTTATTGTTTCGCATGTTATTGAAAAGTTATTGGAATGTTATATGAAATGTTATATGAAATGAAATACATGACTTGGTGTCGATCGGACGAGTATCCAACGACTACAAATGTTATCATTGAGCTCAACCCCATTGGTAGTTGATTGAATCGAGCCGGCAAGGGTTTGATCGTGACAATTAATGAGCCTTGGGTAAAGTTATAAGGAATCTTGTAGTATGAGAGACTCTCGATTCCGGTATACTCGAGTAATACCACAATGCAAGTGTTTGGAGTGCGGGCCCGGTAGGGGGATGTTAGGTGGAAGGATTGGGATAGAAGTGGAGTCTACGGTTGGTTACTTTTGAACATTGACGGAGAGAGTCAATGATGTCCGATCAAGAAATGCAAAACGAGGAAAGGGCTCTTGAGAGCCATCTGTATCCTTTTATCACCATATTTGAAGTGTGCCTTTGCTTATTTTTACTAAATTGAATGAAAGCTTGATGCTTATATGCACTTGGGTGCGTAAGTGATAGTATCTCACTGGGCAATTAGCTCACACCGTTCTTTTGTTTTCCTTACAGGAATATGACTCTTTTTGGAATGAATCTTGATAGATGGTTGCCGAATGAACTAGATGTATATTTCTTTTGTATTGTATATGAAGGGAAACCCTAAATGTATCTTTAGGGCCGATTTCACTTTCAATTTGGCAAACCGTGTATATATTCACTTTTGAAAACTTTTGTATGCTACTTTGGGTTGTAATTGCTCAAATTCCATATATGAATGTTTACTTGATAGTTGGTTGGGTTCTGACGGGTCGGTTACTATTCATGGCCGACTCCGAATTTCATTTTTTTATTTTGGGTTATTTTGCCCCTTTGCCTTGTTTACGCGTGTTATAAGTTTCGGAACAAAATAGATCGCTCTAAACTGCACCGTTAGTCCTGGCGAGAGATGGGTAGGCAGTCCGCTAACCTCTTTGGTTCGCCTTAGGGAAAGGTGGGGCTGTCACACTTTAGATCTCTGTAGTGTATCCTAGGCTAAAGTTTAGGATGCCGAACTATGGGATTGGTTTGGAAGTTAAACGACTACTTGTAAGGATAAAACCCAGAGCTACTTCGCGTGGTCTCTGCGCGGAGTGAGCTTGGGCCAAGCGAGGTAATGGTCCTAATGTGAAAATGTGTAAAGGATTAAGTGCTCTTTTCGAGCGTAAGTTGTAAATCATGAAAGTGGTAAGCGTAAGATATGACTTGGTTGATTTACACTTGGGAGCGTACGGTCTGAGTCATAAAGTTTCTTAGTTTTGGATTTTTGTACTTGAGTACTCGATACTTTTCCTGAGAAAATGCTTGTGAATTTGGAAGGAACATGGTCTAATGTATGATAATGTGACTAGGAATCATAAGTGAGATTGAGATAAGTTATAATGGCAAAGGTCAAAGCACGGAGGATTCTTATACTTGCCTCGGTATGTAACCGATTGCGGAGACTGGAATGAGGAATGTTATCTAGATCTTGTCCAATAAGATTTTGGCTAGGGTTTCGATAGATTATGGTGGTGGCCGGAATTATTGAGAAAAATACTGGTTTTGCATCCTACTTCTAGTCTTCTTGTTTGATGAAGATTTGCACCACCCGATTTGTAAGTGTTGGGTTATGAACTACTTGAACTACCTGAGACTGACTTTGAACTGGCTGAGCTCACTTGAGACTTGAACCTATTTAGGCGAGTATGCTCTTACGTACACTCAATGGACCTGACTTGACTGAATATATAGTATCTCATTTACGCTGAGCAAGTAACTTGATTCATATATGACCTGTATGTGGACTTGAATACTGTGACTACTTGGGAATGTGAACTACTGGACATAGGCTAGACGAGTGTGTTCTTATTTGTACTCGTGCTCCATCAACTTGAAGTAATTGATTCTGCTTGCGGACTTGCATGTTTATGTGTGTGGTTGTAGACCGGCTACTACTCTTCGGTAGCAGTTGAATCGAGGCTCTCTGGTAGGGCATTGCTTGTTGTGTTGTCCAGCATCGCCATTCTTCTGGTAGGGCGTTGCCTGTTGTGTTGTCCATCACCACCAGGGACAAATTCCTAAACTGAGACTCTCTAGTGAAGTATAGCCGTATGCTGGCTTGTAGTGCTGTCCAGCACCGCCAGGGATGAAATTTTGAATCGAGGCTTTCTGGTGGGGTATAGCCGTTGTGCTAGCCTGTTGTGTTGTCCAGCACCGCCAGGGATGAAATTCTAAATCGAGGCTCTCTGGTGAGATATAGCCTGTTGTGTTGTCCAGCACCACCAGGGACAAAATATCTGGGACTATAAGTCCAACCTAGGGCTTGTTGGTTGAATTGAGCCCTATTGCATGTTGTATCTGGTTACTCGTTTAGTTATCTATTGGATCATGCTTTTTAGATAAGTGGGATTAGAGTGATTCTTAGTGCTTGACTAACTTTTGAGAACTATTTTAACTTGATTAGTACAAGTTGGAATGTTGAGGACGACATTTTTCAGGGGGGACAGATTGTGACGCCCCGAAAGACGAAGAAAGAAAAATTTCTGGTTAGCAGTGTCTTTCGAGAATCTGTCCGCATATCCGGCCAGTTCTTGGCCGGATACCTGGCCAGATTGGCAGGGTCGCTTGAAAAAATTTTGAAAACCCACTGCCTTGAATCCCGCCAGATTCTACTGTCGTACAATTTTCTTAATGATTAAGTCTTCATCTTTTGACCACATTTGGAGTTCAAAACCCAGTTTTCTTTCTCCACCAAACTGACCGAACCTCTTGGGAGCAAAACTAAGAGAGAAAACCCCATTTTTCCCTTTGCTTCCTTTACCAAATCTTGAGATATTTCCTCCAAGTGCCAAGATCTACTCTGATCAACTTCAATCTAAGGTGATAGCAAGCTAAGGGTGGAGTGTTTTGAGAAGAAAGGGCTTTGCTTTGCTTGTTTTCAAGGTGTTGGAAGGTATAACTCTTAGAAGCTCTTTTGTATTCTTTAACCTTGTTATTAAGTTGTTGGATAAATTGATCTTGATTAATTTTATGGAGGTTCTTGTGATTTTCGAAGTTGGGATGATAAAGTTCCATATTAGTGATATTTCTAGGCTTTATCTAAGTTATTTCATCTTTGATTTGACTTGTATATGATTAGTAGAAGCTATTCTAGTGTTAAGGTGGAAATTCTAGCCCTTAATCGCAATTAGTGATGGTTCTAGGCAAAGGTTAGTTTATGAAGTGTAAATTCTGTTTTTCCTTGTTTCTAGACTCAACTTGAACTGCAAATTTCTCCATGTTTTGGACCAAAACAGCTTTTGGACAAAACATGAAAGTGGTAGATATTTCAGTTAACTACCTACTTACAAAATTTCAGATCAATCGGAGCACTGTAGCCTGTGAAATGACCGAAATACCCTTGACTGCCTTTAAGCCCTGTTTCACGGATAGTTTTCCATTTTCTCTAAGATTTCGATTTTTGTCCACGGAAATGTATGATTCGTGTGACGACCCCACCGTGTCCAGAGGCGTACCAAAGGGCTTAGCGGATCGCTTGCCTAGCTCGCGCTAGGACTCGATTCCAAAAATGATAAAATAAATTTCATGCTAAAAGAAAGTTCTATATACACTATTACATCAAGTCATACCTACTATTACTACCAGAAAATAAACCCTAGAAAAGCTGGTAACTATAACTGTGAGGACCCGTATATTTTCTTTATTTCATTATATTTTATTTTAGTTTCTTGCATGCATTTTCTTCATTATACCCTATTATATTGATTTTCCAGAGATTTTTATAAGTGAGTAGAGTTTTTAAATCATTTTCCTAGTTTAAATTAGTTCATATTAAGTTTGAAGCGCATTATGGATATGGGGCTCGCTAGTGCGCTAAGTGTGATAAAATTTTGCCGATTAATTGAAGTTTTATATTAAGAAATATTATTTTACAAGGTACTAGGAAACAATTAGAGGTTAGCTAGATAGCTTAATCATTGGAAGATAAGAGGATTAGATCAAACCCTAATAGGGCCGAGTGTCATGAAACTAATGGAGGTTGGACTTTGGCCAATTTTCACTTTTACTAAATACCAAAAATTGACCAAACCTTCTTCATTTTTCTTATGCCTTGGCCGAATCTTTTGAGGAGAAAACCAAGAGAGTTTCTTCAACTTCAACTTCAATTCTTGCTCAAATCTTGAGTTTCAACCGTAGAATTATCAAATTACTCCATCCAAGTTGCTTACTAAGGAGGATTAAAGCTTCTAGTGGAGGGATTTGTGAAGGGAAAACCCTAAGCTATCATCTTTCTTGAAGTGTCAAGGCACCTTGCTTGGAAACTTCCTCTTTGTTCTTGCTAATGTCAAATTAGTGGGTTTTAGTGGCCAAATATGCTATTTTATGGAAGATTTTATAGTTTGAGGAAGAGTTAGCTAAATTTCAGATTTTACTGGTGATTTTTCTGATTTTATATGATAATTAGTGGTTGGCCATGAATGATATCTTGATATGGTGTGAAATGAAGCATTTGTGTGTTAGTTGTAGTTGTTTGCGGAAAATTTCAGAATTTGTGCTGAAATTCCAGCTTAGGGTTAGTAATCTGCCCTGATTGTGCACTGCATGTTCGTCCTTTAAGAAGGCTGAATCAGCCCTTGCTCAAAACATGCAAGTTGTTTGTAATTGAGTTAGCTAGCTATCTGTAAAATTTAAGCTCAATTGGAGCACTGTAGCATGTGAAATCACCGAAATGCCCTTGACTGCCCATAAGCCCTGTTTCGCGGACAGTTTTCTATTTTGGTGGAGATTTCCATTTTTTACCCTAAAAATGCATGATTGGCTTTGGAGGTCTTCATAAGAAATGTAGGTATATGTCTTGGTTTCAAAATACCATAAGATTCGTTTCAATCTGATAAGTGTAGCTTCAGTTGTGGTTATTGTGCCGAAAGGTGTGTTTTATAGTCTATGATTTGTATGTGGTTGATTTGAGATGAATTGGTGTTGATTGTAGGATGGAAAAGTAAGGACATGTAGGGAATATGCTGTCCAAATTTTGGAAATGTTGGATTTCTTCGGGTTTGGGATATTTATAAGAAGGGCTTTTGGGGTTGTTCGAGCCCTAGGTCTTCATGTTACCTTTACGTTCCCAAAATCATGTTTTGCACCCTTGCATTAGTAGTTGTTTGGCGAGGTCTATGACTTTTAGTCGAGCCTCATTTGTGCATTTTATTTACTGGGTTTGTGGCTATGGAAACCATAATTGTTTACCTTGGTTATTCTAGGGTTTCTTGGTGATTAGAGCCCTACTTTGGTTGAAACTTTTGAAGTATCCTTGCTTTAACCGGTGAGTGTACCACTCCCCTGAATTATTGCTAAACTGGTTATCTATACTTGCAAATTGCTATTTGAATGTCTTTACCGACTGTTTATTTTGTACGAGACGAGTGTGTACTTTATCACACTCGTTCTCTGGCTTGTGTCACTTATTTCCTGTATCTACTTGAATCTGTTACTTGTTCCTAACATGATATTGTTTGGAAGTGTATCCAACGACCTTCCTATTAAACTTGAGCTCAACCTCATGGGGAATCAATTGAATTGAACCAGCAAGGACTTGGTCGAGGAAAATTGACAATCCATGGGTACCTGTTCTTGGGAAATCTTTGGGGATTGGAGACTCTGGATTTCCAATATACTCGAGTATTACCATTCCTGTTCTTGTTTGGCGTTCGGCCCGGTAAGGGGTATGTTTGGTGATCGGGATTTTGGCGTAAGTGGGGTCTACGGACATGTGTGTTTCATTAAATGTTGACGGAGGGTCAACTAGGTTGGATCAAGTATTGTAACGGGGATTCGGCTCCTGAGAGCCATCTGTATCCTTTAATTTGTGGAGTTCATTCATTACTATTATTTGATGTGTGTATGTGCTCTAGAAGTGATTCCTCATGATTTCTACTGTTTAAACTTTTGGTACCTCATTGAGCTTCTAGCTCATCCCGTTCCGTTATCCTTGTTTTCTTTATAGGGAACAATCTTTTAGAACTTCGATGTTTTGAAGAATTAGTTGAGTTAGTTAGAAATTCTCTTATTCTTTTGGTATAGCTCCTCGACAATTTGGAAACTCTAAATGTATCTTAATACAATGTTTCCTTTTGGTATGTAAACTTACTAATATGTATATCGTAAAGTGTTTCCTCATGGTTATGTGGCATATGTCTTTGGGAATGTACATTCTCTCATGCAAAACAAAGTTTACTTGTACTCGGTTGGATTATGGACGAGTGTGGAAATTGAACGACGAAAGCAAAAATTTTGGGGGTTACTGTTCACGGAATTCGGCCAAGTATTCGGCCAGTTCTTGGCCAGATATGTAGGGGAAATTTTGAAATTTTGGGTTGAGCTACTACCTCCAATCCGGCCAGGAATCCGGTCGGGTATCTGGCCAGAAACTGGCCGGATTGTGACGTGGCAGTCACTGTTCATCCGTGGCTTGTTTTCGTTCTTCATTTCATTTTTTTATCGGTCGTTCTAGCACTCGAGCACTATTTTATCATTCAGAACAAGTATTTCAGGGTGTGATTAGCTTATTGTACCTTTTAGTTCGGCTTAATTGGGTTCTGAATATTATCTTCTCGAAGTTCTTTTGAGCGTTTGGTAGGGTTTCCGTTTGTTCCGGATCCGTAGTCTCGACGCGAGCTGGGCAAGCGGTCCGCCGAACCTTTTGGTTCGCCTTAGGGGGAGGTGGGGCTATCACAATAACCACCACAACAAATATATACATCTTACTAGTTAACTTATAACAAGTACTAGGGCAAAATCAAGTATTCTAGAAACCAAAAGTCTATACACCTTCCCGAGCTTTCCCCACATCGGCCAATGCTAAAGAAAACAAATGGAATGGGGTAAGCTATATGCTTAGTGAATAATTGGGGGTAAAAACATAATATCACATCCAAATAAACATGTAACCCAAGATATGTCACATCAATAGACAGAAATGTAACATCACAATAGTAGGATACAGGTGGCTTCAAAGCCAGTTCATTTCCCCGAGCTTGAACACCTGTTGACACTTCGTCAACAAAAATACTCATGGTCCGTAGACTCCACTTACTTTCCCCGTTCACCTTATCAACCCTCGCTAGCCAGTCAATAGTACACAGCAGCTTGAGCGAAAGAAAATGACTTAGCTTTAATCAAAGGTATAACAAAGAACGAAATCCCAAGGTTAGCATGGAACTAACTTCGACCAAGCTCCGGCTGGCTCGAACAGTCCATCTACCCTAGGAACTGGCCAAGCCCTGAGATATCCAATCTCTCAATAGATGATATCTCTCAACAAAGTACATAAAAAAGTACTCACCCCAACAACACACAGCACAAGGGGTTCAACTCAAGTCATGTAATAACCCTAACAGCACACAGCAAAAGGGTGATACTCGACAAAAGGTATGTTTTTCACATATTAAATCAAAACAAAGGATGGACTTAGGTCGAGTGAGATAAAGTACACACTTGTCTAAGTACCCATTTAACATATACAAGTCACGTTGACAATTTATAACATAAATAAACCCAATTACTAACTCAAAATAGTTAGCACATAAATCAAGGCACTTTATACGGGTCCACCGACTCCGTCTGGTTCATCACTACCTGTGACAGAAGATTATACTCAAACATTAATCAAACAACCATCACGAATGGATATAAGGACTAAAACGGCCAAAATGGCCAAGACATACATGTGCGCGTGCGCGGAAATGAAAATGGTATGAAAATAGGTTACACGGTTTTAACCATAACGAGAGCTGTGGTCGGATCAAGGTGTACTAGGTAGCGTCTCGAAGGTAAGACAAAGGATTACAACTTTTATGAAGACAACTCAACCCGGTTTTCAATGGATCTAGGTCAAATTTACTAATTACAGAACCAGAACTCCAAAGACTAGTTTATACCTCTAAAAAATATTTGACGGCATGCCCCTTGTGTTTACCTATTTTTCAGCCATTCAGGGCTTCATTATTTTCCTCAAATCAGCCCCAATGTCATACATAGGCAATGCTACCACAATAGCCCTTCAACCAGGCTGAAAATAATCCAATTACAACACAAGTCATAATAAGGCAACCGGAAATCAAGTTTAAAGGCAAATAGTTAAATGGCGGATTTGACGTCTCTTGGCATTTCGGCCACAACTAAAGCTACGCCTATCAGTTTGGGGTAAAATTTATACCGTTTTGAAACTAAGATAGACAAATAAAAGTCTTATGAAGACATCAACCACCAATTTGTGCGTTTTCAACATAAAAATGTGCAATCACCGAGAAGACAGAAAACCGTCCACAAAACAGGGCATTTGGCAGTCTGGGGTATTTCTATCATTTCACATGCTACAGGGCTCCGATTGAGCTGAAATATTTTAGGTAGTTATATAACATCGTTTCCTACAACTTTCATTTTTTGACCTAAGCCTAATTAGGCCTTTAACATGGACGGATTAAACAGGTTAGAAGCTAAACAGGTTAGTTTCAATTTCTGGAATTTGAACTTTTCCTCTAGAATTTCATATCCAATAAGCATTCAATCATCAAAACCAACAATTACTAACTCTATAACATCCATTACTAGATAAATAGCCATAATCAAGGCTGAAAATGTAAACTCGAGCTGCATACTCTAACACCTCATTCCAAACTAACAAATTTGCCGTCATAAGGCAAGATTAAGAGCTTCTAACTAAATTTTAACAAGATTAAATGCAAGAAAAGGATAGGAAACAATAATAGCTCACCAAGGCTTCTTGAAAGAGAGAATCACAACCTTCCCTCCAAAGTTTCACCACACAAAGCTTCTTAAGAACTAAAGGGAGATTTTAATCGGTTTAGATTTTTGATTTTCACTCAAATCAAGCTAAAAATCAAGATGAAAATTGAATGGTTTCTTCCCTCTTTTCTCTCTCACCCTCACAGCTGGAATGTGAAGAAATGGCGGCTGAAATGAAGCTTCAAGAAGGTTAAGATGATAGGAATTCATTTGGGTCAAAATTGGACAAGTGTCAGCTTTTGATTAGAAGTCAATTTTTTTCTTTTCTCTCTTGTTTTTAGTCCAAAATTTCGGTTACATTAAGAAGATATTTAGGTCTGATTTTGATCAATTAATAACAAGGAGATTAAGGTAATAAAGTAATGTTCAAGTGGTGTACTCACTCGGTAACAAACGGTACACTTCAGTTCACACCGTTTTTCCTTAATTCGCTTATACTAGGGTTTTAACTTATTATTATTACTTCTAATCACACACATTTTTTTATCCAAAACTCACTCTTAACCACCAAATTTAGTACACACTCCACACCGATTAATCACACTATCAAAAGACGTAAAAAACCCAGTTTACCTTAACGATGAAAGTAAAGGGAAAACCCTTGGTTCTATGATTAATCATAACTATTGAGGAAGTGAATGAGTAGTAAAGCTATTGTAAAATAATGGATTCCAAATAAAAGGGAATTTTTAAAAAAATATGAGGGATTTTACAAGTCCTCACAATCACACTACCAAAATGCACACAAAAACACACACCAAAACCCTAGTATGCACAAAACCCCTAACTTATGCCCTTCCTTTAGAAAAATCATAACTGGAGTTATAAATATAAAAAATTTATACAACTTAGCTTGTTAAAAACTAAATTTCAAATACTAAGAATCTTTAGAACGCATCTCAAAGAGATTTAGTTCATAAGTTGGTCCAAATTGAGCCATAAGTTACTACAACATTCCTATGTTTACTTGTGCAGGGCAGAATTTTCCGCCAACTTTACCAATTTTTTGGAATTTCTAGGAATTGAATCAAACTCTGAATTTGATACAGTAGGAAGCCCTATGAGTCTAGTTTTAAATACAACAAACGGAGATCAATTCTGACTTTCCCGTACGAAGTTATAACGAATTTTCCAAAGCTGTGCAGAGCCTCCTGCGAAAATTTAAAGATTTTCTAACAACTTGAGAATATGAAACTTTTCTTAACAAAATTCACTTCTTTGACTCAAATTCAACCATTAAAGCAACCAAGAATCAAAGGCAAGTGAGTTCACAAAGGGTTATGAAGACAAGTGTATTTTCGGGGTCTCACACTCTTTCCCCCTTAAAACAATTTCATCCTCGAAATTCTAATCTTTGCTCGCACAAAACTTGATGCTATAGAACTTTCCTGCAACTCTCAAGTAACTTTCTCTTGCTCATAGTACTACAACAAGCTTACCTAGAGAGAAAATCTTACCACGTAAAGGCTACGCTAATATGATAGGGAAGTTTAACAAAGAAATAAACACTTATCAAGTCCTCACAATCATAGGAGAAGGAAACAGATCTTCTGTGCAAATTTCTCGACGTACTCTACAACCTGGACACCCTCTATAGAAACCCTAGCCAGACGATTGCTAGATTTGTCCATGATAACACTCCGAGATCCAATCCCCTTGATCAGTCCAATGACTAGGTCAAATGTTAGAATCATCCACACCTTAACCTTTGCCATCAAAACTCACCTCAAGTGCAATCAAGATGCAGACCCTTATTCTAGCGCTCTCCACTATTTGGTACCCAAGTACAAGAATCCACGATAAGACAATTCATAACTCGTGCCGGCCGGTCCCAAGAGTAAATCACCCATATTAGAGATTCCTACCTGACATACGTAACTATTGTCCCCAAAGTACCACGATAAAGGTTTAAACCTAGAACGTTTCATGATTCATAACTTATGTTCAAAAGAGTACTTAATCCGTTACACCCATTCACGAAATCAGGATTATAACACTACTTTACCCAAGCTCACTCCGCACAGAGACCACGTGAAGTGGCTCCGAAACCACCTGTGATGACCCCACCATACCCAGAGGCGTACCAAAGGGCTTAGCGGATGGCCTGCCTAGCTGGCGCCAGGACTCGATTCCAAAAACGATAAAATAAATTTCATGCTAAAAGAAAGTTCTATATACACTATTACATCAAGTCATACATACCACTAGTACCAGAAAGTAAACCCTAGAAAAGCTGATAACTATAACCACCACAACAAATATATACATCTTACTAGTCAACTTATAACAAGTACTAGGGCAAAATCAAGTATTCTAGAAACCAAAAGTCTATACACCTTCCCGAACTTTCCCCGCGTCGACCCCTGCTAAAGAAAACAAATGGAATGGGATAAGCTATATGCTTATTGAATAATCGGGGGTAAAAACGTAATATCACATCCAAATAAACATGTAACCCAAGATATTTCACATCAATAGACAGAAATGTAACATCACAATGGTAGGATACAGGTGGCTTCAAGGCCAGTTCATTTTCCCGAGCTTGAATGCCTGTTGACATTCCATCAAACAAAATACTCAGGGTCTGTAGACTCCACTTACTTTCCCCGTTCACCTTATCAACCCCCGCTGGCCAGTCAACAGTACACAGCAACTTGAGCGAAAGAAAATGACTTAGCTTTAATCAAAGGTATAACAAAGAACGAAATCCCAAGGTTAGCATGGAACTAACTTCGACCAAGTCTCGGCTGGCTTCAATAGTTCGTCTACCCTTGGAACCGGCCAAGCCCTGAGATATCCAATCTCTCAATAGATGATATCTCTCAACAAAGTACATAACAAAGTACTCACCCTAACATGTGACAGCCCCACCTTCCCCTAAGGCGAACCAAAGGGGTTAGCGGACTGCCTGCCCAGCTCTCGCCAGGACTACGGAGCGGTTACACGCGTTCTAAAACGTTTCGGAAATGCAAAAGTGCGCTCAGACAAGCCACAAGAACCAAAATAACAAAATAATAAGCAAAAGGAAAACGATGAATAGTGCCTGGAATAGGGGAAACCGAGAACCCACCAAACAGTAATACATAGCAATTCAACATTTACAACCACACTTGGCATGTCAAAACTATACATATGGTATACACATATTCGGTTTGCCATTCAAAAGATGAACCCAATACACATTAGGGTTTCATGAGATGAGTTATTCAAAATAGACATATACATGGCTCAATTTGGCAACCAACACGTATGAGCTCCCAAAAGTGATTATTTTCCTGTAAGGAAAACAAAAGGGAACAGAAAAGGGTGAGCTTGCGCTCAATGAGGTACCAAACAGATAGCAATAAAATCATGGCATTTCATGTTTAACAAATCAGATACACATGCCAGATATAAAGCAATGGAACCACTGATTCAAATCAGAAGGATACGGGTGGCTCTCAGGAGCCAAATTTCCAGCTCAGTACTTGATCCAGACCGGTTGACCCTCCGTCAACGTATATAGAACCAAAGCGTCCGTAGACCCCTCTTCACTCCAAATTCCGTCCACCAAACACCCCTTTACCGGGCCCGCTCACCGTATCAGTAACAGAAATGGTAATACTCGAGTATACCGGAACCCAAGGGTCTCAATACCCAAAGATCCCCGAACAGACTACCGTGGTTCGTTATCTAATCGTCCAGGCCCTTGCCGGCCCGACTTGAATAACTTAGCCACAGGATTTGAGCTCATAGGTCACAGAAAGGTCGTTGGACACAAGCTTCCAAACGACGTCAGAACAGATACCGTTTCAGATACAGATAACAGATTCGGTACAGTTTCAGATACAGATACAGATAACAGATTCAGATAGACGTTCAGAATTGGAATATGAACAGACCAGAGAACGAGTGTGATAAAGTACACCCTCGCCTCCACTTTATCAAAGCAGTACTTGGCTTCAATAGTCATAAGTCAAGTATTCAGATATTCAGATATTTCACATAAAGGGTAGCAGGCAGTGGTACACTCACCGATTCAACTTCAAAAGTTTCACTTCAGATTGGCCTTAATCGCCAAGAAACCCTAAAATAATCAAAATAAACCAATTGAAGGTTTCATATCTAAAATCGAATAAACGGAATGCACAAGTGAGACATACTAATGCAAGGGTGCAAAAACATGATTTTCTTGAAAACAAAAAGATAACATCAAGACCTAGGCGCAAACAACCCAAAAGCCCTTCATTTCCATCAAAAGGCAAATCCAACTTAAAGAACCAAACGGCCTAGAAAATCGGGCAGCACTTCCCCTAAATTTCTTACTTTTCCAGCCATTAAGGCTTCATTATTTCCTCAAATCAGTCCCAACACCTCACACAAAAGTCATCTCATTCCCAAAAGCCGTTCACTAGGCTCAAAGTAGTACAAGTACAAAAGTTAGTTAGAAAATGACCGGAATAAGAGTAAGCCTTAAAACCATGCCAACCAATAGGGTTTCATAAAGCCATGCCAATCACAACCCCAATAGGGTTTCATATACATATATAAGCATAATAGCAAACCAGAAATTAGAAAATGGCCTTAGTCTTGGCCCCAAATAGAAAACTGTTTTACACTCATTATGCGGTAATGGCGTCAAATTCTCTACGGTTATCGGATGGGGGTGTAAGACCCACCGTTTCAAAGCTATGAAACAGGGCTACAATAATGTAGAAGACCACTCAATCCAGTTCGTAACACAACTAGGTCAAATATGCCAAATACTAACCCAGAATTCCTAAAACAGGTTCACAAAACACAAAAAACTGTAATCAGTATATCTCAGTCCATACAAGTCCAAATGCCGAAATTCCAAAGGCATAAGTTAGCTAAGACATCCAGCTACATTTCATCAGAAGACACCAACTCCAGAATCCAAACCAATTCCAGTCAAAATGGCCAATTACTATCGCAGTTTTCGCATTCTGTCCAAAGCAGAACAGCTACAGTAATTTCGTCATAACTCACTCTACACTAATCTAAATGCCCTGAAATTTTACAGGCACCTCAAACACATCAATACCTACAACTTTCATGTTTTGAGCAAAGTCTAATTCGGCCTCTAACCCAGTGATCTAAAATCGGACAGAATTGGGGTTCAAGAACCCTAACTTTTCAAATTTCACACCAAATCCAAAATTGATTGCATTTAACCACATTTCACATCCACTAGAGCCATTTCCAACCATTACAATTCATCATACAAGCCCCCAACATCAAGATCATATTAAACCAGAAAAATTCCCAATAAAATAAAAACTTCACCAAAACAAGCCAAATCAAGAAACAAATCATATATTCCTTCTCTCATGCCCCCATTAAGCACAAAATAAGCATTATTAGATGTAGTAGGGTGTTTCAAGCATCACTTACCAAGAAATCAAGAGAGAGAGGGATGTTGGCCACCTTAGACCTTCAAACAAACTTCACTAATCAACTTACTAACACCTAATGGAAGGATAATATGGGGTAGAATCTAGTATAGGCAATTTATTTTGGTGGATTGAACCATATGGAAGCTTGAGAGTTGATGAAATTCTTCCTTCTTGAGCTTGAGAGAGGGCCGGCCATAAGAGGTAAGAAAATGGCAATTTTTGTGCATTTTTTGATATTTAATCCTTTGGTCAAAAAAGTCAAGAAAGTGAATAGTAATTCTTAAAGTCCAACCAATGAGAATGTGACACTTGTCACCTCATTAAATGCATTCCTATCTTTCTTTTCTCTCTCACATCAATCACTTCACACCCACTACTTATCTCCTAACACCCGATAAATTTTTCACAGTATCCGAAACTTAACCTTATTGGCCGAATTTTTCCGAACTTTTCGCACTAGTGGGTCCCACGTCCACTATTTATTCTTAATTTTCTAAAAACTCACCAATGCTAGAAAAATCATCTAAAATTTATATTTACTCATAAAAATTATCTAGAAAATTTTCCGGATACAGAAAGTGCAGAAAACAAACCATTGAAAATAAAAAAACCCTGGAAATATAATAAAACCTAGAAAATGGAAAGATTACGGGTTCTCACATAACAGCACACAGCACAAGAGGTTCAACTCAAGTCATGTAATCACCCCAACAGCACACAACAAAAGGGTGATACTCAACATATGGTATGTATTCTCACATATTAAATCAGAACAAAGGATGGGCTTAGGTCGAGTGAGATAAAGTACACCCTCGCCTAAGTACCCATTTAACATATGTGAGGTGTGACAGCCCCACCTCCCCCTAAGGCGAACCAAAGGGTTCTGCGGACCGCCTGCCCAGCTCTCTCCGGGACTCAGTCGTTCACCCACACAAATCAGAAATAGAACCACAAGAAAAACAAAACGAGAATCCAAAACTTAAAACAAAACTTATATACATAGATATCTCAAAAGGAAGTACAACCATCAAATATACAGAGGTTCTCAATTCACCATACAACCAGCCCATGCCAAGCACTAGAGCGAGAACCATTACAAAAGAAAACCAAGAGCTAGACCCAGCTAGTCTATACAGGCTCTCATCCTTGCTCGCCTTCCCTTATTAAGGAAAACAAAACTAAAGGAATGAGCTAAAAGCTCAGTGAGGTTCCGAACACGTAGGCAAACAAGAAGTGCATTGCATTCATTACATGTAGCCAATAATTCAAGATACAAATATAAGATAAAGCGATAAACACCTTCATTAAAAGGATACGGGCTCATAAGGAGCCATTCGTTCATTCGTTCGTTCATTCATTCTCCTTTCGTTCCCTTATACCTTCAATCATTTGAAAATGCATTTTGTATAAGTAAAACTCCTCGTTCATTTATGCGTTCATTCATTCATTCACCCCATCCCGGACATTGTCTAGGCTCCACCAACCTCCACCAACCTACAAGGTAATACTCGAGTATACCAAAACGCTCACCCAGGTCCCTAATCGCCCAACCAAGTCCGCTTCTGGCTCGAGACGACCGGTAACAAGGGGCAGTGGGCAGTTCAGCCAAAAGGCTTACATTCATGCACAACTAACATTTCAATCGTTCAATCATTAGAATTTCACAACCATTTAGGCTGAGTACGATAAAGTACACACTCGCCTCGAAAACTCATTTTGGCAATCATTGAAAGCATTTAACATGTTATCAATCATTCATACAAGCCATATAATCATGAAACATAACAAACAAGGTACACTCACCTATTTATATGCAAAACAACGTCCAAAATCCTACCGGATATTACCCCCGGTCACCGTGAAAACCTAAGATGGGACAAGAAAGCATATTATAATTCACCTAACAAAACAAGTAAGTGGAAACAAGGAACTCGACTAGTTACGAGTAAGACATATAAAGGTGTGGTATGAAGTAGTAAATAAACATTTGAAGGTTCAAATGGAAAAGGTAGCATGTTCTAAGATGGAAAATGGTCATAGTATTTGCCAAACGAAAAATATACAAGTTCAAATAGAAACTTAGTCATTGAGCGAAAATTTTGGCAGCACGCCCTTTTGTATTTACCTATTTTCCAGCCATTAATGGCTTCATTATTTTCCTCAAATCAGTCCCAACATCTCATATAGAATAATCTCATGTCCAAAAGCCGTTCACTAGGTTTAAAGTCATATAAATACAAAAATCAAGCTAGAAACATTTCCGGATAAAAATAGTTTTTGACATCATTTTACGGTTTTGGCACCATTGGCGCTACGATTATCGGATGAAGGTATAAGACACACCGTTTCAAAGCTAACAGATCGGGCTACCATGTTTCAGAAGGTCACTCAATCCAGTTTCGAGTGTAACCAGGTGAAATATGCAATATACTACACCAGAACCGCAAAAACAGGTTCACAAACCGCATTCTGGTTCAAATATCATAAGTCAGGCTACCCAAGTCCAAATTGGGTGATTCCAAAGCCATCCGAAAGCTAAGATACAAGGATACAATTCATCAGAAGACATAAACAACCAAATCAGAAGTATTCCCAGCCAAAATAACCAATTACAGAAGCAATTCTCAAGTTCGGGTAAAACCAGGACAGCAGGGGTATTTCGGTCTTTTCACAAGCTACGATACTCCGATTGACCTGAAATTTTGTAGACATCTCTAAACTATAATTCCCTACAACTTTCATGTTTTAACCCAAGGCCAATTCAGCCTCTAACTATGAGGTACAGTGCCAGGCAGAATTGGGGAAAATGTAACCCTAACTTTTAAATTTTCTTTCCAGAACAGAAATTTTCTACAATTAACCACCATTCACACTCTAAAGCTTCATTTTAGGTCATTTCCAATCATCATACATGGACACAACATATGAATCATATGAAAACAGAAAAATCCCAAATAAATATAAAACTTCACCAATTTCAACCAAAATCACAAAATAACACCAAAAATTATCTCCTTAATTCACATAGGTCACTAATTAAGCATTATTGGAAAGACAAGAGTAGTCCCTTAGTCACTCACCTTATAAGACAAGAAAGGAAGCAATTCAACACCTTAGCCTTCCAAACAACTTCACCAATCACCTTATAAGCACTAAACTAAGAGGTTTTATGAAAGGAATTCAAGATTAAACGGTTAGTTTCTGAAATTGGGCATTGGAGCAAGAAACTTGGAAGCTTTTCTTTCTTTTCTTGGAGGAAGAGGTTCAGCCAAGAAGCTTTGAAATTTGGAGAGTTTTTGGTCAATTTTTGGATTTATTTAGTAAAATGGTAAAAAGATGAATAGTAAGTCAAATGTAGAAATAAATCTCCAAGTGACACATGTCACTTTCATTAATTGTTTGCCTAACTTTTTGTCTCTCTCACACCCATCCGCTTGGCAATCTCTAAATATCTCATAATACCCGTTAAATTAAATCCATTATCCAAAACTTAACCTAACTGGCCGAATTTTTCCGAACTTTTCGCACTAGCGGGTCCCACGTCCGATATACGCTCTTATTTTCTCGAAAACTAACCGATACTAGAAAATCATCTAAAAAAGAATATTTACTCATAAAACTTATCTAGAAATTTTCCTAATAAAGAAATGCAGGAAAATATGCCATTAAATAGAATAAAACCCAGAAAATGAGAAAATTACCGGGTCTCACATGAGGATCCGAAAATTTTCTTATTTTCGTCATATATTACAGGTTTATTTAAATATTTATTCACTCATTTTCTCTGAATTATTTAATTCAACTACTTAAAATCTATTTATATGGAAAAATGCTTCTCTTATGTTTTTAAAGCGTTTTGTTAGAAAAAAATTATTTTTTTAAAAACTCGTTTAGTTCGGAACACGAATACATGTTTTTCGAGGCTACATTTGAATTGAGGGTGTATTAATTTTGGAGAAATAAGAATGATCAATAGTAGATTAAAAAAAGTTAATTTGAGAATTGAGGAATTAACACTCAACTCATGTGAGGACTCGCAAAATTTATTTATTTAAATTTCCTATTTCTAGCTTATTTAATTATTTACTTGGCCATTTACTCCGAATATTATTTTCTAAACTCTTTAGACCTAATTACATGGGTCTATAACTCAATTATATTTTTAAAGCGACTCGTTTCAAAATTTAATTTTTGGAAGCTCGTTTAGTGAAAATAATGAACAAGTGTTTGTAAATTTTAACCGATTGAGAGTACAAAAAGTTTGAAAAATTAGAGACTTACACAATGGTTCTAAAATAGGTAATTTTATGTTTAAGTGCTCAAGTGATAGTTATTAGTACTATCGTTATAAGAAATTCTTGAAAATTCGACTTTATCGCGCACAAATCGGAAGTACGGGTTTTTACGCGCGTGATTAATTGAGGGGCTTAGGACCATGATTTTTAGACCATTAAGAGTGAATAATAATAGTATGAATACAAGTACATTAGAGGTTTAATGCACTAGTGAAATAAACTCGAGAGGAATCGAGTGCGAAACGCGCGCGTGTGCGCACTAGTCCTAGTTGACTTTTGGAGCATTTTGAGCCTCTCATTCTTATGTCTCTCAAGAGGCTTTTTCAGCTGCAAAACATACACTTTTCCTCACCATGGTAGCCGTGCATCAAGAAAGAAAAAGAACCAAAAAGCTCTTCCAATTTCTTCTTCATTTCTTCATCAAATCTTCCACCAAATCACACCAAAATTTAACCATATCATTTTAAGCTGCAAAAAGGGGGAGCTTTTCACGGGTTTTCTTGGCCAAGAGGGGACCAAAAAAAAATTCTGTCTTTGTTCATCACACAAGTAGGTAACGATCCGACCTTCGAATTTTGGTTTATGAAAGTAGAATTACACGTATAAACTCTTGCATGCATGTGGGTAGTCTTGTTTATGATGAATTTTTGTTTGGTGGGCTCTATGAACTCCCACTTTTGATGGAAGGACTGATTTGATGATTGATGATGAAAATAATGTTGGTTTAGTGCTTATATTGGTGGATTAATGTTGGGTTGTTAATAGAAACTCATGGATGGTGCAATGACCAAAAGTGACCATTTTGCCCCTGCCTTGTTCAAGCACTTTAATGCCAAAATTTGAGGTTCTAATGGTTTGTTTATGTTTTTTACATGTTATATTGGTTGTGTAATATGTTTCATTGAAAAATAACATGATTTGATCACCCAAATGTCGGAAATTCGAAAGCTTGAAAATCTGGAATTTGAATCCCGTCATTGCCCAGGCAGTCTTCTTGTTTCGCCCATAACTTGTTGCTCCGATGTCGGAATCGAGTGCCGTTTGCAGCAATGGAAACTAGACATTCCTAGCTTTCTGTTGGTATAAAATTCATGTCCTGGTTCTACTTGAGCTAGCCAAACCATTCATTTGAAATCCACTGTCCTGTTTCGTTGCTTCCTGGAAGGCAGCTAATGAGCTGCAACTTAATGCTCATGAACGAGCTGGTTATGGACTGATTTTGAAAATAGTTTCTTCTGATAAAATGTAGCCTTATGAGTTTATTTTCCAATGCCACCAACCACGCTCAATTTTGAGTTGAATTGAGTGATTTATGATCAAAACTCGAATCTAGTCTTGTGAAGGAATACCTTACATTTGGACAGATTTGAACTAGCAATGATTTGGGACTTGTTATCCGAAATTTCTTGGTGTAAATCACCGATCAAATGTACCTTAGACATATTTTAGACATTACTTACTGGAATAAATCATGTTTGAGTCGTTTCTTGGCCAAATGTTTGGAAAACGGCAAAACGGAAGCTCAAAGGCAGCTTAGCCTTCGAACTTCTTGCGCTTTCAACGGTTTTGTTAACTGAATTCCCGAATGAATTTTCCTATGAAATTTGGTAGAGGAATAGCCCTTATATGGTAGTATAATACTGCTAATTTTTGTTCCATTCCGAGTCCGTTTCTATGTTTAAACAAAGTCCCAAAGTACGTGATTTAAACCTGGAATTTGCTTGACAACTTCACTTTTGCAGCAAATTTGAGCTACCATATCTTGGTGCTCAAAACTCCGATTTTGTTTCACTTGTTTTGTGTTAAACTTTGATTGTAACTCTAATTAAGTTTCAAATTTGAGAGGCTAGTTCAAATTCTGTGAATTTTGCCGAATTTCCAAAGTTGGCGAAAAACCAATCTCAAGACTGTCTTGCAAGCTTAAAACAGTAACTTTGAGCCAATTTTGAATGCCTTCCATTTGGAATCATGGAAAAGTGTATTCTAGGAACTTTTAGTATATTGGAAGTAGTTTCCAACGGTACAAAATTTTCCAATTTTGAAGGTGTAGAGAGTGAGATACAATTTTTCAAAGTAAGTGTAACAAATCTAAAAATTTCTAACTTCAAGGAAATAGAGTTTTGCAAACTCTCTCTTTTCCCTTTGATATCACTAGATCGTTTTACACTCGATTTCAAGGATGAAAATCAAATTTTTCTTGTGTTTTAAAACCTCACTTTTGAGCCTCGATTTACGAGTAATTAAGGCTTATTCTCGTGAAATTTTCTTAGATTGTATAAGGGTAAAATCTTCCTTATTAATTGGGATGTATAAGTGATAGTTTATTATTAAATGCGCAGGCGCTCAAGAGGACCTTCCAGAGGATCTCACATGAGACGCCTAAACCATCATGTCGCGCCCCACTTTTTGATTGGTGGTGAATGTAGTGTGTGAAATATGTATGTGAACGTGTGTGAAAGTGAAAATAAAAGGCCGTGGGATTGTGAAATGCGACGTTTTGGCCAGACAATATAGTTCAAAAAGGGTTCTGAATGGAAAATGGAGTCGCCACTTGGTATAGAGTTAGGGTGTACAAAGTCACAAAAAAAGTGATTTTTTGGAAAGAAAAGTAAACAAAACCCTTTTTAAAGAATTTTTTAGATCTACGTAACCAAAGAAAGGGATCGGGGGTCACATTTGATAAGGGAGAAGGCAAAGGCAAAGCCTAAGGCACTCCCTTACCCTACCCAAAGCTAGTTACGTGACTTAGCCCCAGTGTAATGAATTGGTCAGTGGGATTAAACCCGAACCTGCCTTGGTTGCACAAAATTCAAACCCAATGGAATGTTGGCAGCACAAAGTCCAGGCCCAACGTGATGTTTGTGGGGTTGGCGGCACGAAATCCAGGCCCAACGTGATGTTAACGGTCAGCGGGATTAAACCCGGGCCTGCCTTTGACAAATTGGTCGGTCAGTGGGATAACACCCGAGCCTGCCTTTGACAAATTGGTCAGTGGAATTAAACCCGAGCCTGCCGTGAGAAATTGAAACGCACACGTTAGTGAGATAAACTCAATGCTAACGGTGGTAGAAGAAAAACGCACACGTTAGTGAGATAGACTCGATGCTAACGGTGGTAGAAGAATAGAAACACACACGTTAATGAGATAGACTCGATGCTAACGGTGGAGAAATCATTGAATTAAATGTGGTTGTCAAGAATGGGAAATGGAAGGGTGCGCGGCGGGCGCTGAAATTTCATCAACAAGAAATTGAAATTTATCAAGGAACAAGAAATTAAATTCAAGTTTGATTTTTGAGAATCTTTTCAAAAATAATTTGCCCAAACTTCCACCAATTATTGTACAACCGATCAATTGATTTGCATTACGGCATGGTTGCTCCTCCTTGAGGCCTTGATTCGTAAGATTCTGACTTACGTTTCTTCGTCGATTTCAGCCATGAATACCTGTACAGGGGGCTTGCCAAAGTACAACATGCAATTTATTTTAAACTATTTGAAAGTCTTGCTTGACTTTTTGATGAAATCCTCAAATGGACTATACAAAATTTTGCTCCTGTGTGGGCTTATTTCATGAAATCTCACAAATAAAAATTTGCCCCAGTGTGGGCTCCTTTGATTGAAAAAATTTGTTCAGATGATTCCCCATTTATTTGAACAAAGAGAAATCGCACTTTCTAAAACTTAGAAAGTAATCATATGTACAATGTGAAGACATTTGAACGTTGAGTTTGAACTCATGCAGAAATTTCATGATGAATCTCTCAGAATAACACCAAATTACAGAAGATTTCTTCCTCACTTTTAGCATTTGTGCTTAGAATAGCGGGTCACCACTTCTTGTTGGCTCGTCTTTCAGGACCAATCAAATGGGCGTTATTTTTTATTTGGAAATGGGAGGTCAAGGTTTGTCTTATTCTTGTGCCCAAATTGTATGTAATCCCTTCAATACCATATCTTAGTGAAAGCAAAGAGTTTGTCACCCTTATTTCTTAAGAAAACGTAGTCAACATATAAGCTTTATAAGCTTGCAACAATATGGGTAGAAACGATAGCTAAACATGTGACAACTAGTTATACCCTTATGATCACAAATGATTGACTTCTTATGAGCATAATCCTCACTTTGGGTTGCCATGAAGGATAAGTCAACGATGGACTTTATGAGCTTGTAATGCGGCTGGGAAAACGATAGTTAAAGAATAAGACTTTCAAGGACATTGCACCGAAGATCGCATTTTTTTCAAAATTGCCCCTATTTTGAACTCAAAGATCTCAGACTTTGTTTGCATTTTTCTCATCATTCACCAGGGACTTTCAGCATCAAATCTTTTGCATTTTTCTTTTGCATTCGTTCTCTTTTTCCTTTTTCTTTTCCTTTTTTTTCAAAAGTGCCCTCGCGGGTTTTCACATGAAGAGCAGTGTCAACCTCACACCTAATCAATTCAGAACATATTCAAAAATTTTCTTGGCATCAGTATGTGAACATCACTTGCCAATTAGAACATTCCTTGACGGAGATATTGCAAAGAACAGAAGTCAGGACTTTCGGCTTTTGTAATGGGGTCAGGTGGGGTGCTTAGAAAAGTTAAGGCTTGAAAGCGGATTCCAAAAGCGGTTTGAAGAATCTGAGATCGCATTGTTGCGCCAACCCCATTTTAGGGTTAAATTAGGATTTGTCCCAGTTTATGCTCAATTGAGGCTTTTTCTCTTTCATTTTCTTTCTTCTTTTGATTTTTCGGCCTTCTGCCATTCTTTTGAACTTTCACAAGATTTGTCCCAGTTTATTTTTTGAACTGAGGTTCTCTTTTCTTTTGTCTTTTGATTTTTGTTGCATTATCACTTTTCACTTCTTGAAACTTTTCCCTTTTCAACTCAAACTTGCCCCAGTGTGGGGTTTGCGATTCTCAGGGGTTTTGCCAAACAAAATAATTTATTCTGAAGGCTCAAAAAGGATAACTAGGGATAGAATGTTTGATTGGAAAAGAAGAGGGCCTGACTTTTATTCCATTCCTTACAATAACTCTGAAAGGAAACCTTCATTAATGCGAAATTTCTTTCATGCATCTGAATTAACTGACTGAGGAAGACCCTTGTTCATCCCTATCTGTGAAACATAGGCGGTCCGTGCGGACAAATCTCTTCCTTTTCTTCTTCTTTTTTTTTTCAAAATTGGAACCCAAATGGAATCAAATTTCCCCAATTTGCGGTTCCCTCCTTATTCTAGCATTTTTGCTTTTCCCCTTTTTGGGAAAATTCTCCAATCTCCCTCCCTAATGTGGGGTACGATCGTAAGTGCTTTGAAAAGAACCACCAATTTTAGCTCAAATGAGGATGCAAGGGATAAATAGTGTTTAGGTTGTAGAAACGATGACCAAAGTATCATTCTTACACCTCATGACAACCAAAGTAACGAAATGGTCATTGATAATCCATTCCCCTTTTTGATATTTGAAAATTTTCCAATGAAGAGTAGTGAACATCAAGGCGTTTATTTGGAACGAAATTATTCTTTTATAGGCTCAAATGGGAGAGTAAATGATAAAAATCTGTATAGTTAGTGAAACGAATGCTCGAAGTGTCATTCCAAATTTTCAAAACAAACAAGAATAATGCACATTTTTGCTTTCACTTAGATGTGATTGAACCGGATTAGACACCTTGAACATTTTCAAGCAAAAGTTGCCCCAATTTATCAATCAATGTGACTGATTTTATTTTTGGGGTTAAGTGAAGTGGGCAAAAATATGAATTGTACAGTGAAAGAGAAAAGGTATCTCATGGGGCGTTTTGAGCGACCTCTTTCAATCTTGAGCACTCTTATTGTGTAGCTCAGATCACCAATCTAGTGTACACAAGCATACACTTGCGAATTTTCAGGCTGGAGGTTGAAAAAACTCTCAATTCGGTCTTATTTCTTAAACTTCATCATGAAATCTCTTAATGAGCTCGATAAAGAATGAAATGTACACGAGTCTTATACAAAACAGATAATTGTCTGAACAAAAGTTTCATTAATGCCAATGTTTGAAAAATTTTAAAGCAATACATATGAGAAAAATTCTACAAAATTCCTTTGCACATATATACACATATCCCCTTTTTCTTTGAGCAATGAAATCCCTTAGATGTTTTGCACAAGTGCTTTCAAATGAATTTTCAAATTCATATTGTAGGGCCTGCCCAAGAATCAAGTAATACTTGTAATTTTCAAACTTTATTAGATCAAAATTATCATCAGATATAGAAAGATATTTTCACCTTATTGAAATATTTTTATGAATGCAGGGGGAAGGGGGAAAAATAAAAGAAAAATACCCAGAGTTAATAAGCAAAATTGTAAAATCGGTATGCATGTCCTATGGGGGAGCCCTTTTATGCCAAGGGTAGGCCTAGCATGAAAATGCAATCCTCTAGGGTAGGCACTATACCATACCTGACGGATCCGATCAACTGATTAAGTGAAAAATGATTTGAAAAATTTTGGCCAATTGGAGTGAGAAGAAACATTCGTCCTAAAAATGAGGACAAAATCCGAATGAATTGCTTATTTTGATCGACGCATGATGTGTCAAAAGGGGTAAAATGGTCAAATTCATTGAATGAAATTTGATTATTTATTGAAAAGTGAATGGATAACCCTAAAAATGAATTAAACTAATCAAATGAATTGAATGAAATCAATTGATCAAACCGATCGAGTGAAAGGATGATATATTCAAAATCGACCGAATTACCCTAAAAATAGGTAAACTGGTCAAATGGATCGGATGATTTATTCAAAATTGATTAGATCACCCTAAAAAGGGTAAACTGGTCAAATAAATTTAAAACCGACTAGCTTGCCCTAAAAATGAACAAATTGATAAAATGGACTGGATGTAATTGGTGAATAAAATGATCCAATGGACTGAATGGAATTGACGGCTTATTGCGATGCATTAGTCTATGAGCCTTCTAAAATCAAATTTTGGCCTCAGTTTATTTATCGTCTCAATAGCGAGGAATTGTTTGTGAATTTCTTCAAACTAATGTCCTTTTGCAAGGGATTCTTACCAATTTGATAAAATGGCCAAAAAGTGATTATTAAACGCTCATATTCCAAAGATCGCTCTATGAAAATGATCGGATCCTACCTTACCTTGTGCACTACCCCTTTGGATGGTACAAAATGTAAACGTGCAAATCTTCTTGGATTAAGTATCCGAAACACAAGGTGGCTTATTCCTAACACGGGATCCAATAAATGGCGTTCCCTTCTAGGGTTTATGCATGATGCCAGTTTATTGAAGCGATAAAACATGATATTATGACCTAAAGGGACCTTTTATACGCCAAAGTAGGCTTAGAATGCTATGCAATTATTAATCTATGAATGCAATATACCAAAATCTTTAAACGTGCAATAACCTATCTACAAGGGTAGGTTCTAAAAGAATGTCATGCCAGACCTCTTATTTGCTAGGGTTTAGGAATGCAATGGAGACACAAAACCAAGAAAAGTTAGTTCAGTCAGATAAATACACATAACACATTGTAGCAACGAGATAAAGCAATCAGTACAAAGAAATAAAGCAATAGGAGGGAAAAAAAAGGTTGGACCCCTCCCATCGTGAATAGTATCCCTAATAAGGCAAGGCAGACTCTACCCTAGGCAAGCTATCATGGATGCATGAGGTATTGGCACACTAATGCATCTAGACTCGATAGGTTTTAGGTCCCCGAGCCTTCAGACTTGGAAACCAAGGGTCATCAATCCCAAGGTTCTTTGTCGGTGGCTCGAGCGATTCCCCAGACATTGCTACGCACACATCGTGTCACGGCTACATGTCATGAGTGAATCTATAAAAAATTCTCAACCTTCGACTAAAAGCTAAAGGCTATGAACCCAAAGCTTAAAATGGAAGATTGAGTGACCCCTCGGATCATGCTACGCACACATCGTGTCGCAATCACAAGTCCAAGTGAGTCGCCTAAAATCCTAATAGACTGGAGTGGCATGACAAGCCACTAAAAGGAAAATAAATGAGGGGTGAAAAATTAAAGCGTATGCACGTATGCTAGTGCTCGTTTGGAGGGGAGGGATCAAGAACCAACGCGAGGCTCTAGGGTATGTCCCCCACCCAAATGCAATGCAAAGCGCGAGATAAAACAAGTACAACATACATCCAAACAACCAATCATACCTGCGTGAGTGAGGGAATAGTTTGATACGCGCTCGAGGTAAAAAAGTCCTAAAATGGAAAATGCAACCCTAATATCCAAATGCTATACACAAAAAGGGTAGAAAAAGGAAAAAAATAGCTAAATCAAATGCTTGGACCCACTTAGGAAGTCCCCAGTGGAGTCGCCAACTGTCGCGCCCCACTTTTTGATTGGTGGTGAATGTAGTGTGTGAAATATGTATGTGAACGTGTGTGAAAGTGAAAATAAAAGGCCGTGGGATTGTGAAATGCGACGGTTTGGCCAGACAATATAGTTCAAAAAGGGTTTTGAATGGAAAATGGAGTCGCCACTTGGTATAGAGTTAGGGTGTACCAAGTCACCAAAAAAAAGTGATTTTTTGGAAAGAAAAGTAAACAAAACCCTTTTTAAAGAATTTTTTAGATCTACGTAATCAAAGAAAGGGATCGGGGGTCACATTTGATAAGGGAGAAGGCAAAGGCAAAGCCTAAGGCACTCCCTTACCCTAGCCAAATCTAGTTGCGTGACTTAGCCCTTCTTTTCCTAATTCTTCTACCCAAAGTATGTGTTGCATGTTGGATATGACTAATGGATATGAAAAAAAATGCAATCCTATATCTAAAAATGTTTTTCATGAGGATTTTGGTCCCAACCACATGAATTGTGATGGCCAATAGGAAAGCCTTCATAGAGGTCATGAATAATGCAAATGAAGACTCAAGTATGAGTGTAAGTGTGCAAATGTAAGAAAAGTGCATGTGTGCAAATGTAAGAAAAGTGCATGTGTGCAAATGGAGAAAATAAAGGTGTTTGTGTGCAAATGGATGAAAATAAGGTATAATGGTAGTAAATATATAAGTGCAATTGGGTGCAATTTGTGAGGTAGAAAAATAAACAAGTGATAGAAAAAGAAGTAAAATGTGCAAACATGGCATGTGGAGTGAGAAAAATATAAGTAATGAGAAAATGTGGATAAAGAAGGTGAGGAAGTGATATGATAAAAATGAGAGTGTATGAATCTAGAGGAATGCATCAAGTCGGGTACGGGAATGACTCCTAACTTCACGATTTTAATTTTCCCTTTGATTAGAAGGAAGAACTAGCGTGCTAAGGCTATTTTTGTAGCCACACTCGCTCGTTTCCCTTACCGAAAGGGGACTCTCAAGCAAATGTACCCTATAACTAGCATGGAGATGCAAAAAACCTAAAATGAAAGGGAAAGGGTTGGAGGGGCATGCCAAAAACTAAGAAAAATGCATGAAATGTAGTGAGACATACGATTATGACCTAGCGAGGGAGATTCCTAAGGGTCTAGCGTTGGACTAGCCCATATCTATGAATTCCTCCTAGCGTTGGACTAGTGGAAAACGGGACAATGAGCCACAACTAGCGTTGGACTAGTGTGGTGACGTGCATTCATCCATCACATTCATCTACGACTATAGAAAGCAAGTAGACATGCCAATCACCTATAAACACGTAGCACATAACACTTAGCATGCTCGACTAAATGCAAGAGCCTAATAAAGCAAATTAACACGTAGCAACAAAAGCAAGCAATCAAGCTAATGAACCTATTACATTGGCTAACTAAAACAAAAGGGGAAGAGGGAAAAATGAATAAAAAATGCTCTCCAAGCCCTATCTATTACAAGCCAAGAGGTGTACACATACCCCATAAACAAATAAACGAATGACTTAATAAAAGCAAAAGTAAATAAAATAAATGAAAGGAATTAAGGAAAGGCAAGGAAAGCAAAGTAGACATGCAATTCTCACTTAGCACGTTGGATCACATAGGGGAAACAAAAAAGATAAAAGAAGTTATACCTCCCTTGCAATGGTAAGCAAATGAAGGAAAAATGGCTTCAAAACAATAAAAAGGTCAAGGAACCATTTTAATTGAGAAAAATTGAAAGAAATGTGCAAATACAAAGTTCACTTGATCATAAAGGCCCCCAGAGTCATGACTTAAATGCAATTAAAACAAAGCATAGCAGTTAATTGAAGCAAACAAGCAATGAAGTTATGAAATTAAAACCACCAAGGACCAAATTGATGAAATTATTCAATTGATTGGGTCCTAGTGGAACAAGAGAGACTTGGGGGGCCAAAGTGTAATTTTTAAAAATTATTCATGCATGCATACGGATGGCTTCCTTCATTTCTGGTTGCTGGGTTTCTGCCAAGGCTTTCCTTCCATTTCAACATTCAAATATGTTCACCACATGCCAGGATTTTGACTATCAATCATCAACTAAACATGTAACTTCATTGCAGGATTGAAACAAGAAAATGGAGCTGATCATCAAGGATAAAAAGTAAACAGTAAAAGAAGGAAGAAGAAAAGAAATGCAGCGGTGGTTTTCATAACAACAAAACAAAGGTGCGGCCAAACATTTTTATGTCTTTGAAAAACTAGAATCTGATCATGATGAAACAATCACCCACCAACTGATAAACTTTAACGCAAACAAATACTAGCTAGGAGAATTAAAGGACAGGGACGTAGACATGAAGGTAATCCAAGATGAAATGGAACACATATCAGAGGAGGCAAATGTTGTGACGGCCCCACCTCCCCCTAAGGCGCACCAAAGGGTTCGGCGGACCGCCTGCCCAACTCTCGCCAGGACTCAGTCACTCGTATCCCGTGCGTACATCCATAGGCAATAAGTAACCCATCCACTTCAACTTAATATATACATAGATGCTCAAGTAAAAGATAAGAAACTTCTGCACACCAGAAGTTTTCAAAGTTTTTACCACTCATTTATCACAAACAATTAGGTGCAATCAAAGAAACTCGACGAATGATGAGTAGAACGTATAAAAAGTGACTTTAAAGTGGAACGAGGACATTTGGACCCGTGGACAAAATACTCAAGAAAATCCTAAACCACTCCTCTTTATTTGGTAAGAGTAAGTAAACATTTGGAGTTTCCAATTGAAGAAGGATCATGTTTTTAAGATGGAAAAACGGTCATAGTATTATACAAGTTCAAATAGCACTTAGCTTTCGGGCGAAAATTTGGGCAGCATGCCCTTTGTGTTTACCTAATTTCCAGCCATTTATGGCTTCATGATTTTTCTCAGCCAATTCCAAAGTCAAGTACAGCACAAACTCATCATAATAGCCATTTCATAGGCTCAAGACAATATAAGAACAAAATCAAAGGAATAACAAGTGCGGAAATGCAATTTGACAAAAGACAGCTTTGACGGGTTCATGCATAACGGTCACAACCGGAGTTACACTTATCGGATTGGGATGAAACTTAAGCCGTTTCGAAGCTAAGACACAGGACTACAATGTTGAAGAAGGCCACTCAGTCCAGTTTGCCCTGTATCTAGGTCAAATTTATCAAAATGATCCCAGATTTTCTAGTTCGAGGTTTACTGTGGTAGTCTTGATTCATCCACTCTAATCTCCGTACACATAACTCCAAATCCAATAATTCCAAAGCCATATGAAAGCTAAGACAAATGTATACAATTCTCATGAAGATGACTTAGTCAGATTTACAGTGCAATCTAGTCAAATGCCCACTTTACAGATCCAAAATCCAACTAGTTGGTCAATTAACCGCACTGCATTCAAATGACCATATCCCAGTCTACCGAGGTCCGTTTAAGACGTTCTTGGCGGCGTTGAAAATCTAATACAGGGTACTAAAAATTTCATGTTTTGACAATTGGCTAAATCTGAACGGATTATAGTAAACAAACACAACCAAAGAGACTAAACTGTCCACGCGGAATTCTGGAAAGTAACCTAGATCAGCGAGGGTATTTTCGTCTTTTCACAAGCTACGTTGCTCCGATTGAGCTGAAATTTTATAGGCATATATAAAATACCATTCTCTACAACTTTCATGTTTTGTGCCAAGCCAAATTCGGCCTCTAACATGGAGCAATAAAATCGGGCAGAAAAGGGGGAAAATTTTCCAGAAATCTGGAAATTTTGATTTCTAATGGAACCTTTCTTGATTTCTTGCTCCCATCATCACTATAACCACTTATCTAAGCTTAGATACAACATAGATCATCCATATAGCAAGTACAAGCAGCACATACCTCAAAAGAAACAAGGCTTGCAAGAGTACCACTTCACTTCCTCTTGAAAATTTTAGCTTCCCTAGCTTCCCAAGATCACAATTCACACTTTAATCGGTTTAGAATTTGTTTCTTGCACTTGGATGGTGCAAATCAAGAAGAAATTTTGGTTTTCTCTTGCTCTCCCTTTCCTCTCTCCTTGCTCAGCTATGCAGCAGAAAAATTGGGGAAGAATGAAGCTCACTTGGTCTTATAAGAAGACAAGAAAGTTAGAACAAATTCTGTCCACAAGTTTAGCCAACACTTGGCTTGATTTCCACCACACAATTTTCTCTCTCCTTCCTTGCATTTTAGCCACAAATTTCGGCCAAGCTGTCATCATGAGAGAGGAGATATTTTACTCCATTAGTAATAAACTTGTGTGACAAGTAAGTGGCGGTCAAGTGGTCGGTTCAAACGGTAGTGCACGGTACACGTCGGTGTGACGCGTTTTCTCTTAAATCGCACGTACTAGGGTTTTTGCTTCCTATTCACTAACTTTTTATCATTGCTTCTAATCACATATTATTTCTCACTTAAAAGTCACTCTTAAGCACCAAATTTGATCCTTACTCGGTACCGGATAATTATACTTCGGTTACACGAAAAATCCGATTTCACCTTGAATTGAAAACGAATAGGAGAACCCTAATTTCCTATGGTCATTGGCACTTTTCTAGGGTGATTGAACCATGGATAACATGAAATAATAATTTCCAAATAATTTTCAAATAAAAGGGAATTTTTGAGAAATATGTAAGGAATTTGCGAGTCCTCACACTCTCTTCCCCTTAAAAAAATTTCGACCTCGAAATTTCAACTTGCATTAATCAGATCAAAAATAGTTCTCGAAAGTTGATCACGTACTAAGAATCATTTCAATCTCACTTATCACAATCAAATACTAATCAGATCAAATATCTCAGAGGTCAATCACATTATAAGAATCACTCATCACAATCAAGTACTAAAAGTACTCCAATTCTATTTATCACTTAGCAACAAGCCAACCTTAATCAAACAAGAAGACTAGAAGAAGGATGCAAAATCAAAAGTTTTCTCAACCATTTCGGCCACCACCACAATCTGTCAAAACCCAAGCTAAACACTTATTGGACAAGTCCAAGGTATTATTTTAATCTACTCATTCAGTTAAGTCTCGAGTCCAAGACAAAATCTTTTTGATCCTTTCACGCGTAAGGTTTGGAATACTCTAATATCTCATAGACGAGTTTACCAGTAGTGGTAAGGATTACCTTCTTTAATCTCAGGCAACTCTGAACCGTGTGGTGTGTTCATGTCATGCGTTCTTTCAGATGCCACTGGTTGGCTCCTCCTTCCATTAACTTGTCGAGGAACAGTTCCATTTCCCTGTTGAGCAGTAGTTTCTCGTGGATATCTCCTTGGACAGTCATGAACTTTATGGTTGGTACTCCCACACCCCATACACTTTCGTCCCTTTAGCCAACAGTTTTCTTCAGTGTGATTCGTCTTTCCACAATATCCACAAGTCGGACGGGGTATTGTGACCTGACTTGCTTGCGAAGTTTTCTTTGATCGTATTTGTCCCACTGAAGTCCCTCGCGACATAGTTCCTTTTGGTTCCTTTATCATGAGTGGTGCAGGAAGTAACAGTCCTACTCCATCCATTTCTTTTCTAACTTTGGGTGGTGGTTCATTTTCCCCTAGTGTACTATCAGATGCATTTCTTTTCCTTGCTTGAAAAGCTCTCAGTTGAGATTTTATACTTTCTACCCTTTGCGCTTTTTCGAGAGCGTCACTAAACGTTTCGATCTGTGCTGCGGCAAGGGCATCTTGGATTTCTAAATTTAATCCTTGGATAAACCGTCTTATTCTTTTCCGTTCAGTAGCCACCAATTCTGGGGCATAGGTAGATAACTTCGTAAAGCGTGTTTCATACTCAGCTACGCTCAAAGTTCCTTGACGAAGCTTTATAAAATCATCTTCTCTCTTTTCTTGGACAAGTGGAGGAAGAAATTTCTCATTAAATTCACGTACAAAATTTATCCAAGTCCTTGGAGTTTGATCCCTTTCCCACTTGTTTCTTATAACATTCCACCAGGCTCGTGCTGCTCCTTCAAGTTGAAATACAGCAAAGGTGACTTGTCTCTCCTCGGTGTAATCCAAAGCATCGAATATATTTCTTATATTTTCTAACCAATTCTCAGCCACTTCTGGATCAGGTTCTCCAGCAAATTTGGGCGGGAAGAATTTCTGAAACCGCTCTAAAGCTCGATCCTCCCCTATTTCTTGGTTTCCTTGTCCAACACCTTGACCTTGTTGAGCTACTAAGAGCTCCAGGATATCCGTCATGCGAGTTAAAACTTGTCCCATTTGGTCATTTCCTCTCCCAGCACTTGGCTCAGCATTTTGGTCAATATCAGATCTATTATCTACTCTTTCATTTCGGGGTTGTCTAGGTTGACGTCCCTTTCGTTGTCCTCTAGTTTCCATGTCCACGGCTAATCTATACACACATATATAAATCTCACACTAAGCCTTAGTCGAACTACACACAGGTGCCAGTAACACCCTTTAGAGGAAAAGAAATCACATATACATATATCATTATCACTGTGCAAGCACACGCAAACTAGAGTTCATTAAATCATAAAACAAGTTATGGCCAAGTAAAGTCCATGCCAAATCAAAGTCAATGCCAAAATAAACAAGTAATTATCACAAGTACACTCGTTCCCAAGGCGCAACTCTTAAGTTTTACCCCCGTCGTCTCACTATAAAAGATCACAAGTAGGGATTCATTAGATTAATTGGAACTAGATGATTCTCGTTCCCTAACATGCTCGATTTCAATCTCACCACAAGGATCTTTGGGTTACAATATTTTCCAGACTCAGCTAAGATGACCCCGTCCGGTCTCTCACGTCACTTCCTGGTCACTAGATGTCCGTAGATTTCTTATATTCATTTTAGTCGGACAAAGCCTGTTCATGTTCCAAAATACAAGTCTCAAGTACCTAGTAGCTAGCATCGCCTCAACTCTGGAGTACTCGGGCACGAGAATCCGAAATAAGGTAATTCACAACTCAAGCCGGCCGGTCCCAAGAGTATATCACCAAATTCGGGATTCCTACCCAACATACATATCAAATTCCTCCAAGTATCAAGATAAAGGTTTTTATAACTATCACATCTATGATCCACCCCTTCACTCTAGAAGAGCACTTAACCCTTTTTCTCATCCATATGATAAGGACCATAACACCACTTGGTCCTATCTTGCTCCTTTGTAGGGACCACGTGAAGTGGCTCTAAATTACATCGCTACAAGAAATCATTTAACTTTCAAGCCAATCCCACAGTTTGGCATCCTAAACATCAGCCTATGATACACTACAAAGATCTGAAGCCTAAGCTCTGATACCACCTGTGATGGCCCCACCTCCCCCTAAGGCGCACCAAAGGGTTCGGCGGACCGCCTGCCCAGCTCTCGCCAGGACTCAGTCACTCGTATCCCGTGCGTACATCCATAGGCAATAAGTAACCCATCCACTTCAACTTAATATATACATAGATGCTCAAGTAAAAGATAAGAAACTTCTGCACACCAGAAGTTTTCAAAGTTTTTACCACTCATTTATCACAAACAATTAGGTGCAATCAAAGAAACTCGACGAATGATGAGTAGAACGTATAAAAAGAGACTTTAAAGTGGAACGAGGACATTTGGACCCGTGGACAAAATACTCAAGAAAATCCTAAACCACTCCTCTTTTTTTGGTAAGAGTAAGTAAACATTTGGAGTTTCCAATTGAAGAAGGATCATGTTTTTAAGATGGAAAAACGGTCATAGTATTATACAAGTTCAAATAGCACTTAGCTTTCGGGCGAAAATTTGGGTAGCATGCCCTTTGTGTTTACCTAATTTCCAGCCATTTATGGCTTCATGATTTTTCTCAGCCAATTCCAAAGTCATGTACAGCACAAACTCATCATAATAGCCATTTCATAGGCTCAAGACAATATAAGAACAAAATCAAAGGAATAACAAGTGCGGAAATGCAATTTGACAAAAGACAGCTTTGACGGGTTCATGCATAACGGTCACAACCGGAGTTACACTTATCGGATTGGGATGAAACTTAAGCCGTTTCGAAGCTAAGACACAGGACTACAATGTTGAAGAAGGCCACTCAGTCCAGTTTGCCCTGTATCTAGGTCAAATTTATCAAAATGATCCCAGATTTTCTAGTTCGAGGTTTACTGTGGTAGTCTTGATTCATCCACTCTAATCTCCGTACACATAACTCCAAATCCAATAATTCCAAAGCCATATGAAAGCTAAGACAAATGTATACAATTCTCATGAAGATGACTTAGTCAGATTTACAGTGCAATCTAGTCAAATGCCCACTTTACAGATCCAAAATCCAACTAGTTGGTCAATTAACCGCACTGCATTCAAATGACCATATCCCAGTCTACCGAGGTCCGTTTAAGACGTTCTTGGCGGCGTTGAAAATCTAATACAGGGTACTAAAACTTTCATGTTTTGACAATTGGCTAAATCTGAACGGATTATAGTAAACAAACACAACCAAAGAGACTAAACTGTCCACGCGGAATTCTGGAAAGTAACCTAGATCAGCGAGGGTATTTTCGTCTTTTCACAAGCTACGTTGCTCCGATTGAGCTGAAATTTTATAGGCATATATAAAATACCATTCTCTACAACTTTCATGTTTTGTGCCAAGCCAAATTCGGCCTCTAACATGGAGCAATAAAATCGGGCAGAAAAGGGGGAAAATTTTCCAGAAATCTGGAAATTTTGATTTCTAATGGAACCTTTCTTGATTTCTTGCTCCCATCATCACTATAACCACTTATCTAAGCTTAGATACAACATAGATCATCCATATAGCAAGTACAAGCAGCACATACCTCAAAAGAAACAAGGCTTGCAAGAGTACCACTTCACTTCCTCTTGAAAATTTTAGCTTCCCTAGCTTCCCAAGATCACAATTCACACTTTAATCGGTTTAGAATTTGTTTCTTGCACTTGGATGGTGCAAATCAAGAAGAAATTTTGGTTTTCTCTTGCTCTCCCTTTCCTCTCTCCTTGCTCGGCTATGCAGCAGAAAAATTGGGGAAGAATGAAGCTCACTTGGTCTTATAAGAAGACAAGAAAGTTAGAACAAATTCTGTCCACAAGTTTAGCCAACACTTGGCTTGATTTCCACCACACAATTTTCTCTCTCCTTCCTTGCATTTTAGCCACAAATTTCGGCCAAGCTGTCATCATGAGAGAGGAGATATTTTACTCCATTAGTAATAAACTTGTGTGACAAGTAAGTGGCGGTCAAGTGGTCGGTTCAAACGGTAGTGCACGGTACACGTCGGTGTGACGCGTTTTCTCTTAAATCGCACGTACTAGGGTTTTTGCTTCCTATTCACTAACTTTTTATCATTGCTTCTAATCACATATTATTTCTCACTTAAAAGTCACTCTTAAGCACCAAATTTGATCCTTACTCGGTACCGGATAATTATACTTCGGTTACACGAAAAATCCGATTTCACCTTGAATTGAAAACGAATAGGAGAACCCTAATTTCCTATGGTCATTGGCACTTTTCTAGGGTGATTGAACCATGGATAACATGAAATAATAATTTCCAAATAATTTTCAAATAAAAGGGAATTTTTGAGAAATATGTAAGGAATTTGCGAGTCCTCACAAATGTAGCTTGGCCAATTTTCGTTGTATGCATTCTGGGCATGACTCACATCCATCAAAAGAATCTCAGCACCCAACAGGTAGATCGAAGAAAGGCATGAAACAAGGGAACCCATGAAGTGAAAGAAATGAACAAGAGGAGACAGCGCATGAGAATCAACGAATGGTTTGCTGCCCACTTTCACGAGAAATCTACAACCTCAAAGAACAGATTCAAGCAAGACTCCCTTTTTCTAGAAGGGCTCTGACTGGACATTTCTAGACTAAAAAACATAGCCGTGACAGTTAACAACAACAACAACAACAAAGAAAAAACGCAGCCTAGCCGCAGTTTTTGCCTCAACTTTCTGGGTTTCCATCCAATCCGCAACACATCAGATACAAACGCGTAACTTTTTGAGCAAAAACTTTTCCAACCCAACATTGACTATCAGGTTTCATTCCCTCAGGACAAGATTTAACAACAGATTTTCAAAAAGAAAGAAACTCAACCCATTCGGCTGCCATAGGAAGCAAAACAGCAAAGCATGTTCGTAAACAGAACACAACAAGATTTTTGGCATATTTAGAGGAGATCTAGGCTTGTATGAGAAGTAAAAGGCAAAAGAGATTACCTTTGACATCTTGCAGAGTCTTCTGAACAGAGAGTTGGTTAACGAGATTGCGTCCGGATGTAGACTCTGAAGTTGCGAATTTCTGGTGAAGATCGTGTAAGGGTTTTTCTGCTGCCCTTGTTTCTTTCTTCCCTAGCCGTAGCTATCCTTTTCCTCTCTGAAGCTTTTCTCTCCTTCTTCCCCCAGCTCTCCGCTCAGCCGTAGCTCTCTCTCTCTCCCCTTTTGAACTCCTTTCCCTAGTTTCCTTTTCGGTATCTCTCCCTCACTCTCTAACCCTAGCTGCCAGTCCCCTTTCTTTTTCACAGCTGCCCACGAGCCCCTAAACCCTCAGCTCTCGTTTGGTTTCCTGCTCCACCCCGCCGTCAATCTTCTCTAAAACCCCAAGCTCCCTCTCGCTTTTTGTTTTTGTTTCCCTTTTGCTAGCAGCCGCCAGTTCTTTTTTTCTCTTTCTCTAAATCCTTCGCTTCCCTTTTATATCAGTCTCCCCACCCTAAAACCTCATCTTGATGGTTCATAAACAGCTTCAGGTCACCATTTCTCTCTCAGCCATCGGATTAGCCACAACTTCTGAATTGTTTTCTTGGCTTGTCGATGAAAGCTAGGTGTAACAGTACTAACATGATCGAAGGGAGCTAAAAGAAACAAGGAAAATAGCTGAAAAGATGCGGCTGCAAACCTGCGACTTTATTTTCTGTTGATACGATATCAAGGAGAAGCAGCGAGCGTGCCTAGCATTTTTTTTTTCAGAACCTCTTAAAAAACCTAAAACCCGCTCTCGGGTTTCCTTTTTTTTTTTTTTAACTCTATAACAATAATACAAAAATAACAATTTAAACAATACTTAAATAAAATGTACAAAATTAATACCCAAAAGATAAAATAAAAAGCTACAATTTTCCTCTTTTTCCTCTTTTCTTTTCCTTTTACTTTTTTTTTCAATAAAAAGAAATAAAACATATTTTTCCCCAATTTTCTCTTTTTTTGGTAAAAATTTATGCTAAAAATAAATTATGCAAAAATTTATGGAATTAAGAGAATCATTACTAAAAATAAAAATAAAGTTAGGATAAAAATTATTTTAAAATTTGGTGTCTACACATCATTTGAACTTGCTACTTGAATCACTGTGAGTGTCAAGTGCATGAATTTGTTGCTAAATGGTTAATTGGTTCTTATCCGTTATGTGAATTTGAAAATTTGAGACGAGTGTGTACTTTATCGCACTCGCTCTCTTTTGAATAAAATTATATTTGAATTTTGCTATGTGAATTCATATTCGACTTGTACATAGTAATGTGGATGTGATTCGTATTTGTGATTCATATATGTGATCTGTATTAGTGATTCCTATTTGGAATCGTCGATTTGAGTGTTGTTCATCGACTTATATCTGTATTCGTATTTGCATTCGTATTCATATTCATATTCGGGGGACGCCCAAACTCATTGGCTAACTTTGCGAATCGAGCCAGCATGGACTTGGTCGACAAGCTTAGCAAATCATGAGATATTCGTAGAGCATGATCTATTGGAGAGATCTTGCTCGGCATTACTCGTGCAGTATTGCCATGATACACTCGAGTATTATAAAAAAAAATATTTGATGAGCGGGGCCGGTAAGAGGGTGTAACGGTGATGGGATTCGAAGAAAAGTGGTGTATCTATGGATTCGATACTTATGTGGTTGACGGAGTGTCAATATGAGATGTGATCAAGACTTTGATTCGACTACGTGGAATTTAGCTCCTGAGAGCTACAGTATCCTTGAATTGTTTCTGTTTATTTTTCGTATTCGAAATGTGAATTATTTGAACTTTATAGCTTTACTTACTATGTAATTTGCGGCTACTTGGATTATGTGTTTGCATGTGTGTTTCTTGGCCTCACTGAGTATTGGTTCATCCCATTAGTTTGTTTTCCTTAACAAGAATGGAGGAAGTGAACTTCAGAGGAACCCCTTTTGATGTATTTTGGTATTAGGGTTTCAAATATTTTGGCTGGACTTGTGATTGTTGTATAGTTTGGGGAACTGATGTATCTTTTGGGAACTTGATGTAAGGATTGGGTAACTGATGTATTTTGAACTCGTGATGTGAGCCTTGGATGGTTGATTATGGAAGCGACTTTTCTTTATTTGGCTCGTATTAATTGTTATGTATCAATAAGCTTGAATCGATTTGTCTTGAGTCCTGGCGAGAGCTGGGCAGGCGTCCCGCGGATACCCTTGGGTTCACCCTTGGGAGAAGTTGGGGCGTCACAACATATATAAGTCACCTTGATAATTTATCACATAAATAAACCCAATTACTCACTCAAAATAGTTAGCACGTAAATCAAGGCACTTTTGTGAGAACCCGTAAATACCCTAAAAATTTTCCTAGGGTTTTAGTTCCCTTAATTGCATAATTTTTGCATTTTCTGGCTTCGAAACATTTTCTGGGTTGATTTTATGAGCAATTATAGTTTTTAGATGATTTTTCTAGTATTGGTGAGTTTTTAGAAAATTAAGAATATATACTGGACGTGGGACCCACTAGTGCGAAAAGTTCGAAAAAATTCGGCCAATTAGGTTAAATTCCGGATACTGTGTAAATTTTATCGGGTGTTAAGAGATAAGTAGAGTGTGTGAAGTGATTGATGTGAGAGAGAAAAGAAGTGATAAGAATGCATTAAATAGAGTGACAAGTGTCACCATGTTATTGGTTTTCCTTTAAGATTTACTATTCACAATTTTGACTTTTTTGACCAAAGGATTAAATATCCAAAAATTGCATAAAATTCACAATTTTTCTTCTCTTGTTGGCCGGCCCTCTCTCTCAAGTTCAAGGAAGGAAGAAAACCTCTTCAAGTTTTGATTTCTTCTTGCTTCAATCCATAACTCAACCAACTAAACTAGTTTCTACTCCATAAAATCTTTCTAGTTGGTGTTAGTGGTTGATTTGGTGAAGTTTTTGGAAGAGCTAAGGTGTCCAACACCTCTACCTCTCTTGTTACTAGGTGAGTGGTGTGTGTATCTTCCTCCTACATCTAATGATGCTTAAGTTATGCTTATTAGTGATTAAAGTGCTGAAATTTCTGCTTTTATCTTGACTTGAAGTGATTTGGTGAAGTTTTCCATTTATTGATGATTTTTCTGGTTTAATTGGATTATGATGGTGTGGTTGGTTGTGATGATTGGCAATGGCCTATAATAACTCTAGTGGGTGTGAAATGTGGATAAATGCAACCAATTTTGGATTTGGAATGAAAACTGAAAAGTTAGGGTTCTTAAATCCCCAATTCTGTCCGGTTTTGGATCATAGGGTTAGAGGCCGAATTTGACTTTGCTCAAAACATGAAAGTTGTAGGTATTGATGTGTTTGAGATGCCTGTAAAATTTCAGGTCATTTGGATTAATTTGGAATGAGTTATGACGAAATTACGGTAGCTGTTCTGCTTTGGACAGAATGCGAAAACTGTACTGGTTATTGGCCATTTTGACTGGAATTGGTTTGGATTTAGTTGTTGGTGTCTTCTGATGAAATGTAGCTGGATGTCTTAGCTAACATATGCCTTTGGAATTTCGGCATTTGGACTTGTATAGACTAAGTTATAGTAATTACAGTTTTGTGTGATTTGCAAACCTGTTTTGGTAATTCTGGTATAGTATTTGGCATTTTCGACCTAGTTAAGCTAGGAACTGGATTGAGTGACCTTCTTCATTGTTGTAGCCCTGTTCCATAGCTTCGAAGCGGTGGATCTTACACCCCCATCCGATAATCGTAGTGAGAGTTGTGCCATTACCGCATTATGAGGTCGAATCCGGTTTTCTTTCCAAGGCCTAAGTTTAAGGCCTTTCTTAATTCCTGGTTTGCTATCATGCTTGTATATGTTTATAAAACCCTATTGGGGTTGTGATTGGCATTGCTATATGACTCGTTATCGAGTTTCATTGCATTTGTTTACTTGTTCTAGGGCGTGACGGTGGTTCACGACATTCCCCTGACGGAAGTGCATGAAATAGCACTTATTTGATTTGTGAGTATACTACTCACTTAAATGTTACAATGTGGCTTTGTTATATGTGTAATTGATGCCTTGAAGGCTTATTTGCTTATTGGAAGTGATTAAGGTGAGGGTGTACTTGACCGCCCTCACCCCTTGTGATTTTATTCATGGTTAATGACTGTTCACTGAAATACTGTACTGATTATATGAAATACTGAATTCCACTCATGGAAACTGATTTGGTGTCGTTTGGATGAATGTCCAACGGCTTTACTGTATCACTGAGCTCAACCCCGTTTGGTAGTCAATTGGTTCGATGCCGGTGAGGGCTTGGTCGTGAAAATTGTCTTGCCACGGGGACTGTACTGAGGAACCTTGTAGTAATGAGACTCTTGGTTCCGGTATACTCGAGTATTACCAAAAGTGACTGAATGGAGTGCGGGCCCGGTTGGGGTATGATTGGTGGAAAGAAAGGAAGTAAAGTGAGGTCTACGGTTTTGGTACTTTTAACATTGACGGAGGGTCAATGAGGTTGGATCAAGATTGCAAGTGTGGAAATGGGCTCTTGAGAGCCAACCGTATCCTTTCACTGGTTTGATTTATCTCTTAATTGCATATTTGAACTGAACGGTTATGATTATGTGATCTTGACTGCTTTTGTGTGATAGTTGCTCACTGGGCTTTAGCTCATACCGTGCCATTTGTTTTCCTTACAGGAAAATGACCACTTTTGGAAAGAATGTGCTAGTTGGTTCAAGTTGAGCTCATGTGAATGTATATTTTGAATAGCTCCTTGAGGGTGAAAACCCTAAGTGTTTTGTTGCAACCAATGGTTGGCTTGTAAATGGTTATTTGTACATGTATGAACTAGTTGAATATTTGATATGCCGTCTTGGCTTGCAAATGTTGGTTTCCAATGTATATATATGTTTGGTCGATGCTTGGTTGGATTTCGAACTGATACGCGTTTCAAACGGAAAAGAAAAAAAATTTGGAAAAGGAAAGGGCCAAATCCGGCCGGATTCTGACGTGTCCTCTACTGTTCATCGCGGCTTCGATTTTCGTTTTTTTTATTTTGTGATTTTGACCTATTTGCGCGCGTTGGTAAGCTCCGGAGCGCATTAGATCGACGTTAACTGATCCGTAGTCCTGGCGAGAGCTGGGCAGGCAGTCCGCTAACCCCTTTGGTTCGCCTTAGGGGAAAGTGGGGCTGTTACAAGTGGTATCAGAGCCACGTCGCGTGGTCTCTGCGCGGAGTGAGACTGGGCCAAGGGGTGTTGTGGTCCAAATTTCATGAATATGTCTAAGTGCTCGTATGAGCGTAAGTTATGAACCGGGCATGTGATAAGTGTATGAATCATTATTATGGGACTCGAGGAAGCTAGGTATGTATGTCGGGTAGGAATCTTTAATAAGGATGGTTTACTCTTGGGACCGGCCGGCTCGAGATGTGAACTATCTTAGACAAGATTCTTGCGCCCGGATACGAAGGATATGAGGGCCTAGGTTAGAAAGGATTTGGTGAACTAGAAAGGCGATTCTATGGAACTTCGTGTGGTTTGTTCGGGTATGGTTAAGCGTGATCGACCTTGATTAAGATATAAATATTTGGACGAAGCCCTAGAAGGGGAAAAGCTTTTCGTGAGTTCTTTTGCACTTGTGACCTAGTTGTTCAAAGTACTTTTGAGGACCCTATTGTTTCATGCAATGACTTCGTATGTAATTGATTGACTGTTCCGTATGATTGCTTAACCTGGTTATGTGGGCTATGTGTACGTGTAATGTGTTTAAATGCATTTTCCGCCCACATACCTTCTAAAGAAATTCTGTTTTGGGATTTTGAAGAAAAACTAGGATGTACTAGTTTTATTTGTAAGCGATGAGTGGAAATAAGATATATATGCTTTAAATATGTATATTTTCCTGATTTTGGTAAAAAGGTGAATTTTACTTGAATTTCAAATTTGAAAATTAGCGAATAACTGATGAGTTGTTGAATTTTGTATATGATGGGTTAATACCAGGATAACAATTTCTAAACTAAGTTTTCCCTTTGATTGTATATTAGTGTAGTCTCACACTTGAAATTGTCCATGCTTTACACGAAGAAAATATATATATATATCCTGAATTTTGAAAGAATGGCAAGCTTATGGTTAACATTGTGAACCTTGAACTTGAAAAGATTTCTGATTACTTTAAATACTTTTCTTATGTTTTAAAATTCTTGACTTTCAAGAAGAGTGAGCCAATTTTAAATGTACGGACTGAGGCAACTTTGAGATATAGAGTGACTGTATTCAAGAGTACGAAGTTAGTGTGAATTGACTTGGGTTCCATTTGGCACGTTAGTTAGCGAGTTGTATTCATTTCTTGGGTTTGAACATGGAACTTGCGACTTTACTATAGAACCTAAGATTGGTTATTCTTGGAGATGATGGTGCTTTTGCTGGTCGCTTGTTTATTTCAGATTTTTAACTTCGAATGGATAATCTTGGTTTCAGCTGGCGTTATGGCTTTATTGGATCTAATTGCGTAAGGGTATGTGATTTGATTGAAATTAGCAATAATTGGACCCTTTGGTTTAACTATAGACCTAGGAAGGGTGGTGCACGTCCTGAGACTTTGGTATCCTGCTTACATAAGCTTTTATCTGTTGTGACACTTAATTGCCTATATACAATATCTGACATATTGGCCTTATTTTGTGACTTTTGGCTCATGCTATAATTTTGATACCTGTAAAGAATCATGTCCTGATTCAAAAATTGTTATACCTTGTATATGTATTAAGCTTTTGATGCTTAATTATGCCTTGTCCTGTGATTATAGACTTCTATTAAGTAGGGTAGCAGGACTGGGAGTAAAGCATTATGACCGAGGGTTTAGCCAACTCCGTATTCATGGGAGAAATTGATGGATAGTTTCATGTAATTTATTAGGTCCCTAGTACTGAATATGAACCGAAAATAAATCCGAAGATCAGATCTACTGGTGTATAATGGATTAACCTAGTCGGAAACTTGGTGAGATTTTCTTGTGCGCAACATATATTATGATTGGTTTTGTGACCATATTCCAACTTTTATGGAAATTTGAACTCCGAAAGTATTGCATTGGGTTGGTAAGAGAACTCGAACTGTCTGGAACCGATTAGACTGAGCTTACTTGAGACTTGAACCTGTTTAGGCTAGTGTGGCCTTACATACCTAATGTGGATTTGAATTTGTGACTGCTTAAGAATGTGAATTGGCTGGACAGAGACTAGACCATTGTGTTCTTACTCGTACTCATGATCCTTGAGGTTGAACTTGAACTTGAACTTATACTTTTATTCGTGCTCATGCACCATGAACCTGAAGTATTTGGCTCTGCTTTGACCCTACTCTTGAACTTATTCGTACTGGTGTGACTGTAGACCGGCTACTACTCTTTTGTAGCGGTTGAACTGAACCTCTCTGGTGGGGCATTGCCTGTTGTGTTGTCCAGCACCACCAGGGATGACATTTTGCACTGAGGCTTTTGGTGAAGTTTAGCCGTTGAGCTAGCTTGTTGTGTTGTCCAGCACCACCAGGGCCAACTTACTGAATTGAAATTCTTTGGTGAAGCATAGCCGTTGTGCTAGCTTGTTATGTTGTCCAGCACCACCAGAGATGAATTTTGATCTAAAGCATCACTATACCCTGAATTTCTTCCAAATATCTGGGACCTTGCGTCCGATTTCAAGCCTTTTGCCTGTTTTATTTGGGTACGTGATTAACTCCCTATTGAACCATGACCATTTGATAGGTTGGATTGGCGTGATATGTAGTACTTGGATTATATAGGCCATGCTTTCCTGGATCATGAATTACGATAAGTGAGATTCGAATGATTTTTAGTATTTGGCCGACTTTGGGGAAAAACAAATTGGACCTGGTGAATACACGTTGGAATAGATTGAATCCCAATGCTTGATTGGTTTCTGAGCGATATCTTGACCGGATCTATATTAGTTAGAAGGCTCGAGTGACTCTTGAGGGATATTTGATCTGATTAGTACAGGTGGAATGTCGAGGACGACATTCTTTTAAGGAGGGGAGAGTGTGAGAACCCGTAAATACCCTAAAAATTTTCCTAGGGTTTTAGTTCCCTTAATTGCATAATTTTTGCATTTTCTGGCTTCGAAACATTTTCTGGGTTGATTTTATGAGCAATTATAGTTTTTAGATGATTTTTCTAGTATTGGTGAGTTTTTAGAAAATTAAGAATATATACTGGACGTGGGACCCACTAGTGCGAAAAGTTCGAAAAAATTCGGCCAATTAGGTTAAATTCCGGATACTGTGTAAATTTTATCGGGTGTTAAGAGATAAGTAGAGTGTGTGAAGTGATTGATGTGAGAGAGAAAAGAAGTGATAAGAATGCATTAAATAGAGTGACAAGTGTCACCATGTTATTGGTTTTCCTTTAAGATTTACTATTCACAATTTTGACTTTTTTGACCAAAGGATTAAATATCCAAAAATTGCATAAAATTCACAATTTTTCTTCTCTTGTTGGCCGGCCCTCTCTCTCAAGTTCAAGGAAGGAAGAAAACCTCTTCAAGTCTTGATTTCTTCTTGCTTCAATCCATAACTCAACCAACTAAACTAGTTTCTACTCCATAAAATCTTTCTAGTTGGTGTTAGTGGTTGATTTGGTGAAGTTTTTGGAAGAGCTAAGGTGTCCAACACCTCTACCTCTCTTGTTACTAGGTGAGTGGTGTGTGTATCTTCCTCCTACATCTAATGATGCTTAAGTTATGCTTATTAGTGATTAAAGTGCTGAAATTTCTGGTTTTATCTTGACTTGAAGTGATTTGGTGAAGTTTTCCATTTATTGATGATTTTTCTGGTTTAATTGGATTATGATGGTGTGATTGGTTGTGATGATTGGCAATGGCCTATAATAACTCTAGTGGGTGTGAAATGTGGATAAATGCAACCAATTTTGGATTTGGAATGAAAACTGAAAAGTTAGGGTTCTTAAATCCCCAATTCTGTCCGGTTTTGGATCATAGGGTTAGAGGCCGAATTTGACTTTGCTCAAAACATGAAAGTTGTAGGTATTGATGTGTTTGAGATGCCTGTAAAATTTCAGGTCATTTGGATTAATTTGGAATGAGTTATGACGAAATTACGGTAGCTGTTCTGCTTTGGACAGAATGCGAAAACTGTACTGGTTATTGGCCATTTTGACTGGAATTGGTTTGGATTTAGTTGTTGGTGTCTTCTGATGAAATGTAGCTGGATGTCTTAGCTAACATATGCCTTTGGAATTTCGGCATTTGGACTTGTATAGACTAAGTTATAGTAATTACAGTTTTGTGTGATTTGCAAACCTGTTTTGGTAATTCTGGTATAGTATTTGGCATTTTCGACCTAGTTAAGCTAGGAACTGGATTGAGTGACCTTCTTCATTGTTGTAGCCCTGTTCCATAGCTTCGAAGCGGTGGATCTTACACCCCCATCCGATAATCGTAGTGAGAGTTGTGCCATTACCGCATTATGAGGTCGAATCCGGTTTTCTTTCCAAGGCCTAAGTTTAAGGCCGTTCTTAATTCCTGGTTTGCTATCATGCTTGTATATGTTTATAAAAACCTATTGGGGTTGTGATTGGCATTGCTATATGACTCGTTATCGAGTCTCATTGCATTTGTTTACTTGTTCTAGGGCGTGACGGTGGTTCACGACATTCCCCTGACGGAAGTGCATGAAATAGCACTTATTTGATTTGTGAGTATACTACTCACTTAAATGTTACAATGTGGCTTTGTTATATGTGTAATTGATGCCTTGAAGGCTTATTTGCTTATTGGAAGTGATTAAGGTGAGGGTGTACTTGACCGCCCTCACCCCTTGTGATTTTATTCATGGTTAATGACTGTTCACTGAAATACTGTACTGGTTATATGAAATACTGAATTCCACTCATGGAAACTGATTTGGTGTCGTTTGGATGAATGTCCAACGGCTTTACTGTATCACTGATCTCAACCCCGTTTGGTAGTCAATTGGATCGATGCCGGCGAGGGCTTGGTCGTGAAAATTGTCTTGCCACGGGGACTGTACTGAGGAACCTTGTAGTAATGAGACTCTTGGTTCCGGTATACTCGAGTATTACCAAAAGTGACTGAATGGAGTGCGGGCCCGGTTGGGGTATGATTGGTGGAAGGAAAGGAAGTAAAGTGAGGTCTACGGTTTTGGTACTTTTAACATTGACGGAGGGTCAATGAGGTTGGATCAAGATTGCAAGTGTGGAAATGGGCTCTTGAGAGCCAACCGTATCCTTTCACTGGTTTGATTTATCTCTTAATTGCATATTTGAACTGAACGGTTATGATTATGTGATCTTGACTGCTTTTGTGTGATAGTTGCTCACTGGGCTTTAGCTCATACCGTGCCATTTGTTTTCCTTACAGGAAAATGACCACTTTTGGAAAGAATGTGCTAGTTGGTTCAAGTTGAGCTCATGTGAATGTATATTTTGAATAGCTCCTTGAGGGTGAAAACCCTAAGTGTTTTGTTGCAACCAATGGTTGGCTTGTAAATGGTTATTTGTACATGTATGAACTAGTTGAATATTTGATATGCCGTCTTGGCTTGCAAATGTTGGTTTCCAATGTATATATATGTTTGGTCGATGCTTGGTTGGATTTCGAACTGATACGCGTTTCAAACGGAAAAGAAAAAAAATTTGGAAAAGGAAAGGGCCAAATCCGGCCGGATTCTGACGTGTCCTCTACTGTTCATCGCGGCTTCGATTTTCGTTTTTTTTATTTTGTGATTTTGACCTATTTGCGCGCGTTGGTAAGCTCCGGAGCGCATTAGATCGACGTTAAATGATCCGTAGTCCTGGCGAGAGCTGGGCAGGCAGTCCGCTAACCCCTTTGGTTCGCCTTAGGGGAAAGTGGGGCTGTTACAACTTTATACGGGACCACCGACTCCGTCCGGTTCGTCAATGCCTGTGACAGAAGATTATACTCAACCATCAGTCAAACAAACATCACAAATGGATATAAGGACTAAAACGGCCAAAATGGCCATGAAATGCATGTGCGCGTGCGCTGAAATGAAAATGGTATGAAAACGGGTTACACGGTTTTAACCATAACTAGAGCTGTCATTATCGGATCAAGGTGTACTGGGTAGCGGCTTGAAGCTAAGACAAAGGATTACAACTTTCATGAAGACAATTCAACCCGGTTTTCAATGGATCTTGGTCAAATTTACTGATTACAGAACAAGAACTCCAAAGACTAGTTTATACCTCTATTAAAAATTTTGTTGCATGCCCCTTGTGTTTAGCTATTTTCCAGTCATTCATGGCTTCATTATTTTCCTCAAATCAGCCCCAATGTCATACATATGCAATGCTACCACAATAGCCTTTCAACTAGGCTCAAAATAATCCAATTACAACACAAGTCATAATAAGGCAACCGGAAATCAAGTTTAAAGGCAAATAGTTAAATGGCAGATTTGACGTCTCTTGGCATTTCAGCCACAACTAAAGCTGGGTAAACTTTAAACCGTTTCAAAGCTAAGATAGAGAACTACAAGTCTTATGAAGACGTCAACAACCAATTTGTGCGTTTTCAATATCAAAATGTGCAATAACCAAGAAGACAAAAAACTGTCCACAAAACAGGGCATTTGGCAGTCTGGGGTATTTCTGTCATTTCACATGCTACAGGGCTCCGATTGAGCTGAAATATTTTAGGTAGTTATATAACATCATTTCCTACAACTTTCATGTTTTGACATTAGCCTAATTAGGCCTCCAACATGGACAAATTAAACAGGATAGAAGCTAAACAGGTTAGTTTCAATTTCTGGAATTTGAACTTTTCCTCTAGAATTTCATATCCAATAAGCATTCAATCATCAAAACCAACAATTATTAACTCTATAACATCCATTACTAGATAAATAGCCATAATCCGGGAAAATTTTCCAGTTTTGCCAAACTTTGGAAATCAACACATTTGACCAACCAAATCATGTTATTTTTCAATGAAACTTTCTACACCATCCATATAACATGTATACATCATAAACAAGTCATTAGAACCACAAAAATTACTCTAAGAGCCACGGCATGTACAGGGGCGGAATTGGAAAAATTTCCTCATAATTTCCTTTGAGTTTTCCTTCAACAATACAACCTATTTCCACTAGATTAAACACTAATCCAATATTAATAACATCAAAACACAACAAATAAGTCCATCAAACCATAGTGGGAGTTCATAGAGCCCACACACCAAATTTCTAACAATTTAAAGCTACCCATGAGAATCCAAGAGCTCATGAGTGTAATGTAACTTCTATAAACTAAGATTTTTGAGGTTGATCGTTCATTACCTCTTTGGATGAGAAAGACAGAAATTTTTGGCCTCTTAAAGCTCAACAAAACCGTGGAAAGCAAGCTCTCTTCCTAGCTAATGTTGTTCACCAAGTGTTTAGCAAGTTGTACGTAAAATTTGAGGTGATTTGATGAAGGATTGAAGCAAGAAATGAAGAAGAATTTGGTCTTCTTCCTCCTTGAGGGTGCACGGCTGGAATGAGAGAGAAAGGAGAGTCTTTTGGCTGCAATGAAGCTTCCAAGAGAAGCTAAAATGTGTGGCTCTAAATCGTTTCAAAAGTCAACTTTCTCTCCCGTGCGTACGCGCGCGTTTCATGCTCGATTCCTCTCGAGTTTGTTTCACTTGTGCACTAAACCTCTAATGCACTTCCAATCATATTATTATTATTCACTCTTAATGGTCTAAACATAAAGGTCTAAAGTCCCTCAATTGATCGCACGCGTAAAGACCCGTACTTCCGATTTGTGCGCGATAAAGTAGAATTTTCAAGAAATTCTTATAACGATAGTATAACTATCTAACACTTGAATAGTTAAACATAAAAATACCCATTTTAAGACTAATGTACAAGTCCCCAATTTTCAATCTTATTGTATTCTCGAATCGATTATTGACTCCAAATGCGTATTCACTATTCTCATTTAACGAGCCTTTCGAAAATTAAATTTTGAAACGAGTCATTTTATAGATATAAGCAAGTCATAGTTCCATGCAATTGGGTCTAAAAAGATTGAAATAAATTATTTGGAGAAAGCGGGTGGATAAATAATTAATTAAGCCATTAAAATAAGATTAAAATGAGAAAAAAATTCGGGTCGTCACAGGAAGTGCTTGTAGTACTTATTGGTGTGACTGGATGAAATATCTCCTGTATAGTTTGAATTTAGATTTCTCTTCTGTAATAGTTAGGATTGTATGGAAGTTGGGAATTGAAACGAAGGTATGTGTACGTTCCATGTTTGGGAATTAGTATTGCTTTTATCTCTTGAGGTTTTAGTTTGTAGTGCAATTGAGAAGTATTCGCTTCACTTATGATATATAAATTTGTGGAGTATTTGATGTAATATTTTAGATGTGCACTGTAATTTATTTGAGGACTGTAGTGAGTCCCGGCGAGAGCTAGGCAGGCGGTCCGCCGAACCCTTTGGTTCGCCTTAGAGGGAGGTGGGGCTGTCACATTTTCAATATGAAAATGGTGATGAGTAGTCGGATATTGTTCATAAAAGAAAAAGTTTACAATTTTACTCCTATAGCCATCTTCAATTTTGATTTTCAGAACTTGATTGACAACATCAGGAATAAGAACAATGTTAATGCCATTAGCACGAGAGACAATTTCAGTATGGGAACTACCCTTCTTAAGATTAGCAAAGAACTGATAAAGCATTTCAAGGTAATATGTGTTGGGCATAAATAGAATGTGAGACCATTTTTGAAATTCAAAAAGTTTAAGAACTGGCTCTAGATCAAGCTTACAGAATTAAGAGGGAACGATGGTTCTTTGAGTTATGAAGCCTTTCTGTGAAATCCATTCAAACTTATCTCTGGCATCATCATCGATAAACCTAGGCAGTGTGGTTAGTTGTTCCTTATTTTGATCAGTACTTTTTTTTTCCACTACGTTTCTCAATCCCTTGAGGTGATTTTCTAGTGGAAGGCACCACAGTTTCTTCATCCCTGAGTCTAGTTGTGCATTCAGTCCTAGAAGGTCCTTCTCTCAGTCGAACCATGACAAAATGCAGGATGATTTTCTTGGAGAATGTGATGAGAATACAGATGAGATGGACTAATAAGACTATTTAAACTAGAATGAATGCTTGAAATTGCCAAAAGTGGGTGAGTTTTTGACAGTTAGAAAGGAGTTTAAATGATGATCAGTCCGCAAAGGGATAGTGACGGTATTGGTGAAGTCAATTTCTTGAAATTTGTTCAGAGAAGAGGTGAATTTGAATTTTGAAAACGAAGAAAGGAGAAGGGGTGCGTCCGAGACAACGATTATTTTTGAACTAAATGAAGGAGAACGCTTCTTTATAACACTCCTCTTTTGAGTGTCGGACGGCCAAACGAAGAGAAACATCTGACACTACCATTCGATACAAAACTTTTTGAAAAATGGCTTAGAATGTGACGGACCCACCTCCCCCTAAGGCGAACTAGAGGATTCGGCGGGTCGCCTGCCCAGCTCTCGCCGGGACTCAGTCATTCACTACAATCCTCAAATGAATTACAATATAAATCTCAAATATACATCACATGGTTCACAAACATACATCCAAGTCTCCAATAATTACATGTCATAAGCGAAGCGGAAACGATTCTCAACTATACATAAAATGATTCCAAATCCAAATTATACAAGATATATGCCATCCAGTCACGTGAACAAGTACTACAAGTCCTTCCTTCGCCACGAGCCCTGTGGAGGGGAATAAAATATTTTTGGGGTGAGCTAGAAGCTCAGCGAGTAACCATTAAAATCAGTAATCAAATTGGTTTCACAATAGTTCATTTCAATGATGTCATAAATCAAATGATAAGTCCAGAAACAATTACAACATTTACAATACATTAAAATGGAGTATCAATAATTCAAGGAACATTTACAATGGAAAGCGATAGTAACATTCATTAAAAGGATACGGGCTCACATGGAGCTATTCGTTTGTTCGTTCGTTCCCCTAACATTTCCCCTTATTCCTCCAATCGTTTGAAAATACATTTTTTGTAAGTAGAATCCCTCGTTCATCCTTTTGTTCGTTCATCCCCTTTTCCGGACGTTGACTGGACTCCACCCATCCGACCATTGACCGGACTCCATCCATCCGGACGTAGCCGGACTACAAGGTAATACTCAAGTATACCAAATTCACCCAGGGTCACCATATCGCCCGACCGAGTCCGCTTCTGGCTCGAGTCGATCGGTAACAAAGGGCAGTGGCCAATTCAGCCAAACGGCTTACATTCATGCGCAACTAGCATTTCAATAATTAAATCCTTGAAAATTGCACAGTTATTTAGGTCGAGTGCAATAAAGTACACACTCACCTAGAAAGCTCATTTTGGAAATCATTCAAAGCACTTAACACGTTTCAATCAATAATACAAGTCATGAAGTCAAGAAAATATAGCAAATAAGGAACACTCACATGCAAGCACGCATGATATGCAAGAAAACAGTTCAAAAGTAACTTTGGAAACAGTTTAAAGGTAAATAATGCAAGAAAATGGTACAAAAGTAACTTTGGAAACAGCTCAAAAGTAAATAATGCAGGAAACGGTTCATAAATAACTTCAGAAATAGTTTGAGGTCACTCACCTCCATGGCTCAGAAACCATCCATCATATATCATTGCCTTGCTCAAATCCAAATCTTAGATCACAAACTCAATTGTAAGGCCCAAAACAACCAATGCAGAGATCATAAACGAAACAATAAGTAAATAAAAAGGAAAGGATTGCAAACCAATTAACTACCCAACTCCTCTTGAGCTTGTACATTAATTGAAACAAGCTACTTCAAGTTGATGAATTACAATCACTCTTGTGTACAAAGGAAGGTTCACCTCCTCCTTGCCCCAAGCAGCACTCGGTCAAGCCAGGACGTTTTACTATCCCTCAGGACAACCCTCACAGAGCTACAATCATGAAAGATTCACTCACAAGTGAAAAGCTTACAATGAACCTCACACCACTAAGACTACAAATATTCTTTTGTGGAGTATTTTCTCACTAAAATCTCTCTAGATCTTTTGTATCTTCAGTGTGCCAAAGTTATTTGAAGTGTCTGACCAACCACTATTTATATAGGACCAAGAAAGTGCCTCATTAATGCTTCCAACGGATAGAAAGTAGCTGAACAGTCAACTAGCCGTTGGCAGTGTCGGACGTCCGATAGCTCTGTTTTATGCGTCCGACAGCAGGCAGAGAGTTTAAGACTTTTTCTTCAATTCTTTCGGACGTCCGATAGGCTGGTTTTCTGCGTCCGAAGGTATGATGTAGAACTGGAAATTTTTCTTCAATTCCTTAGGACGTCCGATAGGCTGGTTTTCTGCGTCCGAAGATACTCAATGGTTGTCGGACGTCCGATGCAGTCTTTTTGAGCGTCCGACAGCTTCAGCATACTTTGTCTTCTTCCAATTGCACTTGTTCATGGAATCAAATAATTTCATAACTGAAAATATATCTTGAAGAAATATTAGTATCATCCATTTGTTTTGTAAACATCAAAAGATAGGGATCAAGATCAACAATCTCCCCCTTTTTGATGATGACAAAACAATGGATGGAAAGAAACAAAAATAAGTATAAGCTCCCCCTCAATCATTGCAACCAAAACTTTTAAGAGCCAAACTCATAATCTCATAATAACTCCCCCTTAAACATTGCATCCATCTCTCCCCCTTTTTGTCATCATAAGATGAGAGTAATAACCAGCAACCATAATCCAACAACAATAACAGAAAATCCAGTATTTCAAACAAAAACAGAGAAATGATAGCAGAATTCAGCAATACCAACATACCAACTTATCACAGAGAAATTAGCAAATCATCGTTAGATCAAAATAGTTCTTTTCTCTCCCTTTTTGACATCATATAGATTCAGTAGTATTCAAAAATATCAGCGAAAACTCAAATCAAAATATCAGAAATATCAAAAGAAGAATATTGTGAACAAGAGTCACTGCAATGATTAACAAAATCTTCTACTTGTTAAAGTTAGCATCATGTCTAACTATCCACATGTATTTCATGCCTTTTTTTATATTATTTCTCACATAACAATCACTTTTCATGTGACCTTTTTGACAACAGAAATTACACATAATCAGGGAATTATTTATATGAACAGGTTTAATAAATCTTACTTGTCTTCTCCTATGGATAACAAACTCATTTGCAGCAGAATTTATCTTAAAATGAGGTTTTGATTTATTACTTTGAAAACAGTCCTGGCTTTTTTGTTGAAGCAACTCATTTAAATCATCCATTCTTCTTTTCAAATCATCTTGTTCCCTTTTGAACATTTCACAAAAACTTGTTTTTCTATCAAGATCCAAGTGTAAAGCAGTCTCATTTTTTCTGAAGTAATCATTTTCAGTTTTCAACTTTTTGTTTTGTTGAAAAAGATTTGCATTATCTCGAAGCAAAAAACTAATTTTCTGTTTTAACTCCTTGTTTCTAACATAAGATTCTTTCAAACTATCATGCAATTTTATAATGAAAGATTCAAGATCATCATCATCTTCATCATCACTTTCAAATTGAGAGCTAGAAGATGTTACCTCATCATCTCCAATGGCCATGAAAGCCAATTGAGCAGATTGATCTTCCTCTTCAATTTCACCATCGGAATTGCATTCATTCCATGTGAATTGAAATTTGTTTATTCTTGGTTTTCTTCCTTCTTTCTTTTTCATCACTGGACAGTCACTTGCATAGTGTCCAGGTTGGCCGCATTCAAAGCACTGATCAGTTTGCTTTTTGTTGAACTCTAGCTTCTGTGACGACCCCACCTCCCCCTAAGGCGTACCAAAGGGTTCGGCGGACCGCCTGCCCAGCTCTCGCCAGGACTCACTCACTATCTTAATCGAGTCACGTACACACATCCATGAACCATAAATAACATTCCCAATTCAAGCTTATAATTTACATTAATAGAAATCGAGGTACAAAGTCTCAACACACCCAACTAGTTCAAAGCCTATACAATCCAAGTACAACATGTTCCATTGGAGGAATAGCGCGAGTACAAGACCAAAAAGTCAAAAGTCAAAACAAAAGGCTACGCTAGTCTTTTACAAGTCTCACGCGTCACTCGTACCCCTGAAAGGAAAACAAATGGAGTGGAATGAGCTAAAAGCCCAGTGAGGTTCCAAATAGCAAATTGACCATTATTTAGAAGTACAAGTTTTCGGTATAGCAAAGTAACAAGCATGAAGAGTTCATAAATGTGAGCAATAACACGTCAAGTAGCAATCTTAAAATGAGCGAGTGTAGAAGTTTTTCAAAAGCAACAATAATCCAATAAACAATATTCACTCCAAAGTATAAGGATACGGATGACTCTCAGGAGCCAAATTCCCGTTGCATTACCAGAAGCTTGATCACGTAGTAGTTGACACTCCGTCAACTTTCAAGTAAGTAACCAATCCAGTAGAACACCACTTAAACGACTCTCCGTCCACCGTTCAACCCCCAGCTGGGCCCAAAATCCTCAAGAACATGGGTGGTAATACTCGAGTATACCGATTAGTCGAGGAGATATCACTCCACTCGACAATACAAGAGACCCAGGGTTCGTTACCCAATCGACCAAGCCCTTGCCGGCTCGACTAGAGTAACTCGCCACAGGGTTTCTGGAATTCCAGGAAGTGCGCGCATCATAATCAAGTATATCAAGTCAATTGCAACAATAAACAAGTATATCACGTAAGGGCAAGTGCGATAAAGTACACTCTTGCCCTTACAATTCACGTATATAACATGTAATCAGATTGGTCACGTATCAAGTTCAAGTATCAAGTTCAATTCGGTATTTGAAAGCACTCACCAAAAGATATAGTGCCTTTACTGGTCACTTTCAGGTTATACTCCGGGTTCGGAGTCCAAATCTGCGATAAAACTCAGTTTGAGAACTTTGAAACATGACTAAGATTCGAAACTTAGACGTTTCGTTCAATAAAATCAAGAAATTGAAATTCACTCGGATGGTAGTCGTGAAACACTTGCTCGCTTTTTAAATGGTAAAACTTTGTAACATTTATACTTGAAAATGCCATGCAAGTCGAAAGTATAAGGAAAACATACTCCGAGCAATCATTATTTCTTTTCTCAAGGGTACAAGTTCGGCCAAGTCCTTCCTTATATACCCCGGAACAAAAATACTCAAGTACCCTAGATGGTTCAAGCACTATTCATATCAATTCGACCCAAGTCGCAAGTGTATTTATATAGTTCTCGAGCGTAAATTCGGGCAGCATGCCCTTTGTGTTTACCTAATTTTCCAGCCATTTAGGCTTCATTATTTTTTTCAACCACAACCCAACATCACATATATCAACAATTCATGTCAAGAGCCGTTCCATAGGCTCACAATATCATAATAATAAGAATCGTATTAAGTACAAGTGCAGAAACTCAATTTAGTTCAAGACAGATTTGACGTACAAATACGGTAATAACATATCCGAGGCTACGCTTATCGGATTGAGGCATAACCTATGCCGTTTCGAAGCTAAGCCACAGAGCTACAATGTTCATGAAGGTCACTTAATCCAGTTTCTAATGTAAATTGGTCAAATTCTCCAATTACCAAACCTGAAATCAATTCACCGGCTGTTTAAATGCAGAACACTGTAATGGACATAACTCAGTGTACACAAGTCCGAATCAGGTGTTCTTAGAGGCATTTTAAAGCTACTTCAGAGCACTACAACTTTCATGTTTTGGTCCAGAGCTAAATCAGAATGGATCCTGGTCAAAAATCGTGATAAACTGGACTCAACTGCTGAAACGTACTGCTGGGAAATACTTAGAACAGTAAGGGTATTTTGGACTTTTCACATCCTACGTTACTCCGATTGAGCTGAAATTTTGTAGGCACCTACAAAATGATATTCTCTACAACTTTCCTTCTTTGACCCAAGGCCAAATCAGCCTCTAACATACAGTTAAAAATTCGGACAGAATGTTGGGAAAAATTTCCAGATTTTGAAACTTTGAGTTTCTAGTGCATCTATCCTTCATTTCTTGGTCCAATCACTACCATAACACCTTATATAACTTCAATTACAACATATAAGCATCCTACAACAATTTGGGCAGAATTTCCACAAGCCCTAGTTCATCAAATAAATTGGGGAAAACCACTAAAACATGCTAATCATCCATAATCTCACCCTAAAATCAAGTTGCCCATCTTAATTTAACCAAATTAAAAGCAAAACTTGGAGAGATAATCTCTCTTACCTTGAGTAGAGGTCACTAAGAGTAGTCCAAGCTCCCTTCCTTCAAAAACTTACCACAAATCAACACTTAGTCACTCAAGAACAAGTTTAATCGGTTTACTTTGTTTATTTTCTCACTAAGTTGTTGGATTTGAAGATGAAATGGAAGGTTTGCTCTCTTGTTTTTCCTCTCTCTCACTCACGGTTCTTCAGCAGCAAAATGAAGAGGAATGAAGCTAAGTGTTGGTCTTATAAGAAGTAAGAAGGTTAGAGTTAATTATGACCACAAATTCCTACTAACACTTGGACTAATCTTGTCCACTAATTTTTCTCTTTCTTCCCCTTGCTTCTTAGCCACAAATTTCGGTCCTTCTTAGCTGAATATAAGAAGATATTTTGGCTCAAATATCAATGAGCTTGTGGTGCAAGAAAGTGGTAGTCCAGTGGTGCGTTCAAACGGTAGTGCGCGGGACCCGCCGGTTCGCGCCGTTTTCTTAAAAACTCACGTACTAGGTTTTTTTTTTCTTTCCATTCACTAACCTTGTCTCATGGCTACTACTCACATATTATTTCTCACTTAAAAGTCACTTTTAATCATCAAATTGATCCTTGGCCAGTACCGAAAATTCATCCGGCCAAAATCGCGAAAACCCTAATTTTGCTCAAATCTTGAAACCGAAGTGTAAAACCCTATTTCCAGGTTCATCTGCACTTATTGTTGAACAATTGGGTAGTAGGGCCTTAATAAATAATAATTTTCAAATAAAAGGAAATTTGTAAGGAAACGTGAGGAATTTACAAGTTCAATAATTAACATTAGGATCTCTAGTAAAATATGAGAGATTTAAGAAACCGTTTAGTCACAAGTAAACTAGGGTTTTTGATTAAAACATTAGGGTTTCTAGTCTTTTAAAACAAAATAAGGTTTTAAATCAAACCCGAAGAAATATACTTTAATATTTTCTTCACAAACAACCTCCTAATATTCGGGATGTTACAATCTCCCCTCCTTAAAAGAATTTCGCCCTCGAAATTCCAACGGGTACTAAGAGTCCTTTAAAGTCAGTCAGGTACTAGAAATCACTCCAATCCCTTATATATGACCTTATCATTTAGTAAAAAAAGCTAAGAGATAACCAAATAGAACATGCAAAAAGGGCTCAATTCGCATAACTAGCCCTAAGTTGAAAGAAAAGTCTCAGATATTTGAAAATTTTAAAACATGGCTTAGCCTCAAGTCGAAAATTTTTACCCCTGCCGGGTGCTTGGAAACACAACAGGCAAAGCCACACAAATACGAATAAGTTCAAAAGCAAGGTCAAAGCAGAGTTCAAACATATAAGTTCAAAAGTAGATTCAATTATTTCAACTTCAAGAAGCACGGGTACAAATAAGAACTCACTCGACTAGCCTATACCCAGCAATTCACATTCTCAAACAGTCGCCGAATTCAAATCCACATATAGGTCATATTACTCATGTGTAAAAATCAAATCAGGTCTATTACATGTACGTAAGAGCACACTCGCCAAAACAAGTTCAAGTCCTAAATGAGCTCATTTTAGTCTGTCTCAGACAGTTCAAGTATTGCAAACCCCTTTGATCAGTCCAATAACAAGGTTACATGTTAGAATCATCCACGCTTTAACCTTTCCATCAAAACTCACCTCAAGTGCAATCAAGATACAGACCCTTATTCTAACGCACTTTACTATATGATACCCAAGTACAAGAATCCACAATAAGACAATTCACAACTCGAGCCGGCCGGTCCCAAGAGTAAATCATCCATATTAGAGATTCCTACCTGGCATAACTAACTAAGGTCTCCAACAATAGACAATTGTTCCACACTTAACAAGCCAATCCCCACAGTCCGAGAACCCTCTCCCGGCACGAGCTCAATAGGAGCTCTGATACCATCTGTGACGACCCCACCTCCCCCTAAGGCGTACCAAAGGGTTCGGCGGACCGCCTGCCCAGCTCTCGCCAGGACTCACTCACTATCTTAATCGAGTCACGTACACACATCCATGAACCATAAATAACATTCCCAATTCAAGCTTATAATTTACATTAATAGAAATCGAGGTACAAAGTCTCAACACACCCAACTAGTTCAAAGCCTATACAATCCAAGTACAACATGTTCCATTGGAGGAATAGCGCGAGTACAAGACCAAAAAGTCAAAAGTCAAAACAAAAGGCTACGCTAGTCTTTTACAAGTCTCACGCGTCACTCGTACCCCTGAAAGGAAAACAAATGGAGTGGAATGAGCTAAAAGCCCAGTGAGGTTCCAAATAGCAAATTGACCATTATTTAGAAGTACAAGTTTTCGGTATAGCAAAGTAACAAGCATGAAGAGTTCATAAATGTGAGCAATAACACGTCAAGTAGCAATCTTAAAATGAGCGAGTGTAGAAGTTTTTCAAAAGCAACAATAATCCAATAAACAATATTCACTCCAAAGTATAAGGATACGGATGACTCTCAGGAGCCAAATTCCCGTTGCATTACCAGAAGATTGATCACGTAGTAGTTGACACTCCGTCAACTTTCAAGTAAGTAACCAATCCAGTAGAACACCACTTAAACGACTCTCCGTCCACCGTTCAACCCCCAGCTGGGCCCAAAATCCTCAAGAACATGGGTGGTAATACTCGAGTATACCGATTAGTCGAGGAGATATCACTCCACTCGACAATACAAGAGACCCAGGGTTCGTTACCCAATCGACCAAGCCCTTGCCGGCTCGACTAGAGTAACTCGCCACAGGGTTTCTGGAATTCCAGGAAGTGCGCGCATCATAATCAAGTATATCAAGTCAATTGCAACAATAAACAAGTATATCACGTAAGGGCAAGTGCGATAAAGTACACTCTTGCCCTTACAATTCACGTATATAACATGTAATCAGATTGGTCACGTATCAAGTTCAAGTATCAAGTTCAATTCGGTATTTGAAAGCACTCACCAAAAGATATAGTGCCTTTACTGGTCACTTTCAGGTTATACTCCGGGTTCGGAGTCCAAATCTGCGATAAAACTCAGTTTGAGAACTTTGAAACATGACTAAGATTCGAAACTTAGACGTTTCGTTCAATAAAATCAAGAAATTGAAATTCACTCGGATGGTAGTCGTGAAACACTTGCTCGCTTTTTAAATGGTAAAACTTTGTAACATTTATACTTGAAAATGCCATGCAAGTCGAAAGTATAAGGAAAACATACTCCGAGCAATCATTATTTCCTTTCTCAAGGGTACAAGTTCGGCCAAGTCCTTCCTTATATACCCCGGAACAAAAATACTCAAGTACCCTAGATGGTTCAAGCACTATTCATATCAATTCGACCCAAGTCGCAAGTGTATTTATATAGTTCTCGAGCGTAAATTCGGGCAGCATGCCCTTTGTGTTTACCTAATTTTCCAGCCATTTAGGCTTCGTTATTTTTTTCAACCACAACCCAACATCACATATATCAACAATTCATGTCAAGAGCCGTTCCATAGGCTCACAATATCATAATAATAAGAATCGTATTAAGTACAAGTGCAGAAACTCAATTTAGTTCAAGACAGATTTGACGTACAAATGCGGTAATAACATATCCGAGGCTACGCTTATTGGATTGAGGCGTAACCTATGCCGTTTCGAAGCTAAGCCACAGAGCTACAATGTTCATGAAGGTCACTTAATCCAGTTTCTAATGTAAATTGGTCAAATTCTCCAATTACCAAACCTGAAATCAATTCACCGGCTGTTTAAATGCAGAACACTGTAATGGACATAACTCAGTGTACACAAGTCCGAATCAGGTGTTCTTAGAGGCATTTTAAAGCTACTTCAGAGCACTACAACTTTCATGTTTTGGTCCAGAGCTAAATCAGAATGGATCCTGGTCAAAAATCGTGATAAACTGGACTCAACTGCTGAAACGTACTGCTGGGAAATACTTAGAACAGTAAGGGTATTTTGGACTTTTCACATCCTACGTTACTCCGATTGAGCTGAAATTTTGTAGGCACCTACAAAATGATATTCTCTACAACTTTCCTTCTTTGACCCAAGGCCAAATCAGCCTCTAACATACAGTTAAAAATTCGGACAGAATGTTGGGAAAAATTTCCAGATTTTGAAACTTTGAGTTTCTAGTGCATCTATCCTTCATTTCTTGGTCCAATCACTACCATAACACCTTATATAACTTCAATTACAACATATAAGCATCCTACAACAATTTGGGCAGAATTTCCACAAGCCCTAGTTCATCAAATAAATTGGGGAAAACCACTAAAACATGCTAATCATCCATAATCTCACCCTAAAATCAAGTTGCCCATCTTAATTTAACCAAATTAAAAGCAAAACTTGGAGAGATAATCTCTCTTACCTTGAGTAGAGGTCACTAAGAGTAGTCCAAGCTCCCTTCCTTCAAAAACTTACCACAAATCAACACTTAGTCACTCAAGAACAAGTTTAATCGGTTTACTTTGTTTATTTTCTCACTAAGTTGTTGGATTTGAAGATGAAATGGAAGGTTTGCTCTCTTGTTTTTCCTCTCTCTCACTCACGGTTCTTCAGCAGCAAAATGAAGAGGAATGAAGCTAAGTGTTGGTCTTATAAGAAGTAAGAAGGTTAGAGTTAATTATGACCACAAATTCCTACTAACACTTGGACTAATCTTGTCCACTAATTTTTCTCTTTCTTCCCCTTGCTTCTTAGCCACAAATTTCGGTCCTTCTTAGCTGAATATAAGAAGATATTTTGGCTCAAATATCAATGAGCTTGTGGTGCAAGAAAGTGGTAGTCCAGTGGTGCGTTCAAACGGTAGTGCGCGGGACCCGCCGGTTCGCGCCGTTTTCTTAAAAACTCACGTACTAGGTTTTTTTTTCTTTCCATTCACTAACCTTGTCTCATGGCTACTACTCACATATTATTTCTCACTTAAAAGTCACTTTTAATCATCAAATTGATCCTTGGCCAGTACCGAAAATTCATCCGGCCAAAATCGCGAAAACCCTAATTTTGCTCAAATCTTGAAACCGAAGTGTAAAACCCTATTTCCAGGTTCATCTGCACTTATTGTTGAACAATTGGGTAGTAGGGCCTTAATAAATAATAATTTTCAAGTAAAAGGAAATTTGTAAGGAAACGTGAGGAATTTACAAGTTCAATAATTAACATTAGGATCTCTAGTAAAATATGAGAGATTTAAGAAACCGTTTAGTCACAAGTAAACTAGGGTTTTTGATTAAAACATTAGGGTTTCTAGTCTTTTAAAACAAAATAAGGTTTTAAATCAAACCCGAAGAAATATACTTTAATATTTTCTTCACAAACAACCTCCTAATATTCGGGATGTTACAGCTTCCCTTTGTTTCTCGAGTTGTTGAACTGATTTGGGAATGAATTGCTAGGTCCACCATTTCTGAATCTCCTCTTGTTGAGTATTCGTTTAAAACTTTTTGTGATGAGAGCGATATCATTGTCATCACCTTCCACATCTTCTTCATCTAGGGAGGCAGAATCATCTTCATCTTGTGAGGCTTTTAGAGGAATATTCTTTCGCACTTTTGCATCATCTTCCTCTTGCACCTTAGTCTTAAGTTTCAGCTCATAAGAGGTAAGAGAATTAATAAGAGATTCAATAGGCATAGTATTCAAATCTCTAGCCTCCTCAACAGCAGTCACTTTATTTTCCCAATCATTGGACAAGGCATTCAGGATTTTTCTATTTTTCTCACCAAGAGAATATTCTTTTTCCAGCACCTCTAAATCTTTAATGAGATCATTGAATCTACAATACATTTGATCAACATTTTCATGAGGTTCCATCTTGAAAGATTCATACTTTGTAACTAGAATGGATTTCTTTTGTTCTCTAACATTCTCACTTCCTTCATGAATTTCTTTCAGTTTGTCCCAAATTTCTTTAGCTGACTTGCAACCCTTGACTCTAATAGATTCATTTGAGTCTAATGCACAATATAACACATTCATGACTTTTGCATTTAAGGTGAGATGAGCTCTATCCACAGCAGTCAGTTCACTTCTTGTTTTCGGTCTAGATGTATGAGTATTTTCATCTATAAGAGAGGCATCATATGGACCTTCACTAATAATAAACCACAATTCGATATCAATAGATTGCAAAAAGATAATCATTCTTTCTTTCCAACTCATATAATTTGACCCATTAAACACAGGTGGTCTAATAACAGAATGTCCTTCAAAAAACATAGCATTATTGGTTGTCATCTTTACTCCAAAGCCGATTGAGCTTAATCTCTAGGAGACCAAGCTCTGATACCAATTGTAAGGCCCAAAACAACCAATGCAGAGATCATAAACGAAACAATAAGTAAATAAAAAGGAAAGGATTGCAAACCAATTAACTACCCAACTCCTCTTGAGCTTGTACATTAATTGAAACAAGCTACTTCAAGTTGATGAATTACAATCACTCTTGTGTACAAAGGAAGGTTCACCTCCTCCTTGCCCCAAGCAGCACTCGGTCAAGCCAGGACGTTTTACTATCCCTCAGGACAACCCTCACAGAGCTACAATCATGAAAGATTCACTCACAAGTGAAAAGCTTACAATGAACCTCACACCACTAAGACTACAAATATTCTTTTGTGGAGTATTTTCTCACTAAAATCTCTCTAGATCTTTTGTATCTTCAGTGTGCCAAAGTTGTTTGAAGTGTCTGACCAACCACTATTTATATAGGACCAAGAAAGTGCCTCATTAATGCTTCCAACGGATAGAAAGTAGCTGAACAGTCAACTAGCCGTTGGCAGTGTCGGACGTCCGATAGCTCTGTTTTATGCGTCCGACAGCAGGCAGAGAGTTTAAGACTTTTTCTTCAATTCTTTCGGACGTCCGATAGGCTGGTTTTCTGCGTCCGAAGGTATGATGTAGAACTGGAAATTTTTCTTCAATTCCTTAGGACGTCCGATAGGCTGGTTTTCTGCGTCCGAAGATACTCAATGGTTGTCGGACGTCCGATGCAGTCTTTTTGAGCGTCCGACAGCTTCAGCATACTTTGTCTTCTTCCAATTGCACTTGTTCATGGAATCAAATAATTTCATAAATGAAAATATATCTTGAAGAAATATTAGTATCATCCATTTGTTTTGTAAACATCAAAAGATAGGGATCAAGATCAACATCAATGCAAACAAGTCCTTTAAAAGTTCGGACAGCACTTCCCCTAAATTTGCTTACTTTTCCAGCCATCATGGCTTCATTATTTCCTCAACCAGTCCCAAAGGTACACACACAACAACAAGTTCATCCAATAGTCATTCAGCAAGCTCCAAGTAGTACTAGTACAAGTCAAGCTAGGGAAAAGTTCGGAAATGAAGGTTAAGCTCAAAACCAGAAAAATAGCTTTTGACATCCTTTTGCGGTAATGGCACCAAAGGCACTACGATTGTCGGATGAAGGTCCAAGACCCACCGTTTCGAAACTAAGAGATAGGGCTACAATATCACAAAAGGTCACTCAACCCAGTTTTGAGTGCAAACAGGTCAAAAATGCAAGATACCACATAAAAAACGTAAAACAGATTCACCAAAACGCATTCTAGTGGAAACATCCTAACTCAGGCTCTACAAGTCCAAATCTAGAAATTCCAAAACCAGATGAAAGCTAAGAAACAGGGATAAATTTCATCAGAAGGCCTCAACAACCAATTCGGAAGCAATTCCAGCCAAAACAACCAATTACAGGCGCAATTCTTATATTCGGGTAAAACCAGAACAGCAATAGTAATTTCAATTTTTCTCATTCTACACTACTCCGATTCACCTGAAATTTTTTAGGCACCTCTAAAATGTCACTCCCTACAACTTTCATGTTTTAAGCCAAGTCCAATTCGGCTTCTAACTAGGAGCTAAAAATTCGGGCAGAATGTTCCTTCACAAAACCTAATTTTCTGAAATTTCTTCCAAAACAGAAATTGATTGCAATTGACCACTTTTTCCACCTCATAGAGTCCTTAAACATCATTTCCAATCATCATATATAACCACACAACCATGTTCATATTAAAACAGAAAAATCCCCAAAAATTATAAAACTTCATCAAGTCAACCACAACTCAAGATATAATCCATCAAACCATCTCTTTAGCCATCACAAGTTACTAATTTAGCATAATCAAGAACAAAGAAAGGATTGCTAGACATGAACCTTGAAATATCAATAAAGTTGATGGCTTAGTCCTTTGCCTTCTCTAATCACTCCACCACTACCTTCAATCTTCCTAAACAAGTGACTTTTGTGGAGGAATTCGAAAGTTTAACGGTTGATTCACAAGATTGAGCAAGAAATGGAGTTGGAGTTGAAGGCTTTCTTCTTGTATTTTTGCTCCAAGAGGTTCGGCCAAGACAAGCTTAAAATGGAGAGAAATTGGTCAATTTTTGAGGTTTAGTAAAGGTGATGCAAATTAGTCAAAGTCCAACTTTGAATAAGAAGGTGACACATGTCACCTTTTTGGTTTAAAACTTATCTTTTTGTCTCTTCAATAAAAATATCTTAACACTTTGTAAAATAATATCACTTAATACAAAATTCCAACAAGTTGTCAAAAATATAATGCATTTACCGCACTTGCGAGTCCCACGTTCAAAATACGCTCTTAATTTCTCAAAAACTAACCGATACTAGAAAAGTCATTTTAAAACTATCTTTGCTCATAAACTTTATCTGGGGAATTTTTCTAATCAAGAAAATGTAGAAAAGGCGGGCGATTAAAAAAAATAAACCCTAGAAAATTAGAAAATTTCTGAGTTCTCAAACTCATTTTTTTTTCGGGGCGTCACATAGAACACTGTCGGATGTCCGTTCATCTGGTATCGGATGTCCGATAAAGCTTGACCAGAGAATTTTTTAGAGATTCTTTTCCAAAATGCCCAACTTTGTTCTCAAGAATATAAACTAATCCAGAGGTAAGGCTTTTGTAAGAATATCAGCAATTTGATCTTTTGAATAGACATATTGCACAAAAATTTCACCCTTTTTTACAAGATCACGAATGAAATGATGCTTTATGTTTATATAGTTTGTCCTAGAATATTGAATGGGATTTTTTGTCAAATTTATGGCACTTGTATTATCACAATACATAGGCACACAGTCATACACTAATCCAAAATCATTCAAAGTACTTTTCATCCATAACAATTGAGCACAGCATGCACCGGCGGTAATATATTCCACTTCGGCTGTAGACAAGGAGATAGCATTTTGTTTCTTACTAAACCATGACACCAAGCAATTACCAAGAAAGTGACATGTACCACTAGTACTTTTTCTATCTATCCTATATCCACCAAAATCAGCATCCAAAAAATCACATAAACCAAATTCATAACATTTTGGATACAAAGACCATAATTCAAGGTTCCCTTCAAATATCTAAAGATTCTTTTAATAGCAATTAAGTGAGATTCCTTTGGACAAAATTGGAAGTGAGCACACAAGCAAACAGCAAATATAATATCAGGTCTACTTGCAGTTAAATAAAGTAAACTACCAATCATACCTCTATATTTCTTCTCATCAATTTCCATACCTTTTTCATCTTTGTCAAGCTTGGTAGATGTACACATAGGTGTTCCAACATGCTTTGAATCCTCCATTCTGAATCTTTTGAGAAGTTCCTTTGTGTACTTAGTTTGATTGATGAATGTATCTTCTTGGGTTTGAACCACTTGAAGCCCAAGAAAGAAATTCAACTCTCCCATCATGCTCATTTCAAATCATTTTGCATAATAGTGGAAAAATTCTTACACAAACACTCATTAGTAGCACCAAAGATAATGTCATCCACATATATTTGTACAATTAGAAGATCATTAAAACTTTGTTTAGTGAAAAGAGTGGTATCCAAAATACCCCTTTTAAAATCGTTCCCAACTAAAAAACCACTTAAACGTTCATACCATGCTCTTGGAGCTTGTTTTAATTCATACAAAGGTTTTGAAAGTTTAAACACATGATTTGGATATGTCTCATTTTCAAAATTGAGAGGTTGGTCAATATTGTGATGCCCCCACCTCTTCCTAGGGCAAACCCTAGGGTATCAGTAAGATACCTGCCCAACTCTCGTCAGGACTTATGCACTCATTCAAACATAATAAAGAACCACAAGTCAACCATTGACTTATAATAAAGAAATATTTCGAATATACAAGTCCAAAACTCTCAAGGCTACCATTTACAATTACAATCCAAAATATCCAAGTATAACAAAATTTTACACTTCAAATGTCTCCCATAACATACAAAAGATATACTAACTTCCACCCAAAACCGTTAGTCTAGAATCACCAACTTCCACTTCCAAACCTATTAAGAAAAACAACTTGGGGTGAGCTAACGCTCAGTGAGGCCAAGAAATCAGGCAAGCAAACAAACAAGTAGCACAAACTAACTCAAATAACACACTTAAGAGAGACTTAACACAAATTTTGTATACACGAGCAAGTAGGAAGTAAAACACAAATGAAAAAGATACGGGAGCTGTCAAGAGCTATTTCCACGTCACGACCGGTTCAAGCCATCTTTGGTTGACCCTCTGTCAACTCAAGTAGTAACATGTCCGTAGAGCTCCACTTACTTCCTCCATCCACCATATCACCCTCTTGGGTTTGGAACCAAACACGCACGGGATGGCAATACTACTCGAGTATGTCAAGCAAGATCTCAAAATGTGACGCCCCCACTTCTCTCTAAGGCGAACCAAAGGGTATCCGCGGGGCGCCTGCCCAGCTCTCGCCAGGATTCAAGCAGTTTCCATTCAAGCTTAAAGCAAAACCATTCAACAACACTAGATAAGTAAGAAAGTGCGGAAAACTTCCAAACTTAACAATATATATAACGTTTATCAGATCATTACATTAAATTCCCAAAAGGTACATCAATACCCCAAAATATACTACATCCGGGTACATCAAATATCCGAATCATACATTAGGTTTCCAAGGTACAACCAATAAGAGGTATAGCCCAAAATATATTAGAAACCCTAAGCCAGAAGTGTATCAAAAGTTCCTCCAAGTCTCATTCCATGCCCAATCCTGTTAAGGAAAACAAATCTACAGGGTGAGCAAAACGCTCGTGAGACCAAGGACACACATGCAATCACATAGTCCAAATAACAAGCCTAATTAACAGGTCAAATAATAAAGTACAATTAATTGCCATTCAAATGAAATGTAAACAGAAACAATTCAAGGATATGGTAGCTCTCAGGAGCTAAGTTCTACTTGCATTGCCAGGGTCATTCGTATACCTTCCCGCAATGACTCTCCATCAACCGGGTTGGTATTTCCAATCCGTAGTTCTCCACTTACTTCCCTCCATCCATCATTTCACCCCCTTGGATCCGTAACCAACAGGCATGTAAAGGCGATACTATACCAGTATGCCAAGCAAGATCTCAAAAGATCAAGCTTCAGGTCCCAAGATTTACCAAGTTCTCCCGACCAAGACCTCACGATTGGCTGCGAGATTACGACGTATAACCATTGGGTTTTGGGCGTCCCCACAGGTCAGGTTTTTAGAAACAAATCAAGTTTTAGTAGATGAGATTTTCTCTGCATTCGACTTTAGATCATGTACATGTAAAATCCAGCATTTTCATGTAATTCATGTAGCAAGCCATGTATTGAACGAAATAAAGGAGATAAAGTGCGGTAAAGTACACACTTTCCCCAACAAGTACAGTTCAAGTAACAACAGGTTCAAGTAGAGTTCATGTAGGCAACAAATCTTAAGCGAAGTGCAAGTAAACATGCACTTAACACTCACCAATATAAGTAATGAGGAAGAAATGTCCCTTGGAGCTTTAGGCGTTCACTGTGGGATCCTCTTGAAGGTCCTCGTGTGCGCCTGACCAAATAATAGTAGACTATCATTCACAAACCCCTACTATTAAAGAAGATCGTACCATAGTACAATCTTAGAAAGTCTCGTGAAATGAGCCTAAATTATCCTAAATCGAGGCTCTCAAGTGGGGTCTCAAAGTACAAGAAAAATTTAGTTTTCATCTTGGAAATCAAGTATAAATTGTTCAAGTAATATCGAAGGGATAAGGAGTACTTGAAAACTCCATTTCCTTGGAATTCGGAAAATTTCAGTTTTGATACAACACATTTGAAAAATCATATCTCACATTTTACAGGTCAAAAATTGGAAAACTTGGTACCATTGGAAACCTATTCCAAGGTACTAAAAGTTCCTAGAATACACTTTTCTAAGATTTCAAATGGAAAACATTCAAAAATAAGCTCAAAGTCTTTGTTTTGGTTCCTAAGGCAGATTTAGGTTGGTTTTTGGCCAATTTTGAAAATTCGGCAGATTTCACTTGATTGGAAGTAGCTTTTGAAAGTTGGAACTCTTTTAGAGTCGCAATCCAAGTTTACAACAAAATAAGTGGAATGAGAAACGGAGTTTTGAGTACTAAGATATGGCAACTCAAAGTTACCAAAATTCCCTTGTGAAACATGGGTTTTCCAAATTCGAGTCATGAACTTTAGTAATTTATTTGAGCCATGAAATGACCTCGGAATAACACCATAATTAGCAGTATAATACTACCATATAAGGGTTGTCCTTCTACTTAATTTCATGGAGAAATAACTTCAGAAAGGTAGTCAACCAAACAACCAAAATTTCGGGAAATCCTAAGGCAACTGTCTTGAGCTTTTTGTTTTCCATTCCAACATTTGGCAAAGGAAAATCCTTCAAACATGGTTCATTTGTGTAGAAAAATCCTAAGGAACATTCATGGTACATTTGGTAAGTATTTTAACTCCAAGAAACACAATTGGCAAGTCCATACCAAGTCTAACATCAATTCTGCTCAAAATTTACGGTTTTCAAGGACAGGGCAGGTTTTGTATTTTGATCACAAATCACTCAATTCAACTCGGAATTGAGCATGGTTGGTGGCATTGGAAAATAAATTCATAAAGCTATAATTTCAGAGAAGAAATCATTTTGAAATTCAGCACACAACTAGCTCAAATGCAAGCCTCAAGTTGTAGCTTTTGAACTTCGTTCCAGGAAAATAGAGAAACAGGACAGTCATCTTTAAACGGTTGGTATGGGCCACTCGGGTGGAATTAGGGGTTGCATTTTATACCAAATGAAAGATGGGAATGTCTAGTTTCCAGTTCCGCAAACGGCACACGATTCCGACATCGGAGAGATGAATTATAGCCGAAACAAGATGGCTGTCTGGTAGTGACGGGAATCATTTCCCAGTTTTGGCAGATTCTAAAACTCAACATGCACTCACCCAAATCACGTAAAATTTTGAGGAAACTTTAAACACAACCTATATTTCACATTTGCATCAGAAACAAGTCAATTGGACTTCAAGAAAATACACTAAAATGCACGAAAATAGCAAGGCAGAAACGGCATCTTCACATGCAACTCCTCATTTGACTTCCTTTTCATATTTGCCACTTAACTCTACTAAATTAGCACTTAATCAACACAATCAGCATCCAATCCTATCAAATCAGATCATCAAAGTCATTGTGGGATTTCATAGAGCCTACTCACCAATTTTCCAACAATTTAAAGCTACCCATGAGAATCCAAGAGCTCATGAGTGAAATCTATCTTCCATAAAACAAGAATTAAGTGGTTGATCATTACTTACTTCCTTAGAGAGCCAAGACAGAAATTTTCGACCTTGTGGTCGTGGTGGTATTGGATGAGAGGAGGAGGCTAAGGCGTGCCACTGCTAGGGATCATACTGAGATGGTGAGACTGAGGGGTATCATGAGGATGCAAGCGGACCAGATTCGTGAACTCCAAGGGGATATTGTGACGGCCCCACCTCCCCTAAAGGCGAACCAGAGGGTTCGGCGGGCCGCCTGCCCGGCTCTCGCCGGGACTCAGTCGTTCACTAAAGTTCTCAAATGAATTACAAGAATAAACCTCAAATATACATCACATGGTCCACAAAATATACATCCAAGTCTCCAATAATTACATGTCACAAATGCAGCGGAAACTAATTCCCAACTATACATCAAATGATTCCAAATCCAAAACTGTACAAGATATAGGCCATCCATTCACGTGAATAAGCACAACAAGTCCTGCCTTCGCCTTGAGCCCTGTGGAGGGGAATAAAATAGCTTTGGGGTGAGCTAGAAGCTCAGCGAGTAACCAGAAAATCAGTAATCAAATCGGTTTAACGATATTTCTTTTCAATGATGTCATAAATCAAATGATAAGTCCAGAAACGATTACAGCATTTACAAAACATTAAATATGGAGTATCAATAATTCAAGAAACATGTACAATGGAAAGCGATAGTAACATTCATGAAAAGGATACGTTCATTTTTTATAAATAATCCCTCGTTCATCTTTTTATTCGTTCATCTTTTTATTTTCCGGACGTTGGCCGGTCTCCACCCATCCGGACGTAGCCGGACTCCACCCATCCGGACGTAGCCCGACTACAAGGTAATATTCGAGTATACCAAATTCACCCAGGGTCACCATATCGCCCGACCGAGTCCGCTTCTGGCTCGAGTCGATCGGTAACGAAGGGCAGGGCCCAATTCAGCCAAACGGCTTACATTCATGCGCAACTAGCATTTAATCATTAATCATTGAAAATTTCATATTTATTTAGGTCGAGTGCGATAAAGTACACACTCGCCTAGAAAACTCGTTTTAACAATCATTGAAAGCACTTAACATATTATCAATCAATAATAACAAGCCAATAAATCAAGTGATATAGCAAACAAGGAACACTCATATGCAAGCACGCATGATATGCAAGAAAACAGTTCAAAAGTAACATTGGAAATAGTTTAAAGGTAAATAATGCAAAAAAAAACGGTTCATAAATAACTTTAGAAATAGTTTGAGGTCACTCACCTCCATGGCTCAGAAATCATCCATCATATATCATTGCCTTGCTCAAATCCAAGTCTTAGATCACAAACTCAATGCAAACAAGTCCTTTAAAAGTTCGGACAGCACTTCCCCTAAATTTGCTTACTTTTCCAGCCATCATGGCTTCATTATTTCCTCAGCCAGTCCCAAAGGTACACACACAACAACAAGTTCATCCAATAGTCATTCAGCAAGCTCCAAGTAGTACAAAGACAAGTCAAGCTAGGAAAAAGTCTGGAAATGAAAGTTAAGCTCAAAACCAGAAAAACAGTTTTGATGTCATTTTGCGGTAATGGTACCAAAGGCACTACGATTGTCGGATGAAGGTACAAGATACACCGTTTCGAAGCTAAGAGATAGGGCTACAATATTGAAGAAGGTCACTCAACCCAGTTTCGAGTGTAACCAGGTCAAAAATGCAAGATACTACACCAGAATCACAAAAACAGATTCACAGAACGCATTCTAGTGGAAACATCATAACTCAGGCTCTCCAAGTCCAAATCCAGAAATTCCAAAACCAGCTGAAAGCTAAGAAATAGGTCTAAATTTCATCAGAGGCCTCAGCATCCAATTCGGAAGCAATTCCAGCCAAAACAACCAATTACAGTCGCAAATCCCAATTTCGGGTAAACCAGAACAGCAATAGTAATTTCAACTTTTCTCACTCTACGCTACTCAGATTGACCTGAAATTTTATAGGCACCTCTAAAATGTCATTCCCTACAACTTTGATGTTTTAAGTAAAGGCCAATTCGGCCTCTATCTAGGACCTAAAAATTCGGATAGAATATTCATCACAAAACCCTCACTTTTCAATTTTTGGTCCAAAACAGAAATTGGTTGCAATTAATCACTTTTTCCACCTCCTAGAGTCATTAAACATCATTTACAATCATCATACATGACCCCATAATCATATCCATATGAAAACAGAAAAATCCCCAAAAATAATAAAACTTCGTCATTTTCAACCAAAATCAGGAAATCAACCATAAAATCACTTATTCAACCACCACCAATCACTAATTGAACATTATCAAGATCAAAGGAAAGGTTCCTTAGTCACCTACCTTACAAACCCAAGAAAAGACCCAACTTAGCACCTTTGCTTCTCAAACCACTTCACTACACACCTTAATACTACCAAGAGAAAGGTTTTTATGGAGCAAATCCAAGTTTAATCGGTTAAATTGTTTGATTGGAGCAAGAAATGAAGAAGTAAGATGAAAGCTTTCCTTTCTTTTCTCCTTGTGAAGCTCAGCCAAGATGATGAAGAATGAAGGTAATTTTTGAATCAATTTGGTACTTATTTGGTAAAGGTAGTAAGATGGTCAAATGTCAAAGTTCAACCTTCAATAACAAGGTGACACTTGTCACCCTTTAAGCTTGAGATTATCTTCTTGTCTCTCCAAGACAAATATCTTAACACCTTGTAAAATAATATCACTCAATACAAAATTCCTACAAGTTGTCAAAAATATAATGCATTTACCGCACTAGCGGATCCCACGTCCAAAATACGCTTTTAATTTCTCAAAAACTAACTGATACTAGTAAAATCATTTTAAAACTATTTTTGCTCATAAACTTTATCTGGGGAATTTTTCTAATCAAGAAAATGTAGAAAAGACGGGCGATTAAAAAAAATAAACCCTAGAAAATTAGAAAATTTCCGGGTTCTCAAACTCATTTTTTTCGGGGCGTCACAGATATAGCGATGGAGCAAGAGAGGACAAATGCTCTTCGAGAGCAGTTACAAGGAGTTAATGACCGTCTCACTAGGGTGGTCAGGGAAGTTAGAGACCGGTCTGGAGGCATTATTAATGAGTGTGAGGCACTAATCCAGGGAGTGATTGGCGCTAATGCACAAGTGGAGGTTCCGGAAGATGAAGCTCCAAGAGAGGGAGACGCACCTAGCTCTAGCCATGGGGAAAAGTTCGTTAGCTCGATTGGGAACTAGGTCAGAACTTGAGTGAGCCATGTTTTGATGCCGTGTAAGGTAGTTAGGGAAAGCTCTTAGCTAGCTGTTTTTGTACTTTTGGTCTAGCTTGTACATTATACATTTGGATGATCCCGCTACTTTCATGGGATTACTTTTGTTTGTATCTGACTGCTACTGTGTGATATATATATATATGCTCAAGCTGTGTTGACTATTTGATTTTGACTTGTGCAAACCTTTGTAATTTATTCATGCATTTATCTCTCTTTAATACTACCTTCGCGCTTCGACCTTAGATTGGTTAAACCAAATGGAGGGTACTCATAGTGGACGAGGCTGTAACAGCCCCACCTTCCCCTAAGGCGAACCAAAGGGGTTGGCGGACTGCCTGTCCAGCTCTCGCCAGGACTAATGGATCAGTTACGTCGATTTATTACGTTCCAGAACATACCCACGCGCGTAACCCAGTCAAAATCACAAATAAAAAAAACGAAAATCGAAGCCGGTGATGAACAGTACCGGCCACGTCAGAATCCAGATACTAGGCCAAAAGTAGCCAAAATTTTTTCTTTTGCCGTTGGAAATACGAGTTGATCCGAAATTCAACCAAATATCAACCAAACATACACACATTGTAATGTAACATTTTCAAGCCAAAGCGGCATATCAAAACCATTCATTATGAATATACATGTTCGGTTTGCCAATCAAAAGAAAGTGAACCCAATACACATTAGGGTTTCATTCGAAAAGCTATCCAAAAGATACATTTACATGTGCTCAACTTGACAACCAACAAGTATAACCTTTCCAAAAGTGGCCATTTTCCTGTAAGGAAAACAAATGGAACGGAATGAGCTAAAGCTCAGTGAGTTACTACCATAATAGCAGCTAAGATCACATAAGCATAACCGTTCAGTTCAAGTATGCAAATAAGAAGTAAATCAAATCAGTGAAAGGATACGGTTGGCTCTCAAGAGCCCATTTCCCCGCTTATATTCTTGATCCAACATCATTGACCCTCCGTCAATGTTAAGAATACCAAACCGTGGACCTCACTTTACTTCCATTCCTTCCACCCAACATACCCCAACCGGGCCCGCACTCCAATCAGTAACTTTTCGTAATACTCAAGTATACCGGAATCAAGAGTCTCATTACTACAAGATTCCCCAATACAGTCCCCGTGGCATGACAATTTTCACAACCAAGCCCTCGCCGGCTCGATCCAATTGACTACCAAACGGGGTTGAGCTCAGTGATACAGTAAAGCCGTTGGACATTCGTCCAAACGACACCAAATCAGTTTTCCATGAATGGAATTCAGTATCTCATATAACAAGTGCAGTATTTCAGTAAAACAATTAATAGCCATGAATGGAATCACAAGGGGTGAGGGCGGTCAAATACACCCTCACCTCAATCACTTCCAATAACCAAATAAGCCTTCAAGGCATCAAATTCACATATAACAAAGCCACATTGTAACATTTAAGTGAGTAGTATACTCACCAATCACGTAAGTGATATTTCATGCACCGTGATCAAAAGTGCGTCGTGAACCACCGTCACGCCCTAGAACACGTAAACAAATGCAATGAGACTCGATAACGAGTCATATAGCAATGCCAATCATAACCTCCAATAGGGTTTATATGCATAAATAAGCATCATTGGTAACCAGAAATTAAGAAATGGCTTTAGCTTAAGCCTTAACAAAGAAACCGTATTTGACCTCAATATGCGGTAATGGCACCAAATTCACTACGGTTATCGGATGGGGGTATAAGACCCACCGTTTCGAAGCTAAGAAACAGGGCTACAACAATGTAGAAGGCCACTCAGTCCAAATCCTAGCACAACTAGGTCAAATATGCAAAATACTAAACCAGAATTACCAAAACAGGTTTGCAAATCACATAATGCTGTAATGAGTCCAACTCAGTCTATACAAGTCCAAATGCATTGATTCCAAAGGCATATGGTAGCTAAGACATCCCTCTATATTTCATCAGAAGATACCAACATCCAAATCGAAAGTAATTCCAGTCAAAATAGCCAAATACAAACGCAGTTCTGCCATCCTGATCAACCCAGAACAGCCACAGTAAAATCGACATATCTCACTCTACACTAATCCAAATGACCTGAAATTTTACAGTCACCTCAAACACATCAATACCTACAACGTTCATGTTTTGACCAAAGACCAATTCAGCCTATAAGCCTGAGATACAAAACCGGACAGAAAAGGGGGTTTTGAAACCCTAACATTTCACATTTCAATCCAAATCCAAAATTGGTTGCAATTATCAACAATTCACATCCACTAGAGTCATAACCCCTCATTATCAACCATCATAAACAACCACAACACCATGATCACATTAAACCAGAAAATTCCTCAAAAAAATAAAAACTTCACCAATTCATCACAAATCAAGAAATAATTCACATAATCCATCACTTTAGCTTCCACTAGGCACCAATTAACCATCATTAAGTATAGGAGGGAGTTCATATACCACTTACCAAGTAAACAAGAGAGAGGGAGTTGTAGGACACCTTAGCTCTCCAAGAAAACTTCACTAATCAACTTACTAGCACCTAATGGAAGGATAATATGGAGTAGAAACTAATTTAGGTAAGTGGTTTGGATGATTTGTGCTAGTTGGGAGCTTGAAAATTGAAGAAATCCTCTTCCTTCTTGAGCTTAAGAGAGCCGGCCATGGAGGAGTAAAAATGAGTGAATTTTGAGCAATTTTTAAGATATTTAACCTGTGACAGCCCCACTTTCCCCTAAGGCGAACCAAAGGGGTGAGCGGACTGCTTGCCCAGCTCTCGCCAGGACTAACGATACAGACCAGAACTATCTATAGCGATCCGGAACTTACAAACGAGCGTAAACAAGTCAAAATGGTAAAATAACCCAAAATAAAAAAATGAAATCCGGAGTCGGCCATGAATAGTAACCGACCCGTCAGAACCCAACCGAAATAGCTAACAAACATTCACATCTGAACTTTAGCGTTTACAAATCAAAATGACATACAAAAGTTTTCAAAAGTTAATATATACACATGGTTTGCCGAATCAAAAGAGAAAACGCCCCCAAAAGTACACTTAGGGTTTTAATACATGAGCTATACAAAAGATATGTTCGACTAGCTCAATTTGGCAGCCATTTGTCAAATCCAGACCAAAAGGGGTTTATTTTCCTGTAAGGAAAACAAAAGGAACAGAAAGGGGTGAGATTGCGCTCAATGAGGTACCAAACATATAGCAGAAAAATCATGGCATTTCACATTTTTTCAAAATCAGATACACATGCTAGATGTAAAGCAAAGGAACCAAGGATTCAAATCAGAAGGATACGGGTGGCTCTCAGGAGCCAAATTTCCAGCGCCGTACTTGATCCAAATCGGTTGACTCTCCGTCAACGTATATAGAACCAATGCGTCCGTAGACCCCTCTTTACACCGAATTCCGTCCACCAAACACCCCTTTACCGGGCCCGCTCACCGTAACCGAACAGAAATGGTAATACTCGAGTATACCCGGAATCAAGGGTCTCAATACCCAAAATCCCCGAACAGACTACCGTGGTTCGTTATCTAATCGTCCAGGCCCTTGCCGGCCCGACTCGAATAACTTAGCCACAGGATTGAGCTCATAGGTCATAGAAATCCGAACAGATGCAGACACAGATAACAGATTCAAATTTTGCATAGTAAATTGGCATATGAACAGACTAGAGAACGAGTGTGATAAAGTACACCCTCGTCTCGAACAAATAAACAGATTGCAGAGCAGAAATCAAGTTAAACAGCAATGGAGGGGAGTGGTACACTCACCGGCTCAACTTCAAAAGTTTTCACTTCAGATTGGCCTTAATCGCCAAGAAACCCTAAAATAATCAAAATAAACCAATTGAAGGTTTTACTTCCAGATTCGAGTAAACAGAATGCACATGTGAGGCTCGACTACTAGTCGTATACCTCGCCAAATAATTACTAATGCAAGGGTGCAAAACATGATTTTCTTGGAAACGAAAAGGTAGCATGAAGACCTAGGCGCAAACAACCCAAAAGCCTTTCATTCTACCAAAAGGCAAACCCAACTTAAAGGAACCAAACGGCCTAGAAAATCGGGCAGCACTTCCCCTAAATCTCTTACTTTTCCAGCCATTAAGGCTTCATTCTATCCTCAAATCAGTCCCAACATCTCACACAAAATTCATCTCATTTCCCAAAAGCCGTTCACTAGGCTCAAAGTGGTACAAGTACAAAAGTTAACTAGGAAACAACCGAAATGAAAGCAAGCCCTAAAAGAGACTCGATAACGAGTCATAAACCAATGCCAACCACAACCCCAATAAGGCTTCATATGCATAAGTGAGCCTAATAGCAAACCAGAAATTAGAAAATGGCCTTAGTCTTGGCCCCAAATAGAAAACTGTTTTGCCCTTATTATGCGGTAATGGCGTCAATTTCACTACGGTTATCGGATGGGGGTGTAAGACCCACCGTTTCGAAGCTATGAAACAGGGATACAACAATGTAGAAGGTCACTCAATCCAGTTCCTAGCTTAACTAGGTCGAAAATGCCAAATACTAACCCAGAATTCCCAAAACAGGTTTGCAAAACACAGAAAACTGTAATCGGTATATCTCAGTCCATACAAGTCCAAATGCCGAAATTCCAAAGGCATATGTTAGCTAAGACATTCAGCTACATTTCATCAGAAGACACCAACTCAAAAATCCAAACCAATTCCAGTCAAAATAGCCAATTACTATCGCAGTTTTCGCATTCTGTCCAAAGCAGAACAGCTACAGTAATTTCGTCATATCTCACTCTACACTAATCCAAATGACCTGAAATTTTACAGGCACCTCAAACACATCAATACCTACAACTTTTATGTTTTGAGCAAAGTCAAATTCGGCCTCTAACCCTATGATCTAAAACCGGACAGAATTGGGATTTTTATGAACCCTAACTTTCCATTTTTCATCCAAATCCAAAATTGATTGCATTTAACCACAATTCACACCTACTAGAGTCATTATAGTCCATTGCCAATCATCACAAACAACCACACCATCATAATCATATTAAACCAGAAAATTCCTCAAAAAAATAAAAACTTCACCAATTCATCACAAACCAAGAAATAAATCACATAATCCATCACTTTAGCTCCCATTAGGCACAAATCAAACATCATTAAGTGTAGGAGGTAGTTCAAGTACCACTTACCTAGTAAACAAGAGAGAGATAGTGGTGGAACACCTTAGCTTCTCCAAAAACTTCACCAAGTCACTTACTAGCACCTAATGGAGTGATTTTATGGAGCAAATCTAAGTTTAATTGGTTGGAATGGAAGATTGAGATAGTTTGAAGCTTGTAAATTGAAGAAGTTTTTCTTCCTTGTCCAAGAGAGAGAATCGGCCAACAAGAGGTAAGAAAGAATGAATTTTTAGTCAATTTTTGAGATATTTAATCCATGATAAGAAAAGTCAAAAATGTCCAACAAGTGGACCAATCACCTAGTGCCACTTGGCACTTCATTTAATGCCTTCCTATCACTTGGTTCCTCTCACATCAATGCCATGTCACCCTCTACTTATCTCTTAACACCCGATAAATTTCCACCAGTATCCGAAACTTAACCTTATTGGCCGAATTTTTCCGTACTTTTCGCACTAGTGGGTCCCACGTCCAAGATATATTCTTAATTTTCTAAAAACTCACCAATACTAGAAAAATCATTTAAAAACTATAATTACTCATAAAATCTACCAGAAAAATATTCCTAGGCCCGAAAATGCAGAAAACATGCAATTAAGGGGGAAATAAACCCTAGGAAAAATATTAGGGCAAAACGGGTTCTCACACTCTCTCCCCCTTAAAAGAATTTCGTCCTCGAAATTCCTTATCAGCGGAATCCATCAAATCTAAGGTACCCAACGGATCGTACCTTCTACGTCCTCAGACGAGTCAGGGACCTGATGATGCTCCAGGGAATATACTTGAGCCGGTACTTTCACTCCAGCCCCTTCTCCTTTCGACTGTCCAGGGTTGGTCTTAGCTGGTTGCTGAGAGTTAGTCTTGGTTGGTGGCGGAGTCCCTCTCCCTTCGCGCAGTCGTGCTGGACAGTTAGCAATTCGATGTTCGGCGCTACCACAGCGCAGGCATTTTCCTTCTTTCTTCCAACAATTTGCCTCCGTGTGCTTTGGCCCTCCGCAGTATCCACAGGGACCTCGAGTAGCAGTGCCCGATCCTCCCGATGAGACACCACTGGCCACCCCCGGTTGTCGTACTCCCCCGTTCCCTTTTCCACTCTTAGGGGGTGTGCTCTTATCTTCCTGTTCCGAGCTGCTCCCAGGAAAGCCCCTTTTCTTGGTTTGGAAGTTTCTAACTTGCAGCCTCGCATCTTCAACCCGTTGAGCTTTCTCCACAGCGTCACTAAAGGTACTAAGTTGAGCTACAGCCAAATCCTTTTGAATCTCAACATTTAGCCCCTGAATAAAATGCCTTATCCGTCTTTGTCCGGTTATGATCAGTTCAGGCGCAAACTTAGACAACCGAGTGAATTGACTCTCATACTCGGCTACGGTTTGTGTTCCCTGGCGAAGCCGAATAAATTCATCTTCCTTCTTTTCTTGAATGAGAGGAGGGAAAAACTTGGCATTAAATTCTCTCATAAAGTTCGCCCACGTCCTCGGAGTTTGTTCTCTTTCCCATTTCATTCGAATGACATTCCACCAGGAACGGGCGGCTCCCTCTAGTTGAAAGACAGCAAATGTCACCTGTCTCTCCTCGGTATAGTGTAAGGCAGCGAAAATATCGATCATCTTCTCCAGCCACTTCTCAGCTATGTCAGGATCAGGGCCTCCAAGAAATTTGGGTGGGGAGAACTTCTGAAATCTCTCAAGGGCTCTATCCTCGCCCTCCATGTGATGACCAGGATTCCCAGGGTTAGGGTTAGGGTTTTGACCTTGTTGGTGCACCACTTGGGCTAGCAAAGCAGTCATTTGCTGCATGGCAGCAGCTATTTGGACATTGGGGTCAACCCTAAGTTCAGGGTTTGGTCCAGATGAGGTTTCTCCAGTACCCCTTTCAGGCATAGGTTGCCTATTTCCACGCCCACGGCCCCGTCCACTCTGTGTACCTTCCATGAGTTTTACTTGGTCTAGGCAATAATACTAAACCAAAATAAGCACGATGCATGTAAGTAACACTCAAAACTTTTATGATAACACACATTTATACATTCCAAACAAGATCAAAACATGTATATACAAGCCGGTCAAAATTAAGCCACACACATACATACAGCCAATTAAGTCAGGTACAAACATAGACGATCCACCGAGGAATGGCCTTTCTAGTTCACCAAATCCTTTCTAACCTAGGCCCTCATATCTTTTGTATCCGGGCACAAGAATCCCATCTAAGATAATTCACAACTCGAGCCGGCCGGTCCCAAGAGTAAACCATCTTTATTAAGGATTCCTACCCGACATACATACCTAGCTTCCTCGAGTCCCATGGTAATGATTCGTACACTTATCACATGCCCGGTTCATAACTTATGCTCAAACGAGCACTTAGACATATTCATGAAATTAGGACCACAACACCACTTGGCCCAGTCTCACTCCGCGCAGAGACCACGCGACGTGGCTCTGATACCACTTGTGACAGCCCCACTTTCCCCTAAGGCGAACCAAAGGGGTGAGCGGACTGCCTGCCCAGCTCTCGCCAGGACTAACGATACAGACCAGAACTATCTATAGCGATCCGGAACTTACAAACGAGCGTAAACAAGTCAAAATGGTAAAATAACCCAAAATAAAAAATGAAATCCGGAGTCGGCCATGAATAGTAACCGACCCGTCAGAACCCAACCGAAATAGCTAACAAACATTCACATCTGAACTTTAGCGTTTACAAATCAAAATGACATACAAAAGTTTTCAAAAGTTAATATATACACATGGTTTGCCGAATCAAAAGAAAAAACGCCCCCAAAAGTACACTTAGGGTTTTAATACATGAGCTATACAAAAGATATGTTCGACTAGCTCAATTTGGCAGCCATTTGTCAAATCCAGACCAAAAGGGGTTTATTTTCCTGTAAGGAAAACAAAAGGAACAGAAAGGGGTGAGATTGCGCTCAATGAGGTACCAAACATATAGCAGAAAAATCATGGCATTTCACATTTTTTCAAAATCAGATACACATGCTAGATGTAAAGCAAAGGAACCAAGGATTCAAATCAGAAGGATACGGGTGGCTCTCAGGAGCCAAATTTCCAGCGCCGTACTTGATCCAAATCGGTTGACTCTCCGTCAACGTATATAGAACCAATGCGTCCGTAGACCCCTCTTTACACCGAATTTCGTCCACCAAACACCCCTTTACCGGGCCCGCTCACCGTAACCGAACAGAAATGGTAATACTCGAGTATACCCGGAATCAAGGGTCTCAATACCCAAAATCCCCGAACAGACTACCGTGGTTCGTTATCTAATCGTCCAGGCCCTTGCCGGCCCGACTCGAATAACTTAGCCACAGGATTGAGCTCATAGGTCATAGAAATCCGAACAGATGCAGACACAGATAACAGATTCAAATTTTGCATAGTAAATTGGCATATGAACAGACTAGAGAACGAGTGTGATAAAGTACACCCTCGTCTCGAACAAATAAACAGATTGCAGAGCAGAAATCAAGTTAAACAGCAATGGAGGGGAGTGGTACACTCACCGGCTCAACTTCAAAAGTTTTCACTTCAGATTGGCCTTAATCGCCAAGAAACCCTAAAATAATCAAAATAAACCAATTGAAGGTTTTACTTCCAGATTCGAGTAAACAGAATGCACATGTGAGGCTCGACTACTAGTCGTATACCTCGCCAAATAATTACTAATGCAAGGGTGCAAAACATGATTTTCTTGGAAACGAAAAGGTAGCATGAAGACCTAGGCGCAAACAACCCAAAAGCCTTTCATTCTACCAAAAGGCAAACCCAACTTAAAGGAACCAAACGGCCTAGAAAATCGGGCAGCACTTCCCCTAAATCTCTTACTTTTCCAGCCATTAAGGCTTCATTCTATCCTCAAATCAGTCCCAACATCTCACACAAAATTCATCTCATTTCCCAAAAGCCGTTCACTAGGCTCAAAGTGGTACAAGTACAAAAGTTAACTAGGAAACAACCGAAATGAAAGCAAGCCCTAAAAGAGACTCGATAACGAGTCATAAACCAATGCCAACCACAACCCCAATAAGGCTTCATATGCATAAGTGAGCCTAATAGCAAACCAGAAATTAGAAAATGGCCTTAGTCTTGGCCCCAAATAGAAAACTGTTTTGCCCTTATTATGCGGTAATGGCGTCAATTTCACTACGGTTATCGGATGGGGGTGTAAGACCCACCGTTTCGAAGCTATGAAACAGGGCTACAACAATGTAGAAGGTCACTCAATCCAGTTCCTAGCTTAACTAGGTCGAAAATGCCAAATACTAACCCAGAATTCCCAAAACAGGTTTGCAAAACACAGAAAACTGTAATCGGTATATCTCAGTCCATACAAGTCCAAATGCCGAAATTCCAAAGGCATATGTTAGCTAAGACATTCAGCTACATTTCATCAGAAGACACCAACTCAAAAATCCAAACCAATTCCAGTCAAAATAGCCAATTACTATCGCAGTTTTCGCATTCTGTCCAAAGCAGAACAGCTACAGTAATTTCGTCATATCTCACTCTACACTAATCCAAATGACCTGAAATTTTACAGGCACCTCAAACACATCAATACCTACAACTTTTATGTTTTGAGCAAAGTCAAATTCGGCCTCTAACCCTATGATCTAAAACCGGACAGAATTGGGATTTTTATGAACCCTAACTTTCCATTTTTCATCCAAATCCAAAATTGATTGCATTTAACCACAATTCACACCTACTAGAGTCATTATAGTCCATTGCCAATCATCACAAACAACCACACCATCATAATCATATTAAACCAGAAAATTCCTCAAAAAAATAAAAACTTCACCAATTCATCACAAACCAAGAAATAAATCACATAATCCATCACTTTAGCTCCCATTAGGCACAAATCAAACATCATTAAGTGTAGGAGGTAGTTCAAGTACCACTTACCTAGTAAACAAGAGAGAGATAGTGGTGGAACACCTTAGCTTCTCCAAAAACTTCACCAAGTCACTTACTAGCACCTAATGGAGTGATTTTATGGAGCAAATCTAAGTTTAATTGGTTGGAATGGAAGATTGAGATAGTTTGAAGCTTGTAAATTGAAGAAGTTTTTCTTCCTTGTCCAAGAGAGAGAATCGGCCAACAAGAGGTAAGAAAGAATGAATTTTTAGTCAATTTTTGAGATATTTAATCCATGATAAGAAAAGTCAAAAATGTCCAACAAGTGGACCAATCACCTAGTGCCACTTGGCACTTCATTTAATGCCTTCCTATCACTTGGTTCCTCTCACATCAATGCCATGTCACCCTCTACTTATCTCTTAACACCCGATAAATTTCCACCAGTATCCGAAACTTAACCTTATTGGCCGAATTTTTCCGTACTTTTCGCACTAGTGGGTCCCACGTCCAAGATATATTCTTAATTTTCTAAAAACTCACCAATACTAGAAAAATCATTTAAAAACTATAATTACTCATAAAATCTACCAGAAAAATATTCCTAGGCCCGAAAATGCAGAAAACATGCAATTAAGGGGGAAATAAACCCTAGGAAAAATATTAGGGCAAAACGGGTTCTCACACTCTCTCCCCCTTAAAAGAATTTCGTCCTCGAAATTCCTTATCAGCGGAATCCATCAAATCTAAGGTACCCAACGGATCGTACCTTCTACGTCCTCAGACGAGTCAGGGACCTGATGATGCTCCAGGGAATATACTTGAGCCGGTACTTTCACTCCAGCCCCTTCTCCTTTCGACTGTCCAGGGTTGGTCTTAGCTGGTTGCTGAGAGTTAGTCTTGGTTGGTGGCGGAGTCCCTCTCCCTTCGCGCAGTCGTGCTGGACAGTTAGCAATTCGATGTTCGGCGCTACCACAGCGCAGGCATTTTCCTTCTTTCTTCCAACAATTTGCCTCCGTGTGCTTTGGCCCTCCGCAGTATCCACAGGGACCTCGAGTAGCAGTGCCCGATCCTCCCGATGAGACACCACTGGCCACCCCCGGTTGTCGTACTCCCCCGTTCCCTTTTCCACTCTTAGGGGGTGTGCTCTTATCTTCCTGTTCCGAGCTGCTCCCAGGAAAGCCCCTTTTCTTGGTTTGGAAGTTTCTAACTTGCAGCCTCGCATCTTCAACCCGTTGAGCTTTCTCCACAGCGTCACTAAAGGTACTAAGTTGAGCTACAGCCAAATCCTTTTGAATCTCAACATTTAGCCCCTGAATAAAATGCCTTATCCGTCTTTGTCCGGTTATGATCAGTTCAGGCGCAAACTTAGACAACCGAGTGAATTGACTCTCATACTCGGCTACGGTTTGTGTTCCCTGGCGAAGCCGAATAAATTCATCTTCCTTCTTTTCTTGAATGAGAGGAGGGAAAAACTTGGCATTAAATTCTCTCATAAAGTTCGCCCACGTCCTCGGAGTTTGTTCTCTTTCCCATTTCATTCGAATTAGGTTGCCTATTTCCACGCCCACGGCCCCGTCCACTCTGTGTACCTTCCATGAGTTTTACTTGGTCTAGGCAATAATACTAAACCAAAATAAGCACGATGCATGTAAGTAACACTCAAAACTTTTATGATAACACACATTTATACATTCCAAACAAGATCAAAACATGTATATACAAGCCGGTCAAAATTAAGCCACACACATACATACAGCCAATTAAGTCAGGTACAAACATAGACGATCCACCGAGGAATGGCCTTTCTAGTTCACCAAATCCTTTCTAACCTAGGCCCTCATATCTTTTGTATCCGGGCACAAGAATCCCATCTAAGATAATTCACAACTCGAGCCGGCCGGTCCCAAGAGTAAACCATCTTTATTAAGGATTCCTACCCGACATACATACCTAGCTTCCTCGAGTCCCATGGTAATGATTCGTACACTTATCACATGCCCGGTTCATAACTTATGCTCAAACGAGCACTTAGACATATTCATGAAATTAGGACCACAACACCACTTGGCCCAGTCTCACTCCGCGCAGAGACCACGCGACGTGGCTCTGATACCACTTGTGACAGCCCCACTTTCCCCTAAGGCGAACCAAAGGGGTGAGCGGACTGCCTGCCCAGCTCTCGCCAGGACTAACGATACAGACCAGAACTATCTATAGCGATCCGGAACTTACAAACGAGCGTAAACAAGTCAAAATGGTAAAATAACCCAAAATAAAAAATGAAATCCGGAGTCGGCCATGAATAGTAACCGACCCGTCAGAACCCAACCGAAATAGCTAACAAACATTCACATCTGAACTTTAGCGTTTACAAATCAAAATGACATACAAAAGTTTTCAAAAGTTAATATATACACATGGTTTGCCGAATCAAAAGAAAAAACGCCCCCAAAAGTACACTTAGGGTTTTAATACATGAGCTATACAAAAGATATGTTCGACTAGCTCAATTTGGCAGCCATTTGTCAAATCCAGACCAAAAGGGGTTTATTTTCCTGTAAGGAAAACAAAAGGAACAGAAAGGGGTGAGATTGCGCTCAATGAGGTACCAAACATATAGCAGAAAAATCATGGCATTTCACATTTTTTCAAAATCAGATACACATGCTAGATGTAAAGCAAAGGAACCAAGGATTCAAATCAGAAGGATACGGGTGGCTCTCAGGAGCCAAATTTCCAGCGCCGTACTTGATCCAAATCGGTTGACTCTCCGTCAACGTATATAGAACCAATGCGTCCGTAGACCCCTCTTTACACCGAATTTCGTCCACCAAACACCCCTTTACCGGGCCCGCTCACCGTAACCGAACAGAAATGGTAATACTCGAGTATACCCGGAATCAAGGGTCTCAATACCCAAAATCCCCGAACAGACTACCGTGGTTCGTTATCTAATCGTCCAGGCCCTTGCCGGCCCGACTCGAATAACTTAGCCACAGGATTGAGCTCATAGGTCATAGAAATCCGAACAGATGCAGACACAGATAACAGATTCAAATTTTGCATAGTAAATTGGCATATGAACAGACTAGAGAACGAGTGTGATAAAGTACACCCTCGTCTCGAACAAATAAACAGATTGCAGAGCAGAAATCAAGTTAAACAGCAATGGAGGGGAGTGGTACACTCACCGGCTCAACTTCAAAAGTTTTCACTTCAGATTGGCCTTAATCGCCAAGAAACCCTAAAATAATCAAAATAAACCAATTGAAGGTTTTACTTCCAGATTCGAGTAAACAGAATGCACATGTGAGGCTCGACTACTAGTCGTATACCTCGCCAAATAATTACTAATGCAAGGGTGCAAAACATGATTTTCTTGGAAACGAAAAGGTAGCATGAAGACCTAGGCGCAAACAACCCAAAAGCCTTTCATTCTACCAAAAGGCAAACCCAACTTAAAGGAACCAAACGGCCTAGAAAATCGGGCAGCACTTCCCCTAAATCTCTTACTTTTCCAGCCATTAAGGCTTCATTCTATCCTCAAATCAGTCCCAACATCTCACACAAAATTCATCTCATTTCCCAAAAGCCGTTCACTAGGCTCAAAGTGGTACAAGTACAAAAGTTAACTAGGAAACAACCGAAATGAAAGCAAGCCCTAAAAGAGACTCGATAACGAGTCATAAACCAATGCCAACCACAACCCCAATAAGGCTTCATATGCATAAGTGAGCCTAATAGCAAACCAGAAATTAGAAAATGGCCTTAGTCTTGGCCCCAAATAGAAAACTGTTTTGCCCTTATTATGCGGTAATGGCGTCAATTTCACTACGGTTATCGGATGGGGGTGTAAGACCCACCGTTTCGAAGCTATGAAACAGGGCTACAACAATGTAGAAGGTCACTCAATCCAGTTCCTAGCTTAACTAGGTCGAAAATGCCAAATACTAACCCAGAATTCCCAAAACAGGTTTGCAAAACACAGAAAACTGTAATCGGTATATCTCAGTCCATACAAGTCCAAATGCCGAAATTCCAAAGGCATATGTTAGCTAAGACATTCAGCTACATTTCATCAGAAGACACCAACTCAAAAATCCAAACCAATTCCAGTCAAAATAGCCAATTACTATCGCAGTTTTCGCATTCTGTCCAAAGCAGAACAGCTACAGTAATTTCGTCATATCTCACTCTACACTAATCCAAATGACCTGAAATTTTACAGGCACCTCAAACACATCAATACCTACAACTTTTATGTTTTGAGCAAAGTCAAATTCGGCCTCTAACCCTATGATCTAAAACCGGACAGAATTGGGATTTTTATGAACCCTAACTTTCCATTTTTCATCCAAATCCAAAATTGATTGCATTTAACCACAATTCACACCTACTAGAGTCATTATAGTCCATTGCCAATCATCACAAACAACCACACCATCATAATCATATTAAACCAGAAAATTCCTCAAAAAAATAAAAACTTCACCAATTCATCACAAACCAAGAAATAAATCACATAATCCATCACTTTAGCTCCCATTAGGCACAAATCAAACATCATTAAGTGTAGGAGGTAGTTCAAGTACCACTTACCTAGTAAACAAGAGAGAGATAGTGGTGGAACACCTTAGCTTCTCCAAAAACTTCACCAAGTCACTTACTAGCACCTAATGGAGTGATTTTATGGAGCAAATCTAAGTTTAATTGGTTGGAATGGAAGATTGAGATAGTTTGAAGCTTGTAAATTGAAGAAGTTTTTCTTCCTTGTCCAAGAGAGAGAATCGGCCAACAAGAGGTAAGAAAGAATGAATTTTTAGTCAATTTTTGAGATATTTAATCCATGATAAGAAAAGTCAAAAATGTCCAACAAGTGGACCAATCACCTAGTGCCACTTGGCACTTCATTTAATGCCTTCCTATCACTTGGTTCCTCTCACATCAATGCCATGTCACCCTCTACTTATCTCTTAACACCCGATAAATTTCCACCAGTATCCGAAACTTAACCTTATTGGCCGAATTTTTCCGTACTTTTCGCACTAGTGGGTCCCACGTCCAAGATATATTCTTAATTTTCTAAAAACTCACCAATACTAGAAAAATCATATAAAAACTATAATTACTCATAAAATCTACCAGAAAAATATTCCTAGGCCCGAAAATGCAGAAAACATGCAATTAAGGGGGAAATAAACCCTAGGAAAAATATTAGGGCAAAACGGGTTCTCACATAACCTTTTGGTCAAAAAGTCAGAAATTGGAATAGTAACTCTTAAATCCTATCCAATGATACCATGGCACTTGGCACCTCATTAATGCATTCCTATCCTTTCTTTTTCTCTCTCACATCAATCATTTCACACACTCTACTTATCTCTTAACACCCGATAAATTTCACACAATATCCGAAATTTAACCTAATTGGCCGAATTTTTCCGAACTTTTTGCACTAGTGGGTCCCACGTCCATTATATATTCTTAATTTTTCAAAAACTCTCCAATACTAGGAAAATCATCTAAAAACTATAACTGCTCATAAAACCCACCAAGAAAATATTCCTAAGCCAGAAAACGCAGAAAACATGCCATTAAAGGGTTTAAACCCTAGGAAAATTACTAGGGAAATACGGGTTCTCACAGAGGCCATGGGCGGGAATCTAGGCAACCGGTGAATCAGGAGGGTAACTGTGAACCGGTATCTAAACAGAATCTTGGACCGGAGGTTGATCCTAATATTCAGGTAGCCGCTGCTATTCAGCATATGACCGATCTCTTAGCCTATGTAATAGAACATCAAGGCCAAAACCCTGTGCATCAACCTGGAAATCTTGGTAACCATGTAAAGGGGGAGGATAGAGCCCTCGAAAGATTCAACCAGACCCAGACGTGGCTGAGATGTGATAGCCCCACCTCCCCCTAAGGCGAACCAAAGGGTTTGGCAGACTGCCTGCCCAGTTTTCACCGGGACTACGAATCCAGAACGAACGTAAACCTTACCAACCGCTCAAAAGAACTTCGAGAAGATAACATTCACTATTCGAAAACCCAAACAAGCACAACAACTTTAGATAACCCTAGAAAAGAACATTTCCAAACCAAATCAACTCATGAACATGGTTAAACACTTTTATATACACATGGTTGCAAATTTACAATTCAAAAGGGAATTGTTTGGTTAAAATACACTTAAGGTTTTCCAACCATCGAGGAGCTATACAAAAGAATATTAAAACTAGCTCAACTCATGCTTCAAAACATCATAGTCTCCAAAAGGTGATTTCCTGTAAGGAAAACAAGGATAATGGAACGGGGTGAGCTAGAAGCTCAATGAGGTACCAAAAATATAACAGTAGAAATCATGAGAAAACACTTATAGGACACATATCCGCATCAAGTAAAAGAAATGAACGAACATCACAATTTAAGGGATACAGGTGGCTCTCAGGAGCCAAATCCCCGTTGCAATACTTGATCCAGCCTTGTTGATCCTCCGTCAACGTTCAAATAAAGGAACCAATCCATTAGATCACCACTTTAACGCCAAAATCCCGTTCACCAAACATACCCCTTACTGGGGCCGAACGCAAAACAGGAACAGGAATGGTAATACTCGAGTATACCGGAATCAAGAGTCTCAATACCCAGAGATTCCCCAGGAACAGGTACCCATGGATTGTCAACTATCTCGACCAAGCCCTTGCTGGCTCGATTTAATTAACTCCCCATGAGGTTGAGCTCAAGTTTAACAGGACGATCAAGTTTAACAGGACGATCGTTGGACACACTTCCAAACGATCTCATAACAAGTGCAAGTAACAAGTTCAAGTACATAACAAGTACAAGTAATAGATTCCAGTTCGTTCAGTACAGGCAAGAGAACGAGTGTGATAAAGTACACCCTCGTCTCATACAAGATAGAAAATCAGGAAAGATATTCAAATAGCAAGTTGCAAGTACAGAAAACCAGTTTAGCAATAATTCAGGGGAGTGGTGCACTCACCTGATCAAACAAGGATAATTTCATAAGTTTCCTTCCTAAGTATGCCTTTACTCGCCGGCACCTCCTAGAACAATCAAGGCAAACACTTAAGACTGGACTCCAAGACCTAATAAGTGGAATTCGCAAGTAAAACTCGATTACAAGTCAGGTGCCTATCCAAATGAACCATTAATGTAAAGCGAATAGGTGACTTTGGAGTGAAAAGATAACGATTAGTCCTAAAGGCATGAACAACCTCAAAACCCTAACTATAATGACTGACCAACTCCAAATTTGAAGTAGAAAATGAAAGTAAGAACGATACTAGGAAAATAGGATTTTCCAGTTTCGCGCAACCCTATATGAAAAATCATATCTCAAGTTTTGTAAGTCCAAAATTAGTAAAAATTATACCGTTGGAAAATACATTCAAAGGGCTATAACTTTCCAAATAACACCCTCATAAGATTCAGAATGCAAGTCAGTCAAATTCAAGCCTCAAGTTGCTGCTTTATCCAGTGGAAGACAGAACAGGTACAATATTTCAGTCAACTTTGAAAAATCACCATAAATGGTACAGACATAAATAGGGTCTGAAATTTACACCGTTTATAGCCCTATGAATCTAGTTTAAAACTCAACAAATGGAACTCAATTCTGACATTCCTACATCAAGATATAGCAAATTTCCCGAGACTGTGCAGAAGCTCCACGAAAATTTTGACAGCATTTCCCTTGTCTTTCTTTATTTTCTAACCAAACCTCAACACCCACAAATCACAAGCTATCAAACACCTTTAATTAGAGCCACAATAAGGCTCGAATATGAGTCATAAATCGAATCCACATATGTGAGAGCCCCTAATTTTCTTAAGTACTAGGTTTTATTTTTTTTTCTTTTAATTGCACGTTTTTCCACATTTTATTTATTTAAAAAAATTGTGAAAATAATTTTTATGAGTAAATATAGTTTTTAGATGATTTTCTAGTATTGGTTAGTTTTTTGAGAAATTAAGAGCGTATACCGGACGTGGGACCCACTAGTGCGATAAGCGTGGTAAATGTGGTTCATTTGGAGTAGTTTTGTATACATGGTTTATATTACATGGTGTTATGAGATAATTAGGGGTTTGGTTAGTTCATTAATTCTTGCAAGACAAAAGAAATGAGATAAGCTTGGAATGGACACATGTTGCCTTGTGATTGGAGCTTGGCATTTGACTAGTCTTTCTTTACCTTTACTAAACCAATTTTGACCAAAATTTGTCCTTCATTTTCACCTTCTTGGCCGGCCAACTCTAGAGAGAAAAGAAAGAGAGCTCTTCAATTTTTGCTCCCTTTTCTTGCCAAAATCTTGTAATCCAACCATTTATTTCTTAAATTCCTCCATAAAACTTACTTGCTAGGAGTGATTGAAGTGCTTGGTGGTTTTTGTTTGGAGGGAGAGACTCTCATCTACCTTGTATCTAGTGTTTGTAAGGTAAGTGGTTAAGAAATTGTTTCCTTGTTGGTTATGAGGTGAAATTAGTAGGTGTGGTAGTTGAACAAGTGATTTTTTGGATGATTTCATGACTTATGGTGAAGATTGATGACATTTTCTATTTAATCATGAATTTTCTGATTTAATATGATTCATATGTTGTGGCTTTGTATGATGATTGGAAATGATATTGAAGGAAGCTAGAAGGTGGAAAGTGTGGTTAATTATAAGAAATTTCTGTTTTGGAAGGAAAATGGGAAAGTTAGGGTTCATTATCTTATATTCTGTCCGGTTTTATTGCACCATGTTAGAGGCCGAATTGGCCTTGCCTTAAAACATTAAAGTTGTAGGGAATGATATTTTAGAGGTGCCTACAAAATTTCAGGTCAATCGGAGTAGCATAGCTTGAGAAAAGTCAAAATTACCCTTGCTGTCCTGGTTTTACCCGAATGTGAGAATTGCGTCTGTAATTGGTTGTTTTGGTTGGGATTGCTTCGGAATTAGTTGTTGAGCTCTTCTGATGAATTGTATCCCTGTTTCTTAGCTTTCGGATGGCTTTGGAATTTCTGGATTTGGACTTAGGTAGCCTGTTTTATGATGTTTTCACCAGAATGCGATTTGTGAATCTGTTTTTCCGGTTCTGGTGTAGTATCTTGCATTTTTGATCTGGTTACACTCGAAACTGTGTGACGCCCCGAAAAAAAAAGAGTTTGAGAACCCGGAAATTTTCTAATTTTCTAGGGTTTATTTTTTTAATCGCCCGCCTTTTCCTACATTTTCTTGATTAGAAAAATTCCCCAGATAAAGTTTATGAGCAAAGATAGTTTTGGAATGTTTTTTCTAGTATCGGTTAGTTTTTGAGAAATTAAAAACGTATTTTGGACGTGGGACCCGCTAGTGCGGTAAATGCATTATATTTTTGACAACTTGTAGGAATTTTGTATTGAGTGATATTATTTTACAAGGTGTTAAGATATTTGTCTTGGAGAGACAAGAAGATAATCTCAAGCTTAAAGGGTGACAAGTGTCACCTTGTTATTGAAGGTTGGACTTTGACATTTGACCATCTTACTACCTTTACCAAATAAGTACCAAATTGATCCAAAATTACCTTCATTCTTCATTGTAGACACCAAAATTTAGTATAATTTCATTTGCTATGTGTCGAGTTCGTTTTATTCACTTTTTACTTTTTAGTTTTTTTTAGTTTTTCATGTTATTATTTTATCTTTAAGTTTTTAGCATAGAATTTCTCAAAAAAGAAAAGGAAAAACATTCAAAAAATATGCTTTAGTCGTTTTCTTTCTTATTTAAATTCAATGCTTTCTTGAAAGAAAAAAAAAAGAAAGAAAAGAAAAAAGAGAAAAATGATGAAAAATGAAAAATGAAAGAAAAGATTGAAAATGGTAACTTTGTTGTTTTTAGTTTGTTTATTTTGATGTAATTGTACTTAAAATTGTTGTTTTTTATTATTTAGTTTTACTATTATTTTTGTTAAATTATTAAGTTTAAAAAAAAAAAATACGCGACTTGCAAGCTGCGTTTTTGCAGCTTGCAAGGAAGGGCTCATAGCAGCCCCTTAGCTGCAAATACAGAGGAAGTTGCTGAGTTGTTTAGGGCTAGGGATTCCCATATAAATAGAAAAGGAGAAGGCAGCCGCAAAGGAGGAAGGGTTGACGGCCGCAAAAGGAAAAAATCTGAGCCGAAAATCTGGAAAGGGGAGAGAGGATAGGATCGGAAAGAAAGAAAAACAGAGGAGGAAAAAACAACTGCTGAGAGTTTTGACGGCTAGGGTTAAGGAGGCTGTGAAAGAGTGAGGAACCGAGAGACAGAAGGGAACCATTTTGAGAGATAGAAAACAGGGAGGTTTTGGAGGGTAACAGCGGAAACAAAAGTGGAGGAAGGGCTTCGGCTGTGGAAAGGAAGAGAGAAAAAGCTGAACAATGGAGAAGGGAATCTGAAACAAGAGAGAGTGACGGTAAAAAAGGAAGAAATCGAGAGGGCTAGAGGGAGAGCTTGGGCTGGACAGAGAGATCAGAAGCGAGGGGCAGGAAAGCAGAGCGAGAGAGAGAGGCTGAGAAAGTCATCAGCAAAGGAAAAGAAAGAGCGAGGACTCTCCATGATCTGCCTGGGCGTTGTTTTCCAGAAACCAGCGTCACTTTCTTGAGTTCTCACAGTTGAATCCAGGGTCAGGTTTGGTCGTTGATCTTCATCGAGCCCAGGCAACGAACAGGTAGCCTTCCACTTTTTTTTTCATACCGTATGACATCTGGTCTGTGTAACCAGAAATTCTGGGTTCTTATTCATGTTTGGATGTCGAATTCCTGCGTTTTGATTGATAGAATAGAGTTTGATGCTTGCTTGGAGCTTGGTTCCCTCTGTTTGACATGAAACCCAGAAATCTGTAAAAGTTCATGAATGCTCTTTTGATTTCCTTTGTACATAATCTGGTTTGGAAATCTTGGAGGGGTGCATAAGGATGGTTTTAGATGATGAGATGTATAAAGTTTGTTTTGGCTTGAAAAGACTGCTGTTTGTTTGAATTTTGTTACCTGCTGCTATCTTGAAAATAAGTTGTAAAATTTCCAGCAGAAATCTAATCTTATGGCCCTTCTCTGCCCAGATTTTCCTTCCCCTTGCATGATATCTTGAGAATGAGTTTGAAACACTGAATGAGAGCTTGGAGATCAGACTTTGTTGCTAGCTATTTGTCATATAATGTTGCAGCAAATCATGGAAACAAAATATAGCAAACTTCTCTTTTAGTTGTGGGAGCTCATTTTCTTTGTAAGCTTGCATGAAACTTTTCTAGCAATTGTATTATTTAGAGGTGTTCAGCCATGTTTTTGTTTGGGGTTGTTTCAAAGCTGTGATATGAATCTTGTGTGCTGAGATCACGTGAAGTTGCATAGGCTTACGGATGAAAATTTCAACACAAATGGTAGAAGGAAAACCACTTCAGTTTTGCCGAATCATGTTGTATGTTTTTTTTTCTTTTCAGATTTTTGCACTAGATCTTGCTAAGTTTCCTGTTTATTCGAATGGTGATAACTATGAAGTGGGTTAGTCTGAATTTGTGATGTTGGGATTAGGTGTTTGGCTCTAGAAATATTTGAGTTACGATTGAATGCTTGCTGGAAAAATAAATGATCAGGTTGTCGAATCATTTTTGCATGCATTTTCCAGAATCTTGTATGATGTCTTCCCAAGTTTTCTGGTCATTTGAATTGTGGTCACTAGGTAGTTTGTTGCTGGGTTTGGAGTCGTGATGCTGGGCTAAAAATATTTGATCAAGGTTGTGCATTCGAATCAAAAAATCTGGTCCGCATGAATAGAAAGCTGCGGCTGGAAATTGCAGCAAACTTGGAAAACAAAAGGAAGCATGTTTCGTTTTTTTGTTGCAGAAGTCTAAGTTTTTACGTGGCTGCATGTTTTTGCATGAAAGTAATTTCTGAATTTAGCATTTTGCTCCCTCTAGTCTCTAGTAATGTTACAAAGGCCCAATCACATTCCACTCTCTTACAATTGAGTCATGGAGTAAGTGCAATTTGAATCATTTCTTGGTTCTTTCTTTACTTTTAGCCCCCTTGTGGCCCCCTTGAAGTTCCTAAAATGTTTAAATTGGGCTTGAGTGCTTTGTTAATATTTGCAATTTGGTCCTTGGAAACTTTAATTTTTCAATTTCATTGCTTGTTTGCTTCAATTAACCTCCATGCTTTGTTTAATTTGCACTTAAATCATGATTTTTAAGGTCTTTATGACCAAGTGAGTTGTGTTTGCATATTTTGGTTTTTATGACCAAGTGAGTTTGTGTTTGCATATTTTTAATTTTTAATTATTTCTCAAATAAATTGGTCCCTTGACCTTTTCTTTTATTTTGGAGGACTAATAAGTGATACCTTTCATTTGGACACCATTCCAAGGGAGGTATAACTTCTTTTATCTTTTTCGTCTCTTTCCCTATGTGATCTAACGTGCTAAGTGAAAATTGCATGTTTACTTGTTTCCCTTGCCTTTCCTTAATTCCTTTCATTTATTTCATTTTTACTTTTGCTTTTTATTTAAGTTATTCTTTATGGGGTATGTGTACACCTCTTGGCTTGTAATAGATAGGGCTTGGAAAGCACTTGATGAAGACCTATTGAAGACATGTGCCTAGCTAGCAAATGTAATAGGTTCATTAGCTTGATTGCTTGTTTTTGTGGCTATGTGTTAATTTGCTTTATTAGGTTCTTGCATCTAGTCGAGCATGCTAAGTGTTATGTGCTATGTGTTTATGAGTGTTTGACATGTCTACTCGCTTTCCATAGCCATGAATGAATGTGATGGATGAATGTACGTTTCTACTAGTCCAACGCTAGTAGGAATTCATAGAATGGGCTAGTCCAACGCTAGACCCTTAGGGATTTCTCTCATGAGTCCATACTTGCATGTTTCACTTCATTTCATGCATTTTTCTTAGTTTTCTAGCATTTGGCATGTTCCTCCGATCCTTTCCCCTTCATTTTAGGTTTTTGCATATCATGCTAGTGATAGGGTACATTTGCTTGAGAGTCCCCTTTCGATAAGGGAAACGAGCGAGTGTGGCTCAAAATAGCCTTAGCACGCTAGTTCTCCTTTCTAATCAAAGGGAAAATTGAAGTCACAAAGTTAGGAGTCCTTCCCGTGCCCAACTTGATGCATCTCCTTAGGGTCATACACTTGCATTCTTTTTTATATCACCTTTTCACCTTTTAACCACATTTTCTCACTTTTCTCAATCCATACTTTCTCAACATCTTTTTATCACTTATTTATTTCTCATCTCACAAATGGCACTCAAAATTGCACTGATATGTATCTACTATTCTATTTTTTCCTCCATTTACACACGAGCACCTTTATTTTATCACATTTGCACACTTGCACTTACCTTGTTTTTACATTTCGCATCCTTCATACATTTTCACACTTGCACATATTTGAGTCTTCATTTGCATTTTCCTATGACCTCTATGAGATTCTTCCTATTGGCCTTCACAAACCCATGTGATTGGGACCAAAAATCTCATAAGAGACATTTTAGATTTAGGTTGGCATTTTTCTTTCCATTTTGCATCCATTAGTCATATCCAACATGCGATACATACCTTGGGTAGAAAAATTAGGAAACGTGGGGCTAAGTCACGCAACTAGCTCTTGCTAGGGTAGGGGAGTGCCTTAGGTTCCACCTTTGCCTTCTCCCTTATCAAATGTGACCCCCGATCCCTTTCTTTGGTTACGTAGACCTAAAAGTCTTCAAAAAGGGTTTGTCTACTTTTTTTCATTCAAAAACAAAAAATCTTTTTGGGTGACTTGGTACACCCTAACTCTATACCAAGTGGCGACTCCATTTTTCATACAAAAACCCTTTTTGAACTTTATTTGGCCAAACCGTCGCATTTCACAATCCCACGACCTTTATTTTCACTTTTACACATGTTCACATACATATCTCACACACCACACACACCAACATGAAAAGTGGGGCGCGACATTCATCATCTTGGCTGAGCTTCACAAGGAGAAAAGAAAGGAAAGCTTTCATCTTACTTCTTCATTTCTTGCTCCAATCAAACAATTTAACCGATTAAACTTGGATTTCCTCCATAAAACCTCTTAGTTTAGTGGTATTAAGGTTGGTTGTGAAGTGGTTTGGAAGACCAAGGTGCTAAGTTGCTTCCTTTCTTGAGTTGGTAAGGTGAGTAGCTAAGGAACCTCTCTTTTCTTCTCAATCATGTTTAATTAGTGGCTTATGTGAGTTAAAGAGATGGTTTGATGGATTATATCTTGATTTTGGTTGAATTGGTGAAGTTTTATAATTATTGGGGATTTTTCTGTTTTCATATGGATATGATTATGGGGTCATGTATGATGATTGAAAATGATGTTTAAGGACTCTATGAGGTGGAAAAAGTGGACAATTGCAATCAATTTCTGTTTTGGAAGAAATTTCAGAAAATTAGGTTTTGTGAAGGAACATTCTGTCTGAATTTTTAGCTCCTAGTTAGAGGCCGAATTGGCCTTGGCTTAAAACATGAAAGTTGTAGGGAATGACATTTTAAAGGTGCCTACAAAATTTCAGGTCAATCGGAGTAGTGTGGAATGAGAAAAGTCGAAATTACTATTGCTGCTCTGGTTTTACCCGAATGTAAGAATTGCGCCTGTAATTGGTTGTTTTGGTCAGGATTGCTTCCGAATTAGTTGTTGAGGCCTTCTGATGAATTGTAGCCCTGTTTCTTAGCTTTCAGATGGTTTTGGAATTTCTGGATTTGGACTTGGATAGCTTGATTTATGATGTTTCCGCTAGAATACGTTCTGTGAATCTGTTTTTCCGGTTCTGGTGTAGTTTCTTGCAATTTTGACCTGGTTACACTCGAAACTGGGTTGAGTGACCTTCTGAAATATTGTAGCCCTGTCTCTTAGCTTCAAAACGGTGGGTCTTGTACCTTCATCCGACAATCGTAACGCTTTTGGTACCATTACCATAAAATGACGTCAAAACTGTTTTTTCTGGTTTTGAGCTTAACTTTCATTTCCGAACTTCTCCCTAGCTTGAATTGTACTCGTATTACTTGGAGCTTGCTGAATGGCTATTGGATGAACTTGTTGTTGTATGTGTACCTTTGGGACTGGCTGAAGATATAATGAAGCCATGATGGCTGGGAAAGTAAGCAAATTTAGGGGAAGTGCTATCCGAAGTTTTAAAGGGTTTGATTGCTTTGAGTTTGTGATCTAAGACTTGGATTTGAGCAAGGCAATGTTATATGATGGATGATTTCTGAGCCATGGAGGTGAGTGACCTCAAACTATTTCTAAAGTTATTTATGAACCGTTTCCTGCATTATTTACTTCTGAACTGTTTCCAAAGTTACTTTTGAACCGTTTTCTTGCATTATTTACCTTTAAACTGTTTCCAAAGTTACTTTTGAACTGTTTTCTTGCATATCATGCGTGCTTGCATATGAGTGTTCCTTGTTTGCTGTAATTCTTGACTTATTGGCTTGTTATTATTCATTGATAAGGTGTTAAGTGCTTTCGATGATTGTTAAAACGAGTTTTCTAGGCGAGTGTGTACTTTATCGCACTCGACCTAAATAAATATGAAATTTTCAATGATTAATGATTAAATGCTAGTTGCGCATGATGTAAGCCTTTGGGCTGAACTGGTCACTACCCTTCGTTACCGATCGACTCGAGCCAGAAGCGGACTCGGTCGGGCGATATGGTGACCTTGGGTGAATTTGGTATACTCGAGTATTACCTTGTAGTCCGGCTACGTCCGAATGGGTGGGGTCCGGCCAATGGTCGGATGGGTGGAGTCCGATCAACGTCCGGAAAAGGGGATGAACGAACAAAAGGATGAACGAGGGATTCTACTTACAAAAAAATGTATTTTCAAACGATTGGAGGAATAAGGAGAAATGTCAGGGGAACGAACAAACAAACAAATAGCTCCATGTGAGCCCGTATCCTTTTAATGAGTGTTACTATCGCTTTCCATTGTAAATGTTCCTTGAATTATTGATACTCCATTTTAATGTATTGTAAATGTTGTAATTGTTTCTGGACTTATCATTTGATTTATGACATCATTGAAATGAACTATTGTGAAACCGATTTTATTACTGATTTTAATGGTTACTGTCGCGCCCCATTTTTTGATAAATAAATAAATGGTTTGAAAAAATGTATTTGTGATTGGAAAATGAATTGTGATTTAAAATAAAAATGGGTCTAAATGGGGTTTTGAGAATGCGACAATTTGACCCAAAATGTAGTTTAAAAAGGGTTTTTGAAACAATTGGAGTCGCCACTTGGTAATGAGTTAAGGTGTGCCAAGTCACCTAAAAAATGAATTTTTTAAAGGAAAAATAGGAAAAAGTAGTAAGAAACCCCTTTTAAACAACTCCTAGTCCACGTAAACCAAAGAAAAAGGTTCGGGAGTCACATTTGACAAAGGGGAAGGCAAGGATAAAATCCAAGGCACCCCTTTGACCTAGCCAAGGCTAGTTGCATGATTTAATCAAAGATTTTCTTATTTTAACCAAAGAATGTATTACATTTGGATGCACTACATGAATGCAAACCCTAGACCTAGGGGTATTGGGGGAAATTTCTCTTCAAAGGTTGAGTGGTGCCAATCACATTAGTTGTGAAGCCCAATAACGATCCTTTGAAGAAGTCACGAATAATGCGAGTGGGATGCAAATGAATGGAATGCATGTATGCAATGTGAGGACATGAGTTTGAAAAAGTAATAAAAAACAATAAATATGTAAATGAAAATGTGCACGTGAGTGGGCAAGGTACGGTATGTGAAATGATAATATGAAGTGCATGTGTGCAAGTGATGATAAAAGTGTTCGTGTGCAAGTGAAGGGATAAAAGGTGTACGTGTGCAAATGGGATGAAAAGTGAAAGTGTAATGATAGAGTGGATTTAGAATGCATGAGCCTAGGGAATGCATGCATATTGGGTACGGGGAGACCTAAATCGTGACTCAATTTACCCTTTTATAGAGGGAATACAAGCGTGCTAAGGCTTAGAAAAAGCCACACTCGTCTATATCCCATATTTAAGGGGACTCTCAAGCAAATAAACCCTATAACTAGCATGAAATGCAAAAATCCTAAAATGGAGGGAAAAGGGGTTCGAGGGGCATGCAAAATGATAAAACTAAAAAATGCATGATATGTAATGAACATGCAAACATGTACTAACGAGGAGAAATTCCTAAGGGTCTAGCGTTGGACTAGCCCATTCTATGAATTCCGACTAGCGTTGGACTAGTGGAAACGTACATTCATCCATCACATTCATTCAGGTTATGGAAAGCGAGTAGACATGCCAAACACTTATAAACACATAGCACATAACATTTAGCATGCTCGACTAGATGCAAGGCCCTAACAAAGCAAATTAACACGTAGTAACTAAGCATGCAAGACACATAACACAATTAAAGCCCTAACTATTACATTTGCTAGCTAGGCACAAGTCTTCAACAGCTCTTCATCGAATGCTCCTCCAAACCCTATCTATTACAAGCCAAGAGGTGTACACATACCCCATTAAAAGAATAACTTAATGAAAACAAAAAGTAAATGACATAAGTAAAAGGAATTAAAGAAAAGCTAGGAAAGCAAAGTAGACATGCAATTCACTTAGCACATTGGATCACATAGGAGAGACAAAAAGATAAAAGAGATTATACCGCCCCCTTGGAATGGTGTCCAAATGAAAGAAAAATGGCTTCAAAACAAATAAAAAGGTCACGGTACCTCAAATAGTAAAGTATAACAAAGTCACCAAATCTCTCCTAATTGCAATTTAAATGAAATCAAACAATACATAGTTTCCAATAAAGGAATCCACCAAGGACCCAAATGCAAGCATTAATCAACCATTCAAAACCAAATGAAACATTTTAGAACTCAAAAGGTCCATGAGCATGAAAAAAGTCAATTAATCAACTTATTTAGGGAAAGTAAGGAAAATGGGTCACCATAAGTTCATTTAGTCACAAGGTTCACAAATCCATGCATTAAGCATCACCTTAGCAAAACATGGTAACCCATGAAGGCCAACAAGCCATTGAATTGAAGCATTAATGTGACGGCCCCACCTCCCCCTAAGGTGAACCAGAGGGTTCGGCGGGTCGCCTGCCTAGCTCTCGCCGGGACTCACTCAATCACTACAGTCCTCAAACAAATTATAATGTAAATCTCAAATATACATCAGATGTTCCACAAATTTACAAATCATAAGCGAAGCGTCCACGCTTCCGTTGCGCCACTCTGATCCTTGATACCAGCTATAATACAGGAGGAATTCCAAATCTAAACTGTACAAAATATAGGCCATCTGGTCACGTGAATAAGTACTACAAGCACTTCCTTCGCCTCGAGCCCTGTGGAGGGGAATAAAAATAGTTTTGGGGTGAGCTAAAAGCTCAGTGAGTAACCAGTAAAATCAGTAATCAAATATCTTTCACAATAGTTCATTTCAATGATGTCATAAATCAATGATGTCATAAATCAAATGATAAGTCCAGAAACAATTACAACATTTACAATGGAAAGCGATAGTAACATTCATTAAAAGGATACGGCTCACATGGAGCTATTCGTTTGTTCGTTCGTTCCCCTGACATTTCCCCTTATTCCTCCAATCGTTTGAAAATACATTTTTGTAAGTAGAATCCCTCGTTCATCCTTTTGTTCGTTCATCCCCTTTTCCGGACGTTGACCGGACTCCACCCATCCGACCATTGGCCGGACTCCACCCATCCGGACGTAGCCGGACTACAAGGTAATACTCGAGTATACCAAATTCACCCAGGTCACCATATCGCCCGACCGAGTCCGCTTCTGGCTCGAGTCGATCGGTAACAAAGGGCAGTGGCCAATTCAGCCAAATGGCTTACATTCATGCGCAACTAGCATTTCAATAATTAAATCCTTGAAAATTGCACAGTTATTTAGGTCGAGTGCGATAAAGTACACACTCGCCTAGAAAGCTCGTTTTGGAAATCATTCAAAGCACTTAACACGTTATCAATCAATAATACAAGTCATGAAGTCAAGAAAATATAGCAAATAAGGAACACTCACATGCAAGCACGCATGATATGCAAGAAAACAGTTCAAAAGTAACTTTGGAAACAGTTTAAAGGTAAATAATGCAAGAAAACGGTACAAAAGTAACTTTGGAAACAGCTCCAAAAGTAAATAATGCAGGAAACGGTTCATAAATAACTTCAGAAATAGTTTGAGGTCACTCACCTCCACGGCTCAGAAACCATCCATCATATATCATTACCTTGCCCGAGTCCAAGCTCTAAATCACAAACTCAAAGCAATCATACATTCTCAAAGTTCGGACAACATTTCCCCATAAATGCTTCATTTCCAACCTACAATATATTACCGATCACACATACGGTTAATAAGCAATAAAATATATCCAATTAGGCCACAATATCCCTCAATCAAAGCTAATTAGAAGCTTAAAAGCCACCATTAGAAAAACCCCCAATTAAACCTTAGAAACCGGAATTCATTCCCTCAAGCGTAAATTTGGGCAGCATGCCCTTTGTGTTTACCTAATTTCCAGCCATTTAGGCTTCATTATTTTTCCTCAGCCAATCCCAAAGTCATATATATCATAAATGCAAGTCAATAGCCGTTCCATAGGCTCATAACAATACAAGGACAAAATTTAAGCTAACAACAAGTGTGGAAACGAAGTTTACAAAAGACAGTTTTGACGGGTTTTTGCGGAATGGGTACATCTGAGGCTACGCTTATTGGATTGAGGTGAAACTTATACCTTCTCGAAGCTAAGACACAAGGCTACAATGTTCATGAAGATCACTTAGTCCAGTTTCCAATGCAACCTAGTTAAATCCTCAATTTACAGAACCAAAATCTCACTCGTCGGCTGTCTAACCGCATTGTGCTGTAATGGTCATATCTCAGGTTACAAAAGTCCGATTCAGGTGTTCTTAGAGGCGTTTGAAAGCTAAGTAAGAATACTACAACTTTCATGTTTTGGTAAAAAACTAAATCAGTACGGATCCTAGTAGAAAAACGTGATAAACTGGATAAACTGACCAAACGGACTGCTGGGGAGAAACTTAAAACAGTAAGGGTATTTTGGACTTTTCACTACCTACGTTGCTCCGATTGAGCTGAAATTTTGTAGGCACCTATAAAATACCATTATCTACAACTTTCATGCTTTGACCTAAGGCCAAATCGGCCTCTAACATAGGGCTACAAAACCGGACAGAATAGAGCTGAAAATTTCCAGAAACCTGGAATTTTTGGGATTCAATGAAACTTTCTTCATTTCTTGCTTCAATCATCACTACAACCACTTATATAAGCTTAGATACAACATATATCATCCATATAGCAAGTATAGGCAGCAAATACCTCAACAAATGAAGCTTGCAAGAGTAATACTTCACCTCCTCTTGGAATTCTTGGTTCCCCTAGCTTCTCAAGCTCACAACTCACACTTTAATCGGTTTAGAATTTTAATTCCTCACTTGGACGGCTCAACTCAAGAAGAAGGAAGTTGGTTTCTTGCTCTCTTTCTCTCCTCTCTTGTCTCAGCCAAGTAGCAGAAAAATGAAGAAGAAAGGTTGCCCAAGGTGATAAGAAGGTAAGACAAGTTGTCTTGGTCAAGGGCCCTTAGGTGGCCGACAAGTGTCCTCACCACCCTCCACTCATTTTTTTGTTTCTTTTCCTTGTTATTTTGGTCCATAATTTCGGTCAAAGCTAGCTGGAATTGAGGGGATATTTTGTTCAAATATTAATGAGCTCATGTGGTAAGAAAGTGGTGGTCAAGTGGTGCGGTCAATCGGTAGTGATCGATACCCGTCGGTTTGCACCAGTTTTCCTTAAATCACACATACTAGGGTTTTTACTTCCTATTCACTAACTTTATATCATTGCTTCTAATCACATATTATTTCTCACCCAAAAGTCACTCTTAAACACCAAATTTGATCCTCATTCGGTACCGAATAATTACACTACGGATACACGTGAAAACCCTAACTTGCTCCAACTTGAAAACGAAAAGTGAAACCCTACTTTCCAAGTTCATGTACACTTATCGTGGGGTGATTGAGTAGTAGGGCCATAGTAAAAGAATAATTTCCAAATAAAAGGTCATTTTTGAGAAAATATAAGGAATTTGCGAGTCCTCGCACTCAACCTTTCGGGGCGTCACAAACTCCCCTCCTTAAAAGAATGTCGTCCTCGACATTCCATCTTGTACCAATCAAGTCAAGACATCCCGTAAGAATCACTAATATTACAAACCAAACCCACAGTCCGGCATCCTAAACTTCAAGCTTAGGATACACTACAGAGATCTGAAGCCTAAGCTCTGATACCACCTGTGACGGCCCCACCTCCCCCTAAGGTGAACCAGAGGGTTCGACGGGTCGCCTGCCCAGCTCTCGCCGGGACTCACTCAATCACTACAGTCCTCAAACAAATTATAATGTAAATCTCAAATATACATCAGATGTTCCACAAATTTACAAATCATAAGCGAAGCGTCCACGCTTCCGTTGCGCCACTCTGATCCTTGATACCAGCTATAATACAGGAGGAATTCCAAATCTAAACTGTACAAAATATAGGCCATCTAGTCACGTGAATAAGTACTACAAGCACTTCCTTCGCCTCGAGCCCTGTGGAGGGGAATAAAAATAGTTTTGGGGTGAGCTAAAAGCTCAGTGAGTAACCAGTAAAATCAGTAATCAAATATCTTTCACAATAGTTCATTTCAATGATGTCATAAATCAATGTCATAAATCAAATGATAAGTCCAGAAACAATTACAACATTTACAATGGAAAGCGATAGTAACATTCATTAAAAGGATACGGCTCACATGGAGCTATTCGTTTGTTCGTTCGTTCCCCTGACATTTCCCCTTATTCCTCCAATCGTTTGAAAATACATTTTTGTAAGTAGAATCCCTCGTTCATCCTTTTGTTCGTTCATCCCCTTTTCCGGACGTTGACCGGACTCCACCCATCCGACCATTGGCCGGACTCCACCCATCCGGACGTAGCCGGACTACAAGGTAATACTCGAGTATACCAAATTCACCCAGGTCACCATATCGCCCGACCGAGTCCGCTTCTGGCTCGAGTCGATCGGTAACAAAGGGCAGTGGCCAATTCAGCCAAATGGCTTACATTCATGCGCAACTAGCATTTCAATAATTAAATCCTTGAAAATTGCACAGTTATTTAGGTCGAGTGCGATAAAGTACACACTCGCCTAGAAAGCTCGTTTTGGAAATCATTCAAAGCACTTAACACGTTATCAATCAATAATACAAGTCATGAAGTCAAGAAAATATAGCAAATAAGGAACACTCACATGCAAGCACGCATGATATGCAAGAAAACAGTTCAAAAGTAACTTTGGAAACAGTTTAAAGGTAAATAATGCAAGAAAACGGTACAAAAGTAACTTTGGAAACAGCTCCAAAAGTAAATAATGCAGGAAACGGTTCATAAATAACTTCAGAAATAGTTTGAGGTCACTCACCTCCACGGCTCAGAAACCATCCATCATATATCATTACCTTGCCCGAGTCCAAGCTCTAAATCACAAACTCAAAGCAATCATACATTCTCAAAGTTCGGACAACATTTCCCCATAAATGCTTCATTTCCAACCTACAATATATTACCGATCACACATACGGTTAATAAGCAATAAAATATATCCAATTAGGCCACAATATCCCTCAATCAAAGCTAATTAGAAGCTTAAAAGCCACCATTAGAAAAACCCCCAATTAAACCTTAGAAACCGGAATTCATTCCCTCAAGCGTAAATTTGGGCAGCATGCCCTTTGTGTTTACCTAATTTCCAGCCATTTAGGCTTCATTATTTTTCCTCAGCCAATCCCAAAGTCATATATATCATAAATGCAAGTCAATAGCCGTTCCATAGGCTCATAACAATACAAGGACAAAATTTAAGCTAACAACAAGTGTGGAAACGAAGTTTACAAAAGACAGTTTTGACGGGTTTTTGCGGAATGGGTACATCTGAGGCTACGCTTATTGGATTGAGGTGAAACTTATACCTTCTCGAAGCTAAGACACAAGGCTACAATGTTCATGAAGATCACTTAGTCCAGTTTCCAATGCAACCTAGTTAAATCCTCAATTTACAGAACCAAAATCTCACTCGTCGGCTGTCTAACCGCATTGTGCTGTAATGGTCATATCTCAGGTTACAAAAGTCCGATTCAGGTGTTCTTAGAGGCGTTTGAAAGCTAAGTAAGAATACTACAACTTTCATGTTTTGGTAAAAAACTAAATCAGTACGGATCCTAGTAGAAAAACGTGATAAACTGGATAAACTGACCAAACGGACTGCTGGGGAGAAACTTAAAACAGTAAGGGTATTTTGGACTTTTCACTACCTACGTTGCTCCGATTGAGCTGAAATTTTGTAGGCACCTATAAAATACCATTATCTACAACTTTCATGCTTTGACCTAAGGCCAAATCGGCCTCTAACATAGGGCTACAAAACCGGACAGAATAGAGCTGAAAATTTCCAGAAACCTGGAATTTTTGGGATTCAATGAAACTTTCTTCATTTCTTGCTTCAATCATCACTACAACCACTTATATAAGCTTAGATACAACATATATCATCCATATAGCAAGTATAGGCAGCAAATACCTCAACAAATGAAGCTTGCAAGAGTAATACTTCACCTCCTCTTGGAATTCTTGGTTCCCCTAGCTTCTCAAGCTCACAACTCACACTTTAATCGGTTTAGAATTTTAATTCCTCACTTGGACGGCTCAACTCAAGAAGAAGGAAGTTGGTTTCTTGCTCTCTTTCTCTCCTCTCTTGTCTCAGCCAAGTAGCAGAAAAATGAAGAAGAAAGGTTGCCCAAGGTGATAAGAAGGTAAGACAAGTTGTCTTGGTCAAGGGCCCTTAGGTGGCCGACAAGTGTCCTCACCACCCTCCACTCATTTTTTTGTTTCTTTTCCTTGTTATTTTGGTCCATAATTTCGGTCAAAGCTAGCTGGAATTGAGGGGATATTTTGTTCAAATATTAATGAGCTCATGTGGTAAGAAAGTGGTGGTCAAGTGGTGCGGTCAATCGGTAGTGATCGATACCCGTCGGTTTGCACCAGTTTTCCTTAAATCACACATACTAGGGTTTTTACTTCCTATTCACTAACTTTATATCATTGCTTCTAATCACATATTATTTCTCACCCAAAAGTCACTCTTAAACACCAAATTTGATCCTCATTCGGTACCGAATAATTACACTACGGATACACGTGAAAACCCTAACTTGCTCCAACTTGAAAACGAAAAGTGAAACCCTACTTTCCAAGTTCATGTACACTTATCGTGGGGTGATTGAGTAGTAGGGCCATAGTAAAAGAATAATTTCCAAATAAAAGGTCATTTTTGAGAAAATATAAGGAATTTGCGAGTCCTCGCACTCAACCTTTCGGGGCGTCACAAACTCCCCTCCTTAAAAGAATGTCGTCCTCGACATTCCATCTTGTACCAATCAAGTCAAGACATCCCGTAAGAATCACTAATATTACAAACCAAACCCACAGTCCGGCATCCTAAACTTCAAGCTTAGGATACACTACAGAGATCTGAAGCCTAAGCTCTGATACCACCTGTGACGGCCCCACCTCCCCCTAAGGTGAACCAGAGGGTTCGACGGGTCGCCTGCCCAGCTCTCGCCGGGACTCACTCAATCACTACAGTCCTCAAACAAATTATAATGTAAATCTCAAATATACATCAGATGTTCCACAAATTTACAAATCATAAGCGAAGCGTCCACGCTTCCGTTGCGCCACTCTGATCCTTGATACCAGCTATAATACAGGAGGAATTCCAAATCTAAACTGTACAAAATATAGGCCATCTAGTCACGTGAATAAGTACTACAAGCACTTCCTTCGCCTCGAGCCCTGTGGAGGGGAATAAAAATAGTTTTGGGGTGAGCTAAAAGCTCAGTGAGTAACCAGTAAAATCAGTAATCAAATATCTTTCACAATAGTTCATTTCAATGATGTCATAAATCAAATGTCATAAATCAAATGATAAGTCCAGAAACAATTACAACATTTACAATGGAAAGCGATAGTAACATTCATTAAAAGGATACGGCTCACATGGAGCTATTCGTTTGTTCGTTCGTTCCCCTGACATTTCCCCTTATTCCTCCAATCGTTTGAAAATACATTTTTGTAAGTAGAATCCCTCGTTCATCCTTTTGTTCGTTCATCCCCTTTTCCGGACGTTGACCGGACTCCACCCATCCGACCATTGGCCGGACTCCACCCATCCGGACGTAGCCGGACTACAAGGTAATACTCGAGTATACCAAATTCACCCAGGTCACCATATCGCCCGACCGAGTCCGCTTCTGGCTCGAGTCGATCGGTAACAAAGGGCAGTGGCCAATTCAGCCAAATGGCTTACATTCATGCGCAACTAGCATTTCAATAATTAAATCCTTGAAAATTGCACAGTTATTTAGGTCGAGTGCGATAAAGTACACACTCGCCTAGAAAGCTCGTTTTGGAAATCATTCAAAGCACTTAACACGTTATCAATCAATAATACAAGTCATGAAGTCAAGAAAATATAGCAAATAAGGAACACTCACATGCAAGCACGCATGATATGCAAGAAAACAGTTCAAAAGTAACTTTGGAAACAGTTTAAAGGTAAATAATGCAAGAAAACGGTACAAAAGTAACTTTGGAAACAGCTCCAAAAGTAAATAATGCAGGAAACGGTTCATAAATAACTTCAGAAATAGTTTGAGGTCACTCACCTCCACGGCTCAGAAACCATCCATCATATATCATTACCTTGCCCGAGTCCAAGCTCTAAATCACAAACTCAAAGCAATCATACATTCTCAAAGTTCGGACAACATTTCCCCATAAATGCTTCATTTCCAACCTACAATATATTACCGATCACACATACGGTTAATAAGCAATAAAATATATCCAATTAGGCCACAATATCCCTCAATCAAAGCTAATTAGAAGCTTAAAAGCCACCATTAGAAAAACCCCCAATTAAACCTTAGAAACCGGAATTCATTCCCTCAAGCGTAAATTTGGGCAGCATGCCCTTTGTGTTTACCTAATTTCCAGCCATTTAGGCTTCATTATTTTTCCTCAGCCAATCCCAAAGTCATATATATCATAAATGCAAGTCAATAGCCGTTCCATAGGCTCATAACAATACAAGGACAAAATTTAAGCTAACAACAAGTGTGGAAACGAAGTTTACAAAAGACAGTTTTGACGGGTTTTTGCGGAATGGGTACATCTGAGGCTACGCTTATTGGATTGAGGTGAAACTTATACCTTCTCGAAGCTAAGACACAAGGCTACAATGTTCATGAAGATCACTTAGTCCAGTTTCCAATGCAACCTAGTTAAATCCTCAATTTACAGAACCAAAATCTCACTCGTCGGCTGTCTAACCGCATTGTGCTGTAATGGTCATATCTCAGGTTACAAAAGTCCGATTCAGGTGTTCTTAGAGGCGTTTGAAAGCTAAGTAAGAATACTACAACTTTCATGTTTTGGTAAAAAACTAAATCAGTACGGATCCTAGTAGAAAAACGTGATAAACTGGATAAACTGACCAAACGGACTGCTGGGGAGAAACTTAAAACAGTAAGGGTATTTTGGACTTTTCACTACCTACGTTGCTCCGATTGAGCTGAAATTTTGTAGGCACCTATAAAATACCATTATCTACAACTTTCATGCTTTGACCTAAGGCCAAATCGGCCTCTAACATAGGGCTACAAAACCGGACAGAATAGAGCTGAAAATTTCCAGAAACCTGGAATTTTTGGGATTCAATGAAACTTTCTTCATTTCTTGCTTCAATCATCACTACAACCACTTATATAAGCTTAGATACAACATATATCATCCATATAGCAAGTATAGGCAGCAAATACCTCAACAAATGAAGCTTGCAAGAGTAATACTTCACCTCCTCTTGGAATTCTTGGTTCCCCTAGCTTCTCAAGCTCACAACTCACACTTTAATCGGTTTAGAATTTTAATTCCTCACTTGGACGGCTCAACTCAAGAAGAAGGAAGTTGGTTTCTTGCTCTCTTTCTCTCCTCTCTTGTCTCAGCCAAGTAGCAGAAAAATGAAGAAGAAAGGTTGCCCAAGGTGATAAGAAGGTAAGACAAGTTGTCTTGGTCAAGGGCCCTTAGGTGGCCGACAAGTGTCCTCACCACCCTCCACTCATTTTTTTGTTTCTTTTCCTTGTTATTTTGGTCCATAATTTCGGTCAAAGCTAGCTGGAATTGAGGGGATATTTTGTTCAAATATTAATGAGCTCATGTGGTAAGAAAGTGGTGGTCAAGTGGTGCGGTCAATCGGTAGTGATCGATACCCGTCGGTTTGCACCATTTTTCCTTAAATCACACATACTAGGGTTTTTACTTCCTATTCACTAACTTTATATCATTGCTTCTAATCACATATTATTTCTCACCCAAAAGTCACTCTTAAACACCAAATTTGATCCTCATTCGGTACCGAATAATTACACTACGGATACACGTGAAAACCCTAACTTGCTCCAACTTGAAAACGAAAAGTGAAACCCTACTTTCCAAGTTCATGTACACTTATCGTGGGGTGATTGAGTAGTAGGGCCATAGTAAAAGAATAATTTCCAAATAAAAGGTCATTTTTGAGAAAATATAAGGAATTTGCGAGTCCTCGCACTCAACCTTTCGGGGCGTCACAAACTCCCCTCCTTAAAAGAATGTCGTCCTCGACATTCCATCTTGTACCAATCAAGTCAAGACATCCCGTAAGAATCACTAATATTACAAACCAAACCCACAGTCCGGCATCCTAAACTTCAAGCTTAGGATACACTACAGAGATCTGAAGCCTAAGCTCTGATACCACCTGTGACGGCCCCACCTCCCCCTAAGGTGAACCAGAGGGTTCGACGGGTCGCCTGCCCAGCTCTCGCCGGGACTCACTCAATCACTACAGTCCTCAAACAAATTATAATGTAAATCTCAAATATACATCAGATGTTCCACAAATTTACAAATCATAAGCGAAGCGTCCACGCTTCCGTTGCGCCACTCTGATCCTTGATACCAGCTATAATACAGGAGGAATTCCAAATCTAAACTGTACAAAATATAGGCCATCTAGTCACGTGAATAAGTACTACAAGCACTTCCTTCGCCTCGAGCCCTGTGGAGGGGAATAAAAATAGTTTTGGGGTGAGCTAAAAGCTCAGTGAGTAACCAGTAAAATCAGTAATCAAATATCTTTCACAATAGTTCATTTCAATGATGTCATAAATCAAATGTCATAAATCAAATGATAAGTCCAGAAACAATTACAACATTTACAATGGAAAGCGATAGTAACATTCATTAAAAGGATACGGCTCACATGGAGCTATTCGTTTGTTCGTTCGTTCCCCTGACATTTCCCCTTATTCCTCCAATCGTTTGAAAATACATTTTTGTAAGTAGAATCCCTCGTTCATCCTTTTGTTCGTTCATCCCCTTTTCCGGACGTTGACCGGACTCCACCCATCCGACCATTGGCCGGACTCCACCCATCCGGACGTAGCCGGACTACAAGGTAATACTCGAGTATACCAAATTCACCCAGGTCACCATATCGCCCGACCGAGTCCGCTTCTGGCTCGAGTCGATCGGTAACAAAGGGCAGTGGCCAATTCAGCCAAATGGCTTACATTCATGCGCAACTAGCATTTCAATAATTAAATCCTTGAAAATTGCACAGTTATTTAGGTCGAGTGCGATAAAGTACACACTCGCCTAGAAAGCTCGTTTTGGAAATCATTCAAAGCACTTAACACGTTATCAATCAATAATACAAGTCATGAAGTCAAGAAAATATAGCAAATAAGGAACACTCACATGCAAGCACGCATGATATGCAAGAAAACAGTTCAAAAGTAACTTTGGAAACAGTTTAAAGGTAAATAATGCAAGAAAACGGTACAAAAGTAACTTTGGAAACAGCTCCAAAAGTAAATAATGCAGGAAACGGTTCATAAATAACTTCAGAAATAGTTTGAGGTCACTCACCTCCACGGCTCAGAAACCATCCATCATATATCATTACCTTGCCCGAGTCCAAGCTCTAAATCACAAACTCAAAGCAATCATACATTCTCAAAGTTCGGACAACATTTCCCCATAAATGCTTCATTTCCAACCTACAATATATTACCGATCACACATACGGTTAATAAGCAATAAAATATATCCAATTAGGCCACAATATCCCTCAATCAAAGCTAATTAGAAGCTTAAAAGCCACCATTAGAAAAACCCCCAATTAAACCTTAGAAACCGGAATTCATTCCCTCAAGCGTAAATTTGGGCAGCATGCCCTTTGTGTTTACCTAATTTCCAGCCATTTAGGCTTCATTATTTTTCCTCAGCCAATCCCAAAGTCATATATATCATAAATGCAAGTCAATAGCCGTTCCATAGGCTCATAACAATACAAGGACAAAATTTAAGCTAACAACAAGTGTGGAAACGAAGTTTACAAAAGACAGTTTTGACGGGTTTTTGCCGAATGGGTACATCTGAGGCTACGCTTATTGGATTGAGGTGAAACTTATACCTTCTCGAAGCTAAGACACAAGGCTACAATGTTCATGAAGATCACTTAGTCCAGTTTCCAATGCAACCTAGTTAAATCCTCAATTTACAGAACCAAAATCTCACTCGTCGGCTGTCTAACCGCATTGTGCTGTAATGGTCATATCTCAGGTTACAAAAGTCCGATTCAGGTGTTCTTAGAGGCGTTTGAAAGCTAAGTAAGAATACTACAACTTTCATGTTTTGGTAAAAAACTAAATAAGTACGGATCCTAGTAGAAAAACGTGATAAACTGGATAAACTGACCAAACGGACTGCTGGGGAGAAACTTAAAACAGTAAGGGTATTTTGGACTTTTCACTACCTACGTTGCTCCGATTGAGCTGAAATTTTGTAGGCACCTATAAAATACCATTATCTACAACTTTCATGCTTTGACCTAAGGCCAAATCGGCCTCTAACATAGGGCTACAAAACCGGACAGAATAGAGCTGAAAATTTCCAGAAACCTGGAATTTTTGGGATTCAATGAAACTTTCTTCATTTCTTGCTTCAATCATCACTACAACCACTTATATAAGCTTAGATACAACATATATCATCCATATAGCAAGTATAGGCAGCAAATACCTCAACAAATGAAGCTTGCAAGAGTAATACTTCACCTCCTCTTGGAATTCTTGGTTCCCCTAGCTTCTCAAGCTCACAACTCACACTTTAATCGGTTTAGAATTTTAATTCCTCACTTGGACGGCTCAACTCAAGAAGAAGGAAGTTGGTTTCTTGCTCTCTTTCTCTCCTCTCTTGTCTCAGCCAAGTAGCAGAAAAATGAAGAAGAAAGGTTGCCCAAGGTGATAAGAAGGTAAGACAAGTTGTCTTGGTCAAGGGCCCTTAGGTGGCCGACAAGTGTCCTCACCACCCTCCACTCATTTTTTTGTTTCTTTTCCTTGTTATTTTGGTCCATAATTTCGGTCAAAGCTAGCTGGAATTGAGGGGATATTTTGTTCAAATATTAATGAGCTCATTTGGTAAGAAAGTGGTGGTCAAGTGGTGCGGTCAATCGGTAGTGATCGATACCCGTCGGTTTGCACCATTTTTCCTTAAATCACACATACTAGGGTTTTTACTTCCTATTCACTAACTTTATATCATTGCTTCTAATCACATATTATTTCTCACCCAAAAGTCACTCTTAAACACCAAATTTGATCCTCATTCGGTACCGAATAATTACACTACGGATACACGTGAAAACCCTAACTTGCTCCAACTTGAAAACGAAAAGTGAAACCCTACTTTCCAAGTTCATGTACACTTATCGTGGGGTGATTGAGAAGTAGGGCCATAGTAAAAGAATAATTTCCAAATAAAAGGTCATTTTTGAGAAAATATAAGGAATTTGCGAGTCCTCGCACTCAACCTTTCGGGGCGTCACAATTAATACTACCAAAGACTCAACTGTGAACACTAAACTAGCATTCAAGCTTAGTCAAACACTTTTAGGAACTTCAAAGGTCAAAAAAAAAATAAAAGAAAGCCAAATAATGACTCAACTTGTACCTACCTTAAGACCTAATTGCAAACCAAGATCCCAATTGTCAACATCAATCAACCATTCAAAATGAATCAAAACATTCAAGAAATTCAAAGGTCCTAAGAGCCAAGAAAAGATCCAGCCATGGTTTGAATGCAAATATCTTAGGACCTAATTGCAAGATCATGGAATGTAATTGGGCCATAATGCATTGCTGCAAAAATCACAGGGACTCAATTGATTAGTTTTCTCAATTTTGTGGGTCATAATAGCATAAGGTGAAACTTGAGGGGGTTAAGAGGCAATTTTGAAGAATTATTTCATGCATGCTACGTAGAAAACTGAAATCTTCTTTACTTATGCAAATTTCTGCCGCAAGCTTGGACAGCTTCAAACCACATACCAGAAAAAACACAAAAACCCATTTGTTTGCCAACCCAAACTCAACTCAGCTTTAAACTAGACAGCAACCACATCATTATCATCATCCAAACAGGCAGAAAATTTAAAAGATCTCATGCAAAAATTCTGGAAAGAAAATGCAAAACATTGGGAGAAACAAAACTGCTGCAACTTTCTTATCGTGTTTTCCCTTGCTGCAAAAACTTTGCAGCTTCAATCCACAAGACATACACACCAAAATGTTCATAGCTTCGGATTAAAGCGTGCAACTTCATCATTGATCATTTAGGCACAAAGCTTAATTAGTAAACTAGATGACTACACTAGTCTTTTTGGTGAGCTGCCGCGGGGAAGGAAACCAGCAAAACAGAAAAAAAAAAAACGCAGCTAGACAGCAGAAATTTATCAAGAAAAGACTGGTGTGTCTTGGTGACTTAGGCGAATGACTAGGTTTGCAAAGCAAGTTTTCTTTGTCTGACCCTGAGTAATTTTTTTTACCCAAACATCAAGTATCGGTCTTTAAGCAAGGGAAACACAGCAAGGCAATCATCAAGCATGCAACTCTTTTCTATGACTCCGGGAGTTCAACAGACACAACTTTCCTTAGTTTCACCTTCCAAGACCAGATTCATATCCAAACATATGCCTCAGCCAAAGTTTTCTTAATCTAACATCCAAACTTTGAACTAAACAAACAAGACATGAATGTGACATCCCAACAAGCAAAGACATGGAAAGGAACTCAACGGTCACTCTCGGACACCAAAACGCAGAAAGGTAACGTGAACTGGCTGCTCAAATATGCAAAAATGCAAAACCAGAAATTCCAACCCATTGCCAAACCAACAAAAATCATGTTATCTGATCCTTCCATTGCCAAAAACCATCATTAACATCGCAAAAACACAAAAAGAAGCAGCAACCAAGGGAGCATTAGGAATCCGAACATGACGAAAAATCATAAAGCAGAAAGCTTTCTGCAGTTTTCTGGTTTTGTTCATCACCTATCCAAATCAAACAGTGAGCCAACAAGATCATGTAACTCATGGCTTTATTTACATCATCCGACATCAGAAAGTCATCAACAAAACAAGAAGCATTTGACCAGGGAATCGTCTGAAATTCGGCATAGGACAGGGAAGAAAATAGTTCAACAAAACTGGCGACCTAAATTTGATTTGTTCATGTATCATGGGTACGAATTTTTGTGAGCAACACGTTAAATCAGCAGGGGCATGAGTTATATTTACCTGACCACCTTATAAGGTTGAAATCCAAAACGATTGCCTGCAGGAAGATGAGCGAGTTCCACCAAATATGAAGCCCAGGTTGCAGCTTTCAAAAACGAGGAGGACAACAAGTTTGGTCTCAGATTTGATGATTTTGTAGCCGTTTTTAACGCCAAACTTTCTCCCTTTTTCTGTCAAAACTTTCTGCAAAAGTTTCTCTTTTCCCCAGCTCACAGCTTCTCTTGTTTCTCTTTGTTTCACTCTTGCCCGAAGCCTTTCTCTCAAAACCCAGGAAACTCCTTCTTTTTCTCTATTCTCTCTCGGTCCTCTGTTTTAGCCGTCAGTCCCCTTTTGGTCTCTCTCAACCTCACCCTTTTTGCCTTAGCCTCCCTCAGAATTTTTCCCAGTTCCGCCGCTGTTCCCCCTCTCTGGTTTACTCTTGCCGTCCCGGATCTCCCCCTTTCTCCCAAAAACTCCCTTTTCCTTTTTAGTTTTTTAGATCTTAGAACTCAGCCGCCACTGCCCTTTCTATTTCTGTCCGTCACTCCCCCCAGCTCCCTCTCTTTCTTACCCTTTGATGTTTTTCTCCCTCTCCGATCCTCTCTCTTGCGGCTGCCTTTTCTTTTGCTATTTATACCAGGAACCCCCCTCCTAAACCCTCAGCTATACTCTCCAAAATTTGCAGCTAAGGGGCTGCTAAGAGCCCCTCCTTGCAAGCTGCAAAAACGCAGCTTGCAAGTCGCGTGTTCATCATCATTTTTTTTAAGTAATTAAAACAATACTGATAATAATAAAAAAAAAGACAAAAACAAATTAATTAACATCGGATAATATAAACTAGAAAATGCAAATTCCACTTTTCTTTTTTTTTTTTTTTTTTCCATTTTTCCCTCTTCTTTTTTTCTAAATGAACCAAACAAAAATAAAAGATAAATTAAGCAGAAATGACTAAAATAGATAAATAAAACAAAATTGCTACTTTTCCTTTTCCTTTTTTTTTCTTTTTTTTTTATTTTTCTTTTTTATTTTTCATTTTTTCATGATTTTTCCTTTTTCTCTTTCTTTTTTTTTATTTCAAGAAACTCTATGCTAAAAACTTAAAAATAAAACTAAAAACTAAAAATTGAATAAAACTAACACGACAAATAAAAAACTAAAAAAATAAACAGTAAATGAAATTACACCAAAAATTTGGTGTCTACAGTTTGCCCCTCTTTGTCTGAGTTTTGAAAAAACTTGAGACAAAGAAGTAGACACCAAATACTTACCTGCATTATTCGGCTGCAAGATGATTCCAACGAACAAGAATTCTAAAAATGGGCCTGACCCGAACATGAATGTAAAAATGGGATAGACCCGAGCAGAAAATGTAAACGGGATAGACCCGAGCAGAAACGTAAATGGGATAGACCCAGACAGAAATTTAAATGGGATAGACCCACAGGATAGACCCGAACAGAAAATGCAAACGGGATAGACCCGGACAGAAATTTAAATGGGATAGACCCACGGGATAGACCCGAACAGAAATTTAAAAATGGGGATAGACCCACGGGATAGACCCACGGGATAGACCCGGACAGAAATGTAAAATTGGGATAGACCCACAGGATAGACCCGGACAGAAAATTAAATGGGATAGACCCACGGGATAGACCCGGACAGAAATTTAAAACGGGACTGACCCGAACAGAATTTAAACGAGACTGTGCTTACTAGTGGGACTGACCCACGGCTAGTGGCTATAAAAATGAAATGCTTACTGGCGGGACAAACCCAGCTCCAGTAGCAATGAAAATGAAATGTCTTGACCATCGGACAGTGGGATCAAACCCGAGCCTGCCGTGATGAACTTGATTTGATTTTTGACTTTGATTTTTGATTTTTTTTTTTGATTTTTCCTGACTGAGAGAGACTTTTCGAAATAATTTGCCCCAGTGTAATGAATTTGGTCAGTGGGATTAAACCCGAGCCTGCCCAATGAAATGTTGGCGGCACGAAATCCAGGCTCAACGGGATGTTGTGAAGTTGGCGGCACGAAGTCCAAGCCCAACGTGATCTTGTGAAGTTGGCGGCACGAAGTCCGGGCCCAACGTGATCTAAGCGGTCAGCGGGATAGAACCCGGTCCTGCTGAGGATAGAATAAAACACACGCGTTAGTGAGATAGACTCGATGCTAACGGTGGCAGGATGAAACACACACGTTAGTGAGATGGACTCGATGCTAACGGCGGTAGGATGAAAACACGCACGTTAGTGAGATAGACTCGATGCTAACGGCGGTAGGATGAAACGCACACGTTAGTGAGATAGACTCAATGCTAACGGTGGTGGAATGAAAACATGCACGTTAGTGAGATAGACTCGATGCTAACAGCGGTAGAATGAAAACACGTACGTTAGTGAGATAGACTCGATGCTAACGGTGGTGGAATGAAAACAGGCACGTTAGTGAGATAGACTCGATGCTAACGGTGGTGGAATGAAAACACGCACGTTAGTGAGATAGACTCGATGCTAACGGCGGTAGGATGAAAACACGCACGTTAGCGAGATAGACTCGATTCTAACGGCAGTAGGATGAAAACACGCACGTTAGTGAGATAGACTCGATGCTAACGGCGGTTGAAGTAAAAACGCACACGTTAGTGAGATAGACTCAATGCTAACGGCGGTTGAATGAAAACGCACACGTTAGTGAGATAAACTCGATGCTAACGGTGGTAGAATCAAATGTGGTTGTCAAGAGTGGGGAATGGAAGGGTGCGCGGCGGGCGCTGAAATTTCATTAACAAGAAATTGAAATTTGTCGAGAGATAAGAAATTAAATTCAAGTTTGATTTTTGAGAATTTTTCAAAAATAATTGGCCCCAATTTCCATTAATCAATTGATTCGCATTATGGCAGGGTTGATCCTCCTTAAAACTTTGATTCGCTTCTTCTTTGGTCCGATCCCCTCAGTCATATAAAAATTCTTGGGCGACATTTCTCAATTCAAAAAGTTGCTCCAGTTTCGTCCTTTGAAATGCGTATGAATCTGCAAAAGAAAGAACAAATAATGCCACCACCATTCGATCTATTCCTCCTTCAAGAAATGTGTAAACATGAGTACTTTGATGTTTTCCCCTTGATACTTTGAAAACTCGACTTTGCTCTGTGATCTGATCAAATTCCATTGATTTCCAATGCTAATAAGGCCCTTGGTATCCAGGGATTTTCGATAAATCAGGGGGATTGCCATTGGATAAATCCAAAAGATAGATGAGACCATGTAACAAATGAAAGAGTTGTCTATTTATTGACAAAAATTTCTGTAACATGAAAACAATTATTTATTGAAAGAAAATTAATTTTGAAGAAATGAATCTATAAATTCGACAATGTACACTTGAAAAACCAAAAGTATTCCGACTTCAAACAAATACCACGCTTGACCCTTTAGATATCATCTGCCCTGAGTTCAACGTCGGCAACAGAAAAACATAATGCGAGAAGGAATCCCAAATGAACCGAATCATCAGCTTTCTAATTCCAACCTCACTTTTCTCATGAAACTCTACCTTAGCGCCCTTCTAGGTTTTCACTAAGACCATTCCCACTTCTTTTTTCTTTTCTTTTTCTTTTTGCTTTTTTTTTCTCTCTTTTTTTTTTCTTCTTCTCTTTTCTTTTTTTTTTATTTTACAAAAGGTCCCCTTTTCGGATTTTCGCCTGATGAACAAATCTCGCCAATAGCCTTTATCAACTCAAAAAGATGTGTTTTAGGAGATAATGGCATCAGTGCGACAACCCCTTCCCTTACAACGTGAGTGAAGGCGTATTGACATCATTTGCCATGTGACTTAGAAAAATTTCCTTAAAAGAGGTAATACCAAGAACGGAAGCCAGGACTTTTTGGCTTTTGTAATGGGGTCTGGTGGGGTGTTAAGAAAAGTTTAAGGTTTGAAGGCAGATTTCAAGAGTGGTTTAAGTAATCTGAGATCGCATTGTTGTGCCAACTCTATTTTAGGGCTAAATCAGAATTTGCCCCAGTTTATGCTCAATTGAGGCCTTCTTTCATTTTCTTTCCTCTTTTGATTTTTCGGCCTTCTGCCATTTTTTGAACTTTTCAAAAATTTGCCCCAGTTTATTTGTGAACTGAGGTTCTCTTTTCTTCTTTTGTCTTTTGATTTTGTGGCTTTTCACTTTTCCACTTTTTGAAATTTTCCTTTTCAACTCAAACTTGTCTCAGTGTGGGGTTTGCGATTCTCAGGGGTTGCCAAATGAAGTATTTTATTCTGAAGGCTCAAAAGGGATAACTAGGGATATAATGTCTTAATGGGAAAAGAAGAGGGCCTGACTTTCATTCCATTCTTCGCATTAATTCTAAAAGAGAACTTTCGTTTATCAGATGAAAATTTCTTACACATCTCCGAATTGATTGGCTGAGGGAACAAGTGCTCCACCCGGCGATACCTTTTTGATGATAAGAGCACCTTACCAATTTGCGGCAAACTCTCCTTTTGGCTTCATTCTGTACTGATAAAAATCACCTTAATGCTTTGCCTTCTTGTCTGAATGGTCATGATTTGACCCTTTAATGGTAATCACAGACCAATCCTCTTGATCATATTGACCACGATAGACTGTGTTCAATTGTTTCTTATTCCTAATCTTGATCCCGATTTGGCTTGGACTTCTTTTATTCCATTCGAGCTTCTTTGAAACATTTTCGGATGCCTCTTCCCCACTCCTCTCATTTTTGAAATTTAAATTCACATTTATGAGATCGCTGCCATCAAATTTCTGAACAGTGATATCCAAAGGGTCAGGCGGTTTTATTCTGGGCCATCTGAAAAGAATGTGTAAGTCACAATATATATAAGACTGTACATTTTATTGACTTTCCAAACAAAAACCAAACTTAATATCATGAAACGTGTCTTTAGCAGTCACTTGATTGAAAACTATTTACAAAAAACATATTTAAACAAAAGACACATGTATGAACGATTTTCATTGGTTTCAAACCAAAACAACTCCCCAAATTTATCAAAACTTCCCTTCAAGAGGAACCTCACTAATTTAGCCATTTCCAGGATTTTCAAATTTCCTTGCTGGAGGTAAATGCCTCAAAAGTGTCCTTGTGTTCAGAAAAAGGATTCGTACTTATGTTCGGTCCTTGTTCTTCCCTTTTCCTTAATCACTATATTTCCTGCTTCGATCATGTCCTGGATCTTATGTTTTAGTACCCAACAGTTACTGGTTGAATGACCGGGCGCTCCAGAATGGTAGGCACACGCGGCTTGAGGGTCGTACCCAGAAGAGAGACCTCGACGAGAGTAGTTTGGAGGAGGTATGTCATCTATTTTACCGGCAGCCTTGAGCTGTTCATACAGTTGGTCAATGGGTCGGCCTAAGTTGGCAAAAGTTCGAGATCGACCAGGTTTTTGTATTTTATTGGTTTGAGGAAGGTTGTAAGTATGTTGGTTTGGTGGAGCAGGTCTGGGATTATAAGGTAGACGAGGTTGAATTTGAGGATTGTTTTGAGTCATTGGGAAGGATATTGTAGGTGGGCTTGCATGGTTTGGCTGAGGTCGAGGGTGATTAGTGGTAGTATGGTAAACAGGGCGTGAGTTTGGGTAGCGAAATGAATACGTCTGGTAACGTTGGGATCTGGGTCTTGAAAATGGTCCTTGGCCCCACACAAAAGTAGTTTCCTCCTCTTTCTTTTGGAGTTGAGGCTCCCTTCTGTTATTACTTTGACCTTGCAAGGCGTCCAACAGTGATTTTAAAGCTGATACATTGACAATTTTCCCTGCTTTGACGTATTCGTCATATTCCTCCAACTTATTGATAATTGCTGCAAATGAACACCCGGTCATGCGAAAAATCTCCTCAAAGTAGGGCGGATCATGAGCTTTGATGAACGTACTGTAGACACCAAATTTTGAATAATTTGTATGTGGCATCTACTTCATGATTTTTATTTTAGATCGCTTGCATTTAGTTCATTGTTGAGTGTTTTGCATTTTTAGTTGTTATTTTATTTTAGTTTTATTCATTTTGCCCTTTTAGTTTGTCTATTCATTTTTTTTTATTATTTTTTTTTATTTTGTCATTTTAGGTTTTTAATCACTTTTAAGTTTTAGATTTTAGTTTTTCGTTTTTAGTTTTTTTTTAGTTTTTAAGTTTAGCATAGAGTTGCTAGAAAAAAAAGAAAAGGAAAACATTCAAAAAATATATTTTAGTCATTTTTGTTTTTATTCAATGCTTTCTTGAAGAAAAATGAAAAAAAGAAAAAAAGAAAATGTCCCGTGTACAAGCTGCGTTTTGTTGCAGCTTGCAAAGGAGCATCGGGCAGCTCCTTTAGTTGCAAATATATAGCCGAAGATACTGGAGTTCTAGGGTTGGGGAGTGGCATATAAAAGAAAGGCAGCCGATAAGAGATGAAGGGGGTTTGGCAGCCGCAATTGACAAAAAACAAAAGAAAGAAAAGAGAAAACAGAAAAAGAGGAGGTGAACGGCGGTAGAAAGAAAGCTAAGCAGGAACAGCAGGGGAGAGTTAAAAAAGCCGAGAGAGAGAGTGAGGGCAGGAGAGAAACAGAGAGAGTTTTGGGGGAAAGGACTAACGGCTGGGGTTTAAGAAGGTTGAAGGCTAGAGAAAATTCTGGGTGGAGGACATACGAGAGAGAGGTGACAGCCGAAACTTAGAAAAACAAAGAGAGAAAGCTAGAAGGGAAAAGACAGAGAGTGTGCGGCTGAAGAAAGCAGAAAAACAGCGACTGAAAAAGAGTGATAAAAGAGTGAGGAAGATTTACGGCGGATTAAGAGAAAAGCAGTGAGTTTTAGAGGTGTCGGTTCAGGAAACTTTGGGCAGCAAGAAGGTTTTGGATTCGTTGAAGCAAGGCAAAGAATCAGGAAGCGCATCTGCGGGAGAGACGAAGAAGCAAAGATTTCGTCTTTTGGAATACATCAAGCTTTCGGTCAAGGTTTAAAGGTAACATTTTTTTTTACTTTGGATTTGTTTGTAAGTTGCTGAGTTATGTTTGTATGCTGAAAGTCTTAGTCTTTGCACTCGATTGCATTCTTCATGCGAGTTTCTATCCGTGAATCTGGTTTGTTCTTGGAGGAGAAGGGATTTGCGTTTAGCTGTGTTCGTTTCTAGTGTTCATGGCTGTTTTCTTTTGGTGATTTTTATGCACAATCTGGGTTGGAAATTTCTGGGAGATGCATGATTTATGGCTGGATTTTTGATGATAGGATGCATAAGATCGTATTTGTTTTGGGTTCGAAGAGGTTGCCGCTGGCTGCAAATTTTGTTGGCTATGTATGTCTTGGATAATATAGTGGGAAGTTGCGTTTTTTTACTTCCAGATTTGCATGTTTATTTTGAGTCTTTGTATTGAAAATGAATGGCAAGTCTGGTGTTTGATATTTTGATTCCAGTCTGTCTTTTGTTTTGCTTGGAATGCTAATTGTTGCCTTTTGAAAGGAGGACCGCATTACATAAGATTTCAATGTTGCAGAAAATTTGTAAACTTTGCTTGAAGTTGCTTGAATCATTTGGATTTTGCATGCTTGTTGCCCGGCTTTTGGTGTCTAAATCTGAAAGTTTTCATGATGTAAAGTAAGAGGTTTGCATAGTTGTATTTAGTTTTGATTGAGCATGGAGACTGATTCTTGCAAAGTGCCGAATTACAAAAGGTTTTGCTGCATTTTCGTTCCTTCTACGGCTGTTAGTTTTTTTTCCCCCCCCTAATGGTCAACTCTATTTCTTTGTGCCAACCCTTCAGTGAAGTTGCGTGTTTAATTGAGGATGAATGAGTAGAAACTTGCTGTTTGATGAACTTATTTGCATGATAGAATGGATAGAAGCAATACCAGAAAATTTTTCAGAACATTGTATGCTTCCATTTATCCGTTTTTCTTTTTCTCCTTCGGCTGGTTTTGGGCGTTGATTGTTGTGTTTTGCTGTTTTGGAATCAAGGCAGTTGATGTTAGGATAAAAATACTAATTTGGTCTGGATGAAAATGGCATTAAAATGAACATAAGAATGGCAGGAGACATGGCTGGAAAATTTGCAGAAAGCTTCAAATGCAGAAATCTTCAAAGTGCCGAATCATTCTTGTGTATTTTTCCAGAATGTTTGCATGATCTTTCCCTATGTTTTTGGGTTGTTTGACTGCCAAGTTTATGCTTTGTTGTTTGGTTTGAAGTTTGGAATGTTAGATCAAGAAAAGTTTTGGCTAAATCTGAATCACGATATTGGAAAGGGAAGCAAAGAATGCAGCAGTCTTATTGATCTCATTGCAGAAAATTTTCCTACGTGATTGCATGCTTTGCATGAAGAAATAAACCTGGAAAATTGCAGATCAACCCCTTGGCTTCTAACTAAAGCCATTAGGACCCAATCAATTAAATAATTTCATCAATTTGGTCCTTGGTAATTTTAATTTGTGCAACTTCATTGTTTGTTTGCTTCAATTAACTTCCATGCTTTGTTTCAATTGCGCTTAAGTCATGACTTTAGGAACTTTATGATCAAATGAACTTTGTTTTGCACATTTCTTTTAATTTTTTTTAAATAAAGTGGTACCTTGACCCTTTTATTATTTTGGAGGGTAAGTTAGTAATTTCACTACGTTAGGGCGTCGCTTCAAGGGAGGTACACTCGATCCTTCATTTGCACTTCATTTGACCCTACGTGCTCCTACGTGTTATGTGAATACGCATGCCTACTCCGCTTTCCTTACCTCTTTGCGTGCATTTACTTGCTTTTACTTCTATTTAAGTTTTATGGGGTATGTGTACACCTCTTGGCTTGTAATAGATAGGGCTCGGAGAGCATCTGGTCCATTTCCCCTTCCCCTTTATGCTTTTATGGGGTATGTGTACACCTCTTGGCTTGTAATAGATAGGGCTCGAAGAGCATCTGGTCCACTTCCCCTTCCCCTTGGTTGCTTGTTTTTGTTGCTACATGTTTAATTGCTTTATTAGGCTCTTGCATCTAGTCGAGCATGCTAAGTGCTACGTGTTACGTGTTTACGAGCGTTTTGGCATGTCTACTCGCTTTCCATAGCCATGAATGAATGGAATGGATGAATGTACGTTTCCGCTAGTCCAACGCTAGTCGGAATTCATAGAATGGGCTAGTCCAACGCTAGACCCTTAGGGATTTCCCCTCATTAGCATATCATTTGCTTGTTCACCACATATCACACATTTTCCTTAGTTTTATCATTTGGCATGATCCTCGAACCCGTTTTCCCTCCATTTTAGGATTTTTACATTTCATGCTAGTTATAGGGTTCATTTTGCTTGAGTGTCCCCTTCTGATAAGGGAAACGAGCGAGTGTGGCTACTCGATAGCCTTAGCACGCTAGTTTTGCCTTCTAATCAAAGGGAAAATCAAGTCGAAAAGTTAGGAGTCCACCCCCGTACCCGACTTGTTGCATTCCTCTAGGGTCATACTTTCATTTTTATCACCTACATACTCTCTTAACCACATTTCTTCACATTTCTCAAACCATACTTTTTACTACATTCTACCTATCACTTGCTTATTTTCACTTCACAAATGAAATTCCACTTTACCTTATATATCTATTATTCTATTTTCATACACTTGCACACGAAAACACTTGAATTTGTTTTACAATTTCACACAAGCACCTTTATACAATTTCGCACACTTGCACTTGCATCTCTTGCATCTTTCATACACTTTCACACTTGCACGCTTGAATCTCATTTGTATTAATCGACCTCTATGAGGTTTTCCTTTGTTGGCCGCCACAATTCATGTGGTTTGGGACCAAAAGCCTCACAAGAGACATCGTAGAATTTAGGATTGCATTTTTCTTTCCGTTTTTGCATTCATATAGTCATATCCAACGTGCGAACATATATTGGGTAGAAAATTAGGAAAGGTAAGTTTAAGTCGCGCAACTAGCCTTGGCTAGGTCAAAGGGGTGCCTTGGATTCTATCCCTGCCTTCCCCTTTGTCAAACGTGACCCCCGAACCTTTTTCTTTGGCTTACGTGGACTAGGAGTCGTTTTAAAAAGGGTTTTACTACTTTGTCTTTAAAAACACTTTTTGGGTGACTTGGTACACCCCAAATCTATACCAAGTGGCGACTCCGTTTTTCATATTTAAAAAACCCTTTTTAAATTTCATTTGGCCAAATCGTCGCTTTCCAAAGTCCCATGGCCTTTTACTTTTAATTTTGCACACATTCACACCACACTTCACATCTCACATCATCACACACATTCATTCAATTCATTCAAAAAGTGGGGCGCGACAGTTGGCGACTCCACTGGGGACTTCCTAAGTGGGTCCAAGCATTTTGACTTAACCATTCGTTTCCTTTTTCTACCCTTTTTATGCATTGCATTTGGATATTAGGGTTGCATTTTCTATTTTAGGACTTTTTCGCCTCGCGCGCGTATCAAACTATTCCCTCACTCACGTGTGTATGTTTGGTTGATTGGATATATGTATCTCGCGCTTGCATTGCATTTGGGGGGGTGTGTGTCACCTTTAGAGCCTCGCGTGGTTCTCACCCCTTTCCCTCAAAATAGGGAACACTTCATACGTGCACGTTTACTTGCTTTTATCCCATTTTATTTTGTTTTTCGTGGGCGTTTCCCACACCGCCTTGTAGGATTAGGATCGATCGCCTTGGGTAGGCGGCTGGTGTGCTCTGCGCCCATAGCGCTACCTAAGGGATCACTCGAGCCACCGATCAAAGGCCCTGGGAGTGATGACCCTTCGCCTTTAGGTCTGAAGGCTTGGGAGCCGAAGCTTTATCGAGTCTAGGCATTAGTGAACCAAACCTCATGCATCCATATTAGAATAACCTAGGGTAGAGTCGGCCTCACCTTTTCTTAAGCACATTAGGCACGAGGGAAGGGGTTCCACCCCTTTTACCTGCTTTATTGTATTTCTTTTCCTTAATTGCTCCCAATGTGTTATGTGTACTATCGATTGCACTAACCATTCTTTTGTTTTCTTGGATTGCATTCATGTGCCTTAGCAATAAGAGGCCTTTTGTGAGAACCCGTATTTCCCTAATATTTTCCTAGGGTTTTAGTTCCTTTAATTGCGTAATTTTTGCATTTTCTGGCTTAGAAATATTTTCTGGATGGATTTTATGAGCAATTATGGTTTTGAGATGATTTTTCTAGCATTGGAGAATTTTTAAAAAATTAAGAATATATATTGGACGTGGGACCCACTAGTGCGAAAAGTTCGGAAAAATTCGGCCAATTAGGTTAAATTTCGGATACTGGTGGAAATTTATCGGGTGTTAAGAGATAAGTAGAGGGTGACATGGCATTGATGTGAGAGGAATCAAGTGATAGGAAGGCATTAAATGAAGTGCCAAGTGGCACTATGTGATTGGTCCACTTGTTGGACATTTTTGACTTTTCTTACCATGGATTAAATATCTCAAAAATTGACTAAAAATTCACTCTTTCTTACCTCTTGTTGGCCGACTCTTGAGAGCTCAAGAAGGAAGAGAATTGCTTCAAATTTCAAGCTTCCATATAGCTCAATCTTCCAAACCACTTGCCTAACTTAGTTTCTATTCCATAAAATCCTTCCACTTGGTGTTAGTGAGTGTTTTGGTGAAGCTTTTTGGAGAACTTAAGGTGTCCAACATCTTCCTCTCTCTTGTTTACTTGGTAAGTGATGCTTGAACATTCTCTTATAGCTAATGATGTTGAATTTATGCCTAATGGTGGCTATTGTGTTAGAAATTGTGGATTATTTCTTGGTTTGAAGTGATTTGGTTGAGTTTTTTAATTTTTGAGGAATTTTCTGGTTTCATATGATCTTGATGGTGTGGTTGTTTTTGATGGTTGGTAATAAGGGGCTTTGGCTCTAGTAGGTGCATATGATAGGAAATTGCAATCAATTTTGGATTTGGAAGAATTTCTGGAAAATTAGGGTTCTTGGTTGAACATTCTGTCCGAAATTTTAGGTCATAGATAGAGGCCGAATTGGACTTTACTCAAAACATAAAAGTTGTAGGTATTGATGAGTTTGAAGTGCCTGCAAAATTTCAGGGCATTTGGAGTAGTGTAGAGTGAGTTATGCCGTTTTTACTGTTGCTGTTCTGGGTGAACAGAATGTGCGAACTGCGATTGTAATCGTTTGTTTTCACTGGAATTGGTTTGGATTTTGAAGTTGGTGTCTTCTGATGAAATGTAGCTGGATGTCTTAGCTAACATATGCCTTTGGAATTTCGGCATTTGGACCTGTATAGGCTGAGTTATAGTAATTACAGCATTGTGTGATTTGTGAACCTGTTTTAGTGGTTCTGGTTTGGTATTTTTGGCATATTTGACCTAGTTGTGCTAGGAACTGGACTGAGTGACCTTCTACATTGTTGTAGCCCTGGTTCTTAGCTTCGAAACGGTGTATCTTGCACCTTCATCCGACAATCGTAGCGCCTTTGGTGCCATTACCGCAAAATGACGTCAAAACCTGTTTTTCTGGTTTTGAACTTAACTTTCATTTCCAGACTTTTTCCTAGCTTGACTTGTCTTTGTACTACTTGGAGCTTGCTGAATGGATATTAGATGAACTTATTTGTGTGACTTTGGGACTGGCTGGAGTAATAATGAAGCCTTAATGGCTGGAAAAGTAAGAAATGTAGGGGAAGTGCTGTCCGAACTTTGAAGGGACTTGTTTGCATTGGGTTTGTGATCTAAGGCTTGGAGTTGAGCAAGGCAATGATACATGATGGATGGTTTCTGAGCCGTGGAGGTGAGTGACCCCAAACTATTGTTAAAGCTTCTTATGAAATGTTTCTTGCATTATTTACTCGATTGCATCTCATGCGTGCTTGCATGTGAATTCATGATATGATTTTGGCTTCAATGAGTTCTGTGAAAGTCTTGTGCTGGACACCAACGTCTCCACTCTGTTTGTGGTTCATGTTCATGTTATCTGGAGCTCAAAAAGGGGCTTCCTCTCTCTGTTCGTGTGTTATGCTCTATTTGAGCGTTGGGTGTTCAAGTTTCAATGATTTCACTGGCTCACGAGAGCAAAAATACGTGCATTTGATACTTGAATCATGACATCACGACATCATCGAAATGCATTATTGTGAAAGATATTTGATTACTGGTTTTATTTGGTTACTCGCTGAGCTTTTAGCTCACCCCAAAAATGTTTTATTCCCCCCCCCACAGGGCTCAAGGCGAAGAAAAGCTTGGAGTGCTTATTCACGTGACTGGATGGCTTATATCGTGTACAGTTTAAGTTTGGATCTATTTTATGTACGAGTTGGTCTTGTATAAATATTTGAATTTGATATGGATGTAAGTATACGTTCCATGATTGGAATCAGTTTCCGCTGTATTTGTGATATGTAATTATTGGCGAATTTGATGAAATTTTGAGATTTATATTGTAATTGGGTTGAGGACTGTAGTGAGCGACTGAGTCCCGGCGAGAGCTGGGCAGGCGGTCCGCCGAACCCTCTGGTTCGCCTTAGGGGGAGGTGGGGCCGTTACACCTTTTGGCACTCTTTTAGTGACTTACCCACTGGTTAACTTACATGTTTAAATTTCAGTTATTGCATTTGATTTTCAATAAATACATTTCATTTTTAGACCTTTTTCCCCCGATGCATTATTCATGTCCTTTAGGTCATATTTGTCGTATATTTACATCGCTTTAATAACTGGCATCATGCATAAACCATAGAAAGGGAATGCCACGTAGGGAATCCCGTGTTTAGGAATAATCCGCCACATGTCCCGGATATTTAATCCGATGGGACTTACACGTTTACTATTTCTGTATTACCTAAGGGGTAAAATCCTGAGGTAAGGTACTAAAGTGAATTTCTTCCCCAGATGGCTCCGTGTAGAATGCTCAATCAGATACCTCGTGAGCTAGTGGATTGGAAGAACAACATGGCACATGAAGTGAACAGACTTTTCCCGCATATAGGACATTTATCTAGTCTCTTGAACATAACTCCGAATGTAGCCATTGTCCAAGCTTTGCTCGAGTTCTGGGACCCGGACAGCTCTGTTTTCCGATTTGGAGAGTGCGAATTGACACCAACCCTGGAGGAGATAGAAGGATTGTTACAAGTGCCTGGGAAGGGTCACCCTATGGTATACCCAATGAACGGCACCAGAGAACAATTTTGTAAGTTCTTAGGGTTGAAACAGTGTAGCATGAGTCAACACCCGGACGTAAGATCATGCCCGCTGGAGTTCTTATACAAGCGATTCGGGGAAAAGGAATCCTATGATCATCACCACGGGGATTTTTTCGTTAGTAGAGAACAGTGGGAAGAGAAACGAGTACTAGCTTTTGGGATAACTCTGATTAATCTACTCCTGTTTCCGAAAAAGCATGGGAAAGTTACGTTTTCAACGGTCAACATGGTTCAGAGTGTGTTCTTGGGAATTAGAGGAAAAACTCCCACCCTAGTACCCGTTATCATTGCTGACATTTTCGCCGCTATTACTGAATGCCAAAAGAAGAGGGGGTTTTTCTATGCATCCAACCTAGTACTTCAAATGTGGGCCATGGAACATCTGTCAAAAAGAACGCTGAATCCGTTGGGATCATGCCTTCCAACAGCAAATTGGGTTGAGTCGCACCGAGAGAGGGTTAGAAAATACTATCGAATAGAGTCTCCGAGTTTGTTTATTCAAGAATTCAATGCTTTGACTTCGGATCAGATACAATGGGTTCTTGATTGGACGAAAGTAAGGGATCCAGCTTTCAGGACAACACAACTTGATTTTATCCCGTTAGCAAGCACTGGTGGATTGATTGCGTATGTACCACAACGAGTTATGAGACAGTTTGGGTATCCGCAGCGAGTGCCGACCATACAAAGGATGGGGAACATCGAACTCAATACAGTCACCGAATGCCAGACCATGGTGCTGGAAGCTTGGGGGAATCTGTGTAGTCTGGACAACCTGCATTTGGACCAAGTGGATAAAGCAGAGCCTAAGGTCGTCTTAGAGTACAACGAATGGATCAAATCAATGATGGAACAAGGGAGAGAAAGGGCATCGTTGGTCCCCCTTAGTCTTGAGGAGCAGAATGAAAAGTTGAGGAAAGAGTTGGAGAATCATCAGTTGCAGATCATGGTAGCCGATCAAGCATTGGAAGACGCCCGCTTACAATTGAAGAAAGAGGCCAAAAAGACCGAGAAATTGGAAAAGGCATTGAGTGCATTTGGTAAAATCCAAGATGAAATTCGGAAACTCAGTATCGGGAGTTCTAGGGAATCCCAACATACTAAATTAGCTAGACATGAGGACTTTGTAAGAATGGTTGGTCGAACCATCAATGAAGTTGTAAAGAAGGACTGAGTTTGTCCATATTTTAATGAGAAATTCCGCTTCTATATTCACTTACAGGTTTGGAAATGGGATTTTACCCCGAAGGTTGCATCATGCTAGGCCTACCCTTGGCACAAAAGGGCCCCCCAAATAGGACATGCATCCGAATTGTTCAAATAGTTACTAACTCATGTCTTTTTCTTTTTCTTTTTCTCTTTTGAATGAATTGCAGAAATTCAATAACGATTGGTTTATCTAAAGCAGTCTTTTGCACTCTCAGGTAAAATTTCCAAAAATAGCTTTCCGGAAAAGCCCCATTATTACGCGATCCCGAAGTAAAGCTCAAAGGAATCGTGTAAACATGAATATTCAACCAGAATCATCCGACAAGACTACAGCGACTACACAGCCGGAAGTCACGAGTCCTGGAGTCCAGTTGGCCGAGTTACTTGCTAAGTTTGGGGAAATGGCCTCTGAAATGGCCACCCAAAAGAAATTAATAGATGAGCTTGTCAGTAGCGGGGTACAGCCGGAGCTTCCGCGCGTAATACAACTGCAATCTGAACCCTTTGTTATTCCTACAGTTCAAACTACTGATCCCATGCAAGGTCCACCCGAAGGGACTTTCACCTACCCCACCGTTCATCTGCCATACACTTACCCTCCTAATCCTTCATTTTTCCCTACTCATATGCAAGGCCCACAACCTCAAGTCACTGCAAATATACCACCTGAGACACAAGCTTTTTATTACCCCACCACTGAGCCTTATCTGCTGGACCATTTTATTCAAACCAAACCAGAGGTGGGAGGATCCTCTGCTCCCATTGATGTGAAGTTATTAAAGCGCCTGGACCGTTTCGATGAATTCATGAGGAAGAGTCAGGTGCTGAACAAGCAAGGAGTTTTGGATTACGATGAGCTGTGTCTCTTTCCGAATGTGCAACTGCCTGAGGGGTTCAAAACTCCTAAGTTTAACAAGTACGATGGGACGGGTAATCCCAAGACGCACCTCCGACTATTTGCAAACAAATTGGGAAAGCCTGTGGACGATGAAAACTTGCCTCTAAGGTTGTTCCCTGAAAGTCTGGAAGGGGACGCACTTGACTGGTATTCAAATTTGAAACCTGAAGACGTAAGAACCTGGATTGACTTGTCCAAGGCTTTTGTAAGGCAATATGAGTATAATTGTGAGTTGGCACCGACTAGAACCACCTTGGAAGGAACCAAAAGAAAACCCTCCGAAGATCACAAGACTTATGCCAAGAGGTGGAGGAAAATAGCTGCCAAGGTGGAGCCTCCGATGACCGAGGAAGAAATCATCCGTACTTTCATCAAGGCCCATGATCCTCCATATTTTGAAGAAATTTTCCGTATGACTGGATGTTCATTCGCGGCAATTGTAAATAAACTTGAAGAATTCGACGACTTTGTACGAGCCGGGAAAATTGTTAATGTGTCTGCCCTGAAATCGCAAGTGGAAGCTTTGCAAGGGCGAGGAAGCAGTGAAAAGAAACCACAATTCAAAAAGAAAGAAGGAGATACAACCTTTGTTTGGAACCACAATCCTTCACCCCGACCCCGATACCAGCACAACCCAACCTACCAGCAACCTTACCATTACTACTCAAACCCACACCCTGTATATACTACCAACATCCACCACCCTCGACCTCGCCCAAACTATACTAACCCACCTTCAGCCCCTTTTCAAATTTCTCAACCAAATCCACCCCAAAACCGACCTCGACCTCCATTTAACCCAAGATTTCCTCCTCCAAATAGACCTGCTTACAACTATCCTCAACCCACTGAACCCTAGAACAGACCCCCTAGCCGTACTTTTACCAATTTAGGCAGGCCTTTAGACCAATTATATGACCAGTTAAGGGCCTCCGGAAAAATTGGCACAGTACCCCCTCCTACCTATCCGTATGGCATGCCCGCCTGGTATAACCCGCAAGCTGTTTGCGCATATCATTCGGGGGCCCCTGGGCATGCAACTTTGGATTGCAAGGCGCTAAAGCATAAAGTTCAGGATATGGTTGAGTCTGGAGAAATCGTGATCAGAAAGAGAGAGCCGCAAGGGCCAAACGTAAATCAAAACCCCTTGCCAGAGCATGTTGGGGTTATTATGGACGATGCGGAGTACGAGGAACAAATCAAGAAATTGGCAATAGAAGCTGAAGTGTTTGGGGTCACGGACCAACCGTTTGTCATAGAGTTGCCATTCGAAGAAGATAACAAGCCTTTTGTCTTGGACCTCACGCCAGCAGAGAATGAAGCTTTGAAACCGGTAGTCATCGAATTCCCGAAGCAGGAGCCCGTATTAAGTCTGCAACAAGTGCCGTGGAATTACGATGAGCCTAGCATACAGATCGGGGAGAATTCAACCGCAAAGAAGGAAGTGTCAGTAGTTACCAGATCGGGGAAGACTGTAAATCCATTTGAGACTACTACTCCAATTCAAGCCAATAGTTCTGAGCCACCCATCAAACCAACAATCACCGAGAAAGAAGCCGTGGATTTCCTTAAACGACTCCAGAGAAGTGAATACAACATAGTGGAAAAGCTAAGCAAATCACCTGCCCAGATAACCATGTTGGACCTACTTTTCTCTTCGGACGTGCATAGGGATGCATTGATCGATGTATTAACTAAGGCTCAAATTCCAAGGGACATTTCTGTTGATAATTTTTCAAACGTGGTTGGGAGTGTATTATTCAACAAGCAAATTGCTTTTTCTGATGATGAATTGCCGACGGAGGGCATTGGACATAATAAGGCGTTGTACATAACAGTGAGGTGCAACGGGAAAATGCTGCCGAAGGTGCTAATTGACAACGGGTCCGCACTTAATATCTGTCCTTGGAGTACCTTGGAGAAGCTAGGATTGCAAGACATTAAGCTGAGGCCTTCAGGGACTATCGTTAGAGGGTTTGATGGAGCGCAGAGGGAGCCAATAGGAGAGGCAGATTTAGTAATCGAGATGGGGCCGGCCCAATTTCAAATAACTTGCCAAGTCATGAACTTCCCGAGCATTTACAATATCTTACTTGGAAGGCCATGGATTCACAAGTCTGGGGCCGTGCCGTCTTCGTTGCATCAATTACTCAAGTTCGTGGTAAATGACAAACTAATCACTATCTTTGCTAAAGAGGACTGCCTGGTGATCACCGATTCTGGAGTTAAGGAGGAGGGTAGTCAAAGTGTTACCATGTCCCCTCACAGCACATCCGATATAGTCTCCGTAAGTTGGATAACCACGGAGGAACAAACTCTCTCAAAGGCCAGTGTAATGATGGCCAGAGAAATGATTCGTGGAGGATACGAATTCGACAAGGGGTTGGGGCGTGAACTGCAAGGGATCCTGAAGCCAGTGAAGATAGTAGAAAAGAGGGATACCTTCGGTTTGGGTTTCAGACCAACTGCCAAGGATTTCAAGGAGATGAAGGAGCGTAAAAGAGCAGAAAAAGAGGGCTGGCAAAGGGTTTTCGATATTCCACCGCTACGGTATACTTTTCCCCGGCCAGCTGAAATAATCACATCAGAGGGTAATTCAACTGAAGAAATCGAGGATAGTTTGTCCCAACTGTTCATTGGGGCAATATTTGAAGACAATTTCCCGAACGAGGCCGAATTTCCTGACATCCCTGAAGGGTCGATTTCCAATTGGACAGCTGAATTTCTGCCTATTCGGAAGGAGTTTCGGTAAACTGAAAGGGGTTTATCATTCATATGAATTCATGAAAAATACTTTTGCATCTGTAAATAGCCAATGAAAACAATTTTCCTTTTGCGCATGTAAATATTGTTAAGTTTTCATTTCCATCTGCTTTCAATCAAAGGCTTTATGAAAATGCACGAGTTGTTCTTGTCATTGTTGTGTTGTTTATTCGCTTGTTTATATTCATATTGCTTGTCCATTTGTTGGTTGTGTGTTTGTTTGCTTATTATCCCCCATTCGTTAATTCTTTCAGATGGCCAAAAATAAAATTATTTGATCCTTTGGATATCACAATTCTGGAATTCGATAATGGCAATCTCTATATCACTCACGACTTGGAGGTTTGTGAATCCGAACTCCAAAGCGAGAGTGATAATGAGGAAGTATCCGATTCGTTTGCAAAGGATCTTGAACAATATGAGGAAAAACCGAAACCGAACTTGGAAGAGACAGAAACAGTAAACATTGGCACTAAGGATGAAGTTAAAGAGGTGCAAATCAGTATTCATTTGAATGAAAGGCAGAAAAAGGAGATGATTGAATTTTTGACTATGTTCCAGGATGTCTTTGCATGGTCCTACGACGATATGACGGGCATTTCAACCGATGTGGTAGTGCATAGGTTACCCACAGACCCTACTTTTCCACCCGTAAAGCAAAAATCCAGAAAATTCAAACCAGATATGAGTCTCAAAATAAAAGAGCAAATTGAAAAACAACTCAAAACCAATATTATCATTGTTTCCTATTACCCAATTTGGCTTTCAAATCCAGTCCCTGTTCCAAAAAAGAGTGGAGAGGTGAGAGTTTGTGTTGACTATAGAGACCTTAATAAAGCCAGTCCTAAAGATGATTTCCCTCTACCAAATATTCACATTCTCTTAGACAATACTGCCGGACATGAGATTGAAACCTTTTGCGATTGTTTTGCTGGCTACCACCAAATTTTGATGGCAGAGGAGGATAGGGAGAAGACTGCGTTCATTACCCCTTGGGGTACCTTTTGCTACCGAGTCATGCCTTTCGGTTTAAAGAATGCTGGAGCAACATATCAGAGGACCATGACAACCCTATTTCATGATATGATCCACCGAGAGATGGAGGTCTACGTGGATGATATTATAATCAAGTCTAAAAGGGCAGAGGACCACTTGGTTGATCTGAAGAAATTATTCGAGAGGTTGCGGAAGTACAATTTAAAGCTAAATCCTGCGAAATGCGCCTTCGGAGCACCTGCGGGTAAGCTGTTGGGATTCATTGTTAGCAAGAAGGGCATAGAAATAGATCCGGCGAAAATCAAAGCAATTCGAGACATGCCAGTGCCAAAAACTCAGAAGGACGTGAAAAGCTTTTTAGGGAAGATCAATTTTATCGGGAGGTTCATTGGCCAACTAACTGCCACATGCGAGCCGTTGTTCAAATTATTGAGGAAGAACGTGCCGTTGTATTGGAATGAGGAGTGCCAACAGGCTTTTGACAAGATTAAAGATTATTTGTTGCATCCACCAGTCTTAGTGCCGCCCAAACCGGGCCGACCTTTGATTATGTATTTATCCGTGCTTGAAGGAGTAGTAGGGTGTGTTCTAGGTCAGCACGATGACTCTGGAAGGAAAGAACAAGCCATTTACTATCTAAGCAAAAAGTTCACGCAGTACGAGGCTAATTATTCATTCATTGAGAAAAGCTGCTGTGCATTGGCCTGGGCAGCCCAGAAGTTGAGACACTATCTGTTGAGTCATACCACGTATCTTATTTCCCGGTCTGATCCTTTGAAGTATCTTTTGGAGAAGCCGATGCTGACTGGGCGTTTGGCGAAATGGCAGATAATTCTCTCAGAATTCGATATTGTTTTCACCTCACAAAAGGCGGTCAAGGGGCAAGCTATAGCTGATCATTTGGCGGAAAATCCAAGGGATGATGATTATCAACCACTCCGTACTTATTTCCCTGACGAGAGGGTCCTATTTGTAGGCGCTGCAGATGATATAAGTGAACAAAGTCCTGAATGGAGGCTTTTCTTCGATGGAGCTTCGAATTCTCTCGGAGCTGGAATTGGAGTTGTTTTGGTGTCACCCGAAGGGAAGCACTACCCTGCCGCTGCCAAATTGCAATTCGCTTGCACGAATAACATGGCTGAATATGAAGCCTGCATTTTGGGTCTCAAAATGGCTTTAGAGATGGAAATCAAGGAGTTGATAGCTTTTAGTGATTCAGATTTGCTCGTGCACCAAACTTTGAAGCAATGGATAACCAAAGATTCGAAAATTCTACCCTACCATTGTAGTCTGCTCACTTTGGCCAAGCAGTTTCAAAATTTGGAGTTTAGACATCTCCCGAGAGCCCGAAACGCATTTGCTGATGCTTTGGCCACCTTGGCTTCCATGATCCAATACCCAGATGAATTGAAGATCGAGCCAATCCAAATTCAACTTCAAAACAAGCCAGCCCACTGCTGGGCTGCAGACGAGTCCTCGGATACTACTCCTTGGTTTAAGGATCTTAAAGAGTTTCTCAAAACTGGGTCCTACCCTCAGCATGCTGGTACAAAAGACAAGAGTTTTCTGCGTAGAATGGCTTCCAAATTTTTCTTAAATGGTGAAGTCTTGTACAAAAGAACCTCGGATTTGAACCTTTTAAGGTGTGTTGATGAAGATGAAGCTCAATATATGATGAAAGAAGTGCATAGTGGCGTTTGTGGACCTCACATGAATGGCCATTTGCTAGCGAAGAAAATCATGAGAACCGGATACTTCTGGCTTACTATGGAGCATGATTGTATAGACTTTGTCCGGAGATGTATAAAATGCCAAATGCACGGTGACATTATACGCGCTCCACCCACTGAGTTGCATAGCATGACCGCCCCGTGGCCCTGTTCAATGTGGGGTATGGACGTGATTGGTACAATCGATCCTCCTGCTTCAAATGGACATCGATTTATATTGGTGGCGATTGAGTACTTTACCAAGTGGGTTGAAGCAGAGTCGTTTAAACATGTGACGAAGAAAGTAGTTGCCAATTTCTTGAGAGATCACATCATCTGTCGATTTGGGGTGCCTGAAACGCTTATCACTGACAATGCCAAGAATCTGAACAATGACATGGTGGATGGACTATGCGAGCAGTTCAAGATCAGACACCGCAACTCCGCCATTTATAGGCCTCAGATGAACGGAGCTGTAGAAGCCGCGAATAAGAATTTGAAGAAGATTATCCGCAAAATGACTGAAAGGCATCGCGATTGGCATGACAAGTTGCCTTATGCACTAATGGCGTATCGGACTTCTATCCGGACATCGACTGGGGCAACACCGTATTCACTCATGTATGGGATGGAAGCTGTATTACCAGCTGAGGTTGAAATTCCGTCGCTACGAATCCTTATGGAAGCTAAATTGGAAGAAGCTAATTGGATCAAGCAGCGCCATGAACAATTGACTTTGATCGATGAAAAGCGATTCAATGCTATCTGTCATGGTCAGTGCTATCAAAAACGTGTGGCCCGGGCTTACAACAAAAAAGTCCATCGGCGGGTATTTGAAGAAGGTGACAAAGTGCTAAAGCGAATTTTGTCGATGCAAGATGAAGCTAAAGGCAAATTTGCTCCGAATTGGCAAGGGCCGTTCATTGTCCAAAAGGTATTACCTGGCGGAGCCCTTATTTTAGCAGAAATGGATGGACGAGCATTCCCTCAACCCATCAACTCAGATATGTGCAAAAAGTTTTTCATTTGATAATGCAAATTTTCTTCAGAAATTCATGCAAATGGCGAAATGCAAGTCAGGCCATCTTCTTTTACACTTAAAAAATATTTTATCTCTACTTGTCCCCTTTGAGCCATCAGAATTGACAAATTTCGTTTGATAACCCCTGAGAATTGCAAACCCCACACTGGGGCAAAATTTTAATTTTGAAAGAGAGATGAGCAAAAGAAAGGGAAAAGAACCCCACACTGGGGCAAATTTAGTTTTCAAAGAAAAATGCAAGAGTGAGGAAAATGCAATGAAGAAAATGCAAAGAGTGAAAATCCGATCAAACTGGGGCAAATTTTCCCCGGTTTCGTTCAAAATCGGAAATGATTTCAAAATAGGGCAATCTCAGTTTATTTTACCCTTGGCATCGAATTTGCTTTCAAGCCTTAACCTTTCTGGAAAAACACCCCACCTGACCTCATTACAAAACCCAAAGTCCTGGCTTCCGTCATTTGTTGCATTTGTATTAGCAAAATTTGATAATCAACTGGCAAGTGATGTCCGTAATGCCTTCGCCTAATCTACAAGGGAAGTGCATTTTACTGATGCCTGAAACCTTTAACTCATATTTCTGAGTCGATCATGGTCGAGATGTGTCTTTATTCTTTAGGTGAAAACCCGAAAGGGCGCATCGTAAAAAAAAAAAAAAAAAAAAAACAGAAGAAAAAAAGAAAGCAAAAAGAAAACAAAAAAGGAAAAGAAAACAAAAACAAAAAGAAAAGTCAAAAAGGAAAAGGAAAAGCAAAACAAAAAGGGTAGGGGCAACCTTGGTGAAAACCCGAAAGGGCGCCAAGGCGGGTTTTTCACAACAGACGAGCGCGAGAAGGAACAGCTAGTGACCTGGTTCGTTTGGAGTTTTTCCTTATGTTTGTGATATTTTGCCAGTATCAGATTCCGAAGCAAAATATCCAAAGTCTTAAATATGATTGTCGTTGGCTAAATTTGTATTGTTCTTTACAAATATTCTTTTGCAAAATGTATCTTTATGAACCTTTTTGATTGTTCTCCATTATTTGTGTATGACTGCTTATGACTGTCTACATTCTTTTGCATGCTCATTTGTGCCTGACGTAGGAAATAATCTTGCATATACATTGATTGTTATATGATAATTTTCACGCATCATTCCTTCACCATTGAATTCAAATGAATGATAAACCCTAAGGTTTGGGCAAGGTAAGGGATTCAATCATCAGCTACAGTGAGTAACATGCAACAAAGCTACCACCTGGATTGGGTGACGTGGTAAATCCGTATTTTATCAGTCCCAGGATTTGTAAAGTCACAAGTTCGACCAAGACGAATGCCGCAGAACAGAGGCAAAAATAGTACAAGACTCATGTTTACACGATTCTCAAGGCAAACCGGATCAAATAATGGTGGCAAATCCATTATTATTTATTCTTTTCTTGCAGGAACACTGCGGTCACAAATGAAAGCGATCATTCTCTTTTTCAAACCTAAAACAATGTTATTTGCAAAATCGGATTATAAGGACTAACACCAGCCATCGCTTCACCTACAGAGATCCAATCCCCCTCTAGGTACAAAAATTTGAACTACTTTCAGGTAAAAATTCAATTCATTGTCTCAAACTTCCCCAGTGAAGTCCCGTTTAAATTCCTGTTCGGGTCAGTCCCGTTTAAATTCTGTTCGGGTCAGTCCCGTTTAAATTCTGTTCGGGTCAGTCCCGTTTAATTTCTGTTCGGGTCAGTCCCGTTTAAATTCTGTTCGGGTCAGTCCCGTTTAAATTCGTTCGGGTCAGTCCCGTTTAAATTTCTGTTCGGGTCTGGGTCAGTCCCGTTTAAATTCTGTTCGGGTCAGTCCCGTTTAAATTCTGCTCGGGTCAGTCCCGTTTAAATTCTGTTCGGGTCAGTCCCGTTTAAATTCTGTTCGGGTCAGTCCCGTTTAATTTCTGTTCGGGTCAGTCCCGTTTAATTTCTGTTCGGGTCAGTCCCGTTTAAATTCTGTTCGGGTCAGTCCCGTTTAAATTCTGTTCGGGTCAGTCCCGTTTAATTTCTGTTCGGGTCAGTCCCGTTTTAATTCCTGTTCGGGTCAGTCCCGTTTAAATTCTGTTCGGGTCAGTCCCGTTTAAATTCTTGCTCGGGTCAGTCCCGTTTAAATTCCTGTTCGGGTCAATCCCGTTTAAATTCCTGTTCGGGTCAGTCCCGTTTTCAATTCTGGTTCGGGTCAGTCCCGTCTTATTTTTCATGTTCGGGTCAGTCCCGTATTAGAATTCCTGCTCGTTGGAATCTTTTGCAGCCCAATAACACAGGTAAGTATTTGGTGTCCACTTCTTTGTCTCAAGTTTTTTCAAAACTCAGACAAAGAGGGGCAAACTGTAGACACCAAATTTTGAATAATTTGTATGTGGCATCTACTTCATGATTTTTATTTTAGATCGCTTGCATTTAGTTCATTGTTGAGTGTTTTGCATTTTTAGTTGTTATTTTATTTTAGTTTTATTCATTTTGCCCTTTTAGTTTGTCTATTCATTTTTTTTTATTATTTTTTTTTATTTTGTCATTTTAGGTTTTTAATCACTTTTAAGTTTTAGATTTTAGTTTTTCGTTTTTAGTTTTTTTTAGTTTTTAAGTTTAGCATAGAGTTGCTAGAAAAAAAAGAAAAGGAAAACATTCAAAAAATATATTTTAGTCATTTTTGTTTTTATTCAATGCTTTCTTGAAGAAAAATGAAAAAAAGAAAAAAAAGAAAATGTCCCGTGTACAAGCTGCGTTTTGTTGCAGCTTGCAAAGGAGCATCGGGCAGCTCCTTTAGTTGCAAATATATAGCCGAAGATACTGGAGTTCTAGGGTTGGGGAGTGGCATATAAAAGAAAGGCAGCCGATAAGAGATGAAGGGGGTTTGGCAGCCGCAATTGACAAAAAACAAAAGAAAGAAAAGAGAAAACAGAAAAAGAGGAGGTGAACGGCGGTAGAAAGAAAGCTAAGCAGGAACAGCAGGGGAGAGTTAAAAAAGCCGAGAGAGAGAGTGAGGGCAGGAGAGAAACAGAGAGAGTTTTGGGGGAAAGGACTAACGGCTGGGGTTTAAGAAGGTTGAAGGCTAGAGAAAATTCTGGGTGGAGGACATACGAGAGAGAGGTGACAGCCGAAACTTAGAAAAACAAAGAGAGAAAGCTAGAAGGGAAAAGACAGAGAGTGTGCGGCTGAAGAAAGCAGAAAAACAGCGACTGAGAAAGAGTGATAAAAGAGTGAGGAAGATTTACGGCGGATTAAGAGAAAAGCTGTGAGTTTTAGAGGTGTTGGTTCAGGAAACTTTGGGCAGCAAGAAGGTTTTGGATTCGTTGAAGCAAGGCAAAGAATCAGGAAGCGCATCTGCGGGAGAGACGAAGAAGCAAAGATTTCGTCTTCTGGAATACATCAAGCTTTCGGTCAAGGTTTAAAGGTAACATTTTTTTTTACTTTGGATTTGTTTGTAAGTTGCTGAGTTATGTTTGTATGCTGAAAGTCTTAGTCTTTGCACTCGATTGCATTCTTCATGCGAGTTTCTATCCGTGAATCTGGTTTGTTCTTGGAGGAGAAGGGATTTGCGTTTAGCTGTGTTCGTTTCTAGTGTTCATGGCTGTTTTCTTTTGGTGATTTTTATGCACAATCTGGGTTGGAAATTTCTGGGAGATGCATGATTTATGGCTGGATTTTTGATGATAGGATGCATAAGATCGTATTTGTTTTGGGTTCGAAGAGGTTGCCGCTGGCTGCAAATTTTGTTGGCTATGTATGTCTTGGATAATATAGTGGGAAGTTGCGTTTTTTTACTTCCAGATTTGCATGTTTATTTTGAGTCTTTGTATTGAAAATGAATGGCAAGTCTGGTGTTTGATATTTTGATTCCAGTCTGTCTTTTGTTTTGCTTGGAATGCTAATTGTTGCCTTTTGAAAGGAGGACCGCATTACATAAGATTTCAATGTTGCAGAAAATTTGTAAACTTTGCTTGAAGTTGCTTGAATCATTTGGATTTTGCATGCTTGTTGCCCGGCTTTTGGTGTCTAAATCTGAAAGTTTTCATGATGTAAAGTAAGAGGTTTGCATAGTTGTATTTAGTTTTGATTGAGCATGGAGACTGATTCTTGCAAAGTGCCGAATTACAAAAGGTTTTGCTGCATTTTCGTTCCTTCTACGGCTGTTAGTTTTTTTTCCCCCCCTAATGGTCAACTCTATTTCTTTGTGCCAACCCTTCAGTGAAGTTGCGTGTTTAATTGAGGATGAATGAGTAGAAACTTGCTGTTTGATGAACTTATTTGCATGATAGAATGGATAGAAGCAATACCAGAAAATTTTTCAGAACATTGTATGCTTCCATTTATCCGTTTTTCTTTTTCTCCTTCGGCTGGTTTTGGGCGTTGATTGTTGTGTTTTGCTGTTTTGGAATCAAGGCAGTTGATGTTAGGATAAAAATACTAATTTGGTCTGGATGAAAATGGCATTAAAATGAACATAAGAATGGCAGGAGACATGGCTGGAAAATTTGCAGAAAGCTTCAAATGCAGAAATCTTCAAAGTGCCGAATCATTCTTGTGTATTTTTCCAGAATGTTTGCATGATCTTTCCCTATGTTTTTGGGTTGTTTGACTGCCAAGTTTATGCTTTGTTGTTTGGTTTGAAGTTTGGAATGTTAGATCAAGAAAAGTTTTGGCTAAATCTGAATCACGATATTGGAAAGGGAAGCAAAGAATGCAGCAGTCTTATTGATCTCATTGCAGAAAATTTTCCTACGTGATTGCATGCTTTGCATGAAGAAATAAACCTGGAAAATTGCAGATCAACCCCTTGGCTTCTAACTAAAGCCATTAGGACCCAATCAATTAAATAATTTCATCAATTTGGTCCTTGGTAATTTTAATTTGTGCAACTTCATTGTTTGTTTGCTTCAATTAACTTCCATGCTTTGTTTCAATTGCGCTTAAGTCATGACTTTAGGAACTTTATGATCAAATGAACTTTGTTTTGCACATTTCTTTTAATTTTTTTTAAATAAAGTGGTACCTTGACCCTTTTATTATTTTGGAGGGTAAGTTAGTAATTTCACTACGTTAGGGCGTCGCTTCAAGGGAGGTACACTCTATCCTTCATTTGCACTTCATTTGACCCTACGTGCTCCTACGTGTTATGTGAATACGCATGCCTACTCCGCTTTCCTTACCTCTTTGCGTGCATTTACTTGCTTTTACTTCTATTTAAGTTTTATGGGGTATGTGTACACCTCTTGGCTTGTAATAGATAGGGCTCGGAGAGCATCTGGTCCATTTCCCCTTCCCCTTTATGCTTTTATGGGGTATGTGTACACCTCTTGGCTTGTAATAGATAGGGCTCGAAGAGCATCTGGTCCACTTCCCCTTCCCCTTGGTTGCTTGTTTTTGTTGCTACATGTTTAATTGCTTTATTAGGCTCTTGCATCTAGTCGAGCATGCTAAGTGCTACGTGTTACTTGTTTACGAGCGTTTTGGCATGTCTACTTGCTTTCCATAGCCATGAATGAATGGAATGGATGAATGTACGTTTCCGCTAGTCCAACGCTAGTCGGAATTCATAGAATGGGCTAGTCCAACGCTAGACCCTTAGGGATTTCCCCTCATTAGTATATCATTTGCTTGTTCACCACATATCACGCATTTTCCTTAGTTTTATCATTTGGCATGATCCTCGAACCCGTTTTCCCTCCATTTTAGGATTTTTACATTTCATGCTAGTTATAGGGTTCATTTTGCTTGAGTGTCCCCTTCTGATAAGGGAAACGAGCGAGTGTGGCTACTCGATAGCCTTAGCACGCTAGTTTTGCCTTCTAATCAAAGGGAAAATCAAGTCGAAAAGTTAGGAGTCCACCCCCGTACCCGACTTGTTGCATTCCTCTAGGGTCATACTTTCATTTTTATCACCTACATACTCTCTTAACCACATTTCTTCACATTTCTCAAACCATACTTTTTACTACATTCTACCTATCACTTGCTTATTTTCACTTCACAAATGAAATTCCACTTTACCTTATATATCTATTATTCTATTTTCATACACTTGCACACGAAAACACTTGAATTTGTTTTACAATTTCACACAAGCACCTTTATACAATTTCGCACACTTGCACTTGCATCTCTTGTATCTTTCATACACTTTCACACTTGCACGCTTGAATCTCATTTGTATTAATCGACCTCTATGAGGTTTTCCTTTGTTGGCCGCCACAATTCATGTGGTTTGGGACCAAAAGCCTCACAAGAGACATCGTAGAATTTAGGATTGCATTTTTCTTTCCGTTTTTGCATTCATATAGTCATATCCAACGTGCGAACATATATTGGGTAGAAAATTAGGAAAGGTAAGTTTAAGTCGCGCAACTAGCTTTGGCTAGGTCAAAGGGGTGCCTTGGATTCTATCCCTGCCTTCCCCTTTGTCAAACGTGACTCCCGAACCTTTTTCTTTGGCTTACGTGGACTAGGAGTCGTTTTAAAAAGGGTTTTACTACTTTGTCTTTAAAAACACTTTTTGGGTGACTTGGTACACCCCAAATCTATACCAAGTGGCGACTCCGTTTTTCATATTTAAAAAACCCTTTTTAAATTTCATTTGGCCAAATCGTCGCTTTCCAAAGTCCCATGGCCTTTTACTTTTAATTTTGCACACATTCACACCACACTTCACATCTCACATCATCACACACATTCATTCACTTATCAAAAAGTGGGGCGCGACACGTACGAACAATCTCATCTTCAATCATAGGGGGTTCCACCTTGGCGGCCAATTTCCTCCATCTTTTCGCATATGTCTTGTGGTCCTCGGATGGTTTCCTCTTGGTTCCTTCCAATGTGGTCCTCATTGGAGCCAGCTCGCAATTGTATTCGTATTGCCTTACAAAAGCAGTTGATAAGTCCAGCCACGTCCTCATATCCTCGGGTTTCAAATTGGAATACCAGTCCAATGCATCACCTTCTAAGCTTTCGGGAAACAAACGAACTGGTAGATTCTCGTCATCTATTGGTTTGCCCAACTTGTTAGCAAACATTCGGAGGTGCGTCTTGGGGTTGCTCGTTCCATCATACTTGCTAAATTTGGGTATTTTGAAACCCATGGGCAATTGCATATCCGGAAACAGGCATAGCTCGTTGTAGTCCCGCCCTCCTTGTTTATTCAAGCCTTGGCTTTTCCTTATGAAATCCTCAACCCGATCCAATCGCTTTAGCAAATTCTTATCCACTGGTGCGGATGACTCCCCGGTTTCAACTTTCCCTTGAGCAGCGGTATCTAGGGTGAACGGCTCAGCGGTGGAGTAATAATAAGGTCCTTGTGGCTCGAATGGCATGCTTATAGTAATTGGCGGATAATTTTCGGGAATTTGGACATGAGGAGGGTTAGTTTGGATGTGAGGTGCATAAGCAGGTTGTGGGCCATGAGTGGGATAAGTAAAGGCTTCCTCAGGGGGGTTTATGAATTGTGAAGGAACAGAGGTTTGAATATAAGGTAAAAATATGGGTTGAGGTTCAGATTGGCCAGGAGGTAGGGGCTCATGTTGTTCACCGCTAGCACCACTAGCTACCAATTGATCGATTACTCGCCGTTGGGCCATCATTCCAACGCTCAGCTCATTAAATCGGTTTAGAACTTCACTCAGTTGAGCTCCCAGATTTGTCAAGTCAGTCGGTGATGTAGTTGCGGGCCTATCAGATGATTCTGGATGGGTACTCATATTTACACTATCTCTTGAAGCTCGGTTACGCGATTGGGTGATAATGGGGCTTTTTCGGGTAGCTATATACTACCTGAGAATGTAGGAAAACCCTTATTAGATACCCTTCTTGATTGACTGCTGTCAAAAAGAAAAGAAAAAGGAAAAAGGAAAAGACAGGAGTTAGTAACAATTAAAGTAATTCGGATGCATGTCCTATGGGGGAACCCTTTTTGTGCCAAGGGTAGGCCTAGCATGAGGATGCAATCCTCTGAGGTAGGCACTATACTATACCTGATGGATCTGATCAACTTATTGAGTGAAGAATAATTTCGAAAAATTTGGTCAATTGGAGTGACGAGAGACATTCGTCAAAATGAGGTCAACGTTCGAATGGATTGATCACTTGTGATCGATACAAGAATTTGCAAAAACGCACGGGTTTGACCTTGACGAATTTCCTATCGAAGAGATTGGAATTCGTTGACCAAGTTTTCTCAGTGAAGCACGGGTCCAAAAATCCCAACTAATCAAATGCAATGGATGGTTTTTCCAAAATCGACTAGGTTTTCCTATTTGAAATTCGACATTGAAACCCTAATTGGTCAAATGGGTTGAATGCCATTGATAATTCTTCCAAAACATTAAAGTTGTAGTATTCTGAATTAGCTTTCAAATGCCTCTAAGAACACCTGATTTGGACTTGTGTACTCTGAGATATGTCCATTACAGTGTTCTGCGTTTAAACAGCCGACGAATTGGTTTCTGGTTTAGTAATTTGAGAATTTGACTAAGTTACATTAGGAACTGGACTAAGTGACCTTCATGAATGTTGTAGCTCTGTGTCTTAGCTTCGAAACAGCATAGGTTTCGTCTCAATCCAATAAGCGTAGCTTCAGATATGTTATTTCCGCATTCGTATGTCAAATCTGTCTTGTGCTAAGTTGAATTTCTGCACTTGTGATTGTTGTAATTCTTATTCTTATGATATTGTGAGCCTATGGAACGGCTCTTGACTTGAATTGCTTATGTGTGATGTTGGGTTGTGGTTGAGGAAAAATAATGAAGCCAAAATGGCTGGAAAATTAGGTAAACACAAAGGGCGTGCTGCCCAAATTTTCGCTCGAGGGCTAGGTTTCTATTTGAACTTGTATACTTTTGTTTGGCCAATACCATGACCGGTTTTCCATGTTAAAACATGATTGTTCATCCTGGGGTTCAAACAACCCTCTTCTTACTTGAAAGTCATCTTTACACGTTTTACTCCTAATTAGTCGGGTTTCTTTGTTTCCCTTAAATGTTTTGCTCGATAAACTGTAATATATTCTCTTGTTCAACCTTAGGTTTCATTGGTGACTAAGGGTAATATCCGGAAGGATATTTTGCACGTTATTTTGTATATCTAGGTAAGTGTTCCTTATTTGACTTTATGGCTTGTTGTTATCATTTGCTAATGTGTTAATTGCTTTTAATGATTTCCAAAACGAGTTTTCTAGGCGAGTGTGTACTTTATCGCACTCGACCTAAATAACTGTGTAATTTTCAAGGATTTAATGAATGAAATGTTACTTGCGCATGAATGTAAGCCTTTTGGGCTGAACTGGCCATTGCCCCTTGTTACCGGTCGTCTCGAGCCAGAAGCGGACTCGGTCGGGCGATTAGGGACTTGGGTGAACGTTTGGTATACTCGAGTATTACCCTGTAGGTTGGTGGAGACTGGCCAACGGCCAGGACGGGGGTGAATGAATGAATGAACGAACGAACGAACGAACGAACGAGGGTTTATTGATAAACGAAAAATGCATTTTCAAATGATTGGAGGAATAAGGGGAAATGTCAGGAGAACGAATGAACGAATTGCTCCTTGTGAGCCGTATCCTTTTAATGAATGTTACTATTGCTTTCCATTGTAAATGTTTCTTGAATTATTGATACTCCATGTTTAATGTATTGAATTGATTGTTTGATTGTTTGATTATTTGTTTGGAACCTCACTGAGCTTTTAGCTCACCCCTTTAGATTTGTTTTCCTTAACAGGGGACGGCGAGCAGGATGAAAGCATAGACTAGCCTAGTCTAGGTCTTTTGTTTCTTTTGTGATGGTTCTCGCCCTAGTGCTTGGCACGGGCTAGTTGTATGGCGAAGTGAGAACCTTTGTACATTTGATGGTTGTACTTTCTTTTGAGATAGCAATGTATATAAGTTCCACTTTAAGTTTGGATTGCTGCCCTATTTATTCTTGTGATTTGTTCTGGATTTGATTAAAGAACGACTGAGTCCCGGCGAGAGCTGGGCAGACGGCCCGCCGAACCCTCTGGTACGCCTTAGGGGGAGGTGGGGTCGTTACAGTATAACTTCATCCTACACCTTAAACTTGGATTATGATGGTAGAAATGCATCTTTAAGCTATTGCATGTGTATGGATGGCTTGATATGGTTGTAAAATGTGAAAGTGGGCTCTTTGTATTCTCACACTTGGCTTGTTGTTGCTGATTAGAGGATTAATGTTGGATTTAATGGTAGTTTAATGGTTATAATGATGGATTCATGGAGTATTATTGTTGGAAACTCAAAGTAGAGGTCATGCCAAGAAATTTCCGAAACTGCCCCAGTTTTGTTCGGCCATGATAAGGCCCATTTTTGGTGATTTATTGGCATGAAACTGATGTTTATATGTTATATTATATGTGTAAAAATTTTCGTTGGAAAACATTAACGTTTGGATGGGCAAATGAATTTATTCGTGAACTAGGCAAGCTGGAAAATTATTTTCGGGTAAACCTGTCCAGCGGTAGCATTTTGACCATAACTCTGTCCTCGGGTGTCGAAATCAAGTTCCGTTGGTGGCATTTGAAACTAGACATTCCTGGCTTTAATTTGAGATAAAATGCACGCTCTGATTCTTTGTGAGTGATCTGAACCAAACGTTTTAAGATAGCTGTCCTGTCTCTCGGATTTGCTGGAATGGCTGGTAGAGGCAGCGACTTGAGGCTCAATTTTGAGCTGGTTTCTTGCCTAATTTCAGAACATTTCCTTCTGTGAACTTTTAGTCCCATGAATGTATTTTCTAACGCTATAAACCATGCCTCATTCCGAGTTAAATTGATTGAGTTGTGACTAAAACAAGAGGACTGCCCTGTTTTGGAAAACGTAGTATTTGGACTGATTTGGGGAAAAACTTGGGAATGATTTTATTAATTGAAGTCTTGATGCTCATCACTTACCAAAGGTATCATGGATGTATCTTAGACCTTTATTTCACAAATGAACCATGGTTGGATAGTTTTCATGATTAAACGATTTGAATTGGGAAATGAATGTCAAAAGGCAGATTGCCTTAGAATTTTTCCTGAACTTTGGATGGCTAATTAACTATCTTTCCAAAGGTATTTTTCCCTGAAATTTGATAGAGCGGTACCTTTCATATGGAAGTAAAATACTGCCAATTTTGGTACCAATCCAAGTTCGTTTCGATACCCAATTAAATTTCTAGTGTTGGAGGTTCAAATCTGGAAATTCTTCTCCAGTCTTAAATTTCCCCAACTTCGGGCTACCGTATCTCGGTACTCGAAACTCCGATTCTTGATCCGCTTGTTTTGTTATAAACCTCACTTGTAACACTAATTGAGCTGCAAATTTCAGAGGCCGGGTTGCAACGTGTGAATCGTGCCAAATTTCCAAATTTGGCCGAAATCCAACTTAATTCTGCCTTGTACGCCGAACCTGTACCTTCAAGCTCATTTTTGAGTACTTTCCACTTAGATTCGTGGAAAGGTGTCTTCTAAGAACTTTTAACACTTTCCAAAAGGTTTCCAATGATATAAATTTTTCCAGTTTTGGACCTATATCGAGAGAGATGCGAATTTTCAAAGATTTAGGATAAAACAGAAATTTCTCAATTTTCAAGGCAAAGAAGTTTTTCCAAAACTCTTAATTCTCTTGGTATTATTCAAATGTTTTGCCCTCGATTTTCATGATAAAAACTCAAATAATATTGTACATAATGAAAGGCAAGTTGAACCTCGATTTACGAGTAATTGAGGTTCCTTTTGTGAAATAATCTTTAGATTGTACTAGTATACAATCTTTCTTGATAAGTGGGTTATTTGAGTGATTATCCACTATTAATTGCCAGGCGCACAAGGAGACCTTCAAGAGGATCTCACAGTGGACACTTGAACTCCCAGAAAACAATTCTTATTGAATTGCTCGGTGAGTGTCAAGTGTGTGAATTTTTGATACTTGCTTGTTTGTGGTAATTGTTGGAAGTTTTAAAAATAAGGGCGGGTGCGTACTTTATCGCACTCGTCCTAATTTCAAATGAATGAATGAAATGTATTGAATGAATGAATGAAATGCAATGTTATGTTATGATTACATATGTCGTTGGAGTGAATCTCCTCGACTTTCAAATGAATGGGGGACACCCAAACTCATAGGCCGACCTTGGACTCGAGCCGGCAATGGGCTTGGTCGGGAACTTGGGCGAGCCATGAGATATATATAAGCTCGACCTAATGAGAGGTCTTGCTTGGCATACTCGTGGAGTATCGCCTTATAAATGACTTGTGGGCCCTTGAGGTGTACGGTGGACGGAGGGAAGTAAGTGGTGATCTACGGAAATGGAAATACCGACCCGGTTGACAGGAGGGTCAACGCGGGAAGGTATAGGAATGACATCGGCAGAGCGAGTGGAACTTAGCTCCTGAGAGCTACTATATCCTTGAATTGTTTCTGATTACTTTTCCTGTTCGAATGATTGATTATTGAAAAGTCATGGTTTTATTTATTAAATTTGGGATTGTTATTTGACAAAGTGCTTGCATGTGTGTTCTTGGCCTCACGAGCGTTTTGCTCACCCTGTAGATTTGTTTTCCTTAACAGGATTGGACTTGGAGAAATGTTGGAGAAACCCCTCTTGGCGTACTCTTGTTTTAGGGTTTCCGTTGCACTTTGGGGCTAGACTTGTGATTGATGTATATTTTGAATATTGAGGTGTTTCGAGATTCCGATGTAATGATTGGGCAGATGTTGAATATTGATAAGCTTGAATGCTTACGCACTGATTGTATTTATGATATTTAATCGTAACGTCTAGTATTGTATTAAGCTTGGACGGAAATTGCTTGAGTCCTGGCGAGAGCTGGGCAGGCGTCCCGCGGATACCCTTTGGTTCGCCTTAGGGAGAAGTGGGGGCGTCACAGTTGGTATCAGAGCTTAGGCTTTAGATCTCTGTAGTGTATCCTAGGCTTAAACGTTTTGGATGCCGGACTGTGGAATTGGATTGAAAGTTAAGTGACTGCTTGTGAAAATGAAAACTAGAACCTAGGTTCGAATTAGTGGATGACAAGAAGTCTTGATATGGTGTGATACATGTGAAATAGTATGAAGTGATCAAATCTTGTTTATTTAGTGTATTTGGACCTACCTGAGCTTTTACTCTTAAGTGTAAACTATAGAAGGTAATGGTGATATTAAATTGTCTCGGGGGCGCCTTCCAGTGGTCCACTATCAAGAGAGAGTGACCTAAGAGAGCATTGGAGAAATGGTCCAATTTGCTGGACTAGGACTTCATGTGAATTTCAAAGGACTTGCTCGAACCCAAATAGTGGGGTGTTAATAGTGGTCGATCATTGGAAGTGGCTATCCGAGGAAACTAGAGTGATTCGAAGGGATGATCGAGAACTGAGGACAATTGTGGATGCCTAGACTACTAGAATTCCTGAAATGGAAATTGAAATACTTAAGGAGCGAGGGAGACAAAGGCTCCTAGTGAGAAGCTTCAAAAGCTAAAAACCAACTTGTTAGGGTAGTGCTCGAAATTAAAGATAGGATGAATGAGTCGGTGGCTGGGTGTGTTACCTTGGTCGAATGAGTGGAGAATGACAAGATATTCGATAAGGGACATGAGATCTAAAACTCCTAGTGCTAGAAATGAAATTGATCCTATGGAGGTAGTGAAGACTTTTGGATTCCGCCAATCACTAATTTAGTGATTTAAACTATTTTGATAGTTTTTGCCAAAGATAGACAGGGTGACGCTCGCTTAAAGGCCGTTACATTTTGTGTCTTGTTTCAATATGTTTCCTACCTTTTGAGGCAATTAAACATTTCTCACGACATGTTTGACTTTACTGTTTTATGATTCAATTCCATGATTGGGGGTTGTACGTATTTGCGATTATCTTAGCGTCTTCCCTTTTATTCTCGTATTTGTTTAGCGTGATCAAAGTCTCACTTTTTAAACTTCGTTTATGTGCATTCATTTTATGCCATGTTTAGATGACTGTTAAAGTTATGAGTGGCCAAAAAAAAAAAGAAAAGAAAAGAAGGGGGCCGAGTGCGAAGGATTATGCCACCCCAAGCTCCAGGGGATAATTAGGGAATGATTGCTGGATTGAACCGAAACCCTAGAAATGAAGGAAAACACCTACATAGCTCCCACCATTGACCATACGACTGATATCCTAGAATGGTTGGTTAAGTACCAAAGCTCTGGACCAATAAGCCAACCTAAGAACCAGGAGAGGTGTGAAAATGAAATAATTCTTGAAGGTCGTCTATCTTGGTTTCCCGGGGGACCTAACCTTGAGACAGTAAGATTGATTTGAAAGGATACAATAAGGCACTAATGGGACTACGAGATTTTGATCCCTTTTCAAACCACTTCATAGACAAGTATCGAAGATTGAAGTAAGACATGAAAAATTTTATATCAAGGAATAAAGTCCCCGTATCTGGTTGTAATTTGAATTAATGGTAGTGATTTTATGGAGACTTAAGAACTCATCCATGTTCGGCAGAGAATAGCTAAGATTTATATTTCGGGGTGACCTATAAACAAAAGAATGAAAGAGTAATCTGGCTCGAACTTCCATTATGCATAGCTACTCTTTTGATCCTTTGATTTGCTTGGTAGGTTAGCATTTGACTTAAGCCAACTAGTAAAATGACAACTTTGGAAGAGATGCGTAAGGAATTGGACCTTTTTCGAAATGAGGTAGAATTTCAAAAGAAATTGGCTGACTACTGGGAAGGACGGTGGAAACAAGAATATGCATAGAAAATTGAATTGTTACGCCAGAATGTAGAATTAGAGAAGAAATGCAAAGAAAATCCTCGAATTGGCCAAGTCGCCACTTCTCATGCAAATTGTGGATACTGCGGCAAGGTTAACCACGTTGAGGCCGAGTGCTGGATGAAGCAAGGAAAGTGTCTGGGGTGCGGTAGTACCAAGCATAAGATTTCGGATTGCCCTAAAGCTTTTAAAAAAGAGGAAGTACTCAATAGCCAACTAGGTCCACCGCAAAGCGATCAAGTGCCAGATGGGGGTAGTTAGTACTAATGGCTATGAACGGGGTCCTAGTAGTGAAGGTTTCACAGACTGAGATGGTTTGACTTCACTCGAGGAATAGAGGTTGTAGTTTTACCCTAGACTAGGCTAGCACCTTTGGAGGTTGTGATCTTTTAAAAAAAAAAAAAAAAGAGAAAAGTCTTTTGTTGTTTTGTATCCTGGCAACTTGACATGTTTTGCTACAATCCTGTCGTTCTCCTTTTCCTTTTGAGAGGATTTGATAAACCTCTTCCAACTGGATGTAATTATTATGATCTTTATGACTCATGAAAATTTACTTCGCTTTTAATTATTTTTATGACTGACACGTATGTTTAAATCCTGCCCCACGCCCTTAGAATTATAATAAGACACGAATGGTATTGGTTGTGATCGAGATTTTGCTTGAGAATGTAGACCACGTGAGGTCTTGATAGTGACTAGAGATCGAGACCGAAGTGAGAACTTAGCGTTGAAATGGGATTCAATGTTTGAAATGCCAATTTGAGAGAAAAAAAAACAAAAAAAAAACGGTGGATTTGAGTTAGTGAAAGGAAATAATTAATGGATTCCATGTGCCTAACGATTAAGGACTAGATATCGTATTTGGAATGAAGGCTAGAAACTATGAATTTATAGATTATGGAGTCTGGAGCGATGTGACCATTAAGAACAACTACCCTTTTGTCTTACATGGATAAGAATTCGATAATTTGTAAGGAGCCGTGATCCTATTTAAGTTGGATTTAAAGTAGAGATATTACCCATTTGGGAACCCTAGGAACTAATGTGGTTAATACCGCTTTCAAATTAAGACATGGACACTCTAAAAATTTCGGTACACCCTTCGAGTTGACAGATGCACTAAAAGCATTTATGGACCCAAGGTATCGGAGTTAAACCGTATTTGGACAAATCGGTGGAGGCATTTATTGATGATATATCGATACACTCTAGTGTTTGAGAAGGTCATGAAAGACACTTGATGGTAGTTTTACGAATCTCGAGAGAACGCCAACTTTTGTTAAGTTCAATAACTGTGAGTTCGATTGGAAGAAATAGCCTTTCTAGGTTATACAGTATCTAAGGAAGGAATTATTATTGACTCAACTAAAATGGAAGATTGTATAAGAGGAAACGACCAGAAAAGCATATTGAAATTTGGAATTCTCGGAATTAGCCGAATACTTCCTTTGGTTTTCAAGGACTTTTGTAAGAGTGCAAGACTTGGCAAACCATTTGAGGTTCTATATGTAAGGGAAAAAAACCTTGAGATGAAGAATGTTAATCGGTGTACATGTGTAGGAGGTAATTTTGTGATTTACACAGATGATTCAAAGGATGGTTTAGAATGTATATTAATAAAACATGATAAGGTGATTGTATATGCCTCTAGGAAGTTAAAATATTACGAGAGGTAGTAGCCAACTCCTGATTGGGAGTAAATAACTACAATATTTGCCTTAAAGAAGTGAAGATATTGCCTATATGAGATAGACATGAGGCCGATTAAGTTGCTCTATGACTTGGAAGTTAAAATACTTATTGAAGAAAAAAAAATCAAGGTTTGATTGCTAGTCGAATGAATGGAAATTGTCAAGAGTAAGTTCGAAAAATGTAAGTTGGTGATCGATCAGATAGACTTAACCATGAAGGGAATGATATTTTTCTCAGGTGTGAATTTCGAGGACGAAATTCTGTTAAGGAGGGGAGGATGTGAGGACCCGAAAACTTTCTTATTTTTATCGAATATTAATGGTTTAATTAAGTATTTATCCACCTGTTTTTCCCAAATAATTTATTACGACCATTTTAAATCCATTCTTATGGAATAATGTCTTCATTATGCTTTTAAAATGTCCCGTTAACAACTTCAATTTTCGGAGGATTGTTTAAGTGGGAAATAATGAACACGAGTGTTTCAAGGTGATATTGTATTCGAGAGTATGATTATCCTGGGGAAATTAAGAACGGACAATAGCAGATTAAGAAAAGTTAATAGAGAATTAAAGGTGAATAAGTTCTAAGTGAGCATATACTACTCACGCGTGGATAGTTTTCCAAAAGACGCATGGATACAAATTTATTAGAGATTTGAGGAGTTAATACTCGACTCATGTGAGAACTCGTAAAACTCCTATTAAAACCCTAATTTGAGCTTATTTAATTATTTACTTGTTCATTTATTCCGAATATTATTTTCTAGACCTATTGAACCTAATTACGTGGAAATATAGCTTCGTTATATTTTTAAAGTGACTTGTTTCAAGAATTAATTTCCTGGAGTGCGTTTAGTAAAAATAGTGAATTGTGCTTGGAGATTTTATCCGCGTAGTAGCACAATAAGCTTGGAATATTGGAGACTTATACTATGGTCCTAAAATAGGTAATCTTATGAGTAAATACTCAAGTGATAGTTAGTAGTGCAATCGTTATAAGAATTTCTCAGAAGTTTCGCGTTATAACGTTAAATTTGACAGTACGCGTTTTCACACGCGCGACTTTATTTGAGGGACTTTAGACCCTTATTTCGGGACAATTAAGAGTGAATAATACTTACATGAATATAAATGCATTGGAGGTTCAGTGCACTAGTGAACCAAAAGCGCGAGAAAATCGAGCCTAAAACGTGCCAAACGAGCCCTAATGTGAGTTGACTTTGGAGTGATTGTGCACAACTCATTTAATCTTCTCTTGGAAGTTAAAAGAAATCTGATCACTCTCCATCTTCTCTCACCAAGACAGCCGGCCAACATCTCCCTCTCACTCACTCTCTTGCTTCACAAATTTCTTCACTAAATCAACCCAAAACCTCAACCAATCTTCACCAAACTTGGAGATCATCTAGCAAACTACTTGGAGGTTGGATTTAGCTAACAAAAGGGCTGCATTTTCACGGTTTCTTGGAGCCTTGAGGACCAAAAATTTCTGGGTTAAAACACTAAGGAGGTATAACTTCATCCTACACCTTAAACTTGGATTATGATGGTAGAAATGCATCTTTAAGCTATTGCATGTGTATGGATGGCTTGATATGGTTGTAAAATGTGAAAGTGGGCTCTTTGTATTCCCACACTTGGGTTGTTGTTGCTGATTAGAGGATTAATGTTAGATTTAATGGTAGTTTAATGGTTATAATGATGGATTCATGGAGTATTATTGTTGGAAACTCAATGTAGAGGTCATGACAAGAAATTTCCGAAACTGCCCCTGTTTTGTTCGGCCATGATAAGGCCCATTTTTGGTGATTTATTGGCATGAACCAGATGTTTATATGTTATATTATATGTGTAAAAATTTTCGTTGGAAAACATTAACGTTTGGATGGGCAAATGAATTTATTCGTGAACTAGGCAAGCTGGAAAATTATTTTCGGGTAAACCTGTCCAGCGGTAGCATTTTGACCATAACTCTGTCCTCGGGTGTTGAAATCAAGTGCCGTTGGTGGCGTTTGAAACTAGACATTCCTGGATTTAATTTCAGGTAAAATTCACTCTCTGATTCTTTGTGAGTGATCCGAACCAAACGTTTTAAGATAGCTGTCCTGTCTCTCGGATTTGCTGGAATGGCTGGTAGAGGCAGCGACTTGAGGCTCAATTTTGAGCTGGTTGCTTGCCGAATTTCAGAACATTTCCTTCTGTGAAATTTTAGTCCCGTTAATTTATTTTCTAACGCTATAAACCATGCCTCATTCGGAGTTAAATTGATTGAGTTGTGACTAAAACAAGAGGACTGCCCTGTTTTGGAAAAAAGTAGTATTTGGACTGATTTGGGGAAAAACCTGGGAATGATTTTATTAATTGAAGTCTTGATGCTCATCACTTACCAAAGGTATCATGGATGTATCTTAGACCTTTATTTCACAAATGAACCATGGTTGGATAGTTTTCATGATTAAACGATTTGAATTGGGAAATGAAAGTCAAAATGCAGATTGCCTTAGAATTTTTCCTGAACTTTGGATGGCTAATTAACTATCTTTCCGAAGGTATTTTTCCCTGAAATTTGATAGAACGGTACCTTTCATATGGAAGTAAAATACTGCCAATTTTGGTACCAATCCAAGTTCGTTTCGATACCCAATTAAATTTCTAGTGTTGGCGGTTCAAATCTGGAAATTCTTCTCCAGTCTTAAATTTCCCCAACTTCGGGCTACCGTATCTCGGTACTCGAAACTCCGATTCTTGATCCGCTTGTTTTGTTATAAACCTCACTTGTAACAGTAATTGAGCTACAAATTTCAGAGGCCGGTTTGCAACGTGTGAACCGAGCCGAATTTCCAAAGTTGGCCGAAATCCAACTTAATTCTGCCTTGTACGCCGAACCTGTACCTTCAAGCTCATTTTTGAGTACTTTCCACTTAGATTCGTGGAAAGGTGTCTTCTAAGAACTTTTAACACTTTCCAAAAGGTTTCCAATGATATAAATTTTTCCAGTTTTGGACCTATATCGAGAGAGATGCGAATTTTCAAAGATTTAGGATAAAACAGAAATTTCTCAATTTTCAAGGCAAAGGAGTTTTTCCAAAACTCTTAATTCTCTTGGTATTATTCAAATGTTTTGCCCTCGATTTTCATGATAAAAACTCAAATAATATTGTACATAATGAAAGGCAAGTTGAACCTCGATTTACGAGTAATTGAGGTTCCTTTTGTGAAATAGTCTTTAGATTGTACTAGTGTACAATCTTTCTTGATAAGTGGGTTATTTGAGTGATTATCCACTATTAATTGCCAGGCGCACAAGGAGACCTTCAAGAGGATCTCACAGTGGACACTTGAACTCCCAGAAAACAATTCTTATTGAATTGCTCGGTGAGTGTCAAGTGTGTGAATTTTTGATACTTGCTTGTTTGTGGTAATTGTTGGAAGTTTTAAAAATAAGGGCGGGTGCGTACTTTATCGCACTCGTCCTAATTTCAAATGAATGAATGAAATGTATTGAATGAATGAATGAAATGCAATGTTATGTTATGATTACATATGTCGTTGGAGTGAATCTCCTCGACTTTCAAATGAATGGGGGACACCCAAACTCATAGGCCGACCTTGGACTCGAGCCGGCAATGGGCTTGGTCGGGAACTTGGGCGAGCCATGAGATATATATAAGCTCGACCTAATGAGAGGTCTTGTGTGACGGCCCCACCTCCCCCTAAGGCGAACCAGAGGGTTCGGCGGGCCGCCTGCCCAGCTCTCGCCGGGACTCAGTCGATCACTACAATCCTCAAATGAATTACAATATAAATCTCAAATATACATCACATGGTCCACAAACATACATCCAAGTCTCCAATAATTACATGTCACAAATGCAGCGGAAACTGATTCCAATCGTGGAATGTATACTTACATCCATATCAATTTCAAATATTTATACAAGACCAACTCGTACATAAAATAGATCCAAACTTAAACTGTACACGATATAAGCCATCCAGTCACGTGAATAAGCACAACAAGCCCTTCCTTCGCCTTGAGCCCTGTGGGGGGGGGAAATAAAACATTTTTTGGGTGAGCTAAAAGCCCAGTGAGTAACCAGTAAAATCAGTAATCAAATAGTTTTCACAAAAATTCATTTCATTGATGTCATGGTTCAAAAATCAGATGTACGTATTTTTGCTCTCGTGAGCCAGTGAAATCATTGTAATGTTTTAGAAGTTCAACAAGTAACCGGGGTAAAAATGTAATTTTGTTACAGGTCAACATTTGCACAGTGAGAGTAAAACAAAAGCAGAAAATGACACCACATGGTAATTCCACAAAGCTAAATGAGCTAAAATCTCAATAAGGTTCCGAACATGAAATTTCATAACAAAGCCAACACATTAACCATCAATAATCAATAATTCAAGAAACAATTACAATGAAAAGCGATAGTAACATATTCATTAAAAGGATACCGCTCACATGGAGCTATTCATTTGTTCGTTCCCCTGACATTTCCCCTTATTCCTCCAATTATTTGAAAATTTCATTTTTATAAATAAACCCTCGTTCATCTTTTTATTCGTTCATCCCCTTTTCCGGACGTTGACCGGACTCCACCCATCCGACGTTGGCCGGACTCCACCCATCCGGACGTAGCCGGACTACAAGGTAATACTCGAGTATACCAAATTCACCCAGGGTCACCATATCGCCCGACCGAGTCCGCTTCTGGCTCGAGTCGATCGGTAACGAAGGGCAGTGGCCAGTTCAGCCAAAAGGCTTACATCATGCGCAACTAGCATTTAATCATTAATCATTGAAAATTCATATTTATTTAGGTCGAGTGCGATAAAGTACACACTCGCCTAGAAAACTCGTTTTAACAATCATCGAAAGTACTTAACACATTTTCAATTAATAATGACAAGCCAATAAGTCAAGAATTACAGCAACCAAGGGACACTCATATGCAAGTACGCATGATATGCAAGAAAACAGTACAAAAGTAACTTTTGGAAACAGTTTAAAAGTAAATAATGCAGGAAACGGTTCATAAAGAACTTCAGAAATAGTTTGAGGTCACTCACCTCAATGGCTCAGAAATCATCCATCATGTATCATTGCCTTGCTCAAACCCAAGTCTTAGATCACAAACTCAATGCAAACAAATCCTTTAAAAGTTTGGACAACACTTCCCCTACATTTGCTAACTTTTCCAGCCATCATGGCTTCATTATTTCCTCAGCCAGTCCCAAAGGTACACACACAACAACAAGTTCATCCATAGTCATTCAGCTAGCTCCAAGTAATACTAGTGCAAGTCAAGCTAGGGGGAAAAAAATCCGGAAATGAAACTTAAGCTCAAAACCAGAAAAACAGTTTTGACGTCATTTTGCGGTAATGGTACCAAAGGCGTTATGATTGTCGGAAGAAGGTGCAAGACCCACTGTTTCGAAGATAAGAGGTAGGTCTACAACAATGTAGAAGGCCACTCAGTCCAAATCCTAGCACAACTAGGTCAAATGTGCCAAATACTCAACCGGAAACACCAAAAACAGGTTTACAAATCACATAATGCTGTAATTACAATAACTCAGTCTATACAGGTCCAAATGCCGAAATTCCAAAGGCATATGGTAGCTAAGACATCCAGATACATTTCATCAGAAGACACCAACACCTAAATCCAAAGCAATTCCAGTCCAAATGGCCAATTACAAGTGCAGTTTTCGCATTCTGATCAACCCAGAACAGCAACAGTAAAATCGGCATATCTCACTCTACACTAATCCAAATGACCTGAAATTTTTCAGGCACTTCAAACTCATCAAAACCTACAACTTTCATGTTTTGAGTAAAGTCCAATTCGGCCTCTAACATGGTGTAATAAATTCGGGCAGAATGAAGAACTACAAAACCTAATTTTCTGAAATTTCTTCCAAAACAGAAATTGATTGCACTTAATCACTTTTTCCACCTCCTAGAGTCATTAAACATCATTTCCAATCATCATACATGACCACCCAATCATATCCCTATGAAAACAGAAAAATCCCCAAAAATAATAAAACTTCACCAATTCAACCAAACTCAAGAAATAATCCATGAAATTGCATCTTATAACACCACTAATCATGAATTGAACATCATTAGAGGAAGGAGAGGTGTTCATCCACCACTTACCTTAGCAAAACAAGAGGGAGAGCTACTTGTCACCTTAAGCTTCCAAACAACTTCACCAAACAACCCACTATCACTAAAAGAAGAGGTTTTATGGAGTAGAAACTAGATCAAGCAAGTGTTTTGGAGGATTTGAGCTAGATAATTGCCAAACTTTGAAGAAGTTTTTTCTTCCTTCTTCGCTAGAGAGAGAATCAGCCAAGAGGTTGAAGACAAGAATGAATTTTGTGTGATTTTTAAGATATTTAAGCAATTGGTCAAAAAGTCAAGAAAATGAATAGTAAGTCATAAGCTATTTCCAATACAGTTGTGACACTTGTCACCTCCATAAATGCAATCTTATCTTTTCTTTTTCCTCTCACATCAATCAATTCACATCCTCTACTTATCTCTTAACACCCGATAAATTTTACACAGTATCCGGAATTTAACCTAATTGGCCGAATTTTTCCGAACTTTTCGCACTTGTGGGTCCCACGTCCGTTATATATTCTTAATTTTCTAAAAACTCTCCAATACTAGGAAAACCATTTTAAAACTATTTTTGCTCATAAACTTTATCTGGGGAATTTTTCTAATCAAGAAAATGTAGAAAAACGGGCGATTAAAAAAATAAACCCTAGAAAATTACAAAATTTCCGGGTTCTCAAACTCATTTTTTTTTCGGGGCGTCACATCTTGCTTGGCATACTCGTGGAGTATCGCCTTATAAATGACTTGTGGGCCCTTGAGGTGTACGGTGGACGGAGGGAAGTAAGTGGTGATCTACGGAAATGGAAATACCGACCCGGTTGACAGGAGGGTCAACGCGGGAAGGTATAGGAATGACATCGGCAGAGCGAGTGGAACTTAGCTCCTGAGAGCTACTATATCCTTGAATTGTTTCTGATTACTTTTCCTGTTCGAATGATTGATTATTGAAAAGTCATGGTTTTATTTATTAAATTTGGGATTGTTATTTGACAAAGTGCTTGCATGTGTGTTCTTGGCCTCACGAGCGTTTTGCTCACCCTGTAGATTTGTTTTCCTTAACAGGATTGGACTTGGAGAAATGTTGGAGAAACCCCTCTTGGCGTACTCTTGTTTTAGGGTTTCCGTTGCACTTTGGGGCTAGACTTGTGATTGATGTATATTTTGAATATTGAGGTGTTTCGAGATTCCGATGTAATGATTGGGCAGATGTTGAATATTGATAAGCTTGAATGCTTACGCACTGATTGTATTTATGATATTTAATCGTAACGTCTAGTATTGTATTAAGCTTGGACGGAAATTGCTTGAGTCCTGGCGAGAGCTGGGCAGGCGTCCCGCGGATACCCTTTGGTTCGCCTTAGGGAGAAGTGGGGGCGTCACAAGAAGTGGTTGGAGAAGATGATTGAAATTTTCGCTGCTCTGCATTATACGGAGGGGAGACAGGTGACATTTGCTATCTTCCAGTTGGAGGGAGTAGCCCGTTCTTGGTGGAATGTGATTAAAATGAAATGGGAGAGAGAGCAACCACCGAGGACATAGGCAAATTTCGTGAGGGAATTCAATGCTGAGTATTTTTCACCTCTAATTCAGGAGAAGAAGGAGGACTAGTTCACTAAACTGCACTAGGAAGCTCAAACTGTAGCAGAATATGAGAGCCACTTCACTAGATTATCTAAGTTCGCTCCCGAACTTATTGTGATCGAGCAAAGACGAATAAGGCGATTTGTTCAGGGGTTGAATCTAGAGATTCAAAAGGATCTAGCAGTAGCCAAAATTAACACCTTTAGTGATGCTTTCTAAAATTCTTGTGTACACTAGATTGGTGATCCGAGCTACACAATAAGAGTGCTCAAAATTAAAAGAGATCACTCAGAAGGCCCAATGAGATACCTTTTCTCCTTCATTTAACCCCAAAATAAAATCAGTCACATTGATTGATAAATTGTAATTTTGGACAATCTTTGCTTGAGAAATGTCCATTGTGTCTAATTATATTCAATTCACATCTAAGTGAAAGCAAAAATGTGCATTACTCTTGTTCGTTTTGAAAATTTGGAATGATACTTTGAGCATTCGTTTCTCTACCTATACACATTTTATCATTTGCTCCCCTATTTGAGCCTTTGAAAGAATAATTTCGTTTCAAATAAGATCCCTAATGATCACTACCCTTTATTGGAAAATTTTCAAATATCTAAAAGGGGAACGGATTTTCAATGATCATTTCGTTACTTTGGTTGTCATGAGGTGTAAGAATGATACTTTGGCCGTCGTTTCTACAACCTAAACACTGATCATCCCTTGCATCCTCATTTGAGCTAAAAATTGGTGGTTCTTTTCGAGTGCACATATGATCGCACCCCATATTGGGGGAAGGAGATTGGGGAGATTTGATTTTTACTTGGATTTCAATTTTGGGAAAAAGAAAAAAAAGAGAGAAAGGGGAAAGAAAGAAGGTTTGTCCGCATGGATCGCCTATGTTTCACAAATATGGATGAACAAGGGTCTTTCTCAGTCAGTTAATTCAGATACACGCCAGAAAATTTTCCATTAATGAAAGTTTCCTTTCAGAGTTATTGTAAGGAACGGAATAAAAGTCAGGCCTTCTTCTTTTCCAATCGGACATTCTATCCCTAGTCATCCATTTTGAGCCTTCAGAATAAAATACTTCGTTTGGCAACCCCTGAGAATCGCAAACCCCACACTGGGGCAAGTTTGAGTTGAAAAGGAAAATTTCAAGAAGTGAAAAGGTGAAAAGCCACAAAATCCAAAAGAAAAGAGAAAAGAGAACCTCAGTTCAAAAAAAAAATATAATAAACTGGGGCAAATTTTGAGAAAGTTCAAAAATGGCAGAAAGCCGAAAAGTCAAAAGAAGAAAGAAAATGAAAGAGAAAAAGCCTCAATTGAGCATAAACTGGGGCAAATTCTGATTTAACCCTAAAATAGGGTTGGCACAACAATGCGATCTCAGATTTTTCAAACCGCTTTTGAAATCTGCCTTCAAGCCTTAACTTTTCTAAAACACCCCACCTGACCCCATTATAAAAGCCGAAAGTCCTGACTTCTGTTCTTTGCGATGGCCCTGTCAAGAAAATTTCTGATGCCGGAAAATTTTAGTTGTATTTCTGAATTGCTTGGGTATGGGGTTGACGCTACTCACCATGTGAAAACCCACCAGATCAAAGAAAAGAAAACGGAAAAGCAAAAAGGAAAAATGAAATACACAAGATTCGATGGTGAAGTCCCTATTGAGTGATCAAACAAAGTTCAGAATCTTCGGGTTCAAAATAGGGGCAATTTTGGAAAAATGCGATCTGTGGTGCAATGTCCTTGAAAGTCTTATCCTTCAACTATCGTTTCAAGTCACATTACAAGCTAACAAAGTCCATCGTTGACTTATTCCTTCATGACAATCCAAAGTGAGTATTATGCTCATAAGAAATCCATCAATCATTTGTGATCATAAGGGTATGACCAGTTTAGCTATCGTTCTTACCCATTTGTTGCAAACTTAAAGCTTATATGTTGACTCAATTTTCTTAAGAAATGAGGGTGACAAACTATTTGCTTTCACTAAGATGTGACATTGAATGGGTTACATACAACTGGGGCACAAAAATGAGACAAATTCTGACCTCCTATTTCCTTAGCCAAATCAAAAATAAAGTCACTTGATTGGTCCTGACAGATGAACCAACAAGAAATGGTGACCCATTACCTAAAGCATTGATGCTAAAGTGGGGAAGAAATCTTTCGTAATTTGGCATTATTTTGAGAAATTCATCATGAAATTCGCTATATGAGTTTAAGCAAGACATTTCAATTTTCTTCACATGCTATGTTAGGAAAAGCAATTGTTTACTTTGTTCAAATAAATGGAGAGTCATTCAAAACAAATTTTTTTGCAATTAAATAGGCCCACATTGGGGCAAATTTTCATTTGAGAGATTTTGCAAAATAGCCCACACTGGGGCAAAAATTTTTGTAATACATTTGAGGATGTCAAACCAATCACGTTGTTTTTTTCAAATAAGAAATTTGAATGCATGTCATACTTTGGCAAGCCCCTTGTGCAGGTATTCATAGTTGAAATCAACGAAAGAGCATCTGGTGATGTGGAAGGCCGATGCCGAAGAAAGAGAAGAAAGAAGGGAAAAGGGCCCTACACTTGGGGCAAATTATTTTTGAAAAGATTCTCTCAAAAAAAAAGTCAAAAATCAAAAATCAAGTTCAAATCCTTGTTTCTTGGAAAATCAAATTCAATTTCTTGACCAATTGGATGGCAGGACTGGGTCTTATCCCACTGACCATTCACAAACTTTTCAAAAATCAAGTTGGGCCTGGATTTTGTGCCGCCAACATTCCAAACATCAAGTTGGGCCTGGATTTGGTGCCGCCAACTTCACAAAATTCACGTTGGGCCTGGACTTGGTGCCGCCAACATTCACAACATCACGTTGGGCCTGGACTTGGTGCCGCCAACATCTCAAACATCACGTTGGGCCTGGACTTGGTGCCGCCAACATCTCAAAAAGCAAGTTGGGCCTGGACTTCGTGCCGCCAACTTCACAAGATCCCGTTGGGCCTGGATTTCGTGCCGCCAACATTTCATTGGGCAGGCTCGGGTTTAATCCCACTGACCAATTCATCACTGGGGCAAATTATTTCGACAAGTCTCTCTCAGTCAGGAAAAATCAAAAAATCGAAAAAAATCAAAAAAATTAAAAAAAAAAGTGAAAAAAAAATCAAAAAATCAAAAATCAAATCAAGTTCATCACGGCAGGCTCGGGTTTTATCCCACTGACTGCTTTTATTTTCGGCAGGCTCGGATTTTATCCCACTGACCGCTTTTATCCTCGGCAGGCTCGGGTTTCGGCAGGCTCGGATTTTATCCCACTGACCGCTTTTATCCTCGGCAGGCTCGGGTTTTATCCCACTGACCGCTTTTATTTTCGGCAGGCTCGGGTTTTATCCCACTGACCGCTTTTATCCTCGGCAGATTGTCAAAACATTTTATTCTCATTGCTATTGGAGCTGGGTTTGTCCCGCCAGTAAGCATTTCATTTTCATTGCTATTGGAGCTGGGTTTGTCCCACCAGTAAGCATTTTATTTTCATTGCCACTGGAGCGTGAGGTTAGTCCCGCCAGTGAGCATTTCTTTTCGTTAGCCACTAGCCGTGGGTCAGTCCCACTAGTGAGCACTTCCTTTGGTATCGTCACTAGCCGTGGGTCAGTCCCACTAGTGAGCATTTCATTTGCATCACTAACAAACATGGGTCAGTCCCATTAACACTTCATTTCACTTCTTTCATTTGTATCACTAACAAACATGGGTCAGTCCCATTAACACTTCATTTCACTTCTTTCATTTGCATCACCAATAAACATGGGTCGATCCCACCAACACTCCATCTCACTTCAATTCATCTGATTTTAATTTCTGTTCGGGTCAGTCCCGTTTAAATTCTGTTCGGGTCAGTCCCGTTTAAATTTCTGTTCGGGTCAGTTCCGTTTAAATTCCGTTCGGGTCAGTCCCGTTTAAATTTCTGTTCGAGTCAGTCCCGTTTAAATTCCGTTCGGGTCAGTCCCGTTTAAATTTCTGTTCGGGTCAGTCCCGTTTAAATTTCTGTTTGGGTCGATCCCATTTCATTTCATTCAAAAAAAAAAAAAAAATTTCCTGTTAAAGAGGTCAGTCCTCGTTTCAGAAGTGTCTGTCGTTCGGGTCATTCACAGCCAAATAACGCAGGTAAGTATTTGGTGTCTACTTCTTTGTCTCAAGTTTTTTCAAAACTCAGACAAAGAGGGGCAAACTGTAGACACCAAATTTTGATTTTTTAACTTTATTTGTTTAATTTAATCTTAGCCTTATTTGTTTCAATTTTAGGGTTTTTATTTTTATTTTTATTCTTATTTTATTTTATTTTATTTTGTTCTAGTTTATTACTATTATTATTATTATTATTATTATTTATTTTGTCTTCATACTAAATTTCAGAAAAACAAAAGGAAAAAGGGAAAAGAGGGAAAAGGAAAAAGTAACAAAATGACAAGTGGATAGGCATGCATGGAGGCAAATGTCACTTTTAGTTTTTTAACAACACATCACATAGGTGGCAAAGGGCTGAGTCACTTAGAAGATAGGGATTTTGGAAAAAAAAAAGAAGAAGAAAAGGATTGGGGATGGCCGGCTAGGGAGGGGACAAAAAAAAGAACAAAAACAGAAAATTTTCGTCTAGGGCAGGGGGCCGAAAAAAGAAAGAGAGCCGCGGATGCGGCGAACGGCAAGAAAAACAGAGGCGGCTTCGTCAAGGTCGAAGGAAAAACAGAGAAAAAAAAGGCAACGGGCAAATCTGGCATTTGGAGGGGGTGAACTTCGGGGTCAGACGAGAGAGAGCAAGAGTAGGGAAGATCTGGAAAAATAGAAAAAAAAAACAAAACGAAAGCGGAAAAGAGAAAATCAGGAGCGGCGGAACAAGGGGAGCCAAGGAAAAACAGAGAGGGCCGCAACTGCGGTCAAAAACAGGGGAAAAGGAAGCCGGCTGAAAAAGAGGAAAATCCGAGGGTCAGCAAAAAGGAAAGAAACGAAGAGAGGTTTGGGTAGAGAGCACAGAAAAAAAAAGAAAGAGAAAGGACGACTGAGGGAAGGACTTCGGCTGAGGAAAAGCAGAGGACCGGCGACTAGGTTGGAGGAGATCTGAGGGAGCTTCGTGGGGTAAGAAAACAAAGCAAAACCCAAACAGCAAAGGGAGGTTTCAAGGGAAACAGCCGGCTGAACTCGAATCTCGCCTCCTCGTCATCGTCATCGTCATCGACCTCCTCCTCCGTCGCAACCTCTGCAGCGATTGCTAAGAAGTAGCCTCCAACTGATGAACTGTTGATTCTCGTTCCAAGTCAGCCATTGCAGCGCCAAGAACCAGAGCCGCCGCCACCGCTGGAACCCCCGTCTTCGTTATCGGCGAAAGTTTGCCAAGCAGAGCACTGTAAGCTGCCTTTGTTCTTTAAGATTTCCGTTTTCCTTTTCAAGTTTTGATACAGATTCCCCGTGGTTTTGCTTTAGTGCAATTTTTCCTGTTAAATTGTCTGAATTTGTCGAACATACATGTATTGATTAGATTTAATTTTCTTGGGTTGCTGATAAAGTTTTGGACTGATTTCCTTGGTTTTTGACAAATTTCTGGGTTAGTCATGCTTCAATTTGAGCAGAAATCTGGTAGGATTTTGATGCCTACAACCTGTTTGATGAAATGCCCAACTAAGTGTTCTAATTAAAGGATAATTAGTCTGCATTTTTGCGTGTGAAGAAATTGAATAAGTTAGCAAGTTCATTTTTTTTTGCATTTGAGAAAATTCTGATGAATCAATGTTTTGCATCTTCTGTTCTTCTTGTTTTCTTGCCTGGATACTCTCTGTTGGGATTACTAGTGATAGACAATTATGCTTGAGTTATGATAAAGTTGAGGACTTGGAATTCATATGAGTTGGGTGGACAGATCACGACGTACTCATTTCCATTGCTGTGCATGGTCACCATTTTCGGCTTGCAGCCGGAAAATTACAGAATGTGGTTTTGATGTTGGCATGCTCTTTTGTCTGACTTCTGGGTTTAAATTTAGAGGTTGCATGTTGCAAAGTAAAGGTATAGGTAGTAGCTTTGTTTGTTCAAGATTAAGCTAGATTTGATTGTGTTTGTGAGTTGGGTTTGTGAATTGCTGAGTTGCAGAAGCTTTTGTCTAAATGAGAAAGAAACCTGTTCTTCGTAAGTTTGTTTGGGTTTTCCAAAAGAATTGCAATTTAATCCCTCAATTTCTGTCTAATTTCATTATGGCTCAAAATCTGGAAAAACCAAACTAATTTTGTCCTCTTAAGCTTAATCCTCTGTTTGCATATTTTATGTGATTTTCTGGATAGATTAATGCTGGGGTTTGATGCATAATCAGAGTTTAGCAAGTTTAGTTGGGTTTATTTTGGTGGACTTTATTAAATGAAATTAGACTTGGTTTGGACCTTTCGGTTGGGCTAGGAAGGCTTTGGCCCAAACAAATAATAAAGTGGCCCAATGATCTGATCCATTAAGAAACCAGAATTCGAATTTGCAGATCAGCCCCTGTACTTTTCTTTAATTTCACTAGGGCCTTACAAACTTTCAATGTTGTCAATTGGGTCCCTAAATTAATTGCAAATAGGTCCCTGAACTTTATTTTTCTTTAATTTTGACCTCCAAACTTTGTTAATTTGTGCAATCAAGTCCTTTCTTCTTTTGACTTCTTGAATATGAGTTGCTTACATGACTCAATTGATTCAATTTCAAGTTTACCATTTTATTTTTTTATGATTATTTGTTAAATAGAGTGATGCCTTGACTCGTTTATTATTTTGGAGGGCAAATAAGTAATCTCAATTCATTGGGACCCAATTGCAAGAGAGGTAACCTCTATCTCCTTGATTTTCATTTCTCCTATGTGTTCCAACGTGCTAAGTGAGAATTGCATGTCTACTTGCTTCTCTTGCCTTTCTACTTGCTTCTCTTGCCTTTCTTTAATTTCTTTTATTTATGTCATTTACTTTTGATTTTTATTTAAGTTATTCTTTATGGGGTATGTGTACACCTCTTGGCTTGTAATAGTTAGGGATTTAATTATTTTATTCCTTTTCCCTCTTTTAGATTGTAGTAGGGTCTCCCTAATGTAATAGATAGGGCTTGGAGGAGCATTCAATGAAGACCTATCGAAGTCATGTGCCTAGCTAGCAAATGTAATAGTTAGGGCTTTAATTGTCTTATGTGTCTTGCATGCTTAGTTACTACGTGTTAATTTGCTTTGTTAGGGCCTTGCATCTAGTCGAGCATGCTAAATGTTATATGCTATGTGTTTATAAGTGTTTGGCATGTCTACTCGCTTTCCATAGCCTGAATGAATGTGATGGATGAATGTACGTTTCCACTAGTCCAACTGTCGCGCCCCATTTTTTGATAAATAAATAAATGGTTTTAAAAATGTATTTTTTGATTCAAGTTGTAATTGGAAAATGAATTGTGGTTTAAAAGAAAAAAAAGGGTCTACATGGGGATTTGAGAATGCGACGATTTGACCCAAAATTATAGTTTAAAAAGGGTTTTTTTTTTTTGGAATGAAAATTGGAGTCGCCACTTGGTAATGAGTTAAGGTGTACCAAGTCACCTAAAAAATGGATTTTTGAAAAAATAGGAAAAAGTAGTAAGAAACCCCTTTTAAACGACTCCTAGTCCACGTAAACCAAAGAAAAAGGTTCGGGAGTCACATTTGACAAAGGGGAAGGCAAGGATAAAATCCAAGGCACCCCTTTGACCTAGCCAAGGCTAGTTGCATGATTTAATCAAAGATTTTTTTGTTTTAATCAAAGAATTTATTACATTTGGATGCACTACATGAATGCAACCCTAGACCTAGGGGGATTGGGGGAAATTTCCCTTCAAAGGTTGAGTGGTGCTAATCACATTGATTGTGAAGCCCAATAACGATCCTTTGAAGAAGTCACGAATAATGCGAGTGGGATGCAAATGAATGGAATGCATGTATGCAATGTGAGGACCTGGGTTTGAAAAAGTAATAAAAGACAAGAATGTGTAAGTAAAATGTGCACGTGAGTGGGCAAGGTACGGTATGTGAAATGATAATATGAAGTGCATGTGTGCAAGTAATGACAAAAGTGCTCGTGTGCAAGTGAAAATATAAAGGTGCACGTGTGCAAAATGGGAGGAAAAATGAAAGTGTGATGAGGGTATAAAATGGTAGAGTGGATTTAAAAATGCATGAGCCTAGGGAATTCATGCATATTGGGTACGGGGAGACCTAAATCGTGACTCAATTTGCCCTTTTATAGAGGGAATACAAGCGTGCTAAGGCTTAGAAAAAGCCACACTCGTCTATATCCCATATTTAAGGGGACTCTCAAGCAAATGAACCCTATAACTAGCATGAAATGCAAAAATCCTAAAATGGAGGGAAAAGGGGTTCGAGGGGCATGCAAAATGATAAAACTAAAAAGAATGCATGACATGTAATGAACATGCAAACATGTACTAACGAGGGGAAATCCCTAAGGGTCTAGCGTTGGACTAGCCCATTCTATGAATTCCGACTAGCGTTGGACTAGTGGAAACGTACATTCATCCATTCCATTCATCCACACTATAAAAAGCGAGTAGACATGCGAATCACTTATAAACACGTAGCACATAACACTTAGCATGCTTGACTAGATGCAAGGACCTAATAAAACGATTAAACACTTAACACGTAGGCATGCAACCAAACTAATGAACCTATTACATTCACTAACTAAAACAAAAAGGGAAGGGGAAAATGGACCAAATTGCTCGCCACAGCCCTATCTATTACAAGCCAAGAGGTGTACACATACCCCATTAAAAGAATAACTTAATAAAGCAAAAGTAAATGAAAGGAATTAAAGAAATGTAAAGAAAGCAAAGTAGACATGCAATTCACTTAGCACCTTGGATCATATAGGAGAGACAAACAAAGATAAAAGAAATTATACCTTCCCCTAATGGTAAGCAAATGAGGGAAAATGGCTTCAAAACAATAAAGGGGTCAAGGCATCAATTTAAAAGTAAAGTATAAGCAAAAACACCAAAACCCACCTAATTGCAACTTGAATGAGCTCAAAAAATGCTTAAAGACCAAGAAAACGGAATAACCCGTTCAATTTCCAAATATAGCATCTACTAAAAGATCCAAAACAAGCATTACTCAAACATTCAAGTCCAAATAAATCGTTTAAGCACTTCAAAGATTCCAAAAATAAAGAAAAAGCCAAACAATGATTGAAGTTGTAATGATTTTAGGACTTAATTACAAGATACTAAAATATGCTTGGGCTTTTGTGGCACAAAGAGAAACTTAGAAGGATCAAATTGATTAAATGTTCCAATTACTTGGGCCATAGTGAGTCAAGAGGGGACTTGGGGGGTTAAAAATGTAATTTTTCTTTGGCTTTTCATGCATGCATACGTGAACTTCAATTTCTGCAATGCTTTCCTTTGCTGCAAAATTTGCAGCTTATCAAATTGCTTTCCTTAAACTCCAGATAACCAAATTCAAAACAGCAAAAACTACCCTTCAGATTCTTCTAACATGAACATCCAAACAAGAAAAAAAAAATAAAAAAGAATCAAATTCTCAAAGCGCAAATCTGGCTTAACACAAAGATTCAATGAAAAAGCTTTGCTGCAATTTCAAATTCCAAACACAAAGTTCAATCCACAGGCTCAATTTTGAGGAGAACTTCACCCACCAAACATCAAAACTCTAGACTAAACAACCGAGTATAGAACCTTAACATCTAAACAAGCAGAACTTAAAGGAACCTCAAGCAACAGATGCAAAGAAACTCATGCATTCTGCAATTTTTCCAGCCGCAGCTTTTCTTTCCATTTCAATCATGCAAACAGATTTATTCAGCACCAAGATCCTACCTATCCATCATCCACAAAACATGCAGCTTAATTACATGATTGAACTAAGAAAGGGAGCTGATCATCAAGGGTGGAATGAAGACCAAAACAGCAAAAGAAGAAAGAGTGCAGCAAGCTTTTTTTCAATTTGCTTCCTAAGCTTTGAAGTCTTGGCAACCAAGAATAGATTAGACAATTTCTTAATCAATCTTCCAAGCTTTGAACTAATTAACAACTGCACAGCTACCATATTCCAAGCAAGCAAAATCATGTGAGGAAACTATGTTAATTCATGAAGGAATGCATGCAAGGCAACGAAGAAACATTCTACAATCAAAGCTTGCTGCAATTTTCCAGGTTTGGTTCATTACCATGGCAGGGAATGCAATTCTCAACAGAGAAAATGGAACTTGCAACCAACATGTCCAGGATGCACTTAGCCAAAGATCAAAGAAACATATGCAAGAAACATCATGATAAACATCTGCAATTTTCCTTGTGCAAGAATCCCTTTAACCTTTTAAAAGGCAAATCAGGGCGTGAAATGATTAATCAGAGCAGTTCTTGGGCTAGCAACAACTCCACTCGATTGTTGATGAAGTTGGGGTTTCTCCAAAACTTTTCACTGCCTTCCTCCTTCCAGTTTTCTCTCGGTTTCAACTCTCTCTCCAACCAGCCATTGTTACCCACTCTCCTTCTGTTTTTTGCTTTCCCTTTTGTTGCCTCAACCGTCAGCTCCTAGATGAAGCCCTCTGTTTTTCTTACAGCCGTCACTTTCTAGCCTCTCTCTCGGTTTTTCTGTTTTTGCCGTCAACTCTTCTGAAAAACCCCCCTCTTTCCAGACCCTTGCTCTCTTTCTATCTCTCACGCTCTTCCTCTCTCTTGCTCACTCCAAATTTTTCCAGTCGTCCTGTAACAGCCCCACCTTCCCCTAAGGCGAACCAAAGGGGTTAGCGGACTGCCTGCCCAGCTCTCGCCAGGACTACGGAGCGGTTACACGCGTTCTAAAACGTTTCGGAAATGCAAAAGTGCGCTCGGACAAGCCACAAGAACCAAAATAACAAAATAATAAGCAAAAGGAAAACGATGAATAGTGCCTGGAATAGGGGAAACCGAGAACCCACCAAACAGTAATACATAGCAATTCAACATTTACAACCACACTTGGCATGTCAAAACTATACATATGGTATACACATATTCGGTTTGCCATTCAGAAGATGAACCCAATACACATTAGGGTTTCATGAGATGAGTTATTCAAAATAGACATATACATGGCTCAATTTGGCAACCAACACGTATCAGCTCCCAAAAGTGATTATTTTCCTGTAAGGAAAACAAAAGGGAACAGAAAGGGGTGAGCTTGCGCTCAATGAGGTACCAAATAGATAGCAATAAAATCATGGCATTTCACGTTTAACAAATCAGATACACATGCCAGATATAAAGCAACGGAACCACTGATTCAAATCAGAAGGATACGGGTGGCTCTCAGGAGCCAAATTTCCAGCGCAGTACTTGATCCAGACCGGTTGACCCTCCGTCAACGTATATAGAACCAAAGTGTCCGTAGACCCCTCTTCACTCCAAATTCCGTCCACCAAACACCCCTTTACCGGGCCCGCTTACCATATCAGTACAGAAATGGTAATACTCGAGTATACCGGAACCCAAGGGTCTCAATACCCAAAGATCCCCGAACAGACTACCGTGGTTTGTTATCTAATCGTCCAGGCCCTTGCCGGCCCGACTTGAATAACTTAGCCACAGGATTTGAGCTCGTAGGTCACAGAAAGGTCGTTGGACACAAGCTTCCAAACGACGTCAGAACAGATACAGTTTCAGATACAGATAACAGATTCAGTACAGTTTCAGATACAGATAACAGATTCAGATAGACGTTTAGAATTGGAATATGAACAGACCAGAGAACGAGTGTGATAAAGTACACCCTCGCCTCCACTTTATCAAAGCAGTACTTGGCTTCAATAGTCATAAGTCAAGTATTCAGATATTCAGATATTTCACATAAAGGGTAGCAGGCAGTGGTACACTCACCGATTCAACTTCAAAAGTTTCACTTCAGATTGGCCTTAATCGCCAAGAAACCCTAAAATAATCAAAATAAACCAATTGAAGGTTTCATATCTAAAATCGAATAAACGGAATGCACAAGTGAGACATACTAATGCAAGGGTGCAAAAACATGATTTTCTTGAAAACAAAAAGATAACATCAAGACCTAGGCGCAAACAACCCAAAAGCCCTTCATTTCCATCAAAAGGCAAATCCAACTTAAAGAACCAAACGGCCTAGAAAATCGGGCAGCACTTCCCCTAAATTTCTTACTTTTCCAGCCATTAAGGCTTCATTATTTCCTCAAATCAGTCCCAACACCTCACACAAAAGTCATCTCATTCCCAAAAGCCGTTCACTAGGCTCAAAGTAGTACAAGTACAAAAGTTAACTAGAAAATGACCGGAATAAGAGTAAGCCTTAAAACCATGCCAACCAATAGGGTTTCATAAAGCCATGCCAATCACAACCCCAATAGGGTTTCATATACATATATAAGCATAATAGCAAACCAGAAATTAGAAAATGGCCTTAGTCTTGGCCCCAAATAGAAAACTGTTTTACACTCATTATGCGGTAATGGCGTCAAATTCTCTACGGTTATCGGATGGGGGTGTAAGACCCACCGTTTCAAAGCTATGAAACAGGGCTACAATAATGTAGAAGACCACTCAATCCAGTTCGTAACACAACTAGGTCAAATATGCCAAATACTAACCCAGAATTCCTAAAACAGGTTCACAAAACACAAAAAACTGTAATCAGTATATCTCAGTCCATACAAGTCCAAATGCTGAAATTCCAAAGGCATATGTTAGCTAAGACACTCAGATACATTTCATCAGAAGACACCAACTCCAGAATCCAAACCAATTCCAGTCAAAATGGCCAATTACTATCGCAGTTTTCGCATTCTGTCCAAAGCAGAACAGCTACAGTAATTTCGTCATAACTCATTCTACATTAATCCAAATGACCTGAAATTTTACAGCCATCTCCATCACATCAATACCAACAACTTTCATGTTTTGAGCAAAGTCTAATTCGGCCCCTAACCCAGTGATCTAAAACCGGACAGAATTGGGGTTCAAGAACCCTAACTTTTCAAATTTCACACCAAATCCAAAATTGATTGCATTTAACCACATTTCACATCCACTAGAGCCATTTCCAACCATTACAATTCATCATACAAGCCCCCAACATCAAGATCATATTAAACCAGAAAAATTCCCAATAAAATAAAAACTTCACCAAAACAAGCCAAATCAAGAAACAAATCATATATTCCTTCTCTCATGCCCCCATTAAGCACAAAATAAGCATTATTAGATGTAGTAGGGTGTTTCAAGCTTCACTTACCAAGAACCAAGAGAGAGGAAGATGTGGAGCACCTTAGTCCTTCAAACAAAGTTCACTAAAGCTCTCACTATCACTAAAAGGTAAGATTTTATGGAGCAAAAACTAAATTAATCACATGAGTTGGTGGATTTGGTCTTGTTAGAAGCTTGAATGTTGAAGAGTTTTGTCTTCCTTGGAGCTTGAGAGGGCCGGCTATGGTGGAGAGAAAATGAGGAAATTTTAATGAATTTTTGAGATATTTAACCTTTGGTCAAAAAGTCAAAATTTGGAATAGTAATTCTTAAAAAAGTATCCAATAAGAAAGTGACATGTGTCACTCTATTCAATGCAACCTTATCATTCTTTTCTCTCTCACATCAATCACTTCACACACTCTACTTATCTCTTAACACCCCATAAATGATATACAGTATCCAAAACTTAACCTTATTGGCCGAATTTTTCCGAACTTTTCGCACTAGTGGGTCCCACGTCCACTATTTATTCTTAATTTTCTAAAAACTCACCAATGCTAGAAAAATCATCTAAAACTTATATTTACTCATAAAAATTATCTAGAAAATTTTCCGGATACAGAAAGTGCAGAAAACAAACCATTGAAAATAAGAAAACCTGGAAATATAATAAAACCTAGAAAATGGAAAGATTACGGGTTCTCACACGTCCTCTTCTCTCAAACTCTCTCTTTCTCCCTTCTCAATTTTCCTTAGCCGTTCCACTCTCTCCCCAAAACTCCCTGCGGCTGCTGCTTCTTGTTGCCTTTTATATGGAACCTCAATCCATAAACCCTCTCTCGAATGGTGAGGATAAAGGGCCTGTCCTTGCCCTCACCTCCAGCCATCCGATGATGCTCCGTGGTTGTCCTTTGCACGCTGCAAAAAATTGCAGCGTGCATGCTGCGGTATTTTTTTTTTATTTTTTTTTGACTAATTAATTAATTAAACAACAAAAATGATAATAATAAAACAATAATAATTAATGACGAAAACAGCTTAATTAACATTAGATAAAAATAAACTAGAAACAACAAAAATGCAACTTTCCATTTTTTCATTTTTCTCATTTTTCACTTTTTTTCAAAATAACTTAATAAAATAAAATGCCAAAAAGTTGAATTTAAAAGAAATAAACATATTTTTGTGAACAAAATTTCCTTTTTCCTTTCTTTTTCCATTTTTCATGATTTTCTCTTTTTCCTCTCTTTTCATGATTTTCATTTTTCCCTTTTTTTCATGATTTTTTATATGAAACCAAAATAAACCATAAAATAATAAAAAACAAAACAAAATAAAATAAAAACCCTAGAATTGAAACAAATAAAATTAAGATTAAATCAATCAAACAAATAAAGGTAAAAAAAATAAAAAATTTGGTGTCTACAGTTTGCCCCTCTTTGTCTGAGTTTTGAAAAAACTTGAGACAAAGAAGTAGACACCAAATACTTACCTGCGTTATTTGGCTGTGAACGTCCCGAATGATGGGGACTGACCCCTTTTGATGAGATTAACTGGGACGAGAAATTTTTAAATGGACTACTTGAACAAGAAATTTAAAACGGGACTGACCCGAACAGAATATTAAAATGGGACTGGCCCGAACAGGAAATTTTAAAACGGGACTGGCCCGAACAGAAATTTAAACGGGACTGACCCGAACAGAATTTAAACGGGACTGACCCGAACAAGAATTTAAACGGGACTGACCCGAACAGAAATTTAAACGGGACTAACCCGAACAGAATTTAAAACGGGACAGACCCGAACAGAATTTAAACGGGACTGACCCGAACAGAATTTAAACGGGACTGACCCGAACAGGAATTTAAACGGGACTGACCCGAACAGAATTTAAACGGGACTGGCCCGAACAGAAATTTAAACGGGACTGACCCGAATAGGAATTTAAACGGGACTGACCCGAACAGAATTTAAAACGGGACTGACCCGAACAGAATTTAAAACGGGACTGACCCGAACAGAATTTAAACGGGACTGACCCGAACAGAAATTTAAACGGGACTGACCCGAACAGAATTTAAACGGGACTGAACTGGGGAAGTTTAAACAATGAATTGAGTTTTTTACCTGAGAATAGTTCAACTTTTGCACCAAGAGGGAAATTTGGATCTTTGTGATTGAAGCGAGAGCTGATGTTGTTTCTTTTGATCGAGTTTTGCAAATAACATCGATTCTTGCTTACTGGGAAACTTTGCCTGTCATTGATTTAGGTGCCAAAAGGAGAGTGGCCGCTTTCGTTTGTAAATGCAACATTCCTGCAAGAAAAGAAGAAATAATGGACTTGCCACCATTATTTGATCCGATTTGCCTTGAGAATTGTGTAAACATGAGTCTTGTAATGCTTTTACTTCTGCTCTGCGACGTTTGCCTTAGTTGAATTTGAAACCTTTCAATTTCTGAGACTGATAAAATACGGATTTACCACGTCACCCAATCTAGGTGGTAGTTTTGTTGCATGTTACTCACTGTAATAGATGATTGAATCCCTTATCTTTGCACAAACCTTAGGGTTTATCATTCATTTGAATTCAATGGTGAAAGAATGATGCGTGAAAATTTATCATAGAACAATCAATGTATATGCAAGATTATTTCCTATATCAGGCAAAGATGAGCCTGCAAAAGAATGTAGACAATCATAAGCAGTCATACACAAATAATTGAGAATAGCCAAGAGGTTCATAAAGGTACATTTTGCAAAAGAATATGTGTAAAGAACAATACAAGTTTAGCCAACGAATATCATATTCAAGACTTTGGATATTTTCTCGGAATCCGATACTGGCAGAAATATCACAAATATGAGGAAAACCCTAAATGAACCAGGTCACCAGCTGTTCCTTCTTGAACTTGACTGTTGTGAAAACCTATCTTGGCGCCCTTTCGGGTTTTCACCAAGATTGCCCCCACCCTTTTATTTTTGTTTTTGTTGTTGTTTTTTTTTTCTTTTTTTTTCTTTTCTTTTTCTCTTCTTTTTTTTTTTTGCCTTTTGCTTCTTTTTTTTTTTT